>NC_061794.1:30841413-36713913 GCF_021462225.1 Girardinichthys multiradiatus | reverse complement strand
TTTGATTTCTCAAATGTAAATGTGTTTTATGAAATACACATTTGTTTTCTAAAATGTAAATTTGTTTTATGAAATGTTAATTTGTGTCCTGAAATGTTAATTTGTTTTCTGAAATGTTAATTTGTTTTCTCAAATGTAAATGTGTTTTATGAAATGCAAATTTGTTTTCTGAAATGCACATTTGTTTTCTAAAATGTAAATTTGTTTTATGAAATGCTAATTTGTGTCCTGAAATTTTAATTTGTTTTCTGAAATGTTAATTTGTTTTCTCAAATGTAAATGTGTTTTATGAAATGCAAATTTGTGTCCTGGAATGTTCATTTGTTTTATGAAATGTAAATTTGTTTTATGAAATGCAAATTTGTGTCCTGAAATGTTAATTTGTTTTCTCAAATGTTAATTTGTTTTCTCAAATGTTAATTTGTTTTCTCAAATGTTAATGTGTTTTATGAAATGCTAATTTGTGTCCTGGAATGTTAATATGTTTTCTCAAATGTTAATTAGTTTTCTCAAATGTTAATTTGTTTTCTGACATGCACATTTGTCTCAAGCTTTAATGTTGGTTTGCACCTCTTGGCCACCATAGGAAATGGCCAAAAGAAAATGGTGCTTAAAGTGCAAAGTTTTTAAGTGTGAAATTATGAGACTGCAAAAAAAACCTGCAATTTATTATGTGGCTTTTTACACACATGTATATAACATGGATGCATCCATATCTAGGCTGTTAAAAAAAAGAAAAATCTGAATTATTTCAAGCTATTCCCACTCTATTTGAATATCAAACAGAAGCAAAGCATATCTGAATAGCAGTTATTTTTTAACGAGCTATTCCAACTGAAAGGTCTGAGCAAAGTCAATGTGACACATGATGCACTTAAAAATAAAAACAGCTCATAAAATGTTAGTATTTATAAAAGGGACTTTTCAATGTTTTTTTAAGTCTACATTTATTTCTTTTGTGCAAACTGCATCCAACTCTGCCTCTCACTTCATCCGTCGCAAGTCAGCTCAGTGATTTATTCAGCACAAGTTATCACTGACCCTTCTTGTACTGGCACTGACTTGATTTAAATGTCCACAGTATTGCTGTTGTCATATTTTATTTAAAGATGTCAAGATGCCCTTCAGTGTCCTTAATTTTGTTTTACAAACATGACAAGTACTCAATGCTTGAGAAGCACAGCCCCAGGGCTTTTTAGCCCCAACAATTGCTTACAGTAAATATCATGCGCGTGTGAGGCAGAGTGACAAGATCAAGTTTCTCGATGTTGGGCACCTGTCTTCGAGTAAGATCCGAAAGCACACAAGGTTTTGTCCTGATGCCCACAGTGTACATACCCATTCCCAGCAGCTTTCTGAGGCCTCCGTCTGTGGAACTCGATCTCGTCCACCGTCCACACGGCTCCCTTCACGTTCTCCAGACGGACGAAGCACTTGTGCAGACTCAGGTTGTGTCTGACGGCGTTCTGGAAGATTCAAGAAGCATATTGCACCATTACACAAACCTGATGTAAATTATACCTAAATGTAAATACTATCAGATGTTTTCTGTTGTTATCTTTAAATGTGTGATGTTATTCATACCTTCCAAGTAGCTGCATTGCGCCTGAAATATGCAAAGTTTCTTGTGAACCAGTTGTAGATTTCGTTTAATGTCAGCTGATTGCGAGGTGATTCAAATATAGCCTAAAACAGATAAAAAGGGAGTCAGAATCACTGTTTCACAATAATATATTAATCTGAGTTATAAAGCTATGGGAAGCAAAGCTACAAACTAAAAGATTAAAGAGTTATTCAATATATCTGCAGCCATGTAAGGTAAATACATATATGGCAGGGATGTATTACCTGTCTTATGAGAGATGCATACGTAAATGGAGGTCTAACCTCTGTGCTCAAGTAGAACTCTTTATTATCAATTATATCTGTAGAGAAACATGTTTGTGCACTTTAAACATCTGTAATACAAGAAAAATATGCAAGAAAAAGAAATTGTTTATTTACAGTACCAAAAGTATTTATACCCCTTGCACTTGTTTGAATATTGTCATGTTACAACCACAAACTTTAATGTATTTTATTGGGATCTATGCAACAGACCAAGGGAAAGTAGCACATAATTGTAAAAGAGAAGAAAGAGTACATTGTTTGCTGTGGATCTCTGCAGCTCCTCCAGAGTTACTCATGGCTGCTTCTCTGATTATTGCTCTCTCTGCCTGTTCTGTCAGTTTAGGTGGACAACCATGTCTTGGTAGATTTACAGCTGTGATATTCTGGATTAACAGCCCGTAGGATTATTTTGTGCTTGTGATATTGTTTTATAACCTAAACCGGGTTTAAACTTCTCAACAGTTTTATACCTGAGCTATCTGCTGTGTTTCTTGGTCTTCATGATGATGTTTGTTCACTAATGTCCACTTTTACTAAGTAGGTGCCATCTGGTACAACTAGATTTTATTTAAGGGTATCAGGGGTAAAAGGGAGCTAAACAGAAATGCAAGACACACTTTTCAGGGCTTCATTACTACTACTATCATCACTACTTTTTGGTATGTGAGTCCATCACAAAATCTCAATAAAATACAATAAAGTTTGTGTTTGTAATGTTGGAAAGTTCAAGTTGTATCAAACTTTCAAACAAGGTCTGTAAATGTTACAGTTATAATCCTGATCTCTTCGGTACCTTGGCTCACAGAGCGGCTGTATCGCCTCCGTACGGGAGTGAACATGCTGTTTGGAGTGAGGACTGAGGGGGATTCAGAGAGAGGTGTCAGGGGTGTGGAGGGGGCTGTGGCACTCTGAGAAAGACTCATAGGAGGAGGGCCTTTGGGCAATGTCGCCGGGGCAAAAGACACGAGATTCACCTGCGCACACACAAACACGAAAAGTGTGTATCTACAAGCAAAACAGAAGTTGTTAGGAAAAAGGAAAGAGTTATGGGAGAGTACTCACAGGCTGAGCTGCAGGTTTGGGTTCAGAGGATTTGAGATGAGCCATCATAGCTTGCAGTCGCTCCTTGTCTTTCTTCAGCTGTGTTAGATGGAGGACCAAAATAGAGGGTGAGGATGGTGAATTCACAGTTTTAGTTACATGACATCCAAAGTGTTCCTGAGTGCTGTAATGATCCTAACACAACACCTCTGCTTCCAGGGAGGGTGTAAAAACACACCAGAACTACAAGTATGTCCACATTTAGCTTGACAAAGCTGTGTTTTCCCAGCAACTCAGGATGACACTTTTAATTTAATGAAGTTATAATTGGGAAAGATAATTCGTATGTATTTGTATGATGATTTGTAGTTAAAAAAAACAAAAAAAACTGCATTCTCCCTACCTGCAGTTCCAGCTGTTGAACAACCTGCATCTGCACACGACACTGTGCAGTACTCTTGTCATCAAGTGTATGATCACTGTTCAAATGTCTAGGCATAAACAAATACAAAGAGAATAAAGCTGTAATAATGGTCGAGTGTAGGTAAATAAAGGAAAAATAGTTAATACATGCCACTTTATAGACAGGATTCAATACTCACTTCATAAATGCCTGAAAATCTCCAAAAACAGTTTCACATCCAGGCCATTTGCACATGCCGTTTCCATACAAAGGATGGTTGTTCTGGGAGGTTTCATCCTGTGACCCACTGCACAAAATACAAAAGTCAATAATGAACCTTTCAAGAATCCAGGTATATATGAGCAGAAACTGAAAACAGTAAATTGTAAACCTTTCTTTCCTCTTCAGAAGAGTGTTATGACCATTGGTGGTAGATTGGCCGGAAGACTCTCTAATATCTCCACCAGAAGAGAGGACGCTGCCATTCTCACACCCTGAAAATGCACATATGAACAGAGTTTTTAAACAGAGATGCATGCAGTTACACTACAAGTCATTTGAGTCAGCTATTTTGCATTATAAAACAAATGATTGAATCAGATCAGATCAAGTTCTGTCCTGTCCAGAGCACCAAATCATCTGTTGAAGTGTTAGAGGTTTATTGGTTTGGTCAGTAGGGCCTCCTGCTAAACAAATCATTGCCCCCCCCCAAAAAAAACTTTCATTCAGTTTAATGTAAAATTTATTTTATATTCGAAGTATTAGAAGCATGAAATGTGTTTTAAAAACAAGTTACAGTCAAATGTAAAGACATATGTTAGCAAACTTACATAAACTCAATTTATCTGATATATTTTGAGTCCAGACTGTTCAGAAATACAAAGAAAGTATATGTAGACATATATTCATTTTTATACTCGACACGAAATCAAACAATTTTAATAACATGTGAAAATCGGGAGCATGGAATTGTCCAAAATGTCTTGGTATGCGGACACATTCAGAGTTCCTTCCACTGAAAACAAGGGTCCAAGCCCAGCTTCTGAAAAACAACTCCACAGTATAATCCCCCCTCCACCAAACTTTACACTTAGCACAATACAGTCAGACAAGTACTGTTCTCCTGGCAACCGCCAAACCCAGACTCGTCCATCAAATTGCCAGCTGGAGAAGCGTGATTGATCACTCCAAAGAATGAGCCTCCACCGCTCTAGAGTCCAGTTGCGGCGTGCTTTAAACCAATGCATCCGCCGCTTTGCATTGCACCTGGTTATGTATGGCTTGGATGCAGCTGCTTGGCCATGGAAACCCATTTAATGAACCTCTATTCTTGAGCTAATCTGAAGGCCACATGATGTTTGGCGGTCTGTACCAAGTTACCCTGCAAAGAGTCAGCAACTGTGCACTATGAGCTTCACCACTTTATGGCCAAGTTGCTGTCATTTACAAACATTTCCACTTTCTTATACCGCTGACAGCTGATGGAATATTTAGGAGGTAGGAAATTTCACGACTGGACTTGTTACGCAGGTGGCCTTCTTTCACGTTACCACTGAGAGCGATCCATTCTTTCCCAAATGTTTGTTGAAACAGTCTGAATGTCGAGGTGCTTGATTTTATACACCTGTGGCCATGGATGTGATTGGAACACCTGATTTCAATTATTTGGATGGGTGAGCGAATACTTTTAGTGATATAGTGTGCGTTAATGTTGCATGTTTGTGCAGGCTGTTACTATTTTTTATCTGTGCCTAAGAAAGCAACTTCACTAAATAAATCCATTAAAGATGAAAGTTTACCTGCTATCTTAGCTAAATGTAAGCTTGGTGGACCTTCTAAAGGCCCTAGTTCCTGAAGCTAAAATGTTGTAAGTTATCCACATTAGTGCTACAATGTGGATTACTGAAATACTGACTTAATTGCCCTACAGAAAGTATTTTCATTCAATAAAAAATAACTTTCTCTACAGCCTCACTATTGCAGGGAAGACAGTAGATAGTCCTGTGGTTAGAACATGTAACATACCTGAGGCTACAGTGGGGGTGATGGGAAGGACAGACAGCAGACCTTGCCTCTGCAGGTTGAGGAGATGTTGCTGCTGCACCTGAAGGAGCTGCTGCTGAATGGCGATCTGCTGGGCTGTGAGCTGTGTAAGAAGATCAGTCATCAAACATTCTACATACTTTTCATTCTTATAATATTTTCTGTTGATCTAATATTTAGAATGGAAAGAAACAGCAGCTGTCTGTATTTTATATTTGCACAACATTCAATTTTCATTTCATTGCCAAAAATACAAGCAATCAAAAGCCAAACCAGTCCCATCTAAATACTTCCCTTAATGCAAAAAAGATGACCTTGATACTGCTATTGAATCTTCTGTTTACCTAATAAGTATTTCTGCAGAGCAGTTAAAAACGGTTACCTCTTGAGTAACTATCCCAGCATTCTTCTGTTGCAGCAGCTGCATGTTTATCTGCTCTTGCTGATTCTTGAAGACCTCCTGAATCTGTTGCTGTGGTCATATTAATCACATTCGAGTAATGCAAGCGCAGGGCATGTGTTAATTGTAGCATATGAAACCAGCTTAATGTTCTCTTACCTGGTGTAACATGAGTGCCTTCTGCTGCTGGACCAGTGCTTGGATCTGCTGAGGACTGAGGACCTGCTGCTGCGGCACCTGTTGCAGTTGCTGTGGAGCTTCGGTGGGCGGGGTCATCATAGACAACGACACTGGAACCTTCATCATCAAACAAAAAAGATCAGATTGGTTCAAGTCTATGCCAGAAAAGCAAAAGCTCTCTAGATGTTTGTGAGAAGGAAGTAGGGATAGAAAATTTAAATCTGACAATAGGATTAGTTTTCTTTTTTCTGAGTTTTAAAAAATGTTTGCTTTTATAAGGTCATAGCCAACCAAACAACACAGGGAAAACACAACCCTGGCATTTTTTGGAGGTCCTTAAGTTTCAGGATGTCGGTTCAGTGAGCAATGCATGGGATCTGTAGGCTGGTCAAGTTTGGTAAAACTGTTCTAACCAAACAGCTGACGTAGTTCCAAATATCATCTGAAACAACCTAAAAGATGGATCATTACCAACTACAGGGGGATAGAGGCAGGTCAAATAGTAAAAAAATCTGTTTTACCATCAAAACGTAGAGCTCGCTCCATTTCTGGTGCAACAGCCAACAGCATGTTCTTCATACCTTCTATTTGAGCATATTAAAATTCCCGAAAAAGGTTAGGGACAACTACAGAATAATCCTGTAGTTGCTTCATTTAAATGTTGGATTTAAAACTACTGCCTCTATCAGCAAAACCTGCAGCACATGTTTCCTCTAACCGAAAAAAACACTGAACATCAGCAGGTCAGACCTAAAAGAAACCTGGAAATCAGCATCGACCAGAAAAGGCCTAAACTCTATTACCAACTATCCATAGATAGCATGTAGATTATGAAAATGGACAGTAAATATTTGGTAACAAAAACCTTTTCCTATCAGTTGCCAGATAGTCAAGCTTGTTTTTCTGCGTACGCTGTCATGAATCGTCAGCTTGAATACTGATCGATCTGATTTGTATAGTTTGTACAAAACCACCAGCAAGAAAGGCCTCAACTGGCAAAGGGCTTTGCAGTTCCTTCAGTTCTCTTGTACTTCAACCACATCATATAAGAGATTTTAATAGGAGATTAAGAAATTCTATCATCTTAAGAAAAGCATACTGTTTGTTTTAAAATATCCTATTAAAGATTTGCACCCATCATCATTACATACTGTAGAAAACAAAACTGTACCTGTCTTAAAAGAGGGTGAAGTACAGTGCCTTGCGAAAGTACTCAGCCCCCTTGAACTTTTCAACCTTTTGCCACATTTCAGGCTTCAAACATAAAGATATAAAATTCAAATTTTTTGTGAAGAATCAACAACAAGTGGGACACAATCGTGAAGTAGAATGAAATTTATTGGATGTGTCAAACTTTTTTAACAAATAAAAAACTGAAAGTATCAGACCACTGCAAATCTACCAAGACCCGGCGGTCCCTCTAAACTTTCATCTGGAACAAGGAGAAGACTGATCAGAGATGCAGCCAAGAGGCCCATGATCACTCTGGATGAACTGCAGAGATCTACAGCTGAGGTGGGAGAGTCTGTCCATAGGACAACAATCAGTTGTACACTGCACAAATCTGGCCTTTATGGAAGAGTGGCAAGAAGAAAGCCATTTCTCAAAGATATCCATAAAAAGTCTCGTTTACAATTTGCCACAAGCCACCTGGGAGACACACCAAACATGTGGAAGAAGGTGCTCTGGTCAGATGAAACCAAAATCAAACTGTTTGGCCACAATGCAAAACGATATGTTTGGCGTAAAAGCAACACAGCTCGTCACCCTGAACACACCATCCCCACTGTCAAACATGGTGGTGGCAGCATCATGGTTTGGGCCTGCTTTTCATCAGGAGGGACAGGGAAGATGGTCAAAATTGATGGGAAGATGGATGGGGCCAAATACAGGACCATTCTGGAAGAAAACCTGTTGGAGTCTGCAAGAGACCAGAGACTGGGACGGAGATTTATCTTCCAATAAGACAATGATCCAAAACATAAAGCCAAATCTACAATGGAATGGTTCACAAATAAACGTATCCAGGTGTTGGAATGGCCAAGTCAAAGTCCATACCTGAATCCAATCGAGAATCTGTGGAAAGAGCTGAAGACTGCTGTTCACGAACGCTCTCCATCCAACCTCACTGAGCTCCAGCTGTTTTGCAAGGAAGAATGGGCAAGAATTTCAGTCTCGATGTGCAAAACTGATAGAGACAAACCCCAAGGGACTTGCAGCTGTAATTGCAGCAAAGGGTGGCGCTACAAAGTATTAATGCAAGGGGGCCGAATAATATTACACGCCCACTTTTCAGTTTTTTATTTGTTAAAAAAGTTTGACACATCCAATAAATTTAATTCCACTTCATGACAGTGTCCCACTTGTTGTTGATTCTTCACAAAAAATTAGAATTTTATATATTTATGTTTGAAGCCTGAAATGTGGCAAGAGGTTGAAAAGTTCAAGGGGGCCGAAAACTTTCACAAGGCACTGTATAAAAATACTTCTTCGTTTCTGCTGCGGCTTTTATGGCTAAACGAAGTTCACAAGATCAGACACACAAAGAAACAAGAGTTCAGACAGGATACAAAGTAACATTACTCACAGCGATCCAACTAGATTTAACTAAAACTAAAATAAATCCACACTGTAACAGAGGCTAATCAGTGGAATGTAAGCAAGCATAAACAGAGCTCCTACTGATGGGTCTAAATTGTCAGCTGGACTTCAGGTCATTTTTAATTTAGGTATTTCATAATAAAGTGATATTTAATTAATGTTTCATATAACATTAATCTGTAGTCCCTCCTCTATCAATCTTATACATTATTATGGATATTTTTGTCTTTTTGGACATTTCTGCTCAAACCTACTAAATATTAAAACAAATTCACATTCTAGTTGGATTACTTGTCACATTTGTTATTTATGAACAAAAACAACATGTAAACCATTAATGCATCACTATTTTCTCTGCTTTTTTAGGTTAAATCTGATCAACTTCTGTCTGGATCAAAACTATAAAGGTATTAAGCAATTATCAGGGTAACGGATAACGGTGAGTGGTTCTGTTACTTTACATTAGATTTGTAACACTAGATAGGTGTAAGGAGACATGTACATGTGCAGCATTTTCTGTAAAACCAAGTTTAGTGGGTATTCCTTTTTTTCATCACTTGGATAGATTATTTATTATTTGGGGTCTGCAGCCCATCGTTTCAACCAGAAAAGCCTGGCATCCGAGATTAAAAACGTTACGCACATTAAGTTTGACATCATGTATGCAGCTACTGAGAAACTGACAGCGCTTGCGATGGTCATAAGGCATGGACAATTTACCAGTATCAAGGCAAACCACAGTTTTAAAAAGTTACAAACGCTTTGCTGGTTGGAACTCCTTGTTAATGAGATGCCAGCGAAAGTGATCTGAGTTTTCAATGTTTTTTTTGGACACTAGATTAACACAGAGATGTCCCTCCCCCACATGTGCTGCACACTCTCGGTCAGCTGGTTGAAAAGAAGGCTACAACACATTCCCGCACTTAGGAGAAAGAGATATTTGACTTTTAGGAAATGTATACCTCCCCCTATTCCCCTCCCCCACTTATTCCTGCACACTGCAAGTCAATTGGCCAAATGAAACACTGAAGTTTTCCATTGCTTACAAACAAATACTAATTCGGCTTTTTTGAAACAAATCTGGTCGTGAAAAAAAAAACCCACACAGTCATAATGTGGAAACTAAAAGAGTGCAACCCATCACTCAACTACAACTGGCAAGTTACACGTTGGCTACCTGTGCAGATAGCCTGAATAATAGATGATAGCTTGTTATTGAGTATCATATGAATTATTACTGAATAATTGTTGCTTTTTCTGTTTTCAACAAAAATAATTAGATCATGCTATACCTTTTTGTTTCAAGTTTTAGTGTTGAAACCATAAAATTATACTAAAAGTTCTCATTCAGTAATAATTTCATAACGGCCTAAGCTCAGATCAGCTTATTAAAAAACCCCTAACGGCACCATATATGATTAAATATCTTGAGCCAAATGAGCAGTCATTGTGTCTTTTCACCTGTTATTAAATTCTTACTCTAATTCTCAGTTCAACTCAACAAGATGACCTGAGTGCACTGACATTATAGCTAAAAACAGCAGCAGAAATACAAAAACAACCAAAACACAGGATGGCTTAGGGGAATTATAACTCCAGCAAAACAACAACAACAACAGCCAGAACCCAAAAAACAGCATCATCTTCTTCGAGTCCGCACGCAACAATTACAGAACCCCACCACCCTCTGATCCCCACCCCCCTCCCACCAGCTTCACAGCTCAGGAGTTGTTTATGGTAAACATAAACCGAGGAATCAAAATGGCACAGAGATATAAATAATGAATAAAAAAAGCACACAGAGCCTGTTTACAAAAACAGAACTTGAGATTCATATTTTAATTAAGGTCTGAACCACAAACAAACATTCCTCTCCAAAGGCAGTCTGTTTGGAGTAGGGTAAACAAACTGACAGGGAATTTCACACAGGCTTTGGGCTAACAATAACAGCGGACTGCCTCCTGGTTTGTCCTTTCTTATGAAACTGCATGCTGCAGAATGGCCGCCAAAGCAACGAAAAAAGGCAGGTCCATCCCACGGACAGAGCCCGTTGGCCCCCTCTATTTTTCTGTGGACACCATCAACACAACAACAGCCTTCGTCTAATCCCCGTTGCTATGGCAGCCTGCAAGTCCAAACATCTTCTGTTGTTATTGTTGAAAGTCATTCCAGTGAGTAACTAAGTGTAAACACAGATCTGTTCCCGCAAGACTGGTCTTGTGAACTCTTTTGAGAAATGACTGACAGCAAACAGAAATGCTAAAAACCTGCAGGAAAAAACAAACAATATGCCTTTCATACCAGATACTTAACTGCTGTGTTGTAATAGATATGATTAAAAACAAAACGATGGACTTGCAAAAAAACACATGCACTTGCTGAAAAATTCAAACATCTCTCTCTTGCAAAAACAGTCGCACATCTTTTAATCTAGCAAATGTAGAAAATAAAGCAACCCATTAAAATGGTCTGTCTCTATATATGTGCTACAACAAAACAAATTAAGGGTGTGTCAGACAAACCTAAAGGTCTCCATTGAAAGGTTTTCTCTGAACACTGAAAAAGTACTTCTCAGCAACTATGAAAATCTAACCCAGCTTTCTATGTGATGTGAGCATAAACAGAACAAACAATATGAGACTGATCCCTCCACCCAGCAGGAGCTGAGCTCTCCCCTCCCCTTCTAAACCTCAGCTCCAACACCTCCCCCCTCGACTCCAAACCCTGCACTTGCCCTTTCACCGTGAAGGAGCTGCCCAGAGGAGAAACAGAGACGAGAAAACAGAAAGGCTCAAGGACACGTTTAGGTAATCTGAGTGCATGGGTAGTGAGAGAAAGAAAAACTGTGACGCTTGGATATAGTTCAAATAAAACAAATCTATTCATGCTTTGGTGGGTGGAGGAAGCAGCTGAATCAGCTGTGCTGAAGATCAACGTTTATACATGTCTCCCAACACCTATCTAGTGTTAGAAAATAACAGAAACCCTCACTGCAGAATGATATAAAAATATTAAGGTTTTTGATTTTCGGTTTAATTAAAATCAACTAAATGTCAGTAACATATTCTTAGATGCATAAATAGGAATAATCTTGTAATTTTCTTTATTGGACTGAAAACTACTGCATCTATCAGATATCTTGCAACGTATTTTTGTTTTTTCATGTGATATAGTCCGTAGGGACGAAAAAGAAATCAGTGAAAACCAGAAGCAGCATATGAGACATCAAATAAATAAATAAAAATAAAGGAAACCAGTATCGGTTGAGAAAAACCTGATCGACGCATCTCTAGCTGTTATTTTTAAACCTAACGATGATGGACTGAACAAATGCTTATGGGGATGACTGACCCCTGGGGCCTCTGGAGGAGGAGTCTGGCTGCTCTTCAGTTGACTCTCATTCTCAGTAGTATTTCTGCTTTCTATGTGGATTGCTTGTATGGTGTGGCCTGCTGGTTCTGACCGGGACTCATGCATCTGGACTTCACTCACCTGCAAAAAAAGAAAATAACAAGAAGCAAAGAATGAAAGCCACTCGATGAAGCCAAAGAATATAATGATGGAATTCATCAAACATCCACGTTTAGCTACTTTCAATCAGACAATAATTTTCACACAGTGAACTTTATTCATCAAGAAGAAATAAAGGGAAGTCAACATCTGCTGAAAATGCGCAAGTATTCACAAGTATAAAGCAACAGCACTAAAAGCTGAGAAGTTCGCTTTTGCAGCCCAACCCAGTAATACAAACAAACTCTACCACTCGTCAGAGAGGAAGATGTTTGATCTATTTGTTGAATAACTAAGTGCTGCCATGACTACTGTAAACACAGGGGCCCTGGGTCCATGTTTATGTGCAAACATATCTTCCTTCTGGAACGATTTACCATTAACCAGGTGGTGCGATAAACGGCTGTAGCAGGTAGTACAATGCACAAGTAGGCTTTTATGTATACAGCTTGGGAGTGTTTGAGTAAAAAGCTCAGCAGCATAAACAAAGTTAAATAAAGAGGGCAAACAAAAAGCATAAGGAAATGGAAAACAGCACAGAAAATTCTGCGTCTAACAGACTCAAGAGCTCTGCATTTTCAGATTAATCTACAAATCAATCTTATACACACAACTGAGAGGCAACTGTTAGAAAACATCAGATTAGACTGTACTGTATATACTAAGATAAAGTTGTGCCCAAAACAGTCCAAACAGGCTGTAAGGAGAAAAAAACTTAAAATAAAACAAAACGGTAAAACTAATGAGCAACAAGTTATGTCTGGCTTTTGAGATGTGTCATCCACGCTCAAGACATAACATATGGCTGAATTTTCAATAATCACCAACTAAAACTAAAATCTGTTGAAAACAGGCAGGAGCTGGTAAAGTCTGCACTGTTTATTTTAGGTCCTGGGATCAGGATTAGTTTGGAAGACAAAGGGCAGAGTTTCCTGTAGACATTTTTAAAGAAGCTAAAGGGGTAAGCCGATTGTAAAGGCAAAAAGTGAATACTTTGTTAATTCATTTTCAATCTTATTCTGCAAAAAATAAACGTGTTATCTGGTTGTTCATCAATTTTATCCGAGCTTATAAAAAAAGCTAATCATAGTTTTTTTTTAAACAAAGTGGTAACTCTTTAGGGATAGAATTTTCTTTTTGTTTACATTAAACACTTTAAGTTGTATTAATTAAAAAAAGGAAAGGAAAATTGATCTAGAACACATCGCTAAAAAGAGCAGGTTCTTTATTCTCAGGTTAAAGATGCACAAATCAAAAATTGAAAATGGCTGATTTTCCCCTTCACCAGCTTTAACCGGTGTCTGTTTTCTTTTTTCTTATTCATCAAATTCCTCAAAACTAAATATTTTTGGCTCAACAAATCCATCAACCCACATCATGCACTTTAATACTTGTTTCTGATTTAACAGAAACCTGATGATCTTCCATTGAGACATAAATGGGGAAATTTTTTTTCTTTACTTTCTGATGAGAACCTCATCAAACAATCTGCAGCACATTTTGTTTCCTCATATGTGTTTTAGTCATTAGAGAACCCGAATCAGCAGGTCAGGCTTTAAAGAAAAATGCAAATCTGTACAGGCCAGAAAAAGCCTAAATGCTGCATCTCTACCTCAGACTCGACTCGATGTCTTAAATCTCCAAAAGAAAATTTGTAAGTAAGCATTTGTCATGAAGTTTATCCAACCAGTAATCACACAATTAATTCTTCATCCCAATCCTTTTATTTATTTATCATTATTTTAATTTGTCATCCACTAGCTCAGTTTCAGTAAGCAGTGTTATTTAATAACACATATTTGGAAAAGATATGGATCACAGATTGAAAGGTCTGGTCGAGTAAATTTACATACCGTAAACAAAACAAAAAACTATTAAAGTTATACTACTGGAACAATTATAAACTGTAATATCCAACATAAACCAAACGTTTCAGCTAACTGCCTTCTGAACTCAGCGCAAGATCAGCCATTTCACCCGCAGCAGCTACAAAGATGAGCTTAAAACTTATAAATGATCAGTCATACATTCAACGTTAACTGTGTTATTGGAATATTATTACCTTTAAGTTGTCTCGAGGCGACGTGATCAAATCCGATATCCGTTAATGCAAAGCACCGCAGTTATAGGTTTCCGTTGACTGGAGCCATTAGCTTACATAAGCTAGATAACCAGACAAACCTTGATACTTGGGTCTAATAGGTCAACTATACAAAACAACCAAGCCCAACATATTTGCGGTATTTTCACAGAAACGCAGTTTGCAACGAACATCGCGGGTGGCGTTATGTTAACATCAGCTCTAACAAAAGCTATATTATGGGTCCTGACGTTAGCTCAAATGAAGCGTTTCTCTCCCTTCCTTGCTGCGCCTTTTGGTGATTTTCAAAATAAACCTATTGTTTATTTCTATAATCCTTTAATATGTGCCAGTGAGCTGGTACATTGTCGTTTACTCACAGAAATATGTGCGATCGGACAGTCTTTGACGCTGGGTGGTGTCAGAAGATCCCTCGATGCTCTCTGCCTTCCTCGGTAACGAGCTAGCCACAAGTTGCTAACGGGGGCGTGGCTTGGGTAAAAGTAAACAATGGTGACGTCATGTTAACACGAGGACCCCAAGCCTTTTTCATTTTTGACGCAAGTCACCGCAGGAAAAAGAAAACGTCTTTCTTCTTTGAAAATATGCTTCTTTTTTTCATGTAAATAACTGAATGAATAAATTGAATTAAAAAAAAATAAAAGAAACTATGCAGTGTGCAAGATGTTAATAATTTGTTTTTAATTTGATCATAAATACATCTTGACTCGGATAAGTTTGGTTTCAAAAGCAATACATTTAATGTATCTTTTAATTAAAATAAATAAATACATAAATGAATAAAGCGAGAAAAAACCAATAATACATAAATTGCTAATACATACACTTTTTTATTATTTTGGTTATGAATAAACAATAAATCTGAGGTTCAGAACACTAAAAATAAAATACAATGAAACTAACACAATAATAAAACAAACAAAAAACACAACGGCCTTTGAGAAAGAAAAGCATTTTTGAACATTTAAAACCAACACACCAAGTGTGACAGAAGTCCAAAAGACACAAATTACTGACACAATTTGTTTTTGTGTTTGATTTTGCATATTATCATGCTTTTTTGTGTGTGTCCGTGTCATTTAGCATGAATTACAGCATCAATCTGTGGCACTGCTGAGGTATAAAGGAAGCCTAGTTTGCTTTAACAGCTTCATAGATTTTCTATAGAATTTTGGTCAGGCCAGTAACACCATGGTTAAATAAACCAGCTTTTGGGCAGTTACCAAGTCCTGCTGGAAAGCGAAATCTCCATAAAGATTGTCAGAAGAGGGAAGCATGCACTAAAACTTCCTTGTATACGAGTGCTCGGTATTTGAGCTTGAAAAAAACACAGCTGACTAACATCAGCAGATGACATGGCACCCCAAATCATCACTATGGAAACGTCACACTGTACCTCAGGCAACTTAGATTCTGTGTCTCTCCACTCATCCTCTAGATTCTGGGACCTTGACATTCAAATGAAATGCAAAATTCACTTTAATCTGAAAAATAGTGCTTTGCACCACTGAGCAACAGTGCAGTCAAAAGCAAGGAGGAGACTTTGTCTCCATTTCAGCAGCGAGTTAAAACAAACAATTGTAGTTGTAGCCCATGTCCTGCATATGTCTGTGCATGGTAACTACTCTAAACTCTAAAATGGGGTTTGTTTCACAATCCTTTCAAGGCTTCAGTTATACCTGTTGCTTGTGGGCTTTTTTACAACACCTTTTCCTTTCACTCAACTTTCCATATGAATATGCTTGGATACAAGGTGAACAACTAGCTTTTTTACCAATAACTTTTTGTGGCTCACCCTCCTTGAGTAGAGGGTCAGGGACTTTCTGATGGACAACTGTCAAGTCAACAACCTTCCACATTATTGTGTAGTTCATAACATTACCACAACATGAATATTACTGTATTCAAAATTATTTTTATATTGGTCTTAAGCAATGTTCATATTTTCAGAGATCAAAATTTTTGTACTTTATTAAATGACATCACAATTCACAGAAATTAATGCTTGAAATATATAATTGTGTGTATTATATCTATAGGTAAGGGCCGGGAGGTGCAAACCAGCATTACAAAACCTGAAACACTTTTACAAAGCCTGGGATCAATTTACATTTGAGAAAACAAATTTACATTTCAGAAAACACATTTCAATTTAAGAAAACAAATTTACATTTCAGAAAACACATTTCAATTTCAGAAAACCAATTTACATTTCAGAAAACACATTTCAATTTCAGAAAACCAATTTACATTTCAGAAAACACATTTCAATTTCAGAAAACAAATTTACATTTTAGAAAACCAATTTACATTTCAGAAAACACATTTCAATTTCAGAAAACAAATTTACATTTCAGAAAACAAATTTACATTTCAGAAAACACAACACGAAACACTTACTCCGACGCTGACCCGGAAGTGATAACGGGAGCCGTCCTGGTGACCCAATCGAGTGGCGTTTTGCGGCACACATATGAGTAGATTAACTCGGTTTTGTTTTTCCTGTGGTCGGTTCTTAGAGTCTAAAGGAGACAGCAATCTCCATTCGTGGCAGTAGCAACTAGAAATGGTCCGTCCGCCGCCGGAGGTTGCAACAGGGGGCCAGACCAGCACCGGTTGCCGCTGTTTTTGCCGAAGCAAATGCTGATTATCGGCAATAGGTTGTCAGTATAGTTATTACTTATTGGCTGTTATTCAGTAATTACTTTCAAGTGATTACGTCACTATTAGTTATTTAATAAACAGTGTTAGACCCATGGCATTAGGTGGCTGTATTTACTTGAGATGGAAACTCATAATCATAAATAGCATTATATGTATGTATAACGCGCTGAAAGGATGACAAAGAGACATTCCACAAACAGTCGGTTTATTATAGATCATGAATGGTTATTGTGAATTGTTACAGAGAATATAATGAATTATTTAAAAACACGCCAGAGGGTGCCAGACCAGCTGTAAAACATCGTGAATTACGGCAGTGGCGCTTGCTGAGATCTTGGTAAAAGCAATATTTTTAAATGAACTGACTCGTGGTGATTGATGTCATTGTTGCTGTTATTTATATTAGATATTTAAAAGTCCAACCGCGAATATGTAGATATGACATTTTTCTTTTTGTCACTGTTTTATGTTGTACATTGTGTGTTCACTATTGTGCATTTATATTCCCTAAGCTTCCACGCTTATTAAAACAAAATTGTTTCCAGTGCCCAGTCTCACTTCACGTTGACAGAACACACCCAGATGCCACTCATCAAATTTCACCCACCGCTGATGTGAAATTTCAAAATGAAAGCCCTTGAAAATAAGACATTTTGGATATGTATTTATAGCAAGAAAACGGATTGTTTCCAGTGATTACGCTCACTTCAGACTGACAGAAGGAAACCTCCAAATGTCACTCAGTAAATGTCACCAACTTTGATGTGTGTTTCAGCACAATATGTTTTCTGAATGTTTCACTCTTTGAATTAAATTGCTAAAATACAATCATTAAAAAAAATTAAATGATTATCCTATTCATTGTGATGCACCTGTATAATGATGGCTACATAAACTTCTGATCTGCAATGAAATGTTTTTACTCCAGTTTCTTATGCCCAAACTTAGATCCAGCAGTATGTATTTATAAGGACGTGACCACAAGAGGGAGACATTATCAGAGCAGCCACTATGAAAGTCGCTATAGATGCAGCAGTACCTGACAGAAAGAAAACGTATAGATTAAACAGGTCATTTGTAAGAAGTAACATGTGGACAAAATTTAAGTAAGCACATAAATTTGAAGGCATTGCCGACATTTCGGGGTGAATATTCAAAAATGCACGGGCAATATGAATTTTAACACCCGAACACTCGAATATAATATTCCAAACCATAATGAATAAAAGTTCAGAATTCTTTATTTTTTTTATGTCCAACACATATAAATCCAACAGTGAAACATGACGATGTACAATTTCACCATGTTGAACAGGGAGGACTTTAACATCGTAAACAACTGATAAACACAAGGCACAATCCAAGATCAACAATCGGTTATGAGATCTCGGATCTGAAGTGATCCGTCAGCAGTATATATATGCAGGACAAGAGTATTATTCCTAAACAACAGCGTGCACTTTAATGAGCATAGGAATTACTAACAAAGGCTAAATAAAGTAAGTTTGCTAAACTGTGTTATTTTCAGATTATTTCTCGTTTTGATGTGTATTTTAATAAGAGGAATGAAAAAGGGCACTGCCTTAGTCTTAATGAGTACTCCACAGCTCTGCAGTAACAAATGACATTTGGTTAACCCGATTGTAGGCTACAAAAATGCAGTTAGTCATACTACCTGGAATGATTTTCACACGTATGGATATGAGAGAAACTACAGGAGATTTGGTGTAGACACAAGCTACAAATCCCCTGGTGACCGAAAACTGTAAACTGCAGGAGTTACAAATTTAATCTGAACAAAGATCAATTAAAAACAGAACACCACTATGACAATAAAATTATCAACTACTACAAAAAACAAAGCCATGAAAAAACAAGCAATTTTCAAACAATTTTACATTTCATCAAAAAGTGACATAAAACCAAAGTGCATTTAGTCTCCAGTATCACAACATCACATAAACCTAGAGGGACTATTAGATGTCTTGCACACACATACAAAAAACAAACGAAACTAGGTGCAAAATGGAAACCACAACAAAGAACATTCTACAAATTAAAATTAATTGCATATATTTCCCGGAATCAAATCAAGGTGTTTTGTGCATTGAGGTTATTGTATTCTATCAACAGCATGCTCCTTTCCTGCTGTACATTATTTGTTTAATGGAACTTGACATTTCCTGTAATTAATTACATTGAAAAGATCTAAGCTTGGTTAACGGCACATTGTATTTTAGAGAGCATCTAAAAATGACTAATATCAACTTTTGCATTTATAAAACTTTACTGTACAAAAAACCCCTATAGAAATACATTCAAAGATAACATTAAAAAAAAACTATATTATAGTGTATTGAACCATATTAACTGCATTTTGTTACAAATTTCAGAGATTCTCATGTGAAATTAAGTTTTATTGATTGAAAATACTTGAGCTAAACTGAGGTAATCAAGGGGAACTAGAGTGATTTCTAATCTACCTGAGTAACTTAATGAATAACTGAATATTCACCGTATTTAACCTAATTTAATTTATTAACTGAATAACTTCATGAGCAAAGAAGATTGTTGCACAACTTAAAACATCTAATGTGCAAAACATTTAGTGTCTTGTTCGACCTCCTTCAAAAGCGTGGTGCTCCTTGTGTGCTAAAAAGATAATAGAAAACATAACAGGAGAAGGTAAGCAAAGTGCTCAAAAATGTTGTAATAAAAACAAAAAAACAACAACATTCAATGTAAAGAAAATACTCACGTTTATAAAACACAGCTTTAAAAGGAGTCTGAGGGAGGAGCTCGTAGATCTTTCCCAAGACGTTTGACTCGTCGGCACAGGAAGCGTTCCCATTCCAGACCTGAACTATGTCTTCTCTGTCCCTTACGCTGATGCTGACCCCAACTACTTCATCCCCTGTATACATAGAACCACACAATAAGACACACTAGTCGTGTTGCACTTAGGACAATAACAATATCCACTGCGAAGATTATGACATAGTTTACGTGAAAGAAAAATCCCAGTTAAAAGAAAAGGCAAAGTTTATATAATTGATCACAATTTGATCACGCAAGATAAATATTTTTCCACACATCAAAGATGGACTATCATTTTAGGTAAACATTATGTTCTATGCTTTGCTATGTAAATTATACTAACTTAATTTATACCGGGATATGAAACTAATCAGCTGTTGACTCTCTCCAAGCATGTTTTAAAAGCACAGAAGAATAAATATATCACTTTTTAATTCTGATAGGATGCAGATTAATCTCCTTGGACCTACATTATCACCCACCTTTATTGCCCCTAGGGGATAAATGTGCAAAAACCCTTAAAATAAATTCAGATTTTGCTGAAGTGCCATGATCTGTCACTAAAAATGTTGGTGCAGCTTTCCAACAAATATCTACAAAATTTCTTTGTAACTACTTTAAATCCTCCTTCCTGTAAATGTTGGCAGGACAAACCTGAGTCCTCATCCCTACTTGATTCTTACAACAGAGACGTTTCAGGCCTCTTAGTGCTCTGATTGTAAATCCAGGCAAGTTTATGTGATTAGCAATTTTCTTGTAATAATTTCTGACTCATGAAGATCAACACACATCTATGTCTTCTCTTAAATGGCATGTTTTCATGTATTTCCCCTTTTGTAGAATGGCCAAGGAATTAGGTATCTATGTCGCTTTATATGGAAGTCATTAAAAATAAGTCATGGATTACAAACTAAATATTCCTTAACTCTCTGAATATTTTAGTAATGAAAAGTATAACTGAACATGCTTTAGGTAGATTTATTGTACAGAAACGTTTAGCAGTTGTCATTAAACGTGTGGTGTTTGGGATTTTTTGGCTACATTATTTTAAGGAATTTTATACATCTTTGCCAGGGGTCCCAACATATGTGTAGGCTCTGTCTGAATGAGCCAGCAAAAGTAGAACACACACCAGAGAACTGTAACTTTTATCTGAAGAGAAAGTTGTTGACAAGTAGTCTATGAGTATTGTAAAGACCTTATGCCTCCATATTTTCCAAATGGAGCATTTTCCCTTCAGACTGCCTGTTTACTTGTGGTTAAGTCAAGTGAGGAAACTCTCAATCACTCTGGTTCTATAAGAGATCTTCCAAATCTTGCTTCCCAGTCAATATAGGCTCCCTTTTATTCGGGCTTACTTTCTCCTTAACACAGTTTTTACAATGTGGTATTGTATAAATAATATTCTGAATCTGACCATGTTAAAAACCAACTGAATAAAATAGGACCAAATATTTGTTTTAGTTTATTTGAATTGACTTATTTTGTCCAGATAGAGCTCTGAGATGACTTCTTGTTTTAAATGTATTTATATATAAATTAATTTAAGAGAACTGAACATCACAATAGCTACTACAGTTACACCATTGTAACTCATAAACTAACTTTAAGCCATTTTATGTTAGCTCTGAATTATGTATTCAAAGACATTTACCTGAGGCACAATAATCACTGAACTGTTCTCCAATAGTGGCCAATAGCAACTCCTTCCACACAGACGACTGTAAATATGAAGACAGGTTGGATTAACAGAGATGTCAACTTGCATGCCAAGTACAAAAGAGTGTTATTCAACTTACAGTACACTCTTTGGGTACTTTCATCTTCCAAACACCACCTTTAGCGTTGCTTTCTTCTTCCCTGTATGCAAACCAGAAAGAACATTGCCAAATATTCATCTTGGCAAACACATTAGGAATACAGGGCACCAATCAGAGTTTAATTTTGCTAAACTGCAGTGTCTGGTTTTATAAAGTTTTGACCTGGTGACTTCGAGAGATGGATCCTATCAGAAGAACACTTCATGGTTGAATGAAGACCATTTTAAATCAGAATCTGCCAGGGAGATGGATAATTTTGGCATTAAATGTATTCCTCTGATACTGTAGATCCTTATCTTTAAAGATTACCAAAAGGGAGTCAGCATTCCCAAATTCAGAACGCTCCATGACAGACAGACGTTGAAATTCAAGAGGATAAACATACATAACAAAAACAGTTCCCCTTTAAACAGTTCCTGACATATATGGGCTTCCTCTGACCCTGAGAAACATCCTCCATACTGAAGAGTGTTACTGCACACTTCAGTGTGCTCAATAGCTCCAAGGTCTCCAAGTCTGGTCACCAGGGGTTTTTGTCTGTTTCTCTTTAATTAAAAAAAATATTTGACCCTGCCAATAGAACTCACCAGAGTGGCTTCCTTTCTCCCCTCATCAGATGATAGCTACATCTCAGTGGCAAGCTGGAGACACTTGGTATGTTGTTGTAAACTCGCCAAAAGTTCTATTGTGTTGCCAAGGGGAAAGGAGAAAGCAGTTGATTTTTTTTTTTGTGATGATTTTACTCACGCAAAAAAAGCACATTTTGCCTAGTTTGACATCAACTACAATGAAAACATATATAACCTAAGGGCTTTATGAGAACATTCTTATTATTAAAACAAATAACTAGAGTTTTAAATCAGACTTAATTGTATATGCTTGATTAAAGTGCAAATGAAATATTAGTATAATGAAAACAGCCAATGATCTCACCTGTACAGTCTCCACTGTGTAGATTTTCTTCAGGTTTGACTCACACTCAGCTGCTGTTGTTCCTGGTAGAGATCTTACCAAGAAAGACAAATCAAAAGGACTTTAAGCACCTTCTATTTTAAATATGAACATGTTCAAATTACTTTTTTATGTCAGCTACATTAATCAGATATGCCACTGCTGCCCTCTGTGCAGACAAATAGAAGCAATGGTGAGGTGGGAGGGAATCAGGTGACAAATAAGCCAGTAAACAATACTGACCCCATTTGAACACATAGTGCATGTTGCTTGTGATCAATACTGTTATGAATACATAATATTATAATAAAAAGGTGTGAATTTTACATTTTTCCTATTAGTTAATACAAATTTGACCCACAAAGCTTAATTTGTAATCAAATGTAAAAGGAGACACCAGCAGTGACTCAGCAAGCAGTGCTGAAAGCAGACACTGACCTGGTTTTGTTTATGATTATGTGTAGCCACCAGTGACTTCATCCACATTACAGTTGTGCAAGTCAGGAACAGAACAATTTCTTAAATCACTGTTTTTGTTGTAATAATGCTTTAACATATAATTTATTATTTGTCAAATTTCAGAGTTGTGTATTATTCAAAAAATAAAAAATAAAAACTGTTTATTTTTCTATTTTCTTTGCAACCTTATGATAATAACTGGACAACAATGGTCAATTCTAGGGCTGTTCTTTGTTCCTTGAATGGGTCAGCCAAAGAGCTCACTCACATGCCACCGACAACAGTTTCATGACGAAGCAGTAGGGAGAAAAAATTAATAATTTCTTACCTATCAAGCCAGAAAGTCCAAGGAGAATGTAAAGGCAGGATGTCATTTTCCCGGTTATGTAAAATCCTTCCTATATCTCTGTCGCTGATATGAATGTTTTTCTCCAGGCTGGGTGCTGAGCTCAGTTGTAATGCAGCTAATGGCACTGCCATTCTTAACTATGAAAACCGGATAACTTCTTTTTGGAGAACTATCTGAGTAGGATTCGCACACAGGATTTTCTTCAGAGCTGTGGTTGTTTATATGTATATATATATAGATTCTCTGGGTAAATATCCCAGACCAGCTGATGAGTCATTGGTCGAATCCCCAGTTAGCAGAAAAAAAAAAGACGCTCTCGGATTGCCTGCCTGCCCACAGTACAACAGAGCGATCTCGAACTTTCTATTACCAAAGCCGTGACATGCCTGAAAACGTAAATATAGTTAGTTGCGTGATGGGATCAAGCTGTTCTTGAACTATACGAATTTATTTTTAACCCCAAATTATATAAATACTTTTGTTGATCTCCATCTCTTCCTCAAAAGTGCAAACGTAATTGTAGACATGCGCAGTTCTGCACTGCCAGCAGCTTTGTTGAACTGCTACCTGCTAGCTGTTCTGCTAACTAAAAAGCAATTCCTGTTTGTGGACTGGACACAGTTATGGATATCGACGCATTATTGGAAGCGTTTCAAGGCAATGTTTACAATTATCCTAATGAATAATAAGTTTTTAAAAATGTTTAAATTAACTGCCTTTTTCCCACGTTAAATCGCTATTATTCGCTAACTACGTAACGCATGTTACCCCACGAAATGTAGCTTTTTATGTCTAATGTTTAAAGAATACATTTGGGAAACGAGATGTTAGCCTTTGCTTGGTTTGACTACTTTACACGTACCTTTTTGGTAGAAGCAAGTCCGTTATATTTCAGACTTTTTACCCGTTTACATACTATCTGACACGGTTATGTAAACAGCTAGCTCAGGAACAACCTGCTAGCAACACACCGCTAACTGATTTAAAATGAACGTGTGGGTATTTTGATATGTAAGTCTTTCTATTGTTATTTTACCTATTTATTTATATTTTCCTATGATAACATATGAACTGAAATTGTTAACATTATGTCAATTTGCATGGTGTGTGTCAGGTATTTTGAAAGTAGAATGAAGTTGAACAAGTTTTACGGGCTACATTTTTCCAGGCATTTGCAAACAACAAACGGTAATCTCCGAAATCAGAATATCATTAAAAGTAAATGTATTTTAATAACTCATTTAAAGAATTATTGGCAATATATGTTTCGGTGTTTATTGATGGTTATGGCTAACAGCTAATAAAAATTAATTGATGTCTCAGAAAAAATTAGTATAAGGCCATTATGCTTTGTCATTGACAGCCTATATGAGGAGGTTGTCAGTAGTAAGGGTAAACCACGAAAGGTCATTACGAAAGAATCTAGCTGTTTCAATGTGTTGCATCAAAGCATCATAATGGAAAGCTGTGTGAAAGGAAAAAGTCTGGTAGGTGCACAAGCAGCCTTGAGAAGACTGTTAGGCCAAGGCTATTCAAGACTGAGGGAATATCACAAGATGAAGGCTGCAACTATAACTACAAATACAAGTCACTCTTGGGTGATCACCCCAATGCGTTGTTGCATTGGTGCAGTAATTAATGCAAAAGGAGCCCCAACCGTATATGGATTGCATATAATGTACTGTGCATGGGCATAATTTTCTTTAGGCCAACATTTCTGTGTGAAAAATACTTTTTTCCTTGGTCTTGTTTCTGAGAAATTGAATTTAGGGGTTATTTTGGCTGCAGGTCATGCTCATTGAAATTGACAAAAATAAACACTTAAAATATAGAACTTTGTGTGTAATTTTTTTGATATTTGAATTTACCGAGATGTACCTGTAATTGTTGAGTGTCTTTCAGATTTAATTCTCATTTAAGGCAGGTTTATTTCAAGTGTATAGTGTACATTCATATGTTCTGATGTGCTCATTTTGTAATTCACTTAGTTTAATGTGAAGTACAGTAAATATTTATACCCCGTTTACTCCTTTTGACTGACAGATTTTGAGAAAAGAGGGAAGAAAGAGATCTGTCCCTCACTAGAGCAATTCCTGTGTCATGTCGCCAAAACAGGACAACCGATGTGAGTAGGAACTTGCTTAGCTGACCCATTACCAGAATGTCTTGATGTTTTATCAATCATTGTTTTGAAATAGTCTTACTTACTGACTTACTTTACTTTTATCTAACACTACTTGTGCCTTTTAGGATCCCATGGTCACAGTTCAAAACATACTTTTTGTTTAAGATGGATAAAGTGATGGAGGATTTTCACGCTTCAACACCAGAGGAGAGAGACTCTCACAATCCAAATGTGGAATATATTCCCTTTGAAGAAATGAAGAAAAGGATCTTAAAGATTGTGGATGGTTACAATGGGTGAGTGAAGCATAAAGTAAATCCTCTGCAACTAGATAAAAGAATAAATAAATCAGAAGCTTGCATACTCATCTAAATAATAAAAGTAATAAATAATTAAAGTTAATGCATTGCTGTAAGGATATGCGGAGTTCTATGCAATATTTTTGGGGGTTTATATTCTAAGTATAATGAATTCACGATTAGCATGCCAGTAATATTTTTAACCTTTTGAATGAAGTCTCACTGAAGTAGATGCCTGCCCAAAATGTTAAAGGTCACAGAGACTGTTAAAAGCATTGTCTGAGCATAGAGAAAAATAGAGTTATGAAAGTGTCAATTTATTTCAAGTAATATAATTTCAATATTCTGCAATATCACAGTTTCCTAATCTCGCACACCACTGCATTGTTGCCTGTAACCCTGATTAAAAGCAAGAATGCACAAATCATTGTACAAATTAGAACTTTATTTATTTCATACCCTTCTGAAATGGCTTCTATACCAGCAGCCCCTTTCAATCTGTGATAGACGCATTATCTCTCCGCCTTGTGATCCTTGTGACAGATCCAGTAACAGGGTGTGGGATCTAAGGGCACACTTCCCTGTTGCATGTCTGAGCCACCCTGAGAGAAGTGACGGTACGATAAAAATCAGGAGATTTTAAAGTGAGAGGATGTTGCGTAACAATTGTGACTTAATGTTACCAGACAAAACAAACAGAGCAGCAGCAGGAGTCCATGGGTGCAAACAGAGCAGAGCTACCGTATGACCGTATTGTTTCTGTCTAGTTTGAGAAATACATTTTTTAGTAGAGTGTAATGCAGGAAATGAGATGTTCAGATGGCACACAACAGCTTTGCTTGTATATAAAGCACTGAATGTATTTGGACAGCCAGTGTGAGGATGACAATACAGAGCTCAACCAGACATTATTGGAGAAATGGGAAATTTTCCGACACATTTTATGGTGACTGCTCAGATGAATGCAGATGTCTTATACGCCATCCCTCTTTGTTGTCCTTGTCCGAACTGCATAACCTAAAAAAAAACACACGATCCTGGGATTTTGCCGAAAAAACTGATGTGATCTGTAAAGGGGTGTTTGTGATGAGATATAAAAGGTGTTAGCAGCTGCAATAGTGGTTCATATATCACAGTGGCCTTATTTTTTATGTCTTACAACCATCTAAATGAGAACAATTACAATAGTTCCTCAGGTAGATTCTCCGTGTGCTTCATGTTACAAAAAAACATGGTAGGCAGAAGGAGGAAAAAGAGTATTTAATTCTCAGTTTCCTACCTTGTTTTCATTGGTTTGTCCAGCTTTTGTCCTTTTCCATCTCTGCTGTGATCGTGTTTGCTTGTCAGTTTTTTTTTTTTATGTTCTGATGCAGGTACCAAGATATATTTACTTTTACTTACTATATCTCTGATAACCTTTCCAGGATTCCATTCACCATTCAGCGGCTGTGTGAGCTACTTACAGATCCCAAGCGTAATTACACGGGTGCCGACAAGTTTCTCAGAGGCCTGGAGAAGGTGAGATATAGATAAATCTTTATGGTCTAAAATCCATATTGTGGTGGCATATAATGTGTCGCTATACTTTTCTGTTCTTTTTTTAATTTCTTTTGTTCGTTGCAGAATGTAATGGTGGTAAGCTACCTGCATCTCACATCAGAGTAAGTACATCAGCTACCAACTTTATTCAGATGGCTGCAAATTTGAAAGTAATATTAACAAATACCTATTTGTGTGTCTTTTTACTTCCTTAAAAGAAAAAATGGGACATCAGCTGTGAACAGAATGAATGGAGTGATGTTTTTTGGAAATTCCTCTCTATTTTCAGAAAGGTGGGGGTAATGCACTTATCATTGATGTAAATGTCTGACATTTCTTTTTACAAAAGCAAAGACAATCACAGTCCTGGAAGGGTAGATATAAATCTGTTCATTGTTGTCTTCTTGAGCAGTCGAAATGTGAATGGACCAGGCACGCCGAAAACACTCAACAGACCAAAGCTGTCATCGTCATCTTCACTTTCCACCAACGGGCTCCCAGAGTGTTCAGCCAGTAAAGAAGCAGATGCAATCACTGAAGCAGAAGAGCACCATTTTAGGTAATTATGAATGAGCGTGTAGTACGGCATCTTCTACGTTTATTGGCATTTGTGTTAAAGATTTGTTAAAAAAATAAAGAAAACTTAAAAAATAAATTAAAAGATCATAATTTTTAAGAAAATCATTGCTACCACAATCACTTACTCCCCTCTTTTGACAAGAGGACAACATCAAGTCTTTCTATAACATTACATAAAGTTGAGGCATACCGATCGGAGGGTCTTTGATCTCTAGGGGATTTATGTCAGAGGACTGAGATGGCTACAAAAGAAGGTTGATTTTGTGTATTGTGAACTATGTCTTTGTTCATCTGGCCATATGTTTTAGTCTTGATCCTGCTAAAGAACCCAGTTTCTTTGTGCAACATTTCCTAGTATTTCCATGCCATGCACTCTAACAAGGTTCACAGGGCCTTTGGAACAGAAACAGGCCCACAGCATCACAGATGCTCCTCCATACTTAACAACAGGCATGAGGTGATTTACACATTTCCATCCTATGTTTCACATCAGACCCACTTAAAGTGTTTTCTGAAGAGCTTCATCTTAATCTTGTCTGTTTTAAACTTGTTAATTATTGTCTCTGTGTAGATATGGGCACATTTAAAGAGGAACTAAACCACAAAATAAATTTTTTTTTGCAGATAAACTATAAATCAGGCCTTAAGGGTGCTATCTGTATGTTATTGTGCTATTTTTAAAAATTTCATGTAAACCTGTTTAATTCTGGAATATTTGTCCTGAAACCATCTTAGTGCTGCCCCCTTTGGGTTGAACGGTGGTTAACGGTGGTGAATTTTCCTGTTGGTTCCAATGGTACAGCTTGGTACATGTCTATGTCATGGACCCGCGTTCCAGTATAAAACCATCTCTCTCAGACACGCCCCCTTAGCGAGTCAGGAGTTGAAATTGCACCTCCACTGCTGTGGCAGCGCTGGCTTCGGGCATCGCTGAGTCCACCGTAAAGCCTCTCTTATCCTCCGATGATGAGGGGTGTTAAAAATCCTCCACCTCGAAGGGTCTATCAATGGCAAAACTACCTGCGTCGCTCTGCTCACTCTCCATGTTTCTATATATCAAATTAAGCTAGCTGCCACTTTCCCTTATCCCCCTGACCAGCTAAACTCCCTCCGCTCATCCCCACACCTTGTCGTGCCCCTCAGTGTCTGTTGACGCTGCCCACTTTGATGGCATTCAGGATTTATCTGGCAGAGTTATTTTTTTACATTGGGTTTAGTTCTACTTTAAGATGAGCAGTCATTTTCTTCTAGCCAAATTACATGAATGAAGTAACTGCAGATGTAATGTGAATGAAGTTACACCTGCAGTTCTTTTTAAATATCATGTTCTCTTGTCTTTTATGCTTTGAAGAGTAGCAAAGACAAAAAGGGCTTCCGTGTTACATCTTAGTTATATCCCAGGGAAATGGGAAGGCTTGCATTAAATTGTTTTAGTCATATTTATTTTACTGGAATTGTAAGGGTTGTTAATAAATCTGGCATCAGTTATATTTGTAATAACACACATTTTTCATTTGATCCTTACTCCCCACTGAATTAAAGTAATTGGATTAAAGCTTTCATTTTTTTAAATTCAACATATTTTGCTAAACAAGATTTATTTATTTTAAGTATTTTAACCTATATTTAGTGGGGATGCCAGTAAGTATGGAGGAGGGTATGTATTCAGTTCATACAGAATGTCAAGACCTCACATTAATAATCAGATGTTGCTCAGTCTTTAAAAGCCAAAAAACATGAACAGTACCACTTGGTTTGTTGTGATGCAGTGAAACACCACCTTTAGAAGATGAGATGAAACCAAAATATGGAATAAAGAACAAACATCCAGAAGAAGACGAAGAATCTGACGGTAACAAACAGGAGTCCAAGAAACTGAAGACTGGCAAAACTGATGATGAAACAGAAAGAGAAGAAGATGTGTCATCTCGTCATAACGGACCAGAGAACTCATCAGAGATACCAGAGTCAGAAGAAGACACTGGTGGGGAAGAGTGCAACCGTGAAAAACCCTGTAATTCAGACAGTCATGGTATGTGTGAATTCATCCTTCCTTAGGCTTGCTTGTACTTACTGAGGCCTTGTACACATGTAGCAGGGTTTTAAAAAAACAAATATCGTTTTAAAAAATAATATCGTACACGTGAGGCTTTTCAGATAAGTTTTCATCCACACCAACAAGCAAAAATACACCACTGAGTGTTGTTAAACACTCCAGACGCATAGGGGGCAGTGTACTGCAAAAATGAAACCTATGTCAGCCAGTCAGAATGTTTCAAAACATTCACAACCTCCTATTAGGCATAAAACGTGGCGACAGGAGGTTCATTTGTGAGGACAGAAAAAGAAGTTGAACTTCTATTCTTAGAATATAAAGCTGATAAAACACAAGGGTGTCGATTGAAAACACAACAAACCAAAAGTGTCGGAACCAATGTAATCAGCACCTCTCTGACAGCATTCATTTTTTGCTCCACTGTATGGCCGAGTCTATAAACAATGGTCGCACATTTGACGTCAGCGCCGCAATATTTGTCACAGACAGTGATGTGCCGAACCATAAAAGTCAGTTTGATCATGCTCAAAAACTGAGTTTTTTTTTTAAATCTCCACTTTGGCCAGAGTTTTCAGAATTATTAGTTTTTAGTGGTTATTAGAGTTTATGTGTGGATGAAAGGCCAAACCGCATAAAAAGTTGTTTTCCCAGATATCCGCCTACGTGTGGACAAGGCCTGACACTTCAGGAGCATTTTGTTGGTTTAAAAAGACGAGCAAACAAAAGCATTGTTAGTTTGTACCAATATGTTTTTTTTAAACAGTGCTGCCCTTGCTCGCTTTTTTAATTTATTGCTTTAACTTCTTTGAGGGAACCTTTTTAGTTTGTCAAATGTGCACAAAATAGACACCCAATTCCTATTTTGGAATGAAGCATTTATTTGCATTCCTTTTCTTTTAACGTCTCTAGATCCAGCAGTTTATTATAGTTCAGATTATTTCATAAATAACTTTTAAATCACTTGCAAAGGTGTGATTCGTAGTTGTAGTCTTTACCACCTTAAAAACGGAAATGACGTGATTGTTTACTATATTCTATTATAATAAAAGAAGTGCCATATTCTTTCTTTTCAGAGCAAAGCAGCACACAGTCTAAACCAACTGAGAAGCAGGGAAAGTCGAGTGAGGCTGGTGCTGCCATCGGTGTTCAGCGCAACATCTCTGTGGAACAGTCGGAGCAAGCTGCTCCATCAGAGACACATTCAACCTTCGAGCAGAACAATGCTACATGCAGCAGCAGCAGCATTAGTAGCAGCAGTGATGCAGAGGACATACCCAGTGAAAAGGTCTCTTCTTGCAGTAATTCCCCTGAGCTGTCAACAGAGGGTGGTGCTGGAACTTTGGACAATGCAGAGACACCATTAGAACCTGGAGAACATGACTAACTTGAATGGCATGCCAATTGACTTGTTTTGTACACTGTGTGATGCAACTCCAAGGGTCTATCTGTAGCACTGTGGATCTTTAGGCTTCAGGACCAAGAGACGTGGACTTGGAGACTTCTTAGAAGGATCTCGATGTCTTCTTCTGTTTCAGCTTCTCACGCCCACTGGTCACCAGATCTTTAAACTGGAAGGAGATGATTTAAGTGAAATAATGAAGACTGCCTTTTTCACTGTACAAAACATTTTTTCTAACCTTTTTCTGTCTGATTTTTTATATCTGAACATCTAATTTAACACAGATAACGTATTCAGTAATTTCATCAGTTATTTGGTGTTTATTTCCAAGGAGAACCATTTTACAAAGTTGCTTTAGAGCAAGCACAGACATTTCAGATGTCTTTTTTTGTGTATGAATGCTGTGTAGAGATGAATGAGGACACATTCATAGAAGTCTGCTTTTATTTTGTATAAAGCACATACCACAGGTATATTTCTTGTCTTCATGCACTTCACCCCTTGAAAGCTGTAGAAAATTTTGTTTTGCTTTTTCTCTGTGAAGCCAATATAACACTGTTGCGCCAGTAGGGAGCACTTTCGTCAAACTTTGGTTTGTCGTTAAGGTAGCCATTTAAAATTCCAACTCTGAAACAAAACCCAAGGTACTTTCACTTTCTGTGCGTCATACCATAGTTGTAAAGCTGTCTTTTTTAAAAATTGAGGATTTTAACTACTTATCTGTAAATAAGCTTTTGTAAACTTGTAATACATGTCCACATCCTTGGTAAAACTTACTGCTGGAAACTGAAGGCTTGAGCTTGTGTGTTAGTATTCACGGAAAGCAATAAAAGCTATTAATGGAACTGATTAAGCATCTTGTTTATTTGAGTTATAACACAACACATTTTTTCACACATGGAGAATAACAGGTGAGGGAATTCTGGAAATAGCAGCTAGATTTAGTTTTTTGTTCTCAAATGTCGCTTCATAATAATAATGGCATTTGTGGTCACCCAACATTAGTTATATCACCCTCTACAACTGTTGGCACCCCTGGTAAGATCTGCATCAAAGCCTTAAAATTAAGTACATAGTTGTACAATCTCACGTACAATATACTGCTGCAGTTCTATGATACCAAGATTTTTTTTCATGTCTTATTGTCCTCGCTATGCGTGAAAATACAGTGCCTTGTGAAAGTACCGTATTCACATCTCTTTTGTTACGTACCAACCACACCCAATATCTCTCAGTGGGATTATATGTGACAAACACAAAGTAGTACATAATTGTGAAGTGGAAGGTAAATAATGTAAATCGTTAAATCATTTTCGAAATGTTTACCAAAACAATCTGAAAAGTGTGACGTGCATACAGGTCCTTCTCAAAATATTAGCATGTTGTGATAAAGTTCATTATTTTCCATAATGTCATGATGAAAATTTAACATTCATATATTTTAGATTCATTGCACACCAACTGAAATATTTCAGGTCTTTTATTGTCTTAATACGGATGATTTTGGCATACAGCTCATGAAAACCCAAAATTCCTATCTCACAAAATTAGCATATCATTAAAAGGGTCTCTAAACGAGCTATGAACCTAATCATCTGAATCAACGAGTTGACTCTAAACACCTGCAAAAGATTCCTGAGGCCTTTAAAACTCCCAGCCTGGTTCATCACTCAAAACCCCAATCATGGGTAAGACTGCCGACCTGACTGCTGTCCAGAAGGCCACTTTTGACACCCTCAAGCAAGAGGGTAAGACACAGAAAGACATTTCTGAACAAATAAGCTGTTCCCAGAGTGCTGTATCAAGGCACCTCAGTGGGAAGTCTGCGGGAAGGAAAAAGTGTGGCAGAAAACGCTGCACATTGAGAAGAGGTGACCGGACCCTGAGGAAGATTGTGGAGAAGGGCCGATTCCAGACCTTGGGGGACCTGCGGAAGCAGTGGACTGAGTCTGGAGTAGAAACATCCAGAGCCACCGTGCACAGACGTGTGCAGGAAATGGGCTACAGGTGCCTCATTCCCCAGGTCAAGCCACTTTTGAACCAGAAACAGCGGCAGAAGCGCCTGACCTGGGCTACAGAGAAGCAGCACTGGACTGTTGCTCAGTGGTCCAAAGTACTTTTTTCGGATGAAAGCAAATTCTGCATGTCATTCGGAAATCAAGGTGCCAGAGTCTGGAGGAAGACTGGGGAGAAGGAAATGCCAAAATGCCAGAAGTCCAGTGTCAAGTACCCACAGTCAGTGATGGTCTGGGGTGCCGTGTCAGCTGCTGGTGTTGGTCCACTGTGTTTTATCAAGGGCAGGGTCAATGCAGCTAGCTATCAGGAGATTTTGGAGCACTTGCTTCCATCTGCTGAAAAGCTTTATGGAGATGAAGATTTCATTTTTCAGCATGACCTGGCACCTGCTCACAGTGCCAAAACCAGTGGTAAATGGTTTACTGACCATGGTATCACTGTGCTCAATTGGCCTGCCAACTCTCCTTACCTGAACCCCATAGAGAATCTGTGGGATATTGTGAAGAGAACGTTGAGAGACTCAAGACCCAACACTCTGGATGAGCTAAAGGCCGCTATCGAAGCATCCTGGGCCTCCATAAGACCTCAGCAGTGCCACAGGCTGATTGCCTCCATGCCACGCCGCATTGAAGCAGTCATTTCTGCAAAAGGATTCCCGACCAAGTATTGAGTGCATAACTGTACATGATTATTTGAAGGTTGACGTTTTTTGTATTAAAAACACTTTTCTTTTATTGATCGGATGAAATATGCTAATTTTGTGAGATAGGAATTTTGGGTTTTCATGAGCTGTATGCCAAAATCATCCGTATTAAGACAATAAAAGACCTGAAATATTTCAGTTAGTGTGCAATGAATCTAAAATATATGAATGTTAAATTTTCATCATGACATTATGGAAAATAATGAACTTTATCACAATATGCTAATATTTTGAGAAGGACCTGTATGTATTTGAACCCTCTTTACCCTGATACTCCCAAATAAAATCCAGTGCAAGCAGTTGCTTTCGGTCCACCTGTGTTTAATTAAATCTCAGTATGAGTCCAGCAGTTCTGTGAAGGCCTCAGAGGTTTGCTAGAAAACATTAGTGAACAAAAAGCATCATGAAGACCAAAAAACACAGCAGGCAGGTTGAGGATAAACTTATGGAGAAGTTTAAAGCAGGAATAACCTAAACTTTGAACTTCTACTGGAGTGCTGCCATGATCTTGATAGATCTAGAACATATAGATGATCATGAGGGAGCAGATCATAACATCTGTTCAATCCATCATCTCAAAATGGAAAGAGTATGTCAGAACTGCAAGCCTAACAAGACATGGCTGTCCACCTGAACCGGCCGGCTGGGAAAAGAGATCAATAACACCTCTAGTTTACAAATCAGGTGGGAGAATGTGTTGACAGGAGAACTATTATTGGTAAACTACACAAATCCGACCTTTATAGAAGACTAATAAGTAAGCCATTGATATAAGGAAAGCAAAAAGAACAAGTCTCACCTGCCTTAAGTTAAATTACATGTTCTTCTTTCTTACTCATACTCGTCGTCTTCCGCTTTATCCGGGTCGCGTGGGCAGCAGACTCAGCAGAGACGCCCAGATGTCCCTCTCCCCTGACACCTCCTCCAGCTCCTCCGGGGGGAGCCCAAGGCGTTCCCAGGCCAGCCGAGAGACATAGTCCCTCCAGCGTGTCCTGGGCCTCCTCCCGGTGGGATGTGCCTGGAACACCTCCCGAGGAAGGCGTCCAGGAGGCATCCGGTATAGATGCCCAAGCCACCTCAGCTGGCTCCTCTCGATGTGGAGGAGCAGTGGCTCTACTCCGAGCCCCTCCCGGATGGCCGAGCTCCTCACCCTATCTCTAAGGGAGTGCCCGGCCACCCTACGGAGGAAGCTCATTTCAGCCGCTTGTATCCGGGATCTCGTTCTTTCGGTCAAGACCCAAAGTTCATGGCCATAGGTGAGGGTAGGAATGTAGACCGACCGGTAAATTGAGAGCTTCGCTTTTCGGCTCAGCTCTCTCTTCACCACAACGGACCGGCACAGTGCCCCCATTACTGTGGCAGCCGCACCGATCCGTCTGTCGATCTTCCGCTCCATTCTTCCCTCACTCATGAACAAGACCCCAAGATACTTAGAGACAGGAACTCCCCTCCAACCTGAAGAGGACAAGTCACCCTTTTCCAGTTGAGAACCATGGCCTCGGAGTTGGAGGAGCTGATCTTCATCCCAGCCGCTTCACAGTTGGCTGCGAACCGCCCCAGTGCGTGCTGTAGGTCTCGGCTAGAGGGGGCCAGCAGGACCACGTCATCTGCAAAAAGAAGACACAAAATCCTCTGGTCCCCAAACCAGACCCCCTCCGGACCTTGGCTGCGCCTAGAAATCCTGTCCATAAAAGTTATGAACAGGACCGGTGACAAAGGGCAGCCCTGCCGGAGTCCAACATGCACCGGGAACAGGTCCGACTTTGTTGCCGGCAATGCGAACCATACTCCTGGAGCACCCCTCACAGGGGATCACGAGGGACACGGTCGAATGCTTTCTCCAAGTCCACAAAACACATGTGGACCGGTTGGGCAAACTCCCATGAACCCTTGAGTACCCTGTAGAGGGTATAGAGCTGGTCCAGTGTTCCACGGCTGTGACGAAAACCACACTGCTCCTCCTGAAGCCGGGGTTTGACTATCGGCTGGACTCTCCTCTCCAATACCCTGGCGTAGGCCTACCAGGGAGGCTGAGGAGTGTGATCCCCCTGTAGTTGGAACACACCCTCCGGTCACCCTTCTTATGTAGGGGGACCACCACCAAAGTCTGCCAATCCAGAGGCTTGGCCCCAAGGTACCCGTCAGCCACCTCAGGAGTCCCACAAGCCAACCACAGCTGATAGGTTTCCTCGGTGTCTCCAGGTGTCACTGTCGTTTCCCACGTGGGTGTTGAAGTCCCCCAGCAGAATAATGGAGTCCCCGGGAGGGGCACTATCCAACACTCCCGACAGGGATGCCAAGAAGGCCAGGTACTCCGCACTACCACTCGGCCCGTGGGCCGAAATGATAGTCAGAGACCTCTCCCCAACCCGAAGGCGCAGGGATGCGACCCTCTCATCCACTGGGGTAAACCCCAACACGAGACGTCTGAGCTGGGGGGTGACAAGCAAACCCACCACAGCCCGCCGCCTCTCCCCGTGGGCCACTCCAGAGTAGAAGAGAGTCCAGCCCCTCTCGAGGAGATGGGTTCTAGAGCCCACGCTGTGCGTGGAGGCGAGCCCGACTATTTCTAGTCGATATCTCTCAACCTCCCGCACAAGCTCAGGCTCCTTCCCCCCCAGCGAGGTGACGTTCCATGTCCCTAGAGCCAGCCTAAGCATCCGGGGATCGGGCCGCCAAGGTCTCCACCTTCGTCCGCCGCCCAATCCTCTTTGCACTGGTCCCTCACGGTTCCCCCTGCAGATGGTGGGCCCACTGGGGGATGGTCTCGCATCTCTCATTCGGGCTTGGCCTAGCCGGGTCCCGCGAGGAGCAACCGAGCCACCAGGCGCTCTCCGACGAGTCCCGACCCCAGGCGTGGCTCCATTGTGGGACCCCGGCTCCGCCATACGGGGCGACGTCACGTGCATCGATTTTGTAGTCGTCATGCGGGGTTCTTGAACCACTCTTTGTCTGACCCATCACCTAGAGCCTGTTTGGCATGGGAGACCCAACCAGGGGCATTTAAGCCCCAGACAACATAGCCTCTAGGATCATTTGAGCACTCAAACCCCTCCACCACATTAAGGTGGCGGTTCTTCTGTCTTCTCCATTTTAAAGAGTAGTTGAGAGAACGTGGAAATGCATGAATTAATATTTGAAAGTTCCCTGACCCTCTGATCAACTCAAAAAGTGACTTAAAAATAAATAAAAAATTATTCCACTAGAACAGAGTAATCCCAGAAGAGCAGGAAGAATTGTGAGGGATCTAGATAATTTGGCACTAAAGATTTTGTTTACAATATTTATTTCTTAAGATTTTTCTTCCTTGTACTTAAGTTAAGGTTTTTAAAGTTATAAACACAATTTATTAAGGAGTTTTAAATATCTTTAACATGAGGGCAACTATGTACGGAGTGTGTCGTAGGTAAATGGATCACTCCAACTTTACATGTCCATTCAAGACACATAAGAAAAATCTTTGCTAACAACTTCATGTTTGCAAGCTACACCCTGTTATTATCCCGCTTTATGATATTGACAACAGCCTTTTTCTTAAAACATTGTTTGGAGGGTTTTCCAGTTTACTAAGCCAGGCTGAAATAGGAGTGAACATAATAATCCTCCGGTCCAGACACAGATTGTTAGGCTAGGTGATTGGGAGAGAGAAAGCAAACAGGTTAATTTAAAATGCCAGTTGTGTAACACCAGAGGGTAATAATCATTTTAATCACAAGAGGATAACATCCAGTGACTTCCCAATGGCCTTGACACATCTAAGCCAAGATTATCACTATCCCTGCTGTCAGCACATATAATGGGCCAGGGAAGTCCTAGCCTATTCACAGTGCTGCAGTTTTTCCTCTAAAGTAAGTTATTTCCAATGGCGTGACATAGTGATTATGTCACTCAGTGACTCTCACAAGTAGACTACAGCAGACACATAAATAGTAATTAGGGCTTTCAGGGATAACTGAACACTTGACCTCAGTGAATCATCAAACGGGTCAGGAACTTCCTATTCTTGGACTAGAGTAAAATGGTCCATCCAGACTCTTTGTTTTCATCTCATGTTTTGGTAATGTAGTAATTAAATTATTTACACCACTTTCACTTTAAACATGTTATGTGTACAATTTAAAACTTCTCTACAAATGGATATACTTAATACTGACTAAATCCCAATTTTTACACCATTATGTGGTCTTAAATCCTCTTATATTATATTATAATATTATATTGTAGATATGTTTATACTGTTTAATTTGTATTGTATTGCACCGACTACGCCAAAACAAATTCCTTGTATGTCCAAAAACGTACTTGGCAATAAAGCTTTTCTGATTCTGATTCTGATTACAAATGCTTAAATATGTGGTGCATAAAGTTGAAAAATGAAAGTTGAAAGTTGAAAACAAATAAAACTATGATAAATAAATAAAGTTTTTACTTTGAGATTATCCTACTGCAATAAAATACATTTATTCAAAGCTTTTTACGCATCTTTTCAGGGCTGCCTATAATAATAGAGGATGTCGTACATAAACAATGTTATTAGAGCGCAAAGGATATCCCTTCCTGATCTTTGTATGAACTAATTGATTTTGACAGGTCTTCATTTCTAATCCTTTACCATATGACATGTAGCTCTGTGTCTCATCCTCACTTTCAGAAGGGATTTACCACAAGCAAGAGGCTAATAACAGTTCTGCTTGCATGGACCTTCATGCCTTTTTGATTATTTTAATTTTTGCTGATTAGAAAAAAGCTCAAGAAACAGTTTTATAAATGTAACGTAAAATTTATGGAATTTTAACTCTAGAGAAGGAAGATATAAAGCAGTTACAAATCATAAAGTGGTTCTTTGTAATGTAAGAAAAAATTTCAGTTTTGGGGGAGCTAGAGAAAATCTTCCCATCATGGGTCAGCGCCTGAGCGAGGACAATGACCCGGACAAGGAGATCGACGTGGCAGAGCTGCAGGAGTGGTACAAAAAATTTGTCGTGGAATGCCCAAGTGGAACGCTTTTCATGCACGAGTTCAAGAGCTTTTTTGGTGTCACCAATAACAAGGAGGCTGCAGATTACATCGAAAACATGTTTCGAGCCTTCGACAAGAACGGCGTAAGTACCTTGGGATGTGATTCTGGTGTTTTTTCTTCTAATGATAATGTTAGAATTTGGTGTGCCTAGAATGATTCAGAAGGAATTTCTGTTGTTAGACACTGCATTTTGTGACAGCAGTATAAATACAGCTAAAATGCCAAAACATGCTCAAAGGTGTGCAGGGATTTAATTTGCATTCTTTCATTTTCCTCTTAGAGGTGGATTTTTAAAAAGTAATATCTCACTATTACCTCTCCAAACATTCTGAATAAATGTATTGTATTTAACATTTTGCAAAACAGAACCTTTCCTTTTTAGTATTTCTTCCCGAACATCTGCATCGTTTAATGTTTGAACACTCTGATTTCACAGGACAACACCATAGATTTTCTGGAGTACGTAGCAGCTTTGAATTTAGTTCTTAGGGGCAAATTGGAACACAAGCTGAAATGGACATTCAAAATGTATGATAAAGATGGGAGTGGATGCATCGACAAAACAGAACTTCTTGAAATTGTGGAGGTATTATTCCCATTAAATTACGTTTATATCTACAGTAGTGTTGATATGCAGGACATTTGAAAATTTGTTTTAAAAAAAAAAACAGATGTGGAAGAAGTCAGTGTAACACCCTTTCCTTTCGCCTGCAGTCTATTTATCGGCTAAAGAAAGCCTGCCATGGAGAGCTGGATGAAGAATGTAATCTGCTTACCCCAGACCAAGTGGTTGACCGGATATTTGAGCTGGTTGATGAAAATGGAGATGGTGAGAGTTTGTAACATTTTCTTGAAGGGGCTCTGTCAGTCTGCTGTAGAACCCGTGTTAAGTTATGTTCATTGCTACCGGATTGAAAAACTGACTACTTATCCTGTTGCCACACAGGTGAGCTCTCTCTAGATGAGTTTATTGATGGAGCACGCAGGGACAAGTGGGTGATGAAGATGCTGCAGATGGACGTGAACCCCGGCGACTGGATCAATGAGCGAAGACGCTCTCACTGAACATTCTGGCATAAATAAATGATGCACAAAACGTAGGCACATCTGTTGTTGATGCTTGTAAAGGGATCATATGTTTTTAGAAGTTACACGTTCAATTAAGCAAAGGTGCAAATGAAGAACAGTGTAATTAATTGTTGCCTATTTTCTGATAGGTTTGTTTTACAGTTATAAATCACTTACTGTATGTCCTACTGATTGTGTCATAAACCAAGCATAAAAATTGTTCAATAAAAAAGGTTTAAAGTTGTTTGTTTGCTTGACTTGTAGGCATTAATTGAGGGAGATTCATACTTGTCCTGAAGTTTTGCAGAATATTGGGATTTCTTTGATAACACCAAGATAATAGGAGTGCTAAAAAACGGACATGCACCTGATACAGCTAATTAAGGGTTTGATTCAAACTGTTCCTGTGTAATTTATTTATTGCAAACACATTAATAATTTAAAAAGTTTACAGTTACCCTAATGTGCAGTGGGGGTGAATTCTTTTGGTGCATCTCTATGTCAATAGTACTTTAATGCGCTCCCTGGAGTCCACAATATCCGAGGGTTGCAGCTTAAATTGAACGCAAACCCCGCCTACACGGCAGCGCCGCTCTCTTCGCCGGTGTGTAAATGGTGCGGAGCATTTTACTTTTTCAAAAAAAATCTTATTTTTTTCTCGCGAGAGTCTGGGTGGTGTTTTGTTTCGTCTTCGGTCCGGCTGCTGAAATAAGTGTAAGCTACTTGCGTGTTTAGTCTTTAAACTCCGAACTGCTTTAAGCGTTTTGTTGTTTAAACGAGATACTTTGAGGCTTCGGAGAAAGCTAACAAAGTACTCTTTCCGTCGGAAGCACATGCAAATAGTCGTGCGTGGTTTCGCTTGTTTATTTAGGAAGACGCGTTCACAAGTTTTACCACTGAGTCCAGTCAGCAAACAGGATCTCAACTCAATGTTGTCAGCGTCGTCTTATAATCGAGCGCCATGTTCCACTCATGGAATACAGGTTGTTTAAAATGACACGTTTCAACAGTTTTAAATGTGTCAGCGCACCTTGTTGTCACTGTGGTTGTTCTGACATTTAACTGACTAAACGCTGCCCCCTCGTGGCTAGTTTCCAGAAGACAGCTGGAGGCTGAAGCATGCCTCCGGGGACCTGTTCTCCTGCCCAATGGACGAAGCCTTGGCCCACTGCATCAGCGAGGATTGCCGCATGGGGGCAGGGATAGCAGTGCTGTTCAAGAAGAAATTCGGCGGGGTGTCGAAGTTAAAGGAGCAGCGTGAGTCAGACCCGCTATTAAAAAGCCGTTAGGAAAGGTTTGCTCTGGTTTAATGTGAAGAGAAAAAGTTGAGTCGTTTAATACAGTGCATACACATGTCTGGGTTCAGCTGGATATGTTAGATAGTATAATCTTTAGTGTTTTTTTATGCATGTCCAAATAGGGAAGCTGCCAGGACAGTGTGCATTGCTGATACAGGATGGACGTTTCATCTACTATCTGGTAAACTGGTTATGTCTAGTTCATATACTACATAGGATCAAACGTTGGTTCTGTATTTGTCTAACTATATCTTTCTTTTTATGTGTCTCAGATCACAAAGAAAAAAGCCAGTCAGAGACCCACGTATGAAAACTTGAGACTGAGTCTGGAAGACATGAAGTCTCACTGCTTAAAGAACGGTGTCAAGAGGATATCGATGCCTCGGTTTGTACTAACATTTGTGAAAAACTTTACATTTTTGGCTAAATATATTCTCTGATTCTGGTTTTTTAATTGTAATGATTAAGCAGCATATTTGTCTCGTGTCTCTCTCTCAGTATTGGGTGTGGCCTGGACAGACTGCAATGATCAAGGGTGTCAGAGATCCTGAAACAGGTCTTCAAGCACACTGATATCTACATCACAGTGTACAGCCTGCCCCAGAAAGAAGAGACCACAGTGATGGAGGAAAATATGCGCAAATGATTCATGGTTTTGCTTATTGTTGGCTGTGTTCATTTTATGCACTTTTTTGTATTACTTCCACAGTATGAAGCCAATACTTCTTCTAATGGAAAAGCAGTTATGTTATGAGTAAATTGCAAATAAAACACTATTTTTTTTTTTTTTTTACAAATCAGTTGTACTTTAAAGAACCTCTGCAAAGACATGGCACAGAACTCCTTAGCAACTTTGTTAATGGAAAGCTTGGCTCCCTCTTGTGTGAATATAGGTTTTATTACCGAATTATGATTTAACAGAAACATTTTAACACATATCCTACTGGTTTTAGAATACACACAATTCCAATAAGGCATTTTTGAAGCTTTTACTTTATGATATTTTAATATTTATTTTCGATAGATTCTAAAATAACCATATTTCAGTTTCTCATCAAACTACGCACAGCTATTTACAAAAACAAGAGGTGTCTTGGTGATTTATCAGAAAGCCCATATCTTTGATAAATGACCATTAAAACCCTCCTATCAGCTTTTGGTTAAACCACTGCTGGCATAAATGACAGTTTAAAGTTCAGTCAGACTGGATGTAGTTTATATTTTTGGGTTTAACTCAGAGATGCTCTATTATACCAAATGCTATGCATATCCATTATTTTTGAGACCTCTGCTTTTAAATCAGACTGCCTTTGTTGAAAAAGGTGTACAACTAAAGCATTACCATAGAGGAAAAAATTTACAGAGCCATACCCTTTTTGCACTTGGCTGCATAGTTATTTATTTTTTTTGTAGACTACTTTTTGTACAAGTGTAAAACGGAGTGCTTTTATTGAGGTTAAAGCGGATCACTAGAAGCTATGCTAAGTTAAAGGAAAAGGATTTGTTTGGAAAATTAAAATATATTTTCAAGGCTGGAGAAATGGGACCATGTAGTGAGGAAAAACGTGAAATAAATATAAAAATTTTAAAAAGACATACATTCTAAAACCTAAACCCTAAACGGTGAACATGGAAAAACTCTGTCATTCAAAACAAACATAAGTGTAACACAATCCATTTGAAAATGCAAATCTTGGTAACATTTTTAAATAAAATTTAAACAAAATTATGAAGTTCAGCTAAAAGTCAGATCAAAAGCCAGACTATAGGTTAAGGTTTTTAGGTTGCGGTAACACTCCGCTGCCCTCATGTCTTCAGGAAGGCTGTTCCAGAAGATGGGAAGCGCTGTAAAAAAAGAATGTTGTCTCACTGGGAATTTTAGTTTTCACTTCAGGTACCAATAGAAGACCTAAATGGTCTGCAGGGCCTGTCCAATAAAAGCAAATCTAATAAATAAGTAGGACTAAGACCAATAACAGCTAAACAATAAATTCAAACCCTAAAATCAACTACTAAGCAAAAGAAGAATCCATATAATGTGGTCCTCAGCTTTGTTGCAGCTCATTTATATAGCAACGGTTCTGGAGCTATGCTCTTAGCAAGAGCAGAAATTTACTGATGTGTCTATTAAAGGTTATACACTGAGAAAAAGAGTTAAAGTCTGGTAATGTTCTTCACGTAGTAAAATTTATTCACTAAGCACTGTAAAATAAAATATACAGTTGTGGACAATTGTTTAGAGTTCATAGTTGTTTGAATGCATCTAATTTTCCAGCCAGTCTTATTTTCTGTGAAGTCTTCCTTCTGCTTTTGATCCTTGGCCACTCTTCATTATATTTTTATTTATTCCAATTTTTCTTTTTTTTTTTCATCTCTCCTTCTTATATAACCCAACTTGTTTAACAGCTGATTAGATCAAAAACAGGATTTCTATATAATAATGGTATGTGTAAAATGAATTGGAAACCAAAACCAGAAAGACAAGGAAGAAAATAAAAACCTACAGTTTAAATGGATCAAAATATTGCCAAAATGACTCATCCACTGATCAGCTCTAAGATGATCAAAGATGGTCTATGGTTACCTGTGAGTACTGTAACAATTAAAAGACGCCTTTGTGAAGCAAAGCTGTTAGCAAAAAGCCCCCTAGAAGGCCTGTTTTGAAAAACTGTCATGCTAAAAAGGTTACAATTTGTCAAGGAACGCACTGACTGGCCTACAGGGAAATTATGCTATCTTTTATGGACTGATAAAAGCAAAATTGTTATTTTTAAATCAAAACAGTTCATCAGACAACCTCGATCCACCAAACCCCTTCAAATCATAATACACTGTAAAGCTTGGTGGGTAGGTGATCAAGCTATGGGTGTGTTTATCTAACTATGTTATTGGGCCTATTTCATCAAAATACCAGAATATGTCCTGTAGCCTTGAGCCAAAAGAGGAAATATCTTTAGAAATAGGTTTTTCAACAAACATTAAGCACACTGGTAAGCAAGCAGCATCTTGCTTCCAGACCAACAATATTTATATTATGAGATGTGCAGCTCAATTCCTGGACCTTAATCTAAGAAACTTGTTAGGTAACATAAAATGTAATTGATAATTTTCTCTTTATGTTTTGCATTGGAGTCGAATGTGCAGTTTTCCAAATGTATCTAGATATACACTCACTGGCCACTTTATGAGGTACATCTTGCTAGTACCGGGTTGGACCCCCTTTTGCCTTCAGAACTGCCTTAATCCTTCGTGGCATAGATTCAACAAGGTACTGGAAACATTCCTCAGAGAGTTTGGTCCATATTGACATGATAGCATCACACAGATGCTGCAGATTTGTCAGCTTCACATCCATGATGCAAATGTCCCGTACCACCACATCCCAAAGATGCTCTATTGGATTGAGATCTGGTGACTGCGGAGGCCATTTGAGTCCAGTGAACTCATTGTCATGTTCAAGAAACCAGTTTGAGATGATTCGTGCTTTATGACACGGCGCGTTATCCTGCTGGAAGTAACCATCAGCAGATGGGTACAATGTGGTCATAAAGGGATGGACATGGTCAGCAACAATACTCAGGTAGGCTGTGGCGTTGACACGATGCTCAATTGGTACTAAGGGGCCCAAAGTGTGCCAAGAAAATATCCCCCACACTATTACACCACCACCACCAGCCTGAACCATTGATACAAGATAGATCCATGTTTTCATGTTGTTGACGCCAAATTCTGACCTTACCATCCGAATGTCGCAGCAGAAATCGAGACTCATCAGACCAGGCAACGTTTTTCCAATCTTCTATTGTCCAATTTTGGTGAGCCTGTGCAAATTGTAGCCTCAGTTCCCTGTTCTTAGCTGACAGGAGTGGCACCCGTGTGGTCTTCTGCTGCTGTAGCCCATCTGCCTCAAGGTTCGACATGTTGTGCGTCCAGAGATGCTCTTCTGCATGCCTTGGTTGTAACGAGTGGTTATTTGAGTTACTGTTGCCTTTCTATCAGCTCGTACCAGTCTGGCCATTCTCCTCTGACCTCTGGCATCAACAAGACATTTGCGCCCACAGAACTGCCGCTCACTGGAGATTTTCTCTATTTGGACCATTCTGTGTAAACCCTAGAGATGATAGTGCGTGAAAATCCCAGTAGATCAGCAGTTTCTGAAATACTCAGACCAGCCCGTCTGGCACCAACAACCATGCCACGTTCAAAGTCACTGAAATCACCTTTCTTCCCCATTCTGATGCTCAGTTTGAACTGCAGCAGATCATCTTGACCATGTCTACATGCCTAAATGCATTGAGTTGCTGCCATGAGATTGGCTGATTAGAAATTTGCATTAACGAGCAGTTGGACAGGTGTACCTAATAAAGTGGCCGGTGAGTGTATGTATGGAAATAACAGTTATCAAATTTTGGGCTTTACCCACTTTTTAAAACTCACTGCTATTGTTGTGAACATGGCTTGGGTTATATGCCTGAAAGAGGACCGGTAAAAGCACAAGGACCAAGGATATAAGCAGAGAGCAATCAACAAAGAATCCCAGTTGTGTGTGGAGTCAGCCGGTAGCAGTGCATTGGGCTGTACCTTCGTTTCTAACCAGGATTTAATAGGAACCTTGAGAACCACCAGACCTCATAATAAACATAAAGATGTTTCCTCTATGCCTTCTGACAGGAGATGATTGTGGCCTGAGCATTGTTCTCATCCTGTGTGCACTGTGAAGGGCTGTGCATGTCTTGGTTTGCACCTTGAAAATAGATTGGACTGGTGGCTGCTAATGATAAGTGGCAAAATATCAGTGTTTGCAATAGGTTTTTCTTCTATAAATCAATGGTGGGGAGTTGATCTTTCATTGTGGAACTTTTGCCTATGGCTGAAAGAAGCTAAATTAGCAGAAAAAGAGAAGCTCATATACCTCAGATAAAAGAATGCTGCAGAGGTCTCTTAACACTGTACATGACACTGAACATTTCAACAGCAGGTCATTCCTGTCCACTGTAATAACCATATATCTAGTGTCCCTCTATAATGACTAATACTTCTTTCTCCTTTTTGTGACTTGATATATCCGTACTTTCGTTCAGTAGAATACATTAAAACTACATTATTTCACTTTGAAAGTAATATAATTTTAATCATAGTCCAATGAATCAAAAAGAGTTACATATTAGACAAACATGCAATTCTGATATTTTGGTGATTAATAAGATGATTTATTTCCCAATAAACTATGGCCATTCATTATGTGTTTCTTCATTGGGAAAGAAAACGTTAGGATCTCGTTTATAAACATCTCATGAGCTTTTCATCGGTTTCTGTAGCCCAGATAAAAATAACAATACCCTTGTTGTTTACATCCACGTCCCTAAAGTCCACCTGGCTCGATTACCAATAGTCTGGATCAGTTGGAGGAATGCTGCCATTAAGGGGCGTGGCTGGTGCACATAGTCGACTTCAAGGCTCCTCACGACGACCGTGCACTATAGGAAGCAGGGTAGGATTCTCAAATAAATGCAGTGAGTAGCCAGACAAATATCTTAACTAGCTTAAACACCCCTTGTAGTACGTGCTTAGGTTGATATCCATTAGGGTCAAAGGGGATTTGGACCTTTTAAAGGGAGAGGTGGTAGAGTGACACATTTTTGTTGGGTTTTCTTGCAGGTCTCTGCAAACCTAACTCTGCTTTAAATATCTCCACAACTTAACCTGATCTATATTTTAAAGGTACCAAAAGGGGTAATATAAATGCATGCCACGCTTTTTAGAAATCATCCCTAAAACAAATCAGAAACCACGTTTCAATTTCCTCGCACTTCACACTTACAGTATGTGCTACTTTTTGTTGGTCTACAATATTAACCCATATATAACCCAAAAATATGTGATTGGGAATTGATATGCAGCTTTAGAGTTAACAACAGGACCCTGCTAATGCTATTACTGCTATTTGTTTGTGACTGACTTTATTATAAACGAACAAGAACTGATTATATGCTAAAAACATCTTAAACAATGAAAAAACACTGCATGGCATTTTACATTTGAACATTTAGCCCAAAGTATCAGATTTCCTTTATTTGTCTGTTCTTCCATCTGCCATGACAGTGTTGACTGAGCAAATTCTGTGCTTATCAAATATCACTTGCGGTGCACCCATGCTCTGTTTAGATGGTTGAGGTATTGTACAGACCATTATTGATCTGCTCGGGTATTGTGCTTGAGTGCAGCCGGGACACAATGGACCAGATGTGAGTGGTTTTTAAAAAAAAGAGAAGGAGGAAATCTGACACCACAAAATTAATCTCACACATCCTTTTTTCTGAGCAGGAAAGCTTTCAGCACATCATGAAAAAAGAGTGGAGAAAAGAGACATTAGATTACAAAATTTTATTTTGGGCATGCTGTTAAGTAACCAGCTGGTGACATGTTTAGGTCTTAGTAATTATCAGGAACCTTAGCAGCAGCAGCGAGGTAGTCTGTACAGGCTGACCTCCCATTCTCCTTGGGGGCACCTTCAATAATTCATGAATTTAATGCATTAACCACGGTGTACTCTGTGGCTGGCTGCCCCCTTTTTTACCATCCTATATATCAAAGACAGGGTGGAAAACTATACTTCGGCATCTCTGCAGCCATCCCCAGCGCTGTCCCTCCTTCTCCCTTCCCATCCCCCTTCCATCCTGGCAGTCAGACACACTGCAGCAGAGATGCCTAGCTGCGCTGCAGTGAGTGCAGCGAAATTTCCCTTTCATCTGACCTGCTGTCACACTGCTGCAGCGGGCAGGACCAGCCAGTGCATCAAAACCTGCCTCTTACCACACCTGAGACCCCTCCTCGTCTCTTTGTTCCCCTGCTTGTTTGTCCCGCTGCAGTATACTGAATTGCCTCAAATGCTCTCCCCCATCACCACTCTCACACACCCCAACCCCTTTTCCTCCTCTTCCTCTTCCTCCTCCTCCTACTCCCACCTCCTCCTGTCCTCCATTCCTGTTTTATTCTTTGCTTGACGCGTAGGAAAATGCAAAGCTCAGCATTCTTCTCCACAGGCACTTAGGAAGGAGGGGAAAAAAAAAACACGATGAGTTGAGCGGGAGGGTTTCTTTTTCACCACATAACTGACTGCCTTCCAATTAAAGAAGAGAGCTTATGTTATTGAAAAGCTGATTAGCCAATTGGGAGGCAGCACAGGGTAAAGATAGCACGAAAAAAGCAAGTGGGAGAGTGGGCAAGAGGACGAAAAAAAGAAAAAAAAAACTGCAGTGTGTGTAGTTTTGATCCCTCCCCCCTGAGCAAATCTTTACCAAATTGTGGTACTTCAGTCTTGGGGAGCATTTCAATGGTTGTGAGGGTTTATGTGGTGGAGTTCTCAGAGTAAAGGTTTGTTTTCTGGGCTCTGTTAGAAGCATTTGGTCTGGAACTGGAAGTAAGAGAAAGTAAGAGGAGACTCATTCTTTTTCTCTTTATCTCAAAGTGTCTCGTAGTCCGCAGAGAAAGGGAACAGCTCATTGTCAGGGGAAGCATCCTGCACAGAAGGTAAGCAGTTGCATTTGCTTCTTACATATAGGCTTTATCACTTTTTTGGGTCTTTAATGGACTGTAACAAATGTAACAAATTTGATTTTGATTGCTTGTGATCTTCAGTGGTTATTATTCTATTCAAAAATGAGAGATTTATACTTTCTTTTTTATAAATGTTTTGCATCGCAAAGACTTAAAGCGCAGTGAGACAGTGAGGCTAAGGAAAAGGGGAGGGGGAAGCTCAGTGTGGGACTCCCTGATGCTCCTAGGCAAGTTTTCTGTGCACACGGTTCTCTTGTGCTGCAGTATCCTGTGATATCCCCTTGTGGAGCTGCCTAAGCATCCAGCAAACAGCAACCAGCATCCAGACTGAGCTGCTAAAACCAGCTTCCTCTTTTTGACAATATCAGATTTTTAAGCATCCATATCTCCAGAATAAGTTTTCCCTCTGACATTTTGGATTCAGTTGGATAAGGGACTGCTGCAGCCCCTTTTAGATTGGTCATGCATGCTTTCATTGTGGCTTCTGATGAGTTGCTAAAAGAAAACAGAGAATGGGCACAAGATTTGGTTGAGTCTGGTGACTAGTTTTTGTTCAGTTTATCCAGTTAACGGAAGGTGCTGCAGTTTGAGCTTGAAGCAAAAGTAGGTTACTTCATTGATCATTCAGTGCTTGCTGTATATAGCAAGCACTAAATATAGAAAGGGAAAACCAAACAATGTTCAGTCAGTGGTTGGAACAATATAAATATGTTACGGTAATGCAAAATAAACTGACACAACAGAGGTAAAGTTAATGTTTGTAAGGGAATTTGCTGCCATCTTTTACTTTAAAATATACAGATGATTTATTCCACTTCATTCTCTTTTTTTTTTCCAAGTCTGACCTTCAGTATCTGCAAATGGAGGGCTTGTTTATGTCCAGCAGTGGGCAATGTGTTACCTCTGCTCATGCACAATGGCCTGCTGCAAAAAAACGGGCAAATAATGGACTTGTGTGTGTTTTCCTGTGAGCACACTGCAAAGCCACATTAGAAATGGCAAAAGTAGGGTTAGGGTTAGGGTGATAGTTAGTTGAATATTATTTAAAACTAATCCTGCTCTTCTTAAGCCTCCGTTTGTAGTTTTGCTCCAAAATTGACCCTAATTCTTGAATTTTGTTGCAAGTTGTAAAAGACAATTATTAAAGAGGACGGGAAAATGAAAAACCATCCACTTCAGCACCATGGACAGCAACTACTGTTTTTTTAAAGCTACTTAATGTTTAGTTAAAATTGAACAATAAACCATTTAGTCATTCATATATCTAACGCCATGTTTAGCTTTCCTGAGAGCTTTGCAGATCTTTTTCCAGTTTTAGACATAAAAACACGTTTTATTATTAATGTGTCACATTTCCTTTAGAATGCAGCCCAAAGAGAGGCAGCTTTCTTTTTCAGACACAACCCTTCACTTATTCAGTTTAAAACCTGAAATCTGCTGTCCATGTTTTACCTTCATTATCACACTGTGCTCCATGTGGGAGAGCCTTCATTGAGGTTTTGTTCTCCCTTCTTTGTTGCTGCCAAGTTCCGAATGGTTATGGGTCAAAACAGCAGCACAGCAGAAATGGTAACATTAATTATATAGATACAGATGCATCCATCAGAATTTTGTCTCTGACTTTCAATTTTAGTCTGGTGATGGAGATTTTAGCCAAATTCTCTTTAAAAACTGTACTATAAGAAAATTCATGATCTCTGCCTCTTGATCCCTCCAGATTGGGATTGGAAAGGATGGTGATTATCTCTGCCGGTCAATGGCCAAGAGGCAGGATACAGCCTGGACAAGATGCCAGTGCATCACAGAAACACATAGGTCAACCAACTGGATCTAAGCATGCAAACTCCATTCAGAAGTGTTCTTAGACTGGGGATTTAAACCAGACACCTTGGTGCTACAAGGCAATAGTGCAAATAACTGTCACTGTACAGACAGTAAATCAAAATATTGTTGAAAAGTTCATTTATTTTAGTAAGTCTATGCACTAACTGAATAGAAACACATTTTATAGATTACTTATGCCCAGACTGAGGTTTTCAGGTTTGTTTTCAGGCTCTCAGGCTTTATTTCTGTTAATTTCAATGATTTTCTGCTTGCAGCTAATGAAAATATGACATTTAAGATAAGAATATTACATCCGACCAATACAAAAACATTTAAAACAGAAGTGGGGGCTTAATGAAAAGCATGTTTAATACCTGCTTAAAGGTTATGATTTTCAAAAGGTACTTTAAATCTGACAAGCCAGCCTCCTCAGAACGCTTATTCTTATTTATTGAATATGAATGTTTATTATGATTGGAGGTAATGGTACACTGCTGTGTGAGACAGCATTTGCAGTTAAACAAGGTTTACTAGAATTCTGAAACAAAGATAAAATGATTATGGAGTGCATATTTTGAAATGTCTTTAGCATCTTATATTAAAGATTAGAATGGTTAGCATGGCTAGCCTTACTAAAACAGCAGTCTCTGTGTTTATTCCCTTTATAGAACATAAACCCTTACCCATAGGTCTGTCAACATTTTCAAATCGAGCATGTTACATGTAAGACATAGGCTGAAAGCTCAAAAAGATAAAATGAAACAACTTTGCAGTACTCGATTCAAAGTTCCTGTTATTTTTTAAAGCTTAGCTCTCGCTCACTGTCCTGCAGCCAGAATGAAGCGCAGACTTGTCTCGATATGTCATATAAAATACAGTTTCCCTATGAATAGCCTTTTGCATCTCCGTGCGTCCTCTTTATTTTTTAACGCCTCACAGATACTAAAAATCACAAACCTCAGTCAGTAGAAGCCATGCGTAGAGTACCCAAAACTTGTTCTCAAGTAAGAGTATCACTACTTTAACATATTTTTACTTAGGAAAAAATAAGACGTAGCCATCCTAAAATTATTCAAGTAAGAGTAAAAAAGAACTTGTTACAAAGGCTATGCACATAACGGGTAACTGATCATAACATCTGATTTAATATTTAAAAATTATGAAATTAGACAAAGGTATAACGTTTAGTTCAAATTCTGGTATTTTGTAGACTAACATAAAAAAGCATACATAAATAAAATAATAACCTAATATTCAATTCTGGTAGAAGAAACACCTTTCCAAACCAATTTCTTTTCAACATTAACCTATGAACCCCATGCTTACAGTAGGTAATATATATATGTTAGAACAGGTTAAGGTACTTCAAGTGACAGTTATAATGTTAGATATTGTATTTTATTGTACATTCACTAGATCTCAAACTGGTACAACAAACTCAGTAGATAGAAAATCACATTAAAACAATGAAGCTTGTGTACAAACACTTAAACATCAACTGTTGGTATGTGTCAAGCTTGTTTTTTTGGTTAAAACAAGCTTGTTCTATATTCAGTGGAGTTACTCGCGGTTGGTAGAGTAGCCAAACATTTTACTCAAGTAAGAGTAACAATTCTTCATAATAATATTACTTAAGTACAAGGGATAGTGCAGTAAAACTGCCCCTAAAAGTACTTTTTTTTCAAATAGTTACTCAGGTAAATATAGGAATAAATGCAACTAGTCACTACCCACCTCTTATAAACGCATTGTTATGGTGGGTACACCATGGTAGTGCTTTGAATGGTGAGTTCACTGATTGGAAAATTATTAGATTTTTGAGTGTCTGGCCAGTGGGTCTTCACTCATGGTTGATTGTCAATTGAATAATTGAATTCTCAGATTGCAGTCGCCAGCGGATTTCTATATGCATGTCAATTAAAAAAACAGTATATAAATACTGTATATATATATATATATATATATATATATATACCTTAGTAGGTACACAGAGAACCCGGTGCTGTCTTGCTGTTGTAAAAAAACATATAAAATATGTAATGTCTGACAACAGCTGTGAAACAAAGCTTTGTTTCATGTCATGGTTGAGAGCAATCTGTGTAGTGCCTCAGCAGGACTCTACTCGCATATGGAGAAACTCACTCAGATAGGGATGATTAGAAACACAAGTTCTTTAATAGGAAATGGAACTGGGACCCCTCACTGTTACATGAATTAGCCAGTACATGTCATTAACATGAACATAAAGTGTGATGTATGGACAAGGTTTAACATTTTCTCATCAGATAGAAAAATACAATATAACAGAAGCATTGTTTATTGTCCCTTTGTGTGGAAATTCAGGTGTACAACCAGAACAGCAGTAGGCAAATGGAAGCCTGCAGATTCACACAAATGTAAAAATCTACTAAACAGAAAATAAGAATAAGAGACTGTGCAGTAAGGTGGAATGACTGGATGTGCTTAGAAAGACCTTTATGCTGGGATCTGCCAGTTTAATGGTTCAAAAGGATTAAACCAAACAGTGTTTTCCTTTCAACACCCTGTTCAGTCAAGCTGTTAAATAGTAATTGTTTAGTTAATTGTTTAAATGAGCAAATTATGTTCAATAACCTTTTTTGGAGGAACGGAGCAGCTGCCGGGCTCATCATTGCTCATTCTTCGAGCTTTCCAGCATGTATGGGCATGACCGTTTAGTGTGTCCCAGTAAATGATGGCCTGGGCAAAAGAGCAGAGGACCACCGGCTGTCACTAAAGTTGGCAGCTATTCTAAAATTTGTGATATTGTTGTAAGAAGAGGTGCTAAAATAAAATAAAAACTGCAAATAAGTTGTTTAGGTTATTCAAACAAAAACAGGAATGTTGAAGTGAAGTTAAACTAAGTATCTTGTATTTACACAAATTACACCTTGATAAATGCCATTAATAAAAACACATGACATGATAATCAAGATATGTATTAATAATACTTTGGAGAAAAATGCAGGGATTTGTAAAAAAGAACAGACCTTTATATGGAAAAGATGAAGTCTTCAACACACTAAATGCAATGCATGAAAAGGGATAAACGTCTGTCATTTTGGGTAGAAAGTATCCAATGCATGAAAGGTTTTGGTGAATAAATTCATTTGTATTTAGAATGATTAATCAGAGTACCCTTTAAAGCCGCTTTATGACTTTAAAGGTTACAGTTTATGGTACAATAAAACATAAATTCAATGTGTGGACATTGAAAATTGGATTATTCAACAACTTTATATTTGCTAATGTTTTATTCTTAAGACACTTAGCATTTAGTGAATTTAGGTTCAAGTGCAGTTTAAACCATTTTAAAACATCAATTCTAATTAGCAGATTAGCTGATAATTGCATTAATGAGCCTGATTATTTGATGAGCTGGAATAGTTTGCGGCAATCCTCTGTTTTTTAAAAGATTAAAATAAAATTCCAGTGGCTGCTTCACTTATTTCTTTTTTTAAGATAATATATTTTTTGTGGGACTAGTGGCCTTTATTGACACTGATAACAGAGGAAACAGGTAAGTACATACAGCAAAGGTCTCAAATTTGGGAACTGAACACTGGATGGCTGCCTTAAGGACTATAGCCTCTGTGTATGGGGCGCCCACTCTACCGCTACACCACATGTCACCTTTGTAGATATTTCTTTGCTGAATTTAATATGAAACACGCCCAATAAATTACAAGAATGTTCAGCATTTTTTATTTCCTTTTACAAAGATAAAAAAAAATTATCTGCCCATATTTATCATCCCCAGGTATTTCAAATGAAAACCTATGAGAGTAAAAGTGAAATACACAAAACATTTATGTGGCAAACATTATTTTTTAAGTGAAGAAAAGGACATCCGCTTCAAGGATTTTTCTGACTAAAAACCTTTAAGGTGTCTCATGTATTCATATGCTGGCCCCTGCCTAAGAATCTGTGGCAAAACTTGAAAATTACTGTCTATAGATTTTTATCAAAATATGAAAGGGCTTGAGCTGTTTTGTAAAGAAAAATTGGCAACAATTAAAATCTTTAGATGCACAAAGATGGAGAAGATATAAGATGGAGATATTATCTTAAAATATTAAATTGTCAATAGTTCAGTATTTAAAACCCAACACTATTCTAGCTCAGTTGGACTTGTTCATACTTGTACTAACTCACCAAATAGATAACTTCACATTTATGATTTTTTTTAACATTCACGCTTTGAGCCTCAAAAAAATAACACGACTATTAAACTAAATATAGAACTTATACCATATGCTAAACAGCCAATCAGGGATCTGACTCACTGAAGAATATGCTGACGGAATCTGACAGGACCAATGTTGCGTTACACAACGAAGAGACTGAAGAAGCAGACGTTCACTGAGAGTCCAGATGTTGCAGCTCATTGATGGCTTGGTGTATTAAGACTCAAATCATCTTTAGGGATGTTGTCTCAATCTTGTATTTGTCATGGTCGGTGTTAAGTGTGGGCATTTAGCTTTTCTCCACCCTTTCAGAATAATTGGTATGTAGGTCAACATGTCAGAGGACAAGCGAGAAAGCAGTGGGCAGTTTACTTCAAGGATGCATTAAAGACATGGACTGCAGTATACCTATGTAGAGTGGAATAAAATAGACACAAGAAAAGGACAAGTGGAAGTGAAAAGACAAAAGATTCAGGCAGAAACCAGAAAGAGTTGCAGAGATTGAGAGACTGTCACAGGCAGAGCAGGGATGGAAGATGGTGGGTGTGCATAGCAGAGCTATGAGCACTGCAGCACATTGCAGTGCCCAGCCCCCGCTGTGTTCTCTGCTCACCATCCAGCACCATGCGCTGAAAAGACCCCTGCAGCAGCAGAGCTGTACCATACAGAGGGCTGCCTGCTGATGAACAGAAACATTACGAAGAGCTTCTGACCCTCTATTGTGCAGTCGGTTCAGTTGATGCACATGAGATAGTCAGAAACATAGTGAACACAAGCAGCTGATCTGCATCTGCAAAGTAATGTAAAAGAAAGGTAATAGTCAGCTGATGCTCCCACTGGATTATTTAAGTGAATTACACATTCACTTCAACAAATACCATCTGAATGATTCCGTCTTCCCTTGCCATGTCTCCCCAGATTAGGAACATCTGCCTTTCTGTTTGCTTTTGTTCCAGAGGTAACATTTTTACAATCACTGATGAACACTTTTCTAAAATGCCAATATTAGAGAGGCAAGTATGATGAGGTTCTAAATGACAGGAACAAAGATAATACCTCCAGGAGCAACTGGTCTTGTAGCCATTGTAGTATAGTATAGTATAGTATAGCATAGCATAGTATAGTATAGTATAGTATAGTATAGTATAGTATAGTATAGTATAATATAGCATAGTATAGTATAATATAGTATAGTATAGTATAGTATAGTATAGTATAGCATAGCATAGCATAATATAGTATATTATAGTATAGTATAGTATAGTATAGTATAGTATAGTATAGTATAGCATAGCATAGTATAGTATAGTATAGTATAGTATAGTATAGTATAGTATAGTATAGTATAGTATAGTATAGTATAGTATAGTATAGTATAGTATAGTATAGTACAGTACAGTATAGTATAGTATAGTATAGTATAGTATAGCATAGCATAGCATAGCATAGCATAGCATAGCATGGCATGGCATGGCATGGCATGGCATGGCATGGTATGATATGGTATGGTATGGTATGATATGGTATGGTATGGTATGGTATGGTATGGTATAGTATGATATGGTATGGTATGGTATGGTATGGTATGGTATGGTATGGTATGGTATAGTATAACTTACATTGTATGGTCTCACACTTAAGTTGTGTAAGATTCAATAAACAGCTTTTGGGCAGGCGAGTAATACCCACTCAAGCACAGGCACATGCATGTGAACACATGCAAGCAAATGTGAAATGAGTCGACATCACGTGAAGAGCCCAAAGGAAACAAAGGAGAAGCTTGTTTCTGCATCCATTATCAGTAGCTGTGCTTCCGCCCACTGCTTGCCTGGGGGGCTGCTTGGCCAATGCGTGAGCTTCCCCCTCCTTTTGTATTTGTATATTCTTCAATTTCCCTCCAGTTTTCTGATATGACTGATGAAGGTTTGTTGAGCGTGTTCCCTTTCTGCTTCCTGTGACATGGTTTGATGGTGTCTCGCATTGTGATGTAGAATAGTCGAATCAATTACACCTTAACAAACAGGTGTTAAGTGTGTTTACCTCGTCACTTAAGGCATGTTTGGTTCTGATTTGCACATAAATCAACAGCAGGCTTTGAAACTGATACTGCACAAAAAATATATGCTGCTGGTGCCTCACACTACCACCTGGCAAAACTTATATTCTTGTAAACATGGTTATAAAAATACATATGTTTAAAGGGTGTAAATTATAATTTTTGCAACTTTCACTTAGTTCCGGCTTATACCTCAAGATAATTATTTTAATTTTCATGACTGAAATCAGGAAATATGAAAAAGAAAAGCATGAAAATAAAATAAAATAATATTAATACTGCAGCTGAGAATGCAGCTGACAGTTGCAGAAGAGTGATGATGTTATAACCACCCATGAAAAACGTAGTAATAGCAAAGTCTTCAGCTAAAACGTTTGTTTATAAAATCTAGATTTAACTGGTGATTTATCCATTGAGGAAAGAAAAGTTATCAAATAGTGGTAGCTTGGAGACTTAACAAACAAGCATCTTATGTTAGAATTTAAAAGCACTGTGTGGTGAGCCCATTCTGCCTGTCGTTTATCACAGCAGCAAATGACTGTAAATTGAAACACAAAAATTCTGCAGGCATGTGTTGTAATATCTGCTCCGGTTCTGACCAGCATTGTTACTTGGATGTATTCATGCTGACTCCGGCATGTCTCTCGCAATAACGGTGTCACCAGAATAGTTATGCAGTGTTTGTGCGAGTTTCATTTTTCTCTACATAATTTGTCCAGTCTAGGTTTACTTGCATTACTACAGTAATGCAGCTATCAAAATTGTTTTGTCCAGCCACTCGAAGTCCATCTGCATTTAATTTCTCCACATCCTAGTATTTAGCCCTGAAAAGCAATTTTAGGCTAATGCTACAAATGCTTTGGAAGAAACATGTCTGTGTTTGTAAATGATACTTACCCTTTAAACCCTCAAAATCTGACAAAGAAGGAAAGATTTGATCCAATCCAGCCCATGGTACTATTTTTATAAAATCAAATGTTGTTTCTTATTATGAAGAGCAGAGAAAGCAAGTAAATACTAGTCTGCTGTCTGTGTGAGTTACAGAGACAGAGGGAGTGGGAGAAAGCTGGAGAGTAATGTAGTGTGGGTGAGCTGCAGCAGAGACTCAGAGTGCTGCATTGAGCTGCATAATTAATGTTAAGAGGGTGGAGCTAAAGGCAGGGATAACTTGGTATGAAGACTGAGCCATCACAACACCAAAAGAGCACGGGTAACTGTTTCAAAATATAGAGGAGCTATCCAATAGGTAGACAGAAATCAGTATGATAGAGTTATTCGGTCCGGTTCTATGCCCTCATCCCATCTGCTCCCCTAGACCTCAAAGCCAATCTTTCTCTTCTGAGCTGCTTACCTCAGCCAAATGTCTCAGTGTTGGCGGCACTGCTCTGTTAATCATCCAATTTGTATCAAAACACCTTTCTATATGACACATCTGCTATATTTCCCATCTGATCTGTCTGAATTGGACCACAGGGAAGGTGGGGGAGTTGTTTTAATCTGCAGGATGGAATTATATTTAGTCAGCTGCTTTACAGATTCTAAGCATCATTTTTTTAATGCTCATGTGTGTGCTTTTGTTTGACAAGATGGAGTGTGAGTCACTGGAAGTCACTTTTGTATGGAAGTTAATGTCCATGGAGGTATGTATTGAATGCATTGAGGCATTATTGTGCATAAGCATAATCTTCCATGTTGCTGTCAGAGCTCACAAACTCACTTAGCCTCTCTGTCTTCAAGGCCATGTTTTATGGTTGCTGACCACATCTTTATCACACTCCTCCGCTTGCACCTTTGTCACCGCACCTCACTGTCACAGAGGCTGCTCCGAGTTGTTTTCTGCAGCAATGTTCCTTGCCTTTTTTTCATCAGTGCATTATAGCACAAAAAATTAAACTTGCATGGAACTTTTCTAGCCATATTGGCCACTGGAATTTGTTTTATCAACATGGCCACATTATTCCAGCTGCACTCACCAACACATACACATTCAGACACCATTACGGTAATTGGTAATCAACTAAGGGTTCAATGCTTTGTCAAAAGGCACATAAACATCTTGTGGGGGGGTGGGGGGGTGGGGTGGCTAGAATAAAACTAAACCTCAACTATCCAATTGCAAGATGACTACAATAAGCCATAGCTGCCTATGTCTATGGAGGATAGCGAAATTACATTTGAAGAAGAGTTAAATGCTTATTAAAAAAATGCTACTTCTTTTTAATAAGGTTCTGTCTTAAGCAATGCTGGTGCTTGTTTTCAAAAAGGTTTGTAGTGTAAGAAAAAGTTATTTTCAAATTCTTTACAAATAAGCATCTAAAAAGTGTGTTTGTGAATTTGTATTTAAGTATCCTGAGTCCAAACTGTATCTCAATTGCAGTCAGACTGGATAGAAAACATTTTTTAACAAATCTTACCAGTAGAAAAGTATCCCGGCAGACTCGCGACAATTAATAGTTGAGCTATGGATCTCTGCAGCTCCTCCAGGATTACGATGGGCCTTTTGGCTGCCTTTCTGTTTAATACTTTCCTCGTCCAGCTTGTCATTTTACTTTGACAGTCATGTCTTGGTTTGTTGCTTGGAAAATGGTTTTATAAGCAACCCTGCTTATAAAACAGAACAGCTGCATTAATATGGGAGATTAAATTAAAAAGAGAAGGAATCTATTTAGTAATTACCTGATACTTGTAGGCGATTGGTTGGACTGAATTATATTTAGGGTATATGATTAAAAGGGCTGAACAGAAATAGACCTCAAACTTTTCAGATTTTCATTTGTAAAAATCATCAAAAGCATGTGTCATTTCCTTCCATCACAATTATACTCTATGTCCTTATCTAAAACATAAAATAAATGACAGTGCCTTTGTAACGTGCTGTACAGTATATATGAACAGTGTTTCTCTTTTCTTGAGGGAGTTTTCCTGAAGAATTGCATTTTTGTAACTAACTTTAATGTTTTACAAAGCTTAAAAGTATAAAATTTGGAAATTTTCCCCCTACATCCCTACAATGCTGATTCACTGAGGGGTGATATGTGACTTGATCTGACCTTATAGTTGCAAGAGACTGTAAAGTTGAATGAGTTTACCTTAATAAATACCTTGACAGGGTTTTGTCTGCTGTTTCCTTTTTATTTTTCCCCATCTAGCAGGGCCATACAGAATGTTTTTGTCATTCACAGAAAAACAAAACAAAACTGTAATGTAGGTATTTCCTATCCTTTGAAACCCCTAGATTGCAGAGGACATGTCTGTTTGCTCTGTGTCTTCCCAGGGGCTTTTGCAGTGGCAGAGCAGTGTTGCCATTTTTCATTGTTGCCAAGAGAAAATGTGCCCATCTGAGATGCGGACTGCCCAGAGCGAGGAAAACATCAGAAGAAAACCTTTAGAAATAAAATATTTTTCCTTCTTTGAGATAAATCAAAGCTTTGCACTTCATTTGAGGGCCTCATCCTATACAATTGCCTGAAATCCATTTAAATTGCAGGCATCATGGGTGAATTTTAAAATATCATTGATATTGATAAGTTTTGAGACCTTTGGTTTTAAGTTTATGCACAGATTCAGTGTACAGCAACTAGCATTTAATTAAATAAAGACATTACCATACAGAGAGAAATAAATGAGAGGAAGAATAGGCAAGAAAATATTTTCAACGTGTGAGTAGGTGTGCAGTAAAAAGGCTTTTTTACTTGGAGATGTTTGAAGGTGAAGGACATGGTAAAACAAATCACAGCTTCTCTTTGATAGAAGGGAGATCGAAAGAGACGGAGGAAAAAAGTAAAAAGAAAAACAAATCAATGTTACACAATTTGAAAAGTTTCACAGTTCAAAGTATGTTGTGTTGAGGGTCATGGATAGAACCTTGAATCAAAAAAAAAAAAAGATTAGGGATATGCATTTGCAAAAATCCAGTGAATTTTACCTTTAGTTAGACTCTTCCAGATAATATAAAACTAGATAAGTAAATAATATTTTTTTCCAAAGCACAATTTTCATTTATTCCTATGCATACATCCCCAAGCCCCCAGATATTGTGGCATGACCTTAAACAGGTAATTTATGTTGGGAAAATGTGTCTTAATTAAAAGAAAAAAGTAAACCAGAATTCACCCACAAAGATGTAAAAGAAAGTTCATTTCTGAAGAGATTTTAATCAGTTTGTGAAATCTGACAATTTTTATCAAGTATGCTTAATATTAAAGTGTTTCAGAATTAAGACCTGAAATACATTCAGATTTATTGCTTACCACAACATGACCTTTAAATTGCTCATGTGACATATTCCTACAATCTCTGTCTTTCACTGTTGTAGTTTGAACTAAGTCGGGAACTTCCTGTTCCTGAGGCAGACATATGAAACTTTATAAAATAAACACTTTTGTATACTACTAAAAATAAAAGATGTCCATGCATTTTATAATATGACAAAAGGGAAATCCCAGTGTGCATGGATTATAAAGGCCCTGATGTTAAAAACCTAGTGGGGCCTCCTTACTGACCTGACTGCAGCTCTTACCTGTCCCCACTAGAGCTCCTGAGCTAATAAACCCAGGATGTGTGAATGACAGGTCTTTTAAGATGCTTTGTAAAGCTGAAGGTGTTGAGCCATCCTTTTAACTCATTATCTTCTAAGGTCATTCTTTAGCTGCCAAGATCACAGCTGCTAATTTATATTCAGCAGATGTCTTGAGTCAAACCCCATTTCACAGAATTGACAGAATCAAACCAAAACAAAACATTTATAATCTGGCTCCTCTTGGATTTAAGAAATGAAGTTTATAGTTTGAATGCGATCTTCTCAGTGAGGTTGTGTGTGTGTCAGATAAATTGTGGAAATCTTGCAGATTTGATCTCCCCTGATGAGATTATTGACTTGACAGCAAATTGGTTGGTGCCTCCAAGAGCATGATGGAGGGTTTTAAAGTCTATTACCTCCCATGATAAGCTTGGTAATAGTTGCGCCTTGCAAGAAGGACATGACACTCATTCTGTTATACTGATCAAAATAAGCACCCTGATCATTTTGTGAGCTTCTGCAAACCATCTTAGAACAAAGCTGATGCAGTATTTTCCATTTTTCTGAATCATGGTCGACATACAGAGATCCAAGTGTTTGAAAACTGCATGTGTATTTATTGTCATAGTATACTGTAGCTGTGTTAGTTGCCAAAAGCTTGCAAGAGAGTGAGTGTACAATATCTGATTGCTCAGGAGGGAAACGAGCGAAACAAAAACAAGGAGGAAATCACGATGCCTCCTCAGTGGCCCTGTATCTTGCTTAGTGTTCTAATTTAAACTATCAGTGAACCATTACTCTTCCAGTTTTTCTCCAATGTATGTTTTAATTAGTCAACATATTCATATCTTAACTACATCGTTTTGGGTATTTTATTGACCCTCTGTTTGATTATCTTCTCTTCCTGGGTTTGACATGCTGACAGTTTTCCCACACATTCAAAGTATTAAACAGCTTTGACTAAAATTAATAATGTTCAGAGATTTGTTGTATTTCTTTTACAACCCATCCTACTACAATCACTTTCTTTATATCACCTAAAAATTAGCAACCTTTTTTTGTTAGGAAATGTACGATGTCATGAACTTGACAGGAGACGAGCTTTTGAGCCTGTTTTGTTCATTGCAGCCCTGGAAGCGATGAGCATCTCTTTGCACAGTCTGATGTCATGTAAACCTGAATGCTATAAAGAGCTTTTCAATGCAGTTCAGGGTATTGTTTATCTAGGACATGTCTGCTTTGTGGTCCCTGACTGGGATGTGACTAAGAGACTGAGATTTAGATTTTTTTTAAGGGACTCCTCATTGACACAGAGGATGAATATTTAGTTAACATTTGCAGCTTGTTCTTATAATTCAGCAAACTAGCATGCCCTATTTGTGGTTATTTTAGGTGCTTATATAAAGGGGAGGGATATGGGGATACTTTAGGTAGGATCAGAGCAACTTATATGGTCAAGAGCAGTCTATCTCTGTTGTTGTATAGAACTTTCAAGTGGATAATTTAGCTTTGATATGCCTTTTGTCCATTTAGTTTTAGTTTATATTCTAAATAAAATTGCACTGCTAAAAGCTTTTATTGGTAATCCTAAAGTTAAAAACTATGTAATGGTTAAAAACCATGTAGTAGGCAAATATTCTGGGTATCATCATAAAAGAAAAAAAATATAACAATTATAATTTTTTTTAAACAAAAATAAATGAAGACATTTAAAAAGCCTCAATATAGGCACATAATGTGGTGTTAATATAGCTATAGGCCATGGTTTTTTGGATCATTATTATCAGCGGGCAGAAGTTGCTTTTTCACATTGTCATCCTTTAGGTGAAGGCACTGTGTTTTTTATTAATCTATCGACCGATGTGTTCATCAATCTTTATGAACACAATTAAATTTGATTAATTAGGCACTAAGTAAAGTTGGGGCTTCTTGACAAATTCTGCACATTATCGCATGTTGGCACATGAAGGCATCTAAAAATTAAACAGGAGAAAACTAAAGAGGCAATTTGTCTTAACTCACAATGAGTTCAGCAGCTTTGTTTTTCTAGCTGAGTCCATCTTTTCACCTGCTCATAAATGGCGCCTGTGCTGAAACCTCACAGATGATCCAAAGCTCTGTTCATCTTCAGCTAACATGAAATGTTGCCATACTTTAGACCACTTTGGACTTTGAAATTTTTACTACCAGTGACAGGAGCTGAAGTTGGCTGACACATGCAGAGGTACACATTATGTACACATTAGCACTGCTGACTGTAGCCAAGGGACTCTTCACATACAATATAGTAATTTTTGTAAAATATTTTAAGGAAATAAAAAGGTAAAATCCTAGAATGTGTCAATTAAATTCTTTTTGGTCAACAGATTACTATAGTATTTTTTTGTAATCGATTACACTGACATATCGCTGTATTTATGATTATAGGACAGGTTTTTCAAAAATGTTTTGAACTCCCTTATCATGCTGCACACTTTGGTAGTGGACTCATAAACTTGGGTCCTCAACCAGCTTGGTTTATCATAGTTCCAGTTATTTGAAACCTTTAATTGACTTCTGTGACTGTCAGTGTGGCTTTTTATAGAGTTGTTTACTGACTTATGAAGACTCATTGACATCCTCCTTTCTTGATGGCATGCTTTCTTATTTTTCTCATTTTAAAGAGTGAGGAAAGGAAACGGATTTCTCTGTCATGTAATTTTTATTCCCTAGGGAAAGAAAGAAGTAATGGATTACATATTAAAAGTTTCTATGCAGTTTGAATACCTTTAAAAGTAAAGTATAATGAAAATTGTAAGAACACTATTTTTTGCAAACAAACAAAGAAATCAACAAAAACATTTTATTACTGTGAGATTATGCAATAACAGATTCATTTATTAGGGAATTTTCAGAGAAGCTTTACCAGGGTGACCATTTAAGACTCATTGATCTCTCTTTTAAACTATATGTTTATTTTTTCAACACAATTAAATATCAAGTAATAAATGGTGAAACATGCTTGTTTTTTGTGAGCAAACACTGAACAACATCTTGGCTCTATGTCAGCTGGCATGCTTGTTGTCTGACCTGGTTTTGACCGGGTTTCCCTGCTTCCACGGCTCTATGACAGCTGCAAGGACTTCTGGTGCCGAGCTGATTGTGCTGCTCTCACCCTGAAAGCACAGAAAAAATGTGAATTACAGAGTGGCTAATACAAACACTAACTTACAATTTCTCCTTATCTAGTGTCTTTCATGCTGCTGAAAAGCACAAGGATCTTTTTATAAGCACACTTTTTTACTGCCTCATAATTTTCCTTTTACACAATAAAGGAATTCAAATTAAAAAGTTAAGGTGCAGCAGAAGTCAACTGTGCAATATTTCTTGGTACAACATTTTTACCAGCTTCTGGCTGTTTCAGACCTGGGTATTTTGCGATCCACATTCAGCCATTTAGAGGTCTTTGACTTGGCTGCATGAAACTTGAAAATTAAGCATATATAAATTGTTAATTGTGCATCAGAATATCCCACGTTATTGTGACAACTAGACTTTTAGAAAATTGCGTCCTTTGTTTCCTGATTTCAGTAGCATGTCAGCCTCCTAATGCAGTCCTCCAGCACTGACCCATTGTAAGCAGGCTTTTAATCTGTAAGAGAGAGATGCCAGAAAACAATTGCCCAACCTTGCTTTAGTTTATACAGTGAAGGTAAACAGTCTGAAGCATACATGTGCAACCCATACACCAGGCTCTTGTCTCCCAGAGGAATCGTTGCTTCTCATTTTCACTAAAGAACTTAAAGCTTGTCCTAAAAGTCTCAGTTTGCAGCAGGGGACACTCCTGCATAGAAAGTCACTTAATGTTGCTGGGGAGAGCTGTGCTCAGGTCAATTTTGTTGGGTAACAACGCATCATTGCAAATATCAAAGTTCTTCAAAATGTTAGCACATCTCACAAGCACATCTTGTGAACAACATCAAGTATGTCTAAGCTAATATTGCAAATTGTGGATATCTGGGCTCTCTTTTTTCCCACTTAGTAATCCAAAATTGACATAGATCTTTTCACATATTTAAATCTTTTTTCGGATGTGTGATGTCATATGATTTACAGTACTCCTGTCTTAAAAAGCATTATGGTGGTTGGCACACATCCTGGCGCATTGGCTTGTGGCAGTATATTGTTAGCAGCGTGTTGCCACCAGGGAAAAAGAGAACTACCTTTCAAAATAAAAGTAGCTTGAAATAACTTTTTGAATATTTATGAATCAAAGGGCATCCCTCGTGTGAATGGAATGGAGAAGTTGCCATTTACTCTAACAGATTTTGCAGTTTTCCCTCCGTACCTTCAAACCAGAGGATTAGGCAGTGCCCAGAGAAGATTTCCACAAACAATGCCACTTAGAATAAACCCAGCTTCTGAGAAGTGGGAAGCTCATAAAGATACAGCCTTTATGACACAGCCTCATCTGAGGGGCATTATGAGATAAACAAAGACTTAATTTACTGATTTATGAAAGATATAGCAATCATGCAAAGATTTTTCAGAAAAATTTGGAAGCAGACAGAATGGATGAAATGTAGCAGGAGTGACTCACACTGCAACACCATAACATGTAAACACGGCACAAATAATGAGATGAGCTGTGTTTTTGACAGGGTGAATGACAAAGCATGGTATTGAGTTTGACATGCCAAAATAACTGTTAACCAAGGACATAATGAGTACTGCAGTGGCTTCATTTTCTTTCATTTCAGTTTGGGAAATGGCTAAGGTATCAGGAAAACAAGTCATTGTGTTCTCACAGCTGGGCTTTTGCTACACAGAGACAGGATGTTCATTGAAAAAAAGAACCTAAAATTCACATGTGAAAATAATGTGAAAAGTTCACATATGACAATGATGTGGAAAAAACAACATGAGAAGGAGAGCTTTGCATTATTGAAGTCAGAACATGGGACATTTTGTCTCTTGAGTTTGTAAATGTTCAAACACCAATAATGTTGAAGCATCTTAGAAAAGACACTGTGGAGTCATTGTTACAGTTTATTTCAACATTTAAAGACAGACTGATGTTCATGTCATGTTAGCCAAAGAAATGTTTCCTTTTCCGTACGACATTCTATCTAGGTCAACATATCAAATTGGGAATAAAATATAGCAAGGATTTGGAAGAAGAGCTTTTTTTTCACACACCATTTTATCTTTCTAATCAATCACTGACAAACAAAAATCAACCAAGACTAATGGATCAGTTTTGCAGTATACTCCTGTGCACACAGAAACTGATGCTTTCGACGTGCAGCAGATGGTACGCTATACAGTGATTTAATGCTGTGGGGCCAGAGGGTTCTGTACTTTTTGTGAGCCTTTCTTTTTCTGAATAATTGATGGAATCCTGTCAGTTGCCTGTGCTAGATTTAAAATATTGTCAGCTGAGTGGAGAGGTTTGCTATTGGTTATGTGTTTCTTCAAGGTTGCCTGCTTTTTAATTCTCAGAGTATTAGCTCTTATCTGCTGGGTAGTAAAGGATCAGAATCAGAATCAGAATCAGAAAAACTTTATTGCCAAGTACGTTTTTGGACATACAAGGAATTTGTTTTGGCGTAGTCGGTGCAATACAATACAAATTAAACAGTATAAACATATCTACAAAGGGTATAAAACTGGAAATTATTGTTTGTTTTATTGTCAAAATCTGGTTAAATGTAAGGCTGTAATTCCCTCACTGCTTCTAAACATGGCATTGTTAAGCAATGATACAGACAAAGGCTTTTTTTTATAGTTATTATTAAAGCGAACTGGCTTATACTATAAGGTAGATTCCATCAGATCTGCTGCATCACATAAACCATATTAGGGTTGTTTCAGAATATCAGCACATTTTTCCAGCTTTGATTTTTCATGCCTCCCTGGCTGCTGCAGGTATTGTTTGCCATTTCAGAAGTGACATTTTCTAAGCCCTAATTGTTTTGCTTTCCTTGGCAGGGCGAAATCCTGCTAGGATAATTTGACAGGCTAAACGGATTCATGGTAGGACCCATGTGGCTGTCTTGGAGGATTTAGTTTGTGTTTTGGCCAAAGAAAAAATGAACTTTTGTAATATTTACCAGTCAAACCCCAAAAGCTGTTTGTGTTTTTCTGCCAGCTGACACTAACGGCAAGGAATGTGTGATAGTTTAAGTTTTGGCACCATACTCTCCTTTGTGGAAATAACAAGTTACTCTGTTATGGTTTCTTTCAGCTGTGGTGTTTTCTAACTGTCAGAATCGAGCATCCATTGTGACATTATGGCAGGACACAGAGGCTTATTTATTTTATCCACCCCTTAAAATAGGAAAGACAAGAGAACATACCCTTGAAGTAAAATGTGTGTTTTGATCTTCGAAAGTTAGGCATTCACTAAAAGAAAATAGGTATTTGTTAAACTTGACTGTTTCAACAGCCAGAGCAATACATAAAAAGTAACAAATTAGAGTGGAAAAGTGCCAGAATTACATCTTAGGGGCACTAAGTCTCCACAACAGTTTATTTTAGGGCATTTCTACTAGGGGTGCTAATAACATTTTTACTCATTACTGTTGTCAATTTTAATTTTCAAGATGCATAACATTTAATGTTTCTGTTTCTCACTGTAAAGAATTCTTTTTGTTAGACACTCCTGTTGTTAAACAATATTTTTTTGGTTTATATCTGCATGTCTATGCAACCACATTTTTAGCCAAATTCATCATTGACGCAATATTTGAGTTGCAGTTGAATTAATTCTGCAGCAGTGGTGCACTAATGAGCAATACATGACGTGTGAGAGCTGCAGCGCACAAGTGGTGAGATTTTTTGATATATTCCAAACACCCGTGGCAGACTGGTGTATGTTGTGATCAAACTGTGCATGCTACAGCATTACATGTGTAATTTTTCGATAGCAAAAAGTCTTCCAATGGCATAAAAAGGACAAGTCGGCATGCAAAAGTCTGACAGGGGTGTAAGTAATAAACCAGGCTGTGTAGTAGCATTATTATTCAAGTTAACATTTCAGCCTGTGCATGGTATACAATGCAGCCACCTATATCCAGAATAATATATTTTTGTATCTATGGCTGGTGATACTTTCTTTCAAACATATGTGTTTGTTATATCAAAATTTATATATTTCCCAAATACCTAACATGTCGAAAAAGGATTATAGTAAAGTATTATACTTGCTGTTATATGTAACAGTATTTGGATCAGAACCATAGGTTTATTGGTTTAACAGTGTTCAGAGGGAAAATTATTTAAATATTCGACTCGTTGAGCCTAGGTGTGGGCCTGTGCCAGCATCAAAGTATACCAAGGTTTTAAAAACATACAGCTGAAAACACTGTTGGTGTAGGGGTTTAAGCGAGCGGCCCATGCACTGAAGCTTTGGTCTTCAATGCAGTGGTCCTGGGTTCAAGTCCTGCCCCCAGTGACATGACACAATAACCGCCTGAAAACTACTGCTAAATTACATTCTGTATTCTTTCGCAAGCCTATATATCAATATCAAAATTGTGATAAATACATGCTAGAGATAAATATGTTATAAATATTTAATATAATGTTAACAGCATAATTAACAACAGTAACAACAGAATATCCATCCGTTTTCTATACACGCTTCTTCCATTGTGGGTTGCATGGGAGCTGGTGCCTATCTCCAGCAGGGCGAGAAGCAGGGTACACCCTGGACAGGTCGGCAGTCCATCACAGGGCAACACTGAGACACAGATGACAAACAACCATGCACAGACCCGTTCACACCTAAGGGCAATTTAGAGACCAAATAACCTAACAATCATGTGTTTAGACTGTGGGAGGAAGGTAGAGTACCTGGAGAGATCCCACGCATGCCTGCAAATTCCATGCAGAAAAACCCCCGCCTGGGAGTCTAACCCAGGACCTTCATGCTGCAAGGCTACAGTGCTACTAGTTGCGCCACTGTGCACCCCAGCAGTATGAAAATTTCTGTTTTACATATAAGGTCATGTTATGCATTTTCCTTTCAAGTTTTTGTGTAAATACTGTGATAAGGTGGAATTTTTACTCATTGTTACCCTCCTGTAAGAATCGCCTACCAGCCCACAGTTCAACCTAATAGATAATCATCAGTTCATAGACTGTTCACAGTGAAACAATTTGTTGCTAATATTACATTAAACAGACAGGGAAAGCACCGGGTCAGAGGACAGCGAAGGGTTTCCCTAAAACTGCTGAGAGCTGCTCTTCATGAGTCAGCATGAAAGATAATCATTACTGCCACCTATGCCATGACAAATGAGAACTGTACATTAGCATGAATTCTTGCTGAATATAAGTCATTTACACTCTGAAAATGTTTCCATTCCAGCTTGATTTAATTAAGAATACTAATGTCAAATTTAAAAATATTTGACTTGCAGCCTCACTATATCCATTTATTTTTTTGTGTGGTTATGAACAGAGTAGACCATCAGTCCTTCCAACATAAAATGAAAACTACATTGAATTAGTTGTTCAAACTGGATGAAAACAGAATACACTGACTGCATCTTAGAATTTGAGGAAGATATCTTGCCATGAGAATGGATTACCGTGTTGTCTTGGGGACATTGTTACTTTTATATCTACCACTTTCATTGTATGAAGGTTTAACTAGCTAAATGTGCTGGTTTATGACCAAACACCCCCAAAACTAATGGCTCTCCCATCTGCCTCAGCAACACTTTGTGTCTAATTACCAACTTCTAGAATGCATTTGGCTGTTTTATTGTTGCTGTAGAAGCAAAATATCCTCCCATAAGAACTGCCAATTTGGGTCCTGCACATAACAATTCTTCAGTTTTTCTTCTAGTATTCCCTTACTTGACCCATAATATGCTAATTAACCACCTTGTTCTGTTATGGGCCTCTATTAAACATAATGATCCTTTTTGTTATGCAGAATGAGGTCTAGGGAATCAATCTGAAAGTACATTTGATTTAGTTTCTATAAAACAGATAAACTGAAATAGTAAAAATTCTTATATAAAAGGCAGCCCAAGTTTTATCTTTTGGTCAACCAACTCAGGCTCATTGCGGTTTGCTGCACTGAACTGATAAGTGCACAATTATCGTAGGGTTTCTAACAGGCATCGATTGGGCTTGTCTTCTCTTTCCCTCCCAGCATTGATTGTGAATGCCATTCTCAGATTACAGGGCTATGTGAGGGCAGATGATAAGCCAGATGTAGCTGGCTCTCTGGCTGGCTGGCTGGCTGCAGGGGCATCCCTATTATACATCCTCTTATCTTTCTGTCTAACATTCTGTTGCGGTTAAATATTTTCAAAGTAGGAATACAACTAAGTTCTGAAATGAAAGGACTTAGTCAAGATGGATAGTTAATGAGTAAGAGCCTCTGTGCAACGTATAACTCAAGATAGTTGTGAATAATTGATAACTTTTCAGATGAGTGCACTCTCTTAGGATTTAATTAACATCAGACATTTACAGATTCTCAAGTTCTGAGATTTTAAATTACAAATACAATGACATTGGTATTGGATACAGTGTCTTTCAAAAACATTTATACACCTTGAATTACTCAATATTTTGTCAAATTACAACCTCCAACCTCAATGCATTTTAGTTGGATTTTATGTAAAAGATTGAAAAAAGGCACAGTGCTGGTGGGGTAGGGGTTGGGCGCGGGACCGTGTGCGGAGGCTGCGGTCCTCGAGGCGGCTGTCCTGGGTTCGAGTCCTGGACCCGGCGACATTTGCCGAAGTCTCCCCCTCTCTCTACCCCTCTTTACTGTCTGCCTACTGTCAAAAAACCCCCAAAAAACCCAAACAAATAAAGGCCATTAGTGCCGAAAAAATATCTTAAAAGATCAAAACAAAGTGGCACATAATATAAATTAACGACAAATGATGCATGATTTTCAACCCTTTTACAAATAAAAATGTCTAAAATGTGGAGAGCATTTATATTCAACCCCCTTACCTCTAATACCCCTAAATAAAAGCCTGTGTAACAAATTGTGTTCAGAAGGTCACCTTGGTAGTAAAATACAATGTGGATAATTTAATCTAATTATAAATACAGTTGATCTATGAAGGTCTCAGAGGTTTATTAGAGAACATTAAAGAACAAGGTATCATGAAGACAAAGGAACAAAGCTGACAGGTCTAGGTTAATGTCGTGGTCTCCCAACTCAACCATCTGGCATACATGCTGAAACATATTCATGTGTTAGAATGCTCTAGTCATAACAAAGAATTCAATTCAATTGAGAATCTGTGTCAAGAATCACACAAACTCTTCATATAATGTGACTGAGGCTGAACAAAAAAAAACATTTCACCTTTAAGCAAAGCTGGTAGAGACATACCCCGAAAAGCCTTGTGTCTATAATTGGGGCAAAGGTGGTTTTACAACTCTGAAGGGTTGAATGCAAACACATGCCACACACCACACTTTTTGATAAAAAAAACAACTATGCACTGTTTTCCGTCCACTGCACAATCATGTGCTACTTTGTGTAGGTCTGTAACCTAAGATCCTAATAAAATAAATTTTGTTTGTGACAAAATGTAAAAAAGATTGAGGGATGCAAATACTTTTGGAAAACAATGTAAATGACAGGATTTTATGCTTTTTGCATATCACAGGACACAACACAAGAATCACTGGGCAACAAAATATCTGTTGGAAGCCAAAACCGAATAAAAAATAAAAGCTGATAAATTGCACAATCAAAGCTTTATTTTGCAATATTTTGCAAAACAAAGCTGTTAACAACTCAGAATTAAGAATGAGAAAAATGCTTTGCAGCATTATCAAGGAGTACTTGTAGTCTGGGGGCAATTTCTTGTTGACATGAAATTAAATAGGCCCTTGAAACAACATTCTGAGTTCATATTTTAATTAGAAAAAGATGTTTCAAAACCTCATGTCTACCTGTCTGTTCGCTTCCCTGTGCAAGTTCCTTTCAGCGGTCAGCGCCTAATTTAGTTTTTAATGAGTCTTTAATTGAAATATGGTTCTGTCTACATTACAGATGATCTCGGTTAAATATTGCAGTGTTATTAGGTCCGATCTTTCCATCACTTATCAGGAAACTGTTTTGTTTTCTTTTTTTTAAGAAATGAGAAATGTGGTGAAAGATAACACTTTTAGTTTTAAAAATGTGTGTAACAGAACTGTCTTATACACAAGTGGAGAGTCTGTTAGAGAAGAGCAAAGAGCTGTCAAAACTGTGGTAATCTCTTTTCACTCTTGGAGTAGCTGGAAAATAAAGACAAGTTCAGACTTTAAATGAGTGATCATCATGGTGGAAAACAACAACTTGCAGTAAGCCCACTAAAGCTTGCTAAAGCTTATTGTTACTAGCATGTAAGCATGGTTTGATAGAGAAAAGCTCCTGCTATGAATTTGCAAATTATACAAATTATGTATTTTTGCCTTGCAAAAGTATTAACAATCCTTAAACCACATCACAGTCACAAATTCCAGTCTATTTACTACTGTATCAATGTGAAACGGAGGTTAAAGGATACAACGTTTAATTTATTTAGCATCACACCTAAAAATCTGGAAAGTGCGGCATGCATATGTATTCATCCTTCTTTGCTCTGGTCAAATGAGATTTTGTTTGCATGGATTAAAAATGCTTTGGAAGTTGGAATGGACATTTAGCTGGTGGCAGCATTGTCCCCTTGGAATGCTTTACCCAGGAGGTACACTGGTCAGACCCTAAAATTGTTGCTCTCATTACAATCTGACTGAGTGACTGAAAAGGATGTTTAATACCTGCTTAAAGGTTGTTATTTCCAAAAGGTACTATTAATCTGACAAACAAGCCTCATCAGATTGTATATTCTAACTGCACTCTAAAAGCTGTTCAACTATAATTACAGGAAAAGCTGGTTCCAAAAAGTATTAAGTCAGGGGGTTGAAACATATGTCCTGTAATGAAGTTCCTGGTGTTACAAACACAGACAAGAGGGGAGGAGTAGTATGTTGATTTGAGGAATTTTAATAAAAAATAAAAAGCAAGCTTACAAACTGGCAAAATTCACTGCCAGGCATGAGAACAAGACATGATCATGGACGAAAACTGGGCATGGAATACGGAACAGAAACAGAGAATCCGGCGAGGAACAAAGACCAACGGAGAGCTTAAACAGGAGACAGAGCAGGTGCAGACAATGGAGGATAATGAGGTGGCACAGGTGAGCAAAATTAACTACTTGCATAGTGGCTGTGGCTGAGAGTGGGAGACTAATAAACATGAAAGGAGCAGAAAAGATATACAAGGAAACTAAGACATGGGGGAAAGACAAACAGAGATCTAAGAGAATTCCCTCTAAATGTACAAAGAACAGAAGATAAGAATAAACTAAGAAACTAGGCACAAAAGCCTGAATTAATAAGAGAATATTTCACAAATACTGAAAAATGAACTCAATAAGAACACAGAAACAAGGAGATGATCAAAATACACAATAAAGCAAATTAAAACCAAAACACCTAGAGATTGTGACATCCCTCTTCAGATTTTTACTTGGAAATATTCAAATTTTTGAAACCATGTATCTTTTCCCTTCTATTTTACAATTATTCACTATTTTGTATTATATTATATTGCATTATATTTGTCTCATATAATTAAACTAAAAATCCATTAAGGTTTGTGGTTAAAATAGCAAAACTGTGAAAAAAAATCTGTGATAAAATATACGTTGTATACTTTTTGGTCATTATTTATGACTTTTTTGACTGTTCAGTGATAAAATACCTTTGCAAGGCACTGGATATGTTTCTGGTCATTATTTAAAATGACCAAAAACATTGTTGTTATAAGGCTTCTTTAAGCAAAGCAACATTATGCTGCAACAAAAAACACATTTTATGCAGTGCAGGAAGATCGTCACCAGGGGTTAGCTGTCACTCTCAATCTGTGTTTGACCAATGGCACAGTGGTTTCCAAGATTTCGGGGCCTGACTGATAATGGTGGCTCACTAACGATGTGAAGGTGAAGGATCCCCACAAGCGGCCACTTGTCTGCCGTTTGCCCTACAATAACTTTGACTGCATAACAAGGAGCAAAAGAGAACATCTTGTCCTTCAAGTTTTTTATCTTAAACTTTTGCAGTTGTATAATAAGAGTGTTGTTGTTATTTCCTGGCCATTCAGGCTAACAAATTAGCAACACAAAAGTACATCTTGAAGAAATATAGCAATGTGGAAATAGATTGTTCCTCCAGCTACAGATGGACCTTAGTAGGTAATATGATTTATTATGCTGAAAAGTGCTGTCCAATAGCAGTAGCTGTTTGCAGAGCACATTACTAAAATCTATTTGACATTTATTGGAGTTTGTTGTTCCCTGGGGAGTTTGTTGTTTTTCTCGTGTCACACTGTTTTTCAACAACCCTGCAATGCAGGGACACTGAGTTCTGGATGCTTTTGTGCGCTGCTTCAATTTCTCCTTTCTGCTTCCAAAGATTTTGCTCTTTGATTATGACCAGCTTATTATTTATCTTAAGGTAATAAACTCAGTGCAGTTTAAGCAGCTGCTCAAGTTGCTTTGCCAGCAAATTATGCGAAACAATGCTCATGTATGGTAAGGAGCAGAGAGTAAATGGTCACATTTTAGAAATTCCTTAATCATTTTTCTCTGTGTGGTATGGTTTGTAGTGTTATGTTTCATCCATCAGGCAGGTAAAAATGAAAGTAATTAATCTGGAATTGTGTGCCATTTCATTCCTGCTGTTGACTGTTTCTTTGGGACTGGATGATGGATTGCCTTATTTCTGCACACAAACACAGGTCATGTCTTACATTGAAGCCAGTAGCCAGAGGAAAGGTGTCACTGTGCACCAGGATTTATGGACAGTACATTTGTGAAAAATAGTTGTTGCTCCACAAAAGTGAAGTAAGATCACTGTTAGTGTAAAATCATTGACAACCTAAATAAAATGATTGTAAAACCCCCCAAAACAAACTGGTTTCGCTATTGGGAGTTTTGTGCTGTCACACAGCTGATTGAACAATTAATTTTTAACTCCCACCAGGCAGGAAACTAAAAAGGATTTGTTACGGCCATTTTAAATTATTAAGATTTATGAGATTTACCCTGTTCTGCTAAATTAAATGTGATCTTCGCAAAGTTTAATGAAGATACAGTGAGGGCTGGATTTTTGGGGGGAAAAGTCAGGGTTTCTACACATTTTAAATAAAAAAAGTTTTTCACATTCAACATTTTGACCTTTATCTGCTTTATTAGTAATCATGACTTTACTATATGAAGGTTCCATGAATTATGAAAGTAAATGATGCCTTCCAATTTATGGAGTGTGGTAAAGGCCCACTTAACATTTTTTGTATCTGGACTAAAATGAATCAGCTCTATTTAAAAATGTATAATTCTTGGGGTATAAATATGACGTAACACAGAAACCCATTTCTCTTACCTGTTCTTAAAATTGGAAAAGATAGAAAAATATACTATTCACGTAGAGCAGGTGCATAATGATCTTCTTCAGTCAGGAAATGACTACATGAAAAAAGCAACTCATCCAAACTTGGTTATATCTACATTTAAAGCAATAATTAAACAGTTTAGTGCATCCAGAACTGTGACAAACAAGGTGGATGAGACGTTTGGAGGATGCTAAGAGAGGTAAAAAAAAAAAAAAATCTACAAAGCTCTCATGGCATCTTGAGATCACCAAATGTTCGTAACACCAAAGCAATTTAAGGCTTTTTTTGCATATCTTTATCTGGGGTACCGATAATTTGGAAGGTGCTGTAATTTCTGACCATTTTCATGAACAGATGCGTCGACTTATGTTTCTCTATGTAAAGAATTGCTTTTGCTTTAGAAAGCTATTCTATTTAGTACATATTTACTTCCCAATGAATCAAATACAATCGTGTAATGTAGGTTAAGGCTACCAGATTATAGTGCAATTATCTTAATAATAACAACCCAGAATTTGTGACACCATTGTTTTGTATACTGAAGTTCCTCCCTTTGTATATGACTCGACCAGATTTTGTAATCATGCTAGGTTTAAAACTGTTTGCCTGGCATTAGTTACTCATATTTAATTACTACTGAATAACACAGTACTTAAACCAATAGTGTTGTAAAGATAATATTGAAATATTTGGACAGTTGAGCCAAACAGACCATCAATGCTTTAGAATGAGTGAAAACAGCAAATAACCTTTAAATTAAATAACATTTAAAAACAATAGTCGTTAAATATCTTTCACTAAATCACTATAGTGGGAAGCACCAGTAAGCAAGCCATTTTAAAAGCTGGTCACAGAGAAGCTTTAAGTAATACCATAATTATGAAAACATCTTGAAACATATGAAATGCTGTCAGTATTTGGTCACAGATCTGAAAAAAATAAGGTGGATGTAACAAGGTAAACTGCTTTTGAACTCTGTCAGTATGATCTGCTGCTATCTAAAAATGCCCCATTAACCCGGCTGGGCAAAGGTGTCCGTGGGCCATTTTCAGTCTCTAAAATTATTAAGGGGTTACGTAAAAACATACAAACTGACAGGGGACACACCATGTAAGAACAGAGGACAGCAAAGGGTTTCCCTATAACAAGAGAGCTGCTTTTCATGAGTCAGTGTGAATAAGAACCACCACTGGCATGGATGACAAACAATTCCTGTATATTCTAGCATTTGTTAGTTATAATGTAATACTCTGGAACTTGTTTTAGGTTCCGCTTAATACCTAAAATCATATTCTCAAGTTTGAAAATACTTGACGGGCAAAAATAGAAATTCTCCCCAATATTGTGTCTGGTTTCTGTCAGAGCAATAGGAAGTCAACACATTTGTTTTTGCTAAATGTGAAAGGCAGACACAGTCAGCATTTTGTCATGTAAGGAACCCCCCATCAACCACCCTCTTCACCTTTCATACTCTGTAAAATTGCGTTGGCTGTAAAGGAACCCCGCAGTGACCTCTCTACCTTTTATAGGACAGTGGTGCAATGTGTTCACTCAGGGAAACCTACAGAATCTAAAAGCTGTAACAATAAACCTTCTGTATTACATGAGTAAGTGCATCATGCATGAGTTGTCTAATGCACAATATTTGTTCCATCTTTGAAGGAAATCCAACTTGGTTGAGGTAAAAAACAATGTCACTAGGCTTTGTCCTTTGTGATATAGTGACACTTATTTTTGGTCAGTTTTTGCTATTTGTACAATAAATGTAATTTAACAGCTATTGTGTACACAATTTATAGTCCAAAAGATCTAGGCAGAAGCATATGCCCCGGCCAGGGGTCTTTCTGCATGGAGTTTGCATGTTCTCCCTGTGCATGCGTGGATTCTCACCGGGTACTCTGGCTTCCTCCCACAGTCCAAAGACATGCCTGTTAGGTTAATTGGTCACTCTACATTGCCCTTAGGAGTATGAATAAGTGTGTGTATAGTTGTTTGTGTGTTGCTCTGCGATGGACTGGCGACCTGCCCAGGGTGTACCCCGCCTCTCGGCCATAGACTGCTGGAGATAGGCGCCAGCTTCCCCGTGACCCACTATGGAATAAGCAGTAGAAAATGACTGACTATATTTTTGATATTCTAACATTTTACGAAGGCACCTCCCCCTAAGACATGAACCTATGAGCACAACTAAGTGCTGATCTCCAGATGTTTAAAAAACATCTTCAACCTGGTAAAGCATGTTAGAAAATAGGAACTGCCTTTAAGTGTTTATGCAGCTAACTCAGAGAAGATAGGCTGCTGTGTTATGCATGCAAGCGTTTGTATGTCTGGATGAACACATGTTTGTGTGAAAATGTGCCTATTATCCAATGGCAAATTATTTAATGTGTTTGCCTACCTTCTGGCTCAGTGTTAAACCCCTGCATTGCAGCACTGCCAGTGGGATTTCAGCAGGCACCCTGCTCCCTCCCTTCCTCTCTTCCCCTTTTTTCCCTCTCTAACCCTCCACCCTCACAATAGAGAGATTAAATTTGGGGCAGATCCCTCCTGCGTGGAAAGCTCTTCGCTCACACATGCATATCTTCCAGTGTTCATATGCCATGCTCCAGAGACTCTGGGCAGCTGAGAGCCCCCAAAAGTCTCCTGTAGCAACAGTCATGGAGAGGCACGTGTCTTGGAGACAGAGAGAAAGAATGGGAGACTGAGACAGAGAGAGAGGAAGCAAGCACAAGACTCTCAGGGGTTCTGCAATTTGGGTGCTATCAGAAGGAATGGAAAGGCTATGTAGTTTTTTACTGTGTGACTTGTTCTATTCTTTGGCTTGCATTGTTCTCTTGAACAGTTACTTTTGGAGCAAAATTATAATGAAGGATTTCTTCTGTTGGGCAGCAGAATGTATTTTTAGTTTTGGATATTAAAGCAAAGATTTGTTTCAGAGCTCCAGCTGTGGGCTTGTTTCTTCTGGGAGACAAAATGAAATGACAGTCATGAACAGGGACAACAGAAACACCAACCAGCATAGACATCTGAAGAACCACAATGGGAGTCTTTTTTAAATTTAAATGCTCAAAAAATCTCCTCACAGTTACAATATTGTTTAAATTACAACAGAGCCTTTAAAATTTGACTTCTGTGGGCTTATTCCAGGATATTCCTGACAAAATATTGAACCTTAATGATTGCAGAGCTTTAAAAAGAGTCACAAAGATTCCCCAGTTCAAATGTCAGATTTTAAATAATCAAACCTTTACTGATTGAACCTGTACCCTCAAAGCTTCAAAGCAGAGGTATGCTATGGTGCATTTATAGCTACTTAACACAGCTATTTTTGCTCTGTATCGTTACAGAGCTAACACTAACATTGCGTGCATTATAGATGCAGCACCTTCCTTAATTATTAGCACCCATGGTACATAGATGGCTTGTGAAAAGTTTACATACACTCACCAAGTCCATGGATGTCATATTGATCATGAGCCTTTAATTAACGATGTGTCTGAAGCATTTGTTTTTCATTATGGAATAAAGATACAACAAAGATCCATCAACAGGCTTCTGGTATGATGCCGAATGGGTGCTTGAACACTTTTTTAGTCAGAAATTGTAGTTTGCTTTTAATCATTTGGTTCCTGGATAAAGTCAATACATGTAAAATATGGTTAGTGGATTGGGAAGGCCATTCTACAAACTTAATGTCAGCTTGTTTTAATCAATTCAGTTCAGTTCCCTTCAATTCAATTTAATTCAATGTATCTATTTCAACATCAGTTAGATGAGTGTTGTCCAGTAGAAACACCAAACATCTGACACTGTTATCTTAAGAAGAAAGTAAATTAGTTAGGATGTTCAGGACACATAAACCACCAGGGGCCAAATCTGTGGGTATGTTACTTTCCGCAGTAAAGCCAGTTTGACATCAACATGGACTTAGAGGTCCAAGAAGTAAGCTGCTGCTCCAAAATAGATGCTGTCAAGCTTGACTGAACTTAACGATTGCCCACTTGGACAAGCCAAATGCCTTTTAGAGAAAGCTTGATGATCAAAGGAGTCAAAGATTAACCTATTTGGCCACAATTCCAATAAATGTTTGGAGCCACTTCAAGGCTTTCAAGCTTTAGAACACTGTCCCAGCTTTCCAGCATGGTGGTGGTAATAGTAGGTAACTGTCAGTGCCTTGGTCGATTGCACAAAATTGATAGTATAATAAAGAGGGACAACCTCCAAATTCTTCAAATTCTCCTCAACTCATCCACTGCATGGTTGAAACGTAAGACATAACTGGTATTGGAAAACTTCTGGAATGGTCATAACCTTAACAACGTAAAATAAAATTGTACCAAAAATCTGTATCTGTGCTGGAAAACCAACCAAGTTAAATTATCATTATTGCCAACAAGAGAGGTCCAGTCACAATTATTCCAGAAACATATAGGTGGATCAAAAAGTAAATCATGTCACTGTAACTTAGGGACAGGTCACCAAATATTAGTAGGGCTGTATGTAAATATTTTAGTGACTGTGTATGCTTATGAGCCGTACTGAATTTCACACAAAAAGATCCAAACATGAGAACCCAGTTCTTCGTTTTGAAATTCATCGAAGTTGTTTGCTGTGCAATTTTTCCACCCTGAGAAGATAAAAGCCTAAATAATGACCTGATAATAATAAGCCATTGGTGCCCAGGGTAGATTATATAAAATTTCATCTCGTACTGTAAATTATTGCTACAGAGACTTGGTTACCCAAAGATAGCACTCATTGCTGCAGTTCTCCAACAGTGAGCTTTACCGTCCTACTATACATTGTGGGAGGATACATTTGGATCCTCATCCCGCTTTGTTTGACACAGTTCCAACGGTTCTAACATTTTTAATTATTCTTCTGACTGTGGGTAGTTTATGAGAGCAGTCAGTGAGGTTTCGCTTCTATTTCCTGAACCCCTAATTTTCATGAGCTGAAGATCAACACATATCAGCCTTTCATGAATCATATGTTTCTCGGCTTTTCCCATTTTGAAGAGTTATTAAGAAAAAGGTGCCTTCATAGATTATTAAAACAATTTTGTCAATTCTCTGATCAACTTTAAAAAATAAAAATCTAAATTGCACAAAGTTATTTTCGAAGGCTAGTGTTGTTGTCCTGTTGTTTCTTGTAGTGGTTTTTTTTCCCTCACTAAACCTCAAAGTAAAGGTTGAATTTTCCTAATTGTTTAGTGTGAGTTTATGCTCCTGTGATTAAAGATGCATTTATTTTTATAAATTTTGCTTCTCTTTGGTCGGAGTGCCAATAAATGTGGAGGGGGCTGCATGTGTGTTGATTTGACTCCAATGAAAGGTTGCTTAACTTATGTGGGCCCGTGTTTCATTGTGAAATTCTGTCTTGTTTCATCTCAGCATTGTTTGCTCCCTTAGGGACATAAATAATAAGTCTGGAAGGATGCAATTATGGTTACCAAGAGGCAATTTCCTTTAATGTGATTCTATCTGAGAAGATGCACATCAGAGTCTCTGGCTCCTCTCAGCTGCTAAAATTACAATTGCTCTAGATTTTATTTGTTCTTGTGGAGTAACACATACATGTACTGCTAAATCATAGTGGTTTATAGCACTGTAGTGACCTTCTCTTTTTGTTTTATTAAACATTTTCTTTTTGTGAATGTTTTTCTTCTTCTTTCTTGGGGAATGTCACATGCATTCTTTCACAAAGCAGTGTTAAATCTGCTTTCCGTTCGCCTTCTTGTCACTGTTGCCCCTCAGCAAGCTGCAAACAGCTCACTTTGACATTTTCATCGTGTTTCTACAAAGACTGCAGGTATTCCTCTGTGGAAGCATATAGAAACGACCCCTGTCTCCATGTACCATGAAGGTTTCTTTTTATATACTGCTTTGGGATCAGTCATCTTGTTGTCTAAAAATACCTCAAGCTGTTTTTTGACAACAAAAGACCACCAATTCTGGTTATATATATGCATTGGTATTTTATAAATAGTCAGATAATATAAATTCTAATAAAGACATAACTAAAATCTTACTAAGTTTGGGGATTTAAATTGGATGAGAAGGTTTTTCTTCACTGAAGTGCACAAATGAATTTGAATATCTTCCCCAATGGAAGGTTTTGATGACACAATTACAATAACTCAATTATGGCTACTGAGTCATGAAATTGATTGATTTTATAAAGCACAGTAGGAAAACGGTGCCTCAAATAGACAAAAAGTCTCTAAAGATCCAAGACAGCAAATACAATTTCAGTAATCAGTCTGTTGCCGCTCTAGTCAGCTAATTTTGAGATGCAGCACTTTAGAGCTCAGTATATATTATTGTTAGAGCATAGAGGAATTTATTTGTTAATGTTTTGAAATCAGTTTGTATACCTCCTTTTGACAAAAGTTCATATTTTCCAAAGCAAGAAACAAAACATCACTGTCTAAGCAAATAAATCTTTCATATTTTTACCTTACAAACACAAAGTTCAAACTATTTATTTGGTGTTTAGACCAACAAAAATTACTGCATAATTATAAAGTGGAAGAAAAAAAATCTATGTTAAAATGTCAGTCAGTCATTTCCTACTGCTTATTCCATAATTGGTCGCGGGGAAGCTGGTGCCTATCTCCAGCAGTCTATGGGTGAGAAGCGGGGTACAACCTGGACAGGTCGCCAGTCCATCGCAGGGCAAATGTTAAAATGTTTACAAATTAAAATATGTCTGTGTATTCTTAATCAAATCAAGGGCAATGAGTTGACTTTAGAAGTAATCTAATCAGTATCTAAAGACCACTTGTATAATCTGATCTCAAACCTTAGAGATTTGTCACAGAAAGATTAGTGAGCAAACAGCATTATGAATACTAAGGAATACAACAGACAGGTCTGGGAAAACATTGTGGAGAAGTTTAAAGCAGGATTAGGTTATGTGGCAATATTTTAAAGTTTGAACATCTCAGAGAGCTTGCTTCAGTCTATCATCTGAAAATGGAGCCAGTATGACACAACTGCACAACTACAACTTAAACTGAGAGGCAGAAAATTAATCAGAGAAGCAGCTGAGGAACCCATTATTACTCTGGAAGAGCTACAGAGATCCACAGCATAGATGGAAGAATCTGATGACAGGACAACTATTATTCTTGCACTCCACAAATCTAGCATGTACCAATGTGTGAAGAAGAAAACCATTTTTGAAGGAAAGCCATAAGAAGTCCTATTTGAATTAAGCCATGTAGGTAAAAACAAAAAACAGGACAATCCTTGGAAGATGACCTGTAATGTGAGGAGCTCAAAGGGAATGAATTATTTGTCAAAGCGCTGTATGTACATAAAAACACCTAGGTTAAACTTAGATGGGATATATGGGTAAATAAAGTTATCTGAGCTGAAAAGGGACCATGTCTGGCCACCCTAAAATAGCCATACAAATATGTCCACAAAGGTCCAGTCTGGATGCATGCGTAAATGTAGAAATATGAAAACTTTTATCATTCTCTGACAAGACATACTCAGTTTCAATTTAGAAATAATCTGGGCGACATTGTTTCATATTCTTTAAACAACGCCAAGGCCAAAGTGTATTGAACCTGGTTAATACTAGTTAAATAAGCTAGTTAAATAAGTATTTTGTCAGAAAGCTTCTCATACAGGAAAAGGGTTCTGTTCTGCTAAAATTAAATTAAAAGATAATAATATATTATAAATTGTCAAAGCCTGCCATCAATGTGATGCCATTATAAAAATGTTCATGTTTAATTATTGATATGAGTAATTCTTCATATTTTTTTTAATAAAAAGGATTAGAAAAATAGTTTAAATTTGTGTGACTTTAAAGCTCCAATTAATGTAATGTGTTTTTTAATTTTTCATTAGACTGCTATTTAATAAATTAAATCATTGGTGAGCAGTAGTGTGCAACACAATGGCGGTCAGTTATCCCTTATTTGTCGACTTTGATAGATTGAAATAGATATTCCTGTGAGGTTACTTCATGTTTCAGTGGTTCTGTAGGATGCCATCAAAATATACATAACAATTATTCTGCATTTGGAACAGTCGTAAGACAGTTCAGTTTATGCCAACCATATTTCTTTCCAAACCTTACAGAAATGCATACAAAAAATATTTTTCTTTGAAATAAAAGTAAATATCCCTCCAAATTCACACTATTTTTCTCTTCCAGGACTTTGGAGTGAAAACACTCTCATTCTGATAACTTCCAGCTCAGACTACAGATTTTGGCTGTAAGTATACCAGAAGCAGATCTTCTCTGTGTTTGACTACACCATGTAAGATTTTTGAATGGAAAAAAAAAAAAGAAATGTGGAAAGAATTATTCACCCCATAAGAAAGAGCCACAATCATTGCTGCGACTGTCCTTTTCTAGTGGGGACAGATCACTGCACATTGCTACCTGCCTCCATCCTTCTGCAGTTCCCCTTTCAGAAATCCAGCCTGCCTATGTGCCCTTACTGTCCACTGATGGCATGGCCCAGTTGGCAGACTGTCCATGGCTGGATGCTTTCTAAAACTGTCCAACAATATAACACTCTGATGAGCTGTAGGGTTGAAACACCAACTGACCCGAGAGGGAAATCTTCCTGATTTTTGCTAACAACTGAGATCTGATGGAGTTTTTTTTATTTAAACTTTACACTTATTTACTGGGTATCATCAGTCCATTTGTGGCATAAACAGTGGATATTTACAATGGAAATCTGCTGAATGTGTAAATCGATTTGAGTTGGGTGCTCATTTACATGTTGTGGGTTCCACTAGATGTTTTAAAAAAAGCTTTCCATGTGCTGGGGAGGAGGCTGTCAACTGCAGTGTGAACATAGCAGGGAAAATGTGCTGAGGATGAAGGAGCAGCCCAGTGTGAACATGATTTAGTGTTAGATCTGATCTTCGTAAACCCGTCTTCAGCATTTCCCGCACAAGCCAGCACTCAGTTGATTAATCCGAATCATTTTTATGAGTGATGTAAACGTGAGTATCGCAGTGGCTACAGAAAACTAATAAAACCTGGTTGAAAACAGCAGTGCCTAGAAGGGCAGTTCTGGGCTGCTGCTTTGAAACTGCTTTAATTTGTCTCTCTCTCACCTCTGTCAGCCTCATTACCAACTTTAGATAGCTCAAAATCTACTCAAGGTGATTTTCTACATTGTTCTTCTGTATAAAAAGACACAATCTCATTGTATTACATTGAATCATACTAAACCATTACTGTTTTAGGTCAGTGGAGGTTACCATAATGATTTCTGTTTGGTAATTTTATTATTACTTTCTTAAAAGTAAGAAATCTAAATACATTTCTAGATTATTTGGTAGCAATTCCATTCAAATAAAAGCCAGGTCAATCATTTTGGGTGTCCTCCCAAAAGCGTCTTAATATAGTTTTCTGGAATTTTGGTCCACTCCTCTAACAGAACTGTTGTAACTTTGTTGGCCACCCTGTTCTCACACACCTTTTCAACTATGCCCACAAACTTTCTAACAGAGAGACATCAGGAGTTTGTGATGGACACTCCAAAACATTGGGTTTCTCTCCTTCAGCCACTTTATAACTAGTTTGGCTGTATGCTTAGGTTCATTGTCCATTCAGAAGACCTATTTTTGCCCAAGCTTTACTTCCTTGCTGACATCTTGAGTTGTTGATCCAGTATTTCTGTATATTTTTCTTTTCTTTTTAATTGTATTTTGCGAAGTGCATTAGGGCACCCTTAAGCAAAACACACACACAAAACAGGATGCTGCCACCCCTCTACAACAGTTGACGTAGTGTTCTGAGGCTTGCAACATTTCCCTTTTTTCCTCTAAATGTATTGGTGGTCATTATGGCCAAACACTTAAATGTTTGCCTCATCCGACCACAGGAATTTAGGGTCTTAGTCCCTGGGTCAATTGACAAACTGTAATCTGGCTTTTTGGTTTTGCTTCTGGAGTAATGGCTTATTCTTCACTGAGTAAAGTATTAACTCATGTCAGTACACGGTTTGTTTCACTGTGAGTAATACCACTCTTCTACATGCTTTGGCCAGCATCTTAATATGCACAATTGGCACCAAAATACTATTCCATCCTTAATGGTTTGATGGCTGGACATTCGGGTGCTGTTTATCCTTCCATATAATTGTTGGAAAAGATAAACGTGACACTTTCAGTTTCTGGTAGTTCTCCCCAAGAATGAACTAGACTTGTGAAGTGCCACAATTCTCTTCCCATTATGTTGCCTAATTTATTCTGTTGAGTTGTAGTTGATTAGATTTCAAGCCATTGGAAGTGATTAGGTAGAATCCTGTGAAGATAATATAGGAAAACAATGACACAAAATTCATGAAATAATGTTAAAACCAGTGAAATTTAAAGTTGAAATTGAAATAAAAAAAAACCAGAAAATATATAATTGAAATAGGATATAATAGGAAATATTAAAATATTAAATATGAAAATATTTTGAGTTTTACTCCAATGTACCATTTCCATGGCAAATGCTTATTTCCTAATAACCTCAGCTAAACCTTTTGGTACATCTGGCAAGATGGTATGTAATTATATAATTTCATGATCAAATCCACCTTCTGCAGTCTTGCTCAATGTTTTGAACAATAGCCTTGGGCCCTATTATAGAGACAGCTCAAGCTGTAAGGTTTCCCTCTAACTCTTCCTGATGTGAATGAGCCAATATGATGAAATGCACAGCATGGTGCTTTGTTGCATCATCTCACGTGTGTCACAACCAAGCAGAGAAAGAGAACAAGAGCTAATGCTAAATTGCCACTCCGGCATGCAATATTTATCATGCGTACATGAAAGCAGTAATCACTAAAAAGATGGTGTGTCTGCATCAGATCCTCACAGCTTTATGTTTGAAATCATAAGACCACCCTTGATAAAAAGACCCACTTTGTGCTGCATTGACTCTAACAGCATCAATTCTTTTGTGTGCAAATGCAATTTCAGTTCTCATGTTACTTGAAATGGAAATAAGCATTATAGTTTCCATTCTTACCTCTTTTCCCTATCTTCTTGAGTGTTTATTGCACCCCCTAAAAAATAAAGTAATACATGAGCAAGAGCAAAGAGAGTAGGGGGAAATACCTAAAGCATCACATGCAGTATCACAAAAACATGCAAAATGAAAAAAGCTAAACTGTGCAGGCTGAAGGACACAACAGAAAGATAAAGTGAATCTCAAAAGCATACACATATCTATCTATCTATCTATCTATCTATCTATCTATCTATCTATCTATCTATCTATCTATCTATCTATCTATCTATCTATCTATCTATCTATCTATCTATCTATCTATCTATCTATCTATCTATCTATCTATCTATCTATCTATCTATCTATCTATCTATCTATCTATCTATCTATCTATCTATCTATCTATCTATCTATCTATCTATCTATCTATCTATCTATCTATCTATCTATCTATCTATCTATCTATCTATCTATCTATCTATCTATCTATCTATCTATCTATCTATCTATCTATCTATCTATCTATCTATCTATCTATCTATCTATCTATCTACTTTAAGGAATCACTGCTTTGTGGCTTTCAGTGAGAATCCAAGTACAATGTAAATGGTAATTAAACATAAAGGGAATATATAGGTAACCAATAGGTGGGGAAAATTTGGCACAACAGGAAGAAACAAATGTATTTCTCAAATGCTAATAAAAAGACGATACTGAAACTAGTCAGGGAGACTGCCAAGAGACTGTCAGCAACAATGATTTCTTGAGAGAAAAAAATCATTTTTGGAATGGTCAAGCAGGATACCAGACCTAATTTAATCTTAAGATCTGCGGGGTCATATAAGGAGTGCTGTGGACACCAACAAAAGAAGGCTGAATGCAGAAGTTGAATCAAAAGTTGCTCCAACAAAGTATTAGTTTAAGTGTCAGGTTACTGCCCCTTTAATTTTTTCCTTTTTAAAAATGTATTTCTTTTTACCACAATAGCACAGGATAAATGTTGACAAAACTGTGAAATTATTTATGATGGTCTTCTTTTTTACATCACAAGAACACAGGGGTGTGCAGACTTTTAATAGCCACTGCATTGTATTTGCAATTTGATAAAACAAAAAGATAATATTGAAAAGGCAAAAGCAGAGGAACTCATACACATCTCTTATTGTTATTCTGTTGTAGCATTTCTTGTGGCAAGTTTACTATAATTTTTATATTTTCTATTTGCATTCACTGATTTTGTACATTTTGTGTGAGATTTAATGTTCTTGTTCATGTTCTGGTCTTCAAAAAAGAGATTTTGTATTGTCTGAAATATGTTGATATATGCATGAGTACTGCACAGAAAACACATGGTGATACACATGATTTTTGTCAAAACTCTGGGTAGTGCATTTTTATGGCTTCACACAGTCATTGACTGAGCAGCTTTTGATGCATGCTTGCAACTCTCCACACTCATACCTTATTAAATATGTATTCCAACTTGCACTGAATCTCTCAGGAGACTCGGCCTGTTTAGTTCAAAGTCTGGTCTCAGATTTTTCTTCCTTCCCTTACTCCTTACTTAATGAAATTGTGCTGATAATTAATAGATTATCCATGCATTTAGCATCTGCTGAAGTGGCAGAGATAAGCAGAATAAATCTATGACAAGAATGCAAGTATTAACCTCATGTTTGTACAAGTCAGTACTCCTGTGCACCTTCTGCATTATAAAAAAGGCACCAGCGCTGGTCACGATGGGTTTAACCAGCAAGCTATGAATCTTGTTTGGATCGATATTCTGTTCCCACTCAGCCACTAAAACAGACCTGCCAGGGCTTCAGGGTGACAGACTGTACAATATATTACACTGACTGCAAAAAAAAAACAAACACAGGGATCTGAAGAAAATTTGCAGAATTGTTTATATGTGAAATATTTTTAAAGCAGGAAGATCAATCACTGTTAGGTTTTTGGGTGCACATTGTGAAGCAGTTTGAATTGTTCTCGTTCACTGTTACATAAAACAATATGGAGGTGTACTGCTGCAGAGAGAGATCAGCGGCACACCCTGTCAGGATGTCTCTGGGTTCTGTCTCTGGGATTTAAAAAAAAGAATGTAGAATTCCAAACAAGGAATTAACTAAAATCCAATAACCACAACAACAAAGCCTTATAAAGCTTAACCCACATATCATATAGTTTATTTATGAGTATACTGAGCTACATAAAAGAATTCACTTCACTATTCTGCAGTTCTTTAAGGTCCCTTTGGATGTATCAATAATAAAAACTAACTGTACCCTCCAAGAACCTAAAAAAATGGGTTCCTAATTATAGTCACTGTGCTACAAGGATAATAAAATGTCACACTTTTTGACCTATAAGTAGTAGATTTAAGTAAAAACAAACACGTTATAAAAAAAATTAAGTTCATACAGATATATTCAAACAACTAATAACTATGCATATATGTTCTAATGTATTTGCATATGGTTGCATTAGTTAGTTGGTTGTGCGGTTTTGTTAGTGTCCAAAAGCACACACTGGAATACCCATAAGGAGTTGCTAATGCATTAGGAAGGATGGATAGTAGATGCAGATGGTATTTGACTTTTGGAGTGTGATGGTATTAAGCTACATTGTAATATCAATGTTCACAAACAAGTCAGTCTCATTCATCCAAATAAACCCTGAATTCTTTCCTTTTCCAGGGAACAATCTCTGTCATATATTAAAAGAACAAGGACATTTCTGTATATGTCTCAGAGTTTGAACTTATTTCGAATCAACAAAAAATAATCAACACCTTGAATATCGATAATAAGAAAATCAATCAGAGCTAATAAATGAAATAAAAAATCTAATTCATAATTTATCTATTAATATATATTTACTACTGACTTCTTAACACAAAATGAACAAAAACATTCAACAAATGAGCAAAACTAACTTTCATCTACTAAAATAGATAAAAAAATATAATTAATAGCCTGGGGAGTAAACACTCAAACTACGACCATGAAAACCAATTAAAAATTTTAACTTTTCTTAAAGTTTGTCAGTCTCTTAGAACCCTTAAGATAAGGGTATTATGGTCTGGTTTTAAGTTCTAATATCAAAGTTCCACCTAACTGGGTGAGGTTGTTGTTGGACCAAAGTGCAGGAAGGAGGGAGGGAGCAGCATGGTGAGCAGATAAATGAATTTAATTAACAAAACAGGTAAACTTACAGATGTAGGCAGGACATGTGAAAATACAGGCAGGACTCAGGACATGGAGCGGTGAGTAGTAAGAGGAGTCTGCAGGGTAGACATCATGAGGAAGCCATGGAGAACAATGACCATAAGGGAGTATATGTACTGAGGGAGAGTAGAGAATGAGACCACCAAAAGGACATAGACAGGGAGGAATCAGGTCCATAAGGAAATACAAACTAAAACATATGACATAAGAATTGAGGGAAGAAGCAAAAACCTAAACACTAGAGTGAATCTAATAAATCTGAATGAACTGAATAAAGCAAGAGAACAACATCGCAGTGTTGGACCATTTGTTTGCTGAATATTGGACCATTTGCACGTTGCTGGACGCCACTATGCTGTTCAGCGTCGTCAGCCATTTTGTACCCCAGGATAGTCCGCTACTACAAATCGCAGCAGGCAGCGCGGCTGATAGGACGGGGGCGTCGCACCTCTGATGTCACGGTCGACTATATAACATACTCTGAGATCACCCCATTGCTTTTCACGCTGGAAACCGAGACGCGGTTACCACGCAACTGGAGCATCACTCTGGAAAAGAAATCCCATGTGGACTTTCATTCATTCTCCCCTCCGTTGGCCAACAAGAAGAAAAATTCATGAAAGAGGTTTCTGCAATAAGAAGGCCAGAAATGTCAGTTTACTGATCGAGGACGTGAGTTTAACACGTAACCATAAAAAACCACGGAGTTTTCAAGGATACGCAATTTTTTCTCCTTGTTTTTTTTGCTCCAGTCGACTAGTGACGGTCCATCATATTCTTCACCTAGCTGCCAAGGAGGCCGAAAAGGACGAGGACAGACCGATCTCCTGAGTTATCCACGGACACGCTGTGACTGGGGCAACAGACGATCTCGCACTGAGCTGGTGACGAGCAGCTGTTTAAATAGGGAGCAGCCCAGTGCAGGTGAAGGTAATGAGTAATCAGCACAGTCAAGGTAGAGCTGAAGGGCTGGAATCATGACAAACAGAACATAAACTCAAAACCCCAAAGAAAGGCAGATTATGACACTAACAGAAACCACCACAATAGAACAGCAAAAATATGTTTTATTGGTACGACAAGGCTGTTTAACTTTTACAGAACCTGGTTTCTGCTCAAACAGCAGTGTTGAGTGGACTGGCAGACTGTACTGGTCTCTTTTTAGCACTGAACTTTTAATGTCTTGAGGTTACACACTTTGGGTCCTGATTGAATCGAATGACAGAGATTAAAGAGGAAAAGCTCCACCACAAAAAGGTTTACTAGGTAAGGCTGATGGAGCCTCCAATGTGTTTCGTGTGTTGTGGGAGGAAAAAGAAACTCCCACACAATCTTTACACAAAGATAGCCAAATACAGCAACCAACCAAATAACGAAAAGGTTTAACACATGAGCTCTTCTACAAGAAGAGTCGTCATGGGGATTGATCAACCATTCAGAAGAAGGCTTGGTATAACATGAGAGCTACATCATGTTCAACAGCCAATCTGAAATGGATTCTACTGTTTTTTTGTTTTCCAAAGCTCGTTCTCAGTGAAACTTCTCAGTTCCACATATGTCCACTGAGACTATTTTCACCCTGAGCCATTTTAAACATATAATAATTCTGCTAAATAAGTGGCATGTTCACAATAAAGGTTTGATGCATTACATTACATTTAGGGTGAGTTTTTGATCATTTTAAAGCATTCTGGATCTTACACTAATCAGACTACCAATCAGACTATGTAAAATCTTTGATTTCTCTTTTCTCAGGAGACAATCACACATCACAGCCATTCAAAGTAATCTGGAAAAACTGGAAAAAAAGAAGTTTTGTAGATAGAAAGTAAAATTGTATTTCTTGTTGGCTCTGAACACTCCTTACTATTCTTTTCTGTATGGTACATCGCCTATCATATTGACGAAACATTTCTTCAGGATGCCTTCCACATGAATTTTTCTTTTTACTGTTCGGAAATATGAACCCCCCTCATCAATGAAATTCTTTGATAGACCTCACTAGTTCAAGTTTGTAAAGGTTTATGTTTCTGCCAAGTTTAGCTTCTCCCAGTGCTTTCAAAATGTTACAACAAAAGTCTCTGGGAGACCCAGTAACTGTCTTAATACATCCGATTAAGACAAAATGTACCCCAAATGTTGTTGCTTCATCTATCACAATAAAAGCACCTGAATAAAACATGTTCAGTTCAACAACAAACTTGCATTGCATTGAAACAATTTTTGTTTGTTGCTCTGAGGCAACTAAAATTCTTAACCTAACCAGGTGTTTGCTTTAAGCCCCATTCAGCTTTGATCCAGTGTTTGATCGGTGAGACCTTTGCTTTACTGCTTAATTCATTAAGCCATGACCGATTTTTGGTCATGGTGTTTAACCACGAAGATGAAAACTTTAAAGGGAACACATGGCAACCAAAATGTGGTTTGTTGTTTTAGGTCAACGTTATGGCATAGACAGTTATATATTAGCTTCTTTATTGTCCAAACAATATTAAACCCAGCTTTGGAAACATTGTCGCATTAAAGGAAAAAACACATCTGGTAGGCCAATACTGCATTTGCCAAGCTTGACTTGCTACATATAGAATTTTACATTCTTGAATTTAGGCAGCAATAAATATTTCCATTGAATCTAGTGTTATTCTCTCAAAGTTGCCAATTTTGAGTGAATAGCTGTCGTACAATAATGGACAATACATAAAAACTAATAAATGTATTTTTCTTCGCCTGAATTATAGAGGACCATCCTCACCTCCCCTTAGATTAGGTAATCACTTCCTATTAAAAACAGCTATACATTACAACATGATCCCAACACTGAGAAATGCTATTACTATAGACTGGGAACAAATTAAATCTTTCTGTATTTCTCCATCTTTGGCTGTATGTTTAGAGTAAAAAAATCAAATATCTTCCAATCTTTAAACCTTCCATTTCTACTGATTGAGACTGTATTGATTTTTGGATCAAGTACTCTTTGCTGGCCAATAAGGTGTGTGATTCACTTGGGGGGAGGACCATAATTCTTTGTGACACACAGCAACACCCAAAGGGCTCCAAAGTGTCTGGCTCACCGCTGGTATTAAGCAAAGAAGTGCGTCACATTGTGTCATTAATGAGCAGATTTACAGAGTCACTTGCTGACTCTAAGTGGATAAATTAGCAGTTTTTAGACTTGTGGGACTTACAAAAAATGTTTTTTTACAAAGTTTCATAGGCTTGGTAAAGAACAGTAAAAATATTTGTAGGTCAGCTTAAGATTTTGTATACACCTAATTAAGTTTTTATGATTAATTTATCCTGCTAATATTAAAGACTGAAATGTTTTTAGATGACAGCGATGGTGTCAGTAGTGCAAATCTAAAACTTAAGTTAAATCGGGTACATAACTGCTGCTGTAACCACTTAGCAAAAAAATATATTTATACTCTTCCTCTTCTCTCAAAGGTTAACCTTTTATGCCATTTAACTCCCTTTTTTTCTTTATTTACACCCACTTTTCCCCCACTCAGTTGCAGCTCAGGGACAGTTCTCATTCCCGTGGATTCTCTTAGTAGCAGTGGCTCTGCTTGAATGAGAGTGCGGATGCTGGTTGCTCCCACAAGCATATGGATGCTTTTGGACTGCCCTTACGCATCGGGACACAGATTGCTGCATGCAGCGCCTTGTGAGCAGCATCACAAATCAGTCGTCCGAGCAGCGAGCACTGATGGTGCGGAGGGAAGGGATGGGAGATGAAAGGAGAGGTGAAAAGAAGGGGAGGGGGATCCTTTCAGGGAAAGAGACAGAAAGAGTGGAGAGAGGGAGAGCAGGAGGGGATGGAGAGAAACAGCGGTGGGGGTAGTTACAGAGCGAGTGACTGCATGTGTATGTGTGTGGGTATGTTCATGCGTATGTGTGTGTGTATGCAGGAGAACAAGTATTGCTGCAGTGGAAACAGTGTGAAGAGGACTGCAGTTTCTGGTGCTGATGGGAGAGCGGTCGAGGCACATCATTAAGACACAGTAATTTTAACCCCAAGTGCCTGTTTGGTGAATGGGTTTGCCCGTTGTGGAGAACAGGATTACGGAATTGCAGTAGTGCTGGTAAGGGTGTATTTAGACTCTGTTCTTGGGATTGCAGGAACACTACGTCTGAGGAATCTGCAATAGGTTGGTGGTTATTGTAGTGTTTTTGTACCGTCAACCATAAAGTTAGTATTTATCTCATTCTTGTATGTTGGGTGTACCATAGCGCAGCTGTATATTACTTTCTGTATTATGCTGTTCCAACTTTATTCCAAGATAAATTTAGATTCCTTTCTTTTAAATACTTAGTTATTTGGGTCCTGATCAGTCCTATAGAATCAAGTTATTAATCATGTCCTCCTTAAGAGAGTGGCTTTTGTATGAATTTTAGATGAGTTGTGGTTTTTAACACTTATTTTCACTGATCATTCCTCATTTAGCTTCTGCTGCTAGGTGTACTTCTCTCCTGGAGAGTGTCCAGGAGGCTGCCATGCTGACAGATGCTCTGCTTACCTTTTTAGCCTCACTGGCATCTTGAACACTGACAAAGAGCCAGGAGGAGCCAGAAGGCAGCATGCTACTCTTATAAATTCCCAGGACAGTGGTGTTGTATCTGTAACGTAACAAAACAGAAGCCACCCTCCTTTGGTCTATACTTTGAAGATTGAGTAATTTGATACAAAAAGGGGCTGACAGTTGTGCTGAGGAGTACAGAGAGAGGGGTGGGGATTTCATAAAGTGCTGCAGGATGCTCTTTTTTTCTGCTGTCTCTCATGGGACATTTAGCTCAGGCAGCACCGAGGTGACTGTACCAAGGACAAAATCCTATCTTTGGGCTGCTTGCACTTCGTACTGGTGGCTGCCGACTCTTATGCTTCTGGCTTGGACCTTTTCTCCAAATTCCTTATGACAAACCTACTATAAAAAATGTTATGGAAAGTGTGGGAGGAATGCTATCATTCCTAAAAAAACATTTTCTTTAGATGCCATTACTGTACACATATCTCTGACTCCGCATGTCCTCGTGTGACCTGAAATGAAACCTTGAAACATTATCCATTTTTAGTATCTGGAGCTATAATAAACACACACAAATACTGGTACACTATTTACGAACATATAGAAAGAAGACCCACAATGTCAAAACTACCTGCCTGATATTGTGTGGGTTAATGATATCTAACAAAACAACTCTGACTCATTGGGTTATCAAAATACAATCTTTTTGATTGCCTATTTCCTGTACATCAGGCTCCAGTTTCAAACTCAGGCACATTCAGTAGAAACATGATAAGAAACCAGTGAGTTTTTGAGCTGTTTCTAAGTGTATTCTGTGGTTTGTGTGTCTGGGGGAGTGAAACTGCAATGGTGAATGTTCAGGTGGGTCAAAATAACCATCCACCCATGCATCCATTGTCTGTGCTTGGGTTTCTCACTCAAATCAATTCAATTCAATTCAATTCAATTCAGTTCAGTTTATTTATATAGCGCCAATTCACAACACATGTTGTCTCAAGGCACTTCACAAAAGTCAGGTACATACATTCCAATTAATCCTAACCATTGAACAGTGCAGTCAGATTTAGTTTTTTTATTCAAATTGGATAAAAAGTTTTTCTGTCTAAAGAAACCCAGCAGATTACATTGAGTCACAGATTTGTAGCATTCACTCCTCCTGGATGAGCATGTAACGACAGAGGACAGTCACTGGCGTTGACTTTGCAGCAATCCCTCATACTGAGCATGCATGTAGCGACAGTGGAGAGGAAAAACTCCCTTTTAACTGGAAGAAACCTCCAGCAGAACCAGGCTCAGCGTGAGCGGCCATTTGCCACGACCGACTGGGGGTTTGAGAGAACAGAGCAGAGACACACAAAGAATACAGTCCTTCTATGGGAAGGAAAAGTAAATGTTAATGGATGTAGCTTCTTTAGTCGTTTCATCTAGAAAGAAAGTACAGATAAACTTTGAGCCAGTTTTCAAGGATAGAGTCAGAAAGAGGGCACATATAATTAGTTACAGTAAAAGCTCAGTCAATTGATATCAAGGAGAGAGAAAGGGTTAAACACTGAAAGACAGGGCCAAGTGGATAATCTATAGAAGGGGAGCATTAAGCTGTTGCCAGCAGAAGCTTGGACAATGCCCCTCTCCAGAAAGGTGTCACAAGTAGACACAGAGTCAGGCCAGGTGTAGCTTCTAGGAAGAGAAAAGAGAGAGAACATAAAGTTAAAAACTGAAATAACAGCAAATAATGCAAAATTGGAGAGCAGTGTGAGAATGTAGCGAAGAGGGTGAAAGTGGTCATTATGTCATCCCGCAGCCTAAGCCTATAGCAGCATAACTAGAGAGATAGTTTCAGTTTATTTATTTATATATATTGCATATATACAGCAATGTCATCTCAAGGCACCCCACAAAGGGTCCGGAACGGCACGGCACGGGCCGCCGGGGAGGCCAGACCAAACCCCCGAGTGCCAGAGCCCGGCCACCCCAGAACAGGCCACGTGTAGGGGCACTAAGTAAAATAATAAACTGATAAAGTTAGTCCATCTAGAGCCCACTGGTGGCCATTGTTATACTAAAAACCACAAGGTTCGGGATAGCTCTCTTGGTCTGACTGATTATAACCACTGGAAAAGAGAAGGGGTCATACAGGTAGCAGAAATGGAGGTTGTGTTTGCACCTCAACCATAACTGAGTCGGTTTAGACTAAACCTGACTCCCCCTTACTCCGTCTAACAGGGAGGGAGGAAGGCGGAGGTAAAAAATAAGGAAGATAGCCTAAGCCACTCTAACTATAAGCTTTATCACAAAGAAAAGTGTTAAGCCTAGCCTTAAAAGTAGACAGGGTGTCTGCCTCATGGACCAAAACCAGGAGCTGTTCCACAGGAGAGGAGCTCGATAACTAAAAGATCTGCCTCCCATTCTACTTCTAGAGTCTCTAGGAACCACCAGTAAACCTGCTGTCTGAGAACGAAGTGCTCTGTTAGGAACATATGGAACCATCAGATCTCTGATGTATGATGGAGCTAGATCATTAAGGGCTTTATATGTGAGAAGGATAATTTTAAATTCTATTCTGGATTTAACAGGGAGCCAATGAAGGGAAGCTAAAGTAGGAGAAATATGATCTCTCTTTTTAATTTTCATCAGAACTCTTGCTGCAGCATTTTGAATCAGCTGAAGGCTTTTAACTGCATTTTGTGGACATCCTGATAGTAAAGAATTACAATAGTCCAGCCTAGAAGTAACAAATCCATGGACTAGTTTTTCAGCGTCACTCCTGGATAGGATATTTCTAATTTTGGCAATGTTCCGGGGGGGGAAAAGGAAATCCTAGAAATCTGTTTAATATGGGATTTAAATGACATATCCTGGTCAAAAATAACACCAAGGTTTTTTTTACTTTACTGGAGGTCAATTTAATGCCATCCAGGTTAAGTGATTTACTAAGCAGTTTCTTTTTTAAAGACTCCGGTCCAAAGACAACAACTTCTGTCTTGTCTGAATTTAGAAGCAAAAAATTTCAAGTTATCCAAGTTTTTATGTCTTCAAGACATGCTTGTACTCTATCTAACTGGTTGGGCTCATCAGGATTTATGGATAAGTAAAGCTGAGTATCATCAGTGTAACAGTGAAAATTTATCCTATGCTGCCTGATAATTTTACCTATTGGAAGCATATATATATATATATATATAGTAAAGTGAATTGGCCCAAGTACTGAACCCTGTGGTACTCCACAATTAACCCTGGAGTTTAAAGATGATTTATCATTTACATGAACAAACTGGAAACTGTCATACCAATAAGATTTAAACCAGCCTAGTGCTGTCTCTCTGATCCCTACAGCATGTTCCAGCCATTCTAAGAGAATATTATGATCGACTGTATCAAATGCAACACTGAGATCTAAGGGGACAAGTACAGACACAAGTCCATTATCTGAGGCCATAAGAATATAATTAGTGACTTTCAGCAGAGCTGTTTCAGTGATATGATGAGCTCTGAAACCTGACTGAAACTCTTCAAACAGGTCATTGCTGTTTAAATGCTCACACATTTGATTAGCAACTATTTTCTCAAGAATTTTAGATAAGAATGGAAGATTGGATATAGGTCTGTAATTTTTCAAGTCATCTCGATCAAGCGAAGGTTTCTTAAGTAAAGGTTTAATTATAGCTACCTTAAAAGCCTGTGGTACATATTCATTTACTAAGGATAGGTTAATCATACCTAAAATGGGACTGGTAATCAGAGGGAACACTTCCTTAAATAATTTGGTTGGGATTGGGTCTAAAATACAAGTTGAAGGTTTAGATAAGGCTAATATTTCTGATAACTCAGGAAACTCCACAGGATCAAAACAGTCCAAACGCAAATCAGGTTCTGCAGTTATTTCCAATGTTGTCTCACTTACTGAGGATGAAGTAATTGTCTTCGGGAGTATGTCAAATATTTGATTTTTAATAAAATAAATTTTATTTAAGAAGAATCCCATAAAGTCATGACTGCTGAGAGCTAAGGGAATGGATGGCTCAACAGAGCTATGACTGTGTAAGTTTAGCAACTGTACTAGAGAAACCTAGGATTATTCTTGTTCTCTTCTATTAATGATGAGAAATAAGATGTTCTGGCTTGGCGAAGTGTCTTTTTGTACAACAGTAGGCTATTTTTCCAGATTAAGTAAGAATCCTCTAGGTGTGTAGAGCGCCATTTTTTCTCCAATTTTCTAACATTGTGCTTTAAAGTATGCAGATCTAAATTAAACCAAGGAGCTGAGAGTTGCTTATGTCTATCTCCAATGGCAAATTGCTGAGAGGCAGGTTACACTCACAGGTTTCCAACCCATCACAGAGGCTTACAAGACAAACAACCAGTCCCACACACGCATACCCAGGGCAAATTACAATTATCACTTACCTCCATAAGCACATTTCGTGGCGGAAACGATAATACCCAGAGAAACCCCATACGGGTTCAAGGAGAACATGCAAACTGCCATTGGCTGATATCTAAACCCAAGACATTGCGGCAAGCCAATTGTCATAACTGCAACATGTAGACCGCCAGAAAAACCTTTACAGAAACACTAGGGCCCAAGATGTCAGTGCAAAACCTGTTTTACATCAATCATTCATAACATTATGACTCCCTGCTTAACAGTGTTTTGGTTCCCCTTTGACTGCCAAGACAGCTGGATTGGATTTGTTTAAGCAAAACTCACAGCTGCTCGATTGACCTGAGATCTAGGAAATTTGGATGACAAGATAACACCTCAAGCATATTCTTCTCAAACCATTGCTGAAGGATTTTTGCTTTGTGGCAGGGTGCACTATCCTGCTGAAAAAGGCCACAGCTGCGAGGGGATAGTGTTTCCCTAAGAGGATATAGAGGATCAGCAATAATGCTTATGTAGGTGGCAAGTCTCAAATTTACATCTTCATGGATGCCATGACACAATGTTTCCCAGGAGAATCCCAAAGCATCACATAAACTCTTTGCATAGTGCATCCTCGTGCCATGCGTTCTCTAGCTAAGTTACACATGAGACCACCCCCATTATGTGAAAGAAAATGTAGTTCCTCAAACAAGAACAACTTCTGCCATTGCTCTGGGGTCCATTGCTCACATACCCATTGTTGGAGGTATCGGCCATAGACAGGGGTCAAGACTAATACCTTGACTGGTCTGCGCCTATACAGCCCCACATGCACGAAACTACAGTAATTCCTATGTTAGATCGGACCCCACAGTCTGGCATTCGCTCTCCATTCTTATCGGTGAGCCTCCTCTGCCCATGACTCTGTCCTCCATTCATCTTTGTTACTTCCTTGGACCACTTCTTATAGCTAATGATCACTGCAGCTTAGGAACAGCCTACATAAGCTGTGGTTTTGGAAATGATCTGACTCAGTTGTCTAGCCATCATAATTTAGCTCTTGGCAAACTTGCTCATGTTCTTAGACTTGCCCTTTTTTCCTGCTCGTAACACATAATCTGTAAAGACTAAATGTTCACTAACTGGCTAATATAGTCCCCCCTAAATGATGAAGAGATACCTGGGATATATATTTCACCTGTCAGTCATTGTAATGTTATGCTTGATTAGTGTATACTAGTTAATATTTATTTTGACTCTTATGTGGGGTGCTGCTGTTGCATCTTTACTTCTCTAATACCAATACCTATGTGATATTGAGCATGCTCTGATAATTTTCTTTTTGTCAGGCTCTAAAACATTTAGACAGGCTCATTAAGTCCGTACCTCAGGCAGCCGCTCCCAGTGGCTCTCGCGCTAAGAAATGCTCTCGGAGTCTCTCATACATAATCAGCAAAATGAGAGGAGGCTTTGAAGTTCAGTAGTCTCCTTTCTTTTTCCTGTTTGCTCCCTCCAAGAAGGCAGCTGGCGCCCAAATGCTGGAAGTACTCACAGAAAAAGAGAAAGGAAAGAGGCTTACTGTAATAGTGTAGGCTTCAGTACCAAACAACCTCATACTGAAATTGCAATTACACCTTGTATATGTGTATATTGTATATATGTATTTAAGGACATAAAGATATATGCAGAATATATCTTATAACGCAAAAAACCCCCCCCCCCCAAAAAAAAAAAAAAAAAAAAGAAACCCAGAGAGCAAAGTGTACCGGAGTCAAATTCCTTGTATGTTGTATGCACGAACTTGGCAATAAAGCTGACTCTGATTCTGATTCATATAATTCTAGGAATATATCGGTAGAGTGGGTGTGCCCACTATATCGCCATTGTTGTCCACATCCTTGCAGCTTTATTGAAACATTCTGTCTAAGCTTATATATTTAAGATTTCTAAATGAGATCATTGCTGAAAAGTACAAACCCAGCTTTTGCTATCCAATAAGATGAATCAGCATTTTTTCTGACACATTAATGCAGCTATCTCTGTGAATGCCATCAGCTCTTCCCCCTATACTGAGGGCTGACCCTTCCCAGCCTTGGGTCCTGTCCCATTTGCTGATGTTTCTCTGGCAGACAACAGCATGAAGCCTCGGTGTTAAACGGTCAGATGCTGTCACAAATCACACACATCCTGCTGTGCTGACAGAGCAGTTTGGCTTCTCTTTAAACTGTGCTGCCAACTGTCATTGTGGGGCATTGTGAGATTTTTACCTACTTGCATTTTCTCCCTCCATTGCTTTATATAGGAAACAAACATTTGTGATTGTTAAATAAAGAACTTAAATCAACTTTAATGCAGACAAGGGAAAATGTTTTTTTGAGTTTCAAGAGACAAACTTTCTGAGGAAATGTTATCGATATTTTTAAGTTAATGTCCAGATTGGTTATGTGGAATGTTGCATAGTCGGTGTATTTGTTTTGTTTGTGTGTTTTTAACTATTAGTTACAGTTTTAGAAATATTTATGCATAACAAAGAAATTATTCCTATTGCAACCTTTAAACAAGTAGAGGTAGTTCTGCATTTCATTGTTGTAGATAATCTGCAATTTTCTTGCAATCACATCGTCAAAGGAAGTTATGTGATCTGGGTATTGTTTTAAGTGTGTTGGAGAAATTGGTCAAATGAAATTGGTATAAAGCATTACAATATAAAATCAAGTGGAATGTATGTCCTTGACTTAAAATCGGTCTGATCCAAATGAATTGAGTTTGTAAAGTGCCTTGAGATAAGGTGTTGTGAACTGGTGCTATATAAACAAACATAATTGAATTAGATAAGAACATTAAATTTTAAGAGAGTTGCGAATCACTGAAATCAATGATCAATTGTATTATAAAGCAACAACTATCTGTTTACTATGGTTTACTAAAACAACCAAACACAACAAATATTAGCAACTAACAAGCAAAACAAACAACACTTATTTTATTTTTAGAAACTACTTCTAAACTAAAATCACTAATGACTACAAAACAATCACCCAAAATTGCACTGATTAAAATTAATTAAAAATCCAAGGGTCTAGTAAATCTTGGATTAGAGCTTATTGGTTTGTCAGAAGGCGAAAGGAAACAGATTTTAAAGTCTTGTTTGGTATTTTAATACCCAGCTTTGTGGAATCAATTGCTTAAAGAATGGAGAACAAAATTTTAAAGAACTCACTGGATTGAGCTGATCAAGCCTTCATTGTAAGTGATACGTGACTATTGATGAATGTAAAACCAGTTCTGTAGGGTTCTGTTTGATTTATTGTATTTGACTATGTGCAGGTTAACAACAGTATATCATAAAATTGGACACATTATAGATTTGGACCATATATTAAAAGGAGCGGGTTGAAGTGTAAACGTATTTAATCACACCCCTCCATGCTTCACCATTATCATGTCTTACTTTTCTAATTTATGTAGCACATATATTAAGTATTAGCATAGTACATTACTCATAGAATAAATGTTTCCAATTTTGTCATTCTTATAAATCTTGAAGTGGTCTTAACATTTAAATAAATATGCTCCCAGATACAGTACCAAACAGAGATATATACAAACTACAGCAGCAATAACAATAATCTTTCCTTGTATTAGAATCAGCTTCTTAATGTAATAAACAATGATAATACTTTTACTACCTATAATTGTAGTGCTAATATTACAGCAACAAATATTACTAAATTTATTCTATAATATCCATATTCTTGTATAATGATTTGAACTGTTTTTTTAAATGAGTTTATCATCAGTAATAATCCCAGCAAATGAATTTTCATGTGCTTATAATGTTTACCCTGTTTATCTATATTTAAATATCTGTACGTGACCAATAGATCCAAAATAATATTCTTTAGGTTTGTTCAAGTTTAAGAACAGCTTGTTTCAAACCATGATTTCAGTTTGTTCATTTCATTTGTTACATCCTTTAACAGTTGTTCGACATCATCTCCAGCACAGAAAATGTTTGTGTTGACTTTAAATAGTACGACTTTTATTATTTCAGATAACATCCGAAGTACGTTTGCCTTGTTTGCTACTCTTTTTTCATCTTTACATCATCACAATGTCAAAACTTCCATCCAAGTTGCTAAAAATGTTGTTGGCAGGGGATTTCATATTTTGTGCAGCACTTATTTAAAAAAAGTCTAGCTCTAAATATTTTTTCTGAGTAAATTGAGAATTAGAAAAAAAAACATTACAGCAAATTAAATCTGAAATCACCATTCTTTACTCATTTCGTCTGTGTTTCCTTCTTTTCAATGTTTTAGTGTGTAGCAGAATAATCTTTGTAGCTTTGGAAATCTTCTGGTTTCACCTCAAAATGTGGTGAAAAGACATGAGTAGTATATCATTCTGCTCATCTCATTCTCCACCTGGAAGGATGAAAGCAAATTTCTCAATGTAACAAGATGCCCGTTTAATACACCTTTTCCTTTAGTTATTTCCGTTGCCTCAAAACGATTTTTCACTTACAGCTTCCTTTGCTAAGAATTTTCCCCTCTGAATGTTATTAGATGTTGCTTATCTGCTGTGGTGCAGGAGACCCTCTGCTCGTGTCACATTTCCTCTGCACAGCTTTACATGCAGATTGGGTCACTGTCTGTGTGACAGAATGATTAATTGGCCTATCGGGAGACAGGGGAAGGGGCCGTGCTGAGGGGAAGAGGGAGGATGTATGGCAACTGGCTGTAAATGATACCTGAAGCGCCTCAGCTCAGCATTTAAATCCTTGCACCTCACTCCTCCTTTCCAAGGTTCCCTCATGATAATAGCTGAGTCACAGCCGCAGGTGAGAATGAACATTGTTTTATCTATTCAAGCAGGTTTGTAAATGAGCCTCTCTGCACAGCCCTTTGGGTCAAGATGCATAGTGTAGCCAAGGCCTTTTTCTCTAATTGTCTCTAGTGAGCTGAAGCACAAAGCACCTTTTTGACATCTTGGTTGCTGCCCTCCGATCATCAGTACCACCAGCAGGACATCTTGATGCTCTTACATTTGTTGTCGTGGAGGTGTAATTGCCCTGATAGCATCTCTGATTGATGGTCAGTTTTTCCTCAAGGATGTTTAGTGTTTATCTTTATATGAAGAGCATTTGTGCTCCTCTCAGACTGAACACAGTGTGCTTTTAAATGTCCAGTCGTGACTTGAAGAATGAGCCGTTCTGCTGACAGAGTTAATGTTGAGATCCTGAGTGTGAGTTCGTAAATGTCATCAGAAAGTAAGCCTATAAAGTTGTCTTTCCATGAATTATTTTGTTCAGTTGCAAATCCACTGTTAACTGCTCCTTATTATATTAGCCTGTATGTGAAGCATTAACCTTTAGGAAAATGCCACTCAAGGCATGCTCTCTCAAGGCCAATGCCCTGTTTCAGTGTTAAAGAAAGTGATTCATGTCAAAATGCCACTAAGGTTTATGACAGAAAGCATGATTAGGTAGTGACCTCAAAGCCATGGTAAAGATGTGTAAAAATCTTTGAAATAAGTTCATTTGTTATTGTTGTACCATAAATTCAATCACAAAAATGTAGAAATTTTCAACCTTTGATTTGAGTACATTTATTCAGAGGGGGGAAACTTTCATTGTCAAGAAATGGTTTAAATGTTATCTATGGTGCTGCACTTAGTGTTTTCCTATAAACTTTAACAAGGATGGAACAAAGAGAGAGAGAAGGATCTTTGTATAATCTAAGTAGATTGTCCAAAAGTCCTGGGTCTTCTCTGCTACTCCACTTTTAGGCTCTTTTAGATTTTTGTAGGATTTAGGTCTGGCTAATTATCCATTTCTGTGTAGATTTTTCCATATTTTGCATTATATTCGTGTTGAAAGGCCCAATGATGAACCATTTTAAGTTTTCTGGTAGTCGACTAGATTTTTAAGACTCTTATGTTATTTTAAACAACTGATAATGGCATGCACTTAAACAAGGGTTTTCCACTTATTTGTCATTTGTTTCACCAAACCCATCTGGAATGTTTGTTGCCAAAAAGTTCATTGTTCTCTCATCTGACCAGATCAGTTGGTTCCAGTTAACATCCAAATATTAATTATCAAACTCTGCATGTTAACGTATGTGATGGTCTTTATCCTGACATGCATTCCAAACAAGTGGTTAACTCATAGATAGTGTTAAATGGTTGTTATGGTGACTGATAGCCCACCTTTTGCTACAGTTTCCAAACAATGAGTAAATCACCCATTCTGAAATACTCTGTAATTAATGAAAGCAGAGTAAATTGTGAACGAGGTCAAATATCTGAGAGTCAATTTAGATTCAATGCTGTTTTTCTAAAACGTCATGTTCAAAAGTTTATAAATACTGTGAAATTTAATCAGCAGAATTTCAGACTTATTAAAACATAATCTTGGCAGCTCACTGTGCAAATAGCAACTATTGAACTAAAAAATGTAAAACCTTTAATATGTGCTTGAAGGCATATTTGCTCATATTTAACAGGGGGGCAATAAATCTGCAAGGTGCTGCAATTTAACCATAGAGAAAATTTTTATCTTGTAAGAACAAGTTGATGTAGGCCTATAGATCATAAAACTATGGTCTACAGAAAATAATATTCCTGTTAGTCAAAAGTAGTGTTTTCATCGGCATGCTTTCATCAGTGTATTGTGCTCAAGACTTGAAGATTTTTGATCAAGAATGTCAGATTCTGGTTCTGGCACATTGTTTTGGAACATGAGCTGGGTCTTTTGCTTTGCCAAGACTTTGTCATGATTTTGGTTCTCTACCATAAAATGACAAAAGCGGATGTTTCATGTAACTACCGTAGACTGTCTTGGAGAAATTTGTCTCTGTCATGAAATTAGCATGTATTTAACAGCACATGCTAACTGAATTATGTTATTTCTGTTTAAAGGAGACCTCCTCTCAAATGAACGCTTTTCTCTGATAAGCAGTTGTGAATTTAAGAAGTTAAAGAGAGTCACACTCTGACTACAATAAATCCAGATGTCTATAGTCTCAGAATATATTCAGAATGAGTTCAAAAGAGGCTCTCATCCTTCTGTGGTAAATGGCAAGAACTGCAGCCATCAGTATCAGGATCCTATTTAAAGTGGTCAAAATGACACCATTATGACTACAGGAAACCCAAGTCCAAATCAGTTGGGTCGAATTACCATGAAGTAGCAAGCATTCAGGATCAAAGCTGCACATTGTGTCTAATTGAAATGACTCCAGTGTTTCAGCTTAACTTTTCCAAAGCAGTAATGGTCTCACTGGTAGATTCTTTAAAATACTGCATTTTTTGTTCTCTAGTTGTTCCAGTACACGATTTCTTCTTAAATCAATACCAGACAGATCATAGGTCAGCTGTGACTCAGTGCTAATAGAGCCAATATTCTCATCTTGTAGCAATCACCATGGGTCTATATGATAAATTCTGAGGCATATAGCTTATACTTCATTCATATTGCTCATTGGGATTCAGATGACTGAGTCACATACAATAAAAAGTCAGAAAATATAAACCATATTACACACTTGCATAAAACTTGCATGGAATTATCTTCGACTGCTTCAGTCTGAATCAAGGAATGAGAAGTAAAGGGTCTTCCTACTGCATAAATGATTCCAAGTCTCTGAATATATGCACATTTTCTAAAGAAACAAACTCATCTTAATGTCACCATTACATTAGTTAGACTTAGGGGAAATGAGGCTGCATCGTATGCACAGCTAGTTCAGCTGGAGGCCAACCAGTTGGCCCACCCACACTTAACATGTAATGCCACAGAGGGTGGGGGCCTCAGCGGGGGCTTGAATTATGTCACTGGGGACATATTATTCAGCTTTCTCTGCATATTTTAGAAGCCATGTCATCCAGTGACCAATGTCAAGCTAGCAGCTATTCCTGTTCCTATTTCTTTTTCTGCGAATGCAACAACATATTCACAGTGCCTAACATTCAATACTTAATTTGCCGCTCCGATGCTCCTAACCATTGCCCCAAGGTGCAGTAACATGACTCTGGTACCGGTTTTGTTTCCGTTTGCAGAAACCATTTTGAAAGCGAATGCTAAGATGTATTTAGGCTTTGAACCACCAATGAAGTTTTATAAGTTGTGCTACTACAGATGCAGTTGTCTGTGTTGGAGGAAAACAATTGTGGCTGACTGACTGCAGATGGTTAATTAATTGCTGTTTGTGGTACTTCTTGTTGTCCTGCATGGCTTTTGCCCCCCATCCTTAGCTTGTTTTGACTCGAAGCTGACGTGGGTGCTAATAAACTCTTGATAAACACACAGGCACACTACCACCACTACCACTCAAACACACACACAGCTTATCTGCCGCCTTGGTTTTCCTACCAGTCGAAAGGATGGTACAATGACCAGCTATCACACATGATTGAAGAAAAAATAATAGAAGTTTTTTTATTATTTGTAGCAGATTCAGATGCTGTATTAAACTATCTAATTTACATAGATAGAATCTGTTTCAATCATTCCCATAATTTATCACATAATCTATTAAAACCTGTCTGAAGAACTAATTCTTTACTTATTCCACTAAGTGATCTTATAGCAATGAAAGAACCAAAACAGACTCTGTATATTACTCAAATTTACGATTTCTTTATCATAAAATTAATTAATTACATGTAATTACAAATGTTTATTTTTAAAATGAAGGTCCATTTCTCCATTATTTGGTGAATAAACAGAAACACAAACAAGATGAAACAAAGAGTCTAACAGTAATTCTCTAGTACTGCTACAAGAGAAAATAAAAAATTATTTAAAACAAACATTTATCCTAGTTGAATAAAGGCTTTAATCTTTATCAAACATTTTACTGACCACTTAATATCTTTAATATCTAATCTCAGATTCCAGGGTGTAGAGTTTGGTAGAAGAGAGTAAAAGAAAAATAATTCAAAGTGTCAAAGTACACAGACAAGTCAATTTCTTTGACCAGAATGCCACACCGGAACAGGACCTGAGAGTCCCTACTTTGTGGCTGGGACAGTTGTTTATTTTCTCCAAATCAATTGTTATCTTGCTACCTGTTGCTCTGTTTCTCTCTGTTTCTGTCAAAGTGAGTCCTCAGGTGCTCACCTCTCTGCAGCTTACAGCTTCCTATGGAGACGTTGTCACTAGGTGTCAATCAACCAATCAGATGTGATTTTTTTGGAAAATGTGATAGACAGCCAATAGGAACATTTGAGTCAAGGGCTTTTCTACCACATTGTTTAAACTGGAGAGGGAATTGGGAAAATAAAAAACTATAATTTTGGGTAAAATTCAATCCCCTGGTTGGAGCATCTTTAAAATTCAACTTGTTTAATATGTAATCATTATATTTAATAAAAACACATTGCTAAAAAATTATGGATTCTTTTAACGCTTCCTAAATCTGAACAATGAGATCATTCATAAAAGAAATGTTTTGACACATATTAAATCATGCAGACAACCTTCCTTTTAAGCCTATCCCTTTTGGGTCCTAAAATATTCTTGCATAGAAGATTCAGAATGCCATCAATGTTGGATAGGAGGTTGTTTTGGCTCATCTAAAAGGTCTGTCAAGGATATTTTTCAAGGGTCTATTAGAAGACCAAATGATGGTCACTACATCGTGTTTCGTCTTAGAGCAAAGCGATATTGCAGTTTGACAGGGCGGGGTAACAGTGCAGAGAAAATTTTTGCTCTTTTGATAAAAGATATCGTCAGACTTGTTTTCTCCCTCAAATGTACTCCTTCAGATGGAGCTTTAAAAATGTTTTAAAACTTTACATCTCTCACATTATTTATGGTAAAAATACATTTTAAGTGTGTTTACCACATCCAGCTCGCCCATTAATAACGTTGCTTAATCACCAACTCTGAGCAGTGGATTTTGTGATAAGGGCCAGCTCATGCTTGAGGCTGTGCTCCTTTAGGCTGTGCAGCCAAGCAATTTTATTTTAACTAATTATGATGACTCAGACTCTGACAATGTGAGGCCCAGGCTAAGAGGTGAAGATTAAAATTTCCAAACATCTCTGGGGCCAAAGTATTATATGAAATCCATACGAGATAATCTGCACACTGTATTTTAACTATAATTCACCTGGAAACGAAAATATTAATTGTGAGTGGCATCGCACCACCAATGTTTAGCCATAATGTAGCACTGTTACATGTGTATATCTCTGAAAGCTGCTGTGATTTCTTGGTCACATTTCTGAAAGCTCACATAGAAGATAGGAAGTATAGTGCTGGACAACAGTAGTATCCTGAATGTTTAATTTATTAGTTAAGGCTAACTTTATGGTGTTTTTTTTTTTTTTTTTTGTAGATGAAGCCATAATTAAGCATGTCTAATGTAAAGCTCCTCAAATATAGAAACTGTTGTATTTATGCATGCTAACAATCTGCTGGGTTTATAGTTATTTAGACTGGTTTAGGGTTATGTTGGTAATCCAGTCCTCAAACATGGACCCTGTGTTAATTTAACACACCAGGGTTGGCTTGTTGCTGTGTTAAGTTCCCCTTCCTTGAAATAAGATTAAATTAATAATATCTGGTGATAAGGCAACCAACATGTGAGTTGAAAATCACAACCTATCACCTGGATTACTAAAATGTCATATTGTACGTAAAAGTAGTATTGTTTTTTATTTTATCTGAACTCTGCATTATAAATGAACAGATAAAAAAAAAAAAAACACTTCAACCTCATTATGGCTCAAAATACTATACAAAATACTGAATTTTGATAAGAATGTTTACAGTCCATAAATAACACAGTATAAAAACTATGCTGTTTACACTGACTTTGGTCAAATAGTGTGCATAGCTAGGACTAACATGTGCTCACTGCTTGTGCTAATGCTATCTTTAGTACACAAACTTGTTCTATACTGTGGACTTCCCTAATGAAAATGAACACTATTATATAGCATAATTTTACTATCTTACCAATTCTTATTTCACCCTGGAGAAGAGGTTGGGTGAAGTCTGATCAGGTTCTTGTATAGTTCAAAGTTACGGTCTGTGTGGAATGATGAGGCTCCTTCCACTGCAGTCTCTTTTCTAACCCAACAAAATAGATCATGATGTTTGTCAAAAGAGTTGATAATACTGCCTAACTCCTTTCCCAACAACATAAATCTAGGGCTAAGGGCTAAAGCAGCAGTGTGTGGTTTAGATTTATTTTGCAGAGTAATTCTCTGAACAGTGATGATATTTGATATGCTCATATACAGATTTTTCCAGTATGGCCACTTGAAGCTGTTTTTGCATTTACATTGTGACTGTTACATTCATGGCTTCTTGACCATGTTGTACACCAAGCATTGGATCTTTTGTCATGAAAAACTATTGGCTAACACAAACATAGTTGATTGTCTAAAAGTGAGTTTAAATTAGCTTGCCAGTTAGTTACTAATCAAAAAATGTTAATAGATATAAAAATTTAACTTTATACTTGCCATGTATTTTTATTGTCAGCAAACTGCATCATTATTTAGCATTTAAAAGTTTTTGATGAACTATTTTGTCAAACCTTCTTGACTGGATAATCTAAATAAGTGATAAATGGACTGAACTTATGTAGTGCCTTTCCAGTCATAACAACCACTCCAAGTGTTTTACACTAGAACTACGTTCATCCGATCTCACTCTGATACACAGAAGGGTAGGCAACTTGAGGTTAAGTGCTTTGCCCAGGGGCAAATCGACACGCGACAGGAAGAAGTTGGAATTGAATCCACAACGTTTGGAAAATAATACCATATTAATATCAGTAGCATACAAAATTTATTCATTTTAATGTATTTTTCAATTAGCTTTTCATGCATTTAAACATAGACTACAGACCAAATATTCAGAGGTAATCTTAAGATTCTGTTCACAATGTCTTCCTTAAAAAATCAGTACAGTATGTGTGCAGTGAATTTTGTGATGTAGTTACTGCATTTTCATGTTTTCATACACACCAAAAGAAAAGAAGTGCTATGTTTAAGGGTTGCGTAAGTAAAATCTCTTTTTTGTCTATTAATGCAACCCCTCTCTGAGCCCAGGTGATTGACACCTAAACACTGCCCACATCTAAAGATTTTTCCAGAGCCTACTGCCCACAAACAAACTGTCTTTGAATAGAGGTAGAAAAGATCATGTTGCCTTCCACCTGAACTGTGGCTGAAAGGACGTCCATATAAATATGTTGTTTGATGTCTATATGTGATTGAAAGGTGGTTTGGGTTGAACAAATGGACCACCAAAGCTTACTTACAAACTACTTAAACATCCTTGCTCTGTCTAAAATTTGATGTGACACATGCTAAAAAAAACTTTAGCAGATGTTTGCCATTCGTATAGGTTTTCAGACTGCTAGTAAGTTTGGTCTACATGTTTCGACAGCCTCAATTTGCAAAAAGGTTTTTATCTATTTTAATCTTGGTTAAATGCATAAATTAGGAATCTTCCATAAAAACAAGATTGGTTTATATAGTTTTTTCTTCTTCTATGAGTATGTGCTGACATTAAATCAGTTTTAATGTCAGCACTTAGTCACAGAAGAAGAGAAAACTATATAAATCTGTCTTGTTTTAAAGAAAGACTCCTTAATTATGTGTTCAACCAAGATTAAAATGGATAAAGAATGTTCTGCACATACAGAGGACTGATGGTGGTCACAAAACAGTTTTAGTCTATGTTCTGTCTGTCCTCTGTGGATGATGTAGAGGACATTCCCACAAATGTTAATTTAATTGATACACTAATCTGATGTGGGGGACAAACAGGATAAAATGGAGATTTCCTCTTATGTGACCCTTAAACAATGTCAAAGCAGTGCTTGGACTACAATGCAGGCAGAAATGTATAGATTTGTTTGTTGACATAATCTCTTTTCTAAATATGACGGATTGTTTGTTTTTAAGCAATTTTCTTCATCACAGCAAAGTTTTTATAATTTCTCTGTAGCATAGTTTCCATCTCACTATATTAATACAAAACATTTGGCAGCCAGTTTCATCAGCAGAACAAGTCTTTCCACCATCTCACATTTTTGAAGATGTATAACCCAGTCCACGGCCCTAAATAATATAAGCTTATCCTTCCTGCTGTTAGCCTCAGTTTGAATAATTTATATGCAGCAATAAATAGAAACAGCATCTCTGGCAGCAACTTGGAAATTGGCACTGGAGAAATGGGAGATTCATCTTTTTCCCCAAACCAACATGTAAGAAATAAAATCAAGCACCCCAGAATCAAGGGCTCACTCGTTCACTGAGCACTCTAATGGCAGGCTGCATTCAGCTGCACTTGATACTCTGATATTTCTTGAACTAATAAGTGCCCTCTTTGAACTATCATTGAGTATTGTGCAGATGTTCACCCTATTTTTTGCATGGGCAAACACTTCTGGTTGAGCACTCATGTCTTGAGATCTGATGCAGCATTAAAGAAAACAAAATTGGCTTTTATTTGGAAACAGTTTCTTCTCCCTGGTTTTTCTTTGTGGTGATTCTGGTAATTGATCTCTTATCATTTTCCATTATGGAAAGTAGGGGCAAAAATACATTCTAAAACTTTATCATTATATGCAACTCTAATGAAAATAAATGTGCCCCAATTACAAGTTTTAGGAACTTGTAAATGCACTTTGGTTCACGTGAGCTTTATGGTTTAATGCGCTTACAATGTCCAACCGTGAATATCTCTGAAAGCTGCTCTGATTTCTTGGTCACATTTCTGTTAGAACACATGGAAGTTAGGATTAACACTCAAATGAATTTCAGTGTTGCTAAATGGAATATGGGACAACAAACCAAAATTTCACATCTTGGAAACTGGCTACCCTCATTTTAACCTTATTTATTCAATATTTAGCAGGATACACAGGAAATGTGTACTGTCGTTCCACATTTCTTATAACTTTACTTCACAAAGCTTAAAAATGCACTGATCAGCAACTTTATATTCAGTGCCTTAAAAACTGTTTAACCAGATCTCTTGCTTTGCTGATGTTATTGTGAATAGAAAGTTATTAATAAAGTGCCAGAAATACAGAAACCTTTTTGAAAGACATTATCCCTGCTTTTGAAACCAAAAACGCCTATCCTTTTAACCTTCCTACCTAGTTCTGTTTTGGATCAAAGAGTGACAGATGGGTTAAAACTTGAACATGTTACTTTTACACTGCAATACTCACACAGATATACTAAAAACAGACAATTTTGCACAGTCTCTCATAAGGTCAATTTGTGATTATAAATTACCTTAATATGACCAATCCTTTTTTAATGTTCTGCAAGAATTTATGGTTTTGAATGCACAGCATAAAGCTTGTTACACCTAGTATTTCAATATTATATAACAGCATCAGGGAGCTTTTTAGACATATCCCATATTAATAACACTGAAAATAAAACATAAAAATGGTCTAAAAACAAATCAACCCTGGTTTCACTTTAGAATCAGAGAAAGCTTTCTTAGTTGAAAGCGTGACCTTTGTTTCACCTTTCCTCTTAGACACTTAAGTGCCACATTGCTGCTATGATTTAAAAAAACACATGAAATAGCCATTGGTATTTAAATTGCATGCAAACACTAGAAAATGCAGTGGTTTTGGTCAAAAAATTATTTCAGGATCTATAATTGTTGATGTATCAGATCACTGTTAAGAACATACATATTCTTCTGCAAAACATAAATATTGTCTTTTTTGTATTTGTGGCAGCGGGCACATGCATTTTAATACTGACAAGCAATTGTGGAGCAGTTAATTTTGTACACTTTGCAACAGGAAACATTCGATTGCTGATCTTGTAATGTTGGCACTGCTTTGGTATGTTACATGCTGTGCAAAGTGTGGAGATAAGATGTTAGCTGATCCCTACCTGGTTTCAGTTAAATCAAGTTGCAAGAGAAGATGTTGTAGTTTGGTGCACACAATGATTTTACTAAAGTGCTGAAAAGCAAATTAAGACTTCACTCATAAAGGTCTTTCGATCATTGTGAAAGACCAAATGGACATTGCTTTTGTGAGGACTATGTAGTTTGCTGCAATTGCTGGGGCTATTTAACAGAAATGCCAAAGTGAGCTGACTGATGCTTGTTGAAGTGTCAACAACTAATGAGAACACAACCTCAGGATTCCTCCCAGACTTTGTTAACATACACTAACAGGAGTTGTAATAGATTGTCTGGGTCTTGAGGTCGTACCTGGCAGTTGGTTGTATTAATTGGAAGAAGAAAAACTAAACTTGCTCCATTAGTTCTTGAACAACAACTCTGAACAAAGGGCTATAGATTGATACAATTTGATATGACCTTAGGGAAATTTACCTTGGACTCAAAAAGCCACTTAACTAACAGACAAAAACACAGGTATGCAAGCTACACCATACACACTTAACTCATTCAAATGAAGAATTGATTATGGCATTTTATCCAGATATGTCTTTGTTGAATTCATGTCTAGATGGGGCCCATGTGTTTGCATGTGCAAGAATTTGCTGAAGAAACTAGCTGATTATAATATGCAGAACACTAGATATATGTTCAATATTGGAAAAAAAAAATTTGCTGGTTGACAGTAAACATATAAGTAAGTTAATTAAACTATAGGATCCTAATTTTGCAAACATATTTCAAAACTAATGGAACAAAAGACTATGTGGGTCCTTTTTTGGGCTATACTTAGTATAACACACATATACACGTTCGACACATCGTCAGAGGAAAATACTCTTTGTTTTAAACTTCCAAGCAGCAACATTTACTCGTCCTTTGGGCAACTTTATTCCTTAAGAAACATAACTGTTGACTATTTCCCACCATATTTTACTAATTTAGCAGCTGCTCAGGTCCAGGTAGATGAAATCATGCATAAAGGAATTTGTTTAAATCTCTTTGAGGAACTTTGCTGAAAAATTACACTGCTCTTTCCAGTCAAAATGGAACCCTTTTCAATGTATCAATGCCTCATATTTCCACTTTAATATTGAATGAACCTGGAACGCACTCCAGAATTAAGTTCAAACTCTGGCTTTTGCCTAAGAAAAACAACACAACTGACTTACCTCCTATTGCTGCCTCTGAAGAACTATCCAACATGGAAGCATCAACATTTTCTCTAACATCACTGTCTGAGATCTGTCAGAGTTTGGTATGCCTTAGGTTGGGAAATTTTTTTTTTCTTGTGTAGATATGAACGATGATAATGACATATCTTGTGTCAGTTACATTACATTGGGTTGACATCTTGCATCACACATGTACTCCTCACTTCCATTTAAGCAATTGGTGTTTTAATGGACAAATCTGTAAAAACTGACAGACTCTCCATGCTGTTTAATTATTTACGTAAGGTATATTGGTAAACACACACCAAAAAAATACTTATTTAATTGTAGAAGGTGTATCTCAATAAATTAGAATAGTATTGACAAAATCATTTATTTCAGTAACTTAATTCACTATGTGAAACATTATATACTGTAGATTAATTACACAAAGACTGATGTTTTCATGAATAGAATATTACATCAGATTAATGTCTACCTACAATTTTCAATTGTAGGTAGACAGGAAAGACGGGCAAATAGAGGGGGAGATATTCAGCAAAGGTCACCAGCTCTGGGACTCAAACCCGGGACAGCCGCACTGAGGACTATAGCTTCTGCACATGGTCACATGCTTAACTTCTACACCAACCGGCCCACACCGGTTGATATTTCAAAAAAAATACTTTCAATCTGACAAACAAGCCTCATCGGAATGTTGTAAATGACTGTACTTGTATTTGCAACCTTTACGTCTTTGACAGTTTAATGCTCAGGCCCCTTGATGATTGTGTTTTCATGCTGTTTTTCAGGGAGTGAGCGTGCAGCCTTAGTGATGAAGTTTAACTTGTTCAAGCAACAAACAACGCCCATGGTCGCAGCAAAACCAACGGGGGCCAGTGACTTGAGTGTTACTCCAGCCCCCGTAGCGTTAGTCTCCGCTGAGAACTCCACGGAGCCAGTCAACAAGAACGATGCCTTTGATGAGATCAAAAACAAGTTCCTGAATGAAATTGACAAGATTCCACGTGAGTGCCAGGAAAAACCAAAAACTGTTATTGACGTGACTCTCAACAATTATTTCAGAATTAGATTTTCTCTTTTGCTGCAGGCATCATCAGTTCCATAATGTCTTTATTTGGTATTGATCACTGGCTGCTCTTCCTAATGGCAGGGAAATCTAATTTTCATCCAATCTAACTGCTAACCTTCCACCTCTCACTAAATCTATGTGGCCTGGGGCATGACAAGAAGCAGGCTAAATGATCATTCGGTCAAACTTGAGAGTATGTGCCTCTTATTTCTGTTTCTGAATGGGTCTGTTCCATCTATGAACTGGTTTGTGTGTTCTCCTCAGTGCCATCCTGGGCCATCATTGCCATTGCCGTGGTCGCTGCTTTACTGATTCTAACATGTTGCTTCTGCATCATCAAGAAATGCTGTTGCAAGAAGAAGAAGAACAAGAAGGGCAAGAAGGGGAAGGGTGACATGGGGATGAAGAACTTGAAAGGAGGAGAGGTATGTTTCACTGACAGAGGTTGCATCACAGCTAAGAAAATTTATATTGTCCCTGCATATGAACCACAATTGACTTTGACCCATTCATGACCCTATTAGCTAATGTCTACTGGGTTTATTGTTAGGCACTGTAGTAGAATAAAGATAAAAATTTTGAATCATACACATGACTCAGCTAATTTGTTATGCTTTAGTGCAGTAGCATGAAAATATTAGTTTGCTTCCTAAAGTTTGTTGGATTACTGATTAGAATCTAACAAAGATTGTAGAACTTGATATTGATGTTTTTCTAACCCAGTCAAGAGTGTTTTTCACAGATTTTGATTACACTGTTTGTCAATCATAATTATTTGTTTCATTTTCTCTTTCTTTCTCTGTTATTCAATGTATTTGTCATAAATGTTATTGTTGCTTTTCTTTCATGTGGGCTTTGGGGTTTGAGTAAAAATGACAAGGTTCTTCATTACACAGTCTCTTTTATGACTGCTTCTCTTACATTGAATAAAGAGTAATTATGAAAAATTACTAGCTTGCACTAAATGTTCCTTTAGGACCAAAAATTTTAATTGTGCGTTGTTGTGACTTGAAAACATAAAAAATACAGGTATATAAAACCTAAAAGCACGCAATTGTGCCAATAAGGAGGCTTTTCCATCTGTCATTTTCCTCACTCCCTGCAGAGTAGCTTACTGCATTTGCTGTGATTACCCTTCTTTGGTGTCTGCTGTGAGTTCAATCTCTTCCTTTTTCTCTGCTCTCCTCCTTCCTGCTTTGTGTCTTATGTGTGCTCCGTGTATCTTGACTGGGGTGGACTTCTTTGTCTACGGTAGGTTTGACAGCACGTGGCACCCCTCTCTGGCTGCTCTGTGTAAGCACAGACCAGGGCAGGGCGGAGGCGATGCTGGAGGGGCGGGGTTGGTCTGGTCTGGGCTTGGAGGGGTTGGATTGCAGTGATGATGACAATGATTGCTTTGGCTTCCTTAGTTTTTTGCAAGTTTTGGTGCTGCAGGTGCTTGAGGACTCAATGAGCGCAACTACGCTGCTTAGCAGAATCCACTAAACTGTTATGCTGCACCAACTGCCATGTCTTGACTATCCAGAGATTGCAGTTTTATTTTTTGCAAAAATGAATAATAACATTTTTTTTTATAATGGCTTGAAGTGAACGTGAAACTCATCTTAAGGTTAAGCCTTTGAATGTCGAACGCACCAAGCAACTCACTAGAGATCACTAACATGCATGTGCAAGGGGTAAGCTGGGTATTTTGTCAAAACATTGTAACTAAATTTAACTGAACGCTTGGAGCAGGCTTTTGCTATGACATAAATCAATTGTGGAGCACAACCACAACTAATGTTTCACCATCTATTCCTCTGTAGATTCCCTCGGGTATGAAATTTAGACTCTGTTACCTGGTCGTTCAAACAAGCTCCTTGTTTTACAACAGATGAATATGTCTGCATCTCTTGACAAAGACCAGCATATGCCCTTGCAGTAGGTTATCATTGAATGGCCACATCTTGACTTGAGAGTAACTTTCCTGGATGACCCATGCTGCTGACATACAAGGTGACAGTCAGTAATGACCCCCCCCCCCCCCCAAAGATATGGTTATCCTGAATAGGTGCCTGAATTAGCAATAAACAGAGGCCTGATTCAGCTCAGTCCAAAGCTGACCGTCAGCACACAAAACTCAGCAAAAGGCATTCATTCAGATATACTGTATCTGCATCTCTGAGCTCCCACAGGAAGTATGACAAGAACTGAATCTTATGCATATAGCATGATACATCCATGGATTTGAAAATTTTTGTCAGAACAGATGTAGAGACTTTTTTGAATCTTAGAAATAATTGTGACTCTTTTTTTTTATATTTACTAATCTTAAGATTTCATTATAGATTTGCCATCGAAAATAAACTGGAATCTTGCATTGTGTGGCCTGGCATGCTTGAATGAAAGGCATTAGCAGAACACAGCCACAGATTCCAAATTGAAAAGGATGCAGAGTAAGAATGTATGTGTGTATGAGAGAGAGAGAGAGCATGTTAATGCTTGAGAGTCTGCATGTAAGCAAATGTGTGGGTGTGTTGTGTGTAAGAAGTTGTATAGTGGTTATGTTCACTGTTTTATTTGTTTCTCTAGCTCATCAGTGAATATCTGGAGTCTCCAGTTTCATAAAGACATTTTCAAGAATATATTCATACAACAGTAGACCATGACAACATTACATCATGTATGCTAACTAAGTTCTTTCCTTTAAAACAAAGCTAGTTTCGGGGCCCGGCGATAGCGCCAGGGTGAAATGTGCGACACACATTCAGAGGTCCTTGCTGCAGCCACTGCTGGTTTGACTCTCGGCCCAGGCGACCTTTGCTGCATATCTTCCCACTCTCTTCACCCCTTTTTATAAAGGCCACTAGAGCCAAACAAAAAAAAAAAAAAAAAATGTTTCTTCCATCTGAATGGTCAAGATTGCTTCCAAAGCACAGAAAAACTTAACAATCTTAGATGAATGTACATGAGTGTTCACAATAATAAATATTTCATTTTCACTTTGATTTCCCGATTATGTCAAGGCTAATCAAAACAAGCCTGGACTTAGATTGGATATTGCATATCTTGAGATCATTTTGTAAATCACTGAGGTGAATAGTCAATTTACCAAAGCCACTCTAAGAGTAAAAGGTTAGGAAAGCAAAAATATTGCTAAGCGATATAAGTTAATAATAGTTTCTGGTTTAAAAAACCTGGATTAAAAACCCTGCTTGTCTAACTTTTTCCACTGTTATAAAAAAAATATTGTTTAATTCATAAACCCAATGAGGTGAGATATTTTTACCATTAGAGCCTGATGACAGAAAATGCCCCCAGTATAAAGGTGAGCGAAAGCTTCATGCTACATTAAAACACTCTGCTCTTATTTGGTACAGTTAATACAACCAAAAAAGAACACAACAGAATAGGTCTTGTAAAAATAAATGAGGCCATGGATCATTTTGTGTAAAACATTGCAATGTGTTTATGGCTCAGGAGAGGAAGTATTATTTTCCAACTAAAAGACAAATGGTTATACACTCAGCCCCCTATTGTGTTGGATCACTGCACTCAAAATGTTCACTTGAGTACTCACTCACTACATTGCACCTTGCTCTTTATTTTGCGATTTGTAACGTATACCAGCTCCCAAATTGTACACACTGCTGTTAAATGTCTGCTGTTTTTTTGTAAAAAAAAATGAAGGTCTGATAAATAATTTCTAAACTTTTTTCACATTAAATGTGGCATATTTCCTGTTCCAATTCAATTAAAAAACAAAACAAAAAAAGAAGATAAAATAAAAAGCAGTAACCTTGTTGTATATACTTTTTTGAAGCATCTTTGATTCTGTTCCAGCATTCAGTCTGCTTGTGGACAACAACAAAAAACTGTTATAGTGAATCTGCCAGGAATAAAATGTAGGGGTTCAAAGTAGATTTTCCTAATATTTCCTAATAAAAGCTGTATTTTGCACTCAGGTTACAAATGTTCAAATGGATCTAATGGTACAAAGATATCAGCAAGGAAAAGGATACAGAAACATTCCACGGCATTAGATTCACACCATGGCACATAAACCGAGAAAACAAAAACCTACAGTGACATTACTAAAACATTTATCCAAAACAAAATAAAAAGACAGGACTGAAATGGTCAGAGAGGCTACCAAGAGCCTGTCAGTAACAACAAATGAGCAGTAGGTGTTTTTGGCAGGTACTGGTTCTTCCAAAGAAAACATCAAGGTCTAGCCAAAACCACGTGTTATGGTCTGATGAAATTAAACTCGAACGTCTGAGTAGTTCCAAAAACCCCAAACATTTCCGGTGGCAGCTAGAAAGCTGAAGATGAGGAGGGATTTCATTTTTAGCATCACAGTGAGTCCAAATGCACATTCAAATAAGCAAAAGACTGACTTCATGGTAGGACAATTAAAGATTTGCAATAACCTAACCAAAATGTTAAAATTAATTTTAGCAGAAATCTGTGGGGTCACCTAAAGAGGGCTGTGGACCACAAATGTCCTCACCATCCAAGAGATTTTGAGCTTTTGCAAAGTAAAGTAGAAAAGAGATGAACTGATTCTACCAGAGACAACCAAATGCTGAAATAATTTATTGTTTGAATTTATTTTTATACAGGGTAAATATTATACTATATGTCAACATACACATTTAAAAGGATTTATCATAGTCTCATGGTTTGCATCACAAAAACATTACATTTAAACAGGGGTGAGTAGACTTTTGAGAACCACTGTACCTTAGAAAATGTGTACTGTCTAGACTTGACAAAAGCTGTTTGAAATCCAAATTTAGTACACATGATTGTCCAGTTTACATTAGTAAAAATATCATAAATCCATAGGTAAGTGAAGAGAAGAAAGGCTAATGAATCGTTTGAACACAAGAGCAGTGTCCTTGAGCAAGACCCTGAACACCTACATTGACTAAGATGTATCAGTTGATGTGTAATTGTAAAACGAGCACACAGAGTATATATTTATAAGAGGAAGTGCACTATTGGTGGATGTGGGAGTGTGTTAATTAAAAGATCTTTCTACAGTGTTTTGAAAAAGCTAAGCAACATTAAAAAGTGCTATAAAAATGTGGACTACTCACATTGAACTCTTGAAGTCTTTGATCATATTAAGTAGCTGTGTGAAAAATAATCACTGAGCAAAATCTGCCACAGTCTGAGATCTAATATGTCACAAAACTGTGACTTAAACCTATGCTATGACCTGATACTAAGTTATGATTAGCTTAACAGCTAAGAAAATGTGCAAGCTAGAGAACCAAATCAGCAAGACTGGGAATAAGTAGAGACTTCCTAAAGCAACTTGGTTGGTAAGTTGCAAACATTTACAACAGCATTAGAAATAAGTAATTTAAACATATCGCTCTGACTCCAAAGGTTCACTTGCATAATTTCATAAAAAAAGTGCAATTACATAATTTAGTTTGCACAGTTGTGGTTAGTGTAACACACAAGTCAGAGTTTTGTATGTATGTTTGGGGTCATGGATTACTATATCTTTTAGGTAATGTTAAAAATCAAACAAATTTCTTCTTAACTAAACAGTATAAAAAACAACTGAGAAACAAAGACAAAGTAAAACACATCACAAAGGTTATTGAGTGGTCACTAAAATGGTATTCTAATACACGGTCTTTTCTCACATAAAACCTTTCAGAATGTTCTTACAGTTTGAACTATCCAGTGCTCTATGGAGAAGTTCAAAACTGAACAGAAATCATTGTTATGAAAGTTGTACAAAATACAAAACTGACAAGAATTTTTTATCATCCATTGGTGCTTAATAAATTAGTTGTGGCATATTTACCAGTATTTATCTCATTCACAAAGTGTATGAATGTATTACAATTTGGCCTTATATTTGGCAATATATCCACCATACATTTCCCTACTACTGCATCACCTAAAACCTTTTTTCTACTTCTGATTGAAATTGATTGTCTGATCTTCTTTAAGATCATGTGTACTTGCATTGCTTTGGTGTGAAGAGCTTTGCAGAGTATAGTGTCTTAATCTACTCATTATCAGTCCTTAAAAGTCCTTTAATAACTTAATATGGTTTATTTGGGATTCATCACAGTAATAGGTTGCGTAGCTGAGATATGCTGTCTGTTCTTTTTTTGTCCAGGAATTCAAACCAGTATTAGTACTCACTGCTACTATAGGAGGTTAAGTCAATTTAAGGCCTTATAATCACTGCTTTTTATAGTCTTAAACTGTTTTACTGTGTTATACTCTAGTTTACGGTATTTTACCTTTGCTCCACCCCTTCTGCATTAAATGTTGTGTTCTAGATCTGTGAAACATCCACCACAGGTTATTTTGATGTTTTATTTCTACAATGTTTTGTAAATGAGAAACAAATCCTGGCTTAGATATTACATCACTTTAACACACATGAAAAACCAAAAACAGCAAATGGTGTCACCCAGGAAATAATGAAATCAAGTCAGGTTGCAACCGTGGCCATCGATGAACAGTTTGCACTTGTAACACAGGGGTAAGTTGAAGGTAGGTGCTGTGACTAACCTGACAGCTGATACCTAAGGTTTGGTGTTCAGCTCAGCCACCCCTTCACTGCCATCCTCTCACACTCTCCTTTGCCATCTGTCCAACTTCTATCATTGCAGAAACCCCAGGATGATGATGATGAGGAAGATGATGTGGAGCCAGGCCTAACTGGAGATGAGAAAGAGGAAGAGGTGAAGGAGAAGGAAAAGCTTGGGAAGCTGCAGTACTCCATTGATTATGATTTCCAGGAAAACAAGGCAAGCAATAATAATTTTTTTTGCTATTACCCACAGTGCCTTGCAACAGTATAAATATCCTTTTAACGTTTCCACTTTTTGTTACATTACAACCACATACTTCAGTGCATGTTATTTCCTTTTTATGTGACACACCACCATAAAACTCTGTTGTATAATTGTGAATCTGAGGAAAAAAGCTACTTTTTTTAACGAAAAAACATGTGAATATGCATTCAGTCACTCTTATTCTAATTGCCTTCAGAGGTCCACCTATGTGGGATTTAATCTCAGTATAAACAAAGCTGTGAAGAAGTTTAAAGCAGAGTTAGGCTTTAAACCAGTATCTTAAACTTTGAACATCTCACAGAGCACTGTTCAATCCATCAATGGAAAATGGAAAGAATATGGTGCAACTGCATTCCCACCAAGACATGGTCATCCACCTAAACCCTAAACTGACAGTCAGGGCAAGAAGAACATTATTTAGAGAAGCAGCCAAGAGGTATATTGGTAATTCTGGAGAAGTTTTAGCTATCCACATCTCTGGTGGGGAGAATGATAAATTTGCACCATTTGGACTTTGCCACAAGTCATTTGTTTTTTGGTGTCCAAACATGCAAAATAAAGTCCAATATCTTTTACTGAATGCGCTTTGCTCAAATGAGACTAAAAGTTTACTTTTTGGCCAACGTGCAAATCCTCTGTCTGGAAGAAAATTAGCACTGCACTTTACCCTGAACACACCATCCCCACTTTGAAATACACAGTGTTGGCAGCATCAACCTGAGAAGATTTATTTTTTTATACAGGGACAGGGAAGTTTGTCAAGGTTTTGCAAAGATGGATGGAGCTACATACAGGGCTGTAGATAACTTGAGAACAGGGTGGAGGTTCATCTTCCAGCAGGACAACCCAAAACATACAGTTAGAGTTACTATGGACTGATTTAGATCAAAGCATAATGATGCATTAGAATGACCTAGTCAGTCAAAACTAATACCTAACAAATAAAGAAAAATGGGCAAAAACAATTTGTGATGTGCAAAGTCTCTTCCGTGCAGGATGGGGTAGAAAGGTGATTTAAGTGACTTTGAACGTGGCATGGTTATTGGTGCCAGATGGGCTGGTCTGAGTGTTTCAGAAACTGCTGATCTACAGGGATTTTCATGCACTACCATCTCTAGAGTTTACAGAGAATGGTCCGAAAAAGAGAAAATATCCAGTGAGCGGCAGTTCTGTGGGCGCAAATGCCTTGTTGATGCCAGAGGTCAGAGGAGAATGGCCAGACTGGTTCGAGCTGATAGTAAGGCAACAGTAACTCAAATAACCACTCGTTACAAACAAGGCATGCAGAAGAGCATCTCTGAAAAACATTGCCTGGGCTGATGAGTCTCAATTTCTGCTGCGACATTCAGATGGTAGGGTCAGAATTTGGCGTCAACAGCATGAAAGCATGGATCCATCCTGCCTTGTATCAATGGTTCAGGCTGGTGGTGGTGGTGTAATGGTGTGGGGGATATTTTCTTGGCACACTTTGGGCCCCTTAGTACCAATTGAGCATTGTGTCAACACCACAGCCTACCTGAGTATTGTTGCTGACCATGTCCATCCCTTTATGACTACAGTGTACCCATCTTCTGATGGTTACTTCCAGCAGGATAACGCGTCATGTCATAAAGTACGAATCATCTCAGACTGGTTTCTTGAACATGATAATGAGTTCACTGTACTCAAATGGCCTCCACAGTCACCAGATTTCAATCCAATAGAGCATGTTAGGGATGTGGTGGAACAGGAGATTCGCATCATGGATGTACAGCCGACAAATCTGCAGCATCTGTTTGATGCTATTATGTCAATATAGACCAAACTCTGAAGAATGTTTCCAGTACCTTGTTGAATCTATGCCACAAAGGATTAAGGTAGTTCTGAAGGCAAAACGGGGTCCAAACCGGTACTTGCAAGGTGTACCTAATAAGTGGCCCTTGAGTGTGGCCCTTGAGTGTAAATGTGCAAAGCATAAACTTTCAGCTGGTCTAGAAAGCATTGACTAAATGGGACTCAGTGCAAATTTATACCACACTTTCTAGATGTTTTTTTTATTTTATTGGAAAGAATGGTTAAAACCCTGTGTTATTTTCCCTACACTTCACAAAAATCCACAGCTTTGTGTTGATTTTTCAAACAAAATTCAAATGAAATACATTGAAGTTTATGTTTGTGCAATGAAAAAATATTAAAACTATAAGGCAAGGTAAAATCAAGCTATTGCTGAGCTTGGGAAATGTTCTTTACAATCTTTTACTGACATGACTTTACACTCCTCAGCTTACAGTAGGCATTCTGCAAGCAGCTGATCTCATCTCCATGGACAGTGGGGGCACTTCAGACCCCTACGTTAGAGTCTTTGTCCTGCCTGATAAGAAGAAAAAGTTTGACACAAAAGTACATAAGAAAACACTCAACCCTGTCTTCAATGAGACATTCACTTTTAAGGTAAGCTAAAAGTGACTGATGGCCACCTGTCACTCACACCTCATTTCTTGCTAAGAAATTGTATACATCTGCCTATTTGAGTGGTAAACATATCTAGTTATAAAAACAAACTGCTCTTACAGTATATTTAGATTCTGTCTTTTTCACTTTGACTTCTGTCCCACAGTGATAAAAAGAAGCAGACATATTGAATGTGTCTTACAAAGGAGAGTCTGAAAGGGTAACACATTAGAGGAGAGACCCACCTCTGGTGTACCTTGTCTGCTGACACAGCTCTGTACAAAACAATTTAAAAGTTTTAGTAGCCTGTCAAAGTCAGACAGTCCTACTGAAGCAGCATTTTATGAACCTAAATAGATTTAAGCAGCCAAAATGCTAGATTTAAAATATAATTTGTAAAGTACTAAAAGAAACTTGTACATTGTTTGAACTGAATTAATTTAAATTAAATCGCTTAGCTGATGCTTTTATCTAATTTGCATAACTGAAGAAAAATCTTCAACTCTCAGTCAAGACAGTGAATACATAACAAATTAGCAGGATTATTGGTAAAGTAATGCTAAGTGAATGAGAGTTAGGCATGTTAGAGGTGTTAAAGAAATAAGTGTTCTTACAAAAATGCATCCCACAAAAAGTAGAGGGGCGAAGACATTGCTCTGATAAACGTCCTCGCCTCTTTCAATGACTTACTGCTAATTTTCAGATACCATTCACCGAAATGGGAGGGAAGACTCTGGTGATGGCCGTCTATGACTTTGACCGCTTCTCAAAACATGACATCATTGGAGAAATCAAGATACCCATGAACACGCTGGACCTTGCAAAACCAATCGAAGAATGGAGAGACCTTGACAGTGCTGATCAAGAAGAGGTAAAATCTGCTATGTACTCAGCCAAAACATTCCAGATAAACATGCTGCATTGGGTTTACTGCAATAGTCATGTTAATGCAGTCAGTCAGTCAATTCTACCGCTTCTTCCATAGTGGGTCGCTGGGAAGCTGGTGCCTATCTCCAGCAGTCTGTGGGTGAGAGGTGGGGTACACCCTGCACAGGTTGCCAGTCCATCGCAGGGCAACATTAATGGAAAAATCTGAATATCTTGAAAAAGTTTGATATTTTTTGTCACTGGTTTCTGAAAGTAAAACTCATATATAGATCCATTACAAATAGAGTAAAATATTTGAAGCCTTTCTTATTTCTCATAACTTTGATGATTATGGCTTACAGATAATGAAAACCCCAAATTCTGTGTCTCAGAAAATTTAAATTTTTTCTGTTATGAGATCAATAAAAATTATATTTTCAACAGAAATGTCATGCTCTAAATATTTGAGGCGTGAGGTGGAGGCGTGAGGTAGAGGCGATTGGCCTGTGGCATTGCTGAGGTGTAATGGAAGCCCAGGTTACTTTGAGCACGGCCTTCAGATCATCTGAATTGTTGGGTCTGGTGCCTCTCAACCTTCTCTTGACAAAGTGGTAAATGGGCTGCACTTGTATAGTGCGTTATCAAGTCCCCATAGACCTCAAAGCGCTTTACACTACAATCAGTCATCCACCCATTCATCCACTGACAGTGGTGAGCTACAATATAGCCAAAGCTGCCCTGGGGCAGACTGACAGAAGTGAGGCTACCAGACAACTCTGACCATCATCAGCAGGCAAGGTGGGTGAAGTGTCTTACCCAAGGAGACAACGACTGAGACAGACAGAGCGAGGATTCAAACTGGCCTGTGGAACCCCTACCACTGCCGCCACTCTAATGATTCTCTTTGGGGTTCAGGTCAGGCAAGCTTGCTGGCCAATCAGGCACAGTAACAGCATAGTCATTGAACCAGCCTTTGATACCTTCGGCAATGTAGGCAGGTGCCAAGTCCTGATGGAACATTAAATCATTGGACACTGGACTTCAAGCACTGTGGATTCTGTGCCTCTCTGCTCTTCCTCTGAACTTTGCAACCTTAAAATTAAATGCAAACTTTACTTCCACCTGAAAAGAGACCTTTAGACCACTGACCAACAGTCCAATTATTTGTCTCCTTAGCCCTGGAAATATGCTTTTGACTTCGTCTCTGGTTCAGGAGTAGCTTGAGACGAGCAATGCAACATTTGTAGTCCTTGTGTAGGATTCATCTGTGTGCAGTGGCTCTTGATGTTCTGACTCCAGCCTCAGCCCCATTCCTTGTAAAGCTTCCCCAAATCCTTGAATGGATTTTGCTTGACAGTCCTCTCAAGGTGATTATTCCTGTTGGTGGTGCATGTTTTCCTTTCACACTTTTTCCTTTAACTTAACTTTCTACAAATATACTATAACTTTTTAGAATCTTAAATTTTTTTTGAGACAATGATTTGAGGGCTTTTATTATTTGTAAGCCGTAATCATCAAAATTATGCCTTAAAATATTCCACCCTATGTGCAATGAATCATATTAACCCATATAATGAAAATGTGAGTATTATTTTTAAAATATAAAACTTTTTCAAAATATTCTATATTTATTTTTTACGTTGAACTGCCAGTTCAAAGTTTATATACACTTATGGAATGCACGGATGCCTTTTTAATCTTGGACCTTTTAGGAAACATTCACCTGTTCTATTTTCAGGGTGGAATGAGTGTTAAGTACACAGCTTCAGTGAATTGTGTGCTTTCCTAGCACAAGCTCAGCTTTTCAGCATATTCAATTAATCTTTTGAGTTGAGGTTTGGGACAGTCCAGATTCTTAGTGTTACCCTGCTTTGTTCATTCCACCACAAGTATAGCAATGTGCTTGGAATCATTGTGTTGCTGGAACATGCAACTCCTTAGTTGCTAATTTAACCTCAAGTTAAACTGTTTAACTAGACATTAAGTAGTTTGCAGATAGTTCCCTTATTATTTACCCCATTTTGGCCAATGTACCAGTACCGCTGGCAGCAAAACAGCCCTACAGCATGACTACCACCATGCTTCACACTTGGTACTATGTTCTTAGGTTCACAATCCTTACTTTTACTCCTCCATAGATTTTTCTTGTCATTGTGGCTTAGTCTGTTTTTCAACTCTTCTCATGACCAAATGGGAAGCTGCTAGTTTCAGTTCTGTTTGAAGATGTTGACTAAGAAAAAGACACATATTTCTTGGCTGGCTTCAGTCCATGCTGATGTAAAACTCACTTACCTATTAGACATTGACACGCCCTTCCAGACAGGCTTAAGCCTTGTTAAGCCGAAGTTGTTCCTGCACATCTTGACCAATTTCTTTTTATCAGAGCTCACTGTTTGAGCCAGTTAAATGAAACCTTGAAACTAAATGAGGCATTTGTCCAAATATTAGGGAGTGTTTGTTTATATATTTGAACCTGTATGTACATTTCTGATTTGGTTTTGATTAGAAAAAATCTGTACTAAATTTATACGTATGCATGAAATTATTGTTTTTAAAATTCAATGATTTTTTTTTTTCTGGTTGCAATGTTGTGTCACCATTCCACCCAGGAAAATAACAGCTCAAATGCAACATTTGAAGCCCCAGATTTATAACATTAATGCAAATGGATGAGTTTAGGTAAACTTCTGATGAGGTTTTAGGAAGCAGATGTGGTCTGTCCGAAATGCTCCTTGCCATTTTCATCAGCATAATAACAGCGTAAAAAAACAAGTGTTACTTATTTTTCACACTTCAAAAAACATCCATTCTCTTCTGTAATTTAGACAAAATGTTTTGTTTGCAACACTGCTCACTGAGTAACTATCCAGCTTGCTATGTGGAGCTGTCACTGTGTGGGCCAGTTGATGCTACACTCAAAGAAAATATGAAAAACCTATTTTAATCCAAGAAAATGCCTCTTCAGAACCATCTTGAAAAGGAACAATTCTTTTACAGTGACATCAGCTTGAAATATTTTCAAGCTGTGCACAACCAAACTGTCATTAGAAATAATTTATTTAGATCGTTATGTGTTGTGTGGGGAGCTCTTTATCTAACCACCCTTCACTTTCTGCTCTCTTTGACCCTTCTCACAGCCAGAAAAGCTTGGTGATATTTGCATTTCTTTACGTTACGTCCCGACTGCTGGCAAACTCACCATTTGTATCCTGGAGGCTAAGAACCTAAAGAAAATGGATGTGGGAGGACTATCAGGTGGGTTAGTTTTCATTAACACAAGCATCAGATGTTGTTAGGTTTTATAGCTTCAAACTTGACCCCATATCACTGCATAGTCCTGAGTAAAAGCACCCTCTGCTTGCAGTATGTTAAAGAATGTGACTCCAGTATGATGCAAGGCCAGCCATCAATTTTGTGCCGCTTTGCTCATGTGCTGTCGATGCACTGCAGTGCTCACCAATTCTTCACCGTCTTACATTAGAAGTGGCCCCATCTGTTGGCACGTTACCATACTGCAACCCAGATTTGCATGACCACAGAGGTTGCTTATCCTCATCTTGTTACTTTGTCCTGTATCTATTTGTCAGATCCTTATGTAAAAATTAATCTCCTGCAAAATGGAAAGAGGCTGAAGAAGAAGAAGACGACAGTGAAGAAGAATACTTTGAATCCTTACTACAATGAGTCCTTCAGCTTTGAGATTCCTCTTGAGCAAATGCAGGTAAGGATGTGGAGCATGTTTAAAATTTTTTAGGATTTATCAGACATGTAAACAGTACTACATTTAATTTTGAACAGATATATTCTAACCTCTAACCATTCTAACTTCTGTGTATTTTATTGTAGTTTAATGCGTAGGTCAACACAAAGGAGCGCAAACTAACAAAGTGGAAGGACAGGATATGAAGTAGTTTTTAACAGCTTCTTTACAAATACAAATCTAAAATGTGTGCCGTGCATTTCTATTCAGCCCCTCTGACACAATAGTGTCTGCACTAGGTTTGCACATGAAAAGAAGAACATTTTGGCCATTACTTATGCAAATGACCACAGGCTAGGTCTGATTGGATGGGGAATATCTGGGAAAGGAAATTTTTAAATCTTGCCACATATTCTCAATTGGATTTAGGCCTGGACTGTGTGGGACCCATTCTAACACATCATTCCGCTTTTGGTTAGTCTGAATGTTTAGAGTCAGTCTCCTGCTGTAAAGTAAACTGTAAATGGGACTTCTTATCATTTTACCACAATAGCCTTCTTTTTAACATTCTTCCATTAAAAAAAATAAATAAAAAAATCAGTGGAGTGCTCAACTAATAGTTGTCCAGTTGACAGATATCCTGAGCTGTGTTTCTGTGAAGCTCCTTCATAGTTACCATGGAGCTCCTTGCTGCCTGTATTGTGGTCTCCTTACTCAGTCAGTGAGTGAGTTGAGGTGGATAGCCACGTCTTGGGATAACCCTTTCTCCATAACTGTTTTTCTGATCTGTGTGTTGTACTCCTTTGTTGTCATGATACTGTTTGTTCAGTAAAGTCCCCTTACAAACGTTTACAGAACAGTGGTACAACTTATTTAAATAAATGAAGGAATGACCAAACACCAGAAAAATATATACACTGTTTAAAAGTTACACACATAGTAAAAACTACGGTAAAAGCTACGGTTGAAAGAGATCACCATGATTGCAGTTGGAAAAAGTTTTTATTGCATGAAAAAAAGACCACACCCGATAGGAAAGAGATAAAGCTGTGGAGAAGCTGAATATTCCAAGCTTTGAATATCTCACTATTAGTGAGATATTCTAATATTTATGCCAAAAATGGAAAGGATAATGCACAACTGCAAACCTACCAGTAAATGGCCATCTGCCTAAAAGGAAAGGCCAGACAAGAAGAGTTTTATCAGAGAAGTGACCTTGGGCAAAATAGGTAACTATAATCCCATAAAATACATAAATAGTTGTGGCAGTAACATGACAAAATGCAAAAAAAAAAAAAATTATTCCTAGGGGTAGAAACACTTATTCACAGTAGATAAGAATGAGGTTAATATCCTCATTTAACCCTCAGCAACAAAGCAAATAATTTGATTTCTTAGAAACAAGTAATTCTGTAATATCTATAAATATTCATTACTATTTTCACTGTTCTCAAACACTTTATGCTAACATAGATTAAATAAGAAGAACATCAACATCAAGCCTGCGGCACTAAAACAGCAAAACAAATCTGCCATAAAAAATTATAAAAAGAGAACTGTTAAACACACAACTCTAGGCCTAAACACTGGGCACTTTGCATAATGTTTTGCTTAGGTAATACCCATACTAAAACAAGTACAATCTTACCAACCTATTCTGAACCTGGCTATAATGCTCTCTCCCTGTTTCCTCAGAAAATCCAAGCTGTCATCACAGTGTTGGATTATGACAAGATTGGCAAGAACGACGCCATTGGGAAGATCTGGGTGGGAAGCAAGTCTACAGGAGCTGGGCTGAAACACTGGTCAGATATGCTGGCCAATCCCCGCCGCCCGATTGCACAGTGGCATCCGTTGCAGCCAGAGGAAGAGGTGGATGCCTCCCTAGCAGCGCTCAATGCCAAGAAGTAAAATTAAAAAACTCCCACCGCCTGCCCCCACACTTCCTACCTGTGCATTTCCCATCGTTTCACTTGTCCCACATTTCAATGTATATTCCAGAAGAATACCCAATCTGCTCCCTCCAGTACATTTCTATCCCATAGCCATCAATTTAAAAGATCCATAGAAACTATTTGACATGATGGGAAATGTAGTTAAAAAGTCATATTCTATTAAATCATGTCACTAAGAAAAGAAGACAAGTTGCAGGATGGACAGATACTCAGTTATGTTTGCTTTAGATCTATTTTTATATTGGAGTCGTGGTTCCATTATTAAGCTTACAACCTAGACTACAATAGGAGTTATATGGGATTCTGGTGATTTAGAGGGATAACGCATACATTTACTCATATTATACTTCTCACCCGTTTTCCCTTTAGTGACACAGTTTGCGTAGAATAGTGCTTAACAATAAAAATGCTTTATACTGCCATATGATAGAGAAGCAACACAAGCAGGTCCATTCCGTAGGTGTTTGGTGCACCATTTCCCACACCTGCCAGTTATCATCCTAGATGATTCTGTTAGTTGGAAGTACATTCCTAGAGTTGGGTAGCAAGTAGGAATTAGGTCCAGTTACCCACAAACACTGCCTTTTTGGATTAATTACCCTTCCGCTCATCGTCTCAGGAGAACTGAGAGGGAAACTCCATGCCTTTTTTTTCTAAACGGGTTCTTATTACTATCAGTTAAAACGCGTGTTGAGAAAAATAATGTTACATTAGAGTTCTGGTTACCTTAGGCTTATGACTGATGTTAGATCAACCACAAATTACTGAGTTATATGGAGGGTATGACAGATAATTTGCAAACAATACGTGTGCTTGTGTATTTTAAATAGTATTAAAAAAGCACCATCTATCATCTGTACTACAAAAAAAGCTTGGAAATACCAGAGCGGCTACAAAAATAGAGACTGATCCTAACCACCACTGACATTATATTTACAAGGTGTCGATTACTGCCTACAGCCTTCGATGTCCCCCTCCCGACGCCTTCAATTCTGTTTCTCACTTGTTCAGTGTTACTGCCATTAGTCATGGACTTGACACAAGGATTTTTACTTCAAAGGAATCCCTATAACCGTCTTACAGTCATAAAGGAGACAAGCCTTCCAAGTAACAAAATAAGCAATTTTCAACTACCAGGGACGCCTTCCAGTTAGAGGTGTTGTTCTCTTCCTTTCCCTTCTTATTCTACTTTTCTTCTACTTAATAATTTGGTTTAACTTCAAACACATTTATTCCTTATGCACTTTAATTCCTAATGTTTTGTGTACATATGCTCAGAGGTCAGAGTTTTAAAATTTTAAGGAGATTAATTTTGTTGCTTTTGCTTCTGCTTACTTTGGCCTCAACTTATATGTGTGTGTTTAAATTATTTTGATTATAAATATTTCACTTGATTGCAAAAAGTCTGGTCTGGAAAAAAATCACACTGATCCAAGTGTATTTTATGCACAGCTTATCAGACTGTTGATTATGAATTGCACTAGTGGGTCTTGTTTTGTTTTGTAGTTCCTGACACTATTCTTGGATGTGTGTTTTTCCTTTTCCTGAATGATATAATGTGATGAAATGTATCGTTTCTGAGGCAGACACAGACAGGTCTTGTCTTATAAATGTGTGGGAAAAGAAACACATTTGAGTTCAGTGCTGCTTTGTGGTCTCTTCAGAGTAAAACAGTGCAGTATAGAGAGCCAAAGTCTGTGCCACATAACCTTAACTGACGTTGTGACCAATTTTACCCCTTTTACTAATTAATTATGATAACCTCTCTTAAAAAGTGCTTTCAGTTTCACATCTACTCTGGTGGACAACTGTGTTTAGAGCCTGAAAAATCAGTGTGACTCTTTGTTAATACAGCTAAAGAACACAAAACCAAGTCTCCCACTCTGAAATTGGTTTTCTTTGAGCTTCCAGAGATTTTCCTTTCCATATCTTTGATCGCAAATCCTCATATTCCTCATCTATACATAGTGTAGCCCAAAAAGTCTTTCTCTAAGAGACGTTCTTAGGCCCTGTCACAAGCAAACTCATAAAACTTAGCTCCACCAGCATCAGCCTTACAAAATAAAGACACTACCTGTAACTCAGACAACAACACAAATGTGTGAAACAAATACTTCATTGGTTACCAAAAAAAAACAAACTATAGGCTACAGTATGATAACAAAAATGCATTTTTTTCCTGCAGAAACAGTAACTCCTCTTGAAGTATTTTCAAGTACAGTATTGTATCAATACAAGCAGAAATGCCAGTGATGCATGATTTCTACTTAAATGGAAACATGATTATTTACAGTTTTCTACCAATACAAAATCAATACTCAAAGTGTAACAGTCCTTTGTTGTTAATTGATGCTACCAATATTTCTATCTGTAAGTGTTTCACACAAAATAAATACTTACAAGATATTAGCTAGGTGTTCTGCATTTTGTTTTTTGTCAAGTTTTTGGCCAGTAGCAGAATACAGAGAGGCACACTAAAAGTGGTTTATTTGGAAGTGTACCATCAACAATATTTAGCTTCTTAATAGAGGTCAACTGTAGTGGCCACTATGCATGAAGGGGTTAAATAATGATTACGCTATGAGTAGCCCTTATGCACATGGCAGCAGCATGTTATTCACATTCACTAAAATATTTTATTGTTTTTAAATACAAATTGGATTTCATTTATGGAACCATTTAATTACTAACAACTCTGACTTATGAGAAACTGTGCTCTTTAGAGATACCCTGAAAATATATTTTATTAACAAATACATAACATTTTCTTTTACATTAATAACTTTCTTTCCAGTGTTAGTAGTTGTAAATGTCAATGAGATCCTTTGGCTCTTTATATTTGTACACTGTGATTCTGAGACAAATGTTTGAGGGCAAACTCCGGTCTGTAATAGTTACCACACCATTGGAACTCATCACCTCTCAATAAACTTCCTAGTCAGTTCAAGGTCTAATAGGTTTTGTAAGCATTATGCTTTCTCACAAGAAAACTACCAGTTAGCTTTGTGCAATTTTTAGCAAATGCTGTTACTTTTTTTATCATTGCATTTGTTGGTGAAACTTTTTTTATTTAGTTAGTTTTTCTATGTCCTTTTTTCTAACAATCAAGACCAAATTTCTGTTTGCACAATTCTTTCTTTTTGAAGCAACACTAAAGAAAAAGGCGACATGGAAGCAATCAAGCAACTCATTAATGTGTAGTTTTGCCTATATAAATAGTTCATACAAGTTGATACTGCATGTTTATAAGAACTACTGTACATAAGAGCATGTTTTAGAGACGAAGCAAAAATATCTTGTGTACGTTAAATGGGTGTCATTTGCCATTTTAATAACACAGCAAACTGAAAAAAAGATGCACTGTATATTTTCTACACAGAGCAAAGTGTGTATTTATTTTCCATGAGGGTCACTGGAGAGAATGTTAGAGTACTATTACAAATAGGAATCTTTCCACGCCTGAAAACTCTTAAGCAAGTGTGTCGTCCAGTGCTGTGTGTGAGTTCATGTAGGAAGAAAAATGTAGCCGCATGCTTGCTGTATAATTCCCTGTGCTCAGAGGTTTTTGTTTGGCACTTCTTATTTGGCATTCATTTTGTTATAGTACCTTTAAAAATATTAGCGTTTGTTTATAAAATTATACTGCCGTTTCTATTTTTTATTTAAGAAAATGTGTTATATTTATGTTTACTTTGAAGAGGGGGATTTCCAAGTCTGCAGGAGGATTTCTTTTTTTTTTATGGATGCAGATTAACTTGATGTTTTTTTCTGAAATAGCTCATTAGAATAAATAAATAAATAAATTGATTCTATGAGTTATTTATGCCAGCACTAGCCAAGACTAAAGTCTTATAGACCATAGGTTGCATTTCAAGGGCCAAACTGTGAAGAAGCCCTTTCAACTGAACACAAAGGACTTGGAGTCCTCTTTTTTTTCCTAATTTATTGTTGCTATAATTTTTAATCAGAAAATTATTTTTCTCTTTCTGTTTGACTGACCTGATACACGTTACAGATTGTGTCTGTTTTACTCTGTTACTATACAATAGGTGTACTTGTAAACAAAGTAAATTAATAAGATAAAAACTAAAGCCATAAAACTCAAGCACTAACTCTTTAGAGCTTAGCTGAACAGCTAAAGTTTATTTATAAGGGAAGGAAAATCTGACATCTTTATTTTTCCATGAATAATGTTCATTCTTACGTTCCTTTCCTGAAATCTTTGTTCATCAAGAAGGGGAAAACCATTTTACTGTATGTGTGAGCGTGGAGAACAGCTGCAAGTTTTGGAGAGCGATTGTGTCTTTTTTTCTTATTTCAGAACAGCTGATGTAATAATTTCTTTGATGATTTCACAGGATTGTGTTTAGTAATATTTTATTAGTATAAATAAATAAAAAAAGGTTTAATACCTTAGGTTCTCAGTAGTAATACTAAAACTATGTCTATGAGAGTATGTTCAGAGCAACCTGGGTCATGGATCCACTTTCGTTTCTCCCACTTTGGAAGAATGTACTTATACAATCAAATAATAAAAAAAAAAAAAAAAAAAAAAAAAACACACTGTATTGTTCTTTTGGGGCGTGTTGCAGCAGTTTTTGTTCCTAACAACTGCCTGGCAAGAATGAATAAATTAAAATTAGAAACCTGAACCTGTGCAACCTAGGATTTGTGGTTGAATCCCTCCCAAAGAACTATGCATATGTTATTTTTCACAAATTTATGTCCACAGTAATAAAGCTTGCTTTCTTGCCCTGAGTTGTATACAAAACGCTCTCACTTAAATACAAAATTAGGATTAATCAGCTTTCTCTGAAGGCACATCCATATGCTGATGTTGCCCAATCAAACAAACTTCTTTTACATTAAAACTGAAACTGAATCTGGATCTCCTAGACTACGAGTCTGCAACCTGTGACTCCAGAGCCACTTTTTGGCTCTTTGGCCCCTTCACAGAGGCTCTTCATAACTCCAACAAAAATTCTATAGAAAAGGGAAGCACGTTTAATTATGCAAATGTAAAGGCAGGTTTTAGTGGCTCGTTTACATGTTTTAATGAAATAGCTGCATCAAAGTTCTAGAATGGAAAGATGCTAATAGTATATTTTTTTTAAATTTCTTTCAAGATTTTTTTAAGTGTGCTATCTTTATCTATTTATTTATTTAGTTATATGAAACAGATTTTTTGAAATTTCTCTTAAAATATTGTTTTCCTTGTTGAAAAATCTAAATAAAAAAAGAATTGTTTTTGCTTGCTTATATTTACAATAACACTTAATTTTATTTAGAAAACCTAATATATATATATATATATATATATATATATATATATATATACATATATATATATATATATAAATTTCCAAGAATCAAGAGGGTTTCTACAGCTCTTGGCAAATTAAATTTTTTAGAAACAAGGGCAAAAGTGGCTCTTTGGATTTAAAATGTTGCTGTTCCCTGTCCTAGGCAAACTAACCAGCATCCATAGAAGTTTAAAATGCCAGCATATGTGACGTTACAATGTTTTAGGTTATAACAATAAAACTGGAACATTTTACCCAGAATGTGTGAAAACTCTTGACAAGAAAGCAAACAAGCCCATATTTTCTAAAGAGTTGAAGTATTTAAGTGTGATCTAAGCTGCTAAGTTTTCCTTAATTAATCTGCCACATCTGTTATGACAAGAGTCTTAATGTGTTACATAAAACTGATGCTTCACATTGTCTTAATGCAATACAGTGATAATCAGTGTCCCATCAATGTTACTGACTGTGACCAAATGATGCACTGAGAGCAGGTTATATGTGAGATTTTAGTGAATTTTAGAAATACTGCCACCACCTGATTACAGCTGCCAGCATTTATCTCAACAGTTTAAGTCTGCACAGCCAAGATAACAGGGAAAATAATGCAGAAAAGCACCAAATATATATAAAAAAATCATCACAGGAACATTAATTTCCTTTTAAAGTTTGGGTCACCACAGTCACAAGATCATCAAATGATATGGGGGACTGAGACTGGTGAGCCATGGTTGTGCTCTTGTGTATGTGAAAAATATAAATAATATCCGAGGCATTGCCTAAAGAGTGTTGGAATATATAGCTTTCATTAACTGTCTGTGCGCATATTGTTATGTTTTTTTATGTATGAGTAAAACAGTACAAATAACAGTCTTATGGTTTAAAAAAGGCTAGTGATCTGTTTCCCTGATTGCTGTGTACATGTATATTAACTTATGCACAAATACATCTGAAGCTGCCCGGCTTCAGCTGTGCAAAGACAGTTTTAGAGCACTTCTCACACATATGTGATTTGTTTTTGTCTTGTTTTGCTTTTGAACAAACACTGGGATTTAAAAAGGGAAACCGTCCAAAGTTTGCTCCATTTGAGAAACAAAACTGGATATCTAGACAAAGGCATCGCTTTGAAACATGCTGGTTCTCCGTTAGTGGCTGTATTTCTTCTTTGTCTTTTCGTGCATAGGTGTAAACAGTTTTGTTGTTTATTTTTTTTAATTCTGTGTATCTCTAATGCAGAATGTGTTTTAAGCGATGGCACAGATTTGTCTCCATGCTCTCTTTTCATTCGCTTTTGTTTGATGTTTGAAATAGGAATCTGACTCTGCTTTTGCAGAGCATAAAGATTGCCGGCCTTCATGTTTACAACATGGAAATACTGTATACTGCCAAACATGCAGGGCCGTACCAAACTCCCCTCTTGAGCACTCAGTTCTCCGCTTCTCATCAAAGATGCAGCTGTATTCTCGAGACTCCTTTGTTTTCCCAGCCTCACCTTCTTCTCTTCATTCTCTTTTAAAGCATTGGAGGACAGTCAGGTTATGTCCCCTAGCTGTGTTTCTTCGTGTCTAGTGTTGTGGTGCGCGTGTTCATGTCAGTACTTGTGCCTACTGTGGATCGCATGCTTTAGCCTTTGACTGGACACAAACATTGCTCACAAACTCCTCTTGACCCTTATGTGGACATACGTTGGGGTTCCTTCTGAAGTTATCAAGGGAACCAAATAACTTATTACAAAATTTGTCATATGTGTTGCCAGTTCTGTAAAAACAAATAGGAAATAAAGGCCTTTTAATAACCATGCGTTGTTTGTGTTTACTATGTGGTATGTTTTATCTTACAAAACCACTTTTGAGTAAAGAATATGAATACATCATTCCACACCAAATATATCACATTCGGAAGAAATTTAAACAGTGAATTTCCCTCTGTTTTGCTCCTGCTATCTGCATATTTCTATACTGGATTCACAAAGCAGATTACACTGAATACATGCAGAAGTAATTCTGACCATTAAGTCAAGCAGATGGGAGCATATTTTTGCATTAGGTTGCAGTTGCCATTCCAGATCCACAAAAAAAGCAAAAGCAGAATTGGTCAAAGACATAGAGATAATTATTTTTACATTTATTATTATTGTTTTAATAAACAGAAACCTCCAATTTCTAAATCAGTAACTGATGCTGTAAAAGGCAGTAGAACGGTGCCTTCCTGTAATTACTTTATTTGGGTATAAATGGCATTGATTGAAGTTTAAAACAAATTAGTTTATATATTATTACTTGTAACCTTTACAAATATACAGAGCTAATACTTAACTGTACATATTTTAATAGTGTCAGTTTGAATATAAGGCACATTTAAACAGCTAAATAATAGTAAAGTATTGCCTTTGCCATTTTGGATCATTCACCTGACTGAACAGTTGAAACTGTACTAATGTAACAGCTAAAAATGAAGTTTTTCAACATCAGGGACAATTCAAGTCTTCTTGTGTTTTTTTTAATTTTTTATTTCATGTTTATAAACCCACCATAATGGATCCCAGAAATAACACTATGAGAAAATAGAAGAGTAAGTTTGGTCAACCGTTAAGTATATAGAAAAAGCATAGCCAAAAATGTTGTTTTGGCAGACATAAATGTATGTTGTGATTTTAACATTTTTAGTTTTAGGCTACACTAGATTTTTAGTGGTACACTGAAGAACAATGTTTTTGATGCTTTTCTTAGCTAAAACATGACATTGTCACACTTGTGGTTTTTAAGCTTGGGCACGCTTGTCCTTGCAGGGTTGCTTGGCCAACAGAATCACATCATCTGCCAAATGCAAAGATGAGATCATGAGGTTCCCAAACCACTAACCATGACCCCAAAACAAACTATATATTTCTGTTCTTGCAGATTGGTCTTAATACATATTCTGAGAAGAACATATTTTTTTGTATGGTGTCTGACAGATATTGTGCAACTGGTCAGAAATTAGAACTGGGCTTGGTTGCTACACAGACAAATGCTGCTGCAGTTGTGCACTTGAGTTTTAGTGAAGTATGAAGTCAAACCCAGTCAAGCCCAGAAATAACTCTGTTATTGCCATCTCAAGTAAAAGATTACAATTTTCTATTCTTTTGGAGTATGTAGATAGTTTAAGCCTTTCAGGGTAGAAACAGTTTGCTATACATTAAAATATATTATTGGTTGTTACGATGCAGATAGTTTGGTTGGTTTCAGTGAATGCATATCATATTGCAATGTGCAATTAATTTTTAATAGGATGTCTGATAATTTAAACCATAATTTACACAAACATTCTATGTTTATTGACATTTAAAAAGCATAGCTGCATAAAAAGACTGTACAGACAGCACACTGGCACAGCATTGAACATCAGTCAGAGATATGAAATGCAGTGGGTAGCGCTGTTGCCTTGCAGCAAGAAGGTTCTGGGTTCGATTCCCGGCTGGGGGTCTTTCTGCATGGAGTTTGCCTGTTCACCCCGTGCATGTGTGGATTCTCTCCGGGTTGTCCGGCTTCCTCCCACAGTCCAAAGACATGTCTGTTAGGTTACTTGGTCTCTCTAAATTGCCCTTAGGTGTGTGAATGAGTGTGTGCTTGGTTGTTTGTGTGTTGCCCTGCGATGGACTGGCGGCCTGTCCAGTGTGTACCCTGCTTCCTGCCCATAGACTACTGGAGAATGGCACCAGCTCCCTGCGACCCACTACGGATGAAGCGGTACTGACTGACTGAATTCAAATGATAGATAGTGAATAAAATCTGTGTGTGTATACATGTTACAACAACTGTCAGTTATTAAGTGCTCCAAAGTTATTACACCAGAAACCAAAGAGCTTTACAAGGTTTTTATTTCCTGTGAGGGTCAGTTATATAGCAATCCAATATATTCTCTGAGTCTAAATGTTGTGAGTTTGTCTAGTAAACTTGAAACCACTACTTTAAACAATCTGACAACTTACATTTCATATAAAACATGTCATTCTCCCCAAAAATGAAATAACCCTTTAAAATTGGGATGAAGCTGTAGCATAAAAAAACAAATATCGGTTTTGTCAATACAGAAGTGTTTTATCAGGCAAGGAGCACTGTTTAGGTTTTAGAATTAGCATTTTCATTACTCTAGATAAGGACAGCCATTAGATCAAACTAAAAAAACAGATAAAATAAACCAAACCCAAAAAATGTGAACAGTGTGTTAAAATGCAATCTGTTTGTTATATAAATAAATAAATATAAATCTGGCTCTTTTCTTTATTTACAGAAATGCCTCCTCAGTCTTTAGTACTTTCAATATGAAATGGGTCAAGAAAAAGTGTTTTATTAAGGGGTGTATGTAGCAATAAACAAAATCATCTGGGTGCATGTGCCCTTTTTACTCAGTGCTTCTGGTGTGAAGAAAATATTTTGATGACTCATAGGATATTTATGTGTCCTGAAGATATAAATTCCATATTTGCGAGACACTGAACCGTGCTTCAGCTGAGTAACACATCTGAGAAAGTTGTCAGTCAACCCAAACCTAACCCAAAAGATTTGTCTTTTTAGGTTTTACTCTTATGAGAACAGATGTTGCAATGGGAACATAATATGGGAGAAAATTGTAAAAAATGTATTCCAGTAAAATGACCAACTCTCATGGACTATAAAAGTATTATCAAAATCATGCACTGCAAAGTGTATCAACAAACGTGAAGCATCAGTGTCATATGATATATTTTCTGGTAAGGTATAATTGTGCAAACCCCACTTTTGCTTAATTGGACCTTGAACACACAGTGTTATTCAAAAAATAAATACTTATTGAACTCATTGAATACTCGTTGAACTTTTAACATTTTGTCACATGACAACCACAAACTTCAATGTATTTTATTGGGATTGTTTAAAATACCTAATATTTATGAAGTGGTGAGAAAATGAATCATGCTTTTAAATTGCTTTTCATTTTTTTACTAATAAAAATCTAAAAAGTATGATGAAAATATGCATTCAGCTCTTTTCAACATCATACCCCTAAAAACAGTACAACTGAGTGCTTCAGAAACTCTCTGATTAATAATATTAGTAAAGCTGTAGAAAATCTAGTAAAGTTACTATAAATAACATCGATCTGTGAAGGTTTGTTTGAGAACATCCGTGAACACACAGCATTACGTAGACCAAGGAATACACCGGCCAGGTCAGGGATAAAGTTGTCCATATGCTTAAAGCAGGATTAGATTATAAAACATTCCAAGCTGTAAACAACTCATAAAGTATCCAGAAATGAAAAATTGTGGCACAACTGTAAATCTACAAAGACTTATAGGCTGGTCAAAGAGAGTATTAATAAAGAGAGCACCCTAGAGCCACATGTGACACTGGAGGAGCTGCAGAGATACACAGCTCAGGTGTTGACAGAATGACTTTTAGTCATAGGCTGTACAAACCTGGTCTTTCAGAATAAAGTAACAAGAAGAAGGCAACTAGTAAAAGGAAGCCATGAGAATTCCCATACACAGCAGTAAAAGAAGAAAATCAGGTCAAAGAAGACAAAAAATGTTAATACTTACCTACATGCAAAACTCTTTGCATAGAGGGAAACTAACACAGCACATCCCCCTGAACACAACAGCCCTACTGTGAATCAAAATGGTGGCAACATCATGCTGTGGGGATGCTTTTTTCCAGCATGTAAAGGGAAGCTGGTCAGATTTGATGGGAAGATGTAAGGAACTAAATACAGGGCTATTCTGAAAAAATAAAAAAACTGTGCCTTCAAAAGACTTGGGTCTGGGGTGGAGGTTCACCTTCCAGCAGGAAAATTCTAAACATACAGCCAAAGCTGCAATGAAATAATTTTATAGTTCTGCACCACTTTCTATTGGTCTATTAAATAACATCCCCAAAAAATGCAGCAAAGGTTATAGTTGTAACAGCCTGAAAAGGGGGAAAGTTCAAGGGTATTCATACTTTTTCAATGAGACTGCAGTCCGCATAGCACAACTGGTCCCGTTTTTGTGGATGTGAAAAAATACTCTAAAGAAATAATTATTAGGTGAGAAAACTGCAGTAACAGTGCTCAACATCTATTTCTATATAAGCTTCAAAGGAGGCCCATCAGTATCTCATAAATGTAAAACATGGAGCTTTGTGAATAATTAAACTGCTGGATCAAAGTTGGAGCACCAGAACAAAAGCTTCAGACATCTTTCTACTTGGACAGCTTGCTGATGACTCGAATGAGAGCTCCGTTTTCATCCTTCAGCCTCTGGTTGTCTGACTTGAGTTCTGTTAAGACCTGCGGAAAAAAAAAGGAAAGACATAAAATTAGAAAAATAAAATCACATTTATCTTGTGCATGTTTGGAAAGTAACTTTAGCAGCTGCTGAAGAAGATTGTGATATTAGCCATTACTTTTTGCAATGACCAATATACCAGTTTTCACTGCACTGAAAAATGTTCCAACAGCATTAACAGCAAATTGGCCAAACATTTTGCTGACGTTTGAGTCAAGGTAATGAGGGCATGCTTTATAGAAATTGATCATGCAGTGAGAAGTGAAATGACAATAAGGAGATTTAATGAGGAATGAGGAACTCGTTAAGAAAAACAAGAAAAATTTAAAGTTTTTAAATTTGAGTCTCATGAGGAACTATGACTCAAAAGATCTACCCTCCTTTAAAATGTGTTCCCCTTGCAGGAGACAAACAACAATCCTTTGCTCATGCAACAAGACACGCATCTGCAACCAGTGAATTGGCAAACATCACCTGCCATTACCCGTACCTCTCGGTCTGTTTTCAGTCATACTGTTGGCCATTGAACAGAATTTGAACAACTTAGCATGTTAATGCTTGAATGCAAATGCTGATAAAGAATGGCATTTACACTTTGTTAGAATGCAACAAAATAAATGTTTAAGCCACCCAACACATCCGTGTAGTGCCATGGAAAATATTCCCCCCCTTACATCTTTCTTTTAGTTTTGCTTTTGGTCACACTTAATACTTTTAGATCATCTAACCAGTTTTAATATCAGACAAAGAAGACCTGAGTTAATACAAAATGTAGTTTTCAAATGGTGTTTTAATTTTAACCAGGGCCTTTCTGATAAAGTAATTGCCCCCTAAACCCAATAACTGATTGTGTCACCCTTTGCAACAACTTTTATCAAACATATGTGATAACTGCCAATGAGTGTTTTACATCACTGTGGAGAAATGTAAGTTTACTCTTCTTTCCAAATTTGTGTTGCACAGCCACAAAGGAGCATTTTTGAGCATGAACATCCTACTTAAGGCAACATCTCCATTAGATTTGAATCTAGACATTTACTACCCCACGCCACAACCGGAATTTAGATTTTTGCTTTTTAGAGCTTGTTGGTGTGCTTTAGATCATGTCAGGCTGCATTTTCAATTGGGGAGCAGAATTTGTTATTTCAAAGCATAGCAGCCCAAGACCATCACACTACCATTACCCTGCTTCACTGTAGGTATGATTTTCATGTTATGAAATGTTGAGTTAGTTTTATTTTTATTTAACCCACTGATGACTTAATGATAGTGACTAAGTGTGTGACATAACCATTTTTTACAAATTACAGCCTTTTAACCTAAGTTGTAATTTAAAACAATATGTGTGTTACAGTGATCTACAATATTTATGAAAGCCAAATAAAATACAGTGCTTGTAGGCATCCAGTCATACCGAACCATCTACAAACATATCAGTGTTGTAAACTTAACAGATGCTCTAAAAGCCTGTAGTTTGTTTTGATGCACAACATATTTTTATTCCTATTTCAAATAAAAGCACATTTTTTATTAGTCCTTTTTAATTAGTCAGAGTGTAAATATACTTGGGTTAATAACAATTATTCTAGAGGCAGAAAGTTGTCATAAAGAAGAACAGGTAAAAAAGAAGCATGCAAAAAGGCTTGCATTCAAAAGGGATTGGACCTGCCTGAGGACAGCAGAGGAGAAGGGGTTGAAGCTGTAAAAGCTCCAGAAGAAAGAGAAGTGTAAAAGTTAAATGGCCGAGAAAGGGGACAGCAGGGAGAAAATTAGGCCAGATGATCCTGAGGATCAGAGGTCCTCTGTCTCTGGCATGGAGGCCGTCTCAGAGAGGCGGGTGAGGACGCGCAGCATGGCTCTGTTCTCGGCCAGGAGACACTCGTTCACTCTCCGCAAAGCCTGGACCTGGGCCAGGGCTGGGAAAGCCTGTATACATGAGAAGAGAGATACAGAGAGGAGCAGGCAGAGAGGAACAGGTGGGAAGCCAGGCTGCTTGCAGAGAGAAACTTTAAAAGTGACATATCCATGTCCACTCATACAAGCATGCATACATAGAGTAAATGAAATTGCCACAGCTGCAGGAATTATTTAAAAAAAACTCACATAAATATTTACACAAGAGTGATCATTTGAAAAAAAAAAAATAGAAAAGCTAAATGCATTGTTTAAAATTTGTCTTAAATCATTGTTCAGAGAAATTCACAAAACTACACACACTCTTTAGGACTCTGTACAAGAGTTCAGTGAATAAAACTAACCAACAGTGTAATAAGCCATCCCCCTCTTTATTCTTGGCATGACTGCTTAAGGAAAAGCTGAACGTGGTTTGAAAGAAAAGTCTGAGGTTTGATGCTACATCTGTGGGTAAACCACACAAGTCAGAAAATGGAGTCAACGGAAAGCTTCAACACTCACTCTGACAAATTGATATTGATTGCTCCTTTCATCACATGATCTTCAGACAAGTTACCAAAAAAAACACTAGGCCACCCAGAAACACATTTGTTACTGTGAATATGAAAAATAAATTTTGTTAACATTAAAGCTCCAACTACTTGTAATAACACCAAACAGACTAATAAGCCTATTTTAAAGCAGTCTGGTTTAAGAGTTTAACAACTCAAGCATATAATGTTCTACTGGCATTAGAACAAAACATTTCAGCTTTTGGCCAGCTTTCCAAGTCCTTGGCAACAGTGGAGGGAAAGTCAGTGTGAGGTTAGAATGTGTAATGACCAGTATCCCTTTTTTCTTCTGTTTAAATTCAGACTTTTGATACTGAGTAAGCAACAAGACTATCAGGTTCTACAGGTTCTTTTGATTATGTCGAGAATAATTTAGCTTTATCTGTGAGAGGTTGAAGATACAGCAAAGCTATTTAAGAAAGTAGGAATAATCAGAGTTACAGACAAGAAACAGCTGAAACTAGTGCCTGTCAAACTCAGAAGCAGTGATTATCAGAGCCTAGGACCAGACTGTTCGTCAGTGGTTCAAATTTCCCCTTTCAGATGCAATTAAATTTTACATTTTATTTGGAAGTCATAGTCCCAGGGTATGAGGGAAGCATGGAAAGGCACATAATCCAAGGTGTTTGAGATTCAGTGTAATGTTTCAGCAGTCAATGTTTATTTGGGGAGCCATGTCGCCTGACGGTGCAGGTCTGTTGTGTTCTATCAAGTCCAAAGTCAGGCTAGGGACTACCACTTATCCGCACCACCAAAAGCACCAACACCTGGTTGAGTGGCCATTGTATAACTGTGCTTGATTGGCCAGCAACCTTGCCTGACCTAATTAATGCAGACAAGTAAAAAGACACTATTAAAGCAACCTAGGTTTCCTTACCACTTTTGCAGTAGCACAGGCTCATGACCTCCCTGCCACAGTTAGTGGCCAAGATGTAAATCCATTCAATGCAACCATGTAATATAACAAACACTAAAGTGTTGATGCAGTAATTCATGCAATAATTCATGCAAAAAGAGCCCTGGCTAGGATTGAGTGAATATACTGTACAGTTTATGGACATAATTTTCAGGTTGGACAGGTTGGAAATGTTATTTTTAAGGTCATTTATGTACTGCAGATTATAGCTGAACAGTTCCTCCTTGTGTTGGAGAACTTCCAGCTTGCTCAGTGTGAACAAATAGGTGTGACAGAGGTGCAAACTACAGTAGTCTCTTGAGGTGCTTCACAGCAAAAGTTGTGACTCTCAAACAGTGAGGTACTTGTACAGTAAACAGGATAACACGTCCAAGTGTGTATGCATGCCCCAGTCTTTGGCAAAGCAGAACGAGTGAGGTGGTTGGTGGGTTTTAATAACTCATCAGCATCAGGGCGAGCACTCACCATCCCCCCTCCCTGAGAAAGCCCTCTTTCAGGGCTGGTACCCACACCGGAAGCGTAGTGTGGGGGCCTGCTGAGGGGAACCAGGATAACACTGGTGTCAAACATCAATTGCTTGGATTTTTTTTCTCACATCTAATCCATGATTTTAAATTCTTGTAGCTTCAAAAAAGTATATTTAAAACTTTAATTTTACATGCAATGTGTATTTAGTTATGCAAATCCTATGTTTATGTAAACTCAGGCTTGTCTGCTGGTGTTGCCTGTGTTTCTGTGTCAGGCAGAATACACTCTGGAATGTCTCATAAAAGAAGGTATTTTGCTGTTGGAAGGGTTTTGGTATTCAAATGGAACTAGGTCACAATGTTCACCCCAGCAGAGGGAGAATTGGAGCAGGGGAGCTGCAACACAAGGCAGGAAGTGACCCAGCACAACAGTGTGGCTTATGAGCATTAACCTTCTATTCCCCTTGACTTCAAACCCACCTGGCTGACCACAGAGTCTACATGGGGCTATATGTGTGATCCACTGTGGGAAAAAAAACTTTATAGGCAGTCTTTAGCAGAAGTGGGAGCAGCTATGCTTTAGCTGTGTACTGTCAAGGACTGTTAGTTAAGGCTTTTGAAGAAAACATCAATGAGACAAATGAAGCATGGCTTGTGCCTGAGATAAAATGATTGCCAAATAATCCCAGGGTGGGTGCACAACATTTACTGTTGCAAGGACTGACCTTTATTTCCTCCTCCATGTCTGTGACTCTTTTCTCCAGAACTTGTTTTTCCTGTATAGCAAAAAGAAAGAAAACAGACAGGAATATTACCAGAGGAAACAGCCACAAAGACATCAGGATGTTCACTCATTTAGCGATAGAGCATAATCAAATTAAATACCATTGTACCATTCAGTTAGAGAGGTACTTACCCTTTTCTCTGTTTCAAGAACTGTAGATCGCTCTGACATTCTGTCCTGTCTCTGCAGATTAGGATAACTGATGTTACAGGTGAAAAATCTCTAAAGAATTTTGTCTTAATAAATTAAACATTTAGGAAAGTCCCCATCAATTCATCACCTATACTTGCTTATCCTTGCAGAGTCTGAGCAGGGCTTGAGCCCATTTCCAGCGGTCATTGGGTGAGAGGCATGATAAACCCTGACCCTCTAGACAGGTCACTTGTACACCATAGGACAGACAACCATGCACACACACATTCATGTGCAATTTAGAATAGCCAATTAATCTAAAAGTCATGTTTTCAGACTGCAATAGAGAGCACCTCCAAATTACAGTGAGAACATACAGGTCCTTCTCAAAATATTAGCATATTGTGATAAAGTTCATTATTTTCCATAATGTCATGATGAAAATTTAACATTCATATATTTTAGATTCATTGCACACTAACTGAAATATTTCAGGTCTTTTATTGTCTTAATACGGATGATTTTGGCATACAGCTCATGAAAACCCAAAATTCCTATCTCACAAAATTAGCATATCATTAAAAGGGTCTCTAAACGAGCTATGAACCTAATCATCTGAATCAACGAGTTAACTCTAAACACCTGCAAAAGATTCCCGAGGCCTTTAAAACTCCCAGCCTGGTTCATCACTCAAAACCCCAATCATGGAGGCAGTCTTACGACTGCCGACCTGACTGCTGTCCAGAAGGCCACTATTGACACCCTCAAGCAAGAGGGTAAGACACAGAAAGACATTTCTGAACAAATAGGCTGTTCCCAGAGTGCTGTATCAAGGCACCTCAGTGGGAAGTCTGTGGGAAGGAAAAAGTGTGGCAGAAAACGCTGCACAACGAGAAGAGGTGACCGGACCCTGAGGAAGATTGTGGAGAAGGGCCGATTCCAGACCTTGGGGGACCTGCGGAAGCAGTGGACTGAGTCTGGAGTAGAAGCATCCAGAGCCACCGTGCACAGGCGTGTGCAGGAAATGGGCTACAGGTGCCGCATTCCCCAGACCTGGGCTACAGAGAAGCAGCACTGGACGGTTGCTCAGTGGTCCAAAGTACTTTTTTCGGATGAAAGCAAATTCTGCATGTCATTCGGAAATCAAGGTGCCAGAGTCTGGAGGAAGACTGGGGAGAAGGAAATGCCAAAATGCCAGAAATCCAGTGTCAAGTACCCACAGTCAGTGATGGTCTGGGGTGCCGTGTCAGCTGCTGGTGTTGGTCCACTGTGTTTTATCAAGGGCAGGGTCAATGCAGCTAGCTATCAGGAGATTTTGGAGCACTTCATGCTTCCATCTGCTGAAAAGCTTTATGGAGATGAAGATTTCATTTTTCAGCACGACCTGGCACCTGCTCACAGTGCCAAAACCACTGGTAAATGGTTTACTGACCATGGTATCACTGTGCTCAATTGGCTTGCCAACTCTCCTGACCTGAACCCCATAGAGAATCTGTGGGATATTGTGAAGAGAACGTTGAGAGACTCAAGACCCAACACTCTGGATGAGCTAAAGGCCGCTATTGAAGCATCCTGGGCCTCCATAAGACCTCAGCAGTGCCACAGGCTGATTGCCTCCATGCCACGCCGCATTGAAGCAGTCATTTCTGCCAAAGGATTCCCGACCAAGTATTGAGTGCATAACTGTACATGATTATTTGAAGGTTGACGTTTTTTGTATTAAAAACACTTTTCTTTTATTGGTCGGATGAAATATGCTAATTTTGTGAAATAGGAATTTTGGGTTTTCATGAGCTGTATGCCAAAATCATCCGTATTAAGACAATAAAAGACCTGAAATATTTCAGTTAGTGTGCAATGTATCTAAAATATATGAATGTTAAATTTTCATCATGACATTATGGAAAATAATGAACTTTATCACAATATGCTAATATTTTGAGAAGGACCTGTACACTGTCAGTGTGTGAATGTTTGTTTGATTGAGTGAATGACTGATTGTAGTATAAAGCGCTTTGGGGTCTCTGGAGACTTGCAAGTTCAGGTCATTTACCATTTACCATACAAACACCGTAGAGAAATACCCCAGGTCGGGATTCAAACCCAGGACCTACTTGCTGCAAGGCAACAGTGTTAACATTTTTTTTTTATTCGAAAAAATATGATGTAATATTTTTTCAATTTCCTTTAACGTGTCTTCTTAATTCCTTAAAAAATAGAAATAGTGGTACCTGAGCAACTTTCTCCAGCTGGGAACGAATCTTCACTAACTCTTGTTTGCTGTCCTGCAGTCTGGACTTGAGCCTTTCATTCTCTTGCAAAGCTTCTGTATACATCTAAAACAAAAGGAAACAGATACACTGAAGGTGCTTTAAATTCACATTTTTTTTAGTAGAATAATCTCACAAAGAAATAAATACTGCAATTCTCTAACAGTTAACTTGAGAGATTTTGTAGCCTACTTTACCAACCTCCTCTGTATGCATAGTTTTAAGATAAACCTGGGTCCTTGTCCAGCCTTTTTCATCACTGTTATAGTTGTTCTAAACTTTTAAAATTTCGCCCTGCATCAAGTCAATGACTTGCAGCATTCAATCCTCCTGGAGGAACATATAGCGACAGTGGACAGTCGCTTACATTGACTTTGCAGGAATCCCTCATACTGAACATGCATGTTGCGACAGTGGAGAGGAAAACTCCCTTTTAACAGGAAGAAACCTCCAGCAGAACCAGGCTCAGTGTGAGCGGCCATCTGCCAGGACCGACAGGGAGTTTGAGAGAACAGAAGCGACAAAAAAAGAACACAGAAGCACTAGTACAATAGTACTTTCAACAGGAAAGAAAAGTAAAACATTAATTGTTATAGCTCCTTTAGTGGCTTCATCTAGAAGAAAAAACAGCTAAGCAGATGAACTCTGAGCCGAGCCAGTTTTCAAGTCTAGAGTGTGAAAGAGAGCACATACAGTCAGTCACAGTAGAAGCTCAGCCAGTAACTATGTCTAGGAGAGACAGGGTTAAACACTGAAAGACAGGGCAAATTATTTATATTAAGAAATTTATATCACAATAAAACAGAAAGTAATGATTCCTGATTAAAACGTCCTCAACATTCTGATCAATTTAAAAGAAGTTAAGCATGTCATTCTAAAAAAAAATGCTTCATTTACATTCATTTCATAGGAATTGTTGGGGGAGCCATAGCACTTCTGATTCTGTATAAAAACAGTTATTCCATAACATGGAATTCTTTCTAACTAAAAATACAACTTAAGCGATCTCTTTTCAAGTGTAGCAAGTTAATTATAATGCTGTTCTGTTTTCTAATATAAAAGTTTTATAAAGTCATGAAATCGCAACAGCATAATGTATCTTCCAAAAGATTTCTTAAACCTTTGCATTTCACTGGAATTTTAGGTGACAGACCAACACAAACTAGAGCATACTTGTGAGGACACAGAAAAATTATATTTAGTATTCAAAATATTTTACTGATAAAAATTTGAAAAGTGTGGCATGTTAAGCCCTCTTTACTCCTTATTCCTAAATAAAATGCAGTGCAACCAGTTACCTTCAGTAATCACCTTGTAGTCCACCTGTCATTTAATCTCAGTATAAATACAGCTGTTCTGTGAATGCCTCAGAAGTTTGTTAGAGAACATTATTGAACAAACATCATCATAAAGACCAAGGAACACAGAAGGGATGTCAGAGATACAATTGTGGATAGATTTATGGTCAGGTTAGGTAATAAAACAATATTCTAACCTTAAACATCTCACTGAGCAATGTTTAATCCATCATCTGAAAATGGAAAGAGAATGCTTTCCACTTTTAATGACAAACTGAGCAAAGAGAGCAGTCAAGAGGCCAATTGTATCTTTGGAGGAGCTGCATAGATCCACAGCTCAGGTAGGAAAATCTGTTAACAGGACAACTACTAGATTTGCATTTCTTTACGTGTCCTTTATGGAACAGTGGCAAGAAGAAAGTCATTGTTATAAATATATATACTCAAAAGCCACTTTACTAGGTACACCTGTCCAACTGCTTGTTAACGCAAATTTCTAATCAGCACATCATCTGTATTGTTAAACATTGTTGTGGCAGCATCACGCACCATATGCTCCAGTAAATCTCCAGCAAAACTTACAAATTGACATCCACAGCCCCTCTCCATCCAATTATATTGAGGTGAAGAATGTGGAAAAACTATCGTCTCTATTTGCACTAAGCTGGAAAACTGACCCTACAAATGATTGACTCAGAGATAAATGCAAATGAATGCAGAATGTATGCAACACTGTTCAGAATTGTATTTTTAAAAATGTTTGAAGACCATGTATTTTCAATTACAATGTGTTACTTTGTCTACTTATGGTCTATTACAGTAATGTCAAGGAAGGAAGGAAGGAAGAAAGGAAGAATGGAAGGAATTTTAAGGTAGTGACCCTAAAATGTATTGTCAATCAAAGGTTTTGAGGCCTAGTCACTTTACACACTTTACTACATATAACATATTTGTTCTATTGTGTTTTTGGCAAATGTATACCATGCATGTTTAAAACCTTTGAGAAGAATCACCACAACTAGGCAATTGTACTTGATTTTCCCTTTATGTCCAATTAGATTTAGGGCATTAATAAAATGTGTAGGCTGTCAGACTGTGTTCAAAACTGCAGCTTTGAATCAGTCAGAGGGAACGAGTGTGTTTCTAACAAAGGAATGAGTAACTACCTTCTTATAGTCTTTAGCAGTGGTGTCTTGCTCCTGTTTATTCAGAGATGCCAGCCTCGCCTCCCTCCTTGTGTAAGAGCTGGTGCGGCCCAGAGGTTTGTCTGTGGCGCTTTCTCCAGTGGAGTCATATCTGAAGCCAACAGAGTTTTATCTCAGTGCACAATGCGGCTTTATGTTTTTATAAGAAGCAAACAAAGGTTTTTATCCTTACCTCGACAGTCTTTCATGCTGGAAAAAAAGAGACATATCAGTTTGATCAGTCAGTATCGCAGCATGAGAACACAGTGTAAACACTTCTGAAGTGGAACCAGATTTGTTTGTTTGATAGGACTAAACAAAAGCTTGGCAGATAAATATTTTCCATTTGAGAGAAAAGGAGGACAATGAGAAAGTTTGTAAGCTGAATTAGGATTGCATGCTCAGACACCTGTGGTACCAGAAGGAGGAAGTGTGTGCAGAAGGGAGATATAATTCCGCACTTCTTTAAAATGTTTCACACATGTCATGCCCGCCTGAGACTGGTTGAGCTTTCCGATTAGGGAAACTCCTGCCTCTCAAATGCCTGTGGCACACAGATGACATCATAACATCAGGAGTGAAATATGGCAAGCTTTAGCCTGACCCTAAATAACTTGATGATATCAAACTGTCTTGGAAGGTTTGGGCTGTTAGGAGTCCTGTCATGGCTGCCAGGTTTCCTGTTGTGTCTACATTTTGTATTCGTTCAAACATGCAGGGAGAAATCTGTGTACAGTTATGTAAAGCACCTGGCAAAAACTTTCATAACTCTTGAACTTTGACTTTAATGTTTTCCATTGGGATTATATGTCATCAACCAATACAAAGTAGCAGAGAGTTGTGACGTTATTTTATTTTCCTTCTTTGCAACATACCTCAGACTCAGTCAGATTGGACAGAGAGTGTCAGTAAACAGCAAGTTTTAAGTCTTGCCACAGGTTCTCACTTGGATTTTAGGTCTGGACTTTGACTGGGTCATTCTCACACATGAGTCTGCTTTAATTTACGCCAGCTCATCGGAGATCTGGGTGTAGTCTGTCCATGCTGAACAAAACAATCCCCATTGCCTGATGCTGCCAACACAAGTGATGTTTAGAGTTAGGTTTCCATCACCCATGTTTTGCACACAGGTCAGAAATTTTTATTTTGATCTCAACTGACCGGAGCACTCCCTTTCACATATTTTGTGTCCCATATATGGCTTTTAAAAGGGAGCTTTAATGGCTTTACTTTAATATTGGCTTTCTTCTAGCTATTTCCATTAAAGAAACACATTCTCCCGCGGTTATTATGGACCGCTTGATTTACTTTCTGACAAATATTTTTATATGATCAGTGCTCTATAAAATGGTAAGAGCATATGTGGGTTCTCTCTGGATACTAATTAGGTGGCTTCTGATGACAGCTGGTTCCACTGCATTTTATTTAGAGACATTAGAGTAGATGGGATTGAGTAAATATATACAGTACAGACCAAAGGATTGGACACACCTTCTCATTCAAAGAGTTTTCTTTATTTTCATGACTATGAATATTTTAGCTTCACACTGAAGGCATCAAAACTATGAATTAACACATGTGGAATTATATACTGAACAAAAAAGTGTAAAACAACTGAAAATATGTCTTATATTCTAGGTTCTTCAAAGTAGCCACCTTTTGCTTTGATTACTGCTACGCACACTCTTGGCATTCTGTTGATGAGCTTCAAGAGGTAGTCACCTGAAATGTTTTTCCAATAGTCTTGAAGGAGTTCCCAGAGATGCTTAGCACCTGTTGGCCTTTTTACCTTCACTCTGCGGTCCAGCTCACCCCAACCATCTCGATTGGGTTCAGGTCCGGTGACTGTGGAGGCCAGGTCATCTGGCGCAGCACCCCATCACTCTCCTTCTTGGTCAAATAGCCCTTCCCAGCCTGGAGGTGTGTTTGTGGTCATTGTCCTGTTGAAAAATAAATGATGGTCCAACTAAATGCAAACCGGAAGGAATAGCATGCCGCTGCAAGATGCTGTGGTAGCCATGCTGGTTCAGTATGCCTTCAATTTTGAATAAATCCTCAACAGTGTCACCAGCAAAGCACCCCCACACCATCACACCTCCTCCTCCGTGCTTCACGGTGGGAACCAGGCATGTAGAGTCCATCCGTTCACCTCTTCTGTGTCGCACAAAGACACGGTGGTTGGAACCAAAGATCTCAAACTTGGACTCATCAGACCAAAGCACAGATTTCCACTGGTCTAATGTCCATTCCTTGTGTTCTTTAGCCCAAACAAGTCTCTTCTGCTTGTTGCCTGTCCTCAGCAGTGGTTTCCTAGCAGCTATTTTACCATGAAGGCCTCATTCACACAGTCTCCTCTTAACAGTTGTTCTAGAGATGTGTCTGCTGCTAGAACTCTGTGTGGCATTGACCTGTTCTCTAATCTGAGCTGCTGTTAACCTGCGATTTCTGTGGCTGGTGACTCGGATGAACTTATCGTCCGCAGCAGAGGTGACTCTTGGTCTTCCTTTTCTGGGGCAGTCCTCATGTGAGCCAGTTTCTTTGTAGCGCTTGATGGTTTTTGAGACTGAACTTGGGGACACTTTCAAAGTTTTCCCAATTGTTCAGACTGACTGACCTTCATTTCTTAAAGTAATGATGGCCACTCGTTTTTCTTTACTTAGCTGCTTTTTTCTTGCCATTATACAAACTCTAACAGTGTGTGTAGCAGTAATCAAAGCAAAAGGTGGCTACTTTGAAGAACCTAGAATATAAGACATATTTTCAGTTGTTTCACACTTTTTAGTTCAGTATATAATTCCACATGTGTTAATTCATAGTTTTGATGCCTTCGGTGTGAAGCTACAATATTCATAGTCATGAAAATAAAGAAAACTCTTTGAATGATAAGGTGTGTCCAAACGTTTGGTCTGGACTGTATATATTTACTCAATCCCATCTACTCTAATGTCTCTAAATAAAATGCATATATATAATTATATATATATATATATATATATATATATATATATATATATATATATATATATATATATATATACATATATATATATATATATAAATAATTTTCCTTTCACTTCACCGCTACACACTACTTTGTGCTGGTTGATCATATAAAATACAATTAGGTTTGAGGTTGTGTTGTGATAAAAAGTGAAAAGATACAAACACTTTAGAAAATAGTAAAATAATATTCTCTGATTTGAATGTCTCCATGTTTGTGTTAGAAATCACAATACTGATAAAAAAAATCATAATGGGACACTGATGTGTAAATGGCTGTTGTAATGTATCTTACCATCTATTTTATGTGTCAGTCAGAGATGTTTGGCACATGTTTCAGATGGTTAGTTTGTTACAGAAATATGGTGGCTAGCTATGTCAAAGTACCTGTTATCCTTGTTCTCACATTTGCCGAAGCATGAAGATCCTTTACAAGGAGTCACAGGAGCTATTCTGCAGCAAGTGTTTACATAACTGAGACTAGCAGCTGCTTCCTGTCCTTATGTGGTCATGTACACTTGCAGCGCTATCCAGAAAAAGGCACTCTCATCTCATCTCTCATCTGTGTGACAGCATGAAGATTTCTCGATCAAAACTGGCATCCATATATTAATCAGTAGGGGTGACTGGATCTTTGGTTGTGAGAATAAATCATCACAAAGTCTGCTTGTAGGGTTATGAACCAAACTTTCGTATTTCACACGAAAGGATCTGTAAAATGGTTACATCACTTGGTTGAAACAAAAATTTCCCTGAACCTTTTACAATGTGGGCCCTGTGGGGACTTTGCCTCATATTTTTTTCAGGAAAGCACTGACTTCTTAAAATAAAAATAAGGCATTTTTGAACGAAAGCAGAAAATAATAAGTAACAGATTTTTTTTCTCTGAAGGCCGCAGCAATACTTTGATTGTCTTACTGTGTAGTGTATACTCATTGCAACAGAGGGTTATCAACACAAGGAGTCAAACTACTGGAAACTGTACCTGAATAGGTGCATAATTAAAAACTGACAGGACCACCACCATCCACTTTGAAACACATCTGAGAAGGATTCATACTGGTACTTGGCTATCCACAGTTTTACTTTAGTAGTAGTCAGAATACATTTCTATATTAACCATTTACAGTGTGAATACAGAGCTAATTTGGAGCATTTTGAGCACCAGCAACCACCATGGATTTTATGTTCTAGTTTGGGTAGAAACACCTTGCTTTCCGAGCGAGAATTTGTCTTGAAATGCTGGAGGCAGGAGGCAGGCAGGTGAAAATATTACGAAAGAAATGTAAAAACGTACTGGAAAAAATACTAGAACTAGGGGGATCCAAAATAGTGGCCACAAGAGCGACAGGAAAACAAGCTGGTGTGAATAACAGGGTGCAGCTGTTACTGAGGCAAGTAACTGAGGTTGAACTGGGGAAATGGGAAGCAAAGATACACAAACCAGAATACAGTACAAAGCAGAAACAGGGCACAACCTAACATAAGAAAACAGTGACAAAGAAATTCATAAATAAGAGCAACAGAAAAAATGAAATAGATAAACAGATCTCATTGACCAGATTCAAAATAAAACAGGAGTCAATATCTACATAGATTAATCCTACTGAAAGTCTGCAACTCAGAGCAACTACAGAACAAAAATATGAGGAATCATAAAACTAAGGAATGAAGTGAATAAGGAAAGAAAAGTGATAAATATCAAAATAAGACAAAATTATGCTTGAAAGGGGAATAGAGTATGACTGAAATAATTGCTGATATTGTTTTGTCAAAGAACTGGCTTTTCAAATGTTTCAACTCTATTTTTCATAAATAAGACATTGCAAATACTATAAGTGTTCATGTAAAACAAACATGATTTTGGCCCAAGTATAGCTCATGCACAGGTTAAATGGTTAAGAAGTGAAAGGATGAACTGAATAAGGAAATAACAGAGGGACAAATACCAGAATAAGGGAAAGCACAAAACAAAGTCCCAAAAATTATCACAGAATTTCAATTTTAAGGTAATGCTGTGTCTCTCTCTCTCTCTCTCTCTATATATATATATATATATATATATACACAATTCTGTTCTCTCAGTAAACATGATAGACACATGATAGATACAGTATTTTCCCTCATCTTTTTTGTCACATAGAAGCAAAGCTTTAAGTCCTATTGCAAAACATTTCAAATGTCTTTCAGTTTGGTAGTACTTAGAAGCCTTAGCTTTTATATAGGATGCAACTTGTCATAAACAGTTTGTGAGCCACTGTCCTAACTAATAAAGCAAGTCCATTACCAAATAAAACTTATCTCAAAAGAAGACAGTTCAAGTCTGAATCAAAATTACATTCACTTTTCTTCTTTACAAAATATTTCCTAATTGATTTTTTGTTCATTACCTGATATCTTTGTAGTTTATATGTAGCACTGTTCATACCCAGCTGTAACACATAAAATTTTACTTAACATGTGAGAGTCTTTGCAAAGTACAGCTAGTTCTCTGAATTATCAGTCTATCCCATTATTTCTGCCTTTTCCCTTCCAGCAAAGAACGATGCCATTTTAGACAAGGCTGACATCATGGAAAACTAGTGGCTGTGTTTTACCAGGGACACAGCATAGAAGGAATGACACTTCCATAAAAAGAGAGCAGAATCCACTGGAGAGCCACAACATGCACTTTTGGCAGCCGTGCAACAACAAGAATGTCTGCAACGTTGCATGATATTTCTGTATACATCTCTAGATAGACAGAATTACATTGTGTCCCTTTTCCCTCCTCTTATTTACTTAAAATGTCTCTGTCACAGACTCCAGTTGACATAAACACAACAGTCAAACTACTCCCAGGAGAATAGACCACTTAGAACAAGAAAAAAAAAGAAAGAAAACAACAGGAAATTACAGAAGGAATGTTTCAATCCAAAAGCCTTTTCCAGAAAAACAAGATCGGACTGCTTCAGAGAAAACACTTGCTTTTCCTTCATGGGACATAAGCTATGAAAACGCTGCATCATGCCTAAATAACACTTATCCAGTTCATTTTAACAACAGGTGAATTTTAAGGTACACTCGTTACTTAGTGTGTTATTTGGAAAAATGCAGCAAAAAAGTGTGAAATTTCCATATTCAAGTTTTTTATAATAACAATAGTCAAACCTGAGAAGTATTTATGACAGAAAAAATATTAAACAAGACTAAATCCTTTATGTTTTATAAAAGAAAACTTCTTAAGAAGAAAAGCTTACTCTGTAGTTTTTGTCAGCATAGGATGGAGAGGACGGCGGTGAATCTGTCACCGATTTCCTGGTGCGGGTCAGGTCTTTGGTGCGAGGGTAATAGGATGACATCTTCCTCCTCTACACTTAACAGGCAGGCACACTTCTATTCCACACTTGCTGAAGGCTAGTTAGCAGATAACAGACACGCAGATTCCCTCAGGCAACAGAACAGCAAAGGTCCATGACAACACTCCCAGGGGAATCCTCTGCAACAGGTGTTCGAGTGTGTTTACATGTGGTGTTCCAGTCCAGTTTAAAGCTCCTATACAAGCCTGAAAGTCAGCTAAGTTTGGGGGGATTTCAGATATTTGGGTTCTTATTCTTTAGTGGTAATCAGTGTAATCAAGAAAAGCAATCACTGCAGATCAGAAAAAGATGCAAAATGACTATTTTGTCAGGACACCAAGTAAAAAAATGATACCTCTTCTTCCAGTTGAATACTTTTAGAAGAATGCGCTGAAGAAAAGAAGTTCGAAGAAATCAACTCTGCTTTGCTGCCTCTTCCTGGGTTTCCCAAAGTTATACCCACCTCCCTCCCTCTCATGCTTTCTCTCTCTGTTCTCCCCTCTCCCTCTGTTTGGCCACCCCCTCGTCCAACCCCAGCCCGTTGCTTCCCTCTGCTTCTCCTTGCTCTCTTCCGCTTTGGCAGCCTTCTGTGGCAGCTGGCCAGAGAGGTTCTGCTGCGGACAAACTGTGCACTGGGGGCTAAAAATTGTCCAATGATGTGAACAGGGATAAGAGGGTATGTGGAGCACAAGGCCAGACACATGAGGGGGCTGCAGCAGTTAGTATTCTTCTGGAAAGGGCCAACACTGTGGAGCCATCAACAGCTTGGAGATGCTGAGTAAATTTGTGCTCCCTGCACAGTGATGGAGAGTGCATCTTTAGTCTAAGTGCAACACGATGTTAACACAAAGTACTCGTGATATGTCTCATCCTCAGAAAACATGTCTAATCTGAGGCCTTAAACTATAAAACAAGACAGTGCTGATTTTATTTCATTCAGCCTGGCTTATACGTATATGTGTATTTATTTTTTCCTGTAAGATCTCTGTTACATATTTTCTCTGGGTTTTCTTGTATCTCTACGTAGCTCCATTCATGGCAATTAATCTTCCACCCTTAGCTACAATGCAGTCAAGTATTACATTCTGCTTACCTGAACCACCACATTGACTCCATAGCCTGCACCTATTTCATTACCCATATAAGCTCTATGTTGGTCATTGCTCTTTGCTGGATTATTCCGTTTCTGTCTGTTTCCAAGCCTGTTTTTCAGCCCATGCTCCTCCTCATGTCACACTGTAAGTTTGTGCCTTTTTTTATCATTAAAATTTTTTCTACTTACTGTGCTGTTCCTGTGTCCCTGTCTGCACTTGTGTCATACTCCATACATCCTGACAGAATGCCTCAATAAGTAATTACAGGCCCATTTATAACCTAAAATGCATAATTGAAAAGACAGATTACATAAAACATCCCTCATTGTTGATAAGAAAAAAACAAACTGTATTTTCAATGTTTTTCATTCAAGGTTCCCAGCTATGCTACACCACTGAAATTGCAATGGTAGAGGTTATAAAACATATATCTCATCAGCAATGTATTTAAAAGTTCTGTGTTGCATTCGAGTCAGTTGATCCTAACATTCTGGTTGATATACTCAAAGTGGGTGGAACTGTTTAATACTGTTCAGACCAGGACTACTCTGTGTCTTTTAGCAATCAAAAATCTGTGTGTCATAAAGTGTTGTTGAATGGAACCGGAGTACAGAGAGACGCTTGGGAGCAGTATGGTAAGTTTCTCTGAATATCTCTTAATGACAAGAAAAATAAACTTACTCAGGAGTCCAGAGCCAGAGCCATTCTTAAGCTGAGACATAGAACAGCAAAAAACACAATACATAGGTTCAGTCCATTTAATACTTTCCAATAGTGCATGTTGGTGAGAGATAGAAAACATATTAAACTAGTTAACCTAAAGATAATGGACTGTCTTTTTTTATTTATATATGCAGTGGGCCCTATTTTATAAAAAGAAAAAACAATTAGCTACACTATACTGCCATAAGTAGTTGTCTGTCTACTGTACATGAACTTTGATGACATCCTATTCCTAATCTATAAGGACCAAATTTGTTGATGGACCCACCAGAAGTGATTGTAACACATGACTTCGTTAACTTGGTGTTGTGACCCAGTACTTTTGGCAATATAGTGTATATCAAAATGTGACAAAAAAGCTGTGTGTTCAATCAGCTGGGATCACACATCACAAAAGCCCCTTAAAATGTTTGGGTGCCTACAGTAGCTGCGGTACGCAGCTTATTCATTGACTTGTGAACATACCCTCCCCTGTGATGAAGAGTAATGTATGCTATTGCAACAACAAAGCCAATTCTCTGCAATCATGCTGGTTGTATATTCATAATTAGAGATTAGTTGCTTTTTAAACCATTTATACAAATTAGATTATGGGTTGTGATTTTGAATTCAACAGTAAAATGCCTGAACAGCTTGCAATGAACTAAATTCTATGAGAATGTGGCTCAGGCAGCGAGACAATAGCACAAACGCACAAGTCTTTTGATGAAAGAATCATTAAGTTATTAATTAAATTAATAGTAAATGACCTAGTTGAATTATTCAAAGTGTTTACTGCACAAACAGTTCACTCTAAAAACTGAAAGCAAAGTTGGATTTTGTTTCCGACTAACATTTTGGATCGTCCATCTCCAGATGGTATAATGTTTTTTATTTATTTGGGGGTGCTGTATTTAGCCTGGTCTCCACACATAAAGCAGAACTTTAAAAAGTATTATCTTATACACATCATCATTTGGGAATATACTGATTAATTAAAATGACATTGTGGCATTGAACTACACTGGAGGCTGTGCTGGAAACTTGTATTAAAAGAATATCATCTGTAATTGTCCCCAGTAGTCAGGCCCACAGCTTTTGGATCAGGAAACTCTATATACAATATTGACTTAGCTGTGGGTTCTCACCGGGTACTCCGGCTTCCTCCCACAGTCCAAAGACATGCCTGTTAGGTTAATTGGTAACTCTAAATTGCCCTTAGGTGTATGAATGAGTGTGTGCTTGGTTGTTTGTGTGTTGCCCTGCGATGGACTGGCGACCTGTCCAAGGTGTACCCTGCCTCTCGCCCATAGACTGCTGGAGATAGGCACCAGCTCCCCCGCGATCCACTATGGAATAAGCGGTAGAAAATGACTGACTGACTTAGCTGTGTCTCTAGCTTGTCACTTAGGTGCTCTGACCAGTTGTTTCTGATCATTCCCAGTTCTAAGCAGAAGCTTAGAGAGAAGAGGGCCTTCTCTATTGGGGCCCCTAGGTTATGGAATGCCTTACCTTTGCACATTCGACAGGCCCTTCAATGTCCATTTTTAAAATGCATCTAAAACCGTATTATAAGTCATCGTCCTTCAACCCAGCTGAGATGTGATTTCCTTGAACTGTTGCAGGCATTTTTATTTGTTTTATTGTTTGGTGTTTATTATGTTTTGTATAGAGTTTTTAATTTATTTACATTGTTGTGTGTTTAGCTTTGTTATTTTTTTTAATGTCTTTTCTTCTTCTATTTATCCCTGATGTTCAGCGCTTTGTTTCAGCTCTGGCTGGTGCTAAAGCACTTTATAAATAAAGTTGGTGATGATGATGTTGATAAACTTAATGATTACCAAAAAACAACTGGGTGCTGGAACAAGTGTTACAACGACCAGCAAGATCAAATTTCTTTCCCTGCTCCAGTTGTAAATTTTTCTGCACTGCAAGAAGCAGGGATAGGCGTATTTTTGCTGGCTCTGGCTGTCACTATTAAGCAGCAGAAATCTCCTAGCTGTCTTGCTCTGTACTTGTCGTTAAATCAGTGGAAAATCTGTTCATATAATCAAAGAGTCATGTAGAGGTTGGCTCTGGTAATAGGCAGGCTGTCATGGAACCTCACTGCTCTGGATGATTATCACAGACAGATATAGTCCTCTTGGTAATGCTCTCGTGTTACCAGTAGATCTCTGTTTCAAATTCCAGAATCTGGGACAGCTGAAGTGCTGTCCTGGAATCAGCGCAAACGAAATACACTCTCCATTCATTTATTGCACATTAGAAACCTATGATTGGCTTTATTCTTAAAAAAACTAATAAATTATAAAAAATAAATAGATTTTTTTCAACTTAAATGAATTGTTCATTGCAGGTGGTTTTAGTGAGGGTTGTTTCATGTGAAGCAGGCAGGTGGAGAAAAAACAGTATCAGTTAAAAAAGTGAAAGAATAAAAGGAAAGTCAGTCCCACTGAATCCAAGGCTAAGACAAAGCAGAGAACATCTCAGTTTTGCCCAATAAGGTATGGAATGCTGAGACACCTCGGCCATGTGATGCTAAGAGGCAAAGTGACTTAGAGGGAGTGGGAGGTTGGTTCTGCTGTCTGCCAACAAGATAACTAGCTCTTCTATTTAGATAAATCAGAAAACATTTCTCATCTAAGATCTCAGAGATGTTGCATCAGAGACCCCAAAAAAATGTAGCTTTTCTAGAGAATGAAGCAGAATGTTAAAACAATGATGCCAACAAGATTAGATTTTTTTAAGAACAGGTTGTGTTCTGCTGGGTCCAGCCATGGATTACAACATTTAAAGGCCAGTTTGATCTTCTCTGGAATTTTCAAAATATATCACATTAACCTATTCCTAACTCAGCCCAGGAACAGGAGGAGTAACAGAGGATGTCCTGTGACATCACTGTTTGAATAAAAACCCTGTGTTCCAACAAACAGGCCTCTTCCACACAGCGGAGCTGGCAAACAGACATAACTCTTCAAACTGGATCTAAGAGTGTCATATGATCACGCGATCATATGCACAAAGTTAAATAGGAATGAATTGCTGTTTGTGTATCCAGTAATTCATTCACAAACGGGGGTAATTAAGATACAAGAGTAGCTTGACTTTTCTTTCTGAGGTCTACAGAAGCAACTGTGTTCCAGACGCCGAGTGGTGCGGTTTTCCCGGTCTGAAGGAAGGACAACGGGACAATGTTCATTTCATAATGTTTGTTTTTTGTTTGTGTTGAGAAACTCAGCTATCTTAGTGCTTGCAGATTAGCTACTCAACGCATGTGCTCAGTTTATGTGTTCTGTGTTGTGTTTTTAAAGTTAAGACTAAGTCTATTTAAAGAGTGGTTTTAATCACAGAAGATCGGCCATAACGCACTGTCCACGCTTATGCATTTCAGCCCTTTTATTAGTGGTATGTGTTTGATTCTGGTAACAAGCTATAAGCTTCTTTTGTTAGCTCCAACCACTAACGGCCAAGAACACTTGCTCGCCCACTTTATGAGTCAGCTAAAGACCATTTACCCAGAAAGGTTGTTGGTCCTCATTCAAAATAATATTCCCTTAAATATTATTTTAACACCTCCTTGAACCGCCACCTTAACGTGGTGGAGGGGTTTAATGCCCCTGGTAAGGTTTCCCATGGCAAACAGGCTCTAGCTGACGATCAGACAAAGAGCGGTTCAAGACACCTTCATGAGGACTACAAAATTGAGGCATGTGACGTTGCCTGGTAATGCGGAGCCGGGGTCCCACCCTGGAGCCAGGCCTGGGGTCGGGGACTTGTCTGAGAGCACCTGGTGGCTGGGTTGCTCCAGGTGGGACCTGGCCGGGCCAAGCCCGAATGACACATGCGAGGCCATCCACCAGTGGGCCCACCAGCTGCTGGGGTAACCATGAGGGACCGGTGCAAAGAGGATTGGGCAGCGGACGAAGGTGGAGACCTCAGCGGCCCGTTCTCCGGATGCTTAGGCTGGCTCTAGGGACGTGGAATGTCACCTCGCTGGGGGGGAAAGGAGCCTGAGCTTGTGCGGGAGGTCGAGAGATATCGAATAGTAATAGTTGGGCTCACCTCCACGCTCTAGAACCCATCTCCTTGAGAGGGGCTGGACTCTCTTCTACTCTGGAGTGGCCCACGGGCAGATGTGGCGGGCTGGGGTGGGTTTGCTTGTTGCCCCCCCGGCTCAGCCGTCTTGAGTTGGGGTTTAGCCCAGTGGATGAGAAGGTTGCACTGAGATGGATGAAGACAGGACAGACTGAATGATGGCAGTGTAGAAGATGACCAGCAGCTCCTGTGGGAGGTTGAACTTCTTGAGTTGCCTCAGGAAGTACAGTCTCTGCTGGGCCTTCTTTCGAACAGTGTCTATGTGTGAGGACCATCTCAGGTCCTCAGAGATGGTGGTTCCTAGGAACCTGAAGTGGTCCACAGCTGCTACGGTGTTGTTGAGGATGGTGAAGGGGGTGTATGGGGGTGGTGTTCTCCGAAGGTCCACCATGATTTCCACAGTATTGAGTGGGTTGAGTTCCAGGTAGTTCTGACAACAACAGTGTACCAGCCGATCCACCTCCTGTCTGTATGCAGACTCATCACCGTCCTGGATCAGACCAATGACAGTGGTGTCGTCTGCAAACTTCCGGAGTTTCACGGACGAGTCCGATGAGGTGCAGTCATTTATATAGAGGGAGAAGAGGAGTGGGGATAGAACACACCCCTGGGGGGCATCAGTACTGATTGATCTGCTGCGGGAGAAGATGCTCCCCAGTCTCACCTGCTGCTGTCTGTCCGTCAGGAAGCTGTTGATCCACTGACAAGTGGAGGCCGGAATGTTGAGCTGGGTGAGCTTCTGGTGGAGGATGTCTGGTATGACGGTGTTGAAGGCCGAGCTGAAGTCTACAAACAGGCATATGTCCCTGGACAGTCGAGGTGTTGCAAGATGAAGTGTAGACCTAAGTCGACAGCATCATCTGCCGACCTGTTGGCTCGGTAAGCAAAATGCAGGGGGTCCAGCAGGGGGCACTGTGATGTCTTTCAGGTGCTTCAACACCAGCCGCTCAAAGGATTTCATGACCACAGACATCAGGACTACAGGCCTGTAGTCATTTAATCTTAGGATGGTGGGTTTCTTGGGCACTGGGATGATGGTGGATCGTTTGAAGCAGGAGGGGACCTCACACGTCTCCAGTGACTTGTTGAAGATCCGGGTGAAGATCGAGGCGAGTTGATGTGCACAGGCTTTCAGGCATGATGGGGAGACGTTATCAGAGAGAGCGAAGCTCCGAGGCTGCCATTGTCGGCGCCGTCTTTGTGTTCCTGTCGGGGGTGCTGGATAGTGCCCCTCCCGGGGACTCCATTATTCTGCTGGGGGACTTCAACGCCCACGTGGAAAATGACAGTAACACCTGGAGAGGCGTTACTGTGCACTGTCCCGATCTGGATCGTTACTGGACTTCTGTGCAAGTCACGGAGTGTCCATGATGAACACCATGTTTAAGCATATGGGTGTTCATCAGTGCACTTGGCACCAGGACACCCTAGGCAGGATGTTGATGATCGACTTTGCTGCCGTGTCGTCAGACCTTCGGCTGCATGTTTTGCACACTCGGGTGAAGAGAGTGGGTGAGCTGTTCACTGATCACCACCTGGTGGTGAGTTGGATCCGCTGGAGGAGGAGAAAGCCGGACAGATTTGGCAGGCCTAAGTGAGGGTCTTCTGGGAACGTCTGGCAGAGCCGTCGGCCAGGGATCTATTCAACTCCCACCTCCAGAAGAGCTTTGACCAGATTCCGGGGGATGTTGGAGACATAGAGTCGAGTCCGAGTGGACCATGTTCTCTGCATGTATTGTCGATGCTGCTGCCCGTAGCTGTGGCTGTAAGGTCTGCGGTACTTGTTGCGGCAGCAATCCCCGAACCTGGTGGTGAACACCAGCAGTAAGGGACGCTGTCGAGCTGAAGAAGGAGTCCTATTGGCTGTGGTTGGTTTGTGGGACTCCTGAGGCTCCCTGACGGGTACCGTGAGGCCAAGTGTGCTGCGGCCCAGGCTGTGGCAGAGGCAAAAACTCTGGCCTGGGAGGAATTCGGTGAGGTCATGGAAAAGGACTACCGGTTGGCCTCAAAGCAATTCTGGCAAACCGTCCGTCGCCTCAGGAGGGAGAAGCAGTGCTTCGCCAACACAGTTTACAGTGTGGGTGGGAAGCTGCTGACCTCGACTGGGGACATTATCGGGCGGTCGAAGGAATTCTATGAGGATCTCCTCAATCCTGCCATCACACATTCCCTGGTGGAGGAAAAGGCTGTGGACTTGGGGTTGGTCACCCAGGCTGAAGTCACCGAGTTGGTTAAAAAGCTCCATGGTGGCAGTGATTCGGGGGTGGATGAGATCCGCCATGAGTACCTCAAGTCTCTGGATGTTATTGGGCTGTCATGGTTGACACACCTCTTCAACATTGTGTGTCGGTTGGGGGACAGTGCCTCTGGACTGGCAGACTGGGGTGGTGGTCCCCCTTCATAAGAGGGGTGACCGGAGGGTGTGTTCCAACTACAGGGGGAATCAAACTCCTCAGCCTCCCTGGTAAGCCCTACGCCAGGGTATTGGAGAGGAGAGGCCGCCCGATAGTCGAACCTCGGTTCAGGAGGACCAATGTGGTTTTGTCTCGGCCGTGGAACACTAGACCAGCTCTATGCCTTCTGTGGGTACTTGAGGGTTCATGGGAGTTTGCCCAACTGGTCCACAAGGACTTTATGGACCTGGAGAAGGCATTCGACTGTGTCCCTTTTGGTGCCCTGTGGGGCATGCTCCAGGAGTATGGAGTCGGGGGCCCTTTATTGGGGGCCATCCGGTTTCTGTAGAAGCGGAGCAGGAGTTTGGTCCGCATTGCTGGCACTAAGTTGGACCTGTTCTCGGTGCATGTTGGAGTCCAGCAGGGCTGCCCTTTGTCACCGGTCCTGTTCATAACTTTTATGGACAGGATTTCTAGGCGCAGCCAAGGGCCGGAGGGGGTCTGGTTTGGGGACCAATGAATTCTGTCTCTTCTTTTTGCAGATGATGTGGTCCTGCTAGCCCCCTCTAGCCGAGACCTATAGCATGCGCTGGGGCGGTTCGTAGCCGAGTGTAACGTGGCTGGGATGAAGACCAGCTTCTCCAAGTCCGAGGCCATGGTTCACGACTGGAAAAGGGTGGCTTGTCCTCTTCAGGTTGGAGGGGTGTTCCTGCGTCAAATGGATTAGTTCAAGTGTCTTGGGGTCTTGTTCACGAGTGAGGGGAGAATGGAGTGGGAGATCAACAGACGGATCGGCTGCTGCAGTAATGGGGATTCTGTGCCACTCCATTGTGGTAAAGAGAGGGCTGGGCCAAAAAGCGAATCTCTCGATTTATCGGTCGCTCTACGTTCCTACCCTCACCCATGGCCATGAACTTTGGGTCATGACCGAAAGAGTGAGATCCTGGATACAAGCGGATGAAATGAGCTTCCTCCGTAGGGTGGCTGGGCACTCCCTTAGAGAAAGGGTGAGGAGCTCGGCCACCCGGGAAGGGCTCGGAGTAGAGCCACTGGTCCTCCACATCGAGAGGAACCAGTGGAGGTGGCTCAGGCATCTATACCGGGTGCCTCCTGGATGCCTCCCTCGGGAGTTGTTCTAGGCACGTCCCACCGGGAGGAGGCCCTGGGGACGGCCCAAGACACGCTGGAGGGACTATGTCTCTCGGCTGGCCTGGGAACGCCTTGGCCTCCCCCCAGAGGAGCTGGAGGAGGTGTCTGGGGAAAGGGATGTCTAGATGTCTCTACTGAGTCTGCTGCCCCCGCAACCTGGTCCTGGATGAAGCGGAAGACGTCGAGTACGAGTATTGTTTTAACATTTTCTTAATAATATTTTCTCAAATATTATTGTACTAGACAAAGCCAGCTAACTAAATACCACTGAGAGTCAGTCATCCAGATCATTCTTTAAAATATTTTATTAAAATAATATTTTGTCTGATGTTGGTCACTTGAATGTACCAATTATTACCTCAGTTAGTTCCAAGACTAACTTAACCTCATTTTCAAACTCTTTAAGATAATCCTTGGTTCTCAAATATAAATAATATTGCAAGGCAATGTCACATCACTCTGTCGGTCATGGTTTTCAACCATCTTTGATCAACTTGTTTATATGGTACATAGCCCAGTAGTCTTCCTTATTATTTCATTTTGCTTGGTAATTTAGTTGGGTTGTTTTAGCATAGTAAAGAGTTTGTTGATTGAAATATGTTTGACTTTGAGTTGACTTATTTTTGTTAATAAATTCTTGTATTTTAAAACAAATGGTGTGAATTCATTCCATGTGTGTACAAAGTTCTGCTGTTCAACAATACCAGAGCTTGGCTCATCTCCTTTAATTTTGTCCTATTACCACCGCCTTATTGGGTTGGTATTCACAGGACAACCTTTAACAGACCAAATTATTATTTAATAAAATGTTAAAGTATTAATATCAAATAATATATTCATATTTATAATCACAACAATACTTTAAAACTGTTGGTGGAAAAATTAAGAAAAACAAATGTCCTTGGCTCCATCTAGTGGTAAAAGAGCCTTCATCTCATCTTTCTTCTGGTTGCAGGTTGGTGTAACACTGAAATAGTGAAGGATTTCCACACACCTCTGTGCCCTGAGCATCACAGCAGAGGTATCTTTGCTGGAGCGTTGTAGAAAATGTGAGATGTGCTGCATCTTCAACTGGATTCTGATTTTCATCTCTCCTCCTTCTCTCACCAACTGCACAGAAAAAAGTAAAGATTTAACAGTGTTTTAATCAACAAAATTAAATCTAAAATAAAATTTTGGCATGTGGAGTTCTGTGGCCCACTTTGCTATAGAAAAAATGATACAGATATATTAATTGCTACCCAAACAAAATGAGTTAATGACGCTAGGACAACCCAAACCAAAATGGACATAACAAAGTATCTTTTAAATGTTGTTTGTCTTAATATAATTGGCAAGCACCACTTATGCTATGGATATGGAGCAATATACAGGTCATGTCTGTTTGAGCAGCTGAAATTTTGTTAGTTTAGGTATTTACAAGACACATGGATATCAATGTGAGCTAAAAGACATTTATCTATCTATTGTCTTTTGCTGATTCAAGATCGTGTCCCTAGAAGGCATGCCTGAAAACTCTCCAAAGGGAGGCACCCGGCAAACATCCTTATCAGATACCTAACTGAATTCAGCAAACCCCTTTAGGTGAGGAGGAGCAGTATTTCATCTCTTAGCTCTTTCTGAATGATGAAGTTCCTTGTCTTATCTCTGAAATTCATCATTCGGGTGGCCAAGCCTAGCCGACCTAATGATGAGGCTCATTTCAGCCTTTTGTATCCAGAAACGTGTTTTTTTTTGTCACAATCCATATCTCTTGACCATAGGTGAGGGTCAGAAAGTAGACAGACCTTTAATCAAGCACTTCACCTTTGGCTGAGCTTTTTGTTTCATAACAACAGAGTGGTGTCTACCCATCTTCTTCTCCATTCTACAATAACATATGAACAAGACACCATGATACTTCTTCACTCAAACAGGGGTTTTGGTTGCAGATACAGCTCTAAATGACCAGAAGGTTTTCACATAAAAATTATTATCAGAGTCTACTATGAAGAGAAGAGAACCACACAGTGAAATCATTAACTGCAAAACAAAGACAAGATTAGGCTCTTAGAAAATTAACAAGACATCCTGAATAGCACTCTTTGAACAGTTAACTAAGATAAATTTGTTTCAGAAAATGGGAGGATAAAAGGACTGAATGCAGACAGGCTCATGATCCAACATAAATTAGATAAACTGTAAAATCTATCAAGCCACAGAAATAGAACATGGGCCCATAATACCGAAAGAGGGGAAATATAGCTTGCTGATGCAGTAACAGCAGCTGAAGTTGAGGCAAATCATTAAAGCAGATAGACTACAGACTAAGACAATTCTTATCTTTTTATTAAGGTGACTGTGGAACAGCAGGGAAGGTAAATTGCCTGGCAACTGGAAGTTGGTACGTGCTATTCCAGGTTTACTTCACGGCATATCTTGTCTCTCTAGGGAAGACACTAAGCCTTACGTTGTCTGCCAATTTGCAAACCTGTGTGTCTTTGTGTAGGTGATTAGAGTAAAAAAGTGCTTAGGGTGTTCACTAATGCTAGAAAAGTACTATATAAATGCAATCCATTTGTCATCACTAAATCATATTGATTTAGTGTTTGAAGGTAAGGAAGTTGAATTTTCTGGTAGTTTCATTCCAATCTCATGAGTTACCTTTCACTTACTGTAGACTAAACTGAGACAGAAAAAAAAACAAATTTAAAAAGCTGCAACACAGTCCTGATAAGGCAATCCCAAACAAAGTTATGGTTAGCTTGTTTATTTGCACCTGAGCCTCTTCAAAAAGGAAAGTCTTCATATTAGAGAGGTGTAATTCCTCAATGTATCCACTATGGATACAAATATTAAAATTAAAGTAGAGAGCCTGGACTTTCTTTCCATGAAGATTAAATAAATACACAACTTTGATAGAAAAAGCTGTTATAAAATGGCAAAATTTTAAATTAGTTACAACTGCAGAGGAACAATTGTTTGCAATAAAGGTCCATGCGATGGCTGTGATCCCTCCATCCATTGTTTATGCCATCTGTTAAGAATTTATCCAAGCAGTCAACAGGTAAAGGCATACCCCCCTGGACAGGTCACCACAAGACCCTCAAAAGACATTAATTTGATTAAAAGAAAGTATTATAAATCTTGATTATTTTTTTTTATCTTGTTCCTTAAGTATTGGTAATGGGATCATGTCATTCAATTTTCTTTATATCTATGTGACCCCTAGTCTTATGAAAGAACAGTGAAGTCAAAGAAATAACTTAAGTGTAAAAATCATACCTCTAAAGAAGCTGTTGCTTTGAGGGAAACCACAGTATCCATAAGTAGATAAATTTGACAGGTCTGGAGATTCTACAACAGTCTCTAACTGGTTCTCAATGTTCCCCTCCTAATAAGTAACAGATTACAGGAAAATATAATGATTAACCACAAATATTATTAAATTTACCCATAAATTACTGCTGCAAAAAACTCAGATGCGATTTCTGGTTACCTTGTCCATTTGGCTCCAGTTTAGAGTGAACTCAGATGTTTCTTTGGACTCAGTCAGGCTACTCTGATCTCCTGTCTCATCTGCGAAGCCTCTTCTCAGACAGGGGGCAGGTCTGTGGCCCAGAGTGCTTTCTTCCTCCTTCTCTCTATCTTGATGAGACAGGCTGTAGCTCATCTGAGCCTCCTTCAAGTCTGTGAGAGTCACACCCTGCAGGATATCATCACAGCTTTGTGTCTGTCAGCAGTCAAACACAATCGATGAAAGCCAGAGCTTGTGAAGCACAAAGTTTATACCTGTGTTGACCTGCGAGTTTGCCTGGCATGACGGGATTTTGCCTTCCTCTGAGATTCGGCTTCTTCATCCTTGACCGGAGCCAGATACGACCTGAAAAAAACAAGTAGGAAGACATTTACAAGAAAATAGAACTGAAGAAATAAGGCCTGTCTATAGTTTTAGGATATAGTTTAGAAGGCAACAATGAAAGCACACTAAATAAAAAACCAAATCAATTAGGAATATCATTGTATGCAATTGTACTCACAGCATTACCAGTGTTGCAGCCTTACAAAAGAATGAATTCCCCAAAAGAAGAACGATATAAAGGTCCTTCTCAAAAAATTTGCATATTGCGATAAAGTTCATTATTTTCTATAATGTAATGATGAAAATTTAATATTCACATATTTTAGATTCATTGCACACTAACTGAAATATTTCAGGTCTTTTATTGTCTTAATACGGATGATTGTGGCAAACAGCTCATGAAAACCCAAAATTCCTATCTCACAAAATTAGCATATTTCATCCGACCAATAAAAGAAAAGTGTTTTTAATACAAAAAACGTCAACCTTCAAATAATCATGTACAGTTATGCACTCAATACTTGGTCGGGAATCCTTTGGCAGAAATGACTGCTTCAATGCGGCGTGGCATGGAGGCAATCAGCCTGTGGCACTGCTGAGGTCTTATGGAGGCCCAGGATGCTTCGATAGCGGCCTTTAGCTCATCCAGAGTGTTGTGTCTTGAGTCTCTCATTGTTCTCTTCACAATATCCCACAGATTCTCTATGGGGTTCAGGTCAGGAGAGTTGGCAGGCCAATTGAGCACAGTGATACCATGGTCAGTAAACCATTTACCAGTGGTTTTGACACTGTGAGCAGGTGCCAAGTTGTGCTGAAAAATGAAATCTTCATCTCCATAAAGCTTTTCAGCAGATGGAAGCATGAAGTGTTCCAAAATCTCCTGATAGCTAGCTGCATTGACCCTGCCGTTGATAAAACACAGTGGACCAACACCAGCAGCTGACACAGCACCCCAGACCATCACTGACTGTGGGTACTTGACACTGGACTTCTGGCATTTTGGCATTTCCTTCTCCCCAGTCTTCCTCCAGACTCTGGCACCTTGATTTCCGAATGACATGCAGAATTTGCTTTCATCCGAAAAAAGTACTTTGGACCACTGAGCAACAGTCCTCTGCTGCTTCTCTGTAGCCCAGGTCTGGGGAATGCGGCACCTGTAGCCCATTTCCTGCACACGCCTGTGCACGGTGGCTCTGGATGTTTCTACTCCAGACTCAGTCCACTGCTTCCGCAGGTCCCCCAAGGTCTGGAATCGGCCCTTCTCCACAATCTTCCTCAGGGTCCGGTCACCTCTTCTCGTTGTGCAGCGTTTTCTGCCACACTTTTTCCTTCCCACAGACTTCCCACTGAGGTGCCTTGATACAGCACTCTGGGAACAGCCTATTCGTTCAGAAATTTCTTTCTGTGTCTTACCCTCTTGCTTGAGGGTGTCAATAGTGGCCTTCTGGACAGCAGTCAGGTCGGCAGTCTTACCCATGATTGGGGTTTTGAGTGATGAACCAGGCTGGGAGTTTTAAAGGCCTCAGGAATCTTTTGCAGGTGTTTAGAGTTAACTCGTTGATTCAGATGATTAGGTTCATAGCTCATTTAGAGACCCTTTTAATGATATGCTAATTTTGTGAGATAGGAATTTTGGGTTTTCATGAGCTGTATGCCAAAATCATCCATATTAAGACAATAAAAGACCTGAAATATTTCAGTTAGTGTGCAATGAATCTAAAATATATGAATGTTAAATTTTCATCATGACATTATGGAAAATAATGAACTTTATCACAATATGCAAATTCTTTGAGAAGGACCTGTAGTTGAAAGAAAGCCACAAGAAGTTCCATTTGCAGTTTGTCACAAGCTAACCAGAGCACATAGAAAATACATGGAAGAAGGTTTCTCGGTCAGATGAGACCAAAACTGAACTTTCTGGCTAACATATAAAACACTATGTTTGGCAAAAACCCTGAACACTCTCCCCAACAGGAAACTTGGTGGTAATAGCATCATGTGATGGGGTTGCTTTTATTCAGCAGAGACATATATATGTAGGCCAGAGTTGATTGATAGAAGATGGATGGAGCACAAAAACTGGGCAGTTACGAAAGAAAACCTGTTGGAGGCTGCAAAAAACATACAACTGGGGCAAAGGTTTAATTAACAGCAGGACAACAACCTGCAAAGCTTGTACAGACATACCCCAAAAGACAGCTTTAATAGTAACAAAAGTTGCTCTACACAGTTTCGATTCAACGGGCTAAATACAAATGCATGCCTCACCTTGCAGATTTGTATTTGTGAAAGGTTTAGCAAACCGTAAAGATTTTTCACTCCATTTAACAAGAATTCCACTATTTTGTGTTTATTTGCCATTGATGTTTATGGTGAAAAAAATGCAAAAATGACCAAGGAGTAAGAATACTTTTGCATGGTATAGCAACTATTTAAATGCATCCTCATGGTGGAAAGTGAGAAATGCTATCTATTTCTACATTCAGAAACTATTGTGTCACCTTTAATGCTCAGCACCAGTATATCTGGAACTTACAATGATAACAGTAAGATGCTATTCAGAGATGTGAGCACATTATGCACCACTGCCTTCACAGACACAGATAAAGAGCTGAAAAAGCACAAGCCATGACAGTGTTTTTCCCACTGAGCAGCTAGCCCCTCCTCTGCTACACTTTTACTGCTATTGATCTTTCATTTCTAGAGTCACCATAAATCTGGACAGAGATTCCACAAAGCTGTTCTGCAGCACATTCTATTATAAATTAAAGAAAAAAGCTTTGAATAGGAATAGACTAATTGTGCACAGGTTAAGTGGCTGATACCAACATGACAAAGCAAAATAGTCAGGAACAGAGAAGTCCTAGATATCTTTGTTAGAAAGATTCAAAACCATTCCTCAAATTTTAAAATGAATACTGCTCATTGTATGTAAAATTGATTCTCTTAAACTTGATATTTAGAACTAATTAAGTATGTGCAACAATTCTTATTCACAAGAAAAGCAAGCCCAGCAGTACCAGTAAAGAGCATAGTTGCTACATTAAGATAATAAGCTTGATGTCACAAAGCTCTGCTGGATAGTTTATTGGTCATCTTAAAAAGCTGAAAGTGAAATTATTTACATAATAACCCAATAACAAAACAGCATGACTCAGGCTTTCTGAAACATACCTGGGAACAAAAGCTTCCATGGTTCCTTCTGGAAGGTCAGAGAGTAAGGCACAGAGATGTAGCAGCAATGAGAGGGAGAGGCTGAAGAAAATGACTCGCTGTAGCAGGCTACAGAAGAGGGAGAGAGAAGAGGAGAGAGGCTTCCTGTCTGGATGATGCATACACAATCAATTTAGAGTTTCTGTCAAAGAACTGCTGATACAAGCAAGTCTACTTCAAAGTACAAGCAGTAGGACATATCTGTACAAAGAGCCTCCAGGGATTTATTTGAAGAAACAAATTTAAAAAAGTGAGACTGACGACAAAAAGATAAACAATAATATTTGTTTGAAGCTCATTGGACTTTGATAAAAAAAAAAAAAAAACTGGGAGCATATCGTTGTTAAAATAATAAAGCTGCTGAATGTGATTCATTAAATATTAAACGGAGCAGTATTTAACACTTTAGTAATACATTTCTGCTTTTTCTTTTGACTTTTCCCTTTCAGGCAAGGGCGTAACTTTGGGTCTCGCATTGGGGGGGTTAAGTTCTGTGCCTAGTTGTTTATTTATTGAATCATTTACTTTTGTAAAATGAGCCAGGCTAATTCTGCGTTCCTGTTTTAGAAATTCATTCTAATGCTTTTACTGTGATGTACTCAACTTTCCTGTTTCTTTGTATTTACTCTGCAGTTTTTCTGTTCCACATCAGTTCAGCAATTAATAAAAAGGTTACTTTTACTTCATCTTTCTTCTAACACACACCCAAATATTTAACATTTTTAGAGCATCTTCATATTCATGAATGGTGCATTGTGGTGTTTCAAAGCCTCACAATAATTTGACTTGGTTTTAATTTTTTGTTAGTAGTTTAAGTGAAGGATGAAGATTAACAAGTTACAACTGATAAAAAAAACATTTGGCTGAAGCAGAAACTGACACATTTTGTGATATTTAGAAAAAGCTTTCAGCTCAGTGTCAGGGTTTGTGTTTAAGGCATCAGACCAGAATGCAGGGAGATACTCGGGAGCCACACGATAGGTGGTGATATGGTTTATTCGAAGACTTGAAAGTACAGAATTTCTCAGGCCAGAAGTTCAGGTCCAAACAAAGATGTACAGGACATACAACAACGAAGCTGTACAGGAACTAAGCAGGCGGAAACTTAGGAATATGTCAGGTCTCTGGCTGGAGAGAAGAAAAGGAAGAAAGACGCGACGACGGGGAACAAGGAAAACCGGTAAGCTTATATAACGACAGAAGTGAATAGTTAAACAATAAGAAGGAGAGACAGGTAGTCAGGGTGAGTGCTGACAGGTGTGATGACCAGGTATAGGGAACTGAGTGAATAAGTTACTATGGCAATGGGAGCTAGGAAACACAGAGACAGGAGGGGAAACTAAACTAGAGATGACTCTAAGGGAAACAAACACTAAACTAACTGGGAGGAACAGGGAAAAGAAACCTAAACATAAGCTCACATAAAACAGAAACTCTAGAAGGAACTAAATCTAAAGACATGAAAAGAACTAAGTAAACAAACAGAAACACTGAATAACAGAATATAACTGACTGCCAGACAGGAACTGAAACATGAACGACTAACCAGAGAACTATACTATAAAATCTAATCCTGGGCGAAAATAAGTGACACTAAGCATGAGAGAAAAATAACTAATAAGACTAAGAGGCGCAGAACTACTGGGAAACTGAGTACAATAACCTAGCCAGAGAATAAACATAAATACACATAACTACTAACCAGAGAACATATGAGAACAATCTGAATAAACAAACACAAAACCTAAAATGGCAGATCCTGACACTCAGTCCATCCGACTAAAGTTGTTCTTAAACTCAGATAAACTATGTTTACTGTGGCTCAAGTAAATGTGCTTCTTTTCTCATCTATATAAATGACCTTTTTAAATTTTACTCTCTCACTCTTTCTCCCACATCTGAGGCCCCATTGTCATAATTTCTTACATTTCTGAAATGAAAACTGGTATTAATTTGTTTTTCTTAGATTTTAATGGAATGATAAGACCCTAAAAACATATTTATTAATTTTAATTATGCTGTGAGCTATCCCAACATTTCATTAAAATATGTTCCTCCTTTCATGAACCTTTTGACTAAAGATCAGATATTTTTCACATCATGATGTAGATCCAGCTAGAAGCTTACGGAGAAGGTCCCTACTGTTTTCTGTCACGGCCAGGCCATTTGAATCTACCTGTAGCTCAGGTGAAAGTCTCTCATCATGCCCCTGATTATACTCATCATTGAACCTCCACCTCATGTCTTGCTGGGTGAATAAGTGATTAACGCTAGCTTACAATTAGCCTATTCTGAGCCAGCTCTCAGGTTTAACGCTGCTGTCTGAATTGAGCTGTCTCCCCTATTGTAGCCCTGTTTGATGCGTTCGGTGTAACTTTTCGGGTGATTAATGAGGCAGGCCGACGCTCCTGGACCACGCAGCCATTCTGAACTTCTCCAGAACGGACAAATTGCCAGTCCCCCTAAGCCTGTGCACATAGTTGCGCAGTCACTTTTTGCCTTCTTTTCCTTTAGACTCATTTGTCAGGTTGTGTAGAGCAGGCATTGATTATATGGAACACAATAGAAACAAATCTGATTGTTTTTAATAAAAATATGAAGTCTGTCATTTTGGGGCTTAATGCATCTTTTGAACAGACATAAACTCCTAAATGTCTTCTTTCATGAGATTTGGGGCTGTTCTGAAAACATCTGGAACTTCAGCAACAGAGGTCCAGGTGACAAGTCTAACAAAGCACCTGGGAACCAGCGTATTTTGAAGCTAGTCTACATGCACTGCCATTCAGTGTGTCTGCGTGTACAGGCGTGTGTGAGCAGCATAGAGAAAACTAACTTAACAATAGGATATACAGGGGTTGGACAATGAAACTGAAACACCTGGTATTAGACCACAATAATTTATTAGTATGGTGTAGGGCCTCCTTTTGCAGCCAATACAGCGTCAATTCGTCTTGGGAATGATATATACAAGTCCTGCACAGTGGTCAGAGGGATTTTAAGCCATTCTTCTTGCAGGATAGTGGCCAGGTCACTATCCTGCAAGAAGAATGGCTTAAAATCCCTCTGACCACTGTGCAGGACTTGTATATGTCATTCCCAAGACAAATTGACGCTGTATTGGCCGCAAAAGGAGGCCCTACACCATACTAATAAATTATTGTGGTCTAAAACCAGGTATATATATATATATATATATATATATATATATATATATATCAACAAAATGCAGTGAATTAACAAAAGAGTAATCTAAATCAAAACAATATTTAGTGTGACCCCCCTTTGCCTTCAAAACAGCATTAATTCTTCTAGGTACACTTGCACACAAATGTTCTATATTGAGCCGCATTTACCACAAAATACATCTTGCATTCATAAGTACCGTTCACGTCTTGGTAAAAAAGCTGTTAATATGAATGTTTCTGCAGGTGTAGAAGCAAGCAGGATGTTATCTTGTATTCTCTCCATCCTTCTTTCTCTTCTCCATTCTTTTCTCCTTTTCTTCCCTTTTCTTTTTTGCCCCACCTCTCTCTCTTTCGTGCTTCTTATTTTTTCCCTTTTTGTTTCTGTCTCCGTGTCTGTAATAATTGAAAAAATTCCAAAGCAGTTTCTAATAAAGTTTCTTTTATAAATATCAAGCAGAGCTTTAAAGTGTTAGCTGCTAAGCTCCACTTGTAAAAGTAAATCCATTGGGCTTTTTCTTGGCACTCAGACAACAATTCTGAGCGCTAATGTGCCAGACAGGACACGGTTAAAAAAAATAAATAAATAAACTTTTGCACAGTACTGTATATATAAACATTTGATCATTTTATAAACTGGCTGTAATCGCACAAATAGATTGAAAAGTAAGTAGAAGGAAAAAAATGTGGTAGAAAAAGGGGCACAAGTACAAAGATAACCACAATCCTTGAAGGAATTGAAGAAATGCTTCAAGAAAAACCACTGACAGACCTACATAACACATGAGCCACAACTCTTGAATTCTTTGTGTTCAACTACACCTGAAACGAAGACATCAGAATCATTCTACCTGGGGTAAAAAGAAAAAGGACTGCAGTGATGCTCAGTGGTCCAAATATTTTCTCTCAGATGAAATTAATGTTTTCATTTTATTTAGAATTTACGGTCCCAGAGTCTGCAGAAAGACTGGGGACGCACAGAATCCAAGATGCATGAGATCAGCTGTGAGATTACATATGTTGGTCCACTGTGTTTTTTTAAAGTCAGCTCACCTGTATCGAGGTGCTGATTTTATTTTCCAACAGGACTAGGCACCTGCAAAAATGACCAATACCTGGTTTAATGAACCTGTCTAAATTCCCCTGTAGTGAAACTATGGGGTATTCTCAAGAGGAATACAACACCCACCAGGATAATTTCTCTATCAATAACATCAAAATTATTAATAATTAATATTTATGAACATTTCAGCAGTGCCACACACTGTTCACCTTAATGACCATAACAGAAATGCATTTAATACAACCGTGAATTGTAACATACACTAATCATCAGCATTAATATCCAATGTCTTATGTGGCAAAAACAAGAATTTGATGGACATGTATGGAAGATGCCAAGATAGAAGGAACTCCATGAACAAGGATTTTAATATTTTCTGACATTTTATTTTGGTGCACATTGCGTGTGTTTATAAAATAAAGTCAGCAATAGAAGTAATCTATTCAAATGCTGCTAACGTTTTGTGAATATGGCTGACTGCATGATGTGGTTTGCTATACTGAGAGATTGTTTGAAATCATTTATTTAGCGAGTTAGCACAGTATGATAAGCGTAGTTTAGACCTAACAAGGATGGCTTTACAAAAGTCATGAACATTATTTGGACCCTTTTCCAAACAATTCTTAACTCTAGAATGAATTATCAAAAAAAAAACTTTGTTGAATAAGGGTTAATAGGGATTCCAGGTTACAGATTTCTAAAAGAAAACGTTCATGTTCTTCATAGTTAAAAGAGAGGAAACTGGTTGTAAGGTTTGGAGGAATCCCAGAACTTACCAGCTTGGGATAAGAGGCCCCTGAAACCAAAGTCCCAGTATTAATACTCAAGCAAGATTCCTCTCACTTTGGACTGAGAAGCTGATATTAATAAATTCAGCATATCCTCCCAAACAGGGTTTGGAAACTTACTAAAGGTCTCTGACCGTTTCCAACTAATACAATATCCTGATTGCTTTTTTGGGAAGTTAGTGAATAAGGCTGTGAGCAAAACTAATTATGGAATATTAAAAATTTTACAAAGAACATGTCCTACCATCTAAGGAATGCTAGAGTTTGGCCTCTTTCTCTCTCCCAGTCCAGTCCAGAGACACAACGTGCTTTCTGGTCTTCCCAAGAAGATCTTTGTGTTTTTTCTCGTCCTTAGGATTAAGTACATTATTTAGGATTTTAGAATTTCATTTTTTTATATCTATCTCTGGTCTTTTTTTCTATTACACATAAAAGTGCAATTGCATTTCCTTAGTTCTAAATGTACTGTCATATTCAATAAATTTTAAAATTGGATGTAATGAGGCTTGTCAGATTAATAGTACAATTTAAAAAATAAAACCTTTCAGCAGGTATTAAACGTTTCATTAAGCTCACATTTCTTTAATAAAACTTTTTTTATTTTCCTAAATTTAATATTCCAATCTTAAATGTTGTGTTTTCATTTATCTGGCTTAAAAACATTGGTCTGTGTAATATTCCAGCTCTGTGCTTTTAAAAGCGCTGACTGACTGGTTTTTGCTCTTTTGATGGCATTTGGTTCAAAAGAGGTTGCTTTCAATCGGACAAGATGGGATTCAGGTTTACATGAACATACGGTGATCCAGCTGTAATTTAAAAATGACATGGTCTCATAATCCATGGAGAAGGGGATAAAAGGCCAGCAGCCCAGCTCAATACCAAGAATGTGATGGAACAGCACATTGAGTATACAAAAGGAAAAGTAAACATGGTTTATTGTAACAAGGGTACCAACACACACTAACAGTAACCATATTCAAAGAAAAATAAAGGATCTTACAGATTTAGTAAAAATTCACAAAGTAACACATTTTGCCCTTATCACATTGTGTGCAGCAGACAATATCTTTCATGTGAGGATTCACAGTATCAGTTGGCTTTTCCTGATGAGTTCTGAAGATGTCTGATGAGGCTTTTATTCCAGTACATATTCACCAGATGAGATCTCCGTAAGCAATCATAAAGGGCATCACTTCATGTTGCTTCAAATATTACAGAGGAAATAGATTTAATTCATGTCTATGCTCCTTTACCTGACACTATAAAGACAAGACACAGCAGAGGGAAGTGGTTAATCTACTTGACACACTTGTAGCTTCACTCAATGAATGGGTTTCAACTGTTTTTCTGCACTGGCCTTATACAAGATCATTTCCTTACCAAAACGCACCATTTGTTCAAGTGTGCATAATGTTTTGCATTATAACTTTGCTACAGTTTAGCTGTGACCGTATCACTATCTATGTAAAAAAAAACGACTTGTCCCTGAGGTTCTTTACTGTGCCATTTAAAGGCTGCTTGAAACAGTCTTCACTCTGAGAATAAATCATACCATTGTTCAGTGAACTAAAGTGTATATAAAGTTGTAAAATGCTGCGGAGGAGACAAGTCAACCATTTTGTGACCTTGAGTAATTAAATCTTGTTTAAATTATACTTCTGAATCTAAGGAAAGTACTGTATCCTAATGAAACGGTAATACTTCAGTAATTTAATACACTAATTTATTAGGTATATTCATTTTACTGATATATTTCAAGATTTTATTTCAGCTACGTTTGATGATTGAGAACCCAAAATAAATTTCTAAAACAATATATATATATCCTAGTTTTGAGCACTAACAAAACAATTTTTAAGACACAAATGTTATTTTTGGCCTATACAATTATGGTGAAGACTGTTGACTTGGCATTTGTCCTGTCATTAACACCCTCCACTAGGAGGTTAAGCCACCAAAGATTGATGCTAATGAAGCTGCTTGTTCACAGAATGCACTGAATTAATGCAACATATAAATTACAATTTGTTAATATATAAATTCTTATTAATAGAAAGTTGAATGGAAAGAAAACGTGTAGTAGAGTAGGTGCAGAAAACACAGAAAACCCACAGCCTTAAGAATACTGTGAAGCAAAGCCAATTTAAGAGTTTGTTGGGACGCCTAAACACTGACATATCCAGGACATCGGCTACAAGCGACTGTTGCATTCCATCCTTAAACCACTTTTGTACCAGAGACCGTGTCTAATGTGTCTTTCCTTGGGGTGAGGAGAAAAAGGACCGGGTCACCGTGATGTTATTTACCAGCAATTTTTGGAATATTAAACATTTCTAAGAAAATTAATTTGTATTTGTATTAGCTGCAACCCAAAATTTAAAAAATAGCAGAGGTAAATGCTTGATATATATTAATCTGTGCATAAGGAATTGATATAATAGTATAATAATGATGTTCACCTTGTCAATTAAATTACTGAGAGAAAGCTGTATTGGATTTTAATGCACTGAAACAGCTTATGCAATGGCTTCCTATGTCACCTGGTTAAATCTTTCAGTTTGTGCAGAGACATGATGGGAAAAGTGGGACATATGAAGAGTTGAATCTTCTCTTTAAAAATTTTTTTTATGGATTAAGGCTTTACAAGTTGTTATTGAGAGGTAAACGTTAACTATATTGCTCAATTTCAGCTTTCTGAGGTTTTTTAGCTTCACTGAAACTCCAGCCCAGTACATTCTGATTTGGTCTGCCTTTCAAACATCATTTTCCATGAAACAAACAAATAAAAAGCCCAGTATTTCTCATGGTATAGACCGTGTGAAAAACGTTCCCATTCTCCTTGGTGGATTTCTTCAGCATACAATTTAAAGTCACCCATATACCTGTAAGAAAGATCAGATAACATGTGACAAATGACAATTGATACAAGATGGGATGTCTTTTTAAAAATGGTACAGTACAATAAAGTATTCACCCCCCAACTTTTCACATTTTGTAATGTTTCAACAACAAAACTTTATTTTATCAGGATTTTACGTTACAGACCGACACAGAGTAGCACATAATTGTGAAACAGAACAGAAATTATACGAGGCTTTCAATAGTTTTTATAGATACAAATTTGAAGAGTGTGACCCCTTGTTTGCATTCCCTTTACTCTGGTTGTCTCTAAATAATATCTATTGCAAGCAATAGCTTTTATGGGTTTCCTAAATAATAAATATAGTGCACTGTGTGTAATTTAATCTCAGAATAAATACAGCTGCTCTATGAAGGTCTCCGAGGTTTGTTAGACATCAGTAAAAAATTATCATAAAAACAATCAAGGAAAAAATAATTGTTGCAAGAAAGCCATCAGAAGCCCTGTTTGCAGGGGACAGGTCAACCATGTGCAAAGTGCTCTGGTCATATGAGATAAAATAAAAATGAATGTAATCGCCTACATGCAAAAAGGTTTTGGAGGTAAAATCATCACTAAACATCACCCTGAACACACCATCCCCACCGTAAAACCTGGTGGTGGCAGCATCATGCTGTCAGGATGTTTTTCTTCAGCAGGGTCAGGGAAGCTTTTCGGAGCTCATGGGAAGATGGATGGATCCAAATCCAGGGCAACCCACAAAAAACTAGGGCAAGACCTAAGAATTGCTGTTCACAGGAATAAGGCGTTTCCATAAAGGCTTAAGCTCTGAATGTGAACCTGTAAATGGACGCCAACAGAGTTACAGATATAATAAAAATTCATGGCACACTTCTCAGTTTTATTTTGAAACCCTTGTATAAATTTATTTCCACTTCACACTATAGTAGTCCATGTTGGTCTGTCACAAAAAATCCCAATAAACAATTACTTTTGACACCTAACATAACAAAATGTATTGCATTTTTAATTCAGTCCAAAACAATTTGTGGAACAAAAAAAACAACTTACTTGCTTCATTTATTTTATAGAAAAGCAAATTCTTCTGATAACTGATCTTCAACTTCCTCCTGTGGCTCCTCTTCAGCAGGTAGTTCCTGCTGTTCTTCCATCTTATCTTCAATTTTGCCATTTTTATCCTTCTCCGTTTCCTCGTCCTGTGTTTCTGCCTCATGATTCTCCTCAAGGGCTGTTGAATCCTCCTTAACTTTTGCTTCAAAATGTTTCTTGATTTCTGACCCAGCAACCAACTTTTCATTCTTTGTGTCATTTTCCTCCTCTTCAGTAGGGATTTCTTGGGTCTCTCTGTCCTCCTGCTCCACAGGAGATGCATCTAGTTTATCTGCTGCTGCATATTCTTCTTGTTGGAAAGATGCTTCTGATTCTTCATTTGAGGACAGTTCCCATTCCTCTTCAGTTGCTACAAGTGCCTCTTCTCCAGTTTCTTCTGCATCAATCTCTCCAGGTGCCGCTGCAGATACCTCTTCCCTTTTCTGAATTGTGGGAGCTTCCTCTTCCTCAGCCCCAGTAGCTGCCTGTTCTTCAGCCACAGGTGCATCAGCCTCCTCTTGCTCCTCAGGTCCTGCAGGTTCAATCACTTGCTCCTCAGGTCCTGCAGCCTCCTCCACTTCCTCCTCAGGTCCTGCAGCCTCCTCCACTTGCTCCTCAGGTCCTGCAGCCTCCTCCACTTGCTCCTCAGGTCCTGCAGCCTCCTCCACTTGCTCCTCAAGTTCTGTAGCTTCATTTTCTTCTTCCTCACTTATGGTAGTGTCGTCTACTTGCTCCTCGGTTGCTACAGCTGCCTGCTCCTCCTCAGTTTCTGCAGATGCCTCTTCCTCCTCAGCAGCTGCAGCCACCTCTTCTTCTTCATAATCAGTTGCCTCTTTATCATCAACCACCTCTTCTTCCTCAGCAGCATCTGCTTCCATGTTCTCAGGATGCTCAGCAGGAGTCCACATTTGTTCTTTCACCTGACATGGAAAACCAGTGTTACATCAGATGAAGAGTCTGCACAGCATATATTGTGATTGTACCTACACATTCAGCTGTTTCAGTCAATGAAATGTGATTGTAGTGGCCCGGAAAGGAGGAGGTTTGTATATTATCTGAGTGTAGTTTGGATGTGAAGCCATGCCGAGCAATTACTTTGCTCAAATTAATGACATGAAAATCTCATTAACGTCTCCCTACAGGCTCAGCTTGTTCAGAAATAGCAAAGAGACCATGCAAGATGTCTCTGTGCGAGTCAAATGTGTTCTGGTTTGATACTCAAGGTTAATCTGTTAAAAGCCATCCTTTTCTAGAACTGTTAAATTTACTAAATTTGTGAATTATGTATGTTTATGTGAGCAATATCTCATTTATCTCCTATTTAAGATTACAGTGTGTTTACTTGTATAGACAAAAGTATTCCTAAAAAAGTATTTATCACCATTAAAGACATGTTTTTATTTTTTTAACATATGGTAAACGGCCTGCACTTGTATAGCGCTTTATCATTCACCCCGATGGTGGTTGGCTACACTGGAGCCACAGCTGCCCTGGGGCTGACTGACAGAAGTGGGGCTGCTCGGGACTGCAATACAATCGGCACCTTTGGGCCACTGACCACATGTGACCACTATCACCAGGCAAGGCGGGTGAAGTGTCTTAGTGTCTTGCTCAAGGACACAATGACTGAGACAGATGGAGCATGGGTTCGAACCAGCAACCCACTGGTCACAGGACAAACCCTTTACCACCTGAGCCACCATCTGAAGTGTGGTGTGCATTTGTATTCAGCCCTCCTGAGTCAATAGTTTGCAGAACCAACTTTCACTGCAATTACAACTTAAGTCTTCCACAGTTTTTACTATTTTGTTCTTAACTTCTTTTTTCCCCTAAAACCCCAGTAGTCTATTTACTGACATCCATTCATTTTCCAAATGAATCAAGATAATCCACACATCTGACTTCTTCTGGACCTTTCAAGCTAAAAGCACTGAGGTAACTGGAGCAGGGCACATAGAGCCAAAATTCCTTTGGTTCTGCGCCAGTACCCCTATGTCAGTTGTCCCTTCCTTCACAGGAAACTTACTTCACAGCTTTGATGTGTCATAACATGGCTTCTTGTAAACGGCAGAGGTAACTCTTTATGGTTTTCATTTGTCAATTTCCCCACTTTTACATAAAGACCAGATTTTCTGGGAGCATGAAAAATAGTTGTAGCAGATTATCCCACCTGAGCCCTAGATACTGTATCTGCAGCTCCTTCAGAACCCTTTGGGTGCTTCTCTGATTAATACTCACCTTGCTTGCTTGCTTGGAAGGTGCTATATAAATATATAGTTTGACTGATTAATTGATGGTCTGAACATTTTTCCATAAAAAGTTTACTTGTCTGTTGGGTATCTTTGTATTCATGACAGTGTTTATTCACTGTTTTCTAACAAACTTCTGTAGAATTACTTATACTTTGTATTTCTATAAAGACAGACTCTGCCAATTAGGTCACCAGTAAACAAATTGGTCGTACCTTATTTCACTTAGATTTATCAGAGTAAAGGGCTGAATATGAACACATGCCACATCTTTCAGGATTTTATTTGTAATAACTTTTGAAAACCCTGTATATTTTTGGCCATTATGCACCATTTTGTGTTGGTCTATAACAACAAATAATAATAGCACATAGAAGTTTGCGATTGTGATACAACAAATAGTGAAAAGGTTCAATGGTATGAATACATTAACAGGACACTGTATTAATGTTAATGATTGATGACAAATGAGAATAAAAATGGGGAACCATGTAGGATCACAAAGGTATACGTGCCTACTGTTACTTAGGTATTCTGTTTCTGTGTGTTCTTCAGCTAAGACCTTCGAGTATAGTACAGGTTATGCATAAATGTGTTTTCTTATTAAATGTGCTGAACTTACCTGCTCCTCTGCACTGGGCTTCAGGAACAGCTGGGACTCCTTGTTTTCAAGCAAGTTCCTAAAAGATACAAGATTCCAATTAAAATACTTTTTAACATGAACGCCTTTGGTTTGCTGGGTTTATTCATATTTACTATAACCCGAGCAATAATCATTTCAGGGGACGTTTCAATGTTGGTCACAAAAGATATTGCTTTTTATACTGGTTTCTATAAAAAGTCAGAACCATAAAATGATCCAAATGATACAAAAAGTGCCCATTTAAGAAACAAAGTAAACCAGACAGTGTGATACCAAAGTAGGCTTTGACAAAGGCCAAATAAAGTTCTGTGTGCGAGGAAAAGAGGGTTTTTCTCAGCTTTTCTAAAAGAAGGATTTTTTTTTTTTCAAAATTTACCTGAGATTAGCCATTTCCAGTAAGCTATTCTCCAACTGAGCCTGGTACGTGTCGAGTTGATTCTTCAGTCTTAACACCTCACTTGTCTGTCCATCCAGGCTTGAACTCATTGTGGCAATCTGGTCAGTATTTTTTTGTATCTTTGATTCAGCTTCTTCACGGTTCAAAGACAAGTCCTCAACCTTCTGGGATAGTTCACCACTCAGAACAGCCAAGCCCTCCACCTGCATCCTGATAACCTCAAACTCCGTACTCTTCTCCATCAGCATGCTCTGCAACTGGCTCAGTTGCTCCAGAGACACAGCAGCTTGCTGCACCTTTTCCAGTTGGCTTTTCATCTCAGTATGGATAGACAATACCTGAGCTGGGAGGTCAGACGTCTTGAGCTGCTCGGCTGTAGCCAAGGCCATGCCCACCTGTTTCTGAGCCAGTGCATAAGATTCCTCCAGGGAAGCCAGTCGAGTCTCCACGTTCTCTGAAACATGCTGCTGCAATGAAAGGCAGAAAAGGTGGTAGATGTGAGCTGAGTGGTAATTTTTCTCATCAAACTGGTCCAAAGTGGTACTTGCAAAGACCACTGACAAATGTCTCCAAAGTCATGAAGATTAAAGAATTTAGGATAATCTTCAAGAACTTAAACATTAGAAGGCTTTCGTTAGGTTTGAAGAGGGTCTAAGAGAGATGCATCATTTAGAGATTTTGTGTGTGATTTCCAATCGCCAAATATGTAAAGCCAATTCAGATTTCTCCTCATGAACTCAAAATAATGACAACTTACTAGGTTTCTACTTTTTGCATTAATCAAAAATGTAACTGTCCTAACAATATCAAGATCATGTTTATTGTCATACATGTTAAATTGTTAAGTCATGTATTAATTTATTGTAACTATAAAGGAACTTTGAGCTGCCTTTCTGTTGTGATTAATCATTATATATTTATTAGGACTAGAGGTGATCTCACAGTGTGTGTCGGTGAGACAGCTCCACAGTTAAACTTTATTTCACAAAACAAATTAAAACAAAATGATCAGAGTTGAGATTTTAAACTGTCCTTCGCATCCTATACCGACATTGAGCATGATCTGTACAATTAACATTACTAAATGTAAACAGCATTCCCTGCATGTAGTCCTCATTAAGCTAGTAGATGCTTACTTCTACTATGAGATTTCTAAAGGATTCCCAAAACTTCCTGATTCACCATGTTCTATGAAAAATTTTACTTTTCAAAAGGATTAAACAGAGCAACATTGCTGTAATATATTTAGCTCCCTGCTGTTATTATGATAAACATATAAGCTGTTCTTAAATAGAATTTGCTAGTCACAAAACTGAAATCTAAACTCATGTTAGTTAGAATAAACCCTGGTTAATCAGGGCCATGGTAAAATTAACTGTGCCTTTCTAAAATCATAGATGAGCAAATATCCCTAAATAATCCTCAAAGCGTGCTTGTTCCCAAGTTACAAAACATCTCACTGTTCTTGCAGAAAATACTTGCTGAAGAGACTGAGCCTCACATGTGCAAGGTTTCCACAGAGCTGTCTTCCTGGAATACTTTGGACTTTTCAAGTACGAGGAAATATAGATTAAAGCAGCCATGACACAACAGAATTGGCTGATTCATGCAAATGGATCTTTATACATATATATTCTGACATTGAGTATTATTGCAGCAATACAAACTTTTGTATTTTCCAACTTTCTGATCAACTGTTTTTCAAACAGCCTGCACACAGCTTCTCAAATAGTGTTTGGTAACCAAAACCCCTGCCTAAATACAGTCTTGACACATTACGGTCTTGTTTATAAAGTTTGCACAGCATTTTCTGCTCAGCTCTGAGTTATGTTTAGTAATATAAAAAAGTATACAAATAATGTACAAATATTTCTATTGGCAATCTTGATAATTTAATGATTTGATAAAGAACCTAGCTTAAGTGCAGTGTTCTTGTTGGCATGGAACAAACAACAGCTGTTGGGATGTTGAAAATAGCAGCGTTTTGTGCTCAGTGAAACTTATGGCATTTTGAAACCTGATAGAGTCCTGCACATTTTAGCTTTCTTCGCATGCAGCTGGTAGCTTGTACGTGGCCTAATGTTTTTTTCTATTCTCAGAAACATTTTAAACTGCAATTCATTCATTAAATGGGTCATCCTTATAGGCAAGTCTGATCTGGTTAACAAGCAGGCTCCAGTAAGGAATTTAACTATATTAAGTTTTTACCTTGGTATTTGACAGCCTTAACTCCTCGTGAGAAGACTGCAGCTTGGTTACTTTCACCTGAATGCCCATGACGTTGTCTGTTAGTTCGGTTAAAGTTAGGTGGTGCTGGAAAAAGAACCATCCACCGGAGATAAAGCCAATCACAAAAATCAAAACTAAAACCAGCAGAGGAGTGTGGCTGTATCCACCTGGGCGAATGTCTGTTTCCAATATCTCATTTTTAAAAAAGTTATCCTCCTGTTTGTGGTTGCTTTTCCCTTTTCGGTGCTTGGCTGTCATTGTTCCACCTTATGTCAAGGACACAATGTTCTAGTCAGGCACAGTGGTGATATATCCAAAAACCCTGCAGGTCACACAGCGGGAGCCGCGGCGAGAGCGCTGATTTAGTTTAGACGCTGTGAAAACAGACCCCGGGCTTAATCTCCACGGCGAAACCAACGAGGTCTGCAAAGGACTGAAGAGAGAGGAGGTGTGACAGAATGGTGTGATTTTGACAGTTCTGGGTGAGGAGGTGGGCGTGAGGCCGGGCTGGCACGGGGAGTGGCTGGCTGACCGACAGCAGTTGTGGCAGGCGAGTTGCACTCCGGTGCGTCTGTGCGCTATTTATAGAGATAGATAGATAGATAGATAGATAGATAGATAGATAGATAGATAGATAGATAGATAGATATCTGAATATCTGATAGATAGATAGATTTTAAGTCATTTTAACTAAAATGTCCTTGTAATTGGTAACTTCAGTAATAGTTGTAGTTTGAATCGTTTTGTGTTGACAAAACAAAACAGTTTCGGGCATCAAATTTATGTAAATTTTGTCGACTAAAATGTCATGGAAATCTTTAAGAAATATTGTTTCTGGGAGAATTTTTTGAATTACTTTAGATAACTTTTCCAGAACCTATTAGATACTTTCATGAAACTTAAGTTCCTAAAAAGTTCCATGATAGTAGGCAAAGTTCCATGAAAGTACCTGGTAAGTCCTATCGAAGTTTGATGAACGTTTCATAAAACTAGCCAGGCAAGTACAACAAAAATTCCATGAAAGCATCTAGGAAGTCCAATGAAAGTTCAATGAAAATACCTGGTAAACCTCTTTAAATTACCAAAAACATAAAGTTCCTAGACGAAGGTAATTGGTGAGCAACATCTAAGTTGCTGGAAAACAATCTCTAAGTTTAAGAATGTATTGGTGTTTTATGTAATAATAATAATTTAGACTTTATTGATCTTGCAATTGAGAAATTATTATCTGCATTTAACCCATTCCTTAGGGAGCAGTGGGATGCCATTGTGCAGCACCCAGGGAGCATTCAGGGGCTAAGGGTGTTGCTCAAGGACACAGAGTGGCAGGCTGTGGTATTTGAAACAGAGTACTTGTGGCCTCTCCAGGAACAAATGCCCTGTTCTCTAACCACTAGGCTACCACTCCCTTAGTGTAGTGTTACTTGATATTTTTACATTCACTCATCCAATCCAGGCTGCACGGTGGCGCAGTTGGTAGCACTGTTGCCTTGCAGCAAGAAGGTCCTGGGTTCAATTCCTGGCCTGGGGTCTTTCTGAATAGAGTTTGCATGTTCTCACCGGGTACTCCAGCTTCCTCCCATAGTCCAAAGACATGCCTGTTAGGTTAATTGGTCACTCTAAATTGACCTTAGGTGTATGAGTGTGTGCATGGTTGTTTGTGTGTTGCCCTGGCAATCTGTCCAGGGTGTACCCTGCCTCTCGCCCATAGACTGCTGGAGATAGGCACCAGCTCCCCCGTGACCCACTATGGAATAAGTGGTAGAAAATGACTGACTGACTGACTCATCCAATCCAGTCATTGTCTCTATCCACTTATACATGGAGTTTTTAAAGGTCCAAAGGTCATGTATCAAACCCTGACGGCTGTGTCTAGGACTAATAGCCACCATATATGGGGCGCATGCTCTACCTCTACACCACATGCCACTCCAAACAACAAATGGGTTTTAACCTTAATTTAAATGAACTCTGGGTTTCAGTAATGTTGCAGTTTTCTGGAAGCTTGTTCCACATTAGTGGACCATAAGAACTGAATGCTAACCTGATTCTGGGTTTGCAAGGTAGACTTAAACCAGAGGACCTGAGTAGTCTATAAGGTTGATACAATGTCAGGAAATCTTTAATGCATTTTGGTGCTAAGCCATTCAGTGATTAATTAATTAACATAAGTATTTTATTGTCTGTTCTCTGAGATACAGGATGCCATTTTAAGGACTTCAGAATTGGGGTGATGTACTTTTAGCCAGACCCGTGAAGACACTTTTGCAGTAATCAATTTGACTAAAGATAAATGCACGGATGAGGTTTTCCAAGATCCTGCAGGGACATTAGTCCTTTAGTCCTGGAAATGTTCTTCAGGTGATAGAAGGCTCACTTAGTAAACTGTCTTTGTGTGTCTCTGAAGATTTCAGGTCTGAGTCCATCACTACATCCAGATTTTGAGTCTGATCAGTGATTTCTAGCTGTAAGAACTGAAGCTGTGTACTGACTAGAACCCTGGCTAGAAGACATCAAAGCAGCTGATCATTGTTAAAACAGCTTTTTTCAATAACCTTACAGATGAATGGGAGATTTGAGATGGGCCTGTAGTTTTGCAATAGCAAGTTGCTGATTTTAAGGGCCGAAGGAAAGCACCTGACAAAAGGAATGAGCTTATTATTTGAAATAAATCAGACGCTATGACAGGCAAAACTTTCTAAAGGAAAGCTGTTGGTAAAATTTTGAGACAGCAGGAGAAGGAGCTTAGTTGATGAATAATTTCTTCAAAGCTTTTTGTAGTTGATATGGTAGAATTGTGTTATTTTGTCCAAATTTGTTTTGATTGGACACACCACTGGTACTGGAGTTGATATTGATGTATGGACTATTCGTTTAATTTTCTGAATTTTTTCAATAAAGAAGTTAGCAAATTCATTGCAGGTCCTGGTAGAGTGGAGTTCAGATGCTACAGATGTGGGAGGGTTTGTTAAAACCATGGAAAAGAAGGCATGAGCATTATTGATGTTTTTGTTGATGATTTCAGAAAAGACAGATTCTTTAGCATTTTTTCAGTTATATTTTTTCAGTTATGTCTGTGAAGTCTTTCTTTATAGATGGTATCATAGACCTGGAGTCCAGTCTATCGCCACCTCCATTTAGCTTTTCGATACCCCCCTTTTTTTGAATTCTTATCGATGGAGCCTTTCTCCGCTGTGATTTCTTATTACCAGTGACAACCTTCACCTTAATGGGAGCAATGGAATCATTGATGTCTAAAAATTTAGAGTGGAAGTTATGTACGAGTTCATTTATTTAGTTACAGGACAACATGGAAGTGGAAGAGTAAACTTGGTTAAAGGTTTCAGTTGAACTGTTTTTTAAAAAGCATTTTCTGATAATATTTCTTTGGCTAATTGAGTCAATGGAAATTATGCTTTTAAAGATAGCAGAAAAATTTTCATATAGGGCGACATCAGTTACAAAGACCTTAGAAATGTTTAGACCCTCAGCGATGATCAAGTTCAAAATACGTCCCCATTCATGTGCTGGCTGATTAATATGTTGAGTCAAATCAAAATGTTTTAGTGTATCACATAGATCTTTTGCCCCTCTGTCATGGGGGTGGTCAACATGGATGTTGAAGTCTCCCACAAGGATTAAACAGTAATAATCAACACATATCACAGATAGGTCATTGAAATCCCTGAAAAAGTTTGCATTGGGTTTGGGGGGGCTTTAAAACATTCATAAACATGCCTCGTACAGGGACCTTTACCTGGACAACCATTATTTTAAAATTCAAAAAAGTCAAATTTGCCCAAGAACATCTTTTGTGAATCATACAACAAAGGAGAGGTATGTTCAGGCTTTCTGAAGGTCTTTCAAACTTTTCCGTTGCACTTTTTCCCCCTGGCCCTATATCTGTTTTCAGTTGAATGTTTTTTCATGTTTTCTTTGTTTGTATTAAATATACTTTTCATCAAGCCCACATTTCTGAACTAAAATGTTTTTAATTGGTCTGATGTAATATTCTAATCCTAAATGTGATTTTTTTCATCAGCTTTAAAGAAATTCATAGTGAATTACGAGTAATGAAGGCATGAAAACAGTCTGTGTAATACATCTAAAGATTGTGTTACGCAAAGTAAACGTAGTTACTGAAACAAAAAAACCTTTTCAATAATATTCAAATTTATTGAATATGACTGTATGTGATGTATCAGTCAGAAGGGCACTTAAATATTAATGTATGCTGGTTACCTTTATCAGCTAATTTAACATGATCTGAACACATTTTCCAGTACAAATGGATTGTTGCCTTAACACAATTAAGTGATATTAGTTCAATGTTAAACTGAAACAAATCTCTTTAGGATGCACAAAAATCAAGGAAACACCTCTAACAACTTTAATATTAAAGGTACAAATCTTCTTTAAAGTATCTCTGAGGCAGCTGAATCACTGTGTTAAAATAACAATAAATATGAAGGATACCAGGCAAGACGATGAATTAAACTGTAACTGATTTCTGATTGGAATCATTCTTTAATTCACAGACAATCAAGAATCTGATGCTTTATTATTGCAGCTCCTTTATTTTCCAACAGTATTATTGCATCCATATTATTTCAGTGTATAACAACCTCTCTCATCACCCTGCTCTGGACAGATGATTTTTGAACAGTGGTATCTTCAGCTTCTTTACTCTGTATAAAAAAACACAGAGATTATTTAGCATAATTTGCTCTTATGCTCTTCTTACTGTGAATGTATAGTTGATATAAAAGGTCTACATAAACCAGTTAAAATACTAGATTTTAGTGATATAAATGAAATGAATAAATGAAACCAAAATTAATAACTTCAGGATTTTTTATACTGTTAATGCGACACATAATCTGAAAAACCCAATTGAAAAAGAATCAAAAATAAGTGCACACACCTTCCTATAGCTGGGAATGTCACTGTATTCAAATTTAACCACCACATTATGCTAGGTAGGAGTCTGTAAAAACCTACTATCATTCAAAGTCCTACAATAAAGATAAGTTGTTCTAGTTGTCTATTCCTGAATCGTCGAATCTTACTGCAAAAGCCATGGTATGCAGTTTCCAATTGATTAGCAGGATCTCATTGTGAAAAGTTGATGGTCAGGCGAAGAGTACAAAACAATTTCCAAGGCATTAGATATATCAGCAACACACTAAAGTTAGTCTTCATCAAGCAGGAAAAAAATATGGTGCAACAGTGACATCACCAATAACTGTATGTTGGCAGAAAATTTAAGAAAACATGAGAAATAAACTGCGCATGGAAGTTACTAAGAAGCCTACAGTGACATTAATAAAGCAGCAGAAACACTGGACAAGTACTTGCCAAAATCTTCATACTGTATGTGGTAGGGTGGTAAGATGAGCCTTTTCTTTTAAAGAAAAACATACCATTTTTCAAAAACACTTTTGTATTCTCCCAAAAGCATGTTGGAAAATGACTCATGCGCCAGTGAAAGCAAGGTTCAACGTTTTAATCATAATTCCAAAAGGACAGTTTGCTGGAAAAACTGATCACTCATCACTAAAATAAGAACATTCAGAGAGATGCATTGTGGTGGGAGCATTATACATCTTTGGGACTATTAAAACTGGGCCCTACGTTAAGGTAAGAAAATTATGGAATAGCACTCAATGTTATCACAAAACCTTAAGGCTTCTGCCAAAAAGCTGAAAAGGAGTTTCATCTATTACCACAATACCAAACCAAGATATACGTCAAAATCAACAAAAGAACAGCTTCATCACATTAAAGTTTTAAAAAAGTCCAGCCAGAGCCCAGACCCAAATCCAACTGAGGATCTGTGAGGCAATCTGAAGAGAACTGTGCACAGGAAATATGGTCACAGTTTTAGAGCATTTTTGCAAAAAAATAGTGGACAAATATTCCCGTGTCAAAATGTGCCATAATAAGAATGAGTGTTGAAATAAAATCAACACAGTATTAGTTAAAAGGTTTGCACATATTTTAAACCCCACCACAAAATAATATTTTTTCTTTTTCAACTTTATGCAAAGTCAGATAAAAAGGGGAAAAGGTTCTGAAAGGAATTTAAAAGCACCTAGCATATTAACAGGGATGTGTATACTTTTTATATGCACTGTAAATACAGCCATGTTTCAGTCTTACCTCTGACACTGAGCACTGTGGAGCATTCAGCTCGTCCTAAGCTATTTTCTGCAACGACGGTATACTCTCCTACGTCTTTGGGACCCACACGAAGGATCAGCAAGGAGCAGACGCCACACGTGTTGGAGATGTAATAGTTGGTATCTGTGTTTATGCTGACATGGCTTCGATACCAAGTGATACGAGGTGTGGGGTTTCCCTTCACTGCACAGCTCATATGGCACTCATAACCTACTGTTGCAGTTTGAGGCTTCAAAAGTACAATGAAGGTTGGAGTGCATCGCAAATCACAGTCCTTACTTCTTGGTTCGATTTTCACAATTTTTTCTGTGGGAAATTACAGATAGTGTTATCCTATTTGTCTTAAAATGCACTAATTTGGACTTTGAGATAACATAAGATAGAAAAACACACCTTTCTTTTTTGCCATTCCCCAGGTTGGGGATTCTGAGGGCGTTGATATACCCATGTCATTTTTGGCGTACACTCGGAAATGGTACTCCCTCCCTTGCAAAATGTTGCAAAGTGTAAACCTATTATTGAAGAGCCTTTCAGCCGCTGTGGTCCATGTGTGGTTAGTGGAGTCCAGTTTGGACACTGTGTAGTGGAGACGATCATCACGCTTCTCATCAGGAGAAGGTTGCCAGATCAAAGTCACAGTCCCAGGAACACTTTCTTCCAGTTCCACTGGTCCAGGAGGCTTTGGATCATCTGGGAACATAGTTCACAGTTTTACTTATATAGCTACATTTGAAAATGTTAAAAACTGACAGAAAAAACCCAAAAAAACCAACAGTTTTACCTGTTACCCTGACCTCCGTACAAAAGGTTTCCTGTCCAACAATATTTTTCACCAAGACAGAGTAGATGCCTGAATCTGAGCGCTCAGAAGTGGGAATCAACAGCTGAGATGCACCATCAGAATTACTGATTGTAACATGCTTCATCACTGGCACATTGTCTTTTAACCATGTAATCTCTGGCCGTGGGGATGCCTGTTTAAAAAAGAAGCACTATTATACAGTGGCTTTCAAAAGTTTTAATTCCCTTGAATCTTTTCCTCTTTTGTCATGTTACAACCACAAACTTCAACACTTTTTATGAGGTTTTTAAGGGATAAACAAACATGAGGTAGAGCATAAGTGTGAAGCATAAGAAAAAGTAAATTTTTTTATGTAAAAAGTGTGGCATGCATTTGTAATTAGCCTATTTACTGTTATATAGCCTAAAGATTAAAGAACACAATAGACTGGGATAAAGTTGTGGAGAAGTTTAAAGCAGCATTAGGTTACAAAACAATATCTAAAGCTTTAAATATATCAGACAACTTGTTAATTCGTCATCCGGAGAAAAGCGCTGCACAAGTGTAAACCTACCAAGACATAGCCATACGCCTAAACTGACCAGCCAGGAAAATAGAGCAATCATCAGAGATGTAGTTAAAAGGCCAATGGTAACTCTGGAGAAACTGCTGAGATCCACATCGCAGACATGAGAATCTGTTGACAGGGAATGTATTAGTTGTGTACTTTACAAATCTGGCGTTTTTAGAAGAGAGGCAAGAAGAAAGCAATTGGTGCAAGAAAGCCATAAGACGTTTGATCTAAAATTTGCCAACAGTCATTTAGGACAGTGTTTTTCAACCCTAGTCCTCAAGGCACACTTTCCTACATGTTTTAGATGTTTCCCTGCTTCAAGACACCTAATTCAGATGATTACAGTCTTTCAAAAGTCTGTTAATCAGTTGCGAATTGAAATCAGGTGTGCTGAAGCAGGGAAACATCTAAAACCTGTAGGGTGGGGTGCCTTGAGGACCAAGGTTGAAAAACACAAAGCAAAGCAAAAGTGCAAGAATGTGCTCTGATTCACACAAAAACTGCACATCACATATACTACACAGTGAAACATGGAGGTTAATAGAGGAAAAGCCCTAAAGAAAACATCCTAAGGCTGGAAAAGGCTGAAGAAGACTTCAGAATGAGGCAATTATTTATCTCCCAAAAGGACAACCATCGTAAACATACAGTCATAGCTACAATGGAATAGTTTACATGAAGGCACATTCATGTGTTAATAGTCAAAGTCCAGACCTAAATTAAATCTGTGAAAAGACTTGACAACTGATTTTGACAGAAACTCTCCGACCAATCTGACTGATTTCGAGCTACTTTGTAAAGAAGAATGAGCAAAACTTTCCATTTCTAGATGCATAAATCTATTAGAGATATTGCCGACAAAACAGCTATAGATGCAGCAAACCATGGTACTACAAAGTAATGACTCAGGGGAGACATACAAATTTTGAAAACTATGTACAGTATTCCGCCTATTTGAAAAGCATGCACATTTATACTTTTTCTTGGTCTATTAAATAAAATTCTCATTAAATACACTGAAGATTAGAGTTGTAACATGACAGAATGTGGAAAAAGAAACAGGTCAATGACTTGAGTAAATCTCACCTCAAAATTGACTCTTATCCGGACAGAGTTCCCTGCTCTCACAACCATGAAACTCTTCATCTTGTTGTTTGTGAACCTTGGTCTTACTTTATTGAGAACAACAAAATTTGTTTTAGTTTAAAGTAGTAAAACTAAAAAGTAATAAGCAAAATTTAAAAGCATCACAATAGTAAGATTATATTGACTGAATGGATAAAAACATGTATAATAAATTATTGCTAGTTGTTGACATACCAGGCAAAGGCATTGCAAATATGTAGTTTGGCAGTTCCTCAGGTGTGCTTTCTCCCCCATCATTCATAGCAATGACTCTCACCCAGTACATATCCATAGACTTCAGGCCCTTCACATTATAGGAAGTCATGATAATAGGGGTGCTGTTACAACGTGACCATTCAATCCAATCTGCCCGCCGGATCTCAACAAAATATCCTTTAGCTTCATCCTGAATGCCTGGTTTGTCCTCAGGTTTAGTCCATGTCACAACCATGTTGGTGTAAGATGTTTCTATCACCTTCAGGCCTGTTACTTTACCAGGAGGCTCTAGACAAATCCAGGTATTATTAATTAGTTCATGGTTAAAATGATTAGTAAGTTGAATACATAATTAGTTTTATCATATTCAGTCTATTTAACATTTTGTAATACATTTGTAAAACTTACTTTTAGGATCCCGTGCAAAAACAAAGTCTGATGCGTTGCTATATTCACCAGCTCCTGAGAGGTTTATGGCACAAACTCTGAACTCATATTCCATACCTTCCACTACATCCCTCACTGCATACTTTGTATCTAGAAGCCATTTCAGAACAAACAAAAATGTCAATTGCTTACATTCTCATACCATTTGCATGTACTGTAAGTAAATAGATATAAATACCTTTTATTATCTCATCTGTTGCGTTCACAACGGTCCAAATATTACTTCCTTGTTTGCGCTTCTCTAAAATATAGCCCAGGAGACGTGACCCTCCATTGCTAGCTGGTAAAGACCATGAAAGGTTGATGCAATCATTAAATGCACTGACTACCTTGGGAGGGGTTGGAGGCCCTGGAAAAGCTGAAGAATTCAGAAACAAAATGGACTTCATTTCATATAAAACATTCCATGCTGAAGCTTTATTTAAAAAAGAAACTGGCAAAATGAGCTACATCTAACTTAAATTGTCTATCTTTCTTTTTAGTATTTTAGAAAATCAACAAATGTATTCAATCATAAACAACAATAATATTGTTTTGGCTTACCAAACTTGCCAGCTTGCATTTCGTCTGTCTCCATCACCTCACTCGTTCCTTCTGAATTTACTGCCCAGATGCGATAACAGTACCTTTGCCCACGATCCACATTTGTGTCCCGGTAGACGGGAATGCCTGGTATTTCACCCATTTTCTTCCAGGTGTTTCGTCCCACTTGCTGACGTTCAAGTATGTAGTTAGTCACTGGTGAACCACCGTCATCCTTTGGAGGCCGCCACTTAAATTCAATGCATGAAGCGGAACTCTCAGTAGCCTCTGCAGGACCCAGGGGAGAGGATGGCTTGTCTGAAACAAAAAAATGTTTCATGAAGCCTCTCAAATATCTCAACTGCTTATATGTAAGGTATAAAACCCGTATTTTTATAAAGGCAAAAGTTAGTTCTGAGACACATCAACATTTTCATTTGCATATTTATCAAAAGGAAGGACCATACTTTAAGAAAACAATGCATTAGTCCAAGAACTTCTAATTGAAAGTACATTCAGAACTTTGAGAGGACGGATGGTCTATCTAACATTCATCGAATGCATTTTGCTGTGAAAAGACAGTTGCGATAAATATAAGCCATATTGCAAAAGTAATGTGTGTATATATATATATATATATATTCACATATATACACATACATATACACACACATATATATATTGTCCTGTTGAAAAATAAATGATGCTCCAACTAAATGCAAACCGGATGGAATAGCATGCCGCTGCAAGATGCTGTGGTAGCCATGCTGGTTCAGTATGCCTTCAATTTGGAATAAATCCCCAACTGTGTCACCAGCAAAGCACCTCCACACCATCACACCTCCTCCTCCATGCTTCACGGTGGGAACCAGGCATATAGAGTCCATCCGTTCACCTCCTCTGTGTCGCACAAAGACACGATAGTTGGAACCAAAGATGTCAAACTTGGGCTCATCAGACCAAAGCACATATTTCCACTGGTCTAATGTCCATTTCTTGTGTTCTTTAGCCCAAACAAGTCTCTTCTGCTTGTTGCCTGTCCTCAGGAGTTGTTTCCTTGCGGCTATTTTACCATGAAGGCCTGATTCACACAGTCTCCTCTTAACAGTTGTTCTACAGATGTGTCTGCTGCTAGAACTCTGTGTGGCATTGACCTGTTCTCTAATCTGAGCTGCTGTTAACCTGCGATTTCTGAGGCTGGTGACTCGGATGAACTTAACGTCCGCAGCAGAGGTGACTCTTGGTTTTCCTTTCCTGGGGCGGTCCTCATGTGAGCCAGTTTCTTTGTAGCGCTTGATGGTTTTTGAGACTGCACTTGGGGACCTTTCAAAGTTTTCCCAGTTGTTCGGACTGACTGACCTTCATTTCTTAAAGTAATGATGGCCACTCGTTTTTCTTTACTTAGCTGCTTTTTTCTTGCCATAATACAAATTCTAACAGTCTATTCAGCTGTGTACTGTATCCACCTCCTGCACAACACAACTGATGGTCCCAACCCCATTTATAAGGCTTGAAATCCCACTTATTAAACCTGACAGGGCACACCTGTGAAGTGAAAACTATTTCAGGTGACTACCTCTTGCAGCTCATCAACAGAATGCCAAGAGTGTGCTAATAGGTTTTCGATATGTCTAACAGGAGTGCCAATATTTGTATAGGGCGCTGTAGAGATTAGAAGCCTACAGGGTAGCAGAATATTAAAATAGCTTATAAATTGATTGGCTTGTTTTCTCCCATGAAACTCTGTGAGATCTCTCTTTTGGTTTTGTAAGGGAATAGCACCAAAGACAGAAGCAAAGAGTTTTGTGAGCTGTACTCACTGTCTGATGACTGTTGCCCTCATATCTATAATCTGCCTGATATTAAAAAAGCAGACCCACCTTTTAATTTCTGCACTGTTGTCAGTCACTCACCAAGCACAATAAGCTGCGATACCGCCTCAGTAAAGCCATGGTCATTCTTTATCTTTATCTTGATCTCTCCAGTGTCCCTTCTCTGGCATCTGCTCAGGAGCAAGCGGGTGTGACTGGTAGATTTTTCTATCTTTATACTGTTGTTATCTTGCAGCTCATCTCCGTCTCGGTACCACTGAACTTTTATAGGTTTGTGGCCAATAAACTGCAGTTTAAAGATGGCGTTGTGTCCCACTTTAACTGTCAAAGGCCGGGTGAAAGCACTGAGGTCTTCTGAGTCAAACCTTGGAGGATCTAAAAGTATCAATGCAGTTTGGATGATTTCATTTCTTTGACATTATTATATTATATATTGTAATGTTTACTTTTTTTCCTTGACAAATACTCAAACCTCTGACGTTGATCATTGCCTCTGTCTTACGACCATCAGCTTCAAAGCGGTATTTCCCACAGTGTTCCTCAGTGCATTTTTTTATCACTAAATTATGGATGGGTCCTTCCATAGTGATGGAAAAATTATCATCTGGGTATATCTGTTAGGGTTCAAAGCAAACAGATAAAATATCTCAACACAGCAATTAAGTTAATTAATTAAGTTATTAATATGAGAAACACTTCAGTGACAACTATTCTGAAGCAAAAAAGAAGATGAATTTGACTTTTATGGCAAACCTTTTTTCCATCTCTGAACCAGACTCCCTCACAGTCCTCACTGCTGAGCTTACATGTTAACTCAGCACTCTCATGGATGATTGCATCAACATCTGACAAACCCCAGATGAACTGAACGCCAGGATCTGAAAACAGCCAAATGTTTCTTTTTAGATAATGCATCTCATAACAAATAAAACTCAAATATATTTTTGTTAATATACATAATTTCTTTCAAGCACATACTGATCATGCATAACATCAGGGACAGGTAAAGTCAGTACCTGATAAAGTCAGGATCTATTCAGCATTACACCTTTAAGTGTGTGGAATATATCAGGGCGATATTTAAATAGACAAACAGCATTAATATATTTCTGCCTCAGGTTCTTAGCAAACATAGACCCCAGATAGTAGATAGTGGTATTTTCAACTACTAAAAAAAAGATAATTATTTCCCCTTAAAAAAACATTTAATTGGAAAAGTTGCTAGTGGTTGACTTCAGCTGTTTTGGCAATGAGTTGTTGTTTCGTAATAAATTTATCACCTAACAACCTCTTTACTTTTAAAACATTTCTATACTACATTAAACAATAAATACATAAAATATACATCAGTCAGTCAGTCAGTCATTTTCTACCGCTTATTCCATAGTGGGTCGTGGGGGAGCTGGTGCCTATCTCCAGCAGTCTATGGGCGAGAGGCAGGGTACACCCTGGACAGATCGCCAGTCCATCGCAGGGCAACACACAAACAACCATGCACACACTCATTCATACACCTAAGGTCAATTTAGAGTGACCAATTAACCTGACAGGAATGTCTTTGGACCGGTGAGAACCCACGCATGCACGGGGAGAACATGCAAACTCCATGCAGAAAGACCCCAGGCCGGGAATCGAACCCAGGACCTTCTTGCTGCAAGGCAACAGTGCTACCACATTTGCAATATTATTGTGCAGCCCTACTAGTTAAGTCAAGTGAAGTTTATTTATATAGCGCTTTTCAGCAACAAGACACTCAAAGCGCTGTACATGAGGAAAAACATTACAATGATACAGAAAATCAAACACAGAAAGACAAATCAAATGACATTAATAATCCTTGGGAGTTTAATGGTAACAGCTGGTTCTACTCCAATCTTTCTAATAGAGGTAATTAGCTCATTAAGTAAAGAATTCATCCTGTGCTAGAAGAAAAATGACAATATTAATCCTTGAGGTCGCTGGTATGAGGCAGTTGTGGTCCCATCATTCAAATAAGCTGGGTCACTGGTATAAAACATTTTTAGTCCAAACTTTTTAAATACTAATAATGTTTGGCTTTCACTGGTATGAAATTATTGTAATACAAACCTTCTAAGAAATCTAAACATCTCTGGTCATTGGTGTAAAAACAGCTTTAGTCAAATTTTAACATGTTAATAATATTTGGCTTTTGCTGGTAATCCTGTTGAGAAATCTGAAAATCTATGAAAAGTAATGAAATCACACATTTAGGTAAAGTAAGATAGGAGGGAATAAATCATATTTTAGAGACTATTCTGAGCAGAATACAGTCTTAAGTAGTACAAAAAAACTTCAGCAGGGGTAAGCAACACATACATAAGTAAAGATTTGGCAAGAGTACTGTGGAATCTCGAGGGTGCGTATGTATAAGGCTGAATGTGTTTGCAAGAATTAGACTGTCAACACTGACAGAAGCACCATTGTCCTTGAGAAGAGAGGGGGACGTTTTATCAATCGACCGCATAGTCCTATTGGCAAACACCTGGTAGGGGAGTGCTGGGGAAGAGTGTCGTGTTTATGTAACATCCAGGAGATATTTTGTCGATAGCCAGTTAGCAGAAGTTGCAAAGGCCACATCGGGGCGCCAGATTTAGAAAAACAATGAATGTTGTGGTTCAGGCAGTTGTGAATTTCCAACTACCTTAAGAGTTTTACTGGTATGTCTCAGTTGCGAATCCAAATAGCCAAATTTCTGGTACTTTCCACAGATCTCGAGCATGCAACTTCTCCAAGGTTATATCCTTTAACCTCTGAGTCCAACCGCTGCCAGGCTGTGATTCTGTTCAAGAATCGTGTCCAGCTTGCGATTCTGCTCTCTTAACATTTCAGTCTGAGTGTTGATCGCTCTACAAACTCCATCCAACATGGCAGGCAGCTTTGGAACGTTTGAACTGCTGTCCACGTTTTGCGAATCATTTGATAAGCCAGGGAACCACCAACTCCAAAAGGCTGAAATCCTGTTATTAAATGTCCAAATATGTACACATTTTCTACATCCGCGACCGACATCGTAGTCAGGCACACAATCTTCCACTGCTGCCAAGAATCCATTGTGTATCCAGAGAAGTATGTCCAGGCTGGACAAGAGGGTTCTCCTTTACCCTGTCTTCCCGTCAAACATTTTTAATCAATTACGTTGAGAGACCAGCTGACCAAATCCATAATTTACAAGTTTGGAGGATATGCAAAGCGAGGCTCTGAGAAAAATACAGACAAAAGCAGAAGCAGGGATCAACAGGGAGGGAGGGAGAGAAAACGCATTTGTCTTCCACCGAGAGCAAGAGAATGGGTAAGTATTTATCAAGAGTGGTCCAAGGAAGAGGCAGTGGTGAACCTACATCTACATAGTCACTGCAGTGTAGTTGTATTACTTTTACCATTGTCAGTGGCAAGCGAAAGAATTGTACAATTTTTGAGTGATTCCTATTTGACATTTAATATGGGAAAAGCATTTACCCCAGTGTTTCTTTTACGGAAATACTTTTGAGCTATTGACTTGGCCTCCAAACCCCAGACTTTAGCACAATCAAGCATTTATGGATATGTTGGAGAAATAACTCCAGGTAATAGAGGTTATATTGCATCTTACAGGACTTAAAATATCCGCTGCAAACATTCTGGTGCTGAATACCTCAGAACACCTTTAGGCGTCTTGTGGAGTCAGTGCCTTGATAGGTCAGGGCTGTTTTGGACCAAAAGGCACACCAACACAGTATTAGACAGTTGGTAATTATATTATACTTAACAGTTTCTTTTCCTGTAAAATGTTGTAAAGTTTGTTTACATTTTAAACAGGATCTTGCAGTAGTTGAAGAAAATATGCTTTCTTGTCAAATGCAGATCTATTAGTTCATTCATGTCAAGGAAAAAAAGTTATTAGACTAGCAATCTCAGTGTTAATCACATTAAGTGGTAAATAATATACAATGATGAAACACAGTGTAAGGGATAAGCAACATGCTGAGTTAACTGTTGGCTGATGAATGGTCCTTAAAACAAACAAAAAAATTCACAGAGAAATAATTGGTTTTAAGTAACTGACTACTCACCAATCACTGAATCTGTAATCAGAGGGACTTGTCTTTTACGTCTTGTATGGTTGGATGAGTTGCTCATATATACAGCCTCGTCACACTCACCATGGTCTTCAGCAAACACACACTTGCCTTTTCACATCACATACAGCATTTTATTTGCATAGTTTTCAATCTATTCAAGCTAATCAATGGAGATAATATAGCTGTACAATACATCTGTAAAAATTTCAAATGTTTTTACTTTATGTAAATTAACATGGCCAATAGATTTTACACGTATCAAGATGTGTACTGCTGCTTAGAGCATATTATCTCCAAAGCTCTGTTGCCTTTAGTCAAAACAACAATTTTATGCTGTAATGTCAAACGTCTTACCATTATGTTATACTTAGCTGTTTATTTTCCTGTAAAATGTTGTAGAGTTTAATTGTTCGAATTAGTTAAAGAAAATTTGTTTTCTTGACCAAATCTATTAGTTCATTCATGTCAAGTAAAAAAAGTCATTAGACTAGCAATCTTTGAAGTGGGTCTAAAACAGGGGAGTCTTAATCACATTTAGTGGTAAATAATATGTAATGATGAAACAGTGTAAGGGATAAGCAACATGCTGAGTTAACAGTTGACTGATGAATGTTCCTCAAAACAAACAAAACATTCACAGATAAACAACTGATTCTAAGTAACTGATTACTCACCAATCACTGAATCTGCAATCAGAGGGACTTGTCTTTTAAGTCTTGTATGGTTGAAAGAGTTGCTCATATTTTCAGCCTCATCACAGTCACCATGGTCTTCAGGAAACACACACTTGCCTTTTCAAATCACAAATACAACATTTTATTTGCAAAGTTTTCAGTCTATTCAAGCTAATCAGTGTGCATATTATAGCCCCACAATACATCTGTAAACATTGCCAAACTTGAAATGTTTTGTCTTTACATTAATAAATTAAACTTTTAACTCATGAAATAATAACGTGTCAAGATGTGTACTGCTGCTTAGAGCGTATTATCTCCACAGATCTGTTACCTTTTATTAAAAAAAACTATTTTATGCTGTAATTTCAAACTTCTTACCATTATCTGCATGTTTTGGCTTCTTGCTTTGCTTTAAACTTCGTTGGTACGTTCCCTGGTCAGCAGAGTCCTCGTTCTCATCACTGTTATTTAGCTCATCATCACTTACTTGTCCATAATCTGTGGGCAAGATCATTGTTTTTAAAGTTTTGAATATGAGAAAAAACTGAATCTGAAGCTTGTGGATGAGAGCATTTTTGGATCATGAATCATGTGAAATTTTGAGAGCTGTTTCCATACCATTGTATGGTAGTCCCTATCAGATCATAGTTTTACAATACACAATGGCATTGGCAATAATAATAATAATAATAATAATAATAATATTCCACTGAGATTACTGTCCATATGAGCAGTCTTGAGAAACCAAATGAGTATTTCCTACAACTCACAGCATTTACAGGCAAAAAACATGTAGGATTTCCTCTAGAGAAAACCAACCACACACTGAGCTCTGTGTTGCGTTCCTCATGCAGGCCTGCTGTCCAAATGCATTGAGGTCTTTAAATACAGGCAACATTGTTGTGTGCCATGCTACTGTAATGGAAATTCTTTTATCAAGTGTTCCAAAGTGTATGACCTTTAGGTTACCTCACTCCTCAGAACATCTGTGTTAGAGGAGGAAGCTGTAAAGCCATTATCAGAAGTTTAATGGTTAAAACCCATCATTTAGGGTGATATCTCAGGAAGAGCCGGAGGGTCTAGGGCCATAAAACACAGACTCATTGAAGTTGAGATAACACTGTCATGTTTGGCATAAATACTGTGTGTAAATGTTGATCGGGGCTCTGCTTCACAGACTAACCTCAGTGACAGCGTCTTCAAACGCTGAATGCCTTTGAATAAAACTTATAAAGACAAAGATTTTCTCTTGTAGTGAGTCGACTTCTCTCACACTTTGATAAGAAAATTCCAAAACAATTTTAGCGTCACGAACAGGATCTAATGTGCCAGAGGAAACCGCAGGAGGGGACACAGACGCCTGGCCAGCCTGGAGACTAAGTGTTCCTCAGTCCACCTCCATTTTACGGAGGGGAGTCCTCATGCCCGCCTGCGGCTTCTGGCCGATTGGATCCGAACTATTTGTCTACAAATATATCTGGGTGAGAAGTTGCTCTGTATGATATAATGTATATTATTTTTTATTACACATTAACCATCATTTCCTAACTAATTAATTAGGTTCCAGAGTTGCGAGAGGGAGGACATCAGCTGAGGGCCAGGTCACCCTGTTAGGAAAACAGGGAGGTTTTTATTGGTAACAATAAGATAAAGCAAAACACAGGGTTTTGCAAATGGTTTTTTGCAATTTTCTACACCTCATAAAGGAGAAAAGCCAGATGGCAGACGTGCCGCTGAACAGGTAAAAAGGAAAAGAAAAATGGTTCTGGAACCTTGAGGCATCAGGGGTGCCTCCTTCTCCAGACTCTGTGATTTATAAAATAATGAAAGGAAAAGGTGGAGATGATTGTGTTAAATGTGCTTTAATTTGGAAGATAAGTTTGGTTTTTCACAGTGTGGAAGTTTGAATGTAAATAAGTTAAATAGTAAAAAAAATAAAATAGTTTAAATAGTTTAAGGTAAAACAGTTGATGGATGGAGATGGGAAAAATAAAAAAACATAAGAAAAAGATTAAAAAGCACAGAGTGCATATATTAAGGGGTTAAAGAGTTAAAACTTTCCTACAGGAAGTTTCGTTTGTCTTAAATATTGCAATCAGCTGGAAAAGAAGGTAAAAGTGAAAAGGGACATTAGAGATGCGAAAAGAAAGTTGTTTTGGAAAGGATTATAGTGCATGTTGTGGAAGGAAGTGACAGGCAAGTGGACAACTGACTGACTGATAATATTTCTGTGTGCAAAATCTGAACCTATACTAAACTTTTTCTTCTGCCTCTCTCACACACACATACACACATATATGGGATTTTAGTGCAACCTCTGCGTTTTTGAGTCTAGATTTAGAAACCTGCCCTTCCCATGGCTACTCCACCAGAGACGCTTCTTCATCATGGCCTGAAAGAGAGAGGGTCTGCCTGCCTGCCTGTCTGCCTGCTTGCTGCAAATCACAGTGTGAGTTTCCACCAAAATGAAACTCAGAAGAAGTCTGTTCCCAAACCCACTGAGATGGACAACGATCCATGCTGTTTGCCAGAGCCAGAAGAGCGAAACACTGGATTTATATTGAAAGCACATCTTATGCGGGCAGAAGAGAAACAGGCCGGAGCAAAGTTTCTTCTTTCTCCCTCCTGGAGAAGTTAAAGTGGACAAGGAAGGATTGAATGTCCCACCAACAGACCCGGGAAGGGCCTGAGTTGTTTTTTGGACTGATAGAGGACTGTGTGCCATGACAGTCTGACTCTGGAGCAATTAAGAAACTGATGGGGGTAACGTACAAACACACACACATTTGCATAAATCTTTTCCTATTTTCTGCAACGAAGAACGCTTATTAACCGCTGCTCATGTGACACGCTTGCTTGATGTTGACAGATATAGCGGGTTAAAATATTATTTTAGGGTTAGAAAAGTATCTTCAAAAGGGTGATAACTTAGTTCATTTGATACTTTCCAGTTAATTCTTTTAGAGAAGCAAGTTCTCTTTCGTCGTGGAATATTCAGGGTCAATTATTCTAGTTATTAAAAGTTATTAAAAAGCAGAGGAAGTTACAACATCTCCAAAACTCAGCAGTAACCATGTGTTTCTATGTCATTCTCAGGACAGATCTCATGAAGGAGCATTTTCAAAACCCATTGCATGATGGGCTTCTCCTTCAGGTATTATTTTCTGTTGTCAGAGTTTGTATCCCATAAATCTAATGGGTAGAGACCTCATTAAAACAGGCTTAGTTTTACTGCAGATGGTCTTCATACAATCTCTGACACAGTACTTACAGTTTGGTGCAGTTTTTGTCCGCAAGTGTTAACTGACGCTTGTGGAAAGTACAAATTCATTGTTTTTCACAGCGGCTGCTGGGAAGAGGTTATATTAAGTTTTTTTTCTTCTCTCTTCTGATTCATGCAGCGTGTTGATTTACGCTGTACCTTATATCAGGTCCTGACAAAAACTATGAAAGGCTTGGTTCTGCAGTTTCTTTTTTCTCCCTTTGGAGAAGGAAAGAGAAACCTAATCAGTTCCGTGCTGCACAGAAATATTGAAACAGTAGTTATTTTCTAAGATATCACCAGCTAAAACTTTTAAAACTTTTGAGAGTAATTGGTTTTGTTAAACAAATTTTCCTTGGTAAAACAAACCTTTAAAATGAGAATGAAAAAGAAAATTGGGTTATTTTTGAAGGCAAGAAAGATTCTGATTGGACAGTGGTACCACACAAAAATTAAACTAATCTCATGTTTTCTAAAAGACTCTGCATAGAAAAGGCCTTCAGAACTGTGGCGTTATTTCCCACCACAGTACCAAGTTTTTTAAGCATGCTTTTTCTTTATTTTAAAACAGATCTGGTTTTTGTTTTGTTTTGTTTTTGGCTTTTTAGCATAATGCTTGTCTGAAGCTTCTTATGAACTGGGTTAGGAGCAAATATGATCTGAGGTAAATTAGGAGCTGTGAACTAATAATTTTAAATCTGATTATTGTCCAAGCAGAAATAATACACTAACAGGTCTGGGGATATTAGCCAATCCTTCAATCTCTACAGAGAGCTAACATCATTGTTCAATGTAGTAGTACTCAACCTGTGGTTCCTGGACTCCTGAAGCCTGTAAGCCATAGATTTTGGGTCCATAAAATTATAATACTTAATTAAAGGTAGACTGATTACCTATTAAAACAGATCTAAGCCAATGTTGGGTTCCAGTCATTTGGTGGCTTTGAAATGCAATAATACTCAAAATTTCTACTCTGGGGAACACAGATTGGAGTTGAAGAGTTTTGTTTTGGAACCAAGGTTAGGATTTTTTTAGCGGAATAAAGACATGTAAAATCCTTTATTTTAGGAAAAAAAAGACAAAAGAAATAAAGGTCCTCTCAACACTAAAGAGGATGGTCAGCTTAAACTCCAGTTTCCTTGTTTGATTTCTTAGGGTTTAAAGATTAAAAGAATACCTAAGAGTACAAAGGTACACAAGGTAATTTCAGATTACTAAGAGATAAAATATTGGAACATTTATCAGCATTTGGATTGTAAAAGAGGGGTTCTAGTAATACGTTTCTCCCCAACTCTCAAAATTTAAATAGCCAAATTAAGGAAAATTATGTGTCCTCCCTTTGAAACACTATGTGGGAAAAAGTCCAGTTTGGAGTCAAGCTTCTTATCTTAATTTCTGATTAAGTCAAACACTGCAGTTTTTGTTTTGTTTGGGTATACCATAAAAATGTCAACGCTGGCTTAAAATACTTCTTTGCATTGCATTGCACATAACCTTTCTCTGGATGATGGACTGGCGACGTCTGCAACAGAAAGACAGTCAAACATGCGCCATGATGCTTATTCTCCTTAATTTCTTAACATTTGGTGGCTACTAGGCGCTCCTTTGCCTGGACAGCAAGGGTCAGCCAAATTCTTTTCTCCCACTTTGACACCGAAACTGACTCTGAAGAGGAAATCTCGGATGCTTTTATCTAACTTTCATGTTTATTGATTGATATTTATCATTATGGTATTATTACAAATTTGAAATGTGTTCATTTCCACCGTTGTTTAGTTGGACTATGGAAGCCCAACTTCCAGCAGGTTAGAGTTCTAAACATATTTCCAGAGGAGCTTCCTACGACCACTCACCTGTACCAGACTGGTAACAGGGCAGCTTGAAGCGCAGAAGCCACTCAGGAGAGGCAGCAGGATTTTTGAGTTTTGTTTATGATTTGTTTTCTTTGAGAAAAAAAACTGTTTGCTTTCAGTACCAGAAGAAAGGACATTCCACTTCAAGGTCACGAAGCAGCTACATGGAAGATGTTCTGTTCTGATGCTAATGATTGATATTGCTAGTATTTTATTACTCTTGTGTTCATTTGGGCAAAGGTACAGCAAAGATAATTTGTGGCTAATCTGAGTAATTACACCAATAATACTCATCAGCTGATTCGAAGATCAATTTTCTGACTACTATGATCATGCTGATAATGTCTGGTGGCAACTGATGCATCAAACCGTGAGGAAGATAAGAAATGATAGTTGCTATGTTTGTTGTTTGATTCCACATGCTATTAATGATCAACCATTTTTAGTACCTGTTCCTATTCTAACTATTTTCTTTCCAGATAGGCAACATAACCAGCTGGTGGAGGTTGTTTTTCCTTGGGTGAGGAATTATATTGTAAGGCAAAGCAAAAATGTTAGTAGATATTCTAGTGAGACTAATTTAATATGTGCTACTACAGGAATTCTTTATTGATTTTGGGGTAATAGGAATCAATAAGATATCCAGATATAGGTAAAGATATTTGTATCGCACAGGAGGAAAACACATCTTATTTTCTTGGAAAGACAGAAGGTTGCAAAACTATTATATCTGTTTCATGTGCTTTAATCAACAGACATAAATTTGAGTCATGTCCTATCAGAACTGCTGCTTATACTATTTCAAGATCTTTGGTCCCAGATCCCTTTGTGTTAACTCTTAATCTTACAGCCTTACCGAATGGAAGTAAGTTGTATGGCCAGGCAGGTAAATTAACCAGGGTTCTTGGTACTTTTCCTAGTAGAGATGGGAACTCATGTCCTAAGAACATGGGTTGGATGTGTGGAAATAGATCATATCTGTATCTGCCTGCTAATTGGTCTGGAGTATGTTATCTAGCTCACTTACCTCCTACAGTCACAACGTATACTTCAATCAGCCCATTATTAGAGAGGAAGGTTTTGCTGTTCTGAACAAGGAGCAGCAAGCTCTTAGAACGATGAGTTTGCAAAGTAGAATGGCTTTGGATTATCTGTTAGCTGAGAGGGGTGATGGTTTTGAAGAATTTTCCTTTAGTTGTGATTATCTTGTAATCAGAAGAAAGGAGTTGTAATGGAAATTCTTGCAGTAAGTGTTCCAAAGTGTATGACCTTTAGGTTACCTCACTCCTCAGAACATCTGTGTTAGAGGAGGAAGCTGTAAAGCCATTATCAGAAGTTTAATGGTTAAAACCCATCATTTAGGGTGATGCCTCAGGAAGAGCAGGAGGGTCTAGGGCCATAAAACACAGACTCTTTGAAGTTGAGATAACACTGTCATGTTTGCCATAAATACTGTGTGTAAATGTTGATCGGGGCTCTGCTTCACTGACTAACCTCAGTGACAGCGTCTTCAAACGCTGAATGCCTTTGAATAAAACGTATAAAGACAAAGTCCGGATTTTCTCTTGTTGTGAGTCAACTTCTCTCACACTTTGATAAGAAAATTCCACTACACTATTATCTGCATTAGATTCTACTGATCAACATATTTCTCAGGTCAGATGGACAGTTGAAGATGATACAATATCAAATGCCCCATTCTGTGTTTGGACCTTTCAGTTGATCACAAGGTGTAACACACACTTATAGTTGAGGAAAAGGAGGATCTGAAAGAGGCTTTTGAGATTATCTTTAAAAAGTACTAAATTATAAATAACATTTGTTTCAGTTTTTCAGGTGTTATTGTTCCCCAAAGGCTGATGCTCATCTTTAAATTAAGTAGGGACAGACACAAGATCTGTAATAAAACAAGTGAATTACAAATAAAAGGCAATGAGGAAAAGTAATAATGATTTTATAAAACTTCAGTAAAAACTAGCTGCAGCAATAAATACTGTTTTATCTTTTCAGTGTGCTGTGCACCTTGTCTGTGCATTCCTTACAGATGACAACATTTTTGTAAGTGCAGTCAGAATAATCTTGTCTTACCTGATGCCTGTTCTTTCCAGTGGACATTCTTTGTTTTCTTTTGAGTTGTTGCTGACTTATTAAAATTCTGTTTTCCTCTGAACTGATTCAATTGTTGGACAACATCATCTGTGAATTATGGACAGACACAGACCCATGATATGACAGCATATTTTTGGATGTTAGCAGAAATGCATTTTAGGGGACAATGTCATCTTTGAAAAGGCGAGCAGTTGTACTTTCTATGAGCTGTTTCTCACTGATTGCATCACACTCTGCTTCTTGATCTTGCTGTACATGTATGGAATCAGTCTCAGGTTCAGCATCCTGGCCCTCCTCTGAGAGTTCTCCCTCAATAGGATCTAATGAATATTAAACAAGTTACTTATTAAAATTATTTAAAGTATCAATTAGTGATTCTCAAAACAATTAAATGCATTTCTGTTTTCTGTGGTGTTATTGACAGATTATTCAAGCCCTTCTGGTTTACTCCTGCATAATTTAAGTAAACTATTCTGCAAGTACACAGAGTAATTGTTCTCTTTTTGAGCATAAAAAAAAAAAAAAACTCTTGACTAAGCCCTCTAAAAGCTAAATATCCTTGAATTTATCCCAGTAAAGTGAACAAACTCAATACTTTATGTTTTTATCCTGAACAGCATTTTTAACAACAGTAGTTTTAAAAGGTTGTGGAACTGGATTTTTCAGGTTAAAAACAAACTTTACCTGTCATTGTGTTACAACCAACTAGACCTTTGGTGGGTTTTTTCTTCTTCAGGTCACCTGCTCTCAGTTGCTGTCCTGCTTCTGTCACACACCCAGAATCCTCAAATGTTGTTGCAGTGCCATCCTTGGTGTTTTTCCTATGTATTTTACTTTTTTTATCACTTCCACCATAGTCGGCTCGACCAGTTAACATTTCTTCTTTTTGTTTTTCTGCTTCTGTGTATGTTCCTTTGACAGCTTTTAAAATCTTCTCCATTTCTTCTTGGATTTTTATTTGCCGCTCTTTGGCCACTTTCTCCAGGTCAGTCTGAGCTCCTGCAGCTGTTGCCGATTTGCGGATAGTTTTCCTACCACCAGCTGGAGGGTTGCACTGATCTTTAAGCATATGAAGTACAACAAACACTTTACACATTTTAAACAATCACCTACCACATCACCATGGCATGTGTTAATGGACTGTATTGTACCTTCCACCACAAGCCATGCACTGCAGGAAGTAATTCCTGCTATAGCAGAATAGATTCCTTTGTCCAGTTTAGAGCAGTCCCTAATGAGAAGCCGGTGGATGAGCTTGTTGTCAGACAGAGTTATATTGTATTTCTCCCCATCTTCCAGGACGATACCTTTTCTCATCCATGTAATCTTAGGTAGAGGGTGTGTCAGCACACACTCAAAGAGCGCATCATCATTTTCTTCAGCTTTTATCTCTTGAATCTTGATCACAAAATCCACATTAGAAACTAGAGGGGAAATGGCATATTAAAAATGTAACCCTTTCAGTTTAAACTGCTACATGTATCACCAGTAAATAATGGTCTGTGTTTACAATTAGTCTATGCAAGAGAGCAACTGCATATTTGTTTAATTCTCAAAAGTTTCAAACTCATTTTGTTTTATAACTTACGTTTGAATTCTTTAAGGAGCAGGTCCCTGTCAGCATTTACTTGACTTAGCTGTCTATTGTGGCAGTTAGCCTCTCCAACATCCCCTATAGACATCGCTGAGTCATTTTGCACAAGGCCTTCAATTCTCATGAAGTTTTTCCTTCCAAGACTCTGTATACCCTGTTCTTCTGCATCCACATTGAAGGAAATTACACCATCCTGATCAGTGCAGAGGCACAGAGGAGTTAAAAAAGGTTGTTCAGCATTTAAACAGAAATTCCCACCTAACATTCACATATTAACATCTTAAAACATAACACTGAATTGATATAGGAATCAGAGAGACCCTGCAAGAGACTTGGATAATATCCATTCAGTGACCACGTTATTTTTTTCATTTTGTATTATTAATTTTATGTTTTTAATTATTATTGTTTTGACTGAACGTCAGACTGCCTGGTGAGACAATATCCTTCATATGATGCCACCAGTCATGCCCTCTGGTACATGTCATGTAAGTTTCTTATGCATCAGATGAATGAATTAATTAATGAATGGCTTTGTTTTCACTGAATGGTTAGCATAGATTGGTATGCACACAAAAACATTAATTGAGGGGAAAAAATAAAAACAATAAAAAAACTGATAATAAGTGACACCAGACCTTCTCAAAGGTATTACAACAGTTATTAATAGGGAGGGATTTGGGGGGGTCAGTTCAGTTAATGATTAGCTGTTAGATAGAAACTGTTTCACTGTTTAAAGGTACGGCATTTCAGGGATCTACACTATCTTCTAAAAAGCAGAAATAGAAATAGATGGTGTAAAGGGTGTTTCTTTCCTGCTTTTAATAATCTGCTGCAGCAGTCAGCCTTTCATGAAGTCAGGGGAGAACAATGATTTTCTTTTATGTGTTAACCACCCTCTGGAAAGCTACTCTGTCAACCACTGATACATACTCATCTCTGGTCATGCATGGGTCCCAAATTACATCCAAATCGGACCATTACTTCTGTTGCTTAACTGGGTGCTTAACTTTTCTCCAGTGTGAGTTTAATTGAAAGTCGACAGCTGTGGCGGCAGCAGAGATTTTGTTGACTGTGTAAAGTCGCTCGGAGGTTGAGCACTGAAATTGTTTTTTGGCATTGTGGTTTTTACAACATGGTGCAATAAATTTTAACTGAAAATGTATTGTAATTCATTAATATTGTTACATGTTGGTAAAATAATAGATGTATTATAGGATGATACAACAAATAAAAACGTGGGGTTTTATACCTTGTGTTTGTTTTTTTCTGTCTGTTTCTTTTTCTCTTCAAGCTTTTTGAGGACCATGTTTAAGTCTGCAACACCGTACGCAGAACAGATGCTCTCGTAGTCTCTTTTGTCAGCACTTAGCATTGCATTCCAGAAAGTTTCATCATTCTCTCCACCGGGTGTCTGTACTTTACTAAAGTATTGGCAAAAATTAAATGCTATATATTGAAAAACACTAAGTGATATGACACCATATTCCTGCAGAAATGCTTAGAGTGTGTTGCTTAAAATGCTTACCTTTTCTTTAGCAGCTTTCTGAAATCTTCAGGGTTTGTTGAGCCTGGACAGAAAAAAAAACAAAACAAAAAAAACATCTACAGTTTGTATTCTTCTACATCTTATATTTTAAGTTCTTCTACTACTGCATCAAAAATCTATACTTGTGCAATAAATAAAGACTTTGCCCCCTTATAGATTTATTCTATTTTTGCTTTTATTGTTTGATGATTTGAATGTTTCAAATCATCAAACATCGTTTAATATTTGACAAAGTAAAAAATGCTTTTTGAAACAGTATTTTAGTTATAACTTAACTGTGGGTAACCAAATTTCTTTTGATTTTAATTATACTATCCACACCCAGGTTTGATTACTGCTACCTGTACAAGCAGGAATTCATGTAAATAAAGCCTGTCAGGCAAAATGAGGTAGGCTAAAACACACATTATGTCTCCATGTAGAGAAACATTTGAATGCCAAAAAAACCGAAATAAAAAAACCCAATTTTTTTTGGAGTGGCCTAGTTAAAGTTTGCTTTGGTATTACTTTAAACAGGCTGTTCATACTTGAAAACCCTACACTCTGACTAAATTAAAACAATTCTCCAAAGAAGAGTGAGCAATCTAAAAGAACTAACTTCAAATTATCATATATGCCTGGCAGCATTTGTTGACAAATAAGGGTGGCACAACAAATTATTAGGTTTAGGTTTAGGGGGCAAGTGCTTTTGTTGTTTTGATTTGGATAGCTTTTTTCCTGTAATAAATCAAATTCATCACTTCAATACTGCTTTTTGTATTTACTCAGATTAACAGGATTACCAGTTATACTTGTTACTTTTATGTGTGCAAACGATGCTGGGATAATTTGTTATTTTGAAAGGAAGAAAACAATAAATTCATGCACTGTCTATTTAATGTACTGGTGCCATTGTTTGGTGCTAAGATGCCAATCGATACACAGAGATCACACATCTGATCGTTTAGATATAAAGAGTAAAATCAATTAATATCATTATTTGTCACTCTGACTAATTAGTCTGTGCATTATTACATTGTAAAATGCAAATTACTGAAGCTTATAGCTGAAGATAGTCAAGATAGTCATACACTTCTTCATTAGTAGCTTTTGCATCCACAGTGAAGGTTTTGATGCTGCAAGCTGCTAAAATGCTATCACGGGTGAGTTAATCTGCATAAAGTAAGGCAAAGAGTTATACTGTCACTTTATTGTGCACGTAGGACAGTTTACAATTAAAAGTGACAATTACTTTTGAAAAGGTCTTACCATCAATAACGTTTAATGTTGTGGTGCAGACAGCTTTCCCATATTCATTCACAGCATAGCATTTGTATGTATCAGCCTCTGCTGCAGACAATTTATGAATCTGAAAATAATTATAGACACTGGGGAGTTTTTCTGCATTTCAGCTGTATGTTTAGTTTTGTATTAAACCATGTTTGCAACAAATTCATGTGGTTACCTCTAGTATGTGTTCTCCTGTCGATTCATCATATTTCCTTTGAAACTTTTCCTTGTCTGCTAGATTTCCTTTAGCTCTTCTCCATGAAACATCTGGTTTTGGGTCCCCTGTCACCACAGCCTTGAAAACAACTAGATTTCCTAAAAGAAAACATTTTAGAGGGATTTCATTTGTTGTAGTTTTAATTTCAACTTTGTTTGGGTTATAACTGAACGCATACTTATAAAATGCATTGAGTTAACCATATTGTCTTTTTTTCTTTTGTTTGTTTGCATGCATGATTTTGTTTAGCGTGAATAAGCAGTTGATGAAACACATGTTTTAAGAAACATAAAGAAACCAACCTTCCTTGACACTAACTGGCATGGGTTTGCACTGGATGTCTGGAGTGCTTTTACCCTCAGGCAAAGTTGCTGTATACTGTGTAATCATCACCCCGGGGGTCTTGGATCTTCTCCGGATTGCAACTGAATGAAGTCGAAGGAATATTAAGTGGATTATAAAACAATAAGTGTTTCAAGAAATCCATAATCCAGTCAACCTCCTTTCATTTTAGATGATAAAGAATAAAGACTGTTCTTTATTTGTTTGCTTGCTTTTCTTGGCAGTAAATTGGAAGTCCAGAAACAGTTCCAATTTACTGCCAGTAGATGGCAGAAAACATGTTAGCAATGATGTTTTGAGTCTACTGACAATGGACTACAAATCTGTAGCAGCTAAACAAATCTAGTTATAAATAATCACAATATTAAAATCTAACTATACTGTGTATGAACAATTTTGCATGCAGCTTCATGCTTACTTTTCCATGCTATATATTATGTCAATGCATTACTCATTAATGCTAAACAGGATATGATATGTTTCAAGATGCCTTTCATTTGAGAAAATTGAAATGTCATCACTAGTAGTTCAGGTCAAAACCAAGAAAACGTTTTAATGTAAACTTTGAAAACTACTCATTTATGTTGTCATTTTAGATTTATGTTAGACTTCTATAAATTATAAGTACATTTCTAGAGAATATTTAACATCTTTTGGTTTGCAGCATCCTTTTTAGTTTCTGAAAGGCTAAAAACTTAAATTCCTGAAGATTTCCAAGACATGTAATCATTTTAGAAAGCAAAGTGGATCTGGCCTTATATGTTTTCTTCATAAAATGCTTGCTGACAGATACAGATCATTTTCTCTCACTTTTTGTCATTTTATCTTAGCCTATTTGTTATATGCTGCAGGAAAAGTTCAAATTAGTTGTGCTAATTTGCTCAAACATTATAAAATTATCTGATCATCAGTTTGACTTTGTGAATCTACCTGCTGTTTTTATTTCTCTACTTTATTTTTGTATAGCATGCACAACAAGATGAGACACAAAAACAAGTGAAACATATATAACAAAACATTAGGGGTATAAAGCTGAACATGTGTGTATAGTTAGTATGTGTTACAATGAGTTTGTGAGTATGTTGTATAAGTGGATGTAGGACTCCAGTCATGCCTGAAAATATTTTTTGGATAACATGGCCTTATCAAGCTGCGGGTGTATATTTCTGTCTTTGTCATGACCAACAATCTGGGGATCAGAGATGGCAAGGGAAAAAACAGTAGGACTACTCTTTCATGTTTTCTAGTTCAACACTTTAGCAAACACAAATAATTTAAAGCAATGACAGGTAATAAGCAGACAGTGTATTTAGTAACACACGATGTTCACACAATGACTGTGGCACAAAACGTTAGTTTATTAAAACCAAAACTAAAACCACACATCCACCAGAAAATATAATGGCTAATTCATTTTACCAGACTTGCTGCCAGACACCTCATTAAAATGTAGAATGTACTGGTGAACCAGGGAGAAACCTGATAAATAAATATAGAATGCATCATATCATCAGAATATTGTGGCTGATATATAAGACACATGATGTGCTATTTTTTCTGTCAGACATCACTATTTCTGTAATCTGTGTGTTCATCTGTATTAAATGTAACCGTCACTTTATAAACTTTCTTTGACAATATTTCTTTGCATCAGACTAAATGCGCTGAAGATGTCTAGAAGGACCCTGGAACAAATGAACATTAATAAAAAGGAAATGAAGTACTGTACATGATGTCCTGGTGGCTAACTGGCTCGAGTTCTGCCCTCTTGTCCACATCTTGGCAAGATGTAAAAAAGCAAAGCAAAAGGCGATCTGCATACAGAAAGAGATCAGTATCATTAGACATAATGAATTTAAGATAATACAGGTTTTGTCGTTCAATATTATCTTAACTCTGTGTTCATTTTTCCAACTCTTACATTTTTGTTGTATTGTTAAGTTTCACATTTACTAGTAAATATACAACATATTTACACTGCAGAATAATGCTGCAGATACTTTAAAGGCAGTATCCTCTTGACTTTTTACAGAGATTGTGGGCATTTTTGAAATTTGTCTTCTATTCTAGAGTGCTGAGTCTCCAATCCATAGTTGCACAAAGCAGCAGAGTGGCTTAGATGAAGGTTTGCCTGGTCTTCCTGCTATATTGATCCTTTTAACTAACCAACATTTATGAAAGTTAAAATCCATACCCCCTCTACCCCAACCATTTCTCTTGAATAACAATGTCTTAACTGTGTACTGATAAATTCAAATAGCAATGTCTTAACTGTGTACTGATAAATTCAAATAGCAATGTCTTAACTGTGTACTGATAAATTCAAATAGCAATGTCTTAACTGTGTACTGATAAATTCAAATAGCAATGTCTTAACTGTGTACTGATAAATTCAAATAGCAATGTCTTAACTGTGTACTGATAAATTGATGCAGTCTGTCCATTGTGCTAAAAATGGAAGATGAATTTGGGACTGCACATTATTGCCATCATCCTCATCCTCTTTGTACTGTACTTTATGCTTCTCAATGTTTATTTATTTTTTTCTAAACTAAATTTTATATACATGAAAACAAATGATTAAATGGTTATGATGATTACGATTAGAAAATCATAAGAATCATAAGAATTATATTGGCAGATATATTGATATCAGTCACAATAAATCCATGTTTTACTCACCCCTTTCTTTCTCATCTTGCTTCCAAATCTCTCTGTGACAATTTACACTTTGGGCACTATAATATGTGCCATGTTTGGGCATGTACTGCAGTGAGACTCCTTCTGAAAATAAATGGTCTGATCTTCACTAATAACACTTTGGTATTGGAGGTAAATATCCTACTTACTTCCCCTTAATATATTAACATACTAAGTGATAAATACTATTAAATAAGATAACTATAGGAGGAAATTTTTATTTTCATGACTGAGTTGTTTTGCATTTAATTAAACAGAACAAAATAGTCAATTTTTAAGTAGAAACCTCAGAATCTTGTTTCAGGCATTCAGTAAACCTTCTGTCTTCAATGTAATCCACCTGGATATCGCAATATATTTACACATAAACAAACAGAGAAAAGTGACTCACCTGTCTTCAGCTCTGTGCTCACACCGTCTCAGACAGGTTGATTGTTGTGGTATAAACCTGCTGCCTCTTAGGTTTTACTGGATAATAAAACCTTTGGGTAGATGTTTCTGGTTTGACTGCCTGCAAGCTTCCTCTGCTGAGACAGTTTAATGCTGATCGCGGGTGGGTTATATTATCAAGGAAGAGGGGGGTGAGAGCATTGGGGGGATTGAGATGTCTTGGGTGGAAAGATGATTAAGCATTGGTAGTGGGGAGGGTTGCAGGGTTTGTCTGTCACAGTAATAATTACTGATGACTAAATGCAAATCTTTTAGGAGACAGCTGCCATATTTTTACTGATTAATTTCAATTTAACCACACACATTTGTAACAAAGTCACTCTGTAGTCCTTCATATTGAGGAGTTTAGTTCACCTAAGCAGAGTTAATGAGTAAAAACAATAACAAATTGCTTGTAATTTATGAAACAAAAACAACAAGCAATTTGTTTAGTTAGTTGTGTCCACATGATGTGATTTCAAACACACAGCAAGTAGATGTAGTGAATATACAGAAATAATTGCAGAGGAGCAAAATCCCACTTCAGTTTTTCAAAAAATCCAACTTATTGCTGACGGTTTGGAGTTTACAGCTACGTAGTAACTCCTACTTTCTAGTGAAGTTTCACATTTTTATGAAGCTGACATGTGTTTTAATAAAATGTTTGCCTATTTTACTAAACTTCACAGTTGCTTGAATACCATGGGATATCTCATGTTGCTAACAAGGCACTAATCCGTTTGTCTGGAGTGTACTTCTAACGTTACGATACATTACGTAATCAAGGTTGTGGCATTTCTGTGGTACAGGCTCTTCCTCTAAAGGCTTTGATGCTGTTTTGTTTTTGGAAAGGGTCGATCAAATGAAGAACAAGGAGTTATTGATGAAGGTCAGGCATCAGAATATTAAATACATTAGGACTCAGACTGTGCATAACTTTGTCTTTGAAGTGTAAACAGAACACTTAAACACTTAAAGTCATGCTTGAAGTAACTGCAATTGCTCCCCACTGTAAGGTATTTTCAATCAAAGCATAATGAAAGCATCTGGTCCTAATAGAGTCCTAAAGTGAGTTAAACAGAATTTCAGATGAACAAAACTCCAGGATTAATTAACGACAACAACAATGTTTATTTCTACAATAAATAAGAATCACAGAACAGAATTAGGGTGTGAAAACTGGGTAGGTCTAATAAATTACCAGCTTGTAGAAAGGTTTAACAGTCTTCTTTAAGATGTTATGAGGTTCTGCATTCTAAAGGACTCCTTTTGACCCATTCTTTTGAATGGTTTGAATGATTTGGGGCCTTCATTTATGCACAACACTTTTACGATCCCAGGGCTTATGAGGCTTTCTAAGTTGACCTAAATATGTTCCACGACAGCAGGTGATAAACATTGGTGTCTAAATTAAACAGCCTTTGTTTTGACAGTTGCCTGTCTAAGTTCCTCATGTGATGTAACAATGTTTAACTCCTGTTATGTTCTCTCCATGGAAACTTTTTCTTTGGACACATTAGTAGACATATCTCCACAAATTAAAATGCTTCTTAGTAGTACCAAATCGTATCGCTTCGGTTTGGGGAAACATTTAGCAATCAGATCCTCATTAAAAAGGGCACATGCATCTATGGTCCCTATAAGATTTGAACGGTCTGGATAAATCTGAACATGTTAACTTTCAACAGCACAAAATAAACATACGTCCTAATTATTGTATCTTAAGAACATAATCATCACATAATGTTATTTGTTTCGTAGTCTTTCTTAAGCATAAATGTAGATATGTAGATATAGAATAAGATTTATTCAACAACATAAACATGTTGCTCACATTGTGTCACGTTACAACCGCAAATTTCTATATTTTTTTCTAAACCAACACAGAGTAGTATATAATTGTGAAGTGTATCTGCAACCTGATAAGGCTTGCCTATTTAAAAAAAATAATTAATAAATAAATAAATAAAGCTCTTGCATTTAGGCCATCATCTGCAAATGGAAAGACTATGGCGCAAATGCAAACCAAGACATGGCCATCTGCCTAAGCTGACAGGGCAGCAGGTAGCCACAGCTTACTTGGGATTGACAGAACAACTACAGGGGTTGGACAATGAAACTGAAACACCTGGTTTTAGACCACAATAATTTATTAGTATGGTGTAGGGCCTCCTTTTGCGGCAAATACAGCGTCAATTCATCTTGGGAATGACATATACAAGTCCTGCACAGTGGTCAGAGGGATTTTAAGCCATTCTTCTTGCAGGATAGTGGCCAGGTCACTATGTGACACTGGTGGAGGAAAACGTTTCCTGACTCGCTCCTCCAAAACACCCTAAAGTGGCTCAATAATATTTAGATCTGGTGACTGTGCAGGCCATGGGAGATGTTCAACTTCACTTTCATGTTTATCAAACCAATCTTTCACCAGTCTTGCTGTGTGTGTTGGTGCATTGTCATCCTGATACACAGCACCGCCTTCAGGATACAATGTTTGAACCATTGGATGCACATGGACCTCAAGAATGGTTCGGTAGTCTTTGGCAGTGACGCGTCCATCTAGCACAAGTATTGGGCCAAGGGAATGCCATGATATGGCAGCCCAAACCATCACTGATCCACCCCCATGCTTCACTCTGGGCATGCAACAGTCTGGGTGGTACGCTTCTTTGGGGCTTCTCCACACCATAACTCTCTCGGATGTGGGGAAAACAGTAAAGGTGGACTCATCAGAGAACAATACATGTTTCACATTGTCCACAGCCCAAGATTTGTGCTCCTTGCACCATTGAAACCAACATTTGGCATTGGCATGAGTGACCAAAGGTTTGGCTACAGTAGCCTGGCCGTGTATATTGACCCTGTGGAGCTCCCGACGGACAGTTCTGGTGGAAACAGGAGAGTTGAGGTGCACATTTAATTCTGCCGTGATTTGGGCAGCCATGGTTTTATGTTTTTTTGGATACAATCCGGGTTAGCACCCGAACATCCCTTTCAGACAGCTTCCTCTTGCGTCCACAGTTAATCCTGTTGGATGTGGTTCGTCCTTCTTGGTGGTATGCTGACATTACCCTGGATACCGTGGCTCTTGATACATCATAAAGACTTGCTGTCTTGGTCACAGATGCGCCAGCAAGACGTGCACCAACAATTTGTCCTCTTTTGAACTCTGGTGTGTCACCCATAATGTTGTGTGCATTTCAATATTTTGAGCAAAACTGTGCTCTTACCCTGCTAATTGAACCTTCACACTCTGCTCTTACTGGTCCAATGTGCAATCAATGAAGACTGGCTACCAGGCTAGTCCGATTTAGCCTTGAAACCTCCCACACTAAAATGGCAGGTGTTTCAGTTTCATTGTCCAACCCCTGTATATATATATAGACTCTGTCACCCTAGGAGGTGACAGAGTGGTGATTGGGGCAGATCTCAGTGGACTTCTTGGAGCAGTTTCATTGTCCAACCCTTGTAGCTGTGCACTTCATACCTCTGGCTGTTATAGAAGAGTGGCAAGAAGAAAGCCATGACTGAAAGAGACCCATAAAAAGTCACATTGAAATTCTGCCACAGCCATGGACTGGACACAAAAGGTGCTCTGGGCAGATGAGACTAAAACTGAATTTTTTAGTCTAGGCAGACCATTAACTTGAAAAGGGGCCAAGAAGCCTTTGCTGACTCTGAAAGGATATGCAGGGATCCGCAGCTCTGTTGGATAATCTGTTAACATGACAACAGTTGGATGTGCACTTAACAGATATGACCATTGGCATTGTTGAAATAAAGACATGTAAAAAATGGCTATTAAGGTTGCCACAAGCCATGAGACCAACATTGAACTTTTGGGCTACATGCAAAACATTGTGTGGGATGGAAAACTTACATTGCACATCGCCCTGAATCTACATCAGTAAGCATGGTCACAGTCGGTCTTGACTGTAAGAAAGACAAATAATAAATAAATATTGGGCAATCTTTGAAAAAGACAAAAAAACAAACATGTAGGAGGCTACAAAAGACTCGAAACTAGGGTGGAGTGCCAATTCCAAGCAAAACAATTACCCTAAACATATAACCATATATGCTTCCACTTTTTAAAATGATAAAAAACACAAGACTCTAAGTTGTGATAGTCCTTATGGCAGTATAAAGCACAGAGCACATTTTCCTTCAAAGTACCTTAGTGAAAAACAGACCTTAATAGCAATGCAACTAGATATTATTAACAATCTATTACGTGGGCTGGATAATATGCAGTATGAATATACATAATATATTAATATATCAGGTTAGATATCTCTGTCCTTAAAACTATAGAATATATGAGCCCAATCCAAAAATTCTGCATCCAAATAGTCCCAGCATCCTGTCATGCTTGTCCTTCCACATGCAGCACCTCTAATTCAATAGGCTTAAAAGACTTTAGAATTGGCCTGAGCTCACATAAACCAGCTGGATTAGGTATAAACCTCCCTCAGCCAACCTTCCTTGTATTGACAAAATGTCATGCAGCATAGCTTTCATTCCAGTCATGGCAAACCAAAGTGAGCTGCCGCTGAGGTGCTAACTAGACAGCTAGGCTTGTCTCTCTGTATTGCAGATGGCTCTTTGGGCAAAGCCTCAACTGTAAAAAGACTTTGTTCCTCAGTAGTTTGATATTTCTGTTTACTATGGTGCAGTTGAGGGCAAAAAATTAACAATTACAGCTAATGTGTTTCAGATATAACATGCTTTGTTCAAAATATAGGTCTATTACGTGACACATTAGGTTATCCTGATTTCTATAAATCACTGAATAGTTTCTATATTGACTTTTATAGAGGCTAGAGAGTAAGGGTACACAAGTACAGCTCCAAAAATTGGAAGGTGAAACTCATATTTTATAGATTTATTTGTTGTAATTTTGATAATTATGGCTTATAGATAATTAAAACCCAACATTCAACTTGTTATTAACAATTTATGCACATATATTAGAATATTACACATCATTTTAGCCTACCAGAAATGGCTGATGAGACTCCAAAATTTAAACAATCTCTTTTCTTCAGTTTCCCAGCAGTAATGTTTGAAGATAAATACACCAGTATGTGATTGCCTTTTTGTCTTTTTGAGAATGTACATAACATGAAGGCAAAGATGCAACAAAAGCTAAGCTGATTTTTACAGCTTCATCGGTCATGACTAGTGACCAGCCAACCAGAAACTCAAAAATCAGATGAGTGTTCATTGAGTGAATGCACCTGAACCTTCATCAGGTCACTGTAACAACAGTAGAGAGGTAGTTACTGCAGTAAAAACACTGAACGTTATCTCTGTTCAGTATCAGTGAGGTGTTTAAAAATTAAATCAGAACAGATATAAAAGTTGTAAAAAGCAATTTAAAAAGAAACTATTGTCAAAGCATATGCTCATTTAGGCTGTGAGACAGTATGACTTTCAGCAGATAACAGGAAAGCAGAATGTATTACAGAAAACATGCTCTGTTTTGGTTTTTCGAGCTTCAACCTGTCAGCTTTGGAACAATATTGTTAAAAGCTCTTGCTGCTGTCTCATTTATGGAGTATGACATTGCCTTTGCTCTTAGGATAAGCAATTATCAAATAGTTTTTATATGTCCCTTTATTAAAGAAAAATCAAAGTTTAAATCTGTTTGGGCAAGCCACGTTTTACAAACAAAATTGATAAAAATTCTACCATAAATCTCTGATCAGAGCCTCTCTATCTCTCAAATAAATGGCCCAATGTTTAAAAAGTAGGTCAATGTGCAGAAACAAAACGTAAAATGTAATAAGCACATCCTCAAACTGGGTCATGCAACAACTGAATAAAAGTCAATTATGTGTTGCACTAGCTTAGTCAAAGTTCTGAAAGTATCCAATTGAAATACTGTGATAGGATATTAAAAGACCTGTCCATAATGTCCACCAATTTCAATGAACTGATGTAACACTGTAAAGCAGGTTTACCCGACATACAGAGGACATAAATCATTAGATGTACTGACATTTTACAAAACTATGTCTCCCTGTGCAAAATTCTTGTTTGAAAATAAGAACAGTGGAATGTTTAGTTTTGTGATCCTTCTTTGCAATTTAATTTAGCTGATTTGAAGACTTGTAAAGACTACTTAAGTTTTGTTCTGTTGTAATATTTAAAAGCTATGAAAGAAACAAAAACGATTTCCACAATACTCTATAAATAAGACAGCAAAGGAAACATCACCAAAAAGTTCCCCCACTGACATTAAAGAAAAACTCTGTTTGATAGGGGATTCCCTGTAATAAATTCCTCTTTAAATCCCCATCAGAGCTTTCTGATGGCCCATCTCCATGCCCATTACTCACAGCTCCAAATACTCCAGGCATTATTAATTCTCCTCACTGACAAATAATCTGTGTGCTTTCAACACTCAGACTCTGGCTGTCTGATTGGTGCTTACACAGTCTACACCAATAGTCGAATGAATTCACTTGAGAGCTGATCCATTACAACAAAGCTTTGCATACTTCAGAGCTTTATTCTTGGAAGCAACACTCCATGAATGGCAACTGATGTAATGTGCTTCTACAGAAATATAAGGGAGAGCACAGACATGTGTCTTGGAGGTGTCCTTGCTCCTCTTTCAGCTGGGATCAACACCATGCAACAGAGAGGTCAAAGAGACAGGGACTGGCCACACATTGAAACAATATTGGATACAATTAGCAACTTTTGTTTCCTTGCAACAGACCTACAAATAATGTAGTTTGTGTTTTGTGCTTATTTCCTGACAACTAAATTAGCGTATACATAGTTTTGCTTGCAGTTTTTAAGCACAGGTTGTATTTTTCACAGTTTCAATATTTATTTTACTATATTTCAATATTTATCTTACTAGCAGTAGAGTGTAGTCAGAGCATTTTCACTTTATATAATGGAGGATTCTTCTTGTAATTATTAATACAACAGTTGCAAAGAACAGATTTTGTAACATAACATTGAACTCATGATATGAGGCCTTTTTTTGTGATTCTATAAGACACTTGTTTAATCTTCCACAACTTTCTCAGCTGAAAAGTGTGTGCATGATATGCAGCATGGTATAATTCCATAGTTTAAAATAACATGCCTATATCTGTGAGGAGGATGAGAGGAAATGTCTAAAGGTGTCTATGAGATGTTCACTAGTCATTTTTCCCAAGTCCATCTTAAGGCTGAAGTCTTTGAAGGGCCAGTCCAAGTCAGGTCTCAATGCTTTGATGGTCAGCTCCAATTAGAATCTCCATTCTATGACGGGTAAGTTATGTCTCAAGTCCTTAGCCCCAAGTAAAACCTCAGTTCTGTTTGGTACAATGTGAAGATAAGTCTCAAATATTTTGTCCAAATTTAGGTCTCAAGTCTTTGAGGGTTTCTTCTCCTCACATTGTGGATTTTTAAGAAGATTAGCAAACTGTATTTAAAATCTGCATTTAAAACTATTGTTGTCAAATCTAGACAGTAAACACGTTCCAAGGTAAGTGTTAAATTAAAACTTAATGAGTGATGTGCAACGTGGTAAATGAGTTAGATTGATGGATTTTGAAATTAACAGAATAAGACATTCATTCAAACAAAAGTTTGCAATGATCCTGGCTTACCCTCAAAATAAGATATCGGAGGTAAATTAAGTTATTTTGTTTAATAAAAAAAAAAGTTGCAAAGTTCTGTCTGAGAGACATGTCTGTGGTCATAATTTTGAAACTACAGCTAACACGAACAGGTTGTTATCAGGTAATACTTGCTGTTTTCAAACATCAGTGGAATAATGAATATACATCCCTGTCAGAACTGTGGTGTGTAGCTTACTTTCACCTACAACAGATTGTTCATGAGAGTCGAGTCCCAGACCATGTCTCTAAGTTAAGTCTCGATTTAAGTCAAGTCTGAACTCTGTTTTTGTTTCTTAGGAATGACTCGAGTCCAAGTCTGATACCTGTGACAACATCTTAAGGAAGATTTTAGGGAGGTAAAACTTTCACTTAGAGAAACTAGTTAACCTCATCAGCTCCACAATATGTTGTGGAGATGTGCTGCATTTTTCAGTAGAACAAATTGTAAAAAGTAAACACTACTATACTGAAGAGTAAATGCAAAGTGTAGACCCTACTCAAATAAATATTCTCTTACATGAGTCTGAGAAGCACTGGCATCTCAGGCAGGAAATGTCTTGCATGCACAATATGATTAGATTAAATAATTTAAAATATGAAGAATATAGCACAAGCAGACAAGTGGATCTTGATTCTAAAATAATTCCATCAAATTGGAAAATATTACCATCTAAAGCTGCTTTAGATTCATGGAAGACTGAAAACTATTGATGTGGATAAAGTTGTCAAAGTCCAGACTGACTGTTAGTAAGCATGACAATCCATGGATCATGCTGCCATTAACAAGTAAGCTTATTGTTGTCTCCTCCAAAATGTGAAAATTTCAATTTCAAGTCTTTATTTTCTATGCTGCTTGATGTTAGCACAGTACTGTACTGTATTGTATTGTATTGTACATTGTAGTGTTAGGCATGGCTTTTACAAATATACATTTTTTTAAAATATGAATCCAAAAGTACTATTTGATTGCAGGTATTGCATTTAAATACTGATACACTAATAAATGTTTGACAAGACAGTACAGAGACTCAATTACACCCTACTTTAACCCACAGTACAAAAAGGAGCTTACAAGGTCTTACCCAGAAATGTCAACAGTTTATGCATTCCTTACTTCTGGATCTCGATGTCTTGATGTCTAATTTTGCATATCCCTCAACTTCAAGTGTTGCAAGCATGTTTGGCTTGATTTCTATTGGTTGTCTCGCTTTCCAGCAAGTACTTTTTTTCAACATTCAATTGAGAAAAAACATTTATACTGAAATTCAGGTAGCTTTTCCCTATTAATTCCACAAGATGGCAGTACATTTCCTTGTTTTGCAGTCATGGTAACACAAACACATATTGTCCTCGGTTCTCCTGAACATTTTGTGTGGTCGTTAAAGAACCATGTAGATTATTTTCCTTAAATAGTTTTTCTTTTCTGTGTAATGGGGGTTGTTTCTACTGACCATTTCATAGATTCATTTAAATGGATTCAAGAGCCGTGGTATAAATACCATAGGCCAAGTGTATGTCAGTGAGACAGATGAAAAACAAAAACTCTCCCACCTGTGACATTTACTATATGATCACACCAATTTAACAACTTCTTCTTGTAAATGTATTTTAATGGCACTTATCTTTTTTCTGTTTTGCTTTATTGCTAAACATTTAACAAATCACTTACTTTTTGACTAAAACCTTTTAACATTTACCATTTGTTTTTAGTACTGATGCTGAGTCCCTGTCACTGTACTATTGTCTGTGTTTTTCTGAGGAAGCTCAAGACACAGCTTGAAATATTGAATCACTGTCACCCACACCCAGCAGCACACAACTTGCTGTCATGCAAAGGGCCTTGTTGCTTGCCTCTTATAACATCTTTTAAAGCTCTCTCAGCTTTCCATTACCAGTGCTGTGTATGACATCTGCACCTATTTGGCTGATAGATATATCTGGTGTGACTCAATGTGTATTTAAGATAGGACTACTATTAAGTATTAATTAAGTTACCAAAAATGTGTACTTCGCATGAGAGTCAATTATGTATATTTCAGTTTTTAGAAAAGGTACCAGACAATGAGCTAAAACAAAATGGTGAACAGCCACAGTGAATATATACCACTTTATACAATATGTCCTTTATGACAATTATTTTGTTAAACGTGTGACTGTCAAACATAGCTAGCTCTAGTTTGGCATAACCACTTAGCATGTAAAGCCTAATGCTATTTTAAGAGAGCAACCTCTTTCTGAAATATGAACTGAAATCATTAACACAGTCTACTGATATTAAAATTGTTATGTTAATATATATTTGTCAAGAGGTGGTTCTTGGAGTGGGACCCCAGAATACAGACATAACTGAATATGTTTAATTTAACAAAAACTTACAGGCAGAAAATAGCAGATATAGGCATGGACATGAGCAAGCATGGCAAGAACACATGGCCATGGCCATGGACATGATGGCCATGTGCAAACAATATGTATCTGGGAGAAGTAGACAGAACAGCAGAGTATATGAGAGCATGGCACAGATGAAAAACAGAGAGACTGATTGGCATGAAACAGGTGGACTGGATAAAGCTGATTATGGGGGTAGTGGCTGAAAGTAGAAATGAAATATAATTGAAACTAAACATAATAGGTGAGAAAGTAAACAAAAAGGAATGAACTAAAGCACTGCCTGGAAAACATAAACGATCATGATCAGAGGCAGGACCCCAAAACAAAACTGAAACACCTTTAGATCATGACAATATTAGCATATTTTTTTTACATCTGTTATCCTCTCCTAACAATAAAAATATAATGTTCCGCCACAAACAAAACAGCCACAAAAGAGAGAGAAAGAGAAAAATGTTTTTTTTTAGTGAGCTTCATGGTCTTGGAGATTAAGTCTTGAGCCACCTCTAAAAACTCCAAGAAACAGATCTGAAAATATATATAAATAAACAAGTTCAGGGTGGTATGTATAATGCCATATATCTGCTTGAAATGCTTGGTAGCTTTAGAATGCATTAAAATAGCACACTATTAGTATTACAAGTTATTCACCAATGATGTTCTGGATTTTGTAGTCTTTCCTATTCTTCTTTCTATTCTTCCTGCTCTTGACAACCGCAGTAACAACAGGACAGCCTCAATATGCTGCGCCAACATAGATAACAAGGTAAGAAAAGCTGGTATGATGTTTTCACATTGTCTCCTCAAGACTTATTGAACAGCTGTGTCATTTGTTTCTAAAGATATATCTGCCCAGCACATACAGGACACATACAGCAAATAAAATCTTCACTGAACACACTTCTAACTCTGGCTGGAAATATTTACATCCAGGACACTTTGCTGAAGTAATTAGCTAACATAAGCATATCTTCTTAACATTTTGATATGACTCATTGATAATTCAGCCTATACCTTAGTCCAGTGCAGTTGCACTTAAACATTTGCTGACAAATATTACAAAATAGTTAATCCCCTATTTCGGAGACTTCACCACGAGTAAAACCTTTTTATTTTTATTTTAAAGCAATAATAAATGTTTAGCTCTACTGAACTGCAGTTTCTCTTTGAAAGCACTGAAAGCTGACTGTGTATCTGTGACCAGCCTCTCCTATAGTACGCATCATTGTAAAGATGGTGGTAAAAAAAAAAAAATCCATATACAAAGTTATTTGCATTACCTATAACACAAGTTTACAAGATGTGTACCAGACAATATGAGGTGATTGATAAAAATTGACCACACAAAATGCAGCAGCAAGCCTCGCTGTGGATGCAGCTGACACAGACAGTAGATCAACAACAGGTTTTTGAAGTTGCATTTTAACAAGGACTGCGATACTGATCATTTAAAAAAGCTATGATTAGCACCCTGGGCTGATAGGTTGAGATCAAGATATTCCTAGTCATATGTAGTCTAAATATTTTTTTTTGTCCATTTGTTACATGGTTTTACTTTTACTCATAAAATAAATATGGGTTCTTGTTGTTTTATTCTGTAAAAAACGGTACTTTCTCTGAATGGCGAGTGTTGGATGTTCTCCAGGCCTAAGACTATCCTCAGTGTACCCTAGCTCTGAAGAATAGGTTTTATTTATAGATTTAGCTTATTTCCCTTACGCTAATTAACTTCTATATGTAAAGTTCGAGTTATTGGAAACTGTCGTTGTTGTACATGCAAAAATGTAACAACGGGATTTCACTTTTCTGGAAGATAACAGAAATCTTTTGCCATAATGTCAGACAGTTGTGACTGGTCTCTCCTGTTTTTTTTATTTAGCAGTGTAGCATTTTGGTTTAGATGTCTTTTTTCTTGTGATCTGACATTACTAGCAATTAATAAATGAAATATTTGTTGTGATTACAGCATGTCACAAACAGCTCTAATCTTTGAGAATCAAATGCTTTTTCCTTTTACATACATACATTTTATTTTAAACGTATCTATGATGCATGCATGACTCCTCATTTAAATTAAAAACTGTACATCAGAGAGATTTGATTTGCTTGTCATCACAATTTAAGAAGGATTTGTGAATTAAATGGATGTGCAAAGTCTGGCTTGGTAATGTATTAAAGGTGCCAGAACTGCACAGCCCTACAGTGAATCAGCCAATTTACTTTTTTTTAAGGTTTTGATGATTCTGAACAAAATATTGCATTATTCTCAAACTGTTGACTCAAACAGATGGCCTAGATTGAGAATCATCTCTATTGATTGGCAAGAGAGCCAGCTTACATAAATGTCATAACCAACAAAATAAATGGTGAGATGTACATGGGTTACATCACTGGTTGACAGATATTCACTGAAAGGAACATTCATATATCGGATTTAAGAGAACTGTCTTTTTCTGGCCTATTAGCACACAGCATATTATAAACGCATTTTGTTGTGTTTCTGAGATACTCATCTGAAAAGGAAGTTTCCAGAGAAAAATAGCTTCAAGACAGAGATCAGACCATAAATTATTTCAATAGCAATGCAACTAAACTAACAATGAAAAAGTTCATTAATTATATTGCCCTGTTATCGCACACCTAAAGGACAAAGGTTAAAAGTTGTAGATCACAGAATCCAACAACTTCGATAGCAAATCCATTGCTAGGAGGTACTGTACCTGGAATTAGTGACTTTAAACACTTTCAGAAATTTCAGCCAAGGACAAAATACAGCCATGTTCAATAAATTAGAATATGCATTCCGATGAGGCTTGATTAAAAGTGCCTTTTGAAAAAAAAAAAACTTCTTCCATAATGGGTCGCGGGGAAGCTGGTGCCTATCTCCAGCAGTCTCTTGGCGGGAGGCGGGGTACACCCTGGACAGGTCGCCAGTCCATCGCAGGGCAACACACAAACAACCATGCACACACACTCATTCACACACCTAAGGGCGATTTAGAATGACCAATTAACCTAACAGGCATGTCTTTGGACTGTGGGAGGAAGCCGAAGTACTTGGTGAGAACCCATGCATGCACGGGGAGAACATGCAAACTCCATGCAGAAAGACCCCTGGCCGGGAGTCAAACCCAGGACCTTCTTGCTGCAAGGCAACAGTGCTACCAACTGTGCCACCGTGCAGCCCCTTGAGTCTTAATATATGGTTGATATTTTCTCCATTACTTATTATTTTTCTCTTGTCTTTGTTTTTCACGATGAAGTAAAAAGAAACAAGTATATCCCCATATTTATTTTATACTTCTATGCAGATCTTCATTACTCAGTTTAAGCGTTGAAAGAACTGTCAGATTGTAGTCGCTAATGTGTGGTGACTGTGGTTCTTTGTCTCACAGCAAGTCCTCGTCTATCAACTGTCACATCACGCTTCAGCAAGACCATGATACTTAACCATCCACTTAACAAGATGGCACAGTTGCAGCAGTTTAGAAAGAAAAAAGGGCAGGGAATCACTATCAGTCTTTGGGCCATTGCTTAACTGCAAAGCAGCACAATATGATAGGTACACTATCCTGTTTTCTTCAGACATACCCTAATCTATCTATCTATCTATCTATCTATCTATCTATCTATCTATCTATCTATCTATCTATCTATCTATCTATCTATCTATCTATCTATCTATCTATCTATCTATCTATCTATCTATCTATCTATCTATCTATCTATCTATCTATCTATCTATCTATCTATCTATCTATCTGTATGAAGGGGTCAAATCAAGTAAAAATAAGAAGTAAATAAACTTTGCACTGGCACACCCTTTAAGATAACCTGTTAGGCATATCCTCTAAAATATTTCTCATCAGCTGAAATCTTAAATCTGTCAAGAAAAATAAAATAAAATAATCATTATGACATATTTTTCTACATTCATCAGTTCCTTGTTTACACCTGGTCACCCTTCATCACTTTGAACTGACAGCCTAAAGTAGCCATAAATAGATGTGGGCCAAGATGCTCGTTTGTCTTGTAAGCCCCTGCTTTCCGTTAATCAGTTTGCAAAGATGCCACAGCTCTTTCAAGTTTATGTACAATGCTGAAAAAATGATGGAGAAAATAAGGGGCCTTGTTTTTCAATAACAATCAAAAAATGTCATCTAACATTGAATTTTCTGAACCACAGTGTTTCAATTTCTTCTGTCACAAAATTTATAGTCTGGGTCTTACAACTAAATGTGAGAAATGCCGGCCTGCAGATAAAATAAAATTAAAATGATACTTTATATTTTACCTCATTTTTGCTACCAATTTCATGATTTCTCTCCTTTCAAGGTTCAGTGGTACTTAGGTAAAAGAGATAGAGAAGAGTCATATTTTTCTCACCCAAACTTCCACCCACATATGATTTTATACAAGAAGCAATTTAGATGCCACTTTATCATTAAGTCTGAGATTGATGGTCCAGCATTTTTGATAATGAAAGGGATATTTTTATTATAAACATTTAATCTAGTTTCCATAGGGACAAAATGGAATTACTACAATGTTTTTTTTAGTTACGTGTGTTTATAATGGTCAGTTTGCACAGTACTGCAATATACCATTTAAGTATGAAACACCCTTACTGGATGTGACGGCATTTACAGTGTGATTCATTTTTCTCGTTTGGAACAAAATTTCTCCTGGCTGTAAATTTGCAAATTCAGAGGATTCCTGCAGGGCTATTCGACAAGCAAATGGGGCCAATTGTGTTCAAAAGATAATGAGCCACAGAGCCAGTCCAGGGACATGGTACAGTAAATTGTAAAATAGGCATAAAATGATCATTTCTTGTGTGCCGATGGACCTGGACTTGTGCGTCTGTCTTACAGTTTGATACAAAAGCTCAGTCTGTTTTTTTATATGTGATAGCTTATTATCAGTGTTAGTCACTATGTGGTGTTATAGTGGACTGGAGATTTTAGGTGCTGTGCTGCCCTTTTCCTGTGAAATAATGTATAATCTAAAAATTAAAAAGCACACAATGCAAAAGACAATTTAACAAGACTGTCATGTTGTGGTTTTGGATCGGACCAAAGTGCAGACAAGAGCTCTGCAGAATCATCTTTGTAATTCAAAGATTTATTTTACAAGGTCAAAAATATAACAAAATCACTGCAGGTTTCCCAAGGCAAGGCGTGGCAAAAAACAAAGCATAATCATGGACGAGAACGAGGTGTGACGAACACAAGGAACCAGCACTGAACAAAGACACAAAACCAACTTATATACTGTGAGATAACAAAGGCAGAATAATCAACGGAACAGGGACAGGTGTGACAAGGAGGCAGGGAAGCAGAAGGAACAGGTGAAACAAATACAAAGGCTGAGGATGGGCAAAGTAACTAATAAACAATAAACAGAAACACAGACCAAGCAAACCTATAGACAAAGATAAATAATCAAATGGGGAATAAGAAAACTGGAATAATCATGACTAAAGTAAACCAAGAAACTAGAGGGAACAACAATACCAACCTAAGAACAAACAAAGAACCCATAAAGAAAACCTGAATACAAAAGTAAACAAACCTAACCACACTGACTGAATTAACTGGAAAGGAAACAGAAAATAAACTAGTAAACAAGAAGAGTGCAAAGGAACAAATAACAAAACACAATAACCACAAAGATACTAAAGAGAAATAAAACTAGAGAATCCAGGGAAGACCAAGAACTATAATAATTACAATAATAATAATAATAATAATAATAATAATAATAATAAACCATACAAAGTAATAAGAAAACAACCATAAAAAAACTTAAGTAGTAAACACTAGGAGGCAGAAGAGGGAGAAAAGAAAAACATGATACAAAAACCAAAATAGAAAAATCTAAGCAAAAGGTAAACAAACACAAAGCCACAAACAGTCCAAAAATGTCACTCCGTGACAAAGACAACCTAGCATCTACAGTCAAATTCAATCAATCAGAATATTGCTGAAAAGTTAATTTATCTAATTAACTCAACTGACAATGTGAAACAGATTATATGGAGAATTTACACATAGACTGATGTTTTGAGGCCTTTTTTTTTCTGTTATGATTATTTGTCACTTACAGCTAAAGAAAACGTGACATCTGATATTAGAATATTACATGAGACCAATAAAAACAATTTTTAATACAGAAATGTGGGCTTTATGAATACTTGTTGTTATTTTCAAAATATATTTTTAATTTGACAAAAGAGGCCCCATTGAATGCATATTCTATTTTATTGAATATGACCGTATATGTATCCCTACTGACCATTTGGACATTCAAAATAAATTTTACAGATAAGCTATAAAAAAGGCCTCTTTAATAAGATAGATTATTGATAATGTTTTCAAAATAACAAAATTTGGTATGAATTATGTAGTTCTGTTCCTCTTTCAAAATAAATCTCACAGATAAAATTAAAGCCTTACTTTTTTATGGTAGCATGCACTTCTGTTACAATGTTAGTTAATGTGAGTATTCTAATGCAAGTATATAAGCTTGTGTTATCATGGCATATATACAACATCAGCTATGTACAGGGGTTGGACAATGAAACTGAAACACCTGGTTTTAGACCACAATAATTTATTAGTATGGTGTAGGGCCTCCTTTTGCAGCAAATTCAGCGTCAATTCGTCTTGGGAATGACATATACAAGTCCTGCACAGTGGTCAGAGGGATTTTAAGCCATTCTTCTTGCAGGATAGTGGCCAGGTCACTACGTGATACTGGTGGAGGAAAACGTTTCCTGACTCGCTCCTCCAAAACACCCCAAAGTGGCTCAATAATATTTAGATCTGGTGACTGTGCAGGCCATGGGAGATGTTCAACTTCACTTTCATGTTCATCAAACCAATCTTTCACCAGTCTTGCTGTGTGTATTGGTGCATTGTCATCCTGATACACAGCACCGCCTTCAGGATACAATGTTTGAACCATTGGATGCACATGAACCTCAAGAATGGTTCGGTAGTCTTTGGCAGTGACGCGTCCATCTAGCACAAGTATTGGGCCAAGGGAATGCCATGATATGGCAGCCCAAACCATCACTGATCCACCCCCATGCTTCACTCTGGGCATGCAACAGTCTGGGTGGTACGCTTATTTGGGGCTTCTCCACACCATAACTCTCCTGGATGTGGGGAAAACAGTAAAGGTGGACTCATCAGAGAACAATACATGTTTCACATTGTCCACAGCCCAAGATTTGTGTTCCTTGCACCATTAAAACCGACGTTTGGCATTGGCATGAGTGACCAAAGGTTTGGATATAGCAGCCCAGCCGTGTATATTGACCCTGTGGAGCTCCCGACGGACAGTTCTGGTGGAAACAGGAGAGTTGAGGTGGGCATTTAATTCTGCCGTGATTTGGGCAGCCGTGGTTTTATGTTTTTTGGATACAATAGGGGTTAGCACCCGAACATCCCTTTCAGACAGCTTCCTCTGGCATCCACAGTTAATCCTGTTGGATGTGGTTCGTCCTTCTTGGTGGTATGTTGACATTACCCTGGATACCGTGGCTCTTGATACATCACAAAGACTTGGTCACAGATGCGCCAGCAAGACGTGCACCAACAATTTGTCCTCTTTTGAACTCTGGTATGTCACCCATAATGTTGTGTGCATTTCAATATTTTGAGCAAAACTGTGATCTTACCCTGCTACTTGAACCTTCACACTCTGGTCTTACTGGTGCAATGTGCAATCAATGAAGACTGGCTACCAGGCTGGTCCAATTTAGCCATGAAACCTCCCACACTAAAATGGCAGGTGTTTCAGTTTCATTGTCCAACCCCTGTAGATAACATGGATTTGTTAGTGTTAGCTAACAAATCCATGTTAGCCAACATGTCAAGTTTGTATATTAGCTAATATCCGAATTTTTGGTAGAATTGTTTGGTTGACAACAGATAAGATACAGTCATATTCACTAAAGTAGAATATTATTGAGAAGTTCATTAATTTCAGTAACTGAATTCTATAAGTGAAGCATATATAGATTAATTCCACACAGACAGATTAATTATGATGATCTTTTGCTTGCAGCTACTAAAAACATGACATTTAAGATTAGAATGTTATGTCAGACCAATAAAAGAATATATATATTTTTTCATACAGAAACATAGGCTTAATGAAGACGATGTATAATACCTGCTTAATGGATGTTATTTTCAAAGGGTGCTTTTAATCTGACAAACAAATATGGGTTCAGACATATTCTATGTCTATGTTTGATTGTTCATTTGTATTTATTTCTCTCTCTCTCTCTCTCCCTCTCTCTCTCTCTCTCTCTCACGCACACACACAAAGTAATTTAAAAAAATTCCAGTTCAGTCTTACACTACCCTGTTTGCAACTGGGGCTAGAAACTAAAACCCTTGAAAAATGACTGTTTTGCACAGTTCCTTGCATGTGCTGGCACTTTCTAACTTCAGGGTAAATCATTTTGCAATGTGGTGCAGCCTTAGTTTGTGAAACAAATGACACAAGCAAAAATAATGGTTGTCAATTGGGTTTCTGCAATGTGCTCATCGAGTAAAAACACATCTTCTAAACCAATCGCAGCCTGAACAAAATGGTTGACGAAGGATGCACTGACATCTTGTTTGGTTGAGTTTAGACGAATCACACACTTTGCTGCTCTGACCACCTTCACTGTTCCCTCTGAGGGGATCATCAGCCCACCATTGTTTTTAAGTTGAAGCTGGTAGTGCTAGCTCTAGCCAAAGGATGAAGGTACAACAGTTGTGACAAGGTATTCATGGCACACCCCACAGGATATTTGTTTTTCAAAATATTTTGACAATTGACAACAAACCCTGAAATGTGGACCAGGGCATTGTCCACAAGATCACCAAAGCAGGTGGGCAGGTTATTTTGGTCACATATGACTCCGGAAATGTTATTATTCTGCATTAAAGCAGAATGCATGTCTGCAGCTGATAGGGACACAATCTCATCTGGTGCTGGCACGTTGCCTGACCCACTAGGTGAGACACGACAATGGACCATCAGATGACCGAAAACGCACTGAAACTGCAATGAGATTGTTACTCCAGCCTCCTAAAAAAAAATAATAATAAAAAACATTTACACACTTTATTTCAGATTACAGATATGTTTAATGAGGACAGTCAGAGCCATAAAATATATATCTTAAGGAAACTGTACAACTGTTTTCCCCCACTGGTAGGCTATAAAAAGATACACAATGGTGTCTAAGGACACATCAAAACATACTGTGAACTAAGGAAGTTAAAAAAGTATAAAAAATAGCATAAAAAAGTATATAAAACAAATTTTACTAGAATTTGCCCACCCAGAGGGTACCAATATCCAGTCTGGCCCACAACCTAAACAAACTAACTAGAAATGTGAAAACTCTACCTGATGCCCTGAAACAATTAAACAAATGTTCCAAGTTCCACTTTTCTACAAATGTTAATAACATGTAACACAACAACATGGTGATAGAGATAACAGCAGCAATACATGTTTTTCTCTAATACAGCCCTTGAGTGGTGATTAAGGTTCATTACAAATCTACTAGCCGCAAAGTACTGGGTGGTTCTGGAAAGTACAGATCAGTGTCAGAATTAGCATCCTTGGTATACATTATTTACATGCATCTCTCTATGAATCCACAAAATTTGGGCATAGTTGCACGCTCTGCGTTGACTCCCGCTGGCTCTTATGCTAGCCTAGAGTGAGTAGAGACCCATCCAATATGGCAGAGGATGACGCAGGATGCCCTCCAGCATGTAAAGGTCTTAACATATAATGTCTATGCCACAGAAGCTACTGTTAGCATAGCAGACAGTGTTAGCTACTCTTAGCCAACACTCTATTAGTATCCTGTTAGCTTATACTACCATATTTCTGTGAGCATAACACCTAACTTTAGATTGCCCACTGAGTTTTTAAAAGTGTTTCAAGATGTGCTGCCCCTAAAACATTGAACATAGTAAAAACTTCCCTTGAATCAGGTCATTTTCACAGGCCCTGAAAATTTCGGTAATCAAATCACTTTTAAAGAAACCAATGCAGTTGCAGGTCCATACCCAATCTACCATCTCTGGCCATTGAAAAAATATTTCTGAAATAATTTTCCGTTTTATAAAAACAAGTCTCTTCAATGCCTTCCAGTCAGGCTTTAGAAAACACCACAACACCAATCTTACATTGGTAAAAGTTTTAAATGATATACATCTTAACAGGGATCGTCTAGAACTTCTGTCTTGATATCACTCGATCTTGACGTGCGGATTAATATTTCTAACTTGTCAAATACTCGACTATTTACTTTAATATTAGTTTTTTTTCTTCTGTGCTAACAAAACCTAGGGGGATGATGGGTGGAGTAATGTGTATTGGCGATGGTGATATTTAATGTTCTGGTGCAGCTGATAATATAGTAGACTATGTAGGAATAAACACTGTGATCTGCACAGGTAATTCACCTGTGATATCATTCTTACTGGTTAACTGGTTGCAAATTTCTATAATTAGTTTTTGTATGGGCTACACAAACAAAGGCACAGTTTTTTGCACTGTTACCTTGCAGCAAGAAGCTCCAGGGTCCAAATTCTGGTCCCTTTTTTTATGGATTTTGCATTTTCTCCCAGTGTATGCAAATGTTCTCTCCAGGTAAATGATATATGTTTAATAATCTGCACTTGTATAGTGCTTTATCAAATCCCAAAGCGCTTTTCACAACAATCAGTCATCCACCCATTTATAAACTGACAGAGATAAGTTACATTGTAGCCACAGCTGCCCTGGGGCAGACTGAAAGAAGCAAAGCTGCTATACAATTGGCAATTCCCTCTGACAACCATCAGCAGGCAAGGATGATGTCTTGCCCAAGGACACAACGACTGAGATGGACAGAGCGGGGGTTTGAACCAGCGATCCACCACAACACGAACTCCTACCATCTGAGCCACAGTAATCCAAGGTACTCTGAAACAGTCCAAAAACATGCATATTAGGTTAATTGGCCAGAACTTGAATCCAGATGTAACATGACCTGAAGCTGGTATCCCAGAGCAAACACACTTTAGAAGTGGTTATATTCCAACACTGAGGTGATATTGCCACAAAAATAAAGTCGTCGCACATTCTTGTGTAAATCTGTCTTTTCATACATATACACACTTCTCCATAGATACTAGGTTTAGCACTTTAACTTCTATTTTTTCTATTTACTATATTGGTGATTAAATCTAGCATCTTGACTTTTTTACATGTCAAAGAGCAAAATCTTTCATACAGTAAATAGTTCAACTCACTCAAGATCCCATATGGCCAATTAGTCCCAGCATAGCACAGATGTAAAAAGAAATGCCAAAACAACACTAACTACTGTACATAAAATAGGAATCAGACAGAAAACAGGGCTTAGACTCAGGTAAGAGTCATAAAGCTAAGGATTTAATGTTTGACTTGAATTTCATCACCATTAACTTCTGATTTCCTTTCTATGAAATTATTCTCTTTGATATCAGCCTGAGGTTCATAACAAGCAAAACAAAGTCAATTTGTCAGTTTAGGCAACCACATCACAATCAAACAAACATTTCCTAAACTTTTGTATTATTTTTTAATAATTGTTTTAATTGTAAAATTTGATTTTTGTTTACAAAATGTTATATTATTCTTGGCAGAAACCACCAGTGACTGAACTGAGGACAATGTTCTGCAGTCATATACAGAATGTTTTAGAGGCAAATAAAAAATTCTGACATATTTTGCTTCAATGTCTCTTTCTCTCCCTATCATTATCTTTTTTTCCTCCTTTGTGTGTCAAACATACAGAAATATTATCAGCATGCATAACCTGCGACAATAAATAAACAATAAAAATATATACTTTATGTTCACCATCACCATTGTAAAAAGATTTGAGGCCTTTCTTCAGCATTAATGACACCCAAAAACAACCACTAAAAATTTGAAATAGTCTGTGTGTAATTATTATATATTGCTTGCAATTGATGGTCCACTGTTGCTGCATGTTCATCTAGGACTAGTGAATGCTGCAAGTCACAGACTCTGCGGGGTTTCCTTAGATAGAAAATTTGAACATTTCAATTAATTTGAGTGCATTAGTTGATAACTAGCTTCAAAAAATTTAGGATCATATGGAATGTATTTGACTTGGAATCTGTATGCTTTGATTGAAGTGACTGTAAAGTGCCTTGAGACAACATGTTGTAAACTTGGTGCTATTTAAATAAACCAAATCAAACTGAACAGTGAGTTTCACTATTGAGTCACTGAAATAAATTAACTTTTCAATAATATCCTAATTTTTTGAATTTTTTTGTTGTTCACAAGTTGGAAACATCTAAGAAAGTTGTCAGTCTTTTCAGGAGTGGACAACACTGCGTCATCCCAAGGTCAGACTTTACCACACCAAGAGTAACAGCAAAACACACAACAATGGCATTTTAAACTCTGCACGTCTAAGCTAATATGGTAAATGTTAAATTTTATCACAGCAGAAACCAGACAACAAAATATGGCTTCTTTAAAATAATGTGTTTTTCTCTCATAAAATATTTGTCAGCAAAGGTGTATCTGAATGACGTACAAGGCTTCTGGAGGAATGTCTTTTGGACAGATGTAACCAAAGTAGAGATGAGGGACCATTAAACAGTGCCATGTTCAGTCAAAATTCACAAAAATTACGCTATGCTAGAGGGTGGATGTTTTAGGCTTGCTTACAGCCACAGGACCAGGGCCTTTTGCAGTCGACAATGAATTTCTCTGCATGTGAAAGTATTCTTGAATCAAATGTAAGGCCGTCTGTGCTACAAAACTGAATCATTAAAGACAAAAAAAACTGTACAACAGATGAATAAAAAAAGAAGAAAAATCAAGGTTTCAGTGCTCCAAACATGACCTAAATTAAATGCTGTGGTGGGACTTTAAGAAATCTGTACATTGACAAATGCCAACAAACCTTAATAAACTTAAGCAACGCTGTAAATAAGGGAGGTGTAGCAGCTCAGGTCCGATCTGTTGACACCTAATCAGCAAATATATTTTTTCCTAATATGTGTTCCTGCCTCAAGTGGAGGAGTTTAAGTATCTCGGGGTCTTGTTCACGAGTGAGGGAAGAATGGAGCGGGAGATCGACAGACGGATCGGTGCAGCTGCCACAGTAATGGGGGCGCTGTGCCGGTCCATTGTGGTGAAGAGAGAGCTGAGCCGAAAAGCAAAGCTCTCAATTTACTGGTCGGTCTACGTTCCTACCCTCACCTATGGCCGTGAACTTTGGGTCATGACCGAAAGAACGAGATCACGGATACAAGCGGCTGAAATGAGCTTCCTCCGTAGGGTGGCCGGGCACTCCCTTAGAGATAGGGTGAGGAGCTCGGCCATCCGGGAGGAGCTCGGAGTAGAGCCGCTGCTCCTCCACATTGAGAGGGGCCAGTTGAGGTGGCTCGGGCATCTATACCGGATGCCTCCTGGACGCCTTCCTTGGGAGGTGTTCCAGGCACGTCCCACCGGGAGGAGGCCCAGGGGACGGCCCAGGACACGCTGGAGGGACTATGTCTCTCGGCTGGCCTGGGAACGCCTTGGGCTCCCCCTGGAGGAGCTGGAGGAGGTGTCTGGAGAGAGGGACGTCTGGGCGTCTCTGCTGAGTCTGCTGCCCCCGCGACCCGGTCCTGGATAAGCGGAAGACGACGGACGGACGGACGGATGTGTGATTCCTTGGTCAGCAATGTCTCCCCACCAGCCTGCAAACAAAAAGACCTACAAAAAACAAGTACTTCAGATCATAGCTACTGGTTCAAGCTATAGAATGGTGATATGTAGTTGGTTTTTCCTTTTTTTTATTGAAAGTCGTAGAATCTTTTCCCCATGATTGTATGTGTTGGCAAACTTTTATAGTGCAGCTTTTAAATGCAAAATAGAGTAGTCCTTTGGAAATATGATTCCCAATTGTGTATATTGCTGTGAATGAATGTGTAAATGACTCATAATAGAGCTATATGGAATGAGTAATCCACTTGCTCATGTTAAAGTTCACAAGTAAATTCTGTCATCGGAAATTTTGAGTGGAGGATGAATGAAATGTGACTGCACTCCACTGACTGGCAGACAAATGCCCCCCCCCCCCATCTGTGGTCTCAAGAAGGGAATACTTCAGAATAAATCAACAGAAATGATATTCTGCTGTCAGTCAGCGAGAGCACTTCAGAAGCACCAGGGGAATGTGTTTTGTGGCCTCTCTGTCACTTAGAGTGGATGCTTCCTCTACAGCCCATTTACCTCTCATCTTCATGATGGGTTTGAACATAGAGCTAGTGTCTTCAGCCTCAATTGCTTTGGGTACGTGTTCAAAAAGTTGATGCAGACTTTCTGTCAAACTGGATGCCTGGTGAGCCACATGCACAGTCTTGCCTTGTTTGATTTACCAACCAGCCGTGTTGTGCTATATCACACTTCACAAGAACAATAATAAAGTTCAGTGTAAAAAAATATCAAAATCTATTTGATCAATTAATAGCTCCGAATTGTACATTTGCTGCATGCTATTGCTGCTGAATTTTAATTAAATCTGCTGTCATTCATATATTTTTGTTTTTTCTCAAAAAAAGGAAATTGTGCCTGAAATAGAACCATTTAGGACTCTGTAGAACTAGGTAGAAGGTAAATATAGCACACAAAACCTTTAGGTTCTTTGGGCAAATATAAATCCCTTTTCCACAGATAAAGGAGAGCTCACATAGATTTGTGAATATTTACTAATGAGAAACCTGAATATTTGATAGGGTTTCCAAATTGTTTTACATGACTATAGTGCTTAATTCCAGCATTATAAATTAAGTTCTGTTTGTTTTTGAGGTGAGTAAATAGTTTAGTTTTCATTATGTTTCTCTTGAACTTTTCTGTTTTCTTGTGTATTTTTTTGTTTTTGCATCACTAGCGGCCTTTATTTTCGCTATTTTTCAAAGTAGGCAGACAGGAAATGGAAGGGAGGAAGACATGCAGCATAGGTCTCCAGGGTCAAGACTTGAACCCGGGACAGCTGCATCGAGGGCTGAGGCCTCCGTATATGGGTCACGCGCTCTACCGCTACAACACGCGATGCGCCTATTGTGTAAGATCTTTACTAGCATCTTCCAGTCTCCATTAATTTTACCCATATTATCATTAAAAAAAAATAAAATCAACATTTAATTCTTGATCACATTATTACCTGATCATTTCAGTCCGTATGTTTAACCGTATGTGTTTTTGAATGTGTTGAGGGATTAAAGAAAAGAGAGACAATCTAGTGTAAAGTATTTCAAAGACAAATTACCTGTCTCACATCCATACATTGTGGAAATAGAAGATTTCTGCATTCTTAAATGGCACTGTAGAGTAGATGTTACCTCTAGGTCAAGATATTTTAGCCTAGTTAACTTCTATTTAATTGATCAAGTTTTGTTAAACCTTTATCAGTTACGTTTATCTTGCTTTTGGGTAACGACTGTTTTTAGTAACATAGTAAGAGTTTGACAGAGGATTATAGTAAATGTTCTCTTCTAATGTAGTGGATTCAGTCCCACCAGTTCTGTACATCAAAATATTTTTGTTAACCTTTTATCAAACAAACATCAATATGCTGTGCCACAGATTACTAAATAAAATTGATTTTTAAGTGACTTATTTGCCTTGAGATTTTGTCTTTTCAAAGTATCCATCAGTAATTTATAAATAATTTCTGGCTACCAGTTTATTGTGCGTCCAGACATGTCAGGACTGGTCATAATTTGCTTTAACTACGTATACGTATACGTCATTTGAGTTTTGTGGTTTCCTCAATAATAAGTGAAACCCCTTTGGCTCAGTCATTCATCAAACCAGTATCGACAGCATATTGAGTGAGAATTCAATACAGAGGGAAGTTTGTATTTCTAGAGCTGGTAGTGATAATACACATTAAGGGAAATGTTGTGAAATAAAAAAAAATTAAGGCTTATATCTCCTGGTATATTTTTTTTTTTTCTTGCAAGAAAACGGATGCAGTATCAGTCTCAATTAGTGTGAGTCTTTTTAACATTGTGGTGTGTATTTCTCTTTTGTCTTTCTTAATCCTTTAAATTAAGGCACAACACAAATCACAGATCAAAGTGCATGCCTGTAATTGTAAGTTTTAATGTATAGCATTTCCATCACAACAACACTGACAACATTTATACTGTGCTTAATTAGGCTGGTATCCTGGTGTTGGGGGATGTTCGTCTCACATAATTTCCATTTAGACACTGTGTAACATTGATTAGTTTGTGCAGGCCAGTAAGTTTATTTAGTCCGAGGTGTGCCCAGATAAAATCTATTACCACACTACTCCATGTATATTGTTATAACTTTCCTGTGACAGATCATCTACCAACATTATATTAACTTGATGTTGGAGTGATGTGACTATTTTTATTCTACTTTTGTTCCATGTTCTTTTTGTTCTTTTACACAGAAATTTAAAAAATGATAATTTTTCTGTGGCACTTTTTCAGGCCTGAAAACCTGAAAACTGCCAGTCAGCTGTAGACAGTGAAAATCTTCTTAAATCAGTTTATGTCATATTTGACAGTCATTTACCCCCAGGTAGGTATTAAATGTGACGCTGAAGGATCTGCATGACACATATTTGATCTGTATTGTATTAAATTTACTACTATTCAATTGTGGTAAAATACATTTACAGTGAGCGTTTAGTGACACAATTACATCTATTAAGACTGCACTTATCAAAATTCCTGGCCCCTTAACATATCTAATTGTAGTTGCACCAGAAAGTTGACAAACAAGAGCTTCAATTGCTTTTGTGTGTTTACAGTGGGGAAAAAGGTATTTGATATGCTGCCGTATGCAAAGGTTTTCCCACTTGCAAAGCATGTAGAAGTCTTTAATTTCTTCTGGATTTTTGTTTTAGATTCCGTCACTCACAATTGAAGAATACCTATGATACAAATTGAAGACTTCTACATGCTTTGCAAGTGAGAAAACCTGCAAAATCGGCACTGTATACGTGTGAGTTAGTGATCAGAAATGTATGGCAAAGCTTTTCAAAGATGCTATGGTTCTAAGACAGAAACCAATGTGAAAAAGCACCTGGAGGGTTCATGGTCTGATCCCGGCCCAAAGGTACAATTAGCCATGGTCAAAACACTCAACTCCCAAATTGTCCAAAATGTACAACAAAATTCTTATGAATGTGTTGAACAGAAATAATGCAGGGTATAGACTAAAAGTAAAACACAATATAATTTACCCAAAATATCTGTATAACTGTGTATTGTAATATTAGACATTACTTGTAGTGTAAAGTGCTCACCATCGTGAACACAAAAACCCCAAAGACTTACACTTAATGTACAATTACCAAATTGCAATGTTGCTCTAGGTTCAACACTTCTTCCTGTTCATATTTTCCCTGCCACATGTTAACTGTAAAGTTTCTTTTGAGAACCATCAGTGAAATATCATTTATGATTTAGTCTATTTTGTGATTTTTTGATAAGTAGCTGAGTCTGTGCTTCTACAACTTTTAATAACCTTTGTTAACACAGCTTTCTCTGAAAACTTACTAGTACTGCAGTAAGGCAGAGATAATTTTGCAATAAAGGTTTTGACAGAAATATGCCACAGAAATAATGTTAAATAATTTTTTTAGGAATAAAGCAAATATTCCATCTTTAGTTGTAGACACACCAGAGCTGCGTGTTGAATCATAGTAATGAAAAGAGTCAACGCTTAGGGACACAGGAGTGTTCCTTTTGTGATTAACTGGAGCTGAACTGTGAAGCCCTGGAGGACCTTACCAAGCAAACATGCACTGAAAGTAACATTATTAAATCTACAATGGACAAGATAATAGGGCAGAAAAATAATGAAAGCCTGTGATGAACTGGCAACCTTTCCCGTCTTCCTCGAAAGGGAACATGTACAACTTCTCCATGACTTGCACCACTAAGTGTTTGGAAATGTTTTCTAGTTCAATATTTAACAGTCAAAGAAGCAGATCTGCTTGTAGTTCATGTGCATTTCACACAATTAGTTTAAGCTTCACAAAACCTGCCACCATCGACTGTCTGCCAAAGATGCATGTAATTTTCGCACACATGGCACCATAATAGTGCGACTATGTGCACACTCAGCTGGTAATTGTTTTTAGTGTGTGAGCTCACTAGCTCAGAGTTCCTAAATTTATTTATTTTTCTTAATTCAGAGAAGTGTTGAGACTAGTGAAACAGAAAAAAAGTCTGATGTTTCCACTGAAACCGGTTGAATTGGTTTTATGCAGCTTAATTTATGAAGAACATTTGAACCATTGTTTTTAGAAGAATTATCACTGTGAAATTAAATAAGTAAATAAATAAAATGTCAAATTTGAAAAGGCTGACAACAAAAAGAAATGTGCCCATTTTTAAGCACCTCAAAATGAATACTTTCTCTTCTTCCATTAAGGTTTTGTTTTTGATTTTGGCTACTTTTTCACTCATATTCTCTCCAGTTCCTGTATACCTGACCAGTATAGTAAATTAGCTGATTGTACTTCAGAAAAGGAGCGATGCTGACAGGATACCGTTTACAGGACTCACAAACTGGAGTTGAAAGGGGGAAAACAGCAAAAGCTGAGACAGGACCTGAGAGAAACCCAATGCTGCAGTCCTTTACAGCAGCCTGGCTCCTTGACAGTTTTGAAATGACATCTGGGGAGAATATTATTTTAGTACCAATATAACGTGCAGCATCAGAAATTAAGATGATGGTAGCAATAAATTATAAAACACACTTAGTGGCTCATTTGTGTTCAAATGTTTGGTGAGGTCTCAACATAAAAGTTACGTGCTTTAAAGATCTAATAATTTAACTTGCTAATTTGATTACTTTATAACTGTAACATTTTTAGAACTGAAAAAATAAGAAACAGACACTGAGTGAACATAGCTCCTCTCACTTTAAGCACAATCTTTGTCAGACAAAATGAACAGAAACTCAGTCTTGGCATAGAACATATAAAACATGTACTATATTATTTAATATTAAACTACAAAAAATATTGGGATGCACCAAATTATACAGTTTCTGGGCTGGGCTAAGGCCCTAGTTTTTAATGATTCATATAACACCTCTACTGCTGCATTATCCCCAGCATTTCAATATCTGTGAAAATTGCAAGGTGATACCTTTTAATATCCTCTTCATTACTAAGTTTCGTCTGATGGTGTGGATGTGGATCCAAATGCAGGCTGGCAGTAAGGAGCCAGGAAAATCCCAAAAAGGGTATTTTAGGAGAGAAACTACACTTGGGATGGTAAGTGCCAGCAATGATGAGATCTGGACAGGGAGCCTAGGACCTAGTCAATCCTTACAATAAATATTAAATCACAAAATGAACAGTTGATGAAAGATAATTGGGGAGCAGGTGTGTTGGGAGAGCTAAAAGCAAGGGAAATTAGATAAACAGAGGGAAAGAAAAACCCAAGGACAAGAACCAACAAAACTAAGACCAAAAACATTGGAAATGCAGACAAGGGGCCATGAAATACATGAAAAGAAAAAAAACCCAAAAACGAATAAAAAACTAAAATGAGAATATATGTATATATATATTGCTGAATTCTTCCCATATGCATTTTGAAATTGGTGACTGGACCTGGAACAGATGAACAGGTTTATTACTGGCCAAAAAAGTATGAATAAATACCCACTTTTTTAGAGGAGGTGAAAGGATATAATGGGAGAGGAGAGCTGTATTGTTCATCCAGACGAGAGAAACGGCCGTCCAGTAAGCTAGTTACTCATCCTGTCTCGTGGCACTGTGCACCAGCAGGTTTATAATAGCTCTCTTTAATAAGGGATATGATATACCTCCGCCACTTTATTGCCAGAACTTGGATTCTTTCCCAGTATAGATGACCATTATTTACCGGAAAAGAAGCCTGCCATAAAAACAAGCAAAAATATATGGCATTTCTCAGGTCATAGAAAATGAACACATAACGCACATTACTCTTAATTTATTTATTTTTTTTAGCTTTACTTAACAATGAAAATTAATAAATTGTTCTTTAAGATATTTAACAAGTGACTCTTTGGCTCAAGCATAAATGTTGTACCTCCGAGACAACTTCTTTGTAAATTCGTACATTGTTAAATCTGCCTACTAAACATTCCAACACTGTGCTTAAATCAAGAAAAAAAGAAAACAAATATAAAGATTTAAGGGACTCCTTTGCAGCTCATCATACCAGAGTGACAGACTTTTTAGGCAAATTATTTAATGAAAAACAAACAGTGAGATCTAATCGATTGTGCAGGAATCAATAAATGCCACATACAATGAAGCAATCTTACTTTGTAGCTGATTATACCATAAGCTCAATTTCTTTAGCCTTTTATAACTATTTTTGCAGTTTTTATTAAATTGTTTTGTTTAAAATACATTTTTTTGGTTTTCTTTTTCAGTTTTGCAACACATGGAAAGACGTTTCATTCTCTAACCTTCCATCGGGTCTTGAGCAAAGATAGGCTTTGCAAAGATATTCTAATGTGATCACCATATTGGAATCTACAGCTTGATTCTTCAAAAGGTTAAAATCAACTATATGTTTCCTGTTTTCTTTTATTGTTTGCTGCGAATTGACATGCCTGAATGACAACAAAAATGAGGGCTGTCTTGTGCCTATTTTCACTGAATTGGAAGATTGGAATTTTTTGTTATTGATGTATTAACGATTAGCAGAAATGCACAGTTTGCTGGTCAAATATTAAAGAAATTCAAAAATACATAGTTTGTGAGCTTTGAATTTTATTCCTTTTTGAGATTATAGTTGACATGTCTCAAGGTTAAACTGCTTAACTCTAATTTAATTTTAATGTATCAACCATGCGTTTTGTAAAGCTCTCTTTTTGGTCAGAAAACCAGTATTGCTTTTCTGAAAGCATGGCATAGTCACAACAGAAATATTGGCATTGCAACTGCCACCACACAAACTAAGCTGCAGTGCTTTGCTTTGCGTTTATCTAATCAGCTAATCTCTTTTGTTATTGGCTTGGTGAAGAAAAAGAAACTCTATAAACCAAATTCCAGTAATGGCCCAGCTGGCTGATCGGTGGGTGGGTTGCAGTTCTATTTTTGCACATGTGCAACAAATAGCTCAATATATTGAAAAACAGACACTCAACTTTATCACACTGAGATGCAGTCTCTTTCCTACTGTTTATTTTATCAGAAGAGAAGCAAAACATGCTTTTGTTTCTGCTACAAAGATAAAGCTTAATATGCACCCCCCCCCCCCCCCCCCCCCCCCCCAAGTTTTCTTTGCAGTGTAAACAATAACGAAAACAAGATAACAAGTAAGAAGAAATCTACTTAAGGAGATCTAAAAAAACTCTAAATGTGGTTCAAAAGTTGTTAGGTTTAATCAAGTAGACTAATGAAGCTTGAATTTCAGCATCAAATCCCTAATTTTCAACACAGCTTTCTACCCTAATAACACTAACAATAATACCCAGTCTTTGGAGGGATACAAAAATAGAGAAAATGTGCAGTATTGTTTCATTATTTATTTCTTATTATTGTCTTTTGTAAGAATATATCATTTTGGAAAATACTGCACTGTTTAATTTTCTTTTACATGCAGAACATTAACTGTGTGAAGAGATTGGGTCTCAACTTGTCATCCTTGAACTGCAAGAAAAACACAAAAAAGAAATGATTTATTACATTGGATATGGTGCTGCAGATTTCCTTTTGTTCTTGTGTATAATTTCAATGTACAGAGTTTCCACACATTGCTCCTTAGGAGATTATGTCATGCTGGGAGGCCTAAGAATATTGTCATTTCACTCCTTCCCGCTGATAAAGCCTGTAGTGAAGGTTACCATCCTCAAATGCCTCAAACAGATGTATTAAAAATAGATGGCTTATCTTATCCTGTAGGTTTTATTTTCAAGTTTACCTTTCCTAAAGAGTATGCTCAAAACCATTGCATTAGCTCAACATATTTAGAGTGTTGGGAACTAATATGAGAACTCATGAATAGCACATTATTTGATGAATTATTTAAGCAGTTTTACAAAAGTAGTCTTTAAGTTAATCTTTAAACAAAAAATGCTAGGTTTGTTGAACAAATACATTTCAGAGAGCATACATGTTTTACACAAAGTTATTTCTGATAGACTAGACAAAGATATATTCTGCATAACTCCTCTTTTAGACTTCTGGCTTTTTTGGCATCTGGTGCTGTGCTCTGTAGTGAGGATACATAGAAAGACTGATATGAAGACCATTTCAATTTATTATCAAGTAAGATTATCTCTTGGAAAATACCTCTCCAGTACGTTGATGCGTATGCATTTGGCAAACACATTAATCTGTATTGATTTACAAATGAGGATAAAACAGTGCAGTTTATATCAAACCTAACACTAAGCTAACAGCAAGCAAAGAACTTGATGTGTTACCACTATTATTCTATGTGTCTGTCAATCAGTTTCTGTCATACATTTGGTTATAGTTCTTATTAATACCATCATCACTGTTGCATATCTGCCCTGTGTGTCGATAGTACATGGAGATGGATTAAAGGAATTACCAATGAAACATTGCCTTTGATATTGTAGCATATTCAATAAAATCTACAGCACAGTCAAGTTCATGGCATCACTCTAACAAAGTCTTGTATGCACCATAACTCTGTATAATAGTGTAAAGGTAATTTTCATTAGAGAGCTGCACATTTTCAATCAAATAAATACTGGGTTATAAAATAAAATAAAATTTCTGGGTTTCAGGTGCTCCTTTTTTGTCTTTTGCCAATTACACAGGACTTGATACATGAGTATCCTGAAAAGTGAGAGTTTATAAAATGTGACAGATGTTGTTTTGCAAGTGGTCTTGGTGGAAGTTATATTTCTCAATGGCAAATAGTAACTGTGGAATGAAACTCAATCAATCTCGGCTAGAATACTTGTTTACAGGTGCCAGAAGGTAGTCATCTAAATGCAACTGTCCTGATTTGGACCTGGCTGCTCTCTGACTCTCGCCATGCCCTCCTGCTCTGCTGCAATCAGCCTCATGCTTCTCACCTGGGAGGTGCTCTATTTAAGACACTCTTCTGCCCACAGTTCTTTGCCAGATAATCGAAGACTCTTGTTAGTAGATATCCAGTGGTCTTTCCATGTTCCTACCTTTGACCTTGTTTTTGTGCTCAGGATTTTCCTGTCTTGCTTTGTCAGATTCCTGCCGTGTCTCTGATTTCAACCCTGATTTGTAAGCCTTCCTCTGCCTTCTCGTGTAGGACCCCAGACTGTCTATAAGATTTTGGCTTGTGCTCAGACAAGCTGTCATGCATAACTATAGAGATTAGAGTAAGCAGCTTTCCCGTCCACGTTATCACCTGCTGTGACGTCATGACTTTCGCTGGCTTCCTTCCTGGATCTCTTTGGAAAGAAAGGAGCGAGATAACTCGAGCACCCCATCCTGATCCTGAAAAGAAGATCCTGTCTCTTCCAGCAGAGGTTTCCTGATTCCCGCCAGTCTTTCTGTTAAGAAATCTTTTAAAACACTCTCCATGTCTGGCTGAAATGCAGGTCCACAGTCTGATGTATTACAGTAACAAAGACTGGAAGATGTTCTCAGAAATGGTGTTTAACAGCTAAATATTAGTTTAGTGATTCACAGGGAAACCAAATCTTCAAGCATTTTTAAGTTTTTTTCCAGTAAGTGTTTAGATTTGGAATTAAATATGCAGTGTTAAAAATGCATGTTACTTAGAGCTTTACTTCCATTTTTTTAAACAGAACTATTTTTCTACAACTGCCCTATAAAACACTCTCCCGTCTTAAACTGTTCAGTAGACTGGCTTCAAAATATGTATTGTGACATTATGAGCCAACTTCATCTTTAATCGATCCATCCATCCATTTTCTATACTTGCTTCTTCCATATAGAGTCACAGGGAAGCTGGTGCCTATCTCCAGCAGTCTGCAGGCCAGAGGCCTGTGACGATATGACATTAGCTGGAAAACCCAATACTGACTCTCCAACCAAGAGTGTCCCATTTCCCTGACTGTAGCAGTTTCAGCAGGGAGATTTTAAAATATACTCATCTGATAATTTCTAAATATATTTTTCTAATACATTTGTCTGCACAGGACTATCAGAACAGGTGGTAGAATCCAAATAGTTGGGATGGACACCGGTTTTACAGATTAAAGGCAAGCTATTGCAAGCTGCCTCTGAATAGCTCCATTATTATGGTATGCAGAGTGACTCCAGGAGGACCTTTGTGTTGTTTGCCCTTTTCATTTTGTTCCAACTCTATTTTGCAAATCATACATTTCCTGTCCCTTTCATATACCCTTAAAATGGAAAAAAACACACTTGGGTTAATGAAAATTTGGGTCATACACAGCTCCAGTTGGTAAGTGAATTACTAACCATAAAGACAAATGGCCAGCTGTGCGAGCAGATGCTCTGCAGAGGAATGGCACTGTGTTATTGGGTGTTTATTGGAACAAGAAAGAGAGAGAGATTGAAAGGGTGGGCCAGTTTCAAACAATTCTGGAGTGTACAGCTCTTTAATCTTCATTTCCAGTTAATTCCCCAAATGATCAATAGGTGATTTCCCACTACAGTGGTTCCAAACAAAAGCATTATTTGAGCCTGCCTCTTCATAAAAGCATCAAAAGGTGATGAGATTTTAACAGCATTTCATACTCAATCATAAAATGTGTAAGATCTTATAAGCTTAATCGAGTGTGCTTTATTTCATATAGTTGGATAGAGATGATGTCAAAGATCATTGTTTTAAACTGAGCGTAGTACACGGAAAGAACAATACCACCGTTTTGAGACATGAGCTTCTTAAATACAATAGAATTTAAAAATATATACATTTTATATGTAGGGCTGCACTGTGGAGCAGTTGGTTGCACTGTTGCCTTGCAGCAAGAAGGTCCTGGGTTTGACTCCTGGCCGGGGGTCTTTCTGCATGGAGTTTGCATGTTCTCCCTGTGCATGCGTGGGTTCTCACCGGGTGCTCCGGCTTCCCCCCACAGTCCAAAAACATGATTGTTAGGTTGATTTGTCTCTCTAAATTGCCCTTAGGTGTGAATGAGTGTGTGTGTGGTTGTTTGTCCTGTATCTCTCTGTGTTGCCCTGCGATGGACTGGCGACCTGTCCAGGGTGTACTATGCCTCTTGCCCATAGACTGCTGGAGATAGGCAGCAGCTCACCCATGACCAACTATGGAATAAGCAGTATACAAGATGAATGAATATATTTTATATGTAAGACCTGTGACTGTTATATATACCATGATAAATATAGAGCTTCAACTACTGGTTTTTAGGAGCACTAAGTCCCTCCCTGCGAATATTTACTCTTCGACACGTTTTTCCTGCCACTTGAAATGTGCTTCCTCCTTAGTGGCTGTTCTCCTCCTTACTTCCACTGCACTCAAGAGCCTGCTTTGAGAGAAGAAGGAAAATGAGCTCCACTCAGACCTTCCACCTTCGCTGTTCAAATCACGAAGCCTTTCATCACCAGTTCTTGACAGCTCCACTGTTTGGAACATCAGCTTTAACAAATGCCCACATATGCTACTCTGGTGCTCGGCTGTGGACATGTGTGATAAACTGACCTTGCCTTCCTTGATCAACAGCCAAATCATTCTGATTCCATTTTTATTTGGAATCTAATACTTTAAAAATTCTCAGTTTTAATCTATTTTTCAGACTTCTGATCATATTAGCCATAGTTAAGGTGAGTGTTCATGATTTAACAGTAAGCAGGGAACTGGTCAGAAATGCCAACTTTACATCTTAAATAAAACAGTGCATCATATTGATATTCAAACATAGTGGTGGTAGTGTTGTGGTCTGGGGCTACTCTGCTGCCTCAGATCCTGGATGACTTGCCATAATGCCCACTTTGTGGCATGGTGTGGAAACAATCATCTCATCTTGAGCATGAATAAAACAAAGGAGATGATTGTAGATATTAAGACAATCAAGAATAGGTCAAACACTATTTCCATCATGGGAGAAGAAGTGGAGGTGGTGGAGGAGTATAAATATCTCGGTGTTCACCTGGACAACAGACTGCAGTGGAGATGCAAATGAAGCCGTCTACAAGAAGGGACAGAGCAGACTGCACTTCTTGAGGAAACTTAGAACCTTCAGTGTTTGTAGCAAAATGCTGCATATCTTCTATTAGTCTGTTGTGGAGAGTGTAATCTCCTCTGCCATAATCTCCTGAGGTAGCAGCAGGTAGAGCCAGGGACTTGAACAAGCTCAAAAAGCTAATAAAGGCTGGCTCTGTTCTGGGGACTCCTCTGGAACCTCTGGAGATCATTGAACAAAGACGGATGTTTCATAAAATAAAGAGCATTATGGAAAACCCTGAGCATCCTCCCTATGAGACTGTTGTACAACAACAGAATGTCTTCAGTCAGAGGCCTCTTCAGATCCACTGTAAGACAGACTGCTATCAGGAGATACTTCCTGCCCACAGCCATCAGTATCTACAACGACTCTTTGAAGAAACCTGCATAATATGAGCTACAATAACATTTAATTAGGACCGAGCAGCTAAGTGCATCTAAGCGCTGCGAAGGCCTATTGTAATTCGAATGTTTATTATTATTATTCATCGGTAAAAAAAAAAACAGCCTTTTTTGAGGCTATAACATATTTAAAAAGTCAGGGAAATTTGCACATCAGTCCTGGTATAAAATTATGTATTCTGGGGGATTTGCCAAAGTCGCAATAAAAATGACTCAACAGCGCCCCCACCGAAATTTTCAAAACAGCCTCTGCATTGACCCTACTTTGTCGTACAGTTATGAAATTTGGTACACATATAGAACTCCCTGAGACCTACCTAAAACTCTCTTGCACCCAGGAAGTCGGCCATCTTGGATTGAAGTTTCAATTTTGATCCCATTTTTGCCGTTTATAGCCTTCGTATTTGATTGAACTCCTCCTACAGATCGATCAGCTTGAAATTTGATCAGTTTTCTCAGAAGGGATGGGGGATCAAACATTATCAAAATTGTGACTTTTTGAGCATGTTGAAGGGATGGAGCCAGACCCCAAATTTGACAACTAGCCTTAAAAAAGTTAATTGTTATACCTCCTACAAGGAAAGTCACAGAGACCTTCTTGTATTGATCCACATCTGACCCCAAACAATATTTTATGGTCAAATCATGACATCATCTAAGCCCCACCCCCTGTGAAGAGGAAGTGTCATGTTTTACTGTGGAAGATTCGTATTTGACCCCCGTCACCTAATCAACATGAAACTGTCCCCAATGACAGATAACAAGATGGTCTAAGTTGGTTTCCAGTACTAAGGGAATTGGCTGGAGGGTGTGACCGTAGCAGCGTGGCGAAGTGAAACATCATGCCATAGCCTTACATTTGCCTCTAATTTCCAACTTTTTCATCTGATCGGCACCAAAATCCATAGGACTGATATTTGTCCAGCCACCTAAAGATATCCAGTAAAATAATTGGTGGGCATGACCTAGTTGCTCCACGGCACCCTCTAGAAGCACTAATACAACCAGCCCCAAGGCATGCTTTGTCCGAGGTTTATGGAATTTGGTACACATATGTTATTTCTTAGAACCTACAAAAAAGTATCTCTGCCCCATTGTCCAAACTCCACAGAAAGTTGATCACTTTGGATCAAATCCACCATTTTCTCTTATTTACACACGTCGAATCTGAGCGAACTCCTCTTACAGCTTTCGACTTAAAAGACTTCAAAATCAATGACTGTAGTCTTAGGGCATTGGGGATCAAAAGTTACCAAAAGCTTTTTGCTACATGAAAGTATGTGGGCGTGGCCAAGCCTCAAAATCTTACTTCTCGCCATTGAACACGAATCTGTTATTGGACCTACAAGGAAAGTCACAGACATGAGGCTTTCTGGTATTGATCCATATGAGGCTTTGATCAATATTCAATGGACAAATGCAGACGTCATCGAAGCCCCACCCCCTGAGGACAGGAAGTATAATTGTTCTCTTAGTGTGGAAATATTTGATCCGCTTCATCTAATCAACACAAAACTGTCCCCAGTCACAAATAACATTATGGTCTAAGATAGTCTCCAGTACTGACAGGTTTGGTTGGAGGGTGTGGCCGTGGCGGCGTGGCAAAGTCTGACATCACGCCAAGGCCTTAGGTTTGGCTCTAAATTACACAAAATTACTCCAAACTGAATATGGCTGATCTTTGTGAAAGCCCAAACAGCTCTATTGGATTACAGAGAGAATTTAAGTACACCCTTTCATCAAACTTTTTGACAGGTGGGTGGGACTTCCGGTGAGGGCGGGATTTCCGGTGGGGGGCATATGGGCGCCATGTGGTTGCCACGTGGGCAGGAGGTCACGTGGTCAAGCAGGTGGTGTGTCCAAGGGGGGCGTAACAGTGGATGCTGATTGGTTGTCGTCATTAGGGGCAATACCTTAAATGAGTCAATTAAAACACAGGGGTGTGTTTGTTATAAATAGAACAAGACAAATATGGTATTATCGGAATCTGTTTGGCATCAGCACCAATTAAAAATAGAGGGGGTGTGTTTGTAAGCATCGTTAAACCTTGAATAACCCAATGAAAACAATAGGGCGTGCCTTAGTGTTTACTTTAAATACAGAGATAAAACTCTGCACTTTACATGCAGCATTCGTTGGAAAAAAAAGAACACCCGTTCAACAATGGCTAGAGTTAAGAGAGTTTATCGTCAAGCGGAGGAGAAACGCAACGCGTGCCAAGATGATGATGATGAACAAGCAACTGCATCATATACTTCCTCAACGGAGATACCTATCGGAATTCCCGTCGTGACATACTCTACCGATGATGAGGATCCAAAATCAACTTCAACAACCATGGTTGAAAATCAGACCTCGGTTCGGCCAAGAGGTATGTCAGTTCTGTGCGAAACCCCAGTGACCGTCTACCAGTATTCATCCCGTGAATTGAATGCTCCTAAGAAATCAACATACTACATCTGCAGGGTACAAAGACCCCCGTTCAAGACTGCAGGAAGAATGGTCTTTGGAGCCATATGGCCTGGTTGGCAGCTGGGGTTATATTTTCATGTATGAAATAGGAGAGCTTTGCCTGTATCAATTGGATCAAGATGAGGTATTTAATGGATCACTGGCTCTGTGTACACTCACCCACAGCGACTGGGCTGTGTTAAAGCTTGCAATCCCGCACCTTAATGATAGCCCTGAAACCGTCTCAAGGCAGGAGAGGGAGGAAGAAGAAGAAGAAGAAAATGAACTGTCTCCTCGACCTGTAAAACGGGCGAGAATGTTTCATATACCATCCGATGTTGAAATAGCTGAGAGAGAACCTCTCTTTAGCGCAGTGTGGGGGTCAAAAACCACAGCAAATGGCCGCTGGTCTTTTCGGGCAAGCAGACGCAGGAACAACCGGACGAGTCCCTCAGATCTGTTTGTGTTGGAGGCTTTCAATCAAGACTGCGGCGTATTCAAGACAATGCTGGCTCTGCCGTTTGAAGCTTGGGCAGAGAAGATGAGTGAAATTGGACATCGTCTTTCCGACCTTTTCCAAAAGTCACGAAGTTGGATCGATGTCATGTCAGTGAAAAAAACGCTGACGTTTCCTGTTTTACGTTTAGAACGAACCCTCTTCTGAGGACACGCCCCTTCCTATGATATATATACGGGGGGATAACTGCAAGCTCACAGACACTGAGAATCGTATCATGAGAATGAGTGGACCGACACCATACAGGGATCTCTACAACCACCGAGCAGAGATCCACTTCTCTCCTGAGCACGATGAAAGCTTCAACATTGGACCATATCATCCGCCTTCCCCTGACCTCTTCTCACCATCCACCTCAACATCCTCATTCTCAGAGAACCACTACAGTCCTGCATCACCTACAGGATACAACATGAAATATCTACCGCTTTCTCCAGACCTCTGCTCACCATCACCGCTATTCATGGCTGAGTCTGTAGACGCGAATGTCCTGCCTGAAGACATGAAGGTGGTCATGGAGGAGGAGGTAGCCACCGGCTACTCACCCTCTACCGAAGCCCCTACACAAACCCTGGAACCGATGGAGGACCCTCAGCCTTCAGCAGAGGATGAGAGTAACCAGGAGGACGAAATTGACGGTTGGTTCTCAACCACCCTCATCAATACGGTGAAAACAGCGGTACTTCATTTATTCAACATAACCTCTTTGAACTATCTCAGAGAAACCTGCTATGGATGTATAACGAACCACCCAAGCCAGCGTCAACACCATTGCCTGGAGGTACTGGGGGAGGATTATTACCAAGTCAACTTTCAACGCATCGTACGACGACTCGTAACCCCCAAACTCATTCCTGCTATTCAGAATCTTCTGGTACTTCGAAGCATACAAGCGGATGACTTCAGAGTGAAGACGATTGCCAAGACGGTTTTATATGAACTGAAATCGGTACAAGGCATCCACAGTGCAATAGCGCACGTTTATGATCGCATGGTCGATGAGAAACATCTCAAACAACTTAACTCTGTTTCAGAGTGCTATGAACTGACAAACTGATCTCACATGTTTGATGACTTGTTGTTGTATCATTTTTTTTTTTTAGTATTCCAGTACTTTAGTTAATCTGCATTATATGATTTTTCTTCTTTTTTCTTTTTACTATTAAATACAATTAAAGTAGGAACATAGTAACCTTTCCCAAAAGTGTTGTTTAAAAAGCTAGTAGTGTTTGAATTCATCTGCATTTTATCTGATTTTGTTTTTCTGGTTGTTTTTTGTTTATATTAAATAAATAAAAAAAAAATAATAAAAAAATAAGGATAAATCTACCCTCCTGTGTGTTTTTTCTCATTATTTAACAAGTAATCGGCAGAGATGGCAGGAAGACGGCTGATGAAGAAAGTATATTATAGCCCTTCAAATCCGGGAAGTTTTGGGGGTGTAGATAGGCTGAGGAGGGTTATGCAAGATGAAACGGGAAAGAAGGTTGCGGTTGAAAAAGTTAAAGATTTTTTATCAGGAGAAGATACCTATACTCTACATAAACCTGCAAGAATAAAGTTCCCGAGAAACAGAGTTTTTGTCACCAGACCATTGAGGCAGTTCCAGGCTGATCTCTGTGACATGCAAGCTCTGGCCATGGAAAATGATGGTTATAATTATTTATTAACTGTCATTGACATCTTTTCAAAAAGGGCGTATGTACGAGTTTTGAAGAGGAAAACAGCCGCTGAGGTGGTAAAGGCATTTGAATCAGTTTTTACAGAAAGTCAGATCCCCAAAAAACTTCAGACTGATGCCGGTAAAGAATTTTTTAACAAGAAATTTTAAGTTTTAATGGAGAAACACGGTATTGAACATTTTGCCACAGCGAGTGAAGCAAAAGCTTCAGTGGTCGAGAGATTTAACCGCACATTAAAAACAAGGATGTGGAGATATTTTACAGCTAACAATACCCGGCGGTACGTCGATGTACTGCAAAACCTAGCTAGAAGCTACAACCATTCCTACCACTCCAGCATTAAAATGAGCCCTATGGAAGTGACCCCAGAAAATGCCTTTCAAGTGTTTCAGAATCTGTATGATGTCAAGTCCAACAGATATTGCAAGGACTCAGTGACAACGTTTAAACAAGGGGATCTTGTCAGAATATCCAAGGTCCGTGGAGTGTTTGACAAAAAATACGAACAGAGTTTTACGGATGAAGTGTTTACAGTCTATGACCGGATACCCCGTTCTCCTCCTGTATACAAACTCAAAGATTTGGATGGAGAACCTATCGAGGGTTCCTTTTACGCTGAGGAACTTCAAAAAGTAAAAATATTTAACGACAAGATGTATCAAGTGGAAAAAATATTAAAACGACGTACGGTCAAGGGAGTCAAACAGGTTTTTGTAAGCTGGAAAAACTGGCCTGAGAAATTCAACAGTTGGATCAAGTTTGATGAACTTCGAAACGTATAAAAAAGGTTTGCACTAAACCTCACAGTTGACACAGCATCATGAACCGTCAGGTAGAGGATGATGGCTTTTACGTTACTCTTCCATCTAATGCTAGCATGGAAGTGTTTAAAAATAATACCAGTTCAAGTTTCCGTGTAAATTTAGCTCAACATATTGATTTAGAAGGCCAATGGATGGTTGCATTAGCCGAGATTTCATACCCTCATACATGGCATAATTTACCGGATTATGATGCCTACTTTGAATGGAGGAAGGTTGGTGATGTGGAGATCAATACGCAAAGGATCAGAAGTGGCTACTATAACAGCGTTGTTCAACTCGAGACAGAGATGGAAATGTTTTTCAAAAAATTGAAATCGGGTTTACGCATTAAATTCAGCAAAGTTCAAAAGAGATTTGCATTTCAAGCAAATAGTCCGTATGAAATACGCTTCTTCAGCACTCTAGCTTATATGATGGGCGTGAAACCAGGGGAATGGATTCATGTTTCTGAACCAAAACTGGCTCCTTTTCCGGCGGATATAAAGGCTGGTTTCTATCACCTATACTGTTACAGCGACGTGGTCAGCCCACAAATAGTAGGCGACACTTTTGCACCTTTACTGCGGACCGTCAAAGTACAAGGCACATTCAGTGATATGATTACTCAGACGTTTAACCCCGCCCACTACCTTCCAGTCTCCAGAAGACATATTGAAAATATCAATATAGAAATTAAATCGGACCAAAACGTTCCTGTAAATTTCGTCTATGGAAAGACCGTCATAAGACTACACTTCAGACCGGTGATATCACAACGTAGCCTGAGATAAATTTTATTTGTATAAACTATTCCAGAGATATGTATATAACCTCTAAGATTGATTGGTTATCATTCATATTACGCTGGTCATTCAACACTGCATCAAGCAGGCAAGAGAGAACATGGCACATCTAAGTCTGAGACGTGATCCAAATCGCTTTGTAAATTACTATGTAAGTCAATCAGGCGGTAATCTGCCAGGGTTTTATGGGGCCCCGGTCATGTACGGACGCGGAATCATTATTTTCAAAATTATTCCGCTTCGTATCCCCTCTGGTTAAAAAAGGATTTGCAATTGCAAAACCCCATCTTAAAACGGCTGCATCAAATATCGCTTCGGATGTCATCGGTAGAGCCGTGAGTAAAATGAGTGGTTCTACACACATCGACGGTCAAGAAGGTTCAGGAATTATGGTTTTATCCAAAAGACCCAGAACAAGACCCCCTGGTGATCGTTTAAGGACGGTTAAAAAACAACGACAAACGCGAAAAAGGAGATCAGTCGCAGCTGACAAACGAAGAGGAAGGAAGTCATCCGCAAGTTTTGATATATTTAAATAATGGCTCTTTTACATAACAAATCATCAGAGTGCACGCTGGCAGAGTTGGACTTATTTTCTGCCCCGATGACGCAGCTATCGATCGAAGATAAAATTTACACCGAGATCCAGCCTTTATCAGCAATCACTGATGGAGGGCCGATCGAGTTTTTCATTCCGGGAGACGGAGAAAAGTATCTGGATCTCAACGATACGCTGTTGCATCTCAGAGTGAAAATTACTAACGAGAATGGAACAAACCTGCCAGATGATGCACCTGTAGGGCTCATCAATTACCCGTTAAACACCATCTTCAGTCAGTGTGACGTCACTCTCGGAGATCGAATGATTTCACAATCCAGCGCTACACATCCATATAGAGCCATGATTGAGACATTGTTAAACTTTTCTGAGGATTCTTTAAAAACCCAGTTTAGCTCTGGTCTTTTTTATAAAGACACTGCAGGTGCTCTGAACTCTATTGTTACAACTAACGGCCCTAACCAAGGTCTTAACAGCAGAGCAGGCTTTACGGCAAATTCCAGGGAGGTACATCTCCTAGGCCCCCTGCATGCAGATATATTTTTCTGCGAGAGACTTCTTTTAAACTCTGTTGACCTTAAAATTAAACTTACAAGAGCCAACGATGCCTTTTGTCTCATGGCCGCAAGAGACTCCACTTACAAACTCAGGATATTAGGAGCATCTCTTTTTATCAAAAAAGTTACTGTCTCTCCAGCTGTACGACTGGGGCACGCTTCAGCTTTAATGAAAGCAAATGCTCTGTATCCACTTTCACGTGTGAATGTAAAAACATATTCCATCCCTGAAAATTCAAGGGTATGCAACCAAGAGAATCTTTTCTTAGGCATCTTTCCCAAGTATGTGGTGATTGCGTTACTGGATCATGACGCTTTTACAGGAACACGCAATCTCAATCCGTTTGACTTTAATCATTTTGATATGGAATATTTAGCTTTGTGTAAGGATGGCAGACAAATTCCTGCTAAAGCCTTCCAGCCAAATTTTAACCAAGGTCATTCAGTGAGAGAGTATTACAACTTGTTTACGGCTACAGGACGACATCTAAAATATCTTCCACTGAGTATATCACGTCAGGAATTTAATCAAGGATACTCTCTATTCACATTCAATCTTAACCCGGGTGAGGACACAGATGCTCTATCTCCAGTTTCCAGTGGGAATTTAAGATTGGAAATGCGCTTCAGAAACCCGTTGCCATATACCACCACGCTGATCATCTACGCTTGTTATGATTCTATTTTAGAGATTGATTCAAAGAGGCGTGTGCTGGTGGATTATTATTAATCTAATCAGGCATGAATAATCATGAAATTGAGAGCCTGATGCGTCATCTGCTGGGAGATTTGTTTTGCGGTGTGTGGCCGTGCGACCAGCTGCCGCTGCTAGCTGACAAATTCCCAGGGCCGGCCTACTTTATCGTGAATACACATCCTTCACACATGCCGAGGGAACACTGGCTAGCTCTGACATTGGATGAGAATGGTCAATCCAGCTTTTTTGACTCTTATGGATTCTCTCCGGATTTCGAGTTCTACCCGTCAAGCATCGTAACATTTTTAGAAGACAGATCCTCAAAAATATTGTATCATAATAATCAGCTTCAAAACACTCTGTCCACTGTGTGCGGTCACCATTGCATTTTTTATCTATGTCATAGAGCGTGCGGATTATCAATGCAGCAAGTGTTGTCGAAATACACCGGAGATATGATTAAGAATGATTTAATGGTATCTAACTTTGTGAAAAAATATCAGAAATGTGTCATTAATCAAAGTTGTACATTTTATACTCACGGAACATGCTCTTTGGAGATGTTTCTGGATTGTTATGGAATTTAAAATGTCTAATTTTTTTTCATTGTTTTTTTTTTTTTTCTTCTTATGATTTAATATTTGTGTAATGATATCATATGTTAGTGTGTGAAGTAGAGAACGAAGTTAGACTTGAAAAATATAATCAATAAATATTTTATTGAATAAAAGAAATAGACTACATGTTTCATTTTTCTTATAACGGTTTATGGTGAAAATGTAATCCATCGGGGTGGTAGTGTCGTCTTACGAAGAGACCTTTTTGATCTCCCATCAGCATTTTTTGGATCTTCCAGCTCAGATCTCGACCAGTAGGGAGAATGAGTTATCTGCCTTCTTCTTCTTTTTCTTCTCTGCTTAACGCTGGGGGGTGTACCCCCATTTTCAATCGATGTACCCTCTGTTTTGAAACGTCTATATTCTTCACGAGCATAAGGGTTAATGACTGAAGATATAGGTATGTTTACTTCTGACATGGAGTGTAGAAAATCAGACCATCCTCGGGTTTGTGATGCTCCAGATTTTTTAAACGGAAGCATGAGATTTTTCAACAAATCAATCATGTGGGACCCCTTTATAATATTTCCGTTAAATACAAATTCACCTCGCGAAGTCCAACTCTCACTTCTTTCGGATAATTTCTTCAAAATGTACTCGGCATTTTTACGATTGTGTTTAGGAAGGCTTTTCAGTACTTCCGTAAGAACCTGATCCTTAGGGGCCTCGTCCTGCCCTGGGCCTTGTTTTTCTTGGGACCGCTCATGTTCAGGAACCTCTGTGTCACGCTGCAGCGTTAAACTGACCCGCTGTTTTTCTTCTTTGACACCTTGCTTAAGTAAAGTCAGATACCTCTGGAGAAGAGCATCGTATCTCTTGATTTTTTCATAAGAAGTCAAACCCGGCTCGTTTAATATCGCTCTCATTTCAGCATCCAAATTCTCCTCCGCCGTCTGTCTGATGGACGTGTCTGACTGGGCCAGACGCTTGAATTGATGAGGGGAAATGAGAAACATCTTCTGCGATGTTCTGAGAGACATTATCTCCTGATGATTCCACCCACTAGATCACCGATCAAGGGTGCAAGAGCCGTTAAGATGGGCAGAATAAAACCACCTCGTTGCTTTTTGAGAGCCAACTGTTTAGTTTTTATCCCGGTTCTTTTATCACCCAACAATCTGATGATATTTCTTTGTTTCTTCAATTGTCGGTGTTGAGAGGGTGATAGTTTAATGTTACCTTTTAGGATATTCAGTGCAATCTCGCACAGAGCCTGAATAAAGTCGGGAGAGCAGTGTGCGAGAATATCTTTACGTTTCTGTGGACAGGCCTGGTACAAAGCTCTGAATAATGGTAAATTCCTTTTTATACGCGCTGACATGATGACTTACTTTGTTCTGGGTACGTACACAGCAGGCCACTGCTGAGGAAGTATCCCCGTTCTCATTCTGAAATGTTCTGGGCAGGTAGGCGTAAAATCGATGATTAAATATCCATGAGCTTCTCTCGTTGCGTCTTCAAAACTCTCCAAGAAGAGACCCTTTTGAGATGGAAACATTTGGCGGGCCAGTATATTCAGCTGGAGTTTATCTCTCGGGTTCTTAAACAACACCATATAATTACAGTTCAAACTAATAGTGCGACTGAACTTTCCCTGATGAAAAACATTCTGAGTCAACATCATAACACTCATATTACGATGGTGACGAAACTGGGTAAAGACCTTCATCACGTTTTCATCATCTGAGGCTTGAGCAATAACATCGTCTAGAATAATCAGATGATTCTGATCAGGAGGAAACAGGTTTTCATCTTCAAAAAAATGAGGCAATCCTTCCACAAAGGTAATATTTTTATTCATCTTCTGCAATTCAGCATACATGGGTTGAAAAGATGTGTAAATCCATACAATATTTTCTGGAACAATATCCATGACATGATTACAGTTTTGTAAAATACTTTTTACAAAGAAAGTTTTCCCGCAGCCGCTGGGTCCAACTATCATACATGAGAAAGGGGCTCTAAATCTAGGATCAAAATCAATCTCCTGTAAATCCATGTGACTTTTTATTTTATTTCTTCTTCAACTCTAATAACCGAAAGGCAGAGTTGTCCCGTCAGAAAAAAGACGTCTCTTATCATACACCAGTCGAAACTTTTTAAGAAATGTCGCGTTTGTCAAACGGAATCTCTTTTTATCCCTCCTGATCGTGTGCTGGGGGATTTCAATGACACCCTCACTTGACCCCTGTAAGTAGCCCTCGACCAGCCCTTTGATGCTGTCAAAATTGACCCTCTCGCTGCATTCATGCGTCTGAGTGATGCCTTTAGCACGTATCATTACATTTTTACGGTTTTTGGTCTGGTATGCATAACTCTTGGGTCCTGTCGATGCAAACTCCGAAATGCTGTCACCATCTAACTCGTCAGTAAGATCACCCAGATAATTCCCCAATTCCAGAGGAGTTTCACCACTTTTTGTCACATAAATCAAACTGTCCGTGTCAATATAAATCAATCTGTCCTGTAACTTCTCCATGCTGCTGAGAAGTTTTAAACGTGCATAAGCGGTGGTGAATGCTGCTATAAACACATTATTTGTCTTACTTGGTGGATATATGACACGTTTGCTGTAGTTCCACTGCACTACACACATTTCAGGGTTGAAAAAATGAAAATAGTTAACCCTGTATTTACTCGAGAACATGAAGCTGAAAAAGTCTTCAGGGTTAGTGATGACTGTGGTCTGAGACAGATCACTTCTTTGCGCAAATTTCCCCCAAAAACTGTTTAAACACAATTTTGCAACCTGCCTTTTGGCAGGATTCATCTCGATTTTCTCAGGGTCTAATTGGATGCCCTGATGCAGTTTGTAGTCGCTTATATACTTTGACTTACTCTCCTGATCCGCTGCTTCAGACGGATAGCCTGAAGCCTCCTGCTTACCCTTTAAAAAGCAATGAATGTAACCTTTAAAGATTGTATCACTTCTCTTTTCAAAATGCCACACCTCTGTGATTTTAGCAAGACGATAACTACACTCCAAAGCTTTACATAGTTCTACACTCGCCCAAACTCCCGTCAGAGCTCTTTCTTGATCATTATGCATGCAGGGACCTGACTGGTTATTTAATTCAGCGCATGAGCGGCAGAGAGTGAACACAAGTTTACCTTGGGATGTTCTGTAAGGTAAAACAGGGAACAACAGGTTACGTGGTGGGTAGACCACAGCTTTGATTATACCGAAGTAGCTGCTGGGGTCATCAAAATCTTTGTAAATGATGGTGGGGTGTCCGAGGGGAAAAACGCAGTTGGCGTTTACATAAGGGTACAGAGATGTGTAATCCACATAGTGTACAGTTTCATCCGGTTCCGCTGTGTACCTCAACTTCATAGGACAGGTGCGTCCACCATACAGCGCATCCCGGGGGGATAGCGGTTCGGGTGCATTAACTTTCTCAAGAAAGCTGATCACCCCTGGGTCTGATTTTTTCATTTCAATCCACTCATGCTCCCATATGACTTCGAGACGAAGGCCGTACACAGTTTGTAACACCTTGCTTCTCTCAACAGTGGCTGCGTAAAACTGTTCAAATGCGACCCCTCTCAACGGACACTTGTCATGAGGCATGTAACACTTTTTACAGCCGTGGAAAAAACAGCCATAAAATTCAAACGCAACTTTGACACCGTTAATCTCTGCATACCCATCCACTGAATATGGCCCAATTTTTTTTTCACCCCTATTTAATGCATGCTCGATAAATATGGCTCTGCTGTCTGCAATCCAGCCGAGCCATTGAATGGACGCGCTGGAGAACGTTTTACTGCTACGTCTGTAGTCCAGAGGTGATGGAATGGCTAAGGTTTGAGGAGGAAGGAAATTGGTTACAAAAACCTTCATGCAGGCTGATGCTATTGTGATACTTTTAAACGGATCCACACTTGTCTCCTTAAAGAACTCGTCTCTGAATTTTAAGCATCCTTGAAAAAGAATTTCAACGTCATTTTTACAATAACGAATAGCTTCTTTCTTAAAGTCAAAGACCTCTTTGCTCGCTTCTCTGTACCAGCTGCTAAACACCTGTTGTTCTTGAAGACTCATGCGTTCTACAGCGTAGCAGGATGGAGGAGGAAAAGCCCCTACATACTGGAGATGTTGTTCAGAGGAAAATAGGTGGGGAAAAAAACCCTTGCTTTGATCGGTAAAGCCTAACGCTTTCGGCATGGCACTAAGCTTCATGCACATGAAGGACAGGCTATCAATGTATTTTAACCTGTAATCAGGGTCGGTTAAACAGAGAACTTTACTCCCTACCATGACGATATGTAGTTTAATGCCTAACTGCAGCATTGCTGTGAGAATCAGGTAACCATCGTACCCCCGCGCATTGTGCGCTATTAAGGTGTAACCTTTGTACATTGGCCTCCTGAAATGCAGGAGAAATTTTTGGGTGCAATTCAGTCCATAAGCGTACCATTCATCACCTTTCAACATTTTAGCACAGACCAGAAAGGGGGTATGCACGCCGCTCTCATTGACGAGGCATTCGAAATCATAAAAAATCAGTTTATCATCAAGCTGATTAATTGCACTGCAAGGCTGAATGTAACATTTATGATCATCGCATGTAATGTCTAGGCTGGGGGGTACATTTTCACCGCAAATACTGCATTTTACATTACACACGTGTGGTTTATTCGGTTTACTGATTGGAATAACGTATATCCGTTTGCATACTTTACACAGTTTTACCAACTCACAGTCACTCATAGGCCTTTCAGCACTATTTCTGATGCGCGGTTCCCTGTGTCTGCTGAAACATGAAGAATTACGACAGATTCTTTGACAGCCTGCACAGCTTACAGGATTGCTAATCTCTTGCATACATTTATATGTTCGACACACTGGACAATAACCTTCACAATGGTGTGTATTGGCATTCTGATAGCTGGCGTAACAGTAATTACAAATATATCTGCACCCCATAAAACCTTTGAGATTTTTTATCCCATAGTAATGACCTTGAAATAACAGCAAAAACAGAGGGTTTGAACGATCGGGGAAACTGGTCTCAAATTTACACAGAGCAGTAGAGCCCGTGGTTCTGTGAAACACTACAATTTGTCTCTTCAGAATGGTTTCAAATTTAGCAATATCACTAAAAGTAACTGCTGTTTGCTCGTCGAGGCCTGCCTGATGCTGCCATCTCCTCCCCAGTTCTACAGCACGGTGATCCGTGAGCTCAGGATCAGAGACGTGTGCGAGGCTGATTGCAAAACATAACTGATTACCGGTATTGTTTATAATATACAAATGACGCATTTTCTTATTAAACAGTTCACAGTCTAACGTTCCTGCAGCTTTACGCTTAGAACCTCCTGCTGGGTCATTAACAACCTGAAGAACAAATTCCATGTTATTATCTACAGGTATATTTGCATTCGATTGTACTAAATCGTCGAGGAAGTTTTCGAAAGCAGGCAGGATCATATTTCCATCATCTGTAACAGTAAATGTGATGTGACGATTGAGATTTTCACCCACTAATTCCAGCTGCACAACGTCGTTACGTCTGGTTAACGATCTCGCAGCGTCGGCTAATTCAATTATAATACGCATGATGTCTGTATAGAATGCTGCTAAATCTGGAACGTTACTTGGACAGTGCGGCGGTATGGTAAAAGGTCTCCTTATTTCATGGTTATTAAAATGTTCACGTTCAACCACAGCTGGAGGATCTCGCTCTATTTGATCAGAACTAACCGCTACTCCCGTATTGAAATGACCCCCGTGCTGATCTGCGGCGTGTGACGTAGAAAGATTCTGATGACTGTCAGGTGAATCATTTTCCTCAATGCTGCTGTGTGGAGACGGTTCGCTGTTCAAATCGGAAAGAGCCTGATTGATTACGTTTAAAACGTCACCGTGCCGATCTGCGGCGTGTGATGTAGAAAGATTCTGATCATTTTCCTCAATGCTGCTGTGTGGAGACGGTGCGCTGTTCAAATCGAAAAGAGCCTGATTGATTACGTTTAAAACGTCACCGTGCTGATGTTCATTTATTAAATTTTCACTGTTAGCAGGAGATGCATTAACGGGGATTTCGTTAAGTTCATTAACTAAATTTCTTATTTCATCCAGGGCAAGTCTGATTACTTGATCAGAACTAACTGCTACATCGGTATTAAAATGACCCCCGTGCCGATCTGCGGCGTGTGACGTAGAAAGATTCTGATCATTTTCCTCAATGCTGTGTGGAGACGGTGTGCTATTTTCTTCTGCATTAACGGGAATTTCGTTAAGTTCATTAACTAAATTTCTTATTTCATCCAGGGCAAGTCTGATTCGGTTATCCATTTTCTATGAACATAAGAAACAAAATAAAAATAAAACTAACCTACAGAAAAAAAAAAAAAAAAAACACAGTGATCAGTTCAGTTTAAAATCACCTTGATGTCACCAAAATGCTTCTTTAACAGAATCTGACATGCTGCCAGAAGCGTTAACGATGAGGTCTTATTACGAAGATTCCGTGAGGCTGTAGAGACTGTCTTCCTGCGTTGTCCGTTTCTGTATCCAATCTGTCCTACCATCAACGTTACCTCTGTATGGAGAATGAACAAAAAATAAATAAATAAAAATATGTAATAATGAAATAATCACATTAAAGCTGAAAAAAAAAAATAAAAAAAACAAAAGGGGAATTAAAATTAATTCAGTATGTATGTATGAATTAAAACGTACCGTTCATTAAACCACTCACTAACGTTGCTCTGCTTTGTAGCGCAAAGAGTCGCTGTCTTTTGGCCGGGGTTAAATATTCTGTAAAAACAGAAGACAATAAAAGTTATCTTACGCTGCGCAGCACAGCGTTCATAAATAAAACGAAAATAGTTTTTAAAATACACAAGTTTTTTTTTTTATCTTACTCCGATTCTTTGCGGTAAAACCTCCAGATTTCACTTCTTGTTGGACTGAAACTGTGCCGTTCTGCTGAAAGCTGTCTTGATCTTTGAAAAGCGACCTTCTGGTGGGCGGATTCAATGTGGCATCTTTGGATGTATCTGTAAACAGGTTTATATGACATTTTATTGAACTATGCTTAAAATACATATATATATATATATATATATATATATATATATATATATATATATATATATATATATATATATATATAGTTTTTATTTAATTTTTATTTCCTTACCTTGCTCCTGCTCGACAACTATGTCTTCCACAGAGCTCTCAGTCGAATCTGTAAACAGTTTTTTATCTGAGGTTTAAAATACATTCACTCTCAAAGAAAAAATAGATAGTTCTTAGGACTTACTTACTTTCTGGTGGTGCCGGTAACTTATCCGGTGTGTCTTCAGGGGAAATGATGATAATTGACGGGGGGGTATTCAAAGAATCTGTCGTAATTTCTGTGTTAAAAGAAAGTTCAGTTGTTGCGAGTTTTTCTTGTTTGGAAATAATTCGCCTTCTTAATTTGGACTGTCGATTCCAGCCGCTGAACCCTCCAACTTGATCATTCGGGTTTACCTCTCTCATCAAATCTATAAATTGAAACATTGTCAAGGGTTAACTATAATATATATATATATATATATATATATATATATATTTTATTGCATTTAACATTTACTTACCATAATCTGATTGTGTCAAGATGAAATCATCAAGGTCATCAGCGGTGGGTTCTATGACAAAGAAACAAATATATATATATATATATATATATATATATAAACAATATATATAAACAAAATTTGAGAACATTCACATGCATTTAATGATACTTACTTACTTACTTACGTTTTAAGATGTCATTGTGCTTTTGTGAATTATCAGAAGAAGAAGCCACAATTTCCGGGTTTCCTGAAATATTTACCGACATTTTTTCTTGTCAGTACTGGTATTTTTTCAATGTAACAAGTGTTATGGTTCAAAAGACATTCAGCATTTGAAGACCCTGACACTGAGGTTAACCAATGAAACAGAGCCCCAACATTTACACACAGTATTTATACCAGAACATGACAGTGTTATCTCAACTGCAAAGACTATGTTTTTAAGACCAAAACCCTTCTTGAGTTCAAAGGTGATATGTTATCTAAGAAACAGACGTAACTGCCCCTTCCTGACATCGCCCCTAACAGTTGTAACCCTGTAACTCTAAGATGAAAAAGTAAAATGTTTTTTAGAAAAGCTACAGGTAACTAAAATTATCATTCCTTTTTTTTTTTCCTAAAATGGAGTCTCTCATGATTCAAAAACAAACACATCATTGCTAGTCAATTTGTAACTTGGAAACAGTATACTGATGTTCTTTTTTTTTTTGTTAATCTGATATTCGTCTTACCTATTTCAGCTGCTTTTCCAGTATGTTGACGCAGAAGCTGAAGGTTTTTCTCGTTCCATCGATGTAGTGAAGCACAATTTTTTATTTTTATTTACTTTTTTAGGTCTTTTCTATTTTGAACGGATTTAGACTGGCTCATATATTCAACAAATAGGTCCTGCTGTAAAGCAAAATTAACTTACAATTCTGTCAGGTTACACAGTTCCTTTATTAGGATTTCATGTGATAGGTCAACATTAAGTTGATTATACCTTTAAAAATATAAAAGGATGCATGTCTTTTTTTTTTTGTTTTGTTTTTTAGATGTATTAACGCCTGAAAAAACATACAGATTATTAATAACACCCTTAAACACAACCCTGTGTGTTTTAATTGGCTCATTTAAGGCCTTCCCCGTAACACCCTTAAACACACCCCTGTGTTTTAATTGACTCATTTAAGGTATCGCCCCTAATGACGACAACCAATCAACATCCACTGTTACGCCCCTTGGACACACCCCCCTGCCCACATGGCAACCACATGGCCCCCACCGGAAGTCCCGCCCTCACCGGAAGTCCCGCCCACCTGTCAAAATGTTTGATGAAAGGGTGCACTTAAATTCTCTGATTACATTGAAATTTGGCACACTTTAAGTGCTCTATCTCCCTCATACATCTTTGGATCCACCTCAAATTTGGTATGCATCATTGTGGATCAATGCTGGACATGTTGGCGCAGTCAATTGATGACTTCACTCTAGCCCCGGCCACTAATGAACAAGTGAGTGCAGATTCCATCAGGAAGGTCAGATTTTGGCCAAATTTTAAATACTTCTCGCCAGAACAGAACTCGGCTTGACTGAAGATTGTATGGAAGCCTGCTCACATTGCCACCTATCGTGATGCGCGGAACTGAGCGGCGGGATCATCAGTGGCATAGAGTAGGAATTGCCAGGCTCCCGTGGTCGCTACATAGGCCGAGCAGCGCTGAGCTGTAAGGGCCGCCCATTGCTGCTTGCAGCTTTAATTTCCCTTTGGGATTAATAAAGTATTTTTTTATTTAATTTTGAATTGAATAAATGATGAAAACTGAACATTCGGCTCTATTTAGGAAAATCCTGAAGGAGAATAAATGAGCATCAGTTTGTCATTGATCACAATTCAATATTGATTGCATTGAAAGGCAAAATGAAAAAATAAATGTTTATCCAGTGTACTACACTAAACAGATCACATCTCTCACAGGGTTATGTAAAAGATTTTTGCCACTATGACCAGCAGCTTATTGTGCTGAGTGGTTGATTTTCCAATTCAAATGCTGAACCAATATTTTTTTTGTTCTACGAGCCTAATAAGTGCAGGTCTTCTTTGGCACCACAGACATGATGAAGGAACCAAAACCATCATACAGTGATCCAAATGGTTGGAGGCTGCTCATTAATATAGATGGGGTTTTTATAGGAATGGCTGTTAGTCTAAATTATTCAGAGAGTTCAGGAAGACATATGTGCTGCCCCCCTTCAGTAGCATAGTTAACTGGACACATAAATAAAACTGTGAGGCAGGTGAAGTGTCAGAGCGAGCAGAGAATCTGGCATACATAGAAGAGGAATGGCACGGAGTCATGGCACTCCTAAATCATGAGCTGTAATAGTGTCAACAGGGTAGCACAGCTATATACATGGACTCACTCAACAAGGTAGCTACATTTAAGAAACAACTGTAGTGTGTTTGACATGCCATACAACCAACCTTTTCCAGCAGTAACACAAATTCAAAAAAAGATAGAGGATGGCTCTTAGGGGATGGTTATATATATCAACAATAAGATTATACTAGAATAAAAAGGACAGCTTTGAGGAACTTTGGTAGAATGGGGCGTTAAAATGGAAAAGATTACGATTATTGAACAGTCAGACAAGGACATTTATACTTGTGGCTGTAGGCTGTATCCCTGCCAAACTTAATACCTTTCTGTACCAATGTTTAGCTTCCTTTAATAACTGAGTGACATGTGAGATTAACAACCAAAAAAGACTATTTACAGTGATATTTTGTCAAGCATAAAAACTGTTTTAAGTCACTTAAATCTTTACAAAACAAAATCAAAGCACTCATCCCTCAATTTTAGCTTCAGGCCTGTTGTGGGTATATTTCAATGAGCTGTCCATATCCAACTTCAGAGGATTTTTGCTCAGTTCCCAAGGAAAATCTGCCCAATTATCCAGATTAGTTCTTGCAAATGTACAGTAGTACTGAAGTCATAGCACTGGTTTGGATTGAAACCTAATCTTCAATAAAAGCCATGACCTTTCAGAAAATCTTGTTAATCCTCTTGAGTGATGCCTTAGCAGTATGTTCCTAAGGCTCCAAAAAGAGGCAATGTTCTTATGTTGGGTGTTGATTTTTTTATTTTATTTGTTTTTTAGCAAAAGTAAACAACAGTCTATTGTGAAATTAATGACTGTTAATATCTGCTAACACCATGTTCTATCCCACTGATTTGAACATTTTCAATTTGAGCTGCATTTAAATAGCTGACATCAGCAAAAACAATCTCCATATTTCTGGTTATCTCTTAGGTTCCACCACTCCAAAGGATGCATTTACATTTTCGACAATATAAAAGTGATATGACTTCTTTCTACTAGGGAGTTATTTCAGGCAACAACTTCATAGAGCCCTTACTTCGTAAAACCCTTCAACAGAAAGCTAGAAGCAAACAAGATAAAATAAAATAAACAACTCATACCAAATCAAAATGTAGCAAAGGACCGATGTCTTAGACATTTTACTTTTGAGAGAAAAATGAGGATGTTCTATTTGTTGGTTGCACAAACTTGTGCACAGTAATTCCACCAAGTGGGTTTGTGATCAAATATTTATCTTTCCTCCACAGGCTTTTATCACACTGTCATGCTGTTTGTTAAGATTATTTGAGGACCAGGCATGGAGAGCTTTTAAGCATTATGAGTTTCTTCCAAGGTGATTTAAATGTTTGCTGCAGCTATGTACTCGCTGAATTTCAATTGTCAGATTTTAGTACAGAGTCATTTTTTTATCGGATTGTTTGATCGAGCTTGTCCATTGGAATAATCACAGCAAAATTCTTGTCCATACATTATGTATGCTTAAACACAACATGCTATCCTAAGTCACACAAGGCATTTAAGTATTGATAAAGATGGAGAGAGTTGCTCTTTTACAAATTGAACAAGTACTTTATAAAAGGAATTATTTCATGGATTGTGCATAAACCTTTAATGGCTGTCTGACTTGAATTACTGTGCTGTAAATATAAATTAATTATCTATGAGTAGTGCTTATGACCCAAAGAACTTCAGGACCTTTGATCAAACCAATTTGAACAACAAGGTAAAATATACTCAGTCCTGATAATGCTGCTGACAAAAACAGATTTATTGGCTATGAGAAATAAAAAAGAGTGCTGTATTTTACCCCATGGGCAAGATCTTCATCACAACAAAGATTATATTAAATTAAGTGTTCTTACATAATTACTTTGCTGGTTAAACATTTCCTTTTTGAAGTATGTCACATTAGTATGTCTTTTTAATATGGTTCTGGCAGAAATTAGTAGTTTTGTGGGCAAAATTGTCTTACAATTTATGATTTATGTTGGCTTATGTGTGTATTAAAATATAACTTATTGCATTACACAAGAAACTGCAGTTTTCCTTTTGAATAAATAGTTATTTTCCTTTGTTGAAACATTTTTGTGAGAGGCTAAATGTTAGCTACAAAGTCACAGGCCTAATCTGCTCATAAGTATTCACTGTTAACATCATGGTTAAGCCTCTACAGATCCTAGGATGTAGCTATGACTTTCCTTATCTGATCTTATCTGTCATCAACATTCGCACCAATATTATCTTCCATAGTATTCTATTTTTCAACATATATAACCTATTACTAATTTTCTTACTCATTTGTGCTATATGTTCATTTGTTCTCGTCAATGAATAACCTGCTTCTGCCCTAATAACAAACACTAAATTCTTCTCATAAATATAGACTGAGATGGATCTAATGTATCTAACCATAATGTATCTCAAATTCCCCTGAAAATAGACTTTCATTGTCAGATGAGCTAACCCATCCCTCCTACTTCCCTCAGACGTAGGAGGGAGCTCAGTCATTAGCTATGTCTAGGAGAGAGAAAGGGTTAAACACTGAAAGACAGGGCCAAGTGTATCATCAGTAGAAGGTGAGCATTAAGTTGTTGCCAGCAGAAGCTTGGACGATGCCCCCCTCCAGAAAAGTGTCACAGGTAGACACAGTCAGGCCAGGTGTAGCTTCTAGGAAGAGAAAACAGAGAGAACATAAAGGGAGAAGCTGAAATAACAGCAAATAATGCAAAATTGGAGAGTAGTGTGAGAATGTAGCAAAGAGGGTGAAAGTGGTCATTATGTCCTCCAGCAGCCTAAGCCTATAGCAGCATAACTACAGAGATAGCTCAGGGTAACCTAAGCCACTCTAACTATAAGCTTTATCAAAAAGGAAAGTTTTAAGCCTAGCCTTAAAAGTAGACAGGGTGTCTGCCTCACGGACTAAAACTGGGAGCTGGTTCCACAGGAGAGGAGCCTGATAACTAAAGGATCTGCATCCCATTCTACTTCTAGAGACTCTAGGAACCACCAGTAAACCTGCATTCTGAGAACAAAGTGCTCTGTTAGGAACATATGGAACAATCAGATTTCTGATGTATGATGGAGCTAGATCATTAATAGCTTTATATGTAAGAAGGAGAATTTTAAATTCGATTCTGGATTAAACAGGGAACCAATGAAGGGAAGCTAAAGTAGGAGAAATATGATCTCTCTTTTTAATTTCAAAAGTGCCGCAGCCACGTTTTGTTCTGTCTGTCAATCAACTTTATTCGGTTCACCTGCACCTAGTTAATCTGTCTTGCTTCACCTGGTTACCACACCATATATACACTCCTGTTCAGTTGTTCTTCGCGGAAACATTTTTCATGCTCAAGTCTTGTTTTTTGATCATGCCATGCCTGTCTTGCCTGCCCATTTGTTTTGTTCCTGCCTCCTGTAGTGAGTGAGTTTTTTGTTATTAAATCTTTTGCACTTACCGTCATGCTGCCTTCTGGTCTGCATTCTGGGGTCCTATATCTCACAAACCGTAACAGATAAGATATTTCTAATTTTGGCAATGTTCCGGAGGTGAAAGAAGGAAATCCTAGAAACCTGTTTAATATGGGTTTAAGTGACATGTCCTGGTCAAAAATAACACCAAGGTTTTTTACTTTATTACTGGAGGTCAATTTAATGCCATCCAGGTTAAGTGATTGACTAAGCAGTTTCTGTCAGATCCTGGTTATTTCTGCCTGCTATTAACCCTTTTCCACCAGTAGGGGCGTTAGGAGCTGAGTTCTGGGTGGTCAGGTGTATCGCATGAGTGTCATCAGCTGGAGGACTATAAGAAGGAGGCGAGCCAGTACTTCGACGGCTGAGTGTTTTGCCTCCTCGTGGATACCAAAGCCTAGTTCCTAAGAGATCTCTGGAAGACTTCTAACAGTTTATGGATTCTGGATTCTTGCTCTTCTACCCGCTGGCTGCCGGATCAGACGTTTGCTTCATAGCTCCAAGCGAACCCTGTCCACCCTCCTCCGAACCTCTCAGGACTACCTTGCTCCAACGTTGCAGTGTTGCTCACAGCCCCTCCAGGATCATAACATCTCTCCCTGGAGGACCTAACTCAACCGGACGTAAGCTCTCACATAGAGCACATTGTTAAGGTTTCTTTGGTGGTGTCTTACCTGCGTTCGCTTTTCTCTTGCAGTCGCTCAGCATCCTCGGTTTCCAGTACCTGGTTCTGCAAACTTCTTACTAAACGCTTCTCTGTTTAGTTGTGTTTTTCTGCATGTGGGTCAAGTCGGCCATTAACACTATGACAGTTTCTTTTTTAAAGACTCCGGTCCAAAGACGACAACTTCTGTCTTGTCTGAATTTAGAAGCAGAACATTTAAAGTCATCCAAGTTTTTATGTCTTCAAGACATGCTTCTAGTCTATCTAATTGGTTGGGCTCGTCAGGATTTATGGATGAGTAAAGCTGAGTATCATCAGCGTAACAGTGAAAATTTATCCTATGCTGCCTGATAATTTTACCTATTGGAAGCATATATATAGTAAAGAGAATTGGTCAAGTACTGAACCCTGTGGTACTCCACAATTAACCCTGGAGTTTGAAGATGATTTATCATTTACATGAACAAACTGGAATATGTCAGACAAATAAGATTTAAACCAGTCTAGCACTGTTCCCCTGCTCCCTACAGAATATTCCAGCCTTTCTAAGAGAATATTGTGATCGTCTGTATCAAATGTAGCATTGACATCTAACAGAACCAGTACAGACACAAGTCCATTATCTGAGGCCATACGAATATCATAAGTGACTTTCAGCAGAACTGTTTCAGTGCTATGATGAGCTGGGAAGCCTGACTGAAACTCTTCAAACAGGTCATTGCTGTGTAAATGCTCACACATTTGATTAGCAACTATTTTCTCAAGAATTTTAGATAAGAATGGAAGATTGGATATAGGTCTGTAATTTTTTAAGTCATCTTGATCAAGCGAAGGTTTCTTAAGTAAAGGTTTAATTACAGCTACCTTAAAAGCTTGTACTACATATCCATTTACTAAGGATAGATTAATCATATCTAAAATGGGGCTGGTAATCAGAGGGAACACTTCCTTAAATAATTTGGTTGGGATTGGATCTAACATACAGGTTGAAGATTTAGATAAAGCTAGTATTTCTGATAACTCAGGAAGCTCCACAGGATCAAAACAGTCCAAACAGTTAGGTTCTACAGTTATTTCCAATGTTGTCTCACTTGCTGAGGATGAAGTAATCATGTTCGGGAGTATGTCAAATATTTTATTTTTAATAGAACCACTTTTATTTAAGAAGAATCCCATAAAGTCATGACTGCTGATAGCTAAGGGAATGGATGGCTCAACAGAGCTATGACTCTGTGTAAGTTTAGCAACTGTACTAAAGATAAACCTAGGATTATTCTTGTTCTCTTCTATTAATGATGAGAAATAAGCTGTTCTGGCTTGGCAAAGTGTCTTTTCATACAACAGTAGGCTATTTTTCCAGATTAAGTAGAAATCCTCTAGGTGTGTAGAGCGCCATTTTCTCTCCAATTTTCTAACGTTGTGCTTTAAAGTACGCAGCTCTGAATTAAACCAGGGAACCAGCCTCCTATGAATAATTACCTTCTTTTTCAAGGGGGCTGTATTGTCTAATGCACCACGCAATGATGAAGTAACACTATGAACAAGATAATCAATTTGTGAAGGAGAAGAAAAAAAATTGTGTTTTTCTGTGTTAATGAGGAAATTAAAAGTGAAACAGATTCTTTAAAGGTTGTTACAGCATTGTCTGATAATGATCTACAATAATGACATTTTCTTTCAGGTGTGGAGTACTCGGTTAAATTAAACTCAAAGGTTATTAAAAAATGGTCAGACAGGACAAGGTTATGAGAAAATATTGTTATGTCTTTACACTCAATACCATATGTCAGCACAAGGTCCAGAGAATTAAGACAAAGATGAGTAGGTTTGTTAATGTTTTGTGCAAAGCCAATTGAGCCTAAGATAGCATTAAAGGCTATATTTAGGCTATCACTCTCTGTGTCAACATGAATGTTAAAATAAAAGGTCACATAATAGGTCTGAAAACTGATCTAAAAATTGATAGTGTCACGGTTCTGTCACGGTTTACTTGGAATTGGACCCCAGAATGCAGATGAGCAGGCAGCGTGATGGTAAGTAAAAAAAAAAAAAGGATAAATAACGGGCTCTGTTAAAGGACTGCTACGGGGAGCTACCCTCGGTGGCTCTGCGCTGGCTAAGGGGCCTTGGTTACCTGCTGGTTTTTCAACAGCGCGGAGCCAGGCCTCCAATTCCGACACCCTCGCCTCCAAAGCTACAAAAATGTTACATTTATTACACGTACCATTATCACTAAAGGAGGAAGAGGAGTAACTGAACATATAACACAGAGAGCAGGAGAGAGGAGGAGACTCAGAGCGAGAAACAACTAAGCTAGTGACCCCTTACCACAACTAGAAAAATCGTGTAAGACACAGAGAGTCCCCAAACGTTAAATGCAGCAACAGAAAGTATGTGTTTTAACTTGCTTATGTATTATTAAACATCAACATTACTGACCATAATCTTGATGTTTAACAGAAACATAGGTACATTAATTTTGTGAAGCACCCATTCTGATTGAGTTGACACCTCCGAAATACAATTTTCTTTGTGAGAGCAGACATCAAAGAAAAGGTGGAGGGGTGGCCACTTAAAGATTCACTAAGGTGTAAAAAAAGGTATTTCTGGGCAAGTTTGACTCTTTTAACTATTTGGCTCTACAGGTAAAGAGCCCGGTCCAAACCATGTTCTTGAATATTTACAGGCTTCCTAAGTGCCAAAACAAACTTTTTCAGTGATTTTTAATTAGCTATTATGTGTGATATGTGTTGATTATGACTGTTTAATTATTGTGGGGGACTTCAACATTCATATTGACAATCCTAAAGACAGAAATGCAATAGAACTATCTGACACTCTTAGAAAGTTTGGTTTAACTCAACATGTTAAACAGCAAACACACAAACAGGGACATATTTTGGACTTGATCATCATTAAGGGTTTAAACCAAGGTGTCTGTAACTGATGTTGCCCTATCTGACCATTTTTTTGTTATTTTTGAAAGTATCATCTCCAATGACTCAGTTAGCCAAAGAGACATTATAAGAAAACACATCTTTAAGGACGGTGCTGCTGAAACATTTAACCAGATTTACTCGTTTACTTCCACTTCGCCGTGTAACACTGTAGATGAGCTGGTAGATAACTTTCGTTCTAAAATCTCGGACATCATTGATTCAATTGCTCCAATTAAAGTGAAGGTCATTTCTGGGAACACAAAGTCTCGGTGGAGAAGTGCTCCACCAGTCAGAAGTGAAAAAAGATTAACGCAGGTAGCGAAAGACTAAACTCCAAGTTCACTATAACATCTATAAAGAGAGACTCCTCAGATATAATTTACAACTGAAAAAATGCAAGAGAATCTTTCTTCTCTGAGGTCATCAGCAAAAACATTAATGATGCTTGTGCCTTATTTACCACAGTCGACAGGTTAACAAACCCTCATGTAACTGTAGCATCTGAACTCCGCTCTACCAGGGCCTGCAATAAATTTGCTAACATCTTCACTGAAAAAATCCAAAAGATCAGAAAGGCAGTCAGCACATCCACATCAACTCCAGTACCAAAGTTGTCTCCAACTAAAACTGATTTTGATAAAATTTCTCAATTTCACCAAATAAACTACAAAATTGTAGAAGAAATTGTACAGCAACTAAGCTCTTCTTCCTGCTGTCTCCCACAACTTTCCATAAGAAAGCTTTGCCTGTCATAACATCTGATTTAACTCAAATAATAAACACATCCCTTTAGTCAGATGTTTTCCACCAGGCCCTAAAAAACAGCTATTGTAAAAGAACAACTTGGACAAGCTGCTACTGCAGAACTACAGGTCTATCTCAAACCAGTAATCAGTAAGATTACTGAAAAAGCTGTGTCTCACCAGTTAAACAACTTCCTAACAATAACCAGCTGCTTTGATATCTTCCAGTCAGGCTTTCATGCCCACCACAGGACAGAGACTGCCCTTGTCAAGGTGTTCAATAACATCCGTATAAATGCAGACTGTGGAAGAACCACAGTGCTGTTATTATTGGACCTTAGTGTAGCATTCGACACTGTTGATCATTCCATGTTATTAGAGCACCTGGAAAACTGGGTTGGCCTTTTTGGTACAGCACTCTATTGGTTTAAATCCTACTTGAAGGACAGGTACTTTTTTGTGTCAGTGGGTAACTTTACATCAGAGACCACAAAAATCACATGTGGCGTTCCCCTAGGGTCCATCTTAGGGCCCCTCCTGTTCAATATCTACGTGCTCCCCCTAACTCAGATTATAATAAACAACAAGCACACAGCTATACATTACAATGTCACCAGGTTACTATGAACCCATTCAAGCGCTTGGTAAATGCTTAGAAAAGATTTTCTTCAACTGAATCAAAACAAAACTGAAGTAATCATTTTTGGACCAAAGGAAGTTTAAAAGTTAGCACACAGCTTGAGTGAATACAGCTAGAAACCACCAATCCGGCTCAAAACCTGGGTGTAGTTATGGACTCAGACCTGAACCTTCAGAGGCACATAAAGACAGTAACAAGGTCGGCCTTCAGGATTAAAGGACTAATGTCTCAGCAGGACCTTGAAAAACAAATTCATACGTTCATCTTTAGTAGAATTGATTACAGCAATGGTGTCTTCACAGGTCTGCGGAGACAGCTGCACCAGAAAAGCCCATTATTTAGGCAGTCTATTTAAAAACATAAACCTAAGTAAACATATTGTTATGTGTTAGTTCCAAAGATGTTAATATTTATATTTCTTGTAGTGATGATATTGGCTATTCTTTTAAATTCTATACTTCTTCTGTATCTTGTTTTAAAATTTCATTGCTGAAAAAATGCTTTAGAGTGATTGGAGGTGTAACAACTATTTTATCATTGGTGTTCTGTTAAAAGATTTGGAAGATCCCATAGCACGAATCATATGTTCTCAGTTTCCACTTCCAGTTTAGTATATACTTGTCTATATGAGAAAACATAAAGTAATATGTCTCACTCACTTAAAGTCAGATAAATTCATAAAGAAGACAGACTAGGCCTGGCAGTAATTTAATTTAATTTATTTTTATTTGTTACAAGCTTCCATTTATCGGGTTGTTGAGGTTGATTTGAAATTTCCTGTCTAATATACTATATATATACTATATATCTATTTTAATGGCAGTGGAAATATCACAGTTTCATCATAATTCATCATAATGTTTGGCACATAAAGCAATCTACTTTATTAATGAAGCACAAAGTCAAAATGAGGATGTAAAGGGAGGGTTGACAGTTGTTTAGGTTGCAGAACTTTCATTTCAGATCTGTCTTTAACTCCTGTTTTATATAATTGTTTTTAAATGTTTAAAAACATATTTACATTTATTGTTCAAGTAATAAAAATGATTTACAATATACCAGAAAAACAATTACAGTGATAGATTTACTTAAAAATATATGTTTAACATGACAATGTTGACATGACAAACTGAAACCCTTTAGTATGACTGACATAACGTTTATGCTTCAGGTCATTTCAACTCATGTAGTAATGAAGCCGATTTTACAATGAATGTGTTAAAATTTCAGAGCAATGTTTGTCTATGTGAATGCCTGTTATGCATTCCTTTATATTAGACACAATTAACTTTCTCTCTTGACGTTTGCTTCGGTTTGGGTGAAAAAATGGTCCAGCTTTGTAATTAAAATCCAATGTGTAAAGTCATAATAGATCTTTTGTGGGTTACTGGACAAATGTTATCAAACTGAAGAGCTACTGTAATGTTTTATGTAAGCTGGCATATAATCAAACACTTAGAGCAAATGCACATCGTATTCTGGGCAAGTTTTTTACTGAGCTCATGATTATTTTTTTATAGAAGAAAGGACAGTACTTTGGGTTTCAAAGCATAGGAGTAAAAATCAATAAGATTTATGTTTTTACAGAACAAACAGCTATCATTTGTTTTAAAGTGCTTTGTAGGTTTATCGAGGTCTTATATGCAGTGTGAAATAGAAAACGGTGAATTTTGTAATTTTTCAGTATGCATTTTACTACAGTGGAGAAAATTATATAACACAGTACTAAACATACTGCTGATTTGCTAATTGAGCAGTTGAGCTACTGAAAGTAGAACAACGAAGGATAACGATGGTCCTTTATCAGTTATCACGCAGGTGGCATTTTCATCTCAACTATAAATTCACTATAAAGATAGCTCTAGTAGATCTACTTTTCATTTAGACTTACTCATAATTCTGTCAGCTTTTATAGATGGTTTGATGTTTTCTCAGTCCACAGAAGGCTCCTGCTGCAGGTGCAGCTGACAGTATTGATCTGCCATTAAACTGAGGTTAAGGCTGTGGCTCACCTGATGACTGGTGAAGCTTGCGGTGCAAATCACAGGCAGCTTTGTAATTCCACATTTGCAAAGACAGTTGGGTTGTCGTTCGACTATTGTTTAAAATTGAGGTTGCAGTTTGCTTCCCTATGTTGTGTGCATTCTAAATGTAGTGGTGTCGTCTTTATAAGTGTTGTGTAGGAAGTATCCATCTGTGTGCATAGAAGCCGTTATATATAGTCAACACTTATTTGTTACATATCGTATTCTATGCAACTCTTCTTTCACTAAAAGTGACAAAATCTGCCTAAAAACAAAAGAAAACCTGATCACCTCAAAATTTAGAAATAGAGTTTTGTCAAAAATTCAGACGGAAAGACTCAGTTGAAATTAATTTAATATGGGGCACTTGAAAATGAAGTATATTTATTCAGTACATGTATCCTGGCTGGATATTTGACCGCTCATTTTATCAGAAATACTGAAAATTATTCAAATTGGTTGGTATCATACATTTTTAGTAGGATTAAGGGCATTGTCATTCCAGAAGTTTTTATAGGTGTTCGGATTAGCAATGCCTTGTTGAAACACCCATTTTTGTCAAAGTTTCAACCATCTAGCTGTCCATCTTTTGGTGAGGTTAAGGGATTTGGTAGAAATTCCTCAATGTGCAATTCCAGTACAAAGAAAGCAAAACAGACAGTGTGTTGCCACCATCACAAGGCTTGACAGCTGCCAAGATTCTCACTGTTATTGTGGCCAGAGAGCTCACTTTTGTATCGTTTGACTATAGAAACCTTTTCTCTATAAGGTATTTTCAGTATTCTTTTAGAACACCCAATTGTGTCTAAATTTAACCATCTAATCCAAACTGTTTACTTCAGATGAAAGGAAATTTGTTAGGGGTGTTATGGTTAGCAAAGTTAACAAAAACATGGACTGAGTAGGTACAGACAAAAAAGTACAAACACCAAAATCATATTTTCAAATAAAATTTGCAGTTTTCCACTTCAAACATCAAATGTCTTTTTGAGAAAAGTTACATTGTCAAAGTAGATGAAAACCCCTTTCATAAAACACTTCAAGGCAGGATTAACCCACCTTTTAGCAGTCAATGTGTTTTGTTAAAGGACTGATGTGGCAAGTGGGGTAAAATTAAGCCCACCTCTCTTACCTGACTTGCCAAGTCAGGTAGTCACAGGCACATATTATCTGACTTAGATAGGGGCAAGTCAGCTTTGCTTGTAATGTAGTAGAGTTATGTAGTCATGACGTACAGTTTTTTGAGACGAGCAAGCAGCAGCATTTGACAAGAGTCGCCTTCTATTATTCCAACAGGAAGACCAAGAAGGTGAGCTATATCATTTAAATTTGAAGCATTTGTTTGGCTAACAATAGGATCGCTACACTAAGTGCGTCCGCCATTATTGTTTTAAAAAGGGAGACTTACAATACTGATCTCATGCGCAGTGCTGACTTCGATGCCATACAATACCTCCAGCCAGCCCGTACTGCCGGCTATATTTTTTGTAAACTGACAGCTGTTGCAGAATAACACACTCTCTACTTGCGATTTATATTGGCCTTTGGGAATTTAGATGTGGCTCGTCATTGCGATGTTTTGTGAAAGTGGCGAAAGACTGAGCTATATGGCCTCAATAACAAGAAGTATTTTTGAGTTAAGATGGGGCTTTCAAACCACAGGGCAATGCACCAACTGTCAAGCATGATAGTGGTAGTAGCATGCTGAGGGCCTGTTTTGCTGTATGATGAATAACACAAGATGGGAGAAATAATGAAGACAATGCCTTTTTTCGATCTACAAAATGTTTTTTAAACTCTTTTTTGTGGTGTTTTTTCTGTTGAACTAACAACCTAACAGCACTCTAACATCGTTGTACCTCTCTAATATTGTGTTGTATTTTGCTAGCACAACATTTATAAAGAAGCAGTGACATATTATTAGCAAAACAATCTTTTATTAGAAACATATTGTATAAAAATGAACATGCTCCACACATTTAGATTTTTTTTTTCATATAGATAATTCATAAATATTCAGGCACTGTAACGTTTTGATATTTTTTTAATATGTCAGTACATAAAGCAGACATGATCAATCCATTGTAATAAGATACATTAACTTACCATTTAACTTCAGTCAGCACTTACATATTGTATTTTGCAACACACACAGTGTTGTAGAAAAAGAAATAAAAGGATCTGTGGCATAAAAAACAGTAAATCATTGATATTCACAAACACAAACAATCCCACAAACAATACTCGATCCAATAATGAGAAAACTTTTGTTGCATTAGTGTAGACTTGCTGAAGCTGAATAAATCAGTCACTGAAACTTTTAGTTATTTATAATCATCTGCAGCAGTTTTCCTTTTGAACATTATGCCTTTCTCTCAAACTGTTCTTGTGACATATGAGTTCTGACATGCAACATACAGACTTTTGCATTGCTGAGAATAACATTTAATGAAACAAATTCAAGATTTACTATTTATGACAAATGCTTGAGACTGAAGACAGGAATGCAGTTTGCACATAACTATAAACTGTACATGTTCAGTGCTGAATTATGCTTGAACAGAATACACAGAACACCATGAAACTGAAAAAGAATTGCAGAAGTAGTTGGCATGAGGCACAGGATGAAGGCACTGGCCCTTATTTATCAAGCAAATATATAATTTGTAATCAACTCTCAGTCGTGAGTGCTAGATGGCAGAAAGGCCTAAACATTCTTTTGAAATGCATATTTGAGATGCCAGGACTTTGGCGGATTCCATAATGTTTTGTCTAAAAGACAGGCTGCTATCATTGCATCTAGCTTGCCTTGCAAAAAATAAACATAGAAAGTTTACACATTTTGTCATGTTACAACTGCACATTTTAATGTATTTTTATGGACTTTAATATGATAGACAACCACAAACTAGCATGTATTGTAAAGTAGAAGAAAAATAATGTATGTTTTTAGAACAAACACAAATATGGAAAAATGTGTGGTGGTATAAATTGAGCTGCCTTTTATCAATATACTTAAATAAGATCTCAGGAAACACGTGTTTTCACAAGTAATGTGATTAGTCAATAGAGTACCCTTGTGTGTCATTTCATCTCAGCATACAGATCTTCTGATAGGTCCTTAACGTTTTTTTGTAAATTAGTGTTGGGGCGATGGTGGCAACAGGTGGTAGGGGTTTGTCTTGTAACTGGTGGGTTGTCGGTTCAAACTCCAGCTCTGTCTGTCTCAGTTGTGTCCTTGGGCAAAGACACTTCACCTGCCTTGCCTGCTGATGGCCTGCTGATGATGGTGCCAATTGTATGCCAACCCCGCTTCTGTCAGTCTGCCCCAGGGCAGCTGTATCTTCAATATAGCTTACCACTATCACTGTGTGTACAAATAGGTGGATGACTGATTGTAGTGTAAAGCGCTTTGGGATCTGCTGACTTGATAAAGAGCAATACAAGTGTAAGCCATTTACCATTAGTGAACAAACAGCATTATGAAGACTAGGGAACACACCAAACAGGTCAGAAATAAAGTTGTAAAAAGCTTAAGAAAACAATCCACCTAAATTGATGGCCAGGGTGAGGAGAGGTAAATTCAGAGAGGTTACTAGGAGGCCTATGTTGTATGGGGTGCAGAAATCCACAGCTCAGGTAACAAAATCTGTTGACAGGACAACTATTAGTTTTGCACTCCACAAATCTGGCCTTTACATAGGAGTGGCAAGTAGAAGAACAATGTTGAAAGTGATAAGAAGCCCTGTTTACAGTTTACCACAAGTCATGTTTGAGGAACACCAAACATGAGAAAGAAGGTGCTCTGGTAAGAATAGACCATGACTGAACTTTCTAGTGTACCTAGCCTACCTGGAAACATACAATGCGCACCGTGAAACATGGTAATGGCAGCATCATGCTATGGGGATTACTTTCTACAGCAGGGAAAGAGAAGGTGGCTTGAGCTAAATGCAGGACAGACCTGGAAAAAAAGCTGCAAAAGACCTAAAACTGGGGCAAAGTTCTTCAATCTTAAAAAATTGATGTTTACAGACGCTGAAATAACATATCTAACTGAACTTGAGCTACTGCATTTTGCAAAGAAGAATCAGTCTCTAGATATAAAATACGCACGGTAAAGACAAATTGCAAAAAATAAATTACCCACAGTTGCAAATACAGCAAAGGGTAGCTCTAAAAACTATTGAGTCAAGGTGACTGAGTCGATATTTTGTGGTTTTTAAAATTTTATTAAATAAAAAAAAAATCCACTATTTGGTGTTGGTTTAAAATTATCACATGAAATTTTATTAAATTATATTGATGACTGTAGTGATAACATGACAAAATGTGGGAAAGTTCAAGGAGCATGAAAACTTTTGCAATTATGCTTGGTGAAAACGTGTTTTTTTGTCGTTTGGGGTTTTTAGTTTTCCGAGAGCGGGTTGTTAAACATTGAGCTAATTTGTCTTCTGTCCAAACAAACTGAACCAGCTGAAAGAAAAGCTGATGACCACCAACTTGAAAGATCTGGATTTCTCTAAAATTACTACTAAGCATTAAACAGCCAGATTATGTAAATCGTATTTACCTCCAGAATGCTAATGAAGATGTCATTGATAACTGATCATTTTAGCATTAATAGTCATCAAAAAGGACAAAGAAAGCAAAATAGTGTGCAGCAAAACAAAAACTGCAAACTATTTAATGCTGACCTAGAAATTCTCAGTCTCTCCCCTATAATCCATCATTAGCATTAGGTTTATATTTTAAAACGTGCAAAACACAGAAATGTTAAGGTTTCTTATCATTACAAACAATTTTGTTAAACACTGCATTTAGGTACAGGGTACAGTCTAAACTGAACTATTGCTGCAGCACTAAGATAAGAGTGAATGAGTATTCCTAAACGCAGGGCAAAATTCAGCACTGCGTCTTTAACATTGGAATAAACATACAGAAATAGATTCCATTCTAATAACCTGGTTTTGTCAAAAACAATGAGTGGAGGCTGCGATAAAGAACAATCAGAACAATCAGAAAACTCCTTGACTTGCCTAAAGGTTCTGCCTGTGCGAGATAAATAAGGACCATTTTATTTATGTAAAAAAAAAAAAATGCATTATCAAGTCAGCTGATATGTATGGAGAATGATGTAAAAATATTGAATTGCAATTCAGTTTAGCTCCTTTTGTGTATAATTGCTCTTTTGTCCAGCAGAATGTTACCTAACAGGTAACGATTCAAAATTACATCTTCACTGTGAATGACAAATGTGACAATGTTGCATTCCAAAGACATTGACAACACAGCACGGTACACGGGATGTTCCCAATAGCATGCTCTGGGACTGTACAGGAGGTTTCTCAAGATGATGATGATATCATCATTATGAAAATTATACTTAACAACTGGGATGACCCATTGTTTTATTTTCTTTCATTTGTGATTAGTTCATGTAGGAATACTGAGTGTGCTGTAGTAAGGCATGTACAGTATGAAGAGAACTGCAACTTCCAACTCCACTGATTACTGTAAACAAAAATACTGTTTCTATAATGGATCATCTTGTCAACCATGTTTGACAAGATAATGATTCATCTTGTCAACTGTGTTTGACAAACAAACAAAACAAAAAAAACACAACACCAACTCCCTGGTTTTGCAAAAATGTAATGATTCAGCCTCATGAAGAACTGAAGTTTTGTGTGCTATACACTTCAGAAGAAAAAGCATACTCTAGATTCCAGGTGTTCTTCTCAGCCTGCTTTGAAAACGTCAATAATCAACTCTCACTTAAGACCCCAAAAGAGTTAGAAGAGGAGAATTCCTATCTATTCAAGCTCTCTTACATCTCCCATCTCAATTCTGCAATATACTCATTTAATATTAATTTGGCATTCAAGCCGTATTCCCTAGAAAAATATGGCATCCTTGTTTGAGTGAGGTGAGAGTAATTTCCATGATTCATTCCATGTACTCTCTTTTGCAGTGGTTTGAAGGTTCTTCATCAAACTTTTCAGTGACCCCCTAAAAAAACAGGTGATTCCTCTCGTGGTAAACCTTTGCTTCTTTCTCATGGTTTGTCTTTGTCTTAGATGGCATGGTTGCTGTAGCTGATGTATGTCTGCTTCGAGGCCAACACTGCAAATGAAGGTGCAGAGAAAAAGCAAAGGGTTAAAAATGAAATGAAATGGTTGAGCCTCAAATAGGCGTGGGAGGGTAATCTTTAAAAATCCACATCATGGAAATACAGATTGATGCAAGGCTCTATTTATAGATGACTTCATTAACCAAGCACAGGTGGAACTAATTCTGATAACACGGGTGTTGATGTAAAACTGCATTTTCATAAAAACTAACCATCAATGCAGAGCATTAAAATGGACATTTTAAAATGAATAAACTGCACAGAACAGTAATTAGTTTTTGATACTGCGTACAGATGCAACTCATAACTGAGGCAAACATGCCAGATCAACATGCCAGACTGTACCATGCTGTCTAACTGACCCCAAAATCCAAACATAATCTGTAAACAATGCTGACAAAAATTCTCACAACTTCCAGTTTGGGCCAAAGTTATTCACTCTGGCATGTTTAGATTTTATTTGATTTACATTAAAACAATAATTTTGTGTCTGATAGGAAACAACACAGGAATCTCTCAAAAAATAATAAAACAATAAAGAGTATCAACTTTGAAAATAATTTATGTCAAAAAATGTCAAAAAATATTTATGCCCTTCTCAATAAACAATGAAAAAAAATGTTTGTATTACATCAATTAAACCCTTACTATAGTTGCTGACAAGCTGGTATTTTAACTATTTATCTGTGGTTATGAGCATCTGTAATATTAAGAAATTAAAATAAATTAGGCATTATTATACTTATATATTTTTTCTAATGATGCTTTATGTTTTGAAGTTGTTAACTTTTGATGCATGCTGTGTTGTAGCACTGATTTCAGTTTCCCTAGACACTTTTAAATTCAAATTTAAACTTCAGTTGGTCTTTAATGGTTAAATAAAGTAATACGATATTTAAAAAACGACATTAGGTTTGCTAAATCTAATTTTGGTGTCAATACATATGTTACAGTTTGCACAATTTACAAAGTCAGCTTTGTGTTTCATAATTATCCAACTGTATCATAAATGCACTACAATGTGGCAATTGGCAGATCACAGCATTAGCATTAAATGCAAAAGTAATTCAAGTGCCAGTCTCTCACTGCATGCAAAGTCCTGTGAGTTCTCTGTGCACCGAGCAAAGCATGCAGCAGTAAGTGAATTAGTGCTTCAAATTGTTAAATTACTTTGAGGTTAGAGAAATTGTTATATTAGACACTGAACACCCTTATCCAATAAAAGTTCTTATTACTTACACTACCGGTCAAATGTTTTAGAACCACTTTCTCATTTAATGATTTTCTTTATATTTATGACTATTTACATTGTAGGTATATTCTCGCTGAAGGCATCAAAACTGTGAATAAACAAATATGGAATTATGTAGCAAACAAAAACATTGTAAAATAACTTTAATTATGTTTTATTTTTTAGATTCCTTAAAATAGCCGCCATTTGCTGTGATGACTGAAATATTAATTGTATCTAAAACTTGGTTTAACTGGTAGCGTCTTTACCTTACTTTACTTTTTATTTTTTGGAACTGTAGAATAAAATAATTATTAGCAAGATCATTGATCTTTAAGCAAACTGCACAAAGAACAAAACGACCACACATCCTGAACCTCTTCAGGCATCATGCTTAACTGCATGTAGTTTATGTGTCAGTGTACGTATGTGCCATATTCTTTAAATAAACAGCCCTCAGTGAGCATGCTCAGTGGTGGTAATCATACAACCAATCTGCCAATCTGTCCACAACAGCCTTGGCTGATTGAATATGTGAGAGGGAAAAAATCAGATTCAGGGAACAGCTAAAAGACTTGTTGGGCACAAAGATTGAAGGAAAGATCTTTAATAGGAAACACTTCTCTAAATTTATCAGAGCCCTGTTGGGTGTGGGAATGGGAGGCTGCATTCTTGCCATTTCATCTAAAGTATCTCATCCTGGTGAAGCATCAATTAATGAACCTTATTTGAATATTCATGTGCTGCAAGGCCAAGATAAAAAATAGATGGTCCAGAAAGAATTGAAGCTGGCAGACTCATCTGTCTTCTCTTGTTCACTCTTATTGTTGTTGTCTCATTTCCACAAATGTCTTTTTTTTGTCAGCAGAGAAACAAATTATAGGGAACACATGGCTATCGGTGGTCTCATGCTCTCGGGGAAGGTGGTGTCATCTTCCTACATTACCTGGCCCTACCATGCTGAGTGGGCATTTTTAAACACCATACACATTTATTGTCCCTTCCCTTCATGCTGGTGTGCAGGTCACAGTGGGGAAAATATGTTTTCAGCAAATCAACATTTTTTTCTGTAAAAAATAGATAGATAGATAGATAGATAGATAGATAGATAGATAGATAGATAGATAGATAGATAGATAGATAGATAGATAGATAGATAGATAGATAGATAGATAGATAGATAGATAGATAGATAGATAGATAGATAGATAGATAGATAGATAGATAGATAGATAGATAGATAGATAGATAGATAGATAGATAGATAGATAGATAGATAGATAGATAGATAGATAGATAGATAGATAGATAGATAGATAGATAGATAGATAGATAGATAGATAGATAGATAGATAGATAGATAGATAGATAGATAGATAGATAGATAGATAGATAGATAGATAGATAGATAGATAGATAGATAGATAGATAGATAGATAGATAGATAGATAGATAGATAGATAGATAGATAGATAGATAGATAGATAGATAGATAGATAGATAGATAGATAGATAGATAGATAGATAGATAGATAGATAGATAGATAGATAGATAGATAGATAGATAGATAGATAGATAGATAGATAGATAGATAGATAGATAGATAGATAGATAGATAGATAGATAGATAGATAGATAGATAGATAGATAGATAGATAGATAGATAGATAGATAGATAGATAGATAGATAGATAGATAGATAGATAGATAGATAGATAGATAGATAGATAGATAGATAGATAGATAGATAGATGATAGAGGGGCAGTTCAAACCAGATAATGGTAACAACCCAAGGAATCCACACATATAAAGAAATAAAAAAAAATGTGTCCATAAATTAGTTGTAATACATTGGAATACCAATCAATGCCAAGAAAACAGCTAAAATTTGTCAGTATTTTGGAAGCAGATTTTCTCCTTATCGGTGCCAGTTAATATCAGCTGGTTTAGTCCTAACTGATGGCATATAAAAAGGTTTCATACTGCTGAGGTTATACCCAAGAAGTATGTCATCATGGGTGAAAGCAAAACTTTTGTAACCATGCTGTTGCAAAGTATAGCGATAACATTGATCACAGATGTGTTTTTAAACTTGTGTGTTCCTGTGAGCATCATAGAGGACATAATTCTTAGGTGGATAGAACATAGTTTCACCATAAGCCAGCCACAACCAGGTACTCCTCAGAGGATTTTTCAAAGATGCATAAAAAAATCAGAGGAGTCCTCCTAGAGCCAAGGAGCCCTTGATTCACCAAGACGTGATATTAGCAGGTAAATTTCTTTCATGAAAACAATTAATAATACTGTCAATCACATTGGCCTTTATGCAAGCTCAAAGTTCAAGACATGGATAATGGAGGAAAAGCTTGTTGAAGTTTATTAATTGTTTGTTGCTGAACAAGTCAATACAATAATGAGAGAATAAAGTTTTGTAAAATGAAACAAAAATAACATTTTTGGATATTATTGGACTTAGCATATTTAGAGGAGAAATTTTGGAGGACTGATCATTATGATGTAGATCTGCTTTTCAGTATATGCTACTAGCAGACATCATTTAACTGAAGGAAAGATTAATGGAGAAATGCACAAAGACATTCTTGAATCTGAAGATGAAAAGCGGGTTGATTTTCCAGCAAGACTAATATCCCAAACACACAACCACTCAAACTCTCAGTTGGTTTCAGAGAAAGACAATGGCCCAGTCAAAGGAAATAACTGAAGATCAAAGTCCATAGAAAAGGTCTCTGGAACCTTCAACATTTAAAGATAGTTGTGTTTTAAAATCCCATCTGAGAAATGCATGTAACATTTTTTTCTATACATGAGACATCTCAAACTTGCTATTGCCAGAAACACTTTTTTTTAAGTAAGGAATAATTAGACATGATCGATATTTAATCTCTGTTCTATATCACTTTATTAATTATTTTGTAGAGAAGTTTGTGTTTATTTCCCTGTATGTGTGAATTACCTGGGCTAGTAACAAAATCTGCCATTAACCTTATGCCAATAACCTCATTAGAAAGAGACTAAATGAGAAAAATGCTCAGTATTTATATTCACTGTTGTATTTGAGGGTGGGTTTACTGCCTTGAGTCATTCCGGGTGCTGCATTTTAGCCAACACTCATTCAAACAGTGCACGTATCAGCAGGCAAGAGTGTTTTACAGGTGGTGAACATTTAAAAAAAAGTAACAGAAAAAATGTGGTCAAAAATAATAAAAGGGCAAAGTCATTAACTAATCTCATTACCTGAGAGTCTACAGTCCCTCACAAGGCTCCCCTCCCTCAACACAGTCTGACATATAAGCACAAAGAGCAGTTGTTAGATTCACAGTTCAAAAGTGGTGGTGCGTGTCCTCGCCAGCAAATGTGCTCTATAATTGGAAAAAAATGGAACATCTCTGTTCTCAGACACACAAAAAACTGGGCAAGTGTGGGCACAGGCTTTGTGGTCCTAATATACATCATTATATACAATTCAACTTGTCAAAGCATAAAATCAGAACCCTCAGTCATCCGACTAAATGTGGGTGCATGATTGGATTTAAGCCTGTCCCCACACTCAGACTGCCTACTCATACATATGATCATAGTGAACTCACAAATCCTTTGTGAGTTAGTAAAAGTACAACTTTTGTTTTTACATTTGCCTTTTTTAAAACCTGCTCAAGTAATTAATCAAGAATAAAAAAAGAGGATGTTGTAAGAAAGACCAAAACAAGTAATGCTTAAATGTTTGTGGAATAATTTTTTTTTTACATATGAAAATCTGAAAAGTGTATTTCATTTGTTTTCAGCCCTTCTGAGTCAATATTCTGTTGAACAACCAGTTAATGCAATTACACTTTTGGGCCTTTTGTGGTATGTCTCTACCAGCTTTGCACATCTTTTAGACACTGCAAAATAGATTAAGGTCAGTCACATTGGATTTAGAGCATATGGTACCAATTTGAAAGTCTGGCTAGAACTGGTCCATTCTAACACATGAATATACTTTTGAACGATACTATTGTAACTCTTTGTTTAGGGTTGTTGTCCTGCTGGAAGATGAACCTGTGTTCCTGACTCACGTCTTTTACAGTCTCTCAGGATTGATGGCTCCATCCATCTTCCTATCAACTCTGACCAGCTTCCTTGTCCCTACAAAAGATACCTCCTATTGCCTTATGCTGCCACCACCATGTTATACCATAACAATTGTGTGTTCAAAGTTATGCGCATTGTTATTTTTTCTTCATAGAATTGTGGATTGCAGTACTAATAATTGTCAAATAAAGTCCTATCTGATCTGTGGATTTCTGCACTCTCCAGAGCTACCATGGACCTCTTGGCTGCTGTCTCATAAATGCTTTTCTTGTCATGTCTCTGTAGGTTTGCAATTGTCATACTTTTTTCTATTTGTAGATGACAGATATAGCAGTACTATATGAGATGTTCAAAACTGTCTAATAACCTAACCCACCGTTAAACACCACTCCTCTCCACAACTTAAACTCTGACCTGTTTCCTGTGTTTGTTGGTCTTATTGATGCTGTTTATTCACTAATGTTTTCTAACAAACCTCTGGGGCTTTCACAAAACAGCTTTATTTTGGTGAGATTAAATAAAACACATTTTATTTACTAATTAGATGACTTCTAAAGGGAGTTGATTCCACTGAATTTTACTGAGGGGTTTTGTAGTAAGGGGGCTGAATACAAATGCTTACTATAGTTTTTAGATTTTTACTTGTAAAAATCTTGAAAAGCATTTATCATTTTACTTCAACTTCACAATTATGCACTACTTTGTAAGTAAAAAATTTGAAAAGATCAAAGGGGTGTGGATAATTTAACATTATACTTCACATTCTAAAACAGCTTGTGCACGAAACATGTTTTAGCTTGAAATTAGCTTTTTATAGACAAATTTCCATTTTCAATCTCTTTACTATAACAAGGGGGTATACTACAAACCTTGTGTTTCCAGACTTTCACAGAGTTCAGATTTAGCCTCTCCATTTGGCCTCAGGCCTCCTTTGGGGTTGAACTTGTTGGACATGGTGGCTGCAGTGACCACAGCCTTGAGGCTGCGCTTGCGCTTGGGCACATTCTGCTCTGGATGAAAGAGAACCACATAGACCTTGGGCATGTAGAGCATTCCCAGTGAAACTGATGCACTGAGGCTGACAGAGATGGTCAGAGTTGTTGTCTGGATATACATCTGTATTGTGAAAGTGACAGAGGAGAAAGGATATATTAGTTGACAGTTTTTAGAGGCAAATCTTTGCACAGTACTGACATTTCTCTGAACACAGTTGAGGGAAAGATTATCTTTATATAGTACAGATATCCCACCTCTACTGTACCAAAGGTCTGTATGTGCAATTGAAAGCCAATAGTTATATACAGGTCATAAACACTTCATAAAGCCTAATGCGTTTCGTTTTTGCTTCCAAATGCACATTAAAAAGATAACTTTATTATTGCAGATGTGCCCTGTGGTTCAGTCAGTCATTTTCTACCGCTTATTCCATAGTGGGTCACGGGGAAGCTGGTGCCTATTTCCAGCAGTCTATGGGCGAGTGGCAGGGTGCACCCTGGACAGGTCACCAATCCATCACAGGGCAACACACAAACAACTTTGTCTATATGCATGCACTCATTCATACACCTAAGGGTAATTTAGAATGACCAATTAACCTAACAGGCATGTCTTTGGACTGTGGGAGGAAGCCGGAGTACCCGGTGAGAACCCACGCATGCACAGGGAGAACATGAAACTCCATGCAGAAAGACCCCCCCCGGGAATCAAACCCAGGGCCTTCTTGCTGCAAGGCAACAGTGCTACCAACTGCGTTACCGTACAGCCCCTGTCCTGTGGTTCAATGAAACTAAAATTAAAGTGTTTGGCTATGATGAACATTGTTACATTTGGAGGAAAAAGGGGGACACTTGTAAGTCTAAGAATACCATCCCATCTGTGAAGTGCTGAGGTGGATGTATTATGTGTCGATGGTTTGGTGCATGAGGGACTGGATCACTGCACAAAATACATGGCATCATAAGGGAAGAATATCATGGGGAAATATTAAAGCAAGACTACATGACAACAGCCAGGAAGTTAATAATTGGACATACATTGGTTTTACAAATACAAAATGACCTTAAACATACCACCAAAATTAATTACAAAGCAGCTTAATGACAACAAAGTAGGTATTTGACACAAAACTGTAGAACCTAAGTCTGAAAAAACAGGTCACCGGTCTTTTTTAAAGAATGTGTAAATATCTGGTATGTAATACTCTATATACATTTGACTCTTGAATAATTATATCATGTCTTGAGAAAAACACTGAGGTGGTTTATACAGTATTTCACTCAGTACATTTGTTTGGAAAAAGAGGAAGAAATAGATAGCTGCCTTGCCTCATCTTATATTTTTTCTTCTCTAATAAACACAAGACGATGTACAGGGATTGCACAATGAAACTGAAACACCTGGTTTTAGACCACAATCATTTATTAGTATGGTGTAGGGCCTCCTTTTGCGGCCAATACAGCGTCAATTCGTCTTGATAATGACATATACAAGTCCTACACAGTGGTCACTTTCATGTTCATCAAACCAATCTTTCACCAGTCTTGCTGTGTGTATTGGTGCATTGTCATCCTGATACACGGTACCGCCTTCAAGATACAATGTTTGAACCATTGGATGCACATGGTCCTCAAGAATGGTTTGGTAGCCCTTGGCAGTGACGCGCCCATCTAGCACAAGTTTTGGGCCAAGGGAATGCCATGATATGGCAGCCCAAACCATTACTGACCCACCCCCATGCTTCATTCTGGGCATCCATCAGTCTGGGTGGTACGCTTCTTTGGGGCTTCTCCTCACCGTAACTCTCCCGGATGTGAGGAAAACAGTAAAGATGGACTCAACAGAGAACAATACATGTTTCACATTGTCCACAGCCCAAGATTTGCACTCCTTGCACCATTGAAACCGACGTTTGCCATTGGCGTGAGTGACCAAAGGTTTGGCTATAGCAGCCCGGCCATGTATATTGACCCGGTGGAGCTCCCGACGGACAGTTCTGGTGGAAACAGGAGAGTTGAGGTGCACATTTAATTCTGCCGTGATTTGGGCAGCCGTGGTTTTATGTTTTTTGGATACAATAGGGGTTAGCACCTGAACATCCCTTTCAGACAGCTTCTTCTTGTGTCCACAGTTAATCCTGTTGGGTGTGGTTCGTCCTTCTTGTTGGTATGCTGACATTACCCTGGATACCGTGGCTCTTGATACATCACAAAGACTTGCTGTCTTGGTCACAGATGCGCCAGCAAGACGTGCACCAACAATTTGTCCTCTTTTGAACTCTGGTATGTCACCCATAATGTTGTGTGCATTTCAATATTTTGAGCAAAACTGTGCTCTTACCCTGCTAATTGAACCTTCACACTCTGCTCTTACTGGTGCAATGTGCAATCAATGAAGACTGGCTACCAGGCTGGTCCAATTTAGCCATGAAACCTCCCACACTAAAATGACGGGTGTTTCAGTTTCATTGTCCAACCCTTGTATGTACGTAGAAACACAGCTGGGAGACATCCTTCAAAAAAAATAGCTTAGGGTTCTGTCTGGCATTACGTTTGCAAACATCACAAACAAATTGTTTGACAGGAATTGCTAAAAGGGGTTGAGACCCATCAGCAACATTTATTAATGACCAGCGCATGCAGTTCTAACATATGTTATTCTACTAGTTGAGGATGCTATCATGAATCAGCAAAGGATGACAATGACCACAGTGTGTTTACGTAGGTCCAGCATTAAGATTTACAATCTAAACACCACACAAGGAACTGAATTTGGGAATTTGTTCATCTGTGGATAGTGTTTTTGTTTATTAAAGTCATTTGAACTTGAAAATTGGATATGTTTATTGTACAATTTACCTATGCAGTGTTTATATAATTTTATTATTTAATGATACTTTTTTCGTTCCTGCTTTATAGAACTTTGCAGATGTCATGATTTCTACTATGTCCAATTCAAGAATAACTGTCTATTGATCTGGCTTCACTTAAGTTACCAAAAATGTTTCATTCACATTAAGTAAAAAAAGCAAACCTTAACTATGGAGGCTATGATTTGTAATAGTATGGATAAAAAATCTTGTCTTGGCTGAAGCCCAGCACAAATTAAGACCCTGACGTTCATGGCATTTAAAAAAAAAAAAAAAAGCAAGATAAGACAGAAAGATGAACGTGATAAATCCATGTATTCCATCATACTGCACATGAGCATTTTTGGGTGATAGAGGGCGACTGTGGTAATCTCCCAAGAAGATTGCTCTTGCCCTGGGGTGAGTTCGGAACAATATTGCCAGCCCTCTGGAGTGCAGAGTGAAGTCCCTCTCTGAAGGGAGCCAAGACCCTTGTCCACTGTCATAGGACCTGCTGTCGTAAACCTTTCTGGACACCCTCAAATGATGGTCAATCTGCTCCTCTGGAACATTAAAGGTAAAGAGCTGAGGGCAGAATTCAATATGAAATTTCTGGGCTTCTTTGTGGCATTCCTAGTTTAGATCGAGTTGTCCTATTTGCACCAGGAATCTTGTTTACTGTGCAAAACATGTTGACACGAAACAACCTTCAGCAGAGCATGCAAACTCAAAAATTCAAACTATGTGTCATGTCTAGAGTTTTCTGGGAACTGATAAATAAATAAAACCAGTTTTAGAAAAAACAAACAGACCTTTTGTTTTCTTGTGGGAGCAAACAACACATTGGCAGACTAACCCTTATAGTTTTGGCAGAAAGAGCACAACACAATAGTTTGACTGCAGCTACTCATTCAAAATGACCAGCTCATTTTCATTCACATTTGAACCTTTCCCATTTTCTTACGTTACAACTACCCACATCTTTGTATTTTATTGTTGGCTTTTATGTGATAGACACACACAAAGAACAGCATAATTGTGAAGTGGGAAGAAAACATATATGTATATATTTTTGAAGTTTTTATCAAATAAAAAAAGTTAAACGTCACATGCATTTGTATTCAGCTCCATTTAGTGGAATACCCCTAAGGCAAGCCTAGAAGAAAACCTGTCAGAGGCTGCAAAAGATTTGAGACCAAGATCGAGGTTCACCTGCCGTCAATACCATAACACTATACATAAAGTCAGAGCTATAGTAGAAAGGTCATGTTTTAGTGACTGAGTCAAAGCCCAGACCTACAGGGTTTGGACAATGAAACTGAAACACCTGGTTTTAGACCACAATAATTTATTAGTATGGTGTAGGGCCTCCTTTTGCGGCCAATACAGTGTTAATTTGTCTTGGGAATGACATATACAAGTCCTGCACAGTGGTCAGAGGGATTTTAAGCCCTTCTTCTTGCAGGATAGAGGTCAGGTCACTACGTGATACTAGTGGAGGAAAACGTTTCCTGACTCGCTCCTCCAAAACACCCCAAAGTGGCTCAATAATATTTAGATCTGGTGACTGTGCAGGCCATGGGAGATGTTCAACTTCACTTTCATGTTCATCAAACCAATCTTTCACCAGTCTTGCTGTGTGTATTGGTGCATTGTCATCCTGATATATTTTGAGCAAAACTGTGCTTTTACCCTGCTAATTGAACCTTCACACTCTGCTCTTACTGGTGCAATGTGCAATCAATGAAGACTGGCTACCAGGCTGGTCCAATTGAGCCATGAAACCTTCCACACTAAAATGACAGGTGTTTCAGTTTCATTGTCCAACCCCTGTAAGTCCAACAGAGAATCTCTGGCAAGACTTGTAAAATGATTTTTGCTCATGTTCTCCATTTAATCTAACTGGGCTTTAGTTATTTTGGAAAGAAGAATAAGTTACACCCTGTCTTCAAATGTGCATGAGCTGGTAAAAACATACACCAAAACACTTTCATGTGTAATTACAAAAAAAGAGGTTCCACAAAGTATCTGCACAAGGGGACCGAATACAAACAATAAAAACATCGAGTGCTCTTCTCCTTACTCTTTAGAAGTGTGCACTATTTTTTGTTGATCAATCACATTAAAATCCAGGAAAAATATTGAAGTTTCAGGTTGTAATACTCCAATATCTTGGATAGTTTAAAAGATATGGATATGTTTTCAATGTACTGTTTGTAGAATGTATGTCGTCTTTGGTAAATTTAACATATTTATACATTTTTGTATGTAAATAAACAGTAGCTAGTCTAATGGTTGCTGTTTGTTGCTCTGTTGAGCCCGCTCTGATGCTTTTGCCACTGTTGGGTTTTGACTTTTCTTCACTGTGCCATTTAGTGTTCATCTGCATTGCACAACCTCAGAATTAGCACTTTTAAGATATAATTTATGATTCACTTTCAGCTGACAACAACAATCAACAGCTAAAGCAGTTCTGTCCGATTTCACAACATCTATGCCTGTTTGCAAGAATGTAAGTTGATTGCTGCCTCAGTTTTCCCACTCAGTGAATACTTATGGAAACACAAGTACAGAAATCATATCCAAGGAAATTTGAGAAGAATGAATCATCCTGACAATCCGGCTCTAAAAGTCTTGTAATCCCCTCGCTGAAGCTTGTGATGAATGGTGGCGACATTCACAAACACAAGAGGCTGATCCTACACAAAAACATAATTTCAGCAGCCATTTTTATCACAATCAGGTGCAATGGAAACATAAAAGACATCCAAATGAAACACTTCCATACATGTACATGCACCTTTATTGATGTGCTCTAAATTCACAAACGTCAGCATTTGTGCACAGACTAAAATACAGAACTACTCTAATAATTGTGCAAACTTGACTTGTTATTATGGAGTTTTGTCAGATTTGACTTAGAAAGCTTACCTTTTCTGTTGATTGCGAAGTCCCAAAAAAGATGGGGATAAAGGCCAGCCATACAATGCAGGTGGTGTACATGGTAAAGCCAATAGGCTTGGCCTCGTTGAATGTCTCAGGAACTCCCCTTGTTTTGATTGCATAAACTGTGCAGGTGACCATCAGAAGCATGCTATAACCCAGCAGACAGATGAGGGACAGATCTGATATGTCGCATTTCAGTACACCTCGTGACATTTCAGGATTGGCTGTACGCTGGTCCTCATAGTCGATAATAGCTTGTGATGGATCGACCCCAAACCAGATGCATACTCCAAGTAGCTGTACTGATATCAGGCTGAACGTGATGACTAACTGAGAGGCTGGGGAGATTAATCGAGGAGCACTGACAGACATCTTGCCCTGCTCAAAAATCCTGTATATCCGATTTGTCTTGGTTAGCAATGCTGCATAGCTTATACTCATGCCCAGCCCCAGAAAAATCCTGCGCAGTGAGCACACAAACACATCTGGGGTGGAGATCATGAGGAAAGTTGTAGCATAGCACAAAAAGATACCTGTCAATAGTACATAACTCAGTTCTCGACCTGATGCCTTAACAATGGGTGTGTCGTTGTAGCGAACAAATGTAAGAACCACTAGTAAAGTGGCTACGATGCCCAACACTGCAATCAGGACAGGAATGACTGCCCAAGGAGAGCTCCACTCCAGCTTGACAATGGGAATGGGAACGCATCCCGTGTGGTTGTCATTTGGCCGCAAATCAAAGCGGCACATCTTGCAGGTGTAAGTATCTGCCTGATACTGGTAACCGTCACAACTCTCACAATGCCAACAACATGGAATCCCCTTCACTGTCTTCTTGCGCTGCCCAGGACGGCAAGGCTGGCTGCAGATGGAGGATGGAACTTCTTGGGATCCACCAGGCCACTGCAACTCATCAGTCTGAAAAAAATTAAAGGAAAAGAGAGAGGTCAAGATTATTTATTTTACCAATTTGTTCTAGGATTGTCAAACCTCCGTAAGATTATTTACAAATATAGTCATATATCCCTAGTGTTAATTTCTGTTTATTTTGATGACCATGGTTTAAAACTATGAAACTCAAACTTTCTTCAAAACATAACGATATTGCATAAGACAAATACATTTTCATTGTTTTTTTGTTTTTTGAAAAACAGAAAGGTTTTACAATCATGTTCTGTCCTACGTAATCATGGAATGGGAATCACAAAAGGTCATTGTTTAAGAAACTTGCTGTTCAGAGTGCCTTATCTTAACAAATTAATGGAAAGTTGAATGAAAGGATAAAGCACGGCAGAAAAAGGTGCACATTCAATCAGTTGTAATTTACTGTGCATTAATTGTAATCATTTTGGATTGTTTTATATTAACACTTTGTAAGATGGATGAAGATGGGAATCTGAAACCATAGAGTTTAAGGCCCCCAAAATTAATAATTTTCATTAAGGCCACTTTTCTACGTTAAAAATAATTTTTTTATTGGTCTGACTTAATATTGTTATTTTGAATATTGTGTTTTCATTATCTGTAATCGAAGTTGAATCATACTTAACAGAAATAAAGGCTTGAAAACATCAGTCTGTGAAATTAATCTATATAATGTGTTTCACTTAGTGAATTGAGTTACTGAAATAAATAAACTTTTAAATATTATTCTAATTTCTTGTAATGGTCTGTATGTTGTCACTAGGACATCAGGTTTGGCATGGTTCTTATTTTTGGACTGGGCACACAACTGCACATATATTCCCACCATTATTAAACTAATATATCTAATTTATATATATAAGTTGGGAAAAATATTATGATTAAAGCTATAATGTATGTGGCACTAGGGTCATATACTGGTCTAAAATCAGATATTTTTTATGTTTTCCTTTACCCCGGAGACTACTTAGATGTGACAGATCTTGATATTTTTTGTTTTTTATAGGTTTGTTGGAAAACATTAGTGATAACAGCATTATGAAGACCAAAAAACACACCAGACAGGTCAGGGATAAAGATTTCAGCCTTTATGGAAGAGTGGCAAGAAACGAGCTGCTGTCATTAGATGGGATCAAAATGGAACTTTTTATCTAAATATTAAACAGTTTGTGTGGCAAAAAACACTTCATCACCCTAAACACACCATCACAACTGCTAGCATCAAAAGGAAAGCTGGTCAGAGTTGATGGGAAGATGGATGCAGTTAAATACAGGGAAATTCTTGAAGAAAGCCTGTCAGAGGCTACAAAAAGCTTTAGACTTTAGATGAAAATTCAAGAGTGAGTCTCTGGCAATAGAAAATGTATGTTTTCCATCAAATCTCACAGATTTCTGCTGAGATGAATGAGCAAAAATTTCAGTCACCAGTGCAAAGCAGTAGAGACATACACCAAAACACTTGTGTGTGTAATTGCAGCAAGTTGGATTTGCAAAGTAACTTGGGGGGTTGAATACAACCTTACATTAAATATTACGAATTTTTATTTATTTAAAAATTGTTAGATTCTCATCAAACATTGATGCTGGTGGTAATGATCATTGGCACAGCATTATGTCACAAAAAGTAAAAAATGCTGTTTATACAATACAGTAACATATAAAAGAGTAGTCCGTACACTTAAGTAGAGCTGATCTGTCCAGTGCCCGATGATCTTGTATTCTGTAGTGTTATTACTGATCTGGTATTGGTAGATTTCATAGCGACCAGGAGCATCTCCATTCACATTGAAGACCACAGGGGTGCCAGCAATTCCTAGAGAATGGAAGGACAAAGAAAATGTTCTGTTGGAACAAGTGGAAAGTATATGTTAAACTTCAATGTTGAGCAGCACATTCTGAACTTATCGTGTTCTTTTCAAACTGCCTTGAGATTAAATGAGGTTGCAACAAGACCTCACATTGGTGCCGTTATGTTCTTAATGATGAGAACAAATGATGAGAACAAAATAGATGTGGATAGGCGTGACATCCTGGTCTTTTGAGAAGAGCCAGGGCTTCCAACTCCTCATGTTTCCATGTCATTTCCCACTACTTCATTCTGCTTATTGCCACATTGCCTGTTATTTACAAGGTCCCAAATCACTGCTAATGAATGACAGTACTGATTTTCATTACTGCTTTGAGGTCTCTCTCATGTCTCTGCGTTTGGTTTCTAAGGCAATTGAAAATTCCCTCTTGAGCTTCACTACGTAAACTATAAAATTATGTTGTGGGAGAAAGAGGATTCACAGAATCAGAGAAAAGATCCCATCATAAAGCTTCTCTTAGAAAAACACCACTAACAACATCCAAGTATCTGGTCCATTTATGTATTTATAATCTGTATTCCTTTAGAGTGAATTTTCTCAGCTGTTAAAATTTGTACACCATGTTGAAACTAGTCATGATGAATGCAAACATGTCCTTAGTTAACTTACAGTTGGAATTGCTATTTGGACTGCCAACACTTCGGTTTCTGGTGTTTTTGTTTTGTTCAAGACCTTCACAAAAAGAGCTACAAGAAAAAATTATATTTGCATCACTTTAATGAGCCTCACTAATTTGATGATATTGAGCAAAACTCAATGACATTTATTAATATTCATGTATCTCCCTTTTGTTGTGTTTAACATATATAAGTTGAGTGCTTTGTTCAATTGTAAAATGCCACAGTATTGATTCTTGATTGTTGTTTGTAGCTGAGAGTCCACGTTCGAAACATGCAAGTCGGCCTCTGAAACATTTGCATTCACTCTCTTGAGAAGATTTAAGTTTCTCAAAGCTCTCATCAAAAACCTCAGAGTTTTAATTGCATTAGTATTATCCTGTTGCAATTTGGGCATGTCTAAACTAACAGCAGGAAGTCACTGCTATTATGAAGAGTCTTGCCAATGTCAGCAATAAAGGGAATTGATGTTTGTTTCTTTCAACTTGATTGCCTTAATTGATTACTTGCAGTGTTGCAGGAAGACACTGCTGTTTGCATGTTCAGCAAGTAAATGTAAACAAATTCCTTGTTTAATAATCAGGTCACAGCTTTGAATTAACACAGAAAATGTCGATTAGCTTGACTGTTGTGATGCCAGTGGAGGTATAAAGAGAACAGTATGTAGGCTGAGAAGAAAGTCAAAACATATTAGTGTTGGGAAATACACTGCCAGAAATACAGCACCCCCACACACTACTTAGCACACCTGGTAAAGATGCCCTAAAATAAATGGTTGTTATGGAGATGTGGTGACATTGTGTGGTTGCAAGATAGACCAATCTAGCCATACATGTCACAGTTCCAGTTGTTTTAACATTCTTAATTATTTCTCTGAAAGTAGAAATGAAGAAGGTTTGACAGGTAGCTATTTGTCTGACTTGTGAACAATAACACAAATCAAACATACCTAAAAGGCATGCTCTATTGTATTTTCCATTTTCAAAAGAAATAAACCACTATGTCATGTCAGACCACATTAAGCGTGAGCAAACTAAGAGCCTTTCTTCGCTCTCTGATCAACAGAAATAAATTGAGATGTACAGAGAAATTGTCTGATTGACCTGTCAGAAAGTCTTATCTTGTTCCAATAACTGAACCAACCCATGTGCAGTGTTGCCAACTTATCAACTTTATCACTATATATTTAGCAACTTCTTTATTTAGCAACTTGATGTGTTATTGGAGACTTTTGATGACTCGACATGAAGGCAGTTATGGTTACTCTTCACAATGAGCAGAAGGTGCTCTCATGAGAAGCTCAGTCCTAACGCTCCTGTCCTTCCCAGCTGTGGTAAGAGCAGGAGATTTTCACCCCTCTGCGTACAGACTGTATGCAGAGGGGTGAAAAACAATATATATATATATATATATATATATATAGACAGAATATTTCTGTTGTTTCCACTACTAGCCCTTTAAATCTTTACTTCTTATTCTGGAAGACTTTAAAGAGCAAAGTACTTGAGGCAGTGGCATTGATTTTCTTACCCTATCTGCTATAAATTCCCTCAGCTTCATTGTTCAAAAGTATTTCAGTTATTTACTATAACATCACAAAAAAGTAATTCATGAAGATCTAAAGTTTAAAATGCATGGCACTTATCTATTAGACGATACTAAAGGTAATCCTTATTGACTGATTTTGTAAAACATATGATTATGACTTCAGGATGCATCCAGACCCATTTGTTTTTTGTTTTGCACTAGCAGAACTGACCTACTTCCATACTAATAAGCACACTCAGGAGCAGTTATAAGAATCGCATAAAGGTAAAACCCTTTTGAGCGCTGCAGACTGTCCTGTCAATTCCAATTTGGGTTGAAAATTTACAAAGCAAACATAAGGTACAGCTTTTTTCCCCTTCCAAACATAAAGGTTACATTAAGATAGAAATCCAAGCTCAAATTATTATGATTTTCTTTACTTTCTCACATTAGCCCCTCTTCCATTGCTTGTAGAAAGAACAGGCTTTTGAAAAGCCCCAGGTTTTTGAAAGCCCATGTTGCGATTTGATACAAATTTACCCTGTTAATTTCACTTTCATGGGCACACAATCAGTGTTGGGAGTCACGACATTACAAAATAACGGCATTAGTAACTGCATTACTTTTTCGGTAACAGAGTAATGTAACCAATTACTTTTCTCATTTCCATAATGCTGTTGTGATGTTTACAATGTAACGTGAGGCATTACTACAACTTAGTAAGCGGGGTTTACTGCTGCGAGAGATCTGCTTTTCTCTTCAAGAAAAAAGCAGGATGTGGGGGAGTGGGGAGCGGCATGGACAAATAGCTGCATGCATGACACCGATTGGCTGAGAAGGCATCAGGTAGGCAGGTTTTCACTACACAGAAAGTAAACCAACAGCAAAAGAGAAACATGACGATGGAGGGGAGTCTTGTAAATTCAAAGACAGCATTGGAAAGTTGGAAGTATAGGCAATATTTCATGTTCACTAAAGTTAAAGGCGAAAATGTGCATGTGAATTGCAAGTTATGTCCGGGAACGAAGAAATTATCCACCTCCGTGACCAGCACCTCCAACCTTCTGAAGCATCTTGCATTATTCACCTTCCACAACACTTGTGGCTAACAACTTGAGCCCTGCTGCTGCCAGCGCGAGCTCCGACAATCCTACACCGTGCAAACAGAAAAGGCTTGATTTTTCTGGTCAGCAACTTGTAACATCATTTAAGAACTAGTTACTTTATTACTAGTTACTTTATTAAAGTAACATTGCCAACTCTGTTTGAGGTGAAGAGGTCCTGGTCTGAAGTAGGTCTTTTCAGATTTTCCCAAGATTGTTAAGGAGGCAGGGTTGAGCTCAACAAGGCATTGCACCAGCAGCAGCAGTAATAGCACAGATATATGTATATGTGTATAAATGTATTCTTTTTATACCTTCAATTTGTCACAAACAGTAGTTTTAAGATGTTTTTACACAAGAAAGCAGCCTCAAGACTTCGCCTGTGCAGTCAGTTCATCAAGATTATTAGCCTACTTTGAAATGTGCTTTCTGAGTTTTTCGGAGCAGCGTAGCTCCACTTAATGACTATGCTGGCTGCTAAGCTTACCAGGCGGCTGCCTGATCTCGCCCCGGCACTCTGGGACTTTCCTTCCACCTCTTTTCTGTTTGTGGCAACTGAATGTGAATATAGAACGTTTAGTAGACATGTGGTGAATGACCGCAAGTAGCAGAATATAAAACAAAATATTTTTCGCTGGAAATTTGTGACATTTTAATTTATCGCTGGCATTAATTATAAACTGTTTTGTCACAGTTCTGTTAGAACCTTGAACAAAAAAATACACATTCCTCAAAGGTTGTCTTTTCATGTAAACCTAACTTAGTGGAATGTGCTTGTTATAATTTTTCATGGTTTTATGCAGACAGCCCTGCAGGAGGAGAAACCACATTTCCAGGTTTGCATGCAGTTTTCCAGAAGTTCCATGGTCCTCTTCACCCTCATGTCCTGCCATCCACTACTCCACAGTCTACGCATCTTCTACTTTATATAAATATTTGCTTATGATTAGATAGTCAATGTATCAGTTCCCTGTACTTCTGCTCTAATTCAAATCAGTTTTTTCTTAATTTAATAAATCAATTTTTTACTAAAAACATGTTCTGTAGTTATCTGATACGAGTTTACCTGATGATAATAAAGGAAAGCTAAGTGTGTTCATCAGTGTTTAGTAGTTATTGTACATGAATTGTGCAGTTATAAAGGAACAACTCTGGGCAGATGGAGGTTGGTAAAAAAAATTAAATGTAAAAAATGTATTAATCTTTTTCCTGCTTATGGATCCAATGCAACTTAAGAATTAATGGAAAGGATTGACCAACTCTATAACTCTAAAGCTGCTCACCTTCTGTTGTTTATCAGTTGAAACAAAAAAATATTTATTAGATAATAGTCTTTTAAACAAAGTAAAGAAGTAATGCCATCTGCTGGAGTGAAGGTGTATTGCAGTGTTCTTTACAACTTCCCTAAAGGTCATAAGGCTGATTTAAATAAATAGTCCGTGGCTTTTCATTGTGTCCTGTCCTCATCCATCTCAGTGTGGTTTAGCTCATTCACAAAACAGGACAGGTGCAGACTGCAACGAACAATCAGGTCTGCAGAGAGAATCAGCAGGGCTGACAGACCCAGTCCAGGACTTATACAGGTCTAGGGTCAGGAAAAGGGCAGCTTAAATCTCTGCAGACCCCACACACCCTGCATACAAGCTGTTTAAGGTTTTACCTTCAGGTCAGCGCAACACTAAAACCAGCCACCACAGAGACACTTTCTTCCTCCAGGCTGTTTCTGTGATGAACACTTCAGAGATACATAGCTCGTCGTCGTCGTCTTCCGCTTTTCTGGGACCGGGTCGCGGGGGCAGCAGACTCAGCAGAGACGCCCAGACATCCCTCTCCCCAGACATCTCCTCCAGCCCCGAGTCCCCAGCCTCTTTTTCCACCACGGAATGCGTGATGGCAAGATTGAGGAGATCCTCAAAGTACTCCTTCCCCCGCCCGATAATGTCCTCTTCAACATTGCATGGCAGTCAGAGACAGTGCCTCTGGACTGGCAGACTTGGGTGGTGGTCCCCCTTCATAAGAAGGGTGACCGGAGGGTGTGCTCCAACTACAGGGGAATAACACTCCTCAGCCTCCCTAGTAAGGCCTACACCAGGGAATTGGAGAGGAGAGTCCAGCTGACAGTTGAACCTCGGCTTTAGGAGGAGCAGTGTGGTTTTCGTCCCGCTGTGGAACACTGGACCAGCTCTATACCCTCTACAGGGTACTCGAGGGTTCACGGGAGTTTGCCCAACCGGTCCACATGTGCTTTTTGGACCTGGAGAAAGCATTCAACTGTGTCCCTCGTGATGCCCTTTGGGGGGATGCTCCAGGAGTATGGAATCGGGGGACCTTTACTAGGGGCAAACCGGTCTCTGTACAAGCGGAGCAGGAGTTTGGTTCGCATTGCCGGCACTAAGTCGGACCTGTTCCCGGTGCATGTTGGACTCCGGCAGGGCTACCCTTTGTCACCGGTCCTGTTCATAACTTTTATGGACAGGATTTCTAGGCACAGCCAAGAGCTGGAGGGGGTCTGGTTTGGGGACCAGAGGATTTTATCTCTTCTTTTTGCAGATGACGTGGTCTTGCTGGCCCCCTCTAGCCAAGACCTACAGCATGCGCTGGGGCGGTTCGCAGCTGAGTGTGAAGCGGCTCGGATGAGGATCAGCTCCTCCAAGTCCGAGGCCATGGTTCTCGACCAGAAAAGGGTGGCTTGTCCTCTTCAAGTTGAAGGGGAGTTCCTGCCTCAAGTGGAGGAGTTTAAGTATCTCGGGGTCTTGTTCACGAGTGGGGGAAGAATGTAGCAGGAGATCGACAGACGGATCGGTGTGGCTGCCACAGTAATGGGGGCGCTGTGCCAGTCCGTTGTGGTGAAAAGAGAGCTGAGCTGAAAAGCAAAACTCTCGATTTACCGGTCGGTCTACGTTCCTACCCTCACCTATGGCCATGAACTTTGGGTCATGACCGAGAGAACAAGATCCCGGATACAAGCGGCCGAAATGAGTTTCCTCCGCAGCGTGTCTGGGCTGTCCTTTAGAGATAGGGTGAGAAGCTCGGTCCTCCGGAAGGGACTCAGAGTAGATACGCTGCTTCTCCACGTCGAGAGGAGCCAGTTGAGGTGGCTCAGGCATCTGGTTAGGATGCCTCCTGGACGCCTTCCTGGAGAGGTGTTCTGGGTACGTCCCACCAAGAGGAGGCCCAGGGGACGGCCCAGGAGACAGCCCTTTGCTGTGATGACTGAAATATTAAACTTTTGCAGTCTCTTAATGAACCTCTGGGAAGTTCTTTCAAGACCATTTGGAAAACTATACTAAAGTGACCACATCATGAAGCTCATAGAGAGAATGCCAAGAGAGTAAAGCAGTAATCAAAGCAAAGGATGGTTATTTTGAAGAATCCAAAATATAAAAATGTTTAGTTATTTCGCATTTTTGTTTACTACATAATTCCATGTGTTCATTCATAGTTTTGTTGCCTTTGGTGAGAATCTACAATGTAAATAGTCATGAAAATAAAGAGACCCATTAAGTGAGTTTCTAAACCTTTTGACTGGTAGTGGCCAGCCATTTAAATTAATAATATTGCCACTGATAGGGTCTTTAAATGGTTTTACATTTTTAGTGTATTGTCAATTTATGCAAGACCCACATTTGAAACAGCCTTGTAGGTCATGGGTTATCAGGGTTGTTTCTGGGGTTTTAGGTTCCAGAAAAGCTATAACCATATCCGTAATTTTTTAACCTCTCTTAGACGTAATCATTGGGGGTCATTTAAAAATCCTTTGTAATTCGAAGGCCAGTGCCAGTGTTTCATATGATGTCTTTAATGTTCCTGTTTTTTGTTGTAAACATTGTGAAAAAAAAATAAGGTTTGTGTCCGCTAATAAAGTTGTTTCCTAGTATTTTAAGTTTTGCTGGAGTCTTCACCTCACCGTGCGGCCCTCCAAAGAAATGCCACCCCACACCATTACTGACCCACTGTCAAACCGGTTATGCTGAAGGATGTTGCAGGCAGCAGATCACTCTCCACGGTGTATCCAGACTCTGTCACGTCTGTCACATGTGCTCAGTGTGAACCTGCTTCATCTGTGAAGAGCACAGGGCGCCAGTGGCAAATTTGCCAATCCTAGTGTTCTCTGGCAAATCCCAAGCGTCCTGCACGGTGTTGGGCTGTGAGCACAACCCCCATTTGTGAACGTCAGGCCCTCATACCATCCTTATAGAGTTGGTTTCTAACCGTTTGTGCAGACACATGCACATTTGTGGCCTGCTGGAGGTCATTTTGCAGGGCTCTGGCAGTGCTCCTCCTGTTCCTCCTTGCACAAAGGCGGAGTTAGCGGTCCTGCTGCTGGGTTGTTGCCCTCTAAGGCCTCCTCCACGTCTTCTGGTGTACTGGCCTCCAGGCTCTGGACACTACACTGACAGACACAGCAAACCTTCTTGCCACCCCTCCTTTATTGAGTGCTTCTTGCTAATCGCCAAAGATTTCCCCTTGTTGTCTATTCCATTTGCACAACAGCATGTGAAATTGATTGTCAATCAGTGTTATTCAGTTACTTCCATAGAATTTGGCAGATTTTTTATATTACCAAACAACTGAACAGGTCTACCTAAAATAGTGTGTGGTTAGTGTGTGGTTAGTGTATTTTAAGATTCAACATTGAGCTGCCCCTAGTTTGGTAAATGTCTGGAAACAATTTTTTATTATTTATCATTAAAATTCCAGTTTGAAAATAGCTGCACCATCTGATTAACTGCATGAACAATCAACAATCTGGCTGTTGGACAGCCAGTTGGATATCTCACGGATCAAAGTCTATTGTCAGCTGTCTTGCTGATTGAACAGATTGCTGGTCCAATTTCCTACATGACAGCTACATATAACTGCAGTGAGCTGCTGTGGCTGAAGAAATGCTATCATGTTGCCCAAGATCAGATTGAACTATTTAAATATTTCATTTTTTTGTAGGTAAAGTTGTTTTTTTTAAATCAAAGAACAGCATGTGTTTAAAAAAAGAAAAAAAGAAGCAACATTCTTTTTTAGAAATTATATGTGGAATCTATAATGCAGAACATCATTGCTGGATTCCCACCTGCAAACTTGTGACATTTGTGCCTGACCAGTAGTAAATGGTTTTAAAACCTAGAATCTTTATCTTTTTAAAATATTTTTTAGTTTGCTTCTCATGTACTTTGATCATGCATGCCTAGCCTTCATCCAGGTATCCCTTTCTGTAACTTTTATAGAGATAAATGTGTCCATCACTGTGTAATAATCCGTGACTGTGGAGCAAATTTAAAGCTTTTTCAAAGCATCTGTTTGGCCTTATGCTTGACCCTCTGGTAAACTGACATGTTATTTGCTCAACATGTAACAACAGCTTCTATCAAAGAATTCAGCAGTGCCCTGTTTTGCATAATTCTTTCTATATGTTCATATGCCAGAAGGTTGCTTTTGGGCACTCTTTGCTTTTGTGTGCAGATCTATTTTTTAAATCTGGGTGTATAATAAATTGTTCAAGTGCCTAATAGGATTTTTTTCAAATCTTGTAGTGATAATTTTGTTGAATCAAGCTTCACCTTTCAAACCTTTTAAATATCAGCTCTTGCTCTTTTAGTTAAATAATTAATGGCTACACACGCTTTCACAAAGCTCTCCTTTGGAAAACAAGATATATTTTTGGCTCTTTGCTGCTGTTTTTTGAAAATTATGTATGGAGGATGGCTTATTGTGGAGGAAATGCTGCATTGCTAACTGGCTGAGTGAGAATGCACATAAGGCGGCGTGCTTGGAAATTGGGAATCAGAATCAGAATCAGAAAAGCTTTATTGCCAAGTACATTTTTGGACATACAAGCAGTATATTAGCAGTTTCCAAAATACTCAGACGAGCCCTTCTGGCACCAAAAAATATGCCACTGTCAAAGTCACCTATTTCTCCTTCAGATACTTGATTTGAACTTCAGGAAGATGTCTTGTTTTTGGACATACAAGCAAAGCTGTTACAATTACAACTTGCTAATATTATTGCCTTGGATAATAGAATGGACTAGTTGAAGCTATAAGTAACTTGTGTGGAATATATATTCGTATGTAAGATATTCTTGTGTTTTTGTTCCGGACTCTCTTCATCTCTGAATCTAGCTGAATACAATAGCAGTCTGTCAGCTAACATCCTTCCAAACACAAAGCAAGGTATCCTGATGCTATTAATAATGTCTGATTTAAAGCCCAATGCAATAATGAAACTAGTGGATACTTAGATTCCACCTAGAAGCGAGTAAAATAGTTGGTTACCCTGAAGACTGAGTCTCCCTGCATCAAGAGATGTAACAAGTTTTGCACCCTATAAAAATAGCAGCATAGTATTATTAGTATATTTTTGATAAATATGAACTCTCAAGTTACTTGTCACTTGTCATTTATAATATTTAGCTTCAGCTTTTAAAAATGAAAACAGAAAGATAAATTCAGTTCTGGAAGTTTCTGTAAGAATGCACCGTTTTCTACACACCTATAAAAAATGCCTAAACTGTTTAGAAGTTAATCAGAATTTCAAAATGAAAAAGTTGTCTAAATGGTTAATTTTAGATTGACAATGTACACTCTTTGGCCAATTATAATTAAGCCTACCTGTTCAGTTGGTTGTTTACACATAAAGCAAATCAGTCTGTAACATGGAAGCAACTCAATGCATTTGGGCCTCTGTACGCGTTGGAGACATCTTCCTGAAGTTCAAATCAAGTATCTGAAGGAGAAATAGGTGACTTTGACAGTGGCATATTTTTTGGTGCCAGAAGGGCTCATCTGAGTATTTTGGAAACTGCTAATATACTGCGATTTTCAAACACAACCATGTGCCGGGTATAGATAGTCTGAAAGAAAAAATATCCAATGAGGGGCAGTTGGGTAGACAAAAATTTGTTATTAATGTAAGTGTTCAGATTAGAATAGTCAGACTGGTTTAATATGGTTGGAAATCAGCAACAGCTCCAATAACCACTAGTTACAACCAAGCCATGGAGAATGCCATCTGTGAATGTACAATGTTAAACCTTGAAGCAGTGGGACTACATTAGCAACACTACACTTTGTGCAACTCCTTTTAGCAAAGAACATGAAACTGCAGCTACAATTTTTACAACCTCACCAAATGTAGAAAGACATATTCTCTGGTCTCAATTTGAGCAGCAACAATCAAATGTTAGTGTCAGAGTTTGATACAAACAACATGAAAATATAAATCCCTCCTGGGATCAACAATTCAGGCGGCTGCTGGTGGTGTCATGGTGTGGAGGATGTTTTCTCGGAACAGATTTTTGCCCCTTAGTATCAGCTGAGCATTGTTTAAACACCACAACCTCTCTGAGTGTTGTTGGTGACCATGTCCATCTCGTTAAGACCGCAGTATGAATTGCCCCTTGTCCATGAGTCCCTAATTGACATGACAATGAGGTCACTGTACTACAGTGGCCTTCACAGTCACCAGGTCTAAATCCAATGGAGCATCTTTGTAATGTGGTGGAAGAGGAGACTGTCATCATGGATGTTCAGCTGACAGGTTTACTGGTTCTGTGTAACGCTATCATGGTAATATGGTCCAAAATCTTTAGGGAGTGTTACTAACACCTTGTTGAATCTGTGCTATGAAAAATTAAGACAGGTCGGTAGGCTTAAGGAGGTCCAACCTAGTATGAAGGTGTATATAATAAAAACATTTGTGCTTCAAACATATTTTCACAATTATACCTAGCTGTATCTAGATTTCTAAAATAGTACATTATAGCTCATCATATCTGACCCGCTCAATAGTTCGGTCTTTGGTAAATGTCAACAAGCACCAGCTCTTTTTATCCAAGTTATAAACCATGACTATCCGGCATTGTGGGAGGCTATCATAACAGAACAAAATTACGATGGATTTTTGGAGGTTTTACAAGTTCCTATAGTTATAGAGGTTGGAAACCCTAACAATGCTGAAATTGGAATCGGGTGTCCTTTTTAGAGAGATCAAGGTGAGAAACAGTTTAGTTTGGAAAAATAAATGCAGAATAAAAGCAGTAAAAGGCTCCAACCTGTGTAGAGAAAGATTTAAACACTCTTTCTAATCCACACACAAAGATGTTATACCTGTTTCTTTCCATGGCCACACCTACACTCTGCCTCTGTGAGTAACAGTAAAAACATATTGACTCTTTACAAAGTGCAGCCACTGAACTTGTATGGCAATTTCTGTTGTGCTGTCAGCTAAGTCTCTTCCCATTCTCACATCTGTACAATTTAAACTCAGCTGCTAGCTCCCTTGAAGTCGGAAATCTCTAGCGTGGGCAATTCCATGCTGACAAGATAAGGCAAGAAATCTCACAAAGCAAAGTTTCTGCTTATCATCAGCTATGATAAAACATGCCCTTTTTCTGGTTATTGTTGAGATTCCTACAGAGCTCTGCCTTTTATGCTTGTTGGGAATAATTTGCATTCAGCTGCCTGATAATTGGAAGCAGTGGATACTTAATAAAGCCCCTGAGTATGTAATGAGCACAAAAATAGGTCACAAATTGGACACAGAATGCTTCAGATACCAACACACAAATAACTCAGAATCATACCATTGACAAATATTACTTACTGGCAATAAATAGGCTGTATTGAAAAACCTTATATGTTACATTTCCTTTAATATTTTAGTCTAGCTTACAATCTAGCACAACTGATCAATTTACAGTACACACTTTGCATGCAGTTTTAGGTTTATCCTGTTAGAAGTAGCAGAATTACACACCTGTAAAGTTGACAATGCGAATATATTTGAGAAGAAGCGTGCCATTGATGGTATCCATTTTGGAGCAGAGGCCCACTTTTCCAGGGCAGAGGTCTTTGTGCATATTGTGGAGAGCATGGGCCATGGCATAAACAGCATCTATCACGAATTGGACCTTCCCCTCCTGTTCGTAGGATGAATCTTTTCCAATCCGCTCGTGGTCTTAGAGAAAAACATTAACATGAAAAAAAGAAATATTATGATTTATTGATGTCTTTCATTCTGTTCCACTGGGTGATTCTTGGTAAAGCTAAAAAATGACAATCACTGAACTATTTTATGTGAAATGAAAACAATATTCAGATAAAAAATGAACCTGAATATCAACTGATGTTCTGCAAACTAAAGAATAGTTACTAGATGTGTAAAATTCAAGCATGTTAAAACCCTTCAAGAACTCTGATTACTCAATTGTGAAACCACTTTTCCTTACTATTTTAATGTATGTTAAGATTGACATTGAATTACATGTTAAGCAATAATGGCATTCTATTTTTGCAAGACATCAATAAAGAATACCACTGTACAAATTTAAAGTGGTCTCCGTTGGGAGCCTTTCCCAGTTTGGGCTGTCAGTCAGTTGGACCCACACACCGTTATGCAGAAACACTCTCCAGGCTTAATGTTATTTTAATATTCTTTGTGCTGTCCAGCTAATGGCCATGGTCGTATTCTATGATATCATGTAATCATGCCTGTAAAAGAAATGGTTATGAATTAAATTAAGTCACAAAGTCTTGTTACAAATACTGTATAATCAGGAATGTAGGATGATAGAGGTGTTATTCTTGTTTATATGATCTCTCTTTGTTTATCCCCATCAAGCCATGTGCCAGCCTGAATCCATTAATCATCAGTGCAGAGCTTGACAGAGTGGCATGAGAGGAGAGGAAGACACAGCCAGACAGGCCTAATCATTCTTCACAATTAATGTAATTAGTTATGACAGGTGTATATTAATCATGGCTTGAGTTGTTCTAATGCTTTTGAAATGCGTTACACACCAAGCAAGTTTTCAGTTATTGGCCTAATTCTACTATTAATAAATTCCCAACCGCATAGGTTTGTTAAAAGCCTATTTAAACACCACTTTCTTTTGCTCTGTAGTGGCTGATCATTTATCCTCTTTCATGATATGTGCATTAGGGTTAACATGCCCTTGTTGCACACAATATGTGATCAAGTCCTGAGTTGCAATACATGTAAGAGATATGTTTTGTTTTTGTGAAATGTATTGTTGGAGAGAAGATAAGGGAGAGCATATTTAAAACAACAGAATGGGGAGATTACATTTAAGGATTTGATCATTGTGTATAACAGTGTAACAAGCAAGCTTTATAAAGCTACATTAAAAAATAGCACATTTTTGGTTATGTTCATCTCTTCTGTCCCTTAATTTTGTCATAGTTAGTCTTTAATTTCATTGCGTTGAGAATTTAATCAATTCTAATATCTAACTTACCCTGAATCTTGAACTTTTGACCTCCTTGGCTTTGCACTAAATGAATATGTTTAACTTAAAATAAACAGAACTAACATCAAACATCATCAAAGATGAAAACTAACAGTAAGGTCTTAAATAAGTTCAGAGAAAGGCATATTCCTTTAAATAACAACATCAGTGTTAATCTGATAATAGCTATTTCCAAGTGGAAGCTCTTTATTTGTAAAGAAATTAGATTTAAGTTGCAAAGAAAAGCAAAACACAGCATAAAGTGAATTTAGAGATAAACAAAAAAATAACAAACCTGCAATTTAGATTTTATTAAACTAGATGTAGATCCCTTCATTGTGTTTGCCTATGTTTGCATGCACTGTGGGTAGAGCTGAAATGCTAATTAAGGTAGCATACAAACCAGACTCAATTACACCATTTCTGACAGGACAAATTGGCTGAAACTCGAGGAAACTATTATGAGAAGCTTAGGAAGGATACCCAAATCGCCTGACCTGAAGTTTAAAGGAAATGCAAAGACATACTAAGAAAATGTATATATATGTCTGATTTTGTAGAAGCTGTACAAAGTGACTTTTTCTCTCTCATTACTTTTGCATTTAAGAAATTTAACAAATACTGGAAATCATAAATGACATAAAACAGGCAATGTTTAGTCTGATTTAATCCCAGACAGTGAGAAAAAATAGGTTATGTGTTTTTATAACATGTATGTAAACATCTGCTTTAAACTTCAAATTCCATTTCCAACTCAATGGATATTTTATTTGTTGAATGATTAATCAAATCAATCTTATTTTCAACATACTGTCGATACAATCCGTGGTTTAAAAGTAAAAAGTGAAAAACTTAATGTATCACTCATGTCTCACTTTTACATTGGTTTGGTTGCATTCTTGCTGCTTTCTTAATCCAACATCCTGAAAAGCAGAACAATGTTTCTCCAAAATCCAGAGCAAGAGTTCAAAATGGTCAAGGAACATTTGGCAAGGGAAGAAAATCCATCCATCCACCTGCTTATCATTTCAGCTAGTGCCCATTTCCAGTGGTCATTGGAAATTTTGGGAGAAAAGGAAAAGTGAAATTGTGCGCTAGTCTTAAAGATTAGTGTGTGATAATAAAGGAATAAATGTATAAATGCAAGAAATCACCCCGATAATAAATGCATATTTGAAAAAACAGGACTTTTCCCAAACATGCGTAAATGTTTGAACCATTACCAAATCTGTCTTGGGAGGTGAAACTAGGGCACAGTCAAATAAATATCACGTGATACAAGTGACACAGGGCTGCACAGTGGCGCAGTTGGTAGCACTGTTGGCTTGCAGCAAGAAGGTCCTTTGTTCAATTCCCGGGGGTCTGTCTGCATGGAGTTTGCATGTTCTCCCCATGCATGTGTGGGTTCTCACCGGGTACTCCGGCTTCCTCCCACAGTCCAAAGACATGCCTGTTAGGTTAATTGGTCTCTCTAAATTGCTCACAATGAGTGTGTGCATGGTTGTTTGTGTGTTGCCCTGCAATGGACTGGCGACCTTTCCAGGGTGTAACCCGCCTCTCGCCCATAGACTGCTGGAGATAGGCACCAGCTCCCCCGTGACCCACTATGGAATAAGCGGTAGCAAATGAATGACTGACAAGTGAGAAAGTAAATAAGAAGCAAGACCAAAAAGTCCAACAGCTTGAGTGAATTAAAATTCTTGGCCAGTAAGAAAATGCTGCAATGGGCCTCTTCTGTTAGACAGTGTTATGGAAATACTCATATTAAATGGGGTTAGATCAGTTGTTCATTTGAAATCAAACGTTTCCAGGACTGGGCTAGCCAAAGCCATATATAACCTTCAGATGCAAAAGGTTAACAGTTCAGCATGTACTTGAACAGCTGTACGTTTTGTCTCCCTAGAACATAATAGAGCATGAGGAACATGCTTTTATTTTTTAGGAGTAACAGAATAGTTACTGATTACAGTTTGCAATAAAGCAAAAATAGTCTTCTCTTTACATTTTTATAGAACAGAAAAAAGAAATAATTGCAAAAAGAGTGACAAGTGAGTACATAAAGGTTTTAAATTAAATTAACCAACCCTTTTGTGTACATAGAAGGCATTCAATGAGCAACAGCGGCAGCTTCTGTCTTGTATTTATGTCTCCACAGCAATGCATTGGTGCGTATAATTGAACTGTTGGTTATCCATGTTTTTGCCTGTTCTCAGAACATAATGCACTGTCCTTGTTGCTATCCACATAAAACAGAAAACATCAGAGGTTTACTGATTTGTCAGTTACAAGCCTACGAATACAAAAAAAAACATGTAAACTGCTAGGCGCCGTGTGCACGCAGCTGAAAACATTAGCATATCTATGCCTGATACCAACTTCTACAAATGTTCCTGAAATGCCAAAACATGGTTGTAGTAATACTCTTTTCCTACAGTTATAATCCATTTACTGTAGATTCAACTACATACTTTTCAGCTGTTCTTTGGGCTAAAAGAATTAATACTTTCCACCAGTTTTAGGTCTTGAATTTTTGCCGTTTGATTTTACTTTTACACCTGACAGAAGATTTTGCCTCTTTCAAACTGTTGTGCAGTGTTGTGTAGTGGTTAATTGCCTGTTTAACAGCAAATAGCTTTCATTTTACTCCAGGTTTGTCTTTGATTTGCTAAGTTTTCCTCAAGACGACTCTTTCACATCCTGCAGGTCTGTTCTGTGGAGACACCAGAATCCATCAAGCCTAGACTTGCCTGACCCGGTCAGGGAAGCCTGATTAACGAAGCAGATTTGATTGAAATGAATGTTTTTGTTTGCATCAAACACTATTCATCTGTGTTTCTTGGTGATTTTACTAAAATACTTTGTTTTGTTTTACTCCACAGTTTGGAATTTTTTTCACAACATCATCTAGTTATTTAAGTAAAACTCTCTTTGCATCAGCAACTACGTGTTGCTGATGCAAAGACTGATCAGCAATTTAGAACCCCTAAGCCATAAAACAATATGTGTCAGAGTTTGTCTGCCTGACAATGATTTTCCACTGTTGTACTGAGATTTCCCTTACAGCCAAGCAAAGGGAAAAAGGTTGTAACCACGTACCTGAAGGGAACTAGCTGGTACATTGAGTGGTTGCACAACAGGGTTTTGAACATAGTAAGGCATTACATTCTTTCAGGTTCATGGGGTTTGTGACTTAAAATTTATTTAAGTGGAAATTTGAATCAAAATGAGACTAAAATGAGGCTTTGAGACACAAAGAAACGCTTAGATTCTAATCAGTTAATTAATTAGTAATTTGAACAATCAATCAGTCACCATCAAATATCCCTTTAATCCTTAGTAGAAGAGTGAAATTAGTGAAGTATCATTGTATTTTATATTTGTCTGTGTGATTTTCCTTTCTCTTAATTAAACTTTATGGAGTAGATTTTAGTTTAATTAGTTGTACACTGATATGCATATACAGGTCCTTCTCAAAATATTAGCATATTGTGATAAAGTTCATTATTTTCCATAATATCATGATGAAAATTTAACATTCATATATTTTAGATTCATTGCACACTAACTGAAATATTTCAGGTCTTTTATTGTCTTAATACGGATGATTGTGGCATACAGCTCATGAAAACCCAAAATTCCTATCTCACAAAATTAGCATATTTCATCCGACCAATAAAAGAAAAGTGTTTTTAATACAAAAAACGTCAACCTTCAAATAATCATGTACAGTTATGCACTCAATACTTGGTCGGGAATCCTTTTGCAGAAATGACTGCTTCAATGCGGCGTGGCATGGAGGCAATCAGCCTGTGGCACTGCTGAGGTCTTATGGAGGCCCAGGATGCTTCGATAGCGGCTCATCCAGAGTGTTGGGTCTTGAGTCTCTCAATGTTCTCTTCACAATATCCCACAGATTCTCTATGGGGTTCAGGTCAGGAGAGTTGGCAGGCCAATTGAGCACAGTGATACCATGGTCAGTAAACCATTTACCAGTGGTTTTGGCACTGTGAACAGGTGCCAGGTCGTGCTGAAAAATGAAATTTTCATCTCCATAAAGCTTTTCAGCAGATGGAAGCATGAAGTGCTCCAAAATCTCCTGATAGCTAGCTGCATTGACCCTGCCCTTGATAAAACACAGTGGACCAACACCAGCAGCTGACACGGCACCCCAGACCATCACTGACTGTGGGTACCTGACACTGGACTTCTGGCATTTTGGCATTTCCTTCTCCCCAGTCTTCCTCCAGACTCTGGCACCTTGATTTCCGAATGACATGCAGAATTTGCTTTCATCCGAAAAAAGTACTTTGGACCACTGAGCAACAGTCCAGTGCTGCTTCTCTGTAGCCCAGGTCAGGCGCTTCTGCCGCTGTTTCTGGTTCAAAAGTGGCTTGACCTGGGGAATGCGGCACCTGTAGCCCATTTCCTGCACACGCCTGTGCACGGTGGCTCTGGATGTTTCTACTCCAGACTCAGTCCACTGCTTCCGCAGGTCCCCCAAGGTCTGAAATCGGCCCTTCTCCACAATCTTCCTCAGGGTCCGGTCACCTCTTCTCGTTGTGCAGCGTTTTCTGCCACACTTTTTCCTTCCCACAGACTTCCCACTGAGGTGCCTTGATACAGCACTCTGGGAACAGCCTATTCGGTCAGGAATTTCTTTCTGTGTCTTACCCTCTTGCTTGAGGGTGTCAATAGTGGCCTTCTGGACAGCAGTCAGGTCGGCAGTCTTACCCATGATTGGGGTTTTGAGTGATGAACCAGGCTGGGAGTTTTAAAGGCCTCAGGAATCTTTTGCAGGTGTTTAGAGTTAACTCGTTGATTCAGATGATTAGGTTCATAGCTCGTTTAGAGACCCTTTTAATTATATGCTAATTTTGTGAGATAGGAATTTTGGGTTTTCATGAGCTGTATGCCAAAATCATCCGTATTAAGACAATAAAAGACCTGAAATATTTCAGTTAGTGTGCAATGAATCTAAAATATATGAATGTTAAATTTTCATCATGACATTATGGAAAATAATGAACTTTATCACAATATGCTAATATTTTGAGAAGGACCTGTACATATATACATATGATTATGTTGATTCTAAATAAAACCTAATACTTTGAAATACACACAAATCTCATGCTTCACATAATTGTGATCAATTAGTTGGAGTGATACATTTATTAAGTGTATCATAATTTATAATAGCTTGAAATCTTTTAATGTTCAAGATCCATGCACTATACACTGAAATTGTTTCAAGATGCTTTCATGTTTTGTGTGACAAACCTGACCTTAGTTAAGCAGTGGTGCTAGAGTCATTTCTCTTATGATTGATGCACTGTAAAAACCTTCTGCTGAGATCTTTCAGTAGAAATCTATACACCAGACCTGACAAAGGTGATGATACAAGGTTTTCTACAGACTGGCTGCCCTCCATGCTTCCTGTTCATACAAATCCACAGCTTGTACACTGCAGAATATTGAAAAGAGCACCTGGGGCCATAGGCAGTTGTCAGGCACAGTATGTTCATGTACTAGGGTCAGACAAGCAAAGTCCGTGCATATTAGCTTGGTATGCAGAGAACCTAACTGAATCTCGCTGTAGGATGCGTCTCTTTAAGGAAATGTACCGTTGCAGGACAGTTAGTTATTAAAGTTTTAGTAGCTGAATCTGTGATAATAGCTGGCAGTAATATTTAGCATTTTGACTGAAAGCCCTTTTGTGAAATGGATGATTTTATTTCTGTCTTTAACACCATCCCCATATGAGCAGGTAGGGCATTGTTGTTCTCATGAAAACGTATGATTTAAAAACATTCAAACTTATTATCCGAGTTATTTAGGACAGGCACTGTAATTTTTGGAAGCTGGTGGAGGAACAACACTTCACCATCAAACCACTCACACCATCTGACACCGTAGTTTCTGGAAAGCACTTATTAAGGATCATATTACAGATTTGTAAAATTGTAAAAAGACAATCTTAAACTTCCGATTTTAAGATATCAATAGCTTCTTTTACAAAAAAGACTAGGCTTCGTCAGTTTTAGGAAGGAAATTAGACTACCATGCAGGGTAAATTCCCACAACAAGAGATTTAATACTGTAAGTCATGTTGTCGAAGGCAGATAAAAACTGAGGTATAGTTGCTCTAACCAGTTGTAATATGACAGAAGTTCATCTACATGTATTTTCATATATTTTAAGCAGGCTATAGAGGTAATTTCTTAAAAGGAATACATTTTATACTTACCTAGATAAATAATTCTGAGCTATGGCAGGTCAATTAACCCCCCCTAACCTCCATTTCTGGTAGCCTTGATGAGTCATTTTAGCAGGAATTCAAATCAACAGTGTCTCACGGTTTGCTTCACTCAAATTGTGGCTGTCAACAAAAGCTGGTGGACCTTCAAAAGGCTGTCACTTCTACCACAGCCTGGTGAAAATAAAAAATGCAAATAAATGAAAAGCTGCAAGAAAATACAGATATCTTAAAAAAAATGCTGCTCTCATTATTTTACAAACATGTTTTGTGTTTAGAATGTACAAACAAAATCATAACGGGAAAACCTTTTCGTATTATGCTTTTTTTTCATTTGTTTCTTTAAAACAACTTTGTTGTGCATTTTATGTCACCGCCGATTTCGGCTTTCTCAAGTACAGAACATTTCCTTAATCTAAAAAGAAATCATTTTTGTTTCAATCTGTACAATTTAGTTCCTTTAAAAAAACACGGAAATGTGTAGAAAAATATGACAAAAACGGCACCAAGCAGTTGAGTGCTCACAATATTGGTAAAGGCTGTGATTTAAACTTATGCCTGTAAATATGTTTGTTTTTATTATAGGAAACTGTCATGTTTAATGAAAATGGGAAATTAGCACTCTGCAAAATAATTTAACCTTCTGTTAAAGGGGGCAATCAGTGCAGTGCTACTTAGAATACATTGTTAACAGTCTACTATCAAAAGGAACACAAGACAAAATTTTACAGGGACACAATTAAGAAACGGAAATAAAATGATACAATATAAGAAAGAGCAAACAGAAGGAGACTTGTTTCAATACTACTAAGCTTATAAAGGTGTGTCGGCTCTGCTGGAGGCCTCTTCTTGTTAAAGGGGACTTCTCCTTTCCCCAGTAGCAAAATGAATGCTCAGTATGATGCAATCATTGATACACTGTCACTATGTTCTTGGGACCCACAGCCATGGTTACAACAGGAATTGCAGTACGAACATTTCTGGAACCTTCAAAATAAATTGCATTAACCTACTTCCGGCACAACTTAGGAATTGGGGGTAACAGCAAACTTCCCATGATGCCACTGGCCATATAAAACCTCACCTTTCCAACGCATCAATCTCCTCTACGCTGGTCACCCAGGGGCCTGGACAGAAAGGCCCAGTGTACTAATGTCTCCTTGCTGGCAAACAGACATAAACTCTTCAAACTGGATCCAAAAGTGTCATACGATCAGTGATCATATGCACTAAGTTAAGTACGAATAAATTACTGTTCGTGTATCCGGTATTCATTCATGAATGGGGTAATTAAGGTACAAGCGTGGCTTGATTTTTCTCTCTGAGTTCTACAGACCAACAACAAGCCGAAAGCCCCCCACTCCATCAACGACCGACGCCTCGCCAACGACCTGAACGAGTTCTACTGCCGCTTTGAAAGACAAAGGGACAGTCCTGCAACCATCCCCCATGACACCCCCCAACAGCTGCAGCCACAATCCACCACCCCCACCTCCCCAACCTCAAGAGGGGCCGAGGACGGCTCTTTCCATCCAGGAGAGGGACGTCAACAAACTCTTCAGGAGACAGAACCCCCGGAAAGCTGCTGGTCCGGATTCTGTCTCACCAGCCAGCCTGAAGCACTGCGCTGATCAGCTGTCTCCAGTCTTCACAGATATTTTTAACACCTCACTGGAGACATGTCATGTGCCAGCCTGCTTCAAGTCCTCCACCATCGTCCCTGTTCCCAAGAAGCCAAGGACCACAGGGCTTAATGGCTTCAGACCCGTCGCCCTGACCTCTGTGGTGATGAAGTCCTTTGAGTGCCTTGTGCTCTCACACCTAAAAGACATCACCACCCCCTCCTGGACCCCCTGCAGTTTGCCTACAGAGCCAACAGGTCTGTAGATGATGCAGTCAACCTAGCCCTTCACTTCATCCTCCGGCACCTGGACTCCACAGGAACCTATGCCAGGATCCTGTTTGTGGATTTCAGCTCTGCCTTCAACACCATCGTCCCAGTTCTGCTACAGGAGAAGCTCTCCCAGCTGAGTGTGCCCGACTCCACCTGCAGGTGGATCACTGACTTCCTGTCTGACAGGAAGCAGCGCGTGAGGCTGGGGAAGCACGTCTCTGACTCCCTGACCATCAGCACCGGTTCCCCCCAAGGCTGTGTTCTCTCTCCTCTGCTCTTCTCCCTGTACACCAACAGCTGCACCTCCAGTCACCAGTCTGTCAAGCTTCTGAAGTTTGCGGACGACACCACCCTGATCGGACTCATCTCTGATGGTGACGAGTCCGCGTACAGATGGTAGGTGGACCATCTGTTGGACTGGTGCAGCCAGAACAACCTTGAGCTCAACACTCTAAAGACAGTGGAGATGGTTGTGGACTTCAGGCAGAACCCAGCCCCACCTGCCCCCATCACCCTCTGTGACTCCACAATTGACACTGTGGAATCTTTCCGCTTCCTGGGAACCATCATCTCCCAGGATCTCATGTGGGAGCCAAACATCAGCTCCCTCATCAAGAAAGCCCAGCAGAGGATGTTCTTCCTGCGGCAGCTGAAGAAATTCAACCTGCCAAAGACTATGATGGTGCACTTCTACACAGCCATCATTGAGTCCATCCTCACCTCCTCCATCCCCATCTGGTACGCCGCTGCTACAGCCAAGGATAAGGGCAGGCTGCAGCGTGTCATTCGGTCTGCTGAGAAGGTGATTGGCTGCAGTCTATTGTCGCTCCAGGAACTGTACACCTCCAGGACCCTGAAGCGGGCAGGGAAGATTCTGGCTGATCCCTTCCATCCCCGGTCACAGACTCTTTGAGACTCTCCCCTCTGGCAGGAGGCTGCGGTCCATCCGGACCAAAACCTCACGCCACAAGAACAGTTTTTTCCCATCTGCCACCAGCCTTGTTAACAAAGCCCGGAAGCCACCCTGACACTCTCCCTTTCCCCCACACCCCCCTTTTTTGCTGACAGTACACTTGTAACCTGTAACTCTATGCGTTACATTAACGCTCAGCTTGGACTCCTGCTTTACTTGCACTGCCATACTTGTACAATGATCACCTGCACTGTTGTATTGCTCTCGCACCCAATACTGCTCTATATTTACTCTCACTCACTTAAAACTGTGCACATATATTTATATTATATTGTAGATATGTTTATATTGTTTAATTTGTACTGTATTGCACCGACTACGCCAAAACAAATTCCTTGTATGTCCAAAAACGTACTTGGCAATAAAGCTTTTCTGATTCTGATTCTGATTCTGATCATACTGTGTTATAGAGAGTTCCCAGCAGAGACCTTGTCTCTACAACGCCGAGTGAAGCGGTTTTTCCAGTGTGAAGGAAGGATAGAGCAAGCCGCATCACCGTGGTTACAGTAACTATGCAGTTGGTTGGCAGACAGAGCGAGCCGTCCTTCACCCACATCTGTGGAGGTTAGCTGAAGCTAACCCTTTGTTCACAGAGCTTTCTTCAAATTTCGTCGTCGCCCGGACAACTTCTCCTCAGCACGGTTCACATACGAGGTTAGGGTTTTGGCAGAGTGATAGAAGTGATTTAGAATGAAATAATCTAAACGTTTTTCATTTTATGAAGTTTGGTTTTGTTTGTGTTGAACTCAGCTATCTTGGTGCTAGAAGGCTATCTGCTCAGCATGTGCTCAGTTTTGTGTACTGTGTTTGTGTGTTTTTTAAAGTTCAAACAAACCTTATTTAAAGGGTGATTTTAAACACAGAAGATTGATCATAATGCACAGTCCGCACTTATGCATTTTAACCCTTTTATTAACAGTATTTTAAAGGTGTGTGTTTGATTCTGGTGCTAAGCTATCAGCCTCCTTTGTTAGCTTCAACTGCTAACAGCTAAGAACACGTGCTTGCCTGCTAAAGATAATCTACCAAGAAAGGTTTGTTAGTTTTCAATCCAGTAAATAATATTTCCCTAACATTATTTTATTAAACTTGATAACTAAGTAAACACCATTAAGCCCCATTTCTCCAGAAAGATTTGGCTCTTTTCCAAAATATTTCCTTAAATATTTTACCATTTCCTTAATAATATTTCTTTAAATATTATGTTAATAAATAAAGGCAGCTAATTAGACACCATTGAGAATTACTCATCCAGAAGGTTGGTTTTATTCAGCAGATCCTTCTTTAAAACATTATTTTATTAAAATCATATTTTATCTGATCTTGCATTGTGAATGGTTGTCTAAACGTTTGCTGATTATTGCCTAAGTTGGTTCCAAGACTAACTTAACTTAATTTCCTGATTCTTCAAGATAATCCTTGGTTCTCAAACATAAACATTGTATGGTAATGTTGCATCACTCTTTCGGTCATGGTTTTCAATCATCTTTAATCAACTTGTTTATATTGCACATAGTCCATTAGTCTTCCCTATTCTTTAATTCTGCTTGGTAGTTTAGTTGGATTGTTTTAGCATAGTAAAGAGTTTGTTGATTTAAATATGTTTGACTTTGAGTTGACTTATTTTTGTAATAAATTCTTGTATTTTAAGAATTTGTGTGAATTCATTCCATGTGTGTGCAGTGTTTTGCTGTTCAATAATGTCAGAGCTTGGCTCACCCTTCTCGATTTTGTCCTAATACCACCGCCCTACTGGGCTGGTATTCACAGGACAACCCTTAACAGACCAAAATATTATTTGATAAAATATTATAATATTAATATTAAATATTAAATAATATATTCATAATCATAGTCACAACAATGTGTTTGTTCGACTGGGTTTCTTTAGACAGGAAAATATTTAACAAATTAAACTTGCCTGCTTTGTTTCATAACTGGGAATGAATTGGAATGTGTTTAATTGACTTTTAATCTGTCTGTATGATTGGGCTCAATTGACTACACTGCTCAAAAAAAATAAAGGGAACACTTAAATAACACATCCTACATCTGAATGAATGAAATATTATCATTGAATACTTTGTTCTGTACAAAGTTGAATATGCTGACAACAAAATTACACAAAAATCATCAATGGAAATCAAATTTATTAACCAATGGATGTCTGGATTTGGAGTCACACACAAACTTAAAGTGGAAAAACACACTACAGGCTGATCCAACTTTGCTGTAATGCCCTTAAAACAAGTCAAAATGAGGCTCAGTATTGTGTGTGGCCTCCACGTGCCTGTATGACCTCCCTACAACGCCTGGGCATACTCCTGATGAGACAGCGGATGGTCTCCTGAGGGATCTCCTTCCAGACCTGGACTAAAGCATCCGCCAACTCCTGGACAGCCTGTGGTGCAACGTGACGTTGATGGATGGAGCGAGACATGATGTCCCAGATGTGCTCAATCGGATTCAGGTTGGGGGAACGGGCGGGCCAGTCCATAGCTTCAATGTCTTCATCTTGCAGAAACTGCTGACACACTCCAGCCACATGAGGTCTAGCATTGTCCTGCATTAGGAGGAACCCAGGGCCAACCGCACCAGCATATGGTCTCACAAGGGGTCTGAGGATCTCATCTTGGTACCTAATGGCAGTCAGGCTACCTCTGGCGAGCACATGGAGGGCCATGCGGACCTCCAAAGAAATGCCACCCCACACCATTACTGACCCACTGCCAAACCGGTCATGCTGAAGGATGTTGCAGCCAGCAGATCGCTCTCCACGGTGTCTCCAGACTCTGTCACATCTGTCACATGTGCTCAGTATGAACCTGCTTTCATCTGTGAAGAGCACAGGGCGCCAGTGGCAAATTTGCCAATCCTGATGTTCTCTGGAAAATGCCAGGCGTCCTGCACGGTGTTGGGCTGTGAGCACGACCCTCATTTGTGGACTTCGGGCCCTCATACCATCCTCATGGAGTTGGTTTCTAACCGTTTGTGCAGACACATGCACATTTGTGGCCTGCTGAATGTCATTTTGCAGGGCTCTGGCAATGCTCCTCCTGTTCCTCCTTGGACAAAGGCGGAGGTAGCGGTCCTGCTCCTGAAAGTTCTGGATTTCAAACTTGAAGTTCCAGAGGGACACATTCCTGGTATGTTCAGAATGCATCTGGTAACTATTATTATTGTACCTATCACGTTTCAGGAAAGAACCTGTTTTATTAACTTGTTAAGCCCTGAGGGTTTTGGAAACAATTTTAGCCTGAAATTACATACCTGAAATAAATCAAATATAGCTCCATAGTTATACGATCTACATGCAAGCTTTTGGTACCTTTTGGTGCCTAATATTTTTTCAAGAGGAAGCAATATTGCTACTATTACTATGTCTGATTTATTATATTGTACTGTAAAACTGCACAGCAAATATAACAAAACACAACTTAGTCTTAAAATTGTTGCTCAACCCATGCAAATTCACCAGGAAAATTGATTTTAAAACTTCTAAGCTGATAGAATCTTGCAAAAAAACTTTAATTTAAAATGTCCATTCCTGATAAAATTAAAATTTCCTGTAAGCCTTTTACTGCTTATTCTTGTACTCCATGTTGTTATCTAATGAACTAAGATGAGGTTATGCTGATATACGTACATACTGTAGAAAAAACATTTATCTTCATATTAGCTCAATGCTCAAGTGTAATCTCTATCATTAACTCAGCACACGTGTGCACTGAGTCAATACAGCAGTGAAAGTCTGTCATCAGATTTGACATGAAGAAGAGCATCATGACTTTTCTTTCTACAATGAAAAATGTCAGCATTTAAAACAATGTAATTTTTAATTTATGAAACTAGTAAAAGAAAGAGACTCAATAAGATCTGAAAATCCACTCCTTTTAGGAAAGAAGAATTAATGACTGAGTCAAAAGCTTGTGAAGTGGATGACATTAGATTATTAGGTTTTACCTGATGAAGCAGCCCTGCTTGAATGATTTCACCCTAATTTCCATATCATTTTTGAACTACTTAAACTGCTCAGCTCAAAAAGCTTTCTGCAGACCACACAATATGCAAGATAGTGCAAATTATAATATTACAAATGTAACAGTACAAGCACCCTAAAAGGAACACTAAACTAAAAACAATCTCATTGGCCTGAGAATAAAGCAAGTTACAGAGTTAAACAATAACACCCTTTAGATAAAGTAGATGTAGAGATGTAGAGAATTGAATTTGATGAGAGGAATTTTAAAATCTAGATTTGTCAGATGGCTGGTGTTGAAAGCCAAACAGAAGAAATCTGATGTGTTTTGGCTGTATTATGTAGTAATCTGGTAATTTTTTATTTACTGAAATATATTCCAGAAACTGTTCAGACCCCCAACTAAAATTTCATTCCAGTTGTCCAGAAGAAGTAATCACAATTTTTTAACACCAGTTTCCATTTCTTTTCTGACTGTCACATCTCTTCAACAATAGCTATAAAGTGAAGAGTATTTTTTATTATCTTGTCTAATTTTCTTGTTATTTCTATCAGCCTATTCCTGTCTGCAACTCATTATGGAAAGCCCACTACACTACTACATATATAAACAAAAACAGTTACTGTGACAGAACATACCACTGTTTAAAGTCAGAAAGCATTAGGCTGTGGGCTATTTACTAGTTATAGTTATATTTTATGTTACAGTCTAGGAGTATAATGAATTGTGGAATGAGGGAGAAAATGTAGATCTATGGGACAAAGTATGCCCTGTCCTTGTATAGATATAAGAAACATTGACTGACGTATCTGGAGAACGTGCGTGGGGCGAGAGAGTAACCGAATGGCAGACGGAATTGATATGAGATCCCCTGATAAGCGAAACGCAGATATTTGCGGTGTTTTGGGATGATGGGGATGTGAAAATATGCATCCTTCAGTTCTATGGAGGTGAACCAGTCGTTCCGGTGAATGTTCTCCATCACCTGTCTGACTGTCAGCATGTGGAAACGTCTCTCCATGATCGCTTTGTTGAACAGGGACAGATTGAGAATCGGCCTCATTCCTCCTGTTTTCTTGGGGACCAGAAAATACCGGGAAAAAAACCCAGTGTTTTCATCTCCGCGAGGAACCCTGGAAATGACGTTTTTTATCAGGAGTTCCTGCAGTTCTGACATGAGAACGGAGCTCTGCTCCGGGGAGGATAGGACTGTCTCCAAAATCTGTCTGAACGGTGGGGGGTGTGACAGGAACTGCAGCGTGTAACCTCTGCTGATCAGTCTGTCCATCCACCTGTCCAGGTAACATACGCGCCGCCACTCTGAGTGATGCTCTGAGAGCGGGCGCGCATTTATCTGTGGTGCCGTGGTGCTCATGTATACGAGCCAGGCTAGAGCCCCTACCGCCGTTACCCGACTCGGATTCTGATCGGAGGTAACCCATGGGGGGCTCGGATCGAAACGGCTGTAAACCAGTCTCACCAGAGGAATATTCACCCAGGCTCGCAGCTTGGTGTTGAGTGGGGGCATCACTGGTGCGCCGCTTTGTGGGGAGCTGCTGTTGTGCATCCTCTGTGATCTCACCCGCTGACAGCTGGGGAGGACAGGAGGGAGAAGGCAGCGAAGGACAGGAGGGAGAAGGCAGCGAGCGCAGCTCTACCGGAGCAGCATAGGATGCTCTCGTGGAGTCATGCCTGAAAACTGTGAGATCGCGGGGCCTCTTAAACGGCCGTTTAAAAGGGGCCGTCTCATTAGGAGTGGAGAATGTGTGTGAGGAAAGCACAGCGAGATCGTACGATCTGGCTGAGCCGGAAGAAAACGGAAACTTGCTCTTAGAGAAATGCATGTGTTTTATTTCAAAACAATCAGTAGTTTTACACACATCCCCCCCCCCACCAGTCACTTTTTAAATCTCCGCCGTGACTCCTGCGGAGGGATGGACCAGGCGCACGCCAACTGCCAACCTCGGCGGAGGAACTCGGGAAACTGCCGACAGACTGGGCTCCAGAGCAGGAACTGGAGGAAAACCCCTGATCCTTCAGGGACTCTCGTGATGGGTGTGAAGGTGGAGACTGGTGCCTGTAGCTGAAGCGGCTCGGCCGCCGCTCCCGACAGGTAAGCAGTTACCGCCGGAAAACGGGGCCAAACCAGATCTCGGCGAGTTAAATGAGCTGGGGTGAATTTTCCCACCAGGTCATCAGTCGGGAGCTGGGCTAAAGGCGCGGGAACAGGGACACCTTCAGCCTCAGCTACTTTAGCGATGATGTCCGGCAGCGCGCTAACAAGTGCGCCCATCGCCGGAAAAGGGGTGGTCGCCGACATCGGGAGGCCCTGAGCCTGGAATGATTTTGCATCTGCCTCCGCATCCTCCGTCCGGAGGAAGGGAGTGGAGATATCAGTCGCTGTCTCTGGGGCGGAATCGTTCGATTCCCGCCCAGCATCGAAGATGCCCAATGCCTCATCGAGGCAGCATTGGTCCGCTACAGGGAATTCCCCTTCTAGCAGGGAGAAAATGGCTAGCCGCCGTTGCTTCTCTTCCAGAGGCAGACGCGTGCAGGAAGGGCAGGTGGACTGCGGGGTCAAGGCCAGGCTTGCATGATCAGGACCGAGGCAGCCCTCACAGATGGCATGCAGGTCGTAGCTCATGATGTAGCCGGTGTTACAAGCTGGGCAAAGGTGGATATTGCCGACGCTAGCCATGGTTTTCTTGAATCAGTGCTCTTAAGCTGTCGCTGAAGAAAAAATGGGAGCCGTTTGTCCGGTCTCACCGTCATTTACACGGACCGGGGTGGGGCCCACACAGTAGGTGGGCGTGGACTAAAGTTTTCAGTGCTGCGTTGCGCACGAAGGGATAAACCCACTAGCGATAGCCTTAAAGGGCGAAGCCTATACGAAATAGAACATGCTGGACATGGATTTTACGGTTAATCACGATATTTTACCTGTGGAGAGCTGAAAAACGCCGCTCCCTCTTCTGACACGCGGTGGTTCACTAGGGACCGTCAATAAGTTTCCAAACCAAACAATCATGGAAAATCTGAGTGCCTGAATCGGATCAACCGTGAGCTAGATGCCGCTAACTCCGTGGAGCTTGAACATCCAACTTCAAACTAACTTCACCGCGGTCTACCCGCGCTGTATCCCCGCTGCTGAACGCCTGTCCATCTGTCTTCGGTGAGTAAATAAATCTCAGCTCAATAAAAAAACTGACGATTTTTAATGTCCACATCTCCTAAATATAAGATTTGTGCCTAAACATAACCAGGCCAGGTCCTTTCTGTACTAGTCTCGGTAAAAGTAATTAGTTCTGAGTCATACAACTCTGGCTTGCCACAAACCGCCACTATGATGTGGTCTTCCATCTTCACTGACAACCACTTCTTCTCCACTGCGGTCTTTCACCCTACGTCACAGCCACATCCAGTCCCTGATTGGGAAATTTAGGAAAAAGTTCAGAATTTTCAACTCGTCCATCGCGCCGCTCCGCTCCGCTCCCACTCCCGCTTCGCTTGCCATGCCTTCCGCGCCGCGCCCTCCGCGTCCTTCGCACCACGCCGCTCCGCTCCTGAACGTGCCTCAACATAGGGATAACATGTAAATTGGCCGCTCCTTTCGCAGAAACCGCGTTTGGTGTGAACGCACCATTAAGAACTCCTCCAATCCTCCTACTAAGCGTCGCCGAGGTCGCCCTGCCTTCACCCCGCGTCACCGGCCCGGCTTCTCCAGTGGTTCTCCTCCGATCTCGTCTCTCAATCCGATCTACTCCAGTCATCTCACAATCTTCCCTGCTTCATTCATCTCGTACATGGATTTCCTCCAGAGCTTCATATCTTCTTTACTCAGCTCCTCCAGAAGTTTGCCTCCAATTCTGCCACATCAGCATTTCCTCCGCTCCGACAACGTTCAACTCCCTCCTGGCTCTTCCCACTGACATTCAGCATCGCAACGCTCTTCCTGGCTCGTCTCTAAAGGTGAGATGTATCACTCCTTTCTCTTTTCTGAACTGTTTCCTCATTCATATCCCCTTTAAGCATGCTGTGTTTCCCACTCCTCTTTTACATCTAGGTAGATATTAAACTTCCATGCATTCTAACATCTCACTCAGGCGCCGCTCATTCATCTGGTTTCTCTCATTTACTATCTCCCTAGGTTGATCACTGTTTCACTTTACTAATGGCTTTAATGCCGTGTTTAAATTATCTACTCGGCGAGCTTTCGGGCGGCCGCTTTAAAGCTTCTGCTCTGTTATCTGAGCATAGAAAAAGCACGATACCTATTCCTCTGTCATTGTCGACCTTCTTTTCAAACATGGCTTCCAGATTTTTCTATCATATCACAAATCCTTCTCTGCCAAAGCTGCATCCAAACTCGCTAAATCAGGAGTTTGCCTAGACTGGTTTATTCTCGCCACTGAATTTTGTCATAACGCAAGCTACCTCTGATTCCTGTGGCTCAATTGGCCTCGTTTCAGTTCTTTACGGTCTGTAGCATCTTGGTAAAAAAGAGGGTCTCTCAAGCGGATGGTTCTCAATCCTTTCGTTGTCAGAGCCTTGCATGTGAACACATCATTATAGCTAAAAAATATACAGAACATAAATACCTTAAGTAACTCTAACAATATGGTACTTTAAATCTTTTGCCTTATTATTTACCATAATAGAATTATTGACCTTAAATATTTACAACCCCCTTTTATCCTTGATAGTCTTTTCCTTGAGTGCTTTACCACGTATATTTATTAAATTTGTAACCATTGCTTTCATATTTCCTCTGTACAATAAATTAAATGCAACGCAAATTACACTGCTAAAAAAATGAAGGGAACACTTAAACAACACAATATAACTCTAAGTAATTCAAACTTCTGTGAAATCAAACTGTCCACTTAGGAAGTAACACTGATTGACAATCAATTTCACATGCTGTTGTGCAAATGAAATAGACAACAGGGGGAAATCTTTGGCGACTCACTCAATAAAGGAGTGGTTCTGCAGATGGGGACCACAGATCACAGACCACATCTCAGTACCTATGCTTTCTGGCTGATGTTTTGGTCACTTTTGAATGTTGGTGGTGCTTTCACACTCGTGGTACCTTAAGATGGACTCTACAACCCACACAAGTGGCTCAGGTAGTGCAGCTCATCCAGGATGGCACATCAATGCAAGCTGTGGAGAGAAGGTTTGCTGTGTCTGTCAGCATAGCGTACAGACCCTGGAGGCGCTACCAGGAGACAGGCCAGTACACCAGGAGACGTGGAGGAGGCCGTAGGAGGGCAACAACCCAGGAGGACCGCTACCTCCGCCTTTGTCCAAGGAGGAACAGGAGGAGCACTGCCAGAGCCCTGCAAAATGACCTCCAGCAGGCCACAAATGTACATGTGTCTGCACAAACTGTTAGAAACCGACTCCATGAGGATGGTATGAGGGCCCGAAGTCCACAAATGGGGGTTGTGCTCACAGCCCAACACCGTGCAGGACGCTTGGCATTTGCCAGAGAACACCAGGATTGGCAAATTTGCCACTGGCGCCCTGAGCTCTTCACAGATGAAAGCAGGTTCATACTGAGCACATGTGACAGACGTGACAGAGTCTGGAGACACAGTGGAGAGCGATCTGCTGCCTGCAACATCCTTCACCATGACCGGTTTGGCAGTGGGTCAGTAAGTGTGGGGTGGCATTTCTTTGGAGGTCCGCATGGCCCTCCATGTGCTCACCAGAGGTAACCTGACTACCATCAGGTACCGAGATGAGATCCTCACACCCCTTGTGAGACCATATGCTGGTGCGGTTGGCCCTGGGTTCCTCCTAATGCAGGACTATGCTAGACCTCATGTGGCTGGAGTGTGTCAGCAGTTCCTGCAAGATGAAGACATTGAAGCTATGGACTGGCCCGCCCGTTCCACAGACCTGAATCCGATTGAGCACACAGGTCTGGGAGGAGATCCCTCAGGAGACCATCCGCTGTCTCATCAGGAGCATGCCTAGGCGTTGTAGGGAGATCATACAGGCACGTGGAAGCCACTCACAATACTGAGTCTCATTCTGACTTGTTTTAAGGACATTACATCAAAGTTGGATCAGCCTGTAGTGTGTTTTTCCACTTTAATTTTGTGTGTGACTCCAAATCCAGGCATCCATTGGTTAATCAATTTGATTTCCATTGATGATTTTTGTGTGATTTTGTTGTCAGCACATTCAACTTTGTACAGAACAAAGTATTCAATGAGAATATTTCATTCAGTCAGATCTAGGATGTGTTATTTAAGTGTTCCCTTTATTTTTCTGAGCAGTGTATTTTTATTGTCTGACTTAGTTTATTATATTAAAACTAGTAAACCTTTGTATTAGCTCCCTCTACTAGGGGGATGTACTTTTAAAAGCAACCCGTTTGCTCTGTAGAATATCAAAATGTTAATTTATGCATTCGAACATTTATACCAACCTTCTGCCTTTGTTAACCAGGTGTTAAGGAACCATTAATTGTTTTAATATACATCTTATCTATCTTATCCCGTCTAATGGTGGAGCACACTTTCTTTCTGCATATCAAGTTGGCGCTGCGTGGTTCAGTTTGAGACAATCGATTTACAGCACGTTCCCGAATTAAGTGTTTTCATTCTAAGCATTAACTGCATTACTTCCTCAGCAAAATATCTTTCTTCTACGATGTCGACGTCACGTCAGCAGATTCCATTCAGTTTTCACGGACGCAGCTCCATCCGTGGGTTTTGGGGGATTTCTTCAGGGTGCATGATTCGCTGGCATCGGGCCACCTTTCTTTCCCCAATCCGATTCATCAGCCTCTTATGAAATAATTCCCATCACTATCGCATGCTATGTCTGGTGCAAACAGTGGAAAAGAAAATGCCGCTTTATGTGACAATGCAGCCGTAGTTGAAGTAATAAATAAAGGCCGCTCCTCTTCTAGTCAATAATGCTCTTCATGCGTTGCATCACCTGGCAGCTGTAACTCACAATTTATCATTACTGCCCGCAATATTCCTCGTCACCTTAACTCACTTACGATGCTCTTTCTCGTTCAAAATTCCAGGTCTTCCGTCGTCTCTGCCCTTCAGCCAATGTCATCAAACACAGTTGCCACCTCTCAAAGACCTGATAATAGACTAATCTCATCCCTCATTCCTTTACTCCAATCAGCCAATTATTAATATAATTCAGGCTTGGCTCCCTCCACTCTCAGGTCTTATTTCTTTCTTGGCCAACTTTTCAAAATCTGCGTAGCTAATAATACTCCTCATTATCCCGTTTTCATTCTTACCGTCTTAGCTTATTACTTATTGCTTTGATGTCCGGCATTTCAAACTTCCTTATATTAAGAGTTTCTTAGCCGGCATAAATTTATTTTCTAAAGGCCACTTTTTGAACCCACTCCAAGCCTTTCTCAAACCATCTATCAAACTTTTACTCACAGGTCTAAAAAAATCATAGCATTCCTGAGCCAGATTCCAGGAGACCTATCATTAGTTCCATCTTAAAAGAGCTCCGTTCAGGCCCTTCTTCTTCTTACCTAAATTTCTTCTCTCCAGTGCCTGGCTTTTAGCTTTTTATGGCTTCCTCAGAATAGGGGAATTTACTACCAATAAAGCTCATTCGATCCTGCTAGAAACCTAACTATTTCTGATCTAAAGTTATATCCCAACCATTTTAAAATTTATCTTAAACATTACAAAGGAAAAGGTCCTTGCTTCATCTTCATTGCTCGTTTAAACGTTCCATTCTGCCCTTTTCATGTCTTGTTTAAATTCTCCATCAAACGCCACAAACTCTTTCCAACCTCCTTGCCCCTCTTCCTTACTCCGGTGGAGTTCCCATGACTGCTTCTTGGTTCCTCAACCATCTGAAACTAATTTTAGTTCATGCAATCTTCCCCCGAGTCAGTTCTCAGGTCACTCATTTCGAATCGGGGTGGCCACTACAGCCGCCTCACTAGGAGTTTCGACAGCTTCGCTCCAACAACTCGGCCGCTGATCCTCATCAGCGTTCTCTTTGTATGTCCATCCTAACCTCCTATCTGTCTTATTTGCACAACGATTTATCAGTTCTTAGGTAAAAACACTCACAGTTACTGGTGGTGGTCGGCCTTATCCAATCCTTTCCTCTAGCTAGATCAATTATTAATCTTCCTTCTCTATTCCTGCCTCTCATATCTAACATTTTTAAATTTGCCTATTCTCCTATTTCAATTCATTTCCTCATTCAGCCTTTTCAGGCCCATCAGTCTACGCTATTGGCAAGCGTATCAAAATATGTCTTGGCAGGCATAGCAATCCTGCCTCTTTAGGCTCATCATTATCTACGCCATTGGCAGGCGTTTCAATCAGCTGTCGGGCTCACACACGCCATTGGCAGGCGTTTCAATCAGCCGTCGGGCTAACTCACGCCATCGGCAGGCGTTTCAATCAGCCGTCGGGCTAACTCACGCCATTGGCAAGTGTTTCAATCATGCCTTTATTGGCATCTCTATCTAGATGGTTAGGCTTCTCTATCTCCACCATCTCCAGGTGCTTTCAATCATGCAAAATATGTCTTGGCAGGCATAGCAATCCTGCCTCTTTAGGCTCATCATTATCTACGCCATTGGCAGGCGTTTCAATCAGCTGTCGGGCTCACACACGCCATTGGCAGGCGTTTCAATCAGCTGTCGGGCTCACACACGCCATTGGCAGGCGTTTCAATCAGCCGTCGGGCTAACTCACGCCATCGGCGTTTCAATCAGCCGTCGGGCTCTCACATGCCATTGGCAGGCGTTTACAAACATGCCTTGGCAGGCATCTCAATCCTATGCCTTGTCAGGCATTCATCTAGCCACCTTGACGCCTGTCAGGTGCAGCCCATCTTCACCAGACCTGGCAGCGGCCATCCACGCATCTTTAGTTATAACTCAGTGTAAGCCCATTCGGGTCTAATCCATTAAAAAATTTTGGTCTGAGTTTTTACTCATCTCAGATCATCCATAACTAATCTCCGTTTTCCTTCAGTTCAGCCTCGCCTGGCCTCGGCCCTTTTGGGGGGAAGACGTACCTAATCATAATCATAAGATGTTTATTCAAACTCATTTTCATCCTCAGCGTTCACGTCTCCCTCAGGGGTCCGAGTGCCAAAGAAAAAAATATTTCATTAATAAACTCTTTAATCGTCTTCTTGTTGTTTCTCCATTATGTGAGTCTTTCAGGTTGAAATGTAATATAAATGGTCACCTGCGAAGTGAATCAATAATTGCAAAGCTATGAAATAGAAATGAGACAGCAATAATATTTATTCAACCATTCAATTTGTTATTAATATAAAAATAGGAATTTTGACATCTTGCACTTTAGAATTTAATAAACTTGTTTGATAAACTCCAAGAGCCCAAAATACACGGACTGCTAAAATTTAGGCTTGGTCCATGCTGTCCTCTCTGGCATTGTTTTGAAATGTGTACAAACCAGGACTTAAGTGCCTTAAGAGAAGTGGAGGGAAGAAGAAATCCCTATGCTTTCAAATAGAGCAAAGGAGAGTAGAAGAACAAAACTTGCAAAGAGCTCCGAGAGGAATCATTGTACCCTTTGCTCTTGAAATCTTATTATGCCCAGGAGCCCTGTCGGAGGAAGAAGAGGGCAGCAGCAATTTAGCCCAGGAGCAGCCACCATGACTACTGATAAATAAAGAAATCATTCACAAATTGAGTGTCCTCCTGATAATAAGGGTTGCTGGGGGTATCCCTCTGTGTTGGTCACTGGACACAATGTTGTGAAGCAAGTTGACAATCTAATCTTTAATGGTTAACCTTTTCTATATCTGTTCACTTGCTACTAATGAGTAGAAATAATGACGGAAACTACACTGACATGCGTAAAAGATAGTTGTTATTATTGACTGAAAGGCTTCATTAGCAGTGAGGGAGAAAACTCTTGCAAGGAACTGTTCGCATGCCACATTTTCATTGTAGACTGAGCACTCCAAACCTTTTGTTCAAGAAAGTCCCTGGCAGTCATTTCTCTGTCCCTGTTGAAAGTTCTGGTTCCTTTGCAGACAATCCAAGAATGTATAATTGTTTCCACACAGATTACTCAAACAGAATAATTGTATTTAAAGGTTTCTGCACACAGTAAAATCTATTTAAATAATTCAGTTGAGCTGAGTTATTTTCATTTATAAAGCACCAATTTACAACACATTTTATATCAAGGCCCTTTACAAGTGAAATAGGGTTATTTCATTTCCAAATATAGAGAATCCAGTTTGGCCCAGATTCAATTCAAATGAGTCTAATTCACCTCAAACACCTGCAGCCATGTCTCACCCATATTTTATGTATTCACCAAAGTTGTTACTGTTAAGTTGATCAAAAATACACTGTGGCAAAAGATTGCTGTAATCCACTTAAATAACATCTGGGATTGTTTTTTGTTTTGTTTTGTTTTTATGCACATTAACTTCGTGCATTTTTGGCAACTGAATGCAAAATTATGATTTTGTTTTCAATTAATCTCTGTGACTTTTTCAGTAACATATTATATAGACACTTACTGCTACTGATACATTATGTTGTTAAAAATGTGGCCAAAGGCCATAGTTAAAGTAAAAGAGTACCGTATTTTCCGCACTATAAGGCGCACTTAAAAACCTTTAATTTTTTTTAAAAATGACAGTGCGCCTTGTAATCCGGAGCGCCTTATATATGGATCAATTGGTTAATTGGTTGATCCATACTAGTTGTACACGGCGCTCTGTCAAAATGTTTCAGTACGACTGGTAAACTACAAAGCCGCACCGCTTGCAGCATTACGGCAACCGTAGTCAGGGGTGTCGCCGAAGTAATAGCGGTAAACACCTGTACTGTGCTTACTCCTAGTCCAACACCACTTGTGTGTGTATAACGTTTGAATGTACTGTTGCAGGAATTGCCTGAACTATATGTGATTAGAAGCTCAGTGTGTGGGGTGTATGTTTCGTGTGTGTGTATGGAAGATGTTGACATTACTCCTCCGGACAGAGGTGGCGCTGTGTGCTGCCGTAGCTGAGAATCAAGAGTGAAGGAGTGACGTCGGTATTATTGTGTGTGTGGGGTGGGTAGAGACGGCGACCGGAGCAGCGGTGTATGAGTCTGTAAGCCCTGTGTTTTTACGTGCTGCAAAGTCATTAAAAAGAACCCCGAATCTCGTCAACAACTCAGTGTTTTGATGCTGTTTCTTCATGCTCAACTCAGCAACGTATGAGTGAGGGAGTTAACCCCGAGGAAACTAGTAACTTCGGCCCTGGAGAAAGCGTCTCCCCTGTGTCATCAGACTACGGTCAGGGGACAGAAACAGGAAAGGTTAACAGTACTAACGTTTGATTTAGTGCATCAAACTGTTTCTTTTACGTGTTTACTGAATCAGGGAAAAGTTCCCTTTCACGTTTTAACTAACGTTTGATTTCAACTTCAACTTCATAGACTCCAATGCATTCCTAACGTGCGGTTGGCTCTATTCAATAGAATTCTATGTAGAGGAGACCTTACCATGAGAGTGAATGGAGTTATCAGAACGCTGGTTTGTAGTGTATTAATAAAGTTTGACTGACTGTTTTGTTGACATTCTCTTTAGCACAGCTCCATCTAGTGGATGCATAACGCAACCCCAGTCAAACGTTTGACTGCAGTAGTTTCTATTCTATGCGCCTTATAATCCGGTGCGCCCTATATATGAAAACAGTTCTAAAATAGGCCATTCATTGAAGGTGCGCCTTATAATCCGGTGCGCCTTATAGTGCGGAAAATACGGTAGTTTGACAATGTATTACTCCATCTGAAGGGAGGTGCCCAAGAGGCATCCTGATCAGGAGCACCTCCCTTCAGAGGTAGTAATACATTTATGTCACGTAGAGGTCTGTGCTGATGGTGATTGATCCAGTTTAGACGTTTGTGTGTAATATTATTGGTTGTGAGTGGCATCTGTTGTAATGTGGTATTATCTGCTGTTTGACTGATTGATGTGGTAAGCCATGTGATGCAGGGCTCCATGTAGGGGTATAGCACTAGACACATTTTCCACATGGGATATTGCTTACATTAACTTACCAACACATGCCTAACCAAGTTTTGCAAACGTTTAATTAACCACCATGGTGATACACTTAATTGTAATAGCAACTGTGGTTTGCATCATGAATCACATCAACATTTTTCATTAAAAAAAGCCATGGTGACTGTGCTTCTCTCTGCCTTTATTTGTTGGACAAGGTTGATCTATCACTTTTCTTGATCATCCTCTTCCCCAGAAAGAGTCCACACAGCCAAAGATTTGGCATGAACGTGCAAACTAAAGGGATAACACAAAGCAGTAGGGCAGGGGGGTTAAATGGGATTGGGACCTTAATCTTCTGGAGGAAATTTAGAGTCCTGGTCTTGGTTGTAAACACAACAAGTGACAGAGATAAATCTAGGAAAAGTTAAAAATAATCACATAACCTCCAGTACTTGTCTTTGATCAAAACATACAAGCCAAACTGTGAGGGTTAGTGTTAACTGAAGCGAACAAAAGCTTAAAAACTTTAGAGTACAAGTCACTTTCTTTCTCTGCAATTTTTGTTCTGATTCTGTATAAGATTCCAACAAACACCACTGTATCAAGGACTTTTAGAAAAAAAGACCCCGATGTAAGATTTACATTCACCCTGAAGTACTAGAAATGCAGTGTTGCAATGCACAATGAGATAAGAGGCAAGCCTGAAGAATCTACTTGTTTTAATGATGAGAAAGTTTATTTTTAATGATCTGACTGGATATACTATTGATTGTCTTCACTGCAAGCAGGGGCCTGCTTTTGTGATTGCTGTGCAACACTTCAAATAGAGCTAGTCAAAATGAATAATAAGAACATTAATTTCTCTAACAGAATTAGACATTCCCATTTACTTTTTTACATAAATTAAATGTGTCCTATATTAGTAGACTGTAACTATTTCTCCCCGATGATAAAGGAACCCATTCATGTAAAGCAAAGGTACACATTTTGACACAAACCCACACAAGCATAATTTATTCATGGCACAACCCAGCTGTATACTTGGTCATTGATTGAGTGCTCCACATTGGCCAAGGGGCTTCTTTTCTATTCTTTGCAGACTCACTTGTGCACTTTTTGATGCCAGATCCTTTCTTCACAGCGTGCCGACTAAGCTTGCACTGGAAATTGTTCTCCCAAAACTCAGCAAACCAGATATTGCGTCTGTTGTTCTCCAATGTTCGGCTGATGAAGTACCGATCAAAACCTGAAATTAACAAGTACCATTAGAACGTTTTTTTTTTTACTAAATTAACAACATTTTGATCATACTCAGGTCATGTAAAATAATAATAAAAAAACATCTAATACCTCTCAGCACCTTTGTATCAGGTATATACAGTATGTGGGCATATTTAATTTTTCTACATTTATCTCTAACTATACATATCTACTACATTTATTTCAAATGGAAATATCTCTTAAAAAATGCACAAAACCATTCCCCAAGGTCAGCTTTGACAATGGGAATACCTTTGATGGACTGTCGCTTTGGTAGGATGGTAACAGCGCCTTCTGCCATTTCTTCTTGGTTCAGGATTGGAGAAATTTTGGATCCCCAGCTGTCTGAGCCTACCCAGATGAAATGACCTGTCTGATTGGCTCTTTTAGCTGCTTGAAGGAGGCGCCTGTTGGATGGAGCAGAAAACAAATAAACAAATTTCTTTATGTTTTGCTGTAATCTGATACTTTGTTTGTATTGTAGCCATGCAGCAGGAAGGTTCTGGGTTCGGATCCTGCCCTAGGGTATTTCTATATAATGCTTGTATGTTCTTCTCATCCATCCTTGGGTTTTTTCCTAGGTACTCTGGCTTTATTCCACATTCCAAATACATGACTTTTAGGTTAATTGATTATTTAGAATTGCCTCTTGGTATGAGTGTATGCATGCATGGTTGTCTGTCCTGTATGTCTCTGTGTTGTCCCGGGATGAACTGGTGCACTGTCCAAGGTGCACTCTGCCTCTTGCCCAACGATAGCAGGACATAGGCATCAGCCCCCTGCAAGGCTAAGCAGGTACAGACAATAGATGGATAGTTGGATAACTCATACCATATTGCACATACAGTAAAACTACAAAGATGCTATGGGCCTATTTAAATGCTCTATAGGATGAATTGTAGCTGCCATGCAGGTTGGTTCTTGACATGGATAATTCAACTAGAATTTGGATAACAAAGAACTGGAATTTAAAAGCAGTTGTTAACACGTTTAGCTTAGGCTTAGTGCCAGTAAAATAACTTTAAGAACAGATGGCAGGCTCTGCTGAAGCTGTTTTATCAAATGTTTTGCAAGGGAATATTAAACAAAGAAAATGATTTGACATTTGTAAAATCATCCTTACATTGCTGTAACAAGGCGAGACAAAACAAAGATGCATTTTCTGGGGCCAGTTTTTTCCCTTCACCATTTCCCCCATCTTTTCCAAAGTAAAAACAAATGACCAGGTACAAATTTAAACAAGGGCCACTGCAGATATATAGTGCCTATTCATTTTAAGAGCATAGATGATGGGTAAGTGCTAAGTATTTGGAATTGGTTAAATATTTTGCAGCATTATAATTTGGTGATCTCAATTTTAACTTGTCTACAGGCTATATTTTCTGTTAACTTTAACTGTAATTGATTTAAAAAATGTATGTCTGCTTTTACCATCTGTTTGAGGAAGAGGGAGAAAATCCTCAAGTTGAAGTAATAATTTTAGGGGCTTGAATCATTTATATTAAAATATTTTACAACATTTATATTCTGAGGTCTTCAGATCAACCACACCCCCCTTGATCAGGAACAGGTTTTAAGTTAAGTCAAGTCAAGTCAATTTTATTTATATAGCACTTTTCAGCAACAAGGCACTCAAAGCACTGTACATGAGGAAAAACATTACAATGATGCAGAAAATCAAACACAGAAAAACAAATCAAATGATATTAATAATCCTTGGGAGTTTACTGGTAAGAGCTGGTTCTAATCCAATCTTTCTAATAGAGGTAATTAGCTCAATTAGAGCTAGAGGTAATTAGTCCTCTGTTGTAAGGAATTCATCCTTTGCTAGAAGAAAAATAATAATATTAATCCTTGAGGTCGCTGATATGAGGCAGCTGTGGTCCCATCATTCAAATAGTAACAGTCATGGGCACTCACTGAAGTCTAAGTAGAGAAGCTGGGTCACTGGTAGGTCCGAACTTTTTAAATACTAATAATGTTTGGCTTTCAATGGTATGAAAATGTTGTAAATAAATAAATCTAAAAATCTATGAAGGTCAGAAAAGAGGCAGCTGCTGTTGTGTATACATGTACAAGGGAAATGTTCCTATGGAGACATCAGGGAGAATTGAATGATTAAAAAGCTGTGCATATGACAGATTTATATTACAAACTCTGACATTTAAGTGATTTTAGCACCAATTGTAACGACTGTAATAAAGTCACAAGTTATGGCTGTAGTATATTGGTTTGTAATTATGATCAGAACAATCATCTCGATTCAAAAGCAAGAAAACTGGAGGCATACATCAGCAAAATCATTTTAAAGTTGGATCCAATTGCACCTTTCCATGGACTTCGGTGTGACTTTCTCTAAGTTATAAAGCATGATCACTGCGCCGGAATTGCTAGCGCTATTGCCTATGATTTTACTGAAAATCATTGGGTTTATTTGTGAGGGAAGCCGCTATTGCACACTCAGCAGCTAGACAAAAAATCAGTCAACACTCCTGCAGTAGGATGAGTATTCCTAATATGTGATCCAGCCAAAATATCTCTGGAACATTCAAGTCCATATTGTTCTGTGTTGAAATGACACAGTTTTGATGCCACCACTTTCAGAGTCTTTCAGAGCATACAGATAAAGGATAGCTGATACTGTTTTTTTGTCATTGACTATTGGTTATGAAGCTTCCAGGAAGCAGATAAAGAGAAAGACCACTTTGAAAGCTAATGGATGATTCTGATGAGTGGTGTGATGAATTACGCTCAGGTCTAGACAGGGTTAAATAGAGGCTGAGATGAGATCAACAGTGGTATCTGATTTACTCAATATAATGAGTGGAAAAGCTTCCTAACATTTTTTTGATGCTGGCCGCTGATCAACCAATAAAACAGTGAAATAATCAGAATGGCATGAATTTGTATTATTGGGCAACTTTATAGGTTTTATTATAGTTTACCTACCTATGTGCTTCAGTTTAAAATAAATATATTTATTTATTTATTACCTTCATAATATGAGCTATAACAACTTTTAATTTCCCTTTGGGATTAATAAAGTATTTTTGAATTGAATTGAATTGAATTGCTTGCATTAGGTTCTACAATTCTATAGAAACAAGGTATTACTGTCAGTCCTCACTTACTTTCATAAATAGATATGACAACAGCTACTTGCTGATATAAGAATATTACAATGTTTATACATTTTGCTATTGTAAGCTTCAGACGTCCTATAGCCATATAACATAGAACCTATACAGTTGAAACTGGGTGTTTTTACGCACAGCATAAAAACTTTTTTTTTTCATCACTGTCTGACTTTAAATCATACTAAATGTTTACTTTTTTAGGTCAGTTCTGACAAACAAATTTACAATTAATTATTGGTCTGATGTAATATTCAAATTTTACATGGTTAACTATAGGAGGCCAATTATGGTATGTTAATCAACAGTACATTAGCTTTTGCTCTTCACTCACCTGATGTCATCCTCATTGGCAAAAATAATGACCACTCGAGCATTCGGGTTCTCACTTAGCCGGTGAATGATCTTGTCAAACTCTCCAACTCTTGGTTCACGTGGGATTTTCACTGACTGTGATATGCACAATCCACCTAATTGGAAGAAAAACAAAACAGTTTCCCAAATTAAAACACTCTTATTAGATTGCAGTTTTTTGTCTCCTACAGATGTCTTTTGTAATACAGTGTTGCTTTTATATCTTTTAACTGCACAAATAAATCTACATTCACTGGACATTGTATTAGGTGACATGGTGCATTATCCTGCTGGAAGAAGGAATCAGGACATGGATGTAGTGTGGTCAAAACAGTATAGATATGGGCAGCAATAACACTGATAGGTTGTGGTGTTTACCCAATGCGTAATGTTTTTCCAATATGTTATTGTTCAATTTATTTGAGCCTGTGTGAATTATAGCCTCTGTTTTCAGAGTTGTGTTGTGCATTCTTAGATTGTATTCTGAATACCTCACGATGACAAGTGGCTATTGGAGATACTGTTGTCTTTCTTTCATAAAAAAAAACCCCAAAACAGTCATACAATTCTCCACTAACATATGACTTTGATAAAGCATTTTTTATACACACAACCACCACTAAATGAATATTCTGTCTTTTCTGACTGTTCTCTGTAAACCTGAGAGATGGTTTTGCATGAAACTCCCAGTAAATTTCTAGTTTCTAAAATACTTAGAGCAGGCCATCAGGCACCAACATCTATCCCATGTTCAGTGTCACTTTAATCTTTTATTTTCTGTATTCTGATGCCCAGGGTGAACAGCAAGTCATCTTTACAACATATACAGTCTAATTAAAAAAAGTATAATAATATTGAAATGTTCATGTATTTCAAAAACTCAATTGAAGTGAAACACATTATACAGATTAATTACACACAGACTGATGTTTTAAATTTCTTTTCAGTTCCAATTTCTATTTCTGATTTCTGTTATTATTATTATTATTATTATCTTATAGCTAATGAAAACACAAAATTTCATTATTTAGAACAGGGCTCTGCAACTCCAGTCCTCCAGTGCCAGTGTCCTGCAATCTGTGGATCCTTCCTTGCTCCAACACACCTGAATGAAATGTATGGTTAATGACCAAGCCTCTGCAAAACTTGTTGACATGGCAAGGAGTAAATTCAGCATTTTGATTCAGGTGTGTTGTAGCAGGGATGCATCCAAAAGTTGCAGAACAGTGGCATTCAAAGACTGGAGTTGCAGGTCCCTGCTTTAAAAGATTAGAATATTACATCAGGCCAATAAAATAATAAACAATACAGAAATTTGGGCATAATGACAAATATGCTTGATACCTGTTTAGAGGGTGTTATTTTTAGAAGGTACTTTTAATCTAATAAACGAGCATCATTGGAACGCATATTCTATTTTTTTTAATATGTCAGGCAGACGAGCAGGCAGCATAATGGTAAGTGCAAAAGATTTAATCTTTAGAAAAAAAAGAAAAAACTCACTCAAAAGAGGAGGCAGGAACAAAACAATAAACAGGCAGGCGAGACAGCATTGCATGATCCAAAAAACAAGACATGAACAGAGCTGGTGACATGATCTGAAATGTTTCCACGATGTGTAACTGAACAGGTATGTATTTATGGAGCGTGAACCAGGTGGAGCAAGGAGACAGATTAGCTTGGAGCAGGTAAACCAAATGAAGTTAATTAACAGACAGTAGAGAACAAAATGTGACTGGAGCAAAACAGAGACTCTTGAATACAAACTAACAGAAACTAGAAAAACGTGAAACTAAAGCATAACCAGATCCAAAAACCAAATTTGACAAAACATGAATTAGAAGACAAAAACTAAAGCATGACCAGGAAAATAATAAACAGAAGCATGATTCAAAAACTGTGAGAAACATATAAGAAAAAAACAGAAACCAAACAACCCCAAATCATAACAATATTTCACAACATGAGTGATGCATGGTATTAAAATTCTTTCCTCTGACAATATGGTCCAATTAGGCAATTGTGCATCCCATCCTCGCGGGACCCGGCCGGGCCAAGCCCGAACGAGAGACGCGAGGCCATCCCCCAGTGGGCCCACCACCTGCAGGGGGAACCGTGACGGACCGGTGCAAAGAGGATTGTGTGGCGGACGAAGGTGGAGACCTCAGCGGCCCGATCCCCAGATGCTTAGGCTGGCTCTAGGGACATGGAATGTCACCTCGCTGGGGGGGGGAAGGAGCCTGAGCTTGTGCGGGAGGTCGAGAGATATCGACTAGAAATAGTCGGGCTCGCCTCCACGCACAGCGTGGGCTCTGGAACCCATCTCCTTGAGAGGGGTTGGACTCTCTTCTACTCTGGAGTGGCCCACGGGGAGAGGCGGTGGGCTGGTGTGGGTTTGCTTGTTGCCCCCCAGCTCAGCCGTCTCGTGTTGGGATTTACCCCAGTGGATGAGAGGGTCGTATCCCTGCGCCTTCAGGTTGGGGAGAGGTCTCTGACTATCATTTCAGCCTACGGGCTGAGTGGTAGTGCAGAGTACCCGGCCTTCTTGGCGTCCCTGTTGGGGGTGCTGGATAGTGCCCCTCCCGGGGACTCCATTATTCTGCTGGGGGACTTCAACGCCCACGTGGGTAACGACAGTGACACCTGGAGAGGCGTGATCGGGAGGAATGGCCTCCCCGATCTGAATCCGAGTTGTGTTTTGTTATTGGACTTCTGTGCTAGTCACGGATTGTCCATAACGAACACCATGTTCAAACATAAGGGTGTCCATCAGTGCACTTGGCACCAGGACACCCTAGGCAGGAGGGTGATGATCAACTTTGTTGTCGTATCATCAGACCTTCGGCCGCATGTTTTGGACACTCGAGTGAAGAGAGGGGCTGAGCTGTCCACTGATCACCACCTGGTGGTGAGTTGGATCCGCTGGAGGAGGAGAAAGCCGGACAGACTTGGCAGGCCCAAGCGCATAGTGAGGGTTTGCTGGGAATGCCTGGCGGAGCCCTCGGCCAGGGATGTATTCAACTCCCACCTCCGGGAGAGCTTCGACCAGATCCCGGGAGATGTTGGAGACATAGAGTCCGAGTGGACCATGTTCTCCGCATCTATTGTCGATGCTGCTGCCCGTAGCTGCGGCCGGGTGGCCGGGTGGCCGGGCACTCCCTTAGAGATAGGGTGAGGAGCTCGGCCATCCGGGAGGGGCTCGGAGTAGAGCTGCTGCTCCTCCACATCGAGAGGAGCCAGTTGAGGTGGCTCGGGCATCTATACCGGATGCCTTCTGGACGCCTTCCTCGGGAGGTGTTCCAGGCACGTCCCACCGGGAGGAGGCCCAGGGGACGGCCCAGGACACGCTGGAGGGACTATGTCTCTCTGCTGGCCTGGGAACGCATTGGGCTCCCCCTGGAGGAACTGGAGGAGGTGTCTGGAGAGAGGGACGTCTGGGCGTCTCTGCTGAGTCTGCTGCCCCCGTGATCCGGTCCCGGATAAGCGGAGGACGATGAGTACGAGTACGAGTACGAAATTACTTTGAAGTTGATTTCTGCTCTGCACCGGTTGAGGATGGATGAGGTCAGAAGAAAAAGGAGGGGAGGGGGACCACGCGTCCATGATCAAATTAACAGAAAAAACGTTAATTTCTCATCCGTCCAGGAGGGGAAAAGATGAACCGTTAATCGACTGCATTACACAACTCATCTCCTTGGACATAGAACCTCTGTGGGTTTCCACCTGCGCCAGGTGTCGGCGCGGTCTTCGATCTGTAAACAAATCTCCTGATCTTCTCGCATAAGACAGATTTCCAGCTTTCAAGCTCTTCGGGGAATGGCCTTGTGGAGCAAAAGTTCACCTCCGTTACGCTGTCCTGTTAGACAGGCGGGAAATCTGGGTTTTACACTCTTGGTGACGACAGAGCTGCGACGTGTGTTGACCTGCGTGTGTCAAAATGTGCGACCAAAGTGGATGGCCCCAACAATTGCACAAAACCTTGAAAGCAAGCCAGGAAATAATACTTGGAGTATGTATCATTTCAGATTCACAGTACGTCGTTTCAGATCTAACTGGTCAGTTTATTACTTTATAGGAATGCCGTGTTCAATGACAAAAGTATTTTTTTTTCAGCATTGGCATGAACTGTAACACGTAACATCCCAAGGTTACCACGAAGCAAAGGCTATTTAATTCCTAATGGCACATTTCAACAGAACTGGTTTGTCATGCTGCCAAAATTCCACAGAGACATATGGATGATAATGAATTTTCCTCTCAAAGCTCTGACTGACTGACTGACTGACTGATGTTTCCTTTTTTCCTCAAATGCCTGCTTTCTCTGTTCTACTAGAGATGTTTCTCAGAAAGGCAGCGTGTTTAGGGTTCTTGAGGTCATGCATTTCAGAAGTAGAAAGTGACATTTCTGGATCATATATGTGTTCACTTGGATGGTTAATGGATTAGCAGTTCCTTCATTGAATAAATACACTAATAGGGCCAGTAGTATGTAAGTATACTGGCCCATGTCATGTGTTTGCTGCTGATGTTTCTTTCTGTACAATGTTAAGCTGAGACTCTGTCCAGGATAGAATCATTGAAGAAACTATTGCTGCTATTAACTATGTGTATTTCCTAAGGGTGTGCGCTATTTATCATTTTCAATATTGATTTATTATGTTAACGGGTAGACAGCTTATGCCTGGTTCACACAGCAAGATTTTAAAATTGATTGATTTTCAAAACCTGAGAGACCTCACACATATTGTTAAAAAAACATAGGTATAACAGGGCTGGTACTACAGTGTGTGGTGTACAGCCACAAGGCAAGCACAACACACCACACAGACAGAACAGATTTCACTCGCGAACACTCGTCAGAATCTGCATAATTATCTTACGTAATAGAGTATTTTTATCACTTTGTGAAAAAGGTAAAAACAAAGCAGAAATTATACTAAAGTACATGCATACTCTAACAAGCTTTCAGCATGCAGATGTTGTCTTTTTCTTTAAACCTTGAGACAACTTGCAGGTTTTGTCTCTTGCACAGAGATGCACAGAGGATGTTGGACCAACTAGCTCAATCTGCAAAGTCAAAAGCAGTTACAACAGTGGTACATCAAAACCTTTTCATCTTCTTTGAAAAAAGTACTAGTCTAACCACCTAAAGTGTCACTGTTTGTAGGCACACTGCTTTCTGGACAAACAAATAGGATTGTTGCTCTAGGCCTGAATGAAATGCTGACATAACAGTCACTATAAAAACATCACATGGTTTCCATGACAACATACTGCGGCACTATCAGCCAGTGTGCAGCTGCCATTTGTGCTTCAATCATCTGATTGTTGATTATACATGTGCTGCCCCTTCAAAGAAGTGCATTTTCTTCTTCCTTTTCTCTTTCCATTTTCGAGAATATCCATTAAGAATTTAAAAATGTCCCCTAGAATATCATAGCCATATAACATAGTTATATCTTATTTGTCTTGTTTGTTAGCTTCATAGCTGGGAATGCAACGTTTGGTTCTGAAAAAATCAATTTCACTTAAATGAAAAGGGGTAGAATTAAATCAACCAAATTATCTGTTAGTTTATGTTTTTTAAGTACCTATTTACCAAATATTCACTGATTTTATAATCAAACACAATTAAGGTCCAACTTCTATCAAAATCGGAAACAGTTTTTATTTTAACAGTAATGTTAACTTTGAAATTAAACGGAAGCAAAATGTGTTAGATTCACAACAGTACTGTTTTGCTTTCTTTAATGGTAAAAATGTAATTCTTAGCAGTAACAAATGTTACTGTAGAATTGAATAAACCACTATTACAAGTCTGTTAAATCACATATATTCAACCAATTGAAAACAGCTAGTCATTCATCAAAGATCATCTAAAAAGGTTTTGGAAATTAAGCTTTTTTTGCTTATTGTGGGTCACAACAAATCATCATCAAATTAGTGTTATTGCAAAAATATACACCCATAGTACTCCCTTTGTTTGTCTTTCCCATGCAAAGCACTCCTGCCTCAGTATTTCCATGTTCAGCTGTGTTTTCTTCCTAGAGAGAACCATTGAAAACAAGTACTGCTGCCATTAGGGATATGTCCCCCTATTAGTTTATTTCCCCAGTGCCTTTATGTTACACTATGTTTCCTTACAGGACATAATCACGGACAGAGCTACTCCTGCCATTTTACTGAATGCAGTCATATTCAATTATTTAGAATATGTATTCCGATGTGGCTCGTTCGTCAAATTAAAAGTACCATTTGAAAATAACAACCTGCAAGTAGGAATTAATCATTTTAGTTAATCCCACATTTCTGTATTATTATTTTTTTATTGGTCTGATTTAATAGTGTAATCTTAAATATTTTGGTTTTGTTAGCTGTAAACAGAATCAGACAATCAAACAATCATCAGAATTAACTAAAACAAAAGCTTGAAAACATCAGTTTGAGTGTAATTATTCTATATAATTCACCAAGTGAATTGAGTTACTGAAATAAATAAAATAAAGCTTCCTTCCTGGACAGAATCCCCAACCTGCCATCAGGTATATCTAGTAGTTTTCCTCCCGGCTCATCCTTCTTTCTTAAGATTTGTTTCCCTGGCGAACGAAGACAGTGAGTGATCTATTGCTACCATGAACTTTGTCTACTCTTCATTTTTCTTTCTCATGAAAAGTACTCCGGGAGAAAAGATTCTGTCTTCCTGTCTTGTGTTTCCTGTCGGTTTTCTTTATCCCATCTTGTCAATAGAGATGGTTGTCGTTAATGCTGAGCCTTGTCCTGCTTCAGGTTTGTTTCTATTTAAAGTAAATGGTTGCTCTCCATTGTCACCCCATGCTTGTTCAGGATGAAGGATCGCTACAAAGCCAATAAGTCTTTGAAGGCTGTCCTTATGGTGCGTTCACAACGAATGCGGATTCTGTGAATATTTCGCCTCATTTTTGTGCTTTTGCCCGCTTGACATTCTGCGTGAACTCTGCGTTGCCATTTGGCAACAAGCGGCAACGCTTTGTTGTGTCATCAAATAGGAGGAGCTTCCATCTGCTGCTTGCTGGTTTCAACTGAACATGGCGGACATGGATTTCATGGATAATTACGGTGTTTTACCTGTGGGGAGCCGAAAAACGCCGCCAAAGTCAACGTCCCTGGGTTCACCAGATTCCTCAGGGATGGGAACAGTTCGGAGATTACCACCACCTACTCCTGGAGCTGCGTCTGGATGACAGTCAATTTCAGCGGTACTTCCGTCTATCCAGGACCCAGTTTGAAGATCTGCTGTCCCGTGTTGGGAGATGAATCGGGACACCAACTACCAGCACTATATCCCCGCTGCTGAACGCCTGTCCATCTGTCTTCGGTGAGTAAATAAATCTCAGCTCAGTAAAAAAACTGCCGATTTTTAATGTCCACATCTCCTAAATATAAGATATTTGTGCCTAAACAGAACCAGGCCAGGTCCTTTCTGTACTTGTCTCGGTAAAAGTAATTAGTTCAGTCATACAACTCTGGCACACCGCCACTATGATCTGGTCCTCCATCTTCACTGACAACCACTTCTTCTCCACTGCGGTCTTTCACCCTACGTCACAGCCACATCCAGTCCCTGATTGGTTGACGCGACGTGAATTTAGGAAAAAGTTCAGATTTTTCAACTCATCCATTGCTCTCGCTCTGTTCCTGCTTCGCTCGGCGCGCCTTCTGCACCGCATCCTTTGTTTCCTTTGCACCGCGCCACGCCGCTCCGCTCCTGAACGCGCCTCTACATAGGGATAACATGTAAATCGGCCGCTACTATTGCAGAAACCGCGTTCGGTGTGAACGCACCGTTACAAAGACAACTTTTTTACAACTGACATTAAATAATCAACTGAATTGAGCTGTATTGCATTATAATTTAGAGTAAACTGGATTATATGTAATTCAATTTAATCTGATTAAATGAGTGGAGTGGAGTGGAGTGGAGTGGAGTGGAGTGGAGTGGAGTGGAGTGGAGTGGAGTGGAGTGGGGTGGGGTGGAGTGGATTGGATTGAAATAAATTGGAATGTTGTAAATTGAATTTAGACTAGACTAGATTTGGAATAGTTGTATATGAACTGGACCTATTTATCCTCTAAATACCCTTGATATATTGGTTATGAGACGAGGCAAAATCAAAAAAGTGTATTGGAACAATTTAACATATTTCTTGCATGTTTTTACATTTAAAAAAATGCTTTATTGAACAATTAGACAGAATTATCACTGCTAAAGCTGTACTGGCCAAATACGGTAATAGGTGCACATATGATGATGCGGAAAAACTGATGAAGTATCTGTTTACTTTGCTTCCCCTGTCATAAATAGCTCTTAAGACTAGTGCTGCAAAAGTATTAAATTGCTAATAATTCGTCAATGGTTTTAAGATATTGTCCTAGAGAACATGCAGACTGTACTTTCCATATGTATTTGTGAAAGTACAATGTGAAGTTAAATAGAACTAAAGGTACATGTTTGTATACCATGTGGTTCTGATTGTGGAGTCTTTGATAAAACTGAAAAAGGTTTATCTATCTACCTCTCTCTGTCATTACACCACATGGGAAATTTAGCTGCAGCATACTCGCAACTCTGTTCCCGGAAACTCTATCAATCACTCAATTCAATGTGTTTGCCTCACTGGTATTTTAGTTCCCCATTCCCTCAACATCTGCTGCATGGAAGTGGAGCACTCATCCCTTTTTTTTTTCTCTTGTCTCACCCCCCACACAAAACTGGCAGTGGCATTGTTTACCCCTGGTGAGAAAACCAGAAGGATCAGGGAATACAAAACCAGCCTGTGGGATTAATAGTATCATATGCAAGAGTATCCATGGGACTGCAGTTGTAAATCTGTTTGTTTAAAGGTAGAAACAATAATTTATCTAAGTTTAACACATGCAAATTTACCCTCTGCTCATCTAAAATAGGATATTTAGTAATCCCTTATAACTACTATTTAAATCCACACTGTAGATGAAACTACATCTTTACCGGAACCAATTTTGAAATGCCTTATTTTTTTCTATCACTATCTGTATCAAAGATGGGTGAAAGATACTAACGTCTATTGTTTTAGGTGCTGATAAATTTGTAAGGTGCATAAATTTGTAATGTAAATCTATTCACAATGTTACATCACACAGTTTAAGTGGGTTTTAATTGGTCTAATGATTGGTTTGCAAATTACAGGTTTTATTTTATTATAATACCATAAAGGGTGTTTTTTTAGTGATGATTTTTTTCCAACAAAATGCTGCCTTTATTGATTCATTTGTAATAATATGATTAAAAAATTCCGTTTTATGCTTTTTTACATTTATTTTTCCTTTTATTCAGAATCAGAATCAGTTTTATAGCCAGGTTTGCAGTGAACAAACACTGAATTTTATTTATTTTTTTATTTATTTTTTTATTTTTGTGGTATATATAATAGTGGAAATAAAGAATATCCTTTTAAATCTACATATATACACAACTGACTTTACAAAAAAATATAATGTGAGTTCTGTTCATGTATGCATGGTATTGTTCTGGACTGTCAAAGGTTCAACAGAGAAACAGCCTGGGGGAAGAAACTGTTCGTGTGGCGGCTGGTTTTAGCAGACAGCACACTGTAGCGCCAACCTGAAGGTAAACGTCTAAACAGTTTGTGTGTGTCTGCAGAGATTTTAGCTGCCCTTTTCCTGACCCTAGAGCTGTATAAGACCTGGATAGAGCGAAAGTCAGCCCTTATGATTCTCTCTGCAGACCTGATTAAAGTTGCAGCCTGAACCTATCCTGTTTGGTGGATGAGTCAAACCACACCGAGATGGACGAAGACAGGACAGACTTATTTATTGCAGTGTAGAAGATGACCAGCAGGTCCTCTGGAAGGTTTTACTTCTTGAGTTGTCTCATGAAGTACTCTCTCTGCTGGGCCTTCTTCCAAACATTGTCTATGTGTGAAGACTATCTTAGGTTTCGAGAATTGATGGTTCCCAGGAACCGGAAGTGGTCCACAGCAGTCACAGTGTTGCTGAGGATGGTATGTGGGGGTGGTGTTCTACAAAAGTCCACCATCATCTCCACAGTCTTGAGTGAGTTAAGTTCCAGATGGTTCTGACCACACCAGTGTACCAGCCAATCCACCTCCTGTCTGTATGCAGACTCATCAATGTCCTGGATCATTGCAATAACAGTGGTGTCATCTGCAAACTTCATGAGTTTCACAGCCTAGTCCGCTGAGGTTAAGTCATTTGTGGGAGAGGAGAGAGGGAGAAGAGGAGAGGGGAGAATACACACTCCTGAGGGGTGCCGGTTCTGATGGTTTTTGTGCGGGAGAAGATGCCCCCCATCCTCACCTGCTGCTGCTGGTCCTTCAGGAAGCTGGTGATCCACTGACCCTAAACTAGAGCAGTTTCAACAACTCTCAACAATCGAGGTTCTGTTTCCATTATATCTTTACATCTGCTGAAAAAGGTAATGACTGAGAACAAATGGAAAATTACGTTCTCAATTCTCCCTGTTGCTTTAAAGTTTCCATGTCTCATTAATGTAGACATTATGGCCAACTTCATGCATCATGGGTATATCTACAATCTTGTTTGAATTTCAATGGACAATGAATATCTAGAATAGTGTAGACAGGGTTTAGGGAAAATTGTGTCACATCCCAAAAACCCCACAAAGATTACAATTAATATTAATCTTTGAAGACAAAAAATTTAAATTTTAGTTTTTTATGTTTTACTGAAAATAAAAATGGCTTGTAGTCTATGCATTATGTTGCTGGCATATATTTTATGTATGTATATACTGTAGGTATCTTTGGAGCAAAAGATTCAAAGGGCTTTCTAAGGGTCATAAGTACTGTAATTTGCTTTCACAATTCCAGAGGAATCTTAGGGTTATGTAACAGCCAGCTGATATTCAGAATGGCCACATTTTATTAACATGACATGTACCAGTTGCTGTTTGTTGAGGATTTCATGTTTACGGCAAAGTTAGAATACAACTTGAACATCTAATGGTGACAAGTAGCACTAAAAGACTAAAAACCCCTGATGGATTGCTTTGTTCAACTGGGGCTGCAAGAGGGGCAGGCAACAAAGCCGTGCAGAGCCCCTCCTCAGACCTGACATTACCATGTGTCATGGCTGGTTCAGATAAATGTAGACCTTGCTAAACACACCGATTCACACCTGGCATTAAAATTCATCATCAGCAATTGGATCACAGTATTCCCCTTTACATGCAAATAAACAAATAGCCAGATCACAAAATATCAGAATAGAGGCATACCCTGTCCAGTAATTCGAAGGCAATTAAAATGTATGCACATAGTTGTAATTCATCATGTTTTATCATTGAGTAGAATTCAAACAAGTTTATGAGAACCCTTTTGATTATTCCCTCAGAAAACTGTTTATTCATATTAAATTAACCAGAAAGAGTGTTAATTTTAAAAATGCCATTTATGGAATAATGTTTTTTTCAACTTCCAAGTCTCTACTGTTGGAGGGAAGTAAACTGTCCTACAAAATATCTTGAGTACACTAACATGTGTATTTTGGGCTGTTCAGGTTTGATAAGTCCTTTCAGAAGGGATGATAATGCCTTGTGTGAAAGGGTTCACAGTTTACCTTTGGGTGAAAGAAAGTGATAATAAGGGTGATGTATTCTACATAAGTGTATTAACATCGTGGTTTGAAACATCAGTAATAAATTGAGGCACCTATGGCATTTGTTTTCAGGAACTGATGTATTGCATTATAATGTTCACCGTCATTTTGGGTGCAAACACAGTTTGGAGAACTGCAGAATATTATTGTTCAGAGCTTTAAGGTCAATCAATGCATAAAAACAAAGAAAAGAAAACATAAATCTTAAGAAATTGTTCTGTACAGCAATAATATAATAGTATAATAGTAGTTTGTTTTATTTGGATAAATGTGCCAAATTATATTTAGCAAAAGAAGCTATTGTTGACATGCAATTCGTTTTTAACAGGGCAGAGGGGCGAAAGAACAACAAATTAATGGTAGAACCAGTCAGGTCTTCAAAAAGAAGCAAAAACATAGCTGATATGAGAACTGTTATAGGCATCAGTGCAAAGACGACAAGTAGACAACTGAATTAAAAACTTTCAAAAACAGTGTAGGGTTTCTCAGCTCATAAAACACCTATTTTCATATTTTTTGTAAGACATCTATTTTTGCATTTTTGTTATTTATTTTTTTTACCAAATAACTTGTTATTCCATCATAAATTGTTTAATATTTAACTTACTTATAACTTTGTTAATCTTTTAATCTATAAAACGTACAGTAGAAAGTGTCTTTAGGCACATTTAAATAGAAAATTAACAGCTATTGCTTGCAAATATTTTAGATTCATTAGATGTATTTTTTGCTACTTTGCCAGACATGTCTGGCAGAGTAGCAATTAGAATTGTTGTCTGAGTGCCAAAAAGAAGCTCAACAACTTTATTTTCCCAGGTGGAGCATTATGGCTAACGCATAATGCTCCACTTGATATAAAAAAATAATACTTTATTAGAAACTGCTTTGGGATTATTTCAATTGCAGTAATGATGGAGATGGAAACGAAAAGGATCAAAAACAAGAAGCAGGAAAGAGAGAAAGGTCAGGCAAAAGGGAAAATGGGAGAGAAAGAGAAAAGACTAGAGGAGAAATAGAAGGATGAAGAGAATACAAGATACTAGAAGATTGCTTCACACCTGCAGAAACATATATAACAACAGCAAATTCACCAAAAAGTGCACTGCACTAATGAATGCAAGATGTATCTGGTGCTAACTACATCTTAATACACCTAAATCCAAACACCTGTGCCTGTGAGTGTGCTTGTGTGTGTTCCTTTTCACAGGAGCACACCCCAACAGATGAGCTCCACCCCCAAAAGCTGATGAAGACACATCCACACAGTGCAAGCTCAACACACAGCCCCACTCCAAGAACCCTGCCGCATCGTGCCTTCCACCACACAATGCGCTGTGATGGCAAGACATTGGCCCCGCACAATGCCACCCCAGCCTCCACCCACAAGCGCATCAGAACAGACACCACCCAGCACCATACTCACAACAGACCACCCGAACCCCACACAAAGACGGGACAAACTCACCCAGCAAGAGGTCCCCGACCAGCAGCACACACCAAGGGCTGGTGGCCCCCACTATACCCCCGCAACCACAGAAAAGACCACATCACCACCACTGCAATGGCAGCGCAGGGAGAAACACCTGCCAGCTTCACCACTCAGCTGATCCAAATGTCGGTGACTACACATCCAATAAGAGAGGACACAACCCCACACACCCCACACACTGCTAGCCCCTCCGTATCACCCCCCAGCCCCCCCCCAGCACCTGTCTTCCAAACCCCAGCCCATACCCCAACCAGCAGGCCTCTCTCCTGGCCTCCAAACCCCAAATGGTAAACAGTTGTCCCAAGAGATCCCAAGCCCACCTCTGCCTGCCCAAATGTGGTGTTGATGCAGAACCCTCAATGTCTACATGCAATTTGACTCTTAGAGGTGGGCGCAGGCAGCAGAGGTCAGGTTAATAAAATATTCTACCCTTTGAATGCCATTAAGTGTGCCCACCCCAAGGCCCTACATGTGTGTGTCAGATTCATTAGATATATATTTATAGCATTTTATTAATATAATGTAATGGTTTTTGTAATTTAACAAAAAACCAGTCACAGTATTTCACAATTCAATCGGTGAGAATCAAAATAATTATTTTTTCCTATTCTAGAGCAAAAGTAGTAACGGTTTTGCTTTCGCCGAAACTGCTTATTTGTGTGAAAAACGTATTTATTTGTTCCTTAATGCTTAGACTTCCCTTAATATCTAAGCTACATTGGCAAACCTTCTCTAAAAATATCAGTTGGTTTGGAGACTGCCAGTCTGCTGTCTTCAGTTCTTTGTCAATCAGTTTCTGCTCTTCTAATTTGACACTGTAGCTCTGAGGATAATTGTGGCATAGCTTATTAGTCTGTTGAGCAGGTCTGCAGAGGAGCATACCTACTGTGCAATGTGTTGAAGGTGCAAATATATAGCCTGCTTATTGTGATGCCATTAGAGCAATAAGTACACAAATATGCTTTAATTTGCAGCTGCAGAATACTAAACCTTCAATCCTTGGACTTTTTTGACCACTTAACCAAAAAAACCAGATTTTAAGATTTTGAATTATTTATCCACAGTTGTAAGGCCTTAAGCTCAATGGATGCTTCCAAGGAGACATTTAAAATAATTTTAAAACCAAGGATGGTAGATCGTAGTATGGAGGACCGATCCTGACAAAATTAAAAATAAAAGCAGAAATATATATATTTTGTTTTTCCTTTTCCTTAAACATGCGTTTTCATCAAGAAATGTAAATGTTTTCTTTTTTGTTTTCATTAGACATGCGTTTTCATCAAGAAATGTAAATGTTTTCTTTTTCCTTTACCTTATGCAGTTCTGCTTCATTATGCAAATGAGAAGGGCTGCCTTCTTCTCTCCAGCTCCTCTCCTATTGGTCAATATACAGGAAGGAGGAGGATCCATGTGCAGGCCGAGGGTGTGTCCCAATTCAGGGGCTGGATCCTTCCAAGTGCGTACTTGTGGGCTGATTACATCACAGCGCGGCGTGTAAGGTCTGACAGATGCTGCCGACAAATGTGTCCTTCTTTTGCCCGATTTGTAGGAAGAGTTGTGAGTATCCTTCGCGGGCCATCTTTTCCCATGATTCATTGCGGGTCGAAGCGGTTTGGTCGAACAGGGGCAGCCATGGCGGACCACACTGGCAAAAGCTGTGAGTAAACTGTGAAAAATTACACTTTCTGTGACACAAATGAACTTTTACAATGTTTTTTGTGCGGGAATATAACTGTGTAGACGAAAAAAATTTGCTTGATTTATCAAGACATCGCTTAATTTCAAACGTGCCCCGACGTTTTCGGAGTTTTCCGCTCCCACCGTAGTAACTGCCGGTTTGCTTCGTCAGCCCTACCGGCGGTGAGGCGAGCTAGCCTGGTAGAGATCTGACCGGACTGTCGGCACTGAGCTCCTGCTGCCAGTCATCACAGTGAACGTTAAACACAAGTGATTTCTAACAGTTTATGTTATTATTTTAATGTATTGTGTCATTTGTTCATGTAAGTCGATTTGACATTACAGGTGATATTAAAGTTAACCTGAATAAATGGATGATTTTATGTAATCCTACCATATCGCTGGAGAGTGTGATTGAGAATAAATAAGTTTTTAAATATTCATATTTGATGAAGAAATATGCTATATGTGTTTTTAAAAGTGTATTTATAATTCAGCCAGCATTATAATTTGTGATACCAGGTACAGCTGAAGAGAAATACACTTTCAAATGCAAGCAAATCTCAGTAAAGAAGTGAAAAGTTTGAAAGAGCTTGTTTTAGGCATTTGCATAGAAATATTTTAATATGTTCTGCAAATTAAGACAAATGGAAAATTAAAAAATGCTTTTTTTACACTGATATTAAGGAAGATGTTTTTTTTTTTTTGTTGTTTAGGGACAAAGGAGCAGACGGGCCAGTTTATGAAGCTCAGGGTGAGAACCACCACCTTTTTACTGGAGCTAAAAACTCAGCCACCGTGGTTTGGAGGTACAATAACAACATTCTTTGCAGTCAGTTTCTGTCCAGTTTCAAAAACTCCTATCTCTCTATCTTTCATAAATATCCATCCAGTGATTTTGGTTTTCCCTCTTTCCTTTTGCTTGTTTAGGACAATTCTGGAGAAGATGGGCCAACAGGGGAAGGTCACCACCTTGCTGGCCGAAAAAAAGTGGGACAATATGAAAAGGAAATATAAAGTTTGTTCAGAAGTTCTCATGTCACACAAAAATAAAAAATATTTCTAAAAGTCTTATTGGTTTCTCTGTTTTGTCAACTCTTCTTTTATTCCCTCTAACTTTAGGATTTTAAGTATCCAGGGTCAGGAGAGGGAGTCAGTGAAAAGCCCACTGCTGCTACTTGACCCTGGTTTGTCCTTATGGATGAGATGGTGGGACAGAGGTCTTCCACAACACCTCCTGTCCTAATTACCTCCATCCCTTAGGACACTCCAAGGCCAAGCGGAGCGGTGGGCAACCAGATGGAGAAGGAAGACAGTGAGCCAGCAGGAAGGGGTCAGAAAAGAAAGAGGGACAGAGATGATGGAGTTGATCAGGGAGGACATGAGGGTACAGAGAGAAGCAGAAGAGAAGAGGGCACAGAGAATGGACAGACTGTTTTCCATCTTAGAAAGAATGGTACTGAAATAAGGTGCTATATAAGAAATAATATTAAGTTTTGTTCAGATTGTTTCTTAAAGTTTTAAGCTGTTCTAATAAATTTCAATATTGTTTTTTCACCAATGTATTTTATTTCCATTTGACCTAACTATACATCAACTTAATTTAAATTTCTAAACACAGTTTATTTTGAAAATTACAAATAGCATTTTAAACAGAATGTGGAAAAAAAAAACACATTCAAACAGATCAAGATTACAAGACAAAAGGCATAAAATGAAACTATGTACAAGTATTTACAATGGCGACAGCAGGATCAACTTGAGTGAACGGTTCCTGGAAAAACCTCTTCAACAGAACAAAGAGGCAGATGTTTTTCTGAACAGAAAGTCTGGCAGTGTGGCTAAATCTCTCACAAGGTCAGAGACTTGGATGGGACGCTGCAACTGAGACCTGCGGTTAGTCTTTCTGGATGGTGAGCGAAGCATCACACAGGTGGTCTGCAGATATTTGTGATGCCTCTTTCCGCTGTCCACGTCATCAAGTTTAAAGGGCTGGCTGGACCACATCACTAATCAGGAATGTAATCAGGAATATGCAGAATTAGAAGATTGTGCTCACAAAATGTGACAATTAGTTATACCCCTCAAACATTAATTACATCTATAATATTATACCTGCCTGCATACAGTAGTCATGTTCTGGTGGTGTGTATGTATATATATATATATACATACACTGCTGAAAAGAAATAAAGGGAACACTTAAACAACACAATATAACTCCAAGTAAATCAAAGTTCTGTGAAATCAAACTGTCCACTTAGGAAGCAACACTGATTGATAATCAATTTCACATGCTGTTGTGCAAATGGAATAGACAACAGGGGGAAATCTTTGGCGATTAGCAAGACACACTCAATAAAGGAGTGGTTCTGCAGGTGGGGACAACAGACCACTTCTCAGTACCTATGCTTTCTGGCTGATGTTTTGGTCACTTTTGAATGTTGGTGGTGCTTTCACACTCGTGGTAGCATGAGACGGACTCTACAACCCACACAAGTGGCTCAGGTAGTGCAGCTCATCCAGGATGGCACATCAATGTGAGCGGTGGCAAGAAGGTTTGCTGTGTCTGTCAGCGTAGTGTCCAGAGCCTGGAGGCACTACCAGGAGACAGGCCAGTACACCAGGAGACGTGGAGGAGGCCGTAGGAGGGCAACAACCCAGCAGCAGGACTGCCACCTTCGCCTTTGTGCAAGGAGGAACAGGAGGAGCACTGCCAGAGCCCTGCAAAATGACCTCCAGCAGGCCACTAATGTGCATGTGTCTGCACAAACGGTTAGAAACTGACTCCATGAGGATGGTATGAGGGCCTGACGTCCACAAATGGGGGTTGTGGTCACAGCCCAACACCGTGCAGGACGCTTGGCATTTGCCAGAGAACACCAGGATTGGCAAATTCGCCACTGGTACCCTGTGCTCTTCTCAGATGAAAGCAGGTTCACACTGAGCGCATGTGACAGACGTGACAGAGTCTTGAGACACTGTGGAGAGCGATCTGCTGCCTGCAACATCCTTCAGCAAGACTGGTTTGGCAGTGGGTCAGTAATGGTGTGGGGTGGCATTTCTTTGGAGGGCCATGGCCCTCCAAGTGCTCGCCAGAGGTAGCCTGACTGCCATTAGGTACCGAGATGAGATCCTCAGACCCCTTGTGAGACCATATGCTTGTGCGGTTGGCCCTGGGTTCCTCCTAACGCAGGACAATGCTAGACCTCATGTGGCTGGAGTGTGTCAGCAGTTCCTGCAAGATGAAGACATTGAAGCTATGGACCGTTCCCCAGACCTGAATCTGATTGAACACATCTGGGACATCATGTCTCGCTCCATCCACCAACGTCATGTTGCACCACAGACTGTCCAGGAGTTGGCGGATGCTTTAGTCCAGGTCTGAGAGGAGACCATCCACGTCTCATCAGGAGCATGCCCAGGCGTTGTAGGGAGATCATACAGACACGTGGAGGCCACACACAATACTGAGCCTCATTTTGACTTGTTTTAAGGACATTACATCAAAATTGGATCAGCCTGTAGTGTGTTTTTCCACTTTCATTTTGTGTGTGACTCAAAATCCAGGCCTCCATTGGTTAATAAATTTGATTTTCATTGATAATTTTTGTGTGATTTTGTTGTCAGCACATTCAACTTTGTACAGAACAAAGTATTCAATGAGAATATTTCATTCATTCAGATCTAGGATGTGTTATTTGAGTGTTCACTTTATTTTTTTGAGCAGTGTATAAATATATACACATATATATATATATATAGAGAGAGGAAAATAAGTATTTGAACACCCTGCAATTTTGCAAATTGTCCCACTTAGAAATCATGGAGGGGTCTGAAATTTTCATCTGAGGTCAGATTCAGGTCTGGGGAACGGGCGGGCCAGTCCATAGCTTCAATGTCTTCATCTTGCAGTAACTGCTGACACACTCCAGCCACTTGAGGTCTGGCCGAGGGCCAACCGCACCAGCATATGGTCTCACAAGGGGTCTGAGGATCTCATCTCGGTACCTAATGGCAGTCAGGCTACCTCTGGCAAGCACATGGAGGGCCATGGCCCTCCAAAGAAATGCCACCCCACACCATTACTGACCCACTGCCAAACCAGTCATGGTGAAGGATGTTGAAGGCAGCAGATCGCTCTCCACAGTGTCTCAAGACTCTGTCACGTCTGTCACATGCGCTCAGTGTGAACCTGCTTTCATCTGAGAAGAGCACAGGGTACCAGTGGCGAATTTGCCAATCCTGATGTTCTCTGGCAAATGCCAAGCGTCCTGCACGGTGTTGGGCTGTGACCACAACCCCCATTTGTGGACGTCGGGCCCTCATACCATCCTCATGGAGTTGGTTTCTAACCGTTTGTGCAGACACATGCACATTAGTGGCCTGCTGGAGGTCATTTTGCAGGGCTCTGGCAGTGCTCCTCCTGTTCCTCCTTGCACAAAGGCGAAGGTAGCGGTCCTGCTGCTGGGTTGTTGCCCTCCTACGGCCTCCTCCACGTCTCCTGGTGTACTGGCCTGTCTCCTGGTAGTGCCTCCAGGCTCTGGACACTACGCTGACAGACACAGCAAACTTTCTTGCCACAGCTTGCATTGATGTGCCATCCTGGATGAGCTGCACTACCTGAGCCACTTGTGTGGGTTGTAGAGTCCATCTCATGCTACCACGAGTGTGAAAGCACCACCAACATTCAAAAATGACCAAAACATCAGCCAGAAAGCATAGGTACTGAGAAGTGGTCTGTGGTCCCCACCTGCAGAACCACTCCTTTATTGAGAGTGTCTTGCTAATCGCCAAAGATTTCCCCCTGTTGTCTATTCCATTTGAACAACATCATGTGAAATTGATTGTCAATCAATATATCAATATATTGTGTTGTTTAAGTGTTCCCTTTATTTCTTTTCAGCAGTGTATGTATATATATATATATATACATACACACCACCAGAACATGACTACTGTATGCAGGCAGGTATAATATTATAGATGTGATTAATGTTTGAGGGGTATAACTAATTGTCATATTTTGTGAGCACAATCTTCTAATTCTGCATATTCCTGATTACATTCCTGATTGGTGATGTGGTCCAGCCAGCCCTTTAAACTTGATGACGTGGACAGCAGAAAGAGGCATCACAAATATCTGCAGACCACCTGTGTGATGCTTCGCTCACCATCCAGAAAGACTAACCGCAGGTCTCAGTTGCAGCGTCCCATCCAAGTCTCTGACCTTGTGAGAGATTTAGCCACACTGCCAGAGACTTTCTGTTCAGAAAGACATCTGCCTCTTTGTTCTGTTGAAGAGGTTTTTCCAGGAACCGTTCACTCAAGTTGATCCTGCTGTCGCCATTGTAAATACTTGTACATAGTTTCATTTTATGCCTTTTGTCTTGTAATCTTGATCTGTTTGAATGTGTTTTTTTTTTCCACATTCTGTTTAAAATGCTATTTGTAATTTTCAAAATAAACTGTGTTTAGAAATTTAAATTAAGTTGATGTATAGTTAGGTCAAATGGAAATAAAATACATTGGTGAAAAAACAATATTGAAATTTATTAGAACAGCTTAAAACTTTAAGAAACAATCTGAACAAAACTTAATATTATTTCTTATATAGCACCTTATTTCAGTACCATTCTTTCTAAGATGGAAAACAGTCTGTCCATTCTCTGTGCCCTCTTCTCTTCTGCTTCTCTCTGTACCCTCATGTCCTCCCTGATCAACTCCATCATCTCTGTCCCTCTTTCTTTTCTGACCCCTTCCTGCTGGCTCACTGTCTTCCTTCTCCATCTGGTTGCCCACCGCTCCGCTTGGCCTTGGAGTGTCCTAAGGGATGGAGGTAATTAGGACAGGAGGTGTTGTGGAAGACCTCTGTCCCACCATCTCATCCATAAGGACAAACCAGGGTCAAGTAGCAGCAGTGGGCTTTTCACTGACTCCCTCTCCTGACCCTGGATACTTAAAATCCTAAAGTTAGAGGGAATAAAAGAAGAGTTGACAAAACAGAGAAACCAATAAGACTTTTAGAAATATTTTTTATTTGTGTGTGACATGAGAACTTCTGAACAAACTTTATATTTCCTTTTCATATTGTCCCACTTTTTTTCGGCCAGCAAGGTGGTGACCTTCCCCTGTTGGCCCATCTTCTCCAGAATTGTCCTAAACAAGCAAAAGGAAAGAGGGAAAACCAAAATCACTGGATGGATATTTATGAAAGATAGAAAGATAGGAGTTTTTGAAACTGGACAGAAACTGACTGCAAAGAATGTTGTTATTGTACCTCCAAACCACGGTGGCTGAGTTTTTAGCTCCAGTAAAAAGGTGGTGGTTCTCACCCTGAGCTTCATAAACTGGCCCGTCTGCTCCTTTGTCCCTAAACAACAAAAAACAAACATCTTGCTTAATATCAGTGTAAAAAAAGCCTTTTTTAATTTTCCATTTGTCTTAATTTGCAGAACATATTAAAATATTTCTATGCAAATGCCTAAAACAAGCTCTTTCAAACTTTTCACTTCTTTACTGAGATTTGCTTGCATTTGAAAGTGTATTTCTCTTCAGCTGTACCTGGTATCACAAATTATAATGCTGGCTGAATTATAAATACACTTTTAAAAACACATATAGCACATTTCATCATCAAATATGAATATTTAAAAGCTTATTTATTCTCAATCACACTCTCCAGCGATACAGTAGGATTACATAAAATCATCCATTTATTCAGGTTAACTTTAATATCACCTGTAATGTCAAATCGACTTACATGAACAAATGACACAATACATTAAAATAATAACATAAACTGTTAGAAATCACTTGTGTTCAACGTTCACTGTGATGACTGGCAGCAGGAGCTCAGTGCCAACAGTCCGGTCAGATCTCTACCAGGCTAGCTCGCCCCACTGCCGGTAGAGCTGGCGAAGCAAACCGGCAGTTACTACGGTGGGAGCGGAAAACTCCGAAGGTGTCGGAGCACGTTTGAAATTAAGCGATGTCTTGATAAATCAAGCAGATTTTTCACGTCTACACAGTTATATTCATGCACTAAAAACATTGTAAAAGTTCATTTGTGTCACAGAAAGTGTAATTTTTCACAGTTTACTCACAGCTTTTGCCAGTGTGGTCCGCCATGGCTGCCCCTGTTTGACCAAACCGCTTCGACCCGCAATGAATCATGGGAAAAGATGGACCGCGAAGGATACTCACAACACATCCTTCAAATCGGGCAAAAGAAGGACACATTTGTCGGCAACATCTGATAGACCTTACACGCCGCGCTGTGATGTAATCAGCCCACAAGTACGCACTTGGAAGGATCCAGCCCCTGAATTGGGACACACCCTCGGCCTGCACATGGATCCTCCTCCTTCCTGTATATTGACCAATAGGAGAGGAGCTGGAGAGAAGAAGGCAGCCCTCCTCATTTGCATAATGAAGCAGAAATGCATACGGTAAAGGAAAGAGAGACGAGGAAATGTCAAAAGAAAAAAGGTATATGTAAGAAAAAGGAAAAAGAAAACATTTACATTTCTTGATGAAAACGCATGTCTAATGAAAACAAAAAAGAAAACATTTACATTTCTTGATGAAAACGCATGTGTAAGGAAAAGGAAAAACAAAACATTTACATTTCTTGATGAAAACGCACGTGTAAGGAAAAGGAAAAACAAAATATATATATTTCTGCTTTTATTTTTAATTGTGTCAGGAGCGGTCCTCCATACTACGATCTACCATCCTTGGTTTTAAAATTATTTTAAATGTCTCCTTGGAAGCATCCATTGATCCTAAGGCCTTACAACCGTGGACAAATAATTCAAAATCTTAAAATCTGTTTTTTTTGGTTAAGTGGTCAAAAAAGTCCAAGGATTGAAGGTTTAGTATTCTGCAGCTGCAAATTAAATTGATGAAAACACATGTGTAAGTAAAAGGAAAAACAAAACATTTACATTTCTTGATGAAAAACGCACGTGTAAGGAAAAGGAAAAACAAAATATATATATTTCTGCTTTTATTTTTAAGTTTGTCAGGCTCGGTCCTCCATACATAGTGCCTGTTTAGAGTGAACCAATAATACTTAAGAATATATTTTAGTCAATAAACATTAAATAACAACCCCATAACTGTCTATACTGGACTTCTAAAATCGGTCTAGTAATTGTGCATTAATGACATTACCAATTATCCTTAACTGAACCACTATTTGTTTTATAGAGTCATTACAGTCAGGTGGTAAACAATTGCAATTTTCACAAAAATTATGATCACCTATGACTAATTTCTGACTATACAACACTTTTTGGCCCCCTAAAAAAACACAAGGTTGAGTGTGTTCATTCGGGTTTATTTGTTATCTTGTTATTTAACTTGAGTAGTATTATCTATGTTACAGAAATTCATTAACTTGCATTATTACCATTTTAGAATGAAAAGGTCTTTTACTATATGGTCTCCTGACCATCTGGAAAAGAAACGTGTGTTTTCTTTAAACAATCTGTGTGTCCCTCAGTAGTTAAGTCATTTTTAGCACAATTAATTAGCAACTGGGTCGAACTGTGCTCTCGTTGTAGTTGAAGTTGCCTCTGTCTGTTGACCAATAAAGCTGCACATGTCCTGCAAACCCTTTAAACTTTCAAAAATCAAGACAACATCAGGTAGCCAAAGGAGCCATGCAGAAATTAGCAGGATCTATATAGAGCATTACACATAAAATATATCAGCCATAACCCAACCTAAAGCGTTACACAGATCAATAGGCTGTGATGTCTTATCAGTTTTGTTCCATTTTTAGGCTTCACCTCTACTAAAGAAATTACCCTTCGCTGAATTTTAGTGACCTGCGCAATAAGCCCAGTCTGTTGGCATTTAATGTTATGTGTAACACAGTACAATTAAATGTTTTAGATGTGTTTTTGACCTCAACCCACCAACCAGCATGTCACACCAACACACAATCTGTAATTTGTTCTTCACAACATCAAGCAGAAAAGCCAGCTAACCCCTAAATACGTCAGCTGTAGGCCTGTGACTGCCCCACTTGGTGGCTTTTATGCAGTGGTGTGTTGACTTTAACATCTTATGCCATCACAGAGAAAGCAAAGTGTCTAGATTCTGGCTTTAAGTGTTTTATAAAAGAGGCTCCTAATACTATGAACTCACTTCACTGTGCAGGACTGACATGAATCTCAGTTTAATCCTTATGTTGTCAGTTACACGGTATTATACTATTATAATTATCACACACTGTTTTATAAAGCTACTGCAAATGATCTTATTCCTTCCACCGAGTGGCCTACAATCGGTTTCTGGTCATCTCCTGCCTACACCAAACAACAATAACTTTAACATTAATAAACCTCATATACAGTGAAAGATGCACCTTATAAGTCTGCATACTATCAGAACCACATGGATGGTTTTTATATTAAAAGATAGAAGATGAACAGTCCCGATTCCACCTTCATATCAGTTCCATTTATCTTTATTATGCCAAGCATCTGTGTCATTTTTCATGTGTATTCAGTCCATTAGATCAAAAACGTGTTCCCCCAGTAATTGTATATGTACTCTACATGAGTGTTTGGAGTGTATCTAAAATTAATTCCAAACACAAGAAATGTGTCTAAGTATGTTTTTTTTTCACAACCGAGAAAATTTACTGAGTGCAAAGGCTAAAATCGGGAAGTTGCTTTGGGCTGGCTTGTGTGCTGAGCTCAGAGTTCAGCAATATGTGCTGCTGGGAAAATAAGGCTGAACTGTGTTTAGTGCAAGATTGTTGAGAGTCAAATTTCTCATCTCAGATATCACCGCGCAACACACAAACACATGCTCGCTGTCTGGCTTTGCTCTGCTGGAGTAAATATCTATTCTGGAGAGAAGATTACTCTTTATACTGAGAGACCAGAAAAATGGAAAGACCTGGGTTGTGTAATGAAATAAAAAATATGATGCTGTATCTCATTGCAGAAGATGTCACACCGAAGAAAATGGTTACGTGGCTGAAAATTTGTTTTCTGAGTCTCTAGTTAGAGCTGAAGACATCTAGAAAGCAACTTGTTTCCATTTATTCTGTTTAAACATGTTTCTCTGTAACAGACCCAGTTACCGTAGTAGAATCATTGGTGGGATTTAATTTCAACATTTTAATTAGATTTGTTTATAACATTCTGTATTACATAGCATATTAAATGTCTTCAGACAAATCTCAGATCAATTAAGATGCATGCTGTAATGAAATCACTCCATTCTCTAAACATGTTAGTAATGAAATTAAATAACAGCTAAAATTAAATTTTTTTGTTGTAATCTCAGAGGCTTGTTTACACCGTAATTAAATAAAATTTGAGAATTCAAAACAAAACATAATTCATCTTTTAAATATATTATTACTATTATTATTATTATTAGTGTGTTTGTGAGTTCAATTTTATTGTTCTTCAAATAATTAATTAATAAAACCGTAGGAGACACATGCACATTATAAAGATAATGTTTTTGATTGCTCTGAGTACTTGTGCCTATGATAAATATGATGGCTGGGCTGACCATAACATAGCGGTATCACCAAGGCGCACCATTTTTTTAAATCTTTCTATTCTTCATTTTAAATCTTCTGGCTTTCTTGATCAGTCTAAAAGAAAGCAGAGTTTAAGACTAGGGTATTAAAGGCCCATATCATGTAACAAAAAAGCTAGAAAGCAATTTTCCACTTTGCTGTGTGGTCTTTTTATGATGACTTTCAAATATAGTCATGGGGAGATGCCCTAGTGGTAATGAGAAAGATGTTTGCATGGTGATGTGTGAAATTAGAGTAGATTAAAGAAGGCAAGAATGCTCTCTCTGTGTTCTCTGTTAACAGAATAACTAATCTTTACTATGGAAATTATCTCAAATAAAGAAGAATATGGTAATATCGACAGACTTAATATTTCTGTGTCTACACATAACCACAGTACATTTTAGATAAAAAAATTAAACAACAGCTCATATGTAAATGTATATAATATGTTGCAAATACAGCAAAAAAAAATCTAATTTAGAGAACTTCTACTATAACCAAATGACCATAATCATAAAACTAAATATTTGCCTTGATCCTTTTCCAGAAATTTCTATTCCATTATTTTACCACGTAACATTTTACAGAGCCAAATGCACAAACAAAAGTGCTCAGAGCTGCCTCTTTCTCCCCTTGTGTTCCAGCTTTTCCAAGGGGACACTGAGGTGCATAGAGGTCAGCCTAGACACATAATCTCCTTAGGGTTTTCTGACTATGACCAGGGGTTTCCCCACAGCAAGACGTGCAAAAACAACCTCACCATAAGGGTGCCTACAAGGCATATTTAACACTAGCTTGAACAACCTCTATTTGCTTCTTTTCATACAGAGGAGATGTGGCTCTGTGTTGCCTCTGCAGAATGACAGAGCTCCTCCATTCTCCCAGAGGGTCAGCCCAGACTTGGGGAGCTCACCTCTGTGGCTTATATTTATGATCCAGTCACTACACACAGAGCATGGCAAATGAAGGGATAAGAACTGACAGAAGATTTATGCATTAACAATAATACATTTCTATACAGATGCTTATCTTTGTCAGTACAAAAAATCTAACACACTTGTCAAGTGATGACTAGGCGATGTATGCTTTTTTACTTAGACACATGATTAAAATTATTTGGAGAGTTTATTATTTAGTCCAGCCGTTTAACACTCAAACACAACCTGTCCTGGCCCTATAAATGCTGAGGATCACCTTCCAATGAAAAACACCAATGTAAGTAGCAGTTCCTTCAGCTAAATTCACCAGTTACAGTATGATACTATCCTGGTATGTGACTGCTTGATAACTTCATGAAATTCCTGTAATGCATTTATATTGGGAGGAATGTAGACCACACCTGCAGATACAACACCAAATTCCATGGCAAAAAGAACTTGGTCAGCATTCCAGAAGGAAAAATGTTGACAATATCAGACCCTGTCAATCCTCTCTGACACCATGCACTCATTACCACTGATGCAAGGCACACAGTTGCTGTGTGGGTGCTGAATACTGTGTGTCATGAACCTAAAATCTACAGATGTCCTGTAGCTGCACTTTGAAATATTATTCTCATCCTCACTAATATTCTGCAACCAAACAAATACTGTAAATAAGGGGGATGAGGGAGAAGCCAGAAATATAAAGCTACTGCAACAGTATCAACATGATTTGATGATAAATCAAAAATTTAAGAAAATAATGTGTTACAAAGTGTCACGGATTTGGAATAATTACAATGAATCAATTGTGATTGTGTTTGCATTTAAATCTACCATTTACTTAATATTGGTTGTTTTAAGAAATGTTTCATTTACATTCCTCATGCACCACTGTCCTGCAATGTTTTAGATATTTTCCTAACTTCTACTGATTTCAACAAATAAGTTCCTGTAGAATTTGGTGAGAGTCTGAGATAGAGACCTGCCCATGGGATCGGGCGGGATTTACATAGTCTCGGGCGGGATTTGGCGGTCAGACCAAAACAAAACACATCGGGTCCCGACTCCCGAGTGAGAGTGAGGCAACATAACAAGAAAGCATGGAGAGTGGTAAGGAGACAGTGGCTTATGTGGAAAATAAAATTGGAGAAGGGCAATACAGCCTTCTGAATATAGCAAGGAAGTCAGACATTTGGACCCGCTTCAAAATTATCGTCAACGACAAAGGGCAGCAGATAAATTTTGCTAGCTGCAAAACGTAGCCGAGTTTTGGTCTATGCTGGGAAAACGGGCACGTCGGGTTTAAGGAGACACACCTGTGGCACCATTCCTGGCCAAAGCAAAATCAGTTTCAGGACAGATCTGACTCCTTCACTTCCCCAACACGTAAAGCAAAGCATAACAGAGAAGTGTGTAGCTTTTTGCTGCAAAGACATTCGACCATTTGACGTGGTCGTTGGGGAAAATTTCATAGACTTCATTGAGCACATTGTAGATGTTACAGTTAAGCATAAGAAATTTGACGTTTGTAAAGAGCTACCACACCCTACCACTGTCTTGAGGGACATTGAAGGTAATGTGCAGGTCCTACAGGGGTAAGTAACAACAGAAATGAAGTCAATAGTTCAGTCCTACGCATGTGCAGTCACCACTGACATATGGAGTGAAAATGTAAGACGACGCCAGAGCTGGCTGAGTTGCTGGTCAGCTCAAAAAAAAACTCGTGAAGTACTTTAAACACCCTGGTCTACAGAACAGGATGGAAAAGTCACTTAAACAGTCAGTGGAAACAAGATGGAACTCCAACTATGACATGCTGGATTCTGTACTGTCACAGCATAAGGCAATCATGACATTACTGGTGGACACTGCCCAGTATGACAGGATCGCAAAGATTAATGTGGACAATTTAAAGACATTAATTGCTTTTCTAAAAGTATTCAAGGATGCCACAACGATCTCGAGTTAGGCAACTCCGCTCCAAATGCATCACTTGTTCTCCCCTGGTCTATCAACCTGATTGAACATTGCCAAGCAGCAGCCCAGGACCCTCTGCTCTCCGAAGTTGCCAATGTGTTACATTTCACGTCTGCAAGAGCTAATAAACTCTAATACCACATCTCTACACATGCTGTACAAAATAGCAACCTTACTGACTCCTAAACTACGACAACTACGCATGCTGGATACAAATGGAAGAGACTAAATAATAAACGGTATGGATTTAGACAAAAAATGCAGTTAAAAACATTATAATATGGCTAACTGAAAATGCAAAATAAAAACAATAAATTGGTGTTCAATTTGATTTATTTACACTATAATAAAACAGTACTTTTGTGTTTAATTTGTTATATTTAAAGTGTCATAAAACTATACATTGAAAATAAATAGTGGTTATTTATTCTATTTCAACGGTGTAAAAGAAATGATCCAGAGAATGAGATTTGAAGAAACGCATGCTGTTGGGTCAGAGGAAGAAGAACCGTCGTCAACGCAAATCACGCCACCTCTAGCCAAAAGAACTGTGGGAGCAACATGGTTTACTAAATGGGAAGACAATGCAGTTTCAGCTGTTACTGATGAGAAGTTTGCAGAGGAACACTTGGCGGAATATATCAGCTACAGACTCCCAGAAAGTCCGACCCAGACAATGTGCTTAAGTGGTGGCAGTTCAACAGCAGCCGCTTCCTTGCTCTTGCCAAATTGGCACGTGTCATCCTCAGTATACCTGCATCCAGCGCGTCATCAAAGTTTTCAGTGTCTGTGGTCGCAACCTGGAGGAGAGACGCACAAACCTTAACCCTGAGACAATCAACAATGTTCTGTTTCTGCACAGTAGCATGAAGACGTAAATGCTTAGGCTAAACGTTTTGATAGCCTAGTTCATTTTGTAAGACAGGTCGCTTTATAGCTAAGTTTGTGGCTATAGTTCTGTTTGCTTTTGGTAGTTTGATAAATTCGTTATAGCCTCTTTATTTTTTTCAGGTTCACCCTTATAATTTATTTTAATACTTCACAGCCTGAACTTTTTATATGGGTGAGTTTTGTTACAAGAGGCAGAAGAGCACCAATAAACTCTTGTCTTCTGTACCTGTTAATTCTGTAATTAATATAACAAATAATTTAATAAATACATTGAAACGAATAAATATTTTTTATGTTTATTAAAGCAGGTTAAATGCATCAGAAGCTTGTCACAATATGATGAAGTATACCTACCATATCACAGCCTTTAAGTTTTTCAGATTACTAAAAACTAGATTACTAAAAAAAGTAATAATTAACACTGTAATGATTATCACCATTGTAAAAAAAAGTTTTATAAACAGCCCAATAAACACCATAACCTGATCTACTTACTCAGCTACTTTTTCTCTCGCACGCGTCACGTGACATATTGCGGCCTTTCAGCACCTGTCAATCTAGTCTCGCTTGGCCTTGGAGCGCTGAAGAAAAGGTAGGGGGTTGGGGGTTCTCGGGATCGGGCGGGAGCGGTCAGAAAAGCTTCGGGATCGGGCGGAACCGGGATTGAAAAGTCAGTCCCGTGCATGTCTAGTCTGAAGTATTAATTCAACTGCTGGTGCATCTGACTAAATCAGAATGTAATTGAAAAAGTTATTTTATTTATTTTAGTGATTTAATTTAAATTGTGTATCATATAGATGGTTACACATAGAGTAATACATTTCAAGATTGTATTGTTGTTAATTTGCATGATTACATACAGCTACTAAAAGCCAAAAAATCAGTTTCTCTAAAACTTAGATTGTTAGATAAAGAAGTGCTATGTCATGCGACATTTATTCAGCAGATGGTCATTTACACATTCCAGAAGGACAACTCAAGCCACTAAAGGTGCTGAACCAATCTTACTAAAGAAAAAGGTGTTGGTGAAAAAGATGCAAGCAGCAGGGGTGACAGTGTCTGAGGTTGTGCTATGTTGCTATAAAACATGCAGGATGCTCCTACAAACTGGAATGTCCTACATTTGCTTTGTAAATAGATATTAAAATATTTCGCACACTTTAAATAGCCAAGATTACCCCTATGCTAAAAAACATTTAACTTTTTTACATAGCGTCTCAAATTACGGAGCCCGTGAGGGGACATGGGGGAAATTCTTTCTTTTGCGTACCCACGCAATACTTTTACGTCCCCACGCAAAACTTTTGCGTTCCCAGGCAATACTTTTGCATTCGCTCACAATACTTTTGCGTTCCCACGCTATACTTTTTGCGTCCTCACGCAATAGTCTTTGCGTTATCTCGCAATACTTTGTGGGAGACCCGTTTTTGAGATTTATTGAGTTTTATTTTGAAATTGGCCTTAAATAAAAGGATCTTCAATCAGACCTGAAGACAGTTATTATCCACATGCTGACAATAATACTGCATGAAACCACATCTGTGACACTTTATTTGCTTATTACTGCTGAATGATGTGTACTTTTTTTGCACGCCACTTTTGTTTTTATAGTGATTTGAACGGTTCTTCTTATCCTAAGCATTTAATCGCATTGTTGACTGCGTGTTAACCTGCATATGACAAATAAACCATATCAATGTCATATCAGTACTGTTTGTTTTGTGAGCATTTTGTCAAATGTGCTGCAGTTCCAAAATGCATAGCTTTCTCAAGGTGATTAACAACTTTTGCGAGCGAACGCAAAAGCATTGCGTGGGGACGCAAAAGAAAAAAAATTCCCCCATGTCCCCTCGCGGGCTCCGTATCAAATAGTGTCTCAAAAAAACAAATCACATTGTGGGATAAAGATGAATGCAGCAACATGCTTCTAATCATACTAAACTATCAGCAACAGTTATCAGACCATTTGCCCCAAGTTTTGGATTACCTGGCTATCGTCTTTTTGTGCAAAATACAAGTTTCTGTCACTAAAAGTGATTATTTTGATGTTTTCATTCTCCATTTGACCAGCAATTACTTTATACCACAACATGTGAGGAATTACTTTGTAAGCAGAATGAGCAAATACACATACTACATTCTAGACATGATTGGCTTTTATAAGTGGCAGAGGTTCAATATTGTCAAAATAAAAAAAATACCTTGGCTTCTATTGATTACCCTGCTAACAGTCTGGGAAAGATTAAATGAAACTTCAACAGATTGCAGCTGCATGTGTCGTCTGGCCTCAAAGTTGATGGATGAACTCAGAGTATTTGTTGGCATCATTTATTTCATAAACCAAACGTAAGAAGACGTTGTTTTGCTCCTATGTTTTTATACTGTAAAACTTTTCCAAAACCTAAAACCATTCTTAGAAATGTTTTTAGAATCTTTAGAAAGTATGCTATTACATACCACCTCTGGGTTCCAGAAACATTTTATTTTTCGAAACATCATCGCTAATGATGCCCCTGCTTTTTAATACCAGTGACAATTATTTCAGCTTGGTGGTTTGAAAACAAATGATTTCTATTCATCTGCAGGAGCTTGAGAAATCCTATGCTGCCCTATAATTTAGCAGTAGGGACCTTTGGAGCTCTATTGATAGAAGGTGTTTGTACAAATAGCACTTTGTCTTAAAGAAATTGAATATGTGTTGAATTATCTAAAGAACACAGTTTTAACTTGTCTTCTTTGGTCAACAGCTGTTGATTTTTCTTCTGTTGAGTTATTTAAAAAAGTTGACTTGACTTCCCATTCTGTTGAAGTATTTATTTACACTTCAGAAACCCTGAGTGACATTTTCTTTCAATGCAAATGGGTTCTAAATCACCACTGGCCCTTTGGCATTATAACATATAAGCCTTTCCTCAGTGTTAACATGGTCTACCACTTAACCAATAGACTTTGCTTGTGTACTGTATTTTGAAAAATTTTGATGTGCTAAATATTCTGCTAGCATTATTTAAATTTTCTTTAATTTCCAAAACAAGCTATTGCTACCTGTTTCCTCACACTACCTGAATGTGGATGTTCATCTGCAGACAACAATTTAAATATTGTTTTTGAAAGCTTTGCACATTTTGTTAACATGCCCACTTATGTTCAACTTTCTGAAGAACCAAGTTCCAGGTGGTTGGGAATAACATAAAGAAACTTTGAGAAATGTTGCTTTGACAGCTTCAAAGACATGAAACGTATTTAAACAAGATACTAAACAATAAAAAGAGCGGAAGAGCTAAATGCCCACAGCAGCACGGCAATGCACTTAAATCTGCTGTTCTCTGGACTTAGAATAAGCTACCAACATCGAATTCAGGTGATGGAGTTAATTTACTTAAAAAATACAAGGAAATATAGATGATTAAAAGACTGTTTTGTTCCATTTTATTTTAATTTGTAGGACATTCAAGAAATTATTTTCTTTTGTACATCTGTATGTCCACATTGCTTCGATTGTGTTGCATGTGATTCCTTTTGGAACTAGCTCAGGTGATCTGTTACCTGCTGTTTATCTTAGCCAAAACACTACAACTGAGAAGCACAAAGCTTCTTAATGGCCTCCTTCCTTTGATGATGATGATTAAGTACAAAGTATTCACACAGAGCAATAACACAAATTGGGGTAACAAGAAAAATCAAAAGTCATACTGTGTAATCTCGCCATATTTTCTCGTCTTTTCTTCATTAGCATCTAATTTTAAGTTAAAAGAGCAAAACAATTCTGTAATACTTTTCAAAACCTCTAACACACTCTCTGTATAAGTCATTGTTCTTTCTACAATTATATAAACACATTTGCAGAAAACTTGTAATCCACTTTTTAATTCAAAAAGCAATCAAAACACAGAGCCAGTTTCCAGACTTCAAGAAAGAGATTCTTGATTTCATGTCATCTAGACTAGGCTAATAGTATACATCTTTCATGTCTGCAACTGGTTTAAAACACCGCCACACAAAGCAAATGAAAATGTGACCACATCATGTCTGTTTTAGCTTCTTTGGCCTGGCTCCCTGTCCATTGTAGAATCAATGTATTTCTTAACTACTGTGCACAGCCTAGAGATCACTGAAGTAAGATGAGCAGATGTTTTTGGTTGTACTAAGGAGCAGGTTTAAGCATTGTGGCAACAAAGATTTCACAATAAGTACACCTACTTTGCAACAGCCTGCCTATTTACATCAGGACCTGATCAACAACTATTTTGTAAACTTCTTTTAACCTCCCTTTTAATTTGTTGGCATTTAAACCAAACGGAGTTTAATAATTTTCTCTCAGAATCCACATTTCTCCTATTGTCTTCAGAAGCTCTGTGATATACATATGGCAGGATTATAATGTTGTCTACATAAAAAAGCAATATTAAGCTTTTATTTAGGCCAGGCCGTAGAATGATAACACCATAAAGTGGAAATAAGCAACAGTAATAGCTTTGAACATATTAAACTCTGTTCTGCAGTTTATGCCAACATTGCACAAATAAGTTAAAAGTCTTACATTTGCATATGAACACACACTTTATTTCTGCTGCCCTTTCTGCTGTTTAATTACATTATTTTGCAAACAAACATATTTCCTGATATACAGGTCCTTCTCAAAATATTAGCATATTGTGATAAAGTTCATTATTTTCCATAATGTCATGATGAAAATTTAACATTCATATATTTTAGATTCATTGCACACTAACTGAAATATTTCAGGTCTTTTATTGTCTTAATACGGATGATTTTGGCATACAGCTCATGAAAACCCAAAATTCCTATCTCACAAAATTAGCATATCATTAAAAGGGTCTCTAAACGAGCTATGAACCTAATCATCTGAATCAACGAGTTAACTCTAAACACCTGCAAAAGATTCCTGAGGCCTTTAAAACTCCCAGCCTGGTTCATCACTCAAAACCCCAATCATGGGTAAGACTGCCGACCTGACTGCTGTCCAGAAGGCCACTATTGACACCCTCAAGCAAGAGGGTAAGACACAGAAAGAAATTTCTGAACGAATAGGATGTTTCCAGAGTTCTGTATCAAGGCACCTCAGTGGGAAGTCTGTGGGAAGGAAAAAGTGTGGCAGAAAACGCTGCACAACGAGAAGAGGTGACCGGACCCTGAGGAAGATTGTGGAGAAGGGCCGATTCCAGACCTTGGGGGACCTGCGGAAGCAGTGGACTGAGTCTGGAGTAGAAATATCCAGAGCCACCGTGCACAAGCTCGTGCAGGAAATGGGCTACAGGTGCCGCATTCCCCAGGTCAAGCCACCTTTGAACCAGAAACAGCGGCAGAAGCGCCTGACCTGGGCTACAGAGAAGCAGCACTGGACTGTTGCTCAGTGGTCCAAAGTACTTTTTTCCGGATGAAAGCAAATTCTGCATGTCATTCGGAAATCAAGGTGCCAGAGTCTGGAGGAAGACTGGGGAGAAGGAAATGCCAAAATGCCAGAAGTCCAGTGTCAAGTACCCACAGTCAGTGATGGTCTGGGGTGCCGTGTCAGCTGCTGGTGTTGGTCCACTGTGTTTTATCAAGGGCAGGGTCAATGCAGCTAGCTATCAGGAGATTTTGGAGCACTTCATGCTTCCATCTGCTTAAAAGCTTTATGGAGATGAAGATTTCATTTTTCAGCACGACCTGACACCTGCTCACAGTGCCAAAACCACTGGTAAATGGTTTACTGACCATGGTATCACTGTGCTCAATTGGCCTGCCAACTCTCCTGACCTGAACCCCATAGAGAATCTGTGGGATATTGTGAAGAGAACGTTGAGAGACTCAAGACCCAACACTCTGGATGAGCCGCTATCGAAGCATCCTGGGCCTCCATAAGACCTCAGCAGTGCCACAGGCTGATTGCCTCCATGCCACGCCGCATTGAAGCAGTCATTTCTGCAAAATGATTCCTGACCAAGTATTGAGTGCATAACTGTACATGATTATTTGAAGGTTGACGTTTTTTGTATTAAAAACACTTTTCTTTTTTTGGTCGGATGAAATATGCTAATTTTGTGAGATAGGAATTTTGGGTTTTCATGAGCTGTATGCCAAAATCATCCGTATTAAGACAATAAAAGACCTGAAATATTTCAGTTAGTGTGCAATGAATCTAAAATATATGAATGTTAAATTTTCTTCATGACATTATGGAAAATAATGAACTTTATCATAATATGCTAATATTTTGAGAAGGACCTGTATTAGTGCCATAACACGCATAGGCCTTGATAATACTAACATAAAAAGTTCAAAATTTCCACTTCTACTGTTTTTCAAAGCAGATAGTTAATATTAAAATGTGCCTTTCTAACACAATGACAGCCTTTGGGGGCAAGTGTTCATAAAATGGAATGTGAGGTTTGTATTTAAGAGCGGAGGTCGACATTGCATTGCCGGAACAGGAGAACAGATTGTTTTGTCTGCAAAAAAGACCTTATCATTATAATTATAACAAAATATGTTCAGCCACTTATTGCTAACACACAAAAGGATGGAATTAGCACTCTTACTTTCTCCTAAGATCCTGCAACATACAGAAAGTGAATGAGATCTAACAGAACTTTGGTGAAGATGGAACTTTTGACACTAAAAATAGAATTTCTTCATTCAAAACACTCCAAACATAACTAAAACAAAAACATGCAAAAAATAATGAAATGAATACTTTGAAATATCCAGAATTACATGGAATACAATCACAAGCCAATATAGGCGGAACACAGAATAAAAAAGCATATATCGCCTAACTCTTGTTTACATCTAAAAAAAGGTTTTAAACCTTCCAGAGAAACTCTTCTTCCAATAAATGTTTTATTAAGCCTTTTCAGATTTGTGATTATTTAAATTTTTGCTCTTGACATTTTCCTCATGAGAAAGGGTGCAGTAAGCAACCCTCTTTTCCACAATTTGCATAATCTTCCTGTCATCTCAGTGCTGTTGTGTGCTATCTCTGCCCTTTCCACTTCTTCCTCTGCCTCAACTGTCATTTAAATATAAACCTGATTAATTACAATTTGAAATTGTCCGTCCAATTAATTGTAGATGGCAATGTTAGGGTGTCAGCGTCTAAACTTAAAACAAGGAACACATACCTAGGACCAAGTGAAAATGCTTTACAGGGTTTATGTTTCTTAGTGATAGGACTCAAATAGGAACGTGCAGAGCGTTTTACATGTACAAAGTTTTTTTCATATTTGTTTCCTATAGGTTGTCATGATTTTTACAGCCGACTTAACCCACATGCAGAGACTCTCAGAGAACTTTGTAAAAGGAATAAGTTTTTATTGAAAGATTGATCAGGAACAACAGGAGCGACGAGTCTAATCTTCATTACTGTGAAAACACAAAGAGAAAAGATAAATAGCTGAACCTCAGAAACATGAACCAACATAAACGTATCTTACTGGAGATTCCAGAATAACCCGCCAGGGAGAGAATAAAGGTCAGGAAAGGAGTTCAGCTTGCCATGCACAGACTAGATCAGGAAGTAGCCTTAGCCACTACGGAGGACTGGAATAGATCAGGTAGGATTCACACCTGGAACAGGTAACAAGGCAAGTTAGAGTTCGCAACAATAGATCCTTCAAAAGATATCCATGGCAAAAATCATACAAAGATTTCAGAGCTGGCCAGAAATTACCACGGAGGCAAAAACACTCAGGCGCCGAGGTGTTGGCAACCTTCCTCTATATGCTTCCCAGCTGATGAGTAGATGCACAACACCTGCCGCCTCAGGTACACTCCTACTGGCGGCACCTAGTGTCGAAAAGGTGGAAGCAGCAGGCAGCAGAACTCCAAATCCTGACATAGGTATAGAATTCATGTAATACTTTTCTTTTTTAACTAAATAAACTTCATTAGTTAAGGAATTCCAGTATGAAAATGCACCATATAAAGAGAAAAAAAGATCACAGTACTTTTCAGAATAAAAAAAAAAATGTCAGCCCCAATTATTGAAGAGGGCTTCACACTCTAGTAAGGATGCTGGGGGCTCAGCAGCATTTCAGAGAGACACACAAACAGCAAAGACTGTACCAAACTGGACCAAAGACTTTCATGTGAAAGTCACTCTAATATTTCAAAGGTGACAAAAAGCCAAACATCATGCTGGAAGACTGCTCTAACCCTCTTGTAATCATTCTCTGTAGTGACACTTCAGATGTAATCCCAAAGGGCTATTTGAGAGATGGAAAAGACCTAAATGAAAACATGAGTCTCTGGAAACAGCTTGTTGTGTCAAATATTGTGGTTTTCAGTAATAACAGCAGTTGCAGATAACATATGGCTATTTGAAAAATGATCCACACGCTAATGCTATTCAGTACAAACAAATTCAGGGGCTGACATACTTGAGATAACCATGCAAACAGGTTTTGTGTCTGAAGATAACACGGCAAAGCAATAATCATCTAAGCCTGTCCTTCCTCTCCTCTATCCTCTCTATTGAGAAATCTGTGTCCTCTCCCAGTTTGAACAAGCTATTAAAGAGGCAGACGCTGCGTTCTCTAATTTTAGTCTCTGCAGTATAATATAGTGTTGAGACCAGATGTTTACACATGGTACAGAAAGACACACACCCAAAATAAAATTAGACTTGTTTCTTGTTTTAGGTCATTTAGGAATACAAACATTTATTTTATTTGCTCCATGCAAATTATGAGGGAGATTATTATTTTAGAGATTGTTTTAACTTTCTCCAAAGTGAGAAGTGTATACACTTTTCCTTAGTATTTGGGGGACAAACTGCCTTTACACTATAAGACTTGTGATAAAACATTTTTGGTATTTCACAATTATTCACCATTGTTTCCTTGAATTTTGTCCCATTTTCCTGACAGAACTGGTGTAACTGAGGTTTGTAGGTTTGTCTTGCTCACACACCTTTTCAGCACTGCCTAGAAATATCCTTTGAGATCAGGGCTTTATGACAGCCACTCCAAAACAGCCTTTGTTATCCTCAAGCCAATTCATAACTAATTTGGAGGTACTTTTTGGGTCATTGTCCAATTGAATGGCCCATTTGCACTACCTGCCACATTCCTACTTTAAAGTTCATTTGGTGTTCTCAGTTTTTCCACTTTTTCCTCCAAATGAAATGCTGGTCATTATGGCCAAACACTTTAATTTTAGTTTCATCAAACCACAGATCATGTCTCCAAAAATTTAGGTTTTTGTTCCTGAGTGCATTTGCAAACTGTAATTTTGATGTTAATATTGCTTTTGCAGAAATGGCCTTGCCGTCCATGTGGGTAAGGCACCTGTTTCACTGTGCACAATGATAACTCTTGTACTTGTTCAACCAACATCTTCACAAGGTCTTTTGCTTCTGTTGTGGTGTTGATTTGCATTTAGACACCAAAACATAGCCATCTCTGGGACACAGAACCCGTCTCCTTTCTGAATGATGTGATAGCTGAACATTCCAATGGTGTTTATACCTGCATACAGATGTCTGAGCATATGTCTGTGACACCTTCTCAATCTGGAAAATGTACCCAAGGATGAACCAGATTCATGGGGGGGTCCTGAATATTGTTCCTGATATCTTGGCTAATTTTCTTTGATTTTGACACATGGAAGCAGTATGTTTGAGGTGGTACCCTATAATCATCTACAGATGTTCCTTTATTTACCCCAAATGCTGCCGGTTTACCTATCAAAAGCTTAAAAAAGCCATAACTTCCTCATTTGTGTTTCCCCTAATTATATGAAGACATTGTAATCTGCTGCATACAAACTTCTGAATTAATTGGTTCTCTCTCTCATTTTTCTGGCATTTAGTGATAGAAAGACTTTTGGTAATCATAACTAAACTAAAACACTACATGGTTAGTCTGATTTAATGTCATAAAAATATTATATGTCTTTTAATACAGTTTATACAAATATCTGGCCTCAAAGTGTACTTTCAAAATTGCATCTGTCATTTAAACATTCTTATATTTAAGTAGAGCATGATAAAATACAAATGTCTAAACAAATACGGTAGTGGACTTTTTGTCAAAAATATTTTAACCAGGAGAAGACAGGGATGTCTTTCTATTTTTAGTATTTGGAGGTTGGACACTTGTCAATCATAGCTGTCAAAGGAGTTCTATTTAAGGAAACATCTTAAATTACCCCCCTCCTCCCTTCTTCAAAGAAGGTTATTTACAAAATCCTCTATGATAATATCACCATGAACAAAGTGATCATCTTTGCTCAAATGCTTACTTTCAAATAGTTTACTAATACTCTTGCAAGTGTGTCTATTTGTAAATCAACCCTGCTTTACTAAATTGCTTCTGGTGTCAGGATTTTGAGTTCTGCTGCCTGCTGCTTACACTTTTTCGACACTAGATGCTGCCAGTAGGAGTGTACCTGAGGCGACAGGTGTTGTGCATCTACTCATCAGCTGGGAAGCATATAGAGGAAGGTTGCCAACACCTCAGTGCCTGAGTGTTTTTTCCTCCGTGGTAATTTCTGGCCAGTTCTGAAATCTTTGTATGATTTTTACCATGGATATCTTTTGAAGGATCTGTTGTTGCGAACTCTAACTTGCCTTGTTACCTGTTCCAGGTGTGAATCCTACCTGATCTGTTCCAGTCCTTTGTAGTGGCTAAGGCTACTTCCTGATCTAGTCTGTGCATGGCAAGCTGAACTCCTTTCCTGACATTTATTCTCTCCCTGGTGGGTTATTCTGGAATCTTCAGTAAGATACGTTTATGTTTGTTCATGTTTCTGAGGTTCAGCTATTTATCTTTTCTCTTTGTGTTTTCACAGTAATGAAGATTAGACTCGTCGCTCCTGTTGTTCCTGATCAATCTTTCAATAAAAACTTATTCCTTTTACAAAGTTCTCTGGGAGTCTCTGCTTGTGGGTTAAGTTGGCTGTAAAAATCATGACATCTGGTTGCAAATGGTAAAGTATTTAGTGAAGTTGCTTTTTCCAATATAGTTTTTGACATTAATCAGGAACTGTTACTGCTGTTTCAGGGTTATCTGCTACTTGTCGAAATTGTTATATACCAGTAAAAACTCATAACAAAAGTTTGTACATATATCATTCTTCACACTGTTAGGAACTCCTGGTAATTATGTGTAAGAACCCTTAAAATAACTTGTTCTTTTATGACAATATAACAATCTGACGCAGGAAAAGAAACCGGGAAATCCAGCCCGGAATTTAAGTAGTGTTCAGTGGTTAACATGTAATTTCAACATTTTCTTTATGAGTATGCAACTTTTTGACCAGAGTATCAAGAAGCATTTTAATTTATGACTTCCTGTGTCTGTGGAGAATACATTTATTGTGACATAGAGATCTATTTCTCTGAGTTACTGTAATTTTCAAAATGGCAAAAACAACATAACATACCATTTAAGCAATGGTATGTTTAATATTTGTCAAGTAAGAACAGAAAAGGCTTTCTTCTTGCATGCCTCCCAAACAACCAGTTGGCATGTACAGTTAAACCCAAAATTAGTCATATTGTAACAGATTTAGATGATTATTTATTTTTTGCATTGAACCAATAGGTTTATTTTTGATAGGAAGCTAAAACAAGCATATCACCAATAAATTTGTTTTTCCAAACTCAATAAATGATCAATTTATATAATTATTTCAATATTAACCAAAATACTTTTTTCAATAACTAGGAATTGTCAGAGCCCCCCCACCTTCTACTATGCTCTCACCTTATGAAATATTTTAAAAGAAGACTAACTGCTGTCCAGCTGGTTTGTGCAAAATATTCAAAGTGTGGGTACTGATAACTGTAGCAACAGTGATTATGTTAAAATGTCTTATTTCTTTACAAGGGATTGTTTTGTCCATTTTTTTTATCATACTCAAACTGAAGGATGGATTGTTTTAGGATTTTCAGGATGATATGCTACCTCCAAAAAAGGTTACTTAATCTAAGAATTTTTAAAAAATCTTAACAAATTTTAACAAATCTTTATCAGGGATGTCAGTAATTGTGGATTTGTAAATTTGTATTTCTGCATTTGTAACAAAAGTCACAATAACGTTATGCCAGGAAATCTCTAGTTGGTCAGAAATCTCTGTGTTCACTGGAGTTGAAAGGATATTGTAAATATCTTGTGGCTACACACACAGATGTAGCGAAAATCAAATCAACATCCCAAACTGGCAGTTTAAACTCAGCCTAAATCTGCTTTTTTTCCCACATAAAGCAGCCCTGCGTGCAGCCACTATAACATGCGGTGGGCGAGACCGCAGTTTAGGGTGGCCTTTGGCTGCTTAATGAGATGGAACATTTGGCCAGTTCTGAACTGGCTGTTTCATTATGAAAGCAGACAAGTGCAAAACCCATTTTGCAGCCAAATACCTGGGGTTTTGCTTATGACTGAGTTGCATATTTTTCCCATGTGCCTGTCACATTATCAATCAAAGCCAGGACAAAGCATTGAAAATTATTAGCTTTTTTTTTTGTACTTTTTTCTCCAGCTGTCAAATTAAGAAGAGCTATAGACAAGCTGATTTGACAATAATTGCAAGTTCTTTCTTAAACTGAGATGATGTGAAAGCTGCATTGTTTTCTCCTAAACAATGATTTTGTATGCGTGGTTGTCTGTTTAAGAGAAGCTGTCTTTTATTAAATATTTTTAAAACTGACATTTCTGTGGTTTTATCAAATGGCAGCTAACTACATTCTGTCTTTCTGAGCTTCTTCAGAAAATGTAGAAGCAAAAATGTCTATCACAAGCTAAATTGAATGTCAGCAATGACAGATATTTACTCCACTGTGCTTAAAGACTCCAAACTAGAGACACTTGGTGTCTGTATTTTGTATGTGTCTTGACATCTCATTAGTTTCCCTAACATTTAGTAGATAAGATCTTGTTGTGAAGAAGCATGTCTGAGTTAAATATTAATAGATGAGGCACCAATCAAACATGACCCAGAGGCATACTACTGTACTTCCACATTACCAATATCGGATTTCTATCTGTTTCCATGATAGTTTCTTTTGCCTGCATCAGCACAAAAAAAGTTTTTTAGGTCATCATTTTGAAGCTTAAGCAAAATGTATATCTTAAATTCAGTATTTTCTATAATTCTTGGGGATGCAGCAAACATGTGGAAGAAGTTGCTGTGGAAACTGAAATTTAGCTTACATAAAAAAACACTATGATTCTTATCTACAAAAGGTTTGGTGTAAAAGAAACACGTGGACAATTGATTGTTCATGCAAAGCCGATCTACTAACAAAATGCACTAAGGATTGCAACGGTCATGTTCATGAATATGCTGATCATAAGAATGTGCAAAATACTGAGAGGAGGCTATGAACATGTACTTACCACCAGCAATACAATTTATCAAACTTGAAATGGATGGTGGGTGCAGTTTCTGTGTCTATATTTAGTAGGTTTGAAAGGCAGGTGCAAATTGGCACGCAGAAATGTTTGTGACCATTGTAGTGAGAAGGAGACATAGTGTCAGGATCTGGGTTGTGTTTGTGCTTGCCACATGTGTTTGTTTCAGACTGTGGTGGAGCTCTCAGGTGTGCTGGGTGACAGGTGTGACCTGTTCCACTGATTACAAGGAGGAGTACTTAAGCAGGAGGCTTCCAGCACTTCAATGCAAGAGTGTTTTGCCACACTCTAAGTTATGCTTCGTTCTTCGACCTTTGATTAACTTTGTTTTCGCTCTTCTGCAGATTTTGGAAGCCTGTGCTTGGATCTATGTCACTGAGTTTCTGACTTCGTTCCTGGAAGTTATTGTGGATGATCAAGCCTATCTTCGTTCTGAGGATTCCTATCCTGTCATCTGCCTTTGTTTTGGATTCGTATCAAGCTGGCAGCTTCCTGTCCTCTCTGTCTCCTGAGCCAAGCCACAAGCGTACCCTGTCCACCCTTCAACATAAACCACCGCACATCAAACTTGTTTCTTTGTTCCGAGCTCACACAGAACAGCAGCAAGTGAACTCTCTCAGAATCAGAATCAGAATCAGCTATATTGCCAAGTTCGTACAGACAAACAAGGAATTTGACTCCGGTACACTTTGCTGTTTTGTTTTGTTTTTGCATTACAGAATATACATATTTACAATGTACAATATACACATATATAATAAAAAGGTGCATTTGCAACATCTGTATGCTGTTGTTTTGTACTCTATTGAATGTTGAACAGAGAAACAGCCTGGGGGAAGAAACTGTCTCTGTGGCGGCTGGTTATAGTGAACAGTGCTCTGTAGCGGCGGCCTGAAGGTAAAGCTCTAAACAGTTTATGTGCAGGGTGTGTGGGGTCTGCAGAGATTTTAGCAGCTCTTTTCCTGACCCTAGACCTGTATAAGTCCTGGAAGGAGGGAAGGTCAGCCCTGATTATTCTCTCTGCATTCCTGATTATTTGTTGCAGTCTGCACCTGTCGTGTTTTGTGGATGAGCCAAACCACACTGAGATGGATGAAGACAGGACAGACTGAATGATGGCAGTGTAGAAGATGACCAGCAGCTCCTGTGGAAGGTTGAACTTCTTGAGTTGCCTCAGGAAGTACAGTCTCTGCTGGGCCTTCTTTCGAACAGTGTCTATGTGTGAAGACCATCTCTGGTCCTTAGAGATGGTGGTTCCTAAGAACCTGAAGTGGTCCACGGCTGATACAGTGTTGTTGAGGATGGTGAGGGGTTGTATGGGGATGGTGTTCTCCGAAAGTCCGCCGCCATTTCCACAGTCTTGAGTGGGTTCAGTTCAAGGTAGTTCTGACTGCACCAGTGTACCAGCCAATCCACCTGCTGTCTGTATGCAGACTCATCACCGTCCTGGATCAGTCCAATGACAGTGGTGTCATCTGCAAACTTAAGGAGTTTCACGGACGAGTCCGATGAGGTGCAGTCATTTGTGTACAGGGAGAAGAGGAGTGGGGATAGAACACACCCCTGGGGGGCACCAGTACTTATTGATCTGGATCGGGAGAAGATGCTCCCCAGTCTCACCTGCTGCTGTCGGTCCGTCAGGAAGCTGTTGATCCACTGACAGGTGGAGGCTGGGACGTTGAGCTGTGTGAGCTTCTGGTGGAGGATGTCTGGTATGATAGAGCTGAAGTCTACAAACAGGGTCCTGGCGTACGACCCTGGGTGGTCGAGGTGTTGCAGGATGAAGTGTAGACCTAAGTTAACAGCATCATCTGCCGACCTGTTTGCTCGGTAAGCAAATTGCAGGGGGTCCAGCAGGGGGCCTGTGATGTCTTTCAGGTGCTTCAGCACCAGCCGCTCAAAGGATTTCATGACTACAGATGTCAGGGCTACAGGCCTGTAGTCATTTAATCCTAGGATGGTGGGTTTCTTGGGAACCGGGATGAAGGTGGATCGTTTGAGGCAGGAGGGCACCTCACATTTCTCCAGTGATTTGTTGAAGATCCTTGTGAAGATCGGAGCGAGTTGGTTTGCACAGGCTTTCAGGCATGATGGGGAGACGATATCAGGTCCTCCAGCTTTCTTTGTTTTCATGTGCTGAAAGAGCCTGTTTACATCTTCCTCGGAGATCTTTAGTGCAGGCAGAGGATCTGATGGTGGGGGGTTGGTAGCTTTATGGGAGGAATTTGTTCCTGAATTGGATGTGGAGGGGACGATTTGAGGTGTGAATGGCTTCTTGTTATGTCTGCAGTAGAAGCCATTCAGACGGTTGGCCAGGAGACGACTCTCTTCAGGATGGGTGGGGGGGCTCCTGTAGGCAGTCAGGTTTCTCAGACCGGTCCATACAGCTGAAGTGTCACCAGTAGAAAACCTGTTCTTCAGCTTTTCACTGTAGCTTCTCTTGGCTGCTTTGATCTCCTTTGTTAGTCTGTTCCTGGCCTGCCTGTACCACGCCCAAATTCCACTGCTGTGAGCTTCTTCCTTTTCCCTGCGCAGATTCCTGAGGTGTGGAGTAAACAATGGCTTGTTATTCCCAAAGGTGCAGAAGGTCTTGGTCTGCACACACATGTCCTCACAGAAACTGATGTATGATGTCACCACACCAGTTAGTTGGTTTAGGTCAGTGGTTGAAGTTTCAAAAACAGTCCAGTCTCTGCATTCAAAGCAGCCCTGTAGAGTCTGCTTTGATTCATCAGTCCACTTCTTAACAGTGTGAACCTTGGGTTTGGAAGCTCTTAGTCTCTGTCTGTAGGTTGGGATGAGGTGGATTAGATAATGATCCGAAAATCCCAGAGCAGCCCTGGTAACAGCATGATATGAGTCCTTTAAAGCTGTGTAACAATGGTCCAGTGTGTTTTGGTCTCTGGTGGGACACTTAATATGCTGTCTGTATTTGGGGAGTTCATTTGAGAGGTTTGCTCTGTTAAAATCTCCCAGTATTATGATGAAAGAGTCCGTGTATTTCTTCTCCACGTTTGTAATCAGCTCAGCAAGATGTTTTTCCGCGGCAGAAGTGCAGCCATGTGGTGGAAAATATGAGCCAATTATTATAAACGAGGAAAACTCTCTTGGTGAGTAAAACGGTTTACAGATTATGGAAAATGACTCCAGATCCGGGCTACATGTTTTTCCCAGCACTTTTACGTCTCTGCACCAACCTTCATTTATATAAAAGCAGATTCCGCCTCCTCGCCTCTTCCCCCATAGCTCCGTGCTGCAATCCGCTCTGAGCAGCTGGAAGTCCGGCAACAGCAGTGCGCGGTCCGGGATGTTTTCACTCAGCCATGTCTCGGTGAAGCAGAGAACCGCTGATCCGCGGAGGTCTGAGTTTTTACCGGTGAGGAGAAGCAGCTCGTCCATCTTGTTGCTTAGAGAGCGGACATTTGCCAGGTGGATTGAAGGCAGTGGTGTGCGAAGTCCTCTTTTGCAGAGCTTTACCAACACGCCAGCATGCTTTCCCCTTCGACGCTTTCAGTATCCCGTATAGTGCCACACCTCCGCTTGCCAGGAGCTCAGTGAACCTCGGATCGATGAAAGATGGTGAAAAAATCCCAAGACAGGACTCTCTGATGTTGAGAAGTTCCTCTCTACTGAATGAGACCACAGGATTGTGGCCCGACACCACAGAACTGTGGCTCGAAAAACATAAAAACACACAAAATACACAAACAAAGAGAGAGCGAAGTTTTGAGGCTGCCATCGTCGGCGCCATATTGGTTTCGTACCTACTGATATCCCTGCTTAAGACCTGGATCCCGAGTCTCATTCCTCCTGGTGACCTGACCACCATAACCCAGTAAGCCGATCTCAGATTCATGATAATTATTTGTTCTTCGTTTTGTTTTCCCTTTCGTTACCCGTACTCATCCATTCTCTTCACTTCTCTCCCTACAGTGAGATTTTCGTCCGTTTCATTCCTGATTACATCACAAATAAAGCAGTCTTTATTTTACTTCCTCCTCCTGAGTGTTCTCTGTATGTGGGTCAGATCTATTTCGAACATAATGACACATAGGTAAAATGACACACGACAGAGAGAGTGCACCTTCTGTGTGCGTTTCAACATGTTTAGATCGTCAGAAATGAAGATAGCAGAGACACATGATCTATCCAGCAATGACATTTTTAAAGGGCTGATTTGGAGCAAGTAACAAAAAGAACCCATGTCATATTTAGTATGGAAAAACTCCTTTTAATGCTTCATGTTCTTGTGTATAGATAATTCTAGTGCACCATCACTTTGTGGCACAATACTGTTGTCTGGAGGAGTGCTTCTATATAGCCCAGAAAAGGTGGTGCCGATTAAAGTTGATGGCAGAGACAGATAACATAGGGTAAAAAGACATCTGAGCTGAACAGAATAATGCAGCAGGATTGCAGACATGGGCCAATCTGTTTTAAAGCCATTTCTCATGATGTATACATTTAATTAAAATTCTTGGTATTAAACCAAAACGAAAAACACCATGCCTGAACTTAAATGCTGTGGCATTTTTTAAAACAAACAAACATTAACAGCCACCAGAGAACATTAACCCATTATGGAGCCTGTAAAGTGATACTGAAGGACACAAAAAACTGTCTCAAATCTTATAAAGAGGGAAAACTAATTCTATATATATACTCTTTTCTTCTGGTAGAATACTTTCAAATTAGGTATGACTTTAAAAGTGCCTGGTATAGTGGTAACAATAAATACCCAGAAACTTCCATAAGGTATACATTTTCTGTTGCCGGAAAAAGAAGAGATTGTCAGGTTCTAAGGCAGGTATGACCAAGGAAGCTCTGAGTAAAATCAGGATATGTTTACTGTTAATGAAAATTAAATGCAGAGCCCTGCAGATATTTGACCAAAGGTCAAATAGCAGTTGCAGAAACATGTCAAGTCAAGTTTATTTATATAGTGCTTTTTAGCAACAAGGCACTCAAAGCACTGTACATGTGAAAAAACAATCAAACACAGAAAAACAAATCATATGACATTAATAATCCTTGGGGATTTACTGGTAAGAGCTGGTTCTAATCCAATCTTTTTAATAGAGGTAAGTAGCTCATTAAGTCCTCTGTGGTAAGGAATTCATCCTGTGCTAGAAGAAACATGATAATATTAATCCTTGAGGTCGCTGGTATGAGGCAGCTGTTGTCCCATCATTCAAATAGTAACAGTCATGGGCACTCACTGAAGTCTAAGTAGAGAAGCTGGGCCACTGGTAGGTCCAAACTTTTTAAATACTAATAATGTTTGGCTTTCACTGGTATGAAATTGTTGTAATACAATCCTTCTAAGAAATCTAAAAATCTCTGGTCATTGGTGTAAAAACAGCTGTAGTCAAATTTTCAAATACTAATAATATTTGCTTTTGATGGTAATCCTTCTGAGAAATCTGAAAATGTATGAAAAGTAATGAAATCCCACATTTAGGTTAAGTAAGATAGGAGGAAAAAAAATCATATTTCAGACTCTATTCTGCTAAGAGTGTAAGTCGACTGTAAGTCGACTGTCTGCTGTGTCAAATTTAGTGTATTTCCAATGCAGGATCATCTATGATGCATTCTTATGATGTTCCAGGCAAACTTCCCTTTCAGCCTATAGCCTGTTCTCTATGTTTGTAAATCTAATTAATTTCCCTTATTTCATCCACTCCAGACTATAAATTTGTAATGCATACTTTTTTTATTGAACACAACCGCAAAGTGTAGGAAGTAAATGGACCTAGAACAGCTGTGTGCAAAAGTCTTTAACCATTTTATTTATTTATATTTGGCTTTCAAGTAAGTCTACCTTTTTAAAAACAATTTTAATTTGGTCTTAAACAGTATAAGTGTCAGGCCTAAAAACTGTCAACAGCATATAAACAGTTCCTGACACTTAAGTCTATAAGAAAAAGACAAAATGTGGCAAAAATAAGTGATAAATACTAACACTGGTCAAGCTTTTTAAAGATCAGGTTAAATTAAAAAAATGCTGGTCATCTTGCCCTTTTCCCATTTCATACTTTTGCAGTATTGGTTGTTTCATTCCAAACATTTTTGGATACAACAAGATGCTGTCTTTCATGAAACATTTTAACACCAATCAAATATCACATTAAATGTGTTTAACACCTACTTTGACAAATGTGCTTTAAAAGAAACTTCCTATAAGTTGCTAAATATCTACTGAAAGGAAATGTGCTTATGTGACTCTGTCAGCAGGAGGTCGCTCAGTTATTTTGCTTTGATCAAAGGTTATAATGTTTTGTATTTCATAAAAGTTAAACGGTCTGCACAGGGATCAACAGTACACTCATTGAAAACAGTGTGTTACGTCCAATTCAATTAAATTACACTGATTAGGGATAACCTTATGAGCTCCTTCTTTAACAGTCTGTTGGAAAAACGTTTGCAGCCAAAACATCTTGTATCTGGCACAAATATTCTTTGAGCAGATCCTTTACATCCTGTTAGAATCAGAATTGGAATCCGCTTTATTGCCAAGTTTGTAAAGACAAACAAGGAATTTGACTCCGGTACACTTTGCTCTCAATAATAAAGAATATTTTTTTAAATGTATACAGGTCCTTCTCAAAATATTAGCATATTGTGATAAAGTTCATTATTTTCCATAATGCAATGATGTAAATTTAACATTCATATATATTAGATTCATTGTACACTAACTGAAATATTTCAGGTCTATTATTGTCTTAATACGGATGATTTTGGCATACAGCTCATGAAAACCCAAAATTCCTATCTCACAGAATTAGCATATTTCATCCGACCAATAAAAGAAAAGTGTTTTTAATACAAAAAACGTCAACCTTCAAATAATCATGTACAGTTATGCATTCAATACTTGGTCGGGAATCCTTTTGCAGAAATGACTGCTTCAATGCGGCGTGGCATGGAGGCAATCAGCCTGTGGCACTGCTGAGATCTTATGGAGGCCCAGGATGCTTCGATAGCGGCCTTTAGCTCATCCAGAGTGTTGGGTCTTGAGTCTCTCAACGTTCTCTTCACAATATCCCACAGATTCTCTATGGGGTTCAGGTCAGGAGAGTTGGCAGGCCAATTGAGCACAGTGATACCATGGTCAGTAAACCATTTACCAGTGGTTTTGGCACTGTGAGCAGGTGCCAGGTTGTGCTGAAAAATGAAATCTTCATCTCCATAAAGCTTTTCAGCAGATGGAAGCATGAAGTGCTCCAAAATCTCCTGATCGCTAGCTGCATTGACCCTGCCCTTGATAAAACACAGTGGACCAACACCAGCAGCTGACACGGCACCCCAGACCATCACTGACTGTGGGTACTTGACACTGGACTTCTGGCATTTTGGCATTTCCTTCTCCCCAGTCTTCCTCCAGACTCTGGTACCTTGATTTCCAAATGACATGCAGAATTTGCTTTCATCCAAAAAAAGTACTTTGGACCACTGAGCAACAGTCCAGTGCTGCTTCTCTGTAGCCCAGGTCAGGCGCTTCTGCCGCTGTTTCTGGTTCAAATGTGGCTTGACTTGGGGAATGCGGCACCTGTAGCCCATTTCCTGCACACGCCTGTGCACGGTGGCTCTGGATGTTTCAGAATCAGAATCAGAATCAGAAAAGCTTTATTGCCAAGTACGTTTTTGGACATACAAGGAATTTGTTTTGGCGTAGTCGGTGCAATACAGTACAAATTAAACAGTATAAACATATCTACAATATAATATAAATATATGTGCACAGTTTTAAGTGAGTGAGAGTAAATATAGAGCAGTATAAGATGCAAGAGCAATACAACAGTGCAGGTGATCATTGTGCAAGTATGGCAGTGCAAGTAAAGCAGGAGTCCATGCTGAGCGTTAATGTAATGCATAGAGTTACAGGTTACAGGTGTCCTGTCAGCAAAAAAGGGGGGGGTGTGGGGGAAAGGGAGAGTGTCAGGGTGGTTTCCGGGCTTTGTTAACCAGGCTGGTGGCAGATGGGAAAAAACTGTTCTTGTGGCGTGAGGTTTTGGTCCGGATGGACCGCAGCCTCCTGCCAGAGGAGAGAGTCTCAAAGAGTCTGTGACCGGGGTGGGAGGGATCAGCCAGAATCTTCCCAGCCCGCTTCAGGGTCCTGGAGGTGTACAGTTCCTGGAGCGACAGTAGACTGCAGCCAATCACCTTCTCAGCAGACCGAATGACACGCTGCAGGCTGCCCTTATCCTTGGCTGTAGCAGCGGTGTACCAGATGGTGATGGAGGAGGTGAGGATGGACTCAATGATGGCTGTGTAGAAGTGCACCATCATAGTCTTTGGCAGGTTGAATTTCTTCAGCTGCCGCAGGAAGAACATCCTCTGCTGGGCTTTCTTGATGAGGGAGCTGATGTTTGGCTCCCACTTGAGATCCTGGGAGATGATGGTTCCCAGGAAGCGGAAAGATTCCACAGTGTCAATTGTGGAGTCACAAAGGGTGATGGGGGCAGGTGGGGCTGGGTTCTGCCTGAAGTCCACTACTCCAGACTCACTCCACTGCTTCCGCAGGTCCCCCAAGGTCTGGAATCGGCCCTTCTCCACAATCTTCCTCAGGGTCCGGTCACCTCTTCTCATTGTGCAGCGTTTTCTGCCACACTTTTTCCTTCCCACAGACTTCCCACTGAGGTGCTTTGATACAGCACTCTGGGAACAGCCTATTCGTTCAGAAATTTCTTTCTGTGTCTTACCTTCTTGCTTGAGGGTGTCAATAGTGGCCTTCTCGACAGCAGTCAGGTCGGCAGTCTTACCCATGATTGGGGTTTTGAGTGATGAACCAGGCTGGGAGTTTTAAAGGCCTCAGGAATCTTTTGCAGGTGTTTAGAGTTAACTCATTGATTCAGATGATTAGGTTCATAGCTCGTTTAGAGACCCTTTTAATGATATGCTAATTTTGTGAGATAGGAATTTTGGGTTTTCATGAGCTGTATGCCAAAATCATCCGTATTAAGACAATAAAAGACCTGAAATATTTCAGTTAGTGTGCAATGAATCTAAAATATATGAATGTTAAATTTTAATCATTACATTATGGAAAATAATGAACTTTATCACAATATGCTAATATTTTGAGAATGACCTGTATGTATACACAATTGACTTTACAATGTAATATAACATAAGATCAGTCCAAGTATGCATGGTGTTGTTCTGGACTGTCGACTGCTCATCAGAGAAACAGCCTGAAGGAAGAAATTGTCCCTGTGGTGGCTGGTTTTAGCAGACAGCGTTCTTTAGAGCCGACCTGAAGGTAAAAGCCTAAAGTTTGTGTGCAGGGTGTGTGGGGTCTGCAGAGGTTTTAGCTGTCCTTTTCCTGACTCTAAACTTGTCAGGAAAAGGGCAGCTAAGTGGTTTACCAAGTTTACAAGGTGAACCCTACATGGGCTAGACTTTTTGGCCAGGCACATCCAACAGAATGTTGATTGCAGTAAGATGTGGGAAATTTAGAGGCTAGGTGAAAACCTCAGACGTAATGCTGTGCTCCTTTAAACATCTCTGAACCATCTTTAGTTTATTGCAGATAGCATTATCCTGTTGAAAGGTGGTATGTGTCAAAGTAACATCTATTAGAATATTGCATGACACTGCCTCTGCTGGCCTGATGTCATGTGTTTGCCAGGTAAGCAACATACACATATCTGGTCATCCAGATGATGTTAAAAGAAACATGATTTATCAGACCTGGCCACCTTTTTCCATATTCCACTATTTTTCAGTTTTGATACTCATGCTCATCATTGTTTTTTCGGGCACTGGTCAGGGGTCAGCATGGGCAGTTTGACTGGTCTGCAGCTAAGCAGCCCAATACATAAGTGATCAGGAATACATGGCTACCATGAGCAGATGACCAATATTTAATGAGTAAGCACATGAGTTAAAATTAACTCATGTAGGAATTCATATGGATGTTTGAAGAGTAAAAATGACTATGTGTATTAATGGGGGTATAAATTGGCAATGACCCTAAGCCTAACAAATAGCCTGCAAAACCTGGCAAAATTAACAGATGGGCTTAAACATAATCAGTCATATTAAATGTTCTGAAGATATTTGTGTGTGGAAAAAGGTGCATTTATTTATTTTTTTGACTGTGTTATGCCAGAACAACAGAAAAGACATAATATATTCAAAAGGTAATGCTGAAAATAATTGCTGTTTATGTTCCTCTTTTGCTGTATTATCGACAGCAACATGATACAATCGGTAGTCAGCTCAGGTGCAAAACAGTATTATATGAAGCAGTCTTAGATCAATAAAACTGCTTGGACAACTGTGTTAGCCATGTTTATGTCTTAATAAGACTTAACGAAGCCTTTTAAGTTTTATTTCTTGACATCAATCATAAAATTAAATATTATATGCATCTGATTATAAAGCAAAAACGTAGATAAGTAAGTCAACTTTCATAGTGGCTTTGAAGATGGGATTGAAATAATATCCAATATAACTATCTTATACAGCTGGAGATGTTTAAAGGGGAGACTTACCATCCTCTCTAGATTTTTGAATAAATGCATCAACACCACTTTCGCCATAGTTTCCCTCTGAAGCTACAGTTGAGACGTAATTCCAGCGCATGGCTTTGACAATGTCAACCATAGCCTGAGCCTGATAGGTGTCTGGCGGCACCACCCGGGAGAAAAAGTCATAGCGGGTGTTATCACTCAGTTCTGGGGCTGTAGAGGCATAACTCACTTGAGGGATCTGTAAAACAAAAAGATAAGACCAAAGAGACAGAGATGGTTACACATGAGGAAATATATAAATAACAAACTTGGTATGAATTAATTATACATGGAGCAAAAGGGTTTTTCGTACTTCTGCGTACACAAACATAATAACAATATGACACCTAACATCTGCTGAAATATCTCAGCAACTCCTCTGTGGTTGTTCACCCTCTGGAGTTGCCATTTCTTAAATAGTCCTGATCATCACAGGCTTAGTGGCAGTTTTTCTGATGAGTATTTTCACACCAGTCAAGCAACACCATTGCTCTAAATTCACTGTTTTCTGTAGTATGATGTGAAATCTATTTAGAGATTAAAAAAACTTGATCATTGCTTAGACTTCATACATAAAATAACACCTTGTTCACTCAGTAAAAACAACAAGGCATTGTTGTCACAATAAAAACACCTAAATCTTATCAAGATTTTGCCAGAATTAATAGCTGGTGGTTTGAAATGTTTGGTTTTCTTTGCTCTCAGCTTCATAGCAGAAATGCATCTTTAGAATAGAACAAAAACCTGTGGATTGTCAGGCTAAGGTGGTAGTCCCAATTTATAGAAAAGAAGGCCAGATAATCTGCTTCAACTACTAAGCGATAACACGTTTGAGAGTTGTACATTGGGAGACTGGGCTCAGCCGAGGTAGGGTAAATAGCTTGCTCTGTCATTCAGGGACTCAGATTAAAGCCAGAACGTCTCTACATTGAAAGGATTCACTCATATCTATTCTGTCCTGGGACCTCCTTGGAATAACCAGTTAAGAGAGTGTTACTAGGGATACTGATGTGTAAGTTTACCTCCTGGGCCTGTAAATTTTGTAACCTGATCTCAGATAAGTGGAAGACAATGGATGACTGAATAGATGGACAGTTAGAATTGATTGCTTTAATTTTATTGTTATTATTTTTATTTACTTTAGCTGTCCATCCTGTTGTTCAATCCATCTGTGCCGTACCAAACTGAACTTTACCAACGGAAGATCCTGCTTTACCAGTATTGTCCGCAAGCAGTGGGCTGATGCTGTGGGAGTAATGAGATATTTTCCACTGTCTCTTACTTCACACAGTGGAGGCCTTTGATGTGATCAGCTCCATCCTTGTACTGGCCTTGCAAGCACTACTGAATCCTGTGTTGGGAGCACACCTGTTCCCGTGACCATCCGCTCCTTACAGCTCATGTAAATATAGTCTCATTTTGATTTTGCTCCAATGACCCTTTGCAAAAAGATATTTTGGGAGTAATTGCTAAAAATGTGTGATGTTCTAAGACAACTTTTGTCTCTATGTGCATGCTTACATGTTTCTAAAACATGCCTGTTGTAAGAAACTAGTAATAGTTTCTTCTTATATTTATCCATCCATCCATCCATCCATCCATCCATCCATCCATCCATCCATCCATCCATCCATCCATCCATCCATCCATCCATCCATTGTCTTCCGCTTATCCGGGGTCGGGTCGCAGGGGCAGCAGCCTAAGCAGAGAGACCCAGACTTCCCTCTCCCCAGCCACTTGGGCCAGCTTGTCCGGGGGGAATCCCAAGGCGTTCCCAGGCCAGCTGAGAAACATAGTCCCTCCAGCGTCGCCTGGGTCTTAATCTGGGCCTCCTCCCGGTGGGACATGCCCGGAACACCTCACCAGGGAAGCTCCAGGAGGCATCCTGACCAGATGCCCGAGCCACCTCAACTGGCTCCTCACGATGTGGAGAAGCATCGGGTCTATTCTGCGTCCCACCCAGATGACCGAGCTTCTCACCCTGTCTCTAAAGGAGAGCCCAGACACCCTGCGGAGGAAACTCATTTCGGCCGCTTGTATCCGTGATCTCCTTCTTTTGGTCATGACCCAAAGCTCATGATCATAGATGAGGGTAGGAACGTAGATCGACCAGTAAATCGAGACCTTCGCTTTTTGACTTAGCTCTCTCTTCACCACGACAGAACAGTACAGCACCCGCATCACTGCTGATGCAGCACCAATCCGTCTATCGATCTCCCACTCAATTTTTCCCTCATTCATGAACAAGACCCCAAGATACTTGAACTCCCCCCCGACCCGGAGAAGGCACTCTACCCTTTTCTGGCTCAAGACCATGACCTTGGAGGCACTGATTCTCATCCCGGCCACTTCACACTTGGTTGCGAACTGCTCCGGTGAGAGCTGTAGATCATGAGCTGATGAAGCCAATAGGACCACATCATCCGCTCCCATGCACCCTCCAGGACACCTGCTGAGGGTGTAGATCTGGTCCAGTGTTCCACGGCCAGGATGAAAACCACACTGCTCTTCCTTAATCCAAGGTTCGACTATCCGATGGACCCTCCTCTCCAGAACCACCGAATAGACCTTACCAAGGAGGCTTAAGAGTGTGACTCCCATATAGTTGAAACACACTCTACAGTCCCCGTTTTTGAATAGGGGGACCACCACCCCGGTTTGCCAATCCAGTGGAACTACAGCCGATGTTGACGCCATGCTGCAGAGTCACGTTAGCCAACACAACAATACAACATCCAGAGCCTTAAGGAACTCCAGGCAAATCTCATCCACCCCTGGGTTCTTACCACCGAAGAGCCTTTTTAGGCTCCACTTCCTCAGTGGAAGACGTGCCGGTGGGATTGAGTTGAGGTCAATAGCACACCCTCCCCATTGTAAACAGTGTTGGAGGTGTACCCCCCCCCCCCCCCCCCCCCCCCATAAATGGGTTGTGCGATCTACCGCTATGTCAAGCACCCAATCACCCCCCCCGGAGGTGCATCTGGAACCAGAGTTTGTTCTCTTGATATCTACTTTGAGAGTTGGGAGAACCTTTACTCCCTTCACATTTGTTTTTCAATAACTCCTGGAAGCAATGCAAGTGTTAACTTTTCTCACAGTGTGTTGACGTCACAAAGCTGAATACAGCAGGATGTAAGTGAAGTGTTGCAGAAAGGTGTTTTGAGGGTGTAAATGATGTCTCCTTTTATTTCAATTCTCTATCACACAGTAAAATGAACCTTTGAGCCATTTGCACTTATATTTTACATTTTGAAGTCGTTTCTTAAAGTGATAAAGACTGTCATGTTTGTTAATTTCATGAACACAATATATCCTTTAAAATATAAATATATATATACATATATTTTATGCATTAGGTATTGTTTTACATGTACCTCATTCAGCACACAAATATACTTTTAAAAGAAAGCATGATGAGGGTATTTCTCATTTCTTATTTGAGTTATTCCAGGAGAATAGAAAGGTGTTTTTATGCCAACTGGAAACACATCGCCATCAGCATGTCACTGCTTCATTTTTATATTGACTGTTCCTATATTGGACATGTTTGCAATATCTAAATACACAAGAGGTACTCCAGACTGAGACACATTATTAGACTTATTTTACGTGAGAGAGCAGCAGCTCAAATCATAGCCCTTACCAAAGGACAAACTTTTTTGTCATATATCTTAGGACTAAGCCCAGACAGCATTTGGTAGATGTTCACATTCACTGCTTGTCATGCCTGTGATCCCTTAGTGTGAGTCATTACCAATTATTTGTGATCACCAGTTAGGTTGTAAATGGAAAATGCCTCCTCTGCCTTCTGTCTCCGCTCTCCCCCTAAATGTACTGAACATACCCTCCCACCACCAGCTCTAATCCATCTGTTAATATTAAATCCTATTCCCTTAGATACTTTAGCACCTTTGCTTTAGTCAGTAACTAATCTAATCACTTATATAACCTCCCAGTTATAACCTAGACATGAATGGCTAGGAAGCTGATTGTGTCAAACCAGCTGCACAAAGCAAAGACATGATTCTGACTTTGGTTAGACAATCTTTAGCCCCTGATTGTGTCTTCAAATTCTGTTTGGTGTAGAATGTGAATAACATTTAGGACCATTAATACTCATGAAGAATCTTCTATGTAGAAAAAACAGCATTATAATTTTGATTGGCTGTACTCATTGTCTCATTAAGCTGAAGTTAAATCTGGAAATGAATTTTCCTCTCCTCTAATATAGAGCCTACAAAGGATGTAGGAAATCTGTCTTTCAAAATACGCAGATAATACTTTTCTCAGTTGTTTAGTGTGTTCAAATTTCCTCAAGGCACAAAAGAAAACAGATTCTGATTACATTACCAAACTCACCCCTTTCTTAAAAATACCAATGGTAAATTTAGATTGGCTACAACTGGTATTTTTCAAATTTGTTTTATTTATTTATTGCTCAATGAAATTATTAAATCTAATCTAATCAACATTTGACATCCATACATACAAATAGATGTTTCTCTATTATTTTTTATTTCTTGTGCTAAAGTTTCCTTTCCTGAAGTAATTTAAACTGCTGCCATGTCTCACAAACAAAACCGTTCACATTATTTGTTAACCTGCTCAGAAACTTAACAGCAGACCAGCCACCTTTTTGATAATATTTTTTGCCCCGCTGAGTGACTTTGATTTTGTAAGGTGGAGAAGTAATATAAATTCGTGACCATGAGGCAAAATCCATCCATCCATTTTCTATACCCGCTTCTTCCATACTGGGTTGTGAAGGAGCTGGTGCCTATCTCCAAGATTATGTTTTTGGTCTGTGGGAGGAAGCTGGAGTACCCAGAGAGAACCCACACGTGCACGAGGAGAACGCCAGGAGTCGAACCCAGGACAAACCCAGGATCTTCTTGCTGCAAGGCCACAGTGCTACCAACTGCGCCACCTTGCAGCCCCATTAATATTTTCCCAGCATAAATATCATTTTTTTTCCAACAAGAGGTGAAGACATTCAGATTAGGGAGACCAAGACACCCTCCTGGAGCCAGGCCTGGGGATGGAGCTCGCCTGCAAGTGCTGGTGGTCAAGCTTTGATTCCTGGAGCCCGGCCGGGCCAAAGCATAATCTGTTTTTAGGCACATGGAATGTAACCTCATTGGTGGGTGTGAGGGTGAGCGGTGTAGTCATGGAGAAAAGGGTGTCTGGTTTGGGGACCTCAGGATCTCACCTTTGCTTTTTGCAGATGAAGTGAAATTGTTGGATTCTTCAGGCCATGACCTCCAGCATGTACTGAGGCAGTTAGCTGCTGATTGTGAAGTGGCCAGGGTGAACGTTAGCTCCTCTAAGTGTCAGGCCATGGTTCTTGGCCACAAAAAGGTGGACTGTCCCCTCTGGGATGGGGTCATTCTCTGCCTCAAGTGGAGGAGTTTAATTATCTTGGTCTCCTGTTCATGAGTGATGTTAAGATTGAACAAGAGATGAACAGATGGATGGGGGCTTCTGGTATGTTGTGGTGAAGAAAGACCGGAGCCAAAAAGCAAAACTCTCGATTTACCAGTCCTTCTATGTTCCAACCCTAACCTATGGTCATGAGACATGGATAATGACCGAAAATATGACATCCCAGATACAAGGGACTGAAATTATCTTCCTCTGAAGTTGGCTGGAATCTGATATAGAGATAGGGTTAGGAGCTCCGTCATTTGGGGGAGCTTAAAGTAGCTGCTTCTCCTCACAATTAAATCAATTAAATTAGTCAGTTGAGGTGGTTCAAGCATCTGATCAGGATGCTCCCTGGATGCCTCCCTCTGGAAGTTTTCTGGAGGGACTACATATCCTGTCTGGCAGTGGTCCAAATTGTTTATATTATAGGCTTCTGCTTGTGTGACATGTTTAGATTTGAACACCAAATTTCATGGGCCAAGCCTTCCTTTAGCAGTTGAGGTTCTACAGCAAAATCATCATTTTACCAAATTGCACCTATTCACAAATATATGCTACTTAATTTTCTATCTATCAAATAAAATACCACTACTTCTTGCTCTGCTCTCGGTGGAGGACGCACACATTTCTCTCCCTCCCTCTTGCCTGCTTCTGCATCTGCTTTTGTCTGTGTTTTTCTCAGAGCCTCACTTTACATATCTTCCAAACTTGCAAATTATGGATTTGATCAGCTGGTCTCTCAACACAATTGATCAAATTTTTTTCCACGGGAAGTTGGGGTAAAGGGAAAACCCTCTTGCCCAGCCGGTACATTCTTCTCTGGATACACAATGGATTCCTGCCAACAATGGAAGATTGTGTGCTTGACTACAATGTTGGTTGAGGACGGAGAAGATGTTTATATATTTGGATTTTTGTTAACAGGATTTCTGCTTTTTGGAGCCAGCGGTTACCTGACTTATCAAGTGATTCGCAAAACGTGGTCAGCTGTTCAAAGCATCCCAAAGCTGCCTGCGATGCTGGATGGAATCTGCAGAGCGATCATTGCTCAGACTGAATTGTTAAGAGAGCTAAGCCGCAAGCTGGATAGGGTTCTTGAACAGAATCGTAACCTGGAAGCGGCTTTTGGACTCAGAGGTGAAAGGATTTAATCATGGAGAAGGTTGTTTGCTCCAGAACTGCGGGAAAGTCCCAGAAATGTGGATATTTGGATTCGCAATTGAGAGATAACAGTACAAACTCTTAAAGTGGTTGGAAATCCACACAACTGCTTGAACTACAACATTTATTGTTTTTCTAAATCTGGTGCCCCAACGTGGCCTTGGGAACTTCTGCTAAGTGGCTGTCGACAAAATATCTCCTGGATGTTATGTAAATATGACGCTCTTTCCCAGCACCCCCGAACAGCTGTGACCCAGATAAGACTTTGGGGTTGATTAAGAAAACTTCCATCTCTCTCCTCAAGGACAATGGCGCTCTATCAGTGTTGACAGTCTAATTCTTGAACACACACTCATAGTTATATATTCGTACCCCCAGGATTCCACCGCACTCTTGCAAAATCTTTTTATTCTTGTGTGTTGCTTAGCCCTGCACCTAATTGCGTGATTTCATTACTTTTTCATAGATTTTTAGTTTTATCACAAGGATTACCAGCAAAAACCAAACAATATTAGTAATAGAAAATTTGGACTATAGCTGCTCTTACACCAGTGACCCAGTTTTCGTAGTTAGACTACAATGGACTGTTATTACTTAGTTCAACTTCAGAACCAGTAAAAGCAATATATCATTAGCACCTGAAAATGTGGATTAAAGCTGTTTTGTGCCAGTGACTCAGCTTCCCTAGATAGAATTCAGTGGAATGATGAGACTATCAATATTATCATCTTATTTTAGCATAAGATGCTTTATTGTTAAGAGTGGCTTGGAACCAATTTCTACCAGTAAACCCGGAAGGATTATTAATTATTATTACTCCCAAGGATTATTAGTGGCATTTGATTTGTTTTTCTGTGTTTGATTTTCTGTATCATTGTCATGTTTTTCCTCATGTACAGCGCTTTGAGTGCCTTGTTGCTGAAAAGTGCTATATAAATAAACTTCACTTGACTACAGTTTTTGTTTCTGACATGGCAAAATATAGAAGAAAAAAAAGGTGTTAATACTTTTGCAAGGCACTGCAGCTACATGAGGGAAAAAAGCAGCAAACACTTGGTACAATCAAACTCCCCACCATCACACTGTGCTTTAATCTTGGTCTTATAAGGCAGATGTTTATATCTTCTGAAATCTATTTTCCCATGGTGTGTTTGAAAAACTGTTTATTAAAACACATAATGGTTTACTTGTTTCATTTTCAACTGTCATCATTTTTATGACAAAAATCTTTCAGAAAATGTTTAATCCTGTTAAACAAACAGCATGGTTGAAAATAGTGGCCAATATCAACAACACATGTGGAAGCTGCACTGAATATACTTAGATACTCTGTTCTTTTCCAGGATTTAATCTATTGCAGCAGTTTAAAACAGGTGGAGCATATTAAATTTATATTGACAAGATGTTTACTGACTGATGTGCATTGCATATATTAGATGGGCATTGTAACTTTGAAAATAAATGTATAATGAAAGTGTGTGTCTTGGCATTAGCTTGACAAAATCAGGGTGGCTCACTACACTACTTTATTTCTTTAGTCAAACCAGTGCTCATCTGGTGTTTAAACTAAAGTTGTAGAAGCAAGACTTTCTAATGATAACTCTTTGTGACTACCACATCATCAAAAGAATTGCCTTATATTACACATACTTCCCACCATTCCTTTCCCACAAGTCTATGCAGAACTTCTTTAAGATGCACATTCCAAAAACCCATTCTAGCATTGTCTATTTATTTTAAATAGATTTGGAAAATATGTTTAATTGCTGCAATGTGAGTTTCAAGCAGATATTTGATGCACTTTTAATGTTCAGTTCACATCATTTTAATAACTGCCTTTTTTTAAATTCACTGAGATCAATTGGCACTGCATCGGTCCAGTGGTAATGGTGCTCATTGGAACTGTACTGAAATATTATACATCTGGCCCATTTGTAGAACAAGTGAGTTTGCCTTTGTAAATGTTGCAGTAAATGCTTCCTGAAAAGATTGTTGGTGTTCTAGATGAACAAATGTTTATGTTAGTCTCACAGTAGAGAGAGAGATAACAACTTTTTCAACATGTGGTGTAATAATATATATTTTAAGTGCATACTATTGAGCTAAAGCTGATCCTTTTCAAAAGGTAGTTTCTGACACGTTTTTTCATCCTTCTAGATGGCTCATTTCTTGGAATTATCACTGTTATTATATTATTGACATTCCATAATTATTCAGTGACGAATATACAATTCAATTCAATTCAATTCAATTCAATTCAAATTCAAAGATACTTTATTAATCCCCGAGGGGAAATTAGAATTCCAGTACACCCATCCAAACATACATCATGACACAAGACAAGGGGGGACGGGTCACCGAGGCTTTGCTGCCCACTCACAGGCGCTGCCCTTGTTAGATGAGAAAAGAGGCCACATTAGGTAAGTAGAGGGAAAAAAAAAATCATATTTCACACTTTATCCTTAGCAGGATACAGTTTGAGATTGCAAAAAAACCTCAGCACAAAGAAGCAACAGTTGACAAAACAACATCATGCCGGGAATGGTGAAGGTGGTGTGAGGGGGTGCATATGTTTATCTTGAGCATGTGTGTGTGTGCGAGTGAGTGTGTGCAAGTAAGTCCATGAAGCACTGTCACAGAGGCCATTGTCCTTGATGGTTCGTTGGAATGTTCATCAACCGGCCAAGTTCTGAGCAGGCCCACAGATGTCCTCAGGGAAGGGAGGGGAGCAGAGGGAGCAGAGCGTCATGTTTACATAACTTCCAGGAGAAGTTGAAGATAACCAGCCATCAAGGCTGCGCAGGGGAGCCAGATTCAGAAAAACAATAATTATTTGGGTTAGGCTGACTCTTAATTTTCCATCAGCCTTGAGAGTCTTGCTGGTGCTTCACAAAGGCGAATCCAAACAGCCAAATTCCTGGTCTTTCTGCCAGATCCAAGCGAACAACTTTCTCCAATATTTATACCATTTCACCCCTGAGTCCAGGAACCGCAACCTGCCTGCGATCCTGTATAAGGATCACATCCAGTCTTCGATTCAGCTCACGTAACATCTCAGTCTGAGTGTTGATCGCTCTGAAGATCCCATCACACATGCCAGGCAGCCTCACAATGGCCAGAACAGCTGCTGACATTCTCCGAATTTCTCGATATGCCAGGTAACCACTGACTCCAAACATAACCACTGCTCTTTTCACTACTACCATGAACCTTCCAGTCTGTCAGCATCCTGGTGTCCTCACTGTTCTCTGGAGCAGAGCCTCAGCCTCCGAAATGCTGTTTAGAGATGACTGTTGTCTTCCTCCACAGTAAATGTCGAATTTGAGATTGGTCCATAAGTTCTGAATAGTGTTTAGGTGAGGTGAGGCAGCCGGTAAATACCATGGCCCCCATTTATGGCATGAACCTTCTCATATAATACAGCTTGAAGGACACATCTTACAGACACTGGCTGGTCTAAGGGTTGTAAATAATACAGTTTTAATTTTAGCAATTTTTTTATAGAAGCACAGAGCTGCCACAAAAGAAAAAGAAAAACAGAGCCAGAGTATATCATGTTATAACATGAAAACTTTCTTGTTCTAACAATATACTTTTCTTGTTAGTACAATATACCATCATGTTGTGACAATAAACTTTTCATGTTTTCACAATATAATATATAAAATAATATTATTCAGTTGTCACACTCTAGTCATATCAACTATCATAGAAGATATGCCTAGAAAAGTGCTATATAAATTCAGTCAATTTGCACAGAAACACACAGCCAAGACAGAGCCTTATGTATGGATACAATGTGGTACAAAGCAAGTCTTTCTGCTCATTTACAACCATCTTTACTACACCGTGCAATATCCAAGGTGAAGCATCAATGTAAACTCTGGTCTTCCTGTTTTGCCGACAAACCAAGAGCTTTAAAGGCTTTGTCTCCTGCAGCCTATTAAAAAATACAGTGCTATTAGACACATCACCTCAGCTATGTGAAAAATGCTGCTTACTCTACAGCTTGCTTTGACTTGGATAGTAACACCAGAGTAAATCTGCTGAGTCACAAAACTGACTGAGATCTCTCCACCCATTATTTCTGAGATCGATCAAATGAGAAAAAAGAGAACACAATCTCCATGGAGCCTTTTTATAGAGCCTTTTTTGCCAGGAATCAAAGACCAAGCTGATATAACAGGTGTTCATTTAATGATTCTTCAGGAGTTACTGTTTACAGTTCAAGGCAAATGTTCCTGTTTCTCCTGAATAACCGATTAACTGGATTTGTATTGCATTTTAACAGCTGTGTGTCTTTGTAAAATGTTAACATTAAAAGAGATCAATAAGAAACTATAGAAGAATAGAAAACCACAAAACTCTCATTTTCTGCACAATTTAAATTAGCATGCAGGTTAACATATGAATACATACATTGTGCATCAGATAATGAATGAATCAAATTTATTGAGTACAATCAGAATTTTGTCATGTAGTGTTCACCCTAACTTAAAAACTCTGAGCTGTAATAACTAATTGTGGCAGAGACTAATCACTAACTAAATGTGCTAAGCACTGGTAATACAGTTAGTTCAGAAAACGGACAAACAAAAAATAACATATATAAAATACAGAAGACTTCTAACATTTATTATACAGTTTATTGGAGTGCTAATGACTCATCGATGCTACTTCCCTCCTCATTATCTGCTTAATTCACAGAGGATTTACGGCAGACATTGAAAATATATAATTCAAGGTACAATGAACAGAGTCAAAACTAAGGCAGAAAGCACATCAGCTGCACAGCAGCTTTGTATCAGTGTTTATGCTTCTACTAAAATTTTAAAGCCTTTATAGATTCAGGGAATGCAAAAGCCCCAGACAGGCAGTGTCAAACTCCTCTGTCAACAAATGCATTTATTGTTCCAAAAGGGACGGAAGATGCATTCAGAGTATTTTTTTAAAATACAAAAAACATTCTTGCCGCTGCTCATTGTGTCAGGTCACAGTGAAAGTCTATTATAACCCTGAGCAATGATGAAAAATGTGGTTGATTTGCATGCAAAGTGGGTTTTGTGTATCAGTTAAGCTGTGTTTACTGTCATCTTCTCTTCAGCTGAAGGTATACAACATTTAACTATCAATGTTGTACAATGGTCCTTTAAAATTTTTAAAGTGGATAAGTATTTCAGGGTTACCATATTTTGGTAGTATGATGAAATGCTTTTTTGCATGACAATTAAGAATTTTATTCTAGGTGTAACGCTGCTCCAAAGTCCATAATCCTAAAGTTGTGGCTATCACCTAAAACTGTGCATAGACTGGCAGTTTTATTACTCATATCACGCTTTTAAACACAGTGTAAAGTGGCTCTACATGTTTTAGATGTAAAAAGATGTTTGTAAAAGGAAGAACCATGTTTTTTTTTATAATCTAGTCGCTTTTTCAACCATTTTCATTTATATTTCTTGCCCATCTTAGACTATGGTGACAATTTATATGCATACATCTTCTCACTGGTTGCATATGCTGTATTCTGTATATCATTGTGCCTTCCGTTTTTATCATGGGTCTTAGAGCTCCTACCACTATCTTCTGCATACTCGTGTTAGATGCACTGCCTTATCCACCCACACATTCTGTCACTGGTACAATCATACTTACAAAATCATCTTGGGTTTACTTCCCCCTTATCTCCTGTTCTGTGTTGTTAGGAAATCCTTAGGAGGTTATTCTCTGCGCTTGGATGAGTTCATTTTATTTTAACTGTACCTAAGGTTAGTACTGATCATTGCAAAAAATCCTTCCAGTTTGCTGTTCCCTCAGACAAGAATCAACTGCAGAAAGACTTGAATTTGAAAGAGTTGGTCTCTTTTAATCCAACTCTTAATCAATTTGTAAGTGAGGCAGTTGTTTGTAAATGTTTTCACTGATATTGAATTGTATTTTTAGACTTTTATGCATCTACTATATAATAATACAATCTACGGACGACCAAGTCAATACTTTTTGTTAGCGATTCAGATCCACATAAAAAAAGATTCCCTATACTGAGTCTCAATCTGATACTTGCATTTTTTACAGCAGAGACCTCCACACTGAACACAATGAGTACAATAAAGTTATTGAAATTATGCTATGTCTATGAATGACATCTCAGTAGCTCTACAAAAGATTAAGGTACTTAACCAATGACCTTTATTCAGTGTTTCTGTGATGCTTCTGTGTTCTCAAAGAAGCTTATACTGGGAATCCCTAAGAGATTGCTTGCATCATTACATAAAATGAGACGGAAAAGCTCTTTGTCAATTTCCAATATTTTTACCATTGTTTCTAAGCAAGAGCTAAGTGTCTGTATCAGGGTATACCAGAATTAAAAAAAGATACAAGTTAAAAATTGCAGAAATGTTTCATCATACTATTCCTGCTGTTAAAAATCCTTTAATAAGATGCTAGAGAATGAGGCAGAGACCCTGGAGTTTCTCTAGCTTTATGGAGCATAGAGTAGCACCAAGCACCTCTTCCTCCATCAGTAGCTGGCCTAAAGAAGGCTACTGTGCTTTTTCCTCACATACAAGAAACACAAATTGAATTGTCTGGTAACAAAAAAAATCCAATATTTAAACTGTGGAAGCTAAAGGCGCACCACCCATAATCCTCCTCTGAGGAACACTGTTTGGAAAAGTCCTCTAGGAACCAATAAGCAGCATGTCTGTTAAGCTGTTGACATCAGGCTAGATACCCAAGCAGCTAGCCTAACTATTTTCTGTAACTAACAAATTATATGTGTTACTCTAAAAAGAGCAGGATGCAAAAAAGAGACAATAAGCAATAATCATGTTTTCCCTCTAAAGTGTGTTGCTTCACGTTAGTAGCTGTCTGAGTTAGCTGGGTGAATTCATTGTATTTCGACAAGTATTTAAACTTTGAATGCCTTATTAAGCTGGCATTTATACGAATAATGAGATGTCATAGCTTGATATCTAATTATTAATTTTGTAACTTTTTAGACAACAAGTCCTTGACTTCTTGTCTGGTTACAGATTCTTTTCAACCTAGTTTTTCATCTGATAAACCTTTACTATATGTGTGAGAACAAAAAAAAAATGTTATCTATTTTTCCAATAAAACATTAAATTCTTGACTTGTTCTTATGAACCCAATATCATGTAGAATCTCATTTACTAGAAGTGTTGTTGCATCTCTAGTGGTATTGAATGTTGCTCCTTCACCACCACATTAAGAACTACCCAAACTGCTACATTTTTCAGCTGACAACGGAACGGCTTTTGTTGTTTTGTTTTATATGGTGCCAAACCACATCCATGTTAGAAACACTACTTCACATTTCCTTTTGGTTGGTAATACAGCCCCACTCCTATATAATACGAGTGTCATCCCCTTGTTCATGCTAACCAATGGAGTGTGCATACATGGATTTATATAAAGTAAAACACACAATTTGTCTATTAGGTGCTGCAGACATGCCAGTCATCAAAAATTCTTTGAGACCCAAGTTGATACTTGGGATCAAATCAGTACCATTAAACTGAGAAAAAGCTTCCATCACTGAACATAATTTATCTTGGAGCCCTTCTGTGTTCAAGGTATAGAATGGTAAGATTTTGTACCTGTGCGTTGCTGAAGTAAGAAAAATATGCAGCTCTCCACATGTTTAGGGGAAGTTACTTTGACCAAGCTGATGTCACACCACATTCTATTTGTGAGTAAAAGTCTAAACAGAAAGATATAAACATAAAGAAACATTTAACACATATGCATCTCTTTTTATTTGTGAATTTCATTCAATAGGAATCCCAGAAACAGAAATTCAATGTAAAATTAAAAATATAATAGTAATTCCCGCTTCCACTTCTTACCTTTGGTTTGTCAAACGCAAGGTGGTATTCCAAAAATGTTTCATTATGCTTTCCATTATGACTTTTCTTTCCATGAACCCTGATATGTAATACCAAATTATTTTTTTGCAGCAGACATATTGACTTGCCACGGCAGGGCAAGCACGGGTGTTTTAGAATGGCTGGGTTTTGTGAGGCTTGCAGTAAGCCATGACACTGAACCCGAATACACAAATGCATTTCTTAATGGGATGCAGCAGTGCTTTTTCTGCTATGATTTGTTTGTGTGCTACAGAAGAAAGTTCTGTAGTCTTATGGGTGATATCATCTGCAAGGATCCTCGCAATGTGATTTGTCAACAACTCCCTCACCCCTCTCCTCACACAGATCTTAGCTTTTTTCTACATTATGTTGTGTTGTACAACTCACATTTATGTAGAATAGTTTTATGATGTATGTTAGAGAATTTATCTAAATATTTTTGTGATTTCAGTTCTGGTGAAGTCCAGTAAGATGTTTAAAAGATAACGAAAGACTGAAAATGATGCACTATTAAACAGGGTGCACTTTAACACAATTATTTACAGTTCTTTTCATTAATTCAGATTTTAGATTTGACTAGAATGTTCGTAGATCTGATTTATCAAATCAAATTTACATAATTTTCCATGTGCTGACGCATAATTCTTGTGCTAAAAACTTGTATGCAGGATGCAATTTCAGAATCATGGAGATCTAAAACAAATCTAACTTGTAAGTATACAGAGCTTCATAAAGTTGACAAAAAGAGTGCATGTGTACTTTTGTTCTTTTTTGAAAATATCTAGTTGTAGTCAAGACGCTGGACACAATAATATGCATTTGACCTATAATGTCTTTAATTTCCAGGGTAATTGAATTCCAGAAGTCTTTGGCTGCTTCGGGATTTACCCTAGAACATTATTGTGAGTAGTGCATTGAAGTTTAACTGTTTATCTGTGTGAAGCACTCGTACTCGTACACGTACTCGTCGTCTTCCGCTTATCCGGGACCGGGTCGCGGGGGCTGCAGACTCAGCAGAGACGCCCAGACGTCCCTCTCTCCAGACACCTCCTCCAATTCCTCCAGGGGGAGCCCAAGGCGTTCCCAGGCCAGCCGAGAGACATAGTCCCTCCAGCGTGTCCTGGGCCATCCCCTGGGCCTCCTCCCAGTGGGACGTGCCTGGAACACCTCCCGAGGAAGGCGTCCAGGAGGCATCCGGTATAGATGCCTGAGCCACCTCAACTGGCTCCTCTCGATGTGGAGGAGTAGCGGCTCTACTCCGAGCCCCTCCCGGATGGCCGAGCTCCTCACCCTATCTCTAAGGGAGTGCCCGGCCACCCTACGGAGGAAGCTCATTTCAGACGCTTGTATCCGGGATCTCGTTCTTTCGGTCATGACCCAAAGTTCATGGCCATAGGTGAGGGTAGGAACGTAGACCGACGGGTAAATTGAGAGCTTTGCTTTTCGGCTCAGCTCTCTCTTCACCACAACGGACCGGCACAGTGCCCCCATTACTGTGGCAGCCGCACCGATCCGTCTGTCAATCTCCCACTCCATTCTTCCCTCACTCATGAACAGGACCCCGAGATACTTAAACTCATCCACTTGAGGCAGGAACTCCCCTCCAACCTGAAGAGGACAAGCCACCCTTTTCCAGTCGAGTACCATGGCCTTGGACTTGGAGGAGCTGATCCTCATCCCAGCCGCTTCACACTCGACTGCGAACCGCCACAGCGCATGCTGTAGGTCTTGGCTAGAGGGGGCCAGCAGGACCACGCCATCCGCAAAAAGAAGAGACGAAATCCTCTGGTCCCCAAACCAGACCCCCTCCGGCCCTTGGCAGCGTCTAGAAATCCTGTCCATAAAAGTTATGAACAGGACCGGTGACAAAGGGCAGCCCTGTCGGAGTCCAACATGCACCGGGAACAGGTCCGACTTAGTGCAGGCAATGCGGACCAAACTCCTGCTCCGCTTGTACAGGGACCGGATGGCCCCTCATAAAGGGCCCCCGATTCCATACTCCTGGAGCACCCCTCACAGGGCATCACGAGGGACACAGTCGAATGCCTTCTCCAGGTCCACAAAACACATGTGAACCGGTTGGGCAAACTCCCATGAACCCTCGAGCACCCTGTAGAGGGTATAGAGCTGGGCCAGTGTCCCACGGCCGGGACGAAAACCACACTGCTCCTCCTGAAGCCGAGGTTCGACTATCGGTCGGACTCTTCTCTCCAATACCCTGGCGTAGGCCTTACCAGGGAGGCTGAGGAGTGTGATCCCCCTGTAGTTGGAACACACCTTCGGTCACCCTTCTTATGAAGGGGGACCACCACCCCAGTCTGCCAGTCCAGAGGCACTGTCCCCAACCGCCACGCAATGTTGAAGAGGCGTGTCAACCATGACAGCCCTATAACATCCAGAGACTTGAGGTACTCAGGGCGGATCTCATCCACCCCCGAAGCCTTGCCACCGCGGAGCTTTTTAACCACCTCGGTGACTTCAGCCTGGGTGATGAAAGAGTCCAACCCCGAGTCCCCAGCCTCTGTTTCCACCACGGAATGCGTGATGGCAGGATTGAGGAGATCCTCGAAGTACTCCTTCCACCGCCCGATAATGTCCTCAGTCGAGGTCAGCAGTCTCCTGCCCCTACTATAAACAGTGTTGGCGAAGCACTGCTTCCCCCTCCTGAGGCGCCGGACGGTTTGCCAGAATCGCTTTGAGTCCTTCTCCATGGCCTCACCGAACTCCTCCCAGGCCCGAGTTTTTGCCTCTACCACAGCCCGAGCCGCAGCATGCTTGGCCTCACGGTACCCGTCAGCTGCCTCAGGAGTCCCACAAGCCAGCCACAGCCGATAGGACTCCTTCTTCAGCTTGACATCATCCCTTACTGCCGGTGTCCACCACCGGGTTCTGGGATTGCCGCCGCGACAGGCACCGCAGACCTTACGGCCGCAGCTACGGGCAGCAGCATCGACAATAGATGCGGAGAACATGGTCCACTCGGACTCTATGTCTCCAACATCCCTCGGGATCTGGTCGAAGCTCTCCCGGAGGTGGGAGTTGAATACATCCCTTGCCGAGGGCTCCGCCAGGCATTCCCAGCAGACCCTCACTATGCGCTTGGGCCTGCCAAGTCTGTCCGGCTTCCTCCAGCGGATCCAACTCACCACCAGGTGGTGATCAGTGGACAGCTCAGCCCCTCTTCTTCACCCGAGGCCATTCCTCCCGATCACGCCTCTCCAGGTGTCACTGTCGTTCTCCACGTGGGCGTTGAAGTCCCCCAGCAGAATAACGGAGTCCCCGGGAGGGGCACTATCCAGCACCCCCGACAGGGACGCCAAGAAGGCCGGGGTACTCTGCACTACCACTCGGCCCGTAGGTCAGAGACCTCTCCCCAACCCGAAGGCGCAGGGATACGACTCTCTCATCCACTGGGGTAAACCCCAACACGAGACGGCTGAGCTGGGGGGCAACAAGCAAACCCACACCAGCCCGCCGCCTCTCCCCGTGGGCCACTCCAGAGTAGAAGAGAGTCCAACCCCTCTCAAGGAGATGGGTTCCAGAGCCCACGCTGTGCGTGGAGGCGAGCCCGACTATTTCTAGTCGATATCTCTCGACCTCCCGCACAAGCTCAGGCTCCTTCCTCCCCAGCGAGGTGACATTCCACGTCCCTAGAGCCAACCTAAGCATCCGGGGATCGGGCCGCTGAGGTCTTCACCTTCGCCCGCCACCCAATCCTCTTTGCACCGGTCCCTCACGGTTCCCCCTGCAGGTGGTGGGCCCACTGGGGGATGGCCTCGCGTCTCTCGTTCGGGCTTGGTCCGGCCAGGTCCCGCGAGGAGCAACCCGGCCACCAGGCGCTCTCCGACGAGTCCCGACCCCAGGCCTGGCTCCAGGGTGGGACCCCGGCTCTGCCGTACCGGGCGACGTCACGTGCCTCGATATTTTGTTCTTCATGAGGGATTCTTGAACCACTCTTTGTCTGACCCATCACCTAGAGCCTGTTTGCCAGGGGAGACCCTACCAGGGGCATTTAGGCCCCAGACAACATAGCCTCTAGGATCATTTGAGCCTGTGTGAAGCAATGTTAGCCTAACTTTATTTATTGTAATGCACAATGTTTTAATTTGATTGTTTTACAATGTAGCAACCAATGCCTTTAAATGTCATTATCTTTATGGTTCTTAATTGTGATTTGCCTGTTTCTCTTGTTTTTCTCAATTGTTTAATCACTTGTGCATTTATGCATGTGGCATTAGCGTGCGTACATGAATAAACAGGCAGCTCAGTAGCCAGCAGCAATCACTGCATTCTCTTTGGACTTGAAAGTACAGAGCAGGCAGACATTACTGCTATAGCAAAAACATTGTTTTCAATTCCTCTTAAGATGGGATGTTGCATTTTATTTTCCTCCTGTTGTCACACAAAAGATAGCTCACTTTTCACACTTTGCAAAGCAAACCACAAATTGTCTTGCAGATGGATTAAATATTCCACCAGCTCCAGCACTGGCTATCTTATTGTGAAAGCCGTTCATGCTGATCCAACAATATTTTTCAGAAGCAACGATTCATTTTACCAAAGGCAACTGTGATTATCTAATGAAAAAAAAAATCACCTGCATTCACCAGTCAAATTATCCCAAATGAGATCTGAAAATGCCTTGAGTTTTGAGCCAAATGACCTTTGTGATTAATGGATAATTGTAGAAATAATAATGATGTTGTTCATTACAGAATTTGAAAAGATGAAAAGAGTATAATTAGTGCTGATGTTTGACCAATGATACATCTAATATTTCAAATGAAACTAATATATCTAACATTCACAGCTACACAAAGGTAAATGCTACTGACTAATGCTGGATGCATGAAGGGCTTTGTTGGACTCACTAAAGATATTTAACAAAAGTAAAAATGCATAACATAATAAAACAGGGGATATATTTTGAGTTAGCACAATGAATGCCTTTAAGTTTAGTAAAGCTGAACTAGTGTGCTCCTCTGCCTCCTCACCCAAGGCAAACGAGTCTTTTCTCTAGTGGTTCAAAAAGCATCTATGAAGAGAAAGCATTACCATAGGACATAAATGGATTTAATATTTGTGTGAAGATCAAGAGGAGGACTTGCACATATTGTCACATTCATACCTTATTCAAAGATGCGGTCAAACATTAAACGTCATTTGGTCAGCAGTCCACGCACTTTCCTCAGTATAATGCAATCTGTGGTGTTACTGTATACTGGGTACTTAAATAACTAAATAATTGTATTCAAACATTTTTTGTTTGCTCCTAGCTAAGTTGTTTAAAGGACTTGTGGAAGAAGCATTCAGGAGTCCAAGAAACAGCTGTTTCTCATTATCTATATCAGTTTACCATTACCAAGTTACCATTTTTATTTCTGATTTTATTTTAAACCTGACCAAACTACTAGTTATCCCAACACACAGCTAAATCTTAATGGTTTGATAATTATGTTATATTCAGAAATTGAGCAAATTCTACTATAGGTCCAGTACCATCTTAAGCTGACTCTGCTTCTCATTAAATAAATAAACTCTTACTTGATAGTACTTTTTGATAAAATGCATAATAGCTTTCAACCCACTAGCTTTCTTTCAAACATGTTACATGTCTGAATGTGTAGGCAATGAATGACAGTTCTGTGGTGCTTAGGTGTTCCCTGATACTCATGTTCTTGGTTTCTATTTCCTCTGTAAATTAGGTAGTTTTACCTAATTACCACACCTGCTCTGTATGTTGTTGTCTTTTATTGTTTACTGTTAAGTCCTTAGTTTTCAGCCAACTACGATCAAGTCCTTCCTGTTCCAGAAATGTTGTTGTCGAACAAGACACAGCTTTGTCTTCCTACAGGGGTTGGACAATGAAACTGAAACACCTGTCATTTTAGTGTGGGAGGTTTCATGGCTAAATTGGACCAGCCTGGTAGCCAGTCTTCATTGATTGCACATTGCACCAATAAGAGTAGAGTGTGAAGGTTCAATTAGCAGAGTAAGAGCACAGTTTTGCTCAAAATATTGAAATGCACACAGCATTATGGGTGACATACCAGAGTTCAAAAGAGGACAAATTGTTGGTGCACGTCTTGCTGGCGCATCTGTGACCAAGACAGCAAGTCTTTGTGATGTATCAAGAGTATGTATCAATGATGTATCAATCGGGTGCTAACCCAGATTGTATCCAAAAAACATTAAACCACGGCTGCCCAAATCACGGCAGAATTAAATGTGCACCTCAACTCTCCTGTTTCCACCAGAACTGTCCGTCGGGAGCTCCACAGGGTAAATATACGGGCTGCTATAGCCAAACCTTTGGTCACTCATGCCAATGCCAAACGTCGGTTTCAATGGCGCAAGGAGCTTAAATCTTGGGCTGTGGACAATGTGAAACATGTATTGTTCTCTGATGAGTCCACCTTTAATGTTTTCCCCACATCCAGGAGAGTTACGGTGTGGAGAAGCCCCAAAGAAGCGTACCACCCAGACTGTTGCATGCCCAGAGTGAAGCATGGGGGTGGATCAGTGATGGTTTGGGCTGCCATATCATGGCATTCCCTTGGCCCAATACTTGTGCTAGATGGGCGCGTCACTGCCAAGGACTACCGAACCATTCTTGAGGACCATGTGCATCCAATGGTTCAAACATTGTATCCTGAAGGCGGTGCCGTGTATCAGGATGACAATGCACCAATACACACAGCAAGACTGGTGAAAGATTGGTTTGATGAACATGAAAGTGAAATTGAACATCTCCCATGGCCTGCACAGTCACCAGATCTAAATATTATTGAGCCACTTTGGGGTGTTTTGGAGAAGCGAGTCAGGAAAAGATTTCCTCCACCAGGATCACGTAGTGACCTGGCCACTATCCTGCAAGAAGAATGGCTTAAAATCCCTCCGACCACTGTGCAAGACTTATATATGTCATTCCCAAGACGAATTGACGCTGTGTTGGCCGCAAAAGGAGGCCCTACACCATACTAATAAATTATTGTGGTCTAAAACCAGGTGTTTCAGTTTCATAGTCCAACCCCTGTAGTTTCATTGTGTTGTTGTTCCTGTACCTATTTGAACTGTTGGATTTAACAAGCCATTTAACAGTGATGTTCACAAGTAATTTTTTCTCAGCATTGGTCAAGTTACCACTGTTTCACCATAAGACAAATTGCTAATGAAATGACCTATTTTAGAACATGAACATTTAGCAATCACGTTTTATTCTTTTAACATTTACCAACAATTTACCAACATTTACCAACAATACCTTTTGTGCCCAAAAAAAAGTATCAGCTGCTTCAAATTATTAAAAAATTGATAAACAAATATAAATAGAATTTTAATGTTTAGGATAAATATAATTACTATATTTTTTCTGAATCTCGGTGGAGGAGGATGCTTTTTCTCTGTCCCCTGCACCCCTCCCATTTCTGCCCTGCTTCAGCTCTGTGTCTTGTCTTCTTTTTGGAGCCTCTTTTTGCATATCTTCCAAATTCTGAGTTATGGATTTGGTCAGCTGGTCTCTCAATGCAATTGATCAAATTTTCTCGACGAGAAGACAGGGTGGAGAAGAGCCCACTTGTCCGGACGGGACGTTTTTCTCTGGATACACAATGGACTCCTGGCAGAAGTGGAGGATTTTGTGTTTGTTGATAATGTCAGTCGGGGATGTGGAAGATGTGTATATAATTGGATGTTTGATATCAGGATTTCGGCTTTTTGGAGTCAGCGGTTACCTGGCATATTGAGAAATTCGGAGAATGTCAGCAGCTGTTCTGGCAATTGTGAGGCTGCCTGGCATGTGTGATGGGATCTTCAGGGCGATCAGCACTTAGACTGAGATGTTACGTGAGCTGAATCGCAGACTGGATGTGATCCTTACACAGGATCGCAGGCAGGTTGCGGTTCCTGGACTCAGGGGTGAAATGGGATAAATCTTGGAGAAAGTTGTTCGCTCGGATCTGGCGAAAGACCAGAAATTTGGCTGTTTGGATTCGCCTTTGAGAAGCACCAGCGAGACTCTCAAGGCTGATGGAAAATTAAGAGTCAGCCTAACCCAAATAATTATTGTTTTCCTGAATCTGGCTCCCCTGCACGGCTTTGATGGCTGGCTATCTTCAACTTCTCCTGGAAGTAATGTAAACATGATGCTCTGCTCCCTCTGCCCCCTCCCTTCCCTGAGGACATCTGTGGACCTGCTCAGAACTGTGTGGCCGGTTGATGAACATTCCAACGAACCATCAAGGACAATGACCTCTGTGACAGTGCTTCATGGACTTACTTGCACACACTCACTTGCACACACACACATGCTCAAGATAAACATATGCACCCCCTCACACCACCTTCACTGTTCCCAGCATGATGTTGTTTTGTAAACCTGTTGCTTCTTTGTGCTGAGGTTTTTTGAAATCTCAAACTGTATCTTGCTAAGGATAGTGTGAAATATGATTTTTTTCCCTCTACTTACCTAATGTGGCTTCTTTTCTCATCTAGCAAGGGCAGCGCCTGCGAGTGGGCAGCAAAGCCTGGGTGACCCGTCCCCCCTTGTCTTGTGTCATGATGTATGTTTGGATGGGTTGTCCTGGAATTCTAATTTCCCCTCGCGAATCAATAAAGTATCTTTGAATTGAATAGAATTGAAATAAACAAGTTTTTGTAGACAAAGACAGTTAATGAGACTCAAGTTCCAAATCTCGAGTCTAGGTCAAATCTGAAGTTTTTGTTTTTCCTACTTAAGTGCAACTCAAGTCTGAGTCTGAAACCCAACTCACCATTTGTGGCTTCAAATAGTTTATCCTAAAGTCCCCTTGTTGGATTCTGGTTATTTAGTCCTTGATTTGAGTAAGTGGTAGGTGGTGATTCAAGGGTTTACAACACGTTGCCATTTTGGTTAAATTTACCTGCCGTTACAAAATGGCAGGTAAACTGACCCAGAGTCAACTTTCTGTATATGACTGTAGTTGCATTTCTTTCTCATCATCTTATAACACAAAATCCTCACAGATGATGTTTAAATTCATGGCATTAAGTTAAATAGTTTTCCAACTATTTAAATACATTGAGTAGAATGACTTGTACCACTTAACTTTTGTCTTTGTCATGATAGTCATGTTCTCATAGCATGTAAGAAATATGGCAACATTAGTTTATAGCTCGCTAATTTCACTGATACATGACAAACGGACTGTACAAAACATGCATGTTACAAGACACTACAATGCATTGCAAAATTGATCAAAACTAATTAGATCACTGCTAAGACAGACTAATTCAATCATATTGCCAGAAATCATAAATCACTTGAGACAGTTCAGTTTCTAGTTTTTATGTACAATCTGGATGTACTTTTTGTTGTGTGACTAAGGATCCATGTATTATAATTCCCATCTTTATGTTGGCAAAACAAAAATGTAAATCAAAAGATATCAGGTAAGAAATCAGAAAGAAAATTGTTGAACCTCCACAAGTTTGGCTCATTCTTAAATTTTCAATTTTCAGATGCCTTTAGGTGCCACATTAATCTGTTCAATCAACTATGCAAGTATAAACAAAGTGGCAATATCCAGCCAATATATAGAACTATTGAGGAAGTAAGCACATTCTGTGTCCCAGAGATGAAGGTGTTTTGGTGCAAAATATGCATATCAACTCCAGAACAATAGCGAAAATCCTTGTGAAGGTGTTGGCAAATGATGGTGAGGGAGTGTCATTATCCACAGTGAAATGAACATAAGATGAAACTTTTGTGCACTACATTATCAGATTTATGGGAAAGCACTTCTGGATTATTATTAACCTAAAGCTGCACATCTTCTAAAACTGCTTCTACTTCCTTTCCCTTATTCTGGAGCTGTGATTGAGTTAGGTAAGGAGCAGTAAAGCACAATGGTAAAGGAGGCTAAATGTGTTAATTTATTTATTTTAACAAGAAATGTGAGACATAAAGAAGACTGTGTTAAAAGAATCCTCAAAACATTTTATTCTATATAAAAACCATCAGCCATGAAACCTTTGTGAAAACTATCTTTAAGATGATCTATTTCAGATATTTCAGAAAATACTTATATATTATATTTGTTATTTTTCAAAGATACTTTTAATCTGACAAACAGCCCTCATCTGAATGCTTATTCCTATTTATTGAACATGACTGTAGATAGCTGCTAGAAGCAAGGGGGTTAATCCGTCCTTGTAAATAAACATTTTAGTTTTTCTTCTTCATAACAGAAAAGTCTAACAGGCTAACGTAAAAGAAAAACTTATTTCAGTGTGTAACAGAAAGACGCAGCTGAACACGTTAAACAACTGCTGTCGATCTGAAGAACAAAAATCAAGCATCTTCTATTCTAATAGAAGATGCTAATAAATCTGTGTCACCAGGAAAATTGAACTCTGAACAGAAACACATATAGGAACCAAAGCAGGATAGGAATCTGGCTTAATTATTGTAATTGCTTTTCCTGCCTACACACAAGTATCAAGTTGGACCAACAAAAACAAAACAAAAAGATATACTTTGTAATTTTATCTGAGATTAGTAAAGATATTCTATGTCTTAAAGGGAATGAACAAGGCTGTGTTAATTCCTAGTTTGTTCCATAAATATGAGAACACCCACTTCAGGCAACTTCCTGCTCGTGTGAGCATTAAATTAATTGTGTTTGCCTTACACTTCAGTAAGCTCATACCTTGTGCAATTTGGGAATTTGTTTAAGAAAACACGTTTAAATATTTCTGGTAAATATTAATCAGCTCACATTTTTTAAAGGATTTTAAAGGATAGATTGATTTGAATTTGACATTTTGCACAGTATTGGAAAACATATTACGCTTATTTTTAGTCCAAATCTCTGTTTCAAGTTTAAGAGTTGAGAACTAAAATGTGGAGATGAGCAAAAAACCTTTTTTTTTCATTCTGCAGGACATTAAATCAGACTAAATGTTTCCTGTTTTATCTTAGTTTGGAATACAAAAATCATTTTCATTTGCTAAATGCCAGAATAATGAGAGAGTATATTTTAGATTTTTTTTTTCCTGAGGTTCTGATAGTATTACCTTTTAGTTGTAATGACTAGAGTTAAACATTTTAGGTGCTTTTCACAATAGTGCCCTGATTCAGTTTTGCACGCCACTTTGCTGACACACCTTCTCTGCCCACACATTTTCTATAAGATTGAGATCAGGCCTTTGTGATTACCACTCCAAAATATTGATTTTGTTATCCTTAAGCCAACTTAAATCTAGTTTAGCTGTATCCTTTGGGACATTGTCCAGTTAGAATATTCATTTGTGCCAGTGCTTTAACTTCCTGAATGTAGCCTTGGAATTGTACTCAATACTTCCACCTGACATTCTCTTCTCATGATGCCATCTGCTTTATGAAGTAGACTAGCCCCTCCTGCAGCAAAACTCCTCTACAACAAGATTCTTCCACTCCTGTACCTAGCAGGTGGAACTGTGTTCTCAGCTCATACAGTGCAGGACCTGTTTTCCTATAGAGGGTACTGCTTCTCTGGGACACAGACCAGGTATCCTTCCTGAATATGGTCACTTGTCATTACCAGGTCCACAATTCTATTTCTGAAATCGTAGCTGATATTGTTTTATTTTTGCATGGCATCACACAAAAAAATTGTGTTTGAGGCGGCCCTTCAAATACATCCTCGAATAAACTCAATTAACTTGTGAATTAACCTAACAGAAGCTTAAACAGAAGCTACATGACATTCTTATCTGAGCTTTCCCAATTTGTTTAAAGGAACAGCAGTTGTAGCGTACATAACATTTTGACTTCAAGGAAGAATTAAAACAATTATTTAAATATTTATCTTTCTCATTTTTCTTTGGAATTTAGCAATGAAAACAATTTTGATAATTCTAACTGACCTAAAACAGCAATCACTGAGTAAGACTCAATGTCCGATAGTGAGAAAGATAAGGTTATGTGCTTTTTTTCTACATTGCATGTAAAAGTATTCCTTTTGCTGTGCTTGGTTTTCTAATTTCACTTTACTGTGATACAGTCTATTGTTCTTCTCTATGATTACCTCTTTTTGCTAACCAAGTTCATGATGTTCCACAGGTGTTTGGGTTTTCTTTGGTGTTTGTATTGTGATAATTTCCTTTTTTATGTTCTTTAGGTCTTACCATATTCGGTTCATTTCTCTGTCTTTATTGTTTGTTTGGCATTTCCATATTAGTTCATTCCTTTGTATTTGTGCTATTGGATGTATTTCTAATAGATCTTTGTTTATCTTTTTCCCTTGGTTTGATATTTTTCTTTTGTGTTAGTTCAGCTCCACTTATGCAGGGAAGTTGAAGGCCTCCGTCCTTCAACTTCCCTGCCTTCATTCTCCCACAGCTGCTTCACCGATTAGCCCATCTGGTTCATTTGTCATTCTCCACACTCCCCTCAGTATATAAGCTCACTGGTTGTCAATACTCTATGCTAGATTCTTCAGTTACCCTGTCCATTATTCTGCCTGCCATTCTGCCTGTGCTCTACTTCCTGTCCTTCTTGAGCTGTACCTGTGAGTTTATTATCAAACAACTCTATTGACTTCAGTCTGTGCCTGCATTTGAGTCCTATTCCAAACTGAAGCATGGCAGATGTATGCTATCAATTTGCACTATAATACCATTTTCTGTCGTGACACTATAAGAACAGTTAGAGCAGTAGAACTTTTATTATCTCCTGCTTCTTATCTTCAGATTCATGAATTACTGTCTTACTTATTACCCTCTTATAATTGTCTTATAATTAGATGTTTTCTTGTCCCACAAATTTCTTGTCAGTTTTACTTGTATGCTATTGAACCAAAACTGTAGTTTATGTGATAAGATTGTTGGGACCCAGCCATGAAGTGAAACATGGGTTACAACATTAAAGGCCAGTATGAACCTTTCAGGAACTTTCAAAATAAATCACATTAACCTACTTCCAGCTCAGCCCAGGAAGAGGAGGAGTCAGAGCTGGAATCTGTGACCTAAAGACACCTTTCCCCCTCTGCTCGGTCTCATTCCGGCTACGGACAGCAGCTAATGGAGCGACCGGTACAAGCTTCAGCTGAAGACATTGAAACTCAGAGGCCAGTAAGACTTATACTTTGAAGAATCCTTGGATCCAAAAGTACCTACAATCATGCCGATCATATGGAACAAATTTAAGTAATGATTTTGTTGTTCAAGTATCCTGCATTCATTCATAAGAAGGGTGTAATAAGACAAACATGGCTTGACTTTTCATCTGAGACCTCCAGAAACAGCCCAGACCGAAGTGGACTGAAGGAGCCGAACGTGCCTTTGTTGTACGGTTCAGTCCATACGTGGATGACCGGACAGCTTTGCTTCCTCAGCTCGTTGCCCGGAAACCCTTTCCTTACCACGTTTCACGTTTGGGCAGAGAAGAATAGTTTAGAATGAAATAATCTAAATTATGTTTATTCTATGTGTTGAGGTAAAACAATCCTATCACTGATATCCTTGCTGCGTCAACCTCACCTCAGTCTGGATGTTGTGAGAAAGAACAGATGAAGAGCAGAAATTAAGATTAACACAAGTTTAATTTGGAAAATAATAAGTCCAATGATTTCCAATGCAAAAATTTAATACAAGAAGAATAATACAAAGAAAGAAAGATTTACCAAAGGCCTTTGGGAGAGACTCAGATCAGCAAAGCGAGGCCGTATCACGAGTGCTCTGCCTTACCATAAATGTTAAACGTCTTATACCTTTTACTTCAAAGCTTACTGACTGACCTCCCCTCCGAGAATTATTACGAAGTCTGTGTCGGTGCTGTAAATTAGCCAACCCCCATGTGAGTACTTTACTATCCATACCATGCCCAACAGCCGACATTTATTGCTTTACTGCCCAGGCCTTCCTGGCCTTTACAGCTTACAGCTGCTGGGAACATCTTAGCCTGAGATTCACCCTTGCTCCAGCCTGAAGCTTGCTGTGACCTGTGACTTCTCTCCCCAAAGCTCACATGTTAAATCTCAGTTTTATGTTCACACATGCAGATTGAACACATGTATGCAACTAAATGATTTTAATTCTCAACACATGACATTTGGTTTTTGTTTATGTTGAGAAAGCTCAGCTAAGTGCTAGCAGACTAATGGGTCAGCTAATGATATGCTCTGTGTTGTGTTTTTTAAGTTGAGACGACTTTATTAAAAGGGTGGTTTTTAAACAAAGACTGACCCTTATGCATTTTGATCCTTTTTATTGATGTTATTTTAAAGGAACGGTAATAAGCTATAAGCTTATTTTCTTAGCTTCAACCTCTAACGGCTAAAGTAACACGTGACTTATGATGCCATCTTTTGAATCCATTAAGAAAAAGCAATTGACTGAGCTTTTACTGTAACTAATTATATATGCTCTCTTTCAGACTCTAACCTTGAAAACTCTGTTCTCTCTTTCTTGATGAAACAACTAAAGGAGCTACATCCATTAACATTTACTTTTCCTTCCCATAGAAAGTACTCATGCATCAGTGCTTCTGTGTTCTTTTTGTGTCTCTGCTCTGTTCTCTCTAACCCCCAGTCGGTCGTGGCAGATGGCCGCTCACACTGAGCCAGGTTGTGGTTCTGCTGGAGGTTTCTTCCGTTAAAAGGGAGTTTTTCCTCTCCACTGTCGCTACATGCATGCTCAGTATGAGGGATTGCTGCAAAGTCAACACCAGTGACTGTTCACTGTCTCTACATGCTCATCCAGGAGGAGTGACTGCTACAAGTCTCTGACTCTGCTGGGTTTCCTTAGATTGAAAAAACATTTTATCCAATTTGAATAAATAACTGAATCTGACTGCACTGTTCAATGATTAGGATTAATTGGCATGTATGTACCTGACTTTGTGAAGTGCCTTGAGACAACATGTGTTGTGAATTGGCGCTATACAAATAAACTTAATTGAATTAATACCACTGCCTTATTGGGCTGGTATTCACCGGACAACACTTAAGAGACCGAATTATTATTTAATAAAATATTTGAATATTAATATTAAATAATACATTCATAATAATAATTATAAGATTGACTTGTAAATGTTAGAATTACATTGTAAAGAATTCGTAAATACAATGGCTTATAAAAGTAATCATACTCCTTGAACTTTTTCACATTTTAAACTGAAAACTTTATGTATTTTTGGGACACAGCCAATATTAGGTAGAACTCTAACAACAGCTGAAAGTTAGTATGGGTATAGACAATTTTAGCTCTGGCTGTGGATTTGGTGTCATTGTCCAGCAGGAAAGTGAACCTTCACTCCACTCTCAAGTCTTTTGCTGCCTCTAACAAGTTTTGTTCCAAGATTGTTCTGTATTTGGCTCCATCCATGTTTCCATCCACTCTAACTAGCTTTCCTGTCCTTGCTGCAGGAAATAATCTCCACAAAATGATGCTGCCACCACCATGTTTCACAGTGGTAATTGTGTGACCAGGGTATTGTTCAGTATACTTACTTATTTGATAACATCTGATGGTTTTCAGTTATTAACACTTTTGCAAGGCATATACCATGTTCTGTTTCAAACTGACTCATTGTAAGCATTACAGCTGGGCTCTGCACAAAGGTTTACATGCAGAGCAAGAGCTGATACTGTTAATTGCAAAGGATCAGTCTCCGTATAGGTCTAGAAATCATGAATTGTTACAAACAGTACTGGTAATATCCATGTTTTCATACAATATACATTTTTCCATCATTTCTATTCATGTTCAGACTGATCAATACAGAATATCAAAACACATTCCCAGCAGCTTCCAACAAAGAACCATCGACCCGTGGCTGGTGTCACAGACCAATACATGCAATTATGTGAAAAATGGTACATTCAAAATGTTTTTAATGATATTATGTTCAATTGGTACTTCAACACCAAAGAATTTCTTGTTTGGTTTCACATCCGACAGTGTGATTTTTGAGCACTGATATTTTGTATGTATATCTTCGAGAAAACATCAGGGAACACTGCTCTCCTACTACAAAATACTTCCGTGATCTTCACTTCACCCTGTAACATGCAAATCCCAAGCAAATAACATTTACAGATGAACTATTTACACCTCAATGGGGTTATATTTCTCAGTAAAAGCACCAGCTCAGCAAAAAAACAACTGTAAATAAAAAAGAGTTGCAGAAACAGGGAGGAGGGAGGGAGAGATGAGAGCTGAGGCCACCGCAACCCTCTCCTTACAAGACAGTTCATTAAACACCTTTCAAAACCACCATGGCACTATGCCTAGAATGAAAAGCACGATGTAAGCTCAAGCAGGTCAAGGGGTCATCCCACTATAGAACCCACTGATAAATGCTGAGACAGGGAGTTAAGGGCCACACAAGTAGCACTCTGAGCTTATTGCAGCCACAGACTGCATCACATTTATCTTGGGTCTACTTTATCTGCACCAGGAAACACCTGGTTATCTAACTTATTCTGTCAGATTTCTATCCATGTACAGTACAGTTACATTGAGGGATAGTAATGAAGAAGCAAGGAGAATGAATACTGCAGAGGAAAAGCTTTCAGTAGAATTTCAGTCAGAGATAATACATCGTGGTGCCTTGCCATTAACTTCAGATGGCTGTGCTCTATTTTCCAAAAACTGTCAGATTTAAAATGTGATTTCACTGTGAGCACTCAAATATGTAATTTCATTTATGTCCGGAACTAAAACACATAAAACACAAATGAGAAAATCATCAGTCTTACAAGGCCCTTACAGCATTTGTCAGGCCACTGTAATTAAACTACCTCTTACTAATTATGTTCCATATGACTCTAATTTTAAGTCTGGCACTAGCCATATAGATAACTATTATACGTTTTGATAGAGTTTTTGAGGGCCATACCAGTGTCAGAAGGGCAAATTAATTACCTTCCTCAAGAGCAGAACGGATGTGTCGGGAGACTTCGTGATATAAGTATGGGACTCCAACTGATTTCTGAATGACCACGTAGGACTAGGAGAAGGAGACTCTTTATGAACTAAAGTATTTAATTGTTACTTAAATATATACCATCCAATGGTGAATTATGTTTCCACTAACAAATGTGCAATAATAGAAACTCAGTTCATCACTTTTTGTTCTAGGGGTGACAAGCTATATCTCTACTGAGAATAATTGCTTTTAGGGAGGTCTAGTTAGCAGCAATAAAACTTGTATGTAATATAATTGTCTGACTTCTTACAAACTGTTAAACTAAATATCTGCTAATGTTTTATTAATAAAAATACCTCACATGTTTAAACCTGCAGAATGTCTGACTTGGTTGTAATTTATGTTTTAGCCTCATAATGAAATAAATAAATATGTTGTAACGTCAAAATCTCTAAAAAATTAGCTAAAACGAGAAGTGGCAGAGCTACAGTCGTGGTTGGCTATTATTAGTTAGCAGAAAAGACTATCTGAGACAGTGGGTTAAAAAACTAAATTTCCATAGCATAACATAACATCTTACATTCCACTTGGAAATCATATTTAATTTCTTAAAATCACACAGAATTTCCCATCAGCAATCTTAGTTCAGTAAGAGGGTCTTCTAATATGATGTATCTGTGATCTTGAGTATGGAGGATGGAGACAAGGGGGCATGAGGTTAATAAGAAAGTGAATTGAAAGCTGCTTTGAGGATGTTTGTAAACAACAGGAAAGTGGTCCTGCTGCTGTTTTTGTAAACAAAGAGAGTTTACTGTTTATGTTTCACTATGATGGCATGTTTGTCATGGTGGTGGAAACCAAAAATACTAGATTCTGAATAGTAAAAGTTGTGGGAGAATTTATACTCAAAGCCAGTGATTTAAATGCAGAGCTACCTACAGGGGTTGGACAATGAAACTGAAACACCTGTCATTTTAGTGTGGGAGGTTTCATGGCTAAATTGGACCAACCTGGTAGCCAGTCTTCATTGATTGCACATTGCACCAGTAAGAGCAGAGTGTGAAGGTTCAATTAGCAGGGTAAGAGCACAGTGTTGCTCAAAATATTGAAATGCACACATTATGGGTGACATACCAGAGTTCAAAAGAGGACAAATTGTTGGTGCACGTCTTGCTGGCGCATCTGTGACCAACACAGCAAGTCTTTGTGATGTATCAAGAGCCACGGTATCCAGGATAATGTCAGCATACCACCGAGAAGGACGAACCACATCCAACAGGATTAACTGTGGACGCAAGAGGAAGTTGTCTGAAAGGGATGTTTGGGTGCTAACCCGGATTGTATCCAAAAAACATAAAACCACGGCTGCCCAAATCACGGCAGAATTAAATGTGCACCTCAACTCTCCTGTTTCCACCAGAACTGTCCGTCGGGAGCTCCACAGGGTCAATATACACAGCCGGGATGCTATAGCCAAACCTTTGGTCACTCATGCCAATGTCAAACGTCGGTTTCAATGGTGGAAGGAGCACAAATCTTGGGCTATGGACAACGTAAAACATGTATTGTTCTCTGATGAGTCCACCTTTACTGTTTTCCAAACATCCGGGAGAGTTACGGTGTGGAGAAGCCCCAAAGAAGCATACCACCCAGACTGTTGCATGCCCAGAGTGAAGCATGGAGGTGAATCAGTAATGGTTTGGGCTGCCATATCATGGTATTCCCTTGGCCCAATACTTGTGCTAGATGGGCATGTCACTGCCAAGGACTACCGAACCATTCTTGAGGACCATGTGCATCCAATGGTTCAAACATTGTATCTTGAAGGCGGTGCCATGTATCAGGATGACAATGCACCAATACACACAGCAAGACTGGTGAAAGATTGGTTTGATGAACATGAAAGTGAAGTTGAACATCTCCCATGGCCTGCACAGTCACCAGATCTAAATATCATTGAGCCACTTTGGGGTGTTTTGGAGGAGCGAATCAGGAAACGTTTTCCTCCACCAGTATCACGTAGTGACCTGGCCACTATCCTGCAAGAAGAATGGCTTAAAATCCCTCTGACCACTGACTTGTATATGTCATTCCCAAGACGAATTGATGCTGTATTGGCCGCAAAAGGAGGTCCTACACCATACTAATAAATTATTGTGGTCTAAAACCAGGTGTTTCAGTTTCATTGTCCAACCCCTGTATATCTATTAGTTAAAGCACACAAAGAAATAGCATTTTTCTAAAAGTAACAATAAATATGTCTCAGTAAATTTGATAGCATACAGCTTTGATTGTGGATACATTATGCAGGAACGTTTGAGTCTCATTTCATCTGCCAGCACATGCATTAGAAACAATCTGAGCTTTATTGCCAAGTTTCTGTTTTAATAGTATGTAAAACATTTTACCAAAAACACCTTCAGGTACAAATAACAGAATGCTCATCAATCCACATTGCCACTACACCTAAACTGGCGTGACTTTAAATATTGAACATGTTGATAGCTACATAGAATGAAACATTAGAAAACAATCTACAACATAAGACAACTCTGGAGTTACAGATACATCTCAGTAAATTGGAATATGTGCCTTGCACTGGCCAGTTTTTCAGATTAAAAATTCCCCAATGAAAATAAACATTTTTAAGCAGGAAGTAAACATATTTTTCAGTAGACCCACATTTTTGTATTAAAATTTTAAATGTCATGCTTTCATTAGCTGTAAGTGGAAAATCATCATAATCAGAAATAAAAGCTTAAAAACACCAGTCTGTGTGTAATTAATCTATACAATGTGTTTCACTTATTGAATTGAGTTATTAAAAACATTGTTTTAATAAATCAATAAATGAAACAAAATAAATTGTCAATAATACTCTAATTTACATAGATGCACCTGCATCATGTTGAGTGAATTACACAGTTAATGTCAAATTTTACTGTCTAAAGTGCACATGATCCCTTTTAAAAAACAATTTTAATTGGTAGAAATAAAACTGAGCATGTCAACCCAGATTGTTGCCTTTGTTCTTGATCTCATTATGTTGCAGTTCCTTCAGCTTCCTGAAAAAAAACAGACTCCCTGGATATTTTAGTCATGTTAGTACAAGAACAAATGATTGCTAGGAAATTGGTTTTGTTTAATTTGTGAGCATCAGTGTGTCTGTTTGTATTTAGCTTTGCTTAATACTAGTTTCTGATAGAAGCATTGAAAAAAATTACCCTCTCAGGAAAATGTTGAGGAAATACGAGGAAATAGAGTCTGAACCATTAAAAGAATAAAAATCCCTCTAATTATTTCTGCATTCAGTTTCATTAAATTGGGTGCTGTCAGATATTTACTTGCCTAATATTGAAACAGATCAAGGTTGGCATAAAGCACAAGTCATTAAACATGACCTTTTCCTCAAACCAAATCAATCACTTCAAAGTCACCGACCTGCCTTATTGATATACAAACCAGATGGAATGTTCAATCCAATACAGAGCCTCTGCAGTTTTCAACGGTTCCCTGCTCTTTCACAAAGAGGCATTTACACAAAATAATGCCTCTTTTGCCATGCACCAGCTTATATGCAGAAAAGTTACAGAAACAACAGGGACAATCCATGTGTGATATAACAGAGGAAATAAAGGTAAAATGAAATCAGGACTATTTTCAAATGTGATAGTGGAAATTTTAAATATAGAATAAAAGAATGATTGCATGATTAATTTTGTTGTTTGGTGTTTTTGGGTAGGGGTAGAGATGATTATAAATGGTTTATGACCCCATCTTTATAATCATTGCCACTAAATGTGAGGAACAGAACACACACTAGGTCGATGCTGGTAATTCTTGAAAAGCAGAGTTATTTACCTGTGACTGTTTTAATAAAGGCTCAAGCAATCATTGTGTTTGGATAACAGCTGCTTTTGACACAGTTCCATCAGCAAACAGGAAATCTTCAGACCGTAATCAGCACCTATAATCCCGCCAGCCTTTTACGGCTTGCAGTTTCTTAATGGAAGAGACCTTAGCATGAACCTCTGAACATTTTCCATCACTTTTCATTCCACACACCTATAATTCAGCTTGTAATATGCCTTGAAATGGTAATTGAGCCTCAGTAAACATTACTTATGCAGCTGCTCTGGGAAATTGCAATTTGACAACATCCCTCTCCAAAGCAATCTGTTTTTATGTTTGTAATGATTTATTGTTTAGGAATATTATCATAGCACTAAGAATGTTTTACATTTTACTTCTCAACCCTATGTAGAAAGTATCATATTGCTTTCTTAGCTAAACGTATGTCTTACCTGAAAGCTTGTGTATCTGGTGAAAACAACAATCCCAACCAAAAGTAGGATTTACAAGATGCATGAGAAACAAAAGCCAATTGTGTAATTTTTGGTGTGTATTTATTTACAATGAATGGGAGATACATTGAGTACTAAAAGTCGAATGATATGCAATATGGCCGTTTGGACTGTGGAAGCTTGCAAAACACTAAAATGCGTACCTGATTTAGGAAATAAGGAAGGAAGTGGCACAATGTGGATTTTTTTGAAGGTGAAGAATTTTGATTTGGGCCAATCAGACTGCAATGAAAAAGTCAAATATAGGTTGCTGGTGGGTAAAAAAAATCTGATTTAATTTGCCTTTGTGCAAATTCTACTGCGTGAAAAATTTGCACTGAAAAGCACTATACCACTTTTAGATCAGTTGTATGGCAGAATGTTAAGTACTCGATAGAAAACTGCAAGAACCTTTTTCCAGGAACCATGGTAGTTTCCTGAATTTACCAGGATAAAAACCAATTACCAAGGTGGAAATTGATTTTTTAAATTTCCACCATATAACTTTTAACTCCTCTACAGCTCATACTTTAGCTGACGTTAACTGGTACGGATGTTAAATCATTCATGTCCAAAGCCACACTAACACTCCCGATTCAGCATGTTATCTTGGGTTATTTCTGTTTTAACTTTCTCAAGAACTACTTTGTAGAGTGTTGTTTTATGCAAAAGCTGTTTTACGTTTACAATTGCACATGTTATTTTGGGGGTAACTGTCTTAACTTTCTTAAGAACTACTTTGTAGAGTTGTTTTACACAAAAGCTGTTTTATGTTTACAATTGCTTGCATCTCTGACATTATGGCGGAAAGCCTCGGGACGCATTTTGGTTCGAGTGTGATGTCACCGCATTTTCATCTTTACAGCGACTGACTGCTAACAATAGTACAGTTTGTATCTACTTTCGAGCTTCCTCTTAATGTGGAAGAGTTAATTTTTTTTTCTCTTGCTTTCGGTGGAAGACGCATGCGATTTCTCTCCCTACCTCCCTCCCCGATGATCCCTGCTTCTGCTTTTTGTCTGTATTTTTCTCAGAGCCTCGCTTTGCATATCCTCCAAACTTCTAAATCATGGATTTGGTCAACTGGACTCTTAACGTAATTGATCAATTTTTTTTTTTTCAATGGGAAGACAGGGCAAAGGAGACCTTCTTGTCCAGATGAGACGTCCTTCTCTGGATACACAATGGATTCTTAGTGGAAGATTGTGTGCCTGACTATGATGTCTGTCGAGGACATAGAAAATGTGTACATATTTGGACTTTTGATAACAGGATTTCTACTTTTTGGAGTTGGTGGTTAGCTGTCTTATTGAGTGATTCACAAAACGTGGGCAGCTGTTCAAAGCATTCCAAAGCCGCCTGCGATGTTGGATGGAGTCTGAACAGAATCGCAGCCTGGCAGCAGTTGGACTCAGAGTTTAAAAGATATAATCTTGGAGAGGTTGTACGCTCGAGATCTGCAGAAAGTACCAGAAATTTGGCTATTTGGATTCGCAATTGAGACATACCAGTAAAACTCTTAAGGAAGTTGGAACTGCCTGAACCACAACATTTGTTTTTCTAAATCTGGCTCCCCAATGTGGCCTTGGAAACTTCTGCTAACTGGCTATCGACAAAATATCTCCTGGATGTTATATAAACACGATGCTCTTCCCCAACACTCCCCTACCAGCTGTGTGCTGATAGGACTATGCATCCGATTGAGGACAATGGCGCTTCTATCAGTGTTGACAGTCTAATTCTTGCAAACACACTAAGACTTACATTCGCATCCTAAAGATTCCAAGATACCCTTGCTAAATCTTTACTTATGTGTGTGTTGCTTACCCCTGCTGAGGTTTTTTGTACTATTTCAGACTCTATTCTGCTCAGAATAGAGTCTGAAATATGATTTTTTTTCCTCCTATCTTACTTTACCTAAATGTGTGATTTCATTACTTTTCATAGATTTTTAGATTTCTTAGAAGGATTCTAGTATAATTTGTTTTTCTGTGTCTGTATCTGAGTTTATTTTCTTTGTGATTGTATTGTAATTGCATGAACAGCGCTTTGAGTGTCTCGTTACTGAAAAGCGCTATATAAATAAACTTACCTTACCTAATGTTCAGCTAAAGGCTAAAGGTCTATTTAATAGTTTTTACAGGAAATTATCTTAGATTCTGTGGCTGCCCTGGGCACCTGCACATTTGCCTCGTTTCAAGAAACGTTACTAATATCTCATCTAATTCCTGTGAATTCAGCATCATGTACTGCCATTTTTTTTGTGAGCTGGATGTGTTGTTTCACCCTTGCTGACCACTCAAGGTGCTTTTATACTACATGTCACATTCAACCACTAAAAACTCACAACCTTGCTATTGTCAGATCACTACTTCCCTCAAGGCATAGCCTTGTGGGGAAATAAATAGTTTTATTTAAGATTTCCACAAAATAAGTCAAAATATTTCATAAATTAAAAGCCTAAATATGTCCTTAGCATCAATGACTTATATACTGGAATTCTGCTCAGTGCAGGTTTGCTATCCAAGTACAGTATATTCAAAGAAAATTACTTTATAGGAAAATGATTCAAAAAATCCACATTACTGCTGTATTTAACAAAATAAAAGGCTATCTAAACCGGCCATGTTTTTTTTTTCCAATTACTGATATGAAATCCATGCAATAGAAAACATCCTCTCTATTTCTATGAGCCAGCTGGCTGTATCAGGTGTGTAATGGGGCTCACTCCAATTCACTTTCTCAGAGTGCTTTTGTTCTCCATGTACTCAATGCTCTATTGAAGCATTGCAACCAGAGAATCATCCTTTCATACATTTCTTACCATACTACCTACAAAAAAAAATTTTTCATGTAGGACACGATTACCTGTTAGGACTGGCAATGAATTTTATTGATAAAACTGGCATCCTACAGAGAGCTGGGGAAATGTCTCTTCTTGGAACCACTTCTAATAATACACGTGTGTAATTAATTAAGACCCAATGTCCTTCAGTTCCCCTTTGTCCAACCAGTGGGTTTTGATAGCCCTTCTGTCTGTGTCAAAACATGTTTCCACACGTCTTCTGAAGAGCAGAGGCAAAATCTGTCACATGTCAGCTACTGTCGCTGTGAAACTGAGAACAGAGGTTGAAATTACTCCTCTAAGGTTCGTTATAAAAGTCAAGACAGCAGTCTTCAACCTCTTCCTAAGCTTTCTCATACTTTTCACACAATATCAATTAGATTCAGTTCGATTCAATTACACTTCACATTAATTAAATTAAATTCAGTTCAACTGAATACAATCCTGTTAGGTCTGTGGAGCTTAATAAGGGCAATAATGTTTGTTTATCTGAAAAAATAAAAGTTTAAATAGGACCATTTCTAATTTATATCTGAACCAATTGAAATTTCAACATGAAAAAAAGCTTTAATATTATATAAAATTGTTGGGAAAATTACTGACTTTAAATTAATGTCTAAATGATGACAACTATCTTCAACTTTCCAAACACAGCTTCAGGTTTTGTCCCACATACTAATCCCATTTCGTTTTGAGTTAGTAAAAATGAAATACGTTCTAATTTAAAAATATAATTTTCTTTTTAGCTTTTTAATCCTTTTAGCTCTGGGTTTTATACTGGACCCAATATTCTTGAAGTGAGTTCAATTGAGGTTGTAAACAAAGTATTTAAATTTGAATTATTTTTAATTTTGCGACATTAAGGTCTTACTGTTCACAAACTGGGCTGCATGGTGGCACAGTTGGTAGCACTTGTCTTGCAGCAAGAAATTCCTGGGTTCAATTCCCAGCCAGGGATCTTTCTGCATGGAGTTTGCATGTTCTCCCCATGCATGCATGGGTTCTCACCGGGTACTCCGGCTTCCTCCCACAGTCCAAAGACATGCCTGTTAGGTTAATTGGTCACTCTAAATTGCCCTTAGGTGTATGAATGAGTGTGTGCATGGTTGTTTGTGTGTTGCCCTGCGATGGACTGGCGACCTCTCCAGGGTGTACCCTGCCTCTCGCCCATAGACTGCTGGAGATAGGCACCAGCTCTCCCGTGACCCACTATGGAATAAGCGGTAGAAAATGACTGACTGACTGACTGTTCACAAACTGTAATTTTGAATTATCTGTACTTAATCAAGGGCAAAATGACTCCAGCATTAAAGATTTACACTTGAGTCAAACAAAAAACCACAAAAGATATGAAATAGCCATCTCTACTAAAATGCTCATGTCATAAAACTTGTTGGGGAAAAACATTTTGAAAATAAACTCTGGAAAAGTATGGAAAAAAATTGAAAAGACTTCCCATGATGCCCCTGCCCGTATAAAACCCTCACCTTCCCAATGGTCCAATCTCTTCCACCCGGACTCCGTGCGAGGCTGGCCGGAGAGACAGCGCGCTAATGTCTCTTTGCTGGCAAATAGAAATAAATTCTTCAAACTGGATCCAAGGGTGTCATAAGATCACACGATCATATGCACAAGTTAAGTACGAATGAATCATTGTTTGTGTACCTGGTATTCATTCATAAAAAGGGGAACTTAACGTATACGCATTGCTTGACTTTCTCTCTGAGGCCTGCTGAAGCAAACTGTGTTCTAGAGAAGCCGAGTGGAGCGGTTTTCCCAGTCTGAAAGAAGGACAACAGTAGCCGCTTCACCGTGGTAACGTGCAGTTTGGTTGGCCCGAAAGAGCGGCCCCCAGGTCACTGTTCCGGAGATTAGCTGGAAACTAAAAAAATCTAAAAATAAATAAATAAATAAATAAATAAAAAACAAGATGGCGCCGACGATGGCAGCCTCGGAGCTTCGCTCTCTCTTTGTTTTTGTATTTTGTGTGTTTTTATGTTTTTCGAGCCACAGTTCTGTGGTGTCGAGCCACAATCCTGTGGTCTCATTCAGTAGAGAGGAACTTCTTGACATCAGAGAGTCCTCTCTTGGTTTTTTTTCACCATCTTTCATCGATCCGAGGTTCACTGAGCTCCTGGCAAGCGGAGCTGTGGCTCTATATGGGATTCTGTGCCGAAAACGTCGGAGGGGAAACTGCTGGCGCGCTGGTAAAGCTCCGCAAAAGAGGACTTCGCACACAACTGCCTTCAATCCACCTGGCAAATGTCCGCTCTCTAAACAACAAGATGGACGAGCTGCTTCTTCTCACCGGTAAAAACTCAGACCTCCGCGGATCAGCGGTTCTCTGCTTCACCGAGACATGGCTGAGTGAAAACATCCCGGACCGCGCACTGCTGTTGCCGGACTTCCAGCTGCTCAGAGCGGATCGCAGCGCGGAGCTATCGGGGAAGAGGCAAGGAGGCGGAATCTACTTATATATAAATGAAAGTTGGTGCAGAGACGTAAAAGTGCTGGGAGAAACATGTAGCCCGGATCTGGAGTCATTTTCCATAATCTGTAAGCTGTTTTATTCACCTAGATAATTTTTCTCGTTTATAATAATCGGCTCATATTTTCCACCGCATTGCTGCACTTCTGCCGCGGAAAAACATCTTGCTGAGCTGATTACAGACCTGCAGAAAAAATACACTGACTCTTTCATCATAATACCGGGAGATTTTAACAGCGCAAACCTCTCAAATGAACTCCCCAAATACAGACAGCATATTAAGTGTCCCACCAGAGACAAAAACACACTGGACCATTGTTACACAGCTTTAAAGGACTCATATCATGCTGTTACCAGGGCTGCTCTGGGTTTTTCGGATCATTATCTAATCCACCTCATCCCAACCTACAGACAGAGACTAAGAGCTTCCAAACCCAAGGTTCACACTGTTAAGAAGTGGACTGAGGAATCAAAGCAGATGCTACAGGCCTGCTTTGAATGCACAGACTGGACTGTTTTTGAAACCTCAGCCACTGACTTAAACCAACTAACTGGTGTGGTGACATCATACATCAGTTTCTGTGAGGACATGTGTGTGCAGACCAAGACCTTCTGCACCTTTGGGAACAATAAGCCATGGTTTACTCCACACCTCAGGAATATGCGCAGGGAAAAGGAAGAAGCTCACAGCAATGGAGATTGGGCGCGGTACAGGCAGTCCAGGAACAAACTAACAAAAGAGATCAAAGCAGCTAAGAGAAGCTACAGTGAGAAGCTTAAGAACAGCCTTTCTACTGGTGATACTTCAGCTGTATGGACTGGTCTGAGAAACCTGACTGCCTATAGGAGCCCCCCATAATGAAGACTAATGGGCTATGTACAATATAAACAAGTTGATCAATGAAGGTTGAAAATCATGACCAAAAGAGTGATGCAACATTACCATGCAATGTTTATGTTTGAGAACCAAGGATTATCTTGAACAATCTGGAAATTAAGTTAAGTTAGTCTTGGAACCAACTTAGGCAATAATCAGCAAATGTTTAGACAACCATTCACAATGTAAGATCAGATAAAATATTATTTATTAAAATAATGTTTTAAATAATGATCTGCTGAATAAAAAAAACCTTCTGGATGACCATTTCTCAACGATGTCTCATTAGCTGTCTTTATTTATTAAAATAATATTTGAAGAAATATTAAGGGAATATTTTGGAAAGAGCCAAATCTTTCTGGAGAAATGGGGCTTAATGGTGTTTACTTAGTTATCAAATTTAGTAAAATTATGTTAGGGACACATTATTTACTGGATTGAAAACTAAACCTTTCTGGGTAAATATTATTTAGCAGCAAGCACATGTCCTTAGCTGTTAGCAGTTAAGCTAACAAAGAAGCTGCTAGCTTAGCACCAGATTCAAACATACACCTTTAAAAATACCGTTAATAAAAGGGTTAAAATGCATAAGCGCTGACGGCGCGTTATGATCAATCTTCTGTTTAAAATCACCCTTTAATAAAGTTTGTCTTATCTTTAAAAACACACAAATAACACAACCTGAGCACGTGTGCTGCAGATAGCCTGCTAGCACCAAGATAGCTGAGTTCAACACAAACAAAACCAAACTTCATAAAATGAAAAACGTTTAGATAATTTCAACCTAAATCCCTTCTATGTTTTTCTGCCCAAACACTTCACCTTGTGAACTGTGGTGAGGAACGTTGTCCAAGCGACGACGTTTGAAGAGAGCTCTGTGAACAAAGGGTTAGCTTCCAGCTAGCCTCCTTAGCTGTGGGAGTGGCGGCTGTTCTGTTGGCCGGTCTGTGAACAAACGGTTAGCTTCTAGCTAACCTCTGTGGCTGTGGATGAAAGACGGCCCGTTCTGTCCGCCAACCACACTTTACGTTACCGTAACCACGGTGATGGGGTCTCTGTTGTCTTCCTTCCAGACTTGGAGACCGCTCCGCTCGGCTTCATAGAGACCGCTTCTCTGTAGGGAACTTCTCTGGGACCGTTTTCTTCTGCAGGCCTCAGAGAGAGAAAGTCAAGCCAGGCGTGTACCTTAATTTCCGTTTTTATGAATGAATACTGGGTACACAAACAGTTATTCACTCATACTTAACTTGTGCATATGATCGCGTGATATTATGACATTCTTGGATCCAGTTGAAGAGTTATGTCTTTATGTCAGCAAAGAGACATCAGCGCGCTTGTCTCCCCTATCCGGTCCCTTTTGAAGGCCGTGTGGAAGGGGTAGCAACAGCTGTGATTTTATTTGGGTAGTGACGTCACAGGAAGTCCGCAGTTATTCCGTTTCCTGGCTTTGAAAAGTTCCAGAAGAGTTCGTACCGGAGTTTAATGTTGAAATCCATGGCTGGGTCCCAACATATTTTAAGAAATTGTGTGAATTCATTCCATGTGTGTGCAGAGCTTTGCTGTTTAATAATGTCAGAGCTTGGCTCACCCTTCTCGATTTTTGTCCTATTATCACTGTCTTACTGGGCCGGTATTCACAGGACAACCCTTAACAGACCGAAATATTATTTGATAAAATATTAAAATATTAATATTAAATATTAAATAATATATTCAGATTCATAGTCACAACAGGTTGTTGTGCTACATAATAATAAATAATCCAGTTGCTGATTTTATTGTGTTCCGTTCTACTCCTGCTTTTCAGGACTGCTACAGTTCGTTAACATTTCTCGTCGCTATTCACAGCAGGAGGTTTGTCATCTCAGCTTCTGCCCTGACGAGATTATTTTTCCTATCTGTTCATTTGCACAGGGCACCTCTGAGTGTGTAATTACGCATACAGAAGGCTAGGTTTGAAGGTGATCTGTGAGCAGATGATTTATGCTTGTGGCAAAGACTACATTCTGCTTTACCTTTCATCAAAACAATGGATTAGAGGCTATTGTGCAGGAGGGCAGAGCTGGTCAGTGCTGACAACACCACAGGAGCACACACAGCTTGTAAACTGTTCCTGGAGGTAACTCTCAATGGTTGCAGCTTAAACATTGGCCAATCAATATTAACAATAATTAGAAAATATGTTTGTCAATTAATTTATTACAGGTTTGACTACCTTGAACTTTTAATTATTTTCGGAGACTTGCCATGTTCTTTTTTTTTTTTGAGAGTATGTGTTTGAAGAGTTCGGAGTTTCTCATTAACAGTCACAATATTTAAGTTTTGTTTAGTTTGTTTTGCCAATATTTTAGCGATATACAATGTGTTTGAATGTTCAAATTGTTTTTTGGTGACACATATAAATTTTTAACAGTATAAATCCTCACATTTTATTTTTGACAGTCCAAATCTGTTGAAACATGTACAGATACTCTCTCCCTATCATCTATCATTCTATCTATGCCTTCTTCTGGCCAAAATGACATTTTTGTATTCCAGTTAGTACCTGCATTTCAACCATGCTAAATCTAGATGCAAAAACAGCACCCGCAATCCATTTCAGGTTTGATAATGGTAAAGGATTACATTTGCATATCACCCTCCCGTATATTTGTGCATTTGGGTCATTATATGTTTCGCATATTCATGAAGGCAAACATGGTATAAAGTTTGGGCCAGCTGTTCCCGCTGATTTTACACACTCAATCCAGCACCTGGGTGGTAGATCAGCTTTGCGGACGCAAACAGGTTTGTGTGTGGTTTTGTACACGCAAACCTTTTGAAAATCAGGCCCTAAGTCAACTGATCATGAATTGCCATGCAATAGTAGGTAAAAAACAATTGTAATCTGGTTTAAAAAAAATAAATAGGCCAAATCCCATTCTAAAGCTGCATGATTTTTCAACATTTTTTTCCTTGTCTTTGTACCTCTCTTGTTCTTTATGCTTTCACTATTAGTGTCCTAGAAAAGGAAATCCCTCGAATCTGTACACTCCCAAGGGTCAAGTTTCTCATGAGACATTATACAGTGATATATATTTGTCTAATGTTGCTTAGAGCATTTTTCATATGCTTCAAAACTTGTCCATAGCACCAAGGTGACTGGCTTTGTTTAGGAAGCAAAATATACAGTCCTTACCTAGCTTGTTAGGCTATTTTTTATTCATGAAAAAAAAAACAAATGAACTTGGCTTTGTTGCATTTTCTAAACCACTAACAAAAAATATCTTAAATGCTCAGATCAAATTTAATCATGTAGAGGCTACATTTAATGTGTTTTAGTATATTTTACAAATATTTGTCTATAGTTTCCTTCAGATTCAGAATGGGCTACGCTTGACTTTAGTTTTAATGTAAAGGTTTTCAAAATTTTAGGACTAACGTATTGTAGGTGTATAGTGCCAAGAACATTTGTCAAGTAACAAATTTCTTCTGTTTTTGTTTTGTTTTTGTTTTTTGTCATTCAACAAAATTCTATTAACATATAAAGATAAGTTGAGTGAATCCAAAAAAAAAAAAAGCATTTTTCAAATGATAACTTCCAAAACAGCTATTTTAAACCCAATTAGACTTGTGTGAAAAAGTAATCCCCTAACCCAATAGAGTGAAGAATTTAATCAGGCTAATAACTTGAAGTAGACTAAAAGATCAAAAGGCAAAAGATCAAAAAGCAACACATTCTGCAATGATCAAAAGAAATTCAAAAAACCATTGGGGACACCAAAGCTTTTAAAAAGATTGACTGTCATGGTTAACCACAATGGCAGCAATTATCCACAAATGGACAAAAACAATGCCTTACTCCAAGACAGCATCAAGGACTCATTCTGGACATCAATAAACCCAGGAAAACATCTAAAGTACTACAGAATTTCACTTACTTGGTTTAAGGTCAGTGTTCACGATTAAAGAATAAGAAGGGGATTTGACAAAAACTGCTTCCATAAGAAAGTTTCAAGGCGTAAATTTCTGCTGACCAAAAGTGAAACAAAGTACCTTCCCACATTTCCTAAAAAGTGTCATAACGATCCCCAACACTTTTGGGAAAATGTTTTGTGGACTGAAAAGCGAGAACTGAATATTTTGGAAAGGGTATGTCATGTGACAACCTGCGATGATTGAAATATATAAAGAAATTATTTTTGGAGTCTTCAGCATTTATCTATTGTTTTTAGACAAAATTATCTGCATCCGTTGGAAACTGCTGCTTCTATGACAATGGTTTACATTATTAAGTTCTGTAGCAATTAACCAAATTCATTTCATTTGAAAAAGATAATTCGTCCAAGACAGAGGGGTTTGAATAGTATGGTGTCTCCAGAACTTCTAAATGTGTAAATGAGCAACTGCTTGAAATGAAACCTCCCACTGTTACCAGTTTTTAAGTTAAAATGTGAGCATATTCATGTTTCTAAACAACTTGTTTCCACCATGCACTGTCCATTGTTCCAGCTTAATGTAAGCTTCAGTCAGCATGATAAAAGAGAACTATACAATCAGAGAGAGGCAATAAAGTGGTTTTCCTTATGACCTTACTAAAGTGAGTGTCCGGTCTTTGTTTATGAAGAGCTGAAGTAGAGTGTGGGGGGAAAATAGTGTGAGTGGGGGGACAGTTGTGCACAATATGTCCATGGTCAAGGAGATTCCAGATACAAAGAGTGATGACATGTTTGATTACATTTATGTTTGATTGAGTGTAGTGCTCCCTTAAGCTAGCTTGGACAAATGAGATTTTCCCTTCTCAAATATTACATTGCATGCCTCTTACCAGTCATCCATCAACGTCTTATACATTTTACAACTTTGCCAATTTTACACATCCCATCAGCCTTTCTCAGATGTACCTTCTCTCTCCCCACATTACATTGGTCCAAACAACATAAACCATTAAGATCTTATGGTAATTAACATTTTTGGGGAGTGTGTAAATTCTTCAAAGAAAGCTACAACAATTTCCCTCCTTTTTAAGGCTGCAAGACAGCCACGATTCTTTAATTATTCACACAAATTTCAGTGGCAACAACAGGCTATGTGCACATGTAGATCAGTACAAATGCAGCTAGGTTGCATTAATACATTACTCTGCATCATGTAAAAAGCAGTATTGTATAAATCACATACTTACTAAATGTCCCTCATATCATTCTCCTTTTTTTTTAAAAAGGTAAAAAATGCAAAGTTATATAGACAAAGATTTGTTTTTTTTTTATATTTGAAATTTATATTTTGGCTTTATTCAACTTTCCACTAGTGTTTTGAACTGTGAAGAGCAACGGAAAACAAAAACCATATTGTTCATTGCACGTCATTGCATCAGTCTGTATCTATGTGTTGCAAACCAGTCAGCCTAATGTAGACATCCATCTGTGCATCACATGGATAGAGATTAAACTGTAAAATTGTGACGTCTGCAGATTTAACAGTAAAAACAATCAATGTTTTTATCTTTTGTTCTGCCCTTGCCTAAATGCCTTCACTAACCCCACGTGTTAATAAAAAAAACATTGTGTTCCATAATAATGTTTAATTATGTTTATGTGATGTGGACACCATAAAGTGTGCACCTGGTTTCAAAAGAAAAACTATGTTTAAACTGTGTGCTCACTGAAAAAAAGTTTTAAAAAGAACAAACATTTTGTCCCCTCCATAGTTGTTGAACATCCCTGATGTTTTAAAAACCCTAAAATGAATGTATCTAATAATCTCACACTGAAAATGTTTGAAAAATATAACATAATTTAAGTGTATACCATTTCTTCAAAGAATTTGTTAAGATGTAAATAAACCTGTAAAGCAAACGGTCTGCACCAGACTTTAAACAGAAGCTAGTACACAAAACACAACAAGTAATTTAAAAGTTTTCCAAGTGTTAAAGTACAACATGTTCAATTGAATGTGTACTATTTAACTCAACCTGAGTCAATATCTCAGTATGGTAATTATAGAGATAGTTGAGGACAACCTAAGCCGCTCTAACTATAAGCTTTATTAAAACGGAAAGTTTTGATTCTAGTCTTAAAAGTAGACAGGGTGTATGCCTCACTTAGTAAAACTGGAAGAGGAGAGTAGCCTGATAACTAAAGGATTGCTTCCCATTCTACTTCTAGAAACTCTAGCAACCACCATTAAACCTGCCGTCTGAGAACGAAGGGCTCTGTTAGGAACATATGGAACAATGAGATCTCTGATGTATGATGCAGCTAGATCATTAAGGGCTTTATATGTCAGAAGGAGATTTTTATATTTTATTCTGGATTTAACAGATTTAGTTTGTGGAGTACCTTGTGGTACTCCATGTGTAACCCTAGAGTGTGAAACAGATTTATCATTTACAGGAGCAAACTGAAATCTGAAGTATGAATAAGATTTAAACTACCTAGTGCTATTCCTTTGATCCCTACAGCATTGTCAAGTCTTTCTAAAAGAATATTGTGATCGACTGCATCAAGCACAGCACTGAGATCTAACAGGTACAAGTACAGACACAAGTCTATCGTCTGAGACCATGAGAATATCATTAGTGACTTTATCTTTTTTTTTGTTTTAACTGTGTTCTGTCCGGTAGCGTAGCACTCAGAATTGTTGTCTGAGTGCCAAGAAAAGGCCGAACAGATTTACTTTCACAAGTGGAGCATTACAGCTAATGCTTTAAAGCTCTGCTTGATATTTATAAAAAGAAACTTTATTAGAAATTGCTTTCGGATTATTTCAGTTGTTATGAACACAAAAAACAGAAATGAAAGAAAAAATAAAGAAGCACAAAAGAGAGAAAGGTGGGGCAAAAAGGAAAAGGGGAGAGAAAGAGAAAAGAATGGAGGAAAGAAAGAAGGATGTAGAGAATACTGTATAACATCCTGCTTGCTTCTACACCAGCAGAAAAGTTCATATTACCAGCTTTTTACCGAAAAGTGCATGCTACTTATCAATGTATCAATGTAAGATGTATTTGGTGGTAAATGCGGCTCAATATAGAACATTTGTGTATCTGTTAACACCTGAATCTTAACATGTGTAGGTTTGAGTGTGAGGGCGCTTGTGTATACAATGTTTCTCCATAAAAATATGCAATAGCGAGTGTGAGGAGCCACAGACCTGCTCCCCTGGACCTGGGACAGATACGGAGGAGATCTGAGCCACAGACATCCAAAGGCCCCCCAGAGCACAGGAACCCCGGGAGAACCACCGCCGGGACTACCTCAACCCCCAGAGAGAAGAGCAGGGGAGAGTCCCAGGGAAACCACCCAGCAGCCACAGTGCAGAAGCCTATCATCAATGGAAATAATGATACCATGTATGTGAAAAAACGGCTACAAAAGAAAAATGTATGTATGTATGTGTTTATGAGGAGGCTGACTATCATTATCTATTAAAACAGGCACAGACCGTGTTAATCTCCACAAAACATAGGCAAATTCAATTTATTATATTTCCTACGACATATTACATCCCTTATGAGTTACATAAAATTGACAACAGATTTCCCCTATTTGTCAGAGATGTAAAGTGATATTTGACCCATGCTATGGAGTTACCCAGTTATAGATGACTTTTAGATTGGTACCATTGAATTAACCTCAAGGGTGATATGAATTCAAATTCAACAGGACCCAAAAATATGGATTTTGGGAGTCACAATCCCCCTAATGCAAACTACTATAATATAATATAATATATATATCCTACATGCGAGTACTACAGTGAAAAAATGTATCCTGACCAACTGGAAGTTCAAAAATTCACCATCAGTGAGACACTGGATTCGGGAGCTCATGTCTTACTGCTCACCTGAGCAGATATTATATAATGTGAGTGAGACATTTTACCTTCTCAGGACTTGGTAGACTGTTGTTTTATGAGCCTTCTAGGACTGGCTTCAAATTAGCCCAGTGTAGGTACGTCTTGTATAACTTGTGTGGAACTTTCTGTTGGAAGTACCAAACTGATTGATGTACATATAGGGGTGTGTCCGATTGAAATCAGGATATTTAAGCAACTCTTTCACGACCACTCAGTGTCTGATGATCAAACATTATGGTGGCCAGTTAAGGCAACTCTTGAGCAACCTCTAAGAGATGTTCTTAGGATACACTTGTTCTCAGAAAAATGACATTTTGTCCGCTCCATATCTACAGAATGCTGCAGAAGAGAATGACCTCTGTGGCTACCATTCTCAGAGCTCTTCGTTCCTGACGCCTTCAGTCACCTCCTCCCTAGCCATAAGCTTCTCCGGATAAATATTTGTGCCCATAGTCGTTTCACTGAGTTGCCCCCCAAGCCCTTTGCCTGCCCGCTCTACAGTGGTTTATCTGCACACCTTCAGACTGAACTGAGCCCTCCTCCTTATTTCAGAGCGACAAAGACGGTAAGCTTTCCTACCACACATTTATCAACATCACTCCCACCCATGGCACCCAGGTTCTAACCCTCGTTCTTCCTTTCTGCAGATACCAGAACTACTCAGGCACATCTGCTGGCTCTTCAAAACTCTTAAAACCATCAAGTGTCTGAGTTCTCTCTGCATATGGGTCAGAAAGCTAAATGTAAACATGACAGGGGGATGGGAAAAGTTCATGTTGTGTTTTTTGTTTTTTCCTTTTATATTTGAATTATTCTTATAGGGTGTGTTTGAAAGCTTATACATTTATCTAGATTCCTGCTTAAATATGACCAATATCAGTGTAGCAAACTGTAGATGCTTGCTATGCACTGCTATGCACCATGAACATTAACACTGTTAATAAAAAAACAATCTTAAAAAAAAGAATACCAAATAGCTCACATGAAAAACATTGGACATTATGTCACAGGTCATTGTTCAATAAAATTAATGTGCATGTCTCAAAATAATGAGAGAAAAGAAAGATGAGAAAGAGCAGATGATAGTATAAAATTTCAAAAATATTTCCAAATCAAATTTAGGTGTAAAACAAAATAGGGTTCACATTTTCACTTTATTTATGTTTCCAGAATCTCTTAAGGAAAAATACATCTGAAATGATGACTAACTCAAGAAATCGTCTTTCCTGTTGACTAGTAAATACGATGAGGGGTTTGGTTCGGTTCCTCAACACATCAACACTCCATGGATCCTTTGATCATGTCTCAGCTGAGACTCCTCATCTCTCTGCTGGAGTTGCTTACAGCCTGCCCTCATACTGCAACTCCCGCTGAACTATTAAAAGTGATTATTTGACTAGATATCACCTGTGTGGATGTTTGATCTGCGACACATGATGTCGGGATTATTCCCCTGAGCAGCAGCCTTGGGCAGCATTAAAAGTGGAGCAATTAGATAAAGATGTAACCTTTCAGTAACATCCAATGAGTACAGAGGGAAAACAAAGCTCAAGTAAATTTTATTTTCCCAGACTCAGCTCAGATATAATTATTGTGCTATTAATCACAACCAGTTTCTGTCCTGTTCTGTTGCACCACTATAGAGATGGAAAGGTACATTCAAGAAGGGTAAACAAATGACTATATTATGCCATCTATCAATATGAGTTGAGCCTGTAAACACCAAGCTGTCACATCCAAATGAAAGTCATTAGTTTGCTGTGACCGGAGGGTACCTCCAACACAGACTGCCTGCTGTAGTGCAGTTGGCTGCTATTCTATTAATAACCGCTGATAAGATGGCACCTGCTACAAAGACACAATCGAGACTGAAGAACTCACAGGTGTTCAGTGTAATCTGTTTTTTTAGTCTGTCTCAATTATGTGTCCATAGTATTTCGTGTTTTATAGCTGGTAAACTGAGAACATGTGATCAGTGTAGAATGACACAGAAGCTAGAAAATAATGGCAACAGAAAGATATACAGGGGCTGGACAATGAAACTGAAACACCTGGTTTTAGACCACAATAATTTAGTAGTATGGTGTAGGGCCTCCTTTTGCGGCCAATACAGCGTCAATTCATCTTGGGAATGACATATACAGGTCCTTCTCAAAATATTAGCATATTGTGATAAAGTTCATTATTTTCCATAATGTCATGATGAAAATTTAACATTCATATATTTTAGATTCATTGCACACTAACTGAAATATTTCAGGTCTTTTATTGTCTTAATACGGATGATTTTGGCATACAGCTCATGAAAACCCAAAATTCCTATCTCACAAAATTAGCATATTTCATCCGACCAAAAAAAGAAAAGTGTTTTTAATACAAAAAACGTCAACCTTCAAATAATCATGTACAGTTATGCACTCAATACTTGGTCGGGAATCCTTTTGCAGAAATGACTGCTTCAATGCGGCGTGGCATGGAGGCAATCAGCCTGTGGCACTGCTGAGGTCTTATGGAGGCCCAGGATGCTTCGATAGAGGCCTTTAGCTCATCCAGAGTGTTGTGTCTTGAGTCTCTCAACGTTCTCTTCACAATATCCCACAGATTCTCTATGAGGTTCAGGTCAGGAGAGTTGGCAGGCCAATTGAGCACAGTGATACCATGGTCAGTAAACCATTTACCAGTGGTTTTGGCACTGTGAGCAGGTGCCAGATCGTGCTGAAAAATGAAATCTTCATCTCCATAAAGCTTTTCAGCAGATGGAAGCATGAAGTGCTCCAAAATCTCCTGATAGCTAGCTGCATTGACCCTGCCCTGGATAAAACACAGTGGACCAACACCAGCAGCTGACACGGCACCCCAGACCATCACTGACTGTGGGTACTTGACACTGGACTTCTGGCATTTTGGCATTTCCTTCTCCCCAGTCTTCCTCCAGACTCTGGCACCTTGATTTCCGAATGACATGCAGAATTTGCTTTCATCCGAAAAAAGTACTTTGGACCACTGAGCAACAGTCCAGTGCTGCTTCTCTGTAGCCCAGGTCTGGGGAATGCAGTACCTGTAGCCCATTTCCTGCACACGCCTGTGCACGGTGGCTCTGGATGGTTCTACTCCAGACTCAGTCCACTGCTTCCGCAGGTCCCCCAAGGTCTGGAATCGGCCCTTCTCCACAATCTTCCTCAGGGTCCGGTCACCTCTTCTTGTTGTGCAGCGTTTTCTGCCACACGTTTTCCTTCCCACAGACTTCCCACTGAGGTGCCTTGATACAGCACTCTGGGAACAGCCTATTCGTTCAGAAATTTCTTTCTGTGTCTTACCCTCTTGCTTGAGGGTGTCAATAGTGGCCTTCTGGACAGCAGTCAGGTCGGCAGTCTTACCCATGATTGGGGTTTTGAGTGATGAACCAGGCTGGGAGTTTTAAAGGCCTCAGGAATCGTTTGCAGGTGTTTAGAGTTAACTCGTTGATTCAGATGATTAGGTTCATAGCTCGTTTGGAGACCCTTTTAATGATATGCTAATTTTGTGAGATAGGAATTTTGGCAACCCAAACCATCACTGATCCACCCCCATGCTTCACTCTGGGCATGCAACAGTCTGGGTGGTACGCTTCTTTGGGGCTTCTCCACACCGTAACTCTCTCGGATGTGGGGAAAACAGTAAAGGTGGACTCATCAGAGAACAATACATGTTTCACATTGTCCACAGCCCAAGATTTGTGCTCCTTGCAAAATTGAAACCGACGTTTGGCATTGGCATGAGTGACCAAAGGTTTGGCTATAGCATCCAGGCCGTGTATATTGACCCTGTGGAGCTCCCGACGGACAGTTCTGGTGGAAACAGGAGAGTTGAGGTACACATTTAATTCTGTCGTGATTTGGGCAGCCGTGGTTTTATGTTTTTTGGATACAATCCGGGTTAGCACCCGAACATCCCTTTCAGACAGCTTCCTCTTGCGTCCACAGTTAATCCTGTTGGATGTGGTTCGTCCGTCTTGGTGGTATGCTGACATTACCCTGGATACCGTGGCTCTTGATACATCATAAAGACTTGCTGTCTTGGTCACAGATGCGCCAGCAAGACGTGCACTAACAATTTGTCCTCTTTTGAACTCTGGTATGTAAGTAAGTAAGTAAGTAAAATTTTATTTATATAGCACCTCTCAAGACACAGATCACAAAGTGCTTCACAACACTAATACAAAGTTCAATTTGAATGATATTTTTATATATGTAAAATAGAAGAAGATAAGATAAAATCAAAAATAAACTAACCAAACGCACGCCTAAAAAGATGAGTTTTTAGCTATTTTTTAAAAGACACCAACGAATCCGCAGTCCTTATACACAAGGGGATAGAGTTCCAGTAGGACTTTATCGCATGACCTCAGAGAACTGGGGGGATTGTACGGATATAAGAGTTCACTGATATACAGGGGTTGGACAATGAAACTGAAACACCTGTCATTTTAGTGTGGGAGGTTTCATGGCTAAATAGGACCAGCCTGGTAGCCAGTCTCCATTGATTGCACATTGCACCAGTAAGAGCAGAGTGTGAAGGTTCAATTAGCAGGGTAAGAGCACAGTTTGGCTCAAAATATTGAAATGCACACAACATTATGGGTGACATACCAGAGTTCAAAAGAGGACAAATTGTTGGTGCATGTCTTGCTGGCACATCTGTGACCAAGACAGCAAGTCTTTGTGATGTATCAAGAGCCACGGTATCCAGGGTGATGTCAGCATACCACCAAGAAGGACAAACCACATCCAACAGGATTAACTGTGGATGCAAGAGGAAGCTATCTGAAAGGGATGTTTGGGTGCTAACCCGGATTGTATCCAAAAAACATAAAACCATGGCTGCCCAAATCATGGCAGAATTAAATGTGCACCTCAACTCTCCTGTTTCCATCAGAACTGTCCGTCGGGAGCTCCACATGGTCAATATACACAGCCGCGCTGCTATAGCCAAACCTTTGGTCACTCATGCCAATGCCAAACATCGGTTTCAATGGTGGAAGGAGTGCAAATCTTGGGCTGTGGACAATGTGAAACATGTATTGTTCTCTGATGAGTCCACCTCTACTGTTGTCCCCACATCCGGGAGAGTTACGGTGTGGAGAAGCCCCAAAGAAGCGTACCACGCAGACTGTTGCATGCCCAGAGTGAAGCATGGGGGTGGATCAGTGATGGTTTGGGCTGCCATATCATGGCATTCCCTTGGCCCAATACTTGTGCTAGATGGGCGCATCACTGCCAAGGACTACCGAACCATTCTTGAGGACCATGTGCATCCAATGTTACAAACATTGTATCCTGAAGGCGGTGCCGTGTATCAGGATGACAGTGCACCAATACACACAGCAAGACTGGTGAAATATTGGTTTGATGAACATGAAAGTGAAGTTGAACATCTCCCATGGCCTGCACAGTCACCAGATCTAAATATTATTGAGCAACTTTGGGGTGTTATGGAGGAGCGAGTCAGGAAACGTTTTCCTCCACCAGTATCACGTAGTGACCTGGCCACTATCCTGCAAGAAGAATGGCTTAAAATCCCTCTGACCACTGTGCAGGACTTGTATATGTCATTCCCAAGACAAATTGAAGCTGTATTGTCCGCAAAAGGAGGCCCTACACCATACTAATAAATTATTGTGGTCTAAAACAAGGTGTTTCAGTTTCATTGTTCATCCCCTGTAAGTTGGGACTTGACCATGAAGACCTCTATAAGTCAGGACTAGAATCTTAAACTGAGCTCTGAATTTAATGGGGAGCCAGTGCAGCTGGATGAGTAACGGTGTGGAGTGGGAATACTTAGAAGATTTTGTCAGAAGTCTAGCAGCAGCATTCTGAACAACCTGGAGACGTTCCAGGGAGTTTTTGCTAAGACAGGTAAATAAAGCATTACAGTAATCCAAACGTGAGGAAATGAATGCATGGATAGCAATCTCAAGTTCAGAACGTGACACAATGGGACTTAACTTAGCAAGGTTACGTAAATGATAAATGATAAAAACAAGAGTGAACCAGAGATTTGATGTCACCCATAATGTTGTGTGCATTTCAATATTTTGAGCAAAACTGTGCTCTTACCCTCCTAATTGAACCTTCACACTCTGCTCTTACTGGTGCAATGTGCAATCAAGACTGGCTACCAGGCTGGTCCAATTTAGCCATGAAACCTCCCACACTAAAATGACAGGTGTTTCTGTTTCATTGTCCAACCCCTGTAGCTTCCTGAACATTTTGGACGAGAACAACCTTTGCCTGAGGGTGTCAGTTTGTTTGTGGAAATTTTTTCCACATCATTTAAACATTTGAAAAAAGTAAAAGCTATATGTTGATTCATTACTCACAGAACAATTTATTTCAAACATTTATTTCTGTTAATAAAGCTTACAGCTAATGACAAACCTAATGAAAATCATTCAAGTTCTCAGTAAATAATAACATGCAGTACTGGGATGTTATCTACACAATCATGGACAAGATTAAATTGAATTGATCTGATTTGAATTCAGTTGAATTGGATTAAACTCATTTCAGTTCAGTTCAATTTCATTTCATTTATTTTCTTTGGTGATAGCACAATTGAGCACAACATTAGCACCTCGTCAAGTATCACTGGGAATAAAAACACAAGACAGCAAATACCTTATTTCCATTGTGGTCCCGCAGATACCCAACACCCAGGTCATGTTGACATGACAGTCACTGACACCTAATGTGAAGCACAAGCCCAGTCAAGGTTTTAACTATAGCTAAAGTCATAGTTTAGGAGCCAAGAAAACCATTTGGTAAATGACCTGAACTTATATAGCACTTTTCTATACATAGCTACTGACCACTCAAAACGCCTTTACAATATATTCCCATTCACCCAGCAATACTTACATTACTGAGAAATTTTCACACTCGTGCACATGTATCTATGATTTTGCATGACAATGTCTGAAACAGAGGAAACAAAGCTGTGCATATGCAGCGATGTCATTTAACTGTGAGCATTTGCATAACACTGGCACCATCTTTCAAACTAAAGAATTTAAAATCTTCTCATTAGAGATTCAAGCAAAAATTGGGTAATGCTTCTGTTCAAACTTGTCTATTTTAAAAATGGAACATTTCAAAAGACAAAACAGAGAACTGAAACTTGGGATTTCTTCATCAAATTAACATTAATATAAAAATCTGCACATCAAATCCACATTTAACATCCCTCAGAGCATCACATCAAGCTCAGAACGTAAGAATAGCAATTTCCCCTCAGCTAGAAATCATCCTGACTGTATGTCTTGAATGTCCCAGGGGCTTTGCATTCACTACCCAGTTCACCATTTTCAGCTTCTCGTCAAAGTGAGTTCCTATTTTCTCCACAGTGTTTGATTTAATTATGTTATCTATATTTGTCTTGTCTGGATTTTTATGTGCACAGTGCAAAAGATGGATTCTTTGTTGAAGTAGGGCACCTCTCTAATGATATTTTATGAGGAAAAAAAGACTGCATGAGGGCTTTTCACTTCATTATCATTCCTAACAACAAGAAAGAACCTTTCCTTTTTTTTTGTTAAAAATCATTAAGGCCTCTCCCGCTCAGCATATTTAACTGTACCACTTTTAGTTGGATGTTTTCAATACATTATTAAAGAAAGAAGGGACAGCTACAGTTTAATTTGATCCTTGTGCTGATTCTTCTATACTTCAGTGATTTCTACTTAGTTTATTACATTCCTGGACAAATAAAGTTAAGGACTTCTTGGAACTAGCATCAAGTGACTTGTAATATATATATTACGAGTATATATATTATAATATATACATATATATATATAGTCATCAGTCAGTCAGTCATTTTCTACTGCTTATTCCATAGTGGGTTGTGGGGAAGCTGGTGCCTATCTCCAGCAGTCTATGGGCGAGAGGCAGGGTACACCCTGGACAGGTCGCCAGTCCATTGCAGGGCAACACACAGACAACCATGCACACACTCATTCATACACCTAAGGGCAATTTAGAGTGATCAATTAACCTAACAGGCATGTCTTTGGACTGTGGGAGGAAGCTGGAGTACCTGGTGAAAACCCATGCATGCATGGGGATAACATGCAAACTCCATGCAGAAAGACCACCGGACGGGAATTGAACCAAGGACCTTCTTGCTGCAATTCAACAGTGCTACCAACTGCGCCACCGTGCAGCCCCTATATAGTAGTGACGAAAAATAACAATACAGGACTCTTTCGAGGCCCTGTAATTGGAATGAGTACACTTTAAATCCTTTAACGAGGATCCATTGGAGGGCAAGTCTGGTGCCAGCAGCCGCGGTAATTCCAGCTCCAATAGCGTATCTTAAAGTTGATATATATATATATCAACTTTAAGATACGCTATTGGAGCTGGAATTACCGCGGCTGCTGGCACCAGACTTGCCCTCCAATATATATATATATACGGCCTCACATACAGCGACAGACCATTCAATGTATGAATGAATGAATGATTAGAGAAATAAATAGGATCAAACATAAAACACATTGTCCTTTTCCTGCATATCTTTCTTCTGGTCTGTTTTTTATCTTCAGAAATTTTGTGGACAAGACTAGCTCGCTTCTTTTTTATGTCAATAAAACTAAATGAATAACATAAATGTTTGGTCATATTCAAGTCTTATTCTTAACCAATTCACTGTTAGTTGACATAAACATTTCCATTTCAGTACACATAAGCACGGATGCGGGAGATGCTAATTTGATCCTTATAGTTTATTTGAAATTTTAGCTAATTACAATATGTTTAAATCTAAAACACTTCTACTTAAACTTTCTACTCATTACCCTGTATAAAATTACATGAATAACCCATAGGTACTCTATGTTATATTACTGAAATGTAGCAAATGTATTCAATTGTATTTATATTTAATTATTTATAATTAAAGTCCAATAATTACACGATGATTCTTTCCTTTTCCTTATAATCACTTTCTTATGAGCTGCAGAGCTGCCATATCTGAACTGCAGACTGTTGAAAGAAAAGAGGTGTGGCACACAACAGGCTTTAAAATATAGCTGTAGTTTAGAGAATAGCCATTGCTGTCACTTCTGTGGCTTTTATGAGAGGGAAAATGTTGGTCCAGACAGTCTAGTTGATAAAATATTGATAAACATTGATGGTTATCAGAGAAAGTTTACCTCAACAAAATGCATGTCCCCTCAGAAGTCAGACATGGTACTGACTAATTCTAGACTCATCATAGCATAGAGGTGATTAAATTATACTCTAAGACTACAAAATCTTTTTAATGAAGACCCCCAACAGGGTTTTTGGTACAGTAATTATGATTTTTCTTTAAGTTAGTTTTAATTTTTCTGCTTTATATTACATTTGAAAAACCATGCGACCAGTATATTTTAAGTAATTCATACAGGCTTTTTAGTCCTTTCTTACAACTTTACATTGTCAATTTCTGCTGAAGTTGAGAATAAGAAAATAGTTACATTACTTCTTATGACACTTCTCTACTCATTTGAACTGAATTAAGAGGATGTATGTAAATGATTGTATGCTAATAAAGACAGGAATAGGAGAAAAATATCAATACATGTTCTGATGAGTTATTCGTGTTGAATAAATTTTTGCTAATGGCTGTGTTTAATGTGTTTATATTGTTTGTTTTATATTTGTCTTTATTGGCATATAGCCATTTTCATAAAGCTGTTGCAGGAAACCTGTTAAGCTTTCCCAAGGAGAGAACTGTCAAAGAATATTTTCTTGGATACTTTTATCACACTATTTACCAAATGAATATGGAGAGCTGACAGAAAATGGGTGGAAGAGAAGCATCAGAAAGCAGAGGCATCATGAAATCAGCTCCAAAAGGTAAATAGAGTACATTTATTTAGGAACAGTGTAATATTTACACATACAATCATAGTCACACACACAATCAAACAAAACTGCTCAGGCAGGAATGCTGCATGAATCTGTAAAAGCCAAGGGATGAATCATTGTCAAAATAATAAAAGAATGTTCACAATTTACAACTGATGTAGTTGATGTAGGTACTACATCTCTGATGGAGCATGCTCCGACTTCACTGTGGCTCTGATTAGTATAACGCAGGTACTAAGAATAAATTTTACTTTGGATACTAAATTATATATCTTGTAGCTCACAACAAGTTAACAAGCACAAAATTTAACTTTTCATGTTTTTAGAGTCCCTTGTCAAAGCTTTCACTGGACTTTTAGAACTAATCTTAACAACTTGTTATACTTACGCAGTTAGCCTCCTGAAACGAAAATAATAACACTTTTATGACCTCAAAGTGTCATGCTCAAAAGGAGTTTGTCTGAATGCCTATCATTATATGTCAAATTGTCTCCTAAAAAAAATTGGGTGTGCTAATTATAAATTTAGAATAGCTGTAATATAATCCCTAATTAGTGAAACCTTGAAATAATGAATAATGTATTAAAAGACAGATGTTTAATACATTAATCAATATTTTAAACTTTGACTAATTATGGATTATATTTAAGATATTCTAAATTCATAAATTAGCAGACACCATTTTTTAATGTATGAAATGTATTTTTAATGTATTAAACATCTGTCTTTTCCCCACCTTGAACCGCCACCTTAATGTGGTGGAGAGGTTTGAGTGCTTGAATGATCTTAGAAGAGATCTAAGAGGATTGGGGAGCGGATGAAGGTGGAGACCTCAATGACCCAATCTCCAGATGTTTAAACAAGCTCTAGGTACATGGAATGTCACCTCGCTGGGGGGAAAAGAGCCTGAGCTTGTGCGAGAGGTTGAGAGATATTGACTCGGTCTCTGACCTTTGTTTCGGCCTATGGGCTAAGCAGTAGTGTGGAGTTCTTCTGCCTTCTAGGTGTCGCGGTTGGGGGTGCTGGATAGTGCCTCTCTCGGGAACTCCATCATTCTGGTGGGGGACTTCAATGCCAAAGTGGGAAACGACAGTGACACCTGGATGGTTGTGATTTGGATGAATGGCCTCCTCAATCTCAACCCGAGTGATGTTTCCTTATTGGACTTCTGTGCCAGTCACGGATTGTCCATAATGAACATGTTCAAGCGTTAGGGTGTTCATCAGTGCACTTCGTACCAGGACACCTTAGGCAGAAGGTTGATGATCGACTTTGTTGTTGTGCCTTCAGATCTTCGGATGCATGTCTAGGACACTCGGGTGAAGACAGTCTGAGCTGTCCACTGTTTACCACCTGGTGGTGAGTTGGATCCACTGGAAGAGGAGGAACCTGGACAGACTTGGCAGGCCCAAGAGTATTGTGAGGGTCTACTAGGAACATGTGGTGGAGACTTCGGCCAGGGATGTATTCAACTCCCACCTCCGGGAGAGCTTTGACCAGATTCCAGGTAAAAACTCAGGCATCGGAGGAGTTCGGGGAAGCAATAGAGAAGGACTACCGGTCGGCCTTGAAGCGATTCTGGCAAACCAACCGGCGTCTCAGGACAGGGAAGCAGTGTTTCAACACTGTTTACAGTGGGGGTGGGGAGCTGCTAACCTCGACTGGGGACATTATCGAGCTGTGGAAGGAATACTTCAAGAATCTCCTCAATCCTACCATCACGCCTTTCCTGGTGGAAGCAGAGACTGGGGACTCGGAGTTGGATTTGTTCATCACCCAGGCTGAAGCCACCGAGGTGGTCAAAAGCTCCATGGTGGCAAGGCTTCACGGGTGAATGAGATCTGCCCTGAATACCTCAAGTCTCTAGATGTTGAGGGGCTGTCGTGGCCAACACGCCTCTTCAACATTGCGTGGTGGTCAGGTACATTAACTCTGGACCGGCAAACCGGGGTGGTGGTCCAGGGTGTGTTTCAACTACAGGGGATCACACTGCAGCTTCCCTGGTAATGCCGCTACCAGGTATTGGAGAGAAGAGTCTGGCCAATAATCAAACTTTAGCTGTAGGAGGAGCAGTGTGGTTTTTGTCCTGGCCGTGGGCCACTGCACCATCTCTACATCCTCTACAGGGTGCTTGGGGTTTCATGGGAGTTTGCCCAACTGGTCCACATGTGTTTTGTGGATCTGGGAAAGGCATTCGACTATGTCCCTCGTGGTGCCCTGTGGAGGGCGCTCCAGAAGTATGGAGTCGGAGGCCCTTTATTAGGGGCCATCCGGTCTCCGTACAAGCGGAGTAGGAGTTTGGTTCGCATTGCCAAAAGTTATGCTAACAGTGTGGTAGAGGAGGTAGCAGTGACAGAAGCAACAATACTGTACAGTGCCAGGTTTTTATCATAAACGTCCCTGGAATCTTAAAATATGGCTTAAACTTAACCTTTACAAGATACCTTACATGTTCGCAATGGCTATGGAATTATGTTTTGCTGTTAAAACCTGTATGTTCAGTTAAAATAAAATAAACTGTGTTGAGAATTAAAATCATTTAGTTTCATACTATGTGTTAAGTTTGCATGTGTGAGCATAAATCTGAGATATAACATATGGGACCGCAGGGAGACAGAGGTCACAGCAGGCTTCAGGCTGGATGAAGGGTTAATCTCAGGTCAGGATGTTTGCCAGCAGCTGTACACAGTAAATGCGGGCTGTTTGGCATGATATGGGCAATAAAGTACTCCCATAGGGGTTAACTAATTTATAGTGGGGACACTTAAATTTCATTAGGGACCTGTGGCTTCGTAACTAATTCCTTAAAAGGAAGTTTCAAACCATCAGCTTTGAAGTAAGGGTATAAAATGCTTTAACACTTATACTAAGAGAGAGCACTCGGTGAATACGGCCTCACTTTGCTGACCGAGCTCTCCCACAGTTCCCTTTGGTAAATCTTTCTTTCTTGGTATCATTCTTTTTGTATTCAATATGCATTGGAAATCATTGGACTAATTATTTACCAAATTAAACTTGTGTTAATCTTAATTTCCTGCTCTTCATCTGTACTTTCTCACGACATCTGGACTGGGGTGAGGTTGAGGCCGCAAGGATATCAGTGATAGAATTATTTTACCTCAACAACTGCTGCAGTACCAAAAATTGTTAAAAACATGAGAAGTTGAGTTGGATTTGCCTGAAATTGCAGGCCACTAACTACCAAACACAATTTAGGCTAAAATGCCTATAATGCCCTAATTCTGGGATATGTTGACAAGATAGAATAATTATTCAAGCTATCAGTAATGTCATTCTGACAAGTCCAAATAATAATTTAAGATTGGAAATAAGATATCTATGTCTAGATAAAAAAAAATATCTCTAATATGTTTAGCGATATTTTAAAAGGAAACGTTTAACTATTCAAACTACAGTTTTAGATATCTCTAACATAGTTTTGCGATGTCATTTTTTGTATGCAAGATATCGGCAATATAATTTGCACTAGTCGAAACTTTCAGATACCTCAAAATACATTTGAAATATCTTGAATAATGTAAAGTAATTTGAGATTTCTTTAATTGGTGTTATGACTAGTCAGAACAGAAACCAACATATCTCAAATTTATTTTTTGAATAATGATAATTTAATTGTTCATATCTGAAAAATATGTTTCAGTTAGTCAGTGATTTATTGCAGAATTTATCTTGATTTGGAGCCACCATAAAACTGACGCCAATTATACTGCATGCATATACTAGTCAGATTGTAAATATAGACATCTCAAATCAGTGTTTTCCCTTTTCAAATATAGTTAGAGGTATACTTAGATGTTATGTGAAAATGTTATGTGAAAATGGCCTGCTCGAGTTATCACATGTCTGTTTTTTAGTTAACACTCAGGATGCCCCCCCCCCCTTTGATCATACATTAAAAAGTAATTGCTTCTTTTTATTGTTTTGAAATTTGTTGGAATTTGTTTAGACAGATTTCCTCCTTCAGATTTATTTTTGGTAAATTTTGAGACTTATTATATGACTCATTTGTTTACATTAATATAGTAAATGTAGAATATCAACTTCACAGCTAAACAACCACAACTTTATTTGTAAAAATAAGGAGCAGAAAAAAGTTAAATTTAGTAGAATAGCAATTAAATATCAGCTTTAACAAATGAAACCTGGACAAGAACCTAAAAAAGACCAGAGAAAATCAAAGCCACGATCTATAAGGAGATAAATGTTTAAGCTTAAGGAGGAATTGATGTCTGATGTCTGATTAAACTTGGCACTCATGCTGATCTTAACACTGGTGCTGTGATAACTCAGTGGCAGAAATATTTAGTTGTGCTTGACAGCAGTTGTGGACATCTTTCTTATCTTGCTTCGTGTAAAGTTAAGCTGAATGGTACATAGGGTAACATTACTGCAACTGGTGCCTGACAGTCACCGTGGCACTTCACACAGCAGTATCCAAGGCTCAAGAAACTTGCAGTTAGATCAAAGTAACCCTGGGCTCCAAGATATCCATCCCCTAAGCCACAGATCCCAAGCGTGTCTGAGCTAATGGGACTTCCCAGAAAGAATCATCTGAGTCAGAAAATGTCTAAATGATGGAAGTTGCAGCGTTGTCTGAAAGGTTTAGATCTCATCTCCAACATAGATTTTAATTCTGGCTCCAGCATCGTGCTGAGTCAAAGTATTGGCTCTGTAACAGTCATCACTATCTGAAAATTGTTAATATCCCTGTGACCATGACTTAAACTTTATTTGATATATTTCTTTCAGACTTTTTTGATTGTACTGCCTATCTTTAAGCTAGCCTCTGCACATTTTTGATAGGAACATCTTTAGGGCAGAGAAAGCAAAGAGCAGGCATTTATTTGCTTTTTGGTGTGACTATCTGAGTGCCAGATCATTCAGGAAAAGGGGAAAGATACAGTTAAGAAACAATGTAGTATACTGCTGCAAAAGTGTTTTACTAAGTCTCTTCTGCTTTAGGTGAATGTTTTATTGTACTGGCCATACTTTCTTAAATCCTAAAAACAGTTTCCAGAAATTTTTAGGAATAAAAAAAAAAATCCAAAACACAAAAGATCTATTTGAGTATAAAAGATCTTGAAAACATATCAAGTTGGCGTCTTAGCGAAGCGTATACTTGATAATTTTGGTCAATACAATTATTCTGTACATTTACCTGATTAAAATGTCGCTGCTCACAGTAGGAGTACCTACTAATCTGCAGTTATTTCTCCAAAGTAACTTAAAATGTTTTCAAAAAATATGAAAGATCAACACTGAGTAGAATCAGGAAGTACATTTCCAGAAGGTTTCTGCTCAACTTACTGTTTTTCTTTCACTCTAACTCCTTCAGTCCCTATTCTGATCCTTCTTCTTATGTCTTGGTGTTCAGCCCTGTCCTGTTTAAAAATGCATGCAATATTCCTGTAAAAGACGTTGTGTTGGAGGCTGCTATAACATTAATGCATAATTACCTTTGCTAAGGGCTCTGACACAGATCAATACAGTACCAGTTAATGACTTCTAAACTTGTTGCTAAAAAAACTCTTGAGGAGCCTTTTTGTCTATGGTATTAAACACAAGGCATCAATGTTTTCCTATATCTTGATAGTGAATGCCTAATTATCTGACAACTTTATGTCTTTTTTATTGTGCAAATGTCCATTACAAGACCACAGGAAAAGTTGATTTCTCAGTACCTCACGTTTTCCTGGAGTTCCAATTTACCAGATTTTTGTTCTTCTCCATGCCCCTTGGAAGTAGGCGAAGTTGTGGCAGAAACGTTTGGGTTTCAAAAAAGTCAACACCACCTCAAAGTAAAGTTAACTTAAGGTCATTTTACCCTATGGGGGTTTAAAGTGCCATATGTAAATATAACTCCACATTGTATACATGTAAGGTCTCCCAAAGAAATATTTTGCCCAAACATTACTTTTTTGCTTTTGATGAATTGCAGCTCTTAACACAATACTGTCTGAATGACTGAAGATCAAGTTTAGTTTAGACAAGCCTGTCATGCAATAGAATTCCTGGGCTAAAATACTGCTTGGTTTTGTGTTGTCATTTTTATTTATTTTTTTATGGAAATAAGCATATTCTTTGAAGTATAAACAATACTGTCTATGATATCTTTTAGATATAAAGGAGAATCTTCATGACCAACTGCTGAGCAGGCAGGCAATAGAGCTGACTTGCATCAAACTACTATACTGCTGCTTTCTCCTGCTAATGTTTAGTTCTCAATAGATATCTTCCAGCTGCAAGTACACATCCAACATGTACACCACCAAATTAGAGCTGTTTTTTGTTGCTAACCAGCTCCAGAGCAACATCTCTAAATTGTACTGAGTGTACTAGCTGTGCTGGCAGCTAATATTCTTCCATCCAAGTGAAAAATCAGTGGGTCTGCTGCAAAATCGATATGCTGATGTTGTGTTAAAAATCTAGGCTAGAATCTGAAGTAGCAATGGACGTTCTGGAGACGTTCAGCTGTTAGTAGCCAGTACAAAAGCTGCTTACTCTGGAGACTGAACAACACGGTTCTGGTGGAAAGACATTGCTGACTATGGAAGCACACTTATTTCCTTGGTAAGCCCCTTAGCTACTTGAGCATGAAGAAATGTGACAGCTGTTGATCCTTCCAGGACCTGTTTGATCTCCTACATCTGAATAAAGACTTCACTTTAAAAATATCATCCGAACAAGAGGAACACAATTGTGGTTCCTTATACGTATATTGTTGATATAGTGACAATACATTTATTGTTACTCTTTGGTACTTGTTTACATCTGTTTGGATTACTGTAACTTTCTGTTTGCTGGATAAATTGTCAGTTCGGTTCTGGCTGCAAGCTCTCCAAAATGCTGCTGCATGCCTTCTGAGAGGAAGTAAGCACGGTGACCACATCACACAAGTGCTGGCCTCTCTATCCTGGCTTCCTATTCATTTCAGGGTCCATTTCAAGATTTCATTGTTTGTTTTTCTTAGTCTTAGTAGTCTTAATAGTATGGCACCACTCTATGTGTTTGAACTTTCGCACCCTTTTTGCTCCAGCTAGAGCTTCAAGGTTCACAACTCAATTTCTGGTAGACATTCCTGGATTCAGGTTTGAAAGTAGAGGTGACAGAGCTTTATAAGTGCTGGCACCTAATCTGTGGAACAAACTGCATTCCTTTTAGGTTTTAGTTGAGCAAAATATATAGGCTTTCAATGTGTAAATTCTCATATTTATTTTACTAATTAAGTTACTAATGATTTTATTCCTCAAGCACCACTCTGGCCAACAAGCTTAAAGAAAGAAAATACTGTCACATAAACATTTATCAGTGACCTACAAAAGTCAAAATTCTACCCATGAATTTGGATTTCCAAAAGATTCAACTTTGGTATTTTTATAGGACTAAAAGTCGTCTTGTTTGGGCAAACAAGACGAAAGTGAGAGAAAAAGGACTTAATAACTTAGTAAATACGTTACCTTGCTATTCATTGTGATTTTTATTGTGTGTTAGGCTATTTCAGGGATTAGGCAAGGTGTTCTTATAATTACATGTACTAAATACTGGCAATAAATTGGCATAATCTATGTTTTTTTGACACTTTTATTAAATCTGTCATTTCTTGTTTAGTTTGTGATGAATATTTTAGCTAATAATGTATGAGGCTTTGTGGTGAATTTGCCCAAAAATATGAACATGACAGAAATGCAAGTTATTCTTCTATAAAGGAAAAAATGAACTTTAAAAAAAAAATCCAGTTGTACATTTATCTCCTCTAGTTGAAATATTTAATTGAGACAATTTATTTTTATTATGGCATTTAGTGTTTGTATAAGACCACAAGAACTATCTTCAGTACACTTGTTATTTGATTAAATGATTTTTATAAACAGCTTTCCTTCCTCACAGCTGGTGCACTGGGGAGGGGAGAAAAACAAACAGCTCTGCTGAGATTTCGGCTGTAGGGTAGAGAATATAAATCTGGAGGAATGCATGACTGTGTTTATTCCAAATCATAACTGTTTACATTAGCCAAACTTTGTTTAACACTCATAAATAATGCTATGCATTAATTTATGCAAACAAGCTTATTATCTTTGTGGCAACAAGTCATTATTGAGCTTTCAATGGTATATATTCTTCAAACGTTGTAGATAGATTTTTCATGTACTGACAGTCACTGCACACTGTATTTGGTGAGTAAGTGCAGGTGCCACAAGAACAAATTAATGTCTTTTGCACAATGGTTCACACAGTTCTGCTCTTTAAGTTCTATTGTTACAGGAGACAGCAGTCAATTGTTTTATAATTGTGTACCGATGCTTATCAGCAACAGCTAATTTCAGAAAAGCTGCAGCTCATAAACTTGTCAAATTAATGTCAAGGCATGTCTGTCTCTTTAGTTCTTGCAGATGTGCCAATCCTGCTCATCAGTGTCATTGTTGAAAGTTTTCTCTGTGTTCGTATTCAGCAGAAAGCAACCCGCTGACATGAGTTTAAAATGCTGAAACAAAAGTTGAAATAAAATCTGTTGGTGTCAAAAACATCTAAAATGAATATTTCAAAACATACATTGCCTATCTCTATTGGAGGCTGATTTTGTAAATCATAATATATTGTTTGATTTTTGCTATTCCAGCTTTTCCAAATTTTCAGGTGCAGGTGTCAGATGTGTGTTGGTGATACATGCAGAATTTTACAGCATATTTTTCAGTGATAAAATAATGTAGAATTCATTGAAATGTCAAATTGTGTGGTCTTGTTTATTGTTGTACGTCTTACGCCTTTAGGTGTTTTAAATTTACAACTACAAACATCAAAATAAAATAAAATATATTGTATTTAGATGTATTATTTCAGATCAACTTAAATTTGTACTTTATTTTAAAGTGGAAGTAAAACAATTAATAGTTTATTATAATTTTTTTTTTACAAATAGAAAACAAAAAATTTGGCCCCACTTACTATGGTTCCCCTAAATAAAATCAAGTGCAGCCAATTGTCTTCAAAAGTAATTTATTTATAATAAGGGTATGTATTATTTAATTTGTGAACAGAGAGTATCATTAACACCAAGAAACACAGCAGAAAGATGAGGGGTAAAATTATAGAGAAGTTGTAAGCAGGGTTACGTTATATAACAATATCCCAAGCTTTGATTACCTCACAAAGTTTTGTTGACCCATCAACCAAAAATGGAAAGAGAGGACCAGGAGAAATAGCCAAGATGGCAGTGGTAACTCAATGAACTGCAAAGAGCCACAGCTCAGGTAGGAGAATCTGTTGTCAGGAAAACTATTGGTTATGCATTTACAATTTTGGCCTTTATGAAAGGACAAGACTGATGAATTGTTGGACAAACTTAAGGATTTTCCTCTCGATGTAAGAAACACAGCAGACAGGCCCCCTGCAGTTTGCTTACCGGCCAAACAAGTCAGTAGATGAAGCAGTCAACCTGGGACTACAATTTATCCTGCACCACCTCACCCACCCAGAGACTTAAGGCAGGATCCTGTTTGTGGACGTCAGCTCTGCCTTCAACACCATCAACGCAGGCATCCTTCACCAGGAGCTCACCCAGCTCACAGTGCCGGCTTTACCTGTCAGTAGATCACGAGCTTCCTGAATGACCAGCAGCAGCAGGTGAGGCTGAGGAGCATCTTCTCCCACACAAGAACCATCAGCACCTCTCCTCCCAGGGGTGCTTTTTCTGTCTAATCCTCTTCTCCCTGTGTGCAAATGACTGCACCTCAGCGGACCCGCCTGTGAAACTCCGGAAGTTTGCAGATGACACCATTGTCATAGGTCTGATCCAGGACAATGATGAGTCTGCATACAGACAGGAGGTAGATCAGCTAGTCCACTGGTTGGCTGCAGATGACACCATTGTCATAGGTCTGATCCAGGACAATGATGAGTCTGCATACAGACAGGAGGTAGATCAGCTAGTCCACTGGTTGGCTCAGACTCACCTGAAGCTAAACCTGCTAAAGACTGTAGAGATGATAGTGGACCCCACCACAACCCACACTGCCTAATCTTACAATCCTCAAAAATACTGTGTCTACTGAGAATCACTTCCTAGGAACCACCCTTTCTAAGATGGTCCTCACACAAAGATGCTGTTCGGAAGAAGGCCCAGCAAAGTCTACTTCCTGTGGCAACTCAAGAAGTAAACCCTTCAACAGGAACTGCTGGTCATCTTCTACACTGCTATTATTCAGTATGTCCTGTGCACATCTATCACTGTATGGTTTGGCCTATCCACAAACCTGAACAGGTCCAGATTACAACAAACAATTAGGACCTCGCAACCAACCGCTGGTCACAATTTGTATAGACTTTTACTTTTAGGTCTGCGCTACAGAGTAATATTCGCAAAAAACAGGTACACAAAGATAGTTTCTCCGCCCAGGCTGTCTCTCTGATGAATGGTAAATGGCCTGCATTGTATAGAGCTTTATCAAGTCCCCAGAGACCCCAAAGCGCTTTACACTACAATCAGTCATACACCCATTCATACACACATTCACACACTGGCAGTGGTAGACTACAATGTAGCCAGCTGCCCTGGGGAACACTGACAGAAGTAAGGCTGCCATACACAGGTGCCACCGAGCCTTCTGACCACCATCAGCAGGCAAGTCAGGTGAAATGTCTTGCCTAAGGACACAATGACTGAGATGGACAGAGCAGTGGTTAGAACTGGCAAGCCACCGGTCACAATGAACCTCTACCACTGTCTCCACCATGGCCCCCACATAATGAACACCTTACAGCCAGATTAGTCAGCTACTCTGCTGTGAAACAAAAAAAACAAAAACAAAAACAAAAAAAACAAAAAACAAAATATATATATATATATATATATATATTTATATATATACATATATATATATATATATATATATATATGTATGTATATATATATAAACATATATATATGACTTTCTATATATATATGTGAGTCCTGGATATCAAAGACAAAAATCCTGGTTTATGCATACACACCTGGCCAATAAAGATGATTCTGAATCATTTGGAAGAATTTCCTATGTTCAGATGAAAATTAAATCTGACTTTTTGGCTTACATGCAAACACTAACCCCTCTACATGCCCACTGTACAAAGTAATGATGGCAGTATTATCCTGCAGGTGTGTTTTCCTTCTACAAGACCAGGGAAGCTAATCAGAATTAATGAGAAGATGGATGGAGCTAATATGTGGGTAATCCCAGAAGAAAAGCTGTTGAAGGCTGCAAAAGACTTGAGGACGAGGAGATTTACCTTCAAGCAGAACAACAACCGTAAATTTACAGCCTGAGATACGGTCAAATAGTTTGGATCAAAGCATGTGCATGTGTTAGAATGTCTCAGTAAAATTCCAGACCTAAAGCCAATTAAAAGTCTATGGAAAAAATGGGGGAAAAAAAACCTGATCACAGATGTTCTCCTTCCAATCTGACCGAGTTCTAGCTATTTTGCTAAGATGACTGGTCTTTAGAAGCTGATAGGGAACACAGAAAATTGATATAAGATATTATATATTACTATTGTTGTGTATAAAAGTGTTGTATCTGTCAACAACACTGATTTGTAGAACCTACAATGGCAGAAAATAAAAAAGTTACATTTTATATTTCTGTCTTCGCAACAGACAAAATCATTGAAGCACAATACAGCTAAATTAAATCATAATGGTGTTTTAATACAAGTGTTTTATATAAGTCTGAGGCCATGGTACTCGACCGGAAAAGGGTGGCTTGTCCTTTTCAGGTTGGAGGGGAGATCCGGCCTAAAGTGAAGGAGTTTAAGTATCTCGGGGTCTTGTTCACCAGTGAAGGAAGAATGGAGCGGGAGATTGACAGACGGATCGGTGCGGCTGCTGCAGTAATGGGGGCACTATGTCGGTCCGTTGTGGTGAAGAGAAAGTTGAGCCGAAAAGCGAAGCTCTCGATTTAGCGGTCAGTCTACGTTCCTACCCTCACCTATGCCCATGAACTTTGGGCCATGACCGAAAGAACGAGATCCCGGATACAAGCGGCTGAAATGAGCCTTCTCCGTAGGGTGTCCGGGCACTCCCTTAGAGATAGGGTGAGGAGCTCGGCCATCCGGGAGGGGCTCGGAGTAGAGCCGCTTCTCCACCACATCAAGAGGGGCCAGTTGAGGTGGCTCGGGCATCTATACCGGATCCCTCCTGGACGCCTTCCTCGGGAGGTGTTCCAGGCACGTCCCACCGGGAGAAGGATCAGGGGACGGCCCAGGACACGCTGGAGGGACTATGTCTCTTGGCTGGCCTGGGAACGCCTTGGGCTCCCCCCGGAGGAGCTGGAGGAGGTGTCTGGGGAGAGGGACGTCTGGGTGTTTCTGCCGAGTCTGCTGCCCCGCAACCCGGTCCTGGATAAGCGGAAGATGATGAATACGAGTACGAGTACGAGGTGTTTTAATACCCCACATATTTTAATGCAATTACAATATGCAATTACAAATATGTAAAAAAATTTGAAACATTCTGAATTTCATTAGTGTTAAAAATATTTATATCACTACACAAACAGCTGAGGCCCAAAGTGGAACAGGAATACCAAAAGTAATCAAACATCAAATGAATATTGACACCACTGTTTCTTTTGAGATTCTTATGCTGACAATGCATTGCAAAAAACATTCACTGCACATCTCAGATTAATGCGCTCAAGTGAAGCAAATATCAGCTGCTGCCATTGAGGAAGTGAGCAACAGAGGCAATCACAGCCGGCCTGAACCAAAACATTTATTGTTTGTCTAATTCAGGCGCCCCGGTATGGCCTTCACAGGCTTCTTATCAAAACATTTCTCCTGAATGTTCTGTAAATACGACGCTCTGCCCCAGCAACCCCCCTCATCTGTGAACTGAACTGTATGGCCGTTTGATAAAACTTCCATCTCTTCTTCAAGGACAATGGCACCTTCGTCAGTGTTGACAGTCTAATTCTTTGCACACATAATCATACTTAAATATTGGCACCCTCACGAGTCCACCATGCCCCTGCAAAATCTTTGCTGTGTGTTGCTTTCCTATGCTCCTTATTTTTACCTAAATGTGGATTTCATTTCTTCTCTTTTTCATAGATTTTTAGATTTACCAGTGAAAGGAAAATAATACTAGTCTCTTAAAAATTGGAACAAAAGCAGTTTTTACACCAGTGACTCAGCTTCCTTAGTTAGAACTCAGTGATTGCTTAGTTAAATTTCAATGGATGCAAATGACTGTTATTAATTGTTAGATTTCTCAGAAGGATTCATAGATTTTTAGATTTCTTAGAAGGATTGTAGTATCATTTGATTTGTTTTTCTGTGTCTGTATCTGTGTTTATTTTCTTTGTGATTGTATTGTAATTGTATGTACAGCGCTTTGAGTGTCTCGTAACTGAAAAGCGCTATTTAAATAACCTTACCTTACCTTACCTCTAGCCAAATCATAAGCCAAAGACCTTACCTTACCTCTAGCCAAATCATAAGCCAAAGATGCTCAATGGGATTCAGATCTGGTGTCTCTGGTGGCCACTGATATATGGTGAACTCATCATTACATTTAATAAACCAGTTTGATTGCTGAAAGTAGCCATCAGAAGATGGGTACACTGTGAAGTACCCATCTATACACAGTGTGTTGATGGCTTTGATTGTTTACACCAAATTATGACCTCACTATCTGTAGTCGACGTTGGACCAAGTTTGTCCAATTTGATAGAGCCTGTGTGAATTGTAGCTTCAGTTTCCTGTTATTAGCTGGCAGGAGTAGCACCCTGTTTGGCTTTCTGCTGCTGTAGCTCATCTTCTTCAAGGTTCAACATTGTTTAGAGTACGTTTAGAGATTGTTTGCCTTGGTTGTAATAAGTGGTTATTTGAGTTACTGGTGCCTTTCTAGCATATCAAACTTGCCTGCCCATTTTCATCAGACCTTTGTAAACCTGAAAGATGGTTCCGTGTGAAATTCCAAGTAGATCACTAGTATCTGAAATACTCAGACCAGTCTATTTTCCACAAAACAAAGAAGCTGCATTCAAAGACTCCCAAATTCCCTTTTTTCCAAAGTTTGATGCTTAATTTGAACTTATCTTTACATATTTAAATGACTAAAGTAAACAATGCTAAATTAATTCCTGTCATGTGATTGGCTGACCAATTGTTTAGGTGACAGGCTGTTGTGTACATAATGGTGAAATGTTGTCACAAGGCATCTTGAGAGGTATTTTCTAAAATGTATCTTGCAAGCCATCAGTAGACATCCATCCATTGTCAATACCCACTATTCCTTGTAGGGTGGTTCTGAACTCACCAGTCAATCACAGGGCAACACAGAGAGACACACAGAGGACACACAACCATGCACACACACACACTGAACTGCAATAGTTCATTTAGACAGAATATTTTACCTAACTCCATGCAGAAAGACCCTAGAAACATGCGGTCAGAGGTCTATGGTTTTGTCCTGACAGCGTTGAATCCTCTCCTTGCTTCTCCTGTCACACACCACTCCACCCAATGGAGAAACAAGTGTGTGTTTAACCACTGTAATGTGTTTGCTTGATTTGACCAAAATATTGCATATTAAAAGTTTGCAAGTTTAACATCAACTGCTGTTTAACTTATTTGTAAAGAAACAAACAGGAAAGATGTGTCCATAAATAACTATCTAACACAGTTTTCTTTATCTACAATACTTACATATTTTTATCAATACATTTTCTTTATGAATAATAGTATAATAGCTAGTACTTTTACTTCCTGTTGGACCAGTTATTTTATGACATATTTGCATAAACGAATGGTTCGCAGCAGCACCAGCTGTTATGCACACCACTTAATTTATGGCTTCCCCTCCATTTCCTGGAGGAGCAAATAATAAATTAAGTTCACACAAAATTTGCCCATTTTGGAAAATAAACACACAGAAATGCATTATTTCTGAGCTAAAAAAATAGAACGTTTTCTGAGGTATTACGGAGTTAGACTTTATGTTTTTAGTGGATACACCTTTCCAATTTAAACAGGGTACATTTTTCTTTTGTTTAAAAAAATCAACTGTAATTCCAACCTCCGTACATCTTTATCGTCTACAGTACTTTCACTGAATGCTGTTTCATGTGAAATACACAAACTAAACACTGCAATTATGCAAGTCAAACACTTGTTTCTAAAAAACAGAAAATGCATAAGTAGAAGCCAAATTTTCTCTAGTCTCTGCACACTCGAGTTGAGGAACACAAAGAATTTAAAACTAACCTTTATTTCAACTTATTCATGAAAGAACAATTCATTTAGTTTGACACATTATATTCTATAATCAAACACTGTATGGTATTTATGTTTAAGAGGATATTTTATGGTTAAAACCTTTCTAAATCAAATAATATAACAAAGTTAATGAGTTTATTCAGAAGTGAAGGCCTTAGTGGTAACATTTTATAGCTGAATTGTTGGGAGTACCCATTTCAACATGTCCATTATCTCGATCACAAATCTTCTGATTGTACAGTATTTTTAGACAGGTGGGTTGTCTTATATGTAAAGCTCTCATTGATGGAATATTCTGCAAATTCAGAACCTAAGCTTTCAAATTATCAAAACAATAAAAAGGAAGATAAAAAAAGAAATGATATTGATGCAGTTTAGCACACAAGTATCCCTGGCTGATTTATATTTAAAGTAATATTTAAATTTTCCCAAAATGTTTTTTTTTGACTGTGAATATCATTAAAGTTTTTGGAAACCTAACTTGAATCTGATGGAATCTTTGAGGGAGCTAAAGATCATGGTGATGGCAAAGAGGCTTACCAACCTCAAAGACTTGGAACTTATCACCAAAGATAAATCATCAAGCTAGTCAGCGATTATAAAAAAAAGATAATAAATATTTTTCCATATATTTAATAAAACGTCCAGTGTTAGTTTTTTTTCTTCCAAAACTCCTTTGATGTCGTTTTACTATCCTTTTTAGAGATGTCTATCTCAATTCCTATCAGAAACAATCTTATTTTTGAGTGAAAATTATTTTAAAAGTAAATCTGCCAGAGGAATTAATAATTTTAGGCTTAACTGTTATTATTTATTTTGTTTGTAAAAAAAACTTTAAGGCAGCAAAAGCACTCAAAAGCCAATGTTGTTGTTTTTACAAGTCACAGATTTGGTGTTTTTCACACTGAACCATGTTCTGCTTTTGAGTTTTAATGTTGAGAAGGTGTGTTTTGGTATTTGAAAACTCACTTATTATAAATGTAATTGTATATGTTAATTACATTTGTTATTATAATTACCAGTTGGTCAATTGAGCATTTTTTCTAGATTGTGGCAAACTCAGAAGTTATATTTATTCCTGGTTTACAAAGATTTAGAATGTATTATGCTGTTACAAGTGACACACATGGAATGCTTTCTGAAGTACTACAACATGGGATGATTGGGAGTGCATTTACAAATAGGATGGTGTGGCTATCTTTGTGTCAACATTTTTATGGAAATAAGCTTCCCCGGTGTTTAATAAGTTGAAGGAGAAGTATTTTCCTATGTGAGCTCCAATGTTTAAGACCCATGTGTGCGGTTGGCAAAAGAAGCAGCCGGATAATGAGGGGTCTCTGAGGCCTGGAGCAGAACTTTATAACTGAGGCAGGCCTTGATATAATGAAAGGCCACTGGCTTAAAGTAATCCGCATTTGGACTGTTGGCTTCTTAACGGGTGTTACAACAGAGGGTGACAGCTGTTTAATTAGGTACAGTGACATTTCACAAAGTGACATTAAGGAGCAAAGCTAGAAAATGCACATCTGTCATAAATCATCAGCAAAGTTAATTCAGAATCTTCAGTCCACCTACTGAGTTATTATAATTGGATGATTTGTGACTTGTGTGGTCATCTGGCACATATCAGTTGCAGCATGTATTTCTGTAGTGTGCTGCTTTTTGCTTTTTTGGTTGTTTTTTTTTTTTTTTTTTTGCAGTAGACAGCAAAGAGCTATTTTAACTCAGAATTTATGCTGATTGTGATTTCCTACTTTCTTCATTAATGATCCCAGTCAGGGTCAGGGGAGTGTGCTACTGCCCTTACCTGTTAATAAGTTCAACATTTATGAAAACAACTAACTTGCTTAACCTCTACTCTACTGCATCATTAGTGTCCATTTAAATGTCAACTCAGAAATGTATCTTTGTATTTTCAGGAAAAAATGTAATTATAATTTCCTTCTTAATTTTCCCTGGCTTAGTGGTCAAGAAAATCCCATTCCAAACAGAAAATTAATTGGCCACTGACAGAACCTTGCCACTCCAGTAAAGTGTAAAGTGCTTGGTCCACTTAAATCTGATGCGCAGGTGTAGCAGTGAGCACACACCATATGGTAACTTCAACCTAGAGAAAGGTAGGAAACAGCATTTATTTTCATCAGACTATCTTTACTTAATGGACATCCTCTAATTAATATGTCCATTAGTTAAAAGAAAGAAACTGCTGAGTTAGTAAGCGGCATCAGAACAGAGGACCCAGATGTCAGAGGTTTAGCTGTGATCTGTAGGTGTCAGCGGAACAGGATTGTGACCTGAAGGGTTAGAGGTGTGTTGCTGAGGTGACAGTCACAGGACCTGGGAGGAGGAGGACATTCTGTTCTTTATATCGAAGTGACAGAGCAGCTGCCTGGTGTGGAGAGACAGTATTGGGGTGAGGCTGTATATTTCCCTGTATGTAACTCATCAATAAACTGAAGATGCTGCTTTACAAAGAGACTAAATGAATATTGAGAATTCAACAAGTGACATAGTTTCACACCATTTTGATTAACCTTTTTAAAATTGCACATCATTAGATTAAGTCCTACAATCTATTTCACACATCATCAAGTCAATTTTGGAGATGTACTTCTAGCCCAAGCTAAGTTTGACAACCTAACTGGCAGTACATGTACAGCCCTGATGACTGCTACAAATACACAGATTACAATCAATATCACTGATAGACTCAGAGTCAGTAAATTACAATATTATTGAAAAGTCGACAGATTCTCTCTTTCAAAATAAATTAACTATTGATATGAGTAAAAAGAAGCAACATTTTGAGATTTTTAAATGTGTAGGTTTTAACTTTTTAGGTTTCGTAAGCTGCACAGTAATGTGTATGCATGATGATTCCCGTTTCACATTTCTGCCTGCCCCCACATATATGCATGCCTAGAACCGGCCCTGGTGAAAACATGACCCAAAATTTTAATGTTTGTGGTTGTTACATAACAAAATGTGAAAAAAAGTTCAAGGGGTAATATTACTTTTGCAAGGCACTGTATTATAATCACATAAAGGTCAGATTTAAACTTGCTGAATTTTGAAAGAAGCCATAGGATGCCTTTTAGCATTATACATCACCATATATCACCATATATCACCACCAAAACGTATATTATTAGTACAGTGTTGAGTCAAAACTGAAATGTTGTCGAGTAACATGTGGTTAGTAACAGGAATTATCAAAGCAGAGGCACCTGGCTGCATTATCAGTGTTGAATACTCCCATATTCATATACCCACTAACTAAAGCTAATGTTAGATTTTTCCATATTGCTGAGTTTTTCATGCCCTCGGGTCTGCCAACAGTCTGCCAATGTCACTGCACCATATTATATTCACAGTGGACTGCTATGCCAGGGTGCATATCAGTAACAGACCAACTTTGTGCAATACACAGGCTTCACATTCAGACAAAGAAACTAAAATATACACTTCTTTCTCAACCATGATATCACTGGCAAACCACACCAGCACTCTAATCCATTTCCCTAGACGCCTACACTTGAAGGAATCTGTGGATGCCTGATAAACACAAACAGAAAAAGAAAAGCCTAGAGACTCTGCCTACATTTACTGTATGTTTTTGCTACTGTTACCATTCGGTGCCTTTTTACACCTTCTTTTTCCTGCAATAATTTGAGGTTACATCGCCCTAGGAAGCTATTTCACAGACAGCCTCAGCACCAGTTTTAGGACTTTTAGGCAGCTTCACGAGTTTTGCAACCATTGTTCCCACATTTCTGCAGTATTTCCATCTCTTCAAGCTCATTGTGATGTGTTTATTGTTTGAAAAATTATTCCTGCCTTAAGCAACAAACAACTCTTGCTTTTCTCTGAGACAACTAATTATCCAACCACTTTAATTGGTTGGGAGCCATTACAGATGGCTAATAAAGAAGGCTGATAATTACTGTGCTGCTGTTGGATGTCTGGAAATGAGGGATAGTTGTGGTTTGGAACTGGTGAAAGCAAGGTGAGGAATCCTGCTAGGAAGCAAAATATTTAGATCTGATTTGCCAGAGTGCAGCTGACAAGCTGCAGTGTTTCTGTCATTTTAAGTAAATGGGAACAGGTGTTAATTCAAGACAAAAGGTACTTTTGTTTTGTTCAAGAGTCTTCATCCTCCATCAAGGTTTTTTATAACAAATCAAATTTGTTGGTACACTTTATTAGCACAAGATGAAACAACAACTCTCTCACTGCTGTCAGGGTATATCTGTTAACACCCACTATTTTCTTCACACTTCTGTTTCCTCATATTCTCTTCAATCTTACCTCTGTTTTGAGCACATTTATAATGTATAGTAACAACAATGCAACATTATTTTAATAATCTTGTAATTTCTTGTAATTTCAGTATCTGCGCCAGATGTTAATGAGACAATGTTCACCTCATAGTTGTAATTTAAAGTAAATGGCCAGATATGCATTTGCATATGCAGATAGGCTTTTCAATTATTGAACAGTTTAAAAGCAGAGTAGAAGAAAAAAGTATGAATTTCAAAGCAAGATTTCACAAAAATATAAAGTTCTTAAAATGTGCACTAAAACTGATATTTGTGCACTAAAGAACATACCAGGCACTGATGTCATACACTGGCATGGATGCATCTGGTAAGGCCTCTGCCAGGGTATTGGAGAGGAGAGTCTGGCCGATAATCAAACTTTGGCTCTAGGAGGAGCAGTGTGGTTTTTGTCCCGGCCGTGGAACACTGCACCATCTCTCCATCCTCTACAGGGTACTTGGGGTTTCATGGGAGTTTGCCCAACGGGTCCACGTGTTTTGTGGACCTGGAGAAAGCATTTCGACTGTGTCCCTCGTGATACCCTGTGGGTGTTGCTCCAGGAGTATGGAATCGGGGACCCTTTATTAGCGGCCATCCGGTCTCTGTAGAAGCAGAGCAGGAGTTTAGTCCGCATTGCCGGCAAGTCGCACCTGTTCCCGGTGCATGTTGGATTCCGGCAGTGCTGCCCTTTGTCACCGGTCCTGTTCATAACTTTTATGGACAGGATTTCTAGGCGCAGCCTAGGGCCGGATGGGGTCTGGTTTGGGGACCAGAGGATTTCCTCTTGTCTTTTTGCAGATGACGTGGTCCTGCTGGCCACTTGAACTTTGGGTCATGACCGAAAGAACGAGATCCCGGATACAAGCAGCTGAAATTAGCTTCCTCTGTAGGGTGGCTGGGCACTCCCTTAGAGATAAGGTGAGGAGCTCGGCCAGGAGCTCGGAGCAGAGCTGCTGCTCCTCCACATCGAGAGGGGCCAGTTGAGGTGGCTCAGGCATCTATACCGGATGCCTCCTGGACGCTTTCCTCGGGAGGTGTTCCAGGCACGTCCCACCGGGAGGAGGCCCAGGGGATGGCCCAGGATACGCTGGAGGGACTATGTCTCTTGGATGGCCTGGGAACGCTTTGGGCTCATGTAACTTTGGGATTTGTGCGTATCTGAATATGGTGCTGCATATTCCCTTTATACAACACACCTTGCTCTGTATGATCAAGGTTTAAGGTAACTTTATTTGTAACAGTAGGTTGATTTGTATGTTATAAATATGATTTTGGATTATGTTTACAGCTTAAACTTACTTCTTCCCACTGATGTTCAATGGAATGATGGTGACTGTATAGGCCAGTGGCGGATGCTGCTCTTTCAAGGAGGGGAAGCTCAAGTTCAAGATTGCTGATTCGCTCATTTCGCTGTCAATCAAAAAGGGATTCAGCCTCAGACAGATCATCAAATCATCATGCAGAAGCTGAGCGTCCGGGCCAGCCGAGGCCAGCCCACTGCCCCATAGACCCCCAGAGACACTGAGCGTCCGATGGGCGGGACAAAGCCCAGCATTTTTGCTTCGCTATTGAACTCACTGTTTAAAGCAATGTGAAGCTGCAGGAATGAGTGAGAGGAAAGCGGCGACGTTACCAGTGATAAGAATGCGGAAGTTGGTTTGTAGTAAGTGTATGATTTATTTATTTAAATAACAGTAAAAAAGCAAAACAAATTGAATATCAACTTTGATATTTTGTTTTATTGAGAGTGAATATATGTTGCATGAGTTTGTTGGATATTATAGTATGGTTAGGTTATGGATCAAGAAATCTATTTTAAGGTGCTTACAGGAGGAGGGGCTATGGGCAATCCAATACATAACCAACCAATCAACACAGTACAGGATCTTTCAAATTTGTAAAGCCTTGCTAATAATCACCCCCTTTGATATTCTGCTCAGGTACCTAAAACCGCAAGTTGTTAACTTTAAATAACTTTAAAGCATTTTCTTGCTGACTTTGTTTGCTAATATGTTACCCAAAAAATAATGCTAGCATAGCAAAACATTTGTTTTCCAAAAAAAGCACCATCTTCATACCTATTTGACAAAGCCAAACTGAAGCTAATGCACTAAAACTATGGCAAGGAGCTCTTTAGTACAAACAGTTACTGAACAGGAAATAACTGAAACTGGAAAAAAAAAAGATTGAGACTGTGCACTTATGTTAGTCCTCTCCAGTGTAAATGGCCTTCATTGCCTTTCGGGATTTGCGGACCAATCAAATTGCTTAGCAGTACAAGTCATATTCACCCATTGGAAAACTCAGGGTTCTTTTCCCTACTACAAACCTATTTGCACTCTGATGAATGGCTTGGGGGACTTTTGAGGTTCAGTTTCCCAACCTTAAGTGTCTCAGGAAGTAGAGTGCATGGAAGCTCTACTATTCAAGCCAAAGGCAGCAAGGTTTTCATCTACATTCAAAACATTTTTTTAAGCTTTCAAACAGCTTTAAAAATCATCCAAAGAGAAGACATATTTAAATTAGGTGGTATGTCCTGATGTTCCTTACTAGTTTATTTATATCTACTGCATTTTTTGTACTGAAACCAAATTTTAATTAGCTTTTGCATTGCGCCAGAATGCCACATTTAAGTGCATTTCTTGAGCATAGTGTGTTTCTGTGTAAAAAGTCATTATTCTATTAATACATCTCCTTACTACTACACATTTAGATTACGTTGGTGTCTCAGGCATTTTTGGCTCCACATTGTACGTGTAATTACAAATATACATCATGTGCATGGATAGGGTTTTAATACTAACAGGTTAAAATGAAGTCCACAGTTTGCAATTTTCTTTTAGCCATTTTTAAAGTGACATTATGTTTCACACATATACCTTTGCATTCATAATGGCTAATATTTATTTATTGGGAACACAATTCCCATCAGCAACATGCTTCTGCTCCTGCTGTTTTCATAAGTGTATTGTGTCAAAAATAATTTCTGTTGCATTCAGCCCAGTTATGACCTCAATAACACTTAAAGCTTATTTAAATGCAGACATGTGAAGCCTTAGGCAGTGCAGACATTCTGACATGCAATGAGGTGTGAGGATTAATAATAGGATGCAACTCATTAAAACATTCTATTTCATTATTTTGTTTTATTAAAACTGCTTATTTACTTTAATTTCAGTTAATAAAAATGTATATTTTTGCCGTGCCTTTAGGAAGAGTTTTCCATGAAAGAATCAATGACTGATTATGACCAAACATAGTCAAACTACATTGTTTGAAGAACGACTAAACAATACAACACAATTCACTGCAGATAGGCCTTATAAATGTTTGAGGTCTATTTTTCTTTTTACTAACTTATCCACCTTATTCCTGATTGTGGTGCTGTAGGATTCATGGTACTTGCAATTTGCGGTGACATAGCACCAGCTGCAGTAGGGGTTTTTATTTGTGTAGCTACATGTTTTAAGTAGATAATTTGCAGTTTAATTAAAATTCTTCTTATTCATCTCTTTCTATAATCTCTGACATGTCTGTATACATTACCTGTTGTGCTTCACCTATTATCACACGAAGATTAACTTGTGGCTTTAGCCACCCACCCAAAGTGAAACAGGATTTTTTTCTTCAGTCATGGGATCATTTTCCATTGTTAATAAGCTTAAATGAATTAAAGATTTTGACATCTAAATTTCAAGTGACCACTAAAAAGGTGTGTCTATTTGCTCCTGGAATTGTTACAAAAACAAAAATCTCATGGAGGAAAATACTTACTCTGTGTCATTGTATCAACTGTCCACCAAAAAAGAAAGACTGGCTCCTGACGGCAAATAACAGCACTGCATAGACCAAATTTTAGCTTCAAGAAAAAACATGTAATCTAGTTATGTTCTGTGATTGGTAATGATTCTACCCCTCACTGCATTCTAAAACCACAACAGAAAACTACTAATTAAAATAGTCAAACACACAACTAATGAGTTGTTACACCCTGTTGCAAAATCCAAAGGTTTACTTAATGCTTGCCAGACTTATATTTATAAGGTAGCTAATCAGATGAATTGATACTGCCATCAGCATCAGCACAGTCATACAAATCTATGAATCCAATGGATTTTGACATTTTTAGTGTGAGTTGTTTTACATTTGCATTAAGTCACTTTTCACTGCTACCTCTTTCTTGATTGGGAAGAGGGATTGCTGCAAAGTCAATGACTGGGCTTCCTTGCATGGATAGCTTTTCACCAATGTCATTATAAGACTGTTTTGTTTTAAATTTTGAATCAAACTGCATGTCTGTCTTTAGGATTGGATTGTATTGTGTAAAATTATATTTCTGTATAATGAAATGAATTGGCCTTGTCTTTCATGATGAAGTGACTTGACATTATGTTTTTTAATTATTCGGTGAATAATAAATAACTTGAACTGAATTGACTTAAATTAAGGGCCTCTGTCATTGCAATATGACATCTGTCTACTTAAGGTAAGGAAACTTTTCCTGTCAATAACTTCACAGAACATTTTTTCAAAAGATCCACACTATCCCTTTAGGCTATAACCAATTTTAAACATTATATCAAACAGCTTCCCCTGAGGCCTTCCATCAGTTTGTTGCTTGGCTGTGTGTCTTGCTTAATCTTGTCATTAAATATGTCAACTAATTGCTTTAATTAAATGTGAATGCAGTTTAGCCTCAGGCACATTTCTCATGGATACTCTCTTTCTCTGTGTCGACACCGGACAAAATTCCTTTAGAAGTTTTCAATTTAAGAACTAGAATGAGAAATTAGCATGACAGGATGAACCATTTTGTTTATAATGAGGATTTTTATAACAGAAAAAATATTCCCTGTGATTCTTCTAATATTTGATATCCAGGCCTTTGCTCTTTCAAATGTATCTTTATAAACAGTCCTGCCAGTGTAAAAGTAGGCGTAAAAATCCGTAACACCATTGTATAATTCAAAGCACTTTCCTGTTCATTCATCCTCAGCTTTTAAAGACTTTGACTTTTATATTGATTTTTGTGCTTTGGCAGCAACCAGTTGAATGTGCATTGAATGGCTAAAGGCAAATTAAGAAGATTGTTGTGGAAACATGTTTAGGCATCCAAACAATGTGGCAAATTAAACTTTTTGGGGGTAGTGTATTTGCTATTATTTACTTAGCCCAAATAGAATCTAGGGCAAGTTTTTTCTGTTTTATTTTATGGGTTTTGAGTCCATTCTAACATCCCCCTTGAAGGCAACTGATTAGTACCATTTAATTATCTATTACAAAGCTATTAAGAGCCTGTTCCAAAATAAAAAAAGGTTTTCTGTGTCAGACAAATATGAAACCTGAATCACTGCTATGTAAAGTAAGGCAAAAGATTATTTTTAGTTTCTAGATTTTTAAGGGCAGACAAAACTCTTCAGTGTAACAAAAAGACATTAGACCCATTTAATAAGGCATACGAGTTGTATCTCTACATGTCCAAATCACTGTTTGTATGCTTTGTGCATTATCAACACTGTGTCAGCTGTGTCTGGGGTGGCCTTATCTTTCATGCTCCAAAGCATTTTAATTGCCATCAACTAGCAGTGCTGAACTGCACAAAAGGTAATGCAAATTATATTTCATTTGCATAGATTGCTTAATCAAATTAGAACTCATCCCACAGAGGCTGATTCAGAACGAGTTTTTGGCAGCTCCATCTCAACAGTTCAAAATACTGATGTAAACAACTAATTGAAGGCTCACTCTCATTGGCTCGGCTCATACAACCAGAACCAATAGACTCAGCCTAAAACATAATGTTCTCACATGGTTGTTCAATAACATACAACCAACACAAGGGCATCTAAATGTAGGACTTCTCAAGGGCTTAGAGAGAGAAAACAAATGCATTTTTCTGCAAACTCCAACAGCTGGATTTTTAAATATTTTATCACTCCCCTTTCCAGCTTAACTTGCAAAACAGAGAAGTGGGGCAGTGAAAAGCACTAATAGCTCATGCAGCATGCAGCAGTTATGAGACAACAGAGTGGGATGAGTGAGTGAGCCTGCAGTCTCTCCCGCTCAAAATCAAGCCGTACCAGGCTTATGCCTATGAGCAGTGTAGGCTGATTGCCTAAGTTTTTCAATCTAATCATTCCTCCGTGTGCTTTGACACTGATGCCAACAGACGGCTAACTTCTCCAAGTGTAAGCAAACCAGGCTTTTCACCATTGGCAGAACTTAACGGTTTGGGAACTTGGAAGAGGGTAAGCAAAGAAACACAGATCTATTCTTGTGATACATAGACCAATAGCAGCAAAAAGTGTTTTAAAATACTAAGTGCATCCAAACGATGCAAAATTTGTTGTAGCACTGTTTAGAGGTCACAGCTAATTAGTGTACCAAATCTGTTATAGTTTGCAGCAGTCAGAGCAATACTTAGAAGTAGAAACACCTTTGCCTGACAAGACAGCAACACTGAGAATACTTGATGATTTACACAGACCTCAGAGGTGCAGATAATTGGCCTCACCTTGATGTCCCAGAATACCCACAGGATTCCTCAGGGCGTATACCCCCTTGTCAATGATGTGGTTTTCTTCTTTCCTGCACTCAGCTTCACATCACAGCAGGACTGCTACTGAATCAGAACCTTTTTCTGGCTAAAAACCTTCTTTTGTATAAATCCGTATAGTGCCCTACAAAAGTACTCATAACAGTTTAACCTTTTCCCTTTTTGTCACATTAAAACCACAAACTTCAGTATATTCTATTAGGTATTGTATACTGCACTTAGTAACTAATTAAGTGGGAGGAAAATTTCAAAAGTATTTGACTAATAAAAATCTGAAAAGTGTGTTGTGCATATGCATTCAACCTGCTGACCCAGTTGAGAGAACCACACTGAGAACCACCATTAGCAGCATTTACAGTTGCAAGTTTTAAGTCTGTGTGGAGATCTAGGGACTGATTTTAAATGGAGAATGTCTGTTAACATATTTTTTTAATCTTGCCCCAGATTCTCAATTTGATTAACTTCTAGACTTTGACTAGGGCCTTCTAACACATGAATATTCTTTGATTTAAAGCATGTCATTGTAGATGCATCAAGGGGGTTGCTGGTTGTGAGGGACATTTCCTCTGTATCTGGCTTAGCTCTGTGTCACAGTCCTTTTACTGTGTGTCCAAATGCATTCAGTGCTTTGAATAAAAGCATGTGTGTGACCCCAGCATTATTTTATCTGCATCAGATTCTACTAGTCATGGTATTTTCAGATCAAACAGGCATTGTTCTGAGTGTACAATACTGACTGTGTTGCTGCTATTGTCTTTGCATTGTGTCATTGTTCACTGGGAGGTGAACCTCTGCCCAAGTCTCAAGGCTTTTGAAATCTCCAAAACATTTTTTTTTAGGATTTCAATGTATTTAGATCCATCAATATTTCCATTAAGTCTAATTTGCTTCTCTGTACCTGTTAAGGAAAAACCTCCCCACCAGCAGAATGTTGTTACCACAATGTTTCACGGTAGGGATGAGTTTGAGGGATGTAAGGTGCTAGTTTTTCATGTAGGCCAAAGAATTTCACATTGGTCTCAAATGACCAGAGAATCATTTTCCTCATGTTTTCATATCGCCTACATGGCTTGTGTCAAAGCTGAACCTGCAACTGCTTTTATTCAAAAAGGCATTCTTCTTTCCATTTTCATATAGACACTGTTTGTAGAGTGCACAACTTGCAGTTGTTCTGTTAACAAATTCTGCCACCTGAGCTAAGAATCTCTGCAGTCTGTCTCAATCTGTCTCTTGGTTACAGTAAAAGCTACCATAGGATTTTATGATAGCATATATCATAGATGAGGTCATTGCTGCAGTATGTCTTTATATAAAGCAACATCCAATGTGCTATCATGTGTAAAAACAACAATTCTTCATTTTACACTTAGTTTACCTTTATAATGGAGTACTAAATTTACAGGTAATTACAGGTAATTAATATGCTGTCCATTTCACAACACAATTAATTTATCGACTCTTGATAGTTGAAAAAGCTGCTGTAGGGCTACTTTAGGAAAGATTTAGCCATTATGTTCCACAAATTTACATAGTAACACTATTTTTGGGTTGCAAGGGTTGCTTTTAAAGCATTTAACAAATGAGTAGGTAAAGTAAGGGTTTTTAAACTGCAGCTGTACAATCACTAAAAGCATTTATGTCAGCATCCACTGTCTCCATTAACACTGACTAGTTGATTAACTGTGAGAACAGCTCACTGGCAGGTAATACATTCACAAAGTCGATTGTAATGGCTTTTACACAAGAGTGTCACTGGCAGCACAGGTAATCTGTTTTACAGAATAAACATGCTGTTAGAGGACAAGTGAGTAGTTAGATAGCTACATTTGCTTTGGTAAAGTTAAGACTGACTTTGCCAGAAGGATTTGTTTTTTTAAATTGCTAATGAATTTCCAAGCTTTGAAATGTTGAAAATAAAACCTGTTTTCACCATTAGTATTATCTTTATGTGCTGCAGTACAACCTGACCTAAAAAAAAGACACCCTTTAAATTTATCTAGTACAGTGTAAATAATCACTCACATTCTTGTCGAGTTTTGTGAAGATAAATTGCAGACCGACATTAGACATGATTACCTGCTTTACCTAAAAAGAATATCGTAAAAAAAAATCCAGCTTTTCTCTTATTACTTTGTTTTTGTTTTAGCTTTGTTTTGTGGCACCAGTAGCCTGTTATTTCTTGAAAGTAGGCAGACAAGAAACGGGTTGAAGTGAGGGGGAAGACATGCAGCACAGGTCACTGTGGACAGGACTCGAACCAGGGCACAGCCGCGTCAAGGGCCGAAGCCTCTCTATACATTTTCACGTAAGAACTACATGTTAGCTTTTTTTGTTTAAAAATATTCCTTAGAGCAAACCCATGTTGTTATGTTTTTCTCTATACATTAAAAGTAATACTTCACTAACAGGTTGTGCTGAAGATAAAGGTGTAAGTGACAAAAACACTGGAAGATGAACTACAACCACTCTTGTTTGCCCACAGTAAAAACAATATCATGCCCAGGTGGATAGTTTTCTGTTCATGCAGCACAGTCACAAGAAATAAATCACAACATTGGTTCATTGTTCTAAAAAGGTTGGTGACACAACTGAGACTTAATGGATCAGACATTTGTATTCTGAACATATGAGTGACTTCATATAAAGTTTAATATGTAGCAATTATTCGCCCATATTGTTCAATCTCACACGTCTGCTCTCTCATCTTAAAGCACATCTCTTAAAAATGTTTTGGAACCAGTCCAACCACCAAGTGTTTTAATTTCCATGCATGTACTATTCTGGTTCAAGTAATGCTGTACACCTTCACAGGTCAGTAGGTTTTCCGGTGTCTCAGAGATTGATAGTATAGCAGGTTGTAATAACGATAACAGTAAATCCTCTTCCAGATTTAGAAAAGTATATACAGTATCTAAAAAAAACCTGACATAGTTAACTGGATGGAGCTGTCTTCCTGGATATTTCATGCACTATTTGGCAATACAGCCGTTTTGTGACCAGCAAGTGGCACACAGCAGACGCTGTGGCTCAGATCTCGATTTATGTCTCAGGTTTTATGTAAGAGCAGCAGGGTGAAGATCTCCAAATTATGTCATGGTATATGAGTATAATACAAAAAGCTTTGAACTGGAAACTGGAAGATCATACTGAACTCAAAGTCATTTGATAATTAAAGGTCAAAACTCCCATGAGCTTTAGGTGCATCCAGTGAATTTGAATCACTGTGCAAAATGTTGAATATGTTTACACTGCTTGTAAGTTTAGTAACGTTTCTGTAAATTCAAGTAATTTGATATTTGGCTCTGTTTCAGTAAAACTGTTTTTGATGATTGTATATAAACATAATCACATATTTTAAACATGCATAAAAACAGATGCAATGCAGAGACCATCTTTTCTATTCTATTCTATTCTAAAAAAAAAAAGAAAGATGCAGTGCAGAGAACCAGATAAAGAGCATGACTGCTCACTGAACAACAGGCACAATGTCAACATGACTTTACTTTAATAATGCCCAGGATTTCTTTTATATAGAAGTTGTGCTTATGCAAATTTAATGGGTCAACAAATTGGACCTTGTAGATAAAGAACAGGATGTCACCAAAGTTTATGCACATGTAAAATTAGACAGACAAATACTTTTGTGAAAAGGCAATATGTAAATCCATCCATAATTGATAAGAAAACAGGAAGGAGAGTGTTGATGATATAAAATGGAAGTCAAGGAAGCCTTAGCTACAGAAAGCTCCAAAGAAAGCTTGAGTCTTTTCTTCTTTTATAATTTTACAGTTTTATTGTTTTTTTTATGATTATGTCTCTTAGCTAAATTAATTTACGTCATTTACATTCCTGTGATACCATCGAGTAGAGCACAGTAATTACGTTGTAATCTCCATGATTCCGTTTTTGTGGGTACAGAATGCCAATGTTGATTTCTGCATTTCAGAGTTTTAAAAATTCAGAGAATCCCATGAGTTAAATACACCAATAAGACCAGATATAGCCACTCTAAACTAGAAAGTGTTAGAAATATCAGTGGCCAAAAGGCTATTTTTGATGTCCCACATAAAGTTGCTCCTAACTTTTTTTTACTCTGCTTTCACTCTCAGCGGGTTATTTTATAGCCATGTCACTCTAGAATAGTCATCTCATTCACATAGCTTTAAATTAGATAACACATTGTTGCCACAGAAGAAAATTAAGTGCACTACATTTTATTTACTGTTTCCTGGGATCTTCCTTGGTTAAAAACTGGTTTCACTTTCAACCACAGTGGCAAAACTGTGGCCTACATCATATTCCCCATTACTAAACACGATTATCAGCACAGAAACACCATACAGTCCAAAGTCCCGTGTTTAGATATATCTTATGATCTTATGAAAATTGCATCCAGCATCTCTACAAGTTTGAGTTTGAAATTAAAGAAGGCTCTTCTCCTTCTGTCTGGTGACAACAAAATCATACTCAGCTAGACACAAAATAATTGTCTTCAGTAATTTAAGCTTTTTATCATTTGTTTCAATATGTGCTTGCTGAGCCTGTATTTTGGTGAAGTCAGTGAGGATAAAAACTAGGACATTGTTGCAGTGTGAACTATTGTTCTATATTTTTTGATCTAATGTATGTGATCCTTGGACACAAAATCAATATTTTGCATTTTTTGTTTAGACATGCTCTAACAGTAAACTGTTACATATCTGAAAAGCTATGTAAAATTGATTTCATATGTGTTTGGAATTGACATAATTAATACATATAGATATATCTTACCTGCATATTTTATGTGAATACATTAGTTTTTTCCAAGGAATGCAAAAGGGTCATTAGTAAAAAGAAAACTATAAAGCAGCCCATTCACACATCGAATGTGCCTTGTCAGCAGAAAAAAAGATATCCTCTTTAGGTGGCTGCTGTTTCCATTAGGTAATTTACACAGAACAGAGTTGACGAAAGGCCATGCTGGCATTTTCTTTGAAACAAGAGGCTGGGATCACTTGGTCAGCTGACTGAAAACAGCTTGTTGATGCGAATATTGTGCTATATGATGCCTCTCCCCCCTAAAGATGTTACTCACATGTACATGCAGTCAGTTGATGAATACATCATCTGCAGTTGGTCCCTATGTTCATCTAGGATATGCTTCCACTGCTTTGTGTTAGGAGTCACAACACACTGTGTCTGAATGCAATGCAAGAACGGTTGGTAATGATCAGTAAGTGGTGGATATACCATGTAAAAAAGGCCAATGTAGGCTTGAAAGTTTTGTATGTAAAAAGCTAATAACACATCCTCACTGGCTGTAAAACAATTTCTCCTGTAACAACATCACAGTACTATCAGAATAAAAGCACTATCGTTAAATATGTACAGAATTCAGTAGATCTAAAACGTTTGTACTTGCCTTTTTTGTGAAGGAAAGCACAGCTAATGATTTAAGTGTGCTGTCACTGTTCTTTGGTGAACTTCAGATGGCTTCAGGGATTTGATGTACAGAAGCGGAACAATGCAGCACTGTACTGAGTACTAATTTAAAGATGAAAGCAGACTTCTTCAGAAGTGTCCCTGCATTTTACTTCTGAACTATGACCTGTTATATTGCTCTGCCTTTTTAAAAACATATTTTTTTTATATAATTACTAAAAACATTAGACCATATGCTGCATACAAGCACATGGTTTTGATATGTCCACAAGCCCAAATTACCAGCAGCTCATTGCATCATCTGAATGATTTTTCCTCATTAATGCTGTGGTCAGAGAACTTGCTTAAAAAACATTGTAGTATTTTATTTTGATAACATACTGACAATATAATTCCCTAAATATGTATATATAAATGACTATACTGTATTTTAACAGCCCTTTTTGAGCATCAAATCAAAGACCAGACATGTTTTTACCATTTGGAGTGCCAAAACTAGAACAAAATGAAATTGACCCAGTTCATTGTAGTTCAAAATTACATATTGAATTGCTGTTTTTGTGGTAGATCCCAAATGCCTCTGTGTGACACAGCTGTGACTCAGAAGAGGTTCCATGTTGTTTCGTCCTGGAGGGTTGGACAATGTCCTAACTGATCAGCCTGCGGGTGGCAAAAGTTTCTGTCTCCCTTTCTGCTGCAGGGCATGCTGAGGATGCTGCTTGGTATTCAGCTGACAGCATTGCTCTTTTATGATCTTGCGCTACTTTATGATTTTATTATATTGACCTTTTCTCGCCCATATGTTTTATGTTTATTTGTCAAGAAAAGCACATGGAAGCTGTTGAAGTGAAATTAAAAATACCAGAGCTCTCAGTTTGTTCAGTTTTTCCAGCAGCTGACACTGTCACTTTGACCGCTCAAATTCCTGTACCACAATCAAAAAGAGAACTGTCATGGCACCATCGATTAGTGTAAACCGGAAACTGTTTTAGCCACTTTGGGATTCCTTTCCCCTCATCTCTAAGTTTTTTGTTAGCATCCAAGTAGATTTTAAGCAGTGCAGCCTCACACGGCAGGACACTGATGGACTGCTAAGTTGATGGAGAGATTCTGCAGGTGAGACAGCTTAAAGCCTTTTATCCCCTGCACTTTCCAGGAAAACTATTTGATGGCTTGCCTTCTGTTGTTTGTTCTTGTGAAGATGGAAGCTTTGTAAACTTCAATAGAGAAGTCAGTAAAGGGAACCCAGAGGCACCTCTAGTTGTAAAAAATTGGGAGATAGGGGTAAAGTGACAGCTCCAGCATAGATAACATAAGATAACCCTGTTAGTGTTAATGTTGTGCTTTTTGTTGTTGCTCTTAGCTTTTAGAACTTCCAACAATTGCAAGAAATAAAATCACACATTTTATATGGGGGAAAAAGCCTTCCCTCCTCCCTCCTGGCAGCAGTTCCTCAATAGGCCTGTTAGAACTTACTAATGAAATGGCAGTAATTAAATTAAGTGAAACCTATCCTTGAGAAAAAGGATGCACAGACGCACTGTGGCTTTTTGTCACCACGCCTGGTGATTACCACCAGCAGCCGTTTGTTCAGGGAATTGGCCCCGGCTTCAAGTGGGCGAAGTGAGATGGGTCAGAACTAATCCTAAGGTGAAGGAGCCGCTTCTATGTTACTGAGCCATGGCAGACAGGGGACGCCTGCAATCTGGGGTTTGGAAACGCAGCTTTGTGGACACCCCCTCCTTTTTTGTAAAACTCACGTCAAAGGACACAAATACAACCATGTGGCATTGGTCTGTAAAAAATGAAAACAAATGCTCAGTGCTTGTTATTCAGAAATTCATTTGATTCAGTTCCATGTTTCTTCTCATTTGACAACACAGAAGGAGGGATTTCCGTACATGGGATTTGTTGGGCATGGATGAGTTTAAGGACAATGTGCAGCTCAGCTGGACCCATTTCCTTTTTACAAACCCACCTCTGCAATTACCACCCAGGTCTGAGGAAACAAGGCTCTGTAAAGGTGAGTGCACACATCTTCGGAACTGTCCATGTGGGATGGAGCACTAACAAGCATGAACATACAGTAGCAAGTGGCCAATATTGTGATACTGTTATTTTCAGTCAGGGGATATCGGACCATTGTCCAATATATAGTTCTTTGCAAACATATTCATACCATTTGAATTTTTTTTATATCTGGCCATATAAAAAAAAACTGCAAACTTTAATATATTTTTTCATAGACCAACAGAAAAACTATTACAGTAGAGTATAGAAAATCAGAATCAGAATCAGAATCAGAAAAGCTTTATTGCCAAGTACGTTTTTGGACATACAAGGAATTTGTTTTGGCATAGTCGGTGCAATACAGTACAAGTTAAACAGTACAAACATATCTACAATATAATATAAATATAAGTGCACAGTTTTAAGTGAGTGAGAGTAAATATAGAGCAGTATAAGATGCAAGAGCAATACAACAGTGCAGGTGATCATTGTGCAAGTAAAGCAGTGCAAGTAAGCAGGAGTCCAAGCTGAGCGTTAATGTAACGCATAGAGTTACAGGTGTCCTGTCAGCAAAAAAAGGGGGGGTGTGGGGGAAAGGGGGAATGTCAGGGTGGTTTCCGGGCTTTGTTAACCAGGCTGGTGGCAGATGGGAAAAAACTGTTCTTGTGGCGTGAGGTTTTGGTCCGGATGGACCGCAGCCTCCTGCCAGAGGGGAGAGTCTCAAAGAGTCTGTGACCAGGGTGGGAGGGATCAGCCAGAATCTTCCCTGCCCGCTTCAGGGTCCTGGAGGTGTACAGTTCCTGGAGCGACAGTAGACTGCAGCCAATCACCTTCTCAGCAGACCGAATGACACGCTGCAGCCTGCCCTTATCCTTGGCTGTAGCAGCGGCGTACCAGATGGTGATGGAGGAGGTGAGGATGGACTCAATGATGGCTGTGTAGAAGTGCACCATCATAGTCTTTGGCAGGTTGAATTTCTTCAGCTGCCGCAGGAAGAACATCCTCTGCTGGGCTTTCTTGATGAGGGAGCTGATGTTTGGCTCCCACTTGAGATCCTGGGAGATGATGGTTCCCAGGAAGCGGAAAGATTCCACAGTGTCAATTGTGGAGTCACAGAGGGTGATGGGGGCAGGTGGGGCTGGGTTCTGCCTGAAGTCCACAACCATCTCCACTGTCTTTAGAGCGTTGAGCTCAAGGCTGTTCTGGCTGCACCAGTCCAACAGATGGTCCACTTCCCATCTGTACGCGGACTCGTCACCATCAGAGATGAGTCCGATCAGGGTGGTGTCGTCCGCAAACTTCAGAAGCTTGACAGACTGGTGACTGGAGGTGCAGCTGTTGGTGTACAGGGAGAAGAGCAGAGGAGAGAGAACACAGCCTTGGGGGGAACCGGTGCTGATGGTCAGGGAGTCAGAGACGTGCTTCCCCAGCCTCACGCGCTGCTTCCTGTCAGACAGGAAGTCAGTGATCCACCTGCAGGTGGAGTCGGGCACACTCAGCTGGGAGAGCTTCTCCTGGAGCAGAGCTGGGACGATGGTGTTGAAGGCAGAGCTGAAATCCACAAACAGCATCCTGGCATAGGTTCCTGTGGAGTCCAGGTGCCGGAGGATGGTGTTGAGAAATGTTTGCCAAAAAAAATGTCAAATGTGTGGTCTTGTTAGGGCTTGCAAGATAGAGGACCCCGGAATGCAGACTAGAAGGCAGCATGACGGTAAGTAAAAAACAAAAGATTTAATTAACAAAAAAACTCTCTTATAAGAAGAGGCAGGAACAAAACAATAAACAAGCAGGCAAAACAAGCATGGCATGATCCAAAAAACAAGAAATGAGCATGATCTGAGAGGAAGGCATGAGCATGATTTGAAAATGATTCCGCAATAAATAACTGAACAGCTGTGTATTTATGGAGCGTTACCAGGTGAAACAAGAAGACAGATTAATAGGTGCAGGTGATCCGAATAAACTTAATTGACAGAAGAACAAAACGTGGCTGGAGCAAAGCCGAGACTCTTGAACACAAACTAACAGGAACTAGAAAAACATGAAGCAAAAGCATAACCAGATCCGAAAACCAAACTTGACAAAACATGAACAAGACGACAAAACTAAAGCATGACCAGAAAAACAAACAGAAACATTATTCAAAAATCTAACGAGAATAAAAATAATAATAATAATAATAAACAGAAGAACGATTCAAAACCTTAACTGTGAAAAACAAAGAAAAAAACCCGAAACCAAAAACCAAACAAACTCAAATGATAACAGGACTGAATATTGAATCCTCTAAAAATTTTGTTTTTGCAAAATAGCTCAAGCTCAATCAGATTGGATGGAGAGTGTCTGGACTGAAAAGCAATTGTCACATCACTAGCAACAAGATCATTCTTTATTTAGCTCCATCCATGTTCCATGATCAAATCAACCAGCTTCCCTCCCCCTGCTGAAAAAAAGCATCCCAACATATGGAAACTGTCACCACCAGTGGAAGGTATGTATTAGTATCAGTTTTAATTGTCTGCCACCCAATATTTTGCATACAGGCCAAAAGGTTCAGCTGTTGTAGCATTCGACCAGAGCACCTTCCTCTACATGTTTGCTGTGCCCACTACATGGCTTGAGATAAACTGGACTTCTTCTGGTTTTCTTTCACTAATAGCTTTCTCTTGCCATTGTTCCATAAAGGCCAAATTTGTGAATATGTACTCAACTAACAGTTGCCCTGTTGACAGATTTTATCACCTGAAATGTAAATCTTTCTTTTCTAGGAAAGTATTTTCATAAACTGTAGCAAAAACAGAAAAAGAAAAAAAAAACTTCCCAAACACAGTGTACATTTTTCTTCCCCAACAAACAGCAGTAGATTTAGTAACTAAAAGGTAGAAAAATTGGATTTTTAGTAGAAACAGAGCTAAATATTTCCTTTGGCAGTCATTGAGGGAAAAGCAAGCCAAAACTAAAGACAATTTCAGGTCACCTGTAAAGACTGAACCAAGCAAAAAGAAACTTTTCTTTGAATATGTAAGCTCTGTATCTGGGTAAATCTTTCCTGGTACATACTGTTACAGAGAAAACAACAAATTTTAGCAATATCATCAGTAATCAATGCATGGGATTGCCATTATGGCTAGATGAGTAGATGGATCATTAACAACTTGTGCATATTTTAAGCACCTGTAAAGCTACCAGCATATCTTTTCAGTAAATTGTTGCAATAATTCTATAGTTTGTCTCAACACAGTGAAATGCGGTGAAGTAGGAGTTAGGCCCTCTGCCATAGGGGGTTCTTCCTCTGTTGCAAGGTCTCTGCTTTTACAGACAGCACACTATTCAACCAGTTACTCTCTTTTTTGTTTTACTCCTACTATCTTTCTTCAGTCTCTCTGCAGTTCCAACATCTCTTTTCACCATCTTGCCAACTGACTGAGCCTTCATGTACCTCATTTAGAAAGCTGTGGTGAGGTACTTACCCGAGCTACCCCTCTCTTTGTCTGAAAGCTTGTGATTGCCTCACCAAGTCAGCTTTGATACCTGTAACATTGTGCACAATTTCTGCAGTTTTCTCCCTGCAGCAGCAATAACGCATCCCAGGCCAGTCATGTGTAGCTGCTTTTGGAGATAAATAAAAAAAAACACCAAAGGCCCTGGGCTTTAATTACACTGTCTGTCTAGAGTATCATAAGCAACCAAGCACTAAATACCTCAAAGTGCTGATGCACTTTGTCTATGCTTATAAACATATGAGGGTCCAATAGATCAAGACAGACCAAGAGCCAGTTACAAGGCAATGCAGAGCAGAAGCTTTCAACCCCAATCCCTTGGCATATATTACGTAATAGTGTAGTAAAATATTCATGGTACATGGGGATGGAATCCTGGCTGCTCTGAACTGCTGAGCAAACACTTCTCCCTGAGGCACACTAACACTGTGTGAAGGATAAGGTATGGAGGACCGATCTTGACAAAATAATATAATATATATATTTTGTTTTTCCTTTTCCTTAGACTTGCATGTTCATCAAGAAATGTATATATTTTCTTTTTCCTTTTCCTTACACGTGCCTTTGTTCTTTTTACATTTCCTCGTCTCGTCTTTTTCCTTTACCGTATGCATTTCTTCTTCATTATGCAAATGAGAAGGGGTGCCTTCTTCTCTCCAGCTCCTCTACTATTGGTCAATAAACAGGAAGGAGGAGAATCCATGTGCAGGTCGAGGTGTGTCCAGATTCAGGGGCTGGATCCTTCTAAGTCCGTACTTGTGGGCCGATTACGTCACAGCGCGGAAGGTCTGTCAATTGCGGCAGACAAATGTGTCCTTCTTTTGCCCGATTTGAAGGATGGGTTGTTGCAAGTATCCTTCGCAGTCCATCTTTTCCCATGATTCATTGCGGGTCAAAGCGGTTTGGTCAAACAGGGGCAGCCATGGCGGACCACAGTGGCAAAAGCTGTGAGTAAACTGTGAAAAATTACACTTTCTGTGACACAAATGAACTTTTACAATGTTTTTAGTGCGGGAATATAACTGTGTACACTTGAAAAATCTGCTTGATTTATCAAGACATCGCTTAATTTCAAACATGCTCCGACATGTTTGGAGTTTTCCAATCCAATAGTAACTGCCGGCTTGCTTCGCCGGACTATCGGCACTGAGCTCCTGCTGCCAGGCATCACAGTGAACGTTAAACACAAGTGATGTCTAACAGTTTGTGCTAGTATTATTTTAATGTATTGTGTCATTTGTTCATGTAAGTCAATTTGACATTACAGGTGATATTAAAGTTAACCTGAATAAATGGACAATTTTATGAAATATTCAATGAAATATTCTCATTGAATACTTTGTTCTGTACAAAGTTGAAAGTGCTGACAACAAAATCGCAGGGTGTTCAAATTAGTATCGGATCGGAAAACTCCGAACACGTCGGAGCACGTTTGAAATTAAGCGATGTCTTAATAAATCAAGCAGATTTTCCACGTCTACATAGTTATATTCCTGCACTAAAAACATTGTAAAAGTTTATTTGTGTTACAGAAAGTGTAGTTTTTCACAGTTTACTCACAGCTTTTGCCACTGTGGTCCGCCATGGCTGTCCGTGCTTGACCAAACCGCTTTGACCTGCAATGAATCATGGGAAAGATGGACCGCAAACGATATTCACAACAACCCATCCTTCAAATCGGGCAAAAAAGGACACATTTGTCTGCCGCATTTCACAGAACGTCCGTGCTGGGCTGTGACGTAATCGGCCCACAAGTACGGACTTGGAAAGATCCAGCCCCTGAATTGGGACACACCCTCGGCCTGCACTGGGATCCTCCTCCTTCCTGTTTATTGACCAATAGTAGAGGAGCTGAAGAGAAGAAGGCAGCCCTCCTCATTTGCATAATGAAGAAGAAATGCATACGGTAAAGGAAAAAGACGAGACGAGAAAATGTGAAAAGAACAAAGGCACGTGTAAGGAAAAGGAAAAAGAAAATATATAAATTTCTTGATGAAAACGCATGTGTATGGAAAAGGAAAAATAAAATATATACATTTCTTGATGAAAATGCATGTCTAAGGACAAGGAAAAACAAAATATATATATTTCTGCTTTTATTTTGTCAGCATCAGTCCTCCATTTAAGGTAGAGCCCAGGAGGAAAAGAGCAGAAAGATTTTTCAAATGATAAAATGAGAAAATTATCTAGACAGTATATTATGGTAAATTAGGTAAATATGAAAACTTGACAAACAATATATCAAGTTACTGAACACAACAAAAACAACATATCCTCAAATGTAAGCTCATACATGTGCAACTCAGTTGACTGGAATTACAATAAAAAGTTATTTAATTCACAAAGTGAACTATAAAGATCCATTACATACAGTGATACTGTATATTTGGAGCATTCTTTTCTGTTCATTTTGGCTATTATGGCTTACAGCTAATGGAAAAATGTAGTTACTCTGAAAATTGGAATATTACAAAAGACCAATTAAAAATATTTTAAATACAGAAATGATCATTTACTGGCTACTTAGTGGCCTACAAAATCCTTAAGAGTTGTCAAGCTGAGTTATTGGCAGCCTCCTCAAGGAGAGTATGTCACAGAAGGTCTTCATTATAGAAGCTGACAGTGACATGATCCCAACCCTAACCCTAACCCAGTTTACAGGGTGCTGTACCAAGCTCACTATTAGAAAGTTCAATGGAAGGTCATAGCCTACACTGGTTGGAATCCTTGTATTGAATCCTACGTCTGTGCAGTCTTCTAGTAGGAAATTGTAGAGCATTTTCAGCTGATTTAATTTTCATACAAGATTTTACACTTGTCCACACAATCAAAAGTACCAACAGCTGGAATGATTACTATAGTATCACTGACCTTCTGAATTAAAAATCCCTTTTATTGTACTTAAGTAATATTCTGACTTTCTGATAAACTGAATTGGGATGTACCTCTACTTTGGCTTATTATACTGCACAATTATTATTTATATAGTATGTTCAGCCTAAAACCAGAGATAAACGATAGTATATTCCATTTGGTTTTTGTTGGGGGTCCTGTTGATAGTTATGTAGAAGACAAGAGTATTCATAGACAAAACACAAAAAAAATAAATATATTCATTATCATTTCTACTGGCCTAAACACTGTTCTACAGTGTAAAATTCAGATTTGTTAAAAACCAGACTGTATATCATCTATTCCTCAACCTATTCAGTGATTACCTCCATTTCTTACTATGCCTCTGGAAAAGAGCCAGAAAATAAGCATAATATTGCTCCCTGGAGATTACGCATTTTCATCAGCACAGACGGAAAATGAAAACCTGGCTAACTTAATGACCAAATCATGATTAGATCTGTCGAATTTACATTTTAACAATAGTACAATAGCAAAATATCTTGTGGTTTCCTTTTTTATTGATTTAGTTTTGCAAAATGATGCATTGCCCTGAAGCATTGGCACACTTAAAGTAGTGTTTTGGTTTCCAGGGAGAAATAATCAACAAATTAAATATACTGATCTCAGATCCCCGCTTTTAGTAAGACTTACCCTGGCAAAATATCAGTGTAATTATGCCAAACAAGACTTTACATAATGCAGTCAGGTAAATACAAATGTAATGCAGGAAAAAACTGGATGATGGATAGCAACATTAACCACACTGGGAATATTAAGTTGAATTTACCACATTTATTCAATGATGGGTTCTAACATTTCTTTGAATATAGATTTTCATGAATATCTAACATCTTTTGATGGTGGAGTCAAGTGTTGAGATTATTTTAAATAATAAGCCATGAGTTTTTCCTTTTACCTGGGGCCACTTTCTCGGGCCCATTCAAATCACATTTCCGTGGCTTCTTGTTCTCCTATCAGTGTGATTCAGAGAAAATAGTTCCGCCTGTCGAGTGCGACAACATGAGCTGATTAAGGGCTTTTAAGGCCTCCATGGTCTCCAGTGGGTTTTATATATATATATATATCTATATATATATATATATAGATATATATATCTATATATATATACACACACCAAAGATATGTTGTAAATATACAATAAAAAGCAACCTAAAAAGGGTTGGCACCATTTCTTTCTTATTTGTGTGTAGTGTTCTGTAAAGTAAGTTGTGTTTTCTTAAACTCTGATGATGGAAGTTTTTTTTTTTTTACACTTTTATCAAACCATTTGTCAGATTGTATTTCAATTAACAGATACAATTACATTGCGTTATCACATTATACAATGAAACGTTTATGCTAATTTACATTAAGAAATCAATGGTACTCTGGTGTGTTACTGTTATCCATTGCCAAATGCAATCAATGTTAGAGAGATTTCTTTTTTATTTTTAAAGTTCACTAAATGTAACCTTGTAAATATTTGCTCTTTCCAGTTGCATAGTAGAATCTCTAGCTGTTTGAATTAAGCTTTTTGTGTGAAGTTTGTATGTACTTTGTATGTTTGGGGAATTCAGGCTAGATTCAGATTAGGTTGAATTACTCAGTTTTAGTCAGTACTTAGTGTTTTTTCTGTTATGTGTTTTTGCTGTACTGGCAACCGAGGCCGGCTTTACGTAGGGGCTAGAGGGGCATTTATTTGAGGGGGCAATGCCCCCTCAAATAAATGCCTGGCCCCCTCAAATCAATTCTCAATAACACAAGCACAACCCCCCACCTTGCCTCTACCCCTCCTCCTATTTTTAAGAGCAAAACATAGTCACGCTTACTTGACTCAAAGCTGACGTCCGTCGGACATGTCCACACAAAGCTCAATTTTCACGACCGCCTACACAATGTTATGCTTAACATTATGGCGCTGCTGAAAACATTATGTGTGTTGGGACCACAGCCATGGATTTCAACATCAAAACTCCGATACAAACTTTTCTGGAACTTTCAAAATAAATTGCATTTAACTGACTTCCGGCACAACTTCAGAAGGAGGAAACGGGATAACTGCGGACTTCCTGTGACGTCACTGCCTAACTAAAAGCACCGCTCTTGCTACATCCGGCCTCTTCCACACCGGTGATCATCAGGATAGGGGAGGCAAGCGCGCTAATGTCTCTTTGCTGGCAAAAAGACATAAACTCTTCAAACTGGATCCAAAGGTGTCATAAGATCACGTGATCATATGCAAGGTAAGTAGGAGTGAATCACTGTTTTTGTGCCCGGTGATTTCATTCATAAAGAGAGGAAATTAAGGTATAAGCATAGCTTTACTTTGTCTCCGAGGCCTGCAGAATCAAACTGTGTCCCAGAGGATTCCCCGTAGAGATGCTGTCTCTACTAAGCCGAGTGGAGTGGTTTTCCCGATCTGAGAGGACGACAACAGGACCCGTGGTAACGTGCAGTGTGGTCAGAGGACAGAATGAGCCGTCTTCCAGCCACTGCTCCGGAGGTTAGCTGGAAGGTAACCCTTTGTTCACAGAGCGGCTGCACCTTCAAACCTTGGAAAAAGTCCAGCACTAAAAGCATGCAAGTCATCTGTGCGTGAAGACCTCTCACAGCTCATGAGTGGACAAGCAATGCTATGGCGGTTCATCTTTCCTCTTCAAAAAGCTTTACTACAATTGGCTGCCATTTATGTAGAATATTTAACATGAGAGATTTGAGGAGTATTCCAAGATTTTGCATCTCCCTTGTTACAAAGCTTTCATGTTTCTTAAAACTGTGCAGGGGCTTTTTATGTAGTCAGCCTTGCCCTCATGATTAAATCAAAAACAGCTCCGGTGATGCAACTGAAGTACTGCTTTCAGTGTTTTACTATAAAAAGAGTTCTATACGTTGAATGACTTTGCTGGAGCAGAAAGGCAGATTTTTAGATTCCAGTATAGAAAAAATCATTCAGCAAGCTATGAAGATATGTATGATTTAGAGAAGATTTGACATATATCATGGACTGAACTATCAAACCAGTGTTTGTAGCCAGAATTTTTTCTGGCACAGCTCTGCACTATGTGACAGTTCCCATATGTGATATACAGCCAACTTTTTTGCTTCGTGTTGAAGATAATTAGACTGTGCAGTCTCATGATGGCAGTGGTTGTGTGACAAGTGTGTGCATGCTGCTAAAAAAAAGACTAGCATAAATAGTTCATCCTGTGATGTCTGAAGCAGCAACTAGGATGTGGGAGTGTAAAATATATTCTAACTTACTTGTGACATATCAGTCAGGCTTTTCTGCAATACACATGTAACGTTCACCTTCATGTACTCACTTGTGCTGTATGTTGGCCCTTGAAATGGCAACAGAGTTGAATCAATGTCACAGCAGGTGGGTTAGGTTTTATCCTCTATAGGCCCCTTTAGAAAGTAGAACCTTGCATGAATAGAGCAAATGGTACACATTGTATTACTTGTTTTTGCTCACCAGTAGAAGCTTTGAGGATGTTTCCCTGTCTTGTCCTTTTCACTAGAGTCAACTGAAAAGTAATCCTTTTTACAAATGTTTAGCATTTAAAGAAATTCATATTAGATAAACAATGTTTACCAGTTTTATTTTCTTTTTGTATATTGACATTTATATAACTTAACAAAACTTATTGTTTCATTTGCTAATTGTATTTATACATAGTTACATTCATTTTCATGATCAAAACTGAAAAAAAGCCAAAAAGCTTGAAAGACAAACACCAAACACAAGGGAGCAGAGAATGCATCCAAAACTTGCCAAAGAGTAATAACATCACATTTGGATGCTGAACTCAGGCCTCAACCAACAAAAAATAGCCCCTGGAGAGAAATTAATTGATAGCAAAATCTTCACCTCAAATTTAAAATCATATAGCTACCCAACCTAGCAATTTAAAAGCATTCTGTGAGCAATCTGACTGTATCACAACAGTAATGATTCACTATTTGTGACAAAAACTAACATTTATAACACCACAATTCTGGCATAATTCAAAAAGACACTATAATTTCTATTCAGGTCTGCATGGGCCTTACCCAATTAAATCATGAGAATATCATAAGTTATATTAGTGGGTTGGGACTTTTCTCCATATATGCAGTCGATGTTGTAATTGTGAAGGTTACACTGCATTACAGTAACTGTCAAAACACTATTCTAAGAACACCATCTGTCACACCTGTCAAACTGTAAAAGTCTGTCTACAGTTAGTTTTCTTAAATCAGGTTGGTCCCAAAAAGCCACCTCATGTTAATGTTGTGTATGTGGTGGATGAAAGGAAAATAAAAAATCCTGATGTACAATTAAAAAGAAACTTCAGTCTCTTCTTCATTTGGCTCAGACACAGAGAAAAAAAGTTGCAGTTGAAGCTAATTATCATTGGAACACATACAATGTTTGTCAAGAGCAGGGGTTTTTTTATTACATCAGCAGACATTTTTTACCTGCTGTAAAATAACACTTTAACAAAGTTTATGCATTCTTTTGCCTCGGTGGTATGACTTTTTAAAATTATTTCAAGGCTGCCATGCATGACTCCACAAGCTCATTGGTCTTCTTGTGAATATAATATACCACATAAGTTTTATGTTGCATTAGGCCTATGGATGGAAGTTTAAACAAAATTTCTAATGTCAGCTGTATACTTACCGCACTATACCGCACATACACACGTGGACAAAATTGTTGGTACCCCTCGGTTAATGAAAGAAAAACCACAATGGTCACAGAAATAACTTGAATGTGACAAAGGTAATAATGAACAAAAATTCTATAAACATTAACAAATGAAAGTCAGACATTGCTTTTCAAACATGCTTCAATAGAATTATTTCAAAAAATAAACTCATGAAACAGGCCTGGACATAAATGATGGTACCCTTCACTTAATATTTTGTTGCACAACCTTTTGAGGCAATCACTACAATCAAACGATTCCTATAATTGTCAATGAGACTTCTGCACCTCTCAGCAGGAATTTTGGCCCAGTCCTCATGAGCAAACTGCTCCAGTTGTCTCAGGTTTGAAGGGTGCCTTTTCCAGGCAGCATGTTTCAGCTCCTTCCAAAGATGCTCAATAGGATTTAGGTCAGGGCTCATAGAAGGCCTTCAGAATAGTCCAATGTTTTCCTCTTAGCCATTCTTGGGTGTTCAAGACACCCTGTGCCAGAGGCAGCAAAGCAGCCCCAGAACATAACAGAGCCTCCTCCATTTTTCACAGTAGGGACGGTGTTCTTTTCTTCATATGCTTCATTTTCCTGTCTGTGAACATAGAGCTGATGTGCCTTGCCAAAAAGTTACATTTTTGTCTCATCTGTCCATTGGACATTCTCCCAGAAGCTTTGTGGCTTGTCAACATGTAGTTTGGCAAATTCCAGTCTGGCTTTTTTATGATTTGTTTTCAACAATGTTGTTCTCCTTGGTTGTCTCCCATTCAGTCCACTTTGCCTCAAACAACGTCGGATGGTGCCTTGAGCTTGAAGTTCACCTTTAATCTCTTTAGAGGTTTTTCAGGGCTCTTTTGTTACCGTTCGTGTTATCTGTCTCTTTGTTTTGTCGTCAATGTTCCTCCTGCGGCCACGTCCAGGGAGGTTGGCTCTAATCCCATGGATCTTAAATTACTGAATAATATGTGCAATTGTAGTCTCAGGAACATGAAGCTGCTTGGAGATGGTCTTATAACCTTTACCTTTAACAGGCTTGTCTATAATTTTCTTTCGAATCTCCTGAGACAACTCTTTCCTTTGCTTCCTCTGGTCCATGTTGAGTGTGGTACAAACCATGTCACCCAACAGCACAGTGACTACCTGTAGCCCTATATATAGGCCCACTGACTGATTACAAGAATGTAGACACCTGTGATGCTAATTAGTGTACAGACCTTGATTTATGACCGAAAGAACGAGATCCCGGATACAAGCGGCGGAAATGAGCTTCCTCCGTAGGGTGGCCGGGCACTCCCTTAGAGATAGGGTGAGGAGCTCGGCCATCCTGGAGGGGCTCGGAGTAGAGCCGCTTCTCCACCGGAAGACGACGAGTACAAGTACGAGTACCTTGATTTAACATGTCCCTTTGGTCACATTATTTTCAGGTGTACCATCATTTTTATCCAGGCCTGTTTCATGAGTTTATTTTTGAAAATAATTCTGTTGAAGCATGTTTGAAAAGCAATGTCTGACTTTCATTTGTTCATTTTCATAACATTTTTATTCATCATTACCTCTGTCATATTCAAGTTATTTCTGTGACCATTGTGGGTTTTTCTTTCATTAACCGAGGGGTACCAACAATTTTGTCCATGCGTGTATGTGCGGTATAGTGCGGTAAGTGTACAGCTGACATTAGAAATGTTGTTTAAGCTTCCATCCATAGGCCTAATGCAACATAAAGCTTATTTGGTATATTATATTCACAAGAAGTCCAATGAGCTTGTGGAGCCATGCATGGCAGCCTTGAAATAATTAGAAGCAGCATTGAGTTAGTCTGAGATTCTAGGGTGAATTAATGTCATTAGTATGGGGAATTATAGTGTAATGATTAGCGGCCAGTTGTCTGGACATCATAAAAAAAAATGGCAGAAGGTAGGGCAGCTGATAAGGTCGAAAGAAACAAGATAGGAACATAACCTGCAGAAGTGTAATCATATAGGTATGACATGTACAACTGTACATCATAACCAGTTTTTACATTGTTTTTACTGGAGATGCACCAATCTGTTTCTTTTAATAATTATATTATCATAGCCATTAAACATTTATTTCTAGACTTCTTGGCAAAACTGTTTATATTAGGAGCAAGGCATACTGAGAGCACACACATAGGTTTTACTTATTTTAGAAACAGACCAAATAATGGAGTTTACATTTTAAATTATCTTTGACATATATTAGCTTTCATCATAATTAGTGCTGCTAGCCTTGGTAAAGAAGTCTGTGTGTAGATGTAGATCCTATGTAGGTATTTCCCCTTCTGAAAATTCCAAATAACTTCTATAATTAAACAATTGAGTATGTACCATTAAAGACAGAGGTTGAAAGTACCAGTTAAGCTGAAATTTGGCTCATTGTCACCAGACAATTTCTTTTTTCATTAAGTTCTGATAGTATACTGTTCATTCTACGGCAAGTAATGTATGTTGGTTTGTCAAATAATTCAGCTCTGAAAAGCCAAGAAAATACAGAAAAAGTAAGAAGTGTAAATAATAGAAAACTTACCTTAAAGAGCCGCAAAATATTGGCTACCATGATTGACACGGAGCTGGCGGAGGCACCAATCACTCCGACCACTCGCTCTGGCTTAGTGATGATGGGTGGCCCTCCGCTGAGACACTTCACATCAGTCGAGTCTTTCTCAATCAATGCCTGGACAAATGTCAGCGACTGTTCCAGAGCATGGGTGTCCCGGGAGCACGTGTCAAGGATGCGGGCTCCCAGAGTAATATTAGGCAGCAGCTCGTTGTCATTATTGATACGATCCAGGGCAAACAACATGGCCTCCAGCCTATGGATCCCTTTCTCCTTCTTTAGCTCTCCGCAGGCTTTGCCATCATTCCCTCTTGCATGTACTGGGAAAAGTCCGCCCAGAGATATGTCCCCATCGATACGTATTGAGTTGAGGTGTGTGTGGCCTGGCATTTTGGGCTTAGCTGCCGAGGTGATCAAACAATAACAAGCCAGAAGCAAGAGCCAACAGAAAAGCTTTCTATGGCACCCACTCCACAGTCTCTCAAAGCCTCCTTGTAGAGTCATAATGAAAGGCTAAATCTGCATCAAAACACAAATTCAGTTCCTTTGAAAATGACAGAGGCGTGTACACATATACCCCCACACACATAAAAATGTCCTGGAGGTTAGCTGCAATGCTTTTCAGAGCACAGTTGTCTTCAAAGGTCTCTTCTCATGGTTTCTTGCTCTGACACAAAGTCAGTAGCACTAATTATGCCGCTTTGCTCTGTTTACCTACTTTTTTTTGTTCTCTCTTTGTGTTTTAGTCCTTGCTTATACCTGATAGTGGTGGATACATGCAGCAACTAAACAGTGCAGAGTGTGCTGAAGCGGAGTCCAGAGAGACTGCTCTCATAAGGCAAGAACAAAGATGGGAAGCTTGCCTCTCTTTTCTGGTTTTTCCTGGAGCACACAATTACGTTCAACTCTCTTGGTGTGTCAAGCAGATAGAATGTCACAGTGGCATCCACTTTAGGCTCCTGCAATGAGAAGGAGGGACACAATGAAGAAAACAGCAGACACTGTAAATTATGGAAATAGGTGGAAGAGAGCAATAAAATGGAATCTCATTCACATTGTTTCGATAAAGATGTGTTTACTTACAAAGTGGTGTGAGACAAGCTGCTCTGTCATGCTCTCTGTATCCATGCAGTCATATTCAGAACTACACAGTTAAAGTCTCAGTCTTTTTTTCTGGATCCTTAAATTCCAGCAGAAATAATACCCAGAGAACTGCACAGCAAATCTATTCTGCATTGTACAAATGCCTTGGCTGCTTTCAATGCATTGCAATGAATTATTTCTATGTTCCTTGAGCATAAATGATTTGTTGTTTGGCATACATCTATAAGCGTCATAACTGCACACTTCTCTGTCTGCAGAGTCTTTTACCAAAAGATTATAAAGTACAGCAATAAATTATTAGTGTGATGTTCTGATAATTTAAAAAACAGCATTCCTCTGTGTGCACATAGTATTCTGTTAGTAACAACTACACTCTGTAATAATAGTGGTTATCCGTCCTGAGTTCCTTAATTACAGTGATCTCCAACTTTGCTATATCTTTCCATCTCACAACCACAAACTTCAACCTATTTTATTAGAATTTTATATAGCAGACCATCACAAAGTGGCACACACTGTGACTGTAGGTCCAAAATCTTCCGGACGTCTGGCTAATTCAGATTTTAAATTCTTATTCAACCAAGAAGCGTGTTTCTCAGGAAATGAGGCGGGCATCTCTGAAAAAGTAAAACTATATAAAAAGGAGTATCCGTCACAAGTTCATTTACATTTTAGCAAAAAATGGCATGTCAAAACCCATCCTTGAACTGCCACCATAATGTGGTGGAGGGTGTGGTGGAGGCGTTTGAGTGCCCGAATGATCATAGAGGCTATATTGTCTGGGAGGGGGGGGGGGGGGGCTGCTGACCTCGACTGGGGACATTATTGGGCGGTGGAAGGAGTACCTCAAGAATCTCCTCAATCCTACCATCACGCCTGCCCGGGTGGAAGCAGAGACTGGGGACTTGGAGTTGGATTTGTTCATCACCCAGGCTGAAGGCACAAAGGTGGTCAAAAGCTCCACGGTGGCAACGTTTCGGGGTGGATAAGATCCACCTCCAAAGTCTTGCCACCATGGAGGCAAGGCTTCAGGGGTGGAGGAGATCCGCCCCGAGAACCTCAAGTCTCTGGATGTTGAGGGGCTGTCGTGGCCAATACGCCTCTTCAACATTGCGTGGTGGTCAGGTACATTACCTCTGGACTGGCAGACCGGGTTGATGGTCCAGGGTGTGTTTCAACTACAGGGGATCACACTCCGCAGCCTCGCTGGTAAGGCCTATGCCAGGGTATTGTAGAGGAGAGCCCGGCTGATAGTCGAAACTCGGCTTCAGGAGAAACAGTGTGGTTTTCGTCCCCGTCGTGGAACACTAGACCAGCTCTACACCCTCTGCAGGGTATTTGAGGGTACACGGGAATTTTCCCAACCGGTCCACATGTGTTTTGTGGATCTGGAGAGGGCATGCCAATGTGTCCCTTGTGGTGCCCTGTGGGGGGTGCTCCAGGAGTACAGAGTTGGGGGCCCTTTATTAGGATTTCTAGGCACCCAAACCAGATCCCCGGAGGGGGATTTCGTCTCTTCTTTCTGCAGATGACGTGGTCCCGCTGGCCCCTGCTAGCCAAGACCTACTGCATGCACTAGCGGCTAGGATGAAGATCAGCTCCTCCAAGTCCGAGACCATGGCTTTCGACTTGAAAAGGGTGGCTTGCCCTCTTCAGGTTGGAGGGGAGTTCCTGCCTCCAACCTGAAGTGGAGGAGTTCAGGTATCTTGGGTTCTTGTTTACGAGTGAGGGGAGAATGGAGCAGGAGATTGACAGACAGATCGGTGCGTCTGTCACAGTAATGGGGACGCTGTGCCGGTCCATCGTGGTAAGGAGAGAGCAGAGCCAAAAAGCAAAGCTCTCGATTTACCGGTCAGTCTACATTCTTGCCCTCACCTATGTCCATGAACTTTGGGTCAAGACTGAAAGAACAGGATCACGGATACAAGCAGCTGAAATAAGATTCCCCTATAGGGTGGCCAGGAACTCACTTAGAGAGCTTGGCCAACTGGCAGGAGCTGCTGCTCCTCCACATTAGTGTCTGGGGAGAGGGAAGTCTGGGTGTCTCTACTGAGTCTGCTGTCCCCGCGACCTGGTCCTGGATCAAGCGGAACACGACGAGTACGAGGCATGTCAAAATGATTTTCCCAATAATCAATGAATGTATGGTTTTTAAAAGTGTTTTTGAATAAATATCTGAAACGAGTGATGTACATTTATTTTTAACCCGATAACCCTGATATCCTTAAATAAAACTTCAGTGTAAATAATTGCCTTCAGAAGTCACCTATTTACAAAGTCCACCAGTGTATCTCAGTGTAAATACAACCGTTCTGTGAAGGCATCAGAGATGTATTAAAGCAAATAGTGAACAAAGAGCACCACAAAGACCAAGAAGCACAAAAGACAGATTAGGGAAAAAATTGTTGAGAATAAGCCAAGAGGCAGATTGTAATTCTAGAGGAGCTGTGGAGACCCATAGGCCAGGAGGGATAATATGTCAACAGGACAACAATTATTGTGCAATCCACAAATCTGGTGAAACATGGTGGCAGCAGAACCATGCTATGGGAATGCTTTTCTTGACCAAGGAAGTTGGTAAGAGTGGATACAAGTTGGGTGGAGCAGAATACAGAGCAATCTTATAAGAAAACATGTTGGAGGTTGCAAAAGACTGCAAAAGAAACTGGGACAATGGCTCACCTGCCAGCAGGAGAACACTCTTAACATAAAGCCAAAGCGACTTTGGAATGGTTTAGATCAAAGCATATTCTTGTGTTAAAATAATCTAGTCAAATTGCACACCTGAGACCAACTGAGAAATTGTAGAAAGCCTTCAAAAATATTGTTCATAGATGTTCTTATTACAATCTGACAGAACTTGAGTAATTTTTCAAGGAAATAATGGGAAAAGGATTAGAAGACTTGTAGAGGTTACAGCAAAGGTGGTTTCACAACATATTCACCCTGAGGTGAATACTAATCCTATGTTTTTCAGACATTTTTATTTTCTTTAAAAATCTGGAAAATCATGCATGCTTTTATACTTACACTTCACATTTACTGAGACTGGTCTAGCTGCAGAGCATAGGAAATGTCCTCAAGAAACATCTCATGTGACTCAAAAACACAGATTCAGACATATAGGTTTGTTTTTTTATAGAAATGAAATTCAGAAATGAACTTTATTTAAGACCCATAGATTAATTGTTGTCCAAATGGTAAGAACATGCAAAAAACTTATTTAAAAAATATAATTGTCATGTGTTTGTAGCTGATGTTATATTTATTGGTTAGTGGTTTGAGTTATTCTGAGATTTTCAATATGAAATTCTAAATAGCAGATGCTGGGAAATGTTTTATTTTCCGTTTCCTAGAAAATATACATAATTGTTGAGCAAAGAACATTTTAACTGTTTGTAACTGTGACAAGAAAAATAGACAAGAAATTAGGGCTGATACTACATAAAAAAAAGAATTGTCTATTGTTGTAACCGTTGTATTTTTGAGTCAGGTGACAGAGGTCACATGTTTCCTGTGGAGGTCCTACCCATGTTTTGCAGTTACATCCTCTTGCAATTACATGCTACTTCATTTGTTCTACTACAATGAATTCCAAAAAAAATTTTAAAGTTTAAGGTTATAACATAACAAAATGTGAAAAGGTTCAAATGGTTAAAATACTTTTGCAAGAGCCTGTATACATTTTAATAACAACAAACAATACCTTATAGGTGCATTTTTGAGTGTACACATGGCTACTTTTTAGTTTCACACAAAAGAAGTGATGGATCTGAACATAATGGGGAAAGTCTGTACCTATCCATTTATTTTCTAATTGACCATTACATTTACACAAACACACATCTGCCAAGCTTCACCCCATGCTGGCTCTGTGTGCTAACATACTGTCCTCCTGCTGTGGGATGACCGGTAACAGAAGACACAAGGGGCAGAATTTCATTCAGGATGACAAAGTTGCACTACATTGCACAAGCTGTCAAACCCATCACTTTGGAGTTGTGATAATTTGCAATTATTTTAATGGACACAGAAAGACACCGATTGGGTGTAAGGACTTTGCAACATTTTTTACCCTAACCTTGAGTATGCTTTTGTACAGCCAGATCTCTGAAGTGAAGGTGTCAAGAGATTTGCTACCACTCACAAAACATAGAGCGCTTTACTGTCTCATTGTCACTTGTACGTCTTTGCTTTATTCAACTTTGGGCTCCAAATTAAACAACAAAGTGTCCTTTTGTGAGCTGCTTCTTGCAACCAAGAGGAGATATTTATATCACTCCTTTAGAAATCATCCTCCTAAAACAAAGCATTCATAATGGATGAAAGCCAAGCAGTCCCTGCGCAGCATTTCATTCCATGAGAAGCCTTAAGGACAAGGATAGGATATTCATTTTGCCCTGACTTTTATGTAAAACATTTTGGAAATTAACACACTGAAAAGTAAAATGATAATGTTTTAAAAAGGGGAGTCTGGGTAATGATGATGGAGCAAATCCTGCTTTTCAGCCACCATTAAACAAAAGCATGTAATGTTTTACAGAGGTGTCATGAATGAAAAGAGGTTATGTTCATTACATATCTTGATCTACACCAACTTACCACTTTATTAGGTACACCTTGGATCTAACCTGGTTCTAGACCAGGTTATATCACCTGTTTGCCTTCAGAACTGCCTTAATTCTTCATGACATGGATTTATCAGTGTTAGAAACATTCCTCTGAGATTTTGGTCCATATTGACATGATGGCATCATGCAGCTGCGGCAGATTTGTCAGCTGGAGATCCTTGATGTGAATCATATTTGCCATTACCCCAAAGGTGCTCTATTGCTTTTAGATCTGGTGTGTGTGGAGGACATTAAGTATAGTAAGCTCATTGTTATGTTCAAGAAACCAGTCTCAAATTATTTGGGCTGTGTGACATGGTCAATTGTCCTGCTGTGTTAGCTATGCAATGTCGGGTACAGAAATGTGGTTAGCAACAATACTCCGGCAGGTTGTGGTGAAATAAATTACTTGCTGAATTAATCAGAATGTGTAGTCAGACTACCATCACTAGAAACAACTTTAGGCATTTGGCATGCCAAGGTGAATAAATGTTCAGCAGTGAAGACAGCATTTGAATATCATAACAATAGATCAAACAATTTCATTTCCGGGTTATTACTGTCACATTTGCAAATCATTTTGTCCAGTTTTCCATTAGGGCCTTGTTCATCGTATATGGTGCCCCTGAGTTACAATGCCCTCATTAATGAATTTCTTGTCATTTTCAAAAGATCCATGGTAACCTTATCTAAACTACAGTACTAGATGCATAAAGATGAGGATGTCCAGCATTCCCTTTCTATACAATATTTTGTCAGGGATATTAAGTTTTGCAAAATGCAGACACGGAACTTTAAAAAGAACCTAATCAATAGCTGTAGAAGAGGCATTTTTGAATGCTGGCCAGTAGCCAGGTACTCTGGAAGTAGTCTCAAAGAATGAGCATTGACATCTTAGGATGAAGTCTTTTCAGCCTCTCTGGCTATTTCTGAAGGGGTGAACAGCGTTGCCCCTTTACTGTCATTAGTCGCAGAACAGTGCATACAGAGTAGCAGCTTTACCAGATGTTCAGTCACAAGGCCCAGATGGGCAGAGCAGATAAACATCAGCTGTCTGCAGATAGCGGAGAGTTGGAGGGATGGGGGAGACGGGGGAAATAGCAGAATCAACACAGATACTGTACTGGCTGCCCTAACTATGAGGAGGTGCTCCAGTTTTCTCTTCACTTAGTCCCCTGCTGCTGTGAGCACTACCACATAGAAGGATGACAGAGTTAAACTCCTACTCTATTGAAAGTTTCACTGACAATGAAATCATGCTTTGTATTTAACAATTGTAGACTTATTTGTGCCTAAATTTAAGCAAACTTTTTTTTTTTTTTTTGCTTGAAGGAAACTAAAGGCGAAACAAGTTATTACCGAGTTCTTACCACATTTTTATAATATCCCCATCTTGAGTGGTTGCTGATAAAAAGTCACTTATTCCTAACGTTGGTGTAGACATTGTTTTTACAAAGGAGACTTCGGAGGAGAGGTCTCTGCACTGAGTGAAACATAATTATTATTATTATTAACAGTTTCTAATTTGTATAAAGTCCCAACAAAAGGCCAAAGCTTCTGATTGTGACTTAAAATTTAGAGATCTAAAAATCATTGGATACAGTTTGCACAAGTGCATTTCCTTCACCAAATATTCAAAGATCACCAAGAAGGAAGTGTTTATACTGAATCACTTGACAGCTTCGAGTCGGCCAACAAACACTAAGCCAAAGTGATAATCAAACTCCCACAACGCCAGACTGTTTCTGTGAAAACATGGCCAGAAATCAGGAGTTGTCTTTCTAAAAAAAGGTTTTTTGTTTTTGTTTTTTTTTTAACTAATTCCTCCTTTATTATTGCATCATTCAGTATGAACGAAAAATACATCATAGAGATTATAAAGCTAACTCAAAATCTTGTTCTCACACTTTTGGAATGATTTTATTTGAAATGTACATAAAAAACGGAAAGTGCCTCAAATTTCTTAATTTGTGTCCCCATAAATATGCTATTAATGGAACAAGAGTCTTTATATAATTGCTAGATAATCCTCTTATACTTGAGCCCAGTGTGTGATAAATAACTGCCATAAATGTGATGATTTTACTCTTCAGCCTTATTATGTGATGATGGCATGTATTATTCAATCTGCAAAAGAAATGTAGCGAGACACACAAGTCACTTTAAGATCCTGCCATCACTGCAAAGCCCCTGCAATGACATGCATCCCACTAATAAGTCCATCAGAGCGGAGCGACGCTTTTGTCTGACAGTGACATCCTAACCCAATGGGGAGCTGCTGTTTTTGCCTGTTATGCTTCAGCAGAGGAGATACTTAGGCCCCAAAGGCCAATATGATCACAGCCGAGAATGAGATAAAGTCTTTAGTTAATGGAGCACTTCAATGCCCACATGTCAGTGCTCTGGTCAGCTGTAAGCAGGCTTATGTGTTTGTTCTAGCTTTAGGTTTGGTATTTATTCTGTTCTGCACAATGTTTACTGCATGGAAGGACTTTTTTATGTTTCTGAAAGTTCTGAGAAAAATAATCCTTAGTGCTGCTTCCAACACTTTTCACAACAAACATGTTCACTGAATGTGATATTCTCCGACGTAGAACAACTACAAAACACATCCACTCTACCATATCCTGTCCATGTAAATCTTTAACCAATGGTGCCTTGGGCAAAGGTTCACAAATACATGAACATTTCTGCATTGAGCTAAGATATTTAGCTTGTGATCAGGGTAAATCTGTAATTTCGATGAAATGTGTTGAACAGACACGGGTTGGTTACCATTCAAGGTGTAGTTTTCAGTTCTCTTTTGCTTTATGGAGCTTAGAGTAATAGACTTGTTGGTGCACACTGCTTGCCAGGTGACAGAAAGAAGCTCATCGACACCTCCTGCACAGCATGTCTATTCAGACATAGATAGATAGCCAACTGTTGGCTATCTATCTAAGCCAGTAGCCTAATTTATTAACAAGTTAATATCTGCTTGTTATACTTGTGATCCTCTACATTACTCAGGCCTAAAATTGTGACCACCTGCCAAAAGCGTGTTGTCCCCCCTTGTTGTGATTATTAATCTGAGAATATTATTTAATATTTAATATTAATATTTTTATATTTTATCAAATAATATTTGGGTCTGTTAAGGGTTGTCCTGTGAATACCAGCCCAGTAAGTCGATGGTATTAGGACAAAATAGAAAGGTGTGAGATGAGCTCTGACATTATTGAACAGCATAAACTCTGCACACACATGGAATGAATTCACACAATTTCTTAAAATACAAGAATTTATTAACAAAAATAGGTCAACTCAAAGTCAAACATATTTTAATTAACAAACACTTTACTATGCTAAAACAATCCAACTAACTACCAAGCAGAATTAAAGAATAGAGAAGACTAATGGGCTATGTACAATATAAACAAGTTGATCAATGAAGGTTGAAAACCATGACCGAAAGAGTGATGCAACATTACCATGCAATGTTATTTATGTTTAAGAACCAAGCATTATCTTGAAGAATCTGAAAGTGAAGTTAAGTTAGTCTTGGAACCAACTTAGGCAATAATCAGCAAACGTTTAGACAACCATTCACAATGCAAGATCAGATAAAATATTATTTTAATAAAATAATGTTTTAAATAATGATGTGCTGAATAAAACCAACCTTCTGGATGACCATTTCTCAACAGTGTCTCATTAGCTGCCTTTATTTATTAAAATAATATTTGAAGAAATATTATTAAGGGAATATTTTGGAAAGAGCCAAATCTTTCTGGAGAAATGGGGCTTAATGGTGTATACTTAGTTATTAGATTTAGTAAAATAATGTTTAGGAACTATTATTCACTAGCTTGAAAACTAACAACCTTTCTGTTAAATACTGTAGTGGAATTTTCTTATCAAAGTGTGAGAGAAGTTGACTCACAACAAGAGAAAATCTGGACTTTTCAAAGGCATTAAGCGTTTAAAGACCCTGTTACTGAGGTTAGTCAGTGAAGCAGAGCCCCGATCAACATTTACACACAGTATTTATACCAAACATGACAGTGTTATCTCAACTTCAAAGAGTCTGTGTTTTATGGCTCCAGACCCTCCTTGGGTTCAGAGGTGACAAAGTTATCTAGGAACAAACCATCGGCTCTTCATGAGGCATCACCCTAAATGATGGGTATTATCCATTAAACTTCTGATAATGGCTTTTACAGCTTCATCCTCTAACAGATGTTCTGAGGAGTGAGGTAACCTAAAGGTCATACACTTTGGAACATTTAATAAAAGAATTTCCATTACAATACCGTATTTTCCGCACTATAAGGCGCACTTAAAAACCTTTAATTTTTTCAAAAAATTACAGTGCGCCTTGTAATCCGGAGCGCCTTATTTATGGATCAATTGGTTAATTGGTTGATCCATACTGGTTGTACACGGCGCTCTGTCAAAATGTTTCAGTACGACTGGTAAACTACAAAGCCGCACCGCTTGCAGCATTACGGCTACCATAGTCAGGGGTGTCGCCAAAGTAATAGCGGTAAACACCTGTACTGTGCTTACTCCTAGTCCAACACCACTTGTGTTTGTATAACGTTTGAATGTACTGTTGCCGGAATTGCCTGAACTATATGTGATTAGAAGCTCAGTGTGTGGGGTGTATGTTTCGTGTGTGTGTATGGAAGATGTTGACATTACTCCTCCGGACAGAGGTGGCGCTGTGTGCTGCCGTAGCTGAGAATCAAGAGTGAAGGAGTGACGTCGGTATTATTGTGTGTGTGGGGTGGGTAGAGACGGCGACCGGAGCAGCGGTGTATGAGTCTGTAAGCCCTGTGTTTTTACGTGTTGCAAAGTCATTAAAAAGAACCCCGAATCTCGTCAACAACTCAGTGTTTTGATGCTGTTTCTTCATGCTCAACTCAGCAATGTATGAGTGAGGGAGTTAACCCCAAGGAAACTAGTAAACTTCGGCCCTGGAGAAAGCGTCTCCCCTGTGTCATCAGACTACGGTCAGGGGACAGAAACAGGAAAGGTTAACAATACTAACGTTTGATTTAGTGCATCAAACTGTTTCTTTTACGTGTTTACTGAATCAGGGAAAAGTTCCCTTTCACGTTTTAACTAACGTTTGATTTCAACTTCAACTTCATAGACTCCAATGCATTCCTAGCGTGCGGTTGGCTCTATTCAATAGAATTCTATGTAGAGGAGACCTTACCATGAGAGTGAATGGAGTTATCAGAACGCTGGTTTGTAGTGTATTAATAAAGTTTGACTGACTTATCTGACTGTTTTGTTGACATTCTCTTTAGCACAGCTCCATCTAGTGGATGCATAATGCAACCCCAATCAAACGTTTGACTGCAGTAGCTTCTATTCTATGCGCCTTATAATCCGGTGTGCCCTATATATGAAAAAAGTTCTAAAATAGGCCATTCATTGAAGGTGCGCCTTATAATCCGGTGCGCCTTATAGTGCGGAAAATACGGTACTCTTTAGTAGCAAGCACGTGTTCTTACCGGTTAGCGTTGAGCTAACAAAAGAAGCTGATAGCTTAGCACCAGAAACAAACACATACCTTTAAAATACCTCGGTTAATATAAGGGTTAAAATGCATAAGCACGGACGGCGCGTTATGAGCAATCTTCTGTGTTTAAAATCACCCTTGAAGTAAAGTTTGACTTAACTTTAAAAACACAAACACAGAACACAAACAGGGCACGTGTGCTGCAGATAGCCTGCTAGCACTAAGATAGCCAAGTTTCACACAAACAAAACCAAACTTCATAAGATGAAAAACGTTTAGATCATTTCAATCTAAATCTTTCTATTATTTTTCTGCCCAAACCTAACCTCTGACCATGCTGAGGGAACATTGTCCAAGGGGCGAAGTTTGAAAAAACGTCCACAGTCAACAAGAGGTTAGCTTTCAGCTAACCTGACCTCCGGAGCTGTGGCTTGAAAGACAGCTCGTTCTGTCCGTCAACCAGCTGTTCATTACCATAACCACGGTGATGCGGGCCGTTGTCCTTCCTTCAGACTTGGCTTGTAGAAACAGTTTTTCTACTGGGGATTTCTCTGCGACAGTTTCGGCAGGCCTCGGAGAGAAAGTAAGCAATGCTTATACCTTAATTTCCCCTCTTTATGAATGAAATCACCAGGTACACAAACAGTGCTTCACTCATACTTAACTTGTGCATATGATCACGTGATCTTATGACACTCTTGGATCCAGTTTGAAGAGTTTATGTCTTTTTGCCAGCAAAAGACATTACCGTGCTGGGTCTCTCCTGACCGGTCCCACTAGAGGCCGTGTGGAAAGAGAGCGGATGTAGCAACAGCTGTGCTTTTATTTGGGTAGTGGCGTCACAGAAAGTCCGCAGTTATCCCGTTTCCTGGCTGTGCCGGAAGAAGGTTAATGCACTTTATTTTGAAAAGTTCCAGAAGAGTTTGTACCGGAGTTTAATGTTGAAATCCATGGCTGGGTCCCAACAACCTTTTGCTGCCAAAACAGCCATGATCCCTCCAGACTTGTCATCCTGAGGGTTGTGTAAATTGTAAGAAAGAACCTGTGTGGATCTTACTTGTTTGTCCAACACATCCCTGTGGAAATTGGAGGCATGTCAACTCCTCAAGCTCGCCATTGTGTACCTTAAAATCAAGTCTTTTTTTTGCCTTTTGGCATGGCGTATTTTCCTGCACCAAAAAGCCAACTGCCTGTTTCCATTAAAGGCTGTAGGTGGCTTGCAACAATGCATATGTAGTTGGTGTGTGTCAGTTTACCATCGACATGGATGGCAGGAACCAAGGTTTCCCAGTGGGATATTGCCCAAAGCATCACATTGTCTCCATTGATTTTTCCTTCTTGGCGCCATGTCTTCAGACTAGACCACATTCTTCCATTGCTGGGTGGTTTGTAGTTCTGATGCTCGCATAAATATTGCTGTTTTATTTGGTAGTGGAGAGGGTTCAGCATGGGCTCCACAGCTGCCATTTAGCTATGCAGCACAATTTGAATAGACATTGACTGCATATTCTGACAACTTTCTGTATGAACCAACACTTACTTCTTCAGCAATTTGAGCTACAGTAGCTTATCTGTTGGACTGAACCACATGGGCCACTGGGCCCCAAAACATCAATGAGGCCATGACCCTGTGCCAAGGTTCACCACTGTTCCTATGTTGGACCACATTTGATAGATAGTGACCTCTGTAAACTGCAGTTTTGGAGATTCCCTACCTCAGTCGTCTAGCCATTACTAATTTGCTCTGGTCAAACTTGATGAAATTCATATGTTTCTCCATTTGTTTTTGTTTTTTTTGCTTTTAACACACAAGATTATAAGGAAAAATCCTCATTCACTTCCAACTATACCACACCCACTAACAGGTGCCATAATAAAGGGAAAATAAAGGTGACTTCATGTATCAGTGGTCATAATGTTATGCCTGATTTGTCCATAAAAGAACACTACAACCAAAACATGCATCTGTCAAAATTACATAAAAGCCATCACTAAATCTAGAGGATGTTTACTGTTTATGTATCAAATCAAAATGATAAATATTCTAATAACCTTTTATGACATATTTTGTAGGTTATATTATGTTGCTGTAGGAATATGTGTTGCTTTTCAGATTTAAATAAAAGCAATCAGATCATGCAAACATCTAAATACCATTATGCTAGTTATATTTACAAAGGGTTATCATATTATGAGAATCTCCAACCATCCCATAATAGTGAACATATATTTTTTTTGCCAGTTGCTCCAGATGTTTTTTGCAATAATCCTTCTCCTATCCTAATTAATATCTATCAGTATTCTAGTGATAATGGGATATCCTCTGAAGTGGATATTTTGACAAATAATTATTTTCTCATGTATTTTGCATTGAAAATTGCCAACTTACCATTTTCAGTAACTGTATTTCCTCTTCATAATGAGAGAAAATGTAATCCAGCCAGCAATATTTATTGCTTTCCCAACGTATTTGCTTCTGTAGATTAGTTGTAAATGACCATAATTCCTGGGAAAAGAATAGAAGGAAAAATATATCTTAAGACAGGAAAATAAAGTTGCAGAAAGCTCTCTTGGCACAATTTAAAGGCATTTTTGCATAATTTTAAAAGGTTCCAGGGTTCTATTCAGGGAGATAAATGTAACGTTCAGTCCTTCTCTGTATCTTTATTCTATGTGACTAATATTCTGAGTGTCAGTCTCTGATGAAATACAAAAGCAGCAAGAGCTTAATTATTACTGATGTCAAACTGATGAGTGCGACTATTGTTTCTACACATTGAAGGCCTATCAAAAAGACTATCTTCAATGCCAAGAAATGACAGATCCACTAAAAGCAGTGATTCACAGCTTACAGTATTTGAGAAGAAAACAATTTACGCACACCTTAGTATCTTTGTCTCAGTAAAAGATTTACAGTTCTCACAAAGGTTGACAAAAACTGAGCTTCATTTTTGAGGTAAAGTAACATTACATTTGAATCAACTAGAAGCCTGTGTAAAACCACATCAATGGCTTATTTTACTCTGCTTCACAGCAAACACTCATTTTTCTCATATGTTTTAAAATGTTTTACAGTGTTTTTTTGTCATATTAGAGTCAATGAATTTATACCTTATTGGACTTTCATTTCTTGCATGTCTGTGTTTGACCCCTTTCTCTTTAACTCTGCCTCATAGTTCACCTCAACAACCTTTGTGGTGCACTATAGAGGAGAGTGCAAATCAAAGCAGTTGCATTGTAATCTGAGTCACTGTATTACTAATTCTGCATCAAATCTTCCTTGTATGATGAGACAGATTAAAGGTTAAAAGCAAAACAAGGCTGTAATAAAATGCAAGGGTACATGAAGTTCTTGAAAGAAACACCGTGTCCCGGAAGCTTCATTATATGCATAGTAGCACTATAAACTAGGCTGTTTTCGTCCAACCTCTGTAACAGAGATTAGTCACCCACCTTAACTCAAATTCCCCTTTTCTATATTACCTTCCGCTGCCTCTTCAGGACACTGTCTATTAGCTCGCTCCACCATAGCTGGGTATATTGGATCAGATTCATATTCACTAATTAACAGTTTCTTCATGCAAAATACAGATTCCATTAACAGTCTGTGTTACAGTCTCTGCTCTGACACGAGAGGTACTATGAGAAAGTAATTCTCTGTGCAGAACAACTGAGGTTGAAAATGCAAAATGGGACATAACAGCTATTTAAACATATATCTACTTAATTCCAAGATTAAAGATAGACAAGCACCTAAATGTTATCTTAATTATGTACAGTGTTTGTACAAAATTATGCTGTGCTTTTCTATTTAGCCTGCAGTACTCTTGTGTCTCTCAAAAAATCCACGGCCATTAGAAGACATGACTAGTAAGTAAACAGAGTGTGTGTGTGTGTGTGTGTGTGTATGTGTGTGGGAAATTTGCAAAGAAAATCCCTCAAATACAGCCCAAAGATCCCCCCTGCCAGGTAGGGAATACAGCAAACAGGTTAAAAAAGGTGGTCCAAATTTGAACTTTTTGACATATGCGGGCTGGAAATCTAACACTTGAACACAACCTTCTCACTATGAAACATGGTGGTGACAGCATCAATGTGTGGGAAGGCTTGTCAGTCTTGATTGTAAGATGGAGAGAGCAGGTACAGGGAAGGGATTGCAAAAGACCTGAGCCTGGGGCAAAGGTTTACATTCCACCAGAACAAAGATCCTAAACACAACCAGAGCCACAGTGGAAGGGTTTAGATGAAAGTATGTTCTTGTATTTAACTGGCTCAGTCAAAGTTCATATCTAAATTCAGTGAAGAATTAGTAGCATGACTTCAAAACTAATTAGGCTCTCCATCCATATTTTCCTAAGTGTGAGCTATATCACAAGGTAAGAATGGGCAAAAATGTCAGTCTCCAGATATTCAAAGCTCATAGAGATATATCCCAAAAGACTGGCAACTGTAATTGCAGCAAATTGTGGTTCTAAAAAGTATTGACTAAAGGGGGCTGAATATATACCCCACACTATTCAGACTCATATTTGGAAATAAGGAATGATAAAAAGAACATGGATAATTTTTCTTTCATTTTACAAGTGCTATTTTTCATTTGTCAGTTACATGAAATCCAAGAGGTATGAGCACTGTATATGTCTAATTCTATGGTTATTATCAAAACGTATTCTGAAAATAATTCTATCTTTACATATCCATTTCCATTGTGTTGCTACAAACAGGAACTGCATTTCTCCCTCATAAAGTCAACATAAGAACCCCACTTCTAAAGTGTTAGCCAGATGCAGAGTTTAATACCCGTAATACAGATTGTTGGTTACAAGATGCAAAATGCATGCAGTTTTAATGCAACCCCCTCCCTGCATGTATTCAGAAATACGAATTATTCATGGACAAAGCCTTCAATGTTCAGCCAGCATATGTGCAATTATTGGTAGAAAGTTTCTAACCATAGAGGAATGATATGACCAGGTTTGTTTTTTACAAGGAAACAAAAGATAAGAGACGTATGCACAAGAAGCAGTGAGGCATTAAACAAAAAAAAAAGATGCTAGCTAAGCCTTTGTATGTGTGTCCCACATTGCTTCTACTAATTTTTCATGTTGCACTACAGTTTACAACATCAGCACACAGAAAGCGCAATTTGAGCTTTGCTGGTAGAGAGCCAAGCACAGCAAACGCTGTAATCAGACTGTCCTAAATGTGCCAAATGAGACAGACACAAGAAGTGGACAGATCGCAGGTTCAGCTGCTGTATTTTTTTTACTGAAAACTAGGCTGCAGAAGGCGACAAATAACACCAAGCTTTCATAAGATATAAGATTTCATAAGATATCTATGTACAATACTGTGTTGATTTAAATGCAGCAATACATTGATTTGATGAAGTGGAAGAGATGCAAAACATAACAAGAGCAAAAACACAAGGATAATTCAATAGAAAGTGAAAAATGTTGGCTATTATTGCACATTCAGTTTAGTGTTATGTGGTCCTAAATATCTTTATATTGTACCAACTAACAATATTACTCAGCCTTTAACCACAAAAATTTTATAAATTCAGTTAAAATAAACGGGCTGCACGGTGGAGCAGTGCTGTTGCCTTGCAGCAAGAAGGGTCTGGGTTCGATTCCCGACCGGGGGTCTTTCTTCATGGAGTTTGCATGTTCTCCCCGTGCATGCGTGGGTTCTCTCCTGACTTGTCCAGGGTGTACCCTGCCTCTCGCCCATAGACTGCTGGAGATAGGCACCAGCTCCTTGCGACCCACTATGGATGAAGCGGTATAGATATAGAAAATGACTGACTGACTGACTGTTAAAATAAACCCCCGGACATTAAACTGTAGCTTCTATAGTCCTGAAATTTTCCAGATGTGTCCTGCAATAAAAATTTAAAAATGGAATCAGAATTCACTCTAGACTATTGGAGAGGTTTCTATGGTAGCTTAGCTTTCACATAAAAAATTTGAAGATCACAAAATGTGACACTGTTTGCATGTAGCAGTTAATCTTCCATTGTGCCATTGTCAAACTATATGCTGGTAAATGAGCATTTAAACCAAGCACAAAGCAAACTGTATTGATGGCAGACTGTAAATAAAGATGGGAGGATACAAAATGATTTAATATATGTGTCAGTACAGGTTTGTGTGACGCTTTTTAGAAAGAGCTTTCAGAGGGAAGCTTTTACTAACCTCAGAAGATAACAAATTTTCATGGACAACCTCTACTTGTGAGTTCTCTATTCTCTAATTCCAGTGAGTGAAGCAAAGTAGTACCATGTCATTAATTGCTAAAAAACTCCCAGAAAACTAACTCAAAGGAACAGTTCTGGAGTTTTGAAGTAAGATTGTTTAAAAAACATTCATAAACATACATAGGAGTGGTCCATATTTGTCATATTTTACATTGTAGACACAGATCCATGTAAATGTAGTCAGTAGCACCCATGGTCAATTGTGTATCTGGCAGTTTTTATATTTTTTTATATCTTCTTAGTGATCAACTAGTCAGCAGGGTAGGTTGTCTCGGATTCTTACGGCTCAAATTGTCAGCTTCAGTATGGCTCCACCATTTGGTAATATTTGCTTGTTTTATTATTAGCCAAATTAGCCACTAATTTATTTATTACTGGGCACTGGTACTTGATCGAGCTGTCTGCTGATGCACATTTTCCAGCAATAGTTCAAACCCACAGTAGAACAGAGCATTGCGTTGTTCGAACTTAGCATGGACTCTACAATGGGCAAGCACATCTCATTGGAGGAACTCATGACGTAACCTTGTAATGCCACTATCCATAGGGTGCTGCTAAAGCGTAGACAGATAACATCAGCTTATGCCAGTCTGTATGTTCACTGTTGCAGAACATGACTAAAGTTTAGACTGCTTTTTAAACCACCTTATTGCTAGTAGTTCTGGCATCAGGGCTCATATCGCATAACAGTGCTTTTGCTTTTGTCTTGTAGCCTAAAGAGTATTACAAACTTTCTTTTTGGGAGCTTTAAACTTCCAGCAGCAGCTCCCTGTTTTGATTCTCAGCAGATGCCATGTCTGTGACTCTGCAGTGCTGCTGTGTAAAGCTGTGTGCTAACTGAAGGGAATGAAAATGGCTCGGTTGGTATCAATTTTGACACAAATGCATCTCTTTAAAGTATTCATTTGTTTACAATCGAGTTAGCTGTGATAATCCTTTATCAAGACTTACAACATATGCTAGTTTTTTTTTCACATAGACTGCTTTCGGAGAATTAACTTGTTTTTATGAGTCTGTCATGTCCCACAAACAGCAAGTTCTTCTACTACATTCTATGTGTTTTAAACGAAACATTGCAGCTTCACTCCAGTACATTTTGAATCCTCTCCTGCTTTTGTATTTTGCATTTCTAGGTCATTGTAAATGTTCAGCGAAGTTAATTGTTCATAAATATACATATATAGTGTAGGACTTTAGGCAAAGCAAACTAATTTGGAAGTGTGAAGTTCATAAACCCAAAACATACAGTATATACTTCAGTTGTTTCACTATTGGTTGGCCTGGGTCTCAAACACATAGATATAAGAAGCTGTGACAGTTGTGCTGCAGTACTGTTCTCAGTAGGGAGACTTTTAAAACAGAATTTTACTGGAAGAGCTACATGCATTACTCACTTGACATTCCAACGAAACTAAACAGGATATATTTTTTAAACCCTAATGACACAAATGAAAATGTATCTGTTTGACAGTGATCAAATGAAGGAGGGCTGTGTGGCAGCTTCCATGTAAAGCATCCTCTGAATCCAATTAATCACTCCAAAAGTGACACTCCACTAGTCGTGTAATAGCTGACTAACAGAGCTGAGCATATTTCAGCGTGAACAGAGGAGATGGTTTTGTCACAAAAAGCAAATGCACCAAGTGCACCTCCTTCTGTGGTAACAATAGAGATGGGGCAAAGACAAATGTGTTGGAATAGCATATTTCACATCACAAATTGAGCTTCCTAAGTATAGCTTGAGCTTATCTGCTCTCTTAGCTACAGAAGCTATGAATACTGCATCCTTCTGGTTGCTGCCACCCGGTCAAAAAAGGGTTTCAATGTTGAGGCATGCTTGAATGGATAAAGTGGAATTTTTAACATAAAAACAACACCATTCACTATGGCTGTGTATTGCTATACATACATACATGGGAAGAGAAGTGAGGCTGACTCTTGCCACTGGGACTCAGAATCACCATTATACTGTATAAGGAAAAAGAAAAAGTAGCAATAACAATAAAAGCCCTCTAATCTTTCCTGGAGAATCCCTAGATAAGAAAGTTATGTTTAATTGTCTCCAGCAGCCAGTGTGCTCATTTAAAACAAAGTATGGAGCTTTGAACTGATAGTAACGAATAATTAATGCCCTGATTTTACTATTTTTATTTTGTAGTTGGTAGAATGGAGCTGAAGTGGAGCTCTGGAATGGTGGATGAACGAATGTAGTCCAGGTTAAGGACAAAATATTATACCTACTGATGAATTAAAAAAGAAACAGCATAAAGCACATGTACACCACTCACAGTCAAGAACAAAGCAACACTAATTCTAACCTATGCTTAAGTGATTAAAGAAAGAATTCTTATCCAGCAAGCAAACATGTAAAACTGCTTCAAATATATTACCCCTGTCTCCACTTTTATATTAGTCATTTGTTTTAATGCCTTTGGAAGACATTAAGTCATAAGAAAATAGCCCTCTCACATCCATTTCTTATGGATTTAAAAGCATATACAATCATATCATCACCAGATAAACCAGCTTGCCAAGTATTCTTTGTACATGTCAAAAACATATGGGATGGCTGAAACTAAAGGTTAAACTTAAGTCATTACTTGCTGTCTGAATAAGTTGACTAGTCATTATTAGATCTCTTCGGGGCACTTATAGAGTAATACACTTTTATTTGATCTATTCCAATAAATAAAAGAAATTAGAGCTGGGTCTTTCACGTGTTAATTTTGATTCCTTAATTACAGAAAAAATTGTGTGTAAAATAAATGTACTCATTTTGTTGCACTGTGAATTGTAAAACTATATGCTGTCTGAAGTAATTTTTAAATGAGTAAATATCAGATGTCGGAGTGCAAGTGAAGGTGGTGCGGACTGATTTAGGCATTGTGCTACCCCTCCCTTGTATGTTTTAGCGGTGGCACAGAGCATCTTGAAGTGATGAGAGCAGCATTGTTTAATGGCAGTGTCAGATGACTGAACATCGCTTAATAATCACAAGTGGAAGTGGAACTGCATTTTGTGAGTAAACTTTTATAGATCATATTATAACAGGGCCCAAGATTTAAAACCTAAGCTGGAGAATATCTGTGGTGACGTGAGGCACCCGGATAAGATGTGCAAAAAACAAACTGAAGCTGAAAATGTGATCAAACTCTGTCAATGTAACCATGCCAGCATGTTTTTTGAATTAAAAATGTTATTTTCTTGTTTGTTTCCACTTTATTTCTGCCTTTTGGGTAATTATGTAGCATTCAGACTAGGTTGAGAACAGAGAACTGTTAATAAAATATATTTCACGTGAAGAGCATAAACTTGTAAAATCAAATGTTTATGAAAATGCAGTCACTGTCATGACTGTGCCAAGTTAAACATCTGTTATTAAAGGTTTTCATCACATAATATATTTTTAACAGCATAAATGCATGATTGAAAAATAATATGAATTGTAAAGCTGCTGGTTTACTTGTGGTAAGACAATTTGATTTTACTGCGTCTTAATCTGTAAGGTGGGATGACCTACAGCATTAAAGCATAAACATAACATTTCAGTTTGCACTAAGTCAAAGTAGAAATCACATGGAAGAATTTAAAACAGCAGCATTAAAATTACCAGGAGCAAAGTGTTGCCATGTCACTCTAGACATTAGAGAAACCCTCATACTGCATATGATGTGGGGTGAATAACAACCTAGAACGGTTGTAGACTCCTCATATTTTGAGATATGGGCCCATAATCTACTTAGAAACTTAGAATGGTTTCTTTGATTAAATTCATGGTGTGGCGAGGCAATTTAAAATGATCTGCAAAAAGACAGTTCACTTCCAGTGGTTGTGTGCTTTGCTACATGAGCTAAAACTGCTTATTCATTTTTACAGTTTTTACAGGTTGCTTCATAAATGGTTAATAAACTATTTATTAGCTATGTATAAAGGTAGTCTTGTTGTGAAGTGGTACTGTTTTTTTAAAATCAATAATACCCCTATTACTTATATCTCCCCTGCAATGTAACACATACACTTGCCCTAATAAAGTATATGTGATACAGGGATTTGAATCTAGATCTGAATGTCCCTCTTAAACACTGGAAGTCATTTTTTCAGTGGTGTTATTTTGGACAGAGAAAACAATTAATCCCTTCCTGATAGGTGATTCATTCAGGGAGCATAGAATGGGCACTAAAGGCTACTGATACAGTGCAGCTTGTACCAAGTGGGTGTCATTTCCACACCAATTACATTTGGCTCAGAAAATGGCACACAGTATGTTATGGTCTGAAACAATGGCTTTTGCAGAGTGATTTATTTCATGTGTTTGAAACAATGTACCTATGCTGGGAGATGTCTGGAAAACTCAAGTATAAAATAAGTAATGAAAATTGAAGAGACATTTTTATCAAAATGTGTTATAGCCAGCAGCTGGTCAAGCGGACGGACGGACGGACGGATATCTGTTGCCTGTCTGTCAATCCATTGCTCATGTCCAAAATTTAAAAAGTGAGCTTTAGCCAAAGTTTTTAGTCTTTGTTAATTTGAGGTTGTAGGTATTTAAAGTAATAACTTAGAGTTTTAGTTGTTTCAAAATGTATCTGGCACATGTAAAGTTAAGAACAGTTAATTTAAATGGGTATCAGAAAGTCAGCTAGACAAAAATAACTTATTTTGGTGCTCTCAGTACATGAAGCAAAGTGCCAGTGCTCTTGTTTACTCTGTGGAAGAGCTTTGCTGACTTCTCTGGAATCTTACTGGAATATTTGTCTGTATTTATTCATTTCTGTATCTTTTTATCTAATTGTCCATCTATTGTCTAGGTTGTAAATGGTGATGCAACCTTGGCTGCAAACATAAACTAACTTGGGATAGCAATTTCAGAAAAAGGAAACGATAAATTCACTAAAAATACACTCATGAGGCACTTTATTATTAACACCTGTTTAGTTGCTTGAACTACATACATTTATGCATCTAGACATGAAGACAACTTGCAGTGAATGGTCCACAATATATATATATATATATATATATATATATATATATATATATATATATATATATATATATATATATATATATATATATGTATATATGTTGAACAGCAGGTTTAAAATAACCACTCATTACAACCGAGGTACAAAAAAATCCTCAACACACATTGAACCACTGGCCACAGTCAGTGCCACACTCCAGTCAGCTAAGAACAGCAATTTGAGGCTTAATTTCACACATGCTCACTAAAATTAGACAACATATGAAAACTGTGGCCTGCTTTGATGAATCTCAATTATAGCTGTAACATTCATATCTTTGGGTCACAATCATGTGTAAAATGCATGAAAAACCTAGATCCATTCTGCCTCGTATCAACAGTTCAAGCTGGCGGTGGTGGTGTAGTGGTGTGGGGGATATATATAGATAGATTTACTTTGCGCACCTCAGTATCACTTGATCATTGTTTAAATGCCACAGCCTACCTAAGTATTGTTGCTGACCATGCCCACCCCTTCAAGATCACAGTGTACCCAACTTCTATTGGCTACTTGCAGCAGAATAATGCATATGTCACAAAGATCAAATTATCTCAAACTGGTTTCTTCAACATATTAGTGAGATTACAATAATCCAATAACCCCCATAATCACCAGATCTTCATCTAATATAGCACTTTTGAATTCTGGTGGGAGATTCACATCATAAATGCACAGGCAACAAGTCTGCAGCAACTGTATAACGTTATCATGTTAATATGAAACAGAATCTCTGAGGAATGCGTCTGACGCCTTGCTAAATCTACATGTATGCAACGATGAATTGACACAATTCTGAAGGCAAGAGGCCACCCAGTTATAAAAAGGCGTACCTTATTAAGTGGCCAGTGTGTGTGCATACTGTGCAGTGATGTTGGACATATTTTCTGAAGACTGCACAAAGTCATTCCTTAGTCTTTGGTGGCTACACCCCACTGGAGTAAGAGGTAATACCCGAATGAAAACTAGCTGAAACAATAGCAAACTGATAGAACACTCTGACAGGAGGGGCCTGTCAGCATGCTTTATGGGACCCTGCTAGTGAATGAATAGGGACAAATTACTTGTCAGATTTCTTTGTTTCTTTGAGTTCTACAGAGGCTAGTCTTTTGTAACTGCAAATAAGTGGTGAAGAAAGGTGACCCCTTCTCATAATATCTTTAATGCAAGCATGAGCAGCTTTTTTCTCTAATGAATATTGGACATTTTTGAGCCTCTAGGTTACCCTCGGGACATTTGATTAAGTGATGTTGGTCTATATCAATCTGGAAAATTCGGGATGTTGACCAAAACAACTATTTTCAGTGGGGAAAAGAGGTACTTGTTGATTTTATAAGATTAGCAAAAGATTTGCACAGTCTTATTTTATTGGTAGATTATTAAGGGGTGCTAAAATATCTATTATAAATCCTCCAGCAAAGCTTGACTTGTAACTTAGTAAAAAACACCTTGATTTTTAAGCACAGCACATTATTGGTAGCTGTTGCTAGTGTTGTATTTCTTGAAATGGATCTTGGTATTGACAGCACAAAGTTTTGGTCTTGTCACAAGATAGACTGTGTTTTCACTCAGCCTTGTATCAGACATGGTAGACTAAGGCATTTTTCTCCAGACCAGTCAAAACCACAGCCGCAGGAGCAATGATTATGCAGCTAAATGAAAACTCCTTGATATGTTTAAACACCTTAATAAAGGGGTTGACTTTGAGTCCTTAGCCTCTACTGTTTCTCCCTGCAGCTAATACTAAGTCAGTTGACTTTTAGCTAGATATTTATACTCTCCATAATAGTCTGCTTTTTTGTTTACCAGCCTTTCAGAATTACTGGACTAGAGGCATGTATTCAGTGCTGCTTACATTTGGCAAAACTGCAAAAATAATTTGAAAAATGCTCTTTTCCCGAAACAGTCTGACAGGTGTTTGCATTTTGTAAGCCGGATCAATACAACAAATGAGCTAAGACGCTGGGTGCGCTTCTTAACAGTCAGCCTGGGGAAGACCCGACTGATGCGCTATTTGAGACCGTCAAAGCAAACTATGCCTTGCAGGGGCAATGTCAAATAATCACATTAATTAACAGGTTATGTAGAATAAATAACACTCTTCCATAACACAACATAGCAAAGGTGCAACAAACATATGCAAACAAAAACAGAGTACTTTAGGTCAAACCTATCTGTGTGAAAAGCATTAGACCATCTATTTTCAGCCTAACCAGATGTTATCCTGGGGTAAAGTCTAGGCCTCAGGTTGTAACATCCAGTAGATTGTGGATCTAGTCTAAATCCGGATGACGGGGCATGACTAACATTGTCCTCAGCAGGAACAGAGTCAGTGTCAGGTACATCACTAAAGGGAAGTGGGTCAAGGGGGTCAGTCTCAGTGTCCACATGTGCGGTATGAATGGTAACAACATCAGTGTCAAACATTTCCAATGTTCTCTTGAAGCATTGGAAATTGATAAGCAAACTCATCATTAAATAATTTACAGTTTACTGCAGTCATGGATGTGTTTTGACAGCAGTAGATATGTGCTCTAAAATTATGGTAATTAATGTTCAGTTTAGAACTTTGTATGAGCAAAGCTAACGTTAGTTTCATTGTGGATATTGAGAAAAGAAAGGCTTAAATGAACACGTTTATAGTTGAACACAGACATGTACATTTCTAATCGGTTTGCATCTACCGTTTATTTTTATTTAATTTAATTTATTAAGATCCCCATTAGCTGCAGTAAAACTACAGCTATTCTTACTTGGGTCCAACAGCATAATATTTACAATATAGACAAACAAAGTTTATTATTTATTATTATTATTATTAAAAATTATTTTCCCCACATTCTAAAAAGATATACATATCATGTGTCCATTCTGTGTCCATCCACAGAAAAACACATACATTCAGGTGTCGAGGGACATAATCATTTGAGTTGCTGGTGAGTAATCAGACAGACTTTCCACATTTTCATCCACTAGGGGACAGAGGATGTCATCCATGAATACTATGCTTGTAGGAATGTGGATTAATGCAGAAGCTCTAGTCATAACATCCTTGCAGAGAATGAAAGGGGTAGACAGTTTTTGGATCAGACCAAAACGCTGGTAAAAGTTCTTGTTCATGAAGCTAATATTTAGCTAAGTGACACCATTACGAATTCAGAGAACATTATCAGCAAGGTTAACTGGTGGGCCATTCCACTCACTTGTTTTGCTGGGAAATGTGCCATTGACATTGCTCTTATGGCTGAAAGAGAAGCACCTGTGTCAAAAGTACCTACGCTGACGTAGTGTTAAAGTTCCCTTTTGCTCTCATTGGAGTATTCCATTGCACTTTGTGAAAGGTTGTCCATATGTGTCCTAGGAATGGGCTTTCTTGCACTAAAGGTGATTGTGGGTGAGGCTCAGTTAGCGTTTGGAGGGAGGGCAGCTTCAATGAAATGTCCTCCTCCCTCTGAAGGTTCCCAACTACCTGGTTTGGGGCGGGGCTGGGGCAATATTATTATCAGTCTTTTGTCCTCTCAAGACAGGGGGAGAGATCATTGCACTGGGCTCAGAGTTGCTGTATCCACAGTGGCTGGGTTTAAAGAAGGCTGGCTGATATAGTTGGGGCAAGTGCAAGTGGTGAACCCTGGTTGAGAACATTTGAAACAGTGAGGTTAAGTTTCTGCTGCTCCTTGCAATGTGAAGGTACACGGGGTCCACTTGGTCCAAGCACTGAATGGAGCTCATGCAGCAAGTGTACACACAGCAACTCCAGAGTGCCACTACTGTTGGCCTTAACAGTGACTTATGACATAGTAAATAAAAGAGGCGCCATAATGCTAATATGTACTACAACAGTAATATCCTTAGTGACTGTTACACATTAAGTCTTTTAAGTTCCTTTGCTGCCACTTGGTCACCAAAGATTACCAACCCTTCCACAAATTTTCTGAAGGGATGAGATCTGTACACTGGCTGGGCCACTCCATTACCCTAATGTGAGTATTCTTTAGCCAGTCTTTGGTTACCTTAGTGGTTTATCTTGAATTACTGTCATACTAGGTTACCTCTAAGGCCCATCTTTAGTGTTCTGACTGAGGGAAGAAGGTTTCCGTCTAGGATTCTATTAGATGCAGCCCCAACCACAGGTAAACAACCCCAAAGAATCATGGTTACACCTTTATGCTAATTGTGGAAATGAATTTGTGTCCTTCAAGAAAAGCTCAGCATTTCTCTTCTTGGCATTGTCTTAGATTGATCTGGATCTTACCTGACAGACTGGTATTAGTATCATCTAGCAGTTCTGGGCAAACAAAGATTACATATTGGGTTCCTTAAGGCTCCATAATTTGTTCATACTTCCTGGCTCAGATTATTGATTATTGCAGCACTCATTTTTTTTAGGTGGCAAAAAAGTTAGAGATCAGAACTTAATTACAGTCACTAAAATTAAAAGCCACATGGCATGCAAGAAACCAAGGAGTTGTGATAGACTTTCACCTAAACTTTAACATCAACAGAAAGTGTATTAGTAAATCAGCCAATCTACTATCTTGTCCCTATTGTCACAGGACATCAAGGAGAGGTGGCTGGTGGAGAGGTTGGAATGGAGAAAAAGATTATGTGGAAGGTTTTGCTTTCTGCACATAAATAGATGATGTCAGGATGGATTTTCCCTCCATCTTTAAATAAACTGCCATATAACATTGATCCTGTTATTTCTTTGTGTGTGTGAAAACTTTGTAAAAATATTTCCTTAACTTTAATGTGTAGCAATCCTCTAGATGACATCAACAAAATTCACACCTAACTGTATCTCTTAAAATGTGAATGCGTTTGTTAAATTAAGCCATTATCCCTCCCTAAACCCAGCCATGAGGTTCTTTGTGATAAACCAACATAAAGATAAATATGCAAAGAATCACAAGGTGTAATTTCATAATTTTACTTAGGTTGCTTTCTACAGTACTTTACTTATGCCAAGGCTTGTGTGGCCTTGATTTTCTCATAGATTATAGTACTCGGTGATACAATGCTAACTATAATAGAGCCACTTTGTAACAATGGAGTTGATGAAGTTCCTGCATAGTGGATTAGAAATGTATTTGAAAGCCTTGTTGTCACTCCTCTGCCTCTATCAAGAGTCTTTGCCATAAAACCAGTTTCCTTTTAAGGGAAGTTACCCCTCTTATTCCACCATTTCTATATTTAGTGGAGAACTTGAGGTGACATGGGCTTTCTGCTATCTGCCAAGACTAAAATATCTCCTCTTTTTGCCATTCATTTCCTCTTAGTGGGCTTTATCCATCTGCAAGGGGATCTAGTCAGCCTTTGGTCTGATGACATGGATTTAATCCTCAGACTAAAGATTTTTTAAATATATATATTTTTTACCCTTCTTGTAAAATGTGCATGCTGGGCAGCTGCTTTGTGGCTCAAAAAGCGCATTATGATTCTGCCAAGAGGAGACAAACTGAGAGTTAAACACAGAAACAAAAGCAGTGAATCAAAGGGTATTGGATTGTAAGCTTTGCATCAATGCTTATTGGGCTGCCAGCAGAATTTATTAAATCTGATTTTTCTTTTTTCCTGTTCCAAGTGGTATTCTATGATACTTGGCAAACATGTCCTTTAAGCCATTAGAGGGGTAGATTTGATCCCTGCAGGCCAATACTGCCTTACTACTTTAATGTTTTTATTTTACTGGCTTGGTAACTGTATCATAAAATTGAGTTCAAATGAACCAAAACATTTCTAGGAACAAGTTTACCAATTTGTCGGATGGTTTAAGTGAAGAGTGAATATGTCTCAAATTTCACACCAGGTCCTGCACAAGACTTGGTGACAGCTCCCCTGAGCTTTGCTATAGGGCCTTTCTGCTGATTTACCTCAGAAGTGTCTGTTCTGGTACAGAGGCTGTTTGAGAGCAGTGAAGTATCAGCACTCAGACTTTGTTGGGATTTGAACCAACGGCAATGGTCCACAGATATTGAAGGTGCTAACTTCCAAATGTGATGCGATGATGGGCTTTCCAGCTGTCTATCAATGTCACCACGTGAACCCAATGTCAGATCACAAAAAGCAATCAATTAGTCATAAACTCAATCTCTTATAAGATCACTTAAATTTCAACCCCAGCAGGATGCAATGGTGTGTTTCACTTGGAGAAACTTGGTTGTAGCATGAACATTAATGAATAGTAAAAGCAAAGACCTGTATTTTCAAAGCAGGTTTCAGTCAATTTATTTTGGCAAGCAGTTATTCAGTTGATAAAAATAAGCAAATAATTTGTTGAATAATTCAAATTGCTATTTTTTAGGCAAGCATGTTCAGAAGCTTCAAGTGACAGAAAATGCCTTATTTTATTTCTCTTTTCATTTCAATATTTCCATTTTTATTATATCTATTAATGAAAAATTTGGGAATTTAATTCATTTTGACAAAATGAGTATTTATGAAAAATTTATTTTGCTAGAAATTCTGATAGACAAATCTTTTTGGAAATATTTTTAGCCACAAAAACAAAGACTGTCATGTTGTGGAAAATAATCCCATCACACTTATTAAGCTAACATAGGTTTAAAACTACAACTGGCAGATTGCAACATTTCTGTTTTGCGGCCAGTTGCAGTCACTACGCAAGCAGAGAGCCTAATTAACCAGCTACAATTAACTCGTTATACTTACTTATACTAAGGTTATGTTACTTTTAAAAACCACTGTAGCAAAGTGATATATTATTCAGCTCATGTAGAACTTTAAAACTACTAAATGTAGCAGTGAGTCAATGTATCAAATCAAGACAACAGTACAGATGTAATAACTATAATAGCTCAAACTACAGTAATTATAACTGTATTATAACTAAGTCATTAATAATCAATGTAGTACATTTGCAGCAGAAATAGGTGGTGTTTTTTTCTGTCTTAATCAAATGCCATCAAATAGACCTTTATATTTTTGGGGGTTTTTTTGTGGAAAAACTGATATGATGAAATTGTGGTATTTTTACGTAAGGTTATTATAACAGTGCAAAAATCTTAAAAAGGCCCTTCTACAGGTCCTTCTCAAAATATTAGCATATTGTGATAAAGTTCATTATTTTCCATAATGTTATGATGAAAATCTAACATTCATATATTTTAGATTCATTGCACACTAACTGAAATATTTGAGGTCTTTTATTGTCTTAATACGGATGATTTTGGCATACAGCTCATGAAAACCCAAAATTCCTATCCCACAAAATTAGCATATCATTAAAAGGGTCTCTAAACGAGCTATGAACCTAATCATCTGAATCAACGAGTTAACTCTAAACACCTGCAAAAGATTCCTGAGGCCTTTAAAACTCCCAGCCTGGTTCATCACTCAAAACCCCAATCATGGGTAAGACTGCCGACCTGACTGCTGTCCAGAAGGCCACTATTGACACCCTCAAGCAAGAGGGTAAGACACAGAAAGAAATTTCTAAACGAATAGGCTGTTCCCAGAGTGCTGTATCAAGGCACCTCAGTGGGAAGTCTGTGGGAAGGAAAAAGTGTGGCAGAAAACGCTGCACAACGAGAAGAGGTGACCGGACCCTGGGGAAGATTGTGGAGAAGGGCCGATTCCAGACCTTGGGGGACCTGCGGAAGCAGTGGACTGAGTCTGGAGTAGAAACATCCAGAGCCACCGTGCACAGGCGTGTGCAGGAAATGGGCTACAGCTGCCGCATTCCCCAGGTCAAGCCACTTTTGAACCAGAAACAGTGGCAGAAGCGCCTGACCTGTGCTACAGAGAAGCAGCACTGGACTGTTGCTCAGTGGTCCAAAGTACTTTTTTCGGATGAAAGCAAATTCTGCATGTCATTCGGAAATCAAGGTGCCAGAGTCTGGAGGAAGACTGGGGAGAAGGAAATGCCAAAATGCCAGAAGTCCAGTGTCAAGTACCCACAGTCAGTGATGGTCTGGGGTGCCGTGTCAGCTGCTGGTGTTGGTCCACTGTGTTTTATCAAGGGCAGGGTCAATGTAGCTAGCTATCAGGAGATTTTGGAGCACTTCATGCTTCCATCTGCTGAAAAGCTTTATGGAGATGAAGATTTCATTTTTCAGCAATACTTGGCACCTGCTCACAGTGCCAAAACCACTGGTAAATGGTTTACTGACCATGGTATCACTGTGCTCAATTGGCCTGCCAACTCTCCTGACCTGAACCCCATAGAGAATCTGTGGGATATTGTGAAGAGAACGTTGAGAGACTCAAGACCCAACACTCTGGATGAGCTAAAGGCCGCTATCGAAGCATCCTGGGCCTCCATAAGACCTCAGCAGTGCCACAGGCTGATTGCCTCCATGCCACGCCGCATTGAAGCAGTCATTTCTGCCAAAGGATTCCCGACCAAGTATTGAGTGCATAACTGTACATGATTATTTGAAGGTTGACATTTGTTTGTATTAAAAACATTTTTCTTTTATTGGTCGGATGAAATATGCTAATTTTGTGAGATAGGAATTTTGGGTTTTCATGAGCTGTATGCCAAAATCATCCGTATTAAGACAATAAAAGACCTGAAATATTTCAGTTTGTGTGCAATGAATCTAAAATATATGAATGTTAAATTTTCATCATGACATTATGGAAAATAATGAACTTTATCACAATATGCTAATATTTTGAGAAGGACCTGTATATGTGTGATATCTAAAGTGTCATGTTTACCTGCATGTTTGTCTATATAAGACTGTCAGGAGCATCTGAGGCAATATTTTATCAGACTATGCAGAATATCAACAAAAATAAACCCTTTGTTGAATTTTTCATATTTGTTTAAAGATGCAGTATACAGCTTTGAAAACCACCGTGTGAAATCATCAAAGGGGCATGCAAAACCTAACTTAGAACTCATAAGCCACTTGTAGGATTCTCAAGCAGAGGAAAGTCAGGCCACATAGGACTCTGATCCTATCTGTCTTTCAGCAAGGCTTTTTAGCCAAAAAACATTATTTATTCAGGGGAGGAGAATAAAAAAAACTTGCTCCTGCCCAACTGTATAAGAGACAGGAGTACCTCAGACGGCAAGTAATGATAGCAGTTTCTCTTACAAGTAATGTAGATAGCTATCCCGGAGTTCCAGTCAGAAATTTACATAGATTCAACATGGGCATTAATTTTGCAAGAATTTAAACATTTTAATTGTAAATCTTTTTTTTTCAGTGTGGAATGAAAACAATTTTAATGAAGATTACAAACATGCTTTCTGTGAATTTTTTTCTAATCTACAGATTCTAAATTATACATACAGATATTCAATAATATTTGATCACACAAAGTGTCCAATTTTCAACTAATGTATTGGTACAAGTTACTAGTTGTTTATGTTGATCATGCCTATGATACTTGTATGAAAGCTTAGGAATGGAACTCTAATGGAGTGTGGATTTTGTGGATTTTGACAGAGACAAGTTTAATTCAAGGGTCTTTCTTTCTTTTATGTTTGGAGTGAAAATGTGCACATTTTCTTTTAATCGACATCCGTTAGTCATTGTGCAAACAATTAGTGTTGCATTAGTTTTGTAAAACTCTCTTGAGAAAAATAAAATGTTTTACATTTGTCCCAGAAGGGAACCTCTTCATTTTTGCAAATCTTTGCAAAATATTTTTATATGAACATTAAATATACTGGGAAGAGTTAATTGTTAAAAAATTGTTCCTAATGTGTCTTCTGTACATTGTCAGCTTGATAAATGAAATAAAAAAAAGCTACCAATGCTAAAGCACATAGATGACTCTTTGTTCTCTGATTCTGACTGCAGCAAGATAAAAAGTATGTCTTCTCTGTCGATATGCTCCCCCAGAAGACTATCTGGGCTTGGCCTTGTGGCTCCTTTGTGACTTTCAGCAGGAAGCATATTTGATTCCAAGACTCTTCCTGAAAAGTCTCTGTGCTTTTAAAACATCGTGTCAAAACTTCAAGGTCTTTGGCTGTCCAACATTATTTTCACAGGGATAAAACAAAGCTCTTCAAGGCTATTTGACAGACTTGAATGCTAAAATGATTTACCTCCTCTCTTCCTCCCTGTTTTCAGGATCTATATTTACAGGCTTGTTATGTTCTTCTCGGCTTTGTACAATTACACAACCTAATTAATTATTCACCCATTGCTGCTCTATCATAGCCTCCTTAGCTTTGTTTATCTCCCCCTTCAGTCTCTTTCAGTGCATTCTCCACAGCAGACAATGAAATACTGACAACCTTACGGTTTAGCACAGAACTAAGCAAACTTTGTGCAAGGCAGTCCTTTAAGTGAACAGTGGGACCCGATAATTGTTCCTTTCAAGAGTCTTGTTAATTCTCTGATCAAAGGACATGAGACAGTCCATAAATAGTACACTAACTGCAAACCAGAGCTTACAGCTTTGCAGGATTGTAGCTCTGCAATAGCTCTATATGTGGCTTGGAGATCCAGGCAAACATTTAAGAGAATTTATTTCCATCTCTCACACTCCAATTTAATTTGCACCTACTAACACTTCATTTTCAGCTATTCCCCGTATAAGTTGCCAGGATTCATGGGCACCCCAACAGTCATCTTACGTTGCTGAATTAAAAAAAATGTGTTCAAGTAATTGTGCTTAAAAATTAATGCAGGTTTTGAGAACCAAACTACCGGCCTCATTCATCATGTTCCTGACAGCTTCCCCTGGAGATTAAGCATTCGCACTGAACACTGAAGAAAAAACAGGGAGGAGTCCAGATGAGAAACAGGGTCATTAACTTGCGGCTCCTCAGTGGGAATAGGTGTCTGATTGGGCTCTGGGATTTTTATGAGAGGATTTTAAGACAGAGCATAAAGGATCTTGTAAAAGATTTGTCTAACTTTGTAAAGTATAAGACAGCTGTATACTTACTGGTATGTGCTAAAGATCAGCCCTGCAGTGTTATTTGTCTTCTTGGGATGTACTTATCATTTGGTTCTGGATGAGAGAACAGAAGCTGATTGCTAAGCCCATCAGGTGCTGTATGTGTGTTAATCTTCAGTGTGTTAGAAACAGATTCAGTGCACTGCTGCTTTCTGGTCCAACTCTGCAGTGAAGTCAACACATTTAGAAGCTTAGCTGCTCAAGAATGAAATTATGACACTTGAAACAAGTAGCATACTTATGTTTTTCCGCAATAGAGCGAACATGCATTCAAATTAACACAGGTTTTACAACTATACTGCAGACTTTGTTGTGAAGCCCTTCTTTTTCAAACTACTTAGATTTGTATGTAAATTTTAATGTATCTGTGTGGAAAAATTACCATTTATTCAGATTCATTTGTATGTTGGTTAAACTGACATTCTGGTAATGAAATTGCAATATTGATTTCTTGGGTTTTACAGGTCAATTAAGCTCTTTTTCTGTAGGAGCTTAATTGTGCCAAAACTGCAATATTTTGAATTACCACTTGAGGGTAATTGTTAAAGGAAGTCTTCATGTATTCCAAAATTACATGTTTAGCTATCAAATCTTTAAAAGTATTTTTATTGTAACATTTCAATTATCACAACACCATGAATTGTTCATATCAAACTGGCAACATGCATCATTCACCTTATTCACAGATATTAACATTGTGCTCCCTTGATTAAGACAAATAAGTCCATAAATTAAGATTATGTGTATTAAAGTGGAGTGAAGATATGACAAAAAGAAGACGCAAAAAAGCAAAGAAAGCCAATACTACTAGATGTCTGTCAGTATTTACAAAACTATTGCTTCCTGCCAGTCTGAAATTTTTTTTTACATTTACCAAGGAATAGTTTAAGAAGCATCTCATCCTAAACCAGCCACAACCAAGTGTTCCCTTAAAGTTTTCTGACAGAGGAGTCAAGAAAATAGCAGAATAGTTTTTTTAAGATTCAAGAAGCAGTTGCAGAGAGCTTTAGAAAAACCTTAGCAGGTACAACTCTTCAAAGAACCAATAAGTAATGCACTAAACCATAATGGTCTGTATGCCCGCTCACTGCACAAGTCTGCATGCTAGAGCTAGCTGAAGGCATGCTGGAAGCATGCTGAAACTTATTTAAAATTTGGAGCTGAACCTTTGGAAAATCACTGACATACTGGGAGGATATAATAAGGTCAGTTGAGACCAAAAGTGAACCCTTTGGATGTCAATGCACACACAATGTATGAAGGAGGAATGGCACTGCACTTACTCTCAAAAACCCTATACCAACTGTTAAATCAGGGGGTTGGATTATTATCGCTATGGGCCTGTCTTTCAACAAGTGGTACTGACAAATTTTATATAAATGATAGAAAGATGAATGGAAAAATGAATGGGGATGTCTTAAGAATAAACAAAGAGGAAAGTTTAAACAAGATAATGATCCTAAGCTGAAAAATGGTTTTCTACAAAGGAAAAAACATGTTTCATTAAGCATATTTAGTGTTTATCCCTTCACATTAATACACATAACTTGTTTTTTTGCATGTGTGGATTATTTGGGTTGGCACTGACATCTGCTGAGAATTTGATGTCAGTATTCCCATTAGAAATGTACCTAAAGAAATATTGGCATGTTTATTGCTTAATTTCTTCTTTGTGTATGTGTTGTTATGTGTTAACAGAAACTGAAGCAGATACTTATAAGTTTCCCTTAATGGCTTTATTTTCGTTTGAAAGATAAACAAATTCGTTCTACTTTTTAAGTACATGGTTTGACTGTGTTGGACTGTTGTCTCTCAGCTATGCCTCTGTTGCACATGCTCATAGTTGGACACCATCACAGCTGGAGACTGTATAGTAAACTTGTGTTTTATATGTTTGTCACTGAGAAGCCTCACTGGACCACTGGCCTTTGATTCACAGCTTTCACCAAGTCTGAAAGTAAAATTTTGAAAAAAAAGAGCTTACAAAGGAATGTGCTTGTATCATTTTTACTGAGTTGTAACAGGCTTGGATTTTTTGCTGGCATACCTTTCATCTGCTCCTTCAATGTCACCCAAGTTGAGAGCATGGTGGTACTATGGGCTACTCACACAGAAAACAACAGGTATATTATGTGTGTCAGTTATCCTACTGTAAATCATACTTAAAAATGTGACTGACGAGTAGATTTCTTCCCATAGACTAGGCTCCAGCCCTTCTCAACTAGATGTTCTATTTCTCCATTTGGGGAAAGAAATCATAATAATTAACAGAAAAACATCAGTCTGTGTGTAATTAATCTATATAATGCATTTCACTTAGTGAATTGATTTACTGAAATAAATGAACTATTCAATAAGATTGCAATTTCTGAATTTGACTGTATTAGTTCATGGAGTTAACAGAAATTCCACCCAAAAAATGCAGAAATACCCCTGGCATGCCAAGCGACAATAATATCGACATTAATGACACATTTATATAAAAAGATGAAAATCCTAAGCATAATCAAAGACAGTGGTGAAACAATAGCAGTTTGCTATGTTTTCCTTTTTTGATAATGTTTACCATTTTCTTGCAGTTTAATTTTGAAACGGTCAGACATAGAGAAACCCGGTAAAACATGATCAGTTGTTAATGTGGTTTGTAGTTAAGTTGATGTAGTTTGTATGTCACCATCACAGATTTTCTGTCAACATGTATGCACCAAAAGATTTTAATTGAATACAATTTTCTTTTTTTAAGTATCAATAGAAATGCTTTTTTTTGTTGTTTTTGTAAAAACAATTGTCTTTGAGGAACCAAAACCATGATGTGGGCAAATAAACCCATAATATCTAGGCCAAAATAACTACATAAAACGAAATAAAAATGTAGGACCGAGTGATGAAAAAAAGTTTTAACTCTGGAAGACTAAATATTAGTTTTATATTTAACTATTCCAGGTCTGATGCTGTGTTTGATTTTTCTCAGAAGCTGCAGCATGGAACTAGGAATGACATCACACCGGAGTTGAGAACATTTTCATTTTAGGTTCGAAAATGGTGGGATTTGATTTTTCTTTGGGTGCAGCACATGTGAGCAGTATTTTGTGTGTTCACACAAAAGGAATATGTTCTCAAATATGTATTTTACAGCTCTGTGTGTGCCCCCTCTTTAATAAGATACAAACCATCAGATGTGCTAATAAATAGCTAATACTTGTAATTTTCACTATATTCTACATGTGTGGCAAGATTGTACAAGTTCCCCCCTCATCAGCTCGCCAAAGCTCCCAAGGCTCAACAAAAGGCATCACAGTAAGAGAATAAGGGTCACAACCACTAGACCTTATCATTAATCACAGAATCTAGGGGGTTTACTCGGGATTATCCATCCTGAGGGAGGTCGAGTTAGTTATGGAGTCTCCCGTTGGTGCTGCTGCAAGAAGGAAATAGGAGTCTGCTGGCTTCTGATATAATAAACTCTGCCCTGGTTGAGGTAATCTACAGAGGCTGAAAGGACTGGAACATTGATTTCAGTTTAAGAAGCAGGTAGGAGGAAAAAAGGAACTGAAGTCCAAAAAACCTTAAAATTTGCTGTCTATCCCCAGGTGAGGGAAATGTGTTCAGATAAAATGTTTTCATGCTTGTGTAGGTGCAGAAGAAAACTGTGCCAGGCTTGATTCAGGTCACCTTCTCAATGCTCATGATTACTTGTATCCCTTCTTTTGTCTGCACCTGTTGCTTTTGGAAATAAAAGAACAGGACTAGGGTATTTGTAAAGTTGATTATAAATAATTAAACTTTTATATTTTTAAGGTATTTGCTATTTAATTCATGACTGGTTTCATTAGCAAATCTTTACTCTGCACACAAAATTATGTTACATTTGAGTACTTCTATTACCAGAGGGCATATGGTCCCTCAATATTCTTACTTAGTCGATTCAAAGATGGTCTTAGCCGAGAACTAAGCATTTTTTTTTTTTTGACCCCAGCCCCTAAAGAGAAGGGGTCAACAGACCTCAAGGCTGTTTTGTTACCCCGCATGATTAATGGTGAATTAACAAGATGGCAGGTCTTTGAGCACATCATGGCTCTCACATTGCCTCTGCATTATTAATGCCAGCACAAAGAGCCTGTTTAATGAGCCAGAACTCTCTCCCTGGATGTTGATTAGGCATTCAGTCGGTGTAAAAGCTCACCCCCTGAATGTATCTACATTTAAAGAAATGTGTGCATGATGTTACGTGTGTGTGTGTGTGTGTGTGTGTGTTCTTGTACTTGTTGCTGAGTGAGAACCATTTTTCGTATTTTTATCGCAAAGTGAGGACATTTTCCTGGTCCTCACTTTTTCAAATTCCGTTCTTGGGACAGGGGTTAGATTTAGGACTAGGGTATGAATTGAGTTATTGTTAGGGTTAGGGTTAGGTATTAACTGGTTAGGGTTAGTGTTAGGGTCAGGGTTAGGCACCAAAAATCAAGGAAAATGAATGGAAGTCAATGGAAGTAACTGAAAAGTCTTCATAAGGATAGTAAAACACGGATGTGTGTGTGTGTGTGTGTGTGTGTGTGTGTGTGTGTGTTGGGGGTCGGGAGGGGGTCCTTGGGAAACCCTGACCAGGAAAACACGCATTTTTCAAAGTATGTCATGCATGTGCATCTACCAAACGAACCATAGTAAGCTATAATTTTAATCGATGAAGCTTTGTTATGTCTTATCTGTTGTACCACATTTTCATACAGCTGCAGATGTGAATTTCCAGACATTTAGTATAGTTATGAGAGTTTTTTCATAATGCATCATCGAAATGTTGCAAGATCTTTCTTAAACTAATTAACCCTTTAAAGCTACGGAGTTCACACATTTAAATATGGCATTGAGTTCATTAATTTTAATATAGAATCACACTGGGATATGGTATCTGCAAATATCTAATCTTAAATCTATCTGAGCATTTTCAGAGACAATAGTGGTAGAGCAGGCATCCCTATATGGGGGCAATTAGTCTTTGACGCAGCCACTGGGGTTTCGATTTTCAACCTTGGGACCTTTGCTGTATGTCTTCCCTCCTTCTGTCTCTCCCTTTTTCCTAAACTAAAAAAAGACATGCCTGAATAATAATTTGGTTTTCAAACAAAAAGCTCAGACTAAACATTGGTGTTAGAATTTATAATACTCCTTTAGAGAGAGTGGAAAGTTTTTTGCTTTTTGGGGATTCAGTTGCATTGTAGGTTGACATGGAGAAAACATGTCAAAAAAATATATTAATGTCATTAGGTGCCTGGCAGATAGTCACACACTGAGATACTGTATATCTATGTGGCAATAAACTAGAGCAGAATGGATTGTGGTTGTGTGGTGTATGGAGCTGCAGCATAATCTGTGTTGACAGAATTAGATATCATTCAGGCCAGAGATCTTAAGTTATGCTTGCGAGCAGTTTAGTCAGCATCGGTATGTGCCTTCCAGGTGGAGGGAGGAGAAATTCCCTTGTAGTTGAGAAGAAAGCAGTTAATAGTTAAATACTGGTTGACCTTGAAGGGGTATACAAGTAAAAAAGGTTTGGAACCCTGTTGGGAGAGGAGTAGGCAACACATAAGTTTCAGATGGCGGTAGCAAAGTAGCAGCAGAATTTTCAGTAAACAATCTTGACCTGTGTCCAAATGTATATTGGCTAGATGTCCCAAGTTGGAAACTGCATGGAGCCCTTATAGATCTGGAGTTGCATCACAATAAATTGAGGAATAAATGTGCTGATGTAGTTCAAGTCTACTACAGTCATAGACAGGAATTATAATGGTTATATGCAAATATACACAGATGGTTCAAAAGACCTTCACACTGGGAAACCTGGGGCTGCAATAGCAATACAAGAGTTTCAAGTGGCATATGAGAGAAGAACTACACATGGACTAAGTATATACGCAGTAGAGCTTACAGCACTGTTGAAGGCAATGAAAAGGGTCTTAGAGAGTACTGCAAATAGCATCTTAATATGAAGTGACTCTAGTTCAGCACTGTGTTATGATTTGGGGTTGTTTGGTTTTTGGTTAAGGTTTTGAATCGTTCTTCTGTTTTTTATTATTATTATTATTAGATTTTGAATCATGCTTCTAGTCATGCTTTAGTTTTGTCAAGTTTGGTTTTCGGATCTGGTTATGCTATTGTTTCATGTTTTTCTAGTTTCTTTGTGTTACTTTGTGTCAAGAGTCTCTGTTTTGCTCCAGCCACGTTTTGTTCTCCTTTCAATTAACTTTATTCAGTTCACCTGCTCCAAGCTAATCTGGCTCCTTTCTTCACCTGGTTCACGTTCCATATATACACCTCTGGCTGTTTATTCCTTGCGGAAACATTTTTCAAATCATGTTCATGCCTTGCTTTCAGATCATGCTCATGTCTTGTTTGGATCATGCCGTGCCTGTCTTGCCTGCCCGTTTGTTGTTTTGTTCCTGGCTCTTTCTTTGAGTGAGTTTTTGTGATGCAGGGACTATGAATTACAGGAGCCAAGTAGACATACAGGGGTTGGACAATGAAACTGAAACACCTGGTTTTAGACCACAATAATTTATTAGTATGGTGTAGGGCCTCCTTTTGCGGCCAATCCAGCGTCAATTCGTCTCGGGGCATAAATCTTCAGCATCTTTTTACTTTTTTAAAATTTTTTACATTTTTTAACTACTTTGTGTTGAAATTGGATTTTGTAGAAAATGTTTCTATAGTTTAGACAAGCCAACATACATGCATATCTGGATTAATTTATAGCATGTGTTCAGACTGATTTTGTTCGCAGAAGAGCTGCTGCTCCTGGTACCATGGGTGCTCTGGTTATACAGGTTAAAATGTTAAAACAAATATCAACATATGTCCCGAAATGTTGGACATACAGTACAGATCAAAGGTTTGGACACACCTTCTCATTCAAAGAGTTTTCTTTATTTTCATGACTACGAATATTGTAGCTTCACACTGAAGGCATCAAAACTATGAGAAGGCATCAAAACTATGAATTAACACGTGGAATTATATACTGAACTAAAAAGTGTAAAACAACTGAAAACATGTTTTATATTCTAGGTTCTTCAAAGTAGCCACCTTTTGCTTTGATTACTACTCTTGGCATTCTGTTGATGAGCTTCAAGAGGTAGTCACCTGAAATGGTTTTCCAACAGTCTTGAAGGAGTTCCCAGAGATGCTTAGCACTTGTTGGCCCTTTTGCCTTCACTCTGTGGTCCAGCTCACCCCAAACCATCTCGATTGGGTTCAGGTTCGGTGACTGTGGAGGCCAGGTCATCTGGCGCAGCACCCCATCACTCTCCTTCTTGGTCAAATAGCCCTTACACAGCCTGGAGGTGTGTTTGGGGTCATTGTCCTGTTGAAAAATAAATGATGGTCCAACTAAACGCACACCGGATTAAATAGCATGCCGCTGCAAGATGCTGTGGTAGCCATGCTGGTTCAGTATGCCTTCAATTTTGAATAAATTCCCAACAGTGTCACCAGCAAAGCACCCCCACACCATCACACCTCCTCCTCCATGCTTCACGGTGGAAATCAGGCATGTAGAGTCGATCTGTTCACCTCTTCTGCGCCGCACAAAGACACGGTGGTTGGAACCAAAGATCTCAAACTTGGACTCATCAGACCAGACAAAGCACAGATTTCCACTGGTCTAATGTCCATTCCTTGTGTTCTTTAGCCCAAACAAGTCTCTTCTGCTTGTTGCCTGTCCTCAGCAGTGGTTTCCTAGCAGCTATTTTACCATGAAGGCCTGATTCACACAGTCTCCTCTTAACAGTTGTTCTAGAGGTGTGTCTCCTGCTAGAACTCTGTGTGGCATTGACCTGTTCTCTAATGTGAGCTGCTGTTAACCTGCGATTTCTGAGGCTGGTGACTCGGATGAACTTATCGTCCACAGCAGAGGTGACTCTTGGTCTTCCTTTCCTGGGGCGGTCCTCATTTGAGTCAGGTTCTTTGTAGCGCTTGATGGTTTTTGCGACTGAACTTGGAGACACTTGCAAAGTTTTCCCAATTGTTCAGACTGACTGACCTTCATTTCTTAAAGTAATGATGGCCAGTCGTTTTCCTTTACTTAGCTGCCTTTTTCTTGTCATAATACAAATTCTAACAGTCTACTCAGTAGGACTATCAGCTGTGTACTGTATCCACCTCCTGCACAACACACCTGTCTGTCCCAACCCCATTTATAAGGCTTGAAATCCCACTTATTAAACCTGACAGGGCACACCTGTGAAGTGAAAACCATTTCAGGTGACTACCTCTTGAAGCTCATCAACAGAATGCCAAGAGTGTGCGTAGCAGTAATCAAAGCAAAAGGTGGCTACTTTGAAGAACCTAGAATATAAGACATATTTTCAGTTGTTTCATACTTTTTCGTTCAGTATATAATTCCACATGTGTTAATTCATAGTGTTGATGCCTTCAGTGTGAAGCTACAATATTCATAGTCATGAAAATAAAGAAAACTCTTTGAATGAGAAGGTGTGTCCAAACTTTTGGTCTGTACGGCATGTTGATATTTTTCAACATTTTTAACTACCGTAAATTCCGAATTATAAGTCGCTACTTTTTTCACAGACTTCGAACACTGCGGCCTATACAACGGTGCGGCTAATGCATGTTCTTTTTCATGCCGCCAAAAATATTTTGCCTGGTAACAGTAGACAGAGGTTCAAAGAGGTCCAATGAACTTGTGCGATAAATCAAGAGCACTTTCACAATTCAATTACCGGTATTGTAAATCAGACATTTATATTCACCCTCACCAACATGGAAAATCACCAATGGGTTTTGAAAGACTGGACTGTTGTGTGATTAAGGGGACTCTCAAGTGAGAGCGTCAACCAAGAGGCTGAAGTGAGTGACGGGATCCTGAGGCTGTTCAATTCGGACACTGAAGAACAGGACTTTGATGGTTTCAGTGCGCAGGAAGAAGATGAAGAAGGCAATCAATGACTTTTGACCTGGTAGGTTGCAGTGGATATCAGTTAGGAGATATTAGAATGTTGTTCGTGCACTGTTCAGTAAAAAAGCATTAGCAATGAAATTTGTGTGTTACTGAGAACGTAAGTATATTTAAAGGTAGCCATGTTAGCCACGGTTTGAAAAAAAGCATTTGCAGTATGTATTTGTTTATATTACCATCCGGATTAAGTGAAAAGTTAAAAATTCCTCACGTGTAATATCTTTCTGTGTAAATCATATTACAACGTGGGACACCCATGGCTTAACATCTGGTGCGGACTGTACAAGTGCAAAATTGGTTTTCTTTTTAAAATTACAGCATGCGGCTTTTAATTAGGTGCACTCTGTAGTCCGGAATTTACGGTAAGTCATACTTTTTTCAACATATGTCCAGAAATGGGCTGCACGGTGGCGCAGTTGGTAGCACTATTGCCTTGCAGCAAGAAGGTCCGGGGTTTGACTCCCAGGTGGGGGTCTTTCTGCATGGGGTTTGCATGTTCTCCCCGTGCATGCATGGGTTCTCTCTCTGGGTACTCCAGTTTCCTCGCACAGTCCAAAAGCATGACTGTTAGTTTACTTGATCTCTCTAAATTGCCCTTAGGTGTAAATGGGTGTGTGCAAGGTTGTTTGTCTGTGTTGCCCTGTGATGGACTGGCAACCTGTCCAGGGTGTACCCCGCCTCCCGCCCGTAGACAACTGGTGATAGGCACCAGCTCCCCTGTGACCCACCATGAAATAAGCAGTATAGAAGATGAATGAATGAATGTCCAGAAATTTATCTCCAGTTACATACAACAAGGCCAAGAGCAACCCATTATGTTCATCATAGTTTTTTATGGTGCAAAACTAATTAAACAATCAGGTCATATTTCTCATATTTAGGTTGGAAAACATGATTACAACAAGACCATAAAACATATACTGACTCATTATCTCTGTAGTTCTGACAGGAGATGCAGGAGTAGAAAAAAAACATTCAAGTTTTCATTAAGTGATCACTTTCAGAAAGCAAGAAACATCTTTTTCTTTGATTTGAGAAAGAAATCTGATAGATGAACATGGCAGTGATAATTGCTTCATTCATTTCTACATGCCCAGGATTATTTTGGTTGTGACTTTTATTTTTTCAAATGATACCCTCATTTGAAATGATCAGATGTTCTTCCTGGAGGATTTTAACATATTTGTTTGTCATTCAGCATAGAGTATCTGTGTAATGTGATGCGACATCTTTTGAGGGCACAACGATAACCAGTTTCTAGAGGGAGCATTTCAGTGCAATGAATTCATAAAGCAACAATTACTTTGACCAGCTGTTATTATCCTTTCAAACAGCAGAAATGTTGCAACAAAAGGTAGCAATTAAGAAACATTATCTGTAAAGACTGGGCTATATTTCTGAAAAGCTCTAATTACTACAGCGAAAAAAATCCTTTTCCATCTGTGGCGCTCCCATAAAAAGGACCATGCTGTAGCTGCTGGGGCGATGGAAAGGTTTCCACACCACAGTGATCATGGTAGGTTTCCTGACATAATAGGCATAATCAGAGGTCTTTAGTTTTTGAATTACAAGGTGGGGGAAGAAAAAGGACACATGCCTGTGTCAAACAATGGTGTGTTATTAAATACAGAATAATCAGATGTGTTAAAATTCTAATTTAGCAACAATCTGTGTAAATGTGTTGAATGTTTTAACCAAACTCACCCTTTGTTGTTCTTTGGAGCTTATTTAATGGCCTACTGAAGTGCTGAGCATTTGAGTGGAGACGGGCACAGTGACAAAAGACAAAACGCTACAAGCATTGATCTTCGTCTCTTTCAAGCCAGATCGCTTTGTAATTCTGAACTCTTAATTTTCTTGTCCTTAAGCATCCAGCCCGTTGTTATTTGTTCCTCACTCCTCACTTTTTACTGAAATCTAGAATCTCAATGGTTGCATTAATCAACCATCGTGGGGCAGACAAAAAAAAAAACTTGCTCAGTCAAGCAGGAGGCACCATGGAGCTAGCACTTTAGAAAACATGCTTCTTCATATGTCTCAAGCTTTTGCATACGTCTAGTTTGCACCCTTGCCTCTCAGACAATCAATAAAGTACATAAGCTGAAGTAAAAATGATTTGATTGTTAAATCAATAATTTGTGATTCAGCAGAGCTTCAATTTAACACAGACAAGCAAAGGATTAAACATTTTTACTAAAGAATCACAAAGTAAAACATCACTTTTTATGTTTTGGCTTGGTAATGTCAATTTCTGAATTATGAAGGAAAATTTATTGATTTTAAATTCATAAAAGGCAATTCAACTTTGAGCAGCAATGGATGGTAAATAGAAGCATAATACTATCATACTTTTAGCATTAAGCTTTTCTGCCACCTACATCCATGCATACGTTTGATTGAGTATAACAGCGATTTTGAGCAAAAATTCCCTCTGAGAATATCTTACTTTTTAAAGAAAAAAAGATCCTTGCATCCTATGTTAACTGGATTTTCTCATCATAAATAATTAACATAAAAACAAAAAACATGCATTAAAATACATTATATTAATATGGAAGGCAAGCCATTTTTCATTTTTCGGTCTTACAATCTATGTCATCATGCACCGATCCATTCATTTTGTAGACCTGCTTCTTCTGTACAGGGTCACGGGGGAGCTGGTACCTATTTCCAGGCATGTCTACGGGCGAGAGGTGGGGATCACCCTGGACAGGTCGCCAGTCCATCGCAGGGCAACACCCAACAAACAACCATGCACACACCCATTCACACCTAAGGACAATTCAGAGAGATCAATTAACATATTAACAGTCATGTTTTTAGACTGTGGGAGGAACCTGGAGAACCCATGCATGCACGGGGAGAACATGCAAACTCCATGCAGAAAGACCTTCTTGGTGCAAGGCAAAAGTGTTACCAACTGCGCCACCGCGCAGCCCTCTATGTTATTAATCTATCAAAATTATCAACCTCCACTTCTATCAACCCAATCTAACAGATTCTTTACCTTCCCATTGAATGTATTCCATCAGACATTCAGAGAATAAATCTTTTGAGCATAACACTTAAAAGCATTTACATTTGGAAGTTCTAGGACACTGGTTGGTGTGACTAAATAAAGTCATATTAGAATGTGCATTCCGATGAGGCTCATTGTCATAGACCCTTGAAAATGACAACATTTAAACAAATATTGAACATACTTTTTATTAAACCCACATTTCTGCATTAAGAATGTTTTTTATTGGTTTGATGTAATATTCTAATCTTAAATGTTGTATTTTTATTACCTGTAAGTTAAAAATCATCATAATTAACAGAAATAAAAGGTTGAAAACATTGGTCTGTGTGTAACTAATCTATATAATGTGTTTCATTTTGTAAATTAAGTTACTGAAATGAATTAACTTTTTAATAATATTCTAATTTATTGAATGGGTGTGTATAATACTGCAATACAGGAAGGGCATTTTGAAGTGATGGAGGAAATCAGGTCTTGAATGTGAAAGGTAAGATCTGATGTGTTCTGTGCATTAACTATGATTAACATTGTTGCTAAATCTGTCATTAAGTCTTTTATTTGTATGTGTGGACATTCATCACATGGTCTTTTATGGGGCCAATATTCAAATTGTGACTAACTGCTCCTAATGCATATCCATTGATTGGTCCTAAAATACATGGTTAGGGACTTAAGTGTTAGGATTAGAAGTTAGCAAATTCATGTTTAAATGTTTTAGTTGTTTTGAGTACAGTTTTTTATGAACATTGTCGTACATAAACTAACAACCTCCCAATACAGTTTCAAAGTTTTAAGCCACAGATTCTGCAGCTATGGACATTAACACTTGTTTTATGGTGAGTAGAAGGAGTTTTGGAAACTATATTTTTAGAAATGTTCACTTGTGAGAAGTTTCATGGGAGATTAGATGAACAGAATGGAGGAGGAACGAGAAACTGTATTTTTCTGACAAGGATTGTCCTATCAGAAAACTACTGGTATGCTGCTGCTGACTGTGGAGAAATAATTTTACAGAAGAGAAGTGCTGTTTGCTGCTTCTTTAATTTTTTTTTTTTTTTGGATAAGACTAATCCTAGCTTTGGAACTACAGTTTTGAATGTTGCTACTTTGTTAGTGAAGTTGTGCTTCCATAAATGCAATTGGCAGAAAAAAGAAAAGATTTAAACCCAGCCTGACTCCATAAACAAAATTTTCAGCAGTATGAAAAGAAAGATATCCAAACCATGTTTGTGGAGAACTTTCCCCAAATTCTTCACATATTTTAACAAAACAAATAGAATATGTGAAAGAAAATGCCAGTGAATTCTACTTCTATTACATTCCTAAGGTTTAGCAAGGCTGTGACAGGCAGTCCATTTCTGAATTAACCTTCTGTCACGGAACAATTTCAGTCAGGCACTGGTGAAAACAAGCAATTATACATTGATGTACCACAACACTCCAGCTGAAACCAACCACATAATTTGGTTGCTGTTTTTTGTATCTTTAATCATCAACAAAAATCAAAAATTGACTTTGTAAATTTGTACCAGCAAAATAGAAACTGGATTTCAACACAATACTTTTTGCGATTATAGGTTTTGCTGTATTTTATTGGTATTTTATGTTGTTGGTGGTTTATTTAAATGAATTAATGCAACAAAATCTAAAATACAACACGTTAGTGCTGGGTATTACTCCTTTGTGAATGATACAGCATGCCAATATGTACAAAAAGGTCTTAGTGCAAAATGAACAACCTACAGATCTGGTCATCAGCAACAAAAATGCTACTAGGTAGTTTGGTATCATTGTGTGCACCACCCAGACGTGGAGCAGAGAAAGCAAAGCCGAAAGCTGTTTGAGGAGCTCAGAGAGAGTATTGTAGATATTTGTGTTAAATGTAAAGGCTATAAGAAGCAGGTTTATGTTCATGTATAGTTCAGTATAGTAACTTCATGGGTTTGAAGCCAACCTCCCAGGACATGGATGCAAGAGGAAATACAGCCCCAGGATAGTCAGACATTAGTGCATATGGTTGAAAAAGAGCCAAGGATGCATTCAAAATCATTCAAGTTGAACCCCAAGGTCAAGTTAAATAACTTTCAGATAACATGTTTGGCCCTTCATAGAAAACTACCCAGGAGGGCTTAACTACTGACTTAAATCCACAAATAAAATCAGAGTATCGTTTGAACTGACAAAACTATAGCTTTATGGCGAGTCACAGCTGCTCTATGTTTATCCAGGTCATGGGTCGTTCAACCGCATAATGTCATACAGCTCAAAGCACTCCAGAATGAGTCAAACAAAGGGACAGTTCTCAAATGACCATTGATTAGCCCAGATCCTAATAATATAAAACATATATGAAAAATCTGAAGATTTTAGTATGGAAACACCACTCTTCAAACAAACAAGACACCTGATTGCAAAAGCACAGATTGCTTGTCGGCAGTGATTGATGCAAAAGGTGCTACAACAAAATGTCAGATTATGGGTGTCATCTTTTTATCAATACCATTTTAAAATGTTTAATATGAAATGTTCAACTGAATTAGTAATCAAAAGCAATGTCTGATTTCTGATAAATGTGAATAAACGGTATGAGTTGCTATTACAGTAAGAGCTGCCACTCTTCTCAGTGAGAAGAGTGGTCCTCTTGCAATCCGAGGGTTTCAGACATAGCTGTGTGTTGTTGTTTTTTTATGTGTAGGGTAATAACAAATTTGTGCACATCTATAAGTCTTGGGAGAGTTTGTTACTAACCCTGTGTTGTAGCTTTAGGGTCATACTCTCTATGCACAGTAGACGATGTTTAATTAAAGTATCCAGAAAGAAAGAACATTATTCCTCCTCAGGGCTTACACAATAATTAAAACATACAGTAGTAAAACTGTTAATGGAGTGGAAATAAATTGTTTTAAGGACACTGTTTAAACAAAAGGGAATAATAATAAACAAAGAGATGATGATGAGTAAATATTTGGAAAAAGTGCTGCTTGTCATGAGCTGGAGTTATCTGAAAAGAAACAGCACCTTGCCTGTTTCTGCTTTTAAATTACATACTTTGGTAATCCTCAGAGGGGTTCCTTTCTTGACGTAAATCATGCAACAGGCATTCAGCATCTGGTCTCCCATCCGCAGAGACCAAAAATCTTTCTAAAACTTCAGTGTTTCATTTGAATCTATATCCCTTAGCATTTACTTGGGGGAATGACATCCTCACAGCGATACTCTGGAGGAACACTGCCTGCTTATAATTCTGTAGGAGTAACAAAAGCCCACCTATTTTAGGTTTCTGTTGGACAACATTATTGACCTGGATTTCTGGTCATTAGGATGCTAGCATACAGTAGCAGTAATAGTAAGAGGAGAAGGGAGCTAATGTGCTCAAAATTATATTTCCCTCTGGACCTGTGGGGATGAACTAGCAGAACATCTCTAGCTTTTCTCACCTCCAAAAGTGCTGTTTGAGTGCCGTTCAGGTTGGATCTCTCCTCATCGGTCTCAAAACCCAGAAGACGAAAATGTTTGAGGCTGAGCTTTATGTCGTTTCAAGTTGTTTAGGGGGAAAGCTTTCAAAGGACTCGTGACATATGGAGAAATAAGAAGAACACTTTTCTCTGTTCAGAAGCTGCATCATGGCAACTATAAACATAATTTTTAAACATCTTTTCCGTTGTTAAAAGTGCTGAATGATTTTTTTTATGTTTACTAAGCGACACCGAGGCACAAACTCTAGAACCACAAAATGAAATATGTACAAGGCATAAATGCACAGTCGTTGTCTTTGGATGTTTCTCACAGGGGTGTCAAACCTCCGAGAGGTTAAACACGCACTGACTTTACTTCGACCTTCACTACCCCCAACAGTGTAGCCACATCCTATTACCATGAGTGACTTTGGGAATTTTTTGTCAATATCACTAACAGTGTGTAATCTTTTGTTGTTTTGTTTTTGAACAGTAGGGGATTTGCATGTGGCCCTCTTCAACCATTTTCTCACTGAGGAAAATGCACGAAAATGTTGTAGGTCACTGAATTTCTCCACTTTACCAATTATGCTAAGGACTAAGAATCCTTTCATGCCATAGCAGCAAAGATAGACCAGAGCATGGATTGTCTCTGCAAAATGTTGGCTTCTGGAGTGCATCAAGAACACATGCTGCACTCCAATACACTTGATGGAGCATAAGAGTTTCCCAACTATGCACAAAACTATGCACAAAACCTACATGCTGAGGTTGTGGTGGTAGCATATCTGGGTCTGAGGTGCAGCGTAAAAAGCCTGGGAGCTACAGTGGTTGCTTATTCATGATGTGTGGCCCATATATACCCTTGTGATTTAGTTATGAGAGAATCTAAAGGACTGCTTAGGCTGCAACCTCATCTTGCTACAGCTAGTTACAAGTGTGGGCATCTCCAAATTGTACAAATACCATGGGTGACAAAGTAAACTTGCAAGTTTTTCTTGCTGCAGTTTAAATTCAAAATGTATCTCTGACACTGTCAAAAAGAAGCTCTGAGTTTCTAAATCAGTGTCTACCAAAACTGCTACTAAATACCAACCCCTTTCATGAATTAATGTCAATGAGTCCTAACACAATAATGTGTCCTGGAGTTCCAATAAGAAAGAGAAGGGGTTTCTCAATTGTATTATATAAAGTTCTGATTAAATAGCCATACTGGCCACATGCAAGGCTGCAACTTTATTGCACTTTAAGAAGCTGAATTCATTATAATGATTTAGTACTGTTGCTTCTATGCATATGGAATCATTCTGCTTGCCTGTCTGCAACAAAAAGGATCTAAACACAGAGGTCAGCATGCGCAGAGCGACCAGCACATATAGGCCAAATGTTAGTTGACCAAGGTAAGTTGTCAGTTGTTTAGGCCACCTGTCAAATGTTGAATGTATTTGATAGTATCAAAGAGGAGCTCTGGCCTTCTTTTTGGCAAATTAAAATTTGGAAAAGTTCTGAATTTGGCTTAAAAAAATGGCTTTAGTATGTGTTTTAAAAATGATACTAACTCTGTCCTCTTTAATAATTTAAATGGCCAGGCAATTCTGACAAAATGATAAGTAGAATGTTTCTACACACATACACAACACACTCATTTTAATTGAGTATTAGGTAAACATTACAGCAGTCTGGGGTGCTTTCTATGCGGTCAAAAGTTGATTTTCAATGCAAATGTCATTATTTATCCTTAAGTTTTAATAAGACAGGAAGAGTGACTGACTAGCATTTTACTCACCTGACAACTGACAAAAAGCATCACCTGTGCTGTCTGGACAAAGTAAACAATTAATAACATAACTTAGGGATGGTTAGATTTGTTTAATTTGCTTTGTCTTAATGTTTTTGGAATACACCTACATTTGAATTTTGTAAAGATACATTTCTCTAAGTATAGATTTAAGTATAGCTTTGTTATAAAAATATATTGTTGCAAAATGGTAAGTAACATTACACACCTGGGGACATTGGTCCATCAACTGACACAATACAGTTCTTCAACACAATACAGTATATGAATCAGCTTTTTGAAGGAGTCTGGTTAATTTTGAACAGATATGATGGAAACCAGCAAAGATACTAATAAGCATGTTCATTTATTCTGTGTAACCTACAATTACAATTACAGTGAGCTTAGGGTTAAATGTTTTTTTGTTATTGTTTAATGCAATCCTGTTTTATCAAGCACTGAGATAATAGTTGCTTTAATTTCCTAACAGTGAGAAGTCCAAATTCAACTCAAAGTTTAAAAAGACAAACACACAGACACACAGACAGACACACAGACAAACAGACATTTGTTGTTGAAAAGCTGAGTGCTTGTGAATGCTGAAATGACTTGACTAATTACTTCCTCCTCCTCTCATCCTCTTGGTGAAATATCCAGGTATAATCTGAAAACTCCCTTTTTCTTTCTGACTGGATTAGACTCCAGTGTCAGGCAATGTTCTCTAGCTCAAACATCCAAACTGTTCAAAGAAGTGGAAAGAGGATCTCGTGGGAGCTGCGATGAAAAGTTTGTATCATTGCAGCTTTGCATTTCCACATCACGCTATGCATTCTCATGACATATGAGGTCTAAAAGCGTGCACTACAGAGGAGCTCTGTTGGTTTAATATTTGATATTTCCTATGGGGGTGCACAGTATGATGATCAAAGTTTGCGACAACCTTGAAATGCCTCCCTCAATTTTCCACGTTGACGGTATCACAGACAGAAAGTAGGCTGAAATAAGAGGGCAGAAAGAGATCACAGTAAAAACAGACGACACTGTAACTAAAGGAGAGGAGGGGCAGGATGAGGAGAAGAGGGAGAGGCGTCTGGTTAGTAGAAGGGGGATTTACAACCTCAGCCTGACAGACTGACAACTAATTAAAGCTGTTAGTCCTTTTTTATGTCATTTCTGATTTCTTCAGCACGTTGGGGTATTCTGGATATAAACAACACACACTTCATAAATCTGTTTCACATTCTTGATGTGTGAAACTGATTGTTTCTTTTATTCACAATTACAGTGAGAGTACCTTACTATTTTAACTGGTATTCTACTATTTATTTGTTGCCTTTAGTAACTGCTGTTTAGCATTAGTTTATGTAATTGGTCATGTATTTTGTGATTTTTCTATATTATGGTTGTTGTACATTATACTATGTTGAACCATAGTAACTGCAATGGACTGGTGACCTGTCTAGGGTGTACCCCACCTCTCGCCTGTAGACTGCTGGAGATAGGCACCAGTTTCCCTGTGACCCACTATGGAAGAAGCGGTATAAAAAATGACTGACTGACTGACTGGCTGATCCAAACTACTTCACTGTATCTACCATTGCTCCTGCTATTGGTCTCTGCTATTTCTCTAGCAAATTATCAAATTTTTCTTAGTATAACTACTAAGGATGTGAGGTCACAGCTGTGATTTTGTTTTTTTTTATAAATCATGTTATCGTGTTTATAATCGGTCCCTGTCTGCTGCTGCATGTAGCACAATTGCTCAAGACGAATTTCCCCTATTTGGAAGAATAAAGCATATTTTGATCCTAAGCATTACAGAAATCTTTTGCATGTCACAATTAGCAAAACGTGGCTTGTGGTACATACTTCTGCATGAAGTAGGCTGAATTTGTCTCAGTTTGTCATCGATTGTCTTGGAAAGTTTGCAGTTGTGTGATACTTTTTCTGTTTGCAGATGATGAATTAAACAGTGATCTGTGAGATGTTTAAAGCTTGGAATATTGTTTTATAACCTAACTTAAATTATGCACAGACGGATTGTTTACTCTTGAAATGACCTCTGAAGAAGTTGGTTGCATATGGTTTTATTTAGGTGTATCAGAGTAGAAAGAGCTGAGGATCGATGCACACCACACTTTTGTTTTCTCTTGTTTTCTGTAGAAATTTTTTAAAGAGGTGTGTCATTTTCTTTAATTTCACAATTGTGTAACGCTTTTATTGGTCTACTGCATGGAATCCCAATGAGAGAGTCGGCGTTTGAGGTTTTGGCTTGACAGGTGGTGATATTGTTGCAAAGCAGGTATTGCTTAAAGTAATACCTGCACTTCTCACCAGTGTTGACATGTTTGTCTAAAAAAAAAACAAACGTACAATGTACCACTGTTATAAAGATCCATGAATTCTCTGTACCTACTTATTCTTGCAGAGTCAAGGTGGTCTGGTACCTATCTCTAGAGGACATGAGGAGAGGCGAGGTACTCCCTGGGCAGGTCGCCAGTCCATCAAAGGGCAAGAGAAAGACATACGGGACAAATCACAAACCATCCACATGCAGAGACAAACCTAAGGACAATTTACCAGACCAGTAACATAACAGTCATATTTTTTTAACTGTGGGAGGAACCCATCCATGCACAGGGAGGACATGCAAACTCCATGCAGAAAGACCCCAGGCCAAGATTCGAACCCTGGATCTTGTTGTTGGAAGGCGACAGAGCTGTTTTATTGATGGTCCAGATACCGTACAGCAGGGGTCCAAAAAAAAAAGGACTTTAAAATGGGTGTAGTTTAAGATAAAAATACTGTATTAGAGCTAACATTGTAAACTTTGGGGATGTTCACTATAAACATACAGTAGAAATAAAAATTTGATTTCCTAAGGTATTTCATAATTTCTAAAGGTGAAATTAGATGTTCCACAGTCCAAATATAAATTCCCTTTGCTTTCATGCTCCATATAAAACTTATTTCTCTACAGGTCTGATGACTGCAAAGTGCAATATAAAAAACACAGAGAACCAAAAAACAAAAGGGGATGTGATTAATTGTAGTTAAAGATGGTAAAACTCTGGCTAGAACGAAGTGGAATTTGTTATTACACCTACTCTGTTTCTTTATCCTGCCACTGGAGAGAGACAAGAGAGTAGGTGTAATGACATGGATTAAGCTTTCAAAACAACTTCAGAATTTTGAGTCGACGTCCTAAAAATCAGACAACCCACAGGAGCGGCAGAGATTTTGGTGCCTGCATTGAATTATTTATATTTTTACATGAAGGCTTTTGAGTTTTTTTTTGTTTTTGTTTTTAGGTGCCATTAATTTAATCTGTGCTTAAACTGAAACTAATTAATCCCCAGTCACTGCATTTAATTGGTGCATGTTTATTCTGAAATTCAAAAATGCTTTTTTTATTTTAGTTGTTAATTGTTTCATTATTATTTTGTTCTATCAATACGGTGTTAGATCTTCTTTAGCTTTTACTGATTTATTAGTTTTATCAGACTCTTTTCAATACACTGAAAATTCAGAAACATAATTAAGATCCAGTGACATTGACATTATTTTCCTCTCAATGTTGCCTTACCACTGCAAGACTGTTTGTAACAAGTGTAGAGAGGAAGGTTTGACCTTCCCTTCAGAAAGAAAGCCTCCAGCTATTTGCAGGATGAAGTAGGCAGGATTTTGCTCTCAGGAACATCTCATAAAGGTTTCATGTGTTTGTGTGTGTAGAGTTCACAGGAGCAGTTTCACTATTTCTTGGTGTTTGTGAGAGCGCAGCAGAGTCTGTTTGGCAGTGCATACTGGGGCATTATCTTAAATTACTGGAACATAAGGAAAGGAGAATGGTCACAGCATTACTCCACTTGCTGTGGTAAAAATGTTTATAATATTTAGCTTTAATGCTTTTGCAATATAAAACATATAAGCGTTCCACAAATTATAGGATAAAATTATTTGTATCTTAACCTTATTTTTAGTTTCATTTTGATTCATAAAATTTTGTTCATCCATCTACATTGTATGCTGAGGAGTTTCTATAAATAACAATCATACAGTAAATCCCAATTGGGAGAGACCCATAAGATGTAGCTTTAGATGATCAAATGAGGTGGAAGTGAAACACTTGCGTTTTGTGATCAGTGCTCAGTATCACTTGATGCTGCTTTCCGTTGCTCAGCATTTGTTCTGGTGGTTGGATCTGCAGTCCACTCTTCATGTGATTGTCTGCAGGAAACTTTTTGCCTTGAACCACATTCTTTTTAGCCACAGACTGAGGTATATCTCTGATTTAAACATGCAAAACAATAAGATGAATTGTCCTCAGGGTTGCAGGGTGCTAGAGCCTCTATCACCTATAACTGGAGGAGACCCGGGGTACACCATGGATGGGTGAATGAATGAGATAATGCTGCTGTTTTACACTTAAGCTAAGAGGCGTTACAGATAAATCTAAGGGACACAATTGGGTTTTCAGCATAAATACATTTTTAGCTCACCTGAAAATGTGACTTTAAGCCTAATTTACATCTTGTAGTGCACAGCATACAATGATGACCATTTGTTCTCTTCAGACATTTGGAAACACTTGCATTACTCATTTAACTCACTTAGTTTGATGCTACTGATAAATTTACTTTGACCCACACACCGGAAATACATCACAACCAAATGCTTCCAACCCAAAATTCTAGAACAGTGCCTCATAAAAGTATTCATACCCCTTGGAATCATTTATATTTTATAATGCTACAACCACAATCTTCACACTATTTTTGGGGGAAAGTAGAGCACAATTGTGAACTAAAAGAAAAAGTCATCATGGCTTTCAAAGGCTATGATAGTAAAAATGTTTAAAGTGTTCTGTGTATTTGGATTATAAGGCAACCTTTGTATAATTCAATCTCAATATAAATGAATCTGTTCTGTGATAGCTTTAGAGATTTGTTAGAAAACATAGGTTAACAAAGTGCATGAGGATCCAACAAACACACCAGACAGGTTAGGGGCAAAGCTGTGGAAACGTTTAAAGCAGAGAACAATGAGAACCAATGATCTTATAAACTGGGGAAGGGGTGGTTAGGCAAACCAGAAAAGCTAATCATAGGAAATGAGTTGCAGCTGAGGCAGAAAGAGAAAGGCAGAGCAGCTGAAGGAGGGAGGCTTATTAACCACAATACAGAGGTGACGACAAACAAAGAAACAAAGCATAAATCTAACAGAACTCTAACAGGAATAACTCTAGATGCAAAGAACACTAGAATACAACACAAAAGAATAAATGGATAAAGAAAACACCTTGTGAAAAGGGAATCTAAATAACCTATTTAAACAGCAAAGAAATTATCGAATTGCACACAAAGAAAATCAAACACCTTTTTGGCCCAAAGCTAATGTGTTAAAGGAGGTGTTCTAGATGGATGAGACCAAACCTTAATTTTTTGTATTAAGAGAGTGTTTAAGATCTTCCATCCAGAACCATGAGCTCTAATTATAATTTTCACATGCTAGATGTGCTAAACTATGCAGCACTGACTTCACACCCAGTGGGACTTCCAAATGTAGAAATGAGAGACAGATGTGGTGTTTCCAAACAGCTGTTTTGTCTACTTATTTCTCAGCCCAAAAGCGAATGAATTGCATACAGTGCATACAGATGTGTAAGAGTAAGAGAGAAATAAGCACAATTCTTTGACTTCTAACAAGCGCAGCTAAAAGTTCTGTCTTTGTGGCACCTCTGAAAAGCCTGACTCAATCCGTTAAACTGGCAGATTGGTGCAGCCCTTGAAGCTTCAAAGCAAAAATATATTCTGATGCTCCCTTGAGGCTCTGATTCGACACCAGAAGTGGGGTGCTGCTGTGAAATCTCCAAGACATGAGGCTTCAAGCTGAAGATGCTAGATGTCCCAGATACAACGAATTCAAGACACCTTAGCAATTCAAGCAGGGGATCACTACACTAAATTTTGCAGGGCTGTAAAACAGTGAAAGCAACAAAGAATTTCTCCGAAAAGGAACTTATTACCTTGGGCAGTCATAATAACTTAATTAATGCTGTACCTCAGTTTTATTTTACAAAACAAACTAATGTGAGGATAAAAAGGGCATCGCCTGTGAGTGGGCAGCAAAGCCTCGGTGACCCGTCCCCCCTTTGTCTTGTGTCATGATGTCTGTTTGGATGGGTTGTACTGGAATTCTAATTTCCCCTCGGGGATCAATAAAGTATCTTTGAATTGAATTGAATTGAATTGAATTGAATTGAAAAGGAAGCAGCACTCTTTTTAAATATTTTGTTCATGCAACATCAGGAGTTTGTTTAAAAGTAAATGGGGCACAATCACTTGCAGCTGAGGGGTTACCTGCCTTGTCATTTTCAATCATTATCAAACATACTGGCATAGGTTCACATTTCCTGCCAACCTTTCAACATAAGTGTCACTGTCCCATGTTGTTGTGTTTCTCAGAAACTAGAGTCTGACCCCTGCAGGGATATTCTGTAGCCCAGATATGTTTGCAGCCAGCTTAGTGTAAAAACCAGTGACCACAGCATTAAGACTCTCCTTGTCACATTCTTAGACCGGTGGTGTAGTATATGGCAGCTTGTATAGCTCTGTTCAAATATATATCTAACAACATTGGTAATGATTGCCTTTTGTTGGAAAGGCTAATTCATGCCCGATGACACGATATTGTGCCTAGCCTTATAAATAAATTAGCTTTTTCTTCTTTATATACAACCTACATTTTCTTATATTAAGTTACTCTAAGAAGGCCTCTGATTCAGCTCTTCAGGATAAACCAAATGCAACAACTAAAATATTTAGAAAACAAGCAGCAGCAAAAACATAAAAATAAACTTGTCTAGTGACATGTTTAGGAAAACAAAATATTCAAAGAGAATTTTTTAAAAACAGCTTAATTACAATACAGTTCTCTCAATGTGCAATTTGTCCTATTGTTACTCTTTGTTTTAGACATCCAATTTTTAAACTGCAGCTGTAAATTGATCTAAATTTCGATAACAGACCATTGAAGGTACATGTTTTTGTACCTCTGAAGGAGACTATTTAGCAAGTCTTATGTCTAAAAGCAGCATATTTTAGATTATAAGCTTGTGGCAGTGAATCATTTAAAACTTTCATAATATTTCCGGTTTAAAAAAAAAACAACTGAAACAGTTTCATAGTCTTATTTCCTGTCAAAAAAGAAAACTATCTTCTTATAATTATTCTTTTTTGGGATACATTTCTACCTGCAGTCTCAAGACATTTGTTGAGTGGGGAATGATGACATAATAGGAAACAAGAGCATGTGTGCTTTTTAAATCAAAATCAACACCTGCAATGCCAAGTAAAAAAAAAAAAAACAATACTCTCATACTTTTTCTTTCCCTGCTGCATTTTAGCAACTAAGGACAGGAATCCTACAACTACTCTTGCAAGACATTTCCCTTTAATATAATTTTTTTCTAAACACTAGGCCTTTTTCCACAACACTATGAAATAATATAAAGTTTTATGTAGGCTAATAGCAAGGACACCATTTGTTTTCCTTCTGCTTTACAAATCATTTAATGGTGACATTTTTCCTGTAAGGCAGCGTCACTAACATCTGTGTCACTGTGCAGCTCCAATCAACTTCTATGTAATAATATTTATAAAACAGACCTTTCTGAAAAAAGTAAACTTGATAAAATTCTGCTTCCTGAGTATAAACAGGTGGACAACGCTGGAAAGTGGAAGAAAGAAAGCTTCAAGAGGACGATTCTCAATCTAAGCAAGTCAAAGGCTCAAATGAATGGAGATGTTTAGTATATAGTACTTACAGTTTGAGACACAGATATTAAAGGTTTTAAAAGCACTGCTGATAAGTGTGTTAAAATACAAGAGGCAGGACAGAGAACAAGAAAAGTGATAATCAAAATGTTCACTGTTAAGTGATGCTTAAGTTTAATTAATTTGTATGAAAAAAATCTTACATTTGTAGTCTTATATGTAGTCCTCCTTAGTTACTGATGTTATCTCTAAAAGAACACCATGTGTCATTACCCTTGTAGATGAGAGAAAAAATAATGATCCACATCTGGGAAAGACCACAGACAGTTAAGAACAACGACAGAAAAGTAAAAAAGCAGAGCAGAGGAGGAGTGCCATCGTATCCTCTCCTCAGCGAGGAACTCACAGTTGACGTGTCAATCTGTCAAATCCTGAATATAATCTTCTACATCGTGACACATGGGGCGATCATTGTGCCCCGTCACCGGTAGTCCTTGTCGTTGATTAAGTCTTTTCATCCTCCATTGGGCTTAGCTTTGGGACGCTTGCTCTTTGTCTAGTGACATGTCTAATTTCCTCCTTGGGTGCCCCATCTTGAAAGTAAGCTAATAGAAACTCTATGAAGATCTGCTCCTAATGAAGACAGATCCTCAGATGGCAGAGCAGTCTCATTTATATTACCAGTCTATCAAATTCTTTTAAAGGGATTAGATGTCCTCTGCACAGCAAGTGTGAGTTAGAGAGGAAGGGGTGTAAAAATAGTTTGTAAATAGATTTTACACATCACTTTTCTCTAATTACTGTTATTGCAAAGCAACTAGTTAATCAGTCTAGACATTAAACACAGACCAAAATTATACAAACCTAACTTTGAACACTGACTACACTGATGTGAGAGATCATATTATTATACAATATATATTATGCAATCCATCTTTGATGTGTACTTACTTCTCACAAGCTTTTCCATTCTGGCTTTATCTTTGCACAATAAGTAATGACCTTGTAGAATCTGTGATTTTACCTGATAAAGCAACACAAAAGTAGTGCATGAATGTTAAGCAGAAGTGAAATGTTTCATGTTTTTTTTTTTTGTTGCTGTTTTGTTTTTGTTTTTTTATAACTAAAATCCAGTCAGCACCTTGCAGAACCAACCTTCACTGTAGTTACAGCTGCAAGTCTTTTGTGGTATGTCTCTACCACTCTGCACATCTAAAGACATTTTTTCTTCACAAAACAGTTCAGTCTCAGTCAGACTGAAAGGAAAGCTGTGAACAGCATTTTTCAAGTTTTGCCAGAGAGTCTTAATTAGATGTAGGTCTGGACTGTGACTAGGTCATTCTAACACATGAATATGCTTTGATCTATACTGTTTAGCTCTGGCTTTATGTTTAGCGTCACTTTCTTGCTGACAAATGATCCTCCATTCCAGTCTGAAGTCTTTTGCAGCCTCCAACAGGTTATTTAGGTCCATCAATATTCCCTACATTAAATCTGATCAGCTTCCCTGTCCCTGCTGAAAAACCATTGCCAAAGCATGATACTGCCAACACCGTGTCTCACCGTAGGGATGCTGTATTGAGGTCAGACTTGTGGAGTGCATGACTAATGGTTGACCTGTCAACTGATTTTCTGATGAAAGAAAATGACTTAGTATTTGTTTTACCCTCAATCTGGTATACTTTACTTAAGTTAAAAAAATAAATGTTTGTAAAAAACAAAAACAAAAAAAATCATACTTTAACAGCTTAAATAATTCAGATTTTCTTTTGATACATGCCAAGTTGCTTTCAGTGCATGCCCTTTTCAGCAATTAACCAGTCAGTCGCTTGTTCCACTGAATGCATGTGAAATAATTTTGTCGAATATGGAGGTTAATTGCACACAAAACTGTGCATAAATCTCATTTACCCAACCAGAAAAACGAAGTCTTGAAATCAATAATCAGAGAGGTTTATAGTACTGAGGTGTGTAGCTGTTTGATATTGTTATATCTGCTAACACAGGAAGGTACAATATGGCATAAATCTCCACAGATCTTGGCATCTTGTCTTTGGAGATTGTATATTTTCATGCATGTGACCTCCTTCAGCTTCATTTCATTTCAATAATCCCGTGCGTCCCACTCAGTAGGCTCGAGGGAACAACTCTCAGTAGCAGCGACCTTGATTTATGAGATTTGTTAACTAATATTACCATTAATAATTCACCATAACCTCTATACCAAGCTACCATGTGTGTGAATAGTGAATAGTGTGCTGTATTATAAGAAACTGGAGAATAAAATACCGACAGTGGCGAAAACTGTATTAAATGCTTGATCATCTATTCAATTCAGGGTATTTCATTCATGTAATAAAAAAAAGTGTATTAATATTGAACTTGTAATAAAGCGTTTGCCCACTGTCGGCTTTAATCCTCCTGATTGCTGTCAGAGTGTGTGGAATTGTGTGCAGCAGCATACTGAACTAATATTTTAAGAGACGAGCCTTCAGTTCAGTTTTTGTCGTGAGGCGACATCTTTGGACTTTGTTGCGGTTTTATGTTCTGACTTTAGTTTGGTTTTGTAGTCATGGTTGTTTATTTCCTGCCTTGTAGTGTTTGTAGTTTTCTCTCCCTTCATTCCTAGTTCCTTTAGTGGTTTCTTTTCTATTACTTGTTATGGTTTTCTTATGATTATGACTATTATTATGTTTGTTGTTTTTCTAGTTCCCTTGTCTTTCTTGTAGTTTAGTTTCCCATTTAGTTTATCTGTGTTTATTCATGTTTTGGTATTTGTTCACCTGCGCTCTTTGTTTACTAGTTTATTTTCTCTGTTCCTCCTCATCCTGGTTCCCTTTCTGTGGTTTAGGTTTTGTTTATTTACAGTCAGGGTTTCTTTATGGGTCCTTTGTTAATTATTAGGTTTTGGTGTTTCTTCTATTTCCTTTAGTTTCTCAGTTTGCTTTAGTTAATGATTATTCTAGGTTCTTATGTTTCTTTTCGTTTATTATCTTCGTCCATAGTTTTGCTTTGATCTGTTTTCCCTGAGTTTTGTTATTTATAGTTTTGTTTTTGTAATCAAGTTCCTTTGGTTATGTTACTGTCTAGCTTCCCTCATGCTTTCCCTTCTGGATTTATGTTATGGTTTAGCTCTCATGTTTCGTTTTGTTTCTAGCCTTGTCACCTTAGCAACTATTCACTTTCCCTCAGTTCTCTACAGCCTGGTCAACACCTGAATTTCATCTCCCCTGATTTCCTATCTCTCATTCTCATTGGTTCATACTCCACTTCCCTCTGTTCATAAGCTCTCTGTTCTTGTTTGTTCCTCGCTGGTTCCTTCCGTTCGAATCCCCGTTCATATCTCCATTCACCTACCTTCGTCTATGTACTTTTTGTTTTGTTTTTGGATTTCTTGTATCTGCTCTGATTTTGCTACGTTCTTGCTACATTTGGAAAACCTTTTTGAACTTATCTTTGAATAAAAGTAGAATACTCCTTTAAACATGCAGCTGCCGTGCTGTTGTCACTCTAAACCTCAGAATGTGACACTTTTAATAAATTGCCAAATGATCTATAACTATATAGTCGGATATGAAGAGTGCTTAACTTCATTTAGACATTGATCGAAAGACTCTTTCATTTGTTTAGCTTGTGTATGCTGGCCTTTTTGTCATCGAATATAGGAAAATCATGACATAAACACTCCAATCAGCAAATGCAATATCCTTAAAGAGCCCAACACATATTGCATTGCCATTTATCAGAATATAAGACAATCCGTTTGCTTATTACTAATGGATTTGTCAACAGTTAAAAGTTATAATATATATACAGGGGTTGGACAATGAAACTGAAACACCTGTCATTTTAGTGTGGGAGGTTTCATGGCTAAATTGGACCAGCCTGGTAGCCAGTCTTCATGGATTGCACATTGCACCAGTAAGAGCAGAGTGTGAAGGTTCAATTAGCAGGGTAAGAGCACAGTTTTGCTCAAAATATTGAAATGCACACAACATTATGGGTGACATACCAGAGTTCAAAAGAGGACAAATTGTTGGTGCACGTCTTGCTGGCGCATCTGTGACCAAGACAGCAAGTCTTTGTGATGTATCAAGAGCCACGGTATCCAGGGTAATGTCAGCATACCACCAAGAAGGACGAACCACATCCAACAGGATTAACTGTGGACACAAGAGGAAGCTGTCTGAAAGGGATGTTTGGGTTCTAACCCAGATTGTATCCAAAAAACATAAAACCACGGCTGCCCAAATCACGGCAGAATTAAATGTGCACCTCAACTCTCCTGTTTCCACCAGAACTGTCCGTCGGGAGCTCCACAGGGTCAATATACACGGCCGGGCTGCTATAGCCAAACCTTTGGTCACTCATGCCAATGCCAAATGTCGGTTTCAATGGTGCAAGGAGCGCAGATCTTGGGCTGTGGACAATGTGAAACATGTATTGTTCTCTGATGAGTCCACCTTTACTGTTTTCCCCACATCCGGGAGAGTTACGGTGTGGAGAAGCCCCAAAGAAGCATACCACCCAGACTGTTGCATGCCCAGAGTGAAGCATGGGGGTGGATCAGTGATGGTTTGGGCTGCCATATCATGGCATTCCCTTGGCCCAATACTTGTGCTAGATGGGCGCGTCACTGCCAAGGACTACCGAACCATTCTTGAGGACCATGTGCATCCAATGGTTCAAACATTGTATCCTGAAGGCGGTGCCATGTATCAGGATGACAATGCACCAATACACAGAGCAAGACTGGTGAAAGATTGGTTTGATGAACATGAACGTGAAGTTGAACATCTCCCATGGCCTGCACAGTCACCAGATCTAAATATTATTGAGCCACTTTGGGGTGTTTTGGAGGAGCGAGTCAGGAAACGTTTTCCTCCACCAGTATCACGTAGTGACCTGGTCACTATCCTGCAAGAAGAATGGCTTAAAATCCCTCTGACCACTGACTTGCATATGTCATTCCCAAGACGAATTGACGCTGTATTGGCCGCAAAAGGAGGTCCTACACCATACTAATAAATTATTGTGGTCTAAAACCAGGTGTTTCAGTTTCATTGTAACATACCTGTGCTGTGCATTGCAGAAGGAAAATGCAATACTTTGGCATGGCTATGTAGCTATGGGAACTTTTTTCTCATTAGGATTTCATAATAGAGACATAACACAGTTCCTTAGCCAATGGGATTTACTGTCATTCTCAACTTTTTTAGTTACCAATGCCTGCGTTGTTGGGATTCCTGACACATTTCTGTAAGATGCCCGTAAACTCAGATGAGCTCCCCAAAGTCACCTTTCTTGTTTAAACTTCTGTAAAATGGATTTATTTAACTTTTGGTCGTCTAAATCTTTCAAAGTTTTTTTGTACTTCTTACTGAGCTCCTCATCCAGCTCAGACACCTTTACATCTGATTGAACTCCACAGGATCCCTAAGGAACTGCTGGACTAAAATGTTCCAAGGTAAATCTGCACCTCAACCAGCCACAACAGCTACAAGCAGTATTAAAACTCATTTTATTCAAAAAAATTTATTTATCACTTTGGGACCGTTCATTTAAAATGCTGGACTAAAATGTTCCAAGGTAAATCTGCACCTCAACCAGCCACAACAGCTACAAGCAGTATTAAAACTCATTTTATTCAAAAAAATTTATTTATCACTTTGGGACCGTTCATTTAAAATAGGACTTGGGGATTTTAATGATTTATTGAAAAAACATCCACATTTATCTATAAAATGCAAGTGATTGTGTTGCAAAATGTTGCTTTTAACCAAACTTTTAAATCAAACTGCACCTAAATATTGTTTTAAAAATGTATATTGTTTGTTGTATAATCATCCTAGAAAAATAAAGGTTCAAAAGCATCATTACAACCCCAAATTAAAGACATTTACAGATTGTGAGTGTATGTAAACCTCTGATAACAATTGTTATTACAGCTTACAGAATTTTTACAGTTAGAGTTACTGTACACACATGTCTTTCATCATTATATGCAAAACTATATTAAATAAGGTTGATGGACTCATCCTATAGAATTTAATCTTGCAAAAGAAAATGCAGACCGTTTTATGTTGTCAGAAATCTTCTGTTTTTTTTCATATGTCACACTGGATAAGTTAAGTGGCTGGAAAAGCTGTAGTTTATTTTGCACCTTAAGGGCAAAAGCAGATGCCAAAATTCAAGCAAGTATAAGCCATGCCATCTCATGCTGTCCCAGAGCTCGACTGCTGAAGATCATTCCAAAAATAAACCTTGGGGTTGTTTATAAAGAGTAACCTGGGCTGTATGTTTGCTAAACCCTGAAAACACATTAATTTAAAAGAGCAATACACTTGTACTAACATTTCACACTGATTATCATTACTACTTTCCTTTGTACATGCTAAAAGGCCACAGCAAAAGATGGAGAAATTAAACAAAAAGTAATCTTGAGCTGAACAGAAAAAATACATATTACCTAAAATTATACTACTTCCTGATGGAACTCCGGCAATGGCTTCGCTCCTCCTCATAATTGAAACCGCACAGGGTGATTGCAGAAATCACTGGCACATAATGCAACTGAGGAAATAATGTATAAAGTGTAATAGATCGTGAAAAGAACAGTCTGATGACAGAGATGGAGCATTTCATTAGAAGGTCTGAATGGAGTCTAAATGGGTGGTCCCTGACGCAGTACTCAGTGATGAAAGGCTGGCAGTTAAGAGTTCCCTCACAGCACACCTGGAAGATGGCCTTTTGTTCACACAGAGCCATTAAATACAAGTTCTGGAGCCTGCAACATAGGATAAAGTTTCAGTTAGTGCTGTAATATTTGTAGCTTGTATGCGCCTTCTCTTTCTTGGAAGGGGAGGGGAAGGGTTGGGGGGGCGGCCAAATACAAATGAGCAAATATCCATATGCAGAAAACTATTCCAAGATGCCCTACTAACTCCAAAACAGTTTACTAAAAATACATATTGGTCGTCCGACTGTTTTTTGCAAAACTGTACATATAGAGCATATATAATACAAACTGAAATGCTTTATTTAAAAAATAAGAGTACTGTGCACCAGCTATCTTACTATATAGCTGGTGCACAGAGACTAATTTCTTATATATCATCAGCAGCAGGCTTAGTCTTGTGGAATGCCCTGATACATCAAATTCACTCCATGTCATGTACTAATATTTATCTACATGGGTATGACATCCACAGCAACAGCTCCAGGCATTGTAACAGTACCGCTGAGCAAGCTTGTGTGTTTTTGCATCTGTGTGTGTTTTTGCTGGGTGCCTGCTTTAGCATCATCCTGCCAAGTTACGAAGCAGTTGGGGTCTGGAACAGCGTTTGTATTGACTGAGGAAAGTCTACAGTGCCCCTATTATAGCCACATTGTAAACAAAGACAGGGCATGGTCTGTAATTGAGATGAAAACTCTCAGGTAACAACCAATACAGTCCACTGCAGCACATTACAGATTCTGTCCACATCTGTTATTGTTCCCACAGCAAATCTGTAGGCAATACAAGCCTGCACTCAGCTTTAGAACCAAGGTGTTTTCTGTAACTATGGTCACTCAGTAAATTCAGCAAGAATATGCTTTTCTCTACTGTCAAAAAATAATTAAACAGAAACGATAATAGCATGTGTAGATGACCTACATTACCTCAATGGACAAATATAACTCTCAAATTCTCTCAAACCCCCAGTCGGCCATGGCAGATGGCCGCTCACACTGAGCCTGGTTCTGCTGGAGGTTTCTTCCTGTTAAAAGGGAGTTTTTTATCTCCCCTGTCGCTACATGCATGCTCAGTATGAGGGATTGCTCCAAAGTCAACACCAGTGACTGTCCACTGTCTCTACATGCTCATCCGGGAGGAGGGAATGCTGCAAGTCACTGACTGGATGCAATCTGCTGGGTTTCCTTAGACAGAAAAACTTTTTATCCAATTTGAACAAATAACTGAATCTGACTGCACTGTTCAATGGTTACAATTAATTGGAATGTATGTACCTGACTTTTGTGAAGTGCCTTGAGACGACATGTGTTGTGAATTAGCGCTATATAAATAAACTGAATTGAATTGAATAACCTGCAGCAATAATTACTTGCACATGCCAGTTAGTCCTAGGCCAGGATATGTTTCTCATGGTATCATAACTAAGAGTACAATGTCAGCTTCACAGTTTTAAACAATGTATAAAATTATTTAACTGCTTTACCTTATACCAGAAAATCAACAAGCCATGCTACTTTTGTTGAAATAATATATACTTTATTATTTATTACGTTCATTTGTCCTGTCCAGGGTGTACCCCGCTTCCTGCACGGCTGGAGACAGCCGCCAGCTTCCCCGCGACCCACTATGGAATAAGCGGTAGAAAATGACTGACTAACGTTCATTTGTTATTTTGATACAGCTAATTTTAGCTTTGTATAGTCCCAGTGTTTTTTCAAAAACAAAAGAATGACAAAAAGCAATAGCATTCTGTGCAGGAAGCCCTTGAAAATAGCTACAAAATGTAGTAAATCTTTTTTTAAATCTGTGCCTAATTACCAAGGCTATCTGCTCAGGTAGAGCCTGCAGTCAGCTACTCTAGAGACATGCTACCTGTAGCATGCCAGCTGTGGTTTTAAAACAGTGTTACCTTAGTAAGAGTGATCAATAATGTTTTAGTTTCTTCGCCCTGACTACACTACTGGTCAAACGTTTTAGATACACTTTCTTGCTTAACGGCTCTCTTTATTTTCATGACTATTTAAATGTAGATTCTCACCCAAGGCAACAAAACTGAATGAACACACATTGAATTATGTAGTAAACAAAAAGTATGTAATAACTCTAAACATTGTTAGATTTTAGAATCTTTAAAGTAGCCCCCCTTTGCTTTGATTACTGCTTTGCTTTCTTGGGATTCTCTCCCTGAGCTTCATGAGGTTTTCCAAGAGTCTTGAAAGAACTTCCCAAAGGTTCATTGAGAGATGGCCAAAGATTAATATTTCAGTCATCACAGCAAGGGGTGGCTACTTTAAGGAATCTAAAATATAAAACATACAGGACAATCAAACATGCACACATTCATTAACACCCAAGTGTAACGTTCAGGACGGAGGACCCAGAGTTTCAGCCAGAAACACGATAAATAGTTAAAAAATTTATTTAGGAGCAGCGCACAGAAACTCAGGAAACCATCAGCCCGGGATCACTGGGAACGGAGAAGCAGGTTAGTGGCTTGGTAAAAGCTTGGGTACATGTGTATGAGTTCAAAGAAGCCACCCACCTTCACAGAGCCCGTGTAGAGCGGAGGAATCAGAATAGGCTCCTTTGCGGGATGCGGTCCTGGCGGTCTCCGGACCGGGGGAGCGGTGCAACTGCAGCCAGATGTCGGATTGCCGACAGGGGGGGGGGTCAAGGGGCAAAAACTGGGTCAAGGGGCAAAAACTGGGTCAGAAACCAGGGAGGCAGGCTCAGGCAAACTAATCCAGGGGTGAGGCTGGAGGCTTTGGTCGAGAGGCAGAAACAAGGTCGTGATCCAGAGGCGAGAAACATCCAGTGAAAGCCAGGCAAGACAGGGAAATCCAAGATGCAAAAAGTGGTCAAAACCATGATCAGTGCTGGACATCTAACTGGCAGGTTTTCGAAAATCTGGCACTGTCGGCCTCTCTGAGGGCTGTATATAACTGCAGAGAAACAGGTCCGTGGCATGACTGTGATTGCGCTCCAGCTCCAGGTGAAGCAGATGAGACAATTGCATGAAGACAGAGCAGGGCAGAGCAGGCAGATGGGCAGAATCATAACACTAAGGGCAATTTAGAGAGACCAATCAACAAATAACAGTCATTTGGACTGTGGGAGGAAGCCAGAGTACCTGGTGAGAACCCACGCATGCACGGGAAGAACATGCAAACTCCATGCAGAAAGGCCCCTAGCCAGGAGTCGAACCCAGGACCTTCTTGCTGCAAGGCAACAGTGCAACCAACTGTGCCACCGTGCAGACATTAAACATATTTAAAGTTATTTTACAATTTTTTGTTTGCTACATAATTTCATATTTCATTTACTGTTTTGATGCCTTCAGTGAGAATCTACATACAATGTAAATAGTCAAAAACATAAGGAAACTATGTTGACTGGTAGTATATATCTGTGGGGACGAGGCAGAGCTACGTTACACTATGCTCCATGCTGCTGGACAAAACACAGGACAAAATGAAACTTTCTCTGGCATCTCATTACAAGGACGTTAACGCAAAGGAACGGTATGATAGAAAATTTTTATTATACGCTACTGTTTACAGAAATGACATCGAATTATTTCATTTTCAATGTCTCCAAGAGTTATTTACTGTCTCGAGGAGCAGGTGAGGCTGGGGAGGCTTGCCCTCTTCTGCTGGTCAGTCAGGAAGCTGATGATACACTGACAGGTAGGTCACATTACTTAATTATCAAACGTTATGTTAATTGTTAGATTGTTGCAACATTTGCTCAGGGCGTAAATTCCATAGCACTGGCATATACTGTATGTGCACGGTATGTAAAGTCCCTAAATTGGAATGGTCATGCCGTGAAGTTTTACTTCAAGTCCATAATATCCGTAGAAGCCTCGCATCGCAGGTGATCTGACCCTGTGTTTTAAAGGTGGATTAAAGATATGCTGGAATCTTCTTACAGTCATGTATCTATGCAAAGCAAATGCAATATTCCAAACGGGGTATTAGGAAGTGGGTGTTCTAATTATTTAAGGGAAATGGGCTTTGACTGGAAAAATACTTTCTATGTTAGTCTAATATTTTACATATGAATTTGATTCGCTGTATTGTTTGTGGAGCTAGTTATGCAGTTAGATTTCTATTATATAAGGACTTTTTGTTCTATTATAATCTAAGCTGCCTTTCTTCTTTCATTGAGTCATTATTCTGATAGCTGTATGAGGTTGTTGTCAAACTGACAAACAGATTCAACAAACTGGTTCTCCTGTATACAATAAACTCCTCAGCATTTCAGATCTTCTTAGTGATGAGTCATGTTGGCAGTCACTCCCATTTCAGCTTAATCACAAGTTTTTCACTTTAATCCTTGATGTCAGCTTCTCTAACAAGTACATTTGTGTTGTTCATCTTAAGTCTGATGAAATTAATCATTGCCCCCACCAATTCTAAAGTAAATCTGGCATTTTGGCAAACATCACGTCCTGCCATATTAGTGGGCCAAAGAGTTTGTGGAAATCAGCCACTAAATTCAGTGCTTGCATTACTGCAGCTGGCACATATAAGCTGCAATTGTGTTTAGCCATAAAAGCATTGAAACCATTTCCTAAACAGACATTATTTCTATGAGATATGAGTGAAATCAAATACTTGTCTCATTGGTACTTTTGGCAGTTCTGCAAGTTGTTTATTATGCAAGCATATATATAAATATATTTATACATACACACACACACACACACACACACACACACACACACACACATATTCTCTGTATTCCATTTGGTTAGCTGCCTGCTTGTGGATAATTTCCCACTTACAGGTGTCAGACACAAAAGCTGGAGGGGCTGGACATGTCATCCCTCATTTTGGTTGTGCATTAGCAATCAGGACTTGTTGTAAATAGAGACATCTCATTACTAGTGAGTGAGAAGTGTAGTATTGAGGAAGGGCAAGGGCAATGACAAGGATTCTATGAGTAATGGGTTTTAAAAGATCGGCACACCATTAAGTGGACCTGCAGAGCACATAGTAGCCCTTTAGACCCATTATAGAGCAAAACACTGGCAAGCTAGACAAGTACAGCCTCTAATGGCAGGCTCCCTTTACAATTTAATGTTGTTAAATGCAGCTCTGTGGATGTTGTTGAGACGGCCAATATGACTGCTGGGTTGAACTGTTGACAAAGACAAGTGAGCAAGATGCTGAATAAATCACTGGGCTGTTTTTTAACTGATCAGATGTTCTACTTGAGCTAATTTGCACAAGAGAATCAACAGCATTTTGTGGTAATGTGCATATTTTACTGCATATCTATATGCTAAGTCTATTTTCTTATTGGAACACAGACAATGCTGTTTCTTATACCTTCTTTGTTTGCTTTATTTAATTGTTGAGCTGATGATGCAGTTCTAATTAATCAGGTCTAGATTTAGCTGTCAATGATTCCTACATCAGTTTGAATGAAGTAGAGAAGGCATGCTTAAGATTATTTGCCTAAGATCCTAAATGTTGACTAAAAAAAAGAAATCAGCTGAAAAGGGACCCATGCTATATCCTGCTGCACATTTAATTAAAATTGTTTATGGTAGCTCTTCCTCTGGAGCTCGTCTGAAATTGTAATCAACGCCAGGAATAGTGTAGAGTGAGATGGGTGGCTGTTGACTGCGAGATTTAGGAACTCAAATGAGCCTTCCCACTGCTGCTGGCAAGAGATCTTGTGCAGAACAAGAACTAATCTGGAGTGAGCTAAAAGGAACTGGCCCTGAAGTCATGTGTTACAGGAGGATATCTGGATTATTCCCCCTCTCATTCCTGCAATTTTCTGCAACAGACCCACACGCATTTATACCTAATTTTATCACCTCTGCTGTTCTATGCAACATAACTGTAACTGTGAAAATCAAAAATGATCACACGTGATAATATCTGCTTGATTACACAAAGACTGCCTTTTTGTGGCAGTTGTGGAAGGTTTATGGGTTAGATGCCTTTAAATCTAAAGATAGGCTTATCCATATTAATGAGCAGCAGGCAGGTCTTAACACTGACAAAGAAAGTGGGGAAATGCCTCAACTCATGCATTTGGAATATCAATGAAAAATGCAGAAGTGGGGCACCCTCATGAAACACAGGATTTGTTTTCCTTTTTTAGTACAAAATGAAGGAATGAAAGAAAGCAAGTTCCTCACGTACAAAGAGTGTTGCTCCAAGTGTTTCAGATACTCAATTGTTTGCCCCTTGCCCCATTTAAAAATTAAATAAACTACAGTAAATGTTGAGGTTTAAAAAAACATAACATTAACATTAACAAGTATTTGCACCATCACACGTTTTATCTATTTTTGTTTGTTGATACAACTATATTTATAAGATGAAACAGATTTTATATCAAACAAAAATAACCGAACCAAAGGCAAAGTACAGTTTTCAAATTATGAAAAAGCTTTTCAAAACAACTGACCCTAAGAGTAGTTGCCCTCAATTGGTGACAACAACCACCATTGAACATTTGCAATAGGTGGTGGGTTTTTTTTTTATACTGCTGTGCAGGAATCTTGTCATACTCTTCTTTGCAGAATTGTATTATCATCAGCTATATTAAGGATGTTTAATTGAATGGCTTGTTTCAGATCATGTTGCTACATGTCAAACCACAGTATGGAGTTTGACTTGTTGCTTGATTCTGCTTTTGTTTTTATCTTTTGAGCCATTCAAACTTGCTGGTGGATCATTGCCCTGCAGCATGACTCAGGCACTTTAGAGCCTAAGGTCACAAACCGATGAGCGGACATTCTCCTGCAAGATTTTTTTCTGAAAAAACAAAAATATTAAAAGGTAAATTTGGTTAATCACAGGTAATTCATGATTTATCAATAGGGGCAATTACTTTTTCATAAAGGGCTGAAAAATGCCACACACAGTAAACCCAGATGACTTTAGTGATCAACCCCTGAGGTCCAGGTGTGAAGATAACTGGAATACAACCTAATTCAAATAGGGAAGCCTTAACAACCTGGAATTGAAAAATAGCAGGGTAGCTTCATCACATTCCAACACAACGGGTAACTAAATTAACAGTTTGCTCATGCTGACTGCTGAATTAAGGCTGAAAAAAAAAGCTATTGAATTTATTTGTGCCGCTGACACCAAATGATGACTCCAACTGTCCTTCCCAAAGAGTGCTTTTATTTGAAGTCCAGCTGGACATAAATTTCTTTCATAAAAAGGGAGGGGGGGGTTGATTAGAGAACCAAACATTAAATGTTTATACATAAAATATGAGATTTCCTTTCCATTTAAGAGCTTGTATTTATCAAATGCTCTATTACAGCTTTTTAAGGCATCCCCAAGCACTTATTGTTATCATTGTAAACAATCAAGATGCCTAATTACTTTAATATTACCATACACTATCAGTAATATCCATTCAGGCATAATCACTGTGTTCTGAGGAAAATGCCGTTTACTACCGTTTGGTTTGCATTGGCTGACATCCAAGGCACATACAGATGGCCTTCATTGCTGCAATTTAGAAATAGCTGTTTGAAATTTAGGCTCTGAAAAACAGTTGAGAAACACTATTTTTCCCAATGCAGTTGTACATCCAACAGTAATCAGCTAATGTGTCAGGTTAACAGCAGATTTGATGTGAAAGGATAAAAAAAAAACAATAGAATAAAAGGCAGGACTTTAGGGAAACACAACCCTTTAAGTAGTTTTAATTTCCAGGTGGAAAAATATGTAGCAGCTGATAACCAAACAACCAACTATGGTTGCTTTATTTTACATCATAAAATAAATGTTGTAGCAAAATGTATTTTGGCTTGATGCAAGAATTGGCTTGATGATAGAAACTGAGTTAGTTGGAAAAAATTATGAGAGTTTATAAGATCAAATTATTCTTGAGACATTAGAGCCCAGCATCCTTCCCCTCATCCTGAACTGGGACTCATCAGCCAGTAAGATTCATACCTCACAAACAATTTCAGATTAATACAAAATCACACCACACTGGTCAGATTTTTATTTCTAAAGCTGAAAAAATAGAAAATGCTAAACAAATTATCATTGTCTTACCACTTCAAAATTATGCACTCACTTAAATTCTTTTTACAATGCTGTAAAGCTAGTCGTGAAAGAAAACTGAACACTTTTCTTCTGCAAGACACTTCTTAACATCTAGGAGTTGTGATAATAAAATGTTTAATTTTAAACCAGATAAAGTTTTTCACTGGTTTAAAACTACTATGTATAATGTGTAATTTTAAATGATAATTGCCTGGACTGGAGGTCGGTGACGGTCTTTATTTAGTTACTACCACCTCCTCCTTCATCCTAACACAAATATTTTAACATAAAAAATGCAAATCTGTGTCCAAGACAAAATCATCTAATGAATGTATTTCCTGATAGCCAACAATAAACTGACCTTTAAACTGTGCTGGATGCCTAGGTTCTAGAAACATAAAATGACAATAAGTATGTTTGCAAGCTTGGAGGGTTAATGTAAATATATTTGTGATATGGATGTACTGTGCTTTTGACCCGCTGGTATAAACTCCCAGTAAAAACAGAAAATGTAAGCGTTTATTTAAAATGCACCCAGTTTTGCTGAGGAGGGCATGCGTAAGCAAAACATTTGATCAAAACCTGATTCATTTGACAACTTGTCACGTGTGTCTTCTTTATGAGAAAATGCCCTGCTGGGAAGGATAAATAATTTTCTACTTTCATTGTGCAATAAATCTTGTAAATTAACCAGAGTGCCAATGTATGTCATCTCTGGTTAGTGTCAATTGGCCCTCTAATGAAGATGCTCAACCTGTAGGCGTGTTGCAGCTCTGACTCTCTGATGAGGTTAGAAACAGCATGGATGTTTAACTCAGGAGCATTTGGACTTGATTAAAAATAAAACATATGAATCATACGTGTCTGTGTGCAAAGGCTTACATTAGTTGTTAAAAAACAGAAAATTAATCAAGTTTTAAATGAAAAAGAACTTGTTAAAAGTATCCCAAAAAGAACGATTTGGCAATTTAGGGAATAATGTGTCGAGTTGGTGAGGTTTGTATGTGGTGTGGGTTTTTGGAGATCTTCACACTGTGGTCAACACAGCAAAGCCACACCGGCATCCCACTGACGAACAGATGGGCAGCAGGAGAGGAATGCAGAGGAGGTGATCCAGAATGTGCACACACCATGATGGTGAGTCAGTGACAAAGGACAGCAGATGAATGGATTTCTAAAACTCCTCCAACAAACTGAGAAAGCGGCTGTCTGCCTCTCCCTCCTCGTCTGTCGCTCTTATTTCCACTGCTGGATGCCTGTGATTTTCGGTGCCGACGTGTGTGCTGGCTTTCTGCGCAGTGTGAAAGGAAAAGGGAAGAGATGCCGACGAGGAGAATAATTTATCGCGCCTCGTTCCTATAATGTCACACTAACTCACAGCGGCAAGGCAAATAAATCACAAAAGATGGAGGAAGTGACAGTAAACATATCCTGGCAGATTTTTCTGGGGGTAAAGGGGACATTATGAGGTCTGCAACAGAATACAGTACAATGGAACACATTTGGTAAAGGTTAAAAGTAAGCTGCTTTTTGGTTCATTTTGAAGTCTGTTTGCTGGATGTTCTACAAGCTTTGAATCAGACTAAGGTGCCTATTTTCTTCTTGTCTTGAAACATTAAAAGCTGAAATAATGTTATTAGCTTACTCTTAAGAACACAAATATCCTCTCCAAAACTTAGATTCTGAGCATGAAATATTTTCCAAAGCTGTCATCAGTACATTGTGTGATCCTGTGACTGTTCTTTCTCAAATTGGACCTCAGAGGCAGCAGATACTCATAGACCAACTTTATTCATGACCTTAACCCTCACTGTACCAACTAAAACGCACACACCAACATTTAATTGGAAGCTGCTTTTGTGTTTGGTGCACAGCTTTAGACAGGGAGTAAAGCTCAAGCAGGGCCAAGAAAAGGCCATGTCTGCAAATCAGCAAATAATGTCTTTTGGGAAATTTTGAGAGACTTCTGAGGGTTGTAAATTCTCCTTTTCAAACATGGGGTCAGAGATAGATGTAGGCAGGCTACTTCCAAAATCTAGATGTAATCTTTAAGTTATTCAGTAAAAAAAGCAAATACAGAATTGACAGTGACTTGCAAAAGTATTCATACCCATTGTTATTACAACCGCAAACTTTACCAAGATTTTACATGATACACCAGTACAAAGAGGTGCATATTTATGACGTGGAAGAAAAGGAATGGGATTTTCAAAATTCTCTACAAATTAAAATTAGAAAACTATAGCATGCATTTTTACTCAGCCCTGTCAAACCCCACCAACACCCCAATCTTTCCCCTTTACCAAGTGCAACCATTTAGTTTCAGGGGTCACCTAATTAGAAAATAGAGTGATTCACTATCAGAATAAATACAGTTAAAAGTGGATTAGGTTTTAATCAACATTCAAAGGTAAAATCTGCAGAAAGGACCATCACTCCACAAATCTAGCCATTATGAAAGAGTCTTGTAAGAAAATAATGGGAAGTCCAAATCTATAAGTACCAGTACCACAATGAATCAAACAATCTGGTGGTGGCAGCATTATGCTGTGAGGATGCTTTCTATCACCAGTTAAAAAGAAGCTGGTCAGAATTAATCGGAGGGCAGATAAAACTAAAAACAGAGCAATCCTGAAAGAAATAGACATGTTCAAGGCTGCAAAAGACTTGATACTTGGGTGGAAATTCAACTTCCAACCGAATGACAACCCTAAAAATACGGCAAGGGCTAAAATAGAATGCTTTAGATCAAAGTTTATTCATGTATTAGGCTGGTCCAGTCAAAGTCCAAACCTAAATCCAATTGTAATTGTTCAGAATGCTTTAGATCAAAGTTTATTAATGTATTAGGCTGGTCCAGTCAAAGTCCAAACCTAAATCCAATTGTAATTGTTCTAGTCTGACTGAGTTTGAGCCACTTTGCAAAATTTCAGCCTCCAGTTTCAGTATCTGGTTGAGGCATACCCCAAAAAAGACTTGGTTCCAGGGAGTATTGACCCAGGAGGCGTGAATACAAATCACCAGACTTCCTGAGCTTTTGATGGTAAGAAAATAAATATAAATTTGTATAATTTTCCTTTAACTTCAAAACTATGCATGTATATAAGGTTTGCTGCTGGAATGTGACAAAATAACGAAAGGTTCAGTGTGTTGAATACTTTTTCAAGACATTGTAAGTTTAAGCACTCTCTCAAGTAAAAAGAAATGAAAAACGTTATATCTAAAATCCCCGTATGGTGTATGTTCATTAAAAGTAAATGCAATGAACGGTTGAAATACCTATTTATTCTTTCAAATAAATTTTTATTAATGCTCTGTGACTGATGGATATTTATTTTTTAAGCAGATCACTTAAAGGGTACCAAACTGGTTAAGGAGCTGGTAGTGCAAAGTATGTTTGTTTTTCTACTAACGGATCAAAATAGTCGCACATTTTAAATCAAAGGTTTCTGTTTGTCGAAGGGTTTGTTCTAAGACTTTAAACAGACAATCTGCTTGTTTTCTCTGAAAACCAATAAGCACATTTGAATATTTTTTTGTGTAAGAAAAATCCACTTTATGGTCATCTCTGGTTAGAAGAACTCTTCAGCTAAATTCTGTCTGATCTTCGGCAAGCAGCAGTGTAGAAACTTGAAGCTGCTGTTGCCTTTTGCTAACTTAAAGAGCGGGGCCTGCTGTGTCAAATGACATCAATCTTAACCATTGCAATCCATCTGAAAGGTGGTTCGAACAGATGTGGATGTTGAAAATTTAAAGTAAAACCTAAAAAGCTGCAGCAAAAATACAATCATGAATATGTCTTGTATTATTTCTTTTAATTTTAAAGAATATAGCTAACAGCTAATTAAAAATCCAGACATTGTTTGAAAATAAGATTACATAAGACTAATAAGAAAAGGATTTTTGATACAGAAATGTCTGCCCACTGGAAACTATGTCCATGTACTGCATATTAAAGTCATATTTAATGAATTAGAATATGCATTCTGATAAGGCTTGTTTGGCAGATTAAGGGTACCTTTTTAAACAATTACAACCTTTATGCATTTATTAAAACATACTTTCAAGAAGCCCATATTTAATTTATAAAAATTGTTTTTTATTGGTCTGATGTAATATTCTATTCTTAAATTACATGTTTTCATTAGCTGTAAGTGGAAAATCATCATAATTAAGGAAATAAAGGCTTGTAAACAGTCTGTATGTAATTAATCTATGATATTTGTTTCACTTAGTAAATTGAGTTACTATAGTAAATTTAAATCTGACTCTATATGAACTGATTACTTTGTCTGCATCAATGCATTAATGCATCATGACATGACACCACTGACAGAAATCTCATTCTGGACCTCAAGGAGCTCAGATTATGTACCTCCCCAGTTTTCTTCCAGACACTTGTGTCTTGATTTCCAAATGAAATGCACAATTTACTTCATCTGAAAAAAAGGACTTTGGACCACTGAACAACAGTCCAGTCCTTTTACTATTTAGCCCAGGTAAGATCGTTCTGATGTTGCCTCTGGTTCTGGAGTGCCTTCGAACAAGCAACAGTTGTAGCTCATCTCCTGGCCACATTTGTCCATGGTGGCTTTTGAAGCACCGACTCCAGCTGCAGTCCATGCTTTATGGCTCTTTCCTAAACCCTTAATTCAGCTTTGAATCAAAGGCCTCCCATGACTGAGGTTTCCTGTGCATCTTTTTGTACCATGTATTTTTCTTCCACTAAACTTTCCATTAGTATGCTTGGATACTGCACTCTGAACACCCAGCTTCTTTAGGGTGTCAGTGATAGTTGATAAGACAACTTTCAAAGCAGCAGTCTCCCACATGATTGTGTAGACCCTTTTAAATTGGTCAGTCAGTCAGTCATATTAGAATATTCAGAGAAACTGTATTCAGTGTTTTCATTAGATGTAAGAAGTAACCATGAAAATTTACAGAAATAAACATTTGAAATATATCACACTATAAGTAATTAGCTTATTTTATATATAAATTCCACTTTTTGAATTAAATTCTTAAAATAAGTTGCCTTTTGCATAATATTCTTTTTTCATTTAAAAGCAACTATATATTCTAACCAAAGGGGTGTACTCATAGATTGCCATGTAAATCCAGAATTAACAAGAATATGTTCTCACTGGACATCCCTAAAGAGAGGAGTTTTCTTTAAGATGTTTGCATATTAAAACAAGCATAATGTTTCACAGCTTGAGAGCTGCAGAAATGTGAACAGCAATTAATGGATTCTCTGACAGATAGTGAACTGAGGCGTCACCAAGTGGCATGACCCACCGGGGCGTCGTGTCTTATTTGCAAATGTTAAAAAATGCAGAGATCTGACAACACACAAGCAACACAGATTTTACAGCGAAGGAAAGAAACTGGATTAGATCCACTGACTCCTTAGATTCACTGGTCTGTAGAGCAGTAGAAAGCCAAAAGGAGCGGGGTAGAGAAAAGAGGAGGGGGTCGCTCAAGCTTATGAAGGGGTTCATTGTACAGTCAACACCCCCATGAATACCCCCCATCCCCCCATCCCCCACCAGATACGTCAGCCCTCATAAGCCTTTCAGCAAAGGTGATTCATCTGTTGAGTGTGATCAGAGAAGCCTTCTCTGAAGCAACACACACACTTAAATATTTATTAAAATTGAAAGGCTTCATAAAGTCGCAGTATCCTTTCTTGGATTAGTCACAAGGACCCCATAAAGACAGTGTCCGTGTCATCACTTTCACATTTAACTCATTAAAGGAGCCCCCATACAACTGCGTAACCCAGTGATGTATGACTGCCATACCTCTCCTAAACCACACTGATAGAGAAAGAAGTATCTTACCTTTCAGCCCTCTTGGTACAAGTGAACTGAAAGTGGAGAAGAAAGAAGTTCTGCGATCTATGCTCCTTTCCTGCTTGGTCTTCCTCTCCTCCTCCTGCGTCTTTGCCAGCCAGTTCCAGTCAGCAGCTCTGGACTCACTCGTTGTTTGAATGCTGCTTCCTGAAATCCCACCGCACAGATTACGACAGAAAAACAAGAAAAAGAGAGGTGGGAAGTAGAATAAGAAAGTCGACTTTTTTTTCTTCCCGCAGTCTTATGCCTGCAGGGTTCCTCAATGGATTAGATGTTAGAGCATATCTCCTGATTATCCGCCAACTCCGCCGCTCAGACGCTGTCCAGCAACGAGAGGTGCTGAATGAGACTCCGGGGTCTGACTGCGGTGGTTTCCTACTTTTCTTCCTCTCCAGTTTCTTCTGTTTGACTGCACAGATCTTCCCTCCCTCCACGCAACAGTGGCAGTAGCTACTTCCTTACCAACAAAAGACTTAGTACGACGCTGACACTAAAGCAGATGTACAGTAAAAATACACAAATTTAAAACCGACCGAACGAGTTACGTTGAAATCATTTGGGTTTTAAAGCCCGATCAATAAGTAGTAGTCTAATGAACACTTGAGTGGGCGTAAACAAAAGAGATGCAAGTCGCCTGGCTGTAAAACTGGTTTTACTCAAATGACAAATCATTCCAAGCTTGGCCATAAAGCAAGAGAATACAGAGGGAAACAGGTCTGAAAGAACTTACACCTCCCTTGAGATCTTGCACAGACCTGAGAGTGCAGTTGTTGGGATTTGGGTTTAAAATAGATCATGCGACCTCGTAAATCTGCACCGCAACTGAATGCAAAGGGTTTTAACTGCTGTGCGCATTTGGGGTTTACACACAGATGCGCTGCTAAAAAAAATCACATCAGTAACGCATCTTTGCCTCTATTCTCTATCTTTCTATTTTAACTCATTATTCATTCAGTTCTGTTAGCCGAGATGTTGAGACTCAGTGGGTTCCACAGGACGTGAAGAGAGGGGCTCTTTCTCAAGTTCGACGAGTTCAAGCTTCTAAATGCGCACTGCAACTCATAATTATTGAATTTTACACTAAAGGCGCCGACTAGCGCATCTTGAGCTCCAGTGCCGCTTCTCCGCGACGCTATTTTTTAAGTTCTGAAACAGATACTGCATCAAGGTGCTGCACGCACGCCTCGTTTGTATACTGCTCGCCGATTAGTGATTTTCCAGGGGCATTCCGTGGGTAATTCCTACTTGTTTAGTGAAATCGCCTTTCTTTATATGTTTATCATTACTGCGCTGATTGCACTTATTGATTAATCAGTCTAATCAGTTGCACCGGTCGCTCTCTCAGTAATGAACTGAGCAGAACCAGCTGCTTCCATTTTAAGCTGCACTTTAAAATGAACTTTCGCATGTGGCCATCAGAGCATTCCTCAACAACACGTACAGCACCACAATGTCCCCCAAGCTGGAAACAGTTTCCTGGGAGAATTTTGTGGGTTCTGGCAACGGGAGATGTTGCTTTAAAATAATCAATGTGGTGCTTTCTGTATTACTTTTTTTAAATTAACATTTAGCTTGTGTATAGACCATTTTATTTAATGAAATGCTTACTTGAATATGATGGGGACTTGACTTTGGAATAATATTTAAACAATGAACTTTATAGTTTAATGGAGTTTATTTTTGTAAGATTCAACAACTGCAATCTCAAAGAACCCTTTACAGATGCAATTAGTATCCACAAATTCATAATCAAAACAATAAGATACATATCTAGTTCAAATGCAGTGCTGTCAAATTTAGATACCTTTTAAAGTATTTACAGATTTTGAAACGACTTAGAGAGCAGACAAATAGAATGGTTTCAGCATTTTTTGATTGTATCTAAAAGACGGAAGATCCCATGCTACACGACAGTTGAGGGATCTGTCATGTTTCTGGGGGGTTAGTGTGTCTGCCTTCCACTACCCTAGAACCATTAGAGCCTTCCCCAGAGACTGGTATATCCTACAAACCTGTATTCTTCCTCTATCATCCAAACAACATTGCCAGAATAAAGGGGTTTCCTATCAAACAGCTTGTAGAAAAACTGGTGCATGACTTTATTTTCAGCAGGTTTGATTCCTGCAACAGTGTCTTTACTGGTCTCTGTAAAAACAAAATCAATCAAGCAGCTGCAGCTCATCTACAATGCTGCTGCCAGAGTCCTGAGCAACACTGGGGACATTAATCATAACACACTAGCTCTTAAATCACTGCACTGGCTCTCTGTCAAAGTAAAGATTTTTAAATTCTGCTATTGGTATATAAAACACTATTAGGCTTTGGATCGAAATACATTTCTCAGATGCTTGTTAAAATGAAGCATATAGAGACTTCAGGTCTTCAGACACCTGCTTACTCAGTGATCCCAGAATCAGAACTAAACAAGGTGAGGCAGCATTTAGTTGCTATGCTCCTCAGCTCTGGAACAAACTCCCTAAAGAGATGAAATGTGTAGAAACTGTTTTTTCTTTTTAATCAGTACTGAAAACATTTTTGTTTAGAACAGCTTTAGAAGAATCTCACCATCTCACCATGTTTGAAGCATTGTTTCTTTTATGCCAGAGAGCAGGGTGTATTGAGTTCTCGCGAGAGTGGCATGTAAGTATGCAACAAACAAACAGCTATGTAGCTTAGGTAAAAACCAGGCAATAAACCTAGGCAAATATCAATTTCAATTTAAAATATTAACCATTGTGTAGTTTTCCTCATCAAGGACAACCTGTTGACAGTCTGCAGAGCTACACTGACCAGTCAAAGCAGAGATGATCTGAATGCTCCATCAGTACCACCATCTCACCAGACAAGAGCTATACGGATATTTTAGATTCTATCAACTAGACGATTACCAGTCTTAATGCCAGACTAACCCTGGTAGAAGTTATGCACAAGGAATTCTAGGCCCTTAGAAAATCACAGGAGTACAGTTAGGGACAGGTTGCAACACTAGCAGTTGAGAACAAGGCGCTGAGGGAAAATGTACAAACACTCACCAAAGGGATGACTTTTCTCTCCAGCGACAAAAGGAAATTGAAGAAGACCATACTAGATATTCAAACAAGAAGCATGTTGGACATCCCTATTTTCTCCTACACTCTGGAGCACACAGAAGAAGTTCCAGAAGCCAGTGTGTAAAATTTCCTCCAGCAGCAACTAAAAAGCCAGAGTGATGGCAAATGGAGTTTTGACAAAAATTCAGAATGAAAGACTCACCTTCACCACCTCCACCTTCCAGTGACTCTTCGGTGTGTCTCCCGGCCTTCCAATCAGCATCCTGTCCGTCTGATTGTCCATCCAATCACCTTCCAACGCCTTGCTTTTAAAGGAGCTTCTACCGTGTTCATCTTCGCTTGTCAGCTGAGCTCATCCCTCCTCCACCCCATCTCCACCATCTTCCTTCACATCTACTCCTGGCTTCCTCGCTCCCTTGTCACCAATCCACCACCAGTGTCGGATCAGGGGGAAGACATTTCTAAATCTAAGCCTTACAAATGATCATCTTAGCTCATGTCATTCTCAGCATTCATGTCTTCCTCCCAGGTCCGAGCGCCAAAGAAATAACCATGTAATTTCACATCATTAAAAGTTTTCTAATTGCCATCCCTCTCTTTGTGAGCCTTTTCAGATTGAAACAGGCTATCACATTCCACTGTATGCATCGCCAGGGAGTGGTAGGGAACTGCGTGGTAAAAGCTACAGTGTGAACAATCAGTTCCCGAAGGAGATCCTTGACCACCAACGCACTCTTTATCCCGTGAGGCTCATTGCCAAGGAACCCTGCAGTGGTCACAGTATGTAAATAAACAGCTGTTCAGGGATGGGGAGATTACTGTGTGGTGTTACTGAACACAATTGCAGGTAGGATTGAACAGTAAACACTGATTGAATGGTAGGTAAAGTCCCTTTAACACTCATGGAAAGAATGTCTTATGGTCCTCCCAAAAATAACCTATATACTTTCTCTATGATCCCAGTTAAATTACTCCAGACTTGGTTAAAAACTTAATATACAATTTTTTATGGACATCTAAACCTCCATGCATACGTTTAAAAACTTTACACAAGGCAAACAGTTTAGAAGGATTGGTATTTCCAAACATTTATAAATATTACTTAGCTTATAGATTACAATATATGTTAAAATGGATTTGAAAATATCCATCAGACAGTTTAAGGATCAAAATTAAACCAACTGTATGTCAGGAAATCCGAGCTCTCATATTCCATTTATCAGCCCTTAAAAAAAGCAGCACAGCTGCTTTAAAAGCATCATAATCAGTACATCTCTGACAGCCTGGTGGTGTGGCTGGGTCAGGGGGTCTGGGTGCTTTGCATCTCACCCTGTGCCTCTGTCAGCTTAAACTTTGCTGCTCTCGGTTGCTGTGAGTTGCAGGCCTTCTACCGTTCTTGCCACTTTGACAACTGTGCACCTCCCTCCAGATGACAAACTTGCTCTCACTCACTCACTTGCTCTTACACCCACTCAACACATACCTCCATGCATAAGTTTAAAAACTTTACAAAAGGCTAAAGGTTGAGGAGGATTGGTACCTCCAAACATTTATAGATATTACCTGGCACATAGATATATATACCAATACACCTTAAAATAGATTTGGAAAAATAAATCTGACCATTTATGGATAGAAATTAAACAAATGCTATGTCAGGAAATCTGTAGCTCACATATTCCATTTATCAGCCCTTTAAATACCCAACACACACACACACAAACACACACCAATACACAAGTAGTCCAAATGGGTGAATGTCCTATAAACACAGGTTACCATACCATCAACGTGGTCTGCCTACTATGATGTTGGATCCAGTATTGATTGAATTAAGTTAATCACGCAATAAGGATTCTGGCTTGAGAAAGCTTTTTGTAAAGCAAATCTCTTGGCACATGTAGGCAAACAGCCGCTCCATATGATATGACTGAAATAAGGCAAAAGGACACATTAAAAAAATAAAAAGAGAGAGAGAGAGAGAGAGAGAGAGAGAGAGAGAGAGAGAGAGAGAGAGAGAGAGAGAGAGAGAGAGAGAGAGAGAGAGAGAGAGAGAGAGAGAGAGAGAGAGAGAGAGAGAGAGAGAGAGAGAGAGAGAGAGAGAGAGAGAGAGAGAGATAGATAGATAGATAGATAGATAGATAGATAGATAGATAGATAGATAGATAGATAGATAGATAGATAGATAGATAGATAGATAGATAGATAGATAGACAGATAGATAGATAGATAGATAGATAGATAGATAGACATATATATTTTCTTTCTGTCTTTCCTTGATGTGTTGCAAAACACTTTGGACTGCCTTATGTATGAATGTTGCTATATTAATAAACTTGCCTTGCCTATAAATATTTTCCAATCAGTCTACAAGATTCTCATTTCTCCTCTCTTCCCCACAGGGGAAAAACTGTTTGACTGACTGGACCTAAGGTTAGGTCATGTCTTTTTGCCTTTCACACTTGTACATTTGCAAATTTACTCCTTACACACTGATTGTTGTTGTTTAAGCATACAATGCCGACTCTCCTCAACTAGTGCACACTGGTAAGACTACTAACTGGGAATTATGGGTAAAATCTTGAAAATAATCTAGTTTGTCCCAATTGCCAGCCTTTTAATGCTTTAAGGATGGTCACAATTAAAAAAACTAAATGAGCAAATTTGTCAATGAAATTTTCAGTCTCATTTTGCTTTCTGATTACTAAAACAGAAATATATGTAAAAGCAAAGACTTTTGGGGAAAATCTTACAAACTCCACATTCAAGATGGTGCCGTGGATGATAACCTAGGTACTTTGCTCTCTTTTAGTTATACATGTTTTTGTGTGTTTATTTTGCTCTTCACCACCATGCTCTGGTCACTTTCACTAGAGAGGATCTCTGACATCAGACAGTCTTCTCTAGGCATTCTTCTGCATGGCAGGTCCGCTTAGATAGCTAATTCCATTAACAAATGAAATCATCACTTGAAAACTAAATTTTCTGCTTACTCAGGATATCTTTGTCTGATACTAAAATTTGTGTGATGATCAAAAACATAAAATTTATTTTTGTTATAAATATCAGGTATTTGTTTTTTTGTTTTTTTTTCTTCAAATAACTTAATTTGGCTTAACATAGGCATGGCATTTATTACATGCAAACTGTGATTTTCTATTCCTACTTTTATAGTTAGGATTCTTGCAAATCTTAAGCCTAAAAACAAACTATTTTTTTCAATCAATTCATCAATTGTCTGGTAACATCAATGAGTACAGACAGATAGACAAATGCTTTCCTTTGTAATGTGCTCTGTAAGATTACTTCATCACTGCACATTAAGACATATTGAATATATAATTATTCTCAGGAAAGTGGTTATGACTGCTGTAACTCTACAATAGCTCTCCATTTTGTTTTGTTTTGTTTTGTCTCCACTTATGAGTAAAATCATAAAAGCATGTCAAATAGAGAATAAAAGAGACACAAGAGGTGGAACGTGTTTGTGCTATAAGATATTACTGTTATAATTTGTCTGTGTTGCATTGTGGTAATATAAGATGTTCAATGAGCTGGAACCCCTGATAAAAACTCAAAGAGATGCTAGCATAAGTTTGCTGCTTAATTGTAGAATGCTGAAGGAAAACAATAGTTAGGCTATACAAGCTGTTACATGTTTATTCAGGTTATGTATATTTTTTCTTACGTCATTACGGGAATAATTACAAACTGTAGGCATGTTTCCCTAAAAGGATTCTCACTTTGAGAAATAATGAATGTGAGAGTAAGACGTATGACCTGCAGGGCATACTAGTGATTACAAGAGGTTTTATACATTCTGAAATGTAAAGCTGACATAATGCTCCAATGTCTTAATTATTGAACTGATGAGGGCCATGTCAGAATTAATAAATAATCTCTGTTATAATGAAAATCTACTTTATTTTCACCTTGGCCAGTCTCATGAGCTCAGGGGTCCTTGAATTATTCTGCACATTCCTAACCGTGATCCATCTCAATTGGGTGGGCAGCAGGATTAGATTAGCTCTCCCCTCTGTCTGCACTGACAGAGTGAAACAAAAGAGTTAAGTCTCTGTAAAAAAAAAAAAAAAAAATCAGAGTTACAGCCTAAAATAAAACTAAACAAATAAATTTAAACTAACTGAGTATGCTTGGTATAAAACAGGTAATTACTGGGTCGGTTAATGTAGCTCACAGTGGGTAGCAACCCTGCTGTTCTGTGTAAAATAGTCAGTGTTCTTCATTGTGCCATATGGTTTTGCAAGGGTTATGCTTAAAGGGATTTCATGAAAACACAATAAGCTACAATTTAGCACAACACAATCATACGTTCTACAAAGAATGTTTGAGGTTTTGGAAAAGAAGTATTCAAGATTTTTTTATGTTCTTTAGAAACATTTCCTCAGTATTTGGTAGAACTGCCTTTTAAACTATATGACTTAGTTTGCAGTTAATAGTTTAATGGAATTTTGACCTGTTCCTCATGACACAACTGGTGTAACTGAATCAGCTTTGTAAGCCCTCTTGTAACTCTTTCTACAAATTTCCCAAAGGACTATGTGGTAGCAAATTCTAAACATGGACTTTGTTAGCATTAAGCTACATTGTATTTTATTTGGCTGTATGTCTGGAGTCATAGTCCATTTGAAAGATGTGTGCCCTAACTTGGCTTTTGTCTTAAAATGTTGCTTCAAAATTTCGACATTACTGTTCTTCTCTCATGATGCCATCTATTTTGTGAAGTGCACCAGTCTCTTCTGCAGCAAAGAAGAAAAAAAAAAACAAGCAGCATTATGCTGCCATCCCTGTACTTCACAACTGGCCTGGTGTTCTCCGGCTTGCAACCTTCCCTCTTTTTTTTTTTAAATGTAGCAGTGGTCATTTTGGTCAAGCACATTTTTTTTTAATCGGAATGTTGGAGGTGTTTACAAAAGTTAAGGTCTTGGTCCCTTAGTGCATTTGCAAACTGTAATCACCCTCACACATGGAAGCAAGGTTATTGAGGCGCACCTTAAAGCACATCAACAGGTGTGTCTCTAATTAACTAGTGTAGCTTAAATTCTGTTATATCTTGCTTTTACTATATTCAGGCCTGTTATACAAGGGTGAAAATGGTACATCCAAAACTGAAATAATAACCCATTTGAAGCTAAAATAGTTCTAGTCTGATTGTTCAGATACAAATATTAAATGAGTTTGAAGCCAAAGAACCAAACTTTTGTGTCTCTACTTCCGTACGTCTGTCTATTTCCCCCCATCCATTAGTGCGCCGACAAGTGATGCTGGAGGTTACTTTAGCAGGTAGGCAGGGACTGGAAGTTTCAGTCCTGGGACTCTGAGCACCAGAAAGACTAGGCATTAAACTACTGATCTGTGTTGCCCTCTGTCTAACCTATAAATGTAGTGGAAGTGGGATTCAGTAATGTTTATAAATTTGAGTGGTGTTTTTTTCTTGTTTTAACAGAAGCATATTATTTTTTGAAAATATATGTTTCAGTTTGAGTTGTGTGCATTTTCAGGTATTGTTACTACTTTGTATTTTAACTCAATCTAATTCTGCAGAGTAATTTCAACAAGAAAAGCTATTCAGCCTTTGCACATAAACTCTCAGCATGAAAAGTCAATGTCAGTTATAGATGTTAGATCTGATCCAGTAAACGCTGGAAATGGCAGCACATATGACTTGAACTTTCTTTGGATGTCCTGTACAGGTCATAAGATGAGCATATGATTTTTTGTTGTTGTTGCAATGCCCTATCAGGTTTTAGATATTTTGAGAAAGAGACAGACAGAGAGAGAGAGAGAAAGACGATTATTTAAAAAGGAAGACCAGAAAATAAATATTCAAACCAAGTATTAGTCCTGAAAAAGATTATATTAAAAAAATTAATTCGATGCTGAGACCAGATTTTCAACTATAAATAAAAAACAACAAGCAATTCTAAACTGAATTGCTGTCTGTGCCCACAGAGATGGTCCTTTTTCATCCCTCCTTTGTCCATTGCTACAGTTTATCTTGGATGAAAATGCTGCCTTCCATACATTGTGTGAATGTAATCCAATTCAGAGGCATGTTTGCAGTGGCAGCCAAGAGTCATTGTTGAGTCGTACAGTAAGACACTATCTGGAAAAAGCCACCAAACCTCCTTTTACAGTAGCAGGCAGGCAGAATAAGTCATGTTTGGTTTTAATCCTTGCAAGCAGCTGCAGTCAGAGCCCAGCTACAGTGTGCTTTTATGGCAGCTGTGTGAGAGAAAAGCCAGCCTAAGGTGAGACCACGAAATATTTACATATGAAAATGATGTGTATTAAAGAGGATTACTGATGCCTAACTGCAGAGGAAGACAATTAACCCTTAAAGTCAAATTGCAAAAAATCTGTCAGCTACTATATGCTGCATCATAATAATGTAGAAAATTACACTTTGCATAAAAAAAAACAGTTTCAAAATGCATAGACCTAAAACATTGTAGGTCGATCTAACAGTTTGTGCTCAATAAAAACTAAAGAAAATCTTTACTGTTGCAGTGTTGAGAAAAAGCTATTTGCAACTGTATTTGTGTTTTGTTTACATCATGTTTTAATTTTTCATTTAATTAACCAAGATATCACTAAATCAGAACATGTTCGAATAAATATGTCTAATTTCATGATCTGGTGGAGTTTGGTTTTCTATTTTTAGTTAGAGGTCTGTGAAAACTAGGGCTACATGACATTAACAATGTACTATTCCTGAAAATTGTGCCAATTATGTCAGTTAACCCCTGTTTACCTGACATGTCTGTTACATTACCATTACACATTGTCCCCACCACTCTCCACATGCTTTAGCATCTCACTTCCCAGAGATATGCACATTAGGTACAAACAATAGGGTCTGTTGGAGCCACAAATATAGGTGTTTTCAAGTGTGACCCCCAATGTCTCACACTTGAAATATTATGAGCAATGAGTCTTTTACATCATTGTAGGGGGATTTTAGCCCAGTCCTCTTTGTAGAATTGTTTTAATTCAACCACAGTGCAGGGATTTTGAGTAAGAATGGACTCTATAAGGTCACACCACAGCATCAGAAATGGATTTAACTCAGAACTTTGACTAAGCCACCCAAAACTTTTATTTTAGCTTACTAAGCTATTTAGGTGGACTTGCTGGTGTGCTTTTGATCATTGTTCTAATGCATAATCCAAGTGCAGGATTTTCTGCTACAGAGCAGAATTCATGGTTCCATCAGTTACAGCAAATTGTCCAGGCACTGAAGCAGCAAAGTAGCACCAAATCTTCACACTGTTTTTTTTTTTTTTTTTTTTTTTTTTGTTAATTTGTAGATTATGCTTCTCACAGTGGTTCACTGGAGTCCCACAACCTTGGAAATTGCTCTGTTTCTTTTGATCAGGGCAAGCTGAGTTTTCTGATATTTAAGCCAACTTAATGCTTTCAGACAGGTTCTATTTCAATAATCAAGCCAGAGAGTGACTTGTGAAATCTAACTCTAACTATAGTTTTATTTAAATGTGGCTGATGACAGTTAATTTGAACTTTTACAAGAACTGCCATTACCTTTTCACAAGGAGCCAGGTTGGTTTGGATACCTTTTTATTCCTAAATAAAAATAAATCATTGTTTGAAAACTGCTTTTTGTATTTACTCAGGATATCTTTCTCTGATATTGAAATTCAGTTTATGTACTTAAACATTTAAGTCTGACAAAAAAGCAAAAACAAAGGAAATCTGTAAGGGGACAAATATTTTTTCACACTATTGAAGAGAGAGATTATCCATTTATGTAACACATACTGTACATTCAACACTTTACATATAAATCTAAATTATCATGTTATCATGCACATCTATCTTTATTTTTACTGAAATAATAAATAATAAAGATTTATTCTAGCACTTTCGTTTACAAGCAAAGAATAAATGCCTATTATTAGTGACCCAGTTTGTAACATTCTCTCAGATCAACGTGTGCTATCACATTTGGTAGTGTTGTGCATTGTATGTGTGATTTTGGCACGTGTTTGTGTTATCAAACTCCAATTAGCACATCTGTTCTTTTGTGCAATAGAAAATAAGTGCTTTCATGGTCCTGCACTGGCATAAATTGCTGCTTTCTCAGGCTTGTGTTCATCTCTGAGCACAAATAGTAAAAGTAAATCCAGCATCAACGTCATCCAGTGTATTCAAAACAGATTCTAAGCATTCATTCAAGGAAGCATCTTTTTTTCCTTCACTGTGACAGAAATCTCTGATAAAAAAGGCTGTTATTGAATAATGTCATGTTTAGAAAAAATAAGAATTTCGGTTTTAAAAATAATAATAAGATAGCTGGTGTTTTATCTACAATATATAAAATTGTGAAAGCAGTATTTAAAATAAGAGTTTTATTTTTTTTAGTCATGCCATAAGCAACTGTTAGCTGGGTTCATCACATTTCGTTTGATCTTGTAATTTTTTATTTTTAAGTCTAGTAAAGTAGCACCTATGAAAATATGAATAGAACTTTAAATATAGGTGAGAATATAGGTTGTTTTGGGCAGCTCAATCAACAGCAGTAGTGTTTCATCTAAAATGAAAGAACATCATCTTACAAGTGTCAGGATTCCCCTGTGATTGAGTTTTGAGTTTCTTGTCTGTTTCTCTGCATTTCCCTGTTTATGTTCTCTAATAGTTGTTATTTCAGTTCATTCATGCTAGATTAGGTTCTTGGTTCATGTGTTTTGATATTTCTGTTACTTCAATGTGTTCCCACTCATTTCTGTTGAGTAGCCTCCCTTCTTCAGTTGCTCTGCATTCTCTCTGCCACCAGCTGCTCCACATTTAATCTAATTGCTAGTTCATTGGTCATTTCTCCACCCTGCCTCTGTATTAAAACTCTCTGGTTTTCATTGCTCGCTACTGGATCCTACTGTTGGTTATTTGCTCCATGTCCATTGTCTCCATGACACTGCTTGTCATGCCCTGTTGGTTTTCCTGCTCCATGTGACTGTTTGCCTGCCTGTGCCATGCCTGTAACTCTGGCCCATGTTCTGTGTCCTGTTCTCCATGTAAGTTCACTAGTTCAGTTCAGTCATTATTAAATATTCAAACTCACCATGCAGCTTCCACACTCCTACTTGCATGTTGGTCCTGACAAACCCCAGCCTAATGTGACAACAAGAACATAGTATCATCACTTCATTGTTGTTTTCTGTTCACTTGGCATTTTTGAGTTTACATTTCTCTCTGCTGTATGGGTATGGTTTATTGATACATTTCAAGGCAAATATCTTGCTCTTTAGTGGCCTAATGTTCCCCTAAGTTCACCAGGTAATATTTTTGTCATGGACTTTGCATTTGCTTTAGCTACATTTGCTTTCAGGCGAGTTGATTCAATACTTTGCAGAACCCAGCAAATTATACCTGCAGGTCTTTTGGGAAATCCCTTTATTATCTTTGCACATCTAGAGACTGCATTTTTTGCCCATTATTCAATTCAACTCAGTTCAATTCAATTCAGTTTTATTTATATAGCGCCAATTCACAACACATGTTGTCTCAAGGCACTTCACAAAAGTCAGGTACATACATTCCAATTAATCCTAATCATTGAACAGTGCAGTCAGATTCAGTTATTTATTCAAATATGATAAAAAGTTTTTCTGTCTAAGGAAACCCAGCAGATTGCATCGAGTCAGTGACTTGCAGCATTCCCTCCTCCTGGATGAGCATGTAGAGACAGTGGACAGTCATTGGCGATGACTTTGCAGCAATCGCTCATACTGAGCATGCATGTAGCGACAGTGGAGAGGACAAACTCCCTTTTAACAGGAAGAAACCTCCAGCAGAACCAGGCTCAGTGTGAGCGGCCATCTGTCACGACTGACTGGGGGTTTGAGAGAACAGAGCAGAGACACAAAGAGAATAAAGAAGCACTGGAAGCACTGATCCAGGAGTCCTTTCTATGGGAAGGAAAAGTAAATGTTAATGGATGTAGCTCCTTTAGTTGTTTCACCTAGAAAGAAAGAACAGATAAAAGCAGAGCTAGTTTTCAAGGTTAGAGTCTGAAAGAGAGCACATAGAGTTAGTTACAGTTAAGCTCAGTCAATTGCCATGTCTAGGACAGAGAAAGGGTTAAACACTGAAAGACAGGGCCATGTGGATCATAGGTAGAGGGTGAGCATTAAGTTGTTGCCAACAGAAGCTTGGACGATGCCCCTCTCCAGAAAGGTGTCACAGGTAGACACAGAGTCAGGCCAGGTATAGCTTCTAGGAAGAGAAAAGAGAGAGAACAAAGTTAAAAGATGAAATAACTGCAAATAATGCAAAATTGGAGAGTAGTGTGAGAATGTAGCGAAGAGGGTGAAAGTGCTCATTATGTCCTCCAGCAGCCTAAGCCTATAGCAGCATAACTACAGAGATAGCTCAGGATAACCTAAGCCACTCTAACTATAAGCTTTATCAAAAAGGAAAGTTTTAAGCCTAGCCTTAAAAGTAGACAGTTTGTCCATCTAGAGCCCACTGATGGCCATTGTTATACTAAAAACCACAACGATTTGGATACCTCTCTCTGTCAGATAGACCATAACCATTGGAAAAGGGAGGCGGTTATACAGAATCAGAATCAGAATCAGCTTTATTGCCAAGTTCGTGCATACAAACAAGGAATTTGACTCCGGTACACTTTGCTCTTTTGTTCTGTTTTAGCATTACAGAATATACAAATTTACAATTTACAATGTACAATATACATATATCTAATAAAAGGTGCATTTGCAACATCTGTATGCTGTTGTTTTGTACTCTATTGAATGTTCATCAGAGAAACAGCCTGGGCGAAAAAACTGTCTCTGTGGCGGCTGGTTTTAGTGAACAGTGCTCTGTAGCGACGGCCTGAAGGTAAAACTCTAAACAGTTTATGTGCAGGGTGTGTGGGGTCTGCAGAGACTTTAGCAGCTCTTTTACTGACCCTAGACCTGTATAAGTCCTGGATGGAGGGAAGGTCAGCCCTGATTATTCTCTCTGCAGTCCTGATTATTCGTTGCAGTCTGGACCTGTCCTGTTTTGTGGATGAGCCAAACCACACTGAGATGGATGAAGACAGGACAGACTGAATGATGGCAGTGTAGAAGATGACCAGCAGCTCCTGTGGAAGGTTGAACTTCTTGAGTTGCCTCAGGAAGTACAGTCTCTGCTGGGCCTTCTTTCAAACAGTGTCTATGTGTGAAGACCATCTCGGGTCCTCAGAGATGGTGGTTACTAAGAACCTGAAGTGGTCCACGGCCGATACAGTGTTGTTGAGGATGGTGAGTGGGGTGTATGGGGGTGGTGTCCGAAGGTCCACCACCATTTCCACAGTCTTGAGTGGGTTCAGTTCAAGGTAGTTCTGACTACACCAGTGTACCAGCCGATCCACCTGCTGTCTGTATGCAGACTCATCACCGTCCTGGATCAGTCCAATGACAGTGGTGTCATCTGCAAACTTCAGGAGTTTCACGGATGAGTCCGATGAGGTGCAGTCATTTATGTACAGAGAGAAGAGGAGTGGGGATAGAACACACCCCTGGGGGGCACCAGTACTTATTGATCTGGATCGGGAGAAGATGCTCCCCAGTCTCACCTGCTGCTGTCGGTCCGTCAGGAAGCTGTTGATCCACTGACAGGTGGAGGTTGGGACGTTGAGCTGGGTGAGCTTCTGGTGGAGGATGTCTGGTATGATGGTAGCAGAAATAGAGAGTGTGTTTGCACCTCAACCATATCTGATCCGTTTAGGCTAAACCTGACACCCCCTAACTCCATCCAACAGGGAGGGAAGAAGACGGAGGTAAAAATAAGGAAGATAGCTCAGGATAACCTAAGCCACTCTAACTATAAGTTTTATCAAAAAGGAAAGTTTTAAGCCTAGCCTTAAAAGTAGACAGGGTGTCTGCCTCACGGACTACAACTGGGAGCTGGTTCCACAGGAGAGGAGCCTGATAACCAAAGGATATGCCTCCCATTCTACTTCTAGAGACTCTAAGAACCACCAGTAAACCTGCAGTCTGAGAACTAAGTGCTCTGTTAGGAACATATGGAACAATCAGATCTCTGATGTATGATGGAGCTAGATCATTAAGGGCTTTCTATGTGAGGAGGAGAATTTTAAATTCTATTCTGGATTTAACAGGGAACCAATGAAGGGAAGCTAAAATAGGAGAAATGTGATCTCGCTTTTTAATTTTCATCAGAACTCTTGCTGCAGTATTTTGAATCAGCTGAAGGCTTTTAATTGCATTTTGTGTACATCCTGATAGTAAAGAATTACAATACTCCAGCCTTGAAGTAACAAATCCATGGATTTATTGACTTTCAGCAGAGCTGTTTCTGTGCTATGATGAGCTCAGAAGCCTGACTGAAACTCTTCAAACAGGTCATTTCAGCTCAATTCAAAAATACTTTTTAATCCCAAATGGAAATTAAATGGTGTTGTAACTCAGACTATCTAAATTTTCTTCAAAAAGATGGTGATGCCTGTAGGCTGGACTGCTCTCCTGTACTGATCCGAAGAACCCTAAACACTTTGTTGTTAAATTACAAACTCATTAAGAGGATGCTCAGGGTTGCCCAATATGTACATTTTATGAAGCATTCTTCTTTGAGCAATCATCTCTAGAGACTCCAAAGCAGTCCCCAGAACAGAGCTAGCCTTCTTTATCAGCTTGTTTAGCTTTTTTAATTCACTCGTTTTGATGCGCTACACCAACAGATGACAACAGAGATTGCACTCTCTACAATAGCTTATAGAAGATCTACAGAACCTTGAACACTGAAGGACCTACACTTTCTCAAGAAGTACAGTCTGCCCAGTCACTTCTTGTAGAAAGTTTTACTGTTGCATCTGCAGTCCAATCTGTTGTCTAGGTGAATAACAACATTTTTATATTCCTCTATCACCCATTATTCTTGTGAAATAGCTCAAGCTTAGTTATATTTAATAGGGAGTGCCTGTGAAGATCTATTTTAAAATATTGCACAGATTCCCAATTGAGTTTAGGTCTTACTTTGACTGCTCCATTGTAACACATGAATATGCTTTGATCTAAGCTATGCTTAGGGTTGTTGCCTTCCTGTAAGGTCTCTTTCTTCCCTAGTTGCAAGTCTTCTGCAGCTTTTAACATTTTTTTGGAATAGTTAGCTCAATTCATCTTCCCTGCAACACTGACTACCATCCCTGACCCTGCTAAACAAAAGCAATCCCACAGCACAAATAGTGTTTTCAGGGTGATGTGCAATGTTTAATTATTTACTGGTATAAGAGTTTAGGGGGGGTTGAATATAAATGCACTCCATCCTTTTCAGATATGTTGGGAGGAAATAAAATTGAAAAGCATGTTAATGCTTTATTACATTTAATTTGGTTTAACTGAATTTGTTTATATAGCACTAATTATCAGGTCATCTGTCTTAAAGTGCTTTAAAAAAGTAAATGTTTTGGTCAATCAAGTAAAATTACAATAAAATACATTAAATTTTCTGAATAAAATAAATAAAAGACATATAAAAATTAATACTTTTGCAAGACACTGTAATTTGCCAACTGAATTAACATCATGCGCCCCTCAATGGACTGGCAACATGTCCAGGGTATACCCTGCCTCTCGCTCATAGACTGTTGGAGAGAGGCACCTGGTCCCCCGTGACCCACTATGGAATAGGCGGTATAGAAGATGAATGAATGAATGAACAGCATGTTTTTATAGACTTCTTATCTGATTTAGTGTTAAATACAGATAGGGTCTTTATAGTGGGGGATTTTAACATTCATGTTGACAGTGAAAGTGATAGCCTAAAAATAGCATTTAATGCTATCCTGGACTCAATTGGCTTTGTTCAAAACATTAGCAAATCTACCCACCTTTGTCTTCATTCTCTGGACCTTGTGCTTACATATGGCATTGAGTGTAAAGAAATAACAATATTTCCTAATAACCTTGAACTGTCCGAACATGTTTTAATAACCTTTGAGTTTAATTTAACTGAGTTCTGAGTACCTGAAAGAAAATTTCATTATAGTAGATCATTATCAGACATTGCTGTAATAACCTTAAAAGAATCTGTTTCATTTTTAATTTTCCCATTATCACTGAAAAACACAGATGAGGGCAATTATTGTTTTTTCTTCACCTTCACATTTATTATCTTGTTCATAGTGTTACTTCCTCACTGCATGGTGCATTAGAAAAAGCAGCCCCCCTGAAAAGAAAAGTTATTATTCATAGGAGACTGGCTCCCTGGTTTCAGGGCTGCGTACTTTAAAGAACAATGTTAGAAAATTGGAGAGAAAATGGCGCTCTACACAACTAGAGGATTCCTACTTAATCTGGAAAAATAGCCTACTGTTGTATAAAAAGACATTTGCCAAGCCAGAACAACTTATTTCTCATCATTAATAGAAGAGAACAAGAATAATCCTAGGTTTCTCTTTAATGCAGTTACTAAACTTACACAGAGTCATAGCTCTGTTGAGCCATCCATCCCCCAGCTCTCAGCAGCAATGACTTTATAGGATTCTTTTTAAATTATATTGATTATATTAAAAATAAAATCATTGACTTACTCCCAAATATGATTAATTCATCCTCAGTAAGCGAGACAGCATTGGAGGTAACTCTTTTGATCCAGTGGAACTCTCTAGGTTATCAAAAATATTAGCTTCATGTAAACCTTGAACTCGTATGTTAGACCCAATCCCAACCAAATTATTTAAGGAAGTGTTCCCTTTGATAACCAGCCCCATTATGAATTTGATTAATCTTTCCTTAATAAATGGATATGTACCACAGGCTTTTAAGGTAGCTGTAATTAAACCTTTACTTAAGAAACCTTCGTTGATCAAGATGATTTAATAAATTACAGACCTATGTCCAGTCTTCCGTTTTTATCTAAAATTCTTGAGAAAATGGTTACTTATCAAATGCATGAGCATTTACACAGCAATGATCTGTTTGAAGAGTTTCAGTCAGATTTCAGAGCTCATCATAGCACTGAAACAGCTCTACTGAAAGTCACTAATGATATTCTCCTAGCCTCAAAAAATGGACATGTGTCTGTACTTGTCCTGTTAGATCTCAGTACTGCATTTGATGCAGTCGATTACAATATACTCTTAGAAAGGCTGGAATATGCTGTAGGGATCAGGGGAACACCGCTAGGCTGGTTTAAATCTTATTTGTCTGACAGATTCCAGTTTGTTCATGTAAAGGATAAATTATCTTCAAACTCCAGGGTTCATTGTGGAGTACCACAGGGTTAAGTGCTTGGGCCAGTTCTCTTTACTATATATACTATGCTTCCAATAGGTGAAATTATCAGAAGCATGGACTACATTTCCACTGCTATGCTGATGATACTCAGCTTTACTTATCCATAAATTCTGATGAGCCCAACCAGTTAGATAGACTACAAGCATGTCTTGAAGACATAAAAACTTGGATGAATTAAAATGTTCTGCTTCTAAATTCAGACAAGACAGAAGTAGTCGTCTTTGGACCGGAATCTTTGAAAAATAAATTGCTTTGTCAATCAATTAATATGGACGGCATTAAATTGACCTCTGGTAACAAAGTAAAAAACCTTGGTGTTATTATTGACCAGGACATGTCATTTAAATCCCATATTAAACAATTTTCTAGGATTTCCTTCTTTCATCTCAGGAACATTGCCAAAATTAGAAATATCCTGTCCAGGAGTGCCGCTGAAAAACTAGTCCATGGATTTGTTACTTCAAGGCTGGACTATTGTAATTCTTTACTATCAGGATGTCCACAAAATGCAGTTAAAAGCCTTCAGCTGATTCAAAATACTGCAACAAGAGTTCTGATGAAAATTAAAAAGCGAGATCACATTTCTCCTATTTTAGCTTCCCTTCATTGGTTCCCTGTTAAATCCAGAATAGAATTTAAAATTATCCTCCTCACATATAAAGCCCTTAATGATTTAGCTCCATCATACATCAGAGATCTGATTGTTCCATATGTTCCTAACAGAGCACTTAGTTCTCAGACTGCAGGTTTACTGGTGGTTCTTAGAGACTCTAGAAGTAGAATGGGAGGCAGATCCTTTAGTTATCAGGCTCCTCTCCTGTGGAACCAGCTCCCAGTTTTAGTCCGTGAGGCAGAAAACCCTGTCTACTTTTAGGGCTAGGCTTAAAACTTTCCTTTTTGATAAAGCTTAAAGTTAGAGTGGCTTAGGTTATCCGGAGTTAACTCTGTAGTAATGCTGCTATAGGCTTAGACTGCTGGAGGACAAAATGACCACTTTCACTCTCTCTGCTACATTCTCTCCAATTTTGCATTATTTTTTGTTATTTCAGCTGTTAACTCTATGTTCTCTCTCTGTTTTTTCTCTTTCTAGAAACGACATCTGACCTGGCTCTGTGTTCAGCTGTGGACATCAGTCAAGCTGCTGCTGCCAACTTAATGCTCACCTTATACAGATGGCTCTGTCTTTCAGTGTTTTACCGTGTCTCTCCTAGACATAGGTACTGACCGAGCTTCTACTGTAACTAACTGTATGGGCTCTCTTTGATACTCTAGACTTGAAAACTGGCTCAGAGTTCATCTGCTTTGCTGTCTTTCTCTCCTAGATGAACCCACTAAAGGAGCTGTAACCATCAATGTTTCACTTTTCTTTCCCATAGAAAGCACTCCTGGTTCAGTGCTTCTGTGTTCTTTTTTTTGTTTCTGCTCTGTTCTCTCACACCCCCAGTCGGTCGTGGCAGATGGCCGCTCACACTGAGCCAGATTCTGGTTCTGCTGGAGGTTTCTTCCTGTTAAAAGGGAGTTTTTCCTCTCCGCTGTCACTACATGCATGCTCAGTATGAGGGATTGCTGCAAAGTCAATACTAGCAACTGTCCACTATCTCTACTTGCTCATCCAAGAGGAGTGAATGCTGCAAGTCACTGACTCGATGCAATCTGCTGGTGTTGTAATGTGTTGAGGAACGGAACCGGAATGCAGAAAAACACTTAACTGCAGGTTAGTGGATATGAGGTTCTTGAGGCTTTAATAACAAAAAGATAAACTTACACGAGTTTCCAAAATGACAAGGAACCAGCATGGGAGTAACAGGAGGACCGAGCGAGGAACAATGAAAATAACCAAACATGTATACTGAGGGAGAGAGAAGTGAGAACCAATTAAAATAGGTGACAGGTAATCAAAGGAACTGAGAACAGGTGAGACAAGGAGGCAGGGAGGCAGGGGGAGCAGGTGAACCTAATAAAACTAAAGCGTGAGGAAAAGAACTAAATGACGAGACAGTGAGCAGACCTAAAAGAAACTATAAACCAAGATAAATAAAACATAGAATCAAGAATAAACATGAACTAAAGGAAACTGAGAAACTGGAGGGAACACAACAACCTAAGATCTAAGAACTTAGCAAAATAGAAACAATAAGGAAACCCTGACTAGAAAAGTAAACAAACCTAAACAAACACTGACTGAACCAAACAGGGAAATGAAGCAGAGGATGTGAGGCCTTAAATACAAACCAAGATGTAAACAATAACTAAAGTTGACCTAACAGGAGGGAGAACTAGAACTAAAATGTCCAAACCCTGACAGCTGGCTTTCCATAGATAGAAAAACCTTTTAACCAATTTGAATGATAAACGGAATCTGACTGCACTGTTTGATAGTTAGGCTTAATTGGAATTTATGTACCTGACTTGAAATATGTATGATTTGATTGAATTGACTATGTAAAGTGCCTTGAGACAGCATGTGTTGCGAATTGCCATTATATAAATAAAACGGAATTGAATTTAATTGAGCTGAACCCAGGACCTCCTTGCAGCAAATAAACAGTGCTACAAACTGCACCATTGTGCAGCCCATACCGTTTTTTAATTCCAATAAATTTCATTAGTGAATGTATCAATAGATAGACTTCTGCATTTTGCATTATGATGATGTACAGCTATTTCTACCTTGATTTAGTGAAAACTGTAATCCCGTGGCTTTTATGCAGCTCATCCAACCATAAAGATTCAGAGGCAGATTCATTCAAAATGTCTTAATACTGTTTACCCAGCAGTTTTGCACCTCTCTTCTTAATCATGCAACAATCTTGAGGAAGAAGTTCAAAATTTCTATATTTTATAAAACAGCTTTTCTGTCAGGGAGTTCTATATTGTATCTGTTCCACCTTTAGGAACTGTGTAATTTCACTGCATCCTCCTCTCATCACTTGCTTGCCAACATCGGCCATACACAAATTTATGTATTTAGCATTATTCATACAAAAGAAGATCCAAAGTGCTTCACAGGACATTAACACAAGAGGGACAGAGAGCACCAAATGGCTTGTAGATCATTCTGTGCCTCATTCGCTTAATACAGCAGATTTCAAAATGAAAAAGATATCTATGTATCATAAAAGTAATTAAAAAAACACATCAGAATAATAAACAGGTCAAGTTAAAATAAGATAAAAACAATAAGCTATTGTCAGAAAATAAAACAGAATACTTCCCAAATGTCAGGGACAGATAGCATGGCCTGATTAGACCTCAGGACTCTGGTGACATAAGGTTAATGCAGATAAACCTTCAACATTCTAACTTAAGAGCGCTTTGAGGTCCCAGTCAAAAGCTTAGCTACGTCATTTTAGACAAGCTGTAGACAATGCAGTGAAGGTTTATGTGAAGTCTTAAAAATATAATTTGTCTATTCTTTACTACATTTCCCTATTTTTAGTTGCTTTACTTGGACAAGCAAGGCTCTCTAGAAACACAGGGACATGGAGAAGATCTCATTAGCTGAGAGAAGATTCTTTAAAAGTAAACCAAAGATTGGCAGACTTGAACCAGACCTTTTCACAATTATTCACCCTATTGTCTCCCCTTTCTTCTGTTCTCATCTGTTACACCATCTCTGACCTTTCTATTCGACATGGCAGCAATCAAACGTCAGCCCTCGAACATATCATTGATAGACAGATTGAAGCCATTAAAATAAGTTGTCTAGGAGAGGGCTATAATCTCTCGGAAAACTAGCAGCAGAGCTCGGCCACTGGAGTTGGCCTAATTACTGACCGGGCCTAATTGTCTCCTTGTATAGGCTGTGATGAGAGTCAGATGTGACTTAAGGCTAGACTTCCTCTACTTCCTGCCCTTTGTGGCAGTCCTGTTAACCTTTCCCTTTCACCTTCGTCTCTGTCTTTTTCTGTTCAATTAAGCGCTATTTAAATGAGCTGGAGAGTGAAAGCTAGAGGCATTTCACTAGCTTGTTGGAAGAAAATTATTGCATTACAATTACCTTCTTCCAGCAGGTAAAAAACAATTACTTGCTAAATACACATAGCTTTGCAAAAAATTTGAGATCACTGATATCATCTGCTTCTGGTTATAATTAGATTGTTCACATACATTCTGCTTGTTTAAGAGAGTTTGTACAACTTTCAAATGCGGGCCAGGCTTTGTATGTTGACATTATTAATTATGTCAGCAAAACAATAAAAAGTCCCAATAATAATATTTTATATTATTATTAAAACAATACTTTTTAGAAGGTTAAAATGTGCAAAGAAACCCATCACTGTTTGGCCTTTGGGATATTGTGAGCTGTAGTGTGTATTGTCAGCACTCTGTAATTAATCATACCACCTAGCAGAATTCACAGGTTCCCCTATGGTTAATTGGACTGCGGCAGCAGAATGAACTAAGTGATGATTTATTCAGCAAGCAGGTGCCTGTTTCCTCCTTCTTCTTCTTGCAGGTACTGAGGATGGATGGCTCATCACTGCACCCAGGAACTTCTGGTGCTCCTCCATCCCTCAGGCCAATCAGCTCTCAAGTAATATTTACTAAGCCAGGCCTGAAGGTGGCAAAATGAGAGCGGTAAAGGATGCAGTCGAATCAATTTTGCCACTTTTCTCTGCATCCGTGACTTCCTCGGGTAAACACATGGGAACAGATGAAGATATTGATCAGTTTATCAAGTGAACTTCCTCACTGTGAATGTTTACAGGTAAAAACAAACACCAGAGTCAGCAGAGGGGGAAGTATTTCAGACGTTTGCCCTCTCCACTCCTCGGGTCTTTGTTTCATTTACTGGCTATGCTGTGGGGCGGACCAAAGGTAACTACATCATTTCAGGTTTGTTGGAATCAAGTCCCCTTGCTAAGCTGCTTTTTTACGCAATTTTATCTGAGGTTAGGATTATTTTGTCCCACAGAGTATGTCGTTAAGAAATACGGAGTAAATTTTTCACAGAGAATCTGCGTTATTTACATAATCCACAATAAAATTCAAAGACTTCAAAGTCTTTCTTTATAGATATGCTTGTCTGATACCAAAGGCTGCTATAGGAATATTTTTGTATGTGAAAATATTCTGATTAATTTAACAGCCACCTGTGAGGCAGTAGGTATCAGAATTAAGTGTTTTTATTTTAAATGGATAATATAACGGGGGTGTCAATGAGCTAAATTAAAAATTTACAAACATCAGTGTATTTTATTAGTATTTTATGTGGTAGACCTACACAATGTAGTGCTAAATTGTGAAGTAAAGGATAAATTATATAGGGTATTGAAATGTTTTACCAATATAAATCTAAAGAGTGTGTTATACATATGCATTCAGATCCTCTAAGTCAATACTTTGTAGAACTACTGTTCACCACAATGACAGCTGCAATTTTCAAGTCTTGTCATAGAATCCTTATTCCATTTAGGTCTGGACGTTTGCTAGGTCATTCTAACACTTAAATATGCTTTGATCCACACCATTTCATTGTAGCTTTGGCTGTACGTTAAGGGCTGTCTTCCTGTTGGGAGGTGAACCTTTGCCCCATTGTCAAGACTCTTGCAGCCTTCAAGCAGTTGTCTTCCAGGATTACCATTCATCATCCCATTAGCTCTCACCAACTTTCCTGCCCTTGCTGTAAAAAAAGCATTTCCACAACATGATGCTGCCACCACCCTGCTTCATGGTAAAGATAATGTATTCAGGGTAATGGGGCAGTGTTATTTTTCTGCTGCACGTAACATTTTACAAATTGGCAAAAAAGTTGTTTTGGTCTCGTCTGGCCATGTCCCCTACATAGCTTTTGGCAAACTGTAAGAGAGATTTTTTATGTTTTTATTTCAGTAATAACTTTCATCTTGCCTTTCTTCCAGGAGGGGAGGAAAAGCAAGAAAAAAATCCTTTCAACTCCTCTGGTGTTACGATGAGCCTCTTGGCTGCTTCTCATATGCTCTAATCCTCTTCTTGTCTGGCCTGGTCAGTTGAAGTAGACAGCCATGTCTTGGCAGGTTTGCAGTTTTGTCCTTCTCGTTTCATTTTCAGATGTTGGATTTAAAGTGATATGTGAGATGTTCAAAGTGTGGGATGTTTTAGATAATCCAATCTTGCTTTGTCTTCTCCACAACTTTACTTCTTAGCTGTCTGCTGTGTTTCTTGGTCTTCATGTAGCTGTTGGTTCTCTTCTGTTCTTTAACAAATTCCTGAGGCCTTCAGAGAAACAGATGTTTTCATATTGGCATTAAATTACACAAAAGTGAACCATATTTATTAAATAGGAGGGTTTCAAGGCCAATTAGTTACACTGGATTTTACTTTGGGGTATCAGAGGAAAGGGGGCAAATACAAATACAAACCACGCTTTTCAGGTTTTTATTCTTAAATAAATGAATGCCATACAGTACATTTTTGTCCTTCTGCTTCACAAAGATGCACTACTTTGTGTTGCTATATCACATAAAATACCAACATAAAACACTGATGTTTGTGGTTATGACATTTTATCTTAAAAAGTATTTGGCAAAAAAACATTTTTGCAGTACACTGCAATACATAATGTTTAAGGAATGGCAAGTGAAACCATAATTTTGTTTGTTGCAGTGCCCATTTTTGTTAATGTCCATAATTTATTTTTATATTATTCTTAACAGAGTAGAAAGCAAATCAATCTAGTTATAGGCATGCATGCATTCATGCTCATTTACATGTTTTCAAAGCTTTAGAGTGAGGAGTGGGCAAAGTACTATGTGGTCTGTCTAACAAGAGTATTTGATATCCCACATATAACAAAGGCCATACAGTTAGGGGAAACGTTTAGGATGTATAAATCAACAACCAGTTCGAACTTACATCAACTTTTAGGTATCAGATATTTTTCCCACATTTTAAAAATTTGTAAAAACAAAAACAAGAAACTAAGCAAAAAGAAAGAATGTTGGTATATTTCTAAACCAATAGCACTAGTTTAAAATTAGATAATTACAAAACATCTAAAGTGAACAAACATAATGAAAAGCAAAATATGAAATTAGATTTTGCTGAAATTATGCAACACCTGTTACTTCCCAACGATTACGATTACTTGTGCAACAGTTGCTCATTAAAATACTAAACCTATGTTAGGAAACCATGTTGAGATGAATTAGTCAAACCAATTTAGTGTTTGAAGGTTTTCGTTCAATTACTCAAAGGGGTGTCAACATTTTTCAGGGATGATTGATTAACTTTTATGTGTTTATGCTAATGTAATGGGAAACTGACATTTCTATATTTATATTCAAGCACGTGGGCCATTTTTCAGCTCATTCCCACAAAATAAGGTCTAATAGATCAACATTACAATTCCATCTTCTCTTCCTGTAGTTTGTTTCAGTGCTACTGGCGTACTATTACCCCCAGATAACCACGCTTTAATAGTTAATGCAGCTACTGGGGCCCCTCTGCATTACAAATGGACCCATCCGCCTGGCCTGGGACCCTGCGGGTGGCAGCGCCACAGTCCGTCTTCTGCAACTCAAATCATTTATCAATAGGAAACTATCTGACACCCGCTGGCCCAGGATACCAAACACTCTCATGTGGTCAAGGCCAGAGACGGACATCCTGGTGTCAGAAAAGGAATCTGTCAACTGATATTACTCTAGACACCACTATGGGACATCCCAGCTTCAACAGCTGTGCTGCAGGCTCCAAGTATAATCAGCATTTCTAAACCCCAAACGTCTGCTCTATTTAGGCAGTGAACCAAGGCTTAGAAATTGTGTTATTCAACAGATAAACACATAATGTGCTTTACTAATTTACATTAAGAGTCAAAGTGGGAACATATAAACATAAAAGTATGAGTTTGAGACCAAAACAACCATGAAGAGACTTTTAAATGATTACAGTAAAAGACAGAATAACTACAAAGAGATACAAACTTTCATAATGTGATGAAATTATTAAACAAAGTGGAAGCAGCAATAAAAAGATGTCAAACAGAACAGAGAGACAAATTTAACACAATGAGATGCAAGATGGCCTTCAGAGACACCAAAAAATACAAAAAAGGCATTAAATGTATCACAAAACGAGAATTCAAGGGGTAATTTCATTCTGAAGTGGGGCTCGGTGAAGTTATAATTAGCAAACTTTACCTTGTTTAGGTTTTTTTATGTTTTCTGCAAAATCACAGCAATATGATCGTGATAATTGATTTAGCAGTGAATAAATCCTCAGACCAACAGATCCTTCCAACTACAGGGGGATCAGACTCCTCAGCCTCCCTGGTAAGGCCTACGCTAGGGTATTGGAGAAGAGAGTCCGGCCGATAGTCGAACCTCGGCTTTAGGAGGAGCAGTGTGGTTTTCGTCCCGGCCGTGGAACACTGGACCGGGTGGCCGGGCACTCCCTTAGAGATAGGGTGAGGAGCTCAGCCATCCGGTAGGGGCTCAGAGTAGAGCCGCTGCTCCTCCACATTGAGAGGAGCCAGTTGAGGTGGCTCGGGCATCTATATCGGATGCCTCCTGGACGTCTTCCTCGCGAGGTGTTCCAGGCACGTCCCACCGGGAGGAGGTCCAGGGGACGGCCCAGGACACGCTGGAGGGACTATGTCTCTTGGCTGACCTGGGAACGCCTTGGGCTCCCCCCGGAGGAGCTGGAGGAGGCGTCTGGGGAGAGGGACGTCTGGGCGTCTCTGCTGAGTCTGCTGCCCCCGCGACCCGGTCCCAGATAAAGCGGAAGACAACGAGTACGAGTAAATCCTCAGAGCATATTCAAAGACTAGAGTTTTGTAATATAAAACAATTCAAAATACATACTGTATCTGTTGGATACAGTCCTATAAAATCACTTTTGTCTAAGTCTGTTAAATTTGTTGTTTTCTTAGTCAAACTATTTTTGTATTACTGTGCAAAATTACGCTGGCTGACAACTGAGTAATACTCCTGATATCCTTGAGTAAAAACACTTTGATTTCACAGTATTATTGACACACACATTTAAAGCAAAATGTACAACAGAATCTAATTGAGATTTGATAGCCTGCCATTCCATGCATTCGTGACAATGCATTGGAAAAATATTTATTTTTCTAATGCTACTAGTACTGCCGTTTGTATCAATCCCCCTCTTTGGCAGATTATGAGTCCACTAGGATAGTTTCCAACTGCGAAACCTGGAAAAGCACATAATATTACAATTAGATGCCATAGAACAACTGGCAGCCTGACACAAGACTGAGAAAAGCTTGATGAATCTTAGCTAATCAATAAAGCAAGTTGCCTCAATATATATATACTGCTCAAAACAAAATAAAGGGAACACTCAAATAAGACATCCTAGATCTGAATGAATGAAATATTCTCATTGAATACTTTGTTCTGTACAAAGTTGAATGTGCTGACAGCAAAATCACTCAAAAATCATCAATGGAAATCAAATTTATTAACCAATGGAGGCCTGGATTTGGAGTCACACACAAAATTAAAGTGGAAAAACACACTACAGGCTGATCCAACTTTGATGTAATGTCCTTAAAACAAGTCAAAATGAGGCTCAGTATTGTGTGTGGCCTTCACGTGTCTGTATGACCTCCCTACAACGCCTGGGCATGCTCCTGATGAGACGACGGATGGTCTCCTGAGGGATCTCCTCCCAGACATGGACTAAAGCATCCGCCAACTCCTGGACAGTCTGTGTCATCTTGCAGGAACTGCTGACACACTCCAGCCACATGAGGTCTAGCATTGTCCTGCATTAGGAGGAACCCAGGGCCCACTACACCAGCATATGGTCTCATAAGGGGTCAGAGGATCTCATCTCGGTACCTAATGGCAGTCAGGCTACCTCTGGCGAGCACATAGAGGGCCATGGCCCTCCAAAGAAATGCCATCCCACACCATTACTGACCCACTGCCAAACCGGTCATGGTGAAGGATGTTGCAGGCAACAGATCGCTCTCCACGGTGTCTCCAGACTCCGTCATGTCTCTCACATGTGCTCAGTGTGAACCTGCTTTCATCTGAAAAGAGCACAGTGGCGAATTTACCAATCCTGGTGTTCTCTGGCAAATGCCAAGCGTCCTGCACGGTGTTGGGCTGTGAGCACAACCCTCATTTGTGGATGTCGGGCCCTCATACCATCCTCATGGAGTCGGTTTCTAACCGTTTGTGCAGACACATGCACATTAGTGGCCTGCTGGAGGTCCTTCTGCAGGGCTCTAGCAGTGCTCCTCCTGTTCCTCCTTCCACAAAGACGGAGGTAGCGGTCCTGCTGCTGGGTTGTTGTCCTACGGCCTCCTCCACGTCTCCTGGTGTACTGGACTGTCTCCTGGTAGCGCCTCCAGGCTCTGGACGCTGACAGACACACCAAACCTTCTTGCCACAGCTCACATTGATGTGCCATCCTGGATGAGCTGCACTACCTGAGCCACTTGTGTGGGTTGTAGAGTCCGTCTCATGCTACCACGAGTGTGAAAGCACCACCAACATTCAAAAGTGACCAAAACATCAGCCAAAAAGCATAGGTACTGAGAAGTGGTCTGTGGTCCCCACCTGCAGAGCCACTCCTTTATTGAGTGTCTTGCTAATCACCAAAGATTTCCCCCTGTTGTCTATTCCATTTGCACAGCAGCATGTGAAATTGATTGTCAATCAGTGTTGCTTCCTAAGTGGACAGTTTGATTTCACAGAAGTTTGATTTACTTGGAGTTATCTTGTGTTGTTTAAGTGTTTCCTTTATTTTTATGAGCAGTGTATATACACAGTATATATATATATATATATATATATATATATATATATATTCTTGTAGCAACACAAAAGTTGTTCAGCTAAGAAATAAACAAGAAATTTAACAACAGTTTCTTGTGACATTTTTGTACCCAGTAATATAGCTTTCTATCTCACAAACATTTTCAATTCAAATCAAAACAGCTAAATCTGGGGCTATCCTACTCTCTGTCTGACCAGCTGTTAGTCTTCCATCGTTCTGAGAATTTCTTCACCTTCCTCCAAACTCACAACATTTTAACATTTGTCTACTATTGGTAAGGATATTATTACTGATAATAACTTCATAAAACCTCACTTTAAAACACATGAACTATCCATGTAATCCAAACAACCACGCTGAAACACGTTAATGACCAAAACACGACAAAACCGTGCACAAAGCGATGCAAAATAAGCACAATGTGACACAATGTAATGTAAACCATCTGAAAATGCACAATGTCCTAAATACTATTTATAATGTGTGGTTTACTGTTGTGTTTCTTTTTTTTTTTTTGTCAGGGTATCTTAGTGTCCAGGGGATAAGCTGGGGACCTTTTATGTGTCCAGGAGGGAGTAGTTTCATAGTGTCTTTAATAGTGATTTATTTAATAAAGAAATGTAATTTAATAAAGGTAATTTAATAAAGAAACTCACTGTATCAAATGTAGACTGTAGCAGAAAAGTGAAATGTTTGATCATCTTCATTCTTTACACGTTTTAGCTGAAATTCCTAAAAATGTCACTGTCTGGCCACTGTTCACACACACTAATTCCATTTGCTCATGGTTGAAAAGCAAGAATGTGCTCTTTCCAATATGCCCGACAGAGGAATGCCGGGTAAATGCAATCAATAAGACAAATGTTGAAGTGACTCAGCTCTGCAGATGAGTTGAGCACCTGTTTCTGTGCACAAGTCTGTAAAGCCTCGTGTATTTGTTGCTTTGGTTGTCTTTCTTCAGCACTCGGACTGGAGAATCTGCTCTCTGATCCCCACAGAAATAAAAGGCTGTGATAAAACTCACCTTAGGTCACTTCTATAAGTAACCAGCACAGATGCTGCACATGCCCGCCACCTACTCTGGGGACTGCAGCTGCCAAGCGGAGATGTGACAGCGCCGAAGTGGGCAAGCAGGCCCTTTCTCTTTTGATCAATCAGGTCGGACAGAACGTGAATTCTAAAACTCCAGATGCACCGTGACCAAGGTGACTCTCATAATTAGTCCTTCCAACTCTTCTGAACACATGCTCATCTGTCAGACTGACAGACCTCCTTTGCTTTCTCTTTTTTGGACTAACTTAGAATCAACTAAGGTAAAGCAATCAATGACCTAATTCAACAATGTAATGAAGGACAGGCTCATCAACATGACAAATATCCTACTGTGCCATATCTTAGAAACCATCTTTAGGTAGAGGAAACCTGCAGAGCTAATATTTAGATTTGCCTTGATTAAAGCTTTTTCAGTGTTTTCCAAATTCTTAAGTTGGTAATGTAGAGGAACAGTTTTGTTTGGTTACCAAATACCCTCAAGGATTTATAGACCAATGCATGCATATTGCAGCCCCTCTGTTCCCCTGTAACAGCAAAGCTACTTTAAATGAAATCCCGTTGAGGACTTGGTGCTGAGTTAATTTTGCCAGAGCAAGGCTACCCTCTGCTGGGCTTGATCATAACTGTTCTTGTCTTCCAGGAGACATTCACATCAACCAGAGCAAGGCTGAGATTTACCAGTGTGACACATGAAGAGACATCAGCATCAACATAAAGGTCACGTTTTTTTAGGTGTTTGTGAATAAAAAGAGAGGAGGTGACACTTCATCTCTTTTATTTTTTCTCCAACATTTCATCAAGCTGTAAAATGGAAGAAGGCTTATCCTATATCAAACTATGCCTTCCATGGCATTTGAGGTTTATGTATAAGGATGACCACAAGATGGAGTCATTTCTGTTTCATGGCGTTGGCCTCATTGTTACTTCATAATTCCAAACTTAGTCTGCCACCTATTGATAAGACCAGAAAATCAAATATCAGACACCCACATCTACATTTCCTGACCTGAATTTATATTTGATGAAAGTAGATAAGAACCAAGTGCTGATTATACAATCAGAGGGATTCAGAATAATTCTTGACCTTGATATTGCTGTTAAGATACCACACAAAAAACCTGAAAAAAACATAGTCTGAGTCAATCCTTCATAAAAATATAAAAAATAATTTTTGTGTATCCATGTGGACTGGATATCCAGAGAGCATCTTGCCTTGTAATGTCTCTCTTTCCAGTAAACTTCAAATGTCAGCTCAAGAGGTTACATTAAAGAGGAAAGGTAACAGAAATAACAATTGTTTGGGGAGAATCTTTCAAGTGTTTCATGTGGTATTGCTTTTGCCACTTTCAGGATCTAATTTTAAATCATGACGTGCTCATCAATGCTGTGACCACCTACTGGTGTGGAATAGGTATAACAACATTTTTTAATACAATCCCAAAGACCATGTAGACTGAATAAAAATATCAGTTTAATAAAATATTGTGAGCAGTGTAGTCAGGGCTTTCATACCGTGATATGTTATGCAAACAGTCTATTTGAAAACATGATATGTGAAGATATTCTCACCTCAGCAAACCGAAGGGAGTGGCTCCAACTGACAGAAGGCAGATTTATTTTCTGATAAATTTAGCTAATAATCATTTTACCACGTGCAGACTGTTCAAAGCTTTTTACAGAGCATTACATTTTAATCCCTATATAGTCAGATGATTGTTAAATCCCAAAAAATATAAGATGAGACAAAATCTCAATGTGCAGAGTAGTACACTGTGAATGCTGCACCCTTCATCCCAGTATGCAAGCATTACAGTGGGGAAAACAACTATTTGATACACTGTCGATTTTGCGGGGTTTCCCACCTGCAAAGCATGTAAAAATCTTTAATTAAAAATCTTTAATTTTTGTCAACTGTGAGTGACAGAATCTAAAACAAACATTCAGAAAATCGCACTGTGTGATTTTTAAGTAACAAATTTGCATTTTATTGCATGACACGAGTATTTGATACATCAGAAAATCAAAACTTAATATTTGGTACAGAAACTGTAGGAAGGAGATTAGGACAACAAAGTAGAAAGGAAAGCAGCTTGATATCTTCTCTAGAAGAAGCATTCCTAATAACAGCATACAACTTCTATGTTTTTTGCCTCAGTCTGTTTAGGAAACAGAACAAAACTAAAATTTTAAAAAGTTAAATAAAAAACTCACTGATTTTAGACCATTTGATTCACAGGTTTTAAACTATTTCACCTAGTCCTGAAACAATAACTTTAAAATGTATTAATGATTGGAAATTTTAAAACGGGAAGTCATATACTGTTTCTGAACGCTTTTCAGAGCTCAATTTTTTCAGTGGTTTTTCACATTCTGACCATTTTAGCTAACGAGTGGTTTACTGAAAGCATTTTGATGAAAATTATTATTTTTGAATTAGTTCACACAAGAATATTAACTAAATAAAATGATAAGGGTTTCAATAAGAGAGTAGCATGGATATGCAAATGTTTTGCTTGAGTTGTTAATTCTCATAGATCAACAAAATAAATACAAATCATATGTCAGAATAGAGACCTTCTGGCAGGTTTTGGCAGAGGAAATTTCAAATATGGCACTGTTTTTTCTGGTTTGAAAATTTCAGAAGGTTGACTCACTCTATGACTGATGCACCCACCAGAACTCAGCCAAAAATCTCAGGATGTGGAAATGAAACTATTTGAAAAAAGAATGAAGCACTGAGTCAGTAACCGATGTAAGAATGTGAACGAAGGCAATGTAAGAGCTCTCATTATTCCCTGTGTGTTGGGAATATAACATAAATACAGTCCTATGCTCACTAAACAAGCAGCACGCACTACTTCCTGTTTTTGTGAGTCATATACTACTCATGAGCTGACTAAATCAACCGGGGCCCATCCCCCGCCTACTAACCTCCACCCGCTCCCTTGTAGGAGTATAAAAGACACCCACACATACCCACGTCTCTGCCCAGCTTCCCTTTCAACTGATCCCACTATTTCCTTCTCCCCTCCCAGTGGAGTATTACTCTCCAGCTCTTCTCATTTTTTTCATCTCTTCTTTGAGGTGTGAGAGAGAGGATTTCAATGGAGTGTGTGTGCGCACGTGTGTATCTTAGTCATGTTCAGGCTCCTCCAGGGCCAAAAGCAACAGAAGCATGGGGAACCCCAGGCAGGAATAGGATGTTTTGTTCACATCTGTTACTTGGTTTGGCTGCGGCACTCCATACTCTTGCGGTTTACATAGCACCTAAAAATGGATTGCTACAATGAGTAACAGCATGCTGGAGGGACAGACAGATGAGCATATAAGAAGAGGGGGAATAAAAGAAAAAAAAAGGCAAAAGCACGTGGTGGGGGAAGGGGTGAGCATATTGGGCCAGGACCCCCCTCCTTGCGCTGATGTTTAATGGGATTCAGTTTGCCCATAGCTGCTGTAGAGTTCAAGAGTTAAAGTAAAGGACTCTGAAGAGGACGTCTGATAATGAAGGAGGACGATATGATTAGCTTTCAGATTCAAATGGATTCATCTTGTCCTCTAGTTTTATGTCTTGTAGTGGATTATTATGTAGTCAGTGTTGAATTTAGTGATTGCCAATATCAGTGTAATATCAAATTTTTCTCAGCTAATTGCTGATTTAAAAAAAAATCATGAGTCAACTAAAGACTGGATTTGGGATTACATTTTATAAACAGTTCACTTTATTTCCAACCTGAACTTATTTGTAATGCCAGTTTTATAGATACAAAGCATCAACATACCTTCAAATGATTATATTTTATGTAATTACAGAATATTCCATGGTGTCTAAATGTGATGTACAACAATATTGTTTGGTGTACATCATGATTTTCAAAGCAATGTATTTTAATTTGTTATTTTTGCAGGCACTGCAATTTCTGTTATTTTATTTTCCACTGCATATTATAAATCCCCACAAAATATTTTTTATGTCTCAGCCTGTGTGTGTGGTGTTGGCTTTTCAACCTAACCAAACAGCACGGAAAGGAGAAGAGTCACCTATAAACAAAAATTTCACAAGAAATGGTTACTTGGAGGTGAGCTCTTGAACAAAATTATTAACGTTCACCCAAAACAGTTCAATAGATAGCTTTGAATCAGCTCTAAATGCCATCTTAAAGGATTCATACAGTATCTCTCTAAATAACTGCATTTTTCTTATTCAAGGCTACAAAAAACATAACCAGTAAACTGTGCTGCCACCATTCCTGTTCAACCTCTACACTGCCAAGTTCTTCATCAACTCCCCTAGCTGTCGTAGTAGGCCTCATCACAGGTGAGGGCGACTCATAGTGTAGACAGTGGACGCAGGACTTGTGGACCGGCGCCACTGGAACTACCTCCTGATCAACACAGGGAAAACTAAGGAGCTGGTGGTGGATTTCCACAGGTCCAGACTCACTACACTGACACCAGTCAACATCCAGGAAACTGATATTGAAAGAGTTGACTTTGCCAGTACCTGGGTGTTCACCTGAACAATAAACTGGACTGCAGTCACCATACTGATGCTCTTTATAGAAATAGTCAGACCAGCCTCAATACCTGCTAAGGATGCTGAGATCTTTTGGAGTGCAAGGGGGACTCCTTGAGACAGTTTTTGAGTCTTTGGTGGCAGCAGACATCTTCTATGATGTATTCGTATGTTGGAGCGACAGTTTATCTACAGCTGAGATGCAGTGGTTAGATAAGCTCATCAGGCAGGCCAGCTCTGTCCTAGGATGCCTACCCGATACAGTGTAGGTGGTGGGAGACAGAAGGTCTCTGGCAAAAATAACACTAACGTTGGACAATATCTCCCACCCCATGCATGAAGCTGTTGCAGAATTGGAGAGCGCCTTCACTCAAGGACTGCTGTATCATTGGAGCACACAGGAGTGATATCACAGATCTTTCCTCCCAAAAGCTGTTAGACTTTATAACCATCATTTCTCCCAACAAACTCAAAAGGTGATTACATCCTTGCTGATATTTGCACATTTTTCGATTTCTTATTAATAGTCTGTTGTTGTTTTTGATGTTTTTAAAGCTCAAACATAAATGCACATTTTGTACATTTGTAAAATCCCCTCACTCAGTTGTACGTTTCTTTTAATCTGAGAATGATATTTTAAATAACTGTACAGTACTTTTTACTTATGCCGTAAATGTTTACCCTAATGTACAGTCTTTATTCTTATTTTTTTTTCTTTCTATATTTTTTGCCTTTGTATCTGCATGTCTCCATTTGCCGTTCACTTTGCTGTTGGTACACCTGATCTTCCCCACTCATGAGGGTATTGAAAACAGGTGTAAAATGTGCTAAATGCAGCTTAGGTTTTCTCACCCTATTCAATCTAAATAAAACACAATTTTAAAACTGTCACTTTATAAAACAACACAGTAGTATGAGTGATTTTAAAAAAAATTGTATTTGGAGCCTGTTTTGATTAGTCCTGCCCAATCAAAACAGAACAGTAGCATCATCAGTCCCCTCAATGGTCTCCAGGTGGTGCCAGTGGCTGAGATGGACTACATTACACACACAGCCACAAAGTGGACGTATTTTCCTGTCTCCTTCCACTCACTGAGGGGCTAGTTATGGCAGAGATGTTTTAGGGTGTGGGGGATGGGGATCAAGTAGTTGTGGAAGATAGAGAGGAAGGAAGTGAATAGAGTGAGAAATTGGGAGAGAAGGCGGGAAGGGGGGTGGGGGTGGTATGCAAGGCAAGCACATGCTGAGCAGAACATTGGATTCATTGAGAAAAGCACCCTCTCCATTCATAGCCTATCCAGTTCCCTTTTCACTAAACTCCCACTCCTCTTATCATGTATGTACAGTGTACTTGTACTTTCTGCAAAAAACAAACATTTTAGAGGTAACACTGGTTTGCATAGAGATGTTTTAGGTCTGCAACAGTGAAAACAACATTGAGGTGCTATACACAAAGACTAAAGCATATGACCTGTTCCAGCCACCTTCAGGGTTACTCTGCATTCTTGAGGACTGTTTTCAACAACATTGCAGACACCTCATCAGCTTCAGATGGGTCATTTATTTGCATAGGAATCCCTTGCTGTTGTGTGAAACCTTTAGGAATGTCAGCTTACCTTGTTTCCTCAGTATACAGACATCAGATGCATTTCAAATGTAAAAAGTGTCACCCTGACCCCTGAGAAACATTAAAAATTACACCTACGTCTGAAATAAAAAGCAGTAGCAGACAAAATGGCTTTATGATCCTGGTCAGGTAATAGGTATGAAGATAAAAATAAACAATGTATGGATATAAAAAAATAAGAAAATGCAGTAAAAACACAGAAATATCGCCTTTCTCGATCTTTACAGCAAAAATGTTGCTACTAATTTCCATCTTTCTAATATATTAAGCCTTAAATCTAAATCTCCGGTGACTTTTATTACAGTTGCTGTTTACTCATGTATTCCACCGAAGAACATTCCCCCCTGGAGATTAACTGTATATACGTGCAATGACTTAGGAGAACTCCTAGTATGCATGATGCAACTTTGTGTTTCTTATTACATGGCATTATATTGGAATAAACAATTTATGTTGTAGGTTAGTTAAGATTACTAAAATTATTTCTATTGCTAAATGCCAGATTAATGAGAATGTATTCTTACTTTTTCCAAAATGTGGAAAAACTGTGCCTTAAAATAATCTGGGAAAGCCAAGGCTTGGCTTTGTAAGCATATATATATATATATATATATACACTGCTCAAAAAAAATAAAGGGAATAAAGGGAAGCTTTTGTGAAATCAAACAGTCCACTTAGGAAGCAACACCGATTGACAATCAATTTCACATGCTGTTGTCCAAATGGAATACAGGGGGAAATCTTTGCCAGCTAGACTATATAAACCTCTGTGTGGAAAACATCATCCCCACTAGAAACTTGAGATGCTTCCCCAATAACAAACCTTGGATCACCAGTGACCTGAAGGACCTGCTTAACAAGAAAAAAAGAGCCTTCAGAGAGGGAGACAGAGAATTATTGAGGAGTGTACAGAAGCAACTTAGTCAAGATAAGAAACAGCAAGGAGGTGTACAAGAAGAAGCTGGAGAGCAAGCTCCAGCAAAACAATATGAAGAAGATCACAGGCTTCAAGCAAAAGGATGATCAGACCGATGGAGGTCTGGACAGAGCCAATGAACTGAACACATTCTTCAATAGGTTCAGTTCAGAAACAAGCTCAGCATCCTCCTCTCCTGCTCACAGCCAAACAGACATACCACCCTCCTTTGATCCACTGGACCCACAGCTGTCCAGTAACACCTCAAATGTTTTATCTTCCACCTCAGCCTTAGACCCTTCTGCTTCTGTTTGCCTTCAACCATATCAGAAGATGCTGATGCTTCCTTTGCCACCCCCTTCCACCTGTGTGTCTCAAGAAGTCAGGTGAAGATGCAACTGGAGAGACTGAATCGGAATAAGGCTGCAGGTCCAGATCATGTCAGCCCTAGAGTCCTTTGGTGTTTGCAGCAAGATGCTGCATATCTTCTATAAGTCTGTTGTGGAGAGTGTGATCTCTTCTGCTATCATCTGCTGGGGTAGCAGCATCAGAGCCAGGGACTTAAAAAAGCTCAACAAGCTGATAAAGAAGTCTGGCTCTGTTCTGGGGACCTCTCTGAAACCTCTAGAGATCATTGTGCAAAGAAGGATTCTTCATAAAATGAAGAACATTATGGAGAACCCTGAGCATCCTCTTCATGAGACTGTCCTACAACAACAGGGTGTCTTCAGTCAGAGGCGTCTTCAGATGTGCTGTAAGACAGAGCGCTACAGGAGATCCTTCCTGCCCACAGCCATCAGCATCTACAACGGCTCTTTGAAGAAACCTTCATAATGAGCTACAATAACATTTAATTTCCCTTTGGGATTAATAAAGTATTTTTGAATTTGAATTGAATTTGAATCGATCACCGGGATATTTAAAGACTTGTTTATAGAGAACCTTATGTAGTCACATCCACTCTTTAGCTCAATTAAGTTACATCAATTACCGGAGGAAATCGGAGTACCTGGGGAAAAAAAGGCCTGCACAGGAATGTGAGGAACTTGCAAGCTCCACACAGACAGTTCTCAATGCCAATCATTGGTATTACATCATTCAGGGAATTATGAATATTTACCTGGAGTCCTGAGGCTAAAAGCACCCTTCGGTGGTAGCAGAGGTTGCAGGTATGTGCATGCATGCGTTTGCAAGTTCCTTAATTTTTCACCAGTCTGATGAATTAATGTGGTGGATGGGTGTATGTTCTAGCAGTAAGGTGGAGCTCACCTGTGCCCAGTGTTTCCAATGTTTAATTCCTTCCATTATTTAAAATGGAAATAAAAAACTAAAAAAGTTCACAGAAAAAAATAATAAAATAATATAAATAATAAAAGGCTCAGGCGTTTACAAAGTGTTTGCATGACATAGCATACAAACACTTAGATTTATTTTTTTCTACAAGTATACTTCCAATTTGAATAACATATATTTCAATTCCTATTACTTACTTCATAATTACAAATCCAAATCAATTTTATTCATAAATCACATTTAAAAAGCAACTTGTTTAATCAAAGGGCTGTACAGTACTAAAACAAGTTGAACCAAAGCACAAATAATAATAAAATAGAATGAAAAACAATAGCAAAAATAAATCATACTATAAAGACTGAAATGGCTAAAATAAAAACAGAAACAAACAAACTCACACTGCGTCAAAAGCTACTGAAAATAAGTGTGTCTTAAGAGACATTTAAAAACACCAAGAGAAGAAGCCTGTCTAATTTTTAATGGCAACCTATTCCATAATTTTGGAGAACCGACTGAAAAAGCCCGATCTTCTCTAAACTTCAGCCTACTTTAATTTCTTATAAAGAAATTGTGACAAACCTTGGTGGGTAGTTAGGAAGTAGATGAGAAATATGTGCATCAGTCTTTTTTGTTTAGTATTTTTTTCCATATAGACGTCATCTCTTCTGCAGCCAGGCAGTGCCTGACATCACCTTGTCTGTGAGAATGCAATTCAGCATTCAACAATTCATGTATCAAAACATTCAGTTTGCTCTGGAGAGTTGTGCTATGTATTTTTGTCACTTCAGCTAATATAGTTATTGAAATATTTAAAACTATAAGGCAAATTTTTTGCCCCATTGAAAGAATTCAAAAATCATTAAAAAATCCGCAAAATTGAGCAAAACGTTTGGACTCTTTGACAGCTAACTACTTCCACCTATTTTAAGCTAGAAATTCAATTCAAAGTTTAAACGGGTCACAAGCCTTTACGCTATCTTTAAACATTTCATGTTTTAAATATGTATGTTATTTTTTTTAATTGCAATTTAAGTTTTATGAAATGTTTAGCAGTTTTAATTTTTACAATATAATCCAAAGATGCATTGTAATTATGAATATGAATATATTATTTAATATTAATACTTTAATATTTTTATTAAATAATATTTCGGTCTGTTAAGGGTTGTCCTGTGAATACCAGCCTAATAAGGCAGTTGTATTAGGACAAAATCGATAGGGATGAGCCAAGCTCTGACATTATTGAATAGCAAAACTCTGCACACACATGGAATGAATTCACACAATTTCTTAAAATACAAGAATTTATTAACAAAAATAAGTAATTTCAAAGTCAAACATATTTCAATTAACAAACTCTTTACTATGCTAAAACAATCCAACTAAACTACCAAGCAGAATTAAAGAATAAGGAAGACTAATGGGCTATGTACAATATAAACAAGTTGATCAATGAAGGTTGAAAACCATGACCGAAAGAGTGATGCAACATTACCATGCAATGTTATTTATGTATGAGAACCAATTATCTTGGAGAATCTGAAAGCGAAGTTAAGTTAGTCTTGGAACTAACGTAGGCAATAATCAGCATACCTTTAGACAACCATTTACAATGCAAGATCAGATAAAATATTATTTTAATAAAATATTTTAAAGAATGATTTGCTGAATAAAACCAACCTTCTGGATGACCTATTCTCAACGGTGTTTAATTAGCTGCCTTTATTTATTAAAATAATATTTAAAGAAATATTATTTTGAATAAGAACCAAATCTTTGGGAAATGGACTTAATTGACCTTTCGCAAAAGCCCCGCCCCCTTAGTTACTGTTACTACGCCCGTCGAGCTTTCTGTAGCCGATGGAGTGTTAGCGCATGTCATGACAGGGATAGCTTCTTTACCAGTGCGTGTTAGTATCCTTAATAATACACAATATTAACGAATATTATTCATAACCGTGATATTATCACCTCTAGAGCAGGACAATACTTGCCTTACCTTTGAGCAGATGTACGTATGCTTGTTAATTTTCGAGACATTCAGCTGGGAGTGAGGCCTTCCACACCGTTTTATCCATTGTAGGCACCGCTCCAGTTGTGTTTTCGGCTTTGGGAAGGGAAAAAACACAACTCCCCCAGACAAACTCTTAGGATACCTACTGTCTGATTTACATAAACCACAAGCGCATCGCTTCACCATCTTGGGGAATGTCGGACCTAGCTTACATAGCTAGAAATGCTAATGATGTGTGAATGGACAAGGACCGTTTGGGGGCGGGGTTTTGCGAAAGGTCAATTGTGTTACTTAGTTATCAAGTTTAGTAAAATAATATTTAGGGAGATATTTTACTGGATTGAAAACTAACAACCTTTTTGGGTAAATGATCTTTAGCAGGCCCCAGAAGGAGTGCCAGAGTCCAAAACAAAAATAACTCCCAATAAACAAAACAACAAAACCAAAGTCCATAATCTCCAGGGGCGCATAACAAAATCCAGGAGGCCGATGATCCGGAGACCTGCGATGAAGTAGCCAGCGATGAAGGAGCCGATGTCTCGGAGGTCTGCGGCGAGGATGCAGGCGCCTCAGAGGTCTGCGGCGAGGATGCAGGCGCCTCGGAGGTCTGCGGCGAGGATGCAGGCGCCTCGGAGGTCTGCGGCGAGGATGCAGGCTGCCTGGAGTCTGACAGCGGAGATGCCAGGCAAACCCACGAAGCGAAGAGTCAAGCAGTGTATGACGTGGGGAGATCCTCAGAGACTTGGCCCTGGCGTCCAACTTGGACCCAGGCAGAAACCCTGAAGACTTGGCCCTGGCGTCCAACTTGGACCCAGGCAGAAACCCTGAAGACTTGGCCCTGGCGTCCAACTTGGACCCAGGCAGAAACCCTGAAGACTTGGCCCTGGCGTCCAACTTGGACCCAGGCAGAAACCCTGAAGACTTGGCCCTGGCGTCCAACTTGGACCCAGGCAGAAACCCTGAAGACTTGGCCCTGGCGTCAGGCAAAGAGTCAGGCAAAGAGTCAGGCAAAGAGTCAGGCAAAGAGTCAGGCAAAGAGTCAGGCAAAGAGTCAGGCAAAGAGTCAGGCAAAGAGTCAGGCTCTGGTGTGTCAATCAAAGTCAAAAAGTCAGTCCGTATCTCCAGTAACACCCCCCAGAGGAAACTGAGCAGGTGCTCAGGACCAGGTCTTGGAGACAGCCCATCCATGGGCTCCACCGAAGCATAGTGTGGGAATGGAGGCAGCCCGCCCACGGGCTCCTCCGTGTCATGACGAGGCTCTGTAGACCCGGCGACGGCCGGCTGAGGCTCTGTAGATCCGGCGACAGCCGGCTGAGGCTCTGTAGATCTGGCGACGGCCGGCTGAGGCTCTGTAGATCCGGCGGCGGCCGGCTGAGGCTCTGTAGATCCGGCGGCGGCCGGCTGAGGCTCTGTAGATCCGGCGGCGGCCGGCTGAGGCTCTGTAGATCCGGCGGCGGCCGGCTGAGGCTCTGTAGATCCGGCGGCGGCCGGCTGAGGCTCTGTAGATCCGGCGGCGGCCGGCTGTGGCTCTGTAGATCCGGCGGCGGCCGGCTGAGGCTCTGTAGATCCGGCGGCGGCCGGTTGAGGCTCTGTAGGCTTAGCTGCATGCTGTGAGTCCAGAGGCATGGCTGCCTTAACGGCCACGAGAAGAGGATCGAAGGGACCTCCAGTGGAGAGTGGAGCTGGAGCGTCTAGCCATCCCTCTGCAAGAAACTCTTCTAGTAAAATAGTGTGCAAGTCAACCAGATCCTGAGGATTGATAGTCAAGTGAGGAACACACTCTAGGCAACGTGACTTCATAAGTTCCTTTTTGATCTCCTGCAACCCGGCCTGAACCCATGACGGAGCAGGAGGTTGTACCGACGACCGGAGACCAGCAGAGGGCATGACGAGCTCAGGTGCTGCTACTGCTGCTGCTACTGCTGCTGCTACTGCTGCTGCGGACATGGCAAGCTCAGGCGCTGCTGTTGCTGCAGCTGTGGACGTGACGAGCTCAGGCATTGCTGCTGCTGTGGACGTGACGAGCTCAGGCGTTGCTGCTGCTGCGGACGTGACGAGCTCAGGCGTTGCTGCTGCTACGGACGTGACGAGCTCAGCCGTTGCTGCTGCTGCAGCTGCTACTGCGGACGTGAAGAGCTCAGGCGCTACTGTTGCTGCAGCAGTGGACGTGACGAGCTCAGGCGTTGCTGCTGCTGCGGACTGCTTGCTGCGCTGGCGACATCTCCGACGAGATGGGGCAAGCTCTGAACTGGGAGAGTGCGCTGCAGGCAACTCTGGCTCCAAAAACGAGGAGGAAAAGTAGACTGGAGCTAGTGATTTACTCCGGGGATGAGGAGAGGGTCTGTGACGCAGCGGACCGGTACCCGGAAGAGGCCTAGCCAGTCTTGTGCCCTAAAACGGTGACCGCTGCTCTCTCTCCTCCTGATCCTGATGTGCGCTCTTCTCCGCGGCACGTCGGAAATACTCAAACAAGGCAATCATCTCTGGTTCTGCTTGGTCCTCTTTTGGGCTGGTTCCTAATGTCGGAGAAGGACTGTGGGTCGGACCAAAGCACAGACAAGAGCTCGGTAGCCGCATCATAACTTATTCCACACTCCAGGTAGTATGGCAAAACGAAGCATGAACAAAACATAGTCATGGTACATGTAGCATAAACGAAGTATAGACAAAGCATAGACATAGAAAAGTAGCGTAGCATAAACGAAGCATAGACATCACCGACATAGAAACAAGGAACCAGCGAGGAACTAAACAAACAGAACAACTAATATACACAGAGCACAGAGAGGGGAACAAAAGGCAGGTAATTAAACAAACAGGGAACAGGTGGGACAAGGAACAGGTGAAACAAATACAAAGGCTGAGGATGGGTGAAAGGACTGAAACAGAAAACACAAACTAAGCAAGAGAATAAATCAGAGGAGGAAATAAAGAACTAGAATAACTATGAACTAAAGTAAACAGAGAAACTAGAGGGGAACATAGAAACAATAACTTAAGAAATAAACAAAGAACCATAAGGAGAATCAAAATTACAAAATTATCATCAGAATCCAACACATACTGTTAAAATACCATTAATAAAAGGGTTAAAATGCATAAGCGTGGATGGCGCATTATGGCCGATCTTCTGTGTTTAAAATCACCCTTTAAATAAAGTTTGTCTTAACTTTAAAAAAAAAAAAACAGAACACATAAACTGAGCACATATGCTTACAGCTAATCTGCTGAGTTTCAACACAAACAAAACCAAACGTCATAAAACGAAAAATTTTGTGATTATTTCATTCTAAGTACTTATCTCTGCCCAAACCTAAAGTCTTACGTGAACCGTGCTGAGGAAAAGTTTAAAGAAAGCATCCACAGTGAACATAGGGTTAGTTGCAGCTAATCTCCGTAGCTGTGGGGTGGGGTCGGTTCGTCCTGTCGGCCAGCCAAACTGCACGTTACTGATGTAGCTACGGTGATGTGGTCCCGTTGTCCTTCCTTCAGACCGGGAAAACCGCTCCACTCAGCGTTGTAGAGACACGGTCTCTGCTGGGAACTCTCTGGAACACAGTTTGCTTCTGTAGACCTCAGAGAGAAAAGTCAAGCAACGCTTGTACCTTAATTACTCCCGTTCATGAATGAATACCGGATACACAAACAGCAATTAATTCCTACTTAACTTAGTGCATATGATCACGGGATTGTATGACAATCTTGGATCCAGTTTGAAGAGTTATGTCTGTTTGCCTGCAAAGAGACATTAGTGCGCTGTGTCCCTCCGTCCAGTTCCTCTGGGGACCCGTGCGGAAGAGGTCAGCTTGTTGCAAAAGCGGTGATTTTATTTGGACAGTGACGTCACGGGAAGTCCGCTGTTACCTCTTTTCCTGGCTGTGCTGGAAGTAGGTTAATGCGATTTATTTTGAAAGTTCCAGAAACGTTCGTACTGGCCTTTCATTTTGTAACCATGGCTGGGGTCCCAACAAATGTAATTTCCCAATGGACACAGTGTGCACTCTAGTGTCATTGAATCTATTTCGGGGGTCCGAACAAATTCTTCTTACTGGTTCAATTTTCGCTGTTCCTGATCTTCAGACCTTTCTGGCACTAACAATTCAAGAATTATTTTAATACCATTTACCGTTTTATCATTAAGTACGTTTGTTTCAGAGTACCAACTTTGTTCTTAGTCAAAAAGCTTAAAATTTAAAACCTCCAAAATGATAAATTTTTTTACATTTAGTCTCTAGTGATAGCCTAGGCTACATGCCAATATTTGCATTTTAGCAATCTTTATGAGTAACCAAAGGCCAATTAACCAAACATGTATGTTTCTGGGGTGAGGGAGGAAACCAGATTACCCAGAAAAAACCCAGATATGCACATGGGGAACATGCAAACTCCATGCAAAAAGACCCCAGGCTGGGATTTGAACCCAGGACCTTTTTGCTGCAAAGCAACGGTGCTAGTAACTGCTCAACTGCACAGCTGATTGAATGGAAAATATTTATATTTTATTTACAAAGTGATTTGAACATGGTTGTTGCTTTAAATAAAATGATAAAAAAATTTAAAATGCCAAATTTGAAATATTTTGGGTTTATTGATAAAATGTGAGGTACTACTGAACATTTCTCCCCTGTGCTGTTTTGCACCTTGCTAGTTTTGGTCATTTCTTTTTTTGGTATGAATTGGAGACAAAATGTTTTACACTGTCCATGTGTTATATCGTAGCTCCCAGAAAGACATTTTGCACCCCCTTTGACAACAGAGCATTTGAAGTAATTTTCTATACTCTGTTCACAGTCCACTATAAACAAATCTGGTTATATACCACCAAATAATATCTCACATCAGGAGATAATTGTTTTTGGTTGATTAGAGGTCCTATCATATTCAGGAGTCAGCTGACCCTAATGGGGTTCAGAACCAAAACAAATGGTGTAGTGCAAAGTTTACTTTAACAATATTTCTTTATAGTAGATTATAGTAATTACTTTCAATCAGCAGACTTTTCAATCAAGTATGAATATTGCACAGGTATGAATTGATGCATGGTTGGTACAAAACATTCCTTGACAGAAAGCTCCACCTTGTACCCAAAAAAGCTGGGTTCAAAAAATTCAAATGTACAGAGACATGAAATGGGAAAAGAGCAGAATGACCCAGAATAAGAAAAATAATGCAATGGTTTAAACGACTCCAGGGGAACTCCCGTCAAGTCATCCCTATGCGCTGTATTTTTGTCCCTTTCTTGTCCCTTATTATCCAATTTGTATCTACAAACAAACCGTTTTGTTTTAATGTACTTATATCATACCTAGGCCTACTCTGAGAAACTTCCTGTTGGTAGTTATTACTTAATGGAGTTTTTTTGTTTTGTTTTTGCAGTTGCATATTTTGTATTATTTTCGAGGGTACAATCTCAACAAAATGTTAAATTCTTACACCTAATTTATTAATATTTTACATGTCTTTATCTTAAAATTATGTACTACTCTCCATATCTATTTAAGAGTTTCCTCTTATAGGGCAGAGTAGGCCTGCTAATTAAGCCAAACTAACTCTGAGACAGTGATTAGCATCATGGCTTTAAATTTGTATCACAATATTTTGTCAAAACTGAAAATTAAAAATGTATCAGTCTTTTTGAGAATAAATCCGACACTATATATTATTGATGCTTGCATGGAAGCAACTGTGAAAAATACTTTCAACAACAGAACATCTTCAATTATAGTTTAATTGCACAATTGATCTCAGTTCTTACCACCTTTCTGTTTTTTCCTAATAACAATAAACAAAAAGCTATACAGTATTTGCCTATCCCTACTCTAAACAACTTCCTGTTGGTAGATATTACTTAATGGGGTCACATAACCCCACATATTTGCAGTAAACTTGAATTAGTATATGGAAAATTTATTTAATTTATACATTTATTTTTTATTTTAAAAAAAAGACATTAGGTCATCAGTTGTCAAAGCAGGTACAAAACATCTCCCTGGCGGATAGGAATTTATGCATAGTAACAAAATTCTAGCATTTTATGACACAAGCACCAGTCCATTTTCTCAAATATCAATCTCCATAACTGATGAAGATGGCCAACTGAGATAAACAGTAGGCATGTGTAAAACATGATCTGTCAGGAAGAAACTTTAGTGATGTGGATATGAAATGGTTTGTTGATGGGTACAAAACGTTGTTAGGAATGAATGAAATGACAATACATGGGTAGGAAATGGGGATACAGGTGAGCCTGAGGCAATACTTTAAGTACACAGGTATGACATGGTTTGCTTTAAGATACAAAACGTAAATAGAAAGGGACAAAATGGTAACATAAATATACAATTGTGTAGGAATTGGCAAAGGAGTAAAATTGACCTGCGGCAATTTTGTGCAACATTTTTTCCTATTCTGAACAGAGCAAAGGAGCCGACCACTCTCTGAGTCAGCTCCTGTTTACATTGTGGGAGGTCATAGTTCATAGTTGGAGCCTGTGGAATGTAATGTGAAGCACATGCATGCAATGTTAAATAACACTCACTCTGGATGTAATACCTTTACTCTGTTCTGTTTCTTTCCCGCTTCTTTTTTCTGCAACTTTTACACATCTGTTTGCTGTTTTGTGATTAATCCTGGAAAATGTAAAGAATCAATGAGCAGTGGGAGGGGGTTGGGCTCTTCTCGTACTGTTGGTGGCCCCATTTATCATATCTCCGCCCTCCAGTGTTCCAGCTCCCGTGAGGGCGGTTCTTTAAATTGTCCAAAACCTCCTCCTGTCCGGCGCCTTTTTTCCTTTATCTGCACGAGACGAGTCGCACGTGCGTTGTCTCGAACGCCGTTGGATTAAACTCCTCATCCTGCTGGTAAATATGTGTATTTAATATATTTTTTAAAATACGACTCTTTCATTTTAATTCGTTGCTGTCTTTAAAGCTGCATGAGCCGGGGTTTTGAATGGGCGGGCTGTGTGTTATATGACGAATAAAAGCTGGTAGCCTATCGATCGGCTTTTTAACCGGGTAACCGCATACAAATCAGCCACGGCTTAAAGGAGAACAATTCGACTTCAATTTTAAGACGGAGGCGATAAATCCGCGGGGGAGAAAAGGGTGAGTGTATAAAGGCGAGGTCTTAAGCTAGAACCGATTTGATGCAGTGTTTTAGTATTTTTACAACGAGCCTGTGGCTCCGGCAGGATACAGTTGCACGCTCTCAACGTGAAGCCGTCTTTTGTTGCTTCGTCCCGGGCTATCAGCCGATGGGCGGCCGCCTCCTCCGCTCGGATCCCTAGTGCCACTTTACAAAAATCCGAGCAAGCTTTCAGCCGGTGCTCCTAGCTTGCAAATGCAAACGAGCACACAGCAGCCATTGTGTGTGTTGGTGGATCTCTCCGCGTCCCCGGCGTGCAGACCTGCTGTGTGCACAGGCCTGATCGAGGGGGAACAGCAGCTATAGCATAGAACAAAATGGGGCCTCTAAGTATGGTTTTGTATAAAGGTGTCCAGTAGTCATTTGCAGGTGGTGTCCCTGTAGTATCGTGCTGTAGACCTCTTGTGTAGCAGGGCGCCGATGAGACAAAAATAGAGCTGGAAATAAGCGCGGATTAATTGAGTTAAACGGTGCGCGGTTAGGTCGGTCATTTGGGTTTGTTGTTGCGGTCAGTGAGTTTAGTGGCCCGGCTACTCCTCATTTCTATATGTTTAGTGTATATACTCGACGCCTCGTCTTCCACCAAGGCCAACGGGTTTGATTTTTTTGTTTTTGTTTTATTGCATAGGTCGAAAAGCTAAGCAAACATGAGCGACAAGGGTACAGTCTCATCAAAAGACAAGGAGGCGACAGAGAAGAGAGGGCGTGGAAGACCCCGCAAGCAGCCCCAGGTTAAATCCTCAGACGTAAGTGGTCCATTAACTTCTATCTGCTCTCTGGTTTGCATGTTCTGCTACTACTAACCTCATACTCACCAGAACAAGGCCTATGTAATAAGACCTGCAAATAGATTTCAACGTCTTATTTGCAGATAACCAACTTAACTCAGTTCGCATCTGTTACAGCTGATGCTCCTGCAGATAATGCTGCAGGTAAAAGGGTCATACATGTCAGTGTCCTTCTGAGGCGAAAACTGAAATCAGCCTAGATATGCCAGCAACACGATGGCCTTGTGACCATTTGTTCAGTTGCTTATCAATGCAGAGGTTTACAATATACTTCCTCCCTGGTTTGCAAGCAACCAGTAACCCAACACCTTTAAACTGGTTTTAACCCCCCTCACACACTATTCCACACTCCAGGCCCACCTCCACTCCCTCACTGTGATGCATGACATAGCAGAGGCAAAGTGCAGAGGGGATCATATAGATGGCCCTCAGCCTGCTGTGTTTTACTATTGAGTTGCTCTGTTGCTAAGCGCTGTGGTGATAAACACTCCAGAAATGCAACAGTAGACAAGTCGGCCATGACACAGCTTCTAACCACAAGGTACGCACGAAAAGGATGACTCATGTCATGCTGAATTCACCTAACTCTACAAGGTGATGGTATTTTCCTGATTGCCTATGGGGCTGCTAAACGTTTTGTTTTCAATTCTTAGGAAAGTGTTTGACTTTATTATTGGTAAATCCACAGTGGTAAATCATAGGTTATTTATGGCATGGCTGTGAAGTCTTATAATGTGCAAAAGAGTGCATTGTTCTTAGTTTTCATGTGTTTTCTTGTATACTAACTTAGACCTGTTTTCTTTTCAGGAGGCAAGTGGGTCCCCAACTCCAAAGAGGCCCAGAGGGCGACCAAAGGGCAGCAAAAACAAGTCGACTGGCAAGGGCAAAGTAAGTCTCTTCAGAGAGTTTCTGCTGCAACCGAAAGCCTGCAGAAAGACTGATCCGACCTCAAGATGTCGCACACGGCAGTTGATGTACCATCTTTTCTAGAATAGGCCTTTCCTGTTAGAAACCCCAGATCCCTTTTGGTTAAGAAAAGCTTTGAGCAGCAGCTAACCTCATCTGTCTTAAGGACATCAGGCTGTGACATACATTTTTTGACTACCACCTAGTGGTGTCAGAAATAGCTTGGCAATTGTTTCCCACTGTAAAAAGATCTTGGTTTGCTGTCCTACCCTTGGTTGGGGGTATGGAAGAGGGCGGGGGTGATGATGCTCACTCTGTGCATCCTGTCCTCCAGCTTCCTGCAGCTTGTCACATGCACTGCGCGGTGCAGGTGCCGTGGCCGCAAGACTGTTTCCAGGCTGACATTGAGCAGCCCCTCCGCCTCCAGCAGGCACACAGCCCTAGTTCTCCTCTGCCTGTCGTCTCCATAGCAACAACTGTTTTTTCCCTCTTCCTTCACCCCAACCCTTCCAGCTCCCCTGTGCTTTTGCTTGCTATCTATGGGAAAAGGAGAAATGGAGGGAGTTCAAGAGACACGCGAGCTCACTGATATAGGTTTAGAAGCAACGGAAGGTTTGTGTCTCCGCTCAGTTTCACCAGCTGTCTCTGAGCCTTGGACCAGGTGGCCAGCGAACTGGAGTGCCCTGTGTACAGTTCCCGTTGGCCTTTCAGATAATAGCAAATGAACCCAATGCCCTCTTTCTATCAGTCCAGTCGTAGTGGTATGACTGCCACCTAGAGGCAGTTTATGAAAATTGTGTTTTGTACTCTAGCTGAAAACTCTACAACTCGCTGAGATCACAACTTGATAATGAGAACCCTGTAATAACCTTGGTGATCTTGTGCTGTTTCATTTCACAGAAAGCAGCTGGAGCCCCATCTGCAGGAGGAAAACGCAGGGGAAGACCCAAGAAGGAGGTGAGTTGCTTATTTTGCCCATTGCACCTGAAGGAAAATCTAGGTTCATGACCCCAGTAAATCATCTTCCAATTTAATAATTTTGGTTTGATCAGAGGGCCTAATCTGTTTATATTAGGAAGAGTCAATTGGCCCAAATGGGGATCAGAAGCAAAATATATGGGAGTGTAAAGCATGATTCAAAGTAAAAAAAAAAAAAGATATACAATTTAAAAAAAATAATACATGAGATTTTAGCATTTTGTGACGCGAAATATTGAACTACATTAGACAAGTGCATAATCCATGGTTAAAGTATATGGGTATTAAATGGCTTTTTTACATGTATAAAATGGAAGTAAGTCGGGACTAGTTGGCAAAGGTGCAAGTTGACTCCGAATCGACTGTAACAAATTTGATAAGCCAATTATCTCCCGACTAAATTATTGGAATGAATGGTGGGTGGTATTGCATATACTTGATTATCTTGGCTGCCTTTTTTAAGATTGTCCCATTCACACAGAGGAGCCATTTCTTACAAGTTTCTACTTGCTAGCATATGTGCTAGCATTTTGGAGATTTGCAAGATCAGTGGCCTAAAGCAAGAACTTGAGGTTTCGTAGTAACATTCTGTGATGTGCACAAGTGGTTTGGGTGTGCTCCAGAAGGCGTCTGGATTTCATTAGTCACAGTAAGGAGTGACCCAAAATTGCCCTCCTTAACTAGCCCACCCATGTTTGTGTTTTGTTTTTGTTGTTTTTTTTTATGAATGAACATCTTGTAGTGAGTGAGTGGAGGAAATAACAGGATGGCTCATTGTGACTCACCAGTTATGAATCACTTTTCACTACAGATGCTTCACCCTTCCCCTGGGTGTTTATTTTTTTTTTCATGCCACAGTGATTTGTCAAAGAAGACTTGTAAAATGTTTTATTATGACTTTATTAAAGGCGAAAACGGTCACATTGAGGCATGAATCACAGGCGGCTATTGTCAATGCGCATACAGAAAGTTTGACTTTTATTTTTCTGTCACAGGAGAAGGAGGAAAAGGCATCCCAAGAATCGTCTGAGGAAGAGGAGGAAGAGGACCAGTAATTCAACACACGCTACCTCACTCAACATACTGACTTACTGTTATCCAGAAACTGGGCTGTATCAACACCAGTGCCACCACATGACCACTGTTCACGACAAAGCCCCCTCCCTTTGCCAAAGGACGGGGTTAACACAGTACATATATCATGCAGCAGCACTGGATTTAAACAAAATGGACTTGATCAAGCATAGATCTAAGTATTACATGACAGGTAACAGCCCTTCTTCTACACGTCATGTTATCACAAGTCTTTTATACTGGACAAGGTGTGCTCTGAGGAGCCTGGGTGTTTTTGGTCTCCCCTAAGGACAGTTAGGACATTTTTCCTCTGCTTAGTGTCATTTCTTGCATCTGCAATAGAACACATAGACCTTCTTGTTTTGTACTGGACAGAGGTAAATTTTACCCATTTGCTGTTAGTTTTTTCCTACATGTGAGTGAAGTGGTTAACCTACCCTTTGCATTGTATTCTAGATGGAGATGAGCTTCAGCGTTTAGGAAGAGCATGGGTTACTAATGATAGGTGTCCGTTTCATGTCGAGGTCATTTTTATTTAAAAAAAATCTCTGGACGGATTTGAGCATCTTGGACCTGGATGCTTTTCCTGTAGAGCAGTATAGATTTTAGAGACGCTTATCAAAACATTCTCAGTCCTTTTTGCATGTAGTGGGGAGATGTAAAGTAAGTTTTGGTGTTTTTCATCAGAATACTCTGATCAGACTTGCAGTTTGCGTTCCTCTGGGTTACATACCATTTAAAAGAAATCATGAGTGTGCTGCTTTTTGTGTTTTTATAACTCGATTCTTTTTGGTATATATTTAGGCAGTTTTAGGCTGAAAAGTAATGTCGTTTCTTCAGGGAGCTTTTACAAATGTGGTTAGACTTTATTTTGTCCTTCCCTTTCCCTCAAGCGCTCACTCAGTCACTGCAATTGGTCAAACAAGGAGTATGATTGTAATAGTGGATAGTTGGTGGCACTACTATCCAACAGGGCTGTACATTTTTTATTTCTCATTCCATTTAGCCACCAGTGCTTAACCTAGCTTCTTCCTCACTTGGTAAATGTAACAAACTTATTTTCTGAAGGTGTGTGTTGTATGCTGTCTACTACAAATATTGTTTTTTTCCATTGTCAGGGAACTGTATCCATAGTACACATAACTGGGTTTTTTTTGTTGGTTTTTTTTGGTTCCGTTTTTCCCGCACACACCTAAGCTGCTACAACCTCAGTTACAAAACCCCGGAAAACTGCAAACAGGCAAGACGAAGCCTGGGTTCTCATACCTCAATTTAACAGCTTATTTCACCTACCGATTGCATTTAACTGGTTTTCTTTTTTATGTAACTTCTGACAAAAGTTATTTTGGGTTGTTTTGTTTTTTTGTTCATCAAGTTGACTAGGTATAAAGTGTAGTTGTGCGCCAGACTTTGCAGACAGTTTTTTAAATGTCTGAAGCAAGTCAGGGAGACCTGTCAGCTCAACGATTGTGTTCGCTGACTGTGGTAGACTAGCAGGTGGTTTTTTTTGTTTTTTTTTTTCTGCACTGAAATGTTGGATTTTTATGGACAAATGAGTTTGTGTAGACTAGGCCCTCTTCAATGTTCAGTCGGGCACAGTGTGTTCTGCATTAATGCACAGAGCGACTCTTACCATATTCATTCAAGTCGTACAGTCTCCATGTCTTCTATTTGTCCCCTTCCAATTACACAACTGTATCTAGTCATTTCTCATCATGCATTTGTTGATTTATATACTGTAAACTCAATAGGATGGGATCATTCTTTTTAATGTACACCTATATAAATGTACAATGTCTATATTTCTATGGTGCCCTACAATTTGTATCAGAAATGGTCAATAAAGAGAACTTTCTTTGTCATTTTGTCATGTATATTGTATTGTTTCCCCCAATAACTCCAAAAAAACAGGTTGTATTACTTTATTTTTTTAAGCAACAGCATAAACTCTCAAAGCAAAAGTACAGGTGCATCCCAATAATTTCTATCACAAGATGACTTCTAAATCTGAAATCATTAGATTAATTACTCTTACTTTAAAGGAATATGGCTTCCTGCTAATGAAACCTTAAACTTTATACCAGTTTTTCCTTCCACTCACCTTTCCATTTTTTTGTGCTTTAACACAATGAGCAGCCAGTTTCTTGAACAGCAGTCTTTTGGGGTGTAAAACCTCTTAAAGCCTTCCTTGTGTAGTTACAAGTCCAATGTACAGCCACGTTAAACACTTGTACCGTTGTGTTCAAATAACAGTCCAACTGGTAGGGATCATATATCATCACAGTCCTACCTGCGATGGACAGGCAACCTGTCCAGAGTGTACCCTGTACCCTGCCTCCTGCCCATAGAGTGCTGGAGATAAGCAGTAGAAAATGACTGAGATCATATTGAAAATAATTTACTAGTACATGTAGTAGAGTCATGGAAAACCAACAGAACTAACATTTATATGCATGCCCCTGAGTCTGTAACAGAATACATGAAAGTTGTGTTCAAAATAATAGCAGAGGGGAGTTCAATTACTGTGGTCATTCATTCTGTAAAGAAACTGGTGTCATTCAGGAAGGATGACAGCAGCACATGTACATTTCTCACTGCCACCGGACAAAAATGGGTCGTATCAGGCATTGTTCAGAACGAACAGCGTACTTCAATTAAGACATTGATTGGAGAGGGTCCAGAAAGTGATCTCCAATGCTTTAAAATGGAAAGCATAACCAGAAAGACATGGAACAAAAATAAAAGAAAGTCACCACACTTTAATTTTAATTTAAAGAGTAGCAAAAACCCAACGAATGATCAGCTCCAGGTTGATCAAAGAAGGTTAGAAGTTATCGGTGAGTACTGTGATAACTAGAACGAGGCTGTGTGAAGCTAATCTGTTGGCAAAGTCCCACTGTTAAAATGGACTGAAGAGGATGCAGTTTGCAAAAGAACATATCAAGAGAAATAAAACATTTTATGGACTGATTAAAAATTATTCTCTTTGGGTCCAAGGGCAGCAGACAGTTTATCAGATGACCTCCCAACTCTGAACTGAAGCCACACTACACTCTGAAGACTGAATCATGGTGGTTCAAGCATCATGGTATGGGGATGTTTTACTCACTATGGTGTCGGGCATATTTATCACATACAAGGGATTGTACATCAGTTTGCATAAATTTTCTAAATACTTGAAAAGGTCATGTTGCCTTATGCTTAAGATGAAGTGCCATTAAAATGGGTGTTTCAACAAGACAGCGACCCCAAACACACCAGTACGAGAGCAGCATCTTGGTTCCAGACCAACAAAATCAGTTATAGAAAGGCCATCCTGATTCCCGGACCTTAATTTGATTGAAAACCTCTGGGGCGACCTCAGAAATGCAGTTTCTGAGGCGAAACCAAGAATTGCAGAGGAATTGTGGAGTGTCACATCATCCTGGGCTGGAATACCTGTTCACAGGTGATAGATGTTTAACTCTATGCAACTCAGATGTTAAGCAGTTCTCAGAAACAGCGGCTATAAAACTACATATTGGTTTAATGATTTACAGGAATCATAAATCCAAAACATTTTTCAGTTCATTCTGTAAAAATTAGAGTTTGTAAAGAAAAATACAGTCACTGCTATTTTGTTACAGAGCTCAATGTTCATTTTTCTTTCTTCACAGTTTGATTTAGAATATAATGTGCAGTGTTCCCAGTACATGGAAATAAAAACTATTAGAAGTATTTTGAGCTTTACTCACATTTTTAAACACACTGCTATTATTTTGAACACAACTGTAGCTCTTCAGTTGGTGAAATACTCCTGCATTCTGTTCTTTGCCTTATGCTAGCGCCTGCAGCAACTGCATATGTTTGTAACGACAATTTCATTTTCAGCAACCTTAACTTATACAATAGTATTCATCCAAACCAGTAACCATTTTATCTTCATGATCTAAAATTCTCATATGGCCCACACCAATGCAATATTCTGATCTCCAATGTCTAACTAATCTCTTTGATGACATGACTGAAATTTTCAATACGTATCTGCTGAGATGCACCCATATATCTTCTTTCAAGGAGAGGTAAAGAATCCCAAAATTACATTTACAGCAATAGTTAATTGACTTAAATTGACACCTGAAGTGGGAATCTCAACTGCAAAAGTAATTCCAGATAAAATATTTGAACATCTTTAATTATGAGTGGTACATTTATGGTTTTTGTATGATTAAACCTAACAAGCACGGAAAATGAATGTAAAGGCTCTAAATACCAGAACTGTGAAGCCTTTCATAAACACGGACAGACCCGCAGCTTGGTTTACATTCACCAAATGCAATGCAAAAAAAAAGTTTATAATCTGTAAAAGGTTTCTTGAGTGCTGAAAACAGTCAGACGTATGGAATTCATCTGAGCAGATTAATCAGCCAGAAGTAAATTTTCTGGTGCCATGCCTCGAAGACAGGACATATTTTCAGATCTAGTCACAACTCATTTAAGAGCTGGGAGGAAGCTGGTGTTATTGGCTCCTGATTCTTGCATTTCATGCCATTGTTAAGAGTCACAGGATTTGGCAAAAGAGTAAAAAAAAAGAGAAAAAAGATGTGCATTCCAAGGCAGCAGTTCAAAGCAACACAACGAAAGGACATTCAGGCGTTTGACTCAAAATGAAACTGAAATTTAAACAAGCTGACTTTATAGTTGGTAGCTAATTTTCACTTGATCAATATGAGGCTTTGTGTTTGTTATCGAGTCGTTAGAGCTTTTTATCAAAGTAGCTGCTGATGATCTGCAAACAACCTCTGCACATGGCAGACATGAGCGCTGATGTGTAACTAGTAGACAACATTCACAGCCTTACCACAGCATACGTAGGCAGCAAGTTATGATCAGTACAAATGCCTACTGCCACCCACAGGAACAGCGCTGCTTGCCACAAGCTGCCCACAACAGCAATAAGAATGTAAACAAAGCACCAAATGCACAAGAGATGTTGTCTTCCACCTTCCACCAGGACTTTGGTGCCACCGAGTACAACAGTAAAAATGTGTTGTCTCAATAAATAAATGGCCTGCACTTGTAAATAATTTCAAATAAATAAGTCACAAGTAATTCATCTCTTTGGCTCTGAAATTGCAGATGTAATCTGAGATAACGGCAACAGGAGCAAATTAGAGCAAAGCGTTAGACGAGTTTAAAGAAGGGGCCAATCTTTGAATCTTAAGGTAGTCTTCTCACTCCTCAGTACCCTGTGCCAGGGTGTGTCATCAAGCAGTCACATCTTTGGTCAGGAGAGGTTGATGCTGTTGGTAGCTCCTCGCCCAGCCTTGCAGGATCTAAACGTGAAACACAGCAGAACAGTTTAACTCAGACAGGTTTCTATGACTTAGTTCAAGTCATAGGTTTCTATGACTTCCCCTAACCTAGAAACCAAAGGGAGCAATTCATGATAACAGCCTAAAACTAAAAAGTTTGAACATGCAGACTTCAACCATTGTTAGAAACATACTGGGCATCAATGCATCTAGGAGAAAAAAATAGCATCTATAAACATTATTTCAAATGTTATGTAAATTGCTGAACATTTTTGTGTTCTGGTTGCAGATGTCTTCTAACAAACAGAAAGGAATTTATTTATTATTACAATTTATTCAATTTTACACAGCATTACAGAGCAATTCTATATCGCCCCCTAGTGTCCAATTTGAGGCGTCTCATTTTGTTCTGAATCTATCGACATTAGGCTTTAAAAATGTGAAATGAACAAAATTTGGACCATGAGGGAATTGTTTCAAGGAAAGTAATAATGTGTAAATTAGGTTGTTTTTTTTGTGTGCCATTTTTTTGTTCCTCAAGAGCTTTTTGGGACAAACTGAAAGGCATAGATTTCGACAACAGACTCAACTTTATAGGCCATTACCGAGCAACATTAGCGTAGCTCCTAAACCCATCTAGTGCTCCGCTTGACTGTGAATAACAAAAGTAATGAATTTTTGTGAAATAAATTATAACAAATACAAAATCTAAAAAAATAACAAGATATCCAAAGAAATACATGTAAAAGTGTTACAAAATATCATGCATTCATACATAAGATACACATCTCTAAGATACATGCTGTACATCCTTAGGGCACATACATCTACAGTACAGACCAAAAGTTTGGACACAACTTCTCATTCAAAGAGTTGTCTTTATTTTCATGACTATGAATATTGTAGCTTCACACTGAAGGCATCAAAACTATGAATTAACACATGTGGAATTATATACTGAACAAAAAATTGTGAAACAACTGAAAATATGTCTTATATTCTAGGTTCTTCAAAGTAGCCACCTTTAGCTTTGATTACTGCTCCGCACACTCTTGGCATTCATAGTCATGAAAATAAAGACAACTCTTTGAATGAGAAGGTGCGTCCAAACTTTTGGTGTGTACTGAATAACAAACGGGGCCGCAAACATTAGGTATCAAGTTATATCTGAATGCAAATGTCAGAACTTATTATGATACACAGAACAATGTTATTCATTTTAAATAACTCCTACCTAATTTATGATAGTGGCATATATTGAAACGTTTTTCTCAGTAAATATATTTCTATTGACATAATACTCCTATTTGTTCTATTCAAACCTTCTGCTATGGTTGCAGAATCAATAGTGTGTCCAGATGTCTGTGCTGAAAACACATTGTACATTTCAATTTTTTCTAAGTCGTTGCAGAACGATTTAAGTCCACCCCTTCGGCCTCCGCTAATATTAGCACAACATTGAAGCCCCGTGACATAATTGCTTCTTCTAGCATATGACTTTCTTCTTCAATTATCTAATGCCAACTGGATGTAGGTTACGCTTTAGTGGCCAAAATGAAGTGACCGATTGTTGATGATTGACAGTAAGCTTTCGATTTTGTTCTTTCCTCGCATCGATTCATTATAGTCAACATCCGCATCAAGACATATCTTACAGTTGAAAGATGTCCACAACTCAATTCCCTTTTTGTCACTTGTCAACAGGGTTCCCACAGATTCTCCATTCCAAACTAATATCGTATTCTGCTTTTGTTGCACCTGTTTTCTGCATGCATAATTTTAGGTGCAGAAAATCTTTTTTTTTTTGCAACTGCAATGGAGCTTATAATATGGGGTTCTCAACGTCTACCTCACACTGTCACAACTTTGTCAATATTAGGCTTTGAAAATGATTGACTATGAGGAAATGGTGAAATGTGTCTAACCAGAAGTTGCATTATAGTTGTGCCAAATTACTCGTCGCCTTCTGCTTATCTGGGACCAGGTCGCAGGGGCAGCAGTCTCAGCAGAGACACACAGACGCCCCTTTCCACAGACACCTCCTCCTGCTCCTCTGGCAGGAGCCCGAGGTGTTCGCAGGCCAGCCAGGAGACATAGTCCCTCTCAAAATATATCCGATATTAGCCTGATATTTTGTCACATTTCAGATCATTTTTGGGCTATTTTGGATATACAAGATACAGTATTTCCTATAAATTGGTATTAAATGTTTTTACATGTGAAACAACAGTGCAAATAAAACCCTTTCCATCAACTGAAGCACAACCACTGTCTACCATCAGCATCTAAAAATTAGACGGTACCTGAGGCTAAAACTTTAAATTCAGGCCAAATTGTGACCTTATTTAATTTACACAGAAGTATGTTGCTTGCTGTTTTATAAAAACACAAATTAAAGTCTGCAAAGGCAATCTTTTTCCATACTTGTCATCGAACTGGAAACTGCTAAAAGCAAATTCATTCTGTATTCACTCTTTTCGAAACTCTGTAGAAACAACATACTCACAGATGATGACATGAATTGACCTCAAAATAAGCAGTTACTAATAAGAGGTTACTAATGGTCAGGAATAAAGTGATTGGAGTTTGAGCTTAAAAATAAAATGTTGTAATGAAACAATACCGTCTACTACTATTTTGTTACTTGTTGCATCTACATAGATTTTAATCTGTAAAAGGGAAGAGCCATACAATTTGAGGAACTACTGCACTTTGAGGCCAAATGTTAAAACTAATGATAACATGGGGTATATGTGTTTATGCCGTCTAAGACTGCCTTATCCTAATCTCTGTAAATACAGAGTGATTTTATGGTTTTGTGGTTTTATTAAGCAATGTTTTCATTCTAGATTTACATAAAAATAAATCCAGCTAATGGCGTTCCTCTTCAGATTTCATAGTAAACACCTTTCACACTTGCAGCGGACACTGTAACACAGAGTGTTTGCGCCTCCTACCCTTGTGTCCTCTTCTCTCCACAAAAGCTCCTGTTCAGCCTCGTGAAGCTCCTCTGCAGGATCATACGTGTAAACAGGTAACAGCTGATGGCGAAGTCTGTCGACTCTAAGGCAGAAGATAAAGCGCAACGTTAGTTCAATAGGTCACACTGAGGAAGTGGGATGAAGTGATCAAGTTGAACCACTGTGCCAGCTAATCAATACTATTAGTTTGGTCTCACCTCCTTTTCCTGCGTAGATACACAATCTAGAACAAACAAAATAAAAAGTGCATGAGAGCTGCATCTTTCTTCACCTTAAATGAACACAAATTCTGATTAACTACTTACCAAAGCTGTAGCAATTCCAGCAATAGTTATAAGGAGGAGTGGCACCAGCACATAGCTCACCGGCACACCCCCATCTTTGTGGGCAGGAGGCTGAGTGGTAGTGCTGTTCATTCTAATTACCGTTCAAGGGGAAAAGTGCCACAGGGGTCCTGCTTGTGTGTGGGATCTTTGTACAAGCACCAGGTCCACCCTCCTCCCCCTGTTGACACTGAGTTGCAGCGGCTCTGTCGTCAGGCTGCCCCCTTGTTTATCCCTCATCCTCGTCGTTCATGTGACTTCCACATGGTATCACTGCCCTCCCTAATCAACGAGCAATCTGAGGGAACACAAAATGGAAATAGTCTGCACACATTTACCTGCCTGTCGAGGAAAGCGTAAAATACAAAGAGACAGAAAGAGTAGTTGGAGAAGCAATGATGGTGCGTTGACTATTGGGAAAATTTGGTTAAATGCTTCAATATTCAAACAGGCCAACGTTAGCAAGTCGCATTTTACTGATTTGCCCCAATTAGCAGTTGGTAAACAGCGCAAGTCATCTAAACCAACGCATCCCTTATCTACCACTAAAACATCTCATTTAATCTCCACCTGACAGCTGTGATAATAGTGTCTTCAACGTTACAAATAATTTCTGTTTAGCTACTGTAACTTGACGGTGGGTCCGTTGCAGCATTGCGCAAAAAGCTGATAAAAACTGTCATAAACATAATATTCTCGGTCAGTAAGACAAAATACACGGCGTACTCTAACGTTTATTATTCATTTTAGGTAAATTCTTACTCACTCTGCAGTATGAAAAGCCTTCCTGTACGTTTCGCAGCCTCAGACAGACGACCTTTCACTACCAATAACAACAATGTAAAAGCTTCCGGTTAGAACTCTTCAGAATAAAAGCACTAGAATTTCATGACGGAAAATAAAATAAAAGTAATTTTAATTAACTGTATTTTATTGTAATTGTATATCAATGACCAACACAAAGTAATGTAATTTATATGCATTTGTGCTCACCCGCCAGCAGGAGACTGAAATATTTGCCCATTCTTCAGAAAATAGTACAAGGTCAGTCAGATTTGATGAATCCAGTACAAATTTTCAATTTGACATAGGTCTGGACTTTGACTGGGTCAAAACATAATTATACTTTGATCTAAAACATTCTATTGTAGCTCTAGTTGTATGTTTAGAGTTGTTGTTCTGCTGGACATGAAGTTCCCCCAAGTCTAAAGTCTTTTGCAGCCTCCAACAGGTTTTCTTCCAGGATTTTCCTGGATTTTGGTCCCAAAACATTATTTTCCCAGGCCAGTCTAAAGAAACTAGGATGAGACTGAAACATGCAACCTAGCAGCCTTGAGCACAGTGCTCATTATCATCTGCAGTGTTGTTTAAAAATCAAATTGTGCTGGATAGTTTTATCACTTCCAATATAAATTGTTTTTGTTATAAAATTTTTTTACTCAGATTCAACCTGCTTTGAAAAGCAAACAACAAAAGTCAGTTAAGTGATGTAATACATTAATCTCATAATCTGTTTGTCTAAAAAAAAATTGTATTTACAGGTTTAAATAGAAGAGTCATAGAAATGAACCACCTGAGAGGTTTGACTGGGTTTTCGGTGGCTACTGTAATGAAAGGGAAGACCAATATTGTTTCAACAGCTCTATAACAGTTGTTCTGTCTCATGGCTATTTTTCACAATTAAGACAAATAAATAATTATGAAAAGCCAAATAAACAAGTTATGCCACATCGTCTCATCTCAATATTAGCTTCTTTGTTGGTTCCCTTTCTGGCAGCACTGCTTTCGGTAGTTTAAAAAAACAAAATAGAACAGAAAGCAAATTGTTCTGCTATGATTACTACCCCCAACCACCCCCGACCCAGAGAAGACACTCTTGAAGGCACTGATTCTCATCCCGGCTATTCGCACTTGGCTGCGAACTGCTCCAGTGAGAGCTGTAGATCATGAGCTGATGAAGCCAATAGGACCACATCATCGGTAAAAAGCAGAGACGCAATCCTAAGGCCACCAAAACGGGTCCCCTCAACACCTTGGCTGCGCCTAGAAATTCTGTCCACAAAAGTTATGAACAGAATCGGTGACAAAGGGCAACCTTGGCGGAGTCCAATTCTCACCGGAAATGAGTCAGACTGCCAGCAATGCGGACCAAGCTCTGACACCGGTCATACAGGGACCTAAAAGCCTGTATTAAAGGGCCTGGTACCCCATACTCCCGGAGTACCCCCCACAGGATTCCCAGAGTGACACGGTCAAACGCCTTCTCCAAATCCACAAAGCACATGTAGACTGGTTGGGCGACCTCCCATGCACCCTCCAGGAAACTTGCTGAGGTTGTAGAGCTAGTCCAGTGTTCCACGGCCAGGACAAAAACCACACTGCTCTTCCTAAATCAGAGGTTTGCCTATCCGACGGACCCTCCTCTCCAGAACCCCTGAATCAACCTTACCAAGGAGGCTTAAAAGTGTGACTCCCCTATAGTTGGAACACATTCTATGGTCCCCCTTTTTGAAAAGGGGGACCACCACCCCGGTGGGATTGTGGAGCCCTTCAAAGTACTCTGCCCACAACATCCCGAGTTGAGGCCATGGTGGATCAGAATCGTCTCAAAGCTGTATGGAAGTCGAACTCCTCCCAAGCCCAAGTTTTTGCTTCAAAACCACCCGAACCGCATAGCGCTTGGACTGCCGGTTCCCATCAGCCGCTTCCTGGGTCCCATAGGCCAAAAAGACCCGATCGGACTCCTTCTTCAGCCTGACAGCATCCCTCACCGTCGGATGTCAAACTATATTGTTTGTAAATGAGTGGGCTTAAATGACAGAGAAAACTGTCCAGTCCAATGCAAATGACCTATTTCAAACACTAGCATTGTAAATTCTATTAAACAAGAGAAGGATTCACACAGCACAAGACTGTTATGCTCCACATGAGTTTTGGTTTTCTTTTGTGTTTAGTTTTTTAGTTTACTCTTGTGTTCTGTTCTTTCTATTTGGGATTTGTTTCTCATAGATCTCCATTAGGCTTTTCCCCTTGGTGAAGTAGTTTCTTTGTGTCTTAGTTCAGCCCCATCCGTGTTAATTAGTGTACCTCCCTTAGTCTCGCTGCTTTCCTTGTTCCTCAGCTGCTCTATATTATCCCCTGATTAACATACTTGGATTCAATGTCATTCTTCACTCTTTCTTCGGTATTTAAGTACCTGGTATTTCTCTGAGCGTTGCTGGGTTCTGTTATCCAGTTAATCCACCTGTTTCTCTGTCCAAGCTCCATGTCCTGTTTTCCTCGTGTCTGGCTGTTAGTTTTGTCTTTTGTTATCATTAAAATCCTTCTCTGCTGCACAGAGTTCCTGTCTGCATGTTGGTCAGACAACCTACAAAACATGACAAACAGTTAGAGTAAGACTCATGTTTATTCATATTAGAATGTTTTATGCTTTGCATTAATATAACATTTAAGATGCTGCTGCTGCTAATGTTATTGCATGAAATTGTACGATGACATTAAAGACTTCTGACTAACACTCCGTTTATTGATATATTATTTTGAAATGAGGCACAAAATAACTCCAGCACTGTTAGTAGTTTGCCACTAGATGTCACTATGCTTGCAGAAATCATGAACTGTGTGTAAATATGGGGAAATTTTATTGGTGGTTAAAACTTTTTATGTTCTTATTGTTTTTTGTTATAAATGATTTGTATGTCATATGTTGTTACATGGTTTTCGAAGCAATAGGGAAAAAACATGGATTCACTAAATGCTTTGCTTCCGTTTTGCGAAAGGCTGAGAACAGGCATTCCGTGGGAATGGTTTTTATTGTATGTAAATGTGTGAAAAAGCATGCAAAAAAAAAAAGCTCTGTGACCCAAGTGATAAAATGAGCAGTTTATAGTGATGGCAGTTTATTTTCTCTTGAAATAAAATTATTGTTCATCTGGATAAGAAAAAAAAAAACAGCTTCTGACAGATGTAGTTGAAGGTCTGCAATAACCCCCTGTTTTCATCCTGTTTGATGCTGAGATGCTTTGACAGGGTGCTTTGTCTTAGTGGAAGCTGCAACTCTGATTTAACAATGAAATGTGCTAAAATAGGTTCCTTGTATCTCAGTGAAGATGTTTCCTAACATTATATGATAGAATTTTACTCTTTTCTAAAAAAAACAAATAAATTAGAACATGTCTTTTCCCCCTCACCCAATTAGGGCTAAACATATGTTTCGCTTAAAAGTTAACAAAATAAAGAAATCTGTCAATGTGGTGGCATCTTTTTGTAATTAATGCCACTAAAAGTGTCTTGCAAAACCTTTCATACCCCATGAATAATTCTTTTACATTTTAAAATTTTACAACTAAAGATTTTCATGTGTAAGGATTGTATATAAAATAACAACACATGGTAGTGCGTGTGATGTGGAAGGAAAATGATACACATCTTTTTTTTATTTACAAATAAAAATCTGAAAAGGTGTAGTGTGCATATGTATTTATGTCCATTTAGTCTGATAGACCAAAATAAAACAAAAGCATAATCAGCTGCCATCAAAAGTCACCTAAATCAATCCACCTGTTTGTGATTTAATCTCATCATAAATTCTTAAATAGGCATTTGAAGTCACTTAGCGGTTTATTAGATAACATCAGTGAACAAATATTATCATGAAGCCCAAGAAACACAGCAGGCAGGTCAGGCAGAAAGCTGTGGAGACGTTTAAAGTGGAGTTAGGTCATTAATCCACAACCCAAAGCTCTAAACATCTCACAGAGCTCAGGTCAATCCATCATCTGAAAAGAAAAGTTATGGCCCACCAGAAAACGTACGAATACATGGTGACCCGCCTAAACTGACACGCTGGAGAAGGAGATAATTGTTCATAGAAGCAGTCAAGAGGTCCATTTTAAATCTGGAGGAGCTGAATTTAACAGCTCAGGTGGCAGAATCTGTCAACAGGATACGCTGCTAAAGTCTTAAAACCAGGGCAGTGCTCACCCTCCAACCGGACAATGATGAAAAAATTTACAGATTTGCAAAGAAATAAGATTAGAACAAAAGTCACCTTATGTGTTAGAGTCACCTTATGGCAAGAGTTGAAGAGTGATGTTTACAGATGCTCCTTCCAATACGACTGCGCTCAGTTTACGGATGTGCAAAGCTCGGAAAATAATCGAGGCAAAGACTTGCAGTGTGATTGCAGTGAAACGTGGAACTTCAAAAGTATTGACACAGATACTGTTTATTTGTGAAAAATAAAAATAAAACTCAATAGTTTCCTTCCACTTTACAATCATGCAATAAATCGTGTTGATCCATCACATAAAATCCACATAAAATACATTTATATTTTTTACTGTAATAAGTAAAAATGTGAAACAGTTCAAGGCACAATAATACTTTTTCAAGGCATTGTAAATCAGCAAATTAAACAATCAACAGGTGAGTATAGCGTTCTTTTGTTTTTGAGTGGATGAGTCAGTTAGCATGAGCAACCCCCCACCTCCCCACCCCCTCACCCCCCCACCCCCTTCCCCCAGCCCCCAGCTCCCCTCCTCCTTTCGGGTACAGAGAGATGTGGGCGTGGTTTACATGGAAAAGAGGAGAGGAACACCGCCTCTCAACGTGATCATTCTATTGGTTGAAAAGTGGAAATCACATTTAACTCTCTCGCCATCAATTTTTTCCGTATTATTTTATTTTTTGAAATAACAATGTAAATAAAAAACAATCGGTTTGATCAACAGTTAAACGAATGATACCATTAGCAGTATATTCATTATAACAATAATATTTATATAATAACTATATAATAATGATATTTTGCATAGCTTTCCAACGTTTATATGTGGCCAATTCTAAGAGGAGGATTTAGAAACCGCTTGGCTAACTCTTCCCCACTGCAGTCTATTTCTGCCGTCCATTGAGAGTAAAAGCTGGGCCATCCCCCCAGCGCGCGTCTGTGCCGTGGAGCTCCCCCTTGCTGCGTGCATCGTGATCTCGTGGATGCAGAGTCTTGCAGAGAACGCAGGGTCACCTTCTGTTGTACTGCAAGGGGAAAATACGCTCTGATTCGCAGCAGATACTGTTGGGCAGCAGCAGAAGCAGCATCTCTGGTAAGTGTTTACTGGCGGCTACGTCCTTGCATCATATGGAGTAGAAGCTGAGCATCCTTTCAGCGAAGGGCGAGATGGAGACATTTGCAGAACTCTCCATCATGTTGGCTGGCGTCTCGCTGCTGCTTCTATTGCAGCAAAAACCCGACAGAGTACAACAGATTCTGAGGCGATTCTGTTCGCGTTTTGTAGTTTGTGATTATTCATGCGTCATGTTACATGATGTACCGTTGTTTGCATACGCCAAGGGGGAAGACGGTCCATCTCGCCTCGCCTGGAATTAATGTTGTACGCTTTGTTGACTAGTCCAATTTTGGTTTACTCCACGTAATGTCCTGGTTTTAGCCAAGATTGTACAATTATTATATCATTGTTTTTACTCGCCATCGCTTTCTGTTTACAATAATAATTAGGATGTGCAAATTTAACCATATATATAAAACAAACGTGCGTTCTGAGCAGAAAAATGTAGCTCAAAATTAATTTCATACTAATTTAATATGTAGGTGAAGGCGATGTAGTCAAGGCTTTATTTGCCTGCCATGGCTTAACAAGACAATCAATGTGAATTTGGATCAATCAGACATTGCAGCCTACTTTAAATATAAAATGGGCTGAATAAGTGTAGATGTGCTGCTTAGTGGTCATGTAGTTGTGTATTTGAGGATTTCTTGAGGGAAATGGACGCGAATGTTAATGAGAGCACTCCGCTCGGCTCTGCCGTTATGTAATTGGTTGTCACAGCAAAGCGAGGAGCCATCTCTAGCGTCATTGTTTTCCCTCTGACAAACCAACGGTGCCACGGAGGAGGGGCATCCCGCTTTCTACATGGGATTAGGTGCATGTGGTCCTTTCTAATCATTCATCAAATCTGCTACCAGGCTGAAACACATCTCTCTTCCCAGCTGACTGAAGTAGCTATCTGATTACAACCTTCAGGTGTTTGGCATCCCCAACTGTGATGGTGATGATGAGGAGGAGGAGGAGGACGTTTCGGGGGCTTGTTTATTGTGCTGCTTGCTGCATTAGGTTGTAACATCCCCCTCAAACCCTGTAGCTGCTGTCAATATTGCTTAAGGTCAAGAATGTTAGTGTTAGTATCATGATGTGGGCTGTTTTGCTAGTGTTTGAACAAAATGGACAGAATGATGGAGAATGAGGACCTGTTTTTTGTTTTTTCAGTTTAACCTCAAATCAGTAGCTAGACCACGCAGCTGCCATTATCTCCCAAAACATCCAAGCACTGACTCAACCATGCATGTCCCTCTCTGCAAGAGAATGCATAACCGATGTGAGGGCCAGGACGTGTTTGTTAAGCTAGGGACTGTTGAGGTGTGCTGGGTTCACATATGAAAATAAACAGGCATCAGCCGTGGATCAGCTTCCATTACTCTTTACTTCATTCCCGTTCTCTTTATCTTTCTTCCCATCATACAGCATATTACACATACACAGTCAGAGCTCTCCCTTCTGGGCTTTTCATGTAAAAGCACAATACAACATTTTCCTTTTCCCAGAAGCAATTTCTTACATGTTGCATTTAAACAGCAAAACTCACTGCAGCAAACTAAGTTTGTATTTCAATGAACCAACAGTAATATGAAAAGTACATGAACCGTATTAACTAAGATCAGAATAGTCCTTTAAATGAATGACAGCATTATTATAAAGTAACATTTTCACTGGCAACCGTAATCATCATTGTATGAACTATTTGTTTTACTGTATTGTACATTAGCAGAACAGTAGTACCTCTTTACTGGTCTTAAAGAACACTTATGCCAGTTTAGTATTAGTGGTTTTCACATTATCTTACAAAACATGTTAACCACCTTGGTGCATTTATAGATCTCTGACTTCTTCTAAGTGCAGCAGTCGATTCATTAATGTTTACAGGAAGTACAACGTTATCAAATACAGTGTCATTGTTTTGATCTGAATCTGTTAAGGCTTGTTTTGGGAAGTGTGCAAGTTTTGAAGCATTCCACTTGCGTCCATCGCTTAGTACATAAGTGTTTTGTTCCATTTTCTTCATGACAGTCCTTGGTTCCGTAAATCTTGAAGATCCTTTGGGAACGTGCTCTGGTCTGCGAACACAAACAGTGTCACCCACTTTGACTATTGGTGTTTTAGCTCTCCTTTTCTTGTCTGTATATGCCTTCATTTTATTTTGCTTTTGTTTCACCCTCTCTTTGATTTCAGCATGTGTTTTGCTTTTTAGTGCTACTGGGAGTATGTTAAACTTGGTGCGCATTTTCCTGTTTCTCAGTAGCTCAAATGGGGTTACTCCAGTTGTTGCATGAGGAGTAGATTGGTAGTTGTGTAGGAATTCTGTTACAGCTTCTTTCCATGAAATGTGACTTCTCTCAGAAGTCTGTATACAATCCTTAAGTACTCTGTTAAATCTCTCTACAGCACCATTTGCTTTAGGGTTGTATACACTGGACTTTAAGTGCTGTATTTCTCTCTCCCTCAGAAAATTATGAAATGCATGAGAAGTGAACTGACTACCATTATCTGAGAAAAGGTACATCGGATTACCTTCCCTACTGAACACAGTGGCTAAAAAACAAATGACAACATCTGTAGTGACAGTAGAGGCGAATGCAACCTCAGGCCGTTTGCTGTATTAATCTGTAAGAACAATAGCAGAGCGGCAGTCCCATGCAGCATTGTCAAATGGACCCGTAATGTCTATCGCAAATTTTTTCCCATGGTTTGCTGGGCAACTCAACTGTTGTAAGTGGAGCAGGAGCAGTTATGGCTACCTCATCACTGAACTGGCAGTTAACACAGGAAGCAATGACAGAATGTACAAGTTTGTCCAATTGTAGCCACCAGAACAATTCACGCAGTCTCTGCTTGGTATGGACTATGCCTTGGTGTCCCTCATGTGCCAAGTCAACCACTCCGGCACGTAATGAAACAGGAACAATTAGTCAATCTGTCCCTCTCAATATCAATGAACCATGAACTGACATCTCATGTCGTACCTGATAGTATGGAGCAAGGTTCTCAGGCAGACCTTGTTTGCATTTGGGCCAACCTTTTCAAATATGGTTGCGCAGTAGTGACAGTTTTGGGCAGGTTTCACTGGGAGACGTGAACTCTGGAAGAGCAATGGCACATAGTGATTCTTTGAAAACAGCTGCAATCATGTCAGGTTCCTCTGTCACCTCATTCGCAGCAGCTAGTGGTAGTCTGGACAGGCAGTCAGCAGTGACGTTTTGGTGTCCTGGACAGTAAGTGACATCATATGTGAAGCAGAGTAGTCGAGCAGACCATCCGGCAATCCTCAGTCCACCACGGCCAGAACCTTTAGAAGCAAGTAAGGTTGTAAGTGCCTGATGATCTGTACGAAGGACAAAGTGACGACTCCAGAGGTAGGTTCTCCACCTTTCCACAGCCCAAACGCAGGCAAGAGCTTCACGTTCAACCGTGGAGTACTTGCGCTCAGCAGAAGAGAGCGTTCTAGATGCAAAAGCGACAACTCTTTCATCTTGATCTGAATGCAACTGAGTTTAAACCGCACCCAGTCCATAATCCGAGGCATCAGTATTGACATAGATTGGTAACTCAGGGTCATACAGAGCTAAGGCAGGACTATTGACTATCAGTTCTTTAAGCAAGGTAAAGCTAGACTGTGCTTTTGTTGTTCACTTGAAGTTCAAATCTGTGGAGTCTCTGAGCACTGCACGTAGTGGTTCATTTGCACTGTTCGTTGTGGACAGTTGCAAAGTCTGGAATGAACTTAATGTACCACGATGCAAGACCAAGGAAAGATCTCAGAGAAGACGTATCGTGTGGAGCTGGAGCATGAATCACAGCAGTAATCCTGTCCTGGTCCGGTTGAAGACCTTCCTTTGAAATGGTGTGACCCAGGTAGTTGAGTGAAGATTGATTGAACTTGCATTTATGCATGTTTAGTTTGAGTCCAGCATCAGTCAGGGCTTGGAGAACTCTCCGCAAGTTTTCATCATGTTCCCTTTGTGTAGCGCCATAGTAGATAATGTCATCCAGGTATGCTTGTACGCCTGGCAAATCTGCAAGTATGATTGACATAATTTTTTGAAAGGCAGACGGGGCAGAAGCTAAGCCAAATGGAACTCTGCAGAAATAAAAAGTCCATCATGAGTGATAAATGCAGTAATATCATGACTGTCAGGATGCAAAGGCAGTTGGTGGTAGGCAGAGGCTAAATCAATTGTGGAAAAAACAGTAGCCCCACGTAGATTGGAGAATAGTTCGTCCATGTGTGGTAATGGATGGCAATCAGCAACAATGACTTTATTTGGCTCCCTTAAATCAACGCACATGCATGGTTTTCCACCCTCTCTTCTTTGTGTCAGGGCTATGGGAGAAACCCAAGGAGAAGCCTCAATCCTTTCAATAATGCCCTCCTGCCTCAAACGATCCACCATCATCCCAGTGCCCAAGAAACCCACCATCCTAGGATTAAATGAGTACAGGCCTGTAGCCCTGACGTCTGTAGTCATGAAATCCTTTGAGCGGCTGGTGTTGAAGCACCTGAAAGACATCACAGGCCCCCTGCTGAACCCCCTGTAGTTTGCTTACCGAGCAAACAGGTCAGCAGATGATGTTGTCAACTTAGGTCTACACTTCATCCTGCAACACCTCGAACGTCCAGGGATGTATGCCAGGATCCTGTTTGTAGACTTCAGCTCGGCCTTCAACACCATCATACCAGACATCCTCCACCAGAAGCTCACCCAGCTCAACGTCCCAGCCTCCACCTGTCAGTGGATCAACAGCTTCCTGACAGACCGACAGCAGCAGGTGAGACTGGGGAGCATCTTCTCCCGAACCAGATCAATAAGTACTGGTGACCCCCAGGGATGTGTTCTATCCCCACTCCTCTTCTCCCTGTACACAAATGACAGCACCCCAGCCGACACGTCCGTGAAACTCCTTACGTTTGCAGATGACACCACTGTCATTGGACTGATCCAGGACGGTAATGAGTCTGCATACAGCAGGTGGATCAGTTGGTCCACTGGTGCGGTCAGAACTACCTTGAACTCAACCCACTCAAGACTGTGGAAATGGTGGTGGACTTTCGGAGACCACCCCCATACACCCCCCTCACCATCCTCAACAACACTGTAACGGCTGTGGACCACTTCAGGTTCTTAGGAACCACCATCTCTGAGGACCCGAGATGGTCTTCACACATAGACACTGTTCGAAAGAAGGCCCAGCAGAGACTGTACTTCCTGAGGCAACTCAAGAAGTTCAACCTTCCACAGGAGCTGCTGGTCATCTTCTACACTGCCATCATTCAGTCTGTCCTGTCTTCATCCATCTCAGTGTGGTTTGGCTCATCCACAAAACAGGACAGGTCCAGACTGCAACAAATAATCAGGGCTGCAGGGAGAATAATCAGGGCTGACCTTCCCTCCATCCAGGACTTCTACAGGTCTAGGGTCAGGAAAAGAGCTGCTAAAATCTCTGCAGACCCCATGCAGACCTGCACATAAACTGTTCAGAGCTTTACCTTCAGGCCGCCGCTACAGAGCACTGTTCGCTAAAACCAGCCGCCACAGAGACAGTTTCTTCCCCCAGGCTGTTTCTCTGTTGAACATTCAATAGAGTACAAAACAACAGCATACAGATGTTGCAAATGCACCTTTTTATTTATATATGTACATTGTAAATATGTATATTCTGTAATGCAAAAACAAAACCAAAGAGCAAAGTGTACCAGAGTCAAATTCCTTGTTTGTATGTTTGTATGTACAAACTTGGCAATAAAGCTGATTCTGATTCTTATCCTGGAGATCTTTAAGCTCCTCTGAAACAGCTTGTCTTAATGAAAATGGAATTGTCCTGAGTTGTTGTTGAACTGGAACAGCATTTAGCAATATATGTATTTTATGAACGAAGTTTTTAGCATAGCCTACTTCCTGAACTGACATTTCTGGGGCATTCTTAGGTACACTCTTTGGTACTGCTGGTTGAACCGTAAAAGTAGGAGGAGTAATAGTAGTAACGATTTTTCGTCTTTCCAGTTTCATTTGTAATGCTTGAAACAATTCTAAGCCAAGGAGAACAGCACCTGACTCAACTACAACTAGAGTACCTGCAGTGAATGATTATCATGAGAAATTGTAGCTTTTAAGCACCCTTTTACAGCAATTTTCTCTTTCGCATAGGTGACAAGAGCAAATGTAAGTTCAGTTAGCGCACATTCTGAAAAGTAGGTGTGGTAAATGTTCTCCGGTATAATGGACACGGATGAGCCTGTATCCACAATCAGCTCAACATCTTTGCATTGTCCATTAACAGTCACTTAAAATGTGCAGAGGATCTTGCCTTGTACAGTATTGTTCATGTAAAGAATTGTGGGCTCATTAATAACCACTTCACGTACTGCCTTTTGAGTTGAACGACATCCTCGTGAAAAATATCCGACTTTATCACACTTACTGCAGGTCATTTTAGCAGCAGGGCATGTAGGGTTGTTAGCAAGGTGGTTGGAAGATCCACAGCAAAAGCAAGAACGACGGTCACTTGCAACTTGAATCGTGGTAGGAGCAGAATCCGGCGGCTTCTTCTTCGTGTCCCAGCGGCGGCTTTGCTTTGATTGCTTTTGTATGCCCCTCATTGGAGCGGAAGCGCCAGCAGCAGAAGCATCAGACAGTACGTTAGCATCTCTTAATCCACTTTCAATTTGCAACGCTAATGTAGGCGCTTTAGCAAGTGTTAGGTCCGGTTCAAGTAATAGCCTGTCTCTTATGCGAGTGTTAGCAACACACTCGATCAACTGATCACATAGCATTTGTTTCTCCATGTTGCCAAAATCACACGGGTTACCCAATTCTTGGCGTAAAGAAGCCAAGAATTGATTTACCGTTTCATCCGGTCTCTGCGCTCTTTGTCAAAACTTGTGACATTCAGCAATGACGTTCACCTCTGGTACAAAATGTTCCTTTAAGGCAGAAATAGCAGCAGCAAATGTGTCTCCGGTATTCGGCAGGGTGTAGAAAAGCCTTTGTCCCTCCGTTCCCAGGGCATGAAGTAGAACCGCGCGCTTTCTGGCATCAGGCCAGCCATCCCCCGACGCAGCTATAACCAACATGTAGTTTTCGAAAATTTTTAGCCATGTTGTAAATGGTATCGCTGGTTCCCCCGGGCATGGCATGAATGGAGCAGGTAAAGGCACAGAAATAGACACCCTCATCGCCAATGTTGAGGTGTGCTGGGTTCACATATGAAAATAAACAGGCATCAGCTGTGGATCAGCTTCAATTACTCTTTACTTCACTCCCGTTCTCTTTATCTTCCCTCCCAACATACAGCATATTACACATACACAATCAGAGCTTCCCCTTCTGGGCTTTTCATGTAAAAGTACAACACAACAGGGACACGCTATATAACTTTCACACTAGTTACAGATTTTAAAGGATTAGATGTTTACACTAACAGACTGGTTTTTGTTTAACAGCTGAAAGACTGGTGAATCACAAATGTGTCAACTGTGGCTTTGTAGGGATCACAGACTACAGGATTTATCAAATTAACTAAAGCCAACTGAGCAAATCAAACTCCTGATAAGTACAGCTAGGGCAACAGTTTGAAGGAACAAACATACCATTAGGTGGCAGTAAAAGAAGATGTTTTTTGAATTCAGATTGGTTATATGCTTTTCCCAATTCCCCATTAAATGAAAGAGATACAAATTAAAATTGTTTGTTATTCCTACAAGTGAATACAATTGGGATACTGTGGACCATATTCTTTGTTATACTCATGTTTAGAGTTTAGAGCATGCATTTGAGGTTGTGAGTTTGTTGGGTTTTGTATGATCTATCTATGTTGGCTGTTATCTAAAAATGCTATTATTTCTATCTTAACAGACAACAATATAATGTTTGAGCTGGATTGTGGAAATAAACATTAAGAATGTATGAAAAATTGGGTTTATTCTATGTGGAATACATTTTATTCAGAAATGTCAATTTGTTAAATTAAGTCCAATTACTTTTATGTTGTATATGTGAATTGGTTAGTTTATTTCTATAAGATCTTTCATTATTTGCAGTATTTTAGTCTTAAGAATCAGTGTAACAGAGTAACACTCTCTTGTATTTAAAAAAAAAAATCATTTTGTTATTGTAATTCGTTACAATTGGTGATAGTTTTATGCCCAGTGCTGTTTTGTGTTTCGGTTCATAATGTTCATAATTACAAATGAAGTAAAAAAAATTTGGTTTAAAGCTGATTGGTCCCAGCTTTTCTTTTTCATTGGCTGTCAGCAGCACACATTTATAGTTGAATCAGTGATCAGTTCATACTACCCAGCTGCGTCCAGATCTGCCTTCAAGTCAAATAGTGTGTCCCCAACTTCAGCGATGGAGTAAAAGATGTCAGTCAGCTTGTTTTGGAGTTGTCCACTCTTAGCTGGAGGGGTCAAAGATCAACCTGTTTGGCCTCAATGACAAGAAGACTGCTTAAAGGAGTCAAGAGCAGTTAATTACACTGTACCAGCGGTAACGCACGGTGGCGGTAGTGTCATGGTGTGGAGCTGTTTTGCTGGTGCATTGCACAAAGATGAAGAAGGGGAATTACAAACTTTTCGTTTTTAGACCTTGCAGCTGCCGTCGTCTCCTAAAACATTCAGACTTACTTACTTAAAGTAATGCAGTTTCCCTCTGCAAGATAATGCACAGTTAAGTTGAGGGCTAAGGTATTTTTGATCATGATGGAGTAGCACAGGGATTCCCAAGTCCAGTCCACAAGGTCACTATTACATCAAAGTGGCTTGCCTACTTTGATGATGGACGCGGTATTGAGTTAATAAAGTCAGCTGCGCAATTAGCATTCTGTCCTAAGACATCTTTTATCTAGCACAAAACTGCCCTTGCACAGGTAAGCAACCAACTTTTCTGTATGGTATGCCTGAAATGCCAAGACAGGACACGTGAAAAAGAAAAAATAAGTCCAGTCCTCAAGAGCTACTAGTTTGCAGCTTTAAGATGCATCCCTTCTCGAACACACCTGATGGCTCGTTACCAAACCTAGTAACAAGCCAGCAGGTGTGTTGGGCAACGGATTAATCTAAAAGTTGCAGTAAAGTAGCCCTCAAGGACTGGACTTGGACACCCTTGGCAGATGTCAGTGGGCTTGTTTTGGATCTGTCCTTGGTGCTGAACTCACTCTGCATGTCTGTCAGCACCAATCACTGCCTTTACAAGAGCCTTACAGGAGGCTGCAAACAGGAGATGGTGATAGGGCAATTCAATTGTACTGCAGAGAGAAGAGCTAAAGAGCACCTGCTATGCATTAGCTGCCTCCTCGCTTTTAACAGAGGAAAAAGGTTCATAGCATTATACAAGCCTAGCATAGTTTGTAGCATTTGTACAATTTATTTACTTTGCTTGATTTTCATATTTAATTATCTTCTTTATCCTTTGTTATTGTTATTTATTTTTTTGTTTGTTTTGTTGGCGCCCTGGAGGAACCCATCATGCTGCAACCTTCCTCTTACATGCATTAGACACAGAATCTGTTGAAACTTGTCAGAGCGATTAATAATTATAAAATTATTAAATTGTTAAATTGTTAAACATATGGCCTTGTTCTTTTAAAAAATAATTTCCAATATTTGAGATAAAGGCTATATATACACAATTTCCAGCAATGTTATAGAGAAAACATAGAGTTGTACATATTTATGTTTTGCAAACAGTGTGTCAAAAATCAAAACGGTGTTGGAATCTGTCATCAGTATAATATAATTCAGGTCAGGTTTCATCAGACTATATATTAGTTGCCTCTCTCAATTCAACATGACTCTTAAGCCAAAACAGCTTTGAAAATATTCTATTTTGTGTTTTTACAAATATAGTGCAGGTTCCAGAAAACTCACTTTGCAGTTTGAAAAATCTGCATTCAGAATAGAATAAAGCAGTTCAAGTATAACAAGTCTAAAGTTTTCAGATTTCAATCCAGAGATGGTGAAATGCTGTCCACATTAAAAAACACAAAACATCCAAATAACCTTTTTATTTTAGCAGAATAGGAAGCTGGGAATCAGCTACTAACTTTGGTATCCAAAGTTAGTAGCTGAGAACTGGCTGGACATATTTGGTTTCTGGCTTTAATTTTTCACAACAAAGGATAATACAATTACTCATTTACTTAACATGCAAATACACTTGAAAACTTGTTCTGGGTGCAACGGACAAAATGTTTTTGAAAAATTTTGCAAAGTGCTTGTGCAGCTTCCAAGGCTATGCTGCATTGAGCTGTGAGCCATATCAACCACTCTGGCTAAAACAGGGGTCTGCAACCTGCAGCTCTGGAGCCCACAAGTGTCTGTAGGACCTTGACAGTGACTTTTAAAAGTGGTTAAAAATGAACAAACTATGCAACCTTAAAAAAATAGAAGTAATAAATAAAGATGTTTCTGCATGTGATTTCCACTGAGAAAAGAAACTAATCGTGCAAAAAATACAGTTTTACCCCCCTATTTTTTTAAATTTTTTATTATAAAATCATGAACCATGTTTTTTCTCTTAGTTTTTAAAGAAATTAGAATAGAAATCTAATCATTCTCTTTCTGTAACAATTTATTTATTTTTTTTCCCTAAAAACATAAATTAAATTGTTGTTTTTTTTATTTATACCACAAAACAAACAAATTCTCTAGAGGCGGTATTCAAATTGATAACCGTTGACCCTTTTTTCAAAGGGTCATGTAACTTTTGGGCTCTGGACATAACTTATATAGTGGTACTAAAGGTAAAAAAGGCTCTTGCTGACTCTTGTGCAAAACCCACCATCTTTGTCTCCTTATAACTGCAAGGTCAATAATGCAATGGGAGAAATATCTCACTTCCTCCTGAAGCAGACAAAAACAGACTTGAAACTGCAGGGCAACCAGACCTGCAATTCTACTCCCAGGACAGGGCAGGACACAAGCAAAAATAATACTTGAAAGGATTCATACACACACCTGAAGAAATAGAACCATTCATTTGAAAAAGTAAATAGAGCCTAAACGACAGTTTGTGCAAAAATATTTTCCCTTAATTTTTTTTTTCCATTATCCAAATTTTCCAAAAGTCCTTTAAGCACCAGCATTGATTGTCCTGTCCAAATGTCATATTTTAAAAAAAATCCCTGAATTCGTTGGGATTAGATTTGTGGTTAGATTACATAAAATGTTTGCAATGTGTTAAATGTATGATAGGTCCAACAGGATACCTTATGTTTTTCTATCTCTTTGAGCCTGAATGTTTACTCTCTAGAAGTGGTGAGGCAGTCTTCCTGCATGCACAGGAAGTATCTTGTCTGGATTTGATGATGGTTTTGTGCTCATGTAATCAGCAGCTTGATCTGTAGTTATCTTTAACCTTTAATAGATGATGAACATCATCTACCAGCGGGACCTGCTTTTGATAGCAGGCTTAACTCAGGAAGTGAAAAGGTAATCCCTTTAAGAAGTTGTGATGGATGGTTTCAGAGTGATTTTATAATCTGAGTTGTTGTTAGGTTGGTTTATTTCTGACAGTGTAACTGTAGTAACTGGCCATGGCCTAACATGGAGAGATTATTTTCTTGTTTTCCAAATTAAACTCTTGTCATATTTTTGTTCAGGCGGTTTTTTAGGCTGTGTTTGCATGATAATGCTACTTAAATGGTTAGTCTGAGCCATTAACACTAAAATTAAGATATATAGATTTAACTGAGAACCTAATTCTAACTAGTTTTTGAATAATATGTAAGGAATATCATATATGATCATATTTGATGCACACACATTCAAAGAGGTTTGAATTTGATCCACAGTTCTAGTCAGTTGTCTGGCTGGTGCTTTACACAAAATAAATGCAGCAATGAAGCAGGATGACTAAATCCAAATGATTGAACTTTACCTCAAATCAACCAGTTGAAACCTTTCACAGCATAAGAATCCTAAACACTGGTTTTGGAATAGAAAGAGCATATTATTATTTAGCTTTTGGAAAGCCCCCTGCCTAAAATGTACGGAAAATTGATGGACAATGCTTAAAAGTCAGAAACCAACTAAATTAAACGAACTTTACCAATTCAGTCAAGAAGAATGGTCAAATGTCCAACCATAATCATGCTTGTTGCTGGTAAAAACAATGTTTTGAAGTGCACCTTTCAAAAGGCTTTTTAACCTGATATCAATTGAGTATGTTCTTAACTCAGACTGAGTTACAATATAGTCTAATTGTGAGCCCAATTCATGTTTGTACAATTAATTTTAGTTTATTTTATTATCATTTTTTTCTTAAAATACAGTTCAAATGTATCATTAAGAGTCCAAAAATGAATATAATATTTATAGCCATGATGAGTGCATGTTCTTACTGCAACTGTACTTCTGCTTCTCGTAATATAACTCACAAAAGGTGGATGTAATGTTTGCTCATGCTGGTAACCTCTTTTGTTATTGTTAGTCCTTTGTGTTTGTAGAACATCACATGTCTGCTGCAGGGGAGAAGGTGTGAAATGGTGGTGGGGTGTTTTTTTCTTTTTTTGTTAAATCTTCCACATAATGTGTTTGCCGGTGAAAGAGTTCAGGCTTCTGTGTTTTTCAGTTTGAAGGAGAGATAGTGCCTTCTGACAAGGTGTGAAAAAAGAGCCAGTGTAGGAGCGGTGAGTCTGAAGGGCAGCCGGAGTGTCTCATTTCTCTCAGCACAGAGGGGAACACACACAAGGATATGCTTTGTTGTCGGCAGAAGATTGATGATGTTACAGATAATAAAAAGCATCTGTGGCAAAGCTTTGTGAAACTTTCTAGGATAGGAATTTTGATTCAAACTAAAACATGGATAAAAAATAGTTACAATTCTAGACATTTGAGAAAATATTTATTGACTACCCTGTTCCTCAAGAGACTGGATAAAAAACACTGAGATGCACAAGATTAGAGATCAGAAGGCAACATTTAGCCGGCTCTGATCATATGTTATTTCCCCTATTCCCTCCTTTTATTAGAACATAATAAATCTGCTTTGCATTACCTTTGTCACTACTACATATCACTGTTCTCCTGCTCTAAATTTTTGTTGTGCAGCTGCTGCTCACCCTCAGGCAGAGCACAGACTCAGCATGTGTCATCCTCTGTCTGAAATTCAAAATGGAGTCATGTTGTGCACGCTGTGGGGGCATGAAACACCAGAGTCTGCAACAGTATTGGTGCAAATGGTTAAACCATGAACCGTCATTAGTGGGGTTGTTGAACTTGCTATAGATGTGCCCATGATGTAGCAGTCATGGGAAACACGTCTGAATCCTGGAGGATGTGATTATGAGCTTATTTTTACTGCTTTGGTGCATTTTCTCTTCTGTTTATATGTTTGGAACTATACTGATGAGCTGCTGTGTCACAGAAAGAAATGATATTCCTTCACATTTTATTGCAGGTTTCACTAGCTTCACAATTAAATTCTTCAGGTGGGTTTAGACCCTGGACATTTAAAGCTATAGAACATAGTCAGAATGTGTTTTATATGGTTTGGGATTGGGGTGCTGCAGTAAACAAGTCCTCCCTTGAGAAAACATTAATCTAATAACAGCATACAGTTCACTGCAAAAGCAATCATACCCTTAAACCTTTTCCACATTTTGTCAAGAAAGTTGTGGAGACATTTAAAGCAGGGTTTGGTTATAAAACAATATACCAAGCTTTGAATGTCTTATCAGCGCACTGTTCATTATATCATCTGAAAATGGCAAACGTATAGAACAACAGTAAACGTACCAAGACTAAACTGACAGGCCAGGCAAGGAGAGCATTAATCAGAGAAGCAGTCAAGATGCCTATGGTAACTCTGGAGGAGCTGCAGAGATCCACACCTCAGCTGGGAAGATAATTCTTAGTCACGTACTCCACAAATCTGGCCTTAAGGGAACAACAGTACAAAGAAAGACTTCCAGTACAAGACAGACTCCTGTCATCTACAGAAATACTCGGATGATTCTGCAGTCGTGGGGTGGATCAGAGATGGACAAGAAGATGAGTACAGGAAGGTGGTGGACCTCTTTGTGGCATGGTGTGGAAACAATCATCTCATTTTGAACGTGACTAAAACAAAGGAGATGATTGTAGATTTTAAGAGAAACAGGAATAAGTCAAAAACTATTTATATCATGGGAGAAGAAGTGGAGGTGGTGGAGGAGTATAAATACCTCGGTGTTCACCTGGACAACAGACTAGAGTGGAGATGCAACTGTGAAGCCATCTACAAGAAGGGACAGAGCAGACTGTACTTCTTGAGGAAGCTTAGGTCCTTTGGTGTTTGCAGCAAGATGCTGCATATCTTCTATAAGTCTGTTGTGGAAAGTGTGATCTCTTCTGCTATCATCTGCTGGGGTAGCAGCATCAGAGCCAGGGACTTCAAAAACCTCAACAAGCTGATAAAGAAGGCTGGCTCTGTTCTGGGGACCTCTCTGGAACCTCTAGAGATCATTGTGGAAAGACGGATTCTTCATAAAATGAAGAACATTATGGAGAACCCTGAGCATCCTCTTCATGAGACTGTCCTACAACAACAGAGTGTCTTCAGTCAGAGGCTTCTTCAGATCTGCTGTAAGACGGAGCGCTACATGCATGAGATCCTTCCTGCCCACAGCCATCAGCATCTACAACGGCTCTTTGAAGAAACCTTCATAATATGAGATATAACAACATTTAATTTCCCTTTGGGATTAATAAAGTATTTTTGAATTGAATTTGAAATGAATTGAAGAAAGCTTCTGTATTGTTAAAATAAAGTCAGGCAAACTTGTGGAAAAGGTACTCTGGTCATGTGACACCAAACTTAATCTTTTTGGTACACATTCAAAACACTGTGTGTGGGGAGGAAACTAACACTGCACATCACCCTGAATTTGCTCTCCTGCAAAAGACCTGAGACTTGGGGAGAGCTTTACCTTCCAGTAGGAATTTATCTTAAACATAAATCATATTCACTTCAATATTTGTATTAAACACATATTCACATGTTAGGCAAAGTCCAGACTAAAATTGAAATGAGAATCTGTGACAACATTGGAAAATTGATGTTCACAGATGCTCAGATGATCCAGCCTGACTGAACTGAAGCAATTTAGCAAATAAGAATGGGTTGAAATTTCAGTCGCCAGATGTTTAAAGCTGGTTAAGACATGCTCCTACAAGTCTTGCAGCTATAACTTCAGTTAAAGGTAATTCTGGTAAGTATGGACCCGGGGGTGTTAAATACACTTCCATGTATACGTTTCCTTCCATGTCACAATTATGTGCTCTATCACATAAAACTCCAATAAAATACATAGAATCTTGTGGTTTTAACATGACAAATATAACACGTTCAAAGGATTCCTTTGAAAGGCACCGCAAGCCGTAATTATCAACATTAACTGTGTCTTTAAAAATTTACAAGCTATCGATCCTTACTGCATTACTGCACATCCATCTCATCATTTATTTTGGCCTTTGTGTGCTTGGAACCAGCCAGATGATTTTTATCCACTTCAGCCCCGAGGATACAGAGTACAAAATGTTGGAGAAAAGAAAATCTCATACTTTCTTTAAACAGCTGACAGAATAAATGTCTCCTTTAAACTATATTTTTTTGAAGGTGCTCTGTTTGAAGAACTTACAAGTAGTCGGTATCTTGTCTGCAGTTCATTACAGGTTCTCAGTCTTGGCCAATGCAAACATGTGGATCTTAGGATCCTTTTTATTATTTACAGCAAAGTAGATGGCAAAATGCTCAGTGTTTAAAATTGTACCATTAGAAAATGTAGTTGAACTTTTTTGAATATTTTTCCACATTCTTTTGCTGTTGATGAAAAATTGCTCTCTAGCTCCTACTTTTTTAAGTCAAGCTATTCTGCAGAAAGCAAATGCATCACTTTCAGCATTTCATATATTGGCTTTGTGGCATTTATACTATTGTGCTTTTAATATCGCAAATTGGGTTGTAATTCATGCTTATACATAATAAAACTGAACACAAATGTTTTCATTCAGAGAGGAATTTGCAGATTTGGGCACATTAGCTTGAGTAAACGTATAAATAATTAATCAGTCCTCATTGCTGTTACAGGTCATTCTGAAACAAAAAGCATCTCAATTTTTCTGTGTCTAAAATAATGTATTTAGAACTCTTGTTTTGCCTCATCAACCTATTAAAAACCATAAATGTCTAATCAGTCACCCTACAACACAAATAAAGCAAACATTCACAACAGCAAGAAGCTGTAATCAGAATCTTTTCATGCTTTGGCTCAAATGGAAAGAAAAAAGCGATTTGGTCTAGGACTGAAAAACATAAGCAGCATGCAGTGACTCAGTGTTTTTGCAAGAATTTAATCAGATATCAGTTGGGTTTGGCTTTAGTGAGGCATTATATTTAGCTGTGATATTTCTTGCTGCCTTCTTTCAGATATTGGCGGTTTGCATTAATGTTGCCTTAAATTTACTCAAACCATCAAGTACTATTTCTTTACTGTGTGACGTGTGTGCAGAAATTCAGACGTCTTATTCTGTGAATGACTTAAAACATTGATATGTTTTAAGTCATATACGGAGGAGATCTGAACCATAGACAACCAAAGACCCCTCCAGAGCACAGGAACCCCAGGAGAACCATCGCCGGGACTACCGCAACACCCCTAGAGAAGAACAGGGGAGAGTCCCACGGGAACAACCCAGCAGCCTGACTTGCAATCTTCCCCTTTCCCTCCAAATGTAACAATGGTCATTATGGCTTAACACTCAAGGTTTAGGTTAATCAGACCACAGGACGTGTTTCCATTAGCTCTAAGCAGAAAGTCATCATAATTCATTGGAAAAAAGGCTAAAAAATATAAGCATGTGTAAAATTAATCTATTTATATATATATAATGTGTACACTTAGTAAACACATTATATAGCCAAAAAATTGATACAACAGAGAATGACCTTTAGCCAAATATAACAACTGACAAATGAAAGAACTCTACCAGGCAAAACACCACATTTCTTTTAGTGTCAGAAAGAAGAAACAACTTAAGTCTTTTGTTGCCTCTAGCAGGTTTTCTTCAAGGATTGCACAGTATTTAGCTTCATCCATTATCCTATGAACTCTGACCAGCTTCTTTTTCCCTGCTTCAGAAAAGTATCCCACAGCATGATGCTGCCATCACCATGTGTTTGGAAAACTCTTTAAAGTCATTGTGTCCCTGTCCTTCCACTCCACAAGTATGTGCTGCATTGTGTTGGTTCATCACATACAACCCAAATAAAACAAAATCAAAGATTGTGGATGTAATGTCTGAAAAGGGGGAAAAGTTCACAGAGTATGAATGCTTTTGCAACCTACTGCAGTTGCAATTTTGTGTACAAACACACTTCTGTTGTATTTCTTATTTCATATCTCTCTGTTATACTCTCTGTGATAATTTCCCTAGTTTGAATTAAAATATGTGTAAAAGAAACATGATTTTCCCACTGATTACGCAATTATTTGCAGCAAATCATTTTAAGGCTGTCTGTGTTGTCTGCTGCAGCTCCAGCATTCAAAAACCAATACAAACCACAGTGTTTACACAGGTCTCCTTATATTAAAAAGTATTCTCCTGGTGAGATAAATTATGCTAAACAAGCGGGTATGTTGCTGTGCAGCTATATGGAAACTGAGAAAGATATGATTTAATATTCCACTTGCATCTGTGTCGGGGTTGACTAATCTTCTCTTAGTTGTGAAAGTTCAAAATTAACAAAGCTATTCTTTTAATATCTTTGGCTGAGTGAATATAAGTGTTTTGTCACAGGTTGAGCTGATTTCCATTTTTATTTTCATTGAGAGCAATTAGCTGCAATTTAGCTTTCTGTTAGCTCTCGTTAGAAGGACTGACCCCTATTTTTTATCTCCACAGGTGATCTCCTGCAGGGGACCAACAGCTCTCTTCAAAGTTTATGGAAACCTGACCTCCCATTGGTGGAGAAGGTGAGTCAGGCCATATTTGGCCAAAATATCCTGCTTGTTGGAAACCTTGTTTGGACTGATACTCATAAAGATACCTGAGGGAAAAAGTCAATGTGAGCTCAGACCTGATCCTTTTTTTTGAAACCATTTATAATGTATAATGTTAAACACATCACTTGTAAGGAATTAATGACTCTTTGTCATTGGTGTTAATATTTAATGTGTGTGTAGGGGCCAAGTGGACGATAGGTGACTTTTCTTGCACACCTGGCTTTTATATTCCATTGTTTGGTAGGTACTTATGCATTGTGCGTAAGTGTTCAACATGGTTAACATTACATTTTAAACATTACGTTTTTATGTATTCTGGCATTCCCACTTAAAAGGTACTTTGCTGTGTAGATCATATGGCGGGGAGTATATAACCCATAAACATGTTTCTGAATAAGAATATTTCTCATAGTCTTATTGGCATGGGATCCACACTACATGTCTGTTACAATGCAAGTAATCCACACATCCAAGAAATTAAAACAAATTATTCCAGGAATTTGGTAATATTAAGTGAAATGATTGGGGGAAAAAGATCCAAACATGATTGAAATGTATTCAGTACTTTGTAGAAAAGCTTTTTTTTTTTGGTAATGACAACTTCAAGATATCTTTTGGAGAATCAACTTGCATGTATTTGGCCTTGTGATTTTGATCCATTATTCCAAAGAAACTGTTTTTAAATCTTGACGTTTTTGTGGCTCTTTTGCACACTCTGATCTCTGTTCCTTTTATAGATTTTTAATTGAATTTAAGTTCGGACCATTCTGACAATTGGTAAAAAAAAAAAAAAGAAAAACACACCACGATGTTCTCATCACCAAACTTCACCTTAATGTTTTCAGGATAATGTGTAGTATTATTTTACCTTTAAACATGGTGTGTACAATGACAAGAGTTCAAAGAGTTCAGTTTTGGTTTCATCTGTCTCGACCATATTCTCCCAATCCAACATTGACTTGTCCAAATGTTCTACAGCAAACCATTTTTAAACTATTCTTTTTATCACTGGTGGCCTTTATTGAACAGTAGTTTAACAGAAAAAGGGCTGGAGACAGAAGGGGAAGACCTGAGGCCTGGAATCAAACCCAGGACAACCGCGTTGAGGACTATAGCCTCTGCGTATAGTGTGCCTGTTCTACCAACTGAGCCACCCAGCACTTGTGCACCAAATTTTTAACTAGCTTCAATATGTTTTTCTTTAGCAGTCAAGTCTGGCGCAGTGACCATGCATTGAGGAGTTCTTGGTTGTGGCTAGTTTTGGGTGAAATAATTTTTTTATGGCCCCGACAGTGTGAATTGGAACACAGTTCTCATTAGTGTCCAAATCTATATTTTCAGAAAAGATTGCCTCAGGATTTTACTTTATTCTCTCACTTATAAGAGCATCTCAATGTCTCATAGGAGATATAAATTCATAAGGTGCTAATTTTCTTGGTTTGTGTTACTCATCAGCATTATAACACGGAATTAGGCGGATGTTTGGTGAAGGCAGGCAGATTATTTTTTTTATAAGGAGACTAATCAGGACACTGTGACCTCATTCAAATAGGCTTCTCTAGGGATTCTTTCCAATTTGGATTGGGAAGAAAAAGCTGGGACAGAGGAATGTAGTGGGTTTTTAGGTTTTTAATTTATAATTACAATGTACTGGTAAGTTTAGTAGGAACAAGGTGGGAGAGTGCTGTTCGTTCAGGAACATTTCACTGGAATCACTGATTGTCATTCAGGTTTTGTTTCTCCTTCATAGGCCATTTGCTTCTGGACTGCAGTGGTGAAAACATCTGTAATACTTTATTATGAAATAAAAATTTTGTTCTATAAATTGCCAAAGCTGGCAGGATATGCTTTGAATCTTAGTCCCAGATTGATTTGTGCACACTGTGATAATAATCCATTTACACTTTTAATAAAGTGCATGAAGGTATATTATTGACTCATAATATATTTGTCAGGACTTGAACAACGGACGAACCCAGAATGCAGACTAGCAGGCAGCATGACGGTAGGTGAAAAACGATTTAATAAAAAACAAAAACTCACTCTCAGAAGAGGCAGGAACAAAACAATAAATGGGCTGGCAAGACAGACATGGTATGACCCGAAAAACAAGACATGAGCAAGATCTGAAAACTAGACATGAGCATGATTTGAAAACAAGACATGATTTGAGAAATGTTTCCACGCCGAATAACTGAACAGGTGTATATATGGAGTGTGAAACAGGTGGAGCAAGGAGACAGATTAGCTTGGAGCAGGTGAACCGGATAAGGTTAATTGACAGACAGAACAAAACGTGGCTGGAGCAAAAACAGAGAATCTTGAATACAAAACAAAAACTAAAGCATGACCAGGAAAATAATAAACAGAAGCATGATTCAAAAACTGTGAGAACATATAAGAAAAAACCAGAAACCAAACACCAAACAACCCCAAATCATAACAATGTTTGCCTATAATCTAAGGTAATAGTATAATTGCTGGGAACTGTGTGGAAAATTTCAAGGTTTTTGTTCCATCAAAGACTTGATTTCGGCACTAAACTCAACTACACAACCTTGGATTTTTTTTTACCTCTGTCTGGCTTGGATACATCTTTTTTTTCACAGCCTCAGATTTCTAACCAGTTTTAACATGCTATTTACACCATGTGTAATTTCTTTTCTTCCCTATAGTTATTTGCCAACCAACAGCACTTTAAAAAACCCAGTCTTGTACTGATGATTGGATGTAAATACCCATTACTCGGCAATCTAGCTTTGTTTTCAGCATGGAGACAGATAAAATTTGTGGTGGGTTTTTAATGTGCAGCTGGTTTCTATGTTTTTTTTCATGAGCTTAAGTCTGATCAGGGTTTAGACATTTTTACTCAAGAGCAGAATCCTTTGCCTTTTCAATAGTCAAATCTAGACTCTCAAATAAAATAAGACATAATGATGCAGTTGCAAATTAGGCTCTTGAGGTTTGCATCTCAGGTCTGATTTAAATGTCGTGTTTTTTGGTCTCCAGCGAGGTCCCTGGCAATAAGGCACTCAGTGTATTACTAAGCCTAAATAGCCTTATTGACTTAGATGCCCCTGCTCTGTTAATAGCATGACTGTGAGATGATTACAGTCTAGAAACTCAATTCAAAATATTATAGTAACCTAAGGCTGGCACAAAATTAGAAATTGCGTGAATTTGTTATATGAGATTCATTGACATGCTGATAAAGTGTTTTCCCCTATTCTCTGAGACTAAAGTCTAAAATAACACCAATAATTTCCCATGGTCTACATTGCTGAAGTGCAATTAAACAAAATTATAATTGTGTCCTAGTTGTGCGGTGTGCACTTTTTGAGTATGATGACAACCTCTTTGACCACCCTTAAATGTAGCCAATTAAAGGACTGACTGTTTTATCAAGTTTTACTGTTGGTCTCCAGAGAGTACTCACTACTGTTACGTTACTGTCACTACGTTTTTGGGATGTAAAAAAAAATGAGGCTATGATAACTCAATGCAAACGTTCTTTATTGTGCATTGTAATATAAACCCTGTACAATTCAGCTAAAAATAACAAACAAACCAATTTGTTTGGGGAGAAACAAAATAAAAACAGTTGCATAAGTCAGATATTATTGAGATTTTCTAATGTTTGTCCTTTAGATAAAATTTGTAGAGAGGTTACAAGTGATCATCTCATTGTTCGAAGCTATCTGTCTGGAGATGGGTATAAAAACATCCACAGCATTAAACAGCCATATTCAATAAATTACAATACACGTTGCAGCTTGTTTGTCAGATTAACAACTTTTGAGCAAGTATTAAATACTTTTCATTAAGCTCACATTTCTTATTAAAACTGTTTTATTGGTCTGATGAAATATTCTAATGTTTTCATTAGCTGTAAATTGAAAATCTACATAATTAACAGAATTTTAGGTTTGAAAACATCAGTCTGTGTGTATTTAATCTATATAATATGTTTCATTTAGTGAATTGAGTTACTGAAACAAACAGACTTTTCAATAATATTCTAATTTGTTGAAGATGACTGCATATAAAACATGTCAGAACATCACCAAAATGAACAACATACCCACAATGAAACGTGCTGGGGTCTTGATCATGATCCGGGTTTTGTTTTTTCCTTCATGTGGAACTAACCTTTTGTGGACATCTTCAAGTAGTTGCAAGAGAGACTTTATTTTTCAGCCCTAAATGTGACAGATAACCTGGGGGTTGTTACAGAAGAGGTGTCCAAAACAGATGTCCTCACAATCTGATTTTAAAAACCTTTACAAGGTAGAGTGGGCAAATATTGACACCTCAAGATGTGGAAACCTGATAGACTCGTACCAAAGAAGACTGAATGCTAAAATTTATTTAAGTGTGTTAAGTTTAAGGGTGCACACTTATCCAACCATATTCTTTTCCTTCAAACAGGTTTGTGTGTTGTTTAAACAATTTAACTGTACAAGAAATGTGTCACATCAAATGTGAAAAAAAGTTTTAAAATGATTTATTATTATCACATTTTTTGAACCCCAAAACCCTGACATTTTGACATGGATATGTAGATCTTTTAGAGCCGCTGTACGCTCCAAACATTGCTGAGCAATGAAAAGCAAGTCAACCTGTGTTACAAAAGAATAATCTCAACCTGAGGTCAACAATCCATCGGAATGGTAAACACGTTCTGTGAAAATATGTTTGCCCTCTTTTACTTTTACATCATACTTAAATGTTTAAGCTCATCAACTAATTTTAAGCAGATTTTAAATGATGATCATTAGGAGAAAAAGGCTATCCAAACCACTCTTGACTTCTGGGAAAAGTAAATGCCTCCTTGTTAAATCATGAGTTAATAGTGATTAATCTACATTTTTTAGAAAAAGCAATGATGAACCTTTTCAGGAGAGGTCAGTCAGCCAAAATTACTCCAAGAGCACATTGACGATTCTGCCAGGAGGCCGCATAGACGACTAAAATGCTGAAAAGATATCATATGTTAGCATTAAAACACAAATACAAGAAGACATGAAAGATGTTGTTGAGCATATCAAAAAGATTAAATGAGCTCACCCATGCTGGGTAATTGTAAAAGCTCAGAGAGTTAAGGCGGGGTGAGACCATTTAAAGACCAGTCAGTCAGTTATTTTCTATACCGCTTCTTCCATAGTGGGTCACGGGCAAGCTGGTGCCTATCTCTAGCAGTCTATGGGCGGGGGGCGGGGTAACCCTGGACTGGTCGCCAGTCCATCGCAGGGCAACACACAAACAACCAAGCCCACACTCATTCACACACCTAAGGGGAAATTAGAGAGACCAATTAACCTAACAGGCATTTCTTTAGACTGTGAGAAGAAGCCGGAGTCGAACCCAGGACCTTCTTGCTGCGAGGCAACAGTGCTACCCCATTTAAAGGTTTAAAAACAAATAAAAGAAATGCAGAGAGGACTTATGTGCTTTCTATTAATGTAGCGGATAAAAGACATGCAGCTGCATTCTTCAGCTGGAGACGAGACAGGGATGTCTGTGAGACAGTATTGTATAGAGCGTTACAGTGATTGAGGCTTCTTGTGATTAATGCATAGATTACAGTTTCAAAGTCCTGTTTTTAAAGAACATGTTTGGGGTGAGGGTTTGAAGCTGCATTTCATCCTGACGACCAGGATGACTTGCATTATAAATGGAATCAGAAATTTTTCTTTCTATTACAAAATTGCGCAGGAGAATGTCCAGCTGTCAGTATTGGACCTTAAGTCCAATAACACCTTAGTTTTACAGCAGGACAATGTAGAGGTAGCAAAGCCACCTTTGAATGACCCAATAAAAACAAAATAAAAAGATTTGGAGTGGCCAGCCCATTCAGATCTCATCTTTTTTAGTTTCTACTTTCATTTTAATATTGCAGTGAGTAGTACCTCAAACATGCCCGGCCCCCCAATTGATTAAACTTGGCTAAATACAGCAGCTGCTGACCCATTTGTTGTTCTTGTTGCTAAGCGGACACAAAAAGTATTTTTCTAACCAAGAAATGAAAAGACGAGAAATTACATGCCTGTTTTTAAATAAGGCAATAGTGTAAGACTCTGTAAACGATGGTTTACAGATTCGTTCACTACAAAAATTAGACCACTTTATTCATTTCATTAAAATCTTGCATTTCATTAAAATCTTGCATGTTTAGTAAAAGATACCAAACCCAAGGTTCACACTGTTAAGAAGTGGACTGAGGAATCAAAGCAGACGCTACAGGCCTGCTTTGAATGCACAAACTGGACTGTTTTTGAAACCTCAGCCACTGATTTAAACCAACTAACTGATGTGGTGACATCATACATCAGTTTCTGTGAGGACATGTGTGTGCAGACCAAGACCTTCTGCACCTTTGGGAACAACAAGCCATGGTTTACTCCACACCTCAGGAATCTGCGCAGGGAAAAGGAAGAAGCTCACTGCAGTGGAGATTGAGTGCGGTACAGGCAGTCCAGGAACAAACTAACAAAAGAGATCAAAGCAGCTAAGAGAAGCTACAGTGAGAAGCTAAAGAACAGCCTTTCTACTGGTGACACTTCAGCTGTATGGACTGGTCTGAGAAACCTGACTGCCTATAGGAGCCCCTTCACCCATCCTGAACAGAATCCTCGCCTGGCCAACCGTCTGAATGGCTTCTACTGCAGACATGACAAGAAGCCATTTACACCTCAAATCATCCCCTCCACATCCCATTCAGGAACAAATTCCTCCCACAAAGCTACCAACCCCCCACCATCAGATCCTCTGCCTGCACTAAAGATCTCCGAGGAAGATGTAAATAGGCTCTTTCAGCGCATGAAAACAAAGAAAGCTGGAGGACCTGATAACGTCTCCCCATCATGCCTGAAAGCCTGCGTACATCAACTCGCTCCGATCTTCACAAGGATCTTCAACAAGTCACTGGAGAAATGGGAGGTCCCCTCCTGCCTCAAACGATCCACCATCATCCTGGTTCCCAAGAAACCCACCATCGTAGGATTAAATGACTACGGGCCTGTAGCCCTGACGTCTGTGATCATGAAGTCCTTTGAGCGGCTGGTGTTGAAGCACCTGAAAGACATCACAGGCCCCCTGCTGGACCCTCTGCAATTTGCTTATCGAGCAAACAGGTCGGCAGATGATGCTGTTAACTTAGGTCTACACTTCATCCTGCAACACCTCGACCGTCCAGGGACGTACGCCAGGATCCTGTTTGTAGACTTCAGCTCGGCCTTCAACACCATCATACCAGACATCCTCCACCAGAAGCTCACACAGCTCAACGTCCCAGCCTCCACCTGTCAGTGGATTAACAGCTTCCTGACAGACCGACAGCAGCAGGTGAGACTGGGGAGCATCTTCTCCCGATCCAGATCAATAAGTACTGGTGCCCCCCAGGGGTGTGTTCTATCCCCACTCCTCTTCTCTCTGTACATAAATGACTGCACCTCATCGGACTCATCCGTGAAACTCCTGAAGTTTGCAGATGACACCACTGTCATTGGACTGATCCAGGACGGTGATGAGTCTGCATACAGACAGCAGGTGGATCGGCTGGTACACTGGTGTAGTCAGAACTACCTTGAACTGAACCCACTCAAGACTGTGGAAATGGTGGTGGACCTTCGGAGAACACCACCCCCATACACCCCCCTCACCATCCTCAACAACACTGTAACGGCTGTGGACCACTTCAGGTTCTTAGGAACCACCATCTCTGAGGACCCGAGATGGTCTTCACACATAGACACTGTTCGAAAGAAGGCCCAGCAGAGACTGTACTTCCTGAGGCAACTCAAGAAGTTCAACCTTCCACAGGAGCTGCTGGTCATCTTCTACACTGCCATCATTCAGTCTGTCTTGTCTTCATCCATCTCAGCGGGCTCATCCACAAAACAGGACAGGTCCAGACTGCAACTAATAATCAAGACTGCAGAGAGAATAATCAGGGCTGACCTTCCCTCCATCCAGGACTTATACATGTCTAGGGTCAGGAAAAGAGCTGCTAAAATCTCTGCCGACCCCACACACCCTGCACATAAACTGTTTAGAGTTTTACCTTCAAGCCGCCGCTACAGAGCACTGTTCACTAAAACCAGCCTCCACAGAGACAGTTTTTTCCCCCAGGCTGTTTCTCTGATGAACATTCAATAGAGTACAGAACAACAGCATACAGATGTTGCAAATGCACCTTTTTTATTAGATATGTGTATATTGTACATTGTAAATTGTAAATTTGTATATTCTGTAATGCAGAATATTGCATTGTACATTGTATATTGTACATTGTAAATTGTAAATTGTAAATTTGTATATTCTGTAATGCAAAAACAGAACAAAAGAGCAAAGTGTACCGGAGGCAAATTCCTTGTTTGTATGTACAAACTTGGCAATAAAGCTGATTCTGATTCTGATTATATATCTGAGCAGATGAAAATAAAAAATGTCACAAGGAATGTATTTTTCAGTTTTCTTTTTAAAAATAAATGTTTGTGGGCCGCGAGTGGTTTCAACTAGACCATTTCTGCACTCATGGCAAAACGTTTGGACACCGATGCTTTAGTATGACCTTAAACACACCATTTATACTCAAAAACCCTGAATTTGTGCGAAGGAGAGTGCCAAAATTCCTCAGTGGTGATGTTAAAGATTAATTGCCATAAACTCTGGATATTAGTTGTTGCTGCTAAGGATGGCACATTGGTTAGTTTGGTTCTTGCTTTTTCCCCTTACTCAATGAAAACATCATTAAAAAACTGCTTTTTGTATTTACTCAGATTATTTTTATCCAATGTTCAAATTAGTTTCATGACCTGATAAATGTTATTTTAAAAAAATCTGAAAGGGGCAAAACATTTTTCACAACACTGCATGTAGTTTGCATCATTTGCCACACTCTGTGTTCGCCACTGAATACTACAATAATACACTACTCTATCAAATCAATCAAATATTTATGGGGTTTACATGTGACATGCTAGGCATCCCTTCCTTTTGTCAAAGTCTGTTGTCATGACCCATGGGTCTTTGTGTTTCTAATTTAAACATGAGGCGACTGTGGCTCAGTAGGAAGAGTAATCGTCTTGCAATCAGAAGGTTGTGGGTTCAATTCTAGCTTCCTCCTGCCATATGTTGATGTGCCCCTGGGCAAGGCACTTAACCTCATATTGATGTATGTGTGAGCGTTAGTGAGTGCAATTGGGTGAATGTGGCTCTAGTGTACAGCCCTTTGAGTGGTCTGTATTACTGGAAAAGCGCAATATAAGTTCAGTCCATTTACATGTTTTTGGATATTGATTTTTTTTGCAATCTTGAGCCAAACTCCTTCCTGTTGCCAGGTTCGCATTGCATTGTGGGATGTTGTAAAAAAAAAAAAATTAACAAAAACAGCTCTATGCAACTTTCAAGACATCTCCTAAAAGACAAAATAATCCCCACTCTCCCACCCCCACCCCACATCTGGCCAATAAATAGACTAAATGTTCTAGTGACAGGTTTTGATTCACTGAGAGTTTTCGCTGTGTAAAAAGAAACCCATTTCCTCCAATTTCCTCCATCAAAACTGTGCATTACTACAGCCACACAGTTTTTGGCCCAAGTTCTACTCTCAATTCAGCTATTTCTTATTTATAAATCAGAAACTTTTTGCAGAATGTTTAACCTTGCCATACAACAAACACATTAGTCTTAAATAAAGTTCCCAAATTGTATGTAGAATCAAGGTAAGGGCTGTTGCTTGTTTTCATGAGCTGCTGGAGTCTCTTACAGGTCAGCCACAGATGAGCACAAACTTTGTCTTTGTGCTGTCGAGTGCAACAGTTTGGAGGTTCATCATCAAAAACATTTTGTCTGTGTTCCTTTGAAAATATTTCTTTGACACCAAATCCATCTGAGTCAAATCACTTAGGTGATTTAGTCACCGATTCTGCGCCACCATGGGGTGTTCTGTACATTGCTAGAATCAGTAAAAGAAGACAATAATTGAACAGGCCATTGTGCAATGTCATTATCCTTTTCAAACATTTGTTCACCAGATTCTTGAGACAATATTTTGAGAGAAGGCTAAGGCATCCAGGCAGTCTCTGTATCCTGTATCCTCATACACCATAGCTTAGGATGAAAATGTAGAAGTCTACTAAAATGTGATTTCCTTGTAAGAGCGTTATCATCATTAAAACAAGACTTAATATTCTCTGGAAAAAAGTCCGTGAACTTCTGTCTGTTAAGACGCTCAGAGCGCCCCACTGTTCCATTTCTGGTTCGCATTATTACATTTCCTTAAGCTAACTCAGTTTGCTGTAGAGTATGTTCGATTCTCTGTTGTCATATTCTCAAACTTATGGCATTGTGCTCCTTTTTCTCTGAATTATTTCTCATTATTGTCTGTTTTCATCCTCCACCACACTTAAGCAGAAGCATATTGTTCATCACTAGTATCAGTAAACGAATACAACAATTCAACAGACCCTCATAGTATTTTATAATCCTTCTCAAACAGACAGACAAGTTTGTTTAACAAAATTATTGAGACAAGGTTCAGAGAAGGCTAAGGCATCTTGACAGTGTCAAAGCTATCCTTTTGCTACCAAACATAAAAGTTTGAATGAATCAGCCAGAGCACAGACTGACTTTACCCTCTTTCAAACTGTTTCCACTTCCTAGACGGCTCTGTATTTCAAACCATATGGTGCATCAAGTAATACATTAGGCCTATATATCATTTTTCTCTGTACTTGTGTTGCACAACTAGTAATGTGAATCTGTATCGGCTTTACTATGTGTCCTTTCTTTGTAAATGCCAACTCACAAATACAGTTGTAGTTGACTTGCGTAGCATCAGCTTATTGCTGACATTGTCATTTTGTGATGATGTTTGCATGCTGACATCAGCATTTAGCCTATTAAATGAATCACTGTTAGTTATGTACTCTCAGAGGTATAGTTGCGTAACAAAATACAGAGATCACTAGATCATATACTCACAGTAACAAAGATTGTTACTCTGACCTCAGTGAACATTCATGTGGAGTATTAGTATGAAACTTTCTGTATTATCTGTGCCTATGTATAATCATTTTCCATGCCTATTTTCTTTGTTCTTTTGTCTTTTTTGCCTGCTTCACGGAATAACCTTAGACAAAGTTAAACTTCAAAAGTAATACACTCCTGATTTGTAGGTTCTTTAAAGACTTTCGCTGCCAGTCAATGACTCTGTATGGTAATGGTAAACAGCAAATAGGTATAGAAAGACATTCTTGCATATAAAAAATTAGAACACAGAGACAACAAGTTTTGTTGTTGATCTTCAACCCAAGCCTGATTAAACAGGTTCTCAATCAAGGCCTGGTGTCTCTAAAGTGTCTCAAGGAATCATCAATACATGGTTTGGCAGATAGATAAACAGGATTTCACATAAAGGAAAAAAGCTTGCTTGCTACCATACGGAAACAGTGTGAAACACACACAGAGATAGAACTAGATAAACAGCATTAGTTTAGAATAAACATGCATGTATGCACAACCACATCTTACATAATACCCTTATAAAACTATGAAACTCTATAGAAGATATTGCTCACTACTAATGGTTAGCATCCATGCTGACTTAACAAGTCTAACAAACAAATACTGAACATGACATCAATTATGTTTGTACATACTCACAGGCAGTCATTTCCTATGCTCTAAAGCAAGAAAAAACTGCATTTCACTGTGGTTTGGTAAATTCAACACCATACCTGAGCTTCTTTAGTCAGCAGCTGTAAAAGTCTGAAATGAGATTCAGACATGAACTCAATGAACACCATTAGTACTACTACTACTAGTAGTAGTAGTTGGACTTTGGACTATGTGTCCATGTCCATCAGTACCTCTGGCTGCACTTTCTGAGATGGATGTTGAGGCCTATCCCTGAAATGCAATTTCTCTGGCAGGCATGGCACAGGTAGGAGTCTCTTTGCTCTTTTTAGGTTTAAGGTGATAGCAATCTTTTCCTTGTTTCCTTCTTTGCTCGGCTGATCTTTCCATCATTAGCTAGTCTTTTTCAGATCCTTTTTGCACATCATTCAAACATGGTTTTGGAGGGCTAGTGGGATGTCTTTTTCGGAATCCAACCATCTTCCATCCTCCACACATGCCATTGTAATCTCCTTTGTCTGAGCATAATATACATGGCCATCGAACCACTTCTGCTACAGACCTTGCCGTTACAGAGACTGTCCTTTCAAGTAATACTAAGAATGTGCTTCACTCATCTCAAGTGAAAAGTGTTGAACTTTCGTCATTGCAGTGAATACCACTACATGCATTTATTGCTGCACTTTTGATTTAATTAGATTTGTTGTGCTTGGGAGGTGACTGTTACAGTATTGTTACAATGTAAAAAAGCATAACATTATTGGTTCACTGATCTGACAAGTTTTTGAAATATGATAGAAGTGTATTTACCTAACTATTGGGTGGATTTTAGTTACAGATAAAATATGCATGTATTGTCTAAAACTTCAGTTCATCCCAGGGAACTTATTGTTTTCGGCTTTGACTGAGTTTACCCTGCAATAATTCATAAGATTTGAAAGTTCTTAATCAAGCTATAGATAATTTTCTGAGGAATCCCACAGCAAAGAAATTATCCTACTTTACGCTACAACACAACTACTTCTTTGCTTGTTTCTTATTTCTCTTTCATGTCCATTAAAATAAAAGTATATTTTTTCACCATGTACTCCAATGTTGCAAATAGTCTTAAAAAAAAAAAACGCAGTTTAATCCTTTATGTGTTATAATGTTTCATTATCACCAGTAAAATGGCATCTGCATTTGAATACTTATTTAACACCTTCAACCTAAGTCTGTAGTTTGTTTATTGTATCTTCAGATATAAATCCTTCCTAATTTAAACATCCTTTAGCATTTCTTATTCTCTTTTTAATTCCATCGCTTGCTCTTTGTCTTACAGACATATACACATACAGCGCTCAGTTATTAATGCAGCCAATCAGTATTCAAAGGAGCATCAGGCAGTTAAATGATAAAAAGGCAGAACATTTGAAGGGCTGCAAGATTATCTTTTTCTTCTCATGTTTTCTCTTCCACTCCTCTGCTCCCTCTGTCATCTTACACATGAGGAGAAACTGGACTGAAACTGGCTTCTATTCTCTCCACTCCATCACTTCAGTTCATGCCTCCATCACAAGCCATGACAATATGTCTGTCTCCATCTCTTCGGTTCCACTGTGCCTCTCCCGTCCATCGCTCTCAGCCCTCCCCTTGCTGTTTTTTCCCCCTACTTTCTTCGCCACACTGTCACCAGGAGGCTTGTGGCAAGAGGCTTGACAGTTACATAACTACTGCAGTAGTGCAGTACGCTGCTTTAAATCACAGTACAGTTTGCATTGGGGGGGTTGTGTTCAAACGTGTTGTCTGTTGTGCGGTTTAGGTTTCATCTCAACAGATGTGTTTGAGAATGGTTTTATTGAGGCCTTTAGTCAATGGTCTCTGAGTCAATATGTATTTTCTGCTTACTGTTTCTCCATCTGTGATTCTTATCTTATGTTGTATACTGGTGTGGCCTGCTTTTTATTTTTTGAGTGGAAGTCAATGCTACTCCTACACATATGCTGCCAGTAAAAAAAAAAGAAAGTATTAGTTGAAATAATCGCACAGTGATTACTGAAGCTGAAGTTCACTAAGGCTTTTACCATCATTGTGTTTGTTGTGTTCATTCTTTATTCAGTGTAATACCTGTGTCTTTCTGGGATGAAAATAATGACACGAAGGATTGAAAATAAACGCAATAGTTATTGAGAGACTTGGCTGAAGTGCTCAGCCTAAACAGGAGAAAGTGTGCTTACAACTCAGCTAAGCTCTCCTTAACAAACAGCATACTGTTTAAGATAGTGCAATATCTTTTGGTTCTCAATTATTCTGTGGTCAAAATGTCAATTAGATTTTTTTTTCTTAACTTAGATATTGGAGAGCATATTTTCTTTTCACCTTCAGGTATCCACAGTTATTTTCACAAGTGTTGCAGGACCTAAAGCCAGACTGGAACACCTTCCACACCAACAGCGCTTTCTTCCCTCATTGTAAGCTTAGCGGTATATAATGGGCTGTTGTAAGCTTTTCTAGGCATAAAAAGCTATTATTCCTTGTCCATTGTTATTGCTATTGCCATGTTTTTTCGGATAAGCAACTATTAAAATGAATATGAGCTGAGATTATTAAACACATTACATGCCAAATGATCTCAAAGTTTCCTTCAGCTGCCTTGCATTAACTTAGATGTCACTCTAACCTTTCCTCAGTTTTTGTTAGCTGTGGATCAGAGTACTACGAGCCCAGTCATCTGCAAAGCTTATGTGCTCCTTCCCTGCTATAGACTACACCATAAGCACCAAGTGTACCACAGTGATTATTCTTATGTGAGATGTGATTAACAAGCTAAAGCCATTTTTATCTCACTCTTTATCAAAAAGAAACTGGCAAACGACAGCAAGATAATTTTTCCCCCCACTCATTCTTTTCAAATTTTCTTAGAAACATACCTGTAAAATTGAAGTTTCAATATTTAGATTCAGTAAAAGTCAAGGGTTCTTGGGGGGCCCCTGCTGTGTGGGCTCTAAGCAGCAGCTCAGCTCCGATTTCTTGTGCCAGCTTTGCTCTTTACAAGCCAGAAGCATGACATTGGAGGGTTTTTCATTGTCTCTTACTTTTCTCATCAAATTACACACTTGATTGTTTCATTTAAACATTTCTCATCATTATTATAATTGTCAAATCCACAAGGTTCCTCTAGAGACTTGTCATATATCATTTTATGTCTGATTTTTTTTTAACTGATTGCCTGACTTCTCAGAGTTTATTCATATTGTTATCTTTTGTGATATAGTTACTTGCTCAGATAATGTGGTCTTATGCCAGACTTTTATTCTAGAAGTGGTTTCATTCAGTTTTGGGTGTTAAGTATCGTGTTAAAAAGTGTTTAAAAAGTTTTTATTTTGAAGCACTGACTTAATCCGCGGTGAATCACTGGAGGACTGGTATCTCCAGTGGTCTTTCGGCGGGAGACAGGGTACACCTTGGAGAGATCGTCATGCCATCACAAGGCAATAAAGAGACGTACAATCATCCATGCACACAATCACACCTATGGGAAGGAGGCAATGTTCAACAAATCCTACACACATGAAAAGCTAGACATGCAGGGGAAAAATGTGCAAAGCACACACAGAAAGTATCTGACTAGGATTCAAAGCCAGGATCCTCTTGGTGTAGGAGAACCATGCTAACAACTACACCACTGGGCTGTCCAGTTTTTATTTTCATTCCTTTTCAGTTGATGCATCATAACTTGGTTTTTATGAAGAAGCCACTACTTCCAGCATGTATTGACATTACATAGTCCGGTCAAAGCTCATTAAAAGCTGTAGTGATGAACAAACAGTTTAATTGGCAGTTAGGTGGCAGGCAGAAGAGCGTGACCTTTGACCTACGTGTTGGAGGAGAGACGATAAAGACATCTTCTTACTGAAATCACTGGACCGAGTCTTCTGTCCCATTGTTGAGGAATCACTGTGTGTTCTGCTGTTCAGGGAGAAATGTCATACCACGATGACTCACTCCAAACCCATATATTGATTAAAACAGGAGAGGCATATAATCCTCCCTACAGCAGAAGTAATCCTTATTTTGCAACAAACAGAGCACTACTGGAGGCGTAGAAATAGCTGAGTCATCCTGTGATTGTCTGTTTCAAGTGATGACCCACACAGTAGCCTTCACAGGCAAACGCCAGCATCCCTGATTATTGCAGCTAAAATCTGAATGAATTGTGGATTTGTTTAATAAGTCCTCTATGATAAAATAAATAATCAAATATTCATTTATCAAATATCTCATTATTAACTTACTTACAAATGACATCTTGGTTCCACGGGTTCTAAAAACTTCTTCTTTGATCACAGCAGAATAAGGTGAGGCACCGTCTTTTTTATTTGAAGCCGTCAAACAATGTTTCAAAGGACAAATTTGCTACCTTGTAAGAAAAAACTTCATCACACTCTAGTTTTTGTCACGTTAACATGTTACCGAGATGAGTAAACACTTTGCCTTCTTTTTTTAAGACCAGAAAGTTTCTAATAATTTGTGTTCAATATGTGCTATCAGGATTTTACTAGTTTGTTTCTATGCTTCTATATTTATTTAAACGGGCTTAAATTAAAAGGTATAAAAAATTTGATCTAAATCTCAAAAACAGAAAAGGAGATGAATGTTTAGAGCAGCTTTGTCTCTTTTAGCGGTCAGTATGACTGAAAAAGATTAATGTGAGTTCAGTCCATTTACCATTTGAAGCCATCCAACCTCAAGGTATTAAATGTAAACCAGAAAAATATCTTTACTGTCAGAGGAACAGTGGTGCAAGTGTTAGCACGGTAGCCTCATAGCAAGCAGGTCCTGGCTTTACATCCTGGTCTTTGGTAGAATTTATATGTTCTCTTCCTTTCTGGTTATCCCTATTAGCTACTACAGATAGGCATCTGCCCCACTGATCCTGCAATGATTAAGTGGGTGAAGATAATTTTTATAACACATAGATTGCAATGAAATTAGCAGCACAATCGCAATCTCTTTTGTGTTCTGTAATGCTGTAATGTAATCTAGTAGGTGATGAAATTAGTCATTTGATCATCAGTGCTACTCTTAACCTGTTATTAGTTTTTCTTTTATATTGAAAGTACTCCTAAACCAGTGCTTCTCTCGTTTTTCTACTTGCTCTCTCCTCTTAATCTCTATCAACCACAATAGATGGTGCACATACCGAGTCAGATTGCTGGAGGTTTATTAGAGCTAAAAAATTGTGTTGTTCTTTTCCACTGTAACCATATGCTTGCTCTTGCTTCCTCAGATTGTTGCAAATTAAACAACTTAATGCAATTAGCTGACTTCCTTGGAAATACATTTTTATCAAATGGCATAATAAATTGAATTTGACTGCATGGCAATTTGAACTGAGTTTGTCTATGTCAGTGGACTGTATGGAATTGATTTCAATATATTTGTCTGGACATGAGTTGGACCCATTTGTCTTGTAAAGTTCCTTGATGTTGACATTTGAATAGGTGCTATTTAAAAACTGAAGTGAATTAAATTGATCAATTTTGAATTTCTGAATGAATAAATGCAAAACTAATAGTTTTCACCTTCACCCCAACATATATAATTTTGATAGTTAGTCAATACATCTAATAATGTCACTTGTTTAAATTGAGCCTGCTATGGTCCAGTTAACATTTCTGAATTTTGCAGTCAGAGGATTTTAAAGAGCATTTGTAGATTTAACCCCCTTGGCCCAGTTTGAGTCTGTGTGCATAAACCATTGATGCCCCTTGATTGAAGTTTAGTTATATCCTTCAACCAGTTTCATGAAATTTCATTGGCTACTACCAAAATTATATTTTGGTAGTAGCCAAACCCTCAATTTCTGCTACATGTGCGACCCCTTTCCTTTTCCAATGGTTATAATCAGTCTGACAGAGAGAGGTACCCGCAATTCTTGTGGTTTTTAGTAGAACAATGGCCACCAGTGGGCTCTAGATAGACAAACTTTATAAGTTTCTTATTTTACTTAGTACCCCTACACATAGCCCATTCTAAAATGGCCAAACTCTAACATTCAGTAGTTTAATCTAACCTCCCCAACAATCCCGCACCATTCCAAATCCTTTGTGAAGTGCCTTGAGACGACATGTGTTGTGAATTGGCACTATATAAATAAAACTAAATTGAATTGAATTGAACATTTAATGGCTAATAAAACATTCAAACACTCAAAAGCATCATTATGCCAATATTTTCAGTGTAACAACCATATCTCGTATTTTTATAAGTACAACTAAGCATTTCCTGACATTACTAAGGTACTTCATAAAAATTCTCTGTGACTACAGTGACAGTATACAAGTTTATAGCATAGACAGTTACCCTTTAGGAGTTATAGATTACCAGAGAGCTTGAGCTGGAGAAAGAAATGTGAAGCAGCTGGGAATGGTTTATTCCCCTGAACCCTTGTCTGTATCCACACGTCAATTCACATTTGAGTCTTCAAAGGCATACCCTAACGAGCAGTCTAGATTACTCACAGCGCACTATATTCAGCCGATTAAAACAACACAACCAGCATCCATCTCTAGTATCCGGATCTCTCTGTAAAGGAGTTTCTCCTCCTAGATGCCCATAAATCTAACTATTGGCTCAGTGAACACTTGCACTGCCTCCCTGTTGGCGCATGCTCTAAGGTTGTTCAGCAGTTGACTGTGAGTGATGGACAGCTGACACAATGTCTCCAGCCCTACCTTCTTGCTTTTGTCTAAAGCATCGGACACATGACTAGCTTTATGACGACTTCAACTGTTTACAATGTGTGTGTGTGTGTAGAGTTTGCGCAAGGCAGTTCTGTCTCCTGGCAACATCCAGCAGTCGCCTTATTCTGCTGGGCACCGTGGGATGAATCACATCTTTGTGCTGATGTGTTCAGCTGCCGTTCTGGTCCAATGGGCCTCTTTATTGCACTCAGGAACATCCTGGCTCCTTGTCTATCTCCACAACATATATTGAGTTTGTAGTGGCATCTCTGGGCCACACCTAATCCATTACTTTCTCTTTGGCAAATCTTTTGCACCATCTTTTCCTGAGGCAATGCCAGGAAAGTGTTTATCAAAAACAATCAACAGATTTCATTATAAACCAACAGTGGAGGTAAAAATCTACATACCCTGGTTAAAATGGCAGGTTTTTTTGATGCAAAAAAGTCAAAAAAATATTTTCAAAACTTTTTCCCCCTTAACCGCAATGTTTATTTTGCATTATTCAATTGAAAAACAGCAAAAACATTTCATGAAAGAATTTAAAAAAGAAAGAATTTAAAACATAAAAAGCTGCAATAGCCTGGTTACGCAAGTGTGCACAATGATAAACTATTAGAGTAACCACCTTTAAAGCAATTTACGTTTTCAGTCTTCTTTGGGAATACGCCTGCCATTAATTCTAAAATATACTAATAAACTATAATTCAACTTCAGCTGTCTTAGTAGGAATTTCCTGACTTCTTTAGCTATAGTTTGCAGAGAAGTTAAAAGAGTTCAAAGTGATCTCATTGTTCAAATATATTGGTCAGAACAATAATACAAACAATCCACAGTATTATGTAGGTATAACGATGGCACTGTTAACACAATCATAAATAACTAAGGACAAAATAAACTGTGTTTACTAAACTGATGAAAAGACAATATAAACTGGTTAGAGAGGCTAAACAGAACCTAACAGCAACATTAGCCCCTTTTCGCTTGCAAGGACATTCAGTCATTACCAGGGACTTCAAAAGTCCTCTGCATGTTTCAACACAATTTTAATTCAATTCAATTCAGTTCAGTTTATTTATATAGTGCCAATTCACAACACATGTTGTCTCAAGGCACTTCACAAAAGTCAGGTGCATACATTCCAATTAATCCTAACCATTGAACAGTGCAGTCAGATTCAGTTATTTATTCAAATTGGATAAAACGTTTTTCTGTCTAAGGAAACCCAGCAGATTGCATCCAGTCAGTGACTTGCAGCATTCACTCCTCCCGGATGAGCATGTAGAGACAGTGGACAGTCACTGGCGTTGACTTTGAAGCAATCCCTCATACTAAGCATGCATGTAGCGACAGTGGAGAGGAAAAACTCCCTTTTAACAGGAAGAAACCTCCAGCAGAACCAGGCTCAGTGTGAGCGGCCATCTGCCACGACCGACTAGGGGTTTGAGAGAACAGAGCAGAGACACAAAGAGAACAAAGAAGCACTGATCCAGGAGTACTTTCTATGGGAAAGAAAAGTAAATGTTAATGGATGTAGCTCCTTTAGTCGTTTCACCTAGAAAGACAGAACAGATAAACTCTGAGCCAGTTTTCAAGGTTAGAGTCTGAAAGAGAGCACACAGAGTTAGTCACAGTAAAAGCTCAGTCAATCGCCATGTCTAGGACAGAGAAAGGGTTAAACACTGAAAGACAGGGCCATGTGGATCATCGGTAGAGGGTGAGCATTAAGTTGTTGCCAGCAGAAGCTTGGACAATGCCCCACTCCAGAAAGGTGTCACAGGTAGACACAGAGTCAGGCCAGGTGTAGCTTCTAGGAAGAGAAAAGAGAGAACAAAGTTAAAAACTGAAATAACAGCAAATAATGCAAAATTGGAGAGTAGTGCGAGAATGTAGCGAAGAGGGTGAAAGTGGTCATTATGTCCTCCAGCAACCTAAGCCTATAGCAGCATAACTACAGAGATAGCTCAGGGTAACCTAAGCCACTCTAACTATAAACTTTATCAAAAAGGAAAGTTTTAAGCCTAGCCTTAAAAGTAGACAGGGTGTCTGCCTCACGGACTACAACTGGGAGCTGGTTCCACAGGAGAGGAACCTGATAACTAAAAGATCTGCCTCCCATTTTACTTCTAGAGACTCTAGGAACCACCAGTAAACCTTCAGTCTGAGAACGAAGTGCTCTGTTAGGAATATATGGAACAATCAGATCTCTGACGTATGATGGAGCTAAATCATTAATCATTCATTTTACCCGAGTAATTTCCATTTCCCGGATAAAAGGTCGTGTTCTGAGGGTAGGACTTTCAGATTACCCCGGGATTGTGGAGGAGTGGAGTTATGTGCTGAGCAACGAGGATTGGTGAACCTTTTCTCGCAGTGTTCTGACTTCTGCTCACCCACCATATTGAAGGCGTGCCTGTTGTTGTTGTTTTCAACTTTTTACGAGATTCATATTTAAGCATACTTTTTGTGAATGAGAATGGACCAAAAGAAGAAGACATGCAAAAGGTGGATGGATGATGAGATCCAGACTCTTTTGAGCCTGATGAACACTTTGAGTTGGGAACACAGAATGACAGGGTGTGTGCTAAAATTTCCAAAAAAAATCTTATTACTGCCACCTGCCGTAATTAAAGGTGTTGTGCAGCTTTCTTCACAGCTTCCCCATACATCATTAGGTTACATTTTTCCAGAACCTCTAAGAGCCGTGAAAACAGAAAGCTTTTGGAGGGGCATATATACTGTGGACAAGAAATTTCCTCTGAATCTGATAGATTTGGAGAACTTATAGCAACTGGCAAAAATGACCAGTTAGACATGTTGGGTGTTGACAGACTCCTTCTGAAAAAGAATGCCATAATTTACTCAAAATGTGGGTCAACAACGTATTTATTTAAGGGGGTGTAGACTCAATATAACCAGGGTTGTGGCAACTGTTTTATCGGCTATATTTTCCATTTTAGGAGGTTTCTAACAGGTTACTTTTCAGTTGAATTGTCCAGGATATACTTTGTGTTAGTCAGTCAGTCAGTCAGTCATTTTCTACCGCTTATTCCATAGTGGGTCACGTGGGAGCTGGTGCCTATCTCCAGCAGTCTATGGACGAGACTGTACTTCCTGAGGCAACTCAATAAGTTCAACCTTCCACAGGAGCTGTTGGTCATCTTCTACACTGCCATCATTCAGTCTGTCCTGTCTTCATCCATCTCAGTGTGGTTTGGCTCATCCACAAAACAGGACAGGTCCAGACTGCAACAAATAATCAGGACTGCAGAGAGAATAATCAGAGCTGACCTTCCCTCCATCCAGGACTTATACAGGTCTAGGGTCAGGAAAAGAGCTGCTAAAATCTCTGCAGACCTCACACACCCTGCACATAAACTGTTTAGAGTTTTACCTTCAGGCCGCCGCTACAGACCACTGTTTGCTAAAACCAGCCGCCACAGAGACAGTTTCTTCCCCCAGGCTGTTTCTCTGATGAACATTTAATAGAGTACAGAACAACAGCATACAGATGTTGCAAATGCACCTTTTCTATTAGATATGTGTATATTGTACATTGTAAATTGTAAATTTGTATATTCTGTAATGCAAAAACAGAACAAAAGAGCAAAGTGTACCGGAGTCAAATTCCTTGTTTGTATGCACGAACTTGGCAATAAAGCTGATTCTGATTCTGATTCTGATTCTGGACAGGTGTATTATAAGTGGAAAATTAAATGATTTATCATAGTCTCATTTTTTTAAAGTCACAAAAACGATGCAGTTTTACAAGGGTGTGCAGATTTTTAGCCCTCTGTTCAAAATCCAAAGGTTCTTTTACTGATAATTTATTCTTCACGTATTAAGGGGATTTAACCTGTAACTTGAATCATTAAAAGAATGATAGTAGTTTTATCTTTTTAACATGCTGTTGTCTAATCAGCGTGAAGAAGGTTAGCTTGGCAATGTGCAGATGTAAAGTTAGTTCATCTCACTGAAATCTTCTTACTGTAACAAGCTTACATGTTGTATTATGGTTCCCATTCAGTGCTTTAAATGGTTTCGGGGCACTGGACAGTTTGAATGCAAAACCTTTATGCCACCAAGATCAAAGGCTGTCATCATATCCCTTATGAGAACAGGTTTTTTCTGGGGTTTTCTTCACCATTTTGCAGTACTATTCTTGTTCCATTGCAGGTTTGTAAACCTTTTTTGACAACATTGTGCTTGCAATATCGGCAAAAAGCATTTATTAAAAGTTGGAGAAGACCAACCCTGATGCAGTTTCATACCAACATTTCTTGTCTTATTGACTCGGTTGTCCTATCAGCTTCTTTGGTCCTCTTCTTGTTAAAACTCCCTCCCCCTCTAAAGCTATTCGAATGACACACTGCAGGATTATCCCTCAGCCTCTGAGATATGCTGGTTTAGTCAGACTTTAAGTCCGTTCTAGGTTCGCTTTGGCCGCAAAGGCTGAAGTTGGGATAAAACAAATCTCTAACAGATTCATTACAATTTGAACCCTAAAGGAGGTAGTTGGATTGCCAATTTTTACATCCCTAAGGAATTTGTTTGTCAATTTTCTTTTCTCTTTAAAAAAAAAATGGAGCCAACTGTGGTAAGTACAGTATGCGTGCTAAATAAAGGCTAGTTATAGTCAAATGTGAAAACGCTGGTTTTGCTACGGATAATTTTCTGTGTTTTTAAAATCCACACAGCCTCTGCAAACACAGGCTCTTAGCAGACTTACAAGACTAACAATTACAAAAGGGTTCGCTTTGTCAGCAAGGATTTTGGACAGTAGGTGGATTGTTTGAAGGATCCAAATGTTTCTTGCACAGAACAGCTGTTATTTAAATAGTTTATACCTGGATTAAGTGCACGCTCGTTTTTACAGTTCCCAATGCAATACTAAGTAGTTTTATTTCTTTTTTGTTTCCTTTTTTTTTCTTCACTTACCAGTAAATGTCTAGGGGAATGTGAGGTGTTTTCACAGTCATTGAGGTGTATTGACCTCAATAAGAGCAGAATAAACCCCTCAGTCTCTTGGGTCACACAGTAGCCTCCCACAATAGACCAAAACTGTGACTTTTCTGTGAAGTATTTTCCTCTTGCTGTCTAGCCAAGGCCATGCTGTCCTTAAACAGGAAACTGGTTGTCTGATCTGTTTCTTACATTGCTTTTGAAATAAGTGCTCTTACTTTACACATTCTCACAAATAGTATTGCAGACAAAACCAGAAATGTATTTTCTTAATTCAAGCTTAAATTAGCTAAAGAATGTGTGTGGAACCTACATCAAAGATCAATAAAGATGTTCCAATTTTTTTCTAAACATCAGCATTGTGTCAAACTGGCCACAGTATTTGAATTTTGGCTATACAAAGTGTGTATTTGGATTCAGGCTTTGTGCCAGAGCTTAATGGCTTTGATGTTAACAGGTATTGTTGTGACAAATGCTGGAGCTTATTGGGTCCCTTGGCTGATGGACAAGTAGATGGACCAGTGATGGTAGCCTGGATTAAGAACTGAGCTTTTGCGCCTGCTTAACCTTTTCGCTGCATGAGGCTATATTGCATCATTTATTTGGCAGACATATTTGTTGGCTCCCTCTTTCAGAGGCTTACTGCAAAAAAGAGTGGCAACTTGGGGATCACAAAAGCTCCATAACAACCATTAGACACCATTTCTGTGCCAACTGGTTTGTTAGAAGTGATGCCAGAAAACAAAAAAGTATCTGTCTTGCCATTACAAAGGTTAACATGTGGACTTTGCTAACCCACGCTCGGCCTCTAACTGCAACGTGCTATGTTCAGATAGAACGAAGACTGAGCTTTTTGGCAACAAAGGATGAACATGTGACAAAGTACCTAATGCCCATTAGTAGGCATGATAGAGCATCTGCGATGCGGTGGGCATGGCTCCATTTCAAAGGCCCAGAATGTCTTGTTGAAGTTCCCAGCATCATGGACCATTTGATATCTGTTGGACAATACTAAAAATCCTAACCCATTGTTGGGTCTGTCAGCAGTATATGATCCAACAAACTCAAAATCAACTTTTTTTCATGATTACCTCTGTCTCTCCAAGACTTCTCTCTCTGTATGCTTCAGCCTTGTGAAATGTTAGAAGATATGAGTAGGTGTTGTCCTATTGGCAAAGGGAATTTGGAATTTTCCCCCCACCCAGTGAATAATTTTGATTACATTAAGTCCTGGATTTTTCTAAACATGTCTGTAATATTGTGGGAGTGCAATAAATACATTAATTTATTTTTAGGCTTATTTTATGGCTTTTCACATATTCTTACTAGGGGTGCCAAATAACCCTTGTGCTTGTAAAACCAACATACCTCAGTAAGATGAAGTACACTACCTGGACAAGTTTAAATGCAAAATACTAAATAAATGCAGAAGACTGAACCCTGAATGGCAATTTTACATACTCATTAGAAACATTTCTGTACAAAGTGAGAAAAAATCACTTAACCTTTATATTAGACCTTAAATTTTTCTTTCTTTATGTATAGATCATAAATACTTTACAAATATACTTTAAAGTATTTTTCTGTTACCTTACTAATTACTATGATTTTAGGCCTACTTGTGTTGGATACTTACAACATCAATCCCAAGAATGTAGTGTGGGAGTAAGAAATGTTTCATACCACAGTCAATGAACGTTTTCCCTGTACTGATCTTTTGATGATACACAATGTTCCAGACATTACAGGGACATAAACTGAGCTGGAAGTAGTGTAAGTAGAACAAGGAAGAATGATGAGAGTTGAAAGAGATTCTCAGAAAACCATAAGAATCCTTTACTGCTACTTTAACTGCATCTGAACGACACAAATTGGTTCTGATTCATACCCCCAAAGTAAAACTTATGAAAGGCTGCCCTGTGATTTGAACCAGGCCAGAGTGTTCTCTTGATGAAGGCCGGTGAAGAAAAGCCATGGATGATTAGAGGCTCAGAAGGCGCTGGTGATAGTAACCAGGGGCGTGATAAAAACACAGTTCGACTAAATCAGTGCTCTGTAGAAACCCCCACTAAGGTTAACCTTATTGCCTGCTCTGCTTCTTCAGCTTAAAACAATCGCAATGGGTGCAAAATCATCCCCCAATGATTGTTTGAGCCTGCGAAAAATACTGAGCTGAGCATATTTCACAAGTTTCAACTAAATTTATTTCCCCATTTATGAACAAGCTGTTATTTCAAGCTCAATTATTCTTACAAGGACAATTATGTTGTCATCTATGCACAAAAGAAATAATTTGGTTCAAATGAGCCAGAGGAAGGAGTTTTTGGAGATTCACTCAAGGGATGAAGGATGTTAAAGGAGAGAATTTGTACTTGAAGGATATAGCAAAATGTTTTGGTGCTCTGTAAAGTGATGCCTTCAATTTGTAATCTGAAATAAACTGCACATCACTTTTAGACATTATTTACAGTGATACATTAGAACCAACTTCTTGAACGCAAACTCTCAACAACAAGAGTGTCTGTCCAAGCAGGTGACATCCAGAGGTTTTTAAAACATGAGTATATGACCTCTTTGGATGTTTGGCTTAAAATGTTTGTTTTTTTTTCCTGAATGCTTACATTATCAGTGTTTATCTTATCTGAATAATCTCATTTAGCTAATTTGGCAATTTATAAAGCTTTCAGTTACTTTATAGGCTGTAACAACAAATATTAATATGTTCTGTTAGGTTAAATGTGAACATGCCTTTTATTCAGTGTAATGATTATGTTTTTTAAAAGGTAAATGAAAAGAAGCCTCAGTCATGAGATATTTATCTCTAGTGATAGCTTGTTGACATTTTCGCAATTTAGAGAAATCTCTTTGACATGCAAAGAAGGTGTTTTAGAAAGGATTATAGAATCCATTTTAATTGGCTGTACAGCAAGACATATCTCTCAAGTTACCCCAAGTTAATTCCTGATTGGTTGAGCCTTGTGGCGTCTCCTCTCCTAAAAGTTCTTGCTCCCCAGGAGCTGAGTTTAAAGAATGAAAAAGTCTACCAAGAAGGTTTTTCTAACTCCATTAAAGAAAGGACTACTCCCCATTTTGAGATTCTGTTGCTTTAAGTTTTTTGTTGTTTGCGTTTTCTGCTACATTACGTTTCTCAATTTTTGTGTAAAGCTGTAAAAGCTTTTCCGCTATACATGTTGGACGTATGTTCAGCGTTATTTGGTCATTTTCTTAAATACATTTCCTTTCATATCCAACCCAGTTCTGTAAGTGATCTGCTCTGTGGAACCTTTAGACATCCTAAAGCCCGAGTCAGTCCAACCTTCTAGTTTCAGAGTAGCTTTGGCAGGGAGATTCCCTTTTGGGACAGAGACCTGACTGTTCTCACGCCTAGAGAGTCCATGAGAATCAAACAGTCCAAGTCTGATCCAGTAAGCCCTGTTTTCAGTTCTATTGTGGCAGTTCTGGTAGTGAAAGCTTTTGGATCAAGGCTGTTTCTGAAGCTTAGTCTTATATCCCATTTTTCCATTCCACTCTTAGATTAAAACAGATAATATAACTTAGATATTATCAATAAGAATTCCTCTCTTTAGGCTTCTGAAAAACGGAAAAACTCTTTAGGTTTCTTAAAGTAAATTTCCTCTGTAGTTATTAGTGTGTAAATTAATTACTGTTGTTCATCTTTATTTCTTAGCTTTTTCCTCTTTTGTGGGTTGCTTTTGTTTAATTAGTCAGCGGAGAGCAGATATTAGGTTGATTAATTATAAATGTAATATCTGATTCCATTGAATACTAGCTTTTGCTGATTCTTCTCATAATCTCATATTCAAAATTCTAATATTGGTTCTAAATAAATTCTGTTGTAACTTTCTGATCTCTAAGATGGGTTTTGATAATTATAGACTTTTTTAATGAAAATTTAACTAATTTAACGTAAGTGATTATTGCTATAGTGGATTTAAGATTAACCCTAAACCAAATCATAACTGCAGTCAATATATTCTAGCCAAAGTCCTCATCACTTTAATTAAGTATCAGTGTTAAAGTTAATTTGCACTGTTGAAACATTTAGATAATACCTGCAATCCTTTACAATCCATTGTAATTACAAAGATCAAGGAAGCATTTCTAGCAGGAACATCATTAAAAAAGCCTCATTACTGTTTCCTACTATTCTATAAATTGCATTCTCATGATGCTATTGTAGGACGATGAAGAGCTCTCTGTCAGAAGAAACATATTAGTCATGAGAGCAAAATGGATTAGACTTCAGACAGAATTCAATACCAATATAGTGGGGAGCAGTCTCATGTGTTTTCACCAAGGTGGGTAGATATTGAAAAAATGTCAAACACGTAAATATAAATCACCTTGAAAGCTTAAGGAAGCAGGAACTACTGTGAATTAACCAATTAATTGGTGATTATAATCAACAGACACAATGAGGTGTATAAATAGTGTCTTGATCTTGTTTCAGTGTTTGTTTCCATTCTTTTTTCAGTGTGTAGCTGCACACAGGTGACATTTCTGGGTGGCTGAACGTCATGCATGTCTATTCTGTGTGTTTGAGAGTAATATTTCTCCAAGACGAAGTATGCAAAAAGATTTACAATGGAAGGATTTTAGGTCAGAGCTAAGTGAAAGCTTCTCCCAGTCTGACGACTTTTGTAGGATACACCAATATAAGATGGCCCTTCACAATCCACAGGGCACAACACTGTGTGCTTGGAAGAGGGAACTATTTTAAGCACATTATTATAAATGCACCCCCCCCCCCCCCCCACCCACCCCCGTGACAGCGAAACATTACCTCTATTTAAAAGGAAAAACAACCACACTGATCCACAGAGGCTATTTTGTCTCTCTGATTGTGTATTGCAGATTTTCTCATATTTTTTAATGTTGCTCTCTTTCAGTGCATGAGGAACCCAGCTCTCCTGCAGAGGACAGGTTTAGTCATTAGAGTGCTTTGCCACATCCAGGAAAATGTCTGGCTCCTACGATGAATCTGCAGGTGGTGACGACACCATGGACAGCTTCTGGGAGGTAAAGACATGCCACCCTGTCTGCACATGTGCACCTTTAACCTGCACCACTGTTTAGCAACCCCTCACTGTTAAGTATTGATTTGGTAGTTGACGTCAAGCAGTCGCCACATAAATCATAACATTTAAATAACTGTTATTCTTGCTAAACGTTAACGAAAAATGTGGTCATTAGGCATAATAAAGGTGAGTAGAAACTTTTAACACAGAAGTTCAGCTGAAATGTTGTTGTGCACCACTTGGTACCAAGAATAATGATTAAAGTGTAAAAAGTAGATAGATAGATAGATAGATAGATAGATAGATAGATAGATAGATAGATAGATAGATAGATAGATAGATAGATAGATAGATAGATAGATAGATAGATAGATAGATAGATAGATAGATAGATAGATAGATAGATAGATAGATAGATAGATAGATAGATAGATAGATAGATAGATAGATAGATAGATAGATAGATAGATAGATAGATAGATAGATAGATAGATAGATAGATAGATAGATAGATAGATAGATAGATAGATAGATAGATAGATAGATAGATAGATAGATAGATAGATAGATAGATAGATAGATAGATAGATAGATAGATAGATAGATAGATAGATAGATAGATAGATAGATAGATAGATAGATAGATGTGTGCGTGTATTTGAATTGAGTTGCATTAATTAAAGTGCCAGTGTGAATTGATAAGGAGAGCTAATCTATTAGCAGAAATATAATATTCATGTCTTCATAATTGAATTGTGGGATGTTATGAAGTATTGCTTTTTCGTTGCCTTAAAGTGAGAGCAATTAACAGAAAAAGGTCTCATTGACGCCCTTCTTTTATGAGCACAGTAGTTCAAGGGTGACACAATATGGGTGTTTGATCGGCAATATTTACATTTTGAACTGCTGTGTGTCAGTACATTATTCATTCTAGACTTTTAATTTGGGCAAATTTGGGCATTTTAATGGGTTCTTGGGATTGCACAGCTTTGCCTCGTCCTTACTGATGCCGGTGTCACAAAACATGAGCTAATTCTTATTGTCCTCTGGGAAAAATCTGTTCATATAACTAAAACTAAATCTTCAAGCAGACTGAAGGTGAATTTTGTTTTTCTAATCAGCACTTTTGATAAATGTTATCATCCGAATACACTCTTTGACAGAGTTCCCTTTTGGACTCTAAAACAAACCTACATAATACAGTGAATAAAAACGTTTCCCTTATTTTAGGTAGCTTCAGATATGTCATACCTTATAGTTTAGTATATCTGTGTGGAATAGTGTGTTGACAAATGTTAAAATACTTTGAAAGAATGTAGCATTTTCAAAAAAACCAAGATAGACTTAAATGTTTGGGATAAATTACTGGGAGATGTACGCTGTGAACATTTTTAAAGTGAGTAAAGTGTTCATTTCTTTCATAACTTGTACAAACAGAAACATCGGGGGCTTCCAGTTGCTGGTTCCTTCAATGGCTTCTTGAGACAGGTTGTATAAAACAGAGCCATTTCCTGGTGGTGGTGTGAGCCAACTTCAATACAGTCTGCTACATGAAAAATAATAACTTTGGTCTTTGATAAATTGCTGTTTTCTAACCTAACTGTTTTGTGAAATTTCTTTACACATGTGGGGCAATCCAAATAAATAAAATAACCAAAAGAAAAAAACGGTCTTGTATTAATAACAATAGATATTGCACTTATACACTGTTTAGTTTCTAACTCTCAATTTTTTTCCTACATGTGGTCAAGACAGATGGCCCCTCACACTGAGCCTGGTTCTGCTGGAGGTTTCTTCCTGTTAAAGGGGAGTTTTCTTTAGTGTTGTCGCTACTCAGCAGAAGGGAAAAGGCTCAATTTGAGGGATTGCTGCAAAGTCAACGACACAATGCAAGCAACTGTCCACTGTCGCTCAGCATGAGGGATTACTCCACTAAATGTAAGAATGGTTGTCATAGCCAACACTTCAATTTTAGCTTCATCAGACCATATGATATGTCTCTTAAAATTAAAGTCTGTCTCTGAATATCTATAGCCACTTCATCTCTGAGGTGGCATATTTTGCACCAAAAACATCTCAGGTCCACATTTCATGTTTCATGATTCTCTTTGATACGTCCATGATGTCATATTTGTACACTTTATTTTTCTCATAAGTTTGAGATTGTATCACTGTAATCTGAGTACAACAAATTTTAAAGTTACACAGTTCATTTTTGACTTGTGTGCTTGTTACTTACTATGTAACATAGTCAATATCCCTTTGGGGCAACTACAAATCATCATGATGCAGATATGATTGTGGTTTATTAAATGTAGGAGGTGTGGGTTTCAGTTAAAGTTTGGGTTGTGAGTAGGCAGCTAATGATTATGAATGCGATAAATATGCACACATTTAACATTGTCTGTAGGAATGGATAGATGCATGTGTCAAGATATGTGTATGTATGCACATTACACCCAACAAATTAGTTATAATGAATTCTCTCAGAACAGAGACTTCTTTGTGTCATGGATCTCCTCTGTCTGCAGAGACTCAGACAAAGAGACTCAGTCATCAGCCGCTCTGAAGCAGCCTTTCACCACATGCACCTGCATGTAGCATCTGTGATCTAACAACACAGAAAAGGTTATCTTGTGATGACTGTGTCAATAAAATACTTTACTATCTGCTATTCCTGTCGGTGAAGCTCTTGTTTAGAAACTTAGCATTGCTGAGAAATACTGAGCAGATTCTGGCACTCAAGTGTGTTTTCTTGTGTAAAAGAGACCGCCTACATGTTGTTGGTGGTGTGACTTGGCAAGCTGTCACACAGGACAAAAGTCAGACAGTTACACACCTGTCCCACAGTCTCCCTGCAGCTTTCATCTCAAACAGTAAATACACATTGCAAGCCAGTGTCCAGACCAATCACAAGGCAGCGTTGAGCCTGCAAACATCTCAGACTGGCTCTCCATGAGCAGTATCTGAATGACACTCTACTCGCCATACCATCTGCAGCCTATACGTCACACAGAAAGAAAGAAAGAGAGAGAGAGAATATCTGGGTATTTCAGTCTCTTCCTCGTCATCTATTCCTGAGAATCTGTCTGGCTGTATTATACCACTCAAGAGGATTAAAGCAGATACACACACACACTCATGTACCCATCCAAACACAAGCCCTTGACATTGCATAACGCCACATGCACAGGCACGAGTAATCCCCCACCCCCACTCCCCTTCCATTACCTTGTCTTCATCATGCACCATGAGCTCACACCCCCTGCAGGAGGCAGAGCCATCCAGCAGGCTCCTACTTTTGAAGGCAGTTTCACTTAAGGTGGCAGGATCTGCAATAAATACAATTAATTAATTTGATTTTGAATACTTTAATTTGAATACTACTTATATCTAGTTGAGGAGTAAAACTAATCAGCAGGCTAAAAGGACAGCTTGTACCTTTTAAGAGTTAAGATGTAAACACATTCAAGATGATGCAAAATAGTGACAATTTTTCCATGTTTTGAAAAGAGAAATCAAACGAACAAAAGAATCTCTAATATTAAGAAAATTTTGAAAAATGTGTGTAAGTGTTGGACATGGTTGACCATATGGCTGACTACAATCTCTTGCAACAGCATTTATACTCCTTGAATATTGTTTTGTTTGTTTTTTTCACATTGATACCACAAATTGTATTGAATTTTGTTGAAACTAATAATTAAAAAAAATAATACATGGTTTTCAAATTTTTTTTGAGAAATTAAAATCTGAAATGGTATTTAGTCGCCCTGAGTTGGGAGTGTCTGCACACATTTTGCCCATTCTTCTTTGCAAAATAGCTCAACCTTAGTCAGTCTGGATTAATCATCCATAAACAGGCTTTGGTTCAGGATTATTTTGTATTTAGTTTTATGCCACTACCATCTATTATGAGGATGGTGTGGTGATGTACAGCTATAGTTTTTGTCACACTAAACCTTTTTCATGTAAACATAAAATACACTTTTAATATCTTTTGAGATGATGGACTGAACTGTTTGGAAGCTTGGGATTTAGATTTATAATCTAAACGTCCATTGAACGTTTTCTACAACTTAATTGGCAGTTTGTTCAGTAATACTCTCTGAACCTTCAAGGGCTTCTTAGTTGTTTTTACACTGAGATAAATGTACAATAAAGAGGACTCTGTGTACTGAATAGGTGACTTCCACAGGCAGTTGGTTGCAATGAATTTTATTTAGGGATACCAGAGTATATGGGGCTGAATACAAACGCAATCCATACATTTTAGATTTAGATTTTTTTTTCTGTGAAAACCTCCATAATTATGCACCTTTTTCTGTTGGTTTAATCACATAAAATGCTAATAAAATACACAGAAGTTTGTGGATATAATGACACAAAATGCAAAAAAGTTCAAAGGGCATGCCTTTTTTTATCTGTGAACTATATTCGTTATGGTTTTTTTTGGTTACATAATCATTGGAAAATAGTCAGGCATTCTATTCTTGTGTATGGACAAGTCTCAGGCAGGTCAGTGACTCAGTTCCTGCACAGTCAAAGCTTTTCTAATTCACTTCTAAACTAAGAATTGCTTGATTGTGGACCAAGTTCTGTTTTTGTTTTTTGTTTTTACAAGTGGAGTTGCAGTGTTAGACAATGACAATATAATTAAGTGCTTTTCACCAGTCTAATATAGGCAATTATAATTAAAGTGTTTTCTTGTCTCTTCCTCCATTTGTGTCTGTCTCTTTTTCTGCTCAGGTGGGGAACTACAAACGTGCTGTCAAGAGATTTGATGATGGCCATCGGCTCTGCAATGATCTTATGGGCTGCCTGCAGGAACGTGCCAAGATAGAAAAATCTTATGGTGATCAGCTAACTGCCTGGTCTAAGAGATGGAGACAACTCATTGAAAAAGGTTTAGCTTTTTCCATTAAAATAAAGGGACTATTAAAGGGATAGTTAGGACCAGAGGAGGTTCAGATAAAAGGTTATGAGGAGTTAATATCTTACCTGAATTAGATAACACTTGGCATCTTTATGTTACATAAATCCAGATTAGTTGCTCTCGGGGGCTTAGTCTAGTCTGAGAAGGACCAAGACCAAAACAGACTTCTACCAATTTAAAAAAATTGCAGTGTCAAAAATATCACAGTGGTATTTGATGCACATGCTGTTTCATTAACCTTTAAACTGTCCTCCTATTTGCATTGAATGGTAATTTCTTATTTTTTATATTTTTTTGCAGCTGACACACCTGAATTTCCCCATTGTGGGACAATAAAGGATATTTCTATCCTATTCTAATTTATGGAAAAACCAATGATTATTTGTACTGGAAATGCGAGTAGGAAATTGTGCCCCAACACTGATCTTCCTGTGGGAAACACAGCCTACTGAGAAGGGAACATACAAAGCAGTTTTAGTCACAGTAACTACCGAATAGAAAAGTAAGGCAGAGTGAAAAAAATATTATTTATTTAAACCACTTTAAGATTTATGCTTGTTGCACTGCTTTGCTTTAATATCCGTTACTCCGATGGGAACAGAACCTCACTTCAAAAATCCTTAATCAGCCCTTTAGAAAGATACATTTACTCATTAAATCCAGATTTGCATTATATGACATTTGGTTGGTCATATAATATTAGACTAAATTATTCTGTTCTATGATTTTAATTTGAAATTAATTAACTGTTGGTACTCTCAGGTCCACAGTATGGGTCAGTGGAGAGAGCCTGGCTTGCGGTTATGACAGAGGCAGAAAGAGTGAGTGAGCTGCACCAAGATGTGAAAAACAACCTGATGAATGAAGATGTTGAGAAAGTCAAGAACTGGCAGAAGGAGGCATACCACAAACAGATGATTGGAGGCTTCAAGGAGGCCAAGGAAGCGGAGGAAGGCTTCAAAAAGGCTCAGAAACCATGGGCCAAAAAGCTCAAAGAGGTGAAAAAGTGTACAGATATCTTCAGTGATCAGCTATGCCTGTTTAGAAAGTCTAAAGCTATGTTTCATAAAGGCCAAGTATTTCTTTGAATGTTCTTAGTGGACCTCAGTTAATTTAGTATGTGGCAGATATTTATCTGGTAAAAGGTGATCTTTTCTTTTTTTGTGTAAGAAGTTTTATTCCACAATGTATGTTTTGTAAAATCTTTGACGATATCCATGTTTGGGCATGCAGATGGAGGCAGCTAAGAAAACATACCATATGGCCTGCAAGGAGGAGAAACTGGCTGCGGCCCGAGAGGCCAATGGCAAGACTGAGGCTTCTGTCACACCAGACCAGCAGAAGAAACTTCATGAGAAAGTGGACAAATGCAAACAGGACATGCAAAAAGTAAAGACTTCAAAGTCTTACATTTGGTTAGATTACAAAGAGTAAAAAAAAATAAAATTCTAATTATCAAAAAGACTTTAATATCAAAGATTAGCTGAGTAAACACAAAAAGTAGTTTTTAAATATTGATTTAATATACTAACTGGGAAATATATCAGAAATCCGATATTAACCACATCCAGGCCTGATTACTGCCTGACCTGTAGAGTCAAGAAATCATGTAAATAGAACCTGCCTGGCAACATGAAGCATGCTAAAACATCTTAAAAACCAACACATCATGCCTCAAGCCATGAAATTTAGGAACAGATGAGAAAATCAATTACATCTATCAGTCTGGAAATTGTTAAATCATAATTTTGAAACTACCTTTTTAGTTATTCATAGTAAATTAGTTTCATATGAAAATTTGATGATCTGAACCATTTAATCATTACAAAATTGTAAAGTAAATCTGTAAAAGGTCAAACTGTTTTTCACAGCACTGTATAAAGTCTAAATCTGTGCTGATGCTTTATGTCATTGATAGCTTAACAGGTCAGTTACAGGTTCTACTCACAAATAAATTTTAAGCATCTGGTATTTGATTTCTGATTAGAAATAGGTTAACAATTTAACTTCAATCCCAGTTGTTCCCTGTTTCACTTAAATCAATGAGTTGTTTTGTTGTTGTGAATGTTTTTAATATAGCAGGAAAACAATTCAGGCAAGAAAAGGCAAATTCATTTATACAGCAGCATTAATACAAAAGGCAAATAAAAAAGCTCCACAGAACATCAAAGGAAAGACAAGAAGCCTAAGTATAAAAGCATTGCATAAAGAAACAGACGTGAAAATATAAATGTTAAAGCAATAAAAGAAACAACTGTTTCAAACTGTTTATTAGTCAGATTATTTGATCAAAAGCTACTGTAAACAAAAATGTTTTTAGTGCTGATTTAAAAGAACCAACACTTTTTACACAGGTTTTCACGGAGGTCTGGAGTTTTCTTCCAGCATAGAAACTAAATACTGCCCCACATTTTTTATTTCTGGTCCTGGGAACACTAAGTAAGCATGTCTCTGAAGACCTGAGGGGTCTACAAAGTTCTTACTTGACAAGTAACTCAGAAATACATTTCGGCCCAAGACCATTTAGTTCTATATAGACCTAGAGCAGAATTTTAAAATGTATTTATTGACTAACAAGGATGGTGGTAAGGTGATTTTCTAAAAGACGTCATGTGGTTGTTAAAATTTTATTTCAAGTCCAAAACAATACCAAGCTTTCATGCATGCTCTGTGGTGTTTAGTCCTATTGAGTCTAGTTGAGTGCTGATCTTGCTTCTTGTTCTGAAGATCCTCGTGGGAAGACAAAAACGGATTCTCACTTTTAAAACACCTCAAAACTATTTTCACATTCCTTCACAGACCATATGATTCAGTTAAAATATATAAATTATGTTGTGAAACATGTTACAAAAAAAACAATTTTCATTAAATTGGTTTGGCGTCAGGTGACAGTATGTCTTCTGCTTTCTTTCTCAGGCTAAAGAAAAGTATGAGAAGTCTTTGGATGAGCTAAACAAATGCACTCCTCAATACATGGAGTGCATGGAGCAGGTGTTTGACCAGTGTCAGCAACATGAAGTCAAGAGGCTAACCTTCCTCAAGGAAGCCTTGTTGGACATAAAACGGCATCTTAACCTCACTGAGAACCCAAGGTTAGCCAAAATCAGAGACAAGTTTTCCTTATTTTTGCCTCAAAAAGTTACTCTATTATTTTAATCTGTCTTTACATCAGTGTTTAGACCTAATTAATAACTTCCATGAGTGTCCTTAGTGTAATATAGCTTCCTCATCCTTCACCTAAGGGTAGAGTCCATTCTTACATTGAAACTAGCTAGTTGTCTTGATTCTGATCTGTAGCAACAAGCTGAATACAATGTGACATTTACTCATCTAAGTAGTTCAGGTTGTCAACTGATGCTTTAGGAGAATCTGATAAATGGGAGGCTCACTACAACAGCATCAAAAGATCAGAAAGGGACCACAACCTGACTTGTCTACCTGAAGGTTGGGCAGAGACTGAACTTTCCCCAGTAGACTGATAAAAATTAACACTAAATTCACTCTTGTGTGCCCAATTTTTGTTTGTTTGGTTTTTTTTTTGTGTGGCTTTTTTCTTTTTTCTTTTACAATTTTTTAAAATTGCTTGATGTATTCCCATTCCACACTGGAAAAAGAATAGTTTAAATAAATCATTAAAGCCCCAAATTAATCTGACGCTCAGCTCAATGTAGTTCTAAACCAAGGGTCACCCACCTGTGGCTCTGAATCTTTTGTAATGTCTCCAAAAAACTTTACCAAAGCAAGTATTAAGAGACTAACTAATGTTTTTAAATATGTATATAGTAACAAATGCAGATTTTAGAATTTTTTTTTCTGTTTTTTCATTAAATAATTGCATTGAATTTTCACAAAAGAATGATACTGAATGTACCAGCAATATTTTATGTATTATTCTTGTCATGAGGTTGCAAACTATGCTTTATTTTTGACATCATTTTCAACAAATATCAACATACTATAGAAGAAAATCTATCCATCCACTTTTTGCAAAAGTTCAGTTTTCTTTATTTTAAAACCTGAAAATAGAAATAAAATTGTTGTTCTTTAAAACTGACCACAAATTTCCTATAGAAGATAATTATCAAAAAATATAAGTTAACTTTTTTCAGAATGTCGTAACGTTTGGTAAAAATGCTCTAAAACCATTTTCTTTATACGGACTGAGGGCAAAAATGGCTCTTTTGATTGTAAGGATTGCAGACCCCTATTCTAAACCATGAAACTGTAATTTCCCAGAATATACTGCTAAGCAGAGAGGGCACATTAAGCATCGGCTAAGAATTTTTACTGAATAACTGCATGCGTTATTAATTTTGATTTTAAAACATCTAAATAGACAAATTTTTGTTGATTAGTTTGATTAGCCCTGTGTCACATTCAGCACAGTTCACTTCAAGCTGATTCATTTCAACATGAGGATCAACCAGCCGTGTATTTCTCATTAGCAGTCAGGCTCACAACGCTAATTAATCGAACATTCATTCAATGGCGTTTCTGCCAAAATGAATTTGGTTCAGAATGAATGCTTGTCACATCCTGGGCTGCTTTTAAGCTGCGTCTAATAAACAAATCCAGGGGGTACGGCGAAGGGATTTACAGGCTCTTTAAACAAACCTGCCAAGTTTGTTTTTTATCAATTTCACAGGCAATCTTAGAGTTTTAGAAGACTATTTAATCAGTCACCATCTAGCTACTTTTATTCTACGAGCTGCTACCTTACTATTTATGTTATACCATTGTAGGCTAAAACTAGTACATTACAGTACCTTTAAAAGTATGTTTACACTTTTACCTTATTCACATTTTGCCATGTTAAAGCCACATGGGCCAACACAAAGTGACAAACGTGATGCATTGTACTTGAAATTTTTACAAATAAAAATCTGAAAGGTTTGGTCTGCATTTGTGTTCAACCCTGTTTACGCTGATACCCCTTAAATAAAATCAAGTGCAACCAATTACCTTCAAAAATCACCTAGCTTTTTAGTAAATAGTATGCTTGTTAAATCTAATCTTAGTATAAACTGTGCTGCTCAAAAAAGGCATCTGGTCCTTTACAGAGTTTATTTTAGAAAATATTAATTAACAAATAGCATCATGAAGACCAGGGAACACACCATAAGGCATCCTTTCTGCAGTTTTCTAGAAGCCATGAAGGGTGCAAAGCCAATGTGTGAAGGAAGGTGCTCTGGTCAACTAAAACAAACATGTTATTGGTCTGATGTAATATTCTAATTTTAAATGTCATGTTTTCATTAGCTGTAGGCAAAAAATCAACATAATTAACAGAAAAAAGACTTGAAAACATCAGTCTGTTTGTAATCTATATAATGTGTTTCACCAAGTGGATTAAGTTACTGAAATAAATGAACTTTTCAATAATCTTCTAAATTATTAAAATTCACTGTATATAGCAGGGGCAGAGATGCTAGACAAAGTCGATGAGAATATGGATAAAGCTAAATCCAGGGCAGTTCAAAAAGAAAACGTATTAGAAGCTGCAAAAAAAAAATTCAGACAGGAGCAGAGGTTTACTTTCTACAAGGAAAATGACCCTAAACATGCAGCCAAAGTTACATTGGAATAGTTTGGTTTAATGCATATTCATGTGACAGAATGGCCCAGTCAAAGTCCAGACCTGTGTACAATTGGGAATCTATAGCAAGACTTGAAGACTAATGTTCACTGACCCTTTAAATCCAATCTAACTCGTTTTCAGCTATTTTGTTAAGTACAATAGGCAAAAATGTGAGTTTCTAAGATGTGTAAAGCTGGTAGACACATAGACACAAAATTTGCAGCTGTAATTGTAGTAACAGGTGGTTCTTCAAAGTACTAAGTGCCTCATTTTTCAGATTTTTTATTTTTCTAATCTTGCAAACCATTTTCTTAATTAATTAATTAATTACACTTTGTGCTGGTCCATCACAGAAAACATTCAGGTTTGTGGCTATGATGTGACTTAATGGGAAAATCTATACAGTGTATGAAAACATTTTTAAGCAATGTATGTCACTTTTTTGTATTTAGAGTTAGTTAAATGAACACTAAAACAAATTAATTTATCTAGGGTAAATAGCTATGGTAGCTATGGCAGGGAAATTTGGAGAGACAAAATCCGCTCATGCCCTAACCTTGGATCTCTTTCAATCCAGAATCTGAGCCTCAGTGTCAGTTCGGGTGCCAGTTTGGCAGTGGTCCCAGGTCCCCTCTGGTCCCTCTATTGTCACAATTTGTTTCACTCTTCTCCTCAGCTATGTCACAATATACAGAGAACTGGAACGCACAATTCAGGCCATAAGCACACAAGAAGACCTGAGGTGGTTCAGCAATAATCATGGCCCAGAGATGCCCATGAACTGGCCAGCATTCGAGGTACAATGCCCACATTTAGGACCAAACAAGCTCACAAAAAAGTTTACTGGATTTATTCAGTATGTTTTTACATTTTTGTGCAGGAGTACAACCCAGACCAGGCAGCTGCTCCCCCAAAGAAGAAGAAACCAGATGGAGCCCCACCCACTCCAAGCACTGATCATGTGGCTCCCCCTGGTGACCGTAGCAGGTGAGTTGAAGGAAGGCGTTCACATGGTTTACATTTTCTTATTTAAATTTTTTATCTTAAATAATATTGCAGAACATGTTTACGTACATTTCTATATTTTTGTTTATCCGTTAAAAAAAAAAAGTATTGAAACCATTGCTTAACCTTACTGATTTTGATATAACAACTTGAAACATTTTTTAGCAGCAGAGACTTTTCAAACACTTGTTAGGATGATCAGTCAATTTTTTAAATTTCTCACTAAATAACATTTTAAAAAGTTGCTTTACTTGCTTTTTTTGTGTGGGTTTTAAATAAAATTTCACCCAACATTTCATCATAGCGTGAGCAGCTACGAGAAGAACCAAGCTTATTCGGCTGAGTGGTCCGATGACGAGCAGCCCACTGCGTTCTCCGGCAACGAGAACGGTGGGAACAGGAATTCATTTGAAGACGATTCCAGCACTGGGAAAGGCGTCCGTGTGCGCGCCCTCTATGACTATGATGGCCAGGAGCAGGATGAACTCACCTTTAAAGCAGGTAACGATTGTACGACACACCAATGAACATGGATGCGTTTGAAAGCTAGGGTGAAAGACAAAATCAACTGTGTCGTTTCCTGTTCTAAAAGCCTCCTTTACAAAAAATAACAGTGATTAGTCAATAATAGCTACACTGAAAAACAAATTACAGGCACTTGCCACCAATTAACTCAAGCTGCTTGAGCAATGGTCCAAAAAGTGCTTAGAAGTCTGTGCGTGAGCACAAATAATAAGAGAATCCCACTTCATGTAACAACTGTGCATCTTTATCTTGTTTCCTCTTCCTCTTTTTCAAGTTTTTAGCCACATAGTTTAGGACACAATTCTAAATAATGTTAGATATGGTCTGTCCATAACTAATACTAGTTTGGAGGTTCATGTTAAACAAAATGTTAAAAAAATCTTTTGATGAGTTACATGGCTTGCTAGTTTTACTAAGTGCTAGGATAAACTATTCTGGTTTTTTTTAAAGAAAAGACAGTCTGCTGAGAATAATGAACTCTGGAATACAGTACCTTGAGAAAGTATTCATACCCCTAGAAATTTTTTAATTTTGTTAAGTAACAAACACACCCATGTTTCAGTGTATTTTGTTTGGATTTTATCTCATTGAACAACATAAAATATTTCATAATTGTAAAGTGGATGGAAAATGGTATATGTTTTTATGTTTTTCAAATTGCAGCCCTTGAAATTATTTTCAAGGACCTTAGTTCTTAGTTCAAGAATAGTACAAATTTACCATTTTAGGAATGGGATTTTTAAAAACAATGTTATATATTCTTAAATGGAAAATGTTAGATACAACATTTATTTTTTTGTTAGTCATGTTTTTTGCTCTTAGTTTAATACAGTAAGTAGGGCCACAAACATCCAGGGACTTTGTACTCAAAGACAGACCTGGGCACACCCATTCATTAAACTTGACTAAATACAGCAAGGGTTTTCAAAGAACGTTCTAATTTTTGTTGCTGGGAACAGACTAAAACTATATCTAGACCAACAAAATAGAAAACATTAAACCCATAAAGTTATGAAACTGTACACCTTTCTTTTATTAGGGCAAACGTCTGAGACCCTTCTTCTGGCCTACAATAATGTATTGTTTTCTGCTTTGTTTCATTAAAATATTGCATGTTTAATTTATTGCAGAGCAGGTCACAAGAAAAGACTTCACAATAAAATTATTTTGCGTTTTTAATTAGAAAGAAAATATTTCCCTCACTTTGCTGATTTTGGTGGAAAAGTAAAGACACCACTGGTTTAGATCAGAGCATATTCATGTTGTGGAATGGACCAATCAAGGCTCTGTAGCAGGGATTCTAGATGTGCAAAGGTGATTTTAACCAAAAGACTTGAAGCAGTAATTGCAATAACAGTTTTAAAAAAGTATTCACACATTTCCAGATTTTTATTGGTAAAAACTTTGAAAACCATTTATTGCAATTTTATGTATGTGCCACCTTGTGTTGGTCCCAATAAAATCCATTAAAGATTGTGATTGTAATGTGATAAGGCATAGGAAAGGTTTAAGGGGTGTGAATACTTTTGCAAGGTGCTGTAGTTAGTTATTTTTTATGCTTTCTTTTTAAAAAGTAACACAAATTCACTTCAGAATCTTTGTCGTTTGTGTTGATTCAATTCTTTTATTTCCTTCACAGGTGAGGAATTTACCAAGACAGAGGATGAAGATGAGCAAGGCTGGTGTAGAGGTCGTTTGGACGACGGCCAGGAGGGACTGTACCCAGCCAATTATGTGGAGCCAATCTAGTCACATGACCGGACAGAGACATGCCGCTGGAGGCAGCTTGAACCTTCCCGTCCAACTGCACCCTACATAGCCAGAGACTTAAGAGCAACACATCCTTTGCCCAACAGATGCGCCAAGCTGTCTTGCTTAACAAAAACTTAGTAACCTAAAAAGACACTATATCAGTATAGTATATTTTATCCAGCATTTGGGGTGGGTGAAGTTACACATTCAAAAAACAGCAGTTGTACTATTGTATACACATTCAACTAAAACATGATGACAGTGCAGGAACACATTGCTTCTCTGTGTCGCTGTGTTTAATAAACAATGCAGTTTAATATTAACTCACAGTGTATTGCAGTGGGATCTCCTGAAGGGAAGATAGTATAATCAGTTTTACTCATTTAACAAAGATGAGCTTCTCTAACCTGCATTGTGTATATACAGTGTGATGCCATTTTGTGTAGCATTTTTAATGCTGTGTATGTCATTCTTACAATGGGAATGCTGTGTAGTGTTAACAGTACCACAGACAGTATCCTTTTTGTTTTCATTTTTATGTTTCTTTGGAATTCGGTCCAGCCTCTGTTCCAGTGTGTGCAGTGCTATGTGTTTTGAACTGTTTCTGAACTTGCATAGCAGCATGTGCTATGCAAAGAGTTACATTCCCCAAGTCCCTGCAGCCTTGTTACGGCTACAGCCTGATGCAACACTTCAACTACAAATGCAGCATTACATGCTTCTGGACATGCATGTGCTCCTGGTTTCACAAGAGAAGGCTCCTCGATGAACTGACCTCACATTTGCTTTGTTTTCAACCTTTTTTTTGTCCTGTAAATCCTTTGACTTTATCATTCTCATTCAAATCCATGGAAAGGATTTACATTTTTTGCAGAAGCTTTCATTCTTGCTTCTGCAAATCAGGGTTCACTTTAGTCAAACTGTGCTAACGAGGCACACACGCATTAAGAGCGAAGTTTGATCAAGTCAACTTGAGCTTGAGACTGCATTATGGGACAGATGTCTTGAACAACACATGTGCCTGGGACTCTTTTCCAGAGCAAAGGGCGTATGGATGCATGTCAATGGATAATTGTGCAACAGATGTTTGTCTAAGGATTGACCCCTCTCCAACAGGACATGAATGTATTAGTGATTGGGCTTTAAAGAGGGTAAGATATCTAAATATTTTCATTGGCCCAAAGAAAGAGTTATGCGGCACTTCCCCAGCTGAGCCAAAGAATGACCCATCACCTCTCACTCCATACACTAGTTACACATATCTCGTGAAATAGATTCACTGAATTTGTTTTGGTTTCCTAGCCCAACCAAACTCCTTTTTGTCTGCAAAACCTGCTCATTAACGTAGAGAATACACATTACCAGTAGCAATGCATGATGACTCTTCACCCAGTGCAGTCCATGGTTATTTTTAATCTTTATTCTACTGTCTAGGAATTACAGTACCTAGTTAAAGTATTCATACCCCTTGAACCTTTTTCATGTAACAACCAGACACTTTAACATATTTTATTTGGATTTTGTGCAATAAAACCAACAGAAATAGTGCAGAAATAGAAAAAAGCCAAGTTTGGACATGTTTTGGTAAATAAAAAATTGCTATATGCAAGGTGTTGTATGCACATGTATTCAGCCCCCAGAGACAATATTTAATGAACCCATTTTCTCAGGAAATACAGGTACAAGGTTTTGGGGGCAGTGCTCTTCCAGCTGTGCATATTTTGCGACATCTACAATTATTGTTTTAATCTTCTTTGCAAAATTGCTAAAAATTGTAATATTTAAAACTTATTGCCATAGATTCTCAAATGATTTTAGGTCTGCATTTTTGACTCTGCCATTCTAACACTTGACTATGCTCTGATCTGAACCATTCCATTGTAGCTGTGGCTGTATATATAGTGTTGTCCTCCTGTAGGATGAGCCGCCACACTAGTTTTAAGTCTTCTTCAGGCTCTAAGAGGTTTCCTTCCAGTTTTTCCTTGTATTTATCTCAGTTCATTATTTTATCAACACTGACCTGCTTCCCTGCTCCTGCGGAAGAAAAGCCCCATGATGCTGCTACTATTGTTTTTCACCATGGTGATGGTGTGTTTGTTTCCACCATAGGTTTTTGCGTGTGGATCCAGTAGTTCAGTTTTGGTCTGACCAAAGCAAGGACTACATACAAATGTATGTCAGATTCTTCTGATTTTTATCAGTAAAATACATTGGAGTTTGTGGTTGAAACGTGAAAAATGTGACCAACATTCAAGGTGTATGAATACTTATGCACTTATAATTAATTTTATTACTAATGTTAAATTACATTTATCAAATGCTGATTAGTGGGTTGTGTAGTTACAAGTTGCACCTACAACTAAGTTTAGATTAAATGTTTATTGAGACATAGTCATAAAATCCACTGGACCAACAGTGATAGGAGGCATTTAGCTCTGGATTTGGAAAAGTCTCCCACACAACGACAAAACACATCACCAGCTCACACGATGCGTCTTGTAGTGCAGCGTGTCCAGCAGGGTACAAATGGCTCCTGTTGTCAAACTCTCCCACTTTTTAATGCACACACACACACACAATACACAAACATGCAAAGACACAGGCGGTAGTCTTAGAATACACACGATATCTGCAAGTTCAGACTCTTTATCTATAATTCCAGGTGAATTCTTTGGGGTAAAACATCTGTATCATCCAGTGTGTATGAGTAGTGTAAATGTTATACAAAGTTGTAACCAAACAAGCAAAAAAAATGGAAAAAAAAATGCAAGTGATTGACTATTAAGACAAAATGTAGTGTTATACATGTAAATGTGTTTCATTAAATGACAGCAATGGATAACGTATTAAGTAATAGGTACCATATCATATGACTTTTATTGCAATGAAACTGTCAGTGTATTATAAAAGCGTGATGTTATCCCACGCTGTCAGATTTGTACATGATGATGTAATTTAAAGATTATATTATATTGTAACTGTACAACTGTGTTGAGTTGAAAATGAGACCTAACTATGTTGAGACAGTAAAAAAGGTGTACATGTAAATGCTTTTTTTTATGTTGACCTTTTTTCCTTATGCATAGAGGGGGCTGCAGCTCACAATGTGAAAAACCCCATATTAGCGGTCTAGAAGATGTATGTTCATAGTTAGTAATGTACTTTTATCTCCTAACTGGTGTAGTGCCTGTTCATCTTGATGTAACAAGAAGTTCATTTAAATATGCATAAAGGTGATTATGATCACAGATAATAATGACTATAGTGATAAAAAGAAAAAATACAATCAAATTTGCTGTGATGGTATCAATACTGGGATATTGATTTGAAAGGAAAAGAAGTTTGTTGAAAAAAATTTTCCGTCTGTGTGTGTGCGTTTGTTTTTCTATGTAGTCCACATGATATTTTAGATGATTTTTCTTGTTTCCGTTATGAAGGTGAGACTTCTTGCTAAAATCAGACAACCTAAACAGAAATATAAAGATGGGGACATTAAAAATTAATGAATTATTCAGGTGGAACCCTTTATTAAGAGGTCAAAACCTCTTACGGTATAAAATGTAAAACAAAAAAGGGTATTCATTTACTTGAATCAAAATTTTATTTACAGTAACAAGGTAGTATAAAGATGGACATGTTTCAAACAGTAGAATGCTGTTAAGAAGTCAGTCAGTCATTTTCTATACCGCTTCTTCCATAGTGGGTCACCGGGAAGCTGGTGCTTATCTCCAGAAGTCTATGGGCGGAAGGCAGGGTACACCCTGGACAGGTCGCAAGGGCAACACACAAACAACCATGCACACACTCATTCACACACCTAAGGGCAATTTAGAGAGCACAGTCAATGTCTTTGGACTGAGGAAGCCAGATTACCCAGAGAGAACCCACGCATGCACGGGGAGAACATGCAAACTCCATGCAGAAAGACTGAGGTCAAACCCAGGACCTTCTTGCCGCAAGGCAACAGTGCTACCAACTGTGCCACCATGCAGCCTGTTAAGAAGTCTGAACTTATATAAATACATAAATGAGATAAGATAAAATTTGCTTTTCATAAAATCAAAGTTGACACAATTATTAGTACCTCTGACAATCAATTTAAACAAATGTACGGTAATTGAATGTACTTTTTCTAATCCATCAATTTCTAGAAACTTTTCATCTCTAATCCATAACTTCTTTTTCTCTGGGGAATAGATATGACATGATGCTCATTTTTTAGTCACTTTTAGAGAAGCAAAGAGTGGCATCTCGGGGTCACCAAGTCTCAGTAACAACCATTAGAGGCTTGTTTATGGGTAAATGTTTATGCATTTAGCAGACACTTTTATCCAAAGCATCTTACAATTAAGGATACAACAAGGCAGTTAGTATCAAAGCTAACATGCCATCAGCTGTTTATGATGCTAAACAAATCATTTTCTGTGCTACTGTCACAAATGTAAGCATGTGGAGTTAGCTAAACTCTACTGGAGCTTTTAACTGGAACTGCCTCTTTTAATCAAATGAAACAAAAACTGGGATTTTTGGAAGAAACAAAATACTCCAGGTGGGTTTGGTGTCAAACAAAAGATAATTACGTGGAAAAGCACTCACTGTCCACTGTTAGGCTGTTTTCTTAGTGGATCTGTAATGCTGTGGGTCTGTTGCTGTTCCAAAGGCCATTGAAACCTCAGAGTGCATTGCAACATGACGTCTTTGAAATATTTTAGATCAAAAATATGATGGACTCTAAAAATCAACTGAAAATGCGTTGTCATTTAGTCTTTCAGCTGGATGGAGATCCAAAAAGATGGTCAAATCAACACAGACATCTCAGTCCCGAGATCAAAATCCTGTAGAATACTTTCGGTGTTAGCAGAAGAAAGAGATCGGAACAGAAGACCCAGGGCTCCGGAAGATATAGAAAAATCTTGCAGAGGAATAATCAAAGTTACCTCTTACTGTAATCTATGTTAAGGCTTTTTACACATCTTTACCAGGCATCCCAACACATGTGACCAGCACTGCAAATATTTGTTTTGCTAGCAATAAGGCAAAATTTGATCTGGACAAATACACATGTGAAAACTTTGCAAAAGCCAAAGCAGAAGGTGAGTGGACAACTGTAACAGTCTAGTTCTTTACCTTAAAATTAAATTAGATTTAATTTTATTTTACACTGTGTACAGGTCCTTCTCAAAATATTAGCATATTGTGATCAAGTTCATTATTTTCCATAATGTCATGATGAAAATTTAACATTCATATATTTTAGATTCATTGCACACTAACTGAAATATTTCAGGTCTTTTATTGTCTTAATACGGATGATTTTGGCATACAGCTCATGAAAACCCAAAATTCCTATCTCACAAAATTTGCATATTTCATCCGACCAATAAAAGAAAAGTGTTTTTAATACAAAAAACATCAACCTTCAAATAATCATGTACAGTTATGCACTCAATACTTGGTCGGGAATCCTTTGGCAGAAATGACTGCTTCAGTGCGGCATGGCATGGAGGCAATCAGCCTGTGGCACTGAGGTCATATGGAGGCCCAGGATGCTTCGATAGCGGCCTTTAGCTCATCCAGAGTGTTGGGTCTTGAGTCTCTCAACGTTCTCTTCACAATATCCCACAGATTCTCTATGGGGTTCAGGTCAGGAGAGTTGGCAGGCCAATTGAGCACAGTGATACCATGGTCAGTAAACCATTTACCAGTGGTTTTGGCACTGTGAGCAGGTGCCAGGTCGTGCTGAAAAAGGAAATCTTCATCTCCATAAAGCTTTTCAGCAGATGGAAGCATGAAGTGCTCCAAAATCTCCTGATAGCTAGCTGCATTGACCCTGCCCTTGATAAAACACAGTGGACCAACACCAGCAGCTGACACGGCACCCCAGACCATCACTGACTGTGGGTACTTGACACTGGACTTCTGGCATTTTGGCATTTCCTTCTCCCCAGTCTTCCTCCAGACTCTGGCACCTTGATTTCCGAATGACATGCAGAATTTGCTTTCATCCGAAAAAAGTACTTTGGACCACTGAGCAACAGTCCAGTGCTGCTTCTCTGTAGCCCAGGTCTGGGGAATGCGGCACCTGTAGCCCATTTCCTGCACACGCCTGTGCACGGTGGCTCTGGATGTTTCTACTCCAGACTCAGTCCACTGCTTCCGCAGGTCCCCCAAGGTCTGGAATCGGCCCTTCTCCACAATCTTCCTCAGGGTCCGGTCACCTCTTCTCGTTGTGCAGCGTTTTCTGCCACACTTTTTCCTTCCCACAGACTTCCCAATGAGGTGCCTTGATACAGCACTCTGGGAACAGCCTATTCGTTCAGAAATTTCTTTCTGTGTCTTACCCTCTTGCTTGAGGGTGTCAATAGTGGCCTTCTGGACAGCAGTCAGGTTGGCAGTCTTACCCATGATTGGGGTTTTGAGTGATGAACCAGGCTGGGAGTTTTAAAGGCCTCAGGAATCTCAGGTGTTTAGAGTTAACTCGTTGATTGAGATGATTAGGTTCATAGCTCGTTTAGAGACCCTTTTAATGATATGATAATTTTGTGAGATAGGAATTTTGGGTTTTCATGAGCTGTATGCCAAAATCATCCGTATTAAGACAATAAAAGACCTGAAATATTTCAGTTAGTGTGCAATGAATCTAAAATATATGAATGTTAAATTTTCATCATGACATTATGGAAAATAATGAACTTGATCACAATATGCTAATATTTTGAGAAGGACCTGTATATGTACTGGTTGAACAAGACATTTAATGTGGCCATGTTTGTTTTTGTTTCTCTGCCAAAAAAAAAAGTTAATGTTATATAAGACAGGGCCACAGGTATTTCAGGTCTACTAATCTGACCTTGACAAGAAACCCACTCCCATCATATGCAATCAGTATATTTTCCTTACAACACAAAATATATTTCAGAGGTTTGTAAAAGAACCTCAAAAGATTTAGCAGGGTTCAGATATAAAACAATACACTATAACACCTACTAGAATATACAGTCATATTCAATAAATTAGAATATGGGTTCTGACGAGGCTCATTTGTCAGATTAAAAGCACCATTGGAAATTAACAACCATCAAGAAGGTATTAAACCAGTTCTTCATCAAATCCATGTAGCTGTATTAAAAACATATTTATAGGTCTGATGTAATATTTTAATCACAAATATTGCGTTTTATTAGCAGAAAACAAGCAGTATACTTGAACATCTTGCAGAGCATATAAGACAATAAGACAACTTTCTGCACGTTGCTACAAGCCATGAAGGGTAAACAGTAAACATGGAGAGAAAGGTTCTCAAGTCAGATGAAACCCAACTTAAACTTTTGGCCAACTTGCAAAACACTATGTGGAAGAAACACTGAACACACCATCCTCACCATGAAACATAATGATGACAGCATCATGCTGTGGGGACCTTGTTCTTCAGCAGATTCAGAAGGGCTGGTCAGAGTTGATGGGAAATGGATGGAGCTAAATACAGGGTGTTCCTGGAAGAAGACTTGTTTCTAAAAAAAAAGACTTCAGACTGGAAAGTTCACTTTACTGGCAGCACACATAACCAGGGCTTTGAAGAAATGGTTTAGATCACATTATATTCATGAATTAGAGCTAAAACTTGAGAATCGCTGGCAACTCTTAAAAACTGATGTTCACAAACTCCATATTCATTTGAATGACCCTATGCTATTTTTTTAAATAAAAGAATGAATAAAAATCTCCTCAGATAATTTCATATTTAAAGAGTTAAAGAACATTTGTTTCTTTTTTTCTTACAGTTCACAATTTTACGAATGTTTGTCTGTCACATGAACACAATTAAATACATTGAGAATTGTGGTTGTAGTGTGAAACAAATCCAGAAATATTTCAAGGATTTTGAATGCTTTTGCAAGCCACTGTAGATAATTTAAAAAGTAGCTTTAAATTGCTACTGGCCTTGAAGAAAGAAAGGTGCCTGGATTTAGGCAGCCCCTAAATTGACACCTTCCAAACATTCTTAGGAAATTCCTGGATTTATTTTATTAGTTTGAATTTCAACTTATGTGCCAAACTAACCTGTATTGTAGACCTGTTACAACTTCAATTAAAGCCCTGTTGTGTATAAAAATCAAAATCTTACATGCTTTCCTTGACTGGTAATAATCTTAACAGGTAAGGTATATACACTGAATTATATAACCTTAAAAACAGCTTTATGTCTTTTTTTTAAAGCTTAAAAATTGAGATTTAAATTGTTTTGAAAAAAATACCAGTTTAAAGCAGGAGTCCATTTTTTGGTCATTGACTCCATAAAAAAAGAAAACTAAACACACAACAAAGCATGTAATTTATCTTCGTGATAATTTAATTGTAGAAACATTCATCAAGCATAAGAAATGATCTTTCACTTGTTTGCACTTCCTCACTTGCATACATGCGCTGCTGTGTGATTCACCTTGCTTGCTCTGGCCAGAGGAAACTACAGCGATGTTATACAGAAAACAACACACTTAGCACTTGATAAACAGACATTTGAAAGAAGAAACACATATCGTACGAGTTATTGGAAGGAAATGCTTCAACGGAGCTGTAGTTCTGTATTAGCTGGTATTGTTATATCATAGTTCAGCACCTCAGTGACTTACACTTTCATTGACTAAAGGGCAACCTTTCCGATGAGGTGGTCTACCACACTGACTGTCAATGATATAATCACAGAGATCATAACCTTTCTCTGACTTTGGAGTCAACTGGAAGGAAAATAACATGCCCTTTGTGAGGGTTATATTACTCAGTGCATAGATTAGTCAGTTTGTAAAAGAACGTAAAGAAGTCGTGAGACTGTCCAAAGGACTTATTTTTAATTCATCTGTGAAATTATCAGTTCTAGAGATGCACCAATCAGGCTATTCCTCACAAATGCCAATTTCCAGTTTTATTGTTGGTACGACCTGCTGATTGCGATCTTGTCTTATTTGATTTTTATTCTATGAACTATGACACTTAAAATAATAAAAATTATTTATTAGAGGGAAGTGGTTTTAGACCTAAAATATTTGCATTAAAGTATGCATCCCTCACCTTTAGATGAGTTTTATTAAAACCCCAAAAATGCACTAAACTACAAGCTGATGGTTGTTGTATACAGGAAATAGAATGTTTCCTATCTTGCCATGCGTTCAGGGGTGTTGAAAAATGTGTTTTTTACATGGGTCTAAACAGGAACAGTTTGTGCAACATCTTTGAAGCATGTTTTGTTTCTGATGCGCTCCCATTTTGAATAGTGCATGTCTATTGGGATCAAGAGATCACTCCCTGTCTGGGTATTAATTAACCTTCACTGCTCCATGAGAGCCTACAAGTAGTTAGATAAATATTAGCAGAATTAATCAGAAAGTAGCATAAGCCGTCAGTTTCACTTTCAGTTTCAAGCATCCCAAGTAAATCTTCATCCGTGCAGACAGCACAGTGTAGGGTGAGACTAACTAATATTACTGGGTCATTGCAGCAATACTTTAGTGAACTACGCAGCAGTAGTGCACGTGTGGTATGCAGTACATGGTGGGTGAGAGCTGCTTATGCAACAGAATTATTCACCATGTCAAAAGATCCACGGTCACCTGGGTAATCTGGTGATCTAACTCTATATGATATAGAATCAAATGTGTATCCCAGAGCATAATTTTCCTTACTGCAAACAGGACTTCCTACACCTTGGAAGCAAAGGGCATAGTGTATAACGTGGTATTTTGGTTCTGATGCATTTAACGAATAGAGGAAAAGAAATCTGATTTTTTTCAGTATTTGAAATGCCCATAGACAGATCAGAGCCAATCAATAGAAGATTGGTCAATTCCAATATCTGGCCAATTTATTGGTGCATCTCTAATTAGTTCAGTACATGTTAATACATAACTTCCAAAACATATAGATAAAAACAGGACAAAAAAAAAAGAACAATTAAAACTGCCAGTTTAGTTCAAACATAATCCAGATTCTTTGGGTAAATTAAAACATTGCCAAAGTTATAATTCTTAGCTACATTCATGAAAGACATTCAACCTAAATGTTAAATGTAAAAAAGTTTAATACAGACTGAATTAAACCTTTTCATTTTGTATAATGCGGCATTATGTCTTTAATGTTTATATGGCTCGAGTTTTGAGTCTCACAGCATGATGTGAACTAATCCTTTTAATATGTTTCTTTTAAATAATCATGCTCCCATTTGTGAGGCACAACCAGATACTTAGTCTGGAAACTCTAGAAACGTTAGAAACATCGACTTCAGAGAAGACTTTGCAATAGCATATTTCATACCTGCTTCTTGACTTCATTGTGTATTCAGGGCCAATTTAAAACTTGGTGGATCATTCTGGAGAAATTGAAATGAGAGCTTGCAAACCTTTAAATTAAACCCAATACCAACTCTCACAATAACTGGATAAGCATCAGAAAATTTAATAGAATGATATACAATTTGATACAAGTAGGTAACAGCAATGATTCTATGGATATATGAGGAGTAAACTTGATTTAGCAAATCAATTTTCCCAAATCTATACTTTTCTAATTAGTAATGACAGCCTATCTGACTGGTTAAAAATCTGTTTAGCTTTTTAAACTCCAGGCAGCGTGACAGGATAGAAAAAAATGTCAATGTTCCAATAGTCATGTGGTAAAAATATTACACTCACTGACATCTAAAACCCCAAAACTGCATTTCAGGGTAACCTTTACAATTAGCATTAGTGCTATACAGGCCAGCGGGTCCAAAATTCAATTCAACAAACTAAAAAGGAGCAGAAACTGTAGAATCAGTTGGCAAAATTAATGGCTTTAACTCTTTAAGTCTCTTTTCAGGTTGCACAATGCACACACATCTTCACAAACAAAGCTCTCAAACACCCACTACTTTCACCTCTGTCCATGTGCACCCGTGTCAACAACAAAAAAAAGAAATCTTAAAAGTAAAATAAAAGACTTATCACTCAAGACTCATAGCACTCATATTTTTTAACTTAGCATTCACACGTGCATACAGTGGGATGTTGGTTCAGCTGCACATCAGGAGCGTTGGCCTCTGACTTTTTTAAGTGTAATTGGACTTTGCATAAAGTGTTTTGACCTCCACACTCCAGGTTAAAGCCTCCTAGTTTATTGGTGTGAGATAATCCAGAGGTACAACTTAGTGCTGCCATACAGTGATAAATCCCATGATTAGGAATGCCCAAAAGGAGAGGGCTCCTGTATCTGTAAGAGAGGGGAATAATAAAACAAAAAAACATTAATCAGAGGTGCAAAATCAGAGAGACAGAAAGCAAACGCAACAGATATTCTGATAAGAATATTTCCTGGACTAAAAGGCTGACCTTAAAGTTACAGCAATTAGTCAACTAGACGAGCATGATTAATATACGTTTTAGACAAAAACAAACAATTGAAATCTTGACATTCTGAAGGCACCCACATAGTCAGGCACGATGTCCGTTTACTGTGAGCGGCGTGGAGTCTGCACGGATTGTATGAAGACGTTTAAAATTTCATAGTCGAGCGTACTAATTTCCTACATTTCCCACACTTCCTGCCACGGCGTCATCAGACGAGGTGAAGGGGCTAATTTACCTTGTAGCTTTGGGGAAAGAAAAGATGGTGGTATATAAGCCCGTTAAACCAGACTTGGGAGAAGAATACAATACACTGGTGAAGGACATGAAGACAATGGACAGCAAGAAACAATTTGGATACTTCCAAATGGATAGTATCAAGTTTGATGAGCTAGCTGGGCGCCTAGCCCCGTTTCTTCTCCACCAGGGCACCCTTGCACACCTGTCAGTGTCCTCGTGACTGTCTGGTTGCAGCAGTGTGTTGCACCCAGCTATCGCCTGGGCACATCAACTGTGTGACAAATAATGATAGAGATGAGTCTTGGAATAAACTGATTCATGATTTTTTCCCGCCGAGCTGTTTATTGTGTGACACCAGTCATAAAAATTGAACCTTGAGCCTCGAGAACGTGCGAACGTCGACGAAGTCAAGGATGCCCGACTCTGTGGGAGCCTTCAGACTTTGGCTACTTTGATTTTTTTACTCACACACCATAAATTCAAGTCCTAAATACCAAGGATGTTTAAGCAGATCTTTTACTGAATAATGTGAATAGCTGACTGCTGCATTTGTTTTCAAACAGAAGCTGCCACATGGCTTTCAAATGTGAAGTACTTCCAGTATAGCCACCAGAATCCAAAGACTCTTTGACCTTTTCTTGTGATTCTCTGCATGTATTCAGTTTCTTTTTTCTTCCATATTTGCAGCATTGTTTCCTGTATTATACTCAGCTTAGGCACAATGATTGACACCTCTGACAAAGGAGTGCAAAAAGCCTTAAAATCAAAATCCTTTTTGCTGCTGTAGCATTGTCTCCAACTGATAAAAGATATGAAAATGCCAACCTTTAATTTCAGATTTTTAATTTTGCGAGGAAAAAATGTGACATCCCCAGTGGCACAATTTTTTGCTACCCCTGCTGTCAATGCAATGTAAAACCACGTTTTGACAATAGAACAGCACTTAGGCTGGTTTCACACAGGAAGTGGCGACCACGTAGAGTTGGCCGGGCATTGAAAGAGAAAAGAAAAACTTCCAAAGCTCGCTGCTAGCGAACTGCAGCAAAAAAAGAGCGGCATCTTTGGGTCATCAAGTCTCCAACCGTTATGTGCCATCTACATGCTAGAGCCGCACAGTATGTAAAACTGAAAGATCACTGTGCAATAATTGCAATCGCAAAGGATTGCTGGGATGCAATACTTGGGAGGGTAATTTGTTTCAAGCATCATTCATGCAAATTCTGGATGTCAATAATTTATTTGGCCTGTTGGATAGACTTTTACAAAGACTGGTGGAAACGTTGGAATGAAGGAAAAGTAAAAAAGGAGTCAGAAAATGTGGGTTTGCTGTAACTGATATAGCCATCTAAACAGTATCATAATTACATATTTTTCTGCTATTGTGCTGCCCATTTATACTAAAAAATAATCTGGTAAACTATACCAATATACTAAAAATGGGTATTCACAGGTTATTTCAACAGGATAACTGTTATGGCCGTTGGCCTGCGATGGCAGTCGTAATCATGCAGATTCAAATGTGGCAGCAAACCGGTGGGATTAGCGGATCTCCTATTGGACCGGCCTTGTAAAGCTGGACCAGTCACGTCTGCCGATCGACCACCTCTTCCTTCAGGAAGCTCTGAGGGACTAATTCAGTGGGGCAGCTTTGAACTGTGTACACTGCTTGCCCCCTTGTGCCTCCTGTTTGCTTTGTGAACTTAGTGTTTTGTGAGTTGGCTGTGTATCTCTGTAGCTTGTGGAGAGTTTAAGACTTTTTTTATGAACCTGGTATTGGGTTTGAACTATATGGTGGTTTTCTCTGTATGGTTCTGATGGTTTAGTTTAGAGAGGCTTTCTTATGGTTTTGTCTATTGCAGGTTTAGACCAGCCCCAGCCCTGAGAACATTGACCTGTGATGAAACGTATGCTTGTCTTGACTAACAACACTTGTAATGTTGTCTCTTTATGTTCAGAGCCTTAATAAATAATCCTTTTCAACCTGAACTTACCCCCCTAGACACTACTTTTATGTTACCCTTTTCTTCAGTGCCAACAGTCGGTGTAACAATAACAATCCAAACATAGGACCTAATCATCACAGGAATGATTCACCCTTCTTTTAAAGGGCCATCAAAGTCACCAGAGATCCTCATATAGAAAAGCTGAGAGGTGGGTGGAAGAGAAGTTAGGATAATAGTGACACCAGGACTGAATGATCTAGAGAGACTGTGCAAAGAGAGTTGGTCAAAGATCCCTCTGAGTGTATGATTCAACCTTGTGAAATGTTACAGGAGAAGATGAGTGCAGGGGTACAACTTATTAACAGAGGCCATACAAACTATTGTGCCACCGGTGCTACAGAGTGAGATTATCCTATTTCAATAAAAGCTGAATTTCTTTTAAGGCTTTTTACTAGGGGTGTTGATAAATATGTTGTATGAAACTCGCCAGTTTGCAAGCTGTTTCGAAGAATACCATGATTCAGTTTTAAAGCCCATGATTGAGTAGTATGGAGAATCTTCATTCCCAAATGTCTTACCTGGTTACATGGCACTACTGATAGACTGCTTTGTAGGTGATTTGCTACTATATCCACAGAGCTGTGTGAAAGTCCATTCTGGCCTTGCTGCAGCTGGTGTGGGCTTCCCTGCAAATATTCCTCTGTGACACTACTGCTGCTGTCACTGTGGACATGGTTGTTGTTACTGCTGGGGTACTTGCTCTTCTGTGGCGAGGCAAAGGGGTTGTAGTCTCCTTCTAGGCTACGGTGGGGCTGGGTGTTAAACTCCGCTTGGAAAGACGAAAGCTGCTGCGTGACTCCGAGGAGGCCTCCGATCTCTACACTCAGGATCACCCAAATGACATCTGATGACACAAAAGGAACGGGTCACTTCATCCACAATTCTAACACTTTCTTAATTATATGACATTATATATTATATTACAAAACAGATTCACTATAGTGCATGCTAGGTGTAGTTTTAAAAATCCATCTGATGCTAAAATTGGCATGTTGGGACATTATTTAGTAAAATACTTTGGTCCTAATTTGCTTTCTAAGGAATATCTGGAGGGTTATCAGCCGTTTTAAACGTTTTACTGCAGCAAATGCACAATTACCGTAATTATATTACACTTTATCTTCATTAAGAACTGCTGCCTTCCACAAGCTACATGTTATGATTGGTTATACAACATTTCCAAGGTAATCATTACAATATTAGGGAGACAATAGGGAAGATGGGTATCATGTCCCAAAAAATGTTGAAACAACTTCAGTTGTTTGGGTCAGGCTGTTTGATTTAGAAAGATCTTATTTAACAAGCAGTTGAGATTGTCATGGGGAGCGCAGCTCTTACTCCTAACTTCATGTAGAAGAAATCCCAAAAATCTTTTTCAATTTGCAACTACAAATTATGTAGCCTGAACTATACGATGTAAATAAGCAGTCAAAAACTGGTTTGTCCTAATGGTGCTTTTTGGGCTGGGATTAAATACAATTTCTCATCCTCATGGATGCAGTTCACTGAAGTTCAAAAACAAATGAGCTTATGATCTGTTAGCAGTGCATTATTTAAGGGTTTATATGTCTACTAGGTAATCCAATTATTCTTTTGTAAAGATTCAATTTCTCACTTTCCAGTTCTCCAACATTTAAGTTCATATTAAATTATAAACTACTGAAATTCACCAAAAAAATTATAGCAGATATGTGTAGAGTGGGCAGCCCTTAAGTAAGGAACCTGCAAAATCCAGACAGTGCAAGGAAGGAAGGGTGGAATGAACAGAGGAACCATGGCCTTGGACGAGCTGATTTTTATCCCAGCCGCTTCACACTTGGCTGCGAACCGCCCCAGTGCGTGCTGTAGGTCTTAGCTAGAGGGGGCCAGTAGGACCACGTCATCTGCAAAAAGAGACAAAATCCACTGGTCCCCGAACCAGAACTCCTCCGGCCCTTGGCTGCGCCTAAATATCCTGTCCATAAAAGTTATGAACAGGACCGGTGACAAAGGGCAGCCCTGCCGGAGTCCAGCATGCACCGGGAACAGGTGCATGCGAACCAAACTCCTGCTCCGCTTGTACAGAGATCGGATGGCCCCTAATAAAGGGCCTCTGACTCTGTACTCCTGGAGCACCCCCACAGGGCACCACAAGGGACACAGTCGAATGCTTTCTCCAGGTCCACGAAAAATATGTGGACCGGTTGGGCAAACTCCCATGAACCCTGGAGTACCCTGCAGAGGGTATAGAGCTGGTCCAGTGTTCCACGACTGGGACGAAAACCACACTGTTCCTCCTGAAGCCGAGGTTCGACTATCGGCCGGACTCTCCTCTCCAATACCCTGGCGTAGGCCTTACCAGGGAGGCTGAGGAGTGTGATCCCCCTGTAGTTGGAACACACCCTCCGGTCACCCTTCTTATGAAGGGGGACCACCACCCCAGTCTGCCAGTCCAGAGGCACTGTCCCCGACCGCCACGCAATGTTGAAGAGGCGTGTCAACCATGACAGCCCAACAACATCCAGAGACTTGAGGTACTCAGGGCGGATCTCATCCAACCCCGAAGCCTTGCCACCGTGGAGCTTTTTAACCACCTCGGTGACTTCAGCCTGGGAAGATACTGCTTCCCTGGTGGGAAGCAGTATCTTTACAATATCTTTGATTTTTCAAATAATTTTATGCTCCCTAACTTTGTTCTAAAAACATTAAAAACACAATCAAATGATTACAGGTGAGTTTCAAATGGCGTTTTTGCTTGAAACAGCCTACATACAAGGGTTGGACAATGAATCTGAAACACCTGGTTTTAGACCACAATAATTTATTAGTATGGTGTAGGACCTCCTTTTGCGGCCAATACAGCATCAATTTGTCTTGGGAATGACATATACAAGTCCTGCACAGTGGTCAGAGGGATTTCAAGCCATTCTTCTTGCAGGATAGTGGCCAGGTCACTACGTGATACTGGTGGAGGAAAACGTTTCCTGACTCGCTCCTCCAAAACACCCCAAAGTGGCTCAATAATATTTAGATCTGGTGACTGTGCAGGCCATGGGAGATGTTCAAGTTCACTTTCATGTTCATCAAACCAATCTTTCACCAGTCTTGCTGTGTGTATTGGTGCATTGTCATCCTGATACACGGCACCGCCTTCAGGATACAATGTTTGAACCATTGGATGCACATGGTCCTCAAGAATGGTTCGGTTGTCCTTGGCAGTGACGCACCCATCTAGCACAAGTATTGGGCCAAGGGAATGCCATGATATGGCAGCCCAAACCATCACTGATCCACCCCCATGCTTCACTCTGGGCATGCAACAGTCTGGGTGGTATGCTTCTTTGGGGCTTCTCCACACCGTAACTCTCCCGGATGTAGGGAAAACAGTAAAGGTGGACACATCAGAGAACAATACATGTTTCACATTGTCCACAGCCCAAGATCTGCGCTCCTTGCACCATTGAAATCAACGTTTGGCATTGGCATGAGTTACCAAAGGTTTGGTTATAGCAGCCCGGCCGTGTATATTGACCCTGTGGAGCTCCCGACGGATAGTTCTGGTGGAAACAGGAGAGTTGAGGTGCACATTTAATTCTGCCGTGATTTGGGCAGCCGTGGTTTTATGTTTTTTGGATACAATCCGGGTTAGCACCCGAACATTTCTTTCAGACAGCTTCCTCTTGCGTCCACAGCTAATCCTGTTGGATGTGGTTCGTCCTTCTTGGTGGTATGCTGACATTATCCTGGATACCGTGGCTCTTGATACATCACAAAGACTTGCTGTCTTGGTCACAGATGCGCCAGCAAGACGTGCACCAACAATTTGTCCTCTTTTGAACTCTGGTATGTCACCCATAATGTTGTGTGCATTTCAATATTTTGAGCAAAACTGTGCTCTTACCCTGCTAATTGAACCTTCACACTCTGCTCTTACTGGTGCAATGTGCAATCAGTTAAGACTGGCTACCAGGCTGGTCCAATTTAGCCACGAAACCTCCCACACTAAAATGACAGGTGTTTCAGTTTCATTGTCCAACCCCTGTAGGTAAACTCGGAAAAACCTTTTTAAATATTTCCAAAAAAATTACTCAGGTGAGTTTCAAATGTATTAATGCGAAGATAATATTATTGTTCTGGTGACTAAATTTATTTGTGATTCTATAGGAGTTTTAGTGGAGCTGCTGGTATCCCGGTTTCTTTCTCGACTGTCTGTGTGACGTGGCTTCACATTAAATTTGCATGAAGTGCAGGTTTTTAAGATCTGATTACTCAGAATCAATTTCCCTGCCAGGTAGGAACACAGCTAAAGCTGTTGACTTTGGATTGAATAAGTCAGGGAACGTGTTGATGTCAGATCTGAACAACGCCTTAATAACTCTCTTTTATTAAGACAGAGCAATCACAAAAAGGAAAAAAAATCTTTCCTGTTATAATGCTGTTTTCTACTCCATTTTAATTTTCCTTTGTGTACACTTTCACTATGTATAAGCAGTGAGATTGTTGGAATAATTAGTTTTCCCCCAATGTTGCCGATATCAGAGTCATCATTACAAACTGCTTGTTGTAGCTGCTATCCACAACAAGCAGTAAGCGATTGCTGCAGTGTAAGTGTACTGCCCTTACCTCCATAGTAAAGTCCCGTAGCTGTGCACATTCTCCACTGACCCTGGTACATGCCAGGAGAGACGGGGCTGTGCATCTGCACGCTGACATCAGTCATTTCCTGGGGATCTAAAGAGCGTACCATTACCATGTTCACATGACCAAACTGATCTCCTCCCACATACTTCAGAGAAACCCCAGGAGGCCATGACTCTGTACCTGAAAGACAAGCAAACAAGCGATCTGGTGATGTGACACAGGACTGTAATTTTGACTTGTATCATATAGAATCAGCTTTGTCTTTTAATATAAAAAAACATTTCCCCCGAATTTTCCATTTCAAGATTCCATACTTTTCCAGATTCAAAGGTCTAGATTTTTCCAACAGTTTCACTACCATTTTACACATTTCAGGACAAAACATTCACCTACTTGGGTTTTGATATCTGTACGTTTCACAAATGATAAAACAACACACTACAAAATCCGGCTTCCAATTCAACAAACTTAGATCTGCTCTATTTGATATCTAATAATAATTAGGTGTATAACATCTGATTTGAATTTGAGGCTGCACAACATAACATCGCAATATCAGTGTGTGCAATATTCAATTAGCAAAGGACTGTTTGGAGTGCAGTAATAGTTGGCTGATATATTTCAAGGGTTATGAACTTCCATTTAAATGCTAATGTAATATTTAGCCAACTGGACAGAGTCTCACGGAGGCAGATGCTCACACCGGACACAAATGACATTGGCCAAAATGCTAAAGGTCACAGAGTGATAGAAGCACAGACGAGAATAGAGCAAGGATGAACACAGGAATATATCGCAACAGATATTGCCAAGTCACTATTTAACCAAAATTATCACCATCGCAAGATTTTAAAATATCGTGCAGCCATATTTTGATTATGTTACAATACAGTTCTGTGTTTTTGTTGGCCTGATCTGTTATCTCAAAGAAGGTATTGCTGCAAAATGACCTGATGCCATTGGCTGGGCTTCCTTTTATTGAAATACTATAACCCAGATAGGATGTAATAAAATTCAAATCTGCATGTATGATTGGCCAGTACTGGATTGCTAGAATTATATATACTTAGAAATGCATTGTATCAGTTTATATTTATACTTTCTAAGAGGGTCTGGAGGCTGAGGAATCTGTCCAATATTATTTTTAAAATATCTGAATGAATGTGCATTCATCTGATTTTTACCTTTCAAAAAAAGTGAAAGAACAGAATAAAGTCTGTAAATAAAACATTTTTTACATAACAAAATTTTCCTTTTTCTGAACTTGTCCGGACAAGTCTAATTCTAAATGTAAAATAGATAGTTTTCCAGACTTTTAAAAATGGAAAGAAAGCCTGTGAAAAACTGTCAGCGCTGTCTTACCGGTGTTCTGTATCCTCCAAGTCTTTGTGAATGGTGTGTCAGGTGGAACAGATTCACCCTCGCCAATTGTCACATCCTTCACAAAGGACATGCAAGGTGCATTGAAGTTGGGGCTTTCAAAGTCATAGTAAGCTCCTATGGCAGCCTGCAAGTTCCTAGAATACAACAGAAATTCGGGAAATCAGTACAGATTCCTGCACTACAAAAAATATAGGTCTGTGATTTTTTAGCAGCAGTTTACACAGAATGAAGACATTTAAGTTAAATAAGAGTGACCTTCCACAGATTTACAACAGGTCTAAACTTTGACCGGGCCATTCTTATACTTGAATATGTCTCGATTTAAATCATTCCATTCTAGTCCTGGCTCAAGGTTTAGGGTTATCGTCCTGCTTATAGCCTCTAAAACAAGCTGATAGGGTTTGGATCTTTTGGAGGCTATAGAGTTGTTTTTTTTTTTTACATCAGGTTTGCCCTATTATTTATCTTCCCATCAACTCTGACCAGTTCCCCTGTACCTGCTGCAGAAATGTATCCCCAGAGCATGATGCTACCACAACCATATTTCACCATGGAAATGGTGTGTTCAAGGTGAGGTGCAGTGTTTGTTATTAAATGGTTGCCTTTGATTTAATTTAGAGGTATCCGAGTAAAGGGCGCTGAATACAAATGCACGCCACAATTATCAGATTCTTTTTTGTGACAATTTCAGAAAACCATGTACAGTTTTCAAAAAAACTTCAGGTTCAAGACGTATGAAGACTTTTGCGAAGTGCTTGAAACTAGTATTTTATTTCCTTGTGTTTACTGCTTCTTCTGATCATATAATGCTACATTTACGCAGGGATATGTGTTTTTAAGGACAACTTCAGAATAGCCAGTGATTCTCTCGTTTTCCCACCATAGCACTGCCTAACGCACTGTTAAAATTTGAAAACAAGCCACCGGAAGTCAAATTAATGCAAACAGCAAACCAAAAATAATTTCCCCGATACTCTCAATGAAAATATCAATATTTAAACTCTCCCCATGCTAAATGAGTTTATATTTTATCCGGACTATCCACCGTTGAAGGCGCTCTAAGCAGATAGTGAGCGCTTGTAAATTATGTAATGAAGCGGTTTCTGGGCTGGCATTTGCAATAGATATCCCCTAATGTTATGTTACTTTAAAGATGTCCTACAAAATGTCTGGATGTCTATGACTATATTCGCATTACACAACAAAACAACGTAATGCAAGCCCTACTTTTAACAGATATGCAAATACTGCCACCAGCTCCGTCCCTGACAGGCAATCAAACGTCACACACACACACACACTGACTCAGCTAGTTACGTTACTACCGCGTCCTTAACTGTGCCTGGTAATACGTCCAAACGATAATGTTTCTTGTCAAGTAGAGAAAATTAGTTTCAATGTTTTTATTTTGTCGTTTCCTTTTTTAGATTAGTAACATTTGTGCAGCGAGAAATGCGGTGCAGAAAGCTAGCTACATGTCTATCTTTTTCCTTTTTTTTTTTTTTTTCCCCCGCAACACCCAGCGCACAGCAGGCCGGAAACGAATCCCCGGGCTCACCAGTTGGTCATGTCCAAAAAGAAGGCGCATCCGGCGGGATTCAGTTGAAACCCGAGCAGCCTCTGAAATTCCGATATTAAAATGTCTTTGTCTGTTGTGCCCATGCAGCTGAATTTCTGCATGAGCTCCTGGTCCAGGTCCAGGTCCAGGTCCATGCCCTCCATGTCCGAAAAGCCCGGGGCAGAGACAGGGGGCTGCGCTACTAATTTACACCGAGGCCTCGACTTGTCATAACAAACTCCAAAGCAGGGCCGAGTGCGCATGTCACATGACTGCACCCTGTGAGTGAGCGAATACAGAAAAAACGAAAGAGCGCTATTTCACATTATTGACTATTTTGAAAAACTGTTTACTGTAGTAACATGTATAACTATTAATCCTTTCAGTAAAATCATAATTACTGTACGTTTATGAATTCTTAAGGAATTACTACAATAAGGGTGTACGTCACAGTTACTTGGATAAATTCCGAACTTTTGTGATGTATTTATTCAAATGATTTAAATTTTTTTAAATCTGTAAGTTGTCTGGAATTTTTACATTAAACTATGGGGACTATTAAGAACTGGTTCATCCAGGAAACTAATTAAGTTAGTCCAACATATGTGTCATTAAATAAATTGCAGGAACACTCATATTACATTTAGTTATTTTATAGGTGAAACATGCGTTTTGGAAATCAAATAAACCCCTAAATGACGGTCCTTTGTTAACTGATCCTATTTAATATACAGATTTATTGAGAATCTGTATTTAGGGTTTTTTCAACAGAAAAACACATGCTTAAAATATATCACTCTCTGTGTAATGAGCTATATAATGTGTGTTTGAATTGAATAAGTTACGTAATTTAACGTTTGGAGGAAATTCTAACTTACTGCTATTCAGATGTAGGTAGGATTTTATTTCTAACGTCGTTAAATACAGTATCTTATGAATGGTAAATGCATCTACAATGATCATCCAGCAGATGGCAGCATTGTGTCGTAGCTGCTGTGGTGTGTTTTTTTATTTTTTATTTTCCCATCTCGTGAGCTCCGTGTACGTGGGCCAGCGTGCGCGTAAGACTGGGGTTTAGCTGTTACTGTCCGGTGTTTAGCGAAGAGGTAACAGCCGCTAACAAGATGGACAGTATGGAGGTAACTGACAGCTAGTGTATGCCTGTGTAGACAGACAAGCCACCGACGTTGTTCGTCTAGATACCAGCAGCAGAAATGGCGGGGATTATTAAAAAGCAGATCCTGAAACATTTGTCAAGGTAAGTGTTTTTTGTTTTTTTTTGTTAGCCAGTTAGCCCATCTGGGTGATGGATGGTTGTAACGTTCCTGGTGTTGTGCTTCTAATATACCAAACCTTTTTCACGTAGCTATGCTAGCTACTTTTCAGCTCACAAACACGTTTAATCAACAACAGTATTAAAAATAACAGTGGGACGACATAACGGGGTCACTGCACAAGAGCAGCACTTTCCCATACATACCTGTTTATTCCCGTCAGCGTTACCTTGCTATGTTTTATGTATTGACCTTTAAGTTCCCAACCCCCAAATATCTAAAATAATGGATTTATCTCAGATGATTATAATCTATCGACCTATGTGTAGTACGGATACACTAGGAATTAATTTGTTTCCAGATCTCTTAATGCAATTAAAGACAGTTTCTTGGTTGATATTTTGCCGAAATATGACATTTATGCCAAAGAAACAGGTGTGTCTGTGCACTGATTTACACCAGTTTTCATTTTGTAGCTCCTGTGCCAGATAAGATTGAATCTGATTAGCTATGAGTCTTCAGGCTGTACTCCAGTGCAGTGTTTCCCCAACCCTGGTCCTCCCTGTGGTCACATACAGACAGAACCCTTTTTAAAGGGTAATTTGGCTCTTCATCCAGGGTGTCTCTGTGTTATGGGGCAGCATGCAAATAAGGATAACAGCTTTGTTTTATGCATACACACTAAAAGTAGAAAACTGCCAATTTATTCAACATGGTTGCCTAATGATTCTTAAGGAAAAGCAATAAAGAATGGGGAAAATTAGTTGTATTTCCATACTTCATTCTCTACTCCACAATCTAAAAGTCAGATTTATCAATTCTTTAGTTTCTTTTTTTTATATATATACTTTATGTCTGATCATTGTAGAGGTATGTGCTATAAATTCATAGTGAATTTTTATATTTCTAAACAGGACAGATATATGTCTGAAAACGTATGGTATTTTGAAATATAAAAGATTTATGAGACCCAGACACACCTGATTCATAGGAATGAATAACCTCACCAGCTTATCTTCAAGCCCTGCTGAAGCCTGCTAATTACATGCAAGTGAAAATCAGGTGTGGGTCAAGAAGGGAGCAATCAAAACACACAGGCCAGTTTAGAACAAGGACCAGGGTTTTAAAAAAAACAAAAAAATCTCCTCTAGTGATCTTTGGCGTTCTGGACCAGCTTTTCTCCCCTCCGTACTTTTATTTAATTTGTTCTGTATCTAAAGCTTACTCTCGGGAAAAATAGTCTTACTGTGGTTTGAAAGGGTTCAGTTTAGCGGTCTAGTTTTTGCATGTTTTACCAGGCAATAAAACTACCACGTTTATGTCGTGGACCTTTTTTTTTTTTCTGGATCTGCAAAATAAAATGTACCTATTTATTTTTTTTTAAGATAAATGAAATGATAAATCCTCTGTTTAGCCTTTCTGGTCTACATGCAGTTCATTTTGACAGTAAGGACCTTTGTCTTACCCTGCGACTGTTCTTGCTGTAAAAATACAGTGAGTCTAATACTAACAAAAGCACATTTCTTCAGTCACTTATTTGATTGTTTTATGTTTATATAGCTATTTCTGTTAAATGTTTATGAGCTGTTTTGTTCTCAGTTTAATTAAACTGTGTGTACAAAGACTCCTTTGTCCGTTCTGACTTCCTGAATGTTTGCAGTCATTAATCCTTACTAATCTCGCCTACTAGCAGGCATTACTTAGTCAATAAATAATAGCCTCATTATGATCTTTGATTTAATGTGAGTTCTAAAACACAGACTGCTAATTCAAGTGTTTCTGTTGTACCAAAAAGTGCAAAAGAAGGGATTGAAATGCACATTATTATGCCAGTTAATGTCAGCGTTTAGGGCTTGTGAAACTTCATTATCTCTTGGATTGTGCTATGTAAATTAAATAGAGGGTTTGTATGCAATAGTTCTCTATACTAACAATAGCTGGTGGTTTATTCCTTCACATTTAAGGGAAACTTAAGTATTGAGTTACTTAGGATTATCTGGAGTAATGTTGTATGAGGGCTGGGAACCACGTGTTCAGTCCGGAAACTGACAGAACATGAGTCTTGCAGTTTAAACTAAAAGGTACACATCATAGCTCAGTTTATGACTCTGTATTTCCTGCTCTCTCTTTATTGGTATCTAGAATTTTATAGATATTTGTGACAGCTTTGTATATTTGTGTATTTTACAATAGCTTGGAAAAGTATTCTTGCCACTTTAATGTCTGTACATGTTGTTGTGCTTTGACTTCAAACATCGGTGTATTCAGTGTTTTTGGTTTTAATGTGATTGACCGGGTGTGTCTAAAATCAGTCCACAAAGGCAGGTAACATGTATGTTTCAGGTCTCTCTCTGATTTAACACACTGATGACATGTTGAGGGGTTCATTCAGCTGTTTGAATGAGCAGTGTTTGAGCAGGTATGCATCTAAAACCTGCAGGACATTGACCCTTGAGTACTGGAGTAGACACCCTTGTGATAAACCAACTTCAAATAGTGCATACTTGTGAAGTAGAAGCAAAATGATAAATAGGTTTTTGGAGTGTTTAACAAAAATAAAATCCCTGAAGTGTTTTGTGCGGATTTATTCAGCCCTGCTGAGTCAACACTTTGTAAAACCACGGTTTGCTGGAATGAGACCTGTAAGTATCCCAGCTTTGCACATAGAGCCTGAAAGGCTTGCTGACTTTTCTTCTGATTTTGTATCCGATAAGGAATTTTTACGTTGTCCTGCTGGAAGGGGAAACTCTGCTCTTGTCTCGAATCGTTTGCAGCCTCTAACAGGAGGATTGCTCTTCATTTAGCTCTATCCATCCTACCATTAGTTTTGAAAATCTTCCTTTAAGGCAAACTGCAAAAAGACTTCTTATGGTCTTTCAGCAATGACTTTCTTCCTTTCGTCTCTTTCATAAAGACCAGATTTGTGGAATGCATCCCTCTCAACTGAGCTGGAGATCTCTGCTGCTCCTCCAGAGGTACCATGGGCGTCTTGGCTGTTTCTCTGATTAATGCTGTCTTTGCCCGACCTCTTAGTATACAAAGATGGCCATGTCTTGTTGGGTTTGCCATACTCTTTCTATTTTTGGATAATGGATTAAACGGCGCACTGTGAAATGTTCAAAGCTTGGGATATTTTTAATAACCTAAACCTGCTTTAAAGTTCTCCACTACCACATCTCGGACATGTCTGCTGTGTTTCTTAGTCTTCATGATGCTTTCTGTTCACAGATGTTGTCTACAAAACCTCTGAGGCCTTCACAGAGCAACTGTATTTACTCAAAGATTACTGAACTGGAATTTATTTCGAGGCACCAGAATAATAAAGCCTAAATACAAATGAACATTACAGTTTTCACTGTTTTTATTAGAGAAAAAAATAGATAAACCTGTACCCTTTTCTTCCACGATTCCAATACTTTGTGTTGATCTATCATACAAAATCCCAATGGACTACATTAAAGTTTATGATTGTAATGTGATTAAAGTTGGGGAGATTTGAACACATATGACTATTTATTTCAAGGCACTGTATGTGAAATTGAAGCCCCTAACTAACAACTTAGCCCTGTTGCATGTTTCTGCCCATGTTGCTGGTACCCTCTTTATGGTTCCTTTGGCTCACCATATCGCCACACTTGAAGAGTTTATCTATGTTGGCACTCAAATGACTTGGAAGCATCATCCCAACATAGGCAACAATTTTGACTTACATTTTTTGTTTCCCCCCCCCAAGGTTCACCAAGAACCTGTCCCCGGACAAGATCAACCTGAGCACGCTGAAAGGGGAAGGGCAGTTGTCCAACCTGGAGCTAGATGAAGAGGTCCTTCAGAACATGCTTGACCTGCCGACCTGGTTGGCCGTCACACGGGTCTACTGCAACAAAGCCGCCATTAGGGTATGTGCTTATTGACTCATCCAACCTGGTTGGCTGCATAAATCACTTGTTTACTCTGTCACAGTTTATTTTCAACAATTCTCTTCACTAGTGGTGCACCTCCCATTTGACGCTGTGCATTTGTAGATGAGCAGTGACAGATTCACAAAGATAAGAACTGCTAGCGGCTTTGAATGTTCTGAGTCTTTAGACTTGGACTGGTTGCTGATAATGGACTGATCATTCGTGATTCAGAAGAACACTGAAGGCCAGAGGCTGTCATGATTCTGAGATATAGTGGCTTGTGTTCGCATAGCTGACAGGCTGACTGCTTTTTTTTGTTCCCAAACAATTTCAGTAATCCTGCATTTCAAAGATTCAATTCAATTCAAATTCAAAGATACTTTATTGATCCCCGAGGGGAAATTAGAATTCCAGTACAACCCATCCAAACATACATCATGACACAAGACAAGGGAGACGGGTCACTGAGGCTTTGCTGCCCACTCACAGGCGCTAGATGAGAAAAGAGGCCAAACAATTTCAGTAATCTTGCATTTCAAGATCCATCGCTTCTAAAGTTGACCTAAAATCTGGCTTTAAAGTAAGATGCAGACATTTACTACTTTTGGCACAATATTCTCTACATTGCGTATGATTTGTATATTATGCTGCTAGCTGAAACCTTCTAAAAATTGAAGACATACTCCAGTAATTTAAGTTAACCTTCCTGTTCCAGCCTAAGGGATATTTGCATGATTGTTTCTGACAACAGCACTGCAGACTGCTGTTGAAAAATGTCTCTCAACAGTTCAGTTTATTTAAATTTTACTGCTACTTTCACGATCCACTTCTCATCATCTAAAGTCATATTTTGTTGTTTTTGTTTAGCACATTTACTCAGATCTCTGACACGATCAACATGAATATGTTGGTACCAATAAGGTGTTCTGAAATGCCTCCATCAGTTGATTCAAAAGCCATTGTGATTCGAACGTCAGTGTTTATGAACATATAAATAATATGATAGAATCTTTTTTTTCAATTGAATGATAATTATAGTAGATATAGTATACTAGAGATCTGAGTCAGACAGTTTCTTTTTGATTAGCTCTGATTGGGTGATCAGCAGGTCAGATACAGGAAAAAAATATATATTTTTTAATATTTAAGTGCATTTAAGCTAAGAACTGCCACCATTTTTGTTTCATACATGTATTGACCAACATAATTTATTTTGATTAACTTTGTTTTGAATTTCATAAAAATCAGATAAAGGTTAGGCACATACGCTTCAGTGAATAAATGTTGTTAATTTCTTCATTTAGTGTTAAACCTCTTAGAAAATAAATCTGAATCTATCACAAAAGAAATTAGCAGTTCGGTACCTCAAAGGAACCTGGAAATTGGTGTCGGATAACAAAAGCTTGATCTTTGTGCATGCCCACGTTCCTGAGTGATAATGTTTTTTTGCTGTAGTGTACGTGCTTCATGCTGTATCTGATATCTTGGGACATAACGTATATATGAGTGTATAATAAGCGATATTTTTGCTGTTTTAACCTTAGCTTCAGGATAGTATTATTCGAAAAACTTTAGATTTACTGGTTGTGGTGAAATTATTTGATGAGCTGCTTCTTGTTGAAGCATGTGATTCAAATTGAATACCTTCCAAAATCCACATGTAGGTAAATTTGGTACATAAATATTCTGAGCTCAGTACAGTCCGCGTTTAAAGTGACTAATTTAAAATTACAGTTATTTAATGTGCTCTAGCTAGTGATTCACTGATCGGACTTTGATTAGAAGTTTAATCTAGTGATTCAGATTTTATCAATTGTAATTTTCTTTCTAGGGTTTTGTTTTATTTCACCTAAGAAATCCACCAAACACTGTCCTTAAAAGAAATGTTCTGCAGGTTTCTCGATAGAGATGGTAGTTTTAAATCCAAAAGAAAGTGAAGGGTTTATATAACCCATTTTATGCATTACAAAGAAATGTCCATAACCTTTTTATTGGATTTGTTCTAGTACATGGCGTTTGGTGGGTTTACAGACAGAAATTGATGATGAAATATTTGGTGCATTTGATGAACAGGGAAAAAAAATCAGATTTTTCTATATCTGACCCATAGATTACCTGTCTGTACCACTCATAAAGCTGGCAAGTTACTATCATTTAGACTTATGTCACTGTCCACCACGTTAGACATAGCATTAGTTACTCAAATCGGAGCAGGTTGGGAAAGTCAAAAATGTTTTAAACTTTAGATTTTCTGTTGTAAATTTGGACCATTCTGTACCCTCTCTGCTGTGGGAGCTTTCACTAAGCCTTTGTGTCCAGTGGTGCACATCACTGTGTGACGTGTCTCTGAGTGACACTCTATTGTCTTTTCAGATACAATGGACAAAGTTGAAAACAAGCCCAATTTGCCTGGTAAGGATGACGAAATGCTTATGTGGAGTGAAGCTGCCTTTTGGTCTTTTGTTTAAAAATAACTTAACTCTGTCATAACTATAGCATTTCTTTCTGCATTTTACTGCTGCAACAGCTGCCTTCCTTATCCTGATATCATTAAAAATGTTAGGTTACTTTTGTATTGGCTCAATTGTGTGTGGTTTTAATGCTTTGTGTAGTTTTTGGATAAAGTGGAGGTTGAGATGAGGACATGTGAAGAGCCTCGTCCACCCAACGGCCCCTCTCCCATTGCTATAACAGCAGGACAGAGGTAAGCCATCTAAAATCCTGAAGTGAATTGTCAGAAATCGATAACTGAGCTATTTTCCATGTCGTGTATGCGTTTCCAGTGAATATGGCTTTGCTGAGAAAGTGGTTGAGGGCATGTCTGTCAGGATCAATTCCATTACCATCAAGGTACAGGCTCGTGCCTTCCACGCCTCCTTCGAGCTGTGGCAGCTGCAGGGCAACAGCCTCAACCCCAAGTGGCAGCGCAGTGACCTTCGCTACACCCGCGTCACTGATCCCAAGAGAGGAGAGGTAAAGTACTGCGCTGTAGGCATTTGCTCTCTACACTGACAGCCATATAACAACCAGCTAGATTTCTGTCATTGAAGCCACATGTTTCTATTAAACCTGCAGTAAAAGATTTAATCAGGTCACATGATTTTATTAGCTCCTGGGCCTTTTTTTAGGATGAACAAGCTCTCCCAGTAAAGCCTTGTATCCATTTCTTTCCTATCCACAGTGTGGTCCCTGGGCAAAAGCCTCATTCTAGTCTCCTCCTCAACCACATTAAACCAAACCAACACCCAGCTACCTGACAAAGCCCATTTTGACCCAAAAATAATTTCACGTTTTAATACTTATCAGCAATGAAAATCAATGTGATGTTTTAGTAATTTGTTATCAAATGGATTAAGAGTTCAGCAATAGTTCTGAAAAAGCAAAGAATCCATTTTTATTGTTTGTTTTCTTCACAAATCACAAACTTTGAACTTTGAAGATTGTATAATCAGTGTAGAATGAATTAGTCTAGGTTTGGCCAGTCTATACGTTATGCTTTTCACCCTTGTCTCAATCTAACGAGTTCCTATTGCTAAAAAATATAAAAAATGCTTCCCTTTGTTTTCACAAATAGAATAAAAAGATTTCCTGAGTCTGAAATGATGTTTTAAAAAAGCCCTGTTCAATGTAGAACAGTCAAGTTTTGAGTAGTTCATATATTTTTGACTTTGAACTAGACATGATCGTCTGTAATTGACGGTAGATGAATAAAACAAATGCGATTTTGCGCCAAATTGAACCTTAGATCCCAATTTCAGCACAATTAACCTGCCACAGTGTATCGCAATTATATTTCTTACATTGTTTATGCTGTACACAACACAGCTGCCTACTTCCTATTGACTGCACATGCAAACAAGCAATTGAAAACTTTTTTGGCAACTGACATATGTGCTTATAAGTACCTCTAGGCTGTGCCACCCTGGGCAGTGAGCCATATACAGGTCCTTCTCAAAATATTAGCATATTGTGATAAAGTTCATTATTTTCTATAATGTAATGATGAAAATTTAACATTCATATATTTTAGATTCATTGCACACTAACTGAAATATTTCAGGTCTTTTATTGTCTTAATACAGATGATTTTGGCATACAGCTCATGAAAACCCAAAATTCCTATCTCACAAAATTAGCATATTTCATCCGACCAATAAAAGAAAAGTGTTTTTAATACAAACAACGTCAACCTTCAAATAATCATGTACAGTTATGCACTCAATACTTGGTCGGGAATCCTTTGGCAGAAATGACTGCTTCAATGCGGCGTGGCATGGAGGCAATCAGCCTATGGTACTGCTGAGGTCTTATGGAGGCCCAGGATGCTTCGATAGCGGCCTTTAGCTCATCCAGAGTGTTGGGTCTTGAGTCTCTCAACGTTCTCTTCACAATATCCCATAGATTCTCTATGGGGTTCAGGTCAGAAGAGTTGGCAGGCCAATTGAGCACAGTGATACCATGGTCAGTAAACCATTTACCAGTGGTTTTGGCACTGTGAGCAGGTGCCAGGTCGTGCTGAAAAATGAAATCTTCATCTCCATAAAGCTTTTCAGCAGATGGAAGCATGAAGTGCTCCAAAATCTCCTGATAGCTAGCTGCATTGACCCTGCCCTTGATAAAACACAGTGGACCAACACCAGCAGCTGACACGGCACCCCAGACCATCACTGACTGTGGGTACTTGACACTGGACTTCTGGCATTTTGGCATTTCCTTCTCCCCAGTCTTCCTCCAGACTCTGGCACCTTGATTTCCGAATGACATGCAGAATTTGCTTTCATCCGAAAAAAGTACTTTGGACCACTGAGCAACAGTCCAGTGCTGCTTCTCTGTAGCCCAAGTCTGGGGAACGCGGCACCTGTAGCCCATTTCCTGCACACGCCTGTGCACGGTGGCTCTGGATGTTTCTACTCCAGACTCAGTCCACTGCTTCCGCAGGTCCCCCAAGGTCTAGAATCGGCCCTTCTCCACAATCTTCTTCAGGGTCCGGTCACCTCTTCTCGTTGTGCAGCGTTTTCTGCCACACTTTTTCCTTCCCACAGTCTTCCCACTGAGGTGCCTTGATACAGCACTCTGGGAACAACCTATTCGTTCAGAAATTTCTTTCTGTGTCTTACCCTCTTGCTTGAGGGTGTCAATAGTGGCCTTCTGGACAGCAGTCAGGTCAGGCATGTCTTACCCATGATTGGGGTTTTGAGTGATGAACCAGGCTGGGAGTTTTAAAGGCCTCAAGAATCTTTTGCAGGTGTTTAGAGTTAACTCGTTGATTCAGATGATTAGGTTCACTAGCTCGTTTAGAGACCCTTTTAATGATATGCTAATTTTGTGAGATAGGAATTTTGGGTTTTCATGAGCTGTATGCCACAATCATCCGTATTAAGACAATAAAAGACCTGAAATATTTCAGTTAGTGTGCAATGAATCTAAAATATATGAATGTTAAATTTTCATCATGACATTATGGAAAATAATTAACTTCATCACAATATGCTAATTTTTTGAGAAGGACCTGTATTGGCCATTTGTCATGTTTTGTTAACCTGATTATAATGTAAAATTTTGATGTAATAATTGTTTCAGGTGTTGACTTTTAAAGAAATTAACTGGCAAACGTTACGAATCGAGGCAGATGCCATTGAGAGTGATGACCAGGACCTTGGCAGTACCCCATTACGTCTCATCACTAACCAGGGACGCATTCGCATCGCTCTAAAACGCAGAGTAAGGCTATATTTCTATTCCACATCCACTCACCTATCACAGATGGAGTGATTTGACATATAAACCCATTGCTTTGTTATCTGTTTCCAGATAAAGGACTGCAATGTGCTGGCATCCAAGCTGCTTTTCATTCTGGATGACCTGTTGTGGGTCCTGACAGACTCTCAGCTCAAAGCCATCATTCATTATGCCAAATCTCTGAGTGAAGCCATGGAGAAGTCAGCCCAGCAGAGAAAGAGCATGACTGCTGAATCCTTACAGGTTTTACCTGTTTTCGTTCATACTTGCTGTTTTTTGTGGTTTTATAGTTTGGTCGGAATGACAGAAAAGGCCTAATAAAGGAAACGTATCACACTGACCTGTTACACTAACATTTTGTGTATGGATATCTAGATCAAGATCTCTTTCCTCTCTGACACTGATCTGAGTCATTTAAGCTTAGGCATTTGCCAGTTTTGAGTCCCAATCCAATTCCTCAAAATACAGTGATACATTTTTAAATAAAACATCAGCACTTGCTAAAGGTACATGGTCTTCCGAAATGACGTATAAAAGGCAATCTGTTAAAGAGTTCCCACTAATGAAAAGACCAACTCTGAGACATTTTAAGAAACTTTTTGGCAAATTGCTGGAAACTATGTTTGTTGATTAAAACTTTGTCTTAAGTGAACTAACTTTTAGACTTTTTTTTTTTTTTTTTTTCACAATTTTTATTTTTGTTTTTTCTGTGGCTCAGACGGCTCCTCCATCTCCTGTGATCCACAGCCTCTGGACAGAACCCCCACCCTTCTCCACAAGCTCCCCCAACAACATAAGTCAATACTTTGATCTTTATGATGTCAAGGAGTCATCCTACCACACTTTCATATCACGCTTGGACTTACACATATGCAATGACAGTTCTTCAGTGGATGAAGGTTAGACGGCAGTATATCAGCATATGCTATATCTTAGCATGCTGTACTCTTCCAATTATACTATATTTGTGCTGTTTTATTTCTCCAGAAAACTTAGGTTGTGTGATGTTATTCCTAAAATCTTGCACATTGTTCATTATTTGATGGGTAATTGCTGTCAAGCTGGTTTTAAACAACTCTCATGTGATACTGCACAGATGAGCCTCCCCCACCGGGCCTGCAGGGTGCCATGCAGCTAACCTTTAGGAAGCTGGGCTTTGACTACTATCCCATTCACAGACCTGGTGAGTGGAATGACTGGTTCTTTTTCTGACTGCAGTTTTACCCCTTAGGCTGTGTGATGCCCTCTCTGTGACCAAAGCATCCAGTCAAGACTGGCTGTTGGGAGAATCACCGCTCTGGCAGACTAATGGCATCGGAAAATGTGCCCAGTGTTGTAATCCTCAGTGGAATATTTGATGTAATAAACAGTAGAGTTGCCTTCCAATCTAATTAGGTTGAGTTAAAAAAAGGTATGATATTCACAAATAAAAAATCTGTGTTGCATGCCCACTGTATATGTTCAGCCCATTTTACTTTGATACCCCTAAATAAAGTCATTAGCAACCTGTTGCCTTTAGCAGTCACTTAATCTGTGAATAGAAACACTTGTCTGTAATTTACCTTTGTATATAAAGGTGCTTGGGTCAGACGAGACCACAGTTGAACTCTTTATATGCCACACCCTGTGTGAGGTACAATACTAATACTGCACGTGCCCCTAATCGCATTATCTACACCATGAAACACGGTGGTGGCAGCAGCATGCTAACGCCCTGCTTTTCTTCAGCAGAGACAGGGAAGGTGGTCAGAGGTGAAGGGATGAATGGAGCTAAACACAGAGTAAACCTGGAGGTAAACCTGTTAGAAGCCGGAAAATACTTGAGACCCGGACTAAGGTTCATCTTCCAGCAGGACATCAATCCTTTAGCCAGACAATTTGATGGTGTAGATCAGAGTCCAGGTTTAGATATATGGTCACAGATATTCATTCAATCTGTCTGAGCTTGAGCTGTTTTTCAAAAAATGGGTCATAGTGTCAGTTTCTAGGTGTCTAAAGGTTGTAAAGACTTGCAGCTGTAATTGCAGCAACAGGTGGTTCTATGACATGTTGACTCCAGGAGGCTTAATTCAAATGCATGGCACACTTCAGATTTTTCTTTGAAAAACCGTGGAGCATTTCCTTTTCATTTTATTACGGACTAATCTGTGTCGAGTATCACATAAAATTCCAATCAAAGACATTGAAGTTTTTGGATGTAACATGACCTTACAAGTAGAAAAACACTGAAAAAATATGACTTGTTTAGGTGGTTTGTATGAAGATAGCCTCCTCCCTTACAACATTTAGAGCAGCTAAGTTTGCAGATAATTTTAAACAAATTTCAAAACGTCTGGAAAAGCTACAGACGAGAGTCAAGAGAATGGCCATAATTGAAGTAGTATTTTTTTGGGTGAAAATCAAACCTCATAGCAACTGTAAAGCACACTGTTGAAGGGCTGATTATTTTAGCTTATTTTACAGCCACAAGCTCTAGGCACCTTGCAGCAGTTGACCTCAACATTAACTCTTCCTTCGAAAGATTATTCAAAGTCAAATCAAAGGCCCTCTGTCTGACCGCTGAAATAGATTTTCTTTATTGGAAATATTAACTCTAAAGCCTATGATGGACTAGTGATCTGCTGGCAGTGTACTGCTCCTCCCACCGAGAGACTGCTGTAGATGGGCACCAGCCATCTTGTCCATTCTGCGACCCTTTGTTTTTATTTTATCTAAGCTCTTTAGGATGACTGTTTACAAGAAGGAACAACTGTTTGTCTAAATTAGAGAGTTGTAGTTCAGAATGATGACTAAATCACATCTGTTTCTGACTGTTGCTCTTACTCAGCTGACGGGTGTCGACACTGGGAACGCTACAGTGGAGCCATGGAGGCGCAGGCCCAGTGGGCAGGAAAGCTGCTGCAGGAATATCAGAGGAGAGCTGAAGCCTGTGGGTTCCCAGGGCCACATGCTGAAGGGCCCCATCCAGCCAAGGACTCTCCTGCAAAGACTGCCAAGGGTATGACTTCAGAATCTTTCCAAATATATTTTATTTTCATATCTGATGAAGGCAAAATTAAAGCTTCTGAGAGAAATAAATGCATGCCAACAGTTATTTCAGAAAACATCTTGTTCAGAATATTTTCTCTGAAGAGTTTGATTATTTTACATCACTTCATCCAATTATCTGCTTTCTTTTCTTTATTATAGTTATAAATATAGCAGCTATTGGGCTCATTTCATCTGATCCATATTCACAAATACAAGCAAATGATCTTCTTCCCATCTCCAAACTATAGATGGACAGACTAGCCCCAAGATGAACCCGTCTGACAAAGAGCAGGCAAACAGCAGGAACTCAATAACAGCTTCTTTAAATTCAATCCTGAAGAGGCTGCGATCTAGCTGCGTGGTGATCAGGATGGATGATGTGGACATTCACCAGGCAAGCTTTTATCACAAACTGATTTGATACACATACAGTTTATGCAGGAGTTTAAATGGAGCCAGAAACCTCAGTCGATGGAGTAAAACAGTTGGACACTGGCTGATGTTGATACCAGCTTCATAAAATGACTGAAGAAATGCTACAAAAAGATTGTTTGATGAAATGCTTAAAAATTCTCTCCCTTCAAATGACAGTAGAGATGAGTTAAAAACACATGTTTTTGGGGAGGAACCTCTTCAGTCTCTTTCCCAACAGTGGTGTGCTCATCCCTTGTAGAATATAACTGTTGCTCAATCAGCAGCTTTTAAGGCATTTAGCGGACAGTGTCCCCCCCAAGGAGCGAAACTCTCCTTTAGAGCAGCATCAGACTGTCGTTCTGGTGAACTTTGCAATTCAGTGGAAACACCTGTGTCATAGTAGGGCAGCTTAAATGACAGCATGATACTTGTTCTCATTCCATGTATTATTAACTGCATCACTAGTGTGTGACTCAGTGGAGAAAAAAAAAACCCCATTTTGGCTGCTGTGGCACCTGTAACTTATGAAACCCCTGCCGGCCACAATGAATTACACAGTCTGACTGCTTCTGCATTTTCATTTGTGAATCCATCATAACTTTTACCACAAATAGGCATGGCCGAGGATAATTTTAGTTGCGAGAAACTTTTGGTTCCCCATTTGAAAAAAGCAAGACACACCCAGGGGGATGCCCTGTACGCCTGGTTTACACCTTTTTCATTTCTAACAGGAACTCTTAGATCTTCACACTCAGGAGATTAAATTCAGTTTTCTCCTTTTAGTCATTAATTGATCGATTTGTTATTTTCTCCCCTCTGATGCAGATCAGTGAGCAAACAAATCCCAGTTTAATGATATTTCAATTACTGACTTAATCTTTATTCACTTAGGTGTCTACAAGGAGCCGTCACAACAAGAAGACTCATTTAATATCTTGCAACCGGAAAGCTCTGCGTTTGCCTGATAATGTACCAGCAGTTCATCTGCAGTTTACAGAGTATTACTTCCCAGACAGCTCCAATTTACCAGGTACCTGGATGCCCCTTTTCACATTACTTTTAGTTTTGGGTGGATATGCAGATGGAAAATTAGTGTTTAACGGATTTTCGTATAATCTGTTGCAAGATTATGTGCGCCCCTTTGTTATCTAATTACATAGGTAAAAGCTTATTGCTTTGGAATCTTGTAATAGTTATTTTTCTTTCTGTCAGTTCTGACCCAACCATTACAACAGTCTTGAATTTAATCATCTTTAATGAAAAACAGGGATTTCATGAGTTTGTTCAATTCCATGATGATTAACTGGTTTGAAGCTTATACTATAAAAAAGGTTTTAAAGGTAGGAGTTCAGGTATTGGGGAAAAAACAAACTTAGGTTGGCAGTTATATTTAGTTTGCATAAGCTGATAAGTAAGTTATATACTCCATTCGTTTTTTGGAAATCTTAAATTTAGATTATAAAGGATTTTAACAGTCGTAAATTTAACTTACTGAAACTTGCAGAAACCGTGTATTAGACCAGCTTTTTTTATTTAACCTACGATTTTTTTTGATTTGTCATTAAAATTAGCTGATTAGCAAAAAATATCACTATACAGTGGATCTCAAAAGTGTACACACCCTGTTAAAATCTAGGCTTTTTTGATGTAAATAAATAATTTCCACCTTCTTTTAGACATGTTTTGTATGTACAACCATCAGCAAAACAAACAAATCTGTTTTGAAGAAAAAATGCCAAAAATGAAAAAAGCTGCAATAACCTGGTTGCATAAGCGTGCACACATTAAACTCTTTGTCTTACGCACCTTGGAATCCAACATTTAGTTTTTCCTGGTTACACACCTTTAATCAGTTAAACCTGATTAACCAGAAATACATTTCAGCTGTCCTAGTAAGGTTTTCCCAACATTTGCAGTTTTTACTTAAAGGCGTAGTGTAAAGGATCTCATTGTACAAACGTATCAGTCAGGTAAGGGGTACGAACACTTGCACCGCATTATGTATTGTTAGGAATAACCTTACTTATTATTACTTGTAGATGAGGTTTCACACACACAGCATAATGATAAAGTATAAATTCTAATGTTTTCACTTTTGTTACGACATGGATAAAAATCCTCATTGACGTACATTATAAGGACAAATGACCTAATGTTTGACATAAAGTTTAGTACATTAGGTCTGATAGTGAAACAGTCTGTAACCGGGTTTATTAAAATGCTGCAGCAGCACTTAGATTAAGGGTTGGACACCTGGTATTACACACCCTATCAGATAAACACCAGAATGATGACACATAGTCTACTGATAAACACTGAGGGAGTGTACGTATCTTGCGCGGGTGTACCAGATATAAAACTACATGTGACCTTCTTTCGAGGCTGCTTCATCACTTTTGATCTCCGAGGCGATCCAGGATGGGAGCATCAGCGCTGATCTCTATAACCATTCCGCTGCCTTATTTAGAATAAAAGTGTTAAAAGTTTGAGAGTTGTTCCTTCAAGAGAACGTTTTATAGACATCGGGGTCGCTTCAGGGGTAAAGAGCCGGAAGAACTCCGAGCTGTCTAACCGGCAACAGTGTGATTGCTTGGACAGTATGCATCATAGCACAGCAAAAATAGTCAGTAGTAATGGGAGAAAATTGCTGTTTCTCCAAAACCTGATAAAAAGAGAAGACAAAAACAGCAGCACTGAAGAAGTTGTGGGAATCCCAGCAAGTACAGGTTGTGCTGTACACGTGACAACAATCTGCTGTAGTATTTGTATGCCTTGAGTAAGAAGTAAACATGAAAAAGATTCCTTTCCGCCAAAGAAAACGTCTAGTCCTGCCTATATTCCAAAACCCTGCGGCACTGTGGCTAAACGTTTGGCCACAATTCTAAAATGCAGGTTTGACACAAAAACAACACTTTGCATCACTAAAACAACAGCTAAGCCAAAGTGAAACAGTGGTAGGAGCATCATGATCTGGGTTTAATTTCCTCTGATGGAAATGGGTTTTTGTCAATGTGAAAAAAATTGTAAAAAGGTTATTGCAGCTTTTTAAATTCTTTTTTTTTTTTTTCTTCTCTGGATAAGCTTTTCTTTTAAATTGTATTGGAGGTGGAACAAGTTTAAACATTTTTCTTTTTTTTTCTTTTTTCATGGTTTCACCTTAGGTCATAAAAATTGGCATTTTAACCATGGGGCGCAAACCTTTGCCAGCCACTGTATTCCTTATTCAGTGTGTCATACCAGAATGTTTCCTTTTTTTGTTTTTCTCCCAGTGCCCACTTCAAATCTGTATGTCCAGTTAAACAGCCTTCAGCTATGTGTGGATGCAGCCAGCTTGCTGTGGATCAGTCTGTTCTCCAGGGGTCTTCTGCAGACCCTGGACCAGGTCAAAGCATTTTACCATTTGCAGGATAGTAAAAAGGCTGAAGAGCATGTAGACATCCGCATGGACGCAGCTCAGCTTAAGGTAAACGCTAAACTCTTGTGTTTTTCATTTAGTCCTGTAAAGATTAGCCCTCTCTGCCACTCGACGTCTTTGGATCTGTATACAAGTCCAAGGTTCTGAATGTTTTGCTTCTTTTTATAGCTGATTATTCCTCTGGATTCCTCAATATTGGACCATCCTGAACGTCCACAGTCACTTTCTGTTATTGTCCTCCAAATGGCTCTCAGCAACACTCGCCACTGCCCTCATGGCTCCACAGCTGACCTCAGCACTATGTGTGAAAAATTTACCGGCTGCTCTTTCTTCCAGTCAACACCACCTTGTCCTTACCCCAGAGATCAGAGTGCCTTCCACCCCATTCCTTCCGCTTTCCTTCGGCACTTTCAAGAAACTAAGCCTCAGCCTCTGGACAAGAAGCAGCTACGATCCCAGGATATCTGGTCTCTCAATATGTCACGTGTTACGCTGGGTTTTGATGGAGCTCGGCAATTTCCCAAAGGGAAAACTCAACCATTTATTGAGCCGTTTGCGATGTCTGGGTGGATGTGCCAGCCATCTGCCTTTAAAAGTGAATCTTGGTCTTCCTCATCCAGTCCTGACAGAGATCACCATATTTCCTCAGACGAGGAGCCTCAGCAGGGTGATGCCTCTCTTGCTTCTATACATTTCCTGGTCCACACTATCACCCCACTAAAGATGTGGCTCAATCACTACCAATACGTTGCCCTGCTGAGGATGAAGGATGCCATGATTCGGCTGGGGGCAGAGTTGAGCCAGGATCTGCAAGGTGATAAACAAACTCATGGCCAGAAGACCAGACCACCCACAGTTTGTCTTGCTCTTCTGGTGGACTCAGTGGAACTGGGTCTGCTTTTGCCCCCAGCCTCCGCTGGACCAGAGGACGAGGTTCCCCAGACTCCAGAAACAGACAGCCCCAGCATGACAGACTCCAACATTTCCCCAACTCATCACTCTGTTGATGGCATCCTGGAGGACAGCGGTTTAGAAAACGGCATCTCTTCCATTAATAGAGCTGCTGCTGCATTAGATCGGGATGATCAAGATGGTGTGGTGGAGCAGGCTTATGAGGCTGTAGAGGAGGAGGAGAACGGATTGACAACAAAGGAGGAGACCCCTGGTCTGTCACCTCCCCTCTCAGTGGGACCCTCCCCATTTATATCCCGCGAATCATCTACATTTAGCCTGGAGGGAGAACTGTCGAGTGCAATCAGCGTCACCAAGGATGCCACTAAAGATGCCATCAGTGCCTCGCTGGATCTAACCAAAGGGGCGTTCTCATTAACAAAAGATGCCTTCAGCATGCTGAGCCGTGGCTCAGGCATGAGTAAATTGTTCAGTGCACAAGTAAGGTGAGTTCTCTCCTGCTGGACTGCAGTTTGTGTGATTGAAACCTAGAGTATCTTGCACAAGTATTTATATCACATGGATAGTTATAACCACAAACTTTACTGTGTTTTATTGGAAGTGTTTGTGATAGGACAACATGAGGTTTTGCATAATTGTGAAGCAGAAATATACAAATGTGTTTTGCAAGTCTATTTCTTAAAACTTTTTGGTACATTTGTTTTCAGCCGTCCTGAGTCAATATTTTGTAGAACTACCTTTCGCTGCAGCTACATGTCTTTCTGGAAATGTGTCCTTCTGCTTTTGCAGAGAAATTTTGGCCCATTTCTGTTTCAAAAAACTCAAGTTCTCTCAGATTTGGTGCAGAGCTTCTGTAAGTCTGCGTTTTTGGATTCTCAATTGGATTTAGGTCTGTAGTTTGACTGGGCTACTCTAAAACATGAATATGCTTTATCTGAATCATTCCATGGTAGCTCTGACTCTTTGTTTAGTGTCATTGTCCAGCTGGAAGGTGAACCGCCACCCTAGTCTTGTATCTTTCATAGCATCCCCACAGCATGATGCTGCCGTCTCCATGTTTAACCATAGTGGGATGGTGTAATCAGGGCGATGTGTTACGTTTTCCACCACACATATAGCTCTGCATCTAGGCTAAAAGACTGGGTTTTGGTCTTATCTGACCAAAGCATCATTTGCCTTTCATATTTTTAATGTCTCCTACATGGCTTTTGGCAAACTGTGAACAAGACTTCTTGTGGATCAGCTTTGTTCTCGCCACTTTTACATAAAGTCCATATTTGTGGTTGTAATAATAGTTGTCTTGTAGACTCCTGGACAGTCTGCCATCTATGCTGTGGATCTCTGCAACATGTTTATGTTTAAATGCTTGCACATATTTTCTCCTGATATGTCTGGTTTGTGTCTTGATCATGATGCTGTTTGTTGTCTAACAAAGCCTTCACTGAAAATCTGTAATTATATTCAGATTAAATTACCCCCACTTTTCATTAGAGGGCTTTTGAAGGCAGCTAGATGTCCTGGATGTTATTGAGTGGTAAAGTAAAGAGGATGAAGAGAGTGAATGTAATAAAAAGTTTGTGGTTGTCTTGGAAATAATAACCGAGGTTCTACGTGTGTGTTCTCAGGGAACAGAATCCGCGTGCAGAAGACTCCCCCCCTTCTCTGCGGCACCAATCCTTGAAGCATTCGCACTCCCAGCAATCCTTTGATAGTGCCATTTTGGATGGCAGCCTCCCTGATGAAAATCTGTCTATTGATAGTGATTTTAGCAACAATTTTGTTGTTCTCATAGACTCAGGTGATTTAAATACTGCCAAGTTTTCTAATTAATTTTATCTAAGTAATGGCTGTGTCATCTAGTTTATGTTTGTATAATGTTTCCAGAATCAGGTTTGGAGTCTTTGCGCCTCAACAACACACCCGCAGGGAGCCGCGGAAGCCCAGCCCCCGGAGCAGAGGGAGGCTCGTCGGCTGATCTCAGCAGCTCCCTCTCTCAAAGCACAGACGATGTATCTCAGGACATGGTGAGTTACTGTTGTCACGTGGAAACATGTTGATTGTTACCAGAGGTGGAAATTAAAAACTGCCACTGTGGCTGGTGGATACAGTTTTTAAGCAACTACTCAAACATTTTCCAGGGGGATTATTTCACCTCCGACAACCAAGCCAGGTCAAAACCTTTTATTTGGTGGTGACTGGACTTCAGCTGCATGTCAGTACAAATTGTAAACCTGCCACTGTGGCATTTTTATTGTTCAGATCTACACGCCACTTCATAAATGTACCTGCATTTGGCCAGTGGCTAATTTCCACCCCTGATTGTTACAAAAAACTTGTGGCTGACTTATAAATTGTTCAGGGACATTTGAATAAATATTAGTGGAAGTATATATGTATATACTTTATTGCCGAAAGTATTTGTTTCTCTGCCTTCAAACACACATCAACTGGAGTAACATCCGATTCTTCCACAAACTTTAGGAGTTATTAGAGTCATTTTTGATCATTCTTCTTCCAGAACCGCTTTTGTGAGGTCATACATTGATTCTGGACGAGAAGGCCTGGTTCACAATAGAACAAGATGTTCTATTGGGTTGAGATCAGGACTCTGTGCAGAGCCGTCAATTTCTTCCACCCCAGACTTGCTTATCCATGTCTTAATGGACCTTGCTTTGTGCACTGGTGCGCAGTCCTGTTGGAATTTGAAGGGGCAATCCCCAAGCTGTTTCCACAAATTCAAGAGCACGATTCATTAGGAGTTCCTTCCAATGGAACTGAGGGCCTGAGCCCGACTCCCGAGAAAAAGCCCCACACCTCAATCCCCTCTACACCAAACTTTACAGTTAACACAAGGTTGTCAGGCAACTGCCACACCCAGACTCATCCACTGGATTTCCAGACAGAGACACGATTCATCACTCAAGAAAACATCTCCGTCTCTCTAAAGTCCATGGGTGGTGTGCTTTGCACCACTTCATCAAATGCTTTGCATAGCACTTGGTGATGCTTGTATGCATCAACTCTGCCATGGAAACATATTCCCCGAAGCCCTCTAAGCACTGTTCCTGAAGTTATGGACTATTCATTAAGTTGCTGACCTCTGTACACTATGCACCTCAGTATCCTCTGACCCCGCTCTGTGATTTTATGCGGCCTACCACTTTGTGGTCTAGTTGCCGTCGTTCCCATATCCACTGTTGCCACTAACTGTGGAATATTTAGGTGCGAGGAAAATGTATAGCTGAACTTAATACACAAGTGGCATCTTATCATGGTACCACGCTGGATTCACAGAGCTCCTAAGGGGCGCATTTTTTCAAAGCTCTTTGTAGAAGAAACTGTTGGCATGCCTGGGTGCTGGATTTTAAACTTGTGTTCCCTGGAAATAACTGAAACACCTGAATTCAATGATCTGGATAGGTGAGCGAATACTTTTGGCAATATAGTGTATTTGGGCCTTTATATATATTGTTTTGACCCTGTGCAAAAAAGAACGAGTTCACTAAAGAATGTGTAACTTGTGCACCTAGCGGCTGTTTTGAAAGCTGCCGAAGTTGTTTATGGTATTATCATTGCATACTGGAAAAGGACAGTTCAAATAAATCAGTTTAAAACATTTCTGACATCCATGCTCAGGATGAGTTGTATGTAAAGTTTTCACAGGCAGTGTACTTCAAAGTTAATAAGAAAACTAATTTAAAACGGTAAGAGCATACATTTGACTACTGATGAGCTGATTTACAGTCCTCAGTGTTGCTTCTGATCCTGAGTGGGACAGCTTGTACTGTGGAGGTACAAGGAGAAGACCAAACTGTTGCTGTCCAAGTACAGAACCTCACTCCTGTGCAGTTGGGCAACATCAGACAGTCAGAGATTCTGGCTGGTCTCGTACAAGGTAACCTGCATTATCATGGTTTTCCTCAAAATGAATGTCAAAAAATGTTTAATCTCTGAAGGGATCTGAAGGGTAAAGACAATGTAGCTGCAGCTAGAACGTATCTTCATCTCTTTTTCTGCAGCTGCAGGCGAACCAACACATAGGCAAGATAAGCAGGGATGCAGGAAATCCCCAGCGCTCTGCTTGCGGGCAGAAATGGGCCCGTCTGCAGCTCGGCGCTCTGCTCTGGATGAATCCCAAGGTTTTCTGGATGTGAGACTTCAGGACTGCCAGGCAGAGTTGTTAGCCTCAACAGTAACTAACATCGGTCCTTTCCTTGAAGATGAGTTCAGTGTAGACGGTCAGCCAGTAAGGTTACACTTGTCCAACGTCGCTGTAACTTTCAAGGTAGGTCCGAAATGTTCTGATGACACCATGATGGTCTCATCCCTTCTAAAAACATCATGTACAGTTGGTTAGAAACATCATGCTCAACAACTGTCATGTATTTAGCCGTTTTATTTTCTGAACATTTCTAGAGGTAAAGTAGTGAAGAACTTTTTTGCATCTGTTAATGTTTTAAGATGTTTTGTTTTCTTTTAGGATGATGGACCCAGAATATACCCCACTGCTCCTCAACCTGTCCCTGCCAAATTTATTATAGATCAGATGCTGCTGCAGCGAAGTGATGATGGCATCATGAGAATCAAAGGTGAGGGGGAAAAAAAACACCGTAAATGTGATTTAAATGTTGGCACACCCAAGTGAAAAGAAGAAAATGAACCTAAAACGCACTGAGAACACAGTCTGCATGTGTGGTCACACCTTTACAGAACAATGAGTAGAAAAAGCATATCATCTTTTTCTTTCTTATTTCAGCTGAAGGTGCAAACACTAAACCCTCAGCAGATGTTCCTGCTGCTGGCTTTGACACGTTTAATGGCTCAGACTCTGGCCAACAGCAAAATGAGGTAAGTAGGAAAAAAGAAAAGCTGTCTGGGGCTTACTAGAGAACATTTGTGAATAAAAGCTTTCTTTTTTTATTAATTTCATCTCGAATGTAAAAGTAGCTTTACGTTTTGATTTGGGTGATGCTACTTGCAAACTGATTGTGATTATTTTCAGGTGCTCTTCATTAAAAGTGAGTAAAAAATCTAGACCTGTGTTGCAGAAGCCTTTTTCAGTAGAAGAATTGATGGCAGAGAACTTCATAAAAATTATGTATGGCTGAGTGCAACGTTGTTGACTATTTGAAGATAAATTTCTCTTCCTTTGCACAAATATTTACCAAAATATTAACACATGACCAGTATATGAGCTGTCACTCTGTTTTACTGTTGTTACCCGAGCCCATCAATCTACCAAACAGGTGTCTCCTGTTTTATAGCAATATGTGAACTGAAAATATTTCACAGGACTTATTATTTAGATTTAGAATTTGTTTGCCTATTTTTAATCTGTGGTGATCAGCTCTATATAGCATATTTTTACTTTGCAATATGAAGCGTAAACAATTCCTTGGAAAAGTATTCATACCACTGGAACTTTTTTTGTATTTCGTCACCTTATAGCCACAAACTTCAGAAGCTTTGATATGGGATTTTATGTGACAAACTAACCCATGGGCACCATTGCAACGTGGAAGGACCAGGTTACATGTTTTTTAAGAGTTTTTACATATAAAAATCCAAAATGTGTGCTGTGCACTTGTTAAGGACTGGTCAATCCAGTATCCAAAGATAGAAGGAGTGTGGTACAACTGCAAACTATTAAAGAGGTTTTTCATCTATACTGACAGACCTGGCAAGCCTAGCATCAATAAGAGAAGCAAATTCCAGCAGACAACATTACAATAGAGCCAGAGCTCCAGCAGAATCGGTTAAATTAATGTACTGTATGGGCATGTGTTAAAATGGCCTAGTCAAACTCCACACCTAAATCCAGTATAAAATGATGTTCAGACTGTGTCCATCAAACCTGACTCAGCTTGCGCTATTTTTGCAAAGATTAGGCAAAAGATTCTCTCTATTGAAGCAAAACTAGTTGAAGCATATCCAAAAAGATTTGCTGCTAAAGGTGGTTCTACAAAGTATACCACACTTTGTTGAAAATCCATGTCTTATTGTTCCTCACTTCCACAAATATATGCTTTGTGTTGGTCTACTACATAAAATCCTAACATTGACATCGGAGAAAGTTCAGGTGCTGATATGGGACTGTGTAACGCTTTTGTAATTACACCTGGTTGTTAAGGATTGAAATGTATGTCAACATGCTGTGCAGATTCAAGTCAGAGCATTAGCTGTTATTTACCAGTACAATAACGCTGCCTTTACAGAGACAAACACTGGAGGCCCAGCTCTGTGACACTCAGGCTGCACTCACACAGGCCCTCGGTGAGAGAGAGCGCCTCCTGCTGGAAGTAAGGAAGTACGACCCCACCTTTACACTCTGATCCTCTTAGACACTGACCCCTGATCTCTGGTGCTGCTGAGAAATGGTGATGGGATGTGTCAGACTTGATGTTAGGAATAGCCGAGCTAATTTAAAGTCATTTCTAAAGATAGATCTGGGAAAACAGGAGGTGAATCCAAACCATGTCTTCATATCACTTCCAACTGGCTCACACAGTCCATGAGATTACAAACAGCCCCGCTGTAGCTGTTACTAGAAACCTGGACTTCACTTTTAGGGACAAAATGGTTCTTTTTTTAATCTGGCAGTCTTGGTATTTATTACTGATGTGCTAAACAGATTTACTCTTGTTTTTCAAACGAATCAGGGTGGACTGTGACCATTCTGTGATTTCAGTTCAAAACAAAGCATGCAACATAATGAAGCTTTAAATCTTTCCACTTATTGTATGTTATGGAAATGTTGCACAGACAATGCCAGACATCTATCTGTCACTTCTCTTACACGGCATGCTTAGTGAGCAGTGCTAATTCAATAACAAATGTAGCACATTTTTTTATTGACCATTTTAGTGCTGGGTTTATCACTGTAGTTAACTTCTGTTTGGTGTAAAATAGGAAAGAAAATATCTCATTTCATTTTGAAGTGTCAGTTTATACAGTTTTGTGAAAGGTAGAAGAAAAAATGCACTTTTTTATTTATAAAGCAAGCGTTCATTTATTTCATAAGACGTTCAAAGCATCTCCCTCCACCTTCTATAGGTTAATCACCAGGTGGAAAAGGTACACACTCATACTAAGTTCTCATTGTCCTCAAGGAGCAGGTTGGATTATTTGCCAGTGTTCTTTTATTTTGTGTATTTGAAACATTTCTTTAATACTATGAAACAATGTCTTCTGTGGGCGAACGGCCACTGAAGACAGCATGCCTTACAGTTTGTCCCTTCCTCTTTGTGGAGAACATTGTGCACAGAGCTTAATCATCTGCCCTGGAGAGGTTTGTGATTAGAGAGACACAGGACTTGGTTCTCCTTAACATGACTGTGTAGCTTGCCAAGAGACAAATCACAAAGCATGTGTGCTATAGTGGTCAAAAATGTCTTTGTATTATTTTACTTGACTGTATTTATTTTACATTCTTTAGTGTTTTTTTTTAAACAATATTTTTAAAAGGTGGTACTGATTATATGAAAGATTAATCAAATAATTTAATAGTGTTTCTTTTGATCCACATTTGTTGCCAGTCTTGTGGTTCCCTGTAGGGAAACAACATAAGTTGTTTTGTTGAATCTGTTTTTTTTTTTTGTGAAAGTGCTTTTTTAAAATCTTTGGACTCCAATTTGTAGCAGTATATGAGTACGTGGGAGACCTCTGGTGGCAGAGACTTGTCATAGTGATTTCCATTTAAAATATTTTAGTCAAGTGACACTGGAAGCATCTCAATACACTAGAATACTTTTAAAAAGTAGATTTATTTCAGCAATGCGCTTTAAAAAGTGAAACTCATGTATTACATATGTTGATTACACAGAGTGATGTAGTTCAAGCATTTATTTCTGTTGACTTTGGCTTACAGTTAATGATTTTGAAAAGTGTTTGAAAGTTCGAATATTACAATACTACATTAGACCAATAAAATGAGCAGAATGGCATTTCTGTTTTAAAAAAAAAAAATTGCTAATGCAGAAATGCCAACCAAGTCAAAGGTATTTCCAATGCACTGAACAGTATCTGGAGTCAATACTTGGTCAGGCAGGATTCCTTTTGCAATAATTACTCCGTCGATGAGGTGTAGCGTGGAACAATCAGCCTGTGGTGCTGCTGAGGAGTTAAGGAAACCCAGGTTTCCTAAAAAGTGACCTTGCTTTGAGAGCCACTGTGCAGGCGCCAGTTACAACTTGGAAAAAAGCATGTCAGCAGAGAAAGGCATAAAGTGCTCCAAAATTCCCCAGTAAACGGCTGCTCTGACTTTTGTTTAGGATCACTAAGTAAAAACCCAGTCCTTTATCTCCTCTACTCAGGTAAGAAGCATCTGAAGCTGTCTATGTTTCAGGAGTTGCTTAACACAAGGAAAGCAACAGTTGTCGCTTGTTTCCTGGGTGCATCTACATGTGTTGGTTCTTTAAGCTCTGACTCTAGCCAAAGTCTAGGCCTGTGGATCCTGCCCAGCGCTCTTGAATCCTAGTCCTCTCAAGGCTGCAGTTATTGCTTGTAGACCTTTTTCCTTCTACTCAATTTCCTAATGATATTGGATACATTGCTGGGTGAGCAGCCATCTTCTTTTGCAAAGACATTTGTGGCTGAACTTCCCTGCATAGGGGTTCTAATGACAGTCTGCTAGACAAGTGTCGAGTCATCAGCCCTTTGCATGAATGTGTGGGCCAAAACATTTCTGTATAATCAAAATCAACAGAAACAAACACTTGAAATATATGAATCTGAATTACTGCAATAGATGAAATGTCTTTAATGATATTCTGATTTGAGATGCACCTGTATTTTCAGACAGACTTGCATCCTTTCAGACCACTGTTGATCTAGGCTATAGAAAGACTAGTGTTACACAAAACCTGTCTAAGAAAGTAAATGTTACATATTTTTGAATGCTTATTACATGTTTGAGATGACTACCTATGTATCATAAATTTGTATTTACACTCAGCTGCATGCAGAGTCAAAATAATCCTCAATATGTTGGTGTACTAAAGCAGATATACTGCCCATTTACCTCAATACATGTGATCTTTTTATTCGTTTTTGCTGCTTTAGTTTCTGCATGGCCTTAATGGACAAAGATGTTCCATATTGGATGCAACATGTAGCTCTGAGGTTTCCTCTAGTTCCTCTTTTAGAACTTGGTGTTAAGTAGCATCTGTTTTTTTTTTTTTTTTTTATGAAACTCTGGAGCTTTTAGTCAAATTTCCACTAAACCTGTTGCACTAGACTTCCCTTGCAGCCCCCAGCAGACTAGGCGTTTCCATGACAATGTAACTTGCCTACTGTGCCATGCAAATAGGAGAAGCAGACAAGTAGAGGGGGAGTGATAGGTGTTCTCTCAACCTGGGATGCTGAAGGGATTTTGTGTTTATGCTTTGTGAGTTACTTGCACTTGTTTTGATGTAAATCACTTCAAAAACATTGCATATGAGTCATTGTGGAAGTGTTAAGTGGTGAATAAAAAACTGGACTGTATGTTTTTTTTATTTTTTTTTATGCATTGCTGTAAAAGTACAATGGATTTTGTTTGGTAGTCTTCACTCCATCAAGTCTCATGTAAAAACTGGTTCTGTGAACCAAAGAGAGACAGACTGCTGACAAGAATTTAAGACTAAATAAATTGATGAACAAATTTTTTATTTCTCTTTGTCTTTTCTTGCAGTACTCGTGTACAAACGTGTAGTTTTAATTCAGCCTTAGAAAAATGCAGTTTATAAGCTGGTCTTTTATAGAAGAGTACCAAGAAGAAAACCATAAGTCCTGTTCGGTGTTTGCCACAGGCCAGGTAGGGGACACAACAAGCATGATGAAGGTGCTCTGGTCAGATGCGATAAAAATCGAATCTTTTGGCCCAAATGCAAAAAATACTCTGTGAAGGACAACTAAGTCTGCACATGATCCCGAACACACGACCCCAACAGTGAAACATGGCGGTGGCAGTATCATGCTATGGGGATGCTTGGACCAAGGCCACATCTTAAAGATGCAGGACACCGTCCTTGGTTTAGATAGAGGCATATTCATGTGTCACATTGGCCCAGTCAAAGTTCAGACTTGGATCCAATTGAAAATCTGTGGCAAAATGTGAAATGCATGCACACGCTTTTTGTTTGTGAAAGAAAAATGTATGAATCATTTTCTTTCCACTCAACAAATACCCCATATTATGTTTTGGTCCACCACAAGATCTCAATAAAATTTTAATTTAAGTTTGTGGTAGTAACATGTCGACATAAAAATGTTTGCCAGGGGCTGCATTTAGCACAAAACAATAAAGACACATAAAAAAAAAATCTAAGTATAAAACTTGTATTTACATGTTTCCATTTCCACCTATAACTTTCCAGTTGTGTCTTGTCTGTTATTTAACTTAATAGACACAGAGCTCCATCAGCGATGCTGAACAGCCACTGCGTGTGTCACTGCTGTGTGGAAATGAGCTCCAATAGCAGGTTTTCCCACACGTGATGCAACGGTTTTTAACATCACTAATGTCCTTGTTCATCCTGCAGCCCGAGCGGTTCAGTGAAACAGGATGTTCTTGTGCTTGGTGTTGGGAATCTGATCTCGACTCTTCAGCCTCCTTACTGCTTCCCTCATGTGTTTAGGCTGAAGTGGTGGGGTGTCACCCCACTTCTCACAAACATCAAGAGCTGTAAAAGAAAAAAAAGCACAACTAATCAATTTTCTATTGAACGCTGTAAACAGAAAAAGTGAGGTTTTTTTTTTTCTATAATTTGAATGGTTTGTGTTGTAAACCCTCCACCCACCTTCTTCAACAATCTCCCCGACAAAAACCTTGGCGATTCCAGACATGGCAATAACCACATTCTGGGAAACTGAGGATCCAGTTATGGACTGGATCAGCTGAAAGATTCAGATAATAAAGCAGCCATATGAAACTCAAGTTTGAGGTTCCGAAATAAATCTGCCAGTTTTTTATAACCAGCTCACCCGCTTAATGGCAGCCTTTGGGAAGGCAGAACGTCTGTACATCTCATAGCGATTGAGCTGCTCTTCAGAAAAGGATGACACCAAAACCCTAAATAATGCAGGAAGAAAGGGGTCAAAGATGATCAAAAATGACACTTTTTGTGATGTATGTAAAGAGAGATGTGATCTTTCAGGAGGTTAAGTGTGAGCCTTACTGCATCTTCTGTATTTCATCCTCATCAACCTTGTGGCGCTTCTCTTTTTTCTTTTCTGGCTCCACCTTGAGTCGTTTAGAGGAAGGCTGACCAGAAGTTCCTTCTTCCTCATCGTCTGCTACTGCTGCTTCAGTTTCCTTCAGCAAAAAAAGAAAAAAACATGTTAAATCATGCGAAAACATGAAAATTCAAGCAATGGTAATCCTTTAGTTAAAAGCACAGTTCATATATCAACAAATATGAGGTACTTTCTGTATATTGTAACCCACATTTCTACACTTTACTTTTAAAAACAACTTCAACTGTCAGTAATATCTTTTTTTATGGTTAGCACAAAATTATTCAAAGCACAACAAGTCTTCTTAACTTTCATAGACAGGATTTCTAGGTGCAGCCAAGGGCCGGAGGGGGTCTAGTTTGGGGACCAGTGGATTTTGTCTCTTCTTTTTGCAGATGACGTGGTCCTGCTGGCCCCCTCTAGCAAAGACCTACAGCGTGCACTGGGGCGGTTCGCAGCCCAGTGAGAAGCGGCTGGGATGAGAATCAGCTCCTCCAAGGCCGAGGCCATGGTTCTCAACTGGAAAAGGGTTTGGGCTTGTTCTGTTCAGGTTAGCGGGGAGCTCCTGCCTCAAGTGGAGGTGTTCAAGTATCTGAGAGACTTGTTCACGAGTGAGGGGAGAATATAACGGGAGATCGACAGACAGATTGGTGCGGCCGCCGCAGTAATGAGGTGTCGGTTGGTACGTTGTGGTGAAGAGAGAGATCCTGGATACAAGCGGCTGAAATGAGCTTCCTCCACAGGGTGGCGGGGCACTCCCTTAAAGATAGGGTGAGGAACTCAGAGTAGAGCCGCTGCTAAGCACATCGAAAGGAGTCAGTTGAGGTGGCTAGGGTATCTGTATCGGATGCTTCCTGAACGCCTCCCCCAGGAGGTATTCCAGGCACATCCCACCGGGAGGAAGCCCAGGGGACGCTGGAGGGACTATGTTTCGGCCGGCCTGGGAACGCCTTGGGCTTCCCCCAGAGGAGTTGGATGAGGTGTCTGGACGTCTTTTCTTAGTCTGCTGCCCCGACGACCCAGGCCCGGATAATCAGAAGGTCGTCTTCTGCTTATCCAATGATGACAACAAATTAGTTCTGTGCTGTTATGCAGTATATTTCTCCAAGACCCTCTATGACAATAAACAATAAACAAAGAAGACAATAAACTTGTTTTAAATGTGCTCCAGTTTAATTTTCAGTGATATTTGTTACAACTTCCTCTGCTATTTTTTTTCTTGTATATAAAGTTATGTTGGTCAGGTCATTCATATTACCGGCTCCATATGACCCTTCCGTCTGTCCCACGCTTGGCTGTCCTCATCCAGTTTGAGCCTGTCTCACTTACATATTTACAGAAGTTAACAGGTCATATGAAACCCTCAGGTTCCTCTGCTGATCAGTAGCTCTACACATCTTTTTAAAGTTTTTCTCAAAATTGGACTGTGAGCAGCTGGACCCATTTTGTGTTCCCTGAGGCTTTTAAACGTGCAGTGGTGAACCCACTTGGCCCCATGGTCTATGAGATCTTCAGACCAAACTCAATTTTCTCTCTAAAATATTGCAGAAAAGCATTTATTAACAATTAAATGACTTTTTGGAGAAAAATCTAGTTCAGGGGTTTTCCCTGCTGATTTTAAACGTTTCCTTAGCACTGAAACTGCTCTTTTTTTTGTTTTTGTTTTAAAAAGCACCTTTTTAGCCACTGACTTGACATTCTTGATTTAACCCCAGCAGTTGATACTGCATATCAGGTTATTCATATTTCTTGTTTAGAGCACTGGTTTGGGATTGGAGACCATGCATTGGGTTGGCTTTAGTCATATATGAAAAACAGGAGTTTGTGTGTGAATATAGAGAATTTTCAGGCCACTTCCACTCCTCTTATTTGATGTTCCTCAAGGGTCAATCTGTCTTGTTGTTCTTTGGGCTAGTAAAGAGTGGATCGTGAATATCGATCATCCCACTGTATATCCTCCTCTACTACATCATCTCCATCCTTTATCTACGGGATTCAACATCATTTGTCTAACAGATCCACTGCCCATCATCTGTACACATCCAAACCATCTTAACCTTATATCCAAACCTCCTGAGCTGCCCTCTGTTAAGTTATAACTTCTGTCAATTTTGGCCTCTCCAATTAACATTTCCATTTCTGTAGACTGTGTTTTTGCCTATTCCAGGGGTCTCATTTAAATCATTTTAGTTGATCAATATGTGAAGCATGTTTTATTGCTACTCGAGTGATTGGTGTTTCAGAAACTGTTTGTGAATGAACTTACAGTGTTTAAATCTTTGGAATGATCCTGCGTGGACGGCTCTTTGTTGTCATCTGCAGATGTCTCCGGAACAAGTTCGTGTTCGGTTTGGTCCGTCCTCAGATGCTGCTCGTTGGTAAAACCCTCTTTCTCAAGGGAATCCTCCGTTTTTATCCGCGCAGGGTCCGCCATAATCCCTCAGATCCTTCTAGCAGACTTCAGTTTCTGAACACACAGCTGTTCGTTTCAGTCTACACTGATATAGAGGCAGCAAAGCATTGACAAGCAATACATGTTACGTGGAGCTTTTTTATTTACGATGAAAAGCTGTAACAGAACGTGGTTAACATTTGGATAAAATGGGAATGAAAATAAACGTACCCTCTCTGCAACTAGTCAATGAGCTGTTAGCTGTCGAACACACTGATGCTGCTTCCACCTGACTTAGGAAGAATATCCGCTCTGATGATGCAGCAGAAAATTTTTACTTATTTATACAATCGCTGGGAAATAACGTCCGCATTAACTGTAACAAAAACAGTAGCAACACTAGTTGTCGTTTACCTCGTTTCTCCTTCTTACTTTTATTTTCGGTGGAACGGCGTTTGGCGAACTAAGCATTGGGTGCATTACCGCCACCACGTGGATTGGAGTGTCACTGCTTTCTGGCTCCATGAATGAACAATAAAAGAAAAAGAAGCAATATTAGGGATATTGATACAAATATGAATCGAACTTTTGAATTTTAAAAGTTTCCATAGAAACTTCAAGAAATCACTCTTTTCTCTCAGTACCAATACTTCATACAAAACTAGCATAACATTTTCAGGAATCACTTTTTTATCAGTAAAATAACGTGTGTCTTATTAATCCTCTTTTTAACATTTTTAAATGTATTCCTTAGTAATTAAAAACATAATTACGTATATATAGTCCCGTGAAAAATCGGAGGCCACTTAACAGATTGCCTAATAAAAGCTTTAGATTACCAAAAAATTTTAACAAAATTGTGAAAAATAGCCATCAAAAGCAACCTGACCCTATGTGAAAAGAACAGTTGTTCACAGCACTGTAAATAAGTATTTATGTTTCCTCCCTTTTGGTTTATATGCTTATTGCAACATTTGCTTTTCTCTGCATGTTGAAAACCATTTCACTACATTTCACTGTTTTTGCCATATTATTTTTTCTAAAACTGTAAACTTAATTTTTTCTTTACTTAAATTGCGCCCAGAAACCAACTCTTTAACATACAGCAATGCAAGTAAAATGTCCAACATCTCTCTCATTTGATAACATGTACAAAGTACAAAAATACACAGAGTAGTCTTGAAAAGTATAGAACTTTCTTAGTTTTCAGATCTGGATAAGTAGGGCTAACATTTGTGTCCCAGATGCTTTGCACTACCCTGCTCCTGTTCTTAAAAAAAAATGAAAATTTGAATCATTAAAATAAGTTGCTCAGTATAAAATGAGCATCACTCTCAGTGGCACTACCTGCATGCCAGATGAGAGAAAAACAAAAGCAATGTAAGCAATTAGAAAACTTTATTGACCACATATCAGCATGTTGATTTTAAATATTTTAACAGATTCAGTCTTCGGGAATCTAATGGGTGACATGGGTCAGGATCAAGTCTACAGTCTCCGATATGGGGACCTCTGCTCTAAATGGTAATATGATTTCACAAAACAACATCATGTCTCATGAAATGAAATTTGAATATGTTGTTAGGAACATGGGGGATATTGGGACAGGTTATAACATTAATAAATAGGCCATTCTTTGATCTTTATCTTTGAATATTGTAAGTTGTTTTTAATGGTATTTGGAGGACATGAAGGTGGCCTCTTCGCAGAAATTCCTTGACATGAAAAATGACCCAAAACCTGACAGAAAAATCTGAAAATGGAATTAAATTAGTTATATGCTAATTTATAATGTTAACTATGTTCTATTTATGTTCATCTTCCGTAGATTTGAGAATATTTGTCATACATATTAACATAAGTCTTCATTATAAGGAGAATCTAGTCTTTCTTTTGTATGATACTGGCAAAACCAGGAAGCAGCATCTTTCCCTCTGTCCGAACATGCTTAACAAGACACGTAAAAAGGTAGATTGATAAGTCGCTGGATGGGATAATCCTGCCTAACCGAACATTTCCTAACGTATGGTCACAAGGGGCGCCATCTTGCTTTTACCCATCCCTGTCCTATGTGAAGCAGAGAGGGGCGGCGGTGGCTGGGGCTGTATTTGTGTGCGTCTGAAGGGTTTCATTGGAGATGAAGAAAGGGCAATTTCGAGGAAGTGACGGACGACGCTCGTAAGACTGGTCAGAGGAAGTTTGCTTCGATAATGGTACCGTGCTGCTGAGCGAAACTTTTCCCCTCTTGAACGCCAGCGGAGTCGTGGATCGGGACGGAAGGATCCAGCAGGGCGGCCGGGGGGAAGCTTTTGTTTCCTCGCCACATTTGCAGCATTGAGGAATAACTTGAGGCTGGGAGAAAGAAAGAGAGAGTCGCTGAGGAATTTCAGTCCCTACAACCACCCCCCCCTCCCCTCCCCTCCTCTCCCTCTCTCTTCCCCCTTCTCTCCCCAGCGCCCAGTGACTTTATTTTTCCCTGGGATTAGCGATGGGGAAGGAGCAGGAGCTTCTGGATGCGGCGCGCACCGGGAACCTAGCCGCGGTGGAGAAGCTTTTATCCGGGAAGCGACAATCCGCAGGCGGATCGTATGGGAGCGCAGGAAGCGGCAACAGCGGAGGCAGCAGCAGCCACGGAAGTTCCTCCCATCCGCTCTCCAGTCTGCTCAGGTAGGCTGTGGGATAACTGAACGGCAGGCAGTCACCGGCATTGTTCCTGTCAAACACTGTCTTATCATTCCACTGTTAGAGCTCCATAGAGGAGTACTTCATTAAACAGGAATGTTTTCCTCGTCAAAACAAACCCAACCTGAACCTGTGCGGGACAGAAGCTGTGGCGTGCCTCTTTGTTAGCGCATTGTCCGTCTACTGTTATATGCAGACGGTCTAAAGTACACATTATAACCACCTACTTCAGTTTATTTTATGGAGGTGTAAGGGGGGGTTAGAGTTGATGGGTAGATGGGTTGATAAAAAGCTAAAAAATGGCTTTCCTGTAAGAAAAGCTGTTTGAGACTGCAAAACATCTGTTTTCATTTTTATAAATATAGACAAATAAGTGCCATTTTCCTCCCATTTAATGAGCTTTGTGTTGTCACCTTAGAGGCCCCCACCCCAAAATACTTTGTGACTGTTAAATGTGTTCCTTTTGTAAGGTGCTAAACATTTACATATTTTTATTGCACCTGACCTAAAAAAACAACTAGAAAACAGCCTCATCTCTTAGGTACTAATCCATAATTGATTGTTTACACACAGTGTAGATTGAATTGACTTTGGCGAGGGCGAAATACAATTATAATTTTCATATTAGGTTTATTCAGCCTTCTGGAAACTTTTATTCACCAGCCGGTTGCAGTACTAAGCCGCTGAGTGGGTATAAACTCTCAGATTTTCTTTTTTAGCTGTGGCTACATTGACAGGTCTTAAGTGAAATATTCATGTTTGATGTGGGTTTTCACACCCAAAAAGCTAGGTAGGAGAGGTCTACCTTAATGGTTGAGTCTTTAATCCCCCATTAGTGTTGTCCACACACAGCCTGCGCACACCTGCTTTGTGGATTTGGAAGAGAGGGTTTACCTATAAATTTGCAACCATATCTAAGGTCTTACTTTGCGTACATTAAAGACAAAACACAAAGGTATAGGCAGCAGATGTGATAAGTTCAGTTTCACTTTGCCCTGCAGATGTTATGTTAGAAACAAGCTCATCACAACCCGATTGGTGATATATTGTTTGGATTTCCTTCGTTATATGCAACTTTGGAAGGTGCCAAAAATAATCTCTGGAATGTTCTTCATAGTTTCTAATGCCTGTTTATGGTATGAATAACTAGAAGGAGCATGTAAGGAAATGCTACTAAGTATTCACTTTTTCAGGTTTTGTCACATTACAACCATAAGCCTCAATTTTGTTTTGAGGAGAGGGTGCAGGGAATTCATCTTATAAACACAAAGTATTGCATAATTGTCAAATGAAAGGAAAATGGTGTGTTGTTTTCAACAGGTTTGACATAATGAGCAACAATGGAGATGTGCATTTGCGTTTAGCCACCTGGAGTCAAACCTTGGGAAGCCATGTTTTTATTCTCTCACACAAGTATTTTGGAGTACGTCTCTACTAGTGTCGAGGCTGATATTTTTGTCCATTCGTGGTAAAATAGCCAAAGCCCAGTTACATTGGTTAGACGGTGTGTATAAACAGTATTTATTTAAGTGTTCCCCCCGATTCTCAGTTGGATTCCATTGTGGACTTTGCATAGGGTGTTCAAATCCATCTATGTGCTTTGATATAAATCATTGTATTGTAGCTTTGTCTGTATGTGTAGGGTTATCGTGCTATTGAAAGGTGAACCTCCACCCCAGTCAGAGTCTTTTCAGCCTCTTATAAGGTTCCTACCAGGATTGCCTTGTATTTAGCGCCATCCATCTTCCCATCAACTCTGAACAGCTACCCTGTCCCTCCTGCAGAATAACATCCCTCCAGCATGATACTGCCATCTCCGTCGTTCACAGTGGGGATGGTGTACTCAGGGTGATGTGTAGTGTTAGTCTTTCGTCTCGCATAGCATTTTGCATGAATGCCAGAAGGTTCTGCTTTGATCTCTTCTGATCAGAGCACCTTCTTCCACGTGTTTGCTGTGTCTCCTTTTGGTAAACTTTAAATATGACTGCTTGTGGCTTTCGTTCAACAATGACCCTCTTCCTGGCCTCTAAAGACCAGATTCGTGGAGTGCATGACTCATTGTTGTTCTGACAGATTCTCCCACCTGAGATGTGGATGTCTGCAACTCCTCCAGAGTTTCCATAGGCCTCTTGGCCGCTTCTCTGTGTAATGCTCCCCAGTGCACGACAGCCATGTCTTGGTAGGTTTAAAACTGTGCAATAGTGTTTCAATTTTTTGAAGGACTGATGTATATTTTTTTATAACTAAATCCTGCTTTATACTTTTTTGGAACTTTATCCCTGGCTTGTCTTGCATTTTCCTGCTCTTCATGATGCTGGGTGTTCACTAATGTTCACACAGATGGACTCTGTTTACTAATAAGGTGGCTTCCAAGGGCAATTAGTTTTACTGTAGTTTGTTGAGGGCTATCAGAGTAAAGGGGTCTGAGTACAAGTGCAAGTCATATTTTCTGACTTTTATTTCTAAAATATTTTATTTTCCTTCTGCTGCTACTACTAAGATGACTACTTCATCTTAGTAATCCCATAGAATGCCAATAGAAAACACTTGTGGTTGTAAAGTGGCAAAATTTGAAGGCGAACACTTTTGCATGATGATAGGATATTGAAATATAGCCACAACCTTCCTGTCTTGCCAACTTTTAAAGTGCCCAGAAGTGAATGTTTGTTTCTTTAAACATAAACATATGTTGGGGCCTGAATGCCAGACACCTTTGTGTTAGGCTGAAGTGTTAAAGTGAACCTCCACATGCTGCATCAATGCGTTACTCAGTGCAGACTGCACAGCATACTTAGGATAATTACATTAAACTCTTCTAATCGGAAATCCATTTCAGAAATGTCATGCAGTCCAGGCTGGCTCCTTCTTTCACTTTCTGATCTGTGGGCATACTGCAGTCCATTGTGTCATCTGCTATGTCTTGAGCAATCAATGTTTGGCAATGGGAACTCTGAGAAATAATTGCCTGAGCTGTGCAGGAAGTGAATAAACCACTAGTGCCTGTGGACACCTGAGATTATTGTACATATGAGTAGTACTGACCACGGGAGAGCCTCTGGGATTGCTGCTGCCATGCATGACATTTGATTCGGTCTGCATGATGAAAATGTCAATACAGTCCTCTACAAGTAGTTGTTGTCCAATTTGTGGCTTTGTGTGTTTGTTGTTTCATTTATCAGAATCTATTTGTGACCTATTCGCCATCCTTGTTGGGAAGTGTAAGCCTGTAATCTTGTCAGAGCAGTGTTCAAGGCTGCTGTTTTTTGGTCAATCTGGGCCCACATTTGCTTTGATGCCCATGTGCAAAAGTAAATGTACTGTTAACACGTCTGCTGCTGTGACACAAACACACAGAGACTACCTTGTGTGAATGTAAAGTTACAAGTGGAATTGTTTCAGTTGCTGGCTGCGAGAACCAGTGTGCTGTGGTCTTAGTCAGCGGTAGCAACCTGTTTACTGGGTAGAGTTATCCACACGTTGTGCTACATGATCCACTTGACTTCAGCGCTGCTCTTCCAGGGTGTGTGTTTCTACTAGATTTCTCGCGTTCTTCACCTGGAATGGGCCACATGTTGGGGCTTGCAGGGTTTTTGTGCAGCCGCTGTGCAGCTCTGCTCCACGAGATGCCTGCTTTCCCAGGAGAGTGTATCCCAGCCGTTGCTGTGAGATAGAGGCTGACCTTCGGCATGTGTCACAACAACATTGTGAGCAGGACCTCGTTAATAAGGAAAGCTAGACTGTGGCCTCCATTGTGCAGTTGTGTTCTTGCAGTATCAATATCCCTTGAACTTCTCCACATTTGGTCACATTACAACCACAAACTTCAATGTATTTTACTAGTACTTTATGTGATAGGCCAATACAAATCAGAGCATAATTGTGAAGTGGAAGGAAACCGATACATGGTATTTAAATATTGTGTGGCATCCATTTGTATTCAGCGCTCTTGAGTGAACAGATTCTCAAATTGATTTAGGTCTGGACTACCTTCCAGACCTAAATCAATTTGGGTCTGGACTACCTTTGTAGCTCCATCCATCTTCATTTCAACTCTGACCAGCTTACCCGTCCCAGCCAAAGAAGAGCATCCCCACAGCATGATGCTGCCACTGCTATTTTTCATCATGGGAAAGGTGTGTTTAGAGTTAGGTGCAGTGTTAGTTTTTCCCCACATGTTTCATGTACGCCAAAAAACATTCAGTTTGGTCTCATTTAGGTTGATCACCTTCTTCTGAATGTTTGCTGTGTGCCCTGTAAAAGTTGTGGTGAACTGCAAGCAGGACTTCATTTGGCTTCCTAATCTGTAAAGGTCAGATTTGTGGAGTGCACAACCATTAGTTGATCAGGTTCCTTTGCTGCGTTCCATTAACCTTGGAAGTCGGTACTGGGATGTCGGAGTTTACGTCATCTCCTAGTTATAGCGTTCCAGTTTCCTGCTTGTTCCTGCAGTTACAACAATAACAATGGCAATAAACACTGTTTTACATGGAATTTCATGCATATACACTGTGTTGGAACATTTCGCCTTATAAACACTGTAAATTAGTATGTGTTCGACTGACTAAATGTTACATAACGAACTGCTAAAAACAATCAAAGTAAGAAAGTTGTACTATTATTGATGCGAGTAGCAGCCATCTTGAATGTGGTATGGTCGACTTTCCAACTTGTAATTCCGATTTTCGGGGGCGTTCTAAGTGAAATTTCCTAGGTTGGAAATTCAGACTTCTGAGTACAAATGGAATACAGCATTTCACCCGAGCTGTAGATCTCTGCAGGTCCTCCAGAGTTACCATGGGCCTCTTGGTTGTTTCCTGGGCTAATTCTTTCCTCTCCCGGCTGGTCTTGGTAGGCTTGCAGTTGAACTGTACTCTCGACAGAACAGCAGTATTTTTACAGAGAATAAGGGTGTATTCCCACCAGGAACATCCTTTGGTCCGCTTGTTTGGTCCGGACCAAAAGCGAACTTTATTTTTTTCATTTGGTGCGGTTTGTTTTCACATTGTACTTTTTGCAAGTGAACTATTACTTGTAAACAAAGCCACGCGGGTGACGATCATTGTTCCCATTGGACAGAAATGACGGGGGGGCGGGACAGAGCACAGACCCGGAAATTGAGGAAAACAGTTGTAGACGTACTGCGTGCAGCGCCTGTGTTCTGCATATTTGTGTCGTTATTACAGCTGCAATATTATTGTGAGGCTGAAGAGCAGCTTATTCAACACAGACTTTGAGACGTTCCATTAATAATCTGGGAACCCCGTCGGAGAATGCGTGCTGAACGCCGACGTTCTCTACGTGCCTTGTCCCACAACAAGCCAGTAGCGTTGCTACCTTACAACACACACCTTTGTCCAAAGAGACGTACGCTTTTTGTAGTTGGTTCGGATTGGAGCCGGTTTGTATACAGACCATAAGCGAACCGCACCAGAGTCCGTTTGGAAACGGACCGAGACCACCTCAAAAAGTGGGTCTCGGTCCGGTTGTTTGGTCTGGACCAGGGTTCGCTTGAGTGTATTCACACCTGCGCAAAAGGTCCGGACCATGGGAGGAAACGAACTCTAGTCCGTTTAAAGCGGACCAAAAGTGGCAAGTGTGAATACACTCTGAATTACACACAGGCAAACTGTATTTACAAAGTGGATGCATTGGGTTTTGTTCAGGGGTGTCTGGGTTCTTTCCCTTCTACTTAAAAATTATGCATTACTTTGTGTTTTTTTTGTCTCTTACAAAAAGTCCAAATAACGTGTAGTTGTAACACAAACCAATGAAAAAGTGCAGTCAGTCTGAATAGTTTTGCAAAACCCTGTATCTACTAGAAATGAAGTCTTCTGTGTTTTTCATTCTCCATATTGGATGTTTTTGTTAAGGGTCCCATCACTCCAATTTTCCCACAAGTTTAGTGAAAGAATTTTAATTTTCTCTTGTACTTCCTGGCCCAGATTGTCCTAACTCAGACAGCTGCTGCTGTTATACCGGAGGTGAGACAAGTCCCTGGCAGGGCGAGCGGCTGCCCACTGAGGAGAAATTAACAGAGGAATGCATGGAGTCTTGGACGGACACTCTGAGAGCTTAGCCAGATGAAGACTTGTCTCTCTACCTCACAGCCATGTTCTTTGTCCTGCTGACAAGCCACGGGATGGTGCTTTTCATATTCATATCAGTCCCGGAAAACCATTCTGAGGCTTTTCTATACTTTCTAGTTTAGAGAACTGAAAATTGACCTGTCAATTGGTCAGAACTGGACCACCTATTAAGAGGAGCCTGTTTGAAAGTGAAAAAGGAACTGCTTTTTTTTTGTTTTTGCAGACTCAGATTTTCTGAAAGGTCTGTTAAATAATATGTTCTAACCAGTTTCTAAATACACTCAAGAAAAACTTGTTTATATCAAGGAGTGGTTATCATTTTTATGGCTTTGGGTGCAACTCCTGGGAATCCAGTTTCATCCACAGTTTCTGGCTCATACCAGGAAGATCCACTTTGTTAACTGAGAGAATGTTGCTGCTGTTCATCTGCATCCAACAAAAAAGAAAATATCCCACAGGAGTCTGTTTTCATGAAGATGTTTGGTTGTATGTGTGTGATGTTGCAGTGTGGGGATGATGTGGGTCAAAATGACAGGCTCGCTGTAGGGGTGCAGAACACGCTTCACAGAGGCTAAAACGTCTGACTGGAAAACAGACATTTCCAGAGTTGACACAAAAGGTGCATATCCACTAAGCAACCCAGACTGGTTTCCCCATGCAACATAATTTCTTTGAACTTACTGTTTTAGCCATGCCATTTGTCAGGCATGTGTCCATGAACAGTGCTGTTTATGCAGAATACATCCGGTAATGCACAGGAGGTCCTGCCAACATTTTGTTCAGCGAAGGCTGCGGTCATGATAATAAAAAAGCTTAGAACTTATGGAATGTCACTTCAAACTTTTTGAAGATGTGTTACTGTAACTTTAAACAAATTTTGCCAATGGAGACGTCTATGTTTTCTCACATTTGGACCACATGGGTTACCCAGGAGCAGCCCAAAGCCCTGGGCCCCCTTCTGCCTTTTCAACTGCTGCACAGTGTGCACAATATTAGCATTAGGTGGGACTCTGTGGAATGCAATAATTGCTGGATAACATATTCCAAGTGTCAGGAATGCACATTATGCATGCCAATAAGATATTCAGCCTGTTAGATGAAGTCTCATTAGAGAACATACTCACAGCTGACACAGGACACATTACAGTGCCCGTGATGCTACAGTTCACAGAGTACTAGAAGCACAGATGACGAAGAGAGGAGTGACGGAAAAGTGATTTTATTGCAACTGATATTGTCATCACAGTATTTACCAATAATATAGCGCTCACATAATTTTTTTTTCTTTCTTGCAGCCTTACCGACTACTTCTACACATTGATACCTGGCCACTTCTGCAAAACATTGTGATGCTCAACCTGATTTAATGAGTTTGAGTGTTGTTTACTAACCAAAATACCAATTACTCCTAGAAAACCTAGAAAACCTCCCTTCTTCCTGGAAAAGGTTCCTGCACTGGAACCTAAAGTGTTCACAAGGCACTTCGAACCACTTGCATTCCAGGAAAAGCTCCATCGGGTCATCTCCTGATGGCTGGTTAGATGCACCCACAGTGGTCACAGCACATCATCTGTTGACCTCCGAACTGAAACAGACATTAGCTGCAGGGTGTAGTGGTAGCTGGGAAATCTAACACCGCAATGGTAGCATTCCAGGAGCATCTAAGTTTGGAATGCTCTCCTCTGAGTGTTATGTTTGTTTAGTCACAGAAAGCATGCAGAATGGAGCTCAGCAGTGATGGATTCCAAAGATGTGTGTTTGTGTTTGACAAATACAGGGTCCTCTTCATGCAGGCTGAAGCCTTCTTCATGGTTGTGGGCTAAAAATAGACTTCATCCAAGTGGGTCAAAGTTTTGGAGATGAGTTAGTTGTAGAGAGGAAGCTCTTTTGAAGTTTAATGGAACAGAAAATAATCTTATGACTGTGCCTTAAAGGGATGTTGGTAAAAAAAAAAAAAAAAACATGTTGGTAAATGTTTAATCTTAACAGTTTTGTCAGTTTGTTCTGTGGGTTTCAGCAGAAAGTGGTTTGTTTTTTTATATTTCTAGCTTTCTATTCTTCCTGTTTTGAAGCTGAAAGTTATGAGAAGTATTGCAGAACATGTCTGTTTACTGAATTTTAAGTAGATTTCTCGCCAATCTTTTGTGCTTGAAATAACACATGAAAAAGGTTATACTGCAGTCTGCAGTCAGAGGTGAGCTGCAGCTCAGTCCCAACCTGTGCAGGCCTCCATGCGTCTTCTCTGACTGTTTACATCAAGCAGCTTAGATGTTTCCTCATCGATATGGCCTTCTGGTTGGCATCTCCTTCCTTCCCACTTTGCTTCTCTAAGCGGCGTTCTTGCCCACCTGCTGAGCCCAGGCCATCCCCTGCTCCACCCTCAGACTTTGAACTTGTTGCACTTGTTGCTGTCCACACAGGAGGCAAATATTACAGGTTTTTCTTATGAGAGTCCCCTTTACTTTGCTATTTTTAATCGAATATAACACCTCTGGGCTAAGACCAAGAATGTCAAAGAAAAGGAAAAGATGGAATCAGCACATTATTAATTTTAACTACAGGGTGTCAATGGGAAAGATCAGTTTCATGGCCACAAAAGCAGCTTTTAAGAAGGTTTGGTTAAAGGTCGATTTTGCTGATGGTTCTTGTAAACTAGCTGAGCCTTCAACAAAATAGTCAGCTATGCAAAGTGTATCATACAGAAAGTCTGGTTTTAAAACGAATTTGTCAGCATTACTAAAAATACAGCTTGCAAGAATTCAGCTGAAGGTGAACAAGATAATTTATTTCAAAACCAAAAATGACAGAGATTCCCTTTGAGGCTGGTCTGAATTGTTTTGCAGTAACTGAAATAACTGTAGAATTGCTGAAAGACAGATGTCCTTGTTGGCTGTTTTCTTTCTTTCTTTGCAAACAATTTTATGAAGCTGTCTCAAGTTTTTTATTTTATTCTGAAAATCGTGTTGATTCTGTAAAACCCTGCTAGAATGCTCTGATCAGTGCTTGTGAGGCAAATGCAGTTTTTCACACCTCTTGCTGCAAAACAGATGTCCTGTGAAATGCTGCCTGTGAAGTCTTAAAGTCTTGGGTTTGACCTAAGTTGCTGTAACTAATTTTTTTTTTTTTTACACTTTGCCATTTTTAACCAGGGAACTGATGATCAACATTACTTTTGACACCATAGTCAGAGTTGGTTAGTAAGAGAGTTATTGGCCTCCTGCTGCAGGCATAATTTGTTGAAATGAACCTGCTCCTAAAGTAAAATTCATCAGCAGAATTGCCTAGGAGTCACATGGGAAGATGGTCACCGAGCCAAATTGACAAGTAGGTGTAAAGTAGGGGAAGGTGTGAGCTGAGTTTGGTTGTAACCTGCACTGCGGCCGGCATTCATCAATTATTTTGATGATGATTCGTTCTACTTTGCTGAGTTTTTCTACCCTGTTTAAAAAGTTACTTTATAATTTTACAGCCTAAAAGAAAAACAGAAACATTTTTAGTTATTCACTAAGTAATGTTATTTTGGCTTTTCCACTATTTTACTTATTTTTGTAAGTTTTATTTTAGTTCAACAGTTAATTGTAACAAATATTGACTTTAAAAACTATGTTGCAGGTGCATAGCTTTGGATCCCTTTGAAAATTAAGAGATGGCAAGACTATGCATGAAAGCATGAATTTATGCACGTTCCTAACCTTTGTGATTTTTACCTTACTCAAAGCAAAGAGCAGAAAAGAACATGTTTGTTGAGGCGTATTTAGACAGCAACAAATGTGGTTTTTCAGGTTTGATACATTTTATGAACTGTGAAAACTGTGGGTTCTTCAGTATTTTAACCTGCTGATTAACGGTAAGAAAATTTTCAAGGGAAAATCAGCCCAGTCCGGCAAGTCTTCAAAGATGCTTGCATGCTCGGATGGGCTTTTTTTTTGTTGCTGCCATTTTTACAATTTCCTATCAGTTTTGCAGTTAAAACGGAACATATCAAGAATGCTTTACTAAGCAGCTCATGTCCATAGGATACAATTTCAAAATCCTTTCAGAAAGCAGGAACTGTAGTTTAGGAGCAGCAAATGAAAAATGGACAAAAATTATGCAAAGCGACTGTACATTTTCCTCGCTTACAAGTAGAGATGCAACAATTAAGAGATTACAAGATGATCTCCATGTGTGAATTCAACTATATATGGTATATGTATATGTATCGATTTGTTGATGCATATTCAGAGAGAAGTGAATGCACATTTTTAATTTTGATGCATTTAATTAACACAAAAAACACTGTCTTGTATTGCAGTATTATCTTATGTAGACTTTTTCATTGTGTCTTCTATCACTTTGAAGGGAAATGGTCTTCTGTAATACTCCCAGTCACATCACAGGCACTGGGAGCCATATTGAAGGCGTGTTTGTGAGGCAGCACGTTGAACACAATGGCCGCATTCTCCTTAAGTTTAGCCAAGTTAATAATTTGTGCTGTTGAAAGGCTAACTGGCCATGTGCACTAATAAATCTGAAAATGGCGATACATTTTTTTATGTTTTTGTCAGTTCTTAAAGTAACAGACACATATGACTCATCTTACTCATCTTACTTTGGATTTTATGGTAATAAAGAGCTGTTCCAATTTCTTCCAGGGAGACGCCTGATGCATTAACCTCACGGTCAGAATTGTCTCATTAGAAGTATTTTCTTAGCATATGTTCAGGGCAGGCTGTAAATTATAAAATACAATCATAGGTCTTTAGTTTGTAGAATATTTGGTCCTTAATGGAGTCATCTGCCATTTTGCCATTTCACTCATTTCTTTAACTTCAGGTCAAGTTTCCCTGTTTTTTTATGTCTATCACGTTCTCTGTTGATTCAATTACAGATAATAGACTGCAGTGTGTTGCTCTTGGCTGCAATATTTTGTCTTGTACTCATCAGAAATGGAGACTTCTGGCAGGTGCTTCAATCTGGGCTGAGATAAAGATGCTCAGGTTCACTGCAGGTCATCTGGTTCCTACAGTGGCCAGCAGTATGCATAATTAAGCCAATTTCCCCAACGGTGGCTGACATGAGCCAATCTCTGCTGGGCTCGCTGCCCCGGGTGGACTCGTTCCTGGCAGTGTGGTCACACCGCTAATAGACTGACGGATAAAGCCATTTATGATGCAGGGTCCATACTCATCTGGGTTCGTATTAACCCTAAGGGACTGCTGAATGAATTTAGCCCCCAGGACTTCATAAACAAACATTTAGTTATATGTTTTGGCTTAAGTCTGATGTGGATTTATTTAGCAATAGAAATTAGTTAAGTAAATTTCCTCTTTATTTTTTGTGTATTTGCTCATCTAAGCAAAAGAAATAAATATGCACCACTAACTGGTTATGTATCCATTGAAACAAAAATGAAGGGAAATGCAGTAGAAAAAAGTGCGAAAGCAACAGGGATAGCAAAGCTTGTTCAACTGGTCAAATGCAATACTCAAATTATTTCCAAAATCAAATTTTATAAAGCCATAATTATGTAAATAATGGAAATAAACGCTTAAGCATATGGTAGCACTCTGTGTGTAGCAAAGTTTTGTCATATGGGTTTTACTTTTAGAAATGAATTGTAAAATCAGTCATAGTCAGGGTGGTGGGGTTGAGTTTAATGTTTTGAACACAAGTGACCACAGAAAAAAAGCTATTTCTTATTGATCTACAGTTACAGTGCAGGAAATGTGACTCCAGCTCACACAAGCAGTTGAAAATATTGAATTTGCATTAAAATGTGTTATTTTCAAAATTATAAAGATTTTCCCTGGTATGTAGTGCGTTTGTAAGCCTTTGCTGGTTAACTCCATGGGCTCTTGGTACCCTTTTGATGACATTGTAATTTACTGAGATGCACCTGTATGTTGATTTTATTCCTCCAGGCGTAACGATCAGGGTTTGTAAAACGCCAAATTCAACCCCCCCAGAATCTCTTGCACACTCTAGATTCATTCCACTGACATCCCCACAGGCAAATTAAGGATTAGCTCAGCCTTTTAAATAGGAATTCCTCCACCAGTTCCCATGAATGTGTGTCCCCCCGCCTCCCTCTCCATCCAAATCAACTCTGTTTTGCCCATTACCTCTGCTGTGGGCCTAAGCTCCATTCCTCGGTTAGGTTGGTTTTGAGCTGTAGTAAGAGGATGAAGTGGATTGTGGAGCACCAGTCTGACTCATGCCCTTGGGTGCCATGCTGCCAAAATGCTGGAAGGACGAAACACTTATGCAGCTTGTAAAGCCGCCGCTGCTGGCAGTTGTCTTAATAGCTAGCAGGAACACTTTGACTATAAGGAAATCTAATAAAACGTTAAACTTGGTCTGCATGGCAGCATTTCAGATGGGCTTAATGAACAGCCATGCTCCTGAATAGAAATGTTACAAGTTGCCAGCATCATAACACGGCTCGTGATGTGCTGTGCTGTGCTCCTGTTTGATCATGTGCCAGATGTAACTCAGTGTTTGAACAATTGAGCAAACCTTTCTTTTAAAGTTCTTATTTCAGCAACAGCTTTGATAAGAATGACCAATTAGCAAATTTTGGATGATCGGTCTATACCTACCTGTGACCGATTTTGTCCACCGTTCTTATCTACTTGTCTAACCTGTTGTACAAGTTTTGTTTGTTTTTAAAATTGGAAAAATGAAAGGAACTGCAATGCCCAAAACCTTTCATATACAGTGCCTTGCGAAGGTATTCGGCCCCCTTGAACTTTTCAACCTCTTGCCACATTTCAGGCTTCAAACATAGAGATATAAAATTCTAATATTTTGTGAAGAATCAACAACAAGTGGGACACAATCGTGAAGTGGAATGAAATTTATTGGATGTGTCAAACTTTTTTAACAAATAAAAAACTGAAAAGTGGGGCGTGCAATATTTTTCGGCCCCCTTGCGTTAATACTTTGTAGCGCCACCCTTTGCTGCAATTACAGCTGCAAGTCGCTTGGGGTATGTCTCTATCAGTTTTGCACATCGAGAGACTGAAATTCTTGCCCATTCTTCCTTGCAAAACAGCTGGAGCTCAGTGAGGTTGGATGGAGAGCGTTTGTGAACAGCAGTCTTCAGCTCTTTCCACATATTCTCGATTGGATTCAGGTCTGGACTTTGACTTGGCCATTCCAACACCTGGATACATTTATTTGTGAACCATTCCATTGTAGATTTGGCTTTATGTTTTAGATCATTGTCTTGTTGGAAGATAAATCTCCGTCCCAGTCCCAGGTCTCTTGCAGACTCCAACAGGTTTTCTTCCAGAATGGTCTTGTATTTGGCCCCATCCATCTTCCCATCAATTTTGACCATCTTCTCTGTCCCTGTTGACGAAAAGCAGGCCCAAACCATGATGCTGCCACCACCACCATGTTTGACAGTGGGGATGGTGTGTTCAGGGTGATGAGCTGTGTTGCTTTTACGCCAAACATATCGTTTTGCATTGTGGTCAAACAGTTGGATTTTGGTTTCATCTGACCAGAGCACCTTCTTCCACATGTTTGGTGTGTCTCCCAGGTGGCTTGTGGCAAACTTTAAATGAGACTTTTTATGGATATCTTTGAGAAATTGCTTTCTTCTTGCCACTCTTCCATAAAGGCCAGATTTGTGCAGTGAACGACTGATTCTTGTCCTATGGACGGACTCTCCCACTTCAGCTGTAGATCTCTGCAGTTCATCCAGAGTGATCATGGGCCTCTTGGCTGCATCTCTGATCAATCTTCTCCTTGTTTGAGATGAGAGTTTAGAGGGACGGCTGGGTCTTGGTAGATTTGCAGTGGTCTGATACTCCTTCCATTTCAATATGATTGCTTGCACAGTGCTCCTTGGGATGTATAAAACTTGGGAAATCTTTTTGTATCCAAATCCAGCTTTAAACTTCTCCACAACAGTATCTCGGACCTGCCTGGTGTGTTCCTTGGTCTTCATGATGCTCTCTGCGCTTTGAACAGAACCCTGAGACTATCACAGAGCAGGTGCATTTATACGGAGACTTGATTACACACAGGTGGATTCTATTTATCATCATCAGTCATTTGGGACAACATTGGATCATTCAAAGATCCTCACTGAACATCTGGAGTGAGTTTGCTGCACTGAAAGTAAAGGGGCCGAATAATATTGCACGCCCCACTTTTCAGTTTTTTATTTGTTAAAAAAGTTTGACACATCCAATAAATTTCATTCCACTTCACGATTGTGTCCCACTTGTTGTTGATTCTTCACAAAAAGTTAGAATTTTATATATTTATGTTTGAAGCCTGAAATGTGGCAAGAGGTTGACCAGTTCAAGGTAGCCAAATACTTTCGTAAGGCACTGTACATCTGAGAGCAGTTAAAACAAGTTTCTATTATTTCATGGGTATTGTTCAATTTTTTTAAAATAAAATAAGAATGGTAAAAAGTGTATGGTGGCCTTATAACACCTGACAGTGTCAGTTATAAAAAAAAAAAAATTGGTATCGGCCAAAATTGTAATCCGTAGGTCAGGCTTTTTAAAGATCGGTGATTGGCCAGAAAACTGCAATCGGTGCACCCCAAGAAGATACCTTTTTTACCATCTTTCTCATGCTGAAAATATCTCATGTTGAGTCTTCTTCCATTTGTAACAACTTCTGTCTTGAAGTGTATTGTTGTTACTGCACCCTGTTGCACTTAGGCAAGGTGCATTCACTTTTTGTAAGGATTACTACCAAAAACTAAACTGTATATGCAGCATTTGCTAAAAATAAAAGTGAGTTAATTATATATATAGGTTGCTCTACCTTCATTCATTAATTTCTCCGGGTCCTCAAGCTCTGGACAAAATATTACTGTTTAAAACGATATCATGTAACACAGAAGACATTCTGTGTATGTTGGAAAGTGAAATGACTAAAAATAATACAGCTAATAACGGTAATGACAATAATGATCATAATATATAAGCTGCAAGCTGAGTAATTTCATTGGCTCCATTGCAATCACTTCGACATGTAATCAATCCTTTTGCATATTTAACAAATTTTAACCAGACTGGTAATATTGATAGCCCTCATCAGCCATGATTCAACGGTTTCATAATGTTGCATGTCTAAACAGAAGCATAATGGTTTAATATGTGTATCTCTCTCAGTGTTGATTTAGCGAATAATCTTCTGGTTCTCTGTTACTTACTCCCACCCCATGTCTGATGTATGGCATTCTCTCCCTTCATGGACGCTTCTTAGTTCATGTTTATGGTAATTTGCATTTGTGAGGGGTTTTACTACTGGCGTTTACACAACTCTTCTATCTAGAACAGCTACTGGAGGTCTGTTTTTGTCTCCTGCTTGTCCCTTCTGATGAGGTCCATGGCCACATTCAAGGCAGGACGGCTGTAGAAATGACAACTGAATGCATCGACGGGTTGAGTGAACACATAGCTGCAGCTCTTTCATATGTCCCCTCTTTAACAGAGCTTTATCAGTCTCCACCATTTCCTACCATCACATTTTCCCAGTTGAGTGTTTCCTCTGAGCAGTGCTTTTGATGTCTCGTGACTTTCTGAGATGTTACCCAGAAGGCCTGCTCTAAGAAATAAACAGCTTATGCTGTGGATGGCGGAGCTGAGCGTCCCCCGTGTGTCTGCGCTCTTCTCAGCACCCATTGTTCTGCAGGCTACAGAGCCATACACGAGACACTTATTTAATGAGACGGCTCTGGCTGTGTAATTGCAGGCTGCTTCGCTGAGCTATTGTGGGAGATGTATTTTAAGGGGGCAAAACGGCCATTACTGCGACAGAAAAGAGATGTGTGTGTCTCTCTTTGGGGAGCAAAGTCACACAGTGATGTGAGGACACTGAGAAAACTTTTGTCGCTTCATTTACTCACTGATTATCTTTGAAATTAAGTCACATTGGGTCTGTAAATGCTATCTAGCACTGGAGCGGATTTTTAAGGTTTTCTCGGCACTGAATAAACTTGGGGAATGTTTAATATTCAATGGCTTGGAAGGATTTAGATCCACTTCAGTTAGTTTTAGATTATACAAATGTCACATCACTCTTTTGCTCATGCTTTCAGATTGTTTCTGTTCTATACATTTATCAATGAAATGATATAAATAGAAAAAAAAACCTATTTATGTTTGATTCTCTGAAGCCCATCTCTTTTTGCTCAAGTTCCTTTTTTGACTCCGCTCTCAGTTATTTGGTTCCCTCATGCTGGGATTTCTAAGTCACATGATTTATTTAGGATTTGGGAAAGTCTTTCAGGGGGCTCCACATACTGACTTGGCTCTCTGTCTCAACAGACGTCCTTTGACTTCTTAAATTACACTCTCTGTCCTCCTCTGCTGCTTCCCTCCCCGCTTCTTTGCATCATCGGTCTTTCTTCCTCACCGCAGTGCTCTTTGCAAATTAAAAAAAAAGCCCAAACCAATCAAAACTGACAGCTGAGCTCAGTGCAAATGAATGAGAGTGCTAGGCTAATATTAGGCTAACCTAATGAGTAGCTTTAAGGTCCGTTCCGCTGTTTTTTTTCTCACTGCATATAAGAAGCTTTTTTTTCTCCGAGACCTGGCTGGCCCAGGCCATCATAGCGGCTGCTCAGGAGGTTTATAGTGATTGTATCCCTTCCTGGTTTTCTTGTTTTCTGGTGCTGTCAATCCAGTTCTGTTTCATTCTTGCCTTCTCACATAAAGTGTGCTTTTAGGTGGCTTCCTACCATTAGGAATGCAAAGATGTGGCGGTGCCATCTAGCTGCTGGGTGTGAGTGGGGCCTTGAGATTGTCATCTTGACAAAGAAGTGGGAGCTGTTTGTTGCTGCGTTGCATGTACAGGTCCTTCTCAAAAAATTAGCATATTGTGATAAAGTTCATTATTTTCCATAATGTCATGATGAAAATTTAACATTCATATATTTTAGATTCATTGCACACTAACTGAAATATTTCAGGTCTTTCATTGTCTTAATATGGATGATTTTGGCATACAGCTCATGAAAACCCAAAATTTCTATCTCACAAAATTAGCATATTTCATCCGACCAATAAAAGAAAAGTGTTTTTAATACAAAAAACGTCAACCTTCAAATAATCATGTACAGTTATGCACTCAATACTTGGTCAGGAATCCTTTTGCAGAAATGACTGCTTCAATGCGGCGTGGCATGGAGGCAATCAGCCTGTGGCACTGCTGAGGTCTTATGGAGGCCCAGGATGCTTCGATAGCGGCCTTTAGCTCATCCAGAGTGTTGGGTCTTGAGTCTCTCAACGTTCTCTTCACAATATCCCACAGATTCTCTATGGGGTTCAGGTCAGGAGAGTTGGCAGGCCAATTGAGCACAGTGATACCATGGTCAGTAAACCATGGTCAGTGCCAAAACCAGTGGTTTTGACACTGTGAGCAGGTGCCAGGTCGTGCTGAAAAGTGAAATCTTCATCTCCATAAAGCTTTTCAGCAGATGGAAGCATGAAGTGCTCCAAAATCTCCTGATAGCTGGCTGCATTGACCCTGCCCTTGATAAAACACAGTGGACCAACACCAGCTGACACGGCACCCCAGACCATCACTGACTGTGGGTACTTGACACTGGACTTCTGGCATTTTGGCATTTCCTTCTCCCCAGTCTTCCTCCAGACTCTGGCACCTTGATTTCCGAATGACATGCAGAATTTGCTTTCATCCGAAAAAAGTACTTTGCACCACTGAGCAACAGTCCAGTGCTGCTTCTCTGTAGCCCAGGTCTGGGGAATGCGGCACCTGTAGCCCATTTCCTGCACACGCCTGTGCACGGTGGCTCTGGATGTTTCTACTCCAGACTTAGTCCACTGCTTCCGCAGGTCCCCCAAGGTCTAGAATCGGCCCTTCTCCACAATCTTCCTCAGGGTCCGGTCACCTCTTCTCGTTGTGCAGCGTTTTCTGCCACACTTTTTCCTTCCCACAGACTTCCCACTGAGGTGCCTTGATACAGCACTCTGGGAACAGCCTATTCTTTCAGAAATTTCTTTCTGTGTCTTACCCTCTTGCTTGAGGGTGTCAATAGTGGCCTTCTGGACAGCAGTCAGGTCGGCAGTCTTACCCATGATTGGGGTTTTGAGTGATGAACCAGGCTGGGAGTTTTAAAGGCCTCAGGAATCTTTTGCAGGTGTTTAGAGTTAACTCGTTGATTCAGATGATTAGGTTCATAGCTCGTTTAGAGACCCTTTTAATGATATGCTAATTTTGTGAGATAGGAATTTTGGGTTTTCATGAGCTGTATGCCAAAATCATCCGTATTAAGACAATAAAAGACCTGAAATATTTCAGTTAGTGTGCAATAAATCTAAAATATATGAATGTTAAATTTTCATCATGACATTATGGAAAATAATGAACTTTATCACAATATGCTAATTTTTTGAGAAGGACCTGTATGCATTTATTCACATGGCATTTCAAAAAGAAGTCTAATAATTGTTTCTGTTTCTAACAGCATCTGGAGAGGCCCCAATGTGAACTGTGTGGACAGCACTGGATACACCCCTTTGCACCATGCCGCCCTCAATGGACACAGGTACATCAGAAATGAATATGAAGATCTGCACAGCAAGATTGTATATTGTGACGAATGAATCAAAATGACAACATTTTTCATGCACAGAAAGGTCTAAGTTGTTGGCTTTTTTGCATATATTTGTAAAATGAGGCAATTGGGGTCATTTAGGTTTAGTCACCTTTATTAGTGTTTGAGCAAAATTATGATAATGCATTGTAGCTTCATGTTTTTATTTAATTAATTTATGTTGCAACAGTGTTGATGTGCAAGGAAAGCAGCTCTAGGATGTGGGGGAACACCCTGCTTTCGCTTTAGTGTTTATGCTCTGTGTCTGAGGTCTGCCTATGCGGACAATGGTCCCTCAAAGGGGATTAAGGTATTGATTGTATGTCCTTATTCATTAGTGCATTTCATAAAGATTCTGACCATTCCTGCCCCTTCATTCCCCTGCAGCGCTGTGGTGGAGGCACTGCTACGGAACGAGGCCTTGACCAACATCGCTGACAACAAGGGCTGCTACCCGCTCCACCTGGCTGCGTGGAAGGGAGACGAGCACATTGTGAAACTTCTGATCCACCAAGGACGTTCTAACCCCCAAATCAACGAGAAGGTCAGCCACTGCTGTGTACTTGTGTTTTTATATTTGGTCGCCTTTACAGTTCTGTTTCTTTTACAGAAATTTGCGAAGTGTCTGGTTGGAAATAGAAATGAAATTATCTCAGTGGGACACAGGGTTTCTCTTGACTTTGAATCTTCAACTTTTCATAGTGTTCTGAGGACAGTTAAAAAGGGTTCAGCATCTTAGCAGCTTGTTTTTATAGAAATGACACCACATTGGTCTCAGAATGACAGATGTAAAGTTTCAATAAGCGATCATAGAAAGCTGTGAAAAAGAGCCTCGTTCAGACTTGAGCAGTTGAGCATGGCATGGTCTGGATCCAAACAAGATTAATGTTAAAAAGAATGTGACCACAGAGCATTAACCTCGGTGCATTATAATACTGACTTCTCCTTTGATAATGTGATATTTGGCATTCTTCAGTGGTGTGCCGAGTGTGAAAAGTGCTCATTTCCTCTAACCATTTCAACAGTTTTAACTCGTCTTTGATATTTGTTGGTTGCTTAATGCACAAAGAGCATCCTTTTGCCTGTCCTGTTTTGAAATATGAGAAAAAATGGCACATTATGAACATTTAAACAAAAGAAATTCCTCACTATTGTAATCAAACTGCCTCCTACGATTTGCTGTGACTGAGGCTGGAGAAGAAAGTTGTTCTGATGATGTGATTCTGTGTTTGATGAGAGACTCATTTTGTGCCATTTGTTCCTGCCTGTTCATGACATCTGATTATTCATTAACCTAACCCGATATTTTTCTCCTTTTTGTTTAGTTTGACTCATTTGTGATGATTCCTCATTAATTCAATGCTTGTTTGAACCGAAACCAGCAACCTATCTTCTCTTCCTCCCTTGCAGAGCTCTGTAGACCATAAAGAGTTCAAACGCTGTGGGCCCTTTGACCCCTATATTAATGCCAAGGTGTGTACACAGTGTGCTGAAAACAGCATTTCCTCCTGAAGTGTTTCCTTGCTTTACTGCTGTGCTGGCCTGCTGTGCCTGTTGCTGCTGCTCAGCTATGAGATGCTTTTATGTTCACTTGATGCCGGTACATTTCTGCTCTCCGGTTGATTTCTGCTCTTTCTGGCTTTTCATCCATGTTTTAAATTAAGCTGCATTTTTGCTGGAATGTTAGGTTTAAAGTTGGCACGTTATTTTGCATTATGCTACAAATTAATTTATAATTGCATAATTATTCAAAATATTGCCTCATCTTAAAAAAACCAAATGCCTTTAGGGCTGTCGGTTGGACTAATGGACCCAAGTGGACCAATTTATTCCTTGGCCGTTAGTTCAATAGTAGATATTTCTTTTTTTACTGGTTAGGCAGCTGCAGGTTCAGTGTGTTTAATGGAGATTTTGTCTGACAGAGCAACACAAAGTAGAACGTAGTTGTGAAGTGTAAGGAAAATGATACACGGTTTTCATTTTTTCTGGTAGTTATGTTAGGACTCCAGCAATGCTTGAAGTGCTAAGAGACCAGCTTCCTTAACAGAACAAGACGTTTGACCCAACAGCTTCCTCAGAGTCACCACAAAACATAAAAAGTAAAGAAACATAAAGTGTTTCATGATCGTTGTTCCTAATATGTTTTTGCTTTCATTTTCTTTGTTTTGTTTTGTGTTTGGAATTGACCAGTGAATCAGAATCAGAATCAGAAAAGCTTTATTGCCAAGTACGTTTTTGGACATACAAGGAATTTGTTTTGGCGTAGTCAGTGCAATACAATACAAATTAAACAGTATAAACATATCTACAATATAATATAAATATATGTGCACAGTTTTAAGTGAGTGAGAGTAAGTATAGAGCAGTATAAGATGCAAGAGCAGTACAACAGTGCAGGTGATCATTGTGCAAGTATGGCAGTGCAAGTAAAGCAGGAGTCCATGCTGAGCGTTAATGTAACGCATAGAGTTACAGTTTACAAGTGTCCTGTCAGCAAAAAAAAAGGGGGGTGTGGGGGAAAGGGAGAGTGTCAGTGTGGTTTCCGGGCTTTGTTAACCAGGCTGGTGGCAGATGGGAAAAAACTGTTCTTGTGGCGTGAGGTTTTGGTCCGGATGGACCGCAGCCTCCTGCCAGAGGGGAGAGTTTCAAAGAGTCAGTGACCGGGGTGGGAGGGATCAGCTAGAATCTTCCCTGCCCGCTTCAGGGTCCTGGAGGTGTACAGTTCCTGGAGCGACAGTAGACTGCAGCCAATCACCTTCTCAGCAGACCGAATGACACGCTGCAGCCTGCCCTTATCCTTGGCTGTAGCAGCGGCGTACCAGATGGTGATGGAGGAGGTGAGGATGGACTCAATGATGGCTGTGTAGAAGTGCACCATCATAGTCTTTGGCAGGTTGAATTTCTTCAGCTGCCGCAGGAAGAACATCCTCTGCTGGGCTTTCTTGATGAGGGAGCTGATGTTTGGCTCCCACTTGAGATCCTGGGAGATGATGGTTCCCAGGAAGCGGAAAGATTCCACAGTGTCAATTGTGGAGTCACAGAGGGTGATGGGGGCAGGTGGGGCTGGGTTCTGCCTGAAGTCCACAACCATCTCCACTGTCTTTAGAGCGTTGAGCTCAAGGTTGTTCTGGCTGCACCAGTCCAACAGATGGTCCACCTCCCATCTGTATGCGGACTCGTCACCATCAGAGATGAGTCCGATCAGGGTGGTGTCGTCCGCAAACTTCAGAAGCTTGACAGACTGGTGACTGGAGATGCAGCTGTTGGTGTACAGGGAGAAGAGCAGAGGAGAGAGAACACAGCCTTGGGGGGAACCGGTGCTGATGGTCAGGGAGTCAGAGACGTGCTTCCCCAGCCTCACGCGCTGCTTCCTGTCAGACAGGAAGTCAGTTATCCACCTACAGGTGGAGTCGGGCACACTCAGCTGGGAGAGTTTCTCCTGGAGCAGAGCTGGTACGATGGTGTTGAAGGCAGAGCTGAAATCCACAAACAGGATCCTGGCATAGGTTCCTGTGGAGTCCAGGTGCCGGAGGATGAAGTGAAGGGCTAGGTTGACTGCATCATCTACAGACCTGTTGGCTCTGTAGGCAAACTGCAGGGGGTCCAGGAGGGGGTCGGTGATGTCTTTTAGGTGTGAGAGCACAAGGCGCTCAAAGGACTTCATCACCACAGAGGTCAGGGCGACGGGTCTGAAGTCATTAAGCCCTGTGGTCCTTGGCTTCTTGGGAACAGGGACGATGGTGGAGGACCTGAAGCAGGCTGGCACATGACATGTCTCCAGTGAGGTGTTAAAAATGTCTGTGAAGACTGGAGACAGCTGATCAGCGCAGTGCTTCAGGCTGGCTGGTGAGACAGAATCCGGACCAGCAGCTTTCCGGGGGTTCTGTCTCCTGAAGAGTTTGTTGACGTCCCTCTCCTGGATGGAAAGAGCCGTCCTCGGCGTGGATAGGGGGCTGGTGGGGGGGAACTTCAGGGTGGGGGTTGGAGGTGCCAAGGCCCCTCTTGAGGTTGGAGAGATGGGGGTGGTGGATTGTGGCTGCAGCTGTTGGGGGGCGTCGTGGGGGATGGTTGCAGGACTGTCCCTTTGTCTTTCAAAGCGGCAGTAGAACTCGTTCAGGTCGTTGGCGAGGCATCGGTCGTTGATGGAGTAGGAGGCTTTCGGCTTGTAGTTGGTGATTTGCTTGAGCCCTTTCCAGACAGACGCAGAGTCGTTGGCTGAGAACTGGTTTTGGAGCTTCTCAGAGTACAGTCGTTTGGCCTCTTTCACTGCCTTGCCAAACTTGTACTTTGCCTCTCTGTATATGTCTTTGTCCCCACTCCTGAAGGCCTTTTCCTTATCCAGTCTTAACCTTCTGAGTTTAGCTGTGAACCAGGGTTTGTCGTTGTTGTAACTCACCCTGGTGCATGATGGTACACAGCTGTCCTCACAGAAGCTGATGTAGGAAGTCACAGCCTCTGTGTACTCGTCCAGACTGTTGGTAGTAGTCCTGAACACATCCCAGTCTGTACAGCCTAAACACGCCTGGAGATTCTCCACAGCCTCACTGCTCCACTTCCTTGTCGTCCTCACAACAGGTTTGCAGAGCTTTAGTTTCTGCCTGTATGCAGGAATCAGGTGGACCATGATGTGGTCGGATTGGCCCAGTGCAGCACGTGGGACGGCGTGATAAGCGTCTCTGATGGTGGTGTAACAGTGATCCAGAATGTTGTCCTCTCTGGTCGGACATTTTATAAACTGTCTATATTTGGGGAGTTCGTGGGTGAGATTACCTTTGTTAAAGTCACCAGCGACGATTACTAAGGAGTCCGGGTTGGTCCGCTCCACACTCAGTATCTGGTCGGCGAGCATGCGCTGTGCGACCTGCACGTTAGCTTGTGGTTGTTGTTTTGTTGACATCCTTCTTTCTACCATGTAGGAAACCCAACCTCAGTTTTGTAACAATTGTGTGATTTATTTATTTATTTTTTTGTTCTATTCTGATTTTTTGCAATCTGATGTTTTGTGACCCTGATGAAGGCCACAAGCTGAAATACAGTCTGCTAGTAAAGTTGGTTTTTCTGGACTTTTAGTGTTGCTGGAGTCTTCACTTTACTAATTATTATTACTTTGCTGATTTCCACACATCTTAGAAGTAGGTGAAGATAGGCCAAAACAATTTTTTTTAAAAATAAGAATCTGAAAAATGAGGCGTGCGATTATATTTAGCCTACTTTGCTGTGGTTCTCCTAAATAAAATTCACTGCAAGCACTTTCACAATTACAAAATAACAGGCCATGGAGACGAGACGAACGCTTATCAAAGAACCAGCCAAGAGACCCAGGGTAACTCTGTAGGAGGTGCAGAGATGCAAAGCTTAGGTGGGAGAATCTGTCAACAGTAAACTTCTAGTTGTGCACTCCACAAATAAGAAGTGTCGTTTAAAGCTTAATTATATGATATGCATGCAGAACACTGTGTGTGAAAGAAACCTATGCATAACCTGAACACACCATCTTCACTGGTAAAGCATGTTGGTTGCACTTTCATGCTATGGAGATGCTTTTACCCAGTAAAGACACGGAAGTTGGTCAGAGTTGGTGATAAGATGGATAAAGCTAAATGCTGGGAAATCCTGAAACCTGTTGGAGCTCTGCATGTCGCAGTAAATGGTGGTTTTACAATGTTTTGAGTCAAGGGCACTGAATTAAGCATCATTTTCCTTCTACTTCACAACCACACACTATTGTGTTTGTTTATCACATAAAATAAATCATAATAAAATCCCAGCAAGATGCTTTGAAGTTTGTGGTTAGGGAGTCAAGGGTATGATGTTCTTCACAGGGTTAACAATGGTGATGTTTTCTTGTAAGTTTGATTACCTGCTGCAGCATCTTCTTTGCAGTTAAGCTTACGATGTGTATTAGGATTCTCCTATTTAACTGTAGGTATTTACAACAAAATAGCAAATGATGTTATAGCTTTTGTACCTTGTCAGTATGGTCATTTCTGGGCATTTCCTGTTTTCATTCCCAGATTTTAAACTTGGATAGCCCAATTCAGTTCTTATTGTCAGTAAACAACCTGCTGTTTGGGGGGGTGTTTCCAACAAAAACAATCATTACAGTATTAACCCTTCTTTTAGCAATGCTAGGCTGAATGTGAAGTGCTTTTCAAGATATCTTCTGTAAAAAATGACACCTTGTGTGAGATTCTCACAGTGTGAGAACCTTGGGCGAAATTACCATGGTTTCACATTATCTCTGTGTTTACACAAAGCTTTAAATTAAAAATCTGTAGCACAAGCTCACCGCTTTTTATCCAAAAGGGAAAAGCAACCTTGTTCCTGCTACTACTAAAAGGCTAAATGTGCTGGTTGTCACAGTAAAAATAATGCACTCAGTAGCACATTTTCATACATATACATTAGAAAAAAATATTGAAATTCCCCTGCTAAATGTAGTAGTAGTTTATATGTGAATATTATAACTTTTTGCTGTTCTGCCCCTTATGGTTTGACGCTGGGAGTCTAACAGGTTGGGATAAGCTGTGTGATCAGCTGGGCTTATCAGTCTTTCCATTCTTTGTAGTCTTTCTATTTAAAATGTAACAATAAAGACTGCAGCATATAACTGAATTGTAATCATTGTATATTTGTTGTATTTGTGAGTTTTACTGGTTTAAATAAAATTTATTTAGATATAAATGTCATCCACACAGTTAAATGAGATTAAAACAGCACAAATTGAAACTGATTTGGTCAGCTGGATGAAAACCTTTACATTAATATAAGCAGGCACAGCCTTAATCACATGTTTTTGTAAACACTAATTCAGGAGAAAAATGTAGCATGCACACCATACCTAACTGACCACAAAGCATTTAGCATCTTTACAAGAGTCATCAAGGTTTTGTCTTTTTTGTCAGCTCATCAGCAGCCCCTGGCTGATATCTGCAGCTTCTCATCATGCTTGACGATTGTGCTGCTGTGGTTCCCAACCAAACCTTACACAGCGTCCAAATGGCCAGTTTATTATTGCCTTTTTTTTTTTTTTTAAATGCTGCCGTACTTTAGACCTCTCTGGAAAGCTTTTTTTTTAAATTGTATGTAAAGCATGCATTTTATCAGGCATGTTTGTTCTGAAACTGTTGCTAAGACGGAACCAATAAATGACTGGAGCTGAACAAAGCGTTGTTTTTTATATCCGTTTCTAAAACACCCGTCTGGGAGGATGGAATTAACTTTTGTGACTTGCATCTTATGTTTTTATCTTCACTTTTTGAAAACTGCATTACTGTGGCTTCTAGCAGTTTATTTCAGTTCTCTTTCAGATCCTGTTCTTACGTTCCCCTAAGATAACCTCCTTTTCTTGTCCAATAACTATAGTTATAGACATTCTTCTCTTATTCTTTTCTTATTTTCTTTGGTTTGTTTTATGCATGCCTAGTCAGCCAGAGTCCAGTTTTGGACAAATGTGTCTCTGTTAAAAGTTTAAATGAGTAACAGAGAAAATAATTGAACTGTTGCAGAGAATAAATTGGAGAGATTAGCAATAGAATGGTTGTTAACTTTTACATGCAGACTAAAAGAAAAGCGCATCCAACATGTGGAGGAATTTTCTGTGATTGATGTTGTGTGATTCTAATTTTTGTCCACAAATCGTGTTTAAGGCAAGTGATTTAAGGATGTTTTCATTTAATGAAATAGGTTCTATAAACCCAGGGGTCAGCGACCTTTCCAATCCTAAAAAACGTGGCTTTGATTTTATACGACAGACATTTATAAAATTTGCTTGTTTTTCTGTTAAATACTCAGTTTTGCCTCTGTTTTTTTTTTAGGTTTTCAGAGTAAAGGAAAACACCACGCTTTGTAAAAAGAAAATGAAAACATTTTATCAGATAGAAAGTTCCATATTTATGGAAAGCTGAGGGAGAAAAGCACACAGTTTTCAGTGTCATGTCAAAAGGAGATGACTGAGCAAATGATTTCTTGCACAGTTAGTGTAATTTTGTTGTAGAAATTATTTTTAGATAATGCATGGAAAACAGAAAGCCTGCCAGAACTAGTTTTTTAAAAGACATTTACATTAGAGATAGGCTAATAAATTGACCAGAGATCAGCTCTTATTGGTGATCGGTAGGTCAAATACTGAAAAACTTGAATTCCTTTGTTCTCTCTAGTCATCAAATGCATCTAAACAAATAACTTCCATCATTTTCTGTCTATAAATGCATCAACTGACCAACTCCTTTTGCGTTAAAAATTTAAATAAAATTAAGAGATATGCTGGGAAGAATAAAATGGGATCTTGTAATTCATCAATTTTCTGTTCCAGCCCACTAATACTACCAAAGAACACATTGCAGATTTATTCTCTATTTGTGTTACAGTCCTTGGAGAAAAAAAAAAACTGAATTGGAAAAAAATGGGTTGAGCAAGTCAGACCCCAAACAAAATCGGAAATCAGTATCGGCCAGGAAAAGTCTGATTGGTGCATTTTATGTGATTCTTCTACAATGCTCTTTATGTCAATAAATCAATTAACTTAGTGTGGATAGTGTGTTAGTGTGGATGGCCTAAAGACCCACATTTAGCTCTAGAGATGCAGCTTGGAGACCCATCTTCTAACCTTTTATTAAGATGCAATCCCAGACTGAAATTTTTCATTACTCGTCAGTGCTCCTTACTTCAGTTGAGGTGCATTTTTAGATATTTTTTCATTTTTAGAATGCAGAACTGGGCTGCTTAAGAATGTCAGTTATTACTTGGCCTTGTAATTTTTGAGCACGAAAGCATGTGAACATGTTCTGCTTTAGGGACAGATTTCTGGTTCCTAATATAATAATCACGTGTTTTGTCTTGATGTTTAGGGAAGCCCAAGGTAAAATGCTCAAGACTCTGACACGTTCATCCTCACAGTAAGGACAATAAACAGTGTGAGGTTGGTCCTTGTTTTTCTTTTCCTGCATGTAGAGCTAGAGACTCGTTCAGGCATGGAGAAAAAGCTATTTTTATACAATGTCACCATTCCCCCCAATGCCCCCCACCCCCAACTAATCTTCTTAGCTTTTCACTGGGAATGCTAGCTGACTTTAATTCTGCTGCACTGTTTGACAGAGTGGGAATACTCCTGCAGTTGTTGCTTGTTTGTTCCTCTTATTCAAACTAATGGATTCCCAGTAAGAGACTAAAATCCAGTTTTTGTTTTCCATGTCATTAGGAAACCTAGGGTGTTAATGCCTGGGAATGAAGTTGATTTATAAATAAATGCTCTGCCCTGTTGTGGTTGATGGCATCATGTGTGGGCGGAGTATCACAGTGCTGGACCGGGGCAACATCTCATGTGGAGGAAGAGGAGGAGGGTGGGAGATTTCCAGTGTAGCAGTCTGTTTACATCAGCATCGAAGAGAAATTGCCATGCAGTGCCGGTCTGTGTAAGTGTATGAGGTGTCTATTTGTCTGTGTGTGTGTGTATGTATGGGGGGTATGTGCCCCCTTTCTCCTCCCACCACTCAGTGTGTCGAGCTGTGTCTGTAGAGGAGAAAGAGAGATAGGATGTTGTCATAGTAACTGTGTTGAGGTATATTGGTCCTACAGCAGTGAGTGACCTGGTGGAGTGATGGTGTGTTTCTGCAGGCTTATAATGGAGACAGGTGTGTGTAAAGGAGCCCGTTCAGTGGTTCTCTAGAACCCTGAAGTGGGTTAATTTATTTGAAACTCAGGTCCAGGAAACAGACTGATGTTTGTTTATTCATTACTCTTCTTTGTTATCTTCTGTTTATTATTTATCTTGTGGTTTGGCTGCTCTAATAAAGGTTTTAATGTCTTGACAGTTAAATCTAATGTGGGCAAACACTTCTGTCTAAATGAAAAAAGTAGAAACGTTTGAGCTAAAATTTTACTATTTTGTAACTATTTTGTAATAAAAGTAATAATATCATGGTTATTATTTTAAATTTCACATTTTGTGCTAGACATTGGACCCTAACGTACTAACAGCTGGAAAAATGAAATCTAAATACATACTTATTTCGGTATGATTTATTTTTAAATATGTCTACAACCTGCAGGGTTGTATAGGTTTCAACATATAAACTTCAACAGTGCCATGTAGACAAGACAACTTGCATATTCCTTACAAAAGCACAAGTATATAATGGCATCAACTTGTCCACCTACCTGGTGGAGGGAAGCAATCTCCCCTAGGGGACCTGGTTGAAAGTCTCTTTATGCTCTTGAAGTGCTACCTTCTCTTCATTCACCAGAAACATCTAAACATCTGCACAAAATTAGAAGACCAAAAAAGAGGCATCGACATCTAAAAATGGCATCTAGTTTAATTCCCCAACTTACGAGTGATTTTATTGAAATGTCCATTTGAGCAATAGGTGGCTAAAAAGTTTCAGTAGATTCTGAGATGTTCAAGCAATCACTTTCACCGAATCTGTGGAATGATCTCCATTTTATGTCCTTGACAATGACAGAACTTCTGGCAATTAAATGCTGTAAGCCAAATCTACCAATAGAAGTTCAAATTGCTCCTTTAATTACTGTCACAACCTTTCACAATACTGCAGCAACAGAGTTAAATTTAACACGCTTTAAAAAAAATAAAATGTAAAAGCTGGTGTGGTAGTCGGTGAGGAAAAACAGAACAGAAGCAAAGCCGACTAAATATTTATTAAAGACTGTGATCCACAAAGATGATGAAAAACAATTCCTGATTTCCACAGAAATAACCCTTAGACATGACGAATTACTGCACTGTCTTTGAAAAATTTGGTTTGAGCTGGTATCTTGTATGGTGTCTTGTGATTCAATGGCAAAAAATAAACTGCCCCTCCCAAATAAGAAAGTACATTTAAATATATGAGGTACGCAAATATGGAAGCAAATCGTTACCATATTTCAAATGAAAAAGCATTTTCAGAAATGCTTTTTCATTTTAAGAATGTGGCTGCATTGTTTGACTCATAAATTAAATTAGTAATGAATAATCCTATTTGCATTTTAATTTTCTTCAAGACAGCTCATTCTTTCACTTAATTAAAATGAAAAAGACATTTGAGATTTATTTTTCAAAATGTACCCCAGCAAAAAGATACCAAAATTCAATTTGAAATGTAAAATTTGAAAATGAAAAAGCATTTCTGGAAATGCTTTTTCATTTTAAGAATGTGGCTGCATTATTTGACCCATGAATAAAATTAGTAATCAATCATCCTATTTGTATTTTCTTCTTCACGACTGCACATTTTATGCCATAATCAAAAAGAAAACAAAGCAGACATTGCTTTTTCGTTTTCGTGGTCTGCCCGCGAAGTACTGCCCAGAACTCGAAAACGAAAAAGCATTCCGAGCGGCGGGCGCAGAAGAGTGACGTCAGCAGCCGCTCTTCCTCAGCTCCCTGCTGACCGAGCTACCCATCTTGTTCGGTAGGGGGCGCTGTGCACGTCTGCATTGCATTACATTGCAAACATGCTGAGAAATTTATTGAATTGCAGCAGGGCCGAGCTCAATTTGTGGCAGTGGCAGGCAGAACTGGCAACTTCGGTGGCAGGCTGTGGCAGTTCCGCCACAGCCTGCCACCGAAGCTGCCACCGGAACTGCCACAGTCTGCCGCACGGTGGCACGGGATTCCGCGAGGATGCCAGAAGGTGACAGACTGGCCGTAAAAGCTTGCCAATGCGGTTGCCGCTGTTTTTGTGGAAGCTGATGCTGATTATCGGCACAAATTGAGCTCGGCCCTGCTGCGATTCAATCAATTTCTCGGCACGTTTGCAATGTAATGCAATGCAGACGTGCACAGCGCCCCCTACCGAACAAGATGGGTAGCTCGGTCAGCAGGGAGCTGAGGAAGAGGGCTGCTGACGTCACTCTGCTGCGCCCGCCGTTCGGAATACTTTTTAGTTTTCGAGTTCTGGGCAGTACTTTGCGGGCAGACCACGAAAACGAAAAAGCAATGTCTGCTTTGTTTTCTTTTTGATTATGGCATAAAATGTGCAGTCACGAAGAAGAAAATACAAATAGGATGATTGATTACTAATTTTATTTATGGGTCAAATAATGCAGCCACATTCTTAAAATGAAAAAGCATTTCTGGAAATGCTTTTTAATTTTCAAATTTTACATTTCAAATTGAATTTTGGTATCTATTTGCTGGGGTACATTTTGAAAAATAAATCTCAAATGTACTTTTCTTTTTAATTTTAATTAAGTGAAAGAATGTTCAATCTTGAAGAAGAAAATTAAAATGCAAATAGGATTATTGATTACTAATTTTATTTATGAGTCAAACAATGCAGCCACATTCTTAAAATGAAAAAGCCTCTCTGAAAATGCTTTTTCATTTGAAATATGGTAACGATTTGCTTCCATACGCAAATAGTTTGAGAAGGCCTTAATTGTTTAAAAAATACCACTCAACCACTGAGAAAATTAAGTATCAGATAAAACCAACATGAATCTCCTGATACATGTAAATATTACAATATTTTTATGAAAGATAATATCAGATTATAATAATTACAGCAACATTGGATAAGTAACGATATTCAAATGGTAATTCCTCTATGGAAACATATAGCTGAAACTGAAATATTAAAAATTCAAACATTTTGGTTGCATAATTGGCATTTTTTTTAGTTTTCTTTTTAACGTTTTTCATGATTAAAATATTTTTTTCAGCATTTCTTAGTATGTAAAAAATCTACCGCTTGCTTTGGCTGAACTATTTGTTATCTAGGTCATGTATTTAACACAGTGTAAGTTGGTGATTTCCAACCTATTTATGGCGCACGTGACCCTGCAGACACTCGGATATACCAACACCAGAGTCCAGGCTTTGGAGTGACATTAAGGGCTAAAACATCTCTGACCACCTCAGACATGCTTTCAAAATGTGTTCAATTTCAACTGTCTGACAGAGGGAATAGTCAATGAAGTCATGTCAACATGTTTTTCATTCTTGTTCAGCCCATTATCAAGAAGAGCAGTTTCCCGTCTTTCCTGCGGGTCCAGCGTGTTTGCAGCCTGACTGGGCTCTCATTTATCCACTTCAGCGTCCAGCTCTGCCCTCATGAACACATCATGCTCCTTTTCTGACATGTGCTGTCCGCTCCATCTCTAGAGTCTGCTGCCACTTATTTTGCAGGAAAAAGAGGCGGAGGAGGGAAAACGTCTTATCTGACTCAAGGATCTGGATTACTGACTACAGTCATCATTTTAGGCTCTCTCCTATGTCAGTCGGTTGAATTTGCTACGGAAGGAAAAAGATTCAGAGCATGAATACAATCTACGGTAACAACTTGAAAGCTTTTGAACCATGCAGTTTGGAAACGGTCTCTTTTAATTAAATGAATGGCAAGTAACTATGCAGGAAGAAATTAACCTTTCTGGTAAAAAGGGAAAAATAGTCACCTACTCAGAGACCTACAATGTCAGGAAGGAAGCCAGATAGGCATACATCTCATTACAGACCTGTTTACTCAGGAATGCGTGACTGTTTAAATAAAGAGTTTAGTCCAAAAATTCCCAATGTAATTAGCCAAAGTATAAGGTGATGTGATGGCGCTTGTTTTCGTCCAAGAAATGGTCCTTAACCAGAATTAAATTTGAAAGTATTCTTGAAAAGAACCATCATACCAAACACTTGAACATCCTGTAGTGGGTTATTAGTTTTTTGTGCGTTAAAGGCTAAAGGAGGAGTGATCATTCAGAATTTGCCATAAATGTTTTAAGAGATAAGAGTGTATAATTAAAAGCTGGAAGTAAATTTCAAAAAGACACCCATGCATCCCTTACTAAAGCTCGGGGGAAACTTCTTGTGTATGTTTTAAAATAATTACCTGTTTGCCAAATGTTCAGTAGATTTGTAAGTTTTTTGTAAATGCAGAGAAACTAACAGGGTTCCAGAAAGCAGAAAATGACTTTCATTGAGCATTATCAGCCCTTTGGCATACTAGCTGCAGCAGCTGCTCACCCCACCCTCCACCCAGCACTACTACTACAACCACCAGGGGCCAGGCTGATGTAACCGCTGCCAGCCTGCATGTCATGTGACTGAGGTCGCCAGTCAAACCGTGTTGCCATCTTGCAGCCTCGGGATGTGTGTAACATCCTCCTTCCTCTCTTGTCTTTCTGCCTGCCATTCCCCACCCACTTTACAGCACTCCAGATGCTCTATTGTAGGTAAGGGGTGGGTTTATCAATCATCATGAGTGGAGATGTTAATCTCCACATGTTTGTTATGTGGTAAGGTCTAAATCAGATTTTCTACTTGCTGCTGCATGACAGGAGAGAAATGATTTTCATAAAGATCTTCTAGTGTCCAGGAAGCCTTAGCTGAGCCATATAACTCCAGTCCAAGGCTGTTAGTCAAAAGTGCCACTTTGTTTACTGGCCTTCGGAGCTCAGTCATGTTAGAGCATGATATTTTGACGGCTGAGGTGGTTTATGATAGTATGGAGGAGATAAGGCTGATCCTGGTCTTTTTGAGCAATCCTGGCTTTATAACCTAAGGTATTATGCTGGAAACCCCCTTAATCCATCTTATATAACATTGAATGTGTTGTACAAAAACTATTCAAAGTGTCATGGGTTCATACTGCAGAGTTCAAATTACGGTACTTTACTTTCAGCTTGCTTGTTTTTAAATAGTCTTATTATTCTTTTTGTTTTTTATGTTTTTACCTTTGCTTGAATCCTCATAGTCCATTTGCCCGTCACTTTGCTGCTGAGGAACAATAAAGGATATTTCTCTTAAATTCTGTATTCTATAATTGATTGTGGTTTTGATCATATTGTTTTGTGTTCTTTTTATATTGCTTGTGGATATTAATAGGACCCCTCTGCAGTTACTAAATACACAATTTTCATTGGCTTTAAGGAAAAACAGTTAAACATCTTAGTTGCACTGGAGTCAAGTTACTAATGACTTTACCATTCTAAAAGTCAGTCAGTGATTTTCTAACGCTTCTTTCATAGTGGGTCGCGGTGAAGCTCCAGCAGTCTGTGGGCGGGAGGCAAGGTACACCCTGGACAGGTTGCCAGTCCATCGCAGCCATTCTAAAAGTTTAACGGAAAAATGTTCAAATGCAAATCCAACAGTATTTCTATAGAATTACACATAACTGCATATGAATATATTATATATTACTGCAGATGAATATATGATTCTAAACACGTTTGACTGTACTTATTGACTCTAGATTGATAAAATAAGTGATTAATGAAACTTGATTTGCAGCCTGAGGTTTTGCTTCCTGCAAGTTCATGGATCACATACATTTTTTTAGCGATGCAATGTTGTTCAAACTCGAGTGTCGCAGGGGTTTGGCTATAACTCAGACCTGCAGGGGAAAAAAGGCCTTTGTGTGAATAAAACGTTAAACATCTTTTACATCAAAGGAGGCTTGACTCTGTGTTGCACGTCTCCCATCAGTGAGTCAGACAACCGGCCAGCCATGTTTAATGTGATCAGCTGCTGGCCAACACGTCGCTGTGCTGCCCTGACTACTGCATTGGCAGGGACACACGTGGTGTTGAAATGATCCAAAGCTCCCAGGTCATGGTAAAATTCACCTTGTATAGTTTTTGTGCTGCTGTTGTATGATTTGGTAAGGAAATGTAATTCAGCTCTTGGATGTTCTGTAGAAATCATTTGAGGCTAAATGTGTCCCACAACATTTTGTCTTACCCTAAACCTCGTCTTATCTTCAATGCAACCATAAAAAACTTGACTTGGATTATTACTCAGTTCGTATTGGAGGAAGTGATTCATGATGATGTAATCAAAGCATCTAAGTCATCTAAAAGCTCAGAGTAAACCTCTTCAAAAAGCTGTGACAAATGCTCAGTGGTGTGTCACAGATGGAATGCGGTGTACTCTTTTCATCATTTCATTTTAGCATAAAAGTGTGAATTTCAAACCCAGCTCAACGAACCACCCTGGCGGAGTAAACCTTCTCTGTGCCCTCTCCTTTCATAGGCAGGTGTCGCTGTGTTTCTCAAAGAAATGCCTCTTTTGTTTCACCTCAAGCTGTGACCTGCTTTGCCTGTACAGTACAATACTCTTTCTCACTGTTTTCCTGTACAGGAAAACACCCACTGATGCCAGGCTTTTGTAAAAGTATTGTGGAATGAGTTAATGACACCCAACCTATGAGACCGGACCCGTTAGCCCTCTCTCCTCCCATTCGTGACCTGTTTACAGTGGCACAGCTGGCATGCTGCTCTGAGAGTCACCCAAACTGGCATCGTACAGGTCCGTGTGGGGATTTCTCACACCAGCTGTCAGGCCTTTGTTGGTAGCTCTGTATGTCTGGAATGACTGCCTCTCAGAGCATGTGGCTCCACAATGGCAGGAATTCTCTGCCACACCCAGCTGTTGACAACAGAACGAGATATGGGTTATAGATCGACATATTTCCCCACTTTTCACACCTCTAGCAATCGAGCAAAGGTTACAATCCCTTTGCTTAGTTTTTATTTTTTACTGTTTACTTGACAAAAAAAAACCTTCAATTCAGTCTCATCTATCTATGCTGTCACTGCTGTGAACGTCCTTTGAATTGTGTTGCCCCCTGCTGGCTGCCTCTGTTAAGGATCACCAGCAGGTCTGGAAGTTCTCGTGTCTAATGGGCATTGATCTTCCTGCTACATGTGAGTCATTAGATCCAATCTGCACCCCTTAGTGAGTTTATGTTGTAATTACTGCTTCTAATTGCTTTCAATCCGCTCGCTTGTTGACTTTTCACATCATATAAAAACACAGACTAATTTTTTGCTTTTAGAGAATTGGACTATGACTGTGTGGATATGCAGGACATAAATCCCTCTGCGTTTTGTTAAGGAGGAGTCCTCTAGCTGTTTACTCTCACGTCCAATAAATCAGTGGCATTATGTAATACACGGAATTGTTGAGGTTGCGTTCTGCCTGTTTTGTGCAGAGACACCATTAGTATTACAAATACATCTATGATTTCATAGTATTTGGGGACTTTAGAACAATTTTTTTACGATGACAGTTTTGCAGTTTTAGAGGTCTAACACATTTTCAAGAAAAGGGTGTGTAAGTTGACTCAGTTTTTCTTTTTCAAATTACTTAGAAGTACAGTGCCTTGCGAAAGTATTCGGCCCCCTTGAACTTTTCAACCTCTTGCCACATTTCAGGCTTCAAACATAAAGATATAAAATTCAAAGTTTTTGTGAAGAATCAACAACAAGTGGGACACAATTGTGAAGTGGAATTAAATTTATTGGATGTGTCAAACTTTTTTAACAAATAAAAAACTGAAAAGTGGGGCGTGCAATATTATTCGGCCCCCTTGCGTTAATACTTTGTAGCGCCACCCTTTGCTGCAATTACAGCTGCAAGTCCCTTGGGGTTTGTCTCTATCAGTTTTGCACATCGAGAGACTGAAATTCTTGCCCATTCTTCCTTGCAAAACAGCTGGAGCTCAGTGAGGTTGGATGGAGAGCGTTCGTGAACAGCAGTCTTCAGCTCTTTCCACAGATTCTCGATTGGATTCAGGTCTGGACTTTGACTTGGCCATTCCAACACCTGGATACATTTATTTGTGAACCATTCCATTGTAGATTTGGCTTTATGTTTTGGATCATTGTCTTGTTGGAAGATAAATCTCCGTCTCAGTCTCAGGTCTCTTGCAGACTCCAACAGGTTTTCTTCCAGAATGGTCCTGTATTTGGCCCCATCCATCTTCCCATCAATTTTGACCATCTTCTCTGTCCCTGCTGACGAAAGCAGGCACAAACCATGATGCTGCCACCACCATGTTTGACAGTGGGGATGGTGTGTTCAGGGTGATGAACTGTGTTGCTTTTACGCCAAACATATCGTTTTGCATTGTGGCCAAACAGTTGGATTTTGGTTTCATCTGACCAGAGCACCTTCTTCCACATGTTTGGTGTGTCTCCCAGGTGGCTTGTGGCAAACTTTAAATGAGACATTTTATAGATATCTTTGAGAAATGGCTTTCTTCTAGCCACTCTTCCATAAAGGCCAGATTTATGTGGTATACGACTGATTGTTGTCCTGGACAGACTCTCCCACCTCAGCTGTAGATCTCTGCAGTTCATCCAGAGTGATCATGGGCCTCTTGGCTGCATCTCTGATCAGTCTTCTCCTTGTTTGAGATGAGAGTTTAGAGGGATGGCCGGGTCTTGGTAGATTTGCAGTTGTCTGATACTCCTTCCATGTCAATATGATTGCTTGCACAGTGCTCCTTGGGATGTTTAAAGCTTGGGAAATCTTTTTGTATCCAAATCTGGCTTTAAACTTCTCCACAACAGTATCTCAGACCTGCCTGTTGTGTTCGTTGGTCTTCATGATGTTCTCTGCGCTTTGAACAGAACCCTGAGACTATCACAGAGCAGGTGCATTTATACGGAGACTTGATTACACACAGGTGGATTCTATTTATCATCATCAGTCATTTGGGACAACATTGGATCATTCAGAGATCCTCACTGAACGTCTGGAGTGAGTTTGCTGCACTGAAAGTAAAGGGGTCGAATAATATTGTACGCCCCACTTTTCAGTTTTTTATTTGTTAAAAAGGTTTGACACATCCAATAAATTTCATTCCACTTCATGATTGTGTCCCACTTGTTGATTCTTCACAAAAAATTTGAATTTTATATCTTTAGGTTTGAAGCCTGAAATGTGGCAAGAGGTTGAAAAGTTCAAGGGGGCGGAGTTCTTTCGCAAGGCACTGTAACTGCAAATACGATTAGAAGAAAACTGAGAGTGATCATATTGCTCAGTATAATACTGTGCAAAGGTTTATGCTACCACTAATTTCTTCATTTCTTTTGCTTTCAAAAACAGTTTAAAATTCTATTCTTACTAAAGGAAAAGAAAAAATAATAAAACAAAACATGATTCCTGAAGAGGAATTCCTGGAGCTGAAGAGAAGAGGAATTGTGGCTGCCCCAATAAACTGCATAAGATAGAAAGAGTGCCTCAATCATTAGCGTGTTCTGATCTCATGTCAAAGTGGCCTGTCTCTTCTTATTCTAACCTATCTGTTTGTCTCTGCCGATGTGGTAACACACTGCTGTCCCAGGGAGTTATTCCAAGTACCTTCCTTCAGTCCTAGTCTTGGTCAAGCTTCCCTCCACTCTGCCAGAGATGCACCTCATGGTTTTCTGTGGGCTTCCTTATAGTTGATACTTTTTAACAACCTCTTTATTCTGCTAATGTGTTGGGCTTTGCATCTATTTTCCTTCTAGTGTATGTTACCTTTTGCTGGAGTCTCACCCTTCTATTTGACCTCCCAACAGAACAACGACAACGAGACACCACTGCACTGTGCCGCCCAGTATGGCCACACCCAGGTGGTGCGCCTACTGCTAGAGGAATTGACAGACCCCACCATGAGGAACTACAAGTTCGAGACCCCCCTGGACCTGGCCGCGCTGTACGGCCGACTGGAGGTGGTCAAGCTACTGCTCAGCGCTCACCCCAACCTACTCAGCTGCAACACCAAGAAACACACACCCCTGCACCTGGCCTCTCGGAACGGACACCTGTCTGTGGTGGAGGTGCTGCTAGATGCTGGCATGGACATCAACTATGAGGTGTGTGATGCATATTTGCATTTATTTGTTGCAACCTAAAAGCTTCTCTTCAAATCATCTTATTATGTCATGTTAGGCAACGTTCTGCTACTACCTCCCTCTAAAGCTGTTAAATTAAACACAAAGTTGTTAATCTCTCAGTTTGCATATGAACAGTTGTGATATGAAGACTAAGCCAATCTTCCTCCCTCTGATGGACCCTCAGGCTCCATCTTCGGATCCCACTGTGGCTCCCATCTGTGTGGATTGACTTTGCCCTCATTGTGCCCTCCTTTCCTTTAAAATCAAGGATGTGGGATCTGTTCAGAATCCTTCGGGCTCTAGCATCCTGCAGGGTTCAATTAGCACAGCCCTGTGAGCTGGAAAATGCACCACTTTTACTTCCCAACCACATAATTGTCTTTAAAGCTGCAGACTGGTTGGCTGACACTAAAATCTGGTTGTTGCCAAACACTGTTTATCTTGCTTGACTCTTACTGTAACCGGACTGGTTGACTCAGCTGGGGATTGGAGAAGGAAATGAACAAAATATTTTTTCCGCATAGCATTTGCATGTCAGAGTTGGATGCTTGAGTTTGTCTTTTTAAAACTCTGCCTCTTATGAGCTCCTTCTTTCCATACAGACAGAGAAAGGCAGTGCTCTCCACGAAGCTGCCTTGTTTGGGAAGACAGATGTGGTACAGAAACTCCTCAGTGCAGGTTGGTGCTCATAATCAATACATGAAAATAAATACAGTGCTTTTTAAATATATTCATACCGAATGAACTTTTTTGCATATTGTCTTCTTCTAACAAACTTCAGTTTATTTTATTGGGGTTTTCTGTGAACAAACAACACAAAGTAGTGTATAATTGTGAAGTGGAAGGAAAATGATCATTTTCCTAGCTATTTACAAATACAAATCTGAAAATGTGGTTTACATTTGAACTCGGCACCCTTTACTCTGATACCCTTAATCAAAATCGAGTGCAACCTAATACCTTTTACTGTAATTAGTAGAATAGAACAGAAATATCCTTTATTGTCCCACAGTAGAGAAATTCAGGTGTGTCAGCAGCAACTATAAAAAATCAATAAGTAAAAGTAGACTTGAAGAAAAACAAAATACAACATAAGAAAAAGAAATACTGTACAGTTATAAAAAATAAAAAAATGTCACTCAGATTAAATGAAACTTGCAACTGAGTGAGGTGATTTGAAAATGTACAAAAATGCTAATTTTTAAATATGTATGAGAAAACATCAACAACACAATATTTTAAAAAATGGGAAAACTGCAAATAGCAGCAGGGATGTAAACACTTATCAAGTTTGTTGGGAGCAGCAATGGTTAGAAAGTCTAACAGCTGCTGGGAGGAAGGATCTGTGAAAACCCTTCTTTGTGCACCTAGGATGCGGCAGTCTGTTACTGACAGAGCTCTCCAGTCTTGCAGCAGCTTCATGCATGGGGTGGGAGACGTTGCCCAACAGTGATGTTATTTTTGCCAGAGTCCTTCTGTCTCCCACCACCTGCACTGTGTTTAGGGGGCATCCGAAGACAGAGCTGGCCTTCATGGTGAGCTTAGTAATAATTAGTAAATAGAGTAGACCTGTGTGAAAATTAAGCTCAGAGGTTTGTTAGAGAACATTATTGAACATAGAAAGTCCTCAAAACCAAGAAACAGCAGGCGGATTAGAGATAAAGTTTTGAAGAAGTTTAAAGCAGAGTTACGTTATTAAGCAATATCCTAGTTTTAAACTTGTCATAGAGCCCTGTTAAATCCATCATCTCATAATGGAGAGAGCATGGCACAATTGCAAACCCACAAGACATGGCTGTCCATATAAACTGGCTGCCCAGACATGGGAGCATTAATCAGAAAAGCAGCCAAGAGGCCTGCAGTAACTCTGGAGGAGCTATAGACATCCACAGTCTAGGCCAACTGTTATTAATACACTTTACAAATATGGCCTTTATAGAAGAGTAGCGAGAAGAAAGCTCTTATTGGAAGAAACTCATTAGAAGTTCTCTTAGCAGTATTCCACAAGGTATGTAGGGGAAATGACAATATTTAAAAAGAAAGCGTTGCAAAGAAGAGTGAGTACATTTTTCCTGTCGTTGTGCAAACATGGTAGGCAGCTTTAATTGCAGTGAAATTTGGTTCTGCAGTAGCAGAAGTGTCACATAGGGACTGAATTTATATGCACACCACATTTTTCAGCTTTTATTTGTTAAAACTGTTGAAAATCGTGTACATTTTATCTTACACTTCGCATATACGGGCTACTTTGTGTTTTTCTGTCAAACAAAATCCCAACAAGGTACATTGTAGTTTGTGGTTGTAACGTGTCAAAATGTGACTTTTATTGTTTTTACAGGTATCGATGTAAATATTTTTGACCAAAAAGGTCTGACAGCGCTGAACACTGTCAAAGACATGCCCTCCCAGAAAAGCAGAGAAATCGCTGCCCTCATTCTTGGTAAAGTCCAAATAAGCAAGAGAGCTGCAGGGGAATTAGCTTTTGATTTCTCTGTGATGCAATCTTCTGTTTGTTACAGGGCATAAGACTGGAAAGCCCCCCGACATTGACCTTCCTCCTCCGCCCATTCCTCCACCTCAAGAAAGTCCCTGCCCGAGGAAGAAGGGTGAGATTTACCGAGATGTTCTAAGAAAACACAGAGCTTCTGTTTTAGCAGCATAGCAGTTCATTCTAACCTTTTTTAAAGGTAACCTGGACAAAGTGACGGAGCTCATATCAGGGCTGGCCCTAGGCCCCGAGGAGGAGAGCCCATATGAAGCTCTGTTTGAAGCCACTTCGTGCCACTCTTTAGACAGCCTCACCAGTGGCAAGTCCTCCGACAGGGACTCAGGACGGCCTGACAGTGAAGTTGGCAAGGTTGGCATTATATTAACTGAATCCTACCGTTACACAAATCACAAGATAGATCAGTACACCCAGGTTTAAAAATATGGGGAAGTCCAAATCCTCCACCAGAGGGAGATAGTTCTCCACATTGCATACAACTGGGATTACAAAAACCCCACCAATATACCTGCTTCTGTGCTTGTTTTAATTGTATACTTTTAGCCATTATCTTAAAATAAAAAGAATAATTTCCAGATATTACAACAGTATTGATTTATTTTTGTTTTTTACAGAAAGATCGTATTGTGCACCCATCACATGCTGCTCCAGGTCATGAAGACGAGATGAACTCAGAGGTAAAGGTCACAAGGCTACAGCAGCTATTGCAATTTAGCACACTGACTTTATACAAGCATCCCTTTTAGCAGATTAGTAAGTTTGAGTTTTTTTCAATAGATTTATGTTTGCACGTGTACACAATAATAAGAAATAGAAAGAAAAAAAAATATATATATATATATATATATATATATTTAGTTTGTTAATATTTATATTAACAAACTAAATAAATACACGGTTTCCCCGCAAACACCCGTAACAGTCAGAACCCCCTAAAGCTTACTCTTTTTTAACACCATGTTTTTCTACCATGATTTAAGCTACCATAATGCAGTATGTTGAAAACGATAACATTAGTAGTAAAATAAGGTGAATAATATTCTGGTACCCACTTTATTACAAACTGATATGATCTTTGACATATTTGTCTGCACATGATGAATCTGAGACTTTCAGTTAAGTTTGTTGTCATATATAAATTATATAAGGATTTGTTTTTTAGCTTCCCTCTCAATATTGATCCCACCTCTTTCTGGCTGTGTGTGAATGTTAGTTTTTTGCAGTTATGTTATTTTTTTCCGAGTTAAGTGAATCTTAAATCAGGTTTTCATTTTTTGAAATTAAGCCTCATCCTTGAGTACTTATTTAATATTGTACCCACAAAGAAATAATAGGCATCATTAGAATGCTTATTATTTCACACTAAAATAACTAATATACCAAAGCTATTCACTGATACACAGTAAATACATTTGGGTCCAATACTGACCCTTGTGGGACACCAGCAACATCAAGAGAAATATCACCAGCAAACAGAACAAACCTGAGTGCAATTTATTATTTTGATCTTTGATTTATTCTTGTTCTTTACACCTCAGCTGAAAGGTCCACTTTTTATTTTCTCCACTTTAGGAATCATTAAGGTACAAACCTTCACACCTTTTGAAGAGTTCTGTTCTCTTTTTCTGTAGGTCCTTTATACAGGTAGCAGCGCAGATGAAAGGAGAGAACCAGCAGAGGAACAGGAGGATCACACGTACGAGTTGTTGCTGACCGCAGAAACCAAAGTCCCACCACCCAGTCTGGAGTCCCAGTCCAATAAAGGTAATTGCGAGCTTTTAGTAAATCCAGAGGGAGGAAGATTGGGAGATTAGGTGTAATTTTCCCATTACTTTGTTGCTTTATGGTTTAAGTGGTGTGTTTGTGCTTGGCTTTTTCTTTTGGCACATTTGAGAAGTTTGTTTACCCAAGTGTTTAAATCAAGATCTCTTGCAACTGTATGAGCCCGAATGCATATTTTTTCAGATCAGCAGCATCACAACATACAACCTTTTGCATGTGCGAAATATATCTGGAATAAACAGAATTAAATTAAGAAGTCATTTTGATCTGTAGCTGTTGATGTAGATGTTTAAAAATAACCATTAGGGCCATCTGGCTTAGTCAGCTTCAGCAGCACCAAACCATTTTTTAAAACCTCCCCGGCTTGATGGGTTTGAGTATAATCATGTTTCCTCTATAATGATAAATCGTGGTGTTTAAAAAGAAAAGGAACACCTTACTTTGGCTGAAAGGTTGAATGAATAGTTTTTCGACCTGCTTTAGAACCATTTCATCATGTCTGCACTCAGTTCTGTTCAGCTGGCGGGTCGATCAATCTAAACTCAGACTGACATGCAGATAATGTCACTGTGCATTAAACATGATATTATTATAAATCGCTTCCGTTATCCTGTGCATAAGGTTTCTGCTGGCAGTCAGAACCCCTAACAGATTCTCTGTAATTTAGATCGTATTGAGATCGTATCCTTCCACTTGACTGACTCCTTTGTTTCCTGTCTCCTTAGATGAGATTGCCACTACACAGTCTTCCAACATTATCCTACCTCAGGTAATGAGATTTCCTACCATAATTCCTCTGTGCTAAACTCTTTCCCGTTGCATCCAAATTGTGCTAAACTTTGGTTTAGTAAAATTTCTGTCTTAGTTTTTGTGAATTCAGTGAAAACTTCTTTAAAAACCAATTAGATGGAGACTCTTTTTGGATCTTTATAATGTAGCAACATGTTATACTGGGAAAATGCAAAAGTTTAATTTCTAAAGTAGCTACGCCGTTGCCATATTTCCTGGTTTCTTCAATTTGTAAGTTTAGAGATGAAATAATTATCTGTATTTAATGCTAGGTTACACTTTTGTAGATTTATTTTTGCAAATTTTCTTTCTTTAAAAGATTTCTGATATTCCTAAACATTTTTAGCAGCATTTAGTTTAATTTAAGTAGATTGGTGTTTAGGACCCTGTGAAAAGATATCTGTTTTCCAGCTTTATCCTCCTTTTCAAGAACTTTGTGATTTTTGCTAATTAAATTTGCAAGAATTAAATTTAGTTTTTTATATATCATTCCAAATTAGGGCTGGATAATATTAGAAAAACATGCTTTATGCAATAATATGAGTGAATGTTGCAATAACAACTTGTTCATGTATTTTTTTTTTTTCAGATTTATAGCAAACATAGACCCCACATAATGATAAGTCTATCTAGCTACTGGGAAATAAAATTTTATTCAGTGTTTTGATCTCAACAGCAAGATCTCATTAATAACCTTTTGCTGTTTTTGAAATGAAGCAACTTTGGTTTAGTTTTTAAATGATGTTACCCCCTCTTTACCTCCTTCAACTTTCTATGCTGGAATACACAACAATTTTCCCAAATTATATTATGACATAAATGGCCTGAATACATTGTACCTAAATAATTAGTCAACACTTATTGCTGCCCAACAACGATGCATTATTTCAATGAGCATTAAGGAGATCCACAGATTTGTCCATATCTGTATCTTAATTAAAGATATCAAAGTTTCAAAAATAATCAGGAAGCAAAAACCTTTCTGAATTTCTTTTTGCCCCTGAAATTGTACAAAGCAGAAGTTATACTCTAATTTGCCCTAAAAGGACAAAGTAAACCTTTATCTGCAGATCTGAGATCAGACCTTCTGCTGAAAGAACCTTGCAATAAAAATGTAACATTTTTGTGCTATTGTTTAAAGAAAGATGATTGCTAAACCCTCTTTAAAACACCAAGTTATATCTGTAGGTAAACTGATCTCAAACTGTGTGACTTCTTGATTTATTGCCTTCATATTATTAAATCTCAATTATTTCTAATCATTCAGGTAGTGGGTTTTGCCCTTTGTTGCCACCCACCTACATCCCCAACTGATTCCCTTTGTATAGATGTGCTTTTCAGCTGTCTTGGCTGTATGGCGTCATCTGTGCTTTAATCAGTCCTGTGAGCTCATCGCTATATTGCATTAATGCATTTAATGTTAGGACACAGTGCGGATTAGTCTGTTACAGCTGATATGGTTGGCGACTGCACAGGAATCCATTGGAAATTAGCAGATGTGACTAAACTTTTGATTGTCTCCTCTTTCAGCGCAAATCCTCTGTACCTCCCAATGACCTTACACCTCCAAGTAAGGCAAAAGACAGTCTGCACCCTCCTGCACGGATGGTTCCACGAGCACCGGGAGGTGAGTCCTCTGATTATAGATACCAAATAAGGTCCAACAACCACAGCTGTTTATTGCTGTGGGTGTAAGAAAAGATGCTCCGACCCGATGGATCCGAAAGTCACCAGCCAAGCACGTAGATGAAACCGGAGAGATGCATTTGAGTTCGATGCATCTAAGATGGGCTGGCTTGCATTAGGCGCGCCGACGGAATGCACAATTGGCATTCTCAGGCAGCAGAGCAGCTTTTCCCCATTGGGAACAGGATGATTGACATCCTCTGGCAAATGGGCAAGGCTCCTTTCATTGCCAATATGAAACTGAATTCTTGATCAGATTGTGACATTCCCTACTGCTGGGGACCATGAGGATGATGGTTGCTGAATATACGGTGCTACTCATTCAAATTAAGAGCCTTGCAAGAAGTATCTTTCCTCTTTCTGTTCCTGTAAACGAAGCCACAAAAACACAAGTTTACTCACTAGTTAAACTCTTCTCTGTTGTGTCCTCATGTGTTTGCCTCTTGTTTTTGTGTATTTCATAAAAATGAGCCGCAGGTTGAGCCTCAGAGCTTCTGCTCATGTGGAAGTGTTGCTGCTGGTAAGGTTCATCTGTATGACTTCTTTGTCTCTCTGTGGATGGTCAGGGATCAAACCTAACCACTCTCTGTGGCAGGTAGAGTAGGTCTGCAGGGTCAGCAATATGACCATGTTTATCGTCTGTCAAAACCACATTGCTGTTCTCAGCAGGAATGTTAAGGTTCCTATAAGATTCCAAGTGCACGCTTTTTTGTCGTGCCCCCAGAGGAGGATTGTTGTGAGTATTCTGCACAGATAGTGATTCATAAACCTGGGCTTCTGTTGTACATGGAGGCAAACAGAGCCTGGTATATGCATTTTTTTTTTTTGTTGATTTGCAGCTTTTGTAGCATCTTTTCTATTCAGTTTCTGGTCACTTGTTGCTGTTCCATTCCCAACCTACAATGCTTTGCAAAAGTTTTTGAACTGTCTTACAGTTTGTCACCTTACAACAGCTGTGAGATCTTATGTGATTGAACAACACAAGACCACAGTTGAGAACTGGATGGAAAATCAAGCATGATTTTCAAAATGTTTTACAAAGAAAAAACCCCCGAAAAGTGTGGTGTGTCTATGCATTCATGTTTTATTCTTCGTTGCAAAATAGCCTAAGATCTGTCAAATTGGATGCACAATGTCTGTTGCCATGTTTTTTTAAATTGTCACCACATATCATCAGTTTGATTCAGACATGATCCAAATTGTGCTTTTGCAGCTCTGGCTGCATGTTTGTGTCCATGTGGAAGGTGCACCGTTGCCTCAGTCTTAAGTCCAGGTTTGCTCTGGATTTATCTCCATCCATCTTTCCATAAAATCTGACCAGCTTCTCTGTCCTTGCTGAAGGAAAACATCCCCACAGCTTAATGCCTTCACCACCAGATTTCACCATGGGGGTAGCGTGTTCAGGTTGATGTGCAGGGTTAAATCTTCTTCCTCATGTGTCCTGTCCGGGGCTTGTGGTCAGCTTTAAGTGGTACTGTTTTGTTTTTTTAAACAATGTCTTGATGAGACATGAAGGCAATTGGTTGCACGGGATATTTTTCCAGAGGTATCAGAATAAAGGGGGTTGAATACATATGCATTGATACGTGTTTGTTGTTAGAACATGTGAAGAAGTTCACAGGGTTAATACTATGAATAGGTGCTGTATGTCTTGTACCTATTTCATGAGACTTACTTTCAGGACAGAAATAGTTGTTGTTTTTTTTTGCAGCAATTGTGAGCAGAGATCTTTAGTAGCTTTAATAGAATAGAAGGAAATAGAAATGTCCACTTGCCTGAAGCTCCATGGTGACTTACTCAAAGGAATGAACTGAAAACAGCAGATTTTTCCATGGATTGACTTTGGAACGACACAGATGGAGGAGTGACGGCTAGCTCGGCCTCCAAGCATGACATCATTAGTCTGATATTTGAGTGGTCGATGTTGTCAATTAAAACACACACATATCGCCTCTGTGGTGACCTCACTCCTGTGCTTAATATCCAGTTATTATCTCATTGTTCATGTGCTTAACTCCCTTCAACGGTTTACACCACATGGGGCTGTTGGGTTCACACTGATGTGCTCATTGGGCGTTCACACTCCTCCAGCTGCCAAGGAGAGCATGGGTGTTTGGTCGTGATCTCGACATGTGTACAGAACACTTGCTCACTCCTTGTAACGCACATACACTAAAACTCCCACACACACCTTTTTTTCTTTCCGTCGAGGCATTATTTGGTTCACTCCCTCACTGCAAATGGTCCCTGAAAGTACAGAGGAACATCGGTGAGCTCAGTTGGAATCAGTTTGTTATTTTTATCAAGCTTCCACTTGCATGTAAAGCGCTCATTTTGTGTAGAACAGCGTTTGCACAGGGCAATTGCTTTCCTGCGGTTCTGCTGCCCCAGATCCGCTGTCACCAAACACCCCAACCCTGTCACCCCAGTAGAGCCCACACACATGCACACTCCCACAGCATGTGTCACAGGACTAATTATCAGGAGTCTGGCTGCTAGAGGATAGGGTGATTCAAATTTCCATTCCTGAGCAACCCTTAGGGTCTAGAATTAGCAGCCAGAAGACGCAGAGGGTGGCCGGTAAACGAAGCAGAAGGCTGCAAGCATCGGTACATTGGAGGAGAGGACAACTACAAAACCGGGTGGAGAACAGTGGGTTTTGTTCTCTTGAGGTTAGTTTGTTTTTAGAGGAGGCACAGTTGAGTTGCGGTAGATTTCAATGTGGAAAAGAAGCTTAGGTAGCAGTAATTCCTTTGGGAGAGGGAGGGGGGGAAATGGAATTGTTTTTAATAGCACTTGCCTTCAATCTCATTTAGGATTTGTCTTCGGTTAAGGACGGCCACTGTAAGTTTTATTCTTTATTCTAATATTGCATTAAATGTGTGTAGGTTTGCACAAGAGATTATTTAGTTGCTTGGAGAGATTTCTGACTGGAAAAGCTGACCTTACATCCTGATTGAAGCACAGCAGCTCACTGAGATGACTTGCTTCAACTCTCTGTTACAAAACACAGGCAGCCTGTGATTGCCGTCAGACTGCTGCAAGCTGGCTCTGGAATTCACTCATTTCTTCTGCCAACAAACGCCCTTTCCTTGCTCCGTCTCTTCTCTCTCCTTCTTCTTCCCTCCGTCACTCCTGGTTGGAAACAATTGCAGATCTGTTTCAGGGTTTGTGTAGGTGGTTTCTTATTAGCCTTCTTCTCTGGATCTGCTCTTCAGTTGGAAGTCCACTTTCTAGCTCTTTCAAGCTGCTTTCCTTTCATTGTCCCTTCCTTTTTTCCTCTCTGTTCAGATAACTCCGAACCAAGCCAGGACCAGGAAGCAGGTGTCCCAGAGCAGTTCACTGGCCTTTTGCACGGATCCTCTCCCATCATTGACTGCCGCGAGGACGCCTTCAGGCTTCCAAGTGTCCTGCCGCCCAACCAGGGCCAGCCAGAAACAAGGAAACCCACCAAAGCAAGAGAGGAGCCACCATCCGCTTCGCGTTCTCCTAATCGACCCAGCATGGCCGCCATCCTGACGGACTGTGATCCAAAAGCGATTTATGCCACTGTGAACAAGGAGCCCAGGGACTCCGTGGCGGGGGCAGGATCTGGTGTTAGGATGCGCCCTCCTGGCGACCTGAAGCTGGCCCGTAGCCTCTCAAAGTCTGACTCTGACTTGCTGGTATCGCCTCCCGGTGAGGAGGAAGGGGGCCTGGGAAACCGGAGTGAGTCTGTTTCTAACTGTAGCACCGGCAAGAAGAGGCTCGAGAAATCTCCCTCCTTCACCTCAGAATGGGACGAGGTAAGCATCTGCTCTCTGAGTACGGCTATGCATTTTGCAGTAATACACCATATCCATTGATCGTTTGGAGCTTTATTTCAAGATAAAAGTAGGCTAGTTGTGTTTAAATTCTTCCTCTGTCTGTGCTATGCAAAATTATACAGTTTTTTATATTCCGCAGTACTGGTTGAATTCAAATTCAAATATTAACTGTAAACACCAGTTTGATTAGTCAGCTATCTTGCTGAAAGGGGAGCTTAAACATCTTGAACTCAAACCTCTGCGAATACAGCAGTTAATGCAAAATCTGTTTGTGCATGTTTATGGTAAAATATTTAAATGAATGCGGTTTAATTTTTTTTTTTTCCCTAGCTTCACAGTGGAAATTTTACCTGACCTTATAATTTTATTTTATTTTCTCAGTCCTGACTTGTTTGAGTTTTTCCTAACTAAATATATTCCCCTTTCTATCCATTCTTTGTTGTCTGGATGTGGTTAAAGAGCTAAAGAGAGCTTCTGTGAAAGAAGAAGATTAGAGGAGACTAGAAGATGGGGATGAAGCTGAAAGAAGGCATAAGACAGAGTTTTGGAACTTTAGACTGATGATAAAGAAGACTCAGATTTGCTCAGATCAGACAAAAGGCTCTAGTTCTTTTAGAGACATGGAAACCATAATGTAACAAATGCACAGGAAACACATTAACCTTACCAACTAGACTTCCTTTGAGGGAAAAACTCTTTTCAACAGTTTCATCTGTGGCTTATTAGACAAAAAATTCAATATTTATAGTTAGTAGGTATAGTTTGTTATAGCAGAATAACTTTTTAAGTAAACAAATTTTGATTAAAAAAATCACAATATATACCTAGACCAATGCGTTATTGGTACATTTTTCTCTTTATCCCATTTATATTATTTTGGTAGAGCTGCAGAATTAAAGATTTAAGCCCCCTGTCCAATTTTTAGCATAATCTGCATATCATGTCCAAGTAATTACCCCAGGTCTCTCTGTTCTTGAAATCCAAACATGAAACTCTGCATGCCTAACCGATGGAAAAACGTCTGGCAAAAATATTCCTACATCTTGAACTTTTTCATGTTTTGTCACATTCCAGTTGTGATTTTATGGGGTAGATCTAAACAAAGCACTTCTTAATAGAGAAGTGAAAAAAAAATTATCCAGAATTGTCTATGTTTTTTTTAACCAAACATTTCTTGAAAAGTGTAGTGGTGTAAATGTATTTGGCCTTCCTAAATCAGTACTTTGAAGAACCAACTTCTCTACGATTACAGCTGAAAGTCTTTTAGGGTAGGTCTCTATCAGCTTTGCATTATCTAAAGGCTGAACATTTTCTATGCAAAAAATACCCAAGTTCAGTCAAACTGGATAGGGAGCATCTGTGAACAGTTTTCAAGTCTTGACACAGTTGGCTAATTGGATCAGGGTACGGACTTTGACTGGACCATTCTAACAGATTAATATGCTTTCATCCAAACCATTCCACAATGGCTGGGGTTGTATGTTTAGGGTTTGTTGGAAGGCACGCCTCTGACCCAGTCTCTAGTGTTTCATAGCTTCTTAACAGGTTTTCCCTGCAGTTTACCCTGAATTTTCTTTCCCTTCCTTTTTTTTTTTTTTCCAAGTTTGACCATTTTTCTTGACCCTAGTAAAGAAAGGTATCCCCACAGCATGATGCTGCCCCCACCATGTTTCCCTGGTGAGATTGTGTATTTGCAGTGATGCAGTATTACCTCTGCAGCTGTAGCAAAATAATATAAATGGGATTAAGAGAAAAATGCACCAATAACGCTGGTGATTTATTTTTAAATCAAAATTTGTTTACTTGACCAGTTGTTAAACCACACTAAGTGATTTTCTTGCAGGCCAATTTGAAGAGTACCTTACTTCCTTATCTTTGTCATGTGTCTTATATAGTTTGTAGCAAACTGCAAGCAGAACCTGCTCCATATTTGCCAGATTTATGGAGTGCACGGCTAATAGTTGTACTGACAACAGAGCTATGGACCTCTGCAGCTCCTCCAGAGTTACCCTGCTCCTCTTGGCTGCCTCTCTTGATTAATGCTGTCCTTGCCCAGACTAACAATGTAGGTGGATGGCGATGCCTTAGTATGTTTGCAAATGTGCCATACTCAATGAACAGTACTCTGTGAGTATCAACAGTTTTGACACTGTTTAGTAACCGAACTCACTTTTAATTTTTTCCCACCTTTATCCCTGACCTGTTCGCTGTGTTACCTGGTCTTTGTGATGCTGTTTGTTCACTGAGATGCTCTAACAAACCTCTGAGGCTGCACAGAACAGCTGCACAATCTATCAAATCGCAATCATTGCAACATCAATGTGAGAAATATACACAAAACAGACCATTTGCATCAAATGTGTAGTTAGCCTAAATGTTTTGGAGAAATTTAAAACTGCTTCCCACAAGCAGTGACATCATAACAATATCCAGCAGTAAAATCCCAGTGTCGTGTTTTCCTAATATCTTGCAGCCGTGATTTATACTGGGATTAAATGGTGGCTGTTTACTAAATAGGCGACTTCTGAAGTCAACTGGTTGAAAGGATTTCACGTAAGAAATTGTGACATAAGAAAATATGAAAAGGTTCCATGGGTGTGGATACTTTTGTGAGGTACTGCATATTGAGCTGGTTCATGCAGAATTGGTGGTTTCTTCACTCCCCTACCGGCTGTGTGCTGATAGGACTATACAGCCGATTGATAAAACTTCCACCTCTCTTCTCAAGGACAATGGCGCATCTATCAGCGTTGACAGTCTAATTCTTGCAAACACACTCAGACTTACATTCGCACCCTGAAGATTCCACCGTGCCCTTGCTAAATCTTTACTTATCTGTGTGTTGCTTATCCCTGCTGAGATTTTTTGTACTATTTAAGACTCTATTCTGCCAAGAATAGAGTCTGAAATGTGATTTTTTTTTCCTCCTATCTTACTTTACCTAAATGTGTGATTTCATTACTTTTCATAGATTTTCAGATTTCTCAGAAGGATTACCAGCAAAAGCCAATTATGATTAGTATTTCATTACTTTTTCATTGATTTTTAGTTTTATCAGAAGGATTACCAGCAAAAACCAAATATTATTAGTAATTTGGACTTTAGCTCCTCTTACACCAATGACCCAGCTTTCTTAATTAGACTACAATGGACTGGTATTACTTAGTTCAACTTCAGTATCAGTAAAAGCAATATATCATTAGCACCTGAAAATGTGGATTATAGCTGTTTTGTACCAGTGACTCAGCTTCCCTAGTTAGAATTCAGTGGAATGATGAGACTATTAGATTTCTCAGAAGGATTCATAGATTTTTAGATTTCTTAGAAGGATTCTAGTATCATTTGATTTGTTTTTCTGTGTCTGTATCTATGTTTATTTTCTTTGTGATTGTCTTGTAATTGTATGTAGGGTGCTTTGAGTGTCTCGTTACTGAAAAGCGCTATATAAATAAATTTTACCTTACCTCTTTAGTTATAAAATTGTATTGCTGCCTCGTTCCCTCACAGTGAATACTCACACACAGCTGAGAGAAATACACACTTTAGTTTGTAATATTTTTGCTGGTGTGGACAGGTTTGTATACAGGTTGCTGGACTAAAGTGCAGACTGTAGTCACTGATGGATATTTTTAATGGTGGTATGTTGAGGCTGTCCAGCTTTTAGTGTTGCTGCAACAGCATTTTGTTTTGCCTTGATATAGACTGGTAATGGTCCCTACAGTAGACATTACATGTAAATATCTAATTTACTCATCACTTGGATGTGAGTTTATTATTTGTCAGTGATGAATAGCCAGATACTACATTGCTGTAGCTGCAGTTCCCTGCGGACCAATGGCTTTCAGTCAGAGTTGCACGCCAGCCGCAGTGCAGCAGGCTGCCGATGAAGAGGAGAAGGTGGTCTTCGAGGGGCATTTATGCACGACAGCAATTCGACCCGGTGTTTGCGCTGTCTGGAAATACTCATGTCAACACTTCCAACTTTAGTTGCTCTGGGATGTACTCTGGCCAGTAGAAGGCTTTTTACAGGAAACACTTCTCTGGCCTGGAGGTGAATTGTAAAATCTTGGCAGGGAGGCCCATTCAGATTTGTTGCATTGTCAAGGTAACCTTGTGTATTGGATTTTTTATTGATAAGAAGATCAGAGGTTATTTTCTCTTGATCTGAGTTTTGTTAAAATAGAAAAGGCAAAAGTGACCTTCATTATTTTGTTGTTGTGTGACTGGCTTCTGTTGAAGCATAAAACACAGCCGTCTGCTTGGTCAACTCACCTTTTTTTATGGGAATTTACCAGTTTCACCAGATTTAACACAGGATTTTTTTCAGGACTGGCATTTCAAAGTGTTTTCTTAACTTTTTAATTATTTATTTAGATATTAACCAGGTGGTGTGTTAAAGACATGTAGCAGTCAAGTTAAAGATCTCAAACTAACTCAATACTCTCATTATGGGAGCCTTGAAGACTGCAAGCAGCTAAATTAAATTTAGTTCATTTCAGTACCAAATTACTACAAATGTCATCTCAAGGTACTTTAAAAGACAGTTTCTTTTCATAATCAATCATTTCAAAGCAACTTGGTCCGAATGGCGTTTAAATCCAGTTCAATCCAGTCATACTGTCAATTTAAGATCCAATTACTTTTAGGCCCAAAGTTCTTAATAGCTCTTTCACATTTAAATTTAAATGTATTTTTATTAAACAAATGTTTCTGAAATGAAATTAGACAAATATGTCTTAAAAGTTGATAAAACAAAGTTAAAGGGGAATTAATTAAAAAAGGAAATGATCTATTTATTTTTATTTTTTTAACGAAACAGCATGTCAAAAATGTATACCCTTCTCAAAAGGCAATGGTAACATCTTTACTGGCATTACAGCAATCAAACCCTTCATTTTGACAATTTATCCTTGAATAGCCCCATGACTTTGAGGTTGAAAGGCCATCGCCCTAATCTTTAGCACCCCTCACAGATTTCCTTATCAGATTTAAGTCATGACTCTGACTAGGCCCCTTTAAAATGTTAATATTACTTCCTGTCAAAAGAAACATGGCTGTTAAATGAAAGACGACCTTAAGCCGAATTCTGCCAGAGGTATGGTTATTTTGGGCCTTAACTGCACATACAGTCCACCTCATTTCTAATTATAGTCCAGTACAATCAAATTTAGTTGATCATATGATCCCAATTTAAAAAAAAACAACATTTTGTTTCTAATTAGACAGACATCGGTGTTTCTAAAGGAAAATAATGAGCTGAGCTATTGTAGAAACGTGTCAAAAATTTGACCTAAATATTTGTTTGTCTGTATTTCCAGTTGTTCTTGTACTTGTTTTTTCTGAGCTCAAACCAGAGTCCTAAGTTCTATTTTCAATTGCTGATACTTTTTTGTTGTCATTTTCATTTCACTATAATTGTAAGCTGGGTTGTCTCATACCCTAAATTTAAATGAGCCAATTATATCTATGACTCCATTTGTAGTACCCCTCACATGTATTGGTAGCAGCGGTATATAAAACGGATAATAAAACAACTTTAATGTAATCTCAGGCTAGTAGGAATTTTAAATTCATGATCCCTTTGTCCCGCTGTGGTAAAAAGTAACGTCTGAATAGATTTGCTTCCTTGTTTCTTTCTTTATAGTAGTCAGTATGCGTGAAAAAAATCATACATGATATCTGAAAAATGTCTAAACAGGCTTAAATTTCTTTCTTCGTTTATTACATTTTTAAATCTTTGTTGAATTACATCTTAGCCTAAAAATGTAGCCAAACAGCCAATTATAAAATGGAAACTTTTCTTAAACTATTGCCGAAAATGTTTGTAGTCCAGAGGAGTAACAAACTCAAATAAGATCTTTTCTCAGTCTTTTTTTATTCCATCTGAAATGGCTTGCTTTCTGACAGAGCACTGTACAACGCAGTTGTTCAGTTTGACAAACACCCCCTTCTCCTCTCACAGTGCAAGAGGAATCCACCCTTTTGGTGAGCGTGAAGTAAACCCACCATGCACAAAAACTAATGTACATGCAAAAGCTGCACAGAACAGAAGTTGTTGTCTTTTTGCATCACACAGGTATATGCTGCTGCCTGAACTGTCCTGCTTTAGATTCATCGGAGGGCTCCAGGTTTCTATACATTTTTAAAGTAGCTTTCTGGCAGAAGGTACAACGCCTCATTTTTAGGTATTTATTCATCCCACTCGAGTGAGGTTTTGTACTAAATAAAAAGCAAACTGAATTGTTTTGGAATTACAGTAGATTGAAAAATTAGAGTTTGCTCCTGTAGAGGAAAAACAAATTGTACATCCAAAGCAAGCTGAGCTGCTCCTGTCATTGATGTCGTGCATGTCAAGGCTCCTTGGTATGCTCTCTGTTGCAACCTACAGATTGTGTTTCTATGAAACAGCCTGTCGGCTACACCATCAGCATCACAACTGTATGCATGGAAGCAAGAGTGACTTTGAAATGTACAAGCACTAAGCTGTGACGTACAAAATTTAAGCCTGCTGCTTCTGAAAGGAGGCTTTGAAGAAGCAAGCTACAGGGCTCAACTCTGTCCTTTCTGGTGAAAAAGATACCATGATCTTCTCTCTCTGTTTTTAATTCCATTTTAAATGAGAGGAGTGAATTGTGAATTGAGTACAACTTTAGTAAGAAGAAAGTTTTTTGTCACATGAACATTTATTCAGGTGCATTCGAGGTCTGCGCTCAGGACCCTCAAATGTTCTCTCGTGTCTCTGAGAGTAAGCCCTCCTGTTCTTGAAATGGAACCTTTTTAATATTTATTTTTAGTGCAGAGGAATTTGTGAGGAAAGTTGCAAAAGGTTGATTGGCATAGCCTTGCCTGCACTCTCTTTAATGATGCTGGGCGAGTCCTCTAAAACTTGAAAAGTCCTTTCTCTATTTGTTCTGTTTGCCTTCTCTTCAGCCCTTATCACTGCATCTACAGAGAGTGCCGGGCTGCTGTGGCAGCCGTCTTGCTGGTCACGACTGGCTGCTCCACAGCTCTCTATAGAGCTATTTGACAGAATTTGGTCTAGGGGGTTCCCAGAGCGCTGCCAAACCCACCCCCTGGTCCATTTGCACACCCTGCTTTGCTAAATATTCCGTCTCTTTTCTTTTCTGTATCCGTCCACCTCCCTCTCCTCCGTTTTTTTCTGCCACACATCTGTGGATGCTCTTCCTCTGTTTTCAAGACAAGGAGATTAGACTTGCATGAGGTCCTGGCCTATGCATTTCTCCATTTAAGAAGCTCAGAGTGTGACTGTGCATGTGCGTTTTTCATGGTGGGTGCGTAAAGCGCATGCTAATGCAGGTTGGAGAGATGACAATCCAAAGGGAGAGCATTGTGTGAGCCGGCACTTAGAGAAAAGAAGACGTAGGGCTGCAGACAGAGACAGAGGGTCACTATCTGCTTCCACCTGCACTTTTTAATTTCACTTTTGATTCACACTCCACAGGCCCACTAGTCACTATGAAACCAGCTTTTGTGAGTATTGATTCCCTTACAGACAACAGCTCTGTTGGAGCATTATTAATCTTGTCAACTTCTAAATGACTCAAATTCAAGTATTTTGGTGGGTATTTGTTTTCCATGAAAGCCTTTTGCATTGTTATGCAGTGATCAAGCAGTACAATGGGGCAAATTACTGTTTGTTTTTGATTTTTTATGTTTTTAAGTTTGCTAGTTATGTTTAGAGATGCACCAATTAGGCTTTTTCTGGCCAGTGCTGATTCACTGTTTTCTGTAAAGTCTGACTTGGCGATCCGATTCTGACTGGTTGGTGCATCTCTAATTGTGCTACGTTTTGGTGGAGAAATGTTTTCTGCAGCTCTGCAACCTATAAGGAGAAAGCCACATAGAGTGCTGCATGAATGAGACCTACTGAGATCATTTACTGCCATACTTCTGTCACTTGAGAGAGGAAATTTCCTGGATTAAAAAAAAAAAAGCCTGGATTGTTTGGTGGTAGTGCTGAAGTGCTGCTTTTCCTTAAAATGCTACCACGTGATTGGGTTATTTCAGGAGGACATTGGTGCAATTGCTGACGGTGCTTTGTTCTGCTATGGCTTTGAGGTGTTGGCAACTTCCATCGAAGGTGGGGTGTTTGTGTTCCCTGTGATGCTCCTATAGTTTGCAGCCAACTCTTGCTTTGTTGCCAATTTTAGCCCCTGTTGTCTGGATGGACTCTCTTTGCCTCTCTATGTGCCAGGTGGCCTTCATTGTCTCCCATAATCACTTTTTCTAACTTTTTTGCCTGTTTTTTTAAGATTTTAAAGGCTGCTGATGAAAAGATATTTTAAAATCCCAGCTCAGTGAAGTTATTGTGCTCAGTCATCCCGGAGCAGCAGGCCCGCTGTGAGCAGAATGATAAATAGGTTCAGTCACACCAGGACCGTCTCCCATCATTGCTGGCTCTTCAGCTGTTGACCTCCACCTTGCCGATGACTTCTGGCCTTTCTCTTTGTTTCTCTCTGTTCATAGGGAGTTCCTCTAACAATGAGCCCCTCCATTTCTTCTCTCTGTATTGATTCAGTCCTCATGTGTAAAAAATACACGTTCTCCTCTCCGTTATTTCTCATGCCTCTCAGCATCTTAGTCCTCAGCCATCATTTTCTTTTCTCCTACTGTCGATATAATTTACCTTGAAGAAATTTGTGGCTCATATCCCCTGATAAGGATATATATGCCCAATTCCTACACTATATCACACCTGTCTTTTACACCAGCTGCCTGCTAGTCCTCCTTCTCCCATTATAAAATGCAAGTAAAAGAAATGCACCAAAACACAAACAATGGTGTGTATTTTGTTCCTTTATCTATATGAAGATTTGTGTCACAGTGTGTGTTTCAAACCAGGGTCAGACTGTCAAATACTTTTTCTGTGATTGTTGAAAATGTGGTTGTCAGAAATGACAACCTCTGCTTTAAAATTGTGATTTCCTCAGGGTAATAATAAAAAAGACCTTGTTATTATACATCAGAGTGAGATCACACTTGTTTTTATATTGAAAACATATTGTTTTCCCTTTTGGACCGTTGCTGCAGAGTGATGCCTCCAACAAGTACCCTAGCCTCCCTCCTGTCTAAACCTCAGCCAATTTATGAGACCAGAGCCCTGCCTTGTCACCAGTAAAGCAAGAGCTACAACTGCTCTGTAGAGATGGGAGTTTAAACACTGGGAGTATTGTCAATGCCAATGTTTATCTGTAGCATTTACAATCACTTGGGATTGTGTCATTAAAACCTGCCAAAAGCTTGAGTCTTACAAGTTTACATTTCTCTAGCTGGAGTAAAGAGTACATATCATCATTGTGCAGCTTTTCTTTTTCAGGTGTGGTTAGGCTTGTTGTTCATGATGGTTTTGTTTGTTTTAATGTCCAAAATAAAAAAACATATAAATATGTAAAAAAATAAATAAATAAAAGTAAGAAAGTATAAAAGATGAGCAATACAGTTACGCTTGAAAAGCCAAACTAGGGTGTCGGGGCATAACAGTTCCAGTGGTAATACCAAGAGTACTTCATGGTCCAAGAGGTTCTAAGACTTCCTGTAAAAATAAGCTCCATGGGATAACACAAGAAGGTTGGAGTACAGTTTTAAATTGTAAAACTGGTATTTCCTTTGTGGATGTTTGATTTCATTCTCCACAACACCATTGGGTTTTTTGATGGGCCAGTCATTTTTCAAGCATGTATTGGTTTGGTGGAGAACTTTTATTACTCAGTCCTGTATCAATGTTTTATCCATGCTGCCCAAAGTATTTACTCATCATGGCCCCTACTATCAATTACACAAGTATTTCTACAAAGTTGGATGGATGGATGGTCACAGTATATATTTTTCAATATCTGAAAACGATGTCAAGTCCACAAATTTGTTTATTCCCGACCCCAACGTTTGAAACCACTGCTGTAACAAACCTCTGAGACCTTCACAGCTAATTTCCTTTTGCCAAAGTTGAATTGGAAACATATGGACTGCCTTTTCATCCACATCAGTTATGCTGTGCCTTGTGTGGGTCTGTCACATCCAATCTCAATTAAATACATTCAAGTGTATTATTGTAACTTTGTAAAGTGTGCATGAGTTAAAGTTAAAGGAGGATGAATACGTTTGCAAGGCATGTGTGTGGAAGTCAAACTAAAAAGAACATATACACTGAATTCTCTGTTGGCAGACACAGATGCCTTCTTCTTCTCCAAAACAAGGAGGATCTAATTCCACTGAGAGCGTAAGATGCCTATTTTCATGTGAATACCTGCTGGTTTGTTGGGGGTTTGGCTCTGTCTTCTTTCTTTATTGAGGTAGAGGGGATCCTTTCAGCCTTCATGACTTCTTTTAAAATGGAAAAAAGGTCTTGGTTGCTATTCATTTGTTTCTCTCTTCATTCCCAGATGCTTTGATCTAGCCTGACAGCGGCATGCTTTCATAGATGTGCAAGTTCTGAAGTCACACTTTTTCATCTACCCCTCAGAGAGATATTTCTCTTTTAATGGCGCTCCATTCGATCATTAAACCTCCACACCGTGAGTGATGACATTCAATTGTACACTTGCGGTAGCTATCTGCATATTTAATTACACTAATGGGAAGCTGTGTGGAGGCTTTTTAGGCAGAACTCGGATCTTGTGCTCAACAAGACACAAAAAAAAAGCTACTATGCGGCTTTATCCTCTGCAGGATCTGGAGTGATGGTATCTGACAGTGGCGACAGCAGCCTGTCTGTATCTTCCCCTTTATTTGACTCCCTCCTGATGTCCATGCACAATCAGCTCTGGGCTGGTCGGAATGGGTCCCATTTTTCAGTGCCGTGACAGGGGTAATAATTAACGTGCTTGGTCCAAAGAAAGCTCGTTTTCTCTCTGAATTGTATGCATCAGTATGAAACTATGTGAATGTTTGGAGATAATATTAGTGATGTTTAAATGCATTCTGTGGTGATGCATGTAATCATTGCTAGAAACACGGGTGTCTGGGTCCTTTCAGGTGTAACCTAATGCTCTCCGTTTGGTTAACTCGGTGTGTGCTTTCTCTAAAGAGCCTGCGTTGCCTTGAAAGGAAGTATTAAAGCAGGTTTTGGTTGCATGTTTTTGCAGCCATTTGCCACTAACTTCACAGAAGATTTAAACAAAGGGATTGACTGGAACAATGTGATGGATTAAGACAAGAGGTCAACCATTTTATGGTTCCTTTGGCTACCCTTCACAGTGTTTATTTGCATGCCCTCAGTTGTCTGTGTGGGGTTTTCCATGTGCTCACTACTTCCTCCCAGTATAGAGCTTGCATGTTAGGTCATTTCGGAGGGAGTGTTTGTGGGTTTCTGTCTCTTTGTGTTAAATATGTGATGGAGTATCAACCTCCCCAGGGTGGATCCCTCTACTGGTCCAATTTCAGCTGCAATAGGCTCCAGCTCCCTCATGGTTTTATGCAGGATAATGCTGGTATACAGGATGGAACCACCACTGTCACACCCTGCTCACCAGGAACACAACTGTATACATTTTGCAGCAGAACTTTTAATGTTTTGTTTAATTTTGGGTCACTTTGTACAAACTAGCACACCTAACCTGCTTTGTATTATGAAAAAAATATGTAAAAGCTAAGCTCTTCTTCAGCTAGATTTTACCCATGTTTATCTGAGGTCTAGTTTTTGAATGTTTATTAAAAAATACTTGAATAGATCTGCAGGTAATTTATCCTAATTTTCCACAAAAAACATAATTTAAATTAGGTCCTTCTTTAAAGCCAATACTCTTCAACAGATGTAGCAAGAAATATGGCAATTTTAAACATTTGACTTGACTATGTACGTTCTGCACATGAGAAGACCAGATTTGATTTGGTTAATTGAAATTAAAAACCAACATAGATAACTTCTGAAAACTTTACTACAAATTAATAAATGCCTTGACATATTTGACATAAAATAGCAATATTTGGATCACTAATAATTTCTCCATTCTCCAACTTCAGCCAGTTGGCTTTGGGTAGTAATAACATATCCCAAAGCAGCATCCAGTCTCCTACTACTGAAGTAGATGTCTCAGGATCTCCAGTTATTAATATTGATGGGCTTTATTGATGTCAGAACTAGATTATTCTCCCTTATGTCAACAAGTTATTGTAAAAAAAAAAAAAAAAAAAAAGTATCTAGGCCAAAATTATCAAATTATTCAGTGTTAATAAAATGAGCTTTGTTATCAGAAGATAATGAAATTATTATTTTTTTTTTGCAATTATATAAAAAAATGTTGTCAAGCAAATATCCTCGTTACTTCTGTTACTGTCAGAGCAGAGTAAAATGATTAAAATCTATGCCACATTTTAAGCCTCTCTAAAGACCACCGCACGTGCTTCAAATGAATATATCATCTTTTGCTTTCTGTGAATTGTTTTGCAACCCTAACCCTTGCATCTGGAGTGACCCTGTTGTTTTCAGCGAGAAGATATTTTCTGTATAATTAATGCTTAAAGTGGATGTTTAACAGACGGACTCTTTAAACTCCGACTTCTGTCTTTCTGTTCCTAGATTGAGAAGATCATGACTCTTATTGGAGCTGGCATTGATTTCTCTAGAGATCAGCACTATGCTACACCAGGTAGAGTATGACTACAGTTGTTTTCTTAATGCACTGACCGTCATTTCCCCTTGTCAGTATGGTAATGTGAAAAAACTAAGTAGCCCTTTGCTGCTTTCATTGAAATTAAAACAAAAGGTCACTGCTAGGTGCTGCTACTCAAATGCACTAAAATACCTGACCAACAAAGTATGACCACCTCTATAAAAGCAGATGTTTTGGCAGTTTTCTGGTCTGGAGCAGGCAGGGCTCTGTCAGCAAAATGCCAAATCAGAAAGACATCAGCAAGACACAGAGCAGCCAGTGATGCTTACATAAATCTGGAAACTGGTATGAGGCCATTTCCAAATAATCAAAATGCCAACAATCTGCTGTGATAAAGATTATTCACAGTTAAAAAACATTTGGACAGTTCTCAGAAGGACCTCCTCACAGATTCACCCAAGGTCACACTTTCCACTGCTCAGACAAGTTAACAATTAACCTAGAATTACATTCCGGACTCTACAGGCTTTAATGACGATGTTAAATGTTTAAAGTTAATGGAAGTAAAGTTACAAGAAGGCTTATCAGTTATTAGTTTGGAGGGGCTGAGAGAAGAAAGCCTTCTCTCGGGGCGTGGCGCTGGTGGTGTAGGGGTTAAGCGCAAGAGGGTATAGTCCTTGATGCGGCTGTACCGGGTTCAAGTCCTGGACTCGGCGACCTTTGCCAAATGTCTCTCCGTCTCTTTGCCCTCTATCCTGTCTACAGACTGTTGAAAAATTAAAAATAAAGGTCTCTACTGCCACAAAAAAAAAAAAGAAATTATATCTCTGACAAGAATATGGCATTACAACGGGAGCTTGCAAAGTCACATCTGAATGAACCGCAAGACTCCTAGAACAAAGTCCTATAACAGTTGTTTAATTGTATCGACACAAACACTTCATACCAATTGTCCGACATGGTGGTGGAGGGGGTATGATTTGGGCCTGTTTTACAACCAGTAGATTGATCAGGTGGCTGCACGGTTTGTAGCAGCTTAAGAAGGTCCTGGGTTCGACTCCCGGCAGGGGGTCTTTCTGCATGGAGTTTGCATGTTCTCCCTGTGCATGCGTGGGTTCTCACCAGGTACAAATACTTCAAGTTATTGCTGCTAAAGATGGTTCTAAATCCAAGGTTCTGCTTGCATATTTCCAATGACTCTGTACCCTAAACCTGCTTGATAATGATTTGAACTATATTCATTATCTTAAGGCTGTTTTCAAAGCTAAAGTTACTTGTAACCTTAATTGGAAGATCAAAGACTTAATTACATTTGGTGTTGGATTGAGGTACCCTATTCACACTCTTCTGTTACTGTTCTGGCTTTTCTGAAGCTTGTCATCAGGGGAGATGGATGGCCAGTGGGAACTGTAGCTGTAACCCAGAGCAATCGACTCCTTCCCTTTAGCATTCTCCTCTCACATCGCTCGACATTCACCTTGACTCTGCATTAGCTACTTTTCAATATATTTTATCAATGCAGCGCCTCCTCTGTGCCTCCATGCACACTTCTATTTCCAACCCTCTGCTTGTTTTCTGCTCTGCACTGGAAATGGTTCTTTAAATATTAACCACTACGTATGTCAGTGGAGTGAGCCCATTTTATTCTGTTGATCTGAGGAAAGCTGACTTTAGTATTAATGTGGTTAGTGCCCCATCACAGGCTGCATATGTCGGATCTGTTGTGAAGTCTCAATCCACAGCTCTGCACATGTGAGCTTCAGCCTTTCTTCTTTCTTTTTTTTTTAAGCTGCCAGGCCCTCAGCTCCACCTCAGAGTTCCTGCTGCTGCTGTCAGGAAACCATCAGGGGGAATTGCTAGAGAAAAGTCTCTGGTTAATTCGCGTCACTTTTTCCCCTGCTCTCCGATTACCTGGCTGTTTAACAGCGATGCTCGGACATCATTGGCTCTGTGCCTGCAGCCTCTCGTATTTTCAGCTTTTCACTGATTAAGTCATTAGATTGAAAGATATAGCAGGAGAGGAAAACCTAACAAGTGCAAGAGAGGAAAAGACCGAGATAAAGAAGCTTCAGTTACATAAAAACAAATGCAAGCAATAAGGGATTTTGAGGCGGGTGCTCTGAAATAGTAGGATAAAAATGAGAAAAGAGAAGCCACCTGCAGTATTTCAAAGAGAGAAAGAGGGGGTGAGAGTGCATGGAAGTGGAGAGAGGGAGAAAGAGAGTAAGGGAGGAGAGAGGGAATCACAGGCAGGACAACGGACAGACTACACTTCGGCATGCAGGATTAAGCAGTCTGCTCTGCAGTACAGAGGGGTTTAAGGGATGGCTGTTTAAGGGATGTTTGGACTTTTGTATTTTGCTCTGTTGTCCTGACAAAATACTTTTTGTGACCAAGCTCATTTCTTTTCTTTGAAAAAACTTCTGGAGGAACCAAATAGGGAGCAAATGTTTTGATGTGGAAATTCCATGTGGTGGACCATTGGATCTGTTGCAGGTTGAGCAGATCTAAGGAAGACTGAGGAGTGGAAATAACATATTGAATGTGCATTTTTACAGAAATGCTGTTATAGCCTATTATATTGTCCTGTAAAAGGTGAGACTTTAGTCTTGTGTGCATTTTAAGTGTTGGGGTACCAGATTTTAATGTGCTTGAGAGATTTTTTGTGTTGATGTGGAGCACATATTATATTGACAGGATAAGAGGCAGTATTCTGTCTTTGCACTGCGTGGCTGCTCTCAGCTCAGGCTGCTGACAGCCGTCATCGTAGCGCTGCTTTGTGATCAATCTCGGCTCATTGCAGTCATGTCTCAGGTTTGTCCTTCTTACTTCTTTGCCTTTATTCCTTCTTTTCTTTTTATGCAAATCAAAAAGCCATTGGGAATTTATGGACTGCATCTTTAGGGGACTGAAGTTGTGAATGAAGGATGGACCTTTAAACTACCTGATAAGCAACTTTCCACTTTGCTGAAACAAACCATCTTCAGGGTTTTTTTTACAAAGTTATGAACTCAAAGCAAGTCTGGAGCTTCAAAATTTTGCCTTCAACTATTTTACACTCTGGCTTTTTTTTCCTTGTTGAAATGTTTTCACACGTTCCCAACAAACAAACAGCTATGAACTTTCTGGCTATCTGCTAGGACTCCCTACCGTTTTTATCTTCCCCTTCACCCCTTGCTAGGGGTGTTTTAATCCATCTTGACTAACTGCAGTTCAGCCCCTGCTGCCCAGCAGGAGCTGACGCCCCCTCCACGTAGGACACTGTCTCCACCGGCCTCTTGCTGCCTGTGCGCTCGGCTCTGCTGGCCGAGAGTTATGTGGCAATGCCATGTCTCCTCCTCAGAGTGCCGCTGCTACCGGCTGAAAGGTTTCTCTCTGCTGAAGCGCTTTCCCCTGTCAGCAGGTGCTGCAAGCCGCCTGCTGGATCAGCCCGTGGGGGACTGGCTGGAGCACGTGGGGCTGCCGCAGTACGAGAGCAAACTGCTGCTGAACGGCTTTGACGACCTCCACTACATGGTAAGTCTTTTCCTTTATCTCCTCTGTGATGCTTTTCTTATTTCTATTTTCATGTACTGTTTTTGTTTTTTCTTAAAATTGCTCCTGTCTTTTAGATTTCCACTGATTTTAGCAAAACTCCAGGTTGTTTTTGTGCATTAATTTAACTGATACTAGCAATGGATGGGACAAGATCCCATTAACTTCATCAGAAAAATTATTAACTCAGTTTTTTGTGTGGTTAGGGCGACAGTGGGCTATTAGTTTTTTTTACTGAAGTATATAATACAAATTTCAGTCTTGATTGATTATGGCTTGATCAAATGTCAGAACATCACCTTTTATTCAGTAGCTATAGGCTGATTATCCACAGGTTGGCTATATCTGCAGTGCCTTGTCAAAGATCTACAGGGGTTGGACAATGAAACTGAAACACCTGGTTTTAGACCACAATAATTTATTAGTATGATGTAGGACCTCCTTTTGCAGCCAATACAGCATCAATTCGTCTTGGGAATGACATATACAAGTCCTGCACAGTGGTCAAAGGGATTTTAAGCCATTCTTCTTGCAGGATAGTGGCCAGGTCAGTATGTGTTACTGGTGGAGGAAAATGTTTCCTGACTCGCTCCTCCAAAACACCCCAAAGTGGCTCAATAATATTTAGATCTGGTGACTGTGCAGGCCATGGGAGATGTTCAACTTCACTTTCATGTTCATCAAACCAATCTTTCACCAGTCTTGCTGTGTGTATTGGTGCATTGTCATCCTGATACACGGCACCGCCTACAGGATACAATGTTTGAACCATTGGATGCACATGGTCCTCAAGAATGGTTCGGTAGTCCTTGGCAGTGACGCGCCCATCTAGCACAAGTATTGGGCCAAGGGAATGCCATGATATGGCAGCCCAAACCATCACTGATCCACCCCCATGCTTCACTCTGGGCATGCAACAGTCTGGGTGATACGCTTCTTTGGGGCTTCTCCACACCGTAACTCTCCCGGATGTGGGGAAAACAGTAAAGGTGGACTCATCAGAGAACAATACATGTTTCACATTGTCCACAACCCAAGATTTGCGCTCCTTGCACCATTGAAACCGACGTTTGGCATTGGCATGAGTGACCAAAGGTTTGGCTATAGCAGCCCGGCCGTGTATATTGACCCTGTGGAGCTCCTGACGGACAGTTCTGGTGGAAACAGGAGAGTTGAGGTGCACATTTAATTCTGCCGTGATTTGGGCAGCCGTGGTTTTATGTTTTTTGGATACAATCCGGGTCAGCACCCGAACCTCCCTTTCAGACAACTTCCTCTTGCGTCCACAGTTAATCCTGTTGGATGTGGTTCGTCCTTCTTGGTGGTATGCTGACATTACCCTGGATACCGTGGCTCTTGATACATCACAAAGACTTGCTGTCTTGGTCACAGATGCGCCAGCAAGACGTGCACCAACAATTTGTTCTCTTTTGAACTCTGGTATGTCACCCATAATGTTGTGTGCATTTCAATATTTTGAGCAAAACTGTGCTCTTACCCTGCTAATTGAACCTTCACACTCTGCTTTTACTGGTGCAATGTGCAATCAATGAAGACTGGCTACCAGGCTGGTCCAATTTAGCCATGAAACCTCCCACACTAAAATGACAGGTGTTTCAGTTTCATTGTCCAACCCCTGTATAATACAAATTTCAGTCTTGATTGATTATGGCTTGATCAAATGTCAGAACATCACCTTTTATTCAGTAGCTATAGGCTGATTATCCACAGGTTGGCTATATCTGCAGTGCCTTGTCAAAGATCTACAGGGGTTGGACAATGAAACTGAAACACCTGGTTTTAGACCACAATAATTTATTAGTATGGTGTAGGACCTCCTTTTGCAGCCAATACAGCGTCAATTCGTCTTGGGAATGACATATACAAGTCCTGCACAGTGGTCAGAGGGATTTTAAGCCATTCTTCTTGCAGGATAGTGGCCAGGTCACTACGTGATACTGGTGGAGGAAAATGTTTCCTGACTCACTCCTCCAAAACACCCCAAAGTGGCTCAATAATATTTAGATCTGGTGACTGTGCAGTTCTGTGCAGTTCTGGTGGAAACAGGAGAGTTGAGGTACACATTTAATTCTGTCGTGATTTGGGCAGCCGTGGTTTTATGTGTTTTGGATACAATCCGGGTTAGCACCCGATCATCCCTTTCAGACAACTTCTTCTTGCGTCCACAGTTAATCCTGTTGGATGTGGTTCGTCCTTCTTCGTGGTATGCCTCCCACACTAAAATGACAGGTGTTTCGGTTTCATTGTCCAACCCCTGTAATTCACCTTGAAACTTTTAACATTTCCACCAAATTGTATTAATTTTACCAGCATTTTATGTGATAGAGAAACCCAGTGGTGCATAATTTTGAAGCAGAAAGAAAAAGATACATGTTTTAAATTTTTTGTTCAGGTAATACGCTGAAACGTGCAGCTTACATTTGCCTTCAACCCTGAAATAAAACTCACCTACTTTTTAAATAGTCTACCTGTGTGTAATTTATGCTTCGTATAAATCTAGCTCTTCTTTAAAGGCCTTATGCTTTAAAGCATTATGAAAACCAATGAGCAAAGGAAAACAGATCATGGATAAAGTTGTTAAGTTTAAAACAGGGTTGGGTTATAAAACAACATCCCAAGATTTGAGCACCTCAAGGGACAATTATCAGTCCATCATTTGAAAACAGTATAGAGCATGGTGCAACTGCAAACCTACCAAGACAGTGTCCTCCTAAACTGATAGGCAAGAAGAGCACTAATCAGAGAAGCTTCAGAGGTCCATAACACAGATGGGAGATATTGTTAACAGAACAACTATTAATCAAATCTGGCATTTATGGAAGAAAGCTGTTGTTGAGCTCTGGTCTGCTCTGGTCTGATGAAACCAAAAATGATCCATTTGGTGCTGAAAACCACATGTCATTACCTTCCAGTTCACAATTATGCACTACTTTCTGCTGGTCCAGCATGTAATAAAAAGTTAAAAGACTCTAAATACTGTTGCAGGGCAGACTCATAGTAAGCAGTCAGAAACTCTGCCTGATTATTTTTAGTGTCCCCTCAACTTGGGTCTGTCCGGCTCTTTCCGTCAGTCTGTCAGGAGCTCATAAGGCTGATATCATGGCCTCTCACTCAGAGCTGGTTGCAAAAGAAGCAGCTGGTAGCTGGCCAGCGAGCCAGAAAGGAAAAAACATCTGAGTGATCAATGGGTTGCTGTTGCTTTGCCGACACGTTTTTCCAGCCTGTAGCGTGCGATGCCACTGTGAGTTAGCTCAGGTGCTGTTGGTAATAATGAGGACTGATGGAGGAGAGAACGAGGGACCCAGCTGGTAACGACAAGTTCGAAACAAAACAAATACAGTCAATTCTGAAAGAGACAATAAAAACACATTTTCTTAGGCACCAGCAGGGATCTGTTCTCATCCTGCTCAAAAATAAGTCATCATTTACAGATAATTTAAAGGAGTTTGGCCAACATGTTCTATATATTTAACAATAATACACATTAGAAAGCTGGAAACGGTATGCAAATAAGAAAAATATGATTGCAAAGTGAGAATTTCTTGCTCTTGTTTTCACACAGAAATGTGCAGTGCTCACTGATGCACAGTATGCCTGAGCAATCTTCTTTGTGTTTTATGCATCACAAGATTGCAGCTTTAAGCACTTTTTTTCCTTTTTAATGCTCATGTTTAAGCCGGTGTTGAAGCCTCTGAAGTTTCTCCCTTGGTATAATCATACTGCTGGTTTAAGTAGCTCACACTCGTCTTCCTCAGCCTTGAATCCGCTCTTCTTCAGAGCAGAGAGCTGGCTAAATTTCTGTTTATGATTAGTAGTTTTCCTACAATCTCTGGCAGATCCAGAGTAAAGCTCCAACCTTTAAATGCTATTTAAATTGGGCTAAAACTAAAGGTTTCTTGGATAATTAATGTCCGCTGTACCTGGTGTTTTGTTGAGATCACTAATTAAACAACTTTTACTCTTCCACTTGGCCCTCCATGATGTCTGTCCTACCCTTCAGGCTGAAGATTTGGATCAATAGAAGATCTGATCGTGTTGTTTTCTGCTTCTGAAACCTATTACAGGCTTTTTAGCGACTCCTTGAGCAATGTTCTGCCTAAAAACAGCTCCTCATAGCCCAGCTGCGAGTAATGCTCTTTGAAACTGAAATTATCCTGTTTTTCATATGATCATTTCCAGGTTTCCTATGCAATCTGGAAACATCTGCAAGAGTATGAAATTTTATTTCAGTATTTTGTTGAGATCTAAAAAAATATGGTAGAAGAAAAGTTTTGAAAGACATTTTCAGTCAAAGTCTAATCTCATATTGTATCCTTTTTATCCTTCCTTCTTTCTTCCCTGTGTTCTTCCTTTCTTCTTCCCTCATGTCCATTATTTCTTCCTTCCTTCTCTGCTTCCATCTTTCTTTGGTTTTATCTTCATACCTGTACCTGTCTTCTGTACCTGCTTGTCTTTCCTTCTGTCCTTGTCGCCTTCCATCCTACCTCCCTTCTTTCTGTCCATTTTTGTTTGCTTCCTTACTTTCTTCATTCCTTTCCTTCCTCCCTTCTTTCCAATTTCTTCTTGTTGCAGACTCCATATTTAAAACCATTATAATATTTTATATAATGTGAATTACTGTGAACCTTAGAATATTTATTCTAGAAAATTCTGGAACGTTTAAGTTACAGGCCATGGTAAAACCAGGAACCGAGGTCACTTTGAGTTATTTACTGATCCTGAAAGAGTGGAGTCTAAGCTTTCCAATGATGTCAAATTAGTGGAAATCGAAGAAGATGACCATTTAAATATTGGCACCCTCCAAAGTACTTTAAGGAGAAAACAGGCTTCAAGGTTTTGTTAGAATCACCCTGGAAGCTGGGTGGTAACAAAAGCTGTTAATCTGAATAACTTTGTATAGCTTGCTGCAACACCTGCAATGTTGTGAAAAGCGTGAAGTCATAGACACCCATGATGGCGGAAGTGAGGCTGCTACTTTGGTGACGTAAGTGAAAACCCCCCATTTCTGGGGGTTGACGTACTCAGCCAAGTGTTTGTTCTTTTGGGTCTCCTCTGTGTCTGAACAAAGCTTTTATACAGTCAGCCAGAATAGAGAAAATTTACTTTAAACGGGAAATTCTGAAGCGGTAACTTCTGTAAATAAGCTTGTTTTTATTTGAAAAAGAGGCTTTCATAGGCTACCAAAAGCATCAAAACCCATAACTTAAAATGTTGCTTTCATGCTGCATTTCTCAAATCTCCAATTCAACTGTTTCTCTATTTTTTTCATCTTTTAGTGTTTGTACTGCAACGAAAACCTTTCAAACTGTTTACACAGAGTTCTATTAATGCTAACAAACCCTGCAGAATAATCCACTAATAGCCTAATGTATTAAACTCCAAACACATCGGAAATGATTAATTTATTATTTTGTTGTTTGTTAGTTGTGATGTTTTAATATCTATTAAAAAGCATTTATAGTTTGGTTGAAAAAAAATGCTATTTTGTGTAATCAGTTTCATCAGCTTTTCTTCCCAGGTCTGTATGGTTTGATCACAGCCAGTTTAGCAGGGCACAGTGGGATTGTCAGGCTGGGCGTGCTTTAGATGGTCTAAATAATCTGTGGTCCTGATTGCCATCCAGAATTCAGAGAGCTTTTTGTCCAGTGGGGAGTCTGTGGCCTTTCTCTGGATAGGCAGAGGAGGGACACAGGAGTATTTGAAAGAAAGGAATGCAGTGATAGAAGTTTGAGAAAGTTAATGGTGATTTCTCCCTCTGTCGTTTTGCTCTTTTGCAATTTTTGGGCTTTTCAGACAAGACTTCTTCCCCTGGTCATTTCTTACCAACCATTCAGTTTCATGCACCATAGCGACGTTCCGTGCTTGCTGTGATACTTGAAGAGTTTATGGTACAAGGTACCTACATGGTCTTCAAAATCTGGAATAACATAGAAAAAGAAAATGTCCAGTAAAAACAGTAATTTCTGACTAATAAAAGGCCTTTTATGTTCATTTCTTAACAGATACAAAATGGAAGTAGGAAGGGACAAAATGGCAACATGTGGGTACAAAATTACTATAAGAGCTGCAAAGAGGTGACTAGACCCAGAGCCAACACTACAGGTCCTTCTCAAAAAATTAGCATATTGTGATAAAGTTCATTCTTTTCCATAATGTCATGATGAAAATTTAACATTCATATATTTTAGATTCATTGCACACTAACTGAAATATTTCAGGTCTTTTATTGTCTTAATACGGATGATTTTGGCATACAGCTCATGAAAACCCAAAATTCCTATCTCACAAAATTAGCATATCATTAAAAGGGTCTCTAAACGAGCTATGAACCTAATCATCTGAATCAACAAGTTAACTCTAAACATCTGCAAAAGATTCCTGAGGCCTTTAAAACTCCCAGCCTGGTTCATCACTCAAAACCCCAATCATGGGTAAGACTGCCAACCTGACTGCTGTCCAGAAGGCCACTATTGACACCCTCAAGCAAGAGGGTAAGACACAGAAAGAAATTTCTGAACGAATAGGCTGTTCCCAGAGTGCTGTATCAAGGCACCTCAGTGGGAAGTCTGTGGAAGGAAAACGTGTGGCAGAAAATGCTGCACAACGAGATGAGGTGACCGGACCCTGAGGAAGATTGTGGAGAAGGGCCGATTCCAGACCTTGGGGGACCTGCGGAAGCAGTGGACTGAGTCTGGAGTAGAAACATCCAGAGCCACCGTGCACAGGCGTGTGCAGGAAATGGGCTACAGGTGCCGCATTCCCCAGGTCAAGCCACCTTTGAACCAGAAACAGCGGCAGAAGCGCCTGACCTGGGCTACAGAGAAGCAGCACTGGACTGTTGCTCAGTGGTCCAAAGTACTTTTTTCGGATGAAAGCAAATTCTGCATGTCATTCGGAAATCAAGGTGCCAGAGTCTGGAGGAAGACTGGGGAGAAGGAAATGCCAAAATGCCAGAAGTCCAGTGTCAAGTACCCACAGTCAGTGATGGTCTGGGGTGCCGTGTCAGCTGCTGGTGTTGGTCCACTGTGTTTTATCAAGGGCAGGGTCAATGCAGCTAGCGATCAGGAGATTTTGGAGCACTTCATGCTTCCATCTGCTGAAAAGCTTTATGGAGATGAAGATTTCACTTTTCAGCACGACCTGGCACCTGCTCACAGTGCCAAAACCACTGGTAAATGGTTTACTGACCATGGTATCACTGTGCTCAATTGGCCTGCCAACTCTCCTGACCTGAACCCCATAGAGAATCTGTGGGATATTGTGAAGAGAACATTGAGAGACTCAAGACCCAACACTCTGGATGAGCTAAAGGCTGCTATCGAAGCATCCTGGGCCTCCATAAGACCTCAGCAGTGCCACAGGCTGATTGCCTCCATGCCACGCCGCATTGAAGCAGTCATTTCTGCAAAAGGATTCCCGACCAAGTATTGAGTGCATAACTGTACATGATTATTTGAAGGTTGACGTTTTTTGTATTAAAAACACTTTTCTTTTATTGGTCGGATGAAATATGCTAATTTTGTGAGATAGAAATTTTGGGTTTTCATGAGCTGTATGCCAAAATCATCCGTATTAAGACAATAAAAGACCTGAAATATTTCAGTTAATGTGCAAGGAATCTAAAATATATGAATATTAAATTTTCATCATTACATTATAGAAAATAATGAACTTTATCACAATATGCAAATTTTTTGAGAAGGACCTGTATAATTGGCAGAAAACAAATCTGAGAAGAGTAAAGGTGAAATCTCTTCAATAACGTGCTGAAAATCAATTTTCTTTTGGTTATTCTACCCAATAAGTTGGTACCACAGAATTATCCCCACAACATCAACCAGTTTAACAAACCTTTTTAGCCTATAGAAATAATAAGTATTGCTATGTCAATTAATAAATAATTAAATAATGGCACATTCAGTCCAAAAGCTGTTGAAAAATCTCTCAAACTCAAGTTTTTCTATTTTGTCTGTTTCTCCATCACTGGAGAGACATTAATCCATGCATTCTGGTGTTTCTCTGAGCTCACTGCAGAGTTATAAACCCTAAATTATCTTTTTAAAAACACTTCCAAGAAAAATGGTTTGGATGCAAAACTTTGTGCAAGATCTCACCCAAAATTCAAAAATGTCTCTCTTTAAACGCACCAGCTGCCGAGTAGAAACAAAAAATCTGAACATTTTAGGAAACGTGTAGCCGGTGTGTGTGTGTGTCTTCCCTCATAGAGCCAGTTTTCAGTTCATCTCCAGAGGCTGTAATGCAATCATCCGTACTCTATAAAAGTGCTATTATCCATGGAGCTTCCCACAATGCTTAACGGGAGAGGCTCTGCTCAGAGTGTTGCTGCTCGAAGATGACGGTCGTCATGACGTCAGCAGAGTGTCAGATTATCAGAAAGCAAAGAAGGCGCATCCTGATGTGACCTGGAAGCAGGGTTGTGGAGCGCTAGATTCCGAATTTAGATGATTTTTAAAAGCGTTCTGGTGATCTTCTTTCCATTTTCTTTAACACATCTCCCTTTTCTAAAGATTCCCTTAGCCCTTAATTTACAAATCATAAATGGTATTTTAGTGATATATAATACCCCATAACCTAGTGATTCCACATGAAGCCTGACACTGAATGTTCCACATATCTTACACTGACGGATCAGACATCCACAGCCTCTGCATGGAAAACAGGTCCTCAGGTTTGACCTACTGGCAACCTGTTCTCCATCCCGCTAGTGCTGTGTTAGTCTGAGCACCATAGGATTAACCTGAGGCACTTATTGAAGAGTCAGCCTCGTGGACACTGAGGCGTCACAATTTGTCCGTGATGCAGCAACTCCAGTGGATGTTTTGATACTTTTAACAGATGAGATTTAGTTGCTGACCATGTCAATACACAGTCTGCAAGATGTACCTGCACCTCCTGTAGGTGCTTACTGGACAGTTTGAGCTTTATTACTTCATAAAGCCTTATTTGTTGGACTGACAGTAAAATAAATTATGTCCACGCCTTCATAGCTTATGTTTTGATATCTGTGTTAACTCCAGCTACCAGGGCTTGGGTATTTTGATCTTCCATCTCATATCGCTGACCTCTCTGCAACTCAGACATTGATTTATGGACAGCCTGGACCATCACTCATTGCATCTCCATCAGTGTAGTTAGGTCTCATTTAAGAGGGTATCTAACTGGTCCTCTTACAACCGTCTAAGGAGAATATCACTCAGTAACTGACCTTTTCCTTTGATTCTACATACTTGGAATCAATATTACCTCACCAACGAAGTATTTTCTCTTGGAAAATTTGTCCTGGTTAAATTTAATCTTGGATAAATGGAGTCTGTTTGGAATTAAAATAAGATAATTAGGTTATATATTTCTAAACTAGATTATTCTTTGAACATTTGGTAGCATGTTTTTCCTCAAAGTTCCCCTAAGAGGGTTTTTTGTTTTAATAGTAACTATTCCCGTCATGGCAGTAACAATGTTTCTGTTCTTTTCTGCAGGGGAGCAACATAATGGAGGACCAAGACTTGAGAGAGATTGGAATCACAGATCCGAGCCACAGAAAGAAGATCCTGCATGCAGCACGCTCCTTACCAAAGGTAACAAAGCACCAACACTGACTGCATTATTTAGTTCAGGATAATCTTCGATGTTAGTTGAAAATACTGCTCGTTTTTTCTTGACACCAAAACACTGCACTTTTTTTCAGACTCCTATGCTTGAACTTATATTTTTATTTATTTATTTATACACAATGCATCTGTCTCAGTCAATCAAAATATATGATTACAGGTGCTTTGTTTTATTTGAATCTAAAATTACTGCATCATTTCTTGAAACCCTTAAAGTTTGGTTGAAATGTAAAAATCTTCAAGCGGCATGGTTTTTGCAAGGCACGGTATTTTACCTCCAGCTTTTATACTAAACGTTTTCTATCTGTTTCCTTTCTAAGTTTATTATGCTGAGCATCTATTCACATGAATTTTGATGTAAGACATAAACAGAAGATTTAGCTTTGCGTTGTTAGTTTTGAGTAGTCATCATCCTCTTACCTCACTCAGCATTTTTGCATTGGTTTCTATTATTCAGATTTTCAGTCAAATGATAAAAAAGATTATTGTGCTTTAAAGGCTAGTTTTTTTAGATTGGTTGGTAGTCAAGCTTGTACTTTACTAATACAAAATCAAACACACTATGAATTAGAGAGAGAATACTAATCATTCATCACAATATTTTGAAAAACAAAAAACATTTGCAGCTAAAATTGTGAGAAATTGTTTTATGTGCATTTTATGTGTATATCATGATGTATTTTGATATCCTCCTTTGGTTACATTAATACAGTGACATCAGTTGATACTCTAAATAGTAATTGGTGACATCAGTTAATACTTTTTATAATTAATTACTACTTCAGTGCACTGGCATTGTAATTCTCCTGAATCATCTGTGACCTATACGGTGTCCTTCCACAGGTGAAAGCCCTGGGATGTGACGGCAGCAGCTCCCTGTCCGCCTGGCTCGAGAATCTGGGTCTGCACGAGTACCTGCCCAACTTCCTGGCCAGCGGCTACCGAAGCCTGGACTGTGTGAAAAACCTTTGGGAGCTGGAGATCGTTAATGTGAGTCACGGTGACAGTGGGAAGTATCAGATGGTGAAATAAGTTTTCAAGTGTGTCACACAAAAAGTCTGTTTGACAGTTTAAACTCTGAAGATGTTGGGATAATGTTTCCAGTGCATTATTTCTAGGTAGTAACAGAATTGCTTTAGGAGCAGAGAACCCATTCATTTATGAGGACATCTGTATGTCCAACCTTACCTCCCAGTTCTGAGAGAAACAGTCGTGTCTTGTTTTGCAGTAATGTCTGTAGATTATCCTTGTTAAATAGACCTCCAACCAACTGTAGGTTGGTATAGAAACGTGTAATTACTGCTTGGATGACTCTACCGATTCCCTTTTAAATGAGTGATGAGGTTATATAGTTGAGGGTTGCATTGTTCACTTATATTTTCTTTAGTTGATAATATCCCACTTCTTTTTTCCGCAGGTGCTTAAGATTACATTGCTGGGTCACAGGAAGCGCATCATAGCCTCCTTAGCCGAAAGGCCTTATGAGGAGCCTCCTGTCAAACCACCTCGGTTGTCTCAGATCAGGGTGAGAACTCAAACTTCTGCACTATGTGGTCTTATCTGAATATTTGCCTTCCTAACTCTGTTTTAATGTACAAATTTGAAAAACAAAAATGTTAGCCACTCTGATTCATATTTGTAAAAGGACTCGGGGTTTATCATGCCACCACACGCAGTAAGCAGGATAGAGTCCTTTACAAACATTAAACACCATATATACTCAAACCAACCTCTACTGCAACTTAACTAGGATTGTGGGTTTTCTTCAAATGAGCCTAAGATCTATTTTGCAACAAATCCTCCAGATGTAACAAATAGTGACTACGTAGAACAACACTTCATGCCAACTGTAAAGGACAGTAGAGGATCTGTGATGCTGTGGGCCTGTATGTCTTCCAAACACACTTGGAACCTTGTTGGAATGTATGACATCATGAACTTTTTAAAATATTAGGAGGTTTTAAATAGAAATCTGGTCAATTCTACTTCAAAAAATGAAAAAGAAATTAGTCATCATTGGGTCATTCATCATAATGATCCAAAACATATGGCTAACTAAACACAGAAATGGTTCACAAGACCCAAAATCATTCTTCTTCCTCAGTCCCCAGACCTAAATCCTGTTGAAACCCTAGAGGTTAGCTGAAGAAAAGAAAGCATAGTAGAGGATCCAGGACTCTGGACCTTTTGGAGAAATTGTACAGTACCAAATGAATATTTCTTTACATTGGATTTTTCTCCACTGACTTAATGAACCCCAGTAAGAGTTTAGATTTTTCAAAATTTCTCAGAGATTATGCAGCTAAAATAAGGAATTACTTTATTTTATGTCTTTTTACACAGCTTTACAAGGGGTGGCATCAAAGTTGTCTGTGTTAGTATACATGTTGTAAAAAAAATGAAAGTCACTATCATGTTTAGCTACCTGAGGAACTGCGTCTGACATTTCTCTGCAGTATCAGGACCTGCCAGGATCCCAGACCTCGTGTCCTCTCAGTCACATGGAGCCCTACACCGGCCACTCCATGGACCCTCTACTGCCCACAGCAGAGCCGGGGAAGAAAAAAGCACCAGAATCAGATTATGACATGACCCAAAGATATCAAAGTGGAAAACAAAAGCCTCAGGTATGAGCTGAAATCTCTGTGATGTAGTGGCTATTGTTGCCATCTTCCAGGCTTCTATGATGATTTTTTTTGTCCTTTCAGGAGCAATATGAAGAGATTTATCAGGAGCCTCGACTGACCTTGCGGCCACCGAGTCTAGCAGCGTATGCGCCTGTCCAGAACTGGCACCACCAGCCTGAGAAACTCATATTTGAATTCTGCGCCTATGAAGCTAGTGTACGGCAATGACTTTCTTAGTGAAATACCTCATTTCCTGCTTTTGTTTTTTATTACTAATATTCTCTTACCTCTTGTTTGTTTGCAGTATCTTGGTTCTATGCTCATTAAAGAGCTGAGGGGCATCGAATCCACGCAAGATGCTTGTGCCAAAATGCGGGTACGCTACAAGTGTCTGCAGCATCAGAGGATGCAAACAAGACAACATCAATGCACTATCAGCCAACAGTAAATCAGCATTGTGTGTTTACATGCCTGTGCCTGCTTTTTCTCCAGAAGTCCACGGAAAAAATGAGAAAAATCCCAACCATCGCTCTGTCGATCACTTACAAGGGTGTGAAGTTCATAGATGCAGCGAACAAGGTAACAGTTTTCACACTCAGCACCTGAGTCATGTCAGATCTCGTACTGGTTGCATATCATTCATACAAATCAGTGTGTGAGAATCAGCTCGATGTTTTAATTAAGTACAACCCTCACTAATAACCTATACGTTCCTTTTGCTGTAGAATATCATTGCAGAACATGAGATCCGTAACATATCATGTGCAGCCCAGGATCCAGAGGACCTGTGTACGTTCGCCTACATCACTAAAGACCTGCAGACCAGCCATCATTACTGCCATGTCTTCAGCACAATAGATGTGGTGCGTTAAAACACTGATCAGCACCTTGCTTCATTTTTAAAGGTTAATCTACTGGAGCCATTTTTCATGTCAAACAAGTGTTGTAAGCAAAAAAGAATTTGACCTGATTCTTCATTAGGTTATTTTCTGTATGACCTAATCAGCTTTTCACACCGTTGTGGAGGAGTTACTGCATTAATCACAAAATCCAATTTCAGGAAAGCCTCAACTGCAGATGGACTTTAATTTTTGGCTTTCTTGATTGAATGTTGTTTCTCCAAGGCTGTTGATGTCTTTCCGTCTTGGCATTGTGTTAATGCATCTGCTATATACCAGATAACTGCTAAAAACACAGCTTTCATAAAGGTGATCTCACTTGCACATGATCAAGTAATTAGGTGCTTTTATTAGTGCCATGTGACAGCTGTTTACCCTCCTAAATTCTATGGAAGAAGCTTTTTAGGTCTGGGTTAATTTTTGTAAAACAATACTGACATGGTGCAATCTTTGGTGTGTTTTATGCACTTCAGATTAGATTTGAATTATTTTTGGAAACTGTTTAAGACTTAAAACATTTTAACACCTAGATGGGAAAACCCATGAATTCAAAGATGGTATACTTCATTTTCACTAATCCTGTATTTGTCAAGGAGTTAGTAGTTTTATCCAAGTTGTTTCCAAATGTTGGATCCGGCATGTTTACCACTGTGTTACATCACCTTTCCTTTTAATAACACTCAGTAAGCATTTGGGAACTGAGGAAGCCAATTGTTGAAGCTTTGGAGGTGGAATTCGTTCCCGTTCTGGCTTGATGAACAACTTCAGTTGCTCAACAGTCCGGGGTCTTCATAATGCGGAACACATTTTCAATGGGAGACAGGTCTGGACTGCAGGCAGGCCAGTCTAGAAACTGCACTTTTTTACTACTAAGCCTTGTTGTTGTAACGTGTGCAGAATGTAGCTTGGCATTGGCTGAAATAAGCACGGACGTTTCTGTAAAAGATGTTGCTTGGATGGCAGCAGATGTTGCTCTAAAATATGTATATCAGTATTAATGATTACAGATGTGCAATTTACCCATGCCATGGGTACTAACCCACCCCATACCATCACAGATACTGGTGTTTGAACTGTGCACTGACAGCAATCCAGATAGTCCCTTTCCTCTTTGGCCTGGACACAGTGCCCATGATTTCCAAACACAATTTGAAATGTGGACTCATCAGAACACAGCACACTTTTCCACTTTGCATCAGTCCATCTCAGATAAGCTCAGGTCCAGAGAAGCCGGTGGCTTTTGCTTTGCATGGTAGAGTTTTAACTTGCACTTGTAAATGTAGCGACGATCTCTGTGAAACTTACTCTCTGATTTTGGACTCTCTGCTTAGAGCCTGACCTATGAGATTATATTGACGCTGGGCCAGGCGTTTGAGGTGGCCTATCAGCTGGCTCTGCAGGCCCAGAGGACCAAACAGCATCAAGGTCTCCTTGTGGGAAGCAGCTCAGACGTCAATGAAACCAAGTCCAGTCGACCTTTGCCCAAACCGCGAGGGAGTGTTCGGAAGCCAGGGGTGAGTGAGACATAAAACGAATTATGAATACATAAACACCGAAGAGGTGTTCCGTCCTTTTCAGACATGTAATGCGATGATTGCATCGTTCATGACAATAAACATCCACTTATTTATGCTAATCAAACACTCAGTGAATTAGATCGGTTTCCCCTCAGTATAGTTGTGCAGCTCATCAGACTTATTCAACACTGCTTAACTTTCTCCTTGGTGATGTTTACCTCTGAGAGGAATCTCCCTCTCTTGATAGTTGCTGTAAATGTTGCACAGGCACCACCTACAGGTCTTTCTCTCCTATTACTGCATCCTGTCTATCTTGTCCCATCTTCCAATGTGCCTTTCTATTATTTATATTTGCTGCCCTCTAGTGAACGTCAACTAGTAAGACAGGCAAAGCTGACAGAAAAATTACCTGCGCACGTTCGATGTGTCAAAAACCTCACTTGTGCTTCACAGCAGGTGACCTTTTCTACCTTATATTTTTGTGTACTTGATTAGAAATTATCAGGTGAGAAATAAATTAAGGCATTTCTGGTAAATGGAAATTTTACACTAGTTTTTCATTATGGAGAACATTTCAGAATCATTTTTATTTGCCAGGTTTGTGCTCACAAACAAGGAATTTGACTTCGGTTCCACTTTGCTCTCAATGACGACCTTTTCAATTCTAAAAAATGAAAGAAAAAAAAAAATACGTTTTTTGTAAATATGTAAACCATACAGTGTTGCTACAAGAGGGGAGGACATGGCTGAATTAGTGCAAATATGCATCTGACTGGTAAGTGTTCATCAGAGAGGCAGTCTGGGGAAAGAAACTGACTCTGGGGCAACTGGTTTCTGCAAATAGCACCTAAAAGTAAAAGTCTAAGCAGTTTGTGTCCAGGATGTGTTGGGTCTGCAGAGGTGTTAGCTACACCTTTCCCGACCCCTAGACCTATACACGAGCAAGGACGTTGTTGTCCTGGATCAGACCAATAACTGGTGATCTCTGCAAACTTCAGGAGTTTCACAGATGGGTGTGCTGAAGTGGAGTCATTTGTGTACAGAGTGAACAGGAGTGAGGTAAAAACACACCCCTTGTGGATGCTGAGGGTTCTGGGCACCAGTGCTAATGGTTTTAGAGCAAAGTACCGAGGCTTCCATTTGTGTCATTGTCTTGGATGTTTTACTTGAAGTTTTTTATTTATTTACTTTACAAAGCTGGCAAAGTTTTAATATTGAGTGGATATTAGATTTACTTGAATTACTAACAACCAGTAGTGTGCTGGTTGCTAAATTAATGAAAAAAACAAATTAACCAGTCATAGGCGGTGTTGCGTTGGAACAAAAATCTTTTAAAAGTAAAATATGGTACCTTAATTATAAAAAAAACACACATTACCATCCAAAGTTGGATGTTTATATATGTACACAAAATCTTACAAATATTGTAAATTAAGGTTCAAAAGTTCCTGTAGCATTGCTAACTGCAGCGTAACAACAGCAACAACCTGTCTTAGAAAGCCACGATTGAGATCACAGCTAACCAAAAGAGCCAGTCAAACTGATTTATAGGGTGGAGTTTGTCAGAGAAATGTTACATAGCAGCACATCGATCCCAAGTTTCGTTATTAGTCAGATTTGAAGGTGAGCAGCTGTAATTACTTGGTAGTTGGAAATTAAGGTGGGTCTGAATGAGTCAAAACAAGTGAAAGAAGTTGTGTGTATTCAGATAATGACTAAGATGGGTAAAGTGTCTTAATCCAGTGCCTGGGAAAATAACCCGGAGCCTTTAACCTTTTCACAATTAGAAAATGTAAAACCACAAACTTTAATGTATTTTATTGGGATTTTATTTGATGGACCAACAAAAATTAGTGCATAATTGAGAAGTGGAAGGAAAATAATCCATGCTTTTCAGTTTCCCACAAGTCATGCAGGTGACCCAGCAGACATCTAGCTGCTTTGGTCAGATGAGATGAAAGTAATAGTTTCATCTGTGGCGAAAGATTTTAAAACTGCACCCTGAACTCACCATCCCCATACTGATAAAAAAGCTGGTCAGAGGGTATTTAGCTCCATCCATCTTCCCATCACGTGTCATTAATAGAAGGAGATATGTTGGAAGCGGTGAGAAATTGGAGACTGTGTTGGAGTCTTTTAGCAGGGCATCTACACTAAACATGCAGCAAAATTTACAATGGAAGGAATAATTTACATCCAAATAAAGGTAGATCTACAAAGTATTGACAATTAGTTTATGTGATCATTCGCTCAACATGTTGGCACACTTGTATGCAAACAGAATCAGTTGGAAGTAAAGATTATGTTTTTTCTCTGTGCTTACAGGGGGATACACTGGATCAAGAGGGGGATTCACAGCCCCACACTGGTGCCACATGGCTCGTGGATCCAAAGGAATCTAAACGCTCGATCAGCACTAAGTATGAGACCACCATATTCTGAACGGGCCCCTCTTCTCCTCCTCCTTCTCCTGGGTCTTGCTGTTCTTACGTCCCTCCTTCTGTGTGCCTTTCACTGTGATTCAGCCCTTTTCTTTGCGCTGGACATCCACTTTCCCTCACCTCCTGACAGCACAGCCTGTGACTGTTAACCAACCTCTGTTGCTCATTCTCCAAGTTGAACCTCCACCTCTTCTACACACTGCAAGTCTGCCACTAATACTTTCTCGTTTAACTCACTGCTTCCCTTTTTGGCCCCCCCCCCCCCCCCCCCCCGACTGCAATCATACTGTTTTCTCTCTGTAATGAGCTCTTTTTTTCCCCGCTACACCAGGCGACGGCCACTGTGAAGCTTTTTCACTCTGATATTTCACCTCCTGACTTCTCTGAGCGCTGAGAAAACTCTGAGATCCACCCACTGCACTCATCCCAACGCGGATGTTTCCGGAGGAAAACTGTGGATCTGCTCTTCTAATCCTATGCATCCGTTAGGCTTTAATAGACTGTTCCTGTTTATTGGGAAGCAAGTGTTAGGGAGTTGTGGGGTGCGGGGTGGGGGGGTCGGAGGGGTCTTATAACATGGTGAGGAGCTTGTTTGGGGAGAATTTCTTTTAAGTAAGAATACATCAGACAGCAAAAAAGTCCAAATTAAGGTGCCTTGCAGAAGTGTTAATGTCCTAGGAAGTTTTTCACATTTTGATGTGTTGCAAAAACAAACTTCAGTGTGTTTTACTGTGCATTTATGACTGTGTCACATTTATTTGTCTTCTGACTTTATATTTTTCCCATTTAAGCATCATTCTGTGGCATTCCCACAGCATGATTCTGCCACCACCATTTTATGGTAGGAATAGTGTGCTCAGGGTTATGTGCAGTGTTTCTTTCCGCCACACATGGTGTTTTGCATGTAGACCAAAAGCATCTTCTTTCACGTGTTTGCTGTGCCCCCAACATTTCTTTTAGGTTTGTCATGGCTTTCTTCTTCCCACTCTGCCATGAAGATCACATTTGTGGAGTGCCCCATTAATAGTTAGTTTTGACAGATTTTTCCACTGTGGATCTCTCCAGCTCCTCCAGAGTTTCAGCTGGTCTCTAAGTCAGCTCTAACAGCTTCCCCGTACCTGCGGAAGAAAAACGTCCCTACAGCACAATGCTGCTATTCAAATAAAAGCCTATTAAAAGGCATTGAGGATTGGCGGTTTAAGATGACAGCATTTTAAAACTTGTGTATAAATACTTTTGCAAGGTACTGTACATTTGGACTGTTTTGCTCAAATGTTTCTAATGAAAGCAAAAGGGTGCAAAACAGATGTTTTTTTTTCTACAGTGAAAGTACAATAACTAAGCACTTTTACCCAATTTTTGTGTAAGAATAACTGCATTTCCTCTGTCCAGCTTTCTTTTCTTCTTTGCATGACAAATGCCTTCAATGATCATCCTGTCTGCATTGCCTTTCTGTAATATTGCCAATGTCACCTGTTTAATACATCACTGCTGCTGTGAAAAGGAGTTAAACATTACAAAAGGGGAGGGACAGTTTGTGTGTACATGTGTTTGCTGTTGTTTTTCGTTCCGTTTTAATCCTCTAATTTTATGTGCGTCTGCGTGTCCCCTCCTCCCTGTAGCTGAACGTTGCTGCGCTCCCATTCAGTGAGGTGGGACGGGAATGAACCTTGTTGCTTGATTGGGATCAGTGGGCTGTTTTTTTGTTTGTTTTTCGGTCGACAAGTGACCCGTGCAGCAGCTCACATCATCAGTCCGACCATGCTTGCGGGACCCACACGGACCTGGAGACATAGATGAGGCCTCCTGCCCTTTCACCCACCCCTTTTCATCTGACCTTTCAAACACACACCTTCCTGTCCATCAGAGTGTGACAGTGTTTCTGTTCTCCATGCATTTGCCTGTATGCGAGCTGTGGCCTCCTTCACAGAGACTTAGTGTTCACTGTTTCAGAAAACGTTCCTGCATGCTCCATCGCAGAAACCTGTAGCAAAAGGGGAAGTGGCATAAATAAGGAACATTGACATTTTTTACTTTAGAGAGACCTCACACTGTAGGCACAGACTACCCTTTGTGTCCAAATATTGGAGCTTCTCTCCATAATCATCAGCCTAATATAATCCTGCATGGGAAGAACCTTGTAACCGACACTACAAAGACTATCTCTCAGTGAAATCCCACTTTTAGTTGATTTGGTTCTTATTTGGCTGGTTTTATTCATTTTATGGGGCAGCTTGTGTCCTAATGCTGGAACTGGATCATGACTGGCTCTCTTTTCTCTCTCCCTGCCCCATTGTTCAGTTTAATCCTAACAAGATTATTCACCATAACCTGCCATGCAGGCTGGTACGACTTTTTAAGCTGCAGAACAGAACAATAGGGTACAACATGTTTTCTACAGGTAACTCCCAGTACGAAGACTGTTAATGGTACTGTTCAGTGCATCAGTGTGAGTATGGGTACTTAAGGTTGTAGATGTAACTGTTGTATACATTGTACGTCATTTGACAACACACTGGCATGCCCTCTTTAGCACGCCGGTCTCGGCACCTTTAGCCATCGGCCTGATCCAGTACTGCTTTTGCACATTGCCAAGGATCTGGAGACATTTTTTGGAACTAATCTGATGTGTTGAGAATGAAATTGTACATGTTTCTAGAGCAGTCTGTATTTTGATACTTGAATGATTTTTGCTTTTATAGTTATCTATCTATATATATATATATATATATATATATATATATATATATGTGTGTGTATGTATGTATGTATGTACGTATATAATTTTTGATGTTTTTGTCAACGCAAAGGACTATGTCTTATAAAATAAAACATATCGTGAATAAATACCCTGTGATTTAAAAAGAAAAAAGGCTGAGAAATTGACTCAGAGGGACCTCAATTCATAAAAGATTGTAAATAATCTTGAGCTTCCAGTCTTTTTTATAGTTATTTTTCATAATTGTAAAACTAATAAATGTTGGGATTAGAATGACTTATTTGTTGAATCTTTTTTTGTCTTGTTTTAATGTTTTTGCCAGCTCTGTTACAGCTATAAACAGTTTATACTAATGCTATTGAAATTTACAGTGCATGTAAAAATTCTACATTGTACACACACCTGGTAAAATGCCAAGTGTTTGTAATGTAAATTAATGAGATATTTGAAATAATTTTAGAACGTTTTCCACTTCTTAGGTACATCTCAAAAATTAAATACCATAAAAAACTTTCACTCATTTCCAAAAGTGAAACTCATTTATTATATAAATTCATTACAAAGACTGAAACATTTGAAGCCGTTATGTCTTCTAATTTACACGATTATGACTAACATGTAATGAAAACCCAAAATTCAGTATATCATAAAATTAGAATATTACACAAGATCAATAATAAAAACATTTTAAAAGAAATGTCTGGCTTTTGAAAGGTGTCTTCATTCCAGTGCACCCAGCATCTTCTGTCACTCCAATTAGATCCTGAAGCAAAAAACCAAAACATAATTACAAGGTTTATTATTATTGTTATATTTTTAATTTTTAATCAGTTACTTCCATTTCTTATTAAGTCAATAAAGCTGTTTACTTTGCCTACCTGTTTATTTTTATCAGCATTAAATTATTTCAAACTGCCATTCCAATCTTTGTGAAGGAAATGAGTCAACAGGAGAAAATTACTGCAGCAACAAATTTACTGCAACTCTATTTTGAATGGCTTCAGTTATATGAACCAAAGGTCAAGTGGTAGTTATCACAAGTTGTAGAGAACTGATCTAAAAATGGCCTAAATGGTTTAATTCTGCATGTAAAATTATATAACCGCAAGTTTGGCAGTAACAAAACCTGGAATTTGTATCAAATTATGTTGACAATGTATTTTTATACTGACAAGTAAAATTTAGTTTCATTGGCCTGCAATAAAATCACTTGAGGTAAAAAGTCAGAGGAAGGTGGGAATTTCAGTTTACGTTGTTCAAACATGCGTCACAAACATGTGCTGCAGTTCCTGGAAAAGAAACCCACTGACAAGTACTTCTGGTTTTAGAATAAGGTCTTACACACCCCCTGTGGTATTCAGCCAGCTAAAGCTATGGTTTTTAATGACTTGATGTCATTTGAACTGTTTAGAAAGTGTAAGCTTCCAAACCAAACACAAATGCTTCCTGTTCTGATAAGTGCACTATTTCAGCTGCAACATTTAAATGATAAGGTCACAATTTCACATTAACAAAATGAAAACATAGATCCACCCTAAATAGTACTTTGTTAAATGCCACAGCCGATCAGGGTGTTTTCACTGACCATCACTTTATGACCACAGTGTGCCCATGTTCTGATTGCCATTTCCAACAGGATAATGCACCATGGCACAAAGCTTGAATCATGTAAAACTGGTTTCTTGACCATGACGATGAATTCACTGTACTCCAATGCCCTCCATGGTCAACAAATCCCAATTCAATAGACCACATTCAGAATGAGGTGGAAAATGAGATTTTTATTATAGATGTACCTCTGACAATACAAAAGTTCTACATGATGCTATCATGTCAATATGGACCAACAATCCTAAATGCTAAAAGAAATAAGGCCGGTATGAAGGGAAAAAGGAGGTCCAACCCAGTACTTGCAATGTGTCCTGTAACTGTATGTTGTTCTAGTGCCACAATGACAAGTGTTTTACATGATAAGGCGCAACATTTCTACAGTGTGGCAGCCATATCTGAGCTGTCTTGGGCATGACCGCCCTTCCATCACTATTACAAGGGACCCCTAAAATTGTATTTATTTTTATGCATAAATGTGTTCCATTTTTGTGTTTTACTTTTTCTCCATTTATGAGTTGGTAGTTTGAACACTTTAGTCTGGTTAGACACTGGCTTATTTTCTTCTTCTACATCTTGTATACAGGTCCTTCTCAAAATATTAGCATATTGTGATAAAGTTCCTTATTTTCCACAATGTCATGATGAAAATGTAACATTCATATATTTTAGATTCATTGCACACTAACTGAAATATTTCAGGTCTTTTATTGTCTTAATACGGATGATTTTGGCATACAGCTCATGAAAACCCAAAATTCCTATCTCACAAAATTAGCATATCATTAAAAGGGTCTCTAAACGAGCTATGAACCTAATCATCTGAATCAACGAGTTAACTCTAAACACCTGCAAAAGATTCCTGAGGCCTTTAAAACTCCCAGCCTGGTTCATCACTCAAAACCCCAATCATGGGTAAGACTGCCGACCTGACTGCTGTCCAGAAGGCCACTATTGACACCCTCAAGCAAGAGGGTAAGACACAGAAAGAAATTTCTGAACGAATAGGATGTTCCCAGAGTGCTGTATCAAGGCACCTCAGTGGGAAGTCTGTGGGAAGGAAAAAGTGTGGCAGAAAACGCTGCACAATGAGAAGAGGTGACCGGACCCTGAGGAAGATTGTGGAGAAGGGCCGATTCCAGACCTTGGGGGACCTGCGGAAGCAGTGGACTGAGTCTGGAGTAGAAACATCCAGAGCCACCGTGCACAGGCGTGTGCAGGAAATGGGCTACAGGTGCCGCCCCCAGGTCAAGCCACTTTTGAACCAGAAACAGCAGCAGAAGCGTCTGACCTGGACTACAGAGAAGCAGCACTGGACTGTTGCTCAGTGGTCCAAAGTACTTTTTTTTGGATGAAAGCAAATTCTGCATGTCATTCGGAAATCAAGGTGCCAGAGTCTGGAGGAAGACTGGGGAGAAGGAAATGCCAAAATGCCAGAAGTCCAGTGTCAAGTACCCACAGTCAGTGATGGTCTGGGGTGCCGTGTCAGCTGCTGGTGTTGGTCCACTGTGTTTTATCAAGGGCAGGGTCAATGCAGCTAGCTATCAGGAGATTTTGGAGCACTTCATGCTTCCATCTGCTCAAAAGCTTTATGGAGATAAAGATTTCATTTTTCAGCATGACCTGGCACCTGTGCTCACAGTGCCAAAACCACTGGTAAATGGTTTACTGACCATGGTATCACTGTGCTCAATTGGCCTGCCAACTCTCCTGACCTGAACCCCATAGAGAATCTGTGGGATATTGTGAAGAGAACGTTGAGAGACTCAAGACCCCACACTCTGGATGAGCTAAAGGCCGCTATCGAAGCATCCTGGGCCTCCATAAGACCTCAGCAGTGCCACAGGCTGATTGCCTCCATGCCACGCCGCATTGAAGCAGTCATTTCTGCCAAAGGATTCCCAACCAAGTATTGAGTGCATAACTGTACATGATTATTTGAAGGTTGACATTTTTTGTATTAAAAACACTTTTCTTTTATTGGTCGAATGAAATATGCTAATTTTGTGAGATAGGAATTTTGGGTTTTCATGAGCTGTATGCCAAAATCATCCGTATTAAGACAATAAAAGACCTGAAATATTTCAGTTAGTGTGCAATGAATCTAAAATATATGAATGTTAAATTTTCATCATGACATTATGGAAAATAATGAACTTTATCACAATATGCTAATATTTTGAGAAGGACCTGTATTTGGTACTAATGAGTTCAGTAAGTGGACCACTTGATCCAGAGATAAATATCAAAACAACAATTGTATTGATGATCTCAGTAAACTTTCCCAAAAACACCAAACAGTTTACAGCACTCAGTGTGTTGAATTTTTATTGCATTAAGTACAGAATATAAGATACAAAATAAATAAAAGTCAATTAAGGTGCAGGGAAGATATCCCCTTTATTCTGCCATTTGTAGGGCAAATCTGCCCTGACAAAGTGAGGCAGCCACAAAATTATTTGTACATCTGGACAGGATTTATTAAAATAAAAGTACTATTAAGCATTGCATTTAATTAAACATAAATCTAATTGCTCTCTTAAAATTGGCATTCTCTATTTTATATTAACTTAAACATGAGAAAATACGATTTGGCTGATTTAGGGTCGTGCTCATTTGCCTGCCATCGCTGTGTCCTTGGAAACGTCTCGATCGACCTCTGATTGGTCTCTCACCAACATATGCGGAAGTTGTTTGCTTACCTGGCTGTGCTCTTAAAGAAGGCGTTGCACCTGTCCCGTGTGCCGCAGCTTTTCGCGCAGTTGTTCTTCCAGGAACAGCGCAGAGCTGTGCGACGTTTTATGTCTGCTATGGACCGAGGGCGGACAACAGCTCTGTGTGTGTCTCTATGAGTAAACAGAGTACCGAAGCAGCTGCGGAATTTTCCAAACTTTCTGTGCGACTTAAGGTAAGTAATTTGGAAATTATCCTGCTGAAGTAGCGCGCGTTTGTTTCATTTCTAAATGCAAAAAAAGAAGCCTAAACTATTTAAAAAAGCTTGTACGTACTCATGCGTTTATTAAAAAAGACTACTTGTGGAAGCTGTTTTAAATTAGTTTTCCTTTCTACAGTTGAGGGTTGTACCATTATTTATTTAAGAGAGTTTTTAAGAACTACAAAACAGCCTTGCTTTTAATTTTTCTTTCATAGTGGAATCTTGTGCTCTTTTACTCAGATGGTCCATTGATATCACTGTTTTATTACAATGTTTTGTACTTTAGTGGATATTGATTGGGGGAAAATGCTAATATTTGTTCATTAAAGTCAATAAAAGCTGTTCAGCAGGGATAAGCTCCCAAGCTAAACATTAATGAACTATTTCCATTCACCAATGCAGGCTGTGGGTTGCTCAATATGATGCTGTCCATGACCTTTTGTAGAGGGCACAGTAAATCATTAACCAGATTAAGCAAACCTTCTGCCATTGAAAACATTCTTAAAATGTTTTTGACACTTGTAATTGTGCCGCTGGAGACAGTAAATTATGGTTCTGTTTTTGTTTTTTCACAAGTCTGGCTCACAAAATGTACTGGTGGAACCTGATGATTATCCCATTTTAGTCCGAATATTTGTAGGTGCTCTAATGCAGGTGAACCGTGATACCCAGTCACAACAGAGCTGAATCAGATTTGTCTTAGATCCAAGGAAGCAAGTAAAGCGACATTCCTTTCACCTTTAGGCCTGATTTTGTTGTGGGTGTAACTGCTGCACTGCAGGTTTTTTTTCGTGTTCAGCCATGAATGTCCTAATGGGAGAGGCAGTAATTAGCAGGTAATGAAGCCTTCACACAGGGACTGGTGTGCTTAGTCAACCACCTTTTGTTTTCAGAAAACATTTGTTAATATGGGCGTTTTTTTTTTTTTTTTAAAGATCAGGGTTTTTCCCCAGCTGCCTGAGCCAAGTGTTTATGCCAGCATTTCCAGAATATGGTGAGTTGGATTTGCAAGTGAAATGAAAAGATTTGCAAATTAGTTTCTAGTACCTCATAAAAATGTATTTTTACAAACGTTTGGAGCAAGCACTCCCTAACCATTAAGTAAACAACATGTTGTCTGTTAGAATCTGTTTGACATTCTCAGAGGACAACGTGGATTTCAAAACTTTCGAATATTATTTAAAAGTCATTTCATTTTAGTTATTTGATTTAAAAAATGAAACTCATGTATTGCCCATGTTTCTTCCAGTGAGATATATTTCAAGCATTTATTTCTGTAAATGTTGACGGTTACAGCTTACAGCTAATGGAAAGTTAACATTCTGCCTATCAGAAAACTTAGAACATTACCTAGGACCAATTAAAGAATTTACTGGCCTACTGAGTAATATGACGTTGTACCGTACAGTATATGCAGGGCTCTTTTTGCATGAGTTAAAGTTTAGTCCTTTTTCTCCTTGGTTCATTTAGATGGTTCTAAAGTCATTTCTGGTTCAGGAACAAGGACAGTTGCAGCCCATGTCCTGGACACAGCCATGTTTGGTGGGTCTTGAAGCACTGACATTATGAATTGAATGGGTTTTGCTTAATGGGTTCTGCTGTTATCCCTATACCCATTGCATGTTTTTTTCCACAGCCTTTACTTCCACCCAACGTTATGCTTGGTTACAGAACTCTGTGAACAACCAGCTTCTTTACCAATAACCTTTTGTGGTTTACCCACCTTGTGTGGAGGGTGTTAGGGACTTTCTGCTGGAGAACAGTAAAGTCAGCAGTATTCCCCTTGACTGAGTAGGCTGTAACATGGCCATAACATAACATTTCTGTGCCAAACACCTTTTTTTAATTTGTCTTCTGTGGTATTCTGATTTTCTGAGAAACTAATTTGGGTTTTCATCAGCTGTAAGTCCTCAAGATGAACATGAATAAATGCTTTACATATATTGCTGTGTGCTTTATAATATGAGTTTACATTTTTTTAATTGATTTATTGAAAAAGAAACTCTTTGCTAATCTTCTAATATATTGAGATGCACTTGTTTTATGCTTATGCTAATTTGTTTCAGAAAAGTGATTTTTAACGACGACGTTTAAATATATTGATAAAATCCCATAATATAAAATTAATAAACACCCGCATTTCTATGGAAAGTGATGGGGAATCTTCTCATAATAGAAATCTAAACTTTGTGGTTTTTAATCAAATGTTATGTAAATTAATTTTAAATTAATTAAACATCTCCTATTACTGTCAGAAGTATAATTCTTTGTGTGAGTGATGGGAATTAAAGATGGCCCTCAGTTTGGAAAATAACTTTTGGTGTCTCTGATCATTTCTACAGAACTGAGTGAATTTAGTGAGCTGCTCTTGTGAGACACTTTTATGTGCAGTCCATTAAATTGGATATTTCAGTTGAACAGTTTTTTTTTTGTGTGTGAAAAACTTGTGGAAAAACAGAGCAACTTAGTCATATGGTTAGCTTTCCATTTCTGCTGGTCCCATATGGTCAATCAAATGTTCTGAGTTAAGAGAACAATAAAGGTATTTCTGCTTTGCTTCAGTCAGCACATCTGAAACTTGACTGCATACAGGTTCAGCTACTAATAAAAAACAGGTTGTGTGTCATTTATAGTAAATTATATTCCATCTATTTGATCGTTACAAGTCTTTGCTGATGCATATTAAGTGAAGGTCATAAAAAACTGTAAGCAATTATCTTTTAGTTCCATTTTCATCTCGAAGCATTTTTCCTGCTTTGTCTATCACCCTCTTACAGAAACCTGCCAATGAGGTTGTTGGGGCCCTTCAGCAAATCATGAATGGGTGTATTGTTTTTGTCAGGCATTCCTTCGTCGTGACTGGTCTGTCAGCACCAAGTATGCACTTAAAATGACATCCAGGAAGCAGAGGAAAACTATGTAGCACTACACAGAACGTCAATAGTCTTTCCGTATATTTTCCGCAATGTACAGTGCATTCTTTGATGTCTCATCACAAACATGGAGCCTTTTACTGTTGTTTGTCTCCTCTAAAGTAGGACTTGAGCAAAATCTTGAAGCATCCGTTGTCTGCTGCTGGAACAACAGTAGAGCAGCAGGAGATTCTGAAGCTATATTAATATGCAACACCCTTAAGGTTTACATATATCAGAACAGTTTTAAGTTTTACAGAGCAGCTTCCATCTGCATTGTGCTCATGAAGTATTGGAAGTTAAGGAATCACCAGCTAACACAGCATTTGTTCAATTTTAAAACAGTTCCTTTTTACAGTTTCATCTAAAGTGTATTTTTTCTGGTCTTGAGATCTTGTTTAACTTTTCTTAACAAAAACTAATGCCAAATTAGGCCTTTTTAGCACAAATATTCAAAATGTGGAATTTCACTCAAGTTTTTTTTTCCTTTCAAACCAATGAAGGCAAATCTTTTGCAAGAAATATCCAGCAACATAATTGCTTGAATAATTCAAATTATTGGTAAGGGTAGCTCAGCATGCATCCCAATCAAGTGCACGCTGATCGGTTCTTCTCAGATGCTTCTCAGCCTGTAGCTCACTTTTAAGCTAGAATTTCATGTTTTCTTAAAAAGAGGAAGAAAAAAGTTAAAGAGTATGTTTTGCCTTATAGAGTAGTGGTTTTTAGACGCTTTTTGGTTCCAGTTTTGTTTTAGCAAAACGATGGACTCAAACACATCACTGGGATGTACAGAAACGATTTGGAGAAGGAGGGAAAATACTGTTTACTGCAAGTCTCCTGGTGTCAGTCACCCAACCTCAGGGATGAGCAGGACCAAAATGTTTTAGCCTTGGACCAGATAAAACAATGCATGGTCTGGGTGTGTCTTCCAGGTGCCATCATAATCAGATTTGTCTATGTTGAGGAGGCTGGGCAAGCATGAATGTTTTTGTTGAGAGATAAATCAACTTGGCTCATTCTTGCCATTTTTAAGTGCAAGAAGACGTCTTTTCTTTGCAATATATAAGACAACACAGCATAGCTATGTTCTAAAATAAATTCATATTTAAGTTTTTGGAGGGTAATTAATCCAGTTTAAAATTAATTTTCTAAACTGACAACTACATGTTTACAATTGGGATCCATGAGCCTTCTGCACTGCCATGCACAGGTGTGCTCACCCCTTGAACCTTTTCAGATTTTATCACATTACAACCATAGACTTTCATGTATTTTATTAGGGTTTTAGGTGATAGACAGCCACAGAGTCCTCAAAGTAAAGTTTAGTTGTGAAGTGGAGGAAAAAATATATTATAATGGTATAATATAAATAAATAATTTAAATTATATAAGAAATACAAATACAAAGTGTAGCACGCTTTCGTATTCAGGGTCTCAAAATAAAATCCACTGCAGCGAATTGCCTTCAGAAGTCAAAATTGAATCTACTTGGAAAATAGAAAAATATATAATGTATTCATTTTAAAACTATACACTACTTTGTGTTGGTCTATCACAGATAATTTCAGTAAAATGCATTGAAGTTTGTGAATGAACACTTTTGCAAGATACTGCATTCTTCATAGCAACCATTTAAAGCAATCTTGAATGGTAAATAAGAGAAGTTTTATTTCTAAAAGGTTTACATTTTTACCAAACTTCCACGCTTTCACTTCACAATTAAATAATTTGAAGGCCATTATTGACTGATTACTTTGAATGTTTGTATTTCATGGTTACCAACAGTCTTATTAATGTTTTCTTTAAATGCAGACCCTGTCGTCCATGCAAGTAAATGTTCTCTAGTTCAGCTATTTTTTTTATTTAATGGCATAATTAGCATAAGGAGATACATTTCATACTAAAATGCAGTGGCTGAGAATGGTTTTCTGTCAAAAGACGCTTGTTGCATTATGAAGATTGTTGAACTGTCAACTGTATTGTTGTGAAATTTGTGCTTTCAGATTTACTAAATTGCTGGATATTTTTAGCACCGTACTCATTCCTATAATAACACTGTATAAAAAACTTTCGCTTCTCGCTGTCTTACATTAAATCGGACTACATTTCCTGCTTTAGGTCAGAAAGAATGACCAAAATAAGTTTTATTTGTCAAAAGACTGAATAATGAGTGCTAAAAGTTTAGTTTTTTTTTTTGTAATGATGTTTTTTGTTTTTTACTTTCTTCCAATTTGATATTTTGCATATATTTCCTTGTCAAATGGCAGAATTGTCTTTTGAAGTTTATGGCTTGTGTCAACCATTTTTGGGGTCCTCCACAAGTTCTCACAATAGTTTGCTGGAATTTCGACCCATTTCTCCTAGCAGTACTCAGCCCCTTCTCATACCCTTGTCAGCTCTGCCCACAAGTCTTTCTCGGGACCGAGATCAGGGTTTTGCAATGGTGACTCCAAATGATTGACTTTGTTGTCCTTTGTAACTAATTTGGTGGTATACTTTACTTCCTGTCAATTTACTTGAGATTCTGCTTCAATATATTTGTTCCTCATGATGCAATCGATTTTGTGCACCCACACAGCATGATGCTGCCACCAACGTACTTCAAAGTTGGGATAGTGCTCTTGGGTTTGGAAGCTTGACCCATTTTTCTCTAAATGTAACGATAGTAATTATAGCCAAACAATTTAATTTTAGATTCATCAGACCACAGGACATGTCTCCATAAATGTATGTCTTTGTCCTCAAGTGCATTTACAAACTGCATTCTGGCTTTTTTGTTGCTTCAGGAGTAATGGCTTCTTCCTATCTGAGTGGCATTTCACCCCAAGTTGGTACAAGACTCATTTCACTGTGGATAATGACAGTCTCTTACAAGCTTCAGCCAGCTTGTTCAAAGGGTCTGGTGCTTTTGTTGTCAGATTGAATCGCTCATTTTGCACCAAACAACGTTCAGTTCTGAGACACCTGTCTTCCTGCCGAACTGTATGATTTCTGGACACTCTGTGCTTATACTTGCATGTAATTGTTTAAAAAAGTAAAGTGTGACATTCTGGTATCTGAATATTTTACTCAAGGATAAAGGAGACTTAAGGAAGTCCACAATTTTCTTCTTGGTTGTTTTCTTGCTTTTAACTGTATGTTCAACCACAAGAAAGACATATTTTGCAGTATGATGACCTGGATGTCTCTCAAACAATTGTTTGTTGTCCTCACCATACATTCTCTTCTTGACCTTACAGATTCTCTCCCAGAGTGATTTCAAGTGAGATTTACAGAAGCAAGATTGGACAGCGACGCGCAAGTCCAGCACTAATAGGCGTCTTTGTGCAATGTCGAAGAATGGCACATGGCCAGGCAACGTTGCCATGTAGTCCTCGAGCAATATGGACAGTGCAGGGAGCTGTGACAGTGTAATCAGCACAAACTCGGTCTGGGTGAGTGGCGCTGTATGTCTCCTCATGTCTCATCTATTTGTTGTGTAACACCCTCTATTTTAAGGTTGGTTAGTAAAATAAAAGAACAAAGTTGTTTTGTAAGTTGTGATGACATATTTCTGCACATTTAAAGACTATACAATGTCTGAGGTAATGAAATTGTGTCCTTTTCAAATCAGCCAGACTGGAGGAAGCAGTAAACAGCATATGTCATTACTTTTACATTTCGTCTGTCACACAACTCAAATGCCATGATAACATCTGCAGTTAGTTTTCACACTAGCCTTTGACCCTAAAAAGTCACTTCAAACTTATGTTACACATGTCATGGATTGATCAGAAGTCAGAAACCTCTGCATTTAAACTTGCCTTCCTTTGGCTGAGACACACAGGAAAAAATAATGCTACTAAAGCAAGTTACCAGTAAAAAAATATGCATTTTTGGATACTTGATGATAAACCTTTTGCTCATAAACACCAACAGCAGTGGCCTCAGTGGTCTGGCTATTGAATCCCTGTTCGAGCTACCTCCCTTCTAGCCATGGCATGCACTGTGTTGTGTGCTGTTCTCTCAGCTTTGGTTTGTTTCCCTTAAGTCCAATATTCTAGTTGTGTCATAATCCTGGTGCATGACATCTTTAAAATGGATGGCCTGTTTTTGGTGGATGAGGAGAAATCTTTTCTCTCCACCTGTTAAGTTTCATGGAGCTCGTCCTCATTTCCTGCGTAAATAATTTTTGCATCAAAAGAGCTCCCTGTACCAATTTTTCTGTTTTGCCAATTGTCAGAATCAGTTTTATTGCCAAGTTTGTACAGGCAAGGAATTTGACTCCGGTACACTTTTCTCTCAATGAAGACTTTTTTAAAATATATAATAATGAAAATAGAAATATCTTTTTAAATGTACATACATATATATATACATATGATTGACTTTACAAAATAATATAATGTGAGATCAGTCCAAGTATACATGCTGTTGTTCTGGAACCTCTGGCTGTCAAGTGTTTATCAGCGAAACAGCCTGGGGGAAGAAACTGTCTCTGTGGTTCTGTAGCGCTGACCTGAAGATAAAAGTGTAAACAGTTTATGTGCAGGGTGTGTGGGGTCTGCAGAGATGTTAGCTGCCCTTTTCCTGACCCTAGACCTGTATAAGTCCTGGATAGAAGGAAAGTCAGCCCTGATGATTCTCTCTGCAGACTTGGTTGTTTGTTGCAGTCCTGTCCTTTTTTGTGGATGAGCCAAACCACACTGAGATGGACGAAAATAGGACAGACTGAATGATGGCAGTGCAGAAGATGACAAGCAGTTCCTGTGGAAGGTTGTACTTCTTAAGTTGCCTCAAGAAGGATTGTCTTCGCTGGGCCTTCTTCCGAACATTATCTATGTGTGAGGACCATCTCAGGTTTTGAGAAATAGTGGTTTCTAGGAACCAGAAGTGGTCCACAGCAGACACAGTGTTGTTGAGGATGGTGAGAGGATGTATGGGGGTGGGGGTTGATGGTATTGAAGGCCAAGCTGAAGTCCACATACAGGATCCTGACGTACATCCATGGGTGGTCCAGGTATTGCAGGATGAAGTGTAGTCCCAAGTTGACTGCATCATCTGCCAACCTGTTTGCCCGGTAGGCAAATGGCAGGGGGTCCAGCAGGGGGCCTGTGATGTCCTTCAGGTGCTTCAAGACTAGTCGTTCAAAGGATTTCATGACCACTGACGTCAGGGCAACAGCCCTGTAGTCATTTAATCCTGTGATGGTGGGTTTCTTGGGTACTGGAATGATGGTGGGGCGTTTTAGGCAGGAGGGAACCTCACACAGCTCCAGTGACTTGTTGAAGATCTCAGTGAAGATGGGTGCCAGTTGGTCGGTGCGGGCCCTCAGGCATGATGGGGAGACATTGTCAGGTCCTGAGGCCCTCCTTGTTTTCAGGCGCTGAAAGAGTCTATTTACATCTTCCTCTGAGATCCTTTTTGTGGCAGGGGGTCTGAAGGTAGGAGGGTGATTGGTGTATGGCAAGAAATTGTGTCTGAATGGGATGACGAGAACTTGGGTTCAGGTGTGGACTGCTGCTTTTCATACCTGCAAGAGAAGCTATTCAACTGCTCTGCCAGGCGAGGATTCTGCTCAGGGGTGGGGGAAGGGCTCCTGTAGCCAGTCAGGTTTTTCAAACCATTCAAGTGAGCACACATCCTTTAAAACAATACATGCCTGTTAAAAATTTTCTTTTTTGTGTATATTGTGTATGGCTTCGAGGTTGAGGACACGTCATCAATATCTGACCAATATGGGCTTTGTGTTTTAGTTGTTATAACTCAAAAGGCACTTTTTGAGGTAGAAATCAACGTCAATTGAAAGTACAATTTGATTCAATCTAATCTGACTGGAACCTAACTTTAATATGATTTGAATATGTACTTTGACTGTTGTATTATTTTGCAGAGTGAGGATAGTATGGAGCACCTATCTGCAGAGGAGAAAGCGTGTCTGATGTATCTGGAGGAAACAATTGAAGCACTGGAAGTGCAGGAAGACAGCGGCATATCAAATGATGAGCCAGACGTCTGCCCAAAGACGGAGCCACACGATCAGTTAAGAAGAAATGGTATGCCCTGTTAAATACTTTTTGTGTGATTTCTACACCAGTTGAATGTGTCATGCACATTCTTTACGAATGACAGTGATTAAAATGTTAACTTCAATGATTTTGTTTTTCTTAGATGTTCCCATTGAAATTCTTGAGTCAGGAAGTCATGCGATATCTAGACCAACGACCCACGCAGCAGCAGATCCTCCACCCACTGGATTATCAACAGAGAGTAAAACTGTGCATCATGCTGCAAATCATATCTCCAAACCACAATTTGCTTTCACCTCTGTAGTCGACTTAAAAGAGGACCTCAAACTTGAAACTGGTCCTCCAGTTTCTGACCCTGCTGGTTACACTACCTCATTAACAGAAAAAACAACTAAGGGTTCAAAGTTAGATGGAGATGCTGATCCTGAGAATTTCACAAATTCTACAGAGGCCTTAGAGATTAGTTTGGATGTAATTCCTCCACCTACAGGTTTCATGGATGAACCAGACCTGGACTTACCACCAGATACGATGACTATGGTCCCCCCACCTGTAAATGGCTCCACAAAACAAAAACCAACTGTTGACTTGAAGCAGATGCACTTGAGAGCCTCTTTGAAGAAACCTTTTGTTAGTTCTTCAGCTGAGGATTCTCCAAGCAAACATTCAGAAGTTGCTTCCCTCATACCCCAAGTGGGTCCCCCTTCTGAGTTTTCAGAGCCCAGAAGTCCACCTGCTGTGGCCCCAAAACCTAAGAAGCTTCCTTCAAACATTATTTTAAAGTCACAGAAGACACCAACTCCTGTCTCTCATGGAAATCCAGGGCATTCTGTGCTGTCCCAAGGTGATCGGATGTTATTGGACCCTCAGAAGGTTCGAATCGAGGCCCTCCGGAAGCTCGGGCTGCTTAAAGACAACGTGAAGGAATCAAGCCCTGTTGGAAGCCCTAAGCTTCCTCTAAACTCTGATGCATACAGAGGGTCACAGAGCCACTCTCCTCCAGTCAGTCCAGTTGCTCCTCATACACCACCTATAACACCATCTCTTACCCCAGGCAATAACCCTCTTTCAGCACTTGCCCCCCAAACGTCTGTGTCTGCTCCTGTTGTGCTACTATCAGCTACTTCTGCATCCCCTCCCATCCAGGATGCTGATGTCCTCCCGGCACCTGCAGCTTTCAGTGATCCCATGGATCCTTCAGGCAACAAACTTCCTGCTGTCACTTTCAGTACCCCTCCTAACACCCCACCTGCACTGCTCAAGCAGCTTACCCAACCAAAGGTGGTCAATATGAAATCAGCAACCTTGGAACGGTCTGGTTTGGGTCTGAGCAGCCAGATGTCCAGTCAATGGTTATCGGAGAGAGTCAGTGACGACCAAGACCCAAAGCAGCTGCGCAATACTCGGCCACGACCCGCCTCTCTGGGAAGTGGGAAAGACTTTTCTAGTACTAAAGGAGAGAGTTTAGTACAGAGTGGACCGTCAGACTCGAGGAAGCCCCGACCCACACAGGCCTTCCACCACAGAGGGTCTGCCAAACTGCCTCGATCGCAGGGCATCAGCGTGCTGATCTGTCCTCGCGCAGAGAACGAAGAGGACCGGCGTGAGGCCCTGAAAAAGCTGGGACTGCTCAGAGACTGAGTCCCAGACATCCTTTACATTGTGTGAAAAGATTCATACAGACTATAAATTTAGACTATAGATTTAAAACTCTGACAAAGTGCCTTAACCACATGTTTATGCTTCTGTTTTCCACTGAATGAGCTACCATGTAATTGCATCAAATAATTGGAATGAAGGGACTGTCATGATTCATGGTAGCTGTAATGGCTTTAGAATAATTTATTTTGCTTTTGGAGTCATAACAACCCTTTTTGTTTTCATCTGCTAATTTGCTTGACTTAATTCCATAAGACATTGGCTGTTTCAACCCTTCACCATTTCATACTTTAGGAGTTTTGGTCATTTTATACCAAACCTTTTAGGGTGGTAATAGGAGCTGTCTCCCTCCAGGTTTTTCTCACAGACCTTGCGTCAACTTGTACCGACCGTGGGGATGTTTCTTGACAATCAATGTCTTAAAATAATTATTTGTCTAATCCTCTTGTAGTTGACTGGTTTTTAAAGTGGTTATGTGACTCCAATTAATATCCACCAGTAGGGCTATTTTCAGAAACGTTAAAGACTTTTTCTGTATTTATTTAACCATCTCCTGCTGGTTTTCTCAGAAAAGGTTTTTTGGTTGTTTTCTTTAAATGTATAGAGAATACTTTCTGCTTGTGCTGTAGCATCACTTTCTGTAACTTGAACAAATACAGTTTATAATCACAATCTGAGACAGCCATTTGACTCATGTATTAAGAACCACAACTCTTTTTTTTTTTTTTTTTTTACCGTGTCCTGTCCAGCAGAGTATCGCTCAGAGTTGTTGTCTGAGTGCCACAAGCAGAGCATCACAGCTAATGCTTTAAAGCTCTGCTTGATATTTATAAAATAAACTTCATTATAAACATCTTTGGGAATATTTCAATTGTTACGGACACGGAGACTGAAATGAAAAGGAAAAAAGAAGCTCAAAAAAGAGAGAGATGGGGGAAAAAGGGGAGAAAAGGAGGAAAGAGTGGAGGAGAGAAAGAAGGATGAAGAGAATACAAGATTACACCCTGCTTGCTTATACACTTGCAGCTGTTTTTTTTTTTTTTTTTACAAAATAGTACACGGTAATTCTGAATGTAAAATGTACTTAGTGAGAGGTGCAGCCCAATATAGAACAAAAACAAAAAGAACCACAACTCTATTACACTTCAGCTACTGCAATGTGGACTCAATCTAGGAGTTGCAGGTTTCACTGCCTTTATCTGAAGATGATATAACCAGCCTTTAAAATGTGTCATATTTATTATTAACAATAATGTCAGTCCCCATGTGTCATTTCAAAGGGGACACTGACGCACCGGTTCCCAGGTTTGGTTTTTCCACTTTCTGTTATGATGGTAAAATAACAGGTACAACCTGTTTTGTCAGCAATGATGGAACTTTGTCGATGCTTACAATCGCTCGACTGAGAGATCGCAGCTGTAGGCTTTTAAGGATAGGTAGTTTTGCTCTTTTCACCTCACTGCCTGCATTGAAAATAAACCTGAAAATGTGAAACATACCTTTCACAATAAGTGTATCACATTGGTTTTCAGATCTAGAATTGTAATTTCTTGCAATAGTATTCATGCCTCCTTTTTTTTTTTACATTGTGTTATCTTACAACCACTAACTTTAATCTATTTTATTTGGGATTTTAGGTGATGGAGAAGCACATCATTGTGAAATAAAAAGTAAAAGATACAGTTTTCAAAATATTTGACAAATAAAAAATTAAAAAGCGTGGTATATATTTGTATTTAGCCCCAACCTTTGCAAGCCGTTAACAGGTGTTTCTACTAGGATTGCTCTTGTATTTAACTCCATCCACCTTTTGACCAACAGTAGGGCTGCACAATATTAGGAAAATGTGCTATGTGATAACGTTCATGAATGTTGCAATGACAATATGGTTTGTGATAAATTCATACTCCGTGCTTTAGGGTTCATCAAGCCTTAGACCCTAGATGGTAATAAGTCTTTCTAGCAACCGGAAATATAAACTCCTTTACATCCTTCTCAACATGGATTTATTGAAAGTTGCATCTGGCTGCATCAGTGGCAAAGAAGCAGTAGTTTGTAGATTTTTTAATGATTTTACAGGAACATATTAATCCACAGCTAGACATTTTTGCTGCATTAGAAAACAAGCATCACCAACTAGCACACATATCCTGAAAGCATGCTCCCTACATAATTAGCTAATATTTTTTTCAGTTCTTTGCAATACTGATCTTGCACGCAGTGATAATATGATGTGTATGTTTTACTATAGGGATTGTGTGATAGGGGTTTTGTATGCCAAAAGTTTATATTTTATCTCATGCAAATCTTCTATATTGGTCATAATTTAGGATAGCATAACAATCTGTTGTTTTATCAACAGATTCTCCCAAATGAGCTGCTCATCTCTGCAGCACCTCCAGAGTTGCTATAGTCAACTTGGCTTCTTTGATTAATGCTTGTCTTGCCCACCCTCTGAGTGGTTTGCAGTGCCATATTCTGTCCATTTTCAGATTAATGATTATGGAGTTTCTCTGTTAAATGTTTAAAGCTTGGAATATTGTCTTCTAACCTAACTCTGCTTCAAACATTACCACATGTTTATTCGTAACCTACCTGATATGTTCCTTGTTCTTCATGATGCTGCTTGTTTATTCATTTTCTCTAGCAAACCTCTAAAGCTTTGTGTTGGTCTACTCATGTGTTGGTCTACTCATAAAATTCTACAAATACACATTGGGGTAAATGAATGTACTGTGACAAAATGTGAATAAGTTCAAGGGATTTGGACATGGTGCTGTAGAATAATCTGAAGTCTATATTGAGTTTATAAGTTTTTGACTTTTTAGCACTTTCTGAACATTGTGTGAAGACATCTAGAACCTAGCAACCCAATTTATCGAAACAGAGAACAGTGAATAATATTTAACTGCATAATTTGACATGGCATTAAGGGGGTTGTCTTTTTTATTCGAAGAGCCTTACCCCATCCACAGTTTTATTTTACTGTTCTGATCGCACAAGATATTTTATGAGGATAAATGTCCCGCTCCTCATTTGCATTAAATGTAGACACAATATTTACATATCTTGATGTGTTTATTTTTTAAAACACCTTGCACAAAAGGCAAACTGTCAGGGGAGCATACACAAGCCAAGTAAAAAGGGAATTTAAATGTTGTTCTGAATATTAACAAATGAAACACAGATGTACTTTGTTTTATTATAGGCACTACAGTCAAAAGACCAGAAGACATGTTGGTAAAGCAACAGTTTTTGGTTTTTGTTAATTATTTTTTTTAATGTTCTACAGAAAGGAACCAGATGAGAAAGCAGCTAAGCGTTGGCGATCAAACATCAATGGCATTGTGCAGCGCTGCCATGTTGCTGTGTGAGCCTTCTCTCTTTTCTGACAGCTAACCTTACTGAGTAGGAGTTCGTGACAGCACCCTTCACTTTAGCTGTTACCTTCACAGGCCTCGTCTATCAATTGCTGTGAATAACATGCCACCACAGCCTGCATCACAATGTGCAGCATTCCTACTGTGAACTGTTTTTAAAGGTGACATTCAGCCGCATGTTTTGGACACTCGGGTGAAGAGAGGGGCTGAGCTGTCCACTGATCACCACCTGGTGGTGAGTTGGATGCGCTGGAGGAGGAGAAAGCTGGACAGACTTGGAAGGCCCTAGCGCATAGTGAGGGTCTGCTGGGAACATTTGGCGGAGCCCTCGGCCAGAGATGTATTCAACTCCCACCTCCGGGAGAGCTTTGACCAGATCCCGAGGGATGTTGGAGACATAGAGTCCGAATGGACCGTGTTCTCCGCATCTATTGTCGATGCTGCTGTCCGTAGCTGCGGCCGTAAGGTCTGCGGTGCCTGTCGCAGTGGCAATCCCAGAACCCGGTGGTGGACACCGGCAGTAAGGGATGCTGTCAAGCTGAAGAAGGAGTCCTATCGGCTGTGGTTGGCTTGTGGGACTCCTGAGGTGGCTGACAGGTACCGTGAGGCCAAGCATGCTGCGGCCCGGGCTGTGGCAGAGGCAAAAACTTGTGCCTGGGAGGAGTTCGGTGAGGCCATGGAGAAGGACTACTGGTTGGCCTCAAAGCGATTCTGACAAACCGTTTGGCGCCTCAGGAGGGGGAATCAGTGCTTTGTCAACACTGTTTATAGTGGGGGTGGGGAGCTGCTGACATCGACTGAGAACATTATCTGGCGGTGGAAGGAGTACTTCGAGGATTTCCTCAAACCTGCCATCATGCATTCCCTGGTGGAAACAGAGGCTGGGGACTCGGGGTCGGACTCTTTCATCACCCAGGCTGAAGTCACCGAGGTGGTTAAAAAGCTCCACGGTGGCAAGGCTTCGGGGTTGGATGAGATCCGCCCTGAGTACCTCAAATCTCTGGATGTTGTTGGGCTGTCATGGTTGACACGCCTCTTCAATATTGCGTGGCGGTCGGGGACAGTGCCTCTGGACTGGCAGACTGGGGTGGTGGTCCCCCTTCATAAGAAGCCTCCCTGGTAAGGCCTACGCCAGGGTATTGGAGAGGAGAGTCCAGCCGACAGTCGAACCTCGGCTTCAGGAGGAGCAGCGTGGTTTTCGTCCCGGCCGTGGGACACTGGACCAGCTCTTCGCCCTCTACAAGGTACTCAAGGGTTCATGGGAGTTTGCCCAACAGGTCCACATGTGTTTTGTGGACCTGGAGAAAGCATTCGACTGTGTCCCTCGTGATGCCCTGTGGGGGGTGCTCCAGGAGTATGGAATTGGGGGCCCTTTACTAGGGGCCATCCGATCTCTGTACAAGCGGAGCAGGAGTTTGGTTCGCATTGCCGGCACTAAGTCGGACCTGTTCCCGGTGCATGCTGGACTCCGGCAGGGCTGCCCTTTGTCACCGGTCCTGTTCATAACTTTTATGGACAGGATTTCTAGGTGCAGCCAAGGGCCGGAGGGGGTCTGGTTTGGGGACCAGAGGATTTCGTCTCTTCTTTTTGCAGATGACGTGGTCCTGCTGGCCCCCTCTAGCCAAGACCTACAGCATGCGCTGTGGCGGTTCGCAGCCGAGTGTGAAGCGGCTGGGATGAAGATCAGCTCCTCCAAGTCCGAGGCCATGGTTCTCGACCGGAAAAGGGTGGCTTGTCCTCTTCAGGTTGAAGGGGGGTTCCTGCTTCAAGTGGAGGAGTTTAAGTATCTCGGGGTCTTGTTCACGAGTGAGGGAAGAATGGAGCCGGAGATCGACAGACGGAGTGGTGAAGCTGCCGCAGTAATGGGGGCACTGTGCCGGTCCGTTGTGGTGAAGAGAGAGCTGAGCCGAAAAGCAAAACTCTCGATTTACCGGTCGGTCTATGTTCCTACCCTCACCTATGGCCATGAACTTTGGCTCATGACCGAAAGAACGAGATCCCGGATACAAGCGGCTGAAATGAGCTTCCTCCGTAGGGTGGCCGGGCACTCCCTTAGAGATAGGGTGAGGAGCTCGGCCATCCGGGAGGGGCTCGGAGTAGAGCCGATGCTCCTCCACATCGAGAGGAGCCGGTTAAGATGGCTCGGGCATCTATACCGGATGCCTACTGGACGCCTTCCCCGGGAGGTGTTCCAGGCACGTCCCACCGGGAGGAGGCCAAGGGGACAGCCCAGGACACGCTGGAGGGACTATGTCTCTCGGCTGGCCTGGGAACACCTTGGGCTCCACCCGGATGAGCTGGAGGAGGTGTCGGGGGAGAGGGACATCTGGGCATCTCTGCTGCCCCCGCGACCCGGTCCCGGATAAGTGGAAGACGACGAGACGAGACGAGACATTACCCAAGAGACAAAATGAAAGTTGAGTGATTCATTAGTTGGCAGGCATTAACTCTGTATCATACCAAAATATTTGACAGATAGAGTTGTTGATTTAAAACAAACAAAAAATCTAAATAGTTCTATTAGAGTTCATCTAAGAGTTAGCCATAAATCTGCAGTTCAAGTGAAAGTACAGGTGTCCTCCTTGGTGAAAATAACCCCAAACATCTGCTCTAAAATATGGCAGACTATAGTGGGAACACTTCAGAGCAGAAACTCACCAAAATGTACTTTACAATCTCTGTACAGTTATTTGGCAAAATGAGTATTATGTCCTAACAATGGAGACCTGGGATGCAGACTATTGGATAAATATTGCTTTCCAAATAGTAACACTGATTACTTAGAACCAGTCCACCTGCACCCTAGGTATAAACATATGTCTCCTGGTCCCCTGATACCAGAAGCAAGATATTGATTCATACAGAGAAAAAATGGAACTGTGTTTGCTTTCTATATATCATTTCTATATGACATTCTCATGCAATTCATGAGAAAGATATTCTCTTGATATATAAATATAGCAATTTTGATTTATAATTATCTTCAGCAATAAACACAGCCAACATGAATCAATATTATCTTCTCATATTTTAATGCTTTGAACAAATCAGGGTAACAGTCCTTAAATTGCAGATATATAACTTTAATTTGATTTTAGTGTAAATCAAAACAAGGAAAATAAAAACGCATTGATTATTATTCAGGAAATGAAACGTACTTATAGTACAAAACAGTTAAACAAATCTAAATGCAGGCAAATCGAGGAGAGAGATTCCATGTAATTCAGTTTATTTGTATAACACCAATTCACAGAAATAATTTAAAATTATATTTAATGATATAGAATCCAAGTTAACTTCATATCTACTTATTATTATAATTATTAATATTATCTAGTTTATTATCTAGTCTAGTCCAATCCAAATTGTACTACAGTGCAATCAGAGTGAGTTATAATGCCAATAAGTAAAGGTCATCTATCGAAGGAATCAGTCTGAGTATGAGCAGCCATCTGCAGCTACATGCTGAGCCTAGAGATGATGAAGACAGAATGAAGGATGAAGACAGAAAATAAACAGAATGAAAAGGAAAACAGATGGTGAAAGTTAAAAGCAGCAATAGCTCAGCTAGTGGCTTTGTCTAGGAGATAAACACAGTTGAGAAAAAACAAAAAAGTACACATAGTTACTTAGTTTCACAATACCTCTGTTAGATGTTTATCCCAGAAGAGACACAGTTCAACAGAGAATCACTCTGTCAAGTAAATGGGAGATCTAGTAGGAATGGTGAGAGCCTTGTAGGTGCTAACCAGACATGCAATGCATCCACATCTCCCCTAGTACAGCCAATAAAGCCAGTTAATAGAGTAAAGGCCTCATACTCTTAAATACTTCTGTACTGAAGCTGCAAGGCAAATGATGAGTGACCTAACTAGGTTCATACTCTAAGTCTATGCTGGGATATAATGCTACACTACCTAAACAATATTTAACTTTAAGGAAATAAAATAGCTATTTTTCAGTTTTAATGAAAAAAATAATTAACTGTATGTAACTAAATCAAATAAGATCTTTACTCATTTCCTATCACTGGTATATTAACAGCTCTTTTCAGAAGGGCCCACGGTGTTTAAGCTGGGAACTTACTTTCCACTAGAGGGCAGTCTAGATTCATCAACTGGTGTAGCTAGTAATGCTTGAAGCTGTTGAAGTTACATGTTGAAAATAACATAGAAACAAATATTTTACATGTATCTAAAGAATTTAACTTTTTCAAATACTATATGAATATATAGTAAGAACTCTTCCTCTACTATCTATTGGTTATTTGTGTAAAAAAGCCTTTTTCCTTCGGTTGCCTCTAAGAAATAAACATGCACATTTTCTGTGATTATTTTTCTTTGTTGTAAGTAATCTACAAAATTACAGACACAGAGGTTTTAGAAATTTCAAGGAGAAAAATTATGAACATAATTTGTCATATTACTAATAACAAATTCAAAACTATAAAGCAGTGAATGTTATTCCCTAATTGAAAACATATTCTGTTTACTATATGTTCTTTGTTTGATTTTTTGTGTTTGTTTGTTTATTGTTGTTACCAAGCAGGCAACATTTGCTATGTGTTTTTTATTTTTTTATTTAGTTGTTTGTAATTATTTAAACCCCAAAGGCTCTTTTTGAAGCTCACTTATGCTCACTGTGAAAAGATTTGGGAATTTTACAGCAGCAAACAGTCTTAAAAGAGATTTTTATTCCTTCTAGCTTCAGTTCTGGTTAAAAGCTCAGCCTAGACATGAACCCTTATGTCTTTAACAGCAGTTTTTTTAACCTTCTGAAATCAGAATTTATTTGTCTTGTGCTGTGAAGAGGAAGTGATTCAGGTTTTGGCATAAAGCAGAGAATAATGCAAGAACTAAATGTGGGTGATTTGCGAGAAGAATTTACTCACTGATGTGTCACCGTGACCTTTGAACTTTAATTACCACGAGCCCTAAGCTTAGAGATCCATCAGTGGCTTGGTAAAATTTGATAAAGGTTCGGTGTAGTTTTCTGTTTTTCAGATAAGTCGAACATCTTGGAGGCTCCTTGGAGAGATTCCCCTCATTGCAGGAGCTGGAGTAGGCATTCATTGCTGCTGGAATATCTGGCTAGACAGTAAGCTCATGGGACTTCCCCACCATCTTGGCCCTGTTCTGTACTTACCTTCTCTTCTGTACTTACCTTCTCACTTGTCTGTCTGAAACAAGACCCCCATCCCCCCCTTTGACCTTTCATCCACACATCAGTTGATCATGGAGGATTAGCCGGGACAAAGTGAAACAGAGCCACTGCTGAGCGTGCTCAGGTTTGAGCATGCCCAGCCAAGTCCTTGCATCATTATAACAGTTAAGTGAGAATAAATGTCTATCAGCTCTAGTGTGTTTGGGTATGTCTGCCTGCAAATATACTTTAAGCACAGTATAGCTAGCTGAATGAAGATGATACTTTGAATGATAAAACCACAGTGAGGATTACATTTGGGAAAATATCCACAACTTTATCTCATTTGATCTCGACTAGTCCACTTCATTATAGGCACTCAGTCACACGCACACACAGCTCAGCACACAAGTGCGTCAGCATGCTGAGTATTACCTACCTTTCTCCTGCTGCAACAGTAAAATTCAGGTAACACAGCTGTGGGAAATAAGCAGGCATAACCCACAGAGGTGTGAGGCTCATTAAAAACCTTGGAACACAGTTTAAAGGTCTCTGCCTTCACCGTATTAAATAGGTGTAAGCAACAGACATGGGAAAGACCTGCCCAATGCTCTATGGGACCTTAAGCAGAATTTAATTTGGGGACCCACTGGTATTTTACAAGATAACAACTGTGTATAAATTGTGGCGATAAGATTAGTTCTATGACTTATTTTGATAGGTGGTCATGCCTTGTAGATGAATGTCACGGTAGAGTTATGGCTAATAAGTTGTACGCATAAGCAACCATTGAAAATGTTCAATTACAATTCCTGAATATTTTTCAAATTTTCCCCCACCACAGAGACAAGCAATAGAAATTAAGTATTATATTGGGACTCTGTTAACACAACTAATAAAATACATTTGTCATTGAATCAATAAAAATAATTCAGCTTTTCAGTGTCCTTCTTGCTGGCTTCGGGCTTAAATAATAGACTACCATGCCAGTAGCAAGGTATACAAAGGTTTAAAAAAATTATTGTTTCAAAACCACAAAATGTTCTGCTGCACTGTTCCTGTGGTTTAAAGTCCTTTTAAGGAGAGTCCAGAGAAAGAGGTGAAGTGGCCAGAGTGTTCTCCAGCTGTATGGAGCATAGAGTATACGTAGCAGCACTGTTATTCCCCGGCTTGTTGCTGAGCACTACTGGTCAGCTGGTCAAATGGGAGCTACATAATTTTTCCTTCGCTTCAAAGAAAGAGAAAATTTTATGTTTAGATATACAGGTCCTTCTCAAAATATTAGCATATTGTGATAAAGTTCATTATTTTCCATAATGTAATGATGAAAATTTAACATTCATATATTTTAGATTCATTGCACACTAACGGAAATATTTCAGGTCTTTTATTGTCTTAATACGGATGATTTTGGCATACAGGTCATGAAAACCCAAAATTCCTATCTCACAAAATTAGCATATTTCATCCGACCAATAAAAGAAAAGTGTTTTTAATACAAAAAACGTCAACCTTCAAATAATCATGTACAGTTATGCACTCAATACTTGGTCGGGAATCCTTTTGCAGAAATGACTGCTTCAATGCGGTGTGGCATGGAGGCAATCAGCCTGTGGCACTGCTGAGGTCTTATGGAGGCCCAGGATGCTTCGATAGCGGCCTTTAGCTCATCCAGAGTGTTGGGTCTTGAGTCTCTCAACGTTCTCTTCACAATATCTCACAGATTCTCTATGGGGTTCAGGTCAGGAGAGTTGGCAGGCAAATTGAGCACAGTGATACCATGGTCAGTAAACCATTTACCAGTGGTTTTGGCACTGTGAGCAGGTGCCAGGTCGTGCTGAAAAATGAAATCTTCATCTCCATAAAGCTTTTCAGCAGATGGAAGCATGAAGTGCTCCAAAATCTCCTGATAGCTAGCTGCATTGACCCTGCCCTTGATAAAACACAGTGGACCAACACCAGCAGCTGACATGGAAACCAGACCATCACTGACTGTGCGTACTTGACACTGGACTTCTGGCATTTTGGCATTTCCTTCTCCCCAGTCTTCCTCCAGACTCTGGCACCTTGATTTCTGAATGACATGCAGAATTTGCTTCGTGCAAATTGTGCATCGTTTTCTGCCACACTTTTTCCTTCCCACAGACTTCCCACTGAGGTGCCTTGATACAGCACTCTGGGAACAGCCTATTCGTTCAGAAATTTCTTTCTGTGTCTTACCCTCTTGCTTGAGGGTGTCAAAAGTGGCCTTCTGGACAGCAGTCAGGTCGGCAGTCTTACCCATGATTGGGGTTTTGAGTGATGAACCAGGCTGGGAGTTTTAAAGGCCTCAGGAATCTTTTGCAGGTGTTTAGAGTTAACTTGTTGATTCAGATTATTAGATTCATAGCTCGTTTAGAGACCCTTTTAATGATATGCTAATTTTGTGAGATAGGAATTTTGGGTTTTCATGAGCTGTATGCCAAAATCATCCGTATTAAGACAATAAAAGACCTGAAATATTTCAGTTAGTGTGCAATGAATCTAAAATATATGAATGTTAAATTTTCATCATGACATTATGGAAAATAATGAACTTTATCACAATATGCTAATATTTTGAGAAGGACCAGTATTTGTAGTCACAGAAAACATGCTATTGTAAAGTCGGAACCTGGAAACCCATCATTCTGAGTAATGTAACGCTGTTTTAAGACTATAGTGAACAAGTTATGAGCATCTTGTCTGTTAAGCAGCCAACTGCAGACTCTATCTGAACACATAGCTTGACCATGACAAGAAATTATCTTAACTGGCTAATATTAGCTTGTTATCCTTATTTTATTTTAAAAATTGGAATGGAAATTTTTTTTATTATTCTTTGTAATAAACACATAAAAATTGTTTGTTCTATACTTTTGCTTAGATTCCACTTGATCTGTGCAAACCATCCTGTAGCCTGTTACAAACCTCAGCAGCACAACATTTTGGGATATTTCCAAAAAAACAAGCAAACGACAAACACATCACTTTGTGCTCCTAGAGTAGAGATTTTTTTATACCTTCCAACATCGTTTTCCTTATGTTGTAGGCATGATGTTCTTTAACCATCCGGCGTAAAATGTGATACATAAAAGCAAGATTGAAGGCAAGGCCAGTTTATTTATTTAGCACCACACATACACAAGCAATCCAAAGGACATAAAAGGAAAGACAAAAAGAAAGTAACATGTACGTGGGTAAACATTCATTACATATCGTTTTTCAAACTCATTAAAATTCCAGAAGTGATTAATTTATTGCTCCTGAGCATTTATAATTGTATTGTGGTACAAAAAAATCAAGAAGCAAAAATTCAAAATTTATAAAAGTTCTGGATAACATTATGATAATTGTATATAACCAATGTTGTATATTAGTTCAGCAGAAATGAACCAAACCTTGAAATAATAGTTGCTCTTCTGCTTTAAAAAAATCTATTAAATAATCCAATATATTTTTATTTAACATTTTCGTGCAAATAGTGTGAAACTGTGGTGTTTTTACTCAATGTTATCAAGCTTTGAGAATCTCATACTGGCACATGCTTAGATAGCTGGCATTTGACCTAAACCCCTGCGCCTTCCCTCTTGATAACTGGATTTCCTCTTGAACTCTTTGCTCCCTGTTAGTGCCAGTGACCGAGGCTGTGGTTGCGAGGCATTCCAGGGGCAAGCCCACAGCACTTGTGTGATGACTGCACTAAAGTGTTGAACTCAGCAAGCCACTCTGTTCCCCTGTGGTGCTGGCTTGGTGAGTACCAAGACATCCTGCTGGGCCTGCGGTGGTGTTGGTAACCTCGCGTATAAAGAGTGTTTTTAGAAAAAAAGGGGAAGAAGGGGAACGCTCTGTGCTGTGATACCAAGCAGTCTCGTGTACAAATCTTTCACTTGATCGAAGCGCATACATTTTACACTGGAGAAAAGTATGAGGAGCTGAGGTGGCTTGTTTTCTCTGTCTTCATTCTGAAGAGAATCAACCAATTGATTCTGAAGAGTTGCGGCAGTTTGTATCTCCTGTACAAACAAGCATTCATCCAATCAGATCTATTAAACTATTAAAACTGCCTAAACCTTTTCAGATTTTCTCATGTTACATCCAAAAAATGAAAAATGTATTTAGCCCCTCAAGTTAATAGTTTGTACAACCACGTTTGATTGCAATTATTTTGTTCTAGCCTTTGACTGAGCCTTTTTAACATATGAATATGCTTTGATCTAAATCATTCTTTTGTAGTTCTAGCTGCATGTTACTGTCGTCCTGCTAAAAGTAAACCTTCAACTCAATCTTTTGTTGCCTCTAATAGTTTTTCTCCCATGTATTTCACTTCACCTGTTGTCCCATCAATTGGGATAAGCTTCTCTATCCCTTCTAAAGAAAAGCACCGCCATGTTTAACTGTGGGGTGTTTAGGGTGATGAGCAGTGTTAGTTTTGTGCCATCCATAGAAAGGCCAAAAAGTGCAATTTTGTTGTTTTCTGACCAGAGCAGCTACTTACACGTTTGATGTTTCCCCAACTTGGCTTGTTACAAACTGTAAACAACATTTGCAAAGGTTTTCTTTTGAAAATGGGTTTTATGTTGTCACTCTTCCCGTGAAAGCCAGGTTTAGTGTATGGATAATAGTTGTCCTGCCAAAAGAGTCTCCCACCTTAGCTTTTGATCTCTGCCACTCCCACAGAGTTACCATGGACCTCTGCAATGTCCTCCCCAGCTTATCATTTCATTCGGACGGCAAAGAGAAACTGTATTTTATTTTTGGGGTATCAGATTACAGGAGGCTGAATACAAAAGCACATACAAAACATTTGTAAGAAATTTGTAAAAACATTTATGACAACCATGCTTTATTTTCCTTCCTCTTCCCAATTTTCTACTTTTTTGTGACACTATGAAAGAAAATCCCAAAAAAAGTACATTGTAGTTTGAGGTTGTCACATAAAATGACCAAAAATTCAGGAATAATTACGCAAGGCTCTGTAAATAACACCTTGCTTCAGTTCTTCATATTGCCTTCATAAATTTGTTGCATAAAGCTATCTCTGTCCTGGTAAATTTTCATCTAATTTTACTTACTAACCATGAAAGACCTTTACTGCTCTCTTGACACCTTCTTCATTCTCCTTGACTTGACTTCAACTGACATGCAGCCAAAGTCCTCTTCATGAGGAGAAGCATAACTTAAACATCACCTAGATTTCCCTTGTGTGTCTATCGGTGTAAAAAATAGCTCATCTCAGTCCACAGTGTGTTGCCCGTGCACAGCCCATTGTCTTTAATGATGTGTTGCTGGAAAAAAGTGTGCTTTTCTTCCACAGCAACTTGTGCTCAGGCTCGGCTATGTGTACTGACTTTCTCAAACTCCCAGAGTGGCTGTGAGCTCATTTGGTTATACAAGTGCTCACGATTACCCAGAGATTTGGGTATGGGGACATGGGATATTTCCATATCCCTGTCGGATGTTATTTTAATTACACCAAACTGCTCGACTTTGTGCTGCAGACTTACATGGTTTCTTTCTTCTTCTTCAGAGGCTTCTCTGAAGGTCTATCCTTAACCAAGTTTATTTCTGGGAAATCACAGGGTAGCTTGTAAAACCATATTAAATCACATCATGTATCAACACTTTTAATTTAAGTTAATTACATTATCTCAAGTCATCTTTAAAGTACAGGTAATGCCAACATTCAGGATGAAAGATAATGAAAAATAATCTCCCCTCCTCCTTTTCTGCCTTGAGCCATTTAGGTTTGTGTGTGTATTTAATTCTCTGCAAGGCAGAGCTCTTATCTCCAATCATTGTCATTGTGAAGCCCTAATTATATTTGATTGAGTAAAAGAAATTACACATGAGAGAAGGGATGATAATTACAGTGCAGAAATCTGTGTGCACCATGTAATGCAGACATAAATGGATGAACACAGCTGATTGACTCAGGTGTGAAAGAGCTGGCAGGTGTGGGGATGCAGATGGTGTGAATGTGTATGACGAAAATTATTGAGAATCAAACTCGTCAAGCATCATTCTTTGATTTTGGTGGTAATTATATTCACAGCGGAACTCATAATCAGAGATTTGGAAGAATGATGGATTTGGAGCATCTTTAACTCCTCAATTTACACTGTAGAAACTTTAATGTCCTGCTGTTGTCCTGTTTTTAAAGATACAATTGATCCACGTGCTGCTTCTTTCGAAATGCGTGAGTTATTCCTAATATTAGTGACACCAGACAGGTCTCATTTAATAAAGGGAAAAGAAACTGTTGCCGAACTAAATTTCCTGCTGGGAAACCCCTTGTACGGACAAGCAGATAATATGGAGCTGGTTATCGTTTTGGAACACGATGACAGCAAATTGTATCTGCATGCAGGTTTTTTGGTAACCAGATGATGCACATAAAGTTGTCACCAAGGCTCCTGTAAACAGTAATTGATTATGAGTTATTATACCTGAGGAAGAAGTTCATTCTGGGCTGCATTATAAACAACTGCTATAGCCCATTCAGCATGTTAACGTAAGATGAATAATGTCTTTTATTAAAAATTCTATTGGAACCACTGGTAAATATGAGGAGAAGCTTTACAAAAAAATTCTTCTTTTACTGTAAAAGCAAATTTGCAAACAAGAAAATGTGCCGAAATCCAACCTGTATTTTTTTCAGAGTGGAAAATCTTCAGTGGTCATTGGGCAAGAGGTGAGTTACACCCTGGACAGGTCTCCAGTCCATCACAATGTGACACACATGGCAAGAAACAACATCCACACACACACACACACACACACACACACACACACACACACATACCTAAGTGCAATTTAGAGAGACCAATTAACCTAAAAGTCATGTTTTTGTACTGTGGGAGGAAACACGACTACCTAGAGAGAAGCCACACATGCATGGGTAGCCCCAACCAAGTTCTGTATAGTATAATGCTATTCAGACCATGGTAATCCTTTTTAGTTGACATTATTGCATTAAAAATATTTTTTGTTCTATTGTAGAATTTTAAATGTTCTATTTCTCATTATCTGTAAGCCATAATTATCAAAATTAACTGAATTAATAACGATATATACAGTTGACACAACAGATCACATCACCAAAGCCTTTGTACAAACTTCTTACATGGCTCCAGTATGGAGAGACTAGTCTAGTTTAGAGAAACTAGTGTGTTGCTCAGGTGTGCTTTTAACCCATTCTTCCCCTCAAACAGTCTATAAATCCTGAAGAGTCCATGGGCCCCTTCTGTGAACACTGAGGGTTATTTAATAGGTTTTGTTTAGGATCATTCTTTTGACATAATTTCTACCCTCGTTTTATATTCATCATCCTAATAGATGGCAGTAGGTTTTTTTTGTAATCAAGAATTACGTAAAGTTTTCCAGTGCTGTATGCTGAAAAACAGCCCTACACCATGATGCCCCCTCCAAACTTAAGTGTTGGTATGGTGTTTCTAGGATGAAATGTAGTGCCTTTTGACCTCCAAACATGGTGTGTATCATGGCATCCAAAGATCAAGCCATGGCAGCTGAGTGAAATACATATAGTTTTCTTGGAAACAATTATAACTGCTTATTCCATGTCTTTTTGAAACTTTTCACAAGAGGTTGTTGGCTCTTGGACAACAGGTCATGGCCGGTTTATGGTGTAATGATTCTTTGCACTTCTGGGTAATTGCCTCAACAGTAGTCAGTGGAACCTTGGTTTTCTGCTATAGCAGAAAATTTGCTATAACCAGTGCCATCAGTAGGTTTTGCAACATTAAGGTTGTGAAGCTCTTGGGGGAGCTCACTGGATTTTCTCTTCATTAGTTGTCTCTGGCATAACACCTTCGTAATGTGACCTTGTTTATAGGCCACCAAGTCGGACTGAGCCAGATGATATTAATTTGAACTAAATGCCAGGATTGTTTTCTAATGACTGATAGATTTCAGCTGTTGTTGTGACTTTTCATGCCTTTTTGCAACCCCCTTTCTTCATGTGTTCAATAGATGTTTCCTGTGTCACTCCATTTTATTGAACAATTTATTGACAGCTATGACTTGATTTCTTTGCATGTGTAGACTGGATGGGCATCTGGTGATGACTTCATGTCAGTTGCACTTGTAGAAATATATCTACTTAGATAATCTGTGCTAAATATTTATTTTATCCACCACATCTCTCTGTGTGAAATGAAGCTGTCTGATGTATGTTTTAGTTCTATAATGGAATTATTTAAATGAGTAAACATTTCAATGATATTCCAATTTATTGAGAAGCATCTGTGGTAAGTCTTGTTCATGTAACTGTAAAAACAAGTTCTGTTTAATGCAAAATGCAAAACAAAGTTGAGCATGGACTATGGAAACAGGGGCCCCAACAGAAATTCTGTTCTGGCCCTCATTTAACCCTGGGTCGCCTCTGTCTTATTTTATCCAGTATAATTGCACGCTTACCGTTGAGTTGGCCCAGGTCATGATGATCTCCACGCTTTACTGGGTAACACAATGCAGTCTTCAGGCTATTACTTTTTTCATCTGAGTTGTTTATAAACCCATCAACCCTGTTGCCCCCCATCGCCCACCACCCCACCTCCTTCCTTGAATTGCTTTTCATCTCACTGCCGTGATGGCAACGTCTGTTTTTGCGCAGGTGCACGAGCCCGACCCGCACCTCTGCTCACGTGGTAACCCCCGGCTCACCTTGAGCCCATCCAGCACCTGCGTGTAAATTCCTGCGGAACAAAAGAGAGAGAGAGAGAGGCAGTGGGGTAGACGCCGAAGCGCCGGAGGAGTTAGAAGCACCGAAAGGACGCTTCTTCCTCTCTCCTCCCCCTTCAGACCCCGCCGAGCACTCCATCCCTCGCTCCTTTCCCCCCCTCTCTCTCTTTCTTAAATTGGCAGCGTCTCAGGGCTCGAAACATGATAACAGAACAGGCATATTGCGCTCCGCGTTTTAGGGCTCTCCTCAGCCCTGATCACTTTAGGTTGAAATAAGAAGGCGTTTAGAGGAGAGGGGGGAGAAAAAAGGAGGAACGCACCGTATCCTGTCAGCGGGTACTCAGGAGGAGTAGCAACAGACTATATTTCTGCCACACACACCCTTCTATGTTCTGTGTGCTCCTGCGCATCGCAGATCCCACAAAGTGCTCGTGTTGTGTTAAACTACAGGAAAAGTTAACATGCATCTGCACGCTTTGATACGCGCAAGCCTTGGATTTGTGGGTTTCCTTTTGGTCGCCTTTGTCCAGCAGTCAGCTTCAGGAAGTAAAACCATTCAAGGTAAGTTGTCGTCTCCAAATGCCTTTAATTTTACTAATTGTGTCTGGTTATGAGCAAAATTAGTTGATGAGACTGAAAGCAAAAGCGTGTCCAAACTATTTAGAATCACAATCAGGGGCGCCTCAAGAAAGTTTTGAAAACGGGTGGCCAGATTTTTTTTTTTTTAGGAGGGGGGATGACTAATGATCTTGGGGGTGGCAGGTTTTGTTGTCATGGTATATAGAAAGAGGATTAGGGGGGAAGGCTGGGTTTATTATTACAAGAGATGTACTAATCAATTGAACCAATTTTTCCGTCATGAGTTCAGTGTTTTTTTTCTTTGTTTTTTTTTTTTTGACTGTTCATAAAATGCATCGCAAATAAGTACCCGAACTGTTATAGGTCTATAAAAACGTCGACCAGCACCGTGTAGTTTGACTTTTTTTGATTTGAATAAAAACGAGATAAACGTTAGGTATGGATTATTTCATGTATAAATGTGAAAACCTTTTAAGATCTCAATTTCCTTTTGACATATAAAACAAAAAAATCGGAATCAATTAAAATCGGTATCAGCAGGTCAGACGTAAAGAAGACCTGTAATTGGTATTAGCCAGAACAAAACCTGATCGGTGCATTCTAATGATTATTATTTAAAGGTTGCGCAACTACGATACACACAAAATTATATAAACATAAATAAATTGATTTAGCAAATCACTGAAACATGTGCTTTCCTATCTTATTAACTGGAAACAAATGCCATGTAAAATTCAGAATTGAGAAAATGCATTCAGAAATGTGGAAACATCAGAGACAGATAAAAACATTGGAAATAAAATCAAATTCTGGAAGTCCAAAACACTTGCAGCAATTTAAATAAAGTACCAAAAGATTAATGAATACAAATAAAATGTACATGTTAATCACAAGGGCAGCCAGTCCTGCACCCCCCTCCCCCCCACCTAACCCCAGCCACACCGCAGATCCGAATCAATCAAACCTTGATTACTTTGAAATACTCAAAAGTAGTTTTCAGATTTCAGTTTGTTGAAGCAGATGTTTCCTGTTTATTCTGTGCCTTATTTTGCAATCATTTAATTGCTTTTTATTGTTGTTCATGTTGTGTCAGTCTGCACGGTTGCTTATATTTATGCAGACTTGCCAAGACAAGAAAGCAGGAGAAAAACCACAATGAGACGGAGATTAAGTATTTCTTCTAGTTTGCTTTTGTTGGAATGAAGCTGCTTGCCTTTGATCTTTAGACAGCATCATTTGTGTGAACAGTTATGTTTCATAGGTAATCCTGGGGGTAATCATACCGAGAATACCGGGTGGTATTTGTCACGGTCTAGACAAGTATTTGACACCAGCCTGCAAGACACGCACACACACACACACACACACACACACACACACACACACACACACACGGTGGAGTCTCTGTCTGTCAGACACTGCAGCTACAGTGATGTCCTGCTCTCTCATCTTGTGAGAATTCATTCAGACCAGACAGACCCAGCCACCTTAAAGGAACAAGAAAAGACACAGTGTAAAACCTTCAGCTCTCTGATCCTCTTTCCTTTCCTTTTTCGTTCCACCCCCTCTCACAGGTTTTCATCACTTAATTTTCCCACAATACAAATGCCGAGCAAAGCTTCCAGCGTATTTGCATGCAAAGACACATCATGGTTTGTGTGTGAGTAGTTGATTGTGGTCAGTGATGTTTTGCACTCACAAAAAGACATCTCTCGGGCGGTCGACAAGGCAAAAAAAAAAAAGAGAGAAAGGGGGTGGGTGACTATTTTGCATCCTGGGTGGTCTGCCCCCACTTGTGGGAAAACTCAATATTTACATTTTGCAATTAGAACTACTTTTTTCTCACTTTATTCTCCACAACATCGATTACACACTTCCTTGTAGCATGGAATGCTGCTTGGGAGCAGGCAGGGCTGTAATGGCATGCACCTGTTTGTTGGTCACCAAGTGAAATGCTCCGGCCGACCCACTTGATCGACTGCTCCTACAGTTCCTGTTTATCGTGCAAAGTGTTTTTTTTTTTTTTTTTGCTGTGGCTCTGAAGCCATTTATGAGCATGTTTTGAGCCTAACTGAAAATAAATATTGTGTTTTGATGTTGATGACAACTCTGGGATACTAAAAAAGTCAGCAAAAATGGAAGTGGTTTAAATAAAAGAGAGATGAACAATAGCTGAATTTAAAAAAAGTTTAATTTGTCAGTTGAGTATTTATTTACTGCAGATGTTGTCTTTCATCAAAGTCAGTCTAATCATGGTACTGTTTCTGGCATCGGCCATTACTCAAAGAAAAAAAATGGAGAGCAGGGCGAGAGGTAGGGAAGATTTGAGGATATGGTGGAGAGAATGACAAAGAAGGGGAAAAATGAGAGAAGGGGAGATTAAATGCACAGAGAGAAGGGAGCTACAAGTGAGCAAAGAAAAAAGAGAGCTGTACACGTCATGGCAAATCACTTTCCCCTCGAAAGGAGTCAGGATCTCTTGCGGTGGCACCAAGGCAACGGTTGGTGTGGGGCTGACATGCTGCTGTGGCTGGCTGTGTTAGTGTAACCTCTGCTCCGGGGCCCTGGGGGTCTAAAGATGCGGAGCTGCCGGAGTGGGGTGCAAGGCCACATGCGGGCCCTGACATATTGTGGGAACTGAGCAGCCTTAGCAATATGAGGCCCAAGTAACAGGGAGGCTTACCTTGAGATGCTATCTGAATCTCCTCAAACCGAGTACGAGGGAAGGGAAGAACTTCCCCAACACTCACTCATTTCTCTTCTCTTGCTTTGTTTGCTTTGTCTTTGCTTACTCTCTTTTGCACTTAATGAAGGAGATGTACCTTTTCTTAGTCAAACGCAAGCAATAACTGCATTACACACGCTGTGTCAGGGAGCTCCCTGTCGGCCAGCAGAATAATTGTATTGCAACCAAAAACGATTAGCATGGCTTGCTTTTACCCTCTTTCTCCATTGAGATTCATACTTTTGTATCTTCTGAGATGGCTAGATGTTAGGCAGGTCTGTGTAAGAGTGCCAGCATCTGTGTACAGTGGCATTTCCAATATTTTGACAAAGTTGCAAATTGGTTTCTGGTACCAAGGTTTACTAAGGTTCCAAAAAGTACATAAAATCTTTTTAAAATTGCAATTTTTTACTGTTCCTTTCGAAAAGCACGTCAAACACACTCCTTCTCTGTGTGGGATCATAGAAATCTAATGACCTAAAGCAAGATATCAAAATAGGAATTTGGGTTCTGGACTGGTTCATCCTTGGGTACATTTTTTGAATGACTGAAGGTGCAGTGCTCCTCTCTTCAAAGAAATGTATTCAAGCATAAACAACATAGGAATGTCCAACAATCATACGGATTACGAAGGCGGTGTTTTTTTTTCTGTCCCAACAACAGACAAGTTTTGTGCTAAATGTTGTAAGGAAAAGCCCAGTAGCATGTCCATTAACCTGAGTCCTGTACAGACATGGGCTTAAAGGTCATTGGGCAAGCAAGAAACCAATACTTCAAAAGCAACATAAAAAGTGATCCGATGAAGGGATTTGATGAAACTAAAATTTAAGTGTTTGGCAATAGTGACCATCCCATCAATACATCAATACATTTGGAAAAAGAAGAGGGAAGCTTGCAAACCTGAGAACACCATCTCATGAAGAAGAAATGTATCAAGCAGAAATTGGTCTTCCAAATGCACATTGACCCTCAGCATACTTCCTGGTATAGAATGTGACCTAAAGACAACAAAGTTGATATTTTGAGGTGACATTCACAATGCCCTGATCTAAGTCAGAGAAAATTTGTGAGCAGAGCATGAAAATGTGTGCAAGAGCAAGATGGAAAAATAAACCTGACTCAGGTACGCCAGTTATGTCAAGAGGAAAGGGCTAAAATTTCAACAGATTTATTGTTTTTTGTGTGAAGCTTGTGTAATGATACCCAAAATGTTTCAGATAGGTTCTAACTGCAGTTCTGCCAAATTCTACATTTATGTAAACTCATGAATATGAGGAATGTTAAAATAGATTCTAAAAAAAAAAACCTCTGTCATTATTCTAGCATTTACAATAGAAATAGAAATAATTTTGGTAAGACTGGTACCGATCTAGGGTCAGGAAAAGGGTGGCTAATATCTTTGCAAACCCCACACATCCTGGACACAAGCTGTTTAGACTTTTACCTTCAGGTTGGCGCTATAGAGTATTTACAAAAGCCAGTTGCCAGACTGTTACTTTCTTCTGCTGCCCAGATCAATACCATGCATATTTGCGCTAATTCAACCTTGTTTCGTTTGTAAAAACACTGTGTATTTACATATTTACAAGAAAGAAAAAACTAAAATATTTTCATTGAGGGCAAAGCAGAACCAAAGTCAAGTTCCATGTTTGTAAGCGCAGACTTGGCAAATAAGCCAAAGGGGTTGCTGTTTTGAAACCACAACTGTGTCATAGCTCGAGAACTTCAACTGGCCCATGCATGACTTTCATGACGTCATATAATCTCCCCCTGAAAAGACTTCTCATAATTTTTTTTCTAATTTGGCACACTACAAGGTTGATACCTTGTGAAACCCATGGGTGCTGACTGTCAGAACAAGGACTGTAAACTCTGCTCATTTATAAAGCTTTGAATTTGCAATATCTTTTAATCTTTGAGTGATTGCAAGAACCTTTTGACAGATAGATATGTATGTATCCTCCCTCTCGCTGTTTGACAGTGGGGAAAAGGGTCTGTCCTCATTTGACACTATTCTGAGTAAAGCTGTTTTTGAAAGTGAATCACCTGGTTTCCTTAAAGATGGTCTTTTTTAGAAACCTAGTCTTAGTAAAAGATTATGTACTAAAATACTTTTGTGAAAATCCAAAATTTAAACAACCTTTCAAAAGTATTTATATCCCTTGACTTTTTTAGACTTTGTCACATCGAAACAATAAACTTAAATGTTTTAAATAGAAATTTAATGAAAAAGTGCCACATAATTGGAAGTGGAAAAAATTGGTACATGATTTTAAATTTGTTTCCAAATAAAAATCAGACAAGTAGGGTGTCCATATATATTTAACCTTCTTTTCTCACATACCCCTAAATGAAAACCAGTGCTATCATTTGCCTTCAGATGCCACCTAATTAGTAAGCAGAGTCAACCTCTATTTTTAACCTAATTTAATAATCGTAAACAAACAGTATTCCTGAAGACCAAATGATACACTCGACAGGTTAGGGATGAAGTTGCAGAGAAGATATCTTTCTTATTACCAGCCTGTAAGCTCAGATGGAGGTTTGCCCATTAAACTGCAGTCAGAAACACACAGCAATAACGAATAATTGACAGATATTTGACAATGTCTTTGAAAACAAGGCAAGAAGCACTAACTCATTCAACTTTTAGTGGCAGTTCTACTGACCTAAATCAAACTAAATTTAGGTGGCCTATACACAATTCCTGTCATAAGAGGATTAAAGCACCTAGCAAGACACCTAAACTGAAAGACCTTGCAAAGATAGCATTTATCATAGAAGCAATCAAGAGAACCATGGCAACTCTGGAGGAGCTGCAGAGATCTAGGTGTGAGAATCTGCATACCAAATAACCATAAGTCATGCACTCAACAAATATGGCTTTTATGGAAAACTGGCAAAAAGAAGGCAATTATTAAAAACGTGAGAAGAATTTAGGATGGCATGAAATCTTGGGATGGCGATAATATTGATAAATGTTGAGATGATATCAGTTGTGATTTATGCCTATTTTATTCCATCTCTGTGACCTTTGGCATTTTGGGCAATGTCATATATGTCCAGTGTGTGCATCTGCTGCCACAAAACAATTTTCAGCTGGCTAAATATTACATTAGCATGTAAAAAAGTTAATATACTTTGGAAAATTTTAGTCAAGCATGACTGCACTCCTAACAGTACTTTGCAACCTGATTATTGCACACACTGATATTGCGTTGACAATATATTCGCGAGATATTATGCAACCCTATAAAGATTCCCATTTGTAGTTTGCCACACGCCATTTAGGATAGACAGCAAACATTTGGAAGAAGGTACTCTGGTCAGATGAGGTCAAAATATAACTTGTTGGGCAGATGCTATGTGTAGCAGTCAACACTGCACCACATGACCCTGAATACACATCATGGGACATGGTGGTGGCAGTATCAGACTGGGTGGATGCTTTTCTTTAACAGGAACAGAGTAGTAGGTCAAAGTTGATGAGTAAACAAATGGAGCTAAATACAAAACAATCCTGGAAGAAAACCTGTTCGAGGTTGCAATGGACCTGAGACTGGGGTGGAAGTACACCTTCCAGCAGGACGATCCTACAGATAAAACCATAATTTTAATGGAGTTATTTTTATATAAAAACGTATTCATGCGTTACAATGGCTTAGTTAAAGCCCAGACCTAAATGGAATTAATAATCAGTGGTAAGACTTGAAAATTGATGTTCAATGATGCTCCTGATTGAATCTCACTGAGCTTGAGCTATTTTGCAAAGAATGGGTAGACATTTCAGTCTCCAGATATATAAGGCAGGTGGAGAGCCACGCCAACAGACTCACTGTTGTAATTGCAGCAGTCTACAAAGTATTGACTTAGAGGCCTAAAAACAAATACATACTCCACTTTTCATCTGAAAATCACTTATCCTTAACCTTCTCTTTCAGTTATGTGCTACTTTGGGTTAGTTCGTCATATAAAGTCCCCACAAGATATGTTTAGGTTTGTGCTTGTCATATGAACATGTGAAAAAGTTCAAGGGGTACAAATTCTTTTGTAAGGCATTATCAAATTAAGGTTTACGTTTTAACTTTATGCTCTTTGGGTACTTCATTATCAGCTCACTTAAAATATCCATAGTAAAAATGTTGCCACAGTATATGTTCCAGCGTGTGCCCCGTGGTAATTTGAACAGGTCTGTGAAACTGTTTGTGAAACCACATGAAAAATATCATTCAGAGTTTTTACTCCTGCCAATTGCTGTAGCCTTGAACTGCATAGTGTGTTGTTTCACAAAAAGGGAGAAAAAAGACAGGAGGCTAGAGACTGCCTTCTATCAACATATCCAGTCCAATGCTTTGACATTTGGACACAATTTTAACATCAAAATCACTTTTTATTTCACAGACTGCAGGGTTACTGCTCTGCCCCCAAGCCGTTATTACCTTCAGCAGTGGGATGAATAAAATAGTAACACCTCCCTTAGAAACTGGCTTTGCCTTTTAAAATGAGCAGACTCAAAAGGACCTCTTTGTCCGCCAAGTTGTGTGGTCAAATGAAGAACAGAAGATGTTCTTTAATCAGACTTAGAAGAAAATGCTTCTTTTGTCCTGACTGTGGTGATCTGTCACTTGGAGAGACTGTGACTTGGAGAGACTAAGCATTTTGTGCCTGGACCACTTGTCAAGCCTAAATATTTCTCACCAAGGCTTATTCAAATAGCTTTTAAGTGATATATTTTTTCTTCTAACACATAGTGTCTTAATCTGTTTTTGAGTAGCTGGCATACAGTAGCAGTTTTTCGTGTTGTCATTATGATCAGAGTTTGAAGCAAGTTCCGCCTCGAGGTGGCCTCTGGTCAGTGGGTGGACGTTAGTCCAGTTTCTCTTTGCCACTCAGCAGAAATTAAATGTGAGCATCTAGTCTAGAACTAATGCACTGCAGTAGCTGTAGATATTATTACTGAGAGTGAAGACTTTATTAGTTTTATGTTGGCATTATGAGTTGTGAAAAAATTCAAATCCTGTCGAAAACATGTTCAATAAGTGCATCTGAATGATAGATTCTTTTCTGCAACAATGTGAAATTTTCTGGTTCCAGGAAATTCGACTTTTCCACTCAAGGTCTTGGACTAGGTGCATTAAGAAAGTATTCAGTGCTTTGCTAAAGTTTTAATACATCGTTACCCTCGTACTCATACTCGTACTCGTCGTCTTCTCTTTATCCGGGACCGGGTCGCGGGGGCAGCAGAGACGCCCAAACGTCCCTCTCCCCAGACACCTCCTACCGTTCCTCCGGGGGGAGCCCAAGGCGTTCCCAGGCCAGAGAGACATAGTCCCTCCAGCGTGTCCTGGGCCGTCCCCTGGGCCTCCTCCCGGTGGGATGTGTCCGGAACACCTCCCGAGGAAGGCGTCCAGGAGGCATCCGGTATAGATGCCCGAGCCACCTCAACCGGCTCCTCTCGATGGGGAGGAGCAGCGGCTCTACTCCGAGTCCCTCCCGGATGGCCGAGCTCCTCACCCTATCTCTAAGGGAGTGCCCGGCCACCCTACGGAGGAAGCTCCTTTCCGCCGCTTGTATCCAGGATCTAGTTCTTTCGGTCATGACCCAAAGTTCATGGCCATAGGTGAGGGTAGGAATGTAGACCGACCGGTGAATCGAGAGCTTCGCTTTTCGGCTCAACTCTCTCTTCACCACAACGGACTGGCACAGCGGCCCCATTACTGTGGCAGCCGCACCGATCTGTCTGTCGATCTCCCACTCCATTCTTCCCTCACTCGTGAACAAGACCCCAAGATACTTAAACTCCTCCACTTGAGGCAGGAACTCCCCTCCAACCTGAAGAGGACAAGACACCCTTTTCTGGTCGAGAACCATGGCCTCGGACTTGGAGGAGCTGATCTTCATCCCAGCACTCGGCTGCGAACCGCCCCAGTGCATGCTGTAGGTCTTGGCTAGAGGGGGCCACCAGGACCACGTCATCTGCAAAAAGAAGAGACGAAATCCTCTGGTCCCCAAACCAGACCCCCTCCGGCCCTTGGCTGCGTCTAGAAATCCTGTCCATAAAAGTTATGAACAGGACCGGTGACAAAGGGCAGCCCTGCCGGAGTCCAACATGCACCGGAAACAGGTCCGACTTAGTGCCGGCAATGCGAACCAAACTCCTGCTCCGCTTGTACAGAGATCGGATGGCCCCTAATAAAGGGCTCCCGATTCCATACTCCTGGAGCACCCCCCACAGGGCATCACGAGGGACACAGTCGAATGCTTTCTCCAGGTCCACAAAACACATGTGGACCGGTTGGGCAAACTCCCATGAACCCTCGAGTACCTTGTAGAGGGTATAGAGCTGGTCCAGTGTTCCACGGCCGGGACGACAACCACACTGCTCCTCCTGAAGCCAGGGTTCGACTATCGGCCGGACTCTCCTCTCCAATACCCTGGCATAGGCCTTACCAGGGAGGCTGAGGAGTGTGATCCCCCTGTAGTTGGAACACACCCTCTGGTCACCCTTCTTATGTAGGGGGACCACCACCCCAGTCTGCCAATCCAAAGGCACTGTCCCCGTCCGCCACGCAATGTTGAAGAGGCGTGTCAACCATGACAGCCCCACAACATCCAAAGACTTGAGGTACTCAGGGCAGATCTCATCCAACCCCGAAGCCCTACCACCGCGGAGCTTTTTAACCACCTCGGTGACTTCATCCTGGGTGATGAAAGAGTCCAACCCCGAGTCCCCAGCCTCTATTTCCACCAGGGAGTGCGTGATGGCAGGATTGAGGAGATCCTCGAAGTACTCCTTCCACCGCCCGATAATGTCCTCAGTCGAGGTCAGCAGTCTCCCACCCCCACTATAAACAGTGTTGGCGAAGCACTGCTTCCCCCTCATTAGGCGCCGGACGGTTTGCCAGAATCGCTTCGGGGCCAACCGGTAGTCCTTCTCCATGGCCTCACCGAACACCTCCCAGGTCCGAGTTTTTGCGTCTGCCACCGCCCGGGCCGTGGCACGCTTGGCCCCACGGTACCGGTCAGCCGCCTCAGGAGTCCCACAAGCCAACCACAGCTGATAGGACTCCTTCTTCAGTTTGACAGCATCCCTTACTGCCGGTGTCCACCACCGGGTTCTGGGATTGCCGTCGCGACAGGCACCGCAGACCTTACGGACGCAGCTACGGGCAGCAGCATCGACAATAGATGCGGAGAACATGGTCCACTTGGACTCTATATCTCCAACATCCCTCGGAATCTGGTCAAAGCTCTCCCGGAGGTGAGAGTTGAATACATTCCTGGCCAAGGGCTCCGCCAGACGTTCCCAGCAGACCCTCACTATACGCTTGGGCCTGCCAAGTCTGTCTGGCTTTCTCCTCCCCCAGCGGATCCAACTCACCACCAGGTGGTGATCAGTGGACAGCTCAGCCCCTCTCTTCACCCGAGTGTCCTAAACATGCGGCCGAAGGTCTGATGATACGACAACAAAGTCGATCATTGACCTCCTGCCTAGGGTATCTTGGTGCCAAGTGCACTGATGGATACCCTTATGTTTGAACATTGTGTTCATTATGGACAATCAGTGACTAGCACAGAAGTCCAATAACAAAACACCGCTCGGATTCAGATCGGGGAGGCCATTCCTCCCGATCACACCTCTCCAGGTGTCACTGTCGTTTCCCACGTGGGCGTTGAAGTACCCCAGCAGAATAATGGAGTCCCCAGGAGGGGCACTATCCAGCACCCCCGACAGGGACGCCAAGAAGGCCGGGTACTCCGCACTACCACTCGGCCAGTAGGCTGAAATGGTAGTCAGAGACCTCTCCCCAGCCCGAAGGCGCAGGGGTGCGACCCTCTCATCCACTGGGGTAAACCCCAACACGAGACGGCTGAACTGGGGGCCGACAAGCAAGCCCACCCCAGCCCGCCGCCTCTCCCCGTGGGCCACTCCAGAGTAGAAGAGAGTCCAGCCCCTCTCAAGGAGATGGGTTCTAGAGCCCACGCTGTGCGTGGAGGCGAGCCCGACTATTTCTAGTCGATATCTCTCGACCTCCCGCACAAGCTCAGGCTCCTTGCCCCCCAGCAAGGTGACATTCCACGTCCCTAGAGCCAGCCTAAGCATCCGGGGATCGGGCCGCCGAGGTCTCCACCTTCGTCCGCCGCCCTATCCTCTTTGCACCGGTCCCTCACGGTTCCCCCTGCAGGTGGTGGGCCCACTGGGGGATGGTCTTGCATCTCTCGTTCGGGCTTGGCCCGGGCGGGCCCCGCGAGGAGCAACCCAGCCACCAGGCGCTCTCCGACGAGTCCCGACCCCAGGACTGGCTCCAGGGTGGGAACCCGGCTCCGCCGTACCGTTCGACGTCACGTGCCTCGATTTTGTAGTCGTCATGAGGGGTTCTTGAACCACTCTTTGTCTGACCCGTCACCTAGAGCCTGTTTGCCATGGGAGACCCTACCAGGGGCATTTAAGCCCCAGACAACATAGCCTCTAGGATCATTCAAGCACTCAAACCCCTCCACCACGTTAAGGTGGCGGTTCAAGGAGGGGTACATCGTTACCTTTTCTCTATATTTAATGTTACAGACTCAGATAGAGACTATAAAATAGAGACTATAAAATATACATAAATAGAGACCATTTATGATAAACAAGCGGTAAGTTGTGCATAACTCGTGGAAGAGAAATAATCTATGTTAAATATGTTGGGGTTTCTTTCCAAATAAAAGTCTAAAAAGTGTGGTGTCTATTTGTATTCACTCCCACAGAGGGTAGCAGAGCATCTGTGAACAGGAATCTTCATCACTTGCCACAGATTCTCAATTAGAATTACGTGTGGACTTTGACTGGGCCAGTCTAACACATGAAGCTTTTATCTAAGGACATATGCACACCTTCAATTGGCCTAGTTTGCTTTCACACAGAGTTTTTAGACCAGCCACAACTAAGTCTTGACTGTATGCTAAAGATTATTGTTCTGCTGGAAAGTGAATCTCTGCTCTAGTCTCAAGTCTTTTGCAGCCTCTTACAAGTTTTATTCCAGGATTGCTATGTATTTAGCTCCATCCATCTTCCCATTAACTCTGACCAGCGTCCATGTCCCTGCCAGAAAAAAAACAACATTCCACAGCATGATGGGATGATGTTACCCGCAACATGTATTACTGTGGGGCTGGGTTGTTTATTATGAAGTGCAGTATTAGTTCCTCAGTACATAGTGCTTTGCATGAAGGCCAAGAAGTTAATCTTGGGCTCATATCACTAGAGAACCTTCTTCCACATGTTTGTTGTGTTCCCTACATGGCTTGTTGCACACTGCAAGGAAACCTGCTATTGCTTTCTTTTAACAATGGATTTCTTATTTCTACTCATCTCTAATGGTCAGTTTTGCTTAGTGAAAGTCTAAGAGTTTTACTGTCTTAAGATTTTTTTACCTGAGCTTCTGATCTCTTCAGCTCCTCCAGAGTGACTGCGGGCTTCTTGGCTGCTTCTCTCATTTCTGCTCTCCATGTTTGACTAGTTGAGGCATTCATGTCTCTGTGTTTGCAGTTGTGCCATTTACTTTCTTTTTTCAGGTGATTGATTGAACAGTGGTCTGTGAGGTGTTCAATTCTTGGGATATTGTTTTAGAACTTAACCATCTTTATAATGCTGTTAGCTCACTAATGTTCTCTGAAACCTTCACAGAACAGCTGGATTTATACTGAGATTAGACACCACGGTATCTTTACTATTCATTAATTATGTGAGTTCTCAAGGCAATAGGTTACACTGGATCGTATTTCTGGGAATCAGAATAAAAAGGGCTGAGTACAAATTCTACACTTTTTAGATTTTTATCTGGGAAAAAGGTTTTTTTTTTTTCACCTTACGGTTATGCTTTCATTTGAATTGGTTTATCACATAAACTTTAATACAAATAAGATTTATTGAGGTTTATTTTGTGAGGAAATGTGAAACACTTGAATGAGTATGAATACTTTTCCAAGGGACTGTATTTCACTTGGCTTTTTCTATGTTTATTAAGAATGTTTTAACCTAGTAAAAAAAGTACTTTAATTTTTGGGAATAAAACCATAAACCCATTACATAAATCTTCCCAATGCTTATTTAAAGGGCACTTGGGCTAATGAAAGATAAATAACACACATGCCTTATCTTCATTTTCTCACTTATTTGCATCTGATAAAACACAGTCTTTATTAAAAATGGACTAAACAAATAAAAAGCAATTAACACTTTTGCATCTTCATTGTCACTTTTAGCCTAAATAGATTTGTTTTCTATACATCACCCAATAGATGTTTAGGAATGTGAAAAAGATTCTTTACAGAACTTATGTGAAAAACGCTGTAACAATCCAGATGCTTTTGTAATAGATTTGTTATATAGCCTCCCACAGCCAGCAACACACATGTAGCACCAAACCATGACACGTCCACAATCATGCTTGACTGTGGGCAAGACACACTTGTCTTTGTACTCCTCACCTGGTTGCCACCACACACACATGACAATGTCTTACCACAGGACATGGTTCCAGTAATCCATGTCCATAGTCTGCTTGTCTTCAGCAGACTATTTGTGGGCTTTCTTGTGCATCATCTTTAGAAGAAGGTTCCTTCTGGGATGACAGCTATTCAGACCAACTTGATGCAGCGTACCCCAGTCCTGTTAAACTTTGGTTACATTTATGGTATTGGCCAGCGTGCTGTGGCTCAGTTTTAAGGTGTTGGCAATCTTCTTATAGGCCATAATTAATATGTCAATTATAAACCTTTTGTCATTTAAAATTTTAAGTTGATATATAAAACTGCATACCAAATACAGTTTGCTAAATAGTTTAATATTTATCCTGAATTCCTCAATCCCCAGAGTAATAATCTGAATATATCCATGCATGTTCATTTTCTCCAATTGTATTTACACGGCCCTGTGTTTGCTTTACCAAAGATATTAAAACGTGTTTCTTTTTCCTTTATGATATGCATTGTTGTTATTCGCCTATTTCAATTTCCTGTAGCTTTCAATCCCTGTCAGATGTGACATTCCCAGATCCAAGTCCCAACCTTTTGGACATGCAATAATCCCCAAAATAACCTATGTAAAGTCTCTTCTGTCCACTGTAACAGCTTGTTATCTACACACACATACACATTTTATGTCAGCCCACTGCCAAACAAAACCATAACCTGTGGACACAGCAGAGTCCCTGCTGATAACCCTGGGGAACCTATCAGCTGTTGAAAGCTTCTGTCACGGTACCTTTCCTCCCTTCCTTTAACAGTAAATCACTTTATCAGCAGCTGGTGAGACCTTTGTGACCGCTATTTGTCACTTCATTTGGAATAGTTGCAGAGCTGTCAAAACTGCAGATTTCAGGTACAGCTTTCAAGAGAACATATCTACAACAGCTTTGTAACCAGTGTCCATTGGTTAAGAAAACCATCAAGACTTTATTGTTACGAGCACAAAACGCAGAGCAGGCAAAGATGCTTTAATCTAAACAATGTGGTCCAAAGGATGGTTCTTGTAATGTGGCATTGTGTTATACTGTCCATTGCCTTCGTTTCATATACAGATGCATGGTAGCGTGCTGACAGCATCCTCGTTGATATCGAGGTGAGGATGGAGTCAATATTGATGGCACTCTGACTGTTCTCCAGTCTTAAACTCACAGATAGATAGATCCCCCTCAGTGTGCTGAAGACTCTGTGATAGACCTTAAAGCCCCTCAGCCAAATGCACAAGATCTTGGATTATGAATCTCTTCAGGGGTCGCATCACAGAGTTTTCATTTGTTTTTGTGTTTTATGACTTGCTGATTGGGTTACTGTGGAGAAGATCTCAGATGTTTCTCCATCCATCCTTCCCTCCTTTGCCCTCCCATTTATTCTTCTCTGTGACCTTTGGGCAGAATAATGGGGCTGCGTCTGTCTTTGAGAGTTCTGTGGGGTCAGGGAGGGGCGTCATTATTAGGCCAGTCTGCGTTGGTCAGCCTTGTTGGAAAGGGGGGTTGGGGGCTGGAGAAAGAGCCTTGTTTACAGACTGTGCGTGTTTACATTCCTAATGGTGAGCGCCAGTTTTAGAGACTGCTGGAAGTGAAAGGAAATGCTCTTATTCTGCTTAGTAATGGAAAAATCCAGCCCCAATACATCATGGAATCCAGATGAAAAAAGCCAAGTTATTTATTTGGTGGGTTCTGGCCTGTGCATTGTGGGCAGAAAGAGGAATGACTTCACTGATGAATCTGACACTTGCTAGATGGACATGGGAAAAACAATGCAGTATTTAGTTTTTTAAATTATCATATACGACTAACAAGCGTAGAAATTGTGTAACATACTAAACGGGAAAATACTGGGCTATTCTGTCTTCCAAAACAATCATTATGTATCAAAATTACTTTTGTATTGAGGATGAACTAAATTTGTTAACAATTTGAAGCTCTGCAGGTTTTTCGTCATTCTGGTATAATGATAATTTTTTTATTGAGCAACTGAAATACTGCAAGGATTAAAGGCAGTGCCTTCTAAGATACTCCTACATCTTGAACCTGTCCACATTTTGCATCTTTACAACCACAAATGTCAAAGTATTTCATTCAAGTGTTTTTTTATGGTGTTTAAGTTTTTGGTGATTTTAGTTTTACTTTGTCTTTGATTGATTTGTATTATTTTCTTTATAGTTATGGATGAATGGGGGCTTTACATTCAGGTTCCAACTCTCTGTCTCTTGATTTCTGCATTTTTAATAGAGATGCAAGAAATATTGAATTGCTTTTGCTATTACACTTTTAGTTTATGTAATGTTGCAATATCAAAGGACTGTTTAGATGCTATATTATGTAGGCTTGAATGTTTCAGGTGGCACTATATTAAAACTCTGGTTGCAAATAAACTTTATGTCGACGCTTGGTGACCAAGACCCTAAAGCCCAGGGCTAATTGTCTTGATGAAAAGAAAGAGGGTGGTGGTAAATCACAACGGAAATAGTCATCAGGTGTTGATTTTATTAATAGTTTTTATTTTCTTATTTTTTTATTGATTTTATTCTATTCGTTTTACTGCTGATGTTGTTTTGTCATTGCTTATTTCATGTTTATTTTTTTTACTTTATGGACCCAATCAGCACTTTGGTCAATTTTGGATTTGTGAAGCCCCCTGTAAATTAAAAATAAAGCCTGATTTATTGATTGATTATTTCCTAGTTTCTAATGCCAAGTTCTGTTAACACTTCCTGTTTTTACTCTTTAGGTTATTTTCTGCTATCTTTTTTCTCACACCTACCTTTAGTTTCTGAGTCATCTGTCCGTCAGTGTATATACTGGTTGTTTCTAAGCTGTTTCATTTTAAGAAACTTGTCACATATTTCTCACATCAAGCTCATCTTAAGAGTTTCCAGGTTCTGTCTCAGATTTTTGGGGATTATCTGCTTTCGAAGCACCCTTGGTTTGTTTGACTATTCATGAAAGCATTTTTAGTTTGGTTTGTCATCTGCTGGGATCTGCCTGCATGAGGCCCAGTTTGAGTGCTTGAACTATATATATATCTCACAACACCTGTCAGAAAAATCAGAGGCAAAACTTTGTCAATGAAGCCAACAGACAAGCTGATGATAGGAAGTTTTGTCCAGGTTTCAGATTACAAATTTAACCAAATTACCATTGTTTTTGTATATATGGCTTAGAGGTTTTCAGTAGAAAAATTATTCTATGGTATCAAGACCTTTTATCAAGCAAATTTTAATTAAAATGTTTTATGTGATGTACTTATTGATTATTTATAATTATTAAACAAGCTATTTAACAACAAATAAAAATAGACCTCTCTCAAAACATCTTTTAAATTTTCATGGCCTCAAGCAGCTACATATTTATTCTACAGCTATCATACTAATATAGGTTTCTATAGCCAGCTTTTTTTGGGTGGGTGTTCCCAGGTCAACTGAAGAAAATCTTTTGTTTTTGTACATTTATGTTTTATTTCATTTTATTTAGAGCTGCAGCATTAGTTTATTGTTTAAACAAGCAGCTAAGAAAATCAACTTGCTTAAAAATGTGAAAATAGCACACTGTAATGTTTCAGCTTCTCATAACAGTTGCTTATTGCAGTGCCAACATCTGTGTTGCCTGTTTACAACTGTGACCAATAACCCTTTCTCCCATCAGCCTTATGTGAATATAAACTGGTGTCTGATTTCAGATCTGTAAGTAAAGTGAACCCAAAGGAAATGAAGCTTTTTAAGAGTGAAAGGTTAGTGCGTTGTATCAGTAACGAGCTGTACTTCCAGGTCACTGAGCTCCACCTTTGCAAGTAGCAGTAGTTAATAGTTGCTTTACAGCTTAGACAGACAAGCATTTACTTTATGTGTCCGGAAACAACTAAAAATATCACACCCGTGCTGTAATTACTACTTTGCTGTCTTTATAGTTGGTACTGTATCTGGCCAAAGCAGCCACCAATGAATGTAATTGCTGTGTGCAGACTGGAGAGTGTCATGTCAGTTAGCTCTGCTTGGATATATATATATATATGTTACACAGCTGGACTAAGTGCCACCCCTCCTGCGTATAAAATATGGTTCATGAGACCGCAAGAAATCACTAACAGTTGAGGAGACATGCCAAGAAGTGAGAAAAATCTTTTGTAAGTAACAGAGCAATTTTATGCCTATTAAAGACATTTAGTAGTCAGGTTCATCTACATGAGAAGACTTTTGATAAAGACACCATTAGGTTAGTCTCCTCTGTATGTAGACACTTATTATTACTATATGTTTCATTTAATTACCGTAATAAGTGTTTTCCTTCAGGAGGTGGTCTGGAGGTCTGTGAGTCATAGTCTATTAAAGCCACACATGCTAAAGGAAACGCACCAGATGCCTGGTCCATCAAAATCACAGAATGGCTACTATTCAGTCAGAGCTCGAGCTACTTAGAGAAATGTTTTGTATTATTCTGGTGTTTTCCTGTACATAGTTGTCTCCATCTGGTCCATTCAGAGGACTATGAAATGTTTATGGGTGTGCTGACAGATTGAAGAAGCTGGCACAAAGATTCAGTGTATGCTTCTGTGAACTGCTTGGCATAATTGACACAATAATACAGATCCGGTATATCCAGCAGCAGCCACAGGTAAAGATGTGTACAGACTCATATTTACTGTTTGCTTGCTGAGTTCACCAGTTTTTTTAAATTTAAAATTACCCTGGTATTTCAAAGAGTTAAGATGCCCTCTAATGAGGTTCCCTGGGCCTTTAGAAAAGAAGCAGGCCCAGAGCATCCCTAAAAGCTGAATGTTAGTCTCATCTAACCATACCAAACAGTTCCAGTTAGTTTTAGTAGTGTTTAGCAAACTCTACACATTTACATTCTTTACATTTCCAGACACCTGTTTGGCATGTTGATCGTGTCTAATGGTTGAACTGTAGATATCAACAGGTTTAAGTGAGAAAGTTTTCTTTTAGCCATTTCCTGGCCTCTAAAGCATAACAGTTTTCTGGATAACTTGAATAACATGTTCTCTTGTCTTTCCCATTTTCAACAGTAGCCAAGCGGGAATGTGCCTCTGTGTTATGTCATATTTATTTGCCAGGGAAACAAGAACGTTTAATTTCTAATTAAAAGTGTCTCCACATTCTGATTAACTTTATACAGGAAAGTATTGAGTCTAAAATTTTCCAAGATTATCGGTCATTGTGGGAGGGAACTGTATCAGTATCTGTGACGATAGACCTGATAGGTTTTACACTGGACTTGTTATGACCCAACCAAAAGGCCACAACTAAAAGAAACTTCATTCAATTATTTATTCCCAATGGCAACTGAAGCCTGCTTACTTTTTATATAAAGGTACAAGTTAATGCATTCATAGCATCTTTTAGCAGGTTGACATGTCCTGAATCTCATCTTGCATGCCCCTGTGCATACCCCCGTTGTCTTTGGATTATTCTGAGGCTCAGTGGTCCAAGTAGGGAGGGACCCAGGCCGTCTGAAGTTTTGATCACAGTATTTGAAAGCCCAGGACCAGTCAGTGGTTATGACGCCTAAACGTTTTAGAGTGTGTGAAGGATGAGTGTAAATATCCCGAATGGAAGCGGTGGATATTTTTATTCAAAAGCTTTTAGAGGCTTGCTGGACGGCCAACAGTGTGTCCCTTCATTAGCTTGGAGGGAAATATGGGCAGTAGCTCTGGTGAGATGCTAAATCTTGTCTCATGTTGACATCTGCATTTCATCTAAATCTTTTTTTTTTCTTTGTGGTTGGAGGTTGGCCAGTGTGCTGCCCTGAATGACCTAAAAATGCCCCGGTGTGCTCTAACAGGGTCCTCTCATATCCACGTTTTAACAAAAAGATTGAGACTGCTTTATAGGGTGATGGGGTGAAAAATCTTGTGGAAGCATTCTAAACAAATCTCATCAATAAATAGAATATATGAATATTTAAAGTACATATGCACAGATGAGTTTTTCATTGTCTTTTATAAGATTAAAAGCACCTAGAAGGAATGAAAAACTGGAAGTCTCCTGTGTTACCTTGAAAAACAGCAACAGTAATAACCGTTTTCAAAGCTTTTTCCAGTTTTTTCTATGATTAACATTCAAAACCTTTTTTTTTCAAGCCCTAATTATTCATCTTTGGTGATGTGCTGAATCACACTGTGTCTGAGTTATAGTGAAGTATTTTCACTCTATGAGAGTCTGGGGAACTTGATTCAATTAGGCAAGGAGTGCTGAAAATTTTCATACATTCTTTCGGTTTGATTTACTTCTGCACTGCCCTTTGGAAAGCAGACCAAACGGCTTGGACAACATCATGCAGTTATAACAGCTTCTCGTTTAGGGTGCCATCATAAGAAGCTGCCCAGTATGAGCAGCAGGCGAGACAGAAACCTATTTTGTATGCTGTACCTGAGACAAATGCAGCAGTAACCAAAAAGCTGGAGAGCAAGAGACTATGACTTAGTATGACCTCTCTAACAGAGCGAGGTAATCCTAGTGTTTATATGTTGTCAGATCACATAAATGAATCACTTCTCTTCCTCCCTTTGGTTCACTTTCTCTCTCTGTGCTAGATAGTACATTTGCTTTCCCAGGGTAAGCAAACTGCCCCAGGGCTAGCTTGCAAGTGAACCGAGACCTTCATGCGGGTCAGAGTTAATTTGTTTGGCCCGCACCAGAATTCAGTTGCGCTTTCAAGCCTTTAAAAACAAAGTGGACTTTCTGAAGAAATTAACTCTGGTTCGTTTAAAGCAGAACAAAGAGCTCTGGTGTGAAACCACCCGAAAACAAAGACAAAACGGTTACATGGGGATTTTTTCAGGTGTTTTTAGCATCTTATTTAACAATTAGTAGAGATAGCATTAGGACCTGTGAGCTTGCTGTTAGTCTTACCAACTTCTTACCAAAAAAGGTAGCTTTTATCTGCCCTAAAAGTTCCTAGAGATTTTTAAATGTGGTCATCAGTTGAAAAGTAACACTCTAGCAGAGTTACTTAGGATTTTATTATTATTATTATCATTTTAATGCATATATATATATATATTTTGTTTAGTTCTTGAATCTTAATTTGTTTTTTAACCATCTGGTCCACATAAACGTCTACAGTAACAACATTTTAGCCAGTGGCAGCTTTAAGCATGTGCAATATAGTTGCAGTATGCACCTAGACAGGTGAACATTTCTTGTTCTGACTGCAGCTGGAACCGACTGCTATATGAGGACTGGGCCACATGTGAATACTTTGGGACAATAGTTATATACTTTATTTTAAAAGTGCCTAATAACAACAGAAGAGTTACTAGAGATTTTGCTAGTTGCTTTTTTGAAAACAATTTGCTAGAGGGGTCTGAATACTTAATAAATATAGCAACGAAATTGGCAGCACTTCGCATGACCTGTTAGTACATAAATATGTTACATTTACTTACTTGTGAAATTTAGAGATTTGTGTTTCCAGTTGGCCAATCATTAGTCAGGATTGTTCAAGCTGAAAGCCAAGCAATTACTCTGTACATTTCACCTATATCTCAATGTTCTGAAATGTAAGAATATGCGGATTTTCTTAGTTTTGTAAGAAATAATTTGCTTGCCGAAATGTTTGCTAAATAGAAACTATTTTATAACAGGGTATTTATCACCTTAGTAATTGTCCCAAACATGGAACATTAAAATATTCAGAAAATATTTATTTATTTATTAGATTTTCAGATTTATTGACCTTTTTTCTATTTGAATTTTTCTGATGTCAAGAATTATTGACCTTTCTAGATATGATCCCTGGCTTTACAACTTTGCGGTATGGTTGTTGTAGAAAACACACTGTGATGATGGTGGTGCTGCTCTGCTCCTTAAGTATTACTTAAACCTTAACTCCATCTTGCTCAACCGCAACCTGAACTGTAGTGTAAGTGTGGTTTAAAGATAGATGATTACAATACTTTTCTCTGTAATTATACCCAGTTTGACAAACACTGTGATCATAGGAACACTCTTTGAGGTATTGAACTCAGTAGTCTTCCTCTTCTACCACAAAGGAGATGAAAATGAATCTGAAATGGACCTCATGAAAAAATGTGTTTTAATTTTATTTTCATTCACTTATCTGTTTTTCTAACAATTTGTATTGCTCTTGTAAAGAGCATCAGTCATTCTAGTGCTTTAGACAAAAAAAAAAAAGAAACTGATTGCAGGCACTATACATTCAGCTACAATGTTCAGGTCTCCAGTCTATTTTTGTATCTAAAGCATGGTTGAGGGGTCGAAAGGGGTGCAGATTTGGGGCAAAGCAAACAGTGAGGGTCTCAAAACTCCAAGTAAACATTATCCTGTATATGAACTGCACACCTTTGGGCCTGCAACTCTCCCATACACTCACACTTGTGCTCCAACCTCTCCAGTCTTGTTCCTGCTCACACCACCTTCAGCCAGCCCAGTTAAATGCATTGCTTATCCTGGGGCCTTCTCATAAATCAGGGAGGAAACACACCTCTGACAAGGTCTCACCTCCACAGCCAGCAGCCCTCATTGGCACCTCTGACTCAAAAGTGAGGCCTGCTTTCAAGAAAAAAAGAAAGAATAGGTTTTCACAGAAATGTTCCTATTTATTAAACCAAAGATATTAACAAAAATGTGTTCTATAGCAGAAGAAAAGTTACCATACCCCCTAACAGCTGGTGTAGCCCCCTTTGGTTGAAACAACTTCTGTGAGATGCTTCTTGTAGCCATCTCTGGCATTGGTCTGAGGAAAGACTGTCCCAGTCTTCACTTTCAGTTGTTAGATATGTGAAGGGTTTCTTTCTTGAATAGCCTGTTTCATCCCACAGCATCTTAATTAGATTAAGATCTGGGCGCTTGCTCTGCCTGGGACTTTCCAGTTCTTACTTCTCAGCCAGTCCTTGGTGGATTTACTGGTATTTTTGGGTCATTGTCATCTTTCAAGGTCCAGTTCTGCTTAAGGTTTTTTTTTTTTTTACACATGGCCTCCTGTTTTCCTCAGATTCCTCTGATATGTAGTAGAATTCATTGTGGATTCTCCAATGGTGAGATGGAGAGGTCCTGCTAAAGCAAAGCATCCACAAACCATGACACTTTCAACTCCATGCTTAACAGTGGGTATTGGGTTAATATCTTGGAATGCTGTACTTGGTTTATGTCATACATACAACAACATTGCATTTTAGATTCATCTGTCCAAATAACAATATTGTAGAAATCCTGGTCTTTGTCTGCACTTGCACTTACTTGGATGGCTAAAACGTGGGCCGTCCAAAAAAAACATTTTTGTTGTTCAACTATTTACATTTCTCAGTAATGTTAAAATTGCTGTTGTTAAAAAGTACGTACAAAAACCCCCAAAAAAACCAAACAGGCTGGCATACGATGTCCTAATTATTATGACAAAACCCAAACCTTCTGCCGTCTGTCATCAATCTGCTTTAATAAGTAAAAAGATGTGACAATACGTTCAGGGGTTTAGAAGTGTAACAGCAAATTCTAAAGCTGTTTTAAGCAAGGAGTAGAGCGTGTCTAAATCACTTCCAGACTAAATGTTTTTCATTATTCTACGACTTCCTCTCATCCATCCAACAAAATCATTAAATTCAATATTCCAAGGATGTCAGTGGGTTTAAACAAAGACTCGCACCATTTGTGGCTTTAATATGTACAAGTGCCTGAACCAGAGGAGTATTTCAAGAGCAGCAAAATTCAAAATGACACTTACCCTGGAGGAAAGTCTTTAAACATCTGAGCCATTGCCTAACATGTCTTTCTACTTTAGTTGTTTTGACGTTGTTTATCCATCCTTGTCTGAAAGCGCCAACTTCATTCTCTGCTGCTTCAGCTTGTTTCCAACAAATATGTTTCCTCAACACAAAAGAATAAAACTCTCAATGAAAAACACAATCTTTTCATCTCAGAACATGAGTCAATTACCAAACAGCATTACTGAACACATTGTACTCAGAGGATCATCCCCTGGACTGGAGCAAAAGCTGGATTGGTTCTGACATGTTTATTTCCATGGCAAAGCCTTTTTGGCTTTCCAGCAGTACCAGCACATGTAGCCTTTGTTGTCCATGTGTCTGCTGGATGGCTCCCAGTTGCCTTTATGGCTTGATTTTTAAACAGTGCTCTGACAGACTTGGATTATTCTAGTTTATGGGGCCAGCATTTCTTCAGTTGTATTTATTTAATTTTGCTCGACTCAAATTAAAGACAGCGGGAGAGTGTGAGTCATTTAACCTTTTATCAAAGGTGTTTTATCACAAATGAGGGTACTCGGAACCTATTTAACATTGGTTTGACCCATCAGTTGTTTACACTTTTCCACAATAGTGTAATTATTTGAGCTTACATCTTAAAAATACCTCATAGATTAAAAAACGGATGTTAAACTCACCCCTTCTTTGCAAAGTGTCAAATAACTGTTTTTCCTTGTCATTGTGCTCAGTAAAATGTTTGGAAATGTTTGGAAATCTTTAAAACTTCCATTTTGGGCAGACGATCACTAGTGCACATCAGCAGTTGTCTTTCATTCCTCATCATTAACCTCAAAAAAGTGAGTGACCAGAATGATCTCAGCACTGGCAGCTTATAAAGGATTGGTGAAGAAACGCTTCAAATTACCATACCTATGAAAACTGCCTTATTGCCACGTGTCTGGCATTTATTGTGGATGCTACAGATGAAGGCATTGTTGCAGAAGACTGAATTGCAACCAAGCAGTAGAAGTGGCCATGCAGAGTCTTTCTCAAAAGTCCCAGCAAACCACAGAGCAGGTATAGTTAATTTAAAGATAAACACAAGCCAAAAGCTGTAACATTGCATACAACACCGATGGTACAAGTGGGATGGAGTTCAGCAGATGTGGAGCTTTGTATTGAAGATCTATTCAGTTGGATTCAGTTTATAAAATAGTAAAATGTTATTTTTGTAACGAAATCCAGCCATTGAGTTGTTAACTTTGCTGCAATTTGCCATAGCGAGAATCCATTTGGCAACAGTGGAATGGAATGAATCCATTTCAACAGGAAGACATCTCCAGCAGAACCAGGCTCAGTGTGAGAGGCCACATGCAAAAACTGGCTGGGGGTTGAGAAGACGGACAGCGCAGAGGCCCTGAGCCAGGGGCTATGTTAAGAAAAACAGGTAGAGAAAGTCTGAGTCAGTAGTACAATCTATGGGATGAAGTAGAAAGCACATTCAGTATAGTTGGTCTTAGCAGTAGCTCTTTTTGTCCAACTAAAAAGAGACCGGGTTTAAATACAGAGAGAGAACATGACATTTTTAGCAGAAATGCCTCAGTCAATAGCTCCTTCCATATAAAGGAGACAGCTAAACACAAAAACGCTGTGGGAGGTGTAGCTTCTACGGAGTGAAAAGAAACTGAGATAAATGCATAAATTCAAAATCCAAAATCCTAGAAGGTAATGGAGAGAATAATGGTAGTATGTCCTTCAGCACATAGCTCAGGATAATCGAAGCCACTCCAACTTTAAGCTTAATCAAAAGGGAAAATGTTAAGCCTAGTCTTAAAAGTAGGCAGGGGGTCTGGCTCACAGACAAAACTGGGATCAGGTTCCACTGGAAAGGAGCCTGATAACTAAAGGATCTGCCTCCAATTACACTTCCAGAAAATATATGAGTGAGCATAATTTTTAAGGGCTTAATATATAAGAAGGATTATTTGCTGTATTTAACAGGGAACCAATGAAACTGAGCTAAAACCTGAGAAATCTGTTTATTGTGAGATTTAAATTAAATGTCCTGGCGAAAGGCAACCTTTACATTAATAATTCACTAGACTTGTACTGATCAGAATAGCTTTCAATGTGCTGATAATGTTTAAATTGCATCTTTAACAAATGCCAAATTGTGCATATTAGATATTATATAATCAGAATTCTTCGACATTGCACACATTTTCAAAATAGAAATCTGAAAAAAAAAAAAGAATAAGATTACAATATAAAATGTTGTTACATTGAGTCAGCATGTTGCCCTTTCTAAATTTTATACAAGCCACAAGAATATCTCTATATCATTCCGCAAAACAAACCAGAAAAATATTGTTTTTGGTAGAAAAACAGATTGTTATGGCTTATATTGCATATTCTCATTTCAACAACCAAATTAGCCTTACCTGTTTGCCTTTGCTTCACTAAAGGTAGCTGAACTGTATAAGAAAGATATTGTTTTACTTTTTTGTTTTTAGGAAAAATAGTAAAATAAATTAAAATGTTATTGATGAACATGTTAGAATGGATACACTGCAGATGTATTTTTTTTTTGTGCCTTCAAGCGTAAATTTGTGATGTGGCCCTTCCTCTGCTGACCACATGCAGACGACAGATGTTAATATAAAAACATAGAATGAACCACACACACTCAAATACCTGTACCAGTTGTTTACTCAGAAAACAAATACACTTGTGCAATAAACAGTTTTAACAAAACAATAAAAATATTTTAAAATGCTTCACTTCTGTCAGTGTGCCCCAGGGCAGCTGTGGCTCCATTGTAGCTCACCACTGCCAGTGTGTGAATGTGTGTATGAACGGGTGAATGACTGATTGTAGTGTAAAGCACTTTGGGGTCTCTGGGGACTTGATAAAGCACTATACAAGTTCAGGTCATTTACCATTTACCAACAAAACAAATTTTTAAATAGCTAAAAGTAATAATCATGCATTGGTACAGTATAGTTTAATACTACTATTTTGTAATTGGTGTTCAAAGATAAGGAGAGGAAACGCTGGTCATTTTGTAATCTTTTACATTTTTCAACACTTTATATATAATTGCAGTATTTAAATAAAAATACTACAACTAAAAGATCCACATTTCATCCGACATTTAAAACAGTTCAAAAGTGACGATACGACTTTCAAAAAACTGTTTCTTGCATAGTTCACTTAAGGCATGAAAATCCCGTGTGTGATGATAATGACTCTTTGGTTGGAGCAAGTGAATGCAGAAAGCCTAAATGGTTACCTTAAAAGCCATATTGCTTTACTGTTATAGAATCACTTGTTTAAAGGAAAGACTAAAAGTAAAAGGCTTTACATGTAGCAAGGTTATTGTTAACAGTAAGGCAACCATCAGTTTTGTGCCTTTGTATTTACAGTGCAGTGAATAAGTATCCTCTTTTGTGTCACACTTAAATGTTACAGGTCTATCAAAAAACTAACATTAAACAAATTTAACATGAGTGAATACACAAAGCAGTTTTATAATGATTATTTTATCTATTAAAGCCGAAAAGGTTTCCAAACCAACCTGGTTCTTGTTAAATCATGAGTTAACCATGTTTTTTGAACAGCAGAATTAAATTGCACTAGCCTTACTCAGCCTTGATTACTGACTGATCTGTATAATGAAGAAATCAGGTTTTAATAAAACCTGTCTGATGACATCATGTAGGCTGGAATATTTTAAAAAGCAACAGATTATCATTGACATCTATTAGCCTGGAAAGTGCTACAAAGCCATTTCTAAGGCTTTGGGAATCCAGCAAACTACAATGAGAGACATTATCCACAAATGAGAAAACATGCAACAGTGGTTAATCTTTTTAGGAGGACCTATATACCAAATTTATTCCACGAGTGTATTGACAATTCTCCCAATGGGTCACATACAGAGAACACTCCGAAGAACAGAATAAGTAAAGGATGTTTAATTCAATTCAAAGATACTTTATTGATCCCCGAGGGGAAATTAGAATTCCAGTACAACCCAATAATCAGAGTCACTGGAGACCACTGGCTTTATCTGAGATACGTGGAATGTAGGATGAATGCGAAGACTTGCAGGTAAACGAAGGCGAACAGCAGAGGGACTAATCACAGTCTCAATCTCATAGGGGCCGATGAAACGAGGCGAAAGCTTCTGAGACATGGATTTCAAGGGAATATCACGTGCTGACAACCATACCTTCTGTCCAGGCTGGTATTCGGGTGCAAACCTGCGTTTCCGATCAGCGAAGTGCTTTTTCTGATCAGCAGCGCGGTTCAAGGTCTGAAGAGTACAGTCCGAGATGGATTTGCAGCGGCGGACATGTTGATGGACAGATGAAACCTTGATATCTTTTTCGTCGGCAGCAAACAGAGGTGGTAGCCAAAGAAACGTGTGAATTTAATGCATACTCAACCCAAGGTAGGTATGAGCACCAATCTGAGGGGTTTGTGGATGTGAGACATCGTAAGGTGGATTCCAGCTGCTGATTCAATCTTTCAGTTTGACCATTAGACTGAGGGTGATAACCTGAGGTTAACAAAACCTTAGCTCCTAGGGCTAAACAAAACGGTTTCCAAACCTGCGAGATGAACTGTGGTCCTGTCGTATAGAATGTCTTGTGGGACCCATGAAGACGAAAAACATGCTTTGTGAGGAGTTTGGCTGTCTGTAGGGCTGACGGAAGCTTCCTGAGGGGAATGAGATGACATGTCTTAGAGAAGCGATCCACAATAGTGAGAACTGTTGTCATACCTGAGGAAGGGGGAAGTAATGAAATCCAAAGCTATATGAGACCAAAGTCGACTCGGGATGGTGAGGGGTTGGAGAAGACCCGCGGGTGGCTGGTTGCTGGACTTATTCCTAGCACAAGTTACACAAGCCTGAACAGACTCCTTCACATCTTTATGCAGAGAGGGCCACCAAAACCATCTTTGAACTAGAGCAATAGTTCTACTAACACCAGGATGGGCCGAAAATTTAGCCGAGTGTAGCCAATCGGTTAGCCGGGAACGTACTCTAGATGGCACATAGATGCGGTTTGGCGGCCCATTGCCAGGGTCAGGTTCCTGTTGTTGAGCCCTGAGAACAGTGTCCTCTATCTCCCACTTGAGTGCTCCAACCGTCCAACTGAGTGGCAGGATGGGAGCTGGTTCCGTCACGGAATCGTCAGTGGCAAACTGTCTGGAGAGGGCATCCGGCTTAGTGTTCTTAGATCCGGGTCTGAAAGAAATACACAAGTCAAAACGAGAGAAAAATAAAGACCACTGAGACTGGCGTAGGTAAAGCCTTTTAGCTGACTGGAGGTAAGCTAAGTTTTTATGATCCGTCCAGACTTGGATGGGATGCTCAGCCCCCTCGAGCCAGTGGCGCCAGTTTGATTCCCAGCAGTTCTCTGTCACCCACGTCATAGTTTCTCTGTTACTGAACCTGCGGGGAAAAAAGGCACAAGGATGAAGTCTCCCATCTTCTGAGTTTTGTGATAACACTGCCCCGACTCCAATGTCAGAGGCGTCGACCTCCAGGATGAACTGTCTTGAAGTTAGTGCAGTGAGGGGTGCAGCAATGAGACTATAATTCTTAATGAAACGTCTGTAAAAATGTGCAAATCCCAGAAAATGTTGTAATGATTTGCGAGAGTCAGGCACCGGCCATTCCAGAACTGCTTTTATCTTCTCTGGATCTGAACGTACCTGTCCAACCTCAAGAATATAGCCCAGAAAACTGATGGAAGACTGATGAAACACACTTCTCGGCTTTAACAAACAAGCGGTTCTCCAGAAGGCGCTGCAGTACTTGGTGTACGTGTCTGCGATGCTCCTGCACATCCTTCGAGTAGATCAAAATGTCATCTAAGTACACGAAAACAAAAATGTTCAAAAAGTCTCTAAGAACGTCATTGACTAAAGCCTGGAACACAGCAGGGGCATTACATAGTCCAAAGGGCATGACCAAGTATTCGAAATGGCCTAGCGGTGTCTTGAAAGCCGTCTTCCATTCATTCCCCTGGCGGATCCTGACCAGATGGTAAGCATTACGAAGATCTAACTTAGAGAATATGGTGGCAACATAAACTGGTTCGAAAGCACAGGAGAGAAGAGGAAGTGGGTACTTATTCTTAATGGTGATCTGATTAAAACTCCTATAATCAATGCACAGACGTAAAGAACCGTCCTTCTTCCCTACGGAGAAAAATCCTGACCCAAGTGGTGAGGAGGAGGGCTGAATAATACCTGCAGACAAAGAGTCATTTATATAGTTCTCCATAGACTGTTGCTCAGGACGGGAGATGTTATTAAGTCTGCTACTGGGCAGAGGCGCACCAGGTAGAACGTCGATCGCGCAATCATAGGGTCTGTGAGGTGGTAGGGACAGAGCCTCTCTTTTACTAAAGACTCCCTTAAGATCATGGTATTCACGGGGCACATGAGTCAGATCAATTACCTTGTTCTCTTTGTTGGCCTGTTGAGGTTGACTAGGGGAAAAGGCAGATTGGAGACAAGATGAGTGATAATTAGTGGACCAGGATTCAATATGACTCTTAGACCAATCTAAATGCGGATTATGTTCTTGCAACCAGGGGAATCCTAAGACTAATGAGCCTTGAGAAACAGGAAACACACAAAAAAACTTATCTCTATGATTGCCTGACAATAAAAGTTCTACTGGTTTGGTCCATTGAGTTATTTGCTGTAATCTCTTACCGTCTAGAGCTAGAACAGAACGTGGTGAATCAAATAGTTCAACTTCTATACCAGCCTGATTTACCAACTCTGAATCTATTAAATTTTGTTCGCAGCCAGAATCTATCAACGCTGATAAGGTCATAGTATGCTGGTTCACTATGATAGTAGTGAGCATGGTCCACCAACCCCCTCTTCAAAGCTGGTGGAGACTGTCTTTTAATGGCCCGGGGCAGACAGGACAAGTTGCTACAAAATGATCTGAGGATCCACAGTAAAAACATTGTTTAGATACTCTGCGTCTCCTCAAAAGAGAGACGAGTACGTCCCACCAACAAGAGTTATTGAGGTTTGTAATAAGACCTTTCTGCTCTGGCTCTCCTTCTCTCTCTGATTCTGTTATCAACTCTGGTAGCTAAAGAAATACCTTCATCTAAGGTAGGGGGTTCATCAATCATGGCTAACTCATCCTTTAGTGAATCATCTAAAGCGTGCAGAAAGGTAGTTTTCAAAGCTTCATTATTCCAACCCGAGGTAGCTGCTAATGTACGAAATTTGATAGAAAACTCAGTAATGGGTCTGTGATGTTGTTTTAAGGCCCTCAACTTTCGGCCAGCACTAGACTTGTCTAATACAGGGGAAAAAGTCCTTTTAAACTCATTGACAAAATCTTCAAAAATACAACCAAATTCACTACAATCTGGAAACCAGGCCTCAGCCCACTGTAAGGCCTTGGCAGTCAATAAACCAATAAAAAAAGAAATCTTTACATCAGCATGGGGAAAGGAATGGGGGGGGATCGGTTGAAAACCAGGGAGCACTGAAGCAAAACCCCCCCACAACTGCCTACCTCACCAGAAAACTTCTCAGGATTAGGGGAAGTGACGTCACGTGAATGAGGTAGCTGTTGGGATACCGATAATGCAGTAGCGCCATCTACCTGTGTGGTGGACTGAGTACCTAAGGTTTGTTGCAACATGGAGGTAATTTGCTCTAGCTGGTGGTTAGTCTGACGTTGCTCTGAAAGGGAACAGACAGACGAATCATGAAAGTGGATTTGATTAGCATGTTCATATACGGTTCTTCAGAGTGCTTCTGCTGGGTCTTGTTGGCCAGAGTGTTCTGTCATTTTGTTTGCAATAGATCTGACCCACATACAGAGAACACTCCGAAGAACAGAATAAGTAAAGGATGTTTATCGGAACAATAATAATCAGGAACTTAACGGATGATTCTCCAATTGTATGGGAAAAGGGGAAGAGAACTGGTGAAAACATGGAACTGAATGATACAAAATAAGAACAAAAAATTAATGTTATCAATAGAGTAGCTTACTAAATAGGCATGGTCAGGTCGCCAGGGGAAGAAGGACTCAGGAATCAGGTTTGTCGATGTAGAGTTTGTGGAAGGTTCTCTAGGTGCTGTTCTGTGTGACCTCGGAGCAAACAGGAATGAGTTCGGTGTGCAGACACTTACGTTGGAGGGTGGACAGGGTACGCTTACGGCTTGGTCCAGGAGACGAAGGTAACAGGAAGCAGCCAGCTTGATGCGAATCCAAACAAATACAGGAGATAGGAAACTAAGTCCTCAGAACGTAGATAATCTTGGTTGCCCAGAAACGTCCGGATATGTAGTTAGTGCTTAACGAAGTAAATCCAAAGTTCAGGGATTTCAATCTGCAAAGGAGCATAAACAAAGTTACATGAGGTCGAAGAACATAGCATAGACATAGTGCTTGGCTGAGCTTGTTACCACTGAGGGCAAAACACTCTGGCGTCAAAGTGCTGGCAGCCTCCTGCTTAAGTACTCCTCAAAGTAATCAGTTGAATAAGTCGCACCTGTCCACCCATCACACCTAAAAACTCCAGCACCGTCTGAAAGCACTGAGCACATGTAGCAAGCACAAAAACGCAAACACAACCCAGATCCTGACAGGCCCAATATTTTTTTTAAATATCTTGATGATCCCCAAGACCTTTGAGAAAATATTCTGTAAACTGATGAAACAGAAGTGGAGCTCTAGAGGATGTGCAACCTATTACATCAGGTGTAAAACGTTTTAGAGAAAGAATTGACGGACTCATGAATTTTGCTCACTACCAGATAATCCGGAAGTAGAATGTCTGGCAATCAATTTGTGACATTGAACTCAAGTGCCCTTGGGTTGTGCAGTAGGACAATGGCCTGAAACACATCAGCCAGTCCACCTCTGAGTAGCTAAAATTTAATTAAATTAGGATTTTGGAGTGGTCTAGTTAAAGTCTGGACTTTAATTCACTGGTGATGCTGAGGCCTGAATTTAAAAAGGCAGTTCCTGCTTGAAAATGTAAACAACTCTGCAATGAAGAGTAGACCACAATTCCTCCCCCAACACTTGATTGCATATGTTGCTGTCAAGGGAGGCCCAACTAGTTTTTAGGTTAATGGACAGTTATTTTGTCACATTGGGCCCCCTTGATTTGGATAGCTTTTTTCCCTTAATGAATAAAATCATCATTTGAGACCTGCATTCAGTATTTTTACACTGGTTCTTTTTGCCTAATATTTTATAGTTCATTTTAAAACTCTTATTTTTGTTTTAAAGTGTTTCAATGAGCTTGCCCTGTCGTACTTTTGGGAGCTTCTTTGAACAGCAGCTTTGGCGGATATCAAGGTTTAGGAGAAAGCTCAGAGGGGGCCGAACCTTCTCCATTGTTGCTTCTCAACTGTGGAATAACCTAACACTGCACATCCGAGAGGCTCCTTGACAGCCTGCTTTTAAAACTTGCCTAAAAACCCATTTTATTGTCCCCCAAAGTTTAAAAACATGCATGCTAGGTTCAATTGTGACTGTAAATTGACCTTAGGGGTTAGTCTACATGGATGTCTGCCTTGCATCTGCCTGCATTGTTCCTGTTATGAATGAGTAAGCTGTCTTAGTTTGACCCCGCATTTTATTTCTTGAGTGCTGGAAATAGACATGTTAAACCTAAGGAACCGAGGAAGCATAAATTTAAGGGTTAGCTGCATGATTTTAGCTCAGGGGATGCTGACAAAAACAGAAGCTGTATTATTTAATGTCCTACATGGGCAACAGGCTGCTGTCTGCCATCTACAATTTCTGTGAAGCTAAGTATCAAGATCGAAGTTATAAAACATTCAAAACTCTTATAAACTAAAAGACAGTCCTGTTATTTTGCAGCCAGCAGGCAATACATCTTAAACAGAAAAGGAGAGGGATGTTCTGAATACACAATAACAAAATTTGTCAGTTTGTGATATTTACGGGATCATTGCAGCATTCATTCTGAAAAATTAGACTGCTCCACAGATGAGTCCTTCATTTGTCTTCGGTGAAAATTTTATTCCAAATTCAGATTTTGTATGCATTTGAACATGTGAGTGTTCTTTGTAGACCAGAAAGATAACGTGAACAAGTGCTCCAGAGGGGAGCATTAATAACATGATGAAAAGAAGAATCCTTTCAATTTATTTAATTATGAATCTCACCACAGAGATTTGGCACCAAGAACCCTGACAGTAAGACAGATATTTTGCTGTGATTAATACCTCCTCTATTAAAAAATACTTCCTCACCCTGCCTCCCCTGCTTCTATCCCAGAAGACAGGATGAAAACCCAAGCTGGAGTGCTGATATTTCTCTTCCATAATAATCAGTACAAGGTTGAAGGAACTCCTGCAACATTAAATGGCTTAGTGAAAACTTGAAAAATATGAGCCACCTTCTCAGATACAATTCTATATGCTAAAATATATTACAGGCTCATGAAGGCTTGACAAATAATTTTGGAAAACAGTTTAGCTGCATCATTGTACATTGACAGGTTAGGTTTCATTGTAGGGACAAAAAACTAATTTTCTATGAATGAATTTCCTTTTTTTAAGGTTATGATCAAATTTGTAAGAAACATGTTATGTTTTGAGTTTGACTCCTCGCATAGACGTCGACACAGAGATGCACTAAAGAAATCAAAGCAATCATAGTTTTCAAGTCCTCAATAACTTAACAATATTGAAGAAAATAAAAAGTGTTCTGAGAAATTTGGGTTTCTCTATTGAAGTCACCCACTTAAACATAACTGAACCAAACTGCTTAAATGTAAAATTGTTATTGTTTAACGACACAATCTTCTGTCCCTCACTTCTGCCTGAAATCTTATTAGGAAACTGGATATAGTTCTCTTTCTTCCCTGTGGCTCCCTCGCTGTATTGCAATGAAAACTTTTAACATGGCCATAAAAAAACTTTCCCTAAATTAACATTGTAAAAGGGGGATCTATAAAGCTTTTGATGGAGCTTAAGAAATGTCCATGGTTTTTGAGAACTCATAATGCAGAGTATTAAATGAAGTCTTTAAGTCATGAAGTCATTAATTTGTTTAATTTTCGGATGCTGCTGAAAAGTAGTTTATTTTTAGTACCTGGTTTTATTCTCCAGGAATATTTTAATAAAATGTAATTTCCACACTTTAGAGATCAGAAGGTTCCCTTCTGTTATTGTTATATGTAATGGGCTAAGGTTAAAAAGTGAAAAACCAGTAGAAGAACAAGAGAAGTTTGATACCTCTCTCTGGTCTCAAATCCAGCCAGCTCTCCAGAAAGAAACATAAAGAATGCTTTGGAAGACAGTGTCAAACCCTGTATAACAGAGCATCCCACCAAAATCAGCTGAAACTTGTCAATTTTTAAATAAGACATGTCCCTAAAGAAAAACATTCAAATCATTCAGGATATTGGGCCCTGGATATCCAGGTTTGCAGACCATTGCTTTACTGTTGTACAACAATCATTTATACCAAATATTTAAGTAAGCCCACCTCTGGTTCAAGATACAAAAATCAAGGTTTTCAAATGGCCTAGTCAAAGTCTAGAATTAAATCCAATTGACATGTTGTGGCATGACCTTAGAAAGGTTGTTCATACTCCAAAACCATCCAGTGTAGCTGAATTAAAACAATTCTGCAAAGAGGTGTTGGTCTAAATTCCTCTACAGCTATGTAAAAGATTCATTGCTAAAAAACTATGTCCCCAAACAGCAGATGTAACAATAGTGGGGGATCCTCAAGCTCTATATTGTCTGTGTTTTCTTGCTCTTTTGTTGTGGTGTCACTTCCTTCGCAAGTGTGTCGCAGAATACATGAAAGAGTTTTAAACTTATAGGGTGTGTAGATTTAAAAACCCCAGCATCAGTTTGGTTCACATTCAAAAGGCCCATAGTGAAAACTTGGGCTATGAATACATGTACAGTTACACCCCTAAGCAGGAACATCCTGTGCTCATAAAAATGTCAGGTTTAGTAACCTCTGGTAGCTATGAAGGGCAGTCTTGTTTGTTGCTCTGTCGTTTAAATGAAAGCGGTGAAGAAGTAAACATTTTAAATGAATTTGGTTAACCACATTGCATTTGTTATCGGCTAATAAGACATTTCCTAAAAGTCATGGTCTGCTGTTGAGCAGAGTTTTTGCTTTTGTACCCCTTTAAAAAAATCAACAGGGTTACATACATTAAAATTACTCCAAAATGTGTCTGTGTTTCTTACAACTCTTGCAGTAGTAAAACCAGTGTTTCTGTCATATTTCACCACTGCCTGGAAACTTTATGTGCAGAAAAAGGCTGATGTAGCTGATATGCTAAGCTCAGGGGTTTGGGTTGTAGGTCATTTCCCATTGGGCTCAGGCAGCTCCTGCAGAGGGCTTGTGATAAGAGTGACTTTTGAAAGCTATGTCAACCTTATTAGGCCATCCTTCCCCTGTGTGCAGGGGGGTAATCCTAAACACCTGGGCTAGTTAACTGGAATTTGGGGGGATTAGGATCTCGGCGAAGAAAAACCTGATGTTGCTTCTGGTTAAATCCATTTCCATTCTTGTCTTTTCACATTTGCTTCTTTGTAATTTAAACTTAGTCCAGGGTTTTAACTTTTTCTTTTTCTCCTGAGCAATTTTGTCTCTGGCAAAATCAGTTATTAATGCTTTCTTTCTGGTTAGATATGGATTGGACATTCCTCTTTGATTAAAGATTATACTGAACTAAATGTCTCTCTGGCCTCTGGCCAAAAAACATTTTAGGAATTCTGTTACATTTTTAGCCATTAGTCAACAAGAATGTATGAGTTGGCCAGTAAGTTGTTGTTTGGTTTACTGAAATTCATGAAAAGATGCTTTTCTCAGATTAACTTTAAATGTTATTAACGTGTTTTTAAGTTAGTAAATTTAACAAGTTATTAATATTGCACAATTTAATGGGTAAAAGGTGCTATATTTATATTTTATTCATAAAGTAACGCAGAAAGCCTGGTGATTATTTTTTCTTTATCTTTGATTGCAATTTCACTCAGATAATTTAACTATATAGCTTTCTTATTTGGAGAGTACAAATCCATTTTTCTATGACAGTGTTGGACTATAGAACTGATATGAAACCTTGTTGGCTCTGACTGAGAAATAAAAGACACTCTGGGCTGGTTGCTGTTATTTCCCACATGGGCATTGAAGTCCTCCAACGGAATCCTCGAGAGGGGCACTGTCCAGCATCCCTGACAGGGAGGCTAAGAAGACTGGGTACTCCTGACTGCTGCTCGGCACGTAGGCCCGTAGGCCAAAACAACAGTCAGAGAACTCTCTCCCCAACCCGAAGGCACAGGGATGTGATCCTCTTATCCTCCAGGGTAAACCCCGACACAAGACAACTGAGCTGGGGGCAACTAGCAAACCCACCCCAGTCCACTGCCTCTCCCCACGGACCACTCCAGAGTATCAGAGAGTCCAACCTCTCGCAAGGAGCTGGGTTTCAGAGACCACGCTGTGCGTGGAGGTGAGCCCGGCTATTTCTAGTCAATATCCCTTAACCTCCTGGTCAAGCTCGGGCTCCTTTCCCCCCAGTAAGGTGACATTCCACATCCCTAAAACCAGTTTAAGAATCGGGGGATCAGGTCGTTGAGGTCTCCGATTTCGACCGCTATCAGAATCAGAATCAGAATCAGAAAAGCTTTATTGCCAAGTACGTTTTTGGACATACAAGGAATTTGTTTTGGCGTAGTCGGTGCAATACAGTACAAATTAAACAGTATAAACATATCTACAATATAATATAAATATATGTGCACAGTTTTAAGTGAGTGAGAGTAAATATAGAGCAGTATAAGATGCAAGAGCAATACAACAGTGCAGGTGATCATTGTGCAAGTAAAGCAGTGCAAGTAAAGCAGGAGTCCAAGCTGAGCGTTAATGTAACTCATAGAGTTGCAGGTTACAAGTGTCCTGTCAGCAAAAAAAGGGGGGGTGTGGGGGAAAGGGAGAGTGTCAAGGTGGTTTCCGGGCTTTGTTAACCAGGCTGGTGGCAGATGGGAAAAAACTGTTCTTGTGGCGTGAGGTTTTGGTCCGGATGGACCGCAGCCTCCTGCCAGAGGGGAGAGTCTCAAAGAGTCTGTGACCGGGGTGGGAGGGATCAGCCAGAATCTTCCCGGCCCGCTTCAGGGTCCTGGAGGTGTACAGTTCCTGGAGCGACAGTAGACTGCAGCCAATCACCTTCTCAGCAGACCGAATGACACGCTGCAGCCTGCCCTTATCCTTGGCTGTAGCAGCGGCGTACCAGATGGTGATGGAGGAGGTGAGGATGGACTCAATGATGGCTGTGTAGAAGTGCACCATCATAGTCTTTGGCAGGTTGAATTTCTTCAGCTGCCGCAGGAAGAACATCCTCTGCTGGGCTTTCTTGATGAGGGAGCTGATGTTTGGCTCCCACTTGAGATCCTGGGAGATGATGGTTCCCAGGAAGCGGAAAGATTCCACAGTGTCAATTGTGGAGTCACAGAGGGTGATGGGGGCAGGTGGGGCTGGGTTCTGCCTGAAGTTCACAACCATCTCCACTGTCTTTAGAGCGTTGAGCTCAAGGTTGTTCTGGCTGCACCAGTCCAACAGATGGTCCACCTCCCATCTGTACGCGGACTCGTCACCATCAGAGATGAGTCCGATCAGGGTGGTGTCGTCCGCAAACTTCAGAAGCTTGACAGACTGGTGACTGGAGGTGCAGCTGTTGGTGTACAGGGAGAAGAGCAGAGGAGAGAGAACACAGCCTTGGGGGGAACCGGTGCTGATGGTCAGGGAGTCAGAGACGTGCTTCCCCAGCCTCACGCGCTGCTTCCTGTCAGACAGGAAGTCAGTGATCCACCTGCAGGTGGAGTCGGGCACACTCAGCTGGGAGAGCTTCTCCTGTAGCAGAACTATCCTCTTTGCACCAGTCCCTCATGTTTCCCCTGCAGGGGGTGGGCCCACTGGGGGTTGGCCTTGTGTCTTTCGTTGGGCTTAGCCCTGCTGGGTCCCGCGATGAGTAATCCAGCCACCTGGCACTCACCGTTGAGCCCAAGCCCAGGCCTAGCTCCAGGGTGAAACCCCGGCTCCGCCGTACAGGGTGATGTCACGTCCCTTGTTTTACTGGTCCACACGAAGGCTTCTGAGCAGCTCTTTGTTTGACCTGTCACCCAGAGCCTGTTTGCCACGGGAGACCCCACCAGGGGCTTTTAAACCCTGGACAACATAACCTCTGGGATTATTTGAGCACTCAAACCCCTCCACTTCATTATGGTGGCAGTTCACGTAATGTTGTTTGTGTTGATTCTCAATCTTTCAGTATGTCTTCACTTCCAGCACTAAGAAAAGTCTACTGGTCCCGACATACATCTGTGTTTATTGGCAACAACTTAATTACTGCCCTTTCTCTCTGCTCTTACCTAGATGTGGACGAATGTGCAGAGGCTCTTGACAACTGCAGCATTGATGCCATCTGTCAGAACACCCCAAAGTCCTATAAATGCATCTGCAAGTCAGGCTACAAAGGAGATGGCAAACACTGTGAAGGTAAGTCTCATAGTCTGAAATTTAAACCACTGCAACCCTATGTGCAAGCCTGGGAGGAATGTTCAGCACACTGCCGTGCATTGCCTTGTACAGCTTTTTATACGCTTTTAAGGCCAGTGACAGGCTTGATAAGAGGTTCTGTCTCAGCTGAAATAACTCATTAGCTTTGCAATTTTCTCAACGAGGGATGTAGAACAACGAGAAAGCAACAACCAGAGGAATGTGGAAGCCAGGTGCAGAGTGCTCCTTTGTGACAGGATGAAATGAAGCAGTAAATTTCCTACACATGTTTGAGGAGAAAATTAAGATACCGGCTGAAACATCAGTCGGAAGCTCTGCCAAGCTGTTAGGGATATTCCCATTGCCAGCGGCAGACTTTCAGTCTAAAACAAGTTTGTTTTTCTAACCTCTTTCAAAGTGCACAAGGCCCTCAGATCATTATACCCAACAATTTTTATTACTGCCATTTTAAAAACCATATTTCACAATACTGTTTGTTTTAAACCACAATTATTTTATCATGTATTTGACTGGGTATTTTTCATAGCATTCTGCCTTGGTTCATAAAAGTTTGATTTATTGAGTCTGTTGTAAAATATTTCAGTTTCCATTGAAGTACAGGTTAGTTTAGCTCCTTAAGGATGAGATAAGTGCAATCCAAAAGCAACTACATGTTGATACAACTTATGAACAAATCTTTGGCTGACTGCAGAATCACCTTTCACAACAACGTTTGATTGTTCTTCTGAGGCATGCCGACCCATTGTTTATTCAAAAAGAGCACAAGAAAAAGGATAAAGACAAAATGAAAGTGTTGACTGCATTTATTGTCGACAGTTCTCAGACTGATCAACTTTGTCATTTAATATAATTTCAACTGTCCCATAATTTGCCTGTTTGAAAATTAATGTTTATTTTAGTGATATTATTTAGGCTGTAACAACTAAAGGTAAGATTACATATTAACTCTAAAATTACATTTGATTTCAATTATGATGTTATAAAAAGGGAATATTATTCAATTCTAACAAATGCAATTATTTTAACCAAATTTCAAGAGTAAACCAAACAAATACAACATTAAAAACAAAAAATATAACAAACCTTCTTCACAACAGAGATCTAAGTTTGATTAAAAGAAAACCCATGTTGGACTTCCAGATTAGGTGAAAACACCTTCAACTTTTAATATTTTGTCATGTTACAACAAGCCTCTATGTATTTTATCCACCCTAGTCTCAAGTCTTTTTCAGCCTCTTACCGGTAGTCTTCAAGGAAACAGGCATGCCCACAGCATGATGCTGCCACCGACATGTTTTACTGTGGGAATAGTGTATCCAAGGCAAAGTTTCCTGTCAGACATAGGATGTAGCATGTATGCCAAAAGGTTTAATTTTTGTGGCATCTAACCAGATCAAACCACATCCACATGTCCCCATGATGGCTTGTCAAATACTTTAGACTGCACTTCCTTTGGGTTTTTTTCAACATAACATTCTTCTTACCACACTTCCATAAAGGCCAGATTTGTGGAGAACAGGACTAGAACCTGCAAACAGATTTGTCCAATTTAGTTGCGGATTTCTCCAAACAATTGAATTGATATTTATGACTTTGCCAGATTGCTTGAATTATATTGTGCTCTCTTGTGCATTGTGCTTACATGTTGTCTAAGCTGCTACTGTAAACCAAATTTCCCCATGAGGAACAATAAAGGTTAGAACTGAACTGATAGGTTTGCAGTTATGCCGTAGTCTTAAATTATCTTGATTGTTATAGATCTCTGTTAAATGTTCAAAGCTGTTTGATAATTTAGACCTGCTTCAAATTGGTCCAAGTAATGATCTGTCTGTGAGAATGTCTGTTGTGTTCCTTGGTCTTCATGATGCTGTTTATTCTTTAATGTTCTCGAACAAATCTCTGAGGCAATATTATGGATTATGGGGCCTTAATCTCAGCATATATACAGAACAGATATATTTATACTAAGATTAAATTACACTCAGCTGGACTCTATTTACTAACTTGGTGACTTCTGAAGGTATTAAAAATGTTTGAAATTTTTATTTGTGAAAAAGTATGAAAGAGTAAGTATGATAATTCTTCCGCTATACAGTTATACACTGTTTTATGTTGGTCTATCAAGTAAACTCCTACTGAAATACTTACTGTGGTTTATGGTAAAATTCAAGGAGAATGAATGCTTTTGCACAACACTATGTTTGTAGCATATGTGTAGAAACTGGGGAACTGCACACCCCATCACTCATCAGCTGTCTAAAGAAATTCCACATGTGAGAGCATGGTGATGACAAAGTCATAATGCTGGAAAGGTTTATTTTTCTGATGGCAACAGGAAGACAGCGTAGGGTTTAGTTAAGTTTAGAATATTTATGAAAAGGATTTTCTGTGCGGTCAGGGCCTAAAAAATTTGACATTGCTTCACTTTCCAGCAAGACAACCTGACCTAACCAAGCTTGAAGAACTTTGAAATGAATGGTAGAAAACTCATTCAAAAATCTGCAAATCATATTCAATAAAATATTAAGGGCTCTTAGTGCCAAATATTGCCTCTTATCTATTTATAATGTTTTATATTTACTTAATTTAAACATGCAGAAAATGACAATAATATTGCAAAAAGTGTAGTAATCTCAACATATTGCATGTTTTTCCTATTTTACATGACTGATGTCATGTAAAATGTTAAATTCAATTAATCTCCCAGAGAAATGGCCTCAGAAACGAGATTAACAGCAGGGATTATCTGTTTTTGATGGACCATCTAGTAATAAGTGGAGGTATTCTGTGTTCTCAGTCTACCTTGTTTGGGTCTCCCATATGGGCCTCTCAACACTAATCATAACTCCACTTAGCTTGTCATAACAATCTGCAATCTGCTATCTTCCCATCTTTCCAACTCATTTTTTTTCTTTGATGTACCACATTCCTCCAGTTTCAACTACTCATAGAATTGTGGTAATGTCATCATTGTAAATAATGAGAGGACCAATTTTATTCCAGATTGCTTTGTGACTGACATATATGCTCGTGAAATTATTTTGTTTGCTTTAACAGCTCCATCTCTTATGTGTTCTGGCCAAAAATATGTTTTGTATGACTAGCTGCATAGTTTGCCACTGACTTTGTTCTCTGCGCAATTGTAGAGGGGTTTTTAATGTCCTGTGCTAAGTAAAATGCTGTTGATACTTGTAGATGCTGCCAGTAATACATTTCCAAGGGGGAAAAAAGGAATGCCTTGGCATGAATTTGGTAAAAACGTTAGGGTATTAAATGTAGCATAAAATTTTGGCTGTGAGTATTAGGCCTTTTAAAAGTGAACAATAAAACTCAGAAAATGGTGGCGGGGGTCCAAGTTACATCAGTAGCAGGTGAATCAGCTTTTTGCCCCAGCTTGTTAGTCGTCTGAAGTACTTGTTTGAGAAGTTGAAAGTGAAATGGGATAATTTATGCTCATTAGAATTGAAAAGAGAACAGTTTAATTAAATAGTGTAATACTTTTAGATGGTTTTATTTCTGTTTGATAGATATTAGTCACAACCACAAAATGGATATCTTACAAACATGTTTTCTTTTTGTCCGTACTAAATTCAGTACACCTTGTGTTGAGGGGTCTTACTTTAGACAGCTTCTCAGCTGAGTGTTGATTTTTTCTTGAAGTCTTGAAACTAGAATATAGTCATGTCACTGCTGCAAAGTGAGTAACTCGGTATAACAAAAACTGTATAAACAAAAACTGTATAAAGAAATAGCACAATGAAGACTGATAACCCTTTTTCTGCTCATTATTTTAAGCTTTACATTCAGTCTGGACGCAACTTTTTTTGTTCCTCTTTTCCGAACAACGGCTACTTAGCATTTTGCACACAGAGTAAAGAACAATAATCATTAGTTGCTTAGTGACATGTGGCTTAATGTCTCAATAAGCTTAAAAATACACCCTTGTTTAAATTGTTTGGCACGGCTGGTACATATGTGTAAATGTATCTTTCACTGGTGTTAAATAATCTCAGTCTGAAAATTTTAGAAAAAATCCAACCTTTATGTACATTTATTCATGTTAAGAAAGTGTTGTTACAAAATCACGAATTATTTGCGCCACTGCTGTTAATACTTTGTACAACCCTGTTTGGCCAATACAACACAGAGTGATCTTTCACAATTTCTCGTATGCTCTCTGCTATTTTCAGTTTTCTAGGGCTAGGCCACAACATTTTTATTTTAAATGATGTGTTTTTTCAGTTCATGATGCCATGCACTCTAACAAGGATCCCCACGCTTTTAGAAGTTCTTGAGGCCACTTTTTGCGGCAGGTCTCTAACAGTAAGCTTCAGATATTTTTTTTTTACCTTTTCTACCACCACTTTACATATTTGCAAAATACATATGGGTCCTCATCCAGTCTAGTGACCAATGCTTAAAAGTCATATTTAAACCCCAAGATAAGAGGAAGTCATAGGTTACTAATAAAAAAAAACCCTGACATGCTGTTCAACTTAAAAAATAAAATATTAAAAATGGTTGAGTTACATTTGTTTTCATCTTAAAAAATAAAGTATAAAAATAGTTCATTTACATAGCAAATAAGTGTGACATTGATCATTTTGTAAAGTGTAATTATTTCCTAGTGTTGGGCTTGCTCCCCACACATTAATAATACTTAAATTAAAGGTTGGCCTGTTATGTATTAAATTGTGCTACTGCAATAAAACATTAATTTATTTTAAAAGCTGTTACACATATTTACCAAGGGTACCAATAAATGCAGTGCATGCTATAAACAGAAAATATACCACATTGATGCTTAATAAAATCTAGTTTGGGAAATAACATCAAAACCTGTTCTCTTTCTTAATGAAACAGATGAAGACACAGGGTCTGAAGGCTCCTAACAGATTTAAAACAGAAAGAGCTTTGAAACACCTTTATTAAAGTCCTTTAGATTTGGAAACTCTTAACCATCCTTTGTAAATCAAGAGAATATTTTGTCCCTGGATTCTTTGTGACTGCAGCTCTTTAAAGCAGCTGTAATACACTCTTACTAATTAGGATCCCTGTAAATAAAGATGAGGTTGAGATCTAAAGCGTGAGAAGCATGTTTGAGAGGCCTGTGAAGCATGTTTAAAACTTGTGCCATTGTCTTTATTTTTTGCCAACTGCCTTTATGTAGCAATATGTTTTTTTCACTTTTATTTTACCAACATAAATAATATAGTAAAGCCTCCATGGTACTTCTATGTTTTTTCTAGCTGTTTCAAGTTGCAGTTCTAGTGATGCAGACATCACAGCTCAGTTGGAACTTAGTCTATTGTTATTGTTAGTCTGTTTTCTCAGTACAGTGCAGCTTTATTTTTGTACATATTTCCATATTTTCATAACCTCATCATTCTTATAAATACAAACAATAGAAAATAGCTTGGGTAAAATACAACAGGGGATCATTTATTAACTGTTTGACCAGACTGAATGGGAGAACGTAGCTGTTCAGTTTATAGTTTACCTTTATTTTCATGTACCTGCTTTTTCCAGTTATTGTTTTGCTGCTTTCTCTGAAAGTTTTGCTTTTGCAATTTTATTTTGAAATGGCATTAATTGCTTACAGGTTTCATCTTTGAACTTCAAATCAGCCATTGAGTATAATTAATATTATATTTAAAGTAAAATCATATGTATCTTTTAAAATGCACATCTTTCTTTTGTTTTTGTTATTACATTTAAATATACTCTTTGCAAAGCACTCTGCTCAATGGAAAATCTTTTAAAGTGTGCCATATAAAGTTAAGCCCACTATCAGATTTAGGTTTAAAGTATTTTTATTTTATTTTACCTTCATGTTTTGTTTGACTGGAAATATTGTTAATATTTTGGAGTTGCTTAGTTAGAGTCTTAAATGGAATCTGATAGAGAATTTGTGGAGGGAGCTAAAGATTAGGGTGATAGCAAGGTGGCATTTCACCCTGTAAAACTTGGAACATGAAGTTAAATTGCTAAGATACCAGTGAAAACATGCAAAAATCTTGTCAGCAATTATTAGTGGGGTTTAGGTGTAATTTCAAAAAAGATTTTTCCACTGATTTTTAAGAAGGGTGCAAATAAGTTTTAACATGACATTTTTATACATTAAAATGCATAAAGAATTTTTGTCAAAACTGATACTTCTTATACATTGTTGTATTATCTTTTAAGAGTCTCTTGTTGCATCAGAATCACACTTCTTGCTTGAATGAAAATAACTTTAGATCCAAAGGTGGAGGCGTATGTATGAACAACTTCTGGCTTAACCATATGTATGCTCAAACCTTCTTTATGATTTCCCTGCAGATGTCGATGAGTGTGCGACTGAGTACAATGGAGGGTGTGTCCACGAGTGCATCAACATCCCAGGAAATTACAGGTGCACGTGCTACGATGGTTTCCGTTTGGCTCATGATGGGCACAACTGTCTCGGTGAGTGAATCTGTTGGCATAGTTCCAGCATCTGCTTTTCACCTGCATGTTTTTGTCAAATTCCTTGACTGTAGAGCTTAAGCTTGTTACATAAAAGGCTTTTGTGAGGAGGACATATATTAAAAATATGTGTTAAACATGATCTGATTGGGGCATTGAAGCTGTATAACTTGTTTTTTCAGCATGCATCAGGAATGGTCATGTATGTCTAAAGGCTGGATTAAGCTCTTGGTAGACTGCTGCTTCCGATATCTGCTACTTTCTTGCTCACAGAGCATTTATTCTACACGTATTTTTCCAAAAAGAAAATTTAAACCTTTTTTATAATAAGCAGGATCAAAGGAAGAAAAGAAATTCTGAAAAGCTTTACACTGAGCTGAGAGCTCAAAGCAAGCCGTGAGTTGTCAATTTTTCCCATGGTGTAAAATGTCTTCAGTGTGCCATTCAACCTGGCCTCATAGAGGACCTGTAATGCTTAAATGGTTGTGAAATTAAGGAAAATACAGCACCCTTGCTGCTGCTGCTCGGAGCTGCTTAACATAGACATCATCCACCCACCCCCATCAGGTTTCTCTGTTTTGCTCTTTCTTCCCTGTTCCCCCACCGTGCAGTCCTTTTGTTTTGCTTTAAAACCCCCAAGTCAGACCCCGCTGCTCCTCAGAAATCATCTCTCTCCAGGCAGCTATTTCAGCATGAAGCGTCTTTGATTTCTTTGTGAAGGGAACAGGCGTCTTGTTACAGCAGGTTTAAATTTGAGTTGAAGTGATGATTGAAAAATGTATCAACGGTTAACAGCGATTCAGTGTAAAAAGCCTTTACATGTGGGCACTCTGGCAAGACATTTGTATCATTCCTACATTTACTCAACAAGTTGCATGTAAGACTGGGACTAGGGTAAATTGAAATGGAAAAAACATTTTTTTAGAGTAGTGATAGTCTTGTCCTGACTTGACTATGAACCCCTGTCTCTCTTGTATGTTTGCCTTTCTCTCCCTGCATCTTCATCGCCTGTATCTACAGTGTAAAGTGGGACTATTTTCCAAGTCATTTAGCAGCAGCGTCCAGCTGCTCATGGATCATTTGTCATGCCATGGATCAGCTACTGCCTTGCGTGCAGGTGTGTAATTGCAATCCATGGTTGTATGGCTGCACCTGCTGTTGCGTCAAAGTTGCGTCCATCAAGACCTTTGATAGTTTCTTAAAGTGAAACTTCCCCAAACAAAAGTAAGAAATATTTGATTGTGTCATGTTGACTTAAAAGTGATTTCAGTCAGACAACTCACGTGAAAATGTTTAAATGTGTTAGCCAATATAGTGTAAATTTGAGTTTGGCTTCCAGGCTCATATCACTCAATGGTCATGTTGCTCAACATGTCATAACGAGCACATCTCTACTCCGCTGACCATGTGTTTCGCATGTCAGGAAGTAAGGAGAAGGTCTCTTACTTCAGAGCCCAAGGAGGGTGCTGTGGTGGTGGAGGGGCTGAAGACAACCAAGCAGAAGCTGGCAGAAGCAGTTGAACGTAGGCTAGCAGCAGGCTGGAGCAGCATATGAAATGTAAAATGCAGCTGGAAATTTTGCAGCTTAAATACACTACTGAAGTAATTAGGATATGCTTGACACATTCTCCAGAGTGTGGGAACAATCACGTGTGAAGCAGCAGCACAGGTCAAGTTGATGGCCTGAACTAGCTTGCAGGCATCACCTCATTTGTTCACGAGCGCTTGTGGAGTGTTTTCACTTTGTTCCCAAAAAGAGGGCATGATTCCTTCAACAGTCAAATTAGTAAACCCCTACACCTAACTACTATTTATATTGTACTAGAAGGGTTGATGACAAATTAAATGTAAAAAGATATTTTAGAACAAATTAATGAACTAACTACGCAGTTTGTTCATTCATTTGTACACCCACCCTTTGTCTCTCTGTCCGTCATGCCTCTTTCCTTTAGACTGTCCATAGCCTCCATCATCTATGCGTTCATTCGTCCAGCCTTCCGTTTAACCCTCATCCTTTCGTCTTATCATCCTTCTGTATGTCTTTCCATCTATCCATTTGTTTCCCCAACATCCATCCTTCCTTTCCTCTGTACATTCTTCTGTCCTTTGATCTTTAAGCTGTCCATCCATACATCCGTCCGTCTGTCCATCTGTCCATCCAGCTGTCCGTCCATCAATCCACATCCTGACCTCCTTAGATATGTTTTATTTTAATTCAGATTTACATTTTGAATTTATACTTTCAAAACAGCTACAAAAAAGGATTGGGATCTTTGCTGAATGTGTAAGAATGTTGTTGTTTAGAGGTGTCTTTTTTGCAAGAATTGAATCCCTTAATACCTGTGCCCTGTACTGTTACGGTAATAATCCTCAACACAAACACAAGTAAGAAGAGGAAGCAGTATAGCATAGCTTTCATGCTAATGCTTCAGCTTCCTCTTCTTGCTTTAAGCTTTTTTGGCCCCTGAAGACTGGTATTCCTTGGCCTGGGAATATAGAGCCTAAGCAGCTGGTTCCCACACAAGGTCAGACATTCAGAGCCAAACGCAGAAGAAACACACATCTGACTCCTAAAAGTTAATTCAGTTTTGAGTTTGCAATCCTTGAAGTGCATTACTGCATGTTGTTCTTCTGCAGAGCTGCATTGATTTGATCACTACTTTGATTTGCTCTTTACGGTTTTGGTGCACTTTGAACTCAGAAGGAGGTACCAGGCTTTTCTGTTCGAGGAAACAATGTCTGTGACTGTCACTTAATTAACACAAGTTAGGACACGTACATGCATCCCTGTCCACTTCTTCCTGCTGCATGTGCTTCACAGCTCCTGAAAATTGGATGGGTTGGCAGTGTAATAACATTGGGCGGTGGCAGAAGACATTGAAGCGTGAAGCAGAACATGGCGCTGTGTGCCTCACTTGGGGACACTCTGGTTTCTGAGGTCTCCACTCTGTCGGCCATGAACCCCCACAAAGATGTCAGAAAGTCAGCAAGGTGGAAACACTGCAATATACCAGCAGACTGCTTCTGTCAATGTGGAGAGAGATGTCACTCACTGTATAACTTGTTTCACACAGAGCTATTGTGCCTAACACAGAAAAATGGTTATGAAGCATATACGACCGCAAAGAGCAAAGATTTTTAGATTTCAAAGCCAGAAAATCTAAAAATGTTGAACTTATGAACAAAAAAAATTATATTTAGCCTTTTAATGCAATTTTAAAGTAAGCAAGTAATTCTAAGACGCATGTTTCCTAAAGAAAAAGAAAGTTTCAGTTACAGCCTATAAAAGAGGAAAACCCTACTATATGTGGATAACTACATAGGTTGGAGAACATCACTCTCCTGAAATCTCTAATTTTTTAATTTCTTTTCAGCTACAATATTGCATTGCACTTTAATCACCACAAGAATGATTTTGTGGAGAAAAATGAGAATTGCACAATCAGTGTCTTGCTTTCTATCAAAGGTATTCCAGTGACACAGTTGTTTGGAGAAATAAGGGGGCTTGCACCTGTCTGCATCAGAGTAATAATGCTTGTCAGAACTGAAGCAGAGATTGAATGCTTCCAGAATGTAACCACCGGTCTTTCTCCACTGCAATGAGGTACAGGCAGACTTGGCCTTACATACATATATACGCATGTATGTATGTGTGTATATATATATATATATATATATATATATATATATACACATACACTCACAGGCCACTTTATTAGGTACGCCTGTCCAACTGCTCGTTAACGCAGATTTCTAATCAGCCAATCACATGGTGGCAACTCAATGCATTTAGGCATGAAGACATGGTCGACGATCTGCTGGAGTTCAAACCGAGCATTAGAATGACGATGACAGGTGATTTAAGTGACTTTGAACGTGGCATTGTTGTTGGTGCCAGACGGGCCGGTCTGAGAATTTCAGAAACTGCTGATCTACTGGGATTTTCACGCACTACCATCTTTAGTTTACAGAGAATAGTTCGAAAAAGAGAAAATATCCAGTGAGCGGCAGTTCTGTGGTTACAAATGCCTTGTTGATGCCAGAGGTCAGAGGAGAATGGCCATAATGGTTCAAGCTAATAGAAAGGCAAAAGTAACTCAAAAAACCACTCGTTACAACCAAGGCATGCAGAAGAGCCTCTCTGAATGCACAACACGTTAAACCTTGAGGCGGATGGGCTACAGCAGCAGAAGACCACACCGGGTGCCACTCCTGTTAGCTAAGAACAGGAAACTGGGGCTACAATTTGCACAGGCTCACCAAAATTGGACAACAGAAGATTGGAAAAACGTTGCCTGGTCTGATGAGTCTCGATTTCTGCTGCGACATTTGGATGGTAGGGTCAGAATTTGGTGAAACAACTTGAAAGCATGGATCCATCCCGCCTTGTATGAACGATTCAGGCTGGTGGTGGTGTAATGGTGTGGGGGATATTTTCTTGGCACACTTTGGGCCCCTTAGTACCAATTAAGCATTGTGTCAATGCCACAGCCTACCTGAGTATTATTGCTGACCATGTCCATCCCTTTATAATCACAGTGTACCCATCTTCTGATGATTACTTCCAGCAGGATAACGCACCATGTCATAAAGCACGAATCATCTCAGACTGGTTTCTTGAACATGACAATGAGTTCACTGGACTCAAATGGCCTCCAGAGTCACCAGATCTCAATCCAATAGAGCACCTTTGGGATGTGGTGGAACGGGAGACTCGCTTCATGGATGTGCAGCCGACAAATCTGCAGCATCTGTGTGATGCTATCATGTCAATATGGACCAAACTCTCCAAGGAATGTTTCCAGTACCTTGTTGAATCTATGTCACGAAGCAGTAAGGCGGTTCTGAAGGCAAAAGGGGGTCCAACCCGGTACTAGCAAGGTATACCTTATCCGGGACCGGGTCGCGGGGGCAGCAGACTCAGCAGAGACGCCCAGAAGTCCCTCTCTCCAGACACCTCCTCCAGCTCCTCCAGGGGGAGCCCAAGGCGTTCCCAGGCCAGCCGAGAGACATAGTCCCTCCAGCGTGTCCTGGGCCGTCCCCTAGGCCTCCTCCCGGTGGGACGTGCCTGGAACACCTCCCGAGGAAGGCGTCCAGGAGGCATCCGGTATAGATGCCCGAGCCACCTCAACTGACTCCTCTCGATGTGGAGGAGCAGCGGCTCTACTCCGAGCCACTCCCGGATGGCCTAGCTCCTCACCCTATCTCTAAGGGAGTGCCCGGCCACCCTACGGAGGAAGCTCATTTCAGCCGCTTGTATCCGGGATCTCGTTCTTTCGGTCATGACCCAAAGTTCATGGCCATAGGTGAGGGTAGGAATGTAGACCGACCGGTAAATTGAGAGCTTTGCTTTTCGGCTCAGCTCTCTCTTCACCACAACGGACCGGCACAGCGCCCCCATTACTGTGGCAGCCGCACCGATCCGTCTGTCGATCTCCCGCTCCATTCTTCCCTCACTCGTGAACAAGACCCCGAGATACTTAAACTCCTCCACTTGATGCAGGAACTCCCCTCCAACCTCAAGAGGACAAGCCACCCTTTTCCGGTCAAGTACCATGGCCTTGGACTTGGAGGAGCTGATCTTCATCCCAGCCGCTTCACACTCTGCTGCGAACCACCACAGCGCATGCTGTAGGTCTTGGCTAGAGGGGCCAGCAGGACCACGTCATCCGCAAAAAAAAGAGACGAAATCCACTGGTAACCAAACCAGACCCCCTCCGGCTCTTGGCTGCGTCTAGAAATCCTGTCCATAAAAGTTATGAACAGGACCGGTGACAAAGGGCAGCCCTGCCGGAGTCCAACATGCACCGGGAACAAGTCCGACTTAGTGCCGGCAATGCGGACCGAACTCCTGCTCCGCTTGTACAGGGACCGGATGGCCCCTAATAAAGGGCCCCCGATTCCATACTCCTGGAGCACCCCCCACAGGGCATCACGAGGGACACAGTCAAATGCCTTCTCCAGGTCCACAAAACACATGTGAACCAGTTGGTCAAACTCCCATGAACCCTCGAGCACCCTGTAGAGGGTATAGAGCTGGTTCAAGTGTTCTACGGCCGGGACGACAACCACACTGCTCCTCCTGAAGCCGAGGTTCGACTATCGGTCGGACTCTCCTCTCCAATACCCTGGCCGAAGCCTTGCCACCGCGGAGCTTTTTAACCACCTCAGTGACTTCATCCTGGGTGATGAAAGAGTCCAACCCTGAGTCCCCAGCCTCTGTTTCCACCACGGAATGCGTGATGGCAGGATTGAGGAGATCCTCGAAGTACTCCTTCCACCGCCCGATAATGTCCTCAGTCGAGGTCAGCAGTCTCCCACCCCCACTATAAACAGTGTTGGAGAAGCACTGATTCCCCCTCCTGAGGCACCGGACGGTTTGTCAGAATCGCTTCGAGGCCAACTGGTAGTCCTTCTCCATGGTCTCACCGAACTCCTCCCAGGCCCGAGTTTTTGCCTCTGCCACAGCCCGGGCCGCAGCACGCTTGGCCTCACGGTACCCGTCAGCTGCCTCAGGAGTCCCACAAGCCAACCATAGCCGATAGGACTCCTTCTTCAGCTTGACAGCATCCCTTACTGCCGGTGTCCACCACTGGGTTCTGGGATTGCCGCTGCGACATGCATCGCAGACCTTACGGCCGCAGCTACGGGCAGCAGCATTGACAATAGAGGCGGAGAACATGGTCCACTCGGACTCTATGTCTCCAACATCCCCCGGGATCTGGTCGAAGCTCTCGCGGAGGTGGGAGTTGAATACATCCCTGGCCGAGGGCTCCGCCAGGCGTTCCCAGCAGACCCTCACTATGCGCTTGGGCCTGCCAAGTCTTTCCAGCTTTCTCCTCCTCCAGCGGATCCAACTCACCACCAGGTGGTGATCAGTGGACAGCTCAGCCCCTTTCTTAACCCGAGTGTCCAAAACATGTGGCCGTAGGTCTGATGATACGACAACAATGTCGATCATTGACCTCCTGCCTAGGGTGTCCTGGTGCCAAGTGCACTGATGGACACCCTTATGTTTGAACATGGTGTTCGTTATGGACAATCCGTGACTAGCACAGAAGTCCAATAACAAAACACCACTCGGATTCAGATCGGGGAGGCCATTCCTCCCGATCACGCCTCTCCATGTGTCACTGTCGTTCCCCACGTGGGCGTTGAAGTCCCCCAGCAGAATAATGGAGTCCCTGGGAGGGGCACTATCCAGCACCCCCGACAGGGACGCCAAGAAGGCCGGGTACTCTGCACTACCACTCGGCCCGTAGGCTGAAATGATAGTCAGAGACCTCTCCCCAACCCGAAGGCGCAGGGATACGAGCCTCTCATCCACTGGGGTAAACCCCAACACAAGACGGCTGAGCTGGGGGGCAACAAGCAAACCCACACCAGCCCGCCGCCTCTCCCCGTGGGCCACTCCAGAGTAGAAGAGAGTCCAACCCCTCTCAAGGAGATGGGTTCTAGAGCCCACGCTGTGCGTGGAGGCGAGCCCGACTATTTCTAGTCGATATCTCTCGACCTCCCGCACAAGCTCAGGCTCCTCCCCCCCCCCAGCGAGGTGACATTCCATGTCCCTAGAGCCAGCCTAAGCATCCGGGGATCGCGCCGCTGAGGTCTCCACCTTCGTCCGCCACCCAATCCTCTTTGCACAGGTCCCTCACGGTTCCCCCTGCAGGTGGTGGGCCCACTGGGGGATGGCCTCGCGTCTCTCGTTCGGGCTTGGCCCGGCCGGGTCCCGCGAGGAGCAACCCGGTCACCAGGTGCTCTCCGACGAGTCCCGACCCCAGGCCTGGCTCAAGGGTGGGACCCCGGCTCCGCCGTACCGGGCGACGTCACGTGCCTCGATATTTTGGTCCTGAGGGATTCTTGAACCACTCTTTGTCTGACCTATCACCTAGAGCCTGTTTGCCATGGGCGACCCTACCAGGGGCATTTAGGCCCCAGACAACATAGCCTCTAGGATCATTTGAGCACTCAAACCCCTCCACCACGTTAAGGTGGCGGTTCAATATATATATATATATATATATACATATATATATATACATATACATATACATATATATACATATACATATATATACATATATATATACAGGGGTTGGACAATGAAACTGAAACACCTGTCATTTTAGTGTGGGAGGTTTCATGGCTAAATTGGACCACCCTGGTAGCCAGTCTTCATGGATTGCACATTGCACCAGTAAGAGCAGAGTGTGAAGGTTCAATTAGCAGGGTAAGAGCACAGTTTTGCTCAAAATATTGAAATGCACACAACATTATGGTTGACATACCAGAGTTCAGAAGAGGACAAATTATTAATGCTCGTCTTGCTGGTGCATCTGTGACCAAGACAGCAAGTCTTTGGGATGTATCAAGAGCCACTGTATCCAGGGTTATGTCAGCATACCACCAAGAAGGACGAACCACATCCAACAGGATTAACTGTGGACGCAAGAAGAAGCTGTCTGAAATGGATGTTCGGGTGCTAACCAAGATTGTATCGAAAAAACATAAAACCACGGCTGCCCAAATCACGGCAGAATTAAATGTGCACCTCAACTCTCCTGTTTCCACCAGAACTGTCCGGTGGGAGCTCTACAGGGTCAATATACACAGTCGGGCTGCTATAGCCAAACCTTTGGTCACTCATGCCAATGCCAAACGTCGGTTTCAATGGTGCAAGGAGCGCAAATCTTGGGCTGTGGACAATGTGAAACGTGTATTGTTCTCTGATGAGTCCACCTTTACTGTTTTCCCCACATCCTGGAGAGTTATGGTGTGGAGAAGCCCCAAAGAAGCGTACCACCCAGACTGTTGCATGCCCAGAGTGAAGCATGGGGATGGATCAGTGAAGGTTTCGGCTGCCATATCATGGCATTCCCTTGGCCCAATACTTGTGCTAGATGGGTGCGTCACTGCCAAGGACTACCGAACCATTCTTGAGGACCATGTGCATCCAATGGTTCAAACATTGTATCCTGAAGGCGGTGCCAAGTATCAAGATGACAATGCACCAATACACACAGCACGACTGATGAAAGATTGGTTTGATGAACATAAAAGTGAAGTTGTACATCTCCCATGGCCTGCACAGTCACCAGATCTAAATATTATTGAGCCACTTTGGGGTGTTTTGGAGGAGCGAGTCAGGAAACGTTTTCCTCCACCAGTATCACATAGTGACCTGGCCACTATCCTGCAAGAAGAATGGCTTAAAATCCCTCTGACCACTGTGCAGGACTTGTATATGTCATTCCCAAGATGAATTGACGCTGTATTGGCCGCAAAGGGAGGCCCTACACCATACTAATAAATTATTGTGGTATAAAACCAGGTTTTTCAATGTTTCAAAAAGGAATTAGTGTCAATTTAAAGCCAAAACACACTACCTCTTTACAATGAAAACCAGATGCAGGAAGCCTGATCTGTTACCGACCATAACACCAGCATCCCCACATTTATGACCTGTGTGTTTTGGTTAGGGTCCCGCAGAAAGCAAAATACACTCTTATCATTGCTAGTTTGAGAGTCAAGCAGCTTAACATCATAAGCATCTGCACAGACAGCCTCTTTTCTCATAACCACAAATATGTTTCTGTTTCTATCTGGAGCTAAAAGACACGAATAAAAGATATTTATTTCAGTGCTGTAAAAGGAAATGCCACGGTGGCATACTGCCTGAGAGGGACTCACTTGAGTAAGCAAAAGCAGGCTTGAAGGAGAAATTATAGATGTTTGACAAGCGCACCACCAGACCTGTGTCTTTGCCTTGTTTACTTGCATTCATCATGTTGCTCTCTCATGTTGGTCCCTTGTTGCACAGAAGCAAACACGCACACACACCTTGGAATGCCAGGTTTCTTTGATTTTTATTGACCGCCAGTGATTTGATTTGTATTGATTGAAAAGGCTTCAATTTCGTCTGTAATCTATAGGGAAATGAATGTGCTTTGACTTAAACCTTCAACAAAGACGCAATCTAGTCTTTACACAGAAGCAACTCTATGGGAGAAGCTTCTGAGGTGTGGCTTTGAAGTAGCAGGTAAGAAAAAGTCACCTCCTTTAACATTCTTCTGTTAACGACTGTTAACTGTTGTCTGTTGTACTGAGTCATTGTATTTTGTTGAAAATTCGGATTTGTCTCGTTTGAAAAACGTCCCCTGGATGAGTTTTGCTGCAGCTTTCATAATCACCGGTGATTCACAGGAAGCAGCACACTGATTTATCACTGAGCAGGTCCTGACAGCATAAAGATCAGTGACCTTCATGCAGATTTCCACTGCAAGCTTGTACATCCATTTGCTTCTCCTCTGATGCAGTGAACAAAAGCAGCACACCTCCGACAGGAGGTAACATCCAAATGTAACATTTGAAATTAATGTATATAAACTCCTTCATTCATTCGTTCATCTTCTATGCCGCTTATTCTATAGTGGGTCACAGGGGAACTGGTGCCTATCTCCAGTCAGTTTATGGGCAAAAGGTGGGGTACGCCCTGGACAGGTCGCTAATCCATCGCAGGGCAACACAGAGACACACAGGACAAACAACCATGCAAACACGCCTTCTCACCTAAGGGCAATTTAGATAGAACAATTTACTTAACAGTCATGCAGAAAGACCCCCGGCCAGGAGTCGAACCCAATACCTTTTTGCTGGAAGTCAACAGTGCTACCAACTGTGCCTCTGTGCAGCCCTATATGTAATATATTTTATATATAAACTCTTTTAACCATGTTCTCAATTTTTTAACTCTGTATTTTTTTTTTACCTCTGCTTATGTGCACAGAAAGGTTTGAAATTTACTCCATTATTAGAATAAATGTATCCATCTTTAAGTGTTGTCAAAAATGCCCCTTTCATGTTGGAGGTTAGTCTTTTACCCAACAGCAGCAGTTCAAGGTGCTGCTATGATCTGTTGCAATGTAGGGAGAGCATAGCTAGAAGTCAAATCTCTTCATTTATTATTCTATCAATGTTTTAAAACTCACCTATGATCAATAAGATGTTGATCATAACAGTCAGAATGAAAACTCAGATACAAGGCAGCTAAAAAACGGTTTTGTAGGGTGGGTGGACTCTGCCTTAGAGTTAAGGTAAAATACTTGAATACAACTGCTGCTCCTCCATACCTAAAGCGAACCAGCTGAGGTTGTTCAGCTATATGGTCAGGGGGCTTCCTGGGTTACTTCTTTTTGGAGGTTTTCTTGGCACTTTCCATTAGGAGGAGAGCCCACAATACAGACTAAAAATTCACTAGAGGAAATTTATGTCCATTCTGTCTTTGGAACGCCCTAGGATTCTCTAGAATGAGCATTATAGTGTCGCTAGAGGGACGAATGTCTGGTTTTCCCACAAGATCCGTTACTTCCACAACTTGACCTCAATAAGTAATGGTTGGATGTATGAGTGGATGGCAAGATGATAAAGTTTGGGCAAAGCCTTTTCAATTTAGAAGTTTTGAGTTCTGATCCAATGCAAATATCTAAATTTTAAAATCTGCTATTATTGACTGTAAGCTAAAATATATCTAAATATTATCTGTAACAAGATGGAACCGAGAACTTAGTGGTTCCGTTGACTGATTGGTGGCATCAGCCTTGTATCCAGTATGAAATGACATGATTATCCAATCCGATAAAAATTGGATAAGGCCCATCTATAAGTAAATGGTATCTATTTGGGTAATCGGCAGGTGATCTTGTTTTTAAAGAGGCAAAGGTCTAATCATTCCAACGGGAAACATTAAAGAAGTCAGTCATCGTCACATGAAAAATGCAGTGTATGTTATTTCACTCTCTGTGTGGTCAGACATCTACACTGAAAACTGATTTGGTGACTGTACCACATACTTTAAACATGGAATAGTTGAATGTTGAATAATTCTCTGAAAAGATGTTGCTAAAGGAAAAACATGAAAACTGTCCATGAACCAGTTTCTTAGACAGTTCTTCTGTCAGAATCCAAGGCAGGAGTAAAGTAATCCGTAGAGGAGACGGGTGTTAAAGTATGAACAGTTAGTAATTGCCTTATGGGTTAGATTTCATGGTTTGTAAAATCTTAGCCTAAAAGCTTAAATGATTGTTTGGAACATAATATGCAGCTCATTGAAGTGGTTCTGATGTGTCAACAAACAAGCTTCAGTTAACGTGCACCTCATCAAGGTCATAATTATTTCTTGTAAGCTAAATAGTGACTTTGCCATTACTATTGGAGATGCCTAATTCCTACAATGTTTCTAAAAAAATTATTTGAATAAAAAAGTATTCCATCGGAAAAAAAAAACTGGCCTTACTCTTTTCTTTAAAATAAAACTTAATTTTCATTCATTCATTGTAAAATGGCTGTTAATATTGGAGCCGCACAGTCTGGAAAATATTTAATCACAATACTATTGCTGAAAATTGTGATGACAATATTGATTATAATTAACCCATATTTTCGTGAAACTTTTCTTTCTTTACTATTACACAATGTCCGCATCACTTTTCAAGAGCTTTAACATCTCAGCCATTGAAGATATACATCAGATGTGGGCATTAAGGGCAGTTAGAGTACAACTAGCCACATATATTGTCTATATAGAGACTGTTAATGCATGACATTTCAAACATACAGCTGCTGTCACAGTGTCCGTGAGTGAATGAAGGGGACTTTGTGGAGGATCAAGTTCTCTCACATCAGTAAATGATAGGTCGCCTTTGATTCACTCACATTCTGAATAGTGGGTGTGTATTCAGAACAATGGGGTGAAATTCAGTGTTGTGCTGCATCTTGACTGGATATAGCTATTATTTTTCCATGATGTCCCCTTTTATTTGGTTATATTTATATTAAAGGATTAACCGACCATCTGGAAATGAAATTACAATGCTCAATTGGACCCCCCAAGTGGTCAGAAAATTATTAGCTGAATTAATCCGAAAGCAAGTGGTGGCATAAGCTCTACTTTCAGTTTACTGCATGCAGGAACCAAAGGTGAGTAGAACATCTGCATAATGTAGTTTTGAGATTAAGTGATGTTTGGATTATTGGATCATTGCTGCAACAGATTTTTTTATTTCACCTTTATTTAACCAGAAAAGGTCTCATTGAGATTAAAAATCTCTTTTACAAGAACAACCTGGCCAAGACATGCAGCAGCAAAGTTATAAGTCGTCACAACATACAGCCAACATACAACAATGGGCAATTACAAACCTGAAAAAGAATTATAAACATCAAATTATCAGAGGCAACACAGGTAAACAACATGCTGATGTTACAGTTTCCCTATCACTTAAAAGTCTTTAAAAAAATTCCAAAGAGACCAGCTCCCTCAATTTTAAATCTTTTTGTAGAAGGTTCCAAGCACAAGGAGCACCAAACTGAAGACCCTTCTTACGCAACTCAGAACGGACCTTTGAAACTGATGATAAAAACAGGTCAGCAGAGCGAAGATGATAAGAACAAGTGCATTTCTGAGAAATGTACATTTGTAAATAACAAGGGAGCTGACCAAGTAGACCTTTATAAATAAGTACATGCAAGTCCTGAAGTCTGCGAGATGTCAAAGAGGACCAACCAACATGATCATAAAGTACACAGTTATGTGTAAAAGCTCTGAGGCCAGTGATGAACCTCAGAGCTCCATGATAGGCAATATCAAGAGTTTTCAGACTCTGAGCTGATGAGTGCATGTACAGTACACCACCAAAGTCCAACAATGGCATGAATTTGGCATCAACAAACCACTTTCTGGCCTCATAGGACAGACAAGCCCGGATTATTAAAAAAAAAAGCCCAGCCTAATTCTAAGTCGGTTAATAAGCAATTTAATATGGGATGTATAAGAAAGTGTATTGTCAATCCAGATTCCAAGATATTTGTAATGGCTAACAGATTCTATTTGAGGACCCTGAAAGGTGGTAATCTGTGGCAGGATTTGGGAGTTGGCTTCTGAGATTGAGAACATGAATTTAGTTTTGTTTGAATTTAAGATTAGTTTTAAATCATATAGATTGTTTTGTATAGTATCAAATGCTGATTATAACTGGGAAATGGCTTCCAAGGGTGGAAATGCAGAACTATAGAGTACTGTGTCATCAGCGTAGAAATGTGAGTATGCTTTTGTGATATTCCGGTTTATGTTATTTATGTAGAGAATTAATAGTAAAGGCCCCTTTTTAATAGAGAGTGTTTGTGACGTGAGTCCATCTACTTTTACACAGAGTCCAATCTGAGAGTTAGTTACGAGACCATTTAACTGTTTCAGCTGAAAGTCCGCATGCAGTGAGTCTTTGTTCCAATAGAAAATGATCAACTGCATCAAAACCTTTAGCGATGTCTAAGAACAAGGCTGCACAGTGAATTTTGTTGTCCACTTTGGTGATAATGTCATTGACTACTTTTAATGCTGCAGTGGTTGTGCTATGTTGCTTCCTAAAACCAGACCATAAATCGGATAAATCATTATTGTCAGAAAGAAATTATTTTAACTGAAAACTGATGAGAGATTCCAGAAGTTTGGCCAGAGCAGATAATTTGGATATTGGTCTATAATTATTCAAAAGTGTTTTTTAAAGTGTTTTTTAAAAGTTTGAGGGCCTTATGGACCTCAGCAACTGTAAGGGGGTGAAACTAAAGGGTTGATTTATAGAAACAACAAGTTAAATCTGTTGGATTTTTGTGAGTACTGTGAAATGAATTAAACAAGGACCCAGACGCTAAAAAATGCTGGTTAAAGCAATCCATCATCTCTGTTCTGACGGAAATTTTTTGAGTGTTGGTTACAATGCAAGGTGGAAGTTCTGTAGATTTACTAACTTGATGTATGGACTTAATTGTCTTCCAAAACGTATTTGGGTTATAAAGGTTCTGTGTGGTTTGAGTGAGAAGGTGATTTGCTTTAGCATTTCTTAAGGCAACTACACAAGAATTGCATAAGTGTCTAAATTTGACCCACTCCATCTCAGTTATTTTTTCTGGGTTTGGCCCAAGCCAGGTTACGATCATGTAACAGGTTAGACAAATCAGGTGAGAAACAGGGATTATTTCGTCCTTTCACTCTAAATTTTCTTAAAGGTGCATGCTTATTTACAATACTATTAAAACCATCATTAAAGATACTTCCGGGCATTTGTAACATCAATAATTAAATAAATCTTATCTCAGTCGAAACTATACAGGTCATGATAGAAACCCTGCTCTGAGAAATGTTTCATGTCACACTTTGAAATAATACAAGGCTTTGTTTTGAGTATTTTAGTTTCACGTGCAGTTGGAATGACACAATGATCGCTTTTGTCATTCCCAAATATCGAAGCAGGTGTATATTTATCTGGGACATTGGTTAGAATCAAGCCAATTAAAGTAGATTTTTCTGGATTTTTGGGATTTAGTCTGGTGGGAGTGTCCACAATTTGAAAAAGATTTAGCATATCACAGTGGGCTTTGAACACGTCATACTGGTTGCAACCAGTTCAAATTAAAGTCCCCAGCAACAACAATTTCATTGTATTTTAACTCTGACAGGAGCTATATTGAAGAAGTAAGAGCACCACTGGGAGCTGAAGGCATTGTGTAACAGCCAACAATAATCGAGATGGAGATCTTTTTAAAATTTCTAATTCCAATGCTTAAAATTCATACTGCTGAACTACAGATTTAGAGACTAACACATTTTTTTTTATAAAAATTGCGACTCCTCCACACTGCCTGGGCCGATCTGCCCTAAAAACATTATAATCATCAATACGAACGTCCTTGTCAGCAACAGATTTTTTTAAGCCAAGTTTCAGATAGGATGATTATATCCACATCAGTAGAATGAGCCCAGATTCAAATCAAATCCATTTTGTTAACCAAGCTTCGCACATTGAGATGAAGAAAGCAAGGACCAGATTGTGTTTTAAAATCCGCAGGTGTGCCAGTCATGTTGGTTCTGTTGCAGTGGTGCACTTATGTGGCACACAAGACGAATGAGAGCTCCACCGTTCATGTGTTGGAATTTTTCAATTTGTCCAAAACAATTTTGGCAGTCTGACTTATCTGGTGATCAAATTGTGTTAAATGTACAAAAAGAAGATGTGGGAGTGTAATTTTTTTGTTGCATCATGTCTTCCAACATCATTAAAATGTTGTTTTATACCTGATCACATACATAATGTTTATGTGCACAATGCAACATTTTGTAGCACAACTATAAAAAGTGACACCAAAACAAAACAGAGAGGACTCCCATCGTTAACTTCATTTATAATACAAAAAATCAAACCAAATCTTTAAAACTAAAGTTAATACCGAACTATGATTTTTTGTGTACTGTTATATCCCTATACAGAGGTATATTATCCTACCAAATATTGCACCCAAGCAGTCCTTTGCAGTTGCAAGATTGCACACACTGATATTATGATGACGGCTGTGATTGTGCAGCTCTAAATATATTATTTAAAAATGCATCCATCACAGTACTCTGATAATTTTCTGATCTCCAGTGTTTGTAAAGCTTTGCCCTATCATTACAAATTTTAGCTGATTCCAAATTCGTTCTCTTCTTTCTCTTTTAAAATCTTTAAGAACATATAACAGCATTAGAAATATTTCTGTACCCTTCCTGGTGAGTGGTCATCAGTTATTTATATCTGGAGCAGAAGTCGTGTCATACAGTATATGTGAGTTGAGTCGCTGTAAAACAGGGTTTTATTTTAAAACTAAAACAAAGAGAAAATGACACTAGCTGATTGTTAAACCGTCTTTGGGATCTTATATTATTGTTTACAGTGTTTAGTGCATTTAGCTATACTAACTGCAAGCATTGGTCTCATGGTGTAGTCCATCACTTACTGTAAAGGTCTGGCTCTCTCACAGCTTTGACAAAGTGTAGAAAGTTATCTCTCCACATAAAAAATAAATTTCTTTTACCCTTTAGTGCTCCCTCTGGCTTATTTTTAACACATCACCTGATATTGAAAACAGCACATTTTGGGTTTTCACTCATGATCTACCCTGAAGAGATTCGTTCTCAAAATGACATGGTAGTACTTGAATATGATTGCTTCACTGACTGGGAACAGATCCGATTTTTTTTTTGTCTGATCATTGTACCCATCAAGCTAAAAATCATTCTATTCTGCTCAGCAACTGATTTTTCTGTCCGTTTTCAGTTATTATTTATTAATCAGTAATGCAGTCAAGATGTCAAAAACATATGTGTCTTTTTTCATCAGTCATAGTGGCGCTCATATATTTTGTACTGGTGCTCTTACATTTTAGGAAATGATCTAGTATTTCTTTGTGCATCCTGTTTCAAAACGTTTGTGTCGTCACAGTCATTGATTGTGCTATTTTCCTTCGTATTGTCAAATTTGAAAATTTTGTATTGTGACAATATCTGTAGCAAATTGCTTTTATTTATTAAAAATGTTCATGTAAAATGTTTTTTTCTTTGAATGCTTGTATTCTCTTGTAGTTTTTAGCCTGAATTAAAAATAAAGTTGTTTGGCTCAAAGCTCTATAACAGCAAAATGGCTTAGCTTTTACAAGCAATTTCACACTCAAACCATAAAAAGCTATTTCTGACATTGCAGGGAATCGGATCATTCTTGTTTATTTCTGACAGCATCATGGAAGACATGTCTACTCAAGATGACCAGAAGAACACATTTTGAAAAGCTTTAGCAAGAAGTGAGTCTGAGCAGAGTCAGCTGCACTGAGAAAACTGGAGTAATGCCGCATAGTTGGAATACAGTGTAGCTTTCTGAAAACAGTTCTTTGTGGTTTTCCGACTTTGGAAACAAACTGCTCTGTAGCTTTTCAAAAAAAATGAACAGATGAGTGAGACACGCAGTCGTGTTCACATTCAACAGCCCAAATCATACAGTTCACTCATCAATGCATGTAAAAATCAATTAGAGCTATTGGGTTTTGTTTTATTGATGTTCAGGCCTTTTAAATGTGATAAGAAATATGAAATGTGAAATTAACAAACACTTATAGCTTTGACAAAGCTGAAAGCAGAGGAAGTCTTTGCATAATGTTCTGTAAAAAATAACTGTTACAGAGACAAACACCTTTACCTGCAAAGGATTTTTAAAACCCTCAATAATTTTATTTAATTGACATCTGTTATTTATTTGTTACTGTTTTGCATTGCAGTGCAAGAGAACATTTAGTCCAACTTAATGATCTGTACATTTTTCATTCAAACCTAGCGACCAGATGCAAATAACTGCACTTACTTTCCAGCAAGCAGTCACTTTGTGTTTGTTGTGACATTCACAAGATCTGGTACCTGTCCACAGCTCAGAGGAAAGGTTCTGAAGTGATGAGTTAAAGGATAGATTTGAGATTAGTGTATTAGCTGGCTCCTGAAGGCTATCAACTCTCTCGTAGTATTGCTCAGCCTCATCCACCATGAAATGAACAATTCCAGATGAGCCCACCGGCAGGGCTTTAGGAGAGGGAGACTCAAGCCTGAGACTGGGTTTAAGGATGTAAGCATGCTGAAGACTGGAAGCCTTCAGACGTCAATACAGGGCCTTTTGTCCTCTTAGCAAAGCAATGTCCACCCATATACTTATCCTGGGATATTGTTGTTAAAATGCTTGCAGACATGCTTTGGAGAAACAGAGAAATACCAGTTTCAATACTTAGGAAATAATTTAGACCTTTAGACAACTTACCAAATTGGATGCCTTGGGTGTAGAGCTAAAAAAGACTGAGTTGAATCCAATCTGTTTTGTATTTTCATTTGTAAATTAAATCTACGGTGGACAGATATTTGTATTTGCATAGCAGATGTGAATTTGTAAAGAAACAGTGGACGAGACAGATATGAAAACAATGGAACTAATAAAGGTTTCAAAGCAACTGTTAACCACAATTCTAATAATTTATGAGACTTTTTCTCCTGATGAAAGATCATGATTTCCTGCAACATGTCACTTCATACCAATGCAATTAACCGGTGTCAAAGTGGGGTTCAAGATCTAGTGTAACAATAAAGCAACATTCTAGCCATATTCAGTCAGGTTAGAGTATAAAAGTGTAGCAATGATAAAAGTTACAGTTAAGCCCAAAGTTATTCATACCCCTATCAGACATAATAATAATAGTTTTCATTCAACCAAGAGTTTTGTTCTGATAGGAAATTAGAAAATATAATAAAGTAAAAGCAGTATCAATATAAAACATCGAAAATTTAACATGTATTTTTATTTTGGTGATGACCCTAACCCTTTTCTTTCGCTCCCTCCACAGGTTGTCTGAGATTAAAGTTAGGACTCATGCTGGGCCGTTCCAGAATGTTAATATTACTTCCAATAAGAGGAAACATGTTAGCAAAATTAAAAGATTACTAAATCTGCCAGGGGTATAAATAATTTTGGGCTTAAGCATATGTAAAAGTATATGTACCAAGGATCTTTTTATATATTTGTTGTAAATATGAATCTGAGAATATTATTTAATATTTAATATTAATATTTTAATATTAATATTTTAATATTTTACCAAATAATATTCCGGTCTGTTAAGGATTGTCCTGTGAATACCAGCCCCATTACGGCGATGGTATTAGGACAGAATAGAAAGGTGTGAGACGAGCTCAGGCATTATTGAACAGCATAAACTCTGCACACATATGGAATGAATTCACACAATTTCTTAAAATACAAGAATTTATTAACAAAGATAAGTCAACTCAAAGTCAAACATATTTCAATCAACAAACTCTTTACTATGCTAAAACAATCCAACTAAACTACCAAGCAGAATTAAAGAATAATGAAGACTAATGGACTATGTACAATATAAACAAGTTGATTAAAGATGATTAGAAATCATGACCAAAAAGAGTGATGCAACATTACTATGCAATGTTTATGTTTGAGAACCAAGGATTATCTTGAAGAATCTGGAAGTGAAGTTAAGTTAGTTTTGGAACTAACTTAGAAAATAATCAGCAACCTTTAGACAACCCTTCACAATGCAAGATCAGATTAAATATTATTTTAATAAAATAATGTTTTAAATAATGATCTGTTGAATAAAACCTGGATGACTAATTCTCAACGGTGTCTAATTAACTGCCTTTATTTATTAAAATAATATTTGTTCTGTAAACAAAGGTTAGCTTCCCGCTAACTTCCTCAGTTTCTCCCGATCAGAAGGTGACCAGCTGTTCGTTACCGTAAACACGTTTGCGGGCCGTAGTCTTTCCTCCAGACTCGACTTGTCGAAACAGCTTCTCCACCGGCTTCTCTCGAACCCGTTTGCTTCTGTGGGGCCTCGAAGAGAAAATGTAAGCAACTCTTACACCTTAATTTCCCCGATCATGAATGAAAATACCGGATACACAGACAGTATTTCATTCTACTCAACTTTTGCATATGATCGGTGATTGGTCCTTGGATCCAGTTGAATTTATGTCTTTTTGCCAGCAAAAGTCATTCGCGCGCTGGGACTCTCCTGAACCGTCCTCCTCGGAGGCCGTGTGGAAAGAGAAAGACTTGTGGAAAGGTGGGGCTTTTATTTGGATAATGGCACCACAGGAAGTCCGCAGTTACCCCCTTTCCTGGCTGTGCTGGAAGAAGGTTAATGCACTTTATTTTGAAAAGTTCCAGGAAAGTATGTACTGGAGTTTTAGTGTTGAAACCCATGGCTGTGGTCCCAACATCCCCCCTTTTAGTTCCGAAGAATGGGACGAAATCCAGTCTTTGGGGCTAACAATCCGTCCTCAGCCATGTGAAAAGAGTCACTGGGTTCCTGTAGCAAGGCAGAGTTCAACAGTTAATTTTTGGTTCAGAGGTTAGTGTTTGGACAGGAGTGAGGCAGGCTTGGGCAGAGACTAATACTAATAAAATGTTTTAAAAGAGAAAGAAACAAAAACAAAAGTCACGTAATAATTTTCACACCATAATAATACTGCTTTTAAACCTTACTTTCTGAAGTTCAAACCATAAGAAAGAAAAAAGATTAAAACAGAATATAGGGTGTTGGAAATTATTTACCATCTTCATACCTTGTCTGATAGATTTACAGGGTTGATTCTGGCCTGCAACGGCTTGCCAGGTCTTTTAGGAACGCCGTTACCTCAGTTATAACATGCCTGCAGATCATCTCAAACTCCTCCTCTGTGATGACATCTTTGGAGTGGCTCCACTCTTTACCACCAACCTTACAGTTCGATGTTGCACTGTGAAAAGGTGTTTGTCTTTTAACTGGTGGCTTGTCTTTTGGCTGACACCAGTTACCACCCCCCTGGTTCTGTTGCCTCACTTGGGGACTTACTTTGCGCCTCTTCTTAGGCCTGTTCTGAGTTTGAATGTTTAACACTCTAACTTTGCCTTTTCCTGCTCTGTCTGAACTGACACGTGTTTCCCACACAAGCTGAGCATATCTACGAGTCTCCTGCATGGAGAGATTCTCTGTTATACAATGCATAGTCACTTCATACTGCACGCTAACGTGGAGATTGTGAAGAAACAACGACTTAAACGTGTGGTCTTCTTCAAGACCTGGAGCATAACATCCCTGAAAATAAGCTGTCTTCAAACGGTGGAAATATTCTCTGGGAGGTTCGAACTGTTTTTGCAAAACTGTCAAAGCATTAATAGTGGCAGTGGCTTCATCTCTGTAAACATAGTACTCTTCTCTAAGAGCCTTGCAGAGAGCTGGATAGCTGTCACTAATTTCTGGAGGAAGAGTTTTTATGAACACATGAACACTCTTAGCTGTTGTTTTCCAAATAAGCCTCAGCTTCTCACGATCAGAAGGAAAACGCAAGTCAAGAAGACAATGTTCAACCTCACACAGGTAAGCATCAATATTTGACTCCTGGCTACCTGGATCAAAAACTTCTATGTCCTTAGCAAGGGATTCAAGCTGTTTGAAACGGACACCATGCTCCCAAGGTGGACCACGTCCATCTGAGAACTCACGTTGGTTAAGTTCATGAAATGGTGGAAGATCATGATTAAACCTCTGGGGAAGGAAACAAGTCTTCTCATGATTTAAATGAGAGCTTTGTAATGAATGGACTCGTGCAAGTGGTGCTGGGTCAGGTTGGATTGAGTCACCTGAGAACCATGTGCTTCTCTCCTGGTCCCTAGGGGTTGACACAGAGTCAGAAAGGAGAGGGGTGCCGATCAGGCTGGAAGGGTGCTCCTCCCACTGAATTGGGCCACTTATGCACGCCGAGTCCAGCATTTGGTCATCTTGGTGGTTGTTCACTGCAATGGGATTTGGCAGGACACCACCGGAGACCATCTGACTTCCAACATTTCTGTTAAGGTCTGTGGAAGTAAGTTGGACACTTTGGCTAAATTTAGGAGGGGAAGACTCTGACCTAGGTGCTGGATGCCTGCTGTCTGAGTCTGCCCCCTGCTGTGGCTGCTGCAGCTGCTGTGAGTGAAAATGCAAATTGGGTACCTGAGAGGTGGGGGTTTGTTCCCCCCTTTGGGATGAAGCTTTCTTGAGCTCATCTGCCTTCAGGTCCACTAACTTTGCTTCAGCTTTCTTGGTCCTCTCCTCAGCTTTTGAGAGCTACAGGAAGTCCGCAGTTACCCCCTTTCCTGGCTGTGCTGGAAGAAGGTTAATGCACTTTATTTTGAAAAGTTCCAGGAAAGTATGTACTGGAGTTTTAGTGTTGAAACCCATGGCTGTGGTCCCAACATATTTATCAAAAACGTGATTTTTCTTTTTCTTATCTAATTAAACAAATAAACACAAAACACAAAATAATACACATTAAATCTAACAACTACTAGAAGAGAAATTTCTATGATAAACGGAATGTCATTTTCTACCGCTTATTCCATAATGGGAAGCTGGTGCCTATCTCCAGCAGTGTATGGGCGGGAGGTGGGGTACACCTTGGACAGGTCGCCAGTCCATCGCAGGGCAACACACAAACAACCATGCACACACTCATTCATACACCTAAGGGCAGTTTAGAGAGACCAATTAACCTAGCAGGCATGTCTTTGTACTGCGTCGAGGAAGTCGGAGTACCCGGTGAGAACCCACGCATGTACGGGGAGAACATGCAAACTCCATGCAGAAAGGCCCCTGGCCGGGAATCACACCCAGGACCTTCTGGCTGCAAGGCAACAGTGCTACCAACTGCGCCACCATGCAGCTCATAAAGTGAATATTTTGAATCTTATTTTAGCCGATTAAAACTTGATCAATCAATCACTCAAAATTTGAGGAAAGTGGTTTGCATAGTTTGGAGTTAGCCTGACACGAATGTGAGTTGAAAGTCTGGAAAAAGAAATGTAGAAATAAACTCAGTGGGAACTACTTTAATCCATTTGCCTGGCCACCACTGAACTGTCAGAGATATAATGTAACTGATAAGAGGATGCACTACTGCGGTTCAAAATACGTTATCATGTCACCTCTCCCTCAGAACCAACTTACCTGTATCTCGGCAGGTACTGCTTCTACGCTTCCACCTCCCTGCTCAGCTGACAGGGAATATCTTGACACAGTGTTATGGTTCTGGTCATTCTGTGGAAGGAAGGAACTGGCCAACTTGTCTGGCCCAGGTTGTAGGATGGTTTCCCACTTCGGAAGAAAAACATGCTTTTAAAGAAAAATACTGACCTATTCAGATGTGTGAAGAAAAAACAAGGAAAGGCAAGTATGTTTGTATAGCAGCAGTCATAAACAGAATAATCTAAAGTGTGTTAGCAGAAAATAAAAGAACTGACATAAAACATTAAAAACACTTCAATATATCTGAAACAAACCAAAATAAACCAATCCTTGACCTTTATGGGAAAACTGCAGTAAATAGTAGCATTTTTAATCCTAATTTAAAAGTGCTATCAGATTGTGCACATCTCGGGCTTTCATGGAGGTGGTTCCAGTGCTGAGAAACTAAATGCTGCCTCCACTTGTTTAGTTCTGGTCCCAGAAACACTAGGTGAGCAGGCCTCAGATGACCTGAGAAGTCGACATGGTTCATAACGGACCGGCAGCTGCCTGAATGGTTTTTACAGAGTCTGGCCCTCTGACTGTCTATTTGTTGTTGGACTTATTTGGCTGTCAGGTCTTTGTGGCATGATTTTGCAGCAGCAATAAGTCAAGCGGACTGGCTTCTTCCATGTTGAAGATTTTATATATTCTAATTTGCACAGTGTGGCATGTTCCAAGTCCCTACATTTTTTTTAAATCATCAATAGGCATCCATAATCCAACCAGACAACTACACTAAGCCATAATTACTTCTGGTCTTACTTCAAAGTAAGTCTGAAACATAAACAACAGGGTGTGAAACTTACATCTGTTGTAATTATGAACATGAATATATTATTTAATATTAATATTTTAATATTTATTAAATAATATTTCGGTCTGGTAAGCGTTGTCCTGTGAATACCAGCCCAATAAGGTGGTGGTATTAGGACAAAATTGACAGGGATGAGCCAAGCTCTGACATTATTGAACAGCAAAACTCTGCACACACATAGAATGAATTCACACAATTTGTTAAAATACAAGAATTTATTAACAAAAATAAGTAAACTCAAAGTCAAACATATTTCAATCAACAAACTCTTTACTATGCTAAAACAATCCAACTAAACTACCAAGCAGAATTAAAGAATAAGGAAGACTAATGGGTTATGTAGAATATAAACAAGTTGATCAAATATGGTTGAAAACCATGACCGAAAGAGTAATGCATCATTAGCATGCAATGCTATTTATGTTTGATAACCAAGGATTATCTTGAAGAATCTGGAAGTGAAGTGAAGTTGGTCTTGGAACTAACTTAGGCAATAATCAGCAAATGTTTAAACAACCATTCACAATGCAAGATCAGATAAAATATTATTTTAATAAAATAATATTTTAAAGAATGATCTGCTGAATAAAACCAACCTTCTGGATAAGCCCATTTCTCCAAAAAGATTTGGTTCTTATTCAGAATAATATTTCTTTAAATATTATTTTACTAAATAAAGGCAGCTAATTAAACATTGTGTTCTTAGCAGTTAAAGCTAACAAAAGAAGCTTATAGCTTATCATCAGAATCACACATATACCTTTAAAATACCACTAATAAAAGGGGTTAAAATGCATAAGCGCAGATGGCGTGTTATGGCCAATCTCTGTTTAAAATCACCCTTTAAATAAAATTTGTCTTAACTTTAAAAAGAAAAAACAGAACACACAAACTGAGCACATGTGCTGAGCAGATAATCTGCTAGCACTAAGATAGCTGAGTTTCAACACAAACAAAACCAAACTTCATAACACAAAAATAATGTTTAGATTATTTCATTCTAAATTACTTCTCTCTGCCCACACCTAACCTCTTATGTGAACTGTGCTGAGGAAAAGTTGCCCGGGCGACGAAGTTGGAGAAGGCATCCACAGTGAACAAAGGGTTAGCTTCAGCTAACCTCCGTAGCTGTGGGGAGAGGCAGCTCGCTCTGTCGGCCTGCCAAACTGCACGTAACTGATTTAGCTACGGTGATGTGGTCCCGTTGTCCTTCCTTCAGACAGGGAAAACTGCTCCACTCGGCGATGTAGAGACAGGGTTTCTGCTGGGAACTCTCTAGAACACAGTTTGATTCTGTAGACCTCAGAGAGAAAAGTCAAGCAACTCTTGTACCTTAATTACCCCCGTTCATGAATGAATACCGGATACACAAACAGCAAATCATTCGTACTTAACTTAGTGCATATGATCGCGTGAAAGTATGACACTCTTGGATCCAGTTTGAAGAGTTATGTCTGTTTGCCAGCAAAGAGACATTAGCGCGCTGTGTCCCTCCATCCAGGTCCGTAGGGGACCAGTGTGGAAGAGACAGAATCTCTGCGAAAGCGGGATTTTATTCAAACAGTGACGTCACGGGAAGTCCGCTGTTACCCCTTTTCCTGGCTGTGCTGGAAGCATATGGAGCTAAATTGGAGCCATAAAGTTTGTTCAAACGAAAAACATTTGAACCTGAAAAATAAGTTTGTTCAAAAACGGGAAAATCTCCAGTGGACCGCTATATTAGTGGGACGGTGGTTTTATATATATATATATATATATATACTGTACAGACCAAAAATTTGGACACACCTTCTCATTCAAAGAGTTTTCTTTATTTTCATGACTATGAATATTGTAGCTTCACACTGAAGGCATCAAAACTATGAATTAACACATATGGAATTATATACTGAACAAAAAAGTGTGAAACAACTGAAAATATGTCTTATATTCTAGGGCCTTCAAAGTAGCCACGTTTTGCTTTGATTACTGCTCCGCACACTCTTGGCATTCTGTTGATGAGCTTCAAGAGGTAGTCACCTGAAATGGTTTTCACTTCACAGGTGTGCCCTGTCAGGTTTAATAAGTGGGATTTCAAGCCTTATAAATGGGGTTGGGACCATCAGGTGTGTTGTGCAGGAGGTGGATACAGTACACACCTGATAGTCCTACTGAATAGACTGTTAGAATTTGTATTATGGCAAGAAAAAAGCAGCTAAGTAAAGAAAAACAAGTGGCCATCATTACTTTAAGAAATGAAGGTCAGTCAGTCTGAACAATTGGGAAAACTTTGAATGTGTCCCCAAGTTCAGTCGCAAAACCATCAAACGCTACAAAGAAACTGGCTCACAGGATTCATTTTGAGGTACATATCACAGCATTGTCTTAGAGACCTTTTGCTACTTTTTTTTATTATTTTGAATTTGATCTGTTGACTTAAGCTAAATTATTGAATAAACACCTGCTATATTGAGTATTAGGTTTCATTTTGAATGTTGTAATATTTTGCTGCCCTGTATAACAAGCTAATATTTTCTTTAACTTAAATAGTTAGATTGTTATCTGCTCAAGTACCCAGCCTGCAGTCACCTGCTTAACATGTCATTACCTTAATAAGAGTTATGCGTGGCGTCCCATTAGTTTCCACACCATTACTGTTTCTTGCAACCAGAAATATTTCCAAATATTCAGATTTGTCTTTCTTGAAGTGTAGGAACACTCTTTCAGGCAACTGAATGGAAGTGCGCAGCAACCAGTGGTGGCCAGGCAGTGGTTATTTCTCTATACTCCATTAAGCTGGAGAAAACTCTGGGCACTCCAACATTTTCTTCAGCATGTAATTATAAGGACTTTTGATCATAGTAATGGAAACTTCACCTCTTGCAAACGAAGTGCCAGGGGAGGCTGGTGTCTGTCCACTCACCTCCTTGCCTCTGGTCTGTCTGCACCACAGAGACATTTCTGTTGGATGCAGACAGAGACCAAGCAGTGGGATGGATGCATAGACAGCTTTGATGACAGATAGCTGCAGTTTTTCAGTTTCTGGCCTTAAATAACAGTTGGAGTCAGCTATAAACTCCCTCAATGTCAGTGAAACCTTTAAAGAGAGAGAGAGAGAATGAAAGAGTTGAGTATTTCTCCAAAATAAGAGTTTAGGAGTTTTTGTAAGGCAACCGCCTTGTTTACATGGCTCTAAAGCTCTGCCCAAGGCCAAATGTTATATATACAGGCAAGGCTATCTGAGAAACCAGCGGACATGGCCTCCGCAAATACACCCAATCTCTTAATCTTTCTGGGTTTGAATGGTCCTTTTCCCCTCGTCTCCTCAAGTGAAGTAAGGTTAGATAGAGTACAGGCATGTCTCATTTTTCAGGAGTGAGACAGTCCTTTTAACTTGATTAAAATGTTTTTTTCTTTCTTCCCGGTCCTCTAGTGAATTTTTTAAAAACTGTTTTAAGCCCAAATAACATGAGCACTTCTTCAAGCCATGCCAGAACCCTTTTCCGCTTGGAAATATTTGGTTTGGACGCCAGCCTTGCCCAGCACACAACACAGGCAATTATGGGAGCTATTTAAACAAGGGAGATCTACTGACAGCCGACGCCTCATTTGGAGGGATGAAGGAATCAGGAAATGAAACCTTTATTGATGCGCTGAGGGTATGGAAAGAGAATTCCCCTTGGTCCTACTCTGGCTGTGTATCTCATTTTGAGTGTTGAAACTTGCAGTGTATGTGGAGTGTTTATGTTTGAATTTTTTAAGTTTGTGATTATGTTAAAAGGAAAAGGAGACAGAGACTTAATGCGTATATGTAAGGATATATTTCTTCGACTTTTGGAGGTTGTTAGTACCTTCTCACAGTTTATCTGCAAAGGTGCAGCTGCAGGTTGCTGGCAGTTTTCGTCAGTTCCATGGTCCTCTCCTCAGGGCTGCCACTCTTATGATGGAGAAACGAGACCATAACTAGTTCCCTCTTTCCTTTTGTGTCAGTCTCACTGTCTTTTATTTCTAGATGGCTCTTCTTCACCTGGCTGTAGACTGGCACTTTCCCCATCAGCTTCAACAGACATGACACATTGCTTTTAGCTGGAAAGAGACAGGTTTGCTGATGGAATGTGTAAACAGGAGGAGATTTGGCAAACTGTTGAGGATCATGAGTGATACCTGCGACTGACCTTCTCGTCAACCTTTCCTTCTTAGAGTGCTATATGTGTGGTAATGAAGTGATTAATTGAGCTTTTAAACAGAAAAAAAAAACAAAAAGAGTGATTTTTCATTTCTGACTCCTCCTGAGCTGAGAATTCTCCAGAACGGAAACTTGACCCAGAGGCCTTCTCAGGCTGGACAAATAGACAGTAGATTAGTTTTGGATGACAATAATAATTAAAATACAAAAAAAAAAAACGTGCGTATACAGCAGATGTTTTTATTTTATTTTAGTGATGTATAGGGTTGCAATATCTTTGGTTGTTGTTCTTAAGTTATGGTAGGATGGAGCAGGAGATTGATAGATGAATTAGGACTTCATCTGCTGTAAGCTCAATGTTGCTCTGGTCTGTCACTGTGAAAAAAAAAAACTGAGCCGAAGAGAGCTCTCAATTTACTGGTCCATCACCTATGGTCGTGACATATTCATCGTGACCAAAAGAATGGGATCCGAGATACAAGCAGCTGAAATGAACTTCTTCCAGGTTTGTCGGTGATCTGGTAAACTGGGATAAAGATGTGAAGAAGTTTAAAGTAGGATAAGCTTATAAAAATAATGAGTATGACACAACTGCAAATTTACAAAGACTTGGCTGTCGACCTAAAGTGACAGGCTGGGCAAGTAAAGCATAAATCAGAGAAGCAGTCAAGAGGCACATGGTAACACTGGAGGAGATACACAATTATACATGGTGGTGGCAGTATCATGCTATGGGGATATGTTTCTCCAGCAGGGACGAAAAACTGCACAAAGTTGTTGGAAAGGTACAAGTAGCCAAATACACGATAATAGTGTAAAAAAATGCTCAAAGGCTGGAAAAGACATTAGGTTAGGGCAGATGTTCATCTTTCAGCAGGACAACCCTGAACCCTGATTACTCAGTCAAATTCCAGACCTAAATGCAACTGAGAGTTTGTGGTAAGATCTAAAATTGATCTTCACAGGCCCACTGATCTGATTAAGCTATTTTACAAAGAAACATGGGCAAAGATTTCAGTGTCCAAATGTTCAACGCTCTTCGAGGCATACTTGAAAAGACTTGCAGCTGAAAGGTGTTTCCGACTCAAGGAGGCTGAACATAAATTCACACCACACATTACAGGCTTTTATTTGTTGAAGATCATGTGTTCTTTTCCTTTTACTTTACGCCTATGTTCAACATTGTCTTGGTTTGTCACGTAATAAAATCCCAATTAAATACATCAAACTTTGTGTTTGTAATTGGACAAAATGTGAAAATTAGTGGCTATGATAAATAGTTTTGTAGGTTTTAGATGAAAATAGACACATTTTTTGTTTTGCTTCATTCTTTTGAACACTTGCAAATATTTAAAAAAGATCTTCTGTTGTTATTTTTTTATTACTATTTTTTATTGTTTTAAGTGGTTGCTGTGGGGGTTGAATCACTTATAATAAGTGTCCCTTTCTTGCTTGGGGGCAGAACAGAGATTCAGGAGACATTTTGCTAAACACTCTGCACATACTTAATCTAGATTCACTCCCCCACCGACTTTGAAAAAACAAAACCAAAAAGTCCCACTCTTCATTAGATCTAAACCTTTCCTCCCCCTCTTTCTCCTTCCTCCCTCTCCTCGCATTCCACCCGTCACAGGGCTGACAGACGCTCGTCATCAACAGGTACTCTGGCCCAGGTGGATCAGGTTTCCCCTCTCTTAGGGGATTGCGCTGCATTTGCATTTTTATAGCTTAGTGCTGCACAGTTGGAGGTTTTAAATGGAGCTCTGGAGACTGTGTCACAAAGAAAAAAGCTCTTCAGACACTTAAGGCCAAATTCTTTCACTTTTTGTTGCTCTCACATCGCAACTTAAAAGATTTCTAATTGTTTCATTGAACTTTTTTTATTTAACCAATTGACAGCGAGATTCTATTGGAGTCCTTTAATGTAAAAATCACGTTTGCATAATCTTTTTGGGCTATGAAACAAGTCACGATTTGATTTCAGACAACCTCCGCACAGATTTTCTGTGCATCATTTGCTCTGTTTTGAACTGTTCTTATTAATTTGTGTGTGTGTTTGTGTTTCCTGGCAGATGTGGACGAGTGCTCAGAAGGCAACGGCGGGTGCCAACAGATTTGTGTCAACATGATGGGCAGCTATGAGTGCCGTTGCAGAGAAGGATTCCTCCTGAGTGACAACCAACATACATGCATCCAGAGGCCAAAAGGTTATTCACATGCACATCCAAACACACTTACTCATGAGTACAGTGCTGTAAAAAGTATTTGTTCCCATACAGCTTTGTCCAGTTATTGCTGTTTTGTCACACTTAAACAAAATAGATAATTAAACACATTTTAAGAAGATAACCACATTAATTACAAATTTCGTTTATTGAGATTTTTCTGATTCCAGCACCTTCAATGCCTAATTAATACCTGGTCTGCAGAAAATAGAAATCACTCAATCATAGAAATGACATTATGTGTCTCATAATGTCAGGTAGAATAAAAGATCTCAAAAACTAACACATCATGTCCCGATTTAAAGAAATTCAAGACAATAGATAAGAAACAAAGACATTGACAAATATCTTTCTGGAAAGAGTTAAAAAGTGATTTCCTAGGCTTCAGGACCTCAGACAACTGAAGTGAGAGCTGTTATCCACAAAAAATAACTTTCCCAGGAGTCGCTGGCCGATCAGAATTACTCCAGGAGTGCATCGACAATTCCTCCATGAGGTCACAAAGGATCACAAACATCTAAAGCATTGCATGCCTCTATTGCCTCAGTTCAGGTCAATGTTCATGATTCAAAAATAAAAAAGAGGCTAAGCAAAAATGGCTCAGAGAGTTTGAAAGTAAAAACCAATGCTGGTTAAACAGAATACAAAGGCCTGTCTCAGATTTGCCAACAAAACATTATGACGATTTCCAAGACGTTTGGGAAAATATTCTATTGACTGGCAGGACCAAAGTGAAAAATTGTGGAAGCTGAAGGTCACATTACATCTGGTGTAAAAAGAACACAGCATTTTGGAAAAAAGATAATCTTACTAACAGCCAAACATGGTAGTGGTAGTGTGATGGTCTGGGGCTGATTTTCTGCTTTAGGACATTGACGACTTGCTGTTATTGCTGAAACCACAATTCTGCTTCTTATTATAAAATTCTAAAGGAATATTTCTGGCCATACGTTTGGGACCTAAAGGTCAGTCACACTTGGGTTGTGCAGCAGTACAATGATCTGAAACATACCAGCAATTCCACCACTGAAAGGATAAAAAAATTTAAGGCTTTTGAGTTTCCTTGTCAAAGTTTTGATTTAAACCCAAATGAGATGCTGTAATATAGCTTAAACTAGCTGTTCATGTTCTAAAACCCTGGTTGCTGCCGCCAGCACAATCATTTATTAGAGCCAGGGAGTAATTACTTTTTCACATACAGGCAAGTTGGTTTAGATAGCTTTTGTTCATTATTAAATGAAATCTTCGTTTAAAAAAAAATTTTTGTATTCCCTCAGGGTATTTTCTTCTGACTTTAAAACTAGTTTATTGATCTAAAACAGTGAGGTGTGAAAAATAGAGAGCACACTTTTTTACAGCGCTGTGGTTTCTTTGTTGAGTAGTGCGTCATGTCTTTAGTGTAGAGTTTTCTGATTGCTATAATCACTTATCTCAGATATTATTGTGATACATTTTATGATAATAATGCTGTTAAGTCTTTATGTAACAAGCAGATATTCAGGAGTTGTACAGACATGAATGAAGGATGTGATTAGCCCTAACAGGCCTAAAGGGAAGATTTACTAAAAAAATTAGGTTTCCAATCTTCAAAGAGAGGAAATGGGGAAGAAAGGAGGAACAGGAATAAACCTTTCTGTTTTCCACCCACCCTTTCAAATTGAACCTATCTAGCACTTGGCAGCATATTAACTGCGAACAGTGAAAACAATTAAAGGTGTAGCCCAGGGCAGACACACCTCTTGTTTATAGAGTGTTCCTGTGGGATGGATACGTGACAGGAAAAGAACTAACCTGTTCTGAGGCTTGCTCACCTCACATGGCAGCGGCACAGAAATACAGACATTTTTAATGTCTAAGGAAATTTCTTTGGTGGATATGAAGCACTGGATTACACGGGGACTGTAGCCGATCCACATGATCTTTTTTGTTATGGACAGTGTATTTTGTTCTCTTCCAATTTGGATTTATTTGCTTACAAGATTTTTCATTGTTCTTGCCAGTCTTTGTGATATAAATACAAACACCATATAAAAAAGAAATTATATTTCAGTAAACCTATCCTTATGTTTAGAGAATAGCCAGGAGGCCGATAGCTTCTAACAGCAGATATAAGAGATACTGCATTAGAAATACTGGAAATGGTCTATGCAGTCTGGAAAAATCCATCCATCCATCCATCCATCCATCCATCAATCTCTGAAGTTTTAATACTTATACTGCAAAAGTGTAGAAATTGCAAAAGGGTAGAATTGCTGTGTTTGCATTTTGACTGCCCTATTCGGCTTGGATGGGACCTTAGAGTGTTCCTCTAAAGCAGTAGCAGCCAGAATGAACAGCTGTTTTCACCGTCAGACAGCACATTCATTTGAGGAGTAATTATCTGACGGAGGCTTTTACAAGTTCCTAAGTTCCATCGGACTAAGCTTTGTTTTGGATCTTTTTTCTAAATTTGACACCGTTTTTCCTGTTCAATAAACCCCAGACTTACACAGCAAGATCCGAGTGTCTTCTCATCCTAGTCTTTCTCATCTCTCTTGTGTGTTTGTAAGCTAACTGCTCGTAAGGGGACTCATTAAATTGTGATGCTCGTGACTCCCCTATATTATGAAATGAGGATCTTGGAAGTTTAATTTATGAGCTCTGTCTCGCCTACTGAAGTGTCAATGTTTACATTTCATAAAAGCTGTTTATTTTAATGGAGTAAAAAGCTCAACCATGAGAATTCAAGCCTTACTACACATTAGTGCTATCAGAAACAGATTTAGAGCTGTAGTCCGATTTTACCAAGTTCCTTCAATCTTTCTTTTGTTTATGTTTGTGATAAATGTCCTCAGTTCCTGTTAATATTCCATTTTAATATTAATTATGTCCTTATTGTTCCCAGATGAGAGCCATTGAATTCAAAAGATTAAAGCTGCTATAAATCTGCAAGCTTCCTGCATTCATCAGATAGGCGCCCATTTATTGTTTCCTGATTTTTGAAAGGCTAACAGACAGAACAGCCACTCATCTGCTTATTATTACAGCTCTTATTACAACAGTGTGTGCCTGAAGGATAATGGAAGTGGTTAGAAATGAACTTTGCAGAGTTAATTGCTCTAAATATCAAAAATCACAAAAAATGAAAAACTATTTAATGCCCTCACTCAGGTTTTTAATACAACCTTTGTTGCATCCTGCCAACCCACCTCTTAAAGAGCAAAGCCTGGGCTGCAGTTTGATCATGAGGTTTATTGTCATCATGAAAAAGACATCAGCTTTCCATTTTTTACAATAATAGTTCAGGTGTTCCATCGCAAGTTGTACTGGTCTTTTTGGACGCAGTTCAGAGCTGGTCATAGAAGCGCCTGCTGCCTCAGTTCTGTTTCCCCTGCTGATACAGAGCCTCTGCTCGGAGGGAGCCAGTGCCAATTAGGCAGCAGGGGTCTTCCAGTCTTCCAGCTAATGACAAGGCTGCTGCTGGCCTGTCCCTTATTATATCTGCCCCTCCCCTCTGCGTGGAACTTTGGCCAAATGAGTTTCTTCACCATGTAGCTGGCCAAAAACATAGCAGTTCATTTATTCACTTCAAACATCTCCAACCTAAAAAATAGGCTTTTCAGGAAGGTCAAGGTTCTTGGTGCTTGAAAGGAATGCCATTTAAATAAAGGAGGGTTCCTTTGCTTTACATCTGATGTATTTTCTCTGCTATATAGGAGAACGACAGTAACATTTGTGCCTGAGATGAAATCCAGAACACTGGCACTCAGAGATTTTAGCTTTACTCAACCAACACATCCATAATGTCTATCCTGTTTCTTTTTGAAAACCAAAAAAACAGGCAGTAACATCCAGTGTGCACTGATGCAAGTCACTTATAGTGACTTTTGTGTTCAGTTGATTTGCTTTCAGTTATGAATACTAAAAAAGAAAACATGCATAGGTTAGCTGCATCATAAAAAACACATGCCTTATATTGTCAATCTGCAGTTGAAAGGCCGTTTGCAGATTGGAATTAACTTGGGCTTGTTCTGTTGCAGAACCTCAAATATGTTGACATTGTATTACATTACAACCACAGCGGGTTTTTTTTTTAGTTTATTTGAATTTTATGTGATCGACTAACACAAAGTACTGGATAATTGTAAAATATAACAAAAAGTATACTTTTTCTAAAGATGGTTCTGTGCATCTGTATTCAGCCCCCTGTACTCTGATAAACCTAAATAAAATCCGGTTTAATATCAGTATAAATCCAGATGTTCTGTAAAGGCTTCAGCTAAACATTAAAAATTAGTATTGATGTTGCTTTTTTATGGAAAAATTTACCACAATAAACAAAACACACAGTTAATTAAGAATTATAATGAGCAAACTGATCCATAATAAAAGTTAACCAGATTTCTATGCAAAAATTATTTCCATTATTATTTTCCATTAAAATGTATTTCCACGGTACAAACTGCTATAACAATATTATATGATTAACATCATATTAAAGTAGCAATTATAATCATTTATAGAACTGTATAAAAATGAATTTGTGATCAAGTTCATTTTACAAGACATGATTATGGTGCTGCTTTGTACCATTTTGGATGCATTGACTTTTGTGTTTGAGGAAGCATAGAAACTTGCCATGTTCACAAAATAATTAAAGGGTAATCATTCATTCTAAATAAGGAAAATACCAGGAATGTTAACATTAATGCACATTACACTTTTCAGTTTTGTATTTGTCAAAAAAATATAAAGAAATATGTAGCATTTTCCTTCTATTTCACAATTATGTACTACTTTGTGTTGGTCCATTGCCAGAAAAATCCCAAAGAAGTACATTGATCTTTGTAGTTCTTACACAACAAAATCTAAAAAGGTTCGAGGGGTCTTAATACTTTTGCAAGGCCTTGTATCTTAGATTTATTCACATTAGGATCTAGCATATTTAAATCAAGTCAACTAGATGCTATTCCAAATATTTAGCATCAGTTTTTACAGTCTGTTGTGGTGCAGTGACTGCATGGGAAGACCAATGTTTTTGCCCTGTGGGAGGGTTACTAAAAATCTGGAGGCTTGTGCAAACTGAATATTTGAAGATTCTGCTAACTCTTATAAAGCAGAACATTGCCTGAAAATAAAAAGACAAGATGTAATTCACCCACAATATGATTTTAACAAGTGACTAAATGGCTACAAAAGACAACTAATCTGTGTGATGTCTTCATTGTGAAACAGAGCAGCTTAAAGAAGTCAGAAGAAATAACTACTTGCAAAAACAGTTCTCTGGATCAAACTTCCTCTCACATCTAATCAGTATGACAAAAGGGAAGTCTTCTATGTGAGCTAAGCTGCAGAGCAGCTTACAAGGACTTTGTAATGTCATCAGGTGGGTGAAAACTAATTTGGGAAAAAGAAAACTTTGATTGCATGAGCACCAAGGCTTTACTCTTAGCTTTTGTTGCTGCACGAAGCTTTAATAGGTCAGTGCACTTATGTCTTTAAAGTTTAGATGAACATGCATTAACAGAAAGCAGAGTTTTCAGTGAAGAAATAAGGATGTCATTCAATACCCTCCACACTTATTGGTGCCCCTAATGATCTGTAAAAGCCCTAGAATAAAGAAATATGAAAAATACAACAGTATCATTATTTGAGTACCTTTATTCCCATCATAAGCAATAATTGGTTTAACACAATAAAAGTTGATTAGACTTTTTTCTTTTTTTTTTTGTTTAGAGTACCTGTGAACCTTTAATTAGTAAACCATGACTTTCAGAAAGGCCATTTATCTTAGCCACTCTTCAAAGTAGAAAAGTTGTGAGAAGATGACATTCAGGTTTGGAAAATTAGTGTTAATCTAGCCAGGAATTATGTAAAAGAAAATAGGTACTGCCCCTCTCTACAGTCAGAGCATTAATAACAGTAAATAAATAACAAGACTGGACAAGGATTCAAGCTTATCTTGCCATTTCACACTTTGAACAGGATATTAAGCGAGGTAAAAGAATCTCAAATCTCACTGTTATAGAACTGCAGCAAAGGTGGCATTTTGGGGCCACCAAGTCTCCATAACAGCCATTAGACACTATTACATGCCAACCAGTTGTTCCTGAACCATGCCAGTACATGTGTGGCATTTGCTAAATACTGTTGGGAATTTATCAACAAACTCTTCGGGTGAGTTAAGCATAAAACAAAGATTGAACATCATAACCTCATAGCATAATTGCCTAAGTCATATTTGGCTTACTGTTACAAATTCAATAAAAAAAATAATGTGCTTGCTAAATAATTAGTTTTTTCTTCTTTTCCAAAAATGTTTAACTATGACTTGGGCAATTGTGCTATAAGGCTAACGATATGTTGAAAGGGACCTTATGTCAAGTACGGCGGAGAACCTATGATGCTGTGGGCATATTTATCTAAGGACATAATTTAGGTCATGATATCTTTGTTAGAGTGAATGTCATCATGAACTCTATACAAAATCAATCTTCATCTATGGCCATATTTGTTCCTTAGATAGGCTTGAATCCTACAGAAAACCTGTGGCATAAGCTGTCCTGAAGAGGTCATAGGAAAGGACTCAGCACTCTTTATGATCTAGATAGATTTTCAAAAAGGAAAGGTCAATAAGTATTTTCTCTCCTGTCTAAATGATGTCCATTCAGCAAAAGGGGAGTTGTATAAAGTATTATTAACAGCAGGCTATCCACAAAGTGAGCTACACACGTCTGTAATTATTTTTTGCCAAATGTAGCCTCACTGCCTATTTCTTCGCTTGATTGTAGATTAAAGTGTTGCTTTTATGTAGACTGCACACTTCTCTACCTAGAAAATACAACTCTGCTGCTTCTTTTGCTGCTTTTAATAACTTTCCAGAAGAATTCCCCTCCTTTAGTTCAACAAATCTCTCAACACAATGAGCATAACTACACCACACGCACAATATCATTTGTACAAGCACACACCTTAGTAACTTCATCTCTGGTTTAATCAGGCTGGAGGCAAGCTGATATGCCCTTTATTGACATTTAGATGAAGACTCTAGTGTGTTGACTTCAGAGCACATTGTTTTGTTTGTTGGCTAGTGAAAAAATACATTTTCCATTAAATGTGATCAAATCCACAGCTCATAGGCACATTATATTCTAAATTAGTGTTGCTTCCCAGGTGCAACATTCCTCCTGTGTAAAATCACACCCAAGGTCTCAGAACCCTGTTTTATTGCTGTTTTTCTTATCTGAAAATGTAATATCCATGTAGTAGACGCTTTCACATTTTAATGTCATGAGGTAATGTGCTGATAAATGAGGAGTTTCGATTATTCCAGTGATGCAATGTTTTGAACTGAAGGCCGCCAAATAAAATGTCTGCAGGATTATTTGATTTACTTTTGGTTCACATCTTATAGTGTTGTTTCCCACTGTGTTGGAGCCAGTAGGGTTCTCATATGTTCCCCCTGTTGGTTGTCAATAAGCATGCCCTCCTCCCTGCCTGTCTGTGCATTGGCCACAGAACTGTTTTTACAAGTGCAGAAGTCACTGCTCCATTGCTCTGCAGCCCAACCGTATAATCAGGCTCTTTTCCTATTTTGGGGAAGTAGAGCAAAGGCTTTGAGCTGCAGACACACAGAAGTGACACGAGAGGTTTTTTTTGTCCACTTTAGACTCGTCTTCTTTCTTCTTTTACCTCTGTATATGTCTCTTCAACATTATCTGCCCTCTTTGCACAGTTCCTGTGCCCCAAGTATTCTCACCCTCATCCTTCAACAAATATACATTACTGTCTGAAGCTTTTGCAATGTTTGCGGCCTTGCAGCTGAATTCTCCTCACCTCATTTAAGACGGGCATCCCTTTTTTTCATGACTTTCTTCAAGGCCATCCCTAAGCTGCCCAGCCCTACGTGGACTTGCTGACTTTAAGAGTGCTGGAGGAGTTTTTCCACAAATTCTTGGCTGTCATGGCTTTAATCAAAGCACCAGACTGAGCTTTGGAGAGACAAATACTTTCTTTATCTTTGATTTTTAGGATAAAATATACTGTGCAATACCAGTATCTCATGCAGTTTTTATTTCTGCGTTAAGAAGGTGAGCATCCTGGTTCGGCTCTGCTTTGCTGTCTTTTGTGTTGAGAGGGTGCCGGGCTTCTTTGGGATTGCGAAAGAAGGTCACCTTGAGAGGATGGGAGGAAGGGTGAAGCTGAGATTGGGAACATACCCAGCCGGTGCTGCACAACTGTCTGTGACACAGATGGGCAGAGCCTTACTGTGTTTGTAGCATGCATACATTATGCAAATACACCTGGGTGGCTATTCATACATGTATGTTAATGCTGCTTTGCATACATGTAGACCCTTACATTGTTTCTAAAGAAAACCACTGGACATGCATACTAGTAAGTACATTTTGTAAAATAGTGTGCATGTTTGTGAGACCTTAATATACCTATATTTTGAAGTTAGCCTATGCAAGCAAATATTTAACTGTTGACTTGACACTGGTTGGAAAACCACATTGCCTTGCAGAAGTATTAAAGTATTGGACTTTTTCACATTTTGTCATGTTGCTACCACTTCTGGCAATGTATTTCATTGGGATTTTAGGAGATAGACGAACAGGCAAAAGCAGAATATCCCTGTATTTAGCTCCATCCATCTCCTTATCATCTCTGACTAGCTTACCGGACTTTGCTGAAGAATAGCATCCCCACAGTATGATGCTGATATCATTAGTTTTCACAGTGGGGATTGTTTTTTCAGGCTGACGTGCAGTGCAGCTTTTTACGTGCAGGCCATACAGGTCCTTCTCAAAAAATTAGCATATTGTGATAAAGTTCATTATTTTCCATAATGTAATGATGAAAATGTAACATTCATATATTTTAGATTCATTGCACACTAACTGAAATATTTCAGGTCTTTTATTGTCTTAATACGGATGATTTTGGCATACAGCTCATGAAAACCCAAAATTCCTATCTCACAAAATTAGCATATCATTAAAAGGGTCTCTAAACGAGCTATGAACCTAATCATCTGAATCAACGAGTTAACTCTAAACACCTGCAAAAGATTCCTGAGGCCTTTAAAACTCCCAGCCTGGTTCATCACTCAAAACCCCAATCATGGGTAAGACTGCCGACCTGACTGCTGTCCAGAAGGCCACTATTGACGCCCTCAAGCAAGAGGGTAAGACACAGAAAGAAATTTCTGAACGAATAGGCTGTTCCCAGAGTGCTGTATCAAGGCACCTCAGTGGGAAGGAAAAAGTGTGGCAGAAAATGCTGCACAATGAGAAGAGGTGACCGGACCCTGAGGAAGATTGTGGAGAAGGGCCGATTCCAGACCTTGGGGGACCTGCAGAAGCAGTGGACTGAGTCTGGAGTAGAAATATCCAGAGCCACCGTGCACAGGCGTGTGCAGGAAATGGGCTACAGGTGCCGCATTCCCCAGGTCAAGCCACCTTTAAACCAGAAACAGCGGCAGAAGCGCCTGACCTGGGCTACAGAGAAGCAGCACTGGACTGTTGCTCAGTGGTCCAAAGTACTTTTTTCGGATGAAAGCAAATTCTGCATGTCATTCGGAAATCAAGGTGCCAGAGTCTGGAGGAAGACTGGGGAGAAGGAAATGCCAAAATGCCAGAAGTCCAGTGTCAAGTACCCACAGTCAGTGATGGTCTGGGGTGGTGTGTCAGCTGCTGGTGTTGGTCCACTGTGTTTTATCAAGGGCAGGGTCAATGCAGCTAGCTATCAGGAGATTTTGGAGCACTTCATGCTTCCATCTGCTGAAAAGCTTTATGGAGGTGAAGATTTCATTTTTCAGCTCGACCTGGCACCTGCTCACAGTGCCAAAACCACTGGTAAATGGTTTACTGACCATGGTATCACTGTGCTCAATTGGCCTGCCAACTCTTCTGACCTGAACCCCATAGAGAATCTGTGGGATATTGTGAAGAGAACGTTGAGAGACTCAAGACCCAACACTCTGGATGAGCTAAAGGCCGCTATCGAAGCATCCTGGGCCTCCATAAGACCTCAGCAGTGCCACAGGCTGATTGCCTCCATGCCACGCCGCACTGAAGCAGTCATTTCTGCAAAAGGATTCCTGACCAAGTATTGAGTGCATAACTGTACATGATTATTTGAAGGTTGATGTTTTTTGTATTAAAAACACTTTTCTTTTATTGGTCGGATGAAATATGCTAATTTTGTGAGATAGGAATTTTGGGTTTTCATGAGCTGTATGCCAAAATCATCCGTATTAAGACAATAAAAGACCTGAAATATTTCAGTTAGTGTGCAATGAATCTAAAATATATGAATGTTAAATTTTCATCATTACATTATGGAAAATAATGAACTTTATCACAATATGCAAATTTTTTGAGAAGGACCTGTATATGTCAATTTTGGTCTCATCAGACCACAGCACCTTCTTCCACACGTTTGTTGTGACCCCTACATGGTTTGTAGCAAGCTTTCTAATTCTTTCTGTCAACAGTATCTTCCAAAAACTCACAAATGACAGATTCGAAGAGTACACAACTAATGGTTGTCCTGATTCCATATATTCTCCCTCCTAAGCTTTGTATGTGCAGTGGCAATGGGCCTCATGGCTACTTCCCTAATTTCTTCTGTCCTTGCCTGGACAGCCATGTCTTCACAGGTTTGCAGTTGCACCATACACATTTCATTGTCAGATGATGGATTGAACAATGATTGAACTCTGTGAGATGGTGAAACTTAGTATTTTTGTCTTATTACTTATTATTTTCTTCTGCTTAACACTCTGCACTACTTGTTTTTGGTCTATCACAAAATATTCCAATAAATATTGCCTGCAGGGTGTGGTTGTAATGTGACACAATGTGTGAAACTATAATTGGTATGAACAGTTTTGCAAGGCGGTGCATTTTAGATTTGATTTTGTGAAAATAATATCAAATAAAGCTTTGTGGCAGTGACATATAATAGAATTTAGAATTGCAGCTTTCTTTTCCATGCTATGGTTTTTTGTTTGCCTTTCATGACTTCTCTCTGGAAAAAGTGGTGAGAACGAGCTGCCTCAACAAGGCTTTTGGGACCTTCAGAAAATCACACAACCAAACCCAAACAGTAGCACTGGCATGGCTTTCCTCTGCTCTCTGAACTGACTTTGTGGGGAAGAGTTAATTCCTTGACCAGCTCATTGCCCTGTCAGACCATCTGCTCGGTGGCGCAGCTCAAAGCCGTCCAGTTCTTTTCCCCTTTCTCTTTTTCATGCGCTGACATTTTTATTCACCCATTAAAACTTTTAAGGGCCCATTATCTAAGAGGAAGGAATGCTGCTTTAATAGTGTGGTGGCTCCATTCTTGGGCCCCTTCTTTTCAGCGTGTATCCACCCAACTCTTGGTAGCAGCTTAAAGTTCTTCTGCTAAGAGGGGACCGTCTCCACTCTGAGATGCATGACAGCAGATCAGCTCAGACCATGACCCATCTTTTCACTAGCCCATTCACTTAAAAGCAAACTACTAACCCTTGACCTGCCTTCCACCACTCCAGCTCCATTGTTTCAGTTTCCCTTCTACGTGGTTTTCACATTTAAGAGATCTTGCAGCTCTGGGCTTAAGAACATGGGGCTTCCTTGGTTCTTTTATCAGAGGATTGTAGGAGTTGGTGTCTTATCTGTTGCAAATTTTTCTTCTCTTGCACAGTTTCTAGCACCATGTTAAACTTGTGCTTTGCTAATTGAAGTTTTTCTCTTTGTATGCAGATTTGATCTCAGAAAACTCAGATGGAGCCTGTAGCTCCTGCAAGAAACATGCAGTTGAGCAAAATTGATCTTGGCGGGACACAGATGTTTTACTGTTATATTAATATAGTTTGAGCAAAAATATTTTCTGTATGGTTTATGCTGGAAGAGTTCTGACAGAGCAAGAGAAAGCAAATCCCAGTTTTAGTTTAAAACTGCTATTTTAGTTAGTTAGTGTGAAGTTATTTTGCCACAGGCTTTCAGTTTGATTTCAGATTAATTAGTCCCTTATCACTACTTTTAAGTAGTAGCACTATTTAGGAACAGCCCAGAATTATTCATGCCCCTGGCAGATTTAGGTTTAAAGTATATATCTTTGTAAGGATTATGATTATTGATTAATATTCATCAAGAATTATAATTTAAAATCATAATTTGAAAAAAATAAATTTCTTAACCGAAAATCATTATTTACGAATAGAAATCAGAGATATCCTCTGGTGTTGTGATTATGGGCTCAGAGCTCTTTAATAATTACAAATTATTAACCAAAACCACCAACTGTCACTGTTTATTCAACCACTTCACCGAAGGTGGGGGAACTTCGACCTTGTTTTGACAGATAAATCACTCTTGCACAAAATAAACACAAACGCTTCTCTTAATTATATATATGAAGATTTATTGAAGCCAAATAATCCTGATATACCATTATTCTGGTCCAAAAACGTTCGCCTAATTAACAAGCACAATTCTACACAAAGGAAATAAAAATGACTACCTAACAATGATAATAAAAGAAAAATATATATACGCATTTAGTGTCTTTGAAGATCAAACCAGTAGTTTTATGGACAAAATGTGTAATGTGGGTTAAATGGAAAGAAAAGTCCTCCTGTTGTGCTGATGTCTTGATTGCAGCGATCAGCTGATAAAACGGTGGGGCCACGCCCCTTTAGCCACAACCAGCCGATCGCCCCAAATCTCGACAAAGGGTCATAAACTCTGAGGCGGGAACTCAGTGGAAAATCTCCAGCAATAAAACTGGAACAAAGAGTGGTCAGGCGAGGCCCAGACCGCAGTTGCTTTGAATTAAAAACTTTTAAAAGTCCAACTTCTAACTCCTGGCTGATTTGAGATCAGCCGGACAAAACATTAACCACACACAATTCAGCAGCGCTTGCGCACCAAATCAAAACACAGCTCAGCATAACATAATTCAATCAGTATTGCATGCAACAAGTTAATACCTGAGATTAACTACTGGTGATCCTACATCACCTTAACTATGCCTCATCCTGCCCAGACCTCTAAATACACCTATCCGGTTTAATATGAAAAGAACAAAATTACTTTGACGTTGATTTCTGCTCTGCACCGGTTGAGGATGGATCAGGTCTGAAGAAAAAGGAGGGGAGGGGGACCACGCGTCTGTGATCAAATTAAAGAAAAACAAAAGTTAATTTCTCATCCGTCCAGGAGGGGAAACGATGAACCGTTAGTTGACTGCATTACACAAGGAAGGAAAACTCATCTCCTTGGACATAGAACCTCTGTGGGTTTCCACCTGCGCCGGGTGTCGGCGTGGTCTTCGATCGGTAAACAAATCTCCTGATCTTCTCGCATCAGACAGATTCCCAGCTTTCAGGCTCTTCCGGGAATGGCCTTGTGGAGCAAAAGTTCGCCTGCGAGCTTTTGTCTCTCCAGATATGCGCTTCCAATACGCTGTCCTGTGAGACAGGCGGGAAATGGCAACGAAACTCTGCATCTCAGCCGGTATATGCTCCCAGTGACTTCAGAGCTGCGACGTCTGTTGAGCTGCGCATGTCAAAATGTGCGACCAAAATGGATGGCCCCAACATTTTTATTTTACCAACATGTTCCTTCTGGGTGGAAGTAATATTAACTTTTAGAGTAACCCATCCCGAGTCCTCACTTGAATCTGGTAAGAATCTGTGAAGGGAGCTATTGATTAGGGTGATGGAAAGAAGGCCTTCTAACCTATAAGACTTGAAGCTCATCACCAATGATAAATATTTAAAATGCGAGTGGATGGATATTGTTAATAAAAACAGTTTTGTTTTTTTCAAAATTTATTCTTCTTTTAGGGCTGCACGGTGGCGTAGTTGGTAGTACTGTTGCCTTGCAGCAAGAAGGTCCTGGGTTCGATTCTTACTGCATGGAGTTTGCATGTTCTCCCCGTGCATGCGTGGGTTCTCACCGGGTACTCCGGCTTCCTCCCACAGTCCAAAGACATGCCTGTTAGGTTAATTGGTCACTCTAAATTGCCCTTAGGTGTATGAATGAGTGTGTGCATGGTTGTTTGTGTGTTGCCCTGCAATGGACTGGCGACCTGTCCAGGTTGTACCCCGCCTCTCGCCCATAGACTGCTGGAGATAGGCACCAGCTCCCCCACGACCCACTATGGAATAAGCGGTAGAAAATGACTGACTGATTGATCCTTCTTTTAATCTTTTAAAAGTGATGTTTTGAGAAATACCTGTTTTGCTGTCAGAAAAAAACTGTGTACTGAGTTTCTTTCAAACTATAATTGGGTTACTCTTAGTGTATTGTTTCGTGCTAGTATTGGGTTGCCCTGAAAAGTAAAATAAGGATTCCATTCACCCCTCTGTTTGTGGGGTTGGGGTCTTAATTTATATCACAAAAAAGTGGTTAAATGTGTGACCCATATTCAGAGGCTTCAGCCCTCAACACAGCTGCTGTGTGTTCGATTACCGGCCCAGGCAACCTTTGCTCCATGTCTTCCTCGTCTCTCCATCCCTTTCCTGTCAGCTTACTGTAGAAAAAAGAGAGAAATAAAGGCCACTAGTGCTACAATAAAAACAAATAAAAAAATTAAGCGACACCTTAAATACAAATCTACAATATTAGCAGGCATCTGTGGGTATTAAATGTTACTTTTTCAAAATGTTACTTTTGGAGACCTAAAAAAATTCACATCTAAGCTTGTCAGTATATTGATTAAACTGTTTGCCACTGGTAAAATGAGATGCAAACTGTCAAATGATACTAGCAAACAATTTATACCTGCAACTTTCGCAGTTTTTATATGTGCTGAAGCAATATTGCATTCAAAACTCGAGGCTGCTCAAACAACTTTAGACTTCAGAAGATGACACTTATTGCTGCTGAGCTCCCCAGCATACACACATACTCAATCATGATCCATCATCATGTTTATTATGCAAAATAAGTTGTCAAAGGTGCCACCAAAACAGTGTCACGTATGTATGCATAATGACTGCAGATTTTGGAGATCTTGTTTTGTTGATCTTGTTTTGTTGTAATCTTGTACTAACAGACTGCTTCTTTATATATATATATATATATATCCAGAATGTTACTTTGGGTGACTTAAAACATACATATCTAAGTTTGACAGTATGTTGATTAAACTGTGTGCCACTTGTAAAATGAGATGCCGTCAAATGACACTAGCAAACTAATTATACCTACAACTTTCACTGTTTTTATATATGTACAGTACAGACCAAAAGTTTGGACACACCTTCTCATTCAAATAGTTTTCTTTATTTTCATGACAATGAATATTGTAGCTTCACACTGAAGGCATCAAAACTATGAATTAACACATGTGGAATTATATACTGAACAAAAAAGTGTGAAACAACTGAAAATATGTCTTATATTCTAGGTTCTTCAAAGTAGTGATGGAGTTGTTCCCAGAAACCCCTGCGTGCTCGTTTGTTTTGGTAAAGCTAAGTCCTATGCTATACTGTTTTAGTAAAACTAAATAATAAACGGAAACACAGTTTCTTTCGCCCGGCCGGGGAGACGTGTCAGCTGAGTCACCAGAGCACTTCTGACATTTCCTCCCCAAAGACAGGGTTTTTATTCAAAAGCAAGGCGTGTACAATTACAAAGAAAAACACATATTTTTAGCTGAGTGTCTGGTTGAACTCTTACACCTGGCATTCAGCTGTCCAGACGTTCACAACATTCCTGTTATTCTACTTTTGGGTGTTATCTGAAACATGTACAGAAATATCTTCACTGGTGCCAGGCCGACCACAGCCAAGTCACACACACACACACACACACACACACACACCTGTTTTGATCAATCCACTAAGTTACACAATACATTTCATTTCACACATTATTAAACCTAACTTGAGCATAGCAATGCAGACCCTATTAAGTATTTTAAATATTTTCCAACATTTCCCCCTTTTGAAGTCAATAAGACTTCACCTTAAAATGCCCACAGATTATATTGGAAGCAACTTTAAATCTTCAGCTTGCCTTCCTGCTCCTCATCATCTCCGTCTACCTCTAACAGTGGCATCATGGGGAGAAGCTGAGATGCCTTCCCTTCAATAGTGGAGGTGATAAATCTTACAACCAGAGATCGGATACATGGCACGCAGCAACACCCACACGTTACCATATTAGCTACAAACACAGCAATAGAAATGAACAGACATTATCAAACCCTTCCAGTGTCCAAACATGCCCGTCATCCAATCTTCAAAGGGATTATCAATTCCAGAATGTTCATGCATGGTTGCGGAGAGGGTCTTAAGTCCCTCTAAAGCCTTTGACACTGAACCATCCGGTGCAGTGTTGTTAGGAATAAAAGTGCAACACATATCTCCAAACATCGCACAGACGCCCCCTTTTTCTGCTAACAACATATCTAATGCCATTCGGTTTTGCACAGCCATGAGGGAGGTTGGTGCCAATTGTTCAGACAGACCTTCTACTGCATCCCTTGTTAGGTTAGCTAGTCGTAAAACATTATAATGGATGTAGTTGATGCGGTCAACATTCTTATCTGGGGTCACCGGGAAAAAGGCTGCAATTATGGGGATATTTTCAAAACCTGCTGAGACTTGATCTGCGATTTTATATTCATTTGGCACTCCTATGGCATCAATGTAAGTGGGGGAGCCCTGACTCAGGTCAAAGATTCCTGCGCTCCTTTTCATGACGTGCCTTCTGCTTCTACGTGTTAACGCCCTGGTCTTATCATGAGTGGTCGTAGCAGATGTTAGATTAGGTCCTATCAGGACCAGTGGTGCCTGTAGCCTAACCATGGCACACAATCCTACCGTCCTTTGTGGGATATTAGTGAGCAGTCTATGGTGTCCACAATAATAGTAGAGTCCTGACCTTGCCCAACGTCCAATGCCCCCGCCTGAAGCTGTCCTATTACACCAATCTAAGGGGATCTGTCCCACATTGATGTTAGGGTTTTGAGCAGTAAAATTAAAACAAGTATAAGTGTCATTCTTTTTTTGAGGGGTAAATGGTCCTGTTTTGGTGTTATTGGGGATGGGAGGAAAAATGCTGGCTAGTGTGGTGCAGTTAACTGGTGTGGCCTCCTTAGTTAGTTGTATCATACAATTGTAACCCCACGTGTCCTCTGGACACAGAGGGGCGGGATCGGTGGTAAGATGTGGTTGGGCTGAGGCACAGGCCACACACTCAGCTTTGCTTTGTTCTTTTGCTGTTTGTGTTATCCACTGAAGCCAAAGGTTATCTTCGGTATATCCTGTGGCCATTTGGATTACCTCTATAGGTTTCAATGTGGAATAATCAAGTTCCATCACCTGGGGTTTATTTTCTGGCCTAACTGTCGGTGGGACGGTAATTGTGTTGTCCTGGTGCACAGACGGTGTTTGAAAATTAACTTTTATTGGTCCCCATGTGTCTGTTCCTGACTGCCATACTGCAAGAGTAAAATACTCTACAGAGGGTTGAGTGCAGTCAACATGCATGGACAGCATAAGGGGGTTACGTCCGTTGGTAATGGCTCCACCTAGCGTGCCGCGCTGGATGCTGATATTTGTCAAATTACCGGGTATTGCCTTTTTATCAGGAGTCCATCCAGAGCCCATCCAACTAGTCACCCCACTCCAAGAGCCACATGGTGGGGGCCTGGGCAAGGAGTACCTCCGTTGTTTACAGTACTTAGGCCATTTTTTGTCCATGCATAAATAAATGGCATAACCTTCCCACCCGGCTCCGCCATTCCCGCAATTCCCTACCAGACAGAGGTCAAAAGAAAAGGTGGTGGTAGCCCAACAAACATAATTGAGCTCTACCCCCTCGATTTTAGCCATACACCAGTCCGCTTTTCCCTTATTGGTTGCGCGTTTGAACATTTGCTTAGTTTGGTGGCTGTCAGAGCATGTCTGGAATGGAAGTTCACAAAACAAACCCAAAATCACTGTAATAATGCAAAAAGATATGACACACAAACATCCCAAGACCCAACCCTTAGAGGATTTTGGTCCTACCCTTTGGCTCCCCATGACTATTCCTGGTAATACTTGTGAGTAATATAATCTTTGATACCTGTAAAAAAGAAATTAATAGAGATACAAAAGTTTTTGTTCAGTTTTTTAAAAATTCAGTATTTTACAAGTGGGAGGGAAAACTCTACCACTTTCAGTGACAGGGAAACTCAATCACTGCCGCCTCTTCTCCTGATGTTCTTTCTTCTCTTCAGCTCCCAGGTGTAGACTGACCTGGAGCCTTGCGTTCTCACCCCTGGGGATTATTCTGCCCTTGTGTGGGGTGAGAAATTTGATCTTCCTTCCCCGTGTTTCCTCTTAAGTTTTTCTGAACCTCAGCGAGGGATCTCTGCGGAGCGTCTGTCGCTGTACACTGACTCCAGTGGTACCAGGTGTCGCCTTTAGCCTTGAGTCTCACCGCATGTGAGGTTCTTTCTGTGACCTGGAATGGAGCGGTCCACCTGGGTTCTGACCACTTCCTTTTGATCACCTTCAGCAGGACCCACTGAGCTTCCGAGGTGGTGGTGCCTTTTCTGGTCTCTGGTTCTGCTGGGACCTGTTTAGAGAACGCTGCAACAAGACTGTGGAGAGATCTGTAATAATCACGGTGAGACATAGACTGTTCACATAACATTTAAAAAAGGTAGCCTGGTTTGGGGACCTGGAAATGGTCTCCCTGTCTGCAGTTCATGTGGAGTCAGACCATGCGTCTGATTCACGGAGCTTCTTACAGACATCAAGGCTAACGGCAAGGCTGTGACCCAATTCATTTTGGTCTGTGCACAGATTTTAGCCAATTTGGTTTTGAGGGTCTGATTCATTCTTTCCACCTTTCCCTGGGACTGTGGATGGTACACTGTCCCAAAGGAATGTTTAAGTCCCAAAAATTTCTCCACTTCTCTGAGCTCCTCGTTTTTGAATTGGGTGCCATTGTCTGATCTTATTTTGGCTGGAAAACCATGTCTGGGAATGTAATGATTAATTAAACACTTTACCACAGACTTGCTGTCTTCTTTCTTTGTGGCCCAGGCTTCTGGCCAACCTGTGAAAGCATCCACACACACTAGCAGATATCTGAACCCATTCACTCTCTCAGTCATATTTGTATGGTCAATAATGATTTCTTTCCCTGCAATAGGATCCACTGGGAATTTCCCTGGCGCTGGCTTCAAGGTAGGTTTGGCATTGAACTGTCTGCAAATTTCACGAGTTTATCCAATGCACTGCCATTGGTTTTAAATAAGGATGCCACCAATGTTCGAGATTTCTTATCATTTGTGTGGTCCCTACATGCCCCATGCCATGGGCTTCCTCCAGGGCTACTGTAGAGAGCCCTGGTGGCAGGATTGGACGTCCGTCTGGACTCCTCCAAAGTCCATTTTGGTCCTCACTGCCTCCTCTCGCCTTCCACATCGACTTTTCTTCTGGTGAGGCCCCCTTTTGTAGTTTCACTACTTCCTCCAGAGTGGGCTCTGGTGTGCACCCTACCTCTGAACACAACAATATATGTTTTGGTTGATACCCAGCACACTGCTTCGCTGCTTGATGTGCCGCCTGATTTCCCAGTGCTACTCTGGTATTGCTGCTGTCATGTCCTTTGCACTTGATAACTGCCACCTCCTGTGGTAATAGCAATGCTTCAGCCAACCTTCTCATTTCCTGTTCATGCTTAATGGGTTTCTGTCCTGCTGTCCTAAACCCTGTTCTCAACCATTGCTTTAATTCAACATGCACTGCACCTGTGGCATATGCTGAGTCTGTATAAATGTTTATTTTCTGTCCTTCTCCTAATTCTAGGGCCGCTATCACTGCCAAAACCTCTGCTCTCTGTGCTGATTGTGTGTCTGTCAGCTTTTCCGCTTTCACTGTTACAAAGTCCGACCCTGAGTCCTCCACAACTGCATACGCTGCTTTAAGTCCTTGTGTGTCATGTCTGAAACAGCAACCATCTGTATACAGATTTCTAGCATCTGTCAGAGATGTGCTTTGTAGGTCTGGTCTGATTTTTTCATTAAACTCCACTTTTTCTGCACAGACATGTGGTTCTCCTGACGTCATTCTGTCTGCCATATTTATGCCCTCATGTGTGTATGGGATGTTAGGAGCTTCCAGCACTCTGCTCAGTCTCTGTTGTCTCAGTGGTGAAAGTGTGAATGTTTTTGAGTTCACAAAAGCCACCACTCCATGTGATGTGAGAATATGAAGAGAGTGTCCCATAACAACATGGGCTGTTTTCTGGATTATTTTGGCCATCCCTGCTGCACGTCTGGTGCATTCGTGATGCCTTTGTTCCATGTTGTCAAGTATAACACTTATGTACATAAGGACAGTTTTTTCTGGAACAGCACCCCATTTGCTGTGTGTGCTGTTACATAAACATCCAAATAGAATGGCAGCATGTAGTCAGAATGTGCCAAGTGCGCAGCTTGAGATAAGTTTGTTTTGAGAGTGATAAAAGCTTCTTCAGCTTCTGTGGTCCATTCCAAGGGGGCAGTGAGATTTCTCATGCCCTGTTTTTTCACTAAGTCTCTAAGGGGAGCTGTGAGATCAGTGTAGCCAGGGACAAATGATCTGCTGTAACCTGTAAGGCCCAGAAATGACAACATGTCTTTCACAAAGAGTGGTTTTGGATGAGAAAGTACTGCAGATTGATGCGCAGGGGACATGCCGGTCCCTGGCTGGGAGATCACCCTGCCCAAGAAGTCCACTGTCTTCTGCAGATTTGAAGTTTGGCCTTACTGACTTTGTAGCCTGTCTTGGCCAGATGTGAAAGAACTACAGCAGTAGCCTCCAAACATTCAGTGACAGTGGGTGTGGCCAAGAGAATGTCATCAACATACTGGATGAGTGTAGTATGTGGTGGGAGTGGGCAGTCCTGTAAGGAGTCTTTAAGAACTTGGTTAAAGATTCCTGGGGAGAGAGCAAAACCCTGTGGCAAACGAGTGTATCGGTACCTATGTAATCTATAGGTGAAAGCAAAAATGTCCCTGCATTCTTCAGCTAAAGGCAGGCAAAAGAAAGCATTGGCCAGGTCAATGCATGTAAACCATGCATGTTCAGGATTAAGATTAGTGAGAGCAACATAAGGATTTGGAACAGGGACAGTAGGAGTGGACAGTGCTGCATTAACGGCCCTCAAATTGTGTGCCATTCTCCATTTCCCTGTTCCTTTTTTCTCAACTGGTAAAATAGGTGTATTCCATGGGGAGGAGTCAGCCGACTCTAATACACCGGCATTCCACAGACCCTCAATTGTGTCCTTAATGCCCAGTTCAGCAACGGGTTTATGAGGGTATTGGGACCTCCAGATTGGTTGATCAGAAGTAAGCTGAAAAGTAATGGGAGTACAGTGTATGAGGCCCACGTCCGTGGGACCTTCTGCCCAGAGTGTGGAGGGCATGCTCTGTACAACTGCCAGTGGGTGATCTGATTTTTCTCTACCATGTTGTCTGTCTAACTGTACATGTTCCAGGGTGCCTACATCTGTGGAATGATTAAGAATGCGATAAGTGTTCCCTGAAGGTGAATAGGAGAGGTTAGGAGTGGAAGAGAGGTGCCAATCCTGTAGGGAGAGGGAGCGTTTTAACACCCACCCTAACTCACGTGCTTCATGTCCTGGATGGAGGGCTAAAGAAACGTGCGGAACGCCATCAGCCCACATTTCAAACCACCCTTCCTGTTTTTTGGATAACTGTACAGAGGCGACGACACCTTCTGGAGCTACATAAATGTCAGTGGTGACAATGTCCCACGTCTTACCCTCCAGCTCATCAGCAAAGCTTTCCTGGTAGCATTCACAGTTATTTCTGTCATAAAACAGGGTGACATGTGGCGGGTCAGGGGGAGGAATATAGGGTGCCAGAGTGGAGATCCAGGATTTCCACCGAAGGAAGGAAGAGAGAACACAGATAGAGAGTCTTGTGATTCAGATAAGAAAGAAATTAAGTCCTTTTGGTTTTTTTTGTGGAGCTGTAGGGGCGGGACAAGAGGTGAGAGCAGCCTGTGGGCTGGACAATCCACGAACAGTTACATGCCCTTCTTTGACGTCAAGTACAAGGTACAGCCCTGTGGGAGGAGATGTAGGAGGGGGAGGAGGCTGAGCAGATGGTGGGGGAGGCGCATAGGGCGGTGGTTTGTCAGCTGTTTCCTTATTCCTGTCAGTGTGTGGTTCTGTATGTGTGGTGTCAGGTTTATCAAACATTGCATATTTTCCTCCCTGCCATATTAAAACCATCTGAGAACAGAATGTCTCATTTTTTGGTGCCTTGTCCCTTGTCTCTTTAAACTTGCCTTTAAACCAACCACTGTCTTTGCTTTTCTCTTCTGCCAACTCCTTTTCTTTTTTAGCTTTCTTCATGTTCAGCCAAAACCATCTGCCAACACTCTTTCTGGTTTTTTCACCTATACCATCTTTCTCCACTTCCTCTTGTATTTTCTGGTTAATTTTCTTAATCAACTTTTCAGCCTATTTTTCCTCTTGAGTCTGCTGCACCAGCTGTCTTACAACATACACCTGTTCCTTAAACGTTTTCCAAACCGGTGCCTCTGCACCCCAACTTGAGTCATTAAACTCCCTGTCAAACTCTCCGTCCATCTTTCACAAACTTGTGGCCAACCAGAACGTATGGCATGCTATGTCCCAAGCTTCCGGTCTAATTGAGAATTATTCTAATCAATTCTCAAGACATCACAAGTGTTTCAGTCATCCATACAAAACAGCAATCAGTTATCTGTCCTTGTTAACACCACGAGGTTCGCCAGACAGGTAACTGCATTCACACAACAACAATGAAGAGTTCTGCCGTCTGCAGGGCGTCTCTCCTTTTCACACTCTCATACACTCCGCCTGATAACGTCTGTTTACACAGATTATACCTTCTGTGAACAGCTCATGTATTGTTTATGTGTTTGTTTTATGCAACTTCTATCTATTATTGGAGTGCACTAAATGCGCTCCAGTTTCTGTTTTATTCTAGCTGAATTATCCTATTCAGCTCATAGTTTCTCTTAATCTGTTCTATTCTCACTATTATATATATAACTCACATTCAAAGACTCTAACTGTTACTGATCTCACAGGCTCATCCAGCCTGCTCATAGCTTCACGGGACTTTTGACTATGTGTTTTTAAGTTTTACCACATCTATAATCTGGTTTTATTGAGACAGAACTCAAATAAAACACAGCATTCAAACCTTTGTGTTTTTGCCCGGTCTTAGCTTTCTGACTCCAGAATACAATGCACAACCTAGGGACTTTAACCCTATTTTAAGGACTCAAACCTTAAGAAAACTGTTTACAATTCGGAGGTCCCCACCCTCCGGGCCTTCAACCCAGCAAAATCATGAATTCTCGTCAGAAAACATGTGGAGTTGCCAAACTCAGGAAACACACACGGGCCTCGAACCCTTATCTAGAGGGCCTCTAACCCTTTGGTTCAAAAAACACTTCTCATTTTGCTTTTCGTGACCTCTTTTACAGTACCTTAATGCATTACTTTACACGTGTTAAATTTAGCAGAACATTTCACTTACTCAGACATCTGACACCAATAATTTAGGCCTATCGACAATGCCAAAAGTGCAGAGTTCGTTTAAACAGGTTTCTGCTTAACTCGTAAGAAGTGCGGGTGTACCCGGTGTCAGAGTCTTTTGGTGAAGTTCTGATTTAGCCGAAAGTCCTCGCTTTTCCCAAATCACGTCGGGAGTCACCAAGTTGATGGGGTTGTTCCCAGAAACCCCTGCGTGCTCGTTTGTTTTGGTAAAGCTAAGTCCTATGCTATACTGTTTTAGTAAAACTAAATAATAAATGGAAACACAGTTTCTTTCGCCCGGCCGGGGAGACATGTCAGCTGAGTCACCAGAGCACTTCTGACATTTCCTCCCCAAAGACAGGGTTTTTATTCAAAAGCAAGGTGTGTACAATTACAAAGAAAAACACATATTTTTAGCTGAGTGTCTGGTTGAACTCTTACACCTGGCATTCAGCTGTCTGTTCAGACGTTCACAACATTCCTGTTATTCTACTTTTGGCTGTTATCTGAGACATGTAGGGAAATATCTTCACTGGTGCCAGGCTGACCACAGCCAAGTCAGACACACACACACACACACAGACACACACACACTCTTGTTTTGCTATATGTAGTGAGGACCATCTGTTGACTCCAATTGACTTCCATTGATTTTCAGTCATTTTCAACCCTTTCTATGCCATAACCCTGACAATAACCCTAAACCTAACTATTACCAGTGCTTACCTACCCCTAACCTTAACCTAAACTCAATTCACACCTTAGTCCTAAACCTAACCGTTAGCAAAATAGGTCGTGAGGACCAGCAAAATGTCCTCACTTTGGTACAAACGGTCCTCAATTTGATGGTGAAATCGGGAAAATGGTTCTCACTGTGATGCCAAGACAGGAACAAACACACACACACACACACACACACACACACACCTGTTTTGAGCAATCCACTAAGTTACACAGTACATTTCATTTCACACATTATTAAACCTAACTGCAGACCCTATTAAGTATTTTAAATATTTTCCAACAGTAGCCACCTCTTGCTTTGATTACTGCTCCGCACACTCTTGGCATTCTGTTGATGAGCTTCAAGAGGTAGTCACCTGAAATGGTTTTCACTTCACAGGTGTGCCCTGTCAGGTTTAATAAGTGGGATTTCAAGCCTTATAAATGGGGTTGGGACCATCAGTTGTGTTGTGCAGGAAGTGGATACAGTACACACCTGATAGTCCTACTGAATAGACTGTTAGAATTTGTATTATGGCAAGAAAAAAGCAGCTAAGTAAAGAAAAACGATTGGCCATCATTACTTTAAGTAATGAAGGTCAGTCAGTCCGAACAATGGGGAAAACGTTGAAAGTGTCCCTAAGTGCAGTCACAAAAACCATCAAGCGCTACAAAGAAACTGGCTCACATGAGGACCGCCCCAGGAAAGGAAGACCAAGAGTCACCTCTGCTGCAGACAATAAGTTCATCCGAGTCACCAGCCTCAGAAATCGCAGGTTAACAGCAGCTCAGATTAGAGAACAGGTCAATGCCACACAGAGTTCTAGCAGCAGACACACCTCTAGAACAACTGTTAAGAGGAGACTGTGTGAATCAGGCCTTCATGGTAAAATAGCTACTAGGAAACCACTGCTGAGGACAGGCAACAAGCAGAAGAGACTTATTTGGGCTAAAGAACACAAGGAATGGACATTAGACCAGTGGAAATCTGTGCTTTGGTCTGATGAGTCCAAGTTTGAGATCTTTGGTTCCAACCACCGTGTCTTTGTGCGGTGCAGAAGAGGTGAATGGATGGACTCTACATGCCTGGTTCCCACCGTGAAACATGGAGGAGGAGGTGTGATGTTGTGGTGTTGCTTTCCTGTGACACTGTTGGGGATTTATTCAAAATTGAAGGCATACTGAACCAGCATGGCTACCATAGCATCTTGCAACGGCATGCTATTCCATCCGGTTTGCGTTTAGTTGGACCATCATTTATTTTTCAACAGGACAATGACCCCAAACACACATAAAGGCTGTGTAAGGGCTATTTGGCCAAGGAGAGTGATGGGGTGCTGCGCCAGATGACCTGGCCTCCACAGTCACCGGACCTGAACCCAATCGAAATGGTTTGGGGTAAGCTGGACCGCAGAGTGAAGGCAAAAGGGTCAACAAGTGCTAAGCATCTCTATGAACTCTTTCAAGACTGTTGGAAAACCATTTCAGGTGACTACCTCTTGAAGCTCATCAACAGAATGCCAAGAGTGTGCAGAGCAGTAATCAAAGCAAAAGGTGGCTACTTTGAAGAACCTAGAATATAAGACATATTTTCAGTTGTTTCACACTTTTTTGTTCAGTATATAATTCCACATGTGTTAATTCATAGTTGTGATGCCTTCAGTGTGAAGCTACAATATTCATAGTCATGAAAATAAAGAAAACCTTTTGAATGAGAAAGTGTGTCCAAACCTTTGGTCTATATACAGGGGTTTTACAATGAAACTGAAACACCTGTCATTTTAGTGTGGGAGGTTTCATGGCTAAATAGGACCAGCCTGGTAGCCAGTCTTCATTGATGGCACATTGCACCAGTAAGAGCAGAGTGTGACGGTTCAATTAGCAGGGTAAGAGCACAGTTTTGCTCAAAATATTGAAATGCACACAACATTATGTGTGACATACCAGAGTTCAAAAGAGAACAAATTGTTGGTGCACGTCTTGCTGGCGCATCTGTGACCAAGACAGCAAGTCTTTGTGATGTATCGAGAGCCACGGTATCCAGGGTAATGTCAGCATACCACCAAGAAGGACGAACCACATCCAACAGGATTAACTGTGGACGCAAGAGGAAGCTGTCTGAAAGGGATGTTCGGGTGCTAACCCGGATTGTATCGAAAAAACATAAAACCACGGCTGCCCAAATCACGGCAGAATTAAATGTGCACCTCAACTCTCCTGTTTCCACCAGAATTGTCCGTCGGGAGCTCCACAGGGTCAATATACACGGCCGTGCTGCTATAGCCAAACCTTTGGTCACTCATGCCAATGCCAAACGTCGGTTTCAATGGTGCAAGGAGCGCAAATCTTGGGCTGTGGACAATGTGAAACATGTATTGTTCTCTGATGAGTCCACCTTTACTGTTTTCCCCACATCCGGGAGAGTTACGGTGTGGAGAAGCCCCAAAGAAGCGTACCACACAAACTGTTGCATGCACAGAGTGAAGCATGGGGGTGGATCGGTGATGGTTTGGGCTGCCATATCATGGCATTCCCTTGGCCCAATACTTGTGCTAGATGGGCGCGTCACTGCCAAGGACTACCGAACCATTCTTGAGGACCATGTGAACCCAATGATTCAAACATTGTATCCTGAAGGCGGTGCCGTGTATCAGGATGACAATGCACCAATACATACAGCAAGACTGGTGAAAGATTGGTTTGATGAACATGAAAGTGAAGTTGAACATCTCCCATGGCCTGCACAGTCACCAGATCTAAATATTATTGAGCCACTTTGGGGTGTTTTGGAGGATCGAGTCAGGAAACGTTTTCCTCCACCAGTATCACGTAGTGACTTGGCCACTATCATGCAAGAAGAATGGCTTAAAATCCCTCTGACCACTGTGCAGGACTTGTATATGTCATTCCCAAGACGAATTGATGCTGTATTGGCAGCAAAAGGAGGCCCTACATCATACTAATAAATTATTGTGGTCTAAAACCAGGTGTTTCAGTTTCATTCTCAACCCCTGTTATATATATATATTTGGTGTATATATATATATATATATATATATATATATATACTACCAGTCAAATGTTTTAGATACACTTTCTCACTTAATGGGTCTCTTTATTTTTTTGACTGTTTACATTGTAGATTCTCACCAAAGACCACAAAACTCTGAATGAACACACATAGAATTATATAGTAAACAAAAAGTGTGAAATAACTCTAAACATTTATATATTTTAGATTTTGCAGAATAGTCCCCCTTTGCTTTCATAACTGCTTTGCTGTCTTGGCATTCTCTCCATGAGCTTCATGAGGTGATCACCTGAAATAGTTTTGCAAAGAGTCTTGAAACAAACTTCCCAGAGGCTCATTGAGAGACAGCCAAAGGTAAATATTTCAGTCATTACAGAAAAGGGTGGCACTTTAAGGAATAGGAAATATAAAACATATTTAAAGTTCTTTTGCAAGTTATGTTGCTATCAACTTCCATATGTGTTCATTCACAGTTTTGATGCCTTCAGTGAGAATCTACATACAATGTAAATAGTCATAAACATAAAGAAAACCATTAAATGAGAAAGGCGTTCTAAAAGTTTGGACCAGAAGTGTATCTTGGTTAAGCAAAAGACAGTATTTGAGTATTTGAATAGTTGGAATTAGTGATTTTAAATCAAATACAACACTAAACAAGTGATTTGATCTAGTATTATTTATGAAGTATAGAACATACAGGCCAAGTCAGCATCTCTCGTATCTTGTTTTTACAGTGACCACTGTCTAGTAAGGTAAAATCCGTTTAAACTCTGCTCTTGTTCAGGCTCTCACTTGTCCACTATCTTTTTTCCCCTCTCTTCCTCTGAAAGCATTGTCCTTGGTTCCTTTTATTTCAAGTTTTTTTCAGGCCTAATAACACACCTTTAAAAACATCTCATTATCTTGTTGGAATGTCAGGTTGAATCCTAAAGTAAGTAGAGATTCTGGTTAGATGGGCTTATAACCACAGTTGTGAAATGTGGTTTCTCTGTCCACGCGGCATTCAAGGTCATATTTGGGCTGGAAAATGTGCATAATGAATGTCAGTGTGCCATCACAAAATGTCAGAAGCACAATATTTTACAATTCTAGTAGTGTTGTGCGTTTAATACCATGTCCTGCAGTTATTCCTGTTGATTAAGCTGAACTTCAATTAAGTTAATGACATACATACAAGTTGATTCTTGTTCAAGAGAATTGAAAAGTACCTTATCCTGGTTACCTTCTCCCAGAGGACTAGGTGGTTTATTTCTTCAGGCATGTAAATGAGCGCTAGAAACTAAGCAAATTAAATAAGTTCTTGTAGCACCAGAAAAACATTCAGAAGCCAATCTTTTTCCCATGAATTTCAAAAAATGTTTTCTGCCTAGTAGCGCAAGTTTCTTATAACTATTTAACCCTTTTCAGTCAGGTAAGTGAAGTCACTGTGCAAAAACAAACCTCAAATGGCTTCGTCGTGAAATCTTTAATGCGCTCGCACCACAAATAGCTTGCATCTTCTGAGATGTAGACGCAGGGCATTATTGTTTTAAAACCTCAAATTAGCTGCTAAAGAAACAACCAGCTGTCCATGGTTTTTTTATGCAAATCAACACAACCCCCCAAACTGCAATTAGTGGTAACATTGTTCACATAGTTTTTTGTCATTTATTTAAGTTCTTTGCTTAAAACTAGTAAGAAACAATAGCTGAAGAAAAATTAAGCACTCAATCAATCAATGTTAAATGCCAGACTAATGAGAGGAAGACTTTCTTATATCTTCATTCCATTCCAAAGTTTACATAAAATAAAATTACCATGCCTTTAAACAATTTGAAAATGCACTAATAATAATAATGTCATAGCTCCTGATAGGTTAATTTAAAACGTTTGAGTTATTGGACTCACACCTGTGGATATATTTTAAGGAGATGCCTCAAACAGACTTCTTCCTTGAGTAAAATCGGGCAAGACATCAGAAACTGAATTGTGGACTGCCACAACTCTTGATCATCCTTGGGTATAATTTTCTAAGGCCTGAAGCTGCTACGTTTATCTGTTCAAACAAATACATGCAAGAATAAACAGCACGGGAATGTCAAGACATCATGCTGATCCGGGAGGAGGCGGTTTCTGTATCCCAGAGATTAAAGTGTTTTGGTGCAAAAAATGCAAATTAATCCCAGAACAAAAGCAAATAATCTTGTGATGATGCAGGCTCAATTTGGTAAGAGAGTAAAACAAGTCCTGTTCTGACAAGGGGTGAAAGGGCCCTCACTATTCCTTTTTGGGAGGAAAATGGAGGGTACTTGCAGTTCAAGAACACTATATCAACTGTGAAGTACAGGGGCACGAGGAGGTTGTTTCAGTGTAATTTTCTGGATCAAAATCTTCTGAAAAAGGTTTAAAGTAAACAGTTTTTGTCTTGTGTTGCACTGAAAAGGTAATTCTGCTGGTTATACTTTCAGCAGGTTATCAAACCTTCACAAATAAAACCTTAAATGTGCTGGCTTCTTTCAGGAGCAATACCTTTAAATGTTTGGTTCAGAGGTCATATGCTGTGATGGGAAGACAAAGTTATGGGAACTTGAGCATGCTCTTTTATTGCAGTATTATTCCCTGTTCACCACAAGTGCAGACGCTGCATGGCTCTGTTCTGTGTTAAGCTCTGTAAAAACCCATATCCCCTCTGATTTGCTCTTTAGATGACATTTAAATTGCCCTACTCAGCTCCAAGTCTATTTCCTGTCCACATTTCTGAACAGGACATGTTGTTTAATAATTAGAAATATGGGTTCCTGGTTAGCAGAAAGTTTGATTGACTGTTTTATTTTAACATTTTGAAGGCTGAACCTGGCCCTTTTGTGTCAACACTTGGCCTTGAATTGGTCCACTGACAAAAATCCAGGTTTTGGCAGCAGTCTGACATATTATGGATGGAAAGGTGCGTTGTTCCATGTTCATATAAGGTTATGGATTCAGATAACCACTTTGGTCAGTAATCATAAGTCGCTTCACGCTGCAGAAAATTTACTCTGGTCTAAATGGAGGAATGTTTTCTGCTTTGGGTGCAGATCAGTGTTGTTTTTAGCAGGCATCTTAGGTTTAGTCTTAGTCTTTTGGACGAAAATTATTTTTAGTTTTAGTCACATTTAGTCATTTTTATATGTGATAGTTTTAGTCCAGATTTAGTTGACAAAAACTTAAAAAGGTTTTAGTCTAGTTTTAGTCAGCTTTAGTAAAAAAAAAAAAAGTATTTTCTATCTTTGTATACAAAGTACACCTCCAGTAAAGGTTCTACACCTGAATACAAAACAATCAAATGTAGATATTATATCTTCAAAAACATATATACACATCCATCCATCCATCCATCCACTCACTCACTCACTCACTCACTCACTCACTTAATGGGTCTCTTTTTTCATGACTATTTAAATTGTAGATTCTGACCAAAGTCACACAGAATTACACATAATTATTTAGTAAACAAAAAGTGTGAAATAAATCTAAACATTTCTATATTTTAGATTCTTGAGAATAGCCACCCTTTGCTTTAGGTACTGCTTTGCTCTCTTGGCATTCTCTCCATGAGCATATATGTACATATACAGGGGTTGGACAATTAAACTGAAACACCTGTCATTTTAGTGTGGGAGATTTCATGGCTAAATTGGACCAGCCTGGTAGCCAGTCTTCATTGATTGCACATTGCACCAGTAAGAGCAGAGTGTGAAGGTTCAATTAGCAGGGTAAGAGCACAGTTTTTCTCAAAATATTGAAATGCACACAACATTATGGTTGACATACCAGAGTTCAGAAGAGGACAAATTATTGATGCTCGTCTTGCTGGTGCATCTGTGACCAAGACAGCAAGTCTTTGTGATGTATCAAGAGCCACGGTATCCAGGGTAATGTCAGCATACCACCAAGAAGGATGAACCACATCCAACAGGATTAACTGTGGACGCAAGAGAAAGCTGTCTGAAAGGGATGTTCGACTGCTAACCCGGATTGTATCCAAAAAACATAAAACCATGGCTGCCCAAATCACGGCAGAATTAAATGTGCACCTCAACTCTCCTGTTTCCACCAGAACTGTCCGTCGGGAGCTCCACAAGGTCAATATACACGGCCGGGCTGCTATAGCCAAACCTTTGGTCACTCATGCCAATGCCAAACGTTGGTTTCAATGGTGCAAGGAGCGCAAATCTTGGGCTGTGGACAATGTGAAACATGTATTGTTCTCTGATGAGTCCACCTTTACTGTTTTCCCCACATCCGGGAGAGTTACGGTGTGGAGAAGCCCCAAAGAAGCGTACCACTCAGACTGTTGCATGCCCAGAGTGAAGCATGGGGGTGGATCAGTGATGGTTTGGGCTGCCATATCATGGCATTCCCTTGGCCCAATACTTGTGCTAGATGGGCTGCCAAGGACTACCAAACCATTCTTGAGGATGATGTGCATCCAATGGTTCAAACATTGTATCCTGAAGGCGGTGCCGTGTATCAGGATGACAATGCACCAATACACACAGCAAGACTGGTGAAAGATTGGTTTGATGAAGATGAAAATGAAGTTGAACATCTCCCATGGCCTGCACAGTCACCAGATCTAAATATTATTGAGCCACTTTGGGGTGTTTTGGAGGAGCGAGTCAGGAAACTTTTTCCTCCACCAGTATCACATAGTGATCTGGCCACTATCCTGCAAGAAGAATGGCTTAAAATCCCTCTGACCACTGTGCAGGACTTGTATATGTCATTCCCTAGACAAATTGATGCTGTATTGGCCGCAAAAGGAGGCCCCCTACACCATACTAATAAATTATTGTGGTCTAAAACCAGGTGTTTCAGTTTCATTGTCCAACCCCTGTATATACACATGCATATATACATACATACACTATCGGTCAAAAGTTTTAGATACACTTTCTCACTTAATGGGTCTCTTTATTTTCATGACTATTTACATTGTAGATTCTCACCAAAGGCAACAAAACTATGAATGAACACACAAGAAATATGTAGTAAACAAAAAGTGTGAAAAACTCTAAATAGTTTTTATATTTTAGATTCGTCAGAATAGCCACCCTTTGCTGTAAGTACTGCTTTGCTCTCTCGGTATTCTCTCTATGAGCTTCACCTGAAATAGTTTTGCAAAGAGTCTTGAAACGAACTTCCCAGAGGTTCATTGAGAGACAGCCAAAGGTTAATATCTCAGTCATCACAGCAAAGGGCGGCTACTTTAAGGAATCTAAAATATTAAACATATTTAAAGTTCTTTTACAATTTCTCATTTGCTACATAATTCCACGTGTTAATTCACTGTTTTGATGTCTTCAGTGAGAACCTACTTACAATGTAAATAGTCATAAACAAAGAAAACCATTAAATGAGAAAGGCGTTCTAAAACTTTTGACTGGTAGTATACATATATACACATACGTGCATGCATACATTCATGCATACATATATACACATACATACATACATTTTATATATATAACGTTGAGTTTCATTGTTTTTGTGTGTGTCCCCAACTTTATTGACGCAAGTCATGGTTGGGGCTGCATGATGTCACCGACGTACCCTTGTGACCTTAAGCCTAAAGTTAGTAGACTCTACGTATGATAACAAAGCACATATAACTTGACCTGTTTAATATATCGCAACGTGCTCCCAGTACATAAGCACACAAAGAGATGGCCTTACCGTCACTGAATATAAACATGGCTAAACATGCTGATAACGTTACAGAAGCATTTCTCTGTTTCAGACAGTCACTCAAGCAGCGCATCACACTTGCTGCCTGGTGAAAAATCTCTGCATGTTTTACACATAACAGTAACACATAAGCTAATAATTGATGTGAGCGCAGCCAATCTAATTTTAACCTGAAGTTACCAGCCCATTTGCCTAGGAGCTTTTATGCAGGAATGGATCACCAGCCGATTATCGTGTAACATTGGATGTACAGCATATAATATGTAAACAGGACTTATTGTAACTCACCTTTGAAATAATATCAGCATGGTGAGTCTTTAGGTGCTGCTTAAGATTTGTGATATTTTCCCACATAGTTCGTGGCCACATTTACCACCATTGCCCTCTACAATACATTCAGATTTTCTTCTTCTTAGTTTTATGGCAGATTGCAATCAGAGTATTCTGATTTTCTTTCAGATGGATCATATTTTAAATAAGACTCATTTCGTCAACAAAAACTCACACACGTCTTGTCATATTTTAGTCACCCAAGAGCCATCTTGTCATCGTCTCGGTATCGTCATGAAAAAAAGGGGCTTCAGTGAAATCATTTTGCCATCGTTAACAAAAAACACTGGTGCAGATAGAAACTGAGAAAAGAAACACGAAACTCCACATTTAATTAAGGCATCCCTGCAACTCACTGTCAAAATCGACTTACAGCATCAGATATGTTGATCCACATTCTGTTTAGCATAGCCTTTTCTGTTAGGTCTTAATTTCTGATGGCTTAGCTTCTTGTCAAGGATGTAAACAGCTGTGACAGGAAAGTATGAGAGGATTGCATAACCTTCTCATGCTTGTTGACAGACTTAAAGAGATGGACAGCACCTTGGTCAGAAGGTCAGGATTCTTGTTTAGCTTGGCATCACCTGAAGTAAACCAACTCAATATTCATGCCATCAGCATGAGTGGACTTGCAGTGCAAAATTATTCACACCTCTTTAACCTTTTCCACATTTTGTCAGTTTCAACCATAAACTTCCATACATTGTATTAGGAATTTTGTGATAGGGTTAGAGCTATGCATAAAGTAAGGCATAGTTGGAAGAGACAATCTAAAAAGGTAGTTGTGGACAAGTTTAAAACAGGGTTGAGTTTTAAAACAGCACCCCAAGCTTTAAACATCTCACAGAGCATTGTTTAGTCCATCATCAGAATATTGAAAGAGAATTGCAAACATACAACTCTGCCAGGACATTGCTGTGCACCTGAACTGACAGTCCAGACAAGGATCACATTAATCAAAGAAGCATCCAAGAGGACCATAGTGACCCTGGAGTTTTTGCAGAGATCAACAGCTCAGATAGAAAAATGTGTTTACAGGATAACTATTAGTTATGCGATCCACAAATCTGTCTGTTATGAAAAAGCTGCCAGAAGAAAGCCACTTTTGATGGCAATCCATAAAATTATTCAGTTTGCAGTTTGCCTCAGACATGTAGGGGAAACAACATTAAGTGGAAGAAGGTGCTCTGGTCAGATGAGACCAAAAGTGAACTGTTTGGCCTAGATGGAAAACTAACACTGCACATAACCCTGCATAGGCCATCTTCCCACAGTAAAACACGGTAGTTGCGGCATAATGCCATGGGGATCCTTTCCGTCTGTCAGGCAGGAGAACTGGTAAGAGTTGATAGGATGAATGGAGCTAAATATGCTGGACAAGGACCCTTATAACCACACACTTAGCAAGATGTTAAAGGAGGTTAAAAAAAATCTCACTGTTGAAGAACAGCAACAAAGAGTGGTATCAAGTCTCAATTCAAAAACCAATTAGACTCAATCTATAGCTGTCCTACCATCACGGATGCAAATATTTGGAGTTTGCTCCAGGTGAGTTTGGCATATAACAAGGGATGACCATTTAAAAAGAAAGTCAGAAAATCTGTGGGAATTCTCTTCCAGTTCTTTTGAACATTATTAAGAGTGGACTGCTTCAAGATCTATTTGAAATACAGGGACGTTTTAAATATTAATCTGGTTTTCTCAAAAGTTTCTATAAAACATATGTAAATAAAGCCTTCTGGTAACATACACTTACTTTTTTAACATCATCAATGTCTAGGAATCTTTAATTAGTAATCCATGAATTCTCGGTTTCCTTGGGTAAAAAATGTGACCGATTTCCAATTTCTGTGTGCCTCTTACAAGAGAACATGCCATTTAAGTTGGTCTTCATTAGTATGAATATGCCAAAATAAATTAGTTCCTCACTTGAACTTACCAACATCTATAGTCCGAGCAATATTAAAAAAATTAACATAAACTGAAACTGCACCAAATAAGGCTGGACAAAGGTCTAGAAAGTTGGTAAGAGGTTGGGAAGATGGTGAGAGGTTAAAAAATCCCTAAAGGTCACTGTTAGAAGGCTGCACAGATTTTGGGCCTTTAGTGACACCATGCTGTCAGCGAGTCACCATCCTTATTTTAAGGATTTTATACAGATGGTTAAAAGGGGTAGCAATGGTTGCAAAGAGTGCTATGTAATTTACAGGGGGCCTTGGATCGCTTCAGGTACACTGCAATGAAATAATGACTCTACATTCTTCTTTCTGAAAGGTGTTGGAATGGTTTAATCAAATACTCGCAAACGTATGTCATCATTTATGAGTCATAAAAGTGTGCACTGACAACCTTATTTCACAAAAAAATGTTTGATCTCAATCTCTGCTGGGAGAGTTTTTTTTTTGTATGTTTCACGTTTCTTTTCTTTATGGGGGATTACTACAAATAAAATTACAGGTCAATGGGATCAGCTCCTGCTGGGAATTTTATCCTTTTCTCTTGGCAGCCCTTCTTTTTATAGCCTGGAAAGTATAAGCATGCTCCAACAAGAACTTGACTCTTTGTTAAAGGATACTGAGCATATCAGTCACCAGCAGTCAGCAGGCGTACGAGGCTTCTTGGGTCAGAATGCGTGAACATTTCAGTCCACTTACCATCTCTGTGATATTTAATGTAAATCAAACTCTTACTGAACACACCATAGCTTTGAAAACAATGTCTAAGTGTCTAACAGTGTCTTCATGACAGTTGAGAGATAAGCTTTCTTCATATGTCCCACTCTTTTCTCCAACCAGAAGGCACAAAGGAGGGGCCCACTTGCATGGACAAGAATCACGGCTGCGCGCACATCTGCAGGGAAGCGCAAAAGGGTGGCATCTCCTGTGAGTGCCGACCTGGATTCCAGCTCACCCGTAACATGAAGGACTGCAAACGTAAGTCATCCCAACCCCAGGGGTTTCATGCAAACATGCACAAACGTCAGCAGGTCTGCTTTTTAGGCTTCTCAGGAAGAAGGTAGTTGGGGCTTGGAAACAGGCCGGTGATGGATAATCGCACTCACGGCACAAACCTCTTCCAAAAATGTTTGCAGTTGATCTTTATGTGGCATTACCGAGCTCTGACTAATCTTCTCAACAATTCTCGTAAGCGGAACAAAAAGAAAAAAATGTTTTTCAAATAAGAAGGGATCATTTACACGACTGGAGCAAGTGTGGAGGTTAGTCGAAGGGGACTGCTCGGATGGACAGTGTACAAGTCCTGTTGCTGTGCAGCAGAGATCATCCTGTCAAAGCTGGGGGTATGTTAGGGTGGGGGGGATTTGTCTGTGTTTGGATAAGGATTGGAGAAGTGTTATTCCATAGTTTTTCAGTGACCGCTCAGGAAAAAGCCAAAAGGTGTTGGGATGGGAGAGTGCAGACAGGGTGACGACGGAAGCCTCTGCTCAATCATGCTCTTTTTCACTCTGTCATCGCAAGTTTGTTCGAAAGGTTAAGCTACGCTCTGCTACACAAATGTCCTTCACAGTAGCATGCAAAGTTGCATTAGAAATTGAACTCTTCCTACTATTTGTTTCTAAAATAATCCATGAAATGCTGGAAATGAAGAGAAAAGCATTTTATTGCTGCAAAATTAATTGAGTTTGTCAGATTGTGCTCCTAATCCTAAAATAATCTTAGGCTCAAATGAGGTAACCTTAGAAAATCAATTGTGATGAGTGCTAAAATAAGAGCCAATTATTCCATATAATTATAGTAAATTAAATATTTTCGTCCTTTGCTTCAACTAATTCCCTGTTTATATAAAGTGTTACTCTGTGAGTTTTGGCGATACTAGCTGAACAACATGGCTGCTTTAACCCATTTCTAGTTAAATATTCTGCTTAAATTCAGATTTTGTATATTTAGTCATAGCTTTAGGGGTGTAGCTCAGTCTTCACAAACTTACCCATTTTGGCATCATCTATCTTTCATAAATAATGAAGTGGTAGAATCTGCGGTGTGTAGTTTTGCCCACTTTAGGTTAGATTTACATCATTTTACAGCCTGTTAAAGACCAGATCATTTATGCATTTAAACCCTAAAATTGACTGAGGTGAATTAGTTTTGGTGTCTTACTAGCAATCTGACACTGCTAACATGTGAAGATAAGCATCTCTGTTAAGAATGAAAGCTTGCTGTTTATATCCAGTAATGGCGTCATAAATAGTTTGGTCTGGTTCAAAGCAAATAATTCTCTTTTTAAATTATTCATAGCAACTCTTAGGAGGGCATGATGATTAGACAGACACAGAGCTGTGGAGTTTATCAATGTATTTTTGATGTTTTATTTACTATTACTGGCTGTAATATTAATATCTAGATAGATGAAAAACTGCTCAAGACTATAAAAAATATGTATAAATGATTTGGGGATACATTTTCTCTTGAAACTTTGGCAGTGAAAGTTTAGAATCCAGATGGTGTCTCAATACTGGTAAAAATGTGTGTACAGAAAACAGAGGACTGTGGATCATTTAGAGAGAAGAAGAATTGTAAAATATTCCTCTCTTTGTATGAAATACATGTTCTATTTCAGAAGGCTGTACAGAATTGACATCAAACAATGAATTTGTACTATAAGAGATTTCCCCAGTGATAAAATGTACTCAAATTAAAGACAGAATTTTTCCTTTTTTTCCTTCTAATATATATATGTTCGTTTTAGGGATTTTTACTCATCTTTAACTGCCGTAGTGTAGTTAGCATGAGGAATTAAACATCCTGCACAGATTTTGTCTTGTTTATCACAGAAAAGCTTTACTAAGCAAAGAAAATGTTGACATATTTGTTAGCATTGCTGTAATGAAATGGGGCTGATGTTTAGGTTCTGCATTAGTAGTAACTCAGGCGACATTCAGCACTTCTAGATTTGTGAGCATGTCATGTATTTGACATGTGGATTTGATGCTATGGGAATAACTGGGTGCAACCTAAGTTCAGTGTTTACGTGATAGAGCATATGGCCCAGTGAAAGAGTTGCGTATTATTTACTAACTCTCCACTTCCTGACACCTCCTCGCTAACTGTTAAAAATTCAAGAAAAACTTGTGTGTGCGCTCCTCTTTAATTAGCTCGTGTTTACCCTTGCCTCCTTTGATAGTGACGTGCAACTACGGCAATGGAGGCTGCCAGCACATCTGCGAGGAGACGGACCATGGCCCCAAATGTTCCTGCCACATGAAGTTTGTCCTCCACAGCGATGGAAAGACTTGTGTAGGTGAGTCATCTCATCCAAAAACAACCACAAATGGCAGGAAATAATGTTTGTTAAATGAGTAAATTACAACACAGCGAGCTCTGCACTTCCAAGAGCATATTTAATTAACATTTAAAAGGAGTTTTACGTGATAAATGCAAGCTGAGAAACAGGCTTTGTTACAGATATTGCTGAGCCTTTTCTAATGATCTGTGACATGCAAGGTCAAAGGGCTACGATTGACTGTGCTCTTTTTCTACTGCTTCTTCAATGTAACCTCCCCACTGCTGCATCCGCTTTTGCCTGTCTTCCTCTGACTTTTTGCTGGACACTATCTTTTTCTCTCTGTTTTTCACAGTCATGTCAGAAACACACCCTCTGTCAACCAGTGGGTCATTTCCTCCACTGCTTTCTATCTGGGATTAACTCACACACCTGATCTAACCTTTTGCTGGCATGTATCCGTGTTTGCCTCAGTTTACTTAAGTTGAGGGAAAATCTATCGGCCACTTGTACATATTGAGCCATTCTTAAGGGCACTTTTTAACCAGACAGGCTTTGTGCAGAAGAGTGAGTTTAATGCGCTTGATGGACGTGTTTAGCTATGCAGAAGACTGGTGATGTTTCACATACAGTGATGGAGGATTAGAAATAAACCTGGTGCTAATACAGGAACAATGTAGCCTTTGGTTTTATCTTCAGGGCCTTGCAAGTCTTCAAACACCTTCAACCTTTCCACATTTGGCCAATTTATTTTAATGAACATCATGTGATAGACCAACACATGGTACTGCACACATGTGGAACAAAAGTGGAAATAAAATCATATGAAGTTTTCAAATTATTTTACGAACCAACTGCCTTCAGAAGTCACCCTAGAAAGAAAAGGGATAAAGTTGTAGAGAAGTTAAAGGAGGGTTATTTTATAAAAAATTTTTCAAGCTTTCAACATCTCACTTAACCCTGGTCCACCCACTTAAACCTTGGCAAAAATACAGCTATTGTCAAATGAGAGCTGATAAAGGTCCCTTCTGCAGTTTGCCACAAGCCGTGTAAGGGACACAACAAAGATGCAGAAGCCAGATGAGACTAACATTGATCTTTTTAATCTAGATGGAAAATACCATGTGTGGAGGAAAACAAACACTGCATATTACTTTAAACACACCATCCCCACCGTGAAACATGGAGGCAGGAACATAATGATGCGGGGATGCTTTTCTTTACTAAGAACAGGAAAACTGGTAATAGTTGATTGAAAGATGGAGATAATTATAGGACAATAAGAGAAGAAAACCGGTTAGAGGTTGCAAATGACTGGGGCAGGACAATGACCCTAAACAAGCAGATGCAAGTGTTATAATGGCTCACTGAAAGCTCAGAGTGTCTTCACACCAGGATAGTCCCGGGGACTCAATATGATTTGCTATAGGAATGTTAAAAAATTCACACCTTTATTTGGTTTGGTTCATTTTCAAAGTGAAAGCAGACTAAACCAACATGACAGTGTCATGCAGTCACGGCAGCTGCTCATACTGGTTGCTATCACAAGAAGCTGTACTATGAGCAGAGAAACATTTTAATGTTTAATCTAAAAACATACCTAGCTTCAATTCCCATCTAAATTATAGAAATCTGAAATGAGAGCTTTCCTTTATAGGAATTCAATATCAGCTATCCACAATGTCTCTTCCAAGCAGAAAGACTGCATTTATGAATAAGTGCAGTTGTCCTAGGAATTACAACATTTGAGATAGCTGAAATGTTCTTGGTGGATTAGAAGAATTCCATTGGGGGATATCCAAAAAGTAAATTTTTTAAATTGTTTACCAGGTAGAATGGATATATGAATATTTTGTTTAAAGAGCATCCCTGGCTGTTAAATGCTAAAAAGAAAAAAGAAAAAAAAAAAAAAACTTGCCTTGCCATAATGGAGGCAGCCATCAGGATGTTGCTCTGAATACATTAGCAAAATGCTCAAAACAATGGAGAGGGAAAGACTACAGTGTTCTGCACACAACACTTTTCAAACCATGTCTCCTTTTCCATTTACTTGACAATAATGCAACATGGTTTAACTTAAAAACCAAATAAAACACAAATAAGTCCGTGGTTGTAACACAAGACAATGTGAAAAAGATTCAGTGGGTATGCAAACGTTTCAGTGCACTGTATTTAATCAAAGTGCTGAGTTATTTTAGGTAATGCAGTCTGTGTCTGCACTTTAAAATCAGAGACTGAATAAGTAGAAAAATAGCTTTTTTAATCAAGATGAACTCAGGATGGATTTTTAAAGGTGCATTTGCAGCAAAGCCTGGTGACGCTGGTGCTCGGTTTTGGTGGCTGTTAAGTTTGAGAGCATAGTTTAAGTAGTGCCTGTAGTGTTTCTGGATCCCTCACGCAACCGCAGCCCTGATGAGAGCGAGACCCATGTCAAGGTCTGGTCAGCCAACCTGTCATTATTGCTGTATCCCTGTAGGCCAGGATGATACCACAAAGTTGACCTCAATCAAATGTTTACGTCTTTGCCAGCCGTTTTTTAAGGCAGAGCCAATGCATGTTTATTGTGGCAGATTAGGAAGCAGTCAGCCAGTTAAAATTTCCGATTTCCCCCCACAGAGTCTGGGGTTGCAGTGGTGAGGGAGCCATTCTCCGCAGCTGACTCGTGGGGACTCCATTTCTTACACTCTGTATTACTTAATAAAGGCTCAATAAAACAAACTCTTGTATAAAACCTTCATAGGATTTCCAGTTTTAAAAACGTTGACTTGAAATTCACCACATACCAAAACATTTCAAAGTCAAAATTGTAGTGGATATACATATTTCAGTTTGGCATGCAAGCTTTAATTCAATAAGTCATCCAACTGAGAAAAATAAAAGGTAAGAGATAACTTTATATTTAATGTTGAAATCTAATTTTAATTCTGAATTAAGTTCATAGTTAGAAATGCCAAAATGAAAACTTTATACAGGTCATTATGGACCATACTTTAGAAACATTTTTTGTAATATTTTATCGTAAGCCAGTGCATCTAGCCACTAATCTCTCAGGGCATTTTTTGAGTTGCATTCTCAGGATTTTTATCATTCAGCTGGTGGATTTTTCAGTATGCTGCAACTTCTTCATCAGTCCATCTTTCAAGGGATTTTATATGTATTCTGTCACATTTTCAATCGTTTGTTTTGTTGTGATTCTCCTCAAACAAGGATTGTTCATGCATTTTCTTTATTGCACCACCACTTTAATGCACCACATGTCACTCAGTTTGAATACCCATTTTTCAACCTGCCTGTTTCACTTCTGTTGGTGCCACGCATACTGCAACTAGAAGGCTTGCATGGATGCAACACGTAGACTGTCATCTATCAGACAAAACATGCACTAACATGGACTCTTTGAAGTTCGATTTTTCACAGTTTTTCTCGTGGTGTGTGTATCAGGCAAGTTCAGATATCAGACATGAGAAGCCATCATGTGGAAGCATTTATGTTGTTAGCACAGCAAATCATAAACACTCACAAATAGCAGGCAGATGCAGATCGGCTCAGGAGTTCAACTGAACAGTCGGCCACACCATGCAAAGCACACAGAAAGAGAATGACAGATGCATTTTAGAAATGAAAACAATAAAAAACAGGCAGACGAATATGGACATACATGCATAGCGCTTACATAAACTTGTAGGTTACATGCGTTTGTGTTGTCTGTATTCCTATTTGTGTTGCTCTGTATCCTGTCCGCAAAACTGTTTCTGGATCCTGCATGCTGGGACAGGGAATGTTGTCTTATCTATGCATCATTTTGGTGTCACCTACTTTATTTCAGCATCAGATTCACCTGAGAAGTGTCACCTATTGATGTCATGATGACATTTTGACAAACATTTTGGTTTGAGTGGTAAAAACTGTATTTTTAAGAAACTTTTTCAAATAAAAAATAAAAAAATAAATGAAAGTGCATTGTGAAAATTTAGAGACTAAATTTGCAAACCAGGTAAAAAACCGTGCTACAGCTTCATGATATATATCACAAATGTATTATTATCCCAATATTCAATTCAATTCAGTTTTATTTATATAGCGCCAATTCACAACACATGTTGTCTCAAGGCACTTCACAAAGTCAATTCAATTGAATCATAAAGATTTCAAGTCAGTTACATACATTCCAATAAATCCTAACTATCAAACAGTGCAGTCAGATTCAGTTATTCAGGAGTACTTTCTATAGGAAGGAAAAGTAAAATGTTAATGGATGTTGCTCAGGAAAGAAAGACAGATGAACTCTGAGCCAGTCTAGAGTATAAAAGAGAGCACATAATCTTAGTCACAGTAAAAGCTCACTCAGTAGCTATGTCTAGGAGAAAAACAGGATTAAACACTGAAAGACAGGGCCAAGTGGATCATCGGTAGAAGGTGAGCATTAGGTTATTGGCAGCAGAGGCTTGGACGATGCCCCCCTCTAGGGAGGTGTCACAGGTAGATACAGAGTCAGGCCAGGTGTAGCTTCTAGGAAGAGAAAAGAGAGAGAACATAAAGTTAAAAGCTGAAATAACAGCAAATAATGCAACATTGGAGAGTAGTATGAGAATGTAGCGAAGAGGGTGAAAGCGGTCATTTTGTCCTCCAGCAGCAAAACTACAAAGGTAGCTCAGGATACCTAAGGCACTCTAACTTTAAGCTTTATGAAATATGAAAATTTTAAGCCTAGCCTTAAAAGTAGACAGGGTCTCTGCCTCACGGACTAAAACTGGGAGCTGGTTCCACAGGAGAGGAGCCTGGTTACTGAAGGATCTGCCTCCCATTCTACTTCTAGAGACTCTAGGAACCACCAGTAAACCTGCAGTCTGAGAACTAAGTGCTCTGTTAGGAACATATGGAACAATCAGATCTCTGATGTATGATGGAGCTAGATCATTAAGGGCTTTATATGTGAGGAGGATACATTTAAATTCTATTCTGGATTTAACAGTTAGCTAAAAGAGGAGAAATATGATCTCTCTTTTTAATTTTCATCAGAACTCTTGCCGCAGCATTTTGGATCAGGTGAAGGCTTTTAACTGAATTTTGTGGATATCTTTATAGTAAAAAATTACAATAGTCCAGCCTTGAAGTAGCAAATGCATGGACTAGTTTTTCAGCGTCCCTGCTGGATGGGATATTTCTAACTTTTGGCAATATCTTTGTATGCAATATGCATATCACAAATGATTGCTTGGACTGCAGAAAATGTTGCCCTCATGGACTCAGGGTCAGTGCAACATAAATATGTTTCTAAAGAAAAGATCTGGTAGGGGCTCAATTCATTAAAAAGCTACAAATATGTTGTTTCAATATCAAAACAGCCAGAAGCAACTTTTTCATGAAGAAAATAATTTTCATGGAAAAAAAGATTTTTTAAATTTTTTTTCCAATAACTGGATCGACTCTCATTATTTGGCTCAATATTTGCTATGAACTCAAAACAGAAAGACATTAACACTGTTTTAATTTGTTTTTTTAATCAAATGTCATATTGTTTTCGCTCATCAATGTTATTGCATATGGCATGTTTTCCTCATATCATGCAGCCCTACACTGTGCCACACTTTAAAGGTTTTACATTTTTTAGGCTATAACTTCTTCATTGTATTTTATTTGAATTTTATGTTAAAAACCAACTGGAAGTATTGTATAATTGCGATGTGGAACTAAAAGGATTTGTAGTTTTAATAATGTTTTTTCTTAATCTGAAAAGTGTGGCATGCATAAATATTCAGCACCCTATATTCTGATGCCTCTAAATATAGTCCAGTGCAACCACCTGCCTTCAGAAGTCATGTAATTAGTAAACAGAGTCCACCTGAGTGTGTTTCAGTCTCAGTATAAATACAACTTTTCTGTGAGGTCCTCAGAGGTTTGTTAGAGAACATCTGTCGGGGGAGGATCTTGGGTCGGACCAAAGTGCAGACAAGAGCTCGGTAAGCGCATCTTAGTAACATCCGTGTTTATTCACAAAGTCCAAAAACTTAACAAAAACTCTGCAGGGATGAAACAAAGACAAGATCAAAAACTTGCGCAAACCTGCAGGTACTCATGGCAAGGCATAGCATAGACAAAACGTAGCATAGTCGAAGCATAGTAATACAAAGCGAAGCATAAACAAAGCATAGACGTGGGAGGGAACGGGGTAGTAACAGAAGAAACCAGCAAGGAACTAAGCACACAGAACAACTAATATACACAGAGCACAGAGAGGGAAACAAAAGGCAGGTAATCAAAGAAACAGGGAACAGGTGTGACAAGGAACAGGTGAAACAAATACAAAGGCTGAGGATGGGTGAAAGGACTAAACAAACAACAGAAAACACAAACTAAGCAAGAGAATAAATCAGAGGAGGAAATAAAGAACTAGAATAACTATGAACTAAAGTAAACAAAAAACTAGAGGGGAACATAGAAACAATAACCTAAGAAATAAACAAAGAGCCATAAGGAGAATCTAAATTACAAAATAAATCATCACAAGAACCCACAAAGTCCAAAATGTCACTCCATGACATAATCACCCACTCAAGGTCGGATTCCAGACGACCTCTGGGAACTAACAAAAGTTAAAAGCAAAACAACCCACCCAGGGTGGGCGGAGGGAGGCCTTGGGAGGTGGGCCAGAGTCCAAAACAAAAGTAACTCCCAATAAACAAAACAGAGTCCATAATCTAAAGAGGCGAGAACAAAAATCCAGGAGGCCGATGATCAGGGGGCCTGCGACGACGAAGCCAACGGCGAAGTAGCTGATGATCCGGAGGCCTGCGACGACAAAGCCAGCGACGAAGGAGCTGGTGATCCAGAGGTCAGCAGCAATGAAGTAGCCAGCAAAGTGGTCGATGCAGGCGTCTAGGAGGCCGGCGGCGACGCCAGCGATGAAGGAGCCGATGTTTTGGAGGTCTGCGGCGAGGATGCAGGCTCCTCGGAGGTCTGCGGCGAGGATGCAGACTGCCTGGAGTCCGGCAGCGGAGATGCCAGGCAAACCCACGAAGCGAGGAATCAGGCATTTAGCCAGTCGTCACATAATTGAGCTGTGGTGCGTCAGGCAAAGAGTCGAGCTGTGGTGCGTCAGGCAAAGAGTGGAGCTGTGGTGCGACAGGCAAAGTGTCAGGCTCTGTTGCGTCAGGCAAAGAGTCAGGCTCTGGTGCGTCAGGCAAAGAGTCAGGCTCTGGTGCGTCAGGCAAAGAGTCAGGCTCTGGTGCGTCAGGCAAAGAGTCAGGCTCTGGTGTGTCAGGCAAAGAGTCAGGCTCTGGTGCGTCGGGCAAAGAGTCAGGCTCTGGTGCGTCGGGCAAAGAGTCAGGCTCTGGTGCGTCGGGCAAAGAGTCAGGCTTTGGTGCGTCAGGCAAAAGGTCAGGCTCTGGTGCGTCAGGCAAAGAGTCAGGCTCTGGTGTGTCAGGCAAAGAGTCAGGCTCTGGTGCGTCGGGCAAAGAGTCAGGCTCTGGTGCGTCAGGCAAAGGGTCAGGCTGCAGTGTGTCAGGCAAAGAGTCAAGGGTGCCTGGAACATAGTCAGTCAGTATTTCCAGTAGCGCCCCCCAGAGGAAACTGAGCAGGTGCTCTGGACCAGGTCGTGAAGACAGCCTGACCACAGGCTCCTCCGTGTCGTGACGAGGCTCTGTAGACCCGGCGGCGGCCGGCTGAGGCTCTGTAGACCCGGCGGCAGCCGGCTGAGGCTCTGTAGACCCGGTGGCGGCCGGCTGAGGCTCTGTAGGCTTGGCTGCATGCTGTGAGTCCAGCGGCTTGGCTGCATGCTGTGAGTCCAGCGGCTTGGCTGCATGTTGTGAGTCCAGCGGCTTGGCTGCATGCTGTGAGTCCAGCGGCTTGGCTGCATGCTGTGAGTCCAGCGGCTTGGCAGCATGCTGTGAGTCCAGCGGCTTGGCTAAATGCTGTGAGTCCAGAGGCTTGGCTGCCTTAATGGCCACGAGAAGAGGGTCGAAGGGACCTCCAGCGGAGAGTGGAGCTGGAGCGTCTAGCCATCACACAGCAAGAAACTCATCCTGAAGTAAAGAGTGCACTAGATCCAGATCCTCTGGGTGATCCATTAGATGGAGCACGAATTTACAACAACGATTTCTCATCAGTTTCCTCTTCAAACCCTCCAGCCCGGCTTCAATCCAACTAGGGGCTGGAGGCTGCACCGGTGGCTGGAGAACTGCAGAGGGCACTGAGTGACCGCCCACAAACTCCGGGGAAGACAGCCGCGAGGAGGTCATGGTGGATGGACCCTCCATGGAAAGGTTAGAGGCGCCCACCCGTACCTTCTCGGTGGCGACTGCCCACCGACGATGACGTCGTCCAGGGCAGGACGAAAACCCAGCCGGAAACCCTGCAGCGGCAGGTGACGATGGGGGCAGCTCGGCTGGAGCTGCTGCAGACGTGAGCTGAGACGAGGCTGTCGAGGGCATGACGAGCTCAGGCGCTACTACTGCTGCTGCTGCGGACATGATGAGCTCAGGCGTTGCTGCTGCTGCAGCTGCGGACGTGATGAGCTCAGGCGTTGCTGCTGCCGACTGCTTGCGACGTCGGCGACATCTCCGACGAGACGGGGCAGGCTCCGAACTGGAGGAGTGTGCTGCAGGCAACTCTGGCTCCAAAAACAGGGAGGAAAAGCAGACTGGAGCCGGTGACTTACTCCGGGGATGAGGAGAGGGTCTGTGGCGCAGCGGACCGGTACCTGGAAGGGGAATGGCTAGCCTGGAACCCCAGAACGGTGACCGCTGCTTACTCCTCTCCGCAGCCTGACGAGAGCTCTTCTCCGCTTCACGTCTCAGGTACTCCCACAGAGTAATCACACCTTTGTCCGCGTGGTCCATCTGGCTGGTTCCTAATGTCGGGGGAGGATCTTGGGTTGGACCAAAGTGCAGACAAGAGCTCGGTAAGCGCATCTTAGTAACTTCCGTGTTTATTCACAAAGTCCAAAAACTTAACAAAAACACTGCAGGGATGAAACAAAGACAAGATCAAAAACTTGCGCAAACCGGCAGGTACTCATGGCAAGGTATAGCATAGACAAAATGTAGCATAGTCGAAGCATAGTAATACAAAGCGAAGCATAAACAAAGCATAGACGTGGTAGGGAACGGGGTAGTAACAGAAGAAACCAGCAAGGAACTAAGCACACAGAACAACTAATATACACAGAGCACAGAGAGGGAAACAAAAGGCAGGTAATCAAAGAAACAGGGAACAGGTGTGACAAGGAACAGGTGAAACAAATACAAAGGCTGAGGATGGGTGAAAGGACTAAACAAACAACAGAAAACACAAACTACGCAAGAGAATAAATAAATAAATAAAGAACTAGAATAACTATGAACTGAAGTAAACAGAGAAACTAGAGGGGAACATAGAAACAATAACCTAAGAAATAAACAAAGAGCCATAAGGAGAATCTAAATTACAAAATAAACCATCACAAGAACCCGCAAAGTCCAAAATGTCACTCCATGACAACATCACTGAACAAACAGCATCATGAAGACCGGGGAACACCGCAGGCAGCAGTTAACCACTTTCAGAAGTCACCAAAGAAAGGTCAGAAATACTTTAAACATCATACGATGCACCATTCAATCCAGAAGCAACTGCAAATCTACTGAGAAATGGCACGGAGAGCACTGATTACAGAATCTGGGTAACTCTGGAAGAGTTGCAGAGCTCCACAGCTCAGGTGAATGAATCTTTGGACAGGACAAGTATTCATCAAGTGTCTCACAAATCTCTCCTTTATTGAAGGAGTGACAAGAAGATAAACATTGTTAAAAAGCCATAAGATGTCCTATTTGCAGTTTGCCACAAGTCATGTAGGGGACACTGGAAACATGTGGAAGACAGTGTTCTTTTGGGATGGTCTACATGTGGTGGAAAACCAACTCTGCACACCACCCTGAATGCGCTATCCCCACGGAGGTGGTAGCTTCGGCTTCAGCCGGATGAGATTAGAATGTACCTTTTTGGCCAACATGCAAAATATGTGTGGAGGAAAAGTATCATTGCACATTACCCTCAACACAGCATTCCCAGGCTGAAGGATGGTGGTTGCAGCATCATGCTGTGGGGATACTTTTCCTCAACAGGGAATTTTGTCATAGTTGATTGGATGATGGTAGCAGCTAAATATAGAACAATACTCAAGAAAACCTGTTGGAGGCTGCAAAAGACTTGACCCCAAAAGATCTGCGGCTGTATTGACTCAAGTGCAAGCTGACTACAAATACATGCCATACTTTTTAGATTTTTATTTGTACTCGTACTCGTCGTACTCGTCGTCTTCCGTTTATCCGGGACCGGGTCGTGGGGGCAGCAGACTCAGCAGAGACGCCCAGACGTCCCTCTCCCGATACACTTCCTCCAGCTCCTCCGGGTGGAGCCCAAGGTGTTCCCAGGCCAGCTGAGAGACATAGTCCCTCCAACGTGTCCTGGGTCGTCCCCTGGGCCTCCTCCCGGTGGGACGTGCCTGGAACACCTCCCGAGGAAGGCGTCCAGGAGGCATCCGGTATAGATGCCCGAGCCACCTCAACTGGCTCCTCTCGATGTGGAGGAGCAGCGGCTCTACTCCGAGCCCCTCCCGGATGGCCGAGCTCCTCACCCTATCTCTAAGGGAGTGCCCGGCCACCCTACGGAGGAAGCTCATGTCAGCCGCTTGTATCCGGGATCTTGTTCTTTCGGTCATTACCCAAAGTTCATGGCCATAGGTGAGGGTAGGAACGTAGACCAACCGGTAAATCGAGAGCTTCGCTTTTCGGCTCAGCTCTCTCTTCACCACAATGGACCGGCACAGCGCCCCCATTACTGCGGCAGCCGCACCGATCCGTCTGTCGATCTCCGGCTCCATTCTTCCCTCACTCGTGAACAAGACCCCGAGATACTTAAACTCCTCCACTTGAGGCAGGAACTCCCCTCCAACCTGAAGAGGACAAGCCACCCTTTTCCGGTTGAGAACCATGGCCTTGGACTTGGAGGAGCTGATCTTCATCCCAGCCGCTTCACACTTGGCTGCGAACCGCCCCAGTGCATGCTGTAGGTCTTGGCTAGAGGGGGCCAGCAGGACCACGTCATCTGCAAAAAGAAGAGACCAAATCCACTGGTCCCCAAACCAGACCCCCTCTGGCCCTTGGCTGTGTCTAGAAATCCTGTCCATAAAAGTTATGAACAGGACCGGTGACAAAGGGCAGCCCTGCCGAAGTCCAACATGCACCGGGAACAGGTCTGACTTAGTGCCGGCAATGCGGACCAAACTCCTGCTCCGCTCGTACAGGGACCGGATGGCCCCTAATAAAGGGCCCCCAATTCCATACTCCTGTAGTACCCCCCACAGGGCACCACGAGGGACACAGTCGAATGCCTTCTCCAGGTCCACAAAACACATGTGGACCGGTTGGTCAAACTCCCATGAACCCTCGAGCACCCTGTAGAGGGTATAGAGCTGGTCCAGTGTTCCACGGCCGGGACGAAAACCACACTGTTCCTCCTGAAGCCGAGGTTCGACTATCGGCCGGACTCTCCTCTCCAATACCCTGGCGTAGGCCTTACCAGGGAGGCTGAGGAGTGTGATTCCCCTGTAGTTGGAACACACCCTCCGGTCACCCTTCTTATGTAGGGGGCCCACCACACCAGTCTGCCAGTCCAGAGGCACTGTCCCCGACCGCCACGCAATGTTGAAGAGGCGTGTCAACCATGACAGCCCAACAGCATCCAGAGACTTGAGGTACTCCGGGCGGATCTCATCCAACCCCGAAGCCTTTTTATTCGTAAAAAATTTAAACCATTTGTCATTTTCCTTCCACTGCAGAAATATGCAGTACTGTGTGTTTGTCAAATAAAATACTTTGAAGCTTTTGCTTATGTACACAATGTGAAGTTAAAGGGGTGTGAATACTTTGGCATTGTATATCAAGGGTCAATGTTGGTCCTAAAGAAAGTAGCTAATTTAGTTAAGCTCAAAGAATACTCATTCACACAAATAAGATTTACAGTAAATGTAATACTATTATAATTTGGCATTACATTTCACATAAAATTTTTTTTTGATGCAGCATTTATTGACAGGACAGGCCCTGTCAGGCCACTAACAGTGTATTGCTAAAACAGCCTAACAAAATGAATCCATAAATGATTTGATCCTAAAAGACCTTAAGACATCATAAAGTCCAAAACTGAGTCTGGCTGTCCCTGAATTTCAGCTTTTGCAGCACTAACCACCACTTGATCTGTCTGTCAAACCTCATACTAACCAGCAGAAGCCTCCCCTCACACGCAAACAACAAAAATGGCTTCTTGTCCGCAGTGTGTGGAACATTTTTTTGCATGACTGCATGTTGCAAGGTAACACTTTTGCCTTGAAATGTCACTTTTTTTTTCAGTTTAAAGAAAAAACTGTCATTATCATGATCAGTTCTCAGGATTTAGCATATGACTACTGCTCTCTGTTCAGTTATGACCAGAGAGAGGCTGAATCTAATTTTTTCCAAAAACATCACATCATTCTGTCATATCTTTGCCATCTCCTGTTGTTATAAACAAAGATTAAAGATAAATGGTTTGATGCATAAGAGATAGTTTTTTTTATTATTCATGCAATCTATCAGAAGTTTCATTTAAAGTGTTTTTTCATTTTAACTAAATCAATCTCTGCAAGAGCTGGGATAATGTTTTGGAGCTATTTGTCAGATAAAAGATGTGGGAATAACACATTTTCACAGTTTAAATGAGGTAATGTGATTTTGACTCAGCTTTCAACTGATGTAGATTTTGTGAAGTAGAGGTTTTTATGAATAGGAATATTATTATTCTCAGTAAAGGCAGCTGAACAAGAAAGGATGTGGTTGAAGGAAAGCAGACAACTGCTCATAGCAGCACCAACAACGAGGCTTAACTAAAGTTAGGGCAGGTTAGATAGCTTGGTGAGAGCTTGTGGTTATGATTTCATCATGCACTGAAACAGAACAAATCCATAATAACTTAAATGTCCAGGTAGTCAACTACAGGACATAGACTTTTAAATTCACAGTTGACTATCAATAGCAGTAAACAGATCATTACATTACATTACATTACAGCATTGCAGTTAGGAAAAATCTAATTTATTGTGTTGACACAGAATAGCAGGTTGTTCTTCATGAATCAAATACAGTGTCATAGAAAATATGGATACACATCAAACCTTTCTTTTACATTTTGTGTCATTGTATCCATAAACTTTATGCATTTTATTGGAATTTTATTTGATAGACCAACACAAGTGGTACATATTTGTAAGGAAAATGACATATTTTTAAAATTTAAATGTTTTATTTTTACAAATACAAATCTGTTGTTAAAATTTTATTTGTACTTATCCCCCGTGTTCATACTTTGAAAAACCACCTTCTATTGTTATCCCACCAGGAGGTCTGTTAGGGTATGTTTCTATCAGTTTAACACATCTAGAGACTGACATTTTTGTTTCTTCACTGCAAAATAGATCAAGCACAGTCGGTTTGGTTGGAAAGCATCTGGGATTAAATGCTTCTATCTTTCAATCAATTCTGGCCAGCTTCCCAGCAGCAAGAAAGCATCCCCACATAATGATGCTGCCACCATTGTGTATCACTTTAGTGTCGGTGGTGTGTTCAGGGGTACATACAGAGTTAGTTTTCCATCACACAGAGCATGTGTATAGGTCAAAAAATTTTTGACTTTTCTGACCAGAGTTCCTACTTCCACATGTTTGCCATGTCCCTTACAAAACTCATGGCACACAGCAAATGGGACTTTCTTTCAAGAATGGCTGTCTTCTTGCCACTCTTCCATAAAGGTCATATTTGTAAAGTGAATGGCTATTAGTATCTATCAAAAGATTCTTCCACCTGAGTTGTAATCACTGCAGCTCCTCCAGAGGTCTCATTGATTGGTTTAGGTGAATAGCCATGTTTCCTTAGGTATTTAGTTGTGCCATTGTCTATCCATTTTCAAATGATGGATTGAACAAGGCTCCGTGAGATAACCTAACCCAGCTTTTAACATCTCCACAACTTTATCTCTGACCTGTCAGCTGTGTTCAATGGACTTTATGATACTGTTTGTTCACTGATGTTCTCTAATAATCTCATGAGGCTTTCACAGAACTGCTTTATTAATCCTGATATTAAAATACACACTCTATTTACTAATTAAATATCATCTGAAGCAACTAGCTGCGTTGGATTTTATTTAGTTGTATCAAAGAAGAGGGGGCTAAATACAAATATATACCACACATTTAAAAATAATTTTATGTAGAGAACTACGTCATGTATCAATTTTCTATTGCATTACAGTTTTACCTTATGTTGTGTTGGTTGATCGCATAAAATCCAAATAAAACACATTGAATATTGTTTTTGTAATGTGACACATTTTCAAGAGGTATGAATAGTTTCTTAAGACACTGCATAAGCACATCCTGTTTAATGTCTATTGCTTTTAATTCGGCCTCAAATTTTATAAGAAATTAGGTTATTGTACATCTAAACTACTAACTCTAGAAGTCTAGAACAAGGAGGATAACTTGTTACCTCACCTTTACATTGTGCAGTTGAAGTGCACAGTGAACTAAAGTGTGTGTGCATGTGTGTGTGTGTGCATGCAGGGGAGAGGAGTGTCCCGTCCCAGGCAGCCCCACAGCTGTTCCCCAATGGTAAATATGTGTTTATCTGGCTCCCCCCTCTCTCTGGGGGTCTGTGGGTGTGGGGAATAGAGCAATCTAACTGATCAGACACTGATGAAGCCCCTCCCCTCAGGACGAAGTTGTTGGGGGGGGGGGGGAGTGTACATCATCCTTCTGACCTTTGATTTCTGGCTCCCCCAACTAGCTTCTTTTTCCTTCTTTGAATGCCCTCTCAGTAACAGCCACTGCTTGTGTTAAAATACACCTTTTTCAAACACAGCTGCAAACAGGGAGCCTGTGACCTGCTGCAGAGAAGTTATATAACAGAGATGTTTCAGAGATTCTGCATTTCATACTGACACACAGGGAGGTCCACAGATATCAGCTTAAAGTCACTCTGGCACTGACACATTTTCTCAGTCAGCTTTGGATGTCAATATCTTTTAATGCTCTGTGCTACGGAAATAAGCAGGTAATACAAGAAGTTTAATGCTATAACTTGACCAACAGACAATTGTTATCTAAAATTCCTACATTCAAATCAATGTGACATTTTTCCAACATATCTACTCTAAAGTAGTTCCTGCTGCCATCACTTAGATCAGATATGACTTTAAAATGATACATGCAGAATTCAGTAATGGATATTTATTGCAGTGCTATGAAAAAGTGTATTCCCCCTGACAGATTTGTGTTTGTTAATTTTTTTTAAACACTTACATTTTTTTATGATATAAAATTTATTGGATAAGATAACCTGAGTGAATACAAAATGTTGTTTTCTTATTATTCCATATATAGTACAGACCAAACGTTTGGACACACCTTCTCATTCAAAGAGTTTTCTTTATTTTCATGACTATAAATATTGTAGCTTCACACTGAAGGCATCAAAAAAGTGTGAAACAACTGAAAATATGTCTTATATTCTAGGTTCTTCAAAGTAACCACCTTTTGCTTTGATTACTGCTACGCACACTCTTGGCATTCTGTTGATGAGCTTCAAGAGGTAGTCACCTGAAATGATTTTCCAACAGTCTTGAAGGAGTTCCCAGAGATGCTTAGCTCTTGTTGGCCCTTTTGCCTTCACTCTGCGGTCCAGCTCACCCCAAACCATCTCGATTGGGTTCAGGTCCGGTGACTGTGGAGGCCAGGTCATCTGGCGCAGTACCCCATCACTCTCCTTCTTGGTCAAATAGCCCTTACACAGCCTGGAGGTGTGTTTGGGGTCATTGTCCTGTTGAAAAATAAATGATGGTCCAACTAAATGCAAACCGGATGGAATAACATGCCGCTGCAAGATGCTGTGGTAGCCATGCTGGTTCAGTATGCCTTCAATTTGAATAAATCCCCAACAGTGTCACCAGCAAAGCACCCCCACAACATCACACCTCTTCCTCCATTCTTCACGGTGGGAACCAGGCATGTAGAGTCCATTCGTTCACCTCTTCTGCGCCGCACAAAGACACAATGGTTGGAACCAAAGATCTCAAACTTGGACTCATCAGACCAAAGCACAAATTTCCACTGGTGTAATGTCCATTCCTTGTGTTCTTTAGCCCAAACAAGTCTCTTCTGCTTGTTGCCTGTCCTCAACAGTGGTTTCCTAGTAGCTATTTTACCATGAAGGCCTGATTCACACAGTCTCCTCTTAACAGTTGTTCTAGGGATGGTGTCTGCTGCTAGAACTCATTGACCTGTTCTCTAATCTCAGCTGCTGTTAACCTGCGATTTCTGAGGCTGGTGACTCGGATGAACTTATCGTCCGCAGCACAGGTGACGCTTGGTCTTCCTTTCCTGGGGCGGTCCTCATGTGAGCCAGTTTCTTTGTAGCGCTTGATGGTTTTTGCGACTGAACTTGAGGACACTTTCAAAGTTTTCCCAATTGTTTGGACTGACTGACCTTCATTTCTTAAAGTAATGATGGCCACTCATTTTTCTTTACTTAGCTGCTTTTTTCTTGCCATAATACAAACTCTAACAGTCTATTTAGTAGGACTATCAGCTGTGTACTGCATCCTCCTCCTGTACAACACAACTGATGGTCCCAACCCCATTTATAGGGTTTGAAATCCCACGTATTAAACCTGACAGGGCACACCTGTGAAGTGAAAACCATTTCAGGTTACTACCTCTCGAAGCTCATCAACAGAATGCCAAGAGTGTGCGTAGCAGTAATCAAAGCAAAAGGTGGTTACTTTGAAGAACCTAGAATATAAGACATATTTTCAGTTGTTTCACACTTTTTGTTCAGTATATAATTCCACATGTGTTAATTCATAGTTTTGATGCCTTCAGTGTGAAGCTACAATATTCATTGTCATGAAAATAAAGACAACTCTTTGAATGAGAAGGTGTGTCCAAACGTTTGATCTGTACTGTATTCACAAACAAACATCTATGCAAGCCAATCACCCTGCTTGTAAAATCATTAACCATAATGTCCCTCATTTTGGAAAGATGAATTCTTTTACATTATCCACACCCATAGCTGACTGCTGCTAGACCTTTAGATTTAAGAAATCGCTTAAAAAGAATCTGTCAGACCCGGACCCTTTCAGTCCCAGAAAAAGGTTACAAAGTCAATTATAAGGATTTGGGACCAAAACAAACAATGGTTTTGCCCATCATCCACAAATTGCGAAAACATAGATCAGTGGTCATCTTTCCTAGGAGTGGCCAGCCTTCCAAAACTACTCCAAGGCACACTGACGACTTATCAGACAAGAGAACAAAGAACAACATCTAAATCATTGCAAGTCTCACTTATCTCAGTTAAGGTCAATGTTCATGATTTAATAATAAGAAAGAGACTGGGGAAACATGCTATTTATGGGACACTTATAAGCCACAACCATTGCTGGCAAAACAGAACTTAAAGGCCTATCTTACATCTGCAAACTCCTGATTGTTCCCATAGCTTTTGGCAAAATGTTTTGTGGACTAATGAGACAAAGTGGAACCATTTTCAGAAGGTGTGTTACGTTACATATAATGAAAAACGTACATCTATCACCTCTGAATGGCTCCAAAATCACAAAATGAGGGTTTCATAGTGGCAATTAAGGGGCAAATCCGTTTTCACAGCACTATAGTTTTAATAATGCAGCAAATCCTTCTATACCTTTATGATTGATTTTGAGTATGTATGTCTTGTATATGTTCCGTTTTAATTTTCTGTTTCTGCCTTCTGTCAGTTATTTTATTTTTTTATTTTTGCTGTAAAAGTTAGCGATGCCACATTTATACAAACATACAAATTTATTAGTCAGTGCAGTTATGACTAAAATGGGTTGAGTATTTGTAAGGCTTTGGTTGCCACAAAGTGGTTGACTTGCAGCAGAGAATTCTGCTTTGTGTCTCTTCTTTATTTATGATACTGTTGAAACTAAAATATAGCTCAAAGTGCTTTTTAAAGGTGCCTAAACAGCACAGAAAAGAAAGTTTGTAGTTTGTTTTAAGTGAACTGAAATTATTTTAAACAAACTATAAAATTGGTAAGGTTTTAAATGATGTGAGACTTTGGTAGACCTCAACAAATTAGTAAGCTTATTATATCAGTAAAGAACGTAGAAAACTCAGTCGCCTCCCCTCAGGTACTTTTTGTAAACTATAAATGTGTCTATGATTATTGGAGTGGCAGAAATGTTTTGCAACCTTGAACTCAAATAAATAATTAAACAGTGTGTTAGACGTCATTTTGAGACAGTGGTACAGTTCGTCGGACAATTTTGCTGCGCTTACTGATTGAACGTGAGCCTTTTGTTCGGTCAAACTAAGAAAGAATTTTTTGAGAACTTTGAATTCAGGACTTTGACACAACCTAAAGAAAGTAGATTGACTTGTGACTGACCTCAATATTATAGAGATTTCTTAAGTGTGACAAACTTGGATATCTTTAACAACAGGGGCTGACAGAGAAAAATGTCAAATGTCTGTCAAAGGATCATCATCCTTAACATACAATGAAATATTGAGTAAGGTTACCATCTAAAGTTTTCGAGGTATGAAATATATTATTTATACTCCACGCTAACTGGAAATCGAGGATTAATAATTATACAGTCATAAACAGTCTGATCAACCTAAAAAAGTATTGCATAAATTAAAATGCTTCACCGACATTTATTTTATTGGAATTGTGAGGGTTGCCAGTAATTATGGCCTAGGGGATTTTCCTGATAGCAACGATTTGTTAAAGTGGGATTTTTTTAACCACCTTTTTGTGTGAGATTCAGCGAAAGATTATGATGCTGCGATAACAAATTTATTTCAAGGCTTTTTACACATCTTTACAAATTGCAGAGAGTAATGTATATACCATGTAATCTTAAAGACAGGTAATTGATTATCCTCTTTGCAAACAAGAAACCCCAATTTTATGGGTGTGTCCCTAACATTTTATGAGCAATTTGAGGAAAATATATGAATATCACATTTTAAAATGTTGCATATTTTTAACTTCTATTTTTGCAACCATGGTACAGTTGATTTGTTGACCATAATTGGTTCCAGTTAAATTTACAGTGTTGGCAATGATAAATAATACAATCCAGATTCATATTTAGACCTGGACTTTCTTTACATAAATGCAAGAACTCAGCTTTAACAGACAGTCTCATGAAGGGAAAATACACCCACTTCAAGTTTCTTTAAATAAAATGTTTAGTGTATTTTGTACTAATCTAGTCTATAAGGTATCCTTTTAATTTTCCAGTTTGATATTTGTTTAATAAATACCGACATGTTGGAATCTGTACTGTCACCCTGACAGAGGGGGCACTTTCTTTTACCATGAATACAACATTGAACTTTTACATGCAGTAACCCAAATTAAAACATGTGCATAGCTCACCACTACACTGATTGATGTGCTGTGTATGGAAAGCATTAGCACATAAAGCAAATAAGATTACCAGAAGTCCAAAACATATTAGATCAACTATGCTGTTTTTACGACTCAGACCAAAGACGTCTGCTTTATTTGTGTTTTGATATGACTGATATGAGTGAAATTACGCTTGCACCATTTCAAACACTCCACCGTGGTGTTCCTAAACTTCATCATCACGGCCTATTAGCTGCAGTGAGAAAGCCAATAGTGTTTTCATGGTTCAGATTTACTTTATGCAAAAGATAAATCAGAGTACTGAGTGAGTCTCCTGTTTTTATACGCATGTAATATCATGTCCAAAACTCCGGAAAGTAATCAATTTCAGGAGTTTCGTCTTCTGTTGTGTGGCCAAAAGGGATTTCCTTCACTGAGACCACTGAAGTTAAGAAGTTCAACCTAATTTTCAGGATGAGATGCATTTTTAGTAAATTAGCAAAGACAGCATAAAGAGGAGCTCATAAATCTGTGAAGACGTATCAAACCCTGATGCATCGAAGAGATTTACGATTTAATGATAGTATGTAAGAAAATGAGAGAGTAGGTTTGGTCTCAGAGGAGCAGCCTATTCAGAGGAAGAACAGAGAGAGTACATGGGGGATTAAGGTACAATTTGTTGCAACCTTATGTACATGAATGCTTAGCTCCCTACATTCTATTGTACAACAGTCTGACCTATTTTAATATTTGGTGTCCTAGTTTCTGTGCTTTTGCTCAGAAAAGAAACATAGGGAGACATTTTTTGAATGCAGCTCTAGCAGGTTTGTCTTCTGATATTCTGTGTTGTACCGAAAGCCCCAGATCTATTTGCAGCCCACTCTGCCATGTTTTGTTTTCCTGTTCTATGGTCTGTCTGTATGTGTGTTTTCAAGGGGATTCATATCAAAGTAGTAGTTACATAGCCATACAAATACTTATTTTTGTATTACATTTTTCCTCATCGCAGCCAGAAAGTTGAAAGTATTTTATTAGGATTTAATGCAATGGATTTCACATAGTAGTACATAACTGCAAAGTGGAAGGATTTGTTTTTCTTGCAAATTAAATTAAAAACAAATTGTGGCATGCATTTGTTTTGTTCTTTAAACTAATGGTGTCCCTAAAAACAATTTGTGTAACTTATTGCCTTCAGAAGTCACCTAATTTGTAAAAAGATTGCACTTACACCACCAGTCAAACGTTTGGACACACCTTTGTCATGCAATGGCTTTTCCTTCTTTCCATTACTTTATATATTATAGATATGTAGTGAAAACAAAAACTATGAAGCAAAAGTTATACTGAATTATGTAGCAAACGGAAAATGTGTAAAATAACGCAAAACATATTTTATATTTTTGACTTTTCGAAATATAATCCTTTGCTTTAATTACTGCTTTGCACACTGTTGGCATTCTCTCAATGACCTTAATAAGGTAGTCACCTGAAATGGTTTCCAAGTCTTGAAGAAGTTCCCAGAGGTAGGAATAAAAATCAAGACAAACCATTGAATGAGAAGTGTCCAAACTATTAACTGGTAGTGTATGTTTAATCTAATCTCAGTATAAATCCAGCTGTTCTGTGAAGACCTCGGGGGTTTGTTAGTTAACAAACACCATCAGGAAGACCAAGGTACACAGCAGATAGGTCAGCAGATAGGTTTGAATACCTAACCGAGCACTGTTCATTCCATCATCTAAAACTGGAAAGGCATAAGTACAAACCCACCAAAACAGGGCCATTTACCTTAACTGACAGGGCTGGCAAGGAGAGCATGAATTTGAGAAGTAGTCAAGAGGCCCATGCTTACTCTGATGGAGCTGCAGAGATCCTCACATCAGATACCCAGTCTTTTGACAGGGTAAAATTTAGTTGTACATTCCACAAACAGAAATAGCTTCTGTCTCTTACAGTGTGATCATTAATAAGATGGAAATTCCTTCTTTGCAGCCTGATACTGAACGTCCCACAGAATTGTACCGATACATGATCCGATGGTTGGGAATTTCTGCTGGAGTCAGCTGAGATCGAAATTGAACTTTTTGGTCTGCATGGAAAACTATGTATTGTAATAATGCTGGCTTTACCGACTCTGTGTGGTGGACACACTCTGTGTGGACACAATTACAGAGGCTGTAATCACCCTGGTAGCAATAACGGACTGACGCCTCCCTCTAGGTTCCAGCTCCTAATGAAGCTCAAGCTGATTGGGCCCAATGAGAAGCACCTGTGCAGCTGCACCTGTCAGTCACACCCTGTAGGAGGAGAGAAACACAGCACAGACACAGAAACCTGCACACAGCCACTGAGTGTGTGACATGTATGGTGTAAAGTTAACTTTGAACAGCACATGGTGGTGGCAGCATCATGTCGTGGGGATGCTTTTCTTCAGTAGGGACAGCAAAGCTGGTCAAAATTAAAGGGAAAATGGTTGGAGTTAAATACAGGGCAATTCTGGGATAAAACCTGTTAGAGGTTGGGTTGAAGGTTTATCTTCCAGCAAGATACCAACACTAAAAATATAGCTAAACCTATAATTTTGTTTAAATCAGAGTATTGTTTATGTGTTAGAATGACCCATTTTAAATCCAGAGCTAAATTCAGTGGAGAATCTATGGGAAGACTTAAAAAATGATGGTCAGATACTCTCCATCCATACCAACTGAGCTTGATCTATTTTATTGTACAGAATGGGCAGAAATTGCAGTCTCTAGAGGTACAGGTAAGACCAAATATATTTATACCGCTGGCAGATTTAAGTTTAAAATTATGATTTCATTTTACCAACTTTATATTCTGTCAGGAAGTAGTATTAATATTTTAGAATGACACCGCAGTAGTCTCCCTTTGAATGTGAGAGACAATCTGTAAAGAGAGCTAGAGATTAGGGTGATGAAAAGGAGGCCTTCCAGTGTGATAAACCTGAAGCTCATTACTAGAGATAACTCAGTATCAGTAGAAAAAAGCTGGTCAGCAATTATAAGAAAGGATTGACTGGTGTAATGGTGTGTTGGTCTATATCATAAAATCTCAATTTAATACACTTATCCTTTGTGGTTGAAACAAAATGTGAAAATATTCAAGTGGGATGAATACATTAGCTAAGCACTGTAGATTATTATCTTACAAACTCCATCTTTTCTGAGTATATTTACTTTAGCTGAATGCTTGCTGTTTGGGCAAGAAACTCCAGGGTACTCTGAAAATAACATATTTTTCACCAAGGCCTTCTATCCCTAGCAAGACTCTGATTTGAGTCTTTTTGAGGATTGTGTGTGCTCACTCTGTTATATATTTTACTTGTGGTTGTCACAAATAACTGATGACAAGAGGGTTGTCATCATCTCCGTTGTAAGTCACAAGTGCAACTAGAAATCATGTGGTTTCTATGAGATTATGATCACTGTCTTAACGTCTCATATATTACTGCAGAACAGCTTTAGACCAAACACTCTGCACATTTCATTGGAGTATATTTGCAGAAGTCCGCCTGCTCTTACTGTAATTGTGCGTCCCAGCTGTAGATGCACCCATGTGGCTGGTGAGCTTCCAGTATACACAAACCCAAACACCAGACCATGTGTCTGTCTCCTGCCTTTACTAAACCATAAAGTTAGAAATGTTTCTTTACTCTTTTAACACATGATCATTACAATTTGATGAGACTGCTGTCTGACTAAGCAGTTTGAAAGCATGTCCAAATAGTCTTATCGTCTTGTCTGCCAACTATCTCAGCAATTATTGAACCCACAGTACTATGCTCTTAAGTCTTTTTCCCCCTGCAAAGATCATTCAGAGTAAATCTCTGTGCCTTGAATGTTTAACTTTAAATGAGAAATGTGTCTCCATGGCAGACAGATAAATGAAAACCTCTATCAAAACAGACGTCACTTAAGGGTGGTGCAACTCATTCTGGAGAAAAACTGTGGATTTTTGGACTCGTCAACCAAACAAACACACCCATCCTGATCCACACAGGGCAGCTCCTTCAGAAGCTACTCCTCGCAGATTCATCAACACAGACTGCCATGGCAACAACACTAACAACTGACCCAAAGAGATACATTCCCGTGTAGAAGTGCACATCCCTTTCTCACACCAAAACAAAAATATGATGAAAGGTCTTGAAATAAATGACATGGAAGCATATAAGCATGTGGTGCAAAACATAACAGCTTATGCAACTGTGTGATTTAGTTTTTAATAGTGTTTGTAATGACAAGAGAGAATCAGAACAGTATGTTTTAATAGGATCAGTAATAATTTAGCCCAAATTGTCATTTTTTGGTATTATGTATTAAGTTCAAAATATCTTCAAAGTTTGCATAGACAAATAACTAGTTTATTTCAGTTTAAATATGTAATCTGGAGGCAGTCTACAATACAAATAGACCTAGTTCATACCAGTTATATTGGAACCAGTTTGGTGCCAATTCAGTTTATATTAATCTAATCAAGCTAATCAAATAAGAAGATTCAGGATCTAGTTATGTACAATCCAATTATTTCTTAATTTTAATGCACTGCACTCTAATATATTTGTATATACAGACCCATTTAATAAATTATAATATTGTTAAAAACGTTTTTTCAGTAACTTAGCCCATTAAGTGAAAAACATTATATAGATTAACTGCACACTAATGTGTTAAAGCCTTTATTAATTATGAGGATTTGTTGCTTACAACTTTTTAATACATAAATATAGGCTTTTTTAAACGTATGTTTTATAAATGTTTAAAGGTTGTTCATTTAAAAAAATACTCTTAATCTGACAAACAATCCTTCTTGGAACATATTTTCGATTTCTTTTAATATGACTCTGTCCTTAAAAGCTTAGTTGATTGCATGTAGTCATTGACGTTGCAGCAACCCCTTATTCTGAGTCAGCTGGTGGTGACAAAGGAAAGGAAAAAGTGCCTTACTTTAAGACCTCCAGGAGAACCAGGCTCAGTGTGAACGAAGAGCTGCTGTGAACGACAAAGGTTTAGGAGGAAAAGAACCAGACAGAGCACTGATCCAGGAGTGCTTTTTATCTTAAACAAATTGCTGGAGTAGCTCTGTTTGTGGTCTTTGGGGAAGAAAAACAATAGCTCAGGGTGCATTCACACCAACAGTGTGAATGCACCCTGAAAAAGAAGCAGAGGACAAGTAAGAGCATGAATCCAAAGATGAAAGCGTTTAAAAGTGTCTCAGGGGGCTACGTGGAGAGGTGCAGGACCACAACCACTTTTGAACAGCAAAGTTAGTGTCAGTAATATCTGAAAATAATGCATAAATGAAACAAAAAACTGAACAGATCTGCCAAGCCATTCCACTTTTATAAACAACATGAAACACCAGTAAAACTCCAGTCTGGTAGCAAAGTGCTCTAGTGGGAATTTGCAGAACTTCAGATTTCTAATATAAGACACATCTTAAATATGCAGGGATTGATATGTCAAAATAATATGGAATGTTTATGGAATTTTGATCATTTTAAAAAATAGATAGGTATGAGTACATGATTTCAACTGTGTTGGACTTTTTTCCGATATGAAAATTTACATTCCCTGCATACATTCACTTTTCACAGTATTGTTAAAACTCAGATGCAGTATCCTGAATTTAGCATGGAGGAAATACAGGAGTACAATTTGATTTCAGCTTGGGTTTTGCCGCATGAAGTTTTGTTTTACTGAGTTCTTAAATGTATAGGTGATACTAATAATTCACAAATCATCCGCTATGACGAGTGAAAGAGTTTTCAGACATATTTAGAAAGATAAAAAGATTCGCCAGAAGGATATTAACACAACAATTCCGCTCTTTGTCACAATAAGTGCAAGTCTGTATGAGAAGCTAAAGCCTGAAATTTTGTTCCTGCACAAAGGTTTGTATGCAAAAGACAGCTCTTAGTTTTTGAAGAAAAAGGTAAATCATTTATTAAAAATGTGTAAAGTTTTCTTGTTGGCATTTGCGTACATATACACAAGCATGAAGGTGCACACAGGTATATCTATGTGCAAGTCTATCCATGCATGTGTTTTTGCATGCACAAAAGTGCACTTGAGTGAGGGCACAGAATTTGAACCTCCTTAAACATGTCATTACTGTGTAAACACTCATACAATTGATAAGCAGCAATTTCTTAAAGAATTTTAGGCAAGAAAGGAGGATTAGATAAAGGTCTTAAATGAAGGTTTAAGCATAGCAACCTTAAAAGCAGCAACCTGAATTTAGTTTTCAATGCAGTTTATTTTTACAGTGCAAATTCACTACAAGTATTGTCTTAAGGAACTTCACAAAAACAGGCAATTCAGTCCAATTATATAGATCAGTTACATACGTTTCAATTTGGTCCTAGCACGCATGTAGCAACACTGGGGTGTCACTAGCATTGAGTCGTTGACTGCAGCAATCCCTCATACTGAGCATGTATGACACAGAGACAGTGGAAAGGAAAACTCCCTTTTAACAGGAAGAAACCCCTTAGCAGAAGTTGGCTCAGTGTGAGATCAAAGGAATAAAACTCATTAAATAATTTTTTTGGGATGGGGACTAACATACAAGTTAAAGATTTAATTTAAGCTACAATTTCTCATAACTCAGAAAGTTCAACTGGGTCAAACTAGTCTAAACACTGGTAAGAATCTATAGATATTTCTAAAGCTATTTCATTTACTGAAGATCTAGTTACCATGTCTGTGTGACTATCTAATAGAATCACGTCTATTCATGATGAATACCATGAAATCGTCATGTCTGAGAGCTAAAGGAACACACAGCTCAACAGCTTTGATTGTTCCTTAGTCTGGTTACTGGAATAAAATGAACCGTAGGGCTCTCCTTGTTCTCTTCTAGTGATGAGTAATATGCTGTTCTAGCTTTGAGTATTGTTTTCTTGTACAGTAACAAAATATTGTTGCAGATTATGTAGCAATCCATTGTAGAGGATTTGTAGAGTGTTTAATTTCTCTGCCTTAAAATATGCAGCATTGAATTAACACAAAAAAGCCAGGCTTCTTTAAATGATTACCTTGTTTTTCAGGGGCAACATCGTCTAGTTACCCAATGATGTGCAGTGTCATACAATCCTATAAAACATATGTTGGCTTAGTCCTTTATGATAAACTGGCAAATGTCATTCCAGCGTTCGACATGTAGGTACTGCCACTACTAATTTATGGTGATGACAGCTTTCACCATAATGGATTCACCTTTCGTGTCCACGGTAAACAAGACAATTAGTCGTACAATAAATGCTTCTTCCTTATATGCAAGGCAATCATTTATTCTGACAAAACAATATACATGCACATACATATAAAAATATGAGATCTCAGTTACAATCTTAATTTTACCCACATCTCCTCCAGTTCCTTTACTTGCTTTCTAATATTCTCCTTCATCTGCTGTATTCGAGACTGCTCTGAGTTTATTTTGTTTTTTTTCTTTCTGCTTCTAATTAGTTTGCTGTTCTTATTATCCTCTCCTGTTGACAATATTAACACTGCAGATGATAGCGTGGCTCCTAATTTTTTGCTGTGATACCTGTACACAAGCATGCTGTTTATATAAGTGTGTCAGGAAAACAAATTACTTTGTATTTTCAACTGACTGCTTGCTTCCTTGCAGAGACCTGTGCTGTGAACAACGGCGGCTGCGACAGCACATGTCACGATTCGGTGACAGGAGTCCGCTGCAGCTGCCCTGTTGGCTTCACTCTGCAACCAGACCGCAAGACCTGCAAAGGTAAATTGCTCATTAAACCACGCATCAGGGTTGCGTTCACGCTGCACCTGTTCTGGTGTCATAAAATTAATTTCCTGCTTGTCCTGGTGCCAGGCAGAATAGTCCTCCTCTCTCCTCCTGGAGTTTAAATGTATGATTAAATGGCAATGGTAGAACGAGTGCATGTTGAAAACCTGACAGCAGCTCCAGGGATGAGATAGTGTTTTACCTTAAATATAAAATGATTTTTTTCTTGCTTTTTGTGTTGTTTAAAGAATCTGTCTGGAAACATGATATAATTCATTGTTACTTATTGCCGCAGTTGTTAGCGACGTCTCCTCGCAGCAAACGAGTCCTGCGTTCAAATCCCGGCCTGGGGACTTTCTTCCCGTGGATGCGTGGGATCTTTAAACCTTCATGTTAGGTGAACTAGTCTCTATAAATTGCCCTTAGGTATGAGTGTGTGAGTTCACGGTTTTCCTGTGTGCCATTGTGTTGCCCTGTGACGGACTGAGGCTCTCTCCAAGGTGTAACCTGCCTCTCGCCCATTGACCTGCAAGATAGGCACCAGCCCCCCACGTGACCCTACAGGCAAAAGCAAAAGTGGATGGGAATTTTTTTTTTTGTTAGACTAGTGCACACGTTTCCCAAAATTGGCTTTTGATTGGCTGATGCAGTCCTCCTTTCAATTCCATTTTCTGGAAGCTGCCAGTTCCCAAGGCAGCTGAGTTCTGGGACGCACAGAGAGAAACAATCCCACAGAAGCAGTACCACAGAGGACTCTGCTCTCACCATGCCTTTTGACTCTGTACACTTCAGACTTCCATACAAGACACACTGTTGTCATCTCCTGAAATACTAGGATGATTCTGCAGTCATGGGGTGTATCAGAGATGGACAAGATGCTGAGTACAGGGAGCTGGTGATCCACTTTGTGGCATGGTGTAGAAACAATCATCTCATCAATAAAACAAAGGAGATGATTGTAGATTGGCTTAACACTAAAACACTATTTCCATCATGGGAGAAAAACGTGAAAAAGTGGAGAAGTATAAATGCCTTGGTGTTCACCTGGACAACAGACTGGAGTGGAGATGCAACTGTGAACTCGTCTACAAGAAGGGACAGAGCAAACAGTACTTCTTGAGGAAGCTTATGACCTTCGGTGATGGCAACAAGATGCTGCATATCTTCTATAAGTCTGTTGTGGAGCCAGGGACTTAAAAAAGCCCAACAAGCTAATGAAGGAGGCTGTCTCTGTTCTGGGGACTCCTTTGGAACCTCTGGAGATCATTGTGCAAAGAAGGATTCTTCATAAAATGAAGAGCATTATGGAGAGTCCTGAGCATCCTCTTCATGAGACTGTTGTACAACAACAGAGTGTCTTCAGTCAGAGGCTTCTTCAGATGTGCTGTAAGATGGAGCGCTACAGTAGATCCTTCCTGCCCACAGCCATCAGCATCTCCAATGACTCTTTGAAGAAAACTGCATAATATGAGCTACAACATTTAATTTCCCTTTGGGATTAATGAAGTATTTTTGAATTGAATTGAATTGAATTGAACCAACAAGGAGAATCTGGCCATGTCAGAAATAAGGCCTGATCAGCCTCTTGAGATTTGATTTTTTTTAAAACAATTTTTTTACATCAAATGCTTTGATACTTTTGTCTAATTTTTGTGTAAAGAACCAGCAAAATATATTTATTATTTTCTCAACACCTCCACCGTGCTCAATGTCACTGAGGGACTTCTCTGAAGAGATTTTTTTCCATGTCTGATTCGGTTCTTGAGTGTGAAACCGTCCATTTATACAACAGAGTCAAAGCGGACTATTCTTCAAATTCGGGGCTTGACTTAGGTGATGGAACCCTGGAGCAGAAACAAAAGTTAGTTAAGGGAAAATACAGCTGTCTGACCCACACAGTAGGCGCTGTCTTGTCCTGTTTTGTCATGGCAGTTCTGGTGTGAGAAAAATTGTCTTGTAGGTGGCAAGGACACTTTGAATTCATCCAGCCTTTTATTCCTTTTAGGAATCTCCATCTCAAGTGAATGCTAAGTGTTAAAACATGGAGAACAGTTTCTTTAAACTTGTGAGACAAGAAACCTTTGATAAAACTTAGGTTTATAGAACATTTTAAATATTCGTACTTTTTTTAGAAAACTTTTCTGTATTGTGAGTAGAAGTACTATAGATTGCAGTGTTAACGTTTTATTCTAAATGTTTTTTTTTTACTTAAATCAATCATTAGTAAATGGACTTTGCGTGATTAATTATAAATATTATCCTTGCTTGCATGAAATTAGAATCTTCTTCTTAAAATGTGAAATTTCTCTCATAAGAAGAGAAAGAATCCAATTGTATATTACATTTTTGAATACATCTTTTTCAAAGGTTCTGATTCTGATTATTATGCTTATTAATTTAGTTTAATGCAGTTTATCAACTGCTACAAATATCAAGGCATGACCAATAAGTGAATGCCAAACATACTGTAGAAAAATTCTAGAAAATGTATAAAACAAAGACACACTTTGTTTCCAGAAGAACAAACTTAGACATTTGCCTGCTTTCTTTGACTTATAACATTAGATGAACCCTGATAAAAACCACAATGATTTACATTAGTTTGGGTTTGGGGGAAACAGGAGGAAAACAAACCCAGGTGGCATTGGCACAAGAAGACAGGAGCTTCCTTCAGGCGAGCCACTTCTAAAGGGGTAGAGATGAACAGGGCAAGCAGGAGATTGATTTATTAATGCCATTTCTAATGAATTTATTCTAACCAGACGATGAAGGATCCCTCGAGAAACAGACACTTAATTTGTGATGATGATTCAGAATTAGTCTGTACTGTTTTGAAACTTTCCAAAACAGGGACCAATGAAAAACAGAGATGAACAGATGACATATATCGAATCATTTCCTGCTGTCATAAAGAGCTGGGAAATCTAAAGGAAATGGACAGTGTTGATTTTAAATTTACTGCTACAAGGCTTTCCTGTGTAAGAGCTGCAGTCTATTAAAGCCACATGCAAACAGTTTTTTTTTGGATGAGTAACAAATCCTTTGAAGTTTAGTAGTTTTTGAAAAACTTCATGCATTTTTTCTTTACTTGCATCTCTATCACCCTGGACATCAATTTTGAACTCCTTTTTACCATTGTCACCAAGCTCTTGCCGCTTTTAAAGGCCAGAAAACACAACCCAGAAATGAACATTTGTAAAAAAGAAAAACCCAAATAAATTAAAATACTTAACTTTCTGCTGAAAGGTAAACAGTTTAGTCTTCCACTCACTCGCTTTCTCTGCAGGTTTATCTCTACCTTTCAGTTGTGATGAGTGATTTTATATTACCCACTCCTCATTAGGGTTTTCTGTTCACAGACATTGATGAGTGCCGTCTGAACAATGGGGGGTGTGATCATGTGTGCCGAAACACCGTGGGCAGCTTCGGGTGCAGCTGTAAGAAAGGCTACAAGCTGCTAACCAACGAGAGGACATGTCAAGGTTTGTGGCTTATTTCATTCCATTTCTCTCCACATGTTTCCTAACCCCAACATGTATATCAAACTTCTGGTCATGTTCCGGTTAAAACTTCAACTTCTCAAAAACAGAAACTTGGTGTAAAAGTTTGAATTTATTGTTTGTTTTTTTTTCCTAATCCACACAAGGTTAACATTATTCGTAAAGGCTCAAATATATAAATACACCCCCACACATTTTTGAGTAATCGTTCATTAGCAAGTTGTGCCTCGATCATTCGCTTTTTGTGGCTATCAACAAGCTTCTGGCATCATTCTGGCTGGATATTTTACCAGTGTTCTTTTCAGAAATGGTAGAGCTCATTTCAGTTTCCTAGTTTCCTGACACTGACCCAACCTTAAAGCATACTTCATATGTTTACACGTCAATACAGGGTAAGTCTAGATGTTTTTGTCATAAAGTGGGCTTTGGTAGGACCAAAGTGCAGAGAAGTAGGCTACTGCAGGACATGATGAACTAAGGTAAGAAAGGTTTAATTCTTGCCTATACGGAATCCAGATGACAGGTTAACAGACCAGGACACCAAGCCAGACACGATAGCAGTACATGGCTCAGAGCTAACACAGGGTATCAATGACGAGGGTAGCAACTACAAGGAACCTGCGGGGAACAATGGAAACTAAAGAGCTTAAATACACCGAGAGTACAGAGAGAAGCAATGAACAGAGAGACTGATTAATTAAGGGAAACAAGGAACAGGTGTGAGCCAGACTACAGGGAGACTGAGGGAGTGAAAACAATTCACAAGTCTAAAACACAGAACAGAGGGTAAACTAAGGACCAGACCAGGAGAAATAAACACAACACAGACACAGGCTAGGCATGACAGTTTAATATTAACCCTTCTTGTGTACCCATATCCAGTTTTAATGTGTATTTGGGATCATTGTCCTGTTGGAACACCCAGCTGTACTCCAAAATATTAACAAAGTAGCTTTTGATTTGAGATGAAATTGAAGAATTTTGAGGTAATCTGAAAAATTTCAGGTAGTCTTCAGTATCCCATCAACTTCATGAACTACACCAGTACCACTGGCAGCACATCATACCGACCCAGTATATTGCTACCACCACTATGCTCTTCTTGTTATTGTGGCCAACAAGCTAAATTTTTATTTGACCTTTAGTTGTAAACTTTTTTACCTTTGGTTTTAAACTTTAGTTGTGCTTGAAGACATCTGCTATAGAGCAGCCACGTCTGTCTTGCTCGGCACCCTCACAGTCCTTGGAAATTTAAAACTTCCTTTTAAATGTGACACATGTGTACCCCAACCTCAACCCTATTGAATGTTTGATTACTTTGCTTAACACGCAGGTTTGTGCCAGAAAACCACCCACTTTAATCTCTGTGATTTCTGATTAAAAGCGCAGTGAAATAATCACACAGAATGTGGATGGGTACAAAAAGGTTGCTCTGCTACTTGCCAAGGGACATTTGACCAATTCATTAATCGGGTATATGCATACATTTGGGGCTGTATTTGCAATTAATTTAAAATGTTTACACACTTCTGCTAAATTGCCTGAATTTTGAGCTGTAAAAAAATCTGACCAAAATAAATGATTTTACAACTTTTATCTACTTTAGCGTTACATATATTCAGTTGTTCAATGAAAAATGAAGCAAATCTTTTAGAGGAAAAATGGAAAACATAAAACATGTAATAATATGATTCAATAAATGTGCACACCCCTATAACTAAGACTTTGTTGAACCATATAAAAAACATGGTACTGTCAGGACAGCCATTAACAATTACACATTTGTAAAGCTTGGACACATCTCCATAATTCATAAAAAAGAAAAGATGTAAACTGATCGGGGTGGGGTGAGGTAACAGCAAAGTAACCACAGGAATGTCTGGTTAATACTGGTTTATTTCTTCATATAACAGTTATCTCCTGTATCCTTCACATGTCTGTATTAAAGAGTGGGCTTGAAAGACAAAAGCATTTTCTCAAAGAGTAACCATCCAAACCTGGCTAAAGTCCCACAAAAATCTTGTGTAAGAATATGTTATGATCTGAAGAAACCAAACTGGAACCTTGGACACAATTTTTTGCACAAAAACGGCAAAGAAGAACAACAAAAGAACAGTATACCCACAGTGAAACAGGGTGGGGGCAGCATCATGTTCGGGTTTACTTTTCCTAACATTGAACTAGACTTTATATGAAGGTGGAAAAAATCATGAACAGTTATGAATGCCACACAGTTTAACTGAAAACTTACAGATTTCTGCTGGAAATCCAAAGATGAAGATGGGTTTAATTTTTTTGGCATCACCATGAAAACAGTCATACATCTGAATCAACAAAATGCTTCACCAGAAGAAAATTAAAGTTTTGGAATGGCGTAAGCCAGAGCTCAGAATCAAATCTGTCACAAAATCTGTACTAATCTGAAGAAGGCTGATGTCTTCATAGTCCGTTAGATCTGGAAAACCTTTGCAAGACAGAGAGGGAAAATTATTTCAGTTCAAGATATGGGAAGCTGATAAACTTCAACCAAAGTTGTGCACACTACAGGTCCTTCTCAAAAAATTAGCATACTGTGATAAAGTTCATTATTTTCCATAATGTCATGATGAAAATTTAACATTCATATATTTTAGATTCATTGCACACTAACTGAAATATTTCAGGTCTTTTATTGTCTTAATACGGATGATTTTGGCATACAGCTCATGAAAACCCAAAATTCCTATCTCACAAAATTAGCATATCATTAAAAGGGTCTCTAAACGAGCTATGAACCTAATCATCTGAATCAACGAGTTAACTCTAAACACCTGCAAAAGATTCCTGGGGCCTTTAAAACTCCCAGCCTGGTTCATCACTCAAAACCCCAATCATGGGTAAGACTGCCGACCTGACTGCTGTCCAGAAGGCCACTATTGACACCCTCAAGCAAGAGGGTAAGACACAGAAAGAAATTTCTGAACGAATAGGCTGTTCCCAGAGTGCTGTATCAATATTTAAACAGGGGGGTGTAGACTTTTTACACCCACTGTGTAATTCTGTCCATGTTTCAATGACAGACAATTCGTGATAAATGACAACTGGTGCACCCATTTTTTAAATGATTTAAGTTGATATTGTACAGTTATTGCATTATTATGTACCTCATTAAAAATCTATTTTTTTATCCATAGGGTAACACTTAATTCTAAAGTAGCTCCTATTAATTTGCATACTTTGTGACATAATAACTCTTCATTAGTCATTCTTAAGCAGTTATTAATTGCTTATTTTAACTGACCTAATTCTACCAGTAATAGGTAAATTAGGAATATTTTTAAAATAGACATCTAGTTATGGTCTGTTTACAATAACTAAACCTTTGTAAGCTCTGCTTAATATGTGGTTTATACAGGAATAAAACAAGGAGGATAATTTTTCTGCTTAAATAACACCTACAGTTTTGTATTCTTAATTAACAAAGAAACAATGTTTTACTGTATTTCTTAAAATATATATATATACATTATTTTATATAGAATAGAAGAGCAATGTATAGAAGAGCAATCTCATATAGACCTCCAGACAGTTTTGGTTTCACATTTAAGCTGCAATGTTGCTATAAATAATATTCAAGTAAGAAAAAGAAGAAGAACATTGTTTTGATATTACATTGATGGATGGACCCATCAGAGTCATCTGCTGATGTTTTCTTTGTGACATTAAATGGGAACAGATAAGTGCTTTCAGTGCAACCCATTTCTTTCAAGGTGCAACCCATCACTTGGTTGCATCGGCCGTGTGCTCAAAAATGACTTAATGTGTGAGAAGAGTGGACTTCCTATTTGAAAAGCAATGCCAATTAATACATATTAAACCACTAAAGAATTAGTGATAAGCAAAACCTCGCGTCAGAATAGAAACCTCACAAATGAGTTGATTTTTCTTTGGGGACCAGCAACACTTGTAGTTTGGTGTTTTGTTAAATATTAGACACATTTTTTAGATGTTCTGAAGACAGACAAATCTGTTCTCCTCATACTACATCCATAAAAGTTGCATATTGTGTAGAGCTTATTAAGATCATAGTTAATATGGAACAGTCACTGTACTAACTATTACCAGACCTTAATTTGCTGACTATTTTGAGAAAGCTCTTGATTATGGCCTATTACTTGTAGAATTGGGTAAGTTACTAATTAATAATGCCTTAACAACTCCTGATTAAGAGTTAATAGGCCACTTATGCGTGTTAATTTGCATTGGCTAGCCATAAGCTAGTTATTTAGTTAAAAATAAAGTATTCCTAATAATAATAAAAATTATAATGCAACATTGTCTCCCTAAAAGCTACAAAATGTGCTTCAATATATTAGTAGGCCTCTCTGGCTTGTTTTTTACGTTTGATTGTGGCCATTGCTCAGCAGAAGATTGGTCAACTGGCTGCAGGGGAAATAGAAGTTTGTCATGGCTGGGCAAAGGTTTGTTACATTCTCCAGTTCTAAACACTTCTCTAAGTTTTGGATGGATTCAGTCACTAGAAAACCTTATGTTGAAAAGAAACAGGCAGACTAGAAACGTGGAGCCGATCTTGGTCTGTCTCCATGTGGAAAAACGGATGACATTATTTTGTTTCTTTCCTCCTCATTGATGTGGTTAATCAATACTCAGCCTGGTTTGCATCAGTGTCATGCAGTTGGATTACAGCTGGTGCTCTGAATTACATTGCTCTCTACGCACGACTTTAACATCGTATGTGGTCAGTAAAAAAAAAAAAAAACTGTCACATTTTGGTCGAATGCCTTTCTGTCATTATTTGGTGCCAAGCAATGTAAAGTTTGTTTAGCCACAATAACACAGATAAGTGAGAAATTGTGGTCCTTTCTTGGAAGGAATGTAAATCACAGTTTGTTTTTAGTGGCACTGTGCCATAAAGGAGACAGCCATGTGTGGTTGGAGTGCACAGGGTCAGTGTTGGAACACTGTTGTCCTTGTTTGGTCCTGTGTGTTTTGTCTGGAGACAGAGGTTGTGATAAAGCCCACCTTGTGTTGAGTGCAGTTCTGCTAGCTTCACATACACAGCACGGCGTCACCTGTCAGCCTCTTAACCTCTCTTCTCATTCCGATCATGTTTTCTCACTTCTTGGAATGATATAAAGAAAAAAGAAAAAGGTCACAGCCACTTTCGGTAAAGATTACATGTTATTCCCCTTGGTTCTTCCCTGATTAATGCAGCTACCACAGGAATTCACGGTATCAGGATATTACTCATTTATGATTAAATAACTTGCATATTAAAAAAAGACTCAACTGAATGTAAACTGCAGAGGTCTTGGTTTTTTATGTAGGGTAGGTTTAAAATGTAGTGCATTTACAAGTGCTAAGAGTTACCTTTAATTCAATTAAATTTCTTGGTTTTTTTTGGGTGCATTTTAAAAAGTTGGGGTGTTTGTTTTTGAAAAAGAGCTCTTTCAAACTTGTACACAAATGCAGTGCCTTGAAAAGCATTCATAATTTTTTTACTTTTTGTCCTGCTATAACAATAAACATAAATGTATTTTATTCACATTTGATGTGATAGTCCAAAACAAAGTCGTGCATCTGGTGCCCATCTCTGGTAGTCATTAAGCAAGCTGCGGAGTATACCCTGGATAAATTGCTCCCTCCACTGGACATCACAGATACACACTAGACAAACAGCCATGAACACTCACACAAGGCAAGTTGTGTGAGTGTTTTGCTAGCCTGTGGGAGGAAACCATAGTACCCAGAGAGGACACACACATGCTGGCAGAACATGCAAACGTCCTTCAGAACGGCCTTGGCAAGAATTCAAACCCGTGCTAACAGCTCTAATAGCTGCACCACCATGCAGACCTAAAAAAAATAAAGTGCAACCAACTGCCTTCAAAAGTTATCTAATTAGTTTATAGAGTTTACCTCATCTGAGCATAAATTCTGCTGTTCGATGAAGGCTTCAAAAGTTTGTTCGAGAACATTAGTAAACGAGCATTGTCAAAATTAAATTATAAAACTATATATAAGTTATTGGAGATCTCACAGAACACTGTTCAGTCCATCATACAACAATGGAACGAGTATGAAACAACTGCTAACCTAGCAAGTCATGGCTGTCCATCTAAACCAATAGGCCAGGCAAGGACAGCATTAATCAGAGAAGCAGTCAAAAGAGCCATGGTAACTCTGGGAGATCTACAGTGATCGATAACTCAGGAGGGAGAATCTGTTGACATCACATCTATTATTTGTCATGCACTTTGCAAATCTTGCCCTTATAGAGTGGCAAAAAGAAAGCCATTATTGGCAAAAAACAAAAGTGATATGAAGTCCTGTTTATGGTTTGCCACAACCAAAGTAGGTGACACAGCAAAGATTTGGAAGAGGACGTGGACGTTTTTCTTCCAGAGGAGCAGGGAAGCTGGTCAGAGTTGATAGGAAGATAGTTTGAGCTAAATACAGGGTAATTGTGAAGAAACCCAGTTGAAGGCTGCAAAAGACTTGTGACAGAGTCGACATTTCACCCTCCATTTGGACAACAACCCTAAAGACACAGCCAAAGCTACATCGGAAAAGTCTAGATAGCCAAGTCAAATTCCAGACCTAAATCCAAATGAGAATTTGTTGAAAGACTTCATAGATGCTCCCCATCCACTCTGAACTTGAGTTATTTTGCAACACAAATGCTGCATGATGGCACAGTTGGCAGCAGTGTTGCCTTGCAGCAAGAAGGTCCTGGGTGCGAATCCCAGGCTGGAGTCTTTCTGTCTGTGATGGACTGGCGAACTGTCCTGGGTGTACCCCACCTCTCGTCTGATGACTGCTGGAGATGGGTACCAGCACCCCCACAACCCTGCAAGGACAATTATGTATGGATGATGGCATTCATCCATCATACAGCAAAATATTTCAGTTTCTACATGTTCAAAGCTGCTAGAAAGGTGCTTCTACGAATTATTGTCTCAGGAGCCTGAATATAAATGCACACCACCATTATTAACATTTAAGTTATCAAAAACTATTTTGTAAACCATTCATCATTTTCTGTCCACTTCTTAATTATGCATGTGAGTAAATGGGGAAAAAAAAAAATCAAGATTTGTAAATTAGTATTTTACTTTACAATTGCACCTTATTTCAATAAGTAAAACTACTGCCCCTAAACACTTCAACACTCCCAAAGAGAACAAAAACGTTTTGCAAGGTTTGAAGGACAAAGAAAAACCTGACTCTTAAAAGCATTTAGTTGTACTGTCAAAGACATATTGACACCACACATTGCATATTGCCCATCAACAACAGGATACCTGCCTCTAAATCAAATCTGGCAAAGCAATTCCATTATACCTCTTTCCGTCTGAGGTCTCTAAACCGGTACAAACTTTCCATATATTTCAGGCAATTCAGACATTTAACTTGTGCTTCAATTTTACCATTCTTGCTTGGCTGCTTGGCTCATTTCTGTTGGTGGGTGGAGCATTTGTCACAGCGTGCAGCTCAGCAGCATGGCTGAGTATGCTCTGTGCAGTCACAAACCATCACCACATGTTTTAAGCCATTGGAAACAGTGGTTTTCAGAAAGCAGTGAAGCGGTTGTCCTGTTCTGTAAGGCCCATTAACGCATTCAGACTTCAGGCTTTGTTTTCTTTTAAAAACACATTCTAAAACCGAGGGGTTTCTGGAAAATTGAAAACTGTCCACTGAAACCTTTTATCTTAGCCTTTGAAGAACCAAAGAAATCAAAAACTTGTGAGAGGTCAACCTTTTGGCATTGCCTTTATTTTAATTAAAAAAATAATTTATAATAATCTTCCATCCATCCATCCATCTTCTCCTCATATAAAATCAGGTTGTAAGGGTACATCCCTCTCATTAGCAACACTCTCCAGTTTGTTCTGGGGAATCTCTAGGCATTCCTAGGCTTGATGGAAAATCCATCCAAAGAGTTCTGGGTCTGCCTCAGTGCTTCCCTTCAGTAGGATATGCCAGGAAAACCTCTAAAAGGGGCTTTCAAGAGACATACTGATTAGATAACACTGTTTGCTGCAAAGTAGTGGCTCTAAACGGAACTCCACAGAATAGACCTCTTTCCATTATCTCTTTGGTTGAGCCCAGCCACCATCCAGAGGAAGCTCATTTTAGCCGCTGGAATGACGATTCCTGGCGGCATAAGCTGGCATTAGTTGTAATGCAAAGGATGACAAATTGGCAGCTGTCTCAAACTGAAGTTGGCTCTTGAGCTTACTTCAGTTTAGTGGTTCTGATTGGTTGACGAATAAACTTTTAGTATGTGTTGCACTTTTACTCGGAAGTTGAATAAAGGCAACTGTGCTACAAGTACCAATGGTAGAGCCACTGCTCTAGCCGTTGTCATTAACAAAAGCCATTTTTAGTTTTCCAAGCTAAAAATATGTATCACATTTTGAGTGCAAAATCAAAACTATGCACCTTACAATCAAGATTTACTTGAAGAACTGGACAAAGGTAACCAAGATCTACGTGAATAAAGATCTGTCCTTCTGTTGAGTGATGAGAAAGGTGAGCTGTAAAGTTCTAAAGCACTAAATAAGAACGTAATCTACCACTATGGGACTCATGTTTTTAACAGTCTGTGTTCCTTGGTTATGTGTGGAGGTTACTTTTGCACTAAAATAGACATATGCTGTCACCTTGAAGTGTTGAGGTATAAAAACTGAACGCTGGGCTTATCTTTATGTTTAAGCAATCACTGTGTTTCTTGACTGTCAGTCAGGGCCATGGCCTGTAAGTCAGGATGGGGCATGCATGTGAAGTTCCCATCAGCATTCCTTTACTCAAAGTCATGATCCACATGACGGGACTTAAGAAGATGATCATCAGACCTCAAACCATCTAGACAGAGGAAATATCTTTGAATTTCAAGCCAAAATCATTTATTTCTCTTTGCAAAGGCCTTTGAAAAAAATAAAAAAGGGTGACAGCAGCAAAATGAAATGGATGGAAACTTGTTTTTGCAGCCATGTAAATAAGAGTTGTAGGAATTGTACAACACTCTGACACAATGCTAAACTATGTAATAATAAGTTACAGATTCGCTTGTGGCGTCAATGCTGCAATAAGAAACCTTTTAAGGATCATGATTATTATTTTCCATTGGGGCTTAGAATAAAGTTTATCCTTAATTTGCCAAAAACAAACACTTTTGGAGCGCAGCACACAGTATGTACCAACAATAAGCACCATCAGGATTCCAGAATGCATCGGCAATCGGTAAAGACTCTCTGTGGTGTAGTAGTGCAAGAAGCCCATTAAAATGGTTTAAATGTTATATTTTTTTTAATTAAACTGTTTCTAAATCCATTAATTGGGATAAAAGCAGTTTGACATCTTCACCTTATCTTGCAGTTACAGCTGCCAACTTTTTTTTGAGTATGTCTTTAGGGATTGTCCATTTTTTGAGTCGAGTTTGTGTTGTTCTGTCACATAAACGCCTAGTTAAATGCAGTGAGGTTTGTGGTTGTAACCTGGCAAAATGTGGAAAACGTTCTGCGGGTTTTAATATTTTTGTTGTTGTAGGTAAATACCTTTGTCATCTGGTTAATGTCATCTGGCACCTGGGGCTATCGGAAAACCTAGAGAAGGTTCACTTATAGCGAATGAAAGCATAATATTCCTGGGGAAATTCTGAGAATCTAATAAACAGAGAATCCAAATTAGACATCACAGAAAGTTGTAGCAAACCCATATTTTCTCCCAGCAGGTCCTGTCTTAGCTCGGCAAAGACTGGTGCTAACGTTAAAGAAGAACTTCATCAAAACTTATAATGGTATGCAGGCCTATGAAAGCCTACTAACAGGAAGATGCTGCTGGAGTCTCCACCCACAGTGTCTCTCGGTTGTTCTTGGGGATTTTAACAGCATAAACCTCTGTAATGAACTTCCAAAATACAGACAGCATACTAAGTGTCCCACCAGGGATCAAAACATGCTGGACTATTGTTACACGGCTTTAAAAGATGCATATTAGGCTGTCACCAGGCATTTTGGGACTTTCTAACACTGTCTGCTTCATCTCATTTAATCCTTTAGGCAGAAAATAAAACTGATAAGCCTGTGGTTCATACTGTTAGGAAGTGGACAGAGCAATCAAAGGAAAAGGCTTACAGGAGTGGGGACCAAGCCTTTTATAAGCAGGTTAGGAACAAACTGACCAAGGGCATTAGGGCAGCTACAGCAGAAAACTAAAAAAAAAGCCTCTCAGCAGATGAGACATTAGCTTGGAGTGATCTGAAAAAACATTACCGACTACAGGCGCCCAACCCTCATCCTAAGCAGAATCCTTGTCTGGCAGATGGCCTTAACTTTTCAAACCTTCTACTGCAGGATAGAAATGCTGACATTCACACCTCCCACCAACCAACACATGTTACTCTGACACCTTTTCTGCTTTAAAAGCTCCTATATATAGAGAGAGAGAGAGAGAGAGAAAGAGAGAGAGAGAGAGAGATGCTTGGCGAAAGCTGATTCTAATTCTCATAAGATACAACTGAAACTGATTAATCTTCTTTTAATTATGTTTTATTGCTATTTCTTTCTATCTTTGCAGATATTGATGAATGCTCTTTTGACCGTGCTTGCGACCACTTCTGTGTCAACTCTGCTGGCAGCTTCCAGTGTCTTTGTAATAAAGGCTACGTCCTCTATGGCCTGGCCCACTGTGGAGGTGAGCCAACATGCATGTCGGGGGGATGAAAATCTCTTTGGCTGCATCACAAACAACCCTTTTCTATTCACATTATTCACTGCATACAACACTATTAAAAAAACACCAACTATTTACATAAGGGTTTACATTGTTTTATAAACTTACATACATGGTTTTACTACACAGAACATATTGCTTTGTTTTCTGTTTAAATATTGATTGCAGACTGTGTGACTTAAATGGTAAATCAACCTCAGCCTGAATTTAACTAATTCAATTTTGGAACCACAACTCACATTTATAGCTTGCAGTAAAATTGCATTTTATGTACAGCTCAATCTTCTTGTGAAATCACTACAATTTTCTTAACTTTTCTTCCTCATAATTTTTTAATGCACTGGGTTACAAGTCTTCAAACCTATTTTCATTCTCGATAGCTTCGTCCTGTGCCTTTATTTTAGCACATACAAGTGGCAAAGCCTTCTTCACACCAGACCAGGACTGTACTCTGACATTAACAATCAGTAAGAAAATAGATGGTCTTTGGAGGGTCTTCAGAGATTATCCAGGGTGCACTAAGACTGTAGGTCCATTATACATTTTGGCAGTTGAGTGTTGCTTGTCTTTTTCAAGCATACAGAAAAGAGCCACAGTGGGATTGTGGAGGAGCCTGGTAGCAGCAGTGGCAACTTAGTCCTGACATGTGGCCCATACTTGCGAGAATTGGTTATCAGAGAATTTGAAGCAGGACTGGTCATGCTACCCTCATGTTCAGGCTACACCCTCCTCAAGCTAACAAAGGGTTTGCAACACTCCAAGCAATTTAATGTAATGATCCTGTTGGTTTAGCTGCTATGTGCATCATGACCTGTTGTTGTTCTATCCGCATTCAAAAAAGATCCCACTACCTCATCTGAAATACAATCTGTTTTCCAGTTAATGGTGTATTTGAAGACAATAACACAGAGCCTCATTCACACATTGTGACAGGTTTTATGCCTTGCAGTGTTTTGTATGTTGCACAACTTGTCACATAATGCAGAACAAGTGTGACCAACTCTTAACTTCCAAAGTCCTGACTGGCAACCTTTATGACAGGAAATCCATATAGTAAATGGCATCAAGCTCTACATCTTTGACTTAAAAACTGCCTGCCAAGGAGCTATAAATTTAATTTAAACAATATGTTTTCCCATCACATGATAATTTAAAGTCTAAGAAAGCTGATCTTGAATGAGTTGAAACAGATATCATTACTAATGCATCATAATGATGTTTATACTGTTGCCTCCAATGCTGTTTCCTGCAACCCAGGGAGTCATATATATATATTGCTTTGCAGTGATTTCCTCTGATTGTTTAATGTTGCTGGTAAGCTCTATTTATTTGTATTGTTGTATTTTTATGATGCTTTTAAAGGACCATATAAATTGTGGATTTAAGCAAAAGGACCAGCATGTTTTAATATGTTAGGCAATCTAATAATAAAGGCCATGTTAGTAAAGTTTAGTTTTCACAGAGTTTCAGTTGCTGTTACACTGCAGCTGGATTGCCTTACGATGAGAAGAGGTTTTCTTTGTAATTACACACAATACTGTTTTCAGGTTTATTAGGTTCATGAGATCCATTCCACAGACAGGAAGCTGTATTAGCTGTCAGATCTGGGAATAAATGCCCCTGAATTGGATTTGCGAGGCTTTTTTTCACCTGATGGACAATCAGGGCACCCTGAGCTGCTGAAAGGACTGAAGATGGTCTGCCGTAAATGGCTCTCCATAACATTGTTGAGCAAGCCGTTGATAAATGATTTCCCCTCGCTTTTCAGCGCTGCTGTCAGAACTGGTAGATAACCCCAGAGATTTATGTTGCTCCCAGTTGTACCTTCTTGATTCCTCGCCACAACTAAGGATATGTTATTCCCATTCCAGTTTATTAGCTGAAATATATCGGTCCCAAAGAGCTGTAATCTGTGTTTAACAATAGAGTCGCCCTTAACAAACCCAGTTATGTCAGTGACCTTCTGTCAAGCATTTTGCTGAAGCTTGTCAAGTTTCCCTTTGCACAACAGTTCAACTTCAGACAGGTTGGATGGATAGGGTCTGTGAAATACATTCTTAGGCTTTGCCACAGATTCTCCTCTTGGGCTTATGGTGTACAGAGTGCACTAGTAGTTGTCCTGTGGATAGATTCCTGCTGGATATCTCTGCAGGTCCTTTAACAGTTACAATAAACCTCTTGACTGCTTCTCTGAATAATGTTCTCTTTGCCCCTGCCTGTCAGTTCAGGGGGATGGATGTGACTTCTTTTGTTTGCAGTTGTGGCATACTCATTCTGTTTTTAAATGATGGTTCAAACAGTGCTAGGTGAGATGTACATTACAAAAGATTTAAATATTGTTTTCTAATTTAACCCTGCATTAAATCTATCCACAACTTTGTCCCTGACCTGTCGAGTGTATTCCTTGGTCTTTATAAGGATAATTGTTCACTAATTTATTTTCCAAAGAAACTTCTACATAAAAGATGTGTTTATACTGAGAAGAAATTGGGTCCATTTACTAGTTAGGGGCCCTCTGAAGGTAATTTGTTGCACTTAAATTTATTTAGGGGTATCAGTGTAAAGGGGGCTGAATACAATACCTTAAACCATGAAATCCCAATAAAATACATTGAAGTTTGTGTTTGTAACCTAACAGTATGTGGAAATTTCAAGTGCAATGGATGCTTTTGCATTGCATTGTTAATAATTTATGTTAATGATTGCAAGTTGCTTAGATTTTACTCAGAATGTTTGGTCTTTCAAAACTACTTTTAATGTTTCTGAGGTTTTTATTAAACACATACAGGAAAATGTATTGAAATTTAATTAGATGACATTTACTCATCCAGAAACTCCTATGTCTTTTTCATTGGTGTATAAATGTCACTTTGCCTTATTTTGCTCTGGCTTTTTCCTCTCTTGGCTCATCTCAACATTGATGAACATCCACAGAGATCTAGAGAAGTGTTAGAATGGAGCATTTGAGGATAAAAGAAGTTAGTTGCTGGCAGATGAACTCCTGCTCCATCAGATATTCATTAAAGGTCTTTGTCCTTTAAATTGAGTGCTTTGATGTGAAGGATGAACAGCACATCACTCGCAACGTTTTCCAGCAGCTCTGCGTGTTGATGAAGTCATCATCTCCTTCAGAGAGGGCAGCAGCAACATAGGCTGTCTTTATCTTTCCATGGTAAATAATTAAATGAGACAAGGAAGAGCTTTTCATATCAGCGAGCCCGATCATCAATTGCCACGATTATCTTCGTCTGTTTCCTTATGTGTGCGCCACTTGTCCGCGGTCTGCTTAAAAAGCTAGGCTTTGCTATGTGAGCTGATTCTGTGTCAGGCTCCGACTGCAGCCAGACTCCATCTGGATCCCGGGTGCTTTTTGTGGTTTTAGCTCAGCATGTGTTTGAAAAGTTGATTAGAATTTACTGCTTACCACAAGTCTTCCTTCCCAAAGAGCCTGAAAACTTCTGACCATGAAATTGAATGTGGGTGACATCAAAACAAGAATTCACTTCTGTTTACACGCAAACACATTAATCTACCCTGCATGCAAAACCAACAAGAAGAACTGAAACAAGCTCAAAAGAACTGTAATAAGCCTCACTTTCTACAAGATCTACTCCTCTGGTTATATTATTTCATAATACTTCTCTTGTCAGTCTTTTTCTATGATTGTTCTTTCATTAACTCTGGTCTTTTAAATGCCAATTGTGCCTATTAGATTAAATCTATCATGCTTCTTCATAAAATGTTTCTGTCCACACATCTTTTCACAGATATTGATGAGTGCAGTATAAATCGTGGAGGCTGTAAATATGGCTGCATCAACACTCTGGGGAGCTATGAGTGTACCTGTCCGCCTGGATATAAGCTTCACTGGAACAAGAAGGATTGCATTGGTACGTGACAACAGTGCCCCCGTGTGACTTGTTTAGCAACACACTATCATTGTGTACCTCCATTTTCACCTAAAATTGTTCAACCCTGTTAGGTATTATTTAGTCAACTCAGAGGTAAGAACGATACAGTCATAGTTACTTGCAGCAAGGGTAGCCCACTTTGCAGTGAAACTACAAAGTTTTGACACCCTATCTCTTTATTTATATACACAATTCAACAGACAGTTCAGACAGGGTGTATGTGTGTGAGACAGAAAGGAGGCTGGTTCACACAGAGATAACAATGATCTCACACACACAGGGAGGAAGGCATAGTGCAGGTGCCTTGCAACACAAAGTTTTTACATGAGTGATAACACGTTTTTACACCCATCCAACAAACCCCTACTGCAAATTAGATTTATTCACAAAATATACAACCTAGCAGTTCTTTGCAATTTAAAAAGCTAGACACAACAGATATTACAAGAAGTTTCTTCAAATTGAACACAAAAAGGCACTTTTAAGGACTACTACTATCTCTGAAATGCTCAAGCAGCCTTTTGCAGATATGACCTGCTGCACATGTGACTCATAGGCTAACATCACCTTTTGACAGTGTTTGTGAGGAATCCTATCCCACAACTCAGGGTTAAATGTCGCCAGTTTAATAATATTATTTGGTTAGCGTGTTGCAACCAGCTTTTTCAAATCCCATCTGAGATTTTCAATAGAGTTTAAGTCAGTCAACTATGATTGGCACTCTAGGATCTTCCAGGAGACCTTCTGCAACCAAACCTTGGTGGACCTTGAGACCATCAAGGTCTATTGACACCCAAGCGTCAGCCTCCTTATAGACCCACATGACATTTTCTGCCAGGATTTCCTGATACTTGATTGAATCTATCATTTCTTCCACATGCTGCAGCTTTCCAGTGTCAGAGGAGCAGCCCCAGAGCATCACTGAGGCCCTATCATGCTTCATTGTAGGCAGGGTGTTCTTTTCAACATTGATGTCCTTCTTCTTCCTCCTTACATACTTCTGATTTGTGGTTTTGTGGTTCATTCACATACCTACTACCAGGTGGCGTATCCATTGTTCCGTTGACTAAACTTGTAAAATATACTTCCAGCGAATATGTAGAAACATCCAGGGCCTTTGCAATCTTTTTGGATTTTTTCCTTGTTTGTGAAGGGCAGTAATCTATTACAGTATCTGAACATTTTGGACAGTTGTACTGACTTAGCCATCGTTCTAACAATTAAGCCTTTAATTGGTTGTATTAGGTGTGCTGAGACCACAGGTGATTTACAAATGCCTGCTCTTATGAAGTATTCAGTTCAGAGGACTGAATAATCCTGAAATTGCAATAGTCCCTAAAACTATGATTTAGTGTTGAATTTGGATAAAATCCTGGTAATTAATTTAGTTTTGTTAAGTTCTTGTGAAATGTGTTCATTGCAAACTCCTAAACAATTTAGCATTTTGCTGATAACCTAAACAGTAGTGGGAGTCAAATAATCTTAGGTGCAACTGTAACAGCAGTTTCGGTTGTTGACCTGTTAGCTTTCTCTCTCAGAGCTGGTGAAATGTCCTCCTGGACTTGTGGCACCGAAGGCCACCCTGACCTGCAGCAGGACGGGCAAAAAGGAGAGCTGTTCTCTTACCTGTGCCTCCAAGGCATACTATCTGGCAGGTATGTTACCCTGAGTCAGGTCACAAAAAAATAAAACAACAAACTGGAAACATTTCATCAACAGTTTTTGCTCCTGTGCAAACTCTTTCAGGGATAAATAACAGCTACTCGGTCAGCTGCGGCATTCCAATTCTCACAGGAAAGCCCCCTGCCAGGATCAATTCCAGCATCGTTCAAGGGTGCATAGGTTTGTTATCTATCGGGTTTTATTAAAAATCAAACCCCATATCAAGAACTAGCAGCACTGACTTGCATCTGATTACTGGTAGCAGCATGATGCTTCAGTGTCCTCCCACCTATTTGACTGTGTTTGTCTGTAGAGACTTTGGCGCCTCCAGTGAAACAGAAGGCTTCTTTCAAGATTAAAAATGCCAAATGTCACCTGCACCCAAAGCTGAACGGCAGGATCGAGGACAGGGGGCGGACACTGGGACCAGGTCAGTTTTCATTTATGTGTTGCTTCATACAGATTTTATTTCTAAGTATATCCTAATCAAGATTTTACCAAGCAGTCATTCAAGAGTAGATATTTGCAGATAGAGTCCCATTCAGATACTAAAATAAATCAAATGTAGCATGTGCATATGCATGAAAAGTTTACATTTTAAAGTGCAGTAAAATAACAAACCATTCATTAGTGTTCATTAGTATTGTGATTGTGTCTCATTTAATTCGCTCACCAATAGTATAGATTTTTTGTGCGAAAAGGAGTTTCTGCAGAGCCTTAGAGCGTTGTTCCAGTATGGGGTTACCTCGGTTAGGTTCTGACCATGCATCACCAGTAACTCTCCAAACGTTACCATTTGTTTCCAAAGATATATCTGACTCACACATAGCTACAGCCTTCAATTAACTCCTGTCTTTCTGATCTTTTCAGGAGTTAGCTGAAGTGCAAGGCTAAATGCTAGCTGTTTGAGAGGAATGTGCAGAGCAGGTCAGACGACAAAGATAAAGCAGCTGCAGCACCCAAAACAGTCTCTCTTTCACAGTAAATGTCATTGTAAAGGGTGAAAGACTTAAATTGTTTAGAGCAAACCAAAATTTGTTAGATTACAGAAAAATTTGCAAAGCATACAATGCAAGGCTCTGCCTCCTGTCGTTCTGCCATAAACGTATAGACAGTGTCTCCCAATCAGAAGCCGGAATAGGTTCGTTTGAATGTGAATACTGTATAGTACTGCTTCATGGTTTGTGATGACATGTCTCTGCAGGAGGGGGGCAGCCTTGCAGCAACTGCCAGGTAACATTTGTTAACCTTACATGTGACTCCTCCAAGAAAGCCAAAGGGCGACATGCTCGCAATCCCTCTAACAAAGGAGTAACACGCATAACTTTGGAGCTGGAAGCTGAGGTCAAACCTGGAGACACGACAGGTGAGCCATCTCAGTCCCTCTGTATTGAGCTTCTGGCAAGCTTCTGGTAAGGGTGCAGACATCATCAGTTTGAATCACAAAACATTTTTTTAAATCATATTATTTACTGACCAGGAAGCTGTAACTTGAGTTGTTTGCGGCAACGCATGGAGAAGCAAGTGAAAACATATATCAAGGCTCTGAAGAAGTCCATCAACCAAGAGCGCTTTTTGATCCGGGTTGCCGGTTTGGAGTATGAAGTGGCCCAAAAACTTCCTCAGGTTACACTTATTCAGGACCACTGTGCCCCAGGCTGGGAGAGGGTCAATGGCAGATGTGGTAAGACTAGATTAGTAACCTCAGTTAACTCTAAAAGGCTGACACCTTTCTGACCATTGCTGTTTTGGATGTTTTTTGTCAGTTATATGCCTGCCAGGGTCCTACTACCATGGGGGACAGGAACGCTGTGTCCAGTGTCCACCCGGCACTTTCCAGGAGAAAGAGGGGCAGCTCGCCTGTGACCTCTGCCCTGGCAGCGATGGCCATGGCGCTGTTGGAGCACGAAACATCTCCTCTTGTGCAGGTACATTAGACTGAGCATCCATCTCTGATGCAACTATAGATATGTCCTAATAACCCTGTTCTGTGGCCCTTAAAATTAAACGCAGGCCAGTGCCCAACTGGTTACTTTTCCATCGATGGCTTCAAGCCATGCCAGCCGTGTCTTCAGGGCACCTACCAGCCAGATCTGGGAAGGACACTTTGTTTCCCCTGTGGTGGAGGACTGAGCACGAAGCGGGAAGGTGCCAGCTCCTTTCACGACTGTGAAGTCAAAGGTCAGATTTGTTAAAGAAAACGTCTCAAAGATTCAAACTTTTATTGAACTAATTTGGCCAGTTTCCTAATTTTATAATGTACCCAGAAATGACCCTTGTAAAGTGGTGCAACAATTAATTGTAAGTATGCCCATCTGTGTATATTTTACATGAAGTGTACAGGGTACAGCCACAAACTAACAAATATAACATTTCATATATATAATAATAAACACGACATAAATATAACATTTCTTGTAATTACAGGTATTAAACCAAACCAAATCAGTGCATAATTGTGAAGCGAAAGGAAAAGAATACCTGGTTTTCAAAGTTCATGTTTCAAATAAAATTGTGAAACGTATGGCATGCATTCATATACAGGTCCTTCTCAAAATATTAGCATATTGTGATAAAATTCATTATTTTCCATAATGTCATGATGAAAATTTAACATTCATATATTTTAGATTCATTGCACACTAACTGAAATATTTCAGGTCTTTTATTGTCTTAATACGGATGATTTTGGCATACAGCTCATGAAAACCCAAAATTCCTATCTCACAAAATTAGCATATCATTAAAAGGGTCTCTAAACGAGCTATGAACCTAATCATCTGAATCAAAGAGTTAACTCTAAACACCTGCAAAAGATTCCTGAGGCCTTTAAAACTACCAGCCTGGTTCATCACTCAAAACCCCAATCATGGGTAAGACTGCCGACCTGAATGCTGTCCAGAAGGCCACTATTGACACCCTCAAGCAAGAGGGTAAGACACAGAAAGACATTTCTGAACGAATAGGCTGTTCCCAGAGTGCCGTATCAAGGCACCTCAGTGGGAAGTCTGTGGGAAGAAAAAAGTGTGGCAGAAAACGCTGCACAACGAGAAGAGGTGACCGGACCCTGAGGAAGATTGTGGAGAAAGGCCGATTCCAGACCTTGGGGGACCTGCGGAAGCAGTGGACTGAGTCTGGAGTAGAAACATCCAGAGCCACCGTGCACAGGCGTGTGCAGGAAATGGGCTACAGGTGCCGCATTCCTCAGACCTGGGCTACAGAGAAGCAGCACTGGACTGTTGCTCAGTGGTCCAAAGTACTTTTTTCGGATGAAAGCAAATTCTGCATGTCATTCAGAAATCAAGGTGCCAGAGTCTGGAGGAAGACTGGGGAGAAGGAAATGCCAAAATGCCAGAAGTCCAGTGTCAAGTACCCACAGTCAGTGATGGTCTGGGGTGCCGTGTCAGCTGCTGGTGTTGGTCCACTGTGTTTTATCAAGGGCAGGGTCAATGCAGCCAGCTATCAGGAGATTTTGGAGCACTTCATGCTTCCATCTGCTGAAAAGCTTTATGGAGATGAAGATTTCATTTTCAGCACGACCTGGCACCTGCTCACAGTGCCAAAACCACTGGTAAATGGTTTACTGACCATGGTATCACTGTGCTCAATTGGCCTGCCAACTCTCCTGACCTGAACCCCATAGAGAATCTGTGGGATATTGTGAAGAGAACGTTGAGAGACTCAAGACCCAACACTCTGGATGAGCTAAAGGCCGCTATCGAAGCATCCTGGGCCTCCATAAGACCTCAGCAGTGCCACAGGCTGATTGCCTCCATGCCACGCCGCATTGAAGCAGTCATTTCTGCCAAAGGATTCCCAACCAAGTATTGAGTGCATAACTGTACATGATTATTTGAAGGTTGACGTTTTTTGTATTAAAAACACTTTTATTTTATTGGTCGGATGAAATATGCTAATTTTGTGAGATAGGAATTTTGGGTTTTCATGAGCTGTATGCCAAAATCATCCGTATTAAGACAATAAAAGACCTGAAATATTTCAGTTAGTGTGCAATGAATCTAAAATATATGAATGTCAAATTTTCATCATGACATTATGGAAAATAATGAACTTTATCACAATATGCTAATATTTTGAGAAGGACCTGTATTCAGCTCACTGTAGGGAGAGCACAGCAAATGTTGAAGAAGTGCTCTAATCACTTTAAATTTCAGATTTAAGGTCTACATGTAAAAGGTTATGTGTGGAGGAAAACACACACTGCACATACACCATCCATTTGGTGAAACCTCTTTTTCTGAAAGCTGAAGAAGACTTGAGTCTGGGACAGATTCCCCCTCCAGCAGGACAACAACTCAAAATATATTTTATTTTTTAAGCTGGTAGAAACATACCCCAGAAGAATAGGAGCTATAAATACCAGTGAAAATATTAAATCAGACTGAAGGGGGCTGAATACAAATTTATGCCCCAATTTCAAATTTTTATTTGTAAAACATGAAAAGCATGCATTTACATTCCATCTCAAAATTGTTAGTTTGTGTTGGTCTATCACATTACAACCCATTAAATTGAAATTTGAATTTGAGAGGCAACAAAATATAAACTATTTCTATACATAAATTGAATTAAACTTAGCAGAATTAATCAAAAAAACATTTTACATTTTTTTTCCCTTCAACTCCACCCTGCAGTCCAGTGTTTTGCAGGTCATTACTACAACACCACAGTCCACCGCTGTATTCGCTGTCCAGTGGGGACCTATCAGACAGAGTTCAGGCAGAATTACTGCATCACCTGTCCAGGAAATACCACCACTGACTTTGATGGAGCCACAAGTGTCTCACAGTGCAAAAGTGAGCTGGAGCATTCATTTAAGTCTTCGCATGTTTTTATACTGAAGTACAGTCTAACCTGGCCGGCTTGTGTCTGTCTAGACAGGCAATGTGGTGGTGAGATGGGCGAGTTAATGGGTTATATTGAGTCACCTAACTATCCTGGTAACTACCCTGCTAACGTGGAGTGTACCTGGAACATCAACCCACCAAGCAAGCGTAAGATCCTGATCGTGGTGCCGGAGATTTTCCTGCCCTCAGAGGATGAGTGCGGAGATGTTTTGGTTATGAGAAAGAACTGTATGTTTTCTCCTTTAATGTCTTTGGATTCATTAAAAAGTTAATAGAGGTCATAATATGAGAAAGCATTACAAACATGATTTGTCTGTGCTTGTGCAAGGGTCAGCTACATCTATCACCACTTATGAGACCTGTCAGACATATGAACGGCCCATCGCCTTCACAGCTCGCTCCAGACGTCTGTGGATTAACTTCAAGTCTAATGAGATCAACAGTGCCAGAGGTTTCCAGATTCCTTATGTGACCTATGATGGTATGTAGCAGCCTAATTCATCTCAGTAGACCATTACCTCTGCGAAGCATCACATACAGTTCAGCCCAAAATTATTATTCATAGCCATGGGAAATTGAGGTTTAAAGTATTCTTTTAATTTGGCCTAAATGTTTCTTCTGGCTAGAAGTCTGACTAGAAGTTTACATTTTAGAGTGACCCAGCTAGAGTCCAGACCTCAATCTGACAGAGTCTATGGAGAGAGCTGAAGATTAGGGTGATGGCAAGGAGGCTTTCCTTTATCACCAAAGATACATTTTTGAAACACCAGTGGAAACATGCAAAAAGTTGGTTAGAGCCAATAATAAGGGCTTGATTGTTGTAATGCCAATAAAGGTTTTTTTCCCACTAATTATTGAGAAGTATATAAATATTTTACATGCCCCTTTTTTAATAAATGTCAACATAAACAGAAATTAGGTTTTTTTTAATTCATAGTCCTTTTATATTTTTGAGAGACACCTGTCTAATTTCCCATCAGAAACAAACTTCTTGGTTGAAACCAAATAATTTTAAATCTAATGTGGCAGGGGTATGAATAATTGTAGGTTTTGCTGTAAATTAGCTCAGTCTTCTTCAATCTCAACCATAGCTTGTGTTTATAGTGTTAAAAAATGAGAAATATACAATTTAGTAGTTAGCACAGGCAAATTTTTACAATGCTTTTTATTATGCTGTCAAGCTTTCAAGTCTGTTGTGGTGCTTTTATGGGCAGTGAGGTGAAAAAACAGCATTGACTCACTTTAACTCTTGCATCTTGACTGAAAGACAGATTCCAGTATAAAGGACAAATTAAAAGACCCAGTGTTGATTTCAAAGTGGTACAAATGTTTTTTTTTTGTTTTTTTTTTCTCACTGTTGTGATACATAAATCTATTAATCAAAGAGATGCTAAACAGTGGAAATTTACTCTTTACAAAGGCGAAACGGAATAAGGTGTGCTTTTATGATTCAGTGTAGCTTTTCATCACAATAAGTTGTCTGAAACATCCCATCAGACAATGAATAGTAATGAATGAAAAGGATCCTCTGACTTGTATGGATTTGCCTGTAGATTATGCTAGTTAAACAGCTGACCTGTGTGTATGCATGGCGTGTCCATGCTGCATATGGGTGCTCTGCATTCAGGAGCTTTTGTGTTGCGTCTGTGATTTCAGAGGACTATGAGCAGCTCGTAGAAGACATTGTGCGAGATGGAAGACTCTACGCCTCAGAAAACCATCAAGAAATCCTGAAGGTCTGTGTCATTTTCTTAAGGTGTTAGTAATCGGCATCATCATCTGATTTTACATGATTGCAGTCAGGATGGTTCAGTTGAGCTGTTCATTAAAGAGATATTAATCCCAAACAAAACTGATGTCTGTCAACATTAGTTGGGTAATGTGGAAAATATTTGTCAACAATATCCTACTTGCTCTGTAATTTGCTTTCTAAAGTGTCTTGCAAGAATATTAATACTCTCTTGAATTTTTTTTACATTCATTCGCATATCTATCAAAAACTATAATGTATTTTATTTGAGTTTCATGTGATATGTGCCACACGGAGTTTGCCTCATTGTGAAGTGAAAGGAAAATGATAAATGGTTTTCAATGTTCTTTCAAAGAGAAGTCTGAAAGTCAGTATTTTATAGAAACTACCTCCCATCGGCAACTATGGCTGCAAGTCTTTTTGGGGTGTCTCTCCAGCACATCTAGTCTGAAATTTGAGCCCATTCTTTCTACCAAAAGAGTTCAAGCTTAGCCAGATTGGACGAAGAGTGTATGGAGTCTTGCCACAGATTCTCAACTGAATTTAGGTCTGGACTTTGACTGGGCCATTCTAACACATGCTTTGATCTAAATAATTCAGCCATGGCCCTGCAGTGGATTTTATTCAGGGGCATCAGAGTGAAGGGATTTAATAAAGATGCCTGCTACACCTCAGCTATGTTTTTGTAAAAATATTGAAAATTATTTTGAATTTCTTTCCAACTTCACAATATATACTAAACGTTGTTGGTTTATCACAAACATCCTGTGCTTGTAATGTGGCAAAATTTGGGAAATGCTCAAGGAGTATGAATGCTTTTCTAAGGCAATGTAGAATTATGACAGTTTTAATAGATTAGGGCAGAAATGAGTGTCTGACACCTGATTCTTTTTTCTTGCAGGATAAAAAACTGATTAAGACTCTTTTTGATGTGCTGGCCAACCCAAACCACTACTTTAAGTACACCACTCGGGAGTCCAACGAGATGCTCCCACGCTCCTTCATACGTCTCATAAGCAGCAAAGTTTCCGCATTCCTGCGGCCATACAAGTAAAACCAAGCTGCTGCTAAGGCAACGGATTTCAACACCCACCCCACCAGGTCCACGCCTTCTCCCGACATTCCCTACCACCTTTTAGGCCACAACTCTTCCAGGACTTATTAACACAAACCCTATTAGACACTTCACTCAGCAGACCTGAGAAATGCTCAACATTTCGTAACCCCACTTGCTCTTTAGGTTTATTCTGTGTTTCTGCAGGTCTGCATTCCTGCTTTAGCATTTAATGAGTATGTTGAGCATGTGAGTGGTTTCTGTTGTGTTGCACAATAGAACCACGTATAAAAAAAAAAGAAAGGCAAGGCTATTTCAAACAGTAGGAGTGACGTTTTGTGTATGCGATTTGAGCCTGATAGAGCTTGTTGTGTTTGCTCCAGTTCCTGCTATTAAGTGTGACTGTTTGTGTTGTGTAAATGTGTTGTGTAACCCTGGTCCCTTCTTAGGTGTCTGAGCGCTGCCCTCGAGGAGGAGCAGTCGCTTAAATCCTGCGTTTTCCAGCTCCTTTGAAGCCCGGCTGTATTTTTGAGCTCTTAGAGCTGATTCCAACTGTTAAAACAGTTCGCCGTGTTTTGCCCCGTCTGTTTAGACTGTACCCGTGTTTCACAACCTCTGAGTTATTCCTTCTGGTTCTTTTTTTTCCCCCAAGCCAACTACAAAGCAAACACAAAATGTTGTCATTCCATGGAACCCAGCGGACATTCGGGAGATAAATGATCGTGAGAGATGGGGTGATGTGATATCTGGTGGAAACATGTTTCAGAGAGTGAGAGTAAAGTCTCTGAGGGACATTATGTTTGCTGCTTTTTAAAAAAAAAAAAAAAAAAAGGTCACTTTAATTCATCCGTCTCATTGTCTTTCTCATCTGCTCTTCATACTAATATTCTGTAGGATTAAAACAAAGGGTACCTTAGAATCCATAATAGTTCACGTTTTACATCCATTAAGTTGATAATCTCATTACTCGTCTGTGGATTTATGGTTATCTTTTTTATTTTGGTCTTGTAAATAGTGAAAATAAACTAGACGAGGGTTGAAATCTTAAATCCTGATTCATAGGTCCCCTTTACCTCTTCCTAGATCCAATTGCTTCTCTGCCCCTAAGGTCCTGCTAGTCTCAAAATCCAAAGACACCCAACACTCCCCACTCACACTGTATCCTGTCCCAATGAAGACAGCTCTTCCAAAGACCGCTCAGATAGGGCAGTTCAAGTAGTTTTGCGCACTAGATTTGGAACCGACCGTCCCTTCTGTTTTTATTAAAGTGCAATGAAAAGAAACTGGTTCCGCCCTGTTGTGACCCAAAAGGAAATTTGCAAAGTGTGTTTTGGGTTGTGGTCTTGCTGAGACTTGTATGAAAAGGTTTATCAATTCGCCATGGGTAGAAGTTATTTAGGCCTAAATGAATTGCTAGTGTTTAATAAAAATAATTCAATGTGAAAACAAAATTTGGTGTGCACAGCAAAACATATTTTAAGAGTGACTAAACAGGGTAAAATAATTTAAGTGTAGAGAAAATCTAACAGATCTGACTTATATTAGCCTCAGTCAGAATTATTGTTATCTGTTCATTTTCTTTATACATGAGTATAAACCTAAGAATATAAAAAAAGTAGTAAAGGTTTGACAGGTACTGTATACAGGATTCCTACAGATTTTCATCTCAAAATGTCATACTTTTCCAGACTTCCAGACGACTTTTTTATCGTCTGTAAGGAGATTGAAAGAAAATTGGATGCAGCTTTCAGACAATGTAATAGGAAATCTGGAAATACACATTTTTCCATACACGTTTGGACCCGAGAATTCTAGAATTATGTGGGAACCCGGTGTACACAAACAACACCACTGTCACCTCTGAAACTCATCGTTTGAAACACATAAATTAGTGTTTAGTTCTGAGTTTTCAGGGTCGTTAAATAGACTGTTTTTATGACCCGGCACTTCCTGAGCTCCTCACAGTGGCATGACTTTATCCCAAGATTTAGGAGGCTATTCCCTTCAGTTAACATCACTTTAGTCAAACTGGGAACAATGAATGAATTGTTAGTCAACAAGTGAGCATGAAAATCCCCTCCATGGACCAGGACATTCATAAAGAGAATAAAAACTTTCCCTCCTTTGTGTTGTTCCTATTTCTGTAAATAAAATCAGTTTGTTTGGACATCATATCCCATGGACCATACTGGATGACACAAAGGGAATATGCCCTCACTGTTAGATCTAAGGGTATTGTTGGGTCAGACTTATAACAGTTTATATTTCCTTCAATACATATTTCACTTTTACATCAGACAGAATGTTCTTATCCTAGTGTGTTCATGTGGCCCACTTGCCCCCTCTCTTTCCACCAGAACTAGCTTCTTTCCTGCATCCTGTTATTGTTGTTGGGTTTATTGAGGTGTTGTCTTTAAAGCAATAGTTTGCCATGATGTATTGGAGTTTGATAATGATATTTGCACTTGAAATGTTATTGTTCATGTAAAGAAATGTCTGGTTTTTGTATTGTCTTTTAAATGAATGCAATTGGTGTTCCTTTTTTTTCCTTGTAGCTTGTTTGTTCATGAGATGCTCACTCACTGTTTAGTCTATAGGGATGATACATTATCAGCAGTTTGGAGAAAGAGGGGAAAAAAACTTTGTACAAAGGGGAATCAAACAGGTTTATACTTGTTACTGCCCAAGACACTTATTAAAAATAAACATACTGTACTTCAGTTTCCTTTTCAGTGTATTTAATGTCTTTATAGTGATGGTACACAGGAGCAAAATATTAAGTAGTGCATTATAAAAGGTTGATTTGAACAATATTTATGTTGAAAGCATTGCATTGTAAGTTTAAAAGAAAATGCTTATTTTATTGAGAGTGTTTGCAAGTTGCATTAAATATTGCAATATCGAATCTTTGGCAGCAGATTAGCCCCTCCTGCGTCCTGGAATATAAAACAGATTGAAGGCATTACTGCAAAATGTTCTAAAACATCAGTCAGTCTGTCATTTTCTACTGCTTATTCTATAGTGGGTCGTGGGGAAGCTGGTGCCTATCTCCAGCAGTCTATGGGCGAGAGGCAGGGTACACCCTGGACAGGTCGCCAGTCCATTGCAGGGCAACACACAAACAACCATGCACATACAGGTCCTTCTCAAAATATTAGCATATTGTGATAAAGTTCATTATTTTCCATAATGTCATGATGAAAATGTAACATTCATATATTTTAGATTCATTGCACACTAACTGAAATATTTCAGGTCTTTTATTGTCTTAATACGGATGATTTTGGCATACAGCTCATGAAAACCCAAAATTCCTATCTCACAAAATTAGCATATCATTAAAAGGGTCTCTAAACGAGCTATGAACCTAATCATCTGAATCAACGAGTTAACTCTAAACACCTGCAAAGGATTCCTGAGGCCTTTAAAACTCCCAGCCTGGTTCATCACTCAAAACCCCAATCATGGGTAAGACTGCCGACCTGAATGCTGTCCAGAAGGCCACTATTGACACCCTCAAGCAAGAGGGTAAGACACAGAAAGACATTTCTGAACGAATAGGCTGTTCCCAAAGTGCTGTATCAAGGCACCTCAGTGGGAAGTCTGTGGGAAGGAAAAAGTGTGGCAGAAAACGCTGCACAACGAGATGAGGTGACCGAACCCTGAGGAAGATTGTGGAGAAGGGCCGATTCCAGACCTTGGGTGACCTGTGGAAGCAGCGGACTGAGTCTGGAGTAGAAACATCCAGAGCCACCGTGCACAGGTGTGTGCAGGAAATGGGCTACAGGTGCCGCATTCCCCAGGTCAAGCCACTTTTGAACCAGAAACAGCGGCAGAAGCGCCTGACCTGGGCTACAGAGAAGCAGCAATGGACTGTTGCTCAGTGATCCAAAGTACTTTTTTCGGATGAAAGCAAATTCTGCATGTCATTCGGAAATCAAGGTGCCAGAGTCTGGAGGAAGACTGGGGAGAAGGAAATGCCAAAATGCCAGTAGTCCAGTGTCAAGTATCCACAGTCAGTGATGGTCTGGGTGCCGTGTCAGCTGCTGGTGTTGGTCCACTGTGTTTTATCAAGGGCAGGGTCAATGCAGCTAGCTATCAGGAGATTTTGGAGCACTTCATGCTTCCATCTGCTGAAAAGCTTTATGGAGATAAAGATTTCATTTTTCAGCACGACCTGGCACCTGCTCACAGTGCCAAAACCTCTGGTAAATGGTTTACTGACCATGGTATCACTGTGCTCAATTGGCCTGCCAACTCTCCCGACCTGAACCCCATAGAGAATCTGTGGGATATTGTGAAAAGAACGTTGAGAGACTCAAGACCCAACACTCTGGATGAGCTAAAGGCCACTATCGAAGCATCCTGGGCCTCCATAAGACCTCAGCAGTGCCACAGGCTGATTGCCTCCATGCCACGCCGCACTGAAGCAGTCATTTCTGCAAAAGGATTCCCAACCAAGTATTGAGTGCATAACTGTACATGATTATTTGAAGGTTGACGTTTTTTGTATTAAAAACACTTTTCTTTTATTGGTCGGATGAAATATGCTAATTTTGTGAGATAGGAATTTTGGGTTTTCATGAGCTGTATGCCAAAATCATCCATATTAAGACAATAAAAGACCTGAAATATTTCAGTTAGTGTGCAATGAATCTAAAATATATGAATGTTAAATTTTCATCATGACATTATGGAAAATAATTAACTTTATCACAATATGCTAATATTTTGAGAAGGACCTGTACACACACCTAAGGGCAATTTAGAGTGACCAATTAACCTAACAGGCATGTCTTTGGACTGTGGGAGGAAGCCAGAGTACCCAGTGAGAACCCACGAATGCACAGGGAGAACATGCAAACTCCATGCAGAAAGACCCCTGGCTGGGAAACGAACCCAGGACCTTCTTGCTGCAAGGCAACAGTGCTACCAACTGCGCCACCGTGCAGCCCTGTTCTAAAACATGTTATAGTAAAGTTGCATCTCAAATTAGAATATAATTGAAAAAGATTTGTCAAACAGATGTAATTATACATATAGATTCATTACATGCAGAGTGATATGCCAAGACTTCATGTCTCATTCTGATGTTTATGGTTTGCAGCTAATAAAAATCAAAAATGTAGGTTCTCAAATTTTGTAAGAAACCAATTTAAAAATTATTTTTACTATAGAAAGGTTATGTTGTGGCCTAGACATGGGGAAGACTGACGACTTTACAGTCATCCAGCAAACAGTTGTCATTTACACCCTCCACAAGAAGGGCAAGCCACAGGTAATTGCTAAAGAAGCTGCCTGTTATTAGACTGCTATATACAAGGATATGACTGAAAGGTTGAGTGAAAGGAAAAACTGGCAGAAAAAAAAGGGAGGAGATAATGCAGCTTTAAGGGGATTGTTAAGCAAAGCCAATTAAAAGGATGAAGACATTGACACCAGCTGGAGTCAGTATCCAGGACATGGCTTACAAGTGTTGCATTCCTTGTTCAGCCACTCCTGAAGCAGTGAACATATCAGAAGCATCTTATCTGAGCTATAGAGAAAAAGGACTGCTCTGCTGCTCAGTGGTCCAAAGTCCTGCACTCAAATTACAGCCAATTATGTATTTTATTTAAAAATCAAGGTCCCAGAGTTTGAAGGAAGAGTGGAAAGGCACCAGAATCTAAGTAATTTTGATTTGATGTGAAGTTTCCACATTCATTGATTATTTGGGGAGCCCAAAGTTAGCCCAGCCGTCTACTTGGACATTTTAGAGCAACTTATGCTTCTGTAGCATTAAAAAATACACATAAAACAATCTACGATTATAAATAAGACTGTCAAATTATCTTCAGATGACATTAGGTTGAACTAATAATCTTTGATTTCTATTGATTGTTCAAATGGAGTGATAGCCATGCTAAAATGTTTGACATTTAGTGAAACTGAAATGCATGCTTCTCCTGAAGTAATGATCTTTTCTGCTAAAGGTAAAACTTAAAGCTCCTTTTAGGAGTGCATGTCTCAGACTTTGAAGGAATACACGGTTCCAGATGTTTATATTGTTATATTGATATAGTTGTCATGTTATGATAAATTATTCTCTGTCCTCTGGAAAAGGTAATCCTAGATTTAAAAAAAAAAACATTAGGTGATTCTATTTTTCTGTAGACATGGCCAAAACACTCCTGACTTCTGAGAACTGAATCAAGGAGCTGTGCTCAATTTAGTTAAAATGCTTGGTTGCATTATTTTATTCACCGTAATCTTTAGTCATTCAGTACACCCTTTCAAATTGCCCACACACATTTGGTTCAGAGGTCCGAGTGAGGGGAACACCACGATATTCTGAGGAAGTACTAAAAGAGACTGTCAGCAAATCTGAGGGTGACCTTCCAGGCTGAAGGTGTGTCAAGTTTTTTCTCGCTGGCAGCACCAGAGAGATGGGGAATTTGGAAACCGCACTGGCTGAGGTCCAAACTCTGTTCCAAGGAGAGGTGACACCACAGTCAGATATCAGACCACGCAAGGCTATTTTTAACAGTGTTTAAAAATGGCTCAACTGGAGTTTATTCCTCTATTTTTATTTTCCTAACTCTTCCCTAAAGTCAGGTCAGGTGTTCAGAAAATCCAAATTGTGTACTTAAACCAGGAGTTTACCTTGATAGAGTGAGAGAGAAGATTTAATACTTTTTACACTAATACTCATCTGAATGTTGATTCTCAAATACTTTCCCTTTAAGTACTTAAATGTAATATCTTCTGTTTATGTCTTATTCATTATATGAATTCGATCGGTAATTGTTTTCATGATTAGATGCAATATAAATCCGTTTTCAATTGGAGTGTTAATATTGTGATTTGTGTGTTAATATTTTTCTGATAAGTTTGCTATTTAGGCTCACTGACAGAATTTACTCTTCAGACAGGAAGCTATTTAAGACTAGCGACTGACAGTTTATTGAAAATATTGATATGACCGAATACATACTGATGCCACCCCTGCACCATGTGCGAGACATTTATCAACTAATCCCATTTTCCTAAACTTACCTTTGCTGACAAGCTTTAGGGAGATGATTTCATTTTTCCTGCAGGATTTGGCACCGGTCTATGCAGCCAAAGTATGAATATCTGGTCTAATGTATGTGGTATCACTGTGCTTTAGTAGACAGCAAACTCACCTGACCTAAATCTCAGACAGAATCTACAGAATATTGTTTAGAGGGAGATGAGAGACACCATAAAAACAACAATGCAGACGTGTAGAAGTTCCTTATTAAAGCAACCTGGGCTTCCTTAACACCTCAGCAGAGACAGGCTGATTGCCTAGGCTGTATTTATGTAGTGATTCTTTTTTTTTTTTTTTTTTTTATTGGATTATGCTAGTTTAAACTTTTCCTTCTTAGCAATTTGGTTTTTTGTTTTATTAGCTGTAAGCCATAATTAAAGTTGCATAAATAATGCTTGAAAAATCATTCTGAGCGTAATGAATCAATGCGACATTGACTTTAATTACCTACAATAAAATATTTTAATTATATTCTGATTATTAAGAACCACCTGTATGTTAGTAATTCATACAACAAAGATTACTTACGGGGTTGACACTGGGGAAGGCCCGGCATCCATTGGCCCTCCCAGCCACAGGTTATGAGTCTTGGTCCAGTAAGAACATAGTCATATTTGCATATGAACGAATCGATTGTCTCCATAAGATGATAGGTTTGCTTGTTTGAGTTAATCCATAAGGCGTTGGAAACATTTGGTGACGGACATGTTATTGCTGTGAAAACAGAAGTACTTCTGTAATTTAGCTATTAAGAAAGTTGTCTAAAACTGTGAGGTAGGTCATGGTGAGATGAAAAACCTTTGCATTGTGGAGGAGATGAGCTCCACGTCCCGTTCTCAGTGCACCATATGTCGCTTGGCCCCACAAGGTTTCCCTCTCGGCAATGATAGCTAATCACATTCCTGTATGTGTACGGCGGCTCCTGGACATGTTTCCTCACAGCGCTAGTCTCCATTGGCTCTTGACATTCAACAGCTGCAGGAAATGCAACGGTTCTGAGATTGCTGAAGCCAATAGCAAAAACACAGGTCCGAATGGATGGGTAAGCAGCTGACCTCACCTTCACAGACAGGAAGACGACCGTCCCAGCCGTTGCTCATGCAGTGCCTGGTGGCTCGTCCTACAAGTATATACCTGATGACAGATTAAACAAAAAGCCCCATTTTCAGTGACAACAAATCCAAAAAGGATACGAACAATGGCATGTTAGAAAACAGCATATTGTAGGGATTCTTTGTCTCACCCCGCATTACACTTGGCTGTCGCTGTGTCTCCGAACTCTACGCCAGTGTAAACAAACTGTCCATTTATAATCTCTCCTGCATGGCCACACGGCTTCCCTTTTGACACGGAATACATTAATGTTGACGTTACGAAGGATTTAACTGATTGAGTAAACAGTGACTTGCAATAGTATTCTTACCCCCTGAACCTTTACAGGTCAAGCCACATTACAACAAATATCATTGTGTTTGCCTAATTTAACAGGTCTGACCATCTCTTTGGTTCATGACAAACTTGCTGATTGATTTCTTTCCCAGATCAGTTTAAAGTAAAGAGAAGGTCCACAACACTAGCCCTGGATCCTCTAAATTTCAAAGCTGTTGCCAACTGCTTATTTCTGTCAAAGATGAAGTTCAATCAATAAATAAACCCCAGAAGCATAATGATTTCAAAAAATGTTTATGAATCATAAGTCACTCCACCAAAAAAGCCTTCGATGTTAAATGTAAACTTTCCTACGTTCACATTTCAGCCTCAGGGGCGTCCATTTTCCATTGTCACATTTGCGAATCCTGCTGCCGCCGGCTGGACTATGACCCACATTACAGCTGTAGTAGACTTTGTCGCCAGAAGAAAATGATGTCATAGTGATGTACTTATCAACAAGGTTGGCGTTGGAGCTCCTGACAGTGAGTGGTGCATCACATCCACCTGCTGTGTATTTCACAAAGACAAGGGAAAGAGTTGTACAGTCATGGGGAAAAAAAAGTACACCCTCTTTAGCGTATTACATATCAGGAAATAAAGATGGTTAAGTTTTTAATTAAGGTCATTGTGCTTTTGTTAACTTGAATGGGTGGATAATGAATCATCAGCAAGTGTTACTCCCTCTATAAAAGCAGCAGTTTTGGAAGACCTCAGAAAGCATATTAAATGTTAAAGTACACGTCAGTGAAGCTAGAAAAGAAAAACAGAACAAGTATGACTTGTTTGGACTTGTTCTCAGAATAAAACCCATTATCTTTAAAAAGAATGTAACTTATGTTGCAAAGCTGCAATTGGATATACCACGATTTCTGGAACAATGTTCTTTGGACAGATTAAACCAAAGGAGAGTATTCTAGAGTTAAATGAGACTTAAAACAATAACTTGTGTGGATAAAGCAGAGTAATCCGATGACCATATGAGTTGCATTTAACCCACATTTTTCTCACTCTTCTAGTGTTCACAAAAATCCATGCCAAGTTTCTGCATCAAGGGCATTGAAAGTCCACCAGTTGGCCACTATATATATCCAAAACCATTTTGTCATACATCCAAATAATATAATTCAGATATTCCATTAACTTCCATAACCACAGGTAGGGGTGTGTGTGTACTTGGTCATAAATCCACACAAACACACTCCTAAACCTTGTGGTAAGCCTTACCAGAAGAGTTGAAGCTGGTATAGCTACAGAGAGACGGCCAAAACCATATTACATCCTATGGATTAATAAAGGAATGTGATTCAGGTCTGCCTGCATGTGCAGGCAGATAAATTATTATGAATGCAGACCATGAACACATGGTCCTTGAAATATGATAGCCTTAACAAATATTGCATCTTAGCAATTATTGCAATATTACATACTTTAATCTTGAAACGAGAAATACAATTTCATATACTATGCAGCTCTAAATAAAAGGCTATCTCTCTGACAGCTAAAGTTTGGCCTATATGGTCATGTAAACAATTATTGTATAAATAAAAAGTTTCATAATCATTTTGCAAATTATTACATTGTGTTTTTGTATACTTGAGATTAGATTTAGATGATTTTAGATCCTGGTAAAACTGTTTAATTGCTATAATGTTCTGATAAACACATGAGAATTAAAATAGGTTTACTTTTTGCAAGGTGAACTGTAGGAATGGATGGTGGCTAACTGCAAAAAATCATCACTGGTTAAGAAGTAACATGAGTGCTTACTTGGTTTGCTCAATGGCCTTTGAATTTTATTTGGGGAGGGTAAACACTGAGGGGGTTGAGGCTGCCACTGGCCATTGGGCCCACAGGTGATCTGCTGTGCTCCGTTCAGCTGGAAACCAGTTTTACAGATGAAGTTCATGGTGTCTCCAACAATGTGAACCGAAACCTTTCCATCTCTCTTCACGGAGTTGTTCACTGCTGGGCTGGAGCATGTGACTTTTTTTTCTGATGAGACAATATTTAGATATTAAACTGGGATTAATCAAGGTTAATCTCTGTGCCAGCTGAAAGTCCTTTGAAGTTTTTAAAAGGTTTTCTTCAAGCCCTTTATTTAGGTCCATGCATCTTCAGATCAACTCTGAGCCACCTCTGGACTAAACTTAATTGAGTGAGAAGTATAAAGTTTGGCATATAGTTTTATAAGAAAACCCTACTTTAAACTTCTCCACAAATATATCCCGGGCCTGTCTTGTGTGTTCCTTTGTCTTCATGTCTTCATGATGCTGTTTATTCACCGATGTTCTCCAACAAAACCGAGAGCTTCACAGAATAGTTGTATTTATGCAGAGATAAAATTACACAGCAAGACCATCTCATAATTAGGGGGACACATTATGCAATTGGTGGCACTGGAGTCTGTTTACAGGCATCAGAATAAGGGGGGGGGGGGGGGATTAGATGGGATGCTATCATTTTACGTCATGTTAAACCTTTACATGGGCGTTTCTTTGATCCTGTTGAAACAGCAGGGTGTCACTTTATAATCCTGCAGTTTAAATTCACAGTTACCTACCTACACATGATGGAACTTCTCCAGTCCATCCAGATTTCTTACATATCATGTAGTTCATTCCCTTCAGAATGTATCTGTCAACATGGAGATACAGTTAAATATATATAGCATGTTTAAATATTTTAAGAGTTCTGTTATGCAAAGCTTACCCCTTGTTGCATTCAGCATAAACTTTCTCCCCAACGTATGTGTGGCCTTCATACACAAAGTTCCCATTGGGGAGATCCCCGGCGTTGCCACATGAAATCTCTGTCAGATGATCGGGGTTTAAATAAGGTAGGATGAAAGGCAAGGGGGGAATTTCCAAGATCAAGTAAATAATCAAAATAATAACTCTAATTTTTAAACAATTAGCTTGTCAAAGGTTAAGTGGCTGATTAAATCATGTGTACCACAGAGACTTTTATACATCTAGAAATGTCCGATGGTGGTCTACAGTCAAATCTTTGAAAAGGACAATACAATAATTTGCAAAAGTATTTATACCCCTTGAATGTTTTTACCTTTTGATAAAACAAAAGGCAATGTATTTCACTGAAATGTTATGCCCTAAACCCACACAAAGTAGTGCACTCTTAAGTAAAAGAAAAAAAAAACGAATTTGCTTAGGGAATTTAAGAGTATAGAGGGCTAAATAAAACACGTGCCACATTTTTCAGATTTTTATTTCAACATTTTTTTCCGGAGGTTTTTTGTTTTTCACGTCAGTTATGTACTACTTTGTGTAGATATATCAGATTAAAAGTTTCATTAATTTCTGAATTAAAAATGATTTGTCTGATGTAATATTTTAATCTGAAACGTGTAGAATCATCGGTTATATTAATACATGCTTGAAAACAATAACAGCATGTGCGCAAATTAATCTATATGATGTGTTTCACCTAGTGAATCAAACTATTGAAATAAATGAGCGTTTTAATAATATTCAACTTAACTGAAAACGCGAAAATTTGAATTGGCTTATAAAAGACAAAAAAAAAAAAAAAAACATCGCCCCTATGGCCAGAAGGGGGCGTTAAAGCTCAAAATGGTGAAAATCTTGGGGGTTTTTTTTCACTTCTTTTCATAAACATTTAATCACATTTGATTTTAAAAAGAGCAAATTCCAAGGATATTTTACTCTTACTTTCGCATTTTAGAGCCAGTTGGCTCCACTTCCCACCCTGGCACGTCACATCTCTGCTCCCCCTGGATGGAGTAAAGTCTTCGGCGCAGCTGTAGTAAACCTTCTCCCCGCTTCTGAACTTCTGTCTGGAGATTAATTTATTTTCCAGTCGAGTGTGCGGGTACTCCGGCGGAGCGGAACATTTCTGCGCCACCTGAGCTGTTTATTTGTTCCATAAAGAAATAAAGATATAAAAAAAAAGAAAAACAAAAAACACCACGTACACAAGACAACGTGTTAAAATCCATAGATCTATTAAATTTTTACCTGTAGCTAACAAAGCAAACGCTAAAACCACAATGGTCCCTGCGATGGTCCTCATGATTGTCCTCTTGTGAATAAAGAAGTTGTGAAAAACAAACAGTCAGTGTCGGACGGATTTATAGAGGATGGGTGGAACAACCCTGTTGAAGGCACACACAAAAAACAAACCACATGAAGCAGAGGAGGAAACTCATCAACAGTTTTACGAACATTTTAAGCCAACCTTTAAAAAAAGCGTTTACATCTTTTGGATAAACGTCATCAATTCTTCCACTTCTGATTTTAGTATTTTGCTGTGTTTGATGGTAAATAGATGCATGTAAAAAATTATTTTCTTTTGACACAGGCCTTTTAAATACGGTAAGTGATATAAGCTGCCCACAGTCAACCTTACCAACATTAAATAAAAGAAAAACAACATCGCTGCAACCACTTGACAAGCAGAAGGATATTCAGATGTTTTTATTGTGTAGGTATTATGTTATCTATTTATGTACTCATCTGGATATGGTGGATGTATGAAAAATATCCCTGAAAAGGTTATAACACACAATGGCATGAAAATACATAATTTCAGGCAGTTTGTACGTTTGCCTTTTTTTAAACCAAGTTGAAAGATAAATAATGAATCAAAAGTTTATACTAACCAAAAAGGTTTGATGGTTGCACCTAAATTGTTTTTCTGATTAAATCTTTGTAAGATATGGAGTACACAATAAAAAAAAATCAATATTTATCAATCAGTTATATGTTCAGCATTGTAGGAAGGAGACTGGCAGGATGCCTTTTTTTTAACAGTATTATTTAAGATTGCATGCCCACAAATCCTCAGCACAGCCAATCATCAAAAATTTAGACATCTCCCCTAATTAGCTTGTCCTATTCCATCTCATTACATAATTCTGTGCACTTGGAACAGGTTAATTAACTCCTCGTGTTAACAAATGAATTAAGTATCACATTGTGTTGCCACTCTTAATATAGGGTGTGTAAGGAGTCATTTCTACTTTGAGAACCCTATGGAGTATAATTTATAACCTTATCCAGTTGTTTTTTTGTTTAATATCCAATGTCTCTTCAATTAATGCTGATGTACGCTGGTAAAGAGTGGAGAAAGGAGGTCACGTATATTATTGAGAAACGCCAGAGCCTATTAATCTGTGCAATCATGCTAATAATGACCTAGCGTGAGTAGTTGTCATGTTTTATGATTAATAAGGAACCAAGCACAGAGACTAACTGTAGCAAAGAGCAGAGTAATTAAATAATAAACAAACAGAACTCACAAGGTACCGCCAAATGAAAAATATGACATAGAGCAGAGTACTGGGAGCAACCAACAAAGAACTGTGAACATCAGGGAGCTTATATACTGAGGTGTGGGTGGAGAATGACATCCAGGTGTGCTTAATCAGGGGACCGCAGAACAGCTGTGAGAGGAGAGGCCTCAGCAGGGAAACCAATTAACACAGACAACACAAAGGGTGCTTAAATAAACACAATGGAGAGCAAGCCTAACACTATAGAATAAACTAAAATGCACAATCAGAACACAAGAATAAGTAAGAAGCTTAACGAAAAGGAATGTACTAATAAGGCATGACCTTACATCAATAAAGAACAGAGGGGTAAATGATAAGGAAAACCCCAAATAACAAATAATAAAGAGCTCAGAATCAGATGAGAAACAGACATGAAAAACAAAACGCAAACATGAGTGGATCATGACAGTAGTAAGGTCTAATAGATACTATTATAAATGACAGTAATAACTGAACAACCTATAATGATCAAAATGACAGTGTTCAGTCTTTCATAAAGTTTTATAAAATCTTAAGAGTATTCTAATATTCTCAAAAATATTTTTTGTAGTAGCTAATTCATTCTTCCAGATCTTATCTTACAGATTAAAAAGGCAACAACACTCCAGCTGAAGTAATAAGCTTTATTATTGATATTATACCATACTAATAAATATAGGTATAACGTATTGTTTGATATAATGCATTAGAACCCTGCACAGTGTTTTTTTTGTCTTAGTCTCATTGGCTCTGATTTATTATCATAAAGTAGTCCAAACTAACGGCATTACTTTTAACCTGCCCTATTAAGGGCATCAGAGATATACTCTGATGCTTAATCAAGTAAAATGCATAATTCAGATTTTACAGTCATAGCTCTTAAACTGTGGCCCTTTTTGAAAATAACTGCAGCGTGGGAATTATCTACAGCTCTAATCAAGTCCAATTATTCAAGGACAATCACAGGCGTCAAAATAATTTTAGATAAACGTCTCTGAAATACTGATTTTTTGCCCGTTTCCCTCTACATTTCCTTTGTGACTCAATGACTAACTGATAAAAGCTTTTCCATTTCAAGCAGATTAAAATGAGGGGGTTTTACTTTTAAAATTTAAATCTGAAGAGATTGTGTTAGTGAAGGTTACAAACTTGCTAAATAGTATTGATACGATGACTAGAGTATTTACAGTTGCATATGTGTTGCATCAAGTGTTCGCTTCTAAAAAAAACTGCAACAAACCAAGGATTCGTCTAATGTTATTTGATGTGTTTTTTTTTGCTCGAAGAGGCTGGATTTGTCTTCAGATGCCATAACACACACAGAAAGGTCACTCGGCGGTTTGATCCTAGTGATGCGTGTCTGTGTCTGGAGTTCAGGCTACACCCAATAAGCTCACACTGAAAAGCCTTTTCAGGAAAACTTTTTTAATTTAAACAGAGACAATCTGCAGTCAGTGTGCAATTACAATAAATTTCCCTGTTTTTTAACAGATGTGTGTAGACTTTAAAGCTCTTTAAGATGTACAAATATATTACTAATGTTTTCATTCAAGGGAAACAATGCAGCAAATGATACTACTTTGAATAGTATTAATCACTGTTTCTAACAGACTTGTAATTAATTAAAGGCACTTCTTTAATTTTCTGATTCATTCCAAAATAAAAGTCACAAACATCAATAAAACTTCAGTGAAATTAAACAGTTTAACATTCTTTGAATCAATTTTGTATTGCTGAATGTGATTATATATGCGAGTACAACAGTAGGAATGCGGGATACATTCAAAAACAAGACGTCCCGGACTAAAGCGAAGTCACAGTACCGCCTCCTGCACTTTAAGGGCTAGACAGAATGTGTCATTATTATTTTTTACAGCTTGTTTCTTTTTGTTGAAGCAAAAAAAACTATTTTATGAGCTTTAATCACGGTTTAAAACAGAATAATTACTTCACCGTCAGATTACAGCGAGGAAGGATACACATTGCATTGGAATGTTTACAGAGGCAGGTTAAAAAAGGAAATCTATCAGAGGACAAATCAAGGCTGGCTTCCAGAGAGCCTCTCTTCTTCCCTGTTAGGCTGACTGAGACTTACTGGTTATGATGTTACAAGTCAAGGTCTCTTTACTCCAAATCTTTCAATTTGCACATTTGGCATGACCACAGTGCAGGTATAATAGCTATCATTGAGAAGCAGTGAGTTCATTCATGTATGTACAAAAAAGTGCTGAAACAGACACGCTCAAAATAACACAAACAATGTTATAGAATGCTACACAGAAAAGACACGTGTTCTTAATACAGTAGAAGAAATGTGACAGCTGGACTTTAACTGATGATTCGCAGAGTTGAAAAAAAAAAAGAAGAAGAAAATCACATAGAGGAGCCAGCCTTGGATGATAGAAGGAACGCCTGAAAACACTGTGGAGAAGGAGACAGATGTTTTCTTGTGCTAGATTAGACAACAATATTTCTCTATGTGCTTCCTTCTTCTGTGTCTGGAGCGCTGAAACCGTTCAGAGAGTCCTGCCGGATCAAAAGAGGAAGGTAAAAGAGTGAAGCACATTAACAGAAACAGCAGGACCAAATAGAAATGAAGTATTTGTTTTGACTGGCACGGAACATGAGTTAAAACTGAACTCTGAGGTTTGAAGCCAGAGCTGGAGCTTTCTAAGGTCTAGGAGTGCAGCTACGTTAATAAAGGTCACTTTGTGGACAACACAAGCAATAACATTGGAAACACTCATGACATTCATCCTAAAACAGCCTGAATATTAAATCAGTCACTTCAAAAACTCTGTTGAGATACTTTAGGCAACATACCGCGCCTTGCTATTTTTACTTGTGTCCCTTGAGGTTTTTCCCATTTTGTCACATGCAAAAGCAAACTTTTATGTATTGTACTGCAACTTTATGCAACAGACCAACAAAAAGTAGTGCATGATTTTGAAGAGGAAGTAAAATGTTTTACAAAAATTTATTTCATTTAACCAGTATCCAGATTTGTGGAGTGCTCAACAAATAGTTGTCCTATAAAAAGATTCTCCCTCCTGAGCTATGGATCTTTGCAGCTCCTCCAGAGTTACCATGGACCTTTTGGCTGCTTCTCTGATGTCAGGTTGGGTGGACAGTGTTGGTAAGTGTTCAGGTGAGCCACACTCTTTCCTTCTCCGGATGACAAACTGAACAGTGCTCCATGAAATACTGAAACCTTAGGGCACTGTCTCATAATCTAACCCTTGTTCAAACTTTTTTAGAGTTTATCATTGACCTGTCTGGTGTGTTCCTTGCTCTTCATGATGCTGTTTGTTCACTAATGTTCTCCAACAAACCTCATTCCCCAGGCTGCTTCAAACTCAGAGGGTTTCACATTCATTCCTTTTTTTTTCACTTCAGAAATACAGGTCCTTCTCAAAATATTAGCATATTGTGATAAAATTCATTATTTTCCATAATGTCATGATGAAAATTTAACATTCATATATTTTAGATTCATTGCACACTAACTGAAATATTTCAGGTCTTTTATTGTCTTAATATGGATGATTGTGGCATACAGCTCATGAAAACCCAAAATTCCTATCTCACAAAATTAGCATATCATTAAAAGGGTCTCTAAACGAGCTATGAACCTAATCATCTGAATCAATGAGTTAACTCTAAACACCTGCAAAAGATTCCTGAGGCCTTTAAAACTCCCAGCCTGGTTCATCACTCAAAACCCCAATCATGGGTAAGACTGCCGACCTGACTGCTGTCCAGAAGGCCACTATTGACACCCTCAAGCAAGAGGGTAAGACACAGAAAGACATTTCTGAACGAATAGGCTGTTCCCAGAGTGCTGTATCAAGGCACCTCAGTGGGAAGTCTGTGGGAAGGAAAAAGTGTGGCAGAAAACGCTGCACAACGAGAAGAGGTGACCGAACCCTGAGGAAGATTGTGGAGAAGGGCCGATTCCAGACCTTGGGGGACCTGTGGAAGCAGTGGACTGAGTCTGGAGTAGAAACATCCAGAGCCACCGTGCACAGGCGTGTGCAGGAAATGGGCTACAGGTGCCGCATTCCTCAGTCCTGGGCTACAGAGAAGCAGCACTGGACTGTTGCTCAGTGGTCCAAAGTACTTTTTTCGGATGAAAGCAAATTCTGCATGTCATTCAGAAATCAAGGTGCCAGAGTCTGGAGGAAGACTGGGGAGAAGGAAATGCCAAAATGCCAGAAGTCCAGTGTCAAGTACCCACAGTCAGTGATGGTCTGGGGTGCCGTGTCAGCTGCTGGTGTTGGTCCACTGTGTTTTATCAAGGGCAGGGTCAATGCAGCTAGCTATCAGGAGATTTTGGAGCACTTCATGCTTCCATCTGCTGAAAAGCTTTATGGAGATGAAGATTTCATTTTTCAGCACGATATGGCACCTGCTCACAGTGCCAAAACCACTGGTAAATGGTTTACTGACCATGGTATCACTGTGCTCAATTGGCCTGCCAACTCTCCTGACCTGAACCCCATAGAGAATCTGTGGAATATTGTGAAGAGAACGTTGAGAGACTCAAGACCCAACACTCTGGATGAGCTAAAGGCCGCTATCGAAGCATCCTGGGCCTCCATAAGACCTCAGCAGTGCCACAGGCTGATTGCCTCCATGCCACGCCGCATTGAAGCAGTCATTTCTGCCAAAGGATTCCCGATCAAGTATTGAGTGCATAACTGTACATGATTATTTGAAGGTTGACGTTTTTTGTATTAAAAACACTTTTCTTTTATTGGTCGGATGAAATATGCTAATTTTGTGAGATAGGAATTTTGGGTTTTCATGAGCTGTATGCCAAAATCATCCGTATTAAGACAATAAAAGACCTGAAATATTTCAGTTAGTGTGCAATGAATCTAAAATATATGAATGTTAAATTTTCATCATTACATTATGGAAAATAATTAACTTTATCACAATATGCTAATATTTTGAGAAGGACCTGTATGCACAACTTCGTGTTGGTCTATCACATAGAAAATAAAATACATGAAAGTTTGTGGTTGTCATGTGGCAAAATGTGGATAAAGCTTGAGGGGTATGAATACTTTTGGAAAGCACTGTAAAGGACTATCTAGGACCAGACTGTGGAGGGATCCCCCAACCTCCCACTCATCAGGTCCATCTTCCTGCTCTCAAGGGTGGACCTTTAGATGTTTCATTATCAGCCTTACAGTACTATTTCTGGTCTTCCCTGGTGCCTCTTAACCACCCAGTAAGACAAGTTTGAAACACATCCTCTAAAAGATGTCTTAAAGCCATCCCATCCCATGTTTTAATGTGGAGGAAGAACCAATCGTTACTCTAACATTGTTCCATTAGCTGATCGTCTCCACCCAACTTCAGCTGGCAGCTGATTAGATTTGTTGGTTAACAACCCACTCATCATGACTAGAATATGCAATGACTCGTAAATCAACTGATTTACGTCAGGTTCATATTGATCTTTAACACAAAACTGCTCAATATTACTTCAATCCCATTCAACCATCTGCTCTGTTATATTAGCACTACTAAAGGCGTCCATGTTTATTACATCTCACAGTTGGCTTTATAAGGCTTCAGTGGCTGCGGGACGTTTCTGCATAAGGTTGGATCCTAAGCAAAAAGCAAATTTAAAGTCTAAAACTCTATAAACAGTTTGCTGCTCCAGGAAATTCTGTCCACAAATGTTTTGAACACAATCAGTGGGAAAATAAATCCCTGCAGGAGTTCTGCTCTCAACGATTTCCAGCAAAACAAATTATGTTCTCACTTCGATTATACAGGAACTGAATGGGCAGCAGTTGACTACTAAAGTAACATCCACAGGAAACCACAAGGGACCCACTAGTAGGCTTTCTTAAAGTTAACAAAACAGACTGTTTGGGCAAACTCCCATAGCCAAACATTTTTTCATGGCTTAAAATAAGAATGATTTGTGAAACATTTACTTTATTTGCTATATTTTCGACTAATTCTGAAAGCCCTTTCCATTCATTCTTTTTCATATAGCTATTACAAAATATACAGTAGCACATTTGAATACTTTTGCACGCTGACTAAAAACAATCATTTGTGTTTGACACTGACCTCTCTTTGCGGCAGTTCAGCTCCCTCGGACACCCTAGAAAAGCGTGTACCGGAAAAAGCTGGAGGAGGGAACACGTGTGAATGTGAACGCATGCTGCTCATGCTGTACACACGGGGCCTTTTGATCTGGTCTTGGCTGGACAGCGGATCGAAGCTGTTCCTGCGGATTAAAGGTGGCAGCATGGAGTTCGATCTCACTTTGTTCTGCTCAAAAAGGAACACAAAGGCATGATTAGACTTTTTTTTTTTTTCTTCATAACTTTGCAAGTTTAACAATACATTTTGTGTCACAATTCAGTACTGATGAGAAATCAGAACAGTTGCAAAAACAAACAGCCAGAAATAACAAAGTCCTTGTTATGTTGCTTCCAGTAGACAGAATATTCCTCACTGCAATAAACAGGAGGTTTCTTATTAAATGTGCTTCTGCGTTAACACCCACTCTGTCTGTAAGTCTGTCACCTCGAAGATATTCAGAACAAACCCAAGAAGCAGCCACAAGCTCTGCTTGTCACTGATTGGGAAGTGAACACAGAGGGCACACAGATGTATGTCAGAGGAATGATCTGATTTAATAAAAGCTAAAAACTATTTAGTCAGCTAATTGTGCAAGTTCTCCTTCTTAGAAAGATAAGAGGTCTGCAATTTTCATCATAATTACCCTCCAACTGTAAGTGACAAAATGAGAAAAAAAAAAATCCAGGAAATCAAATTGTAGGATTGTTAAAGAATTTATTTGTAAATTATGGTTGAAAATAAGTATTTAGTCACCCACAAACAAGCATGATGTCCAGCCCTCACGGACCTGTAACTTTTTCTTTCGGAAGCTCTTCTGTCCTCCACTCGTTACCTGTATAAAAGACACCTGACCACTGCCTCAAACAGTCAGACTCCAAACTGAACGATGGCCAAGATCAAAGACCTGTTGAAGGACACCAGCAAGAAAATTGTAGACCTGCTCCAGGCTGGGAAGAGTGAAACTACAATAGGCAAGAACGTTGGTGTGAATAAATCAACTGTGGGAGCAATTGTAAGAAAATGGAAGACATACAAGACCATTGATAATCTCCCTCGATCTGGGGCCCCACCCAAGATCTCATCCCATGGGGTCAAAATGATCATGAGAATGGTGAGAAAAAATCTCAGAACTACATGGAGGGACCTGATGAATGACCTGCAGAGAGCTGGGACCAAAGTAACAAAGGCTACAATCAGTAACGACACTACGCAGTGTTGAAAATGAAACGTGGCTGGGTCTTCCAGCATGACAGTGATCCCAAACACACCACTCGGGCAACGAAGGAGTGGCTCCGTAAAAAGCATTTCAAGATCCTGGAGAGGCCTTGCTAGTCTCCAGACCTCAACCTCATAGAACATTTGTGGAGGGAATTAAAAGTCCTTGCCTAGCAACAGCCCCAAAACATCACTACTCTAGAGATCTGCATGGAGGAATGGGCCAAAATACCAGCTACCTGGTAAGGACTTACCGGAAATGTTTGACCTCTGTCATTTCCAACAAAGGTTATGCTACAAAGTATTGAGTTCAACTTTTGTTATTGACCAAATACTTATATTCCACCATAATTTACAAATAAATTCTTTAACAATCCTACAATGTGATTTGCCGGATTTTTTTTCTTCTTCTAATTTTGCCATTTATAGTTGAAGTGTATCTATGATTTAAAAAATACAGACCTCTCATCTTTCTAAGTAGCAGAACTTGCACAATCAGTGGCTGACTAAATACGTTTTGGCCCCATTGTATATCTTAGTGGAATCTAAGAGTTTAGAACATACCTGAGAACCTGTTTTTTTTAGCATGTACATGGAGTACCTAGCCTAAGGTGGATATCTGACTACTTTAGGCAGATTATATACTGCAGGGTGTACACAGCAGGAGCACACAATAAGCGAGGCTCTTATAAAAAAAGGAACTTACCAGTGGTCTGTCCCTGTGAGTGTTAACAGCTTCCACTTTCAGATCAAACATCTCCACTTTACATCCTAGCAGAGGCAGATGGAGCAGAAATGTATCACAATAAAAACAAATTTAAAAAAAAATGTTAGATTTACTTACAAGCAGACTCATGACTTACCATAAGCCACTGGGGTGAGTTTTAGGACAGTGTGCAAGGGACACTTCATGTAAGGTAGATCATCTAAGCACGTAAAAGTAAAACAAATGACTGGTGATGTCAGCCAGTGGTTATATTCAGACTTATTTTAATTGTCATCTCATAACTGTTTGTGTTTTTCTCTCTCCTCAAGAAGGCACACCCATACTTTTCTCCATGAGCTGTACACTACACACTGCTGCGGCTAACTCTGCATAGCTACATGGCCACTGGTGGGAGTAGTTTCAGACAAAATACCAGTCAGAGCAAGACGTACACTTTGGTTTGTGCACTCATCTTACTTACACCAAGCTATAAACAGATGCTGCATCAGGGACCACATTTTTAGAGGACTGGAGAAATGGACTGTCTGCACACGACTATTTATAGTTTTGTCATCAAAGATCATTTCCAGTCAACCCAGTTAATGCACTGGAGCTTTTATTAATAACCCCAAGGTGCACACATAAAGGAAGAGGAATGTACCACTTCCAACATACATGTTTGTTGTTATTATAATTACAACATTCCATGAGACCAATGTAAAAGGATTTTTAAAGCAGAAATGTTGTTTTTTGCCATATTTGGAGTATACAACCAAAGGGAAGATTGCGGACTTGACAGTTGTCCAGGGGGTACTTTTTGACATTCTCCACAAGGAGGCTACGCTAATAACGGTCCCTGCTTAAGAACGCTGCGGTTCACAGAGTGAAGCATCACGATCTTCCACAAAATCTGGGGGAAGATTACGACAAGTCATCTGTGGCTCTTTCTGCTGATGTAGAATCATGCAGGATAAAGTAACGGAAAAATATATTGAAAAGTATTGCTCTTCCTTTCACCATATTTACACATCAGTATTATCCATACTGGACATGAAATGTAATCGTCAAGACCAAGATGCAGAAATCCATTAATAAATCCAGTAGCACCTAACCCCCAATGCCCACCCCCTCCAGCATTTCTCCACATCATAAATGTTTCTTTGCAAAGTCAAGAAGAAAGGTCATCTCTTGGCTTTTATACTGTTACTACATTTGATACAATTATCATGGATCCTAATCATAACTTAAGATGATGTGAGTAGTTACATTGCTAAGTACTATATCTAAAGACACTGTGTGGAAGATAACTTATTTTTTTCCTTGCAAGTTGCTGACATGTTTAGGAAAAATTCCTTCCAAGTAAATGTTCAGGTTGTGGATGATATGTAAAAACAAAGAGTGTAATTATTGCAACCATAAGCACACCAAGGCTTTGCTGCACACACTGGTGTGACTTTTGTGTGTCTGGTGTGAAGAATGTGGACATTAGAGCACGTTTAAAATGGAGTCGTGTTTACTTCTCTATTAAAATCTTGCTCTGATTTTAAACTACAGTTCATGGTAAGGTGTTGCCTGATTCATTTGTTAATAATGTTGATAGAACATATATTGAAATACTTGGACTAAATTACTGCATTAAAATAAAACTATGGTTTGTATGGAGTATCTTCTTACTTCATTCATACAGAAAATAAACTTAACATACAAATTCAGCGAGACCTATTCAAACCATGGAAAACCCAATGCCAAGGAGAAGGTAAAATTCTTGACTACTGCTATGTTGAATAATATTTACAGCCTCTTTACCAACCAACAACGCAGCAGATTCTGCTTATTCTGTCCACAGAGTATTGTTTCTGCATTCTTAAACTTTATGCACAGAATCACACGGTGGGCAGACACAACCACCTAAAAACCCAATCATTTGAGTCTGTGTATAATCCAGTTATGAATTAGGGTTAAACACAAAAACAAGGTCTGTTGAGACAGCTGTTGAAACACCAAAATACCACCCAGTGTTATTGTTCTGCAATAATCTGGTGAAGCTTGCGAATGACCTCAGTTCAATGAGCAGAGCAGCTTTACTCTCCGTGCTAAAAGTGGGTGTATCTGTTTTTCCCAAGGTTACAGACGTTTGTAAAACTGCACCACCCATCATTAAGCTGCAGTTCTTACACCACCAAATGTCTGGCAGATGAAAAAGCTAAATAAATGAGTGCTTTGGACACTGCTACACACTTTTTGAAAGTTGTAATGTCTGTGTGCTATTACTGTTCAGTCCATCTGTTAACACAGATGTTCTGTTTGTCAGAGCCATGCAATTCTATTCATACAACCTGGAAGTTTTTCAGTTATTGAGGCACTACGCCCACAAACGTAAATGAATTTTACTGGATGGATTTTATTCCACAGAGCAGCCCAAAGTAGCACACCATTGTGCATTGGAAGGAAAATATCAAGTGGTTTTCACAAACATGACGGGTTTGACCTGTTTTAATAACAGAAAATGTTGACTGTATATGCAAGGTTGGTAGAAACATGCCCCAAAAGACTTGCAGGTATAAGAGGAAGGTGGTTTTATAAAGAACTGACTCTCAGGGGCCTGAATATAAATTGACTCCACACTTTTTAGTTTATAATTTGAAAAGAAATGTGAAAACACATTTATGATTTTCATTGTACTTCACAATTATGCACTACTTTGTGTTGGTCTATCACATAAAATCCCAGTAAACCACATTAAAGTTTGGGGCTGTGATGTAACAAAATGTGAAAAACTATTTTTGCAAACCCTGAAGAGGAACAACATACACGTTTATGTTCATATTTGCACATTTACATAAATAAACCTTTTTAATAAAGGTGCTCTCAAGGAAACTATAAAATGTTACACCATTAGCCAATGATCTTGTAAGCCTACAGTAGTGTGAATATGTAATGTAAGGCATTGTAATTTTTCTATGAATGTAACCTGCGCCCTTGTCCAAGAAATATGCGAGCAAGCAGCGCATGACAGCCTGATGACAGATGACCAGAACGTTCCCCTGCCGTTCCAGCTCCATGATAACCGGTTCCAGGCGCTGAACCAGGTCTTGGTAGGACTGTGAGGTGAAGACCAGCACATCTTTAATTAAAAAGGCGCCAGGACCAGTGATATACTGCTGCTTAAACCTCCTTCAGTGGGAAATAAAATGCTGTTACCTCTCCACCAGGGTAGCGGTAATGATACTTGTCCTGATCTCTCAAAGCAAACTCCTCTGGGTATTTCTCTTCAATCGTCTTATAGGTCATCTCCTCACACACTCCCTGAAACATAACAAGCATCAGTCAGATAGGTCTTTCTGCATGCATCTGTCCCTTCAGCTGGTTTATAAGCACACATACAGCATCAATTTCATTAAGTATCTTCCACTGCTCGTAGGGGACACCCAGCTCTTCCGCAGTTTGAATGGTGCACCTCAGCTGACTGGTCCAGACTTTCAGGTCAGACAGGTTGTGCTCTTTCACAAAACCTTTCAGCTCCACAGCAAACTGTGAAAGACAGCATACAAGAACATTCAGACCAGCAGCTAAACATGTTAGTAATTATGTTGTGAATGCAATTATCAAACTTCTACACTTTTCCAGATAGAAATCTCCAATAGAGTGGAATCTATGGGTGTTTTTTGAGGGGATTAATGGGTGAACATCTGTATAGATTTACTACGAATCTACAGCACAGGTTTCTACAGGGGTTAGGCTTTAAATATTGATGGAGGATGGATGTTCACTGGATCACTTTGAACAAACTATAATATGGGAATCATCTGACTTTAGAGGTGGGACGTATCAAATCTGCAAAAACTTGGCTTATATTTCCCTCATATTTAAACAATTTATACAGGTTATAATTAAAATTTCATCTGTCTTAAAAAAATATGAAGCATCAAGTAAAAAAGCACCTTCTTTCCTCTCTCTGACAGGCCAGAATCGCCTCCGATGCTTCTCTCCAAATTGTTCTGGCTCTCTCCGTGTCGACAAAGATAGATGGAGTGGCAGTGTACATGGATGTTCATCAGGTAATAGACTATTTTACTTTGGATATAATCCTGCACCCTGTTCACCAAGAAACGGCGACCGACGTTAATGACCTGGATGAAGGACAGGTTCCTGTGGTTCACAGTTAAAAAATAGGTGTCAATCATAAATATTTACATAAACAAAGACAAGGAGATGACATTCAAGGTTAAAAACGCGACATCCTGTCTTTCCTGTGTCGTCTAAAAGTCGCCACAATCTCTCAGTCTGTAACCTCTTCACGTGTATCAAGATGTGGGAGATAGGACAGATATGGATACATTTTCTAATTATTGCAAGCTATGGTGGAAAGTCTTTTAGATGAAAAACGTATAAACAAACCTGCAAAACATATTTGTTATAAATGAAGAATTTAAACATAGTACTAGTACTAGAAAGTGAATTAGTTGGCTGGAACTTGAAAAAGTTAAGACCTTTGAATTATTAGTTTGGGTTTTAAATAAGTTGCTGTTTCCATCTGTTGGACAACTTTGGAAGTACACTTTTTTTTCCAAACAATGGGAAAACAAAATTGTTTTCTACCCTAAAAGACACAGCTCTAAAATAATAAAAAGATTTAGTTTATTAACAAAAGTGACAAAAACCACAAACCTACATAGAAAATAAAAGGTCTAATTATAACTTCTTACTTGTCAAGTTGGTCCGGGTCTAGAGGTTGATAGGTCACTTTATAACATTCTATTCTCTTCAAAAAATCGTCCATGACACTTTCTCTGTCCCTTTCAGGGTAATCTGGGCTGGACACCTTCACTTCCTTTAAAAAACAGATATGAGCAAAGATAATTCAGAGTGAAGTTTTAACATTTAAAGAGTGGGTGTTTAATTAAATATACGAAGAATAAATATAACAGTCTTTACCATAATGTTTTCAGCAATTACGTCTGGATCGTCACATATTGATTCCACAAAAAAGACCTGACACAAAACATGACCAAAACATTTTTATTACAGCACAACTGATCGCCATCACAATCCCTGCTGAAAGATCTAATGTTAGTAAGATTAATAAATCCACATTGAATGACTGAAGCCAATAAAACCCAGGGAAGCTTCAGGCTGTCATAAACTAGGATAGGTGTGTAAAGCTGACGTGTGTAAAGCCTATTCAAAAGAGCTTTATTTGCACATTCAGTTAATACATTAAAGTTTGAGCACTGGGTGAGTATTTATTCGCCATTCCTCAATGTATTTCTGACCTTGTATGTATTTTCCTGTGCAAAATTAAGGATGAGTGTCCTCCTCTCTCGGGTCGTGTTTGTGGCATCGAAAACCTAACCAACAACACGGGACATCTCATTCAACGTCAGCTGAACTTCACATTTATTTACACACAAAAAAAGAAAATAAATCCATGTGTACAGTTTCAATAGTCTTACGGCAATCTGGCCTCCTTCTGTGTTCAGATACGTTTTGACATCCTGCAGTGCCACCAAAGCGCACTGTCTGTGGAGGCAAAAAAAATCCAGCTTACAAAAACGTCTTAGACCAACTTACTTTCTTTAGATATAGTTTTGAATGGGTCACACAGTCTTGTAATATTTTTTATTATTTTGAACATTAATTCTCTAGGTTTTTTTAGTTCCCGAATAGAAATCCGGTCTCTGAAACTAATCTTGAAGCATATCTAAGCATAGTATGTGGTATGCAATTAAAGGACCTAAAGATTTACAGCATCTAAAATTCCTATCCTAATCATAACTTAAGCCAGGTATAGGAAATTCCTATACATGTTTTCACCGGTCCAGCTGTTCAGTTTTTTTTTGAAGCAGTGAAAGTTGGAACAAATGGTGTCTTTGCAGACTGCAAGTAAAAAAGAACCAAAATATCTCATTTAAAACAGCTTCTTTACCATTTATGGTATGCATCCATAACACTACAACACTAGTTTACTCATTGATTTAGGTGTCTGGGTTATGTATGAAATACACATAGACCAGTTTTAAATTACAGTAAAGCAGTAATTGTTAAAGTAAAATTGTCAGTCAGTCCTTTTCTATACCACTCCTTCCATAATGGGTCTCGGGGAAGCTGCTGCCAATCTCCAGCAGTCTATGGGCAGGAGGCAGGCTACACCCTGGACAGGTCGCCAATCCATCGCAGGGCAACACACAAACAACCAAGCACACACACACTCATGGAAAATTTAGAGAGACCAATTAACCTAACAGTCATGTCTTTGGACTGTGGGAGGAAGCCGGAGTGCCTGGAGAGAACCCATGCATGCACGCGGAGAACATGCAAACTGCATGCAGAAAGACCAGAGTTAAACCCAGGACCTTCTTGCTGCAAGGCAACAGTGCTACCAACTGTGCCACCGTGCAACCCTTTTTAAGTAAAACAAATGTGTTTTTTCTTTTATTTAGCCACCCCAGAGTCAATACTTCATAAAACCACTGTTGCTGCCATTACAGTTGTGCCAGTTTGGCACATTTAAAAACTGAAATCTTTTCTTGTTCTTCCTTTTAGCTCACGCTCAGTCAGACTGATTGGAGACTTACAGTGAACATCAATCGTCAAGACTTGCCACAGACTCTGGGCTTTGACTGGGCCATTCTAACACATGAACATGGTATGATCTAAATCATTCCATTGTACCTATTTCAGTATGTTGAGGGTTGTTGTCTTCCTGGAAAGTGAACCTCCTCCCAGTCTCAGTTTTTTTGCAGTCTTTAACAGGTTGTCTTCCTTTATTTCCCTGTACTTAGCTCTATCAATCTTCCCATCTTCTCTGAGCAGCTTTCCAGTCCTACAGAGGAATTGCATCCCCACAACATGGCACTGCCACCAATATTTTTCACCATGTGTATTGGGAGAAGTGGGTGGTGATCATGTGCAGTGTTATATTCTTGCCACATCTAGCCTTTGGCAAGAAGGCCCAAAAGTTTCCTTTTGGTCTCATCTGATCAGAACACCCTCTTCCAAACCTGTGCAGTGGATCTTTGCAGCTCCTCTTGCTTGCTTCTGTTGTCCAGTCTAGCAATTTAGGTGGATGACTATGGTCTGGTAAGTTTGCAGCTATGCCGTACTCATTCCACTATGGCATGATAGATTAAAATTGCTCTGTGAGATGTTCAGATTTGGTTGTTTTATTAACCTAACACTGTGTTAAAAATCCCCACAACTTTATCCCTGATCTGTCTGGTGTGCTACTTTGTCTTCTTTTTGTTCATTGATGTTCTCTAACAAACCTCTGAGGATTTCACAGAACAGCTGCATTTATACTGAGTTTCAATTAAACACGTGTGAACTTTATTTACTGACTAGATTATTTCTGAAGGCAACTGCAACCTGTTAATTAAAATTCAGTCAGAATTGTATTTAATGTAGGGGTATCACAGTAAAACAGATTTTATTTGTAAAACATTTTTAACACCAGCTGCACAGTAGGTAGCACTGTTTACTTGCAGCAAGAAGGTCCTGGGTTTGACTCCCGGCTGGGGTATTTCTGCATGGAGTTTGTATGATCTCCCCGTGTATCATATAAAATCCCAATAAAATCAATTAAGAGTTCTGGTTGTAGCATGACCAAATGGGTAAAGGTTCAAAAGGTATGAATACTTTTCCAAGGCACTGTCACTCACTTTCTAATTTCCATCGCCTCTTCATTGTCATGTCTGAAGAAGTCGTAGGACTTGTATGACTGCACTGCTTCTCTCCTATATTCTCCCAGATTAAAGACTTCAGGGAAACAAAAGGAAAAAGATGATAGAAAGGCAGAGATGAGGACCAAAGTCTGTACATTGTCTAGGCAGCGACCTTCTTTTAGCAACACAAGTTCTTCTCCATTTCTTAAAGACAAAAACAAAGAGTACAACTACAAACAGGGTAGCGCTAAAGGGGTGCTAACTGAAACTCTTTAGGCTTAAGCATGAGATTTTTTCAAGAGTAATGTCTTTAAAAGTGTAACAACAAACAAACAATAGCACCATTACAGCCTTTTTCATGAGGTTTTAACAGTTTTGATTTGTTTTTTGTAGTCTGATCAAAATGTTTTCTCAGTACTAACCCTTTGTTGGAACTCCAATCCAGTTGAGGTAGCGTGTCAGCTTCTTGGACATGTAGGTTTTCCCCCTAGCAGGCAACCCAATCATCACTATCAGAAGTGGAGAATTGGTCATGTAGGAGGCCCAAGCTGCAGTTCAGAGACACATTAAATAACAGTATTTAGGCTTGTAACACATGGAAATATTTTATGACCTTTTGAACTTCTTTTAAGGTGCAGGCTGAGAGGTTTTGAAGCCAAACAGCAGTATCTTATAAGCAACTATGAAACACATAAACCACGTATACTAGCTGCAAGACATGGGAGTGTTATGCAATGAATCGATGTCACCTCTGCAAGTCTGTGAACTGGGTAATGTTTATTGTACTCTCTTTTAGGTTGCAGTTTATGATTGATTGTTTCTTGTGTTCTGCGGTACTGCAGCCCAGTTCAATCTTCCAGTCCACGCAGGCTTGAACAGGGAGTGGATAACTTTTTTTTCTCTTCTTTTCTGCTCTATAGCAGGGAATAATAAATCTATCCAAACAAGGACCTGGCTAGACTTGATTCAAAATTCTCAGAACAAAAACTCAGGAGCTTGGAAAAGCTTCATGTTGAAGTTGCAAACATTCCTGATAAAGAAAGTCTGAATGTTGATCTGAAACAAAGACCTGATGACTAATATTTTAATAAATACTGGCTATTCTAATATTTACAGCCCTTTTGAGTGAAAGCATCTGTGCATGCCTTTACATATACACTCACACACTGTGCACATACCAATAACGAGAGAAGGTGCGTCACAGTTGGCATTTAGCGCTGTGTGCAGGCTGAAGTGGTATTATCTTGTGTTACTCGGGGCTCACAGAGCTGGAAGTCTTTATCAAGTTAACATTTTGAAATTTACAGTCTAATCTTGAGAGAACATGCTAAATAAAACAGCAGGTAGAGGCCACAGAGTTCAATAATTAATAAAAAATAGGTTAGGAGTTTTAGTTTTGCATTCCACCTTTAGAACATAGAGGAACAAATCACTCACAGCACTTCTTCTCATTGTTCTTTAGGTCTGTCCTTTTGGCCTCAGCTGAGCTTTTTGAAGCAGCAGAAGGTCTCTGGTGTCTGGCAGCCATACCTGGGCCTGATCTGCAGCCTACTGTCCTGTTACAGCTGATGTAGTGACGTTGATTTCTGGTCACTGGGAACTGCTATACCATGTCACACGCTGCGTGATGATCAGTCTGCATACATCAGCTTTGAGGGAAAGTTAAAACACGACATAATAATTAAGGGAAAACAATCTGAGCATTTTACATCCTCAGTAATATATGTATTTTGTCAAAGATTTGGTGCAATCAATTTTAAATGAGTTAATATAGCAATGTCTTAAGGTACACGATTTGTAACTGTACCTTTTTATTGCAGTTTTTGTTCAAAATTAGCTATGTGGTTAACAAAAAGTCGCAATTTTTTCCCCCAAAGGCAACATGGGCACTCTAAACACTAATACAAAATCAGCACCCCTGTATTATATATTAAAAATAAAAAATCAACGGAAAAAAATGGTATGTTTATATATATTACTAAGCTGTCATGCTGATCTTTGATTGGTTATGTCATAAAACAACTTATAACACTGTATTTCTTCTCACCTGGCTTATTTAAACATATTCCAGTGAAGTGATGCTCAACGGTTGAGCGTGTTAGCTAAAACTTCCCCATATTAATGCTTGCAGGTAAAAGCTGTTCAATAACGTTTTTAGTGCAAGGGCTCAGAATTTCTACCAATATAATATGAAAGTGAATCACCTGCCCGACTTTAAGCCTCAAAGCAGAAGTCCTACTTGCTCGTTGCCATTCTGTTACATACTGTACAGAACAACCTGAGCTGCTACTGTACCGCGCACCGACGTGACCTGAAAACTTGTCCGTTTACTAATAGAAAGAGCCGCCTGAGGAGAAACTCCGCAGTAAAAAAGCTGCAATAAAGAAAAAAATTAATTAGTAACATACCAAGACGAGCCAAGGTGGAATATATATCCAGGTTTTCCCTATAATTTTGAGTGATGCTATTTGACCTGAAGAGGATACATCCACATCTCCTTCGCCTTGTTCTTCTTCTTCTCGGCTTAAGCTCCGCCTCTCATCTCCGTTCTGCTACGGGAAGTTCAACTCTGGAGCTAAAGTAGCAGTTCCGGTGAAACTTTCAAAATAAAGTAATTTATTGGCCCATCCAAACGAAGCCGTTAACGTCACCGCCATATTGAAAGTGGCATTTTATTGTGACATAGCAAAAAGACACCTACATACAGGGGTTGGACAATGAAACTGAAACAGCTGGTTTTAGACCACAATAATTTATTAGTATGGTGTAGGGCCTCCTTTTGCGGCCAATACAGCGTCAATTCGTCTTGGGAATGACATATACAAGTCCTGCACAGTGGTCAGAGGGATTTTAAGCCATTCTTCTTGCAGGATAGTGGCCAAGTCACTACGTGATACTGGTGGAGGAAAACGTTTCCTGACTCGCTCCTCCAAAACACCCCAAAGTGGCTCAATAATATTTAGATCTGGTAACTGTGCAGGCCATGGGAGATGTTCAACTTCACTTTCATGTTCATCAAACCAATCTTTCACCAGTCTTGCTGTGTGTATTGGTGCATTGTCATCCTGATACACAGCACTGTCTTCAGGATACAATGTTTGAACCATTGGATGCACATGGTCCTCAAGAATGGTTCGGTTGTCCTTGGCAGTGACGCGCCCATCTAGCACAAGTATTGGGCCAAGGGAATGCCATGATATGGCAGCCCAAACCATCACTGATCCACCCCCATGCTTCACTCTGGGCATGCAACAGTCTGGGTGGTACGCTTCTTTGGGGCTTCTCCACAGCATAACTCTCTGGGGAAAACAGTAAAGATGGACTCATCAGAGAACAATGCATGTTTCACATTTTCCACAGCCCAAGATTTGCGCTCCTTGCACCATTGAAACCGATGTTTGGCATTGGCATGAGTGACCAAAGGTATGGCTATAGCAGCCCAGCCGTGTATATTGACCCTGTGGAGCTCCCGACGGACAGTTCTGGTGGAAACAGGAGAGTTGAGTTGCACATTTAATTCTGCCGTGATTTGGGCAGCCGTGGTTTTATGTTTTTTGGACACAATCCGGGTTAGCACCCGAACATTTCTTTCAGACAGCTTCCTCTTGTGTCCACAGTTAATCCTGTTGGATGTGGTTCATCCTTCTTGGTGGTATGCTGACATTATCCTGGATACCGTGGCTCTTGATACATCACAAAGACTTGCTGTCTTGGTCACAGATGCGCCAGCAAGACGTGCACCAACAATTTGTCTTCTTTTGAACTCTGGTATGTCACCCATAATGTTGTGTGCATTTCAATATTTTGAGCAAAACTGTGCTCTTACCCTGCTAATTGAACCTTCACACTCTGCTCTTACTGGTGCAATGTGCAATCAGTTAAGACTGGCTACCAGGCTGGTCCAATTTAGCCATGAAACCTCCCAAACTAAAATGACAGGTGTTTCAGTTTCATTGTCCAACCCCTGTATGTTTAAGTTAAAGGTGACGTTTGTTTTTAAAATACTATGTTCAAATTTCAGAAAGGCTTTACCCTATGATTTTTTTTATTCATGAGAATGTGTTGAGTTCTGCCTTTCACTTTTGTTCGAACCGATCTTTTTAACTGATATGTGGTTACATTTATGGATTAATTCCTTACTTCCTACTTATGTAGCCCAAAAACACAGAATATCTGTACTCAAATCAAAATTGGAGTTTAGATGATGAAATTCGTTTGTGTTCCAGTGATCATAGAATGAGGATAGTTTTGAACCGTAAAACGTCTTGCATCTATGCACTTTCTATAAAAGGCAAGCTGTGGAAAAATTGTCCATGTCTTGTAACTCTGTGCCTGTCTGTAGCCCACCTATTATACAGCTGGAGGAGGAATCTTGCACAAAATTTCAATATTTTGAGCAAAACTGTGCTCTTACCCTGCTAATTGAACCTTCACACTCTGCTCTTACTGGTGCAATGTGCAATCAATGAAGACTGGCTACCAGGCTGGTCCAATTTAGCCATGACACCTCCCACACTAAAATGACAGGTGTTTCAGTTTCATTGTCCAACCCCTGTATATCAGATTCAAATCGTTGATATTCCTTTCAGTCTGAAGCCAAAAGCAACATTGTGGCGAAATTAAGGTATAGTATCAGCGACTTTAATCTGACAGAAAATAATAATAATAATAATAATAATGAACCCATATATAAACAATTAAGCAAGATTAAAGGGTTTCACACACCTCAATAATATATTTTAGCTGAAATAAACACACTTAAATCACTAAGCTGTAATAATTATACCTAAAACAAAAGTTAGGTAAGTGTAATTTAAGATTACGTTTCGTTGTTTCATGTTGGTTTTTCTGTCCCTTCTTGGTTTTATTTAATAAAATAAACATTTCTAGATATATAGTTTCTTAATTTCATGTGTTTTATTCTATTCTATAACTTCAGCTTTCTTTTAAAATGTCATATATTATTCTAAAAGTTATATTATTTTACATTCCTTTTGATTTGTAGAAAGTAACAATGTAACAATGAAATGATAAATAACCAAGTCGATTCAATGTGTCGAAAAATTGCTAAAAATTGAGCTAAGATTACATAAGAGTTAAAATACATAGAGCTTATATCTTTACATTTTTGTAAAGTAAATAATTTAAACTTTTCAGATACTGATTTTAATTTTAGATTGCTAAAGCACTAAAATAATTACATATTAGAAAAATACGCTCACCGGCCACTTTATTAGGTACACCTTGCTAGTACCGCGTTGGACCCTTTTTTGCCTTCAGAACTGCCTTAATCCTTTGTGGCAACAAGGTACTGGAAACATTCCTCAGAGAGTTTGGTCCATATTGACATGATAGCATCACACAGATGCTGCAGATTTGTCAGCTTCACATCCACGATGTGAATCTCCCGTTCCACCACATCCCAAAGGTGCTCTATTGGATTGAGATCTGGTGACTGTGGAGGCCATTTGAGTCCAGTGAACTCATTGTCATGTTCAAGAAACCAGTCTGAGATGACTTGTGCTTTATGACATGGCGCGTTATCCTGCTTGAAGTAACCATCAGAAGATGGGTACATTGTGGTCATAAAGGGATGGACATGGTCAGCAACAATACTCAGGTAGGCTGTGGCGTTGACACAATGCTCAATTGGTACTAAGGGGCCCAAAGTGTGCCAAGAAAATATCCCCCACACCATTACACCACCACCACCAGCCTGAACCATTGATACAAGATAGATCCATGTTTTCATGTTGATGACGCCAAATTCTGACCCTACCATCCGAATGTCGCAGCAGAAATCGAGACTCATCAGACCAGGCAACATTTTTCCAATCTTCTATTGTCCAATTTTGGTGAGCCTGTGTGAATTGTAGCCTCAGTTTCCTGTTCTTAGCTGACAGGAGTGGCACCTGATGTGGTCTTCTTCTGCTGTTGCCCATCTGCCTCAAGGTTCGACGTGTTGTGCATTCAGAGATGCTCTTCTGCATGCCTTGGTTGTAACAAGTGGTTATTTGAGTTACTGTTGCCTTTGTATCAACTCGAACCAGTCTGGCCATTCTCCTCTGACCTCTGGCATCAACAAGACATTTGCGCCCACAGAACTGGCGCTCACTGGATATTTTCGCTTTTTTGGACCATTCTCTGTAAACCCTAGAGATGATAGTGCGTGAAAATCCCAGTAGATCAGCAGTTTCTGAAATACTCAGACCAGCCCATCTGGCATCAACAACCATGCCACGTTCAAAGTCACTTAAATCACCTTTCTTCCCCATTCTGATGCTTAGTTTGAACTGCAGATCGTCTTGACCATGTCTACATGCCTAAATGCATTGTGTTGCTGCCATGTGATTGGCTGATAAGAAAATTCCATTAACCAGCTGTTGGACAGATGGACCTAATAAAGTGGCCGGTGAGTGTATATCAAATTGTTTCTCTGCCACAAAGTTTTTCCATCAGGTTTTTACATTAAGCCTGTAGGGGGAGCTATAATCATTAGATGGACAGATGTTACTGCATTCTTGTTTTCATGAACTCAGGCCTTTTGCTAAATCTGCCAACGATATTTGAACATTGAAATGTTTATGAATAAGCATTCATAATGACTGTGTTGGGCATTATATAAATGAGTCAAAATGTGCACATTATACACCCACATGTGAAAAAAATCACTGGCATCAGTCCAGGGGTCATTGCCTCTGGACGTTTTACATTATATTTTACAGCCTGAATGCTGGTATTTGTTCCTCATAAGCCACACTATAATCAGCAGCAATGTCTAACAAAATGCAAAGAGAACATCAGATATCACATGAAGTAATAATTTCTGCTTTCTGTTGTAGACAATCTGAAAAACAAAATACATAGTCTAACTTTGACAAAACAAGTCCATACTGAATGCATAAAGACATTATGTATGCACTAGAACCTTTGTTGTCCTTATGATGTGTGCTGTTTGTCTGACCAGGGATAATATGAAGCAAAAATAAATCAGGTACTGATCCTTATTTTATTTTTGGTTATAAAGCAATTGTAACAACTGAACACAAAATATTTTGGAAACACAAGGAGTAGTTTGCTGGATATTTTGTTCTGCACCAGTAATAAGAAGAATTATTAGAATCGGGACAATTCATTAGGTTTATACACAATAAATAAAAATATGCATTCCAAAAATTCAGTGGCATTCCTCTTTAATTCTACATCTTATGTAATACAGAAAATATGCCACTTAAATCATTGCAATCACAATTCTTATTAACTTTGAAAGAAACTAGGCTCACAGTGTCTAACTAATACACAGTAACGTTAAACAACCTTTCATGTGTAAGATATGTGCTTCTTGTGTAAAATTACTCAGTACAACAGAATGTGAAACTACAGAGTTTTTGCTTATTTGACTAGCTGGCTCACTGAAAGGACAGATATGTGGCCAGGGAGATGAGGCCACTAAGGGTAGGTTCTGCAGTAAGAATGTACTCTATTTATGATTCTCTCTTTCTGTCCATCAAGCAGCCACAATAAACAAAGTCATCACATAGCCGGAAAAATATTGCCTCGCTCACATTGTGGCTGAAAAGCACATCAGCAAAATGAACCTCCAGAGTTGCACCTTCTGGTCAACGTTTGTCCATTTTGTAGCCCTTTGAACTCAGGAAGTACTGGTAAACTGTCTAAAGATCCCTGATCGGAGGTCTTGCTTTCAGTGTATGGGCAGATAAAGGGATCCGGCTCTAAGATGAAATGAAAAAAAGAAAGGGCTTTCCACCATTCCACACAGTTATAAACGCCAACGCACAGTACATACCCTGAATGCCTTATACAGATCATTTGCAAGACCCATTTAAAGAAATACTGAAAGTTTACTGGTAAGAATCTTTGTATATCTTATATTAAAGAAAGGCCATGCTTTCAGAGATTACATAGTAACAATAAAAGATCAGCTGTAATGCTTATAATTTACTATAGGTGTAATATTAACTTGGCAGCTAATATTACCAATGGATGAGTGCTATAAAAAAAGACAGCAGGAATGATGAGCAGGACATGTAGCAAAGGGATGTTTAATGATTTCTTAGGACAATGAGGTGCAGATGTCCAATGTTGATGTTATACATTAGGAGAACGAAATATGCAGCGCTGTATCAGCATTCACTGTTCAACATCCTTTGCTCGATCACTTATGACTGACTCAAAGAGGAGCGATACATGTTTTCAGTGTTACACATAACCAACCAGTGGGGGAGAACCAGCTCTAAGAGAAAGGACAATTTTATTCGTCAACCTACGAATTGAGGGACAAAGAACCCACAAGTCTACAAATAAAATATATATGGGATCATTTATTTAAAATTGGGAATGAATAAAGTAACTATAGTTATTACTATAGTTAAGTATCTATAATTATGTAAACATTTAAATTTATAAAATATATATCAACGTGGAAAGCACTGTTAAAAAATATTAATTCATTACATGTCTATAGTGTATATACTTATTTTAGTATTTATTTTACAGTTCTGTGTTTCAGCACATGCAGAACTCATTTAATGTTAGCTTTACCCATCCAAATCAGCGGCTGGTGATAATACATATAAACTAGTTTATTGTTCTGCAGTTCTGCTTTGCAGATTAAGATATTATCAGATATTTGGGTGTATAATAGGAGCGCAGGTACTATAAAATTATGATATAGTCAGTCAGTCATTTTCTACCGCTTATTCCATAGTGGGTCGCGGGGGAGCTGGTGCCTATCTCCAGCAGTCTATGGGCGAGAGGCGGTGTACACCCTGGACAGGTCACCAGTCCATCGCAGTAAATTATGATATACTGTTTTATAAATGATTCGAGTTTAAATTTAATAACATTTAATTGTGGTTTAAGTTAACTATTCTTTTTTTATTTAAAGCATTTATTACTCTTTTTAAAATGTAATTGCTGGATTGTAGCGTGTTTGGCCCTCAATACCTGTATGCCTGAAATATCTCTTGCAACATTCTGGTCCAATCGTGAAGTTCTCAAATGAATCATTTTTGTTTTAAAATTCAGACTGCTATAAGACAACGCATGTCATATGGAGAGGGGCACAGCAATTCCAGCTGAATTCAGAACATTTAAATAAAAGTGATCAAATGAAACTGAAAGGAGAGTTGCCAGTTTGGTGGAATACAAAATGTTTTGCATTTCAAATATTTATTAAAATGACATGTTTATTTAATTTATTAAAGATGAAAGTCAAAAATGTCAAATTACATTAAAACTTAAAGTAAAACAATTGTACCTCAGTTTTTGATTCTCAAAAACAAATCATGATGCAACAATGGAGAATAAAGACATTAATCATCTTAAGACTTTATAAAGTTGCGTAACACTTTGGGGGTGGCGGAGGTGGGGGGACAGTATCCCTTAGTGATGATGTCTGGATGCATAAGTAGCGTTTTTCTAATCGTTCAGAGCACGTAGCCAATTCATTTAGGCCTAGAAAGAAAATATTCAATCGAGAGTGGTTTCACTATCAAATGTTCAACCTGAGATTTGTCATTCTAACAGCACAGTTTGACAAAAGCATTTGTCCTTCACATTTAGGTTAAAGCTAATTAAACAATTTAAGAATGGACACCTACAGCTTACATTAGTCTGATACAATTAGATTATTGCTTTCCTACTCTATTCCTTTCCAGGAGTGAATAACCACCCCCACCCCACGGTTTGGTTGAACGGGAATGCCACATTGACAGGTGAATGTCTTGGTCCCCACATCCCATCAGGATGCAGTGAAAAGTTAGAATGATTAGGAAAATAAAGGTGGCCAAACTTGATCTGTGGTGAACTGAAAGTGCAGTGATCAAGTCAGAATTCATACATTCCACTGTAGCTCACCGATTAAGCAGTCATTCCCTAAATCCCTTACTCAAAAACAAAAAGAAATGAACATAAGACTGGATATTGACTGAGAGCTTGCGATGAATGTTTGTGAAAGGGAGTAATAGAAGAGAAAGACAAAGTGAATGATTGCAACAAGTGCTTATACATCATGACAGTAAATGTACTCGATTTATAAAAAACTAACTTGGTGCTTAACACGGACCTCTTTCTAACAATTATTCTGGTATACAGCATTTACAAAATTAACATTGTAATAGTGTGTTATTTATAATATATGCTACTGCCTTCCTCTGGTTCTCTTCTGTTCAAAAGCCATCTTGTATTCCTCACACAGTAAAGATCTTGCACCACCGGCCAAATACAAAGAGAGAACAGGAAGACTCTGTGGACAGTGAGTACACCTGCATGTGTGTCCTGAGTGTGTGTGGATGGTCGCTCAGCTCGTAAACCGCACAGCCACAATTTGCCGGTCGACTCAGCAGTTAAGGGGAATTTATTTTTCCTAGAAAGCAAACTTCTGGAATACCAAGATTTTTCAGTTCACAAGGTACATAATATCCTAATCCAAGATACTTGCACAATTAAAGACAGTCTTGAAATATTTTAGGAGATAATTATAATATCAACAATAACAATAATAACAATAGTATTAAACATCTGTGAATGTTTTTTCTGTCCCAAGGAGGCAGGATCACGATCTGGAATATTATGGTGCTCTGTGATCCTAACGTCCTTTTCATCAGTTGCGATCAGCCTCTATGGATCTATTTTACGCATCTGTGTGTTCATCTCAGAACTGTGTGTCTTGTGTCAACGAGTATCTGAACGTGAGTCAGAATTTTGTTTGATCATCGGTGGTGGTTTGTTCTCAGAGGCGGGTCTGGGCCTCAGGGACATAGATTTCGATGCTGTCTGCGCTTTCTGTGGCGGAGTTCTGTCGTACTGACGCCGCCTTTTTCGCTGCCATTAGCCGCTTTCTGGCTTCTTGCCGCTGCTTGTCCACAGCCGAGTCTACACTCCTGTCCTTCCCTGTTGACAGTCGGGGTTTGGACTGCTTCTTTGGCACAGATGATGGGAGCTGCTTGTTTTCATCCTGAGGAAATTATCACAGGGAGAGAAATATGAGGGAAACTAAATGAAGACGCATGAAGTCATACCGATAGTGTGATGCTTAATCTTTTAAATAATTTTAGGATATTTAAAAATGTTGCAATAACCTTAATGGCGGTAATTTGTATTCATATGAACAGCTTAGATCAAAAAAACATTAGTAGCCTTTACAATTTTTTTTAAGAATTTGAGGATTAACACATTATTGAAAATATCATTGTTGTAAAGTCCACCGGCAGCAATCACCTTCTTCTCCGGAAGTTGCCAGTTGTTTGCTTTTAGTTGGTAGAGCTCGTCAAACTTCATGCTGATGTCTTCTATTGAGAGCTGCAGGAGATCCCAGAAGCCTGCAAGGTCCTGTGCCGTTGGTCTCGGGTTGGCATTAACGTTCTATTTTTAAAAAAACGCACAACACATGAAAAGCGTTTAATTAAATCAGAAAATAATAATAATATTTCACTGCACCAATATTTCTTGGTCAACACGCCATTAAACCGTAGATCAAGAGAAAACATGTCTTCACAGTCTGTAAACTTTTAGGAACATAAAACTTATACGTATTGAAAGTTAACAAACAAACAGCAGGAAAGTTAGAACAAAAAGATTGAGATGAGAATGAATTTTTTGCTAGACAATTTCCAAAACTAACAAATATGCAAGTCATCAGTGTAGCAGGAATCATGTCACACAGACTAAAAAAAGGAAGGTGATGGATTAGTTTGAATTTAAAGGGAAAACAGATTTTAGATTCACAAAACCAAATATTGAAAGCATGACACATAAAACTAATCATAATCAGCATGTCCTGTTTTCAAAGCGGATAATTACAAAATCAGACAAAAAAAAAAAAAAACACTTTAAAGCAATGTGTCTATTGAAAACTGGAAGGTATAAGCATATATCATACTGTGTCATGTGGACCCAACATCTGATGGAACAATTGTTGGACAAAGGACTGTTTCCTTTATCAAAAACAGGGATATTTGGAATAGATGTGTGGCAAATATGGCAACAGAGAACAAGACTGGGTCAGCACTTTAGCTACAGAGATCATCCATGCAAGACAGGTGTGTGAGCTCCTTGGAAGTAAACAGGCTATGACGTATAGCTTGAGTAGGGAGTCAACAGCCAGACCACTGAAATAACCACAGCTGTTTTTTGTGAGCAAAAAGATTAACAGGTAAAAAAAACTACTGATTAAACTTTTTATGTATCCCATTGGGTCTTTCATGTCTGACCGAGTGTTTGCAAATGCAGTTTCAATGTATTTCAGTATTTTAACTTTCCTTCCATTCACCACAACACAATTCAAAACAAGTTCAAAGTGAACTTTAGGGGGTAATGTATATTGGGACAAAATTAAGCGCGGACAGACTTAAAAGTTTGAAAAGCATGTGTAATTATGTGGAAAAATGTGTGTCTTGCACACATAGTACATGTCACGCCAATATAAAGTAAGCTAATCAGGTGACAAAGTGCTTGGGAGGAAAGTGCTGGGGCACATCGGCAAAACAATGCTGGTCAGACCCAGAACAGTAATCATTTCCCATTGTGGTGAATTACAGGAAGACTAGGCTCATGATGGAACAATTTTAAACCCCTCATATAACTCATTCATTGGTCACTTTGGACTACCTTGTGCTCATTTCTTTTCTTTCACACTTGTCTTTTTCTTTCCCCCTCGTATATCTATTTTGGTCATGGAAATGGATTTAACTATTGTGAACTACAAATCAAAACATAGTTGGAAAGAAAATGGTATAAAAACGATGATAAATGCTCTGTATACTGCATAGCATCAATCTACAGAGACATACTGAGGGATGGAATGAAGCTGCTCACCAGATTCTTGTTACAGAGGCCTCTGAACTGCTCAAATTTCTGTGACATGAGGAGCTGAGCACTTCCTACTGCACTACGGATTGTCCCCAACACTGCAAAAGGCAAAAACACGACAAAACACATGCACATTAATACTTGGTATGAAATATAAAGTTGTCAGGGATGATCATTTTAAATTTCACAATTTAACATCTTGTCACACTAAACTGTTTTTTCTGGGTTTTTTTACAAGCCCTTTATTAACTAGACTCCTGCTCTTCATTCAGCGATTTTATTCCCAGTACTCATACTCCTCGTCTTCCGCTTCATCCGGGACCGGCTCGCGGGGGCAGCAGACTCAGTAGAGAAAAAATATTGTAACCATCTCAGTTTTTTTATGGTGAGCACATTTTTTATGTGGGTTTCCCTTATTCAAGGGACAGAAATGCAACTGATGTAAGAACCGTTACAGAAGACACATGTTTGTTTTAAAGGTTATCCTGCTTTGGGTTCTGTTTAATTGGAAATGTTTTGTGAAACAGATACCACAGATATGTATGAGTAAGTGTAAAGATCGAAGAGGTCCAGCTGAATTGAATGTTTCCATGGAAACCAAAGGGAATTGGAGTAAGATTACAGTCAGGATAGGCACGTATGCCTACAAGTAAAAATGCATGTGAGGGCTGCACAATCACGATATACATTGGTAAATATTGCAATTTCATTTCTTTCTCATCTGTGCTTCCATCACTCTGTGGCCCTTACCATTTTGGCCAATGTCATTGTCCGGAGTGAGCATCTGCTGTAGTAATACCGTCTAAACTGTCTAAATATTACATTACCATGAAAAACACAAGCTTTTAACACTTGGAATATATAAGCCATGTCATAATTAATGTGGATGTTTTTCTGGCCAAAACATATGTTCCAAAAAGTAAAACAGGCCTAAATGTTTTGATATTTACTTACCCTCCTCTGAGAGCTTGTTGTCTTTGGTCTCCTGCTCCATCTGTTGACACCAGCCCTCCATGCGGCCCGTTTCTGCCTGCAGGAGCTTCAGAAACCAGTTCCCGTCTCTGAGGCACGCTGACGTAGTGGAGTGCACACCGTCTCCCTGGGAGCTGCAGTTTCCAGACTCGAGGCTGGGATCCGGAGGCGGCAGAGAGGAGGGGTCTAAAGCTGGGTCCAGAGTCTCGGGAGGCGAGTTGGATATCCTTGATGGAGCCGACATGTGTTTAAGGTGATGCTGTTCCATGGCTTTGTCCTGTCCGTTAGTTGTGGAGCTATTCACAGTCTGGTTGTTGGTGCAATTGGTTGCGTTTTCTGTGGGTGTGGCATCCTGCAGCTGAGGCTCAGTCTCTGTATTTTGTCTGGAGGCCATGCTGCTATCCCGACTGAGACTGCAGAGATACAAATAAACATCAGCTTCTGACAGACCTGAAGAAGATAATTGGAGTGTGGGCCCAACATTTCCATAGTATGAGTTTGAGGACAGTAGAATGCAATGTAATGAGGCAGTAAGAGTCAGAAGAAAATGACATTAAGGACATAGCAGTAGGATTTAGTATGGAGAATAAATGTTTAATAAACTGCTGCGTTCTGATATAACAAGCAGGGTAAAAGCAGCAAGCAGTGAATTAAATATTATTACAGGGAAATTACTCTGAAGAGAACATATCTGAATGGCCCGCTCCACAGCCGGTTCAGCTCAGCAGAATCAAATAAAGAGGAAAAGGACATCAACCAGAGCTTTATTTTGTTGCAAAGCTAACTTTTGAACGACAACTGTTCACTGCCAGACTCACCAACAACCAGGATGAAGTAATATCAGTAAGCCTGAGCAGTTATGGAGGAAAATAAGATAGAAATACACCACTTACACATACAATTTTAGGGGGAAATAAAAAAAATGAACATACAACTTAGAGCTTCTCAGCAACAACATTCTGTGACAATCAGTCAACAATGAACAGCTGGGATTGTTGTTCAGTGACATTTCTAGGATCCCTTTCACTCTATATTATGTATGTACCAAGATGCTGGATTTGACCAATTTTCCATTTAACCAGACCTGAATGGTGACAGTTGCTTAAAAATGAAGTCAGGGGAAAGACAAAAGATGTAGGGAGCTATTTAAAAGAAAACCATTTTCTACTGAGGCATTTCAGCTGCTCGCTCAAGCCTCTACAACAAGTAATAGTGATTTTTTTCCTTTCACTATTTTAGACTTTTGTCTGGCTGTAACAATTCCCTGAATGACTCAAAATAAAAAACCCATCAAAGCAAGATCTATGAACTTGATGCTTGTTTACTTTATATAACTGCATACTTTTCACAGGTCATTTGTTTCAAAGGGACAGTTATTGGGGTTGCACAAGAGGCTTCTGTTTTCATTAAGTGCAAAACGAAAGGAAAGTCAAAATAGACCCAGAATGCCATATTGGGGACCCTCCATCAAAGAGCACCAAGCAGATGCATACTAATTCATCGTCCACAAACTGGAGTGCAAGTGTGAGGCCAAATGAGAATCTCTAATGTGCCTCACAGCTGGACCAGTCCAGATATTGAACAATAACCAAGAGGAAACTAAGTATAGTTTTAATGATGCCGGGACTTTCTTTTAAGGGGATCAAGGATTGGTGGTTTTCTACATTTACAGCTATCAGGAGCTCCCCGACTTTCAGATCAATTTAGTGTCAAAGATGTTTTCCAAAGAACACAGACAGAAGTTTTGATTTATCAAATGACACTGCTACATTCAGACCGCTTTTCTTTCCATGCCTGTTAGAGAAGTCCAGCACCCTATGAGGCTAAACAAAAAACGAACTTTGTGCCAGAGATTTACAAACAATTAGTCTCTGTACAAAGATACAGTGAATTGCAAAAGTACTCGTACTCGGACTTGTCGTCTTCCGCTTATCCGGGACCGGGTCGCGGGGGCAGCAGACTCAGCAGAGACGCCCAGATATCCCTCTCCCCAGACATCTCCTCCAGCTCCTCCGGGTGGAGCCCAAGGCGCTCCCAGGCCAGCCGAGAGACATAGTCCCTCCAGCGTGTCCTGGGCTGTCCCCTGGGCCTCCTCCCGGTGGGACGTGCCTGGAACACCTCCCGAGGAAGGCGTCCAGGGAATTGCAAAAGTAGTCAAACAAAAGCTCCTTCATGCTGGATGGTTTTCACTTGTGAACAGTAATCTTCAAGTCTAACCACAGCTTCTCAATTGGATTGAGGTCTGGACTTTGACTAGGGCATTTGAACACATTCAAACGTTTCCCCTTCAACCAGGCAAATGTTGATTTAGCAGTGTGCTTTGGGTCATTGTCCTGCTAGAAGGTGAGGCCCCCGTCCCAGTCTTAAATCACAGGTGGACTGACAGGTTTTGCTCAAGAATGTCCTTGTATTTAGCATATCCATCGTTCCCTTGACTTGACTCCCTTCCCTGCTGCTGAAAAAAAGCCCCACAGCATTGCCACCACAATGTTTCACTGTGGGAATGGTGTTCCTAGGGTGATGGGATATGTTGGGTTTGCACCAGACATAGCGTTTTCCTGGGTGACCAAAAAGTTCCATTTTAGTGTCATCTCACCAGACCACCTTCGTTCTTAAATTTGGAGAGTCACCCACAAACTCAAAACATGGCAAACTCAAAACATGCCTTCTTTTAACACCAAGTAATGGCTTTTTTTCTAGCCACCCTTCCATAAAGACCAGCTCTACGGAGTGTACCGTTTGTTCTGATCCTATGGACAGATACTCCAGTCTCTGTTGTGGAACTCTGCAACTCCTCCAGGGTTACCCTTGGTCTCTGATTGCACCTCTGACTAATGCCCTCTTTGCCCGGTCTGTGTTTTGGAGGGCCGCCCTCTCATGCAAGGTTTGTTGTGGTACCATGTGCTTTCCTTTTCAAGATGAATAATTTGATTGTGCTCCGGCGGAAATAACAAATTTCATAGCAAAGGAGGTGGATACATATGCACATGTCAAGTTTTAGTTTTTTTTAATGTATTTTTGTCTTTTCACTTCACTAACTTGGACTATTTTGTGCAGATCCATCACATAAAATAAGATTAAGAAACATTTAAAATACAGGTTGGAATGCAACAAAATAGGTAACAAGCTAACAGGGAGGGGTGAATACTTTTGCAAGGTACTGTTTGCAAAACCACGGCGACATCAGCTTTATATAGAACTAAAACATCCCGGAATGAGTCTGACATATAAATAATATATTACTAAACTGACTGCAGGTGAAGGGCTGGGATATCTGCGTGGATGTGCAAATGCACATTTCTGATGGAAAAAGGGAGCACGGCTGTTCAGATAAAAATAGTTTGGGAGCACTGGAAGTATTACACATGTTTAACGGGGCTCTGCGACTGCTCTCACGCTGTGACATTGCCTCTTCTCCTGATGGAAATAATTATTAACCGATCATAGCAAGAGGGCCAAAAGAAGGCTTAAAAAAAAATAATCAAAATCTGCTCTAGTCAGTTTTGGCAGTTCAAATCTAGACTGGAAGTCAACTAGAAATCTCTGGTTTTGCATCTCTACTTTATACGTCGTCATTGACCGGAAATCAAGCCCATAAGTCTGCATGCTTGTTAGACTTAATTTAATTTTCTAAAATACTGTTTGTCTATTAAATATATGCAACAGTACTTACGGCCTGCCGTTTTCAACTTGAACACCAATCGACTGAAACTTTAGAGGTGCAGACAGGGGTAAGGGCTCCTCTCTTGGGACTGGAAGACAATCCACCTAACACCAACATGAAAAGCTTAGAGGATTGTAACTCCAAAGGCTTCACTCTTCTACCTGCAAGATTATAAGCAATAAACAAAAGACTAAAGACCAGGCTTACCTGAATTCCAATAGAGGAAAGTTTCCTCTTGGGAGCTGTTGGGGGTTGCTGTAGTGTGGCACCAGTACTCACAGTGTCATTTTGGGACTGAGTAGATGTTGAGGTGGTGGTGGTAGCAACGGTGGTGGAGGAGAGGTCACGAGGGGCTGGAACAGGAGGTCCAGAGCTTGCAGCAGGTGCGGGGCTTATGATTGAGATGAGGGCTTTTGAAGGCTGTGTCCTCTTTAACAGGCTGCCTGTACGAATGCTACAGAGACTGTCGGACGAGTTGCTGCGCCCCGACTGGCTGTTGACCTCGCTACCCCGGTCTTGTTGGTCAAGGTATGTGTCTTGGGCTGACTCAGTGCTGCTCTGCAACGTCACAGAGATTAGAGGCTTGGATGCTGACCGGGGTGGGACTGGAGGAGGAGCCTTCCTATTGCTGACTATTTACAGGAGAAGACAAAAAAAAAAAAAAGAAAATAGAATGAAAGGTCTACTCTTTGAGGTTTTAAAAACAAACAGCAAAATGAAACAGTAAGGTCATAAGGAGCATATGAAGGGACAAAATAGAGCCTTTACCATGACATATCTGAAAAACAAGCCTGTACTTTGCCCTTATTGCTGCATCTATTAAGTTCAATTGGCTGCTACCACGGTGCTGCTCTGAGATGAGTTTGTGCTGGTGGTTGTGCTCCACTGACGTCAGTCTGTCTCTCAGGAACTTCTTACATGCCACACCTTTATATGGTTTAAGCTCTAGGGAGTCTCTTCTGTCTTTCCTGTTAACAGCCTTCTTTCATGGCCATAAATGAATAAAGGCATGCATCTAGGATTCATGTGGAATAATACAATAAATGCAGTCATCATGTTGGCTTGTGTATCAACTAGAGCATCAAACGTTTTGTCAAAAAGTATAAATAGAATGAAAGGAAAGTGAAAGTAGATTAATATACAGACGAACAACTAGATGTGCCTCATCTCTGCTTCAAATTACAACTGAATTATCAGAGGAAATCATTAAATTTCTCTTTTGCTAACTGCAACTTGCTCTCCCCTCCAAATGCTTTCTTTGTTTGTATGTACCATGGAAAACATTTTAGAATGGACAGGGCTATTTCTAATAAAGAGCATAAAATACTGTCAATATGAGATTATTTGAATTGCACAAATTAGGCCAAAACCAAGTTAAAATTCAGCACCTATTCAGAAAAAATATTTAAAAGTATTGCTTTCCTGGAATGCAAAACAGTCGACAAGATAACACAAGTGTTTATACCTTTTATGAAGGTATGTACCTTGAATTCAGTTGTGTAATCATTTTATTTTTATCGTTATAGCTTATCTTTAGCATGTATCTGTGTACTTCCATTTGCCTGTCATTGTGCTGTTGATGCACAAATCTTCCCACTAAGGGACAAAGATTCTACTTAAAACAGTTTTGGAGAAACGAAGGCAGTGCACTGTTCATTTAGCAAAGAGGCAGTCCACATGTAGCTAAAATTTAAACCAATAACGTTAGCTTGTGTCATCCATGAGGTTTACTGCTTCACTGTTATACTTTCAGGAGCTTTACTGATCTTTTAAAGTTGCTCTTAAACATCACAGTTTCTATTATAAGCCTCAGCGTGACTAGCATCCTTCAGCATTTTGGCTTTTCCTGTTCATTTGCCTTAAAGGCAAAGTACTACAAACAACACTTAGTGTTTGCCTCGTTGGCAAAGAGTCACACCAGGTCTTCTCGAGATCGGAGGAAGACACGCGTTTTCTCTCCCTGCTGATCCCTGCTTTTACTTTTTGGCTGTATTTTTCTCAGAGCCTCGCTTTGCATATCCTCCAAACATTTAAATTATGGATTTGGTCAGGTGGACTCTCAACTTAATTGATCCAATTTTTTCCTTTTCAACAGGAAGACAGGGTAAAGGAGACCCTCTTGTCCAGACGGGACGTTCTTCTCTGGATACACAATGGATTCTTGGCAGCAGTGGAAGATTGTGTGCCTGACTACGATGTCGGTTGAGGACGTAGAAGATGTGTACATATTTGGACTTTTGATAACAGGGTTTCTGCTTTTTGGAGTTGATGGTTACCTGGCTTATCGAGTGATTCGCAAAACGTGAGCGACTGTTCAAAGCGTTAAAAAGCTGCCTGCGATGTTGGATGGAGTCTATAGAGCGATCAACACTTAGACTGAATTGTTAAGAGAGCAGAATTGCAAGCTGGACACGATTCTTGAACAGAATCGCAGCCTGGCAGCAGTTGGACTCAGAAGTTAAAGGATATAATCTTGGAGAAGTTGTACGCCCGAGATCTGCGGAACGTACCCGACATTTGGATTCGCAATTGAGACATACCAGTAAAACTCTTAAGATAGTTGGAAATTCACAACTGCCTGAACCACAACATTTATTGTTTTTTCTAAATCTGATGCCTCAACGTGGCCTTGGCAACTTCTGCTAACTGGCTATCGACAAAATATCTCCTGGATGTTATATAAACACGACGCTCTTCCCCAGCACTCCCCTACCAGCTGTGTGCTGATAGGACTATGCAGCCGATTAATAAAACTTCCACCTCTCTTCTCAAGGACAATGGCGCATCTATCAGCGTTGACAGTCTAATTCTTGCAAACACACTCAGACTTATATTCACACCCTGAAGATTCCACCGTGCCCTTGCTAAATCTTTACTTATCTGTGTGTTGCTTATCCCTGCTGAGGTTTTTTGTACTATTTAAGGCTCTATTCTGCTAAGAATAGAGTCTGAAATATGATTTTTTTCCCCTCCTATCTTACTTTACCTAAATGTGTGATTTCATTACTTTTCATAGATTTTCAGATTTCTCAGAAGGATTACCAGCAAAAGCCAATTATGATTAGTATTTCATTACTTTTTCATTGATTTTTAGTTTTATCAGAAGGATTACCAGCAAAAACCAAATATTATTAGTAATTTGGACTTTAGCTGCTCTTACACCAATGACCCAGCTTTCTTAATTAGACTACAATGGACTGGTATTACTTAGTTCAACTTCAGTATCAGTAAAAGCAATATATCACTAGAAACCTGCAAGCAGCTTTGAAGGCCCTCGCACCCTCAGCGCAACTCGGGCTGTTGAGCGACCGTAGGAGCCTGGCATCGCCTCATACACGCCACCGACGATGACACTGCTTCACTTCAACACGTCGTCACTCAGTGTTACTGTGAGCAACATGTCATATGATCTTCGGTCATACAGTTTCGGTCTGGCAAAAAGCATTCAAAATTTCGAGTAAATCGGACCTTCCAGAAGGACGCTGCAGTCGCTTGTTTGTTTGTGGGCGGGGCTAAAACAACATAATCTGTGTGACTGTGTGAAAATGTCCATCATTAACTCAGGATCATGTATACTACATTTCAAATGGATCCGAGGATATATGAGGGAGATAGAGCACTTGAATCGGACCATGCATGTGTAATTTAGAGGCAAACGTATGGCAGTGGCGTGACATCAGAATTTGCCACGCCATCATGGTCACACTCTCCAGCTAAAGCAGTCATTCCTGGCGACTGTCTAAGACCATCATGTTATCTGTTACTTGGGACTGTTTCACATTGATTATGTGAAGAAAATCAAAAATTGACTCTCTAAAGGAAAATGGGACACTTGCTGTTCTCAGGGGGCGGGGCTTCGATGATGTCAGCATCTGATCAGTGAATATTATTGAGGCCTAGAGGCAGATCAATCCCAGAAGGTTTCATTTGTCTGTGACTTTCCTTGTAGGAGCTATATCAATTTAGTGTTTTATGGCGAGAAGTCATATTTTGAGGCGTGACCACGCCCACACGCTTTCATGTATCAAAATGCTTTTGATAACTTTTGATCCCCAATGCCTTAAGAGTATACTGGGTGATTTTCAAGTCTCTAAGTCAAAAGCTGTAGTTCGCTCAGATATGCGGGTTAGAAACGGGCAAAACAAGGTCAAAATGGCAACTTCAATCCAAAATGGCCGACTTCCTGTGGAGTTTGGACCAATGCTCCAAGAGACTTTTTTGTAGGTCCTGAGAAGTTAGATATGTGTACCGAATTTCAGATTCCTCGGTCAAAGCATGGCTAGGGGCCGATTTTTTGAACTTTTGTAGGGGGCGATGTGTAGGAATTAGGCCACGCCCACCGAATATGTCATCAGATCTCTGTTGGGGACTGGACAAGGATCAATCACATTGAATTTGGTGCAGATCAGATGATCTATGTGGAAATTAGAGCCAAACGTATGGCCATGGCGTGACGTCTGACTTCGCGGCGCCGCCACGGCCACGCCCTTTTATGAAAAGTTACTGTGCTTCAAACGAAGTTAGACCCACTAGTTATCTGTGTTCTGATGCAGATTCAAGTTGATTGGGTGAAGAGGGTCAGATAGGCACCTTTCCAAGTGAAAAAAGTGACTTCCGGTTCTGAGGGGGCGTGGCTTTGATGATGTCAGCATATGACCCCATAGGATCGTCGGGAAGCCGAAGGCCCTCCTTCATGCCAACTTTGGTGTGATTTGTATTTTTTTTGGGAAAGTTATAGCAATTTTTCACTTTTGGCGCGAACGCCAAGTTTGTGCCCTGGCCACGCCCCCTAAACATGCTCAAAAACTCACGATTTTGATAACTTTTAATCCCCCATCCCTTATCTGCATATTGACCAAATATGAAGGCGATAGCTTAAAATCCCTAGGAGGAGTTTGTTAAACTTCGAGGTGAGTAAAAGTGAAAAATGGGCAAAAATCGGCCTTTAATTCAAAATGGCCGACTTCTTGTACGTTTTAGGGCATACCCCCAAGATACTTTTTTTCTTGGTTTGAGGAGCTCTAGCAGTGTGCCAAATTTCAGATCTCCACAACTTACGGTTGGGCCTATCTCACGTTTGGGGGTGTGCCTAAGTGGTTTGGCCACGCCCACTGACAACGACATTATGGAACAAGAATTTTACGCGGGGGACAATTTTGGGTAAAAGTGTGTGCATCTAGGGGCTTGGCAAAGTCCCCATATTGCCCCGCAAAGACGCAACGGAATAATAATAAGAATTCGAGCGATTACAATAGGCCCTTGCAGTTTTCCTGCTCGGGCCTAATTAGCACCTGAAAATGTGGATTAAAGCTGTTTTGTACCAGTGACTCAGCTTCCCTAGTTAGAATTCAGTGGAATGATGAGACTATTAGATTTCTCAGAAGGATTCATAGATTTTTAGATTTCTTAGAAGGATTCTAGTATCATTTGATTTGTTTTTCTGTGTCTGTATCTATGTTTATTTTATTTGTGATTGTCTTGTAATTGTATGTACAGCTAACTTTTTTTTATTGTTATGAGTTCTAAATTGAATCTAGGTACAATTTTAGGTCCTTTACAAAGAAGTCAAAAAGCAGTTCCCAACACATTGTTTTGCTTTTATTAAATTTAAACTTTGCAAGTAACAGAATCACGTTGATAAGACATGTTTGATAGCGTGCACAGCCATTTTTGGTGTTCCTTGAAGCTTTTCCTCTCTGGTTATCTAGGATACTGCCCCCTGTGTTTCAGCATCAAGTATTAATACCTACAGCGACTGTTCAGGCTTGTGCGCCATCAGCAGAGTCCTGTGCGACACCCCGAAGCGCAACTATAACTGTATTTTGGAGTTTTAAACTTCCAAACATTCAGGTGAGCCACTGTGAGGAAGGAAGGCGCTGAGTGTCTGTGTTATTGCAGCGCAGCTGGTCCAAAAAAAAAAGGTAACAACTTGTTATGAAATTAATGTACTTGTATTTGTTAAACTGCTCTATGAAAATATTTCTGGCTGCATAAACAGAGTCATGAGCGCCACACATGAATCTCAGAGTAATGTTTTGAAACTACAGTTCCCAACACAAACAGCATGTATGTAAAGCAGTGGACTGCATGCAGGCCACCTGAGCAAGTTACCCAGCCAATATTAGCTTGTTATACTTTTCTTACTCTTGTAGATCAGAACACTAAAAGGGAATACTATTCAACACAATAAGCAAGTTTACTTGCAAACTACTACTAAATTTCAAAGATGTATCAATAATTGTTTATCAGTTTTAAATAAGAAGAATTAGATCATGTTACACACTTCGCATAATATTTTTGTGTAAAACCATGATACAGGGAAATTGTCTTTTCACTCAAGGTGATCAATTCATGAGAATATCAAACCAGACCACACAGACTCTGTAACATACTTCAAAATTCAAATGCTCATCGATGTCCCTTGCCTGCATTTCTGCTGGTTTAAACACACGGAGGGTCATTTAGTTGCAATAGACACAAGTTAGGCATGATGGAGGTTAAGTGTATGCCACTTTGACTTTAGGTTCAAAGTGCATTTTTACTCTTTCTTGAAATAAAAAAAGTTTCTTTAATTAAAAGTTTTTTTTCCATTTCCAAGGTTCATGAACTTTAGGCTAATCTGCTAGTTTGATCTATAGCGTTGAGACAGAGCTAAAGATCTGTTATCTGTAAACGGACAATTTTTCTGCCTTAACTGATCTAATAAAAAGAAAAAAGAAAAAGGAAGAACACTGCCGCAAAATGTGGTTCCTGCAGTCTGACTTTTGGACACAATAATTTAAGTAACGGATTCACGCATTTGTTCAGACCAATAAACAAAGCCCAAAAGCAAATTTTCCACCGAGAAAAGACAAGAAAGAAAATGAATTGGTGTTTTATTTCTGTCCTTGGACAGTAGGGATAGGGTAGATGATGCAGAATTCAATACTGCCACACAACATTTAGGTGGTTGAGGGACAAATGTCATTAATATTCCTTGTTGATTTTTAAAACATTAGGGAAACACAATATACCACAACCGTCTGCCAGAATACAAGACTTAAAGACACACATAATGGATTAAAATTTGTTTTTTTTTAAAATAGCTGACCAAACTATTTAAGCTTAGTACTTTTACTAAAGAGTGAAAATTCTGTGGTTGTTTTTTCCAGTAGTGGCTTCCATCTAAATGGCAAACCAACACCCTGTAATTCTGAGAGCACTGCACTTCCATCAGCAGCTGGTGACGCAAAGAACCAGTAAGGCTCTCATTAAATCCCACAAATACAACTTTGGAATCCAGGTCATGCAATTCAAGTACTGCAAGCTTCTCTGGACTGCAGTCACAGTCTAGCCTCACAAAACCCGACTTCGCAAGGACAGAAGATAACATTTATTTCTAATGAATGAGGTGCTTCATACAGAACTCAGAGCACAGATGGATAACATTCCCCACGATAAATGAATGTGGCCAAGTCGCTCTCAATGATTCTGTTACATTTGGTGTGAACAAGCACACACTTTATCAGGAAAATACACAGTGTCAAATCATACGCCAGCTTATGAAACTGTGGACCACCATCAGATCAGGTTTAGGCTACACTGAGCCTTTTAGTCTGCAAGACATCTCACCATTAATCATCACAATCAAATGCTGCACAACTGATTGAACCTGTATTATAATTCCCTTCACTTGAATCATTATGACAGCCATAGCCCAACATCAACAGCTACATGTACAGGTCCTTCTCAAAATATTAGCATATTGTGATAAAGTTCATTATTTTCCATAATGTCATGATGAAAATTTAACATTCATATATTTTAGATTCATTGCACACCAACTGAAATATTTCAGGTCTTTTATTGTCTTAATACGGATGATTTTGGCATACAGCTCATGAAAACCCAAAATTCCTATCTCACAAAATTAGCCTATTTCATCCGACCAATAAAAGAAAAGTGTTTTTAATACAAAAAACGTCAACCTTCAAATAATCATGTAGTTATGCACTCAATACTTGGTCAGGAATCCTTTTGCAGAAATGACTGCTTCAATGCAGGTCGGCAGTCTTACCCATGATTGGGGTTTTGAGTGATGAACCAGGCTGGGAGTTTTCAAGGCCTCAGGAATCTTTTGCAGGTGTTTAGAGTTAACTCGTTGATTCAGATGATTAGGTTCATAGCTCGTTTAGAGACCCTTTTAATGATATGCTAATTTTGTGAGATAGGAATTTTGGGTTTTCATGAGCTGTATGCCAAAATCATCCGTATTAAGACAATAAAAGACCTGAAATATTTCAGTTAGTGTGCAATGAATCTAAAATATATGAATGTTAAATTTTCATCATGACATTATGGAAAATAATGAACTTTATCACAATATACTAATATTTTGAGAAGGACCTGTAGGATAGGAAGGACATAAAAATGGATTTGCAGTATTGTGTCAAAATGAATTTATAATTCTACTGGTTCCTGCTAAAATTTAAAATAACTATATCTTGAGAGGCCCAAAGGCTTTTTCCTCATACATGTTACGATAATGTCAAAATAAGCCTTAAATAAATAAATTGTGTCACATTTCAACTCGATGCAGTCTCATCTTCAGAATACTCCATTAACAGGTATGTTTAAGGGATATCAGTTGACTACTAATGGATTCTCCACATCAACCTAACACTTCAGTGTACATGATTTATTACTTTTAGTGTAATGTGCGGTAGCCAGTTCCGTTGGTGTACTTTTGTCTAAAACTATCTAATACATTACTTTAAGTTGCTATTTTAATAGAGCATTCAATCCTTCATTCCCCCATTTGAGTTTATGAAGATCTTCTTTTCGTGTATAAATCAAGCAAATGAAAATCTAATTCTGAGTTTCCATTGAAACACCAAATGTAGTAATACAGAATATTATTGAAGTGACTAAGAAAAAGTTTGAATGAACCTTGTACAAGTAAAAAAAAAAACATAAAAAAAAAAATGGGAAGACAGGCTCTTTCTGCCATTTGTCGGTTTTACTCAGCAGGCTGACAGACCGTGGGAATCAGATAGAAAGATAGAAAGCAAGGACACTTGCACAATAAAACTACATTAAGGACAAAGGAGCCATAATTATAAATATTTTCTATTCTAGTCTGACACGTTAACTGCAAAGATTTGCTTTAGAAATATAAATATGTTCAAAGGGGTTTTGCTTCAAAAGGATCTCAAACCACCAGAACAGATCAAGTCTGATGAAAATGAAAGCCTATGGTGAAGACATGTAACAAAAGGCACACTGAAATACGCTTCCCTACATTTATTCAAATGATCAGGATTAAATTACTGAATACGGGCAATGGGGCCTTTGATGAGACAACAAAACAGATTAATGCGTTTCCCAGCTTGTCCTGAACAGTGTTATTGTCGTGCCTAGCTTTCAATTTTGTCACTTGAGAGAAAAGCATTTTCTCAGTGACAAAACATAATGCTGTAGTCAATACACAGTACACCTATGAAAAAGGCAGAGGGACTTTATAACACGTGCAAATCTAGAGCATTTGTAAGCACGTCTCACCTGTCCTTTGAGTGTTTTTTGCTTAAGATATTCTGCATCACAAAAACAACCCTTCCTGTATCAAGATACACCAAGGTTTTAAAAACCAAAGGTTCTAAACTGCTAACATTTTATGTCATGCTGATTCTGAACTTTAAAGTACTCTTAATTGATGTTTGGAGCATTAGTGTAACCTTATGCTGAATAACCTCATGCTGCGCAGTGCTGGCCAGCTGGCTGAAGGAAGGCTATTAAAATTTTTCCTCAACCCGGACTTCCTACACATTTTTCGATACACCTACTATTTAGACCGGCTCCACTCCACTTAGCCCACTTTGCAAGCGTTAGCGTTTCCATTATTGTTTTTTTCCATACCAGTACCTATCGGGGTATCGGAGCTGAGTCGGGCGACTTGAACAGACTGCTGTTCACTAATTGGCCATGAGACCAGGGAAATGAGAAGGTTTCCGAAGAGGTAATGCATGGAAAAGTTAATAAAACCTAAGAGCGACTACAATAACATTAAGGACCACAATGGCCGGAGCTGGTGAAACCGAAATATAATTTTACTATTTACAAATCATAAACCATGCCTGAAGGCTGAAAGAAAAGAAAAAGGAAGCAGCTTTTTAAATTACTCACAGGCAAGGCGGTTATTAAATACCAACCTAAATCAGCTGTTCCAACGCACAAACATTTCCCCCAAAACACAAAAAACAATACCACCATGAAACAGTGTGCCTGGTTCCAGAATTTATTGATGGTCCTTAAGCGAACCAGCATCTGCAGGTGGAGGGAGCAGGTGGAGAGCAGCAGCCCGTAACCAGACTGCCTGCATCGGATCAAACAAGAGGAAGACCCAGCTGAATCCGCAGAGCACGAATATTCAATATCCAACCTAAAACGAACTTCACCGCAGTCAAAAGACTGTGGTTTTGTGCTTTCAAGTTCTTGTCCTCGTGATTGCCATGGCTGAGACAAGAACTTCCTCATAAAGCCCAAAACTGTAACTTCTTCAGGCAAACCTGGTATCCATACCAGTCCAGACAGCAGCGTCTCTCCTCTGAAAACGTCATTTATATTTTGTTTATGAAAACTATAGAAAATGTCACTTAAAAAACTGTAAACGGGCTTGTCAGGTAAATGTGGTCAGATATTGCACATAAAGGAACTGTAATGGTTATTTGAGGTCATCATACTGTGAAATGCCCATTGCAGTCCATGCCTTTTTTATGGCTTACGTTCATTTAGTAAAAAGGTCTAACAATTGTAACTATGACATTTGATTCTTGGTTCAACAAAGATGATCTTCACAACTAAAAGCTATATTCTGATCTAAAAATAACATGTTGCCTTTGTGAGGATAATTCTTCTAGATGCTGTTACTGCTGGAAACAGATCACTCTTTCCTGTACATGGCTAATGGCATGATGCTTCTCAGAAAGACATCTGCAGCTGAAACTACAGTTGGTTGCCCATTCAACTTGGAAATTACCTCATCAATGAGTATGGGAGGAAGAGGGTGTAATACTGTGGAGAATGACTCACAGTCTATCCATGGTAATACACAGACATGCTCTGGATTAACATGAACACGCCTTGTAACTACAACGAAGCTCCAAACGTGGTAAATTTCATGACACCCAGCAATCTGTTATCACATCTCTTTTGAGTATTTCTTTAACCTTTCAAGCAAACATACAATATTTTACTTTCAGTCTGAGCGTGGAGTTTTGATGTGCACACCAGCTGGTTTCAGATGATTCTCATTGAAAGCCCTCTGAAGTGTCTGAACTGCTAAAGTGCATTACAGTACAATAGTCAGATGAATTATCAATTGGGTCCCCACGAACTGACAGAGTGTAGCTAATGCATGAAAATTACACATCTCTAAACTAGAGATGCATGAATCAATCACCGAGAGATCAGAATCAGACAATTTACCCTTGACTGGCTCTGGGAAAGTTTTCCCCCCTATCCATAAAATGTATCAGAACTAAAAATTCCCAGTTTTTTCAGTGTATAAATAGATCGACCAACAACATGGATGTTTTCCAAGTTCAGTAAAAATTTGATAAAAATTTAGTTTTGATGCACTAGTGGGGATAAGCATGCAATTCCTTGCTTTTCTGTAAGATTTAAAACTATTACCTCTGTCAAAGAACATACAGCATTGTTTTTTTTTAATTCTCTGTTAAGTGTTGCAACCCATAGGGGAGAATAATAGAAATGGTCGAAATCAGAACAGGTAGGTCAGACCTCCAAGCAACAAAAACTGGTACTGGCCATGAAAAGCCTTATTTGTGCATCTCTACTGTAAGCCAAAAACTCTCATTGGTGTCAGCAACTGAATAAAACTTCTTTAAAATTTAGATGCTCAATCAGTAACTGCATCAACACTGAATGAGATTTCATATAGAATTAACAGCATTAATAAAAACAAAGCGCCTACGTCAAATTTTTATGATAAAAGTCCAAAGAAGCCCTAAACAGAACTTAACTTGATAAATGGAAAGAAAAATAAGTAGAATTATTTATGGATTTTGAATTGAGAATCTAATTATTACAGCAAAATGTATTCGCGGCTTCCTTCGAGCCTTTGAAATCATCACTGTGATATGTTTTCACCAAACTGTGTAAAAACAGATCATTCATTTCATCTAAAAGGTATTCTTGCCCCAGAGAAGAAAAAAAAAAAAAACACTAGGAAGAAATTAATATCTAGTAAACTAAACCTGAAGCCGTTTCCAGTCATCCCGGATTTTTTCCTCTCACAATGGATGATGGTAACTGAACAACGTTTGAATGAATATAATAATTTCCACAAACAACACCCGGTAGTGCAGTGTGTCTGCTGTAATAAACGAGTTAATTATTATTTTTTCTGGGTGGCTACCGTGTCCATATCCGGACAGTTGACACGATAGCCCCGGTTAGCTTCTACTGTTAGCCGAGAGATGCTCGCCGCAGCGTGCTACCACACCGGGGATTTAACGGTATATGGCCCGAGGCATTAGGTGATACGATACGGGAGAGGAAACAAAAAAGAGAAGGCTTTTAGCCTCACTGACATTACCTTGTCAGTAACAGCGACATTACTGCCTCCTAACCTCGCCTGCCGCACACGAACGGTCCTCGTTTTTACAATCCTAACCGCTTTCTTCATCCTCAGTAGCTAGCTACCCACACCATTCACGTTAGCTCAGGTTAGCTTACTGTTGCTAGACAGTCGACAACAAGTGACAGTCCGAACAGCAACGGTTAGTAGTGTTAAATTACATGAAAATCTTACTGTGCTGCTGGTAGCTCGGAAATCCGTATTTTCTGTTCATTCATTAGTAGCAGACAGACTGTGGACGGTGCCCCGCTGTAGGATACACAACGACGGCGTAAAGAAAAGATTTGAGGTGCACGCCCTTCACGCTGACGATTGGAGTCCAAACCGTCGGTAGCTAATGTCCGACAACGATTGGATAGTTCTGAAGCTCGAAGCTATCGAAGATGAAGACGATTGGTGTAAGGGTCAGCGTTACGTTATTGGCGAGCGTGTTATTGGTAGGTGCGTTGCATTTCGAGAGTGACGCCGCGGGAACTGAATCTAGTCTAGACATAAGAAAAACAACCTCATATCCAGTGGTCTATTGTTACCACGGACAATAGAGCAATTCTTGATTTGAGCCACTTCAGTTTTCAGTTGCATTGTTAATGAAGCAAGAAAGCTAGAAATGATCATAATTAACAGAAATACAGGCTTTAGAATATCAGCCTATGTGTAAATAGTCTAAATGTGTTCTACTTTGTGACTTGAGTTAGTGAAATAAATGAACTTCTCAGTGATATTCTAATTTGTTGAATATGACACACACACACACACACACACACACATATATATATATATATATATATATATACATGTTATGTATATATATATATATATATGTATATGTATATGTATATATATATATATATATATATGTATATATATATATATATATATATATATATATATATATATATATATATAGTATATCAGCTTCATTCACCGGGTTTGTGGACACAGACAAGGAAACTTAGTTCCACTTTGTTCTCAATGACGGTATTTTAAACATAAATATATAAGAAGAGAATATATATATTTTTTTAAATATGTGTATCTATACAGTGTTTTCACAAAAGAGAAAGTCAGGGTTCAATTAGTGCAAGTATTCATCAGCCTGGGGAAAGAAACTGTCTTTGTGGCAGCTAGTTTTTGCAAATAGTGATTATCGACCCAAGGTAAAGGTCTTAACAGTTGTCCAGGGTGTGTGGGATCTGCAGAGATGTTAGCTGCCTTTTTCCTGACCCTGTACAAGTCATGGATGTACGGAAGGTCTGCCTGGATGATGCTCTCTGCAGACCTAATTGTTCATTGTAGTTTGGACCTGTCCTGTTCTGTGGATGACCCAAACCACACAATGATGGACAGACACGGGACAGACTGAATAATGACAACAGAAGATGATAAGCAGCTCCTATGGAAGGTTGTATTTTTCGAGTTGCTGCCAGAAGTAGAGTCTCTGCTGGGCCTTCTTCTGAACAGTGTCTATGTGTGAGGACCATGTCATAAATATTTGTACCTTGTCCTAATATCTTTTGGAATATGCCAGTGTCATTTCCAATTTCAAATCATTTCCAAAGGCTTGGCACTGCATCATGGCTCCTCCTGCACCTCTTCTTTCATATTGGGTTTGACATTGAGGCCATCTTCCTGACACTCTTGACACTCACTAGTCATCTGCCTTCCTCCTTATACTTGACATACAGCATCAGGGTGCTGGACTTTGATGAAACCCTTCATGCATGCTAAGAAGCACCTTTGTCTTGATATCAGTTGATTTTGTCTCCTTTGGCTAGGCTATTATTCCAGCAGGGTATTTGATGACTGACAGAGTGTATGTGCTGATGTCTTACCATTCAGCTGACTTTTTAGGATCTGCCTTACTTGCTGCAGGTAATGAATTTCTTGCAGGCCCACCAGGGGTGTCTGTTCGCCTGTGGGATCTTGAACATCTGCAATGTTAAATTCTGGTAATTAAACCCCTTCTGTTAAAATTATCTTCCCACCTCCTGGATAACATTTGGCCACACTTATCAACTCGAAATGACATTCCAATGTTCATGTTGTAAATTTTAGTTAGGCGGATCCGTTAGTCGATGTCGTGTTCATCCTTGGCATACAGCTTGATGCTATCCATGTAGAGGGGTGACAGAAGTTGTTATCCATCAACACTACTGGTTGGCATAAAATGTAATGCTTCATTAACGTCTGCTAGTAGATTTTCAGCTGCCCCTGACCTGCCGTCCTGGTTCCCCTTTGCTGTAGCAACTTCGATGAACTTCATTAACAGTAATTTCTTTTCATGAACCTTAGAACACTGAGTCATTATCACTGTCTCATGTCTTAGAAGGGAATGCTTTGGAATTATACTGCAGCCAATAGGAACACCAATAACAGTTTCAGTTCAATTCAGTTTTATTTATATAGAAATATATACAAATAGACAGATGTCATGAATGAGAATGGCCACTATTGCTCTGCTCTGCTGAAGAGACTGACTTTATTTTTTTTCTATTAGCTTTATTATTTATGGAGGTAGAATCCCTATTATGCTATTATGCAGTTTAACACAAATGATTTTTTTCATCCTTTATTGAATAATTTACACTGTGCACATATGCAATTACTGAGTAAATTTCCACATGGAATTACACATGGGAATCCTGCTTTTTTACTAACATAAGACTAATGCATTCGAAGATCCTCCTCTAAGTGGTACTCACTTGTGCTGGAGCTATAGCTGTAGCCTACAGCGGTGGGTGGTGGTGTCTCTGAGTCCACAGAAGCCGTGTCTTCATCTTGCGAACAGCCCGCCTGGATAGCCCGCAGGTAACTGCGACTGCGAGAACGGAAGCACGTGGGTGCAGGCAGATCCAGGGCCTCGACTGCCTTTGGTTCCCCCTCACAGTATGGTAACGAGTGTCCACAGCCCTGAGCGAATACCTGAAAGAACGTGTGCATACTGATGCAGAAGGCTGACTCTTGAACATGCATTAACAGATGCTCACATGGGGGTGTACCAGTTTAAAAGAAAACTAAGTTGTTGTCGAAGGGTTTTCATTTAAAATTAAACTTAAGTGAAACTGATTGGCACATAAAAGAGTGACACTTCACTTTCTGCTGAAAAATCCTAATCTTTGTAATTACCAAGAATTTACTATTTAAGCGAGATATAATTTCTATGTGTATGTGGATGAAATGAATGAGCGATTCTGAGTGTATGACTTAAGTCACAAAACTAATGGAGAAGAAAATAAATAAAATCAAGTCAATATCTAGGCTATGTCTTATAAACTGGCACACATTTAAAATGCAGTGAGACAGTGCAGAATTTTTTAAAAGAGGTTCTGCTATAAGGTTATAAACAGTTAATATCTAAGCGCAGTAGATAAGTGTCTTGTTCTCTTTATTTGGTAAACATCCAAATTAGCTCAGTCTGGAGGCTGAAGCTAACAGCTAGCCAGAGAGGGGGCCAAGACCAAGGCAGACTTCTAACTGCTTAAAATAACTCCAAGCTCAAACTCACATAGCATGAAACATTTTGACCTTTGTTGAGATCAGAGTTGTTTTAAGAAGTCTGCTTTAGTCTTGGCTCTCCTCAGACTGGCTGATTAACTAATCTGGAGGTATGCAAAACGAATGACGTTATGAGATTTATCTGTGGGAGGAAAAATGTTACCTGCTTTTTTCCATTTAACAGAATGTCACATAAAAAATTCAAAGCCATCTCTTAAAAAATAAAGTCAGATATTTTGTTCTCGGTGGGGGTAAAGATTAAAAATGACTATGGATTAATTTCATGACCTCCTAAAATAGTTTTTGTTTCATGATGAGGACTAGATGAGATATCTAGAGTTATGCTAAAGCTTAAAAATATAATTTTTTCTATGCAAAGAATTTCAGCAACAAATATGTGGTAGGTTTAAGGCGTGGCAAATAAACAAAATCTTTAATATGAATTGACTCCACATTTACCCAGATATAAAAAAAAACCTTAGTGGGATTCATTTCATCTCAGGTGAACTTGATTCTCTCACTCATTAGCTGGTTTATGCAAAACATATCCGAATATAGAAAGATCTTTGCTTCTCTGCTTTTCTGCTTTTATTTGGGTCAGCATCCAAGCCAAATCCTGGATGAATTTGTAAAACAGGCTCTCAGCACTATCCAGCTAATATAATTTGACAGTCCGCAAAATCTTTTTGAGCATTTTTACTATTGGATGTATTCAAACACTATTGGTTGATAGTGTTTGAACTATCGGTTCAAACACTATCGGTTGATGTTTTAAACTTATTTAAAAAGCCTTGCAAAAGTATTTATACACCTTAAATGTTTTTACATGTTGTCACATTACAATCACAGATTTCAGTATTCAGTATTATATTTACATTTTATGCATCAGAACCACAGAAAGTAATGCAAACCTTTCAAGTGAAAGGTATATGACACAAGGTTTTACATTTTGAATTAGAAAGGTACAGCATGCATTTGCACTTTTACATCACCTCTTCAGAAAAAAAGCATTGCCATAGCATGACACTGTCCCCACCCTGTCAGACACATAGAATAATGTCTTCACGGGGATGTCCATTGATAGTTTTCCACTACAACATAAAGTGCAGTGTGAATATACACTCACCGGCCACTTTATTAGATACACTGAGGCGACTGTGGCTCAATAGGAAGAGTAGTCGTCTTGCAATCAGAAGGTTGTGGGTTCGATTTCAGCTTCCTCCTACCATATGTCGATGTGCCCCTGGGCAAGGCACTTAACCTTAAGTTGCCTACCGATCGGTGTATGAATGTGTGAATGTGGCTCTAGTGTAAAGCGCTTTCAGTGGTCTGTATGACTGGAAAAGCGCAATAAGTTCAGTCCATTTACCATTTACCTTGCTAGTAACGGGTTGGACCCAGTTTTGCCTTCAGAACTGCCTTAATCCTTCGTGGTATAGGTTCAACAAGGTACTGAAAAAATCCTGAATTTGGTCCATATTGACATGATAGCATCACACAGATGCTGCAGATATGTTGGCTGCTCATCCATGATGCGAATCTCCTGTTCCACCACATCCCAAAGGTGCTCTATTGGATTGAGATCTGGTGACTGTGGAGGCCATTTGAGTCCAGTGAACTCATTGTCATGTTCAAGAAACCAGTCTGAGATGATTTGTGCTTTATGACATGGCATGTTATCCTGCTGGAAGTAACCATCAAAAGATGGGTACATTGTGGTCATAAAGGGATGGACATGGTCAGCAACAATACTCAGGTAGGCTGTGGCGTTGACACGATGCTCAATTGGTACTAAGGGGCCCAACGTGTGCCAAGAAAATATCCCTCACACCATTACACTACCACCACCAGCCTGAACCGTTGATACAAGGCAGGATAGATCCATGCTTTCATGTTGTTGACGCCAAATTCTGACTTTACCATCCGAATGTCGCAGCAGAAATCGAGACTCATCAGACCAGGCCTGCGTGAATTGTAGCTTCAGGTTCCTGTTTTTAGCTGACAGGAGTGGAACCCGGTGTGGTCTTCTGCTGCTGTAGCCCATCCGCTTCAAGGTTCGACGTGTTGTGCGTTCAGAGATGCTCTTCTGCATGCCTTGGTTGTAACGAGTGGTTATTTGAGTTACTGTTGCCTTTCTATCAGCTCGAACCAGTCTGGCCATTCTCCTCTGACCTCCGGCATCAACAAGACATTTGCGCCCACAGAACTGCCGCTCACTGGACATTTTCTCTTTTTCAGACCATTCTTTGTAAACCCTAGAGATGGTAGTGCGTGAAAATCCCAGTAGATCAGCAGTTTCTGAAATACCCAGACCAGCCCGTCTGGCACCAACAACCATGCCACGTTCAAAGTCACTTAAATCACCTTTCTTCCCCATTCTGATGCTCAGTTTGAACTGCAGCAGATAGTCTTGACCATGTCTACATGCCTAAATGCTGCCATGTGATTTGCTCATTAGAAACGAGCAGTTGGACAGGTGTACCTAATAAAGTGGCCGGTGAGTGTAAGAGACTGTTTATCTCAGCACTCTGAAGCACTCATTTAAACATTTTACACAGCTGGTTGAAATGTGAACCTCGGTAGATTTGGATATGTTAAAATGTTGACATTTACTAAGGCCTCTTACTTTCAAAGCCGGTACAAAAGGAAGAAATAATGTCCAAATAACAGTGGAACGCATTTATTTGGATCATAGACCTACCTGAATGCCGAAGCCTCTGCCCAGTGTTCCAGAGCATTGGTTGAAATCACTCTTCCTGTGGTGCGGAGGAGCCTCCCCAGGGCTAACCAGGAAGTCCAGGTTATCAAGGCTCCGATTTGTGGACAGCTCTTTGAGGGATGGCAGGGAGCTGTGGGTAGGGAATTTGATGATTAGCTTCTCATGGGTCTGTGAATGGAATAAGTGTAGGTTGTGTTTAATTGATGATTTTCAGGGAATATTTAACAGGCTCTGAACACATTCCCTATGGTGTTTAAAGACTAAATACTGCTGAAATATGTGGATGGTGATATGTAGTAGTGTGTAAAAAGCAGCACAGAGGAAACAGCTATTTGTGTGCAAATCTGTTAAAAAAGGTTTGTTAAATATTTTTTCTTATAGGCTTGGAAATCAATTTCCTCTGTTCTGGCTTGCAAAGCTAGTCGGTGCTGTTAGTGACAATGTGTGTGCACTAAGCAATAGGGAAGTGATTTGCATGAAGCTAATTTTCATGCTATGACATCAAGGTCTTCAGGAAGCAAGTTTAGAGTTAAGTACAAACATGTGGTTCAGGGTACCTGCAAGGTGCGAGATGGTACCGGGGCATCGAGGGCCAAAAATGCCACATTCATTTTAGAAATAACAAATAAACTTGAAATAAATTAATTAACAAATAAATATATAAAATACATACAAATTATTTAAATGGTGAAATTTTCATTCATTAAAGATTAAAATTATAAATAAATATTTGAAGATATTTAATTAATATTTTCTTGTCAAAATAATCAATTGAATTAAAGTCAAATGATTAAAATTGTTTTTGTTTAATTGTTGTTTATTAATGCATGTTTGAATGATTATATATTTAAATTATATTTTTACTGTTTATTTGCAGTTTATATAATTCTTAAACTTTTTTGTAATTATTTAACGAAACATTTAAGTACCAGTTCATAGTTTATGAAAATATTGTTTTTAATGAATTATTGTGTCCTAAAATGATCATGGATGTGACACTGCTATGACTGGTTTGATGCTGACTTGCTGTGTAGACTGAACAATTAATATGTGAAACATTTTTATTCCACTGCATATAGTGTGTAATGACAATGTACTTTTCACACACACACACACACATACACACACACGTACATTATTGATTATTTATTGTACTGTGGCACTTTTGGGCCTCTTCTGGGGCACTTAGAGGAAAAATATTAGGCAACTGTGGCAAAAACAGGTGGTGGGAAGTAGAGGTAGGGCTGGTGAGGGTGGATGGAAGGAAGGCCACACTGCCTGCCTGTGGATCTCACTGACCTCAGATGCTGCATAGAGCATGCACTTTGCAGAGGAGACCACAGAAAATCCTCCCGCATTAGAGCGTAGCAGCGAGACCTATTTGTGTGGATGTAGAGGTAGAGCACATGGCAAAAATTCACCTTCTAGTGCTTTTTGCACCAAATACAGAACTATGCTATATGTCCGATCCCTTATGCACACTGCAACTTGTTTTAATAAACACTGTACAATGGAATGATTATATGTGAAGGGATGCTGCCACCTGCTGGCATTTGAGAAAACAAATTCATTTACTGCCAAATTATGTTTCAAAGAATGTCAAGTAAAAAGAACAAAAACTAGACTATGGCAAAACAATAAGCATGGTAGTCAAGGCCAGAACTTCAGTGTGACTGATTTAAAGCTGCTCACTTGCGAGGAGGTGGTGGTGGCTGCTGCTCACTCAGGGAGGACTGGGTGGCCTTCAGGTAGCTCTGGCGACGTGCTGCTGACTTCGGGGAAGGTTTGGGGCTTCCCTCAGATTCCTCACTGTCTTCTGGGTCTCCCATGGCTTTCACATAGCTGCCGCTGCGCATCCTTCTGCATGGGATCTCCGTTCCCTTGGTTTTTCCATGAACCAAACTTCCCGTCCAGTCCTCCAGGGGAACCTGGATAACAAAGACACATTACTTACATGTCTTTCTCATTCAAACTTCGCTCTCTTTTTCTGACATTATTAACAACATTCATCTCCAATTTTCCGCAAGTGAAACAATGTTACTTCTAAAAAATATGAGGACATGGATGTTAAGATTTGCAGCTGAAACCTGTAAATTGTATTTAAACTTTTAACAGAACGGTATAAACAATGGATTCAGTAGAGAATTGAGGTTTGTGGTTGTAACTGGACAAATGTGGAAAGGTTTTGGGAGGGTATGGATTTTCCATAAATCGGAAAACTCCTACCTGAAGAAACTGTTGAGCCAGGTCCTGGTGGCATGACTTTGTCTTAATTTGAGTCCTGTTGACTGTAGCAGAGCCTTTCTGCAACACTTGCCGTGCCTGGTTCAGGGTGAGAGAGGACCAGGTGCCCCTTTTCACAGCCATGTCATCCTTGCTCTCCCTGTTTCTTGGCTCCTCTTCCTTGGATCCAACCTGCATCGCTGGGCATGCCAGGAACTTGAGGTCACTGCTGCTTTTTGAGGTTTTGAGAGAATGTGTAGAAATTGTATTGTAGCCCTGTGGAATATGTCTGAGAGCAGTCTGGCTGTCTGACACTGCTCTGCCAAGAGTCATCATACTCAGTGGGTTGCGGTAACCTACAGCAATAGTTCCAGCTTTTGTAGTGTCAGTGTCCAGAGCATCATCTGAGCCCCAAAGGCCGAGTGTATTAGGCCTAGGTCTCTGTTTTGATCCCTCAGTCTTAGCCCTGTCTTTACTCTTGCTCCTGCGGTTTGGTCTACTACCTTCCTCACCACCTCCTGTTGAATTTAGGCTGCCTTTCAGCCCAGAGTTCTCTAAAGACTGGGACTTGGCAAACAACTTCTGCACAGAGTGCATGATGTGGCGGATGCGACCTGGGCTCTCACTGCGCTGCTTGGACATTCGTCCTCTGTGAAATTGCAGGGTGCTGAAGCCATCACGCTGCAGGGGAAGGTGCCTCTCAAGCTGATCCAAGAGACTTGAGGGCAATCGATTCATCTTAGCTGCTGCTGCAGAGGATATGGTGGCAGATCCACTGGTGATCATGGGAGCACCAGTCAGACCCAGACCCAAGCCCATACCCATAGACAAGGAGGTGGACAGGGTACCAGCCCTTCCACCCTGCCCAACTCCACCACCAGGGATACAGCTCTGGGGGCAGTCGAGCTGGTCAGCCTGGGGGGTAAAATGCAGACGAGGGAAGGTGCTGCTGTTGGGAATCTGACTGAAAGGCAGCAGACAGTCAGGGGTCAGAGAGGTGGGGCTGGTGGGAGTGTAATGATGTAGATGTGGGTCCAAAGTGCCATAGTGGTTTACTGTAGGGCTCAACAGGAAAGAGCTGTGAGGATCAGACGTCAGAGGGCACAGAGGCTTCTGAGGGCACCCCGATGGTTCATACGAGTCAGACATGTGCCGACTGCGGCTGGCTCCTAACCCTTTCATGGTAACGGATATATAAAGCTCAGAACATGTCTCCAATCAGTTTGGGTCCACTGACCTCGACGGGATTCACCTGCAATTAGGGAAGATGAAAAACACAAAGAAATAATTACATAAATTGAAATTTAAATAATGATGGTTCAGCATTGCAGTTATACTGAGCTAAATTAGCAATTCAAAACAGTAATAAAACTCATGTTGATTCCAGCAGTCTATTCATTTTCCAGGTAAACTGGTTTGTACCAGCAGCTCTCCCTTTATAAAAATTGTAATTAAATATGAATGCAGGCACAACAGTTAAAGAGCCACTCGTTTACAATCTTTGAACTGCAGAAGAGACATCTACTCTTAAAGCTTAAATGAGTAAGAGCCCAATTAGAAGTGTATTTCCTTCTTGTATCTCTTTCGGTTTTCAGAAGATTAAGCTAAACGCATAAAGAAATCATTCATTATATCTGCAGCATGGGACTTTTTACTGATTTTTACAGCATTACAAAGCCACTGTCCTCTAAATCAAGTACCCACACATCGTACAGTGAATCCTTTTAATACAGCTAACCAGCAAGTGGTGCAAAGTAGAAATGACACAAAAATGTTTTAAGGGGAAGAACCAACATGCATGGAGAATCTAAAACAAAACAATCTTTCTCTAAAACATACAAAAAGGAAATCTATATCACTAAATGATACAGTGATCAAATAAATGGGTGCTGAGGAAATTTACAAATACAGGTCCTTCTCAAAAAATTAGCATATTGTGATAAAGTTCATTATTGTCTATAATGTAATGATGAAAATTTAATATTCATATATTTTAGATTCATTGCACATTAACTGAAATATTTCAGGTCCTTTATTGTCTTAATACGGATGATTTTGGCATACAGCTCATGAAAACCCAAAATTCCTATCTCACAAAATTAGCATATTTCATCTGACCAATAAAAGAAAAGTGTTTTTAATACAAAAAACGTCAACCTTCAAATAATCATGTACAGTTATGCACTCAATACTTGGTCGGGAATCCTTTGGCAGAAATGACTGCTTCAATGCGGCGTGGCATGGAGGCAATCAGCCTGTGGCACTGCTGAGGTCTTATGGAGGCCCAGGATGCTTCGATAGCGGCCTTTAGCTCATCCAGAGTGTTGGGTCTTGAGTCTCTCAACGTTCTCTTCACAATATCCCACAGATTCTCTATGGGGTTCAGGTCAGGAGAGTTGGCAGGCCAATTGAGCACAGTGATACCATGGTCAGTAAACCATTTACCAGTGGTTTTGGCACTGTGAGCAGGTGCCAGGTCGTGCTGAAAAATGAAATCTTCATCTCCATAAAGCTTTTCAGCAGATGGAAGCATGAAGTGCTCCAAAATCTCCTGATAGCTAGCTGCATTGACCCTGCCCTTGATAAAACACAGTGGACCAACACCAGCAGCTGACACGGCACCCCAGACCATCACTGACTGTGGGTACTTGACACTGGACTTCTGGCATTTTGGCATTTCCTTCTCCCCAGTCTTCCTCCAGACTCTGGCACCTTGATTTCCGAATGACATGCAGAATTTGCTTTCATCCGAAAAAAGTACTTTGGACGACTGAGCAACAGTCCAGTGCTGCTTCTCTGTAGCCCAGGTCTGGGGAATGCGGCACCTGTAGCCCATTTCCTGCACACGCCTGTGCACGGTGGCTCTGGATGTTTCTACTCCAGACTCAGTCCACTGCTTCCGCAGGTCCCCCAAGGTCTGGAATCGGCCCTTCTCCACAATCTTCCTCAGGGTCCGGTCACCTCTTCTCGTTGTACAGCGTTTTCTGCCACACTTTTTCCTTCCCACAGACTTCCCACTGAGGTGCCTTGATACAGCACTCTGGGAACAACCTATTCGTTCAGAAATTTCTTTCTGTGTCTTACCCTCTTGCTTGAGGGTGTCAATAGTGGCCTTCTGGACAGCAGTCAGGTCGGCAGTCTTACCCATGATTGGGGTTTTGAGTGATGAACCAGGCTGGGAGTTTTAAAGGCCTCAGGAATCTTTTGCAGGTGTTTAGAGTTAACTCGTTGATTCAGATGATTAGGTTCATAGCTCGTTTAGAGACCCTTTTAATGATATGCTAATTTTGTGAGATAGGAATTTTGGGTTTTCATGAGCTGTATGCCAAAATCATCCGTATTAAGACAATAAAAGACCTGAAATATTTCAGTTAGTGTGCAATGAATCTAAAATATATGAATGTTAAATTTTCATCATGACATTATGGAAAATAATGAACTTTATCACAATATGCTAATTTTTTGAGAAGGACCTGTAGATGTTTAAATATATTTTAATTATACGTGTTTCAGCTGGGTTTTAATTTAATTTACTAAATAAAATGTGACTTTTGTCAGTTGTTTTGAAATATTTTACTCTGATTATAAAACAAATTAATTTTCCCTTTAAAAATATGTCATTAAGAATATTCATCTATTGTTTTTAGCTTGTTTCATGTTAAACAATCTCAAATATTACAAGACTGGCCTTAGGCAAATAGTATTTTGCCGATAAAGTCTTATTATGATTCAGTTTCAAAGCAAAGGCTTTAGTCTTACACCTATATGCTGCAATCATAAGTAACTTCCAGCTGACCACAGTCATCAACCGTTCTACAAAACGTCTGAAAATTCATAAGCCAATGCTGGAATAATCGGTCGTTTAATACTTTGCTTTTTCATGACGATTTAAATAAAAAAAAAGAATTATTTTGATGACATCTGAGGTCAGTTGGAAACTTGAATTCATACTTTCAGCCAGAGACAGTTCTTTCATCAACGGCCCCCTGGGTGCGACTCTACTTCTGCCGACACAAACACAGCCAAACACATACCCACACCCCTAATAAGGCTTATACTGCAAATAATAATAATAGGAATAGTAACAATAATAATAGTTATTATTATTATTATCATTATTATTATTATTGTTGTTATTACTATTATTATTATGAAAGATGTCAGAAACATCAGAGATTAATAATGTATATGAAATGCAAAGTAAGAGCTGAATATGTATCTGCAGTTAATAGAACTAAACCAAAGGAAGGATGAAGACATGGACATACAGACAGAATTTAAAGCATCAATAACCACTTTAGAATAATTCAGTTCATGTTTAACCAGTTTAAATATATTGCTTTTCATCCTCTAAATCCAAGAAAGAACTGAAAATGCTCTGTTTTGTGTTTTATAGAAAAAAAATATTTATTAAATATCAAATTGTGTTTTGACTACTCTTTGTCCATTGTGGAATAATTCATTTGAGGTCTAAAAATGTGCAATTTTGGACTCTAGATGATAAAATGCATTCTAGACTTCCTAAATATGATCAAATTAGCCTATTGAATGGACATGCAAATAAGCAATATAAAACCCATTTCAGTGTGTATTGTTTTTTACATAATGGTTCCCCATGAGATGTGCCACCCTGGACAGAAAGCCATATTGCTCATATCTAAAACCACCACTGCTTTTAGCATGTTTCGGACATATGTTTTTGATAGCAAAAGAAAGAGATACAGCTACATTTGGATATTACTGCAGCTGAAAATATAAAAAACCCTACAATATCCTGTCCAGTGGACCTTTTCAAAATTATAGTTCCAGAGTAAAAAACTTGGACTGGGAGAAATGCTTTACTTTACTCATACTTTGAATGCTGGATAATATACAACTGACGTACAGAGCTCATTTTATCCTGACAGCCTCAGAATTTCATTTGGATATCCAGAAAGAGACATTTACGATTCTTTGTCCTGTTCATTTGCACCATTGCCTTTTGCCAATAAAGATTTTGCCGATAAAGGTGTTTTAAGGCTTCTTTCTGTTCTACTGCACATTCATGTTGTATGGTGATTGTGAAAAAAAAAGCTTTTTGAACATCCTCTAAATCAAGTACCCCTCTAAATCGAACAGATCTTTGTGAATTACACCTCTCAATTTTGCTAAAAAAATGCACAAAAGTATATTAACTATAAATGCATTAAACTTTTAAACATTTCCAGTGCACCACCTTATTCTTGTGACTCAAGTGATCTACAGTATACTTATCAAACGTTTTTGCTTTCACTCACAATCTACTTCATTCGATTATTCCAAGTAAACAGGACAGCTTATTCAGTTGATGGTATGAATTGTTCCAACCAGACAGCCAGAGGCTCAGGACAAAACATCATGGTGATGTTCAGCTTGGAGGTATTACACTGACAATGCATAGAACATTTTTATGACTCATATGTGTAAATTAGATTAATATTTAAGAGCTTCTATTTGTTCCAGAGCAAGAGCAGGAATTGGACCCTCATTTCCTCAAATCTTATTTTAGGTCTTTGCCAGTCTTTTAAATCCACCTGCTGAGGCAGGTATTATGACTCTTTCCTCACCAATAAAGAGGACAGCTCCATATCTTTAGTCTGTTTTTTTAGACATAATTGTTTTATTTTATTGAAAACATTTTATTTTTTAGACAATTAAATTCTCAATTAATCCAGACAAATAAAGTGTATGATGTTGTTATTTATTGTTCTTAAAGAGCCACAAAGTCTCTGGTCATTGTATCTCTACTTAAAATAAATAAATCTTTCACTGCGGAAGTGAAATTATTGAGTGAAAACTGAAGAATGCAAAATCACCAGTTCTACACCATTTGTGGTTTATTGATTTATATTTAATTTGTTTAACTGATCAGAGTGTCTGGATCTTTGCTTGATACTTACTAATCCATGACACAAAATATGACACAAAGGCACATTTTTTATGGATTTTTCAAAGTAGGAAAAACAAGAGAACATGCCTTTCAAAGTCAGGAAGATGTGTGTTGATCTTCATAAAAAAATAGCTACTTTACCAAATGTCTCAGTATTTACAGTGAGAGTAACAATTATGTGACAAACAAAGTTGAATAAGGATCCAGGTTGGTCTTGGTGCCATGCACGTTGAGTAGGAGGGTGAAGCTTGATGTTAGGGAACTTAAACTAACCATTTAAAATGACAGTATGCAAGTACTTCTACTACTTTCACATAGGTATATTTAACAAGGGTTTACTAGTAATTGTGAAGGTTGCCAACTTACTAATTCTATTGCTATAATAAACACAATCATGCTCAGGGCGAAAGAGTTGGCAAAACGAGGACAAATCGGAGCAAAAAAGTGCTACTTTAAGGTGACTCTCTACAACAGGTTCGCTTATTGTCAAAGCAGACTTTGAGCAGACGGTAAATGACATCAAGGTTATGAAAATGTACATTTCACACAGCAGAGATTCATGCTGGATTAAATTCAGCCTAACAGATGCTGTCTGTATCTGAGTGGAATGACTCACCGATCAGTCAATGGTGAGAGCCCTCTCCCACAGCAAGCATGAAATCTTGCCTGGGAGCTGAAGGTGGAATGTTAACTACGCACATTTTCATTCCAGCGTGTTGCTTTGCCACAGCTCTCTGACCTCCCATACAGTCTAAAGAGGGGGAGCAGGCAGTTATCTGAGCCAGTGCTCCTGGTCGCTTACAGCAGAGTTGACAAATACACCAGCACTTTACGACGACACAGCATGCCGCAATTCATCCACCCAGGCTGACTACAACCCAACGCGTTCGCATCCTGTAGGTGCCACTGCTGACAAACTGACACACACCTACACAATGACACACCAACACACACTGACACACACATAGATGTGCTAAATTGCCCACCCACCCACCCACCCACCTACCTCCCGCACAAACGACACTCTGACAAGTGTTGAGCATCGCAGCAGTAAGATGAAAAAGGAATAATGTTCACAGTTCAGGTCATTCCATCAGAGGTTCAGTGCATCTGTCTGTCCATGTGTGTGATGGAGGCCAGCGGGCTAATGTATAATTACAAGGTGGGTGCAGGATATGTTAGCAAATACAGCATGCTTCACAGAGGTTTGTAGATTCATTCAGTCACAGGAGTCGTTTTAACAAGCAGCATCATGTGTGTATGCCCACATATGCTCTGCAAGGGGCATATATTTTGCACATGTGGCTGCAATGGCTGAGATCTTACAGTAATTTAAACGTCAAGGATAGCAGCACAATGGGAATTAACAATAGGTATGGGGGCTGGTATTTTTCTGTGAGTTCATGACAGTAAAGTCAGTATTTGTGTCGTCTTCACAATACACAGAGTCCTTTCTTTACATTTAAGATGGAAAACACTCACACAAATGCTGGCCTTAGTCTACTCAAACAACATAGTGAAAATTGGCAAAAAGCCTCAAAATAAAATTCAGCTTTTATTGTGGTGGTATATTATCATGCTATATACAGCAAACACATGGATGGGTATATGCAACTGTTTCTTTTTTTTTTTACAGTTATTATATACAGTTTATGAATTTAGAATAAACTTACAAAAAAGCAAACCAATTTAAAAAAGCTACACATTAAAAGGAAATTATGTTGTTTGTATTAGAAATATGAAGAAAATCCTATTGTGGGGTCAGAAATGATATTAATATTTCATTTTTATATACCTTTGTACCCTTTATGTTAATTATGTATCATTTAAAAAACAGCCTTTACTAGCCACTTGTAAAACAGGTAAAGCAATATGCAAAAATTAAGAAGAAAATAATCCACACTTATCAGATGAATGAATTTTGTCTATGCCTTTTCACCCAACAGTTCACAGCCATTATCCAATGAGACAAAAATACTGCATGTCTTTAATAAGTGAAAGTATATGACATTAAGTGCCTATTCACCATGTTTCACCAAAGTTTTAACAGGATTGAAAGAAGAAAATGTTGTTGCTTATTGATGACTGGCTTTAAAAACTCATAAGGTCAAGCGGGACACATTGGAAATCTGATGTTCCCCTAGGCACAGAGGAGTTATTACAACTGCACTCTGGTTCCTGCTTAGGTGTAAAAGCTGGTTACTCTGTATGTAAAGTTCAGATAAACATCCCATATGTTCATAAACTGCATTATTTGGTTTGCGGAATGTTGTGACAATATTTCTGTTTTCTTCTCCTTTCTAGCTTTATGAGACAACAGAAATGATCTGCAAAAGGCACATATTATCAGCAGTTAAAATATACCTTAATTTTTCTTGTTTGCAAAAGGCTTTCTGAATTAACACTGTGCATATAGCAGAGCCTCTGGCCAGCTAACACGTTTAAGCGCAATAATCTCTTTCCTTTTATGTCTATTTAATGACAAATAATTCCTGAGGGAAATATCTCACTCTATAGCCACAAAATGCTCCACCATGGATACCAGCTGGTCGCTGACTGTGTGTTTGATGCCGAGAATTTAACGCAAAGCGTGTTTTAGAGCACTTTTTTATTACTGTAAACAGCCGCGTGCTGCAGAGGAAAACAGCAACACAAAATTATGAGCAGGGACTGTGATCAGAGGGGAGCTGCAGGATGGGGTAATGATTCTCGGTGGCTTCATTACTACCAGTGTCTCATTCACATTAACCGTAATGATTCCGATTAGCATGCAGAAATATTGACTGCAGTTGCTTTAAATACCAAGTAACAAAAACAGCCCTGCACCACAGTTAGATAAAGGTATGAGAGAAGCAAAATAGAAAAAAAGGCTGCCTTTAAACTCAGTGTAACTTCACAACTTTATTTTTTACTTCAGGACTGATCTGTTACCATTATTTCAAGGAGGCCACCAAAGAGACACTTACAGATATACTAAATCAACAAAAACAAAAACAAAAACGTTGACATATTAGCCAATAATCTTTCACTCCTAAATTAACAAACATCACAGAATTCTCAAGTAGAAAACAGATTGTAGTCCAACAGATTCACGTTAATTTTACTACATAAAGGAAACATATGGGCAAAGCTACTGTGTCTTGTCTGATACATCTTTACAGCCCACTTTATTGTGTGCTCCAGCAATCTAAGCAGAAAATGACTTCCATTCAATCATGCATTGACACAGCACTACACACCACCTTGGCTGTTTCCCCTGGTGGCTTGTCTAGAGTGTTAGACATGCCTGCTGCCAGGCCTGAATCACTCCACGAAGATTTGGGATATTTAATAACATAATGCTGCATAGTTGGGAAGTGGAAAGAAAATGAAAGAAGGTTTAAAATGTTTTTTTACAAACAAAAATCTGAAAAGCGTATTTGTGCATTTGTGTTCTGCGCCACCTTTCTCTTGAATCAGAGCTGCAAGTCTTTTTGGGATGTGGATTCAGTCAAACTGGATGGATTACATCTTTGAATATTTACTTTCGTGCCTTCCCACAGACCTAAGTGAGGGAGGTTTAGGTTTGGACTTTGATTGGGCCATTCTAACACATAAAATGCTTTGATCTAAACCATTTCATTGTAGCTTTGAATGTATGGTTTGGGTCATTGTCCTGCTGGAAAGTGAACCTCTGCAACAGTTTCAAGTCTTTTGATGACCAAAACAGGGCTAAATGCAAGGATTACCCTGTATTTAGCACGACACATCTTCCCATAAACTCTCATCAACTTCCCTGTCCCACAGCATAATGCTGCCACCATCATGCATAATGCTGGAGATGTTATCCAGTGTTAGCTTTTCCTCACACATAATGTTTTTCATGTAAGCCAAAAAGTTTTTATTTTGTTTGGATATGATCTCATTAGTTTTTATGCCACTTTTCCATAAAAAGCAGGTTTGTGAAGCACAATACTTATAGGTGTCCTTCTACAGATTCTTCTACCAGGGCTGTGGATCTCTGCAGCTCCTCAAGAGTAACCACGGGCATCCTTGACTGCTCCTAACCTTTGACCCTGACCTATCTGATGGGTTCATTGGTCCTCATTGTGTCTTTTGTTCAGTAGCGTTCTCTAATAAACCATTAAAGCCTTCACAGAACAGCTCTATTTAAACTGATGCTAAATTGCTTCAAAGGTGACTATTTACTAATTAGGTGATGTTGGTTGAATCAGATTTCATTTGGGGGTTTCAGAGCAGAGGAGCTAGCATACAAGTGCACGGCATCATTTTCAGATGCTATTTTCATTTGTCTAACATAAAATTCCAAAACAATGAGGTGAAGTTTGTACTTGTAATGTGACTAAATGTCATAGCCATTAAGGGGTAGGAATACTTTTGTAAAGCACTCTATGCTCACATCAAGCTAAGAACAAAAGCAATTTGACTAAAATTGTAATGGGACAGAAGGACGCTGAAAACAAAGCCGTCCTATAATATTTCTTTATTTTGCACTGCATGTAAAAGCTTTGGTTACTTTTTAATTTTGCTTTCAGGTATAATGTGAAGCAAGATGACAGATAACCACAAATCAGTTTTGCAAGTTTGTAACACTGGAGGATGTCTGAGATTTAGCAGATTTTTAAGGCACTCTAGTTTACACTAAACTTCATTGTTGAGAAAGTATGATGTGTCTGTGTTTGAAGGTCCAGTCTATTCTGCCTGAAAATAAATTATGCATGAGTCACATGGCATGCATGAACATAAAATCGATCACATCTGTAATAATGGTCTTTGTGATCAAAAACCATGAAATTGTGTTTGACCTTACAGTACATGGCATTAATTTAATGCCAAAGTCAATAAAAGTTTAGTAAAGTTGGCAAATCACAAAGTCTTTTCTAAATTAGAGGCGTAAAACACAAGAGTGCCCACCAAAGCTGAGCTTAAACTTTTGGGACATTAGCACCTAATTGTTTAAAAGTGAAATGAGTTGCGATTATATTTGTAATACAAGTTACTTTAATCTCATAGGTGTGGGTCTGTTTTCATAAACTAAAAATTCTCTTTTTCAGATAACAAACAGAAAATCATACACTAAATGAACTTTGATACAATCATAATCTTCCCAGGGCCAGTGTAATAGCTGCTGCTTTGTCAAACCTTCATCATTGGCCCTCTGAGAGGTCACGTTACGAAGCCTGACGCTGAGGTATGACTCTGGTTAATTCTGATGCCAGGCCAGCTAACAAGCAGAAGCAAGAGCTGCTGGTCTGTGTCCCACAGAGCCACCAAACAGGCTATAATAAACGTTTCTTGTAATTGTGCACTTCCCCTGCAGCCTGCAGTGATGAGCAGTGGGAGAGGCGAGAGAATTATTGATCCATTCTCGCTCCTTGTTCTAAGGGTGAATATACAGCTGCTGGCTATTGGCTTGCACAGTCTCTAGCTGTAATCACCCCTTTCCTCTTATTGTTTCTCCAGGCCATCCACTCTCCTTTACCCACATGTCCAGCACTTTTACACAACAGTCCACTACAATTACTCACTAAGAGTGTGAGCTACAGTGCTGTAAGTGATTTCTGTGGGTCATTTTTAATTCCTGTTTATTAGCCAGACCTCCCAAATGGGAGTTAAATCAAATGTGACATCCGATAAAAACGTGTTTGTCTTCTTCCAGGCTTCCACAAGTACAAAGTGCATGCTTTCAGTAATAACACTTAAGATGGGCCATCCGCTATCCCCACTGTCTGGTGAAAATATACTAATAGCTTTTTACACTTGGGAAGTTATGTCATCTGCGCTTCCCCTAGATAAAACAAGTGTTATTCTCCACTGCCTCAAGCAAGCAAGCCAACAAAAGCTTATTTATGGGGATAACTAACAAAAAAAGTCAAATATCTATCTATCTATCTATATCTATCTATCTATCTATCTATCTATCTATCTATCTATCTATCTATCTATCTATCTATCTATCTATCTATCTATCTATCTATCTATCTATCTATCTATCTATCTATCTATCTATCTATCTATCTATCTATCTATCTATCTATCTATCTATCTATCTATCTATCTATCTATCTATCTATCTATCTATCTATCTATCTATCTATCTATCTATCTATCTATCTATCTATCTATCTATCTATCTATCTATCTATCTATCTATCTATCTATCTATCTATCTATCTATCTATCTGTCTGTCTGTCTGTCTGTCTGTCTGTCTGTCTGTCTGTCATGCATGTCTATTTGGATACTGCAGAGTTCCTGCCAAAGTACAAAAGCTAGTTAGAGCAACATACTTGGTTTAAAGGGTTGATTCAGATTTTTTGGAGGTGATGTTCTGTGAAGTTATTATCTGCAATAATTATCTTACCTGTAACAGAACAATTTTATATCTCTGTTAGCTTGTTTCAAATTAAATAAGCTCTTGAAGTGATGGAAACTAACAGCTACTTTCATATACACCATTGGTTTTAGCTGACTTTAGCAGTTTTAAACAACTCAAACTAAAAATGTTCATGTGGGATATAACGCTACATTAGCAGATTCTAACAGTCAACAATTTAACAACAGATCATTGTGTTGTTTGGTACTGTTTTGTCAGGCACAAAACATTTGTGATTCTAAATGGAGTTACCTTGGTTGAGTCTATTGGTTGTTTGCTGAGACAGACTCTGCCTACTGCACAGCGCTCAACAGGACAAAATTAGTACCAAAGATTTAAATTAACGATTTGGTCTATTTTTCAAACTTAAATAAAGACGTTGCTTGGAGTTTTTCAGTCTCGTTCAGTCTCGAGTCTTAGCTTGGACTGTTTGCTTGACAACTATTTAGAGCCACAAAACATGCTGCTTTCTTGACATACGAAGTGGTGCAATGACAACTTTTCTTTAAGCACTCCCTCACCAAAAAGTAAAAGAATTAATTTAAACCCAGATTAGGTTCAGATGCCACATTGTCTGTGTGCTTTGTTTACTATTCTATCTCCAATCCCTCTTATAACATTGATGTTTTTATGGATGGACTTTTTTTTATTTGCCATCACATCACCCTCTCGTTCTTACCCTCTCGGTCTTACCCTATCATCTTAGGCTGAAATTTCAAGTGCTGTATTCACAGTCTATCAGTGACTTAAAATGTTTAAATAATTCTTAGCTAAATTATTCAGAAAACTAACTCCCCTGTTATTTTAGCAGTTCCAAGCATGCTCATTTGAGTGAATCTTCTTTGGTGCAGACAGTGTCTGCAGAGTGAAGCATGAGATTAAGAAAAGGTATTATCTGGTTATTCCTATGATATAGCCTTTACAGAAATTTCCTTGTATTTGTTCCATATGTTTTTTTGACATGTAAAAAAAAGTCTATGGTGAGAGTATTCCTTTTCTTCTCCTTTAGTAAGACCTGTTGATATTAGTCTTTTTTCTCCCTCTACAGGAAAGACTAGTATACTTCCTCAAACATAACAATAACACGCACCCACACACAACTTATTAATTTATTCTGCAAATGCAATACAGAAAATCAAAAGATGTTTAAAAAAATGGATGTCAAATTTTTGAAAGTAATTGATCTTAAAAATACAATGAAGGCAGAACTACATAATGTCAACCTCTTTGAGTGTCATAATTTGAAGTTATTAGGGACCTAAACACAGACAGGAAGTAGGCAGAAGCAAGTGAAAGTGTAGTTTAATGAAAACAATTTCAGAAATGGAAAACTGAGGCTCCAGGGTATACTCCGCCTCCTGCCCATAGACTGCTGGAGATAGGCACCAGCTACCCCACAACCCACTATGGAAGAAGCGGTATAGAAAACACTACAAAGGAACACAAAACTGAACAAGATGAGCATTGCAAAGCACAAGGTTGAGTGAAATAATCCCAGAACATGACAAACACTGAGATTGACGTGTGCTAATGTCATATACCAACTTATATTAGAATATTATATTAGAATGATTTATTATGTAGATTTTGTTTCTCTCATGTGTGAAATAATTTGTTTTACAAGACAGCCAGTTTTTTTTCCCAAAAATTAAAGAGACTACATGGGAATCTAGGTAAGTTTCCCAGGAGAGCAACACATTACACTACCTGAGCAACACATATAATCCATTTTGTTCTTGTGTAAATGTTTATTGCACATTAATTAATAAAAAATCTTAAATTCGATTTTGGGATGGTGAACTTCTGTTGAATTTTTGCATCATTGCATCAAATATTTATCAGCAATTACACATTTCTCATATTTCCAGTTTCTATATTGCAGACAACCTAAGTAGAATCTATTTTTAGTGCCTGGATTTCAAACTGGTCAGTAATTACATGTCCGGCTAGATGCCAGGGACACAGGGATATAACTGAATCATTCTGACAGTGCAGCTATAACTTGAAAAAATATATATTTTTGAAGCATTGTTTCTAACGTCAGGGACTGAAACACAGAGAAACTCCCTGTAGAGAGAACTTAACAACCAAATGTTCTGTCACTTCAAGAGAGAACAAAAATGACTACATCCCACAACAAAGCAGCCAACACAATGGTAAGGTTGGTTGAAGATAGCTAATTATTCCATTTGAACCTGCAGCAGTGACAGTTACTTTTTGATTGATTATGAAACCACACACATTTATTAGCACTTGTCATGGTCATGTTATATGTCAGATGGTCCAGATAAGACATGAAGATCAGACTGTTGCTGTAGGGCTTGGCATGTTTTGGGTTACTGTGGGGAAATGGTGGGTAAGACAGTCAGGCAGATGAGCTTTTTCATGTTACAGCACAAGCAAGAGCAGCTGACAGCTTCCATGCTGCTCCTTCTGTATTTACAAAAGCTGTGTGAAGCACCTGCTTAGCTCTTGCAGGGATGTACATGTCAGGGAAAGCAAATGTGTACTTCAAAATGTGAAAGCTTTTTACAGCATCTGACATGAGTGTCACTGATTTCCCGTGACCCCTGCTGAAATCTCCACAGCTAGGTGAGCTGGCAGGTTGTTAGAACGTCGTCCGTAATTTGCTGATAAAAGGGATCCGAAGTACTGTTTTTCTTCACCTCCACAGAATTCTAATTAAAAGACAGAATTTATAGTTTTACCTTCAGCCATCTACTGTCCTCTCTGTACCGTGGCCAATTACTTTCTTGTTTTTTGTATTTGATAATATCTTCTGCCAGCACATCATTACTACCTTAGCAAAAAGATCCAACTCTGCATGTCAGAATGTGTTGTGATTATGAATATGAATATATTATTTAATATTTAATATTAATACTTAAATATTTTAATAAATAATATTTCAATCTGTTAAGTGTTTTCCTGTGAATACCAGCCCAATAAGGCGGTGATATTAGGACAAAATTGAAAGGGATGAGCCAAGCTCTGACATTATTGAACAGCAAAACTCTGTACAAACACGGAATGAATCCACACAATTTCTTAAAATACAAGAATTTATAAGTCAACTCAAGTCAAACATATTTCAATCAACACACTCTTTACTATGCTAAAACAATCCAACTAAACTACCAAAAAGAATGAAAGAATAAGGAAGACTAATGGGTTATGTACAATATAAACAAGTTGATTAAAGATGATTGATAACCATGACCAAAAGAGTGATGCAACATTAGCATGCAATGTTATTTATGTTTGAGAACCAAGGATTATCTTGGAGAATCTGAAAGTGACGTGAAGTTAGTCTTGGAACTAACTTAAGCAATAATTGGTATACCTTTAAACAACCATTTACAATGCAAGATCAGATAAAATATTATTTTAATAAAATAATATTTTAAAGAATGATTAACTGAATAAAACCAACCTTCTGGATGACCAATTCTCAATAGTGTTTAATTAGCTGCCTTTATTTATTAAAGTAATATTTAAGGAAATATTATTTTGAATAAGAACTAAATCTTTGAGAAATGGGCATAATTGTGTTACTTAGTTATCAAGTTTAGTAAAATAATATTTAGGGAAATATTATTTTACTAGATTAAAAACTAACAACCTTTTTGGGTAAATGATCTTTAGTAGGCAAACAGGTGTTCTTAGATGTTAGCGGTTGAAGCTAACAAAAGAAGCTTATAGCTTATCATCAGAATCAAACACATATCTTTAAAATACCATTAATAAAAGGGGTTAAAATGCATAAGCATGGACGGCGTGTTATGGCCGATCTTCTGTGTTTAAAATCACCATTTAAATAAAGTTTGTCTCAACTTTAAAAAAAACAACAACACAAACACAGGACACATAAATTGAGCACATGCGCTGAGCAGATAATCTGCTAGCACTAAGATGGCTGAGTTTTCAACACAAACAAAACCAAACGTCATAAAACGAAAAATGTTTAGATTATTTCATTCTAAACTACTTCTCTCTGCCCAAAACACAACCTCTTACGTGAACCGTGCTGAGGAAAAGTTTTCCGGGTATAGGAAGAAACTTGTGCCATCAGAAACTGAATTTGAATTGCTCTGACTGAATTTGTATTTGTGTAATTTGAAATGAAATGCATTGGTTTGAAAATGAATCTAAACTGAAACTGAATTTATGGTTTGAAATTGAATTAATTTGCTTTTAAAATGTATTTTGTTTTATTAAAAATTCAGTTTACTACTTTCACTTTCAGGTCTGTAATTCAATTTCAGTTCCAAAATTCAGTTTTTTGTGTCACACATCCGGGTCCTTGAGGATAGCCACAGATTAATCAAACACAGATTCATTGATTTACGTTTCACATCAGGTTAAACTTCCTAAGTGTCATGTAAACAAATGATGGTCAAACAGCAACACTTATGCTACCTGTAGCTATTAGCTAAACATGCCAGATTAGCATAGTGTGCCGCCGGTGTTACGTCGGTCTGCGTTACTCTTGCCCTTACCTCAGCGTAATGTTTGTTGCCTAGCAACCGTGTTAGCATGAAGCGCAGAGCTGTGAAGCCGAACAAATGGAGCCTGAAGGTTAATAAAGCCGTCTTCTACTGTAAATGACCACATGATTTTTATTTACCCTTTTACATATTGCTGATGGCTTATAATGCTAACATATTAACTTTATAGGAACAAAGTTTAAATCAGTTTATTTGCAGAGTATAATAATAATAATAATCATTATTATTATTATAAATAAACCAAACATTAATATTAGATTTAATCTGACTGAATTATATCTGTTTAACTTCCACCCATTGAGGAAACCCAGCATGAGTTTGAAAACAATGTGCCGGGAGTCAGCTGTCATCTTGGGGTTTAGCGCACCTCAACCACCTGGTCAGCTGACAGCTGGCGAGGCGAGCGGCTGCTGGGGCAGCGGACGAACACTTTGGCACATTTGTGCAATTAAGCAATATCTGTCGGGGTTTGGACTTTGTTTGTGTTTAGTCCCTTTTATGTTTATATTTAGTATTTTGGTAATCGTGGTTGTTTTGGTTACTTCCTCTTACTCCTGATTGTTTATGTCCTCCTAGTGTTGTCACTCTCCTCGTTCTTTGCTCCTTTGGTTATTGTTGCTTTCTTAGTTATGACTTAGTATGGTTTTCTCTGTGTTATTGTTATTATTATTATTATTATTATTATTCATTATTGTAGTGCTCTGGTCTCCTTGGATTTCCTAGTTCAGTTTCCCGTTTAGTATCTCTGTGTTTATTTATGGTTAGGTATTTGTTCTCTTTGCACTTTTCTAGTTTATTAGTCTTACTTTCTCTGTGTTAGTTCCTTTATCGTTGTAGTCCCTTTTAGCAAGGTTCTTTATGAATAGTTTCATGGCAAAATTGGACCAGCCTAGGTAGCCAGTCTTCACTGATTGCACATTGCACCAGTAAAAGCAGAATGTGAAGATTCAATTAGCAGGGTAAGAGCACAGTGTTGCTCAAAATATCAAAATGCACACAACATTATGGGTGACATACCATAGTTCAAAAGAGGACAAATTGTTGGTGCACGTCTTGCTAGCGCATCTGTGACCAAGACAGCAAGTCTTTGTGATGTATCAAGAGCCACGGTATCCAGGGTACCACCAAGAAGGACGAACCACATCCAACAGGATTAACTGTGGACGCAAGAGGAAGCTGTCTGAAAGGGATGTTCGGGTGCTAACCCAGATTGTATCCAAAAAACATAAAACCACGGCTGCCCAAATCACGGCAGAATTAAATGCGCATCTCAACTTTCCTGTTTCCACCAGAACTGTCCGTCGGGAGCTCCACAGGGTCAATATACATGGCCGGGATGCTATAGCCAAACCTTTGGTCACTCATGCCAATGCCAAACGTCGGTTTCAATGGTGCAAGGAGCGCAAATCTTGGGCTGTGGAAAATGTGAAACATGCATTGTTCTCTGATGAGTCCATCTTTACTGTTTTCCCCACATCCGGGAGAGTTACGGTGTGGAGAAGCCCCAAAGAAGTGTACCACCCAGACTGTTGCATGCCCAGAGTGAAGCATGGAGGTGGATCAGTGATGGTTTGGGCTGCCATATCATGGCATTCCCTTGGCCCAATACAATGCTGTGTATCAGGATGACAATGCACCAATACACACAGCAAGACTGGTGAAAGATTGGTTTGATGAACATGAAAGTGAAGTTGAACATCTCCCATGGCCTGCACAGTCACCAGATCTAAATATTATTGAGCCACTTTGGGGTGTTTTGGAGGAGCGAGTCAGGAAACGTTTTCCTCCACCAGTATCACGTAGTGACCTGGCCACTATCCTGTGAGAAGAATGGCTTAAAATCCCTCTGACCACTGTGCAAGATTTGTATATGTCATTCCCAAGACGAATGGACGCTGTATTGACTGCAAAAGGAGGTCCTACACCATACTAATAAATTATTGTGGTCTAAAACCAGGTGTTTCAGTTTCATTGTCCAACCCCTGTACTTTGACGCGCAAGGAATCATGGGATAGGGTGGGACACGGAGGATACACTGGACCAATCCTTCAAATCTGGGGATAAGAAGGACGCATTTGTTGGAACCTTGGAGATTGGACAGCATTCGTCTTCTCATCCAGGACGGCCTAAAAATGCGTCCTTCAAAGGATGGAGTCCTGAATCTGGACACTGCAATAGTGAATGACATACGTGAATCAGTAAATCTGTGTTTGATCAATCTGTGGCTTCAAGAACCCAGATGTGGAACACAAAAAACTGAATTTTGGAACTGAAATTGAATTTCAGACCTGAAAGTAAATTTCAATACAAAGCAAAGCAAGCAAATTCAGTTTTAAACCATTATATTCAGTTTCAGTTTAATGAAATTCATTTTCAAACCAATGCATTTAATTTCGAATTACACAAATACAGATTCAGTCTGAGCAATTCAAATTCAGTTTCTGATGGCACAAGTTTTTTCTTATATCCGGGGCGACGAAGTAGAAGAAATCCACAGTGAACAAATGGTTAACTTGCAGCTAACCTCCGCAGCTGTGGGGTGGGGCAGCTCGTTCTGTCGGGCCAGCTAAACTGCACGTTACTGCTGTAACCATGGTGATGCGGTCCCGTTGTCCTTCCTTCAGACCGGGAAAACTGCTCCACTCGGCGTTGTAGAGACAGGGTCTCTGCTTTGAACTCTCTGGAACACAGTTTGCTTCTGTAGACCTCAGAGGAAAGTCAAGCAACGCTTGCACCTTAATTACCCGCGTTCATTAATGAATACCGGATACACAAACAGCCATTCATTCCTGCTTAACTTAGTGCATATGATCGCATGATCGTATGACACTCTTGGATCCAGTTTGAAGAGTTATGTCTGTTTGCCAGCAAAGAGACATTTTTTGTTCGCGCGCTGTGTCCCTCCATCCAGTTCCTCTGGGGACCTGCGTTGAAGAGGTCAGTTTGTTTCAAAAGCGGGGTTTTTATTCATACAGTGATGTCACGGGAAGTCCACTGTTACCCCTGTTTCTGGCTGTGCTGGAAGTAGGTTAATGTGATTTATTTTGAAAGTTCCAGAAAAGTTCTTACTGGCCTTTCATTTTGTACAAATGGCTGTGGTCCCAACAAATGCATGTCACAGTGCTGCAAAGAAACATGCAAATGCACTGGTTTCATTACAAGTAATAGGTTTAATGACTTTTAACCAGCTGACTTTAGAAGTCACCTAATTATTAGCCCATTTGTATAATTTAATCTCAGTATAAATACGGCTGTTCTGTGAAGGCCTCAAAGTTTCTTTTCAGAAGATTAGTGAACAAACGACAAGGAACACCCCAGACAGCGCAAGGTTAAAGTTTTGGAGTTCAAAGCAGCGTTAAATTATAAAAACAATATTATTTTATGATTTATAACATTTTTACTAAATTTAAAAAAAAGTTGAAAATCATGTCCTGTTTTCCTTCTACTTCACAATTATGTGTTATACAATGGCAACATGGGGAAATATTCCAGGGGTATGGATTCTTTAACATGAACAAAAGCAAAACAGATACATTTGTTTAATTTATAATAAAGTTTATGTTGGAATTAAAATTTAAATGTGAATTGAAAAGTGTGCATCATCATTCTACACCAACTTTGTATTTTAAGCTGTGGGGAGTTTGTTGAAAACTGAATTTTTCTGTGTCAAATTGACTTTGACGCTGTACTGGTTTAAGGCAAAACAAGACAAAGGATCCAAAAGACTGCAGGTGTTAACCTCTGCAGTCGTGCGCTGTTTTGTCACGCATTTTAAACATACACAGCCCAACGTGTGCACAACTAAGACCAACCACCCATAAATTCAGAAGAGGGCTTGGGCCGTGGGGAATTATTGCATGCTATTGGTTAGTAGCTGGCAGGGTGAATCCTCCAATGGTGCTTGTTAAAAGCACTGCCAGAGCTTTAATAGTCCCAGAGGGTTCGGCTCTGAGAGGCTGGGCTTAAGTCTACTCTGGATAATGAAAAGGCAGAGGAGACAGCGCTAACATGACTTTGTTGGAGCTTTGTTTAAGTTTTAAATCTGCTGCTTGGCGGCCCTTGCTGCACGATTACTTTAATAGTCTGCTGGATAACTAACCAAATTTTAAACTGTTAAGGTCAGTTATTGGCAGTCTGGATTCAGTCCACTAATTTGAGTTTAAGCTATGTGTTGTTTATCTGTTTAAGTACTAGCTGTATGACTGGACTTTATCCAAAATATAGAAGGGCAGTAACCTTTAAATGATATAATTGCCTCAAAAAAGAAAAAAAAAAGGCTTCTATTTGGATCAATTAAACTAATGTATTTTTCGGGCAAAGTGGTTCCTAACAATGCTAATTATTTCATGTGTATTCAAAATTCATGTGCCAATCTGTGTCTTTGAATATCAGTTTCTGGAATTAAAATGTTGACCTACTGCAACACATTGCAGCACACGGGATTTGCAGTTGCATTACCATAAATCAGAACAGCTTCAGCTAAAACTTAGTACAGCTCTAGGATGTCATATTAAACAGATTTCTCAGTGATAGTCCTGCGTAAATCCCACGAGATGTAAGCTTGGGCCATCTGAGCAGCAGCTGTCTCGAGCTGCTCAAATTGGCTCTAGGGCTAGAAACACGATGAAATTAATATGCTGTTTTCCCCTCTGTCATGTGGATTACACTGGCAGGAGTTAGGATTTAGTCAGTGCTGCCCATGACCAGCAAGCAAGCAGCAAGCAGTTCAAGTGCAAGCAGTCAGAACGGTGTAAAGCAGAGCAGAGGGCTAGAGGATGAGTAGAATATCTGCACATGAACAGCTACACAAACAGCAGCTGAGGCTGTTGTAAAGATTACAACAAGGTCATTTTCAAATGCACTGATATACTTATCTATGAAAAGCAACACAGCGTGGTGGTGTAATTAAAATGAAAATCAAAGCTGCAGACAGCCAGGAATAGGAGAAACGAGGAAAGAATCCTCAGGATACCATCCGATAATAGCGATAAGTGTTTAATTTACAGACATGATATAAGCATTACCCCAGGTTGGAATTACTAGATCATTTTATAGATCTGTTTTAATTCTTTAAGCAACAGTGCCTTGAAAAATCTTTCACATCCATTGGACGTCTTTCTATTTTTTCTTATAAAAACAGCCAAATTCATTATATTTTACAGTGATTTTATGTGATTAGACCACAACAAAGTAGGGTCATTGTAAAATCTAAGGAAATTATACTTTTCTAGATTTTTTACAAACTGACATAGTGTGGCCTGCATATGTACGGCAGACACAGTAGACAGGTCAGTTCGTGAAGATGTCTAAAGCAGGATAATGTTATAAAACATATATAAGACATCTCACAGTTCAATCAACTGTCCAAAAAATGAAAATGTTTGGCATAACTGCAAGCCTACCAAGATACGGCCGAGCAATGAGGGTAACAATCAGAGAAGCAGCCATGAGATTTCAGCAGCAGAGATCACAGTGCGCTCTTCACAAATCTGGCCTTTATAGATAAATGACAAGTAATGCCGTTGTTGAAAGAAAGGCATAAGAAATCCGGTTTGCCCTAAGCAATGAACACATTATGTTCATGATGCAATGAAATGGTGACAGAATCATGCTGTGGGGACAGGAAAGCTGGTCCAATTCAATGGGAACCTGGATGATTCTAAATGCAGGGCAATCCTGGAAAGCTATTTTGCAAAGAAGAATTGCAAATATTTTAATTCTCTAAAGCTGGTAGAGACATGCCCTACAAGACTTGTAGCTCAACCTGCAGTGAAATGTGGTTTCAGAAAATGTTGAATCACATGGGCAGAATGAAATGTATGCAAAATTTTCACTTTACCCTGCGATGGACTGGTGACCTGTCCAGGGTGTACCCCGCCTCTCACCCGTAGACTGCTGGAGATAGGCACCATCTTCCCCACGACCCATTATGGAATAAGCGGTAGAAAATGACTGACTGACTATGTTCTGCTGTGTTTTGATCTATTACATAAAATACCAATATAATACACAAAAATTGGAAAAATCTTGATTTCCTCACATGAAAAAATGTGGAAATGTTGAATGTTTAAGACTTTTGCAAGGCACTGTATATTTTGCATAAAATGCCAAAACTGCTGCCAGAGCAGTCCCAAGTTTCTGTTGGATTTATGTTTGATAAATGTTGAAGAGAACTGTTGGTGGGTTGCTTACCAACCAACATTTTGTTTCCAAAATCTTAGTCCAAATTATGCAAAATTTGTTGTGAGACAGCTTCATAAATATCACTGGTGATATCTTTAATCAGAGTCAATAGGTCAAAATGTTTAGCTGCTGTGGTGATGCTACAAGTTTGTTTAGTGACATGGAGGACTACAGTGATTTAGTCGAGGACGTCCTGGTCACAGAGAAAGCTGATTCTGCCATCAGAGCAGATTCCTAACAGGCCTGGGGTAAAAGAAAGAGACCTCGGTGAAGAAGGCTTCGGCCACACACTTGCTTGTGCTTACGGGCGTGAACACTCTTCTGCACGAGAAGGAGGTTTGAGGGAGGCAGTTGTCAAAGGAAAAACATTTTAGCACAGAAAATGTTGGTTGAGGCAAACAATGACTAATGTCAAGGCTGTAGCAGAGCTTGTGGCAACTACATTGTTGGTCATTTTATTTATGTCTTGCTAGTTAATGAGGCCAGATTCAGCTTCATGGCTGAAGGCGCGGCAAGAACACAAACAGTTTCAGAATCATGTCTTGTGCTGTCCCTAACATGTTGTCTTTGTCCAGGGATGCTCTAAACTCAGAGAGCAGCTGTTCAATGTTTGGCTCCCAGTTAGATTACTCTTAAAGGAGGGCATGCTATGTTATGTATAAAACCCTTCTTCTTTGCTTGGCTGCTTTTAGTTGAAAGTCATAAGTCAAAAATATCCCCAAAATTAAAAAAAAATAATAATTTGGCATATATTAACATCCTTCTATGCTAAATGTTTATTCACTGTCATATTCAGCTGCACATGAAAAAAAATAAAAAATGTAAAACTCAAAGATGATGATCTATTTCCCAACAATCTGTTCAACTTTAATTGTAAATAATGCTTAAAAATGGATGGTGTCTTTTAGGATCTGTCTATAAAATAGTTCATGGGCAACAGTTTATAACATTGGAATAATAATAGAAATGCACCAATCAAAGATTAGCCAATCTACAGTTTTTCCACTGATTTCCACTGATTCCACTGATTGTGCCGACATATGATTAATGGCATTCCAAATTTAGTTGATATTTGAAACTTTTTTTTACCTTTATTCTGACATCTCCATAAGGTTGCCAACTTATTCGAATACATCATCTTCCATTACAGAGAGATTAAAGCTCAAAAAAAAAAAGAAAATCAACAGTTTTCGTTGTCTGCTCTGATGAGTTCATTCCTTCACCAGTTTGTTGAAATGCACTGACGTTGGTCACCAAATTGCCATTCTTTGGCAGCTTACTTTCTAGTGCAACTCTGTGGTTTGGAACGACTAAAACTTTAAAAATGACCAGCACCCAGTGAGGTCTAGGCATGTGGGTTGAACAAACAGTTGACATGCATCCATAGAAAATTCAGTTACCTTTTCATATATCTTTTTAATGAAACTTTTTTCATCCTCTGACATAATTTAAACTTTGTTTGCTCCTTAATGATACTGAAAATGCCTAACTATGAATCTTCTGCTATCAAGATATTCTTGTAACACATAAATATGCTGTGTTAACTGATCGTAAAAAAATGTGATTTGTTTTTAGTTTATGACCACACCTTTACTGGTCAGGATGAGAACTGGCAGATTCCCATCACCAGCCTGTCCCTCTGTTCTTCCCTAAACATCAGCTTGCAAAATTTTTAAATAAAAAAAAAATAAATCCAAAATCCATCAAAATGATGCAAAGGTTTTCCAGAGATTTCTTTACATTTTGTTGGTAAAATGGCATTTAAACATCTAGCTCAAACCTGGACATTCTACTGGTCACATTTGGGCCCTTAGATGTGCTTGACCAACCTGTTTGAAAATTGGAAGTCAAACAGGCATAAAGTGTTAATAAAGTGCAGAATCCAAATTTGCACGTTTTATATTGATCCAACTATCCAAAGAACATGATAATCTTGACTAATGACAACATAGTTGCTTCATTCTATATAGAAGCTCTTCAAATGCGAAGGGCCCCACAAGCCACCAGGGGGCCCCAAACCTGAAAGTTTAGCCTCATTTGAGAAGAATTAAAATTAAATTTGTTCTTTATTGGGTAAAATAATGGATATAATAATAAAATAATGAGTATGATAATAACATTTGCCTAAATAATGAGCTATGGTTAGTATATTTATAGCCATAATAAAATACACTGCTTAAAAAAATTAAGGAATATTTTGAAAGCACCTCACATCTCAATAAAAAAAGTCATGCTGTATATGGAATGGGTAATGTGTTAGAAGTAAAAGGATGCCACATAATTTGATAAAAAAATGAAAATAACAGCCCCAAAGAGAGATTGATCGAAGGTTACCATGACATTTTTTTGGTTTTTGCATTTAAACTTCCTTATCTGAACACTCAAGATGAACAGTGGCTCAGAAATTTTGTCTTGGGTAGGACTTTTGTCTTGTCCGTTCTGATCTTGAGGCCATAAGGCTAAGCTTGGCAAAACGTGTCGTCTCCAAATATGAGAGGGTCACAAACTTGACAGGACCAACAATAAGTATTTTAAGACCTACAGGGGTTGGACAACGAAACTGAAACACCTGGTTTTAGACCACAATAATTTTTTAATATGGTGTAGGGCCTCCTTTTGCTGCCAATACAGCATCAATTCGTCTTGGGAATGACATATACAAGTCCTGCACAGTGGTCAGAGGGATTTTAAGCCATTCTTCTTGCAGGATAGTGGCCACGTCACTACGTGATACTGGGGGAGGAAAACGTTTCCTGACTCGCTTCTCCAAAACACCCCAAAGTGGCTCAATGATATTTAGATCTGGTGACTGTGCAGGCCATGGGAGATGTTCAACTTCACTTTCAAGTTCATCAAACCAATCTTTCACCAGTCTTGCTGTGTGTATTGGTGCATTGTCATCCTGATACACGGCACCGCCTTCAGGATACAATGTTTGAACCATTGGATGCACATGGTCCTCAAGAATGGTTCAGTAGTCCTTGGCAGTGACGCGCCCGTCTAGCACAAGTATTGTGCCAAGGGAATGCCATGATATGGCAGCCCAAACCATCAGTGATCCACCCCCATGCTTCACTGTGGGCATGCAACAGTCTGGGTGGTACGCTTCTTTGGGGCTTCTCCACACCGTAACTCTCCCGGATGTGGGGAAAACAGTAAAGATGGACTCATCAGAGAACAATACATGTTTCACATTGTCCACAGCCCAAGATTTGCGCTCCTTGCACCATTGAAACTGACGTTTGGCATTGGAATGAGTGACCAAAGGTTTGGCTATAGCAGCACGGCCGTGTATATTGACCCTGTGGAGCTCCTGATGGACAGTTCTGGTGGAATCAGGAGAGTTGAGGTGCACATTTAATTCTGCCGGGATTTGGGCAGCCGTGGTTTTATGTTTTTTGGATACAATCCGGGTTAGCACCCGAACATCCCTTTCAGACAGCTTCCTCTTGCGTCCACAGTTAATCCTGTTGGATGTGGTTCGTCCTTCTTGGTGGTATGCTGACATTACCCTGGATACCGTGGCTCTTGATACATCACAAAGACTTGCTGTCTTGGTCACAGATGCGCCAGCAAGACGTGCACCAACAATTTGTCCTCTTTTGAACTATGGTATGTCACCCATAATGTTGTGTGCATTTCAATATTTTGAGCAAAACTGTGCTAAACCCTGCTAATTGAACCTTCACACTCTGCTCTTACTGGTGCAATGTGCAATCAGTTAAGAGTGGCCACCAGGCTGGTCCAATTTAGCCAAGAAACCTCCCACACTAAAATGACAGGTGTTTCAGTTTCATTGTCCAACCCCTGTATGTTTAAGTTAAAGGTGATTTTAAAATACTATGTTCAAATTTAAGAAAGGCTTTACCCTATGATTTTTTTTATTTATGAGAATGTGTTGAGTTCTGCCTTTCACTTTTGTTCAAACAGATCTTTTTAACTGATATGTGGTTACATTTATGGATTAATTCCTTACTTCCAACTTATGTAGCCCAAAAACACAGAATATCTGTACTCAAATCAAAATTGGAGTTTAGATGATGAAATTTGTTTGTGTTCCAGTGATCATAGAATGAGGATAGTTTTGAACCGTAAAACATCTTGTATCTATGCACTTTCTATAAAAGGCAAGCTGTGGAAAAATTGTCCATGTCTTGTAACTCTGTGCCTGTCTGTAGCCCACCTATTATACAGCTGGAGGAGGAATCTTGCACAAAATGCAGCTTGTTCCCTTGTGAAATGTGACAATGTAGGCCCTGAATTGCATAAAACCCAGCCAGCACCTTTTCACAAATTCTCATAATGTAAAGACATCTCTTAGCAGGCAGTCAGCGTGAAGATAATGAACCGGAGATGGACATAATCTTCCACCATGTCTCAATAATGACAAACTGTAGCTTCAATTTGGGGGTACTTCCTTAGCATCCCCTGCAATCTTGCTGTTGACAAAGCTCACCAGGCAGTGCTCTCTAGCTGGTCTGATCCATGTGTGCTTGCCACCAGGGAGACGAGGTGCAATAAATGCAGTTTACGGGACACAGGATCCAAGTCAGGGAGTAATGGGCAGTGTTTTAACCAGTGTCAAAGTCATTAATTCTTGACTATGTTGTCATCTTGGAACAGAAATGAGTGACTAAGCCTTCAGGGTGGGAGAAGTGAAAATAGAACATCTGTCTGTGGGTTTAGATTATCCACTCAAAGCTTCCAGCAGCATTTTGTGTCATAAAACTGTTATATGTTTCTTTCAAGCCACAACCACATTATCCCACATATAAACCAGAATGCCCTGGTAACAGCAGAAAAATTGTACTTCAAGTGTAATCTCCACTGTGTCACACACGAGCTTGACTCATTTTTATTTCCAGGACTACTGCTGTATATGCATCTGCTCAGTTTATGATGTGCTTGCCAACACGCTGAGATTATAGTACACTACATATTTAACTTGCTCTGCAAAAAAAAGAAGACAGGAAAGTAGACATTTAACCACAAGAGAGAAAATCCTCCTTTAATTATAAAGTTTTAAGATAAGAAAATAAGTAGAAAAGGCCAGGCTTTATTTAATTTTTTAAGGTCTTTCTTTCTTAATCTATCCCCCCTTAATAAATGGTCATAATTGGACATAATTACTGAACTAAAAGTGGTTAATTTAATAAATAATCTATTATATAAACATCACCATATATAATATAAAGTTAAGCCCAAAATTATTCATATCTCTGGCAGAGCTAGATTTAAAATTATTTTTATTCAGTCAAGACGTTTGGCAATACAGCAATCAACCCATCTTGAAATGCTGAGAAGATTTTTGTATGTTTTCAATGAGATTTCGATGATTTATCTTTGGTGATGAGCTCCAAGTCTTTGAGATTGGAAAGCCTCCTTCCCATCACCATCATCCTCCTTTCACAGATTCTCGTTTAGATTTAGGCTAGCCCCGCATTGATGGAGGGGCTGGTTTGGCTGGCTGGACTGCTTTGTGGCCGTGCGGGGGTGCCACCCGCACCCCCGCATGGCGCACCCCCCCCATGGCCGTGGTGCACCATGCGGTGGTGCGGGTGGCCGGTGTGGCCCAGGTCCCCGGCCGGTGCATGTATCCCTCCCGTGGACTGGTGGGCTGGGGCTGTTGGCGCTGTCTGGGGGGGTTGGGCGGCCTTGGAAGTTTGCTGCTCTGCTGGCTGTATTGTCCAGGGGGGGGTCGGGGCGGTGGGCCGGGTGGTGGCTGGGTTGTGTCCACTTCTAGGGCGTGGGGTCACTGGCATTTGGATCGGCCGGGCCAGGGTCACCCGGGTCTGGGCAGTACCGGCGCTGTCTGCCTGCCTCTGCCCCAGGAGGGAAGGAGACCACCTCCTGGGTCCGGGGGCTGGTTGCCCCTAGGGGGTACCGGCGCCTGGACCTGGGAGTATAGAGTATGCATGGGGAGTGTGAGTGTGTGTATGACGTCCATTGTTGTTTATCCTTACGTTGGGTGTGAGTGATTTTATGTGTATGCATGAGGGTGGGAGTGGGTTATTGTGACTGTGTGTGTCTGTTTTTTTGTTGTTGTTTTTTTTTTTTTTTGCGACAGGTTGGGTCTCGGACTGCTCCCTCTCCTGGATCAGCTTCCTCCCCGCCACACCGCCTGCTGGTGGTTGGAGTCTCTGCCCGCTGGTGTACTTGTGGTTCTCGGTGTCCGGGGCCGGGTGCTTTGGTGTGTGCTGGCTCACTCCCGGTGGCTGCTTGCCGGGGCCTGGCCCCCTGGGCTCTGTCGACTTCTGCTTGGGGGCTGGTGTGTCCCAGGGTCTTGGGCCTTTGGGTCCATGGCTGGATCTGTTCGGGCGTGGACGACTGTGGGCTCGTCGCTGCGGCTCCCTGGGGCTTCTGCACTGTCGCTGCTGGGTGGTTCCCCTGGGACTCTCCACTGCTCTTCTCTGGGGGGGTTGTGGTATTCCCGGCGGTGGTTCTCCTGGGGTTCCTGTGCTTTGGGGGGCCTTTAGATGTCTGTGGCTGAGATCTCCTCAGTGTCCGTCCAGGGACCATGGGGCAGGCCTGTGGGTCCTCACACTATTGCATATTTTTGTGGAGAAACATTGTATACAAAAGCGCGTCCACACCCATACTCACAGGTGTTAAGCTTCAGGTGTTGACAGATACACAGATGTTTTATATTGGGCTGCACCTCTCACTAAGTACATTTTACATTCAGAATTACCGTGTACTATTTAGTTAAAAAAAAACAAAAAAACAGCTGCAGGTGTATAGGCAAGCAGGGTGTAATCTTGTATTCTCTTCATCCTTCTTTCTTTCCTCCACTCTTTCCTCCTTTTCTCCCCTTTTTCCCCATCTCTCTTTTTTGAGCTTCTTTTTTCCTTTTCATTTCAGTCTCCGTGTCCGTAACAATTGAAATATTCCCAAAGAAGTTTATAATAAAGTTTATTTTATAAATATCAAGCAGAGCTTTAAAGCATTAGCTGTGATGCTCTGCTTGTGAAAGTAAATCTGTTGGGCAATTTCTTGACACTCAGACAACAATTCTGAGCGATACTCTGCCGGACAGGACATGGTAAAAAAAAAAAAAAGATTTAGGCTGGGACTCTGGCTGGGTCACTCCCAAATTTTAATGGTACTTATACATTAGAATCCTGGAATTAGTGTTAGAGTGAGATCAGATCAGAAACAGATTAGCCTTTAGCAAAATAATCAGTGATTTGTTTTCTAAAATGTAGTGGTTTTCTATCAGATCAGTTTGTGTTTCAAAAACAAACCAGGGCTACACAAGCATCAATTGCAAGTAACATTTGCATACATTTACATAACATTTAATCTGCTGCTGCTGCTGGGCAGCTAATTAGCTATCTGGCCTCCAAAGTGACTTTAGCTGTAATGTGATTAAACATTTGTTTCCTCAGGATGAGACATGGATTCATATTCTTGAGATAAACGCTACAGCTTTAGCAGGAATGTAGGTTACAGTTCAGTATCTGTGGCTCAATGATGCTGCCTGGCTTAGTGTGTCTATCTCTTCTGCAGATGATGCAACATTTTTTGAGCCAGTGAGATTTGATTGGGTCCATCAAACTAAGCTCCTAAGGGCAGATCTAGAACTGGGAGGCCTATTTGAACATTATTCAAAGGAAATACAGCACGGAGTATATCATGACTTAAAGTGCCAGTCATATTTATCATTACTCCTGGTAAATACGTGTAAACACATTTATGCATTGAGGGGGCAAAATATTTGGATGTTTCACTGGACATCCCTTCTTCTATAGCATCTGTTTTTTGTTGTTTTAAAGATCTGGACGTCTCTAGTTTTTTCATTCAGGTTCACATATTATGATGCTGCCTGCTTCCTGCCTGCTTTTAGGTTTCCAGCCTTAACAAACTGTGACATTTGATTGTAGAGTTCACTCTATTTTTATTTAAAATGTCTTGAAAATCAAGAATATTCTGATATATTGATATTAATATTGATATGAAATAGTTTCCATGGTATGTAGAAGAAAAGAAGGCCACAGCATCACATATCCTCCACTATGCTTAACAGTATGTTAAGCATATTCATTCTTTGACTAAACTCCACATGTTTTTAAAAAACTGAATAAATAGTGAGGAAATTTAAGGTTGGATTCTCTCAGTTCTTTAGTGTGAAATTATTTCTTTAATATTTATTCTAAAGCTTTTTACACATATTTATCACTGATGCCAATAAATGCGGAAGCATGTTCCAACGTCAAATCGATGAAAACATATGTCCTCCTTCTCAGAACCAGGAACAGCCCAGGTTGAACATGCTGCTGTTCTGCTTCTCAGCTGCAGGTTAAACATCCTTCATCAGAAACTTTTCCTTATTTTCACTGTCAGTCAGAAACAGATACATTTTGTGGAGAGAAATAAATTACTTCTTGGAGTAGACATCCCTGTTGAGCTCTTTTCAAGCGCTATCCCTCAACGTGAAATAGGAGGTTTTTTTTTCCTATTCTGTGAGGTTTTGTGCTGAGATTAGAGAATCTTAATTAATAATTTTGATCAAACACAATACAATACAAATAAATGTCCAGAATACAAGTGTATTCAGCAGTATGTGCAAACTCATTGTTTGCTAAAAATACAACATACACTCAATGATTTGATTCAGTTTTCTAAATATGATTTTATGCTTTATTTGAAACCGTCACATCGCTCCAGGAGCATTAATAGAGCCTCACAGGTCCGTTTTTGTTTCAAAAATTGTCTCCACCATAGTTATTATAGGCTCGTGTGGTCGAATCACAGTATTTCCGATAACAATGGCAAACTCTTGGCATGCTTTTCTCTCCAAGCGTCAGATTATCTTAAAGCAATTTTACCAGCAAAGCATCAGTCATGAAAATAAAGACCTACTTTTCTTCGTAAACAAAAATAAATTACAAAAGCTTCCGAATGTGTGGAACATTTTATTCAGCAAAAAAAGCAATTTAAAGCCAGCCAAATGTACCTTTAAAGCTTCTGTAGAATTTTAGGTTTTATAAATGCTTTCTTTGCATTGTGGAGATAAACAAGGGACAATCACAAAGAAGAATCAAAGCTCTACTTGATGTTTTCAATTATAATCCAGTTACCATCCCTGCTTTATATTACTAACACCGCCAAGGTTTTTGAATCACAATTCAGATTCTTTTGAATGCAAACTGCAACATTTTTACCTGTATGTTCAAGATAACTAAACAATATATAAACAAAATAAATAAAAAAATCAGCTTGGAGTGAACCAACACAAATGCAAAATACCTTTAGTTGGTGACCCTGTTCACAATAATAATTTGTTGCTAAATACATTTCACATTTTTTAAGCTTCCTTTTGCACAGGTGAATCTGAGTCCATTAATCAGTGTTTGCTGATGTTTTTAGATGCTTCTTTCAATCATGTTTCAGAGAAAATAAAATTTGTCTTATTGTATATTAAATCTTTATTTAGTAACCAAATGTTTTTTGAAAAGGGTTATTAATCATTCTGACTCCCTGGACATTTTGTCTGTGTTTGCTGAATTGCATTTTTGCAAAACTTGGCTGTGTGGTTGCATCAGATTTGGCCAGTGAAATCTGCTGGTGACTCGAATCAGGCTGTTTTCTTCTTAGTTGGCCACTTGCAACAGCACTGTTTGGTGTGGATGCTGTAACTGAGTAAAGAAGAATAATTTCAAGCTATTAGGATGTGAGAGAGACAGCCAGTCCTTCTTTCCCCAGATTAGAGGGAGGCTGAACAGGAGAACAGCAAAAAGTTTTAAATCTTATTTCTCTGACATTGAAAATGTTGAATTTGAAAATATTAGCAGTTGTTTGGAGATCATAGAGTTATGGTAATGATCTGCGTTCTCTATGGAAGGCACACAGAGAAACGGCTTTTTTCTAGTACTAGCCATGCTAACATTGATAATTGCAAATATAATATAAACATTTTTTAGTAAAATATTAGTACAACCCTATTTTACCACGACTGCTCTCTCACACATGATGGGATGGCTCCTAAAATGGATAGTTAATAACTGCTCATGGCAGCAAAGCTAGAATAAAATGCTCTATTATGTCTTCTCATAGGTCTTAAAAAAATGGCTATAATTGGTAACAGGAGGTCAAAACTTTACAAAAACAGGAGATTGACTACAAAATTCTGAATGGTGCATCACCAATGAAAAAGAGATTTAAAATTTAATGTAAAAAATTGTAGGTGTTGTTCAATCACTTCAGCACAAACTCACCTATAATGGTCACAGTTACAGATTTTGGAATAGATGAATGTAGACACACTGCATGGATACCACTTTTATACAATAAAACAAAATTAAGAAACACAAGTATGTTTTACTCCTTAGTATCTTTTTCCATATTTTTTTTTCCTGAAGTGATACATACTTTAATCAAATTTCACTCTATTCTAGAGTTTTGCAGATTGTGTGGGAACCATGATGAATCAATAAGCAGGCTGCACAGGGGTTACTATACAGGTGTTCTCAGAACATAGTACCAATTGTGTTATCAGTTTTGAAGAATATTTTGGAAAACAATCCACTGAATCTCTGAAAAATGTCTCAGAAACACTGGAAGCTCCAAAGATCTGAAAAGGACATTTAAGTCCCAGGATAGCTTTTAATGCCTTTGTCTCCTGAGAGTACTAACATATACTCAGACATTTCATTAGTCATAAAAATGTAGTTACTGAAGCTTTAATAACCTGCTCTATCACCCAAGACCTTCATTGGACAACCATTTTTACTCAGGGATTTTACATTACTGACAGTCAAGGCTTTATTGTATGTTTAAATCAAAATACTATTACAGAAACAGAAAAAAACTAAATAAAGGAATCAAAGATGTAAAAAGACTGAATGATTGAATTAAGCCAGACTAAGATTAATAAAATTCTCAATAAATGATCGAATGTTGAGCCAGCAGAGCAGGATGATGTAACAGTGCTGTTACTTCATACTAACCATTTGCTCATTTTCTCTGTTTCTTCAGTAACCAAGTGCTGGACTGGAGGATGAGAACTAAATCTCTGACTTGATGAAAACAGGGCAGGCTGCGTTCCTCAGAGAACCCTCTGCTAGAAAGACACTCATTTACTCGATTGATAGGGTGCTTTATTGCCTGTCACTTCTCTTGCTTATGCTCCTACCATCTTGTCATCTCCTCCCTGCCTATCTTATACCTATTTCTCCTTTTATCAGCTCCCTTTCTCAACCTGGCTGTCTTTCTTTGTTGCGAACACAAACACAGTGCCTTTTGTGCCCTCTGTGTCCAAAATGACCTCTTAATCATCTTTCCTGTGTTCAGCCACATCTCATGATTCACAAACACAAAAAGGGCTACAGATTTCATGGTTTACTTATCAGTTCTAGATAATTAACTGGGACATTCTAAAAAAAAGAATATCGGGGAAATGTAATTTGACTTTGTCCACTCATTTCAGAACGTGAAATGTGTTCTATAGATTCATTACACAGCCTTTATTTCTGATTATTACTACTTCAAGTTAATAAAAACTCAAAATTCAGTTTCTCAGAAAATTAAAATATTACATAAGATCAATAGAAAATGGATATTTCAAACAGAAATTTCAGGCTGAAAAGTATATTCATTTCTATGCACTCAATACTTGGGCCCTCTGGCTTTAATTACTGCATCAATGCGGTGTGACATAGAGGCGATAAGCCTTGGGTACTACTGAGATGTAATGGAAGCCCAGGTTGCTTTGATAGCAGCCTTAAGGTCATCCGTATTGTTAGGTCCAGTGTCTCTCATCTTCCTCTTGAAAATACCCTATAGATAAACATGGATCCGGTGCCTCTCTGCTCTTTCTTCAAACTCTAGAACCTTGATTTCCAAATAAAATGCAAACTTTCAACTGAAAAGAGAACGTTGGACTATTGAGCAACAATCACATTCTTTTCCTCCTTAGCCCAAGTAGGAAACTTCTCTCTTCCAGGATTGGTTTGACACTGGGAATGCAACCTTTGTAGCCTATGTATAGGATTCATCTGTGTATAGGATTCATCTGTGTGTAGGATTCATCTGTGTGTAATGCCTTTTGATGAGCTTAGTCCACTCCCTGTGAAGCTTCCCCAAATTCCTGAATGGATTTTGTTTGAAAGTCCTCTGAAGGCTACAGTTGAAGGTCCACCTTTTTTCCTTCTACCCAACTTTCCATTAATGTGCTTGGATACAGCATTCTATGAACAACCAGCTTTTTTTTGCTGCGCTATTGGCCTTTATATTTTTGTTATTTTGGAAGTAGGCAGAAAGGAAGTGGGGTAAAAAGAGGGGGAAGACATGCAGCACAGGTTGCCAGGGTTGGGACTCAAACCAGGAACAGCTGCGTCAAGGACTGAAGCCTCTGTATATGGGTTGTGTACTTTACTGCAACACCAGGGGCCGGGCCCTAAACCAGCTTCTTTAGCAATGACCTTATGTGGCTTACCTTCCTTGTGGAGGATGTCAATAACTGTCTTCTGGGCATCTGTCCAGTCAGCAGTCGTCCCCATGATTGTGTAGCCCACTGACCCAGACCACCTAGAGGCTCAGGGAAACCTTTGGAGCTGTTTTAAGTTAAATGGCAGACATGGTTGTGATACCATGAGTTTCCAATATTCAACATTTTTTACAATATACTAATTTTCTGATATTCTGAATCATGTGTTTTCATTATCTGTAAGTCATAATCATCAAAATTACAAGAAATAAAGGCTTGAAATATTTCACTCCATGTGTAATTAATCTATATAGTTTTTGAGATTCACTTTCTGAAATAAGTGACAAAAAGTATTGTACGATATTCCACGATTTTCTAATTGTTTAGATGTACCTGTACTTTTTGCTGACAACACTGCTCTTTGAGCTTTAAATTTGCAAAGGAAAATAATGATCAACAAGGTGTTTAAAATAAATTGGGAATAACCTCAGAAATGTGAGAAGCTATTTAACTGTAACTGTGTATTCTACAATATGTCTTATCTAGGGCTGGGATTTCGATGCTGTAATTTCAGTTTGTTAAGAACTAAAAAATGCATTTAATCCCACCAAGGGCAAGGCCATCGTGGTGGTCTGGGCAGGTTGCTAGTGGTTGGGGTTCAAACTTCACCTTAATTTTGGGTCAAATGCTGTGTAAAGTAGTTTTTCAATAAGTACCGTTCAGATGTCCAAGTGCAAGTGAATGGAGTGCAGAATGATCTCCAAGCTATCTAGCACGCCCTCTGCGTTTTGTGTCACTGCTGATGACTTGCATCCAACAATGGCAAAAAATGATACAGGAAGCATCGCTAAATGTGATGGATAACATGAGTGCAAGTAAAGTGGAAGCATGTCATTGAAGTATTAAATATAGACTTTAGCAGGTAATTTTACAACAGAACCCAAACATTTTCCACCTTAAGCACTAGAATATCTGTGGTGACATGAAACATCCTGACAAGGTGGGAGGACAAACAGCTGAACATGTGATCACAGCCTGTCAATGTTGCTATGCCAACAGTCCAGAAAGTTTTTTTTCTCTTTTTACTTTATGCCTAAGGGCCACCCAGTAAAGGACGAAAACAAATTTAAATGTCTTAAACTATTTGGTGTTCCATCCTTGAAAAGTGCTGCATCTGGATCTATGTGATTGGATAAACTCCATCATCAAAGCAAAGCTACAAGACCCCAGTTTCCACCAAACCAAGGTAGAAAAATCTGTATGTCATCACAATACAAATTATACATGTCTATTTTCTAGTATTGTGTGAATATTTAATATTGGCTCTGTTGTTCTTAAATCTCTTTACAATATAGCTCTTAAGGAAAAATTGGAGTTGGCTAAATTTGGTATCGAAAGTCGGCAACATTGCATCTTGAGTTAAAAGGGTTTGACTGCCAGTTTAGGCAACTTTTAATTGAAGACTCAATTTTTTTGGTGGTAAATGAGCACCTATTAAGCTTAAAGTGCAGAAGAGCAGATATTTCAAAGATCTAGAAGGTTAATATTTGATATTTATTCATAGCTCATCAAGAGGACCAAGCAAAACCTTTGAGGAGCACAAAGGAATAGGCAGTCTATACGTTTACAAGACAGATATGAGTTTTTTTCCCCCTGCTTTACTTTAGCAGTGACATATCTCCAAGGCGATCTCAAATGGAAAATCAAATCACTGATCAGCCGGAAAACCGCCACCTCATGCATAAATAAAGACCACCCCTAGCCCTTGGTCAAATGGTGCACACTTGATTTCATTCACTCTTAAACCAATCTGATGCTCCCTCTATGCATATGTGCCATTGTTTTTATTTAAGCATGTAGGAAATCATCAATTAAAGGAGGGGTCACATGTAGTAAAACCGCTGAAGAGGACTGACAAACACGTAGCTGCAAAGATGTTGCAGTGAATGCCACTAAGCTCATTGCCCCTCATTGACCCGAGAACAACGAAGGGCAGTGAGTTATGAGTGAGTGTGCTTTTGACCATGGGGACACTAACTATAATACAGTATCCATACACTCCCCTCCCTACTCTTGCTGTCTTTTCTATCTGCTAACCCACATTGTCCAGCTTACCAGCCACCCTCACAAAACACAGCGACTGCATTGATGCTGCAAGCAGAAGACAATGGATGTTTTGTTTTCTTTTCTTTTTGCTCACTGTTTGATGTCTAAAAACAGCTGGCAAGAGGAGAAAGATGTGAACACTGTTTCTTTTCTCATCCAAGGCTCTGTCAGTAACCTTTAAAACACTGAGCTCAAACAAAGAAGGTACCTCTAAATAAGAGCTGCTTTTATTGAGTAATTCCTCCCAAAATTGTATGTCAGTGGACGGCTTTTCCTGCAGAAGTTAATTGTGTGGCGATCATCATCGATTTCCCAAGGGGTAATCATCATTTATTATATTTTAGACAAGTAAGAATTTAATGCAGTATCACAAATGGCTTTCTGATGAATAGAGAGAATCTTCTGAAGAGGTAGCAGTGCATGGCCTATTCTCCCAAGTCTGGGCTGCTGCTGTTTATTCAGGACAAGCTTTCTCTGTTGTCTGAACACAAATTCAATTCAATTTAGTGTACAATCAGCAAAGCATTGTAGCTTTGGATACTGTAGACAGCCGTTTTAAGGTTTCTCACACAGAATAAACAGCCAGGTGTCGGAGATAATTCTGGCTGTTTTATATATGTTATCTTGCAAAAGTATTCATACCCCTTGAACCTTTTCATGCCACAATACAACCACAATCTTCAATGTATTTAATGTATTTTTTTATGCTCTTGACCAACATAAAGCAAAGCATAATTGTGAAGTATGAAAAAGTCTCCTGTATATTTATATTCAGCATCCTTTAGTCTGACAGCTGAAAATCAGGTGTGCCCAACTCCAGTCTGGAGAACTACTATCCTGCAACTTTTAGATGCACCACTTTTCTAACACATGCGAATCAAAAGGCAGATTCCCTCACCAGCATGTCATTTAGCCCTGCAGGGATCTGGTAACAAGCCATCAATTTGATTCAGGTGTGTTGGAGAAAGGATGCATCTAAAGGTTGCAGGACTGTAGCTCTCCAGTACTGGACGTTGGCACCCCTGCCCTCAGAATATCTAGTACAACCAATTGCCTCCAGAAGTTGTCTAGTTAGGAAATGGAGTCTGCCTGACTAGGCAACATCTGGAGGGAATTGGTTGTACTAGATATTCTGAGGGCAGGGGTGAGGGCAGATACTGTATGTAAGCAACATGCTACCTCTGAAATTACTTAAAATTTTAACAGACTCAACGGAAGAGAAAAATATCCTGAAATATTTTCTCTCTGCACACTATATGGATCAAAGTATTTGACCAAAATCAGGCTAAACTCACATTAAATCAAACAAACAGCAGCATGCTTTATGCTAATCAGCTTAGGACAATTGAGAGGTCCTCTGATTTTGCTGAACTCCCACCACCAGTTTCAAAGGTCAAGACCCTAGACAGGTCCATCAACCCCATCAACGAGCTCAAGGAAGAGCCATTTGGAGATAATCCTTCTCACATTTCTATGATCTAAATCTCTGCCTTTCTATAGACCTTCATCACATGTCACTATGTTTCTAGCTGTATCTCATTTGTGCCTCTGGGCTGATGGATCAAAGGTCAGAGTGTTTTGTCTTTTTGTCAAACGTAGAGCAACACTAAGAGCCAGAAACAACAGACTTAACTTTAACCTCTTGCGGTAAAATTTCTTTGAAATTAAGGCTTTCAGTACAGAGTCAGCTGAGGTCAATCAATTTTTAAGCAAAGTGTGAAAAAAGCAGGATGACCACAGCTGTTAAATAAGTTCATCCCTGTTGTGATAAAAATAATTATATCATGCCTACCTACCAGATCATTCCTCATGCAACAGATTTACTTATAAACTATTATGCTCGCCTTTAGTTTTGTTTGATTACATCATAGATTCTCTAAAAGCACAGGTGTAGGGTTTCCCTTACCATGTATGTAGCTGCGATGTCTTATTTCAAAACACTTTTCTGCCTTTCTAAAGATTTAAGAGCCAACCCCAGGGAAATATATAAATTATATTTTATCTTTATGAACAGTATACATTTTTGATGGGATTTTTACGAAACATACCAGTATTATTGGATTGCTGATTCAGTTGTTTTCTGTGATGTTACTGGTAATATAAAGTCATTATGGAGGATGAAAGGAAAGCTTAACATTTTAGAGATTAGAACTTTATAGACATATTCTGGTTGGATTTTGGACCACTCTTCTTTTAACACTGCTTGGATTACTGGCTAATAACCAGTTTTTTAGCATAGTTCAAAATCAATCTAATTTAGATTAGTTTGATCTCAACAAAATTTATTTTACAGATCATCTGCTGTGTGTATTGAGAGCAATATGTGTAAGCATTATACATGTCATAATGACATAAAATCAAAGTACACACAACAGGAACAAAAAAGAAGGTTATTTGAAAGCTGTTAATGGTCTGTTTAAAATGAAGGGATTTAACACAATCACATTAAATGCAGGACACTTTAATGAGCGTTCTGTGATTGTGTGTGTGTGATTACGCCCTCAAGTTAACCACATAATGCTGCTATTTCATTTTTTCTTCTTTTGCAGAGACATTTCCTCTGGTATGTGACTGAGTTAAGGCCTTTTCAATGCAGCAGTGGAAGAAAACCGGGGAAATAAAGGAGCAGACGTTAAAAACAGGAAACAGAGCTCAGAGAAAAGAAGTGTGCGTAAAAGATTTAGAGGTTGGATTAAAAATGCAAAAAGGAAAAGGGAGGCTTAGCTCCCACCCAAAACCTCTTGGCTTTACTTTTTTAACATGCAAGGACTTTAGAGGGAGATGAAAATAAGAAAGTAAGTAGAGAAGCTTGAAAATGGCTCAGGTGAATGAGAAGGAAGCCAGGCTATGCCATATTCCTACATTTTAGTCAAATAGAAACGTCAATCCATAGAATTACTTTAGGAAAAAGAAAATACATCAGTGTACTCTTTATTTTTTTTCAAATTTTCTTGATGTTTTCTGATCCTCCTCAGACATCTGCAACTATGCATCATGAAAGGCAGCACAGCTGGGTACAACAGCATCTACAGGGCAGTGGTCAAAGATCACTGACTAGCATGCATCCAGAGAATGATAAAAGAAGCCATTTACATCAGATGAAAGACTCTCCACAACAGGTGTGTCAAACCCCAGTCTTAAAAGGTGCAGTAGGCCACCAACTATGGCACATTTAGTGGTAGGGACGAAACATCAACAATATGCTTTACATTGACTGTGGTCTGCCCATACTTTGACTACAAGCTTTGTCCTCAAATCATTAGCACATCGCCGTTAGCACAGCTGCAGCTCACCAGCAATCTTGAGCACGCATGGAGAGGGTGTGAGCAGTGCGTACACAAGCATGATTGACACTGCTAAGACATTCTTCCTGGCTCTGATTGGTTGTTTCTGATCAGGAGCAGTGCATTTCTGCAAAAGGCAGTAGGTCCACTTTGAGGAGCCAGAGGAGCTTGATTTTTTTCCACAGGTAATCTTTATGATATACTTTCAGGATATAAAAAATAAATTTTTACTAAAGTTACCTACTGTAGCTTTAAGGTCCGGTGTCCAACACACTTGAATCAAGGGGTCAGAAAGTTCGCCTTAGCATGTTATGAAACTCTACAGACTCATGCAAATTATTTGATTTAGGCGTTTGAATCAAACATATTAAATGTGCAGGACTCTGGCCATCTATGATTAACCAAAATAGGGGCACATTTGCAAACTTCCTGTCATACTGGTATGGTATTAATGCAGGGTGCAAAGACTACTGGAAACTATTAGATGAGTATTGGTGAATATTGGCTGATCACCTTAAATTTTTGTGAGAACTATACTTAAACAGTGCTCAAAATATTTATTTTCATCCTTCCAGGTATGATCAATCATTACTTACTTATATTAAATCGAGAGATGTCACGCTGTGTGTGTGAGAGAGGGAGAGCAGTCACTGTAAAACAATGTTTTTACGCCATTACGCTTGTCAACACACACATATATATAGATATATGTGGATTCTCAACAAAAGTAGCATAACTATGAATGAACAAAAATTGAATAATTGGAAGTAAACAAAATAGCCGCCCTTTGCTTTGATTTCTGCTTTGCTCTCTTGGCATTCTCTCCATGAGCTTCATGAGGTGGTCACCTGAAATAGTTTCCTAAAGAGTCTTTAAAGAACTTCCCAGAGGTTCATTGAGATAGCCAAAGGTTAATATTTTAGTCGTCACATCATAGGGCGGGTTAGGGTTAGGGTTACTTTAAGGAATCTAAAATATAAAACATATTTAAAGTTCTTAAAGAATTTCTTGTTTGCTGCATAATTCCATATGTATTAATTTACTGTTTTAAAGCCTTCAGTGAAAAGTCGTAAACATATATATATATATATATATATATATATATATATATATATATATATATATATATATATATATATATATAAATATATATACATATATATATATATACAGCATAGAGCAAACGTTTGGACACACCTTCTCATTCAAAGAGTTGTATTTATTTTCATGACTATGAATATTGTAGCTTCACACTGAAGGCATCAAAACTATGAATTAACACATGTGGAATTATATAATGAACAAAAAAAGTGTGAAACAACTGAAAATATGTCTTATATTCTAGGTTCTTCAAAGTAGCCACCTTTTGCTTTCATTACTGCTCCGCACACTCTTGGCATTCTGTTGATGAGCTTCAAGAGGTAGTCACCTGAAATGGTTTTCACTTCACAGGTGTGCCCTGTCAGGTTTAATAAGTGGGATTTCAAGAACTATAAATGGGGTTGGGACCATCAGTTGTGTTGTGCAGGAGGTGGATACAGTACACAGCTGATAATCCTACTGAATAGACTGTTAGAATTTGTATTATGGCAAGAAAAAAGCAGCTAAGTAAAGAAATACGATTGGCCATCATTACTTTAAGAAATGAAGGTCAGTCAGTCCGAACAATTGGGAAAACTTTGAAAGTGTCCCCAAGTGCAGTCGCAAAAACCATCAAGCGCTACAAAGAAACTGGCTCACATGAGGACCGCCTCAGGAAAGGAAGACCAAGAGTCACGTCTGCTGCGGACAATAAGTTCATCCGAGTCACCAGCCTCAGAAATCGCAGGTTAACAGCAGCTCAGATTAGAGAACAGGTCAATGCCTAACAGAGTTCTAGCAGCAGACACACCTCTAGAACAACTGTTAAGAGGAGACTGTGTGAATCAGGCCTTCATGGTAAAATAGCTGCTAGGAAACCACTGCTGAGGACAGGCAACAAGCAGAAGAGACTTGTTTGGGCTAAAGAACACAAGGAATGGACATTACACCAGTGGAAATCTGTGCTTTGGTCTGATGAGTCCAAGTTTGAGATCTTTGGTTCCAACCACCGTGTCTTTGTGCAGCACAGAAGAGGTGAACGGATGGACTCTACATGCCTGGTTCCCACCGTGAAGCATGGAGGAGGAGGTGTGATGGTGTGGGGATGCTTTGCTGGTGACACTGTTGGGGATTTATTCGAAATTGAAGGCATACTGAACCAGCATGGCTACCACAGCATCTTGCAGCGGCATGCTATTCCATCCGGTTTGCATTTAGTTGGACCATCATTTATTTTTCGACAGGACAATGACCCCAAACACACCTCCAGGATGTGTAAGGGCTATTTGACCAAGAAGGAGAGTGATGGGGTGCTGCGCCAGATGACCTGGCCTCCACAGTCACCGGACCTGAACCCAATCGAGATGGTTTGGGGTGAGCTGGACCACAGAGTGAAGGCAAAAGGGCCAACAAGTGCTAAGCATCTCTGGGAACTCCTTCAAGACTATTGGAAAACCATTTCAGGTGACTACCTCTTGAAGCTCATCAACAGAATGCCAAGAGTGTGCAGAGCAGTAATCAAAGCAAAAGGTGGCTACTTTGAAGAACCTAGAATATAAGACGTATTTTCTGTTGTTTCACACTTTTTTGTTCAGTATAAAATTCCAGATGTGTTAATTCATAGTTTTGATGCAAGAGCGGTGCCCAGCAGGTATCATGATCAACTTTCTGAACCACCTCAGCGGATTCTTGAGACACGCATAGGAGGTTCCTGTGGTGGAAGACAGCCTCTCTCTAAAACCAGACAACCTATTTAGGAAGCTCAATATGGTTGTTTTTCAGATCTCGACAATTTTGGTCATGATCTACCTTTCTTCTTCATAGGTGAGGGTCTGACCTGGTAGTAATAGTACATGCCTCAGTGAGATGCTTAAAACAAATTTATATAAATAGTCAATAACATCTAATTTCAGCTTAGATCCTACTACATATGAAGTGTTGGACAGCAGCTGGTCACCACCCTGTGCCTTCCTATCTGCACAGAGAAACATTGCTCTGCAGAAATGAGGTGGATCACAATGACCTAGTTTGACATGGATTACTGGAGCAAAATGAGTGTCAAAACGTGACAAATCTCGCAGAGCCCTAAATTCCCAAGTCTCCTTTTGTCCATTCCCCTTGCCATACTAAAGAGGCACTCTATCACAAGAGGCAGTGCAGTGTTAGAGGACATGGCTGATTTATCAACAGTATGGTGGTTCTCTGTCTAAAGCACTAAGGTTAAATTTACCTTACCTTTCTTCTCTTTTATGGCTTTTACAGCTGTGAAAACAATAATGCTGTCTCTGAGCACTGATACTCATCATATTGATCCAACAGTCTGTGAAATTTTATGAAATCCACAGAAAACCTTCTTACAGTCATAGTGGAGAGATATGACATTAAAGGACATAAATTGGGGTGAATGGACATCTGCACTGACACACTGGCCCTGATGTGCAAGGCCACAGTGGTTAGGTGTCTGTCACAGTCTTCATTGAACTGGTGCCAATTGGTGCCAATTACCAGCCATGAGCAATACAGTCACAGGCAGTCGATACTCTCCTCTTTATTTGGAAATGATCATTTGCTTGAAAAAAAGAGAATGGAAAAACATTCAAGTTACAACTGAACAAAATATCTCTTTACCTTGATTTTTCAGTTTCTATTTAAATAAATAAATTATCTCTAAATCGCTTTATCACTTGAACCTTTTGACATTTTGTTAAGTTGAATTCAAAGACTTCAGTGTGTTACTGGCATTTTGTATAATAGAGCAACACAATGTACTTTATACTTTAGAAGTAAAAACCTGAAAAGTGTGACATGCTTTCTTTCTCTAACCTTACAAAATGTGAAATGTTTGGCGGGTATGAATACTTTGGCAAGACACTGGATGTTGACAGTACTGATGATGAAGCTATTGAAGGAAAGCCCAGTTAGATATAAATTATTCACAGAATATGCTACTCTTTACGCTCCCCAAAACAATCCCAGTCTAAAGTATTTTCTAAACTGAAAGGACTGAATCAGACTATGGAAAACTATTTCACAGTGCGTGGCCTCAGACCATTGCGCTTTTACTCTTAAGTGCAAACAGTGTTCACATGAGTCAGCCAATCTTTACTTAGGCATGCTGAAAATGAAACTGGACACTCCTTTTCTTTTTATTATCCCCCTGATATTTATAGCTTACTGAGAAGAAGATGCTGCAGAAAAGGGATGCAGTGTTTTCCTGACTTTTCTATTCCAGCCAGTTGTTTTCAACACAGAATGTACAATTGAGATGAGTGGTTGGTTTTGCGTTGCGTGCTTCACTTCATCCCCTGCATGTATCCTGTATGTTGTAAACAGCAAAGCCATCTTTCTGTATAATTAAAGCTGTGAGTGCAGACAATCATGTCCTGCTGGGAGAGATGAATGCACACAGAAGCATCTCCATCCAGCTCTCGGAGGAAACTTATTTGTGATATCTTATTTTGAAATAATTTCTATAGTTACTGTATCATTATGCAAAGCACGCTGACCTGTTTTTGTAGAGTTAAATGCAAAAAATATTTATATTAATCATAAAAGTTTGAAAATGAATGTGGTTTTCATTTCAAATATTCTATAAAATTATTACAAATAGAATGAAATATTTTAAGCTTTTATTTCCTGTAACCTTGATGATTATGGCTTCCAGATAATGAAAACTCAAATTTCAGTCTCAGAAAATGTGAATAATGTGAAAAAGTTAAATATTGGAAACTTATGATGTCACACCCTTATCAGCTAATTAATTCAAAACACCTACAAGGGTTTCCTGAGCCTCTAACTGGTCTCCAGTGGGTTTTCATTTCCTATAAATCATAATCATCAAAATGACAAGCAATAAAGGCTTGAAATGTTTCACTATGTGTAATCTATGTAATCTATGTAAAATATGTAAGATATGAGTTTCATTTCTGAAATGAGTGACAAAAAATACATTTTTCACAATATTCTATTTTTTGAGATGTACTTATAAATGCTAAAACACTGTTTGTATTACTAAAGGTAGCTATGATGTATATGAGTGTATATGAGTCCAGCTTTAACAATATTGTATTCCCTGACTGTAAATACAACACATAACACAAAAATCTATGCGAAAGCCGCAGCGGGCGTGCATTCATCCTCACCCAAAGGCATACTCTTTATCTCTTCTACTGCTATTGCATAAATGCTTCCTCATGCTCTCCTCCTCTTTTATCTCGTTGTCTTTGTCTTGCCCTCCCCTCAATGTGAGCCTAACACTGAAACGAGAAAAAAAGAAAATCTGCTGACTGAGAGAGGAATGACGCAGTAAACATAGCTGCTCTGAATATCTAAATTAAAAGTGGCCTTGTGTATCATTTGAATTATTCATTATGGTAAACTAGATGCAGCTGTTACTACAGGGCAAGTGAATCTCTCCACGTTAAAGTCAGATAGATTGCTCCATTTGACTTGCTAAAGTGGTGAATTGTAGTTAATTAACTGTAGTCCCGGAAAAGCATTTAGAGGCATGGGTGAAATCAGTTTTGTAAGCTCCTTCAAGGCAACAACGCTGCTCCGAACTTAATAAGATACTCCATTAGCTGTGGAGGTAACTACCAAACCAAACAACCTACAACAGCAGGTTTAACTGATTATGGTAAACTCAATTATTTTTAACCTTTCAATGCAAATAAAATACTTTTTCATTTATATTGAACTAGTTTTTACAGACAAAACCATTCGGTTTTGTCTGTAAAAACTGGTTCAATATAAATAAAGAGAGAATTGTTTAATTGAAAATATACTATATTCCCAAAGATATTCTCCCATCTGCATTTACAGACATACATATGAACTTGAGTGATATCCCAGTGTCAATCCATAAGGTTACATGTGATGTCGTCCCACCCCTTGCAGTTTAAGGGGAAATTTTGACAATTGTGACAATTCTTCCAGAAGAGCATTTGTGAGGTCAGTCTCTTGTTGGACAACAAGGGTTCTATGAGGTTCAGGTCAGGACTCGTGGACCTCATTAAAGTTTCCCACACCAGGTTTGCTCATAATGGACCTTGTTTATCTGGTATTCTAGACATAACATATAGTTCAGACCAGGACGCTTTGCATTTCCAACAGAGTTTACCATATAGGACTGGATATACAGATGAAGTCAAACCTAGAAATACACTTTAGCTATATTACTGCAAAAACTATTAATTTTCATTTGTTCCTTAGGACTTTTTCATAATATGAATGTAAAATGAATATAAAAATACCAGATCACATTTTCTTTACTGTAAATTCAAAATTACAATTTTAGTAAAATTTCCCCAAAGCCCAAGAACATCTCTAAGCAAATTTTAACCAGTTTGTGCAATTTTACCAAGTTGTGCTAATCACAATTCATCTTAGATAAAATCATTGACATACTTAAGACTTGAAGACTTAAAATCACCTGCATCATCTTAATAATGGAATAGTTTACAGCATAGAACCTTTTATTGAACAAGTTAATAGATTCACTGAGTTTTGTCATAACGCAATCTTTTTCCTATTCATTAAAGAGCTTATTATAACACTGCAGCTGTCATTGCTATTTATTCACACTGACTTAAGTGACTGAGTTTGGATTCCAAATAGTAATGATTCACATAATGAGTTTTTTTCAAAGACAGAATTTGCCACAAGGTGGAGAGGATGCAGTGGAGAACCCAAATGTAAGAATCATTCACTGGATGCTGCAGGTCTTTAATGACTAACAGGGCCCAACAGAAAGCATTGCAGAGTTAAAAATCTAAAAACTACAAAGTAAACAGGAAATCGGAACAACAAACCAAGCACAAGCCAAGCAGGATTAAAACCTATCACCAATCATCTGGCAAAGACCAAAGACCAGAATAAACACAGAGAAACTAATCACAATACATAACAGGAAGGCGCAGAGATAAAGGGTACTATCACAGTGGTATGATGTTAATATGTTAATTCAGGATATCTGCAGGTGATACTGTATGCTCTCAGCAAGAAGTTGCTTTCTGTGTGACTTTTTAAATCTCTCGCATCATTATTGATGAATTCTGTTGGACAAGAACTCCTCTATAATGATGCATTCTTTACAACAATGGGTTTGGTTTATTTAGATGTTTTTTCATGCACAGGTCTCTTAGGGTTGCACCACAGCCTATGTAGTGAATTTATATCTGGACTTTGACTGGAGAATAGCAACACTTTTATCATTTTCTTTTTCTGTTTCAGACTGTATTGTTGTCGACTTTCCAGTCTAACTGGGATCATTTTCCCTTTGCTTTGCCCAATTTAAGTCAAGCTTTAGCTGTCAGACAAATGGCCCCACGTTTGACTGTAGAATATTTTGGTGAACAGAAGTTTAGGTACTACAAGGTGCCCAGCCCAAATCATCATCCCTCCACCAGAATGATTGAAGTTTGTATTATTTTTGTGGTGATATGCTGTTTTTAGTTATTTCCAAGCACATTATGGAGAAATATCTTTACTTTGGTCTCATTTTTCTAAAGGAAATTGTTCTAAAGGTCTTGTGCTTCATTCAGAGACAATTTAGTAAATTTGTGTTAATAATAAGACATCTTTAAAGAGAAGAGTCCTGCTTCTATTTAGCCTTCTAAAAATCTATTATTTTCCAATGATTTTTCTAATTCTATCATGAACCGTAATATTTGACATGCAAACTGAGACCTGTATTGTCTGAGATTTTATTCTGTTTGTTTTATTTTTTTTAAACAATATTGCACGTTGAATATTGCACATTTTACAACTTCAAAGAGCTAGTAAAACACAAGCCAAAAAACTACTAGCAACTAAAAAATTTACTGTAGATTTGGTTTGATTATTTATATAATAATTAATTAATGATAATCAAGTATAGCCAATACCTGGATAAATTATACAACAATAAAACCACCTGAAAATGTTCATGGTTGTTATTTAGGAATTTTTTACTAAGATTGCGCTGATATTTGAGAATAAAAAATATTTACATTACTTTTGAGTTGTTTTGACATATAAACAATCCAGTGTATGTGTTGTCCCTAATGCACCTTAAAAGCTCAGCTGTTAGGATATCACCTCTCCTGACAGGGAATCCTGTCAACATGTCTGCTGCTGTGTAGCATCTTAGGCTGGTTGAATGCTACTAAAGGCAGCAGGATTTGGACTTTAGCAAATTTGTCTCCAGTGTCAGTGGTGTTTAGGTTCAGTTTCAAGTTGTTTCAGGTGAGTAATTAAGTGTTGAAAAATGCTGACAAGCCTTTGGTTTGGTCCTTCTTTCTTCACTGTCACCATAGCTGAATTAGAAAGATCAACTTTCCTTAAATAACAGGCTTTAGTGATAACTGGGAGTCCACACTGTTTTGATTTGTCACATTTCAAAGTTGCGCAACGGATCATAGCTGTGTGCACTTGGTTCTGCATATAGAAATTATGCACGAGTTCATCTTTAAAACATCGCTGTATTCTTTCAGTATAAGTGCGTGCCGAACCGAAATGGCTGTAGGCTACCGAAAATTTCCAGTACGTATTTGTGCACTGTTACACCCTCACAAGGAATTGAGATAAATACAAAATGACTAACATGTAACACTCCAACAGAAAACTCCAATTTCTGGGCTCAGTCTTTTCTGAATGCATTGAAGACCTTGGTGAATTGCCACAGCTTTTGCTGCTGGCTTTTAAGGAGGTGCAATCTATAGCAGTCTGCATTCTTTTCTTTCCAACTGTACAGACAAATAAAGCATAACACCTCCTGCACAATGTTAACTGCGTCAATTAAAAGCTTATAGGAGTTCCAGTGTACTCTTTAGCAGATTGGCAGGAGCTCTGGCCATGTTTTAAGACAGAAATAACCTCTTGTAATAACAAGCTCTGAACTTCACCTCTCAGTGGGATGTGGGAGACACAAAGGGAGTAATCTCAGTGGCCACATGAATGAGGGCACCTGGTCCGGTCCCTTGTTCTACCGTCCCCTCCCACTGAGCCTTTAAATCTCATCCTCTTCACAAGAGTCACATTTTCACTTATAATGAATTATGAATCCCAGTTGAGATGATATTCAATGTTAGATGAACTGCACATCTTCATCTGGTGACAGCGCCACCATGGCCATAAGGGACAATCCCTTCTCTGTAGTACAAACCCAAATACAAAGGTAAAGCTCATTACTATTAATATTTATGATGGGGTGGCTCAAGCAAAGTGATGCTTGTGTTGCTCTCACACTGTGCAAATACCGTAAACGTGTGAGTGGGTACTTGTAAATGTAAGAACAGAAGATTTGCCCCAGTCTGAGGCAGGCCCATTATTTGTGAATGTTTTTTACAAAAGCGAGGGGTAGACGCCACTACAGTTGATATAGAAAGTGCCTGGCTGTTGTTCCTTCTGCCTGAATACACATGAGTGGCCAGGCTGATCTTCCGCCTGCTCTTTCTTTGCTGAAAAACACCACGAACACATAAATGTACTGTACATTAATGAGAACATGGGCCAATAGTTTGTGTGAGGGTTCAGTGGAGCATTAGTAAATATGAAAAAAAGACCACAGTGAGCAGCCTTTTGCTGCTGAACTGGTGGTATTGTTCTCTACTGTAGATATTACTTTAGTAGATTATGTAAGGTTAGTCATTTATGCTGGTATAAAAAAAGGTGACTGAAAATAGTCTAGCATTTTAAAGATTAACACTGTGTGTCATAATCCTGCGTAAGTTGAGTTGCATGAAGTTGAGTGGTCATAAATTTTCAAAATCTCTGAGCTCAGTAGAGGGAAAATGCAGCCTGCATGACGAAGATGAACCGACGGATAATGGAGAGCACTTCACCAATCCTGCTCTGTTAGCGTCACCCAACGTCAGAGCCACAGGCAGTACTTAGTCTGTCACAACAGTATGAATTATTTACGATAAAATAAGGTGGACGTTATACTTCATAGTGTTGGTATAACTATTATGAATTACTCAAACAGCTCTAAAAACTAAAAAGAGATGGTCTCAGGAAAAAATGCTGCACAATAACATAACCTTAGACGCTCACATGGAAATAGCAAAGTCCAACTCCTATCCCAGTTTTAGATGGATGTCCTTACAAAGGCATTCTAAAAGACTGATAATGAAGTCCAATCTTTAAAAACCACAGTAAAGATGGTGAAATGGTCTCAAGATCTTTAGGTTAAGAAATTGACCCGGTTCTCTGAAACATTAGTGAGGTATCTCACTTTAGTCACTTTAGTCACTCTTGAGTTTTGTTAATTTTTCCTGCACTACTTCAGTGAAAAATGGCTACTGGTCGCATGGCCAATCAGTGAACAGCAGTCTGTTCATGTCACATGTAGTACTCAGCCCTGGTTGTACCTGCTCAGGAGCAGGGATGAAAAAAGTAGGTATATATAAGTAGGTGTTTATTTATCTTTAACCTTTTTTGCGTGGTTCAGCATATAAATGATTGGAGCTTATAAAGATCATAAGAAACCGATACAATATGACCATCAAAACACAGAGTAAATAATTTATCACCCTGTTCAGGAAGGTTCAAAGGTTTTATTTTCAGTCATTAAAGCTATTAACACTGTCAGTGTGAATCTGAATCAGGTTTCATGACTATTAGACTAAACCTGAGAGCCTGTGATAATGCTAAAAGATTGACACTATGAGGAGAGGAGCATTTACAGAGCATTTACTAGAGCTGTGTTATCAGAGGTGTGTAGTAAGAACCAGGGTGTTTGACCTGCACTGGGGGTTAAAAGTGAGGATCTCGCAATACCTGCTTAGCCTTTATTGTTTGAAATGATCACTTCTGAGGATTATTCCTGTTTTCGATTAGTTATTTATGACTGAACAATCACTATAAGCATTCTCCTTGTGAATGTAAAACTCCATCTTTTGATTTTGCTCTTTACAAAAGGGCCTAGAAGTCTTAATACAGGTTGAAGGTGGGATGTACCATATAGCACCTGTTTAGAAAAGAGCCATTTAGTTCTTTGCATAGGTTGGTTCAAACTATACACAACTTTCCAAAAAAGCAGCTTTGTGCCAGATGAAATAATCTGTAAACACTGGAGGATAGCTGCCACAGCATGCCAGAGAAAAATGTAGATGCCACATTCACCTCCCTGCGTCCTTATTTCACTACTAACAAAAAATTTGATTTCTAGACAAATTGTAGATCTGGAAAGTATTGTGAGCTTTACAATTTATTCTCTACTAATCATATTTTTGTGCCTTATTGCGGTTGGTTAGCTAAACAGTATGGTTGGACTGGCTTGGTTGCAGTGTCAATGGCAGATTTGCTCTACGAAAGGGGGGGGAAAGAAATATTGACTGACGTCAAAAGATTGTCAGTCACTGATTGGGTAGGGGGCGGTGTCACTAGTCTCAGCATATTTTAATAACTAATATCTTTGTAAACAAAACTGTTGTAACGCTGGGTTTATTGTGTATATGACCAATATAGAAAGCTAGCATTAGGTAGTGTTAGCTTACCCACACATCCTCTAGCTCGTACCCTTCCGTTTGATACAGCTCCATGACTTCCGTCTCTCTCCTGTACTTATCCAGAGAGTCTGTCTTGCCGGCAGCAGCCTTCTCTGGCTCTCTTCTTCTTTCACAACAACCATAGACTGTGCAACATGTCCTCCATTGTTGATGTGTTTGGGTGACTACAAATCACATCATATTACTTTTTCAGACTGTGGGGCTGCCTTTCTATTGATGATCCCTGCCCACATTGGTCGGCTCAACATGGTTTGGTTCGTTTTACCTTATAATTGAGTACTATCTCTCAATTATAAGGTAAAACGAACCAAACCGTGTTGAGCCGACCCGGCCTGTCCTGAGTCGGGTTGAGTAGGTATAAGAAGCATTCGAAGATGATACTTACTACTTTCTACCAATAAAGTAAAAATTGGATGACTAAAAGAAACAAAAACTTAATCAACCTGTTTTTCATGAACATACAACACAAAACTGAATCTCAATATAGTACGACAACCTAACATATACACCTCGGTTGCGCGGTGGTTAGCAATGTTGTCGTGCAGCAAGTAGGTCCTGGGTTTAAATCCCAGCCAAGTCTTTTATTTTTCTCTTTCTGCATAGTTTGAATGTCCTCCTTGTGCATGCATGAGTTCTCTCTGGCTTCCTCCCCCATTACAAAAATGTGTCTTGGTTGATTAGTCCTTCTAAATTGCTCTTAGGTATGAGTGTACATGTGTGCATGGTTGTTTGTCCTGTGTGTCTCTGTTTTGCCCTATGATAGACTAATGACCTGTCCATGGTGTTCCCTGCCTCTTGCCCAATGACCTCTGGAAATAGGCACCAGCCTCCCCCCCACCGCAGCTACCCTGCTATGATAAGCACATATGGATGGATGGATGGATGGATGGATGGATGGATGGACGGACGGACGGATGCATGGACACCTTAAATATTTGAGTCCCAGCTAACACAAGCACCCTGTAACATGCACAGTACATTCAGCCCTTTCAGGTGACAAAGCATTGTCCTTGAACGCTCAAGTACTCTATGCTGCAATGTACTGTATTTAAGCAGAATGCTGTCATGCTGCAGTAGTGCGGTCTACTCATTATCTTGTGTTGGGTGACGGCGTCTCTGAATCACATGGCCCTGAGACTTTGCCCAAAAGGGGAAAAGAGTCACAGTCACACTTAGGTCCAGATGACAGGGAAAGTGAGCAATAACAGTGTTCTTGTGTCTCCTCAGGATTACATAATAAACTCCACTGATGTCAATCATGCACTAATAGGCAATGTCCTCTAGAAACTTTTTCAGCAAAAAAAAGTACATGACATGTGTCAGATGGAAGCTTATGTGCATATGCAGAAACGTAAAGTCCCCACATATGTCTTTTCTTAATCACGTAGCATGATAAAGACAGCTTATTCTTATCTTCTTTTGTTCTCTGGGAATCATTTTAACAATCCCCAAGAGCCCTCTCTAAACACTGCCAAACAAAACCCAGAATAAATTTAAACCTGGTTCACCTGTCAAGTATTCAGTGTTTGCTGTTCATGACTACAAAGCAAGAATAGTCTCTGTAGGTGCTTAAATGTCAGCATAACAACAAACTGGAAAGCAGGAAAAAAACAAAACAATGCAAAAGCGAATTCATTTTCCAGCTCCATAATCAGTCAACCCAAGAACTACATTTGACTCTTGGGAAATCCAGGTAATGAATCTAGCATAAAGTTGTATATTCAGGTTTTCTGCTTTGAAATGTTTGGGTGTCAGTATCTCAGCAAAAGCAAGACTAGGCAATGGTTAGCAAAAGATTTTAGTTTTTCTATTTTTTTAAATCCAACTCTTAAAATAGGATTTTGATTGTTGAACGTTACACAAGAAAGTACCAGCCAATATATTTTGTCTGAAATTAGGTTTACAAATATATACGTAGGTCATTTGGCAATAAGCATGTAAATTATGTCATCAAACAGTGTATGCAACCTGATCTTTGCCTGCTGTTTATTTATCTTCTGATCTTCTTGCTCTAAATAAACCATATGTTATCATGGCCAAGTTACCAAAACAGCTGCTTTCCTTCAGATACTTTAATGTTTTCATACTCAAAACAAAATGAGTCAGAAAGCTTTCCCAAAAGGTGGTCCATTAGGAATAAGTTAATGATTGCATTCACTTTTACAGCACTGTTACTTTGGTGTTTCCCCTTAATGAAATCTTGATTTTTTTTTAAAACATAATATCAGCTAACAAAATTGTCACTCATAAATTTAAGACAACATGCGTGCTGTTATTTTCATTATACTTAAACGTATGATGTTCTGAGGGATAAGACAGAACTCAGCAGGAGCTCCCTCACCTTATCCCTGCTCTACCTGAAAACGCTCTTGAAAATTCAAATAAACAAACATGGGGTGCCAAAAATCTTTCAATCTATTGTTTTGATGGTTAGAGCATGAAAGTTATATTGTAATTTTTAAAGCGAAGAAGCAATTATAGTAACGTTTAAAGCAAGGGGAGTGGCAAACATTATCAATGACCACTCCCCACAAAGAACACCTTTCTGTGCCTAAGAACTGAACCACCAAAGACACACAGAATAGCCACCAAGCTCTCACCTCTGAGGGAATATGCTGAAGCTCTTTTCTACATAAATTACCAAAAGTTTGCCCCCTCAAGAAAATCTCTGGCTATAGCACCATTAACAGATGCCATTATGAGCTGCACATACTAAAAGTTTGCTATGTAAAAAACATTTTAAATTTCTAAAAAAAAGTGCTACTCACAAATGATCACAAACTGATCTTTTCACACCATAATATATTATAATGTATCATATTGTATCATATGGCATTTTATCATTTCCTTTCAGATATATCATGTTATCATATCTTATCCTACTGTATCATTTTGTATCATGTATCACATTGTATCATATTGTACTCTATGGTATCATATCATAGATCACATCGTCATACTGTATTGCATCATATTGGATGATTTATCATTTACACTGCTCAAAAAAAATAAAGGGAACACTCAAATAACACACCCTAGATCTGAATGAATGAAATATTCTCATTGAATACTTTGTTCTGTACAAAGTTGAATGTGCTGACAACAAAATCACACAAAAATCATCAATCGAAATAAAATGTATTAACCAATGGAGGGCTGGATTTGGAGTCACACATAAAATTTAAATCGAAAAACACACTACAGGCTGATCTAACTTTGATGTAATGTCCTTAAAACAAGTCAAAGTGAGGATCAGTATTGTGCGTGGCCTCCACGTGCCTGTATGACCTCCCTACAACGCCTGGGCATGCTCCTGATGAGACGGTGGATGGTCTCCTGAGGGATCTCCTCCCAGACCTGGACTAAAGCATCCACCAACTCCTGGACAGTCTGTGGTGCAACATGACATTGGTGGATGGAGCGAGACATGATGTCCCAGATGTGCTCAATCAGATTCAGGTCTGGGGAACGGGCGGGCCAGTCCATAGCTTCAATGTCTTCATCTTGCAGGAACTGCTGACACACTCCAGCCACATGAGGTCTAGCATTGTCCTGCATTAGGAGGAACCCAGGGCCAACTGCACCAGCATATGGTCTCAGAAGGGGTCTGAAGATCTCATCTCGGTACCTAATGGTAGTCAGGCTACCTCTGGCAAGCACATGGAGGGCCATGCGGCCCTCCGAAGAAATGCCACCCCACACCATTACTGACCCACTGCCAAACCGGTCATGCTCAAGGATGCTGGAGGCAGCAGATCGCTCTCCACGGTGTCTCCAGACTGTGTCACGTCTGTCACATGTGCTCAGTGTGAACCTGCTTTCCACAGCAAACCTTCTTGTCACAGCTCGCATTGATGTGCCATCCTGGATGAGCTGCACTACCTGAGCCACTTGTGTGGGTTGTAGAGTCCGTCTCATGCTACCACGAGTGTGAAAACACCACCAACATTCAAAAGTGACCAAAACATCAGCCAGAAAGCATAGGTACTGAGAAGTGGTCTGTGGTCCCCATCTGCAGAACCACTCCTTTATTGAGTGTTTCTTGCCAATAGCCAAAGATTTTCCCCTGTTGTCTATTCCATTTGGACAACAGCATGTGAAATTGATTGTCAATCAGTATTGCTTCCTAAGTTGACAGTTTGATTTCACAGACGTTTGACTTACTTGGAGTTATATTGTGTTGTTTAAGTGTTCCCTTTATTTTTGTGAGCAGTGTATATATTAGATGTTATACCACATAATGCATACTTCCTTATATGTTCTTGAAAAAAGGTATGTACTTCTATGGCAATGTGACAAAATAATGCAAAATTATTGTTGTAAAGCACTTTACAATTGAGGTTTACTAATCAAAATAGATATAAACAACCTTATTCCCATGAGAATGCATATTAGTGTGAAAGTTCACAGGGTTTATTTTCAATCTATTGTTTAAAAAACTCAAATACCTAAACAGCAGAAACAAATTGACACAAAGCAATTTGCTAACCATCTAATCTGCTACATTTATCTCAAAACAAGTCTGGATAATGTCAATGACAGCAGATTCTGCAAGCCACCATCTGAGAATACACTGCAGAGGACACAGAAAGACAAAGACTGTAAATATCTTGTAACAATCAAGACATAGCACAGACATCATGCTGATCAGTAACAACATCAAAACAGATAAACTGAAGAATAAGTATTGCCAAACGTTCTCTAGAAAAACAAACGATGGAATACAAGAGTCACAACGCTTTGAGAAAGGAAAGAAATGTGCCGGTGCAATTGCAGAGCTTCCCCAGACAGTTTTGCTCATAGACATTGAAGGACGACAAAATACACCATCATAATTTACAAGTGCGGAGCTATATGTGTTAGAAAGAGCTTCCACATTTATCCACCACTGTAAAACAGGCGCTCTCATGACTGAACTGCATATGCTTCCTATCTTTATAGGAACTCATCACAAATTCATTCTGATGTTGTCAGAAAAACAATCGGCACCTATCTAAAAGTGCATTTGTTAGGTTGTCAATTTTTCATAGTTTTTTGTTCAATTCAATTCAATTGAGTTTTAATTATATAGCGCCAATTCACAACACATGTCGTCTCAAGGCACTTCATAACAGTCAGGTACATACATTCCAGTTAGTCCTAACCATTGAACAGTGCAGTCAAAGTTAGTTATTTATTCAAATTGGATAAAAAGTTTTTCTGTCTAAGGAAACCCAGCAGATTGCATCCAGTCAGTGACTTGCAGCATTCCCTCCTCCCAGATGAGCATGTAGAGACAGTGGACAGTCACTGGCGTTGACGTTGCAGCAATCCCTCATAATGAGCATGCATGTAGCGACAGTGGAGAGGAAAAACTCCCTTTTAACAGGAAGAAACCTCCAGCAGAACCAGGCTCAGTGTGAGTGGCCATCTGCCACGACCAACTGGGGGTTTGAGAGAAAGAACAGAGCAGAGACACACAAAGAATACAGAAGCACTGATCCAGGAGTCCTTTCTATGGGAAGGAAAAGTAAATGTTAATGGATGTAGCTCCTTTAGTCGTTTCACCTAGAAAGAAAGAACAGATATATTTACTCTCACTCACTTAAAACTGTGCACTTATATTTATATTATATTGTAGATATGTTTGTACTGTTTAATTTGTACTGTATTGCACCGACTACGCCAAAACAAATTCCTTGTATGTCCAAAAACGTACTTGGCAATAAAGCTTTTCTGATTCTGATTCTGATTCTGATAAACTCTGAGAAAGTTTTCAAGGTTAGAGTCTGAAAAAGAGCACATATAATTAGTTACAGTTAAGCTCAGTCAGTCGCCATGTCTAGGAGAGAAAAAGGATTAAACGCTAAAAGACAGGGCCATGTGGATCATCGGTAGAGGGTGAGCATTAAGTTGTTGCCAGCAGAAGCTCGGACGATTCCCCTCTCCAGAAAGGTGCCAAAGTTAGACACAGAGCCAGGTCAGGTGTAGCTTCTAGGAAGAGAAAAGAGAGAGAACAAAGTTAAAAGCTGAAATAACAGCAAATAATGCAAAATTGGACAGTAGTGTGAGAATGTAGCAAAGAGGGTGAAAGTGGTCATTATGTCCTCCAGCAGCCTAAGCCTATAGCAGCATAACTACACAGATAGTTTCAGTTCAGATTATTTAGTTAAACGGCACAAGGAACCCAACAAAGGGTCCCGCTGATGGTCATTGTTATACTAAAAACCACAAGGATTGGGATACCTCTCTCTGTCAGACTGATTATAACCATTGGAAAAGAGAAGGGGTCATACAGGTAGCAGAAATGGAAGGTGTGTTGCACCTCAACCATAACTGATCCGGTTTAGGCTAAACCTGACTCCCCCTTACTCCATCCGACAGGGAGGGAGGACGGCTCCCTCCCTGATAAACTAAGCCACTCTAACTATAAGCTTTATCAAAATGGAAAGTTTTAAGCCTAGCCTTAAAAGTAGACAGGGTGTCTGCCTCACGGACTAAAACTGGGAGCTGGTTCCACAGGAGAGGAGCCTGATAACTAAAGGATCTGCCTCCCATTCTACTTCTAGAGACTCTAGGAACCACCAGTAAACCTGCAGTCTGAGAACAAAGTGCTCTGTTAGGAACGTATGGAACAATCAGATCTCTGATGTATGATGGAGCTTGATCATTAAGGGCTTTATATGTGAGGAGGAGAATTTAAAATTCTATTCTGGATTTAACAGGGAGCCAATGAAGGGACGTTAAAATAGGAGAAATATGATCTCTCTTTTTAATTTTCATCAGAACTCTTGCTGCAGCATTTTGAATCAGCTGAAGGCTTTTAACTGCATTTTGTGGACATCCTGATAGTAAAGAATTACAATAGTCCAGCCTTGAAGTAACAAATGCATGGACTAGTTTTTCAGCGTCACTCCTGGACAGGATATTTCTAATTTTGGCAATGTTCCGGAGGTGAAAGAAGGAAATCCTAGAAACCTGTTTAATATGGGATTTAAATGACATGTCCTGGTCAAAAGTAACACCAAGGTTTTTTACTTTATTACCGGAGGTCAATTTAGTGCCATCCAGGTTAAGTGACTGACTAAGCAGTTTCTCTTTTAAAGACTCCGGTCCAAAGACGACACCTTCTGTCTTGTCTGAATTTAGAAGCAAAACATTTAAAGTCATCCAAGTTTTTATGTCTTCAAGACATGCTTGTACTCTATCTAACTGGTTGGGCTCATCAGGATTTATGGATACGTAAAGCTGAGTATCATCAGAATAATAGTGAAAATGTATCCTATGCTGCCTGATAATTTGACCTATTGGAAGCATATATATATAGTAAAGAGAATTGGCCCAAGTACTGAACCCTGTGGTACTCCAAAATTAACCCTTGAGTTTAAAGATGATTTATAATTTACATGAACAAACTGGAATCTGTCAGACAAATAAGATTTAAACCAGCCTAGCGCTGTTCCCCTGATCCCTACAGCATATTCCAGCCTTTCTAAAATAATATTATGATCGACTGTATCAAATGCATCACTGAGATCTAACAAAACCAAAGATCTCAAACTTGGACTCATCAGACCAAAGCACAGATTTCCACAGGTCTAATGTCCATTCCTTGTGTTCTTTAGCCCAAACATGTCTCTTCTGCTTGTTGCCCCTCCTCAGCAATGGTTTCCTAGCAGCTATTTTACCATGAAGGCCTGATTCACACAGTCTCCTCTTAACAGTTGTTCTAGAGATGTGTCTGCTGCTAGAACTCTGTGTGGCATTGACCCGTTCTCTAATCTGAGCTGCTGTTAACCTGCGATTTCTGAGGCTGGTGACTCGGATGAACTTATCGTCCGCAGCAGAGGTGACTCTTGGTCTTCCTTTCCTGGGGCGGTCCTCATGTGAGCCAGTTTCTTTGTAGTGCTTGATGGTTTTTGCGACTGCACTTTGGGACACTTTCCAAGTTTTCCCAATTGTTCAGACTGACTGACCTTCATTTCTTAAAGTAATGATGGCCACTCGTTTTTCTTTACATAGCTGCTTTTTTCTTGCCATAATACAAATTCTAACAGTCTATTCAGTAGGACTATCAGCTGTGTACTGTATCCACCTCCTGCACAACACAACTGATGGTCCCAACCCCATTTATAAGGCTTGAAATCCCACTTATTAAACCTGACAGGGCACACCTGTGAAGTGAAAACCATTTCAGGTGACTACCTCTTGAAGCTCATCAACAGAAAGCCAAGAAAGTGCGGAGCAGTAATCAAAGCAAAAGCTGGCTACTTTGAAGAACCTAGAATATAAGACATATTTTCAGTTGTTTCACACTTTTTTCTCCAGTATATATTTCCCCATGTGTTAATTCATAGTTTTGATGCCTTCAGTGTGAAGCTACAATATTCATAGTCATGAAAATAAAGACAACTCTTTGAATGAGAAGGTGTGTCCAAACTTTTGGTCTGTACTAGTAAAGAGAATTGGCCCAAGTACTGAACCCTGTGGTACTCCACAATTAACCCTGGAGTTTAAAGATGATTTATCATTTACATGAACAAACTGGAATCTGTCAGACAGATAAGATTTAAACCAGCCTAGCGCTGTTCCCCTGATCCCTACAGCATATTCCAGCCTTTCTAAGAGAATATTATGATCGACTGTATCAAATGCAGCACTGAGATCTAACAGAACCAGAACAGACACAAGTCTGAAGAATATCATTAGTGACTTTCAGCAGAGCTGTTTCAGTGCTATGATGAGCTCTGAAGCCTGACTGAATCTCTTCAAACAGGTCATTGCTGTATAAATGCTCACACATTTGATTAGCAACTATTTTCTCAAGAATCGAAGATTGGATATAGGTCTGTAATTTTTCAAGTCATCTCGATCAAGCGAAGGTTTCTTAAGTAAAGGTTTAATTACAGCTACCTTAAAAGCTTGTGGTACATATCCCTTTACTAAGGATAAATTAATCATACCTAAAATGGGGCTGGTAATCAGAGGGAACACATCCTTAAATAATTTGGTTGGGATTGGGTCTAACATACAAGTTGAAGGTTTAGATGAAGCTAATATTTCTGATAACTCAGGAAGCTTTACTGGATCAAAGCAGTCCAAACACAGATCAGGTTCTGCAGTTATTTCCAATGTGGTCTCACTTGCTGAGGATGAAGTAATTGTTTTGTCCTTTTGCTTGTGGATTTTGTTTATAGACCATCTGCACCAGTGTGATATCTCAATTGTACATAAATGTGACACAAAAATGTACTTTTGAAGCTTAAATTGCTACACTATGAAGTCAAAATAATGTAAGCCTGCATTGTTGTAATAACTGTGACAATAATGTAAGTCGTCATTTTAGGATTTAAAATAAATCTTTAATAATGAAATAAAATACGTGATATTCTGTACTCATAGAACATGCATCTATATTCTTATGGTAAAAACACTTTTCTGGGCATTAGTTACCATGTGAAGTCATGAAGAGAAGTTAAAAATGGTACACCTAAAGTATAACATGCCTGATTGACAGTGGCAAAAGGCAGTGAAATGCAATCCTTCACTTCTCTTAGACCTTTATGATACGGTTTAACGTCCATACACAGCCTCACTTTTTACATTCATATATTGACATGATTTAACAGGCAAGAAAGTAGCAAAATGTTTATTTATAGGATATTCCTCTATTTTAAAACAGTTCTGGACCATTTCAATGCAGTTTTAATGAGAACATCAGTTGCTTAAGCCTGTTCATGAAAAAAGGAGTAAATAAATAACAGTTATTAACAGAAGAACGGTGGAAATTAAACAGTTCTTAACAGAGCACATACCAACTCATAAACATCTCTTCCTGCTCTTTTGGATATTTGGTGAGGGCATATTAAAATTAAAATTTAAGAAGAAAGCAAACAACCCTGGAGTAATTTCAGGTAGTAAAGAACAACACGCAGCTGTTGATTTCTTTTAAATCACAGATGTTACAACATCAAATACCTCATAACCAAAACATTTAATGCTTCATTATACAGAATAGCTCTGTTATAGTGCCTAGCAAAACTATTTATACCACTTAAAACTTTTGATAATTTGTCACGTTAGCAAGAAACATCAGAATTAGACTTAGTGGATTTTAAGTGATAGACCAAGTAGTGCATTACAACGAAGAGGAAGGAAAGGGATTTTATGCAAGACCAATTTAACATACGGTATCTACTTGTATTTAGCTTCCTTTACTCAGATACCCCTTTATAACATCCATTGCAAGTAAATCCCTTCAGAAGTCACCTAATTAGTAAACAGAGTCCAACTATGTATAAATACAGATATTCTGTGAAGTCCTCTGAGGTTTGTTAGAAAACATGAGTGAACAAGGGGCATTATGGGGACCAATGAACCCACCAGAGGTCAGGGATAAAGTTGTGGAGATGTTTAAACCAGTGTTAGATTGTAAAATGGTATCCCAAGCTTTGTATCTCTAATCAAGCACTGTGAAATCCATCATCAGCTGAATTTGAAAGAGTATGGCACAACTGCCAACCTATGTAGACATGGCCATTCACCTAAACTGAAAGGTCTAGCAAGGAGAATATTAATCAGAAGCAGCCAAGGGCCCCCATAGTAAGTCTAAGCTGGAGCTGCAGTGATCCATTGCTCAGGGGGGATAATCTAATAACTGGAAAGTAATACTCATGTACTCCACAATCCTGACCTTTAAGGAAGGGTGGCATGACCAGAGACATTGTTAGAAGAAAGTCATGAGAAGTCCTGTTTAAAGTTTGCTAAAAGCCATGTATAGGGCATTGCGAATGTGGAAGAAGGTGCTCTTGTCAAATGAAACCAAAATTAAACTTTTTAATCTGTATGTAAAATGGTATATGTGATAGTATGTTCAAGCTTACACCCTGAACGTACAATCCTGAAGGTAAAATCTAGTGTTGGCAGCATCAAGCTGTGGGAAGGGTTTTTTTATGCAGGGAAGCTGGTCAGAGTTGATGGTGAGATATATGGAGTTAAATCCAGTGTAATCCCAAGTACCAAACTCAATTTTTTGGAGGCTTAGAAGCATATGTAACAGACCATCATGCAGAAACTGAAACTGAAATTGTGTCCATCCATCCTTTTACTAAAAACAAGTCCAAAATCTGATATTGGTGTTGCCTTAGTAAGCTAAGTCTTTTATTATTTAGTGCTTATAAATTCTCCTGCTGTAAGTATTTATTAGTATGTTGCTATTCAAAACAGAGGTTTTGTTTTTCAGAGCCAGAAAGAAATGTTTTAAAGAAACTATTTATACGCTGTTAAGACTTTTCTAAATAAATCTAAGGTTTATTTAATCGTTGTAATGCCCACTTTCAAAGATTTTTTATAAGACCATCTCCTAATTCCTCTTTTCTTGCCTTAGTTCAGAGCCGAGACAAACATTTTTATTTGTGCCTTCTTTGACATTTTCCTTCCAGTTAACAACAACCATCCTGACAATGCTGCACACTCTTGCATCACTTTGTCAATCTGCCGCACTCACCACTCTCACTATGTGCCCTTGTACTAACGACAAACCCTCTCTGATCAAATGTCTGCCAAAAGCTTTCCAGAGGACAACATCCAGGAGACAGCTCTACACATCTATTGATCTGACAGCAACATTGTGCCTTAAGTCGAACCCCCCTCCCCCCAGCCATGACCACAACAGGAACTAGTTGGAGGCAGCAGCCATATAAATGAAGAAGAATTAATCTCCTTTGGGTGCAGTTGTCTTCAACTGGTCAATTTTCAACAGTACAAGTCATGGATTTTTGGTCAGTATCACTGACAAAGTGTGAACAGGCTTACCCTTTTTAAGCCCTGATGGCATCTACCATAAATCAAATATGAATGACCTCTAAAACAAGTTAGGTTTATCACAGTAGGGGGGAAGTTGTATGCATGTGTGTGTGTCGAAACCGCTTCAGGTGAGCCAGGCCACAGGGTATCAGCTGCAGTCATGCACTTTTCATTACTCTGGTCAGTCTGCTGTGGGCACTCCATCACACATGGCCATCCCACTGCTGTCAGGTCAGCTGCACTATAACACAAACACACACACACTCACACACACAAACAGAGGCACGCACAAGTACCAGCTTATCACCGGGCCGAGGACTGTTGTCAAGGCTGAGATCTGCTGCATCAGCGGTGCTCAAATACATCACTAGAGAAATCTTAAATGTGAAACTAATGCATAGCTGTTGCAATGTTACTTCTTCGGTGATTGCTGTCTGCACAGCCGACCTATAGCTTCAAGAAGGAATAATACACTTTGAATAGACAGCAGTAAATGCTGAAGTCAGAGCAAATCATCCTAATAAAGATGGAATTGTGACGCTGTAGCAAAGTTTTCACTGGCATCTCACTGTATACAATAAACAATAAGATAAAAATGGTCTACACACTCATTGGCAAGAAAACCAATTGTGATTTAATGCTGAGTAGATTTTTTTTTTTATTGGGTAAATTTTTTTAATCTATCTCCTATACTGTTTCAACAAAATGGACCAATTTGTGCTTACATGCTGTGAAACCAGACTTATGATTTGGGTTTTCCAAGCAGACATGCAGACAGTGAACAGAACAGCTTTCTTACTTGGATTTGAGATGGCACAAGCAGCATTACAGAACTGCAGAACCCCTGCTGCAGGCTGAAAGGAACACCAGTGTGAACAGTCAGAACCTTGCAGTGAGCCAAAAGTTGTGAAAGGCCATTGGTGTGAAGGCCATTGCCTATACCTTCAGTGTAGAACTTCAATGCAAACTGGCTACCTTTGCCTATCGGGTTTTCGTGGCAGAAAGGCAAGGACAGTGGGTCACACTGACCAGCCTACGCCAAGCAACATTTTGCTTCCAAGTCACCTGGGGGAGTTCAGGGAGTTCCATAAAGATTGTACCAATTGGTGGAAGAAGGTTTTTCGTTGGCGCTGGATGTCCCAGAGTGGGTGAGCATTCACCAAGCTAATCCTCACCCACCTCTAGTCCCTCCAGCTAGGAAGGTGGAAAAGGGCTAGGCATTGGTGCCTCAGCAGGGACCAAATGATGGTTCCATATGCTCTACTTTCTTCTGTTTAAAATATCAAAGCTGGCTGAAAAAAAATGGGTCAGATTGTCCAAAGAGGTTTTTTTTGTCTTGGCCAGAGAGGTTTTTGATCATAAGTTAAAAAGTTTCATTCATATTTATGTGTTTTTACCAAGTACATTTTAATAGCTCTATAGAGATCGTTAACATAATTCCTCCATTTCTCAGGACCTTCAAAGCAGCTTCCAGCTGACTGCTTTGCTTAACAAAGTGCAACTTCAGTATTTGGTTCATTATCTAAAATTCTGCAATAGTGGGCAAGTGCTTCCTTACTACAACTAGCCTGGGTCCAGATTCCTGCCTGTATTGCTGTGCAGCATGAGTCTTCTCTCTCTCCATGCCCATTTTCAGGCTACATTCTGTTGTATGAACCCCATTCATGCCATACAGCTTTCTTTTGATGTGTCAGCTTCTTCCAATAAATACTAATTCCATACTGTAACCGCACTGTAATTTATATTAACTTGCCAGAACATCAGAAAAACATACAAGTTTCTAAAATGACCTAAACAGAACTTATTGTTGAGAACAACACAGCTGCTGTTATTTATTTGACAAAGTTTGGGCCAAAATGAGTAAGTAAACAAGTGTTTAACTATGTACTGTCAATGTCAAATAGCAGCTGATACTCTGTAGCCTTGTACAACAATAACTTTAAGTAACTATGTTCTCTATGACCTTATCTGTCTTTGTCCATCTGTAGAGAAATTTTGGCTAACAATTCTGCTTGGGTTCATCAAAGTTTGAGGGCATTCTTTCATACAAAGATTTTTTATGGTGCTGTCACAGCAACACAATCAGACTTAAGTCATGACAGGAACAGGAAAACCTTGATTCCTTTCTTTTTTAGTCATGCAATTTTTACTGTCTGATGTTTTTGAGATCATTGTTCTGCTGCATGATCCCATTTCTCCTATAGGCCATTATGCTAAGTTATTTTTTATTCTAGTCATGACGTTTAAAACTTAAGATGCTCACTGATTCAGTAGGTTTGAGAACTGGCTACAGTATCCTCTCTTGCCCAAGTAAAAGCAGTTTTGTTACTGGCACTACGCACTTCAGGGTGTTAAGGATAAGGATAACAGGATAAAATTTAAAGATGAATGAAAGATAATTGATGGGTTGTTGAGCCCAATGAACTACTGAGAATGCAGCCAACTTATCAAACTGATAAGCAAAGACGGATGAAATATAATGTTCTTGGAGACGGATTTGACAACACAACCGTTCACCGAGCACTGGGCACAGTTTAGAGCTGACCTGTTTGAAACAACAACACCACAACAGCAAAATATTATTTACAGCAATTTGCACGATCAGACCATTGTAGTCTACTGCAAAACCTATATCCTGATGCTGTGGTGCATATCTGAGTTAAAACTTGAAACCCTAACAATGAAGGCTTCACAGAGAAGACACTGCTGAGCATGAAGTCACTCATTTCATAGGCACCTCCTCCTGCTTCTTGGACATCCACAGATCTTACAGATGCTGCTCCCTTCCCAAGAGCTGTTAGACCTCCAACATCTGAATCAAGACAATTCTTCACCAATATCCTCCTGACAACAGAAATGCTATTTTGTTCCATTGTTTTGTACATCTATGAAATGACCACGTCACTTGTTTTTTGCTTAATGTATGCAGATTAATAGAGGTAGTTTTTCAGTTGGATGTTTTGCTTGTCTTGAATAACTTTGTTTTTAAATAAACTTCCTTTCTGTAGATTGAAAGATTCCCTGGATAGTGCCTTCTAATAAATAATTTGTACTAAAAGTTGCTTTTATGCGATAACTACTAAAATCTGTTCTATATCCTTTGATTTTTATAAATGTTGCCTTGTTTAAAATGTAGCAATGACTGATGACTGTACATACGGATATACTCCTTTTTAGATAAGATTTAACTTTTTCTAAGGGATTTGGTGCTGCTGTCTGACATAAAGCCCACATGTGGGTTAACTATTGGCTCTGCATGGGCTTTATATGAGATTTCATATAAAAAGAATTTCTATATAAAGAATTTCAAGAAACCATTTTACCGTTCTAATATTGATATTTACAAAAGAGGCTTTGTGATCAATTCTCTAAGTGGCAATGGTATAAACCAATAATCTGACAGCTATTGTTATAGCTGTGGGCTTTGACATTGTTTCCAGTCCCTTTTGAACACACATTATGAAACGGGCAAATTTTTTGCCTCCGGTGGCTAAATCTTTTCATGTTTGATTAGTAACAGATACGGTTTAGGCATCTCTGTACTGTTGTACACCGAGTGTTTTCACTGTTGCACTCCGTGGATTGTTTGGTGTGTGAAGGCTCTCTCGTTTGATCTGATTTCTCTCTACTGTGATATCTCTTACTTGTTCTAATACATAAGCACGTTAAAACACATACTTTATGTTGCTGCATTTAAAGTTTGGGGACTCTCCATCTCTTACACAGTTTTTCTAGTAGTGTTAAGGGGTCGCTAGCTTAGCATTAGCTTTAACTCCACCATGACTACCCGTTCTGCTGTTTCTCTCTGTGAGTCTCCTCCTCTCTCCTGGTGTCTGTGTCAGATGTTCAGTAACTCCTCTGCCTCCTTTAGTGATAATGGTGCGTGTAATAAATGTAGCATTTTTGTAGCTTTGGAGGCGAGGGTGTCGGAATTGGAGGCCCGGCTCCGCGCTGTTGAAAAACCAGCAGATAGCCGAGACCCCTTAGCCAGCGCGGAGCCACCGAGGGTAGCTCCCCATAGCAGTCCTCCAGTAGAGCCTGCGCAGCCGGGGCCCCAGGTCAGCTGGGTGACGGTATGTAGAAAGCATAGTCCTAGATCCCAGCCCACAGGTCACCACCAACCCATGTGCATTTCTAACAGATTTTCTCTGCTCAGCGACACACCCGCTGAGAAGCCAACTCTGGTAATTGGCAGCTCCATAGTCAGAAACGTAGCACTAGAGTCACCAGCGACCATAGTCAAATGTCTGCCAAGGTCCAGAATGGGCGACATCAAATCCTACCTGAAACTGCTGGCTAAGGATAAGCGTAAATACAGTAAGATTGTTATTCACGCTGTCAGTAATGACACCCTGTTACGTCAATCGGAAGTCACCAAAGTTAGTGTTGCTTCGGTGTGTAAGTTTGTCAAAACAATGTCGGACTCCGTCATTTTCTCTGATCCCCCCCCCCGATCTAACCAGTGATGACATGTTTAGCCGCATGCTGTCATTCAACCGCTGGCTGTCTAGTTGGTGTCCAGAAAACAATGTGGGCTACATTGGTAATTGGCAAACATTTTGGGGAAAACCTGGTCTGATCTGGAGAGACGGCATCCATCCCACTTTGGATGGAGCAGCTCTTCTTTCTAGGAATCTGGCCAAATTTATTAGTTCTCCAAAACTCTGACAACCCAGGGTTCAGACCAGGAAGCAGGGTCGTAGTTTAACACTCCTCTCTGCAGCTTCTGTACTTCAACCCACCCATTACACTATTAAGACAGTGTCTCGCCCACAGCCAAAATTGAATAGATAAAAAAATAATCTAAAAGGAGGAAATCATGAAAATCTCCTAAAAATAAACACAACTCAGACTGAAAAGAAAAATAAAATAATTAAATGTGGCTTACTGATTATAAGATCTCTTTCTTCAAAGACGTTGCTAGTTGGTGACCTGATTTGTGACAATCAGATTGATTTATTTTGCCTCACAGAAACCCGGCTGCAGCAAAAGGATTATGTTACTATAAATGAGTCAACTCCTACTAATTATTTAAATTTCCACATTCCTCGATATACTGGGTGAGGAGGAGGAGTAGCAACCATCTTTCAGTCCGATTTATTGATTAGTCCCAGACCAATCAATAGTTACAACTCTTTTGAATATTTAATCCTTAGTTTTCCTCATCCAAATTGCAAAGCACTAAAACCACTTATGTTTGTTGTTTTGTACCATCCACCAGGCCCTTCCTCTCAATTTTTAGATCAGTTTTCAGGCCTTTTATATAATTTATTTTTAGATACAGATAAAGTTATTATATATACAGCCTTTAATGCTAACTTAGACGCAATTGCCTTTGCTCAAAACATTAACAAACCTACCCACCTTTGTCTTCATTCTCTGGACCTTGTTCTGCCATATGGCATTGAGTGTAAAGACATAACAATATTTTCTCATAACCCTGTCCTGTCTGACCATTTTTCAATAACCTTTGAGTTTAATTTAACCAAGTACTCCACACCTGAAATAAATTTTCATTATAGTAGATCATTATCAGACAATGCTGTAACAACCTCTAAAGAATCTGTTCCACTTTTAATTTCCTCATTATCACAGAAAAACACACTGGAGGGCAATAATTTTGTTTCTTCCCCTTCACAAATTGATTCTCTTGTTCACAGTGATACTTCATCACTGCATGATGCATTAGACAATGCAGCCACCTTGAAAAAGAAGTTAATTATTCATAGGAGGCTGGCTCCCTGGTTTAATTCAGAGCTGCGTACTTTAAAGCACAATGTTAGAAAATTGGAGAGAAAATGGCGATCTACACACCTAGAGCATTCCTACTTAATCTGGAAAAATAGCCTACTGTGGTATAAAAAGACACTTGGAAGCTTTACTTATCCATAAATCCTGATGAGCCCAACCAGTTAGAGATTACAAGCATGTCTTGAAGACATAAAAACTTGGATGACTTTACATTTCCTGCTTCTAAATTCAGACAAGACAGAAGTTGTCATCTTTGGACCATAGTCTTTAAAAAAGAAACTGCTTAGTCAATCACTTAACCTGGATGGCATTAAATTGAACTCCGGTAATAATGTAAAAAACCTTGGTGTTATTTTTGACCAGGACATGTCATTTAAATTCCATATTAAACAGGTTTGTAGGATTTCCTTCTTCTGGGCTTAAAACTTTCCTGTTTGACAAAGTTTATAGTTCGAGTGGCTTAGGTTATCCTGAGCTATCTCTGTAGTTATGCTGCTATAGGCTTAGGCTGCTGGAGGACATAATGAACACTTTCACTCTCTTCGCTACATTCTCATACTACTCTCCAATTTTGCATTATTTGCTGTTATTTCAGCTTTTAACTTTATGTTCTCTCTCTTTTCTCTTCCTAGAAGCTACACCTGGCCTGACTCCATGTCTACCTGTGACACCTTCATGGAGGGGGGCATCGTCCAAGCTTCTGCTGGCAACAACTTAATGCTCACCTTCTACTGATGATACACTTGGCCCTGTCTTTCAGTGTTTAACCCTGTCTCTCTCCTACTGACTGAGCTTTTACTGTGACTAACTGTATGTGCATTCTTTCATACTCTAACCTTGAAAACTGGGTCAGAGTTTATCTGTTCTTTCTTCCTAGATGAAATGACTAAAGGAGCTACATCCATTAACATTTACTTTTCCATCCCTGGATCAGTGCTTCTCTGTTTTGCTTCTGTGTTCTTTTTCCTTCTCTTCTCTGTTCTCTCAAACACCCAGTCGGTCGTGGCTGATGGCCGCTCACACTGAGCCTTGTTCTGCTGGAGGTTTCTTCCTGTTAAAAGGGAGTTTTTCCTCTCCACTGTCGCTACATGCATGCTCAGTATGAGGGATTGCTGCAAAGTCAACGCCAGTGACTGTCCACTGTCTCTACATGCTCATCCAGGAGGAGTGAATGCTGCAAGTCTCTGACTGGATGCAATCTGCTGGGTTTCCTTAAACAGAAAAACTTTTTATCCAAATGGAATAAATAACTGAATCTGACTGTACTGTTCAATGGTTAGTTATTAATTGGAATGCATTGCCTGACTTGAAATCTATATGATTCAATTGAATTGACTTAGCCCATTTTAAAGTTACCCACCTTTCACACAATGCAACAGGAAATAACACTCTCCAATTATTTTTACTTCTGCCTTCCTCCCTACCTGTTGGATGGAGTAATGGGGAGTCAGGTTTAGCCTAAACCAGCTCAGTTATGGTTGAGGTGCAAACACACCCTCCATTTCTGCTACCTGTGTGACACCTTCTCTTTTCCAATGGTCATAATCACTCTGACACAGAGCGGTACCCCCAATCCTAGTGGTTTTTAGTATAACAATGGCCACCAGTGGGCTCTACATGGACACACTTTATCAGTTTATTATTTAACTTAGTACCCCTACACATAGCCCATTCTAAAATGGCCAAACTCTAACACTCAGTAGTTTATTCTAACCTCCCCAACAACCCCGCACCATTCCAAACTATTTGTGAAGTGCCTTGAGACGACATGTGTTGTGAAATGGCGCTATATAAATAAAACTGAATTGAATTTAATTTAATTGTTATCCTACTACACTCCAGCACAATTGCTAATGCATGAATGGACATTCCTGTTAGGTATAAACATTTAGTATTTGTTGTCCGTGTCATTAATGTATTTAATTTGGGGGAAAAGCCTTCTACAAGCTTTTTAAAATAAAATACAGAAATTCTGACACATTTCTTTTGACATAAATGATGTAACTGAGTCAGACATAAGCACATGAACAAGTGTACACATAATCTCAGTTGCATCAAATTTGTCATGGGGTTCAAGCCCCCTCTGTGATGGCTTCTTTAAAACCTTGATTCTTTGCGTTGAAAAGCCACTTTACTACAACACATGCTTGGGGTCATTATCTATTTGCTGGTCCTGTTATTGCCCACTTTTATTTCCTGGCTCATATGTTAAATATGTACCCATATGTATTGTTCCATCCCTTTGATGCCACCTATGTTATCCAGCATTTGATTAGCAGTTTTCATGTCACAGTTTGTAGATGACAGAAGGTTTCTCCTCCTTACTGAGTGCTGTGATGACTGTGTGGTCCGATGCTGATTAGTTGATTAGGAATTTATATGATAGACACAGAGTAAAGCATATATGTAACATGAAAGAAAGTGATACATCAGGGTGTATTTACAGTCAATACACCGGATTTAATACTTTGTAGAACCACCTTTCACTGTAGTTGTCGCTGCAAGCCTTGATCAAACCAGGGGTCTGCAAACTTTACAACCCCAAGAGCCATTTTTGCCCTCAGTCCAACAAAAAAAAACTCATTTACAAAACATTTAAAAAGAGACAACTTATAATTTTCAATAAATATCTACTTTATTTATTTATTTAATATCTACTAATTTTTAAAGACCCATCATTTTCTATTTTTATTGTTTAAAATAAAGAAAGACATAAACCTTTTGCAAAAAGAGGATAGATTCATTTTCTTCCATAGGTAGTTGATATATGTAGAAAATGATCTGGAAAAGCACACAGTTTCCAACCTGATGACAAGAAAAAGTCATCTAAAGAATATTGCTGGTACTTTTAGTGTCATGCTGTTGTTGATTTTCAAAGTCCTTATATATATATATATAATAAATGGGTAAGTGTGAAAACCCTGCATTGCTATTACATTTCTATATTTAAAAACATTAGTTGGTTCTCTATCATTTTTAGCCAGTTATTATTAAGAGCCATAGTAGAAGGTCCAAGGAGTCGCTTGTGGCTCCAGAGCTGCAGTTTGCAGACCCCTGATCTAAATTTTTCATTGTTGCTATGTGTTTAGGGTTTTGTCCTCCTAGAAGGTGAACTTTTGCCCCAGTCTTAAGTCCTCTGTAGCCTCTATCTGGTATTCTTCCAGGATTAAGCTGTGTTTAGCTCCATCAATCTTTTCATCAACTCTGACCAGCTTGAGTCTCCGATAAAGATAGGCATCCCCATAACATGAAATTACCACTACCATTTCATGCCTAATTTGCAGTTGTATCAGATCTTATTTTCAGAAATTGGACTGAATGATGCTCTTTGAGATATACAAACCCTGGGATATTGTTTTAAAAAAATGCTTTAACCTTCTCCAGAACTTCATTCCTGACCTGACTGCTGTGTTCGTTGGTGTTGTGTCTAATTCAAATATCTCATCTTCAGCATTTTTACTATTGTTGTCTAACAAACCTCTGTTGCATTCACAGATTAGACAAAGGATAAATTACACAACTGGTTTGGGCTATTTGTTGTTTTAATGTGACAAAATGGGAAAAGGTTCAAGGAGTATGAATACCTTTCCAAGGAACTGTACTGTTTCAAACGCAAGTCAAGGTGATTACCTTCTCTTATACCTACAAATATCACATGAAACTGTAACTGTTTGCTGAACAAATAAGAAATCTTGTGCATTAGGGAAATGTTTAATGTAAGACAACGTTTATCATTATCTGTATATATATTTTTTTGTTATGTAAATGGTGGGTTCAAGTAATTTAAACATTCCTGTTTGAAACATTTAGTGAAATCCTGACTTTTGTCAGAACCACTTAGAGACTTAATCCCAATGCTAAAAATATACCATTGTACTTTCTAAGGTTTCAGTAGAGTCAAGGTCAGGATTTTTATATAGCAATTAGGTTACAGACTCTAAAGTCTAATGCCTGCTCTGCAAGCTAGTGTGAACGTGATTACTTTTAAATCACGCAATTTTTATTATTTCCTTAGAGGTTTATGATTCAGTCTGACTGGAAGGAACAGAACCCAACATCACCATCTGAAAACATGCTGTGAGTCAGCAAGTTAGATTGCTAGTTTGTTGAAGAAAAATGAGTCAGAACCTTCCAAAAGCTTTAAATTAACATATATTCTCCTAATGTTTCTGCTAAAGATGGGATTTCCTTGAACTATGGAACAAAGCCATATGTGGCTAGTTATAAATAGGAGAGTTACTTGTATAGATCTGACAGCTAAATAATACAGTGGGAGGAAGCATCACTTTTAGATATGCTTTGGAATGTCAGTCTGAAAACTTTTGAATAATATTTAAATACAGGTCCTTCTCAAAAGATTTGCATATTGTGATAAAGTTCATTATTTTCCATAATGTCATGATGAAAATTTAACATTCATATATTTTAGATTCATTGCACACTAACTGAAATATTGCAGGTCTTTCATTGTCTTAATACGGATGATTTTGGCATACAGCTCATGAAAACCCAAAATTCCTTTCTCACACAATTAGCATATCATTAAAAGGGTCTCTAAACAAGCTATGAACCTAATCATCTGAATCAAGGAGTTAACTCTAAACACCTGCAAAAGATTCCTGAGGCCTTTAAAACTCCCAGCCTGGTGCATCACTCCAAACCCCAATCATGGGTAAGACTGCCGACCTGACTGCTGTCCAGAAGGCCACTATTGACACCCTCAAGCAAGAGGGTAAGACACAGAAAGAAATGTCTGAACAAATAGGCTGTTCCCAGAGTGCTGTATCAAGGCACCTCAGTGGGAAGTCTGTGGGAAGGAAAAAGTGTGGCAGAAAAACGCTGCACAATGAGAAGAGGTGACCGGACCCTGAGGAAGATTGTGGAGAAGGGCCGATTCCAGACCTTGGGGGACCTGTGGAAGCAGTGGACTGAGTCTGGAGTAGAAACATCCAGAGCCACCGTGCACAGGCGTGTGCAGGAAATGGGCTACAGGTGCCGCATTCCCCAGACCTGGGCTACAGAGAAGCAGCACTGGACTGTTGCTCAGTGGTCCAAAGTACTTTTTTGGGATGAAAGCAAATTCTGCATGTCATTTGGAAATCAAGGTGCCAGAGTCTGGAGGAAGACTGGAGAGAAGGAAATGCCAAAATGCCAGAAGTCCAGTGTCAAGTACCCACAGTCAGTGATGGCCTGGGGTGGTGTGTCAGCTGCTGGTGTTGGTCCACTGTGTTTTATCAAGGGCAGGGTCAATGCAGCTAGCTATCAGGAGATTTTGGAGCACTTCATGCTTCCATCTGCTGAAAAGCTTTATGGAGATGAAGATTTCATTGTTCAGCACGACCTGGCACCTGCTCACAGTGCCAAAACCACTGGTAGATGGTTTACTGACCATGGTATCACTGTGCTCAATTGGCCTGCCAACTCTCCTGACCTGAACCCCATAGAGAATCTGTGGGATATTGTGAAGAGAACGTTGAGAGACTCAAGACCCAACACTCTGGATGAGCTAAAGGCCGCTATCGAAGTATCCTGGGCCTCCATATGACCTCAGTGCCACAGGCTGATTGCCTCCATGCCACGCCGCATTGAAGCAGTCATTTCTGCAAAAGGATTCCCGACCAAGTATTGAGTGCATAACTGTACATGATTATTTGAAGGTTGATGTTTTTTGTATTAAAAAGACTTTTCTTTTATTGGTCGGATGAAATATGCTAATTGTGTGAGATAGGAATTTTGGGTTTTCATGAGCTGTATGCCAAAATCATCCATATTAAGACAATAAAAGACCTGAAATATTTCAGTTAGTGTGCAATGAATCTAAAATATATGAATGTTAAATTTTCATCATTACATTATGGAAAATAATGAACTTTATCACAATATGCTAATTTTTTGAGAAGGACCTGTACACAGAAAAAGTTTTGCTTTTAGCACAGCTGATAAGTTGCCCTATCTGCAATGACTAAGTCAGCTGAGAGTATGCCAGTATGAGAGCATGCCATGGGAAAAAAAAGTACAGTGTTCAGTATTTCCATACTAAACAGCATACATATAAATAATGCAAAAGTTACATTTTCTTTATCCAAGGATACGTCATTCAGAGCAAAGGATCAGCATTTTAGGTGCCAGAGTACTCAGAGTAAGTCTTTGATAATGAAATGCTGAATGCAAAACCTCCCCACATGTTGAGCAGAGAGGAAAGCCTTGATCTCAGAACAAAGGGGGCTCAATCAATAGGAGTCCCATGAAAACCATAATAGTGCAGACCCAGGCCTGTTTTGGACTGCTGATGTAAACTATATTGCAAGAAGTATTGGGTCACACCACCAAATCAATTAATTCCAGTGTTTTAAGCACTTCCATGGTGTATAAAGTTTGATGTGGAGAAACTTGACTGGCCTGCATTGAGTCCTGACCTCAACCTTCTTGAATGGCTTTGGGATGAATTAGAATACAGGCTGTAGTTCTGGTTTTCTCATCTAACCATGAACACACTCCTAAACCTTGTGGAAGATGTTAAGGAATAATAGGAAGAATATTTAAAGTTGCTATTGTTGGCACAGTGGGTCCATCAATAGATTGGATCTTATATATTAAGAATAGGATGTCATCAAAGTTCGTGTAGACAGACAAATATTTTGGCAATTTAGTGTATTTTTACTGTTCTAATAGCCTGGTTCAAATAAATTGATGAAAACGAGCATTAAAAAATAATAAAATAAGGCTTACTGTTAGCTTCTAATGATGTTAAAGTTGGTATCTGCCACGCAGCTTCCTGTTAATCTAAAGGGTTATTTGTAAGAAATCTAAAAAATACTTGTTTACCTCTCATTCATAATATGACTGCTTAAACCTAAAATGAATAATTCTACGGTGAACAGCTATTTATACATGAATACACAGTTTGAAATGAATAAAAACTTCATTAAGAGCTGCTGCTCAATAAAAAACACAATCTATAGAATCATGTTGTGATTATAAATATGAATGTATTATTTAATATTTAATTTGAATATTTTATCAAATAGAATTTCAGTCTGTTAAGGGTTGTCCTGTGAATACCAGCCCAATAAGGCGGTGGTATTATAGGACAAAGTCAAAAGGGATGAGCAAAGCTCTGGCATTACTGAACAGCAAAACTCTGCACAAATATGGAATGAATTCACACAATTTCTTAAAATACAAGAATTTATTAACAAAAATAAATAAACTCAAGTCAAACATATTTCAATCAACAAACTCTTTACTATGTTAAAACAATCCAACTAAACTATCAAGCAGAATTAAAGAATAAGGAAGACTAATGGGCAATGTACAATATAAACAAGTTGATTAAAGATGATTGAAAACCATGACCGTTAGAGTGATGCAACATTACCATGCAATGTTTATGTTTGAGAACCAAGGATTATCTTGAAGTATCTGGAAACGAAGTTAAGTTAGTCTTGGAACTAACTTAGGCAATAATCGACATACCTTTAGACAACCATTCTCAATGCAAGATCAGTTAAAATATTGTTTTAATAAAATAATGTTTTAAGAATGATCTGCTGAATGAAACCAACCTTCTGGATGACCAATTTTCAATGGTGTTTAATTAGCTGCCTTTATTTATTAAAATAATATTTAAAGAAATATTATTAAGGACATAGTAAAATGTTTAAGGAAATATTTTGAAAAAGAACCAAATCTTTCTGGAGAAATGGGGCTTAATAGTGTTTACTTAATTATCAAGTTTAGTAAAATAATGTTTAAGGAAATATTTTGAAAAAGAACCAAATCTTTCTGGAGAAATGGGGCTTAATAGTGTTTACTTAGTTATCAAGTTTAGTAAAATAATGTTTAAGGAAATATTATTTTACTGGATTGAAAACCAACAACATTTTTGGGTAGATGATCTTTAGTAGGCAAGCACGTGTTCTTAGCTGTTAGCAATATGAAACAACCTGGAATTTGAATGAAAAAAAAAGTTTTAACAGAAGTAACTAATAAGTGGGAAAACAAGGAAAGAGAGACCATCAGAAAATAAAAGTTGCCAGACGGAAATGAAACCTAAAAGTAGGCCCCAGAAATGTGAAGGGAAACAGTAGAAAAAGTGAAAATAAGGGAATATAAATGACGAGATGAGACTGCTGCTCAACAGGCCTGCCACCGCTTGATGTACGGGACTCTTATCTAAATGGACCAAATGCACCATCAAAAACAATAAGAGAAACTGTCAATATGTCTCACTGTGAGAATGGAAGGTGCAAAAGTTTTGGGTATCAGCATCTCTGTGTCACGTTCGGGTTTAGAGTCGGACCAAAGTGGACACAAGAGCTGGGCAGCAACAAGTTGTAAAAAGTTTTCAGCTTTATTTCCCGAAGTTTTCAAAGAAACGAAGCAAAGCACTACAGATACAAACATAAGTCCAGATCCAAAAACTTACAAAGTTGGTTCTGCAGGAACATGGAAAATACAGCACAAATACCTGGGTAGTAAACGACGGGAACCAGCAAAGAACAAACAAAACCAGAGAGCTTATGAACAGAGGGAAGTGGAGTATGGACCAATGAGAATGAGAGGTAGAAAATCAGGGGAGATAGAATTCAGGTGTGGACCAGGCTGTAGAGAACTGAGGGAATGTGAATAGTTTCTAAGGTGACCAAAACTAGAAAAGGGAACGAGAGAGGAACTAGACTTAATATAATAATAATAATAATAACAATAACACACAAAGTAATAAGAAAGCAATCATTAAGAAAACTAAGAACGAAAAGGAGAGAAAACAACAAAAACTAGGAGGCGGTAAAGAGAGCAAAATAACTTAAACACTCATGATTACAAAAACCTAGTCTCTAAACAAAAAGGTAAATAAACACAAATCCAAAAACAAGGTCCAAAAATGTCGCACCCCGACACTCTGAGTCATACTTGGAAAAACTCCCTCCTGCTGCAAGCATTACTTTGCAGCAGGTGTGAAGCGGGGTCTACAGAATACCCATGACTGAAATGCACCATCTTAAAATTTAGTGGAAAGTTGCAAATCACACACAGCAAGGTCTCTGTGGCATTGCAGCCTAATAAAGCTACGCATTGTCTACCTAACGTCAAAGCAGAGCTCTAATAATAGCAAGCTTTATCTCTAATTATTCTCTTTTATGTTGCGAGGCATGGAACAAATTATTAGATGAGCCGATGCTGTGAAAGCTAAAAACAGAATATTGCATAATCAGGTGACTTTGCAAAGGCGAGTGCAGTTTTATCTTATTGTCATGCTGATTGAATGAAATCCAGAAGTGATGAGAGAGTGGAGCAGCACAGAGTGAGAGGCGAGTTTATCCTCTGGCCTCGAGGTGGAACGAAGGACAATGAAGCTCAGAAGGAGAATATATTGCTCAGGACTTTTACATACTTATACTGTCATCTGTTTCTGTCAATCATGGGCAGAATAAACCTCAATTTGCTTTCATGTTTTAAAAACTGGCAGAAAAGAAACAGTTTAAAGGACAATCATGACCAGGAAAAATAAGATTTTCTTCAGCTGAACAGCAACTCCCAGAAAGAGGATCTGTTAAATGGGACACATTAATTTAAATTTTGATTCATGTATTTCTTGACAGACCTAGCCTAAAGTCAGAGCAGCCCAGCCGACAAAACACAGTGTTTGCGTGTTATTTTTCTGCATGTAAACAGCTTTGAGCCAAAATAGGGTGCCTCATTCTCTTCTCAATTTTAAGCACTCTTAAGGCAAACTATGTTTCTATTAAAACAATTTTTTTTAACCAAAGAAGTCGATTTTGGTGTTTAAAACAAACTGAAAAGCAAGAATGAAACAGAAACCCAATGACCCTCTAGATACGTGTTTGTGGTAGGACCAAAATGCAAAGGAAGGTCGCCGGACCCAGACGTATGCAGGTAACATCAAACCAGGCCAAGGCAACTAAGGAACACATAGACACACAGAAGAGCAGGAAGAACCAATCAAGAACAGTCAGTCAGTCATCAGTCAGTCAGTCATTTTTTATTCCATAGTGGGTCGCGGGAGAGCTGGTGCCTATTTCCAGCAGTCTATGGGCGAGAGGCGGGGTACACCCTAGACAGGTCGCCAGTCGATCGCAGAGCAACACACAAACAACCATCAACACACTCACTCATACACCTACGGGGAATTTAGAGTGACCAATTAACCTAACAGGCATGTCTTTGGACTATGGGAGGAAGCCGGAGTACCCGGTGAGAACCCATGCATGCACGGGGAGAACATGCAAACTCCATGCAGAGAGACCCCGGCCGGGAATCGAACACAAGATCTTCTTGCTGCAAGGCATCAATCAACAACAAGACCAGATAATTAGGGGAAACTCAGGACAGGTGTGTAACAGACTTCAGGGAAACAGAGGGAATGAAACCAATTAACATTATAACACAGAACAGAAAGTAAACAAAGACTAAACTAGGTTTGAAAAAAACAAATCACGAACTAATACACAGACAGATCCTGACACCCTCCACAAGACTTCAAGCACAGTCTTAGATGTAAAACTATAACAAAGTGAAATAAAGGTTTATTTGGCTTTAATTAACAAAATATGAGTCTATATTTACTAAACTTCAGATGCAGTAACAGGTAGATATACACCAATCAAGCATAACATTAAGGTAATATGCCTAATACTGTGTTGGTCCCACTTTTACTGCCTTAACAGCCTTAAAGGTGTGCCTTGGTATCTGGCACCAGGATGTTACTTCACTTACTGTTTATAACGTTCAAGAAGGTGCTTCATGAATCTAACTTGTTTGTCCGATACAAACTGCGGATGCTTACTTGGATTGAAATCTGGGGAATATGGAGCCAAAGTCAACATCTCAAACTTGTTTTTGTGTTCCTCAAACCGGTCCTGAACAGTTTTTTCTTTGTGTCAGGGTGCATAGTTTAGACAGACATTTGGCCCTTCTTAAACTCACTCAAATTATTTCGCCCACCTGTCAGACTGGAGCTAATTGTGCAAAGAAAGATGCTTCATAAAATGAAGCACATAATGGACTAGCCCAAGTATCCTGTTTGCAAGACAATACTTCATCAACAGAGTTGCTTCAGTCAGAGGTTTCTTCTAACCTGCTGAAAAACAGAAAGGTACAGGAGATGCCTCCTGCCCACAGCCATCACAATCTATATTGACTCTTTGAAGAAACATAGATAGAGGTGCTACAACACTGAATTTAATTTTAGGATTAATAAAATATTTGTGATTTTCTTCCATTTTCCAACACATCATATTCAAGTACAAAACATTTTTAATTGTTGCCTAATATATCCTGCTCACTAACAAGTGCAGTGATGAGAGGACTGTTGATATGGGCAATTTTAGACAAGTAGCTGCCTTAACTGAATGGCATGTTCTCTTGTCTTTCCAATTCTGAAGAGCTACTAAAAGAAATGGGTCTGTGTGACATGCAATACTTATACCCCAGGGAAGCAGGAAGAAGGGAATAACTAATTAAAGGTTTCTAGAAACTCTGATCAAGTTTAATAAGTGTAGATTTAAAAGGTGCTTTAGTTACTACTCTTTTAGGAACTGTGAGGATGGCCATTCATGGCATAAATCATGTAGCATCATCGGTGGGTGCCTAAAAGAGGTCAATACCCACACCTATAAAGTTACTGCTCCAACCTCACTGGTCAGACAGTCCTAGATGCAGAATGTATTTTTATGAATACGATTTCAACAGAGGAGTAGACAAACATATTTGAGTTGCAACATTAACTCGTTATTGGCAGTCAGTCGTTTTTGTCCTTCATAGCACTCCAACTTTAAATATTTTTGACTGACTCCAGGACCAAGCCCTTTATATGATGTTAGCAAGATACATTTCTGTTATGTTTTTGGCTAATTTGTGCTACTGCAATACTATTAGTGTCCCCATCTGGTGGCCTTGTGAAACCTTTTTGCAGACTTCTCTGGATTTGTTAAAAAGCAGTTATTTCTTAAAGTGGATTTTGTGTTATGCTGAATAAATGTAAAGAAATATCAGTGTGAGACACATTTTTAACAATACATGTGGAGAATGTTACTTAATATGGAAAATAATAAGTTTGCTTAAAAGCTTTGGTGAAGTTTGGTGATGTTATTTTCAGTCCCACTTGCTATGTTCTCATATGTTATATGAGAATGCTTGTGAAGTTGGTATTTACCAGTTCTGAAGAAAACAAAAAGTGATCCAGTCTCTGTCACTGTAACACCAATATTAACAATGCCTAAAAAAGACACGAGAAAAAGTCTCATTTAAACTTTATTACATTTATTAAAATAAAAGAGACATGAAATTTTAAGTGACCGATTCCCAGAAATACCACATTTACACGTTTTTCCATATCTCTCTTTATTTTGTTACTTCCTCGACTACTCCTGCTTCTACGTAAATCTCTTCTGCAATGATCTTTGATTTGTTTCTACTATCTGCATATCTATGCACCAGGGATTTAATTTTCACACTTTCTCCTTTTCCGAATGGTTAGCTTGGCTCCCAAACATCTGCCTCTGAGCTGAAACTTGCACATGACTACACTGTTTCTCTCCATGTCCCTACCGTACTTGGACACCACCACCTGTGAAGGTTCTAAGAAAGAGCTTCTGCCAGTATCACGTTCTTGGTTTGGATCGGACCAAAGTGCAGATAAGAGCTTGGCAGCCGCATGATGAGAGGAAGACTTTTCTTTAATTAAAGGTCTCCAAAACGTAACATAATCCAACAAGTACAAACATGAGTCGAGCCAGAAACAAAAAAACAGAGTTCAGGCGTGCGACCAGGAGGTCGTCCCCAACAGGCACAGTGTTCAGGCGGGCGACCAGGAGGTCGTCCCCAACAGGCACAGAGTTCAGGCGGGCGACCGGACCTGCACCACAGAGTTCTGTGGCGAAGTAGCCAGCGAAGAGGTCGACGATCAGGAAGCCGGCGGCGTTGAAGCCAGCGGCGAAGAAGCCGGTGTTCTGGAGGCCTGCAGCGATGTAGCCAGTGAAGAGGCCGATGATCCGGAGGCCAGCGGCGGAGAAGCCAGCAACGAAGAAGCTGAAGGTCAGGAGTTCGGCGACGTGGCCAGAGGAACCCAAGAAGTGAGGTCTTAAGAGGTCTGCGGCGAGGATGCAGACTCCTCGGAGGTCTGCGGCGAGGATGCAGGCTGCCTGGAGGCCGGCAGCAGAGATGCCCGGGAAGCCCACGAAGCGAGGAGTCAGGCGGTCTGTGACGTGGCGAGATCCTCAGAGACTTGAACCTGGCATCCGGCTTGGACCCAGGCAGAAACCCTGTAAACTTGAACCTGGCGTCCGGCATGGACCCAGGCAGAAACCCTGAAGACTTGGCCCTGGCGTCCGGCGTGTACCCAGGCTTAGAGTCGTCAGGTGCATTGTCAGGTGCATTGTCAGGCGTACGGTCAGTCAAAAAGTCAGTCATCACATAGTTGGGCTGTGGTGTGTCAGGCAAAGAGTCAGGCTGTGGTGTGTCAGGCAAAGAGTCAGGCTCTGGTGTGTCAGGCAAAGAGTCAGGCTCTGGTGTGTCAGGCAAAGTGTCAGGCTCTGGTGTGTCAGGCAAAGAGTCAGGCTCTGGTGTGTCTAGCTGTGGCGTGTCTGATCCTGGGTCAGGCTGTGGTGTGTCTGGCCCTGAGTCAGTTGTGGTGTCAGACTGCGCAGGAGCACAGTCAGTGGGTCCTAGAGCCAAGATCTGAGGCGGTCCGTCCTCAGACCCCTCAGGAAACTCAGGAACTAGGATGAAAGGCGGTCCGTCCTCAGACCCCTCAGAAAACTCAGGAACTAGGATGAGAGGCGGTCCGTCCTCAGACCTCTCAGGAAACTCAGGAACTAGGATCTGAGGCTCTGTAGACCCGGCGGCGGCCGGCTGAGGCTCTGTAGACCCGGCTGCGTGCTGTGAGTCCAGTGGCTTGGCTGCATGCTGTGAGTCCAGCGGCTTGGCTGCATGCTGTGAGTCCAGCGGCTTAGCTGCATGTTGTGAGTCCAGCGGCTTGGCGGCATGCTGTGAGTCAGCGGCTTGGCTGCATGCTGTGAGTCCAGCGGCTTGGCATGCTGTGAGTCCAGCGGCTTAGCTGCATGCTGTGAGTCCAGCGGCTTGGCGACATGCTGTGAGTCCAGAGGCTTGGCGGCATGCTGTGAGTCCAGAGGCTTGGCTGCATGCTGTGAGTCCAGCGGCTTAGCTGCATGCTGTGAGTCCAGCGGCTTGGCTGCAGGCTGTGAGTCCAGAGGCTTGGCAGCAGGCTGTGGCTCATGAAGCTTGACGGCGGACGGATGTGGCTCATAATCCTTGGAGCTCTGTGCTGCTCTAACGGCCACAAGAAGAGGGTCGAAAGGACCTCCAGCAGAAAGAGGAGCTGGAGCGTCGAGCCATCCCTCCGCAATGAATTCGGCCTGTAGAACAGAGTGCACCAGATTCAGATCCTCTGGATGATCCATTAGATGAAGCACAAAATCACAGCAACGTCCCTTCATGAAATCCTCTTTCATTTTCTCCAGCCTGACTTGAACCCAATTCAGGGCTGGAGGCTGCACCGGCGACTGGTGACCTGCAGAGGGCGCTGGGTGACCCCCCCACCAACTCCGGGGAAGATAGCCGCGAGGAGGCCATGGCGGATGGACCCTCCGTAGAAGGGTTGGAGGCGCCCATCCGAACCTCCCCAATGGCGACTGTTCTGCGGCGACGACGTCATCCAGGGCGGGAGCCGAAACCAGAGGGGAATTCGGCCGCAGCAGGTGCCGCTGCAGACGAAGATGGATCCGCAGGAGCCGCTGCTGACGTGGATGGCTCCGGCGAAGCAGCTGTGAGCAGGTTGAGCTCGGCCGGAGCTGCTGCAGCTGGGGTGGAGAACTTGCGACGAGGGCGACGTCGCCTGGAGGAGGAACAAGCTGGAGAGGTATGATTCCGATCCGGTAATACATCCATGGGGACCCGGTCAGATACACCGAGACACTCCATCTCCTCCAGCAACAAAGGCGAAGGTAAAATCTCAACACCCTCTCCATACATAGCCTGTAACGTCTCCTCTTGCTGCTTTATCCACATTTTAAGTTCTTCAGCTCTGTCTGCTTGGTCCTGTTTATGGCTGGTTCCTAATATCACGTTCTTGGTTTGGATCGGACTAAAGTGCAGATAAGAGCTTGGCAGCCATATGATGAGAGGAAGACTTTTCTTTAATTAAAGGTCTCCAAAACGTAACATAATCCAACAAGTACAAACATGAGTCGAGCCAAAAACTTACATGTGTACATAGTTCTGTAACGTAGCAAAACTGAGCATAAACAAGGGTAGTGAACGAGGAATAGTGACGGAGGAACCAGCAGGGAACAAAGAACACAGACCAACTAATATACAGGGAGAAAACAAAGGCAGGTAATCACAGGAACTAAGAACAGGTGTGGCAAGGAGACATGGAGGCATAAGGGACAGGTGGAACTAATTAACAATAAAGGAAACCATAGACCTAAGAACGGTTAATACAAAAACACAAACCAAGTCCAAGGATGTCATACCATGACAGCCAGAGCTGTCAGAGTAAACAAACAAATATTGGGGGCTTTCAAATGCATGAATGCCAAGCTAGCTGAACCAGTTCCGGATAAAATTCAACAAAACAGACATTTTTATAGCTACACATAAAGCTGGTTCTGCTCACTTTGTTTTAGTTGATGACTGTACATTGAGGAAGTGTGTGCAAGAAGACCTCCCAGGAGCCTGGTGTGAAAATCAATGAGTCACCTGGTTGTTGATTTACAAAAACACAGTAAATCTTCTATAGTAAATCAGTTTGACTCAACAGTCCTCTCAGTCTTGCCCCTAGGTGAAATATTTTGATAGCCTCTTTTTTTGCAGTGATGATAATAGACTCCTGTGTACCAAACAACCAGAAAATTCCACCCTCTTTCCACCCTTTCACTCATTAAGGCACCAACCACCAGCACGTCTTTCACTGAGTCTAGCACTGTAACAGCAGCAACTTATCGTTTGAATTTTTCAGCGTGGAGACTCAGTGGATAAGGATTGTTCCAATAAATTTTATGTGTAAAGCTTGATTGCACTGATACATTGTCTTGAAAATCTATGCATACCCCTTGAACGATTTTAAAGTTTATCATGTTACAGCCACACCAACACAACAGAACATTAGTGAACAGACAGCATCAGGAAGACCAAGGTACACAGCAGACAGGAGTAAAGTTGTGGAAACACTTAATGTGTTTGCAGTGTGGCCCCTTGCAAACTTACCAAGACATGGCACTCTACCTAAACTGGCAGGTTGGATAAGAAGAGTATTATCAGCAAAGCAGATAACAGGCCTATGGTAGCTCTGGATGAGCTGCAGAGATGACAACTATTAGTTGTGCACTCCACCAATTTGACCTTAATGGGAGAGTAGCAAGAAGAAAACCACTGTGAAAGGAATCCATAAGATGTTTAATGGAAAAACATAGTGGTGGTAACATCATCCTACGAGAATATTTTTTTTCAGCAGGAACAGAGATGCAGGTCAGAGTTGATGGGAATATAGGAAATTGAGCAAGAGGCTGGAAAAGACTTGAGACCATGGTGACGGTTCTGTCATGTAAAGTGAGTTTAAAGTTGAACCAAACTGCAGACAAGAGCTCGTGATCAGCATGCTAGAAAGTTTACAGAACATGCACGAGGAGAACAAGACATGCATCAGGGGAATGCTAAATCAGGGGAATGTGTGACAGCTATAGAGGAGAGCAAAAGAGGGAGACTAAGGGAAGGTGAACAACTTACACAGAGGGAGCTGAACTAGAAACAAAGGAAACAACAAACCAAGAGGGAAAAAGACTGGTACTGATCTAAGAGAACAATTATGTAAGAAGCTACACATAAGGAATGGACTTATATTTAAAGACCCCAATGACAATAATAAACAACAAAGAATGAACTGAATATGGCAAGACTATACAAACATAAATAAACAAAGAAATTATGAGAAAAGCAAATAAAAACTAACAAACCTAAACATATACAGTGATAGTGGAATGATTGAGATAAAAAAAATACTCAAATGTTCGAACAGACCAAAGTCCAGACATGTATCAAATAGGAATATATGCCAAGACTCAAAAACTCATTTCAGAAGTCTTCACAGAAGACCTCCCACCAACCTCACTGAACCTGGGCTGAGTTGCAAAGAAGAACAGGCACAATCTGTCTATGAATATGCTGGTAGAGGTAGACCCCAAAATCTTTGAAGATACAAGTGCAGTGAAAGGTGGTTCTACAAAGAATTGACTCAAATTGTACAATTACAAATGAATGACAATTTTTATTTGGAAAAACCTTCCATTTTCCTTGCACTTTACAATTATGTAGTACTGTGTGCTGTTCTAACACACAAAATCCCAATAAAATACTAGTTTAAAGTTTCAACGTCTCATTATGTGAAAACTTTAAAGGTGTCTGAATAATCTTGCATGGCACTGTATATAGAAAACTTACTTTCATGTTAGCTAAGCCATGCTTGGGTAGTTCCCATTCTGCTAGGAAGAATTAGCTTGTTAGGGGAAGCAGCCACTTTCAGGGTATACCATAGCCTTAGAGTAATGCTCAATCAGCAGTAACATTGAAAACGTATTTAGGTCTCAAAGTTACATGAATGCTTAGATCAAACAGTTTGAAGCAGAGCATTTTATCATGATTGGATGATTAACCTGTCTTTTTGCTTACATGTCTATGGTTCATATCCATCATACAAGCATATGAAGCATGGTTTTACATAATGCACATTCCATAACAAACATCTCCTGTGATATAATTATGAGATTTATCATTTGGATGAGGAAGAGCTGACATTATCCGTGCAGGGACAATGCGGCATGCAGGCAGGCAGCTTTAATACTACAGTGGTATGGCAGGTTCAGCTGAAGGAGAGGCACTGACACCCATACTAATGAGACTACACAGCGCAGTGACCAAGCGTATGCAGGCAGAAACAATCATCCAGCTTCCACTGTGCATGCTGCTTGAAGACTCCCTGCTCTCCCCTCTGGCCATCTATCTGTCCCACCTTTAGGGCACTGAGACAAACTATAAAGCTTTTTCTACGAGGAAAACAAAAACAAAACTAAAGAAAACCATCATAACTGGTGCTATAATAATGACAACGGCTAAATGACAGTTAAAGAATATGCAGAAGGATAAGGACACAAAACATTATTATAAAACAATCATGTCAGCATATGCAGTCCATATTTGTGAAAATCAGATCAATGTTTCTGGTTAACATTTTTGTTTAAGCATATGAACATCTTTGGGTTTACTACATATTTATTACAGAAAATGCATTACTGCAAGGTCTCTAGTTCAAATCTAGGCTGCACAATTTTCTCTATGCAAAGTCTGCATGGTCATCCTGTTTATGAGTGTCTTTTTTTCTTGGTTCTCCAATGGTACAAAACCTACATAGAAATAGAAAGGCCTGACATGAACAAGTGATCCACCAGGCCATTTTGGTCACTGCTGCTCTCTTTCTGTAAGCATGATGCAACCTGCTCAGCCGAAGCTCAAGGCCTGAACATAGTGAAGCACGTTACTATAAAGCTAGTCATTAATTATTACAGCGTTCAAAACAAGGCATTCATTTATAAAACTGAAAAACAACTTGATTTAACTTTCTCAACACATGATTTAATGAAACTACAAAGGGAACACCCTCAGCAAAGTGAGATGCTCGCTTACCGGAGGCTTTTTGCAGCAGATTCAGAAATAAAAAAATATAAAGCTATGCATGTTTTTGGGGAAGTGTTACAATATTACAGCAGCTGTTTGAAAACCAGGTAACCCAGTGCTGAATGAGAGAAAACAATCCAGAAACCATTTATAACACAATCACAGTACTATTACAGATGATGTAAGGCAAGGCAGGTTTATTTATATAGCACCATTCATACAAAGCAATCCAAAGTGCTTTACAGGAAATAAAAAGAAAAATAATGTTACTTTAAAAACCTTCAAGCTTTGAAATTCATAGCATAAAAAGGAACAAATGTTAAAATCTCAATCTCACACTTCAATCACTCATCAGTGACCAGGAGACTCTTTAATGAAAAGCTACTGTAAACAAAAATATTTTCAGCCCTGGTTTAAAGGAACCACCAGTTTCTGCATATATCAGGTTTTTAAGGAGTTTGTTTCAGACCTGAGGAGCATAAAAACTAAATGCTGCCTAACCTTTTTACTTCTGGTCCTGGGAACACTGAGTAAGCAGGTCTCTGAAGACTTTTGTCTTGAACCACTGCAAAACAAATTTCACTACGGGTTTCAGTAAAGTAACCTTGAACCTTGAGGGGTCTACATGGTTCATACTTGAAAAGCAACTCAGAAATAAATTTTTGCCCAAGAACATTTAGCGCTTAATAGACCAATAGCTGAATTTTGAAATATATTCTTTGACAAACAGGGAGCCAGTAAACTGATTTAAGAACTGCTGTGATATCCATTCTCCTGGTGTTGGTCAGGAGCATTTGGAAAAACTACAATTTCCTGATTGATTTTTTACAGAGACCAGTAAATACTTCATTACAATGATCTAACCCACTGAAAATAAAAGCACTTACAAGTTTGTCCTCCTTGCACATACACATACTGCATGTAATACTGATAAAAGACATGGTGAAATTTAAGATTACATTTAATATTTTTTTTTTTGCCAAAAGGATTTTTTGACTTTTCACAAGGCATACATTATTTAAAAAGCTTTACAAAAATATTTTTACTTTTTCTAATAAATTTGTGCTATTTTTCTATTAAGTGTAAGATTTACTTACATGATATACATATCTATCAAAAAGATTTTTTGATTAACTAAGTGTAACTTGATGAGGAGGAGGAAAAAGGAGTAGAGTAGGAAGTCCTTTTCATTTTTTTTTTACTTTCATTGTTGATTTGCTGAGAGGTGGAACTTTCTCTGTCTTGATCACTAATAAGGGACACAAATCGAGTTAGGGTCCCAAAGTAAGTTGTCATGGCGACTGATCCAGGTAAGTAAACCTGCTTTAAAATACTGAAAATCCTGAAGTGCACCTGAAGTTAGAACCCTGCTTTCCCCAAGCTGTTTCTCTTCTGTTCATTGACTCACCTGTGTAGCATTCCGTAATCACTCCCCAGCATGAATACTGCTTGTTTCAGTTGCACATTTGTCACATCCTCTGCTGCTCTCATCCTGTTTCTGAGGCACTATATGACTATATGACTGAAAATATGAGCAAAACACCTTTTTGTTTTGTTTGGCTTTTGTAGTATGCAAATAAATGCAGGCCAGTATGACCTTTGAACAGCCTTTGGATAATTGAGTGATTGCCTTTTGATGATAGGCAGATGTTCTCTATGCAGGTGGTGAATCTCAGGCTAATATTAGCTCAGTCTTAGCAAGCTTCCTTAGCTATGCATCAGAAAGCAAAGTAAACTATGGTCAAATTCAAGGCTAATTTAGGACTTCCTCTTTTAGGGCCTACAGTGCAGTCATTCTGTCACTTTGGGAAGAACTGAGACTCAAATATACCTTAAAGAGATCCAGAACTTGCCTTCTAGCCATGCTTAAGCCTCAGGAGCATGTTTCTGTCTCTTTGCATACAAGTCTTCACAAACTGCCTGGCTCCCACCCTACTGTGAATTATGTAACACTGGAGCTTACAATGAAGGCACCCTGACTGTGGAAATACAAGTAAGGATTTTTAACCTCAGTAGGACGTGGTTGGAGGCCACAATATTCAGGTCTTGTTGATGAAATTTACAACAAGACAGCTCAGGGTGACCTGCTCACTGAGTGATGCACTGAGTTGTCAAAGAAATTGCGCAGACGTGGTAACCTCTACACCGCCACAAACCTGCTACAGATGAAATGTTAAAGCCAGTTCTATGTGGATCTTGTTAATCCTGTGTCCGTGCTACACACTAACAATTGTTCTTTACATACAGTGAAAAACTCACCATTACTGTGCCTATATTTTTCAATGATCCATTATTTGGCCAGATTCTTGTTTATTTTCTCTTTGCATTTTGTTCATTTTAATTACTGGTGGCCTTTATTTACAGTTACCAGAAAGGAAATGGGCAGAGAGAGAAGTGGGGAAGACATGCAGCTGAGGTCTCAAGGTCAGGAATCAAACCCAGGACGGCTGCATTGAGAACTATAGCCTTTGTATATGGGGCGCCCGCTCTACTGTTACACCACGCAATGCTCCTTCTCTCTCCTTTTGTCTTGCAGGCATTTTATTTCCCTCAAAATCTCATATGAAGAGATTTGTAACATTTATCCAATGTTGTGACAAACTCTGCTCTCAGTGTGTATTCTCTACTATCCATGTGACTTTGAGTGCTACTTAAATACAAGCACTTTGCGCAATGACTGCGGGTGCACACAAACTCACAATGAATAATATATAGACAGCTAACTGAAGTATAAAAATGAGGACAGCTGTGATAAGCGTTAATTCCCTTGATACATTTTAACAGAGTGAACATGTGATCACATTGTTATGCAAATCTCTTTCAGTGCAAGAGCACTATATACTGAATCTCCTTAGTTTGGGAGGATTTACACTTCTGAGATTAACAAAGGACACCAAAACACATCCTGGCTGGGAATATGTACATTTCTGAAAATAAATGTTTCTGTGTACGCTATTGCCAAAGTCATAACTTGGATCACAAATGAAAGTTTTTACACCAACTTTTTATAACAAAATTGAGTGTTTGCATCCTGAACCATAAAGAGTTTACTTCTGGGTAGGAGTGCAGCCAGGAATTCTGGGCCCCATGACAAAAAATCTAATTAAGCTGCTGTCACCACATTTGTAGGCTCTAACTGACCAGTCAAAAGCTTTACATAATTAACTTTAAAGGCTTGCAACTGTCTTGCTTCCTGTAGTTCAATGATAGTACTAGCTCATCATTTGCTGCTAGTGAGTTGTACATGCAACGTCTGCATACTGCAAGTTCGCCAATCGCGGTTAGATGCAAGACAAATGTTCTACAGTTTAAAATGTATATTTTAAACTGTATAATAGTTATAAAATTATAACATATTAAAAGTATAACTTTGTATAATTTCTCAACCAAAATAACTTAAAATATATAAATGTCATCATCTTAAAACAACAGATTTCTGAACAAGATAAGAACAAACGAACTCCTGGAAACCCAAACTCTTGTCTCAAATAAGCCATTTGACCGCTATCACTGCCCTTGCTCAGCTTGACTCACCAAGAGCCCAGTGCCGAGTCTTCTTGTTAGCAAATTCAGTAAGTCTTTGTAGTATAGCTTTCTCTTTCTCTTTTTTCTATTTCCTTTTTTTGCAAACTTGATTTCATTATTTTTCCAGGCAGCATGGTCATCTACTGACTGTTACTAACCACCAAAATCTTGACCTACCTTTTAGGGCCCCTGTCAGTCAGAAGCCCCAATTGACAATTGGAATTGTCTACTTTTTATTATATTTCTTATTTTTCTAACATTTTGCACATGCTGCTTGCTAAATATATGCACACCTTTAATATCCAGCAGTTGCAAGCAATTATTGTGCTTAAAACTTTGGTCTTTGTTCAACCTCCCAAATGTAAGACTTTTCAGTGAAAACAAAGCTTTAGCATAACAATACAATTGAATTAGCACAGTGATAACACACACTCCATGCATTTCATCTTCCTGTCCATCACACAGTGAATGTAGGTCAATGCACTGCACAGAGCTGCAGCCAAACCTGGCATTTTTAGTTTGATTTAGAAACACTGCTGTTTTTTTTGTTTCACCAGGAACTGTTTATAAATACTTCTTGACAAAGGATTTCCAACTCTAGTTTTTGAGTATCGATCAGGGATCAGATGGCTATTGAAATTGTAAAAGGTCTTCACAACTGTTGTTTAAAACTGGGAAAACAGAACTTATAATGGGGACATTACATCTGTAGGATTGCAAGGTGGTACAGTTGGTAGCACTGTTGCCTTGCAGCAAGAAAGTCCTGGGTTCGACTACTGGGGGTCTTTCTGCATGGAGTTTGTATGTTCTCCCCATGCATGTGCGATTTCTCTCCGGGTACTCCGGCTTCTTCCCACAGTCTAAAAACATGACTGTTAGGTTAATTGGTCTCTCTAAATTTCCCTTAGCTGTGAATTAGTGTGTGCATGGTTGTTTGTCCTGTGTGTTGCCCTGCGATAGACTGGCGACCTGTCCAGGGTGTACCCTGCCTCTTGCCCGTAGACCGCTGGAGATAGGCACCAGCTCCCCTGCGAAACTGTATGGAAGAAGCGGGTATAGAAAATGGATGGATGGACTTTATACCTGTTTAAAGGGACAACAACACTTTGACAAGATAAACAGTCTCCTCAGAGGCAGGATAATCATTTACGGCTCAAAACGTCAGATAATTTGCTGGTTTCTTGTAGCATATTGTTTCTGTGAAGTCAATGATGGCATGGCAAACTACTGTGAGAGCCATGATCCACAAATGGTGTGAATAAGGAACCTTCCCAGCAGGTGTCAGCTTGCAGCAGGAACATAAGTCAGGAACATACAGACGATTCATCCAGGACAACATCTAAAGCACTGCAGGCCTTACTTGCCTCAGTTAAGATCAATAACAAAAAGAACACCTATGGGGGAGGCAGGGGGGTGTGTGGAGGTGCGCAGGGGTAAAGCGTGTGATTCAGCCATTGCATGTTTGAGTCCAGGCCCCGTTGACCATTGCTGCATGTCTTTGCCTCTCTCTCCACCCCATTTTTCTGCCAGTTAACTTACAAAAATAAAGGCCGTAGCGTCGCAAAAATCTAAAAAAAAAAAAAGAAAAAAAAGAAGGAACATTTATAGAAGATTTTCATGACAGAAACCACTGCTGACCAGAAATGACACTAAGGCTTGTGTCACATTTGCAAAAAACATCTTCATGATCCCCCAGACTTTTATAAAAAATATTTTGTAAACTGATATGAAAAGAAATTTACATTTTGAAAGATGTGCTTTCTATTTCATCTAGTATAAAACTAGAAAAACAAAGTATTTCAGAAAAACAAAATCATACCCACAATCATAGCAGTGGTAGAGTGATGGTCTGGATGGTCAGGCCCAAGGTGTCCTAATTGGGACCATGAATTGTGCTAATTATCAGAAGATCCAGAGTAGATTCTCTGACCATCAGTTTGTGGCATTGAGCTTAAGCACACTTATGCAGAAGGAAAATAATCCAAAGCACACCAGCGAACATGCTTCTAAGTGGATCAAAAACCACAAAAAGAAGGTCTTGGAGTGTCAAAATTTGAACTTATATTCAATTGCGATGCTGTGGCATGACCTTAAACAGGCTGTACATGCTCACAAACCCTTGAAAGTGGCTGAATTAAAAAAAGGTCTGCAAAGAGTGGACAAAAAGTTCTTCACAGTAATGTAAAAAACACATCCAGTTATTGGGCTTAGTGAGCTTTTTCCATACAGCAAAGTTCCTTTGAATGGATTTTTCCCCCAAAGTAAATAATAAATAAATATATATATCCCTGATTTTAAAGTTAGTTTGATGATCACTTGATGAGACATTTAAGTGTGACAAAAAGCAAAAATGGAAGAAATCTGTAAAGGGGGGCAAGCTACATATTCTCAACTGTTTTATTTTGGTTGTTGAGTTTTGTGTCTATTTCATAGAAGCAAAACAACCCTTTTGAAAAGATTTTTTTGCACACTGGTAACGATGAACATATGCATATATAGATTTGGATTTATAAAATATTTTCAAAGAATAAATGCGAAAGGTGACCGATTTTTTAAGTTGTAATATTAAGTAAACAAGAGTTGTACTCAGATATCTCATTTTCCCCCAAATGACCCGACTTACAATTTTGATTCAAGCGGTTGGCTGGTTTCACAGAAATATGTAAAATAAACACAGGATCTCAAGCTTAGGAGAAGGCCTCTAATGTGTTCAAATTACATGACAACCCCACAGAAAGCAACAAGCTTCTATTTCACTGACCTGGTTACTGTGGTGACAACACCAACACTTCTGTGTAAGAGGCTATTCGGGGAAGTGTTAAATGTTTTTATAATCAATAAGGAGTTTAATATAAAGTCGAGGGATGCAGAGATAAATAGAAGATTACCAGGAAAACGAATCTTCTATGACAGGTCTGCTCTAAATTCAGGCTGCATTAGAGTGAGAGAGAGCGCAAGCAAGACTTTACCTTTTCAAGCTCTGTTGTAGAATATGCTAAATCTAATGAACAGGCTATCTATGAGTTAGGGTAAGAATCAACATTCTCTAGCAACAGCACATGGAGACTGTTGTTTTAGTCATTTTAATGCAAACTATGATAATCATTAATGTAAGATGTAACAGTAGTTTAAAATGTCAACTGTGTAATATTTTTATCTTTTTTTAATACTAGTGAGGTCTTATTGACCTCATCTCTTATCCTAACATAAAAAAATCAATGACCATCTAGAAAGAAATACTTTGAGTGCTGCTGTTATATCATATTATAGTTCAAGAAAGAGGAATCTGTCAAATTAGCATCTGCAGGTCAAATCTTTAGAAAAACAGGAGATTAAGAATTGGCAGCAAAGCTCTGATGAATGCATCTCAAATCTTTTGCAAACTGAGATCAGTGCAAATTGGAGCCAATTTGTTTATATTTTGATTTATTGGTTCTACCTGTATTACTAAATACAACTTACTTGACATTGCTGATGAGGTTTGTAATCAGTGTTATTGCTCTTCTGGAGCTGTCTTGCTTTATTTCATCTTAAATTATGGCATTGACTTACTGTGTGCACAGACACGATTAAATCAAAGCAAAGTCTGATGTAATTTCCCAGTCTCCAACTTGAGCTCACTGTAATCTGCAGTTTGCAAAAAAGCCAAAGTATTTCTTTTTTAAAATGCTTCACTGAAATAGGCATTTTATTTTGGTGGGTGGAGTGTTTATATGAACCTGTTAATGTGGACAATAAATGCTTTCTGGAGTGTTTTAAGTTATTTTGTCATCTTGCAAGGTTGATGCTGCCGCTGCATATTCAGGACATGACAGTGGAACACTCTGCACCCATGTACAGCACAATCAGAGAGCGGATTTTTGGTAAATAATTTAATGCCGCTTGCATGCTGAATGTTGGGTTACTGTTGTTATCAGAAGAACCATATTACTAAAAGAGCAATCTGTGTTCTCAGGCAAGAAGAACTAAAAATTTTCAAATGAAAACTGCTGCTTAGTTACGAAGGAAACTGCAAATCAGCATGAAGTCTTGTGGTCCAGATGTTGCTTTGAGCACCATATTTCAAGTTTAGAGACAGATGCTTTATCAAGTTTTTCATTTAAATAAAAATAAGAAAATTCTGACCTCTATAATAATTTGCTTAAAGAGCCAGTCTTTGTTGATGCAATTACTGGATGATTTGACACTTTATTGCCTGGATGTTTGGGGAGGCAGAAAGTATTGAGTTTCAGTTTAAGTACATGAATAATTCCTTCTTGTGGCCTTAAGATTAATTGATATTTTTCTAAACAAAATGAAATTATTTAAACACTTAGCAACTATTTCTTTGCATAGTAAGTTGTGGCAGTCTCAATCCCCACACAGGGACCAGATGGCCTGCTTAAGCATAAGGGATCCAGAGGTAAACAGCACCCGCCTGGAAGCCAACACAAAAGCATCCTCACTGGCTGCTATATCTGGATATTAAACAAAACGAAGAGGACTGAACTCTGTTCCTGCATGTCTGAAAGCACTGAGGTGGGAAAAACAGGCCAAGGGTGAGGTCACAAGGTGTATCTGAAGTGTACTCCTGCAAGAAAGCAAAAATGTTGGCTCATCCTCATCACTTGATCATTGCTTATTTTCTCAAAAAAAACTTGAAACATGCAGATCAACGAAAAGCCAAAGCCCATCTGGCCACAATCTTAAAAGGTTGTTGATAAAATATTCTGCTTATATAGAACAGAAATGTATTATTTTTATTTTTTTTAATGGATCTTGTTAACGTTAGGTGCCGGTCATTTTGCCCTTTCAATATTTTGTACCTCTAGGATTTTGGCTGCTTTTCATGCAACTTTACTGGGTACAAAAGGGAACCAATTTCTAGAAGGTATACCTGCCATAGAGACATTTCATACATGTTTTGACAGCCAAGGATTTAAAATTGTTTTCTATCATCTACGTATAATGTGTTGTTTAGTTATATGACTTCAATAAATAGTGTATACTAGCTGGAGGTCGCTCAGAGCTATTTATAAAGTGAAACTGGCCAAAATTGGGATCAGAACCAAAAAGAATGGAAATGTGAAACATTATTTCTTCTTAAAATAATATAAAATTAATTTACACAAGTTTTAAATATTTTCATTTCTATGTATGTCTTTAATTCATGAAAACACCGACTACAAAAAAACAAACTCATACATAAGGGTTAAATGAATGTGTACAAAATATATTTTTTACAGTTCTGAAATTGAAGTAAATGGACATTATAGACAAAACAGCATTGCATGGGTATGAAACGGGGATATGAAATGGCTGAGGGTTCAATTGACCCAAAGTCTTTTCAAGAGTTGCTGTTATTGACTACATTAGATTTGAAAACTGCACCACTATTTGTTCTCACCATAAAAAGCATTTTTAAATGATCAGTATCAGAGTCACTAACTAAAGTTAACTCTATCCTTGTTTTTCCACCTTCTGCGATTGTATGCGAGCTGGACTCATACTGGAAGCCAGCGAGCCTTGCAGCTTCACAGGCTAAAGGCACAAGCATTTAAAAAAAAAAAAGTCATGTTTTTATACACGGCTTTCAAAATGCATATAAATAATTATTTTATAAAAATAAATCTAGGTTTTCGGTGACAATAATCCTTTACAATGATTTTCACAGTAAAAGGGAGACTGTATTGGATGCTGACTTCTTCTTTTCGGTCCATGTCATGTGACCTGTTCTGTATGTTGAGTTTCTACTCCTGAGGGACACAGAGTGCGGCTGAAACTCTAATCATTACATTTTACAACGTTTAAAGCACAGCCCTAAGTTTGTAAAACAGTTAGGTTTTGTTTTCAAACATTTGACTTAAACCTTCCTGAAATTTGTTATGAGTCAAATTAAAACAAAAAGACAGAGTAAACATGCTAGCATCGACCTGGCACTTCTTCAAAGTACTTAAAACGAAAACATTTTCAGCCACAGACATGAGTGTACTGAAGACTGTAAATGTATGTGTCAAGCCAGATATATCCATCCATCCATCCATCCATCCATCCATTCCCTATACCTATTTATCTGTGTGGGCTTATGGTGGGGACGTTCTCTGTCTCCAGCAGTCATTTGGCAAGATGGGGCCCTAGACAGACTGCCAGTCCATCATAGGGACACACAGTCCTTCTGCAATTCAATTCAAAAATACTTTATTAATCCCAAAGGGAAATTAAATGTTGTAGCTCATTATGTAGGTTTCTTCAAAGAGCCGTTGTAGATGCTGATGTTTGCTGGCAGGAGGGATCTCCTGTAGCACTCAGTCTCTTCCTGTAGAGGGTGCCGCTCACAGAACCAGCACCCTTTGTAACTGAAAATAAAATAAATCATTGATGTTCTGGTGGGGATGATGTTATCCACACAGAAGTTTATATTGTCGGTTACACACTCAGTCATGGCATTGATGTCCTCTCCATGTGGCTGGCACAGTGCGTCCCAGTCTGTAGCCTCAAAGCAACCTTGCAGAGCTTCTTCAGCTTCCTGTGACCATTTTCTCACAGTCCTCTTTATTACGGGTTGGCTCTGAACAAGGGGCTTATATTTCGAGCAGAGAAAAACAAGATTGTGATCTGATTTGCCTAGAGGAGGTCTTGCTGTAGAGATGTATGAGTCCTTGACATTTGCATAAAACAAATCCAACGTTTTGTTTTCTCTGGTAGAGCAGCTGACAAACTGTTGAAACGTTGGAAGTGTAGCAGAGAGTGAAGCATGGTTAAAATCACCAGAAATTGCCACAAACGCATTGGGGTTTTGTGTCTGTAGCTTAGCAACAACTGAGCTGATGGCATCACATGCAGTGTCGGCAACAGCGGAAGGTGGAACGTAAACTGTTGCCAAAATAACACTGGTGAACTCTCTGGGTAAATAATATGGACGAAAACTTACTGCCAACAGTTCAATATCTGGACTGCAGAGATGGCACTTCACAGTTACATGTCCTGGATTACACCATCTGTTGTTCACAAGTACTGACAGTCCACCTCCTTTACATTTGCCACTCCTCTTTAAATCTCTGTCTGCTCCTATGGTTAAAAAGCCCGCCAGAGAGACGCTGGAGTCAGGGATATGATCCTGCAGCCATGTCTCAGTAAAACACATGATACTGCATGCCCGGTACTCTGGCTGGGTCCTTTGTAGGGCTTGGAGTTCATCCAACTTGTTTCCCAACGATCTCACATTGCCCATCAAAATCGACGGAAGAGATGGTTTGAACTTCCTCTTTCTCTCTCTTCTCTTAGCTCCTGCTCTGCATCCACAGCACCTCCTTTTCAACTCATCAGGGATTTGGGGTTGTAGTTGAAGTATTATTTGAGCTTTTGAGATATTAATCAGCTGCTCCCAGTTGTAAGAAACAACCCCGTTGACATGGCAATGCATCATAACAAATGTCCAAAAGTAGAAAAGTATTAGGAAAAATCCTCCAAGCCACACAGCATCCGACACCGGAGAGGACAGTCGTCCAAAAAAAATCATCTGTATCCACCACAAGAGGAATTGTTCCCAACAAAGAACCAATCAGAATCAAAAGTAACAGAGCTACTCCAACCTGCCGCCACCTTGAGTGGCACAATTTTAGAATGTAAGGTAACAGTGTTAACATCTGTGCCACCACACTGTCCCATCATATATATCTTTAGAAACAAATGGGCCTATGCACATGTGTCAGGACATTTTAGTAGCTTTCCTGGCCGAAATAAATATGTGTTGGAGTAGCATATATAGCTTGTCCTGCAGAAACTCTGACAACAGTATCAGATTAGGACACAGACAGAAATCTCCAGATAAGGACGTCCCTAACATATAACCTAAAGTTTAAAGGAAAGGAGACAAGGAGAGTATAATCATTAAACACTTATTCAAACTGTATAGTTGGGTTCTTTAAAGATGTTATTTTTAGATATATGAATATTTGGTAACAACATTTAGTTTAGCTTCACTTAGGAGAATTCAGACCAGACCAGAAAGTGAAATATGTGTTGCTTAGACAATCCAAAGCCAAACTTTAATTTACTTTTTGTTGTAATTCCTTTCTGTTTGTCTTCTTGCAAATTGTGCTTTATTTTTTGTGCTTTATACCAGCAACTTGTCAGAAATCGCTGATGAAAATTAACCTTCTTTTTTATAATTAACCTGTTTAAATTAATATGGCACATTTCCATGAAAAATTTATCTACTCGTGTTTTTTTGTGCATTGCCCCTTCCATATAATTAAGAAGAAACAAAAAACAGATAAATATAAACAAAAGTTATGAGACAGAATATTTTTTAAGTTCTTCTGAAATATGTCTTTTTTGTCCTTCTTTCTATTGTTAGCCAATAAGTATCCCAATTAGGATCTCTATCAAATTGCCCACACCATCTATTGCACAAAAGATGCTAACTAATGATATGTAAAAATATCCCTTTAATGTCCAATATTCACTGCAAAAATGTGCCCCCCTCATATATCTTTCAGAATAAATGTAAGTAAAGGATAAGGCATTAACTTAAATTTAGCAACCCTCGTTCTTATGGTTTGTCTGTACAGTACATGTAGTTTTTTTTCATTGACACTTGAATCTTGACAATAATGGCATCCCAAAACTGAGCAATGCAATGCATTTCAAAGGGTGCAGATAAGCCTCTGTTGTGAGGCATGCAAAATGGTGGTGATGGCATCAGGCATGATAACATGAAATGCTGGGTCCATATGGTGCTCAGGGCTTAGATGAAGGCTCACCACACCCCCAGGGTCAAGTCTTAGTTTGAGTGAATGTAATTGATGACATGAGGCAGAAGGCAGGCAGTCAGTGGTGTTAATCTTTGAGAGCTCAGATCTGCTCTCTGACCCTCTAACAAAACCCAGTGTCTCTGCACAATGACTCTCACTGCCGAGCAAAGGATGAATTAAAAAGGTTAACCATCTCCTTGTCAATCTGACTTTGAAATGTTTAGACAATCGGATTGACAAATAAATCTTTTATTCAGCAAAATCAAACAACATTCAGTATCTTACAAAACTACTTGACTTTTCTTCATTTGTCAGAAACCTTGAACCAGAAACCTTGAAGCAAAACAAATGAGTGCATTATTATAACATGAAGGAAAATGGTTTTACATACATGGTTTTCAAAAGTATTAACGAATTAAATCTGAAAACTGTAGCATATTTTTGTATTCAGTCCCTTTTCTCTGATACCCCTAAATAAAATCCAGTGGAACAAGTTGCCATCAGAAGTCATCTAATTAGTAAACAGGGCCCAGAGGAGTAAATAGTCTGAGGAGCTACAGTGATCCAATGCTCAGGTGGGAAAATCTGTTTACGTACAATTGTTAGTCACGAACTACACAAATATGGCCTTTATGGAAGAGAGCCAAGAAGAAACTCATAGTAGAAACAAAGCAAGCATGTTGAAGAAGTTGCTCTGCTCAGATTTTCAATGTTTTTCTGGCAGAAAACTATTCACCCCACCATGAAAACTGGTGGCAGCATCATGCTGTGGAAATGCCTTTCTTCAGCAGGGGAAGGAAAGCTGTTCTGAGTTGATGTGAGGATGGATGTAGCTAAATGCAGGCCAATCCTGGAAGAACGACTTGAGATTGGGGTGAAGATTCACCTTCCAGCAGGACAACAACCCTAAACATACAGCTAGCGTTCCAATGGCATGGTCTAGATTAAAGCATATTCAATTGTTAGAATGGCCCATTCAAAATCCAGACCTCTCTCCAATTAAGAATATTTGGCAAGACTTAAAACTACTGTCCGCAGACACTCTGGTTGAGATTGTGCTATTCTGTAAAGCTGAATGGGTAGAACTTTCATTCTCTAGATGAGTAAATCTGATAAAGACATACCCAATAATCCTTGCAGTTGTAACTGCAATGAAAGGTGATTCTACAAAGTAGGGATTAATGCGAGCTGAATACGAATGCATAACACACTTTTCAGATTTGTATTTTTTAAAATGTGAAAAGCATGTTTCATTTTTCTTTTACTTCATAATAGTGAGCTACTTTACTGAAACGCAATTTCTTTTTGTACCTGATCTTTTTTTCTTTGTGTCCACACAGAAATAATTAACGCAAACCTGTGACTGAAGGCCAGTGGATATTACAGTGAAACCCTGTGAGCTGTGGTTCTGTCCAAAGAATATTTTTACATACACACCACCACCCACAGACACCAATGAACTGCCCTAGAAATCCAGGCAAAGGTTGAGGAAATTCTTCTTTGTAGTCACAAAATAAAACATTCAGAAGCTTTAAATATCGTCTTGTTTTATAGAATATCTGCAGCCTTCCCTTCGCGCTTCTGTATTTCTTCCTCCATGCACCAAATATTTAGTCATAATGGTTCTAGCCTATTTTGTATGTTTACACTCATATTTTTCCTGTGTGCTAAGCAGCAAAAAAAGTACATCTGTTTATGTAAACTCAATTTGGATTGTAAATATCCAGACAAAATTATTTTTGTTGCTTTTTTTTCTGAAGAATGTGTGAAGTGATGAAAACAGTGACATAAACAAACAGCTGTTCCCGGGTTGCTTTGGACACCCGAGACGTAATTAATCACCAAGGGACTCAGACTCATTAATGGCTACGTGCTGATTAATTGTCCCTGCGGAGGGCTCAGCTTAACATGTAAATATCTGTCAGAGGATCCACTATGCGACGGAGCCCAGGCTGGGACTTTTCTGTAAGACGACACATGCAGGGAGATAAGACTCTTGTCAGGGGGTTTACTGTAAAAATCGTGCTGCTATTTTGAGCTCTGCTACAGGACATACATTTGACAGATGCATAAAGGAAAGTGGAAGGTGTCACAGAAACGTGAAATCTTTATGATCTTTATGACATTTTATGGATCCATGTGCTTCCTCTGTCTTCTTTATGATTTCACATGCTTCTTTTTGCTGTGGTATATAAATTGGTAAGGGATCAGAAAGAGAGGAAGAAAGCTTGTTGAACAGAGTGACCTAAAGCCAAGAAAGGTCACTGACTCAGCAGCACTGAGAGGCATCAACACTGGTAGACTTTTATGACCTACAGCCACCTTCATCAGCTCCCATCTGAGATGGACTCAGAACAGCGTTACCCAGGTCATAAAATCATTCTCAGTTGAGAAGATATTGGATTGGAGGAGCTGCTCTCTTCAGAAATGAAATAATACCATTCCCGCTCTTCATCTGAGTTTTCTGCCTTCACAAATTTAAAAGAGTGATGATGAGACAATGGATGAACAGATGGAGCACTAAGACATTTCACCAGAGATAGCAAGGAAGCGTAAGTGAGCTCATTTTCCTGTTTGAACTGGAGTTGCACTGGTGCCTTGTTGCTATGGTAAATATAGTGAAATAGTGTATATAAACTAGCTTCCTTGGCAGTGAGCATGGTGTGATTCATAAAAGAGCACTCTCATATTCTTGTCTTGAAACTTGAGTAACTTCTATGAGAATTATTGAAATCAGACTGATTATTTCCTTATTATTTTTCTCCATCAATAACATCCTTAGCAAAATTAATGACATTTCCAGAAACCCACGTAATTAGTTAGAGTTAGGGCTGAAAATATATTGCTTTTTATTTTGACCTTTATTTATACTGGATAAATCTAATTGAAAAATACATTCTAATTTTTTTAAGAGAGACCTATTCCAACATTATATAAAGTTGTGAAAGATACAAACAAAAAATTGCAAGTGCATGTTAAAATACATTGTCAAAAAGTATAAGATAATAATTAATTACAAAGACCTAATTAATAAAAGCAGGAGCCTACTGCAATTTTTTCAATATTTTTAACCGACATATTAAATTCACCAAGAGAAATGAGATTAGATAGTTCCTTTTGGAGATGATTCCAGGTTAATAGTGCAAATTAAGGGAAGGCTGTTTCCCTAATTTTGTATCGACTGAGGGAAGACACAGAGTAATGATATCCTGGGATCGGAGGTTGTGACTGATGTATTTGGGTGACATATAAGAAGATAAATGTGAGGCCAATAATACCAGAAATGATTTATAAAATTGTAGCAATGGAAAACTGTCTATGGAAAGAGATGGCCATTTCACTAAAGACTACATAATGCAATGATGGGTGAGATGTTAACATCCAGTTGTAAACCTTAGCACTCCATGATAAGCAGAATCTAATAACTGAAGAGAATTTGGGGGGCATTCATATATAAAATATCTCCATAGTCTAAAAGATGATTCCGTTGACACAATTACAGATGTAGTTTCAACAGTTACTTAAAGTGGATCTAAAACCAACTTTTTTGCAGATAAACTGTATAGATTGGGCTTTAATTGTACTATCTATATGTTACAGTGCATTTTATTTTACATTTTCATGTAAACTTGTTTAATATTACAATATGTGTCCTAAAACTGTCTTAGTGCTGCCGTCTTTGGGTTGAACGATGGCTACTGCAGTTGAATTTTCCTATTGGTTCAAACGGTACAGCTTGGTACATGTATACGTTACAGCACTGCATTAGGGTATAAAACCATCTCAGTCAGACACATGCCCTCATAGCAAGTGTGAAGTTGGATTTGCTAGCATTGATCATAACGTTTTATGCTATATACCTTCGATCATATTCTTTACTTGAGATAATATAAATCTACATGTAAATGTAAACTTCCTGAAAGTTTTTTACTGCTTTGAACGCTAGCCCATGTTATCAATGATGCTGCTAACATAATTTTACCACTCAGAATCTGGACCCATTCTGTCCTCCAAGCATCAGCTTCGAGCATCGCGGACTCAGCGCCTTGAGCCAGCGGCTCAAACTGATAAAGCTCAGGCCCACTGGGCTCCACAAAGCCTCTCCTAACATCCGGTGACGAGAAGGCTGAAAACTCCTACACCTCAAAATATTTCTCTGCTCACTCTTCATGCTTCAATATGTCAAATTAAACTAGCTGCCATGTTCCCTCATTCTCCAGACCACACCTTCGCTTAATCCCCTCTGCTCATCCCCACATTTGGCCAAGTCCCTCAGTGTCTCTTGGCACTGCACACTTGGTGGCATTTTTTAAACTTTGTCTGGGGGCGGGGTTATGCCTGCAAATCGAGTTTAGTTCCACTTTAAATTACCCTTTTACATACCGGTACATACAAAATTTATATTTATAAAACGCTAGTGATAACATGAAATGCTGGGTAATGGGTAAATGCTGGGTATGGTGCTCAGGGCTGAGATGAAGGCACACCATATTCCCCAGGGCAGTCAGTCAGTGGTGTTAATCTTTAGAGAGCTCAGATCTACTCTCTGACCCCCTAATATGGTAAATGGTAAATTAACTTATATAGCGCCTTTCCAGTCATACGGACCACTCAAAGCGCTTTACACTAGAGCCACATTCACCCAAACGCACTCACTAACGCTCACACATTCATGCACCGATACGCAGATCGGTAGGCAACTTGATCGGTAGGCCTTGCCCAGGGGCACATCGACATATGACAAGAGGAAGCTGAAATTGAACCCACAACCTTCTGATTGCAAGACTACTCGTCCTACTGAGCCACAGTCGCCTAATAAAACCCAATGTCTCTGCACAATAACTCTCACTTACTCTCTAATTAAGATATAGTATTTTTTTTTTCATGTCCATTACAGGCATCTGATGTGCTCAATGAAACTGAGATTTTTCTGTTGCTAAAGAGCCAAAATGTCCCAAATGTCAAATGCAGTTAAATTCAGACGAGAGCACCAAAACTTCTCCTTATTAGTTGGTTAGCATTAACTTGCATAGCTCAAATCTGTATGGCTATTAAAAACATACACATATTTAATTAGATACACACATTTATGTCTCATTGAATAATTTAATTACTGCCTAAGATTATTTCTTTACTGTATTTTTTTGTGTATTTAATTGTATGCTTATTTATTAATTGAGCATTTATTTATTTATTTATGTATGTATTTGTAATCATGGCAGGATGTGTCCTTCAAATGAACAGGGAAAAAGCCATGACAAAAGCCATGACAATCAAAAAAGTGTCTTGGAGATATGACTTGACCCAAATGTTCAACGTTTATCCTGAAAAAACATTTTAAGTTTGGAAAAAACATTTGAGTTTGGAAAGACTACAAATTGATCAAAATAAAATGACAAATTAACTAATTCTTGTAATACTTTGGGCTGCACAATATTAGAAAATCATGTAACGGTGACATTATTGGTAAATGCTTTTGTGAATTCCAAGCAGCCCTTTGCGATACTGATATTGGACACACCGATGCTGCGATTACGATATATATTTGGGATGTATAGTGCAGCCATGGTAACAATATTTCTTTTGAAAGAGGAGTAAATTGCAAAGTTGCCTGTTCAATTGTTTTGAATTGCTTTTGTTTCAAAATGTGAGCAAAGATTACAATATCAATAGCCTTTAACTTAACTGTGTTTTTAACTGTGTGCTTAAGATCTACATTTAAAGTGATGAAGATGATTTCCATATGCAATGCTGCAACTATATTTCTATAGGCAGTAGTATTCCAGGTCAGCTGATTATATTTCCACTCTACAAGCTTGGATCACTGATGGATTTTACTTCAGGTCTAAAGAAAAAATGTCCTGTCCTGAAATTTCTACCAAAGCCCTGGTATCATCAGGGTGTAACGAACTTTATGTTGCAGTGGAAAAATGAGTATAACTTCCATAGCAAAGAAAATGTGGTAATCCATATTGATTTTGGTTGTAGCACTGCATCATTCAATACAGTATGAAATAGCAAGTGACATGAATGGTGTATGAAGCTGCTGTATGGTAATTACCCTCTGTTCATCTAATCTTACACACAGTATGAGGCGATATTTGGAGAAGTTGGGTCGGGAAAGCCGGCAAGTTTATAAAACAGGGACAAAATGACTGAAGAAAAATGAGAGGGATTTACTTTTGTCCCTGTTAATTTAAATGCCAATTAGGCCAATACTCTGTGACATTTCCACTCCTATGACAAAGTTAATACTCCCCTCCATTGGTAGCCATATTTCAGGATTCTTTTAATGACTGTGCTCTTACACAGAGGCCAAAAAACAAAGATTTTTCCTTCTTGACATTTTTCTAGATACTGTTATTCAAACTGAATCAAAATCATAAATATATACCACATTCTGTGTTTGCACTCTGACTTTTGAGGTTTCTCATGATGTGTTATATCATGTTGAGGAAGAACACTTCACATTCATTTACTTCAAAACTCTGGCAGATAGCTCTTTTTGTCCAAGAAAACAAAATGCAATGAAATGCAAATGCAAACTGCATATACTGTAGACACAGTTGAAATTTGCCAGAACAATCGCAATAGAATACTGGTCATCTAATAATCTAATCAATTAGATTTAAGACCGGACTTTGACTAACCCACTCTAAAGTCTTTATTTTGTTTGGAGTTTTTTTGCCATTGAGAAGTGGGTTTGCTTGTGTGCTTTGAGTCTTTGCCCTGTTACATAACCCAAGAGCGCTTTAGCTGAAGACGGGCTGTTCACAGCTTCCCAAAACTAGTTTTAAAGCTGAGTTACCTTAATAAGAATAATGGACAGGGCTTCTATAGCTCAGTCATTTCTCTCTGTGTGTTTCATGATTGGAAATATTTTCACCAGCAAAATTAGTCTTTCATGTAACTGAGGGACAGTCTAGAACAGTTTTTTATCTTGCTGACTGGCAGTGTGGAGTAATGCATAGGGGAGGGTCTTGACTGTGCTAGGTTATGCTCCAAACAGCTAGAAAAAACTTCTCTCTTTCTGGCAACTTTTAAGACATCTCATTAAAAAGCACTTTGACAGTAGTAATGGTAAAATGGAAAAGATTTAGGAAGAGTAACCATTTAAAATGGTAATACACCCTAATATTGGAAACACATCCATGCATTTGCTGGGACCTTTGATGAATGCATGCCGGGGGAGCGAGGAACACTACAGAGAAGGCTCATGTAGTGAAGGAGGATATGCAGAGAGCTGGTATGACAGCAGAGCATGAGATGGAAGCAGATTAAGAAGATCCATAGTAACTGTTTGCATGACAGCTGTCCAAATGTTAACCTAATGAAGTGTGACTGTTTGTGCAGTTCTAATTAGGATGATGCATTATTCCAAAACGTCCGAGTATGAAAATATTTTTAAATACTTTGCAGCCTGTTGACATTATACATATGTGAGTGATACTGTACTGTATCTTGTCTAATCTCTTTCTGCAGCATAGCCAGTTTATAAAACACCCACCACACTGGACCAGAGCCAGCTGGGTTTCCTTCTGACTCTGTGGTAGAGCCTCAACATGGGCAACAGATGTGACACTGACACCACAGTGAGAGCCTTCATGGTCCACCACCAACAGGCCTCTTCCTGTGCTGCGTTTGTGCGACACACTGAGTCTATGTGATCTTTTTCTTGAAACCATGCACTCTTTAAAAAAGGGCAGTCTGAAATCAAAACCTTGATTATCCACCATTCAGCATGGATAGTAACGCGCTGCTACACTGATATGCTTCAGCGTGCCATCCACAGATTTGTAGTCCATTTTGCAGTGGATGAAATATTAAACTACTAAAATTACTAAAAAATCCACACACAAAGTTATGTGTGTTATTGTCTGTGTCATGCCCAGTATCTTGATTTTACTGAAATCAATTTAATACTTATAAAAGAAACCTTGTTGTTAATGACAGCTTCAATATGTATCCTGTAAAGAGAAAGTATCTGCATGCTTGCTCGGGTGTGATTTTGACCCATTCTTGCATGTAAAGTGCTTTCAAATATTGAATGTTCTATGGGCACTCTTTTGTGCACTCTGATCATAAGTTTTTTTCTGATAGATTATTAACTGCTTCAAGTCTGGTGACTGACTGGACTATTCTAGCAGGTTACTTTTGTTTTCATTTGAAACCAGCTGAGAGTTTAATTGGCTGTATGTTTAGGATTATTGTCTTTTATCTTCAGGTTATTATTAAGAATGTCCCAGTACATTTTTTCATTCATAGCATATCCCAGTACCATATGCTGAAAGACAGCCCATACCACGATGATCCCACCTCCAAACTTTACAGTTTCTGGCAGTTTTGGGATGGTGTTCAGTGCCATTCATCCCCCAAACAAGTGTGCAAAAGTTCATTTTTGGTCTTTTCTGACTTATGTCCTCCCAGCTTTTCATTGGCTTGTCCTGCAGCAAACCTTAAATGAGCTTCAATTTATTTTTCCTTCTTTAGTGGAGTTTTGCGCAGCGAGAGGATTAATTATTGGTTTAATGGAAACTGCTTATTCCAGATCTTTCTAAAGCTCTCTGTTGGTGCTCGTTTTTTCTGCAGAGCCCTTGGTTTTGTCTGACTTAGAGTGAAATTGTGTTCTTTCCACTTCTGTATTACATCCCCAACATTCAGAAGTGTAGAAATATGCCTGTAATCAACGTGATCAGTACATTTTGCAGCAGTAAGGATGAGAATGTCTTTAAAGAGCTCTGTGCCTTTACCAATAGTGGGATGCTTCTTGTGTAACACCTTGACAAAAAGAAACCTTTTCAAGCCATTGGTCTAAACCACCTGAAATTAGTTTGCATTCATAGGGAGCAGGATTATTTTGAAAATACTGATATATTTCAGTCATTTTATTTTCTATATCTTTTAGACCTCCATTTTTTCATGTGTTCAATACTTATTTGTGTCATTCCATTCATATCACATATAACTTAATGTTTAACATATAACTTCAGTTACAGGCTATTTTGTATTTGCTTTGTATGTATAGAATCCTAATATCTAATATGAATTTTATGTGAACAGCCCCATTAGAAATAAATTCATAGAGAAAATGTTCATGCTGTAAATGGAGATAATCTTGTTAATCATTCATTTTCTGTTGAAAACTAACACCTCTTTCTAAAAACTAAGAAGCTGCATCATATTATGTTTTTATATTTGATGTGATACATTTCTTAGAATTAGAATTCAGTTCAGATCTCTAAGAAACCTGGAAACAATATCGCCCAGGAAAAGTGTATTGGTGCATCTCTAAAGCAGACCTATCTTTAAGATTCACTGCAAGTTAATGGTAGATTATGGAAAACCAGATGAAAGATCTTGCATTTCTTCTGGACAACAAAAACTGCAGCACCTCTTGCAAAAGGATAAAACTTCAAACAGAGAATAGTTCTTGATCATATACGTCAATGATGTTTCATTAAACGAAGGGGGAAAATGTGCAACCACACAATCCTTATAAAATCAAAACCTCCCAATGTTAAAAGCTAACATATAATAACGATTTTTCCTCTCCAGACTCCAGAATTTTAAAGCCCTTTTCCAAAATAACAGCAGCGATTTGAGTAATTTAACATCCACGAGTCATTACAAGGCTGAAATAAAATGAATGAAATATTTCAGGTGCCATTCTCTCAGCAAGGGGAAAACTGCACTGTCCTGCTAAAGCCAAAATGTCCAATAAAACAGGCTGTTGACATGATATAACAAGTAACATATCGGCTTCCAGCAGTCACTCTCATGAGTCGACAGGTGAAAGACAAAATCCTAAATTTTCACTCAGCAGAGGGACTCGCCATGCAACAATGCATCCTGATGAGCTCTATTCGAGACGTCAGTCTTTTTATCATATGAAAAACGCAACGTCCCGAAGAAAATCCTGAATTTTTCAGCGGTCTTACCTCTTCCATTGTGTTGTAATCAACTGCAGATGGGTGTCGGTCACACAGGGATAGTTATCCAGCTCTTACATGCCGTAACATCAGCGTCAAGCCAGCTGTTTATCAGTCTGGTAAACAAACTGGGTTCACAACGTAATAGTCTTCTTCTTATTCCTCCGTTACTCCGTGCCGGTATGCTCTTCACAGTCCAGTGCTTTAGCAGTTCACCGGTTTCCACGGGGATCCATCGCGGCGGGGAAAACGCAGTTTGGAGTCTGCCGCCGGTGATGCTGCGGCTGCGGCACGGCAGCGTTCAGGTCTCGGGATGAGAGAGGTGGGGGTGGGGGTGGGGGCATCCGAGGGCCCACGACTGAACGCTCGGCTCCGAAAATGAACTCATCGGTGCCCAGATCTCGGTTGATGAATCATTGTGAGAGAGCATCATCAGAGAGGGAGGCAGCACGGGTGCGTAAGCGTGTTATTTATTCTTTCCGTGTGTCAAGAGTGATACTGCTTATTGCTGATTCAAAGAGCGAGAGAGAGAGAGATGGACTTTAAACGATAAACCGGAGATAGTTGGTTGATAAGTTTGTTATCATGTGACTCGTCTCATCTAAATCTGTTGCATCATTTATGCAAACGAGCAATCCCCTAATTAATTCCTGATGTCATAGATTTTCAAAGTAATAAAGCAAAAAGTGGATAAATTTACCGGTTACTCGAGGGTTCATGGGAGTTTGCCCAACCGGTTCACATGTGTTGTGTTGGACCTGGAGAAAGCTATGGGTTAAGAACGCTGTCAAAAACAATGTGTGTGTAAAGACGGAAATGTGTGCATATTAGTCAATAGTTGTGCATAAGTAAAATCCAAAGAGGTATTGTATATTTTCTCTATAAGAATACAAAATAAAATTTTACCGCTTCAAGAAATTACAAACACAAAGTTCAAGTTTACAGTTGTGGTTTATTCTTTATGAAAACAATATGCTATAACAGTTTGTGAATACAATTTATTTTCTATGAGAATACGAATTTACATCAGCGACTTGGTGTCACGTGATCTCAGGCTCAGAATATAGTGGGTGGAGTTATACAACGATGTACAGTAGGTGGCGGTATGCACCTCTGAATTTGTTGCGAACCACCAGCAGAAGAAGAGAAGAAGAAGCAGCAGCACTAGCACCAAATAAACGGACCAAGAAACTATGGTACAAAGCCAGGTAATGTTAAAAAGTTTATATGTCTTAATATCGTTAATATATGCTCTTGGTCCGTTTATTTGGCGCTAGTGCTGCTGCTTCTTATTCTCTTCTTCTGCTGGTGGTTCGCAACAAATTCAGAGGTGCATACTGCCACCTACCGTACATCGTTGTATAACTCCACCCACTATATTCTGAGCCTGAGATCACGTGACACCAAGTCGCTGATGTAAATTCGTATTCTCATAGAAAATAAATCGTATTCACAAACTGTTATAGCATATTGTATTCATAAAGAATAACCCACAACTGTAAACTTGAACTTTGTGTTTGTAATTTCTTGAAGCTGTAACATTTTATTTTGTATTTTTATAGAGAAAATATACAATACCTCTTTGGATTTTACTTATGCACAACTATTGACTAATATGCACGCATTTCCGTCTTTACAGACACATTGTTTTTGACAGCGTTCTTACCCCATAGAAAGCATTCGACTGTGTCCCTTGTGATGTCCTGTGGGGGGTGCTCCAGGAGTATGGAGTCGGCGCCCTTTATTAGGGCCCATCCGGTCTCTGTACAAGCGGAGCACCTGTTCCCGGTGCATGTTGGACTCCGGCAGGGCTGCCCTTTGTCACCGGTCCTGTTCATAACTTTTATGGAGAAAAGTTATACTGTCCAAAAAAGTTCATAACTTTTATGGACAGGATTTCTACGTGCAGCCAAGGGCCACAGGGGGTCTGGTTTGGGGACCAGATGATTTAGTCTCTTTTTGCAGTGCAGTCTGACAGTGATTGCTAACATTTCTAACATGTTCCTTAAGTCACAGTTTTAGAAAATCAGTTTTAGAAAAACAACAGTATATATTATTAAAAACTACATTATGTTGCCAAAAGTATTGGGTCATACCACCAAATCGATAAATTCTGGTTACAATCACTTCAGTGGCTGCAGGTGTAAAAAGGTTGGTCTTAAGAAACCTGACTGGCCTGCACAGAGTCCTGATCTCAACCTTTTTGAACAATGGGGCATTGTAGGTTCTGTGTCTGCTCCATTGTAAGGAGACCTCTGGCGCTAAGGGAGGGGCCCAGGGAGCATCATGATTAATTCAGTTTTCAATTCAATTCAGTTTTATTTATATAGCACCAATTCACAACACATGTTGTCTCAAGGCACTTCACAACATTCAGGTACATACATTCCAATGAATCCTAACCATTGAACAGTGCAGTCGGAGTTAGCTTTTTGGATAAAAAGTTTTTCTGTCTAAGGAAACCCAGCAGATTGCATCCAGTCAGTGACTTGCAGCATTCCCTCCTCCCGGATGAGCATGTAGAGACAGTGGACAGTCACTGGCGTTGACTTTGCAGCAATCCCTCATACTGAGCATGCATGTAGCGACAGCAGAGAGAAAAAACTCCCTTTTAACAGGAAGAAACCTCCAGCAGAACCAGGCTCAGTGTGAGCGGCCATCTGCCACGACCGACTGGGGGTTAGAGAGAACAGAGCAGAGACACAAAGAGAACACAGAAGCACTGATCCAGGAGTACTTTCTATGGGAAGGAAAAGTAAATGTTGATGGTTGTAGCTCCTTTAGTCGTTTCACCTAGAAAGAAAGAACAGATAAACTCTAAGCCAGTTTTCAAGGTTAGAGTCTGAAAGAGAGCACATAGAGTTAGTCACAGTAAAAGCTCAGTCAATCACCATGTCTAGGAGAGAGAAAGTGTTAAACACTAAAAGACAGGGCTATGTGGATCATCGGTAGAGGGTGAGCATTAAGTTGTTGCCAGCAGAAGCTCGGACGATTCCCCTCTCCAGAAAGGTGTCACAGGTAGACACAGAGTCAGGCCAGGTGTAGCTTCTAGGAAGAGAATAGAGAGAACAAAGTTAAAAGCTGAAATAACAGCAAATATTGCAAAATTGGAGAATAGTGTGAGAATGTAGCGAATAGGGTGAAAGTGGTCATTATGTCCTCCAGCAGCCTAAGCCTATAGCAGCATAACTACAGATAGTTTCAGTTCAGATTATTTAGTTAAACGGTGCTTATTTACACCTGATTAGACACCTGAACCAACTCATCTAACTCCTTTAAAGTTTTTCACACTTTTATCCCTGACCAATGTGTTCCTTAGTCTTTATGGTGATGTTTACTCATTTATGTTATGTAAAAACTTCACAAAACAGCTAAAGGCAATTGGTTTCTCTGGATTTTATTTAGGGTGTAAAAGTAATAAGCCTTGCCTCACTTTTCAGATTTTATTTGTAAAACATTTTTAAAGCTATGCATAATATTTCTTCACAATTATGCAGTACATAAAAAACAAATAAACGTTTGTGGTTGTAATGTGACAAAATGTTGAGAAGTTGAATAGATCTGAGCATTTGCAAGGAACTGTGGGGAATTGAGAAAATACATAAATCATCCTTGAGATATGTCTCCTCAGCTTCCTCGCAACATCCCAGTTGTGGCACTGCAATCACTTTTTTTCCCTTTTTGTTATCAAAGAAAGTCTGCTCATATGCTGACGTTCTTTGAACAGATAAAAAAGAGCTACATGAAGCTATAAATAGCTATGTTTGTTTAAGCAAAAAAACAAAAAAGGAAAACAGCTAATCAAATGTTTAAATGCCTAAATTTATCTATCTCTGGTCAGCTTAAGTGCTTGAGCAGAATATTTATCTCCACCTTTCCTTCAAATAAAAGCCAGTTAAAAATGAATAATAATATAGATAAAAGTCACTTTACGCAACCACGAGGTCTCTGCCTGCAGCAGTTGAATGAATATGACTAATCCCGAGGATGAAATCAAGCTGACACTAAAACACAATCCTTCCTCCCCAAAGTAATGCCCACGGGCATAAGCGTTAAAGATGGCTGATTGGATAAGACCATGACGAATCTCATCATCTGATCTGAGACTCAATATCCGAAGGAGGGACAGAGGCAGACAATAGTAAAATTTTGAAATGAGTCAATCAGCTGCACCCTTTTCAAAGAACAGAGGAAAGTTATCTGGTAAGGATGTTAACACAGGATGTCTCTGAATAAGATGAATGATTGCTATAGCTTAGCTTTCTAAGCCACACTCTGACTTGCTGGCTATCAATCCATCCATCTAACCATGCAAGGAAGACAAAATGCAAGAAAAACATTAACTTTAGGCAAAATCTTGACTGATGGTGACATGTTCCTTCCCTTTTAAAGCTTGGAATTCATCACAACTTGCTGGATTCTGTTTATCCACCTGGTTTTTAAAAACTGACATGTTCTCAGTGGGGTCAAAACTGATGGATGTTGTGATCTTTATCCCTTGATTCATGCAGGCAAATATGCAGCTTATCACCAAAATATAGCTGAATCGTTCTTTATTAATGGGAATGTTCTTGGGCAGATTAATGCCCATGAGCACTAAGCCCACTATATGAGTAGCAACTCCACATATGGATTTAAGAGACTAGAGGCCTAACTGGTTACACAAATACAGGCCCCAGGGTGGAGCTCACATTGTTCTAAAAAACAAATAATTTTCAATGTGTACCAAATAACAAAAAAAAGTTGATGAAAGACTATAATTTGACAGTAGCACCCTGCTGTTCCTCTGTGTACATCTTGCAGAAATTCAGTCTGTTTTGATGTTTTTTCCTGAACAGAAGTGGCTTCTTTGCGACCCTTCTTGTCTCAAGGCCATTGTCCAGGACTCTGCTCCTCACTGTACTTCCCGGCACTCTCATATCCACCACACTGCAATTGTTGAGCAAGCTCTGCACTGGTGGCAACACAATTCTGTAGCACACTCCTCATAAGATGCTTTTTGTCCCTGTTAGACACTACTGGATGTCCTGAAGGCTAAGCTTTAAATTCTGGATGATCTAGTAAACTGCTCATTTATCTGCAATGTTCTTAGCAAAGGTTTTCTGCATGTGAGGAAATTTTGCTGCAATGCAATGATGGCTCCACCCTTTCTTTGTGGCCCTTTTATTTTAATTGCCATCAGTCAATAAGATTGAGTGATTTTAGTTGTATGATATGACCAAACTGAAATTGTTAAATTATATTTTGGCCAGAGCAAGAATACAGTTGTTTTTTGTTGTTGGTTTAATCAAAACCTTTATTATAATAATACCACTTGCAATGAATAATGCATATCTTCTTGCATGCACCCATGCACAACAATTTAAAATGTTAAATGTTACAACTAAAACTGACACTGCAAAGTTTGCGAAACATAAAATTTGTGTGACTGCAACCACTTTTGGCCATCACTTTAGATGTCACTAGAATATATTTCTCAGTTAGATGCAATTATATAGATAAACATCACTGGATTTTAATGTTGCTGATTTTGTACCAAACTCTTTCAATAAAGACTTTTTCAGAAACTAGCAGCAGCTTTAGAAGCTGATTTTCTGTTTGAACGTTTGAACTGAGACAGGTGAGGCATTACTCTCTTCAATCCTGGGTACATTTCTGGGTTTCTTGTTGTGTCTTATATTATAAGGGTTATTACATCATCTTAATCCAACTCTAGTTTCCCTGCAGAGACCCTGCTGGAAATTGTACTTCACAAATTATTTACTCTCACTGTTATCTACAATTTATAGTATGGCACTACAGCAATGCATTGTCGGCACAATATATTTTCATGTCACCAAGTACTATATTAGTACCACCATCAGTAAACTTCAGAGTCATGCCAACTGTTGCAGTTTACTAAATGAGACTCAAATATAGCTTCTTTTTCCAAGAAAACGTTAATCTTTTTGTACCACCTAATAGTTGAGATGGAATACTCCAATACATTTTCTCCTAATTTGAAAAAAATATATATATCTTTTTTTTTTGTCTAGCCATTTTGTATGTACCAATACTGACATGGTTTATAACATTTAGAAGCTCAGATAAAAAGACAGCTTGTAAAAAAAGCAACAATTTAACTAAAAGCTAAATTTTACATTATATCCATTGTTCTCTTTCCAACAAATATGATTTTTGAGTCATGTCTAAAAGTTAATATGAAACAGATAATGCTACAAAAAATACGGTGATACTTAATCATGAGTTGCCTGTCTTTTTGCCAGTTTATCATATGAATATTATCTAAACCATTCCTTTGTTTTGTCTAAACCATTTCTATTTGTTTAGGGTTGATGACCTGCTGGTACAGCAACCTCTGTCCCAGTCTCAAACCTTTTGCAGCCACTAGCATGTTTTCTTCCCGGACTGAGCTGTATTTCCTTCCATCCATCCTCCGATATCTGCTTAAGAAAAGCATTGTCAATGTACTATGCTGTCATCTTTCACCATGGGGATGGTGTGTTCAGGGTGATGTGGAGTGTTGGTTTTAACAGGGACATATCATGCAAAGTCTGCTTTTTTAAGTCCTCAGATACATTTTGCTCTCTACTTGGAGTCTGTAGGAGTGCAGAAAAGTTGAATTTAGTCTGTCCAGCTGTTGTGTAAATATTTTTATATTCTGTTTGGGTCATATTGTTTAGTTTGCTCAATTGTCTATCTTCTGTAAAAAAAAAATTTAACTTTTACAGTCACAGTATTTGCTGCAGAACAGCTAAACAAGGTCATGGACTTCCGGCTGACCAATTTCGTGTATCCACCATTTTTATTTCTTGCTGCGGTTTTGTATTCCAAGTTTAAGTATACCTATGCTGTGAGTGGATAAGTCTAAATGTTCGGTTGTCGGGTGTATTATCCCACATAATTCATTGCACCGTACCCCAGTCTCAGAACCTCTTCAAAGTGCCTGGTAAAATTTTATTTTTCATGGAAATGTTCCCACATCAGTGGGGAAATTGCTCTTTGCATGTGTGAAGCACTTCAAGCACCAGTTCTTCAGCAACCACAGCCAGTATCAAGAAGGATTTGCTGAAAGACTTCATTTGATTCAGGGGTTCGTTCCTTCTATCTATGGAAACGACGGAAACGGCAAAGCGGTAAGCTGCAAATAACGCTAAAATGACAACAAACTTTATTTTAAACATGAATTTGTTGTGTGTTGATATAACATCCTGGTCATTGTTCTGATAGCTGTAGCATCGTGCCTTCTGCTTGTGTTAGTGCTGTGTGCTGCTTTTAGCTCCTTGAGGACATAACCATACTGCATGTTATGAATAGTATTTTTACATAAAGTTTTGCATTGTTTTGCTATTTTTCACTTGTTTCTGTGCTGCTAGATAATTGTATCTCTGTTATCAAACTACAAAAATGGCCGAACGGCCTGGAGTGGAACGCTCTTTAACCTGAAGGAGGGCGGGACGTGAAGTGCTTCAATAGCATTTAAAGAGGCCGCATCAAAACAAGTTGCTCCCAGACACACCTCAGAACAGGACTAAAAGAGGGGCCTCTGGAGCGACAATCACAAGGAATTCAGATCAAAGCATTGCAGTACCACTATATGTAGACCGCACTTGAATGATTTCAGGGTGAAAAGGAAGAATTTAAAAGCATGATATGTCCCCTTTAAGCCACACGTCGTGCTTTGTTTGCAAACTTTTTTTTCCACATTTATTCTCTATTTGCTGTGTGGATTATTTTGCCTTGTCTCTCCTTTCACCGTTTTTATGCACAGTAATCGTTAATTGACAATCTTGCTGTGAGTTCAATCAGATCAGTTCATTCCATCATTGACAATCTCTTTTATGTAACAACTTCCATATACAACCCTGGCAAACAGTCAGAGTACCAATAAAGTATTGATGCAGTTCTTCAAAGCTGGCTGCATATTTTACATAATAAACTGCATGTTGGACTGTGAGGTGGTTACAAAAAGATGGAAAATGATTAGGGACCGAATTTTGCTGACAGGGTTACACTGATGTGCTTTTAATGAGATTGTTTCTAGTCAAGCTGAAATTTAACCATAATTGTTTATTTTGATTCTCTGTCTGATTTATCTGTGTCCATTTTTCTTCTGCCAATATTTTGAATGCACATGTCATTTGGAAAATGCTTTCAGTTGCACTAAACATAACACATAAGTGTGGAACAGAGTGTTCCTGTGATCACGACTGCAGCCTGGACTTGATCCACTTCATCATGTACTTCATTACTACAATATTTATTGCAATACAGTACGTATGTCAAGTTTTATGGTTTAAGAGCTGGACCAAAGTGCAGACAAGAACATAGGAGCAGCATGGCAAATGAAGGATTCTAATAATAACAAAAGACAAACTTACAGCAAGGCATGAGGAGAGCAGGACATGGAGCACAGGCAGAGAAACAGACAGGGTAACAGGACAGCAGAGGAACAGGTAGGCACATAGATAGTTACGGGCATGGTAGCGGAAGGATTCAGTACAATGACCAACAGTGATTTTAAATACTGAGTGAGGAGTGGAGAATGGCATCGGATGCACATGAGTCAGGCAGGTGATAATGTGGAACAGCTGAGGCAGAAGGAAAACAGGGAAACCGAGGGAGGGAGACTAATTTACACAGAAGGGGGCTAAACTGAGAGTCAAGAAACCACTTAACCGAGGGGAAAAGACAAATACTAACCTAAGGAATTAAACTGGAATACACAAGGAACAGAACACAAGAAATAAGAAACCAAACCTAGAGAAATTAATATGGAAAGACCTTTCTAACAATAATGAACACAGAAATGAACTGAATCTGCTAAGATCTATAGAACATAAACAAACAACAAGGAAATTATGGGAACAAACACAAATGAAAGCCAAAACCCAAACACCCAGGGATCATGACAATGTAAGCTATCATGACAATGTAACCTATTACTAGGGCCCAATTCTAACTGGTGCAACTAGAAATTCCTCAGAAATTCTGTTACTTTACCAGCAAGGTACAAATTAGACTTTTTTCACACAACTTTTCAAATTCATTGTAAAAGAGAATATATGGTGTGAGCTGAGTATTATTGCTGACAGGTTTATACAGTAGTGATCACACCCTACTGTCTGTAAATGAAATAAAATTTACATTGCTTGACCAAATCCTCTTCCCAAAACCTCCATTTTAGGATGATTTAATCAAAACTGTAACATCTTACATCTTACTTTTTTTTTCAAAGCAACAGGCCAACAAGGATAAACTAAATTAAGATTGGCTACCTTCTATGATTAAGTGATGCAAATTATACAGTCAGGACAAAGAACAGCAGCCTTTGTGCACATGTGTTCTGGAGAGGGAATATATAGAGTAAGATGGGCCAGTAATCACAGCCTATTAAGCACAAAATTAGGTTATGACTTATTTAGCAGGCCTGCTTCCTTCAAAACTAATATCACATGCAGACCTTTTAGTAAAATGTTTCAGGAGCTTAAAATAGTAGGGCCGTGGCTAAAGAAAATGCTCTGCAGCAATCAAAGTGAATCATGGATAATAATCCAACCTTTCTGTAAGTACACTTACACGGTCATGATGAGAATATCATCATGACCGTGTAAGTGTTCGGAACAAAGTTTTCATTAAAACGTTGGCTGTTGATCATGTTCTGGATAGGGAAATAATTAAATCTGGTTGGATTACTGAGTTATAATGTAATTTGAGTGTCTTTGATCAATTCATATTCAATTATGAAACAAAATGGCAGTTCCATGTTTGGCCTTCAGCATTAATTTACCCATTTTAATCATGCCCGAGGTGTCTTGCCTGACTGTGATGAACCCGTGGGGCAAAATTTACCAGTTAGACACTAGATAGTAAAATATGTGTTACAGTAAAAGTAGGCTGGGAATTTTGTCAGTCAATCAAACAAACTTTATTTCCGAAGTATTTTTCATACTGACAGATGTAACACAAAATACTTTAGAGAGGTTAAAAACAGAAGGGCAGAACCACTTGAGATACTAAATAAAATGGTCAACTTAAAGAAACAGAGCTCTTCTTGAGCTGTCTACAACTTTATAAGAATTTTCCTGAATCCCTCCAAGCACCCATAAATGGTAAAAGGACTGAACTTATATAGAACCTTTCCAGTCATACTGACCACTCAAAGCACTTTATGCTAGAGCCACATTCACCCAGACGCACTCACATTCATACAACCATATGCAGATTGGTAGGCAATTTGAGATTAAGTGTCTTGCCCAGGGGCCCATTGACATGTGGCAGGAGGAAGCTGGAATCAAACCCTCAACCCGTGGATTGCAAGACAACCACTCTTCTCACAGAGCCACAGTCGCCTCCATACGCCTTACTCCTTACTCACCTGGATTACTGACCTTAATTATAGAATATGTTAAATGCTACATACCTGGAGCACTTACCTGCAAATGCTTCTCCACTCATCAGCCCACTTGTAGATGGTGCTGATTTAAAAGAATAGAAAGCAGTGCTTACCAAAACCTGCCAGTCTGTCCACCTTCAATCTCCAGCCACCATCAGTCAAACTATTTACCTGCGCCCACATTTAAGTCGATTTTTTAAAGATCAGTAAAGCTGCCAACCTACAGCAAAGAATATTACATCAATTCTTACCTCCTGCTCCATGTACGCCTCACCACTTAACCTCAGCCACTCCTGTCTTTTCAGCCAAGCTATAGATTCTGTAAAGCAACAAGTAGGACAAACAATTCAACTAAAACTCACCCCGGAGTCACACCTGAGCATTTCTAACCTTATGGTCTTTCTTCTCAACAAACTTGACAGCTCCTGTCTAGATTCAAGATCCAGTTTAGCAATAAACATTTAAACCATAATTTTGGTGTCCAACTGTTTGATCCAGTTGAGTCAAAAACCTTCCCAGAAAAAGGATAAAAATGCCGAATTGTGAATAGTTTAAGCAGCTTAGTCTTGCTGCAATCAGATAGTACCCAGAGGTGAAGGGCAATGAAGAATATTAACATCCCAGAAAGTGCAGTGAGAACAAGTGCTGTTAGCTACTTGTTTTGTCTTCCTTTTAACTCTATAGTTAGATGTGGGTGAAACATCAAACTTGAATTAGCCATATTTTAATTGCAAGTTCAAAAATCAGGAGGATTTACTGATTTTTGTAATATGAACAGGCTAATTACTATTAGCAAAGCAATCTAATAACAATGCATATTTCTACATTTTATATATTTAAACAATAAATTAACATGTTCACAAATACAGTTTGTAAATGTATGTACGTTTGGGAAAGAATTAATGACATACAAAGGGCCAGATATTTAAATAAACTGCAGCTATCCATCCATCTATCAATTGTCTTTAACCGCTTGTTCTTGCCGGGTCAAAGGGGGCTGATGCCTATCTTGAGTAGTTACTGGACGAGAGGTGAGGTACACCCTGGACATGGTCACAAGTCCATCACAGGACAAACAACTATGCACACACACTCATACCTAAGGAGAAGTTAGAGAAACAAATGATACTGTTAGGTGCATTATTCTGACATGTTTTGGACAGTGAGAAGAAGCCAGAGTACATGGAGAGAGCCTAATCATGCATGCGGAGAATTCCATGCAGTAAGACCCAAAGCCGAGATTTAAAACCAGGCCTTTCTTGCTGCAAGGCAACAGTGCTACCAACTGGGTCGCCGTGCACCCCAACTGCAAAAGTGCATTAAGCAGTTAAACAAATATTTTTTATCTCAGTGAGCAGAGTGTGAGAACTAAAGTTGTATGCCAATTGTATTTTTAATCTACAAAGAAACTCAAACTGCCATATTTTGTTTCTCAATGGGACCCAAATACAGCCAGGAGGTAGGTAAGGTCATATCTAAGTGGATGTTTAATAGAAATAAGATGACTTAGGAATCTTTGCCATCTACAGGGTCATTAGAGGATCTGACAATGACTTAAAAAACTTGGGGAGTATACATACAGAGGAGGGAGTAACTACTGGTACAAGGAACAAGCAAGACTAATTATCTGATTGAGGCGCAGCCGTCAGAGAGCATGGATGAGGCACAGAGGGAGGCTGGAAAATACAACTATTGGAACACAGAAGAAAATACCTAATCTAAACAGACAGTTAAACAAAGGGATTGGTGAAATTACAACTAAACACAAGAAAGCACTAAAAAACACAGAACTTCTACATCCAAACCAACATGATGTAAACTAATGCTATCAACTACAATACTCGCTACATTTATTGGCATCGCTGGTGTAGATTTGTTAAACGTCAATCAAGTGGGGCAGATGTGTGTTGACCCGTATAAGTGAAAACATGACAACAACAACAAAAAAACACAGCTACATACCTAAACTTGTTCATATGTACAACCAGAGCAATAATTAATAGGTTCAATACTACTAAAACTGAAATAAACATGGTTAGACAAAGAGCAAAGCGTATGTTGCCACTACCCACAATGTGAAGGATTATCAGGGACATTAAAACTCTCCACAGCTTACTGTTGGAAGCAAGTAGGGGTCAACAAGTCTGCCTAACAATTTATTTTAAGACTTTGTACAGATATTGCCAGTATTTGTGTAGGACGCTTTAAATAAGCAATTAAGGACACATATACAATACCTTGTGAATTAACAATAGTAATTCAGGTCAACTAACTCCAGGTCAAACCGAACGGATGAATTTTGACTTCTGTTTTGAAAGGAAGATCCAGCACTGCACCTGATCCCACATCTATTAAAGCTTTATAATCTTTCAATACAAAGGTTATTCATCTGTTATCATTGTGCAAGTTATGTATCACCTAAACCCCTTTACCTTATTTCAAGGAAATTTTGCCCATCACCATGCATGATGGGGCTCTTCCTGTAGAGGGCTGGCATAAAACTGCAAACTGCTCATGCCCCGGAGATATCACGCCAATTATTTGTCTCTGTGGGGGAAACCTATTTGTGGAAGATCCTCCGAAAATAAGAGTGGGGAGTCACAGCCACTCCACATCTTTCTGCTTCCTGAATGGACAGTTTACGCAGGCACGTGTCATCTCTCGCTGTTACCCCGCAGGGCCATCTAACTGTGGCTGTGGCAAGATAGTGACGTTGCAATCACCACACAAGCGCAGGCGTTTGGATCTGTTCACACCCCTGTTGGGACAACTCAGTCCCGCTGTGCAACCCTGCATCTCTATTTTTGAGAGTTTACAGATCTGTACATCTTGCCCAGAGTTCTGATGACATTAATTCCAACCTTTGTCTTCCCTGAATGGCAGAAAAAGCAAATAGTATGTTTAATGTATTCCAGATTTTTTTAAAAGAGGAGAGGTCCGTTTGTTAAATTAAACAAAATGTTGATGTTATTGTGGTGAGGGTTTGTCTTTAATGCTTGTGTTTTCCATCTCTGTGCAAGAGGTTTTGTTTTTGGAATAACTTATTTTTTGCTAAGTGATGTCTATTTCAATAATTGCTTTTATGGATTCAAGAGTATCATTAGGTTTCTCACTGTAATATTAAATAATTTACATTAGTTTCAAACATTTCACAGCTGACCACATTTGTAACAGTAAATGTGTGCAAATTCTACTAAAAAGCATATCAACTGTAGAAATCATGTACTGTGGCTAGAAATATAGCCTTAACAGTTAAATGTGCAACCTATCCACTTTGAGTAGTTCTGTGGTCTTTATTTAAAAGGTCAAAGAGCACAGAGAATGTAACAGAAGGAACAAGCAAAAAGCAATGACAACCAGTGAGCATATACAGTCACTGACTGGATGCAATCTGCTGGGTTTCCTTAGACAGGAAAACGTTTTATCCAATTTGAATAAATCACTAACTCTGACTGCACTGTTCAATGGTTAGGATTAATTGGAATGTATGCACCTGACTGTTGTGAAGTGCCTTGAGACAACATGTGTTGTGAATAGGCGCTATATAAATAATCTGAATTGAATTGAATACAGGTGCTGGTCATAAAATTAGAATTTCATAAAAAAATGTATTTATTTCAGTAATTCCATTCAAAAAGTGAAACTTGTATATTATATTCATTCATTACACACAGACTGATATATTTCAAATGTTTATTTTTTTTATTTTGATTATTATAACTGACAAGTAATGCAACCCCCAAATTCAGCATCTCAGAAAATTAGAATATTAAGACGATTACAAAAAAAGATAAAATCCTTTTATCTGGATTACTGCAGCAATGGTGCGTGGCATGGAGTCGATCAGTCTGTGGCACTGCTCAGGTGTCGTGAGAGCCCAGGTTGCTCTGATAGTGGCCTTCAGCTCTTCTGATTTATTGGATCTGGCGCATTGTATCTTCCTCTTCACAATACCCTATAGATTTTCTGTGGGGTCAAGGTCAGGCAAGTGTGCTGGCCAATTAAGAACACTGATACCATGGTCCTTAAACCGGGTACTGGTAGCTTTGGCACTGTGTGCAGGTGCCAAGTCCTGTTGGAAAATAAAATCTTCATCTCCATATAGTTGGTCAACAGCAGGAAGCATGAAGTGCTCTAAAACCTCCTGGTAGATGGCTGCATTGACCTTGGACCTAAGAAAAAACAGTGGACCAACACCAACAGATGACATGGCACCCCAAACCATCACTGACTGTGGAACCTTTACACTGGACCTCAAGCAACGTGGATTCTGTGCCTCTCCTCTCTTCCTCCAGACTCTGGGACCTTGATTTCCAAAGAAAATGCAAACTTTACTTTCATCAGAGAACATGACTTTGGACCATTCAGCAGCAGCCCAGTCCATTTTGTCTTTAGCCCAGGCAAGACGCTTCTGATGCTGTCTCTTGTTCAAGAGTGGCTTGACACAAGGAATGCGACAGCTGAAACCCATGTCTTGAATACGTCTGTGTGTGGTGATTCTTGAAGCACTGACTACAGCTGCAGTCCACTCTTTGTGAATCTCCTCCACATTTTTGAATGGTTTTGTTTCGCAATCCTCTCCCTATTACTTTTTTCTACCACATCCTTTCCTTCCCGTCGCCGCTCTATTAATGTGCTTGGACACAGAGTTCTGTGAACAGCCAGCCCTCTTTAGCAATGACCTTTTGTGTCTTGCCCTCCTTGTGCAAGGAGTCAATGGTCGTCTTTTGGACAACTGTCAAGTCAGCAGTCTTCCCCATGATTGTGTAGCCTACAGAACTAGACAGAGAGACAATTTAAAAGGCTTTGCAGGTGTTTTGAGTTAATTAGCTGATTAGAGTGTGGCACCTGGTGTCTTCAATATTGAACCTTTTCACAATATTCAAATTTTCTGAAATTTTGGGTTTTCATTAGTTGTCAGTTATAGTCATCAAAATTAAAAGAACTAAACATTTGAAATATATCAGTCTGTGTGTAATGAATGACTATAATATACAAGTTTCACTTTTTAATAGGAATTACTGAAATAAATCAATATTTCATGATATTCTAATTTTATGACCAACACCTGTATACCGGGGGTTAGGGTGGGAGTGGAGAATGACATTGAAAGCAGGTGAGTTAATCAGGAGGTTAGAAACAGCTGTATGAGAGAGAAAATAGGCAGACTGAGAGAAGGTAAATAATTAACACAAAGGAAGCTGAACTAGACACAAAGAAACTACAAAGGGGGAAATACTAACACTGATCTAAGAGAAATCAATCCTAATCCACAGAGAACAAAACACAAGAATAAACTAAGGAACTAAACAGAAAGCAACAAACCTATATAGCAACTCCTTTCTAGCAATAATGAACACAGAGAACTAAACTCTGTAGGGTAAGACCTTTAAAACAATAATAAAAAACTCAGACGTGATCAAAACACAACTGAAAACCAAAACCCAAACCCCCCAGGATTACAACATTTTTATGCATCAAAATCCAATGACTTACAATATTACAGGTTTGCAAAACGGCATATTTTTGCTGAAGTTTTTTTCTGAGTATATTGTCTCAATTGTGTTGAAAACATTTGTTTTCTGGTGGGCTTTATGAGACTTTAGGAAGCTACAGTATGCCAGGAATAAACACAGCAGATGTAGGATATAGAACAGAGTTCTCCTCCATGCACATATTGCATAACAATGGACAGTAAAACTTCCTTTCCTATTTCTTTCAGGTCAAAGTTACCGGGATCAACTGCAAAGTGGCTACAAAACCACATTTGGCTCCAAAGCAAACCCCTACACTGAGGTGTTGATCACCGTGGACACAATAACAATATTTATAATAATTCCCTTACTTATTCATCTTTGGACAAATGTATGCATCTAATCTTTTATGTTCCTTATTTATACTATATTTATATTCTTTATTATCTATTTTACTATAACAGTAAAGTGAATCCAGACAAAAAGCCATGTGAACCTTCCATCCTAGTTAAGTCCGCCTGTATTATACTGAGTTAGTGGGAGTTGAGGGGCAGCCGACAGGGGCATGTTAGGTGGGAAATTGGCATATTGTCATACAGCTCATGAATGGTAATCAATGACCACTCATGAATGGAGGAAAGAACAAAGAGAGAGCGAATGTGAGGGACAGTGGGTGTGTTTGATGAACGTGTGAGAGAGAAACTGCGAATAACAGAGCTTTAAAAAAATTAGAAAGTAGTATGTTACGGGAAAGTGGGGGAAATCATCATGAGATAGAATTTAGCAGATGATTGCATAAGCAACTGCTTAATAGAAGAATAGAGGAATAGAGGAAAAGGTGAACATGCAGATTGGTAAAGCTGAAGAGCTTGCACCTCCTCTCTTCTGCACCATCCAGTGACTGTGCTTCACATCAAAGACTTGCTCTAATTAAACTTCTTTCGTTAGGGACAAAAGCCCAATTGGTACTTTTGGTACTTTCAGCAGATTCACATTTCCAGAAAACCAAATAGCATTTTCCACGAGCGATGCTGGGGTAGAGCATGTTAAACCTTACAGTAAACTTGCTCAGCTGTTGTTTTGTTTTAAGAAATTTGAAATAAAACACAATGTATGCTTTGTGAATCTGTAAACATGCAGGCAGCAACACTGCAGATGGCTTATAAAGCAAGCTCCCATATCTCCTGCCTAAATTCATGTTTGATAGAAGAGAATAAAGACACAGGAAGTGCTGAAACAAACTGCCATCAGTGGAGCTGAGCTCAGATTTATGAGCCATACACACTAGAGAAATAACAGCGCATAAACCCCAGTGTCAAGGACATCATATCTGTTTGAGATTTGGTTTATGGAATATTAAGCTTTCAGAGGTCTATTAAGGATTGGTTACTGACGGTAGAAGGCCATTGTACCCTTCGACTTTCAAATGGGGATGCCCTGATGGGCATCAGATTAATGAACATGGGCACAGGTTCAAGCAGACTGCAGTTTCATCGTCACAATGCACAGCTGTGAAACTACCCTTGATCTCTTTGACTGGCAGGCCTCAAAACATCAATCACTGAAAGCTTTTCCTAAATTTTATTTTGTACATTGATATGTTTTGATCATATAAATTCAGATTTAAAAGAAACACATGATAACACTGACAAATAAAAGATCAACAATAACGTTGCAGATAACATGGCGGGCCAACTTATCAAATAGGCACAGTCATCAGCCCTGATATGTTTAAAAGAAAAGAAACGTAAATATTGTCTGTATAAGTTAGGAAGTAATTAAAGACGTGCTGCTTTATGAGTAAAACATTGAGTTGCTAGTTCCTCTTTTAATTTTAATTAATAATTAGAATTTTGGGATATGATTAATTTGATAAAGTATCCTTAGGACTCATTTTCCTTTCTTTGTTGATGGACTTTTTATGTCTGTCATATTTTGTTTTTTAGTCCTCTAATTTATCACTATTATTATTCACATCAGTTATAACATATTGTACTTTTCCTTATTTCCCTAGGAAGGACCACACTGAGCAAAGACTGTCTTAGCACAACCTCTCACAGTGTTATTGAGCCATCTGCTGGATTCATGTACAAATGCAGTAAAAGTGTAGCAGGGGCAGCATAACCTCCAGGTCTGTCACCATTTAAAATACACACAATGTGGGTAATTTGGGTTGAGAGATGTGGCCAAACAAATGCTTATTGTTTCCATGTGGCAATTAACAATTACCTATGAGGAACATGTAGTGTCCCTCTTGGGTCACAAACTGCTAGAGGAAAGCTAGATAAGAGGAAAATTGTTTTTTAATCTGAATTTGAAGCAATGACTACACTGGTTCTCTGTGATAAGACTATTACTTTACATTTATTACCTATGACTTTACGTATGGTATTCTTTTCATAAAAATATATATATATATATATATATATATATATATATATATCTGATATACATCAATAAATAAAAAATATGAAGTTGTTTGTGTATGGTTCCATCAATAAAATCAAGTCATCAAGTCCTGAAGTGGAAAAGCAGCCCCAAATCATTACACTTCCTCCACCATGTAACGTAAAGTCTTGGGGACCATTGTGCCTTTGTGGGTGTTTTTTTTGTGGGAGGGGGGGTTCATTTCTTTTTTGTTTTTGGTATTTTATCCACTTCTGCGTTGGTTCACCACTGTATCGTGATTTTTACATTTGTGTATAAGGGCTCTCACTGTGATTCACAGGAGTCCCAAAGCAGTAAAAATTACTCTGTAACCATTTCAAGACTGATAGATGTCATCGACTCCCATCTGTTCTCGAGTTTAATAAGATTAGGGCATGATTGTGTCACTTTTTTTTGTCCTTTCAGCGTACTTCATGTTGTCAGATAGGTTCTAAAAAGGGATTTCTGGATTTCAAGAGTTTGGCAATATTTAAGCTTAGGTGTAATAAAGTATACTCAGCTTTCAAGAAAAAAGTGGCCAATGAAAGGTTATTCATGATTTATTTTTTCACATCACTGTATATATACTACTGTATATATACTATAAAAATGTATATATAAATATATATATGTATATAATCTTAAAGATTTCTTTTGGTTTGGAGTCATATCAGTCATTTATATTAATGAGTCCGAATAACATTACCGGCCCATACATACATTATTAGCGATGTGGAGTTAATAACATCAACCACCTCATATTCTCTGGCAAACAATGGCAAGCAGCAATGTTAGTCTGATTAGTTGTTCCATTTACCCCACCATAGGCGATGGGCGTGGTCCCTCGGTGGGCGGGGGTGACCCAGCGGAGGGGCGGGACGGGGACGGGGTCAAAGTTGTTTTGTCTTTTGTGCGAAGCAGAAGAGAAGAGTGGAGTCCGATCAAACAGCGGCGTCTCTTCCCTCTTCCCCGGGTCCTTTTAAAACTCCCTCCCGAACCTCTCCCCTTCCACCCTTGCCACCCTATCCACCCCCTGGACACACTTCAAAGGACGGTTCGGGTAAGACTTCCAGAATTCAATCTTTGTGAGCGTGTTTTTTTCCTCCCGGAGTGAAGGACTGGGATAACTCAGAGAGATCCGTAGGCCGCGGGTACGGCTATTTCCTGGATCGGAGGATGCTAATGCTAGCGTGCTGTGAATGGAAAATTACCTACCTGTTTTTAACTTGATGGCTGCCTATGTGTTAGTGGAGACCTACTACTCTTTCAGAGTATGTTAGCATGTAAGGATTTAATTAATTTATTCATTTAGCTTAATTTTGGTGCAACCAAGGAAGATATTTTGGGAAGTTGGGGAAGAATCCGCTTCGGCGCTAATTTAGCTTTCCCAAACCAATTTGTCCGTGATGCCTTTTCTCAAAATAGGAATTGCGATATTTACGTTATGTATCCAGCTCTCTGCGTTTCATCCATGTTCGCTCTCCATAGTTAGGTGCTGTGATGTGTTAAAGGGTTCAGTCAGCAAATACGTAGATGATAGAAAATTAAAAAGTTAGATTGCCACAGCTGCTTAGTGTCAGGAAATAGACACGGCCCCAGGGACACAGTGGGTCATTGTGTCAGTGAGAATCAGTGGACTCCGGCTAGTCCAACATGAATTGCTACACTAGAACGTCTCATTCTTCCAAAGTGGCACACTCGCCTGCAAAAACGTGAACTGCTTGTATCACTCAAATGATCTGCTGTAACAGCAGCTTTCTAGCAACCAAGACTTGACTCTGAGGTGTTATTACTGTGTCCCAGTAACCATATTTCTCTCTAACGTGATCATTTTCATCCCCTTTGTAGACTTTCAGCAAGTCACCAAAAACCTACTTTGTTGGCCAGTGTAGTGTGTGGACTGAACTGCAGCAATGGACTCCAGTCTGGTTGAAGGAGGACTTAATGTCACCTTAACCATCAGGTTACTCATGCATGGGAAGGTGAGTGAGAAAGGATTCTTGCAGCCATAAATGGAGGGAAAAAGTATGGATTTTAATATAAATATCTTCCAGCTCTGGATAAGTATGGTGAAAGAAAATATTTCTATATCCAGAATGTATTCTCTCTCCCAAATTCCACTTAAGTGTGTGAATTAAAAATTAGTTGCCATTGACAATGTGCCTTTTCTCATGTTTTATTATTAATGAAACTTACACATGGAAGTTTGGTATAAATTCATCCATCCACTAATCTGTCTGTCCTACAATTCTTCTATGCATCTGTCAGTCTGTTTACCTATCTGTCTGTCCCTCCATCGATCCAACAATTCCTCCTTCTATGTATCAGTCTGTTCACCCCTCTATACATCCATCTATCCCTGCCTCTGTCTGTTTGACAATCTCTCATCATCTCTGCTAATAATCCCTCCCTACATCCAGCAACCCCTTCTTCTATCCAACAATGTCTCCTTCCGTCCATCCATCTCCATCCAGCCATCCCTAGGTCAGAAAAAGTATGGATTTTTGAGGCTCCTGGTGTGACTGCATCCACTCCATAGTCTGACCAGGGTTGCTGGCGAGTGATCTTCTCCCCCATGGCATTTTGCACCTGTGTAGTTGTGGTGGCTTGGAACTAAACTTTTTGTGTATGAAACTGAGGCATCTTCCTCACAATCTTTGTTTGCACAGCGGATCACTTTATGCCCACCAGGGGCAAATATTGCACTCATTTTGACAACCTCCAAAATCCTTCAATTTAAAGTAAATTCCAATATTTTGCTCAGTGTAATGTAAAGGGCATGATTTTATGTTTCCAAGTCATAATGCCCACCGGTAGGCGTTATTTCGGTTTTTAATCAGGGGACATATTATGTCACCTTTTGGAGCCAGCTGACCTAAACGTGACATTTCAGCTTTTTTATATGAGCACAAAATAAAAGTTTGAAGGGAATATGTTGTCATAAATTGGCGAGAAATACACCAAGACCCAAACCATAATTTGGGCCTAACTCTAGAAAAAGATTTAAGTGGAAATCCTTCCTCTAGTTGTTTCCTTATGCTGTTTGATAAGGAACAGCAGGTGCATTATTTTAATCTGAACTACAAGCTTTGACTTCACGCTGACTTCAAAGGAGGATGATTGTGCAGCAACAAATATAAAACCGGCTGTTCCTGTTGTGCATTTATGGCAGCGTCTGAATAAGTATGTAGACGTTATTACATGCCCCATTGTCTTAATCCATCCACCTCATTAATCTTTGGAGATTCTGTATTTAAAGCCAACCCTCTGTAGAACTATGAGTGTTATATTAGAGACCTGTTATTGTACTTTAAAAACTTGAAACTCAAATTGGAAGAGTTTTCAATTTTCATGTGAACAATGTATTGGAATCCTAGAAATAATATCTAAAATAATTGAACATTTTAATAATGTTTTATATTCAGTTTTATTGATCTTGGTGAAGTAACAGTTTGCAGTTAAAGTTGCTGTTTTTAACTGTAGCCCTTCTTGCACTGTAAAAGCAGGCGAGAAAAGGCTACGGCAGGGCTCCCACCCTACATATTGATCTCTTGTGCACAGAGGAAGTACGGGCCTCAATGCCCTTTCCCTCGTGCTGTGGGAGGGAAGGAACAGGTGGGCCTGACAGAAGGGCTGCGAGGACTCCTACACAAGTAGTCAGGCGCTACTCTCGATTTGAGAGTCTGAGCGAACGTGATGCTTCACTTTATTTGAAGGAATAAATTGGCTTAATCTCCAGTCTGCTTTTCTTTCTCCAAAAAAACTCCCATGTTTTTCAAAAAAAAAAAATTATATACATGCTGTTCTTGAAGTGCACATCTAAACTAATGTCACTTGAGAGCAGTTAATGTTTTAAATATCTTTTAAAGCTAATATTCTCTTAGGTATTTTTTTTAAATTAGTTTTAGAAAGTGAGAACTTTACAGAGTTTTCTTTATGTCTTTAAGCTTTGTAGTGTACATACTACTCTTTGCATGGTCTGTTAAGCTAGATTGTTGTGGGTTTAGAGAAACTGACTGCCTCACATGATGGGAGTGATAATCTGGCGCCACGTGAAAAATGCAGATCTGCTAACGTTGATTTTTATTTATTTATTTATTTTTCCATTTTTGCAGGAGGTTGGAAGCATAATCGGCAAGGTAAGCTGTTTCTACTGTTAGAAAGATGCTATCTGCTTCTGGTCTCAGTATGTGTTTTGTAAATATTGCATATCTGTTGTTTCTCCACAGAAAGGCGAGTCAGTGAAGAAGATGAGAGAGGAGGTAAAAACTTTACTGTTCCCAGACAAGATGAAACATGTTCATTACCACTTTGCAGTTCTTCCGGACATAATGAAGCTAACAGATTTATATTTGTGTTTTACATTTCTGTCTGCAGAGTGGTGCTCGCATCAACATCTCGGAGGGGAACTGTCCAGAGAGGATCATAACCCTCGCAGGACCCACCACCTCCATTTTTAAAGCCTTCTCTATGATCATTGAGAAACTGGAGGAGGTTAGAATTGCTCACTGCATCCTTACAAAACTAGAAAAATTAACATTTACCTATTAAATGTTGTGTAATTGCTGTAAGCTAGAAGACTTCAAGTTGATTGAAAACGATTAGATGAAGCAGGAATCCTTACAGGTTTGCAAAATTATTGAAAAATCTTCCCTTCATTTTGGTGTATAAATTATGTTAAGTCGTGAAGGTAAGAACATGTTTGCAAAAACTGAAATTCACACGGATAGCAGAGGGAGTGATGTCATCAGCTTCTAATTGGAAAAAGAAATTTGACCTAAATCTTAAGTAAACTTAAACCGTACTTTGATATCGCTGGTAAATTATATTTAAAAAATCTGAAGCATACATAAAATACACAACCTGACCAAATTCTGTTATTTGCATCAACACAGCCAAACCTATGCAAAAATGAAATGAAAGCAAAAAAAATAAAATGCCCAGGGACCGGGGTGAGCTAAATGGTTTAAAGCTGTTTATAAATAGTAGAAGTCGTAATGATGATGAACCGAAAAAGCTGAACGTTTTGATATTTGAATAGTTAAAAGTACAAAATTTGCAGAAGTAAAGGCCTAAAACACATAGTCGCTATAATTCAAGGAAACTTGGAAGACCTCTGATATTTTCCAAATTGTGTTGTGCCGCTTTACCTGCAGGACATCAGCACCTCGATGACTAACAGCACGGCCACCAGCAAACCACCAGTCACGATGCGCCTCGTTGTGCCTGCCAGCCAGTGTGGCTCGCTGATCGGCAAGGGTGGCTGTAAGATCAAAGAAATCAGAGAGGTTGGTTTTCCTTCATCCTGTCCTGTCCTCATGTAAAACGCTTCTTATGCTTCTTGTCCAGGATGTCTCCTAACTGGTTAGCGGACTTGTTTTCCTGTAGTCGGCAGGAGCTCAGGTACAAGTAGCAGGGGACATGCTGCCCAACTCAACAGAACGTGCCATCACCATTGCAGGGACCCCACAGTCCATCATCGAGTGTGTCAAGCAGATCTGCGTTGTGATGCTGGAGGTATAAATTGTGAATAATCCAGATTGATGCTCTTAATGCTGAATGCCTCTTCAGAAGTCAAGAGATGTTTCTTCTTTCTTAGTCTCCACCAAAAGGAGTGACCATCCCATACAGGCCCAAACCCTCAGGCTCTCCTGTCATCTTTGCAGGTGGTCAGGTAAACAATTTTTTTAATGATTATTCCTTGTTAGAGAAGTTTAGCTACACACACGTTCGCCCCCCTTAGTGGCTCCTGGGTGTGGCAGGCCTGGCTCTGTTCTCGTAGTACACCAAGGACAGAGCACTGATGGATATGTACGCTGTGTCACAATGCCACTCCCTCCTAACTGCTGTTCTCTCCTTGCAGGCATACGCTGTCCAAGGGCAGCACGCCATTCCACAGCCTGATGTAAGTGAAGGGCCCTCTGTAAGTGATCCAATGTATTTTAAAACTTTGGTCCTGGGAAGCCATGCCACCCTCCTATTCCATTTCTTTTTGCCACCCCTTCTGGATCTACACCTTCATATACACTGCCCTGCAAACGTGTTCTTACCCTCCAAGTTTTCCACATTTAGTCATGTTTTAAACCCCAAAGTAATTTTCTGGGGGGAGATTTTATGTGAAAGACCAACATGCAGAAGAATATAAGAATTAAGAATAGGGAAATAAAAATGTTTGCACATCGAGATATTTAGATTGTTGCTTTTCCTTCTTTGCGAAGTTACTCAAACACAGATTGGATGGAAAGTGTCTGTGATTATCAATGTACCCTTGCTGCAGACTCTCTGATGGATTTAGGTCTGGACTTTGACTAGGCCATTCTAACACAAAGACATGCTTTGATTCAAACCATTTAATTATCACTCTGGCTCTGGCCTGGAAGGTGAACCCCATTCAAAAGTCTTTTGCACCCTCCTAGAGGTTTTTCTGACTCAGCTCAAGAAAAGCCCACACCATGATGCTGCCACCAAAATGCTTCAAAGTGCGGATGGTGTATTCAGGGTGATGTGCAGTATTAGTTTTTTCCTTGACACTTTTGCAATAAGACCAGATTTGTTCAGTGCATAAGTAGTTGTCCTGTTGATGGATTCTTCCACATGAGGTGTGGATCTCTGCAGCTCCTCCAGAGTTACCATGGGACCCTTGACTGCTTCTCTGATTAATGCTTGCCTGGCCTGTCCGTTTAGGTGGACAGTGACGTTGTGGTAGATTTGTAGTCATGCCATTGAGTAGTGCTCAAGGAGACAATCCAACTCTGCTTTAAATTTCGTCTCAGTTTTACTCCTGACCTGTCTGGTGTGTTCTTTGTTCATCATGTTGCTTAATTAACTGAAACCTCTTACCCCTTACAGATCAGCTGTATTTGCACTGAAATTAAGATGCACGCAGTTGCACTGTATCTACTAACTAGGTGACTTTTGAAAGAAAAAGGATGAACAAAAATCCACAGCACATGTTTTCACAGCTATGAACTACTTTTTGTTGGCCTGTCATCTAAAATCCAAATGAAATACACTGAGCCTTTTGGTTGTGACATAACAAAACATGAAAAAGTTTAAGGGACCTGAATGCTTTTGCAAGATATTGTAAGTTCTAACATGATGGAATAAAAACCTCAGTTTTTTTTTTTAGAACTGGACTTCATGCATTCATTTCACAATTTCTGCTCATTGCCATGTTTAAGTACATACAGGGGAATTGCAACATTTCAGACAAGGATTACAAATAGTTTTTTACTAACTTTATTTTGTATTTTTCCCCAATTGTTTTAACAGCTCACCAAACTTCACCAGCTGGCCATGCAGCAGAGCCCCTTCCCCATTGCACACGGCAACCAGGGCTTCCAGGGTAGGTGGATCTGCTGGTGCAGAGTGTTTTCAACTTGTATTTCTTGCTTTTCCTCTCATTCAGCTTTCATTTTCTCCTTAAAGCTGGGATGGATGCCTCTGCACAAACCGGCTCTCATGAACTGACCATTCCAAACGATGTAAGTTGCTTGTACCCACTGTGCTTATTTTCTGCAGATAAACATTTTTAAAGAACTCCATGAATTACTAATACATAATTTTCTTTGGAAGAAAAAAACATTCCCTTGGTTAAATTAGATTACATTTTCCCCCTCTCCTTTCCCAGCTCATCGGCTGCATCATAGGCCGTCAGGGTGCAAAGATCAATGAGATTCGTCAGATGTCAGGGGCCCAGATAAAAATTGCCAACCCAGTGGAGGGCTCCACTGACAGACAGGTCACCATCACCGGTTCCCATGCTAGCATCAGCCTGGCTGAGTACCTGATCAATGCTCGGTAAGCTACGTCTGACACTGCAGCAAGAAGGCATTTTTTTGTTTGTTTTTTTATTACCATTAATCTGTGTTTATTAGGTTTCAACAGGAGTTGTTGCTTAACTGTTACTTTGAATCTGAAAGTTTGGATTCACACTTCTGACCTTTCTGTTTTGGTGCAGCTACTGCTTCACTGTCCTTTGCCTTTAGCGACGCTGTAGCTACAGGCTCTAGTGTACTGCCATCAATTTCTGTATTAACTGTGGTAGGCGTTTTCATTATGCAATATCATTGCAATCATTTTTGACAATATTTTAGTCTCAGGATAAATGTCAGGATAAAAAATAAATCATAAAACGAATCATGAATGAGACAGATCTGTGGCTGGTATACATCTTCTGATACTCCAGTAATAGGCTGACCTAGTTTACGGTAAAGCTTTCATCATTCGAGACATGCCTAAACAGTCTCCCAGTGGTTTCCAAAAAGATATAGAGTCCTAGTTGGTACTTGGCATCCAACCAGTCCTCTGGCAGTGATGACATTCATGCCAGCTGTGAAACTTCTGCACAATCCACAAAAGTGTGGGAAATTAGGGTTTTATCATTTCACATTTTTGAATAAGGCTGGGAAATAATTAAGGCTTTCCAGACGTTTTCCATCGTCAATTACCTAAAATATGAAAATCTGAATTTCTAATAAATGTATACATCGATTTATATTTAATGACATTCCGTTTCTAATTTGTGACTTTTTGCGACACTTTTTTTAAAGTTTGTTTTTAGTAATTTCGTTTTTCTAATTTTAGTGATTGGTTTGAGTTTTGCATTCACTTACAGAAAACTGACAGATGACACCCATAAAATAAATATATTGAAAAATAAAGGACATTTTCTCAGCTTTTACCCTCAAATTTTAAATTGGACCAGAGGCTCTTAGGCTGGGTTTTGGTTAGATTCCAAATACTGGAAATACTTATGATAAATCTTTACAAAGAAACGAATCACAAACAGTACTTGTGTAAAACCTGTGTAATACTACGCTGAACCAGAAGCCTTTTTACTTCTTGATTTGTGGAATTTTAAGCAAGTTCTGTAATCATATTTTCTGAATGTTATAATGAGGGCCAGAAAATTTGGAATAAAGACAAAAACGTTTTAAAAGGTATTTAATTTTGAAAGAGAATCAATTTTTCTAAAGTCTTAGCACAGATCACAAACAGTGCTTTAAAAGTTATATAGTATGAAATAATGCAGTTTGTTATAGATTGTGTTTTATGGTTTCTGAAATTGCATTTTCACACTTAAGTTTTATAAAAATGTTAGAAAGACGACAAGAAAAAAATTGAAGTCTGAACGTATAGCATTCGATAACAATAAATTGTTAGAACCCCGTTATTAGATGTCCCATTTGTATGAGGATGTCTAGAAAAAAAGTTTATATAAAAATATTTGTTTATTTAACTTTCCCTTGATCCACAGATCAGATACCAAAGCTCTGCTCTTTTTAGGCATCATGCTTAGCATTTTACTCATGCATAGGTTTCTTTTTTAACTGATCATCAGACAAATCATGTAAAACTAAAACAGTTCACTGGACTTTCACTAACCTATCATCAGAGTTATTACTACATACCAGATGGAGAAACAATAAAAGCATTCCTCCCATTTTCTTGTATTTTTAGTAATCTAGTTGGTTTAAAATGTCTTTCCTTGTTTTCAGGCTTTCTTCTGAAGCTACTGGCCTCGCAGCCAACTGACATGGAGGATCTTCATCAGCATTTACTTTAACCCCTGCCCCGACTTTTTACCAAGAGGTCCCTTATTGAACTTAATGCAAAAACCAAGTACTATAAATTGACAGCTTTCTCCTGCATTGGTTAGACATTTACTTCAGTTGTAATTACACGATCATGCTATTGATATTTTATTTATTTATTAAGTTTTTAAATTCTGTTTGCATATAAGTTTCAAAGATCTTCTTCTGTTGTATTTTTTTCCCTCTTATTTTGCTGTATATCTGTAAGATCTTGATAAACTGTAAGTATAATGTTTTAGAAAAATCTGAAAAGGCATAAATAAGGTTTTTCTTAGAAAATGTAAAAAAAAAAAAATAACAATAGATGGACTGTTCTTTCCCTTCTTTTTAAATATCTATTTATTTTTATTTAAAATACAGTTCCTTGTACAAGTAGATTTCATTAATATTTGGCATTTGCTGTTTGAAGCTGTACTTCCTGAATGAGGCATTGTGGGTCTAACGGGTTTTAGTGTGTGATAAGGAGCTGAATATGTATGCAGGAAAAAAAGAACACTTTTTAAGTCTGAAGGTGATTTCTCTCTTGTTTAGTGCGGGTTAAAGGATCTTATTAAGCTATATCATGTCTCACCTCTAACTTGCTCAGTAATCGTTTTGTGTCATTCCTGTGTTACCATCCGTTTATTTTGTTAATCTGGACATTTGGAGCATTGCATTGATTTGATAAAGGTTTGTGGACCTTAATTACCAGGAGTGGGCCTGGAATGTGAGGAAAATGTTTTTCTTTTCTCAGAAATAACTAAGACCATAGTGGTGGTGTTGATTATAACATTGAACTATTTGTTTTAAATAGAGAAAATATTTTTTTTAACTGCAGGGATGGGGGTTGCTACAAGGGGCAAAACTAAAAGACATAACGGTCTTTATAGGTATATTAAGCTGAAGTATTAAATTATGATTAACTAGAAGGAGAACTATAGAATTAACACTAGTTTCCTGCTATCCTTTTTTGCCTGGGTCAGATTTTATTTTTTTTATTCTTTGCAGGATGAAGAAACTCAAGTTTTTTGTGCACGTTTTCAAACTATTGTAGATCTGGGTGCAATTAAATTGTTGAAGAACTAAAATGCAAAAATAAAAGATGTGAAATGCTTAAACAATTCTTTGTCATTTTTGTACAGATGCATCTGAATAAATCAGAACATAAAAGTTAATTTATTTCAGTAATTCAGTTCAGTCAAACGCAAATATGGATTCATTACACTGATGTATTTCAAGCAAGTTTAAACATTTCAGTGTTTATATTTTTGAATATGTAGTAATCATATAGAGAGTTTTGAAAAGAATAAAAACTAAGACGTATAAAAATCGGGTACATATTCAGGGGGAGAAATATGAGGCTGTAGTGACCCATTTACCGGACACATTTTGACACTGATCTGTTTACATGAAAATAACAGTCGTGCTACAACTTATATATTCTGTTTCAATATTATTTACATATACACTAATATATTTTACTTTATATTTCTGTATAAAAACAGTAATGATTTAAGTATGATATGCATTTATAATAATTTTTTTATACCTTGATTTTAACTGTTAAAGGTTTGGTCATTGCTTGAGCTTCACATTGAGACTGCTCCAAATCTACAGGTCCTTCTCAAAATATTAGCATATTGTGATAAAGTTCATTATTTTCCATAATGTCATGATGAAAATTTAACATTCATATATTTTAGATTCATTGCACACTAACTGAAATATTTCAGGTCTTTTATTGTCTTAATATGGATGATTTTGGCATACAGCTCATGAAAACCCAAAATTCCTATCTCACAAAATTAGCATATTTCATCCGACCAATAAAAGAAAAGTGTTTTTAATACAAAAACGTCAACCTTCCAATAATCATGTACAGTTATGCACTCAATACTTGGTCGGGAATCGTTTTGCAGAAATGACTGCTTCAATGCGGCGTGGCATGGAGGCAATCAACCTGTGGCACTGCTGAGGTCTTATGGAGGCCCTGGATGCTTCGATAGCGGCCTTTAGCTCATCCAGAGTGTTGGGTCTTGACTCTCTCAACGTTCTCTTCACAATATCCCACAGATTCTCTATGGGGTTCAGGTCAGGAGAGTTGGCAGGCCAATTGAGCACAGTGATACCATGGTCAGTAAACCATTTACCAGTGGTTTTGGCACTGTGAGCAGGTGCCAGGCCGTGCTGAAAAATGAAATCTTCATCTCCATAAAGCTTTTCAGCAGATGGAAGCATGAAGTGCTCCAAAATCTCCTGATAGCTAGCTGCATTGACCCTGCCCTTGATAAAACACAGTGGACCAACACCAGCAGCTGACACGGCACCCCAGACCATCACTGACTGTGGGTACTTGACACTGGACTTCTGGCATTTTGGAATTTCCTTCTCCCCAGTCTTCCTCCAGACTCTGGCACCTTGATTTCCAAATGACATGCAGAATTTGCTTTCATCTGAAAAAGTACTTTGGACCACTGAGCAACAGTCCAGTGCTGCTTCTCTGTAGCCCAGGTCAGGCGCTTCCCACAGACTTCCCACTGAGGTGCCTTGATACAGCACTCTGGGAACAGCCTATTCGTTTAGAAATTTCTTTCTGTGTCTTACCCTCTTGCTTGAGGGTGTCAATAGTGGCCTTCTGGACAGCAGTCAGGTCGGCAGTCTTACCCATGATTGGGGTTTTGAGTGATGAACCAGGCTGGGAGTTTTAAAGGCCTCAGGAATCTTTTGCAGGTGTTTAGAGTTAACTCGTTGATTCAGATGATTAGGTTCATAGCTCATTTAGAGACCCTTTTAATGATATGCTAATTTTGTGAGATAGGAATTTGGGGTTTTCATGAGCTGTATGCCAAAATCATCCGTATTAAGACAATAAAAGACCTGAAATATTTCAGTTAGTGTGCAATGAATCTAAAATATATGAATGTTAAATTTTCATCATTACATTATGGAAAATAATGAACTTTATCACAATATGCTAATATTTTGAGAAGGACCTGTATATCCCACACAGAAAAGCGTGAAAGTTTCTTCTTTGCTCTGATGATGGGTGTTTGATGCTGATATAAACATCTTAACTCATTAGCTCCCTCTCTTTTTTGCGGCACTAGCGGCCTTTGTGTTATGTTTTATCTACAGTTTCCAAATAACATTATTTGTGCTTGGTTCATATTTAAAGACACGTTATCACTACCGACCTTTTATTTTAATGTAATCAGTCAGTCATTTTCTACAGCTTCTTCCATAGTGGGTCGCGGGGAAGCTGGTGCCTATCTCCAGCAGTCTACGGACGAAAGGCGGGGTACAACCTGGACAAGTCGCCAGTCCATCACAGGGCAACACACAAACAACCATCCACACACTCACTCATACACCTAGGGGGAATTTAGAGTGACCAATTAACCTAACAGGCATGTCTTTGGACTGGGGAGGAAGCCGGAGTACCCGGAGAGAACCCACGCATGCATGGGGAGAACAGTGCTACCAATTGCGCCACCGTGCAGCCCTTGAATGTAATCATTTCTGCAATTAGATTCTGTTATGGTTGTTCCAAGGTCTATTCAACATAGAAAATGTTTGTGATCGGCAAATTCAAAATTTCACTATTTCAGACATTTGGCATATGCCATCTACATATATGATGAAGACGTAAGACCCCGTACTGATTCCTGTGGAACCCCACAAGCTATGTCCAAACACTCAGAGCAAACATCTACCAGTTTTACATACTGTTGTCTGCCACTTAAATAACATTTAGGCCACTGTATCCCAAACATTCCAGTTTTTCTTTCTTAATAGCAATTTTTTTGTGTCGAAAGCTTTTTTGATGTCAACAAATATCAAAAAATTAATTAAATGCTATATTAATGTTGCATTGATACATGGTATGCCAGTTCTGTTATGTTAAGTTGCTTTTTAATTCATTTATTTGTTGAGTTTGTTCTCACTCTCTTAAATACTTTTTTGTTTTCTTGATTTATTAGTCTTGTAGTTATTGTGGTATATTACAAATTATTATTCATTAATGATCCACCAACTGAATTATTCATAATATAATGTGTAGCTCAATTACAGTCGTTGAGTTGGAATTGATTCTACTGGGTCTGGTGGTCATTGGAAAAAGAGTTAAATTGTGTATTGTGTTTATGAAATCATTTGTTTGTCATTATTTGCATTTTTCAAGTTGATGTTAAAATCTCCACATACAAACAAAACCTTGTGGGTTATTCCAATGAATGTATTCTCCAGCTGTCATTGAAAATTTCTGTTTTGGACCCAGGTGTTCCACATAAACATCTTATGTTCATATTTGTTTTGTAAAAATGTCTGCACAATGTGATGCATTCAAATATATTTTCAACCACAACCGACATATTATCCAGTCCTTGGAAGTTCAATGACTTGTTTGTATAAATCACTACTCCACTTCCATCTTTGTTCTCCCTGTTCATAAATCGCAATTCATAGCCATTAAGTTCGAAATTTGTTCCCTCTTTTGTTCTCATCCAAGATTCAGATACTGTAATAATGTTGAGTGGTTGTGAGAATATTCCTTCAGATTTTTGAAGTTGCTACGCATACATCTGATGTTAAAATGGACGATTTTTAAGTTATCCTCAGATGTGAAGTTGTGATTATATTATCCCCTTGTAAAATAACAGCAGCTTGTGTTTGTGGTTGAAAAAAAGTTCATGTCTGAGTCAATTTCACTTCTAAAATCAGTAAGTTTATGCTCTGTGTACTCAAATGTCATTAGTTCCAGATGATCCTGGATATTCCTTCATTCTGTGTCTTCACTGTCCAGATGTGGTTCTCTCTACTGTGTCCATTTGTGCTGTGTTTATGGGTGAAGTGTTCATACCTTTATGTCCTGTACTTTATGTGTATTTATCCAGTTCCTCCAGACATCTTACCACCAACACTTTGGACTCTTCTGACATTCCAGTTAGTTTGATGAACACTTTGCAGTTGGATATCCGTGTGTTTTGAAGTTTCTTCTGTTTGCTTAGGACCCTTGCTTTCCTGGCGATGTCAGCATTTCGTTTAGTAAGAAGCTTGTTTTGATAAACACTGGCTTACAGTTAATGATAACCAAAAATGCAGTTTCTTAGATGAGTTTTACATTAAAAAACAAATTATAGCTATTTTAGTACAGACATGTTACATTTTGGCCTGAACAATCATGGGGTAGACTGCAAATCTCACAGTTGTCCAGCAGACATTTACTGACACCCTCGACATGGAGGTTATGCTACAAAAGATCATTGCGAAAGAAGCAGGCTGTTCACATTGCTCTATCCAAACATATTAGTGAAAAGTTAAGTGGAAGGAAAATGGTGCAGAAGCAACAGGGATAACCACAGACTCAGATGATTTGGGGAGCCATGTCTTCCACGTGTTGGTCGTGTCCAAAGTCAATGCAGTTGTCTACCGGGAAATTTCAGAATACTTCGTTCTTCTTTTTGCTAACACGTTTTATGGAGATGTTGATTTCATTTTCCAGCAGGACTTGGCACCTGCCTACACCGCAAAAAGAACCAAGACTGGATTAGTGACTATAATATAGCTATCCTCCATTGGCCAGCAAACTCATCTGATCAATATCCTATGAAAAATATATTAAGAGTAAGACGAGAGATCCCAGACTCAACAATACAGATGAGCTGGAGTGTGCAATGTGAGCTACCTTAACACCTTAGCAGAGCCAAACACTGATTGTCTGATGCCACAGTGCATCAATTTGCAGCAATTCATGCAAAAGGAGCCCTGATCATGTATGGAACGCATACACTGCACACAGTCACACACTTCAACATTATGAACCCTTTTTTTTTCATTGGTCTTATATTCAGATTTTCTGAAAACTTGAATTTGGAGATTTTATTAGCTGTAACCCATAAACATCAAAAACAGTGTGACTAATGATTTTATAAGAGTTACATTTTTTTTACAGAGTTCCTGCAATAAATTCAGTTTTTGATTATGCTCATGATTTGTTAAAAACTGTTCAATTACCTTGCTTTTCTGAAGGGTGAATTCATCATACAAGAAATGACACTGCAACATTTTGGACATGCTTAAAGTCATTGAAAATAATTTATTTCTCGTTCAGCTGTCTCACATGACACAGCACAAACTGTAGCTATAACATGGCCTCTTGTTTTTAAAGTTCACATATTTGTTTTTAATCAATACGTTATTTACTTTTGCTCATTATATTCCACTTTTGATATAATTTCTATGGTACAGGTACAATGTGCAATGCTGTATAAAAACAAAATGGATACTTAAACCCAACGGATACTTAGCTTTCTAGAAACCACCATGGAGAAGTGCTCTACTCTTTATTTAGCTACTCCTACAGTCATCTTAAAGGGTCAAAGGAAACCTTGAGGCCTGCAAACATCATGACGTCCGAGGAGGTCTTTTGGTTCATTACAAAAAAAAGATCATCTCCTAATTTACGATGATTAATATTCAGATTCTGAGTACTACTGTGACTTTTAATGCTGCTTTCATGAAACATCAACATAAATGGAAACGTTCAGGCTTGGAAGTGTTTGTGCACCCTGCCAAGGTTATAAGCCCTTTGCTAACCCTGTAGTCACATGACATAAAGAGCCCAAATTTTCCTTTGAAGTTTGTGTAGCTCAAATTACAGTTCAGATGGTTTTTCATATCTTAACAACTGGCTGCACAAGAATTGAATCTAACCAACCTAGTCTTGTTGCAGTTCACAAATTTAAAATTTTACATATGGAGTTAGAAAACAACTGTGTGTTTAATTGTGTTACTTTAATGTATTAACAACTTTGCTGCCTCTTTAGACTAACTAAAGCTGTTCAAATGAACCAAATAACTTCAGTTAACATTAGCAACTAACACAGTGTGAGTTATAATAAATGTTGACAGCACATTTTTACAAATGAGGAAGAATTGTTGAAATAAAATATGTTAAAATATATCCTTGCTTGAACAAAATAAGATTTCATTATTAGATATTGGTCAACAGTGACAAAGTGCCATGCTAAAAATTCTAATTAATTCTAAATAATTCTAATTAAGTTCTTTAGTTCATCCTTAGTTCAACTCGAAAAGACTTTAGTTACCATTAGCAGCTAACACAGTGTGCACTGTAATTAATATTAGTGCCAAATTTTTTACAAGTGAGAAAAATTGCTAAAAATTAAAAATATATCCTTGTTTAAACAAATTGAGTTTTCATTTATGGAAGTGGTAAGGACAAAGTGCAGTACTAAAAGGTTTAAGTTCTTTATTTTAGCTGGCCAATAGCACTTCAGTTAGCATTAGCAACTGGCACAGGTTGTATTGTAATGAATGCTAGAGCAGAATTGGTGAAAATAATAAAAAATATATTCTTATTTCAAAAATCAGTTTTCATATATGAATGTGATCAGCAAGGACAAAGTGCAGTATTAAAAGTGTTCAGTTCTTAGGTTCAGCAGGTCAAAATGAAACTTCAGTTAGCATTAGCAGCTAGCACCAAGTGTGTTGTGATTAACATTAGTGCCAGATTTTACAAGTGAGAAGAATTTGTGAAATTAAAATTAAAGAAGATATCTCAGCTCCAAAACTAATCATTTTGACTTTATAAATGTGATATTGGTCAGCAAGGACAAAGTGCAGTGCTAAAAATGTTTAAATTCTTTAGTTAAGCAGGCCCAAAAAAACGTCAGCATTAGCAGCTTGCACAGGTGAGGTGTCATTAACATTAGTAAAAAATTTGTACAACTTAGAGGAGTTGGTGGAAAAAAGAAAATATCCCTGGCCCTTCTAAAATGTTTTAAGGCAGTAAAATTAAATAGATTTTTGGATTTCAGAGAATATTTTCTGTTAGCTACAGCACTTTGAATTAGAGTTGAGGAAATCAAAAACAAGATTCTGTGCAGATCTTTTATGCTTGTAGTGTAGTGCCTAACTAACAAACCAGGTCAAGTTGAAAATGTTAGAGGTGCGTTTTAAATGAACACTAAAGTCTTTCGTCTTGTTGCTGGTTTACTGAACCCAATAAAACCTTATGTGTGTCATAAATTAGTTTAAAACTCCATAAGAGTTCAAAAATAATGCATCATCTACTGAAATCCCTGTTTATGCTTCATGATCAGTGTTTTCATGATGGTTTGATTGATTGTAGATTTTTTTTTGTGATGCTGACATTTATTAAACAAAAATGTAGATAACTAAAGTAAGACTTTCAGGATTAAAAAAGTGTAAACTTTCACAAAATAGAAAACAGACACATTCAAACCATAAATTATAAAAACATGTAGTCATGCATTTGTTCACAGGGCTGCATACAGTTTAGTCTTACATTTTATCTTACATATAAAATAAAGTTAGACATTTCTTATGGTACGTACTGTATATTTACATTATTTCTCATTATAATTTTATGCATTAGAGTGTGGAGAATCATGGAGGATGCTCCCAGAGTGAGGGTTAAAGTGTTTTAAGGACTACTTTAAAGAGTAGTATCTTCTTGTGCGTGCATGCACATCTAATGATGGGTTTTTGCTGAATTGGCATAGTGCCTAAGGTTACCGTGGTAGCTATTTCCCCTAAAAACAACCCTACTTAACGTAAATGACATTTAACTGAGGTCACAAGCTGCCAAAATACAGTATCTGATTATATCTGTCGTGTTATAAATGTCTGTCTATGACATTTGATCCAGGTTTGCCTGCCAACAAACTCATGAGACACCATAAGCCTACTTGTCATTGTCTGAGTGCCGTAGTAGGTGTGATCCTTCATGGCAACAGTAATGTACTGCACTGACAGATTGGTGTGCGCCTGTGGTGGTTGTTCGTTGTAGGGTGGCTGGAGGTCTTTGTCTTTGTGTCTGGTGATCTACGGAGGATGTCCTGTGTGGGACATTTGTGGAGACCCCTGATGGGGTTGGGATGGCGACACCCATGCTCCAGCACTGGGGGGTCGACTGGGCTCTCCGCTGCCTGACTGGTCCAGCTCAGCGCTATCACAGTCAGAATCATCACACAAGGCCCGGCTCTAATGAGGAAGTGGCCAAAAAAGAAAATGTGTCACATGATTAATGTCACAATATATGTGAACAATTATTTAAAGTTATTAATAATGGTCACTAAAAATTTACATTTTTACAGAGGTGTGGACACTTTTGGCCTTGAGAAGAAAAGTAGCTAATAGATTTGCGTATCATGCTTTTTCTTCTATTTTCTAGCACACCAGATTATAGGCAATTTTGTCTGGATTTCACATAATCTCAGTATATAAGAATTAATTTAGCAAACCCTTCTATTTTTTGGCAAGGTACAACAAAAGGTAATGCAAGTATCTTCATCCTTTAGAAAAAAGGTCTCTATGAAGGCTTTGTATATCAAGTGAAAACAAGCAGAAAGTCAGATCAAGTGCAAAATGATACCATCTCATGTTGATGATAAAAAGAACTCAATTAAATGTGTTGGTTTTAAAAGGACAACTTGCAGTAAAGATTAAATAGTAACTAATTTAAAAAATAAAAACAAAAAAAATCATATCAAATCATTCCTGCACTCTTCTGTTAAAATAAATATCACAATGCAGTATTTTAAATATTACGCACTGCTATTATCCAGCACAACCACACTTGAATATGTTCTACAGTAAAGAGTTCCCAGTAAAACATTATGATCATTTCTCAATACTAGAAACAGTCTAATACTTTTGTTATTTGCTTCCAGAGACAATGATTAGACCCAGTGTATAAGACTTTTTTCCGAGCTTGGAGGATGGTATATTTCAAGATTAAGTTAATTAATGTACAAAACGAACCGACGAACAGATGAAGATGAAGTACCTTGCTGAACTATTTATTCTCCTTCAACTTTTTCACATTTTGCCACATTATAACCGACTCAGGAGTTTAACTGGTCTGTTCTAACATATGCTATGTTTTCACTTAAGCCAGTCCATTGTAGCTCCGCTCATTTGTTTAGGGTTACTGTTCTGCTGGAAGGTGAACCTCCACCCTAGTCTCAAGTCTTGTGCAGCCTAAATGTTTTCTTCCAGGATTGACCTGTATTTAGCTCCATCCATCATTCCATCAACTATGACCAACCTCCCTTCTGAAAGAAAGCATTCCAACAGCATAATGCTGCCACAACCATGTGTCACCTTGGAGGCCAGAAGGTTACCATCTGGTCTCATCTGACCAGGGTACCTTTTCCACATATTTGCTCAGCCACCAAATGGCTTATGGCAGACTATAGATGGGAGGTTCTATGGCTTATTTTTAAGAATGGTTTTCTTTTTGCCACTCTTCCATGTGAGATGTTCAAATCTTGGGATATTGTTTTATAACATAATCTGGCTTTAAATTTCTCTATAACCTTCACACTGACCTGCATAGTGTGTACCTTCGTCTTCAAGATCCTGTTTGTTAAATAATATTCTCTAAGAAACCTCAGAGACCTCCACAGAACAGTAGGATTTATAATGAGACTGAATTACACTCAGGTTGAATCTACTTGCTGATTTTCAGTTTTCTGAAGGCAACTAATTGAACTGGACATTATGTAGGGGTAACAGAGTAAAGGGGGAACGATACTGTTCTTCCCCCTTTACTTTGTGGTAAAACAAAGGGGCAATAGAACTGTTTGTGACTTTTTGATGGTCTTTCACATAAAATCCCAGGTTTTTTGAAGTAACAAGAAATAACAAGGACCAATGAGATTCAACATACTTGTTTTTTTTTTTTCTTATTTTCTTTTTAAATTAATTGTGTTGCTCTTTTCTCTTTTCCAAAAGAACAGCATATGCAAACATCTGTGGAGCTTCTTTTACCTCATTGGGATTCTGCCCAGCATCCAGCTGAGCTTTGCTCTGGCCTGGAGTGCCGTCCCTCTCTGACAAGCCGTCAGAAGCCTGTGCAGGATCAGTGTTGTCTGCTGGGATCTCCGACCCCTGAGAGAGGAGGTCATCACTGCGGTCGTCCAGCCTGTCGTCTGTGTTCGTGCTGACCACGTCGGGTGTGCCACTGTGAGAGTGGTCAGTGGTGTGGCCCTCCTCGCCATCCGATACTGAGAGGTTTTCTGAACTGAAGGTAGAAACCGACTGGCACTTGGTGATGCTGGTCGGACGCCTAGAGAAACAAATAACAAAAAATTTCAATGTCAATTTCATTTATACAGCACATTTAACAACAACACTTGGTATTGACCAAAGTGCTTCACATGAAAGTCAATAAAAATGATATAAGACAGACATAAAACAAAAAAACTGACATATACAATAAAATAGAATTAAAAACTAAACTATAGAAACATCTCAACCTAACTGTTCTGATGGACTCAAACTGACCTTGAGTTAAAAGCCGATGTAAAAAAAAGTGAGTTTTCACTAGAGATTTATAGACTGTACAGACTCAGCATTCCAAATCTCAAAGGGCAGTTTATTCCAGAGACTGGGAGCCCCCACAGCAAAAGCCCGATCCCCTCTGCGCCTTAATTTGGCCTTTGGCTGAACTAACAGCATCTGGCTAGAAGATCTCAGTGCTCTTTTTGGATAATAAAAGTTAAAAAGAACATTTAAATAATTGAGCCATTTAAAATTTTAAATGTGAGTAAAAGAATCTTACAATCAATATGAAGAGACTCAATTAACTCTTGCTTCTGAAAACCTGTCTTAATGACACAAACTGGAAAATTATTCATATTTATATGAATAAATCTGTAACTTCTCAGAGTTGGAGGATGGCTTGAGGAAATGTTCCATTGACGAAGGACAACAAATTACTTACCGTCTCCGTGGCAACTCAACCTCACTGTCAACTTCACCCTCCTCTTCTTCGGATGACACCCCACGCCTCTGTAGGAAAAAACAGGAAAATGCACAAATGAGAAACAGCTCAGAGGGCTGTTGAGGAACATAAACAGTTACTCAATCCTGTACCTGCTTGCGTGTGATAGCTGCCCTGTACAAAATGGCTGAAGGTGTGAGATGCTGAGTCCCGATCCCCCCCGAAGCCCCCCGAGGTATTCTCACAGCGCTGGCTCCCTCGTCCTTGTCCTCCCCATCATGAGGAAGGCGAGGAGATCCTAGGGATCCTCTTCCAGCTGCTGCTCCTCTCCCACATGGTGAGTCTGGGCTACTGGAGAAGGGGAATGATGCAGCATCCTCGCTGGGAGTGTCACTGCGCGGAGGGGTTTCTGTGAGATCATCCAGACCCGCTGCCCCTCCTTCCGACCCCCCTAACCCAGCAGAGGCGCTGAGGCTGCCCCCTCTCTCCAGCCCACTCACAGAGGGCTCTCTTTTCCCCTGGCCCTCCGCCTCCAACGTGGTGCAGATGAGGTCAGGGCTGGAAGAGGACAGGTGTCTCTGCTGCTGCTCATGGCTGAGTTCCCGCAGGGCTGCCGATGGTTCAAGGAGCTGTTTGGAATTGTTGGTTGTGGCATTGTTAACTTGCGCTGTTGTCTCCCTGTTAGAGGAGGACTGGTTTGCCTTGAGACCAGCTAGGTCCCCACTGCTGCCCTTACCGGGCTTGCGATGGCGGGTCTTTACTCTCCGAGACCGGCTGGGAGAAGTGGAGCTCCTGTTGGGGCAGGCTGGGATAGTGACTTGCATCACAGAGGAATCCATTTTGGGAAGGATTACCTCAGACTTCAGGATGTCTGGCCTAGGAAGAGGGAAGAGATTGGTCACCAACTTTCCTCGATGAGCCACCTAAATATTTATTCATTTCAGAAATAATCTTTTGTCAAATACAAACAGGAGTGAGACCTCATACCTTTTTCCGGAGGGTAGTTTCTGAGGGACATTTCTTTTTTTGATGAGCTTGTCCATGGAGTTGGAGGAGGTGCTCTGTCTGGAGCTGTGGTGCTTAAACAACCCAGGGTACTTTTTATCCAAAGACTGCTCTCTCCTACAAGGAAATAATGAATTTAACTCCAAATACCCGATGTCCATTATTTATAATATGCTTTAGTGTTACCAGGTTTTAAACATGCTTTCATGGTTATATTTGTACCTCTGCAATTCTTTCTCTTTAAGCTCCAGCTGCAGCATCACAGCACTGAGCTCCATGTAAAGATTATTGGCCCTCTCCAGTTTCCTCTCATAGTGTTCACGAATGTCCAAAGCATGTCTGAAAAAAGAAAGAAGTGGTTCATATCATTGTGAATCCACATGAGAGACTCCAGACCCTCTTAAACAGGCGTGCACTCAAGGCACTTATTTCATCTGCAGAGGCAGACAAAGCAAGGGTATCAAAAAGTGGAATGGAAGGGAGTGGCTTAACAGATTTGTATATTACAGTACCTTGCAAAAGTATTCACACCCCTTGAACTTTATTACAAATTACAACCACAAACCTTAGTGTATTTTATTGTTTTATTATTTTAAAATAGGAAAACTATGATGTGCATTTTTATTCAGGTCATCTGAGTCAATACTAAATAGAATCATATGTTGCTGCAATTACAGCTGCAAGCTTTGGGGGTATTTGCGAGGTTTGTACATCTAACAATATTTGCCCATTTATCTTTGCAAAATAACTCAAGCTCCAGTCAGATTGGATGGAGTCTTACCACAGATCTCAATTGAGTTTTGATGGAATTTGACTAAGTCATTCTAACACATGAATATAATTTGATCTAACCTATCATAGTTTACCTCAGGCTGCCTTTTAAAGGTCTTTGTCTTGGGTAAACCTTCGCCCCAGTCTCATGTCTTTTACAGATCCTAGCAAGTTTTCTTCCATTGATGTCCTGGATTTAGCTCCATCCATCTTCCCATCAACTCTGACCAACTACAGTGTTCCTGCTACACAAAAGCATTCCCACAGCATGATGCTGCCACCACCATTTTTCACAGTAGAGACGGTGCATGCCGGTTGATATGGAGCATTATTAGTTTCCCCCATTACACTGCATTTTGCTTGTAAGCCAAAGAGTTCAATCTTGATCCCATCTGACAGGATCACATTCTTCCACATATTGTTGTGCCCCCTATTTGGCTTGTGGCAGACAGCACATTGGTTTTCTGATGGCTATAAAATTCTGTGCTCTTCTAATAGTTGTTCTGTTGAGAGCTGTACAGCTCCTCCGGATTTACCATGGACCTCATGGATAATGATACTAAATTACACACAGGTGGATGCTATTTACCAAGTAAGGGACTTGTTCAGACAACTGATTGCTCTTGATTTTATTTAGGGGTATAACTGTAAAGCAGGGTGGGTTGGGGGGCTTCAAATACCCACCACACTTCTTAGAGATTTATTTATACAGAAAAAAACATGTTTTTAATAATAATTTAGACTTTAGACTAATAATCAGACTATTGATCTCACAATGGAAACATTATCCTCTGCATTTAACCAATCCCTTAGGGAACAGAGGGCTGCCATTGTGCAGCGCCCGGGCAGCATTTACGGGCTCTGGGTCTTGCTCAGGGAGCCAGAGTGGCAGGCTGTGGGATTCAAACCAGGGTACTTGTGGCCTCTCCAGGATGCAAATGCCCTGCTCTCTAACCACTAGGCCACCACTCCCCCTTCACAATCATGCACTACCTTCTGTTGGTCTGTCAGCTAAACCTCCGGTAAAGATACACTGAAGTTTGCTGTTATAACTTAACAAAATGTGAAAAAGTTCAAAGGACAGTACGTTTACCAAAATTTTGGCAGTGCTTGATGTATTAAGTTAACATCTATAAATATACATAACACTAACAAACCTGAGCTCCTCCCTGCGGCGGTTAATCAGTTCCTCGTCGAGCCGATGGAGACAAGTGCCCTCAGATTTAATCTTCTCAAAGTGCTGTTTCACCTCCTCTCTCCATTCAGCCTGATGAGAGCACATTTCTGTTCACCAACTCTGCATAGCTACAGCTCGAGCGTCCTGTCTTGTGTGGCATTTCATTTAACTGATTACTTTGTGCGCCTGTGTATGTGTTGTGCGCATGCACGCTTGTGTACAAAAATATTTAGTGGCATTTAAAATCAATGAGAGTAATGAAGTAAAATTTGTATCCTGCCTTTTTGAATTCTCTTTAAGTCTCAAGAAAGAAAAAAGGCAGCAGGGGCGGTGCAAAAATGTAAGCAACCAGGACTATAATAGGAAACCTTTGTGAATTCTAGCTTTCATTTCCAGTTTTTATATTAATTTTCAAATATTTGAAGCTGAACGTTAATTTGAGGAAACAGGAAAGCATTTTTTATTCTTCTTCTAATTACATTATATAGAGGGTCAATAGGTCTGAAATTTGCCTCATATATCCTTGACTAAGCCATGTCCTTAGGAATAAAATGTTGTCTGAGAGTTGACAGTCCTTTACTCAAATACATTGAAGAGCCAATACATTTACAGATTTATTTTATTTATATTATACTAAAGCTACAATATCACACTGATTTTGTATGAGAAATTACAAAACGTTCCCATAACGTCTGCCTTGATTAGATCTTCCTATCACTTAATCATGTAAACTCATATGTCAATGATTTGCATCCCATTTTATACAGTTCGGGTCATAGGTTTACCTAGACACATCATCGGCAAGAATGTCATTAATTTGGGTTTTTAATGATACATTTGAACCTTTTATTTAATAACAAGGTGAACAAATGTAAATTTATTGTGAAAAATGATAATGCAGGCTTAAATATAAACAGACCCCCTAATAATATTTGGATAAATGTCCTTCAGCATGTTCCACCTAAGACACATGCATTTTGTGGTCATCAGAAAGCTTCTTGCATAATTCTAGATGAATAATTGACCACTCGCAGATTTTCTAAAGATTATTTAATCTTGTTTTCTTGGGACAGACCTGGCTTTAAGCATATTCCATAAACATGTTCAATATGGTTTAGGTCAGTGCCAATCTAGAGGCTTGATATCAGCCTGCTTTAGTCAAGCCAAAATCAGTTTTGATAGGTAGTTGACAGTGTTGTGCATGAACAAGTTGAAATGAGCTTGTTCATGAGTGCATCTCACATTTTTGAGAACTTTGAAATGAGCCATCATGTTTTTCATGTTTAGATCGTGAAGACAACTTAGCTCATTTTGAGGTTTTGAGGTGCTCTGTTTGGGGAGAACAGAAGATTTACAGGGGTATCCAGCAAATATAAGCAGAGAAGGTGCAGCTGCAATCTGTTACACTTTCCCTTGGAAAATCATGCAGGTATAAAATTGAAAGAAATATTTATTTAAACGATTAATGTTTTTTGTCATTTCATGTACGTAATGCAGTTGAGGCTTATTAAGGAAGACTGCATTTAAGAAGTGAAGTAAGTACTTATGCCCATACCAAACAAAAACGTACTTTGATATAAAATCCCATTTTGTATTTTCAGTCAACCCAGAAAGATAACTTTTCAATTAAATCTTTATAAGCTCAAAATTAATATTGCATTTATGCCAATAATTAGTGTATCTAAACCTTTGGCCAGAGCAGTATGTGTACACTAGTATGTATAATTAAAAGCATAAAAAAATATATCATCTTCTAAGCATTAAAGCAGCATACCTGAGACTTAAAGTATGTTTCCTGTGGGGTGGAGAGTACATCAGCTGACGCTATATCCAGATGAAGGAGGATCTGTCGGAAAGAGGGCCTATTTCTGGGTTTACAGTTCCTGCAAATCCAAAACAGGAAACACAGCTGTGTACACTTTCCATGCAAAGTAAAATCAATAAAGTCTCCAAACTGTGCACTAACACCTCCCTGTGCAGCCACACTCAGAAACTGGCTCCACAACTTTTATCACTAAAATCATCTGCACTATTCATTTTCAGACTCTGCTTACCAGCACTGTCTGAGGAGGATCTTGAAGCCATCGGGGCAGCTCTCAGGAATAGGCAGCTGCAAGCTGTTGTTTCCCACGCCCCAGATGATTGCAGAAGAATCTACATCTTTGTAAGGAATCTCCCCAGTTAGCATCTCCCACAGCACCACTCCAAAGGACCTTTAAGTTGAGCCAAGATATAGATGTTTTTACAGAAAGCAAAAGACGACTCATATAGTAAGAGTTAAACTGCTGCAGTGAATAAAAAATCCTTGCTTATGCATCTTGAAGAAAAAGAAAAAGTGAAATGTTCTCCAGACATACCAGATATCCACTTTTTCAGACACTGGTTCATTGCGAATGACTTCAGGAGCCATCCAGGCAACAGTGCCGGCAAACGACATCTTAGTACTCTTGTCACTGAGCTCCTTTGAGGTGCCAAAGTCAGAAATCTTCACCATGTCATCGTGTGTGATCAGCATGCTAGAAAAGACATCCAAAACCAATTAGCTATGAAACTTTATAACTGAAAGACATCTTCTTCAGGCCAGCCTATTCTTACTTCGGGGATTTTAGGTCTCGGTGGATAATTTTGTGGAGGTGTAAGTAGTTCATGCCGCCTGCGATGCCCATGGACCAGTCAACCAGGAGGGAAGGGGTGATTTTACGGCCTGCCCTCAGCACCTCATACAGCTGGCCTTGGGCGCAGTATTCCATCAGGATACAGTAACATGGAGCCTGGGTGCACACACCTCTGGAAGGGAAGAGGTCATTCAGGTAGTAAAGTATGGGTATGGACAGAAAAGGGAAGAACAATCATGGGTTAGATGCCTTAAAAATTGTCACAGCAGTGGTTTCCTCACTTGAACGTGATGATATTTGGGTGCTTGAGTTTGCGCAGGTGTTTGATCTCTGTCTCTTTGATGTCCCGCACTTTCTTTACAGCCACCTCTTCTCCGTGCAGCTTCCCAAGGAAGACGGCCCCCTGCGCCCCGCTGCCCACCCACTGCAGGTCAGAAATGTCCTCAAAGGGAACCTCCCAGGATGCTAAATATCAACCAACAAAAAAAGCACACCCGGTATTTAACACTAAACTTTACAATGCTAAACCGGATATTGGTGTTTAGTTCTGTTTTTGTGGTAATTACTAATAGTGCCTTGCAAAATTACTTATACAATGTGTACTTTTATCAAGATACAACCACAAATCTAAATATATTTTACTGGCATTTTATGTGATAGAGCAATACAAAGTAGCGCATGAGGTGGAGGGAAAATGTGAAGTGATTTTTTTTATCTTTCAATAATCAAATCTGAAAAGTATTGTGTGTATGTGTATTTAACCTCCTTTGCTCTGATACCCTAAATGAAATCTCATGCAACAAATTGCCTTCATAGTTAAACTAATTGGTAAACAGACTATATGTTTTTAAGTATATCTTAGTATAAATGCAGCTGTTCTGTCAAATTGATTTCCAACCAAACTGTCTAAGCCTGAGGTACTGTGCAAAGAAGAATGAGCAAAATTTTCAATTTCTAGATGTACAAATCTGGGAGAGCCAAAACCTAAAGGGCTGCAGCTGTGACTGCAATAAAAGGTGCTCATACAGGATAATGACTCAGGCTGGCTCAATATAAACCCCACATGTTTTGGATGTTTCGAAAAAACTTCGAAAACCATGAGTCATCTTTTTTCCACTTTACAATTATGCACTACTTGGTCTATCAGATACAAACCCAGTAAAATACGATGAAGTTTATAGCTGTAACATGAAGAAATGTGAGAGGATTTGAAGACTTTTGCAGTGTACTGAGAATAACCTTAACACTTGTCAGCATGGAGGAAGTGAAGGAAGTGGGGTGGATGAGCAAACAGCAGGCCTGTGTTACACATCTAAATGGTTCCTCATGAAAAACAGCATCACAAGAAGCAGCTTCCATGGTCAAACCAATTGATCATGAGCAGTTTTTCAAGCAAGCCATTGCATTTATGTCCGCAGATAATAAATAAAATGGAGGAAGGAAACCTAACAATCTACTCATAGTTTAATCTGTCTGTCATCTGTCAAACTGACATTGCTTAAATGACTGTGAAGGCTTGGTCGCTAAAGACAGACAAGCCTGGGAGAGTGAAAAGGACACACAAATCAATTCTTCATGAGGACCACTGAAAGGTTGAGATCTCTTGGGAGCAGCAGCTGCGGAGGATGATGATGCACATGATGCCCCCTAGTTCCCCCCTCTCCACCTGGCCAGCTGTGACGTACACCGAGCAGGGCTGACGACACCAAAAACACAGACATGTTGCCAGAAGGCTGAGGTAGCACTCAATAAGCACTGTAAGCAATGAGTATTGTTAGTTTTCTAGTACAGTAAATATAATCAACTGGTGTTCTAATTATTATTAACTGGTCCATATTTTCTCCATTTACAGATAATGGCTCTCACCGTGGTTCACTGAAGCACCAAAGCCTTAGAAATTACTTTTCTGACTGATAAATGTCCTGAATTACCTAAGACCTGGCAATGACGTGTTAATTTTTTTAATTTCTGGGCTACTTCATGTTGTCAGAAAGGTCCTATTTTAATGATTTCTTGATCTGATGGTAATATACTGTCATAATTAGGTGTGTGTGCCTAGGTGTGGCTAATGAAACTGAACTGAAGAATTTAAACAAAAATTGTTAACTCGTGATTTAAAATGGGGGGAAATTATATTTTATACATGTTATGCATTGGTCGAGGTTGGTTTGGGTTCCCTTTCTCCCTTAATGAATGAAATTCTTATATGAAAACTGCATCTTGTATAAAATCAGGTTATCTTTGTCTGATAATGAAACATTGAAGTTTGACAAAAAACAGAAGAAATTTGTAAGGTGCCTTATACTTTTTCATGGAACTTTATTTGCTGTAAGACAAAGTGCTACAGGAGATCCTTCCTGCCCACAGCCATCAGCATCTACAATGGCTCTTTGAAGAAACCTGCATGATATGAGCTACAATAACAATTAATTTCCCTTTGGGTTGAATAAAGTATTTTTGAGTTGAATTAAATTGAATTGTGATTATTTTTAGGATCTTGACAAGAGTTAGGCCAAAAGGGGAACTTTTTGTTGAATTACTTGACAATACATTAAATTGCAGAGTTCTCTTATATTAATGTTCTCATTTTGCTAAGTCAGCACTTCAGTATTATTTTAAATGATCTATATTTAGTACTTTAAATATTGGTTAATGTGTTCAATTTTGATGTGAACTTGTCTATTTATTCATTTAAATACATTAAGAAAAAATGTAGTCATAGTTTGCTGACATGTTTGGTCTCTCTCTAGTCAGAAGAAAGTGTTTTGGAGAATTAATAGACTGTAATTTTGCTTGGCTGTATCATGTGACATAGTACTTACATTCTCACTTCCCGTTCTGATTGGCTGATCAGCCCCTCACATCGTCTCCTCTCCCTGAAGCACATGCTGCTGAGAGGAGAGTCGAGTCCAGGGACATTGAATAACTCAGAGCTTGGAACCACTCAAGAAACCTTGCCTGACTGAATCAGAAGAGAGGCCTACTCAACTTTAAATTTTGATTGCGATAAATGCTAAACTTGTTTATTTTTTTTTTTTAAACAGTGCACCCCCCTCATACACACACGCACACACACACACACTCTCTCAGATGTTTGTTTTTCTTTCGTGTCCACCCCAGCGCTGAATCCAAACTGGAGTGTTTACAAGGAATTCAAAAGACCCAGACCATAACTGACAGCTGCCAGTCCAAGGGGTGACCGCAGGGCAGACAAAAAACAACACTGTTCCAACAGAGAACCAAGAGACAGGACATGCTTGGACCACTTCAGGAGAATGTCCAGTTGGTTGCCTGATAATACAGTTTGTCTGACCAAATGTAAGACGATCTTTCCAGTTGTATCACTGGTGGTTGTGGTGCTGAAAGCCAACAGATTGTTCCAAAAGGTGGTTCCAAAAATGTTAATTCGTCTTCTATTTTCCTTTCTCCGCTCACAGTAACATAGGTTCATAACTCAAAGTCAGGCCACAAAACTATTTTTGTTAGACTTCTGAGAGGTGAAATACACTCTTAGTAAATCTTAAACCTGTTTAGTTCAGTTCAGTTTATATTTTGAACGTTCAAACTTTGAACATAAAACTTCCCCTTGTAGCCTGTAGTAGCAGTTGTAGAAATAGCATTTGTATCTTTGTTTTTTTAGATTAGTTTGTTTTTATTTTTTTGCTTTGCTAAATAGATCTTAGATTAATTAACAATAGATTTTGTGTTTGATGGAGGGGCAAGAGATGAGAAAAAAGCCTAGAGGTGAAAAATAAATACATCAGAAGAACTGAGCTTTTCAGCGCTCACGGTGTGTTTGATTACCTTAATTTAAAACTTCCTACTGATTTAACTTTTCATATTTATTTTTCCACATTAGTTGAATTATTATCATTTTAGACATGGTCATAAATAAGTATTAGCTCTCAGAAATATCCAAAAACCTTCTAATTCTTCTCTAGATTTCTAAAAATGATAAACTTAAGATTTTTCAATGGAAAGAAAATAATTCATCCTTTACATAGTTTTTTAGATAATGAGACTGATTATAATATTTATTGATATATACTTTTCTGTAGCCCCTTCATTCTACAGTTGCATATAATACACATCGCAATAAAACAAATATCTAATGACCAGCACAGACGCTAACAGAGAACAAGTGAATCATACCTTCCTGGTTATGTTTGTGTTCAGTGGAGTAGGCTTTTCCAATCATGGTCCAGACTGGTCTCAGGCAGCCAAATAGTCCCTCCAAAAATCCTCCACTGCTTGACTGGAGCCTAATGTTCTCTGCCTGGCTCCGTACAGGTCCAGCCTCCGGACTGTGGCCCGCCTCGGCCCCGCCACTGCCACCACACTGGCAGTCTTCATGTTCATGGAGTTTCAGCACACTGTTGTCGAAGTGGGCTGTGCATCCATCACTGGGACTTGGGCTGCTGCCTCCTGGCGCCCCGTGTACAGTGGGTTCAATTGACAGTACGTTACGAAGCACACACTGTGTGGGGGTCAGGTCCGTTTCGGGGGTGCAGGCAGGGGTGTCTCCATCGAGTCGCCGATAGGGGGGTTCTGAGATAGGAGTGCTGAAGCCTGACAGGGAAGGGGAAGGGGCACGGGGCTCATGGATACAGGTCCCACTCATCAGGGGTTTCCCCAACACCGCAGGTTAGGGGGGATGGAGGGGCAAGAGATGGGAAAATGCCTAAAGGTGAAAAATAAATACATCAGAATGAGTTTAAGCTTACTTTACTGTCAGTTAAGAAATTACTTTCTGGTTTATCTAGTTATTTTGCCACCAAAATATAATTGTTCCAAAAACGTAAAGATACCTATCCAGTGGTATATTTTTTACAAAAACATACACTGACCAAAATAATGCTGCTGGATAATGAAGTGTAGATTTCCACTGCAAAATTTCACAAAATATATTTTTTACACTGAAAAAAAATGCTTATTTTTCTTTGTGTGTATTTGGGCTGCTGGCATCAAAAGGAGCCCAAGAACTGAGCTTTTCAGCAGTCATGGTAAACATTCTGGCAGACAAACAACTTTTCACAGATTTTGAAACAAATTTTTCAGTATTTAAGTTTTGCTTGACTTGCAAGGGGTTCCACCTTACATGTTTGGCACAGAATTTGTCTCTAATGACTCCCAAGTCCCATGATGGAGTCACAAAACTAACTGGTACAGTACTGTTTATTCTGTTCAGTTTACCTATATTGCATTAACCACTCATAAAATGAGTAAATGCAGCATTTTGCTAGTAGCACTGCATGAAGTCTGACGTTACACTACTTTAGCTTACCAACTTGTTTCTTTCTAACTACTGAGCAATGGGATTTTTTCTTAATTCTTCACTCTAGTGTTGACTAGAATTGTGGTAAAGGCCTTACTGCAGCTGCAGCTTGCATGGTGAGCTTTATCACTACCTGTGTCTTTTAAAGTTAACACCATTTTCTCCCAAAAGTATTGGATTCTTGACTTAAGCATTTACACTAACACATTTTTGGTTTTTTTGCAGCACTAGTAGCCTTTATTTTATTTTATTTTATTTTTTCCAAAGTAGGCAGACAGGAAATGGGGTGGAGGAAGGGGGAAGACGTACAGCATTGGTCTCCGGAGTCGGGACTCAAACCCAGGATGGTTGCGTCAAGGAATGAGGCCTCTGTATATCGGTCGCACGCTCTAACGCTATGTCACACGATGCACCCCACACACACACAAGACCAAATTGTGCCTGACTGAAAAACAGATGGCCCAGTGGAGCAACTACCAGCGGACATAGGCTTTAAGAATGAACATAATTATTGGTTGTTTTTATTCCGTTAAGAACATTTAGTTGTACACAGGAGGAATTCAACTAAAATGTATGTTTATGAAGGGAAAACAACAAGAAAGACAACTGACTGTAATCGAAAAAACTCTGATCAGCTGCCTTATGCCTCATGTGATGTCACATGACAGCCATGTTTTCAGAATAGTTGATATTCTCTTGATTAAATACTGATCTACAACAATATAGAAAACAAATACAAAAACTGCTCATTACTGGATGTTCTACATTTGACAAACTACATTTAAAGTGAGATACTGAAAAGTCAGTTAGGTTTGACATCTGCAATGTGGAGCTGTCCAGAGCTGAAATGACTGCCATCATTATTATGAGTGTCTTTTAAAGTACAATGACTTTACTTTCCTAAATCATTGACTTTTCCACATTTTGTCAAGTTAAAACCTCAAACATCTGTGTATTATATTGGGATTTTGCGTAATAGGCCAACAAAATGCAGTAAATAATTGTGAAGTGGAAGAAAAATTAGACATGGTTTGGAAGTCCTGTAAGAGAGACAGCAAACATAAGGAAGAAGAGGCTTTGGTCCAATGAGACCAAAATGTAACTTTTTGACTGACATACAAATATTGTGACTGAAAACAAACACCCTAAACACATCATTGCCTTTGCTTAAACATGATGGTGGTAAAATTTTGCTGAGTGCTGCAAAAGACTTGAGACTGGAGCAAAGGGTCACCTTCCAGCAGGTCAACAATCCTACTCATACAGCTGGAGCTAAAACTGAATGTATGCATGTGTTAAAAAGCCCAGCAAAAGTCAAATTGGGAATCTGTGTCAACACTTGGAAATCAGTGTTCACAGATGTTCTCCATCTCACTGAGCAGTTGAAAAGAAGAATGAGTAAAAAAAATTCAGTCTCTGGAAGTGCAAACCTGGTAGAGACAAACACTTGCAGTTGATTTATTGTCCTTCTAATTTGGGTTGGTCCATTGCTTCAAACCCCAATAAAATACACTGAAGTGTGTGGTTGTAGCATGAAGAAATGTGAAATGTTTCCGAGGTAAAGGCTCTTTGTCAATGCAGTGTAGTGAATCCTCCTGTCTGTGTCTGTGAATGGGAAACCAGTACCAGAGGAGTCATCACCAGAGGAAATGAGCTTTATGAATGAATCCACCAGTGGACGTGGAGGTTCTTACGCTCTTCAACACACCTGCTGGTCACCTGCCCCTCTAAACGGCACCTGTGTGCGTCAAGACCAAGAGTATTGCACTCCGGTGAAGACCCATTGTGTGTGCTGTAGAATTGCATAACCATCTCAATGCGTATGTATAGACGTACGGCCGTGCATGCGGGGCATGTGTGAGAGCGAAAGCACATGTAGCAGAAAGCACCTACCGTCCAACACCTCGGTGTCTTGTACTGCACCACTGCACAAGTGGAGCCTCTGCATAAGTGAAGTGAGAGCGCGAAAACAAGTATAACGGGTAATAAACATCCAACGGGCCTTTGCGATGCAGGAGTACACACGCGCACGCACGCACGCACGCACTCACGCAGGAAGATCAATCTTTAAATAACCGAGGATGTGATGATGACACTCAGCAGCATCATAGCCGACGTGCAAGAATTGAAAGCCTACTATGGTCCATGCCAAGTGAGACTGCCGCAGCGACTGTACGCGGACCCAGCGTTGGCACCAACACTCTCTCTATATATTTCACAATGTGCGCTTTATGTGTGCACAAGTATGATTTTTGTAGCGCTCATCGACGATCATTCGCTTCTTGGAAGCATCAGTTCAGTGATGCAGTGAGCGGCGTGAAGCCATGGCAAAGCTGCCTAAACCGTCCCTGTGATGCCCGATTACTCATTCAATCAGCATTTAACTGGATGGCATGACATTCCCATACCTTTCTGGCTTGGTTGATGGCGCGTTGTCAAGTGAGAGGGTGGGCTCGGCTTTGTATTTGTCCGCCTCACTGAGCTGGCTGTTGTTTTCCTCCGTTTCGGGCAGCCTCTCCGGGTCCCAGCGACTATTTCCACGAGTTTTTCACGTTACTGGGAAGGATCCCAGCGGGTAAACGGTGTTATCAATAACCGGGGACCCATGCAACGTGAGGCGCTCTGGGTTTTTTTGGGGGGGGGGGAGGAGTGGGAGCTGTCTCCTTCTCAGTGCTGAATTGACGTCACGGAAGTGAGAGCTGCACCGCAAGGGGGCGTTGGGATCCAAACCAAAAAAGGGTCCATACCAGAATGTCTTTTCATCCATTTCATTCGCAAAATGTATCAAAAAGGCAGCATGTACTTTTTTGATTTTATGTTTGCGCTTCAGCTTATGGATGGTTTTAGATCAACAGCATGCGCACTGACACTGCTGCCACCTCTGTAGCTGCTGATGTCCCCTCCAGCAAGACACACTAACTCCCTGCCGGTCACAGGGATGGGGCTGTTCCACCGACCATCATTTCTGCCTCCATCGATGAGGAGGAAAACTGCATCAGTATCTCCATGTAAATAAGATGGGCAATTCTTGAGATGTGGATAACTATGTGAACATTTAACAACATACATTAAAAACCTTACTAACCTTAATTAAGCGATTTCTCTCAGCTCCAAAACATGTCACATAAAGATTTCAGAGGAAAACAAAAATAAAAGAAAGAAAGGTAAAAAAACTGCAAAAAACATAATTATAAAAATCACAAAATTAAGATAAAAAGCTTCACAGAATACGGCAATTAAATGAACACAACAAAACCAGTTAAACGAATGTCACAAAACATGATATAAACGTTCAGAAAAAAGTTACAGTATAATGTAAACCCACCAAAAAGAAAACCAAAAAACAGAATATACAGCTCGTTTGACCATGAACAAAATAAATATATCACAAATAAAGACAACCAGAAATCAACACATAACAAAAAAACAAAAAAAATTTCTTTTTATTGTATAATGTGACCAAATTATAGTGAAAGGTAACATAAAAAAAACAACCCACAATAATTAGGTCACAGAGGATAAAGCAAGGGCTTTCATATTCTCACAAAATCTTTTTCAGTATTAGTTTGAATAATGTTTTGATATGCTTAAATTATTAAAGACAGAACATACATACACATAAGATAAAATAAGATAATGTTGTTAATCCCACCAAGAAACAATAAACAATTTTTTTGACCAAAGCAGGAAACAGCTAAACAGCAAATAATGATAAAGTAGACTTATGTCTACTAGGTCTAAATATGTAAAAGCGTCGGTAAAAGAACTGCAGCCAAGATATGAAAAATATAAATCACTATGTAGTGGCTGTGTATTTTTTTTTTTTTTGTGTGTGTGTGCAATATTTTGCCTATATGTTAATTTCCATTGCCCATTACTTTATCACTACATCTAAAAATCCAGAAAGCATAAGCCAGGGCCATTTCTGTCCACTAATCCAGGCCTACACCTTCTCTGCATAACGTTTGTTTTTTTTTCTTTTGCCTTGTTTTTGTAGTAGTTTATATAGTATTATTTTTGTTATAGTATTTTGTTTACTGAAACATTATGTTGCTGTGATTTATAAGGTGGGTGTTGAATATGTTGATCCCACCGTTTCATTCATCAAAACTCTAGCAGTTACCTATTTCTCTCTTTTCCTTGCGAGATTGTCTGCAGTACCACGCTGTGTCCGGAGGAGGGCAGCATGTCGAGGTTTATTTAGCTTCTGTGTTTTAAAACAATCTGGGCGTCTTTTTCCCTTTAGGCTTGCCGTAGCTAAACACGGCGGGATTAACTGAAAGTATGACAAAGTAGCATGTACTGCCGGTTTGTTTTTAAAATCCATTACATTATATGTGACCAGACAGTAGGAGAGAACTGACAGCACAAGGCAACTTTTATATCACATAACTTACTGTTTCTAAGCTGGTTGTGGTTAAATTAATTATTAAACTTGTTATTTAGCGAACCACATTTAGCTAGCTAGCTGGCCGTGGCAGCTTCGACATACAACGTTGATTTGAGGTTTAAGCTTAATATATCCGTGTTTGACCCACCAAGTGGTGTATCTCTGGGGGTCTGAAAGCAGGGTTTGACCGCGGTGAAGATGTGCTCTCTGGCTTTGTTTCCTCCACCGCTGCCCCCCGGACAGACCACTCTGTGTGAGTCCAACAACGAGCTGCTGTCTGGAGCCAACAACTCTGAGGAGAGACAGGTCCGAGTCGTTTTTTTTTTTTTTTTTTTTTGGTGATTTCAGTTGAATACATATTCGTTCAGGTCGCTCACGTTGCTTGTTTTCGTACAGGACTCCAGTCCTCTGAGTCTGCATTTCCCCAGAGAGTCCCTAAAGCTCCACAGCCGCACAGAAAGCAGCAGCAAAGCAGCCTTCCTGGATCACTCTGAAACCCTGTGGATGAGAAGCGCGGCAGCATGGTAGGATCTGAAAGCCATGTTGTTATTAAAAAACAGCTCAATGCGACCTATTTGAAGCAACATAGAATAGTTGTGTCAATAAGACGGAGATAGGTGGAATTGTTTTTTACAGGAGTATATGTTTCTAAAGTGGCTTCATATAAAAACAAATTTAAAAAAGACATAAAAATGCATTCAAAATATAAATAGGTAATGTAACAAATTCTACACTAACCCAGGGTTGCTGCACATAAACAGCCACAGACACCCTCTACAGCACTTCTATACATTGACCATTGCCCATATTGAGGCAAATCAACAGCTGTTGCAGTGAAATTTGTCCTCATTAGAAGTAGTTTGCACAACTGACGACAACAATCTGGTACCTCGCACTGTGAAAGTTCTAGATATCCAGTTAGAGGTTTGCCATCAGTCGAACTGTTGCTGGAAAAAGACAACTTTAATAGAACATAGTGGTGTGTGTAATGCTACTGTCTGCTCTGCTTTTCCTCTGATTGTATATGGCGGATTTGTGCTTAAAAGTAAGGTGAGCAGGGTGAAGTATGTTTATAATGATTTGGCGTGCACTCTGTTTGCATCTTTGTATGTATATAAAATGTCCATATGGAAGTCCAGTCCCCATGAGTCTCTCTGCTGCAGTAATGACTCTTTCTCTGCTGGTGTATGGTTTGGAGGCAGTGGTGTAAACAAAAATAGAGTAAATGTACAACTGGCTCCAATTAGAGCTTTGCAGCTAATTCGTGAACATCCGGTTTTGCAAAGCTTTCGACTGCAAATTCCACTTTATCTTTACGAACTAATATTAGTAAACGTGTTTTGTTTTTCCCTAGCGCTCCTGCTGTGAGACATTATTTATATCAGAAGCAGAGGGGTGTTGTGCTGTCTGTGTGAGAGGAGATTTTTCTGTAAAACAGGGTTTTACTATGGCTTCAAAACCAACTCAAAATGAGTAAGAGTTTATAGTTTAAGCCATCTTAGCTGTCTTCAGCATCTTAAATCACTAATTCTGTGGTTAGCATTGCAAACTGTAAACACCACTCGGTGTGTCTATTCCCTAGCTCAAAAGCTCAAAGAACAAAACTGAGAACATTCAGTATCTACTGTAATCTCGGCTCTCTCTTCAAGGATCAGCCAGAATGAACAACCAAGATGCCTCTGTAGAAAATAGTTGTTGTATTAAATGCCGTTTACAGCTCTTGTTTAGTTTTTACTTTGCATCTTCTTTCTGCTGCCTCAGGGACTATCCCAAATGAACCTGATTAAAAACGATCAGAGGTGGGACCATGTCATTGTATTCTATTGTTTTTTTCTTTAGATTCTAGTTTTATAGAAATTATACTAAAATGAATTTAAAGCCTCCTCCTGCAGCAAGTAGGCAAGCTGTAGCACATACCCAAGCTGTGTGCGGTGCTTGGTTTGACTCCCAGATCGGATAATTTGCATGATGTCTTTACTTTTTCTCTCTTGTCTTTTTTACTAGGTCACTGGTACCAACAAAAACTATTGAAACAGGGGTTCATTCACCTGGCAAGCAGTGAGCTTAATAGAAATTTAAATTTATTACTTATGCTAAAGGTTTAACCACGTGTCGGTAAAGCTTCTTTTGAGGGAGTAGCATCCTGACATCTTTGAATACTTTGTGATTTTACTTTCAGCAGCAGTGCTTTACCCAAATTGATTCCTCATCTCTGGGATTTTGTTGACAAGTTAAGCAAGGCAGTAAATACAACTTGTTATAAAATAAGTTTGAGTGTAAAAAATAAATTTACTGTGCAAAATTTCCACAGTTTTTAGTATTTTCTGACGTTTTAGTTGAATTTTACATCTAAAAGCGCAAACATCTGAATTGACATATTGAGTAACTATGGATTTCTTTACCGTCTTTCAAACACGAGATCCCTGTGTGACACATGCTGTCAGAGAAAAAGCTAAAAATGAGCCATAAACGAGTCAAATCGGCTCAAACGTCCATTAAACCGAACATTTCCACAGCTAAGAGAAAGGGTACAGCTGCATCACATACTCATGGAAATCAGCTTAATGTGCCAAGCAACTTCTAGCATATTTCCTACCTGTGATGCAGCAGCTGATGTCAATGTTTTCCTAACATTTTAAGATGTTGTACTTGCTGTTACAAATCTGTTGCTGTCAAAGATTGCTAATTAGGCTTTTGCGTGTGTTCCAGGCGGGATGGTGGGTTCACTGGGCTACTCAATGAAGTTACCACCTCACATGCAGAGGGTACGTAATACACCAGGATTTCATGTGTTTTATTGACTTTAAAGTCCTGTTGCTGTGCAGAATGTGAGGTGCAAACTCTCTCCCGTAATAGTGCCAAAGTGGCTGTCTATGACGTCTGGATGTATCCTGGCGTTGCTCCGATGGGTCTCCTCTTTTCACGGCTCTCTGCATCCTCATGTCACAGTAAGTTGTCTCTGGTGGCTTAATTTGTTATATTTAGGCCCTCTTGACACGATAACATCTTCTGGTAAAAACGGAAAGGTTTAGTTCCGTTTCTATTCTTCTTTTACTCGACATTGGCGCACGTTTTCTCTGAAAACAGCACAATTGTTTGAAACCGTCTCAGTCTCCGTATTCGTGTAGATGGGAAAAACGGAATCTTTCTTACGGGGAAGCTCTGGATCATGCGCAGTATATGACTGAAATCAGTAGATATTAATGCGCACATGCAAAACCTAACAGCTGCTGACCAATTTAAAACCCACAGAAGATGAAGATACCAACACTAACAATGGCGGATTGCAGAGTATTTACTTGTGCTGCTGACTGTTTTGAATCTGATGGTTTTCCAACAAAGTGCTCATTTTCTCCCCTGTTCTGTGAGAAGGAAGCGTTTGCGCATGTTGTTGAGTTTCAAAGAACATTCAGCCAACTAGTGGTGTTGCGGGGGAATTACACCATTCTCTGCTGTTGCCGTGTGAACGGAGATTGTAATTAAAATGTTGTCAGGTAGATGTGTTAACAGAACCGGGGGGGGGGGGGGGGGGGAATCCAGTTTTCAATTGATCGTTATTGTATAAACAAGACCTAATCTAAAAAAATGTTAAGTAGTGCTGAAGTTTTTTTAATGATTTATTTCTTTTTTTAAAAATCTATTGACAGCTAAGCAGTGAGGACATGATCTCTGAGTTTTCACAGGTGCTAAACTGGTAAGAACAGTTTTTATGATGTGTTAACTGGGGTTTGATAAAATGTTGTTCATCCCAAATTTTAATCTATTCTTTAGTTATGTTTAAACGATGGGTAAAAAACTGAAAGCTTTTCATAACTCAGTGAAACTGTAATCTGTGTTTTGGCTACCCATGTTGTGTTTATATGGAAGTAGTTCCCTTTCTGTATTGCCAGGCCTGATTGCGTGGTGCGAGCCTTCGCCTGGCATCCCCACACCGATAAATTTGCTGTAGCCTTGTTGGACGACTCCATCAAGATCTACAACCCCAAAAGGTACCATAAGTTACAACCTAAAAGGGTTCAGTGGTGTCAAGATGACAGCAAAGGTTTCAATTTGTCATCAATCTGAGATGCTGCTGCTTTCTGTTCCAGTTGCTGTGCTTCATGTTTCTAACTAAACAATTAACACAGTTTCTTTTCAACATATCATACTGTATATGATTTTTATGCACATGGATGAGTTTAATGGCAAAATTTCAGGTTTGCATTTTTTTTTAACCTACAAATGACCAGATCGGTCCCTATGTCCCATCTGTGCCGGCCCGTCTGCACCAGCAACCTGTTTTAGTATGGAATACAGTTTAAGGTTCTGCATTATGATGCACATTCATGCATAGCTGATCTTCTCTGGCTGTATGTCACCACCAGGACCCTGGCCCCATACGAATAATGTTTACTTACAACACCATGCTGAGTAAAAACTGAAGCTGTTGCCTCTGTTTTCTGAGTGGCTAAGATGTTTATTTGTCTGCTCTGTCAATTTAAAATAAAAAATCTTTCTCAGTTCCATATCTCCCACACTGAAGCACCGTCTACAAAGGAACGTTGCAGCAGTGCAATGGAAGCCTCTGTGTGCGTCTATGTTTGCAGTGGCGTGTCAGAACTGTTTGCTGGTTTGGAACGTTGACCCCTGCTCACTATCTACAAGGTATGTAACACCAAATACATCTGTAGGTCTAAGTAGTATCCAGATTGACAGAAAAACTAAGTTTGTTCTGTTGAAACACCTAACACCATCTCCCTTTTGATCTGAAGTGAAGTTGAAGAATATGAAGGTAGTTCTCTTCCTGCAATATTCCATTGACCTTTGATAATACCACTGACCGTAAAACACCCAAAGAAAATGATGTTACCACCCCGATGTTGGGCCATTTTAAAGCCTCACATGTTGCCCGATCAGAAAATCTTTCTGCATGAAGCATTTGGGTTGTCCATGTGGTCAGCTGCAAGTTTAATCTGATTTTAAAGGTGACAATTTTGGAGCAAGGGCTTTTTTTGTTGGCCGGCACCTTCTCAGCCCATGTTGATGTTAAATTTGCTTCACTGTAGACTGTGATTCTGGATGTTCCAGCAGAACTATGATCCCAGATACACATATAACCTTGTTCTGACCTGGATAAAGCAAGGAAAAATAAGCTTCCAGAGTGGCCTTCCCAAAACACCCGCGTGAGTGGTGTTCAAAATATTTGACATTCCTTAAAAGCTTGTTCTGTTCCAGGACACCAACCAGTTTACATGGACTTCACCAGGAACAGTGTTCAAAGCAGGAATGATGTGAGCAGCTTGTTGATGGTCTGAAAAAGTGTATGATTATTCTGCGACTTCCTAAGGAAAGGTTGGCCAAATGTTAGTAGGGGTGTATACGTGCAGTAAAAACACTCAACACAAACTAGACACAAAATCATTTCTATTTCCAAAATGGCAGAATAATGAGAGAGAGAGTGAGTTTTTATTTACTGTAAAAGATTGCACACACAGATTACTATGCCTTAAAAATGTATTAAAGACAAAGTGATGATGTTCTGATCAGTTAATTTAACTTTGTACTTTGTATTGAAAGGCAACAGCTCAAACATCATGCTTCTTGGGTGACATGGGAAAAAATGAAAAGAAATAAGCCAGGATATCAAAAAAAAAAACTCATAACTCAATGCTTATTTTGCTAAGCCGAGTTTTGATATAACCTTCCTCCCTCTTGAACTCCTTCACAGGCCTTCTTCTGGCTGTGCTCAGGTTTTGTCCCACCCTGGTCACTCTCCGGTCACATCCATCGCCTGGTCTCCAAGCGGGTCCCTCCTTGCGTCTGCCTCCCCACTGGACACGGCCATGATGGTTCGAGACAACTGCTTCTCCTTTGATCCTTATTCAGGCTGTGCTGCTTCCTGTTTTTATAGCTGTTTCTTTGATATGAATGAATGCTTCAGGTTTGGGATGTCGCTGCTGAGAGTTGTGTACCCCTTCAGCGTGTTGGAGGAGGGGGCGTTACCTTCCTGTCCTGGTCCCCAGACGGTAGCCACATTCTGGCATCCACGCCGTCTGCCTTGTTCAGGTTGGAGGATAGCAGCTTCCTTGAGCTTCCTCTGTTTTAGACTGACTGAAGCACATTTTAAGCAGAAATAACAGTAGAGATTAGTCTTTGTGGTCATAGAGATTGTCCTCCACCTTTATGAACAGGAGAGTCAGCAGTTGGAAAGCGGTTCAGTCATTCAGTGGTTCTAAAAAGTGCACACTTATTTTTATAGGTTATTTAAAAACATTGACCGCCTTTAATATGACATCTTTCATACATATCATAATTTTAAGGGGGTGTAATTACTTGATGTCCACATCCTTAAACCAATACTTTGCTGGGGCTCCTTTTGAATGTATTTCTTTTTTTTTTCATTTTTGATTAAAGGCTTTCTGCAGTGCCTTACAAACTCGTACAAATTGTGATCACCTTAATTTTAAGTCTTAGGAAGCTTAAATGTGCCCAGATTTCCCATATTGAATTACATTTAGTCAGGTTTTTATATTAATGTTTAGCATCTTTTACTGACGTTTAGTGTTATTATTATTTTTTTCTGTTTTGCTTCTGGCATGCTCTTGATTGCTTTGTAGTTCTAGTTTAGGAATTCAGATGTTATGATAAAACTACAAAACCCATAATACAGGAAAGGAACAAGCTACATCAAAAAAGACTTATCCCCATACTATCAACCTTCCATGCAAATCTGTGGAAGGACAGAAACTCGCATATTTTATGTTTAGGCAAATAAAATCCAAAAATTCTTGCCATATCATCCACTAACAACCCCTTCATCATGTGTATATTTAACTAGACTTCAGACCAAAACCTGGTTTCATTTGTGAAGGTAACTGTAAGAAAACATCAGTCAGGCTTCCTTAATAAGAAAAGGAAGTTAATTCCAGAGCCGAGAAACACAAATTTAAACTGACAAAGTTATATTAACTTGCTTTATGTCTTAAGGGCCTGATCTTCAAAAGGTTTGCGTATACAAAACCGCACGTAAACCTGCTTGTGTCAGCAAAGCTGATCTACAAACAAGGCGGTAATCAGATTGCCTTTGCAAAATCAGCGGAACTGCGGGCGCAAACTTTTTAGGTGTCTGCCTTCATGAAAATGCAAAACATTTTAATGACCCAAACGTGCAAATTCAAAATCAGCAACCGGATCATTTATAATGATGCAGCATGAAAATCCCTGCATATTTCTAACAACACAGCAGAGGATCTGTTTGCTTTTCCTCTTGTTCCAGCCAGTAGCACACACAATTTCCTCATTTAAATAGGGCGGTCTGCACCTGTTTTGCACCTGTTATCCATTGCGCGTGCAATCTTTAAAAATTGCACGCAACACGCCCACTTGCACGTGCAAATTATTTATAGTACACGCAAATTAACACCCGCTATATGGGATTTTTGACAATCAGGTCCTGATCCTGAATGTGTTAAATATAAGTCATTAAAGTATTTTATTATGTTGTGTTTCATAGTTCATTTAGGTCCCAACATTAAATCAGAATGATCTTAGGAAGTCTTAAATTAACCTATTGAAATGTTCAGAAACCCTTCATAAATTAGAGTGAATGCGATTAACCTGTAATAAAGTACTGATGTCCAAGTTTGCTAATAGGGTGACAGCAACACTAAAAGAGCTGCAGGAATTTCTGGTTGAGATTTGCATGTGGCAGAACAGAAGCCTTTTCTAGCAAAAACATCAAAGTCTTGCTTTAAATATCAACAAACCTTGAAGAATGTGTTATGATCTGATTAAAGCAAATGTAAACTTTTTAGCCGCAAGCCCAAAAGGTATGCATGGCACAAAAACGGCACCACACATCACTAAATGAACACCGTGCACGTAGTGAATATCGTCATAGTAAAGCATGGTGGTGGCAGCATCATGCTGTGGCGTTACTGTTCTTCATATTGAGCTGGAGTTTTGTCAAAGTGGTTCAAATTATTTACAGTTTGACATATCAGTAATTTTTTATCCGAAACTTTGATCCATTGTAGATCAGAAAGTGAATCTTTTTCTTCAGGGTTTGGGAGACCAGGATGTGGACATGTGAGCGTTGGCCATGTATAAAAGGGCGCTGCCAGGTAAAAACTCATTACTCTGAACAAAATGGTTCATTCAGGACACAAAGTAGCTCTAAAATCATGTGTTTATCTGCTTACTTGTTAGTCTGGCTGTTGGAGTCCAGACGGGAGTCGGCTTCTCTTCACGGTTCAAGGAGAGATGGTCATCTACGCTCTGACCTTTTCTGGATCACCAGGTTAGCCTTCCCTCTCCACACAAAATAAACTAGACAATAGATAAAACGGACACAGGGTTTACTTACTATATATACTGCTCAAAAAAATAAAGGGAACATTCAAATAGCACATCCTAGATCTGAATGAATGAAATATTCTCATTGAATACTTTGTTCTGTACAAAGTTGAATGTGCTGACAACAAAATCGGACAAAGATTATCAATGGAAATCAAATTTATTAACCAATGGAGGACTGGATTTGGAGTCACACACAAAATTAAAGTGGAAAAACACACTACAGGCTGATCCAACTTTGATGTAATGTCCTTAAAACAAGTCAAAATGAGGCTCAGTATTGTGTGTGACCTCCACGTGCCTGTATGACCTCCCTACAACGCCTGGGCATGCTCCTGATGAGACGGTGGATGGTCTCATGAGGGATCTCCTCCCAGACCTGGACTAAAGCATCCACCAACTTCTGGACAGTCTGTGGTGCAACGTGACGTTGGTGGATGGAGCGAGACATGATGTCCCAGATGTGCTCAATCAGATTCAGGTCTGGGGAACGGGCGGGCCAGTCCATAGCTTCAATGTCTTCATCTTGCAGGAACTGCTGACACACTCCAGCCACATGAGGTCTAGCATTGTCCTGCGTTAGGAGGAACCCAGGGCCAACCGCACCAGCATATGGTCTCACAAGGGGTCTGAAGATCTCATCTCGGTACCTAATGGCAGTCAGGCTACCTCTGGCGAGCACATGGAGGGCCATGTGGACCTCCAAAGAAATGCCACCCCACACCATTACTGACCTACTGCCAAACCAGTCATGCTGAAGGATGTCGCAGGCAGCAGATCGCTCTCCACGGTGTCTCCAGACTCCGTCATGTCTGTCACATGTGCTCAGTGTGAACCTGCTTTCATCTGTGAAGAGCACAGTGGCGAATTTGCGAATCCTGGTGTTCTCTGGCAAATGCCAAGCGTCCTGCACGGTGTTGGGCTGTGAGCACAACCCCCATTTGTGGACGTCGGGCCCTCATACCATCCTCATGGAGTCGGTTTCTAACCGTTTGTGCAGACACATGCACATTTGTGGCCTGCTGGAGGTCATTTTGCAGGGCTCTGGCAGTGCTCCTCCTGTTCCTCCTTGCACAAAGGTGGAGGTAGTGGTCCTGCTGCTGGGTTGCTGCCCTCCTACGGCCTCCTCCACGTCTCCTGGTGTACTGGCCTGTCTCCTGGTAGCGCCTCCAGGCTCTGGACACTGTGCTGACAGACACAACAAACCTTCTTGCCACAGCTCACATTGATGTGCCATCCTGGATGAGCTGCACTACCTGAGCCACTTGTGTGGGTTGTAGAGTCCGTCTCATGATACCACGACTGTGAAAGCACCACCAACATTCAAAAGTGACCAAAACATCAGCCAGAAAGCGTAGGTACTGAGAAGTGGTCTGTGGTCCCCACCTGCAGAGCCACTCCTTTATTGAGTGTGTCTTGCTAATCACCAAAGATTTCCCCCTGTTGTCTATTCCATTTGCACAACATCATGTGAAATTGATTGTCAATCAGCGTTGCTTCCTAAGTGGACAGTTTGATTTCACAGAAGTTTGATTTACTTGGAGTTGTATTGTGTTGTTTAAGTGTTCTTTATTGTTTTTGAGCAGCGTATATAGTTTAGTAACTTGTACATACAGGATATGAAAGTAATTTGTTGCATAAAGGGTAGAAAGCAACCAACAGATGATGTATTTGTATTTGGCAGGTGTTCCTGCAAGCATGGTCAAAGGGCCACAGACAGCTGTTGTTGTGGCTGACCTATCAGAGACGACATTTAACAGACCAGATGGAGACATCATGTAAGAGAGCCCAACTCAATCCATTGATTTGCAGCTTTTTATTGCTACATGTTTTTGCTGTTTAAAAGACACAAATTGATAAATGCCTTATAAGTTCACTGGAGAACATTAGTGCAAACAAACAGCATCGTGAGGACCAAGCGACACACCAGACAGGTCAGGGGTACATTTGTGGAAGGTGGGGTTCTGGTCAGAGGAGAGTAAAATGGCACTTTTGGCCTACAGGTAAATCATAATGTGTGGCAGAGACCCAACACTGAAAATACCAGCCCCACAGTAAAACATAGTAGTGGCAGCATCATGCTATGGGAATGCCATTGTTAAGAATGGGCAGGGATGTTGGTCAGAATTGTCGGGATGATGGATGGAGCTAAGTACAGCGTAATCCTGGAAAAAAAACCTGTTAAGAGGCTTCAAAGGTTTGAAACTAAAGCAGATCCACAGTAACATTAAAAAACATACAACCAGAGGACCAGTGATATGTCATTATAAGACATTGATGTTCACAGACACTCTCCATCCAATCTGACTGTGTTGAGGCATTTTGGAAAGTACAATGAAGAGAAATGTCAGTCTCTAGACGTGCATAGCTGGTAGAGACAAAACCCAAAAGACTTCCTGGTGTAACTGCAGGAAAATGTGATTTGACAAATTCTCACTCAGGGAGAGTGAATTCAAATATATACCACACTTTTCTGATTTTAATTTGTAAAATGTTCCTTCTAATGCCCAAATATGCACTACTTTGTGTTGTAATGTGAGAAAATGTATAAAAAGTTAAAGCGGTATGATGACTTTTACAAAGCACCCTTTTTTATAGACTTAAAATGTGTGACTGATCCTCCATCTTATGTGTTTGCCAGTGTTGGTGGAGAGATTCAGTCTCTGTCCTGGGATCCAAGAGGAGAACGTCTTGCGGTGCTTCTAAAAGGTCCTACATTTCTTCTGTTTGCCCTCATGAATCCCATGAATATTTGCATTTGATGACTCAACACAGCCTCATCACTTTTCTCAGGCGACCCTCAAGCAGCGAACCGGCCCGCAATTATTGCGGTTTTCAAAACAAGAGCCAACCCCATCTTTGAGCTTCTGCCTTGGTTTGTATATTCTATTCTATTTATCTTTTTTCACAAGTGTTGCTTTTCAATATAATAGTGCTGATACTAACAGGACTTTCTACCCTTATTTAGTGGGTTCGTTCAAGGAGAACTGGGCGCAGAACCAAGACTGATGCAGTTTCACCCAAATTTCCAGCATGGGGCTCTGCTCACTGTGGTCAGTGTTACACTATAAATTACTCTATTAGTTTTATGTTTAAAATGTCAGTTTATTGTGCTAACTTTGTTCCCCGCCTGTCTTTAGGTGAAGGTAAATCCTAGTGTTATAGTGTTTGGACTCAGGGCTCCTAAACAGACCCGAAAAGACTGGAAATTAAAGTTCTTTTCACAGTTTGGACGAGTATAGATAAAGAGAAATAGAAAAATGTTTTTGGATTTCCAGGCTTTATTCTGTATCATCCATTCATCCTGTCTTTCTTTCTCTTTTTTGATGTGATTCTTTAAGGTTCCTGACCTCTGTAGAAGTTTCTACCATAAACTTTAGAATGGAGTAGTATGAAATTCTGACAAAGAAAAGGAAAAAGGTCCATTAACAGACTGGTGGCCAGTGCATGCGTGAAAACTGAACTTCTCCTGCATAGTTTGAGCTTAATGAATCCAGAAATAGTTGTTTTACTAACTGCATCGGTTTGAGTTAAATAATTTTTCAGTTAAAAAATATTTATCCCCACATATTTCTCCTGCTTGCTTAGTTTAAAGCCAGGCCATGTCTTTTTTTTCTGCTACTCAACATATTTCAATTACTCTGCTGAAAATGAAAAATGGATGAGTAGACCGAATGATGTTTCTGTGTCTGTCCTTAGTGTTGGTCGAGTGGAAAAATTACTCACATCCCTTTCTACTTCCTGAGCTCTGGCGTCGGCCTCAGCGGGAGTCCACCACTGCCTCACCTACACGAAAGACCTGCTGACTTTGCTAATCAGTCACTCTTCACAGAGCTCCTCTCCTGAAACAAACATCTGCCAAAGTTAAAAAGCCTCTCTTTGTCATTACAGGTTGTTAATAAAGTTGTGTAAAAAGGTCTTCCTACATATTTTGCTTCCTTCTGTTTCAAACATTGAAAGCAAATGAGACATTTTGAAGTATTTGTTCAGTTTTGTTGAGTACATGAAAGACTATTGAAACCTATAACACTGTTTTTTTTTTTTATGAGCACTCTTAAAAATGTTCAAAATAAGAGATGTTTATTGAAAGCAAATTTCTTCATGCACAAAAAGGCACAAGGAATTTTGTCAGGAAATTTAATGTATCTTTTCTAGAGTCGGGCAGGAATCAGCTGTTGGACCAGCAGAGATTCATCCACACTTCTGGATTCAAGCAGTATTATGAAGCCAATTCATATAATTGAGTGTTTGAGTATTTAATGGTGTAAAATTTCAGCTTTTGTTTAATGTATCTTGCAGTCAGTTAGTAAAATGTAAAGTAATCTGGTTGAGTAAGCAATTTTCAGACAAATTTGTTACATTTTGTAGTCAAGTCAGGTGGTGAACATTTGGCCATTAGTTACCAGCTTTACACAGTTCAAAGCACACTTTACAATTACTGCTAACCTTAATAAAGATTAATAAAAAAGCCATTAAATAAAATTGTATTTTTCTGGCGTTACATAATCTCATTAAAATCTGATTGTAATGAGATTTTTCTAGCAGTTTTCTATTGGATAGATATGGATGTATTTTGTGTTTTTTTTTTTATCTTCCTGCATAAGCTCCTCATTGTGCATGGTGGGAAAGATTAATAAACATTTTTCTTTTCACACAGATCAGTTTTCGAAATCAAAAATAAATTTACATTTTATTAATTTTTTGAAGGTACCAGTAAGTGCTGCTGGGGATTTTGTAAACTAAAAATGATTTTGTAAATACACATCCAAAAAAGCTAGGATAGGGGCAACAAAAGACTGGGAAAGTTGAGGACTACTCAAACACCTGTTAATAACATCCTGCAGGTGAACTGGAAACAGGTGAGTGTCATGATTGGTAATAAAAGGAGCATTTCCAAAAGCTTGTGAACTACTGAGCCTTTAGGGGAGTCTCAGTTGTGGATCACTGTTCAAGTGTTTAAGCAAATAGTCCAACAGTTTAAGAAAATTTTTCAACTTACAATTGCAAGGGATTTATGGCTTTCATGATCTACAGTCCATAATATCATCAAAAGATTCAAAGAATCTGGATAAATCTTTGCACTAAGCAGCAAGGCTAAAATCCAACATTGAATGCACGTGACCTTTGATCCCTCAGGAGGCAGTGCATTAAAACCTGACATTCTTTAACGGATATTACCACATGGCCTCAGGAACACTCCAGAAAACCTTTGTCAGTTAACACAGTTCGTTGCGACATCTACAAGAGCAAGTTAAAACTCTATCATGCAAAGCAAAAGCCAAATATCAGAAACGCCGCCGGCTTCTCTGGACCTGATCTGAGATGGACTGACGCAAAGTGGAAAAGTGTGCTGTGGTCTGACAAGTCCATAATTTAAATAGTTTTTGGCTGCACATCTGCAAGGACATCATTAATGCTGAAATACATCTGCTGCCATCCAAGCAAAAACGTTTTCAGAAACGTCCCTGTTTATTTCAGCCAGACAATGCCAAGCTACATTCTGCACACGTTACAACAGCAAGGCTTAGTAATAAAAAAGTGCAGTTTCTAGACTGGTCTGCCTGCAGTCCAGACCTGTCTCCCATTGAAAATGTGTTCCGCATTATGAAGACCCCGGACTGTTGAGCAACTGAAGTTGTTCATCAAGCCAGAACGGGAACGAATTCCACCTACAAAGCTTCAACAATTGGCTTCCTCAGTTCCCAAATGCTTACTGAGTGTTGTTAAAAGGAAAGGTGATGTAACACAGTGGTAAACATGCCTCTGTCCCAGCTTTTTTGGAACGTGTTGCAAGGAGTCAATTCAGTTTTGCACATCTGGAGGCTCAGCTTTTCTCATTCTTTGCAGTTTAGCTCAAATTCAGTTTGACTGGATAGATAGTGTCAAGTCTTGCCACAGATTCTCATTTGGAGTTACTTCTGGACTTTGGACCTTAACACATGAATATGCTTTGATCTAAACCATTCCAGTGTAGCTTTGGCTGTATGTTTGGGGTTGTAGTCTTGCTGGAAGATGAGCCTTCGCCACACTCTTAACTCTTTTGTGGCCTTTTTTCCAGCGTTGCCATGTATTTTGCTCCCCCACCTGCATTCTAACTCTGGACATTTTCCCTGTCATACTGAAGAAAAGCCTCCCCAAAGCATGATGCTGCCACTACCAAATTTCAATGTATGCTCAGGGTGATGTGAATTGTAGTTTTCCTCCACACATAGGGCTTTGCATGTAAGCCTTCATAGCTTGTGGTAAACTGGAAATACAACTTTTAAGGGTCTTTTGTCTGACCACTCTTCCTTAAGGCTAGATATGTAGAAGGTTGTGAAAACTTTTCCAAGGCACGGTTTTAAAGGGCTTTTCTTCTAACCTTGAATTAAGATATGCCTCTCTAATGTCTGCTTATTAGGAAAAATAGTTACAGAAGACCAAAACTAGATTTTAGAAGGAAACTTACTACCTTCTGATTTAGTGATATCTAAATAGAAATAAAGTGTGCCACTCAGTACTTAAATGGGTGACATACATTTTGTTGTATATTTATTACTTTATTTAGAGGCTTGGTTATTTTTTCACAGCTGTTCTGCAAAACATGATTTCAGTAAAAAATAGTTTTTTTTATTTATGTCCATCAGCTCCAACAGGAGCCAGTTCTGCCCAGCCCCACCCGCACTGTGTTTACAGTACTTTTATTCCTTTATGTTATGAGATATTTTGCTCAGAAAACAGATGCCATACAGCCTCAGATTTTAACACAAGCTCTCACACAGAGTATCTGACATCGAGATACATGTTTACCAAGAAAAAAAACTCACAAGCACACATGAAGGGTTCTCTTAGAAGAAACATCACCGCACCATTTCTCTTTTATTCAGTAAAAAAAAATAAAAAAAAATCACATTCTAAATTTGGTTTTCCTTTTATTTTCCAATTTACATTAATCAGCGGTGTAACAAAACAAAGACAATAAAATTTATTCAAAAGAAAAAAAAAATGTACATGCCCTCACACACATAGAGACAACCCACCCTGGTTGTTCGTGAGTGACTGTCCTCAGAGTCCCATGTTAGGCTTTGGGAGTCCACAGGGAGGCCTCCAGGCAGCCCCCTGTCTCACCTCCTTCCAGGGTGGAGTGTGAGTGTGTGCTGTGAGGCTAGTGGGAATCAATAAAAGGGTGAGTGGACGGGGCGGGTAGGGGGAGGTTGGAGGAGGCGGCGGGGGACTCGTAGCACCTTCTGAGAATAGAGCAACCCAAAACCAAGATGGCTGTCCAACCTCAGATGCATCTGGAAGCTAAACGTTTTGGTCAGCTCATATTTCCTCTCAACATTTTCATTTTGTTTCAAACCGTGAGGTAGCTTTAAATAATCTGGCCGACTACATGAGAAATGGAGAACCAATTTCCCCTGTAGCTCTATAGAACCAATCTTTATTTGGGATGAGATCTGGAGCTTCTTCTGATGGGTAGGTAAGGGGTGCAGGACATGAAAACATACAAACCAAATGGCACCTCACTTTCCAAAAAAATGTTGGTGTGCATATAGACACATGTACACATTATGTGGAAATATATATATCTATAAAACCATCTGGTTGTTTATAAACACAGACTTTAACAACCTTAGAACCAAATATTTATTATACATAACGTTTTTATTTTCTGCTCATGATGGACTGCTCTGGAGTAGCAGGATAAATTTACCTTGCTGAGAATAAAATTTAAGAAAAGCAAATTTTTGTTTGGTCTACACTGATTCAAAATGCCGTATTTATATGTCAGGAGGGAAACATGGAGGGAGGTGGCGTAGGACTGGGACAGAGATTGTGCAGCTGATCTGTAGTGGAAATCGGGGAAGCTTCTATTACTTACAAACTTGAGCCCGTTCCGTCCTATCCCAACTCTGCCCACTCAGATTAGACAATAAATAAGTGACATCGAGTCATGTTTCTGTTCTCCGTAACTTGGTTTCTTGGTCCCACTATTTCCTTCTTCTTGACTCAGACTCATTTCCGTCAACGATTGGGCCACTGGAAACATGACTGGATCTTAGGTGGAAGGCTGACAGAGAATGCTGGTGTGGTGAACAGATATTGCCGGTGCCCTTTAGCGCTCACGTCCAGGAAGTACAACGTGGAGAGCACTTTGTTGTGAGAAAAAAAGTATAACATTTCAATTTTTGTTATTTTCCAGTCTCCTTTTATTATGGAAGTGTGTGGAATCAATTCATGGTCAGGTTTTTTTAAAATTATTATTTCCTGTGGTTTTTTTTGGGGCGGGAGGGGGGCATTGCGAAACTCCACTTTATAAGAAGCAGACGGCGCCTACATCCACTCCGAATTCTTGATCTGCTCCACCGATGTCCATTGGTGCAATGTCCACAATTGGCAGACGGGAGGTTTTCTGTGTTTTGTACTCGAGGACAGTCTTGCCCCACCGGCCTGTATGACTCTGTGGGGTGAGAGAAGAGACACATATAACTTTAGCATCAAAATACACAAATAAATCATATTCTTTGAAATTTAGTTCTGCACCCACCTTGCATCCATCCTCTAACACGCTGTACGTGAAGCGACTGTTGCCCTCTGCGCGGATCTCCACGTCATTGGAGCCCTGCAGTAGCAACGCCTTCTTTAGGTTTCCTGAGGCCTGATCCATATAGGCAATGCTGTTTTTGCAGTGATAAGTGAGGTTCTGGGATGCTTCATTGGACAAAAGCCTCAAGAAGGTCAGTTGGACGCTCGCAGCGCTGGCAGCAGGACCATCCTGAGCATAGCTGAACTGTGGAGCAAAACCATGTAACAGATTAGCATTATGTATTGGATCTCTTGGCATGTTGAGAAAATTAATGTTAAAGTTTGTGTACTTACGTGGAAGCCACCATTCATTGTCTCTCCGAACCAGATGTGTTTGCGATCCCTGCTGTTGCTGGTCCACCAGTTCTTCTTTGGCACTTTGGCAATGCTTGGGTAGACACAGGTCTCTCCATTCTCCATGTTGCAGAAGACCTTGATTGCATCGGCTGTGCTGCCAAGGTTAGGATCAACCCAATAGTCACCTGAAGAGACAGAAATGGTGGGGTTAAAAAGAGGAAAAGTTTAGTGTTTAATTGCGGGTTTGGTTAAATGTTTTTAATTGGCATCTTTAATTGGGCATCAGCCTCAATCCCAGGTAGGGTAGGGGCATTGCTAAAGAATCCATGCCCCTTAAACTTTTTCACATCTTATCAAGTTACAACTTAACACTCTAAAGGCGACTGTGGCTCAGTAGGAGGAGTAGTCGTCTTGCAATCAGAAGGTTGTGGGTTTGATTCCAGCTTCCTCCTGCCATATGTCGATGTGCCCCTGGGCAAGGCACTTCACTTCAAGTTGCCTACCGATCTGCATATCGGTGTATGAATGTGTGATTGGGTGAATGTGGCTCTAGTATAAAGCGCTTTGAGTGGTCTGTATGACTGGAAAGGCGCTATATAAAATCAGTCCATTTACCATTTTATTTAATGTGCATATTTGAAATTTATTTGATAGATCAACATACAGTAATGCATAGATGTGTGAATAAAATCAGGTGAACTCCCTAGAGTCAGTAGTTTGTTTTTTGGGGTGTCAACTTCCAGTTTTGCACATATAGAGACTGAAAAATCTTCCATCCATTCTGTCCATTTTCCTCGCAAAACGACTCAGGGGCAGAATGGATGAAGAGCATCTGACTTAGATCTAAACTTTGACTGGGATTTGCTAATACTTTACTATATTTTCATCTAAACCACCTAATTGTAGCTTTGGCTGTATGTTTGGCAATGTTGTCCTTCTGCAAGGTAAAACCTTTCCCCAGTCTCAAGTTCATTGCAGAAGGTTTTCTTCCAAAATTGTCCCCAGTTTAGCTCCACCCATTGTCCCATCAACTCTGATCAGCCTACTTTTCACTGCTGAAGAAAGGTTCCCCCAAAGGATGATGCTGCCATGATCTTGTTTTGGATTGGGATGTGGACTGATAGCTTTCTACACACATACTGTTTTGCATGTAGCCCAAGAATAAATTCTTCAAGATGTTTGCTCCCCCCCACTACATAATTTGTTGCTAACTAAAAATGGGACTTGTTAGAGCTTTCCTCTTGCCAATCTTCATTAAAGGTCAGATTTGTGGAGTGCATGGCTAATGGTTGTCCTGCTGACAGATTCCTTGCACTTCCTCTGAAGTTACCACAGACCTCTCAGTTGCTACTCTGATTAATGTTCTGCTTGCTTGGTCGGTCAGCTTAGCCATGTCTTGCAGGGTTAACAGTTGTGCCATACTCTCTCCATTTTCGGCCTAAAGAGGGCTCCATCAAACGTCCAAAGCTTGGCATTGTTTTATAACCTCAACCCACTTTAACCTTTACAACTTGATCCTTGTCTTTATACTGAGATAATATTACACACAGGTGGACTTTAATAAATAGGTGTCTTCTGAAAGCAGTTGGTTGGACTATATTTTATTTAGGGGTCAGAGTAAATGGGGCTAAATGCAAATGAATGCCACACTTTTCTGTTTGTATTTCTTTCTACTTCTTGGTGTTGGTCTGTCACACAAAATACATGGAGGTTTGTGGTTGTAATGTGACAAAATCTTGAAAACTTCCAGGGTTCTAAATATGTTTGGAAAGAACTGTATGCAATCAATTATTTCTGTGGAAGTTTAGTAAAAACGTAGTGTAGATGTTTGATCCACCTACCGCTCTTCCACTCAGGGTGGCACAGCTTGAGGTCTCTGCAAGAGCGAGCAGGGTTTTTCTGGGTGCCATCAGGGTTGCGCAAGTTCTCAATCTGGTTGTTGAGGGACTTGAGTGAAGAATCGACCTCAATATCATGCTGCCTCAGGGAGCTGGACGCCTCATCAGCCCTCATATACCTGAGAGGATCAGGAGACTTCTCAGTCTGACCCAGGCCAGCAAAAGCAGAGATGTCAATGCCTGGACCTGGTGGACCAGGAGGACCAGGGGGGCCAGGATTACCAGGGGGACCCTGAAAGATGGCAATAACATATTAATTAATATCCCCTTCCACCTGTGTGTCTCAAGAAGGGAGGTGAAGGTGCAACTGGAGAGACTGAATCAGAATAAGGCTGCAGGTCCAGATCATGTCAGCCCTAGAGTCCTGAAGGCCTATGCAGAGCAGCTCTGTGGGATTCTGCAGCACCTCTTCAACCTTAGCCTGGCCCAGAAGAAGGTTCCAGTGTTGTGGAAGACCTCCTGTCTTGTTCCGGTACCAAAGAAAACTCACCCATCAGTCCTCAATGACTATAGACCTGTTGCCCTGACATCCCACATCATGAAGGTCCTAGAGAGACTCCTGTTGGCCCACCTGAGTAAGCAAACAATAAACTATCAGGACCCTCTAGTTTGCTTATCGCTGTGGAGTTGGAGTTGAAGATGCCATCATACACCTGCTTCAACAAACCCACTGTCATCTAGACAAAGCCAGCAGCACTGTGAGGATCATGTTCTTATATTTCTCCAGTGCATTTAATACAATCCAACCTGATTTGCTTTGTCAGAAACTCCAGAAGACTCAGGTGGAGGCCTCAACAATCTCCTGGATCAAAGACTACCTGACAAACAGACCACAGTTTGTGAGACTGAAGGGTTGTGAGTCTAACCAGGTAGTCAGCAGCACAGGAGCACCACAAGGGATTGTACTCTCACCATTCCTTTTCACTCTGTACACCTCAGACTTCCAGTACAAGACAGACTCCTGTCATCTGCAGAAATACTCGGATGATTCTGCAGTCGTGGGGTGGATCAGAGATGGACAAGAAGATGAGTACAGGAAGGTGGTGGACCGCTTTGTGGCATGGTGTGGAAACAATCATCTCATTTTGAACGTGACTAAAACAAAGGAGATGATTGTAGATTTTAAGAGAAACAGGAATAGGTCAAAAAACTATTTCTATCATGGGAGAAGAAGTGGAGGTGGAGGAGGAGTATAAATACCTCGGTGTTCACCTGGACAACAGACTAGAGTGGAGATGCAACCGTGAAGCCATCTACAAGAAGGGACAGAGCAGACTGTACTTCTTGAGGAAGCTTAAGTCCTTCTGTTTTTGCTGCAAGATGCTGCATATCTTCTATAAGTCTCTTGTGGAAAGTGTGATCTCTTCTGCCATCATCTGCTGGGGAAGCAGCATCAGAGCCAGGGACTTGAAAAGGCTCAACAAGCTGATAAAAAAAGGCTGGCTCTGTTCTGGGAACTCCTCTGGAGATCATTGTGCAAAGAAGAGTTCTTCATAAAATGAAGAACATTATGGAGAACCCTGAGCATCCTCTTCATGAGACTGTCCTACAACAACAGAGGCTTCTTCAGATCTGCTGTAAGACGGAGCGCTACAGGAGATCCTTCCTGCCCACAGCCATCAGCATCTACAACGGCTCTTTGAAGAAACCTTCATAATGATCTACAACAACATTTAATTTCCCTTTGAGATTAATAAAGTATTTTTGAATTTTAATTGAATTAACAGGAAAGTGGCCTTATGGAAAAAACAACAGTACACAAGGGTATGAGGATTGTATATGTAACGTTTACATACAGCAGGACCAGTTTCTCCAGAGCGTCCTCGAGGTCCAGGGGGTCCAATGGGGCCAGGCTGTCCATTAGATCCGTCTTTGCCAGCTGGTCCAACTGGACCAGGGGGTCCCTACAGAACCAAGTGTCAATCAAACTGACAGTAAGAGAGAGTTGAATTGGAACTGATTAATTTATCAAACTAGTGCTAAACTTCATTTGGTGTCTTAGATCCACCTTGCAGTTTGAATCTCAAACAGAAGTTTAAAAGAATAACTTTAAACTTCTCATGCTTTCCCTAAAATGCATGAAGATAATTCCTGTGAGGTTTTTCTCATCATGTATCTATATTAGACACTAAAATCCATTTCTAATCTTGGAATGGTCTTACATACAGCAATTACAAAATTCCTCGGCTATAAATCTTATCATTGACGGGTAATTAAAACAGCTTTAAAGCAGCCTTTCCTCTCTTCATCTTCATCTTTTGATTGGAGACTTACAAAAGTCTGACCTGTGCACTACGTTACAATTCCTTTTTATTGAGTGCTGGAGGACAGAATTGCTTTAATAGATTTATCCACCCTTTTCAGTTTCCGTACCTTAGCACCGCTTGGTCCAGCAGGTCCGGCAGTTCCGGCATCTCCAGCAGGACCCTATCAAATAAAGGACAGTGACAGATTAACAGAAGGAGACAGCAGATGAAAACTATCACTGGAGACTTGAGCTTTTAAATCACTTACTGGAGGTCCAGGAAGACCCTGCAGACCGGTGAAGCCACGGTGACCCTTTTGTCCCCTCTCTCCAGACTCACCCGCCTCTCCCTTATCTCCACGTGGTCCTTGAGGCCCCTGGAGTGAAATTTTACCAACTAGTGAAATCTAAGTCTACCAATGTGTATCTTTTAATTATCATTGATAGTTAAAAGAAAACTTGATATCTCTCTCAGGGTCAGTGATACTTACAGCTATTCCTCTAGCGCCACCTGGTCCTGGTGGTCCTGCAGGTCCTTGAGCACCCTATAAATGTTAATTAAAAATGCTTCCTTATGTTCATATTCAATATTATGTGATGTTAAACAGTATTTCTGTGACATTAGCAGAGTGCAGTGTTACTTACAGCCTCTCCTCTGTCTCCCTGCTTGCCGAGGGGTCCAACTGGCCCAGGAGCACCAGGGGGGCCAGGAGCTCCAGGAGCACCTCCAGGACCGGTGTTACCGCGCTCTCCCTACAGCAAGATTATAAGGTTATAATGCAGGATAATAGATGTTTTTGCAACAAATTGCAGATCTGGATGACTTCAGTCAAATGATATATAAGTAAGCATGTTTTAAGGTTTTACAGCAAAGAAATTAAGAATTGAACACAGCAAGGCGTTTCCCAGTAAAAACATTTCTCATGGCTCTATTGATGTAAAGTTCTCAACAGATATCAGTAACAACTCAAGTAATCCTCAAATAGAAAAAAGTCAAAACAAATTAGTCGATAAATTAAGATATGTGTAATAAAGTAGAATAAAAGAGGAAATTAGAATTGAAAACTTGAAGAATATGAGCTGCAAAAAGGTATAAAAACCATGAGAATCACTGAAATCTGTCAGTTTGTAGAAACCTATTTGGGTTCCGAACTGTGCAAATTAATATCAGCTGGTTTAGTCTGAATTGGTGGCCTATAAACATATTTGTCATTACTAAGGTATCACACAGCCTTATAGTTGCAAAATATTCTGATGGTATTGGTTATAGACATTTTTTAAAATTATTCCAGTGAGCACCGTTAGGACCATCACCTGGATGTGGGCAGAAGATCATTTCACCATAAAGCAGATACATTTAGGAGCTTCCCACAAGATTCAAATGAAGACCTAAGATTAGTAGATACAGCTTTCCCTTGTAATGCCTTCAATCACTGTGGTCTCTGTGCATGCCAACTGCACAAGACTCCACTCCAGAAAAAAAAGCATATTGAAGCTTGTTTACAAGTTACTGCAGAACGTTGGGACAAACCAAAGACATACTGAAGAACATAGTCTGATCAGATGGGTCCATAAGTGAACTATGGATTTCACTGCATACACCATGTTTGGAGGAAAAAAGGCACATCACCCCAAAAAAAACATACCAACAGTGAAGTTTGGAGGTGAGAACATTATGGAGTTGGGCTGTCCTTTAGCATATGGTACTGACAGGCTTTATATAATTGAAGTAAAGATGAATGGAGACATTCTTGATCATTCTCAGTAAGACAATAGTCCCAAACCCACAGCCAATGAGACCCTCAGTTGGTTTCAGAGAAAGAAAGTAATGCTCTAGAATGGCCCAGCCAATCATTCAAGTTAAACAAATTTTAAATCTATGGAAAGAACTGAAGATCAGATTGGAGGGAAGGGACTCCCAGAACCTTCAAGATTTGAAGACTTTGTCACAACAAAATGACAACTTGATACACCGGAGTCTATCTCCAGTGGTCATCGGGTAAGTGGCGGGGCACACCCTGGACAGGTCACCCTGGACATCACTGCACATAACCTAATTTAAGAACTTAATTATTTACTCTTTTTTGTATTTGTGGATCACATGGGTTGTTATCAATATCAGGTGTGAATTTTATGTAAACTTTAAATGTTCAATATTTACTTTCCCCACTGTATATAAAGGTAAAACCCCTCACTTTGACTCCAGCAGCCCCGTCTCTACCAGGAGGTCCATCTGATCCAGGGGTACCCTAGAAAACAACAACATTTTTCATGCTATGGAATATACTGAAATTGCATGTTTCCATTTATATTTCCAGTATTGTAAATAGAACAGTTTGGTTGTTATTGTTGTTTAGGTCTGACCTCTCTGCCGGGCTCTCCAGCTGGTCCAGTGAGTCCAGGGGGTCCAACAGGTCCAGGAGATCCACGGTCACCAGCACCACCAGGCCCTCCCTGTTTACCAGGCTCTCCCTAAACAAGGAGAAAATACTGTCATTGTCATTTCAGCAACTCCTGTGAAAAGACCTAATTTTGGTGCATTGGTCAGAAACATGCCTGGTACTACCTAGCAAGGGTATTACTAATACAAACAAAGACAAGCCAATTCACTGAGGATTCGTTTATTGTTATTTGTGTAGGCTTTAGAAAAATGTTTAGAGTTCATCTGATCAACCGAAGTTCCACTCTGCCGATATCTTGCTAACAATCATTTGTAGACAAAAGCACTTACAGAAGGTCCAGGGAGACCAGGGAAGCCTCTCTCACCGCGCTGACCAGGCAAACCAACAATACCACGAGTTCCACCCAAACCCTGAGGACCTGAAGGACCATCAGCACCCTACAGAAGAAAAACAGAGATCAGTGTGTCATTAAATGTTCTTGTGAAGCTGTCGGTGGCTAAACCTCTTGGAAATATTGCCTCCTTCTGAGAAAATCTGGCTAATGCAACAGGCGATTGATGCAGACTCTTCTCTCTCAGCATCACCTCAGTCACAGATGCTACTGAGTTATTATGAAGCAAAAACATCTGACTCACAGGAGGTCCATCTTCTCCAGGCTCTCCCTTCTCTCCTGGAGGGCCAGCGGGTCCACGGATCCCTGGATCTCCTAGTCTTCCTGGAGGGCCAGCATCACCACGAACACCTTTTGGACCATCTTTACCAGCAGCACCAGCAGGACCGGCAGGGCCAGGGTTACCCTGAGATGGAAAGACAGAAAAGTTCAATGGGTAAGAGAACACTCATCACTTTAATAAAAAAAGTTTAAAACATTTGTCTTGATGTGAAATACTCACGTTAGGTCCAGGAGGTCCAACTCTGCCAGCAGCACCAGGGAAACCTGTGACACCCTGTCAAAGTGATGAGAATATTGTCAAGAGGTGAAAAGGCTTTTGCTTGTTTTATATGCTGGCAAAGTTATGAAATTCAAAACTGAAGAAGCAAATTGGTTGTGAACTTTAAAACAAGGTGTACAACTGTGTCTCAAATCATTTTAATCTGAATGTTATCAAAAAGTCATTTTATTTTAATAATTCAATTAATGACAATCAATTAATGTCTGATAGATGTCTACCTACTTGAATTGTTTCGTCTACCTACATTAATTTACTACACACAGACTGATATATTTGAGTGTTTATTTCTGTTAATTTTGATGATTATGTGTTACAGCAAATGAAAAACCAAACTTCTGTTTCTCAGTAAATTAGAAAAGGTTGCTTTAACCACAGCCTTCAGTTTGTCTGCATTGTTGGATCTCATGTCTCTGTTCTTCCTCTTGACCCCATAGATTCTTACTGGGGTTTATGTCAGGTCAGGTTTCTGGCCAATCAAGCACATGTAATACCATTGTCATTAAACCAGGTACTGATACATTTGACTGTGTTGGCAGGTGCCAAGTCCTGCTGGAAAATAAAATCAGCGTCTCTAAAAAACTTGTCAGCAGAGGGATGGATGAACTGCTCTAATGTTTTGTGGTTAACAGGTGAACCTACTTTGGACCTGATAAAGCACAGTGGACCAACAACAGCAGATGACATAACTTTCTAAATCATCGGTAACTATGGAAACGTCACTCCTCAAGCACTTATTCCACCAACAGTCCAAACCTTATTAATCTCCCGCAAACTCTTAAAAAGGCTTTGCTTCACAATCCTCTTAAGGCTGCTGTTATGCCTGTTGGTTGTGCACTTTTTTCTGCCACACTTTTTCCTTCCACTTAACTTCCATTAATATGCTTGCAAACAGCCCTCGGTGACCAGTTAGCTTCCTTAGCAGCGTTCTTTTGTCGGGGTTACCATCCTAACTGAGTGTGTCAGAGACTATAAGCCAGACAGCTGTCAAATCAGCAGTTACCCTTGTGACTGTGTAGCCTATAACGTAGCCTATGTCCATAACATAACATTAACTCAATATTAAGATTTCTTTTTTGTTTCTGAGAAACTACATTTTTGGTTTTCATTAGCTGTAAGTTATAAATGTCTAAATTAAGGGAAATAAATATGTGAAATATATCACTTCTGTGTTATGAATTACAGACAATATTAGTTTAACTTCTTGAATTGAATTACTGAAAGAAATTAATGTTACAATGATTTCCTAATTTATTGAGAAGGACCTGTAGGTTAGCTTTAGATTATCTGGAGGCCAGGTGTTTTTTTTCTCCATATATTTAGGTAGACAATTACAGATCTAAAACAGATAAGATTAGCCAATTCAAAACAGTGATACAAACATAGACCATGCAGGACATTATTTTCATATTGATGCTCCTGAAATTGGTAAAATAATTGCTTCAGATATAAATAATTTTATTCAGGTGTATTAAATACGTAAATATGTGAATCAGGAATGCGCACCATCAAACTACTTTGAAGTTCGAAAGAATAGCCATATTTATTTTGAGGCATTTTCTTACTGATAACATTTTAAAACATTTAAAGCTTCCCAAACTAAATGAAAAGAAAAGAAAATGATTGTGGGATCAGGCAGAACTTCTGCAGTCCTGTTTTGGTGCAGCATTTTCAAGGCTTACATCATTGCTTTTTTATCTTTGAATAGTTAAAGTGTCGACTGTGAAAAAGGCTTTTTATGCTTATCCAGAGCTGATCGTAGTTCTCCTTCTATAATTAATGATGGCTGGATTCCATTTATAGGCCTATGTGCCATCTTTAGATGACTGCACCTGATGTGAGTCTGAAAAGCTATGTGAGACATCTTATATTATGTAACGCATTGTTACACATTCCATCTTACATTATTCCCTTCATTCACACCCAGAACATTTGTCTGGAATATTTTTGCTAATTTCCTCAGTCAACACAACTGAAGCAGTTAAAAGCCATCTATGCAGAGCTCATTACTGCTGGTAATTTGTTAGAAAAACATTGGAATCTGTATGATTCGACTGAATTGACTTTGTAAAGTGTCCTGAGACAACATGTGTTGTGAATTGGCGGTATATAAATAAAACTGTATTGAACTGAGTTGAATTGATATAAATCGTTGTTGTCAAGTTAACTGAATTGCCAGCGTGATTTATTGTTATTGTTGCTATCCTAAGATGTTTATGGACAATCTATATTGGATATATTTTTTTTATTTACCTCTCCAGTTTTTTATAGTTACTGAAATGCAAACACAATGGTATTAATTATCCTTGGGGGTTTTAAAATGTATTTGTTGTCATTGAACTGAGGGTTTAATTATATTCAACTTTGTAACATTAATGCATCTATTTAAATCCGGTTGCCAACCTTAACTTTAAAATTTTAATCTTAGAAATTATGCTTAAAGGGATGGATAAGTCAAAATATGCACTGACACTGAGATCTTAATTTCTAAACCTTGCTGCAGCAAGGTTACCTGAATGCCTTTCCTACAATGTGCTCAATAATGTTTGTTAGGTGTTGAGGCCAATTACAAATCTGAAAGCACTGATCAGATATCATAAATCTGAGAAGGTGTCAATTGACTTTAATATTCTTACAAAATCAGTCTGTTTACTGAGGAGCTGATTATTCACTCTTGATTCAGAGCTATAAGATGTGCTGTGAGTTTGATGAATTGGAGCTACTCACTGGAGCTCCCTGAGCGCCACGTGCTCCCTTAAGTCCAGGTACACCAGTAGGTCCCTAAAAAACAGGAACAGCAATTACTCATGTTGTTGGTGACTCTAAAGCAAAATAAAAATATCTGTTCTACATTCTGCGGTGTGTTTACATTTATGGCTTAAAATGGGTACAAGATACAGGGCATCTGGTTATTTCAGGCCCTAATACTCACCACCGGCCCAGGAGCTCCTGACGGTCCCTGAGGCCCAGGAGCACCAGCTTCTCCCTTCTGTCCGGACTCACCGAGCTCTCCCTTGGCACCTGGCTGACCATCTGCACCCTAAATTTCATGTAGAACAGCAACATTAGCAGAATGTCATTGCACAGGTTTTAATTAATAAAAACACAAACATTCATGTTCACTTTACTCACAGGAGGTCCAGCAAAGCCAGCAGGCCCAGGAGGACCAACCTCACCACGGTCACCCTGCAGAATGGAGAGCAGACAGGCTGTGAATACCAGCTTAATAAGAGAAAGACAAAGACTGACATCAGTCAATCAAATGGGATATTTCTGTAATGAAAATCAAAATATTAATGTTCTTAATGAGGAAAACACTCGACAAATTTCGCTAAGGACAGAAAGAACATTATGCAGTGCATTATTTAATGATCCATTTGACATTTCAGATGGGACTTACTTTAAGTTCTTTATTGAATTCAGTGAAGAAAAGAAACGTTCTGTATTTTAATAGTTATATTTTAATGCAGGGAAACCAAAATCCAGAAAATAAACATAATACATAAAAGTTAGAAAGTGAAATCTCTTTGAGTGAAATAAGTATTTGATTCCCTACAATAAAATATTACAGCTCCCACAGTTTCAATCAATCAATCAATCAATCAATCAATCAATCAATCAATCAATCAATCAATCAATCAATCAATCAACTGATTCCAACCTCTCCACCACCATGGGAACCACCAAAGCTCAGTTAAAGGATGCCAGAAGCAAGATTGTGGAGCCACAGGCTGGAATAGGGTATAAAAACCTCAGCAAGATGCTTTGATGAGAAGATGACAACTGTTGGTGCAAACATTTGGAAATTGACTAAATATAAAATGACTATCAGTCCCCCTCAGGCTAGCCCTCCATGCAGGGTCATGAAGTCTTAGGGTTGGGATGATTATTAGAAAGGTAAGGATTTACAACTACACTGGATGAGCTTGCATTATGATCTGAGTTCTTTCTGGACCATGGTCACCAAGACCACTATTGGAAACACCCTGCGCCGCATTAGACTGAAATCTTTCAGTCCTCTGCTATAGATGGCACATGGACAGGCTCGTCTTAAGCTTGTCCGTGAACATCAAACTGGTTTAGAGAAGGCTAGGGGAAAATTGTTGTGGTCAGATGAGACCAAATAAGAGCTCTTCAGTATCAGTTTACCTTTAGAATTTGGAGGAAGGGAAATATTGAATCAGACCTGGAGAAGACCATCCACATAGTCAAACAACTAGGTGAAAACATGATGCTCTAGTAATGTTTATCTGCACAGGGCAACTTCATTTCATTATGGGGCCAATACACAGGGCAAAGAACCAAAAAATCTTTAACAGCAACCTTCTTATCTCAAGCAGAACAGTAAAGATAATTCATGAATATGTATTACAACATGATATTGACCAACAAGACAACATAGAAGTGGTCTAATCAGTTTGGATCTCAATCCTCCAAAATCCCAAATGTGTGTAGGAAGGTGAAGCTTTGAGAATTCAAATGATAGGCAAGGAACCTAAATGATTTAGAAGGTTTTTGCACCAAAAACGTTGCTGTTTTTCAGGACAGAACTCTGAAAGCCCCAGTCCATAAATATATAACACCACTGGACCAACACAAATGTTTCTGTTTAATAGGAAGTACTTACAGGAGCACCACGGACACCAGGAGCACCAATAGGGCCAGTAAGTCCAGTCTCACCCTAAAAGGAGAAAGAAACACTGGTCAAAAAGAAAAAAAATACAAAAATAAACTAGATTTCCATCTAACTTCAATCCATAATCTTATTACCAATCCATTGAGCCACACTGTGAATCTTACCTTGGCACCGTTGGGTCCAGATGGGCCAGGAGGACCAATAGGACCGGTCAAACCCTGCAAAAAAGAAGAGCATGGATGAAAAATTAAGAAAAAATATGTTAAAGAGAACAGAGTTATGAAGCCAATCTTAACCTTAACAAGAGTTTAAAGATTTATTTTGAACTCACTCTTGCACCATCTTTTCCAGGAGCGCCCTCAGGCCCCTTCTGTCCATTGTCCCCCTGTCAAACAAAAACAATAAAACTGAATATTCTTTTTTCTTTCCATTTTTACTGCAGTAGAACTACTCTGTATAACTCCATTTTATAAATACAAGGTATGTCTTTACTCATGAAATAATATGCAAAGTCAAAGTAACACAATCTGTTTCTTACTCTGTCTCCCTTGGCTCCTGGAATACCACCAGCTCCTCTCTCTCCAGGCATACCTTGCAGACCCGTGGGGCCCTGAGATCCAAGAGGACCAGCTGGTCCAATTGCCCCCTGACAAAAAAACATGATAGGTATGTAATCAGTCATATTGTATCATTTTTCTCAGAAATGGTTAATCCTCGGCAAAGGTGTTCTTGTTCCCCTCTAGCTTATGATATCTTAGATGTTGATTTGGTTAAGCAAGATTTTAACATACTGTTATATCAAAATACCTTTTGAATCACAAACTTCAATTGCAAATGTGTTGGGAAGATAAGTTGATTAAAACTGCAGGTCTATCTAAGAAAGACATTATATCATTAACCTAAGCTCTAAATGTTAGAGTGTACAGTACTTGTTGATACTTAAAACTTGTCCCTATGAAACCAACAATTAATTGGGCTATTATGGTAAGTCATCCAGGTTCTGAAGCAGCAAAGCAGCCACACTCTACCACCTCCATGTTTGAATGGTACGATATTCTTTATTTGAAATGCTGTGTCAGTATTACATATCTAAATGGACACACACCTTCTAAAAGGTTGTGTCATGGACTGTAGTGTTTGTTTTGTTAGACGTGGTTTTCACCTTGGAACTCTATCATGGATGCTAATGACACTTTCTTATTGTTGAATCAAAAACATGGACCTTAATTGAGGGAAGTGAGGTGTGTAGCGCTTTAGGTGTTCTTGGTTCTTCTGTAAACTTAAGGATTAGCCTCCTTGGAGAAATTTTGGTAGGCTGCTGACTTCTTGGAGGGTTCACTACTGTTTTACAGTATGTTTTCTCTATTTGTGGATAATGGCTCTCATTGTCATTTGCTGAAGTCCCAAGGCTTTAGAAATGGCTTTGTTAACCTTACAACTAAACATTCTTCAAATTCTTTAGATCAGGACACAATACGTTGCTTTTGGAGATATTTTAGCCTATTTCATGTTGTCACACAGGTTTTATTTAGGTAATGTATTGATTCCAGGGGTCTGGCAGCAATCAGTGTGAGTGTGACTAGTGAAACTGAACCAAGTTGAATTCATGGTTTTACAAGGGGGTTGGGGGTGTGCGTGGCATTATATTTTCAAATAGAACCAGGTCAGTTTGGATAGCTTGTTACATTAATAAATAAATATATCTGCTGAAAACTACATGTTGTATTTATTCAGGTAATTATTTTCCGACAATTAAATTAGTTTGATGAGTAAAAAATATTTAAGTGTGTCACAAAGACACAATTGACAAAGACACATGAACATCTGTATGTTTTATAATCACAGTTGCATAATAAAGTGGAATCAGATACTGACCTTGGGTCCATCACTTCCAGGTGTTCCAGGAAGTCCACGGGGTCCTTGAAGACCCTGAACTCCAGCACCACCCCTCTCACCAGGGAAACCACGCTCACCCTGTTAAAAAAGGGGGGGAAAAGACGGTTAACCAGCAGAACATAAAACTACTAAGCTTGAATAATAAAATAAAGACCTTTATGGATGAAACCAGTTTAATATGCACTGATAACCCTGACAAGAAGGAACACGGTCACTCACTCTTGATCCAACAGCACCAGGAGCTCCACCCTCTCCAGGAACACCCTGTCAAATACAAGCATGAACTTATTACAGTTCATAATTCTTCTACTCGAAAATATTCACATAATGGGTACCTGCTTTATTACAGCCTCACCCCAACCCCCCATATAGGTACTACATTTTTACAAATGAAACTAACTTGAATTAAATACTGAAGATAGACCCATATCATAGGTTTTGATTAAAAATATGCAATTTAAAGGCTTTAGCATATAGTACTGGTGGGTTTTTAATAGCCAGATAGTGATTAGCATTTATGATCAGTACTGGGATATCTCCACTACTTCTACAAAAGTTTACATTTAAAATTTGCAAGTAGGCTATACTATATTAAAGCCTATCTCTATGATCAAAAAGGTAGAAAATAATTATGATTTGGTAGAGTAAAGGTTAGTTTGTCTTTTATATATTTTAAGCCTTTTGACAATATTTCTAGCCAAAACACGCCTCCTTAACCCTTGTTAAGGAGCCATGCTGAAAGCAAATAAACCCACAGATTCAACAAATCTGTTATGTTGCTGTTCTTATTATATCTCACTTGATCTCCAGGTTTTCCAGCTTCTCCTGGGGCACCAGTTGGCCCGGGCAGACCCTGTGAACAGCAGAAAAGCAGTTAGTAAAGTCATATCAAAACTGAAAATATGAAAGCTTTTACTTTATGTTACTTTATGATTATATTTTACAGTGGATTTCCAGATGGTTGTTTTAGCAGTTTGGAAATATAAACTCACCTGGAAGCCAGGAGGTCCAGGCTGTCCTTGCTCTCCTCTCTCTCCAGCAGGTCCCTGAGTTGATATATGCACACATAAAGAATTGGTTAATTTGAATGTCAGATGGCCATAAGGTGTTTGTTAGCATGAAATTGTACTGAAATACTCACAGCAGGTCCAGAAGGTCCAGAAGGACCAGTCTCACCATCTTTTCCAGGTAGTCCCTGTTCAGAGAGGAGTATATAAGTTATAAAGGTAATCAGAGGTGAATTTTGTTATTTATGTTTTTGGAGCAAGAGGGTAAAGTAGTTATGGTGAAAGTCTACTCACTCTCAGACCAGGTCGACCAAGGAGTCCCTTCTCTCCTGGCTTTCCAGGTTCACCCTATTAAAGAGAAAATGACTTGAATTGTGAAAGCTTGAGAGTGTTTTATCATCTGCACTTAGTAGATTTTTGTTTTGTGTTCAATACTTAGAATGGATGAGAAGCTACTCTAATTAGAAACTCTCAGGTACGTACATTTGCTCCTTTTGGTCCGGGGAATCCCATCACTCCGGGCTGTCCACGTGCTCCCAGGGGACCAGGTGGACCAGGACGACCATCCTCACCAGGAGCGCCCTATTATAGGCAACAAGAAACAGAAGTCAGATCAGAAGCAAATTCTAAGGCCTGTAGTGAAGACAGCTTTACGGCATACTAACTAAAAACAAATGGACTGTTGCATGGATATTGATTAATTATATTTAGTGTAGGTTAGGGAACTGAGAGAATGCTGTTGTGTATTCTGATTTAAAAATGGCATAAAGTCACAATCAGGTTCTTTAGGAGCAAATGTTTTGCTGTATTGTAGTTTGTCAAATTTAAAACAAAAAAAGTTTTTATTTTTATTTACTTTTGAAATTATATAAATTGTTTCACATGGAATATTGTAGAAAAAGCTCTAAATATTTTACTCACAGAGGGTCCAACTTTGCCTTGGGGACCAGCATCTCCAGGACGACCAGTAAGACCCTGTGAAAAGTACAAGAATGTTTAAGATTGTAAGAAGACAGATACATATTGACAGTAAACCAAAAGAAGTTAAAGCAAACCTAATTTGATTTGTTCTGGCTTGGTAATCTTTAAAGATGCAAAACTCACTCTGGCTCCAGGGAGGCCGGCCTCGCCTGTACGTCCAGGATCTCCAGTAGCACCTTTAGGCCCAGCAGCACCAGGGACGCCACGGTCACCGGGGGCACCCTGAAGGAGGTAAAACATGTTAACACCAATCAGTTTTAGTAAAGTTGTTCTGCAGTCTTTTAGCTGACCAACCTTAGCACCAGCAAGACCATCCTGACCCGGGAAACCACGGTTACCAGGAGCTCCCTGGAAGGAATGACAAAATAGAAATTAGATTAGAATGTGTGCAGGTATATACTGAATATATTAATATTGAAATTGTCCAGTAAGCTGTTAACAGAAACATGGTCATATTGGTTTCTTACTCTTTCTCCTGGAGGTCCGATTGGTCCAGCAGTTCCAGGCTCTCCCCTTGCACCCCTCTTCCCTTCTTCTCCAGCAGGGCCAGGAGCACCTTGAGGACCAGCTGGGCCCTGAAAGTATGAGGATGTTTAGTTCACATTCCTTCTACTCATTTCACCTGGAATCTCTTGATATATCTTACATAAGGTCAAAATGGAACAACTTACAAGTTCTCCCTTTGGTCCAGTTTCACCCTTCAATCCTGGAAGACCAGGATCTCCCTAAATATAAAAAGGAAACAGAAACAACTGGGTATATAATATACCATAAGCAAGCTAAAAAATATTTCTATGGTTTCTGATCTTTCGTAGGTGCCTTACAGATTGTCCTTTGGGCCCAAGAGGTCCAGTTGCTCCCTGTGGTCCGGGTGGGCCACGGGGGCCAGGAAATCCAGGAGCGCCAGCAATACCAGGACCACCCTTCATGGAGAAAGAGACAATTAAATATCAGTAGCCAAGTAATGGAAAAAATGTTATGCACAATTAAGTATTTTAAATTGTATTATTAATGTTATACAATAAAGAGATGGAAATTACTAAACCTTTGAGTAAAGAAATTGGACTTACAGCAGAACCTTTGGCTCCAGGAATACCATCAGTGCCGGGGTTACCCTGCAGAGACCCAGAAGAAGCATTAAATTACAGTATATTATTAATAAACTAATGTTTTGTTAAAAAAGGAACCACTAATTAATAATGGGTCATGACAAACGCACCGCTGCCCCAGCTGGTCCTGGCGATCCTGGAGTACCAGCCTCTCCACGAGGTCCCTGTGGTCCTTCAGCTCCACGGACACCGGTAGGACCAGCTTCACCCTGACAGGAAACAACAAGATTTTAATTTTCATTCAAAAACTAACTTACTCTGCATTCGTTTACCATTTGAATGCACAATGTGAACCACCCATTGATACTTCTGAACATTAGACCTGCAATATTTAAAACGAAACAGTGTATTCACAGGTTAATTGTATGTAGTGAATTAAATGCTTCGTTTTTAATTAATAAAGATCCATATGACAAGAGTTTTACAGAGAAGTCTGCAGAACATGACCTTGCTACTGGTCAAAGTGAATTACAAAAAACAGACAAACTCATAAAAAAGTATGGGATATATTTGCCATTAAACAGACAAAATAAATGATATAAATGACTCTCTCAGGCTTTGAGTGATTTAAATTACTATATAATATCTGATGCTAATGAATATTTCTTATCAGTACAAACCTTGGCTCCTGGGGATCCTGGGAAACCGGGAGCTCCAGCAGGACCGACTGGGCCCTACCAAATTCACAAAAATCTTTACATTAGGTTTCATTTCCTTACAGTAACAACTCTTTGCTGTTATAATGAAGATAATATATTGGATGAATCCGATAACGAAACAATGAGACGCACCGGTGGCCCAGCAGGACCAGGCAAGCCATCGTTTCCACGGGCACCCTGAAAGAAACAAAAAAAGGAGAGTTATCTCCGAGATTTAAACTAAAGGGCTCTTCTTATGGATTTAAATCAGCAAGAACAGAAAATACAAAGCAATTTCAAATTTTCGCTCAAAGTAATTAAGAACAGGTTACTTACTGCAGTTCCAGAAGCACCAGGACGTCCCCTCTCACCAGGCAGACCCCGTGGGCCCTATGACAGAGATCAGTGATCAGGGCCTTTAATTTAAAGCTCTTACTTCTCACAGCTACACAACTACAGTTTTATTCTGCTGTGATTGGGCTGGCGGAGTAGATTAACAAGGCTCACCATAGATCCAGGGGTGCCGTTTTCTCCAGCAGAACCAGCCTCTCCCTGAAAAGATGGATGAAAACAATTAAAAAAAGGTAGCAAAAACAAACAAACAAAAAATAAGCTCTTAGAAAATGGATGTTGCTCTTTAGTTGAGTGTACCTTGGCTCCTGCAGCACCAGTCTCTCCCTTAGCTCCATCCAGACCAGGGTGACCCTGCAGGGAAGCATGACATAACAGCATCAGAAAGCTGGACCTGATTCAAAAAAAAAAATGATTTTTCAGTTACTGACCCCTTTCTCTCAATCAGTAAAGGTTTTAATACTCACTCTGTGTCCTTTAATTCCAGGAAGTCCGGGTGTTCCAGGAAATCCACGAGCTCCCTAAAAAATGAAACAGACAGAGTTTGTTCCCGGAATTTCTTTACAGGACCTTTAATTGTTTTGGAGTAGTAATGAAAGTTAGTATTGGGACAAATGAAACATTACATTAAGAATGATTAGTAATTGCTCACCTGAGGCCCAGCAGGTCCACGCTCACCGGGTTTGCCGGGTTTACCAGGGTCACCCTAAAAAAAGAGGGAATGAATTTATTTTTTGTCAATGATCTGCAGGTGCACAAAAAAAGCTGCAACATACTGTACTTCCCTAAAGTGGGAGGTTACTGTATGACTGATGTTTACTCTGCTGGCACTGTTTATAGAGAAACACTGCCCTCTGCAGGTAAAGAGGGTTCATTCTTAACATCTTTCTGAAAACTTGCAACACTGCTAACATCAGTTTAAATTTCAAGTCAGGAAATGGACTAAACTAGTTATATTGTTGGTTTGCATATGCAAGAATAAGGTCTTATTTTAGTCCTAAAAAATATAGTTTGACCTGACTTATAGTTCATTTTATGCTCATAGTTCAGTAAACTACGAATTTCAGGTGTAGAGGAAATTTCAAGACTTACATCACTTCCTGGTTTTCCAGATGGTCCAGGTGGTCCACGAGGTCCAATTGGTCCCTGTCAGAAAGAAAATGAAGACTAAACATGACTTACTGTCATGTTCTATGTGTGTCCCATAATGACAGATTAAAATCATTTTGCGACAGAAAATCTATTTCTGGCTTATAAAAAACAATAAGATCTTGTTAGACTGAGAATGAAAACATACTAACGAGACAAGTTATAACCAGAATGTTATTATGAAACTTGGTGTTTTTGCTACCCAATCACTGAAATCAGTTTGTCTGGCATTCAGATACATTTTGGGATTGATGTACACACTTACACCTGGGCCCGACTCTCCAGTCTCTCCAGGTGCTCCTTGAAAACCCTGTGGCCCCTGTTGGTATAAACACAGCACAATAAGCATATGTAACCCATATATAATTTAGCAATAAAACGTTTAGAATAAAGTAAAATCCTATGGTGAAATATATTTGTAATGAATGAACTTACAGGAGCTCCAGTAGGTCCAGGGGGACCACGGGGACCCATGGGACCCTGTATAGACACATGACATACACACATTGTCAACCCAGAACCCATGCTACATTCCATTTTGTGAAAAGAGATGAATTATATTAAATATCCCAATTCAAATTCTGATAGTAAAAGGCAAGAAATAAAGTATTTTTGATAGAAGAGAGTATTTAGAAGTTTCTAAAATAAATACTCCTGTTTGTTAAGCCTTTTGCAAAATCCAGTTCTGGGGAGTTTAACACTATAATTCATTTTACAGTTTTATATGGCTATTAATGTAAATTAATACATAATTTATAATGTATTGATAACCTATCATTCTGAATTGAGCTTTCATTAAGTGATCATCATGGGATTCAAAAATGGACTCCCTGTGGTGGAGAAAATGAATGGCCCACAAGGTGGCAGTGCTGCCTCTGTCTTTGTTTTTAGTGGATATTCTTTCATATGTAGATCAAATTAAAGTAACAAACGACTGTTGGTGGCAGAAAGAGTGTTTTGATCATGAAATAGCACTGCTTACCATTGGTCCTTGCATCACCCCCATCGAAACACTTCCAGCCTTTTCATCAAAGCCTGAAGACATCTGAGCAGCAAAGTTCTGCAAAGACACAAAAAACAGACAAAGATGAAGAAGAATTTCCTTAAGTTAAGTTAGGTTAAGTTAGCCTTTGTTATATGAGAGTGGAAGTTTATTATAATTACCTTACATGTGGTTAATAATGCCTACACATGTGCTTTAAACTATCATGTTTTTAAATAAGTCAGTGCATCTGATGTGTTTTTCCTTTTTGCTGTTTTTGAAAAAAATGCATCATAGTTTCTATTGTTGGAACAACTACATCCATGCAAAAGCTTTAAGAAATGTCCAGCTTTGCTCTTCCTGTGTTTTGGCCACGGTACAAAACAGGAGATGTAGAAGGATAAACAGTGCTAAAAATCACTTATTACTCATATATTCTGTTTCTTTAGTGCAGTTAAATTGTCCAACACGGAGGTCATACTGTGCTATTTGAGTTGAAATCTGATGTTAGCAGTTTTTTTTCCTTATACCTACCCCTCCAAGACCTGGTGGTCCAGGTGGGCCGGGGGGTCCAGGATTGCCAGGTGTGCCAGGTTCGCCGTCTCTTCCTCTTGGTCCAGGATTTCCCTGAGGAAAAGGAAGAGGGATGGTTTTCTCACATTTGATGAAAAGATTGAACAATTTTCAGGTAATTAACTATAATCAGCTAGCTCATTTCCAGGAAAGCCCCACTAACTGCGAGGCTCCATCCAGTGTGCATGACTTTTTGTTGACTAACAAGGGCCTTGCGTATACTCTACCTTGTGGAGTTTATAAGGAATTGCCTTTCTAGTATCACTCTTGTTGGTTATAAGCCACATAGTTGAAGTTCAGTTAGTTTAAGATTATGTATTCATTCCATGTTGCCTTTTTTAATAAGCCAGTTTTCAACAATCCTTTTATGGAAACACTAGAAGTCTAAGATGACCTGCATCAATACGTCTTAATGGTGTCAGTCTATAAAATTAAGAGGAACTTTGTTTTGTGGGAATATAGCTTTTGGTCCTTTACCTTATCGCCTTTTGCGCCAGCTTCTCCACGTGGTCCCTGCTCACCTGAGGGGCCCTGTAAGACATGAAATAACATGCATATTATGACTAAATCTCCTATTCAAAGCAAAATGTATTATTTTATATTGTATGATCCTTATTTGGTACAAAAAAAGATGTGGAAAGAAACATTAATATTTACCATAGGGCCTGGTGGTCCTCTAGGTCCTACAACCTGGACAGATATATAAAAATCTTTTGTTAGCTTTCTGTAGCTGTTTTCCATCTTTCACATACAAAGACATGCTCTCTGGTACCTGTTGTACCAGAAACATAATCTGACAATGATTTCATTTGACAAGAAGTTTTTTTTTCTCTAAAGCCACTACCTCCTTTGACCTCTAATTTGGCTGACATTTTTTCACCTTACGTGAAAAGCTACTGAGAAGATCTAAAAGGATTTTACAGGGTTCGTTATGCTCCTGGAATGCTAGGTTTTTCCTCATTGAATACAGTCGGGGAAATTTGAGCTAGTTTTATTCCACTAGAAGTGGAACAAATTGAAAGGTTTATTCAATAAGATGTCTTAAAACTCTTTAAACAAATCATATGATTGGTTGAAAATGCTATGTTTAAGTCTAAGCAAAAGTAATTCAATTCAATTCAAAAATACTTAAGCATGTGATATTTGAAACACTACAATGTGGCAAGAGTTATTGTAGACTTTAATTAAAGAGATGAGCAGCCATACTTACATCTGCAATCTCTCCTGGTTCTCCCTTCTGGCCCTGATAGACAAAAAACAAATTTTTCTCACATTAAATCAGATGATGTGATAATTAAAACACAATGCTGAATCCAGTCATTACTTTTTCTACACAAATGTCAGTATTTTAGTGTTGCTCCTTGTCTCACCTTAGCACCAAACGCCTCTGCAGATGGATCAATAACAAAAAGGAAGAAGAACAGCATTAAAAGTGACATCTTGAAATGAAACATTCGAAACACATGATTTATTTGAAATTCAGTCTATGATTCCTGAGAAATGGAGAACTGGAAGAAAATCTAACGATGCCACAGAGATCAAATACCTCTCACCAAACCCATTCTAGTTCATATTAAAGATGCAAAGGAAGTAGCAGAAGCAGGTGTGAGCTAAGAGCATGGGGTTAGTTCTAACAATTAATGTAAAATGTAAATGTAAGTAATATTTAATTGATAAAATAAAGTGTATTTACAATTGCAAGTACACTTCTTGCGTATCTATGCAGTTGACCAGTTAATGTTGCAATCATTTCTTTCCCAAAAGAAAATTGAACTAAACCAAAGTGTATTTCTTGCGTTTTATGGTTTAGAAAACGAGTTGCTAGCATGTCACTAAAATATTTTGGGGCAAGTTCTCAAATTTCTTAACTTTCTCTTTTCTTAACACAGAAAACAATTTAAATCATGTTTGGCTTCATGCCTGTCAATTTTCATTGGTCATTCTAAAGAAACCATAATAACCTTCCATTCCATCATCAGATTTATACTTAAACTTCATGTATATAGTACAGTTTTGAACAGAGCTTTGGAAAGACTTTGAGGGAGCAACATGCCTTCAAATGGGTCAGATATGTATTATTGTCTCGGTTAAATGATAGATTTTGCTTTGTGTCAATCATCAGAATAGATGATTTAGGTGGCAACACATCCTAGGCTCCAAATCCCTCACTTTTAAAGGGAGTGATTAAATCAGGATAATGTTGCTCATCTAGTTACCATAAATCACATGCACAGAGGGACTTTGGAATAGGGAACACTGGAGCATCATAGCACTGGACCAAAACTTGGAGCAGCTGAAGCTGAAGTAATAGATGCAGACAGACACTGTAATCAGTGACTTCCCATGACCTCATCAGAATTAAGCAATTGGCTCCAAAGTCTGTTCCCGATTCAAAAGTCTTAGCTTGGGATGACTTTAAATGCAAGCAAGGAAAGTAATTTATTTATAGGTGCGTGAATAAATAAATTACAACCAATAGGGGCAGTGGCATCAGCAGGGCAGATGGGGCAGCATTCTCCAGATGGGATGATAGGGTTGGCGCACTCTTTGATCTCCTCGCAGATTATCTCATCACACAGAACCGCTCCATTGTCACACACACAGATGCGGCATGGCTCTGGCTTCCACACATCCTTATCATTATACTGCTGGGTGTCCTGGATACAGCCACCTGCCTCCTCTGTGTTGGCCAGCAAGGGGCGGATTTCAGGGGGAGGGACAGTCATGATAAGGTGTACACGGAAAGGTAAAAAGATGTATACAGTGTGATGAGTTGGTAGAGCAGACCATTTTTGATTAGAAGAAGAAAGTGAGGATAAGGGGTCAAAGGGGGAAAGCGAGGAAGTGGGAGGGGTTAATGAGTACAAAGGAGGGGCATGAAGAAATCATGATGTATCAAAAAACGCATAACATAAAATCTCAGCTCTTTCATAAATTATACATAAGCAAAAAGGATTCTTTTATTTACTATATACAGAGTAAGACTTTTTTTTTGATGAAGACAATGATGAATATTCAGCTACAAATAAGTAGCTGTAGTGATCACCTGTGATTCACAATGAAAGTCACTAACATTAATTTATGAATTGGCTATAAAAGTGCCACACATTATTTAAAGAGAAATTGAAAAGCTACATTACTCTGAATGTCAGCACAAGCTACAGCAAACACTTGTGTCTGAAGACTGAGCTGAGATATTTCACAGAGCAGGCTGAGTGTATTTAACCTGCTCCACTGCTCGTATGAATGAACCTCTCTTATGGGGATACTGGGCCCAATTGACAGGCTGGTGCTGTGAATAAACATAGACTCCTTCTAAACTTCTCCGTCTGGGTATCGCTGCCGTGTTAAGCACCAGTGTAAACACACATGGAAAGTAAGAATAGGTGATGTGTTTTATGTATATGCATTAGAGGAATGGGTGTGTAAGCTACAGTTTACTGTAAACATAGTTTAGCTACATGCAAAGAAAACTTTGAACTGAACTATGAATAAACTTTTAGATCATTACAGCGCTACATGCTAGGAAATACTTGCAACAACGAAGTACAACATTCCTCCAAAAAACGTGCTAAAAAAGTCTAGTTGTGCCAACTGTTCTTCATCGTGTTCCTGCTACCTTTGAGGTCAAGGACTGTCTGACTTCATCTCTTCATGTTTGCAGCTGCCTGACTCTATGTTATGTTACAAAAAAAGTTTAAAATACATTTGAAAGTGTCTCAGAGGGATCAGACACAGCAGGAAAGCAAGACAGGTGAGAATAAACCTGCTTCTCCATCTAACACAGATGAACCTTTATACTCTCACCTAGATAGATGGACAAGCTGTCTTAGCAAGACATTTGAATGCCTGTTTAGCAAGTGGCATTTAAGAGAACAAGGCCCAGCAAAATTCGTTTGACAATACCATTATCACATTTGAAAAAATTATATTAAAATTCTCCACAAAGCAAAAAATGAATGAGAAAATGATTTTCAATGCAACTTACGGTCATCCTCTTCTTGACATCTGACCATGGATAATAAAACAACTTGGGATGCTACAAGCAGCAAAACAGTCCTTGAGTCCACTAAGCTGAACATGTCTAAATATTAGACATGCAGAAGCTTGGGTGAGAAGTGAAAGGGACGCCGAAGACCAGGCTTTTCAGTCAGGTGGTGTGTCAAGTACGAGTTTCCAGAGACTGACGGCACCATGCAGTCAAACCTTCCAAAAACTAAGTGGAATCCAATGCGGGGCCCCAGCTGGCACTCTGCACCCAGCTCGTCAGGGCAAGCACCGTGGTATATGTCCACTGTGCCTTGTATGGATCTTCGTATATTCCAAAATGCCAGTCCTTCCCCCAGACCCCCTGTCAGGCCGTAATCTGAACCTCCTTTCCCTCCCCTTTTAATCTTTTAGCAGCTACGCTTTCAGGGTTACTTTTTAACCAAATCCCTCCTTGATGAGTTGACCTGCTTGGGCTGGCCAAGAGATGCACCTCCACTTTCACATTAAAAAGACAATGAGCCACCAACACGAGGAAGTGGACTAATCTGCATGCAACTGGAACATCGGAGAGTTGAGGAATACACTGCTCCCTAAAAAACATAAAAGTTCTGTTTTGCATATCTAATGTAGATTGGCCTAATGTGCATATACTGAGACATAAAGCATTATTTTATGTCAAAAAGTTCTAAATTATAATAGATAATTAGCTTGTTTTATTTGCAGGTATGCTATAAAAAAATGCCAAATCAGCCTTACTCTTTTGCATTGTGTAAAGTGGACCAGTCTGTTTGGAAACAAGACATATGACTCAAAACTGTATGATCCAATTTGAAAAACAACCATACTATTATCTGTGTAAAATAAACTATTTTATCCATAAAAAACTATGGATGGTCTGCAGTCAGCACTCAAATGTTACATTTTGGTGGCTCTATACCATTTTTTTACTTCAACGACACCAGATTGTGACAGAATTGCACACACACATCGGGAATCTCCAGTGAGAAGCTGAGCCAGAGGTGTGATGAAACACATAAATGATCTTTATTAAGTATCTCTACAGGAGATAAGCCCAGATGAGTGGCCTTGAAAGGGCGACTTCGTTACAAGGAGAAGCATTATAATTCTTGGGTTATAATTCTTCTAGTAAGCCACCTTCAGAATGGTTTAACAATTTACCCCTAGCAGATCTAGGAGGCTGATAGATCAGAATTACATTTGGAACAAAACTTGGAAGAAAAGTAAGTTCATATCCAGTCCTGTCAACAACAAGAAGCAAGTGGTCTTTTTAAGGTGTATTTTAATTTGCCCACCTGTATTAAACAACAATATATTCAGATTGTCATAAAGCAGGTAAAGCAACTACAACTGAGGAAAAAAAGGTTGCAATTTAGCATATTTATTTGAATTTGATTTGAATCAATGCTTGTCTTGCTGATGGATTTAGTGACCAAAATCTTTCAGGAATTTTAACAACCAACCTTAAGCAGGCATACACATCTACTCTTTGAACACTTTGTCCTCAATGTTGCATGTTTCAATCACTGCTGTTGTGTCAGGTGATGAAAAATGAGGGTAAATGTAGGAATCCCCTTTAACTTTGGAAATAACTCACTGGGTGTTGTAGCACATCATGATTAACTCAGGTTTAGCATACTAATTACAATAAGCCTACATGCTGTAGGATTGCACAAAAACATTTAAAACAAAAACATCAATTAGATGTGATATAATACAGGTGGCAAATCTGATGTAATAAACTTGTCAAAGAATTGCTGACACTGGTTATACCATCATAGAAGAGTTGCAAACACCTAACCAACAAACTCTGCTGGGCAACACTGCAACAGCATCCAATACATTTCAGCACAGCTTCACTACAGATCGGTGTCAGCATCCAGCCTGAGTACTGTGTCCATTTCTTCTCTACACATCAGTTTTCTCTGGTGCTCTGACTGTATACCGCCTTCTGCCTTCTCCCAGTACACACAATAGGCCTCTGTGTGCATGGTCCGTGGAATGCTGCGAGATGGCAAGGCAGTGGGATAGCTGTGAGGATGGGGGTTGGTGGGTGAGGAAGGGTGTGGAAGTTATGAGGATGAAAAAGGGGTAGGTGGGGGAGGAAGGGCTGATTTGAAGGTAGAGGGAAATGAAGGGATGGCTAAGATTGGATGGAGGTGTGTGTTTTTGTGTGTGTGTGTGTGTGTGTGTGTGTGTGTTGATGTCTGTACTGTACGAGTGCACAGAGGCTCCAGGGGTCTACAGGGTGTCCAGGTTTGGACACAGTGACCATGTTTGAGTGGTGGCTCTGGCCTTCAGTGTGAAAAAAAACAAAGGGTGACAGGAAGGGAGTCAGCATCCACCTGGATGAGTGCAGCAACAAGCCTGTAAGACTCAAGGCTGTTTTACAATGTTTTCAAGCATTCATTAAAACTAAATGTAAAACATGTTTTAGCTGAAGAAGAAAATACTAAAAATTAATAATTAGTTTCTGGGATCTTATTTGGTATGCAGTCAAACTAGCCACAGGCATACTAGCGGTCCTAAAAGGCTGCTGTGCGCGTTACACAAATGAGAAGAAAGGTGGCTGGCTGCTATAAAAAGGTGTACTTAATGAAGCTGCATGATGTTGGCATACAGCATACTCAGTAAATGGTGCTTTATACAGTGCTTATAACATTGACGGGTGTGATCCATGCAGCTTCTTTCCTAAGTCCACTATTTTGTACAAGGGGTCTCCACGACCTTTACCCAGAAATTTAGTATGCACTAGTATGCACTTTTAAGTTAGTGGCCTTTATTTTTCACTTCTCTTTTTGACAGTAAGCTGACAGACATGCACCAAAGGTCGCCTAGGCCGGGAGTTGAACCCGCGACAGCTGTGTCGAGGACTGAAGCCTCTAAATATGGGTCATGCATTTTACCCCTGCGTTTTGATTGATTTTCTCTAATTCACACAGGATGAAAATGAAACATGCAGGCTCAAAGATGTACTTACACCCCTGCTAATGTTTCAATAAATATCTCTTAGCAACTTGGAAAGAAACCAGCAATTTCTGCAGCCTTCAACAAGCTTCTGGCATAATTGAGCTGATGCCTCCTGTATTGAGCTGGGTTCTCCTGGAGGTTTCTTCTGATTAGAAATTTGTTCTTCTCTGCAATTGCCACATACTTTGTAAGTTGGAGGAATTGCTGCTCAGTCAGTGAGTTGATGCAAGTAGCTTTGCTTTTCTAGATAAATAACTTTTCACCAACTGGTGTTAAATATTGAATTTGACTACATTCACCACAATGTAGTCACATTTTTATGCCCAGCAACCCCTCAGCCCATGGTAATATAACACTCATTTCATTGCAGAAACGGATTTTGATCTCCCAGTTTATGACAAGCTTGATCTTTGATGGTTTCTGTGCTGTTCTTGAAGATCCAAATGAATTTCCTTTAACCTGATGGGGACAGTTTTGTTCAGATGGTTGAAGCATGAAAACACAAGAATTATGTCAAAAGCTTGATGATGCAAAAGTGTGGTTTCTCTGCATATCGCTACATTTATCATTTAATAATATAATAATTTGGAGAAAATTCAAATAGTTTATTCAGTTACTGTTTTCGTAGTTACTTAATGGTTTTAGTCCGCCCTAAAAAAATATTGTATAAATAAAAGTCCTTATTTTTTATGTGATTCATGTCCATGATGAATACAAATTCCAATTTCAGAAAGCACTTCTTATATGTAGATCTAAGTAGGGACCAATATGCAAATTAAGATGAGTTAATTTGTGTGTTGCTGTGTCGGCAGGACTAAATTTGGAGAAGTGATTAAACTACTTGGCTTTAAATTGGGATTAAATTAGGATAAATTCAGCACCTAGGGGGCACACACTAAACATAAATGGTTTGTGGTACCATGAACAGAATGCTTCCTTGGCGTTGGGAGATGAGAATAAGTGAGAAGGCTTCAGTCCTTTAGAAATATAAATATTATTATGCTGTGTCCAGAACATGATGAACGTGAAGATAAGTTATGTTTCCTATTGCTTTAAATTGCCTAAGAACTAACACATATGTCCCACCATGTTCATTGCCTCACATTATCTTGCAGCTGTTCGAAAATTAGGAATAGGAATTAGGAACAAGAAGCCTACCTCTCTGATCCACTTTTGTAAAATAACACAACTTATGTTTTGTTTATGATCTAAAAGTTTTTTTTATTAATTAAAAATGTGCAAAAATCATTTTAACAGTGATTGCACAAAGCAAGTTGAAAACAGGCGTCCTAGCCATGGCTTTATCCGGACCTTCAGATAACCGAGTCTGAATGAAAGCACCAGCCCCGGTATGCTTCTTTTCCTGTGTTAGGTGGCGGGGGAAGAGGTTAAGTTTGTGCAGGCTTGGTGAGTGCAGCAAGGGGGGGGCTTTCTCACACAAGATGGAGGATGAAGGGACAAAGGTGGCATTCATTGGCGAAGGAATGGAAAACATTTTCTCCTGAAAACAGAGAAGCTACAACCGGCAGTGGTAGTGCAGAGAGGCCATGGGTTAGCATGAACCCCGTTGGAGAAGTCACAAGCCAGACAAGGTGGTCAGAACCCTGAGAGGCTTTGTTTATTTGGGAGAGGAGATAATATCATGTCACCTTCAAAGGTCCGCCTGGAATGTGATACTGCAAAGTCTACAAAACATGAAAGTATGCATGCTCTGAAAATGAGCATGAGCATGGTAGATTGGGATCAGGATCCTGTAAAAATATCTTCTTAAAAATCTAAGTCACCCTTGTAAAAACCCATAGAGGCTGGAAAGAAAACTAAAACTACAGCGATATCAACAAAACACACATTAAAACAAATAATTAAAAAAACAGCCTTTTCAGAACATGAAAAGACAGGAAACACATTTCATAAGATACAACAAATAATAGTAAAAAAAACATAATTACAATAACCACATGAACAAAACAAACCAAAGCAAAGAAAACAATGTTTTGTGGTGTTTAATTTTTTATTTAATTAGCCAAGTGATAATGGTTTATATGCCTAAACTATGATCTGTTTATCATTAAAATGTATTTTCTATAGACTCTATAGTGTAAGATTTTGTCTTCTGAGTTAAAATGTCTGTTTACAAGTCCTTCTCTGCATCTTTTAGAGCAAGTAAAACCAAAGATTATGCATTGGGCTTCATTTTTTTCACTTCAAAAAAATGTATACACAAAAAGATATATTTGAACAGCCAGAAGGCAAAGAGGAAGGATCTCAAACATTTCCCTGTGTCCTCAGAGAAGCGAGAGTAGTAGGGGAGACTGACCTGACTGGAGCGCCTTAGAGTGAGTGCGCCACCTAGAGGACAAAACAGCAAAACAGCTGTAAATCAGTGAGAGAAACTCGCCATGAGGTGTCACCATTTTACAGCAGCAGGAGTGCTTCACAGGTTACATGTTGACTTATCTCTTAAAACACAAGCTTGATCAAACATACCAGTCTTTATTTTATGTTTTATCACAATATTGACTAACAACTTAAATCAATTTTGCAACCAAAAGCTTAAATTATAAATAATTAATATAAATAATAGAGTGCTCATTCTACTCTGTTATTACTATATAAAATAAAAATAAATGTGTTTTCCATTATTATTGTCATTTGTAAAAACGAGTAAATAATTGATACAGTATAAATAGTTTATTATTATTATTATTGGAGTTTATTACTGTTAATTTTTATGATTATGGTGTAAAGCTACTGGAAACCCGAAATTCTTTTTTTTTTTTTTTTTAGAAAATGTCAATATTATATAAGACCAACAAAAAAAGAGTTTTTAACACAGAAAAGTCAGCCTACTCAAAAGTATGTCCATGTACTGTAAAGTATATCCACTTAATACTTGGCCAGGATGTCTTTTGCATGAATTACTGTATCACAACAGTGCCACAGATCAGTCTATAATCTGTTTGTGGAATTTCTGAGGTATTAGAAAAGCTCACGTTGCTTTAATAGTTGCATTTAGCTCTTCATTGTCTTCGCTGACTCATCTTCCTCTTGATAATTCCTCATGGATTCTCAGTACAGTTCAAGTGCAGCGGGTTTGCTGGCCAATCAACACAGTAAAGCCATGGTGATTAAAGCAACCTATTGGTGCCTTTGGCAGTGTGGACACATGGCAAGTCCCTACTTTGAACTTAATTAAAACACAGTGGAACAATATCAGCAGATGACATGGCTCACTAAATCGTCACAGACTGTGGAAACTTCAAACTGGACCACAAAGAACTTGGAATATGTGCCTCTCCTCTCTTCCCCCAAATGCTGGGACATTGAAATCCAGATTTAAATTCTACATTAATCTAAAAATAGTCCAGTCATTTGTTTTCCCTAAGCCCATGTACGACACTTTTGATGTTGTGTCTGGTTCAGCTGTGGCTAAACACAAGGAATGCAAAAATTGTAGCTAATTTCTGGAAGAACTAATTCAATGTCTTGTTAATCATTCCCCAAATTCTTGAATCGGCTTTCTTCAACCATTCTGTTAAGGGTGAGGTGAGTCCTGTTTCTGGCATACCTTTTTCTACCATATGTTTTCCTTCCACTAAACTTTCCATTAAAATAGGTGTACACAGTACTTAGTAAACAGCCAGCTTCTTTACTGATGACCTTTTGTGGCTTACCCTCCTTGAGAAGGGTGTTAATAACTGCCAGTTAATAAATGCTTGAAATGTGCCTCTCTGTATATAATGAATCTATATGTTAAATTCATTTCAAATTTGAACAGATAAGGTAAATTTACTTTTTTTAGATGCATTAGCAGACAGAAATACTGTACCTTATGTTAGCATGATACAGGATGTGGCTAGGCCGGTTTTTACCCTTTTCTAAGCAGGTTAGACGGTGGCAGCAGGACCTGGTACCCTATTAAACTTCACTTGAGTGGCTGCTGGTTATTGAACCGCTCAGTCCTGAGTCACAGCTCCGCCCCATAGCTACAGCCTTTACTGTACATGAACCATGCAGGGAGACAGCAGCTGTTATTAAAACTCTACAGACCAAAAGCCATTCACATTTATCTGTGAAGATAAGCAGGCGGGGAGAGAAATTAAACTCGTCTGAATTATTCAACATCAAGTCCTACCTATCATAATGCATTGCCTGAAAAGTCTACGGACGGCCAATCCGGGAATTTTGCAGCTGTTTAAAAATGCAGTAATATCCGCCAGATTTGGAGCTGACATCTCCAGGAGTCAGCAACCTGTTCCTCTCCTCAACTGGACAGCAACACTTCACACCCACAGAGCCTTTAATCTTCATCAAAATGTCCCTGATGAAGACCAAGGACGTTCCAAGTAGGTCACAGAAGTCTAAAGCTTTTGTATTCAGCAGCAGTTGTTCAGTAAATATTAGCAATTCCTATTTTAACTACTGTAAACAAGGTTAACAAGTAGTGTTAAAGGTGTAGCTCACGTTGGAGAAAACGGGAGGTTGGTAGTGATCAGTCGCCATTTTGGTGGTAATTCAGTGATACATGTAGTTAAATTGTAGGCTGTAACAACAAACAGCCGAGCCTAAAATACTAAACTTTGTCTTTTTTAAGGAAAAAGAGAGATAAACAATTTATAACATATTTAAATACTTAACAGTAGAGTATATTTTGGTCTTATAGTCCATATGGAGTATAATCGCTAACAAATGAAGCAGAAAATATTTGAAAAAAAAAAAAGTTTGTTAGTAATTCTTACATGTAAAAAAAAAAGCTGTACACTATTTGACACTATAATAACTAGGCTTAATGTATTTTTACAATTTAAATAAATAAATAAACAAGGGATAACAAAGAAGCTACTGCTACTACTACCACTACTTCTAATAATAATAATAATAATAATAATAATAATAATAATAATAATTGAAAGATTCAGTTGAGATATAGGCCATTGCATAATTTAAAAGTGTACTATACAGAAACACAACATCAGATTTTCAAACTAAGAACTATATTTTTTCCATTGCTGTTTATATCTGCTTAGAACATGAAGAAGAAGCTCCAAAAAACAGCCACCTCATCTTAGGCTAAGCCCACTTAAGATATTCAAGGGAAAGTGGAAAATTATCCTTTGGCCTGACATGTGTGATTTAAAAATCAATTTTGATCTCTGATTCTCGGTCCTCCAGCTTAAATAGAAGAAGGATCATCCTGCTTATCAGCAATGTACTGAAATACCAGCCTCCATATGGATAAGGGTCTGCTGTAGTGAACATGTGAATGATTTAAAGCCCCATAGAAGTTAAATGATATAACCAGATATTGAAACTGCCAATGTTGCTATCAATATTGTGACTTTTCAAAGAATGTCTTGCATATTTCAGTAAGGGACCGTTGAGTATATCTCAATACAGATTACTGTAGACCATCTTTACTAAATCTAGGTGAAAAGCTGACTGAAGAGCAGCACAGATAAGTGGTGTATGATGCACGTCAGTTGCACGACAGCAAGGTGCTCGCAGAGGAAAAATTTTAAGTCAAACTGTTCAAAACACGACTTTGATCTATATATTCTAAAGGTATACTTTCGCCATTAAATAGCAAGTTATTGCAAATGTAAATAATGTTAAAATATTAATTATTGTCAATTAATTGTTGGGCCAAGTCTTTTAATAAAGGCTGCTAAGATGCTTCCTGGGAAGTGAAATAACACATTGTTCATGTGCTGAATGCTTTATTATCAGGTTATCACAATGTATGATTACCAATAAAAACGTCTGATTTTAAGCAATACGTTCTCTTTTATTGTTGTTTATTAATCATTACTGTTCACTTAAAAAAATATCAAATGGCTTTTTGATTAAACAAATGTTAAATAAATGTATATTGTATATCAAATATGCAGTGAAATAAATGTTTAGGATATAATGTAAAAATTTTACTGATGCTCAAATCAATTTCAAAAAGCACTTGTCATAATAAGCGGATTATTTGTAATATTTTGTACCTTGGGTAATACTAGAGCACTTACATAGCAATTATATTCCTTCCCATATTTTAAGATCACAACATACTGTGTTTGTTGTATTCTTTGACAGAAGCCGGCTCATGTCCAGCATGGAGGACCTACTTTTTTACACCATCACCGACGGGAAAGACATGATCCCCCTCTCTCAGTTCATCTCAGTGAGTTAGCGTATCATAAAGTACTGATTTAAATTACATGTGCCTATGTACGTAAAACGGCAATCTGTAACAGACCTGTTAGGTGTCCTGAGAACACCTTTGACTTTTATTAGATTAACCTTGGTGCGAAACATTATACCCCACAACCTTCTCCTGCTGGCTGAAAGGAATGGTTTGAAGGGTGTTTATGAACATCTTACGCAGTCAGTCTAAATATATCTGCTGTGACACTGCACATTCAGTGAATTAACATCAGGAAGTAACATTGCTCTTTGTAGCTGAATGTTTTGTCTCTATCTTTTGCATTTTTAAAATCCTTCATAAAAAAAACATTTAACCTCTTAAGCTCCCATATAACAAATTAAAATGTGTGTATCCATATCTAAAGGGCTTGTCTGAGTTTAATCAGGAAAACAAGAGACCTAAGACCCACTGAGATGGAGTGCAAGGCAAAATATCAAGCAAATACTCATCGATGAATATATTAATGTGTGATAACTGTGTTGTGATAGTCAGATCAAAAAAAATAGACATCTGGTAAACTCAGTGTCTATGGCAATGAAGTCATTTTAAAAACAGCCATGCATTCAGGAGACATGTGTCAACACAGGGGGCAGCATGTTCCGCCATAGATGACTGGAGGTGTTTGTAGAGGTGACTCAGGCAGAAGATAGATGGTGAAAGAGCTACCCAGACTCTTTGCATAAGAATAACAATGGAAAATCTGACCTCATATAGTCGGACTTCTACATAATGTCACATTTTTAAGCTCTTTTTTAGGCAGTATATAATCCCTGATTCAATTAAATTTAAGAGATGAATAAAAACATTTAAATTTGTGCTTTGTGTTGATAGCTCATCCACTCATAAAAAAACACTCCAAAATAAATTTAGGAACATTCTGTACGGCGCCCCAACTTTACTATTTGTACCTTGAGGCTAAGAATCTCCCAGAAATCCAATAGCTGCAGCGGTGAGATTCCTGCTATTTGTCAGGTCTGTTTGCACTTTGAAGCACTCATCAACTATGAGTAAATAAAAAACACCCAAGCTTCTCTGGTCAGAAGACTTGTGCACATGGTACCCCCAAAATAGGCTCACGTGCTTTGTGCAGTCACTGTCAGTGACACCAGCAGCAGAAGTGAGATAGCAAGCTATCTGCTTTGCTGCCCTCCTCAGTTCCTCACAGGCACACGTGTGGATTTGAGCCCTCACCATGTACATATTTCAAAGATTCCTGTAGCTGACAGCAAAATCTCATGGTTTTGACTCAATAAACTGGAGTTCATACGTCTATTCTGTAAAAATGAGTTAAAAAAAACTTCTATCTCCACCATCTCCAGGCTTTAAGAAGAACAGGTTTGTTGACATCTGACCCTCGGCTGCGGGACTGTGTCTCTCAGATGAGACAGTCCACTCGTGATTCAATGGGACCAGTAATGATGGACAAAAAACTTTTTAGAAGGTGAGAAAAGTTGTAGTTCCTTTATATGGCTTACTTAGAGTGCCTTTCAAAAGTACCATAATCACATTTTGTCATTATACAGCCAAAAGCTTCCATGTATTTCATTAGTATTTTATGTGAAAGCCTGACCCAAAGTAGTGCATAATTGTGATTAAGAAGGAGAATTAAAAATGAGGCGCGTATTTTTATTCAGCCCCCTTTATTCTGATGCCTCTATATAAAATACAGTGCAACTAGTTCCTTTTGGAATTCACCTAATTAGTTAACATAATCCACCTGTGTGTAATTTGTCAGTATGAATCCAGCTGTTCGTGTGAAGGTCTAAGTGAATAAACATCAGTGAATAAACAGCATCATGATGACCAACGGACACAGCAGACAGCTCAGGGATAAAGTTGCTGTGATATTAAAAGCAGGATTAGGTTATGAAACAGTATCCAAAGCTTTGATCATCTCATAGACCATAGGCCGTCCGCCTATCGTGACCGGCTTACTGAGGAGAACATTAATTAAAGACCAAAAGACCCACGTGAGCTCAGGTGGAGGAATCTGTCGACAGCAACATTTATTCGTTGTGAACTCACTAAATATGCTCTTTTTGGAAAAGTTGCCAGAAGAAAGCAATTTTTCATTTTGCCACAAGCTATGTAGAGGTCACATCAAACATATGGAAGAGATTGCTCTGGTCAGATGAAACCGAAAAATGAACTTGTTGGCCTACAGGCAAAATGCTATGCGTGGTGGAAAACTAACACTGCACATTGCTCTGAAAACCCAGTCCCCATGGTGAAACATGCTACCACATGTCTTTTCTTCAGCAGGGACAGGGAAGCTAGTCAGGGTTGAGGAGAAGATGGAGCTAAACACACGACAATCCTGCAACAAAATCCTATTAGAGGCTACAGAAGACTTAAACTGGGGTAGAGTTTCACCTTTTCAACAGGACAAATATACTAATCAAACAGCCAGAGCTGCAGTTTTTGATTTATGTCAAACTTATGCATGTGTTAAAATGGTCCAGTCAAAGTCCAGAGTTAAATGCAATTGAGAATCTCTGGCAAGTCTTGAAAATTGCTGCACAGATGCCCTACAATCTGACTGGACTTGCACTAGTTTACAAAGATTGGGAAGAAATTCCGTCTCTAAATGTGCAAAGCTGATAAAGACAAAGACTTGCAGCTATAATTTCAAATAACGGTTCTTCAAATTATTGACATAACAGGGCTGAATACTAATGCATGTCTCTTTGATTTTTATTTGTGAAAAAATTGAAAAACATGTATCATTTTCTTCCATCTCCTAATTATGCAACAGTTTGTTGGTGTATCATATAAAATTACAAAAAATACCTTAAAGTTTGTGGTTCTAACATGACAACATGTAAAACAAAAATGAAAGAGGTATGGATATTTTTGCATGAGACCATATGCAGAGGAGACGATGAAAGTGGATTTGCTTGGATGTGAGAGGAAGAAAAAACAACGATTTGCGTCAATGTGTCAATGCTGCATAATCAATGGTTAAAACAGACACACCTGCTCCTTAAAGCATGGAAAAAAACATAAATGAGTACAAGGTGTTGGGTTAGATTAGGCCGAGGGACTTTAATATTTTTATGGTATGTATGAGAGGTGATTTGTGGTCAGCACTATTTGGGTCCTGGAGACTGACAGACAGTGTTTCATAGCTGACAGCTGCTAGTGGAGGAGAGAGGAAACTAGTGGCGTCTCTAAGGCTGCTAATGAAACGGCATCATTGTGGTTGAGCTCCAGACCAGCAGTTACATTAGCAGCATCACACACCCCGCTTTCCTAATGCTATAACTTCCTAACTGATGTGTAATTCACTCAGACTCATCTTCTGTTCTGCAGCAGCATTTTACTGTCTCTGGCTAAATTATTCAGCCATAACATTTTTGCTTGTTTCCTAAAATAATGAGTTTATGAAGGCCTCACCACAAATATTCTGCTGGAAAGAGAGAGAGCAAACTCCTGTTAGTTTTTGGAAATGGGCAGTATAAATAATGCAAGCCACAACTCACTCTCTTTTCCTTTCGAAGCCTCACACTAACATCACCTAGGGCTCATGGTCGGTCGCATATTTTAATTTAGACCAGTTGAGGGTGAATATACCATTACCATTCCTTGAGAGGATGCTGCATTGCTCACCAATTATAGCAACTGTTCCCAAAGCTTGGCTCAGCAACCCACCCTGTTTTGTACAATATCAAGTATGACTAAATGTAAAAGAGTTTATTATAAAGACAGTAATAATAAATGGCTTGGAAGCTTATAAGGGAACAACATCATCCACATTTATTTGCACTCCTGGTAAAGACATGTGAAAAAGCCTTAAAATAAATTCAGCACAAACTCACACCAAACAATTTTGGAAATTCAACCCTTAATGAGTGCATTTATTCAGTGGTGGAGAATCTGGTAGAAATAACAGTTCTTCTGTCCATGTGTCCTATCTCAATTCTAGGATCGTTGATGCTATGGACCTGTTTTTCTAACAGAGGCCTTGGGAACCTTGTCAGAGTGGATGACATCATGGTTGTTTTGAAAAAAAAACCTAGAACATTTAAAAAATAATGTAGTGGCCTCTACAAGTAAAATGGGGTTTTGACAAGATAATCTTGTGGCCAAATCAAGACAGAAATAGTTCACCAGAAACAAAATGAACCTTCTTGAACCTCCAACCTTGTGAAATGTTATAGGAGAAAATACATTGTACAAACTCTGTCGATTTATTGTAAAAAATAAATTTCCATAATTTTCCCCCAGTGAATTCAGGTGCTCAAATTAAATGTATTTCTGCTGCAATAAAATAATATATAATAATATATATATATATATATATTTTTTAAAGATTATAATATTTATTTTAAAGCTTTTTGTACATCTTTGCCATATATGCTAATACATGTAAAGGGCACCATATTGTGTTGTAACAAACAACTGTTAAACTAGTGCATTACCAATGTTTTTATACTTTAGCCAGTGGCAGTCACAACCCTTTGCCACTGGTTTGTTGTGCAAGCTGAAAAATTAGAGCCGTGGGATTATAGCAATTAAAATCTGTTAGGATATATTGACAAAACAAGACTTATTTGCCATTTTTGCCTCATTTTTAAATTATATCCACATTAAATGAAAATCTTTCCTATGAAAAAAAAACTACTGATTATTGTATTTCAGTTTTATTAAATCTGATATTTCTTTCATATAGACGTTTTCTAAGGAACTACCAAGTGCCTGTCTCATTCTCTATTCATTATGAGTCAAAAAAGGAGAATCCATAAATGTATTTTTTTTTTTTTTTTTTTGTTCTTCACCTTTTGTCTGCAGGTGTGTTGGGAACAACATAATGCTGCTGACTAAGGCTTTTAGAAAAAACTTCATCATCCCTGACTTTGAGGATTTTACCCAACAGATCAACAGGATGTTTGAGAGTGCACATCAACAAGGAGGGGGACATGTAAGTAAGAGACATAGAGGCTCAGAGCTTGCTTAGTCATTGTACTGCGGTTTCATGTGTTTCATGTCTTCAGGTAGCCAATTACATTCCTCAGTTGGCTAAGTTCAGCCCGGAGCTTTGGGGCGTATCTGTTTGCACCATTGATGGACAGAGGTAACACAGCACCACTCTTGAATGTGAACTGCACTTTGTGTATAGTGCCTTCATAAGACTTCTCTTTGTGCTTCTCAATTGTGACCTTTCTTCTTGCAGATATTCAGTGGGCGACACCAAGATTCCCTTCTGCCTGCAGTCCTGTGTGAAGCCACTCGAGTACGCCATCGCCGTGCACGAGCTTGGCACTGAACATGTTCACCGCTTTGTGGGCAAGGAGCCCAGTGGCTTCAAGTTCAACAAACTGTCGCTAAACGAGGAAGGCAAGCGATTTACGTAATCAACACCAGTCACCTTATCAAAACAAAAGAATACAAATAAGCCACAGAGTTAACATGGTTCATCCTTACTGACTATTACATTGCCTCTAGATGTGCCCAAACACACTCTACAGCAGCTGTCATTGTTTCAGTAGTCTGTCTGTCCACAGATAAAGGTCCTGCCAGTTGTTTGCATGTCTCCTTGTGTCTGCTCAGTTGTTTGGGAATCGGAGCAGTTGTCATGTACTCCTCTTTCAATGAAATTTCCCTTTGCGACATGTCATGATTTGTGCTATCAGTTGTCTCTAGACAAAGAAAACACAATAGAGATGCTTGATGAACCTTCCTTTAGATGAACCTAAAGGCAGACCTAATGACCACTAAGAAACTGGTTCTGAGCACAAATATTAATTGACAGGATTGTCAGATGGATGAAACAGATCCTTAAAATGACTTTAATCTTTCTTGCTATTTTTATTCTGTCTGTTATAAAACTATGTGCAGAAGTCATCTGCCAGAAGCTAAATATTGATCTCGAGGTAAACAAACTGATTTTCTGTAAAAAATCTGTTGATAAACAAACACTTCCCTTTTTTAGACATTTGTTTTTTATCTGGTTTATCAGTTAATGGCAGCTACAGTAAATATACCGTCTGCTCATTGCAGTTTTTTGCTCACGTTGTTAAAGGCAAAGCTGTGACAGTGTTTTTGTTTTATTTTTATGCAGATAAACCACACAACCCCATGGTAAATGCTGGAGCTATCGTTATTAGCTCTTTGTTGAAGGTAAAATCTTACTATTTCTTTGTTTTGTTTTGTTTTTTAAGAGAAGACACATACAGTTTTGAGAAAAGCGCATTGAATTATCTAGTTTTTTTTCTTTTGTTTTTAACAAAAACAAAACAGAATGCGTAGAGGAAATAATAGTGTCTCATTTTTGAATGATTAAATGAATCATTGAAAAACTAAAAAAATAATAGTAGAAATGATAAGAGTAAAGAATGGGTTAGGAGAAAAATCAAATATGAAGTTAAAAGTTTGGGCTGAAAGTGATAACATGCATTTATATGGTTTTATGCATCTATAAACTATACACTGTGTTGCTGAAGACTTAAAATATCTGCAGAAGGATTGGCAATGGAGAGGAAAATAAACAGAACAGGCTGTTGAGGATTCTTAAAGAAATTTTTGCTGCGCTTAAACCTGTTATCTGCAGTAAAGGTAGTTGGATGTGGCAGCTCATCAAAGTTGATGTAAAAGCAAGTATCAAAGTCCCTAAAAGCTTCAACAAAATCACAAATTATTGCAAATTTTCTGTAGTCTGAGGCCAAGTAAACCGTGTGGCTCAAATTGCAGGAAGAAATGTAACATTTGTGACATTAGTCTGATATATCAGGAAAAATTGTATGCAGGATTTCTATGAAACCTTGAAAAGTATAGAATCTACATTTTCCAGGTCTGGGGATATATAGAAACATTTTGTATGTATGGAAAAGTATGGGAAACCTTTTTTCTGAAGGACAAAGTTAAATACATTTTAATAAATGCATTCATTGATTCATATTTCATTGATTTATATTTAAATAATATTCATTAGCTTTGGTTGGTCACATCACAACTTGTTTTTTAACATTTTACACATCACTATTTTGTTTTTGTTTCTGAATGCATACTCTTATCAAAATCAAAAAATAACTATTTCACTACTTTTGGGGTGGCTCTAGACAATTTTCAGTTCAGGGTTAACTGGACTTGTGGTTCTTGCCACAATAAAGATCTAAAACTGCTACTTTTTGGTCTTTTTTTTATTCCTCCACAGAATAAAGTTACCAGGGTTCCTAAACTGTGCTTTAAAGAATCTACTCTTAGTGTAGTTTTCATTTACAGTCCCTACAAGTCTAAGAGTTTTAAGAACAGATTTATTTTAGGAGCTGATTTATTTTAGTCCAGATGGCAGAAAGGAGGGGAATAATATTATGTCTCACTCCAAAAACTGGAAACCATTTCCAGCAATGTTTTGTGGAACCTACAGATAAAAAGACCTGGTTGGGAGTCAAACACTTAAAAGCTACTGGACAAATGTAGGAATCTGGCTCTGGAGAAGCATGAAGTTATGAAAAGAAAAATGATAGGAGATACAAAGGTATCTTTACACCCTGATGTGAACATGCGTTGCTGTATTTTAGCCGTAAATGGTAGTGTTTTTCAAAGTTTCACAGCTGACTGATGTGAAGGTCATCTTATCAAATGTGTCTCGTGTTTGGCAGTATGGGACAGACCCTGTTTGGCCCTAACAACGGGGGTGGGGGTGTACTTTGGGCCAATTACAGCTGCCTGTGCGGAGGGTGTGTTTACCAACTGCTTTCTGCGTGTGCGTAAAACTATGTTTAAGCAAACTTGGTTTTATCTTTTTTTGTCTGTACGAGGTCAGGTGTCTCTAGGTTTACAACTACAAAAAAAGAAAAAGGTCAAAGGACAAAATTGCCAAATGGTTACTTCTTTCATCATTATTTGCGTCACTAAACATTAGCATGAGTGCAGCTCCTTCTTGGCAACTGCCTGACCTGCTACTAATCCTTTAGAGGTGTGTGAAATTCAAGCACCCCCATAAAACAGCCGCCAGGCCAAACTGAACACGTTGCCACATTAAGTGACACGCTCTTCAACAGCATGTACCTGTTGCACAATGACACCCAAACCATGCATGTTCTCAAACGTGAGCTACAGTACTCAAACACTGCCACCTGTAGGGTCCTGGTGAAGCCCTGGGAGCCTGCTCCTCGTAAAACATTTTCTTTCCTCTCTTTTGTAGCCTCATTCAAATAAAGCAGAGAGGTTTGACTATGTGAGTATATGTTTTTCAGTTTCAGTTGATCTAAACTCATCTCTCTGAATTGGGTTTCCGACTGAGCTGTTTTTATATGTAATGTTTCTACAGGTGATGGAGTCCTTGAAAAGTATGGCAGGTACAGAATATGTGGGATTCAGCAATGCGACGTAAGGAAAAAAAACTCAAAGTTGTTGTCCTCTGATATTTGAATGAGATGCTGTTTTTCTTACCTGTTGTATTCTTGCAGTTTCCAGTCTGAGAGGGAGACTGGTGATAGAAATTATGCAATTGGTTATTACCTGAAAGAAAAAAAGGTTTGTGTTCTAATTGTCCTTAATCTTTTCAGAGCTAATACTTCCTACAGTGCCCTGCACAATTATTCACACTGGTGAAAAACAACTTAAATCACTCTTTCAATTTGAGTGTGCATTCATTATTTTTGACAAAACAAGTTATGCCACACTTATTAGCACCCCTAATAATTACTAAAAATACATTTAACTGAATTTTTCTTGTATTTTATATACTTAACTTTTTAAGAAAATTAGATGTTCCATGGCTTTCTGTTTCCCTGGGGCATAAATATACTACATAAATAAATAAATATACTATAAATAGCTTCTTACCTAAACCTGCCCATATCTTTAGTAACCTTTAAAATAAATGGAACTGTGACAAACAAGACTGGATGAGGACTCAATTTTATCTTTCTACCACACACAGTGAGCGGGCCACAAAGGGAAATAAAAACAATGAATTACCAAGTCTTCATTACAACAATGTATTTATAGGTTTTTGCTTACATTTCTCCTGTGGTCCTAATAGTTATATAGGGCACTTCTTATAGCTGAGTATGTGCTAACTCTTGATTGTAATTCTTGCAGTGCTTCCCTGACGCTGCAGATATGATTGGAGCCCTGGACTTCTACTTTCAGGTTACTGTTTACAGTTTTTGTCAGTCTCTGGGTTTAATTCTTCAGGTTTATTCAGAGTGAATTGTATCGATGGAGAAGTTACGCCTCATGAAAAATATGTACAGGAAGCGTGACGTTTGCTTATGTTGTCTCAGATTTACTGATCCGGATTTGGAAAGGTAATTTTCTTTTCGGATTTATGATTTGTAAAGGTACTTTAAATGTATATAAAATTACCAAACGTTACCCAGGTGACAAATTAGCAGAGATTTAGCAGACATTTTTTGTCATTATGTGGGATGCGGTTTTATTATTTTTATGTTGTAATAATGATAAATAGAAAACCACAGTTAATTTTTAATGTATGAAAATGGATAATTATTCAATTTTAAAGGATAAAAAAAAATCAAAATTTTATTAACTGCTTTTTGGATTAACATTTTTCTATGATTTTCCTTATCGCACATTGAGCTAAAGATTTTACCCATCAGTGGCCTTTTTAGACAACTTTTAATCTGGTTTTAAACTGGACCTGTGGCTCCTAAAATGGGTCTGGTTCTGTTTTATTTTTACCAAGAGAATATAAGAGTCAATGGTCACACTTTGTGCTTTAAAATGTCGAAAATTATTTTTGAAAAAATAATTTATTTGCAAAGATTGACTGGTATAGATTTTAAATATGAGCTGACCTAAGTTAGTCCCGATGCTACAGTAGAAATAAAGTGGCTCTTTTCTGCACCAGCAAAGCATATTTTGTACAATATACACATAATAACATCTTAATACTGTATAGAAACTTTCAGGGTAAATCTTTTGTCTGCATTGTTGCAACAACTGCTGGAAAAATCTAGACATTTTACACTAAAAACATATGGACGTTGCAAATGAAAAGAGTGAAGAACCTTTGGTATAAACTCTTCTGTTTGTTTTATCATCATCTGGCTTTACTGTCATAGTTTTAAGTTATTATTCTCAAAGGCAAAATATTTTCAGTCAGGACTTTCATTACGTTCAGGTTACAAGGTACCTGTGGAAGATACAAATATCTGTTCAGCGCAGTAATAATTACTGCATTTAATTGTGCGGCAAATTTATTTATTTTTTTTAAATCTCTGCATCCATTTTTATGATTTGTTTTAAACATAGAGGGTCTTTTGAGGTAGCAATGTTAATAATTTGGGCCAAAGTTGGTTTCTGTTACTCTTTCATAACAACCACCTGTCAGCATGTGAGGCATTTAGGAAACATTTGGACATTTTTATCACAAGACATCTTTGTATGCCTCTCCATTCTAGTTGTGCTCCATCGAGGTAACCTGTGAGTCTGGAAGTGTCATGGCTGCCACACTAGCCAATGGAGGCATTTGTCCAATCACGGGCGATCGTGTGCTCAGTGATGAAGCTGTTCGCAACACATTGAGTCTAATGCATTCCTGCGGGATGTACGACTTTTCCGGGCAATTTGCCTTTCATGTAAGTGCCTTAGTTTGAACTTAGCAAAGGTTTTAATGGCTCTGGATCAGTTTGTTCCTTCTCCAATTTGCACCCCCAACTCATTCCTAGGAGGGTTAGGATAGTGAAGAGTGTCTCTCTCTATTTCCATGTTGTACAAATAAATAATCTTTGTTTTACAATGTTTTACAATCATGTTAAAAAAGTTAGATCGCCTTATGTAACATACTTTAACACATGTATATTTACTATTGGTGTTAATAATGTTGAAGTAATATAAATGAAGAAGAGAATGTTAAGAAAAGACATGTTCTGTAAAACAGGACACCCCCATACTTATTCCCAATGAGTAGGCTTAAATCACATACAGGTGCACTAGCATTACTCAGCATTTCAAAGGAGGCTTGCCCTGTTTAAGCTTTAGAAATTTAGTTCAGTGTGCTTCTGACTGTTAAAGTGAGTGGATGCAAAGCTGAGATCCAAAGAGCTGTCTGAGGCCTTCAGACAGAAGGTTGTAGCAACTGGTGTGGGACCTAAAGAGGTCTGAAAAGAATTAGAAATCAGTCATGCCACTGTACAAAAAATTGTTTAGAGGACATTTAGGACAAATGCCCACATGCCCAGGTCTGGCCGTCCAGGCAAGTTCACCCTGAAAGTAGAGTACGTTTGTTCTCCTTGTTTAGGTGGGGCTGCCAGCAAAATCTGGAGTTTCGGGTGCTGTTTTGCTGGTGGTTCCCAATGTTATGGGCATGCTGTGTTGGTCCCCACCATTGGATCGACTCGGAAATAGCGTCAGAGGAATTCACTTCTGTCAAGTAAGTCGCTTACAGTGTCTTGTTCCTTATTCTGACAAATGTGAACAACTTTTAAATATTTTATATGTAAACATTATTTTATTGAACGACAAACGTAATTTGATCCAAAAGGAGCTAGTGTCTTACTTCAACTTCCACAATTATGACAACCTGAGGCACTTTACCAAGAAACAGGATCCCAGGAGACGATCAGACGACGATCCAGTGAGTTTAGTGCAACACATGACCTAAAATCTGTCTGTTTTCATGAGCAATGAAACTGCCTTTGTGAAAATTTTGAAACTGTCATTTTGTTCATATTTTTCTTTAGAACAAGTCAGTCGTTAACTTGATGTTTGCAGCGTACAATGGTGACGTCTCTGCTTTGAGGAGGTAAGTAGAAACAAAAGTTTTCTTTCTAACTTTCCAGCATTTCATAGGATCCAGATATGATGGAACACACAATAGCTCCAAAACCTTTCAGTCATATCCAGTAAGTGTTACCACTTACTGGATATGACGAGCAAATTCATTAAGTCATTTTAGTTTTACACCACTAAACATGTAAGATTATCTCTAGAAACTGAATAAAATTGTAATATTATTCTAAAAAGCATATTTTTGCTGTAATTGTTTTAATTTACATTTTTAATTGTTAATATGCAGCTTTTATTTCATGTCCTTATAACTCATCTCTACACAGCCTACAGTGAACCTCTTTCACTTTATTCATTTAAAGTCATGTTTCTATGTCCTCTGTCTTTGTTATCCCCCAGGTTTGCCCTCTCAGCTGTTGACATGGAGCAGAGGGATTACGACTCTCGTACAGCTCTCCACATCGCTGCTGCTGAAGGTAACACTTTGCATCATTAGTTCGACCATTCTTCAATTATGTCAGGTTTGGAATTTATACAAAATTCAATGAAATATGGCATTTAAACAGCAGCATTGTACATTTCTCCTCTCTGTGCCCCAATGCTGTTTTTGTTCACTTTCACTTTTCTCCAGGTCATGAAAGTGCTGTAACGTTCCTGACAGAAGTGTGTAAAGTGAATCCCTACATTAAAGACAGGTAGGGTTTTTGTCACCATTTATGTGATACTAACTCATTTTACTAACTATAACAGCCCATCCTTGTCCATTTCACACTGTTGTCTATCAGATGGGGCAACACACCCCTCGATGACGCCATGCAGTTTGGCCATGATGTTGTTGTTTCAGTCTTGCAAAAGTACCAACATATGTACACAGACAGCGACTCATCAAGCAGCACAGAGGAGCAGAGCAACGCACTGGACACGATGAAGAGCACTGTTTTAAAAAGATTATGAAGGTTTGGATTTGCAAAGCTTCTGTTGCACAACTGAAATGAATCACGGGACAGAAGGTAAATGGGAGAACTGATGAATGGTCGACTTTATTCTCTATTTATGGGATATTGCAATTTTTTTTTTTGTGTAACGGAAAATTTATTTGGGTGACTGAAGTCACAATCAATTGAAGGGTTATGCTTTTTGCTTTAGATAGCAACAGAGAAGTCTGAAATTTTTGTTTTTTTTCCCACCCAAAGGCTATAAAGTCTGTACTTTTTATTAGGTGTGTGGAACATTGTATCAATTTTGATAAAACGATGCTATGTACCAGCATTTAGAAACCAACGGCATATCTGTGCAGAATAAAGGTTTAGTGAATGAACATACTACAGTACTACATCGATAAACAATGAGTTGCTTATTATTACTAACTTACCATGATTTGGTTGTGTTGTAATGTTGTTTTTTGTGCATGGTAAATGTTACTGAGATGTAAATATGTAATAATTGCAATATTTATTTTTGAAATCTTGAGATGTTGTATGTTTTACTTTGGCCCCATTCACACTGGAATGAGATCACTGTATGACATAAAAATTCAGCCAGTGTGTTGACACTCAGCAGAGTATTGAATAGGTTTTCTGGAGTTCACAAGGCTACCCAATACATGTAGTAGAAAATTATCTTATTGTTTTCAGTTTGCACAAAACACATGTAGAACCGTCATGGTGATTCATTGTCATAGCAGCAGCATATTGGCGTCCTGGATGCAGAATGGTGATGGCAGTGGTAGCATACCCATAAAGTGGGGTCAAAATACACCTGAATGGCTTGGTCAGAACATTTAAATCAGGACTTGCCATGCTACCATTATGCCCACACCAAACTCTCAAAGTTGCAGCAATGCTCCTGGAGGTGGGGCTGCTATGTGCATCGCTTCTGCCGAAGCTTTAAATTCATCCAAGATGCACAATACATCTGCAACAAATAAGCCTCACTGTCTGCACACCATCTCACACTAAGTCCTGTTTCACATAGAAAGCCGTACAGGAAGCAACACCGTCCAGGAGAAAGAAAAGAGATGTGCACACACCTCCAAACCTAGCTTGGATGTGCTGGTTGCTGGGAGACTGATAGAAATGTTTAGCCTACTTTGAATGCAGTCCTGGCATTTTATTTACTATAATCTAATCTATAATGTAAATATTATTTTATTTTAGTGTAGTTTGTAATATATTGTGATTAATATGTAAAAATGTAATATGTAAATATAATACTTAAATATCTTCAGAGCAACACATATGCAATACAACTTGCTTTCACACTGAAGGAGGTTTTCCTAACTTGCAGGAATCCAACCACCTTCTAAAAGATAATTAAAATTGTAGCGGGGATTCATTCAGTGTGGACAGGGTCCTAATTAGTATATTCTGTAGATATTTCATTAATGATTTATTTGAAAGGGGCCTGAAAGCTACTGAAGACTGTTTTGTTGAGGCACTTCAATATCCTTGTTTTGATTCCAATCAGCTATTTTGTTGTTTTATCGATATGTAAATGCTCTGTGTGGTGTTTAGCTTTTCAATACTCTGTATAAACATCTTGTTTTATGTTTTTGCTTTTTATTGGGATGCTCCTATTGTGAGATTCTGGGCCAAAACTGCTGGTAAAAATAATACTTAAACCAGTCAGTTACACTGATAGCCTACCAAATATATACTTTTCATTACTTCTCATTAAAAACAGGGCAAACAGTCGCTACCTAAATCTCCTGTTTTATTCTAGGTTTTGAAACCATAATAATGTATTTCCGAAACTTTGGCACCTTTAATATAACATTTATCTTGTACAGTTTGACTGAAAAACAATGTATATTTGGTCAAGATAAAAACATTAAAAAGTTAAATAACCTTGATGCGCACCCTTCAAGTAATACATTGCTGAAACATTTAATGTTAACACAGCATTCAGTCTTTATGCTTGCATCTTAACTTGATAGATTTCCCACTATGCTTTTTAAAAGTCTCCATATCTATCAGTTGGAACTGCTCACAATTTCCTACATCTTGTAAAAATAGCCCGTGTTGTGGAATTTTCTTATCAAAGTAGGTAGAAGTTGACTCACAAGAATAGAAAATCTGGACTTTGTCTTTATAAGTTTTATTCAAAGGCATTAAGCGTTTGAAGACCCTGACACTGAGGTTAGTCAGTGAAACAGAGCCCCGACATTTACACACAGTATTTATACCAAACATAACAGTGTTATCTCAACTTCAAAGAGTCTGTGTTTTATGACCCCAGACCCTTCTCAGGTTCAGCGGTGACAAAGTTATCTAGGAACCCATCTGTTCTTCCCGTGACATCACCCTAAAGCATGGGTTTTAACCATTAAATGTCTGATAATGGCTTTACAGCTTCCTCCTCTAACACAGATGTTCTGAGGAGTGAGGTAACCTAAAGGTCATACACTTTGGAATGCTTACTGCAAGAATTTCCATCACACCCGGTTTCATGTGAAGAAATATATCCCTAGATAAGGGTATGTAGATCAATACAAACCGGTTATAACACCGTTTAACACCATTTAAAAATGTTCTATATTTCTGCAGATTGGTTTGTTTTTCAGCTGAATTAATCAGGATATGTAACATGAAAAGTCACACAGTTTGAAAATAATTTGTCATGGTCAAATTGTTTATGTTAAAAACCTGGAATTTAAACAGGGTTGTGTAAACTTTGGATACCACTGCTTGCAGAGATGCATTAAATAAAAGACTGCAATCAGCTCATTTTCCCTTGATCTTTATTCACTAAAGCTAAGCGTCTCCAGTATTTTTTTTACTTTTGGACCCATCAGCTAACAACAAACAGTTTGATGCACTTTTGAGTTTAATAAAATATAAAGGTTAAGGACATATGGGATGACTCCTTGCATTAATAGCGATAGTCCTGTAATTATGACATTTTTGGTTGGATTCAAAACGGCTACCTTTATCAATAGTGAATCGATGTGCTGCAGGTTTTATGTTATAATCCTTAGAAAAAAACTAATCAGAATCTGTTAAATATTAGATTTTCCAGGTCAGACATGAAAGATAACCAAAAACTGGTATTCACCAGGAAAAGCCTGATCGGTGCATCTCTAGAAATATGTCTTATCAAAAGTAACAGATATGTTCTAGTGTTTAAATAGCATACCGTGCTATCTTTGAATGAATATGGATTTAGTTTTTATTTATTTACAGTTTATAACTGTTAAATTTAAATTGTTTTATTTTCCCATTGCCATGTTTTGATTCTAATCACTGAGTAACGTGATGTCAACATCTTGATAACACGTCATCATAATTTCATTATTGAGCTTCTATGAGTTTGGAAACCAGGGAAAAGTGAATATAGGGTTTTTATTCAGGGTTTCTCAGAGCAACCATTAAACACTTTTGCTTCTAAAGACAACCACAAAAGCACCTTACATATAAATTTAAAATGAGATAAATGTAATATACTAAAGCATATTACCTACAAGAGTGTAATTTATTTTTTGAAGCAAAGTTAAGTTTTTTTACTCTGCAAAACTTCTGTAAAATTCTTCAGTTCATTGTAAATATTTCGCTGTAAATAAAAACAAAAATGTGAACAATTTCAGTGAAGTAATTTTATTAGACAATACATAAAATTGTTGGTATAAAATTGAACAAAAAGAGGTTCTGTGGTGTTTTAAGGTTTATATTTGAGGAGAATGCCACGGCATGCAGTGTATAAGAAACAATTGGCAGCAAATATTTATCAAATCCAACCACACGTACTTGTTTCCTCATTTAGTCTCTGATGGAATATTCAATTACACACAAAAAACGATCGATCCTTTATGACATACACACAAGATGAGTTTGCATTATTTGATGTGACGATGTACAGTAATTAATCACTATCTGTAGTGAAGTCTTATTGCTGTTTGTCCTGAACAGTTGTTTAGGACTGATAAATGTTGCCTGATTAGCCATGACAGTTGTCTATTAATCCATCTTCACTACAGGCCTTCTGGCTCTTCCAGACCAGAATGTGTGAGGAGCTCCCCGTCCCAAAGTCCAAACGCAGGGCAAACGGGAGCTATGAACTGAGCTCTGAGTGTGTGAATAATTCTGGGTTTTTCAGTGTCCACCAGCCCCAGGATACCCGCTTCATAGTCGAGCAAGATCCCCACTCGGTCCGGCTTTCCCACTAGTGTCACAGGAACTACCGTACTGTTGGTCATGGCGAACCACTTCCTTTGAGCATAGCCGAACACCCAGGAGGAGCCGTTGGTACCCACACACTCATCTCTGGACATTAGTGCCTCTGCGACCCCCAGACGAAACTCCTGGGACTTTTTGACCGTGACCTCCCAGTAGTGTCGTCCGCTGCTTATCTTTTTATCGGCCAACACAACAGCCCACTCTCGGAAGCGCTCGGGGTCGTCTTGGACTTGGGATGGGTCCAGGCCCAGCATTCGGTAGATGATCCCAGTGTCTTTCTTGAAGAGGTCCAGGCTGCTGTGGGCTGTGCGCTCATTGAGTCTGAACTGAAGGTCTAGAAGTAAAAAAAAAAAAAAAGCAAAAATGTGTCATCTAAAAATAAAAGGTTTAACCATTTTTATGCATGTTATTTATGACTTATACTCAAGAACTCCAAGTAGACTGCCATTTAGCATCATAGTTTGAAGTAGGCGTATGCAGGTGTGAAATGATATGATGACCTTAAGTAAGAGAAATAACATGTTTTCATGGTTTAACTGTACTCATACAAAAATGTATAACATCAGAATGCTTTGATTTATAAGCAGAAAGGCAACAATTATTCCTGCTGAAAAAATATTGTAACATATCACAATTATACTTTTATAACATTTACTAATTAGTTTTATTTTGACAAATAGACTTGATCAAAAATATAGAATAAACTCCAAATAAATGTAGTTATAGGTGTTAAAACTGTTGCAGCTCTCGTCTTTGTAGAGGAGCACCGGGTCTAACGAGCTTATATTAGCTGATTAATCAGTCATGCTGTCTGCTCAGGTCCTCAGCCAGCTATCAGCTGCTTAAAAGACACACTGCTAATAGATCTCCACCTGTGGTTGTAGTGTTGCTTCCCTGAGAATGATGGCTGGCGCTCCTTTTGTTCCTAGACCAAGATTGTCTGTGTTATTGTGAAAGAAAGGTCACAAAAGGCCTTCTTTAACCAGCTGAGTGACAGTGTGCAGCAACAGGCGATGGTGACGAGGGGCAGTGCTGTGTTACTCAATAGTCTCTATACAGTGTGATAAAACTGGAGCTGGCACTTTCTCTTGAACCTCATTAAAAGCTATTTTACTTTCTAAAACCTCTTTAATTAAGTAAGAATATTGAAAAGAATGAGGATTAACACGTTAAAGTAGAATTTCTGCATATTATTACTCAAAGCAGACAAACGAAGCAATAAATAATTCACAGAAAGGTTCATTTGGCAAAACTGACATGATGGCAGCTCTGCACCTTCAACTCGGTAAACATGTAAGGCTAGATTGACTCTTTTCTCTTGCCCTCGGTGGAAGACACACGCGTTTTCTCTCCCTCTCTCCCTGCTGATCCCTGCTTCTGCTTTTTGTCTGTGTTTTTCTCAAAGCCTCGCTTTGCATATCCTCCAAACTTTAATGTAAATTATGGATTTGGTCAGCTGGACTCTCAACGTAATTCATCAAATTTGTTCGACAGGAAGACAGGGTAAAGGAGACCCTCTTGTCTAGACGGGACGTTCTTCTCTGGATACACAATGGATTCTTGGCAGCAGTGGAAGATTGTGTGCCTGACTACGATGCCGGTCGAGGACGTAGAAGATGTGTACATATTTGGACTTTTGATAACAGGGTTTCTGCTATTTGGAGTTGGTGGTTACCTGGCTTATCGAGTGATTCGCAAGATGTGGACGGCTGTTCAAGGCGTTAAAAAGCTGCCTGCGATGTTGGATGGAGTCTGTAGAGCGATCAACACTCAGACTGGAATGTTAAGAGAGCAGAATCGCAAGCTGGACACGGAGGTTAAAGGATATAATCTTGGATTCGCAATTGAGACATACCAGTAAAACTCTTAAGGTAGTTGGAAATTCACAACTGCCTGAACCACAACATTTATTGTTTTTCTAAATCTGGCGCCCCAATGTGGCTTTGGCAACATCTGCAAGCTGGCTATCGACAAAATATCTCCTGGATGTTATATAAACACGACGCTCTTCCCCAGCACTCCCCTACCAGCTGTGTGCTGATAGGACTATGCAGCCGATTGATAAAACTTCCACTTCTCTTCTCAAGGACAATGGCGCTTCTATCAGTGTTGACAGTCTAATTCTTGCAAACACACTCAGACTTACATTCGCACCCTCAAGATTCCAAGGTACCCTTGCTAAATCTTTACTTTTGTGTGTGTTGCTTACCCCTGCTGAGGTTTTTTGTACTATTTCAGACTCTATTCTGCTAAGAATAGAGTCTGAAATACAATTTTTTCCCCCTCCTATCTTACTTTACCTAAATGTGTGATTTCATTACTTTTCATAGATTTTCAGATTTCTCAGAAGGATTACCAGCGAAAGTCAAATATTATTAGTATTTGAAAATTTGGACTAAAGCTATTTTTACACCAATGACCAGAGATTTTTAGATTTGTAATAGGTTGTATTACAACTATTTCATACCAGTGAAAGCCAAACATTCTTAGTATTTTAAAGTTTGGACCTAAACTGTTTTATACCAGTGACCCAGCTTCTCTACTTAGACTTCAGTGAGTGCCCAGTACTGTTACTATTTGAATGATGGGACAACAGCTGCCTCATACCAGCGACCTCAAGGATTAATATTATCATGTTTCTTCTAGCACAGGATGAATTCCTTACAACAGAGGACTTAATGAGCTAATTACCTCTATTAGAAAGATTGGATTAGAACCAGCTCTTACCAGTAAACTTCCAAGGATTATTAATATATAAATAAACTTGACCAAAACGATACATTGCATAAACCAATTGATAATTACTAGTCTCTTATTTAGGAAAGGATTAATTTCGGGTAGTTTGTTAACATATTAATTCCAGCTAACAGACACTTGCAGCAGTGTCTGCTTCCTCATTACCAAGAATGCCAACATGTCCTTGAACCCAATCATGTGATTACAAGATTATCTTTCAAAAACTCCAAATCTTGGAGCCATGATCTTAAATCTGTAAAAAGCCTATATCAACCCAGCATATCAATGTAATATGTCAGCATTCACATACAGACTTTAGTTAAAGAAGATTACCGTCCATTTAAATACCTTAAACTATCTATTTCAAAGGGCAGGTCTATATTAAGAATTGTTATTTGAACTCGTGGAGCAGCTCTGTACATAAAGTGTGTTACAAACCTTTCTTATACTGGCGGACAAGTCTCAGTATGTCTCAATACAAGTCCGGACATGCTTGAATATCAAGCACTTTACCAACATGCATTGCAAGGAGACGATGTCTCGATCATTTCAACACATGTTTATGCACATGCAGTAGGAACCGCTACTATTAAGGTCAACAGTATTTTTTTTTATGTAAACGTTATGCACAGTTTTTAGATCACATGATTTTGGATTTTATTTGGGGTTTTGTAACCCCAGTTGCGCCGGTTTAACATGAAGGGCAAACGCAGAAGATGGAAAATTTGGCAACAGAAATCTTTAGTCATTAGCTCTCACAGTCAGCAGCGCCTAATATCGGACATTGACCTCTATGTTAGCACAATCAATAACTAACTTCTATAAAATATCAACTTACTGTCCCCCGTTGATGTGGATAGAAAGCGCCTCCTTGCTGACAGACTGACTTCCTGTCTGTGTCCTGCAGACAGCTTGGACACTGTTCGACCCGCCCAGCGACAAAAAGGATAGATCCTGATAGGCATCGCCATGTTTTTCGTCCTGCTGCTCACATGTTGTTTTTCCTTCTGCTGGTGGGATGTAGTAATGTTTGCGCACTGGCGCCCTCTGCAGCTCCGGAGAGGAACATTACGCTACAAATATCAGCACCATGGACAGCGACCACTCAGCCGGCTTGGACTGCCCCACATTTTTCAAAAGCAAAACTTAGTTGTAACTAACAACACTATTCTTGCAAGCAGTAAATGTTAACAAAATATGTCATTAGTCAATTAATAGTCTCTTGCATCAAATGTAAGTAAAAAAGTTTGTTATAGATAAATGGGTTGACCTCAAGTCAGGTCAGTTAATAATTCCCAATGTCATAAATATCATCTGGAATTGACGTGAGACACAAAGGAAAATACATACATTGGACAACACAACAAACAGGATAGTGATACATAAAGTAAAATACTAAAACATATGAAAACACTGTGAGATCTGACCTACTGCCGACTAAGATTAGACAAATAAACAAATCAAAGACAGGTACATAAAATGAAGTGCAATGCATTAGGGAATGTTGTTGGGTCCATTTGAGGATACTTTGTGTCCAGTCAAGAAATATTTACTTTAAAAGTGCTCATTTAGGCATTAAAAGAACTGAAAGTCTGTTTTTCCGTCCAAGGAAAAACGTGTAAATAACAAAATGTCAGTTAAATTAAACAAAGAGATCACAACAGGGCTTAAAAACTGAAACTAAGCATTAAAAATGTAAAATAACAACAAAGTAAAAAATGAAATGATGAAAAGAAAAAAGAATCATAAGGTATCAAATTTTCAAAGAAAAATATTTATCAAATCATTTATATGTTACTGAATTCTCTGTAGAAACAATAAAAATATTACAACTTTCATTTATAACTTTAATTGGACTGTGTAACGGGGAATGATGTAACCTTTATTGGGTTCATCAAGAACACTTAGAACAATATTTGTGTCTGCGTAATGCTTAACATACTCCCATCTTAAAGTATATGCTGTTTTAACCTTAATTTTACACTAAAGTAAACTAAAGGAAAGCATTCACAAACAGCACTGTGCACTAAGATTTCAACATTTAGAACTCATGTGAAGACCATAAAAATTGTGAACAAAAGTTGTTTTCCAAGCAGATCATTTTAACACTGGAACACTTAATTTGATCATATAATACGATCAGATAATAAAAAGGACATACATTGGAAAAATTTTCCTTATTTTTTATCAAACCTATTCATAGTTCTACATCATATACAGCTGTTTATGCGAGTTATGTGAAAAAGAACTGCACCAGGTCAAACAGAGAAATACACAGTGCTAAAACTACCAATAAGCAAAGAAGAATTTGCTTTTTAATCTGATGTATTGCAAGAGGGTGATCTATTTTTCTTCACTTGTGATAAATATTTTCTGAATCAGCGGAGTTTCATTTGACATTGTGTTTCGGCTACTATTGTTATTTATTGCTAGTATCCAGCTGGGGACAAAATGTCTTCAGTATTTTATGGATTAAAGTCCAAACATGGTACAGATTATTTCTGTTTGTACTGCTGATATTAACTTTGTTTTGTTTTTAAGCTTTTCGGAAATTACATTAAGCTCCTGTTTTTAAATGTCAGTTGTTCTTAACTTCAACTCTTTGAAAAGTTAAATTAGGCTGAATATTCCAAATGTTTTTCCAGTCTGTTTTTTAGATCAGATTATTTGGGCATAGCTCACAAAACTAGTTTTTGTCTTAAAGAAAACAATGTTTCTTCTTTAATCCTCACCTGCTTTCAGGGTAGCAGCTTCATAAATGATATATCACAGCAAGCTCTTTGTGTAAAGACACGAAACTTAGCATGTAATGATACAACATGCTTTTTCACTAACACATTTCTTCTTATGCCAGCTGCAATTAACAAAATAATTTCTTGCTATGAAATAGTGCCAAAATAGGAAGCAGAGAGTGTTTATAAGGAAAACATTACAAAAACTAGAAATTGGGATACTGGCACATAAAAGGTGCAGTCCTTTTTCTTTACCCATGTTGCTTTTATTTTTATCTCAATTTTTATGCCCATAAAATATCCATTCATCCATTGTTCCCATTTATTTGAGGGTGAGTCAGAACTGTCACAGGTCCAGGGGGGTCACGCCATTCCTCTTACTAGCAACACTCTCCCACTCATTATGGGGAATCTTGATGCATCTCCAGGGCAGAAATGACACACTGTTCACCCAGTGAGATTTAGGTTTTCCCCAATGTGCCCTCCTAGTGGGTGTACCAGCAACATCTCTGAAGTGAGGACTCCTGATCAGATGCCAAAACCAGAACACCTCGCTTAAATTCCTTTGAAAGAAAATAAAATGCCAAAAACTAAATTATTTCATAAATAATATGCTTGGAATTATACATCTGACATTGTCTGCATATCTCCACAAAATTGTTTGACAAATGATTGATTAGAAAACATTTTCATAGCCATTGTCTGTCTTTTTGTGCCACAGAGACAATGTTAACAAAAAATAAATAAATACTAGATAGGACAGATTAGGTAGGAACAACCAACACTAACAGTGATGGTTCCTGCATATCTCTTTGAGACCTGATAGCTGTCTGGAACACCACTCTGTCGCTGTTTGAACTTGTTCTAGAGTGTTCCATCACAGCATGCAGTTTCTTCTTGATGAAGATGAGTGATTTAACAGTAAACTATAGCCAGGATAATATGCCTTAAATGATTGTACCTGCTGAACCACTTCTTTAAGTCATTTTTTTCCATTTCATGTGAGAGAAAATAGATTCTAGTTGTTTCTTAAAAAGAAAAAACAGAAGACAAATGATAAAATAATGAAAAAACACTACCAGTCAAAAGTTTGGACACACTTTCTCATTCAATTGATTCAATTTGGCTGTCATAATCTGCCTGTGTTTGGGGGTTTGAGTTTGTTCTGTTTACCTTCTTTGCTCTGCCATGTTCTTCACTTGCTTTATTTCAGTCCATTCAGGTTTATTAGATTCATTCTGGTGTTTATGTTTTTTGTTAATTCCCTGGATTCCTGTGTTAGATGTGTTAGTTTATATTTTCCCTACAGATCTGGTTCCCTCCTGTTAATGTTCTTTATTTAGTCTCATTGTTTACGTGCTTCAGTTCATTTAGATGTTCTCTGTTACCTCCCTGCATTCCATGTTCATCTGTGTAAATTGTTCACTTGCACTGAGTTCCCTTCAGTCCCTATTCCAACCAGCTGCTTCTCATTCCCTTCTGATTAACTTCCCATGTTCATTGGTCCATTCTCCAACCTACCTCTGTATTTATACTCCTTGAATTCATTTATTCTTCACTGGTTCCTTCCGTACACTACCATGTTTGTTACTGCCATGGTTGTTTCACAGGCTGACTACTCTTGTTAGTTGTTTTTTTTATTTATTTATCATTATTGTTATTAAAAGAGAAGCTGTGCAACTCACCGTGCAACTCCCGAGGATTGATCTGCACAATGGTCTGACAAATATACAACATTATGCAACATTGACTGGTTGTGTAAAACAATCAGTCCCTGTCTTTTAAGTGCTGGTCCAATATTTATTCCCCTCTTTGTGCAAGTGTTCAGTAGACTGCTGCTAATTCAGTTGCAAATGTACAATAAATGAAGCAAATTTTATTTTTAAAGCATATTTTAACGACAGTCAATCCCCCCCCCCCAAGCTCATTCTTGGTGACGAAAGTAATTGCCCCATAAACCACTCTTGGTGGCAGCAACAGCTACCATCAAGCATTTGACCAGGCCACTTCAAAACTTTTGTTTGTTTATATGTTTTTGTTGTTTGTTTTGTTGTTTCTTTTTTCATTAAGATGTGGACTTGCTGGTGTGTTTTAGACTATTGTCTTGTGGTATAACATAAGTGTCTTTGAGATTATTGTGATGAACCAATGGTCCAACAAATCTCAGAATGGTTTGCTCCAGGTCCACGGTTCCATCCACTATGGCAAGTCATCCAGGTTCTGAAGCAGCAAATCAGCCCCAGGTCAACACAATAACACCAGCATGTTTGACTGACAATATCCTGTTCATTTTCTGAAATGTACTCCCAATAATATTTTTCCAGAAGTCCGGGGGATCATCAAAATGATTTTATGTATTTTTCTGGGAGATGTGAGAAGGGCATTTGAGTTATTTTTGCTCCTTGGCTTTCACCTTGGTACTCAAACATAGATGACATTTTTGCCAAATCCCCTCTTCATTGTTAAGTCGTGAGCACTGACCTAAGTGAGGTTGTATCAACAGTAGCTTGGAACTGAATAAAGGTTTTATTTTTTATGATTAACAATTAAGGTATGCTGTAGAAAAATATCCACATGTATCCTTGTAAATTCTCAAACTTCCTTTTCATGATCGTGGTTAATCTCACTTAATGAAAATACACATTATTACATGATAAATCTAGCACCTAACTGCCTATCAGGGACATTCAATTATTGCCCTCTCTCTTTTCTTTGTCCTCCTCGTTTCTCTCTTTTATCACCAGATTTGACAGTTTTGAACCGATGCTGAGCCAAGCAAAACAAAAGCTTGGCAACCATGGTAACAGGAACACAGATGAGGAAGATTAGGAAGATTCGGCACAGATGAAATTTTTTAATCAGCTATGCATTTTCTTCTCTTTTGAGCTTAATATTCATGTGCATACAGCATGCTCTATGACAAATAAGACAAATAAATAAAAGTAAATGTAGTTTAAATTGTGAGCCTGTTTTTAAGCTGCTGGTGCAGCCGTCTGGGTAGAAGGCATAAAAACCTAAAGTGACAGGTGAACAGCAGAGGAGCGTCAGTCCGCTCTCCTCTGCTCTCAGACTGACACACGCACAGCAGCGTAGAGACACAACAAGCCCGCACGACACAGCACCGACCACAGACTCCTCCTCAACACGGTGCAACAGTGGACAAATTGCCCTCATTTAGCATTTATTTAGCGGGTTGAGGGGGCTCCTGCTCAATGCTCTGAAGTGTCCAAAGAGATTCCTTTCTGTCTCCGAGCTCAGAGGTTTCTTTTTGTTGGCGTGCAATAATTATCCGCGCTCCGCTGGACTTATAATCGACCAGCGATTCACGACTTATTTTCTCCCGCGGAGAAATCTGCAGACCAGAACTGGAGCGCGTTGGTGATGGACCGGGCTCTGGCAGCTCGGTGATGCTTTTAGCGGAACACTCAAACGGTTTGTTTAAACGCAGAGCTGAGTACAAAACTGCATCGGGTCAAACACTGGTCCTCTGTACGCTCGAAAGGATGATGCCAGAGATCCTCACTGCTAAATTTATACTTTCCTAGTTTTGATTCGATGCATTCAAACACTCGCATGTTAACGATGGATCTGACAGTGGAAACAGAACAACTGGACTCAAACCAGCCTCCAGCAATAGAAGTTTTTGCTCACAGCTCGACCCTGCACGGAATCTCCCACATCTTCACTTACGAGCGCTTCTGCATCAAACGTTTCCTGTGGTTTGTCTTCTTCTTGGCCTCGCTGACTTTCCTGCTCTACGTGTGCGTGGATCGGATCCACTTCTACCTCGAGTACCCACATGTCACCAAGCTGGACGAGGTCTCGACCCCGGCCATGACGTTCCCGGCGGTGACCTTCTGCAACCTAAACGCGTTCCGCTTTACCCGGCTGACCCCCAACGACCTGTTCTATGTCGGGGAGTTGCTGGCCCTGCTCAACAACAGGTAATAACCATAAATATTTCACCTCAACAAGATGTTTCAACAGTGTAGACTTTTAAAGCCAAAACTGCTATAGCTTTTGTTTTTGTCGCTGTTGTTCTTTGCTTAGTCCACTTCTCAGATATATATTAGACTTGAATAATTTGCATCTTAATGAAGATTTGACGGTGTCTACCACTCACCCCAATCATAAAGTTTTCGTTGCGGGGTACGGTCCAAAATGTATCAGCTTTAGGCTTTAAAGGCCACTAGGAATCAGCTGCATATTTAAACCATGTAAAAGCGAGACTTATCTGGTAACGCCTCTATGAGCAGAATCACTTTTTTCCTACTTAGTTTGGGTCCATCATGTAGAACCTAGTTTTTCGTTAAGGAAATCTTTTGAGACTCATATTATGAAGAGCGTATAAGAGTATATTTTAAAAGGCTAAGATGATCCCTTCACACCTATTAAGTTCCCTTTGTACTACTTTGGGCTACTTTAGGAAAAATCAAAAGAACAAGAAATTGTTATGGTGTTGCCTTCCACTTGTTTACTGCCAAATATCATCATGCCTTTTTCATTGATGGATTACATCCACCACATTCCCTGTTTGGGCTTTAAAGTACACAAGGGCTATGAAACCTACTCTTGTAATGTTTGAACAATGAAAAAGCAGACGTTTATTTTGGTTAATCTCTGGGAGCTTTATTTTAAAAGCCCAAAATAATCCATTCTTCATGACAGGTTTAGTTCAACCAGTACAATGGAAACTACTTTTGAAATAATGTACTTAGACATTTATATTAAAGAGTTTTATTTTGAAAAATCATGTTAATGTATTTTTCATCACGGATTTAGTTCCATTATTAATGTGGAATGTGATTATATATTAGATTAAAAAGGCTTTTATTTTTAACAATGTTGTTAAGCTTTATTTTTAAGGTTATTCTAATTATTTCTTGTTGGATTATTTGGGTCAATTAGTAATGTGGCATCTCCTTATGAAATAATGTCCTCTATGAAAAATTGAAGCTTTAATTTGAAAAGTATCTCAAAGCTTTCTTTATAAAGCCCAACATAATCGATTTTTCTTGAATGATTTAGTTCCCTTAGCAATGTTAAATCTAACTTTGTAATGATCTTTTTTTTTGACGAGTATCTTTATCTTATCTGAAAGCTTTGCTTTTAATGATAAATTGAGGAACCCCATAGAGCCCTGCTCAGCCTTCAAGAGAACAATTACTCATCTAAGACTCAAAAGTTGATATATATATATATTATTATTATTATTATTGTGGTCTAAAACACCTGGTTTTAGACCACAATAATTTATTAGTATGGTGTAGGGCCTCCTTTTGCGGCCAATACAGCGTCAATTCATCTTGGGAATGACACATACAAGTCCTGCACAGTGGTCAGAGGGATTTTAAGCCATTCTTCTTGCAGGATAGTGGCAAGGTCCCTACGTGACACTGGTGAAGGAAAACGTTTCCCGACTTGCTCCTCCAAAACACCCCAAAGTGGCTCAATAATATTTAGATCTGGTGACTGTGCAGGCCATCGGAGATGTTCAACTTCACTTTCATGTTCATCAAATCAATCTTTCACCAGTCTTGCTGTGTGTATTGGTGCATTGTCATCCTGATACACGGCACCGCTTTCAGGATACAATGTTTGAACCATTGGATGCACATGGTCCTCAAGAATGGTTCGGTAGTCCTTGGCAGTGACACTCCCATCTAGCACAAGTATTGGGCCAAGGGAATGCCATGATATGGCAGCCCAAACCATCACTGATCCACCCCCATGCTTCACTTTGGGCATGCAACAGTTTGGGTGGTACGCTTCTTTGGGGCTTCTCCACATCGTAACTCTCCCAGATGTGGGGAAAACAGTAAAGGTGGACTCATCAGAGAACAATACATGTTTCACATTGTCCACAGCCCAAAATTTGTGCTCCTTGCACCATTGAAACCGATGTTTGGCATTGGCATGAGTGACCAAAGGTTTGGCTATAGCAGCCCGGCCGTGTATATTGACCCTGTGGAGCTCCTGATGGACAGTTCTGGTGGAAACAGGAGAGTTGAGGTACACATTTAATTCTGCTGTGATTTGGGCAGCCGTGGTTTTATGTTTTTTGGATACAATCCGGGTTAGCACCCGAACATCCCTTTCAGACAGCTTCCTCTTGCGTCCACAGTTAATCCTGTTGGATGTGGTTCGTCCTTCTTGGTGGTATGCTGACATTACCCTGGATACCGTGGCTCTTGATACATCACAAAGATTTGCTGTCTTGGTCACAGATGCGCCAGCAAGACGTGCACCAACAATTTGTCCTCTTTTGAACTCTGGTATGTCACCCATAATGTTGTGTGCATTTCAATATTTTGAGCAAAACTGTGCTCTTACCCTGCTAATTGAACCTTCACACTCTGCTCTTACTGGTGCAATGTGCAATCAATGAAGACTGGCTACCAGGCTGGTCCAATTTAGCCATGAAACCTCCCACACTAAAATGACAGGTGTTTCAGTTTCATTGTCCAACCCCTGTATATATACACTTTGATGATTTTATTGGAGCATTGCATCAGACCAATAGACATATTTTTAATACAGAAATGTGGGCTTCACAAAAAGTTGTTTTCCACCTGAGAGGACATATGCTTTTCTTTTGAAAAGCATTTGTTTATAAAATAGAATTAAATTGCCTAAAATGTATTGGTTGCATATCTTGAGCAAGGTTATCATTTTTGTGCATTAAAGGGGTAAGTAAACCTATTGCAGCGACTTCAGGAGACAAACAAGCCGCTGAGAGGCTGAAGTTGGGCCGTTCCTTGTCTGACGCGCTCTTCATAGAAAAAAAAGAATCCACTAAGGTCGAAAGTAAATGCCTTTTAATTACGGTATTAAGGAAAAATGATCAACTTAGAATAACGTGTCCAAAAATATGACTTAACGAATACAAATCTCAAAGATCTCGATTGTTAGCGGTCAACAAAAAATACAGTGGCCCACACACCCCCTCTCCTCCCCTTTGACACTCAGGCTGGTGGGTTAATATGCCCAATCACCTGAACTCCGCCCATCTCCAGTTGACCCACGCATTAACAAACAAACAGCAACAAAAAATATAAACAACAATTCCAAATCCAAACAATTAAACATCTTACAAAGCAGCCCAATTTCATTTTTGGCTCCTACAAAACCAGAAAACCTACTGACAAATTCTTCCATTAAATGTTGCTAGTACATTAATAGTTCATGTTCTATACATTGGCTTGATTACTTCAGTCAAAATTTCAGTAATTAATCCACCAGTTGTTTTTAAATCTTACTGATCCAACAAAGTGCGGTAATTTCTGCCTTGTTGAGTCATTCAGTGCTTGGTGAGCAGGCTTGTCAGGCTTGAATGAGGTGAACCATTATAATCAGGAGGCTCCAGCTGTTTTGTTGGTGCAGCTGAAGGCTCTGGATATAGGGGCTGGCAGTAGTGCTGCATACTGTACACACACAGGAGAAAAGCATGCAGGGAGGCTGCTTTGATTTCGGGTGAAACGGCAAAAGCTTGGGGCATTTTTGTCATTTACAGTGTCTGAAAATTTTATACAAATTAACTCTTATCGTCCACAGTTACATCCACTTGTGTTTGAGCTGATAAGGATTTTAATAAAGAGTTTCTTTTGTCTTGTTTTGCATGGATGACATGAAAAACTGTTATTGTTATGAAATCATGTCCAAAACGCACAAGAGGAAATAAAGATCTCACAGTGAGAGGCAAGAGACTTATCCAAGCTGTAGAAGCTTTGTGATTGCATGCCCTTTGGTGCTGTAGTATTTTTCCAAATGTCAACACAGGCAGCAAAAATGAAGCAATTAGTGAGATGGTTTCCTTTACTTAGAGCCTACAGTATTTCAGGAGAACAGAGTGTCGGATGTGTGGGATCCAATGTTTTAAAAGCAATAACAACTTAAAACTTGGAGCTCAGGTAATGTGTGCACTTGAACATTTTATGCTAGTCTTCAGCCAAGATTTATTCTAAATTTTTAACAAAAACTCAAAAGTGAACATTCAAATGTTTATTCTGAGATTCTGATGCATAAACATGAACAGTCCTGTTTTTCCACATCTGAAAAATGTTTTAGAATCATCCATTTCCATGTATTTATCTTAAATATTACCCCATAAAGTAAGATTATCTTGCTTCTGTTACCAAGGTAGAAAAGATATGCATTGACACTTTATGCTGCTAGAAATATAAGTGCTTGTGCCATGAAATGCATTTATGACTGCTCTCCACCCACCTCCAGCGATCAAAGCCACTGGTCTGGGAAATGTCTCATGAGATGATATTTAGGTTGCACATCCGCTAATGCGTCGGTCTTGGCTGTTTTCATTGGCTTGTTCTTCTGGGATTTTATCTCATAAGTGCCTTCGTGGTAGATTTGTCTGATATCTATTCAGTAGAGACTCACCTCTGCACAATTAAGGAAAACCAACCCCCAGGTTAGCCCAGATAGACTGAATGTTAGAATGTTAGAAAACATTAATCTATAACCTAAACCAAATTCATTTATTACTAATGAATTGCTCAGTTTGACTGCTAGAAGACATGGTTTCTAAGTTTTCTAAGTATTTCAATTAGATGTATTTGATGTGACATCTGGCTCTGAATTCGTTAAAGCAAGCTTTTGAATCTCATTTTTATTCATTGAAAATGCACTTGGTGCATGAATAGTGGCTTTCATAACAAATCAGTAAAGAACTTTATTCACATGGCGATACAAATATTTCTAAAAAGCGTTTCGTTTGTGCTAGTGTTTAGGTTAAAATAAAACTTTTCTTTTGTGAGTACATTAAAGTTGTGACATTTGAATAAAAGCATGGTGGGAGATCACAGCCAGGGTAAAGTGCAGGAACATTTATACTTATTCTGCTTTCTTTTAGAACAAAGCAGCATGTGCAGAGTCCTCCAACAGTTCAGTTCAATGAAAGTAAGTCTCCCAGTGCAATAGAATAATGCCTTGTGTGGTGTGAGGTCTCCATCTCAGGTACTCAGCGTCAAATATTCTCAGTGTAGCTTTAAAGAGACCAGCAGGAGGTACAAACAATGATCGGATACAGAAATGTAACTGAAATTCCACTATGTGAAATGTTGGGATTTTTGAAAATGTATAAACTTTGTAAACAACGTTACGGGGTAAAAAGAAAATGTTAAGAAATTGACATCAGTTTTTATAGAAGAATACAGGTCCTTCTCAAAATATTAGCATATTGTGATAAAGTTAATTATTTTCCATAATGTAATGATGAAAATTTAACATTCATATATTTTAGATTCATTGCACACTAACTGAAATATTTCAGGTCTTTTATTGTCTTAATACGGATGATTTTGGCATACAGCTAATGAAAACCCAAAATTCCTATCTCACAAAATTAGCATATTTCATCCGACCAATAAAAGAAAAGTGTTTTTAATACAAAAAACATCAACCTTCAAATAATCATGTACAGTTATGCACTCAATACTTGGTCGGGAATCCTTTGGCAGAAATGACTGCTTCAATGCGGCGTGGCATGGAGGCAATCAGCCTGTGGCACTGCTGAGGTCTTATGGAGGCCCAGGATGCTTCGATAGCAGCCTTTAGCTCATCCAGAGTGTTGGGTCTTGAGTCTCTCAACGTTCTCTTCACAATATCCCACAGATTCTCTATGGGGTTCAGGTCAGGAGAGTTGGCAGGCCAATTGAGCACAGTGATACCATGGTCAGTAAACCATTTACCAGTGGTTTTGGCACTGTGAGCAGGTGCCAGGTCGTGCTGAAAAATGAAATCTTTATCTCCATAAAGCTTTTCAGCAGATGGAAGCATGAAGTGCTCCAAAATCTCCTGATAGCTAGCTGCATTGACCCTGCCCTTGATAAAACACAGTGGACCAACACCAGCAGCTGACACGGCACCCCAGACCATCACTGACTGTGGGTACTTGACACTGTACTTCTGGCATTTTGGCATTTCCTTCTCCCCAGTCTTCCTCCCGACTCTGGCACCTTGATTTCCGAATGACATGCAGAATTTGCTTTCATCCGAAAAAAGTACTTTGGACCACTGAGCAACAGTCCAGTGCTGCTTCTCTGTAGCCCGGTCAGGCACTTCTGCCGCTGTTTCTGGTTCAAAAGTGGCTTGACCTGGGGAATGCGGCACCTGTAGCCCATTTCCTGCACACGCCTGTGCACGGTGGCTCTGGATGTTTCTACTCCAGACTCAGTCCACTGCTTCCGCAGGTCCCCCAAGGTCTGGAATCGGCCCTTCTCCACAATCTTCCTCAGGGTCCGGTCACCTCTTCTCATTGTGCAGCGTTTTCTGCCACACTTTTTCCTTCCCACAGACTTCCCACTGAGGTGCCTTGATACAGCACTCTGGGAACAGCCTATTCGTTCAGAAATTTCTTTCTGTGTCTTACCCTCTTGCTTGAGGGTGTCAATAGTGGCCTTCTGGACAGCAGTCAGGTCGGCAGTCTTACCCATGATTGGGGTTTTGAGTGATGAACCAGGCTGGGAGTTTTAAAGGCCTCAGGAATCTTTTGCAGGTGTTTAGAGTTAACTCGTTAATTCAGATAATTAGGTTCATAGCTCGTTTAGAGACCCTTTTAATGATATGCTAATTTTGTGAGACAGGAATTTTGGGTTTTCATGAGCTGTATGCCAAACTCATCCATATTAAGACAATAAAAGACCTGAAATATTTCAGTTAGTGTGCAATGAATCTATAATGTATGAATGTTAAATTTTCATCATGACATTTTGGAAAATAATGAACTTTATCACAATATGCTAATATTTTGAGAAGGACCTGTATAGCAAAAAAAAAATGTATTTGTTATTTTTGTCATGTGACAATAAATACGTTGGTTTCCATATTTAGTGACATATTTAAATAAACCGCATGATATCTAAATTTACAGATCAGTCATTCAGATTTTATTTATAAAGCATGTTGGACCACTTGTTGCTGAATATTGGACTACTTGCACAGACACCAGGCCTCCTGATGCTTGCGGCCATTTTGTATCCCGGACGGTGCGCGCCTCCATGTCCCATCGGGCATCGCAACTGTTATGACGGGGCGTCTCAAGTCTGACGTCACAAGACGCTATATAGGAAGGCGGGCATTTTAAAACTTGCCTTTCCAGCTGGCAATCTTGACGGGGTCGCCACGCAACTGGAGCGTCCTTGGAAGTAACAAAATTCCCACGTGGAGTTTACAGTTATTTCTCTCTCTCGTTGGTCAACGAACAATTCATAACTGAGGTTTTTGGACTAAGAAGGCCAGAGATTTCACTTTGCCGATCGAAGACGTGAGTTAACACGTAACTAAAACACGGAGTTTGAGGAAACAAACCGCCATCGTGTTTCATCCCTAGTCGACTGCTGATGGTCAGATCCTATTTTTCCTTTTCGTCAAAAAGCAACGAAGGACAGGACTGGCCGCTCTCTTGGTGTAACTGCGGACGCGCAGCGACACTCAAACCCCCCTTTTTCCTCCCACTCGCTGCCCCGAAGGAGGCTTCAACAAGTAAAACCCATCTTTTATTTTAATCTTTTATTTCTTTATTAGAAGGCCTGGGCAGGGTCAGAGGTTGTAGAAGCGATCAGAATCGCTAGTTAGGATCTCATGTGTTCTGAATGATATGTGCATGTAAACTTGCTTATTGAAACTTTGATGTGTTATGTTGATATCGGGATCCGCCGCGGTCCTAGAGCTGCTTGTGTTTACTATCTGAGAGTCAACGCGGGTGCGTTGTCAGACTGGACTGTTAAATCGACCTCATGGTAAAATTCTCCATTTCCCTTTGTCTTCAATCTCACTGTGCTAGCTTGCCGCCAAAAGTTAGAATCCTTTGTGCTCAGGAGTTAGGGGGAAGTTTTATGATCAGAAGATCATAAAGGACAGTTGGAGCTCTTCACCAAATATAAGTTATCAAAAATATTGATTAAGTGCTGCAATGCCAATAAAGATTGTAATATTTCCAATGGAGAGGGATCAATTATTTTCAAAATGCCATTTTTTCATATATATATATATATATATATATATCAATAAAAAAAAACTCTAAAGCCGTTGATGCATACAAATAAATAACAACAGGCAAAACTAAAATGACATCTTATTTTCAATGGTTTTTATGGCACTAGTGGCCTTTATTTGCCGTATTCAGACAGGACATTGGTAGAACTGCCTTTTAAAACAGCAGTTCTCTCAGCTGCCCTTAGGTGTTCAGGAAGATGATTCTACAGGTTAGGTAGATAGTATTACAAATGTGCCAATGACGAACTTGTTTTCTGCTCCTCATAAGAATACGTAGTTGTAGTAGGAACCATATATAAACTTCAGAAGGGTAAGCTGTGCCACTAAATGGCACTTTTATACAAGTTGTACAGTTTGAACATATGCAGGATTGTCATGATTTTCCTTTCTATCCCAAAGTCGACAGATTACTGCATGCAGATTGATTCTTCTGCAAACAAACATCCAGTCTTTTTTTGTTATTCAATTAATATTAGCCTATCTACAGATTATTTTTGCTTGCAAATACCAAATATTGAAATATGTGCATGTCTGGGTGTGCAAACTTTCATCTATGTGCACCAGCATGGCTCATTACTGGAAACCAGCCAATTACAGCAATTATCATCATGCCAACAACTACATTAAAGCAGAAAGATATCTACCCTGTGCTGGGTGAACTTGTTGTAACACATCAGTGGAATGGCTTTTTATATTTGTTTTTTTCTGTTTTATTTGGGGACACATGAATATGTGTTAACTTACTAAGGCAATAAATGTCACGAGCTCTTGCCAGGTACATACCTAATAAAGTCATAACGGGAAATAAAGTTTTTATACAAGAGTTTTCCTCTTTTTTGTCATACTGGTCTCATTATCCTTTATCAAGGGTTTCTGCATTGTTTTTCAGTACCCATTCCAGTACATGATTTTGAATTTCTTTTTTATTTGTCCCTTTTCACCAGACCATCTGAAAATGTGAAGTGAAACATTTGATCTAAATGGCACCTCATAGAGCCTTGGGTGCATGCTGTTCTCAGAGCTGTCGCATTGCGTTAGCCGGGAGACACATTAATGCCAGGTGTGAACATTGGCAGTGAGTTTGCTAACAACGTACTGGTTAGCAGCCATGTTTGAGCTGCTAATCAACTCAAAGTAGCTCAAAATGTATAAACAGATCGCTTCACTTTTATTGGTGCCCCTTGTAATAATGTGTAAAGCTTATGCTGACAAAGAAAAATGTTTTACATTTTGTTCCTTTTTGTGGCTCAATAACTAGTACATTAGAGATAATCAGCATGTACTGCTCCCAATCTCAAAACATAGTGATGGATGACTATAAAGGATAGAACATTTATCAGAACAAACACTCACTTTCGAATCAGTTGTGCTGGAGCAGGGACATTAGTCCCTAAGGACTGGAGTTGGACACATTGATATAGACAGATTGTTCAAAGAAGAATGATCAAAGATCATTCTCTCTGCATTCTTCAGCCTTGTGAAATGTTATAGAAGACTAAGTGCTATATTATTGCCAAAGGAGGTTGTATAAATTATTAGCAGCACGGGTATCAACAACTGCATCTTTGGTGATTTGTTATAAACAATTATTTCCAAGTGTGACATTTTTTTCTCCCCACTGAATAAATGTACTCAAAATATCTTAATGTCACATTATGCTACTGCAATAAAAAATATACAATTTTTCAACTATTATTCCTCATCTTTACACGGGGTTGTAATAATTGTGACTACCACTGTAGATGTTTCCAAAAGCAATGTTAAGTGGAATATATCATTTTCTTTGGAATAATCTACAGGAAGTGGGGCAACCAAATTTATAAAATGTAAACTGGTTTATACTCATCTGAACTTTGTCCAACCACTGCTCTTATTGCTCTAAAAATCCAATGTGTGCTTCGTATCAACTGGCAGACTGGGAGCAATAGCTTCTGGCTTCTAGCAGCGTACAATTTAGGCTGAAGAGGCCGTTTCAGTCCAGAAACAGTACACACAGAGTCGTGCATCATTTGTTCCTCCGGCTCTGTGCTCCAGTCTTTTCAATTGGGATTAACACAGTGCACTCTATTACAGTGCCAAGTCTCAGCTTTAATTTGATGAGGCCTAAATTCAAAGAGTTAATTAGTAATTAGACACTTGGCTGCTAAATGATGCTTTTCCACTGCTTGTTTTGGGTTCATGGTCAATAAAATCCACGAGCAGCTCCAGAGTCTGTTTCTGTGATTTAGCTAGTTGTCAACGACAGGAGCCAATATGTCATCAGCTTTTTTGTTTCCGATTGTTATCTATATGTTTTAAATCTGCACTTGATTCCGTCAAATTGCTTCTGCATGTTAAAAACCATCCAATTAGATTAACTGGATGCTTACATCTGTTTGTCCCACTTAGTTAGCCTTTAATTAGCTTTCTGAGAACAGCCAGCCTCTCAATGACATGGGCTCTAGGGTATTTGTTTTCTGATGGTTTGAGCCTCCAGCTGAACCTTTGCTTGGATATTTACTGGTGATTTCATCACTGTCAGAAAATTCCCTTTACTATACAGCCGACTTTAATAATAACCCCGTCAGGCTCAGTTCTGAAGGTGCTGTTCAGGCGAAGCAAAAGTTAGGAGCCACCCGTCAAACTCAAACTCTTGGGTCTGTGTCTGAACTTTATTATGGAACGTTCAATAAACTGTTCCACTCTGGTAATACCCATCCATTTTGAAGGCAGCGAAATGCCACAGGAAAACCATCATGTTGAGTTTTATTGTCAGTTTTCTGTCCCTTTTGATTTATCAGGAATATTATTTTTAGCTCCAGTTGAGCAGAGCAAAAGTTCACTGATTAAAAACTCAGGAACCTGCGTGAACAGTGCAAAAAATGTTCAGAGGATGAAACTGAGGTTGACATTTTGTTCATAAGTAGGTGACTGTTCTATCTCGGGATTGTGCTGACTCATTAGTCGATGCTAAATTAAAAGGCATTAAATTTGCATGTAAAATGAAAGGGAATTTTTCTCTTTCTCCAGGTATGAGATCCGGGACATACACCTTGTGGAGGAGAGCGTGCTGGAGAGCCTGAAGCTGAAAACCGACTTCCAGAATTTCAAGCCTCGACCTTTTAACATGCTAGAATTCTACGACCGCACCGGTCACGACATTAACGACATGCTGCTGTCCTGCCATTTTCACGGCACAGAGTGCAGACCGGAGCACTTCAAAGTGGTGAGCCTTCCCCTCAAGAGGGTTTGTTGTACTAAATGGCTGTAAGGCTCCTTCACCAACAGCCAAGAGTCAGGGGCTGCAGGTGCTGCAGGTGCTGCCAGTAAATATTTGGAAGCTGGATTGCAAATATTAGAGCCAAGTTTTCCTCTTTGGTGAGATGGTTTGTGTATGAGTCCATTTAATTTTTCTCATACACAGTACATTTTGTCCACTTTGTTCAACCTTTTTAGTTTTTTACACAATGTTCACATCCAATCAAAGCCCACGCAAATGTGATTGGTCCATGGAGGCACACTGAAACAAAGAGAGAGAAAAAATAGGAGGGTTTTAAGCACCTGAATTATTATCCTTGCATACATATTCTCTGTAAAGAGGCTATTCAAGTCCTGAATCACTAGAAAGCATAAGGAAATGTTACTGCAGAGGTTGCAAGAAAGTATGGCTCCCTGAACGCGAAATAGGAACGGATGATTCAAAACCATTGAAAAATGCTTCACTGAACAAACAATTCTGGTGGGAATCCCTCATCATGGGTATGGATGTCATTTTATGTCATTTAATGACAACCATGGCTATTATTTATTTATTTTCAAAGTATTTTAGCTTTTTAAAGTGTCAAATGATTTTTATAGGATTATACAGCCAACAAATGTAATGGATTACAAAAGTAATAATCGGGTGGCCAGGTCTGAATTTATTATGGATTTTCTCTAATATATAAAATGACTGATATCTGGATAAATGTCCTTTAGATGGTTTCACCTGCTTTTTGTGTTAATCAAGCTTCTGACATAATACTGACTGGATGTTTGACCATTCAACTTGGCAGAATAAGAAGAGTTCATTTAAACTGGTTGGTTTCCTGGCACAAAGCAGGATTTAAAACATGGACCTCAAATTGATGGATATTGAAGCTTTAAGAAGGCCAAACCCAAAGCTGAATGATAGCTTGTTTTATCCAGCTGTTAAACCATCTACCTTCAGATTGAAGTAAAACTGAAGAATCTGGAGGTATTCCTAATTCATAATTATTCTACCCACTGTGCAAAACCACTAGTACCACTGCATGATGCTACTACCTCCATGCTTGATCCTTGATACATTATTTTTTGGTTTGGCAGCTACAAAGTCACTCCTTCTAAACTATGGAGGACCGATCCTGACAAAATAAAAAATAAAAGCAGAAATATATATATTTTGTTTTTCCTTTTCCTTAGACATGCATTTTCATCAAGAAATGTATATATTTTCTTTTTCCTTTACCGTATGCATTTCTTCTTCATTATGCAAATGAGGAGGGCTGCCTTCTTCTCTCCAGCTCCTCTACTATTGGTCAATATACAGGAAGGAGGAGGATCCATGTGCAGGTCGAGGATGTGTCCCAATTCAGGGGCTGGATTCTTCCAAGTCCGTACTTGTGGGCCGATTACGTCACAGCGCGGAAGGTCTATCAAATGCGGCAGACAAATGTGTCCTTCTTTTGCCCGATTTGAAGGACGGGTTGTGAGTATCCTTCGCGGTTCATCTTTTCCCATGATTCATTGCGGGTCGAAGCGGTTTGGTCTGGCAGGGGCAGCCATGGCGGACCACAGTGGCAAAAGCTGTGAGTAAACTGTGAAAAATTACACTTTCTGTGACACAAATGAACTTTTACAATGTTTTTAGTGCGGGAATATAACTGTGTAGACGTGAAAAATCTGCTTGATTTATCAAAACATCGCTTAATTTCAAACATACTCCGACGTGTTCGGAGTTTTGCGCTTCCGCTGTAGTAACTGCCGGCTTGCCTCGCCAGCAACCTAGACCCGGAGAGATCTGACTGGACTATCGGCACTGAGCTCCTGCTGCCAGTCATCACAGTGAACGTTAAACACAAGTGATTTTTAACAGTTTATGTTAGTATTATTTTAATGTAATGTGTCATTTGTTCATGTAAGTCGATTTGACATTACAGGCGATATTAAAGTTAACCTGAATAAATGGACGATTTTATATTATCTTGCTGGAGAGTGTGATTGAGAATAAATAAGCTTTTAAATATTCTTTTTTGGTGAAGAAATGTGCTATATGTGTTTTTAAAAGTGTATTTATAATTCAGCTAGCATTATAATTTGTGATTCCAGGTACAGCTGAAGAGAAATACACTTTCAAATGCAAGCAAATCTCAGTAAAGAAGTGAAAAGTTTGAAAGAGCTTGTTTTAGGCATTTGCATAGAAATATTTTAATATGTTCTGCAAATTAAGACAAATGTAAAATTAAAAAAGGCTTTTTTTTACACTGATATTAAGCAAGATGGGTTTTTTGTTGTTTTTGTTGTTTAGGGACAAAGGAGCAGACGGGCCAGTTTATTAAGTTCAGGGGTGAGAACAACCACCTTTTTACTGGAGCTAAAAACTCAGCCACCGTGGCTTGGAGGTACAATAACAACATTCTTTGCAGTCAGTTTCTGTCCAGTTTCAAAAACTCCTATCTTTCTAACTTTCATAAATATCCATCCAGTGATTTTGGTTTTCCCTCTTTCCTTTTGCTTGTTTAGGACAATTCTGGAGAAGATGGACCAACAGGGGAAGGTCAGCCCCTTGCAGGCCAAAAAAAAGTGGGACAATATGAAAAAAAAAAAAAAAAATTAGAGTATGTTCAGAAGTTCTCATGTCACACACACAAAAAAAAATATTTCTAAAAGTCTTATTGGTTTCTCTGTTTAGTCAACTCTTTTTTTATTCCCTCTAACTTTAGGATTTTAAGTATCCAGGGTCAGGAGAGGGAGTCAGTGAAAAGCCCACTGCTGCTACTTGACCCTGGTTTGTCCTTATGGATGAGATGGTGGGACAGAGGTCTTCCACAACACCTCCTGTCCTAATTACCTCCATCCCTTAGGACACTCCAAGGCCAAGCGGAGCGGTGGGCAACCAGATGGCGAAGGAAGACAATGAGCCAGCAGGAAGGGGTCAGAAAAGAAAGAGGGACAGAGATGAGGAGATGATGGAGTTGATCAGGGAGGACATGAGGGTACAGAGAATGGACAGACTGTTTTCCAAAGAATGGCACCAAAATAAGGTGCTACATAAGAAATAAGTAAATACGTTTTGTTCAGATGGTTTCTTAAAGTTTTAAGCTGTTCTAATAAATTTCAAAATTGTTTTTGTCACCAATGTATTTTATTTCCATTTCACCTAACAATATATCAACTTCATTTAAATTTGTAAACACAAATGTGGAAAAAAAAGGACATTTAAACAGATCAAGATTACAAGACACAAAAGGCATAAAATAAAACTATGTACAAGTTTTTACAATGGCGACAGCAGGATAAACCGGAATGACCGGTTCCTGGAACACCTCTTCAACAGAACAAAGAGGCAGATGTCTTTCTGAACAGAAAGTCTCTGGCAGTGTGGCTAAATCTCTCGCAAGGTCAGAGACTTGGATGGGACGCTGCAACTGAGACCTGTGTTTTGTCTTTCTGGATGGTGAGCGAAGCATCACACAGGTGGTCTGCAGATGTTTATGATGCCTCTTTCATCCATCAAGTTTAAAGGGCTGGCTGGACCATATCACTTAGATGTAATCAGAAATATGCAAAATTAGAAGATGGTGCTCACAAAATATTACAATTAGTTATACCCCTCAAACATTAATCACATCTATGATATTATACTTGCCTGCATACAGTAGTCATGTTCTGGTGGTGTGTGTATATATATATATATATATATATATATATATATATATATATATATATACACTGCTCAAAAAAATAAAGGGAACAGTTAAACAACACAATATAAGTCCAAGTAAATCAAACCTCTGTGAAATCAAACTGTCCACTTAGGAAACAACACTGATTGACAATCAATTTCACATGCTGTTGTGCAAATGGAATAGACAACAGGGGGAAATCTTTGGCGATTAGCAAGACACTCTCAATAAAGGAGTGGTTCTGCAGGTGCGGACCACAGACCACTTCTCAGTACCGATGCTTTCTGGCTGATGTTTTGGTCACTTTTGAATGTTGGTGGTGCTTTCACACTCGTGGTAGAATGTATTGTCCTTAAAACAAGTCAAAATGAGGCTCAGTATTGTGCGTGGCCTCCACGTGTCTGTATGACCTCCTTACAACGCCTGGGCATGCTCCTGATGAGACGGCGGATGGTCTCCTGAGGGATCTCCTCCCAGACCTGGACTAAAGCATCTGCCAATTCCTGGACAGTCTGTGGTGCAACGTAACGTTGATGGATGGAGCGAGACATGATGTCCCAGATGTGCTCAATTGGATTCAGGTCTGGGGAACGGGCGGGCCAGTCCATAGCTTCAATTTCTTCATCTTGCAGGAACTGCTGACACACTCCAGCCACATGAGGTCTAGCATTGTCCTGCGTTAGGAGGAACCCAGGGCCAACAGCACCAGCATATGGTCTCACAAGGAGTCTGAGGATCCCATCTCGGTACCTAATGGTAGTCAGGTTACCTCTGGAGAGCACATGGAGGGCCATGTGGACCTCCAAAGAAATGCCACCCCACACCATTACTGACCCACTGCCAAACCAGTCATGCTGAAGGATGTTGCAGGCAGCAGATCGCTCTCCACGGTGTCTCCAGACTCTGTCACGTCTGTCACATGTGCTCAGTGTGAACCTGCTTTCATCTGTGAAGAGCACAGTGGCAAATTTGCCAATCCTGGTGTTCTCTGGCAAATGCCAAGCGTCCTGCACGGTGTGGGCTGTGAGCACAACCCCCATTTGTGGACGTCGGGCCCTCATACCATCCTCATAGAGTCGGTTTCTAACCGTTTGTGCAGACACATGCATATTTGTGGCCTGCTGGAGGTCATTTTGCAGCACTCTGGCAGTGCTCCTCCTGTTCCTCCTTGCACAAAGGCGGAGGTAGCGGTTCTGCTGCTGGGTTGCTGCCCTCCTACGACCTCCTCCACGTTTCCTGGTTTGCCGGCCTGTCTCCTGGTAGCGCCTCCAGGCTCTGGACACTACGCTGACAGATACACCAAACCTTCTTGCCACAGCTCGCATTGATGTGCCATCCTGGATGAGCTGCACTACCTGAGCCACTTGTGTGGGTTGTAGAGTCCGTCTCATGATACCACGAGTGTGAAAGCACCCCAAGATTTCCCCTGTTGTCTATTCCATTTGCACAACAGCTGTGAAATCCATCTATCTATCTATCTATCTATCTATCTATCTATCTATCTATCTATCTATCTATCTATCTATCTATCTATCTGTCTGTCTGTCTGTCTGTCTGTCTGTCTGTCTGTCTGTCTGTCTGTCTGTCTGTCTGTCTGTCTGTCTATAAAATGATATATTAGTTTATCTAATAACAACACACTAGCTCAACAAATGTAGATCGACTTCTCCGAAACAACACGATGTTTGAGCTTTCAGGGTTACCGTAGTTCCCCTGTGGTGCGAGCACAGTGCGATGGTTCTGAGCCTGCAATAAGTATGCGCCTTTTTTGCCGCGTGAGCGGCAAGGATACGCTGCGGAAACCGTATCAGATGGGGAAAAGCGAATCGACGTAACACCGGCAGTTACTACAGCGGAAGCGCAAAACTCCGAACACGTCGGATCACGTTTGAAATTAAGTGATGTCTTTATAAATCACGTCTACACAGTTATATTCCCGCACTAAAAACATTGTAAAAGTTCATTTGTGTCACAGAAAGTGTAATTTTTCACAGTTTACTCACAGCTTTTGCCACTGTGGTCCGCCATGGCTGCCCTTGCCTGACCAAACCGCTTCGACCCGCAATGAATCATGGGAAAAGATGGACCGCGAAGGATACTCACAACAACCCATCCTTCAAATCGGGCAGAAGAAGGACACATTTGTGACGTAATCGGCACACAAGTACGGACTTGGAAGGATCCAGCCCCTGAATTGGGACACACCCTCGACCTGCACTGGGATCCTCCTCCTTCCTGTTTATTGACCAATAGAAGACGAGCTGGAGAAAAGAAGGCACCCCTCCTCATTTGCATAATGAAGGAGAAATGCATACAATAAAGGAAAAAGAGAGACAAGGAAATGTAAAAAGAACAAAGGAATGTGTAAGGAAAAGGAAAAAGAAAATATATACATGTCTTGATGAAAACGCATGTCTAAGGAAAAGGAAAACCAAAATGTATATATTTCTGCTTTTATTTTTAATTTTGTCTGGATCGGTCCTCTATACTAAACATACTTCTTATCCTTGTAGCCAAATAAAATTTTTTTCCTCATTTAATCATTAAACATTTCACCAGAAGACAATTGCCTTGTTTATGTGCGGAATTGCACTTAATTCTTGGAACTAGCATTTCTGTAGTTACCCTCTCATTTCTGTCTGCGCCCTCTCAGTGCATGGCAATGCACTGACTGGTTTCTCTGTGGACAGTGACACTGATGTTCCAGCAGCTTCCAGATAATGGAGGACTTCAGCCTTGGTAGATCCTGGGTCCCAACCAAATTCCTGTCATCTGAGGGTTATTTTGTGGGACTTTTTTCCTAATTTGCACCTGCATCTGCAGATGTAATCTTGGAATCTGCAGTTGTTTAGAAATAAATGGAAAGGGCTTTTTATACTAGTTTAAATCAAAACTTCTCTTTCTTGGATCTTCACTGAGAGTCATTCCAGTGAGTACTGGTTAACAAATCCATATGCAGGCAAAAAGAAATGAATAGTTGTAGTAAAAGCTGGCTGCTAACTCCAAGCTGATAGATCTTCAGCTTCTCAAGTTAAAAGACATTCAGTAATCTTTGCCTCCACATTACCATGTTACCTTTTCTTAATTCATCTCGTTGAAATGATTCAGGTAAGTCGGATCACGGTGTTGTGTATTTTAAAATGTAGGTCTTTAATGAATGATGAATTTCCTTCTAGTGTCTTCTCTTACTCATCAAACTAAGTCAAAAATGTAAAACAATGTTTTGTTAAAACTACCCAGCTTGTCCAAATGGTATTAAAAGTATTTATCTAAAAAACAAAAGAAATTATATCGCAGCATTATGTTGATCAAACTCTGATCGCAGATGGAATAAAGCGACAGCTAAAGTCATCACCTCTGGAGTTTAATTGATGTGTACTCTCCGAAACAGACGTGGTATTACATGACATACAGTACATTATTAACATCTACCCACACAGATATGTCAGCTGGGTAACTACTGTAAGCAGAACTAAAGTGCAGGTACTTTTCAGCATAATGTGGGGCGGCACAATGCAGAATCATGGTTAGACTGTACACGCATCACCTTTAATTGTTTTCACTCCTGCTGCAGATTGTGAGCAGGGTAGGAACTGCTGATAATCACCTTCACCTCCATAACAAAGGAAATCCCCAAAGTCCATAATAATGAACCTGAAATGCATTTTTTTTAAGAAATCCAAACCAGTAATTGTTTCTCCTCCATTCAAGCAAAAAATGCTTTTTATGTAGTCAACATAGACTAGGTTTAATTTTTTATATGTCTACTATGAAACCATCTGGCTCATTAGATTACGTTTTGTATTTTCCCCTTTTTCTTCTGCATTCTGGCAATATGGTTTCTGTTTTTTAGTCAGCATGTTTGCAAGTCCATAGTTCTCAACAAAAGAGTAAGCCTAAATGTGTCACGATGTGGTTTTGGATCGGACCAAAGTGCAGACAAGAGCTCGGCAGGATCATCTTTGTAATTCAAATATTTATTTACAAGGTCAAAAACGTAGCAAAAACACTGCAGGAAACGAACCAGAGCCAAGATACAAAGCTTACAAAAAATCACTGCAGGTTTCCCAAGGCAAGGCGTGGCAAAAGATTCCCAAGGTAAGGTAATGCAAAAAACAAAACATAATCATGGACGAGAACAAGGTGTGACGAACACAAGGAACCAGCCACAAACAATGACACAAAACCAACTAATATACTGAGGGATAACAAAGGGCAGGTAATCAGAGAAAACAGGGAACAGGTGTGACAAGGAGGCAGGGAAGCAGCAGGAACAGGTGAAACAAATACAAAGGCTGAGGATGGGCAAAGTAACTAATAAACAACAGAAACACAGACCAAGCAAACCTATAGACAAAGATAAATAATCAAATGGGGAATAAGAAAACTAGAATAATCATGACTAAAGTAAACCGAGAAACTAGAGGGAACATAGGAACAACAATAACAACCTAAGAACAAACAAAGAACCCATAAAGAAAACCTGAATACAAAAGTAAACAAACCTAACCACACTGACTGAATTAACTGGAAAGGAAACAGAAAATAAACTAGTAAACAAGAAGAGTGTAAAGGAACAAATAACAAAACACAATAACCACAAAGATACTAAAGAGAAATAAAACTAGAGAATCCAGGGAAGACCAAGAACTATAATAATTACAATAATAATAATAATAATAATAATAAACCATAACAAGTAATAAGAAAACAACCATAAAAGAACTTAAGAAGTAAACACTAGGAGACAGAGGAGGGAGAAAAGAAAACATGATACAAAAACCAAAATAGAAAAATCTAAGCAAAAGGTAAACAAACACAAAGCCACAAACAAAGTCCAAAAATGTCACTCCGTGACAAAATGCTGGTTTAAGCATCTTTCATTTTATTGGCTGTGTCCTGTCTGGCAAAGTAGCACTCACCCAACAGATTTACTTTCACAAGTGAAGCATTACGGCTAACACTATACTGCTTCGCTTCGCTTGATATATATATATATATATATATATAAAGTTTACTAAAAACTGCTTTGGGATTATTTCAATTGGATATGAAAAGGAAAAGAAGAATCAAGAAAGAGAGAGAGGTTGGGCAAAAATGTTACAAAGAAGATGTTCTTTGTAATTGTGAAAATGATGACGCTTGTTTTTTTAATGTATTGTGCAGCTCTAGATTAGATCAAGGCATATTCATGTGTTAGAATGGCTCAGTCAAAGTACAGACCCCAATCCAACCAAGATTATGTGGCCTTAAAGGAGCTGTTCAGAGATGTTCTACATCTGACTGAGCTGGAGCGATTTAGCAGAGAAGAATGGGCAAAGATTTCAGTCTCTAGCTGGTTTAGACATAGTAAAAAAGACGAATTGTATTTGCAGCAAGAAAGTGGTTCTGTAGGAGGCTGAACACAAATACTTTTAGAAACCATGTGTCATTTTCCTTCTATCTAACAGTTGTGTGCTTCTTTTTGTTGGTCTATGAAATAAAAGTCAAATAAAATAGATTGAAGTGTGTGGTTGTGATATGACAAATCTACTTGTTTATGAAAGAACAAATGATTTATTTTCTGAATATAGATATAAACATTCTCAGTTTACATAAATCTCTATGTGCTTATACACAAAACATTTGTGAGAAAGAAATGTTGAGGATTATCGGTGAAGTTAAGACGTATAAGCGATTCCACTGATGTTCAGTGTACTTGTGCTTTATGCAGTTTAGGAGTGGTCCTGCTTGGCTGTAATATCTCTATAATAAGCCCACTAGGAAGGAGATATTTGTTTTGTTAATAAGGCTTGTGATTTTTTTGATTTTTGCAGACAAATTATTAAAGTTTGATAAACTGTGTCCACCTTTTGACTTGTCTTCAAGTTGCATCGCATCAAGCCCTCTAATGAGTTTGCTTTCCCCTAAAGTGAAAACAGGAAACATAATTTCCTCCACCAAACAGTCCCTTCGAGCTGTGGGACGAAGCTTGTGGTTGTGTGGCACTTTAATGATGCCAGAGCAGAGAGTATGTCTCCTTAACCCAACCTTTGCGTCACTTCTTTGCACCGATGAGCATGTCTATCCCAACATTTGATTAGTTCTGCCTCGGCTCTTTCAGATGTTAAAATGTGAAAGGCTGTGAGCACATGACGCACATGTCTGGTTTCTGCTGAAGCATCTCGCTGGATTCTTTGAGTCTCATTTAAATCGAAGGGAATCACAGTTTGTGCAGTTGGATCAGTCCAAGAGTGATTTTAAACCTGCCCACCACCCCACACACATACCCCTTTTTTTATTTCATCAAATGTAATGGGTGCGGAAAGAAGTGTCTGAGAAAATGGCATTTGGCAAGAGCAGAGTGACAGTAGAAAGGTGCTTAGCCCCCAGAGAGATTTAAGGTCTTGATTTCTTTCTTCTCATCATCCTTTTCTAACTTACATCACATCACATCCACCAAACTGTAAAATACACTTCTTAAGAAGGCCGCCTTTGATGCGAGGCATTGTTAATCTTTACGTCGTTCTGCAGAAATGTCCCTGATGAATAAAGAAAGAACTATATCCCAACTGACTGATCTTTGTGAAAAGATCAAACTGAGAAATGAGGCCGATAAGGCTCTGCCTCATGCTGTTTTTTATAAGAATGCGGAATAGGCCCTCAAATTAATTAACGTGATCTGTTCTGTTTTAAATAAATAAGATAAATCATGTGGAAAACAAAAGAGTAACTCTAAAACAGTCTCTAAGATAACTTTCTAAAACAATATTGCAACAAAGTGTACAAACTCTTCTTATGAAGATATTTTACCTAAAGTTGACAAGTGGACTCCCTGAAGAGGGGAATTACGTATTTTTGTTTGGATTTGATAGGTTTTCAGACGGTTTCTCTTGGAAATAAAGCTTGGGTTTAATTGAAATTTGAATGGATGATTTCCTGCTAACAAGTGCACTAAAAAACTGAAAAGCAGCCAAACCTGCCAACCTGTAAATCTTAGTTATTAATATGTTGAAAGGTTCTTGTTGACTGACAAAAAAAGAGTGCTAAGCTGTAATGTTCAGAAGTGTGAGCGTGACATGATAATTATGAAGCGTTGGCGGCTGTGTTGGACACACTTGTTTTTGTTTTAAGACAGAATTAGGACTGTCAGTGTTTTTGCAGAGGTAAGAAAACATATTTACTCGGGTACCTTTTCAATTTCATGTTCTGTCGGAAAGAGTTCACCAAGTAGTTTGTCAAGCTTCTTTAAGTTTCTCCACAAGCTTATCCCTGACCTATCTGGGGTGTCCCTTGGTCTTCATTAAGCTGTTTGTTTCTAATGTTCTCTATCAAACTTGTGAGGCCATCCCAGAACAGAAGTTGAAAGTATCTACTTTACCTAACTGAACAATTAGGATCGTATGTAATATAGTTTACTTACCATATGCTTGTGATGACCATAAAATATCACATTATCTTCTGTACAACATCATCATTTTTCTTTTTTTCAGATGAGAAGCTTCATTTTTAACCATTTCAGGATGTTTTCTTGTTTAGTTTAATAAGAAAAACAAAAACTAACCTCTACAACTAGTTATTGTAGATTAAATTATGAAAGAGAAAAACTTGACCTTTGCTATTATTAACTTATTAACACAATCTACCCACATCCTTTAATGATCAGAAGTAAAATGCACCCATCAATGCTGTGGCTGTCTGTCTATTAATAGGACTCCTGTAGAAACTGTCCCACCTGATCGAGTTTCTTTTTCTAAAATGTTAAGAGTAAAGCCCTGGTAGGGGAACATCACACACTAATCTACTTTTAAGGCTAGGAATAAAACTTTCCTTTTTGATAAAGCTTATAGTTAGAGTGGCTTAGGTTATCCTGAGCTATCTGTGTAGTTATGCTGCTATAGGCTTAGGCTGCTGGAGGACATAATGACCACTTTCACCCTCTTCACTACATTCTCACACAACTCTCCAATTTTGCATTGTTTGCTGTTATTTCAGCTTTTAACTTTGTTCTCTCTCTTTTCTTTTCCTAGAAGCTACACCTGGCCTGACTCTGTGTCTACCTGTGACACCTTTCTGGAGAGGGGCATCGTTCAAGCTTCTGCTAGCAACAACTTAATGCTCACCCTCTACCGATGATCCACATGGCCCTGTCTTTTAGTGTTTAACCCTTTCTCTCTCCTAAACATGGCGATTGACTGAGCTTTTACTGTGACTAACTCTATGTGCCCTTTTTCAGACTCTAACCTTGAAAACTGTCTCAGAGTTTATCTGTTCTTTCTTTCTAGGTGAAATGACTAAAGGAGCTACATCCATTAACATTTACTTTTCCTTCCATAGAAAGTACTCCTGGATCAGTGCTTCTTTGTTCTCTTTGTGTCTCTGCTCTGTTCTCTCAACCCCCAGTCGGTCGAGGCAGATGGCCGCTCACACTGAGCCTGGTTCTGCTGGAGGTTTCTTCCTGTTAAAAGCGAGTTTTTCCTCTCCACTGTCGCTACATGCATGCTCAGTATGAGGGATTGCTGCAAAGTCAACGCCAGTGACTGTCCACTGTCTCTACATGCTCATCCAGGAGGAGTGAATGCTGCAAGTCACTGACTGGATGCAATCTGCTGAGTTTCCTTAGACAGAAAAACTTTTTATCCAATTTGAATAAATAACTAACTTTGACTGCACTGTTCAATGGTTAGGATTAATTGGAATATATGTACCTTACTTTTGTGAAGTGCCCTGAGACGACATGTGTTGTGAATTGGCGCTATATAAATAAACTGAATTGATTTGAATTGAATTAAACCTGCTTGTTAGATAAAGGGAAAGAAGCACATAAGTGAAAAGAGTTTGAAAGGTAAGAGCAGTCAGTCATCTGTAAAGTTCTCTTGCTCTGAGCTGCTCTCTGGGGACTGGATAAATGATTTGGCAGTTGCAGCAGAGTTATCAGAAGCCCCCAGTGCTCCTCCTGAGTTCCTCAACATTGAGGAGAATCATCACGGCTAATTGGACTCTGAGGTATTTTTGGTGTTGACAGCAAACTGTGTTCATTTTACAACCCACTCATCAGTGAACTCCAGCAAAGGGGAACCAAGTAAGAGTCCCACTCTGACAAGAGCTTCTCTTGGTCTAATGCCTGGCCCTTTTTGTTTGTCAAAGAATCTGACAGCTCTACCCTGGGACTAGATGTGCGTTTGTGAGCTCCCTCTGCGCTGCAGTTGTGACAGTTGTCTTCTAATTTCTTTACTCTGATTGCAGCTGTCATGTCTCAAGTAAGTAACATGCATTTGGAGATCCTGCAGACAAAATGTGAGACATGTCAGAAAAGAGAGGAGACAGCCTGGAGAAGCTCTGCGTTTTTATATTTTATCATTTTGGGTGCTGCATGACTTGAGATATGTTCAGGAGTCCTGTCTCAAAATTACACATGCACAACTTTGAGGATCATTCTGCCCACTTTAATTCTTTATATGTTGATCATATTTCTCTACCACTTCTGATGCCTGTGGAACAGAAACAGACCCACAGCCTCCCATAACCTTACAAGTGGGAATGGTTCATTTTTTGTTGTGGAAGAGGACCTAAATACAGGCAGGAATTAGGTAGAATGATGATAAAAAGATGTTTAACAAAATATAAAAAGAAAAAAGGAACTTTGGGAGAAAAACAGAGCAAACAGTAATCCAGAAGGATTAAAACAAGTGGATCTGACAATGGCTGAATGTAAACCAAGAGTGTAAATACAGAGAAGGGTTATTCTAGGGACAATGATCTGGTGAATTTGGTCATGCTAAATAAGAAGTAGCTGTAAGGGGAGAGGGGAGAGGGGAGCCGAGTCACTGTGTGGCAAGTTAATACTACAAGGGGAACAGAGAGGAAAATAAATGACAAATAGATACACAGAAACACAGGGATTATTAAAACTATAACCAAACAACAAAGCATGAAAGAAACAAGAAGCTGTATAATAAAACATTGAAACAACTCAAAACATAAGAACCAGAACACAAAACTCAAAAGAAACTAAACATGAAATCCAACAGCTCATGGCTGAATGAGGCGCCGTTCTCAAATTCTTTGTTTTATATCAAACCCACCTGAAGTGTTTGTTAATGAAAAGCATAATCTACCAAGAACCCATGGTTCCAGGTATAATCAAGTAAAAAAAAATTATGTTTACATTTGTAAGGATATGGTATGTCCTTCAAAACTACCAGTTAGCTTGTAGGTGGCCTTTGATCTATTGTTATGAAGACTTGGTGACTCCAAGAGACCACCCCTTACTACAGTTTTCTAAAAGTGACCTTTCGGCATTTGTTTTTACCTCCATTACTGTCCAGCTCACCATTTGTGCCTCGTATGACTAAAAGAAAGGGAGCTCTGTGACAGTCCATATTTATACCCCAGGGGAAACAGAAAATTGTGGATTATTAATTGTAAGCTCCTAACTAAGGATACCAAAGTAACAAGTTTATTGGCTTTTTACACATCTTAACCAGAGTTGCCAATAAATGTGGCTGGTGCCATATACATTAAAATAACTGAAGGCCTTTTGGTAATGATGTTTTTTCTTATGCAACCTTCAGGAAGTTCATTTTTACATTGTCTTGGTATGAACTGACCCAGTTTTTAATGTAGAACGTATGAAGTATTTGAAAGATATTCAGCAGGAAGCTTCAGACTCTGTGCTGCACTGACTGCAGAAGTAGATTTCAGAGACACTTAAAGTTTTATTGGACCGTAAGATTGCTGTTGTACAGTAGACACACTTAGAGTGTCTAATTAATTATTTGAATGCTGTAGAGTTCATGTACTGATGATCAGCAGTAACACTGCAGGGGACACTGAGCTCAGATTTCTCTGACAGCTTCAGCAATCTGGGGAGCTGAAACAGAGCCAAGCAGGAGGGCGTCCAATATTTCATTTGGCAAAACCATTCTCCAGGCTTGCATCTCCTCTGGGTTTTTAAGGCCTGAGGCGACAGATGTGAAGCACAGCCACCACCACATTGCCCAGCGGCTTTGGGTCTGAAATTGTCCTGTGTACGAGCGAGAAAACTTGTGCCAGCTCTTGGTGATGGTGTTTATCCTGGTTTTTCTTTCCTTTTAGTGCCTCAGGTCTTAGACAGTTTTTTGCATTTACCCTTCATCACTTTCCTGCGCAGCAAACTCCTCACATCCACTCCCTTGGGCATGACGATGCTCATTATGCTTTCATCCCTCAGCTTGTTTCTCCCTCCCCTCCTCTACATCACTTCTTTGCCTTCTTCCTCATTCTATCCGCTCTCATTATACACTCCTTTGACTTCGCAAGTCATGAGCTTTTGTTTAAATAAAACAAAAACACTAAACATTCGCAAGAACAGAATTAGATAATAAACAGGAAATTAAATTTCCTCCTGCAGCTATCAGCCGCACAGTGATGAATTTATGAATACCTTTTGAGATTAATATTTTCCCCACAGTGCTGAAGAGGAGGTATTTACTGCTGACCAACTCCAAACACTGATTGTTACAACATTACCCAGGTGGCCAGGTAAATGCTCAGCACAAATAATAAAGGGCAATTCTTTAAATCAAAGCTGTCTGTTTATATAGAGACTGGACAACACAGCCAGAAACCTCAAGCACAACTTCATTACAGTTATTTTCAACCAGGATATTAAACACTCACATCTAATCTGGAGATACAACCCTCCACATAGTCTTTGATCTGACAGTTTATTTACAAGTTTGTCTTTTTGTCTCAGATCTGTCATTCAGCTTCATATACACTTGGTCACAATGTTAAAAAGTTTCAATATTCATATTTCCAGGACCCACTTACTGCCTTTATCATTTTAAATTAGTACCTAGCAGGATTAGCTTGGTTACCATTGATAGATTCATAAAGACTGCCAACATTTCCTAATCCAGCATGTTCCATAACAGACAGAATTGCAGTTCAAAAGCAATTTAGCTGTAACTGGTCAAGCATCCAGTTATCTGAGGATGAATAAGTCCAGCTAAATGAACAGTTGGCATGCATTAGAAAAAACTATTTCTTTTTTAGAAACGTATGTTTTTATGCTTCCTCAGAATTTATTTTGAAACACCTTAGTGATACACTAATTAGCCAACTTTGAGTCTTCTTGAAGAGAGTTGTTTGTGCCCCCTGGTAGTGCGGATGTTTACTGCAGGAAAGAACACCAAGGCCAATCAAGAGTAAAATCCAGTCACCGACTGACTTCTCGGGGCATTGGTAATCAGCAAAGCCATTAAAAGTTCTTCATGTAAAATTAGACTAGATCAGTCATCTACAAACACTGATCCCAATCATTCTCCCAATTAAACTCCAACATCCGCTTCAATAATTCCAAACAAATCTGCTCATGTGGAAGACATTTCCATCCCACTTAGTTTTTACAGCATCTCAATGTCTGATTTTAGCATGGATCAGTGTTGCTGCGTTAGAATCCTCCATGTCCCTGATTCCGAGATGGAGAAAACCCTTTTTGTGGAGACATTTCAGACCAGGGGAAGAAGGACAGTGGGGCTGAAAATAGCATGGGGCTGGCTGCAATGCTGTGCACATGGTTTATTCATTCTGAGGATTAGTGCAGGTGACTTAAGGGCCCGGTTCTGTGTGAACTGGTGACAGGCTTGCAAAGGGCTATCTGAGAGTCAGACTGGCTGGTTGGGCAAAGGCGGAGGAAGCTGGGGAGGAATGATGCTGCAGTTCAGACTGCGGATCATTGCTGCACTCGAGCGACCACACATCAGCCTCAACGTGTATTTTTAGAAGTTTCTGTTTCATGCAGGCTAGTCAGCATTGGTAATTAGTTTAATACTGCCATTATTTTTGCATGTTTTCTCATGAGCAAATTCAGAAGTGAACGCACATGCAGGATGCATGAAACATGCAGAATGAAAAACCAAAAGGAAAGCTTGTTAAAATAAACATGGAATAAAAATCCTTCAATTTAAAGAAAATACAGAATTAATCAAAAATTAAAACCCTAAATCAAAACTAAAGTACATGAATGCTGGCTAGAAACAGGAATAAACTGAAGACCTTAACAAGAAAAACACTGAGATTTCTTTAGAGGCATAACTTATGCATCACTTCATCCTCTGTCTTCCTATGACCCAAAAAAGGTTACCCGAATCCCTTAAATGCACCACAAGAACAGGACCAGCTAAAACCAATGCAAAAAAGATGGGCTTTTTTTAAGATGTTTATTTCATCTTGTAGTTTTACCTTGAAGTTATTTGCCTCACGTTTTTCTCTTCCATTCTTACTGGGAAGAGTTGAGATGTAAGGCAGGAATGAGCTAACATGTAGAAACGTGCAGGAAAAAAGGTGTCCTAAATACACTTAAGAGGAGCATGATGTACCCTTGCCACCTTTTACATAAACTTGATGTTATCACATCCTAAAAAGCATGAGAAAAGGAATGAGGGGAGAAACGAGGATTGTTCTAGGAATTGTGTGGACAGATTTGACCTTTACAGAAGTCTTTTAGTCTGCTATGACACTTAAATGACATTAACTTGTAAATAAAATAATAACTAAATAACATATCTCTTACAAACACTGTTCACATAACAGAGATCTAAATTATAATGGGGTGTTGTAACTAAACAATCAACTCAGCTGTGTCAGAGGTCAATTTTTGGGTGATTTGTGTCCTTCTTTATCCATATCTTAGGTGGGACTATAAAAAGACCCGATTAAAAGAACAACAGAAGAAATAAAATTGCATTCTTAGCAGCAACAAGTGTTTTTGATGACTTTTTGGCCCATTCTTCTTTGAAGAAATGTTTTAATTCAGAAACATTGACAGATTTGTGCATAAACAGCCTATTTAAAGTCATAGTACAGATCTCATTTGGATTTAATTTCAAACTTTGACTTGGCTTCTTCAAAACATTCAGTTTGGTTTATTTGAACCATTTAGATGTGGACTTCCTGGTATGTTTCAGGTTATTGTCCTCCTGCATAACCAATATAAGCCTGACTAAGAACAAATGGTCTGACATGTTCTTTTAGGATTTCTTTTTCCTGTTATTTGTGTGTATTAATTTAGATGAGTTTTGTTTTGATTTTCTATTAATACTACATGGGACATACTTTATTGGTGAATGCAAATCTTCAGGTGGCCACATGAGGAGCTATTTGCACTGTGTGAAGAGTCAGATGAGAAGAGTCCAGAAGAGACTGGTTTTCAAGGTGCTACTACCTGTGTTTCTTCTTTGAAGATTTGTGGACTCATTACCTCTTGGTTTTGCTCAGTCAACGAGGTATGTTATATTGTGTCATTTTGGATTTTGCTCATTAATTATTTGCAATCTGTGGAAAGTAAATGAACTTAAGTTATATGATGTCATGCATTTTGCACAGTTTGATAATGGAGTTTAAAGATGAAGAATTGAAATTAAGAATAAAGTCATCAGTAAATGAATAACCGTGGAGCTGTGTATTTCCTGGAGGGAGCGATAGGTAGGGCGGCCACACGTAGGAATGTTAGCTACTGTTCCATGTTTTACTATTGGTTGATAATGGCTCTTACTGAGGCTGGCTAGGCCAAAGCCTAACAGATGGTTTTATAAACCTTTCCAGAATGATAGAGGTCACTGAATTTTGTTTTTCATCTCTTCTTGAATTTCTTTAGATAAGGGCATGATGTGTTGCTTTTGGTATCTTTTGTTCTACTTCATGTTGACAGAAAGGCTCTGTTTAAATGTTTTTGAAGGTATTTATCTAATACAGGTCCTTCTCAAAATATTAGCATATTGTTATAAAGTTCATTATTTTCCATAATGTCATGATGAAAATTTTACTTTCATATATTTTAGATTCATTGCACACTAACTGAAATATTTTAGGTCTTTTATTGTCTTAATGCGGATGATTTTGGCATACAGCTCATGAAAACCCAAAATTCCTATCTCACAAAATTAGCATATTTCATCCGACCAATAAAAGAAAAGTGTTTTTAATACAAAAAACGTCAACCTTCAAATAATCATGTACAGTTATGCACTCAATACTTGGTCGGGAATCCTTTTGCAGAAATGACTGCTTCAATGTGGCGTGGCATGGAGGCAATCAGCCTGTGGCACCGCTGAGGTCTTATGGAGGCCCAGGATGCTTCGATAGCGGCCTTTAGCTCATCCAGAGTGTTGGGTCTTGAGTCTCTCAACGTTCTCTTCACAATATCCCACAGATTCTCTATGGGGTTCAGGTCAGGAGAGTTGGTAGGCCAATTGAGCACAGTGATACCATGGTCAGTAAACCATTTACCAGTGGTTTTGGCACTGTGAGCAGGTGCCAGGTCGTGCTGAAAAATGAAATCTTCATCTACATAAAGCTTTTCAGCAGATGGAAGCATGAAGTGCTCCACAATCTCCTGATAGCTAGCTGCATTGACCCTGCCCTTGATAAAACACAGTGGACCAACACCAGCAGCTGACACGGCACCCCAGACCATCACTGACTGTGGGTACTTGACACTGGACGTCTGGCATTTTGGCATTTCCTTCTCCCCAGTCTTCCTCCAGACTCTGGCACCTTGATTTCTGAATGACATGCAGAATTTGCTTTCATCCGAAAAAAGTACTTTGGACCACTGAGCAACAGTCCAGTGCTGCTTCTCTGTAGCCCAGGTCAGGCGCTTCTGCCGCTGTTTCTGGTTCAAAAGTGGCTTGACCTGGGGAATGCGGCATCTGCAGCCCATTTCCTGCACACGCCTGTGCACGGTGGCTCTGGATGTTTCTACTCCAGACTCAGTCCACTGCTTCCGCAGGTCCCCCAAGGTCTGGAATCAGCCCTTCTCCACAATCTTCCTCAGGGTCCGGTCACCTCTTCTCGTTGTGCAGCGTTTTCTGCCACACTTTTTCCTTCCCACAGACTTCCCACTGAGGTGCCTTGATACAGCACTCTGGGAACAGCCTATTCGTTCAGAAATTTCTTTCTGTGTCTTACCCTCTTGATTGAGGGTGTCAATAGTGGCCTTCTGGACAGCAGTCAGGTCGGCAGTCTTACCCATGATTGGGGTTTTGAGTAATGAACCAGGCTTGGAGTTTTAAAGGCCTCAGGAATCCTTTGCAGGTGTTTAGAGTTAACTCGTTGATTCAGATGATTAGGTTCATAGCTCGTTTAGAGACCCTTTTAATGATATGCTAATTTTGTGAGATAGGAATTTTGGGTTTTCATGAGCTGTATGCCAAAATCATCCGTATTAAGACAATAAAAGACCTGAAATATTTCAGTTAGTGTGCAATGAATCTAAAATATATGAATGTTAAATTTTCATCATGACATTATGGAAAATAATGAACTTTATCACAATATGCTAATATTTTGAGAAGGACCTGTATTCAAATTACTTGGATGGTCTGAAAAATAAGTGTGACATAAACGCAAACACAGCTACAGCCTTCAACAGACTCACATCTTCCACTTTCTGGAAATTTGAAATAGAAGAATTTGATAAGGTGCTAGGGTGTTATGATTTGGGGTTGTTTGGTTTTTGGTTTCTGGGTTTTTGTTGGTCTTATTCACAGTTCAAGTTTTGAATCATGTTTCTGTTTATTTTCCTGGTCATGCTTTAGTTTTGTCGTTTCTTGTTTCACCTGGTCACACTCCATAAATACACACCTGTTCTGTCATTCATTGCGGAAACATTTTTCATGCTCAAGTCTTGTTTTCGGATCATGCCATGCCTGTCTCGCCTGCCCGTTTGTTGTTTTGTTCCTGCCTCCTGCTGTGAGTGAGTTTTTGTTTTTTGTCATTAAATCCTTTTTCACTTACCATCACGCTGCTCGTCTGCATTCTGGGGTCCTATCTCGCAAACCATAACACTAGGGTAATGCTAGTATATGTACTCCCTAGTTTATATGAATTGGTAAAAATTTGACTTCTAACATTTTTCATTGTGGTTCCAGTTAATCATGTGCGGACAAAACTTTTAGGACAAGTTTCCTGTCATTCCTGGCATTTAAACATCATAAGATTTAATGACTTGTGTTTCAGCTTCTCTCTGCACAACTCTACCCAGCAGCCTGATCAAGCACTGCAGAGCAGATCACATAACACAGACAGGGATCTGCAGAACCCAATACAGCCCATCTTTCGGTGTAAGCATCTTTTTAATTGGTTTTAAGGAAAACCCAGATTTGTTAGAAGGTATGGAAGATGGTCTACTTCATATACATTTACACATCAGTATAAGTGATGCCGTATAATGTGCAATAACAGAGCACAAACCTTTTGATCCTTAGTGCACCGTGTAATTTGCCGAAAATGCTTTATTGCTTTTAAGTAAGTAAAATCTGGCACATAGCATCAGCAGCATTATTTTTATTTAAGTAAAAAGTGCCAATCCAGTCATCACATTACTAAAAAACATCTAAATTTAGAGCCATTATGAAATTGCTTCAACAAACAGATTTGTGGAAATAAAAAAGGTTACAACATCTAACTGATGGGCGATGCCAACACTTTTTTATTTGTAGCAACAGTGCATCTATGAAAACCTGATAAATTGGATTTATTTTACCTTGTTTAAATGGGATGAAGCTATAAGGAACCTCAACAATAAGCAGACGGATATAAAATGAAGGATTGCCCAGTGCAAAGAAATTAAACTGGGATCATCAGAGCATTTGTATAGTTTAAGCAAGGTATTGAGCGAGATGCACAAACACACACACAGCAGCTACCCTCAGTAATCCTGCATTGCAAGTATTGTAAACACTGCTGATTGATTGCAAACCGGAAGTAAACCTGTAAGCAATCAAATAATCCACTATGTAAACAGGAGCTGATAGATACACAAGAACTGAGAGAAGCAGTTTGGGGTTCTCAAACAAATCCTGCTTTCATGTGTTTTCTTCTGCTTATTTAAAGCGCAGAGACGCTGTAGGCAGTTAGACAGGGTTGGGGGGTGAGGGGTAGGGGGGTTCTGTGTGTAACATGGTCGCAGAGATGGACGCAGGGCAAGACAACGTGAGAAAGGACAGATGGGAGCAACTGTAGTGACAGGTGAGGATGTAGCCGGTACGAAACGCATCACAGCCAAGGGCTCGGTATGAGGCAAGGGCAAAAAGATGAAAGGAGAGGGGAGTGAAGGGAAAAGAGCTGAAGGCATGTTGTCTCTAGCAAAAAATGGGGTTATAATAGGGAGAGTTAGAATAAGGAATACTCTGTCTTACACTGACATGGCTCTGAGTATTTATTATGCAGGCAAATTCACGAGGAGAGGGAATTAATCATGTTTGTCACTGTTGGGTGGGGATATGTTTTTAAATATATAAATGAAATGTCTTGCTAATAAAAATATCTATTTTCATCTTCCTACAATAAGCCTAGTCATCCTTCCATCCAACATCTATACCGGCTCATCCATGCAGGGTCGTTTGGGGCTGGAGCGTATCTCAAGTGGTCATTGGGCGAGGGGAGCAGTGCCCCCTGAATAGGTCGCCAGTCCATCACAGAACAACAAAGAGACACACAGGACATATAGCCGTGCACATGCACTCATACCCAAGATAACATTTGACCTATGCATGTTTTTGGACTGTGGGAGGAGGCCGGAGTACCCAGTGAGAACCGATGCATGCATTTAAAGAACGCAGGACCTGCTGCGAGACAACAAATGCATTACCATATATTTATTTCTCTATTTATTTATTAACATTTTATGAATTTATTTTATCTATCCTTCTTGGCCATCAGAATCTGTGAACAATTCTACTGTTGCTCTTGTCAATATACAATAATAGGTCTGATGCCGACTTCTGATAAATTAACCAATCAAATGTTAGGGTCTATTTGATAAGCTGCAGATACACTTTAAATTTCTTCATAGTAATTTCAGCTTATTTCAAGTTTATTTATTTAAGTACACAAAGTGAATACAAGACGTGTGCACACCCCTGGTAAAACAAGCTTTTGTGATGTAAGTTTGGACACCGTTTGAAGTAATGCTTTGTTGAACCACCAGGAACCACCTGTTGAACCACCTTGGATACAATTTAAGCATTCAGTCTTCTTTGCTTAGAGTCTACCAGTATCTCACTTCTTGACTCAAAATATTTACCTGGTCTACTTTGTAAAGTTCTCCAAATAAATCAGATTGTCAGATTGACAGCTGCCCTCCTTAGATGACCCCAGAGAGTGTCTCAAATTTAGTTGACTGATTCTGGCCAGGCCATTCCAGAACTCCGGTTTATTTTGGTCAAGCCATTCCTTTGTTAATCTGGATGTATGCCCTGATTCTTATAACAATCTCACTTTATCTTTCATTTTGTAGTAATTCCCTTGTGGTTTTATGTCAAAACTGGTATATGGAACAACTTCTGTCACCCACCTTGACAAAATGCCTGGATGTTTTTTGTTTGTTATGATAATGTTTCTATTTTGCAGTCCTAGTACTTAGTCCAGGCATATGGAAAATATTAGATTGTTGTCACTGTGGAAAACAGCCTCTACTTGCCTGAAATTCTTGCTCTTTGTTCAGTTTTGTTACCAGCCGCTGGGCAGCTTCCATGACCAGAGTCCATAATCCAGTGTCCTCACATATTTTCTAGAATTACAGAAGACTGTCTTCATTGTGCCATCGCATATGGGATCTTGTCTGCCACCTTGCGCTATGGGGTGTGGGGTTGGGATTGGTGGGGGGAGCTGGTGGTGGTGGAGCTGTGGTGTTGGATTGTGGCTCTGATGATTTGGGGGGGGGGTCTCTAAGTGCCGATATACAAGAATGTGAATGTGGATTTAGGCCTAATGTGTGGTGTGTTTCTGTGAGTGTAGGTATGCATGTGTGCAGTTACATGTACATATGTGGAGGTACATGTTTGTCTGTATGTGTACATGTGTATATGTATGTATGTGTGTATGTGTATGTATGCGTGTGGGTATTTATGCATGTGTATATATGCATGTATGTATGTGTATGTGTATGTATGTATATATGTGTAGATATATATATGTGTGTATATGTATATATATAGATAATTGTGTATATATATTTATGTATTAGTTTTTGGTTTGTGAATTCTGGATCAAAAACATAGATGTTAATTAGGAAGGTTACTCAGTTAATTTAAGTGCAATTAGAGGGAGAAGGGGTATTAAAAATAAGTTTTACTTCTTCATACCCCTTTTCAGACAATTTATATTAATTAATAATCAATGTCAGATCTCAGGTTAAATATACTGACAAGTTTGCTTGTTGGAATATGTTTATTTTATGTTTATTTTACTGGTTGCTATTTGTGTTTAAGTTAATTTAATTTATTTGGAACTGGAAATTTAATTTAATGTTTACCAAACACTTTTTTGTATGTTATTTGGATATTTGTTCGTTTGTTATAAGCATTTCTGAAATTGATTTATTTACCGAAATCATTGTCTGAAATAAATAAATAAAAAAAATAAAAAAATAAAAAAATATGTACATATACATATAATGATATTGAATTTTCTGTACCCTTCACCTGGCTGATACCTTTATACAGTGAAATTATTGTAGCCTCTGTGCTAAACTTATGGCTTTAGCTAAACAGAGCAAATAATATTATGCCAGCAGGGCTTTATTTTTGGTTTATCTGATTCAATATAACAGAGGTTAGGTGTGTACTAAAGAAGACTGAAATGAAACTGAAACAAAAGATGCTTTAACAAATTATAATGTGCACACTTTCTTCTTAACAAACTAGCTTCTTGTTTAGTTAAATTGCAAAGCATTGCATATTGCGTGTTTAGAGGTATGTACACTTTGGACATCGTCTGTATTGTTTTACCATATGATAACTTTAAACTTGTATTCATCATTTTCACTATTTATTTATTTATAGAAAAAAAATTTATTGATTTATTTATTATGTTACTGCGTTTTTGGCAGGCAATATGAAAGAGCAGGAGGTGGGAGGTTTTTATTTCTAGCCAGTGAGCCTAAACACAGTTGCATACATGAACACATAAACATAACCGCAGATAAAAAGCTGTGGCAGGAGGCAGTCGCATTCACAACAAGTGAAACTACAGCCACCCAAGAGAAAGCCCAGGAGACTGATTAGTATTTCCTGGATATGCCAATGCATTTCTTTTTTTATTATCAGCCTCAGAGTGGCATTTCCGCTGCAATTACCAAGCTAATCAGTTAACCAGCGATGGTTCCAGTTTTTCTCGAAGCCAGAGTTCAGGCAACATTTCCCTCTGTTGTTTTTCCCTTTTTTAAAAAAATTGGTCTATGGGAAATCTGAGGATTGCTGGTTGATATTCCCCCTGCTTGCTGCCAGGGAAGCCTGTCTGTTTGTGCCACATGTATGATTTGTTGGGACCTTTACATCACTGGATGCTTAAGTTTCTTGAAAGATTTTATGATTATGACATTTTGCATTTATGCCTCTGAATACACTGCGAACTGTCAAGAGAGAAACTGATGTAAAAAGACATCTAGGTGCTCACAGGAGGAAAGGGAAAAGACCCCAGAGAGCATAAAGCTCCGTAGAAGTGAAAATTGAAATTTCCTCATTAACTTAAATAGAAAATGTCTGCTAAGCCACCATGAAAGAAGTCATTCACTCATTAACTGCAGGTATTTAATGTTCGCCCTATGGAGATTACTGTTGGATTTGTCTTGATTTTGCTCTTTTGGATGCTGTTCCTTAAAACTATTGTAATCAGTGTTAACATTGCATCAGCCGCTTGTGCATCAAGTGAAATTGATTGCTTAAGGCGACAAACCCAACACTAACAAAGCTTGTATATCTGCAGTCCCCCACAGCTCTCCTGAGCAATTTGACTTGCAGAAACTTGACAGCTATCATTAACATCCCACATTCATGGTGTTCTGGCTAATTCTTACTGCTTTCATTGAGTCTTTTGCAACAACAAAAAAAAACTACTTACAGATGGATTGAGCAGTGCTGAATTTTTCAGTTAAGGTGGCAAATGGTTCTTTTGGGGATTTGTTGAAGAGTAAAACTGACATCAAAGGTCCTTCTTAAAGTAGAAATCCTGAGCACAAAGTATTGGAAAATGTCTGAGTTTCCAGACTCATTCCATTATCTAACAGATAAAATAACATCTGTTTTATACTGATATATATTTAAATAACAAACCACAAAAGTTACTGTTAAAATAATAATAATCTATTTGTTCTTTGAGTTATGGACAGAGAACCTACAGATAAAAACACCACAAGCCAAAAATCAAAAATCTGGATTCAGGTTTTCTTTAGGTACCAACATTAGATCTCAAGCTCAGCTTTAAAGAATCCTTATTTAGTGCAGGATATTAAGTTAACGCTGCTGATCTAAGTTTGTCCAGATGCCAAAAGAATAGCAAAAGGCCCTTTTACCACTGCTGAATTTGAAGACACCTGCAGCAGTGTGTTGTGTCATGAGTTGAAGAACAAAGAGATGGTAAAAATCCACCTAGCTTTAGTACTCTGTGTTCAGAACATTATGAAAATATGACAGAGAAACCTTGAAATGTGAGTCTGGAAAAGTGTGGATTTTTAAAACTGTGGAGGAGTCCTGTTAAAGCTTCTCTCATTTTTTGTATGTTGCCACATATGTTGGCATTTGTAAAACATGGTTTTAGATGTGGTTTTAGGACTCTCTGCCATTAAAGGTGCGAATCCAAGTATGTAGAAATAAAGTGTAAGGAGGCAGTATGTCACATTGTTGTCACTGTCTCTTTATTTCTGTATGTGTGAGTACTTTTGTTCCCACCAGTGATGTTGTTACATACCTCTGGGATTTGCTCCAGACTCAGTAGTGATGTTAGGCTTTGTTCTTTACTAAAGTCTTTTCAGACCAGTGCATAAATGCCTTTCATTTCAATGCCACTGGAATGCATTTAACCTTGTAGCATTACATATAAAAGAACATTGCTCATTTATACCATTAGTTTCCATAAACATGGATGTAGCAACAGAAAATCCAGTTTGTATGTCTGTCAGATAAATTACATGGTAACAAAGAGTAAGTGAATCAACAAATAGCTAGTTATAAAATCCCTCTCAAAAGTTTGAGCATGCACATTTTTGTTTCCCTTCTCCGTCGGCCATGGAAAACCTGAAAATGAAACATCAAACTACTATTCCCGACAGAGCACATCACCAGGGAATAAAACAATTTTATCCAGGCACTGACAGACTAATGATAAATATCAACTGGTGTTTTTTCACCTTATGCATTAAATATTGCGTTCTCAGTCACTCTGTCAAAACTAAAACAGAATATCTTTCTCAGCTGCCAGCTGGCAAAGCCAGCGTTTAAATGTTCACTTGATTGAAGCTCAGTCTGCGCTGCTACATTTCATCAACTCACAGTCGTCATTATTCACCAGCTTACATTATTTTGAATGTCAGATGTGAAGAGCTTGAATATCTATGGAGTGGACAAATGTTTGATTACTGCAATTCAGACCAGACAAGTGGACTCATCAATTAAATTAATAATTAAATATAATAAATAATATAAGTTGCAGAAACATCAGATGGTGACTAAATGAATTTCCTGGGTATCAAAATGTTAGAGGATAAAATTAATGTTTTCTTTTCCCATCCCCCTCCGTCACAACAAGCATGATTCTGCTTATAATAAAATTGAATGAAAGCCATTAGTCATTGTACCTTGCAATGACATCAGGTAAAACAGACATTACGACTTATTGAGTGATGTTCAGACAAGGAGCTGGAATAGAGGACCTCAGTCTCCGCGCTGTGTGGCTGTGTTTAGGACTGACAGATATACAGTATCTGAAACGGTAAATTGATTCAGTGTTGTATGTTTACTCCCCATTGGTTCAATAAGCAGAGCTGCAGCTGGAGCTGGGGTGGCGTTTTTAAGCGTGTCGTCTAGTCACTCTCTCTTTGTCCTCTGGACAACTGGGACACACCTGTTTTAAAGTAGCAGCAGGAGCTTATTATGCTCCTCAAGTTGTCTCTGTCTGACCCCGCTGGTCCACCTGCACCACCACCACCTCAGTAACAATTCTATGTTAAGAATTAGAGCCTGATTAATCATTTCAAAAACTTTTTCCATATATAATGTGACATGTAATCTGAAAAACTAAATTAAAAACAAAATAATCTTTTTGGAGGGGGAAATGTAAAAGTACAAAAAAGTGCAATAACTTGAGAGAAAAAGTATGCACATCTTGTAACTAATACTTTGCTGAAGGATGTTTTGATTAATTTTGAGCTTTTAGTATTCTTGAGTTCACACAGCCTAACATAAAATAAAGATCAGATTTCTTGGTTGGATTTTTCTCAAGACGTCTCGTCAATTGAAGAAAGCTTTTGCCCTTATTGGCTTAAGTCATAGTTTTGAGAGAGGTTACAAAGGTTCAGAAACATTTCATTGAAGAGCACAAAATGTTCCACACCATGATTTATATGCCAATAAAGAAGGTCATCAATAATTGGAGAAAATATGAAACAACAGTGAAATACACACAATTGACTTTACAAAATACATAATGTGAGTTCTGTCCAAGTATGCATGGTGTTGTTCTAGGACTAACTGTCAAGTGTTGATCAGAGAAACAGCCTGGGGGAAGAAACTGTCTCTTTTAGCAGACAGCGCTCTGTAGCGCCAACCTGAAGGTAAAAGTCTAAACAGTTTGTGTGCAGGATGTGTGTGGTCTGCAGAGATTTTAGCTGCCCTTTTCCTGACCCTAGACTCTAAGTCCTGGATAGAGGGAAGGTCAGCCCTGATGATTCTCTCGGCAGATCTGATTGTTCGTGTGGAGTCTGGATCTGTCCTGTTTTGTGGATGAGACAAACCACACTGAGATGGACGAAGACAGGACAGACTGAATTATGGCAGTGCAGAAGATGACCAGCAGCTCCTGTGTTCTCATGATCTGATCAGTTTTAGTGAACTTTTGCAAGGTAGAGTGGGAAAGTATTACCAAGTTAACATGCAGGATGCTGATAGTCGTACCAAAGAGTAATAAGAAGAAACAGAGGCTTGTTTTGTTTGTTCTGTCTGACAAATCAGTTTTTTAGTTGAGTTGCAAAAAATGTAAAAACACAATTCAAATGGTCTCATTATTTACATCTAGAAAAAACTGGCATTTTAACAGGTGTGTACAGTTTTAAGATCGATTAGTAAGTTTTCCTTCAACGGATCCTGGTGGAAGATTGGGCCTCATTTTGTGTCATTTTGTATTTTTGAATCCAGAATATTAAAGGAGCGTTAGCTTCTTGTTTTACAGAGTATGAGATTTTCACCTGGGGGCACAGTCAAATTGATGCATTTGATGACTTAACGCCTTTAACCATAATGCCCTTATGCTTGTAAAGAGATGAAAACATGATGTTACACCTGGGCCACCTGTCCACTAGATTCTGTGACTCATTGCCATTTCATCACCTGGAGACTTCTTCATCGGTATTAATGAAATAAAGTGTTCCTGCAGCTGTTTGGGAAAAGACCAGACCTTCCACATGTTTGTGGAAATGAACCAAACAAATTGGCTTTGGAAAAGAAGAGTTCTGTGGTGCTGATCATTGAATTTCTTTAACGTACCATTGCTCTCCGCAGAAGTTAATTGTTGGCCAAAACATGTAATTTATGCTGTGTAAACTTATGATAATGTCTTTGTTGTGCACATGACCAGTTATGACTAACTGCTAATGGAATAAATTACATTCATAAACAGTCAAAAAATACACAACAGGACAGTGATTGCTGCTGCTGTGTACATCTCACTAGATACCAATCTTAGCTTGGCACTCCCTCAGTTGTACACCACTATTAGAAAACAAATGCATGCTCATCCAGAGTTCCCTCTCCCCAGCAACAATGCTGTGGTTGCATTATTGCTGGGGACTTTAACATAGCCTGACTTAAGTCTGTGCTCCCTAACTTTGTACAGTATGTACAGTGTTCTACCAGAGGAAAGAACACATTAGATCATTTACTCTAACCTGAATCAAGCCTATGGAACAGTACCTCTTCCTCACCTGGGTATGTCAGACCATCTCTCATTGTTCCTGTTCGCTGCATACAACCCCCTCAGAAATCTGTCACAAAAAACATTAAAATCTGACCTGTATGAGCACTTTCCAGGTTTCAAGACTGCTTTGAGTGCACTAAGAGGAGTAAATTTGAACATTTTGATTTACAGGAGCACACAGAAACTGTTCTGTTCTACATAAAGAGCTGCACTGACAATGTTACAGTAGATGAGTGCATCCGGATCTACCCCAGTCAAAAACCATGGATGAACAAGAATGTCAGGACACTCCTTAGAACTCTGCCTTCAAGTCAGGCGACTGGGGACAGTACAGGGTGGCGAGGGCAGAGCTGCAGACATATGGGCTCAGGTAGAAAAATCTTTCAAAAGAACAACTATTTGTCCCGCTCTCCAGAAATCTGGCCATATGTCAAAAGGAAAGCTGATAAAAGAAAGCCATGAGAAGTCCTTTTTGAAGTTTGTCACCTACAATCTAGAAGTCACAGCCAACATTACCATTAAAAATGCTCTATTCAAATGAGACCAAAATAAAACCTTCTGACCTAAATGCTACATGTGACAGAAAACTAACAATGCTCATCACCTTGAACATATAGCGGTGGCAATATCATGGTGTGCGAATGGGAAGCTGGTCAAAGCTGATGGGAGGATGGATGGAGCTAAATATGCTACAGTCCTGAAAGAAACCCTGTTAGAGACTGCAGAAGACAAAAAGGTCCTGCATCTGTAAGGGCATGTGTAATTGTAAGGAGGTTTTATACAATATTTTCTCAACTAAATGTAAATACTTCCCATGCTTTTTTAGATATTTATCTGTAAAACAAATGTTGAAATTCCTTTGCAAGATATTTGTATATAACTCTTTTATTTGGGTAAACATGGAGCTGTATGACAGAGAGAATTAGAGGTGAACTGTAGGTTAGTTTTAGTAGCTATTTAAAATTATGTATAATATAAAGCATGTTGGGGAGTAGTTACATATGCACTGTTATGTATGTTATATAAGTACTGTAATCATTTAAAAAATTGGCAACAAAACACTATAACTGCCCCATTAAAGGACAGAGAGCAATTAGAGCCTTTGTCTTTATAGTGGGAAATTAGTTTGGGCCTCATGGTTTTTCACTAATAATTATATTGCTGCTCACATTCAGTGATTTGGTGTGTGACTATATACATGTGTATATATATATATATATATATATATATATATATATATATATATATATATATATATATATATATATATATATATATATATATATATATATAATGTGTGTGTGTGCGAGAGAGTGTGTCCTTTTTTTAAATAGTTATCAGCACACTGCATTATCACCTCTGACACCTTATTAAGGACAGAGTTGTTTTAATTATACACTGATATCAGTGAGTGGAGATAACTGAGTGGCAGTCATTATGGGTACCATTAGCATTTGAAGACAGACAAATGAGTTCCACTTTGTGAAGGTGGGCTGCACACGTTCAGATATGGTGAAAGAAAGGAAGGATGCATAATGAAATGTTAGGAGAAGCAGAAAGCTGCTGGAAACGAGAGCTTAAGATAATATTCATATAATTAAGGGTGTCAGGTTGGTCAAATAAAGTGAGAACACAGTGACAAACTTGGTAGTCAGGGAGCAATTTGTCATATTTTGATGTGTGAAGGAAAATAGCAGAGGTGTAAATAAAGACGTGAATGATAGCTACTACCTTTTCAAGTTCTCAGCTCACTGTCACACTGACATAAGATGGGAGTCTCTTTAATGTTTCTTTCAAAATGTTTCCTGAGGAACGGATCCATTCACTAAAAATGTTTTACTGGCTGTTTTACTGCCATCTTTAGAAAGAATTACACTGATTAAGTTTTTTTTTTTTTTAAACTGAATTTTACCAACTTTACAAAGTTCACTATGAGATGTGTGGCCTAACTGACTGATGAAACAGTATTGAAAAGCTGGTTATACACTTAGTGATCCAACCCATGTTCACTAACTGCATATAGTACATGCATTCATGTTGAACATTAATTTTCTACAATTCAAACTGTTCTATAAACATATTAAAGTTGTTTTCTGATTTTAAAGAGTTTTTAAAAAAAGGTTCTGGTGCTTGTTAGAACGAAAGTCAGTTCTGAGAAAAGCCAGGTAATGCAAAAGCCAAAGCTTTTAAACGTGAAGGTGCTCTTTATTCAGTCTGACTGAGCCTGAGATATTTTGCAAACAATTTTCCAAATTCGCTAAATTATGTGCTACCCTTTGTTGGTCTGTCACATAAAATCCCAATAGTTTGTGGTTTTAATGTCACAAAATGTAAAATGGTTTTAGGTGTTTGAATAGGCCCTGTATGTATGCCTTTACATCCAAGAATGAGGTTTTGTGTATTAACTTGTTGCTTTCCAAAGTAAAATGGAGGGAAAATCATGTCATTAGTGATGATTCTTTATAATTCGCCATTAATTATCTAGACAGGTTTATTTGAGTAAAGCATGCATCACCTTACCTGTATGCAGCTTGTGAATGAGAGAAACCCCCAGATGATTACAGCAAAGGTTAGTAGCAAGTGTTCATCCCCCAGCTCCATCTGTCCACTTTCTCTAGCATCTTGGCATTATTTAGGGGCACAGGGGGAGAGGACCTAAATCCCAGCATGCTCTTGGATGCCCTCAGGACCTTCTTTGCTTTGAGTAACCACCGAGGCAGCTGATCATTGAAACGTGTAGCTTCAAAGAACCAGCTAGAAGTAGTGTGGAAAAAAAAAAGAAAACAATAGCTGGACTTTTCATATTTTATTAAGAAATGCAGGGAGTTCAGATATACAGCAATATTAGGATTCTTTGCATGCTGCTCCTGATCGCAGGGTGAACCACTTCAGGCTAGAAGACTGGGAGTCAGTTGTGGTTGTACTGAAGGGAATATATAACAGACAGCCAGCGCAATAAGAAGGACACGTGCTCTACTTTTTAACCCCCTTTTCCCTCAAAAGACCTCATCCAGCTCTCGGCAATATTGACGCTCTTTTGTCACAACCCTCTGATTATTGGAGCCATGTGTTTTAAATTCATCCTAAAGGTATTTGCTGTCTGGAGCCCTTCATCTGTGGTTGAGATATGTTGGTATATGCAGATGCTGCTCGGAAAAGTGTGCCATGCACTTCTGGGTTCGGCTTTCTCTTTGATTTGTGCCGCAGTGAGGCGCTCATCAAGTCATTTGACTGCATTATTTATTTTGATTAAAAAAAAGAATAAAACATGGAGTCACCTTGAGGGATGTCTCTCATTAGTTACTCTAGAATATATGGAAGACAGTAGTGCTTGTTTTTCTTGTCTTTTTTGGGGTTTTTTTTTCATCTCTATTCACAATAGATTAAGAAATAGATCTACAGATGTGTTGTTATAAGCCTACAGTAAAGAATATATCTGTATTTAGGGTGACAAGTTTCTGCCTAAACAAGCGGTTGTGCTATCTTTGCAAGCCTGTCACAAGGAGGAACAAGTCTGATATTCACATTATAAATCTCAGTGGGATTCCCTAACCCTAACCCTAACCCAAAACAAAAAAAAAAGTAGAGAAAAATAAACAGCCATGCAGATGGCTTTTATATGCCTTATTGATAAGAAAACTATTTAAATCCATAAGAATAATTATATTTTAAGTAATTTTTGGAAATAGCTGGCAGTGTAAGAGCATGTTGTTTATAGATGCAAATCAGTTTTATATCAGTTTGTCACATATTGCTTTTTTCTGTTATTAGCTGCTTCTGTTAAATATAATTAGAAATGTTTTTCTTAATTTTCAAGAGTTTCTAGTTATTTATGAACATTTTCCATGCGAGTTCATCGAGCTCAGCTGTTGCATTTTACACTCAGCCTCCACAACCTTGTATAGATATATCTGCACTGCTTTTTTCCTGTCTAATGGCCTCTTTAGTGTAGCTTTCACATGGAGCCTGATCCCACTTTCACACAACCAGCTATTACAAGTACTGTAACTGCAAGAGGTGTGATTCTGAGTGAGCTTGCATGAAGGCATTACCGTGAATTTATACAAAACTGCTCATGCAAAATCCAAACACAAATTAATCTGTCTCATCTTGTTTTGTGAAAAATCAAAAAAAAAAAAAAGAAATTGGGATTTAAGACTGAAAAAGTGTATGCATAATCCTTAAATCTTTGCACATTTGTCATGTTACAGCCACAAACTTCAGTGTATTTAATTGGGATTTATGTGGTAGACCAACACAAAGTAGTGCATTATTGTGGAGTGGAAGGAAAACAATGGTTTTCAAAATATTTTACAAATTAGAATCTGAAAAGTGTGGCATGTGGTTGTATTTAACCCTCTGAGTCAATACTTTGTAGGACCACTTTTTGTTGCAATTACGGCTACCAGACATTTGAGGTATGTTTCTAACAGCTTTGCACATCTACAGACTGAAATTTCTACCCAAGCTCAGTCAGACTGAATAATTTTTAAATGTTTGATTTCCTGCCTCAGATTTTCATTTGGATTTAGATCTGAACTTTGACTGGACCATTCTAATACATCAATTATATTTGATATAAATTATTAAATTGTAGTTCTGGATATATGTTTATGGTTTTTGTCCTGCTGGAAGGTCTGCACCCTGTCTGAGGTCTTTTGCAGCCTATAATAGGTTTGCTTCTAGTGTTGTCCTGATATTTAGCTCATTTCATCTAACCATCAACTAGGAACAGCTTCCCTGTTCTTGCTGCAGAGAAGCTTCCCCACAGCATGATGCTTCCACCAGGTTTCATGGTGGAAATGGTGTGTTTAGCTTAATGTACAGTATTACATTGCTCCACAAATATATATATTTTTTGCTTATAGGTCAAAATATTGAGTTTTAGTTTAATCTGACCAGAGCACCTTCTTCCGTTTCTGCTGTGTCCCCTAAATGATGACTTGTCACAAATTTTAAGAGGAACTTCCTTTCTATCAGAAATAGTTTCCATTTTGCCAGTCTTTCAAAAATGCAAGATTTGTAGGGAGCACAACTGATTGTTGTCCTCTTGACAGTTTTTCCCACCTGAGCTGTGGATCTCTGAAGCTCCTCCAAAGTAACCATGGGCCTTTTGCCTGTTTCTTTGACACACCTTTCAGTTTGAATAGATGGCCATGTCATGGTAAATGTGTGGTTGTGTTTTTTCTCTTTGAATCTTTGAATGATGTATTCAACAGAGCTCTGTGAGACGTTCAAGGATGTTTTATAATCTAGCCCTGCTTTAAACCTTTCCATATCTGTATCCCTGGCCTGTCTGCTATGTTGCTTGGTCTTCATTATGCTGGATGTTCACTAATGTTCTCTTCCCAGAGTGGCTGTATTAATACTGAAATTAAATTACACACAGGTTAACTTTACTGACCAATAAGGTGACTTTGGAAGGCATTTGCTTGCACTGGATTTTATTTAAAGGTATAAGAGTAAAAGGGGATGGATACACATTGATGCATGCCTCACGTTTCACACTTTTTGAAGGTTTTAAATCTATGCGTACTGTTCCTTACAATTCAGTTCTACACCACTTTGTGTTGGTCTTTGATACAAAATTCCCCAAAAACTCAGATGAAGTTTGCAGTTGCAACGTGAAAGATGTGGAAAGTTTAGTTACAGTTTATTTTGTGTGCGTTTAATTTGTCTTTGCAGTTGGAGGACTGGTTTCTCACTGTTTTTTAAATTGTTGTTACAGCTTTGTGTCAGCCCTGCTTTAATTCAATTCAATTCAGTTTTATTTATATAGCGCCAATTCACAACACATGTTGTCTCAATGCACTTCACAAAAGTTAGGTACATACATTCCAATTAATCCTAATCATTGAACAGTGCAGTCAGTTAGTTATTTATTCAAATTGGATAAAAAGTCTTTCTGTATAAGGAAACCCAGCAGATTGCATCCAGTCAGTGACTTGCAGCATTCACTCCTCCTGGATGAGCATGTAGAGACAGTGGACAGTCACTGGCGTTGACTTTGCAGCAATCCCTCATATTGAGCATGCATGTAGCGACAGTGGAGAGGAAAAACTCCCTTTTAACAGGAAGAAACCTCCAGCAGAACCAGGCTCAGTGTGAGCGGCCATCTGCCACGACCAACTGGGGGTTAGAGAGAACAGAGCAGAGATACAAAGAGAACAAAGAAGCACTGATCCAGGAGTCCTTTCTATGGGAAGTAAAAGTAAATGTTAATGGATGTAGCTCCTTTAGTCGTTTCACCTAGAAAGAAAGAACAGATAAACTCTGAGCCAGTTTTCAAGGTTAGAGTCTGAAAGAGCACATAGAGTTAGTCACAGTAAAAGCTCAGTCAATTGCTATGTCTAGGAGAGAAAAAGGGTTAAACACTGAAAGACAGGGCCATGTGGATCATCGGTAGAGGGTGAGCATTAAGTTGTTGCCAGCAGAAGCTTGAACGATGCCCCTCTCCAGAAAGGTGTCACAGGTAGACACAGAGTCAGGCCAGGTGTAGCTTCTAGGAAAAGAAAAGAGAGAACAAAGTTAAAAGCTGAAATAACAGCAAATAATGCAAAATTGGAGAGTAGTGTGAGAATGTAGCGAAGAGGTGAAAGTGGTCATTATGTCCTCCAGCAGCCTAAGCCTATAGCAGCATAACTACACAGATAGTTTCAGTTCAGATTATTCAGTTAAACGGCGCTTATTTTCAACAATGTCGTCTCAAGGCACCTCACAAAGGGTCCCACTGGTCATTGTTATACTAAAAACCACAAGGATTGGGATACCTCTCTCTGTCAGACTGATTATAACCACTGGAAAAGAGAAGGGGTCATACAGGTAGCAGAAATGGAGGGTGTGTTTGCAACTCAACCATAACTGAGCCGGTTTAGGCTAAACCTGACTCCCCCTTACTCCTTCCGACAGGGAGGGTGGAAGGCTCCCTCCCTGATAACCTAAGCCACTCTAACTATAAGCTTTATCAAAAAGGAAAGTTTTAAGCCTAGCCTTAAAAGTAGACAGGGTGTCTGCCTCATGGACTAAAACTGGGAGCTGGTTCCACAGGAGAGGAGCTTGATAACTAAAAGATCTGCCTCCCATTCTACTTCTAGAGACTCTAGGAACCACCAGTAAACCTGCAGTCTGAGAACAAAGTGCTCTGTTAGGAACATATGGAACCATCATATCTCTGATGTATGATGGAGCTAGATCATTAAGGGCTTTATATGTGAGGAGGAGGATTTTAAATTCTATTCTGGATTTAACAGGGAGCCAATGAAGGGAAGCTAAAATAGGAGAAATATTATCTCTCTTTTTAATTTTCATCAGAACTCTTGCTGCAGCATTTTGAATCAGCTGAAGGCTTTTAACTGCATTTTGTGGACATCCTGATAGTAAAGAATTACAATAGTCCAGCCTTGAAGTAACAAATGCATGGACTAGTTTTTCAGCGGCACTCCTGGACAGGATATTTCTAATTTTGGCAATGTTCTGGAGATGAAAGAAGGAAATCCTAGAAACCTGTTTATTATGGAATTTAAATGACATATCCTGGTCAAAAATAACATCAAGGTTTTTTACTTTATTATCAGAGGTCAATTTAATGCCATCCAGGTTAAGTGATTGACTAAGCAGTTTCTTTTTTAAAGACTCCAGTCCAAAGACGACATCTTCTGTCTTGTCTGAATTTAGAAGCAAAAAATTTAAAGTCATCCAAGTTTTTAAGTCTTCAAGACATGCTTGTAGTCTATCTAACTGGTTGGGTTCATCAGGATTTATGGATAAATAAAGCTGAGTATCATCAGCGTAACAGTGAAAATTTATCCCATGCTGCCTGATAATTTTACCTATTGGAAGCATATATATAGTAAAGAGAATTGGCCCAAGTACTGAACCCTGTGGTACTCCACAATTAACCCTGGAGTTTAAAGAGGATTTATCATTTACATGAACAAACTGGAATCTGTCAGACAGATAAGATGCAAACCAGCCTAGCGCTGTTCCCCTGATCCCTACTGCATATTCCAGCCTTTTTAAGAGAATATTATGGTCGACTGTATCAAATGCAGCACTGAGATCTAACAGAACCAGTACAGACACAAGTCCATTATCTGAGGCCATAAGAATATCATTAGTGACTTTCAGCAGAGCTGTTTCAGTGCTATGATGAGCTCTGAAGCCTGACTGAAACTCTTCAAACAGGTCATTGCTGTCATTGATAATCACACATTTGATTAGCAACTATTTTCTCAAGAATTTAAAGGGGAAACAGAAACTCATCCTGCCCCGAGACTTCCCCCTGTGCACCAACAAAAGAAATTTCAACGATATCCCATAGATGTACACTTTTTTAGAAAGAGAAAAGTACTGTTCTTTCCCTGCACCTTTGGGCTTGTTGAGAATTAAAAACAGTAAAAAACTTCTTTAGTGCTGCATATAAAACAGCATATTTGGTTGAGGCAAACCTCTCATCCTTTCATTTATATTATGATGGTGTGGTTCAAACAAGATGCAAAAGATTTATAAAGGTTTTCACATATGTCTGAAAATCACTGTCCAGATTCTCATATACAGGTCCTTCTCAAAATATTAGCATATTGTGATAAAGTTCATTATTTTCCATACTGTCATGATGAAAATTTAACATTCATATATTTTAGATTCATTGTACACTAACTGGAATATTTCAGATCTTTTATTGTCTTAATACGGATGATTTTGGCATACAGCTCATGAAAACCCAAAATTCCCATCTCACAAAATTAGCATATCATTAAAAGGGTCTCTAAACGAGCTATGAACCTAATCATCTGAATCAACGAGTTAACTCTAAACACCTGCAAAAGATTCCTGAGGCCTTTAAAACTCCCAGCCTGGTTCATCACTCAAAACCCCAATCATGGGTAAGACTGCCGACCTGACTGCTGTCCAGAAGGCCACTATTGACACCCTCAAGCAAGAGGGTAAGACACAGAAAGAAATTTCTGAACGAATAGGCTGTTCCCAGAGTGCTGTATCAAGGCACCTCAGTGGGAAGTCTGTGGGAAGGAAAAAGTGTGGCAGAAAACGCTGCACAATGAGAAGAGGTGACCGGACCCTGAGGAAGATTGTGGAGAAGGGCCGATTCCAGACCTTGGGGGACCTGCTGAAGCAGTGGACTGAGTCTGGAGTAGAAACATCCAGAGCCACCGTGCACAGGCGTGTGCAGGAAATGGGCTACAGGTGCCGCATTCCCCAGGTCAAGCCACTTTTGAACCAGAAACAGCGGCAGAAGCGCCTGACCTGGGCTACAGAGAAGCAGCACTGGACTGTTGCTCAGTGGTCCAAAGTACTTTTTTTCGGATGAAAGCTAATTCTGCATGTCATTCGGAAATCAAGGTGCCAGAGTCTGGAGGAAGACTGGGGAGAAGGAAATGCCAAAATGCCAGAAGTTCAGTGTCAAGTACCCACAGTCAGTGATGGTCTGGGGTGCCGTGTCAGCTACTGGTGTTGGTCCACTGTGTTTTATCAAGAGCAGGGTCAATGCAACTAGCTATCAGGAGATTTTGGAGCACTTCATGCTTCTATCTGCTGAAAACCTTTATGGAAATGAAGATTTCATTTTCAGCACGACCTGGCACCTGCTCACAGTGCCAAAACCACTGGTAAATGGTTTACTGACCATGGTATCACTGCGCTCAATTGGCTTGCCAACTCTCCTGACCTGAACCCCATAGAGAATCTGTGGGATATTGTGAAGAGAACATTGAGAGACTCAAGACCCAACACTCTGGACGAGCTAAAGGCCGCTATCGAAGCATCCTGGGCCTCCATGAGACGTCAGCAGTGCCACAGGCTGATTGCCTCCATGCCACGCCGCATTGAAGCAGTCATTTCTGCCAAAGGATTCCCGACCAAGTATTGAGTGCATAACTGTACATGATTATTTGAAGGTTGACGTTTTTTGTATTAAAAACACTTTTCTTTTATTGGTCGGATGAAATATGCTAATTTTGTGAGATAGGAATTTTGGGTTTTCATGAGCTGTATGCCAAAATCATCCGTATTAAGACAATAAAAGACCTGAAATATTTCAGTTAGTGTGCAATGAATCTAAAATATATGAATGTTAAATTTTCATCATGACATTATGGAAAATAATGAACTTTATCACAATATGCTAATATTTTGAGAAGGACCTGTATATGTGGTCTTAGTTTCAATAACTTGTGGTTCACATGTGCACGGGCATGCTTCATTTTGAGACTCACTAACTTCCTTCAGAAATCCTCAGGTGCTAAAGCACCCATGTCCATCTATTACACAAAGATTAGCAAATAACCCAGTTGTAAAGCTTATTTCAGCCTTTCTTTAGACAGCTATGGCACCGGTCCTGTAATGGTGATGCAACAAATAATCAAAAAAGTGAATGCAGAAAAGTCTGAGAAGCCAGTTATGTAAAAAAATAAATAAATAAATAAAATAAAACGAAGCTGTTATAATGCAAAAATGGTGGAAGATCTCGGTATTGCCCATGACAACCAAATTCCGTTGGTGCAGAAACAATGTTTTTTTTTTATTATTTAACCTTTATTTTTCCAGGAAAGAAATCTATTAAGATTATTAATCTTTTTTACAAGGACGTCCTGGCCAACTATCCACAAATCTTCATAAATTGTAAGCAGCATTCTAGTATTGTTGCAGCCCTGCAGCTAGTAGGTATTTTGGGGTGTGAAGAACAATAAAGTAGCTTCATCTAAATTTTAATATCCAGTGGAAATGAAGCTGGGCTCAAATCACATGAAACACCGTTAATGAGGATAAGATGTGACAGCACACTGCAGGAATAAAAAGAATATCCCACATGGCCCATAATAGTCAGTAAGACTCCCCTCAAATGTCATCCCCCATCCAGTTAGTAAAAACACAAAAAATCTTTCTAAACCATAACATAGTTAACAAAGTTTGATTCTGAATTGATTGAAAAACTAATGTATGATGTTTTTAATTGATGTATGATGCGTTAGAAGAAGACATCCTAGTGAAATGTGACTGAGAGGAAAGTCTCTTAGCAGAAACATTTCTAATTCTTAAATGCAGCAAAGGTTTTCCAGAGGGCTCTACTGAATTATCCTGAATATTTCCAACTGTTGCCAAGTGTGTAATTTTTGGGATTTATTGTTGGATGAAAATCCTTCTCTACAGAGATATTATAAAAACACACAAATTGGTTCACTTCATGAGAATAATGAAAATTATATATTTCAGTTTTAAAACATGTTTGAACTCCTATTTCTTCTGTGGTTAAATGCACCTTTTTATGTCCTCACCAAACATCCACATACAGATTTTGTTCAGTATTTGACCTTACTTCTAAATAGAACTGCTATAAAAACATTTTAAAAGCACTTCTTGTCTGAAGGCCACATTAAAATTACATTTCTTGCTCATTACCCTGCTGTTTGTGTGGTGATGTAATTTGTCAGTTGTAGTAGGTAAACACTCTTGATTTTTCATTAGCTGTAAGCAGAAAATTGTAGGTTCCTAGGGTTGCACATAACTGACGACTGGACTCTACAATCCACATCCATCATCAAATGGGGTCAACAGCATTTATATTTTTTGCACCCAATGAAGAGAGCACAGCTGCCCCTTAGTGTGCTGACAAACTCCATCTCCATCTGGTGTGGCAGCTGCAGCACCTTCAAAAGGAAATCACTACAGCGGGTGGTGAGGACTGCGAAGAGGATCATTTGGACTTTTCTCCCATCCATCCAAGACGAGACATATAAGCACTGTCTTAAAAGAGTGTGGAAGATCCATGACTCCACACACCCCCACCATGCACTCTTTGCCCTGCTCCTTTCAGAGAGGAGGTTCTGTAGCATCAGAAACAGAACTGCAAGGTGTGGAAATAGTTTCATCCGGAGACAGACTGCTAAATTTCCACTGAGGAGAAGTCGATTCCCGCTATTTCCTCTTCATTGGGACACTGCCTTATTTGCTCTGCCAGGTACCTTTATCCAGTTTACATGTAAATAGTGGAATTTAAAAAAATTATTTTCGTCTTCTATTTTTGTGTTTATATTGTACTCCTGTGTGCATTCCTTGCACCAAAATGTTAATAATCATCTTTATTGGTCATTGCACATGTACATTACAACAACATTTGTCTTCTACATTTAACCCATCCCTTACAGGGAGCAGAGGGCTGCCATTGTGCAGCGCCCGGGGAGCATTCTGGGGCTAAGGGTCTCGCTCAAGGAACCAGAGTGGTAATCTGTGGGATACAAACCTGGCCCCTTGTGTCCCCTCTGGAACACAAACCTCCTGTTCTAACCACTAGGCCACCACAACCCATTGTCATATGTGTACATCAGTTGGTGGATGTGTAAATGACATTCGCTGGTCATTCGCTTATTGCTGCCATCTAATACGGCTTGAAGCAAAGGTGAGCAGTTAAGGAGGACTTTATCCCTTTCAGGGATAGTTCAGCATTTATGAATTCCGATTCTGTTAAAACCCTAGAAGTCTAGTAATGACAGCACATCCATGTTGATCAAGTTCTAGTTGCAAGTTAGAAAAACTGGTGGGATTTGTTAATTGTGGTGGAGCTAATAAATATTTGCAGATGAATGTGATAAAAACACTTTTCTTTCCATTTGATGCATTCAAACCCTACAAAAGCTTGACAGAGAGATTATACATTGGCATGTGTGCCACTGGTTTAATGAGTGAAAAGCCATCAAAAAAAGCAAACCCATTTTGCAATCCAAACTACATTTAATATGCAGTGGTAGGCATATTAAATGTGAATTTCATATTGTTCCAACTTCTAGGTTTAGAGGAAGTTTTGTTTCTTTGTCTGACGTGCTACTTGGATTACTGACTTTGAAGGATACAAGAAGAACGCAGGGTCTTAAAATAGTATCATTCCAGACAGGTTGATCCTGGGAGCTCCTACCCTACCTAAAAAAGCTCCAATCTCAAAAATGTCTTGGAGTTTAATTGAAATGTTATTTCATAGCCTTTTGAATCACAAACACGTGAGCTTTAGATTGTTATTTACATAGAAGCTGTTGTAAATTAAGCAAATTCATAAAGTGATATTTAATAATTTAGAAAATGCATTCAGATAATGCTCATTGGTCAGATTGGTCAGAAAAGTGTTCTTTGAAAATAACCTTTAAGCTGGTAGTAAACAAAATTTTTTTATCAAGCCAATAGTTCTGTATTAAAAATGTTTTTTATTGGTCTGATGTAGTATTCTTATCAAAACTGTCATTGTATCATATTTAACAGAAATAAAGGCGTGTGTAATTAATGTGTGTAATGTGTACTTTTTGAATAGAATTACTGAAATGATGTTCAATAATATTCTAATTTACCTAATATGATTGCAGAATGATTTTCTGTGTGAACCACAGACTGAGAACAATGCATGACTAGCTGTTAGCTTCAGCCTTTGGGACCACCTGATATGGATTTATACAGAGTGAAAATGCTGATCAGAAAGGTTGCAGATGACACCACAGTGCTCAGGCTCATTACAGAAAGAAAGTCCAAAAAGGTCCAAAGACTGGCATTGTGGAGTTCAGCTAACAATCTCTGGATAACCAAGGAGGGTATCATAGATTTCTGATGGACTGGAGGGGAGCCCGCCATATATAGCAACAGGAATCATGACAAGTGAGTGCCATCCTTCAAATTCTTGTGTGGCCGTGTCCTAGAGACCCTCACCCTCACCTTAAAAACCAAGGCAGTGATAAAAAAGACCCAGTCTGAGTATCCTAACAAACAGAGCCCACAACAGAAGATTTAGGTGCCCCTTTTATCACTTGACAATATAGAATGTGCTCAGATACTGAATCACAGTATGGTACACAGGGACCTCTGCAGCAGACAGGAAGTTCTTACAGAGTGGCATAAATACGGCCCAAAAATCTAAGGATGGCTAATGCAGCTTAAAGAGACCTGCAACACAAAAAGACAAAATCGAGGTGCGGTGCTGGCCCAGCAGTAAAGCATGTGGCCCATGTATAGAGAGGCGCTAGTGCTGGAAAACAAATCTTTAAAAAAAAGACAAGATCATACATCATCTGTTTCATAAGATGCCTGTCACTTTATGGTTCTATATAATTACAATTCTAAATTTATCTTATCTTTATCTCACTCAGCACATTCAAAAATGTGCTGCTACATAGCTACTAACACAAACATCCTTTAGTTTAACTATTTATTTTCCTTCATTTGATGGCAAATAAATATTAATACATTAAAAAAAACTTTTTTATCTCACTGAAAGGGGAAAAGGGGATCTGATTTCTATCAGTTTCCAAAAGCGTGTGTGCTGTCGAGGTTCTCTGTGATGTTTCTCTGGTCGCCTGCTGTCCTTTTGTCTCTGACAGCGCACATCAGGGAAGCCAAGTCTCCATCACAGCAAACACAAAAGTCCACCCCACCCCCTGCCGTCCTAAGCACACAAAGAAACATGCATGAAATGAGGTGATTGAAAAAAGGATTGATTCTTTCTGATTCTTTCAAACACTGCACAAGACAAAAAACAACAGTAGTTCCTTCTTCTGTAGAGTCTGACTTTGAAACAGTTTTTTTCCTTCTTTGTAAAATCACAAATTATAGCTGCTGAGGTGGTACGAATATTCTGGAAGCAAAACTCCTAAGTAATAGTCTTTTTTGCTATCATAATTGAGTCTGAATTGTGCCCAAGTTAAAATGAAATAGCATGAACCTGGCTGTATGTGAAACAATCTTCTCCTTCTTTTTAATATTGAATTAGTTGTGATTAAATCATTTTTTTTTGGAAGGTTGAGTTCCTTTTTTCCTTGCCACACCAAGGCCTGATTACTGCCAGACCTGTAGAATCAAGAAATCACTTCAATATAACAAATCTGACAACATGAAACAGCCTAGAAGATCTCAATAAGGAACATATCATGCTCTCATCCAATTAAATTCAAAAGCAAATATATGTCTTGAAAGGGTTACAAAGCCATTTCTCATGCTTTGTGTCAGTGGTAAATCTTCCCAGCAGTCGCTAGTCAATCAAAATTACTGTAAAAGGGCATCTTTGACTCATCCAGAGCGGCACAAACGAACACAGAACATCTAAAGCACTAAAGTACTGCTTGCCCTATTTGCTTGCAGTGCTAAGAAATTGGGCAAAATAGGTAAAGTCACTGCTGACCAAAGGGTCTATCTCTGCAAAATAAACATCACTGAACATTGTGGTGGTATTATGATGGTCAGGGGCTCCTTTGCTTTAATTGGAAGCTGGTTTAAAGCGATTTTACAAAGAAGAGTGGGCCAAACTCCCTCCACAATGATGTAAAAGATGGATTGAAGGTTTATGAGCAAAGCCCGACGGCAGTTGTTGGGACCAAGTGCAGCACAAGCAGATATTAGGTTTAGGGGGAAATAACCTTTTCACATATGCCCAGATCTGTTGGAAAAGCTTGTTTCCTTTAATCATCAAGCAATAACTGTGTGTGCAATACATAATATATAAAGGAACAGACAATGATGCTCTTAATAATCTTTAATGTTCATTGCAAGCCATACAGGTGACACATTGAAAGGCTTTCAATAATTGCAAACAACCTATGACTGCAGGATTATCTTGACACTGAACAACACCTGTTTCAGTCTTTAAACTGGGTACTTCCTTCGACAAGTTAAACGCTGTGTGCGATTATCTTTCTTTCTCAGTGTGAACTTCCTATGCTGCTATGGAATTGGGATGGTAGCAACAACGTTTGTGCAGCACATTTATTTTGGGAGGTGGTGGGGTGTTTGGGAGATTGGGTTAGAGTTGCTTACATGCATTATCCGCAAAACGGATTTATCTTTTAGTATTCAGCAAAAGCAAGTGACAAGCCGAGATATCTAAAGTCTCAGCGGGTTTCTCTCGGCAGTGTGTGAAATTTGTCTCACGGAGGAGTTTTGCACCAGGGGTTACAGCTGCAGGGCCTGTTTTCCCTCCTGGCAGTATTCCCGCCATCTAAACTGCTCCGAGAAAAAGTCAAGAGAAAAAGTCTGCTCCGGGAGTCCCCCTCCCCCCCAGTACCGCCTGCTTTCATTAATTGTGGTTTGTCCCACCTTCAGCTGGGTGGTATTTTGGGAAAAGCAAAAAGTGAAAGATGTTTGATGAAAGGAGGGTTTGTCAGCTGCATGGAAGCGGAAAGGTGCTCTTCTCCAGTGCAGGAAGAAAAATGCTCCAACGGCGCCGCTCTATTTGTCTGTTGATGTTTTCTTATTAATGAGGGCGATGGCTTCCTGCTCCTCTGCTGGGATTGCATTAGTTTCCCTGGTAAACAAGAGCTTGGGACACCTTTCTGTCTGGCTCCCAGTTCAGTGCAGATCGACTGTACTAGATGGTCACAGCCCATCCCCCCAAAACAAGGTCATATACTTGAATCATCATGATGTTTCTAAAATAGGTGTACGAGTGTGCAGCTACACTGTGTGTATTATGAGAGGTTTTCTGTGAAAGATAAGAGATGCATGTACATCGCCAGTATTCAAACCCTATAAACCTTGGCAGATTTTTTTCACATTATGAACACCAACATCAAGGTGTTTTCTTAGAATTTTCTGTGATAGACAAAGTAGTGTATAATTGTAATTGGATAAAAATTTGTAAATAGTTTCCAAATTTTTTAAAATATGAAAAATGTTATGTGCAATCAATTCTGATGTAGTCTGCCTGTGTGAAAGTTAATCTCGGTATTAATACAGGTATTCTGTAAAGTCCTCAGAGGTTTTTTTTTTTTTTTCAAAGTATATTAGTAAACGAAACGCATAATGAAAACCAGGGAACACAATAAACAAGTCAGTGATAAAGCTGGGGGAAAATGTAAAGCATGGTTAGATTGTTAAAAAAAATATCCCAAGCTTTGAGGACTCATGTAGCACTGTTCAATTCATCTTCTAAAAATGGAAAGAGAATGACACACCTGCAAACCTGACAAGACCTAAACAGCAGGACAAGATATTTAAGGTGACTCTGGCTGTAGGGCTGTGGAGATTCACAGCTCAGATGAGAGAATCTACCAATGGGACAGCTATTAGTCATGGCAAGAAGAAAGTCATTGTTGAAAGAAACCCTGAAAAAAAGAAACATGAGGAAAACAGTGCTCTGGTCAAATAGGAAGTAACTGTAAATTGTTTGGCTCCAACAATCAATAACCAGAAAACTAATCTGCACATCACACAGAACATACCACTCCTACATTAAACATGGTGGTGGCATCATCATGTTATGGGGATGCATTTTGCTCAGCAGGGACAGAGATGCTGGTCAGAGTTAGTGGGAAGGAACTAAATACAGGGCAATCCTGGAAGAAAGCCTGTTAGAAGATGCATAATACTTGAGACTGGCACAGATTTTTACCTTCTAGCAACACAACCGTAGTAAACATATGACCAGGGCTGCAATGAAATGGGTTTTATCAAAGTATGTTAATGTACTGAAATGACCCAGTCAAAGTCGACACCTAGATCCATTTAAAAGTTTGTGACAACACATATAAATAAATGTTCACAGGCTCTCTCAATCTAACTGACTGAATTCGAGCTATTTTGCTAGATGTGCAAAGCTGGTAGAGGGAGACCCCCAATAGACCTGCGGTTGCAAAGGAGGCAAAGGATTGACTCATGGGGGCTGAATTCGAATTAACGCCACATTTTTACATTTTATTTGATAGGGGAAAAAAAATTAAAACCATGCATTTTTCTTCCGCCTCACATTTATGTACTACTTTCTGCTGACCTATCACAAAACATCAAAACAATATAGTGAAATTTGAAAAATGTGAAAAGGTTCAAGTTTGAATAATTACATCATACATGATCCATCTTCACTTACAAGTGAAAATGGACACAAGTATGTGTCCATAGCACTAAATGGTCATATCTACTTGGAGTCTTCCTCTCAATAGAGTTTGTTCTTTTACTTATTTATGTGGCTTTGCTCTAGGATTTTGAATGGCTCCGTGATGCACAGCATGTGCAGATTGTTTCCTGTCTGTACAACATTCAATTCAAAGTGGCATTGATGCCCCTCAACAATGACATTAATGGGCATGGAATCATTTTATTTATTTTTTTACTTTGGATCATTTTTTAAAACAATCTGAAACTGACATAAATGTGGCGAACAATTTTATGAGGCAAGAAAAGAAAAGTCAGTGTAGGTGAAAAGTTGTGATGTGCATGCAAATGGGAACTTGCAATTTCAACAGCCCCCTGGGGCCATTAGTGGGTTTGTGTCAGGTGTCAGGTGAGATACGATGTGACAGCCTTTAGGCTCTGCAAAATTAATTTTCCCTCAAGCTGCCGAAATATGATCAGGGCTCATCATTACAGACTGCATATAACTGAACATTCATGAACAAGATGACAACACACATTTAAAGGTTTCCAAAAACATGCAGACACAACACACAATATCTATCATTACAGACATCCACGCTCAGCACAAATGTTTTAATTTTTTCTGGGATGGAAAAATCATACATCAACTTCAGTGATTTTTAAAAACAATTATTTACCATTTTATTTATTTATTTAAGGGTCAAATATAAATACCCTTCAGGAAGTTGCAGATAAACCACACACTTTTAGTAGCTATGAACAAGCCTCTGGCATATTTGTGATCGGGTATTTGACCCCAGAAATTACAGTTAATCTAAATTGGTAGGACCTGAATTTTAGGAGCAGTAAATATTTAATAGGGTTGTGGCCATTTAAAAAGTTTAATGTTAGACTGATTTATCTGTTCCAAGACCAGGTTGAATGGTTGTTTGGGGTCATTGTCTTGTCGGAACACCTAAATATCTAAATATGTTTCAACCATCTAGCTGCTTATTTAGTATGACATTAAAAGTTTTTTAGGTAGTCCTCCACTTTGTGCAACGCATTAACCAAACAATCCTCAGTATGATTCTGCCACCAACATGCCAGACAGTTAAGTGGTTTTAGATTTGAACGTCTCATCTTGTCTGCAACAAACATTCTTCTTCTCATTGCAGCCTTTGAGCTCAATCTTTATCCAGAAAATATTTGGCTTGTCCATGTGGGCAACTACATTTTCAGTAATGTATGGAAGTGTCAATTTCGCAGCAGGGAGAAAACCACGGAAAATAAACTTATGTTACCATTTCCAGCATGTCTCATGGGACGACGCAACAAAGGCGCATATCTGGAGAGAGAAAATCTCGCAGGCGAACCTTTTTTCTCCACACAGCCATTCCCAGAACAGCTTGGAAGCTGGAATTCTGTCTGATACAAGAAGATCAGAAGATTCATATACCGATCGAAGGCCCTGCCGACACCCAGCGCAGGTGAAAAACCCACAGAGGTTTTATTTCCAAGGAGATGAGATTTAACTCCTTGTTAATTCAGTCAACTAAACAGTTCTTCATATTTTCCCCTCCTGGACGGATGAGAAGTTTACCTTATTGTTTTTTAGTTGATCCCGGACGCGTGACCCCCCCCCCGTTATTTTTCTTCAGATCTGATCCATCCTCAACTGGTGGAGAGAAGAAATCAACGTCAAAGTAATTCCGTTCTTTTTATATTAAATCGGATAGGTGTATTTAGTGGTCTGGGCAGGGTGAGGCATAGTTAAGGTGATTTAGAATCACCAGTAGTTAATCCAAGGTATCAACTTGTTGCATGCAATACTGTTTGAAGTGTTTTATGCTGAGTGTTCCTTTGCAAGGTGCCTGTTCATGTTTTTGTCCAGCTGATCCCAAATCAGCCAGCAGTTACAAGATTGGACTTTTGAAATTTTCCACTCAAAACAACCGCGCTCTGGGCCTTGCCTGACCACTCCTTTGTTCCAGTGTTATTACTGGAGTTTTCCACCGAGAACCCGCCTTAGAGTTTTGTGACTCTTTGTTTGAGATGTGGGGTAATCAGCTGCTAGTTGCTAAGGTCGCGGCCCACCGTTCTACCAGTTGATTGCCGCAATCCAGACATCAGCACACCAGGAGGACTTTTCTTTCCAAGTTAACACAAATTGCACATTTTGTCCATAAAACTGCTGGTTTGATCTTCATAGACACTCAATGTGCATATCATTTCTTTTATTATTATTGTTAGGTAGTCATTTATATCCCCTTTGTGTAGAATAGTGCTTGTTAGTTAGGTGAAGGTTTTTGGACCAGAATGGTGGTATATCAGAATTATGTGGCTTCAATAAATCTTCATATATATGACTAAGAGAAGCGTTCATGTTTATTTCCTGTAAGAGTGATTTATCTTTCAAAATAAGGTCGGAGTTCCACCATCTTCGGTGAAGTGGTTGATTAAACAATGACATGTTGTGGTTTTGGTTAATAATTAGCAATTATTTATGAGCATTTACTAATTGTAACTATTAAGAGCTTTGAGCCCATGATCACAACACCAGAAGATAACTCTGATTTATATTCATAAGTAATGATTTTGGGTGAAGAAATTATTTTCTGGCATTATGATTTTTAGTTATAATTTTTGATAAATATCAATTAATCAATAATCATAATCCTTACAACACTTAGCCAATCACTAGAGCATGTATGTATAATTTTGACCCTGTTTGGATGACCAAAAGTTTAAACTTGTGCAGCCAATTCTTATTTTCACAAAATGAATAGAAATGTGTGGTATATTGTATAATAATTTAACTTTGGAAAATTAAATGTTGAAATCTATCAATAAAAGCCCAAAACTGAGACTTTACCTTCTGACTGGAGGTGTATAATGAACACCATCTGTTATAGAGTCATGTTTTACACACAAGTAACACTCTTCATCTCAGCAGCCAGGCTATGAGGACTATTTTAAACTCGACAGAAATAACCCGTCATTATTGGACTCTGTTCAGTCGCAGTTCTTTCAGACTAATTGTGCGCTGTAGCATAGCTTGCTCTGACATAGCAATAAACAGACAGGAGCACAAAATCAGGTAGTGCTCCTGTGGGTCAACACGATGCTAAGATCAACTGTCACAAAAACTAGATTTCTTCTGTCATGGTTTTAGTCAGCAATTTTGTTCCTTGAAGTGGTTGTAACATACTTGCCATTTTAAAGCCAAATGTTTTAATGATGAAATTGTATAATAATACAAAAACAAATATTTTTTGTTTTAATTCCTTAAAGGAATGTTGCAAAAATCTATGCATGTATCCATGCTCTTTTTCCTGTGGGTGCATGGGATTTCATCCTGCAGTTCACAAACATGCATGTTGGCCCAGCTGTAAACTGGCAACCTGCCTGGGGTGTTCGCAGCCTCTAACCTGGTGGCTGCCGGGATAAGCTCAGACAACACCTCCACCCACCCCAACCCTTAACAGAACCGAGCAGGTAGAAAAAAAATGGATTGATGGAAAATCTTTATGCGCCTTACATACACTATATTCCCAAAAGTATTTGTTAATCTACTTTTACATGTACATTAACTCTGATGACATCATATTCTTAATCTATAAGATCCAGTTTGTTGATGGATCACTGCCAGCAAAAGCAACTTTTAACTATTCTGTACACATCTTCCACCAGGTTTAGGAGTGTCTTCATAGTGAGATGAGAACCAGAATTGAAGCCTCTTATTCATGCAAAGTGTGTTCAAGAAGATTGAGGGCAGGACTCTGTGCAGGCCATTCAGGTTTTTTCTCACCAAACTTTGTACAACGTTGTACAGCCAAGGAAATGATTATAACACTGGAATTGATCAATTTGGTGGTGTGACCTAATACTTTTGGAAATACAGTGCATCTCTGTACATAAATTGCACATATGTTAAACATACTTGCACCTTACACCAATTCTTAGCGATGCTCGATTCCGGTTCTTTTAAGAAGCAGTGTCAAAACAGCTTACATGGTTTAAATGAGCTAGCTAACCACGTTAACTGGACTTTTAACTCGCTTAGCTCTATTGTCGTTACTGCTAAAATAACCTTAAATGTTGGTGATTACACATCTGAAAAGGGATGCAACTTTTCCACAATATCTCCTGCAACCTTTGTGTGGCATTCTGCAATTTGTTGCACCAACATCTTTCCCTTGGACGCCATGGTGAACGGAGTAGCACATCACTAAGTCTGGTCAATTGCCTGGCTAACGTTAGCAATTCCAGGTCAAATATAAAAAAATACATGGGCTAACCATAGCTGGGTGTTTGCATTTATGCCGACCCACCATTTTAGGTCACGTAGAAGTTGCTAGCTGCCTCAGTGTTAGTATAACCCATATTTTATGGTTTTACCTACTTAATTCTTACTGCAGTGCCATGCTACACTGAATGTTGGAACCAGAGGGGGAGGCAGCGAAGGAAGCGTGTCAAAGACAGGGCATTTACTTTTACACCATGGATCCCGAGGGGTTTAATCATGTTGGTCGTGCACTCTCCTTTGCATGATATAATCTTATTGCAACTGTTGCACCGAGCCGACTGGTCATTTAAAGTTAAGCCACACTTTCAGTCACTGCTGCACGTTGTCCATTGGTTGCGTGCACACTTGTTGCAGATTCTTCGGCGTTGGTGTTCAGCAGCTTCTTCTTCCAGTTGGCAGACTGGGTATTGAAACTAGGAATCGAAATGTAAAAAATGTAATAAATACGGGAGAATCGGAACGTTAGTCCCAGTTACAATGGATTCTCGAGACTCGATGCCCTAATCTAATAGTAAGAGAAATAAATAAAGAATTATCTAAAGTTCACTGTTAGAGAACTGTTAGAAAAATTAGAAGCTACCTATATACTAACCGGTTTTTGGGAGTGATGCCACGAAATAGACTTTTCGTCCAACCATCACAACTGTAAACGTGCTGGAAAAGTCTTTTAGGACTTTAACTGGGACCAGGTGCTTTGGTCAAATAAAACTAATAAGAGCGTTTTAACAACAAACACTCCAGGTCGATCTAGTGTACAATATGTGAAAGGGAAATTTATGTCCACTGTTAAGCATAGTGGGAAATCTGTGATGCTGTGGGCCTGCTTCTCTTCCAATGGTCCTGGGACCTTTGCTTGAGTGTATAACACCACAGTGTCACAGAAATGGTTCACTAGACACCAAATTAGCTTTCTTCTGTTAGCTTTCATCTTGGTCCTCAGACCTAAATCCTATAGACAATGTGTGGTGAAGAGAGAAGAGCATTGGAGAAGACCCGGGGACTCTGGATGATTTAGGTAGACTGTGCAGAGACAAATGGTCAAAGAAGACCCTTTTTCTCTTTATGCACCAATATTAGAGGCCAGTGTGCTGCCTTATTGGCAAAGAGGCATCGTAGAAAATATTGACACCAGGGATACCAATAATTGTGCCACTAATGATCTTGTGAAAACTATTATTTCATTGTAAAGAATTTTATTCCCTTATAATTAAATGTACTCACATCAATGGTAGGAATTCCATGTATGAATAAACTTCTGTAATAAAAGATGCATGTAGTCTATGTGGACTTTTTTAAAAAGCTGTTAAAAATGTTCTTGTTTCACTCAATTGTTATCGGCACGTAATTTTAATAGGTATTTTATTGCTTTTCTTTACAGTGCTTTGTGAAGGTTTTGTCTGTGAAAGGTGCTTAACAAATACACTTTATTTACCTTAAGGTGTTTTACACATCTTTACCAAGGGTACCATCAAGTGCAGTGTATTCATGCAATACAAAAGTATGAATTCCTGTTATTCTAAGATAAACATAAATGAAATCTGTGTTATCTTGTAGCCAGAAATGTTTTTTTTACAGGAACCGCTTTTGAGCTCCTTTGTCATCTACAACTGTTTTCATGAGCACACACTGTATTTAAACATATAGTATGTGGCCAACATCTTAACTAGATGTCAGCCAGCTGATAAGTTAGACTTATAGTTTGAATCAGAAATCAAGACATAATCATAACTTAAAATGTCTGTTGACTGTAATTCAAAATATAGTTTCTTCCAGTAATTACTCTCCTAATGTAATAAAATAAATATTATCACACTAGGGGAAAATAAAATTCTTCTAAATTTAGTGTGACAGCAGATATCTTCATATCATTTCTCACACTGAAACCGGCTAAACCTTCATCATTCATCTAATAATGGTGATCTCAAACTTCACAGAAGGGTTACTTCATGTCTCGCTGCTGTCAAGGGTGCAGAGAAGACACAAGTGGGTTGAGAATATTAGCAGAGTGGACTGTGTGTGCCCATAAAATGGAAAAACCCCCTGAGGTGTGATTTTGAGGTTCTCACAAATCTAAGACTCTTCTTCTTCATCCCAGACTGCATTTTGCTCACAAGTTACTTAATAGCTTCAAGGGTTTATTCAGATTAACAACTGCCATTATGATGTCGTTTAAGTGAAATGCTAAATTATAAAAAATAAATGCTTACTTGGAGAGCTTCACTTTAATAATTAAGTGTGTAAGTTGGTATATCTCCAGTTATCTACAACGACTTAAACGTTGCCATTTAAACTGTTATTCTCTTTCAAAGAATTTTATTATTTTCAAATATGTAGATTCAAGACATTCAAGGAAGGGCTGCATGCAGGCCAACTTTGCTCTGTCTTTGGGGGAAGAAGCACTTGTGCAGCCGAGAGGAAAGCTTAGTGGAAAAGCAAGTCACAAAGACAAGAGATCCGCCTTCCTGGTTCCCTGCCATTTCTCTCACTGCAGAGTGTGAGCGTGGGTTGCATCGCATGGCTGGCTTGAGCAGACTGACAGAAGATTTGTAGGCACTTGTAGTGATGATTGAGATGTGCAGGCAGGAGACAGGGAGAGGAGGTTTTAGCATCCCATATGGATCGGCTCATCAAGATACACTGATTGGGATTGGGATGGGGAGTTCCTGTCCAAGATTAGCATTTGCAGATTTTCTGCTGTAGGCTCTGGTTGTTTAATGTAACAAAATTATATCACAAAAAGTCTATGTTTGTTACTTACACTGACTGGCTTCTGGTTAATATATTTTTACTTTATTCTGCTTGACAGCCCTTGTTAAATAAGTAGAACATGGACATTTTCTAACTAAAAGATCTTTAACTTCTCTGGGGGAATGTAAGCGCACTAATGTCTCCATTCAATATTCCCAAGATCATATTTAATATTCTACACATCTTCGGTTCTCTGGAGATCTTTTCAAGTAACCTTTTCAAAAATGTTCAGCAAAAAGCTTCACTTTTCTTTGTTTCATTTAGAGAAAACTAGGAAAAACTGTGATACTTTTTCCTCTGGGATTTATTTCCTCACAGTTGTTTGTTTTGTGCTGCTGCTGTACTCTATCTACCATAATTGCTTTAAAACATCAATTAGTTGTCCTCAGAGACTGGTCAAAGCCTGCAGGTTCTGCTCGATCAGTTCTTATATTGTTCTGTTGCAAACTTCCCGTTTGTTTCATTTCTCTATATTTGCCACTGATTCATATTCGTTCTTTTATCTTCACGGTAAAGAAACGTTGCTATTTTTTATTTTACTAGCCCAATGAAGGAACCTTTGTCTTTTTCATTCCCGGGAATATTTCCAAACAGCAATATTTGTCTGTTTTGTAAGTGAAAGCAAACATAGTAGCCTGTTTTTAGCAAGCTGACCAGCAGTGTGCAGCAACAGGTAGCAAAAGGGCAACGCAGCTCGATGCTTCTCTCGATGCTTTAAACAGCCGAGACAACACCTGTCTCTCCAACACTACCTTTTTTTGGATCCTATTGAAAGTAATTGCTGCATGAAAGAAACATTCAGTGGTTTTGACATTTTAACTTTTTTAAACCCTTTATAAAAAAACCTGTATGTGCTTGGCTGGTTATTCTGTTTTGCTTTGATTTGATGATTGAGTACAAATTGTTTGAGAAACTTTCATCATTTTTTCTCCATCCTGGTGACAGGACATTAAAATTGTCTCTCTCTGTCCCACAAGTTGTTGGTGTTGGATAGTAAACATACTGCTGCAGAAGCATAATTTAATTTTAGTTTCTAAGTAATGTATTTAGTTATTTTAATTAAACACTTTGTGGTACTACTGAATGTTTTATATTACAATAACTCTATTATAGTCTTCTTTATGTGAATGTGGGGCAAAACATTGTCAATTTATAGTGATTATAAAGGTTTGCCTCACCTCTTTTAATAGGTTTGATGTTGATTTCTTGTTTTACACTGCAGGGCTAATTTTAGATTCACTCTGTCATGCTGCAATACAGCTAAGGTCAGCACAGTCCTGACTTTGAGATCAGGCTTTTGCTGACAGCCAGTTATAACTTTAGTGAACACATAGTTCAAATTTGTTTCTTCTTTTTGGTTTCCTGCAGTCTTCTGGAATGCCACCTTACTCGGCACTATGATTCTACCACCTCCGAAGGTGATAGGTACCGAGAGCTGGACGGTTTTCTGGGAAAAGGATGAGAGAGGAGGAGGCCTGTCTCTACTGGCCTGTGAAATATTCATCAAATGAGGCAGGAGTGGGTGGGGAAGTAGGACACTGGAAGGAGCAAAGTCCACAAGGAAAAGAACATTATACTTCAGGAGACACAAAAGAACCCAGGGAGAACAATGCAAATCAGGGAGGAAGAAAGAATCTATGGACAAGAATTACGTTTATTGTGCAGGGGCTGGTTGCTTTAATCCCACATTAAGAAACATATCTTATAGCTCGGAAGGCTTTATTATATTAATTTATACAAAGAGTTATGTTGGTTTTCTCGGGCAATAGCATTATAAAATTAAACAATTTTCTTCAAGTGATAAATAAGTTAGGCCAACAGCTGCTTTGGAATTTCTCATTACTGCTCTGTTGTCAATAAACATCAGGTGGGTAGGCTGTTCACACCGATTAGGTGATAAATAACGCAGCGCTGCCCTTCACCCTGTGCAGCAGCAGCAAACATGAGTTCCACAAGTCAATGCACTGAACCTGTTGATTTACATGATCAATTCTCATCCAATATTCTGACTCTGACCTTCAGAGAAAAAAGAGAAAAATAGAAAAATTGTCTATTTTCTTTTGAGTTTTGCTGGTTTTATTTCCCCATCATCAAACAAACATCAAAAACCATGAAGCAGCTAGAATCAACTACTGCCTGTAAGGCCCCTCCTATTACAAATGATTTCCATTAACTTCCCCCAACTAATTAATGTTTTTCTCTTTTGTGTACATTTTTTGAACTTCTTTACATAACTTTATAAAGTAACATGCACAAACTGCTGGACATGCACTGTCTAAGTCTTTAGACGGTTATGGGCCCTCCATGTTATTCAAAAGCATAGTTTTACAAATTCAAATCTAAAAGTGAGGAGTGGATATGTATTTAGCCCCATTTATTCAGATACATCCAAATTAAATTTACTACAACCGAATGCCTACAGACATAAGTAACCATACATCGGTCTATACCAGTGGCGGATGCTGGTCTTTCAAAGAGGGGAAGCTCAATTTCAAGATTGCTGATTCGCTGATTCAGTGATAAGAAGCTGAATCTGAATAAAAGTTGAGCGCGTTGTAGCGCATATTTAGTCAGTGACATGAACACACAACAGTATATATTTGATCACTTATTTTTGACATTTTAGGGGAAGCTGAGCTTCCCTTGCAGTCTTAGAGCAATCGCCACTGGTCTATACCCACTTATCCGTATTGTAACACAGAGACACATGAGACAAACAGTTATGCACACACAGTCTCACTCTTCATCTAATTATAGCACTGTGAAATATATATGTGGAGGAAAACTAATGGTGGATAGCCCCCTGAACATATCCCCACTATAAAACATGGTGGAAGCAGCATCATGCTGATGGGGTGGGACATTTATTTGGCAGGGACAGGGAATCTGGTCATAGTTCGTGAGATGATGGGTAGAGCTAAATACTGGATAATCCTGAAAGATAATCTGTTGCAAAAGAGTTGAGACTGGGGTAGAAACTCAGCATCATGCAGGACAACACTTAGCCAGATAATGGAATGGAATGGTTAAGATCTAATTTATTTTATATAGGCAATGTCAAAATCTAGACCTGATTACAATTGAAAATCTGTGACAAGACTTCAAATGTAATCTTCAGAAACTTTCCATCCAATCCGACATAGCTTGAACTATTTTGCAAAAAAGAATAGAGAGATCAGTCTCTGGATGATCAAAAGGCAGTTCTGTCATGAATTAACTCAGGGGACTAAATACAATTATATGACAAACTTTTATTTGTATAAAAAGAAAACCATGTATCATTCTTTTCACTTTGCAATTACTGCATAAACCTCACTAAACTACATTGACGTTTGGGGTTGTGGAAAAGATGGGGTATAAATGTACTTGCAAAAGGCACTGCATATGCCCATCTCATTAATTTGGGTGATTTTAAACACACCGTAAGGTTTGATTACAATGCTACCAGGGAGTCTTGAGTTAATGACAAAAACTCTTTGACTGAACTGAGTATGTTTTGTTGCAGGCTGTGCATTGATTGCTGGTCATTATTTTCTCTGTGTGGCACATTCATCTTCTACACAATTAATGGCATGATAAACCTTGATCACTTTTATGAATGGCTATAAGGTGATGGCTCTTCATGCTTAGGCTCTGGTGATGGGGATGGTGCCTGACTGGTAAATTCTGCAAATAGATTTTTGCTTTTGGAAGTCTTTATGTATGTATTTCCATTTGATCTCCAAGATTTTACCTGACCCAATGTACAGACTATTTGATCTGACACATATTTTTTTGAAAGTGAAGTGGTTTCCATTAGAGTGTAGAGCACCCTGGATCAGGGCTGAGTCCCCAGAGACTTTGGTGTTCAACCAGAAAAAGATGGCATACTCTTATGAACAGGAGTCTCTCTCGCTGTAGTAGTTAAATATATTGATAATTAAATACTCACCAAGATAACCGACTAAACGGATGTACTTATACTACTCCAGACTTCTCCAACATTGTTTTCTTGAGGCCTCCTACTTAAAGTACATTTGATAGTGTGTGCACCCTTGTTAAAATGTCAGATAAAAAAATTATTATTAAAAATGATCCTTTCAAATCAGTTTCCAAATATAATGTGACATTTTTGCAGTACAATCCTTCTGAAAAAGACAAACAATAATTGGTTCAGTGAAAAATATAAAAAAGATCAAAGGTCACGTAACAACATTTGCATAAATGTACACACCATTAAACTGATACTTTGACGAGCCACCTTCTGATTCAGTTTCCATTTCAATTATTACGGTGGCTGACAGGAGCAAACGCACGGCAAACTGCTAATACACAAACACAAAAAAATGCTACCGAAAAATGCTGCAATCACAGCAAATAGATAGAAGCAAAAACATACAACCGAGAAAACAAATGCAAAGGAAAAATGCTGCATATAGCAAAAACAAAAGCAAGTTAAGAAAATCTTCAAATGGAAATGCACCAGACCACTAGGGGGAGTCAACCCCTGATATTACCAACCTAAATATGTTACTGCCTGCTGTTCTATAATATTGTAAAAAGTCCCAACCAGCTGTTTAAAAAGAAATTAAGGAAAACGTACTTTTTTTTCCTTCCTTCAAAGTACTGAGGGTTTGATCTAATATGACTTGGTGGCTGACTTCCCCTAGTGGTCTGGTGCACTTCCGTTTTGTAGACAGACGTTTACAGCTTTTCTGAGCTTGCTGTTGTTTTTGCTTTTTGTAGATTTTTTCAATCGCATTTGTTTTCTTGGTTGGAGGTTTTTGCTTCTCTCCATTTTCTCTGATTTTAGCATTTTTCTTTTGCAGCTCGTTTTTTGCTTTATATGTTTCGGAGTTTGATTTATGTATGTGTTTGCAGCACGTTTAGCCGTTTGCAGCGTGTTTGCACCTGTCGGTCACCGTAAATTATAGTAAATCTGATTAACTTAAAATACACCGCAGTTGTGCTGATTGGATTTCCTGACTTTTCCATTTTTGCATCCTTTAGCTAAAGCCATAGATGACAGAGAGGTCACAAGCGATCTTAAGAATCTCATTACACAAACGTATTAGTGTGAAGAAGGTTACAAAAGGTTCGACAGCATAATTTAAATTCCCAGGTGCCATGAAGCCAGTCATCAGTTACTGCAGAAAATATGAAGGGCAACAATTCCAAAAGGTATGATTAGCACAAAAACAACACTGCGCATCACCAAAAAAAAACAATACCCACTGTAAGACATGTGGTGTTCACTATGGGTTCACTTTAGAAGAGATGGAACAATAGATAGGGGTGGATAAAATTAAAAACACTTCCAAATATTGCTGAGGTTTCACACAGAACCTTCAGATATCTGAAAAAAAGCTAAATATGAAGATGGATCTTATTTCTGAGCATCACTGTGAATCAAGGCCAACATTCAGATCTAAAAACGAACGACTTCATGAGAGGAAAATTAAAGTTCTGAAATGGCCTAACCAGAATCCAGAGGTAAATCTGACAGAAAATCTTGGGGGTCACCTGAAGAGGGAACTTTGCAAGGCAGAGTCAGCAAATATTGTCAAGTCAAGAGGTAGGATGCTGGTAGACTCCAACCAAAGAGAACTGAATGCTGAACTTGAACCAAAAGGGACTTTAACAAGGTATTAGTTTAAGGTTGTGCACTCTTGTGCAACTAGGATTTGGCACCTTTATTCTTCTTAACGGACTCACTTTTCAGTTAAATTATAAAGGCTGTGGGTAACATTAAAGGTGTAAAAAGTATTGAAATAACAGGTCTTTAGAAGAATCTTATTTGAAAACGTTAATATCACAGGCTGGCTTTCCCAAGACAACTGTCAAGCCACCTTTTGCGACCCCCCCCCCCCCCCCCCCTCCCCCTTCTTTCATGTTTAATTGTTTTAATCTGATTTAACTCTCAACAAAGCCATTAACGTATTTCAGTAGAATAAAATACAGATGTGATTTGTCCCTTTAAAATATAACTACTTTTGTGAAAACACCTTCCTTTTCCTTTGATCTCACTTCAAAGAACAGCACAGTTATCATAAAATGTACCAGATTGGATCACAGCAGGTTTTCAGTCCTTTGGTCTCATGCTTAAATGCATATCGGAATAAATTCTCTTCTCATGACACTTTTTGTCCGACCCTGATGCAGCTCCCCTGGCTGCCCATCTTAGGAAGTATAGAAACTTAAACAAGGTCTGCAAACGTGAGGCAACAAATAAGGCCGCAGAGCCTATTTGGCTCTCATCAACCACACTCTTTGTGAAAACACTTTTTTCACATCTGAGCCATCTTTGGCTACACAAACGAAAAGAGAAGTAGCTTATTAGGAAGTCTCTTTAATACCACTAAAATGCAGCTGCTGTGCAAAGATAGTTTTATTTTGTGCTTTAATTAAATCGCCCCTGTCCTTCGTCTCTACTTACTCCTTCATGTTTTATCTTCTTTATTTTGACACATGGTGACTCAGGGTTACTCAGACACTGAAAATATTCCATAGTCTCATCATTATTAATACCCAAGAACACACACACACAAACATCCTGCCTCTGGCTTCCGATCCTCTGCCCATATTTTATTTTCTCTTTCAGTTCCACCTGGTTATTAGTGTGGTGAGTCAGCTATTCATTCAGGGACTAATGGCAGAGGAGTGTGTGGTTTGGCTCTAAGGCTTTTATTTATTTCTAGCTTTGTTCTGGTAACATGAGGCAGCCTTCAAAACCTCCTGCTGAATACTTCTGAGACACAGAATAATGAATTTACTACACATTGTTTTTCACATTGTTTTCAAAGGTAATAAAAAGATCAATTATTTTTACGTTAGGCATGGCTGACATGATGTACTCTATCGGTAAAGATGCATGTTTTAAAGATTTTCTGTGTCATATTTGCAGGTTAAATATAGGAGGATGTGAATCCCGGAACTGAGCCAATTTTGCTGCATAAATGAAACTTTTGTAAACTGCGTTCCCTATTATGCATGCAAATGACAACAGATTGATAGTTCGATGACCCTACAGATCAACTTAAAGGTTACTAGGCGTATACGAGCAAAACTCATATTAAAATATCTTAAATCATTATATTTGCCATTTCTAAAACGTTTCATTAGCTCCTTGTTCCACTTTCGGCCATTACCCAGGATTTGGAAAGCAGTAGGTGCATTTCGACACAATGTTACCTAAGTAATTTCAATTTCCCAGGTCCAGACTTCCCAGATAAAATGTCCTGGTCTAGGAGTAGGACTTTCAGAATACCGCAGGGTTGTTGAGGCGCGGGATTATGTGCTGAGCAAAGATGACTGGCGGACCCTTTCTTACAGTGTTCTGACTTCCACTCACCCACCATATTCAAGTGTTGGTGTTTTTTTTTATGCAAGATTCATATTTTTAGACTAGAGGAAAAGGACGTACAATAGGTGGACGGAAGATGAGGTCCAGGATAATGTGGTGCAACACCACAAGCAATAAAGCCAGTTGTACATTCTCCATCTTCTTTTGTGAACAAATGGCGGGATGTGAGCTTCTCGGCCATGCTTTGCTTGTTTGGCATTTGGTTTCCTATTACCACCACCTGCTGTACTGGAGGTGTAGTGCAGTTTTCTGACCATATATTATTAGGCTGATTTTGCTGTGGCCTTTCAGAGCAGTAGAAACAGAAAACACACAAATTACACAGGATTCCTTTTACTCAGATAAGAAAATCCCAGGTATTTAAATCCCTGGACTTTTAGTAGAAAGGGGGCTAGCAGCATCATTTTCTGAAGGCTTAGCATCAGCTTGTACTATGCCACTTCTTATGCCCTATTTTGTAAATAGGTGTTGCAATTTGGCCCCTTGGTCCCTATTAGAGGACTGTTAGAGGACATAAGTGAACAAACATCACTAATCACATCAGAGAGGTCAGAGATGGAGTTGTGGAGAAGTTTAAACCAGGGTTAGATTATAAAAAAGTTTTCTACGGTTGAGCATCTAATGTTGCATTGTTGAATCCATCCTCCTAAAATGAAAGGAGGATGGTAGAACTGCAAACTCTATCAAGACATGGCTGCCTAAATAACCTAGAAGGCTGGACACAGAGAGCATTAACTAAGGAGGTGGCCCAAATGCCCCTAGTAACTTTGGAAGGGCTGCAGAGATTCACAGCTCAGCTGGAATAATCTGTCTATTAGACAGTTTTAATCCAGCACTCGTTATGCAAGAGTAGAGATGGCGACTCAGTTTTGAAGCTCGCACTTAAGTCACCAAAATTAAAGACTTGAGACTTCACTTGAACTCCAGGTCTGAGACTCGAGTCTTAGTAACAGTTTTTATCTCAAGTAATAAGGAGTGAAAAGAAGACGGTAGGTGAGCTACAGACAGCAGCTGCTGCGCATGTTTTACTGTGAAAGGATGTGGTTGATTATTGGCCTGTTACATTCATGGATTATGAGATGTAAATGGTTTTTAACAATCCATTAATATTTGCTGTAGCTTTATAACAATGACAACATGAATGTGTCTCCAACTGAAAGCTGTATTAAAGGACTTTGGATCATTTAAAAAACAGCATAAACAAAACTTTCCTTCGACATTCGCCCGCAGTTAAGCCAGCTTACCCTGGCCCTTCCGACTAAAAATGAAAAGAAGTGTAACACTCATTTATTTACAAACTACCCTTTGTCTCATTAATTATGTTGTAATTTACACCTTAAACGTGAACAGCTTTACTATTTTGAATTGAAAACAAAAGTTTTAAATGTAGATTTATAAAATGGCTTCCCAATGTTAATAATAGTTCTCCAGCTCAGAGTGAGGAAAACGAAAACACTCAACCCCCTATTTAATATAACATATAATGGAGTAGATAATATGAACATTGGAAGAAACAGGTGTTAACTTATCATTAAAGACAAAAAGCACAATGTTTGATTCATTCAAGAATTCAACATTACCAAATGTTATGCTATTGTGCCATTATGATTCTTAGAGCATAAATGCCTACTTATATTTATAATAGGGTACATTTTAAGTTTCATCAATTTTCATTATATAATATAAATCAGCCCTCAGCTAATTTTGAATGGTAAATCCCATGTTAACTGATCAAAGGATAACTGTTAAATAATATTAAAAGATTAAAAAAGTTTGAATTATTAAATATTCATGTAGATAGTTTGGCCTAGGGACAAACAGTAGTAGCAATGATGCAGGGTTAGAGATGCACTAGATGTTGGGGATGTAATAAGAAAATATGTATATCAGTCGATAGGGACTTAAGGCTTCACTCTGGATTGAGGCAGAAACCTTGACGACTTGGACTTGCCCCTCAAAGACTTGAGATTTGACTTGGAAAAAATGACTTGTGAAAATGTATGTGCAAGAGTGGCTAAAAAAAAGCCAGAAGCCATGAAGGGTACACATCACACATGTCGAAGTAAGTGCTTTGCTCAGATAAGAATTTAATTTTACTTATTGGCCTACATGTATATAAAGCAATATGTCTGGGGGAAAATTCACAATGCACATCACAATGAACACACCTCATAGCGAAACATGGTGGTGGCAGAATCATGCTGTGGAGATGCTTTTCTTCAGCTACATGGAAACTGATCAGAGTTGATGATCAGGAGTTGGTTTTAGCTAAATACAGGACAATCTTGGATGAAAACCACTTAGATGGTGCAAAAGACTGCAGACTGCAGCAACCGCTCAACACCTAACCAAATAATGACAATATATATATGGCTAAAGATACAGTGGCATATTCGAGTGTTAGAATGGCCCAATCCAGCTTTAAATCCAGTTAAGAATCTGTGGCAAGGCTTGAAAATGTATGTTCACAGAAGCTATTCATCCAATCAGACTAAGCTTTAGCTGTTTTGTGAGGTATAGTGTGCAAAAAAATGTAATCCCTCTATGTAGAACAATGATACAAGCATACCCCAGGAGACTTGCAGGTGTAATTGGAGAAAAAAGTGGTTTGTATTGACTCAGCAAGAATTAATGTGAATTCACATCAATCCTTTCAGATTTAAATATATAAAGATTTTTAAAAAACAATGTATAGCATTCTTTTCTTTCACTTCACAATCATGCACTACGTTGTGTTTTTCCACCACATGAAATCTCAAAAACAATTAATTTTGTGGTTATGGTATGACAAAATGTGAAAAATACTTTTGCAAGGTACTGAGACCAAAATTTAGGGCAACTCTTTTGCTCAATTACTTTTTGAATGATGAAAGCAGGAATGAAACACACTGACTTTCCTCTTAGAAAAAAAGAGAAAATTCAGCTTGAAGTAAGTTGATTAAAAACAAAGAAGAAAATGTTAGACATTTAAAGCCTTCTAGGCCCAAAAAAGTGTTTTCTCACAGAGATAATGGAGAGAGACGGCAACAAAAAGATCACACTAATTTCACTTTTGTCACATGTTTTGCAAAGAGAGGGTGCTTTTGTTTCTGGAACTCCTTTTTACCAGCTAGATACCAGTACACAAACAGCAAAGCAAAAAGTGAGACTAGCATTTTTGCATATTTTATACAGAACAAGAGGACAATTATCTCATAGACTCTGATTTATGAGGTCCCTGTAAATATTTTATTCTGATGTGCAACCAAATACTTCAGACTTGGTCCCATTCACAGTGGATGTGTTCAGTGCTAACTGGCATAATACATTAAAATAAATGTATAAACATTTAACCATTCTATGTTAGAGTATGATAGCATGCTAACATTGGCACATAGCTTAAAGCAAAGACCTAGCAGCCTGGAACAGACATGTTTTAGTTTGTTTTATATACATGAAAAAACACAAGGTTTTGGATTGGATTAACGTTCTGTGTTGCTTTTGTAACGCTCTTTTTTTTTTTTTTTTGTTGCTCTGGTCACTGTTGGCGGCTCTTTGTTTCCCAGCAGCGGGTGTTTGAGCATACAGCTTAATAACAGTAAAAGTGTTGGCCTTTACAGAGCCAGCTTTCAAGTCTTTAAAACCGTCCCTATTAAACAGGGAGAACACTAATGGACTGAACATAGCCTTCTGAGACATCTTTTAGCCAGTCACAGATTGAGAGGCTGTATTAAGAGTGCATGGATTAGCCTTTTAGAGATTCTTTCAAAACCTGAGGTGGGTATATAAAACAGACATGCATTATTATGTGCATAATGATTAATTACCGCTGAGCTCTGTTGAGAGCTTTTCAATGCATGAAAAATTACTTATGAGTGACAGTTTTATAGATCACAAAGCTACCAACAATATAGAATGTTTAAAGTATAGTAGGTAATTAATTAAAGTATGTCCGAAAGGACTGATTTGAAGTGTACACATTCTTCAGATTGAAACAAATAACACATAATCAGACTTTCTCTGTTGTAAAGGGTGGAATGTTTTATTTTTTTGTTGCTGAAAATAATTTTTTTTTATAGCAACAACCTGCACAAACTTTGTTTGATATAGGCCTACATGCTCTTGGTATAGAGCTAAGAGACCAAGTGTTATCTTAAATAAACTCACGTCGGTGGATTGATCACGCTGCTGGAAATGGTTATGCATCTCTCATATACACCATTTAACATTTATGCAATGATTGATTTGTTTATGCCGTGCAGCTACAGGGTCGGTCAATGCATTTTTCCTCCGATTGTAGGAAAAACCGCAGAGTCCTTCCTTTTTTACAAATGTTCAGCCGGCCATCATGCTGTGTGTGATCAATAGGTGAAAATGAGTGTGCAGACAGTGCAAACTCCGGTAGAGTGAAGAGAAAATGAAAATGAAGGTTGTTAAACTCAAGGGACAGCAATGTCAGTCAGTCTATCCTCCACCTAAATCCACAGTGTAATGTCTCAGCAGCTACAGAGTTTTTGAAATTATTACCTTTAAATTTTGTGCTTGGTCCTGCGAGAATTACCTCTGGAAAATGTCTATTAATTTTCATGTGGTAAGATTTTTCTTATGTGTAATTTATTTGTTTCCCCTATTTTTGTTTATTATAGTTGCACTTAACTTCTTGTTTTGTAGTTACAACAGACCACAATGGCTAACATGTGACATCCAGCCTGTGTCACAAATGCCATCATAGCATAATTCACATGACTACTGTTAACTAACCTGGGATGTTTATGTTGTGGATTTTTTTCCTCCAAGCAGGTTTGTGACTTGAAAACTCACACAAACTGCAGACACAAAAATATAATTTTTTGTCACTGTAGAACACTCTTTCATTTCTTTCAGTTCATAAACACAAGAGAGTGTCTGCCAACTATGTTCTCAGTTTTTTGGTCTTTGTAAGGCTCCCATCAGCTCACTCATTCCTTTTACTCCAGAAACTCCAGAAACACCTACACAACACCAAACTACAGTCATAGTAAAAATATCATTCTAAACTGTCAGATAGCAACATATTTTTTTGCCTATTGTTTTCCTTTGGAGAACTTTCATATGGGAATCCCACACTGTTTTTTAAAAGGATTATTTTAAACCTTATGCCATTTTAATGTGTGTGAATGGGTGCATGACTGATTGTAGTGTAGTGCACTCCCAGGACCACAAAGTGTACACGGAGTGCTGGCCGTTTAACATTTGATGTGAGTAAGGAAAACACTTGTTTCACTTTAAGAAGAGAGGCAGTGCTGTTTTTTTTTTTAGTTTAATAGTCTAAAATGTTTAAGTAAACATATTTAGATAATAATATCCGGGAGGGGCTCGGAGTAGAGCCGCTGCTACTCCACATCGAGGGGAGCCAGTTGAGGTGGCTCGGGTATCTATACTTGATGCTTCCTGGACGCCTTCCTCGAGAGGTGTTTCAGGGACGTCCCACTGGGAGGAGGCCCAGGGGATGGCCCAGGACATGCTGGAGTAACTACTGTATGTCTCTTGGCTGGCCTGGGAATGCCTTGGTCTCTCCCCCGATGAGCTGGAGGAGGTGTCTGGGCAGAGGGACGTGGGTGTCTCTACTGACTCTGCTGCCCCCGCAACCCAGTCCCGGATGAAGCAGACGACGACGATTACAAGTATTTAGATTGCTTTAAAAACTAGGTTACATTGTCACTTATGATTTCTTGATTTTTCAAATTGTGTCCCAGTTGTTTTTTGAGCATTATTAAACTTTGTACCCATCTGTGTTTTCAACATAAGCGTTTTATTTGCATATTTATGGACAAAGTTACCAGGCAGGTGCTAAGTGTTTGCAAGTCTGAGTTTGCACATCTTTCAAAATCTGAATTCAATTCAATTCAGTTTTATTTATATAGCGCCAATTCACAACACATGTTGTCTCAAGGCACTTCACAACAGTCAGGTACATACATTCCAATTAATCCTAACAATTGAACAGTGCAGTCAGATTCAGTTATTTATTCAAATTGGATAAAACGTTTTTCTGTCTAAGGAAACCCAGCAGATTGCATCCAGTCAGTGACTTGCAGCATTCACTCCTCCCGGATGAGCATGTAGAGACAGTGGACAGTCACTGGTGTTGACTTTGCAGCAATCCCTCATACTGAGCATGCATGTAGCGACAGTGGAGAGGAAAAACTCCCTTTTAACAGGAAGAAACCTCCAGCAGAACCAGGCTCAGTGTGAGCGGCCATCTGCCATGACCGACTGGGGGTTTGAGAGAACAGAGCAGAGACACAAAGAGAACAAAGAAGCACTGATCCAGAAGTATTTTCTATGGGAAGGAAAAGTAAATGTCAATGGATGTAGCTCCTTTAGTCGTTTCACCTAGAAAGAAAGAACAGATAAACTCTGAGCCAGTTTTCAAGGTTAGAGTCTGAAAAAGAGCACATAGAGTTTGTTACAGTAAAAGCTCAGTCAATCGCATGTCTAGGAGAGAGAAAGGGTTAAACACTGAAAGACAGGGCCATGTGGATCATCGGTAGAGGGTGAGCATTAAGTTGTTGTCAGCAAAAGCTCGGACGATGCCCCTCTCCAGAAAGGTGTCACAGGTAGACACAGAGCGAGGCCAGGTGTAGCTTCTAGGAAGAGAAAAGAGAGAACAAAGTTAAAAGCTGAAATAACAGCAAATAATGCAAAATTGGAGAGTAGTGTGAGAATTTAGCGAAGAGGGTGAAAGTGGTCATTGTGTCCTCCAACAGCATAAGCCTATAGCAGCATAACTACAGAGATAGTTTCAGTTCAGATTGTTTGGTTAAACGGCGCTTATTTACAACAATGTCGTCACAAGGCACCTCACAAAGGGTCCCTCTGATGGAATTTAATCTGACACAAAGCCAGATCTGTTCCTAGAGCAATGCTCAAGCAAAAGCAGCATCTCATTGCACTGATGCAGTATGCCCACATTTAAATGAGGTATTATGCATGCATTTAGAAAAAAGGGATCTTTGTATTTTTGTACTTTTACTTAACATATTGCCAGTGCAACTAAAACTTTTTTCTCAAAGGCCAGTGTTGTCGGTGCAGATTGATTAAAAAAAGGTGGTTCCTTTCTTCTGAAAGGTGGTTTCCCATTATGCTGCAAGAGAAGACAAGGAGGAAACAGCAACCTATGGCACTACACTGCACAAAGCTAATACCTGGCCAAAATGGTTTTTTTTTGTCAACTTACAACACTTTTTACTTTTGTCATTTTACACACACATTGTGCATCAGTCACAGCGTGACTACCAGAACTTTCTCATCTTTTTAGGCAATGTGTTAATATACATCCATCCATCCATTTTCTATACCCACTTCTTCCATACTGGGTCGTGGGGGAGCTTGTGCCTATCTCCAACGGTCTAGGGGGAGGGGAATTGGAGTACACCCTGGACCGGTCACAGGACAATCGCAGGGAACAGTCACAGGTCCATCACACTGGACAAACAACCATTCACACCTAAGAGCCATTTAGAGAGACCAATTGACCTAACATTCATGTTTTTGGACTGTGGGAGGAAGCCGGAGTACCCGGCGAGAACCCATGCATGCACGGGGAGAACACGCAAAGTCCATGCAGAGAGACCCCCGGTCGAAAGTTGAACTGAGGACCTTCTTGCTGCAAGGCAACAGTGCTACTAACTGTACCACAGTGCAGCGTGTGTTAACATACAGTCAGAAGAAAATTTCCAACTCCATTTGCAGGTGCTAAATTGGTGCAAACCTAAGTTTGTGCATCTTTTCAGAAACCAGAAGCAAAGGCAGATCTGCTTCCAAAAATAGTGCTACTGAGAATATTGTGCCATTATGTGCTGATATACAGGGGTTGGACAATGAAACTGAAACACCTGTCATTTTATTGTGGGAGGTTTCATGGCTAAATAGGACCAGCCTGGTAGCCAGTCTTCATTGATTGAATATTGCACCAGTAAGAGCAGAGTGTGAAGGTTCAATTAGCAGGGTAAGAGCACAGTTTTGCTCAAAATATTGAAATGCACACAACATTATGGATGACATACCAGAGTTCAAAAGAGGAAAAATTGTTGGTGCATGTCTTGCTTGCGCATCTGTGACCAAGACAGCAAGTCTTTGTGATGTATCAAGAGCCACGGTATCCAGGTTAATGTCAGCATACCACCAAGAAGGACGAACCACATCCAACAGGATTAACTGTGGACGCAAGAGGAAGCTGTCTGAAAGGGATGTTCGGGTGCTAACCCGGATTGTATCCAAAAAACATAAACCACGGCTGCCCAAATCACGGCAAAATTTAATGTGCACCTCAACTCTCCTGTTTCCACCAGAACTGTCTGTCGGGAGCTCCACAGGGTCAATATACACGGCCGGACTGCTATAGCCAAACCTTTGGTCACTCATGCCAATGCCAAACGTCGGTTTCAATGGTGCAAGGAGCGCAAATCTTGGACTGTGGACAATGTGAAACATGTATTGTTCTCTGATGAGTCCACCTTTACTGTTTTCCCCACAGAGTTACGGTGTGGAGAAGCCCCAAAGAAGCGTACCACCCAGACTGTTGCATGAACAGAGTGAAGCATGAGGGTGGATCAGTGATGGTTTGGGCTGCCATATCATGGCATTCCCTCGGCCCAATACTTGTGCTAGATGGGCACAAGTACTGTCAAGGACTACCGAACCATTCTTGAGGACCATGTGCATCCAATGGTTCAAACATTGTATCCTGAAGGCGGTGCCGTGTATCAGGATGGCAATGCACCAATACACACAGCAAGACTGGTGAAAGATTGGTTTGATGAACATGAAAGTGAAGTTGAACATCTCCCATGGCCTGCACAGTCACCAGATCTAAATATCATTGATCCACTTTGGGGTGTTTTGGAGGAGCGAGTCAGGAAACGTTTTCCTCCACCAGTATCACGTAGTGACCTGGCCACTATCCTGCAAGACGAATGGCTTAAAATTCCTCTGACCACTGTGCAGGACTTGTATATGTCATTCCCAAGATGAATTGACGCTGTATTGGCCGCAAAAGGAGGCCCTACACCATACTAATAAATTATTTTGGTCTAAAACCAGGTGTTTCAGTTTCATTGTCCAACCCCTGTAGTTTGCAAGATAAACTTAACATTCATTATTAATTAAAATGTTTTATTCCATTTTGTTTGTTTTTGCCTTTTGAATCACCTTTTTAACTTCTGTTTTGTAAGTTTTAAAATTTTTATGGATGCCTACGCTGCAGTACTGCAGCTAACATTTACTGACAGGAACCAATAAAGAAATCTGATTTAAAGGAGGTATTCACATTTTAGGGGAAAGTCTGCTCATATTTATGTAACTTTTTGCAAATAAAATTTCTGGTACAAGGATTATGGATTTAATCTCACAAAAGTGTTTCCTTTTTTTCTGATATAATTACAAATTAGTAGGCTGCAAAATAATCAGGGCTGCACGGTGGTGCAGTTGGTAGCACTGTTGCCTTGCAGCAAGAAGGTTCTGGGTTTGATTCCCATCCAGGGGTCTTTCTGCATGGAGTTTGCATGTTCTCCCCGTGCATGCATGGGTTCTCACCGGGTACTCCGGCTTCCTCCCATAGTCCAAAGACATGCCTGTTAGGTTATTTGGTCTCTCTAAATTGCCCTTAGGTGTATGAATGAGTGTGTGCATGGTTGTTTGTGTGTGTTGCCCTGCGATGGACTGGCGACCTGTCCAAGGTGTACCCCGCCTCTTGCCCATAGACTGCTGGAGATAGGCACCAGCTTCCCCGTGACCCACTATGGAATAAGCAGTAGGAAATGACTGACTAGGCTGCAAAATAATTATAAAGTCAGTTTGGAAAAAAACTATAATCTAAAACATTTGTATTTAAGAAAGAACTTGACAAGGCATTCTTCAAAACTTTGGGAACATGTGAAAGGAGGCATCATGTTTAGGAAAGAGTTTCTAAATCAATAGGTGATGCTGCACATTGTATAGGACATTGAAAGAATAAATCAGAGTGGTTAATCTGGATATTAAAAGCATTGATTGAATTTGAAATAATTATACAAAAGCATTTACCCTACTTTCATAATTACTTGTGCTTTGTGGCTGAAGAACAGTTACCTGACAGAACTATCTGCAAATTTCTCCCTTTTGCTAGACTTGATGGGTATATGTGCATCTGAGTGTATTTTGAGCAATGTGCTTGATAAATGCAGAAATAATGTAAACAGCCCATGCAAAAACTGGAGATTACATTGCTTTGTGAATTCCCTTCTGAGTATGTTAACTTGGAGGTTGTATGAATCTGGTAAATTCCTTCAGTTATCTTTCTTATTACCATCCAACCAGCTTCTCATTAAATCAACATGATGACGGGAATTACTGTAGAGTAAACTCTACTCAAACACGGGCTTTTAGTGGGGATACACATTTTTCTGATTAGATTTAACTTTTTTTTAAATCTATTTTTGCACCTTACCTATAAATGTGCAAAACAAATTAAACACTCTTGGTGCATTTATAGCATAATTTTGGAGACTTGCATTAGAAGCTAAAATCATGTTTTGTAATTGCTGTGAAAATTACTGCACTCAGCTGTTTGAACCCAGAATGAGCTGGGTGTGAATACTGTTGTGGTGCTTTCAGAAAGACACAGAAAACTCCAGTTACTCCCAGGCCTGCCCTCACGCTCCCTTCACGATTTTATTATTGCACATTTTTATTCTGAAGCACATGAATGAAGTAAATATATTAACCTAATGTGTGCACAACTTTTATTCTCTGTGCCTTCCTATTGCCTTCTCAGTGCTGAATGTTTTTCTCCACCTCAGATTGATGTTTGCGTCTGCTGCAACCAGCAGCAGTCCTTTGCTGACTTTTCATGATAGATTGCCCCAAATGTTTAAACTGCCTGCAGCAAGATTCAAACTCTTTCTTGGCAATTGCTTGTTTGGCTTGCTCCCTCTAATCGTAGATATGTCAGTCTGTGCCAAAATGCCAAACAAAAGCTTGCTCTGAGCATTGGAGGCTAAACTCCCTCCATCTTTCTGTCTTCTTCACTTTGCATCCCAACTCTTCATCCCTCCCTGCACTTAATGGTCTAATGCAACACGTTTTCAATGCTTGATATTGTTAGGTTTCTATGATATTGGTTGTTGTTCCTACTTTGCAGAGGCTTAATTTAACATCTCTGTCTCATCTTAGCTTAAAAATTAAGGCAGCATTCCTACAGGCTGGAATGCTTGGTCTCCATGGTAACATCAGGTCCATTATAAGTGCCATAAAGAGCGAGCAAGGGAATGTTAAATCACCAGATTGCCAGTCTCCATCACCTCACTGGGTTGATTGTGTAACTTACACACCCACAGGAAAAATACCTCTTTTTACCATTTTCTCCTCCGCTCTCCCTCATACTCCTCTTTCTGCAACACTTTTTCTTCTCTCTGTTTCTGTCATGCTTTATCTGTCGCATACATGTACATGTTTTCACCAACACCCAAACGCATACACACAGAAACCTTAGAAAGCGAGTCCAACACTGACCCCCAGTGGAAAAGCATGACAGAGTCCTGTAAGAAGTTCACTGTGAACTTTGTGTCACTTAGGTCTTCACTCGTTATGGGAAATGTTACACTTTCAATGCTGGTGGAGATGGACATCCCCCGCTCATCACTACCAAAGGGGGTATGGGCAACGGGCTCGAGCTCATGCTGGACATTCAGCAAGATGAATACCTGCCAGTCTGGGGAGAAACGGGTAAGAGCCCCTTTTGTGTGGTGTGTGTGCAGGCAAATGTGTTAGTGTCAGCATTAATACCTTGCTTATCAGTTATCTCAAACTCCCTTCACCTTTGTCTCCCCTCAGATGAGACTTCATTTGAAGCTGGGATCAAAGTTCAGATCCACAGTCAGCAAGAGCCGTCCTTCATCGACCAGCTGGGATTTGGTGTTTCACCCGGATTCCAGACGTTTGTGTCCTGCCAGGAACAACGGGTACAAAGTGTAGAATGTGGAACCTAATTTTGTTTTACATCTGTCTCCTTTTTTTACCTTTTTCTAATACAGGTCCTTCTCAAAATATTAGCATATTATGATAAAGTTCATTATTTTCCATAATGTCATGATGAAAATTTAACATTCATATATTTTAGATTCATTGCACACTAACTGAAATATTTCAGGTCTTTTATTGTCTTAATACAGATGATTTTGGCATACAGCTCATGAAAACCCAAAATTCCTATCTCACAAAATTAGCATATTTCATCCGACCAATAAAAGAAAAGTGTTTTTAATACAAAAAACATCAACCTTTAAATAATCATGTACAGTTATGTACTCAATACTTGGCCGGGAATCCTTTTGCAGAAATGACTGCTTCAATGCGGCGTGGCATGGAGGCAATCAGCCTGTGGCACTGCTGAGGTCTTATGGAGGCCCAGGATGCTTCGATAGCGGCCTTTAGCTCATTCAGAGAGTTGGGTCTTGAGTCTCTCAACGTTCTCTTCACAATATCCCACAGATTCTCTATGGGGTTCAGGTAAGGAGAGTTGGCAGGCCAATTGAGCACAGTGATACCATGGTCAGTAAACCATTTACCAGTGGTTTTGGCACTGTGAGCAGGTGCCAGGTCGTGCTGAAAAATGAAATCTTCATCTCCATAATGCTTTTCAGCAGATGGAAGCAAGTGCTCCAAAATCTCCTGATAGCTAGCTGCATTGACCCTGCCCTTGATAAAACACAGTGGACCAACACCAGCTGCTGACACGGCACCCCAGACCATCACTGACTGTGGGTACTTGACACTGGACTTCTGGCATTTTGGCATTTCCTTCTCCCCAGTCTTCCTCCACACTGTGGCACCTTGATTTCCGAATGACATGCAGAATTTGCTTTCATCCGAAAAAAGTACTTTGGACCACTGAGCAACAGTCCAGTGCTGCTTCTCTGTAGCCCAGGTCAGGCGCTTCTGCCGCTGTTCCTGGTTCAAAAGTGGCTTGACCTGGAGAATGCGGCACCTGTAGCCCATTTCCTGCACACGTCTGTGCACGGTGGCTCTGGATGTTTCTACTCCAGACTCAGTCCACTGCTTTGGCAGGTCCCCCAAGGTCTGGAATCGGCCCTTCTCCACAATCTTCCTCAGGGTCCGGTCACCTTTTCTCGTTGTGCAGCGTTTTCTGCCACACTTTTTCCTTCCCACAGACTTCCCACTGAGGTGCCTTGATACAGCACTCTGGGAACAGCCTATTCGTTCAGAAATTTCTTTCTGTGTCTTACCCTCTTGCTTGAGGGTGTCAATAGTGGCCTTCTGGACAGCAGTCAGGTCGGCAGTCTTACCCATGATTGGGGTTTTGAGTGATGAACCAGGCTGGGAGTTTTAAAGGCCTCAGGAATCTTTTGCAGGTCTTTAGAGTTAACTCGTTGATTTAGATGATTAGGTTCATAGCTCGTTTAGAGACCCTTTTAATGATATGCTAATTTTGTGAGATAGGAATTTTGGGTTTTCATGAGCTGTATGCCAAAATCATCCGTATTAAGACAATAAAAGATCTGAAATATTTCAGTTAGTGTGCAATGAATCTAAAATATATGAATGTTACATTTTCATCATGACATTATGGAAAATAACAAACTTTATCACAATATGCTAATATTTTGAGAAGGACCTGTACTTTATCATGTAAATGTATATTCTATGCAACAGATTAGGCATGAGCCAGTTACAGACATCACTATCAAAATGTTTGAAAATTACACTATCAAAAAAGCTGACGATTTCCATTCCTTCGGTTTAAAGTCCATTTAATGACATGCCAGAGAAAGTGCTTCAGTGATCCACATTTTTTCCAGCTGTATAGAGTGTAGATTAAGACATCCCCCGCTGGTTACTGTGCACTGCTGGTCAGCTGGCTGATAGTATATTACTAAGATATATATATATATATATATATATATATATATATATATATATATATATATATATACATATCTAAAGGTCTTTCTTTCTGTTCTCGGTGGAGGAGGAAGCTTTTTCTCTGTCCCCTGCACCCCTACCATATCTGCCCTGCTTCAGCTCTGTGTCTTGTCTTTCTTTTTGGGGCCTCTTTTTGCATATCTTCCAAAATTCTGAGTTATGAATTTGGTCAGCTGGTCTCTCAATGCAATTGATCAAATTTTCTCGATGACAAGACAGGGTGAAGGGGAACCCCCTTGTCCAGACGGGACATATTTCTCTGGATACACGATGGACTCCTGGCAGAAATGGAGGATTGTGTGTCTGTCGATATTGTCAGTCGAGGATGTCGAAGATGTGTACATAATTGGATGTTTGATAACAGGATTTCTGCTTTTTGGAGTTGGCGGTTACCTGGCATATTGAGAAATTCGAAAAACGTCGGCAGCTGTTCTGGCCATGGTAAGGTTGCCTGGCATGTATGATGGGATCTGCAGAGCGATCAGCACTCAGACTAAGATGTTACGTGAGCTGAATCGCAGACTGGATGTGATCCTTACACAGGATCGCAGACAAGTTGCGGTTCCTGGACTCAGGGGTGAAATGGAGTTCTTTGAGAAAGTTGTTTGCTCGGATCTGGCGGAAAGGACCTGGAATTTGGCTGTTTGGATTCACCACTGAGAAGCACCAGCGAGACACTCAAGGCTGACGGAAAATTGAGTCAGCCTAACCCAAATAATTGTTGTTTTTCTGAATCTGGCTTCCCTGCACGGCCTTGATGGCTGGCTATCTTCAACTTCTCCTGGAAGTTATGTAAACATGACGCTCTGCTCCCTCTGCCCCCTCCCTTCCCTGTGGACATCTGTGGACCCGCTCAGAACTGTGTGGCCGGTTGATGAACATCATCATGGACAATGGCCTCTGCAACAATGCTTCACGGACTTACTCTGCACACACTAACATGCACACACACACATGCTCAAGATAAACATATGAACCCCTTCACACTGCCTTCACCGGATCCCGTGCATGATGTTGTTTCGTATATATGTTGCTTCTTTGTGCTGAGGTTTTTTTTGCAATCTCAAACTGTATCTTGCTAAGGATAAAGGGTGAAATATGATTTTTTTCCCTCTTCTTACCTAATGTGGTCTCTTTTCGCATCTACCTAAATATGTGATTTCATTAATTTTCATAGATTTTCAGATTTCTCAGAAGGATTACCAGCCAAATATTATTCTCGTACTCGTACTCGTATTCGTACTTGTACTCGTCGTCTTCCACTTTATCTGGGACCGGGTTGCGGGGGCAGCAGACTCAGCAGAGACGCCCAGACGTCCCTCTCCCCAGACACCTCCTCCAGCTCCTCCGGGGGGAGCCCAAGGCGTTCCCAGGCCAGCCGAGAGACATAGTCCCTCCAGCGTGTCCTGGGCCGTCCCCTGGGCCTCCTCCCGGTGGGACGTATATTATTAGTATTTGAAAATTTGGACTAAAGCTGTTTTTACACCAATGACCAGAGAATTTTAGATTTCTTAAAAGGATTGTATTACAACTATATCATACTGGTGACAGCCAAACATTATTAGTATTTAAAAAGTTTGGACTAAAACTGTTTTATACCAGTGACCCAGCTTATTTGAATGATGGGACCACAACTGCCAGCGACCTCAAGGATTAATATTATCATGTTTCTTCTAGCACAGGATGAATTCCTTACCACAGAGGACTTAATGAGCTAATTACCTCTATTAGAAAGATTGGATTAGAACCAGCTCTTACCAGTAAACTCCCAAGGATTATTAGTGTCATTTGATTTGTTTTTCTGTGTTTGATTTTCTGTATCATTGTTATGTTTTTCCTCATGTACAGCGCTTTGAGTGCCTTGTTGCTGAAAAGCGCTATATAAATAAACTTGACTTGACTAAACTTCCCTCATACATACAAGTGTCTGGTGTCAGTCCAACTCAGCCATCCAATGGTTCAATTCCTAATCTTGTGACCTTTAATGCATGTATTTTCCCCCCTTCTCTCTTTGCCCATTACAGTTGATAAAGGGCACTCGTGTCACAAAAATATTTAGGAAGAAATTTAGAAATAATTCTACAATGATATTTGGACTGTCAAGGTGTGGCTACTAAAGGAGCGTTATTGTTAACTCTTATGAAGGTAATATGTCAAAAGTGCAGTTTTTAAGCTACAAACTGGTTGGAAAGTGGTTTTGATATATGTTATATTTTTTGTGTTAATACTATGAAATACTATGAAACAAAATTTTCTGTCAAGATTTTTATACCTTTACAGTCTCATTCTGGCCTCATGCTTTTGCCAAATAAATTGAAGAGACCCAATACTTTTATATACCAAACACAATCTTAAATCGGAGATCATTTTTTACTTACTTCTCTTTTTGTTTTATCAGTTAAAAAAAAAATACTTAGTCAAAAAAACAACAACAAATGAGGTATGATTTAATTGATGAAATACTAATCTCCTTATATTTTCAGCCATTTTGGTCTATTATTTTATAAATTTATGCTAGAAAATACTGTCGGGAAAGAATTTGGGAAAATATGATTAATTATGTCCTGTCAGTCTGTGTATGTTTGCAATTCACAATTACAGACATTGTTTGACCTTGAGGAGCAAAACTAAAGGACAAATGCTGCAAAAATAGTTTTTTCCTGCTGTTTATTGGATTTAATGTTTTTCTCGGCTGTACAGATTTGAAATCTCCTGAATCCAATATTTTGATGTTTTCAAAGCATCTCACATTTGTTTTCATTTTTTCCTCCTCAAAACAAATCATTAAATTAATTTAAGGCATTTAAGAGAAATTTGTTTAAAAATAAAAATTTTTTGGCTTCAGATTTTTATTTTTGTTTGCAGGACAGTTTTTTTTATTTTATTTCATATGTTAACCTGAGATTGTAGATTGACAAGAATGACACCAAACATACTGTTTTTTGTTTGTATTTTATGTATTTCTTTAAATACTTTAAAGAAATACATAAAATACAAACAAAAAACGCACACAGAACCTTTTAAATCAGCACAGTTTTTGTTGCTCTTGCACTTTCTTGATTTTTCATTTTAACGGATTTCTGCAACCTGCTTTTAATTCATGCAGCATTTTTGTTCATTTACTGGTTAATCCTCCCCATGTTTCAAATGCTTCATTTTCAGCTATTAAATGTTTTATTAGATTTATGAAGGCATAACGTGTTTGTTATCGTTACAGCTTATATATTTGCCCCCGCCCTGGGGAGACTGTAAGGTGACGCCCATGGACTCAGACTTCTTTGACACCTACAGCATCACAGCCTGCCGCATAGACTGCGAGACCCGCTACCTGGCGGAAAATTGCAACTGCCGCATGGTGCACATGCCCGGTAGGACACAAACATCTTTTGTATCAGAGAATACTTAGCTAAAGACACTTCGAGCAGGGAGAGGAAAGAGGAAAGCATTTATGTGTGTGTTGCTTGTGCTGCAGGCAGTGTTCCTTACTGCACCCCCCAGACGTATAAAGACTGTGCTGACCCAGCTCTTGGTAAGAAATGTTACCTTCCTGCAGAGATATCCTAAACCTAACCCTTAGTCTTGTCAAAGCATATTTTCTCATAATATCACCACTAAGTGTAGTTTATTTTCTTTGGATTTTATTAAATAGACCCAGACAAAGTAGTGTTTACTTTTATCTGTACATTTTCAAAATTTCACTTTCCAAAAAAAAAAAAAAACTAAAATGTGCAGAGGCTATGTGTTCAGCCCTGCTGAGTCAATACTTTTTAGAGCCACTTTTTGCTGCAAATCCAATTCTAAATCTCTGAGATGTGTCTCTACCTGCTTTGCAGATTTAGAGACTGAAATGTTTGCCCATTGGTCTTTGCAAAATAGTTCTAGCTCAGTCAGGTTGGAGGGGGGAGTGTGTTTTCAATTTTCAAGTCTTGCTGCAGATTGTTTCTTTGGATTATTGAGTTGATTCTAAATGGGTCATTCAAACATACAAAACAAACTTGATTTAAATGATTCCACTATAGCTGTGGTTGTAGGTTTAGGGTTGTTGTCTTGCTTGAAGTTTAACCTCCACCTCAGTCTCAAATCCTTGTAAGCCTCTAACAGGTTTTCTCCCTGGATAGCCCATGGTTTTATCTCCATACATCTTCCCATTACCTCCGATTAGATTCACTGTCCCTGCTAAAGAAAAACACCCCCACAGCATCATTCTGCCACCACTATGTTTCACCTGAGGGATAAGGTGTGATAATGATGTGCAGTGTTACATTTTTGCCACACATAGGGATTTGCGTCCGCAAAGCTGATCAACAAATGAGGTGCTAATTGGATTGCCTGTGTAAAATCAGCGGAACAGCGGGCGCAAACTTTTTAGCGTGTTTGCCTTCATGAATGTGCAGGACATAGGATAATGACCCAAACCCACAAATATATGGGAGGGGGATATGCAAATGTAATCCCTTACCACCCACAATGCAATTTATCAAACCTGAAACGGATTGTGGGTGCTGTTTTTGCATCTAGATTTAGCACGTTTGAAATGCAGGTGCTTACTGGGATGCAGAAATGTCTGCTGTCGCTGTGGCCAGAAGGAGGCATAGATAAAATGATAGATGACGGGGAGAGAGAATCTTCTGTACATCAGATGTGTCATCAGATTTGGATTGTCAAAAATAAAAAAAATAAAAATAGATGAGAATAGGGAATTCTATGTAGGAATATTTAAGGTTTGATTTAGAGGCAATCAAAAACAGAAGACATCTCTCCGTTGATAAAACTCCTTGCAACCCTTTTTTCTTGCATCTGGATCATTTCAGTGCATCATCACTATTAGTGAGATCATCTGCTGTTGAAGCACAAACCTGATCATGGCAAAGTACCCATAACTGATCAGCAGCCAGAGAAGCGCACCCGGCCTAACTGTAATTGCACATCATGCAAAGGACCCAATGTGCTGTGATGTTGATAATATAATTAACAGGAAAGAAATAATGTAATTATAAGGGAGATCAAATCCTTCAATTGCAAACTGGATGCTAAAATCACCTTTTAGCAGGTGAAAAATCATCATTTTAAGGCAGCCTATTCCATGTGGTGACAAAGACAGTGTATGCTTTAACCTTGTCACTAAACAAAACACTTTGCATTGACAATAACATTGTGTCATTGCAGAGCAATCAGAGCTGGATCAGTGTGATTACGTTTTTTGCAACTGAACATATGTCAGGAGAGGGTTTATAGTGAAAAATGATTTAATGTCACAAAATAACTATTTAGACAAGCAAACACATTGTATAAAATAGAACAAATTCAGTAAAATCATTGGAAAATAACTTATTTTTATGTACATAAACGCCAAATGTAATTCTTTGCGGGACAGTTATGTAACGTTATGTTTTTAGAATTAACGTACAGATAGACAACTATTACCACAAACTACGGAGCCCGCGAGGGGACATGGGGGAATTTTTTTCTTTTGCGTCCCCACACAATACTTTTGCGTTCGCTCGCAATACTTTTGCGTTCGCTCGCAATACTTTTGCGTTCGCTCGCAATACTTTTGCGTTCGCTCGCTGTAGAAAAGGCCCCAAAGTCACCAGTTATAGTACTCAGTTATTGCTAAAGTGCTTTTAGTTAACTGGTAATCAGAATAGGGGCTATCGTTTCAGGGTGAGCTCGCTCAGGGGGTTGGTCGCAGTGTTAGTGACGTCACTGTTTAACTTCGTGTAAGAAATCGAATGAGAGGCTACAGTTGTGGGAGACCCGAATACTAGTTAGCGTAACGTGTGCGTGAATGACAAGAAATTACACATACACATACAAATATCCTCTCCTCATATGTTTCGTGGAAATAAAGAGAAGAAGAAATTATTGGATAAGTCTCCAGCCCTTTTCTGACCCGTACTCTGAATGGCCTTAAGAAGTGCTCTGGCTGGCACCCTAGTATGAACTTGATGATTAAACCTAGACTAGCACCTTACAGTCTCTCCAGTACACTCGCAATACTTTTTGCGTTCTCATGCAATAGTCTTTGCGTTATCTCGCAATACTTTGTGGAATAGTTTCCAAACCAGATAACTGGAAAAATGGAACAAACACTACACCCGTTTTTGAGATTTATTGAGTTTTATTTTGAAATCGGCCTTAAATTAAAGGATCTTCAATCAGACTTAAAGACAGTTATTATCCACAAGTTGTCAAACTACTGAACTCTGGACAATAATACTGCACGAAACTACATCTGTGACACTTTATTTGCTTATTGCTGCTGCATGATGTGTACTTTTTTTTGCATGCCATTAGTGTTTTTGTTTTTATCGTGATTTGATCAATTCTTCTTAACTTATCAGTGTTGTTTGTTTTGTGAGCAATTTGTCATCTGTGTCATCTGTGCTGCTGTTCCAAAATACACAGCTGAGCGAACGCAAAAGTATTGCGAGCGAACGCAAACGTTTTGCGTGGGGACGCAAAAGAAAAAAAATCTTCCATATCCCCTCACGAGTTCCGTTACAAACTATATATACTCAGCCTTTTTTTTTTTTTTTTTTGCGCAAGCAATTTAGTGCCCCCTATTTGGACTCTTTTAAGATCAGGGCCATAGTATTTATAAGTAAGATGTCTCATCTGACTAGAGCACCTTCTTCTTCATGTTTGCTGTGTCCTCTACATGGTCAGTGGCAAACTACAAATAGGGATTCTTCTGCTTTTCCTTTATCAATGACTTTCTTCTCGTTCTTTAACAATTACTCACCTGAGCTGCGGATCTCTGCAGGTCCTCCAGAGTTACAATGGCCCTTTCGGCTCCTTCTAAAATTAATGTTATCATGGCCTGGCTTGTTAATTTAGGTGGACAGCCGTGTCTTGGTAGATATTCAGTTGTGATATAATCTGTCCATTCTTGAGTGATAAATTGAATAACTTTATCCCTAAAAAGAATTATATATCATTTTTCTTCCTTTGTGTCTGTCTATATGACAAAATAATCTATTTTTTGTCATTTTTTCTACAAGAAGGAGGGAGGCCATTCGTTGTACTCAGCAGCATGAATTTCACCAGTACACCCACACACTTGCACAACATATATTTAATCCCCAGCTGCATTGATCCAAAGGTCAAGCTAAGCTACGTCTTCCTTCCCCCCAGATTTCTTAGTGGAACAAGACACTGATTACTGTGTGTGTGAGACGCCGTGCAACATGACCAGGTACAACAAAGAGCTGTCCTTCGTCAAGATCCCCAGTAAGGCCTCAGCCAAGTATCTTGCAAAGAAATACAACAAAACAGAGCAGTACATTAAGTAAGTATAAACTACAGATACTGCTTTGGGCTCCTGAGTTTAACTTTTTGAATTAGATTACGGAAAACAATTAACTACTAACAATATGATATTCCTTTTCCTATGATATTCCACTATTTTAAAATGTAACTGTATATTCTAATGTCTTAAAGAGCATTACTTGTTAATCTTGTGTCAACAGGGACAACATCTTGGTTTTAAACATCTTTTTTGAGGCTCTCAACTATGAAACTATTGAACAAAAGAAAGCATATGAAGTGGCTGGACTTTTAGGTATTTCCAGGTCTTGTCATATTGTATGTGTTGTGTATTTTGTTATGTGCAACTTGGTATAAGCATGGTGGATATAATCCCCTTTTCTCTTATTCTAGGTGACATCGGTGGTCAGATGGGGCTCTTTATTGGGGCAAGCATACTGAGTATTCTTGAGATATTTGACTACTTGTACGAGGTAAGAAAGAGTTTTCAGAAGCATGAAGGAATCTGATGCTCAGTGGTAATGTTGATTGTAAAAAATAAAAGGAAATAACACAAACTTTAGCATATTTAGAGTTAGCTTAAATAGAGAAAATGGTCTGCTCTTATTTGCATTAAAAACACCTGGAGTAAAACTTACAGATAAAATTAAAATTGAAGCGATTAGATAAAAAATGACTGACTGACTGACTGACTGACTGACTGACTGACTAGATAAAAAATTATTCTGCTGATGCCCTTGTTGAGACTGTTCTTTTAATCCTTTCAGGTGATAAAATACAAGCTGTCTCGCTGCTCTGATAAGAAGCACAAACACAACAGCACCGACCAGGCAACGGTCTTGAGCTTAGATGACGTCAATTGTCATGTCAGTAACTTTCATTAAACCTCTGGTGTCTGGAGGATGGGGACTCTGCCTGGACTTTGCTGATGCAACAGAAAAGGATGTGTGAGGATGAATGAACTGTGCCTGTTTAGGCTTAACTTTCTCTGAACACGGTCATGTGGCCAAAAGTAGACGGACACAAAGACACTCAGCAAGCTGCAGATACCAGAGATCAACCTGTTCTGAAGATAGATCAACTGCATGGTCATCTGTAAACTTCTTTTAAAGACAAAGAAAGCGATGCAGTGAAATGGGCATCAGCTACATGAAGGTTCATAAGGTGTGCTGTGCTGTAGTGTGTTTATCTGATAAGGCTTCATGTTAGTTGATTGTTCATTTTTAAGACTTTTCTTAGTTCTGCAGTGGCCCTGTTGCCTAAGTCATTTTTATATTCCTGTCCTCCATCCTCATTTTAAGAGCATCTGCCCATGTTAAACTCAGTGCATTCTGCCAAAACACTGTGCTACCTCAGCTTTTAGTGCAACAGTGCCACTAAGAATTTATAGACCAAGCAAAACTGACCACCAGTTGGGAAATTTTTAATGAACTGAAAAAAGGACGAAGAATATGTGGCTATAAATCCATAAGGAGGTGGAAGCCTTTTAACAGAAGACATTTGCTAAGGCTCTTCAGTTTTATAGTTTATTGCAGTCCTGGAACCCAGTTTGATTTAAACCTTTAGGTAATGGATTAGGAGTTTGTGGCAGTAAACATATGTTTCAGATTTTATGATCATTATAACAATATTAACATAATGCTACTGTTGATATATTGCATTCTGACCTAGAAAAGGTGCAAACTTGAATTTGATTTCTTTATGACTGTAATTGTAACAATGGGCCTTTCCCAGCCTAAAACTGCTTAAGTGATCTAATTGTTAAATGTCTGAAGGGCAACATAAAGATCTAGTAAAAAGTCACTATTTTCTTGTTGCCATTTCCAATTGTGAAAATCGACACATCTCTGCCTCACTTTGAGGGCATGTTCTCTTGTGTTTCCCATATTGAAGAGTAGCTAAAATAATTGGGGCCCATTGTCACCCTATATTTGTACAGTTTAAGAAACTAAAGTATCACAAAAATGCTAATGTTACAGTTGTTTTAGAGGAATTGTTAGGGATGCCAATAATTGTGGCATTAGAGATTTTGTTTAACACAACTATCTGTTAATTTTTTTTTTTTGTAATCCAGTTAAAATATATTTTCAGTTTGAAACGTAAACTATTTTAAGGCTTTTTACACAACTTTACCAGTGGTGCCAACAATTGTGGAGGAAGAAAAAGATGTCAGCGAAGCATTCATCTAATTGTTTAGAGCAGTGGTTCTCAGACTCACAATAGGTACCACTTCAGTCCTTACATTGGTGCAGCAGGACTAGACTTTTTTAGTTTGCATTGCTTTTTAAAAAAGACAACATAGAAGAGGAAATGCAGTACCTAGCAATTACCATGTATGTTTGGCTATAGGAAGCAGATTAACATTAATGGTACATTCGATTATTACTCGGAAATTAAAAGTTTCCATTTCCAATAAGGAAAAATAGTCAGGAGGTCAACTGAAGTCAACATTCTAAGAGGGGCAGAGGAAGGTCTCTCAATAATCGATCTTGAAATCTAATATGGCTGCAGAGTCTTTTAAACACAGTAATAGCTGCAGTAATGAACCTTTTACTGTTTGTATTTAATTAAATCTTTGACACAAAATACTCTGCAACCCAGACAATGTGTTCCATTAGTGTTCTAATACATAAACAGTGAAGAAATACCCTGTTATTAACTTGCTGTTGCTAATAGTAATGAGCTTGTCATTTAGCATAGCAGTTGGCATATCCCAACTTTCAGCTAACAGTGGCTTTAGAGGATAAAATACAGAACTGAATGTTTTATTTCAGCCCCAACGCTCATATCTGAAGGTATGCATTTGAATCCCATTCCAACTCTAACACAACTTACTGCTATAAAATTGTTGGCTGCGTGACCACATGGTCAGGGCCAGCTCAAAGTTTCCAGATTAGCAGTTTGTATTTGTATATATCTGTCAAGTAAAGCCTCAATGCATTCAGCCATCTATTCATAGAGGTATCAAATGTCTTCAGTTCAAATGAAGTACTGTGAAGGCAACTTCCAATTATACTGCAGAAATTTTCCATATGCAGGTAGTAGTTTTTAAGAAACCTGTGATTTCAGTGTCCATTTATTGACATTAGGTTGTCCCAGATTTCATTTTTTAATGGGGCCTGTTGAAGACACAGTGGTTCCTTTGTTTGGTCACATCAAAGACACATGAACGTGCATATCAAGGGCAACTTGTCAATGACTATAAAATGCTCAGAGATAGCTTTCAGTAAACTAAAAACATGCAAATGATAACTGTACCCTTAATTAATCAATAAAAATTAGATCAGGCCAAAAAAGGCAAATTAAATTCATAATAAACAGGATAGTTATTTAGGAGTTTTGCCCGGTTTTGAGCCAATTTATTAAGGCTTCTATTTACTATAAAAATATAATATTACACAATAATCTCCTCTCCAGAATTCAGAAAAAAAGATTTGTGATTCATAGCTAAACATTCAGGAAATTGCTTTAAATATGTCCTATAAAAATGAAATCAAATAAACATGCACTTACCAGATTATAAACATTAGCAAAAGATGTCACATATTGTAAAAAATCTTTTTTAACTCAAATGTAACTCTGTAAATCTCAAAACAACAAATAACCAATGTATGTGGGAAAATTCTACATGTTTATATTTGTCATTTTCATTTTTCAGTCAGTTTAACTCTGAGATCACATCAATGGGGAAGAGTATACTGAATGTGCTTTTCCATCTTCTAGGGCTCTGACTTGCATGTATCGGCCCACAGCAGGTGTCTTAAAAAATGCCGTCCAAGTCAATCATGTGTGTCCTCTGTCTGCTTGCAGTATGCTTGATAGTATTTGTACAGTATGTCCTGACATTGTTTAGGTCATGCAAAGTGAAGATAGCTCCTGCCCTCTGTTAGCCTGTAAACATGTGAGCTTTTGTGGGTGCATGCTCATGAGTTTCTCTTCTGTTTACATCTTAGATGTTGTATCTTAGCTGAGCTTTGTGTAAGCTTCAGCAGGAAAAGGGAATGTGTAGCTGTGTTGTGTTAGCATCCAGCACAAACATACCATCGGCTGTAACTTGATGTAAATACTGCAGTGACCATGGATAATAGTCCTATTGTACTAGTGTTGCTTGCGCTGGGTTTATTTGGCACAGACTAGCTCTGCGTCTTAGTTTTCTGTACATATGAGTCTTGATTATTTATCTAAAGTATATGGAATAGAGAAGCTGTGTCTTTTTTTTATTTGATTTGTAACAATTAAAACATCTCTTTTCATTAGTGTATGTAGATATGTTGCCAGGTTGTTATTTTCGAGCTGCATGAACTCTTGAATCTCTATGAAAGTTCACAGGTTGACACGCTTACTGCTTTTCTTCCAGGCCTTTACTGTAGACTTTAGAATTTTGTTTGAGAAGTAAAGGAATGCTGTTTCCATTTGCAGAACTATGGAGGAAAAACAGATTTATAGCAGTAGATTTATTAAAGACGATATGCTAACTTTATATACCCGTTTTGTCATTTTTTGTGTTACCTACCTTTTTCACATCTTTTCATGCTCACGCTTGGAATTTCATATGATAGATCACCACAAAGTTGTGTTATTGTGAAGAAGAAAAATGAGTTTTATTTTTGTCCGAATAAAATCCTGAAAAGTGTGGCATGCATTTATTTTCAGCCTCCTGTGTCAATAGCTTGTAAAATCAAAAGGCTGCATTTTGGTATTTTGGGTTATGTCTTTACCAGCTTTGCTGAATGCATATTAAAATGGAGTAAAGACGTAAATTCAATCTGGGAGACTCACCCCTCCTCCAGCTTCACCCAAAGGCTTCTCCGCGCCAAACAATCAGCTTCAAGTCTGCAATAATCCTCAGCCAATGATCCTTCAAGGCTCCGCATTTAAAGTCTCCCATTCATGGATCTCTCTGCTGTCAGTCGAGCTTCGACCCTCCTCCACCCCATCGCCTCCATCGGATTCTCAGTTCCATTACCATCAGGTCTCCTCTCCATCACCAGTACCAGATCCGGGGGAAGACAATTCTAATTCTAAGACGTTCATCAGTTCATGCATTCATGTCTTCCTCTGGGGTCTGAACGCCAAACAAATAAACATCCATTGTGTAACTGCTCTAATCGCATTTTGTGTTTCTCATTTTGAGTCTCCACAGGATTGAATTCATATATTTACACGTCATTCATTCATTATCTTATTATGTTTCTAAAAACTAAACCATATGTGCAGAGCTGAGAAACACCAGCAGCAAAACACAAAAACAATTTGTCATATTGTTTCGAACAGATTTGACCCACATGCAGAAAGCAATTCAGGAGACAGAGTTTAACGGTAAGGAGTTTATTTACAGGAAGTTGAAATGTGCAGGAAACTGGAACCGGGATACCAACTGTAAAATAAACAGAACGGTGAGCAAGGGGAAACTCTGGACCTATATTCTTAAATGATAATTCTGTCTTACCGATTTGAAGGAGAGATCTGCCAGAGGGGGTGGAGAGACCAGGAGGTTGTTTACCCGTGGGACTGGAGACTGAACACTGGTGTGCCAGGATGATAGATGGTCCAAGAGTTTCTGTAGTTGGTGCAATGGAAGAAGGAGGGTGGACAGGGTTCACAGAAGGAGATCCACGGAACGAAGGAATCAGGAGACTGCCAGCTGGTTTGATCCAATGAGGTAACAGGAGGCTTGAGTCTTGGTTCATGGAGCTGGATGCTTCTTTCCAGAAGACGGTAATCCAGGCAGGGTTCGATGCTGAGGGCAAAGTCAGGTTCAGGTAACCTGCAAGGCAACAAATCCAAAATTACAAAGAGAGCAAAGCAAGGCCAAGGCAAAGGTAATGTGGCTTGAGCTGTACCACAAAGGCCAACACTCTGGCAGAGAGTTCTTCTTCTTCTTCTGTGTTATTTTTTGGCAGTTGGCAAATAACGTTATGATGTGCATTACCGCCACCGACTGGTATGGAGTGTGGTTCTTCATGGTTTTAAATCTTATTTACTATTACAACAATCAAATTCTATTTATTAATTTAGTGCTTTTGAAAAATCTAATTATAATTTGAATATGCTTGCTACCTAAACTTCTTTGCAAAGTATCTCTCAAAATAAAATTTTCTTTAATACCTACAAATTCTCTCCTTAAAATTGTTCTTTCTTGTTCATATTTCTGACACTTCAATATTACATGTTCTGTTGTTTCCTCCTCTCCACAATGATCACATTTTCCTGTATTATGTTTCTTTATCTTGAACAATGTAGAATTAAGTCCTGTATGTCCTATTCTTAATCTTGTAATTAATCTTTCCTCTTTTCTACTCCTTCTTCCTGTTCTTACTTCTCCTACTATCTTGTTGATTCTGTAAAACCATCTTCCTTTCTTTTCTTCATCCCACCTTTTTTGCCACTCTTTCCTGATTCTCTGTTTAATTATATTTCTTGCCTCTGACCTACTAATATTAATTATAAAGCTAATGTTGTTTTGTGTTGCCCTCTTTGCTATCCTGTCCGCCATCTCATTCCCTCCAACTTCTACATGTGCTGGTACCCATAAAAACACTAATATTAATCCCATTCTTTGTAGTCTAAATAAAGTATGTTTTATTTCCAACAAAATGTCTGGTCTACCCTCTGAAAGATTATGTTTTAAACTTAATAATGCTGAACTTGAGTCTGAACAAATTATTGTTTTTAATGGTTTTATATCCTCCACCCACTGCACTGCTAACAATATTGCTAATAATTCTCCTGAATATACTGATAATCCATCTGTAATTCTTTTTCCTACTTTTATTTTAAATTCTGGTATTACAAATGCTACTCCTACTTTTCCATCTGTTTTTGATGCATCTGTGTAAATCTGGACATAATGATAGTAATTGTTTATATATTCTTGTATTATACTTGAATCTAATCTACATTTTGGATCCTTTTTCTTTTTCATCAATGCCATATCCACCACTGCTTCTGGTAACAGCCACGGTGGCACTACTGGCAAAGGCAACATTGAACTTATTTCTTTTTCATATATTTGAAATTCTTCTGCTATATTATTGATAATCCAACCAAAACTCTTAACTTGTTTTTTTTCCTTTTTCCCAGCATGGTTTTAAAATATCACGTGTGGGATGATCTGGATTATTGCTTTGTAAGTTTATCCAGTAATTTATTGCTAACTGTTTCCTTCTTAGATCTAATGGCATCTCTCCCATCTCTACCTGAAGTGCTGCTATCGGACTGGTTCTGATTGCTCCTGTACAAATTCTTAAAGCTTGATGTTGTATATTGTCTAATTTTATAAGATGAGTGTTTGCTGCTGATCCATAAATTATACTTCCATAATCAATATTTGATCTAATTAATCCTGTATAAATTCTTTTTAATGATGTTTGATCTACTCCCCAATCAATACCAGCCATACATCTCATAATGTTTAATATTATTTTGCATTTATCTATGATTCTTTCTATATGTACTTTCCATATAATTTTTTCATCAAACCATATACCTACAAATTTTATATTTTTTACTTGTTCTAAAACTGGATTGTATAATTTTAGTTTTATATTTTCTCTTTTCCTTTTCTGTGTAAACACCATTACTTTTGTTTTTTCCACTGAGAACTTAAATCCCCATTGATTTGCCCATTGTTCTATTCTAATAATCTCATCCTGTATTTTCTTTTCAATAAGTTTGATATTACGACCCCTTTTCCATATAGCTCCATCATCTGCAAATAGTGAGCAACCGACTTCCTTACCAATATTTTTAAATACATCATTTATCATTATAGAAAACAATAACGGACTTATAACACTTCCTTGAGGAGTACCATTATCTATTATATATTTACCTGACAATTCTTGACCAATTCTTACTTGTATTGTTCTATTTGATAAAAAATCTTTAATCCAGTAAAAAAATTTCCAGTAATACCCATTTTATTTAATTTAATTAATAATCCTTCAACTCACATCATGTCATAAGCTTTTTCTATGTCGAAAAATACAGCTACTACATTTTCTTTGTTTATTTGTGCTCTCCTAATTTCATATTCTAAACATAATGCAGAGTCATTTGTGCTTCTCCCTTTTCTAAACCCATTTTGATTTCTAGATATATATCCATTAATATTTAAATAATATGTTAATCTATTATTAATCATTTTTTCCATTGTTTTACAAATATTTGATGTTAATGCGATCGGTCTATAATTTTCTGGTTTTGTGTTATCTTTTCCTGGTTTAGCTATTGGAATAATTATTGCTTCCTTCCAGCTCTGTGGCAGCTCTCCCTCCTCCCAGACTTTATTGTATAATTCTAATATTTTGTCTTTTGCTTTGTCATTAAGATGTTCTATCATCGTATAGTACATTTGATCTTTTCCAGGTGATGTATTTTTTGTTTTCCTGGTTACAAAGTTCAATTCTCCTTGTGTAAATGGTTCATTTATTAATTTCTGGCAGTGAGTTGCTGGCAGCCTCCTCCTTAAATACTCCTCAGCAGATCATCAAGGAGATAGAGAACACCTGTCACCTCTCCTCCGGTTCAAACGCCATCTAGAGGCTAAGAACAGAAATAGCACCAAACAGACAGACATGGCACAGATCCTGACACAATTGAAGAGGTGGATAAAAGACAATTAAATAATGTTAAAATGCTACAATCGTAGTAATGCATATTATGAAACATCCCTTCTGAAAAGATATAGGAAAGGTAATCATATTTTCATAAATTTTGTCGTCTCGCCCTTGTAAGCTTAACCTGATCTTCTCCAAGTCCAAGTGCATCATTACATCGCTCAACCAGTTTGCATATAGGAGGCTCGGTTTGCTTCCAGTTCAACAAAATTAACTTCAGAGTAAGCAGGCGTGTACATAATATCACCGTTCTGATTGACGTTTCACTATCCTAGGGTCTACTATTGCCAGTATTGCATTTTTAGGATTTTGGTGTGTGTTCAGCCTCCAACAATGTTGAAAAAACTATTTGACCAGAAATTAGACAGCTTAGAACAACTCCAGAACATATGGGTCACAGAAGCTGATGCTGGTTTACATTGTACACATAAAGGATTAATGTCTAGAAACATTTTGCTTAGTTTCTGTCTACACCAGTGAAGCCTGTGTATTACCTTAAATTGTAAAAACCAGGGCTGCATGGTGGTACAGTTGGTAGCACTGTTGCCTTGCAGCAAGAAGGTCCTGGGTTCGGAGGTCTTTCTGCATGGAGTTTGCATGTTCTCCCTGTGCATGTGTGGGTTCTCTCTGGGTACTCTTCCTCCCACAGTCCAAAAACATGACTGTTAGGTTAATTGGTCTTTCTCAATTGCTCTTGGGAGGGAATGGGTGTGTGAATGGTTGTTTGTCCTGTGCGTGTGTCTCTGAGTTGCCTTGCGATGGAGTGGCAACCTGTCCGGGGTATCCTGCCTCTTGCCCGCAGACCGCTGGAGATAGGCACCAGCTCCCCTGTGACCCTGTATGGAAGAAGCAGGTATTAAAAATGGATAGATGTCTGTTTAAGACCACATTTAGCACTGATAGAGGCCTTTAACTTTATGGTCGTAATGCGACAAACTGTAAAAAAGTTCAATGCATATAAAAACAATGGCAAGGCATTTTATGGCCTAACACATACATCTTGTTTAAATAACATTTTGTGTATAGCTTTGAAGAAAGTTTCTTTTTCATGAAAACTACATCCATATCTGGTAAAAACCTGGATAAAATTGAACCAAACGTATTTAAAGGATTTCAGAAAGGAAGTACTTTAGCATATTAAACTGTGACTGAGTTTGTGGTGGACAATCATGACCTCTTGTCAGCAAAGTAAGCTGGATTTTCCCACTTTGTTCCTGTGCTCAGAAGGCAGACTGCTGAGTTCAGTTCCTTCCTGCGTGGCCTCTTCTGTTTGCTCTTCAGACCTTGTGCAACAAGATCCTCTTTTGTTTGAAGCGACTGGACAAAATATTTTATCCCACAGAGATGCTTCTGACTTCTAATGGGCTCTGTATGCTTTATTTAGGTAAAAGGTCAACAAATACTGGAAGTCCAAAAGAAAGGTACATTGTTCAGTAAACATACATCAGAGAAGGTTATTTATACTGAAATGAACTTTCAACAAGCACCTAAAGATTTTATATTAGATAGACTGATTTTATGGTGGTTTTGGCCAAGGAATTTGATGAAAAATATTTTATTCAAAATAGGTCTGTTAGAGTTCTTAGAAATGCACTTTTAGTGCTGTTTTAACACAACCTGAATGTTTCCCATACAGCTTGGCAATTCCCAAGGCCAAACTGTAGACATTTTAAATTCCTAGCTTAATGCTTTTTACTGCAAGAAGCAGCAACAAAAACTGAACACTGATAAATATTTCTAGTTTTTTTTTAAACTGTCAAATGGTGCGTTTAATTTGATGTTTTTTGGTTAGCATTCAAGTTATTTGCCAAACTTAAGGGTTTACTACGCACCAAACTGTTCTTTTTTCAGTGTGAAGAATTAAAATATAAGACAATGTAATCAAATCCAGATAAATTAGCAGTTGGCAATTGTTGGGTAGGAGCAAAGGGTAGAGTCAAGAGAGAGGATATGAAAACAAATGATGGGGCAAGAGCAGTTATTTGAAACCAAGGTATGAAATCTATATGACTTAATAGAAGTGGTTCATTAAGAAGCAGGAACCGAGAAATGGTTTCCAGACAGACATCTGATAACCCCAGTCTGACCAGTTACCTACACCATTCCTGCATCTGCAGTACAGCTAATACCATTACCATCATTCCGGTCAATTCTAAAGGGAAGAAGTAGGGAACACAGTAACATCACGACAAATAAGTGAGGATTTTGGTAGAGTTCAGAATTAATTCAGAATTGACCGGGATTCAATTGTTTACTTCTTACAAAGACATTTTGTCCGTTCTGCATACTATTAAGGATTTTTATGCATTCCAAAATTCACTTCACACTGCCGCTGTATTGGCATGCCGTGTAAAGGCTATACAAGCAAAATATGGCATTTAAGAGTGGTGGACATGCACAGAAACAATAAAAAGGAAAAACTTAAACATACTTGGGTCAAAAAGCAAATACATTTCTGTTTGATTGCTTTTCCATGAAAGCCAGATTTTGTGAAGTGTCATCTGAGCAGATTAAATCTGTGCTGAGCTGTGAATCTCTGCAGCTCCTTCAGAGTAACCATGCCTTGTTTGCCTGCTCCTCCGATTACTGCTCTACTTGCCTAAAACTTTTCAACACTTAATCCCTGACCTCTCTGATGTGTTCGCTGGTCTTCCCAAACTTGCTTGCTGGATTTATGCAAAAAAGAAATTACACAGTAGTGGTCTCGATTACTTATTAGGTGACCTCTGAAGGTAGCTGGTTGCACTAGAACAGGCATCACCAAATGGCGGACCGAGTGATGGTTCCGTCCGGACCCGTGCCCAATTTAATAAATTCACGAAAATGGATAATTTTTTCATGGAGCATTTATTCCGACAAAGCTTTAAACTACAGTGCCTTGAGAATGTACTCGGCTCCCTTGAACTTTTCAACCTCTTGCCTCATTTCAGGGTTCAAACATAAAGATATAAAATTCTAATTTTTTGTGAAGAATCAACAACAAGTGGGACACAATCGTGAAGTGGAATTAAATTTATTGGATGTGTCAAACTTTTTTAACAAATAAAAAACTGAAAAATGGGGCGTGCAATATTATTCAGCCCCCTTGCGTTAATACTTTGTAGCGCCACCCTTTGCTGCAATTACAGCTGCAAGTCGCTTGGGGTTTGTCTCTATCAGTTTTGCACATCGAGAGACTGAAATTCTTGCCCATTCTTCCTTGCAAAACAGCTCGAGCTCAGTGAGGTTGGATGGAGAGCGTTTGTGAACAGCAGTCTTCAGCTCTTTCCACAGATTCTCGATTGGATTCAGGTCTGGACTTTGACTTGGCCATTCCAACACCTGGATACGTTTATTTGTGAACCATTCCATTGTAGATTTGGCTTTTTATTTGTTAAAAAAGTTTGACACATCCAATAAATTTCATTCCACTTCACGATTGATTCTCCACAAAAAGTTAGAATTTTATATCTTTATGTTTGAGGCCTGAAATGTGGCAAGAGGTTGACCAGTTCAAGGGAGCCGAATACTTTCGCAAGGCACTGTGCTAGCAGGGCAGTACCATGCCAATTTCTGTCATTAAGAAAAGTAAAATAAAAGAATAATCCAAACAGAAAATATGGTGTTAAAGCTCTATTTTCATTTTTTCCTAAAAGAGCCATTTTTATTTATTGTCTTCCAATGATGCTGACCTGTATTCCTTGAAATATTCATATTTTATTTGGGTTGGTACCTCTTTAATTTAAACAAAAAGAAGAAAATTGTTAAGTTGCACTGTTTGCACTTGGTTTTTTTCTAGCCTTCAATTCTTTAGGCTAGGACTTCTTCAATTTAAGAGAACAAATGGTTATTAGGCTCAGTTTGCACTAAAAGACACAAAAAACAGAAACTGGACTTCGAACCTTTTACTTGGACGAAACCTTTGTAACAGGACCTCAGTGAGTTTTAAATGAATACCCCGAATTTATTTACAGGTGACAGCGTAAAGAAATTGTTCGAAAGCCATACATCCATTTTCTTTAATTTCTCAGTTATGCGCAACTTTTCATAGACATTTGATATAAAACCCTAATAGGACACTGGGTGCAGCGGAGTTAATCATAATGAACATTCGCAATCTGACCTTTAATCTGCTAACCTTTGCTCCCAGAATGAAGGGCCAGGCTCGGCCCTCGCTTGAATGGGGCGGGCCGGTGTCTCCCCACCGAACAGGCCAATAAAAACAGAGTGTTGTTTCATAACAGGACTGCAGTCAGTGCAGCTTCACCTCCGACACTCTGCGCCGCATCTCCCCACAAATGGCAGGTCTGAAGAAAGTCTGCATCGTGGGCTCCGGGAACTGGCAAGTTGATGTGTTTATGTGACGAGCTGTCAGGGTGCGTCAGGTTTCATGCGGACGTCACGGCTGACACGTTGGTATTATTAGTGCCGTTAACTAGCAGGACTTTACGAAGGGACTGGGAAGGTGTATGGAGTTTGAGCCGTTTTATCAGCTGGCTGCCGCTGCTGCAAACCGCTTTATTAGCAGGAACAGAAGCTGCTTTCAGTCACATGCTGAGAAACTGGCTGAGTGTTCAGAAAACTGATCACATGTCAGTCACGATTTTTGGGGTATTTCTCGCCCTTGAAGTTAGCCATAATTAATGTGCGTTAGCTTAGCTTGTTCCCAGTGCCAGTTCTCCATTCAGAAATGCTGGAGATTAAAGTCATCGTGTTAACTTGACTATTTTAAATAGAAATAACACAACTTAAAGCAAATGAACAAATGCCTGGAATTAACAGAGAAAATCGGCTCGAACTTTAAGTTTCTCTTAAAAGCCCAATTAATTTTATATATATATTTTGTTTTTTGCACAAATTTTAAAAAGTCAAATTTAAAACACATTTGGTGCCGAATAATAGTGTTTGTCCAAATAGTTATTAGAAAAAATGTTAATTTGGTATAATTTGTATATTATGAAAGATAAAGTAAAATCATATGATTTCTTAATTAAGTTTGAATTAGATAACCGACCATTAAATACCAAGTTTTCAAAGTGTGACCATCTGAACAGACATTTGTACAACAGTACAGAATAAAAAATAAATAAAAAACTGAAACAAAACATAGCTTAAATAGCACTTTTAAAAGAAAGGTTAGGAGCTGGAGTTCTGAGTGGGAAAGTCGAAGGGTTTGGCTGCCATGCATATAAAACTGTGATAACTGAGGTAAAGTAAAAAGACAAGTTTCTGATCCATTAGCACAAAATAAATGCTTGGAGGATTTGGTTTTAATCTTGCTTTCCATTTTTCCATAGAAGTTAAAACTAGCAAGTGTGAAGTTAGAAAAATTAACAGCAAAATCCCTAGAAGAGTGGGAAGTTCTCAGGTTTCTCACCAGTCTTGACCTAAAAATCCAGTATGGCTGCCTCGCATAATTGAAATTGTTTGATAGCCCAAGATGACAATGTAGATTCATATTTCCGAATTTTTTTGATCACATTTAATCTTTCATCCTCTGTACTATACAAGCGTTTAAACATATTGCTACACGCTTTGAAAGGGCAAAATACACTGTTATTAGCTTGTATTGCTAATCGTAGATAGCTGAGTCACTGAGCAAATTTAAAAACTACATTAAATTAGGTGTAATTATGTTCCCAGATCCAAGTTCCGACTTGAGAGGTAAATAGAACACAGTACAGGTAGCCACTCAGGTCGCCCACTTCAGTTCATACCAGGTGTTCTCAAAGTTTTTATTGAAACGTAAAAGGTAATTCTTTCATATTTACCTTGCAAATACTTAATACCAGAGTTACTTCTGAGTACCACCAGAGGTACTCATGCCACAATTTGAGAACCATGGGACCAGAAAAAAATCAGTTCATCTTTTGATCAGCCTGATTGTCCATCCAGGTCGGAGAACAGCAGCTGAAGATCAAAGAGAAGCCATAAATGCTTTATTATTTTGCAGTGCACTGTACACCATGTATATCAAACACCAACTTGTAATTGTTAACCACACAGGGGCTCTGCCATTGCCAAGATCGTTGGTGCCAATGTTGCTCACAATCCCAAATTTGACAACACAGTAAAAATGTGGGTTTTTGAGGAGATTGTGAATGGGCGCAAGCTGACCGAAATAATCAACACCAGCCATGAAAATGTGAAGTACCTTCCTGGACACAAGCTGCCAACTAATGTGGTAAGAAGCTGTTGGTTTATAACATTTTCATAAATGTTATCACCAGAGTATGGAGGGCTAAAAGTGCCACATTCAAAAAAGAAAATTATAAATCTCTACATGATTATACATGTCACAGTAAACACATATACAGTACTGTGCAAATGTTTTAGGCAGGTGTGAAAAAATGCTGTAAACAAAGAATGCTTTTAGAAAAAAAATGATGATTGTTTTTTTTAATCAATTTACAAAATGCTGAGTGAGCGAACCCAAAAATACAGCCAAGGTCATTAAGAACTATCTTCAGCATCATCGTGTGTGTCTGGGATTACATGAAGAGACAGAAAGATGTGAGGAAGCCTACATCCACAGAAGATCTGTGGTTAGTTCTCCAAGATGTTTGGAACAACCTGCCAGCTGAGTTCCTTCAAAATCTGTGTGCAAGTGTACCTAGAAGATTTTATCCTGTTTTGAAGCCAAAGGGTGGTCACACCAAATATTGATTTGATTTAGATTTGTTCCTTTAATGCATTTTGTTGGTTGATGAAAATAAATGATTAACACTTCCATTTTTGAAAGCATTCTTTGTTTACAGCATTTTTTCACACCTGCCCAAAAGTTTTGCACAATACTGTATATTAAACCATAATTAGTTAAATGGGTCAATAATGATTCATTCATTTATTAAATTTAAATTCATCATATGTTAAAAATGTGTAATTCATGTATTTATGTATTTTATGGTTCTTTTGCAACATTTCACCATAAAATAATTTAAGCTCCAACCGTAGCGCCACAGATAGGCTGACTGGAGCAGTGCTAAGACTTCCACAGACTTTGATGGATAAGGCTAACAGATATAATCTGTTAATTTGCTGCAGCATTGGACCACAACATGATTTCTCAAACAGTGAGAGATGTACTCTTCATAAACAAGAAGCATTCTTATTTTAAATTACATAGTGAATTAATTTCATTCCTTACACATAAAGTTATTTACAGATTTATTTCCAATTGTGATTAAGTAATGATTAATTAAAAAACAAATCCTTTATTCATTAACTGGGGCACTTTTTGCTCTCCATACTGGGGCTGCACCAATGCATAATTACTCTAAGCAACAGTTTATGGTCCCCCAAACCAATATTGATTGCCTAAGACTACTGAGATTGTCACACAAGTGAATATTTTCTTAGAAGTGATACAGTATTAAAAATCATTTAAAATTGCATTTGTAATTCTTGATGTTTAGTCGACTTGCAAAGACTTTTTCTGTGTCAAACATACTGTTGAGTAGTTTAACCTTTAGAAGTAGCCTGGCTGCTTTCCTGTTCCACCTTTTAACACAGTACAGTCACAAACCCTAAACTAAGTCAAAATCAGGAAAATTATTGGTTGGCTTTCCTCAAAAAGCAGCAAACATTTGAGTGTGAAGTCTATGATTTTTTAGAGGTGCACAGTATATGGAACCGCAATTGTCATCCATTTATCAATGTTTGCAATTGCAGTGGAGTGTTTGCATGTAATATATGGTTAAATATCAGGTTTCCAGCCCCATGCATTCTCTCTCTGCATGCCAGTAATATATTTTGTAAGTTAGACTGGTCTCTGTGCACACTGTGTACATTTTGGTCTAATCACAATCAGTATCCTGAGTGCAATATTCACCAATAATAGATGTGTAATGCATTAAAGTTAAAGTACATGGATGTGCTTGATGTTGGTTTGACAGCCCCCAAATCAAGTTTTGATAAGGCCCCCGTAAAGCCTTGGACTAGCTCTGGGTATCAGATATATAATTTGTCTTATTCCGATTTCTGCTGCCTCATATAGATGCTTGTATTTGATCTTAAGTGTATTTGTCATTTTACATTTGATTCAATTTCGTGCAGCAGGCTTTTTAATGTAAATGTTCTTGTTTTGCAACAACATCCTCCCCTGACTCTCAGCTGGCGGTGCCGGACCTGGTGGAAGCATCCAGCGATGCAGATATTTTGGTGTTTGTGATCCCGCACCAGTTTATCGGCAAAGTGTGTGACACAATAAAGGGCAAGATTAAAAGTGATGCGCTCGGAATATCTCTCATTAAGGTTTGACTTGGTTCTTTGTGCACAGATTTATAATCAGATATAAATGTTTCACCTTTTATCTCAGAACTATGGCTTGGTGATGCCACTTTTAATGCAGTCTGTTGTTGTACAATGTGATCTTTGACCCAGACACCAACTCTTGCACGTTTTACTTCCTCTAGGGCGTAGACGAGGGGCCTGATGGATTGAAACTCATCTCTGATGTAATCCAGGAGAAGCTCGGTATCACAATGAGCGTTCTGATGGGAGCCAACATTGCCAATGAGGTTGCTGATGAGAAGTTCTGTGAGACTACTATTGGTGAGCATGATGTACTGATGACAACAAGGCTGTGTATTCTCAATTCAAGCATTTTTCACATTTTCTCTGCGTTGCTTTATCATTTCCTCTCTTTGTGTGTTGGAATTGCTAATCGGATTTAGTGTCAGCAAACCTCTTTAGGCAGAATTAATACTTGTGGGAATATTGAGTAAGGGCTGGCAATTTCAGTTTTGTCGCTATGTTTTTAAATATTCATTTGTTTTTGTTTTTTCTTTTATATTTGCAGGCTGTAAGAATAAAAACCACGGGACTCTCCTAAAGGAGCTCATGCAGACCAACAACTTCAGAGTGACTGTAGTTGAGGAGTACGATGTGGTGGAAATCTGTGGAGCCCTGAAGGTAAACTCTCAGAACAAGCATGTTGAAACGTAAAAAAGTTTGGGTATGAATTATTATAAAGCACTGTACATTATACAGATGGAGCAAGAAATCTGACTTTCTAACACACTTTGCAACACAATTACAAAAGACTGAAAACAGTTTGCTGTTTGAATCGACATCTCCCAAAAACACTTGTATTTTCTTTGACAGTACAATAATTCCTCATAATCAATAGCTTCTTCATCACAAGTTTAACATTTAAAAGGCAACGGAGTTTTGAAAGTGTGTTATAACAAAATCCACTGATATGGTTGTTTCTAACAGAGCAATTGTAGGCACGCAGGAAGTAGGCCGCCGCTTCATTGGTTGTAAAAGCCTTTGTTAGTCGAGCCTATATGAATACACCGCAAAAACAATTTGTAAAAACCTGTACTTTTTGTTTTTTATCTCAGTATTTCTCAACAAAACCTGCATTTATATGTGACAGGAGGTGCAAACTCAGTTTTGCAAAAATAATCCCTGTTAATTTAGACAGGGCCTGCTTCTAGTAACGTTGAAATGGAAAATATGCAAGAAATCTATTTTCAATAAGGGTTTGACTTTTAGGTTTTCATGTATTAACTCTGCTTCTGTTTTAGCAAATATTCCCGAAGACAGTCAGTAGTTTTTTGTGATGCCTGTGTCTAAAGTGCCCAAACATTCATGCACAGCTTTGTTGGAGGAGAAAAAAAGTGTAGGTATCTGTGGATAAAAGGGAGGTGAAACCAATTTACCGAGACCGAGGTTATAATCTCTAAAAAGCTCAGAGGAATAAAGGGATGTGATTAATGCTCCGAATTTAATGAGAAAGATGATGGAGCTCGTTCATTCACTGAAGGGACGGATTAGTTTGAATGTCATTAATTCTCCAGATTGTCTGCAGAGTTTGCCTCCAGCTTTTTATTTCCTCCTGCGGTGTTTGCTTACTACCCCTCCTTTGTTGTGCAGAACATTGTTGCGGTGGGCGCAGGTTTCTGCGACGGTCTGGGCTTCGGGGACAACACGAAGGCAGCGGTGATCAGGCTGGGCCTGATGGAGATGATTGCTTTCGCAAGGATTTTCTGCAAAGTTGGGCCCGTTTCCTCGGCGACCTTCCTGGAGAGCTGCGGTGTGGCCGACCTCATCACAACATGCTACGGCGGCCGCAACCGCAGAGTAGCTGAAGCTTTCGTGAAGACAGGGAAAGTGAGAGCCTCAGATTTTTCTCATTTGTTGAATTCTTTAAAAAACATCCCTTTTGAAGTGGAAAATATTTTACTCAGAAAAACACAGACCTACCGCTACTGTCTCGGACATTTACAAAGCACAAATACAGACCACTATAGTCAATCTTATCTTAAACCGCATTAGATCTTTTTCTTTTTTCATCAGCGTATTTTAGGCTGTTGTAACACAAAAAAAGTTGGAAGGTAATTGCTATACTGGATAAGCTTAACTCAAATCCCTATTTTCTAAAGCACAGTACAATTAGTACAGGCTATTTATGGGTCAGTTACAAATTTCAAGGTATACCAAGGTTTTAAGAAGTTACGGTTTCAAAATTGAAATGCAAGAGAAAGCATTGGCAAGAGTTTTCTCTGGCTGGATGGACCAAACAGGTCCAACTCAATAAATAAGAGAGATACAGTTAACTTGACATTTAGACATCGTACATTCATTGACATCCTCTATGAAAAGGGTGAGCCATAAAAACGTATTTGCTAAAAAAGCTGGCTTTTCACAGTGTATCCAAGTGTTTTAATGGTGGAAAGTTTAGTGAAAGGAAAAAGTGTGATCCCTGAGGGGATTGTGAAGCAAAGCTCATTCAAGAAATAGGGGAAGATTAACAAGGCATGGACTGCATCTGGGATCAGAGCCAACACATGCAGATCTATGCAAGACATAGGCTACAGCTGTCACATTCCTTGTGTTAAGCCATTCCTGGACCAGACATGTCAGAAGCCCACAACATGGTCTAAGGATAAAAAAGGCTGTACTGTTGCTCAGTGTTTCAGTCCTACTTTCGATTTTATTTGGAAATCAATGTCCCAGAGTTTGGAGGAGGAGTAGAGAGAAAAAGAATCCAAGTTGATTTATACCCAATGTGTTTTATGAACTTCAAGTCAATAATCTATGAGAAAATTTAAGTCCGTTACATTCTTCCTTTTGCTGACAAGCTTTAGATAGCAATGTTCTTGCAACGTGTTCTCTCTCCCAGGGCTGAAAGACCAAAGCTACAGTCTGTTCTTGCCATCCTAGTATGAGAGTTCTTGCAGCTTATTGTTGCTTTAATGACTACTGTGCTTGATTTTCCAAAGAGAAACTATGGAGTTCTATGTGGCAGTGCCACAGGGGGATCGCCTCCATGCCGTTCTGCATTGATCCGTTAATTTATGCAAAAAGAGCATCGAGTATTGACTACATATACTGAACAGTACATGCATTTCTGTATTGAAACCCCTTCTTTTTGGGTCTTGTGTAATATTCAAATTTTCTGAGAAACAGAATTTTGGCTTTTCTTTAGTTAGTAGCCATAATCATCTAAATTAAGAGACATAAATGAGTGACTATTTAACTCTTTGTATAATGAATGTACATATTATGTAACCTTTAATTTTGGAAATGGATTACTGAATAAAAGTTTTCAATAATTTAGAAATTTATTGAGGTGCACCTGTAGTTGATGCTTTATTTTATATTGACTAATGTAGGTTTTAGTAGTGAGGGTCTTGTTGCTCTGTCTAAACAAACACATTTGCTTTTGGATATTTTGCTCAGTCCATCGAGGAACTGGAGAAAGAGATGCTGAATGGGCAGAAGCTGCAGGGACCAGCAACAGCAGCTGAGGTTTATCTCATTCTCAAGCACAAAAACCTGGTTGAAAAGTAAGTCGAGAAGCACGGTGACATGAATTACTGGTGGTGTCTGCAGCAGGCTCAGAAGAGATGAGCATTAAAAGCCTTCATCCTTTGACAGGTTCCCTCTGTTCAACGCGGTGTATCAGATCTGCTTCCAGGGCCATCCTGTCTCAGAGTTCATCAGCTGCCTGCAGAACCACCCGGAGCACATGTGATGAGGTAAAACTGGCAGAGTGCCTTCTCAACGGGAACACGACCACTTTTCTCCACTCAGAGAATCCATGTTGAAAGTGTTAAAGGTCCATTTCAGACATATCATTTAGGGATTTAATCCCATTTCTGGATGTGCAGTGAAACTTGAAGGATAACTTGTTTTGTCCCCACATGGTGGTCAGACAACTGTTTTTATTTTTTTATGCCTGATCTTAATCAGAATTTATGACGTCCATTTTTAAAAATCACAACAATTAGAATGAAATCCACGCTTTGTTGAACATCTCACAAAATGTGACTATCAGTGTTTATATGCTATTACATAACGAATCAGCTCTGTTATTAACAATTTTTTAAAAATAGTTTTATCATTAAAGCATTAATATTTCCGTCCAGTCAACCACCATGAGTTATTGGATTATATGTGTAATAAGTTTTTTTTTTATAATTCTAACATTACCCTTATGTACTATAAATGGATGATGCTTTTAACTTCTAAAACTAATGTGCCTTATACTGCAGGGTTGGCCTTTTTTACTGACATATAAAAAGGTGAAATACAAACTCCTTGCAGTTTTTCAAGAGAAACTTCTGGTTTAAAACAGAAGATGAAACATTTTCAGTAATTTGGGTAAATTACTCTTTAAGTCAGCCAATTTTCTGTTTATCAGAAGCCAAATTTAAAGATTTAAGATTTCTTAAAGAGTAAGTACTTTTGGGAAACTGTAAGGATCTGGTATTAGTTGCTGCTCTATGGCTTTAGATTCATAATGAGGTATATTTTAAATATACATAATACATAATGAGGGATGTTTTAAAAGAGCTGTATTGTCTGTTTAAAATCCATCCACTATGCCATTTGTTACTGTGATCCTGCCTGAACTAGTTTGTACTTGCAATGTGTTAAAGAAATATCTTTATTTGTCTGAATAAATCACTCCTGGTGTCAAATCTTGTTTGGAAACATTTTTCAAATCAAAATGTTCTGGCACAACATAGCAGCACAGAAGACTGGGGTAAAATAAATAACACTGCATAACCTATGGCTGTTTGAGCTTAACGCACAAATTAATTGCTAAATATTCTCCTTCAGGATTTTCTGAGAGCAGAATTAATGGTTCCATCAATTACAGCGAGTTGTGCAGGTCCTGAAGCAGCTCTAATTGTTTCATGCAGCTCTGGGACACTGCCATCACCACCATCTTTGACTGTTTGTACGATGTTCTTCATAAATGCTGTTAGTTTTACACCAGATGTAACAGGACACACACCTTCTAAAATGTTCCACTTTTTGCTTGATAGTAAATATTTTACCAAAGGTGTTTGGGATCAAGATGCATTGTGGCCTGTGTGACACTGTCTTTTGTGATGTTCTTGGTCAGCAGGTGGTTTCACCTTGCAAATGTCCTAACAGAACCTAAAAAAGGAATGTTGTATTAGGTTTTAAAGTTTGATTGATTTGAATCATTTAAGTTGGGTTTTAAAAGATAGCTAAAAGAAGAAATCTGTTCCCTTTTCAAGCACTAAATGCTAAATAGCCTTTCTTAATCCTGAGTCATGAATAAAAATCTCATGGTTCTGGTTTGTGTTAAGGATCGCTCAGTGGTTGGCTCAAGATCTCATCTTTCAGACTAAATTTAAGACTGAAACGATTCCTCTGAAAGGTTATGAACATTAATATAAAATACTTTAATGCAGTTTACTTAGTTCAGCGTTGAAGTTTGTCCAATTATACTGGACTTTGCAAAATCAAGAAACTATCAGTATGACAGGACATTTATAGAAGCAAAACTAGTTTATTGAAAGTAATGGAAGTGTTGCTACCTTTACATAAAGTGAGCGGCAGCGTTCAGAATGATTGGTAGCAAACACGTCTGCTGCCAGGAAATGTTAAAATATGGAATCAATAAATGTTGAAAAACGAAAATGTAAACACAAAATGGAATGAAGCTTTGAGTTCGGTTAATGAAGGCCTAGCTTGTATTCGTTGTCCTGGACAAAACTTAAGACTTCTGCTAACTTAAGTATTTATCCTCCACATCTTCTATATCCTTGGTCCAAAATAATAATCCTATATGTTACTATCAATGCAGTGGACGCATAATAGCATTTCAATCAAACGTTATATAAAGCATATAAGACTAACAGCTGGTGTACACGTTCCATGTCTCTTGTGACCATCCTGTTTTATAAGCAGCTATTCCTGCTGCTGTGCGCTTGTTCCTTTTAATATTCGGTCTTAATTCTTACTGACGGGGGAATGTAAATAGTTCAGATTTCATTGCTTTTACAATTTAGAATCAACTTGGTCACGCCATGACGTAAGGCTGTGTATAAAACAAATCAACCACCAGAAACATGGCACTTAATATTAACTCATAATCCTCATCTGAATGTTTTTGAAGGCTCCAAGGAATAATAATGATACCTGAGAAATGGTATTATTTGTTTCTTGCTCGCATTCCTCTGAGTCTTTACTGCTAGGATCGCTCACGTTTCTGCTACACCCATCCTTGTCTACCTCTATTCCTCCCTAAGCCCTACATCTTATTACTGATCAAAGTTTGTGAGGGTTGACCCATTTGTAAGTTCCTTCATAACGAAATCCAACTTTCTGAACTAGGTCATCTGCTTCTGAGGGGCCACGACTGAAAAGAAAAACAAGAAACAAAAACAAAAGTTACAAATTGGTTTATGGTAAGGAAAAGATTTTCCTTCCGTTTTGAGTAGTTTTAGTATTCATTACCTTCCATATTTATAAGGGATAGGCTTTGGCTTATCTTTGTCTATCTGATGAAGAAGGGGGGTGAAGATCCTCCATGCTTCTCTTAGTTCATCACTGCAGACATTGACAAGGAAAGTCATAACACTTAAAAACTTGGTGTCATTAACTTCTTTGCAACTCAAATTTCTTCACTGATCAGGTAGACTGGTAATGCACTTTGGTGCCATCTAGTGAAGCTCATGCAGCACATCAACTTCAAGAGGATCGTTCGGTTTTCAAGCAGTGAGATGAGATCCAAACAGACCTGCGTACAAAGTGCATCTGGCTCCCACAGAACACATCCAGGATGAGCCGTTCATAGGCATCAGGGAGTTTCACATCCTGAGAACAAGATGTTGACTTCATTAAGTTGTTTGAAAGACCTGAGAAAAGTATAAACCAAAACTTGTGTAACAGTTGATGCCTGATTTGGACATACATTTTAAAAAACCTATTTTTCCTTACTGTCTAACATTAAATCAGATTTAACATTTTGGGTCAGTTAGAAATAATTTTGGTAATCCTATTAGCTAAATGCTGGAGTCAGGATTGCTTGTATCACACATACTTTTTCAGTTCAGGCCAAAATGTTTCTGCAAGACTTTTATCAGGGTTTTGTAATAGTAACTCCAGGACATGGACTTTTTTTCCTCAACCCACTTTGTAGGTAAGCGGGTGGTAAGATTAGGGTCATTGTCCATTTTGAAGAACCATTTGTGCCCAAACTTTAAATTTCAAGTTGATGTCTTGAAATGTTGCTCTAATATTTCCGCATAATGTTGTTTTCTCATGATGAAATCTATTTTGTGAAGTGCACCACTCCCTCCTGCAGAAAAACATCCCCACAACATGATGCTGTCACTGTCGTATTTCACAGCTGGGATGGTGTCCTCAGGCTTGCAATTTTCTCTTTTTTTCCCCAAATACAACAATGGTCATTATGGGCAACACTATAATTTTAGGTTCATCAAACTACAGGGCAAGTCTCCAGAAAGAAAGGTCTTTGTTTTGTGGTTTATACGCATTTCAAACAAAAACACATCAATTTTTTGTACGCAGAGCCGTCTTCTTCCTGAATGACTGCTTGAAAATTCAGGATATTCAGGATATTTTACTGGTGAATGTGGAAATTTTAGGCATCTGGAAATGGTAAGAATGAACCAGATGTCCAAAAGTTATTTCTGATGGCTTCTTTGGATTTTCCAATGATGTCACACAAGAAACCAGTTTGTTTGGGTTGTTGCCTTAAAATCAACCACAGAAGTGCCCCCAGTTAACTCAGATTTTGTGTACTAACAGAAGATTAAATGACTTAATCACCTGGACTTTCCCAAATAGTTTAAAAGCATAGTAATCGCAGTGTATGTAAACTTCTGAATTGGAAAGATTTTTAGTTTGATGTAATGTCAGACAGTGAGAAAAAAGTTTTATGTCTTTTTACACTGTGTGTAAATATTTGGTTTTGACTATATTGACAGCAAATATGTTACAGACTTAATAGGAAAAATTGCAGGCAGGCAGCGACAGAACCACCGCACAGTGTAAATTTAAATCAACTTAAGCCTGCCTTGTATCTGCTTTTGTAGGTGAGGTCCAGCTCGGTTTCTTCAGGGCTGAAGTAAACTCCGGGTTTCTTGCTCATCATCTTGGCATAGATGGCCTCGTTGGGTTGCACCCGCACCACCAGTTCGTTCCTCTGACACTTATTTTCAAAAATGTCTCCTGGGACATCGGTAAACTGCAGCCGCACCTCAGCTTTTCTCTCGTTCAGAGCTTTACCGCAGCGCAAGATGAAAGGAACACCTGTGCAGGAACATTTTCAAGGCTTTACAAAAAAAAGATTCAAGTATTGTGTTGTTGAATTTTTTACCGTTTATTCTCTTTACCATCCCATCGTTCGTTGTGCACATAAAGCACAGCCGTTGCAAAGGTGGCCTGAGTGGATCCTTTCGGTACAGTGGGATCCTCGAGATAACCCAGTTTAGCATCTCCTTCACCCTCAGGATTGCCCACATACTGGCCCAGCACCACATCTGACATGGTCACTGGAGCAATACACTTCAGCACCTTCACCTACAAGAGGAAAATATTTCTCAATGAACTGGTAACAATAAATGTGAAGCATTTGGCAGACAAATTCAGTACCTTTTCATCTCTGACATCATCCGAGCTGGTGGAAGCTGGTTTTTCCATGGCAACCAAACAGAGCATCTGGAGCAGGTGGTTCTGCATGACATCTCTAATTGCGACAAAGGGAACAACCAGGTTGTTATACAAAAGACACAATAATGCCTGTGATCACAGGGAAAATTGGTATTGATCAATTGTAAGGATAAATGTACCGTTTACCAGCTAATGAAGCACCTTAATGGAACTTTTGTTTATGGTTTCCCAACTCGTTACAAAAACTGCTAAATTAATTAGATTTTTTTATTCCTGTAGCATAATGTCATACCCCAACAGGGTACAAAAATAGTACCTTTAATTGTGGAGCATCAATTCATTTGTAAAAAAAGAAAAAAACAATTTCGACATAAAAAACAAAAATAATTATTCATAAAAACACAGGCACTAATATTTGTGCATTTGAGGTTTTTTTCCACCTCACCGAATGATGCCAAAATCATCGAAGTAGCCTCCTCGGCCCTGAGTGCCGAAGGGTTCTTTAAAGGTAAGGACAACACAGGCGACACTATCTCTGTTCCAGATCGGCCCAAAGATTCGGTTCCCAAACCTGCAGAGAACACATTATTATTCCAAGCTCAGCAACACACAGAGCAACCCAACAGCTGTTCACGACAACACGCATAAACATTTATATTCAGCTTTGTTCTTGGTTAGAAGCCGGTTTCAGATGAATTACAGCAGCTTTTATAAAAACAAACCCATCTGAGAATGAGAGTAACTGAATTTAACCCTGCTTTAATCAGATAATCCTTTCACCATGAAATTAAAAACTCAGAGAGCTCTGGGACTATTAAGTTTTATAAAAAGGCAGCAGGTCAGTCAGACTCTGTTACACCTGAAGCAAACGAATAGAAGGAGCAGAATACATTTTATTGTTATGGTCCTTATACAGTGTTATATAACAGAAAAATAAAGCAATAAAACAGCCCTATGGGAAGACGGTTTCCCTACCTGAGTACCATGAGGTTCTGCACCATTTCTTTGCCCAGATAGTGATCAATACGGTAGATCTGGTCCTCACTGAAGAGAGATGAGAGGTGTGTGGACAGTTCCTCAGAGCTCTGTAGATCATGTCCGAACGGCTTCTCAACAATCACTCTGTTCCAGCCCCTAACCAAGACGCATCAGGAAGATGAACAGATCAACAAAAGTCATGTGTCATGGTGCCTCAACAATTAAGCTTTAAAAAAGCAAAAACTTTAAAAAACAACAAATAAACTCCCTACAATTCCACTTTTGTCCTTCGAAAGGTCACATTTCCAAACACTTCCCTTTAGTTTTCATGTTCAGGGTCACTGTGAGGCTCGAGAGGTTCCCACAGACACAAAGGAGACTAAATACCACACAGAATGCTGTGCTTAACTGAGATTAAAACCAGAGGGCTCCTTGGCGTCGCCTGCTAATCACACAACTATGCTATCCTGAAGACATTACATAGATTACATGACGAAGAAGCAGAAAGGAAGCTGATCGTGCAGATTAATTTCTTTCTTCCTTTTTGCTTGAAATTTGAAATAATCAGAAGCTCCTACAGAAATAAGAAATGCTTGTCTAATCATTTAGCTTTACTTGAACAAGATGCAAATCTTTTACATATAAAACCTAATAAGTGTGCCATGTATTTGTGTTCAGCAACCTTTACTCTGAAACCCCTAAAAAAAAAATTCACTGCAGCTACTTGTTTCCAGAAGTCAACTAGTAAGTCAATCAAGTCCAACTGTGTGTGCTTTCATCTTAATATGAATCCAGCTGTTCTGTGAAGTCCTCAGAGGTTTGCTAGAGAACATTAGTGAACAAACAGCATCATGAAGACCAAGGAACAAACCACACAGGTCAGAGATAAAGTGGAGGAGACGTTTAAAGCAGAGTTAAGATATAAAGCAATATTTTATACTTTAGAAATTTTACGAAGTGCTGTTAGATCCAGGGGGCAAGGAGAAAAGACCCTCATGGTAACTCTGGAGGAACTACAAAGATCCACAACTCAGGTGTGAGAATCTGTCCACAGGACTATTTTTGCACTCCACAAATCAGGCCTTTTGTGAAAATGTGGTGAGAAGAAAGCTGTTGATAAAAAAGCATTAAGGGGGCACAGCAAATGTGAAAAAAGTGGTCTGGTCAGACGAGACCAAAAGTTATTTTTCTTTTTTTTTTTTTTACCTGCAAAGTGCAATCTGTGGTAGAAGATTAACACTGCATTTCACCCTGGACAAAACCTTTTCACAGTAAAACATGCTAAATCATGCTATGGGGATGCTATTCTTTGTTGTCAGATTTATTAGAATGGAGAAAAATCCAGGATAGTTAGATGCTGCAAAAACATTTTTGTGGCATACAATCGGGTCAACAATGAAATGGTGTAGGTCAAGCATATCTGTGTGTTCGCATGGCCCAGCTGAAGTCCAGACATAAATCCATTGTGCATTGCTGTTTTTTCCCTCTCCATCCAGTCAAGCTAAGCTTATTTACGAAGTCAAATTGAAACAAATTATAAAATCAATCTGTGCAAAGCTGGTAGAAAAATGCCCAAAAAGACTAGCAGCAGTAAGTTCAACAAAAAGTTACGTTTTACAAAAAATGAACTCAGGGACGCTGAAAATAAATGCATATCACGCTTTTCAGATGTATTTTGTAAAAAGAAATTGGCATTAGTGTCATAATTTCAAGTAAAATCCCAATAAAATACATCAAAGTTTGTGGTTCTAATACTTTCTAAAGCTTTCACACATTCTCCTACTTATTCAAACACCAGTGTGTCAGAAGCCACAGAACAATCACAATAAGAGAAGTCAGTTAGTGAGGCGCGTTTGCACTGACTTTGTGCTCATGCAGTGATGCTTGATGTTCTTAGTGACCTCATGGTAGACCGTCGGTGGCAGAGCCAGGTAAAAGAGGCGGTTTGCCTCAGATCCTCCAGGCAGAGACAGCATATGTGCGTTGAGTTTGGAGAAGGAAGCATCATCTCCATATTTCCCGCTGATATAAGAGTTTCTGGCAAAGAAGACAGACAACCGCTCTGCTTCTGTCTCTGTCACCTGGGTCAGAGGGCACAAATGTGAATGCATAAGTAGTATTTAACTTAGCTTATAAGAATGAAAAAAAAATATTAAGCTAGATTTCAAAAGCTCAAGTTCTACCTTCAGGTATGGCATGCAAGAAGTCCGGATGGCATCAACTGTGAGATCAGAGCGAGCAAAGCCAACAAAATATGTCTGCTCAGGGAGGAGGCCGTCTCTGAACAACCACCTGGAAGAGAACGCAGGGGAATATTTCTTATTATAACCCACCTCTGAGGTTACAAAGCAGGGAGCTTTTATTGTATTAGGCTCTGCTACACTGAGAATCACTTACCACAAAGTTGGGTAGATCTTTTTCTTTGCCAGATCCCCCTGCAGGCCCAAACACATTATTAGAAATATTGTTATGTTTCATTTGTGTTGCAGTCTATAGCCAGCAACATATGCTTGAGACAGATTTTCAACTACACCCAGATCTCAGAATGCATCACTATTACTAATAATCTCACATACTTAGACAAACACACAGCTTTGTCTTATTCAAGAATTGCACAACCTTGGTAATCCCACTAGAACAAAAGTAAACCACAAAGACACAACAGACTAAAAGACTGACAGACCTGATGCTTCCTCATGTGAACCTGAAGAACCTGTTGCTTTAGTTGTGATAGTTGAAAAGTGGATTTATTTCAATACTTCAATTGAAAAAGTAAATCTCATATAAGTTGATTGCATGCAAAGATATAGTTAAAAAATTCAAACATTTATCTCTACCAGTAAACTAGTATATTACATAAAAAATGATTTGATTTTATTTTTCACAGATATGTCAGCCTATTGAAAAGTGTGGACATGTACTGTTTAGTGTACACACTCAACACTTGGTTGGCCCTCCTTTTGCATGATTTACTGCATCAATGCTGCTGAGGTGTCCAGAAAGCCTACGCTGCCTCAGCTCGTCCACCTGGTTGACTTACAATACTCCATAGATATTCTGTGGGGTTTCATTAAGGCCAAGTGAGTTTGCTGAACAATCAACTGCTGGGATAACATGGTCGTTAAACCAGGTACTGGATACTTTTGGTATTGGGGGCAGGTCCCGAGTCCTTCTGGGAAATGAAATCAGCATCTCTAGACAGGGAAGCAGAGAGAAGCAATAAGTGCTTCTGAAATGTAATGGTAGCTGATAACGCAGTGGGCCAAAACCAGCAGATGACATGGTATCCCAAATCATCATTAACTGTGGAAATGTCACACTGGACCTGAACATAGATTCAGTGCCTCTCCACTCTGCCTCCAGATTCTGGGGCAGCAGTTTCTTTCTGTTTTGTTTTATTTAATGCAGTATTCTAATTTCATGAGAAAATAAATAGCTTTAAGCAATAATCACCAAGATCAACTGAAATCAAGTTGAACTGAAACAAATCAACTTTTCAATGATATTCTAATTTATTAAAATGCACCCTTAATTAAAGGTAAGTCACATGCATGAACATAAGAAATCAACTTAATTAAAAAGTAATTCCGATAACAAAGCACTTCTCACCTCAAATGCAATCTATTAAGCTTAGCTGTTCCTCATTTTATTTTAAAACACTAATCCTAATCTGGGACCTTCCCAAAGAGAATTTACTCTCATTACTCTGATCAACAGCCTGTAACGCAACACTTTCAGTCTCCAAAAAACAACTAACATGTAAGAGTCAGTCAGAAGAACATAATCCTGCATCCCGACTCACTAAAAGACAAGGAATCACTGATAGTTGGGAATAAACTTTGGAGATAAAGAATCTCTTTGTGTGGTTAATGTCAAACTCTCTATTTGACAAAGTAGCCTACAACACGTTCACAAACACACACATCCATAAAACACGCATAAAAGACACACAACCAGAGCCTGGCTGAACAGAGCCCAGCCCTGTCCTTGATCTGCCTGCAGATCAGGCTGAAAGAAAAGTGCTGACAGACGGTGACGCTGCAAAACTTGCAAAAAGACCCACTCTGTTGTACAAAGAGTAAACACTGCCGGTCAAAGAAACACAAAATCAGTAAAAAGCTGAGCAGGAAAATTGTTGTTTAGAGAAATAATTTCCCATCTTTGAGCATTCGTCCTATTTTAATAATATAAACAGCTAAAAGAGAAGGAGTATGATTAAACCAAGCCCTGATAAGAAAGAAAAACCTACAAGGAAGATGAAGCAAATTGTTGGGAAATGCATGGTTTAGATTTTATGCAATGAAGTAGTTCCTTAAACCTGACAACTGAGAAGCAGGAGGAAATTCCTAGATGAATACACAACTTTTTTTTTTTTTTTTACTCCTGAATGTAATAGCCAGAAAATTTACTGACACCAAGAGGAGCAACAAAGAATATTAAATCAAAATAAAGCTTTATTTGTTTTTGTTTTAAACATACACGCAACAAAACAGGAAGGATTTAGTTTGTAAAAATGAAATAAAAATCAGTAACTCTGTTTGAAAATGTTTTAACACAAACAGGAACCTTGAGGTTTTTACAGTTCAGTTTGATGATTTTGAAAGCGGATCGAGTCATGTTTGTTCACAGCTTGTCGAAATCAGCTTCAACACTCGCCAAATCACACTCTGAGCAATTATTACGTTATCTTTATTTCAAAATGCTTTCCTCTGAACAGTGGCCAAAGGTCCAAGCCTAAAAGTGGAACTACACCAAAAATAGAAACAGCAGGACAGAGAGAAGATTCACAAACCCCCAGGTCTGAATGCTCACCGACGCTCCCATGATGATGAAGATGTGCACATCGGACTGGTGGAACTCTTCATCGTCGTAGAGCTCCTTGCGCAGCTCCCCAAACACTTCTGAACGAGAGAGGGGAAGGCTCATTTTCTCTGAAAAGCAGACAAAGACGGCAGTTTAATAAAAGTTAAATACAATCTCTCTGCACGACCAACAAGCATGAGGTAATGTGTATCTGGGGTGGAAAAACTATTATTTAAAACTCTCAATTTAAACTATCTGCCTGGTATTTAACAACAAATGTCATCAACAAAAAACATTTATATATTTGCAGCATTGTGCAAAACCTTTTAACCTGTAAAAATAAAGGGGATGCCAAGAGTTTTACTCATCAGAACCCTTTTATACAGCAAATGTTTTTTTTTTTCTTCCAGAGTCCTTGATAGATATGGTATTTCCTAGAAGTGTGATGGCAATGATACAGATCACCTTTAGCTTGGTTCCTACATGTAATCATGGAGTGACATGGAGTTCAGGACTTTATCAAGGCCATACCATCTGTTGCTGTGCTCCTTTTCCTTGAGTCCGAAGCCAGTTCTTGATGACCAGTTCTGTGTTTGTGGAGACGTTGGCGTTCTGTAGAATGACATGGGAGGAGATACCTTGTTAATGACGTGCTTTACAGGTCAAACATATCCAGAAATTCATTACCACATCAATCCAAGCAAACACCCATATTTAAAACATTTTAGATACATTCTAATTCAATCCAATTTGGAAGAAGTTATCAGTCTAAAGTGGCTCTGTTGAGTATCGAGTCATTGCTTATCCTTGGAGAAAGATATGGAATTGGAAAGGAATGACCCTCGTCATAAAGAAGAGGGTGGTCTAAACTGTATAGAAAGAACTGCTTTACCCACATTTTCCAGACCATTCTATATATTGGACTTGAGGATGTAGTTCCCTTGTATTCCAAGCTGGCATGGATGTCAGTGCATTCTCTATAATATCAAAAATTTAACCTAGTAAATACTGCTGCAATTAAATTCAATGTGAACAAATTAACAAGGGAAATAATGTTTTATTTATGTCTCTTCAGTTATGTGAAAAAAATATTTCGTTTATGGTTTTAAAACCACACCTAAATGTTTGTAATAATGAAACTAATCTTAATATGAGACAAAAATACTAAATGCTCTTTTCAAATGATGCACAAAGCCCTGCAAACCAGCATGAACATTTTGTTTCCCCTTGTTTACCTGTGATTAGCCTGACAACATGAAGTAGGCTAACAGAAACAAAGTCACTGATATTTATCAGCCTGGAAACGGGTACAAGGCCTTTTCTAAGGCTTTGGGAGTCCGGTGAACCACAGTCAGAACCATGATCTACAAATGGAGAAAACTTGGAACAGTGAGGAAACCTTCCCAGAAGTGAATCAATGACTCATCCAAGAGGTCACAAAAGAATTCAGAAAGTTCAAAAACTGCAGACCTCACATGCCTCTCTTCAGGTCATTGTTTGTGATTGAACAACAAGAAACAGACTAGGCAAAAATGTCATCCATGCGAGAGATCTAAGGCGAAAACCCGAGGTCCATTTCCCATTTGCTAAAAACATGTAGAGGACTTCTGAAACTTTTGAGAAAATATTCCGGCAAGACAAAAGTGGAACTCTGTGTGTCCTGTTACATCTGGCCTGAAACTAGCAGCATCACAGTAAAAGAAGATCATACCTACAGTTTGACATGGTGGCGGTAGCGTGATGGTCTGGGGCTGCGTTACCATTTCGGACCTGGATATCTTGCCATAATTGATGGAACCTCTAAACTCTCTACCAGAAAAACTTAAAGGAGCACGTTTGACCATCAGATCATGGTCTAAAGCGGCAAGAGAATGACTTGAAGCACACCAGCAAGTCAATCTCAGAATTGTTTAAAAATATACATAAAATTAAGGTTTTGGAGTAGTCTTCTCAAATTCTGGATTTTAATCCAATTTAGATGTTTTATAGCATGATCTTTAAAACCTTAAAACCCTGCAAAATATAGCTGAATTAAAACAATTCTGCAAAGAAGAGAGGGTCAAAATTCCCCCCAAACACTGTAAAAGAAGTATAACCAGTTATTGCAAACGTTTGCTGGCAGTTGTTCCGGTGAAGGATGCTACAGGTTACATAGAACCAGTGTGGTTTGGATAGCTCTTTTCCCTTAATAAATGAAATCATCTTTTTGTATTAAGTCAGGTTATTTTTGTCTGATAGGGACATTTCTTTCATGATCTCAAACATTCAAGTGTGGGGAAGAAAATCCCAGAAGAAAGTGAATAAATCCTTTTCTCAGCTCAGTAGTAACTATAGTGTTTCTGTCCTATTATTCTGTTCTATAGTGTTCGGCAGTGTTGCTGTAGTAATAACTATAGTAATAACTATAAATTAATAATTTCTTAATTTTTAAAGCCTGATGTGGTTTGCTGAGCGTACTCACAACTGTTAAATATCCCATCTGCACCCTGGTAGAACTGATGCTTTCATAAACATTAGGAGACAGGTCAATCTAAAAATAATATTACAGACAAAAAAAACATACGAAGCAGTTTGAAATATTCTTAAGCGGACGCAAAGCAAACACTGGATTTATACAGACATTTTTACTACAAAAAATGCTTCTCTTTTCCCGCTAATTTTCTTGTCACTACATGTTACATTTATATAGTATGTCCATGTTTGAATGTAATTGCTATTATTCTACATTAGCACAAAATTTATAAAGCTAAATGAAAACCTTTGACTAAGCAGATATGTCTGCTCTTTTGCTCTAACCTGTACATGTTATTTCCTATATTGAACAAGCCTGGTCCTAGCTTTGTTTTATTTAAGGAACCATTTAAAATACAACAAGGAAAAACTTTTGTTCATCAAAACATTGCTTTAGCGTTACTGTGGTCTGCATTATCCTCCAGAGCTGAAAGCAGAATTTTAAATCAAGTAATCTTTTAATGTCCCTGAATTTTAAAAATAATAACCAGGTCAAGGAATCTCTGGGTTACTTAATTGCTAATGATTACTTTTTAATTCATTGATTATTCAAATATGTTAAAGTTAAACAAAACCATAAACCCTGGACATCTTGTTTTATATTATTGGAAAAAAAGAAAAAGAAGAATCCATCCTACTTAATCCTGTACATCGGGTGGGGCCCTGGTAGAGCCTATCCCAGTAGTCACTGGGTGAGAGGCTGAGTGCACTGCGGACAGGTTGACAGAACCTTGCAGGGCTAATTAACCTCATAAGCCTGACATGCATATTTCTGGAAAGTGGGAAATAGCTGGAGTACCTGGAGAAAAACCGAGAGTGCAGAGGGAAACTCAACACAGAGAGGCCCGGATTGGGATGTGAACCCAGATCTTCTTGCTTTAAACAACCTACAGTTGATACTCACTACTCAACAAAGGAGGGAAGACACACTTTTAATTACTTTGACCCAAAGCTCTGGAATACTGTGCCAATGATTTGAGAGCCGTTTTCTTGTTTAACATTTTTAAGCTTTTAGTTAGATTGTATTTTTAATATGTTATCTTTTTTTGTCTTTACTGTGTGGTGTCTCTGCAGCGCATGTTTACTGTTGCTGTAAGCTGATTGCACTTTTTAATTTGATGAATTTCACTTGATAGTATGTTTTACATATTTATTTTTATGTAAAGCATGTTGAAATTACTACTGCTAAAAATGTGCAATATAAAAAATATCTTATCAATACTACTACTAATATTACTAGCTGTGTCAGGTTAAATATTTAAAACATTTATCGCAATGAAAAAGGCTCTGCCATTTCTGTAGATCAAAAATGACTAATTGCAGACATTTTGTGGGTTTAATTTGACTAAAATAATTGCAGACCGATTATTTTTCTGATTCAGACAAAACAATAACTAAATAAACAACCTTGAAGTTTGAAAATCAGCACACAAAGTTAAACAAACCTAAATATTAAAGAGCAAATAAAAACATTATTTAAACAAATATTACAGTAACAGAAAACCAATGCCTTATTGCCTCAAACTGTAAGAAGCACTAGTAAATCATTTAAATTACAGGTTTATTAAGCATAATATGTAAAAAGCAGCTAATTTGAGTGATGTAATCAAATTTGAGGGTCCCTCTAGCCCCTCTCTTCTAACTAATGAGGAAGTACTAATTTGTTCAATATTTTTAATGACTACATGTATTTTATATTGCTGGTCTACAGACTGATCTGTTCTGCTGGGTCTGTTTTACAATATATCTCCAACACCCCTTGTGTTTATGTCAAAAGGTCTCTCCTGGACTCCTGAAAAGGACACACACAATAAACCGTAATGATATTAGTGAAATCCTCCCCAAATCCTGTATTTAGAGGGATAAACCTTGCGGGACCACGGCGTGATAAAGCTGTATGAGAGCAGCCAACATTACCTTTAAATATAGCTCGTTGTTGACAGTCGGGATTGACTGTTTTCGTGGGCAGCAGTGCTAAAGCCCGACAACAAAGCTTTCATCCCAACCCTGTCATCGACGCCCATGTCTCACAAACCCCAAACTGACGCTTACAGCAATGTTAACGGAAACTAACGGCAACAAGCGGAGCAGTTGACATCAGTGAAGCCAACAGTCCTGCTACTTACTTACAGGTTTGTTAAGAAGATGAGAACCTGGCTGTTAAATCCTGAACAGACACCCTCACACACGGGACGCAGGCTTTCTGCAAACTCCCTGCGAGAACAGCCAAGCCTGGCGATGTGAATTTGTAAGTGCTGCCTACTTCCCTGTTGAGGTGACAAGACAAAACTGAGAGATTTTATTGGTTTAACACAGACTCACCAGCGCTCGCTCCGGATCCCATCACTGAGAGGCCACTGACGTCACCGAGTCTGCGCATTGGCGGGGTGGGCGGGGCGTAAGATGAGCAGACCCCGCCCCCAAACAACCTCTTATACAGGTCCTTCTCAAAATATTAGCATATTGTGATAAAGTTCATTATTTTCCATAATGTCATGATGAAAATTTAACATTCATATATTATAGATTCATTGCACATTAACTGAAATATTTCAGGTCTTTTATTGTCTTAATATGGATGATTTTGGCATACAGCTCATGAAAACCCAAAATTCCTATCTCACAAAATTAGCATATCATTAAAAGGGTCTCTAAACGAGCTATGAACCTAATCATCTGAATCAACGAGTTAACTCTAAACACCTGCAAAAGATTCCTGAGGCCTTTAAAACTCCCAGCCTGGTTCATCACTCAAAACCCCAATCATGGGTAAGACTGCCGACCTGACTGCTGTCCAGAAGGCCACTATTGACACCCTCAAGCAAGAGGGTAAGACACAGAAAGACATTTCTGAACGAATAGGCCGTTCCCAGAGTGCTGTATCAAGGAACCTCAGTGGAAAGTCTGTGGGAAGGAAAAAGTGTGGCAGAAAACGCTGCACAACGAGAAGAGGTGACCGGACCCTGAGGAAGATTGTGGAGAAGGGCAGATTCCAGACCTTTGGGGACCTGCGGAAGCAGTGGACTGAGTCTGGAGTAGAAACATCCAGAGCCACCGTGCACAGGCGTGTGCAGGAAATGGGCTACAGGTGCCGCATTCCCCAGGTCAAGCCACCTTTGAACCAGAAACAGCGGCAGAAGCGCCTGACCTGGGCTACAGAGAAACAGCACTGGACTGTTGCTCAGTGGTCCAAAGTACTTTTTTCGGATGAAAGCAAATTCTGCATGTCATTCGGAAAATCAAGGTGCCAGTCTGGAGGAAGACTGGGGAGAAGGAAATGCCAAAATGCCAGAAGTCCAGTGTCAAGTACCCACAGTCAGTGATGGTCTGGGGTGCTGTGTCAGCTGCTGGTGTTGGTCCACTGTGTTTTATAAAGGGCAGGGTCAATGCAGCTAGCTATCAGGAGATTTTGGAGCACTTCATGCTTCTATCTGCTGAAAAGCTTTAAGGAGATGAAGATTTCATTTTTCAGCACGACCTGGCACCTGCTCACAGTGCCAAAACCACTGGTAAATGGTTTACTGACCATGGTATCACTGTGCTCAATTGGCCTGCCAACTCTTCTGACCTGAACCCCATAGAGAATCTGTGGGATATTGTGAAGAGAACGTTGAGAGACTCAAGACCCAACACTCTGGATGAGCTAAAGGCCGCTATCGAAGCATCCTGGGCCTCCATAAGACCTCAGCAGTGCCACAGGCTGATTGCCTCCATGCCACGCCGCACTGAAGCAGTCATTTCTGCCAAAGGATTCCCAACCAAGTATTGAGTGCATAACTGTGCATGATTATTTGAAGGTTGACGTTTTTTGTATTAAAAACACTTTTCTTTTATTGGTCGGATGAAATATGCTAATTTTGTGAGATAGGAATTTTGGGTTTTCATGAGCTGTATGCCACAATCATCCGTATTAAGACAATAAAAGACCTGAAATATTTCAGTTAGTGTGCAATGAATCTAAAATATATGAATGTTAAATTTTCATCATTACATTATAGAAAATAATGAACTTTATCACAATATGCTAATATTTTGAGAAGGACCTGTATATGCATACATTTTATATGCAGACCCATTCAGTACCTTAGTAATTTAGCTCACAAAATGAAACGCATTACATAGATAAGTCTTTATTTCTGTTAACCATGAGGATTTTCTGTTTACAGTCAATAAAAACACGACATTTAAGATTAAAATATTACATCAGACCAATAAAAAAACTTTTTTGTGGGTTTTTTGAAATATTTTCTGCCACAACTGCTTTTATTTTCTGCATTTTATTCACTTTTCCAAGTCGACTTGGCATTGTTTTTCCTTCCGCAAAGCACCCAACCACATCAGGCATGACAGCAAGATTTCAACATGCGCTCTAAGGATCCTTCTTTGTTTTTTGTGTATTTCAGTGACTTCCTTACACCACCATAATAGGCCTGGCTTAGTTGCTGCATTGTGTGAAGTCCCTTTTTGGAGTATGAAAACAATTATAACAATAATGTCCTGTTTATAAGGTACTTTAGAAAAAGGATAATTACAAAGTATGTTTTGGCAATACTCTGTTACATCTGGGCACAACAAACTTTAGCCACTACAGATTTGCCAAGACCTATATTTATGCCAAAGTAACACAAATACACTAAATTGCCAAAAGGTTTTGTTAACTTTTACATAAATATGAACATTGATAATATCCTATTCTTAATCTATAAGATCCAATTTGGGTGATTTTTTTTATTGATACTGTACTTTCTCCCCATTTTTTGATTTCAAACACTACAAAAAACACGTTCACAAACAAAGCCAACTAGGGTAGAAACAATTAATTGGATTTATCATGATTAATCCATTATTGAAATAATTGTCAACTAATTTAGTAATCGAATATTTGTTAACTGGAGTATACAGACTCTAAAACATGCCATTTGCTGAAAGAACAACCCACTCAGAGCAGTAATCAGGCAAGAATTGTACAGACTATATATACATTTAGCATTTAAGATGACAAACCTTCTTTGTCTGTAAATATGCTCTATCCAGTACACCTATAGTGGCATAGTTTTAGCTTCACCTGGTTCAAATTGTGTAAAAAATCTCCTATTAAGCACCTTTTGCTATCTGATTATTAATCAAATATTTGAAAAAATGATCGACAGATTAATTGATTAGCAAAATAATCGTTAGTTGCAGCCTAAAGCAAACTAATATACCATTCTTTGTGTCTCTCTGGTTTAATAATAACAAACCCACAGAAGTGCTAATAAACAGTTTATGGTTGCAACCTTTCCCATGTCTTTATGCATGACAGCCATGTTGGAAACTCTGGGCTACTTAGATTTCTTGAGTTCCCAGTCAGAAAAACAACAAGAGAGCCTCATGAAGTGAATATTCAGACTGAGAAAGTTGGAGGTTGCCGAGCATCCCTCAGTTGTTCACGATATGGCGGCCATGTACATCGAGCACAGTGAAAGTTGCAGGCATAAACTACTTACTAGCTCTTCGAATGTGATGTTATTTCCAGGTCTAAGCTTTAGTTTCCAGGACAAATTGAATGCAGCAAAATACCTTCAACTCTCCCAGTCGCAATTCTAAAGTTAGAGGACTTATTTGGAACTTGGAAAATCCAATATTTGATTAACAGCTGAACCCGCATTAGAGTCGACATGACAAAATCAGCAAAATAAAGGGACCCAAACACGTATACAACTTAAAAAAAATTAACCAATGTAAACAAGAGTACAAATGTTTGACTTTATTATATGGGGGAAAAGTAGTTGCAATTACTTAAAAATGTATATATTACTTTGAATAATATTCTTACATACCCATTTGCCATGAGTTCTTTTTTAAATATTCAGTGCTACGTTTTATCTTCACATAGACAATCCCATACAAAACACAATGAAAAGTAAGTAAAACAAATGCTACTCCCACCTCCACTTGTGATCCTCTAAATTTTGTTTTACAAATTACGTGAGCAACAATAGAAAAAGGTTTTAGTGGATCTTGCTAATACACACAATGAGCAACTCCAATAACTTAACAATAAGACTTTATTTTGTTAACGGTGGCCATAAAAGTTTCCCCAAACAACTTTAAATTTTGGAGACAAAACGCACAGACATTATGTAGTGCAAAATACTGTCAACATCAAAAGGCTATTTTTCACAGTACATATTGGATTCATTTGAACCATGTTCCATATTCATTCATCTTTAAATGTTGTTCAGGAAACATTGGTAATTTTAATGTGCAGAACAGCATGTGAGTGTAGCAGAGGCGGGCCACGTGCTCAAAGCCTCTCACTTCGCTTGGATGAAGACTCAGCTCTGCCTCCTTGGCATGGATTTGCACTTGGACAAAATCACATTGCCACCGGTCACCGATAAACATTTGCCTGATAAAGGGTTCTTTATTTGGTTTGTCTGCAAACAACAACAGTAAAGATGATCAAATGTCTTTTTGAGTATTTAAGCTCACAACTGAGGAGCAAGAATGAGGAAATTGAAACCTCACTTCTTCTCTTTGCAACAAGGGCAGTGTTGTAACAGCAAAAGGTTAAGATGATGTGGAAATACATGTTTTACCTTTGTGAAGATCCAGAGTTGCTCTTGTGCTGCTTTTCCCTTTGACTGGCACCACTCAAGAAAAGCCTAAACCAATTCAGGGTTTGCATGTAAGCACAACTCAATGCCAGCACTAAGTCAAATCTCTTTCTTGGTAGTATACTCAAAATACTAGAAATAAGAAAACATAACATTTAGATGAAAGTACATACACAAAAAGTGTGAATCAAGATTTTAAAGTAAAATGGCGGTATGGAACTGATCTTTTATGTGATGCCATACTTATTATATTGTACTGATTTTGCTCTCTGAACTAAATGCAACAGTTCTGATGAACTTAGTATAAAGTTTTCTTATGTGAAGTTGGACATTTTTCATTACTCTAAAGCCAAACGTCTTCACAGTATTTAGGCTGCTGAGTATATGTTAAGTGCTAGGTCACAGGATGTGGCATACACAACAATAGAAAAACAAAGGTAGCTGTTTTGTGCTAAATGCAGGGGCTCTGTTTAAAGTCCTGATAAGGGAAGATGACAAGAGAGAACAACACCCATTTAATGTGTAAAAAATAAAAAATAAACACCACGGAAGCATGTACCTTAAGTACTGATATACTTAAATATTAAGTCTGAACATGATAACAACAACTGAAATATAATAACCAAAACCAAACCTTTTTTTGGAGCAAATTTCTTCTGTGGTCAAAATTTCAAACAATAAGAAATGATTTTTTTGTTCCAGATCACCTGGGCCACATTTATTGTTTGACATCCCTCACAATTCCTCTAATATCATATCAATGTAAATTTGAGCATTTTTATTTTTATTTTTACCTTTCATTTTACGTTGACCAGCCAGTCTACAAACTTAAAATTAGTCATCCATGGCTTTATGTTTCTATTGGATATAAAAGGCATGTCACATACTCTTAGCCACTCTTCAAAATGGATAAGACAGGAGAACATGCCATTCAGGTAAGACATATTTGTTGATATTCATTACACATGAAATGGCTAAAAGAAAAAAGCTCTGTCTAAATCACTACTTAGCAACATTTACAACCCAAAGAGCCATTTTTGCCCTCGCTCCAGAGAAATGAAAATTGTCAGGAGCTGTAAAGAAAAGCTGACTGTAAGATAAAGGCTACTTTGTTAAGTTTTATAAATATTGACAAGATACTGTTTTTAGATTTGTTTTATTTTATTATGTAATTCAAAATAAATTGTTTATTAATGTTTAATTGTTAATGTTTACATTTAGGCTTATTAACAAAGAAAAAATACTGTAACATTTTTGAAAGAAATAAAATACACATTCTTCAGCTGAATGAGACTGACTGAGTCATTTCTAGATTAATGGAACATAGCCAATAAAAAATAAATAAAGCTAATAATTTGCAACCAAATGACATCAAGATTAAACAAGAAAAATATATTTTGGACCCCTAGAGTCTCTCTAAATAATTAAAATTTTAATTCAGTTTATTTTCATAGTATCGCCAAATTACAGTACAACTAATGTCATCTCAAGACACTTTGCAAAAACAAGTAATTTGTGATTTGCAGGAATCCGGTTCAATTCAAAGCCAATTTGATGTTCTTATATGATAACTTCTGCAAAGCTGAACCTTTTCCACAACCTTTATATATAAATTGTTGGTCATACATTTTGGTTTGCGCAGTTAAGATCCACCGTGAAGGAGCTAAAGCACTGCAAATTGCAGGGGGACCAATCAAAATAGTAGTTGATGGTATAAAATGTAAAATTAAACTTGGCTCCATTAATAAAAACTCTAAATGCACTTTTTAAAGTCCCAACAAACAAATGTGGGATCATGCCTTAAATGTCCTTTGATCCCTGTTTTAACTAAAGATGTAATACCTGTGCTTCACCTCGGTTGTTACATTTGAAGATTTGGCACGCCTCCCATCGCTTTTTGGTCTTTTCCACATCCAGTTGGCAGTTACAACCGGTGTTGTTTAACTTGATTATAGTGAACAACAAAATGATCCATGGTCAAGTTTGTGAATCTGCATCTCTGAATCACTTACTGGACAAAATCCTAACCATACATTCAAATGTTTGGAACAACAGTGGAAAGACAAAGAACGTACCTGTCCATAGTTTGTGGGCCTTATGTCAGGAACATATGCCTCTGGATAAATATTGTTTAGGTACCAAGAAAAGCTCTTGCAGTTAAATTTTTCTCTGAGTTTATGGCGTTCAGAAACATCCCCATATGAATTCTGGAAAGTAAATAAGAGCGAGCATGATTCTCATTATTTTGACATGTTAAGCGATTAAAATGCCTAAATTTCAAGATGTGTTCAAGATAGGATTTTTCCTTACTGTCCGAAAAATGAAAGCAGCTTTTCTGTTTGTACGATAGAAGACCCATCTGTAGTCATCCATCCAGACCTCAGCCAGGCGCACCAGATTGCGGAGGATGGTAACGCTGCCATTTGGAAAGCTGTGGGGGCTCCTCTTACGGAAAATATGGCCCACAACAGAACAAGGAAGGATCTCTAAGAGGCCTCCACACTGCCAAACCTGCAGTATAGAAAACATAATCAGAGAACACTTTTACTAAAAACCTTTCGATTTGGCATGCAGTGCCTTGCAAAAGTATCCATCTCGCTTGAACTCTTTCACATTTTGTCCATCCTAAACAACATTATTTAGATAAAACTATTTATTATTTGTAACATAGCAAAATGTGAAAAGGCTCAAATAGTATGAATACATTTGCAATGCACTGGATATGTTTTAAAATATATAAAATGCTAATTTCTTACCCTAAAAGACATTTCTAGATTCTCCCCTCCCCAGAACTCCATCTGGTCATCATAAGTTCCAATGTGCTCAAAGTAGGATTTCAAAATAGAGAACAGGCCACCAGCAAAGGTAGGAGTTCTGTAAAATATGACTGGATAATGTTACTTACAGCAACAGCACTATAGTTATTTAAGATCTTAGAAAATAGAACATTTATTCAGGAAATACATTTTAGTAGCAGATTACTCTTTCACTCCAGCCAAAGATAAAAGACAGATATGAAATCTGGAATATTTTAAACTCCTTTATCTATTAAGAAAGACACGTCAGTTGATCCGTTGTAATTTCCGTAAAAAGAGAGAAAGCTGTCCTGACAGGTATTCAATTGTTATGTGCATTTATTGGTCTTTCTATTAAAAAAAGTAACAAGCTGACAAAACCAGAACTACAGAGCTTTATAAATCATTTCTATATTTATATTAACTTGTATTTACCTTATAGGGAGCGTCTCATCCTTTCTGTGCTTCGTTTCCTCCTCTGGAACAGGCTCCCATCCAAACTTGAGCCTCCAATCAAAATTTCCTCGTCTGTAATTTTGCTTTGCAGGGACTGGTTTGTAAAACATTAGGTTGTGATATTCACTAGTGCATATTTTTGGGCTCACCACAGCTGTGGGCTCTTCAGCAATTCAAACCAGAAGAGGCTCCAGCCATGTGTTATAATTTTTAAAGAGCCACCACTACATTTCTGTTTTTAGGTTTTAAAATAAAGAACATAAAACTTTTAAAAATGAATGCATTTTCTTCTATGTGATATGGGTAATACTGTGGGAAATTATGTAAAAAACAAAAGCACAGTTTCCAAACTAATGACAAGAAAAACAGATAAAAAGAAATATTACCAGTACTTGTAGTGTCATTCTCCTGTGAAAATTCAATGCAATTATTCTATGAAAAAAAATTAAAACTGACAAAACCATAATTTGTTATTATATTGTGTCTTTATTTAAAAACATTAATCAGTTCTTTATTATTTTGAGCCAAAGTTAAGAGCCATTGTGGAAGGTCAAAAGAGGCACTAGGGGGTGTGGTATGGGAAGAAACTTGTGCCATCAGAAACTGCATTTGAATTGCTCAGACAGAATCTGTGTTTGTGTAATTTGAAATTAAATGCATTGGTTTGAAAATGAATTTCACAAAACTGTAACTGAATATAATGGTTTAAAACAGAATTTGTTTGCTTTGAAAATTGCTTTGCTTTGTATTGAAAATTCAGTTTGATTACTTTCACTTTCAGGTCTGAAATTCAATTTCAGTTCCAAAATTCGGATTTTTGTGTCACACATCCGGGTCCTTGAAGCCACAGATTAATCAAACACAGATTTACTGATTTACAGATTTACTTCAGGACTGCATCCTTTGAAGGACGCATTTGTAGGTGAATAACGTCCTGGATGAGGCGACGAATGCTGTCCAATCTCCAAGGTCCCAACAAATGCGTCCATCTTATCCCCAGATTTGAAGGATTGGTCCGGTGTATCCTCCGTGTCCCACCTTATCCCATGATTCATTACGGGTCAAAGTACATTGTTCAAACGGAACAATGTACATCCATAGATGCCTGTTTGCATACCCCTGTTATATGAAATATAAGAATACTAACAACTGGCGATACATGTATGTTTGAACATTTTGTCACAGCACAACTACAAACATCAATGTATCTTATTGGTATTGTATGTGACATATGAGCAGAAAGTAGCACATAAGTTTGAAGTAGAAGGAAGATGCATGGTTATGGATGGTTACATGCATTTGCATTCGGCTGCCCTGAATCAGTACTTTGAAGCATTACCTTTCACTGCAATTAGAGTGATAAGTCTTTGGGAGTAACTCTCAACAAGCTCAGTCCGATTTGATAAAATAACCCCCTGTGATCATCAATTTTTAAGTCTGGCTTCAAATACTCATTTGGATTTAGGTCTAACCTTTGACCTTTGCCATTCTAAAACATGAATAAGCTTTAATATAACCCATCCTATTTCAACTCTGGTTGTATATAGTTTGTGGTTCAGCAGGAGAGTAAACGTCCACTCAGCCATGAGTCTTTTTCAGCCTCTTTTCTTCTAGCATTGTCCTGTTTACTTTCACACATATTTCCTTCAACTCTAATCAGCTTCCCTGTCCTTAATGAAGAATGGGGACCCCTCAGCATGATGCTGCCAGCTCCATGTTTCATGACTGGGATGATGTGTTCAGGGAGATGTGCAGTTTTCTGCTACACAGTGCATTTTGCATCAAGGCCAAGATGTTCAATTTTGTTCCCACAAGGAGGCAATTAATTACACTTTTATTTAAGGGTATCATAAAAAAGGGAAGGTCTTTTAAAGCATGTATTACTTTTCTCCTACTTCACTGTTATCTATTATTTTGAGCTGGTATTTCACATAAAATCCCAATTAAATACATAGTTTTTGTTTGTCGCACGAAAAGGGAAAGTTGAGGAGGTGTGAATACTTTATAAAAGGCACTGTAATATTTGTATTAGTATTTATATGTATGTGCAAACTGTACTATTATTAGAATGTTGCATTAACCATTAATGCATGGTAATTATCAGTGAGCACATTCACCATCTGTGCTGGCATCGTCTACAAGTAAGATCTCTGTGAGCAGAGCAGCAGGAGATGTGTGCAGGACACTGTAGACTGTCCTGAGCAGAGTGGACCAAGCCTCGTTGTGGAACACTATGATCACACTGGTGGTTGGAAGGCCGGGACATCTCAAAAACGTCTGCTTCAAGCAGCGGTCAGAGCCAGAGTGGAAGTTAAGAGGCAGCTTTTGGACAACGTGTAAATTTATCTCTTGCCTGAAGGGTAATGTCAGCAATGAATGATGTTCTGCTTAGATAACGAGCTGTGGGGAATCTCACTCTGGAGGTTGTGTGTCTTTTCCTAGATTCCGGTGCAGAGAGATGTGATCACTGGCAAACTGGTTAAACTGTTTTTTTTATAACCATTTGATTCCTCTTGCTACAGTCATTCGACTCCACGTGAATGGTTTGCCGTCTCCATTGATCTTCGAAAGGCCTCTGATGGTGAGGCCTGAAATCTTGTTGGCTGTAAAATCCAAGTGAACATTTGGGAACAGAGGGATGTGTAAACATGCCTGACTGGTCAGGGATAGATCCTCTAAGTTTCACCACACTTTCCACAGGGAAGCGTGGGGATTGTGGTGTTAGTCTGTAGTTGAAATAGAGGTGTATGATGAAGGACAAAAACAGAAAACTGGAAACTGCGATCTTAACTGACCTTCTATGTTGAAAAAAAATAAAGGGATAGTAATCAGGGAGAGATGGGGACCTAAGTACAGAAAAATAAACCAAATATATCATTATAGACAGCATAAACTTATTTTAAAAGGAAATACAGTTATTTCACCTAATCCACAGCTTACAGTATAAAAAAACCCTCCATGTCATACTTTTTTGGTGTACAGATCACTACTGACAAGCTAATTATTGCCTCATTTAAAAGATAGATCTGGCTTATAGGCAATTCAAACCACAGCTATCATTTTAACAATGGCAGAAAATTCATTTAGCAGAAAATTCATGAAGGATTGGCTCAACTATGAAGTAACTAGTCTCGACAAGAAGGAGAATCATTATGAAGGCCTATGATGAAACATGTAGACATAGATAAAATCAGTGAGAAGATCTTTGATTTATTTACAAAGTAAATCATTTTTGAAAAGTGAAAATTATAACCTTAACATACTTATGTGTCTGGGCTACATAACAAACAGCACTCTCTTTAAATGAGAAAAGTACTTACTTGAGTAACTGCCTGCGTTCTCCTGTTTGCCTCCAACGTTTTACTGAGACACTAAGAATGAAGTGCACAAGTGCTCATTCAGGTTGGTATGTATTAAGGAGAGTATTTAACTGCTCAAACTGGTTAGAACATCTGACTCAGTCATGCAGCTGAGGTGAGACTGCCAGGAAACATATTCTGTACTCCTGGTTTCACTTCAGCTCAGTTATTTTTAACTTGCCTTTTACATTTAAATTACGTTTCCTATGAGCTATTTTTTATCCGTTTTGTCCGAGCTACCACACCCTGTTGGCGGTCAGACGTCTCGGAGCTCCTCCGGTCCTTGGTCCCCAGAAGCAATCACACTATCTAAAGACTTAAATGAACGAATCTCAAACAGTTTCTAACTTTTAGCTCCTTTAATCTAAATTAGGCAGATGAATGATTACTGAGATCAGCGCTGAGGCTCCCATCTCGGACCGCTGCCATTTGTGTAAGGATGTCGAAGAGCCCAGATAGAAGGTCACATGTAGTTTTATATCTGGCACTCCAACACTGCAATGGATGTGCACTCCCTCAGTGATTATCAGTAGACTATGTGTCACCATTGTGGTGTCTATCTGGTAGGTTGTGTAGTAGCGGGTGTCCATCTTTAATCTAAGTGTGCTGTGGCTTTCTAATCAAACCAGTTATCCCGGCTGCTCCACTATCAAACCCAGTGCCCCAGCCTCAGGTCGTTCATGACAAACCTTGGGCCATTTATGTCATAGTTTTGTAAACCGACTTGACCCACATGCAGAAAATGCTTGGGAGAAACAGGTAAGTTTCTAACGAGTTTTATTATACACAGGATTACAGGGTGCTCTGGTACACAGCAAGAAGGAAACGTGCAGTGAGTAGGGTTGGTACAGTACAGACCAAAGGTTTGGACACACCTTCTCATTCAAACAGTTCTCTTTATTTTCATGACTATGAATATTGTAGCTTCACACTGAAGGCATCAAAACTATGAATTAACACGTGGAATTATATTCTGAACAAAAAAGTGTGAAACAACTGAAAATATGTCTTATATTCTAGGTTCTTCAAAGTTGCCACCTATTGCTTTGATTACTGCTCTGCACACTCTTGGCATTCTGTTGATGAGCTTCAAGAGGTAGTCAACTGAAATGGTTTTCCAACAGTCTTGAAGGAGTTCCCAGAGATGTTTAGCACTTGTTGGCCCTTTTGCCTTCACTCTGCGGTCCAGCTCACCCAAACCATCTCGATTGGGTTCAGGTCTGGTGACTGTTGAGGCCAGGTCATCTGGCGCAGCACCCCATCACTCTTCTTCTTGGTCAAATAGCCCTTACACAGCCTGGAGGTGTGTTTGGGGTCATTGTCCTGTTGAAAAATAAATGATGGTCCAACTAAACGCAAACCGGATGGAATACCATGCCGCTGCAAGATGCTGTGGTAGCCATGCTGGTTCAGTATGCCTTCAATTTTGAATAAATCCCCAACAGTGTCACCAGCAAAGCACCCCCACACCATCACACCTCCTCCTCCATGCTTCACGGTGGGAACCAGGCATGTAGAGTCCATCCGTTCACCTATTCTGCACCGCACAAAGACTCGGTGGTTTGAACCAAAGATCTCAAACTTGGCCTCATCAGACCAAAGCACAGATTTCCACTGGTCTAATGTCCACTCCTTGTGTTCTTTAGCCCAAACAAGTCTCTTCTGCTTGTTGCCTGTCCTCAGCAGTGGTTTCCTAGCAGCTATTTTACCATGAAGGCATGATTCACACAGTCTCCTCTTAACAGTTGTTCTAGAGATGTGTCTGCTGCTAGAACTCTGTGTGACATTGACCTGTTCTCTAATCTGAGCTGCTGTTAACCTGTGATTTCTGAGGCTGGTGACTCAGATGAACTTATCATCTGCAGCAGAGGTGACTCTTGGTCTTCCTTTCCTGGGGCGGTCCTCATGTGAGCCAGTTTCTTTGTAGCGCTTGATGGTTTTTGCGACTGCACTTGGGGACACTTTCAAAGCGGACTGACTGACCTTCATTTCTTAAAGTAATGATGGCCACTCGTTTTTCTTTACGTAGCTGCTCTTTTCTTGCCATAATACAAATTCTAACAGTCTATTCAGTAGGACTATCAGCTGTGTACTGTATCCACTTCCTGCACAACACAACTGATGGTCCCAACCCCATTTATAAGGCTTGAAATCCCACTTATTAAACCTGAAAGGGCACACCTGTGAAGTGAAAACCATTTCAGGTGACTACCTCTTGAAGCTCATCAACAGAACGCCAAGAGTGTGCGGAGCAGTAATCAAAGCAAAAGGTGTCTACTTTGAAGAACCTAGAATATAAGACATATTTTCAGTTGTTTCACACTTTTTTGTTCAGTATATAATTCCACATATGTTAATTCATAGTTTCGATGCCTTCAGTGTGAAATAAAGAAAACTCTTTGAATGAGAAGGTGTGTACAAACTTTTGGTATGTACTCTAGCTGTGATTGTATTCGAAATAGCTCTGACCCACATACAGAGAACACTCAGGAGAAGAAAGTAAAATAATGACTGTTTTTTTGGAAAAACAAACAGGAACGAAACCAACAAAAATCTCACTGTAGGGAGAGAAGTGAAGAGAATGGATGAGTACGGGTAACGAAAGGGAAAACGAAACTAAGAATAAATGATTAACAAGATGCAGAGAACGGCTTACTGGGTAATGGTGGTCAGGTTGCCAGGGGGACTGAGATTCAGGATCCAGGTCTTAGGCAGGAATATCCGTAGAGAGTTCACTAGGTGCTGTTCAGTGTGAGCTCGGAGCAAAGGTATTAGTTTGATGTGCAGTGGCTTACGTTGGAGGGTGGACAGGGTACGCTTGTGGCTCACCTCAGGAGACGTAGAGAACAGGAAAGCTGCCAGCTTGATGCGAATCCAAACGAAGACAGAAGAGAGGATATGCAATCCTCAAATCACTGGAGACTACTGGTTTGATCTGGGAAACATGGAAGGTAGGATGGATACGAAGATTTGCAGGTAGGCGAAGACAAACAGCAGACGGACTAATTACCGTCTTGATCTCATAGGGACCAAGGAAATGAGGCGAAAGCTTCTGAGACATAGACTTAAAGGGCACATCATGTGCCAACAACCAAACTTTTGTCCAGGCTGATACACCGGTGCAGGTCTGCGTTTGCGATCAGCGAAACACTTGTTTTGATCTGCAGTTCGATTGAGGCTCTGGACGGTCGTGTTCCAAATGGCCTTACAGCGGCGGACATGTTGGTGGATAGAAGACACAGTGATGTCTTTCTCATCAGCAGCAAACAGGGGTGGCTGATAGCCCAGAGTGGCCTCAAAAGGTGAGCCTCCAGTGGCAGAGGAGATGTGTGAATTCAAGGCATATTCTACCCAGGGTAGATATGCACACCAGTCAGAAGGGTTAGTGGACGTGAGACAACATAGGGTTGATTCTAGCTGCTGATTTAGCCTTTCGGTCTGACCATTAGACTGTGGGTGGTAACCTGAAGTTAATGAAACCCTGGCTCCAAGAGCTAAACAAAACTGTTTCCAAACCTGCGAAATGAACTGTGGACCTCGGTCAGACAAGATGTCCTGTGGGATTCCGTGGAGACAAAAAATGTGTTTAGTGAGGAGTTTGGCGGTTTGAAGGGCTGACGGAAGTTTTCTGAGAGGGATGAGATGGTAAGCCTTAGAAAAACGGTCCACAATAGTGAGAATTCTTGTCATACCTGAGGAGAGGGGAAGACCAGTAACAAACTCCAAAGCTATGTGAGACCAGGGATGACTTGGGATGCTTAGTGGTTGAAGAAGACCTGCAGGAGGCTGGTTACAAGACTTATTCCTAGCACAGGTAGCACAAGACTGAACAAATTCCTTCACATCCTTATGTAATGTGTGCCACCAAGTCCTCCTTTGAACCAATGCAATAGTTCTACTAACACCTGGATGAGCCGAAAACCTTGCTGTGTGCAGCCAGTTAATCAATCGAGCTCATACTGTAGATGGGACATAGATACGGTTAGGTGGCCCATTGCCAGGATCGGGCTCCTGTTGTTGAGCCTTTAACACCGTCTCCTCAATCTCCCATCTAAGTTCCCCGACCATCCAACTGGGTGGTATGACGGGTGCAGGTTCCCTCACCGAATCGCCTGTGGCGAATTGTCTGGAGAGGACATCAGGCTTAGTATTCTTTGGTCCCGGCCTGAAAGAGATACATAAGTTGAAACGAGAGAAAAATAAGGACCAGCGAGAGTGACGCGGGTTCAGCCTTTTGGTTGACTGTAGGCAGGCCAAGCTCTTGTGATCAGTTCAGTCTTGGATGGGATGTTTGGCCCATCAAGCCAGTGGCACCATTCTTCAAGTGCCAGTTTTATTCCCAGCAGTTCTGTCACCCACGTCATAATTTCTTTCAGTACTGCTGAACCTGCGAGAAAAGAAAGCACAAGGATGAAGTCTCCCATCTTCAGAGTTTTGTGACGGCACCGCTCCGACCCCGATATCTGAGACTTCGACTTCCTGGATAAACTGTCTTGAGGAGTCCGGATGGACCAAGATGGGGGCACTTGAGAACTTCTCCTTGAGAGTACAAAAAGTTGCTTCGGCTTCTGATGTCCAGGAAAAAGAGATCTTCGAAGAAGTCAGAGCAGTTAGAGGTGCAGCAATGAGGCTATAGTCCTTGATGAAACGTCTGTAAAAATTGGCAAATCCCAAAAAATGCTGCAAAGACTTGCATGAGTCTGGCACCGGCCATTCTAGTACAGATCTTATTTTTTCTGGATCGGAATGTACCTGTTCACCCTCAAGGATGTAGCCCAGGAAGGTGACTAACGACTGGTGAAACTCACACTTCTCAGCTTTTACGAACAGGCGGTTCTCCAGAAGGCGTTGAAGAACTTGGCGAACGTGTTTGCGATGCTCCTGCATATTCTTAGAGTAAATCAGAATGTCATCTAAGTATACAAAGACAAAAATGTTCAAAAAATCCCTGAGAACGTCGTTGACCAAGGCTTGAAAAATCACAGGAGCATTACATAGTCCAAAAGGCATGACTAAATACTCGAAGTGACCCAACGGCGTCTTAAATGTCATCTTCAACTCATCCCCCTGTCGTATCCTGACCAAGTGGTAAGCGTTACGAAGATCTAACTTAGAAAAGACTGGCACCATAAACGGGTTCAAAGGCAGAGGTGATGAGGGGAAGTGGGTACTTATTCTTAATAGTGATCTGGTTTAGGCCCCTATAGTCTATACAGGGACGCAAAGAACCATCCTTCTTCCCTACAAAAAAGAAACCCGCCCCTAGTGGTGATGAGGAAGGCCGAATAATACCTGCTGATAAGGAATCATTTATATAGTCCTCCGTTGACTTCTGCTCAGGACGTGAAATGTTGTAGAGCCTGCTAGAGGGCAGAGGTGCGCCGAGAAGAAGATTAATAGCGCAATCATAAGGCCTGTGAGGAGGTAAGGATAGAGGCTTATTCTTGCTAAACACTCCCTTAAGATCATGGGAATTAACAAGATGCAGAGAACGGCTTACTGGGTAATGGTGGTCAGGTCGCCAGGGGGAATGAAATGCAGGATCCAGGTCTTAGGCAGGAATATCCGTAGAGAGTTCACTAGGTGCTGTTCAGTGTGAGCTTGGAGCAAAGGTATTAGCTTGATGTGCGGTGGCTTACGTTGCAGGGTGGACAGGGTACGCTTGAGGCTCGGCTCAGGAGATGTAGAGAACAGGAAAGCTGCCAGCTTGATGCGAATCCAAACAAAGACAGAAGAGGGGATATGCAATCCTCAAAGCGTAGACAGGCTTGATCATCCAGAATAGCTTCCAAAAAACTAAGTCAGAAACTCTGACTCACTAGGCTGGGTGAGAACTCTGCCAGGAGGAGAGGGATTCGGACTGACCGGAATGAGAGCACCGTGCGGTAAGTACGAATGCACCAAGTACACAAAGTGGGCAATAGCGTCTGGTAGAACGGTGCCGAAGCTGGGTTGCTTGAGAGCGGTGGAGGGTGGACAGGTTCTGCGGGATCAGTATGAGGCAGGAATCACCTGGCGGCAGCCAGCAGGGTTAGTCCAGTAGAACAAGTACAGCGAGACACCTGAGAAGCTTAGGTTCTTCTGTAGTCTGAGACAAAGTGAGCATAGGGAAACAGTCCGTCGGTCCAGCCTGAGTAACATCCAGGTATTCACCGATCTAGCGTACAAGAAGACAAAGGCAGGTTAGCAAAAGTCGAGACTAGAAATACTTAGTGATACTAGAAGTTTGCTGGAGCTCTACCACTGAAGGCTAACACTCGAGCGGTGAGATGCTGGCTGCCTTCTGCTTAAATACACCAGAGCTCATCACCGAAGATGGAAAACACCTGTCACCTCCACCAGGAGTCCAGCACCTTCTAAATACAAGGCACACATACAGGGGTTGGACAATGAAACTGAAACACCTGTCATTTTAGTGTGGGAGGTTTCATGGCTAAATTGGACCAGCCTGGTAGCCAGTCTTCATTGATTGCACATTGCACCAGTAAGAGCAGAGTGTGAAGGTTCAATTAGCAGGGTAAGAGCTCAGTTTTGCTCAAAATATTGAAATGCACACAACATTATGGGTGACATACCAGAGTTCAAAAGAGGACAAATTGTTGGTGCACGTCTTGCTGGCGCATCTGTGACCAAGACAGCAAGTCTTAGTGATGTATCAAGAGCCACGGTATCCAGGGTAATGTCAGCATACCACCAAGAAGGACGAACCACATCCAACAGGATTAGCTGTGGACGCAAGAGGAAGCTGTCTGAAAGGGATGTTCGGGTGCTAATCCGGATTGTATCCAAGAAACATAAAACCACGGCTGCCCAAATCACGGCAGAATTAAATGTGCACCTCAACTCTCCTGATTCCACCAGAACTGTCCGTCGGGAGTTCCACAGGGTCAATATACACGGCCGGGCTGCTATAGCCAAACCTTTGGTCACTCATGCCAATGCCAAACGTCGGTTTCAATGGTGCAAGGAGCGCAAATCTTGGGCTGTGGACAATGTGAAACATGTATTGTTCTCTGATGAGTCCACCTTTACTGTTTTACCCACATCCGGGAGAGTTACGGTGTGGAGAGGCCCCAAAGAAGCGTACCACCCAGACTGTTGCATGCCCAGAGTGAAGCATGGGGGTGGATCAGTGATGGTTTGGGCTGCCATATAATCGCATTCCCTTGGCCCAATACTTGTGCTAGATGGGCACATCACTGCCAAGGACTACCGAACCATTCTTGAGGACCATGTGCATCCAATGGTTCAAACATTGTATCCTGAAGGCGGTGCCGTGTATCAGGATGACAATGCACCAATACACACAGAAAGACTGGTGAAAGATTGGTTTGATGAACATGAAAGTGAAGTTGAACATCTCCCATGGCCTGCACAGTCACCAGATCTAAATATTATTGAGCCACTTTGGGGTGTTTTGGAGGAGCGAGTCCACCAGTATCACATAGTGACCTGGCCATTATCCTGCAAGAAGAATGGCTTAAATCCCTCTGACCACTGTGCAGGACTTGTATATGTCATTCCCAAGACGAATTGACGCTGTATTGGCCGCAAAAGGAGGCCCTACATCATACTAATAAATTATTGTGGTCTAAAACCAGGTGTTTCAGTTTCATTGTCCAACCCTTGTACATACACACACACACACACAAAACCGTGTTGCCCACCACGACAATTTATCCTGTGTGTCAATATGTGTCAATGAGCATTCTTATCCTATTCTAACAAACAGGAAACATTAGAACTTATACTTTATATCACTATGGGAAAAACAGCTATGAGTGATATTAATAAAGGTTATTCCTAACAGTTTCTGATTTACATATGCGGTCCAAGATGACGGAGAGTATAGTGTTGTGAATGTGAGCGTGAGGGAAATAGTAGAAAAAAACATAAAAAAGAAGGAAATCCAAAAGAACCAATCCATTGTTAATCACTATGCTCATTATGATTTTTTTAAAATTTGAAGGTTTAATGCTTACTTTTGTTTTTGCATATTTACCTTCTCCTAGGGCAGCTAGAAGTCATAGTGACTTCAATACCTGCTTGTTTACATTGATGGGAGTTCACTCAGTTGGTTGTGTCTAGTAGGCATACTAAATTTAAGTCAAACAACATGACTTTGTGCTGTCTAATAATGTTTTTAAACTACTTCTTATTGGTGTTCTTCCTTAATTGTAACTCTTCATATTATGCTGATATTTCATAAACATTCATTTTTAAATAACTAGTTTATTTGTTGAGAATTAGATTGTTGTTCTTACAACAAGAAGCTGAGTACAGGAAGGTGGTGGACCGCTTTGTGGCATGGTGTGGAAACAATCATCTCATCTTGAACGTGACTAAAACAAAGGAGATGATTGTAGATTTTAAGAGAAACAGGAATAAGTCAAAAACTATTTCTATCATGGGAGAAGAAGTGGAGGTGGTGGAGGAGTATAAATACCTCGGTGTTCACCTGGACAACAGACTAGAGTGGAGATGCAACTGTGAAGTCATCTACAAGAAGGGACAGAGCAGACTGTACTTCTTGAGGAAGCTTAGGTCCTTTGGTGTTTGCAGCAAGATGCTGCATATCTTCTATAAGTCTGTTGTGGAGAGTGTGATCTCTTCTACCATCATCTGCTGGGGAAGCAGCATCAGAGCCAAGGACTTAAAAAAGCTCAACAAGCTGATAAAGAAGGCTGGCTCTGTTCTCGGGACTCCTCTGGAACCTCTGTAGATCATTGTGGAAAGACGGATTCTTCATAAAATGAAGAACATTATGGAGAACCCTGAGTATCCTCTTCATGAGACTGTCCTACAACAGAGATCTGCACTCTGGCAAACACAATTAAACTGTAAATGTAATGCATCATGCAGTTTTAATAATAATAATATCCACAAAGTTTGGAAGGAAGGCCAATACACAAGGCAATTGAAAGCAACTTCAGGTTTCATTTCACAGTGGTTTTCTTAAAAATCAATATAACTTTTGTGGCGTTTTCAGGATGTATTAAGTGGTTGATCAGGCTTTGCTTTCATTGATGGGCTCCACTTTCTTTAATTTTGTCAGGATCTGCCATTGTGGACTTTGTTTTGGTTTTGTGTTTATTTACTTTTCAGTTAGGTGTTTCTATTTATTTGGGTTTAGTAGTCATGTTTGTTTATTCTTCTGTTTCCTGATAGTTTTGTTCTCTCTCCTGCCTCCTAGTTTTAGTTGTTCTTTCTCCCCTTGCCCATAGTTCCCTTGGTGGTTGCTTTCTTATTTATTAATTACTTAGAATGGTTTTCTCCTCTTATTATTATTATTATTATTAATATTATTATTACAGTTCTCTTTGCTTCTTTGGGTTTTCTAGTTTAGTTTCTCGCTTAGTGTTTTTGTGCTTGTTTACTGTTAGGTTATTTGTTCTTGCTGCATTCTTCTAGTTAGTTTATTTTCCCTGTTCATTCTCTTGTCATTAGTTCCCCTTCATTTATTATTCACTCAGTGTTTGTTTCCCTTTATATTTGTAGTTCTTCCCAGCCTTCTCCCTAGTTTAGTTCCCATGTTAGTCTCTATTGTTTCAGTTCCTTCTGACAGGTTAGCTTTTAATCCTGTTGGATGTGGTTCATCCTTCTTGGTGGTATGCTGACATTATCCTGGATACCGTGGCTCTTGATACATCACAAAGACTTGCTGTCTTGGTCACAGATGCGCCAGCAAGACGTGCACCAACCATTTGTCCTCTTTTGAACTCTGGTATGTCACCCATAATGTTGTGTGCATTTCAATATTTTGAGCAAAACTGTGCTCTTACCCTGCTAATTGAACCTTCACACTCTGCTCTTACTGGTGCAATGTGCAATCAATGAAGACTGGCTACCAGGCTGGTCCAATTTAGCCATGAAACCTCCCACACTAAAATGACAGGTGTTTCAGTTTCATTGTCCTACCCCTGTAAGTGGCTCTTTAATAATCATTTTGATTTTGTTGCAGACTATTAAGCCTGAACTGTATGTTTTTGGTGTTGTTATTATGTTGCTGTTATTGTTGCAACAGTGGCAGAATTAGTTACATTTTATTATGTCGTTCCTTGTGTAATAGGGGCGGGACTTGTTTCCAAGGTAACACGTAAACAACAAAGCTGTGATTATTTTTGAAAGCTTGGTGTCGGTGACTGTGCCTGTTAAAGGCCTTACATCGACTGGATAAACGGACCGGGGCACATTATGGCTTTCTTCGGCTTGACGCATCTGGGCTATCAAAACCCAATAGGCGATAAGATGATCGTAAATCCCCGGGGAGAGCCTCAAGGTAAGAGGAAGCTGGGCTTGGTGTTAGCTGCGCAGAACTCTAGGTTGATCATGGCTGCAGCCTGAGTGAAAACAGACCTCATAATATATAATTATAACGCTTTATAATTAAGTCTAATAACCTTAACAGTGCAGCCATGCTAACAAGTTAAAACTGGTGTTAAACAAGCGCGTTATGGTCACCTGTAACTTCATTCAAGAGCTCCCAATCACAACAGAGCCTCTCTTATTAGCATTAGACACAATTAGACAAGTATTTACCAATCATTGTCATGAGAGACTTAAAACAATTGAAAAAGAGACATTTGCGAAATATTCTCAAATTCAATTTATTTACAAATCATTCATTTAAATATAGCATGTTTGCCAGTGCTGCACATACTGAGTTAAAGAAATAAAAGATAAAAGCAACACTTCCAATACACTTCCAATTTAAAATACATCAAATAGAACGAAGACAACATTGAAGCATATCAACTCACAACTGGTCAAATGCTATTGAGAAGTGATGTGTTTTTAAGCCTTAAAAACAGGAAGGAAAATGCCTGTCTGGGAGCCATAACAGAAAAGGCTCGTCTGGTTCTCCCGATATATAAAATAGATATAAAAACACATCGATTTCTTGAAATACACCCTACTGATGTTTAGAAAATGTTTATGCTGTTTGGATCATAATAACTATATACATTATAAATTATTCAGACCATGTGTTTATAGTATGAGTCCCGCAAAACTCCCTTTAAAGAGATGCCAAAGAAGGTGCCGGAGTTACTCCAGTTTCGATCTGGCTATATGAAGCATAAAGCATGTAAAACATAGCAAAAAGGACCTCTGCAGCTCCTTCAGAATTAACATGTGCATCTTGGCTTGTTGCCAACTTTAAGCATTCTTATCGCCATATTATCTAAAGGCCAGATTTGTGGCATGGACAGCTAATAGTTGTTGTGTTGTCAAATTCTTCCACCTGAGCTCTGGATTTTTGCAGCTCCTCCACAGTTATCATGAGCCTCTTGGCTGCTTCTTTGATTAATGCTCTCCTTGTCTGATCTGTCAGATTACGTAGGTGGACAGCCATATCGTGGTGTCCGAGCTATACCGCACCCTGTTGGCGGTCAGACGCCTCGGAGCTCTTCCGTTCCTCGGTCCCCATGAAGCGATCACACACTCTATCTGAAGACTCTTAAAATGAATGAATCTCAAACAGTTTCTAACTTTTAGCTCCTTTCATCTAAATTACGAATGACTACAGAGATCAGCGCCGAGGCTCCCGTCTCGGACCGTCGCCGTCTGTGTAAGGATGACGAAGAGCCCCGATAGAAGGTCACATGTAGTTTTAAATCTGACACTCCAATGCAATAGATATGCACTCCCTCAGTGATTATCAATAGATTATGTGTCACCATTGTGGTGTTTATCTGTTAGGTTGTGTAGTAGCAGGTGTCCATCCCTAATCTAAGTGTGCTGTGGCTTTCTAATTAAACCAGTTGTAGGAGCCATAAATGAAATTGGGCTGCTTTGTAAGATGTTTAATTGTTTGGATTTGGAATTGTTGTTTATATTTTTTGTTGCTGTTTGTTTGTTAATGCGTGGGTCAACTGGAGATGGGCGGAGTTCAGGTGATTGGGCATATTAACCCACCTGCCTGTGTGTCAAGAGGGAGGAGAGGGGGTGTGCGGGCCGCTGTATTTCTTGTTGACCGCTAACAATCGAGATCTTTGAGATTTGTATTCGTTAAGTCATATTTTTGGACACGTTATTCTAAGTTGATCATTTTTCCTTAATACCGTAATTAACAGGCATTTACTTTCGACCTTAGTGGATTCTTTTTTTTCTATGAAGAGCGCGTCAGACAAGGAACGGCCCAACTTCAGCCTCTCAGCGGCTTGTTTGTCTCCAGAAGTCGCTGCAATACCAGTTATACCAGCTGCTCCACTATCAAACCCAGTGCCCCAGCCTCAGGTCATTCATGACAACCCTTGGGCCATTTATCCTTGTAATGTGTGTTGATGAGCATTCTTATCCTATTCTAACAAAAGTGAAACATTAGAACTTATATTTTATATTACTATGGTATAAATGGGAAAAACAGCTATGAGTCTTATTAATTCCTAACACTTACCATTGTTATTCCTAACAATGGTAAGTGTGCAGTTGTGCCATACTCTTTCCATTTTCAGATGATTGAAAAATGCCTCCTGAGATGCTCAAAACTTGCTATGCTATTCTTTTTACAGAACATCTGGATTTATGCTGAGATTAAATTACATACAGGTGGACTTTGATCACTAATTATGTGCTTTATGAAGGGAATTAGTTGCACTGGATTCTATTTAGGGGTGCCAGAATAAAGGGGCCTGAGTACAAATAATACCAATAAAATACATCAAAGTTGTACATTCTAACACAATGCAATATGAAAAATTGCAATTGATATTTCTATAAATCACTGCAATGATTAGCTTCATCTGTTGTAACATTTCTGCTCTCAGATTGGTGCATAGACTACAAAGTAAGATTGCCTCCATCGTTTCAAGAACAACAGGGAAACCTCAGATATGAAGACAAGTACAAAGTTCTACGCCAGCCTTCTTCGTACAGCGTTCACGAGCATCACGGGAGCCGTAAGCGACACCAAGAAATGGTCAAACGGGCTCAAACCTCCAGATGTGAGAAGACTTAACCACACTTGTCACAGAGTGCTTTAGAATGGTGTTTGTAACAAAGACTAAAAGCCTCCTGTGTTCTCCAGCTCCCAACCAGTTGTACATAATGCCTCTGACAGACAACCAGCAGTATGGATGGATGTTATCCAAGAGTTCTGAACCATGGACCCGAGTCAGACGGTTTCCCCGAAAAACCAGTGAGGTGACAAAGTGAGTATCATTATGATAGATAGATAGATAGATAGATAGATAGATAGATAGATAGATAGATAGATAGATAGATAGATAGATAGATAGATAGATAGATAGATAGATAGATAGATAGATAGATAGATAGATAGATAGATAGATAGATAGATAGATAGATAGATAGATAGATAGATAGATAGATAGATAGATAGATAGATAGATAGATAGATAGATAGATAGATAGATAGATAGATAGATAGATAGATAGATAGATAGATAGATAGATAGATAGATAGATAGATAGATAGATAGATAGATAGATAGATAGATAGATAGATAGATAGATAGATAGATAGATAGATAGATAGATGGATGGATGTGTCTTTTTTCCTATCATTCCAGGCCTCTGTCAGTGTAACCCAACTGTTGTTTTTCCCAGGTTTGTCAATGATATGTCCATGACAGACAAAGAGTTCAGCCTGTTCTGATTGTCGTCATATCAACAGAAGTCTGCACACACGTCCTCCTACATATCAGTGTTGTAATGAAAATAAAAATTAAAAAAAAAGTTTCACAGTTTTGGAGGTCTTCAAGCTTAATTTATTAAAGCAATTTTCATTGATCCGTCGTTCCTTTTAGTTTCTTTTTACATTCTAGTAATTAGGAAATAATTACTATTATGCTATTAATAATTACTATACACTATATTAATAGAGTACTGTAAGATGTGCTGGAGCAGTACTTCAAAGTACTGTGCCTTTTTATAATTTTGTGCATAGTTTAACTAATGTGTTTCTGTTTGCTAAATGCCAGATTAAAGAGTTTTTTTTTTTTTTTACTTTATTTAAATTCAGAGGTTTACAAACACTAATGCTGCTATGTGTTTAAACAGTCCTGGGAAGACCAGATGACTATATCATGCTTTGTAAGCTTCTGATAAATATTGTTGTGAATTCACAACAACTGAATTAAAACAAGGCACACCTGTGGATTTATTGTAAGGCAGTGCCTCTGACACACTGCTTTCTTGTGTGATGTCATGCAAAAATAAAAAGTAAATTAATAAGGCAACAAAATCAGGAAGGGAACTGTTGACTACCACATACCTGAATCCTTCTTGGGTTACAAATTCTAGAAGCCTGACGGTGCCACTATAACCTCCTGAAACAATTATATGCAGGTAAACACAATGGGAATGCCTCACCACCATACAGTTCAGACAGGAAACAGGTTCTTTATCCCAGCAATGAATGTCATATCAATTAAAAAAAGAAAGTGAAGATACTGTCTGAACGTGGAACATGTTGCAGTCCTAACATGGAATGAAAGGTCCATATAAAAGGTCAGATTACAATTTGCAAATGAACTCGGGCTTTAAATTTTGTAGACATGTCCTGTGGTTCTGTTTAAAATTATAATTTTAGTGTATGACCATCATTACTTTTGGTGCAAAAAGGAGGAAACTTGCACGCATCCAAACTGTGATGTACAGGGGTTTCATAATCATGTTGTGGTTGTGTTTTGCTGTAGGAGGGACTGGTGCACTTCACAAAGTAAACAATTAAGAAGAAAATACATTACGCTGTAACTTTGAAGCTACATTTCAAGACCTTAGCCAGAAAATTAAACCTTGGGCACCCATAGGTCTTTTAAAAAGATAATCACACTAAGCATACTGTCTAATTAGTTACAAAGTACACTGAAACGATTTGTGATTTGTGACTGTGAACCTATTTTACTATCAGTACACCAGTTCTGTCAAGAAAAATTGGTGAAAATAAAGTAAACTGTACATTTTATAAATATTAATTAGGCAAGAGTAAAAATTTTGAGTTGGACATGAGTAAAATTGCTAGACTGTGGTCACAAGCATCACAGTTTGTTGTTTATGGGCCTAGATAGCTGTAGACCAGTCAAAATGGAAACGGTATTCCCTGATGGTTCTTGCCTCTTTCAGTAGGATGAAGCTGTTGGTGAAAAAACAAAAAATGCTACAGGAATGATTCCAGAAGCACCCAAAGTTTGACTTGTTGACTTGTCCTGCAAATCGTTGAGCTCTCAATCCAGTCTTGCATCTGTGGGACGTGTTGCACAAAGAAGTCTGATTCATGGAGCCCCCACTTCACAGGACTTGAGGAATCTGTTGCTAACATCTTGGTGTCGGATACCACAGCATACCTTAAGGGATTTAATAGAGTTCATGCCAGGAAGGGTCATGGCTGTTTTGGCAGCAAAGGGGGAAAACACACTATTCGACAGGTGGTCATAATGTTATGACTGATTGGTGTATATTTCTGCATATATTCTTAATGTTGTCAGTTCCTGTCCTCTGTAGGCTTGCACATTTAGGGACACCTACTTTCTACAGGCCTCTTTTGGAAAATTGGAAAATTACAATAAATATTTTTGTTGAGCTTTCTTGCCAATGAGTTTTCTTGAGATTTAGCATATTAACAATCTTGTCAGTGTTTGTAACCTAATTAAAAACAGAAATGCAGAAACCCCTTGCTCTCAGGGACATATATAAATTATTGTAACAGTCAGAAAGCCTTCTTTGTTTTTAAAATAGAAATTCTACACTTAATGATGGTGCCTTAAAGGCAAGCCAAAAGAGTTTTAATCATTTGCAGCTACATTTAAACAGATTCTTATTCCTCATAATGCTCCTCAAATTGTATAATTAACTTAATGGGCGTCCATAAATGTTGCAGCCTATTTAATGGTTATCAGATGGAGTCCACTTCAGGAAGGTTTGGAAGAGATGCTTTACAGATATACTTGGTTTTCTTTTCATAAACTTGAGTTTTCAAACATGATGTAATGATCAGAGTTTTTATATTTATTCATTGAGTTTAATTTTATTTTCAATGGAAGAATTAAAAAGTTTATTTACTTAATTCTTTGAAAGCATCATTTGTTTAATGAAATGAAATGAAAACACTTCGATTGACTTGATAACCTCTTTTTGTAGTTTTGAGCTGTAAAAGATAAAAATCTAGCACTATCTTTTAAGTACAGATAAGAACATTGTAAAGAACGTGAACAGAGAGAAAAGACTTTTTTTTTGTTTTATTTTTTTTCTTCAAGGGGAAATTTTATTTTTCTCTTTGTCATAGTCCTCAACTCTTCTTTTCAACCGTGCAAAACACTCCCCTTCCAACTCCTCCAACTCAGGGAAAATACAAACAAAACAAAAAAGAAGAAGAAGAAAAACAAAAAAAAAACAGGATTAATCGGGCCTGAGCAAAACACTGTTTCAGTAGTATGGGGAACACATTCCTACTGGCTCCTGTTTCCCCTGAAAGCATCCCAAGGGTTAACAATCAACACAAGTCCATGGACACCCACTGGAAATAGAATAAGCACAATGAACATCTTTATGAACTCATGTCCATTCTATAAACTTTTTGCATAAGCAAATCATTCATCATTGGTCACAGTTTGTGTGATAGTTGGTGATCTCGGTTACACCAAGGCCTCTCATATCTATTGCACAAGAGAGACCAGTAGCACAAGACTGCTTGAGCTGGCTTTGGTACAAACATGATCAACTGCTGGAGACAATACAACCACTGCATTGATGAAACTGTCTAAAATTACTGTAAACAAGCCCTTATGCGTTTTCTTTACATCCCAGCATCCACAGTCCAGGCAACATCAACAGGCACGCATATTTCTGTATATCTACAATTTGTCCTCTTTAAACTTAAGGCTACCAGGCATGGGCCAGTATTTGACTTCAAGACTTTAAAAAGTTATGGTCTAAATACTGTTCAAATTTCACACCCAAATGGATGTACCTAAAGTTTTAGATGAAATGCCAGAGAAAGAATGGAGTAACAGTGATGTCCCTCTCCTACCTGTTACTGTACACTTTCTGTCAGCTGGCTGAATGGAGGCTATTATCGGTTTAAAAAATACAACTGGCGAACTAAATGCGTCATATCTGTAAAGCAGCAGACTGCAGGCTTGCCGACCCTAGCAGAATCCCAGAATAAATAGAGCTAATATCAGCTTGTTATATTTGTGGTTCTCTATAAAGAGCAGAACAATAAAAGGCAAAGTATTCTGTACAATAAGCGTTTAAAAACTACTGCTAAATTTTGCGGATGTTTATTGGATATTTCTTTTTACTTAAGTTCATGTATCAAAGTCAAAATAAAAAAATGTAATGAAGAACTTTATAATTAATAATTAGTATGTTTCATTACTTTAGTAGCAGAATGAGTAACTGTTGCTTCTTAATAAAAGCAAAAATCATGTTCTAGGGTCAGTCAGTCATTTTCTACCGCTTCTTCCATAGTGGGTCGCGGGGAAGCCGGTGCCTATCTCCAGCAGTCTATGGGCGGGAGGCAGGGTACACCCTGGACAGGTCACCAGTCCAGGTCAACACAGACACACACAGGACAAACAACCATGCACACACTCATTCACACCTAAGGGCAATTTAGAGAAACCAATTAACCTAACAGTCATGTTTTTGGACTGTGGGAGGAACCCAGGACTCTCTTGCTGCAAGGCAGCAGTGCTACCAACTGTATCACCGTGCTGCCCATGTTCTAGGGTTTTGTTTTATATTTTAGTGAAAACATGACGATACTGTGAAAACGTGGCATCTTTACCTAAAGTTATCAAACTAGCCTATGTCCAGCTACCACCCCTTGTGCAAATATGAAGAAGTGCAGTCAGCTTACCACGAGACAAACAACCAAAAACACAGATATGACACAACTATTAATTAACTGTTAAACACTTTAGCTCTATAAAACAAATGCCACAGAATATTAATGTTGTTTCGGTTCATATTTGAGATTTCCTTCTAAAAAAGCAAAAGGAAAAACAGCCACAGGAGATAGAACAGAGTACTAATTGTTTTAAATTTAGTTCATGATTCCATAATTATTTCTTCAACACTGAGTAATCCATATTTTATTTCCCAAAACTGATCTAAAAAATAGATGTCCCACTAATTGTGTCATCTATTTTTCTATTATTGTTGTTGCATGTTATACAAAGCCAGGATGTTCAATGCTTTCCTAAAGCAGTTTTGTCATATGTGTGATTTTAGTTTTCACCAAGTAAAGTAAGAAAGGAGGACATGGAATAAGGTACTATTTGTTTTGTTTTTAGTTCGTGATTCCATATTTGTTTCTTCAACTCTGAGTAATTCTAGTTTTGTCCTGAACATGATCTGAAAAACAAAAGTGCCATTAATTATAACCTTTAATAAAAAAAAAGAGGACTGATTCCATATTTTATGCCAGGAGTTTCCTACACTTTGAATTTTTGCCAAATGTCAAAGTTTTTTTTCACACAGAGTAACATCGGAAATACTTTTCTTTTCAACATTGATAGATTCAATGTGCGAAATCAAAAATGTTAAAGCCTGTGTAGGATTTACACTGCTGGAGTGGATTAAATAAAACAGTCACTCGTGTGTGTCTGTTTGTGTGCCAACTGCTCTAATTTTTATAACCATACACCAGTTTGGCTCAGTGGTTAAGACTTTTAACATCGATACCGCCTTGTACACCAAGACTAGGCAGCAGAACTCATCGGCAGCAGTTGATCAGTTGATACCAGTGAGCTTGAGCTTTGAATTTCACAAGAAAGCTTGCTGTTCTTCATCGGAATGGAATCATCATATTAAGTATAATAATCAACCAGAATCATCATAATAATAACAACACTAAGAATATACAAATGATGGGTACAGAATTTATACAAAATACCCAACGTTGAAACAAACAAAAAACCCCCTCAAAAGAAAGAAAACAAGAAACTACAGTAAGACATGCTCAAAGCAGTTATGTTTGGCAAGAAAGCAGTTTTGTTGTATCATAAAAACCTCACAGTGAAAATAGTTATGCCCCTTCAGGATTACAAAGCACAGTATTCAGTCGAGATCAGCGGATATTTCTTTCCTTCATCTACTTCTTCTTCATAGAAGAATCAGGCTGCATGATGCAACTGCGTTGAAATCCAAAGTTTCTGCCCTTTCCCACCTGGAGGTTCTGGAACAACGCACTGATTTATGTTCCTTCATTTCCACCAAAAAAAAAAAAAAGACAAAAAGGACCGCTCTAAAAGGGACGGAGCAGTCAGATCAAACCAGCGGCGAAACCTCTAATCTAACACAAAACGAGAATGACGAAGATCCCAATCTGAGGTTGATCTTCTCTGTTTTGCTCAGATAAAAATATATAACCCCTCTTATAACATATCTAGTTATCTTTATTCACTTTTAATTTTATCTGGTAAAATGATTGAGGGTAATTTTGTTCTTTAGAGTTAGACATCTGCTCTCTGCTGCCTAAATGACATGGTAATAAACTCTGTGTATTTTATAATAAATGAGCCTCCACTGCCAGAAGTCGGGCGAAAGAGGCAGAAGTCAAACCCTCCGCCAAAAACCAAAAAAAACAAAAACAGACGTGGTGATCATTGCTGACTTCAGTGAGAACATAACATATCTGCCTTGCTTTTAGTAAATACTTTAGTCTTTGGTCAATATATTCCTCCTCAATTTATACATATAGTCATACACACACAAATATGCATGTACATACACACTTATAAACGTGTAATAAACTGGATATTTGTGCACGTATGTGTCCACACTTTTTTTTCATAAAGGACCTTTAGCACAAAACATCAAGATTGAAATAAATAATTAAAGCGGGATCAAAAGTACCTGTTCATAAATTGTGTCAAACAAAGCAAAAAAATAAAAACCGAACAAAAGAACAACAAAGTTAAATAAAAAATAGCCTTATGTACAGCGATAATCTTCTTTTGACACAGGCTAAAAGGCGCTGTTTTAAATAAACAGACTTTGCATCTTTCAAGAAGCCTGAGAGAGAGGCTAGACATGAGAAAAACAAGTTGTCCTCCAACATGTACGCTGGCCGAGATGGCTGTCAAACAAGAACTTTCTCCTCTGGTTGAGAACACTGTCCCTTTTCTGGAGTCCTAAAAGTTCATGTTTTCCTCTTTGCTTGGGATTCAAGTGATGGCGATTGTAGTTCTCAGCTGTTTCGCTCGCACTGTGAGTGCTCGCTCAGTGGTGCCGTGTCCTTGCAGTGGGTACCGTCCCAGCGTCCGCTGCTGTCACGCCTGCTAGCTGTTGGGCGGCCCATCGTTTAGGAAGTAGGTTGTCATTTCCCCTTTACCTTTGACCTTAACGACTCCACGGCACTCCAGCACGTATCCTTTGCTATCAAGCACCTGGTAGAGGTCTGTGGTCACCTGGGGAGTTTAGAAGATTAAACCTCATTGAGATTTAAAATGTATTTTCCAATAGAAACTTGGTTAGATAGCAGCACCATTTTCAAGCATCAACAGTTAGAATCATGTAGTGAAATACATTCATATAGTGTTAAAAGCATAAGATAATAAAATCAACTATCAAAATATGACTGACTCAAAAGCAATTGCATTAAATAAAGCTCTCTTCTTAACAGTCTTTCAATAGTGCTTTTAGCTCACCAAGTGAAATTAACTCTGTCAGTTTGGACTCTTACTGAAAACCATTCCAGGTTGACTGGGCAGCATTTAAAACGCCATCATACCCAGTTCTGTTCTAACTTTGAAAACAAACATATGATGAAAAGTTTGGTAGCGCAGTCCATACCGGACATGGGGTCTAGTCACAAAAGTCAGGTAAGTATGTAGGCCCAGTACGCATGTGTGTCTGTCTGCGATCAGAAGGCAAGGATGACTAGCAGCTGCATAGAGATGACAATGGTGAACAGGATATCCACAAGCAGTGATAAAATGTAGAGCACAATGATACACTAAGTCCTGTTTCTTGAGATTTTACTCAGATGAATTCATAAACAAGGTACCATAGTCCAGAAGAGGAAGGAATGTTTCTGAGATTAGGTAATCTCGGACTTGTCAAGACAAACAGACCTCGTTTCTATAGAAGAAACCCAGTTTAGATTTTAGACACAAGATTGTTAATGTGCTCTTTGAAAGAAAGTTTATCATCTATGATCGCACCGAGGTACTTATAAGAATCGGACAATTTCTGCCCCATTTTCAGTTTTAGTTGTAGGAATAATAGATGGTAGGGATTTACCTCCTGAAAACAACATGAGATTAGTTTTTTTATTATTTAAAAATAGTTTGAGCTAAGTTGGATACAACTTTACCTGATTAAAAGCAGATTAAAGAGATTTAAAAGTTTGCACAAGTTTGCAGTAAATTAAATCTTTCATGGCTTGTGACAGGTTCCGACAGACATCATTAAAACATAAAACATAAAACAATTTATACGCTGCGTTCTTTATTACAGATCATTTCTGAACCAGCCAACAGCCTGGCTAGATAAGCCTATTTTGAAAGCCTTAATAAAAGAATATTTTTTTCTTTGTTTGTTTAATTTTGTTGTGAATAGGACCTCAAATATTGTCCAACTCTTCTTCAAAAGCACACCTGAGTGCACCCAAATCTGCATTTAGTTGATTTTGTTAAACTTGGCTAAATAAAGCATATTGTTCTTGCTGATAGCAGACAAGAAAATGAAAATCAGTAGACCCTCCTGAGTATACTGAGTTCACCACTGATGTAGTACTATTACGAAGTATTACTGCTTCTAATTGACAGTTTAACGCTTTGGTTTGCTGGTGTGGTGTAAAACTAGTATAAATACTTCCAAAACCAAACTCTGTAAGCTATATCCTTGGATTGAATTCAGCCCTATCGCACAAGTAAAAAAAAAAAGCCTGAAAAGAAATGAAAACAATTAAACTTCAACTACGGAGTTCTATTTTTAGGGGTTCTTATTGTATAACTGTATAAATACCCCTCTACAGACTAAACAAGGTTGAATTCCCATTACTTTCTATAATAAAACCTACCTGTATGCGGTCAGGCACACCTGTGCTGTCCATGCGACTGGCCACGTTTACTGTGTTTCCCCAGATATCATACTGAGGCTTCCGGGCCCCTATAACTCCCGCTACCACCGGCCCGATGTTCAGACCTGTGAATTAAATACAAACACAAAGATGAAATACAAAAATATAAGCTGTGAACAGCTTTACTAGTTTTTCCTTATTTTTTTCTCCTTACCTATCTTCATCTGGAAGTTGTTGAAGGAATGCTCATTGATATATTTCATCTGCTCTCTCAGTCTCATAGCATAGTCTGCTAGTGCAGTAATATGAGAACGACCCTCTTTGTCATAAGTTGAGTCATTAAGACCAGAGGCCGCCATGTACGTAGAACCAATGGTCTTGATTTTCTCCAGCTGCCTGTACTTCTCTTCACTGATGATCTGAGTCATAAAAAAAACACATGTTGCATTTGTGCAGTTTGCATTTAGTACCATGCACAAAGTTTAAAAGTATGGAAGCAAATCGTTACCATATTTCAAATGAAAAAACATTTTCAGAAATGCTTTTTCATTTTAAGAATGTGGCTGCATTGTTTGACTCATAAATGAAATTAGTAATCAATAATCCTATTTGCATTTTAATTTTCTTCTTCAAGACTGCTCATTCTTTCACTTAATTAAAATGAAAAAGAAAACTACATTTGAGATTTATTTTTCAAAATGTACCCCAGCAAATAGATACCAAAATTCAATTTGAAATGTAAAATTTGAAAATGAAAAAGCATTTCCAGAAATGCTTTTTCATTTTAAGAATGTGGCTGCATTATTTGACCCATAAATAAAATTAGTAATCAATCATCCTATTTGCATTTTCTTCTTCATGACTGCACATTTTATGCCATAATCAAAAAGAAAACAAAGCAGACATTGCTTTTTCGTTTTCGTGGTCTGCCCGCAAAGTGCTGCCCAGAACTCGAAAACGAAAAAGCATTCCGAGCGGCGGGCGCGGCAAAGTGACATCAGCAGCCGCTCTTCCTCAGCTCCCTGCTGACCGAGCTACCCATCTTGTTCGGTAGGGGGCGCTGTGCACGTCTGCATTGGCTGTGGCAGTTCCGCCACAGCCTGCCGCGAGGATGCCAGAAGGTGCCACACCGGCCGTAAAAAGCTTGCCAATGCGATTGCCGCTGTTTTTGTGGAAGCTGATGCTGATTATCGGCAAACGGGATGTCATTGTTGTTATAGCCTGTTACCTTTAAATAATGATTTCATTATTGATTATTATTTAATAAACAACTTCAGAACCATAACATAAGGTGATTGTATTTACTTGACATGGAAAATAAATAGCACTATGTGTATGTGTGACGTGTTGAAAGGATGACGAAGATTTATTGCACAAACAGCGGGTTTATTATAGAGCACGAGCGGCTATTCTGAATTGTCACTGACAGAAAATTATAAATAAATGCTTAAAAACATGCTGGAGGTCCCAGGCCATAAGGCTGCCACGAGGATGCCACAGCCTGCCACCGGAACTACCGGTTCTGCCTGTCACTGCAACAAAAATTGAGCTCGGCCCTGCTGCAATTCAATCAATTTCTCGGCACGTTTGCAATGTAATGCAACGCAGACGTGCACAGCGCCCCCTACCGAACAAGATGGGTAGCTCAGTCAGCAGGGAGCTGAGGAAGAGCGGCTGCTGACGTCACTCTTCTGCGCCCGCCGCTCGGAATGCTTTTTCGTTTTCGAGTTCTGGGCAGTACTTTGCGGGCAGACCACGAAAACGAAAAAGCAATATCTGCTTTGTTTTCTTTTTGATTATGGCATAAAATGTGCAGTTGTGAAGAAGAAAATGCAAATAGGATGATTGATTACTAATTTTATTTATGGGTCAAATAATGCAGCCACATTCTTAAAATGAAAAAGCATTTCTGAAAATGCTTTTTCATTTTCAAATTTTACATTTCAAATTGAATTTTGGTATCTATTTGCTGGGGTACATTTTGAAAAATAAATCTCAAATGTCTTTTTCTTTTTCATTTTAATTAAGTGAAAGAATGAGCTGTCTTGAAGAAGAAAATTAAAATGCAAATAGGATTATTGATAACTAATTTTATTTATGGGTCAAACAATGCAGCCACATTCTTAAAATGAAAAAGCATTTCTGAAAATGCTTTTTCATTTGAAAGATGGTAACGATTTGCTTCCACATAAAAGTGGTCCGAGTTTCAGAAAAGAACATTTTTTACCTCATCGAAGTCGGCGATGATCTCATTTAGCAGCCGGAGACACTCCACCCCCTCGTTGTTGGCCTCCAGCTCCACGTAGAACTCTGAGAAATTGCTGATGGAGGCGAACATGACGGCTACGCACTCACAGGACTGGTAGTACAGCTCGTCATTGCGCCGCTCGCGAGCCAAGAAGTGAGCAGCCACATCCTTCGGCAGGATGTTGTGAAGAAGGCGACGGTTGTAGGCTTGCAGCTCCTCCATCTCTTCCTTCTCCTCTGTGGCCTGGCAGGGGATGGTTATGAGAAACATATAGCTTTCATAAAGATCATCACGCCACAAGAGAGACATACAACATTAGAAATCACAGTGTGTCAGAGCTAGAGAAGAAACGTTGAGGTGATCAGACGGCGCCCTCTAGTGGCTGTACCTGTAGTTTCCAGAGGAAGTCGAGACGTGCAGTAGATTCAACCTGCTGTGCGTGCAGGTACAGTGCCAGGACGAAGACTGTGAGGATCACTGGAGTCATGACCCGCAGGGACACTTTGGTCACAACGTATGGGCTGCAAGGTGATCAAACTTAGACTAAACGAAAGAAACTTAGAGGACAAATTACATATGCTAACAATAAGTAGCACATATCTAAAAAGTAACTGAAACAACGTACCACTCAACCGTAGTTTCATTCAAGCTTGACCTGAAATTACAAACAGAAAATAATTTTTGTAAGTGGAAATTAAGCGAACAATCAAAAGGAGTTCACAATAATATTCACTTCTTACACTTAAATTTGAAAGTTAGAAGTATAAACTCTTTTTAGATTTTATGTGTTTAATGTAAACATGCAGTGAGGCTCCCAAGATCAGCAATTGAACCCCAGATGGCTGCACCGAGGACAAAGAGGCTTTGTGGGTCTACAGCTACACCCAAACCGCCCACCCCAATTAAATTATTAACAGATAGAACTCCTTCTAAAGTATATTCATTTTAAAGATGTACTTTTGTAAAAATAAATATGGAATAAGGTTTTAAAGGTTCTAAAGCTGTCTGATTCAGAGAAAATGTTACTCAGTAAAAACCAGGTCAGAGGTAAAACCTTTGCATTAATTTTGCAATAATGAATTTACTCTCATTATATGAAGAAACTGACTCGTCATATTATTATTGTACACTAATTCTATGGCATATTAAAATTATTGAAGTGAGATTTTGTCAAAAGGTTAGAAGCAGTTCATATCTTACCTACAATAGATAACTGCCATAGCATCTGTAACTATAGATCCAGAAGCTGATGCTAACATCAAGTCTTATAGCTACAAAGACCAAAGCAGACTTCAACCGTCCTACAACACCTCCAGCCTCATTAATGTTGTGGCAGTTTATATGAACACCATTTTATTACCATTTAAACCATCATTATTTTTGCATTGGACAGTTATTCCAAAGAAGCTAATGATTTTTTACACAGAAAATGGAGGTAGGAGGCAGTGCGCCACCAATTATCTTCTTGTTTGAAACATGCACCTGTAAACCTGTAAAACTTTTCTGGTCACAGCTCTCTATGTGATTTAAAAGTTTGGTTTTAAATAGATTAGATAAATTAGATTCAGCCTCTGGATATATACTGAATGATGATGCCAAGAGACTTATCTACTGTAAGTAACATATTGACTACTTTTTCTTTAAAAAGGTAAAACAAATAATGTTACATCAGGATCGAAGGTGTTGCTGTTGTTAGTTTGAGCTACACAGTACATTAACAATTTTTGGGCTGTTAGCACATTTTTAGTTTCACACATCAGGGCATAATAAAACGTAATCTGATATTGTTCCTAAAATGAGCTAAATACAATTTTAGAGTAACAACGGCACATGAAATGTAATTATTTATCCATTTGGTTCTGTATTTGCTACTGGGCTTGACTTCAGAATACTGTCCTCTCAATAACTGCAAGATATCCGGGTTCTTTGGCTTCCAAACCAGCACAAATCATCAGCCGTCCCTCTCTATACTTGACAAGTGTTTGTTTTATATATTTAAATTTAGTTTTTTCTCTCATTTGGCTTTTAATTCTAAATATTTATGTTGCACAAATGAAAAAAATGAGGGAAGGTTAAAAATGTAATTCCCTTTTAAAGTAATAAGGAGCTGATTATATCTTCAAACCTTGTTTCTGTCCTTTTGCTATCTACGTAAAAGAAATATCACAGAGTAAAACATTGAGTTGTTTCCTTTTGTGACGCTTTTCAGATAATTTAAACATCATTTAAAGACTAGATGAATAAACAGAATAAACAGAACTTACCAGGTGGTTTCATTTAAGTCACTAAAAGGAGAAGAGAATAAGTCTAAACACATAAAAAAATTTAAAAACAGTCATGTAAAAAACTAGGACACATTATTAATATTAAAAGTTTAACAATGCTTAAAGATTCAAGTAATATGACCCAACATGTCAAGCTTCAAACAACACTTTTCCACTTTTTTAAAAGTCATTTTTCCTACTGAGGAAAAAATAAGGACACCCTCTTATTTATTCCAAGATATAATGTCCAAGATATAATGTCCAAAATTAGACTTAGGTACATCGCATCAGGTCCACATAACAAGAAAACATCTTTACTCATCATGGTGAGATCCAGAGAGCTGTTTCCAGTCTTCAGAAAGAAGACTGTAGAAGCTTATGAGTCTGGTTAAGGATTTAAAGGGGTCTCCAACAAATTATAAAATCAGCCATTCCACTGTACAAAAAAGAGTCTACAAATGGAGGACATTTTAGGCCACTGCCAACATGCCCAGGTCTGGCTATCCAAGCAAATTCACATTGAAAGCAGACTGTAGCATGCTAAATTAAGTCTTTTAAAACTCTAGAAGATCATCAAGAGGCCTGCTTGTAAATTCAGAAAGAAGCTGCACTCCTGGGAAGTGTGCAAGGTAAGACAACTTTAGCTTTCTATCAAAAATATAAAGGTCAGACTACAATTTGCCAGAGAAGATAGACAAAGACCAGGACTTCTGGAATAAAGTTATTTAGACAGAAGAGTTTAAAATTTAGATATTTAGACTGACTACAGCATTCCTGGAAAACAATCTCACACCAGCTATGAAGCATGGGGGTGGAAGTGTCAGGTTTTGGGGATGCTTTGCTGCAGCGGGGTCTAGCCAGGCTGCCTCACAGAATCCACCATGAGTTCTTCAACATACCATATATATCAGGGACTGGTAGATATCTACAAGAAGCATCTCACTGAAGATATTTCAACCAAATAGGGGGAAGGTGTCCTCACTTTTTCCTCAGATAGAAAACACTTTAAAAAAAATTTTTTTTTATTAAACAATGTTAGTTTTTTGTGTACTTTTTTAATTAAATCACTTCCTTTTCTGCAGATTAATAAAAAGAACTATTAAACATTGATATTTAACTTTAAAACAGAATCAGGGCCGCTTAATTCTATGTAAATAGTTTTTAATGACAAAAACGTCCAGATCTTAAATAATTATGTATAAATCCTTATGTAGATTAGTTGGATGTCATAAAATAATGTGCATACATAACTGAGATTTGGTGACTTAATGTCAAGCTCCAAGTATTTTTAAATGTACTGATTTTCACAGCACAGAACATACTTGAATTAATATGGAACTTCCTTTTACCAAACCCCATGTTCTTCACGTGGTTCCACTTACATGGCATTGGAGGTGACAAAGAGGTCTGCGTTGTCAAATAGTGCTACTTGTGGCCACTCCACGAGCAACAGGAAGGTGAGCTGGATGAGCAGCATGAGGGCCAGCTTCCCTATGCTGCTGATTTGCAGGAACACGGAGCAGGCCAGGAGTGTCAGCAGCACACTGTAGCTGAAATACTGGCACAAAAAGGAGACACCCGCAACTCGTATTGGGAACCACAAGACATACAAAAATGCACAAATGCAGATGTGATGTTTTCCCTTTAAGGTGGTGACAAATGGTGAACTCACCTCAGGAAAGGGGCAGGAAGGACCTTGGCTTGGGCAGATCTCTAGGCCCCCTTCGACAGACACATTCAAGCTGCGGATCAGACAGGGCGTCACCAGGGCTGCAGAGGTGTTCAGCGTCTCAGCGATGCATTCAGTCAAGCTCTGGGTGTCGCAGGCGAACTGTAGTCAATCATACAGAAATGCATTCAGAACCACTTCCTTAAAAGGCATCGTTCTTTGTCTGGACTACCAACAACGCTGATCTTACCATATTTACAAAGGCAGAGATGAAGACAAGAATAATGGAGAACACTCCAACCAGGGTGCTGTTGGTGCGAGACTGGACAATCTTATTCGAAACAGTTTGCATCGCACCTGGAAAGAGCTACAAACACAAAGGATTTACATATTAAATATTGTCCAAGTATGGTGCCTTGTAAAAATATCCATTAGCTTTGCACTTTTTATTATTTTGTTAAGTTATAACCACAGATGTCAGTGTATATTATTAGGATTTTATATGATAAAAGTGGAAAGACAATGATCCACACTTTGAAATGTTTTGCTTAGTCCCTCTGATTGAATACTTCATAGAAACAGATTTTGTTGCAATTAAAGCTGCAAGACTTTTGGGGTATGTCCATGCCACCTTTGCAAACTCAGGGACTGAAAACTTCGCCATTCCTTCCTTGCTGAATAGTTTAAGCTCAGTCAGATTGGATGAAGAGGTTCCTGAAAAACAGCAGTGTTCAAGTCTGGCCACAAACTCTCAGATTTAGATAGATTTAGGTCTGGCCTTTAACTAGACCATTCTAACACATTATATGTTTTTATCTAAATTTCATCTGGCCACATGTTTAGGCTCAGTCTCAAGTCTCTTGCAGCATCAAACAAGTTTGCTTCAAAGACTGTCTTTTTTTTTAGCTCCATTAACCTTTCCATCAACCAGAACCAGCTTTCCTGTCTCTGCTGAAGAAAAGCATGCCCACAGCACAATGCTGCTGCCACCGTGTTTCACCATTAAGATGGTGTGTTCAGAATTGCAGTGTTACGTTTTTGCAACACACTGCATTTCGCATACAGGCCCAAATGTTACCTTATCCTAAAAGTCTCATCTGATCAGAGCGGTGGCTGCTACATGGTCTGTGGCAAACGGAACAGAAAATGTCTTCTAACTTACCTTCAACAATGGCTTTTTTCTCACACTTTTTAATACAAGTTAGATTTGTGGAGTGCTGGAATAAAAGATGTCCTGCCATCTTCTCTGATTAATGCTGTCCACGGTCGACGGCCATGTCTTGTAGCCAGCCTTGTAGTTGATCCATGCTCTTTCGTTTTTTGAATCATGGATTGAAAAGCCCTATATACAATGTTCAAAGCTTGCAGTTTTGTTTCATAACCTCACCCTGCTCCTCCACAGCTCTATCTCTAACCTGTCTGCTGTGTTCCTTGGTCTTCATGATGTTCTTTGTTCACTAATACTCACTAACAAACCTCTGAAGACTTCACAGAACAGCATTCTTAGTACTGAGATTAAATAAAACAAAGGCAGACTCTATGACTTCTGAAGGCAAGTGGATTTTATTTATGGGTATCAGATTATAGGAAGATGACTACAAAGGGACACCAAAAATCAAAATCCCTTTTCGTCCACTTCACAATCATGCTTTTCTTTGGTGTTAACCTACCATATAACACGCTTATAAGATACATTGAAATTGGTGGTTGTAACCGTACAAAATGTACAAGAATTTAAGAAGCATGAATCGTTTTGCAAGGCATTGTAGAGAAAAAGATTAGCAACACTTTTGTAACTGTGCCTAGATGAGCTCCACTACCTTGATGCAAGAGTATATGGCACAGATGAAGAGAATGTTGGCGAGTATGATGAAGATACTGATGTAGATTCCCAGCATTACTGGGGTGCTGCAGGGAAGAAAACACATTAACACTTTCAGAGGGACATTTAGGATCTGGTTCAACAAATGTTGTCATTTCTGTTTTCAGGTAATTCAGTTACATCTCCTGTCAAATTCCCTAAATAGAGCACAAATTATTTTATTTTGTTTTGTTGTGGAATCAAAATAAATCACCAAAACAGCCCATAGAGAGAATGTTTACAGAAACACTTTGAGCCTAAGAGCTTAATATATTTCACTCAGATGAGATTACAACAGAACATCCGCAGCTTCATGATTTTTCATACACAGACACGACCCTGATTTGGCTTTTTAGAGTAGTGAAGATGGTCACTGTTTCATGTAGAAATAAGAGAACTTCAATGATAATTACCAGTTTAATATGATTTAATAGGATTAAGCTTTTCATAAGTTCACATTTTCCAAGTTCCATCATCTTGACATTTATTTTTAAATAGTTGTCAAACAATTTGCACTTTTTCTGTTTGTGCTACTTCATGAAAACAAACCAGCTATCAAAATAAATCCTGTCCACTGCACCTCACGATTGAGACGCTTCTGATGACTCTGACATCAGTTTCCTCAAGGAACACTTTCTACTTTTTTGTTTTTTGTTAACGTTGCTTCTCTATGTCATCATTATTTTATTCATTACCTTGCAAATGATTAAAACCAAAATTTCTCAAGCCTTTACCTTTAAAGGCAGCTCAGGTATCACCACAGTATTTATACTACAGTGTGAGGACTATGGTTTTATTATGCCTCATACAGTTTATTGCTAAAGCATTCGTTCACCCATCCCCATCCCTGAATTCAGGTGCTCCAATCACTTCCCTGTCCACATGTATATAAAATCCAGCACCTAGGGCATGCCGACAGTTTCTACATTTGTGAAAGAACAGGTCGCTTTCAGGAGCTCAGTGAATTGCAGCGTGGTACCGTGGCAGGACGCCACCTGTGTGGCAGTACCAGTCATGAAATGTCCTCGCTACTAAATATTCCACAAGGATGGTCATGAGAAACGTCAACAACTTCCACATAGACACTCCTAAAACCTGTGTAAAGCCTTCTCCGTGGAGCTGGGGCTTCACAAAAACCTTTGCAGCAACTTTATTGCTGCAAAGGATGGGCCGATACCATGTTGTACCTATACACAAGAAATGGGATGTCCCTCAAATCATATGTGTGCAAACCCAAAGGAACAAATACGTTTGGCAAAATAGTGTATTTTCATTTGGCCTTCTGGTATTTCAACAGGTTATTTACTGGTAAAAAAGGAAGAAAAATAATCTACAGCTCTGAACAGAAAGCTGCTATGTTTTCTGGTAAAAGAGCATACAGAGGCTGTGTGATGTGAGGTACTCACTGTGGAAAGATAACAATCTGTATGAAAGAAATGAAGCAGAATACTAGCAGAGTGCAGGCAACATAGCCCCCAAAACGGTCATCGACTTTCTTGGAATACTGCAACAACGAAAGACAAAAGAAATGTATTTATTTTTATAGGCATGACAACATTGTCTGATGTAGGCACACAGCGGTTACTGGTTTCATGTTATACCAGGGATTTAAAATTTTCACTTTCAATACCTGGAAACTTTCTGTCAAAGCACTGTAATTTAAAGTCCTTTTAATGAGATGCCAGAGAAAGTAACAGGGAGACTCAAGTTTTCTCGGTTTGTATGGAACAGCCGCTGCATCCTCCCCAACCTGTTGCTGCACACTACAAGTTAACTGGTTTTAAGAGAGCTTTCTTGTCAAAGAGGCGAACTAGGCTATTTGGCAATTCAAGAAAAAAAAAACACTGAAGAAACTAAAGAAGTGCCACTCATTGTTTTTACTAAGGTAAATAGGTTTTAAAACTGCAGTTGGATTAATACCACAGTGAAACCATAGGATTTGTATTTAACGATATCATACTGTGAGGTAGCTTGCTTGCTCTGACATAGCATTTATGTTAGTGTGCACCTTTTTTTCCAGGCTGGACGTCTGGAAGGTGAGAAGGAACTTCTTGACATGGTCTTTTCTGAGCTGGTCAATACTCCGAGCATCGATGGCTCGCCCCAGAAACTCATCCACCTCATCCTCTGGGTTCATGGCCTCCTGAACACCACGGCTGTTGTAAAAAAAAAAATATATATATATATATATAAAACACAGGCTGAGCAGGAGGCAACAGAGCAAAGAAATCTAACAAAGTATTGTTTGCACTCACTTGTCTTTACTGGAGGACTCATCAATTCCCTATAAAAAGGAAAGAGAGGAGACAAAATTATAGTTCTTGCATAAAAGCTACAGCCTGACTCTTTTCATCAGTGTATGGATTCTCATCCTCACCATTTGTCTGAAGACTTTGGAGTCTTTGGTCCTGGGGAAAGTTCTGTCGGGCACCCAGCGTGGCATCAGCCCCTCGTTAGAGTTGGCCCTCGTCCGCTGCATCTTCGCCATCATCGCCTTCTCCTCCTTCTGCTCAGAGGAAACAACACAAAGGCTTGACCAACTGGTCTCGAGCAACACAACACGCAGTGAACGACAAAACAAGTGACTAAGGGCACTTTCTGCATCTCGCTTCTTTCTTGTCGACTGGAAATGCAGAAAGGCAGTTGGAGTGAAATTACACACTAATGGTTTTCTATCTTCAAAAACAGCTTCCTCAAACAACAAAAAACAACAATATGATTATCTATCTCTCAACACTTGTTTTTATTCCCAGGCCAAATCTGTCCTTAGCAAAACCAGGACAAGAAGAAAATAATACAACAATTTATCTCTATCTCTCAGTCAGTAAAGGCGACATCCTAAGCACTACCAGGTTATGCTAACAACTATTTTATTCAGTGCAACTCAGTTACTGAGAGAACATGACTCAAAGTGAGCCACTTTAAGTGAAGTCAGAGACCTCTCTTGAGAATTTTTGAGAAAACTGTATTTTCTATGACATGACCTGACATATCCTCAGTACATTGGGATTGCAAGGAGGTGAGAGAGAGCAAGACTTTCAGGAGTTAACAAGAAGGCTGTACAGAGTATACACCATTATTGCTCTGTTTTGTCCTCTTGAACTTTCAGTGTCTCTCTGTTATGGGACAAGATGGAGCTGGAATTGTTGCCAGCTTTGAGCTAATATAAAGTGCTAAAGTCGCTTTGAAAACTGAACCCTAATTATTTTGTTTTTGTTTAACAATAACAGTAAAACCCCTTTTTACAGCTACTCCTCTCCCGCAAAAATCCAGAGTGACTTCTTCTAATACAAATAATTAATGAACACTCAAGAAGGCTAGAAAAACAATAATTTTTGATGCTGGCTTTATATTTTCTACCTTTTTCCTTATACTTCCTGGGGCCACAAAATTCTGACTCTGATTCTAACTCTGGATGTGATTTAAATACAACTGTAGAAAGAGTTACACAAGTCCTTCCAGTGTGGACACTGAGGTTGGCCAGAAGTGGGCCTCATGTCACTGCGGCACACATACCAAAAACTAAGTTCTCATCCAAACCAAAGCAGAGCTGAGCTGTATAAGTGCTGCACTGACAGTAAAATAAACAAACAAAGACCTACTGGGCTTCATCCAGACATGAAGGGGACAGTTAGTTACCTTAGAAACAGTTAGAGAAACAATAACCCATTATTATTCTCTTGCCCTGCAGAGAATATCTTATCTAACACAGAGGCAAGTCTTACTAAAATCTGTGGAGCTTTAATACATATTCTCAAATAACTTACACTTATCTGCTTATTTGACCACACCAGGAGTTATCAATATTTACAACCTTAAGAGACATTTTAAAAAAATTGTTTACAGCCACAAAAGTAACATTATTGTTCGAAATCAAATATTCATTACACTATTAGCATCATTCTTTGTGGAAATATTATGCATATATTGCATGAAAACACCTAGGAGCAATTGTTAAAGCTAGCATTTATTTATTACCTTCACATTACCTTTTTTGGCCAAAGTTATTAAGAGTCACAGTGGAGCATCTAAAGAGCCATTCGGCTCCAAAGCCACAGGTTGCAAACCCCTGGCTTATACAGAAAATAAGCTAATGACATGTAAGCCTTCCATAACCTGTTTGTGTGTATAATTGCACAGGTGTAAAACCGCTGCATAAAATAATTAGAAAAATGTAGTTGGATGATTTTTTTAAAACTACCTAAACATGTACAAACCACCCAGTAAAATACATAAATGCTCACACAGTTCTAAACAGACAACAGGCAACAGAAATATTTAGCACCCTTTACATTTATAGGCACCCCTGGTAAAGATGTGTAAAAAGCCTTAAAATAGTTCATATTTTCGTGCAGTAGGATAATGTCACACTGAAAGATTTCGGAAAAGCTAACTTCTCCTTTGAGTACGTTTAATCACTGAGGAAAAAAGATCCTGCTTTAAGAGATATTTGGTTTTAACAAAATCTGTGTGCCACCATTCCTACAAATGTAACTCAGGCATTTTTTAATGTATACGTTTTTTACTTGGATCAGTGTATAAAAACCTTTAAATAGTAATTCATGACTTCCTGTTACTTTTCGGTAAAAAATATGATGTAACATTGAAGCCAATTTCTCCTAACTTCTCTTCAGAATGGGAAACACAGCAGGGCAGGTCATTTAAAAACTAAGTCTCGGGCGCAGCTCTGATGGTGTAGGGGTTAAGCGCACGACCATATATAGAGGCTATAGTCCTAGATGCGATGTTCGAGTCCTGGACCTGGCGACCTTTGCCGAATCTCTCCCCCTCTCTTTCTGCCCTTCTTTCCTGTCTGCCTACTTTAAAAAAAAAAAAAGAAAAATAAAGGCCTCTAGTGCAGAAAAAATATCTTTAAAAACGAAGGCTCATTTGCATTGATCGTCATAAGTCAAAGAAAAACACAACAAAAATTGCTACTCGCCTAAAATTGGGATATATCTGCATTCAGACAAAAGTTTAAAACAAATGGAAATGTGACAAACAAGGCTGGGGGTTAGAAGCATGAAAATGAAAATGTTCTAAGACCACTAAAATGTCTTCAATAAGTGGAAAGTCAAATTTCTTGTTTGTGTGCATAAACTTGTCGAATAAAATAGATTCTGATTCTTACAGAACTGCAGCAAATTTTGCTGTTTTTTGTGCTGCTGAAAAGAAAGATTAACCTATTTTAAAGATTTTTACACATCTTTACCAAGAGTGCCAATAAGTGTGTAGGGCTATGTACTGTGGCAGCTCCTCTCTTTTATCTCAATAACCTTCACATTTGTTGATCTAACCAGACGCATTTTACCATCGTCTACAAAGCCCACAGCAATTTATTTCATTTCTGTCATGCTTCAGCCTTCAATGGAAAATATAAAGGTCTTATTGTTTTGTACAAATGTCTGTGTTTGTGCACTGACCCGTTTCTGGCTGCAGCCCAGGACCAGGAAGGTCTCGATGCTGTTCTCCTTCAGATATGCATTCCTCTCACCTCCATAACCTGGCTCCACCTCATAGTCCCCGTTCAGGTACTGCAGTGTGGCCTTGGTGATGTGGATCCGCCTGGTAAAGCAAAAGGACCATTTTGTTTTATTAATTTCTTCTTAATTTTCATTTTGCTTTGTTTGGTCTATATCAATTTATTTTGTTTCTTTTCTTTAATACTTTTTGTTTAGCTTTTTGGTTTATTTGGGACGTTTTTAATTTTGAATTAATTTTGTTTAGTTTTGTGTTCTGTTTTATATAATTTAATTTATTGTTTCATTTCCTTTTAGCTTTATTTTATTTTGTTTTATTATATTTTATTATTTTATTTTATTTACTTTTATTTATTTTACTGATATTTATCTTCTGTATTTTCCTTCCTGCATTTTTTTATTTTTTTATTGTTGTTTTATTTTTGTTTAGCTTCTTATTGTATTATATATGGGTTTTTTTTGTTCAGCTTTTTTCTGGATTCTTTTCATGTTGTGCTTTATTTTATTTTGTTTAATTCCCTGTTCTTTTTTCTCTTTTTTGTTTTGATTAATTTTGTATTTTCTAGTATCTAATTTAAGTGAATTTTATTTTATTCTATTTTAAATTCATATAGGAACGGCTAATTGTTACCCTGCCATTTGATTTTAATAACTAAGTTTACTGCTTTCATTGCGTAGGAGACGTAAAGTAGAAGAAGCAAACAGAGGGCAGCAAAAGTACAGCAGGTCCTCTTAAAAAAAAAGTTTCAAGGATGTCAATGTGGACTTATTTTGACTTTTAAAGAAAGCGTTTTGTTATGTTATTCCCCAGCAACACAAAAATATCTTTGTTTAGAAGCGAGGCAGTAAATATGTGAGTAAAACACTGCTTACTAACCTGATCAGTGGATTAATAATGTTGATATTTCTACAGTTATAACTCAATATAGACCCAGCAGTACTACTCCAAAAAGTTTATTGTTTTGGGCCACTTCTTTACATATTTTTAAAAAAAACGGCATAATATTGATGATCAGGATGAAATGAAATGTTTTAATCGTGATACAAAATGTTTATATAATTGCATTTTAATGAGAGACTTATTTTTACTTTCATGACATTTACATAACGATGTCCCTAAAAATAAAAATAAATATATATAAATATATAAATATAATTTATTAATGATGAATTACTAGGCAACCTTGACTGTAGTTGATTATAACAGACAATCTATAAATATGTTTTGTCCCACCCTGCTTTGCCTCCCGCCTCCATGTGATTGGCCAGCGTGACGTCATTCGACCACACGTCAAACTGCCACTTCCTGAGTCCCAGCACGCCACAGTGGACACGCCCACTGTGAATACCGACGCGCATGTTCACGTTGACCCCCGTCACCTCGCGCACCAACCTGCAGACATGGCAACATTAGTGAGCTATTCAGGACAAAGCAAAACTAACTTAAGCATAGAACTTTTTTTTCTACTTACGAGATGGCCTCGATCATGTCGACACCCATCTCCACACAGCAGTGGGCGTGGTCGGCGCGGGGCTCAGGCAGCCCCGACACACAGTAGTAACAATCACCCAAAATTTTAATGCGGAGACAGTGGTTCTCCTAAGAAACAAGAAGTGCCAAAAATATATGAGAGAAAAAAGAGAAAATAAATACAGGATATAATCAGAAACTTTTCTGTCTTCCTGAGTATAAAACGTTAAGAGATTAATAGTTTCACATCTACAGACGGAGCACCAGACACTTCCTGATATTTATTTCTTTGTTTTTATTTAATTTGTTGCAAGTGGAACTAATACATAGTCCTCCAATGTTGCCACCCAGACTTATTTCCACGTAAGGAATCAGCGTTTCCATGGTGACAGGACAATGTGTAAAAACAGTCTGTCCAGCCCACAGTTTGGTCTGCCAACAAATGGCGATCAGTGGACAAGAAGTTTATTACGTCAATGGAGAAAAATGTTTCTGACATGAGAAGGTCTTGCCCTTTACTGAAGAGCAGTCTGACAAGAAAGAGAGAGAAGGGGAAGACAGGCAGTAAATGGCCCAAGACCGGGACTAGAACACAGGACAACCGCTTTGAGGACCATACCCTCTGCACATGGTGCACCTGCTCTACCAACTGAGCCACCCAGCACCTCGAACATACCATATCGTCACCTTCCTAAAGTAATGGCCGAAGTCATGTTTTCATGTTTTTCAGGTAACATAAAAAGCCTCACAAAATATATATTATATTTAATAATTTCATCCAAAAAGTCAATGACAACAGATGAGTGTTGACATAGCCATTTCTTATGGTCCTGTTTATTAAGCTACATATCTTTCTCAATTAGACCATATAATGTGGAAAATTAAAAGAAAAACAGTTGACGATGTAATCACAACCACAGGTTCTGGAGCTCTTCCACTCTTTGCTAAATGCTAGCTTCATGAATGCAGCTATTTTGTGGACAAAAATGCTGACTGACAGACAGAATTAAAATACAAAATATCTATGCAATATTTAATACCTAGCCTATATATTTAATACCTATATTGTGGTAATCCTTATTACTTACCAATGAGCTCTGAATTATGGAAATAGCTTCAGTGGCTGAGTAGATTTTAGTTTTTCCTGAAGCAGTCGCCATTTTAAAAAGCCTATAAGTCACACTCTTGACATAGGCCATTATACAACAGACATGGTATTGCATCATGACCTCCTCAACTGAGGATTTAGACATTTTCACAAGTCATTTTTGACAAAAAATTACCTAGGCCACTATTTTAGGAAGGTGACAATATTCTGCTTTACTTCTATTTTTGAATAAGTAAAGGCAGATAACTCATTTGTTTATGAAATTGCTACTACTTAATTGTTTATTATGAAAAAAAAACATGATTAGAGGACAAAATAGCAGAAAAATTTGTTTGTATGTTTGGAAAAAGCAAAAAGGCTGAGCCCTTTTTCTCAGCCTGAAATGTTTAAGGATCACTACCTTAACATAAAACTGGAAAACCGAAGAGGTATTCCTTAAATCTCTGCATGCACACTGCCTCCTTACCGATGCCAGCTTGTCGAAACGGGCAAAGAGTTCGTTGAGTGTCATGACCAGCTCCTGGGCTGTGCACTGGGAAGCCAGGCTGGTGAAACCCTCGATATCTGCAAACAGAATACTGAAGCACAGGAAAGACAAAGAAAAGCAGAGTTAAAACAGTCAAACCATGATAATAAATGACACAACAACTTTAGGCTGTGACTACAACTGTAGTTTGTTTCAGCAGGATCGCTGACCTTGGCAGAGGCATGAAGTCTGACCTTAAAGTCAGCTCAAGGACTTCTGTGTGACTGTAATGTGTGTGTGTGAGTGTGTGTGTGCACTGTGTGTGCTCAGGGCTGTAATTGAATGTGTGCTGAAGCTCTCCATCTTTGGGGATTATCTTATCTTGGCTGTGGGTGATTAAGTATTCCCTCTCTAGTGTTAATTAGCCTCCACTCTGCCAAACCACTCTACCCTCCTCTGACGCTGTGAGCGCACGGGCATATGTGTTAGCGTGTGTGACAAGTGACAGCCTCGGTTAAAATTTGGAGAAAATGTAGTCTTACAGTTTTTTTGGAACAAACAAATAAATCTTAGAATGATTTTTCGGTTTTAACGTGACAATTATAAATGGTTCCTGCTAAGCTCATGTAAATTATTACTTTTAACAGAAATAAAACAGGCTGGCCCACCTGACATTGTCGTGTTTCTGGATGTAGATCTTATGAAACATCATGTCTTCCTTCTTGGCATTGATGTCAGCCTTCATCTCCATGGCAACATGCCTTGGCAACACTGAAAGCAACAGACGTTCCTGGAAAACACACACACACACACACACACACACGCAGATTGTATCATTCACAACATCACTGTCTGAATGACAATACACGCTTCTGAGCGCTCTCATGTGTTCGAAATGCCTTCTAAATTACAAAGCGATTTCAATTTCACATAATTTAAGCAGAGCTCCTTTACTTAAAAGGCCTAAAAAAAAAAGATTTTAATTTGTCTCCTTATAGTCTGATACAGCACAGTATCACCTGATTTTCCTGTATATAAAGAAAACCAGTGGACCCAGGATGTCCACCAGAGTGGATTTAAATTGTAAAAAGCTATTTTGTAGGTGGCTGGCTTATGCATTAAGGGTTTGACACTGAAGACGTTTTAAACTGCAGAAAACATTCAAGAAGAAAATTTACCAGAACATGACAGAGGTTTTGGCACAAAAAAATAATTTCTATTTTTCATGAACAAATTGAAGTGACAAAGTTTGCACATTTTTTACAACCTGGCTGCTTTGTTCATGTTTGAAGTTAAGAGGTAAATTTTTTGACTTGCACATCTTATAAAATTGTAATTTTCCAGAGATTTGAATTTTGTTTTGGTTGTTTAAATACTGTATAAATCAGATAACACTGGATATTTTTATGAATTCACAATAGGCATTGTGTGGCCACCAGTATCATAGTATACCAATACTTTAAAAAGTCAGGGTTTCAAAAGCGCAAAAAGTTTCCATGAAATTTACAATTTAAAGTCCCTTTTTATGGGATGCACAGAAAAATGCTGGAATAACTGTAGTTGCTACAGGTCTATAGACCTGTGTCCTGCAACTTTTAGATGTGTCCTTGGTCCAACAACCCTGAATCAAATGGCTGAATTACCTCCTCAGTATGCAGTCAAGTTCTCCAGGGTCCTGCTAGTTACTTAATTTTTTTAATCAGGTGTGTTGAAGCAGAGACACACATTAAATTTGCATTAAATTTGCAGGACACTGGCTCTGTGCTATAGAGTAACCCCTCATTCATACAGACTCCTCCATCCATGTGTTTGCCCTCCATCACAAATAGAAAATCTGTCATCCATCTGGGATGGTGATTGAGTCTATTTTTGTCGGATGGTGGAGCACACACACTTAAATGTCAATGGGGGTAAAATTTACGAACGGCGGTGTAGTTGTCGGATGCATGAACGGATCCTAAACACAGAACACATCCTTTGTGAATTGCCACATGGCACAATTTGCCATGGATGACGAAGCAGACATGAAATGCAGTCAATGAAAGAGCCATTCCCTCAGTCACTGTGCATTGCTGGTCAGCTGGCTGAAAGAAGATTAAAACACTTTGCCTTCCCTTATATAAAGACAAATTCAGCTGTATTTTTACATTCACAAAACAAACCTGGACAGTTTGAAATGAAAACTGAAACAGGATCAATAATCTCAGTTATTAAGAAACCGATGTTCGAAAACCACAGTTTGCAAGTTTCTGGCAGCAGGTCCATCAAGCAACTATCTGCAGACTATATCCAAGCAGACAGCCTGACTTATTAACCTGCTAATGTCAACTTGTTATACCGCCAGTGTTACTCTATAAGAGTAGGAATGACCTGTCCAACAGGCACATGGAAACTACTATTAAGTTTGGAGGGTGTTTCTTCAACATTTTTGCTTAAATTTATGCATCAAAATGAAAGTAAAAATAAATACATCTTCTAGATTACGTTTAAACTGCAATAATGAATATTTTATATTATTTTAGCTGCTGTTAGGAATAACTGCAGATTTTGTAATTCAAACAAAAGGAACCTAGAGGTAAAAATGGTGTACATTTTTGTTTAAATTTAATATAAATATAGGGGAGAACACATGTCACAGTGGTAGAGTGGGAGCCTGATATGGAGAAGTTATTAGTGCTTGACCCAGCTGTCTGGAGTTCATCTCCCAACCTCTTTCCTGCATTTCTTAAGCTTTTCTCTCTCTGCATCTTTCCTGCTAGAAAGCTGCAAATAGATCTTAAAAAAAGACAAAAAAATAAGATAAACCTTGGGATTTCTACTAGTGCTGATAATTTCACCCCTTTGCCATTTTGAATCTTTGCAGTTTTTTTATTTAGTAAATGACTTTCTCTACAGCGGGACATTTCATACCAACCGTGAATCAATTCAAATCAAACCTCATAGACTTTGTAACTGCCTGGTGAATTTTTTGTACCAAAGTTCAGTATATCCTATAGTTCACTTATGCCTCTCTAAATCACATTTAGGCCACTCTTAAAAATAAAAAACCTTAATATTCTTTAAAAAAACGATTACTCCAAAAGTGCATCTATGGCTCATCCAGGACATCACAAAATAACCCAGAACAACATCTAAAGTACTGCAGATGTCTCTAGTTTCAGTTAAGGTCAGTGTTCATGATTGGGAGAGAAAGACCATTCATGGGAGAGCTCTGAGGTGAAAACCTCAAAGATCAGATCTTACATGCTCAAAAAATCCCCATTCTGGTTGAATGAAAATGTTCCTTCAGCGAGGAGTGGGACAAAATTCCTCCACAGTAATCTAAAACACTCACTGCTGAATTATACACACACTTGGTGGATGCTGCTGCTGCCAAAGTATGGCACAACCACCAAATATAAGGGGCTAATTACTTTTTAACAAACAGCCGGGTTCCTTCTGATAACTATTTTCCTTTCACAAATGAAATCGGTATTTGAAAACTGCCTTTTGTATTTACTGAAGTTATCTTGGTCCGTTATTAAAATTGTGTGAAAAATAACCAAAAACAGAAGGAATCTGTATGGGGGCAAATACTTTTTGTGAAACCTGTATATGCGCTATATAAGATATATTAATCCATTTTTTATAAATGGTGAAAAAGAATAGGTTCAAATGTTTTCAGTCTTTTTGGAGCTATATAAGCATCCCCTTTTTCACTGAGATTATCCTCGCAGAAGACCTGAGTCCAGAGGGCAGAGACATCCTTTTGTTTTTGTATAGTGTGTATTTTTTATTTTACAGAAACATAGCTACATGGGTCAATCACTGTCAGCCCTGATGGATTTTAGATGATTTAGGGCTAAGTATCAGAGTAGGAAGATGACCTGTCTCTTGGCCACCTGTGGCCCAAGTTGTATTACAGTGAAGGTCGACATATACAACCCTTCTTCCTCAAAAGGACTTCCTCATGCCATGTTGTTTGTAGTTCAATAACCCACAGTGAGTGACATTGCCATCTCTCTTGACTCTGGATCTTTAAAAACTTGTTTTATTTTTTACATAAATATAACATGTCTTAGCTTGCACACCTTACATCGTTGACTCTCAGAGCAGTGAACCAAATGCTTCTATTCAACCAGCAACCTTCTCAAATGGCCAGCTTCATGTGGTGGTTTCAAGAAGGAAAAACCTCATTTTGCAACTCTAACCACGTTTTGGCCAGTTGATCACACTGTGTCACAAATACGCTTCATCTCACAAACTTAGAGGAGCAACACATGTGACACAGTTTTGTTCTTAAGCCTACTGAGAAAGAAACTGTTTTTTATTTGCAGATGCATACCAACGCGGAGCAATGGCACCAGAAATTCTGTCGGTAGTGTGGCAAAGTATAGTTTGTGTGAAATCTTTGAAAGGAACGAAGTAGAAGAGGACCATGACAGAAATGCTGGGACGCTCCATCTACATGATGCGATGCATTTGATGACCACAAGGGCCACCACCGTCTACTGTGGTTTACCGAGAATTTATACAAAACAATTCTGTCTATCTTTGTTATGTTTGCTATTTTCCTCTGAATGTGGAAGCTGACTCAGAACTGCCCTATAGTGGCTACAATGCCTAACAACGATACAAACTTGGGCGCTGCACTGGTCGCATAGGTGGTTAAGCGCGTGACCCATGTACGGAGACCTCAATCCTTGATGCTGTCCCGGGATCAAATTATCCCCCGCTCTATTATCCCACTCTTTCCACACCATTTCCTGTCAACCTACTGTCAAAAAGAATACTTTGAAAAAATAATAAAGGCCACTGGAGCCTAAAAATAACTTTTAAAAAAAACAATGCTAACTTAATAAACACACTAAAAGCATGAGAGCAGTGACGCTTGACAATGTTAGCAACGGGCGGACCTATTTACATGCAAGACGGGAGCATAAATGGGCCTTAAATGCTATGTTACATTGAGCCCCTTTTCCATTCTTTAAAATGGGGAAAAAACAGAGAACATGCCATTCAAGTAAAGCTAAATTGTAAATTTGTTAACCTTCATAAGTTAGTAAGTGGCTACAATAAATAGATTCTCACCTAAACCTCCCTGTATCTATAGTCAGAGCAATAACAACAAACTTAAAATAACCAGAACAGCGACAAACAAGGTTGAATGAGGATCAAAATTAGTCAAAACACCACAAACAATTAGGAGGATGGTATGGAGGGTAAAAAACAATCCAGAGTGACATCTTGATGTCACCAACTTCTCATAATGTGATCAACTTCTCATAACAACTAAAAATCCAATGTGTCTCTATAGAGTTGTACCTGCTGCTGATTCTCCCTCTGCAGGTGAAGCCTGGCCTGGATGTACCCTCTGGTCTCCTGAAAGGCTTGTCTCTGAGAAACCTCTGCCGGGTAGTGGGTACAGATGCCAATGATGTTGGTGCACAGGAAGATGAGGACATTAGCACTCACCTGGAGAGAGTACAGGAGGTTAGATCTACATTAGTAGAGTATTTTGCAGGTTCTCTATTCACAATGTGTTATTTATTGCTTCCAGTAATATATATTTTAAATATTAGGAATGTTACCTTTGAAAGAAGCCTAATGTTGGTTCGTTTTGTCTTGGTTTCTACAGCTAATTTACAACATCAAGTTATTAAAATGCTTTAAGTTATTTATGAGCTGACAACCTCAAGATTCCAGTATTAATTCAATCAATCTCCCTAAAAAAATCGGTGATAGATTATTGGTAGAAGCTCTGCAGAACCAAACCATGCTAAGAGAGGTGGTTAAAGCTGTCTTCAGTCTGCTCAGGAAGTCAGCAGTCACATTCTGTAAGATCCAATTATGATTTGATCAAATGTAATCAGGCATATCTGTCAGCCTGTGTAGCCAGCAATAACTGTTAAAATGGGTTAACTAATTATGGTGCCCTTTAGTTTGTTTGATCATCATGACATTTATCCTTCTTATTAACCAAATATATCATTAGAAAAAGCATTTACGCTTCTCTCCTTGCTGTGCCAATTAAACATTAAATTAGAATAGAATAGAAATATCCCTAATTATCCCACAGTGGGGAAATTCAGGTATTATATCACAGTTGATTGCAGTTTAAGACAGAAATGACAAAAATACATAATATTCATGACAATAAAGCTGGTGAAATGGTTGGAAAGATTAGAATACTCAGAAGATGGGTCGAATATGTTTTTTTTTCCCAGCAAAATACCAAATACAGCCAAGTGTTCTCACACTGCTTGTATCAGCTTGAAAGCTAAATCTCACACTTCTTTGTAGCCAAAACAATGTTTGAGCTCATGTAAGGAGGAATTTTTTATTACAAAGTATGCACAAACCCTTAGGATTGCATTTTTTCCATTTTTTGTCTGAACAGTTTTCATCAAAAAAAAAAGAAGGAAAAAGCCCACCACATTCCTTAAGATCTGCATACAGATGGAGTCTGTGGAGTCTGGATTTCCGTTCACACACATGCAAATGAATGCGGAAGAACAATACAGTACAAATAAAATTGTACAAAAATCTATTTAAAGTCTTCTGTGTACTTTTTTCATTGCTTTATTATGATCTAAACCAGAACACTAAAATAACTAAAATAACACCATAATAGATAAAACTCAGTCAAATTGAATGAAGAGCATCTGTGAACAACAATTTTTAAGTATTGCCACAGATTCTCAGTTGGATTTAGAACTGGACTTTGAATGGGTCATTATAACACATAGATATTCTTAGCTCTAAACCATTCCCTTCTAGCTTCCACTGTGTGTTTAGATTTGTTTTCCTTCTTCACCCCATTCTCATGTCTTTTGCAGCTTCCAACAGGTTTTCTTGCTGGATTACCCTCTAGTAAGCTCCATCCATCTTCTATGGAACTCTGACAAGCTTCTCTGTTTCACCGGAAAAAACAAATTCCCAGAGCATGATGCTGCCTCCACCATGTGTCATTGTACGTTCAGCCATAAGGGGATCAAAACAAACATTTAAGACAGTGTTAGTTTTGATCCCCTTATAGCAATTTCCATGTAGGCCAAAAAAATGTATTTTGGACTTATCTGACCAGAGCAGGTTTTCCTATGTTCACCTTTTCCCTTGGATGGTTTGTAGCCAACTTTAAACATGACAGTCTTCTTTTCTTGCCACTCTTCCATAATGGCTCGATTTGTGGAGTGCACAACTAAGTTGTCCTGTTAACAGATTCTCTCACTTGAGCCATGGATCTCTGCAGCTCCACCAGACTTAACATGGGCTTCTTGGTTGCTTCTTTGATTAATTCTCTTCTTAATACAGCTTGTTAGTTTAAGTGGGCGGCCATGTCTTGGTGGTTCTGCAGTTGTGCCCTACTGTTTACATCTTCAGATGATGGATTAACAGAGGTCTAAGTGATGTTCGAAACTTGTCATATTGTTTTATAATCTAACCCTGCTTTAAATGTGTCCACTACTTTCTCTGACTGTTCTGCTGTGTTTCTTGGTCTAATGAGGCTGTTTGTTGTTTAACGTTCTTCAATAAACCTCTGAAGGCCTCCCAGAACAGCTGTGTTTATACTGAAATTAAATTACACAGCTGGACTCTACCAATTAGATGACTTCTGAAGGCCACTGGCTGCAAATATTTTTTAGGGCTATCAGATTTAAAGGTGCATGCATCAGTTTTTTGGCTTTTATTTGTAGAATTATTTATTTTATAAAACAATGATCATTTTCCTTCCGCTCTACATTATGCACTGATCAATTACATTAAATCCCAAAAAATAACATTAGTTTGTCATTGTAATGTAAAACAACAAAAAACAAGTTTGAGAGATATGAATATTTTTGCAAGACACTGCATATTAAAAAGCTACATATGATTAGTACAAGATGAGTGCAACATCTTTCACATACAAAACCTTTTTGTACAAATCTTTTTTAACTCAAACACACATCATGTAAAGTACTTTATTATATACTCCTCTCCTTATCTGTGTAATTCCTTTCAACTCACATGCAGGAATATTTACAACCTCCTGCACTTGTATCTCTTGTGTTTATGGCTCACACACACAATTCTTTGAGTGGAAACGGAGCCTGATTGTGGGCTCTGGTCCACTAAGCACATACTCATTTTTATAAGAAGCTTCCATGCTGCAGTCTGTTCAGAAGCGTCCGTGGTTTTTTATGTGATAATAACCTCCAGCATACAATAAAAACCATCAGTTTGCATCGTGGGAATAGCTGCCGACCCCACAAAGGGCCACTTCCTTTACAAGATGAGCTCTTGTTTCCACGCTCTACGTGACGCTCCTCACTGCAGAGGCCACATGTGGCCACTCAGAGAGGCTGAGAGTGCAGCAGAGGGATACAGCCTGAATTAAACTCTAACAGGAGTAAAGACAAGGCTGTTAACTGTCAGGAGCTATGCTGTTTCACCCTGTAGACTCCCTTTTTGACTCTGTGCTTATACTTTGCCTAGCAGCTCCTGTAGGTTAAATGTATCACAATGACATCTACTGGGTGAAAAGGGGAAAACACAAAGGTACACTCACTACAATGGCCGTTTACATTCTTGGATATCAGTCCATATAGCTAAAGCAATCTACAAAGCTTAAGCTTACTTTGTAGATTGTCAGACTATTCTGTAACTAACTGTAGTAATTGATGGTTTATCACCTATAGGCCAGAACATCAAGGTCAGCTTTTTTATTTGTTTTGTTATTTTGCTGTAAAATGTTATTTAGTGAACATAAAATCTACCCTACCAAAACCAAGCTTGCATGTGGACATGCCTTTGATGACATCACAAAAGGCATAGCCGATCAGAGGTATTTGGATTTTTCTTGCTTTGTCCTCTTTAGTCTCATATTTAATCTATTTCCTCTATTAAAGGTGTTGACGTCTCTACTGTTCAGCATCAGTAGAATGTTTGGGTCATATGCAATAGCACTGCATGGATTTAAAATAAATTTATTAAATAATAGATCTCAATAACAAAACACATCGGAGCAGTTTGTGAAGAGGACCAATGCAGAAGATCTTCAGCGATCATTTCAAGCCAAGTTCTTATAAAAAGTCCAAACTGCTGCATCACCCACTACTTCCTCTGAAAATAATCCGCATGCACAGATTTCTGCTGAGCCCAATCCTAGATAGCCCCACCATGCATCCATATGCATCACAGCCTATTCCACCTGCATCATTCCAGTCAAGACCAGAGGGAAGAAAGAAGGAAGAAAAAAATCCTATTGGTATATATATATTTGTCTCTAATTGCAAAGACGATATTTTTATGAGGAAGACAAAATTACAGTGAGTGTAACATTACTCCTTAAATTTACCATGTTACAACCACATACTAAATGTATTTTTCTGAGAATGTAGGTGACAAACACAAAATGGTAAATCATTGTGACAAAAAGGGACAATTGTAAATGGTTTTCAAAATTTTTTACAAACAAAATTCTGAAAAGTGCGATGCGCATTTATATTCACCCGTTTGCTCTGATACGGCAACCCAAACAATTGCTTTCAGATGTAAATAAAGTCCATCTGTGTTTTGTTTTATTCTCACTCCTACAGGCCATGTAGAGGATACAGCAAACATGTGGAAGAAGGTTCCTGGTCAGATGAGACCAAACTGGAACTTATTTATGATAGAAAACTAACACTCCAACATCCAGAACATGTTACATGGTGGTGGCAGCATCATGCTGTGGGGCTGTTTCTCTTCAGCAAAGACCACCATGTTGGTCTGACATGATCGGAATATAAATAGAACTAAATACGTAAAAACTTTGCATAAGAGTTAAACGTGGGAAAAGTTAAGTCAGCCAGGTCACATCACAGAAGGATGTCATTAAGTTTTATGGAATAAAACATGTTAAATATCATTCTGTTCCTGAATTAAAATACTTTTTTTGCACAACCTATAACAACATCTTAAGTATGACTCAGATCACTAAACCCACTTTGGAAAAAAATCTCTTAACAAAGTGTCTATTCTTCTTCAGTCTGTTCTTCTACTCTGTTCCTGTTTGAGCTGTATTCTCTTCCACAGACATTTTTGAGGGAAAGAAGAAAGGTAAACAAAAAAGATAAAGATGTTAAACCAAATAACAAATGCTAAAGGAGGTTTGGATGTAAACAGTGGTGCAAGAAACGTCTGAGAATAGCGGCAGTGTAGAACAGAAACAAAAATAGAAACAGATGGGTAATGCAGAAACCAGTTTACTAAGAAAGTAAACAAAAAGTGGATTGTAAAAAAATAGAAACTGCAACATAACGGACAAAGCCGATAAAACTGAAGAACGACAGCTGTCGAGGGTAGGAAGGAAACAAGTGGTATGAACAGAAGCGGGATGAGGAAGGAAAAACACAATGTAAGGATGACAAGGGTAGGAAGAGTGTTAGAGAGAGGGGCGGGGGCAGGGGGAGCAGGGCAGATATGGGCCACAGGGACATTAGGCAGATGGCTCAGAGCATTCAGCACTGTTTACTTTACTCTTACTGTTCAAGCAAAAACAGCAACGACATTAAGTGAAACCTGCAGCACTGCGGCTGCTCCCAGGTGGTTGTTTGTACCTGTGGACAGTCAAGTGGAGACTTGTAAGTGCAGAAATTTTTGTATTATTTCCACATGCAAAATATGGCAGCAATACTAAAAATACATCAGCATAGATTCACACGACGTTGGTGTCACAGCCTGTACAAGAGCTCAGAGCCTCAAAGTAATTGCTTGCTTTTCTTAAGAGGGCATGGACGAGTGGGTTTACAGAGCACACAGTCATGTCCTGTGTTTATGCAGTAGCACTCCACCTCTTCAGGAGCTCTGCCTGGCAGCGCTTACCTTCTACCTGCGGAAATCTGGCCAGCACACCTGCTCACTTCCTCCGCGCTCAACAACACACTCATTAATCTTGACTCCTGTCCACCTTTCTTTCGCACCATTAAAATCTTTCCTCTGTCCAGTACGTTATCTACTTAAAGCGCGTAATCACTTTGTGAGCATGAGAACAAATCGTGTATCAATTTTTTATGCAATAAAAGCAGTTGTCATTTCACCCAAGGGTGACACGGGTGGTAGCAACCAACCGGCTGGTCTGTGGAGAGGCCCTAATCCCTGGATATCAAAATGGCCTTACGTAAGAGCTGCTCTGAACTCCACAAGACAGGGGAAGCAGCAGTAATACTGGCTATTCTGCAGCATAGATTAAAGTGCATTTTGTCACAAAAAGCCCCAAACAGCTTAGAGAGGATATGCTGGCTTTATCAATAAATGATCTACATGGCTGTCTAGATGCATCGCACAATCAATAACCCAGCTCTTTTCATAACGAGTACTGTACAGCTGCTGCACGCACAAACAAACCAACAAACACAGTGTGTGTGGTGGTGGTGGCGAGCGTTTCTGTTATCATCAAATTATATTTATCACTTCTAAACGTAATAAACAGGGTGGTATGGCTTATGGCCATACCACCCTGTTTATGACCACGCCTCCCTCCCATAGACTGCTGGAGATAGACACCAGCTTCCCCGCAACCCACTATGGAATAAGCGATATAGAAAATGACTTACTGACTTCCAAACATTTTTTATGTTTTATTTTGCAAATGTTTTTTCCTAAAATCTGCTTTCTGTTTGTCCTTTTTGGTTCTAATTTTTGAATCAGCACATTTTTATTTGTGATTACCCCACTCTCTATGTAACTGTCCCCCATTGCTCAGATTGTTTGTAATTCCAGTTTACATTAATAAAACTCATTTGAACTCCCGTTCCTGCCTGCATTTTGGTCTTTCCACTACGGGCTCCTCCATTTTAGCAGGTTTTTTCACAGAACTGCCATGCAAAAGTATTTTCTCCCTTCTTGTCTTTTTGTTTTTTTGTCACACCTTCAGAACATCAAACAGATTTTAATATCGGTAAATTTTCAAGCATAAACAGCTTTTTTAAGATCAATCAAAAGTACCTTAATCCCATTTAATTCTAGACTTTGACTAGGCCACTCCAAAATAGTGGTGGACTTGCTAGTGTGCTTCGGATCACTGTCCTGCTGCATAACCCGGGTGAGCTTGAGTTTAACATCAGAAACTGATGGCCAGACATTTCCCATCAGGATTTTCTGGCAAAGAGCAGAATTCATGGTTCAAACAATTATGACTAAGTTCTGAAGCAGTGAAGCAGCTCCAGAACATCACAATACCACCACCATATTTGACCTTAGGTAAGATAATGTTTATTTGAAGTGCTCATAGTTTAACAGCAGATGTAATGACCAAACACCTTCCAAAAAATTGTAGTTTTGTCTGGACAATTCATTGAATATTTTCCTAAAAGTCTTGGAGATTTTTTTTTTTTGACAAATGATGGACAGGCAATTAAGCTTCCTTTGGTCAGCACCAGTTTTGTCCTTTGAACTCTTTCATAGCTGCCATTTGTGTCAAACCTCTTTCTTTGTTTTCTTTTTAAAAAATTTTTTGTGGCAGTAGTGACCTTTATTTTTTTATTTTTTATTTTTATTTTTAATGTAAGCAGTGTTGAGAGAAGGGGAAGACATGTAGTACAGGCCTCTGGGGTCAGTCCTCAAACCCGAGACAGCTGGGTCGAGAACTGAGGCCTCTGTATATGGGTCGCACGCTCTACAGCTACTCCACATGCTCCATTCTCCATTTGTGACCAGGTTGGTTTGCGTAGCTTGTTAAGATAATCTTTGGAAATCGTTTCTGTTTTAACTAAGGTTATGACTGAAATAAAAATTTGTTTGATAATATGAAAACAAATAAATGTGACAAAAAAGGCAAAAACAGAAAAGACATGTAAGGGGGCAAATACTTTTCCTAGTGTTGTAAGTATGTAAAAAGAAAATAAAAGCGGAAAAAAATAAAGCTTGACAGCCAGGTATTTGGGCAGTTTCTCACAATAATATTCAAATAATCACCATAGTCGTGACTGATTGTTGCTAAACTGAGACAGGAAGCACATAGGAATTCCCATTCCTATGAATTTTAACTCCAGTTTAATAGGGATGACAAAGTCTCACCACAATCCACTCTCTGGAGACCGGTTCAAAATCCCTTGTGAATTCAATTAATAGATTCGCGTTTGCCAGACCTCAGAATTAGAAAAACTGCTTCCTTCATTTGTGTCTTGCATAGATTTTTTGTTGTTATGTTCAGTAACCCAACACCCTCATCACCTTCTACGCCCTAATCTGTCCACGCAAAACGAAAATATCAGATCAGTGCAATCAGGTGAGACTGACAGAGAGCTAATGGAATATTCCAAATGTATATTTATAATTTTTCTCCCCCATTTGTGATGAGTATAACACAGCGGTCATATGTTTCAGCAGGAAGTGAACAATCCTGACAGTAAGTCTATAAACATGGACTTTTAAGGCCATCCGGCCCATTTTCAAACCGGGGAAGCAAGTGGGAGAGCTGGGACGAATGAAATGTTTAGCTCTTTCTAAGTAGGCAAAAAAAACTAAACTAATGTGCTGCATCAGGATGCAATTATTTAGCGCAGCTACAATCAATGTTTTCACACCAGGAATGGGTCACAGTCACAGAAAGAGTGAAAACACACCACTATTTTCCATGACTCCGATACTATCATCAGAACTATTGAGTGGTTTCTGCCTTAGTATTTCTCCTTACTTAGTTTTGCTTCTATAAGGCAGCATTTAAAAAAATATATTCAAACATAAGGCAAAATTAAGAATGATTAGATGCTAACTAAAGATGTACTGATCAGAACGTTATGTCCCCAATACTGATCTGATTCATTTAAGGTTAGGTATTTATCCATTCCTGTACTACATTAAAATGAATCCCAGGAATTTGCTGAAAACTTTTAAAACATTGAATACACCCCTCACAGTCTGAACCTTAAAACGACCCTCTGACTGAAAGCAGGATGTGAATGATTGTTGGTGATGTTGACCCAGTTTTATACCAATTTTCATCTAAAACAACACAATATCAAACCAATATTCATAGGCAACCCAACAGGTGTCAGAATGGAAAAAAAGGGGTCAAAGGAATCTGTTATCTTAGTTCAGGAAACACTGTGCAGGGATTTGGAAGCTGTTCCTTAGTATAGTTAATATTCTGCCTTGAGAACACAAAATGCATCTGTCAAACTTTTCCATTCCTTGTGCTTTACCAGAAAAAAGATAAAGAAAAAGAAACGTCCATATCAATTTCCACTGTTTGCTGGAAGTAAATCTCAAAAAAAGGATGGCCCCTTGAAGTCTGAATTTCAGATGAAAAGACAGTAGGTTTTTCGCAAATGCCAAACCCAAAATCCAATATGGCTGCTGTGAGTATAAACGTTGATCGAAAATAAATGGGAAATCCTTAAAAGCCACATTAGAGGACAGCAATAAAATTGTTTTATTCTATTTTTTTCCCCTCAAGTTTCACATTCAGCTTGCCCAGAGATGGTGGATAAACATTATTCTTTAAAATAAAATGTGGCACATCTACAGGAAGCATGCCTTATAATAGGAGTGAAACTGAAAACTAAAACCCCATAAGAAAGATGGAAGAAACAAATACTGCAATAAATAAGCAAAACAATTATTAGCCTTAAACTATGCCAATAATGCCAATACATCGTCAGTATTCCTGGTCAAAGATCACATTTGGAATCCAGCAGACATTACAGGCATCTTAGGTACGACAAACACAGACATGGCGATGAAACTATTATACTGATGCTACTAAAGCTCCTGCTTCATTTGTTTACATGAGTTTCTTTCCGCGCTAGGTATTGCTTGGTGTTGGTCTCAAACTGACACCCACAGAGGCTGAATTATCAGAGATGCCAGTCCAGCTTTCACTTAGCAACTCTTACCCACATTCCTCAGTGTACTTCCAAAGACCCAGAGTCCCCTCCTTAGGTTCAGGGAGGATGGCGCGAAAGGAGCGACTGCTGAAGAGAGAGAGGCGGACGTTGTAGAGGCAGTTAAAACCAAAACAGTCAGATTGGCCTGTGTTCTTTTACAACTACTTTGTATTCTAGTTCTGTTTCATCAACAAATAAAATGTTAAACTGATAGACATAAACTGAACAAATCCCCTTTTCTATTTCAGCCATTTGAAAGAATAAATTCAGGAGTCAAGGTGTGCAAATGTCACGGACAACTTTGAACATAATGACGCCTTTCAACTTTCACAAAATTGTTGTGTGTATTCATTTTGCTTGTCAATATGTGCATCTATTCAGTAAATCCATTTATTAGATCATCACCAAACTGCAACCAATGCAACTCCTGCATGCAACAAATACAGTAAGTTAAAATCAGTAGTATGATTATTTCATTTTGAGCAAAGTGATTTTTATAGCAAACACATAAACGCACACACACATACATGTTATTTTGAATCAAAAACATATTTTAGCAGCTATAGTTCAATAGTTCATAAAGCTTACATAAACTCACTGAGATTATTGGAAATGCAGTTTATGTAAGCCTAGCAGCAACCTGTCATTGGTTTGTATTGTTCTGTATACTGTCTTGATTGAGAGCACTTTTTAAAAGTGCTATCAGTTGGGTTATTTTCTTTATTATATTTTGGGTATTTTAAGCACAATTTGTAAGCAGATATTGAGTTGTTTTGGTGTGAGGTCCTGATTGATTATTAGTAGTCAGCATATTAGCTGCAGAGTATTAGCTCTCTTGATTTTCTTCAGTCAAAGAATTGCTTTAAGAACATAGATACTAATCTAAACTTGCTTATATTTACAGTCAGAACAATAATGAAAAAGTTTCAAAGGAGTGGAAGTGGCACAAGAACCGTGTTCCAACCTGGTTTTGACCTGCATCCCGGTTCATCAGGATGTAAGTAGACAAGAGTAACAATGACTGTTCATACTCTTTTTTCAAATGAGGAGAATTCAGAGTGAAAAGTTAATCTAAAAACATTCTATCTTTAGATATTTTTGTCCTAGGACAGATTGTGTTCTGACCGGAAAAGTAGTGCAAATAAAAAAATATTCCATTTCTGAAGGCTGCAGTTCTGTATCTCACTGTTAGACAACTGATAGAGAACTGAAGCAAGGAGAACCATCTTGGAGCAAGCAAGTACGCATTACAAGAATTTACTTTAAGGGTTTTCTGCACATCTTTACAATGGCCGTTGTATAGAGATCCACTGATCCGATATTAATATCTTCATTGGTCCCGATACTGAAGAAAATTCTAGATCGAGTATCGTGGCAATGAGCTCGATCCATAGGGGCAGATCTATGCAGCATTTATATAAATGCTGCGTACTGTGAGAGACGTCATGTGCTAGCAACACGCATGTGCTAGCCGCACAGAGGCTCACGTTGTTTTCAAAATGAAAAGAGTGAAAGGATCAGTCATCTAGAACTTTTCACACTACCTCAGCCAAGACATTCAGCGGCTACGTGCAGTGAATGTTCCAAGAGGTGGTACTAAAACCTGAAGTTACAACACAACCAACTTAATCAAGCATCTCCAGAGATTTCACCCTAAAGAGCACAATGAGTTCATTTAACAGAATAAACAAAAAGGAGACGGCATGAAAAGTTGCTACCTAATGGTGTGCAGGCAACAACAATCACTGAAAGCTTACTGAACTTTATTGTCATGGATGGGAAGCAACTCTCAATTGTTCTGGATCAGGGATTCCGGCTGCTAATTAATCGTCTGCAGCCACACTACAAAATGGTAAGCCGAAAATAATTGTCACGAATGACCAGAAAGTTTAGGTAGAGCCTGAACTTCCTGGTGAAGTGTGAAAACAAGTATTAAAAGAGATAAAAGATATCAAAACAAGAAGTTTCATGACAGACATCTGGAGCTCAGATGTTTGCATTGTGTCACTTTCACTTTTAACAGCACACTGGCTGGATGAGAGCTTCGTGCCACACAGTGCAATATTAAATGCGACAAACCTTCGTGGGTCAAACACCAGTGAAGTGATAGGAAATGTTTGACAAGTGGCAAATTCAATTGAGCAAATCCATGTAAATTTGAGGGACAACACTAGCAACATGAGAAAGGCGATAGATAACATAGGGGTGCGTAGTGTCGGCTGCGATGCACATAATGCAACTAGTAGTCAACGAGGGACTTCTGTCACAGTGTGCTGTGAGTGATACAGTTGCATGTGCGACACAGATTGTCGGATACTTTAAACATTCTCCAGTGGCATAATCACGGCTGCAAGATATCCAGTTCGAGATGAACAAGCAACCAAAATGCCTGCAGCAGGACATCAAAACCAGGTGGAATAGCACTTACTACATGGTAGAGTCTGACTGAAGCGACAGAAGCGAGCACTGTCTGCTTATTTTGCTGACCATGAGCTGCCCTCAATACCCACAGTGGGTCTTGCTTGAGAAAATAATGATCTGTCTTGAACCATTTGAGCAGTTTACAAGGAAGGTGAGCACAGCCACAGTCTTCTCTGATGATGTTGTCCCAGGGATCAACGTTCTCAAACATCTCCTATCAAAGGAAACTAAGGCTGACTTTGGAATTAAAACCATGAAAAAGACCCCCTTAGCAGCTGTACACATGAGCTTTAGGACCATGGAAGATGACCCTCCATATGCACTTTCTACACAATGTGATTTTTTTATTTTATTCCAAGTATTAATTTGTTGAGGGCTGCATGGTGGCGCAGTTGGTAGCACTGTTGCCTTGCAGCAAGAAGGTCCTGGGTTAAATTCCCAGCCTGGGGTCTTTCTGCATGGAGTTTTGCATGTTCTCCCCATGCATGCGTGGGTTCTCACCGGGTACTCCGGCTTCCTCCCACAGTCCAAAGACATGCCTGTTAGGTTAATTGGTAACACTAAATTGCCCTTAGGTGTATGAATGAGTGTGTGCATGGTTGTTTGTGTGTTGCCCTGCGATGGACTGGTGACCTGTCCAGGGTGACCCCGCCCATAGACTGCTGGAGATAGGCACCAGCTGCCCTGCGACCCACTATGGAATAAGCGGTAGAAAATGACTGACTGACTATTAATTTGTTGATTCTATAACTGAACCCAATGTATTTTATTTTTTTCTGATTTTGCACCACTGCAGACTTTGCAAAGCGTGGGAAAGATGCACTAGCTAAGGAACTGGAGGACGGCTTGATGATGGAGCATCCAAGGCTCTGGAGCCGCCAGGACAGGCCGTCCGAGTGGAAGCAGCAGCAGTTCCAAGCGGAACAAAAGCAGCAGCTTCATGAAAGAATTTGACGAAATCCAGGGGAAACGTGATGAAGATCCTGGTACAGTGAGCAGTTTAAGCACTGGTGTACACTTCCATGGATATTTTACAGAGTTGCTTTTATAATGGATGAACTTAATGTTCAAACATAATCCAACCAAGCATTTACTTTTTTTGGCAAAGAAATGACTCTGAGAATATTTTTGTTGTTTTAAGACCACTGAAAGAGGACTATCTGCAATTGTCTACAACAGCTTTGTAAATAAAACAAACTGGAACACCTGAGAAACAAATTGCAGTGCAGCCAGATGACACAACATAAGAGTCAATCCTGTAGATTGGCACCTTGAGAGCGTACTTCAATTATTTCCATCTATTTTATTTCATTAATTTTTCCTGTGAATTTGTACTCACTTTCACTTTTAGTCTTTCTCACAGGGGATATGTGTGTTTGGTGCCAAGCAGTTGCTGGTTTGTGTACTCAGAGTGAGCGTAATGTCTATACACAGCTTGCCCTTATCTAAAATGACCAGAACCCCAGCCACAGATAAAGAGTCAAACCCCTCCTTCTCTTCCTGTTCCCCTAACTCAGCCGGGCGGTCTTTGCACCATCTGTCTGGAGCTGGGCGTCAGCTGACCCTGATGCCGCACTGACAGATATTTGTGTTTCACGGTGCATAAAGCACCATCAAAGTAGCAGAATAGAAAAAATATTTTAGAGACCAACCACCTGTGGAGCAAATCTGTGATGAACAGTAGAGGAAGGTTTCTCAGGAAACTAGTTTCCAGGATGTTTCCAAGACATCATAAATCTCTGTGACAGAAGCTATTCTTAGTCTGCCTTGTTCTTATTTTCCAAATTTTGTCAAAGTTGTAACAAATATGAAGAAGTGTAATTTAAACAGAGAGAGAACCATTCTGTATTGTCTGGTTAATCGCACTGGTTCTACCTGGCCTTACTTTATATTCCAATGACACATTTTAACTATTGTAACAATGCTGGTCCTGCTGTTTTTTTAAACAAACAACATAATCACATTTTAAATGCTAATGCAGGCAGTCTGTGTTTCAGTACACAATATAAAAGACATGATGAATCAGAAAGCAAGAGTCTTTGTCGATCAAAACGCTATAGTTCAGCAACATTTCAAAATGGTCTAGCCCATACAGGGGAGGTCTAGTTCTAGTGATAAAACAATATTTTCTCATACATTTTGTGGCAGTGGTATACAACTACAGACCTTAGGGAACGTTATTCTACAAGTTTTAGACATTTTCACCATTGACATTTTCACCATTGATTTAAACTCAGTGGCTTAAAATGGCTCATTTATGCACTACAGGGAATTTAATTATCTGAATCAGAAGTGCAGGAAACTTCTAAAACTACGACTGTGGCCTCCATGGACAAGAGTTGGAGTAGACATGTCCTCAAGTCAGTTTTCCTAAATCCAAGTCAAGTCTTAGATTTTTGAGGATCAATTTTCTAATCAAGCAAACTGAAAATAAACATTCTCCCATCTGATTTATGCAGTCTAGTCTGCCTAAAACACTTAACCAAATTAATATTTAACATTTAAAGACCGAGTTGTTTTGAAAACGACTAAAATATAATATTCACCCCACTAAACATATAAATGCCTTTATTTTTAAAGACAAATAGTACAAATCGGTTAACATCTGCTAGTGAGTATAAACTTTTAATAGCCCATAGTCCACAGATGTCCTTGAATAACAAATCTAATACAGGAAAATATGTGCATCTCTATCAGAGCTGTGGTCTTTGGCTTGTATACTGTAAATGCTATCTGATGGTAGCATGAAGTAAAAAAAGTATAATGTATAGGCTTGTTGTAACTTCTTTTAATGGCACATACTCTCCAGAAACATTACAGAGAACCTATACATGCCGTACATAACATTACTCTGACATTTGCATGTAGTACAGTGAGTCAGAGGGGACAGCATTAATCATTTGGTTTAACAAGCTGCAGTTACTGACTTAACCCTGGATTACATTAGATTAAAAGTTTTACTGGGACTTTAGTCTCAGACTTTAATTCCAAGTCGAGTCTCAATTCTTTAGAGCTTGAGGCGAAGTCAAGTTAGAAGTCTTTGTGGCTTTTGTGCAAATCCAGTCAAAGCAGCGGACTCGAGTCCCCATTTCTGAGTTGGAGACCACCACGGGGCTTCCAAAGCAAAACCAGGACTGGTTTCTTAATTGGTTTCTTTAAACACAGATTTAGTTTTCCACAACCAAGGAGTGAGGTCAGTGCCACGTCATTACGTCAGTATAAACATCTCTTCCGGTATCTTTTTTTTCCCCTCCATGTTGTAATTTGATTATCTGTGCAGGACCACTGAACAGGATGACAACATCACAGTATTTGTCTCCTAATCCCTGCATGTAGGTATTTTACCATCACCAGATTAATTCATTAATCCTGTTTTAAACAACAGTCAATGGTTGTGAATCCTGACCTATTGTACTCACTATTTTAAGCAGTTGTTAACACCACCTGGTTATAATAAAAGACTAACTATGTTTAGTCTTTTAAGACAGCTTAACAGTCAAAAATCAAATTTACAGATTTAACTGAAAGTAGTGATAGCAAGCACAGCTCTGTGTAGTGCATTGATCTACGTTAACTATATAATAAGAAACATTAAACCAAACAAAAGAAACAAGATGAAGACTTTTTTTTTTTTTGTTTATTAAAGTTGAAGTTTTACGTTTTTGTTAATGTTATCCTAAATTATTGAAAGCGAAACTGACAAAGCATTCTTGAACATGGTGCTCACAACATTTTGGCCCACTTTTGGCTCTTAGCCTGCCTCCAGAAAAGACTAGGTGCTGAGTTAGCACCAGTTTTATAGGGCTCAAGTCAGTGCTTTCGGCAGTGGAAAGGATAAATGGAGATAAACAACCACGCTAGTACCAGTTTTGCAGCATTAAAAAAAATTTTTTTTAAATCTCTATTGGATCTAAATATAAACTAAATATTTAGGCCAAAGAAAAATCACAGAATTAATTTTTTAATAAAACAATCATACAAACAAGAAAATCCAACTTCTCTTTGACTTGGCTGTGATACACTTCAAAGAAATACAAATTTGTATATTTTATTAATTACCTAATTCAGTGTAATAAATTAATATCAGTAAGTATGCTGTAGCTGGAAAAAAAAATACTGGAAGCTAATTTTCCTTGACATTTAGAAATTATGACCAATCAGGTTTTTTCAGACCCATATACTTCTTAAACATAACTACCAAGTTAAACTATTTAAAGTTTTTGAGGCAGAAAATTATTGAGCAATAGGTTAAGCTTCTGGAAACTTTGCCCTAAAGTGTTTTTTCTTCTATTTTATCTTCAAAAGTCCAAATGGTAGTGGTGCACTTCGTAGCAAACTGAGATGGTCTTTGTAGGCAGCTTTAGTTTAACAGAAAAACAAATCTCAGTGGTACTTTTTCCAGCAAATGATAAACAAATCTAGTCATTTATTGATTGTAGTTTATTGTAGACTCCATTAGTAGCTGACAATTGTAATTATTTTGTACATTTAAATAGGAAATGCAAGATCAAATAAATGAACTGCCTGGGATACATCTTCAACGGGGCAAAAGATCTTCTAAACCAAGATAAGTTTTAAGATTTGTTCCTGCTACTCAGATTTGTTACAGCACTCATACTGTTAAGAAAACATGTTTTGAAACACTTGCTAGACTCAATAAGACATCCTTGAGGAGGGAAAGACTCCTGTTTTCACTATCAGAATATGTATGCATTACAACAGAGGACTATGTCTTGCTTAGGATTGGTGATTTTTGTACATTTTCTGCTGTAAATGATTAAAAACTTGTACGTTTCTGAACAATTCTAGTAAATCACGAGTCCCTACCACATATTACATAATTAATGTTCAGCTGAGTCACAATCAATCCCCTTGAAATATAAAGACAGTTAAACCCAATACTGCTGAAGGTCATCTTTCCTCAGTCATGTTTCTGTAAGCACGGAGCAGGGACAAGCTGGGGGGTCCTAACACTGAAAAACTACACACCTCACATTTGGCAAGTGGGCGGGTGTGACTTCTGTGAATAGAGTGCGACTATTGAAGCTTTCTGCCGCTGGAGGTGCCAAAATGTGTTTGTTTATTTATTATTATTATTTTTATTATTCAAATGAGAACGAAATTTGCATAACTAAAGCCCTTTTTTTTCTTTTTTTGTGAGACACATGGACCTCCCACAGGGCTGCCCAGTTTCACATACTGTGAACAGACAACACATTGAGGGACAGCTGCGACAACAAAAACTCTGCTAAAGTGCTGTCGAATTAATTTAAAGGAGTTGCAAAACAGAAAAAACCAACTACAAGAAAACAAATCCATTTACATAAAACAGCCACTTACTGAAGACTGCAATGTAAATTATATACAAAAAATGGGTGGGCTGTTTCAAATACATTAGCAGAAAAAAATTTTTTTAAATCTCTTTGAAGAAGGTCTATGTAAAAATTGTTTCAAACAAGATTTGAAAATAAGTTTAGTTTGAAAACTAACTAATTCCCTTAGAAAGCTAGTACTAGCTAATATGCTAGTAAAAGCTGATTATAGATGCAAACATTTGAATGTTACTCTATTCTTAGCTAGCACCAGCATCTATGCTTAAAGGAGTGTCTGTGCTGGCTTTAGCAAAATGCTAACTTAAGGTTCTAATAGCTAGCTAGCAATATCAAAAATTAACCAATATTATCATGCATGGTATTATGCTAGCATTAGCTAACATGCTAATTATTATATCAGCCTATATGCTAGCCTAAACTGAGATTTTTGTTTTATAAAAATGGTGAAAGATCTGATTGATTTCTAGCTGAAAGTTTGAGCACAAGAGGTTCGCGTGATTTGATTTGAAAGCCTCCATCTTTCATAGTCATGGGTGAAAATATTTAGAAAAGTTACAAATAGAAGAAGTCATAGCCATCCTGAAAGAACTGAATAGTTTAATATTTGAATGTTGTTGACGTTTTTCTCAGCAATGGGCTTTACAGGGGCTTCTTGATGATAGCTTGGTTTCACATAGGTATCTTCTAAGTGGCACAGTACTCCAAAGTAAATGTCGACCTTCTATTGTTACCCTATTATTTTGAACATGCCACTTCATAAATGATTTATTTACACAAAATGAGCAACCTGTTGAGCCTGTTGATTTTCTATTACTCTACTACACTAACTTATAACTTAACTAACATGTACTATAGATGTTAGTTAAGTAATGTCTACCAAAGCAGTTATTGTGTCGGTTAGTGTTGGTTAGTGATGTTGGGCTGTGATTATTTCAAACACTACTGTAGCATTCACATTATTATTTAGAGAAGAAAAAAATAGCTCTACTAACAAGCCTACAGACTGAAGAGTAAACATTTATTCCTGAAAATCTGTATTACTTGGAGTGCCAAAGCACGTTTACACAGCAACAAGGACACAAAACTGCACCGTCACAGAAAGCTGACCACAGATAAGCTCATCTGAAACAGACAACTAACAAACATGGTCCTGCGAAACCCCCCACCACCCCCACCCACTTACCACCTCCTCTCATGTGATCTAGTCCCCATCATCGTCATGTTTAATTATGGACTGTCTCATCTGGACTGTGGGGAGGGAGGAAAACAGAGCAGAAATCCATCCAAACAACACCCCATCTCAACACACCAAGACCTGCCCAGAAATGTTTACCTTCTCAGAGGGAAAATTAAACGCAACAAATCAATTTTGACCTGATTTCAACAAATTTCCCCTCCTTTTTTTTCTTCTTTTAAAATGTTACTTCAGTCAACAGGGAAGAAACTGGGTCTCGGCTGCTTGAGTCGTAGCTGTTTCCATGGCAGCTGCTGGACCAACTCGACACGAGCACTGACGGAGACACTTAGCAATGCTGTTTTTCACCTGTCAGTCTCACAAGTGATGCTAAACTAATAACTGCTTTCCCAGATCAGATTGGCTGATACTTGGTGATGGTATGTTTGATTGTTTGCATACAATAATGTGTCTCTGTAATAACAAAATACTTGCACAATAACAAAGTGTGCAAAATGTATTTATGCCAAGGTGTAAATTTCGATTTCTTTCTATGTGAACTGTACTTTTTTGTGTTTGCATGTATGAGGAATCCCACCTGTCTGCACCCAATCCCAGCCATGAGCAAAGAACACGTGTGACAGGTATCCTTGTTAAAATGCCACAGCTGAGTTAAACACACAAATTATTGATCAAGGAGGCTGTGGAAGGAGTGCGTGTGGAGAATATCAGATTCTCGTCCCAACGCACGGCCTCGTCTGCTTCTTCCTTCCTCTTTAATACGGCCGTGCTCTGTTCTAAAGCGGCAGCTTTGCACAGGTGATCATCACAGGCTGACACTTCCTCCGCTTAGATCCAAGTCTATCATCTAGATGCAGAAAGCACACAAGGTTACTTCTGCACTAAGTACTGCTGTGAAGCTTAGAACAGCTGCTTCAGTGGGTTCATTGGAAGATTTGCTATGACACAAATGCACAAGTTCTTTGCTGATCTTACCAGATTCTTTAATGTCTGGTGTGGGTTATATTACAACTACTAACTCAAACATATTTTATCAGGCTTTTAGGGGATAGATCAACACATTATTTGGAAGGAAAATTATTTCAAATAAAGATCTGGAAAGTGCTGTGTGCATTTCTATTTAACCTCCTTTACTCATATGCCCCTCAATAGAGTGCAACCTTTGCGTTTAAAAGTCACGTCATTAGCAAATAAAATACACCTATGTGTAATTTAATCTCAGTATAAAAACTGTTTTTTCTGTCAACATTAGAGAACAGCATTGTGAACACCAAGAAACACACCAGGCAGATCAGGGAAAAGGTTGTGGAAAGGTTAAAAGCAGAGTTAAGTAATAAAACAGTCTCCCAAACTTTGGATATCTCACAGACTGCTGTTCAATTAATTATCTTACAAACTTCTAAGAGATGGCCATCCACATAAACTGACAGGCCAGGCAAGGGGAGTATTAATCAGAGTAGCAGCCAAGAAGCCTATAGTAACTCTGGAGGAGCTGAAGAAATCCATAACTCAGGTGGGAGAATCTGTTGACAAAATAACTGAGTTGTGCAGTCCACAAATCAGACCTTTATGAAAGAGTGTCAAGAAGAACACCATTGTTAAAAGAAATATATAAGAAGTCTGCTTTGCTGTTTGCCACGAACCATGTAGGGGACAAAGTGAACATGTTGTAGAAGAAGGTGACTTGATCAAATGATACTAAAATTGAACTTTTTAGGTTGCAAAACGTTACGTGTGGCAGAAAACTAAGACCGCATATTCCTCTGAACATACATCACCACGATAACACATGGTGGTGGAAGCATCATGTGGTGGGGATGCGTTTCTTTAGCAAGGGCAAGGAAGCTCGTCAGAGCTGATTGGAAGATGAATGAACCTAGAACAGGACAATCCTGGAAGAAAACCTAACAGGCTGCAGAAAACAAGACTGGGGTAGAAGTTCACCTAGCAACAGGAGAACATTAACATACAGCAAGAGCTCAACTTAAACAGTTTAGATCAAGGCATATTCATTTGTTAGAGTGGCCTAGTCAAAGTCCCATCTAAATATAATTTGGAATCTATGGCAAGATTTAAAAATGTATGATCACAGAAACTCTCCATAGATTCGGACTGAGCTTGAGCTATTTTGAAAAGATTTCAAATGTGAGACAAATATTTCTTTTTTTTTTAAACGTTAAATATGTTTCATTGTTCTTACATTTCGCAGTTATGCACTATTGTATATTGTTCTAATGAAATGCATAAAGGTTTGTGGTTGAAATGTGACGAAATGTGACAAAGTTCAAAGGGTATGAGCTCATCTGCAAGGCATGACATTTTACAAAACATTACAAATGAACCCACTAAACCTTAATGGTTTTTAGGTCATAACCCAATATTTTCAGAGCTTAAAGATCCAGGCAATGCTTCATTAACATACAATAATAGACACACAAAAAAACAGTGTAAGATAACAAAAATGCTGGACTGGCTGTGAAAATGCAGGCCTGTGCATATCCAGAGAAAAAGGGCTGATGGAGCGGCCTGCCTGTTGCTCTGGCGCAAAGTCTGATAAGACTGTTCGCTGTGACGCAACACTTCGTAGAGACACAGAGGGCCTGGTATTTTTAGGAACCAGTCTTTGACCTCTTGCAGCAGTCATGTCAACAACATTCACAAAGCAAGGCTAACCATTGTCAGGGGACAAAAAGTCTGGGGTTAAGAATGTGCCAAAACCGAAGACCTCATTGGTAAGCTTATCTACAGAGACCAGTGTGCAACTTTTGAGTGCCTGAAATGTGCCTGCTGCAGCTGTCTGATCGAACACCGGGGAGAAGAACATGCAGAACATGTCAGCTTGCACGGCCGAATGGACACCCACACGTGAAGGCAGGACCGCTGTTTTGTGATGTAACTTCCAATAGAATAACAAACAGCAGCAGTTCTGACAAACATTTGACAGCGGCAAAAAGGGAAGGCGTCAACTATAACAAGGAACGGGGGAGCTTAGGTGCTTGAAATGATGGGTGGAACGAGTGTATGCACTAATGTCCAAACTAAACAGTTATGGCTAATTGATTTCAGCTGAAGATCACAAAAACAAAGACTTGAGAGAAGCTTGTATGTAACAGGACATCTACACCAGAAAAGGTTTATATGAACAATCCCTGCACATCAAGGTACTTCAGGCTGCTATGTACTGAATTGTATTGTGTAAGCATGAGGAAAAGCACACAATAAGATCCTGGAGTGGCCACTCGCTTCTTCGGCACGCAGCTGTAAAAACAAACATGCAGTACAGTTAAGGAAACAATCACTGAGCCTGAATGGCTTATTATTGACTTGTTGGGACAAAATGCCATTAATTTCAAGAGTGGAACATAAAGTAGTCCATATTTAGAGACCAGAGACCCTCAAGATTGAGTGCAAGAGTCGCCACAGGTCTGACGTGACAGATTCAGCTGGCACAACAGTGAAAAAAAGAAAACACAGGCAACCCCGATCAGAATAAACATGCTAATACTCATTTTCATGCAAGAATGCACTGTAATCAGGTTCAACATTTTGTAACAAGATTTGTCTGATTGCATTAGGTAATATTTTGCACAATGAATTGGTCTAATGACTGAACTACAACCCTTTTGGTACCTGTCAGATAAACTTGTCTTTAAAATGCTGTAAAACTCTGGAATATTGACAAGTTTTAAGCTGAGGGTCACATTCACTTTGTTAATAGTATATGCATTAAAGGAATATGTTGACCTTTTTAGTCTCAAAAACGAACAATGTTGTCATTTTTTGAGTACAATTTGTCTTTAAATTGACATTAAGTCACATAAATATACAAGAAAGATTTGACCAGAAAAGTCTGAGCTTTATGGCACTTTCAAGGTATTTTAAACAAGATCTAAGACTGTTTTGAATTTCTGTGGCCCTGTTTAGATGTGGCATTGTATCCTGGTTAATTCAGATGCTTTGAGCACAACAGTTCCCAACGGAAACTAAAACCCAACCTGAATGATCTGTTTTACTTGTGTTACAGGCAAACAGGATACATAACGTCGCATAGCCGGCTGTCAGCAACGCCGTCAGCAAACCTTCAGGATCCATTCACTCACCAGCATTATTATTCAGAAATCAAGGTTCAGATTTAGCCAAGTCAAACTTTTTGCAACAGAGCTCATGAACCCAACTGGTGTAACAACAGCAAAGTAAATGAAGATAATCCATGGCTTCTGTGTTAGTAAAAAACACTGATGATTTTAACCCAAAGGACACCAACACATAAAAAAACTGTGCTGTAAAACTCTGATTCTTGTTAACTGACTGCATTTTATCACAGCTCTAAACTAAAGTTGCGGCTCATCTTGTAATCCACTGAAAATAATCCACACAGAAGAGCATATTTTATTGTTCAATTCCAGCAAAACATTTATTAAAGGAGCTTATAAAAACCTTTAGCTGGAAAACTTGTCCTTAGTATAGTCCCACAGATTGGGGTGGAAACTTGTTCCAAACAATCAAAACATTTTACAAGACCATATGTTTCAAATTCACTTTAGTGTAATATTTGCCTTGTTTGTAGAAAAAAAAAGCAAAAAAAGACAAATAAATTACATTTCTATATTTCTACATTTCTAAGGAAAACTTCTGTGGTTATCTATCTGATTAATTCTGTAAATCTAAGCCACCACGGGTTGCCATAAAGTCCCTTCTTACTTCCACTTTATACCTATCAACTAACCATTTCATACCCATTTACTTAACTTAAATAGATAAAGTATCCCAAAAATGCTGAAATCTAATGTATTATTTAGTTTATTTGTACGTTGTTTTCAAAAGACTTTATATTAAACAGTATTTCAAATATAAATTGTAATTCACAATTATAAAGCCTGATCGACTAAAATGACATTTGTAACAGTCAAATAACCATATTTCACATTATTCTACACATTAGCATATTAAATGATTATCTGGGGAAAAGTGTAATTTTATGACAATAGCCACATATTCTGAGGGAAGCTGTATAAGAATAGGATGTTGTAGCAATACTTTTATTATTTAATGTTTTTATTTTAATTATTTTTTCATTTTTTAAAGTTTTATTAGGGAATGAACAATCTCATGACTATAACTGTATATATGCTCTGTGTGGTTTCTTTGTACTGTTCGTTCGTTCGTCGTCTTCCGCTTATCCAGGACCGGGTCGCGGGGGCAGCAGACTCAGCAGAGACGCCCAGACGTCCCTCTCTCCAGACACCTCCTCCAGCTCCTCCAGGGGGAGCCCAAGGCGTTCCCAGGCCAGCCGAGAGACATAGTCCCTCCAGCGTGTCCTGGGCCGTCCCCTGGGCCTCCTCCCGGTGGGACGTGCCTGGAACACCTCCCGAGGAAGGCGTCCAGGAGGCATCCGGTATAGATGCCCGAGCCACCTCAACTGGCTCCTCTCAATGTGGAGGAGCAGCGGCTCTACTACGAGCTCCTCCCGGATGGCCGAGCTCCTCACCCTATCTCTAAGGGAGTGCCCGGCCACCCTACGGAGGAAGCTCATTTCAGCCGCTTGTATCCGTGATCTCGTTCTTTCGGTCATGACCCAAAGTTCATGGCCATAGGTGAGGGTAGGAACGTAGACCGACCAGTAAATTGAGAGCTTTGCTTTTCGGCTCAGCTCTCTCTTCATGTGCAGATTTTTTAAAGTGAGGGTGAGGTCTTTGTACTGTTCTTTGTGTAATATATGTTTTTGTGTTTCAGGTACTACAGATGGAAATTAGCTCTGAGAACCAAAATCTGGTATAAAGCATATTTTTCCCTGAGAATAATACTCCTATACATGGTCCCTTTTCAATAAACTAAATAAACAAAAAACTAACTAATGATCAGTTGGCAAAGCAAGTCTGAAGAAAGGCGGTGATAAAAACACCAAAAACTCATTAGTGCTAAAGTTAGATAGGACAAAATAAAAAGCAGAAGCAGGTCATTTCTTTCGGTTGATTCTTTGGTTTCTTTTGAGAAAGTTTGGATGTTTTTGCTACTTTACCCCTCGAATGTATCACCACATTACTGTTCAGTTGATCTTGTACTAATTATGGCATTTACACCAGTCAGCAGCAGCTCAGGTGCCGTCCCAGGAAGGTCAGTTGCAGACATTTCCCCCTGTGGATTAAATTTATCCACTACTTTGTAAATGTACCTTCATTTAGACAGTGATTAGTGCTAATTCCCAACCTTGCCATATATTGTTGTTGGATGCTCTAAATCAGTCTGCTTCAGCGCCAGATTTTAAAAATGGTTTTTAGAGATTTTATTTTGACTGTTAAACATTCATGTGACAACTCTGCCGCTTTAGGGAGTCATTTCCATTCAGTGGGTGGTATTTGAATGTATACAGAATGGACAACTCCAAAGCAGAACTTAGTCAATCCGATTTCAGTGTTGACTACTGCACATGCATGATCTGGCTAAGATGCATCAGTTTTGTTCTCTTCCTTTTTCTTCAGTTTCAAAAAGTGTCTTTTAATGTAACCGTTTAAGTTTAAGACGAAGCTTCTAAGTCTTACCATCAATGAAATTCACATTTAAAACTATATTCTTCTACCACGCTCCTAAAAACTTTATCCAAGTTTAATTTCTATAGGCCAAGTCCAGGTCTTGACCTCAACTATGGGAACCACTGCTCTACCGTGGAAGTACCTTTTGAAGCTCCAGTCTGCTACCAAACTAAAATAAACACTGTTTAGCTTTTCTTTTTTTGTAACACTGTTTATCTTATTTTAAAAGGTATACAGGAAGTGAAATCATAAATCTTAATCAGAAGGATTGGTCCTTTTGACTTTGGAATCATCCACTGCCATCATCAACACTATAGTGCCCCTGAGGTTAATGAGTGTTTGGAGAAAGAGGAAATACTTGCAGAAAAGCAAGAATCAGTGATTGATGACAGTGTAATAACCATGTCAAACAATACAGAGACGATCTCAGAGATATGCTGCTCTCGCTGGGCTGCAGGTATCTCATGACATTAATTCGCTCAACGATGGCAAACAACGCTGATGGATAATGCTACGGTATATCATGCAGGATGCTAGGCGGCGCACTGTAAATACTGAGTTCCCATCGAGCCCTTATGTTTGTCCCTTCATTTGTATTGAATTTATAATTAACAGTCACAATATGAAGTGAGTTATTTACTGAGAACGGATTCAGCAGCAGGGCAAATATCTGAAAGGATATCGTAATGAATGCATACCTCAGACAATCAGTAATCATTAAGTCTGATATCCTCCCATTGTTTTCACCTAATGGCCCTCCCGTTATGCTTTACATAACTCTTCCCCGAGGAGGAGACAGTCGTAAAGCAGCTAAAATAGTAAAAGAGCCAAACAGCCGAAACAACCCCCCTTCTGCGGCTCCCTCCGTCCTCTCTTATGGCCTCACCCCTGTCACCCCACCAGTACAGAAAAGTACAAAGCGTCCTTTGTGAGAGAGCACAGAGATCTGAGTGTTGCTGCTTTATATCATGGTATTCTCCCATTGTCACAGAGCAGCAAACAGACACACACTGCTGTCCAGTCGAAGTGGTTCATTCAGCCCACTGACCTTCAGCGAGCCCCCAGGTCCTTGGCATGACGTACAAGTGGCACACTGTGCAGCCAGACCCTGTAAGCCCCAAATACACACCTCCAGCACGGTGAAAAATCACAGCCGTGCAGTTCACACTGCAGCGGCTGTGCTGCCAGTTCACGCACTATCACCCCATCGTAAATATCAAGTGGGTGTTTCAGTACAGCCAAACATGAAGCCATGCGGTCAGGAGTCCATTAATGTTCAAGTGATAACATTTAATAAGCAGACATCCTTAACTCAAGTGCGCCAAAATATGTATTTAAATATTATGACCTTATTCAACTCACTTTTTTGGTGTTTGTAAGCAAAGCCTTGAAAGTTTACTTGCTATCCAGTAAAAAACATGGATAAATCTAGCAACCTGCAGGCTGACATTTCCTTCACTATCTCATTTATACTAAAACTGATCTGAAACTGACATTGAGTGGACAGCGATTCATAAAGTGGCGAGGGACGCCACTTGATATGAATGCCATTGTTGTTTCATGCAGACCGGATGCGAAAAGAGGTGTCTCTCTGTAGGTTTGCCATTTGACACGTCCTTTTTATAGCATGATAAGATTACAGGCATTACAGTGTGTACAGCTTGTTCCCACAAATAACCAATTAGCTAAATAATCAAAAGTAATTTGTTAATTTAAAGTAATATAAAAAATAAAACTGTTTAATCATTTAGCTGCACAAAGACTTTAGTGTTGCACAATCTATATCTTTTTTCTCAGGAAACAAAAGTGAGACATGGTGTGAGGTTACTAGTTATTATTAATTAGTAACTGATGATACTGCTTGCTGTTTAGTATGCTGAATAGTTTTATCTCTTCCAATTCAGCATAAACTATTTAAAATAGCCAAATCATGGCATATCCCAAGTAAAAAGAGAACTGTAAAAGTAAGATTGAAAATGTTGTTTTTAACAAGTTATCTTGTTATTTTATTTTTTGTGAATATAGGTCTGTGTTAAAAATATATTTAGAATTAGGGCTGTACAATTGTGTGGAAACTGTGTGTTTGCTTTGAAGGAATATGTTAAATTGTGATGGAAATATAAGTTGCAAACAATCCACATTTTGCTCGCTCGTTGTTTTAAGTCATTAAAATGTTTCCAACACTCCCAGTGACCTTTAGATCTTTAGACACTATCATCAGTATCAGATGTGAGCCTCTGCTGCAGGAAGACTCTGTCCAACAGGCTGGAAATATTATTTGGATTCAAAGCAGTAGTTCATGACACTTGTTATATACAAAACAATTATTGCATTCTGAACAGTCCCATCCAATATTAGTATTCCACACACAGATATTGCAATATATTGTTTGCACCATAATGAGCAGCCATAATCAGCACCTTTTAATTAGAAAACACAAGCAGAGCAAAATTCTCAAGTCTCATCATGGCTTGGTCTAAATTCTATAACATTAGCATAAAACACTAGAGGTGCACTGAGAAATTAATTGGAATCATCTGATTTTCAGCTTAACCAGTCTTCAAAAATACATTTCTGATCAGTGAACGCACCATACTTATTAACTACCAGGTTGCACTAACAACACTCTTTGGTTTGGACAATGTTACAGAGTAAAGAAGCTATCTTCAGTATCAGTGAGCAGTTTAAAATGAAGTTGGATGAAGTACAGAGATCTAAGAAGCTACCCAAAAAGAACAACTTTATACAAAGACATGTCGGCTTCACTCAGGTCGCTACTTAAAAAGAGAGAGACTTTTAGCAGATAACAGGAAGGCTAAATGAAGTACAGGAACATTGCTATGTTTTGCTGTATTTTAATATTTTGTGGCAGACTTTTGGAAATTTAAGATTGAAGGCAAGGGTCCACATTTTCTAGGAAATAGATACAGAACTAGTCAAAGTTAACAATGCTAATAAAAGGTGCTTAGTTTCAAAATAAAAGTAAAACTGCTTTCTTACACACACAAAACGTGACAATATCTCATGCTCATAAAATAGATAAATACTGGCCACCAACAGCCAGGAGGCTGAACATAAATACTTTGAATGCTGTTCTTTACTCTTGCTTTTGTAATTGGTTCTTAAAGAGAAACTGAAATCTACTGGATTAGCATCAGCAGGCCAAAGATTTAAAAAAGTTAAAAACTGTCTACAAATTCTAATGGGTGCATCTCTTAAAAAACAAAAACGGACATAGATTTTTCTAAAGGTATTTTCAAGTACCCTTTAAAATATATTTGTTGGCTATTGTGCATCCGAATTACTACCTAGTCATAGCACTTAAACACCAGAGGCTTCAACAAAAACGTAAGAAACTGGATAGATTGTGAAATAATATTTACTCATGTGAATTGTCGATGGAAAAAACTTTATGTCTCAGGAACTGTTTTTATGGGAGGCTTACTGCAAGAAGCCCAGTTGGGCCTAGATATTATTTACCTGTGGAGGAAACTAACGATCAGGGTGATGGCAAAGAGGCCTTCCAGCCTCAAAGACTTGGAGCTTATCACCAAAGATAAATTGTCAATAAACCCGTGGAAACATTGCAAAAAACTGCTCGGCAATTATATAAAGGGTTTGATTCTTGTAATGGCAATATAGATTTCTCCACGGATTATTAAGAAGGGTATAAATTATTTTTGATGTGCCACTTATATTCCTAGATATTCCTTTATGTAAATAAAAAAGACAAAATATCAAAATATCAGAAACAAAGCTCTTGAATGAAAATGATTTTAAATTTAAATCTGCAAGAGGTACGAACAATTTTGTACAGCAGAAACACCTTTAGGTTGGTTGCTGAGATTTATCATTCTTGTTTTTTCAGTGGCATCAGTGAAATCAAGAATCTTATATTTCAAACTGTATGCTGCATGCTTCACAGAAAGGTTGTTCTAAAAAGAGCTCACAACCAACCACGAGATTGTCAATAGATCACATAAAGAGCACCTTTACAGAATTTAGGCAGAATTTAGGGGTGGCTTGAAGTTCTTAATTCAACTTACTATTGAAAAACGTATCAAAAGTGCAGCTGACAAAGTGACTCATATCTTTTTCATTCAAATTCGATAACCAAAGAGACAGCAATAGAATCAGACATCAAAACTTCAAACGGGTCATACCTGTTTCCAGAGGAACTTGTCTTCTTGGTTCATCTGCCAGGTGGTCACCACGTGAATGATGGACAGCACTGCTCCACTCAGCACCGCAGCCCTCATCCTCACAGGAAGCAGAGTGTAGATGATGTAGATGAAGAACACAGACCACCAGATTCCTTCTGAAGCACTCCTGGGCGCCACCATGAACACTCCAAACACCTGCACCAACAACAAGACTCCAATCACCAGGTAACTGACCATCCACATGTAGTCCTGGTGAAAGCCATTGCGGTTGCAAACCACCATGAGAGCCATGAAGAGAGCCATGGCCACGGACAGGGCTGATGAGTAGGCCACGTCAGGAACAGCGTGGACACAGTGGAAGGTCAGCATGATGCCACACACGATCACAAGCACCCCCATAAGCATGGTCAAGGAGCTCTGGTTCAGCCTGAAGAAGTAACGCTGGTAAAGACGTTCCAGTTTCCGGGATTGGAATTTTTTCGACTGGAATACTCGCACCACCCTCAGCCAGCAGTCCGCAGCTGTCACCACACCTCCTGCTCCGTTGGGACTCTCATCTCCCATGTCGCCGCTTCCTCCGTTGCATCCCCCTTTTCTGCCTTTTAATTCGCCATCCTCGAAGCCCAAGTCAACTGATTTCAGCCCCACTCCTTCCCCAGAAGCCCCTCCCCTCTTGCCGTAGTGATCCTCCTGCCATCCGCAGCGAACACCGAAGTTCCCCCCACCTCCAATAGCCCCAGCCACCCCTCCGCGATGGTGCTGAGGGAGGGGGGCTCCGGAAGGGGGCTCCATAGCATCCGGGTCCCGCAGACAGCTCATGTAACGCGGGCTGCAGAGAGAAGAGCCTCCCTTCCGTTTGGACTTCTTGCCATTGCGTTCACCCCACGCAGTCTTGCGGTCATCCACTCGGGCAACTAGGAGACCACTGAACCAGGACATTCTGTGTGAGTAGAGAAACAACAGTCAGTGGAGTCAGTGAAGTCCTTTAACTTCCTCCAGGAGCTTATTGTTTACCTGTCAGGGTTCTGGTACATGTTCCAGCCCTTTCCCTTACGACCGGTTCACTCATTTATCCCCCTAGACGAAATTTTGACGAAGAGAGGAGAGGTTTGTAGAAGCCGCGTTGCACGGCCAAAGGCTAGGAGTAAACAGATGCGGGCCAACTGGCACACCAAACTCCAGATGGATGTACCACACCCAACAAGCAGAGCCTAATTTCAATAAGACTCAAGTACCAGGCCTATCTCCATGGCTTCTGCTGGCTCTGGAGGGGAGAAAGTCAAAAATACAGAAGAGTAAAGAGGACAATCATGCTTTGACAAAAAATTAACATATAAAAGGTAACAAATACTAAGACAGTTTTACTGGAGAACAGCCATCAAAACTTCAACAACAATGGGGAAATAGTGGATATTTGTCTTTTTCAGGGTGGGCAGGACTTCACTCTTTTTGATTCCAGTATAACCCATTGTCTGATATAACCTCTTAAAAAAGCATTTTGGAGTTAACCAGGGAAAAGGAACAGATGGACGACATGAAGCTCTGTTTATAATCTCAATCAATGATAAACAGACAGTAAAAACATCCAGATAATAGCTGCCGGACAGAAGGACATTTTCAAAACCGTAATATTGTATTCAAAGTGACAGACTCTGGAGGCCTGTGGAACAAAATAACAACTATAAATAGAAACATCTAGAAAGTCAGATCAGAGTTTCATACTTAATATCCCCCAGATCAGAGGTTATTGCAGAGGATTTCTGATGTGTGTATGTTTTTTTTTAGTTCAAAAAATACCTAATTTACTTTATGTTGGAGGTTAGTCTGTTCCTGAGGCTGAGATGTTCGGCTATCTTTGTGTCTTATTCAGGAGCAAAGATAGGATAAAGAACGAGATGGATGGTTAGATGGGTTAGAGCTTCGTTTGCAGCAATGTAGGTGTCTGCTCTGTTGAGGTGAAGAAAGAGCTGAACCATCAAGCAAAGCTCTCAACCTAGAAGATGAACCTAGAAGCAGCTTTACAGTGATAGAACACTAAAACATTGCATCTTTCAGTGTGTATGTCAGTGAATACCTCAAGTATTCTCTTGATTGTTGTGACTTGTTTGTATGGTTTTCAGGTGTGCATTTATCTACTGATTAAGTCATATTTTATTTTATCTTATCATAATGCAGCTATAAGAACTCTGCAATGAATCCATTTTATAATATACACTAATCATCACAAATTAAAGGCACTCTGTCTAATAAGTGTAGCTCTGAACTGTCAAGGCATGGTAGACCCCTGAAGGTGTGCTACTGATGTTGTGCTGGCACCAAAATATTAGGACCAGATGCTTCCAGTCCTGTTAGTTGAGAGGTAAGAGGCCTCCATGGATCAGACTTATTTTTCCAGCACATTCCGTAACTGCTTCACTGGACTGAGATCTGGGGAGTTCGGAGGCCAAATCAATATACACATGTGCTCCTCAAACTATTACTCTATATTTTTTGCTCTGTGGCAATGCCTGTTGCCCTGCGAGAAGAGTCCACAGCCATCAGGGATACCATTTCTATGAAAGAATGTACATGGTCAGCAACAACACCTAGGTATGTGTTACGTGTCAAAGCACCACCCAAATTAATGTCAGGACCCAATGTCTCCAGGCAGAATATTGTGCAAAGCCTTACACTGTGTCGATCAGCTTGCCTTCTTCTCATAATGCAAGCTGGTACTATGTGTAAAATTTATATCAGGTCAACTATATCATTAGCATGCAAAGCCTGGCTGTATTGCACTTGAGATACATTAATCTAGGCAACACTGCATTTAAACAGTCGTCTGCATATCCTTCCATGCATTTTCTACACACACAGGTCACCAGTCCAACATGGGATAATGCAGAGACACAAAGGATAAACAACCATGCACACACCTATCCATACCTAAGGGCAATTCACTGTGGGAGGAAGGCAGAGTACCCGGAGAGAACCCACGCATGCATGGGGAGAACATGCAAACTCCATGCAGAAAGACCCCAGGCAGGGAGTTGAACCCAGGACCTTCTTGCTGCAAGGTAACAGTGCTACCAACTGTGCCACCGTTTAGCACGTCTTCTGCACAGACTTGATATTTTGATCCAATTCGAAATATATTCTGCGGCTCTAATACTGACTAATGCAGACCGGAAGGACCTTTAAAGGACTGTGATTTTGGAAACCTAGTTCTGTAGTCGTAAAATTTGTTTAAATCCTTATGTATGCCAATTTGCCCTGCAACACATCAGCTTTAACTACAAAATGTCCACGTTTGGTCTGACATATTACAGGTGTCTTGATAAAGATATACTAATCAATGTTATTGACTCCACCTGCCAGTGGTCATAATATTATGCCTAATCAGTGTAGATGATAATAGAAAGGCAGTGTGCATATTATTGGTTGGATCATGAAAAGGCTACATATGGCTCCGCATGTAGCAGCGGGTCTTCCGAGGCCACCAGACGACCAGATCCTTCACGGCTGCTGAGAGACAGCTTCGCTGCCTTGTTGCAGATAATACAGCTCCTTCTCGCCGTATTTCGCCTTCTTTCGTCCAGTACCCCTCCTCTTACTTTCGCTGGATCGACAAGAATCAAGGGGAACCAACCCTCCCATTCCCTCCTCTTCGCTTGCCTCCCATCTCCCCGGCTGCGTCCACCCGTCCCTCCTCCCCCGAACAAGGTCGACCATCTCATACCCATTTTCCAGCGTCGCGGTCCTACCAGTCGCTCGCTTGTGCTTGCATGGTTCCTGACTGAGTCCTCCGGTACCCCCTCTTTCCCTCTGCTAAAGAGGAGCGATGAGGAAGCGAACAAGGCAGTGGAAGGTAGGTGGGTGGGTGTCCATAGCTCTAAGGGGGCATTTTCAACCGGACGCTGCTCGCAAACAGCGTACACAGACTCACTCATTCCGCGGCTAAAGACATGTCTGAGACGGTGCATGCACCCCTTTGTCCCTGGGTCACTTCTCATCCAGATGTTGCAGATGCAAAAAGGAAAAGGAAAAAAAATCATTTTTTATTCTGTTTTTTAGTCCCTGCATGCTGTCATCATGCATCTGCGGCTCTGGTGTCTGGTGCCGTGCACACAAGGCCGTGTGTGTGTGTGTGTGTGTGTGTGTGTGCGTGTGCGTGCGTGTGTGTGTGCATGTGTGTGTGGCAGGGCCCGCATTCAAACAACATAGGATTCCTGTTACATAACACCGTGGCCTATGTGACAACCACAGCGGGGACCAGAAAAACCATTCCCGACTCAGGACACAAACACGCCTCTGTCAGTCAGAGATGCACGCAGTATATTAGCTGCAGTCAGTGTCCTTCAGTCTGCAGCAAAGCGATGCACTCCCAGGATTAAGCGCACCGACAAACATAAAGTACAGGAAAATAAACAAGATATTATAATGCTGCACAATCCTCAGCATCAGCCATAACATGGAGAATAAGCATGCTCTAAAAAGCCAACCCATTTTGGGATAATTTAAGTTTGAAGTTGTCATAGAAAAAACAGCCCATTTAAACACCCTCCAGAACCGTCAGCTGCACCAAGAAACGCAAACGCACCACAATGCGCCTCATCCTCCTCTATCTTTCCCGCAAACACAAGCGCAGATATGTTGTTACTGGCCGCCAGTGGAGAACATGTACTGACCGTGAATCCTTTGCCACCACCACCAATGTGAAAGCGGAGGCCTCGCAGGGTCTGTCGCCAGCTATGTCATTCTCTCCGGCACAAATGAAGCGCTCGGCGGAGCGGTGGCGGACGCGCACACGGCCCGGAGAGAAACGGCGTATGGTGTGTGTGACATATATCGGGTTTAATTCGGTCTTCAGCGTGCGGCAGTAATTCAAGAAAAAAAGCAGAGAAAAAAACGGACTCACCGTAATCATCTTCTGTTTCTATTCCCGGACACGACTGCAGCGGACAATCCGATTTTCCGTGTTGGTCGGTCGGAGCGGCCAGGATGCAGGAGCATTTGTAGCCAGGCTGGTGAAGGATGGTTCGGTCAAATTGGCCACTCTGTGGAGGATCTCCTGTCGTATTCTCGCTCCACACTCTCTTGCCTCTCCTCCCCCTGACCCTCTCGGCTTCAAGCACCACTGTCAATGTAGAGGAAACGCAAATACCGCGCTTCTGGTAACGCCTTTCAGAATAAAAACATTACCTCATTTTATCATAATGCTGAAAATTAAACAAATTTGGTAAAATAGTTATCTGTTCTCAGTCAAACGTATCACAATTGTAGTTTATGTTTCTGAAGTGATTGGTCAGATAAGATGAAGATCACAAGGAAAAAGAGAAAAACAGAGGTTGTAATGAAAGAGGGGAACACTCACCAAGATCAGTTATTGATCAGGACAAAGCACATAAGGCAAAAGGGAGAGAATATCTTGGAGATTTTGTTTTCATAAGATAAGATAAGATAGACTTTATTGATCTCACAATGGAGAAATTAACTTGTTACAGCAAACTCGTTCATTAGCTTACAGACTGAGTCACTGTGTGTCAACAAGGGTTGTTTGAACTGGTCACAGGGTAAAAAATAAAATCAACATGTCATCCATCCATCCATCATCCATCCATCCATCCATCCACCCATCCATCCATCTATCCACCCATCCATCCATCCATCCATCCACCCATCCATCCATCCACCCATCCATCCATCCATCCATCCATCATCCATCCACCCATCCATCCATCCACCCATCCATCCATCCATCCATCCATCCATCATCCATCCATCCATCCACCCATCCATCCATCCATCATCCATCCACCCATCCATCCATCCACCCATCCATCCATCCATCCATCCATCCATCATCCATCCATCCATCCACCCATCCATCATCCATCCATCCCAGTACATATGTCCATAAGACCCACAATGCCCAAACTGAGACACAAAGCCAGCATCATCGAATGTAAAATTATAAAATAGGGAGATTACAAAATGAAGCAACGTAATTTTAAACACCCATAATGTGCACAAAGACAAAACAATGAAATTTTACCTAACTGTGGAGGTTGTCAGCACTTCTATTATAAGGTAAAAAACTACCCTTCAGTAAACGTAGAAAACAAAGGAGATAAGCATAACCAAAGTTACAAACGGCATATTTTTGTTAAGAGGCGTTTAAAAACATAAGGTATGACATCAGATTAGCCAAGATAAAATATAACCACTGACAGTTGAGAATCTGACCAGAGAATCTGACCAATCTGAGCCACAGAGAACACCTAAATCTACAAGAAAGACGCACAAAAAGTCACTAAAACAATATTTCTATAGTTTACATTCCTTTAACAGTTTAATAATTTGTTTCTATTCCCCCCGTTTTTTTTACATTCCCTAACAGCATTACATCCGCTGGTGGCTTTGCGTTCACTGCTGTGATATTTGGATGAAACTGCGCTCAGTTCCGGTGTGACGCTCCCTAACTTTGGCTGCTTTGACGCAGCTCGGTTTAGCCCAGGCGCGCTGCTGCTGCTCTCGCCACAATCATTCCCACTCGGCACTCCCTCTAGCGGTGAAGAAGCATGTCCCAGCTTTGAGCTCCAGCAAGATCCAAATGGAAAACCTGCAACAAGTGATTAGATGATGCTTTTCATTTCAAAAACATTTATGATAAATTTGGTCCGTTTCTACAGTATTTATAAAGATTTAGACTTGGTTTTACTAAAAAAATAGTTTTAGTTTTTTCTCCATCAAAAGCCAGAACAACAGGAGCTATTTCGTTAGGGTAAACATTTGTATGCGCATGTATTTTCTATATATGAAATTTTTACATATTTTGTAGAATCTTTGTAAAACAAGGTATATAGTAATGCGTTTTGTTTTGTCTTTTTTCAAAGCAACAATATGTAAGACGTTTTTTTAGCAAATCCTGCAATTAAGACATTATTTTTTTTAAATGAAAGTACAATAACGTCATTGTTTTTCAGGACATAAACATAAAAACCAGATGGACTAAGGATTTATTGTACTGTAATGGTCTAATTAAAATGCTATTGAGATAGATATTTTTTGAAATGCCTTATCTATTGTTTTTTGTAATGTAATCCCTAAAATCAGGCAAAATCTAATTCTTACAGAGAAAATGTTTCAGATTGATAATTTTGAGCCATCATCAAAATTATAAAATAATGAAGTAGTATTAAAATAAATTATGCAATATGTTGAAAATTAAAGTAAAATGTTACAGCAAGTAAGTAAGTGATGTAACTCAAAATACAGCACTGCTACTGCATAAATACTCATAGTATTGATACAATTTATTTTATTGATAAATAATTTTCTGAACTAATACGACAGGTTTCTTTACTGGTACAGTACCATAAACATCCTACATTTACTTATTAGCATTATGTTTCCAGGAAGCTACTGTTAAATCTACAAACATTTTACAATGTATCAATTGTGTAAAATTTGTAAAATGAGAAAAATAAACAAACTGTAAATGTATAGTAAAGAGAATGAGTGTAATCATGTTAGATATAAGCAATAGAAAATCGATATGTATTGACTGGAATTGTTTTAGTACTGCACACCTTGTGTAGTAGCTGTTTTCTTAATATTCTAACTTTTGCTCTCTTTTTTTTGTTTTGTTACATCACAGCAAATTTAACTGCGTAGACCTTCAAACCTTTCTCTAAAATATACCCAGTCACAGTCTTTTCTTTATATTTTTGTTGCTAAATTTAATCTTATAATATTTTGTTATACATATATTGATAGAGCATTTACCAATAGCACATTAAAGATCAAGGATCAAAAAAGAACCTGAAAAAAGAACCGGCAACAAACGATACCATATCCTGTTCTTGACTGAGTTTGGGGAACGTTTACTGCATAAATTATAGAGCACCTATAACCAACAGAAGAGAACCAGTTAAATAGAGGACACTGACCAAACTGGTTGTGCAAGAATAAGAAGTCACTATGTCTACATACTGCAATTAACTTCACATCAGCAGTGGATGCATTCAGTTGCTTTTATATGCTCAGCAGCAACACCACCAATTTTAGTGTGATGATGCCCTGAGGTAACAAGAGATTTTAGGAAATCAATAGAAAAGCTGCTTTAGAACTGATAATAGGTAATACTTGTATTTTCCGTGTGACCGTACGTGTTACATAAATGACCAGCAGAGGTCGCAGCTGTGCCATGCTCTGTAACAGTTTAGGTGGACTAACAAAAGCGCAGCATTTGAAATAATAAAAGGAAGTATGTTGAAAATCTGTACATGTACTTCAACCGTATGTTTTCATTTACAATTAATTGCAGAAATATATAGCAAAAAATAACTGTATTATTATTTATCACTTGTTTCTAAGGTAATCCAGCTGGATTTTAATGTGTTTCTCAAATAGTTGCTAATATACAAGGGGAACCATTTGTAGCTAAAATTGCCATGCAATAGTATTTATACCGCTTTATCACAAACTTTGATGTGTTTCACTTTGAAGAATCACCTTTCATGGCAATTAAACTGTGAACAGAGATTTCCAAGTCTTGAGCAGATTCTAAAGTGGATTTAGGTTTGGACTTTGACTGGGCAAGTTTTACAGTGGGAATGGTGATTACAGGGTAATGCGCAATGTTGGTTTTATACCACTCCTGGAGTCTTGCACGTAAGGAAACATTTTTTTCTTTTCATTTGACCAGAGCAAGGGTCTCTAACTCCAGATCTGGAGAGCTACTATCCTGCAACTTTTACATGCATCCCTGCTCCAACACACCTCAATTAAATAATTGAATTACCTCTTTACTATGTCACAAAGTTCTGCGGAGACCTGATGACGAACAATTCATTTGATTCAGCTCTGTTGGAGCAGGGATACATCTAAAAGTTGCTGGATGGTTGCTCTCCAAGACTGGTGTTGGAGCCCCTGGACTAGAGCTTCTTACACATGTTTGCTGTTTACCCTGCATGACTTGTGGTGGATTCCAAACAGGACTTTGTACAACTGTCTTTCAACAAGTGAAGCATTATTATTATTCTTACATAAATACCAAATTTGTAGAGTGCACAACCAACAGTTGTTGTGTGGACAGATTGTGTATAGACCCACCTGAGCTGTGGATCAATGAAACTTCTCCACAATTACCAAGGAAGTATTGGCTGCTTCTCGTGACATATTCCCCTAAAATGTACTTTTTGTCCGGCCTGCAAGTTTTGGTGGATGTTTTTTTTTTTTTTGGTACGTTTGGAGTTGTCACCATACTTGGTGAGATTTTCAGAGTTTTGGATGTTGTTTTATAACCTAACCCTGCTTTAAATGTCTCCACAACTTTCTCCCTGATCATCTGGATCTGGGTTCTTTGGCCTTCATGATGCTCTTTGTTTACTAATGTTCTCTAACAAACTTCTGAGGCCTTCACAGGACAGCTGTATTTATACTATGTTAGTCTTTTGCATGAAATACTCTGAAGTGTCAGAGTCTGTGTGTGTGTGTGTGTGTGTGTGTGTGTGTGTGTGTTTGGTGTACTTGTCTACATAACCATTCAGTGTTTCTCAGTTGGTGCTGGAGTTCTCAGGTGCGCTGGATGGCAGGTGTCTCCTATTTGCTGATTGCTTGGAGGAGTACTTAAGCGGGAGGCTGCCAGCACTTTAATGCCAGAGTGTTTTGCCTTAGTTGTAACAAGCTCAGCCTCTGTTGATCTTTTGCTTCGTTTTTGAACTTCAAGTAACTTTGTATTTGGTTCCCACGCAGGTTTTTACCTGAGGCTTTGTTTACCTTGCTGAGTTCCGACTTCATTCCAGAGTTTCTCTGAGCATCTGGATTATCAACTACTGAGTTAAGGATCTAACTTCCTGTGGATTTCTCTCACTACCGTCTGTACCTTCGGACACGGACCAAGTTGGCGGCTTCCCGTTTCCTCCAACTCCAGCATACCCTGTCCCTTCCTCCATCTCAAACATCGGCACCTGAGCTCCATTTGGCTGGCACCAAGATCACAACAAAAAAGACAACTGAACGATCTTCCTTCGCAAGTTAAGACTCTGAATCTCTCTACCCCTGGTGGTTCAAGCTACAACAATTTAGTAAGCCATTTCTCAGATCTAAGTAATCAGTTACTTCATGTCATTCGTTTGTTCACCAGTTCATTCTTCTTCCTTCCCGTGCAGTTGGTGTTTCCAGTCCTCATCCCAGATTACTTTGCTGACAATAAAATCCGTAAAACTTTCTCTTCAGAGTGTTCTCTGTATGTGGGTCAGATCTATACCGAAAATGACATGAAGTTTGTGTTGCAACTTGACAAAATGTGGAAAAAAACTCAAGGGGGATAAAAACATTCACAGGACCCTGTAAAATACAACTCAGATCATAATTCTGTGTCAAAGCAGGATAACATTCTTAGGACGGCAGTAAAGATTACCTTGCCTGGGCAGAATGACCAAGAACTATGATGATCCAAGATTTTTCACTGTGTGTGTGTGTGTGTGTGTTCCTGTCTTGGCATCACAGTGAGAACCATTTTCCCGATTTCACCATCCAATTGAGGACCGTTTGTACCAAAGTGAGGACATTTTGCTGGTCCTCACGACCTATTTTGCTAACGGTTAGGTTAAGGACTAAGATGTGAATTGAGTTTAGGTTAAGGTTAGGTTTAGGCATGCACTGGTAATGATTAGGTTTAGGGTTATTGTCAGGGTTAGGGCTTAGAAAGGGTTGAAAATGACTGAAAATCAATGGAAGTCAATGGGAGTCAACACATGGTCTTCACTACATATAGCAAAACAAGAGTGTGTGTGTGTGTGTGTGTGTGTGTGTGTGTGTGTGTGTGTGCATGCAAGGCACTCCTTGCATAGTACTATAACCATCAAGTTAATTTAGGATTAAACAAAATGTTGTCACGATGAATTCTTGGAAATTGGTTTGGTTTCTAAGAAGGATCTTGTCATGTAGTGTTGGATATGATACGGCTGTTTACAAAGCTGACAGGTAATAAAACTGGAAGCACTGAACAAACACAAATGAGCAGGTTACAGACAAGGCAAACTTACACATAGGTCAATAAACTCTCTTGGGCATTCAAAAGATGAGCTTTGTGTTGCATCTATACCCCATTATCATATTTGCAAGTCATTGTGACATTTCTATGATTCCTCTGTATTACGGAATCTAAGATACAGGTTTGATGCAAAAGGGTGATGTGAAACTGTTGTGAATGTTCCTCTATAGTATTTTAAATGTGACAACTTAAATTCAATATTCTTGATTACAAAAGCTTAAAGCCTAGCTGGGTAACCAACTTAAAGCATCCTGGGAATTTATTTTTGCCACTTTAGCTGCCTTTAGATTTTTTTTTGTTTTCAGAAAAAGAACCTTTGGAATTCATTCCTTTATTGTGTTCAGTTTTGGAATTATCTTTTTTAAGATCTGCGTTTTCTTATCAGCAAGCTGCTGAACATCAAAGAAAGAAACAAACAAAAACACTTCAGTAAACAACAGAAATGCTTTTGATTGCAAGACATTCACCCATGAACAGAGTGAGAATGTAAACCTCACAAAAAGCCTTGATTCTGTCCAAACATTTTTTTTATGGCAGATAACATCCTTCTGCTTAGACCACAAGGGTTTTAGCTTATATTTCCTGATGCTGCGGTGTATTTCTCAGGTAAAAATTAAGAGTGTTGGCAGTAATGTAGACTACAACCACCCATCAACCAGCATGACATTTGGTTACCATGGAGACTGAACACAGACAGGTGGACACTCATTGCTGACCAAGGAGTAACTCTGTTTTCTTAGGTAAGCCCCCAGCTGTTTAGACTATGCAGGTCCTGCTTAGCTTGCAAGTGAGGTTTGACCTCCAACATCTGAAGGAAGTTATCAGTGTCCCTCAGACTCCAGGAATTAAATTTTGTTTCATCAAATGTTTTTATTATAAAACAGCAAAACAGGAAATGACTTGTCCATCCCTTTTCACTGAAGTAACAAGCCCTTGATGCTATATTTCTTTAATGTGAGAGTGAAGCAGATATTTTCAATAACTGCAATTTATTTACTATGACGCATATTGAGCAACATGAACATAGAGTGATGAGGACAAGACCTGGATGTCTAATCCAAACTTGTATAGTCAAAGAATTTCAAATGAGTTGTCTGACTGAACTAACATGAAACATAATTCGGTAAATATCACGTAAAAGTTTAAAATCTCAATTTTACACCCAGCAATTATTTCTGTTCTATAAGTCTATTTTTCAATATTTTTCAAAACTGCAACTACTGAAAGTGGGAAAAATAGAGAACATGTAATATGATATATGATAGAATATGATCAAAAACTTTATTTTAGAAGTACACTTCATAAAGTGAAACTCATGTTAGTCATTACACAAAGGGATTTATTTCAAGCAACTAATTCTGTTAATTTGGATGATTATGGCTTTATGCTAATGAAAGCCAATCAAGCCCAGGTAATAGCAGCAAAACAGTTCGTCTGCATTGTTTCTCATCTTCCTCCTGACAATCCTCCATAGATTCTTTATTGGATCTAGATCACAGCACAGTGATACCATGGTCCAGCGGTGCCAAGTCCTGCTGGAAAATAAGACAGAGCCCAGGTAATGCAATCCTGGTGTTGACTCTGTTCAAGCATAAGCTTCACACAAGAAATGTAACAGTTGTGGCCCATGTTGGAAACATCTGTGTGTGGTGGCTTTTGAAGCACTCATTCCAGCTGCAGTCCATGCCTAATTCTTAATACTTATCTGCTCATTAAAAAATTGAAAACTTGTTAAAATACAACAAATGCCCTGAGAGAACAACCTATCATTATGGAAAGTGAAACGTAAAATAGTGAACCTGTGCCGTGCTGCTATGAATCGATGCTGTGTATGTTTGTGTAGCCGGACCCCCCCCCCCCCCCAGGACCCAGTAGTCTCAAAAGTCTGATTCCAAGTAGCCCAAGTAGTTTCAAGCTTATTGACAAAAAAGTGACTTATCAAAAAGAATATTCCTTGTACCATTACTGTTGTTCTGATGTGAAAGGTCATTGCAGAGATTATGCTAAAACATATCGAAAAAATGTTAGAAGTAGCTTTTGTCAGTAGCTATATTTCAAAACAATTTGTATTTCTGTTTTAACTTTGGCCGAAGTTATTAGGAGCCAATGTAGGATGCCTTAAGCAGTACCATGTTCTAACTGATGAGAAAAAGCATAGAAATATACTGTTTTGTTGTTTAACAAATTAATGAAATGTTTATCAATTCCCAGTGTGTCTTTTAAAGAATCTGCAAGCAGTGCAGAATGATCCAGTAAAGCTTTTAATGTTCTAAAACAATACAGTCATACTACATGTAAAACAACTCCACATAAAATATATATTCTTATACTATATTGGGTTTTAAACAATCTACCAGCAGTGTAGAGTCATTTTTTTGAGCAGAACCCAATCTAAGGTGGCTGAAATGCCACAAAAGTTTTAAAATTGCTGTCTTTTGAGTTTTAATAAAATAAAATAAATGTTTAATAAACCCCAAACACATTTTAAGCTGCCCAGAATCCTTCCGTCCCGGTTTAACCTTTGTAATCATGTAAACCACGCAGATTCCTAAAAAATAAGTGAAACAGCCCTTTACTGGTGTTTGAATCGGACACCAACTTCAGCGACTTGTAAGGACTGACGCCTCGGCGTTAAACGTTTAATTTAGCTCCGATATTTCTAATGCTTTCTAAAGGCTCTCTGTCCTCCGATGTAACGCTTATTTTTATTCCATCATAGGTCGGAAAATAGTTTTTTCCAGCTTCGTATGGATGTTACGGGTCGCTTCATCCCTGCCTCCAGTCTTGCTCCCTATTTTTTTTCCTTCCTGCACATAGATGTATTTGGTGCCTCTTGTTTCCTCCTCCAGTAACGCATGTCTGTGTGTCGCCCGCCTCCCTGCGCTCTCAATAGATGGTGCAAGTCAAAATGTCCAAATCGCCCGTAGAGCCACTGTCTGCTGTGGAATCCGGCTCCCAGTCGCATTATTTCCAGGTAAACCCACTCACTGCAGCTCTGTCCTCACCGAGCAGGTTGCTGGAAGACGGGGTAGAGACCGTCTCAGATGCTACTTGTTGTTCCGTTTGAGGCGTCGCGGTTTGGCTGCCAGGTACTTCTTCTTTCCCCCCTCATCCTTCAGTCAAACCTCAGATTAATGCCGAAGCCACGGCAGGCTCAGACATGATGGCTTTAATCCACCCACACACAAAAAAAAGGCTGATAAAGGATGAGACCTGCTGGTTTTGGTCCAAACTCACAGATCAGGCCTTTCCTTTTCATTCAGCTATTATTATTTATTATTTTTCCTGCCGTGCATCGACGATTAACGCAGAAAAGCACAGCAGCAAAATGATAGGATTGCAGTTTTTTGTAGGTGTTAAATCAGATCATGGATCCTACTCCAACCTGTAGCCTGAAACCAGAAGCGCTTCATGCGCTGCTCCGGAAAATCCTCTGCATCTTCTAAAGACAGACCTGAGATAAATTGATTTGCGCAAAGTTTCAGCTTATCATATTTAGCTGGTGGTGGACATATGATGAAAACTTAACCGACGCACCTAGACTGAGAAACACACAAAACAACCACAAACCATGCAAGAAAATGTTACAGACGGTTATAGAGCCTTTCAGGGCCAGCTCAAGGTTGTATGAGCCCCATAATCTGATTTTGGGGCCCAGTTGGGACGTATTATTTCTCAAGACTTATTTGGAAACTGTTGCATTGTGCGTGAAATGTGTTCCCCCATGCAACAGCAGACACATAAACTGTAGAAATGATTAAATTAGGGAATTGTATTATGGCTCTGTTACTCTTGGGAGCCCACTGCTGGTTTGGGATTATTTTGCTTATGCCTTGGGACAGTTTAAGCGTTTTTTTATTTTGCAACTTTTGAGTAATTTTGGTTCCACTTCTGGCAAAATTTGACTAAAGTTGTCTTTTTTTAAATCTTTTACTTGTCTTTATATCCATGATGTCTCTTTTTGGTTTATTTTAGACCAAATAATTCTCCTAATTCATTTTGACATATTTCCAGTGTGCATGCAATGGGACCCCAGCACACACAAGCTGTAGAAATTATAAAATGGGTTTAATTAAATTTTGACTCTGTTAACAGAACCACCATAATATGAAGATATTAATTTGCATGATCACAACTGATACCTTTGACCATTTGAATATTAGTAAAATGTAAAAAGTGTTTTTCTTTTTTAAAACTTACTCTGAAAACATTGGGGCTCACTCTTGACACATTGCTACAAACAAGACACTTTTTAAGATCTATAGTCTTTGAGATAATTCAAGGGCTCTAAGGGCCCCTCTACTGGCAGCTTAGTTGGTGCATTTTATAAATATATTTTTTATTGTGCAACTTGTGGGTCCTTTTAGTTGTACACATCCAACAAATTCCATCTTTTTTGTCAAATTTGTGGTCTTTTGTATTTCTACATATCTCTTATGTCTTTTGAAATAATTTAAGATAGATATGGGATATTTTATCATATTGGTATTTTTGTTATCTATTAAAAGTGTTAAATTAGACATTTTGTAAATGCATGTTCTTGACATCACTAATCACTTATTCGTGGCCCCCCATCCCTACATATGACAACAGCATGGTGCTGTAAATATTGTTACTACAGTACATTTCCAGGACTATGGTGGAGTAAAGTGCTTTTATAACCAATCAGATTAAATGATAGGTATATTATATTTTAGGAATTACTAAAGTGTAATAAATACACATCTGTCTCATTATTTGACCTGTACTGCCTGTTGTTGCCTCATCTATATGTGTATTTTACCCACACAGTTGCCCAGGAAGTTGCCTAAACGCAAGAGCCGCTTCAAACGCTCAGATGGCAGCACGTCCTCAGACACAACGTCCAGCTTCATCAAACGGCAGGTAAAAGGTTTCTTCCCGTCAAAACAGATCGATGCACATCTCTGTCAGTGAATGATTATTAACATAAGTGGGAATTTCTTCCATATAAAATGTAGGTCAGGATATGGGAAGGGTTTCATCCTATGTGGAGTGTAAGCATACTATGCTAACAGTATGGACGTTTCTAGCTGAGTATTAACTGTCTTGATTTGTAATGTCGGTTGGTTTCTGTTCAACCACATTGCTGATGCCTATGTTGCATGTGCTGTTTGAGTCCAATAGAGAGCAGCAAAATGCTTGAAAATGGAAGTGTGTTGCACTGAAATCCCAACACAGCCTAGACATTTTAATTAGTCATTTCAGGTCAGACACTTTTGGAAGACCCAATTTGGTTATTTAAGATGACTGCTGTGATTAAAATTATATTTAAAAGTCTTCCCTCGGAGTGAAACTGTTAGGTCTCATCTACACAGGTTGATTTGGAAAAAATATGGGTCCACACCTTGCTTCTGAAGAAACATTTGACTTGATCTCACCGTGTAAAGCAAAGGAAACTGCACTTAAATTCAAATATGAGACAGATTAGAGTCCAGAGGTTTAACTAGGGACTGTGCAGACAAAGCTCAACCTAAATCACTACAACCTACATGCCTCAGTGCATGAAAGAGGACAAAAGTCAAGGCTTTGAAAGCCTAGGCATTGCATTTAGTGAAATAAACCATTGTGTAATGCAGAAAATGTTCTTCTGCTGGGTATTATTTTAATAAGAAAACTAGACTGGATATTCTGTTTGTTTAATCTTCTAAATATTTAGGGACCTAACGAGTAAATTACTTGAAAAGTAATCTGTTGCATTCAGTTTCCCTTGGATTTTTCTTCTAGTTGCAGCTCACTTCTGCCAGGCATTGCTCCTTTATTCATGGCATTTATTCATAAACTCGTAAACAACCTGTGACACAAAAGTCAACATCCAATGAAACCTTTTTTACATTTTGTCACATTAAAACCAGAAATTTTAGCGTATTTTATTGGAATTTATGTGACTGCCTAAAGCAAAGCATTGCACAATTTTAAAGTTAAAGGGTTTTTTCTTTCTTTTTTTTTACAAATAAAAGTTTGAAAATTATAAAGTGCATTTACTGTGATAGCTCTATGAAACTCTATAAGAGCCAGCACTAACCTGTGCACAATTTAATCTCAGAAAAATATCCTGCTGTTCTGTGAAGGCCTCAGAGGTTTGTTAGAGAACAATAGTGAACAAACATCATCATGAAGACCAAGGAACGCAGCAGAACGATCTGGAATAAAGTTGTCAAGATGTCACAAAGTTAGATCATAAACAATATGACAAGCTTCCCAAATTCATCATCCTCCCTGTTAAACATGGTGGTGGCAGCATCATGCTTTGGGTCACTCTATTCAGCAGGCACATGAAAGTTGATCAGAGTTCAGAATCAGAATCAGAAAAGCTTTATTGCCAAGTACGTTTTTGGACATACAAGGAATTTGTTTTGGCGTAGTCGGTGCAATACAGTACAAATTAAACAGTATAAACATATCTACAATATAATATAAATATATGTGCACAGTTTTAAGTGAGTGAGAGTAAATATAGAGCAGTATAAGATGCAAGAGCAATACAACAGTGCAGGTGATCATTGTGCAAGTATGGCAGTGCAAGTAAAGCAGGAGTCCAAGCTGAACGTTAATGTAACGCATAGAGTTACAGGTTACAGGTGTCCTGTCAGCAAAAAAACGGGGGGGGTGTGGGTGAAAGGGAGAGTGTCAGGGTGGTTTCCGGGCTTTGTTAACCAGGCTGGTGGCAGATGGGAAAAAACTGTTCTTGTGGTGTGAGGTTTTGGTCCGGATGGACCGCAGCCTCCTGCCAGAGGGGAGAGTCTCAAAGAGTCTGTGACCGGGGTGGGAGGGATCAGCCAGAATCTTCCCTGCCCGCTTCAGGGTCCTGGAGGTGTACAGTTCCTGGAGCGACAGTAGACTGCAGCCAATCACCTTCTCAGCAGACCGAATGACACGCTGCAGCCTGCCCTTATCCTTGGCTGTAGCAGCGGCGTACCAGATGGTGATGGAGGAGGTGAGGATGGACTCAATGATGGCTGTGTAGAAGTGCACCATCATAGTCTTTGGCAGGTTGAATTTCTTCAGCTGCCGCAGGAAGAACATCCTCTGCTGGGCTTTCTTGATGAGGGAGCTGATGTTTGGCTCCCACTTGAGATCCTGGGAGATGATGGTTCCCAGGAAGCGGAAAGATTCCACAGTGTCAATTGTGGAGTCACAGAGGGTGATGGGGGCAGGTGGGGCCGGGTTCTGCTTGAAGTCCACAACCATCTCTACTGTCTTTAGAGCGTTGAGCTCAAGGTTGTTCTGGCTGCACCAGTCCAACAGATGGTCCACCTCCCATCTGTACGCGGACTCGTCACCATCAGAGATGAGTCCGATCAGGGTGGTGTCGACCGCAAACTTCAGAAGCTTGACAGACTGGTGACTGGAGGTGCAGCTGTTGGTGTACAGTTGATGGGAAGATGGATGGAGCTAAATATGGGACAATCCTGGAAGAAGATCTGTTAGATGCTGCAAAAGGCTGGAGCATACGGGCAGAGCTCAATGGAATGGTTAAGATCAAAGTATATTCATATTAAATCGACCCAGTCAAAGTCTAGACTTGAATCCAATTGAGAATCTGTGGCATGACTTGACAATCAATGCTCTGTGACCTTCTTCATCCAATCGGACTGAGCTTCAGCTTTTTCGCAAAGAAAAATGGGCATAAATTTCAGTCTCTAGGTGTGCAAAGTTGGTGGAAGCGTTCCCCAAAATAATTGCAGCTGTAACGGCACCAACAGGTGGTTCTACATAGCGTTGACTCAGGGAGGCTGAATATAAACTCACACGACACTACTCAGATCTTTCCTTGTAAAAGAACAAAAACGTGCCATTTTTCTACTACTACAGTTATGCACTACTTCATGGTGGTCTCTCAAGTGAAATATACAGGTCCTTCTCAAAATATTAGCATATTGTGATAAAGTTAATTATTTTCCATAATGTCATGATGAAAATTTAACATTCATATATTTTAGATTCATTGCACACTAACTGAAATATTTCAGGTCTTTTATTGTCTTAATATGGATGATTTTGGCATACAGCTCATGAAAACCCAAAATTCCTATCTCACAAAATTAGCATATTTCATCCGACCAATAAAAGAAAAGTGTTTTTAATACAAAAAACGTCAACCTTCAAATAATCATGTACAGTTATGCACTCAATACTTGGTCGGGAATCCTTTTGCAGAAATGACTGCTTCCATGCGGCGTGGCATGGAGGCAATCAGCCTGTGGGACTGCTGAGGTCTTATGGAGGCCCAGGATGCTTCGATAGCGGCCTTTAGCTCATCCAGAGTGTTGGGTCTTGAGTCTCTCAACGTTCTCTTCACAATATCTCACAGATTCTCTATGGGGTTCAGGTCAGGAGAGTTGGCAGGCCAATTGAGCACAGTGATACCATGGTCAGTAAACAATTTACCAGTGGTTTTGGCACTGTGAGCAGGTGCCAGGTCGTGCTGAAAAATGAAATCTTCATCTCCATAAAGCTTTTCAGCAGATGGAAGCATGAAGTGCTCCAAAATCTCCTGATAGCTAGCTGCATTGACCCTGCCCTTGATAAAACACAGTGGACCAACACCAGCAGCTGAAACGGCACCCCAGACCATCACTGACTGTGGGTACTTGACACTGGACTTCTGGCATTTTGGCATTTCCTTCTCCCCAGTCTTCCTCCAGACTCTGGCACCTTGATTTCCGAATGACATGCAGAATTTGCTTTCATCTGAAAAAAGTACTTTGGACCACTGAGCAACAGTCCAGTGCTGCTTCTCTGTAGCCCAGGTCAGGCGCTTCTGCCGCTGTCTCTGGTTCAAAAGTGGCTTGACCTGGGGAATGCGGCACCTGTAGCCCATTTCCTGCACACGCCTGTGCACGGTGGCTCTGGGTGTTTCTACTCCAGACTCAGTCCACTGCTTCCGCAGGTCCCCCAAGGTCTGGAATCGGCCCTTCTCCACAATCTTCCTCAGGGTCCGGTCACCTCTTCTCGTTGAACTCCGTGCAGACAATCCGCCATGATTTTTCCTAATATTACATTTTGGAAAGGAGGAATCTGAGCAACACTTGAAGGCAACACTTTACTATATTTGTAAATCACTCGCCACTCAGAACATATGTATTTAAACAATTATAATGTAATATTAATGTCAGCACAAAAATAGCATAGTATATACAGGTTTTGCACTTTATTTGGGAATTATTAAATGCCTTTCAACACTAAAATGTGTGAATATTGATAAAGACCAAATGTCCTCCTGCCTTGTCTGAGCATACACAGCTGATGATCAATGATACACTCAGATTTCACCAGGTTCTATGTGCCTCACGATGAGTTAAAAGTGATCCTTGAATCAACTGCAGCTTAAGCTGGAATCACACTACACTATTTTTTTGCCCCATTTTATCCCCAATTCCCAGTCGGGGAAGTCTGTGCCAGTCTGCACTAGTTTTTGTCAGCTGGCAGGGCGAGTAAGAACAGCTGTGAGACGGGATGAAGACTGCAGTCTGCCAGCGTGACAGGGGAACCGACCCGATCTCAGTCGCAGTCAAATAAACATGTTTGATTTTTTTAAGGAGGATCTAGTCACAGTCAGCTATTGTGAACTGATAGCAGGCCCTTCTGCAAACCTGTGTTGCTGACAACTAATGAAAGAGAGGATGGGACGTGGCAACAGCTGCAAGCCAACTTTTTCATTAAACTTTTTTTGTAACTATACATCATTATGAACATAAACACACTAGGCTTATTGCAGGCTATTACCTAACTAATTACAATCACATAGTGATAAAAAGCAAACAAAAAACAAGTGAGAGATACCCGGATGTTTAAAATTTAAATATAGCAAAATATCAAAGGCCTTACCAAAATGAACTAAACAATTTAAATATAGCACATAAAGGTAATGGGCCTTAATTTAACAACTTAACATTTCTGAATGAAATATATTTCACACAGGCAAAACCTATGTGTGATAGATTGTCCAACATAATTGTGTTTTCTGTTAAGATAGAATCAACATTTTTGATGTTGACAGTGATTCTGAAACCCTGAAACCTCAAACATGTTTCAAACTCTCACCATGAGTAGAACAAAGAATAAGACCAAAACTATCCAAATCATATTCACTTGTGGCTTAAACCTAACATATTTTAAATTGCATGTCTTTTATTTATGGGAGAGTGTATCAGAAGTATGACCTATTTAAATTCTGAGACCGTCTTCTATTAGCGCCACCTTCTATTATGTTTGTGCCTTCAAATTGTTGCCTTGTGAGAGTTTACATGAGAGTTTGATGCATTCAGTTGGCTTTAGTTGGTCTAAAACAACCTCACTTAGGAGGAGTAGATTTATTAACATGTGGAGACTTAAATGTCTCCACCACCAATTCTATAGAAGCATAGAAGGAGCTGCTTCACCTGCTCATTTTAGCTAACTATCTATGTTTAATTCCCAAAGAAAATTCCAAATCCTAGCTTATGATATTGATAGATTAGTACATCATCCTAATAAAATGGATAATGTGTTTGATTCTTTATTGTATTTGTTATTTCAGTTGCTTTTGTTCTGCCTTTACATTTAAACCAGTCCTGTTCAGATTCACTCAGTTACAAATTAAATCCAGATAGGCATGGATTGTTAGATGAATCAGTTAATTCCCAGAAGGCAGATTTCTCTGTGATGGATTTTGTCAGGTCCTGTGTCAGGTCGTTTTTCCTAGTTTACAAAAAGAATGACTTTCAGACCCCTTTAATCATTGTAAAGTCCTCCATTTGACTACCTTGCTATTTTTTTATCACACTCCACAATATGCTGAAAATATCATGTTCAATACTGGACTGCAACTAAATGAAAAAGCAGCCAAAGTACAAAGAAAACTGTGAAAGACCATCAGAAGGCCTGGAGTACTGCTGATATATCTACAATACAATGACAGATTACAAGAAAGATCTGCTAGTAATTAGGGTTCATTTAAACGTTTTGCACAACACAGAATTCTTCTTGACTGTCAAATAGAAACACTTCCTTCTAATTGTGAAGCTAAACACAAGCAGAACCAGATTTCATGATTAGAAAGTACCCATTAACACCTCCCTGAAGTTATTTAAAAGACTAAAAATTTTTATACTTTCTTCTCAGAATGAATGGTCATCAGAAACAGGGTTAAAAATACCTGCATTTCATTCATATGGCTGTTGTTTTAGGGAATGTGGAACAATGTAACAATGAGGTTTTAGGTAGAAAGGCAAAAGTGCGGAGCAGGCATTTTCTTCAGCAGGGACATTAGTTATCCCGATTTGAGGGAGAGCTTAATGAAAATCTCCAGATTTCCAGGGAATATCGTGCTACTTAAAATATTCACGGTGCTTGTTTTGAAGGCCTCGGCTGGTGTGAGGATGATGTGTGGGATCAATGTTCAAACAAGCACCTCAAGTTTGTTTTCCATCAGTACCTTACCTCCACACACACAGATAACACACCACCTCCTGCTCCCACTGACAAAGGCTTTCACACAGAGGGAGTAAAATTTACACACAGAGCAGATAGTTTATTCCATGTGATGGGGTGGGGTGTGACTATGGAGGAGCAGCGGAGTATGACTCATTTCTGCAGCAGGATACTGTATGGATACATGTGTTAGATGTAGGACATGAGCAGGAGGAGAAATCTTGAGGGAGGCATCGATAAAAACAGCAGGTCCTTCTCTCTGATTCTTCTCTCGGCCGCTGCACGTTCAATCAGACTTAAGGAATAACAAGTGAGTGATGTAAAAATTTGAGGAGGTGGGTTTTATCGAGTGACGCAAATGCTGCGTTGGTTGTTGTGTTGTGATGTGAGAATGTGGGGTGTGAGGATGTGGGGTAAGGATAGAAAAGAAGGTGTTGCCAGTTTCTGCTCCAGTGCAGGTCGTCCCTTTTTAGGGAATGGGACATAGCGCAGTCCGTCTGCATACAACCGGTAGTATATAAAGAGAGAGGGACCGGCAGCAGCAGCATCACCACATTAGCTGAGTAAGTATGAAGTATTCCTGTCAGAGATTCCTGTGTTGTCTTCCATCACCTTTCCTCCAGCCACCCCCGACCTCCCAACCCTTTTAGCGGGGCTTTTGTTTCCCTCTTTCCTGCACCTGTTTTACTTTCTGTTTGCGCTCAGTCTGCATGCAGTCTGCACAGTTCTTTGCAGCCTTGTTTGATCGATTTTACATACAGCGCACCCAATATCAACAGAGTGATTTATTGAATGCTGTTTACAAGACCAGTAGCTAGCTTTGAAATGAATGTTTCTTCAGTGATCTTCGGGTTTCGGTCCTGATTGTGGTTGTTTTACTTATCATAAAGGTCCAACCTGCCTGCAAAAATATAGAGAATTATAGAATTATTGTTGCCAGATCATGCCATGGATTGGCATGATCTCTGTGTGTTTAATTATACCATAACATTTCAATACTTTGATCAGCTAACTCCATGAATGCAGCAGATGTTTGAGCTATGATTTTGCTGCTGTGGGAGTGTAGAAATAAAAGTCAGATTGTTGATTTTCAGTGACAGACTAACAATTGTTTTGCAAATAAAAATATGAAAAGCATGGCATGCATTTGTACTTAGTCCCCTTTTCTCTGATACTCCTAAATAAATAATAACCCACACAACCAGCTGAATTCATCATCTGAAAATGGAAAAAGTGCAGCACACCTACAAAGGTGTCCACCCAAACTGACAGGCTGAGTAAGGAGAACATTGATTAAAGAAGCAGCCAAGGGGCCAATGATAACTCTGGAGAAGCTGCAAACATCCAAGGCTCAGGTGGTTGGTTTTTGCTCCAGGACAAACATTAGTCATGCACTTTACAAATCTGGCTTCTTTGGAAGAGGGTCAAGAAGAAATGTGTTGTTGAATCAAAGCCACAAGCCATGTAGGGTAAACTGCAAACTTGTGGAAGAATGAGCTCTGTTCCCATAACACCATGTGCTGCAGAAAACGAACACTGCGCATTACCCACAATCCACACATGTGGCGGTGGCAGCATCATGCTATGGGGAACCCTTTTTTTGAACAAGGACAGGGAAGCCATTTACATTTGGTAGCAAGATGGAGCTAAAAACAGGGAATGGCCTAGTCAAAGTCCAGAGTAAATTCAATTGAGAATCTGTGGCAAGACTCACAGTTGCTCTCCATCTAATCTGACAGTTTGAGATTGTTTGCAATGAGCAGTAGGCAAAGATTTCAGGATCAGATGTCTAAATCTGAGGTAGACCACCTTTATAATAAAAATCATGTATAATTTTCTTTCCACATCATTATTATGCACTACTTTGTGTTGGATCTATCAAATAAAATTATTTAATAAAAGTCAGTAATTGTAATGTGACAAAATGAGAAAAAAAATTAAATGTCATGGAAACTGTATTTCAAAAGAAACCAAAGCTGTTCACCAGAAACAGTGACAAATTGCCGTGAAGTTGCGAGTAATACAAGAGCTTTTTCTTTCTTGTCGCAACACGCCATATTGGCATGAACCTGAAGAACTGTCTGGTTAAAGTATGTTTCTATATCTCCCTATCATACTGACAAGGCAAAGGTTTAGCACAACTTAGTGTCAGCTGATGATAAAACATTTTGTGGGGAGCACTAGAGGTCGAGGATTATCACACAACAATACACTCTTCTTAAACAAATCCGTCCACGGTCACTTGCCAGAGGCTGAATTTTAAGTATGGTCAGTCCGGTCCAAACTCCTGCATCCACTTTCTTTACTCCAGCAAGAGCCTAGTGAAATTAATATTTTGTAAATAAACGAGGCTGTGATACTGTGTGTAAATGCTGCTGCCATTGTCTCCTGTCTTCTCGTTGTTGTTGTTGTCTGACGCTGTTTGCATCTCTAAGCTGCCAGGGTGTGACTTTAAATGACAAGTATCATGAATTAATCAGATTAATTAATCAGACTGATCTTTAACCAAATAGAGACAAGCATGAAGTCACATGGAAGCCAAGAGTTTAAGAACATGCATACAAACTAATTTGGCCAGCGCCACTTGCAATTGAAACGTATGTATTTAGGCTTACACAAAAAATAAACTCAAAATGGAATTGGGATGTTGAAAAATCAAACATCATGTACATTTTATGAGTGAAAAGATGTAATAATTACTTTTCATTTCGTAATTTATGTTCACTGTGGCTATACTTTTTTCATGCAATTTTGACGAAGGCGGCACCCCAGTGCCCCCTATTAACAACAAGCCGCCGCTGGCCGAACTCCAGGGTCAGGCAGCACTTTAGGGAACGTTTGATCTCCCTTTATTCTATTGGTAGAGTATACATTTTCATTGTTGTGGATCTTGTTTACTAATTTCTTGGGAGAAAAAATTGTGATAACTCTCAAAAATTGAAAGTCAAATTAACTATTATAATTATTTTGCAGCGCTACAATGTTTGCATCTTTATTCTAGTATTTTTGGAAATGGACAATCAAATTTTTTTCTAATGCCATTCAAAATGATTGTATCTCTTGGGATGAAAGTTCAATGCTCTATACAGTTTATGAGAATCCCCAAGTGGTCAAATTATTATTAGTTAAATAAATCAAAAAACAGGTCTGACTTCTGAGCTGAATCAGCCAGTTCTAGCATTCAGCATGCTGAGGTGAGCGAACCTTCTTCAGTGCAGATGGAGCATCTCTACTGATAAAGTAATGTTATTATCGATATTATTATTAATGTTATTATTGTCGTGTTGCATTTAGGTATATTTTTTAGCAGTGGTGTATATGTACAGTATACGTGGGGTCTTTGAGTTGCAATGCTCATGCCACAGAATTTTACAAAATCTGTGGCAGGATGGATAAGTTGAAAAATAAATTGCAAATTCTGCAGTATCAGAAATGTAGACAGAAGATGCTGAAATGTTATTTACTTAAAACCACGTATCTTTATACAGCATTGTTAAAGCAGACATGCAATAGTGTCACAGGAGTATCTGAGTCAGGAATGTTCATTACATAAAGCAAACAGGGTTCGATCTCACAAACACCTGAGAATTGGACAGTTATTGGAAAAGACCTTGGGTTCTCTCTGGTATTACTGCTTATGTTCAGGATTTCAGAGATCGCACTGTTCCTGTTCATGAAGATGATCAAGATCTGAAATGACCTCAGTGCAGTGTTTCACCTAATAGCATGTTATAGTGACACATTCAGCATGTTACAGGGATAGGTGCAGGTTTTTACAGATATGTCATTCAAATCTATACCATGCCAAGTATACTTTTCTTCAAATATAGTGTCAATAAATATTGGGTTTATTTAGTTGGTGATAAGAACTTTTCTATAAACGTTTCTTGAACATAAATCTATCAACGGTCAATTGTCTGCTGGATTTTTAAGTCTGGTCTGTCATGTCCAAATTCCATTATCTGCTTATTTCCCTTCAGCAAAAGCCTTGTGAAATTATTATTTTGTCAATAAATGACCAAATTTTTACCACTGCACCATTTCCTCCTGCCTTGTTGTCTGATTCTTCCCTTTTGCATCTGTATGTTTAAATGGCATTTGCATCTAAGCTGCCAAGGGTGTGACTTTGATTGACACCTATAATGAAATAATCAGATTGGATGAAGAATGATTTACCACAGGCGCAGAGAGCCGCACCCAGAGAAGAACAATTAAGTAACAAATTAAAGACCAACATGAAGTCACACTGAAGCCTAAAGTTTAAGAACATACATACACACTCATTTCCTGGCACCCCTCTCCATTGAAATGAATGTATTTAGGCAAGTGGTGTCCAACTCTAGTCCTTAAGGGTCAATGTACTGCATGTTCTCACACAGCTTATTTAAATGGTTAAATTATTGTCTCAACATGTCTTCAACTTCTCCAGAGGCCTGGTAATTAACCAATCATTTGCCCTTTTTCCACCGGCTTTATTTAGCCTGATTCCACTCCATTCGGCTTGCTTTGCGAGCGTTTCCATTACTGTTTTTTTCCGTACCAGTATCTCCTTTTTAATCCTTGCTCCTGAGCCGCTACAATTGGGGCTGAGTAGGGACTACATGTGAGGTGAACAGACTGCTGTTCACCGATTGTCCATGGGACCTGGAGAAATGTGAAGGTTTTTGCTGAGGTAGTACAGGGAAAAGTTAATAACACTCAAGAACGACTACAATAATATTGAGGACCAAAATGGCCAAAGCAGGTGACACCGAAATGTAATTTTAGTATTTACAAATCATAAACCATGCCTGAAGGGTGAAAGAAAAGAAAAATTACACATCAGCTTAATGATTTACTCACAGGCAGGATGCTTTATTTCTTTAATAACTACCTAAATCAAAAACCGTGGTTTTGCTCTTTAAAGTGGTGGTTAATTGCCATGGCTGAGACAAAAACTTCCTCATAAAGTCCAAAATTTTAACTTCTTCAGGCAGACTTCTCTTCTCTCCACTTCTTCTGCCACACACCCTCGCATCAAAACCCCTGGCTGGGCTGTGTTCCAGATAATTATCCAAGTGGATAATTTTATATACATATTGCATTTACACTAATACAAACAAATATTTGTATTTTATTTATTTATGTAATTTTCTATTTATTTATTATTGTTATTTTTATTGTTTCACACAGATTTTTTTAATGTGACAGTGTAACACAGTAACGTTAATAGCGGTACATCGCACTACAGTGATGGCTGGAGGCTGGGCTTCAAGCCATAGCTTCAGCCATCAACAGGTCCATGGAAACGCAACAGGTTCTGTGCTGAGAAGAGCGAGACCGCGTGGAGTGGAGCCGACACCGGCCCTTGAGACACCACTGATTTAGGCCTACACAAAATATAACTCCAGATAAACCCAAAATGAAATGGGAATGCTGAAAAATCAAGTCAGATGCATTTTATTAGTGAACAGATGTGATGATGACTTTTAATTTCGTATTTTATGTTTCTGTGTCTATACCTTTTTCCTGCAGTTCAGATGGGGGCGGTGCCCTGTTAACATGCCACCACTGGGTTTATTTTTAAAATCCTTGTATAAAGTATAGCTTAACATGAAGTGGCTCTAATAAATGTTTCGTATATTACCAAAGTCTTTAACTTTATCTCTTACACCAATCAGTCAAAATGAACCCACAGATAATTACCACATATTCATATCTCGACCAGTGGGCAAGGGGTGGAATACATCCTGGACAGGTCAGCAGTCCATCACATGCAAGCACAGACATACAAACAGCCATGCACACACAATCACTCAGAGCTAAGGAAAGTTTACATTTTTTAAAACTCAAATGGTTAAATAACTCTTGGTGAACCAACATACTGCAGCAGATCTATCCAGAAACTAGTTGGCGAACAAACGTGAGATTTTTGCTGCTCTATAGGGTTTTATAGTTCAGCTAAAGGTAAAAATGGACTCAGAGCTCAGATGTAAAAAATGATGGACATTATGGACTTAATGTCTTCCAGCCTGTAACTTTAGTATTCGGTTTGTTTCCTCATGGTGTTCAGACAAATCAGCAAAGCCGTGAAATTGTATATGTTTTCTAATATTTCCCTGGGGAAGCCCATTCAGTGGGAACAGAATAAGTCCCAGATCCTGTGCAGCACCATACACGACTTTGGTATTAACAGATGATTCATTGTGTACAATGTGTCAGTGATAGATCAAGAATCCAAACTTATGTTTTTTTTGAGCCACCTTAAAGGCCTTTGGAACATAACGAGTAAATAAGACAGGTTGACCATGCTGGGCACAGGGCTACTGATGAAAGATAAAACCTCCTTAAACAAGCAGCTAATTGGGTTGGCTCTGATCATCTCTGTAAACTCTGTGTGTACTAAGTGCATACGATGACTTTTTCAGTGCTCTGTTTGTGAAAACCTAATAGGATCAAGAGAATAAAGTAACATTTCTGTAGAAACCCTAACCTAATTAGCGCTGAACCCCCTCGTTGAGGAGCCCCTGGACTGTTGGATAATTTCGGCCTCTCAGGGCTCGACTAGTTGGGTGACACACTTCTTACTCACTTGGCCCCCACCCTGCGGAGTTGGGGCCATCAGTGTTGCAGTGTGTGAAGAATAATCACAGAAGCAGAGGAGGAAGAAGCAGAGTTAAATTTAGCCTGCACATGGAGATGTTAGCAGGAATAAAACAAGACATCCCAAAAACAAGAAGATTAAGATGTTGCTTTCATTGGTTCAGTCTGCATTGCAGTGAAACCTCTCCTAGATAAGCCCCTGCTGTATGTCCCACTACTCTTGGTAAAGCGAAGGGGCGGGGGGTTGTTTTTTAAAGAGGTGGTCAGGCCAAGGAGCAGACAGGAGGTGTTCACAGTGTCATCTCCAAACACAAAGAACAGCAATCATCCCGTTTTTAAAAAACCCTTAAATGTAACGCCTCTACTCCGCGCCCACCACCACATTTATTCTGCTTTTATGTCTGTGAGGGTTTCTGAGCATTCCCAGTGAAGACAGGGACACAGCACAGTGAGAATATTCACATTTATGTCTTTATCAGGTTCTAGCGCCGTACTTTTAATCAGCCAGGTATGCACTTTTTTTCTCATATCTCTGTCGCATATATTCATTTTCATGTTTGTTCTTTATTGTCTCTTGGATCTCATTTTGTCCCTCAAGATAGCCTCTGTTCTTCTAACCCCTCTTCTCTCCCATCATCTGTCAGTTGCTTGTACACTCCCTCAGTGCATCTCAGTGTATCTTTAGCCGTATCCATCACTCTTATCTCTCTCTCCCTCTCCCTTCTGTGTCCACCCATTCCTGCTCACCCTCCTTTTCCCTCTGTCAGCACTGCTCCGGCTCTGGTGCAGTGGTGCCTCGCAGAGCTTGCAAGTGCTAGAAATCACATCTAGTTATCTAACACAGATGCCAAACCAAAAAAAGAAACGAAGAGAGGTGTTCGCTCACAGAGCTGCTGTCAATAATCCTTCATTCTGGGTTCCATGAATGTATTCTGCAAAGGTGTTGGTGGTTCTGGTCTTTGTTTGGGAACTTCTTTGTGTATGTTGTTGCGTTGCTAATTGGTCCTCCAGAGGATGCGTTTGTATATGTTGGAAAGATGGATGACCAGGACCAAGCTTATACTCTCTGGAGGAGAGGAAAACCAGTGAAAATAGTATCAGACGCTGTTCAGACGTGTCTTTTCTTTAGAAGAATATTGTTAAGATTTTTCCTGAGTCAACGGCTTTACCTGTGAAGTAATTTGTGTTATTCTTGGTTTAGTCTCAGCTGTGGTGCTTCTTCTCACTGACAGATTCAGGACTCAAATATAGTACTATAAAAAAGTATTTGGCCCCTTACTGAATTTTTTCAGTTCTTGTTTTTTTCACACTATCCTAAGTAGATACAAATTGCAATGTTCAGATTATGATTTCATTTATGAGTGAAAAAGCTTTGCAGACTAACCTTGGCCTTCTAAAATGAGCTTAAAGTCACAGTTTGACTGTGTTATACTGTGTGTAATGCTGTTACTTTTACAACAGATTTAACCAGATACATGCCTTCAAAAAGTTACAGTTTTGGCAGACCAAAATATTTTTGGTTGGATTTTTTTTTTTTCTGGCAAATGTTTGACGGGCCTTTGTGTTCTTGGTGCTTTTGGTCAGCAGTGGTTTTAGCCTTGGAATTCTCCCATTGATACCACTTTCGTAATCTCTTTTTCTTATTGTTGAATGATAAACACTGAACTTAAATGTGGCAAGTGAAACCTGCAGCGATTTAGATGTTGCTCTGGGTTCTTTTGTGACCTCTTGGATGAATCGTCAATGTGCTCTTGGAGTAATGTTAGTAGACGAGCCACTGCTGGAAAGGTTCACTTCTGTTCCATGTTTTCTCCCTTTGTAGATAATGATTCTCACTGTGGTTTGGCTGTATAACCCTTCACAGACTGATAGATGTCAATAATGTAGTTTTCTCTTTTGTTCTTAGATTCTCTTAAGATCAGGGCATGATGTGCTGCTTTTTAAGATTTGTTTTCCTACTTAATGTTGTCAGTCAGGTCCTGTTTAGGTGATTTCTCGATTCTACAGGTCCGGCAGTAATCACATCTGGGTGTTGCTGGTGAAATTTAACTCAAAATAATGTGGATAATGAAACCTAATTCCTGATAGAACAAAGAGGACAATTACTTTTTCACATAAGGCCAGGTTGGTTTGGTTTCTTTTTTTATTAAATTATATCATCTTTTGAAGATTACTTTTTGTTTTTACTCCAGTTATCTTTCTTTGATATTTACATTTATTTAATCTTTTTAAAAATTTGTTTTACTTTTTTAAACACTCTGATTGCACTCTGCTATCTTTTGCTTTCAGCTTAATGTGCTAGCCATTCCTGCTTACACTGAAAAATGATAACCAGTGTGTATTTCTCTAATGAGAAGTCTCTGGAGAACAAACAGGGGAATAAAAGATGTATGTGCTGCACTGAGGGGGATGTTGGAATGGATTGGGGCCAAGCAAGAGAGAAGAGGAAGCAATGTTTCCTTTGTGCTATATTTGGTCTGTCATAAGATAGCTGGCGTGGGAGAGCGGTGCATTGTTTCATAGATCCCCACATGAATTCGGTCATGAATGCACACACATATTTACATGCACACCTGCATGTAGACAGACTGCGGAAGAGGACACAGATGAGGGAGCTGTCCAGCAGAAACAGCAGGTCTGTTTTACTGTTCTCAGTTTTGTGCTTTATAGGTCTGAGCAGAAGATGTGCGTCATGCAAAATGAATTCCTTCATACCAACTAATCTCGATTCTGTCCTGACAGGGGTCGGCTGATTCTTATACCAGTAGACCGTCGGATTCAGACCTGTCAGCCGAGGAGGACCGCGAGGCGTATCGGCGTGAAGCCGAACGCCAGGCACAGCAGCAGCTCGACAGAGCTAAGGTACACCGCCAGGGGCTCCTCCAAACAGTTTTCAAAGGGGTGGTCAGGAGGGGGCTGCTAACCATTTAGGTATAAAACAGCAAAACTAAAAACCCATAACAGAATTTCGGGAGTTTTATTGTGTTGTTGATATATGAAGGCCATTAGAATTAACGTACTGAGGCTGAGGACTCATCATCTGAACATCTTTGAGTGGCGACCCCTTCTAAAATGCTCATGAGAAGGAAGCACTTACACCATTTCTTCTCCATGTGTCACAGAATCTCCCTAATATCCAATCAGTGCAGCTTTTGCTTTTTTGTCAGTTTTAGTTTGCGCTGCTTCTCTCTTCTCTGTAGTCTCTGTTGATGTTTTCAGTCATCTCTGCCAACTCACATCATCTAAGTAGAGACATGGTAAATGTTAGTACAGGATAGGATATAAACTGACCAGGGCTAGCAAAATGTGCTGCTTTAAAAAAAAAAGTTCTAGCCTGCATCCCTGTTCAGCAGAGACAGACATGCTAACTTTGCTGTACTCTGTGTTCAGTTAATTGCATTGAAATTCTAAATGTTTATTTTGTTTTTTTTACCAAGCTAAAAACTTAGCTTATGCATTCAGACAGAAACGGACTCTGTTTGATGTGGTTTGGCTATATACATTTATAAATAAGTTTATTTTAGATATTAATTAGCAGCCACAATAAATGTAACTTTTCCAAAAGCCATAAAAAAATTGTATTTTTCTCTCACCATATTCTGTGTTGAACAGGGCTCCTGGTCATAGACCCAAAAGCAATTAAACATCGAGTTCACTTCAGTTTTTGTCATCTTTGTTGTCATTTTCAGTCTTACAGGTTTTATATATTTTTGCAAGTAAGAAAAGTAACTTGGACATTTTAAAGTCAAATTTTTGTGTTTAAGCTGAGAAAGAAAGTCAAAACAGTCCAAATTAGGATAGTTTTCAGCATAAGAATATAGAAGCCCAAAAGCCACGTCTACGGACTTCTTATTGCATTTCCCATTACTGACAAATATTACTGTCTTTCTTATTGCTTCACAGTCCAAACCTGTAGCATTTGCCGTAAAGACAAATGTGAGTTACTGTGGAGCTCTGGATGAGGACTGTCCTGTCCAAGGAGCTGCAGTTAATTTTGATGCCAAAGACTTCCTGCACATCAAAGAAGTGAGTCATGACTGCTTGCTAAAGATGATGAATCCTCTGCACGGATAGATTTACCATAGAGCCGTTGATCTCCTGGCTTTAACAGAAGTACAACAATGACTGGTGGATCGGGAGGTTAGTGAAAGAGGGAGCCGACATCGCCTTCATCCCCAGCCCTTTACGACTGGAGGCCATGAGGCTCAAACAGGAGCAGAAACAGAGGTCAGACATCACATGTATGCTTTATTTACTTCCTACATCATGCTTTTGTTTTATAATGTGAGAGTTATGAGCCAACACGTTGCTGCTGTTGCAGGAAAACAGGAGGAAACTCCTCAAGTTTAGGTGACATGGTGACTGGAAGCTGGAGGACCACACCGCCGTCTGCAAGTGAATGTAAGTACTACCAGAGGCCAGTTTCTGTTGCTCCCTCTTGTCCACTGTCATTGATGGTAATTTTTTTTATTTTCACAAGCTAAACAGAAGCAAAAGCAGGTATGTTTTGATTATTTTAAATAAAAAAGAATTGTTTTATTATATGCATTGTGTTTTTGTAGGTATTCAAAGCTATGATGATGGATGGCTATGATGATGATTAGATGTCATTCATTAAATTAACTAAAAATGTAATGATACATATGATTACATCTATAAACTGTAAATACCGCTGAAGATTTTTAATACATTTTTTATATATTTAAGCTAAAGTTGCAAGCACCATCTGGAATCCTGAACCATTATTTCTTATAACTAACTTGCATCAATACCTGGAATAATTGTTGTATTTAACCTTAACCTCTTAAGCCCGGGGTCTATTTTCCCAAAAATGCATACTCATACTTTACAAGGCATTTCTCAACTTGGACAATGCCTAAACTGCTAATCTTGGTATCAACTAACAGAAAGGTCCTAGAGGATGATGTAGATGTGAAAATTTGAGAGTTAATTATTCTGAACCTGAGTAAATGAGGTTCAAATGCCCAAAAAATAATTTCTGTCTAAAAAAACAGATTTTTACATCCAAAACCTTTTACTCTTGCTGTAAAGAAGGAAATAAACACAATAAACTGTAACTACAACTTCTGAGTGACACCTGTAGCTAGTCTGGTGTCAACACAACAAGTAATTAAAAAGTTATACATGTTTAAGATGAAACAAATCCAGGCGGATCCCTACTGTGCCATTTTGGCACACTTTGGCACACTTTTAAATTATTGAAATGTTTTATTTATTCTTGGAATTAAAAATGTAGGTTGCTATTATATATTTGGTCATAAAACTACAGTTTTTCAACAAAAAAAAACAAAAAAAAGAAAAACACTTCGCTTTGAATCATGCCACACTGCAAAACAGTTCTTGGTCATAAGTTGCATTTTGGCCATCTATTTTTTGCATGGCGTTTGAGCTGTGGTCAGTGGATATAAGAATCAAGTAGATACTTTTGTAGAGGAGTCTCAGATGAAGATCTGTACCTATGTCAAGTGTGTGTCAGTCTCAGAGTTAGTCAGCTACAAGCTAAAGAGACCAAGTCCCCTTGTAAGGGGAGCCTCGTGTTTAAGAGGTTAAAGGACTATAAAATCATGCCAAAATCAGCTTGTGTTAATGAAAAAGGAGGTATTTTATTTTGTTTTTCTTGAAACAACAAATAAATCATGGCAACTAACCCCATGTTCTCCTTGTTTCCTCATCTCTTTATCTTCGTCCTTACCTTACCTATTTCTGGCAGGAACATGTCCCTCCCTATGATGTGGTACCCTCTATGAGGCCAGTGGTCCTTGTGGGACCATCTCTGAAGGGCTATGAGGTCAGCCTCTCTTTATTTTACCTCCGAGTTTTGTTTGTTACATTGAAACTCATATTGGGTGGTTGAGTTGTATGGTTGAGGTAAATAGATGCTTATATCTGGACAAACTGCATGAATCATTCCTAGAAGGAAATATATAGAGGAAATATTCTTTTTGTAAGAGTAAACATTTTCAATTTAAGAGCAGCAGTTCTTATCTTTCAGTATCAAATACGCTCCACTGTCCCTCAAAACTTTGTTTTGGGCACTCAGATTTAATGTCTCCTGCACAAGTTCTCTCTCCTCCTATCTTTTCTGCTTTGTCCTCCCATTGCTGGTTAATCCTGCTCACTTGTATCTGTTCTCTTTGCTTGCAAATTAAATTGAAAATATACTGATCAGAAATATTGTTTTAAATGTTCAACAAGTGTTACTTTTGGCAGTCTGCAGACCACAATACAAAGCATGTTTAAATCCAGTAATTGTGCTATTGTCTGGCGTGAACTTTGTTGTAAAACAAGTGCATCCCAAAAACAGTCAAAAGCTGTCATCCTATTGGCTGGAACTGTTACTATGCAGAATTACCATTTTCTTCCAAAAGAGAGCAAATAGAAACTGCAAGGAAAGACCTGGGCAAGTGGGTTAACCATGCAGGGGGGACGTTTGAGCGGGATGTAAAGTACGCAAACAGAACGCAAAAAGATTTGTGGCCAAGGCATCCAATCTGAGCACAGAAAGTTTTGAGAAAGAGTGACCAAAATTTTAAGCAATCAGCAGTGTGACAGCAGATCTTTGAGGGCAAGCAGGACAATATTTGAGAATTTCTTTTTGGCATTTAATCATTTTAAAACCAAGTTTCGATAACATTAGATACAATCTAGATGCCAGCAAGTAGTTTGAAAGTGAAGCTAGAAAAAGCTTTCTATGTACTCACAAAGGTAATCATGTGAAAATTGTTAAGCGACGCATTAGCTTTAAGTGGACCCATGTGCTTTGGTTGGATAATTGGGCTTTTGGGTAAAAACACTGCTGTTGGATTTGGTGTAAAACAAAGAATGAATATATGAAAAAGCACCTCATTCTGATTATAGGTTTAAAGCGCTTATGGTCTCTGGGGACTTGATAAAGCGCTATACAAGTTCAGGCCATTCCCACTGTTAGGGATGGTGGGGATCTATGATGGTGTTTCTTCCAAAAATTCCAGGATCCTTGTTAGAGTGCATGGCTTCACAGACACTCTAAAATACCAGGACATTTAAGATAAAAAGCTGGTGGACTGAAGGGGTCATCATTGGGTCTTTCAGCAGAATAACTACCCAAAAGTATGTCCAAATCAATGCAGAAACATTTCTTCAGTTGGGCTATTACAAATTTATTTTTATGCAACTGTAGACAAAATGCAAAGGGAACAGCTTGGACTGCAATAGGTGTTTAGTAATTATTGAATTACAATAGATCCAAGCTCACCATGCCTTTCTCTAGTTTTCAGTTTTAGATTATGCTACGAAAACATAAATAAATAATTTATTTAAAGGCTGTTTACTCATCATTACCAGGGATGGCGACAAATGTGAAAAAGGCTGTATGTTGTTATACACACTAATCTCATCTGATACGTACCGAACAATCATTCTGCAATCATGATGTATGTTTAACTAGATGTGATTTTTGTCCCTGCTAGGTGACAGACATGATGCAGAAAGCTCTTTTTGACTTTCTGAAACACAGATTTGAAGGGAGGTCAGTAAAATTTGCATAGTGTTTTGAGCCATGACTTTAATGACCAGCCCAAATCCTATTGTGTGTTAATTTAATTAATTTAATCTTCAGGATCTCTATCACCCGTGTAACTGCCGACCTGTCCTTAGCCAAGAGGTCTGTCCTGAATAAAAGAAACATAATGGAGAGATCCAACACCCGCTCCAGCCTTGGTAAAAAAGCCAATATCAACACAAAAATGTTTTTGCTTTAGTGAGGAAGTAAATATGAGCAAAGTGTATCTCAATTGTGTAGCGGAGGTTCAGAGTGAGATTGAAAGGATATTTGAGCTTGCCAAAACCCTGCAGCTGGTGGTTCTGGATGCTGACACCATCAACCACCCTGCACAGCTCGCTAAAACATCCCTTGCTCCCATCATTGTCTATGTTAAAGTTTCTTCACCAAAGGTATGTGCTACTCTTGATCATCGTCTTTAGGCTGCCTCATCCTCCCAGGATCCTGATGTAGTTCTTCTTTGTCTCTTAGGTGCTCCAGAGGCTGGTCAAATCCAGGGGGAAGTCTCAGAGCAAGCACCTGAATGTGCAAATGATGGCTGCAGACAAACTCTCTCAGTGCCCCCCTGTGAGTGCCCCCCTAGTTTATAAAGTAAAGATTTATAAGGTTATTTATCCAGTCAGGACAAGGAAGTCAGGAGAAATGTCTGGGAGCAGTAATTTCTGAGACCTAACAGACTAGCACCTTACCCAAGTATTTAAAAGCGCTCTGTGGCTAGCCCAATCTCCTTGTTATTCACTATAGTGACAAATATCTGCTTGTGGCAAATATTTTAATAAAAAACATTCTGGACCAGTTCAGGTACTGTAGATGTTGCAATTTTTGCTCAGTTTCTGGCTAGCATTGTTACTCTGATTCACATGTGTGTCAGCACTTTCTTTTTTAAATTAGCAAGCTTAGCAGTGGCTGCAAGAAGTCTCACGTTTCTATACAGATTTGGTCAATATTCTGAGGCCACCATCTATCAAGCCCCTCAAATTCCATCAGCAGTTTGTTTTTTCTTCTGTTGTTTGGCCTTAAAGCTAATACTATGCATGTGGTGGTTGGAAGGGAAATTAAAGTACTGATCAGATGTTCATTTGGATCAGACACTGAGAAAAAAATTGGGTAAACCTGCAAGAGGACATTTTGGAGAGTGTTTTTTTATATATATATATATTATTTTGCGGCACTAGAGGCCTTTATTTTTCAACAGTAGGTAGATAGGAAAGAGGGCAAAGAGAGGGCGAGACATTCGGCAAAGGTCGCCAGGTCCGGGACTCAAACCGGGGACAGCTGCATCGAGGACTATAGCCTCTGCACATGGTCGCGTGCTTCTTGATCTTTACGTTAAAGCCTAGCTTCCAATTGTTTCATTATCCTGGGGCAAAAAGTGTTTTAAAACAACTTCCTATCACTCGGTTCCCGATTGTACGTCTTCTTCCATATGTGGTAATAGTGCTTTTGATTTAGGCTCCACCAGCCATTTCCGGGTCAGAAAACTGCATTTTAAAATTACTTATCAGCTTTGAAAAAGAATGGAAAGGTCAAGTGTGATTTATTAAAGTTTAAACTTTCAAATTTATTGGCTTTCTAGTTGCCGCTGGTCATGAAAGTAAAACCCAAAAATCCTTACATGCATAAAAATATGTAAAACCCTTCAATTTTAAGTGTTCCTCCTTTTCAACATGACTGTATTTATGTGTTTTATTGCAGGATATGTTTGATGTCATTTTGGATGAGAACCAGCTAGAGGATGCTTGTGAGCATTTGGCTGAATACCTTGAGGTCTACTGGCGTGCCACTCACCTGCCTGGAAACACCCCTCTGAACCCCTTGCTGGAGCAGAGCCTGACCCCACCCTCTGCCATCTCCAGCCTTCAGGTAGGTTCATCAGCTTAAATTCACATCTTGCAATGCTGGTTAAAGACTAGAAATCTTCTGATGGTAAATTTTGCCACTGTTTTTACCCACTGTTGCCATCTCAGACTCGCTCATGTGTTTTGATTTGTTTCAAGTTGTCCTGTCTGTCCTCTCGCTCATCCCTGCTTAACACTTTTGCAGTTTTCTGAAACACAGGGATTAATTCAATGATCGCTTACAAAACGGGGTGAGTAGTGGGGTTTATATGTTATGTATGTGCACCCGCCCCCCTTCTACACACCTTCTGACACCTGAACACAACACGGCGGCTGAGACAGTGAATGAACCGTGTTTTATTCACTCAGATCTTGCCAAAAAACATTGTTTTTGTTGGTCTGTTTTTCTTAATTGCACCATGCATTTTGTCTTTTATTTGATGGTTTTTAGTCAATCCCTGTTTTACAAGCTTCTATGGAGAATTCCTAATGCACTGAAGCCCCATTTTTAAGTGATAACTGAAATAAAAAGCTGGTGAAACAACATAATATCCCCATCATTTCATTTTTTCAGTAGTGTTCATCCTTTCCAAGCATGCTTTGTGAATGATGTTCCTGCTCACAGTGGCACATATAGCAGCGCCTATTAAAAGAAAAGCAATCAGTGATTAACCCACGGGTCTGCAACCTGCGGCTCCAGAGCCACATGTTACTATTCGGCCCCTCCACTGTGGCTCTTATAAAACCAGATAATACATTTTTTTAATTATAAAGGCAAAAAGAATGGGTGGTTTTAAGAGTTATTCTCTATGTTTTTATGCAGTATCTGCATATAATATCTACAACAGAAGGGCCCCAATAGTACAAGGCTATTAAAAGTAATGTAATGATTATATTTTTAAGTGTGTTACCTATCTTTTTTCATTTTCCATATATATGGAAAGGGCTCACTCAGCTGGCCTCACTTTTCAAAATCAAGAGTTGGCTTAACTTGTGTATTTAATGTGAAATTAATGTACTCAATTACTGAGCAATTGGCATCTGTGCAATGACTTTCTGTGATCAGCTGTGGTTAACGCATCCATTCAGCTGTTTTATTTGTTTTTGCATCTGCCTAAATGAAACAGAAGACCCTTGACCAACTCAGGCTTATTTCCCTTATTCTATGGCAAGCTTTTAGTTTCAAATATCTGCCACTTTCCAGTCTGTGTGGTAAAGACGGTTTGTAAAAACAGTATTAATCAGGACCCTGACTATAAATCCTATATTTCATGCCAGCTAGTTTTTCTTTTAAACACCTCATTCTGAGCAATAAAAAAACATTATGCAGCTGTTCAATGAAAACCTGTTAGTGAGTGGTAGAAAAAACTGCTTATCTGGTCAATGAATGCCACCATTTCTGCCACTCAGTGACAACTGTGATAGCATTTAAAACTATGTAATCATACATTATCCAGGTTCCTTACGTTGGTTTTAATCATCCACTCATTTTAAACAATCCTCCAGTCAAAGTAGAAGAAGTGCATACCACATGAATTCATTACATAATCACTGTAATTTGGCATATAATTGCACATTTAATGCATTAGTGTTTATGAATAAACATAACTAAATATTTCAGATAATGAAGCCATTATAGTATTATTAGGATTTTATATTTTTGTTGGTCAAAATCAATGTTGATGTACATTCTATGTTTAAGCTAAATTTGAGCTGCATGTGTTTAATTTCTTTTGTTTTCAGTCATCTATTCATAATCTCATGTAAATGTTCTCTGCTAAAAGAGAAATTCAGTGAAACTGACTGGCTCCTGTTGGATAGCGGCGAAAACAAACAAAGAATGGAATCACTGTTTAATGAGGATATTCAGTCAGTTGCTTTACTTTGTAGCAAAACAAAGAAAAATCACAGATAAGACAAAACAATTTGATTTAACGGTTAAACATTATGGCTTTATAAAAACAAATACCTAAAGATAATATTTTTCTAGTCAAATAGATTACCATATGGAATTCCCTTGTAATTTGCATTTGTGAACCAAGTATCTGTTCAAGTATAACAGTGAGTGCTTGCAGACTTTTTTTAGTCTCTGATTTTGTCATTTTTATCCTCTACATGACTGGAAAAGGAGACATGCCAATTAGTACAGTGGCAGTTTTTGATATGAGTCATATTGGCAGTTGCCCAGGACGTCATTCTAAAGGGTGTGCAGTGCACACGTGTACCAGATAATAAAATGTAACTCTTCTGTCAGTTGTGCGCTAAATACATTTTCTGTTGCATGTTTTTGCATGTGTAGTCAATGAGGAATCGAGCAGAAGGAGTGGCTCATCCAGGGTCCCATTCATGCAAGAACTGCCACTGAATAACCATATTCATTTTTGGGAATCATTTTTTTAAAATAAACATTAAATATACAAGTTTTTTCTCATCTCACAGTTATTTTTGTAAAAAGAAAAAAATTAAATAACTGATTAAATATCCTCAAAGAGTGATTATTTCCTATTTTTTGGCAGAGTTTGTGGAAGCTTTAATTTTTTTCAGCCATGATTACACTTATTAATGTGTTATTGAATGCTGTTTTGCTTGAATGTTTAGGAATTGAAAGAAAGGTCTGTTTTTGCTCCTCAGCATTATTTTTGTCAGAATAATCTGGTTGAAGATCTATTGAATGTATTAAGATTGTGGTTATTTAATTAAAATTGCTGTGAAATCATGAAAACAATGCCGTGATAGTTTGTTTTCGTGATTTTAATTTTAATTTATAACAGAAAATTTGAGTTAATTGACTGAAAGTACAGTTATTATTATGATTAAATAAGTATTTTCAAATATTCATTCAAATATTCATACTAATCAACCATAACATTATCACCACCGACAGCTTTTCTAAAGGCTACATCTTGCAAGGTCAATATGTTTCCTCCTCTAAGGGGATGATCAGTCATGATGGCCGATCCTTCTGTTTAAACAAAAAAATATAATGATAAATCTTCACTTTATTTTTTGTGTTATTTTTCTTAATAATACAGCCTAATTGTTCATCAGCTTTTTAATCTACCATTAAAACATTCCAGCATGACAGATGTTCATCTGCATCTCCCCAGCTTTGGGTTTCTGTGTTAAGTGTGGAAAAGTTAGCAACTGCAGCAAAATGTAACTCTTTCAAAGGGACATTTTGGCTTGTCAGATTGGTTTTAAATCTTTATTTTACTTTATTTTAATTATATTTCTCAAAAATGTGACTATTCTGGCACTTTACGTCATGAAAGCTTTGGCCTCTAGAAATTTGTAGAAATAATTAGGAGGAAAACAATAATTCACAAGATTCCAAAAATCTGAATTAAAGTATTTAAAACATTTGTTTCCAACAGTAACCGATCTGAAGAAGTTCTTAGAACGAATGTACATTTATCAATTTCCAAGTCAGTAATATATATTTGAGGCCAATGCTTGCACGACCTTGATAATTACATAAAGGAATCATACACCAGGCTAAAATTAAAAGCAGTTCTTATCCTTTAGGATTGACTTCTTCAGATTCCCTTTCTTCACGTCCAGTATTTGTAGTTTTTTTCACCCTGTCTTCTATCTGATGTCAAAGTCTTTAAAGGGGTTGTTAAGATTTTTTTGAAGTAAGGTTCTGTGAAGTTGTCATTTGTAATAGTTCCTTTTTCTGTTGTAGAAAGTTGTCATAATTGCAGTGATAAAAAAGTAGAATCTCTCAGAGCAGTAAAATGCTAACCGTTAGTCAGATGGATCCGTGTTTTAGTTAATTATGTCAACTTAAAACAACTAAAAACTAAAGATGTTCTTGTCCATTGGATACAACAACAGCAGATTTCAAAATAATCTACACTTTTATAAGAGGCTGTAAGTAGGGCTGGAACAATTAATCGGATTAATCATGATTAATTAATTATTTAAATACGTCAACTAATTTAGTAATCGAATAATTGTTAACCGGAGTATACAGACTCTAAAACATGGCATTTTTTGAAGGAACAACCCACTCAGAGCAGTAATTAGGCCAAAATTGTACAAAAAATATACACATCTTTAAATTAAATGAAAAACCTTCTTTAGCTGTATTATGCTATATCCAGAACTCCTTAAGTGGCATAGTTTTAATTTCACCTTCAAATTCTATAAAAACTCCTATTAAGCAACTTTTCCTATCAGATTATTAATCACCTAATCGAAAAAATGGTGGACAGATTAATTGATTAGAAAAATAGTCATTAGTTTTAGCCCTAGCTGTAAGTTTGTTTTTTTAACCAAACAACATTCGTCCTAGTTAAAGATACACTGGTTGAGGCCACCGGCTGTATCAATCCACCTGCCATCAGCAGCCATCGTTTACTTACTGAAACAAAGCTAATTGTTTGGCTAAATTAGAAAAAAACACAAGATAAACATCTGTAATACATGAAAGTGTTATGGTAAATGGACTGAACTTATGTAGCGCTTTTCCAGTCATACAGACCGCTCAAAGCGCTTTACACTAGAGCCACATTCACCCAATCGCACTCACTAACGCTCACACATTCATACACCGATACGCAGATCGGTAGGCAACTTGAGGTGCCTTGCCCAGGGGCACATCGACATATAGCAAGAGGAAGCTGGAATTGAGCCCACAACCTTGTGATTGCAAAACGACTACACTTCCTACTGAGCCTTAAATAAGTAAAGAACACTGACCCCAGGTAGGAAAAAGGCAACGTCCGGCTTGTCAGCATCACAAAGGCTCATGGATCTGAGTCGCAGGTTTATACAAGGACAAGACTGCCAAAACAAAGTGACTTTCTGCATATCTTTGGTCTATTGTTAAAAAGTTGTGTGTGTGTTCTTTCTGCATTAATTATGCATGAAATTTTCACATTTGAAGTCTGTTCACATTTTTCATACATTTACGAAAACTTTAAGACCTGGATATGCACATTAGCCTTTACACAACTTGCAGCTTGCAGCAAAAGCTTACTTTTCAAACAGTGTTAGTGATAATGTGTTTGTCCCTCTTGGCCTTCCATACCTGAACAGAGCAGACTGACATGTGATGTGGAGGGCCAGGGGAGGCAACAAACACCTTAATTTTTATAATTCTTTTGCATCTTTGATGCATTGTTTGCCTGTTGTTTCTACAGGTTCTTTGCTTCATGTAAACCAGTCTAAAACATATTAACAACATGCAAACAACATACTTGATCAATTTACAAAAAAATAATTAGATCTTACAGATTGCCACAAAAGTTTACTCCACCGATTATTTAGAGCCACTTCTGATCAGTCGGATTGATACAGCCAGCAACCTCAGTCATCCTAACTTTGCCTACAGTGAAAGTGTTGATGGCTCATATCTACAAATATAGCATGTATGTCACAGATCTAAACATTTTCAGTTTGAGCTTTGAATTACAAAAACTGGCTAAAAAGGCCCATAAAGGAGGTGGTGGCAGGGTCCCTCTGACTACATGTTAGATTTCTACTACCTGTTTGCTCGAAGATTTGTGTACTTTTATATAAATTCACTACGATATAACACGTCTAATGCAGGAAACAACTTCAAAGTACCTTATCCAAAAAAAAAATGTTTTTGGATACGTTTTTTTTTATTTTTTAGAACTACTTCTTTACCTTCCTTACTTTCTTCATGACCATCTCAATTCTACAGAACAAGAACCAGACACAGCCTCGAGCGGCAGTGGGCATGGAGGGTGAGGAAGAGGAGGAGGAAGCGGGTGAGGAAGTCCACTCTCCGCTGGAGCAGGACAGTCTTATGCCATCTGATGAGGCCAGCGATTCCCTGTCCCGTAACCACAGGGGGAGTCCGTGCCACACAGGGGTCGAGGAGGATGAAGAAGAAGAGGAGGAGGAGGAGGAAGAAGAAGAGGAGGAGGAAGAGGATGGTTACGCCTCCCCCTGTCATGGCCGCTCATATAGAGACAGGTACCCCTCCCACCGAGGGCATCCAGGCAGCAACCACAGCACCAACGGGCACGAGTCACAGGACAGGCTGCTCCAGCGCGAAGCTCAGCAAGGACACAACCAGAGGAACAACCGCCAGCGCAGCCGCCCCTGGCCCCGAGACAACTACTGAGACAAGGGCCCCCTCTGGCCTCCAGGTTGCTAACAAGGTTCCCCCTTCCCAAAGCCCCCTGACTGATTCACAGATCCAAACAAATTATTTAAATGTCAAAAAAACCTATCCAACGTTAAACTCTATACTTTACAGTCAGTTATTGTTAATCAGTAATCTAGTTCTTATTCCTCCATCCTCCTATTTTATGTAAATTGGGATGATTGCTCAGCTTTCTGGGGTCAAACAATTACAGTTAAATTCAACAGGGCTATCCACCTCTGCAACAGAAAGGTTTCAGGATACCAGCTGAATGCAGACTCAGACATTAGCTGCTTCACCTAAGGTTTCTCTATTGTAGGATGTCGCATATACTGGCCTTAAAGTTCCTAAGACTTTTAACTATCTTTACTATTGCATGTATAACTATTTCAAGACGATTTGCACATTACGGCAGTACAGGAAGTGAATGATCTTTATGGAATAAACTAACGTAGGAATGTCCTGTGTTGAATCCATTTAAGATTAATTGTAATGCATTTGATTACAATGTATATACTGAATGGGTACCTGTTTCATTGTTACTTTCTTTGTCTGATTTTGTGGTTATGGGCAGGTATTTATTGCCATCCATTTGCACACATAGCACCTCGTTGTGTCACCAACAATTCAGTACATTCTGGACATCCTTTGTCTTTGCTGTTGCACAATCACTGACACCCCTAAAAATCTGAAAAAATAGGCAAATAGAATGTAAACACAACCAAGGAAGGGAATGTTAAGAGTATTCCAGGGGACAAATTCTTTGCCAAAATGTTTGTTTACATCAAGTCATTCACATATATCAAGAACATGCTGCTCAGCTGCAGCTCCTCTTCAAATCAATGCTTCACCGAATGTAAGCTCGCATGCCTTTTGCACCTCCAGCACCACTTGGTTTCTCTGGCCCGACAGATCGCAACGTAATTTGATTGTAGCACGTTAACTGATTGTAGCAACCACAATTCCCGCACAGATCGCACCCTCTGTGGAAAACATGGCATCAATTCTGTGTATACTGCAGTTTTAAAGGCAGGTTTTTACAAAGGCGGATCCTCAGGTGTCAAGTCCTCAACTCCACGATATGAACTCGTTGGGCTTCTAAAGGACTCGTAGCACCCGTGATGCCGTGTCAGTCCGTTCCTGTGTGGGAGGTCAGGACAGCCAAAAGCCTATGACCCTTTGAGTGTAAATGTATATGTTATTTGCACATTGCTGATGCATTCATGTGTTATTTGCATTGTTTACATGTGAATACAATGCGGAAACAGCATGTCAGCAACACATCAATGATCCCAATAAAATGTGTTTGTGGCCCTACTTGCCACATGTCAGTCTGTCCTTGTATGGAAAGCCAGAAAGGCCAAAAAAATATTTTTTGTCTAAAGTATTTAATGCTTGCATGTTAATTTGTTAACATGTTTTTACATTGGGTCCAATTTAATTATGTATGTAATGCATAAACAACATTCCAACAGTATCAAAGATCTGAAAAGTCACACGTTTGCGGTCCTCCCGACCTTTGATGCAGAAATAGACTGACACAATGAAGGGAAAGCCAGGAGGGACACAAACACATTACTTTTTTTTTATAAAGGCTTTAGGTATGTTATTTGTGCGTTTGCACATTGCTAACATGTATCCACATTGTTTCTGTGTGAAACGTTTACATCATCAACGCACGGAGACTGTGCAAACAGCAGCTTGTTTACCATGCAAACATATCACCAAGAAATCAAAGCCACAAAGAGTTACATATTTTGGCTGTCCTGACCTTCCTAAACCCTAATCCGTTTCTAGTCCACGAGCTAACAAGTTTCACGTGACACTGATGTCTCTGTCCTAACACAGGGTCAGTGTTTATGCGTTTACTGCTTCCATGTGTCACAGATATTTATCTAGTGTTCTGTATATTTAAAGAGATAAAAAAAAACAGCATGGTTTAAAAAAGAAAAAAATCTATGCAAGTGTTGCATGAACTTCTGATTGTTTCTTTTTACAGTTAAGTATTTTAGTAATGCATTCGTTCTGACTCCTCGTCGTCTTGTAGTGATGATAGTCTTGTCTTTGGGGCTACTCACTCCTCTCTACAGCAACAAATTCCTGAAAATTTGTTTCCCTCTCTACACACCTCGATATGAGGAGATTTTACCACAGCATTTGCTCGTTGCACTTTTAAGTCACTCGACAGAAAATAGTCCCAGTTCAAAGCTGTGACAAAATGAGTGAGTCCTGCATGTCTTAGCTCAACAATTAGTTACTTTCTTTATATTTTGGCAGAGTATGTTTTTTGAAGCGGACCAATTTAGCAACTGATAAAGCAGTTGAGGTTTTTCAATTTTGAAGCACAATTTTTACAAGGGTTTTGATTTGATTTTCTGTCTTATTCTGTATGCAATATTGAAGCCGAACATTGAAAAGCTCTAAACGCCTTAGACCATCTGGACTTCCTCTTTTGTGTGAGTAGAAAAAAAAATTGCACTACTTTGTTTTTTGGGATGGTTGCTTTGTCATGCAATATCTGCACTAAATATAACCATATATCCACCAGACTACCACAGCGTGCTAGCGTGACCCCAACACGCCTCTTCCCTTCTATTTATCAACAGAGACAAAAAAGGTGTAAAAAGTCAGACCTTTTCTTGCCTGAAGCTGTATAGAATGCTTTCTATTGGAAAATAGAATTATGATGCTAAGTGAAATATGACTTAAACTAAATAAACATGACATTTTATGTACTTTTAATTGTTTGAGTTGTCTGTGTTGTGTTTTATAATAAAAATACAATCATTTGTTGGTGAATTGTTCTAACTAAATAAGAAGACTTTAGATTTGGCAATAAATGCAGTGGTTGGTTAATTCTAAAATGACCAATCAGTAAAGATGGATTTTAGCTTGTTTGAAGTAGAGGGGATGCAAATAAAGACTAGTGTAAGACAAATAAGGCAATTTTAAATTGCCACTCATGTGATGTGACTGTAAAGGAGGATCACAATTGGATCAAGAGTATCTCTATTTTACAAACATTCAAAGACAAATCATGACACTTTTGCATCTCTCTTTCTTCAACCTTTTGGTAGGCCTATAGAGGGGAAAGAGTAACTGTAACAAATTATAAGGCAATTGCATAATGTGTTTCATGTGTTGCCAATAATGTCTAATATGAATGTGAAAAAGCTTTTTTACTACCTCCCTCACGATCTTCGCTGTACATGGTGATGAGATTCAGTGCGTCCGGAAAGTAAATTCCCACATTTAGTTTTGTTAGAGCCTTATTCCAAAATGTATCAAATGAATCTCTTTCCTAAAAATTCTACACACTACAATACTATTTGTATTATGTAGTACTATGTATGATTTATAATTCTACAATACTATGGCAGGGAAATTTGTTTTGAGAAATTACGAGAATAAAGTTGGAATATTACGAGAATAAAGTCATAATTTTTATGAGAACTCTGAGCACTGTATTTCATGTGTTAAAATGAGGAATGTTGAGCATTTTGTGAAGTTATACTTTAGTATCATTTTCACAAGTTATCAAAATCATGAGTTTTTGAGCATGATGAAGGGGCAGGGCCAGGCCTCAAAAATGACGTTCTCGCCAAAAAATTCAGCAGCTATAACTTTCTGATAGATTGACTGAATTAGACCAAAGCTGCTATGATTGATCCCTCTTAGGTGACCAACAATCCTATGTGGTCAAATTATGACATCATCAAAGCCACGCCCCTGCGAACAGGAAGTGACTTCGCTTGGAAAGGTCCCTCTCTGACCCTCTTGTCACCAAACAACTTGAAAGTGTGTCAGAAGACAGATAACAAGTTGGTCTAACTTCGTTTGGAACACAGAGACTGCATGCTGGAGGGTGTGGCCGTGGCGGCGTGGTGAAGTCAGGTGTCATGCGATGGCCATAGATTTGGCTCTAAATTCCACATATAACATCTGCACAAAATTCAATATGATTGATCCAAGTCCAGACCCCAAAAGAGATCTACAGAAATATTTGGTGGGCGTTGCTTAGTTTCTACCTACAGGAATTAAAAAAAATCAGCCCCAAACCATGTTTTGTCTGAAGATTATGATATTCAGTACACATATGTAACTTCTCAGGACCTACAAAAAAAGACTCTTGGAGCCTTGGTCCAAACCCTACAGGAAGTCGGCCATTTTGGATTGAAGTTCCGATTGTGACCTTATTTTTGCCGTTTCTAGCCTCCGCATCTCATAATTTCCTAAAAAAAAAATCTCTTAGCCTGGCCCTAATATTCCATCTTACAATACTACGACAGAGTATTAGGACCAGGCTAAGAGATTTTTTTTTTATTACAAGAATAAAGTGGTAATATTATGAAAATAAAGTCGTAACATTACAAGAATAAAGTAATGACAGCTCCTTTTCCACAAAACAAGCAAATTCCTCCAGGTCTGTGTGTTTCTTTCTTCAAAACAGACACAGTCATGCACAATCGTTTCAAAGTCCAGATACTAGTAATAATTTGATGCTGATGTCCTAAAAGAGTAAGAATGTTCTATTTGTAAAAACTGATACTAAAGTATAACTTCACAAGATGCTCAACATTCCTCATTTTAATGCTTGGAAAATGCTTGGAAATCATAAAAAGTTCTCATAAAAGTTCCGACTTTATTCTTGTAATTTTAAAACAGAAATTCTCTTAGCCAGGCCCTATTATACCGTCGTACAATACCCCATTATGACAGTGCGAAAAAAAGTCTTTTGGATGTTGTTGCAAATTTATTACAAATATAAAACTAAGAAATCACAGTTACGTAAGTATTCACAGCCTTTCCTTAATACTTTGTTGATCCACCTTCAGCAGCTTTGCACATTTGTCTTTAGACAGTTTTGTCCATTCTTCTTTGCTGTACATTTCAAGCTCCATCAGGTTCAATTCAATTCAACTCAGTTTATTTATATAGCGCCAATTCACAACACATGTTGTCTCAAGGCACTTCAAAAAGTCATGTACATACATTCCAATTAATCCTAACAATTGAACAGTGCAGTCAGATTCAGTTATTTATTCAAATTGGATAAAAACTTTTTCTGTCAAAGGAAACCCAGCAGATTGCATCCAGTCAGTGACTTGCAGCATTCCCTCCTCCCGGATGAGCATGTAGAGACAGTGGACTGTCACTGGCGTTGACTTTGCAGCAATCCCTCATACTGAGCATGCATGTAGCGACAGTGGAGAGGAAAAACTCCCTTTTAACAGGAAGAAACCTGCAGCAGAACCAGGCTCAGTGTGAGCGGCCATCTGCCACGACCGACTGGGGGTTCGAGAGAACAGAGCAGAGACACAAAAAGAACAAAGAAGCACTGATCCAGGAGTACTTTCTATGGGAAGGAAAAGTAAATGTTAATGGATGTAGCTGCTTTGGTCGTTTCACCTAGAAAGACAGAACAAATCAACTCTGAGCCAGTTTTCAAGGTTAGAGTCTGAAAGAGAGCACATAGAGTTAGTCACAGTAAAAGCTCAGTCAATTGCCATGTCTAGGAGAGAAAAAGGGTTAAACACTGAAAGACAGGGCCAAGTGGATCATCGGTAGAGGGTGAGCATTAAGTTGTTGCCAGCAGAAGCTCGGACGATTCCCCTCTCCAGAAAGGTGTCACTGGTAGAAACAGAGTCAGGCCAGGTGTAGCTTCTAGGAAGAGAAAAGAGGGAGAACATAAAGTTAAAAACTGAAATAACAGCAAATAATGCAAAATTGGAGAGTAGTGTGAGAATGTAGCAAAGAGGGTGAAAGTGGTCATTATGTCCTCCAGCAGCCTAAGCCTATAGCAGCATAACTACAGAAATAGCTCAGGATAACCTAAACCACTCTAGCTATAAGCTTTATCAAAAAGGAATGTTTTAAGCCTAGCCTTAAAAGTAGACAGTTTGTCCATCTAGAGCCCACTGATGGCCATTGTTATACTAAAAACTACAACGATTGGGATATACCTCTCTCTGTCAGATTGATTATAACCATTGGAAAAGAGAGGGGTTTATACAGGTAGCAGAAATGGAGGGTGTGTTTGCACCTCAACCATAACTGAACCGGTTTAGGCTAAACCTGACTCCCCCTTACTCCAACCAACTGGGAGGGAAGAAGATGGAGGTAAAAAATAAGGAACATAGCTCAGGATAACCCAAGTCACTCTAACTATAGGCTTTATCAAAAAGGAAAGTTTTAAGCCTAGCCTTAAAAGTAGACAGGGTGTCTGCCTCACGGACTAAAGCTGGGAGCTGGTTCCACAGGAGAGGAGCCTGATAACTAAAGGATCTGCCTCCCATTTACTTCTAGAGACTCTAGGAACCACCAGTAAACCTGCAGTCTGAGAACGAAGTGCTCTGTTAGGAACGTATGAAACAATCAGATCTCTGATGTATGATGGAGCTAGATCATTAAGGGCTTTATATGTGAGGAGGAGAATTTTAAATTCTATTCTGGATTTAACAGGGAGCCAATGAAGGGAAGCTAAAGTAGGGGAAATATGATCTCTCTTTTTAATTTTCATCAGAACTCTTGCTGCAGCATTTTGAATCAGCTGAAGGCTTTTAACTGCATTTTGTGGACATCCTGATAGTAAAGAATTACAATAGTCCAGCCTTGAAGTAACAAATGCATGGACTAGTTTTTCAGCATCACTCCTGGATAGGATATTTATAATTTTGGCAATGTTCCGGAGGTGAAAGAAGGAAATCCTAGAAACCTGTTTAATATGGGATTTAAATGACATATCCTGGTCAAAAATAACACAAAGGTTTTTTACTTTATTATCGGAGGTCAATTGAATGCCATCCAGGATAAGTGATTGACTAAGCAGTTTTTGTTTTTAAAGACTCCGGTCCAAAGACGAGGTGTCTGTGCGCAGCCATTTTCAGATCTTTCCAGAGATGTTCAATCAGATTCAAGTCTGAACTCTGGCTTGGGCCACTCCAGGACATTCACATAGTGGTTCTGAAGCCACTCCTATGAGATCTTGGCAGTGTGCTTTGGGTCATTGTCCTGCTGAAATATGAACCATCACCCCAGTCTAAAGTCAAGAGCGTTCTGCAGCCGGTTTTCATTCAGGATGTCTCTGTACATTGCTGCATTCATCTGTCCCTCTATCCTGATTAGTCTGCCAGTTCCTGCTGCTGAAAAACATCTCCATAGTATGATTCTGCAACCGCCATGCTTCAGTGTGGGAATGGTATTGATCAGGTGATGAGTGGTGTTTGGTTTCCTTCACACCAAAGAGTTCAATCTTTGTCTCATCAGACCAGAGAATTTTGTTTTTCGTGGTCTGAAAGTCATTCAGGTATGTTTGGCATACTCCAGACGGGCTGCTATGTGACTTTTTTTAAGGAGTGAGTTTTATCTGGCCACTCTGCCATACAGACCTGATTGGTGGATTGCTGCAGAGGTGGTTGTCCTTCTAAAAGGCTCTCTTCTCTCCACAGAGGAACGCTGAAGCTCTGACCAAATGACCATGAAGTTCTCGATCACCCCCTCGACTAGGGTCCTTCGCCCCCAATTGCTTAGTTTAGACGTCCGGCCAACTCTAGGCAAAGTCCTGGTGGTTCCAAACTTCTTCCATTTACAAATGATGGAGGCAGCAGAAAATGTTGTGTATCCTTCCCCAGATTTGTGCCTCAAGACAATCCTATCTCAGAGGCCTACAGATAATTCCTTTTCCCTTTTCCCTTTCCTTCGCCTGCTTGCCGGGGCCTGGGCCCCCTGGCTCTGTCAGGCCTCTGCTTGGAGGGTGATGTGCTCCAGGGTCTCGAGTCTCTGGGTCCATGGCTGGATTTGCTCCGGCGTAGATGGCTGGCCTGTGGTCTCGTTGCTGCAATTCCCTGGCTGTGGTAGTCCTCACAGTGGTCCTCCTGGGGTTCCCGTGCTCTGGGGGGTCTTTGGATGCCTGTGACTCAGATCTCCTCCGTGTCTGCCTCAGGTACACGGGGCAGGTCTGTGGCTCCTCACACTCGCTATTGCATATTTTTATGGAGAAACCTTATACAAACAAGTGCGCTTAGCCAAGGTGCTTGGATTCAGGTGTTAACAGATACACCAATGTTCTATATGAGACGCAGTTACTACCAAATACATCTTGCATTCATTAGTACCGTGCAGTTTTCGGTAACATTGCTGTTATACACGTTTCTGCAGGGGTAGAAACAGTCTTCTAGTATCTTGTATTCTCTTCATCCTTATTTTAGATAGATAGATAGATAGATAGATAGATAGATAGATAGATAGATAGATAGATAGATAGATAGATAGATAGATAGATAGATAGATAGATAGATAGATAGATAGATAGATAGATAGATAGATAGATAGATAGATAGATAGATAGATAGATAGATAGATAGATAGATAGATAGATAGATAGATAGATAGATAGATAGATAGATAGATAGATAGATAGATAGATAGATAGATAGATAGATAGATAGATAGATAGATAGATAGATAGATAGTTAGTCATTTACTATACCGCTTATTCTATAGTGGGTCGCAAGGGAGCTGGTGCCTATCTCCAGCAGTCTATGGGCGAGAGGCAGGGTACACCCTGGACAGGTCGCCAGTCCATCGCAGGGCAACACACAAACAACCACACACACACTCATTCATACACCTAAGGGCAATTTAGATTAACCAATTAACCTAGCAGGCATGTCTTTGGACTGTGGGAGGAAGCCAGAGTACCTGGTGATATATGTGTGTGTGTGTGTGTATATATACATATATATATATATACACTGCTCAAAAAAATAAAGGGAACACTCAAATAACATATCCTAGATCTGAATGAATGAAATATTCTCATTGAATACTTTGTTCTGTGCAAAGTTGAATGTGCTGACAACAAAATCACACAAAAATCATCAATGGAAATCAAATTTATTAACCAATGGAGGACTGGATTTGAAGTCACACACAAAATTAAAGTGGAAAAACACACTACAGGCTGATCCAACTTTGATGTAATGTCCTTAAAACAAATGAGGCTCAGTATTGTGTGTGGCCTCCATGTGCCTGTATGACCTCCTTACAACACCTGGGCATGCTCCTGATGAGACAGAGGATGGTCTCCTGAGGGATCTCCTCCCAGACCTGGACTAAAGCGTCCGCCAACGTAACGTTGGTGGATGGAGCGAGACATGATGTCCCAGATGTGCTCAATCAGATTCAGGTCTGTGGAACAGGCAGGCCAGTCCATAGCTTCAATGTCTTCATCTTGCAGGAACTGCTGACACAATCCAGCCACATGAGGTCTAGCATTGTCCTGCGTTAGGAGGAACCCAGGGCCAACCGCACCAGCATATGGTCTCACAAGGTCTGAGGATCTCATCTCGGTACCTAATGGCAGTCAGGGTACCCCTAGCGAGCACATGGAGGGCCGTGTGGACCTCCAAAGAAATGCCACCCCACACCATTACAGACCCATTGCCAAATGGGTAATGCTGAAGGATGTTGCAGGCAGCAGATCCCTCTCCACGGTGTCTCTAGACTCCGTCACGTCTGTCACATGTGCTCAGTGTGAACCTGCCTTCATCTGTGAAGACCACAGGGCGCCAGTGGCAAATTTGCCAATCCTGGTGTTCTCTGGCAAATGCCAAGAGTCCTGCACGGTGTTGGGCTGTGACCACAACCCCCATTTGTGGACGTCGGGCCCTCATACCATCCTCATGGAGTCGGTTTCTAACCGTTTGTGCAGACACATGCACATTAGTGGCCTGCTGGAGGTCATTTTGCAGGGCTCTGGCAGTGCTCCTCCTGTTCCTCCTTGCACAAAGGCGGAGGTAGCGGTCCTGCTGCTGGGTTGTTGCCCTCCTCCACGTCTCCTGGTGTACTGGCTTGTCTCCTGGTAGCGCCTCCAGGCTCTGGACACTACGCTGACAGACACAACAAACCTTCTTGCCACAGCTCACATTGATGTGCCATCCTGGATGAGCTGCACTACCTGAGCCACTTGTGTGGGTTGTAGAGTCCGTCTCATGCTACCACGAGTGTGAAAGCACCACCAACATTCAAAAGTGACCAAAACATCAGCCAGAAAGCATAGGTACTGAGAAGTGGTCTGTGGTCCCCACCTGCAGAACCACTCCTTTATTGAGTGTCTTGCTAATCACCAAAGATTTCCCCCTGTTGTCTATTCCATTTGCACAGCAGCATGTGAAATTGATTGTCAATCAGTGTTGCTTCCTAAGTGGACAGTTTGATTTCAGAGAAGTTTGATTTACTTGGAGTTATATTGTGTTCTTTAAGTGTTCCCTTTATTTTTTTGAGCAGCGTATATAGATATATATATACACAGTACAGACCAAACGTTTGGACACACCTTCTCACTCAAAGAGTTTTCTTTATTTTCATGACTATGAATATTGTAGCTTCACACTGAAGGCATCAAAACTATGAATTAACACATGTGGAATTATATACTGAACTAAAAAGTGTGAAACAACTGAAAATATGTCTTATATTCTAGGTTCTTCAAAGTAGCCACTTTTTGTTTTGATTACTGCTCTGCACACTCTTGGCAAATCTGTCGGGCCTCTACTTGGTACTCAGACAACAGTTCTGCCAGACAGGACACATAAAAAAAATCATGTCTAGTCAACTGAATTTAACACAGATGGACTCCATTTAAGCTGTAGAAACATCAAGGATGGTCAGGTCCCTAGTTTTCCATTTTTAATAAATTTGCACAGTGTGCCAATAAGAGCAAAAGATGCTGTATGTTTACCTGGTAGAATGAATTTACTTAGAATCAAAACAATAAAATTCAAACACAGCTGCCTTGCAGCAAAGTCTTGTGTTCGAGTCCCGGCCTGTGGTCTTTCCGTGTGGCGTTTGCATGCTCTCGCTGTGAAAAGTTGGATTCTCTCTGGACACCCTGACATTCTCCAAAAGCCACAAAAACATGACTGTTAGGTTAACTGGTCTCTATAAATTGCACTTAGGTATGTGTGTGTGTGTGTGTATGCTTGGCTGTTTCTCCTGAGTGTCTCTTGCGAGGTGTACCCCACCTCTCACCCAATGACCGCTGCGGATGGTCAATTTTTTTCTAATTTTTTACAGAGATCGAGTGTTTTGAATCTTTTATGAAATGTATCTTTTCACTACATCCAAGTGAGAATTATTAAATGTTTTTCGACACCTGAGAAACAAAGACCACTCAAATCTGTTGTAGTCACATCATACAAATGTTTATATTTAAAACAGCCTCCAGTATTGAACTCGGAGGATACATCCAAAATATAAGAAATTGACATTTGGTCTCCTACATGTTCAGAGGATTAATAGTGAAAGATATTCACTAAAAACAGCATCTACAACTAAACTTCCCACTGTCTTCTATTAATCACATGTTTCATTTATACAGTTCTCCTGGGTCCTCAATATTGATGTTTTGGAAATTCAAAAGAAACCTAGTAGGTAAATCTATCAGCCTGTTCACCTTTTGGTACCAAGTAATCTTTTCTTTCACAGACAGGCTAAAAAAAAACCCTACCAAAACAGGGTGAAAGAGGAAAAATGAATATACCCGATGACAGGCAGAATCTTGCAATGTCCTGTGTTCAGCAAATAAAGTTTAAACTAATAGATCAGGCGAAGATGGTCTCCTCACGCCTCTTCTTAGTAAGAATAGTTCCAGGTTTGTGTTGGGCATCCGGGTGGTTTGTGAGCTCTGGAGGGCAGGTGGAGACTGGGCTCTCCAGGATGGCCTGCTTCAGGTCATAGAACACTGCAGCGTCCTCCTTGGTGAGGAACGTCATGGCCACACCACTCTTACCAGCACGACCAGTACGACCAATACGATGGATATAGTCTTTGGGAGAAAAAGGAAAGACTTTGTTACTTTTGTGTTGTTCATATAAGTAATGAATATCTTCCTTTGAAAACAAGGAGTCCTCTTACCTTCAATGTTCTTTGCCATGTCGTAGTTAAGGACCATAGAGACGTCCTGGATATCAATACCTCGACCAGCAACATCTGTGGCCACCAGGATGTCTTTGGCTCCAGCTTTGAGATTGGAAAGTGCAAACTCTCTTTGCTCCTGGCCTTTTCCACCGTGCAGCGTGCACGCATTGTACTGAAGAGAACAGAGACGAACATTTGTTTTCCTCTGCATTCATGATGTGTTACATTACACTGTAGTTTATATTCTCTAGTCAGGGTTCCTACATATCTTATTGTTTACATTTTAGATTGAAATTTCTACAGTCCTTTTAGTCTATCTGTGTCCCAAAGATTTGCATCTGGTTAGCCTTTAAGGAACCAGAGAAATCAGGAGATGGACAGAAACATCTGACAAAATCAGACAGAAGATGGAGAAACAAAAGGAAAAGATGATGGACAAACGAATGGATGGATAAATAGAGAATGAATTTATAAAGAAAAGCAGATAAAGTGAATGGATGAATAGGCACAAAGATGATGATAAATATATAAGCGGATATACTGATCGGCAAATGGATGGATGATAGATGAATAAATAGAAAGATAGATGTAGATAAACGGATGGATGGATGATAAATGAATAAACAGATAAATAAAGGGACCGATAGATAATAATAACTGAAAATAGATTTTTTTTCCAGGTACTGTGTTTTCTTTTTCCACAGTTGGAGAATCTGTGGGAACCCTGTCTATTTGACAATAACTCACCCCCATCTTCTCCAGGGACTTCGCCAGTACATCGCAACCCTTCTTCTGGTTGACGAAGATGATGATTGGAGGCTCGAAGCCGTGCGACAAGACCTCCAACAGCTTCTTCCTGCGCAGCACATGACATGAAAAAGAAAAACACTCAGCATGCTGACGTGACTGAGATCTTTGGTGGTGGTGTTGGTTTCACTCTCACCTCTTCTCTCCTTCTGACATGAGCAGGACCTTCTGTTCCACTCTCTCGTGGGGTTTTCCTGCAGAGCCGATGTACACCACAGCGGGACGCCTCAGGTAGCTCCTTGCCAGCCTCTCCACAGCCGGAGGCATGGTGGCAGTGAACATGACGGTCTGCAAGATTCAATCGAGAAGTTCAGGAAGAAATTCACAGAGAACACCTGGGACCAATCAGAAGGATTCACGTACTTGTCTGTATTTATGTTTCCCTGACTCAAAGTTCATTGTCATTTTCTCAGGGTCCTCTGCTTCTTCAGTGTCTGGTTTCTGATTGGTCACCGGGATGTACTCCAGAATCTTTTGAACGTCGGGCTCAAAGCCCATGTCAATCATACGATCTGCCTCATCCAGGACTACGTAGGTGCAGCGACCCAGGACCAGGTAGCGGTTCTCCAGCACATCTATCAGACGACCGGGCGTGGCTATGACAATCTGTTGAAAGAGGAAGAACTCAGACATAGAAAGTGGGTATTTTTCAACTGAAAGGTTTCTGCGACCTGGTGAAAGAAGAGCCAGGATCTCATACCATTTAACAGAAAACTACATAAATATGTACATTAAGCAGCTTTTAATTAAACATGTTCAAACAGTCTCAACAAGTCATAGCCCGGAAAACTGATTCATTACTGAATTTTTACTATTGTGGGGGGATATTAACAGAAAATATTGGCACATTCTAGTATTTTATTTTCCTGTTTTCACAATTTACAATACTTAAATGGTAACATGGCCAACTATTCAATCTTTATTTTGATCTAATTTATTCAGTGAAGGTAAAAGATCCCACACCCCTTTCCCGAGTCTCCTCTTAAACACTTTTCTCTTCAGTTCAGCCCACAGATTTCCTACATGGTTCAGGTCTGAGAAACGAGCTGGCAATCAAAAAAGCTTGATTTAGTGTCTGGTGAACCATCTCTGTATTTATTTGGCCATATGTTTTGGATCATTGTTCTGCTAAAAGAGCCAATGGGTCAGAAAATAGTTGTTTTTTAGGCATTTCCTCAGTTATGAACTGACAGCTGCCTTCCTTAAATTATGTTTTCTTGTCTTTTCCTTTGTGAAAATTGGTTAAGAGAATGTTCTAAAAATGCTTAAAGTTACATTTATTATATAGGAGTTGTTAGAGGTGCCAGTAATTATTATGGCACCATTTAGTTTCTAAAGAATAAAAAGTAGATTTTTATTAATTTTCCAGGGAGAGATTATGTTACTGCTATAAAAAATATCTTTTTACACATCTTTACATGTGAATGGGGCTGAATGTGTTCTCCCATAGGTTTTAAAATCACCGTCATGTTAAATGAGCAACTAAACACTAGCCAAATTTATTTCACTCAGTTCTGACTTTAATCATTGAATATTTCGTGTTTTTTGGTACCTTGTTGGGCCAGATAAGTATTAAAAGAATGTTTCTTTTAAAAAATAAATTAATAATAAATAAAAAATAATTAAACAACCCTGAATATTTCACCTCACAGCCCATCCTGAGTCGGAACCCTTGGTCTTCTCTGGAGATACCACCAATCACCGCCACTGTTCGGATGCCGAGGGGTTTACCAAACTTGATGGTTTCTTCTTCAATCTGCTGAGCCAACTCACGAGTCGGTGCCAAAATCACAGCATAAGGACCCTGATCGGAGTCTTCAATCCTGCCACACACAGAGCAGACAGCTGTAACACGCAAACAGGACTCATAACATAGTGAGAGACAGAGTAAAGGGTTTACTGAAGATTAATAAAGGCTTATCTGTGCTACCTGTCGATCTTCGGCAGAGTGGTAATCCAGACCAGCAGTGGAATGAGGAAAGCAGCCGTTTTACCGCTACCTGTCTCAGCCACGCCGATTATATCACGGTTCTGTAAGCCAATAGGAATGGCTTGTCTCTGAATAGGTGTTGGGTCCTGAAGGTTAAATGAGCAAAGACAACATCAAGCAGGATTATAGAAAGTATTTTTTTTTATTTCCAGGCAGGATTAGGTGGAGCACTTGAACAAACCTTATAGCCGCATTTGTCGATGACTTCCAGGATGTGTGCAGGCAGCGCATACTCCTTCCAGTTCCTGATGGGGTTGGGGATCTTTCCTCCTTTGGTGGTGATGCTGTAATCCTCCCTGAAGATTCGCCAGTCTCTGTCCGTCATCTCATCCAGCTTCTTCTGAGACCAGTGCCTGTCGTCCCAGCGCTGCTTAGCTTCTTTCTTACGCACCTTCTTCAATCTTGTCCTGTGGAGGAAACGAGGTTCGATTCCCTTAACAAGAGCTCCTTCTTTGACCCCAGACAGCTTACATCTTTTCACATCACTATACTCACTCTTCCTGCTCCTTCTCTTCCAGCGTACGTCTCTTCTCCATCAGATCGCCATAGAAACGTGACTGCTCTCTTTTCTGCTGCTTCAAGTCGATACCAGCGATGAAGCCCCGCCCATAAAGCTGCACCGAATGCTTTTCCTTGTAGCTGCAGGCAGAAATATAAATCTAATATTTAAACTGGGAAAAAAAAATCCAAAGACCCGTTGAAAATTATTTTATAATCCACTCACATTGGGTTGTAGTCAACTGAAGTGTCTTCAGAAGCATCCCACTCAAACACAAACTTCCTGTCATTCAGGTGACGAGTTCTGCGGCGTTTTTTGATTCCACCCAGATATCGTTCCTGTAATTAAATTATCTTAGTCATTTAAAAACACCAGCATATGGGCCGTTTATCATCTTTTTAGTCCCAAGATGACTTGACAGTTGAGCAAAAGACGGGTGGAAATATAATTCATGTTTAGGTGAAAGTATGAGACCTTAAGATGTAAATATTTTAGACCCAAAAAACCTAAATAACCGTCAAGTGGGAAACAGAACGACATCACAAAAGCCCCTACCCTTTTCAAAGCATACAAGACATTTTAATAATGCTATTTTCCAAAAAAAAGCCTTTGGGGCTACATCTCTCTAAGTAGGAAAGGAACTTGTTCGTACTGAACCACAAAGAGTGAAGTATATAACTCACCTTGATGAGTAATATGTCATGTTAAAGTAACTTTTTAATTGTTGCTTGTTCTGTGAGACTCTTTATTGCACCTGATCGTTAGGTCTCCTGAAACAAACCTTGATGGCGTGGAGCTCTTTGCTTTTGTCTTTCTCCTCCCTGAGCTTTTGTCGCCCATCATCTTCGTCATTCCCATTGTTCTCACGCTCCATTCGCTCTCTGCGCTCCCGTCTGTCCCTTTCTTGGGGGTCCTCTGTAAGACACGGATCTCAACTGTCACAAACACGTCTCTAGAGCTTAGCACAAGACCATAGTATTTTCAAGCTAATATATATAGCACACCCAGCATTTTCCTCCCAAGGTCCTGAAACATCCTCCTTTTCTTTCTTTCTTCTTCCATCAGCCTCTTCCTTTCCTCCACCTGCTGCTCTCTGCGCTTTATAGCCTCAGCTTCACGCTCTGCCCGTGACAGAAACTTTGGCTAAAAACAAAAAAGATAAAGTGAAATAACTTAATTAAAATTTTAAATTTTTTTGAAAAGAAACTAAACATGGAAGAAAACCTCTCACTTTTGCCTCGGCTTCCTCCTCTGCTTTTTTCTTGGCTAGAAGCTCCTCCAAAGAAAGTGGCTGGACCTGAGACACACAACAGAATGCAAATGACCCAGCTTTAAAAACAGAGCCCTCCGGAGATCTATGCTCCATGAATAGGAACATTTCAATTGATTTTATGGAAAATGTTTCTTTCTTGTTGCCAAGCTTTTTTTAGGTTGCAAAACAGAGGCATGATTCCTGATCCATAACACTGATCAAGGATTAAAAGAAGGAAAGATCCTCAGGTGAAATAAGCTAAATGAAAACATGAGCCCAAATCATACCTTCTCTTTCTTCTTTTTGTCATCTTCTTCTTCCTCTGTTTTTATATCCTTCTCCTTCTTTAGCTTGCCATCCCTCGACTTTGGTGACAGGCTTCTAAAACAGTTCAACATATTACAGAAAATGTTTTCTAATCATATGCTCATCATATTCTATTCATCTAGGGAGCAGAAAACATTTTTTAAAAGGCAGTGATGCACCAATTAATTGACTAGTGATCAAAATCGGTCAAATTTCCCTTGGTCAACTCTGACCGGTAATCGGCAGGTCTAATAATGAAACCTTTTTTCTTGCTCACTCAATGTATCCAAACTTTTAATTTATGTAAATAAATGAAGGTTTGGCACATGTGGTTTGATGCATACATTTTCATTGTTTGCTTTTTTGTCAGAACAGGCAGTTTTTTAGCAACTTTATTAGTTGTGTTGAAATTCTAAAGGAACAAATCTTCATCTGCTGCCTAAGCTGTTCCACATCCTGAGCCGCCGTTGTAACTAGCAAACATTTTTATCTTTGAATGGTCATGTTCTCTCACATTAGTGTTCAGGTTTTTTAATACCTTGATCTCTTGCTGCGATCTTTCTCACGGCGATGGCCGTCTCTGTCCTTACGGCTCCTCTCTCTGTCTCGGTCCTTTTCTCTGTCCTTATCTTTCACACGACGATCCCTTTAAATTGTAAGACAAATTAGAAAGCAACACACAAACTTAAAGTATGGAAAGGCAGAATCCATGTCACAGCTGCACAGACATAACTACAACTGCTTAAAACAATTATCCTTCTGGGTTTTGTTTGCGTGTTTCACTTGAAGCCACCTTTCTGGAGATTTGGAGCGGTTTCGTTCACGGGAACGATGCCGTTTGCGTGAAGGTGATCCTCTGCGATCCCGATCTCGTGAACGGCTGCGCTTCCTCTCCCGGTCTTTGGTACCAGATGAGTCGGCATCCTTCCTGTCTGTGTCAGCTGCCATCTGCCAATTTAAAAATGTTCCAAGTACATGAGCTGATCTTTTATATATTCCAATGTGTTGATTAAAAAAAGGCATTTTTATTGCTCCTTAATAAGAGAATGAACAGCCTGAAACAAAATTTAGGACTTAGAACACTTTTTCTTAGAGCATTCACAATAAAAAAGTATAATGCCTGATGTTTTTTGCTTTCTCCCCATCCCTAACTTCTAAATAAAACCTTATTCTCTCAGATCTTTTCCCAATTCTGCTCTTAACGTCCAACTAATAACAGAAACAAAGCATTTTCAGTCGTGTAAATCTAGCAATTGGTCAATAAATTAGGCTGATATTTGCGGTTTTTCTAAATATCATCTAGCCCAGGCATGGAGCATGGCGTAGCTGTCGACCCTTAGCTGTCCCCGGTCCAAGTTCTGACCCTGGAGACCTGTGCTGCATGTCTTCCCCTTCTTACCACCACAATTCCTGTCTGCCTGTCTGACTTTTGAAGTAAAAAAAAAAAAAGATAAAGGCCACTAATGCCACAAAGAAACAAAAATCATCCATGCCTGAAAAATACTGGGCCAATACCCAGTGAGGTGCAACTATAAACAGAACAGCAAAGCTGAAATCTTGGCTCAGAAAGCTTCAACTTTATTATCTGTACAGAGAATGCTATTTTTACAAAGGCTGTGGTGTGAAGGGAAGCCGACCTGTAAACATTCAATATGGAGTAAAATAATATGTACGTTACAAAGTTATCTACGGGGAAGTAAGGGCAGAAAACCACTGGATTGGCCAGAAATTGTTCCACTATCATTAGAGCTCCCAAGTCGCCAAAAGAAAAAAGGAAGCTGCTGCTTCAAGCAGCTCATTTGAGCCTACAAGTAAACTGATGTTTTTTCAGGGTTCCTACATGCTTTTCATTTCAAAATTCCATACATTTCTAGACTTACTTTTCCGAATTTCTCGGGCAATATTTGACCCGTATTTCAATGACTAAAAGTCAGCATCCTATGTAACAAGTCAACGTTTAACGATTTAAAAGAAATTCTAACTTGAACAAGTAGACAACGTTTAAAATGCACAGAACACTACATAAAATAGATCGACTAAGGAAAAAAAAAAAAAAAACTAAACTCGACAAAAACGTCGTAGCATTTAACGTTTCGTAAATGATACAGGCAGTAAATGTTTTCTACGATCTCGTTTTCAATGGACACATTTTTCAAACCATAAATTAGAGGTGTGAAGAATAAGCTCCATTACAAAGTTATTGTCTAAATATAAACGACAACTATAATGTGGAAAATGTGTTATAGTTTTACTTCTGCAGAAAGAAAGCTAACCCTGAGAAGTTAGCTAGCTTTAGGCTATTTAGTTCCCCCCCAAAAAACAATTCACTGCACAATACTGAAAATATGTTACCTCTACCGATGAGCAGAACGCTAAAACCACCTTGATAATTTAGGTTTTACTATCTTCAGACTGACGTTTTTTAGCTTGTCAACAAAACAGTAGCGAATTATCAACGATTTAAGAAGACGCCATGATTCTCGACACGAGCATAACGCGCAAAGGTTTGTGGGATGTGAAGTACTTAGTGGTGTATGAAGAGTGGAGGAATGTCTTGGGAAAACTACATTGTCCGTCTCAAAGCAAAAGCTATGCAAGGACCCCAGTTGTTTAGCACACGAACGCCTAAATGCCTGCTTAGAAAAGTGGTGATGCGTTATGACGTTGAAAGTAGAAATTTCCAGCTTCGTGTTGTCAGACTTTTTGAAATCTCCTGTCTTTGCAGTCTACTGCATATAGAAGGGTTGATTGTATGACTGTCAAGTTCTTATTGAAAACTGTTACAACTGTGCTTCTTAACTGAGTGTTACTAATAACAGAAGCACTCAAATTCACATTCAACTAGTTTTGATTAGTTATTTGTATACACAGTAAAAACTGGTCACTTTAGTACCACCTGTCAGTGTGAAGTGATTCTCTGATTTCCGAATCACGTTAAACACACCATTTTTTTTAAACTGGGTTTGTCAGTTTGGGCACCAGGTGGCGACATTGAGTTACAAGTTACATCAGAAACTTGCAGAAAAAGGTGTTCTTCGGATTCAGCTTGATTTGCCAAGATTGTATGCAGAAAAAAGGAACAGTGTGCAGACATTAGGTATAAATATATCAACTTTAGAGGAAATGTAATAAAGGATAAAAGGAACAGAATATACACTAATGTGTGTGTGCTGCGGATTTTATATATACACTGCTCAAAAAAATAAAGGGAACACTTAAGAACACTCCAAGTAAATCAAACTTCTGTGAAATCAAACTGTCCACTTAGGAAGCAACGCTGATTGACAATCAATTTCACATGATGTTGTTCAAATGGAATAGACAACAGGGGGAAATCTTTGGCGATTAGCAAGACACACTCAATAAAGAAGTGGTTCTGCAGGTGGGACCACAGACCACTTCTCAGTACCGATGCTTTCTGGCTGATGTTTTGGTCTCTTTTGAATGTTGGTGGTGCTTTCACACTCGTGGTAGCATGAGACGGACTCTACAACCCACACAAGTGACTCAGGTAGTGCAGCTCATCCAGGATGGCACATCAATGCGAGCTGTGGCAAGAAGGTTTGCTGTGTCTGTCAGCGTAGTGTCCAGAGCCTGGAGGCGCTACCAGGAGACAGGCCAGTACACCAGGAGACGTGGAGGAGGCCGTAGGAGGGCAATAACCCAGCAGCAGGACCGCTACCTCCACCTTTGTGCAAGGAGGAACAGGAGGAGCACTGCCTGAGCCCTGCAAAAAGACCTCCAGCAGGCCACTAATGTGCATGTGTCTGCACAAACGGTTAGAAACCGACTCCATGAGGATGGTATGAGGGCCCGACGTCCACAAATGGGGGTTGTGCTCACAGCCCAACACCGTGCAGGACTCTTGGCATTTGCCAGAGAACATCAGGATTGGTAAATTCGCCATTGTGCTCTTCACAGATGAAAGCAGGTTCACACTGAGCACATGTGACAGACGTGACACAGTCTGGAGACACCGTGGAGAGCGATCTGCTGCCTGCAACATCCTTCAGCAAGACTGGTTTGGCAGTGGGTCAGTAATGGTGTGGGGTGGCATTTCTTTGGAGGGCTGCATGGCCCTCCATGTGCTCGCCAGAGGTAGCCTGACTGCCATTAGGTACCGAGATGAGATCCTCAGACCCCTTGTGAGACCATATGCTGGTGCCCTGGGTTCCTCCTAATGCAGGACTTTGCTAGACCTCATGTGGCTGGAGTGTGTCAGCAGTTCCTGCAAGATGAAGACATTGAAGCTATGGACTGGCCCGCCCGTTCCCCAGACCTGAATCCAATTGAGCACATCTGGGACATCATGTTTCGCTACATCCACCAACATCACGTTGCACCACAGACTGTCCAGGAGTTGGCGGATGCTTTAGTCCAGGAGGAGATCCCTCAGGAGACCATCCGCTGTCTCATCAGGAGCATGCCCAGGCGTTGTAGGGAGGTCATACAGACACGTGGAGGCCACGCACAATACTGAGCTTCATTTTGACTTGTTTTAAGGACATTACATCAAAGTTGGATCAGCCTGTAGTGTGTTTTTCCACTTTAATTTTGTGTGTGACTTCAAATCCAGTCCTCCATTGGTTAATAAATTTGATTTCCATTGATAATTTTTGTGTGATTTTGTTGTCAGCACATTCAACTTTGTACAGAACAAAGTATTCAATGAGAATATTTCATTCATTCAGATCTAGGGTGTGTTATTTGAGTGTTCCCTTTGTTGTTTTGAACTGTGTATATTATTTGTTGCAGTTTAGATCTTTACTGTTCTGTGGCTGAGCCGAATCACACAGTGATGGATGTGCACAGGACAGACCGAATAATGGCCGTGTAGAAGATGACCAGCAGCTCCTGAGGAAGGTTATACGTCTTGAGTTGCCACAGGAAATACAGTGTCTGCTGGGTCTTCTTCCGATCAGTGTCTATCTGTGAGGACCAGCTAAAGTCCCAAGAAAAGGTAGTTCCTAGGAACCAGAAGAAAACCATAGTAGAGACAGTGTTCTTCAGGATGTTGAGGGGGGTGTTCTCCAAACGTTCACCATCATCTCCGTAGTCTTGAGCTGGTTAAGCTCCAGGTGGTTTAACCACATGAGTGGCTCAGCCGATCAACCTCCGTCTGTATGCAGAGTAGACCCATCACTGTCCTGGATCAGACCAATGACGGTGGTGTCATCTGCAAACTTCAGCAGTTTCACAGACAGGTCCGCTGAGGTGCAGACATTTGTTTACAGAGAGAAGAAGAGTGGGGAGAGAACACACCCCTTGGAGGTGCCGGTGGTTCTTGTGTAGGAGAAGATGCTCTCAAGGCCCCAGATACACCTGCTGCTGCAGGTCAGTCAGGAAGTTGGTGATTGACTGATAGGTATAGGCCGGCACCAACGGGTAAGCTTCTGGTGGTGGACGTCGGGGTGGATGGCGTTGGGGGTCAAGCTAAAGTCCACAAACAGGAGGTGGTGCAATATAAAGTGTAGTCCCAAGTTGACTGCATCATTTGCCAACCAGTTTGCCCGGTGAGTAAAATACAGGGGGTCAAGCAGGGCACTTGTAATGTCCTTCAGATGCTTCAACACTAGTCGCTCGTGACCACAGACATCAGGGCAACAGGTCTGTAGTCATTTAATCATGTGATGTATTCTTGAGAACTGGGATGATGGTGGATTGTTCGAAGCAGGAATGAACCTCACACAGCTCCAAAGTTTTCCTGGTGTTCTGACTCTGAGCCTTTTCACATCGTCCTCAGTGATCTTTAGTGCAGGCAGGAGATCAGAGGGGTGACGGCACGGGGTTGTAGAGTTGTTGGTTGGGGGTGCATGTAGTCATTTTGTGTGTTAATGGAGTGTGGGTAAATATATATAGCAAAAAATGGGAAAACTATTTTCTGCCAACACTGCCTGGATTCCCAGTGTTACAAGAATATATTGAAATGCAGACCAGCAGTCATGGTGAAATATCCCTGTCTGCTCAGTAGTATATACAGGCACTATCCTTTCCAACAGATTAAAATTCAAGAACGTCTGTCTTCCTAGCAATACTGTTTTTTTCTTTGTAATATAAAGCAACGTCTTCTCTGTGTGCGTATGTGTAAAAGCTATTGCATGTAGATAAAAGACACGTTAGATGCTGCTGTGCATGAGTCTGGATTGGCTCTATTACTGATTCATATTCTAGACCTTCCTTTCCTTCCACCCTCGGATCAAAGGAGATTTATGGAGCCCTTCTGAAGGTGAACTGTTGTAGTGGAGAAGGATCAAAACTAGTGGTGAAAAAACTATAGTTAAAGGCACATAAAAAATGGATAGATCCTGGAGTTGAAAACAACGCACCAGTAAGACGGTAAAAATTACAGCTTATTCTTAGTTCACTGGAATTTTATCCCTTCTTGTTGCTAAAAGACAAGGTGGATAAACGCCTGAGGGTAGTGCTGCACACGATATGCATGTTTCATTACTTTTTTATTTTTCATCCGAGCAGACAAATGCAACAGTATAACAATAGCTCTGTTACATATGATTTATGTTCCAGTAAACATGTTAAATAGAAACAGACCAACATATTCATTCTTTCTTTTTAGTCATTCTGTAGGTCTTTTGCTCTGCATGGGATCTTGTTTCATGACCAAATTTGGAGCAGTTTGTGATCAACTCAATGCATGAAAGAGCAAACTCATTTTAAAGGTGTGACACTCATTCATAATTCAAGCTAGAAAACAATTACAAAATGATTAGAACTACCAAGCTTTCCTAGTTAGACAAAACCACATCCCAGCTGCACGCTTATCAGACCTCAAGGTCTGCAGATCTGCACAAAATAAATGAAAAAATAACACTTTCACACTAGAACTATGTGTAGTAATGAGGCTCATTTGTTATTTTTAAGTACCTTTTGAAAAATACCTTTTGCTTAGAGGTATTTTTAAGTACCTTTAAGCAGGTTTTAAACCTGCTTTTCATTAAGCCCCTGCTTTTGTATTAAAAATGTTTTTTTAATTGGTCTTAAATGTCATGTTTAATTGGTTGGAAGTGGAAAATAATCATTATTATCAGAAATAAAAGCTTGAAAATATCAGCCTGTGTGTTATTAATCTATATAACATGTTTCACTAAGTTAATTGAGTTACTGAAACAAATGTATTAATATTCTAATGTATTGAATGGTGTTTATGCTACACAAGTCTTGTTTCCTGAACAGATATTAAGACTAACAAGTCTCCAATGCTACTTTGAGGGATGGAAGTGAAAAACTTTGTGGGTTTAAAGTGAAAGATAATTTTACATTAAGGGCTGCCCTGTCTATTCAGACAAAAAAAAAAAAAATCTAACAGTTTCCTTTTTTTATTATAATGGTCTGTAAGTGATTCCTTCTGCCTGGAGGTTGAACAGTTTCATCTAACATTGCATAATACTGACTGTTACACCACAACTGTCCATTAGGCAAGGAATCAATATCCAAGGGTTATTTAAAATAATTCTTCTTTGTCAGGGCCCACTGCTGTGGCTGTAACCTTTTTGAATAACATATAATAGTGAAAGTTCAAGCCCCAGAAACAGGCTTTAGCTGGATTCAGACCATTGGCTGACACAGATATGATTGGATTTAACTGTTCCCCAGCTGCACACACTTTATTTCTATCATATCCCTTCAATTCTAACTAAAGTCGACCCCTTATGCCGAAGCATTGGATCACCCATCCCCCTTCCATACTTCTGGATGCCAGGCATAGTTGCCTAATTAAACTGCTAGAAGAGTGTTCACTCTTGACATGCCCTCAGGGTGTGCCAAACAGGGCACATGTGCAGGATGTGGGAAGGGGTGGAGGTTAGATCTGTGGACGGTGAGCAGAGCCATAAAATAGGAGCTTCTGGCAGAGAGGTTGAAAGGGGGCTTGGGTTGGGACCAAGGCAGAAAAGCCCTACCAGGGGAATTTATTTAGCTGTGGCTGCGACATGGGATATAGGGGAAGGGGATCGATCATTCAATTAGACCTCTTCTTTGCATGTACGAATCAAGCTCACCTTGCTGCACTTAAAACAAAGAAAACTTGCGTATGAAATAAACTGCTTAGTATGCATGGTGCTGACACACAATCACACACCGAATCACTTGTACATGTTCACGCATGGAAGCCTCTAGCTGCTAATACAGTCTTCATACATGTACACACGAACTGATAATTAGACTGCGGCAGCAAAACTGACCCAGTGGCACAAATTACACACACGCTTGTTGACTTCTGCACATTTTTGCACCAAATGCTAATGCTAATACGGCATAATTTAGTTAGTATGAACATGAGTTAATCCTCAGGCTGCAGGACTGAAGAAGGGCTACCAACAGTCTGGCAGCTGTCTGATGTGCTCACATCGAGGCAATTTTGAAATAAAAAATCAGAAAGAGGCGAATGGATAAAACAAAACTTCAGCTTCAATAAGTCCTGTAAAATCAGAGCAGGTCAGCTCTGATTTTTGTCATTTTTCGGGCAGTAGTGGAGCAGCCAGTCTGGCCTTGTTTTTCTATTTCAGTCTGGCCCTTTTTGATGAAAGATCTGAGAGATGAACTGTGACATGACTTGACTTTGACAGCTTTTATTTTGAAAAGATGCTCTGGCTGACCTTTTTGAAAACATTAGCTTTTTTGTTTTTTATTCTGGAACTGGAGGACTGATAGCACTCTCATATCTCTCATTGAAACCTTTTAAAACATTGTCATGTTACAACCACAAACAGGTTTTTGGAATTTTATTTGATAGACCAACACTATAATCCTGAATTAAAAAGACAATAAAAAGGTTGTTATATTTAGTTTTTTACAGTAAATATATAAAAACTGTAGTGTGGATGTATTTGGTCTTTCTGAATCAGTAGTTTAGAGGACCAAACAATGCTATGTGCTTAGGGTTGTGGTTCTTTTGCAAGGTGAACCTTTGCCCCCGTCTCAGGTCTCAAGCCTTTCACAGGTTTTCTTCCAGGATCAGCTTGTTTTTACCTTCATTCATCTGCTCATCAACATCAACTCTGATCACCTTCCCTGTCCCTGCTGAAGAAAACTATGCCCACATCATGATTCTGCCACCAACGTGTTTCACCATGGGGATGTTGCATTCAGAAGGATGTGTGGTTATAGTTATCTGGCACACCTACTGTAGTGTTTCACATGTTGGCCAAAAGGTCCCATTTTGGTGTCTCTTGACCAGAGCATCTTTTTCTTCAAATGCTACCTTTGTCCCCTACTTGACTTGTGGCAAACTGCAAATGCAACATCTTGCATCTTTCTGTTAACAGTGTCTTTCTTTATTGCACGTTTACATAAAAGGACATATTATTGATTGTACAACTAATAGTTATCTTGTCTACAGATTATTACACCTGAACGTTAGATCTCGGCAGCGCCTCTAGTGATCATGAAACTCTGGCTTGCTTCTCTGATTATTGTTTTCCTTGCCCAACCCTCTAAGTGGAGAGCCATGCCTCCATAGGTTTACAGTCCCATACTTTTCAGATGATGAATTGAACATCTCTAGGAGATGATCAAATTTTAGGATGTTGTTTTATAACCTAATCCTGCTTTAAACCTCTCCACAATTTTCTCCCCAACCTGTCTGCTGTGTTCTTTGGTCATCATGTTACTGTTTTTTCATAAACGTTCTCTAACAAACATCTTGAGGCCTTCACAGAACAGCTGCATTTATATTGAGATTGAGCACACACTTATTGTTTACATCTGAAGGCAATTAGTTGCTGTATTTTATCTAGGGGTATCAGAATAACAGAGACTGAATATAAATGCACACAACAATTTAGAATGTATTTATAAGAAAATGTGAAAACTTTCAATTGTTTTTTTTTTTTCATTTTCCAATTATTAATTATCTAAATCCACTGGAGTTTATGGATGTCCCATGACAGAGTGTGAAAAATGTAAAGATTATTAATACTTTTACCCACTGCAGCTAGATGGTGTGCTTGTGTCCATTAAAGCACACCAATGGTAAACAATTTAAGACAGGCCAACATTTCACAGCATTTTACCGAACATAACTAGTATTTGTCTTTTGCAAACAATACCTGGATTATCCAGCAATACAATGAGCTGAATTGTCTGAATAAAACACATGGAAGGACATGGTGATGTCGATGCTAGACAGAGTTACAGAGAGAGGCAGATACCCAAAGAGGACACTCATTTTCTCTCCTGCTTGCCAAACAGAGACTTTGACATGCAATCCTATTTCCCACCCAGTGATAGGAGTTACATCACTGTCAAGGGCAGCTGTGACAGAGCTCACGGCAAAGCCTTTGTCCAGCCCTCCACCCCCTCAGCATCTTCCTTTTTGCTGCTTCTGCTGCTGCTGCAGTGTAAGATACGTCACAAAGGGACAATTTCTCTAAGTTTCACAGAGTGTTTCAGATGGCAAGAGTCATTTCTCAGCCATGTCTCCTGTTATGAACATCAGCAGTCCCACCATCTTTGTTGGGGGCTCTTATATTACCTAAGAGGAGGGGACACACGTCATGTCGGAACAGATCAATCCTGAACGATGTTCGTTAGTTCATATCAAACATGTCAGTGTCATTCAGGTTCCATTGCCATGTTCAGATTGAATTTCAAGCTTGAAATGATTGTCAAACCCCATTGTAGATGTAAAATTCAACTATATGTTTGAAAAATGCCACTAAGACCTTTAAGGGATACATATCATTCCATATTATCCTTACTAAAGAAGGTAAGTCTTTCTCCACAAATAACATACTGACCTATTTGCATCATTTTCAGTTAATTTGTGATCTTTGCCAAACGTTGTCCAAGACATTTTGCTAACCAAAACTACCATGTGTGGTTTTCCCGTGTAAACACTAAACAAACATGTTTACAGGTTAATCAAACCATATCGTTTGTCTCCACAGCTCAAGATTGACAGCAAATCTATTGAAGGCTTGCAAAAAATTCTGATAAGTAGTTTTTAGGCCTTAATTCTAAGATTTTTATTTATTGTTTTGCATTTTTTACACTGTTTTGAGGACTTGGTCATCTCAATTTCTTTTTCATGTCTCACTCATCTTTTCTCCATTCAGTAATAACCCTCGTCATATATACAGTTTAAAGCAAATGGTTGTATACACTGTAGAAAAGGCACAAAGCCCTTTTTACCCCACTGTCTGACATCAGCATATGTCTATGTCCTTAATGCCAAAATAATGATCAATAACATTTTACTATACCTTACTATTATCAGAATAGTTTGCTGGATTTTTGGCAAATTCCTCAGGACAGAACTAATGCAACAGGTCAGGTTTGTGGGCTGAGTTACATGCACAAACTCTTCTAGATCTGTCCACAAATTTACTATGGGGCTGAGATCAGGGCTTTGTGATGACCTCTCAAATCATTGACTTTGTTGTCCTTTAGCCACTTTGTATCTAATTTGGTGCTATGCTTAGGGCCATTGTCCAAATGCCAGACCCATCTGTGCCCAAACGTTAACTGCTTGCCTGATGTCTAGAGATGTTACTTCGATATTTCTATGTAAATGTCTTTGGTAATTGTACCATCTCTTTTGAAAAGTGCAGCAGTCCTTCTTGCAGCAAAGCAACCTGACAACATGATGCTGCTACTCCCATACTTCACAGTTGGCATTCAGGAAATCTAAATTATTTTGGTAATCCTAACAACGTTTGCTTTTGGTACACAGCCTTTGAGTTTCTTTTGTCTTTCTCAGCCGCCATTTTCTTGTGATTTGCTAGTTTCATTAAAAGTAAAATTTTTTAAACGTATCTGCATTTGGGCCTCCTCTACTAAAACATGACAAATACAACTTCAAATTCCTTTAGTTTGGCTTGATGGCAGGGTTCAAATTATCAATATGTTGCCTGATTAGAGCAAAAATACTTTACAGGGCAATAATCAGAAATCTGGTGTTCTTGGAGGTCAGCTAAAGGAGTGTTTTTTCAAACCAGTTTTTCATTTCTTTTAGGAACTCAAATTCAGATCGCTTGACGTTCTCCGAATGCTGGAAGGAGCAGCATAGCACAATGTTATCTGCATAAAAGTGATAGAAGTTACTATGACATGTATTATCAAGGCTGTTAATAGATAGTAAAAAAAACTTATGTGGGCCTAAAAAAGCCTTGGGGTATCTGATATGATGTGGTTTTTGTGGACATTAAAGCTTCTGTTTGAAGGTTACGTTCTGAACCACTCTAAGACAGTTCCAGAGATTTTCTCCAAACTTTGAAATCTGTTCATTAATATAGTGCGATCAGTACTGTCAAAATGAAAAAGGTTTGAAGAGGGTTTCATGGTTTTTAGAATGACCCTAACAACAATAAGATATTTTTACAAACCTGTTAAAGTGTTGTTCCCATTGAATGACCATAGTAGTGTGGGGATGCGCAAGACATCTGCATATTTACAATTTTAAAAGCTTGGATTTAGTAATTTTGTCTGAGTTACAAATAAAGATTCATTAAACCTGATAATTTATACTAGGCTAACCAGATACTGATTCATTTACAGGATTGCTACATTTTTTTCAATAATATCTCAGCACCAACATAATGAGAAAAAAAAACAGAACAATTCTTGCAAAGTACAAGTTTTTTGTGAAAGGACCGTGACAGTATTTGTGCCACTTGTGCCATGTCCAAATTGATAATCATGCCTAGGTGCATCCTGCCATAGACAACGCTTTATGTCAGAAGACAATCTGATTTGATGAGACAAGTAACGTGCATGAACCAATGTTTTGATAAATGTGCTTGAAAGAGATGGGGAAACCAAAACGGCACAGAGAGAGAGGAGAAAGGAGTATATGTCAAAGAGAGGAACAGCCCAGCTCATCCAAAAGATCGTCATATAGATGTTCAATTCCCGATGAACAAAATCAGCCTTGCAGCAGCAAAGAGCAAATTTATTGGAGTTTGCTGGTCCAGAACAGATTCCCTCTATTGGCCTGTCTACTGTTCTGTAAAGGTAGCAGATAAGCTGTATCCTGTGTGATAGCTCTGGAATGGCAAACATTCAGGGCACTTCATGTATATGGTTTCATCAGCGAGTCAAGCTGATAACAGCAACGATCAGGCAAGTCAAGTGAAAGAAATGAGTAAACATTGTGATGGAGGCGGATGACTTTAAAAGAAAAGGAAAGAGAGAAAGAGGCAACAGAAATACATTTTAAGGAATGTATTGCTAAAATAAAAAAGTTTAATATTCTTGATGAAATAATGCAAGTTTTACTGTAACACACATAAACGTTCTGCTATCTTTTCCTTTGTTTCCCAAAACAAACAAACAAAAACTATTGTGTCATTATTTCTGAATAATTGTGGAAAACTACAAAGAGTTTTCTTTTGTTTAAGGTGAAACATAGATTTAATTTTCGAAGTACCCACATTTTGGCCTTAAGGGGGAACCCAGACTCTAATGCAGAAATGTTATTTGTTCTTCTGGTGTTTTCCAAAATCTGAGAAAATCTTAGGGTTCACTTTACGTTTTCATGATTTTTCTATTCTTCTATTTCTGATGTATCCATTGCTGTCTCAAATCCAAAACAATAATCAAAGGCTCAATTATTAATGGTTTATCCCAGAAAGAGAGATGCCTCACACACCATTAAAGTTATATAACAGGGTTTTTTCAAAAATGAAACAACTTGAATAGATCAATCATCTAGCAATTTAGTGATCAACTGAGGGCTCAGATGTCTTTAAATTTTTCAAATAAACATTATGTAAAAGGTCTTGCAAAAGTATTTACAACCCCTAAAACGTTTTCAGATTTTGTAATTTTAAAACCACAAACATCAACAGTTTTTATTGGAATTTTATATAACAGACAAATGCAGAGTGGTTCCCATTTTGCGAAGTGGAAGGAAATGGATACATGGTTTGTAAAATAATGTGGTAAGCATATGTTTTTTCAGCTCCTGTGAACCATCTTCAAGATTTTTGCAGTAAGGCTCCACCAACTTTGCACATCTAAGGACTGAAAGTTGTACCCATTCTTATATCCAAAATTGCTCAAGCTCAGTCAGATTGGATAGGGAACATAAAATTCAAGCCGTACCACAGATATGTAGTTGGATTGAGGTCTTTACTTTGACTTGGCCATTCTTACACATGAATATGTTTTGATGTAAACCATTACGTTGTAGCTCTGGATGTATGTTTAGGGTCGTTGTCCTCCTGAAAGGTTAAACTCCATCCCAGTCTCTAGTTTTTGGCAGCCTCTAACAAGTTTTCTTCCAGAATTGCTCTGTGTTTAGCTCCATCTATCACCCCATCACCTCTGACCAGCTTCCTTGTCCCTGCTGATGTACCCCTACAGAATGATCCAGCCGCCAACAAGGTTCACTGTGCCAAACGGGTATCACACTTACGATTTTAGTCTCATCTGATCAGAGCACCTTCTTTCATGTGTTTGCTCTGTCCCCTATGTGCTTGTGGCAAACTGCAAACAGGACTTCTTATAACTTTCTTTTGGCAACAGGTTTCTTCCTGCCACCGTTCAAAAACAGTGGATTTGAGCAATACTGTCCTGTCAACAGATTTTCCCTTCTGAACTCTGTCATCTCATACCACAGTCTAGTTCTCCGATTGTCTTCTCGCCCGGACTGTCAGTTCATGTGAAAGGCCATGCCACAGTTTGCAGTTGTTCTATACTCTTCATTTTCTAATGATAGATGAAACACTGCTCCGTGACATGAGTGAATACTAGGGTTTTGGTTTTTTTTTAACCTAACTCTGCTTTAAAGTTTTCGCAAACTTCATCCCTGACCAGTCTGCTTTCTACCTTGGTCTTCATGATGCTGTTTGTTCACTAATGTTCTATAACAAAACTTTGAGGCCTTCACAGAACATCTTTATTTATACCAAGATTAAACTAGTAGCTCTATTTTATACTCTTTAGATGACACCTGAAGTCTTTTGATTCCACTCTGTTATTTAGGTGTATCAGAGTTGGGGTCAATGACTATCCAGACAACACTTTTAAGATATTTATATGTAAACACTTTTGAAAACCATGTTTCATTTGCTTTTCCCTCTCAGAAATATTCACTACTTTGTGTTAATCCCATAAAATGCAATGAAATACATTTAAGTTTCTGGCTATAATGTGACAAAATAGGAAAAGGTTCAAGGAGTTGAATATACCAATAGTACTATTATCCCAATAGTACAATGCACTGTGATATCTGTATCTTAACATTTCTCAAAGAGGTGCACTACTTTGCCCTTGACCAGAAAATTAAGATATATTATCAGTCATCCTGAAGACAACACAGACAATGTGTCGCCAAGCTATCAGTCCTACTCTATAGAAGAGCCTTCAATTTAATTAAATCTCAGAAGTTACAGTTTCTGAGAAGTTTCTAATCGAGTTTGAACCTACAGAAGAATTATTCGACAGAGATTAATGTCTCAACATAAATGAAAAGTGTTGAGTATGGTAAGATTTCAAAACATCCTATTTTGTTGTCATTTTGAACACATTCTCTTCATCTTTAAGTAATTCCTGATATCAACGACATAAAAACTGACTTGACTTCATCATACATTCTTCAAAGGTTTATTTTTTATTGATTTATCACAGAAGGTAAACACTTGTAAATGAAATTCAGGCATATTTACTCAAATAAAACATTTAAAGACAATAACAAATACAGAATTTTCCCAATAATTTAAGCCACGAGAGGCAACTTCATACAAGCATGTTGTTTTACTTCAGTAACATTCCTCTGTGGGAGTAAACAGCTTTATGAAGAAGATAATGTACAAAACAAATCTGAAAAACAAGCAAGAGAAACCATGAAACAGTGTAATTGTATTTAACAGACTGCAACTAGTTTAGGATGTTAGGACACTTCAGACAGCATAGAGATTAAATAAGCACTGCAGCAGAGCTTAAGATTCACATTTAAAAACTTGTTGTTGCTTCCAGTGTAAAGCAGATGGCTGCTACCAATATGGGAGGTCCTACGAACCAGAAAGCACATGTTGAACAGTCCGCTGCTCCCTGATATGTCCAGCCGTCACCTTCACTGAGGCTTTAGTCTAATGCTACAAAGGAAAGGTAAGGTGCGCTCTCTGAGAGCCATTACCCCTCCCTGCCTCCCTGTCAGAGATATAGGCATGGCCTTGCTCACACTGTTGCTAGGCAACGCATTAAATCCCACGGTTGTGCACACTGCCGCGCTTCCCGGTGCAGACCTACAAATCATCAAGTCCTCCATTAGGCAAGCTGTCAACAGCTTAATGCCAGGAGACTCCAGTGAACACAACACCAGGAACACCAGAGAAAACAACAAGCAAAACATCCAGCAGAAAACATCAGATCTTCTCCATTCAATAATGGCTGGAAACAAAAAAGCAGACAGGACCAGCCTGTTTGTGGGATTCAATTCATATTGTTTTTCAGGGATTTAGTCTGATTCACATATAAATTAGTCCTGCTAACAAAACATTTTAGCTTAAATATACAGAGTTTGTAGAGTTTGTAGGGGAGACAGACTTTGTAGCTGTCTACTCCTGTGCATAACAACTGAATATGTGGCTGGTAAGAGTTCAAAAAATCTAGAGAGAAAAAAAATCTGCACCTCTATAAATGTTTTATTTTTTAGAAAAGATCTGTAAAATATTAGCGGGGAGAGCGCTCAATTATTTCACTTTAATCTCTGGAGGTTTCATATTTGTAAAATCTTGTTTGTCTCCAGAAAGGTGGAGTAATTTAAAGGGTCTAAGGGACCAGGCAAGATGTTCCTCTTCACAGAAGCATGCAGCACATTTGAGTAAATCCAAAAACTACAATGACTCAAAAAAGAAATAGTGTGGATTTTTGAAGTGGGATTCTGTAGAAGGGTATAAATAATTTATGTTTCTCCTGCAGTATAAAATTCTTTTAAAATCCAACTATGGTCCCGAAGACTATAGCAAACAGTTAATCAGAGCAGGGCCCATTCCAAAACCATCTTCTACTATCTTGTTGTTTATGTAACGCTGTTACAACTCTTTAAACTCTTATTAAATTTCTTTAAAGTTTAGACAAAGGGTCCAGGGTGTACCCTGCCTCTCGCCCATAGGCTGCTGGAGATAGGCACCAGCTCCCCCGCAACCCACAATGGAATAAGCGGTAGAAAATGACTGACTGACTGACTGACAAAGTTTATACAAAAGCCTGATTAAAATGTGGAAGAAGGAAGCAGTCTGCCTCCAATAGTCTTCCTGAGTAAGTGTTCTATAGGAAATTAGTGTGAAAAATAAATAAACTCGCTTTCACTTAAACCGCTATAATAGTTTAGTTCTTATGCACTGCATTACTTTCTCATCAGTTACTTTGAATGGAAACACATTCCCAGTATGTGTTTCACAGGGAAGATCAGTGATGGCACACCATCTCCTGTATAAATAACCATAAGCTCATTTGTAATTAACCATCCCTTGCAAAGTTGACAACAGCTCAAAGGTTTATAAAATGGTGTTTGCGCAAACCGGTATAACATTTTTGGAGGAGAGTTTTTGTGACTGTAGAAGTCTGTCTTGGCCCCCCAAGGACTGGTGCCTAGCTTTAGCACCTGGGAACAAGTAATCTATATTTTTACTAAATAAAGATGCTGTGTAAATTATCAACTGCAGGCAAGATATTAACTGCTCATGGTTATAGATTTTTTAAGCTTGATCTCCACTGACCAGTGCCTGGCTGGTCAGTTCTCCTAACCAGTGAAAAGTCGTTACAGAGGAAAGAAGAGTGAAACTTTTTCTATTTCAACGTGGTGTTAAATATGTTAGAGCATCAAAGTACAGCAAGTTAAAGGAAAACACATCTGCAATTCATTCATGCTATGAGTGAGAGCAAGACTATTAGCAGATAATAGGAAGGCTGAACAAAGTACGAAAAGGGGCTCCTCTTTTCTCTAGATTGAGAGTTTAACCTCTGTCTCTGATGGCTCATGCTGGATTTTAAAATGTTAGCAGGGTTTTGGGAATTTTTAATCAATAATATTTTAACAGAACTCTATTTAGAAAATCCCTTTAAGGAAAACTGGATAGGACCCTACATTCTGTATGAAAGGTGATAAGCATACAGAAAATATTGGATTTTGTTTTATTTTTAGGGAGTTAACTAATTATTTATTAGGGCAAAACCTTTGGCCAAGCTTCAGGAGACTGTACTGAAAGCAACAATGAGCATGTTTTTGCAGAACCAAGCTGAAAAATAATTCCCCTAATTGTCCATGAGGAAGAGTATAGTTAAAACCTGGTGATCTAAAATAATTTGCTTTCCTTTCTTGGTCTCATCTATAAAAAAAAACTAAGAAAAAAACAGAAACAAAATGATAGTGGAAACCATTAAACAATCTAGAAATATAATTTCTTAATGTAACACCCCTAAAATTAACACCTATGGTTAATGAACACATACGGCTGCTGGGTTGATGGGACATGGGGGGGAACCCGCCCTGAATACATGTTGAAAGTATTTAAGACAGTGCATCCGCCATTTTGGACCTTCTGCCTCATGGAAGTGCTGAGTCACATTGCACTCCTTCAGGCAGACTTTCACTTTCTACTCCCACTGGCCAAACCCCTCCATTTGTGCCGGCTTTTTTGTTCTGCTGTCAGCTTTAATTTTAAAATAGATTACGATCCGGGCTCAGGTAGGAGGATAATTTCTTCAGGAGACATTATTTTTTAAGATTTCCTCAATTAGGTTTCTGCAGATGCAGCTTCATGCTCAGATTTTACGTTCTCATCACTGACTGTGACCTTTAACAGACATCCAGACAGAGAGATGTATGTCATACGGCAGTGTTGTCAGAGCTTTTAATGGATTTCATCACTTTAATGGAGAGGATACAACTGCTTCCTTCATGGACAAGCTAAGGTACAAACCATTATTAAGCTGATTCTCAACAACCTTTATGTGGGGCTGCAACAGAAACTACGTTATTCTCCATTTGTACACGATTATTTTACTCCATTTCAAATTGTTTCTTTCGGCAGAAACTGTGGTAGACAGGAGTTAGAGGAAGATGATGCAAAGGAATAAAAAGGTTTGTGAAAATCTAGTAGATTGCTCTCGTTCCCTTGCACACCCTGAACCCCAGCTGAACCAGCTGGAATACTGTTCTCTTGTCCTCTCTTTCCATACTGCGAGCACGCTCCTTGCTCTATTCACATGATGGAGCAGCTTTTGGACTTGTCCTTGCTGAAGGTGGAGGAGAGGAGATCCGTCTTGTTGGGCAGGTGTAGCAGTCTTTTGGAGAGGCGGCGGACCGGGGTGGGTTTGTTGGCAGGCTGCAGTTTATTCATGCAGGCCAGAGCTGCAGTACGGAAAACACTATGGATGCTCTTTTCCGAAGTGAAGGCCGAGCACTCCAGATAAGCTTCGGCTCCAAGTTGCTTGGCCATAGATGAACCCTACAAAATGAAGATGAGTATTTTTTTTTAAATAATAAAAAGTAGTAGAGTAAAATTAAAGAGACAAAAACGAGGAAAAAGAACCAAAAAGCACACCTGTTCATGGGAGACTGGAGCCTGTTTCTGATTGGACAGCTCCATGCGTGTGCACACATCAGTTCGCAGGTCTGTCTTACAGCCGATGAGCAGGAATCGAGTGTTGGGGCAGAAGTCCTGAATCTCTGCTTTCCACTGCAAATAAAATAATCTAGTTATTAAGACAGAGAGATTAATAGCAAAGCAAGGATGCCACCTAACAATAATCTCAGCAACTCATACCTTCTTCAGAGCACCATCTACTGTGTCCGGCCGGCTAATGTCAAAGCATAGCAACACTGCATCTGAGTCGCTGTAGCAGAGGGGCCTGACGTTGTCGTAATATGGAGAGCCTGGAGGGGCGGCAAGCAGTCTGATTAAAGCTTTTTTTTTACTGAACTGGAGGGTTAATATGGTTAAAAGAAAGTAAAGGATCAACACAAAATCATACTTGTCATTATCCTCACTTCCTTCATATCTACATAGGAGAAAGTCTAACACTACACAATGACAGGAGTGAGGCTGCCATACACAGGCTGCACCAAGCCCTCTGACCACCATCAGCAGGCAAGTCGGGTGAAGTGTCTTGACCAAGAACACAACGACTGAGACAGACAGAGCAGGGGTTTGAACCAGCAACCCACCATTACAGGACAAACTCCAACCACCTGAGCCACAGCCACCCCAGCTGTAAACTGCAAACTGTCCATCTAAACCAGGGATCTGCAACATTTACAATCTCAAGAGCCATTTCTGCCATCAGTCCAGCTGAATAAAACTCATTTAGAGCAGCAAATGTTACTACTATATCTACAATACGAAATTTATTTTATTTAATTTTTTAGATTTTGAAATAAAGAAAAACATAAAACATTTGCAAAAAGAGGATGGATAAATTTTCTATGGAATTTTGATATTTGTGGAAAATTATGTTTAAAAAAAAGCACATATTTTCCAACTTAATGACAAGAAAAATAGATCTAGAAGTATATCACTGGTACTTTTAGTATCATTCTGTTGTGGAAATTCGATGCAATTATTCGATGAAAAAACTGAACAACTGATTTAACCTGCATTTGTTATTATATCTATATTTAAAAACATTAGTTATATGATTTTTATGTAATGCATTGAAGTAATTTTTTAAAGAGCCACTTGTGGCTCCAGAGCCACAGGTTGCAGACCCCAGATCTCAATTGACAAAGCAGGCAAAGAGGGTATTAATCAGAGACGGATAAAGAGGACCATGGTATTTCTGGAAGAACTGCAGGAAAGCTATTAGTGGTGCACTCAACAAATCAGCCCTTTCTATAGGAGTGGTGAGAAGAAAGCCATTGATGAAAGAAATCTTATTCGCGGTTTACCACAAGTTATGCAGGAGCCACAATGAACAAGTGGGGGATGGTGCTCTTGGGGGATGAGACAAAAATTTTCCTATTTGGCTAATGTGCAAATTCTGTGTTGCAGAAGTAACACTGCACATCACTCTGAACATACCATCACCACAGTGAAACATGGTGGAGGCATGATCATGGTGTGGGAATGATCTTCTTCAAAAGGGACAGGTAAGCTGGTCAAAATGGATGCGAACGTGGATTCAGAAATAAACCTGCCAGAGGCTGCAAAAACAGCAGACTAGAGCAGAGGTTCCAGTTCCAACATGACCACGACCCTAAACATACAGCCAGAGCTACATTAAAATAGTTTCGATCAAAGTCCATTTAAGTCCAGACCTAAATGCAATTGACAATCTGTGGTAAGACTTTAAAATCTATGTTCAGACACAGTTTCCATCTAATCGGCCTGAGAATTTTGTGTTTGCAACTGCCTGTCATCATGGATAGTTTGGAAGAGCAGAATGGTCGTATAAGAAAGATGAAGTTCAAAGTCATGGACTTGGAGGTTATAATAATAATTATTATGATACATATCATAATACACTTCTTAAAAACATTTTAAAAGATGAAAATAATAAAAGCTAAAGTTAAAAGAATTAATATTGATTATAAAACCTGGAAACCCCCAACCACCACCGTCCCGTTCCGAAGATCAGCACATGTTCTGCATTTTCATGAAGGCAAATACACACAAATGGATTGTGTCTGTTATTTTGCCTGTTTGACAATCCTTGTTGCATCTGGTTAGTAGATCAACTTTATGTGTGCTATCAATGTTTGTTTTTTTTATACACAGAAACCTTTTGTAAATCAGGCCCTAAGTCTCTAGATGTGCAAAGCTTGTATAGACACATCCCAAAAGACTTGCAGCAAAAGGTAGTTCTACAAGTATAGACTCAGATGAAGACATAACTACAGCACACTTTTTAGTTTTTGTTTGTTCTTTGTAAAAGATTTCAATTTGAATTTCCTCCCACTTCAAATGTTTTCACTACTTTGTGTTGATCTATTGTATAAAATCTCGATTGCATACATTTACTTGTGGGGCTGTAATGTGACAAAGATCTATGGCTATGTATACTTTTGCAGGTAACTATGATTAACAGACATAAAACCTTTAGCAGCAGTGGTGTATAACTCATCAAAATGTTTCCTCAAACAGTTAACTAAAAAGTACAGATCACTTAAAACTTAAACTCATTTAAAATATTATATGAAGAGTTTTGTTCGCTGTTAAAGACAAACTACAAACATTTTATTAGATTTAATTGAATGACCTTGGGATTCCCCCTCAGGTATCGTGAAAGTGGAGCATGAAGGAAACAGATTCTGCTTGCATTTCTGTAAACAGAAAAAGTTCCAGAGCTAAAAACAGATTGGCAGGATGTCCGCACTCTATTGTCTTCCCTCTGCCACCTAATCACTACCTACACAAACACAGTAAGCTTCAATTTCCTCGTCCTGTCTTCGGGGGCCAAATGTGCACAAGAAGCAAATATAAGAAGATGTAATTAGGACAGGAATAGATCCTTCTATTAGCAAAACCAACCAACTATCAGGGTTTTTGAAGAAATTTGCAGTCTCCAGATGTTTTACAACCAAGGTTTTATTTAGCCTGTCTTGATTCTTGACTTAAATCTGCAAAGTAGGCTGTGTTACACAAGTTGTATCTATCAATATTTTTTGTCTTCTGTTTGTGGTAATCGAAGTCCATATCCTATAAAGCTGTCCAAGGTGATGTAAGACTTGAGAAAGAGGAGGCAGACAGATCTAAAGAGGACACAACTTCTAGCTCCTACCGTCTCCCACACATTAGCACCTCCACCTCACCTGAACACACAAATATGCTTACTCACACAAAGATACAAAAGCTTTTAGCTGAGCAAACAGAGGCTGATCTGTTCAAACTGTCTGGTTAACTGTGAAAGACCAAATAAGTGAATGGACCGATCTGCACTCTTCAATGTGTCTTGGCTGTTTCCGTGAGAAAATCTTAATTTCAAGAGTAAAGCGCTGACCAGCCAATAATTATATTAGCTAACTCCAATTTCTCCTTAAGAACTAAAAATAGAAATGAAGTACCTAGTGTTTGCAACGCTTGAAAATGACCTGTCCTTATAATAAAATGTGTATGGAAAATAAACCAATGGTTACAGAGCTGTATAACATTTATTATTACAACAAAGAATGAATTGACCAAAAAGAAGTTTCCTTAATTGTTGAACCGGCCTTTCTTTCATCGATCTTTAGTTATTTACATCATCACACTGTGTGACAGAGCAGTGGGTGTTACACAGCACTGCAGATAAACAGGATTTCAAGTATTAAAAAAAGAACAAAATGATTACAGAGTTGATTATTTAAACTGTTTTTAGCATCTTAACATTAGAAGCATTTAGCAATATTAGCTGTCATCATCAGAAGAGAGAGAGAGGGGAAGACATGCAGCAAAGGTCAAAGGGCCAGGACTTGAACCCACGACAGCTGAGTCGAGGACTGTAGCCTCCAAACATGAGTTGCACGCTTTACCCCTGCAACCACCGCTGCACCCAGTATGCGACATTTATTGATTGGAAAACTATCTCATGTTTAGGTTCCAACCAGCCATTACTGATTAGAGTCAGTTCTGAAGTCTCTTTGTAACCAGCTAATTTTTGGTACATCTGCATGGTTTACCACAGACAGACAACTGGAGGTTTTCTTGCAGAGCTGAAATCAGTTCAGGCTTCTGATAACAAGAGGCTAAAAGCAGCTTTCTTACTCTCAAGATTTTAGAAAAAGTTTTTTTTAAATTAGCTTTTTCTTTTCTGTTGTTATTGTAAAACGAGACTGCAGACTCTTGGTTGGGCCAAAAGAAACATTTAGAGTTGTCATTATGTTATTAAACATTTTTGTTAAAGTAATATTCAACATTTAAGGTAGCCTTTAGTTAAAGCAGTAAAGCATACACATAAAGAGGATAAACAATAAAGGGGTTATGTGAATATCTATGTACAGCGCAGTAAAGTTATGTTTGTATTTATTTCTACAAATGTAAATCAGTCTTATGCAACATTTCCTCCAGAAAGGGTGACCGTCAAGAAAGTTTTTCCTTCGTGGGAGACAAATGTACAAACCTAAATTATCTCAGTGCTGCTGTATGTTACATAAGTGTGGAGGTCAAACACATATTTTCTCTCAGTATCCCTTGCCTGTGCCTTCTGTTCACAGCAACAGCACACACACACCCAAGAACTGTTGTTGGCTCCACTCTTGCAGACTTCCACGCCATGTATGGACGAGGCATCCCCCCCTCTCCCCTGTGAAACAACCACTCTGAAGGCCAACTGGCACCACTCGACTTCCTCTGAACACCAAGCCTCAGGCTCCTAAGTTGGCCAGCACTGTTACAAGACGTCCACTGCTGCACTTGGTGGCTTTTCTTATTGATTTAATTTACATGTCTTCTGTGTGTTTAGATTACTTTGGTTACATGCAGTTTATCTGCTCACACACTGAGCCAGAAACCTAAAAGCCATTCTGACTGATTGCTTAATTTTTGCACAAGCTTAACAACTTCTTTTAGGTTGAGGTCAGAAAAATGTGGTGCATTATGAAAGCTTTGACTAATTCAGATTTAAACATCAAAACATCAGTTCCTAATCCTTATCTGATTTTTATTTAGCTCAAATAAGTGCATCAAATATGTATGCTGTTAGATAATGCATTTATTGACTAAAAAGTATTTCTGGCACAATGATTGTTACACCTCTATTCTAAATGTTAAATTTATGATTTAGGCAATTAATTTATTATGTAAATTAGTTTTCAAGCAAAATGAAAAAAACAAGAGAATTAAACGCTCTTTTTAGTTTAATATAATTGTACATTTACTATTATTTATTGGTGACAGGAATCTAAGTTTTAGGCACTGCTGAGGTATTTTTTGTAGGCCGTGATTAACCCAAAAAATTGACATTCTAGTGCTCCATGAAGTTTTAAGTGAGCAATAACACATGTAGATAATTTAGATTCTCTGCTTTCAGCAATTTAGCAGGTAAGATTCCTCAGCAGATTTTACACTAAAGAAAAAACTGCTTCCCAATGGGACAGATAAACAAGCAGAGATATAGTGAATTCCAGGTAAACAGCAGACATAGCACTGCAAGCAAAACAAAAGAATGAGACCTTGCCTTATTTACACCCGTAATCATTACCCGGCTCCTGGCCGACTGAGCTTACTGGGAGGGTAAACATCTTGCAGATATCAACCCATCAATACAGCTGTGAGACTGACCACTTTAACTGCTCAACCTTACAAGACTGGGGAGAATTTTAAATAGACGGTGACTCAGAGATGGAGAAGACAGGAGAACACAGCCTTGCACAACATCCAGCTTCTGGAAATTAAGCAAAGAATAGCAGAGCTTGTAAATCTCACCTGACGTGTCCCAAAGACTGAGCTCAACACGCTGGTCTTCAAGCTCCAAACAAGCCGTGTAGTTCTCAAACACAGTGGGTACGTAAGTCTGGATGTGGAGGGTTGGAGAACGGGATTAGGAAACAAGAAATGAAGACCTTCCTCTTTTTAGTCTTTAAATTTTTGGCTCTGCCTTTAATTCCTGCTCTTTTTTCTAGTTATTTTTATATTGTATATATAATGTTTTTATAATGTAAAGTGCAGTACAAATTCAAAAAATTACTACTATTATTATTCTTATTCTTATCACATATTCACTATCCACTGTTGCAGCCATCTATCATACATGAACTCCAGTGGAATGTATGGATTATGTGATAAACTACTCATCCCTGCTATATTGCTATCATTATCATTTCTTTATTTTTCTCTCAAATCAGTTTTATTCATTTGCTTTGTTTACTATATGAAAACATTTTTATTCCCAATTAAAATAATTTTGGGCTAAACTACATGTCTTCTATAAGCTTTACATCATGCTAAAGTAGTCTTCGCTACACATTCAAATCCAACTATTGGTTAGAATGAATCAGTAATGTTTGGATATTCAACTAGAATATAAAAGCGCATAATGGCATGCGGATACTTATTATATCTATTATTATATCTCAGGGACGTAAACACAAACCATGACAATTTAGGAGGCTTTTCTTATATATCCCAGTGATTTAGATATGAGCAGCGGTATCTTACCTCTGGATAGCAGTCCTTCACCAAGACTTGCAGCATCGCTGTTTTACCGCATTGAACGTCTCCAACCAGCACCAGTTTACACCTCGCCAGAAAAGGCTGCGGGAGTCTTCTCTCCTTCATTTTGACTACAGCAAAAATAAAGCTGCGACCTCCGTAGGGGAAAGGAGTGGAGATAATCGGGTAAAGTGTGTGAAACCTGCCGAGTGTTGCTGACTCTGCGGCGAGTCAAGCTGATCAGCAGCAGTTAGTTTCAGGCAGTGAACTAGCCTCAGACGCTGCGGGACTTTATATTGTGGAACCAGCCAATGAGAGCGGCGCACGAGAAGATGCGCACCTTATTAGTAACAGAGCTGCAGGAAAATGCACAGATCACTGATCTCTACACCAGTAACACATTAACGAGCTTCATTAACAAGAGAAAAAGCAAAACCAGCTCAATATTAACTTCAAATTTACCATCTTTTGTGTGCCTACATTATCTGCACTGGACATTGAACAGTTTTTCTCTTGATCTACAGGTACATTTGAATAATTAAGAATGTCACCAAAACTATTATTTATTTTCATAATTCAATAAAAAAAATTTTTATGCATTTAAAGATTCGTCGCACTCACAATGTGTTTATTTCTGTTAAATTTGGGCTCAAGCCCAATGAAAACCCGAACTTCAGTCTCTCAGACAATTTGAATATTACACAAGACCAATACAACTTCTCAGACTCCTAAGGTACTTGGAGAGGGTCAAAGATCGAGTGAGGTGAAGACTCCAGCAACACTTGGAAGTACTGGGAAACAACTTTATTAACAGACCAACACGTTTGGGCTTGTGGCCTTCATCAGGGTCATTGCAATTCAGAAAAGTTGCCCTACTGAAAAGTATGTTAACATATACTACATGTATTCAGTACTTGGTTGGGGGGTCCTTTTGCATTACTGCAGCGTGGCACAGATGTGTTCAGCCTGTGGCTCTACTGAGCTTTTAATAATAGCCTTTAGTTCACCTGGATTGCTGGGTCTGGTGTCCTTCATCTTCCCTTTGACATCCTTTAAAGTCATAAAATGTCCAGACAGAACACCGCACTAACATTTGATTAAATAAAACACAGTGAAGTGGCAGCAGATGACATTTCCAACCCATCATTGACACTGGACCTCATATACAGTGCCTTGAGAAAGTACTCGGCTCCCTTGAACTTTTCAACCTCTTGCCTCATTTCAGGCTTCAAACATAAAGATATAAAATTCAAATTTTTTGTGAAGAATCAACAACAAGTGGGACACAATCGTGAAGTGGAATGAAATTTATTGGATGTGTCAAACTTTTTTAACAAATAAAAAACTGAAAAGTGGGGCTTGCAATATTATTCGGCCCCCTTGCGTTAATACTTTGTAGCGCCACCCTTTGCTGCAATTACAGCTGCAAGTCGCTTGGGGTATGTCTCTATCAGTTTTGCACATCGAGAGACTGAAATTCTTGCCCATTCTTCCTTGCAAAACAGCTCGAGCTCAGTGAGGTTGGATGGAGAGCGTTTGTGAACAGCAGTCTTCAGCTCTTTCCACAGATTCTCGATTGGATTCAGGTCTGGACTTTGACTTGGCCATTCCAACACCTGGATACGTTTATTTGTGAACCATTCCATTGTAGATTTGGCTATATGTTTTGGATCATTGTCTTGTTGGAAGACAAATCTCCGTCTCAGTCTCAGGTCTCTTGCAGACTCCAACAGGTTTTCTTCCAGAATGGTCCTGTATTTGGCCCCATCCATCTTCCCATCAATTTTGACCATCTTCCCTGTCCCTGCTGACAAAAAGCAGGCCCAAACCATGATGCTGCCACCACTATGTTTGACAGTGGGGATGGTGTGTTCAGGGTGATGAACTGTGTTGCTTTTACGCCAAACATATCGTTTTGCATTGTGGCCAAACAGTTTGATTTTGGTTTCATCTGACCAGAGCACCTTCTTCCACATGTTTGGTGTGTCTCCCAGGTGGCTTGTGGCAAACTTTAAATGAGACTTTTTATGGATATCTTTGAGAAATGGCTTTCTTCTTGCCACTCTTCCATAAAGCAGCATGCAAGTGTAAACAGGTGGGCAAAGAGCTAAGAAACTTCCTGATCTCTGCCAGGTAGTGATGTCAAAATGAGGCTTTTTGAAGCATAGAATCATTTTGAACCATTGTGTCATAAAGTGATTCACTACCCGAAGGTTCATTCAATTCCCTTGGGTGACATCTACTGGCAGTAGTGATTGTTGCACCAAATGAAGCCCTGCGAATGTGACGCACCTGTTGTGTAAATAATAGCACTTATGTATGTATATATGCGTGTTGTACATGTGTGTTTTTAGTAATCCATTAAAGATTCTGAGTAATTAACTCGTGAAAAATAACAATTTAAAAACAATGTGATCTGTAGGGGATTACAGATGAAAAATAGCCATTAGGCTAATTCTGGCTTCTTAAATTTGAATTGTCATGTGTTTTATGAAATTCCACTGTCCCATTTTAAATAAATGACAAAAACAAATAAATGAAGTGAAAATTTTTGATTTGTTATTCATATCCATCCAGGACTTATACAGGTCTACAGTCAGGAAAATAACTGCAAAAATCTCTGCAGACCCCGCACACACTGCACATAAACTGTTTTACCCTCAGGCAGTCGCTACAAAGCACTGTTTACTAAAACCAGCCGCCACAGAGACAGTTTCTTCCCCCAGGCTGTTTTTCTGATGAACATTTAATAGAGTACCAAAGTCACCATTCCACCTTGTATATGTGTATATTGTATATATGTTTTTAATTACATAAAGATATATGCAGAATATATCTTATAATGCAAAAAAAAAAAAAAGAAACACAGAGAGCAAAGTGTACCGGGGTCAAATTCCTTGTTTGTTGTATGTACGAACTTGGCAATAAAGCTGATTCTGATATTTTCTTTGAGAGTGTGCTTGGTGTACTGAGTGTTTTTGGACATTGTGCTTGGTATAATAAAGAGGATGCTTGTGTTAGCTTCAGGTGTTTCTTTTTTTTTTTTGAGACAATTTCTCCAGCTTTGGAAAATACTCTTTCACAGTGAACAGAGGAGGCTGGTGTGACTAGGAACTGTTTGGCTGGGTGGTTTAGGCTTGGATACAGAGAAAGGCTGGGAGTCCTTCACTATGAAGTCCACAAGAGCTTCATCAAGCTCTTGCTTCCTGGGTCCTAAAAAAAATAAAGAAAGAAAACAATAAAGACAAGTAACTTAATTTTAACTTACAAACATTTAACTGTCATTCTTTCTAATTCTGCATGTACATCTATGTTATGCTGACCTTGATTGGTGGCACGAGGCTGAGTGTTCTCGTGTTTGGCTCTATAATGCCTCAGCATTATTATTATTATTATACGTCAGCAGCTGCGGGCAAAGCAAACATTGCACCTGTAAAACCAAGATAACAACCCGTTACTGCACCTTTTGCATAACATGACACTACTGCATAGTATAGGCTATAGGCTTTCTAATAAACACTTTGAATGTACATTACCTTATTAGGTGGCACCAAATCAAAATATTCCCATGCTTGGGAACGTTTCCTAGATGGTTGCTCCATGACAGAATAATCCAGCAAAACTCCGAGTATCCAAAAACGAGGAGTGTTCGTAACGTATAATACGTGTTGAACAGGGATGTAAACCGGGGTTTGAGCCATCTTAAATACACTGAATCGCGCCAGATGTTTGAAACTCCGCCAGTCAACTTGAAACAGTCAACTGACTCGTTCTGAATGAAGCAGTGAAATGGTTCACACGTGCTCGGTGACTTCACATGAAGCAAGCTCCGGCCCACTGCTTCACCATATCTACCCTGTCAAGGGTGAAGCGTGCTTTGAAGCCTCGGTGTTAGGGGTAACATCACTACTGCCAAGCATGATAAAGCGTATTCGTTACTTCCTGTTTTTGCTGTTGCACTCGGTGGATTGTTTGGTGTGTGAAGGCTCTCTCCTTTGATCTGATTTCTACTGTGATACCTCTTACTTGTTCTAATACATAAGCACGTTAAAACACATACTTTCTGTTGCTGCTTTCAATGTTTGGGGACTATCCGTGTTTTACACGGTTTTTTCTAGTAGTGGTAAGGGGTCGCTAGCTTAGCGTTAGCTTTAGCTCCACCATGGCAACCTGTTCTGCTGTTTCTCTCTGAGTCTCCTCCTCTCTCTTTCAGATGTTCAGTTACTCTTCTGCCTCCTTTAGTGATAATGGTACGTGTAATAAATGTAGCATTTTTGTAGCTTTGGAGGCGAGGGTGTCGGAATTGGAGGCCTGGCTCCGCGCTGTTGAAAAACCAGCAGATAGCCGAGGCCCCTTAGCCAGTGCGGTGCCACCGAGGGTAGCTTACCGTAGCAGTCCTTCAGCAGAGCCCGCGCAGCCAGGGCCTCAGGCCAGCTGGGTGATGGTATGTAGAAAGCATAGTCCTAGATCCCAGCCCACAGGTCACCACCCCGTCTGCGTTTCTAACAGATTTTCCCCGCTCACCGACACACCCGCTGAGGAGCCAACTCTGGTAATTGGCAGCTCCGTGGCACTAGAGACACCAGCGACCATAGTCAAATGTCTGCCGGGGGCCAGAACAGGCGACATCAAATCCTACCTGAAACTGCTGGCTAAGGATAAGCTTCCCTTCATTGGCTCCTTGTTAAATCCAAAATATAATTTAAAATTCTCCTCCTCACATATAAAGCCCTTAATGATCAAGCTCCATCATACATCAGAGATCTGATTGTTCCATACGTTCCTAACAGAGCACTTCGTTCTCAGACTGCAGGTTTACTGGTGGTTCCTAGAGTCTCTAGAAGTAAAATGGGAGACAGCTCCTTTAGTTATCAGGCTCCTCTCCTGTGGAACCAGCTCCCAGTTTTAGTCCGTGAGGCAGACACCCTGTCTACTTTTAAGGCTAGGCTTAAAACTTTCCTTTTTGATTAAGCTTATAGTTAGAGTGACTTGGGTTATCCTGAGCTATCTTCCTTATTTTTTACCTCCATCTTCTTCCCTCCCTGTTGGATGGAGTAAGGGGGAGTCAGGTTTAGCCTAAACTGGCTCAGTTATGGTTGAAGTGCAAACACACCCTCCATTTCTGCTACCTGTTTAACCCCCTCTCTTTTCCAATGGTTATAATCAATCTGACAGAGAGAGGTATATCCCAATCGTTGTGGTTTTTAGTATAATAATGGCCATCAGTGGGCTCTAGATGGACAAATTGTCTACTTTTAAGGCTAGGCTTAAAACTTTCCTTTTTGATAAAGCTTATAGCTATAGTGGTTTAGGTTATCCTGAGCTATTTCTGTAGTTATGCTGCTATAGGCTTAGGCTGCTGGAGGACATAATGACCACTTTCACCCTCTTTGCTACATTCTCGCACTACTCTCCAATTTTGCATTATTTGCTGTTATTTCAGTTTTTAACTTTATGTTCTCCCTCTTTTCTCTTCCTAGAAGCTACACCTGGCCTGACTCTGTTTCTACCTGTGACACCTTTCTGGAGAGGGGCATCGTCCGAGCTTCTGCTGGCAACAACTTAATGCTCACCCTCTACCGATGATCCACATGGCCCTGTCTTTCAGTGTTTAACCCTTTTTCTCTCCTAGACATAGCAATTGACTGGGCTTTTACTGTGACTAACTCTATGTGCTCTCTTTCAGACTCTAACCTTGAAAACTGGCTCAGAGTTTATCTGTTCTTTCTAGGTGAAACGACTAAAGGAGCTACATCCATTAACATTTACTTTTCCTTCCCATAGAAAGGACTCCTGGATCAGTGCTTCTTTGTTCTCTTTGTGTTTCTGCTCTGTTCTCTCAAACCCCCAGTCGGTCGTGGCAGATGGCCGCTCACACTGAGTCTGGTTCTGATGGAGGTTTCTTCCTGTTAAAAGGGAGTTTTTCCTCTCCGCTGTCGCTACATGCATGCTCAGTATGAGGGATTGCTGCAAAGTCAACGCCAGTTACTGTCCACTGTCTCTACATGCTCATCCAGGAGGAGCGAATGCTGCAAGTCACTGATTGGATGCAATCTGCTGGGTTTCCTTTCCTTAGACAGAAAAACATTTTATCCAATTTGAATAAATAACTAACTTTGACTGCACTGTTCAATGGTTAGGATTAATTGGAATGTATGTACCTGACTGTTGTGAAGTGCCTTGAGACAACATGTGTTGTGAATTGACGCTATATAAATAAACTGATTTGAATTTGTGCAGTGTACGACTGATTGTTGTCCTATGGACAGACTCTCCCACCTCAGCTGTAGATCTCTGCAGTTCATCCAGAGTGATCATGGGCCTCTTGGCTGCATCTCTGATCAGTCTTCTCCTTGTTCGAGATGAGAGTTTAGAGGGACGGCTGGGTCTTGGTAGATTGGCAGTGGTCTGATACTCCTTCCATTTCAATATGATTGCTTGCACAGTGCTCCTTGGGATGTTTAAAGCTTGGGGAATCTTTTTGTATCCAAATCCGGCTTTAAACTTCTCCACAACAGTATCTCGGACCTGCCTGGTGTGTTCCTTGGTCTTCATGATGCTCTCTGCACTTTGAACCGAACCCTGAGACTATCACAGAGCAGGTACATTTATACAGAGACTTGATTACACACAGATGGATTCTATTTATCATCATCAGTCATTTGGGACAACATTGGATCATTCAGAGATCCTCACTGAACTTCTGGAGTGAGTTTGCTGCACTGAAATTAAAGGGGCCAAATAATATTGCACGCCCCACTTTTCAGTTTTTTATTTGTTAAAAAAGTTTGACACATCCAATAAATTTCATTCCACTTCACGATGGTGTCCCACTTGTTGATTCTTCACAAAAAATTTGAATTTTATATCTTTATGTTTGAAGCCTAAATGTGGCAAGAGGTTGACCAGTTCAAGGGAGCCGAATACTTTCGCAAGGCACTGTAACTTGACTTGGATTCTGTGCCTCTCCACTCTTCCTCTAGAATCTGGGACCTGGATTTTTAAATGAGTCAGAATTTACCTTCATTTGGAAAAGAGGACTTTGCACCAGCAGTCCAGTTTTTTTTATCTTAGCCCATGTAAAACACTTCTGATGTTGTTCCTGCTTCAGGAATATCTTAACACAAGGACCACGGTGGTCCATAACAGTGACTCTCTTAAATTGTCATGATGTAGATGTGTTTGTGTTTTGATTGTTTGTTGTGTGCATATTTTGATCATTCTCCTGTTGTGTTCTTCTTCAGTTCATTTCTCTACACTTTTCATTTCTTAATTTCTTTGCTGACCATGTGGTGGGGAAAGAAAGCATGGTGGGCCTTTCAGGATATAAATGGAAGGACCTGTTCAACCGTGGGCTGTTTCTGGCATTAATAAATAGGGATCAAAATGTAAATGTAGCTGCTCCTGCTCCAGAGGTCCTGGTCTTTGTCTACATTCTCTTTGGCAAACATAAGTCTATCCTCCTTGCTTTTTATTTTTTTACAGAAAAAAGGTTTCCTCCTTACACGCCTCCTAAGAAAGCTAAACTTCTTCAGTCCCTTTCTCATTATGCAGGCATGCACTTTCATTGCAACAGTAGCAAGAGCCTGCTGGAGGTCCTGTGATGACATTTTAGGTTTTTTTAAGACTTTTCGGCATCTTGCAGTCCTCCTTCAGGGTCAGCTTTCTTGATAAGACGCTCATAAGCTCCTACAATCTTCTTACTGAAGGCCTCTGATAGCTCTTTTGATCTTACCATTATGTTTACTCTCACCTCAACAGTCTGAAGCATGCCAAACAAAATGTCTGAAGTTTAAAATGCTGAGTGACCATGTTCTAATCATGTGTACCCGATGAGACACATGTTTGTGATTTTTCTGCATTTTGAGTGGAAATAATTTTATTACCCACCAGAATCTGTATTTAAAGAGTTGTTCTGATCCAAATATTACTGAGAAAATCTACAGTCATATGAAAAATAGAAAAACACGTATTGCTGTGTTATTCTAATAAGACATATGGAAATCAATTTAAATGCATCACCCTGTGAGGAGATTTGAAAGCTAATATGCCCTTCTAACTGTAGCAAAGAAGCAATATTACTAAGTCCAACTGGATGGAAACTTCCCCTTACTATTTAAATTTAGTAATATCAGTGGTTGTTAAGGTTCTGATTTCTACTACCATAGCTTTGTTACAATTTTCAAATTTCAGTTCTTTTATAATTTTGATTTCAAAAATTGAATATATAATTGCAATGATGCCTTTAAGCCATCACCACCTTGACTGAAACCAATGTTTTTAAATAGTTTTCATCATAAATGCACCATAATGCACAGAATGTTTGACAAAAGACAAACACAACTTATGAGCACATTTATTTCCTAGCCACTGTGAGCATGTGGTGGAAGGTCAATGATTGGGACTCGTTTGGCAGCCACAGGATTTAGACACCAGTTGTCATGAGCTCCTCTTTAAACCGGATTTTCCGCAGTCAAATGTGAGGTCATCTGTCCCTCAGTTAAAGAGACCACTTAAAGATGTTGCTGCTGAGATAGTTGTACAACCCACTGATTTTACTTACATGATTGTTACCCCATCTCTGTGTTAGCAATCATGTAATCTTTTTTAGAAAAAACTTTCCTTTAAATATATATTTTTTTCTTGTAAAGTTGACAGTGAACATGTTCAGTGTTGATGAATAAATGACTGAGCACACCCTTATAAAACCTCATTATCTACCTCATCAGGTAAACCTTGGAAGTATTGGGTCGGATCCCCTTTCACCTTCAGAAATGTCTTAATTCTTTATAGCAATGAAATTTGAGATATTCCTCAAAGATTTGGGTCCATATTCACATGATAGTATCACACAGTTGCTGCAGATTTGCCCTTCCTGTTTCGCAACATTCTCTAGGTGTTCTACTGGGTTGACATCTGGTAACTGTGGAAGCCATTAGACAACACTCAACCCATTATCTTGTTCAAGAAACTCATTTGAGATGGTTCAAGGTTTGTGACATGATGGATTATCCTGTTGGAAGCAGCCTTTAATAGATGGGTACTGTGCTCAAGGTGCCAAGAAAATATTCCTCATACAATAACATCACCACCAGCAGTCTAAACTGTTGATTCAAGGCATGATGGATTCCTGTTTTTAAAATGTTTGCGCTCCTTATTCTGACACTATCATCTAAATGTTGCAACAGAAAGTAAAATCCATCAGACCAGTTTCATGTTCTTAGGAGTGTAACCGAATTTGGTCTTCCCAGAATCCCAGAAGATCAGCAGTTTCAGAAATACTCACACCAGCCCATCTAGCACCAAAAATCATTGCACATTGAAGGTCACTTAAATCCCCTGTCTTTCTCATTCTGATGCTCAATTTATACTTAATCAAGTCATCTTCACCACCTCTAGAAGCATACATGCATTGACTTGCTGCCCTGTGGTTGGCTGATTCACTATTGAAGAGGGTTTCCATTTGAACATTGTGACAGTCAGACATGCTTTTGCTTTGCTTATATTTTAATTTGATCAATCCAGACATAAACATTAAAAATAATAATTTTTATCTTTATGAGATGAGATGGAGGTGATCAGCCTGTGGTGCTGCTGAGGTGTAAATGAAGCCCAGGATGCTTTGATAACTGCCTTCAGGTAATCTGCATTGTTGGGTGTGGTGTCTCCTCTTCTTCTTGACAATACCCCATAGATTCTCTTTGCAAACAGGTCAGGTGAGATGGCTGGCCAATCAAGCACAATAACATCATTGTCAGTGAACCAGCTTTTGGTACCTTTGGCAGTGTGTGCAGGTGCCAAGGCTTGCTGAAAAATGAAATCAACAGAACTTGCTGCAGGACTTTAAAAACACTTTACGCTTGTCTGCTGACCATAAAAGTTGTCAGCAGAAGGAGGCATGAAGTGATATAAAGTCCTGTAGCAAGTGTTGCTAATTTCCTGGTAGATGGCTGCGTTGACTGTGTACCTCAGAAAACCCAATGGACCAACACCAGTAGATGACATGGCTGCCCAAATCATCACTGACTGTGTAAACTTCACACTGGACTTCAGGCAAAATTGATTCTGTGTGTTAGGGTTAATTAATGATTATATATGTTTTAACTTTAATAGAAGTGAAGCTTGCTGTTCAGAGTGATTATATCTTATATGTACAAGAGCTGCAAGATAGAGACAGGATGTTCTAGAACATTCTGTCAGTGCAGCTGTTTCTAATCATTATGAGTGTGCATCTCTCCCTTTTTTGTGCTTGGAACATTCTGTAACCAGGGCCTCTTCTCTTATGAATAAAAGGCAGAGAGAGCAGGGGCTGTTTCAGAGTGTTGGTGGAGGATTGTAACTGAGCAGCCTCTGAAAACACTCTCACCTGCAGGTTAAAATGAACTAACTTCTCTGTGTCTTTCTTTGTGCAGAATTGTGAAAGTGTTTGGTGTTTAAACCTAACATAAATGGTCCTTCGAGCCGGAGACCAAGACGCTTGACGATCCCAGTGGGTGAGTGAGATTCCAGACAAATCTGTGGCCACAGTACTAATACCCTTTCCGGGACTGGTCCCTCCCTGACAGGCTGGGGTCTGACGGCTGACGGTACTCCCGAGGACACAGAGAACCAGTGAGTAGGTCTTTCATTTAAAAGGAATGAGTGATGAAATGCAAATGACCTAAAATAGTACAGTATAGAGAAACCCTGACAATTCTAGACACTATCAGGTGAACTAAAATAGACAGTTAAATTCCGCAGGAGGGTAGACTCCCTTAGTTGAAATAGACTAATTAAACTCTACACAGGACGGCGGAGTCCTCTGTTGAACTAAAATAGACAGTTAAATTCCGCAGGAGGGTAGACTCCCTTAGTTGAAATAGACTAATTAAACTCTACACAGGACGGCGGAGTCCTCTGTTATGTTTTTGTGAAAGTAATTACAGTAAGAGTAAAACGCGTAAAAAAGTGTGACTGAAAAACGTGTGGAAGAGTGAATGGAATCGTAATGACCATTAGGTCCTTACTTTTCATATAAACTGAAAACAGATAGTAAATGGTGAGCCTTTGTGGATGCTTGTAGGCAAGAAAATCCCACCTGAACAGGGTTGAAGTGGATTTTACCACAACTGACTTCTTGATCACCATCCTGTTTTCAAATACATAAATCCAGTATTTAGAATACACCAGGTATTAAAAAACATACTGGATCTAAATCTAGTTCAAAATGGGAAAGGGGCAAGGTAAAGAGAAACAAAGTAAACTAATTGACTTAGAAGGGGAGGTAAAGTTTATGGAGAACTATGTAAAAGGAGCAGGTATGATCTGTCATAGATGGAATAAAAAATAAAAAACATGGGTTTTTGGGCAAATTAGATACAAAGGATGTCTTAAAATTACAAGGGGATCTAAAATTAGCAATAATGAAAACTAAAAAGAGAAAAATAACAAAGAACAATGGGGGAAGAACAGAGAAAAAGCTCTGATTTAACAGAAATATGTACACGATGGCATAAAAATACGGATTTTCAGGTAACTTAATTATCACTGAAATCCTAAAACTACACGGGGATCTTAAACTGGAGATTATGCATTTAAAAGATTCAAGAGACAATAAAAAACCTTGCCAGATTATAATTTCAAAGGGGACTTTTCAGTCCCTGAGTGCTCACAGTTGATAAACAGATTAAAACAAAAAGATGAATTAAAAAAAAACAACAATAAGAGCAGCTTTTAACTGACAGCCATAACACTGAGGCCTTAAGAAAAGCACAGGAAAAAAAACTTTCAGCTTAACTGAAAACAAATAAAGGGGGGGGCGGACTGCCACCCATCCCAGTTTAGAATACCAAGGTAGCCCCAAATTATAAAGACTAAGAGGTGGTTTTAGAGGACGTGGTAAAAGAAGTTAAAAGAGGAGGTGACAATGTGGACAACATGGAAACTGTCCAACTGGACAACCCAGTGAACAATGACTAGAGTTGTTAAAGAAGTAATCTGAGAGTAAAAGATTTTGTAGGCAAGCATTAGTGAGAAACAGGTGCTTTAAAAATCATTCTATGGTGTTATACTACCAACAATATCATGATAAAATGCAAAAGATTCATTTTACAGGGAAATAATTCCATATTTGGCTCAGATTGTGTGCATTCTTGATTTTTCCTCTTTGAGAGAAGTTAAATTTCAGCTCTGTGAAACGACCTTGACAAAGAGATGCAGCTGCCTGAAAACGAAGATAAAACTTCTGCAAACAGCAGAAGCCTGTCTCTGCTGAAAGGTCTGAAAAAATTGTAACTCTACCCTGCATGTGTCAAACTCAAGGTCCGCGGGCCAAAACCGGACCCCAGAAGTTTAGTGATTCTCTAGAAGTAGAGCCTTTTAATATGGTGATTGTGTGCTTGAATGTTATTTTGTCAATCAATAAGCAGTTTTGTTTACATTCTGCCACAATCTGCCTTTTGAAAATGTTTTGAATCTTGCTCTTTATGTATAAAAAAAAAAGAAAGAAAAGAAAAATTGGCTAAAGTCTGCAGACATAAAATGAACCTGGATTGAAGCTCTAACTAAGTTTATTTAATCTGAGATCTTCTCCAAATGCAACAGTATATGTCAGTCTACATGAGATACTAACAACTTCACCTACTGATATAATATAAAGATGTGATTGAATATGTGAAACAAACAATGATGAAAGTTTTTCAACAGGTGATGCTCATCCAGGAGGAAGACAGTGTTCCTAGGAAATGCAGCTCATTCATTAACAATCATTTTTTCTCCTATAGGTGGACGTTTTGCTGATTAATCATAGGCTGGATCTATGAAACATTATGTGCACAGAACAAATGACCAAGGTTCTGACTGACTTATGAACCTCACTGACCTGACAATGATAACATGACACCCAACAGATAACACCTTTAAGGTGGATCCACTAAGACCACCTTATTGATTCTTGGTGAATAAAAAAAAAAAAAAGAATTGAAGCGTTCAAAACAGACCTTGTGGAAACAAAAGGGGTTATGAGGAAACAATGTGCATTTTAAGAATAATAGAAGTCAAATTATGTTCAAATCTTTGCAAATAAAAATTACTCTGACAGAGAAATAAATAAGTAGTGTGTGAATGTGTGTGAATGGGAATGACTGATTTCATTGTAATGCATCTTTGAGGGACATTAAAAGCGCTAATAAAGGTCTGATGTTCTGATGATCTTTGCCAAATTTATATCTTAATAAGGTTTCCAGAATCTTTTCCGAAAAATCATATAAAGATAGCAAAGGTTCTACCTGTATTAAAAATACTGATAACTATAGGAAAGTTCATAGATCTGTCTTCAATTTTTCCTAATTCTTTTACAAACAGGTTATTTAAACTTTCATGTGGCCAAATGTCTGTGTTTGACTTTCTGTTTTTGTGAAATAAATGTCTGTTTCATGTTATGTAAAAATTAGAGTCCTCAACATTACCATAATAATATTAGGTTAGTTCTCTATGGTAAAACAAAAAGATTTTAACAGATGTTTAGACTTTTTCCAGTCAGGTTCAAAATGATTGAATTAGACTCAAACTTAACATAAGATTAAATTAACCTTAACAGAATTACTGGACTGGACTGAAATAGAGAAAACTTGAGTTAATTGAAACAAACTTTAGTTACTTGAACTAAATACAAAGCTGACTGAAACTGTATGTTGTATCTATAAAACTGGGTAAAACAAACTAAGATTATAAGATATAATATGCCCTTCATTTTTTGTGTTCATCAGTGAGTGAGTTTTTATTTTTTATTTTTAATAAGAACTAAACCAAACATTATCTGAAGAAATAGCAAAAAGCCGAAAAGACTTAAAAGATACCCCTCTGACAGATGGAGAAACATTATTTGTAGACGGGTCTTCCAAAAAAGATGAGAAAGGTAAAACAAAAACCGGATATGCTGTAGTAACTCTTGATAAAGTACTGAAAGCAGAAGCACTCCCTTCACACTACTCAGCGCAAGCTGCTGAGTTAGTAGCCTTAACTGAAGCATGCAAATTAATGACAGGAAAAAGTGCAACAATATACACTGATAGTCAGTATGCATATGCAACAACGCATACTTTTGCACAACATTGGAAAAATAGGGGTATGATTACCTCCACTGGAAAACCTGTAACACATGCAGCACTATTAACAGAGCTATTGCAAGCAGTCCAACTGCCAAAAAAGCTTGCAATATGCAAATGTGCGGCACACACCACAGGAACAGACACTGTGCAGAAAATAAACCTATCCTACCAAAAAACCTATACAAATGGGCAGCAATTTCGAGTCATGGAGTTTCTCATGTCTCGAGAGGAGGAATGGTAGGATTAGTGAACAAAATATACACAACATATGGATTTAACTCTTATTCAAAAAATTTTTGTAGAACATGTTTGATCTGTGCTAAACACAATGCACAAGGGAACTTCAGACCAAAAAGGGGACTAAAATAAGTTTCTTAATAGCAGTGTTTATTCTAACCATCATAATTTGTGTTGTGGTCATAGCATTGTGGTATCTGTTGTAGCATTGTAGCTCTTCATCTGACCTTCAGAGAAAGTCCGGCTACAAAGGGAGCTGCAATCATAGTTTGCAGCTGTCTCAAACCGGTGAAGATTGTCCACAGCTCTGTTACAGGTTTTTAGGAAGGGCGCCAATCTACAGAAAGATGTTCACGCCAACACACAAAAAGATATTGATAATAGGGGGCGTCATCTCGATCATAATTGTAGGTGCCCTGCTAATATGGGAAAGAAATCATAGAACACTGCATAAAAGATCCCGGTCATCTGACCTTGACGAATCTGACGACAATAACAGGTGTGGAACAAAAAGAGCTTACCAATTCGGATTAATGGTGTGTGTGCAGTCAAACACCACCACGAATCTTGTCATTCCACTTACCAGTCTTAGCCGTAAAACAGAAAAAGGCCAAGATTATAAAAACTACAAATGGTACTTGACTAATGATCAAAAACAAACACAATGGGCCACAATAGTAGCTGATGCAAATAATGAATGGACCCCAACGTGGGGCACTACTGCATATGCAAAGCACCAGAAAAAACTATTCAAACTTAACGCAACAAGTACAGCTATATATCTAACTGTGAATCTTACAAAAACCTCCCTAAAACCCCCTGGGAGCAACTTACAGGGAGATTGTTGGCTTTTCCTACTAAGGGCCTATTCATCAGGGGCGGATCCCAGTTTCCTACTGTTTATTTGTGAACATGAAAATGCAACGACCCTCTCCCCAAAAACAGTAGAAAAAGGAGTCAGAATTGATCCTGGGAACCTGACAACAGATGACTGGTTCGAAATATCTACAGGAATATCTAAAATAGATAACAACTGGCTTTTAATGGCGGAACAGGCTGCCCAGGCAGCAAAAACAGATTGTGTAGTGTGCATGGGAGCCAGATTACTGCTACAAGTGGTTCCCTCAACGTTGACAGAAAAATGCTTAGTAGAAGTAATGAACAGCACAAGACTCTCAACAAACTGTACTATGTGGGATAAGATTTATCCCTTGACTACAGCTGAAAAACAAAAACCGATGTTTTCAAATAAGGTTGCTCCAGGAAATTTTTCTTGCATAAACCGAACAGGTGTGGGGTCAAACATAAGCAGACTTAATGAAGATCAATGTACCTCCACCATAACAGTAGGTGTCAGCTTTAAACCTAAAGCACGCAGCGACATCTGGTGGTGGTGTGGAGACGATAAACTGTATGACAGGTTGCCATACAACACAACTGGATTGTGTGCATCAGTGTCATTAATATTTCCCGTGTCTGTTATTCCACTCTCAGTAGCAGAGTTGTTGGGAACAGTAGCCAGTATATTTCCACATACCTGGAAAAGTAGAGTAAAAAGATCAGGATGGAGTAAAGACGACCCTACTTATATAGATAGCATAGGAATACCAAGAGGAGTTCCTGATGAATATAAATTAGCAGATCAAGTAGCAGCAGGTTTTGAATCCACCATATGCTGGTGGTGCACAATAAATAAAAATGTTGACAGAATAAATTACATCCATTACAATGTGCAACGACTAGGAAATAAAACTGAAGAAGGATTCTCAGCCATCCATGAACAATTGTCAGCTACCTCTTTAATGGCTTTCCAAAATAGAATTGCTGTCGATATGCTCTTAGCTGAAAAAGGTGGAGTATGTTCAATATTTGGGCATCAATGTTGTACATTTATTCCAAATAACACCGCAGCTGATGGGAGCCTCACCAAGGCCCTGGAGGGCCTTAGGTCACTTAACAGCAAAATGAAAGATCATTCTGGAGTTGACACCACAATGTGGGATGGGTTTGGAGAAATGTTTGGTAAATATAAACAATTAGTGTTGTCTATCCTTATGTCAATAGCAGTCTTTGCAGCTATTCTCACATTGTGTGGATGTTGTTGTATTCCGTGTATAAGAGCTTTGTGCACTCGCATAATAACCTCTGCTATTCAGCCAGTCAAAACAGAAATGTCAGAGATGTATGCCCTCCTGAGACCTGAGGAGACAGAAGGAGCCAGTGATGATGATGATGATGACCAGGAAGAAGAAGAGACTTCTCTGCATTTCCCTGATCTTTATCCTGACCCTAACGACAATTAGTTGTATACAGTAAACTTAAAGACCTCCTGCTACTTTTTTAATGACATGTACAGATAAAACACACCATGATGTCTTAACTGAAAATCTGAGAAGAAAAGGTTAATGATTGATGTATCAAGTGTTTAAAACATTTATAAAGAGGAGGAAAATGTTAGGGTTAATTAATGATTATATATGTTTTAACTTTAATAGAAGTGAAGCTTGCTGTTCAGAGTGATTATATCTTATATGTACAAGAGCTGCAAGATAGAGACAGGATGTTCTAGAACATTCTGTCAGTGCAGCTGTTTCTAATCATTATGAGTGTGCATCTCTCCCTTTTTTGTGCTTGGAACATTCTGTAACCAGGGCCTCTTCTCTTATGAATAAAAGGCAGAGAGAGCAGGGGCTGTTTCAGAGTGTTGGTGGAGGATTGTAACTGAGCAGCCTCTGAAAACACTCTCACCTGCAGGTTAAAATGAACTAACTTCTCTGTGTCTTTCTTTGTGCAGAATTGTGAAAGTGTTTGGTGTTTAAACCTAACACTGTGCCTGTCCGCTCTTCTCCAAGACTCTGGGACCATGATTTCCAAATAAAATGCATAGTTTACTTTCATTTGACAGATAACTTTGGACCACTGGGCAACAGTTGTCTTCTCAGCCCTGGAGAGACGCTTCTCACGTTGTCTCTGATTCAGGAGTGGCTTGACATGAGGGATGCAACATTAGTAGCCCATGTGTAGGGTTCATCTGTGCGTGGTTACTCTTGATGTGCTGATTCCAGCTGCATTCCAATCCTTGCAAAGCTCCCCTACATTTTGGCATGGATTTTGCTTGACATCCTCTCAAGGCTGCAGTATTCCCTGTTGCTGGTGCACCTCTTATTCCACTCAACATGATATGACCATGTGGTATTGTTCTAATTTTCTAAGGCAACACATTTTTGGTTTTTTGTTAATGCCAACGTCAGTAAAAACCAATAAAGGCCTGAAATATACAACTATGTGTAATTAATATATGTGATATATGAGTTTCACTTTCTGAAATGAGTGACAAAAGTATTTGCCTTTTCATTATATTCTAATTTTTTGAGTTGTACTTGTACCTGTTCACTGATGCTGTAGATTGCAAATCACCTGAAATAATGAGATACCATAGGACTAGTGGGAAAAAGAGAAAAGCAGTTGGTGTTCATTCAGCGTTTTGCATTCATCCACCCTTTTTGCTGTGTTAATCTACAGTTCCGCCTCAAATCAGGCAAATCCCAAATACTAAAAACAGTTTCTGAGGAAAGGAAAAAAAAAGACAAAGTCTTTCACATGCATTGTGTCTAAAGTTTATAAATGTACTTGTTTGAAGTTAGACGAGGCTTAAAGTTCTTGCATTATGTAAATTAAGACAAAGAAAATACACAGGCGCAATCATGAAGTGGAAATATGCTGCAAATGGGTTCACATTTAATCTTAAATGTGGCTGTCAACTACTAAACACGCCAGACAATATCTGCTTTGCTGTAATGATATTGCTTTAAATGTACAGAGCTTTTGGCTTCTTCTTTGGAGAATAGCTTTGGTTTAGTCACAGTGGTGGGTTTTTGGGGTCATTACCAACTTGTTTATAGTCTGACTCTAAAAGTGGCAACAATTACAGATGCGTTGAACAAGTTTAGAGTTTATTGAAACAATTAGAAAAAGTGACAATGCTTCTGGGTTCCTGGCTGGATTCAGACCAGGCACTGAGGAGGAGAAAGTAACTGGTTAAAATGGTGGAAGGTGAGGATTATTAGTCCAAACCAGCTGCAGCTTCGGGCCACGCCTCCCAGTCACACCCTGCAGGAGAGGTGAGAGACACACAAACAACCATGCTGCACACAGCTCCGAGAGCTGTGTGCAGCATGCCTTCTGGTTGCATCCATTGTCCTTCAGAGAGTAGAATTCACGGTTCCATCCATTCTGGCAAGGTATCGAGATCTTGAGGTGGCAAAGAAGACCCATATTATCACACTACAACACCATGTTCTACTAAAATGATTTCTTCTGAAATGCTGTGGTTGTTTTATGCCATGTGTAAAAGAATGTACCCCATCCACCCCTTTTTTCCTCATCAGTCAACAGAAGATTCTTCCAAGATATTTGACAAATACAAAACGGGCCTTTACGTTTATCTTTGGTCAGCAGTGGTTTTAGCCTTGAAACGCAACCATGGATGACATTTTTGCCCAGTCTCTTTCGTATTGTTATACATGAACACTGACCTTAATGTCATGATTGTACGGATTTGACCCACATTCAGAAATACACTCAGGAGGATTTCACAGATTTCAAAGAGGTTTATTTACACAGGGCGAGATACGGCAGGGGAACCAGGACTGCCTATTCGCCAACTGTACAGAGAAGGGAGAACTGGTAAGTCCAGTCGGTCATGGCAGATGGCTGCTCACACTGAGCCTGGTTCTGCTGGAGGTTTCTTCCTGTTAAAAGGGAGTTTTTCCTCTCCACTGTCGCTACATGCATGCTCAGTATGAGGGATTGCTGCAAAGTCAATGCCAGTGATTGTCCACTGTCTCTACATGCTCATCCGGGAGGAGTGAATGCTGCAAGTCACTGACCAGATGCAATCTGCTGGGTTTCCTTAGACAGAAAAACCTTTTATCCAATTTGAATAAATCACTAACTCTGACTGCACTGTTCAATGGTTAAGATTAATTGGAATGTATGTACCTGACTGTTGTGAAGTGCCTTGAGACAACATGTGTTGTGAATTGGCGCTATATAAATAAAACAGAATTGAATTGAATTGATTTGAATAATATAAATATTGTAACTAGAGTTGAATGTATTGCTTACAGGAGGAGATGACTGAACTCCAAGGGGAAAGAGATGTGGAGTCTGGGAGCGTAGAACCAGAGAAGACTGAGGAGGTAAGTAATCCAAGGTGAGTGAATCTTTGGATACTTGAGAGAGGTTCTTGGGAGGTCCTGTTAAGCACAGTCCGTGGAGAGTGAAATGGTGGAATGGAGCGCCAGATGGAAGTCTTGCACGAGAGCACATTGGAGGGTGGACACTTATGATTTGGGCCGGTTGATCACAGAGCCATGAAGCTACCAGCTTGTAGTTTGTCCAGAGAAGGTAACTGGAGGCTTGAATTTTAGATCCAGAAGATTAATCAAGAAGTCAGGAAACGAACTGGAAACAGAGCCAGGGCTTGAAAGCAACCTGAGGAGGGGAATACATGAAGGTTAGTTGAAGCACTGCGAAAACACGAAGCTTAGTCACAAGAGGCTTCGGTTTGGCGAGTGTCTGCTACTGTTGGCTAACACTCAGGCAGTGAAATGCTGGCAGCCTCCTTCTTAAATGCTCCCAGTACCAATCAGCAGGACGAGGAACACCTGTCACCGCTCCACCATGATCTCCAACGCCACCTATGGACTAAACAAAATAAATGGCAGGCAAAACAAAACAAAACAGGAACTCCCAGACCCCTACACTTAACTGAGGTAAGTGAGGCGGTTGTGCTTTAGATGCGGTTCTGGGTTTTTTAGTGACTCCTGGAAGAGTCGTCGATGTGTTCTTGGAGTAATCTTGGTAGGCTGGCCACTCCTGTGAAGGTTTACCACTGTTACATGGTTTCTCCATTTGTGAATAATTGTTTTCAGTGTGGTTCACTGGAGCCCCAAAGTCTTAGAAATGGCTTTGTAACCCTTTTTAATGTGTAGCTCTTTTATATTTTTTAGCCAGTTTAACATGGTCAGACAGGTTCTATTTAAGTGATTTCTCAATATTAGAAGGTATCAGAACTCAGCTTCAACTTTCAAAAAATTTAGTTGATCACAGTTAATCCATGAAATAACAAGGCAGGGCAATCTATATTATACATACAGCCAAGCTGGTCTTGATAGTTTTTCTTCTTTTAATAAATAAAATTATTATTTAGAAACAGATTTTTTATTTTTATTTTGGTTATCTTTGTCTGATAATAAACATTGACATTTCTTAAAAATTTAAGTGTGACAAAAAAGCAAAACAGAAGAAACCTGTAATGGGGATATACTTTTCCAGAGCACTGAACATGAAAAGACAACATTGACAGATAATGTCAAAGTGTTTTTTTGTGCACAAACAATTGGTGCCATTACACATTCCCTGAAACACTCACACTTTGCATTTGCATTTAGAAGTCCCCAGGCTTTCTTTAAATAAGGAAGATAGCTTACAATTTACAGTAACTAACAATAAAGCTGTTGTACTGTAGATAAAAGGAGTATCCCACATATTTGTTTCTTATTTTTATTTCCAATGTAACATTCAAAGGCAAACAATCCATGTCATGGGATAAGACAGAAAGAATAAAATCATAGAGCTTTATATTTTATGTGCAACAGCACAAAGAAACCGTGGGGCTGTTTAATATATATATACTACAATAACCAACAAGAGTTCTCACTGCTGCAGAGCTCTCAACCTTCACAGTGAACGCATTGCCTCAGTTTAGAAAACACACACAGTGGAGAAGACATAACAATGTGAAGCTATCTGGCAAAAAGAATAAAAAAGGGGGTAGAGGCAAATGGGGCATAGGGAGGTGCCTTTACGTCTGGATAAAAAAGAATTCAAATCAATGATTGTCTCAGATTTGAGCAAAAACTTGGATTTCTCTAGTTATCCTGCACCAAGTAGTGTATTGCTGTATTTGCTCGGTTTTCCACATCTTTTGGCTCAAAAAGAAAAACACACATATACAGCAGATCAGTGCATCAGATCTACCAGGACGAAAACATGTTAACATTAAATCTGGTTCAGTGTAGCATCATCTGAAATATTGCTACAAAGCTTCAATGACATCTGAAGGTGTAGAGTGCAAAGTGCAGAAAAGAAAGGAAAGAGTAGAGGACACCAACTGATCTTATATTGACAGCCCACAACTTTGCTGCTCCACCAACAAATTCATTTTCTTTTCAAATGTGGCACCATTTTAGGGAAATAAAACACGCTTTACAACAAATGATGTATGAGAGTTATTGCTAAGAAGCATAGCGCTGAGTATATATTTTGTTGAATTTAAGATTTTGTATTCTATCGGAGGTCGGGAATGGGTTTTTTTACTCAGATCACTTTTTACATTAATACGTTCCTTAAGAATAATTTTTATTTAAAATTCTTTAACAATTTCTTTAATTCTTTAAACCGGACTGGAATGTCTGACAAGAAATCTTATATATAATAAAATAATACATAACCAAATAAAATATACCTTTAGAAATTACAAATAAGTTTTCTTAGGCATCCTGAAGAAATTAAGTGTGTCCATAAAATTTAAGACTTCATGGACATGTACAGCTCCGAGCAGAGTTCATCCTCTGATGGGGCGTAGTTATTTACAGCGAAAGAGAAGGATGGATTAACTGAAATAGATTCTCAGCTTCTGAGAACAGCACAAAACAGCACATAGGATTTGGGTTGAGTAGATCCCCAGGTTCCCTATTTGACTGAACCCTTAATGGCAGTATGATCAAGAGATGGATCATATTTATTTTATACTGAGGTAAGTAGTAATATATAAGTATGGGTAGATAGATAGATAGATAGATAGATAGATAGATAGATAGATAGATAGATAGATAGATAGATAGATAGATAGATAGATAGATAGATAGATAGATAGATAGATAGATAGATAGATAGATAGATAGATAGATAGATAGATAGATAGATAGATAGATAGATAGATAGATAGATAGATAGATAGATAGATACTTTCTTTGCATCACGTCCGCCTTTTGTTAAGGTCTTAAGGTCTGCATCATTTATGCACTGCTGCACAGCACGATCCCTGTGACGTCATGCGGTCAGCGGCTGTACCGATAAGATAAATGGAGCGCACCAGGTAGTAGTCGGCTGTGTTAAAAAAAACTTCAAGTCAACGATTTTAATCTGTGACATCACTATTTTCTTATGTTTGGTTTGTAATTAGGGTTTTAGCTCCCCGAGATGTTAGAGATGTTTTATCTTTTCTGTTGAGTTTAACGTGACTGAGGATATTGAATATGAATATATTTATATCATATTTATGGAAAAATATGTCAGAACATTTCTGTTAAATCAACGCATTTCCTTGTTCCGGTGACGTCCGTGTCCGGTCCTTGCGTTATTGGTTCCCTCTGTTGTTTCAGAGTTTTCCCGCGCTGTTGATCAGAGTTTAGTGGCCATCATCTTGGGCCATATTTTATATAACCTGTAAACTGGTTTTAGATATTATAATGCCGTCCTCTGACTATGACCCGGCGTGTTTGCCGGACTTATTGCCGCTCTACTATCGCCGACTGTTCCCCTTCGCACAGTATTACCGCTGGCTGAACTACGGGGGAGGTAAGTGTCCTCAAACAGGCCGGGAAAGGGAGCAGAAATCCAGGTTAGAAAGCTGGATCATCAGTATATGAAAAAACCCTCTGGTAGATTTTCACCTTTAAATTTTTACTTGATAACATCGTTGACCTGAGATGTAACAAAGTACTTATGAATTTACTTGACATTTCCTAGTAGGTTACTATTGTAGTGTTTTAAAAATGTGTATATCGACTTAATAAAACTGTAATATAATCATATATGTAGATGGTGGTAAAATATATAGGTAACTTTTTAACATTGAGCCTGTTTGGCTGATAAATATAAAATTACATCTGACTTCTGAAGGATTCTTTCGAGTTTGTTTTTAAGATTCATAAAAGGTGATGCCTTCAGTTTTCTTCCCAATAATCTGGACTGAAGAATTCACCGTTTATCCTCCACTTAACCCAGAAGGTAACAGATCTAAGAGGGAAACTTAGACATCCCTCTCCCCAGGGACACACCCCGGTTCATTCTGGGGGTTCTCAAGGCGTCCCCGAGCCAGAATAGATATATGGCTTCTCCAGTGACTTCTGGGTTTCTTGACAAGGTCTCCCCCAAAAAGGACAAACATGGAAAATCTCAGAAGGGCTGCAGGCCAGGAGGCATCCTGATCAGATGCCCAAACAGCCTCAGCTGACTTATTTTGATGCAAGGGGCAGCGGGTCTCCTCCGAGCTCCCCGAAGGATGCCCCGAGTGCCGCAGTCCATCTTCTCAGGGGATGCGTTTAACACACATTGGACGCATTCTGCTTAGGTGTGGCGAGACAGAAATGATTACTGGTCTTCAGCCATGGATAGTTTCATTAGAAGCGCCTTCACATTCAAATAGAACCATTTAACGAAGGATTGCTGGAGGCCACATCTTGGAGTGTCGGGCACCAACCAGATGCTGCCCCTGTAGATTGATTAATAAACAATAATAGAGGCATATTTTTTGGGTTGCGTCTCATATTTGATGCAACTTTTTTCATCACAACAAACCCAAGCAGTGCCCACTTTACTGTAGATGAGGAATCGGTCTGTCTATTCATCTCCTGTTTCATCATCACTCAAGGAGAAGTCACCAGGAAGCTTGAACTCCTCCACCTGAGGCAGACTGAGCCTCAACCTGAAGGGAGCACTCCACCTTTTTCAGAACCAGTGACATAGGGAAATTCCTGCAAAGTCCACTTTGCATTATCTCTGTTTGTATTCATCAGCATTAATACCTGCAGAGATTTATTTGTACAAACTTCACAGTGAAGCTGGCTCCTAGTTGATGGATGGACCAGAACATTTGGTAGAAACTTCAGGAGATCCAAAGGGCCTGCAGAAAGGTGTTTCATTGCAATCGAAACAATTTTTTTGGTCCACTGATGAAACATGGTTTGTTTTGTTTGCCCATTTTCCCGCCAGTGCTGCCAGTGCTAATAAAAGTTAACACATTAATTATTTTCTACATCCTCAGTACAGAAGAACTACTTTCAGAACCGAGAGTTCTCCTTCACACTCAAAGATGACATCTATGTGCGCTACCAGTCGTTCAACACGCAGAACGAGTTGGAGAAGGAAATGCAGAAAACGAACCCGTACAAGATCGACATCGGAGCGGTTTACAGTCACAGGGTAACCGTTTTGGGTCTGATGCATGCTTCACTGGGTTCACCCGTTGTTGCACACGTGAAGTAAAGTTAGTTTTCCTGTTTGTCGTCCGCAGCCTAATCAACACAACACAGTGAAGTCTGGAAGCTTCCAAGCTCTGGAGAAGGAGCTGGTGTTTGATATTGATATGACAGATTATGATGATGTCCGAAGCTGCTGCAGGTGAAACAGATTATTTCATTTTTTTACCTACATATATTTTTTATATTTATATATTTTATTATTATCTGTGTCTGCTCAGAATATACTGTCAATGAAATGAATGTTATTATTTTACCCTTTATTTTAGTGCTGCAGATATTTGTTCCAAGTGCTGGACACTGATGACCATCGCAATCCGTATTCTGGACAAAGCTCTTCGAGGTTTACCACTGATATAATTTCAGCCCTTTTCTTTCATCGCAATTAGCTGTAGGTTGATATTTTTTTCTTTGTATTCGCTGCAGAGGACTTTGGTTTCCAGAACCTGCTGTGGGTATATTCTGGCAGAAGAGGAGTGCATTGTTGGGTGTGTGATGAAGCTGCCCGGAAGCTCTCTGCAGCAGCACGGTCTGCTGTGGCAGAATATTTCAGCCTCATCAAGGTAATGTGGTTTCACTTTTCTTGTAATACAAACCTTTTAGGAAGAGCGCCCTTTGAACTCATGAGAAGCAAGCTAAAAGTAATAAATGTCAATATGGATATGCAATCTGGAAAAGTGGAATATTTGATTTAAAATAATTTTTTAGGTCTGGGTAAGGTTGGAAGGTTGGTTTCCTAGATAAGAAGCAGGCGGACCCCTGTAGAAATATATGTCATACATCCATAGTGATGTTTTTTATCCATACGTTATAAATTGGCTTAAAAAAAGAATGGAGAATTTAAATTTTTGTCTACAGTGTTGAATTTTGACATGAACACTATGTAGGAACCAAGGATGGGTATTTTAACTCAAAATACTGATGGAAATGTGTGTACCATCCCTCAGTTATGTTTTTCAGTGTGAGAACTTGTTGAAACACAACTTGGTGCCTTAGTTAGGAAAACTGACTTTGAGGATCCAAGTGATTATAAGGCTTTCTAAAATGATTACTGGTCCGTCTCTAGAGCGAGTGTTTAGTGACGAGAGGTAAATATTGACGCAGGACTTTTTAATCACTGTTGTGTAGGGTGGTGAAGAGACAGTGAAGAAGGTCGTGCTGACGGATCCAATTCACCCTTTCATCAGGTAAATGTATTTGATGTTTATCTGATTTGACTGTTTTTAATCTCATTAATTGGTTGTTTAATAGTCTGCATTTGTAATCCTAACAGAGAGTCTCTGGCAGTGGTGGAGAGGTACTTTCCACAATATGCTCTACAAGAACAGGACATACTGGGACGTAGGGAGTCTGTAGACAAAGTCCTGGCTCTTGTTCCCGAAGATATCCTTGTTTTTTTTTTTTATATAGTTGCAAATTAATTTCCTATATTATGATAATTTAATTGACTTTCTCAGTAATGGCCATTATAAATTATTAAACATTACATCTTTGGTTTAACATGAGAAAAAGAGAGAAAACGTGTGAGAGTGATTTGACCTTAATTTAAGTGGTTACATGTTAGAAGAGAATTACAGCAGTTATTTCAACACGAGAGGAGGCCAGACAAACGCTGGGATCAGATCAAAGACCAAGCCAAAAAGAAACAGGTTGGTTGTTATGGTTGTCTTATACGAAGCTCGTTTTACAGAAAAGTTGGAAAGTGATTTATCTAAATTAGTAAACTGGTTTCTTATATCAAGTAAATGTGTTTATTTTGTCCTCTTCAGTTTAAAGGAATTTCTCTCCAAGGAAACACAAATTAGCTTTACTGTGAATAGGAAGGGTCTGTTGTGAATGCGAAGGCTGGAACCCCTTGATCATTGTGGTAACTAGTGCGGATGGTGGTAGCATCATGCTGTGGGGATGCCACCCATCTCTTTTACTAATTTAGCTCGGCTTTAAAACTACAGCTGAGCTGCACTTGTGTTAACTGTGTTTTTTTAATAGAGAGTTTTGCTTAGTATCTAAATAACTGAATAAATGTTATAGATAGCATCGCAGTTATCACTGTTATTTTATTTTAGCAGCAGTAAAAGTAATAGTTGCTTTGCTGTTTTTAAAAAAACTGTTTCTCATACCGGGGGAATCTCATTCCAGTCATGGGCGGCCAAGGCTCATTGGTGCAGCAAAGGGTGGGCTCGTGTGACCCAGTCCAACTGACCGGCTCCTGTAGATCAAATGGCAGAAGTAGTTAATGCAGGTTGTAAAAGAACAGGTGTCAGAATACACAGATGATAATAGGCAAGCCTGATGAGGCAGTGTGATGGTCTAGGCAATGTTCTGCTGTGAACCCTTGGGTCCATGTAGATGCTAGCATAGCATTAGCATTGTTGTGGATCACATACATGCTTTCATGGAAATTATGCCCTTATGTCTGTGGCTTCTTTCAGCAGAATAATGAGCCCTGCCACGATTAAAAAATGATTCAGGAATCGGTTGAGGAGCTCAATCCAATTCCCTAGGATGTGCTGGACAAACTATTTGTATCCATCAAGTCCTTACCTTGCAACTTACAGGGGTCATAGGATCTGCTGGTAAGATCCTGGTACCATAGACAACGACACACTTTCAGGGGTCCAGTGGAGTCCATGTCTCTATGCATCAGTGTTATTTTGGCAGCAAAAATGAGGAATCATCACTGGTTAGGCAAGTGGTAATAATGTTATTCCTAATCAGTGTATACTAAAGAAATCCCTAAATATATTTTATTTTCTACTTCCACAAAACTTCCACTCTTTTCTGGAATGAGACTTTCTTTATAATAATAAGTCTTTTTTTCTTTTTTACTCATTATAACCGATCAGACTGATGATCTTTCTTCTTCCAGTCCATTGGCAAAAAGGGGCAATACTTTGAAAAGGAGATCATGCTGCAGTACTGCTACCCTCGACTCGACGTCAACGTCAGCAAAGGTGTGAACCATTTACTGAAGAGCCCATTCAGTGTTCATCCAAAAACAGGTGAGTCGGCCTCACGAAACCTCACACAGATTACTTGTTTCACACGAGGAAAGGTTTTTGGTAACGCCATCTCTCCGCTTGGCCAGGGCGCATCTCTGTTCCCATGGACCTGAAAGATCTGGACAGGTTTGATCCTTTTGCTGTGCCCACAATCAGGTGAGTAATATAATGAGGCAATGTACTACTTCATGTGCGGTTTGTTGTAACCTTTATTGTTCGTTATTTTTAAGCCTGATCTGTGAGGAGTTGGATCGACCCAAGGCAGATGAGGGAGGAGCAAAGTCAGAGGACACAAAGGAGAAGGAAACCGAAAAAGACGCGGCAGAGAGGAGGAAAATCAGAGGTGACAAAGGGAAAAAAATAAACTGGATACAAATTTTATGTGAAATTGTCACAAAATGTATAGAAAAATGTGCTGTCTCTGCAGTATTAAACAGGCCTGGCTGCTGTTTTGTTTCATCTAAAATGTTACTTTTTGAATTCTGAACCGTCACACTTACAGAGGCAGCTTCTGTATTGCAGGGGTGATTTAAATCTAATCAGTCATCATCAACCTTTTAAACACATGGGAATCACCGTTGATTTAAACACTCTACTAAATGCATCCTGTTGTAGTTCTTAGAGCACTTAGAAGTGCTCTGAACAATGCATCTGTGATTACTGCCACATCTTTAATGGGGAAACAATTTTATACACCTGGAGATGGGAGTAACCCTACAGAGTTTGATCATTTATCTGTTTTCTTCTTACAGATTACAAGCGAACCAGTTTGGCAAAGTATGTGAAGTACTTTGATCAGTTTTTGGATGGAATGGCTCATTCGTGGAAAGGAGAACTTCTTAGAAAGAGTGGTGAGTTCAACCAGGATGAAGCACATTTTAAGGACTTTCTACTTGATTTGGTTGAATGTTTTCTAATTTTCTTCCTTCAGATCTTCAGAAAGAGTTTTGAACAGGATCATCAACCACAAAACATCATCTGTTCCGGCCTTATTGCTTAATGTAACTAAGGGTCCATACCTATGGATCAATTTGTGGAGATGATGCATTATTTGATAACACCAGTTTTGATGCTCGTTATTCCGCGCATGCTACATTTGTGTTTTAAACTGCCAAATAAAGCTGAGTTTGTCACTGTAATTTTTTTTGTAAAATGGCAGCAAATTGCTGCTGTGCAGTAAAAATAAATGCAAAAATCTTGCTCGCTTTATTAATTGCTGCACTTATTTTTACACAAATTATACAGTATTCAAGCCCTTATATATTGAATTGGACTATCTACAATTAAAATATAAAATAATAGCAGTCTAACATCACTAACAAAATCAATCACTGCTTTTGGTAGAAATTATTTTTCTTAATTGCAAATAATTTATGAGAAGATGTAGCTGGGTAACAGAACCAAGCGTCATGGTGTGCATGCTCTAGATTATTATGTATAACTGACTCATGAATTCAAACATAATCGCAGTGTTGAGTTCAATTAGTGGGCCCATTTTTTTTCTGTGAACAATCAGTTGGCCTTTTTGAGAACCAAGTCAGCAACTGTGGTACCTGTAGTAGTGTGTTCCTCTCCAAAAATAGAGGTAAATGGTTTGTTCCCGGTTTAGAAGAACAGTGTTGGAGAGATCAAAGCATGACAACGTGCATAAAAAAAGATTCACATTAAAATCAATGATACTCTAAAAGTACAATGGTGGCGTTGGGGCTAGCGCGCTACCACATATAGAAGCTGTTGTCCTCGAAGCGGCCGTCCCGGGTTCGAGTCCCGTACATGGCAACCTTTACCGAATGTGCCCCCGCTTTTGGCCCCTCCTTCTTGTCTGCCTACTATCGAAAATAAACGCCTCTAGTGCTGAAAAAATTCTTTAAAAAATAAAATTTAAGTACAATGCAAAGCATCTGTCTTAATAATCATTCTTTTTGCATTCTTTGTTTGGGATGATCTTTCTTGTGAATCCAAATCTGCTTTATATTTAGTAAAATGTACTAAATAAAGCAAGTGTTTTCAAAGCAGACTAAATTGGTTAGTTTTTTGGAAAGAAGTTGCAAGCTGTGTGCATTTCTTTTAATAAGTCAAACGTGCAAGCAAAAAAAAAAAAAAAGGGTTTGGATTAACAATGATTTACACATATGTTGCCTAAAAAAGTCTGACTACGTTGTTTTGTTAAAATATCGTATACTTAATATATTGTTAAGCTGGTAAAAAAAAAATCCACATCAATTTTTTTTTTTTTTTTTTTTTTTTGCCCCTATAACAAAAAGTTTGGACACCCTGCTCTTCGTTAAGAAATGATTGTTGTTGTAAATCCCGTATAACAGCATACATTTATATAATTTATTATTTAATAATAATAATACAACGCTTAGAAAAGATGGTAGTTGTAAATCCTGTTTAAAACTTTGTTATATATTATTATAATATATATATATATATTACTATGCAGTAGATTGTTACTTTGGCTAACCCGGAAGCAGAAGCCGGTTCTCCACCGGATATTACCGTGAATTTGAGGTCAGGAGTTCTCTCTCACAGCCATCTTGGAAATAGCGTCCTGAGTCGGTGAGTGCCTCCGCCAACAATCGGTCTACATCCATCTGTTTTTCACTCGTTTGGGTGTTTGCGGTAGGGTTTATCTGTTTATTTGAAGTGTGGCCATTTGACCGTTATAAGTATTACCCCCTAACAGCTCTCGGTTTAACGGAATTCTGCCTCTGTTAGCGGTGATTACCGGCTCAAAATGGGGGAGCATGATGCAAAACACATTGCTGGCAGTCTCTCAGGGCCGCAGGAAACTGTTTATCCCGAGATATTACTTTAATGTTAGTGACAACCAACTGGTTAGCTATAAACACGACTAACTGGAGGCAAAATGTAAATAGAATAATATTAGCAGCTAGTTTCTTTCCGTTTAGGCTAACAGAGCCACTTAGCTGAAGCTAATGTCAGTGTAATGTTGCTTCATGGATTACAAACAGCGTTCAAAGCTAAAGCATGGGCTCCGTCACCTGCCCAGTCGATCTGAGATGATATGGCTGTGTTTTAACTGAAAAGTCTCGACAGCGACAGTATTTAGTTTCAGGTCGTTGAAAAGAAATCAATCGCTGTGTTTTTATTTTCCCTACCAGCGACCATGCCTGGCGAAGCAACAGAAACGGTACCAGTCACCGAGCAGGAGATGCAGCAGCCTCAAGCGGAGACTGGTTTGTATAGTTTTGACTTTTTTGCACGCTGGTGTTCTGCGTTTTGTTTTGTGAAGAGGGGTGTTGGATCTTAGTAGGGTTGTAGATCTGTCAGCTAGTGGATCCTGCTTGGATGTAAACTGTATCCAGAAGTGTGTTTAGGGAGTGGGCTCCGTTTGCAGGATCAAGTAGCTGTTGGCATTCATGTGAAATTGGATTGGTGACAGTATTCGTCCACTTGTGGATTTTTAAGCGTAATCCAGGACCCCTCTTTTCATTCACACAAACTCACAATGGAGTGTGATGACATGGACTGGATTTGGCACACGGTGCATGTTTTTTTTTGTTTGTGCTGGTGTGTCTGCACAGTATGTCTAACATTGAGGCACATTGTAGTAACACTGATTGTTGCAATAACAGAATAGGATGTGTGGATTTGGTGTTATAGCAAACTTAGTTGACCATGCAGTTAGATTAGGTACCGCAGTAATTTATAAGTCTTGTGCATCAGTCTGGGCTTTCTGACAAACGAGAACATGAAGGTGATCTTTCACCTGCAACATTTCAAAATGGAATATGCAAAAAATGCCAGTGTACCTAGTTATATTGTGAGGTAATGTATATAACCCCTTTGCTTGTACTTCTGAGAAAAATTGGAGAAAACATCTTTAAAAAAAATACTGTTTCATAAATCAATTAAAAATTTAATTTAAAAAAAACAATACTTTTAGCAGTCTGTGTGACATTATGATTTGTTTGACATTTACAAAATATTTTCTTCAATAATGTAGCAAGGTTGTAGAGCAACTCTTTCGTTTATTAGTTACCATCTGTTTCCAAACATTTCTATTAAAGAACTAAGTGTTGTTTTATTGTTACCGAAGTGAAGGTGGTGGGAAATAAAGGGTCTCTCCTAAATGAAATGTATTTTGTAGTGACTGCATAGAGTTCACCACAGTGATCAGTGTAATATCAAAAATTCCATCTGTTTTTGTTCATCTTCCTAAATAAAGGCGACAGCTCTTCGCTGCTTTGTCACATTTGAACACTGCATGGAGTTTGGGACACCATCACTGTTTGATCAGTCATCACTCCACTCCAAAGCTTTTCCAACTACAAATCACTTAATGTTTTATATCACATCATCTTTTCACGTGTGGAGCACATTTTTTCTAGTGCTGATGTGAGGTCTGAATACTTATATCTGGTGCCTCCTGTCACTTGTGTTGATCTTCCTCCATCAGCTGCTGGAGTTTTGAATGCTCCTCTTCCTTCCACAATGAGTACAAATCCTCTAGAAGTCTCTGTACCTGCTCAGGAAATGGTGGTGGCAGAAGAAACACACATTCAGGCTTTCTGTGATCAAGCTAACTGTGTAGCTGCAAATCAAGAAGTGAACAACTTTCAGGCAACAGTTGTCCCGGATCCAGGGTTGGCTGTTCTCTCAGCAGAAGGTCCGGCAGCTCATCAAGAATGTGGCCCTCCTGCTGTGGCTCCCATGGCTTTCTTGGAGCTGCCCATGGTTACTGCGAAAGGCCAACAGAGTGATTCCTTTGTTGAAGATGTATCCACACAAGATCTCAAGCTGGTTTCTGTTGATGCAAAAGTATCTGGAGAAGCTTCAGAGGTTGGTGCGCTACATGCAGATGGATTGAGTGCTTTACCCAAGACCTCACTTGATGGGGTAATGAATCTGTGCAGTGAAGATAAAATATATGAAAATAAAACTTGTGACAAGAACGCTCCTGTTATCCTTCTCTCAAAGAGCTTTCAGTCCAAGGGCAATGATGACTATGAAGCCACACCGCTTACCATCTGTCATCCCTCAGGTTGGTTTACCCTCCATGAGAACCAAACCCATGTCCCTTTTGTCCACCTGTTGTTGTTTTACACGGTTTGAGGTTATTTTTTTACATCATAGGAAGGCTCATCATATTTTGTCAGTTTTTGTTGGGGTCGATGTGTCGACTGCAAAACAACTAATGATGTAGTTACACTAATTGTGCATATTTGCTCATCATACTAACTTCGTTACCTATTTAAACATCTATAATCTTTTATAGAATACTACTCCTTTAACCAGGGATGTGTGTTTTGGCATAAGTTAGTTTTTTCAAATAACCATGGTATAAATATGGTTATCATTATTCATTGAGTTTGTAAACATACTATCCTAACTGCATTTAAAGTTTTTTTTATTTGTTTCTATTGATCCAAATTCCATGTATTAAAAAAATCCACCTAAACGTGTAATTGTATAGTTAATTTTTCATTAACTCTGCAGTTATATTCCATGTCTAATAAACCACATATTTCAATAAAAAACAGGATTTAAGTAGATAGAAAGACATAAAGTAATGTTTTTCAAAGTTGTTTAAAAACCTCATTGTCAATTATTGAAAGTATTTTTAGTAAAAGTAGCTTGAATGAATGTATGGAGCCAGCTGGCAGATAGGGCTCTAAAGTAAACTCTCTTCTAGTGGGGATTTGCACAGGAGTGACTTGAATAGAGGGAAGCTAAAACTAGGTGTCTTCCTCTAACAACTCCGCTCATAATGTTTTCAAGGAGTTGAAATCAACTGACTGCGGCCTCTTACAGAAAGATGTTTCTCTGGCTTTATAAATGTAGCGCTTTGCACCCAACAGCAACAGTTGTTGTTTCAGCTGTTCCACACACCGTGTCTGCTGAGCAGGTCACATCACACTGACAGACAGACCAGAAGCAGCAGCAACCAATCAGTCACTGATCTTTCATTGGGAATGTCATTGAAAAGGATTTAGATCATACGAATGATATTCAGAGTTTAAGTCATAGTGGCAGAAAAGGGTGGCCAGCCAATTGTAATAAACTAATTTTGTTTCTTTTTTTCTGTCATTTGGAGTGGAAAATGTAATTACATAGCTGACTGTATCCTAATAAAATACAGACTGAGGTCAGTAAGTATGGTTTGCATTTTGTGTGCCGGGTTGCCTCTATAGTTAAGGGAGGTATGCTCTTTTTTTTTTTTTTTAACCTAAGCACGAGGAGTACTTCTTAATTTGTTAATCACAACCCGCATGCCAAAGACTTGAACGACTGGGATCAAATTTTAAACAATTTCTTTCCCTGTTCAGCTCCACCTCCTGCCCCAGCTTCCACCCAGCATCCTCAGGTAGCTTCTGGCTCCGCAAAGGCCAAAGGCAAAGATGCCAAAAGTGGGCAGGGTTCTTCTGCCCCAAAGGCTGTACCTGGCAGAAGAAAACGTTCCTCTATGTCTGCCTCTTCCTCTTCACCCACTTCACCTAAATCTACTCCGCGGTCACCTATGGTGTCACCTTTGGCTTCCTCGGCTGGTAACTCCCCTGCTAATCGCCCCACCCCAAAAGTAGTTAAGGCTGGCAAACAAGGAAAGGCTAAGAAAGGAGAGGCATTTGAGCCAGCTCCTGTCCAGGTAGACCACAAGGTCCCTGAGGTAAAGGAAAAGCCAGAAGAGCCTAAGCTGAAGAAAACTGTAACGGCTGAAGCTAAAGCTGTCCCAGTTGAAAAAAAATCTCAGCCACCTCCAGCATTTAAAGTCACCCCCAAGCCTGCGTTGGCAGCGCCAATTTCCTTTTCAGATGCTCTTACTTCAAGCCCCCCAAAATCAGGTGATAAGGTGGTTTACTCAAAACCAGCTTCCTTTATAGTCGATGATGACCTCCCTCCACTTATCCCACCTCAGAAGCTTGTTAAAATGCCTGTCTCGGCATCTGCTGTTGCCAAAGAGAGAGCAAACCCTGTTCTGTCTCCTTCTGAGCCCAGATCACAAGCTGTTGTTTCTGCCCCTGCAGAGGTCACTACAACCAAGACAGCTACTGAACCCAAGCCTTTGCCTGGTGAAGCTCCTAAGGCAGCAGCCCCAGTGAAAACTGTAGCTGAGGGAGTCATTAAAACAGCTTTGACAGACTCCAAGGCTAAGCCTGCTGCTGGTAAGACTGGCCAGGACAAACCTTCTGCTGGGGCTGCTCAGCCAGCTGATGAGACTAAATTGATCTCTAACATGGCTCCTAAACAGACTGAGGACAATAAAGCGTCACCTCTTAAAGTTACAAAGCCAAATGCTGGTGTAAAGTCAGCCCCCGCCGAGTTTGACAAGCCAGCTGCAGTACAAAAGAAAACTGAGGTTACCAAACAAGCACCTGAAAAGGGTGCCATGGTAGTTCATGAGGCTAAATTGGGTGACTCAAAAGCAACAGCTGCTGAGGTAACTAAAGCAGCTTCTGATACTCCCAAGCAGACCAAGGCCGCGGCCTCAGAGGCGCCCAAGCAGGCCAAACCAACCGCCGTCGAGGTGCCCAAGCAGGCCACGGCCATTGAGGCGCCCAAGCAGGCCACGGCCACCGAGGCCCCCAAGCAGGCCAAGGCCACGGAGGCGCCCAAGCAGGCCAAACCAACAGCCGTCGAGGCGCCCAAGCAGGCCACGGCCACCGAGGCCCCCAAGCAGGCCACAGCCACCGAGGCCCCCAAGCAGGACAAGGCCACGGAGGCGCCCAAGCAGGCCAAACCAACAGCCGTCGAGGCACCCAAGCAGGCCACGGCCACTGAGGCGCCCAAGCAGGCCAAAGCCACGGCCACCGAGGCCCCCAAGCAGGCCAAAGCCACGGCCACCGAGGCCCCCAAGCAGGCCAAAGCCACGGCCACCGAGGCCCCCAAGCAGGCCAAAGCCACGGCCACCGAGGCCCCCAAGCAGGCCAAAGCAACGGCCACCGAGGCGCCCAAGCAGGCCAAAGCCACGGCCACCGAGGCGCCCAAGCAGGCCAAAGCCACGGCCACCGAGGCCCCCAAGCAGGCCAAAGCCACGGCCACCGAGGCCCCCAAGCAGGCCAAAGCCACGGCCACCGAGGCGCCCAAGCAGGCCAAAGCCACGGCCACCGAGGCGCCCAAGCAGGCCAAAGCCACGGCCACTGAGGCGCCCAAGCAGGCCACGGCCACCGAGGCGCCCAAGCAGGCCAAACCAACAGCCGTCGAGGCGCACAAGCAGGCCACGGCCACCGAGGCGCCCAAGCAGGCCACGGCCACTGAGGCGCCCAAGCAGGCCACGGCCACCGAGGCCCCCAAGCAGGCCAAAGCCACGGCCACTGAGGCGCCCAAGCCAGCCAAAGCCACGGCCACCGAGGCGCCCAAGCAGGCCAAAGCCACGGCCACTGAGGCGCCCAAGCAGGCCAAAGCCACGGCCACTGAGGCGCCCAAGCAGGCCACAGTCGCCGCCACCGAGGCCCCCAAGCAGGCCACAGTCGCCGCCACCGAAGCGCCCGAGCAGGCCACGGCCACCGAGGCCCCCAAGCAGGCCACGGCCACCGAGGCGCCCAAGCAGGCCACAGTTGCCGCCACCGAGGCGCCCAAGCAGGCCACAGTTGCCGCCACCGAGGCGCCCAAGCAGGCCACGGCCACTGAGGGCCCCAAGCAGGCCGCAGAGGCGTCTAAAGCAACTTCTGAGACTCCTAAACATGCTAAACTGACCACTTTTGAGGTTCTCAAAACAGCTGAGATTCCTCAACAGGCCAAACCAACAGCCGTCGAGGCGCTCAAACAGACTGCTGCTGAGGCACCTAAGCCAGCAAAAGAGAAGACGGATGAGGCGGCACCTAAACCGGCCAAACAATCTGCTGAAGCTCCCTCAAAACCCGCTCCAGTTGAGCCTATTGTTCCACCCACAGTCCCTCGTAAACTTACTTTTGCCGAGGCAGTTGCAAAGCCTGCGCCTGTCAAGCCTGAAGCTGAGAAAATAAGTGCTGCTCCCTCTAATCAAGTCCTGTCATCTAAACCTGCTCCAACCCAAGTCAAGGTGGAGCCTGTGATCAAGAACGACAATGGTATTCTGTTCTTTCTCTGTTTTGTGCTGTCTGTTATTTCCAGCCCTATGTTCTGGAAACTTAGAACATGCTTAGATGTGTCATATACCTTTACAAACAAAACTCTAGTTTGGGAAGTTTACATTGACTTGGGTTGAAACTGTCAGCAGTTTTATTTTTTAGTTTGGCTGTTCTACTGCGTTGTCAGGTTGTGGCCTTTTGTTAGTGGATATTTATGGTGACGATTTATGTCCAGAGATTACCTGTTGGTGCTTTAGACATGGTTTAACATGGTTTTACATTTTTGTGCAGCTCATTTCCGACACAGATTGAAGGTGTAGCCTGTAAATAGGTTGTTTATTGTTGGCTTCTGTAGGATCTGGCACAGAGTCGGACAGTGATGACTCGGTTCCTGAGCTGGAAGAACAAGACTCTGCGCAGACACAAACACAACAAGCTCAGGTAAGGATCCAGTCCAGCATGCTTTTTTTTTACTTTGGTTTATTTGATATATCCTGCCCTGATATCATGTCCTTTTCTCTTCAATGATGATTAACATAGTGACTTTCGTTCTTCTGAGTTTACTTGAAGCCATTTCTGTGTCCTGAGAAGAGCTGTTTTTCATGTTACAACTCGCTGTTCATTTCCTCTAAAATTGCCTGCTACCCTAATCCATACTTTCTTTTCTTCTTGTAGCTTGCAGCAGCTGCTGAATTAGACGAGGAGCCTGTAAGCAAAGCCAAACAGAGCCGCAGTGAAAAGAAGGCACGAAAGGTAATGAGCGTGCCCTTCATGTTGTGCAAATGCCAGCAGCTTGTTCTAGATTTCAGCCACATTTGTAACACTGTTCCACATGTTTGCAGGCAATGTCAAAGCTTGGACTTAGGCAGGTAACAGGGGTCACCAGAGTCACCATTCGCAAGTCAAAGAACATCTTGTTCGTCATCACCAAACCAGACGTCTACAAGAGCCCTGCGTCAGATACATACATCGTCTTCGGTGAAGCTAAGGTAACCGGCCAGCATCAGTGTGTGCGACATGAGGCAGATTGTTTATTAGCTCTGATTTTGATATATTTTGTCCTCTTACATTTGTTTTAACTGAACTTTTTATTTTATTGCATGAAACCAAACATTTGCCCTTGAAGTATAAATATTTATTATTTGCTTCCTTCAGCATGACAAAACTAAGTAAAAAGAAAACCCTTCATTGTTGACATATTAACAGTAAAAAAGGCAGAGTAGTTGGAAAGTCAAATGAGATTTTACAGGAAATAACAAAAATAGATCTCATTTCAGTCAAAGGAAAATGTTTGTAACAAACTGCACGTTTTCAGGTGGCAGACCTGTCTAAATTCAGTGTGCATTCAGCACCTTTCAAAATAACAGTAAAATAGCTTGTTTTTTCACGGCTTATTAGAAGCCCCTCTTCAGCTACTCCACCATGCATGGTGCTTGTCCTGCTGCGGTTCAAAGCAAATCCTGACAGCGCCCAATGCTTATCATTGCTTATTTTTATGTACTTATTTGACATTTGAACTTTTAACGACTTTTGTTCATTCGGTGTTCAGGGGCTTTATCCACCACGTTTGTTTTGAAACACTACTGCAGACTGAGGTGAACCCTGCTGATGTACTCGGCACACACAGACATAAAAACCTACTGCTGCTGACTGCAGCCAGATGGTTTTTACACAAATACTGTTGTTTGGAGGAGAATAGTTATTAAAATAAATTCAAAAAGAATTATGCTTTCAAAATCTGTCTACTAAAAACATTGATGCAGACAAATCATAGAAGTCGTTGATGAGTGGCAGCAGCCCGGGTGATGTAGCTAATGGTGTCAGTGATAGTGGGTGCTTTAAAGTCTTAAGTCAAATCATGTAACAAACTTTTTTTTTTTTTTTCTGTGCCACAGATTGAAGATCTTTCTCAGCAAGCCCAGCTGGCTGCTGCAGAAAAGTTCAAGGTGCAGGGAGAAGCTACAGCAAAGATCCAGGACAACACACAGACGCCCACAGTACAGGAGGAAAGCGAAGAGGAAGAGGTAAGATGTAGTTTTGCTTGAGTGAAGAATGAATGCCAATTTCAAGAGAAACAAGGGGGTAAAAAACTTAACACTGCTGTAATTTCATGTCTAGGTGGATGAGACCGGAGTTGAGGTCAAGGACATCGAACTTGTCATGTCACAAGCCAACGTGTCACGGGCGAAGGCTGTACGTGCCCTGAAAAACAACAACAACGACATTGTCAACGCAATTATGGTAAGAATTCAAAACTTTCTGTTCACCGCTTAACATATTGGATCGATTTATTCAGCCATCAAAGAGGCTTTCTGGTCATACACATACGTGACTCTTCATTGATGATTTAACACAGTGACTTTCGTTCTTCTGAGTCTACTGAAGCCAACATTTCTGTCCTGAGAAGAGGGAAACTTTTAAAAACTGGTAAACATGTTTTACATGCTTGTGCTGACCTGGTGTTTTTGTTGCTTTGCAGGAGTTGACGATGTAACGGGATCCTGTCAAAGAGTTGAAGAAAGGTTGCTGATTATATCTAAGCTCGTTTATACAATTTATACCAAGATGGAAATAAAGTTGTGGCTTGATGAAATTACAATCTGGCATTTATTGGGAGTTTTGGGAAACAAAGGGAATGTCATCTGACTGTAGGCACAATTGGCCTTATTTAGGAAGTATAGTAACATTCAGAAATGGACAGATTTTCAAAGGTGCAGCATCTTTGTTGTCTCATCTATCCAAAAAAGATAATGATGCTTTTGGTTTTTCCACCGATGACGTATCTGTATTTAACAATGGTGTCCAAATTATTTTGGACTTTAAAAGTCTTTTTTGCATTAATGAACAGGACGAGTTGCAGCTGAGATCATTATTGTTGTCCCTTCATAAACATTACATGATCCTCCAAATGGGATCATATGTCTTGTGGTGTTTAATTCACCTCTATGTATTTGGCTAAATTATTTACACTGTATGGTTTTTCATATGCCCCGATGTGAAACCATAGAATTAAAAATTGTGTACTTACATTTCTACCTTGTGTGTGTGCTCATGCATGAGTTAAAATCACCTAATTAAGGCAGGATTGTGTAGTTCTGATCACGGAGCTTAATATTATACTTGAGAGCCTTGTCTTTCCAACACAAGCTTTGAACTGAAGTTCTCCTCTGGAGCCCACTCAACTGGTACAACAAAGTAACAGTAGAGATAACACATCCATTGAAATCTGATGCTTTTGGTGGAACCCTTTTATACAGGTCCTTCTCAAAATATTAGCATATTGTGATAAAGTTCATTATTTTCCATAATGTCATGATGAAAATTTAACATTCATATATTTTAGATTCGTTGCACACTAACTGAAATATTTCAGGTCTTTTATTGTCTTAATACGGATGATTTTGGCATACAGCTCATGAAAACCCAAAATTCCTATCTCACAAAATTAGCATATCATTAAAAGGGTCTCTAAACGAGCTATGAACCTAATCATCTGAATCAACGAGTTAACTCTAAACACCTGCAAAAGATTCCTGAGGCCTTTAAAACTCTCAGCCTGGTTCATCACTCAAAACCCCAATCATGGGTAAGACTGCCGACCTGACTGCTGTCCAGAAGGCCACTATTGACACCCTCAAGCAAGAGGGTAAGACACAGAAAGAAATTTCTGAACGAATAGGCTGTTCCCAGAGTGCTGTATCAAGGCACCTCAGTGGGAAGTCTGTGGAAAGGAAAAAGTGTGGCAGAAAACGCTGCACAACGAGAAGAGGTGACCGGACCCTGAGGAAGATTGTGGAGAAGGGCCGATTCCAGACCTTGGGGGACCTGCGGAAGCAGTGGACTGAGTCTGGAGTAGAAACATCCAGAGCCACCGTGCACAGGCATGTGCAGGAAATGGGCTACAGGTGCCGCATTCCCCAGGTCAAGCCACTTTTGAACCAGAAACAGCGGCAGAAGCGCCTGACCTGGGCTACAGAGAAGCAGCACTGGACTGTTGCTCAGTGGTCCAAAGTACTTTTTTCGGATGAAAGCAAATTCTGCATGTCATTCGGAAATCAAGGTGCCAGAGTCTGGAGGAAGACTGGGGAGAAGGAAATGCCAAAATGCCAGAAGTCCAGTGTCAAGTACCCACAGTCAGTGATGGTCTGGGGTGCCGTGTCAGCTGCTGGTGTTGGTCCACTGTGTTTTATCAAGGGCAGGGTCAATGCAGCTAGCTATCAGGAGATTTTGGAGCACTTCATGCTTCCATCTGCTCAAAAGCTTTATGGAGATGAAGATTTCATTTTTCAGCACAACCTGGCACCTGCTCACAGTGCCAAAACCACTGGTAAATGGTTTACTGACCATGGTATCACTGTGCTCAATTGGCCTGCCAACTCTCCTGACCTGAACCCCATAGAGAATCTGTGGGATATTGTGAAGAGAACGTTGAGAGACTCAAGACCCAACACTCTGGATGAGCTAAAGGCTGCTATCGAAGCATCCTGGGCCTCCATAAGACCTCAGCAGCGCCACAGGCTGATTGCCTCCATGCCACGCCGCATTGAAGCAGTCATTTCTGCAAAAGGATTCCTGACCAAGTATTGAGTGCGTAACTGTACATGATTATTTGAAGGTTGACGTTTTTTGTATTAAAAACACTTTTCTTTTATTGGTCAGATGAAATATGCTAATTTTTTGAGATAGGAATTTTGGGTTTTCATGAGCTGTATGCCAAAATCATCTGTATTAAGACAATAAAAGACCTGAAATATTTCAGTTAGTGTGCAATGAATCTAAAATATATGAATGTTAAATTTTCATCATGACATTATAGAAAATAATGAACTTTATCACAATATGCTAATATTTTGAGAAGGACCTGTAGAATCAAACTAAGTATCACAAATAATTTACAATGAATAATACAAAAAATAAATCGCAACTTCTTGAAAGAACAATTCAAAGGAAACCTAGAATGGTCCAACTTTATCAAATGTCAAAACAAGGTTCTTCCACATGAGATGTTCTGAATACCTGTCATACATCTGAGGGTAAGACAGCTAAATGGAGGAAGTCCTTTGAGGTTTGTCAAAATGGTACCAGAGTGCGTGCTGTTGGCTGTAGGTCACCCTGATGGTGGAAGGCTGGCTCTGTGGTACAGTCTGGATGTCTTGCTGGTTCTTTGGAAAAAGATTTAAATTGTAAACATTTTGAAAATGTTGCTGGACATGCTAATATGAAGAAACCTCAACCAGACCCTGACTGAAGGTGGTTTTCGCCCTGACCGACTGGAGGGTTTTACAAGACAGATCAGACGCACAAAATAACTGGTCCAGGAGTACTTTCTATGTTGAAGTATGGAGTTAATGGCAGCAGTGGTTTCGTTTGTGGCTTCATCTAGGCGAGAAACACACCTAAACATGGAATGACTGAGCCTTTAGTAAAACCACGTTCGGTCCACAGTGCTATCTGTTTTCTGAAATGCAGTTGCCCTTTCTGCAGTTAAACACCCACACAAAATGATGCTACCATCCCTCTACTTCACACTTGGGACAACGTTTTCAGGCTTGCAAGTTTCCCCATTTTCCAAATGTAAAGATGGGGTTGGTACGCATATTTTAACCCCAGCGAAAATCACATCTTTGGGACACAAGCACATCGCCTTCCTGAACTGTTGGTTAGTGGACATTCCTATGATGTTCATACTAGCATTAATTTGAACAGATGACTGTGCCACATTTTACAGGTCCTTCTCAAAATATTAGCATATTGTGATAAAGTTCATTATTTTCCATAATGTCATGATGAAAATTTAACATTCATATATTTTAGATTCATTGCACACCAACTGAAATATTTCAGGTCTTTTATTGTCTTAATACAGATGATTGTGGCATACAGCTCATGAAAACCCAAAATTCCTATCTCACAAAATTAGCATATCATCAAAAGGGTCTCTAAACGAGCTATGAACCTAATCATCTGAATCAACGAGTTAACTCTAAACACCTGCAAAGGATTCCTGAGGCCTTTAAAACTCCCAGCCTGGTTCATCACTCAAAACCCCAATCATGGGTAAGACTGCCGACCTGACTGCTGTCCAGAAGGCCACTATTGACACCCTCAAGCAAGAGGGTAAGACACAGAAAGACATTTCTGAACGAATAGGCTGTTCCCAGAGTGCTGTATCAAGGCACCTCAGTGGGAAGTCTGTGGGAAGGAAAAAGTGTGGCAGAAAACGCTGCACAACGAGAAGAGGTGACCGGACCCTGAGGAAGATTGTGGAGAAGGGCCGATTCCAGACCTTGGGGGACCTGCGGAAGCAGTGGACTGAGTCTGGAGTAGAAACATCCAGAGCCACCGTGCACAGACGTGTGCAGGAAATGGGCTACAGGTGCCGCATTCCCCAGGTCAAGCCACTTTTGAACCAGAAACAGCGGCAGAAGCGCCTGACCTGGGCTACAGAGAAGCAGCACTGGACTGTTGCTCAGTGGTCCAAAGTACTTTTTTCGGATGAAAGCAAATTCTGCATGTCATTCGGAAATCAAGGTGCCAGAGTCTGGAGGAAGACTGGGGAGAAGGAAATGCCAAAATGCCAGAAGTCCAGTGTCAAGTACCCAGTCAGTGATGGTCTGGGGTGCCGTGTCAGCTGCTGGTGTTGGTCCACTGTGTTTTATCAAGGGCAGGGTCAATGCAGCTAGCTATCAGGAGATTTTGGAGCACTTCATGCTTCCATCTGCTCAAAAGCTTTATGGAGATAAAGATTTCATTTTTCAGCACGACCTGGCACCTGCTCACAGTGCCAAAACCACTGGTAAATGGTTTACTGACCATGGTATCACTGTGCTCAATTGGCCTGCCAACTCTCCTGACCTAAACCCCATAGAGAATCTGTGGGATATTGTGAAGAGAACGTTGAGAGACTCAAGACCCAACACTCTAGATGAGCTAAAGGCCGCTATCGAAGCATCCTGGGCCTCCATAAGACCTCAGCAGTGCCACAGGCTGATTGCCTCCATGCCACGCTGCACTGAAGCAGTCATTTCTGCAAAAGGATTCCCGACCAAGTATTGAGTGCATAACTGTACATGATTATTTGAAGGTTGACGTTTTTTGTATTAAAAACACTTTTCTTTTATTGGTCAGATGAAATATGCTAATTTTGTGAGATAGGAATTTTGGGTTTTCATGAGCTGTATGCCAAAATCATCCATATTAAGACAATAAAAGACCTGAAATATTTCAGTTAGTGTGCAATGAATCTAAAATATATGAATGTTAAATTTTCATCATGACATTATGGAAAATAATGAACTTTATCACAATATGCTAATATTTTGAGAAGGACTTGTATTTGTATAGACATTTTACACAAAGATGAACCAGAAATGAGGAAGTCTGCAGTTCTCTTCCTGATAGCTTGCTGTTTTTTTCTTATGTCACATAAGGAAAAAATGTTTGTGTTGGATTAAAATAATTTACAAGTGTGCCTCCAATGTACCTAAATGTGTATTTACCTATCAGAAGCTTGCAAAGCCATGACCTCATCATCTAGGTTCCCCAAATTGTTTAAAGGCAGTAATCTGTGTATGTCAACTTCTGACTTAAAATCATAACAAATAGTCAAAGGAAAACAGGAAGAAATTAATCTGTGTAACTATCTGGCTTAGACACTCCACACTTTTCAGATTTTTATTTTGTATCAAACACTTTTAAAACCGTTCATCAATTTTCTTCTGCCAATAATGTTCTACTTTGCTTTGAACTGTATTCCTGCCATATAAAATGCACATATTTTCTGGTTGTCACATGGTGCATTTAGAAAGGTTATTTAAAAAGGTCAGACAATAAACTGGACTGGACAGTTAACACCAATACCCCCTACAAGAAAGAACAGAGTCGCCTCTTTTTTTCTGAGGAGACTCTGGTCTTTTAACGTATGGAGAACAATGTCACAGATGTTTTGTCCCTCAGTGGTCTCCAGTGTCATCTTCCCCGCTGTGGTGTGCCGGGGCAGCAGCTGATGTTAGACTTGATAAGCTCTTCAGGAGAGCTGGCTCTGTCCTGGGAGTGGAATTGCAGTCTTTGACAGAGGTGTCTTAGCAGAGGATGCTGAGGAAACTGCTCCATATCATGAGCGAGTCACACACCCTGCATCCCACTTGGGTCTCCTACTGCAGCACCTACAGTCGTAGACAGAGACCACCAAGGTGCTCTACAGAACGCCACAGGAAGTCCTTCCTTCCGCTATCAAACTTTTCAACTCCTTTTTCCACAAGGACAATAACAAGTAATTCTGTGTACATTTTAATTTTCTGTCCACACTTTATCTGCTCTGCACCTTATTTCAATTCAGTTTATGTATATAGCGCCAATTCACAACACATGTTGTCTCAAGGCACTTCACAACAGTCAGCTACATACATTCCACTTAATCCTAATCATTGAACAGTGTAGTCGGAGTTAGTTATTTATTCAAATTGGATAAAACGTTTTTCTATCCAAGGAAACCCAGCAGATTGCATCCAGTCAGTGACTTTCAGCATTCGCTCCTCCTGGATGAGCATGTAGAGACAGTGGACAGTCACTGGCGTTGACTTTGCAGCAATCCCTCATACTGAGCATGCATGTAGCGACAGTGGAGAGGAAAAACTCCCTTTTAACAGGAAGAAAACTCCGGCAGAACCAGGCTCAGTGTGAGCGGCCATCTGCCACGACTGACTGGGTTTTGAGAGAACAGAGCAGAGACACAAAAAGTCTGAAAGAGAGCACATATAATTAGTTACAGTAAAAGCTCAGTCAATCGCCATGTCTAGGAGAGAGAAAGGGTTAAACACTGAAAGACAGGGCCATGTGGATCATCTGTAGAGGGTGAACATTAAGTTTGGACGATTCCCCTCTCCAGAAAGGTGTCACAGGTAGACACAGAGCCAGACCAGGTGTAGCTTCTAGGAAGAGAAAAGAGGGAGAACATAAAGTAAAAAACTGAAATAACAGCAAATAATGCAGAATTAGAGTAGTGTGAGAATGTAGCGAAGTGGGTGAAAGTGGTCATTATGTCCTCCAGCAGCCTAAGCCGATAGCAGCATAAATACAGAGATAGCTCAGGATAACCTAAGCCACTCTAGCTATAAGCTTTATCCAAAAAAAAAGTTTTAAACTTAGCCTTAAAAGTAGACAGTTTGTCCATCTAGACCCCACTGATGGCCATTGTTATACTAAATCTGTTTTGTATTTTACCATTTGTGCTCTGTTATTTTTATATTAATCTCTATATAATTATGTTATTTTATATATGGTGGGATTCCTTGTGTGATTTCTTTTGTATTGAAACCCTGGCACAAAAAGTTCCTGTGGGATCAGCAAAGTTCTTATCTTAAAAAATGATTTCACCGCTTTATCTCTAAAGACCACGTCTGAACTATTTTTGTTGTGCAAAAATATAAAACAAGTCAGTTTAAATGAATATAACTGATAATTAGTTATGCACGCATTCGTTTTGTGGGTATTTTTTCAAGCACGCACAGCGTCCTTTTGTTCCGTCATTTTATCAAACTGTGATTTTGACACAAAGCATGACTTTTGAAGGAGGCAATGCCGATCCGGGCCGGGCCACGCCACGCTCCGCCTCCCTCACATCACTCGCAGCTGTGCCTGAAAGCTCTAGAAACATCTAGTTCGCTTCCGACTGCGTCAGTCCAGCTATTCTCATTTTAGGATACGTAAGAAAATCCGGAGTTAAGTCCACAAGCTAGCAGCGTTTGCCCGGGTCGTGTGTTAGTGGCGGTTGCTCTTTTTTTTAAAACATTATCATTCTTTCCACAAGACTGGTTTATCTGCTGTGAAGAAGCTCGCTTCACGCCGAGACATGTAAGTTGTAGAGAGGGAACGGGAAGAGGCAGCGTGTGGAAAGTGCGGTAGCTCGGTGTTGCTGCGCTCATAACGTGCTTTTACAAAGGCGGGAGGTTTGGCCTTGCTTCCATGAACCGACAGCTCGTTAACATGAACCTGACTATATTATAGACACGTCAAAAAGGCGCATAATAATAATAATATCTAGTTTGCCCGCCATCAGCAGAGACGTTAGCAGTTTTGTTTTTGCGTGGCGCCGCGGGGGCACCGCATGGTTTGCCTTCAGTAAAGGCAGCAGCCTTGTTAGCATTGCTAGCTGAGTTCATTGAGACTTCCAGGAGGCTCAGTCATTAGATTAGCATCAGCGCTGTGGAGTTAGTCAGGATCTTCGCACTACACGGAAAATCTGATGGGTTTTAACAGCAAATCCAGTCTTAGACCTGCTACTCTCCCAGTAGCCTTTTTATATAGAAAGAAGAGTGAGAGATAAGTCAGAAACTAGCCTGCTAGCCTGACTTTTCTCTATGATCAACCAAACTCCCGTTAGAAATAGTTTGCCATCTATCACATCATATGTTGTGTTTCAGGTTTTCCTTCGTGTTTTTTATTTTATTTTTTGTAAACATTTAATCAAGATAAATACTGTTCTCTCAAAAACGAGCTTCCACGCGCCCATGCTTCTGATGACATCACAAAAGGCATCTGCCCTAAGCTCATTTATTTGTTTTTACTTCTAGGTTTTTTGACGAAATTCCTTCAGACGTATTTACTTGCATTCAACATGGTGTAGATTTAATAAAGTTCTTTTTGGGGTTATTAGTTTTTGTGAGACCCTGACTGCATGTGGTGATAGATGAGTTGCCAAAAAGGTGTGATTATGTCTTTTGCTTTGGTTTTTTAATTCAATTCAAAAATACTTTATTAATCCCAAAGGGAAATTAAATGTTGTTATAGCTCATATTATGAAGGTTTCCTCAAAGAGCCGTTGTAGATGCTGATGGCTGTGGGCAGGAAGGATCTCCTGTAGCGCTCCGTCTTACAGCAGATCTGAAGAAGCCTCTGACTGAAGAAACTTGTTGTTGGACAGTCTCATGAAGAGGATGCTCGGGGTTCTCCATAATGTTCATTTTATGAAGAATCCTTCTTTGCACAATAAACTCCAGAGAGAACAGAGACAGCCTTTATCAGTTTGTTGAGCTTTTTTAAGTCCCTGGCTCTCATGCTGCTTCCCCAGCAGATGATGGCAGAAGAGATCACACTCTCCACAACAGACTTATAGAAGATATGCAGCATCTTGCTGCAAACACCAAAGGACCTAAGCTTCCTCAAGAAGTACAGTCAGCTCTGTCCCTTCTTGTAGATGGCTTCACAGTTGTATCTCCACTCTAGTCTGTTGTCCAGGTGAACACCGAGGTATTTATACAGGTCCTTCTCAAAATATTAGCATATTGTGATAAAGTTCATTATTTTCCATAATGTCATGATGGAAATTTAACATTCATATATTTTAGATTCATTGCACACTAACTGAAATATTTCAGGTCTTTTATTGTCTTAATACAGATGATTTTGGCATACAGCTCATGAAAACCCAAAATTCCTATCTCACAAAATTAGCATATCATTAAAAGGGTCTCTAAACCAGCTATGAACCTAATCATCTGAATCAATGAGTTAACTCTAAACACCTGCAAAAGATTCCTGAGGCCTTTAAAACTCCCAGCCTGGTTCATCACTCAAAACCCCAATCATGGGTAAGACTGCCAACCTGACTGCTGTCCAGAAGGCCACTATTGACACTCTCAAGCAAGAGGGTAAGACACAGAAAGAAATTTCTGAACGAATAGGCTGTTCCCAGAGTGCTGTATCAAGGCACCTCAGTGGGAAGGAAAAAGTGTGGCAGAAAACGCTGCACAACGAGAAGAGGTGACCGGACCCTGAGGAAGATTGTGGAGAAGGGCCGATTCCAGACCTTAGGGGACCTGCGGAAGCAGTGGACTGAGTCTGGAATAGAAACATCCAGAGCCACCGTGCACAGGCGTGTGCAGGAAATGGGCTACAGGTGCCGCATTCTCCAGGTCAAGCCACTTTTGAACCAGAAACAGCGGCAGAAGCGCCTGACCTGGACTACAGAGAAGCAGCACTGGACTGTTGCTCAGTGGTCCAAAGTACTTTTTTCGGATGAAAGCAAATTCTGCATGTCATTCGGAAATTAAGGTGCCAGAGTCTGGAGGAAGACTGGGGAGAAGGAAATGCCAAAATGCCAGAAGGTCCAGTGTCAAGTACCCACAGTCAGTGATGGTCTGGGGTGCCGTGTCAGCTGCTGGTGTTGGTCCACTGTGTTTTATCAAGGGCAGGGTCAATGCAGCTAGCTATCAGGAGATTTTGAAGCACTTCATGCTTCCATCTGCTGAAAAGCTTTATGGAGATGAAGATTTCATTTTTCAGCACGACCTGGCACCTGCTCACAGTGCCAAAACCACTGGTAAATGGTTTACTGACCATGGTATCACTGTGCTCAATTGGCCTGCCAACTCTCCTGACCTGAACCCCATAGAGAATCTGTGGGATATTGTGAAGAGAACGTTGAGAGACTCAAGACCCAACACTCTGGATGAGCTAAAGGCCGCTATCGAAACATCCTGGGCCTCCATAAGACCTCAGCAGTGCCACAGGCTGATTGCCTCCATGCCACGCCGCATTGAAGCAGTCATTTCTGCAAAAGGATTCCTGACCAAGTATTGAGTGCATAACTGTACATGATTATTTAAAGGTTGACGTTTTTTGTATTAAAAACACTTTTCTTTTATTGGTCGGATGAAATATGCTAATATTTTGAGAAGGACCTGTACTTCTCCACCACCTCCACCTCTTCTCCCATGATGGAAATAGTTTTTGACTTATTCCTGTTTATCTTAAAATCTACAATTATCTCCTTTGTTTTAGTCACGTTCAAAATTAGATGATTGTTTCCACACCATGCCACAAAGTGGTCCATCAACTTCCTGTACTCAGCTTCTTGTCCATCTCTGATCAACCCCACGACTGCAGAATCATCCGAGTATTTCTGCAGAACAAGAGTCTGTCTTGTACTGGATAATAAGGCATCGTGGCTGATGATAGAAAAGATGCTGCTGATGAGGCTGGTCCAGACCATTCAGAAACATAAAAGCCAACCATAAAAACAATCCTGTAGCAGACAGGAGATCAGTGGAGTAATGCCAACCCTGATATCATTTGTCAGTTTCCCTCATGTCAAAAGACCAAAGTTGCCATAGTAGTCAGTAACCCAATGAATTATGCATTCAATAGGAAAATGTGTCAGGGTTATAAAATTAAACGAAGAACTTTTAGAATGACTGGATATGGACTGATCTTTGTTTGACCTGACATACTTGAGTTTGGACAGATGTTTCACTTTTGATACTGTTGTAAGTGAAAAGACTGTAAATAAAGGCTCTGTGGCAACCTGACCCACGTTCTTGTTGAAGGCCATCTGTTGTTCCTGCAGACATAGCAAAAAGACTTGGTGTATAGGTTGATACAGAGTCTGTAGTTACCTCTGCTGTGCTCTTAAAAACCTTTGTAGTTTTCATTGTTTATAAAAATAATCGGTTTAAACCCAAGAACATTTGTTGATGAAGACAATATCAGTTATTTCTTTCTAAGGTCATTTTTCATATGTTGCACATCAGTACATTATATATTTTGATATTCAACCAGAGATTTTTTATTTGCAAATGTAATTTGGATGCAAATTTGGAGTGGCATCCATTTTATATATATAAAAAAAAAAGATAAAGGCTCTTCTGTAACTGTTAGGTCCTAAATTAAAGTATGGTGAGCCCAGAACCTTCAATGGAGTGAAATATGGTTTTGTAACTACATGCGTGTAACCAATCAAAACCGAACAAGCTCTGACCATGACAATTTTTCATCTAAAATTGCAGCAAGATGTACTGATCAGGCTTTTCCTGGCTGATGCCAATTTCCAGTTGTATTTCATATCTGGCCTCCAGATTGCAATATTTTCCTTATTTCTTCCTAGGATAAATGTGCCGCAAGAGAATCCCAATTTATGCTTCAAAGCATATGTCGTTGGTTACGGCATCATTAACTGGAAATTGGGGGCGTTTTTAAAAATCAGATTTCTATTTCAGTGTTAAGCCAATTGTTAACAGTCTGAGCCAGTTGGGGAACTAACTGATTAGTGCATCTCTACCATTTACTTCTCATTCAATGGTTTTATGAAGTTCTAACCTTCTCCATGTGTTTTGTTTTCCTTTTAGGCACCCAGCAACTGCTAAGTGGTACGACAGGAGGGACTCTGTTTTTATAGAGTTCTGTGTGGCTGACAGCAAAGATGTTAAAGTTAACTTTGATAAAACAAAGTGTGGATTCAGGTATGTGTCTGTATTATTGGGTCTTAAAGATAAATTACTGTCCAAAGCTAAACTTTGACACTTAATCCTCCCTCCAAATTGTTCCCCCAGCTGTCTTGGAGGAACTGATAATGTTAAACACGAGAACCAAATAGATCTTTTTGAAGCTATAGATGAAAATGTAAGTTACAGCATGTTTTATTCAGTAAACAGACACAGTACTGCGAAGTGTGTTTCATAAAAATATATTTTTCTCCATTTTTCCTGTTGCAGGAATGCAGACATAAACGCACAGATCGCTCAGTCTTGTGCTATCTACGAAAAGCGGAGCCGGGAAAGGCGTGGCCAAGGCTAACAAAAGAGAAGGCTAAGGTCAGTCATGTATGCAGAACAATGATGGAAGGATTTCCTTCTTTATGCTGAAACACTGAGAATAAATCAGGTTTGTTCTAATGGAAAAACTTGAACGTTGACTGTTGTCAACTTGGTATAAGTCTGAAATCGCTGTACAGTTAATTATCAAACTGTCTCTATAAATGTTTATAAATTAGAGATTCTTTTTGGCGATTGAATTGTGAAAATTATGCTGCACGGTCTAATAATCCTGGTCTTCTCTGTTTACAGCTGAGTTGGCTCAGTGTTGACTTCAACAACTGGAAAGACTGGGAGGATGACTCGGACGAAGAGATTGGCAACTTTGATCAATTCTCAGATGTAAGAGCTTTGAGTTTGAACATATCAAAATGTTTTTTTCCCTCATTAAGGCTTCTTGGTGCACCTCAGTGAATTAGAGTACCATTTACATTTAAGTAGTGAAACTCATTCATAGTTTGATATTAAACACTTGGTTTATTACACATGGTGGTATATTTTGAGTGTTAATTTTTTTCATGATTATGGTTTATTGTAAACCTCAGATCAATTTGTTGGAAAAGTATTACATTAGACCAATAAAAATGAAACTAATGTCGGCCAACAGAAAGGGTTGCATGTATGCCGTACAATTTAAAAGAAATCAAATAAAATAAATTTGGTCTTTGGTTGGGACTTCTTTTGCATGAACTGCTGCATCATCAGTGCAGCATGGTGTGGAGCCAATTGGCTGAAGAGTTGATGAGGACCAGGTTGCTTTAATAGCGGGTCCTACGGGTCTTGGTAATCCGGTCTAAATTTCTTATCTTATTTAAATCAGGCCCGAACTGTAGGCTTCCCATGAAAAGCATTCTATAGTGATTCAATGCTCTGGCCTGATCTGGGCACATTAGTGTAGCCCGAGTTTAGTCTTCTTGGTTACAAATGTTAACCTGGGAAATAAGTTTTGGTGTTGGCCCTTCTAGTATAGCTGTAAATGTATTTTCATCGTGTACAGAAACGAACGGAAGCACGTCAACTCTCTTGAATACCTTTAGAAGGTATACCTTTAGGTATTCAAGAGAGTTGATGTGCCTCTTGAATTGGCAGCATTAGCTTATTAGTTTAAACAAAATAATAAATTCTGAATGTAGTCTTGACTTTGATGTTGCAGATGATGAACAACATGGGAGGAGAGGATGACCTGCCTGATCTAGATGGTGCAGATGATGTAAGAATTTATTTTTAACTTTGTGCTTATACATAAGGTTTGTAAAAATCTTCATAATTCTACACAGTCTGAATCATTGAATGGAAAAATGTTTTCATTTCCAGACTGTATTCCCTTTACCCCATTTCCTAAAAGAGCAAAAACTTTAGACTGAAAAATAAACGGGTTAAAAAAAATTTCCTTTCATAATTGGACCGATTACATATGCCTAGCATAGCACCAGTCCTCAAACTCGAAATTTAAGGCAACATTTGAACCAACAGTTTGTGTGAGTGGAATATTGTGTGAGTGGAATAAAAAAACTGCTTATGCAAGGGGGTTGGGAGCAAGACTGAGGAAACAATATTCCAACCAAAGGCAATAACAGAAAAAAACTTAAGTTTACCAGAAATAAAGTTGGTTTTATGAGTCTATTTTAATATTGTTACTCAGTTGGTTAGAACAGCTCATAACAAAGTTTAACCCTGCACATCCAATAACATACAGACACGCATGTATTCATGGATGCAGGCACAATCACACAATTACATCCATACACAAGGCACATGCAATAGCTAGGAAATGTGGTATTACATTTCTTCCTGGTATCGCTGCAAGTGCAGTAGATTCATGGTTTGTATTTCGCTCAGTTTTTTTTATTATGCCCTACACTTCAAATTTTCGCTCGTCTTTGTCATCCGTCTCTATAATTGCCGTGGCTTGTCCAACCTGCTGCCTGATCCAAATGAGGCCTGTCCTGCCATTAATTTACTATATTCAACTGTGCAGTAGGGGAATATATTGTTATATTGCCTCTTTTGTAGAGCAAATCTGACTCTGACGCTGCAAGGCAACCAGTCCCACCGTGTTATTTTTTTTTTTTAGCTGACCGTTAAGTTAAATAAAATCAAATGGGGAAAACCAGTGATATTTTCTGATTTTGTCTGTTTATAAAAACATACGTTTGTTTTTTTCTTCTCTGGAAAAAAGTTGCCATTAACATTGAGGCATAATAAAGATTGGAATTCTGATTAAAAAAACACAATGAAGGAACTGGATTAGCCTCATCATTCCCTTTTTTGTTTTTTCTTTATTTCAATTGTAGGATGAATCTGCAGATAGCGACGATGAGAGTAAGTATCTATGACTCTTTCTACAGACCGTAATCAGAGCAGTAATTTTCCATACAAGGATTTAACGATGCCTGTTTTTCTCTTTCAGAAATGCCAGATTTGGAGTAGAAGACATTAAGAGGCTGTAAAGAAAATGGGAAAACAGGGGGATGAGTGGGAATCTAAACAAATGTATATCTTGAAACTGAAGGCAGTGACAAACAACTGTACATATGAGTCAGTAGCCATATTTAAATCCATAGCCGCAGCTCCAAACTCTTTGACCAGTCAGTCTACATAAGGTTGATTTGCATGGTATTGTACAGAGCAGCTATCTACGTCCATTTGCTGTACTGCAGCTTTTTTTGGGTATCTTGTTTTAATGTTAAATATTAAAACTAAGCACACATTGTTTGTTGGGGAAAACTGTATAGTTGTACCTAACTGAGCAATACATGTTAAGAGAGTTGAAGTTTGTTTGAAAATGTTTGGACCCACCTGTTGGCGATGTTGTGTTTAAGGTATTCGACCAGTGTAGTGTATCCCATGATTTAAGAATTAGATGCATTGACTGATTGGGTCCTCTGAAGCCTTCCATGTGCTGTATTTTAGATATCCAGGAAGCCAGTACCTGAATCTGTAGCTTAACTTTGCAGCTTACATGTTTCCCTTTCACATCTTGTTAAATGTTTGTAAAATCATTGCAGGACGACTTCTATTTCTCCGGTTGTCACCTACTGCTTCAACAGGTTGAATTCCAATATTTGGGTGAATTTACAAGCTCCTCTCATACTTTTAACTAACATGCACATATTTCTGAAAAGAGGCGAAGTGAAGTTTTGCAGGTGTTTAAAGAGGGTTGAAGTTCGGATAAGCCTCAGAATTGTGTGGCTTGTTGCTACCCTACAGTTTTGTTTTTTGTTTAACCCATACACCCTCATGGTTTTGGAGATTGTTGGTACTAAAAAACAAGTAATGACCAAATTATATTTGCACTGTTGAAAATGTAAGGGGAGGCAAGTACTATTCACAGTGAAAATGTTTGTTTTTTACTGTCTACATCTTTCTAATAAACAGTTTAAGAATCAATCTTTTCTTCTTTAATTGCCGTAAATCAATTTTTGATTTTTACTTTACACAACACTTGGATTAGAAAATTATATTTGGCCAAGATTTGCATTGGCCAGATAAAAGGAAATAATTATATGTGGAACTTTTGTTGATGAATCAAAAGACTACAGATGTAGATTTTAGCCTTTTCTCTATATGTATGTTTGTACATGGTATATATGGTTTGCTATTTTTCACAAAATCTGAGAAATGTAGCATGAATCTCTTCAGCCCCCTTACTCTGATTTCCCTGAAGCAAATCCAGTCTAATGAATTATTAGTTTGACAAAATTTCACAATTTCACTAAATAAACTACAAAAATGTAGAAGAAATTGCACAGCAACTAAGCTTTTCTCCCTGCTGCCTCAATGTTTTACCCACAGCTTTTCTTAAGAAAACTTTGCCTGTCATAAGTCTGATTTACCTCAAATATCCACAACCCGTTTGTCAGGTGTTTTCCCCCCAAGGCCCTAAAAACCGCACTTATCAAACTGCTATTGAAAAAGAGCAACTTGGACAGGCTGCTACTACAGAACTACAGGCCTATCTCAAACCTCCCCTTCATCAGTAAGATGATTGAAAAAGTTGTGTTTCAGCAGTTAAACAACTTCCTAACAACGACCAACCGCTCTGATGTCTTCCAGTCAGGATTCTGTGTCCACCACCGTACAGAGACTGCTCTTGTCAAGGTGTTCAATGACATCTGTATAAATGCAGACTGTGGAAGAACCACAGTGCTGGTATAATTGGACTTTAGTGCAGCATTCGACACAGATGATCACTCCATTTTATTTGAGCGCCTGGAAAACTGGGTCGGCCTTTCTGGAACAGCACTGGACTGGTTTAAATCCTACTTGAAGGACAGGTACTTTCGTGTGTCAGTAGATAATTTTACATCAGAGACCACAAAAATCACATGTGGCGTTCCCCAAGGGTCTATCTTAGAGCCCCTACAACAACATAAGTTATAACTGTGCAGTTGACACACAGCTTTACATTACAATGTCGCTATGAACCCATTCAACGCTTGGAAAATGCTTAGAGTAAATCAATGAATGGATGGATGTGCCAACATTTTCTTCAACTGAATCAAAACAAAACTGAAATAATTTTTGGACCAAAGCAAGAGTGTTTAATAGTTAGCACACAGCTTCAGTTAATACGGCTAGAAACCACCAATCAGGTTCGAAACCTGGGTGTAGTTATGGACTCAGAGCTGAACCTTGAGGGGCACATAAAGGTAGTAACTAGGCTGGCCTTCTATCACCTAAAGAACATCTCCAGGATTAAAGGACTAATGTCTCAGCAGGACCTTGAAAAACTAATTCATGCGTTCATCTTTAGTAGAATTGATTATTGCAACGGTGTCTTCACAGGCCTGCCTAAAAAGTTGATCAGACAACTGCAGTTGATCCAGAATGCTGCTGCCCGCGTCCTCACTAGAACTAAGAAAGTGGAGCACATCACCCCGGTTCTAAAGTCCCTACACTGGCTCCATGTAGCTCAGAGAATAGAGTTTAAAATACTTCTGTTAGTCTATAAATCACTGAATGGCTTAGCACCAAAATACATTACAGACTTGTTGTCAGTGTATCAACCACCCAGACCTCTCAGGTTTTCTGGCTCAAATCTACTCTGCATACCCAGAACCAAACATAGAGAAGCAGCTTTTAGTTCTTATGCTCCACTAATCTGGAATAAACTCCCAGAAAACTGTAAAAGTGCCGAAACCCTAAGTTGCTTTAAATCAAGATTAAAAACTTATTTGTTTAGAGTGGTCTGAAACCCTAAAAGACTTACAGCCAAAGATAGTTCTACACAGTATTGACTCAAAGAGGTTAAGGGAAGGTTTGGAGTGCACCACACTTTTCAGGTTTTTATTTGTGAATTTTGCTTCCACTTCACAATTATGCAGGACTTTGTGTTGATCCATCATATAAAATTGGAATAAAATCAACTGATTTTTGTGGTTGTAATGTAATGAGATGTGAATAACCGTACTTTTGCAAGGCACAGTAGGTTTTCCACATCCAGCAATTCCATTTAGGCTTTCTTTTGACGGATACATGGCAGTGTATAATCTACCGTGGTGTTTCTTACCCTTAAAGTTAAGCTTAAATAATTTTAGAACTGGGCTGCACAGTTGCGCAGTTGGTAGCACTGTTGCCTTGCAGCAAGAAGGTCCTGGGTTTGATTCCCAGCTGGGGTCTTTCTGCATGGAGTTTGCATGTTCTCCCCATGCATGCGTGGGTTCTCACCGGGTACTCCGGCTTCCTCCCACAGTCCAAAGACATGCCTGTTAGGGTAATTGGTAACTCTAAATTGCCCTTAGGTGTATGTATGAATGAGTGTGTGCATGGTTGTTTGTGTGTTGGACTGGCAACCTGTCCAGGGTGTACCCTGCCTCTCGCCCATAGACTGCTGGACATAGGCACCAGCTCCTCCACGACCCACTATGGAATAAGCGGTAGAAAATGAATGACTGACTGATGACTAATTTTAGAACCTAATAAAGATAATTTTTATGTTAAAACTCTTACAACTGACTGAAGGTGGACTTTGAGCCTTGTTATATTGCAAGCCCATTGGAAATACCTACACATTATCCACAATAAAATATTTCGGGTTACAAAACTAGTCCATAACAGTTGACTTTGGCTTATTAATCTAAATGCATTCTACTTTTAACACACTCATTAACTCAGAATGATTTTTAGCATTCCACATTTTGTTCTAGTCGGCGCTAGGACCCAGAAAGCACCACTGATTTTAAGGCCTAGAATAATATATTAGCATACTTCCTCTTTAGGCCCGGTTTCCTCACAGATGGCTACTTATGAAAAACTGCCACAAGATGCAGTCACGTAGCTTCCTGTTTAAACACCCGAGCGCATTAAGATAAAAGTTTAAATCTCGACTATTAAATGATAAAAAAAAAGAAAAACAAAAGTACATAATACACTTTTTTCAGAGTTGCAAATATTTTGAAGGGCGAATATTCGATAATATTTGGAAAAAAGAATTACTCATTAAAACGTATGTCGTTAGAAATAATTAGGCCCTTTGTTGCTTTATGTTTTTTTACGTTTATAATTATTTTACCCGTTAAAGCAAATATAATGGAAAATAATATTTTTTGATTAAATGATAAAATAGCTTGTGATGTTGACTATAATTTAAATAGATTTGTTTGCTATAATTGCCCTGCTCTGTATGTATAAATGCGTTTTGAACTTTGTTGAAGTACTTTTACCGGATGTGTGTGCGCCTCATTGTTGGGACGTTAACGCAGCTCCAGCTTCATTCCGTTCTGTGATCAAGGCTGCACCGGACCTCAACAGCCATGTTTGCTAATTTAAAACCCAAAGGTTAGGGAATAGTTTATAATTTATCGCTGTGTCATCTTCACCCACGCATACCCGTTAATACGAAGGGAGTTTAGAGCCGTCTGCGCCTCCGGAATCCAAGGACTAAAACAGAAATAAGGTTGGCCTGTTTTGAGTGGAATATCGGTGAAACTTTGGATGGTGGCGGTGTATAGGATGATGATGCTCTGCAGAAATTGTCTGTGTGCGTAAACAATGTAACTTCATCTGGCTGCTAGCTAACGTTAGCCCGTCATCAAAAGGGAGTACGCCTCTGTTTATTAATCCACGACTCTGTTTTGTGAGTTCGTTGTTTTTATATTTAACGAACCGGCTTGAAATTATTTGCATTCGCCGCGGGATAAACCAGCGTGGTTATGGTACCTGCTAACGTCGCAGCCTACTTACCCGGATAAGGATGCTATTTGTTAGCTTTATCTGTTAGCTTTGTTCTTTTGTGATGATGTAGCTAAATAACCTTGGAGGGGCTAGGTTAATACACCCTGTAATATATTCCGGGCAAAAAAGTTAAAGGGAACCGTTTTGACTTACACTTTGATCCAACATTAACGATATAAATGGCTAGCACAGCCGTTTGGCAGCGCTTTAAAGTAGTGGCTGGTTCATTTGAGGGCGCTAAGCTAACGCGACGCCCGCTGTTGCAACGGCCTCGTTGAATTAGGAAATCAAGATCCCGGAGGACTATCGAAAACAGATAAACAGCCATTGCTGTTGTGAACGGTTCTTTAAAACATCACTTCGTTATTAGTTGATACTCTCGCCTCCATCCTCTCTGGTCTTGATGAGGATTTGTGCGTGTGTTTCTACCTGTAACATTTTTAGCCTGTACCCGTATTAGCGGCGCTTCATCAGCGGTAATGATGAGCGCCTATCGTAATATTCCGCTTGTCCATTACACTCGCTCGGGCCTGGTATCTGCGACATTTTAACGGCTGCTGCCGTTGGTGCGAAGTGCTGTCACAAAATCATACAGGATAGATGTACTAGGTTATATGAAACTAAACAGAAATGAATTATTTGTGATTTCATGAGTTTTGCTGGAGGCCAACAACAAAATAATGGATTCTTCTTTCTTTTTAGATGGACTCAAATAATCATTTTAACTATGGCACATCAAACTCAGGACTGAAACTCTCCTCAGGGGATTCTCTTTATACTAACGGGTCCTCCATGAGTTTTTCTCAGCAGGGGAAGAGTGAGTATTTCGTCCTTTAATACTATTGAGGCACAGGTTTGGGTGTGCGTGCTCAATATTGGTCATTTTTTATTTCCTTACATTTCCGCCATATACACTATATGTAATATTCTAACTTCATTATATTGTTTTGATTCTCCTTGTGCTTTAAAAACACCCCTAACCTGTGGAGGTGGGGGACTCTACCAGAACCATGCAGGCACTCTGTTATAATTTGCACCAATAGGTTAGGAGCACATCCTTTTTAAGTCGTCTAAGTTGTGATATTGAGGCCTACATGGATCTTCATGAGTTATCTGTCCAGTTTATCCTGCAGATGTTCTAATGGATGGAGATCTGGAGCCATGTCAACACCTCAGACTTGTTATGCACCTCAAACCCTTTCTGAAACTCCTTTGCTTAGTGGCAGGGGGGCATTATCCTGTGCTTGGAGGGCACAGCCATCAGGGAATACTGTTTCCGTGAAAAGGTGTTCATAGTGTCCTTATGTAAGTAATGTTTGTCAACGTATCTACATGGATGAGTGCAGAACAATTTCCAATGGTCATCTTCTTCCATTGCTCCAAGATATGGTTCTGATGTTTACTGCTGGTGTTTTGGCTGGTGGAGAAGGTTGAGGAGCTATGCTGCCCTATATGGAACAAACTACGAATTTCTATCAAAACAAGAATTAACTTCATCAGCGATTTTTATTTTTATTTTTTATAGCTACAGTGGTTCTTCTGTTGGATCAGACCACAAGGGGAGCCTTTTCTTTCCACTGTCATGATTGACGTTGGCCACCCATGACTGTGTTGCAGTTTCACCGCTGTTTCTTCCTTGGACCATTTTTGATTGATTCTTCAATCACGATTGCTCAGATCCTTATGCTTTCCCATATTTCCTGCCTCTGACACATCGACTTTAAGGAGAAAATACTCACCTGTGTACTACATCCCACCCACTAACAAGTAGTATGATGACAAGATAATCCATGTTATTCACTTCAATTGTGAGTGGTCATAATGTAATGCCTGATTGGTGTATTATGTTGTATTTATATATAAAATATCTTTCAGGAAACATCGTTTTACAGGAACTACAACATTTGTTAATGAAATATATGACTTCCAAGGTTTGTAGTTTCTAATGTAAAGTGCTGCACAAAACACTTAAATTGTTGCAGTTTAGTTTCTTTCTCATCAAGTTTATCAACAAAGAAACTGTTTAGAAAAAAGGCAATTTGTTAATTTTTAAAAAAATATCTCCACCATGGTTCACAATCTGTGATGTGCAAAATGACCTTGTGGTTCAATAAGATACAACTTTGCTAAGCAATGATGATAATGGTATTAAAATTGTTTCACAAGGGCCTTTTAACCTCCCACAGAACGATAGGCTGCAACAGTGGCTCTTTAAAATAATTGATGTCTTTCCATCTTGGTATTGTGCTAATTCAGTCACATATTCACGAAAACTGTTCAGAAAATGGTTTATTTGTTTAATTTCTTACAACTTTAGTCTTAGTGCCTCTGTTGGAATTGGGGAAACCCCTCTCATATTGTGAAATTAAACAATTGTCAGGACAAAGAGAATCAACTCACTGATTTCCTGAACTTAAGTCTTGTTGAATTTATTTGCATGTAGGAACACATGTTTTACTGTTGGAACTGCTTTTTTTTTAGCTCTATTTCTGCTCTCTAACAGATTTGAATGGCGAAATGAATGTGAATGGCGTCACTACTGTACTCGGGTCAAATGTGTCTGGTTCCCACCCCCCATCAACTCCTTACCCACACATGAGCAGCCACCACCAGAGCGGTGTGAGCTACGACTACTTATGGGGAGGACACTCTCAGTATGGCCCAGGCATGGGCACATCCTCGGGGCAGGGGTTGCATCAGAAGCAGCCGGCGCCTGGGATTGCACAGTCTCAGTCACAGCACCACTTCCAGAGTCACGGACAGTACCAACTGAACGGGGGAGTGGAAGCCGCCCACCAGTCCCCCGTCCCAGGCCAAGCAAACATTCCGCTAACAGGCAATAGTCAGTATTGGAACAGGAGTAGCTCCAGCCCACAGCAGATGAGTTATAATTCCCCCAGCATGTATGGGACCTTCCAGAGTCAATCTCATCCTGGCGTTACACCTTCTCCACATCACCAGCAGCAGACAGTACAACAGCCCGCTCATCAACCATCTCAGCAACCCCTTCTGTCCCACCATCAGCCTCACCATCACCACCAGCAGCAGCAGCATTATAGCATGATGACGAATGGGATGCCCTTCTACCAGCATCAGTCCCAGCCCCCCTCGATGCCATCTGCCCAGCAGCAGCCACCACAGCAATCTCAGCCACAATCCCAGACTCACATGATGCCCCCAGCTGCCCAGAATTTCACTCCACCACGTGGCAGCCCGCAGCACCACAGCTTAGGCAGAGGGAGCAGCAGTAGTCCCTTGCCTGTGGGGTTGTCACAAACACCAGTTGTGTCACCACCAACACAGGATAGTGGATCACCCAAAGGTCTCAGCAGGGATCGAAGCCCTCACACTAGCAGTGCAGAGATGCCTTCTCCACTGCAAGGTGACCTTTTTTAATTATGATGCTTTTATTTGTATTCTCACCCTGTTTTGATACTTTTTTTTTTTTTGCCTTGAAGCAGATTTTCATTTTGACATGTTGCACTTCTGCATTTTGTCTCATTCTTAGGCTTTTTTAAGATATGCTGTGTCCTTGGTTTAGTGATAAGTCAAACTTTCCTGGTCTACAATCCATTTCCTCCTTTTAGTGAAACCACATGAGTCATGCTAGTCATACGGTTTATTTCTGCTTTGCTATTAATGACACGGTCACCTCTGCTGAAAACTTGCAGTTGCTTGTTGTGCTACAGTGTGAAATAGTATTTGTTTCAAACAGAAACATAGGAATGCTGGTTGGAAAACCTTTGGAAAAAGGTTGAAAACGTGTTGGGCTGGAACTTAATATGGTCTACTGCAGTATTAGGTCAGTTTCTGCTTGTACAGCCAGGCACTGGGATTGTGTTAACATATGGCCAGCAGGTGTCGCTGTTTGCTTTGGAAAAATTGCCATCCAGAAGATTTGTTTTGGGTACAAGCATTTTTAGTTACAGCGTTTTTTTTGTTGTACCTCTGGTAAAGATGTGTAAAAAGCCTTAAAATAATGTTGTCTTCCTTTATAATCTCACACCAAACGTTTTTAGAAAAAAATCCATAATTTTAATGTTTTTAATGGGGGGTCCCAAAAATTTCATGAGAGTAAGAGAGCACAAGGAACCGTATTTACTGGTCCTTCTCAAAATATTAGCATATTGTGATAAAGTTAATTATTTTCCATAATGTCATGATGAAAATTTAACATTAATGTATTTTAGATTCATTGCACACTAACTGAAATATTTCAGGTCTTTTATTGTCTTAATACGGATGATTTTGGCATACAGCTCATGAAAACCCAAAATTCCTATCTCATAAAATTAGCATATAATTAAAAGGGTCTCTAAACGAGCTATGAACCTAATCATCTGAATCATCGAGTTAACTCTAAACACCTGCAAAAGATTCCTGAGGCCTTTAAAACTCCCAGCCTGGTTCATCACTCAAAACCCCAATCATGGGTAAGACTGCCGACCTGACTGCTGTCCAGAAGGCCACTATTGACACCCTCAAGCAAGAGGGTAAGACACAGAAAGACATTTCTGAACGAATAGGCTGTTCCCAGAGTGCTGTATCAAGGCACCTCAGTGGGAAGTCTGTGGGAAGGAAAAAGTGTGGCAGAAAACGCTGCACAACGAGAAGAGGTGACCAGACCCTGAGGAAGATTGTGGAGAAGGGCCGATTCCAGACCTTGGGGGACCTATGGAAGCATTGGACTGAGTCTGGAGTAGAAACATCCAGAGCCACCGTGCACAGACGTGTGCAGGAAATGGGCTACAGGTGCCCCATTCCCCAGGTCAAGCCACTTTTGAACCAGAAACAGCGGCAGAAGCGCCTGACCTGGGCTACAGGGAAGCAGCACTGGACTGTTGCTCAGTGGTCCAAAGTACTTTTTTTGGATGAAAGCAAATTCTGTATGTCATTCGGAAATCAAGGTGCCAGTCTGGAGGAAGACTGGGGAGAAGGAAATGCCAAAATGCCAGAAGTCCAGTGTCAAGTACCCACAGTCAGTGATGGTCTGGGGTGCCGTGTCAGCTGCTGGTGTTGGTCCACTGTGTTTTATCAAGGGCAGGGTCAATGCAGCTAGCTATCAGGAGATTTTGGAGCACTTCATGCTTCCATCTGCTGAAAAGCTTTATGGAGATGAAGATTTCATTTTTCAGCACGACCTGACACCTGCTCACAGTGCCAAAACCACTGGTAAATGGTTTACTGACCATGGTATCACTGCTCAATTGGCCTGCCAACTCTCTTGACCTGAACCTCATAGAGAATCTGTGGGATATTGTGAAGAGAACATTGAGAGACTCAAGACCCAACACTCTGGATGAGCTAAAGGCTGCTATCGAAGCATCCTGGGCCTCCATAAGACCTCAGCAGTGCCACAGGCTGATTGCCTCCATGCCACGCCGCATTGAAGCAGTCATTTCTGCAAAAGGATTCCCGACCAAGTATTGAGTGCATAACTGTACATGATTATTTGAAGGTTGATGTTTTTTGTATTAAAAACACTTTTCTTTTATTGGTCGGATGAAATATGCTAATTCTGTGAGATAGGAATTGTGGGTTTTCATGAGCTGTATGCCAAAATCATCCGTATTAAGACAATAAAAGACCTGAAATATTTCAGTTAGTGTGCAATGAATCTAAAATATATGAATGTTAAATTTTCATCATGACATTATGGAAAATAATGAACTTTATCACAATATGCTAATATTTTGAGAAGGACCTGTATGTCACCATCACCCACAGTCAAAACTCTCCGAAGCTCATTGTTAGAAAACTGCAGCAAAGAGTGGCATCTTTGGGGTCACCAGGTTTCCATCGAAGATGACATCTATATTCCAGATGGTTGTGTATGAGGCAAGCCAGGAACGCCTCTTTCATCTGCTACGATTAAAAATGTAAACATGTGGAATTTGCTAAACTCTTCTGACACAACTGAACTGGCACCGTGTGCTTTGGTCAGATGAGACAGAGGCTAAAATATTCAGCTACAAACACACCAAGGAGATCTGGTGCGAAACAAAGGATGAAAATGTGGAAAAGCCCTTTTGCTTATCTTTCCGGGGCCTAGTAACCTTACTAGACTTCATGTTTTAAAATACCAGGTCATTTTAAATAAAAAAGCTGGTGGTCAAAAAACTGAAAGTATTCCACCATGTGGTCAGCAAGTAAAATATTTAAAATGAGCAAATCAATATAGAACTGGTTCACCAGGCTCTAAATCAACCTTCTTTCAGGGCCATCCTCTAGAAAACCTGAGAAGAGAAGGAAGCATGAGAGGCACCCAAGACTCTGGATGTTCAAGAGATTTTATTCACCTCTGAATAATTGTTACTAAATGAAAGGTTGAACCTTCATCTACATTTCCCAGTGTGAGATTAATCTTAAAAAAAACAAAACATAGAAGTCTTTTTGCACGTCTTTATCGTGGTGCCAACACACTTGTCTGTGTCTGCATAATAGGACATTTATACTGAGAAAAGTACAAAATGTACCATTTATAAATAATACTTTTGAGTGAGTTAACTGACAGTTTTCACATTCTTTTCTCTTTCAGGTCTTTCACGGGAAGCTGTCAAGGAGGTTGATTCAAGCCATACTGGTCATGAAAGACCACCTAATGTCCAGAGGTCCCCGAAGACCGACAGTTACCAACTCAAACCTTCTGCTCCTCATGCGAGTCCTAAAAGTGATTATTGTCCATATTCAGATCAACCAGCAACTTTGCATCCAGAAGTTAAACCCCCTGTCAGGGATGCCCTTTTTTCCTCAAATCTCCAACATATGTCATCTCCTCTTTCTGCATCAAATGTAGGGACCACCATTTCTCTTATGAAGGCTTCAACACCGCCAGGGGTCTCTACTGCCTCAGGACCTCCCGTAGTTTTATCCGATGATGTGGAAGTGCCCTTTGTTCCATCTTCTGTTGCTCCTTCCAGAATTTCCTCACCTCCCCTTATAGTTCAAGGCCTGAGGTCTCCTACTTCTGGAGCATCTGAAACATCTATCCTAGGATTCAAGCATTTGCCACAGGGGCACTCTTCCTCTCGGCCTCAATCATATTCAAACCTGTCAAATGAGAGCATGTCTAAACTTGGAGCAGTTTCTTCAGGACTTCCAGCCTCATCTTCATCCGAGTCTTTTGTTGATCAAACAAAGTGTTTACTGCCTCCTACGTCCTCTAAACCGCCTTGTATTTCCCCTCCTGCCATAGTCTCCATTGCTTCTCACTCAGCAACTATTACATCTCAAGAGATGCAGATGGTTCATGGGTCCAAGCCGGGTTTGCCACCTTCTGTCACCAATGTATTTGGAGGACAGCATGAAATACCTGCTCCCCCAAGGTTGATATCTGCTCCTTTATCTTTGAGTGCAAATTTCTCATCTACCATTGTAGCTTCCTCTGAGAGTTTAGCCTCTGCACCTTTACCTTCGACAGTACCGGTCTCCAGTTTATCTACATCTGCTGCAGGAACCCCTTTAGTCAGAAGCAAACATTCTGAACCAACTTCAGCATCCCAGTATCGGAAAAACACTCCTCCATCTGTTGACAGAAGTCTTTCCACTGCTTTTGCAGCCTTGACACCACCAAGGTTGGTAAAGGCACCCTCTCTCCCAGCCCAAACCAGCTCTCCAGTCCGACCTCCATTCACCCTACCTCTTGTAACCACTCAAGCCTCCAGGACTGCATCCCTGTCCAACCCTCCTGCCTTGGTGTCCATGCCTCCGGTGATGGGTACGTCTTCTAAATCTGTCGGAAACTCTGACACTGAGCAGCATCCACCAAACCCCACAACTCCTTCTATGTTAGTGCAGTCGGCTCTAAAGTCAGAGCAGCATGTTCTCAGTGAGGACAAGAGGACCGTGGAAAATAAAAGAAATGGAAAAGCAGAAGGCAACTTAAAACAGCTGGATTCAGACCTAAAGAGGACATCTCATGTGACTGTGGTTGAAACTAAGAAGCAAGAAATCTGCCCATATAAATCCCTCACCGATCAGCCGGGAAAACCGTTACAAACCTCTGAACAAAATCTCAGAAACCCATCAACAGATTTAGAGAAGCAGCACGTGAAGAGCAGCATCCTCTCAGAGGCAGAGGACACTCCTGTGGTATCTACTCCAATCGGAAAGCCCCCACATCTCAAAAGCACAAAGTTACAACATGAAATCAGTGAACCAGGTTTTGAAAGCTCTTCTGATACGTCCTGCTATTACGATGACAAGTCAACATATAACACCCCTTCCAGACTCTGTGTCAGCTCCATCTTAGAAAAGACGTCTCATATGGGCGCTGACGGCTCCTTTTTAGGTGATTCTACTCACTTTGACACCTCTCAGTTTGACAGCACGTCCTGTGCTGAGGAGGAACAATCTGCCACATTTGACAGCTCTGGAGAAGGCAGCTTCTCAGCGGAGGACTCCAGAGACGACACCATGGAGTCGACCAGGGAAGAGGAAACCTCCGAGGCGGAAGTGACGAGAAACAGCAGCCAGGTCACAGAAGGTTCGATGTTGGAGTCGTCTCTAAATGCCAGCACTCAGACTGGAAAACGTCCTGTTGACTCAAGTCATGTGAACAACCCACATTTATCTGGATCATCTCAACCAGTTCTTCAGGGTACATTTTAACACTTTTGAAGTAGTTTTTTTCTTTAGCTTTATACAGGGTTCCTAAGCACACAAGAAAGGTATTAGGTATCACATAGTATGGCACTAATATATTATATATATATATATATGAGGTACTTTCCAGGTCTGAATAGTTTTGGACAAAAAAGTCTGTTTTTTCCAGTCGTCCATCAGTTAGTCCATTATCCATCCATCCATTCATCTATCTAGCTGTCCATCCATCCTTCAGTTGGTCTATCCGTCAAGCTGTCCATCCGTTTATTAGTTCACCAATTAGTCCATTAACATCCCATCTGTTAGTCCACCCAACCTCCATCCATTAGTCTGTCCGTCAACCATCCTTCAGTCTATCAGGTAGTCGGTCCAGCACTCCTCTAGGTCTTGTTTTTGTTCAGATATTCAAAGGCTTGATTTTTTTTGCCGTAAGTTTAAAGTGAATTATATTCATACTTTTTAATTTAAACAATTGGCTTAAAAATGATAGAGAACTCTGGAAATTTGACATGAAAACATGTAGGAACCCTGTATCTCCAAAATAATTCAAGATGCTGTTGCTAAGGTAATCATGTTAATGCAGCTTGATGTTGTTCTGTGTCAGATTCTGAAGGAGACTGGGAACCAAGTGGACATGATACACCAGACTCGGCTGGACACGTCCACCACATTAAGAACAACGCTAATGACACAACAACCCCGAGTTTCCCAGTGAATGAGGACAACTTTGTCGGCTTTGGTACGCCAGTAGAAGGTGTCGTTGTACACCCAGTCCAACCAGTAGCCGAGCAGACTGGAGCAGCTGTAGGAGATCTTTTGAAAACCCCAGGGAAACCACGCAGACCTCGAGCTCCAAAGGCAATACTGCTCAACACTGCAGGTATTCAGCGTTCTTATTTCAATTCCTTTCTATGCCAAAGTGAACATCAGTTTTCCTTTTTATAAGGAAATTTTGCCTGGAAAATATTATTTAATTTGATCGTTGCCAAACAAAGCAATGAAACTCCTTTTTACTTTTATTTTCATAAACTGTAATAGAGCAGATCTAAGGCTGTCCAGATGCTAAAGAAGTGGAATAGCCATTTAGCACGCCAATGAATGCGAAGTGAACTGCAGCCTTGTGCTTAATAATTTATGGAACATGCAAAAATGGTAAATGTTGAAAAGGCTATAAGAAACAAATGTAAAGAAAAAATGTGTAATTGTAAAAATATGGAAATTTTGATTTGAAAATTGGTACAAAACCCGTTTAAAAACATGTATTTTTTTTCTCTTCAAGCTCCTGAGGAGAATGTGCGAAAGCCTCGGATTCGAACTCCAAAAGCGGAGAAGACAAAGGCTGATGAAGACGTAGCGATGAAAGAGGAAGGAGCAGTGGGCAGAAAGAGGAAGAAAACTCTCAAGGTTGATGTTAAAGAAGCGTCAGGGGACAATGACTCTCTCGCACAGGAGGTCGATCCAATAACCGCTGCAATTGATGCTGTTCTGGCCAACGCTTCTGCTCTCAGCACAGTAGTGGAGAAACCCAAGAAGATGAAGCGGGCCAGAAAACAAGACCAAGATGGAAACGAGGCGGGTACTCGGAAACGGGATGCAGAAACCACCGCTGATGATGCTGATGAAAACGATGACAGCTCCATTGCAGGTAATGAAGCAAGTTCAGATTTGTGGTTTTAGAGGGGTTGTACATATTTGTTCATGTGGGTATTCATTCCGCGTCATCCGCATCTGGTTTTCTTAAACAGGTGAATCAAACAGAAGACGGGTTGCAACAGAAGAACAGGTCCAGTTCCCGCTGCAGCACGGGTAGCGATCCACTTTTACCGAAGTTTCCTTTAAACCCTGGATATGTTTGGGAATCTTGTGAGCTGTTTTGTGGAGTTGCTTTAAGTAAACATCTAGAATGTTGAGCAACATTTGTTGTTTCTATAGGTTTTTCTTGTATTAAGTTTAAGAATGAGTTCTTTCTGAAGACAAAAATTGTTGGGACCTCTCTAGATGAATAGCATCGATCTGTCTGCAATAATCAGCAAATGCTGGTTGTTCAACCTGTGAAGAAACCCATCAGCTATTAGTGTTAGATTTCTACATCCATCCAGGTTTATGTGGCACATCTTTTGGTTTATTTATTGGATGCTTTGGGAAACACAATTCATTTTAATGCTTTCTGTTTCCTAAATCCTGCTGCTGAAAAGTTAAACCAAGCTCTCTTATTTTCAGTTGGAGAAGGGAGATTCGTGTGAAGAAAATGGACAACCGCATGAAGGGGGAAACTTGGTATTACACTCCGTGTGGAAGGAGGATGAAACAGTTTCCAGAAATTATCAAGGTGACTTTTGCTGTTTTTTAAAACGCGTGTTTTCATAATTCTGTGTCCACCTTTTCCTAACAGCGGCGTTTATTTTTCTCTTTCTTCTTTGTTAAAAAATTCATATTGATAACTCTCAGTACCTCAAGAAACACTCGGATGGTGTGGTCTCCAGAGAACATTTCAGCTTCAGCCCACGCATGCCTGTTGGAGATTTTTATGAAGAGAGAGAAACGTCCGAGGTATGACTTTCTTTTTTTTTTTGGGCCTTGCAAATGTTCATATATTTTATTGGGCTTTCATACGATAGACCAGTGGTTCCCAAAATTTTTCTCTGCCGGGTACTCCTTTGGTTTTTAAGAAGGTATTCCCGCCACAGCCCCCCCACCCAGCAGTGGGCGGTGACAGGAAAACTGGCTTGTGTTAATAGTAAGTTAGATGGAGCAAATTATGGGGCAGTACTGTAAGAAAAGCTGCTAGAGGCTGCAAAAGACTCGAGACTGAAGCAGATGTTTCCTACTAAAGCTTGGGGATCGGGCATTCAATGCCTGGAAAGGGTTTTGATTGAAGCATGTTCATGTTGAATGCCCCGAGTCCAAGTCCAGACCTAAGTCTAAGTCAAAATCTGTGGTAAGACTTGAAAATTGCTGTTCACAGATGCTCTCCATCCAATCTGACAAAGCTTGAATTTTTCAGCAGAAAAACCCCTAACAGATTTCCACCTGTAATTGCAGCAGATCATTCTACGTTGTATTAATTCTGAGGTGCTCTAAACAAATACATGCTACACTCTGGTTTTTGATTTGTAAAGAAGCCCTGAAAAGCATTTGTCCTTTTTGTTCCACTTTACAAGTTTGTACAATTTTGTGTTGGTGTATCACATTAAGTTTAAAGTTTGTGGCTGTAATGTAACAAAAGGTGAAAAAAATGTAAAGGTTATGACTATTTTTGCAAAGTTGTGTGTAAAGTATTTCAGAGTAAAGTTAAATGCACTGTAGAAATGGCATCCTTTTCTACATATGACAGGGCTCAAAGTGGGTCCTTCTAGCTAATGAGGAAGTCCCATCAATGATCATGGCCATCACCGGTCGGCGTGGTCGACCTCCAAACCCTGACAAAGAGAAACCTCGCCGTGTTATTGGTCTAAAGGGAGGGCAAGCTCGCCGCCCAGGTAGACCCCCTAAATTCAACGCGGTTGACCTCCTCAGCAAAGTTGATGCCAAGCTGTTAAAGCGACTTGAGGCCAAGGGTAAGAGAATGTCGGGGTTGTTTGGCTCATAACCATTGCATAAGATGAGGAGAGCAGACATGACTTTCTGCCGTTCGCTGCTTGTGTTCTGTGTTCACAGAAGCTCTCACAGAGGAGGAAAAGGAGAAACTAGCAAAAATCAAAAAAAAGATGAAAAGAAAGGTATGTCATCCTGGCTGGTTTCAGAGTTGGCCCTTTAAACCATTTAAATCTCATCATTCTGTTTCTGCTGCTTTTTCATAGGCCAGAATGAAGAGAAGGGAGGATTTAAAGATTAAGAAGATGAAAGAGGAGAAAAAGAAAGCCAAGGTTCTTGAAAATTAGACCAAATGATATTTAATCTGCTTGTCACCAGCATCACATCAGCTTTGCATCCATATCTTCTGTTTTTCTGGCTTTTAGCTCGAGCAAGATGTCAAACATCTCGAAGCCGTTGCCGAACCGACAGAGCCAGCTGCAACACAGCTCACGCATCTGGAATCTGCCGCGGAGCCCAAAAGGCCTGGCCGCAGGAGAGCAGTCAAAGTGGAAGCCACGTCACCCGTCCAACAGCGGTCTGAGGAGAAGGTGGTCCAGAGTAACAGGGTGGTGAGCGCTCGGAGCAAAGCCAAGGCCTTGGCTAAAGCCCAAGCAGAGGCAGAGGCAGCCGCTCAAGCCGCTCTGGCAGCAAAGAGGGCAGCAGAGAGGAGAGTTCAGGCACAGAGACGTCTGGAGGAACGGAAGAGGCAGCAGCTGATTGCAGAAGAGCTGAAGAAGCCAACAGAAGACATGTGTCTCACTGATCACAAAGTGAGTTCTTAACTAAGCTCTGTTTATTTGAACTCTTGTAAATCTTTTAAGATTATTAAACACGTTCAAACTCTACACCCTCCAGCCTCTGCCAGAGCTGTCCCGCGTTCCGTGTTTGGTTCTTTCTGGAACGGCGTTCGCACACTGCCTGGCTGTGGTTGAGTTCCTGCGTGGTTACGGAAAGATAATTGGCCTCAATGTGCCGAAGGATATTCCCAGCCTTTCTACCCTGCAGGAAGGTCTGCTTGGTCTGGGCGACAGCCAAGGAGAAGTCCAGGACCTTCTTATAAAGCTGGTGGAGGCAGCACTTCACGATCCAGGCCTGCCATCTTATTACCAAGTATGTAAACTACATTGAACCAAAATTGTCTTATTTTTAATAAGCAAATAACCAGCTAAATCTTGTTTTAATTCATATATTTTCATCTCATTTTGCAGTCAGTGAAGATACTTGGGGAGAAGCTGGTTGATTCGGAGCTGACCCGCAGTACAGTCTCAGAAGTCCTTCGCATCTATTTGGAGTCACACGGCTATGAGACAGAAGTTTGCAACACGCTGCGGACCAAAACCTTTCATGTTCTGCCTCCCGACACCAAGGCGGCGATCCTGGGTTTCCTGGTGGAGGAGCTAAACAGCAGCAATATTGTGACGAGGTCAGGCCTGCATAACTTCCTGCTCAAATCTGTTGTATTATTCTAAATTAATGCAAGGATGTTCCATTCATTTTAAGTTGGTTTTCTTTAATTCATTTGAACGTTTCTGTTTTTTAGGATTATTGTGTGTGCATAAGTTTGGATTTCTAGATATTCTCCAATCCACACTGTTCAAATTGAACATACATGCTCAAATGTTTACATGCCACTCAAAAATATTTAGTGAAATGTCTCTTAGCAAGTTGCCAAGAAACTGCACACTTTTTGTAGCCACCAGCAGATTGTTTTTTCAATCTTTAAATAATCTTTCTGAGCTCCTACATGCTTACACACCTTCCTGTTCTCTCAGATCTGTTAATCAGCTGATTCTGAATGTTCCCAGAACCAGGTTTAAGCTCAGAGGAGATCGGGCTTTTGCCGTGTTGGGGCCTAAGTTGTGGAATGACCTCCCATTACCTGTCCTATCAGACAGGCCTCCTCATTGGCTACTTTTAAATCTTCCCTTAAAACCCATCTTTTTACTACGGCTTTCTCTACCTATTTTAATTAGTTGATTATATGTTTGTTCCCTTTGAGGGTGTTTAAAGGGCTTTATGAAACAAAATTGGATTGGATTTCAAATTCTTTTGCTTCACCTCAAATCAACAGCTAGATTGTTGAGACTTGGAAATAATGGGTGATATAGAAAAGCATCTGTAATGAATCTCATCTCAACCCTACTGAAAATGTATAGACTCGTAACACATAAATCAATAACAGAAACCCGACCAATTTAAATGAAGTCTAGGATTTCTGGTCAAATGTAAAACTAGAGTTATTCCAGAACCTCGTTGATGGCTACGAAAAATGTCGGATTTCTCTACAACTTGATAAAGGACGTTTGACAGCACACTAGTGGACCCGTCTCTGTATATTTGAACGCGTATATATTTTTTGGGCCATATGTGGATTAGAGAAAATCCCCAATAGAATGAAATTTTAAGTAAAAGCCCCAAATGGATGACATTAATGCAGATGATGGATGTATATAAACGTTTGAAAAGGACTACATGTCTTACTACTTTAATGTTCATAACACAGCTGACTGTGTTTACATGTGTTTTGTGTTTTAGTGACATTGACAACACATTGGAGAACATGTCAACCTACAGGAAGAATAAATGGATTATTGAGAGAAAACTTCGAAAGTATGGTCACTTTTCCCTCCTTTTCTTTAAATTACAGAGTACCCTGGTTCCTCAGATCGCCTTTAAAGCCTTGTAATTTATGTTGCTCATATTTGGGTTCTTCCTACTAGATTGAAAACGTTGCTGGCACGTCGCACAGGACGCTCTGAGGAGGAGCTGTGCTTTGAGGAGAGGAGGCGCAGTTCCAGAGTCGCAGAGGAAGAGAACTTTAGTCTGGAGGAGAGCGGTTTAGTGCTTGAGAGAGGAAGCAGGCGTGCACGCAAAGAAGAACCCAAGCTCAGTGATGTGAGTATTGGCTCTTGTGTTTTAGAATTTAGGCTAAGTCATGCCCATATTTATGTAGTTTTCTCTTTGTTACAGAGTGAGAGCCCTACCACTGCCAGCATTCCTGAGCTTGAAAGGCAGGTAGATAAGCTAACTAAGGTAAGCTCAGTACAGCTCAGACACCGCTTCGTTTGTTTTGGTAACGGTTAAATTAAATTTTAACCTTCTTCCTCAGCGTCAAGCGTTTTTCCGTAAAAAGCTGCTACAGTCTTCTCATTCCATGCGGGTCATCATGCTGGGTCAGGACCGTTACCGCCGCAGATACTTGGCCCTTCCTCACCTTGGAGGAGTTCTGGTGGAGGGACCTGAGGAGCTGCTGAGTGAGTCTGATCCTCAGTTGTGATTTTAGGATTTAACTCCTGTTTTTCTTTTGTTTTAATCAAAATTCTTTTCACACTCCTATCCTGTAGCTTCAGGAGAAGTCTTTGTTGCTGAGGTGCCCGTCACCTTCCTCAAAAAGGAGCCCAAAGTTGAAGAGATCTCAGTGCCAACTGCTCCACCCCCTCCTGCTCCAGCTTCTACTCAGTCTTCTGCTACCCCAAGCCAAACTCATATAGCTTCTGTGGAAGATGACCCACTTCCTGGCACCGCTTCCCTTATGAGCACACAAAGAGGCCGCGGACGCCCTCGAAAAATCAAACCAGAAGTGGAGCTTCACCTGCGCACAGCGAAAATCCGCCGCCGACGTCGAAGCAGCATTAGGTCTGTGGGAGAGGAAGGGCCGGGGTCACCGAACAGCGGTTTGCTAGACCTGACGCAAGCCGCCTTTAAGAGCTGGCTGAGCCAGTCACAGGATGTTATGTCCAACGGCACCTGCTCAGCAGCAGGAGATGCTCCTGAAGGCAATCGACCAGAGGAGAGCATCAAAGAGATGGCAGAGAAACAAGGACAGTGGTTTAATCTTCTCCCCAAGCAACCGTGTGACGATAACTCTCTGACTGAGCCCCAAACAGCCACTTCACCGAGTTCACCCCCCAAACTTCTCCCTCAGGTCCTGAGTGCTCTGCCTGCACTTGCTGCTCCCATCATGCAGGTTAGCCACAGCAGTTAAAACAATTAAACTTAATTAAGTAGTCAACAGTTGATATTAAAAATAACCTCTCTCCTCTCCTTAGCATGACCCGCTCCTGCCTACTTTGGCTCCTGCTGACCCTGTGACTACAGCAGCTCCACAGGATATCACTCCAACAGATCCTGTTCACGCTGTACTGACATCTGCTCCACCAACACCCTCTCAGCCTCTGCCAGCTTCCATTGCCCCACCTCCAGCTGCTCCTGTTACTCCTGGAAGGCCAGGTCGTAGGCGCAGGAGAGGAAGCAGAGGAAGTAGTCCTGCCCGCAGGGGACCCCGTGGAGCAGCCGCAAAACGCCGTGGCCGCCCTCCCAACGCTGTATTCCAGGAACTGGAACAGCAGTATTTCACACAACTGGTGGTGAAACCCATACCAGCATGTAAGTATTTATTAATTTATTTTTTTAAACAAAAGAATTGGATGTTGAACAGTTTTGATGTTAAATATACATAATGCTTCAGAAGTATTCACACTTTGTCTCATTACAACCACATTACAACGTCAATGTCTGTCTTTGGGATTTTATGTGATAGACCAACACAAAGTATTGTGTAATTGTGAAGCTGAAGGAGAAGAATACACGGCCATTTTATTGTGTGGTGTGCATGTTTATTCATCCCAGCCGTGTCGGTTCTTTCTATAACCACCTTTTAACTGCAGTTACCGTTGCAGCTTTATTGGGGTGTCTCTTAAGCAGCTTTCATTTTTTTTGCAATTGGGTTTAGGTCTGAACAGTGACTGGGCCTTTTAAACAAATGTTTCTGCTTTAATTTAAAGCATTCCATTGTAGGCCTGGCTGTAGGTTTTGAAAAGTGTAGTATTCATTTTCATTCAACCAATTCAATCTATGCAGCACAATCCCAAGCTATATATGGCAGAAGAGCAAACCTACCAAATTTGGCCTCCGCCTAAACTGACAGGTCAAGCTAGAGGAACATTTATTAAAGAAGCTGTCATGGTAACTAAGGAGTAACTGGTAACTCTGGTGGGATAATCTGTTCACAAGGCAAGTTTGCCACTAGCCAGGAATAGGACACAGCAAAGGTTTCAAACAAGTTCTCTGGTAATATAAGAACAAACCACAAATTTTTAGGTTATGTGCAAAAAAAATACTAACATTGTAAATCACCTTGAACACTGGGAAGCATGGTGATGGCAGCATCATGATGTGGGAATGAGTTTCTTTAGCAGGCACAGAGAAGATATTCTGAGTTGATGGGAAGACAAATAAAGTGTGTTTTCTAATTTGCATTCCAGCAATGGTCCGTGGATGGTGGTGGATCAAGGATCCAGAGGAACTCTACAACACGTTACAGTCGCTCCATCCAAGAGGCATCAGGGAGAAAGTTCTCCATAAGCATTTGGCCAAACACATGGAGAGCCTAGCTGAGATGTGCACCAAACCTATAAACGGTGAGATTCCTATCCAGCCTGCCTCTCTCTAATTATCCTCAGCCTGCTTCTACTTGGTTGTGTGATCCTCTCCTCCCAAATGTCCTTTCTGAATAGACCCAATATTTGAGCTGAAGACTGAGGACAAAGATGTGTTACTGGAGGCTCTGCAGCAGCCCTGGCAGGTGCAGGATAAAGCGATGGAGGTGGATGTCAGCGCCCTTCAGTGGGTGGAGGACCTTGAGCAGAGGGTCATTGCTGCTGATCTACATTTGAAGGTTTGAGAGAAACTGAAATACTTTCCTCCCTATTTTTAAAATGTATAAAAATCTGTTGTCGAGAGGTTTGGAAACTGGACATTGTGCTAAAAGGAGTGCGTTTGTTTTGATAGAATGTATTCATGTATTTTAGTAGTACAACTAATTTTGTTGTTTTTATTTAAGGCGCCTCCTCAGGGTGCATTTAATGATGCTGAGAGCACCACAGAAACACCAGTGACAGAATTTCAGGTAAGCTTATGTTCGGCTCAGAAAAAATGTGTCTTTACACTCCAACACTACTTCATCTCATTTCTATCATCTCCTTTCAGCCTTACACAATCCCAGATCCAGACTCGAAACGTGACGACCTACAGTACTATGAGCATGATGTGGACCCCCGCGACGACTGGATCGTGCGGACAAAGAAGGAGTGGTCCGGTTTGCCTCGCATCGCCACGCACCCGCTTGATCTGGCCGTACTGCGGCTCGCCAACCTCGAGAGAAACATCGAGAGGCGCTACCTGAAGGAGCCACTGTGGAACCCGTCTGAAGTGATGCGCCTCGCTCCCCTCACCCCAACACCAGGAGAAGAGCTTTCACTGGATGTATTCAGGTGGGAAGGATGGTTTTGAGTTCACAGTAGAGGTTTGATACATGTGTTTAACTAATGTTTATCTGTTTCAGTCTGGAGAGTGAAATCACCTCTCGACTCCGAACATGGCGGCAGGCTCTGGATCGCTGTCGCAGCGCTCCACAGCTCTGTCTTTCTTTATTTCAGCTAGAGAAGGCCATTGCTTGGGAGAGATCCGTTACAAAAGTGGTAAGAAGTCTCACAACTCACTCGTTTAGGTTCAATTTCACTGTAAGCTACACAGTGCCTATTTTATATTATGTCACGGTTTGTATGTCATAGGTTAGTATTTATGGAACACAAAGTAGTGCATATTTGTGAAGTGGAAAATTGGTCCATCCACACCAACCAGCTTTTCGTTTAATGCTGAAGAACATCGTCCCCACAGCATCATGCTGCCCCTGCCTTGTTTTGATGTTGTGTTGAGTGATGTACAGTGGTAGGTTTCTTCCACATTCAGTGGATTGCATATGGGCCAAAAAGTTCAAGTTTGGTCTCATCTGACCAGAACACCTTGTTCCATATCTGAGTAGCAAATCACTAATTATTAACACTATTTGTTCACTAATGTTATAAAGTATGTATAATTTTCATAGCTATACATTGCTAAGTGTTGGTCTCGCACAGACAATTTCAACAGAATCCACTACAGTTTGTGGTTGTAATGTCATAAAATGAAAAAGCAAGAGGTATGAATACTTTTGCAGAATATTTACTTGAGATTTTTACTGCAAACTTTATTTCTGTAGACCTGCCAGGTTTGCCGGAAAGGGGACAATGATGAGTGCCTGCTGCTGTGTGATGGCTGCGACCGGGGTTGCCACATGTACTGCTTGAAGCCCAAAATCACCCAGGTTCCTGAAGGGGACTGGTTTTGTCCAACCTGTGTCCCTAAGGTGATTTGGAAACGCAAAGAACTGCTTTTTTTTCCCTTGTTGGATATTTACTCAGTGGTGTTTTTGACTCTTAAGATGGAAGGCGAGTTGCAGGACCCGTCCAATAAGCGCACCAGGGTGAAGAAGAGAAGATATGAAGAGGACAGCTCTGAGGATGAGACAACAAGAAGACGCAGCGGCGGCATGACGACACGGCACAAGGAGACACCCACACCTTCATCATCCACCCGTTATGCTGGAGAAGGAGCCGGCAGTAAACGTCGGCGCATGACTACACGCAACCAGCCAGACCTCACCTTCTGCGAGTGAGTCACTATTCAGTCCAGCAGTATTTATTAAAGTTGTTGGGAGTTACTCACTGGTATATATTTTTAAGTTGATGTGAATTGGTGATGGTCCTCTTATTCATATTCCCACAAGGATCATTCTGATGGAGATGGAGGCTCATGCAGACGCCTGGCCTTTCCTCGAACCCGTAAATCCCCGACTGGTACCGGGCTACCGCCGCATTATCAAGAACCCCATGGATTTCCTCACCATGAGAGAGAGACTGCTACAGGGAGCGTAAGAGAATAAGATCTTAACTTTTATCTTTCAAAAAACAACGGTTTATTACGTTTCTTATTGTAAGGTTGCTGAAGAACTGTAGAATCAGAACGGTGGTTACAGAAAAAAGTTAAAGCCTATTTAATCTGATGCTCACTCATTGCATCGCTGGTAAATTAGCCCTAAAACAAATATACCTTTCCTTTTGGTTGCACACTTTACCACTTAAAAAACATATTTAAAATTTAGCCTTTATTTATTTATTGTGGCAAAAATTTCATGTTTTAGAAATAAATGTTTTTGCCAAAATTACTCGCAGCACAATTATTGGCACCACCCACTTTTGCCATGAGGTTGGAGCACACAGAGAGTAGGGTCTTTGAACATTCCTCATTGGCTTCTCTTTCCTGGGGAAAATATTACATAAAATGGAAGCAAAATGTTTTTTGGCTACAGAAATATTGTATTCCAAGCAATTATGGGAAACAGCTTTACTTGTGTTCAGTGACTCCTGGGGTTTGGAGAAGAAGGATTAAGCTGTTGCTCGGAGACCTCTTTTCAGAAAGAAGTGTATTTTGTATTTTTTCATTTTAAAATCAAGGTTCTAGAGTCTGGAGAAGGAGTAGAGAAGCACAGAATCCATGTTGTTTGAGGTCCAGTGTGAAGTTTCCACAGTCAATAACTGGGCTGCAATTGGCCAGTCACAGGCAAGACTGAGGAAGATGAGACATCAGGCCCAACAGACGATCTCATAGCCACTACTAAAGCAAACTGGGCTTCCTTAACACCTTACCAGAGCCACACTATGATCCCCTCCATGCCATGCTGCATTAATGCAGTAATTCATGCAAACGAAGCTCAGATCAACTATTCTGTGTGTGTGTGTGTGTGTGTGTGTGTGTGTATACAGTACAGTACAGTGACTGGACATGGTTTTCCACAAACCAACAGTCATCTGTATTTTCTAAGAAATGGTTTTTAGCCAGAAGACATAATAATACAAAATAATAAAATTAACAGAAATAAACAGCTGAGGTTCATCCTTCTGTGTGTAAAAAATCTACTAGTTTCAATTTTTCAGTTATTAAAATCTATTAAATATTTATGGTATTTTAACTACTCTGATGCATACCCAAACATACCCTATGTATAAATACATCTGCTCATGCTTATATAGTACATAGTTGTTCCAAAATGACAGACTTTAAGGGGCATACTAATCTTTAAATGTACTTTAATAATACTTTGTCTTGAGTGTCTGACTCTTTTGTTTTTATGGAACAACCTTTTTAAACAGTTTGATAATGGACTCGACTGTCCTGGTTTAACCGTCACCCTTCTGCTCTCCTTCCCTGTCCCAGCTACTGCAGCTGTGATGAGTTTGCGGCGGACGCTCAGCTGGTCTTCAACAACTGCGAGCTGTTCAACGAAGACACGTCGGAGGTGGGGATGGCGGGGCACTCCATGAGGTGTTTCTTCGAGAGCCGCTGGGCGGAGTTCTACTCAAACAAGGACAAATAGGAGCGCTTTAATGTGGCGCTCTAGACTGTTGGTGCTCTGCTGCCCCAGCCTCACTCTTCAGTACTGCTAAACTGCCTGGAGTCCTGCTCCAGGCCCATGTATTAGCTCATGTATAGGTATATATGTATAGATTTTGGCTCTTTGTCTGTTATTGTTTCCTCGACAGGTCGATTCTTTTCTACAGGCATCCCCTCCCTTCAGAGTGACAGCGTGTCTGTCACTGTTTACCTTCCGTGTCTCCTCATCTTCACCTCGACCCCTCGTCTTGTGTTCTTCCTGTCGCATCTCATCACAAGCTTTATGTCAGAGCGAGGTCGCTTGGTCAGTTTCAGCTCCGGGCTGATGGACCGGCCTCAGGTCCTCTCACACTGAAGGTCGGAGTCTGACCACATTACTGCATCCTATTATCTCCCATCAGGACCTGCTCTGCACCACCCTGCAACTAAATGGATCCAGACTCTTCAGAACATTTCTTACCTGTTGTTTGGAAATGTAATGTAATGTGGTCTTATGCCTAGGAGTAATTTTTTCAATGGCTCACTATATTTTTATTATATATTCTATATATAAATATATATATAAAGATTACAATAGCTGGGATTATTTAATAGCAATAGCTCGTAGTGAATGTGTACAGGCGACCCAATAGAGAGATGCTTAGACATTTTATGAAAAAAGGCCAGTGCAACTTAAAGGAATCTGTTGTTGGACTGTCACCGGTAGATGTTGTATAACCTCCACTTAAATTCTCACACGCATACACACACGACGCTGTTTTTAACCAGTGTACACATGAATTCACCACAGCCTCACCTGCTGCTGCTGCTGTGAGAAAGATTCAGAAGCTGGAGGGTTTTTAGATTTGGTCAAACGTAGATTCTTAGACTTCGTTGTCTCGCCTGTGAGAAGCGAACGTTCAGGTAGCTGCACCCGATCCGTCTGCGACCAAAACAAACATTTTAGCACCTGTAAATAGGCTGTGTTGGTTGGACACTAGGGGAAAGTTTGCTGTTGTCATTTGCAGGTTTTAGGACTGTTTTTGCATGTTTTACATAAATCTGCAGCTCCAAGTCCTGCTCTTGAGCAGGGTTTAAATTAAATCTCACATTTTGTTTTTAGCTCACATGAGCAGATAAGTAAATTGCTAAAATAGACTGAGTCTTATTTAAAGACTAGAACTGCAGAAGAGCTCATGGAGTACTGGGCACATTTCTGACTTTTTCTGTGTTTTACATTCCTTTTTATTGATTTTTGTGCCGTACGTGGACCAACATACGACGCTGCACGTCACGGTTGGTTTGCTGCGAAGTTGCCAGGATGACTCCACAGTCCGGGTTTTATTTAAACTTGCTCCTTACACTGAACTTTTTTTTTTGTTCTTTTTTTTTTTTCAGAAAATGTAAAAAAACAAAACAAAAGACATGACAACCAAATGTGGTGTTAAGTGAATTTTTAATAATGTACAGTTTTGGTGACTTTAAATTTGATTCTTTATATTTTTAGGACCAATTCATCATTTTTAAGAGGAGGTATTACAGGACTCTGTTGTATTAAGGTAATGTAACACGTGTGCATCTGTAGAATGTACTGTGAGTTGAATAAAAACACTTGTTAGAGATTAGTTGCTCTGCTGCTGCATCTTTTTTACTTTGTTTTATTCTGATCAGAAACCAGAACCGCCTCGCCTGACTCCTTACAATGTGGGAGATGAGTAGCTCCAGTGTGAGGCCCCCCACCCTCGAATGACAGATCATTAATCTATTTCAGAGTCAGAGCCACACTACAGGGGAAACCCGTTACCCATAACCAATAAAACATTGCTGTATGTGTTAAACTGACTTTAGATGAACAGTTGTATTGTTCTGTGCATGCTTTACAGTAGCCTTTGTGCCATTATGGCTGTTTAATTATAGAAACCAACAGACGCAGCATGCATGCTGCTGATTCTGGGTAATTGAATCATTAATTGAAAGGACCGTGTTCAAAATAATAGCAGTGTGAAGTTTAATGAGTGACGTCATTCATTCTGTGAACAAACAGGTCGTTTAAGAATAAAGATAGCAAATGTACATGCTGGTTATATTTTATTTCTCTTTAAAACCTGGATGTAATGGGTCATTTCAGACATTCAAAAGAACAAAATAATCTGATTAAAAAGTGAACAGTTAACTAAAGAGCGGGAAGCGTAAAGTGCAGAAAATAACTGCCAATGTTTTAAAATGTAAAAAACAAAAAGCATAAGGACGAAAACAAGGCGTACATCGATTGGTCTGGAGAGAAATGGTGCAACATTTTACAAACTGACAGAAAGCAGGGTTGTTCTTTTTGGGTCCAGATAATTTATCAGCTGACCCCAAAACACTGAATTCAACCCACAGTGCATTGCATTTGAAAGCATGGTATGCATTTTCTTCCTAATACTATGGTGTTCTGCCTATTGTATAACAGGGGGTCATGGGTCAGTTTGAATACATCAAGATATTTTAAGAAACCTTGTTGCCTTATGCCTAAAAGCAAAAACCTGATGAAACATCTGTTTCATCAGGGCAACAACCCCAAACACCCCAGTAAGGGAGAAGCATTTTGATTCCAGACCAACAAGATTAAAGCTACGTGTTTGGCCCGGTTCCCAGACCCATAATCCTATAAAACATTGGTGGCACCAAGAAATGAAGAGTAAATCTGGAACATAGTCCAATCGTCCAGGGCTGACCTACCTGTTCACAGGCGCCTGGAGGCGATTGACTCCATGCAACACAGATATGAAGCACCGCTCACAAACTTGTAATATAACTTAATATTAGTTCAACCTAAGATTCATTTATGTTCTCTTTCTGCAGAGTGAGAACACATTTTTTCTTGTTTGGAGAAAAGATTGTGTCCCCAATGCGTTTACATGCAGGGAAGTAAAAGCTTTACTGACGTTCAAAACACCACTGTTACCACTAAAACAGCTGCATGTGTGAAGTTGTGTCACAGGTAATATTTGGCTTACATTCAACTACAGCATTTCAACAAATTATGTTCTTCTGGGAGGCTGCTACTATGGAAGATCCTATTGAAATGTGTCTTATCATCTCTGACTTCTCTGATATGTATAGATGCAACACTCTCCTACTTAAGCTTGAATAACTGTTAGATTTAAGTAGCTTAAAAACACAAAAATCAGCCTAAGACCACATAAAGGTTCTGAGAAGGTTCTGAAAACCTGGCTGTGAAAACATCAGCTTCTTTGGAGATAAAATATAAAGAAATAGGAAATAATTTAAGTCTTTTGCACAGAACTCTAGGTTTTTGTTTACATAAAGGTGATTAAATTGCTAGAGCGACCCTTCAATAAGCCATGTCAACAACATGTAGATGTAAGCAGATTATGGACTGCGTCCCATCTTATAGCTGAAGCATCAACTTTTAGCATTTGTTGAATGTATAAAAAATTGTTTTGCGTACATTTTCATTTTGCACACCTTATATTTGACCGTTTAAAAGAAGCATTGATTATTTGTGTTACATAGAAATATTGCAAGCATCTTTTACCCTTTTTTTTTTAGATCAAATAGTTTTGCAGAAAACAACTTGTGGAGTCCTGTCTGGAGCACATGCTGCTGGAAACATCATGCCGTCACTAACAGCTGCTGAACGGTGGCGGAGGCTCCAGATTTAAACTCACTAATGAATCTACAAACAAAATCAGGAAAACGAACAACTTTTTTTTTTTTTAACCCTACAACAGATTTTCAAAATCAAAAAAACTACATGTACTATGTATCCAGAGCATCTATTAATTTTCCCTTGCCCTCCAGCTCTTCATCAAAGCCCTGAGTTTGCACTTTGAGTGTATGTGTGAAAATAGTGTCAGTGTCAGCACTCTGAGTGAGTGAGGCGGGCTGAAAACCCCTCACGCCAGCGGGTTCCAGTACGCCCACCGCTCAGCCAGAGCCACACATTTGGGGCTTATCACCACAAAAGGGGGGATAACAGTCATACAGTTGCTGCAGTGAGGAGGGGGTAATCCATCACATAATGGGGCACACCAGCAAAAATCCACCACCCCATAACCTCCACCCACTACCAGTTAATTCTGCCCCTTAGCTCGGTTCAGACCCGTAATGGTTCTTGCAGCACCTCCTGATCGAAGCGCTGAAGTGCAGTGCATGTTGATATCAAGAAGGGGACAATTAAAAGCATTAAGAGATGCTGCAGTTCACAAGCCTCCATGGCAACAGCATCATGAAAGAGGCGGTCCCCACGGTGATCACAGAAGGTAGAGGGAAAAAAACAGCCCTTTTAAAAGCATTTATTGGGATTGATCACCTCTGGCACAGAAATGCAGTATATTACAGAAACAGATGGTTTCAAATCAAAGGATGACGTTTGTTCTTGTTGTTCGCCTCACTTCTGCTCACTAATTGGCTCCTATTACTAATATGGAAGTCATGCTGAGCAGTTTCTAGGTGACCAGCTCACACCAAACACGGTTTGGCCAAAAAAGCATGGCAGAACCGCTACAAACAATTCTAGCTACACAGTATACATTTGAAAATTTCCTGAAGAAAATAGAGACAGAGCAGAGACACAAAGAGAACAAAGAAGCACTGATCCAGGAGTACTTTCTATGGGAAGGAAAAGTAAATGTTAATGGATGTAGCTCCTTTAGTCGTTTCACCTTGAAAGAAAGAACAGATAAACTCTGAGCCAGTTTTCAAGGTTAGAGTCTGAAAAAGAGCACATAGAGTTAGTTACAATAAAAGCTCAGTCAATCGCCATGTCTAGGAGAGAAAAAGGGTTAAACACTAAAAGACAGGGCCATGTGGATCATCGGTAGAGGGTGAGCATTAAGTTGTTGCCAGCAGAAGCTCGGACGATGCCCCTCTCCATAAAGGTGTCACAGGTAGACACAGAGTCAGACCAGGTGTAGCTTCTAGGAAGAGAAAAGAGAGAGAACAAAGTTAAAAGCTGAAATAACAGCAAATAATGCAAAATTGGAGAGTAGTGTGAGAATGTAGCGAAGAGGGTGAAAGTGGTCATTATGTCCTCCAGCAGCCTAAGCCTATAGCAGCATAACTACACAGATAGTTTCAGTTCAGATTATTTAGTTAAACAGCGCTTATTTACAACAACTTTCCAGCTCTAAGGTTTCAGCCAGTCTTTGGAGGATTTACTTGTGTGTTTTGGGTAATACTCAAGTTGCAGGGCTTCTTCTTCATCTTTAAGCCCTCCCATTTTCCTGCAAGCACCATTTGATACATGGTAGAACTCATGGTGGTGTTTATAATCCCACTGCAGCAAAGTTTTCTCAAACCATGACATGTCCACCTCCATGCTGCACAGTCAGTATAAGGTTCTTCTCCTGGAATGCTGCATTTAGTTTATGCCACACATGTCTGCTAAATAAATACATTTTAGATTAATCTGTCCAAAGAACAATATTCCAGAAGTCCCGCTGAACCTGCTGAACAGTCTTAACCTCCTTGGACTATTGTCTTGATCGTCCTCATCTTGTAGGGTATTTTCCGTGCAGCTGAATAGCCGATTTTAAAAGCTTTTGGAGACCTCTTTAAATCCTGCAACAGTTTTCTTTCTGAATGTCTCAGACAACTCTCTGGGTCTCACCAAGATGTTAACTCTCTCTTAAACACTCACGAGTCACCCTAAACTAAATGTCTGAGGTTCAAACAGGGGAAGCATCCATCAAAATGCTTAGCAACAATGTTTTAATCATGTGCCGATGAAGTGACACACCTGTGTAAATTTGACCATTTTAAGTAGGAATGAATGTGAGGGTGTCCTAATTTATTCTTCAACACAGATGACAATTTCTCAGTATTGTTAAAATTGACATGAAACATCCACGTGTTCATATATGTTAGAAAACAAACTGACTTTCATGGGTCGTCCAAATTTTCTCATAAGTAGGTTTGTTGCATCATTTTAGCCATGATAAGCTTTTGCTGCATCAACCTTGGAAGTTTTATTATTATTATTAAAGTAACAAAATATAAGGCATCAAATATATAATAATCATTTTAAAAATGGGTGGAGAAAGTACAGAGAAATCTAAAAATGTAGGTCTAAAGTTTTCTAAAAATGCTAAATATGTTAAAGAAATTGGACTTAATTTGGTTCATTTTTTTAGAAAACTTGTTGTCTTGAAGTTTTGAGCTGGCATTGCCTGTGTGTTGAAAGAATATAGATGGTATTTAGTGCTGATAAATTGCACTAACAGGTGTTAAACAGTGGTGTAAATATATTTCACCTTCATAGCAACACAGTTTTGAAGACATTACCATCGTTTTGATTTAATTTATAGGGACATTTTGCCTGCAAGTTAGAAGCCAAATTATAGGAAGCCCTCCAGCTTTCTATGGCAGCTGAATAATTTGTTTGCTTGTTTTTGGAAGGCAGCCTGTTAGACACACAACCTCAAAGGGACATCTTTGCTGTGTGTGTGAGCAGGAAAACTGAGCATGGCCTGGAGTGCTGCGGAAAAGGAAAGCGTGAGGCAGAGAGGGAGGAGGCTGTCCTCATCAAAGGAGCTCTCAAGATAATGAAACCCTAAAGCCCTCAGACCCCGACAGCTCCACACAGACAGATATAGAGATAAACAAGCCTGAGGACAACCTTCCACTGGATTTAAGATGACGTGGCGTGAGGTGAGGATTCTCATTTAATGTTTTTTTTTTCAATTCCTGTTATTCATGATCTGAAATAATTATGCGGATTTTATTTTCTTCATAATCCTGGAAAGAGAAATCAACACAAAATAGCAGAAGTGGCTGTTTATGATGATTTAGTGTTCATCAGTTCCAAAGAATTGTTCTTAAATCAACATTTGGTTTGCGTTTATGTTGTGGTTCTGGATCACAGTCTCTTGATTTGACCAAATGTTCCTTAAGTTATTTATATGTCTGCCTGTGTTTCTAACCAGAGATTTTAAAATTACTAAAAAATTGGGACTTATTATTTTTTCGCCCCTAATTCGCTTGTCTTTAAGAACCTGGAAACTCAGGAGACAAATTGCAGAACAAGTGAAATGTTTCTCCGCTGTGTTTAGTTTGAAAGTTTGAAAAACACATCATAATATTCATTAATAATATTAATAATAATATAATTATATTCTTTCTGTAACACATATCCATTCAGCAACCTGAGTCTTTTATAGCCTTTTATTTCCTTAGTTTTTTCTACCGAGCACTAGACCAGAGGGTGGATTTCTTTCTTCACTACAGAGTTGGATTCTCTGTTAAGCAATTCCAGACAGCACAGGCCGTTATTGGTTTAGTTTGGATTTATTAAATCTTGTTATTAAACGGTTATCTTTCTTTACCTGTATTGTGTAACAGCGATGTCAGCCACTTGTTATGTGTACTTGTAAATTACTCCATAGGATGTTTCTATGCATCATTTTATAATTGATCATTGTCCCATAGCCCATTAACCCAGTTTTTAGATGTTTGCAAGTGTCCTAAATCTTTTGTCACAATCCAGACCTGAATCAGAATATATTTAGCAAAAAGAAATGTATTTGCAAATCCTTGTATTTCGCATATATTTAGTCTCATAAATATTTTAGTAAATACATTTTTGCCAAGCACTAGCTTTCAACCAAATATTGATATTCTGTTTTGATACATTTCAGTCATAAACAAAATCAAATAGATGAACTAATTACAAGCCAACTTTGTTCATGTGCCCTTTTTCTCCGAGGAGCTACGTAGTCGGCAGTTCTGGAGTGCCACTTTAGCAGAGCTGCTCGGCACCCTGGTGTTAGTAAGCACCGTTCTGGGTGCCTGTCTTCCAGGGCCTGAGGAGGCCCCCGTGGGACCCCTGTATCCAGCTGTAGCAGTGGGTGTGGTCATTGTATCACTGGCACACTGCTTTGGAGAAATAAGTGGAGCACAGGTAAATATCTTACAGTTAGTTACACATTTAATGTAGAGATTTGCCTTTTCTTTTTTCCACAAAGCAGCTAAAAGGATGTTGATGCAACATGCTAAAATTGCATTGTAGCAAGAGTCCATTAGTTAGAGTCTAATTTAAGTTAAAACAGAAACTTGAATGATTAACTGACTGAGGAAATGTACTTCAGTTTTCTTGCAAAAGGTCACAGAATCAATGTCAGAAAAAGAAGATGGAAAGCAGAAAGCAAAGTTTTGCATTGAAAATATTTACACACATCCAACCTGTGGCCTCAGAACTATCTTTTTGAAAGAAAAGCAAGAACCATATAATCAAAAATACACTTCTTGTATGCAGTGCAGGGAACTCATGTGGTGACCGTCAAGTTCCCACACAACAAGAATGTTGAATTTGATTTCATTGGAATCTAACTTGTGTTTCTGTGTCTGATCAGGTGAACCCTGCTGTCACTCTGTCCTTGCTGGCCACCCGGAAGCTGGATGTTCTCCGTGCCCTTGTTTACATGGTGGCTCAATGTTTGGGGGCCTGTTTAGGAGCCTCAGCCCTCTACCTCGCTCTGCCCCTCAAAGCCACAGCAGACCACTTTGTTAATAAGGTGAGTTTGCACAATGTGTCTGTTTGTGCTTAGTATTTCACATGCCTGTCTTTGTAATATTGGCACTCTCTCTGTACCTATTACTGTTAAATCTTATTCAGGTTCCCATAGATTTGAATGCAGCGCAGGCTCTGTCCATCGAGGTTCTGTGCACTTTTCAGATGGTCTTCACCGTCTTCTCAGTGGAGGAGCAGAGACGGAGGGAGAGCGTAGAACCAGGAAATCTGGCCATTGGATTTGCTCACTCTGCTGGAGTGCTAATAGGGGTAAGAAAAAGAAAACAAGATCCCTGGTATATTTCTTGACATAGACTGCCCTGCAAATGTATCTGTGCCCACATGAACCTTTTTACATTTTATGATGTAGAGTTGGTTTTTCACCAGACATGGTCTTTTGCATGTAGAATAAAAATATATTTTTTGTCTTATCTCACCAGAGCAGCTTCCTCTATATGTTTACTGTATCTCATACATCACTTGTGGCAAACTGCAAACAGAAAATCGTTGTTTTTAACAAGATTTGTAATGTGCATAACTAATACTTATTCTTAATAGAGTTAAAATGGACGTCTTGGCTGGTTCTCTGATTAATGCTCTCCTTGCCTCGTTTGTCACTTGGACAGCCATGTCTTGGTAGGTGTCCAATGGTGCCATAATCTTTGCATTCCTAAAATGTATTGAACAGTGCTCTGAGAGGTGTTAAAAGTTTTGGATTTAGTTTTACAACCTAACCCTGCTTTGTCTCCATACCGTTCTCCCTGACCTGTCTGTTGTGTTCCTTGTTCTTCACGATGCTGTTTGTTCTCTAATGTTCCCTTACAACTTTTGAGACCTTCAAAGAACAGCTGGATTTATACTGGGATGACCTTTTACATATGTGGTCTATTTACTATCTGGGTTTTATTCAGGTGTATCACAGTAAAGCTTGTTGAATACAAAAACACATCACATTGTTTTAGATTTTAATTTGTTTATATATTATATTGTATTGTATCGTATCGTATCATATTATTACATGAACTGAGAACAATCAATCAGAAATATGAAACCAAATACCAAAAACTAATTGAGTGTGATGTTGGTCTGTTTAGGCACGATTCTCTGGTGCCAGTATGAATCCAGCACGTTCCTTGGGTCCAGCCATCATCACTGGATTCTGGGAAAATCACTGGGTAAGAAACTCTTTTTCCTCTGTCTCATTTTGCCATTGTGGCCAATCAACAGTTGTGCAGTGCTGTTAGTGAAAGTTTGAGCGCTCCCATAAAATTCCTCCATGCAGAGTGGAGGTGTTTCATATTAAACTTTTTTTTGGTCATTTGCTCTATAAATTGCGCATCACCACCAATTTACTTTCTATAAGCTTTTATGCTGCATTAAACGACAAGTTGCACATAATATATCACAGGCATTGAGAGCCTTCATGTATGGTACTCAAATAAGTAGCTAATGTTCATTGCAGTCCAAGCAGTGTACAGTGGTATTGCAATTACAATAAATTTGCTATGTGTTGTGCAGCCCTATAAATAACTGATTTTTGCATTAAGCGAACCAATAAAAAATAAGACAGGCCAAAATATGGATCCCTGAGGCATCCCACAGGTCAGAGACAGTATCATTAGCAACAACATAAAACTTACAGACAGATAGGTAAGAAGTAAGCCACTTAAGAACTACACTAGAGATGCCAGCCATTTATTTCTAATCAGTCAATTAAACAGGAAAGATCTACAGTATAAACATATCACGATCTAATTAATTAGTGAATCTGAACACTGCTGTCTCTGAGTTATGTTCCTGATGAAAAGCTTTTTCAAAATATTCTCATATTCTATTATGTGGCAGCGGATTGCACATTATTTTTATGTTATCTGTATATCACATATTCCGGATGCAGTTTTCACCCTCTGCTTTATACGTCAATCTGAATTACTGCAGGCTTTAAAAAATAAATAATTTTACAATGTTTTGTAAAAATAATAAGTAAAGATATGCTGCAGAATTACATAAATACATAAATAAATACATAAATAAAACTGAAGCATTTTAACTTAACTTGATTTTTAAGTTGTTAAGGGTGTCTATGAATGTTTGATTAGTAATTGATGACATCCTTATCTGGGGTATAAATATACCATTACACAGAGGCCAATTTCTCTTGGTCCCTCTTTCAAAACTGGAAAGACAAGAAAACCTGGCATTCAACAAAGGTGTGTGTTGATCTCCTTTTTGTTGATCTTCTTTTGTCAGGAAATGGCTACAAGACAGAAGCAATCGCTTAAATTACAGTTGGAACAATAATTAAAAACTATACAAAGTTCACCTACCAAACAGAGATCTCAAACCCAATGGTCCTACACACGTGAATCGAATGGCTGTTGTATCCTTAGCATGCAGTTCAGCTCTACAGGGCTCTGCTAATTAACTAATTATTTGAATGAGATGTATTGAAGCAGAGACACATCTAAAAGTTGCAAGAAACTGGCACCAAGACCTTGGGTTTGTTGTTGTTGTTGTTGTTTTAAACCCCTGGTTTAAAACAACTAAAACTGTGACAAACAAGGCTGGATGAGAATCCAAGTTTATCTTTGGACTTCCTAATTTATCCTATCTACCTGCAAACCTTTTATTTGGAATGCATGCCAGTAAAAAGCCTTTCCTGTCCTACCTTGATAAAGTGACTGGTTTCAGAACCCTTTTGAAATACCAAGACATTTTATACCAGAATATGGGGGCTTCTGCAGGTAAACGGGTCATCATAGGGCTTTCAGAGGAATAATAATCCAGAAGGTAAAACCAAATCAACATAGGAATAGTTTCCCAGAAATAAAATCAAGCTTTTATCACTTTCCATTCCAATGCCCATATTTTTTAATATTTATCCCAATTAACTTTGTGCTTTTATTGCATTGTATGCTTCCCCCAGTTTAGACCATTCAAATAAGTAATAATTAACATTTTGAGAGAAAGACGAAAGCCAAACCACACCTGGTAATACACCAGGTCACAGTCTATAAGCACCTCAGTCCAGCACAACTTACTTGTTGTATCCTCACACCCTCGGCCTCCACTTTCACCTCCATTAAATCATCGTCTTTCAGTAATATCTCAAGGTGTCCATGCTTGCCCACTTTACATAGTTTACCTACCAAAGATCTTGAGAGTTCCATCTTGTTGTAAATAGGTAAATAGGATCCTACTTTGTCATCTACCCACAGGTGTATTGGATCGGTCCAATCATCGGTGCTCTACTGGCAGGAGTGTCCCACGAGTTCTTCTTTGCCCGCAGCGCCTCTCGCCAGAAGCTGGTGGCCTGTTTGACCTGCAAGGACATTGAGATCGTTGAAACTGCCAGCATGACTGGGTCGTCTCTGTCTACAGTCACTCAGAACGCCATGAGAGCCAAGCATGCCAACAAACAGGACAGCAACTGAAGTCGTGTAAGGAAGGCTGGTCACTTAGCCAGGCTTGATGGTGATGGGCAACAATGAAACGGCAGAAGTTGATTTACCAAGGGTTTAGCTCCTTGAACTTTATGTGCCATAGAACATAAGTAAGGATATGGTCTGAGGATCATTGTACAATTAATAAAAAAGAAATCTGATTATAATAAGATAACAACTTGCTTATAAGTGAAGGTATTTCTGGATATTTATTTAAAATAGACAAATATTTCCTTTAAAGTGTCCATTACTGTGTTCTGTTTAATCAACAATCTGAATTACTAAACTACCGAGTTTCTAAGTGAATTTTACACAATCAGAACCATAAAATTTCACACACCACAAAAAAAAGTCAAAATTAATCATTGCCACAATAAAAAACAATATACAATCATTTACATCAGACAAGAAAAATGCTGCCTTTATTGGACTACATGAGGCTGAAGCTGATATCCCAAGGTCTAATATTCTCTTTCATATTTGCACATCATTAGAATATGTAAAACAAAAAAGAGACTCATTGAAATCCTGCTGAATAATAGCATCATGCTCCAGATGCATCTTGTGTTTGTTATGGCTTTGAAATGCTAAATTGGCCCTTCCCCTCCTCTGGGGGTTCAATGATGGTCTCAAACAGTCCAGGTCTGTCTCTTCTCACATGGCCCGCTATTCACAGTTAAATGGACGTTCATACTTCTGTTGTGGTTCGACAGATAGAAACACCGTAATAAGCCTTGTAATTACAAAGGGAGTATATGCTTTGTTTCTGAGGATATGTTTCGCTATCATAAGACCTTTAAGAATGGTTATTTCTTATTATGAACTGTTGTTTCTCTTTTGTGATGAGATACATCTTTACATTTCTGTTAGATACTAAACCTTTTTTCTTTTTGTTTTAGATTCTTTCACATTACAAACACAAACATCAATGTATTTTATTGAAACAAAGTAGTTTATGATGGTGAAGTGGAAAGAAAAATTATATATGGTTTCAAGATTTCAGAACCACCTGCAATAACAGCTACAAGTCAGTTGGTGTATATCTCTATCATCTTTGCATATTTAGAGACTGAAATGTTTGTTAATTCCATTTTTCAGAATAGCTCAAGCTCAGTCATATTGGAAGGTGAAGGTCTGTGCAAATTGGATTTAGGTCTGGACTTTGACTGGGCCATTTAAACACACATCATTTGATCTAAACCAATCCATTGCAGCTCTGGCTGTATGTAAGTTATGTATGGGAATATTAAGAAGCAGTATAAAATGAATAGAGATGTATTTTCTAGAATATCTCTGGTTTTATATAATAATAATGCAAAAACATTTGGGACATTTTTTGTTTATATTTTTTATATGAGGTTTCTAGGACGATTTATGATCAATTATTATTCCAAGAAATCTGGTTTCATTTACTTTTTTATTGGAATATCGTGCGTCATAAGACTGAACCTCATTTTTATTTGCATTGCTAAATATAAAAAAGTTTGTTTTGTTATAGTTTAGTGTTAATTTAATATAAATACACACCACTCTTTTTAGGTTTTTATGTAACAATCTTCTCTTTAATGGTCCCATTTAAAATCTAAAATAAACTTACATACATATAAAGCCCTTAATAGTTTAGCACCTTCTTAAATGAGAGATCTGATTGCAATCTGAACGCACTTTGCTTACAGATTGCAGGTTTATTCCCCTGTGGAACCAGCTCCTAGTCTTTATACGTGAGGCAGACACTGTCTACTTTTAAGACTAGGCTTAAAATATTTCTTTTTAATAAAACTAATAGTCCGAGTTGCTTCAGTTGTCCTGAGCCATCTCTGAATTTACGCTGCTATAGGCTTAGGCTGCTGGAAGAGATACTGACCCCTTTCCTAACTGTACTATTTTTTTTCCTACTACTCTCCAATTATGCATCATCTGCAGTTACTGCTGCCATTAACTTTATGTTCTATCCCTGTTATTTCTTTTTGCTCTGTTTAGCAGTGGCATCTTCCTGGAGGACAAGATAAAGCAATTGAAAGAGCTATTGCTGTGACTAACTGTTATGACAGATTTTACTACTAGCTCAGAGCTCAAATGTTTAGCTGTTTCTCTCTCTTAGTTGAAGTCACAAAAAGAGCTGCTGCTGCCATTATCTTTTTACTTTTTCTTCAACATAGAAAGTACCCCAGACAAGCACATCTGTTTCCGCTTTTTGTTTTTTGTGTCTGGTCTGTCTTCTCGAAGCCCCAGCCGGTCGTGGCAGATGGCCGCTTACACTGAGCCAGGTTCTGCTAGAGATTTCTTCCTGTTGCAGGGGAGTTCTCTTCTCCATAGTTGCTAAATACAAGCTCAGTATGAGGGATTGCTACACGATTGTTCAGGAGGAGGGATTGCTGATTAGATATAAAACTTTTTATCAAGAGGCATCAAAACACAATTTGACTGCAATGTTTTATAACTAGGATCAAATTGTAATGTATGCAATTGAGTGAATCTGCAGCTGCATATAAACCGGATCTGATTGTTTTGTAAAGGACCATGAGACCACATTTATTGTGAATCAGCACTATATAAATAAACTGATTGAACTGATTTGAATTTATTTGTAAAACTATTTGAACAAACTTTTGCACTGCACTGTATATAAGACTGACCCTTGAAAACAAGCTAATGTTGACCATTATTGTAAAATCTAGAAATAAATTCTTGCTATAAATGAGTATTGCTCTTACTGTGTATTCTGATTGTTCACATGCACACACACGCTCAAAAAGGCGTGCAGTTTTACAACACACTACATACAGGAGGACACACACACACACACACACACACACACACACACACACACACACACACACAAAATACAATAATAACTGCCACAGAACCATCATTGTGTGTGTTCTTTCTAACATGTATAAAGGGAGGTAAAACAACAAGCTCAGCATTCTGCTTTCACCTCCTCCAACACACACACCAATAGCAATGGCTCTCGGCTGCACACACACACAACCCCATAGCGTGAACGATCAGGGCTTTGGTGATATGTTAACCACCTATATCAAAAACCTCTGCCAAGCTCAGAAACTAGCAACACTTCGATTATTTACTCCTGGGACACTGGCAGCATTCTTGGTTTCCTTCTTTGCACAAATCAGCCCAATCACTTGCTTGCTCCTAGTGTTCTTGCTCTACAGCAGTTACCCGACACTTAACAAGTCAAGTTCAGATTTTAGATTTCTGCATAAATTGCCACCATTTATCCCTCACATAATTACAAGTAAATCAGCAAAGATTTAAATGTCTTTAAAACAACACAGAAGTGATGCTGCATACAGTCCCCTCAACTTAGCTGCACTTGAATTTTGTCTTGTTTCTGAGCATATGTAGCGCATTTGCTTGTTGCAGACAATGGTTTCACAGGGTCAGGCATTTCAATGTTAGTGCTGTTAGCTTTGGGCGCTTCCGTGTGGGGCCCCAACTGTATTATCTGCATGTATGTGTGTGTGCACGTGCTTGTGTGTCTCTTCGTACACAAGTCTGTGCTTTCAGCCCGTTGTCCATCAGAATTTAAATCAGCACGTCATGACAGTTATGATATGTCAACAGATGACATGTGCGCTACAGAAAACCTTCCCCTTTGAGATCCAGCTGCTCCTCCCAGTGGAGCTTTGGCTCTGCTTCTAAATATATTTTTAAAAATCCCATCTTGATGTTTGCAGTTTTCCGATTAGATTTGTTCTAGGTTCATGTTTTTCTCACACACACTCCCTCTTTTTTGGCTCTACAGTGGCTATGGTGGAGGTGGGTGGAGAGAGGGAGGGAGGGAACAAAGGGGTTATGTTCGTTAGATTTAGGATGTCCAGCACTGCAGTACCCCAACCGCCCCCCCACCGTTGGCCCAACAGAGGGATTATTGCGTCACCTGGGGCCCCAAGAGGGGGTTTTATAAAGCGCCTGTCTGGCCCCCTTCCCTCCGTCACAGAGGCTAAAAGGTCCATGGGACAATCCGTCTACCCCTGTCTGTGCTTAAGAAACCCCATTTAGCATTGATGCCCACCTACCTTTGAAGAATCAAAACATCTTAGATCTGCACATACATTATCTCACACCTATGTCTTTGTGACAGGTGAAGAGAGGTGGCAAGCTGCTGAGTTGAATTTACCAGCCTAGTTTTATTCGGTACAGTTTGTTAAAGATCTGCAGAGTACAGATCAGTATTGAAAGTGGCTGTTTTTGGTCAGCTGACACCAAAAATAATTTTTTGTTGTTTCTGCCTTTTTCGGAAGGACTGAAAAGGTGAACTCTTAAATTTTCTAGAATCACCAACACCCTTCTTCTTCATCTGGCAAAGAACTTCAAGCGCTCACCATGTGGGAGTTCCGGTCTATGAATTTTTGGCGGGCAGTCTTTGCAGAGTTCTTCGGGACCATGTTCTTTGTTTTTTTTGGCATGGGTGCTGCCTTGCGTTGGACCACTGGGCCTTATCATGTCCTTCACGTGGCCCTATGCTTCGGTTTGGCTGCTGCCACTTTCATCCAGTCCATTGGCCACATCAGTGGTGGCCACATCAACCCTGCTGTTACCTTTGCCTACCTGATCGGTTCACAGATGTCCTTCTTCCGTGCCTTTTTTTACATCTTCGCACAGTGCCTGGGAGCTGTGGCGGGGGCTGCAGTGCTGTATGGGGTCACGCCTGGCAACATGAGAGGCAACATGGCAATGAACATGGTAAATATAGAGGTTTAGTGTTGGAAGAGGAGCTTTGGGTGGATGATGGCTGTATCCTATGGGTTCTTAGCTTGATTGACTATAAATATTTGTTGAACCTTTCATTTTTGTGCTTCCAGCTGCAGCCTGGCATGAGCCTGGGGATGGCCACCACAGTGGAGGTTTTCCTCACAATGCAGCTTGTTGTCTGTGTCTTTGCTGTGACCGATGAGAGGAGAAACGGCCGCCTGGGATCAGCAGCCCTTTCCATTGGCTTCTCTGTCACCGTTGGGCATCTCGTGGGGGTGAGAATTGTGGAAAATAGGTCAAAACACTGTAAACTAGATGCACACCAATGTATTTTAACAACTGCATGTTTGTGTTTTAGATGTACTACACTGGTGCTGGAATGAACCCTGCCAGGTCCTTTGCCCCTGCAGTGCTTTTCAGAAACTTTATCAACCACTGGGTAAGATCTCAACTTTTATCTTTGTTCCAAAGAGAAACAACTGCACAGAATTTCTGTTGACACTTTAAATGTTATTGCCTGCAGGTGTACTGGGTTGGGCCTATGATCGGAGGTGCCATGGGTGCCATCTTCTACGATTTCATACTGTTCCCACGTATGAGAGGTCTCTCAGAGCGTCTGGCCACACTGAAAGGAAGTCGACTCCCCGAGAGCGAGACTCAGCAAGAGACTCGAGTGGAACCCATCGAGCTCAAAACACAATCTCTATAAGCTGGCCCAGTCCCCTTTTCTTTGAATGGGGGCCTGGGGTTGAGGGACACATCCCTGAGCTACGCTGACCCCCACCTCAAATGTTCCCCCTCGACCCCATGCCTTCACGCTCCACTGTACAAGACTAACCCAAAATGTTCACAGATATTCTAAAATGTTGGTTCACCACCTTCAACCTCAGCACACAACGAGACTCCTCAACCCCCCCACAGCTCTATTTCTGTACTTCTAACAGGACATTGTGCTTTTCATAAACGGTGACCAAAGCTTGAACTATTCGTTGTCTCGTCTCTCCATCACCGTCTAAGATGCCAAAGAATGTGGAAACCCTGATATTAAACAGAGTGGTGTGGGGAGAAGGGTGTCAGAAACTAAGAGACTGGGGCAGGATGTAGGTGAGGCAGGGATGATGAAAGGTGAGAGGGAATGATAGAGATGGGAGTAAAGCAAGAATGGGGTTTGGATATGACAGAGAGGGGAACACTGTCTTTTTTAGGTTGGGTTAGATCAGTGAAAATGGACTTGCTTTTCATTATTTATCTGAGCTTATCTCTTTTTTTTTTTGTTTGTTTCCTGCCCTTCAGACACAATATGTGGATGTAAACTACGAATTCTAACAGGGTTTCAGTCATTTCAATCACTACATTTTATCTGTAGGTTTGTGTGTGTGTGTGTGGGTGTGTGTGTGTGTTGTAGAGATGAGAGAAAGAGAGAGAGAGAGATTGAGAGAGTGAGCATGTGGGTGCGCCTGCTTGTGTGTGTGTGTGTGTTTGCAGGTGAGTGCGTGTAAAAGTGCTAACTTATGTGATCAAGTTTGCAGATCCAGTACTTCGTCTTTTTATTTTCATTACCGCTCTGCTGTTTTGTACCATTACCTGTATTACATTTGTCATGCCATGATCATTTCTCCTCCCCACCCTGTTGGATGTCTGACAGTTATTTGCTATAGTATTCATTTTTACATAAACCATCTGCTTTGCTGTTCTGAACCAGCATAATCCACAATAGATGTTGTATCCCAGACATTTGGTCTCCTATAGTTATTTGATTCATACTGGGAGCACACAGTGTTTCAATAAAAAAAGTGTAAAAATCAAACTTTTATACAAATGTTGGTTCAATGTTGTTTTTTTATCTGTATCTTTTATGAATTTACAGTGACTTTCAAAGGTAATCATACAGTTTAATATTTCTTATAATTTTTACACATTTTGTTGGGATTTTTTGTGAAAGACCAACACAAAATAGTGCATAATTGTGAAGTGGAAGGAAAATGACACCTGGTTTTATTTGTTTAAATAAAAATATGAATGGTTTTGTTTGCAGTTGCATTCAGCCCCCTTTACCCTGACACCCCTGAATAAAAACAGTAGCCTAAATTAAAAAAAAGAAAATAAGTAGAAATTATTGTTCTACATAAAAACAGTAGATGAGATAGAAAACACTGCACACTCTCCCTTAATACATTGTCCTCACAGCGAAACATGGCAGTGGCAGCATCATGCTGTGGAATGCTTTTCCTTTGGAGGGATACGGAAGCTGGTCATGGTTGATATGAAGATAGATAGAGTTAAATACAGTATAATCCTGGAAGAAAATCTGTTAGCAGCTGCAGTAGACTTAAGACTGGCACGGAGGTTATCCTTCTAGCTGGACAATGACTTTAAACATACAGTGAGACTTGCAATGAAAAGGTTTAAATCAAAGAAAAATTGCTGTGTGAAAATGGCCAAATCAAAGTCCAGACGCAAATTCAATTGCGAATTTTTGTCAAGACTAGAAAACTGATGTACACAGACCTTTTCCATACAATATTCTCTTAAAAAGGCTGGAATATGCTGTAGGGATCAGGGGAACAACACTAGGCTGGTTTAAATCGTATTTGTCTAACAGATTCCAGTTTGTTCATGTAAATGATAAATAATCTTTAAACTCCAGGGTTAATTATGGAGTACCACAGGGTTCAATACTTGGGCCAATTCTCTTTACTATATATATGCTTCCAATAGGTCAAATTATCAGGCAGCATAGGATACATTTTCACTGTTACGCTGATGATACTCAGCTTTACTTATCCATAAATCCTGATGAGCCCAACCAGTTAGATAGACTACAAGCATGTCTTGAAGACATAAAAACTTGGATGACTTTAAATTTTCTGCTTCTAAATTCAGACAAGACAGAAGTTGTCGTCTTTGGACCGGAGTCTTTAAAAAAGAAACTGCTTAGTCAATCACTTAACCTGGATGGCATTAAATTGACCTCCGATAATAAAGTAAAAAACCTTGGTGTTATTTTTGACCAGGACATGTCATTTAAATCCCATATTAAACAGGTTTCTAGGATTTCCTTCTTTCATCTCCAGAACATTGCCAAAATTAGAAATATCCTATCCAGGAGTGACGCTGAAAAACTAGTCCATGCATTTGTTACTACAAGGCTGGACTATTGTAATTCTTTACTATCAGGATGTCCACAAAATGCAGTTAAAAGCCTTCAGCTGATTCAAAATGCTGCAGCAAGAGTTGTGATGAAAATTAAGAAGAGGTCAGCCAGTCAGTCATTTTCAACCGCTTATTCCATAGAGGGTCGCAGGGAAGCTGGTGCCTATCTCCAGCAGTCTATGGGCAAGAGGCGGTGTACACCCTGGACAGGTCGCCAGTCCATCGCAGTGCAACACACAAACAACCACGCACACACTCATTCATACACCTATGGGCAATTTAGAGTGACCAATTAACCTAACAGACATGTCTTTGGACTGTGGGAGGAAGCCGGAGTACCCAGTGAGAACCCACGCATGCACAGGGAGAACATGCAAACTCCATGCAGAAAGACCCCTGGCTGGGAATTGAACCCAGGACCTTTTTGCTGCAAGGCAACAGTCCTACCAACTGCACCACCGTGCAGCCCAAGAAGAGATCGTATTTCTCCTATTTTAGCTTCCCTTCATTGGCTTCCTGTTAAATCCAGAATAGAATTTAAAATTCTCCTCCTCACATATAAAGCCCTTAATGATCTAGCTCCATCATACATCAGAGATCTGATTGTTCCATACGTTCCTAACAGAGCACTTTGTTCTCAGACTGCAGGTTTACTGGTGGTTCCTAGAGTCTCTAGAAGTAGAATGGGAGGCAGATCCTTTAGTTATCAGGCTCCTCTCCTTTGGAACCAGCTCCCAGTTTGGTCCTTGAGGCTGACACCCTGTCTACTTTTTAGGCTAGGCTTAAAACTTTCTTAAAACTAGGCTTAGGTTATCCTGAGTTATCTCTATAGTTATGTTGCTATAGGCTTTGGCTGCTGGAGGACATAATGACCACTTTCACCCTCTTTGCTACATTCTCACACTACTTTCCAATTTTGCATTATTTGCTGTTATTTCAGTTTTTAACTTTATGTTCTCTCTTTTCTCTTCCTAGAAGCTACACCTGCCCTGGCTCTGTGTCTAGGTGTAACACCTTTCTGGAGAGGGGCATCGTCCAAGCTTCTGCTGGCAACAACTTAATGCTCACCCTCTACCGATGATCCACTTGGCCCTGTCTTTCAGTGTTTAACCCTGTCTCTTTCTGTAACTAATTATATGTGCTTTCTTTAAGACTATAACCTTGAAAACTGGCTCAGAGTTTATCTGTTCTTTCTTTCTAGATGAAACGACTAAAGGAGCTACATCCATTAACATTTACTTTTCCTTCCCATAGAAAGTACTCCTGGATCAGTGTTTGTGTTTTTTTTTTTGTGTCCCTGCTCTGTTCTCTCAAACCCCCAGTCTGTCGTGGCAGATGGCCGCTCACACCTTTCATTGTCCGATGAGCTAAACCCTCCCTCCTACTTCCCTATGTCTAAAGGGATTGCTCAATCCAGCTCTCCATCCAACGGGTCCGGACTTTCCTAAACCTGAAAGGTCTTACAAAGCAGGTTTACTGAAAGTTCTGTTTAAGCTGGTGTCGGGAAACGACTCACCTAGCCTCTGACAGCCTTCATACAAAAGTCTCGCCCTTCTTCAACTGGAGGTCTGGACGACTGAGTAGCCTATCGCAGTCATTCACACCTCAACAGTCACTTCTGTTAATGGCTGCTCATTCCCTAATTTTACAACTGGCTCTTGGTATATGGACTAGGTTAATTTTAGTGGCTCGGCACGAGCCCCAATGGTGCTGCTTTAACAAACTTGACTAAGGCAACCTATAAAAACCTCCTAAAAAGTTCTTAGAACAAGGCAACAAGACTTTTTACCACCAATGAAAAACCAAAAATAAGGTGACTCAATTAATTGAATGTCCACGATTTAACTAGAATTTTATATACTTTCTTTAATTAGTAACAGTTTTGCAGGGTTCAGTAACAGCTTAAACTCGGCAACACAAAATAATTTCAATAATAAAAATGAATCAATCAACTCAACCTGTCTTTCCCTGATGCTGAAACTAGTGAGTTTGGCGAGGCTTTGAAGACGGAGGCTCATTCATGCACCTGATGGAGAAGATTCTTCTGGTAACGAGTGGTTTCTTGAAGGGAATGCGACTTAATCTTCATTTTTCTTCCTCTAAGTGGACATGCTCATCCAGGAGGAGTGACTGCTACAAGTAAATTACTTGATGTAATCTGCTGGGTTTCCTTAGATAGAAAAACTTTTTATTCAATTGGAATAAAAAACGGAATCTGACTGCACTGTTCAATGGTTAGGATTAATTGGAATGTATAAACCTGACTTTTGTGAAGTGCCTTGAGACAACATGCGTTGTGAATTGGCGCTATATAAATTAAATGAATTGAATTGAACTGAATCCAGCCTGACTGAGCTTGCAAAGAAGAATGGACAGAAATAATGTCTCCAGGTGTGCAAAGAAAGAGACAGACCCCAAAATACTTGCTGTAAGAACAACAAAATGTGGTTATACAAGGTATTAACTATGGAGTGGGGAAATATAAATGAATGCCTCTAAGATCATGTATCCTTTCCCCTTTACTGCACAATTTGTGTTGGTTTGCCATATAAAGTTGTTTGCATTTAAAACAATTTAAAGAAACTGTGCTAGATGTATAGGAGAGTGTGAGTTGCAATAAATGAACCTAACCAGAAGAGGGCACAAACAACACATAAATGCCTTAGAAAGTAGACGCATTCAGTATTTTCTTCATGGTACACTATGCAGGAAAATATTAAAGCACTTTCAAGAAATACCACAAGGTTTCTTTAACCTTTAAATGAAAAAGGATTGCTTTAAATACTCCAGTTTCTTGTGCAGTGCATCTGATGAGACACAGCAAGACAACCCCTACACTCAGAGCTCCGACAAAACAGCCATGACTGTGCATTGCGTTCTGATTCTGGGTAGGTGCCACATACTCTACAACTCACAGGAGCTCAATAAGTGCATAAATCTGCAGCTGAAAATAAGTAGCAATGAAATCTAACAGCAAGTTGAATATCAGAATGCTGTCACCTATTGACAAACATTTTATTTCTTTAAAATATTATTCTCATCAGTTTCTCGACAAAATATTTGTCAGACAAGTAACAGTCAGACAGGGCAAATTGGAAAATGAATGAACAGTTTTACAATTTTAGTGGAATTTGTTAAAATTAGGACAAATGAAAATAGGTTTTTTTGCTGTACAAAAGGGAGGTCGCCTCCCCAGTTATCACATCTGAGATTGAAAAGTTCCCTAAAAATTTGTTTTAAGTTTAGCCCAGAATAAGGAAAAATAGGCTAAACAAGCCAATGTGTGAAATACTAAAATAAATATTCAAATTGTCATATCCCATTCTGAGTTCTGGTAAGATAGATCAAACAGGTAAATGGAGAACATACATGCTCTCACATTATGCCTAAAAGTCAGAGCTAAAGCTAATTTTGTGTCACATTACATGAATAGTTCTGGGTTGAAACCATGTACAGCAACAAGAGAAAACGCAACCAAAGGAGTGACGACATGCAAAAAAAGCTACAATCTAACCAAACAAAACAAAACAGTAAATAATGACTCAGTTTAAAAAAAAAAACAGAAACTAGGAACAACAAACCAGATCGCAGTTAGTCCAAAACAAAATCAAAAGCTTAAAAAGGAAAACTGACCTATAAAAGAGTAAAGTGTCATAACCTAGAGTAGTAGCCTAGTAACTGGTACTCTACTTCCAGTTGTGGCGCATTGATTCCTTAACCTCATGCCAAACCACAGCTTTCCATTTTTTCCATGACATGTTCCAACTATTTATCAACCTGCTCACAAGCTTATAAGTAATTAAACTGATGACAAATGGAATACTGAGAAATGTAAATATTATATTCACCAGTTTTTTTATGCTCATTAGTATCCTACACACATGTATTCAGACTCCATTGGCTGTGAAACTTCAGAAACTTATGACTCTCTAGATTCCTGCAACTAATTTTTATAAATAGCACTTATAGTTACCTGAGAAGTAAGGAGAAAGTGAATGCCACCCATTTAAAACATTCATTTTTATTTTGCATATTTGATTAAAATCTGACATATGGCTTGGTTCAGACCACTAACATTGGTGTCAATGCTCCAACACCAGAAGATGCTAATGCACCTGTCTATATAATGCAGCAAGAGTACTGGACAATAGTACAAGTGACCGTCTAAGGACTCTGAAGTATACTGCACCATGTTCCACTCACACAAAATGGCTACAAACATTTAAACACATTTACAGCACCCTCCACATGTATTAGCACTCTGGACAAAGCTTTGTAAAAAAAATTTTAATAAAATTCATTCTTTTTGCAGCATCATAACCTCTAACTGAAAATTTCTGAAACCTTTAGTTTATTCATTCAATAAAAACAAAAATTTCAGGTAATTATTTACTAAATTGGTGCCAGACCTATTGACAACCGGATGATAGTAGCTGGTTCTTCATCCTTTTGCCAAATTAACAACACTGAGTTTTCTCCTGTATTAGCTGCACAATCTCTAGGCCAATGGTCCCGAACTCCAGACCCCAGGAACCAATGTCCTGCATTATTTAGACTTGAGCACATCTGGATCAAATAATCTAGGCTGTTAACAGATATCTGTACAACTTCACTGCATGCTGAAAAGGAATATCTGCCATTTGATTCAGATGTATTGGACTAAAACTTACAGGACAGTCCTTGAAGGCTGGAGTTTGAGACCTCTGCTCTAGATCACCCAGTGGCCTGCATCCCACCGAATACACTCTTCTCTTCAGCTCATCCCACAGGGTTTCTATAGGATTGGGGTCGTAAGACTGAGATGGTCATGATAAGAGGTTGAATTTGAGGCTGGTTTAAACCTTTCTGTTCATAAAGTCCTACGTTTCAGTTTTTTGGGGTAATCCAACAGATTTTCATTTAAAACGTCCTGATATTTAAAAGATTTCATGATGTCATGTGCTCTAACAAAGTTCACAGGGCTTTTAGAAAAGAAATATACCCTCATTATCACAGATCCTTCATCATGCTGAACAGTGAGTTTGAGGTGCTTTTCCACATATGCCTCATTGGTTTTTGCTTATTATAATTCTTGCAGCCGAATAATGAAGTAACAAGATGAACACACAGGGACGCAGGAAGCAATAGATTATTAATTATAATTATATTACAGTTAAATTTAGAGCTCCCAATACGTCTGACACTATCATTCTTTCTTACTGTGTGTTTTGTTTTACAAATTAATTTTCTTGAACTGTCAGTGTCAGATTTTTATACTGAAATAAAAGATGGGCTAATTTTAAGATCTTTTACACAAATTCACCAGGGCTTCTAATAGTTGTGGAGGGCACAAAACTGAAAATGAAAGAAAAATCTCCCCAAAGACACATTTAGGTAAAAAAAAGGCTAAAAAGCAGCTAAAATATTTAATGTCATTAATATTATATTTAAATCCTGACAGAATTGTGCTCTGAAAAATGCTCTAGGAATAAAAAAAAGAAAAAACATAATACCCCTAAAATACCAGTGTTGCCTACCTTATTCTTTCCCAAACCCCAGTAATAATAATTGCATATTCAGTAAAGATTCTTATGTTATAACTTCCTAGCAGTAGATGACAGGAATACGGGGTCACAATAAACTTATTTCTTCATTTTTGGAAGAAGAGAGTAATAAAAATGATGAGCTGGGTACAGAGAGAAATCTTCATGGCCGCAGACAGAAAGGTAACATTGAAGCAGAGGTAACTGGCCCCGTGTTTCAGAGGGAACCTGGCTTTTAGATTGGCTGAAGTCCAGTATTCAGTTCAGGACCTTTGGCGAAAATGCAGCTGCAGCAACATGACAGAAAGACATATTTCTGCATGCCTTTACATTATGTCCCCTCCTGCAGTCTAACTGCCTGCAAGAAGCATCTAAAAGATGACCGATCACAACTGACTCCTGCCAACACATTCACAGTGTATGCTGACGACAACGCAGGATGATCATTATAATTATCTGTGACACCAAGGATATATAAAAAACAGGAATGAGAGATCTCTCAAAAAGCCCTTTTTATAACTCCGCACTCCCCCCTCCCCCCTCCCGGTCCAGTCTCGTCCTGATAATGTCTCCGATCACCACTCCCCCTGTTTTGATTCATTCCGTCTGCATTTTCAGCCTTGCTCAGGTCTGATCACTGCATTCGGTCGGGCTGGTGGAGAGGGTAATTGAGGAAGGCCGGCTGTGTGGATGACACAGCTGTGAGTGTGGCTAGAGGTGGATGGATCGCAGCTGGAGGGGTCGGAGGAGCCGTGAGAGCGGGCGTCGGTGTACCGGGGGAGAAACTGTAGCTGAGGTAGCCTGTGGAGGGCGATGGGGAGGGGACGTAAGGGTACTGCTCCAGTCCCGATGGGGCATAGGGGCTGTAGGCGGAGCTGTACTCCAGGTAAGGGGAGGTGAGACCTGTCGCTGAGGGGCTCAGGTGAGACTGCAGCAGGAGGCTGGGTTGGAGGAACGCCTGGGGGTAGACGTACTGCTGGGTGAACCTGCAGGGACAGAGGAATAAAGGTTAGAGCTGGAGAATAAACAAGGCAGGCTGTGATGAGGATTACCATCTGTTCCAGAATAGTTATTGACACCAGTTAAACGGTTCTTCTAGAAAACCTCAGGGTGAGTTTGTTAGAGAAAACTGGTCATCATTTCACTGTTTTGGTTTTATGTAGCTGATGTTTGTCAGAGCAGCAACCAGAAACTCAAAGTGATTCATGTTATTTTATATTCAATTTTATTTATACTCTAAACAAGAAAGACCTAAGTCCCAAACAAGACACCAAACAACATTTATATATGTAATGATTAATCATTTGACGAGGTTATGACAATGGAAAAAAGTCACAGCTCCAAACCATAGTTCTCATTTTTTTAAAAACTTACAATAATACTATTCCAACATTTGAAACTTAATTCCTATTTCCGCTACATTTGTGAAGGATTTCTTTAAAGTTACTAAATTCAGGTAACACACAAAATCATAACTGTTTATATATATACAATATATGACAAAAATTACAATCTTCTCCTGAACTTTAGGTTATAACTGGATTTTATTTTAAAACTGATTTAAAAACTAAGATGTTTTTTTTTTTTCTTGTTGTGCTTTGGCATTTTATAGACAAGCTTAAGTTTCCAGTCATTCTTGCTGAAGAATTTTTCTCTTGTACTCTCTGCTTTTCTTGTTCCTTCCATAGAAAGTACTAATGGCTCATCGCTTCTTTGTTTTCTTCTCTGTCTCTCTTATGAATAAAGCCATGAATGGATATGTATTGCTAATAACTTTGTGTATTGTTTCTATTCATCCTTCTTCTAGAAAGTACCCCTTTACCATATAGTACTCATGACCCAGTCCTTCTTTGTTTAGCTATGTGTCTTTCTTGAACAGAGCCATTGACAGTAATATTGCTGGCAAGTTTGTGTTCTTTGTTTTATTTTTGTCTCATAGAAAGTACTACTTGCTCAGTGCTTCTGTGTCTACCTGTCCTGGATAGAGCAACTGATGGCGCTACTGCTTCCATATAACAATATCTACTCTCTGTTTATCTTTTCCATTGAAAGTACCCCAGTACCTCTCCATTTCCACTGTGATACATTCCTTTCCACTTGAAAACACAGCTGATCACAGCAGCCTGTGTTCTACTGAAGGATTCTTACTGCTCTCTATTGTTGCCATAGGCTCACTCAGGTTGCAGTCAATCATTCAATGCAATCATCTTGGCTTCGTCATATAGATTACGTTTTACCAACTGGCGTTGAATGACAAACTTAATCTGACTGTACTGAAACATAACTAGGATTGAATTTGGCTGTATGTAATTGAATCTGACTGCCTATATGATTGGACTGTAGCAAAATTAATTAACTTGATTTGATTAGCGTTTGGAAACAATTGGGTTCCATATATTTGAAAATGTTGGCACACACTAGGAATTGCATATAGAAAACATTTTAGCTCATTGTCATTTTATCTAAAATAATGAACTCGTTAAAGGCGTTTTCCTCCCTCCTTAATTGCAGTTTTCATCATTTGGTCTAAAATAGATATTCTCCCCTGAGCTTAAATTTAATTAGCACATTGATTGAAAAACTATAAAACAAACCCTACTCCAATTCGAATTAAACATTTATATATGAAAGGTCCCGCTTTTATAAACTCATACCTTTATAAACTGGATGTATTCTTGTATCAGAAGGTAGCTTTTGAACCCTGTGCACTCAGAAACACAAAGTGTTGCTGCAGTTGGTCTCTATGAGAACATCAAGACTCAACAATGAGAGAAAAAGCTCTCTACTGTCCTCCTGTATTCACTCATGCCCTTGCCTGAGGCTGCCCACTTAACCTAAACCGCTTCAGTTACATCTGGCAAATACAACAGCGATCATGTCAGAGGAATTAGGTTACACTGCGGTGTTAAAATGCTAACAGCAGAACAAGGCTGTTTTTAACTCTTGCATTTCCCTGATCGCGCCTGTGGTCATTCCTATAAACGCGACTATAAGTTTGTCATTGAATGCGAGCAGGCAAAAGGAGAAGTGAGGGGCGGCCTGCAGGTGCTTACCCATAAACACAGTCAGAGAAGCGACCGAGTGTGCTTTCACAACAAACACTGTGTCCGCCTGTTTTCACTCACTCTGCAGTATACACAACACACAGACAGACACCAGTCTTCGAGTGTTCCAGATTTGAGATGAAAATAAACTTCTCTGTGTACCAAAGTATTTTAGAGTCACATTTGAGATCATCTTTGTGACAGCTAATCCTTGGCCCAATTTGGGTCATGCAATCAATGAGGCAATGTTGTATAAAGAGTGAGATAAAAATCCTCCACAACGATGTGAGAGGCTGATAAAGTCACACAGCTTTTCCTATTTGGCTTCATCTTTCTATGGTGTGTTTTCCGTTCATTTGAGATTAGATTTAAAAGATTTTAAACCAGATCCTTTTTATTAGGTTCTGATACATGAATGTGCCTGTGGTAAGGGTGCTCACACTTTTAAAAAATCCAATTCAAAGACTTTTCAAACATTTTCAAAATTAATTTTAAAATTAATGGTAAAATAGTGTGTTAGCTGGACATTCCTATGCTGTTTATACTGCAGTAAAATTGCTTGAACTTCAGGCATCTGGAAACTGGACCTGAATGAACCAGGCTTGCTTGGGTTCTAAATCATCTTCCTAATATCCTGCTTGATTTATGTTGCTTTTACATTATGTGTTCCTTAAAAATACATCTACAGGTGCACATCCAGTTCATTCAGTTCAAAATGAACCCGAATACCGAGAATAAAGAATAGTCAGAAGCTTACAAAGCCCTAGCAATCTTAAACCCCTGAATTTGAAGAAAGCAATTATAATTCTCAAAATTCTCTCTTTAATTATTTCTGTCTTTTAGCAAAAAGAAATAAAGTTAGTATTCCTAACAGACCTAAAACAGGAAATGTTATGTCTCATTTAATGTTACACAGTGACCGTTTCTTTTTATACTGAGTGTGTAAACACTTGGTTTTAACTGCATAAGAATTGTGCTTATATCCATCACCAATTTGAAAATTATAATTAAGAAAAATGCTGTTTCAATCGCTATTTCTTTCCTCTACTTTATTTCTGTAAAACGTTCAGCTAGCCAGCTGGAGGAAAGTGAGGAACAGCAGAGAGTGTAGAAAGAATACAAAACTGTCTGCTTATTCAGCTTGATGCTTCTTGGTGCACCGCTCAAAATCACTAAGTATCAGCGTTGCCATGTTAACCTTAAGCTGGCAGCTGTAGAAAGGCACTTTAAAGCATAAATCCCATCAGGGGTTTTCAGTCCTGGTTCTCTGGATACTCTGTCCTGCATGTTTTAGTTGTTGTCCAACTTGAGGACGCCTGATGTCAATTATTGAATTCTCTCTTCAGCGTGACTTTAAGTTCAGCAGAAGCCCATTAATCAGGCAGCAATTTGAATCAGGAGGACCTAGACTGAGAAACACTGTGGTACTCTGAATGTGTAGCGGGTAATGGGTCTGGGTAGTGATGGAACAGAAAAGTCTGATCCACTTTCAAGCACTTGACCTAAAATTCATGCACTCCTAAAACCAGGGAAAACACCACATTCAAATTCAGTCATTTTATCATTTAAGGTTTTCAAGTATCCATAAGAACTGTGTCTGATGTTTATTTATCTAGGTTTATCTTGCTTATTACTATTTTTACCCAAGTGCCATTGCCACACTGAAAAAAACTAATATTTTCTTATTTTTCCAGTTTTATTTATTTTTTCCTTATCTATTTATTTTCTACTTATTTAACATTGTTTTTAATGAGACAATTCCATTACATAATTGCACATTGCCACCTAAAAAATTCTTGTATCTTAAGTACTTCCAACAATCCTGGTTGGAGAGATTTAGTCTATATAAGCTAGTTGAAGAGTTTCTGACCACATCACAACGTGAGAAACAGAAACAGAAACTTGCGCTCAAACCTTTTAAGAATAACCAGTTATTATCTTACATCTTTTCTGGCAAAATATATAGTTTCTAGCAGGCAAGATTAGTGATGTAGTGTTTTCGCCTCTTATTTTTACAGTTACACATGTCAGAAGAAACATGTTGGTCAAATTAAAAGATTACTTTATATCTAAATCTGCAAGAGTTATGAATAGCTTTAGACTTAACTGTATGTGTTATAGTCATTAGAATAAAATATTACATTTATCCACACTGGAATCCGCAGATATGACTTAAAACAGAAAACGTAAATCGGTATTGGCCAGTTAAAGCCTTATCAGTGCATCTCTATTACACATGGGTTTCATGATAGTATATCAATTAATTACTTAAATACTCTTTAATTACACTTCTTTGTAAATAACCCTTAATAATGATCAGTCACAGGTAAAAAGATTCAACTTGAATTTAAAAAAGTACATCTTTGCAATTACATTCAACATGTTTAGTGACTGTAAGCATCTGATGGAGAAAATTGTATTTCAGAGCTCTGGCTAAGGAGCATGGCCGAGATACAAACTGCAAACTAATGGCATCCAACAACATATAAAGTCAAAACAAAGCCTTCCTTGTCCTCTCTGAATCCTGTCTCCCGGAGCAGAAGTGCAGTGTCATTGCCACGGCTGCCTGCCCGCCTGTGCATCGGCCTGACTGATCCGATGTGACAGCGTTATCGTAGGGAGGGAGCTGCGCCTCGCCTTGCTCCTACCCGGGCCTGACATCACTGCAGACTGTCAAACACACATTCATATACATATAAACACACACACACAGGAGATGTGGAGTGACAGCCAAGCCTACACTACATTACAGGGCACGCACTCAATCCCACACTTGGACTCATCACATTCAGGGAGAGTGAACAGGAAAGTAGGAGACGTAATACACACGTCTCAGGTTGTGTGTGTATGTGTTGAATGAGTGGGGGTTCAAGCATAGCAGGACTAATTGGCACAGCTGCATGGGTGTATGCTCACTAACAGACCCATGAGAGCAGAATAACCTCTGCTGACTTCCATCTCCCTCCTCTGTGTAGACTTTAATCCCTCACAGACATCTTCCACTACAAAGCACTTCCCCACACTGTCCCGCTCCAACCAGGCATAGGATGAAAGAGACAGAAAACAATCACTACAGAGAATAAAAGGAGAAAACATCCGCTTCTTCCTTTTTTTTTCTATGAAGGTCAGGGTCATGACTATTTCTCTGAGAAGCGAACGAAACAGAGGGGAATGATCAGCCACAGTATCCCTCAAGCCTTGAGCCAGCCGCACTTTTAACAGTTCACATGAGGGATGTGAAGAGGGTGAGTCAGTCAAAGAGACGCACACACATGACCCTTCGTCCTCTCTCCCATAAACATGCAAAGGCTTGAGGGAGTGTGGGCCAGCATCGGAGCCGGACACTCGGTTCTACTGCCGGCAAGCAAGGCAGGCACTTCATTCTGACTCATTCAAACAGAGCTGGGTGATGCAAAGAAAACAGAAAACAACTGACAGGTTTACTGAATAATATCACAGCTCAGCCATGATGATTTCAGTGTGCCTAAGACTACACTCTGAAGGGTACATTACACAGTTGGTGTAATGTAAGAGTGAGTAATAACCCCCGTCCCCTCAAATTGTTATCAATGTTGTTCTGTAAACCCAGATCTTACGAGTTGCTTAAAGTGATTCTTAAAAAACATTGATAGTAGAAATGCACCAATGAGGCTTTTATTGGTCAATACAGTTTATTTTTCAAGGGCTAAGATTGACAGGTGACCAAAATCAGAGGTTTTTCCAATCAGTGTACCCATCATACTTAACTGCTACCGTTTCAATCTGAGAACTGGCTGCACTTACTTGCTGTTATTTAGAGACACCTTAAAGTAGACAAATTTCCATTTCAGTGGGGTTAGAAGCAGTCCAAAGATTTAAGTAGTGAAAACTAATCAGTATTCTGTGACATGTTGAGACAGGTCTGCATTTTATTTAGGCTGTGAGAAAGAAGGACAGAGCAGCACTTTCAGCAGATAACAGGAAGGCTGAATGGAGTAAAGCAAAGTTTCTCTGATCGTTTTGAGATTTCAACTTTCATTTGTTATGGAACATCCTGAATTATTTGAATGCTGGTCACCTCTTGGAAATCTTAGAGTTTAGGTAAAGATCTATACAACTCAATCAGTTTATTTATTTAGGGCCAATTCACAACAAATATCTTAAGGGACTTTACAAAAAAAAAAAAAACACCCAAGTTTTTATTCATTTTTTTTGTCATTTTATCTAATTGCTGCAAATGTTTATCTATGAGTGATCTAAGCATAATAATGTTAAACTGGGGAGAGCGGATACAGCGAGTACTGGGTTTGGTGGATGACAGCATTTCAAACAGATCCGCTGCTCCAGTTAAAACTATCCGAACTGAGTGTGCTTACCTTTTTATTTATAGTCATTCAATGCCTGGTTCACACTTCAACACAGTGTCCTATAATGCACAGTTTCTGTAGTGGTCATTTATAATAGGTGAAAACCCTGAAGCAGCAATGATTTCTAGATCCATCTCCTCAGATAGCGTTCCCCTCTCAGATTCAAGTACATCAGTTATTCTAGTAATGATATAAGCAACTCAATATTTGGATGGAATCGGAAAAATGTCTCATAGACCTTTACTTAATATAAATCTGCCTTCAAGCTCTTGATTTATTCAGCTGCTCCATCCAAAGGACCGGTGTTTATACTGATGTCAGACAGAAACTATTGACTGGTCCATCACACAACTTCATGGGCCTAAAACTAAAAAGCCTTGTTCAAGTGGAGGGGAGTTGTGAGCTTTGGTTTCAATGGATAAACGCACTGCAAAAAGAAAAATAATTAGAAATTCAAACAACAAACATAGCAATAAAAAACTACTTTTAATCTGTTTTGCATGAGTGTTTCAGTCTTAAACACACTGCAGCTTTACTGTAAACTCCCTTCTTCCGCTTGCTTTTCTCTTCCCCAATCCCCATCGCAGGATCTATACAAAATTGTTAATTTAACCTGAAATACTCAACATAAACGTGCCTCATATCTTCAAAAAATATTTTCACAAACTTCCATAGCTCTGACGGGAGAACAAGAAAAAAAAAAAAAAAAGAGACATGGCTGCTGAATGTAGCACTTTGACACCCTTCACAGGAACAAAAGCTCAAAGCTGAATGAACAGGAGCACTTTGAAAAGCTTTCGGCTGTGTTTTGACTGTCAGATGCTTTTCTAGAATTTGTATTTTTTCATCCAACAGAAGGGCCTTCTCTAATTAGGTCCCCCAGCTGAGGGGAAAAAACAATCCACCTGAGGGTTCACCATCTATCACAAAGCCCTGAACAGGGAGAAAATAATAACTTTAGAGGAAGAGAAATAGGTGAAAGGAAAGGAGAGAATATTCGAGGTGGGAGTGTATAAAATGTGACGAAATATAAGGGGGTTTTGGTATAAACACATAATATGAGCTCCAGCATTCCGTCCAGCACCAGTTATGAAGCTTCACTGCACTGAACACCAGACAGCCACAGTTGTGCTTTAAGTCTGTCACCACTACCCAGTCCCCCCCCCACCCCAACACACACACACACACACCCTACCCCTCATCACCCCCCACCACATCATCTTATACAAGTCTCACCACATCATCCATCTCCTTCCTCTTTTAGTTTCTCTCAAGAAACAGACAAATCCAAAACCTGTTGAAAATAACTACTTTGTTTCTGCTAAGGAAATGGGTTAACCTTGACTTCTGCAGACAGACAACTATACAACCGCAGGCGCCGGATGCACCCATCCCCCATGCCCATCCCTTAAACTGGAACCACCCAGATTCAGTTCTATCTTAGAGGCACATTTGGCATCAAGATGTCCTCTGTCTTCTTAAAACTTTAAGCAAATACACCGAGGCAGCAAACAGAGTTGTGCCTTGTTTACCTTTGATATTTGCTGTTTATACTCAGAGTGTTTGTCAGAGGAGACTGATGGAAGAAAACCCATCGTTGTAAAGGGGTGAGAGCAACCTAATGCCTGCCAAGATGCACCAATCAATCAGCAACAGACGTATGATCATTGGCTATTTGCATGGTTATTATTGTTAACGAAAACCAACAAAATAACGAAAACTAGAAGTAAAAAAACATTATTTGTTAACTGAAATAAAAGTAAAAATGAGACTTGGCAAAAAAAGGAAATGAGTGTTCACAAAACTAACTAAAATTAACTGAATTTATAGAGATAATGTGCTTAGTTTTTGCTTGTGTGCTTCATGCATTATGAAGTCTAGTTTCCGGTTGTTGTTGTTTTTGTTCTCGCTGTGCCGCATTACGCCAGCGGATGGCGGGTACGTCAGTCAAGTCATCTGTGCGGTCTGTCCACACCTAGCATCATGTCAGCAAAACTTGCCGGGGGTAGAAAGCGCGAGTAAGTGTGTTGGTCACGCTGCTATTAAGTAGTAGAAGAAGAGCTAAGCACGCTGCCTTGGACTGGGTTGACCCTGGCCATAATGAAGTGTGGTTCGCAGTAGGAAACATTACTAGGGTTGTCAACATTCACTTTGCCAAGTAAATAAAAATGGCTTGGATGTGTTTTGTTTTACTAAAGGTGAGGACCCAGTGTCAGGTGAGCTACAGTGTCAACAAGGATTCGTCCGAAGTAAGATGTTTTAGAATTGATTGGTGACCTTTAGTTTATTTTTTCTGAATTAGTTATCAGTTGTTTTGCTAATTTATCATAGTTATTTGTGAACTCAGGCTGAGGGGTGTTTTCCACTCAATTTGGACATTTGAAAGTTACTGAAAGGAGTCAGTAACAGGGAGAGTGAATGAGGCTAGAACTGCATGAACAGAGAATGATGAGGAGGGAGAGAAACAGCTGGTTAAATGTGCATTTCTATTGAATAAGCCTGTAGCTCCAAGTAAAAAGTTGTTGTTTTTTTTTTTTGCTAAATATGGCAATTTTGGTATTTCATCAACTGAGGAAAATAGCTAAATGATGAAGAAAAATTATATTTATAGGATTATATTAGGATTATCCTAGTTTCCTAGTATCTAAAAATAACCAACTTCTAAAATGGTATCTGAAACAAAAATCTTATTTTATTTATTAAATTGTATTTTTTCAGTATGTTATACTTTCTAATGTTTTGGAGAGGATTTTGAGTATAATATGCCTCTGTTTTAGAATAGTGAACATCTGATAGAAGGGAAGAGAACAGCAAAATAGAAAGACTGAAAAAAGTGTGAAAGGACAGAGCAAAATTGGAAAAGTTGAAGAGAGAGAAGGAAAATAGACTGATAGAAAGAAAAGTAAAGCTAAGAAAAGGGAAAGAGCAGAGGAGTGAAAAAGGATGAAATAAAAGAAGACAGACATTGCTACTGCTATTTATTTGTTTTATTACTCTTAGGAAATGCTAACAACAGTGTGGATAGACTTTCCTGCTATTACACTTACTTTTTTTGGGTTAATTATGAATATATATTTTAAAATAAACAAAACGGTAACTGTACCAATGTTTACATTATATCTTGATAACATTTAAGTCTTTTAATCTCTGAGCTGGAAATGAACTAGCAAACAAATGCTTAAAACTAATTAAAATTTAAATAGAATTAAAACCTTTATGGCAAAAATGTAAACACACAAAATATATGCCCATAACAGCCTATAAAATAGTTGAAAATGTTGAATACAGTAAAAATGTCCAATATCACTACTTTTTTTAAAATAGAAATGCAGCCATTACAGAAGTCATGGGTTTGTACTGTAATGGTAGTGAGATTAAAAACTATGGTTTCAGTGGTAATGAACTGGACGTTTCTGGACAAAAAGGTGTTCAGAGGTACATAAAATCCCTACAGCTAATCAGCACGTCATTTGTATAAATAATAAACTTTTATGTGTTTTTGGTGAAATAAATAATTTAATAATTTAACTATGTAAAGGGTCAACATCCTAAAAATTATTGAATCTTTGGTAGTTTTGAGTAGGTTTTGTTTTTAAGTTGGTAATGTTTTAGTAATTTATGGAATAATAGAAAACAAAATCTAATGTATAATCATTAAAAAGCTGTTTTTTGCACATATTAAACATTTTGAAGATGTTTAGAGTATGCAAAAAATGCATTACTAGAGTTTAAAAGCACGAATGAATAAAAGATTTTGGCTGTTAAATCACCAAAGTACTTCTGGTTTGCATAAAGGTTAAATGTATCAAAAAGAAAAAATACACTCACTGGCCACTTTACTAGGTACACCTGTCCAACTGCTCATTAACGCAAATTTCTAATCACCCAATCACATGGCAGCAACTCAATGCATTTAGGCATGTAGACATGTCAAGACGATCTGCTGCAGGTCAAACCGAGCATCAGAATGGGTAAGAAAGGTGATTTAAGTGACTTTGGACGTGGCATGGTTGTTGGTGCCAGACGGGCTGGTCGGAGTATTTCAGAAACTGCTGATCTACTGGGATTTTCACGCACTATCATCTCTAGGGTTTACAGAGAATGGTCCGTAAAGCGAAAATATCCAGTGAGCGGCAGTTCTGTGGGCGCAAATGCCTTGTTGATGCCAGAGGTCAGAGGAGAGTGGCTAGACTGGTTCGAGCTGATAGAAAGGCAACAGTAACTCAAATAACTACTCGTTACAACTAAGGCATGCAGAAGAGCATCTCTGAACGCACATCATGTCGAACCTTGAGGCGGATGGGCTACAGCAGCAGAAGACCACATCGGGTGCCATTCCTGTCAGCTAAGAACAGGAAACTGAGGCTACAATAAACACAGGCTCACCAAAATTGGACAATAGAAGATTGAAAAAACATTGCCTGGTCTGATGAGTCTCAATTTCTGCTGCGACAGTCGGATGGAAGGGTCAGAATTTGGCGTCAACAACATGAAAGCATGGATCCATCCTGCCTTGTATCAATGGTTCAGGATGGTGGTGGTGGTAATGGTGTGGGGGATATTTTCTTGGCACACTTTGGGCCCCTTTGTACCAATTGAGCATCGTGTCAACGCCACAGCCTACCTGAGTATTGTTGCTGACCATGTCCATCCCTTTATGACCACAGTGTACTCATCTTTTGATGGTTACTTCCAGCAGGATAACGCGCCATGTCATAAAGCATGAATCATCTCAGACTGGTTTCTTGAACATGACAATGAGTTCACTGTACTCAAATGGCCTCCACAGTCACCAGATCTCAATCCAATAGAGCACCTTTGGGATGTGGTGGAACGGGAGATTTGCATCATGGATGTGCAGCTGACAAATCTGCAGCATCTGTGTGATGCTATCATGTCAATATGGACCAAACTCTCTGAGGAATGTTTCCAGTACCTTGTTGCCACAAAGGATTAAGGCAGTTCTGAAGGCAAAGGGGGGTCCAATGCGGTACTGGCAAGGTGTACCTAAAAAAGTGGCCGATGAGTGTATACCTGCAGCGTATTTTTCTGTTGTTTTATAATCATTAGGAAAAAAATTGAAATCAGTAAAAATTTCAGCTATTAGTTTAGACCTCAACAATTGGATAAGAAGATATTGATATCGAACAGTAGAAGCCTCATCGGTGCATTTAAAAAAAAACTTAAATAGAGTAAATGTTTTGGCGTTGGAGTTTTCAACCCAATAACGTAGACCTTTAGCTGGGTGAAAAACTATTTAGCAGTTTTGTGTTCTCAGCACAGCCTAGTTGGACCTTCAGCTCTGTTTTTTATGTTTGCCTCACAGAAAAGCCCTCCATGTTGCCAAGAAAAGCTGCAAAGTGACTGCAGTCATACTGATCATGTCAAAAACGCACACGGCCTCAGAGCAAAAACTTCTGAGCAGAGACAGATGTGCCCTTTGCGCAAACACAACCAAAAATATTTATTTATTATTTCACAGGTTTTAGGATGATTTTGTAAAGTTTTTAAACATAAATTGAAAGTCTAAGCTGAAGTCTGCCTAATTAATTCTCAAAACACCAGAATTACCTCAAGTCTCTTTCTATCAGTTCAGATACAAAAGTCTCAGTGACCTCCTACATTCATAACAATGAACATATTAAGTGACAGTATTTTATCATTAAATTAATAAATTATTGGTGATTTTTCTGAAAGCACAAAACCTTGTGCAGCTGTGCAGCACCAAGACCCCTTGAAGTTACCAGTGTCGCAAGTTCTGGTCTCACTTCTTCTTTCACAACAGATTTCCCCGTAAATAAACTGGGGTAAACCACAAACCGATTGTTCACTGTATGTGTCAGACGTTTGTGTTTTAAAATGAAAGAAAACAATATTACTAAAACGGTAAAGGGGTATTTACTAACTTTTACAACGCTGATCAACTTTTCAGGGAGCTGAGAAAGAAAACTAGTAGGCCAGAGTTAGATATCCTGTTTAGCTACGTCAACATAATCCAGTCACCTCCAATCAAATCAAATTAAACAATGAGAACAAAAACTATGGAAGCAGTAATTTAACCAATTAAACAAAGCAATAATTTTTTTTTAAAGAAATGAAATTTTTTTTTCTTTTGACATCTTTGCAGTGTTTTGTTGCTCCTGAGCCACCTCTCACCCTTACAGGAGCAGATTATGATAATGTCACTTTTATGATTGAAAGCTGAGAGAAGTAGTTGGTTAAAATCTAATATATTTTATATGATCCTAAATCTGATTTGATTTGATCTGATTTGGTGATAGATTACTGGCAATTTCCAAGCAGTAGCATCTGTATTAGTATCATTTTTTTAAATATCTTTTATATCTTATCAGTTATATTCCACTGATTGTGTTTCATACTTTGGTTTGGTTCAGAAAACAAACTTTCGCTTAATATGATTATAAAAATATTTCTTAATGTAAGCATTTCAGAATAAAGCTAAATAAAATATTAAGAGTTTGCACTACTAAATAAATGATAAATATAGAATAAAAAATCATGTCTGAGGTTCCTGTTTTATAACCTTAGGATAGTTTTAGTTTACAACTTTTCTTTTTCAGCTGTGTTCAGGTTTGCAGCTCTCATAGCTAGATTAATTTCTAGGTCTGAAATCGAGAGATATGTAAAAAGTGTGAAAAAAACCCCACCTCTGTTGGCTATTGTGTTTTGTTACTGCAAAACACAATAGCTGCCCAAGACAAAAGTTGTTTTAGTAAAGTCTCTAGCTTCAACCTAAGTTAACAAGATCAAAATGTAAATGCCAATTTTACCATTAAGGAGGAGAAAGTCAAGGGAACTTTTGTCTGAGTGCATCAGACTGGAGACTTAACAAACCAGCACACCACAGATGGATTAAAAGCTTTCTGTAGTGAGCCCATTCTGCCTATACAGGTCCCTCTCAAAATATTAGCATATTGTGATAAAGTTCATTATTTTCCATAATGTAATGATGAAAATTTAACATTCATATATTTTAGATTCATTGCACACTAACTGAAATATTTCAGGTCTTTTATTGTCTTAATACGGATGATTTTGGCATACAGCTCATGAAAACCCAAAATTCCTATCTCACAAAATTAGCATATTTCATTCGACCAATAATAGAAAAGTGTTTTTAATACAAAAAACGTCAACCTTCAAATAATCATGTACAGTTATGCACTCAATACTTGGTTGGGAATCCTTTGGCAGAAATGACTGCTTCAATGCGGCGTGGCATGGAGGCAATCAGCCTGTGGCACTGCTGAGGTCTTATGGAGGCCCAGGATGCTTCGATAGCGGCCTTTAGCTCATCCTGAGGCCTTTAAAACTCCCAGCCTGGTTCATCACTCAAAACCCCAATCATGGGTAAGACTGCCGACCTGACTGCTGTCCAGAAGGCCACTATTGACACCCTCATGCAAGAGGGTAAGACACAGAAAGACATTTCTGAACGAATAGGCTGTTCCCAGAGTGCTGTATCAAGGCACCTCAGTGGGAAGTCTATGGGAAGGAAAAAGTGTGGCATAAAACGCTGCACAACGAGAAGAGGTGACCGGACCCTGAGGAAGATTGTGGAGAAGGGCCGATTCCAGACCTTAGGGGACCTGTGGAAGCAGTGGACTGAGTCTGGAGTAGAAACATCCAGAGCCACCGTGCACAGGCGTGTGCAGGAAATGGGCTACAGGTGCCGCATTCCCCAGGTCAAGCCACTTTTGAACCAGAAACAGCGGCAGAAGCGCCTGACCTGGGCTACAGAGAAGCAGCACTGGACTGTTGCTCAGTGGTCCAAAGTACTTTTTTCGGATGAAAGCAAATTCTACATGTCATTCGGAAATCAAGGTGCCAGAGTCTGGAGGAAGACTGGGGAGAAGGAAATGCCAAAATGCCAGAAGTCCAGTGTCAAGTACCCACAGTCAGTGATGGTCTGGGGTGCCGTGTCAGCTGCTGGTGTTGGTCCACTGTGTTTTATCAAGGGCAGGGTCAATGCAGCTAGCTATCAGGAGATTTTGGAGCACTTCATGCTTCCATCTGCTGAAAAGCTTTATGGAGATGAAGATTTCATTTTTCAGCGCGACCTGGCACCTGCTCATAGTGCCAAAACCACTGGTAAATGGTTTACTGACCATGGTATCACTGTGCTCAATTGGCCTGCCAACTCTCCTGACCTGAACCCCATAGAGAATCTGTGGGATATTGTGAAGAGAACGTTGAGAGACTCAAGACCCAACACTCTGGATGAGCTAAAGGCCGCTATCGAAGCATCCTGGGCCTCCATAAGACCTCAGCAGTGCCACAGGCTGATTGCCTCCATGCCACGCCGCATTGAAGCAGTCATTTCTGCCAAAGGATTCCCAACCAAGTATTGAGTGCATAACTGTACATGATTATTTGAAGGTTGACGTTTTTTGTATTAAAAACACTTTTCTATTATTGGTCGAATGAAATATGCTAATTTTGTGAGATAGGAATTTTGGGTTTTCATGAGGTGTATGCCAAAATCATCCGTATTAAGACAATAAAAGACCTGAAATATTTCAGTTAGTGTGCAATGAATCTAAAATATATGAATGTTAAATTTTCATCATTACATTATGGAAAATAATGAACTTTATCACAATATGCTAATATTTTGAGAAGGACCTGTAATTCACCACATGGTGGAATGACCCCTTGTGACAAAAACTGTGACTTTAAACATTTGCATTCTGGCAGATTTCAGATAAGATGTTACAGTTTCTGTTCCAATTCTGGCCAGCAATGTTACTCTGAAGCGTCAGCTACCTCATTTCTCAAGACAACTCTGTCACCAGCAAGGTCTATATTATGTTTTACCTGTAAAGGTTTCACTGCATTACAGTAATATGATGACACTTTAAACGTAAGAGCTAGATACCATGCCACAAATAGTTTCTCTTTTTAACTTATTTGATTTAATGAAATATAGCCTTTTAACAAACAAGTTTCCACATTCTGTGGACATCCCGTAGAGACATTAGTGATGTGTTGTTGATGAGCAAGCTGCCTCAAAGACTGGACACTTTGTAGTGAATGAAAAGAGATAGTTCCCATAGCGGAGAGGCTAATTTTCAGCTGCTCCTCCTTAGCTCGGCTGAGAATCCATGCAAGTAGGAGTGGGGCTTTATTTTGATGGCACGTGTAACCAATCACATGCAACGATCGACTATGCAATTCAATTCAACCCAGCTTTATTTATAAATCACTTCAAATTAAAACACAGGACCAAGGTACTGTTTAGAATACAAAACAAAACAAAAAAGCAAACTCAAGTATTTAATCTATTTAGACACCCTGCAAAAAAAGAATCCTCACGTTTGAATTTGAGGTGTTTTCATGTCTCGTGTGTGTTTTCATCACGGGTGTGTCTGTTAGTTTTAGTGTCTCAGGTGATACTTATCGTCTCCTTTGTTTCCATCTGTGAGGTGTCAAAGCATGAGTCTTCCTGGAAGCAGAGATTAAAGGACCAAAACCCCCACTGTGCTTCAAATGCCTGCTCTCATTCTGGAAGATTTTCTATCAAACCTCATCTCATCACTCATTCATAGACCCATGTGGGTCAGCTTAAATTCCCTCATCCCTCATTCACAAATTGAGGGCTGCAATATTAATAGCACTCGCAACAGTTTTGGTTTTTAATGGACTTTTTTTGTAGCTACAGGCTCTGAGCATGTAGGCCTGCAGAAAGCCAGAAAGGGAAGAGATTTTCCAAATCATTGAAAACTAGAAGATTCGGGTGTTAAAGTAAAGACTAATAATGTCAAAGATAAACTCATTAACACCATCTTGGAAGTATGCTCGAGTGTCCTATGAACACGCTACATTAAAAGCAGAGAACATCCTGATCTAAGATCACTTCAGCAAACAACTGCAGTGCCCTGAATTTGCTTCATCAAACAACAATCTAAGGGATTTGTACAATGGCTTCAATCAGGAGAAGAGTACAACAATTTCAAAAGCATTATTTATATATCATGACACAATAAAGAAAATGATCAGTATTTGGAGAAAGTGTAGAATGACCACAACTTAAAAAAAAATGGAAATTTCTCTAAAATTATTAAAAAGGCAAGATGGAAATTGGTCAGGAAGGTTGCCATTAGGCTGACAGTAACACTGAAGGAGCTGCAGGAATTTCAAACAAGGACTGGTTGATTTCTACTTGTGACAGCAATCTCCTACATTCTCTATATGCTACACTAAGGTAGGGTAGCACGGTTGCCTTTTTCAGTAGAAATTAAACATCTGGCCTTATTGGAAAAGGTTTTCTGGTCTGATGAAACCAAAGGTTTTTGTTTTGGGCTACAGTGTTTGGCATGAAAACAACACTGTCATCATGCAACATTAACAAGAGAACGCCATGCCAACTTATGTTGTAAATCTACCTTTAGCCTACTGTACAGTCACTTATTTTATATCTTTTTATTATTTATATTTTTCATTTGTGTGAAGCTGGATGCTTCCATTTGTGTCACTTTGTTGCTCGTTTACCTGAATTTCCCACTGACGGACAATAAAATTTATTTCTATTCTATTTTACCCACAAATGCACTCTATATTTCAAATTATCCTCTGTCTTCTAGTACCATCAATGGTCTAGCAAGGGTTGTTTTAGGTGAAATATCTGTACATTAATTACATGATTGCCACACCCCCTGAGACACTGAAAGGGCAGGAAATGATTTGATTTTCAGAGGCAGAATAAAATGCAGTCTGGTCCTTGTCTCATTCTTCTCAGCAGCAAGCAGGGAGCGTCAGCGCCTCATTGACTGTGCATCCACAAATGCATTGGAAAACTTGTCCAAAGCGCAATTGACACATACGTTTAGTTTTTTTATTATCTGGTGCCTATGCACCCCATTTCTAATGTTACCCTGGGCAACTGCCCATTTGGGGCAAAAACCACCCCAGGCATAACTAATGACACTGGCATGAGAAGTTAGTATGTAAGGATGTCAAATTAAAGCCATAATAAACATTAGCATGTTAGCATTAAGCATATGTAATGTTTTCTTATTATTGCTAACAGCATCATGCTACTTCTTGTGAATCTGTAGCCTAATTTAATCAGATATATATAAAGGTCAAATTTCACTGTGTCTAAACATCTTTTTGTAGCTTCTGTTGCCTCATAAGAGATGTTTTAATATGAATAACAGTGAGCATCAAGTAAAGAGGAGTGTTTGTACGATGGGAAAAAGAGGAGGGAGTTTAACTAAATCTTCTCAGCTTCAGTGAAGCTCAGCTAATGCATGTGTAAAATACAGAATTGAGCTTCTCACGCATTTAATGGACCAGAAAGAGAAGCAGACAGACGAGGATGCATCCAGTTCCTGAGTATATTTATAGATAGCGGCTTCTATAGGCGTTTTAGATTTATACAAACATCTTTTATTTTGAGAGTTTATTTTCTGTAACACTGCAAGGCCACGGGAAACAAACACAGGGCACAGCGGGACGCAGCAATCCAAATATCACGAATCAGGGAGGAGGCAGGTGAGAGAGACAGAGAAGTAGAAACAGTGTTATTGATTGTTCTGTGTCTTACCCGTATTGCCTCTGAGCCCACGTAGGAAGGACTTGGTGAACTCCAGCTGGAAGAGCTGCACAGGAAGACAAAGAGAAACACAGAGTAGATATATTATAGCTACTGCCAGCACAGACGTCCACAGGCAGAGCTGCTTTTCTCCTCCTGAGTGTTTCTGTTTGTTTTTCTCAGATATTAGCAAGCTTATAATAGTATTACATACTGTTACTCCCTCAACATTTACTGTCACACAAACAAAGTTGCACAATGTTCTCTGACAAACATCTGTGACCTTGTTGCCTCTAGACTTCATCAGGAATCAATTGAGAATGAGTAAGAAAAGAGAAGTTGTCCTCCTCCTCTCTGCCCCTCCTCTACAACTTGTTTTCTTCATTCCTATAGTTGTTCATTGCTCTGTTAATCCTTTTCTTTGCAATGCTAGTATGACTTCACCATTTCTTCTCTCTTTTGTTCAAACATATATTTACGTGGACGTTTTCGTTCTATGGGAGGACAAAGACGAGACAGACATGCTGTTATTTCTTTCCCTTAACGGTCCCATCCCCTCTTTCTCTGGGCATTGTCTTCCTCTCTGAAACACAATAACAAAAATACCAAGCGCTGCCATCTCCCTTCAGCTGCATGCTCGGGGAGTTGTGTTGCAGTGCTGGACCCCAGAATAAAGGCAACGCAGTCAGTAGTTGTTGGTGCCACTGTCTGTCAGTCACACCTACACTTGACTGTTTTCCAGCCAATTTTTAAAAGAAGCAGTGAAGAAAAGAGGTTTTCAAGGTCAGACCTCAGAGGGGAAGCATGCTATATGTGTGGTGGTGGTTACCTCTGAAAAGAATGGCGTCGGGAAAAGCACACAAAGACCAAATGTAGGGTGGGGATGAGCTGAGATTTTTGGCTGGGTGATGAACATACCTGTGGTTTACCATGTTTTATCCACCTAACCTAAAATATATACCGATTCAAACTTGTTTCCTATAATTTGCAAAGCTACATATTTATTAAGGAAAATATAAAACCCAATCACCATAAGTGGCAAAACAATATATTTGGTGGAAAAATATCACCATGCGTCAATTTGGCTACCAGCCAAATGCTAAAAACATGGTGGTGAAAGGATCATGGTGTGGGGATGCTTTTCTTCAATAGAGACAAAGAAGCTGTCCAGATCTGACAGGAAGGTGAAGTAAGCTAAACATTGGACAATACAGCAAGAAACAAATAGTCAGAGGCCACAAAGGATTTGATACAAGGGTAGAGCTTCACATTCAAGCAGCACAACAACCCTAAACCTACAGCCAGAGCTACAATAGGAGGGTTTAGATCAAAGCATAGTGTGGTATTAGATCAGCTTATTCAAACTGTAGACATGAATCCCATTGAGAATCTGTACCACGATTTGAAAATCGATCATCGCCGACCTTCTCCATCCAATCTGACTGAGCTGGAGCTATTTTGAAAAGAAGATTTTACCTATCATTTCATTCTGATTAGCAAAGCTGGTAGAAAGTTGGAGTTGTGATTAGAGCTAGACGTCTACAAAGCACTGATGCATTGGGGCTGTATACAAAGACACAGAATTTAATTTTACAACATTCAAAACTACCATTTTTTTCTTCCCCTTCACAGTTATGCCTTACTTTATGTTGGTCTTTCTGTCTTGTGACTGAAACATACTGAAAATGTGCAAGAGGTATAAATACTTTTGCAAGGCAGTTTACTTTATACTTGTAACAACCATACTTTGCAAGTCACAAAGTCAAACTCAACCAGTTTTTATTTGTCTATTCTGTTGTGCGTATGTACAGGACATACAGATGAGTTAAACTATTATCACTATGGTACAGAAGCAAAAATAAAACATAAAGGTTTGATATTCAAGTACAAAGAAGCTAACAAATACACCAAAGAGTAACAGCAAAAAATGCACAGTAAGTGATTTTAAGTTGTATTTAATTCATAAAAGGTGCAGAAGTAACATTATTTCTCAGCAGAATAAAAAGAGCAGAAGCAGAACGTCTTTTCTATATTCACAGGATGATAGGGCAGCACAAATAAATTATAAAACAATAGTTTGTATTTATGTGTGTAGAATTTTAAGGAAAATAATATTTTTTTGTTCCCATCATCTTAAAATGAACCCTATATATATTTTAATAGTGCAGGAGAGCGTAGGAGATATTTTCTGTGGATCACACTCTGCATTCTTGTAAAGAGATGTCTGGACATTAGAGGTTCTTGTTTAAGTCCACAACTGGACTCAGGACTCCTGGTTCTATTCACCTTTTTTGGCAAATTATACCCCTTCTTGCAACCATCTACTGCTATTTTTCACCCAACCTTTGTCAATAAACTGTTTGGTATGTTCATATACATGGCATATCAGTTTATGTCTTAAGTTACTTAACTATTTGGAGAAATTATGAAAATGAATACTAAAATCTATCTATCCTATCCTTTCATGCCTCTGATGCCAACACAGCTACAACTTATCACTGTCTGCTAAATATTTCTCATTTGGGCGGTCATCAGGGGTTGAAGCTTAAGAAGGAAACCAAATTACCAAATATTTACCAACTGCTCTTGACTATTTGATATGTGCATCAGGAGATGCAATAAGGCGTTTTCAGCTGTAATCTTACTTGTCTGTGAGCTGCGAGGCTTTGCACCGAGGTATGCCAGGTTCACGTTGGCCTTTCTGCCGTCAATGATGGGGTTCGGGTCTTTGCATGCCCGCTCTGCTGCTGCCCTGTCCACCATGGTCACCTGTAGACAATGTTGCGAATCAATATCACTTTGGAAAACTCTTAAAGCTACACACTGAAGACAAAGCCTCCATGGTCTGTGACCTTAGTTGCAATACAGCCTCTAGGAAATATATTCATATGCCTTGTTTTTCACATTTAATCACAGTACAGCCACAAACTTCAATGAATTTCTTTTGGATGTTATGAAATAGACCAACACAAGGTAGTGCACATGTGTTAAGCGAGATGAGAAGAAAGCTGGTTGTCAACATTTGTTGCTAATAGAAAGCTAAAAAATGTAGCGTGCCTTTGTATTGGACCTCCTTTACTCTGATTTCCTTAAAAAAGATCTAGTGCAACATCTAATCCAAATTAAGCATAAAAACAGCTGTTCTGTGAAGGTCAAGGGCCTTGCTAGGATCAGTGATTCTTTAACGTTTCAGCTTTTGACCCACAAAGTAATTGTGGAAGAGACGTTTGACCCCTATTAAAAATGACCCAATGTAAAATGTTATGTGGAAACCCAACACTTGAACACACTATCCCCATGGTGAAACATGGTGGTGGCAGCAACATGCTCTGGGGATGCCTTACTTCAGCAAGAACTGGGAAGCTGGTCAGAGTTGAAAGGAAGATGGCTGTCACAAATCAGGGAGGGAAATCCTGGAAAAAGCTTATTGGATGATGCTAGACTTGAGATTCGGGTAGAGGTTCATCTTCCAGTAGGACAACAACCCTAAACATACTGCCAAAGCTCCAATGGAATGGTTTAGATCAAAGCATAACTAGTTTTCAAATGTCCTATTCAAAGTCCAGACCTAAATCTAACTGAGTACCTTTAGTAAGACTTCCAACAGATTTTCACAGACACTGTCTATCCAATATGACTAAGCTTGAGCAATTTTGCAAAGAAGAATGCGTAAACATTTCTCTAAATGTTCGAAGGTAGTTGGGACATTAACCAAAAGACTTAGAGCTGTAATTGCAGCAAAGGTGGTTCTACAAAGTATTACCTCAGGTGGCTGAATATAAATGCATGCCACATCTTTACGATTTTTATTTGTAAAAATATTTGAAAATCCTGTATCCTCACTTCACAAAGCAGTTTGTTGGTAAATCCCAGTGTAATACATTGAAGTTGTGGTTGCAACAAAGTGAAAATGTTTTGCAAGCACTGGACTCCCTTTATCTCTCCTGAAAATCATCCAGTGTTTCTTTTTTTTTAATATAAAAGCAAGACAGGACACCCATTCTACCACTTAAGAGGAGAAATCTGCATTTTAATGCTACACCTTGGGTCTAGCGTGGGCAGATCTGTGGGAGGCAGGAGGATTAGATACTGGAATCTACCTTGAGGGAGCGAGCTGAGGAGGGAACAGATGGAAGAGCCGGTGAAGGTCAACAAACACCCACAGAGCAGCTTCAGATAATATACAAAGTAAATTGCAGCTGCATATGACTCTACCACCAATAATTAGGGCAGTGAAACCTAAAACATACATACTTTTGTTTTGCAGACTTTGGGTGCTTATGCAGACAGAGTGCTGGCACTCTTTAGGAATGAAATGAGCAGCTTAACAACATAGATGAAGTCCAATGCGCACAACTCCTTTTCTCTATGAAAAACTCACAAACACGCAAACCCATCCTAACAGAGAGATGGGGGTGGGGAGGCCTGCTAGAGAGGAAGTCAGAATAAAACTACAGCAGCCTTATCTTGCACAGCCAACTGACATGTCACACCTCTGAGACTGAAGACCCCCTCCTCCCCTCAGCAGACAGAGACATCTGCCCACAGCTGCTGCTGCTGCTTATTACAAAACAGAGTGTAACCGACTGCGTGTATTTGCTGCTGCACAGCTCATTTGTAGTTTGGGAATACAGAGATAATTAATGACACACTTTCAAGAAATAACCTGCTCCTCATGCCTCCAGCATGTGACTGGCAGCATCTAACACGCTGCATACGGCTGTTGCTTAAACAAAGTGGCAGTGTGTGGAGCCTCGGAGGCCCTGACAGAAGCTGAGATACTATTTAAGAAAACAGTTATTAGGAATAAAGCCTGCTGAAGTCAGCAAAGTGGAGATCTCAACTCACAAAGCCGTATCCTCTGGATTTCCCCGTCTGCTTGTCAGTGATCACCACCGCCTCGTCGATGTCCCCGAAAGTCTCGAAGTATTTCCGAAGTGAAGCGTCGCTGGTATGGTAGGGCAGCCCGCCGACGAAGATCTTGGTGTAAGTTGTGTCCTTCTCCATGGTTGGGGGCATTATTTCTAACGGAACCCCGAGCAGCTGACCCAGAAACAGCGGCGAAGTCATAAAGCCGGAAAAAAACAAAGACTAAACAGCGCGACGAAAGGAGAGAAAAATAACTTTACGTGCGGCGGTCGCAGGAAGCTCCTATATTAATAATAAGGATAAGAAAGCATCCATGCTTCAGCCTCAATCGGAGCTGTTCGGATAGTCGACGCAGTGGACAGGTGTCTCCATACCTCCCGACCTGGAGAAAACAAAACATGCAAAGTCTTCAAGCTCCGGCGGCGCTTTCCTTCTCTGTGCGTCTGGTCCAATAGACAGGCGGTGCGTCTGTTCCCATCGGAGCATCCCGCCCTCAGCTCCACCCTGTCCCTGCTGTGCGAGCACAAAGGAAACCCCCACCACACTGAGACTATAACACGGAACTGTTGAACGCTTTGGTAGAGAGAGTGATAAATAAATCTGTTCACTCTGAGGTAGAAGTCCAGATAAACCAAACAACTCCGCCCGAATTAAAATATATGAATATTTAGCACATGTCTATTACTGATGTGTTGTGACAACACTTCTTTAGCGATAAATCTCATCTTAAATGGTGCTGCTTTTGGAAAGAAAATGTATTTGTGGGTTGAGCCCATGAAAAACTTGAAAATCCTCTCTGCCAATTCAAAACAGATCATTCTGCTCTTGACTCTTTTTTGCATTTCTTGGACTGGAAGATTGAAGTTTGATGTAACAAGACCTATTGACAATTTACAATATATTCATATAACAAACAGGGGCCTCAGCAATGTATGGTAGAAGCATCCACAGCCATAGCAGCCTGGCTCCACCTTCTCATACTGCTCAGCAACTTGGTCACACATTGCTGTGGGATGACATCCATGGGTCAACAGACAATGTGGATTTGAAGTCACTTTGGTCAAGAACAGTATGCCCAAGCTGGGTTAAGATCAGCACTGCAGGCAGGCCATTTCATCATCTCCACTTCCAAATTCAGTATAACGCTCTGTAGGGATGAGCAATGACATCTCGGAGGTTAGAGTTCAGTCCTTGCGAATGCAGATATGGGATTGCCACTGGTTGTTGCATCATCTATTTGCTATACCTGTTTATTGTGGGTTGGCTAAAGTCTCTTTCCAGCTGTCAGTGGGTGAGACACAGGACACACCATGGACAGGCTGCCATTCTATCACAGGGCAACACAGCCAGGCAGACACATATTTATACCTAAGGCCAACAGTGCTAACAATAATTGCACCATGCAGCCCTGGTTCCACAGCCCCATCTCAATATCTCTCAGCATTGAGATGGCCTTCAGTCTTGCTTCTCTAGTGAGGGAGATGCTGCTCCACACCAGTACCTCCATCACAAGCTGTTCACTTTGGCAGAGAAGATTTCGCAAGTTTTTCATTATCGCAACCCACATAATCAACTCTGCTGCTCCTACAAAGGCGTTTTCCTTACAAATGTGGCAGAAATTAAAGGGAAATAAACTGGATGATCAACAGTATAGGACTTATTGCCAAGAAGCATTGTCACAAGAACAAAGAAATTGATATTAAGCTTTAATCTTCACTGAAGATAACTTTCCTTGTTTTGTTTTATTGGAACACTAAAACCTGCAAAGATAATATTTCATAACCTTGATGCATTTGAATTCCCCGTAATAACATCCAGCTGTATGGAAAAGACATGTATAAAAACTTGCTGTGGAGACACAGTGGCTCCAAAGATTTTCTATAGAATTAAGACTGATAGACATAATCCTAACAGATTGATTTAGGATTATTGTTGCATAACCAAAATGTTTGTATCCGATAGAAAATGAGAAAGACATCTTTCCTAAAAACAAAAAATAAACAATGCAAAAGGTGTATCAATTAAAAATAATCAGTTTGTATTTGTATTTTCATAAAAGATAGCAAATCAAAAATTATTTTTATACTTCTTAATAATCAACAGACAAATCTTTTTGGGCATAGCAGTCATCAAACTCTTTTAATTGTTGACCAGTCTTTTGCATGTTTCTACTCCTAGTGTATAGATTTATCTTTGATGATGAGTGTTTAAGGTTGGAAGGCCTTCTTGCATCACCCTAATCTTTAGGTCCCTACCCATATCCTCTATCAGGTTCAAATATGGAGTCTGACTTTATATTACATGTTGGTAAAATTAAAATATTACAAAATTGTACAGAAAATGAGTCACATTAAATGTGAGTGATTTGTCTCGGTGTCATGTTTTGAATTACAAAAAAATTAAGTTTTTAATGAGTGTGTACACTTTTGATCGGCTGTACACAAGTACGGCACTTGTTTAAATTTGTCTTTTACCAAGGACAGTGCATAAGTGAATGTGCATCAGATGTCAGCCTCTATGTCAAAGTCTAGGCTAAATTATCTGAACACATCTTTTAAATTAGACATTTTACATAAGAAAACTACTACAAAAGTAATGAGACTATCAAGGTATTTTAAAAAAGTGCCTCTGTTCCTCAACAGTACTTGGGTCAGGTTTTTAGAAGCTTTGTCAGTACTTTAAGGAGCCGCTGAGTTCAGCAGGTTTGTAAGCGTCAGAAGGCGGGTTATGGTGTCCTTAAAGCGGTGTCAGATCCATTAAGGGAGGCAAAATCTTCAGGAGCAAACAAAAAGCAGGGTGGGTCTCACATGTAGGAGGGCATACAGCAGGAAATGAGCAGAAGATGAAAGCAAGGCTGCAGACAGCAACGTGGTGGACGATGACTCAACCCTCACTGACTTCTTTCACACTCTGAATCCCCTTCACATGTTGATAGCCCCTCATCCACTCACACACACTAATGTTCCCTTTATTCCCGGCCAAGATGACCTTTTGCTTGCAGTTAGTTGCTCCTGAAAGGAATGGTTACCAAGGTTACAGACTACTTCAGCAATAAATTCAACTGTGCACTTGAAAAAACAAACCACAACTGACACATTGTAATGTTTAAATATAAATTTGTATTTACATCAATATTAACATCAAGAAACAAGGTAAGAAAAAAACCCAACAGTATTTTATATCCTGTGATCATGACCGTGTGTTTTCCAGATACGTGGTCGGTTTTCATGAGCTCCTGCAACGTCAAAAGAAGAGTAACATTTCCTGTTTTCAATATTTATATTCCTCAAAGAGACAGGGGGGCGTTAGAAAACAGCTCCAGTCTGTTGTTAAGAGACATAAAAATAACATCGATCAAGAATAAAACCTCCTCTCTAGCTTAAAACAACATTCTTGATAAAATGTGAGCACCACATAGAAAAATCAACTGTCCGTAAGGTCCACAGAAAGAAAACCAAGATTTGAACCACCTAAGCAGAACCAGACAACTCTATTATTGTCTACGCTACTCTATTTCAGACAGATGAGAGTATTTTATACGGAAACCCAACTTTTGCTCCACTTACATTATAGGTTGTGTGCAACAGTAAAAAGCACACGAGTACTTACACAATCAGCGGAGCTGTTTTTATGCACTGCAGGATGACAAACAGATATCTTTGGATTGAACATGTGTTCAAAGGTAGAGTACGCAACAAAAAGCTCCAGAGGAAACACAAGAGAAACTTAAATGAAAAACAAAACAAAAATGACCAATGGATACGATTATGATTAAAATTCCTCCTTCGGTGGCCGTAATCTGAAGTACAACTACAAGACAGGTCTGAACGACTGACTACATGGCCAAGGTTCAAAGCACTTGGGCCTCAGGAGAGAAGCTAGAGCTGCAAACTGAAGCTAAAGGTCAAGTTCAGAAGATATCAAAACCACCCTCATACTGGCAAGAGGACTGGGCCCATAGAAAACAACACAATTATGTGTCGCTTCTTCTTCTGGGTAGGCATATTTTAGGATTTATTTTTACAATAATTTATTTTTTAAAGAAAAATAACTTATTTTAAAAAGTGTAACAACCCACTAGCACCTGTATGCTTCTGACTACATTCTAGGAAAATAGGAAGAGGTTCAGGATTTAAGGATTAGAAATAAAAAAAGTGCTTTCAGACGGCGGGAAAATGGCAGTATATTGAAGAAATATACACGTACTGCATCCCCAAAAAACAGGTGCTTTCTTTTCAATGAATGTATTGAAAAGAAGAGCCGACCTATGACAGAATAAGAAAATTACACCTTTAAATATTAAGCCTTACAATCTGTGCAAAAACAGTATGTGAGCTAGAAAAGCATAAATATATTTATATATAGTACATTTGAAGCATATTTACAAATCCTTTTTACAGACAAAAGAATGTAAAATGTTCTAAACAAGACATCTAGTTTAATACTGGAGTACCAATCTTTGGGTGCACAATGACTCAGCTTTGTCCTCAGAGGGAAACCAGGAGGAAGGATTATTGTGCGATATTTGCAGGCCAATACGATCATCTACCACTTGCAATGTGATGGGATCTAATTTCTGTGAAGATAACTAGCTTATTTCATTGCAGCAATGTGTGCAAACTGACTGGATTTTTGTGGACACGAACTAGACTGGATTTGCAGCTCTAAGCTAGGAATGCATGTTCTTTTTGTTTCATCGTTACAATTTCCCCATTATTTTCTGTGAACTTTAGCATCTCAGCCACTAGAAATATAAATCTGGTGTGAGAATTAAAGGCGGTCAGAGACCATCTGATTGACCCAATATATTACCAGCATGTAGGGTGTCTATGGATGGGCATTGAAATATGATTTTCAACCAAATATTGCATCAAAGCTATACTTTGCAACTGAGTTATTGAAACTTTGTAAATAGCAACAACCACAGGGTATATTGTGCAACATCTTTAAATGAAATCAATAAAGCATTGGGAAGATGTGAGCCTCCTTTTCAATAAAACCACAGATGCACCAGTCAGAGATTTGTAGCCAATCACCAATTACCAATTTTGTAAAACTTTAGTTTGAAGATACTGAATTCAATCAAATCAGATTTTTTTCAGTATAAAATGCTTTTAGTAAAATAAAAAAATTCCTCAAAAAACAGACCACAAATTAAGAGCTGTCTCTATCTGCATCTCTGAAGATATGAAAATACATTAAAGTTAAGGGACATAGGGATCTAGAAATAAAACCCAACCTAAAGAAACTGTGGAGTTTCTCATTTAAAAGATTATAGCTCACAATTGTTTTTATCACACACTAAAAATATAATTTTTTTCCCATATATTAGTTATTTGAAAGAAGTAACAGCTGTGTCAACCTAATATTTGAAACAAACGTTGTGACTTACTTGTATGTATTAGATTGTTAAATCATCCCTTGGTTTACTTTAATTACAAAGCAGTCCTAAGCAGCCTTTTGGTATTGATCAATCATTAATTAGTTATTTACGACCATAGGAGGTGTCAAACTATGAAACAGAGAGCATTTGGTGTTACACAGCTCTGTAGTTAATAATTGTTTCACTAATATTTCAAAATAAAAACAAAATATTTACATTGCCGACCTCGTAAATTGTTTTTAGTGTCTTATATCAGTGAATGCTAACATTAAACTCTGTGTGAATTCCCAGTGGAGTTTGTAGATTCCCGAAGGTATTATCAAAGGCCACAATCCAACAAATAAATACTTTGTCAAACAAATATTCCTTTATGTGATAATTTAAATAAAACTGCAATTTATGCATTAAATAAACAAAAATATCTCAATATTTGTGCAAATTCTGTCATTTAAAAAAAATGACAGGTTAATAATTAAATGTGTAAGTCATCAACTAAAACTACACTTTATTATATGTTAAAATCATATATAATTACTTCAGTAATAATATTTCCTGTAATACATTTCATTGTTGGCCCTGCTGACTCCCTCTGGCAGACAAAATAAATTTGCAATGTCCTTCAGTATAGGACTATGAATCTGTTAAATAAATATATGTGTTTTAACCAGGCACGTTTTGCTCCGTTTTATCAGTCATTTATACCGGGTTTGTTTTGGTTCAAAGATTCCTTGTAAAGGAAGAGGTCTGAAACAAACCAGGAAAGGGCTGCTTGAAGCAGCCAAAGTCATGACTGAAAGAGGACCACAGGTAAGAACATAAATAATAAGATTTTATATAGTCAACATGCACCTGTTTGGTTGTGAACTTATGTTGAATTTTACAAGCAACCAGTTTAAGAGTTATCAATGATGTTAAGATGTACTTCAGTTAAATGTAGATTAATTTATAGCTAATTTCTTGCCTCTAGAAGGAAAGTGATCAGATGAGATGGAGGCAGAAATAACAAGAGCCACTGAACTACAGTCAACACAGGGAGGATGAGACAGTGAGGAAAAAAAGAGAGTAGACTGAGCAGAAAATAATATGAGGGAAAGAAGAAAATGTACATAAGTAATCAAACAAACTCAAACATAAATAGAAGAGGTTTAACGTAACGTTTGGTTGTCAGTCAGCAGTGTCAATAGGCTGTATGTTTTCTCATGGTGACACATAACACTAAGGTAATTCAATTCAATTCAAAAATACTTTGTTAATCCCAAAGGGAAATTGAATTGTCTGCAGTTCCATGTTAAGGTTTAAGGCGCATGTTTTTGCACATGTCTCCATGTTTACTATTGGAAGTACATCAAAGTACATTGAACTGTAAAAGCTGGGTGAGATTCTTGCTAAGATTCCGCCCCAGAATCTGGCCATATGTGCCCTTTAGTTGTCTCTGCACGCCCCTGATTTTAACATATAATGAATACAATTGTTTTGTTAATGATTAATTATCCATGTGTTTTGTGAACTACTGAAAAATTAAAATAATGATCAATTAATTCATTTTAAGTATACTAAATTTTTTTTAAAATCATCACATATTTAAATGTCTACATTGCACCTTTTTCTTGTATTTAATTGTGGCACTTTTAACCCTTGAAAATGTATGGTGTTTTTACGGATGGCATAAAAGATCAGATGTTAACTTCTGACTGGCTGACCCATCAGTACTGGTCAAGTGTAAAATTGACCCTCCCGGATGAAGCAGAGGATGGATCCACATCACGTTTGACCTATGCAGGAGCCGGCATGTTCACCATAAAGTGGTTGAAATTTGTGCAAGATAACCAGAATGTTTCAATTTGTGTTACAACTACTGCTAAATGGTAAAAAGATAACCTCAATCTGTAAAACATGAGGAAAATGACCCTTTTAAAAGGCTTTTAAAAACGTCTTATAAACGAATAACCTTTTTCTCTGGTTCCCACTGAGGAACAAAGCCTGCAAGTTTACCCCACTATAAATCTAGTATCTTGAGAACTTAAAGAAAATTTTAATAGAAAAAAAACTGAAAATGTTTGCTGCTATTTAGTAATTCTTGAATAAAGGCCTCTAAATTGCCACAATCCATTTGCTGTTGGCTTTTCCTTAAAGTGCAACGAGCCAACAGGTTAGTTCAGTCCTACTCAGCTGCATCCTGGATGACGAGACAATGTGCTACTTAATAACATTCATGTGAGCGTCACAACCTGACGGCTCATTAGATGGAGCTGTGTATGCAGGGATCCTCCAGGAGCAGCAGAGCGATGGCAGATGGAAAGATCAGAATCCACATTTTTACATCTGAATTGACTTCCTGGTACATTCGACAAAAGAAGAGGTTGTCTAAATACGTTTACCCATGTGATATAGCTTCACCGTTTGGTCCAATAAAAGGATATACAGAGGAACACAGGCTGCTCAGAAAGGGAGGGACAGCAAATTCATGTCTGTCTCTCTGCGCATCATGGAGAAACAGTTTGTCAGATTTTTAGGAAGGCTGTGTATTTCATCTGACAGTCTGTCTTGTTTTTCCTCCGGCTGCCAGACTGACATTACTGGCCATCATTCCAGAGGGAAGTTCACTCCCCCGTCTGGTGGGAATGTGGCGCTACACCGAGGATCATAACATGCCTGGTTTAATTCCACACACACTGCAGCGCAGCAGCTGTCTGCCAAATCTGGGTGGTGATCACAGTGACACAAAAGCTTGTGACGTGTCCATCAGCAGTATTTCTGGATCATCAGGAGGAAAAAAAACAGAGCGTGAGCATTTAAAGAGAAACTGACCAACAGAGTTCATCTTAAAATAGTAAAGGCATATTAAAAAAGTTATTGGTTCTTGTATCTGAAAAATTATTTCCGTGCTGAGATACAGCAGAGGGAAAGAGACACAAAGTAGATATCTGAACAAAGAAAAGCATCTTTTTATTGAATCTCTTAGAACTGATCTCTTTGTTAATAAATGTTATAACCAAGGAGAAATTTTGGATTTATAAAGATTCACTATCAGAATGAATATCTAATTGATTTCTGACTTTCATTGATCTTTTTAGAACCGTTCTGTTTCCAAGGGTGATTGGTCAGATGAGACAATGATTGTGCTATTTGGCCACAATAAAAAGAGGTATGTTTAGGGGAGTCGACATAAGGCTTTTGCACCTAAAAACACTATACCAACTGCCAAGCATAGGGGTGGCAGTAGTAATCTATGGGCTGTTATGCTGTTAGTAATGTTGTTCCATGGCATGTGGTACCTCAGAGGTTTTCAACTTTACCTGAAATCAACAGTTAGACAGCTGATACTTGGAAAATTCACACTTAGTTTAAATGTATCCTCTCAGATCTGATATTTATTTTAAATCACTAAAGTTGTATATTGATAACACTCTGAAAAAAGAATAGTTAAAAAAAATCACTAAAAAGGCGCAATTATTAAGGTATTCAGGCCCATAACGAGTATATGTAAACCTTTCATCAGAACTGTACATGTAAATATTTTTCATTAAATCAAATGTTAGTCTGTACCTTAATTCTTTAAAGTTAGTTTTAAAAATTATACTATATGTAGCCCATTTTTACAAGCTTAGTTTTAAAATATGGCACAGCTAAATTTAAAATATTTGGTACAGTGCCACTATAAACAATTGTTTCTGTGACACCTGAAAACATGATTTATAATATCATTATATCAAAAGCAGACAGGATAAAGTTATTTTCTAGACGCTTTTAGCGTATGTGGTGTTTAAAATTTGTTTGCAATTGATAGGTAAATTATGGACGTTTTGGTTTGAGAAGCATGGGGCCAACAACAGACCCTTGTGGGACTCCTTTGGATATAGGATTATATGCTCTTGAGATGTACAGGTCCTTCTCAAAATATTAGCATATTGTGATAAAGTTAATTATTTTCCATAATGTCATGATGAAAATTTAACATTAATATATTTTAGATTCATTGCACACTAACTGAAATATTTCAGGTCTTTTATTGTCTTAATACGGATGATTTTGGCATACAGCTCATGAAAACCCAAAATTCCTATCTCACAAAATTAGCATATTTCATCCGACCAATAAAAGAAAAGTGTTTTTAATACAAAAAACGTCAACCTTCAAATAATCATGTACAGTTATGCACTCAATACTTGGTCGGGAATCCTTTTGCAGAAATGACTGCTTCAGTGCGGCGTGGCATGGAGGCAATCAGCCTGTGGCACTGCTGAGGTCTTATGGAGGCCCAGGATGCTTCGATAGCGACCTTTAGCTCATCCAGAGTGTTGGGTCTTGAGTCTCTCAACGTTCTCTTCACAATATCTCACAGATTCTCTATGGGGTTCAGGTCAGGAGAGTTGGCGGGCCAATTGAGCACAGTGATACCATGGTCAGTAAACCATTTACCAGTGGTTTTGGCACTGTGAGCAGGTGCCAGGTCGTGCTGAAAAATGAAATCTTCATCTCCATAAAGCTTTTCAGCAGATGGAAGCATGAAGTGCTCCAAAATCTCCTGATAGCTAGCTGCATTGACCCTGCCCTTGATAAAACACAGTGGACCAACACCAGCAGCTGACACGGCACCCCAGACCATCACTGACTGTGGGTACTTGACACTGGACTTCTGGCATTTTGGCATTTTCTTCTCCCCAGTCTTCCTCCAGACTCTGGCACCTTGATTTCCGAATGACATGCAGAATTTGCTTTCATCCGAAAAAAGTACTTTGGACCACTGAGCAACAGTCCAGTGCTGCTTCTCTGTAGCCCAGGTGAGGCGCTTCTGCTGCTGTTTCTGGTTCAAAAGTGGCTTGACCTGGGGAATGCGGCACCTGTAGCCCATTTCCTGCACACGCCTGTGCACGGTGGCTCTGGATGTTTCTACTCCAGACTCAGTCCACTGCTTCCGCAAGTCCCCCAAGGTCTGGAATCGGCCCTTCTCCACAATCTTCCTCAGGGTCCGGTCACCTCTTCTCGTTGTGCAGCGTTTTCTGCCACACTTTTTCCTTCCCACAGACTTCCCACTGAGGTGCCTTGATACAGCACTCTGGGAACAGCCTATTCGTTCAGAAATTTCTTTCTGTGTCTTACCCTCTTGCTTGAGGGTGTCAATAGTGGCCTTCTGGACAGCAGTCAGGTCGGCAGTCTTACCCATGATTGGGGTTTTGAGTGATGAACCAGGCTGGGAGTTTTAAAGGCCTCAGGAATCTTTTGCAGGTGTTTAGAGTTAACTCGATTCAGATGATTAGGTTCATAGCTCGTTTAGAGACCCTTTTAATGATATGCTAATTTTGTGAGATAGGAATTTTGGGTTTTCATGAGCTGTATGCCAAAATCATCCATATTAAGACAATAAAAGACCTGAAATATTTCAGTTAGTGTGCAATGAATCTAAAATATATGAATGTTAAATTTTCATCATTACATTATGGAAAATAATGAACTTTATCACAATATGCTAATATTTTGAGAAGGACCTGTATTCAGATATATTAATGGTCTTCAGACTAAACATGAAGGAATGTTCCTTAATTACTAAGACTCCCACTCTCTGCACAAACCTGATCGGGCCCCATAGGCATCCTCCCCATAACCATTGGGTTCATTCCCATCTGTCCACCCATCGGTCCCATATGACCTCCTCCTCCACTGGCCGGCATGGCCCCATTCATCATCATGCCTCCATACTGCCCTGGATTTCCCTGCTGCCCAAACTGCTGCTGACTCAGTGGTGCCTGCGGCCCAAACTGCTGCTGAGGGTATGAACTAGTGACAAAAGAGTGAAAGGCAGACAGGATTTAACTTAAAAAAACTTTAGTAAAACTGACAGACAGGTGTAAAGAAGTGACGGTGTCATACCTGTTGCGTCCCATGCCTCCCTGCGCCCAGCCTTTCATATCAGTACCCGGGTATATGGGCCCCCCCTGTGAGTGCTGTTGCATCATGGGGTTTTGAGGCCCCATGCGACCCGGCATCATGGCATTAGGAGGACTTCCACCTGCTGGGCCAAAAGAGGGGTCACCTTGGTGGCCCATGCCTGTTGAGAAAAAGCATTCAGTGTCTCTCCTTCATCACACTGGAAATAGTACAAAATAGCATAAAAAATTAAAAAGAATTGACCTTATTATCTCATCTGTAAATAATTTATTTTACCAAAGATTGCTGTATAGCTTAGATTCACCAGAAGGGAGCAGCAGCATTCTCTAAACTCACCATAGCTCCCACCATAGCCAAACTGCTGGGGACCTGGCTGACCCATGTTTGGTCCTCCCATGGGGCTGTCCATGCCCCCAGGAGCCGTCACGTTTGGAGGGGGACTGAAACCCCCCGCAGCAGCAGCGGCGGCTGCAGCTGCTTGCTGCTGTTGCTGTTGCATCATCATCATCATGCGCTGCCTCCTCATGTGCATGTTAACCACGTCTCGGTTACGCTGAACCATCATCTGAGCATTTATGAAACCCTGCTGCACAAGGCAGATGTCTTGTTCATGTTTTACTTGGCAAAATTATCCGCTGCTCAAAACATAAAGATTACAATCTTTATTTTAATACATTTAATACATTTTACCTGTCCTCCCATGCCGGGCTGCATGCCAGGCCTCATGCCAGGGTTTCCTCCTGGGCTCTCCATCTTCATTGCCATGCCCTGCCGTGCCTGATTCATGAACTCGACAAAAAGAATAACAAATTTAGAGAAATAGAAGAGATAATATAACATTTTTCCACTTTCTGATCATCTGTTAGTCAATGAGACTAACAGGCAAGTTTCATTTTTTTAGTTTTGAGTATTGGAGCAGAATGAATTAAAATAGTAGAACAGAAAAGTTGCTGCTAAGCACAATGGTACAATTAAAAACAAACAAAAAATCAGAAAACTAAACAAAGATGTGATGCATAATCATATAAAAATGTAGGTTTTGCTGTTATGTTTTGGCACTTTGGATTATAAAAAAAATACTGACAACTGCTGACTTCAACAGGAAAAAAAATTTAACCCCAAAATGATCAGTAAATAACAGTGAGACGTGGGTCTTTACTATAATCAATTTTATCCATGGTTTTAATCTGTTTTCAAAAAATGGAACCTGTAAAAATCTGACAGAAAAAAATGGATGGATGGAACATTTTCCAGACCGACTAGATTTAAACATACTGGCAAGCTATGGATAAAATCATGAATAATTGTTGTGTAAAGCCATGTATATTCTACCTGCAATCCTACCTGCTGTCCCTGTAGCCTTTGCTGCAGCTGCAGCCTCATTGGTTTGTTTGCATTCATCATCCTCGGTCGCATCATGTTGGTTCGGGGATGCCCCATGCCCCCCATTCCACCCATTCCAGGGAAGCTACCACCTTGGCCCATTGGCGAGAGCATGGGCCCAAACCCGCTCTGCTGGCCCTGCCCCTGCATGGGGTTTCCTCCATAGCCGGACTGCATAGGCAGGCCAGGGGTTCCGGGATAGCCACCTCCATACAGAGGCTTTTGGTCAAGCATCATGGATGGGTCCTGGCCTGCAAAATGCTCCAGCTGCTGCTCTGCTCCCTGGGTCTGCAGCACATAGGACAAGGAGGACAAAGACAGGTTTGTCAAACTTCTCAGTTTAATTGATTCATCTCCGCCTGGTCGGCTCAGTAATTGCCTTTTTCTAAGCAGCACAGACGGACTCCTTAAGGCTCATCTATCTCCCTTCAGTGAGAGGACAGTGAACACAGTGAGTCATGACTGAAATTTTGAATGCAAAAATTAATGAGGCGGTCTGTCGTGACTCACAGTATGACAAATAATCTTTTCTCCTCTTTGCAACACTTTCAGAGAGCGCTACAAGCCTACACATGAGATTGTCTGCTTTTTGACACCTTACCTGGCTGACAAGGTCTGGGATACCAAGAGCTCGGTCTATCTCCTCCAGAGCGATGCCGTCTGTGTTATTTAGCAGTGAATCCAGCTGGTCCAGAAGTGCCCTCTCATCACTCTGACCCTCACTGGTGGTGGGAGGAACCAGAAGATCATCTAAGGGGTTTCCAAACTGTCGCCTACAACACACAAACAGAAAAAATTAAAAAGGTTCAGATTACGGCTGGTAATGCAAAGTGAATGCAAACTATGAAAATTTTTACACTTACCTGTTTCCTTCCGTGTTCATCATTGGTTCAGGCCAGGAGGGGGACCGGCTGGGCTGGCCCTGCTGGCTGAAGGGACTCATACCCATGCCCATATCAGAAGAACCTCCTAAACAATCAAATAAAAGGAAGGAAGATAACAGTGAATGAGATGCAGGGGTTTTAGTAGAAATTGTGCAATGAAAGTCCAATTTCAGCAAAAATACGTAAGAATCAAAAGGAAACTGTAGCAGTTTTAAAGTACTAATGGTATTACAGTAATAAACAGTTTATACTTACATTATTGGAACCTATGTTGACAGGGCAGCTTTATTTTAAATATATTTAACTTATGACTGCACATTAAATAGTCTTATAGTTCAGAATGGCACTGTCACACTCTTACTAACAAATAAAATGGTCAATAGCACTTTTTATAACAGGAAGCTAATTCATAAAGGTAAGAGAGTTTAAAACATTGTAATTTTCTAGATTTAGATGAAAGGAATCCTCAAATTTTTTTGTGAGTTAGCTCAAAACATTTTAGACCCTCCATACACAGCTTCGTTTATAACTTGCCAGGGGTTACATCTTAAAACACTGCAAACTCAGGGGTAATGTGTAGCTTTAAAATATTTAAAATAAATTGTGTGCTGTATCAGCCACCAGAGGCAGCATCGAGAGAAAGATCTAGTCACATATGTGTTAAATGGTTTTAAAGTGTTGATAGCACATAGTCTTGTGATGGAAATTCTTGCAGTAAGCATTTCACAGTGTATGATTTTTTTTCATCTTACTCCTCAGAACATCTGTGTTAGGGAGTAAGCTGTAAAGCCATTATCAGAAGTTTAATGGTTCAGACCCATCTTTAGGACAATGTCAGTTAGGGCAGTTAGGTCTGTTCCTAGATAAGCTTGTCACTGTTGAACTCAAGAAGGGTTGGGGTCATAGAACATGGACTCTTTGCAATTGAGATAACACTGTCATGTTCTGGTATAAATACTGTGTGTAAATGTTGATCGGGGCTCTGTTCAACTGACTTGCTTGGTGACAGAGTCATTCAAACGCTGAATGCCTTTGAATAAAACTTATAAAGACAAAGTCCGGATTTTCTCTTGTTATGAGTCAACTTCTACCCACTTTGATAAGAAAATTCCACAACAATTTTAGCGTCACGAACAGGATCTAACGTGCCAGAGGAGACCGCAGGAGGGGACACGGACGCCTGGCCAGCCTGGAGACGTTGTCCTCAGTCCACCTCTATATTACGGTAGTGGAGTCCGGGTGCCCGCCTGCGGCTTCTGGCTGATTGGATACGAACTAATTGTCTACAAATATATCTGGGTGAGAAGTTGCTCTGTATGATATAATGTATATTTTTTTTACACATTAACCATCATCTCCTAATTAATTAATTAGGTTCCAGAGTTGCGAGAGGGAGGACATCAGCTGAGGGCCCGGTTACCCTGTAGAGGAATGGCAGGGAGGTTCTTATTGGTAACAATTGGTGGTTTTTAGCAATTTTCTACACCTCATAAAGGAGAAAAGCCAGTCGGCAGACGTGCCGCTGAACAGGTAAAAAAAAATGGTTCCGGAACCTTGAGGCATCAGGGGTGTCTCCTTCTTCATACTCTGATTTATAAAATAATGAAAGGGAAAAGTGGGGATGATTGTGTGAAATGTGCTTTAATTTGGAAGATAAATTTGGTTTTTCACAGCGTGGAAGTTTGAGTGTAAATAAGTTAAATAGTTTAAAAAGTTTCAAGTAAAACAGTTGATGGAAAAATAAAAAAAAACACAAGGAAAAGATTAAAAAGCACAGAGTGCATCAATTAAGGGGTTAAAGAGTTAAAACTTTCCTGAAGGAAGTTTTGTTTGTCTTAAATATTGCGATCAGTCGGGAAAAGAAGGTAAAAGTGAAAAGGGACATTAGAGAGTCGAAAAGAAAGTTGTTTTAGAAAGAATTATAGTGCATGTTATGAAAGGAAGTGACAGGCAGGGGGACAACTGACTGACTGATAATATTTCTTTGTGCAAAATCTGAACCTATACTAAACTTTTTCTTCTGCCTCTCTCACACACAAATACACACATATATGGGATTTGAGTTCAACATCTGCGTTTTTGAGTCTGGATTTTAGAAACCTGCCCTTCTCCATGGCTACTCCGCCAGAGACGCTTCTCCAGCACGGCCTGAAAGAGAGAGTTTTGCCTTCCTGCATGTTGAAAATCGCAGTGTGACTTTCTACAAGAAAAAAAACCGAAACTCAGAAGAAGTCTGGACCCACTGAGATGGACAAAGATCCATGCTGTTTGCAAGAGCCAGAAGAGCGATACACTGGATTTATATTGAAAGCACATCTTATGCGGGCAGAAGAGAAACCGGAGCAAAGTTTCTTCTTTCTCCCTCCTGGAGAAGTTAAAGTGGACAAAGAATGATTGAATGTCTCACCAACAGACCTGGGAAGGGCCTGGTTGGTTTTTGGACTGATAGAGGACTGTGTGCCTGACAGTCTGACTCTGGAGCGATTTAGAAACTGATGGGTGTAACGTACAAACACACACACACATAAATCCTTTCCTATTTTCTGCAATGAAGAACGCTTATTAACCGCTGCTCATGTGACGCTTGCTTGACGTTGACAGATATAGCGGGTTAAAATATTATTTTAGGGTTAGAAAAGTATCTTTAAAAGGGTGATAACTTAACTCATTTTCCAGTTAATTCTTTTAGAGAAACAAGTTCTCTTTTGTCGTGGAATATTCAGGGTCAATTATTATAGTTATTAAAAGTTATGAAAATGCAGAGGAAGTTACAACATCTCCAAAACTCAGCAGTAACCATGTGTTTCTATGTTATTCTCAGGACAGATCTCATGAAGGAGTATTTTTAAAACCCAGCGAATGCGTAAAACCTGATGGGTTTCTCCTTCAGGTATAATTTTCTGTTGTCAGAGTTTGTATCCCATAAATCTAATGGGTAGAGACCTCATTAAAACAGGCTTAGTTCTACTGCAGATGGTCTTCATACAGTCTCTGACACAGTACTTACAGTTTGGTGCAGTTTATGTCCGCAAGTGTTAACTGACGCTTATGGAAAGTACAAATTCATTGTTTTTCACAGCAGCTGCTGGGAAGAGGTTATATTGGTTTTTTTTCTTCCCTCTTCTGATTCATGCAGCGTGTTGATTTACACTGTACCTTATATCAGGTCCTGACAAAAACTATGAAAGGTTTGGTTCTGCAGGTTCTTTTTTCTCCCTTTGGAGAAGGAAAGGACACCTGATCAGTTCTGTGTTGCATAGAAATATTAAAACACTTGTTGTTTTCTAAGATATCACCAGCTAAAAAACTTTTAAAACTTTGAGAGTAATTGGTTTTGTTAAACACATTTCCCTTGGTAAAACAAACCTCTAAAATGAGTATGAAAAATTGGGTTATTTAGAAAGAATCTGATTGGACAGTGGTACCACACAAAAATTAAACTAATCTCATGTTTCCTAAAAGACTCTGCATGAAAAGGCCTTCAGAACCGTGGAGTTATTTTCCACCACAGTAACAAGTTTTTTTAAGCATGCTTTTTCTTTATTTTAAAACAGATCTGTTTTTTTATTTTGTTTTTGTTTTTTTAGCATAATGTTTGTCTGAAGCTTCTTATGAACTGGGTTAGAAGCAAATATGATCTGAGGTAAATTAGGAGCTGTGAACTAATAATTTTAAATCTGATTATTGTCCAAGCAGAAACAATATATTTAGCCAATCCTTCAATCTCTGCAGAAAGTTAACACCATTGTTCAATGCAGTAGTACTCAACTTGTGGTTCTTGGACTCCTGAAGCCTGTAAGCTATAGATTTTGGGTCCATAAAATTATAATATTTAATTAAAGGTAGGCTGATTACTTATTAAAATAGATCTAAGCCAATGATGAGTTCCAGTCATTTGGTGGCTTTGAAATGCAATAATACTCAAAACTTTCTACTCTGGGGACACAGATTGGGGTTGAAGAGTTTAGTTTTGGAACCAAGGTTAGGACTTGTATAACGGAATAAAGACAAGTAAAATCCTTCATTTTAGAAAAAGAAAAGAAATAAAGGCCCTCTTAACAGTAAGAGGATGGTCGGCTCAAACTCAAGTCTCCTTGTTTGATTTCTTAGGGTTTAAAGATTAAAGGAATACATATGAGTACAAAGATACACAAGGTGATTTCAGATTACTAAGAGATAAAATATTGGAACATTTATCAGCATTTGGATTGTAAAAGAGGGGTTCTAGTAATAAGTTCTCCCCAATTCTCAAAATTTAAATAGCCCAAATTAAAGAAAATGAGAAAAAGTCCAGTTTGGAGACAAGCTTCTTATCTTAATTTCTGATTAAGTGAAACACTGCAGTTTTTGTTTAGTTTGGGTATAACATGAAAATGTCAACGCTGACTTTTCTAATTTCCCCTCGGGGATCAATAAAGTATCTTTGAATTTGAATTTAATTAAATTAAAAATACTTCTTTGCATTTAACTTGAAATTCTGCAATGCAGCTGTGATCAAATTGAGCCAAACAAAAAGAGAATTATAACAATAACTCTCAGGATTGTAGTTATTATTATTACAGAGTTACAGTACAAAGAATTAGCAAAAGGTTTCAGCATCAGTAAATTTGGATTCATATAAGAGAAAACTGTTGCTGTGCTTCTAAATACTTTGAGATTTTTTGGAATATGTGCACTCATTTTTTAAAAAAAAGGATCCTGAAGATTGTCATTACAAAATTGATCAATTATAGCATTAAAAGATATGGCTGAGAAAACATATTCTGAAAAAAGATTGTTAAAAATTCTTTGAATTCTTGAAGCTTCAAATTTGGCCATTTGTCTGTCTCTGATGTTTTGTCTTTGTTTTGTTGGTATGAATGTTTGATTATATGTTGCATGAAACAATAATCCATGTTTAGAATAATGTTTCTAAATCCCAGATTGATTAAACTTTGAGTTTTCAGGAGAGTTAAGAAGCAGCTTGTTTCTGAGGTAGGTGCATGTTAACAGTTTTGCAGTTTAAGTTACCCTAATGTGGGATGGGATGAAAAAACTGTGGTTCCGCCGGCTGTCAATCAGAGGTTAGTTCTGCCTGACTCCGCCCACCTACCAGGTTGGTTCATGCCTTTGTTGTCATGGTAACGCTCAGCACCTCCCTTCCTGAGTTTTAACACTGTTTAAGAGTCAATAGAATCAAAATGCTTGTAGTGATTGTTGCCTTAAAAACATGTTTTTTTGTATAATGATTAAGGATGTAGCATGACTTTTAGATTTATGTGTTTAATTACTAAAAGGTTAATGAAATAGTTTAAACTAGTTTGAAGAATTAGTTTTGCATGCAGAATCATTGGTGATTTATTAGATTGAAAGTTTCCCTGGTACCATTAAGCTAGCTGACAGTTCAAGATATGCCAAAAGTAAGGAATATATTTTTGATAAAGAATGAGAGTTATGATTTCATACTTGGTGGGAATTATTTATGAGATTCAATTTGTAGGGTTTATGCATCTGAATTACATTGGATGTCCATTAATCTAATACTCATCTTTATACAAGACAAATTAGGATGATATGTGACTAATTTCTAAGTGAGACATTGATGAACTGAATAATTAAAGTTTGTGTTTTGTTGTTACTGGAACTGAATTGCAGTTAAAAACATCTGGATTTTTTTTTTTTTTTCTTTATGTTGCTTTCGTTAAATTCATAATGACACATGGTTATGTCAGAATTCATTTCTTTGGTTCTAGGTTATGTGATCTTGGTTACTAGAACATTTTTGTACAAACTTTTTGCTGGATTGTCGCATGGGTTGGACCCTGCGCCAGAAGAGGGGAATGTCAGAATAAAGTAACATGGGGTTTCAAACGTTTTAGCACTCATGGGAAAAAGGGTAGCTCATACCTCCAGTGAGGACTTAGTGACAATGCGAGAGAGACGTTGTACTTTGTTTATATAAATGGTGCATAGTTCCCTAAGACCACATTCTGATAACCTCTCTGAAATTATGGTGTTGATTTTTTGTGAAATTTTATATCTCCACAGATTAGACCATTTTTGAAATTCTTTGTGGGTATTCTGAAACTATGAAATGTTGACCTGTAATCAGACCTTCCTCAAACATCATGTCACATTTTTGATATTCAGAATATTTAGCTGATGGTCATTGCTAGTATATCAGGTGAAGTCAGAAGATCAATTCTTTGGATTTTGTTGGATGTTTTGATGAAGTTCATGTAGTTAAGCACTTAGGTTTGAGAATGGGACTTTGAATTGAAAATTAGCCAAGTGTTGTGAAGGCTCTACCTATTGTTCTCACGTATATGAGATTGAGACAAAGGACACAGGCAAATCTCAGTCCTTTTGAAGTGCTGTGTGGCAGGTCTCCTAATTTGGACATGGGGATATTGCCAAGATAATTTTCTTCCACATCTTTGTGTGAAGATAGGAGGTTGTTTTACTGTCAAAACCTGTCCACTGTGTTTTCTCAAGTTTCACAGACGGTGAAGGCTGCATTACCAGAAACAGCCACTTCCACCCTCCAGTCCTTTATTCCTGGGGACTGGATTCTGCTCAGAGAATCTAGGAGAAAACACAGGAAGTCCAGGCGCTGGAATGGCCCATATCAGATCCTACTAGACACCCAGAAAAGCTGCAGGAAAGCTGCAGGAAAGCTCCAGCTCCTCCAACTTCATCTGGCTTCCAGGACGCAAGTCATCTTCCAACTGGATCATCCACGGCCTGAAAGGTGTGAGGACAGCGGACCACCACAAGATAAAGAACTGTAAGCTGATCACTGGCGAGTGATTGAACAGGTGGTTGAAGAACACTGTTCTTACAAGGGCACAATAATCCCTTGGGCAGTGCAACGTTATTTCAGAATCTACTTAAGGCCATCGAATTGCCTGAAAGTTAGAAATCATAAGGTAATTTGCCTCACTGCACACACACCACAGTGAGAGATTCTTTCCTCCCACTTTGACAGCGAGACTGACTCTGAGGAGGAAATCTCGGATGCTTTTATCTAACTTTTAGGTTTATTGCTTGATATTTATCATTATGGTATTATTACAAATTTGAATGTGTTCATTTCCACCGTTGTTTAGTTGGACTATGGAAGTCTAACTTCCAGCAGGTTAGAGTTCCTGTTTCTAAATATATTTCTAGAGGAGCTTCCTACGACCGCCCACCTGTACCAGACTGGTAACAGGGCAGCTTGAAGCGCAGAAGCCACTCAGGAGAGGCAGCAGGATTTTTGTTTTTTTAAAAGTTGTTTATAATTTGTTTTCTTTGAGAAAAAACTGTTTGCTTTCTGTACCAGAAGAAAGGACATACCACTTCAAGGTCACGATGCAGTTAAATGGACGATGGTCTGTTCTGATGCTAATGATTGGTATTGCAAGTATTTTTTATAACTCTTGTGTTCATTTTGGGAAAGGTACAGCAAAGACAATGTGTGGTTAATCTGACTAATAATACTCATCAGCGGATTCGAAGAGAGATTCATCACTTTTCTGACTACTATGATCATACTGATAATGTCTGGTGGCAACTAATGCATCAAACCGTGAGGAAGATAAGAAATGATAGTTGCTATGTTTGTTGTTTGATTCCACGTGCTATTAGTGATCAACCATTTTTGGTACCAGTTCCTATTGATACTGCTTATACTCTAGCTACTTTCTTTCCAGATAACCGGTTGGTGGAGGTCATTTTTCCTTGGGTGAGGAATTATGCTGTACGGAAAAGCAGAAATGTTAGTAAATTTTCTAGTGAGACTAATTTAACGTGTGCGTCTACAGGAACTCTTTATAGATTTCGGGGTAATAGAAATCCGATTAAAGATCCAGATATTTGTATTGCTCAGGAGGAAAGCACACCTTATTTCCTTGGAAAGACGGAGGGTTGTAAAACTATTATACCAGTTTCATGTGCCTTGACCCACAGAAATACATCTGGACCATGTCCTGTCAGAACTGATCCTTACACTATTTCAGAATCTTTGGCTCCAGATCCTTTTGTGTTAACTCTTAATCTTGCAGCCTTACCGAATGGAAGTCAATTGTATGGCATGGCAGGTAAATTAACCAGGGTTCTTGTTACTTTTCCTAGTAGAGATGGGTACTCGTGTCCTAAGAACATGGTTTGGATGTGTGGAAACAGATCATATCTGTATCTGCCTGCTAATTGGTCTGGAGTATGTTATCTAGCTCATTTACTACCTACAGTCACTGCTTATGATTCAATCAGCCCATTATTAGAGAGGAAGACAATGCTCAAACGGCAAAAGAGAGCTAGGATCCCACATTGGAAAGGGATTTTGTGTACAATTTTTCCTAGTTATGGTGCTGCTAACGCCGCCCATAGGATTAATGAGTTGTCAGTTGAGTTAGAAAATCTTACTGCTTTATCTGAGGAAGGTTTCACTGTTCTAACTACGGAGCAGCAGGCTATAAGAACTATGACTTTGCAAAATAGAATGGCTTTGGATTATCTGTTAGCTGAGAGGGGTGGTGTTTGTCATTTAATTGGGGAACAATGTTGTACTTTTATTCCTGATGTGTCTAAGAACATGACAAGTATCCATGATAAGTTTGAGGACTTGCTGACGACCCAACGGAAGGAGAATATGAGTTCCTCTTGGAATCCTTGGTCTTGGTTCTTTACTGGTGGATGGACATCTTGGTTAGTAAAGATTGGGGTGATTCTTTTATGTTTCTTTATAATTTTGATGTTTCTCTCATGTTGTATTATTCCAATGGTTAGGGGAATGGTAACTGATACATTTTTCCATGTTACATGTTGATAAGGATGTGAACTTAATTTCTGTTTGTCATGATTGTGATGATTCTGCATTTGAGATGACGGATGGCATGGATACCGATGGATTTTATGTTGCTTAAGATGCTTTAATGATGTGCTAACTCTAAATTGTTTGGGGAGTTATTACTGATGTTCAGCATTTTAGTGGTATACGTGGAGTTTTGATGGTTTTTTTCTTTTGTGGTGTTGTTATTCTTGCCCTTTCAGTTTGTTTTCCTGGTGATTTGCGAACCTTAGCTCTTCGTGGGGCCATGACTATACGGCGTTTGATTTATATATTTTTCTTTTTTCTTTTTTGTTTTTTTCTTTTCTTTTGATTATTTTTCTGGGTGTTGGTTTGCTTGAATTTTTATATGATTGTCTTGTAATCACAAGGGGGGAGTGTGATGGAAATTCTTGCAGTAAGCATTTCACAGTGTATGATTTTTTTTTCATCTTACTCCTCAGAACATCTGTGTTAGAGGAAGAAGCTGTAAAGCCATTATCAGAAGTTTAATGGTTCAGACCCATCTTTAGGACAATGTCAGTTAGGGCAGTTAGGTCTGTTCCTAGATAAGCTTGTCACTGTTGAACTCAAGAAGGGTTGGGGTCATAGAACATGGACTCTTTGCAGTTGAGATAACACTGTCATGTTCTGGTATAAATACTGTGTGTAAATGTTGATCGGGGCTCTGTTCAACTGACTTGCTTGGTGACAGAGTCATTCAAACGCTGAATGCCTTTGAATAAAACTTATAAAGACAAAGTCTGGATTTTCTCTTGTTATGAGTCAACTTCTACCCACTTTGATAAGAAAATTCCACAACAGTCTTTTATCAAGGCTCTATGTAAAACACACATACACAGAATTTAACTGCCATTAAACAATCTGAGAGTAATGCTTTTATTAGTCTAATTTCTGTATCTATGTCCCATTCGGACTGAGGTAGCTGCAAGAAATCCTTATCGCAGGAGAGAGGAGGTGCTCTAAAAAAAGGCCACGTTTCTTATCACTGCTATGCAAAAGATATTCAGTTAAGAAAATCTAAAAATCACAGATGTTTGAAGCAAAAGATGTTGCCCAGACGCTTTAAATTTGTTAAAGGTTGTATGGCTGTGAACTATCACCAGATTATGGCTTAAGATAATGGCAACTCAAGGACTTCTTGACACATTTGCTAAACCTTCTAATAGGAAACTTAACGTAACTTCGGACTCAACTTTTACTGTGGCGGTTCATGGCAGGTCTTTGGTTAGCACTGGTATTTATAAAATAATGATAAACAGAGTTGCATTGTGTCAGGCACTACAGTGGAAATTGGTACTTAGGCTTTTGTTTTTCCATGTGTCTCTAATTGTAACTGATCAGTTGTCTTAGCAGAGCCTATTTGGAACATCTGCAGGTAGTTCAGAATGCTGTAGTGGTGCCACTCAGATGTGACACCACTTCTGTTTCTACTGCATAGAGTTTCAGTAATTCCACTTTCCACCTTTATGATTCTAGTTTTGAGTTTTGGTACTTTAGATAGATTAGCATCCACAGTCCCGAGCAGGTTTCCAAGGCCCAGCTGGTTGCTCAACATGGAAGACTGAAAATAAAGGAGACGGAGCTGATCTTGCTCTCTTCCTCTAAGCTCTAATATATGGAGTCTACGGTCTCAGACCCACCTGTTTCAACTTTCTTGTGTATGTTAATATTTTGTTTTAGTGTTTGTTTTTAAGCTTTTCTTTTCCCCCCATTCATGACCTCATTTCCATTTCCATTTCATACCAAATAATATGATGGAATATGAGTTTTTTTTTCTTTGTAGACGAATATTTTCATTGATTATGAAGATATATAGTAAAACAAAATTGATCAAATCTCCTGTACAGATTAACTTAATTGTGAATAATTACTGAAAACCTTGTATTACACCCTGTTTCTGTTCATTTGGGCTCTTATCCTTGTTTGGGTCAGTTAACTCATCGTCAGTCATCGAAGCAGAGAACCCCTGCTGGTAGGTACTATTTAAGTCACATAACCTAATTTCCCTTCAGTAAAAAATATGTAGAGCATAGAAAACAATTTTTAATTGCCAGTTGCCAATACAGAGATGACAAATTGACATATGGTCCGTCAGAAATGTCCAATGGCAGATTGCTCCAATTTGTATACGAAAGACTCAGATATGAAACAACCATGCCTACAAAAGATGCAAAATGACAAATACCAGACATTTGTTTTAAAAATAAAATTGTACTTCCTTTTTTTTCTTAATTTGCCTACTCTACTGTTAAACTTCAACCCTTGGAAATGGTTGCAAACCAAGGTGAAATAAATGTTGAAGATTCAGCGTTGATGCAGTCAAAATGCACCTTTGCCAGAGTTGCTGTCTTCGATGCAATGTTGTTTGTCTACATTTAGGAATCAGACCCTTGTTTCCTGTTGCTTGTTTTTACTTAGCTGCTTATCATTTCACAAACTCAATCACCACATAGCAACGTTTGGAGCAGCGTACCCATATCCATGAGCTGTTGCTGCAGCATCGACCTGTTGCCTGGCACACTGTTGGAGCGGCTGACCATGGGTCCTGACATCACGCTCTTCCCGTTGTTGTACTCCAAGCCTGGGCGCATCATGGACGGATGTCCGGCTGAACTCACGGGGCTGGTACTAGAACGGGACTTCCAGTCCCCAGAACCTCCCATGGGAGACCTCTGGGGACCTGTGACTCTATTCATTGGTCCTAGTTATACACAAATAACAGAAGTGCATGGGTTAGAATCACCAGTCTGTTTTCTGGTCCAGGTCCCTAAAATATAGTTCCAGCTGTAATTTATCGGTTGATGCTGTATGAGGCGTGTGTGATTATTTAAGTGTGATGTGGTTCATTGAAACTGAGGGCAGAGACCTGTGGGGGGTCGGCAAAGAAACAGTAAAGGGGAAATATGCTGAGAAAAGTTGACACTGGGTCAACCTAAACACACACCCAAGTTTCCTGGGAAGCCGTCTGGGCTGCCCATCATGTTCTCCTGCTTGATAAGCATTGGACGTCTAACTGCTACTCCAGGCCCCCCAGGTGGCTTTCCATCCATGGACATGGGCCTCTGAAAGGGTCCTCGAGGTCCTGGACCCATTGGTGGACTCCCTGGACAGGGCAAGCAAACAAAAAGGAAACAAACTCTTTTTAGAAAAACAGTCTCTCAAGGAAGTTACATACATACAACAACGCCTTGCAAAAATGTTATTAGCCCTTGAACGTTTCTGCATTTTGCAGCCAATTCGTCAGCCAATTAAATCAGCATTTTAGGAGATACACTAGGAAGAAATAGTCCATACTAGTGAAGTGGAATGTAAATGCTAAACAGCTTTCCAATGTTTTTAGAAATAAAAGTCTGAAAATTGTGTTGAATGAAATCACGTGAAGCTAATTGCCTGAGTATAAATGCAGCTGGTTTATGAGAGCATTAGTGAACAAATAGCATTCATGAAGAACACACCATGCAGTTCAGGGGTAAAGCTGTGGAGAGGTTTATAGCAGGGTTGGGTTATAAACCAATATGTCAAGTTTAGAAACCTCATGGAGCGCTGTTGCCACAAACCACCAAGACAAACATGCAAGAAGGGATTTTAAACTACGTGACACTGTATTTTAGTAAGTCTCGCATTGTTGTTCTGTATATGTTTTGACATATGTTCTAACAGGTCTCTCTTGTTAATGGCAACTCGTGTCTCAGTGAGACTAATGGGAAAATAAATGGTTTAATATTAATAAAAACTTGTGTTGGGACACTAACTTGCAACTAATGCACATAACCCTGAACACATCATCCCCACAACATGGTGGTGGTAGCATTATGCTGTGGCATGACATACCCCAAAATACTTGGAGCTGTATTTGAAGCCACACTTGTCAGATTTTTATTAGTAAAATAATTTGAAAAAATAATTTTCCTTCCTCTTCCCATTTACACACTATTGTGTGATGGTCATAAATGCTAATAAAATGCATCGAGGTTTCTGGTTGTAGTATAGCAAAAAGTAAAACATTCAAGGGTATGAATACTTGCAGTATATATCCAAAACATATACTCAGTGTACATTTACCACTACTACATTTACACACCATCATTTTCTTTTTGTAATATCAACTGAGCAACAGTGAATATACATCTCCTTACAATATTTTTCTCAATCTAATATGTTCCATTCCAGTAAGACCAATTATAAACCAGAGTACAGTGTTGCTTGTCTTTGTTACTTTGTTTTTTCTTCACCAACTGTTTTTTTCAGTTTATTGGTCTAAAAGTACCAGCTTTAAAAAGACATGACTGAGCAAGACATAACATTTGCTTTAGGAGAGAAGCAACCCGAAAAGACAGCATCTGATCGTACCAGATACAGTTTCAGTGGCATTTTTGTTTTGATATCATCACATGTGATGTTGCAACACCCGCCCTGTGTGAAACTGTCACTTCTCATAGTTATTTAGTGCTTGAACCGCTTACCCTGCAGGCCATCATCAAGGCAACCCTGTGGTTTGTTTCCTGTGTTGTTCGCCCTGGCACTTCCACTCGGATCAGGGTAAAAGTCAGAGCTTGAACCCCTGAGATCACCCAGAATAGACTCCAGGTTGTGTAACTGACAATTAAAAATAGCATAATTGCCATTAATTACATACATATTAATAAAATGCAAGGATTATCATTGCCATATCATAAAAATATTATCTTACATCATCAGGAGGTTCTGATTTGATTTTGCTCTCAGCATGTTCAGCTGCAGGGCCACCAACAGCTCCCGAAAGACCCTTCCCCTCTAAATCTTCAAGTTTGGGCTTCACATCTACTTGTTCTTTGGAGTCATCCTTGTTGAGGAGGTAGTGGAGGAGGGCGTGGGTTTTCTCCTTCTTCGGGCTCTGCTGCTCCTGTTTGGCATCTGCAGTTAACCCAGGGCCCGAACTTGCCCCTGAGCCTCCTGCCACTCCCTCGCCGCCCTCCTGGCCTCCGAGCGTCACCTTTCCGGTCGCCTCAGCTGTGATCTTCGCAACTTCATCTGGAGTATTGCCATTCTGAAGAAGCTTGTGGAGGATTTTGTGCTTCTCTTGCAGCGATCCTGTGTAGTGAGCGGACGCCGAAGCATTGCCTTGGCCGGCTGCTGGCCCTGAGCTGCCACTGGCGGCAGAAGAGGAGGATACACCAGTAGATGAAGGGCTGGTCATTCCTCCGGTGGTTTCCTTGCTCTCCAAGCCTGCAGGAGTGCCTGTACTGTTAGGTGGAGGGGGTCCAGGCGGCCCCGTGGGTCCATTTCCACTTATCCCCAGCTCCTCAGTTGGAGAAGTCAACAACTGCAGCAACTTCTTGTGTCCCTTACTGTCTGGCAGCCTCCGAGGGGGGTCGGCGCTCGCCACCCCTGCCTCACTGCTTGCTTCTCCACACTCTTTAGCTCCTGTAGCTGCCTGAATGTCCGGTCGCTCTGCAGAATTCTCAGCTTGAGGATGCTGATGGTGGTGGTGCACTGGGATGTGATGGTCACTTGGCCCAAGTCCTAAGCCCCTGGCCGGACTTTTAGAGCAATCTTGTCCTGGTTTTGCCTGATGACTGGGTTGGGAAGATGAATGGATGCTGGGAGAGCTGTCTGGTTTGTGAGCTGGTGAGGGTGACATAAGAGTGGAGGGAAGTGAGCTCCCTACTCCTTCACTGATGGCTTGTAGAGCATTAAGAGAGCTGCTAGAGAAGGTGCAGGTGCTGCCCCCGCCTCCTCCTCCACTGCCAAGGCCGCTCATAGGAGAGTGCATACCTGGAGCAAAGAGATTCTTGTTATTCTACTATCAAAAAAAAACAAAACACAATTCCCATAAAATTTAAAAGATGTTTAAGTACGGTGACACTGTTTTTGCTAAAGAGTTATTTATTTAAATAGATTCCAATAAGTTGAAATAAACAAAAGAGAATAATAGCCGCGTATGGAGTTCCCCACGGTCCTGTACCGGGACTGATGTTGTTTCTTTGTATATTAATGATATTCATTATATTCTAAACTGTCAAAATTACTGCTGAACACACAAATGTATTGTTCTGGAAAGGACTTTCATCAACTACTGGGAGCAAATTCCTACTTTTTAAATTATTTTAATTTAGAATAAAAATTTTACAACTACTATTATTGTCATTATCAGTTTTTTCATTTTATTGCTATTGATAAACCCCTCCTTGAACCACCACCTTAACGTGGTGGAGGGGTTTGAGTGCTCAAATGATCCTAGAGGCTATGTTGTCTGGGGCCTAAATGCCCCTGGTAGGGTCTCCCATGGCAAACAGGCTCTAGGTGATGGGTCAGACAAAGAGTGGTTCAAGAATCCCTCATGAAGAACAAAATATCGAGGCACATGACGTCGCCCGGTACGGCGGAGCCGGGGTCCCACCCTGGAGCCGGGCCTGGGGTCGGGACTCGTTGGAGAGTGCCTGGTGGCCGGGTTGCTCCTCGCGGGACCCGGCCGGGCCAAGCCCGAACGAGAGACGCGAGGCCATCCCCCAGTGGGCCCACCACCTGCAGGGGGAACCGTGAGGGACCGGTGCAAAGAGGATTGGGTGGCGGACGAAGGTGGAGACCTCGGCGGCCCGATCCCCGGATGCTTAGGCTGGCTCTAGGGACGTGGAATGTCACCTCGCTGGGGGGGAAGGAGCCTGAGCTTGTGCAGGAGGTCGGGAAATATCGACTAGAAATAGTCAGGCTCGCCTCCACGCATAGCGTGGGCTCTGGAACCCATCTCCTTGAGAGGGGTTGGACTCTGTTCTACTCTGGAGTGGCCCATGGGGAGAGGCGGCGGGCTGGTGTGGGTTTGCTTGTTGCCCCCCAGCTCAGCCGTCTCGTGTTGGGGTTTACCCCAGTGTATGAGAGGGTCGTATCTCTGCGCCTTCGGGTTGGGGAGAGGTCTCTGACTATCATTTCGGCCTACGGGCCGAGTGGCTGTGCAGAGTACCCGGCCTTGTTGGCGTCCCTGTCGGGGGTGCTGGATAGGGCCCCTCCCGGGGACTCCATTATTCTGCTGGGGGACTTCAACGCCCACATGGGGAATGACAGTGACACCTGGAGAGGCGTGATCGGGAGGAATGGCCTCCCCGATCTGAATCCGAGTGGTGTTTTGTTATTGGACTTCTGTGCTAGTCACGGATTGTCCACCTCCGCGAGAGCTTCGACCAGATCCCGGGGGATGTTGGAGACATAGAGTCCGAGTGGACCATGTTCTCCGCCTCTATTGTCAATGCTGCTGCCCGTAGCTGCGGCCGTAAGGTCTGCGATGCATGTCGCGGCGGCAATCCCAGAACCCAGTGGTGGACACCGGCAGTAAGGGATGCTGTCAAGCTGAAGAAGGAGTCCTATCGGCTGTGGTTGGCTTGTGGGACTCCTGAGGCGGCTGACGGGTACCGTGAGGCCAAGCGTGCTGCGGCCCGGGCTGTGGCAGAGGCAAAAACTCTGGCCTGGGAGGAGTTCGGTGAGGCCATGGAGAAGGACTACCGGTTGGCCTCGAAGCGATTCTGGCAAACCGTCCGTCGCCTCAGGAGGGGGAAGCAGTGCTTCGCCAACACTGTTTATAGTGGGGGCGGGAGACTGCTGACCTCGACTGAGGACATTATCGGGCGGTGGAAGGAGTACTTCGAGGATCTCCTCAATCCTGCCATCACGCATTCCGTGGTGGAAACAGAGGCTGGGGACCCGGGGTTGGACTCTTTCATCACCCGGGCTGAAGTCACCGAGGTGGTTAAAAAGCTCCGCGGTGGCAAGGCTTCGGGGGTGGATGAGATCCGCCCTGAGTACCTCAAGTCTCTGGATGTTGTAGGGCTGTCATGGTTGACACGTCTCTTCAACAGTGCGTGGCGGTCGGGGACAGTGCCTCTGGACTGGCAGACTGGGGTGGTGGTCCCCCTACATAAGAAGGGTGACAGGAGGGTGTGTTCCAACTACAGGGGGATCACATTCCTCAGCCTCCCTGGTAAGGCCTACGCCAGGGTATTGGAGAGGAGAGTCAGACCGATAGTCGAACCTCGGCTTCAGGAGGAGCAGTGTGGTTTTCGTCCCGGCCGTGGAACACTGGACCAGCTCTATACCCTCTACAGGGTGCTCGAGGGTTCATGGGAGTTTGCCCAACCGGTTCACATGTGTTTTGTGGACCTGGAGAAGGCATTCGACTGTGTCCCTCGTGATGCCCTGTGGGGGGTGCTCCAGGAGTATGGAATCGGGGGCCCTTTACTAGGGGCCATCTGGTCCCTGTACGAGCGGAGCAGGAGTCTGGTCCGCATTGCCGGCACTAAGTCGGACCTGTTCCCAGTGCATGTTGGACTCCGGCAGGGCTGCCCTTTGTCACCGGTCCTGTTCATAACTTTTATGGACAGGATTTCTAGACGCAGCCAAGGGCCGGAGGGGGTCGGGTTTGGGGACCAGTGGATTTCGTCTCTTCTTTTTGCAGATGACGTGGTCCTGCTGGCCCCCTCTAGCCAAGACCTAGAGCATGTGCTGAGGCGGTTCGCAGCCAAGTGTGAAGCAGCTGGGATGAGGATCAGCTCCTCCAAGTCCGAGGCCATGGTACTCGACCGGAAAAGGGGGGTTCCTGCCTCAAGTGGAGGAGTTTAAGTATCTCGGGGTCTTGTTCACGAGTGAGGGAAGAATGGAGCGGGAGATCGACAGACGGATCGGTGCGGCTGCCACAGTAATGGGTCGCTGTGCCGGTCCGTTGTGGTGAAGAGAGAGCTGAGCCGAAAAGCAAAGCTCTCAATTTACCGGTCGGTCTACGTTCCTACCCTCACCTATGGCCATGAACTTTGGGTCATGACCGAAAGAACGAGATCCCTGATACAAGCGGCTGAAATGAGCTTCCTCCGTAGGGTGGCCGGGCACTCCCTTAGAGATAGGGTGAGGAGCTCGGCCATCCGGGAGGGGCTCGGAGTAGAGCCGCTGCTCCTCCACATTGAGAGGAGCCAGTTGAGGTGGCTCGGGCATCTATACCGGATGCCTCCTGGACGCCTTCCTCGGGAGGTGTTCCAGGCACGTCCCACCGGGAGGAGGCCCAGGGGACGGCCCAGGACACGCTGGAGGGACTATGTCTCTCGGCTGGCCTGGGAACGCCTTGGGCTCCCCCTGGAGGAACTGGAGGAGGTGTCCGGAGAGAGGGACGTCTGGGCGTCTCTGTTGAGTCTGCTGCCCCTGCGACCCGGTCCCGGATAAGCGGAAGACGACGAGTACGAGCTATTGATAAATTTTATTGGAAGAGGAGCTGGATAAGTTAAAGAGGAAGTTTGACGTAAATAAACTGACTACATATTAGTAAAAACAAAGTGTTTTATTGTTGTTTTTTTGTTGTCACACCTAAATGTTTTAGATTACCAAACCATTCTTTATATCAGATAATATACCTTGCCTATGTAAGTAAATTGTGGCCCATTACATTTGACATAAAATTAATACATTTCATACAAAATATCATTCCAACAGTCAAATAAGGTAGGAGTAGTGTGATTGTCTTAGGTCTGCTTTGCTGGTTCAGAACCTTGTGGACTTGCTATACCTGATGAAACCACGAATTTGCTCTCTACCAATAAATCTGGGCAGAGAATGGCCAGTTAACCGTTTGTGACCTAAGGTCAAGCGCACTTTGGTTATGATCCGAAGCACACCAGCAAGTCCACTGCTAAATGGCTCAAAAAATGTTTTGAAGCACCTTTGTCAAAGTCTGGACTTAAATCTGATCGAGCTACTGTGACAGGACTTTAAACAGTCTACACATGCTTGCAAACCCTCAAATTTGGCTGAATTTAAAGATATCTGCCAAGGAGAATAGGCCAAAATATCTGGATAGTGATTTAAAAGTTTCAGTGCCAGTTACCGGTAACGCTTGACGGCAGTATTTGGGGGGTGCTTAGTTTTCTTCTATACTTCCTTACATAATCTACTATTTAAAGGTATGGGGGAAAACACAAAACTAACACTAATTTAGTTTTTATTCTATATTCTATATTTTATTCTATAACTATAGAAATAATCTAGAGATAATTACAGCATCTACACTTTTTTTTAAATTAAGTGCATTCTGGACTTAGTAGATTCTGAAACATCTCAAATTCTGTATAAAGCAAAATGTTATTTGTTACTTTAACAAAAAAGAGAGAGTATTTGTAACCTCAGGGGACCATTTACGTTCAAAAAGCCTCCAGTAAAGACTGATGTTAAGCAACACTGATCCGCTTGTTGGGGTAATGGAGTAGTTTTAACTGAAAGAATGTAAAATATTAAAAAGATTTAAACATATATTTTTTTAAAAGCAATGTCATCAATCAATGATCATTGGTATAAATCCTTACAAGTATGGAGAAGGGAAGATTTGGGAAGATAAAACTAAAAGAAAATGAACCTCTGATTATTATTTTGTTCCCTCTCCAAAATAAAGAGATACAAATTAAATCTTACCTGCAGGTGAGAACTGGTTGGCCCCCATCTTTGGGCTTCCTCGGTTCCGAGGGGAAATTAGCAGTCCCTGCTGGGGGCCACCCATTCTGGGGCTCCCCGATGGACTGTTCATTCCACTGAGCCCGAAGCCACCGGTGCTCTGAAACGGAGGCTGCTGTGGGTGCGGCTGCATGCCTGGACCGGGGTGATTCACGGGACCCATATGATTTATCTGACTCATCTGCATCATGCGGCTGCCCAGGCCTCCACTGCCACTTCCTCCTCCACCATTCCCTCCGTACACAGAGCCGCCTCCCATCGGACCCATGTGACCCATGTGACCCTGCTCGCTCATGCCAAAGCCCCGGTTAATGCCGCCCATTCCTCCCATCCCCATCCCACCGCCTGCATTCACATTGATCTGGGGGTTCATGTTGGCACCACCCATGCCTTGTTGTCTCATGGTGTTGGACATCATGTTACCGCCTGGTGTTGAGCGGTAGCCGTTGGGTTCCCTGTGTGGAAAGAGAAAGAAAAACAGCCAAAAGTGTGAATAAATACAAAAACCATGAAAACACTGTCTCATGTAATACCCCTGTACAGTTTAAGCTTAGAGTAAAATGGCAAAGTATTACAAAACTATTCATATTGTTGAACCTTTTCGGATTTTGTCACATTACCTCAAACTTTAATGCATATTATAGGGATTTTATTTAACAGACAAACATAGTGCATAAGTGTGCAGACTAATACCATATCTCACCAAAGTGAGTAAATTGTTTACATTTTTGTAACTATTTAAATATTTCTGTATATGGGACAACACAAGACATGATACTCTGATATGTAAAGTAGTCAGTGTAGAGCTTGTATAATGGTGTAAAATTGCTGTCCCCTCAAAATAACTCAACACACAGCTATTAATATCTAAACTATGGAGAAAGCGGTAGAAAATGACTGACTGACTGACTGTTTGAATGTAGCGTACTTCCTGTTGGTTTCTGACCTCTGTAGCAGGTGAGTTGAGATGAAGCCTTGGGGCTCGTTGCTCATGGGGTGTCGGTACAGCTTGCTCTTGGTCTGGGCCGTTACTGGGGTGCCGTCAGATAGGGAGAAGCGGTACAGGGGGGTCTCGGCGTGACCCTGGAGAAAAGCTATTACAACAAAAAACATCCCCAAAAATTGGATTCATTGCTTACAATTCTGGTAAAAAGAAAGTGTATTTTTCTTATCAGTAAACGCACCATACATATGGCCTACTGGACAACACTAACACTGTTTGGTTTGAAAGTTGTTTCTACGGGAAGAAGACCTAAAGTAGGCTATTTTCAGTGAGGTGTTTCAACATTAGGCAGCGGAAACTTGGAGATATGCTCGACTGTCTGGGTGAAAGAAACAAAATTTCAGCAGACAATAAGAAGGCTAAATGGAATGCAGGAAAGTTGCTCTGTTTAACGTTTTAGGCTTTTAACGTCTGTCTCTGACTATATTGGGTTTGGAAATATTGACAGACTGATGGAAATCTCAGAGTGTAGGTAATGATCTAACACACTTAGGTTGAAGCACACAGGCCCTAATTATGGAATTAGAATACACTTATTTATTAGCACTTTACCATTTCTTGGTCACAAATGTATTTTACATACCACAAAGTGAGTTTTAAAGGAACTGTGTGCAGTGCAGGACAATCAAGTCCAGATCAGGCCACTATGGCAGCTGTAGTTTTTTATACCTGATGGAAGGTGGTTAAATGGAATCAAAGTAAGTATTTCTTCTGACATTTTTCTACCAGAATATATTGCAGGTGAACAGCTGGACTGGATATAATTTTAAAAATCTATTATAAAGGGAAGCATTACATTAAAATTGAGAAAACAACTGAAAGTTCACATGGCTTTGGTTCCTGTATTCTATACTGCAGGTCTGCCTTCACCTACTGGTAAAAAAAAAAAAAATCAATGGTAAAATTTGTCTGCGTTTAAGCTGCTTACTACTGTTATGGTTTTTCAGACATGTTTCAAACATTTGTTGTGGTTCAGTTAAATGCAGATTGTTTCATAGGAAGACAAGGGGAGACCTTGGTTTTTAACTGCAAGTTTGGGGTTTGATTCTGAAAAAATATCTTTTAACAGAAAAACTGAATCTGCAAGTCTCTATTAACATTGCAGCCCTCAGACATTCTTATTTACAAGATTAGTATTTAAATGCTAATGCATGGGTGGTGCCTTTAAATTTTTGCATTGCACCTCTCAATGAGAATTAGCAATAATATGTTAAGACAGGAAGCATAAACATTGCACTGAAAAAAACTTCAAACAACAAAGAAAATATTATCTATAAATAAAGTTGTGTAAGGTATGCATATAAGACCTGCTTTATAAACAACAGACTGCACAGTTAATCCAGTACTTATTTATCTTTTTGCTTGTACTTCCAGTTTTCTTACTGAGACTAATTAGTAAACTATAAAGCACTCTAGTTGTTGATAGAAGTTAAAAGATTTTTCATGCCCACCCTCATGATAGTGGCGCTTGTGCGACCACGGCTGCCCGTCGCTGTGTTGAAGGAACATCTGAATGCAGCGCCTCAACAAATCCTCCCAACCCGGACGCATCGATGCCCGCAGAGAGCTCTGGTCGATCTGAATCAGTTTACCTGCAGGGGAGGACACATGGAAAAGATAGGCCAAACCCACTCATGGCTGAATGGTCATCAGCATTGCAAGTTTATCAACGTTGCATGTTCCTGGATACTGCATTCAGTCAGAGTCCAGCTCCTCACCTGACAGTTCGTGTCGTGTGCTGAAACTCTCGGTCCTCTCCATGGCTGTGACTCGACGGGCCACGCAGATCATACATGACTGAAGATCTGAAGAGGAAAGAAGTGGAGAGTTAGATTTAACTGACAAATGCTGGAACAAATCTTACTGTTTTTTTAATTAAACCCCAGAAGAATGGCAATAAATGTTTTCTCTGATAACTTTTTTCATCTCATGTTCACCATGAAGGATTTCTTATTTTGTTTCAGGTGTCTAATTTTGTGGGACTGCACAGTGGCACAGTTGGTAGCACTGTAGCCTTGCAGCAAGAAGGTCCTGGGTTCGACTCCCAGCCGGGGTTTGCTTGTTCTGCCCGTGCATGCGTAGGTTCTCATCGGGTACTACGGCTTCCTCCCACAGCCCAAAAACATGACTATTCGGTCATTGGTCTCTCTAAATTGCCCTTCGGTGTGAATGAGTGCATAGTTGTTTGTCCTGTATGTCTCTGTGTTGCCCTGCGATGGATTGATGACCTGCCCAGGTCGCCCCTAGACTGCTGAAGATAGGCACCAGCTTCCCCGTGACCCACTATGGAATTAGCGGTATAGAAGATGAATGAGTCTTATTTTGTGCTTTCAAAGATGTTAGACCATTTTTGCTATGTAGAACATAATGGTAAATACACAAGTTAAAACTAAATGTATACTGTACTTTATACTGTAGTCTGCTGGTAAATATGACACCAGGACCGTGTTTGTGATTTTGTTTTGTTGAGGAACATGCCAAAAAAGGCATGATTAAGGTTAAATAGTAATGATTTGTTCTTAAAATGTCTAAAATAGGTTATCGGCAAGCACTTCAAAAGTTAGCATCCATGTTAGTTTGTTGGTGCTCATCAAACTACACACAGTACCCTGCAAAAATCTTCATTCTCCTTGAACTTTTTCAAATTTTTTCTCAACTACAAACTGTTTGTGTTTTAATAGGATCTGATGTGATAGGACAACACAGTTTAGTGCAGAATTGTAAAGCATAGTAGTAAAAGATTAAATTTTGACATTGACATTGGCGCCATTGTAATCATGGAATGTACTTTAATCTAAACTGTTTCACTGTAGCTTTGGTTGTTTTGTCCTGTTGAAACGTGAACCTCCAGTCTCAAGTCTTCTGTAGCCTCTAACAGGTTTTCTTTCTGGACTGTCCTGTATTTAGGTCCATCCACTAGTTTCTGAGAAGCTTCCCCGCACCATGATGCTGCCACCACCGTGCTTCACTGTGTGTTCAGGGTGATATGCAGTGTTAGTTTCCCACCAGACAGAATTTCTCATATTGATAAAACAAAAATCAAGTTATTTCAAACTGACTCATCTCACCGGAACACCTTCTTCCACGTGTTTGCTGTGTACCTTACATGAATTGCGGCAATCTGAAAAAAAAAACACTTTCACCCTCTTCGCTACATTCTCACACTACTCTCCAATTTTGCATTATTTGCTGTTATTTCAGTTTTTAACTTTATGTTCTCTCTCTTTTCTCTTCCTAGAAGCTACACCTGGCCTGACTCTGTGTCTACCTGTGACACCTTTCTGGAGAGGGGCATTGTCCAAGATTCTGGTGGCAACAACTTAATGCTCACCCTCTACCGATTATCCACATAGCCCTGTCTTTTAGTGTTTAACCCTTTCTCTCTCCTAGACATGGTGATTGACTGAGCTTTTACTGTGACTAACTCTATGTGCTCTCTTTCAGACTCTAACCTTGAAAACTGGCTCAGAGTTTATCGGTTCTTTCTTTCTAGGTGAAACGACCAAAGGAGCTACATCCATTAACATTCACTTTTCCTTCCCATAGAAAGTACTCCTGGATCAGTGCTTCTTTGTTCTCTTTGTGTCTCTGCTCTGTTCTCTCAAACCCCCAGTCAGTCGTGGCAGATGGCCGCTCACACTGAGCCTGGTTCTGCTGGAGGTTTCTTCCTGTTAAAAGGGAGTTTTTCCTCTCCACTGTCGCTACATGCATGCTCAGTATGAGGGATTGCTGCAAAGTCAACGCCAGTGACTGTCCACTGTCTCTACATGCTCATCCGGGAGGAGTGAATGCTGGAAGTCACTGACTCGATGCAATCTGCTGGGTTTCCTTAGACAGAAAAACTTTTTATCCAATTTGAATAAATAACTGAATCTGACTGCACTGTTCAATGGTTAGGATTAAGTGGAATGTATCTACCTGACTTTTGTGAAGTGCCTTGAGACGACATGTGTTGTGAATTGGCGCTATATAAATAAACTGAATTGAATAATATGAATATTGTAACTAGAGTTGAATGTCTCCTTTTGCCGTTTTTCCTGCCACTCTTTCACAAAAGCCAGATTTGTGGAGTGCATGATAGTTTGCATGATAGCCTAGTAGGCTATCAGACTGAAAGGTATAATTGCATGCCACACCTTCAGATTTAAATCATTTGGAATTAATTTTCTCTCACTTTACAATTATGAACTATTTTATGTTGGTCTGTCAAATAAAATCCAAATAAAAAACATTTAAAATTGAGGTTGTACTGTGAAAAACTGTAGAAAGTTCAAGCTGTATAGATGTTTCAGCAAGGCACCATATACAGTGACTACAGATAACACTGCCAGTCAGACAAAATCTGATGTAAAATATTTTACTTTGATGTGTGTTAAAAGACGACGTTACAGACATGCAGTAACCCGTGTCTGGTTGTAAAAGCTGCTTCTTGGGCATTACTGGCGCCTACACCTACCTTCTCCTTCTTCAATCATGGCCTTGGGCTGAGTGAGAGCAAAACACTGCATGGTTTCGTAGCGTGGTCCTCCTGGCCCCTCCTCCATTGGGCCGTGGGTGTGGCCAAATTTGACCAGCATCCGGCAAGTGAAGGTGTGACTCTTCTGTCGAGCAGCCTCGTTCCCCCACGACACGCCATTTACTAAAAATAAAACGTAAACCAAGAGAAGATTACACTTGGGAGTTAAGTGGAAAAAATATGATCTTCTGGGACTGAAAACCATACAAGCTGTGAACCGACTCCCTTTAATTAAATATCACCAATGGCTTGTGCTCAACCTCACATACAAAGCAAAATAAACAAACACCACCACAAACAAGTATTGTGTCTCTAAAACTGAGAAGCTAAAGCCTCTCACGCTGGCTAAATGGACCATGGGATTAATGTAGCCAAGTTGTCGATTTCCAATATTCCTCCCTCTTAGTGACTCTGCAGCGGGCCGGGGCCGGGGACACTCTACCATCTATCCTCATTTAGGCCCTGACTACTCACCACAGCACACGACTGCACACACACAGATGCTTTTGAATGAGGTCACCTTCACAGAGAGAAGGAAAGGAGGAGGCAAACTTCAGAGAGAGACAGAAAAATTTCCTTTAAGATCTATCCAAAACATTTTCAGGGGGTTGAGTTGGCAAAAGGTTTCTGTGTGGCAGGTGCAGAGGATGGTTCAAGAGAGCAAGCAATTTGAAGGCAAGACAGCAAGGATGCTCTTTGTGACAGTTTACAAAACAGCAACACTGTTGCCATACATTATTAAAACCGATACTCAATTACTCAACAATGCAGTGCACAGAAACAAATCCAATTGGATTCTTCCTCAACAAGAACTCCAGGCCATTTCTAAATGTCTTTGCCAGACCATAGGTTCAGACAGAATAACCTCACGGGTGGTATCTGGGTGCTCATTCAAAATCAATGTCGATCCTGGGAAACACAAGAATATCTTTTACTTCTTTTTATGTGATAAAGATCGCTCAGAGCAAAGTTGAAGAACTCATCCTTTAGATTGATTTGCAGATCATGATTATGTTTTCACATTAATTAGTAATTTAATAAAGATTATGGCTGAAACAATTAACTGGAGCACACAGACTCTAAAACATGCCATTTGCTCAAAGAACAACCCACTCAGTTCAAATTCTGTAAACCTTTTGCTATCTGATTATTGAGTAATCGAAAGAAATAGTCACTAGATTAATTCATTAGCAAAATAATCATTAGTTGCAGCCCTAATATAGATTATTTGCATTACAAAGCCAAGGAAAGACATGTACTGCCTCGATAACTGCCAGATTTGCAGAATCAAGAAATTACCGAAATAGAACCTGTCCGACAACATGAAGCATGCCTAAAGATATCAAAAAGCAACACATTTCCTATTTCTAAGGCTTTGGGACCTCAGCAGACCACAATGAAAGCCAATATAGACAAATGTCTATAATGGCCCAAGTGATGAATCTTCCCAGTAGAGGCCAACCTGCCAAAGGAGCATCAACGACTCATTGGGAGGAGGGGGGTCAGATTCTACAATAAGAAAGAGATTGGGTAAATATGCCATCAATAGGAGAGTTCAAACGCAAAAAGCAACCAAAAAAGGCCCATCTCAAATTTGCCAATAACCATCTTGATGATCACCAAGACATTTGAGAAAATATTCTTTGGACTGACAGGACAAAATTAATGTTATATCTGGTTATCTGGTGGAAAACTAACACAGCCTTTTAGAGAAAGAACATCATACTCGCAGTCAATCACTGTGGTGGTAGTGTCACGGTTTGGGGCTTCTTTACTGCTTCACGAACCATAAATTAAGCTAAGCAACCAACAAATCATGAAACAGAATGACCGACCATGAGTTCATGACTTTATGTCCACGTGTTCCTGGGCTATGCAGCAGGACAATTATCTGAACCACACCAGTAAGTCCACCTCTGAATAGCTCAGAAAAAACCCAGAGAAAATGTAGGTTTTGGAGTGGTCAAGTCAAAGTTTAAACTTGTGGCATGACTGTAATTAGGCCGCTTATGTTATGAAACCCTTGAATGTGGGTGAAATAAATCCGTTCTGCAAAGAAGAGAGGGCAAAAATCTCTCCACCACAATGTAAAGGACAGTAATGCAAACACCTGATGGCAGTTGCTGCTACCGGAGTTAGTTCAAGAAGTTATCAGGTTGGTTTACAGTGGGCCGGGCTTCTCTCAAAAAATAAAAGGATGATATAAAAACTGCAATTGTATTTACTCGGGTTATCTTTGTCTGATATTAAAGTTAATTTGTTGACCGAAAACATGCAAAGGTGACAAAAAAGTTAAAACAGAAGTAATCTGTAATGAAACACATACTCTTAGCTTCCCAGCACTGTATGTGTAAGAAACACAATGACTAACTACAGGGGTTGAACAATGAAACTGAAACACCTGTCATTTTAGTTTGGGAGGTTTCATGGCTAAATTGGACCAGCCTGGTAGCCAGTCTTCATTGATTGCACATTGCACCAGTAAGAGCAGAGTGTGAAGGTTCAATTATCAGGGTAAGAGCACAGTTTTGCTCAAAATATTGAAATGCAAACAACATTATGGGTGACATACAAGAGTTCAAAAGAGAACAAATTGTTGGTGCTCGTCTTGCTGGCGCATCTGTGACCAAGACAGCAAATCTTTGTGATGTATCAAGAGCCACGATATCCAGGATAATTTCAGCATACCACCAAGAAGGACGAACCACATCAAACAGGATTAACTGTGGATGCAAGAGGAAGCTGTCTGAAAGGGATGTTCGGGTGCTAACCCGGATTGTATCCAAAAAACATAAAACCACGGCTTCCCAAATCACGGCAGAATTAAATGTGCACCTCAACTCTCCTGTTTCCACCAGAACTGTCCGTCGGGAGCTCCACAGGGTCAATATACACTGCCGGGCTGCTATAGCCAAACCTTTGGTCACTCATGCCAATGCCAAACGTCGGTTTCAATGGTGTAAGGAGCGCAAATCTTGGGCTGTGGACAATGTGAAACATGTATTGTTCTCTGATGAGTCCACCTTTACTGTTTTCCCCACATCCGGGAGAGTTACGGTGTGGAGAAGCCCCAAAGAAGCGTACCACCCAGACTGTTGCATGCCCAGAGTGAAGCATGGGGGTGGATCAGTGATGGTTTGGGCTGCCATATCATGGCATTCCCTTGGCCCAATACTTGTGCTAGATGGGCGCGTCACTGCCAAGGACTACCGAACCATTTTTGAGGACCATGTGCATCCAATGGTTCAAACATTGTATCCTGAAGGCGGTGCCGTGTATCAGGATGACAATGCACCAATACACACAACAAGACTGGTGAAAGATTGGTTTGATGAACATGAAAGTGAAGTTGTACATCTCCCATGGCCTGCACAGTCACCAGATCTAAATATTATTGAGCCACTTTGGGGTGTTTTGGAGGAGCGAGTCAGGAAACGTTTTCCTCCACCAGTATCACGTAGTGACCTGGCCACTATCCTGCAAGAAGAACGGCTTGAAATCCCTCTGACCACTGTGCAGGACTTGTATATGTCATTCCCAAGATGAATTGACGCTGTATTGGCCGCAAAAGGAGGCCCTACACCATACTAATAAATTATTGTGGTCTAAAACCAGGTGTTTCAGTTTCATTGTCCAACCCCTGTACGTCTCACCATCAATCTGCGTTACAGTGTGTGTCTGTGTGTGTGTCTGTAGAACTGTAAGCGGTGTGCATCCCACAGGAATGTGCACTGAGGAGGCATTTCATTCATGGGCCAAAAAGATAATGAAGGGAAAGAGCAGACACAGAGAGAGAGAGGGGTGGGAGCAGCAGAGAGGGAAGCAGCCTGAGAAACAAAAAGCCTCAATATTCATCTTAGTAAGCAGCAATATTAAGTATGGATGAGGCTGAGAAGGAGCGAGCTGAGAAAGGCACCAGGGACGGCGAGAGGAAAAGTGCATAAAGAGGGATGGTTAGAGGGAAGAAGCGAGGGGAATGAATGACGGGGCGCACAGGGAAGCAAGCGGCTGAGTCGATGAGCTGACTGCTGCTCAAGAAAATTACTGCAGAGCTAATCGAGAAGCGGGTTCAGCTGAGCATACACACACATCCATAATTAATCGCCATTATAAATAGTGCACGTACTTATGGGCTTACACACTCATGCTGTTCCCTATAAAATGCATCACTGTCATTTACACGTCAATACAGAGAATAATGAGGGGGAGTAAATAAGTGAATTTATTCAAGTACAATATTACAGAGCAAATCACACTGAAACACGCTGAATTAAGCAAAGGGGACCACGGAGGTGCGTTATGCAGCTGTATGTGATAGCAGTGGGATCTGAATAGAGCTCGGGCCTGCTTTGCACTGTCTGGACCACTGAGTTTGACAGACAGCTGCGCTACGCTCTGCCTGATTAGCTAAGAGTGGGTGGAAGCATCCGTGTAACATGTATGTTTTGTCAGGTGTGCGTGCGTGCGTGCGTGTGTGAATGAACAGCTCTCATGCTTCCCAGGAGCTCCTCATTAGAAAGGAGAGCTGAGAACTTTTATATACTCAAAGTTTGGCTCCTTGGAAGATACTGTATCATCTGGCTTTTACTTCTGAGCAAAAATAAAATATAAAAAGTGAAGATTCTGATGTGTTGATTGACTGGTTAAAGATAAAATAAAACAACAAATGAGTAACTAGTAATTAGCAGATTTAAAACTGCCAAAAGAAGTAGGACTTAATTTATTCTACCGCCCTTTAGCATGAGTTATTAAGTTATAAATCAATAATATCAATGTGACGTCATTAACCAATATACAAAATCAACTAAATGCAAGTCCGCACACACATAAACCCACATTTAAATCACAAACCAGCACAACAAACAACAATAAATACACAATCTTTGCAAAAAGCTAGACAACCTTTGATTTATACAAAAATAAGCTCCCGTACCTTGTAAAAATAACCTCCTTACTTGTATCAGAATCAACTTAATTGGCCACATTTGAGTGCACAACCAAAGAATACTTTTTCATTTATTTAATTTATTTATTTAAATTTGTTTATTTTGAATTATGCTCAAACATAGTTTTAATTCCATAACTTCTTTAAACTTTTCACAATTTTACACAGCAATAAGTACAGTGGTTGTAGTGTTTTTTATCCAAACCTCCAAAAAATAACTTTTACCATTATTTATTACACCAAAGAATGGTACGTAATGATACAGATAATTTATTAATTTCTTCACTTTTAAGCGTTTTGAAAATCACTCATTTCAAATCTCCACCAAATTTTGTCATCCATTTTGATAGTCAGGAATTAAATTTAATGTACTTTCTATGTAAATCCCTTCTATTTTTGAGTTTTTGTTTTACTTTACCCAAATACTATGAATTTACTTGTATTCAAATTCAGAGAGAAATTATTCTCTATAAATTCTCACCACAACTAAACTTTTGCATGTTTCATCTAAGGTAATAAATCGCTTTGATTCGAACACATACCCCTGTGGTACACCACACACATTGTCCAAACATTCAGAATTAAATGCACCCATATTCACATATTGTATTTGTGTGTTTGCTCACTGTTGGTCCTAGGCAGGTTCTTGTGAAAGTCCTCCCGGTCCTCCTCATGCAGGATGTTGTACACGCTGGTGTTGATAAGCTCCTCCTGCTTGTACTGCAAATACTGGGTCACGTTGTCAGACACGAACACGATGCTGCCCTCCCGGTTCACCACGAAAAGGAAGCCGTCCAAAGCCTGCCGGCGTAGAGAGAGGAGAGCAATCATCATCATCAGGAAATAAAAAAAAAAGGAATGTATCTGTTCATTGGGGAGCGTCAAATTCGGACTCACCTGCAGAAGAAGTGGCCCCAGATGGTCCTTGTCAATGACCCCCTGGCCGGTTGAGGACACATCTGATTTTTGAACATCGTCATCATTGGATGAAGCTTTCCCTGTACACGAGGAAAGGAAGGAATATCTCTAATTGCAGAAAAAGAAAAATCCTTTAAAGCCAAAACTTCAGTATTTTTGCTACCTAGCTACACCTGCAGGGGGCAGTGCTTCCAAAGTTTCAAATTTCTTTGAGCAGGGGGGTGGGAGAGATGGGTGGGGGTTAAAACTACAGGTGAGGAGGAGACATGGACAGAGGCAGGTTTCTGCAGGGAGCCCGTCAGAGAAGCATGTGGAGCAGGTAGCTGCTGTCCTCATGCTTTATATTCAGTGTCAGACTGTGAGGGATTGTCTGAGAGAGAGGGAGTGGGAGAGAGCCAAAGGAGCTGTGGAAGCAGCCCTAATGGTGCAGGGGCTGGAGCTGAGGCACCTGAATTAATGGAGGAGCTGGGACTGAGAGAGGGAGGAAGGCAGGCGCATCCAGGGGGGATATATAAGGACAAAAAAAGGAAGAAAGAAAAAGAGTCTGGGGTGATGCTTGGAAAAACTAAAAGTGGTTGGGTTGTTGTATAAATGTGGGATTTGGAATGAGAGTGAGAGGCGGCTTGACTACAGGAATTATTCTGTCTGATTAGGTCCCAAGAGGCACAGATACCCACACAAAGGGAAAAGAGTGACATTACCACAAAACAACTAGGCATTGTGAAGTTAAGGTAGATGAGCAGAAAGGAAGAAAAGAATGGAGATAAATGCTCTGATGGAAACCGTGTTGTACAGTTAAACAGATGAGACATGATTTCAGGAAAAAGGCACCAGAGAGTCAATGATGGAGTTAAGAGAAAAAAGAAGACAGAGCCAGAAGAGCAGCAAAGAGCATGTGGAGGAGAAGCGAACAGATATCGAGCAGGGAGACGAGCCTCAACGCCCATGTCATTTCTGTCATCACTTCCTGTAACTATGGAAACCTGTCAGCAACCAGTCAGAGTTGGCCGTAGCCTCTTCCCCTTCCTGTTGAGGTTGAAGACACCGACTGAGCCCCAACAGAAACAAAAAAGAAGAAAATGCAGAAAAGCTTTTTACCTGGGCTCCAGTAGTTCAGCGTGATCGGAAGGAAAATATTATTCAAATCAGGGATTGTGTTTTTGCAAAAGTAATCACATCCCATAAACTTTTACACATTTTGTCACATTGTCATCATATATTTGTGTCAATTTTTTTCTCCGACTTTATGAGACATACCAACACAAAGAAACTAAAATGCTTTTCCAAACCTTCCCAGCAACAAATCTGAGAAAGACATTGCATTTGTATTCAGCACTTTATAGTGCCACCTTTGGTTGTATTTACAGCTGCAAGGCTTGCAGGGAGTGTCTCTGCTAGACATCTAGAAATTGAAGGTTTAACCAGTTCTTCTTTGCAAAATAGCTTCAGCCCACTCAGAGTGGATGGAAAGCGGCTGTGAACATTTGTGTTGCCACAGAAGATTTTCTGAACCATTTAATTGTAGCTTTGGTTGTATGTTTAGGGTCGCTGTCCTGCTGGAAGGTAAACCTCTGCAGCAATCTCAATCAGTTCACAGCTTCTCACAGATTTTCTTCCAGGGTTGCCCTGCATTCAGCTCCATTTCTATTCCCATCAACTCAGACCAGCTCTCTACAGAAGGAAAGCCTTCCCATAGCACAATGCAGCCGCCACCATGTTTCACTATTGGGATGGTAAATTGAGGGTCATACATTTCAACACAGTTCGCGTTTTGCATGTCAACTTTGGCATCAAAGCATCTTCTTCCACATGCCACCGCAAGGCTTTATTTAAAAGTTTGAATGAGTTTTTTTCTTCTTGCCACTCTTTCATAAAGGCCAGATTTGTGGAGTGAATGACTGATAGTTGTTTGGTTTGCAGATTCTTCCACCTGAGCTGTGGATCTCTGCATTGCCAGCGCAAGGCTTTTGGCTCGAAGTAACGCTCTCCTTGCACGTCCTGTCAGTTTAGGTGGGGGAGTTTGGTAGCTTTGCAGACATGCCATACTCTTTTCCAGTGGACCAGTGCTCCAAAACAAACCTAACCATTGATGACTTAAAACAGGTGGTTGCACTAGATTTTAACTAGGGGTATCAGAGTGAAGGGGGTTTATTTATATCATTTTCTTTTCATTTTACAATAATGCACAACTTATAGGTGTATCACATAAATCCTATAAGTTTTACAACAAATACATTGAAGTATGTTGTTGTAATGTGACAAGGGCACTATATGTTAATCTACTCCCTATTGTGGCATAGTCAACAGCTTTTCCATGTATTTGCTGCAGAAAGCAGTAGAAACATAACAGATTAGAAGCTAAGAGAACGCAGCAAGAATAGAGCTGATTATCTGGCCAGTCTGAAGAATGGAGAGGCATGTGTCTACCTGCGATCGTCCAATAAGGTAGGCCCTGGCAAGGCCTACACACAGCTGTTCATGATCATACATGTACAAACAAAAATCTCACCCAAAACAGTAAAAGTGGTGAAATTTGTGGGAGGTGAATAGGTAATTTTTCATTGCATCTGGGCTCCGAGGAGGTGGTGTTTGTGTCGTAGCCCCTAGCTGTCTCCTTCCCCCCGCACATCATGCCCTCAGACATGTGTGTCCACTCACCTTGCTCCTTGATCTGGCGGATCTGGCGCACGGTCTCTTTGAGGATGGCACACTTGTCCGGTTTGACGTTGAAGCTGTCGATGTCACTGAGGTTGGCCGAGATCAGCTCAGCCAGCTCCTCGATGTATTTGCTCTCTTGCTCCCGACGCTTCCTCTCACACCTGAGGGAGACAGGTTATAGAGATTGGAGCCAAACTTAACTGTACTACATTTTACTTAAATTTTCAGTGCTCCTCCCAACTCTGAAACCAATGGCAGGTTGCTTCCAAGTAGGACAGAACACAAAAGTCACTACAACTGGAAAATGAAATCTACTCTGCCATGAAAGAAGCTTCAAGTTACAGATGGTACATGTCTTTGATGTCAATATTTCCATTTTTATAGTATTCACAAAAGGAGAAGAGGTCTGGGCAGCCAGACCTTAGTATCCTGCTTCTCCTTTAGTAACTTTATGTTTCTGTTCTGCTTTGGCGGCATGATGCGTAAAAGATGTTGTGGCAGTAAAAACACAGATAAACATCATAAAAGTAGGAAATGGAAACAAATGGCACCATTGAATCTGAGCTGCTCTTTGTAAGGTAATCTATAGAAAACAATTCAGAATTTCTTTATTCTGTTGCCATTAAAACCTATTTCTTAAAATTTAACGACATGTCTCCAAATGAATCGGAGAAGAAGCACTCGTTAAGAAATTCTTTCTAAAATGATCAGTTTGGAAAAGACATCAGTCTTGTTAATCTGTTCATTTTGGAGACTGGTCCATGGCTTCATCTGATTAGTGTCTTTGTTTTGTAGATTAAACTTGACTCCCAACAATCCTGGCAAAAATCTCTTAAATGGATTACAAACCTGACAATCAACTACAGGAAAAGTCCTTTGTGGCCATGATATGTTTTGATTTTCCAGCCAGTTGCTCACAATAGCAAATGAGATTATAGGTGATCTAAATTAATGACATCATGTGTAAATAAACACAAAACGCTTTTCCCCCTCCCTGTCTGGCATTACATCAAACTAACATGCTCTTGATTTAGGCCAGTTAGAATAACCAGAATTCATGTTTTGGTCATAAAATATAATAGATTTTTTTTTAGGACAGCTCAGATGATGTTGTCATGCTTCTGATAGTTAAACAAAAACATATTGACTGGAGGCACACTTGTTAAAATATTTGAAGGCAACACCTCAAACACACTGCTTCCATGTGTGAGATCATGAAAAAATCAGGAAAGATATTAGGAAAAGGATTATGGACCTCCACAAGTCCGGTTCATCCTTGAGTGGAATTTCCAGATGCCTGAAGGTGCAGTGTTCATATGTCCAATCAATAATATCTAAGTATAAACACATTGGGAGGTCCAGCTATCATACTGTTCAGGAAAGAGTAGAGTTCTGTGTTTCAGGGATCCAAGTGTCTTGCTTCAAAATGTGATTGTCAACCCCAGAACAAAAGTAAAAGACCTTGTGAAGATATTGGCTGAGGCTGGTACAAGAGCACCACTATCTACAGTAGACGAGTCCTGTGCCCACATGGGCTGGAAGGCTATTCAGAAAGGAAAAAGATATTACCCCAAAAGCAACAACAACATGATTATAGTTTGCAAATGCAACAAGGACAAAGTTCTTCTTCTTGAAGACATGTTTAGTGGTCTGATGAAAATAAACTTGAAGTGTTTGGGTATAATGACCATTGTTACACTTGGAGGAAAAAGGGGGAAGCCTGGAAGTCTGCCACCCCTGTGATTCACATCCCAACTGTGAAGTACAAGGGTGGCAACATAGGGGGGTGTACTTCACATAATAGATAGGCAACATCTCAAGACATCAGGCAGGAAGTTAAAAACTGGATACAAATAGAAAATTAACCTAAGCATAATGCCAAATTAATTACACATTGGTTTAAAGACAACAACGTCAATTTCTGGAGTAGCTTTCAAGCAACATGATTTTGTAGCAAGAGCTGAACAGGTTGCCTACAAACCTCACTAAGGCCCTGTTTATACGACAACGATTAGTTGAAAGTAGGATTTTCTTTCCCCATTACTGTTAACACGTCTACAAGACTAAGTTTTTCTTACAACCTTTAATCACAGCAGAGATGTGAAGATGGTGTCATTCCCTAGAAGGCGGTGTGTTTTTTGAAACTCAACAATACACACAAACACTTCCTGCTTACAAATTGGGGGAGAAAATGAGAACTTTGTATGAGAACTGTCATTAGATTCAATAGAGTCAGCTGCACAAGTAAGTACTCTGCAATCCGCCATTGTTATTTATATCTTCATCTTCTGTGGGTTAAACTGGTCAGCAGTTGTTATGTTGTGCGCGTGCAAATACTGCGCATGAGCCAGGCCTTCCCGTAAGATTCCATTTTTACCATCTACACGACAATGGAGACCAGGATGTTTTCAAACCATTACACTCTGGAAGCCGTTTTCAAATGGTGCCATTTTAAAAGAAAACATTGTGTAAACGAACAGGAGAAATGCAACTAAACATTTCACCAGAAAATGTTGTCGTGTAAACAGGGCCTTACTTACACCAGTTCTGTGAGGAGGAATGGGCCAAGATGTCAGAAAACTACTGTGAGAAGCTTGAGAAAGGATTCCCAAAACGTTTAACCCAAGTCATACAGTTTAAAAGGCAAATCTGCTTGTCCTGAATTTGAAGAAATGAGCAACAATTATTATCTCATTCTTAGAAAATAAATAAATAGAAATAATTTTGGATATCCTATTTGACCTAAAGCAAAAAGTCAGAAAGTGAGGTAATATTGTTGTCTTTTTATACATTGTATGTATATATCTTGTATACTGTACATCAGTAGGTAACATATAAAGTAATAGTATGTGAAATAACCAGGGAAAGGGAAAACGTACTGATTAAAAGAATACAAGAATGGGGACATCTTGTGTTTTGGAAACAGCTCATTAATAACATTGCCTGTTGCAAAGAGTCAGGATGCACAATTACAATCTTTAAGTCTAGCAGCATTTCCTCAGCTTGAAGCCTTTCAGTGGGTTTAGGTTTTTTTCATCACAGCAGACATCACTCTAATAACGTCATGGTCCAGACTCCAGCAACCACTGACCCACTAGCCCACTTTCTTGCATTTCCCGCTCTTGTGTGCCAATGTTATGCACTCACCCCAGACCGGGCGTGTCGCAAGTGGACAGTTTGCGTTTGCGGTTTTCTGAGCTCAGAGGCTCCATGGAGTTCTCCCCCAGTCCGCTCATCGTGTGCACATATCCGCACCTGAGGGGAAGAAGAAGCAGCAACACACATTACACCACCATGCAAGCAGAGACTGGGATTATAAAGTCAAATTTAGCCTTTTTATGTGGGTTTATAAAGGTTTTGTTCATTGTGAAGTGAAAAAAGACACTTGGCAAGTAAGGCAGAGGCAGGACTCTGAAGGAGCAGCAACAGCACACACAGAAGGATGAAATATGCTTATATCATGCAAATCATGTTCTGCTGGCAGCAACTGGCGAACATAAACATGTCTTGTCAGCATCCTCCTCCTTCTGCTGCTTCTGCTGAGTGGAGAATGTGGGACTATGTTTGGTCTGTGTGGACCCATGCACTCATGAGTTCATCAGTTCAGTCCACACACACACACACACACCAGATTAGCAGTGTCTCTGATGATAAGCTCAACTAACCCCGTCAGACAAGGCGTCTCTCTTGCTCTCCCATAATGCCTCACACTTCGTCTCCAGGAAGTGAGCTGATAAAGGTTGTGGGGAAGAGACGCAGATGGGATGAAAAAAAGAGGAGGAAAAGAGGCAGAACAGAGGGAAGGAATAGAAGATATCAGTAAGGGAGGGAGAAGCCGGTGTGAGAAAGTGACTGCTGATTGGTCACTTGCTTTGCCACAGTGACAGCAGCCGACACTGAGGAAAGGTAGGAGGGAGGAAAGACAGGAAAATACATGAACAGGAGTGGGCCAGAAACATAGCGAGAGGAATAACCAGTGGAGGGATAATCAGAGCGAAAAGAGGAGGAGGTGCAGGACAGAAAGAGATAAAGGCATGTCAAAGAAAGGCAGCAGGAACAGGGAACAGGTGAAAGAAAGAGGAGGGTGTGTGTAACATCAAGACCGTCTGGAGTGTGTTGTAAATGCATGTGTGGTGTGCAGAGCAGGAAGAATGCATCAGTACCCCTCTTAACCTTCACAGCCAGCACAGTTTTTTCATTCCATTGATTACATGGTTATCCTCTGACCAGAGCACTGCCTCTGCTGCATGGCAAATCAGGCCAGCAACAGGGGAGAGATGCCAGCCTGTTATTTAATTGTCACGCAGCATCATCTCAGACTCCTTCATGGGAGATCTAAGAGTCTGAGTCAACAAAGCCGTGTGACTGGGTTTGTCCACGTTGGCAAAAAGGTCCTAAACACACCTTTCTTGTTTAGACAGGCTCGAAGGCTGCTGGCATGCATTCATGCATGTTGTGGAATTAGAAAAACGAGCCATTCTCTTGCACAGTGACAAAAGGGAATACTTGTGCATCATCTACTCTCAAAAGTGTTCCTCAATCCCTGTCTCTATGAGTTTCTTTTACATTTTTGCTGTATTCTCTCCCTGGAGTCCCTCCCATCAGACCATCTGTCTGCCTTTGTCTGCCTACCTGCATCCCCTCTGCCTAACCCCCTCGTTTGCTTCCCTGCATGCCCTTCTACCTGCCTCCCACTCTGCTGCTCTTCGACAAAACCACCGCTCCAGAAGGCAAGAAGCAAAGGGAGGAGGTACAAAGTCGGAGGATTGAGAACTCAAAGTGCTTGAGTTAAAACTCTGCCGCTGCTTTTGCACCAATCAAGCACGCCTGCCCGCCCGCCTATTGATGGAGTTCTCAAAGGGGGAGCCGCTCTAATTGCAGAGTGAATGAGGCTGCCCCAGAGAATGGTTGATTAGGAGGCTGCTGAATGCCCCAGGGAAATGGGTCACCTCCAGCCTGGTGCGGGCTGCCTGCTTTTTCCAGCACGGGGAGAAAGTCAATTACACGCTACAGACATTGGGCCTGGTGGCAGAGGGTGCAGAGGGGATTCGCTTGGTACAATACAATGGGGTGGGGTGGGGGGTGGGGTTGTTGAGATGCACACAGCGGGGAAACAGGAGAGGGTGATGGCAGAATTGAGGGCAGCAAGAGGAAAATGGAAACAGGCATGAAGATGGTATTTTAAAATTGAGGGGGCGGACAGAATGGAAAGGAAAAAGGAAGTAGTCAGTTTGATTCACTTAACTTCATTTACTGCTTGTTTTAGACTAAGTTAGGCCCTAATTGGAAATTATTATCAAATACGGTTAGATTTAAGCAGAAAGGGAGGCTGCAGTCTTTAAATATTGAGATAGTAATCAGAGCCTTGCAAAAGTATTCATTCCCCTTAAATTCTCATCATGTTACAACCACCAACGTCAGTGTATTTTATTAGGATTTTATGTGACAGACAAAATGAAAGTCTGAGAATGTGGATTGTGATTGTATATAATCCACTTGAGTGAATACTATGTACAATCACCTTTTGTTGCATTTACATTTTTTTAAAGGTATGTCTGTACCAGCTTTAGATTTATATTTGAGCCCAAATCTTCTTTGCAAACCAGTTCTACTTAGTGCCGGCCAGCTCCCCATCAATTCTGACCAGCTTTCCTTTCCCTTTTGGGAAAAAAAAAAAACATTACCACAGTATGATGCTGTCACCATTGTTTGTATGAGCTGTTCAAGTTCATATGCAGTGTTAATTTTGTATCAAATAAAGCACTTTGCACAAGGGCCCAAAAGTTACATTTTGGTCTCATCTGACCAGATGAAGACTAAAATGTTCAACTGGATGAAGGACTCTTCAGTAAAGGCCAGATTTGTGGGGTGCACAATTAATAGTTGTCTTGTTTAAAAAATTCTCCCACCTGAGCTGTGGAACTTTGCAGTTCCTCCAGATTTATCACGGACCTCTCAGCTGCTTCTCTATCCCCTGTCTGATCATAGTACCACAATAAACATGCAACCACATACCCCCCAACAAAAACAATTTTGTCCTTCCACTTTATACAAGTTGTGGGGCATAGCTTACAACTCGCAGCATTCACCTGACCAGTAGGTGTTAGACAGGAGGGGGATTTTCTATATATCTGAAGAGAAAACCTCTGTGTTGCGTTCCTCCTATGGCTCTTCAAATCTATTCAGTGCTGGAAATACAAGCAAAGCTGCACCATCCTCAATATGTTATTATCTGCATCAGATTCTAATGATCCATGCATTTCTCAGATTAGAATATGGGTGATTTAACTGTAACCCTCCATTCCGTGTTGAGACCTTTCATTTGATCTCAAGGTGCAAAGAACACACTTAGATTATGGGAAGAAAGGATGATCAGGCAGGTGCTTCTGATTAAGGCTGTCCATGCTCAACCAGTTTTGGTTTTGTCAGGTTTGCCTGAGATGTGCCTTGGACAGAGCTCTGTGAGATGTTCCAAGAATGGGATATTTTTTCAGAACCTAAATCTTCTTAAAACTTCTCAACAACTTAATCCCTGATCTGTCTGCTATGTTCCCTGGTCTTCATGATGCTGTATGTTCACTAATATTCTCTAACAAATGTGAATACAAATTTATGTCAGATTTTTATTTATCACAAATTTTGAAAAGCATGTATAATTTTCCTTCAACTTTGTAGTTATAGCCTTTTTCCACCAAAATGTAAACACTTGGGATTTTTTTTTACAAGGGTTAAAAGAATCCCAGGTAATTTCTATGCTTTATTTTTAAGTACGCTTAAAAATAAATCTTCTATAAAATAGAAAACCACACCACACAGGTCTTAACTATGACGGGTGAGCGGAAGTCAGAACAATGAAAGAAAGGGTCCACCAGTCATTGTTGCTCCGCCCCTTAACAATCCCAGGGTAATCTGAAAGTCCTACTCCTAGATCCGGAAAAGTATGGACCCAGGTAATTGAAATTACTTTGGTAAGACTGTGTTGAAGGCGCAGAGGGCTTTCAAAAATATTAAGCTGCTAGTATCACAGCTTAATATTTGAATCAGAAAAAAAGTGAAAAATCCTAAATTCATGTGAAACTAAAATCCTCTGGCTGATATTACACCCCTCCACATGTGTGGTGCCATGCTGGGATAAGCACAACAGAAGAGTTAAGGAAACTTTATTACTAAATGCCAAGTTTTCCTCAGTTGATTGGATGACTTCAGAACCCCCCGTCCATGTCCTCATGAAATTTCCAGCAACAGCATGGAAAATTTGTGTCACAGAAAATCCAAACAGGTTTCTTTTAGGTGTGGTGTTGCTTTCTGATGGGCCTCAACAAACATCTGCATTAAACAGGTTCTGTTTGAGTGTAACGCTGCTTAAAAACCTGCTGCTATTCATAATATATCTCTCAAGATGGATAAGAATGACTTCTTCTGCATGTTTGGATGTTTAATCACATTGTTGGGATTAAATAAAGGTATCAAGCAGAGTGATGATGGAATCAGAGCTGCTTTTTAAGACACAAATCAATCAAACTTAGTTTATGCAGCACCTTTTAACACAAAGTTGTGCAACACAAAGTGCTTCACAGGATTAAAACAGAAACCCCCACCCTGCTAAAAAACAACAGCAGACAAAACACTTAAAATATGTCCAAAGACACGACTATGTCAAAAAATAATGTGTAAAAAACTAAGAAGACGAAAAAAAATCAATAAATAAATAGGAGGTAACTAAACAGAAAACATACATGAGTATATCAACAAAAATACATAAAAAGCTCAAATTATGATAATCATGGAAACCAGATAAAATATCCGAATAAATTGGTACATAAAAATATACAACACAATTATTAATAATATTATAAACTCATTTAAAAGTTGACCAAGAATAAAGTGTGAAATGTCTGTTTAACTGTTAAACTGAGTTAAGGGAAAGAGCATCTTTGGCGTGTAATGGCTCTAAACTTTGCTACGAACTCTGACCTGACACTCAACCCTAATTTTGACCTTAATTATTTCACGGGGTCACTTCCTCCACAGTGATCCATGTGTTTCTGGGTCATTAGAGAAGTACGCCAGGTGAATCACTTGGACCAACACTGCTGTGTCATTACCAGGGTTGAAGCTAAGCTCTTATGTGCTGCCAAAGGATCCGAGCCCCTCAGAGACCCTGGCAGTCCAAGCTAAAGATAAGAAATAACAGGTTTGAGGTTAAACTTGAAGAAAAAGATCATCTCATAAACCAGAAATCTATTGTCAGCTATTTATCTGGTGTAAAAAGTGCATATTAAAAGTAAGTAAAACTACAATCTCTATGAAAGTGCTCGGCTCTGCCAGGGGCCTGCACCTTTTGAGATCCACAGAGCCTTTTCTGCCCATTTCCCCTGAAAATATATTTTTTTCAGTGCTACACAACTTACTTCTTACTTAAAATTTGTCATTTTACTGAAAATCATGACAATTAATAAAGAGTCAATAAAATGATTTTGTTTTTTTCAGAAACATCTATTTATGTTCTGTGTTTTTGATAAGAATGACTTGATCAACACTTTTTTATGCCTAGGCATGGTAAACTTTTTATGTTCCTCACCTACAATTGAAATAATTTACTGCTTATTGTTTTAATTTTCAAATATTTTTTTAACATCAGATTCTGTTTTCCCATATACCACATACAGTGCTGTAAAAAAGTATTCTTAAAGTTTTTTTGTCAAACTTAAATGTTTCAGATCATCAAACAAATTTTATTGGATAAAAATAACCCGGCTAAATACAAACAGCTGTTTTTAAGAGTTTGCAAAACTGGCAATGAGTCCTTTGCATCGCTGTGGAAAAATTCTGCCCACTCTTCTTTGCTGACTTTTTAAAATCCACCCACAAAGTTCTGACTTTGACTAGGCCACTTTAAAACTTTATTTTTTGTTTTTATTTAGTGGACTTGCTAGTGTGCTTTGGATCATTATCCTGCTACATATGTGTGTTTGTGCTCAAGATCACAAACTGATGACTGGATATTCTCCTGCAGAATCTTCTGGTCAAGACCTCAGTTATTGTAAACCAATAGGGCCATGAAGCAGCAACTAAGCTCCAGATATGACATTAACACCACTATGTTTGACTGCTGACATGATGTTTTGTTATCCGCGATGTTGTATTAGTTTTATACAAGATGTCATGAGAAGCACAACTCCAACAAAGTTGTACTGTAGAACTTTGTAGGTTTCGGTTTCTTTTCCAAAAAGTCATGGAGATCAAGATGTTTTTAGCAAATATGAGATGGGCCTTTATGTTATTTTTGTTCAGATGAATTTAGCCTTTGGACTTTCCCTTGGATGTCATTGTTGCCCATGGTTTTTCTTACTGTTAATCATTAACACTGACCTTGACTGAGACAAGTGAGGTTCGCGGTACTTTAGATGTCGTTCTTGGTTCTTCCGTAACCTCCAGGATTAGTCGTTCATGTCCTTTTGGAGTAGTTTTGGTTGGTCGGCCCCTCTAGGGAAAGTTCACCCCTGAGGTGAGAGGTAATGGCTCTCACTGTAGTTCCCAATGCTATAGAAATGTTTTTGTGAATCTTTTCAGAGTTGATGATTTCAGTAACTTTGTTTCTAATCTGTTCTTGATTATTTTTAAGATCTGAGCATGATATGTTGCTTTTTTAGATCTTTATGCTACTTAGTGTTGTCAGACAGGTTCAGATATGTCTTGATTCTACAGCTCTGGCAATTGGGCCTGGGTGTAGATAGAGAAATTGATCTAAAGAGTCCTTCACACCAATCTCTGTTATCGACACATTTTTCTTTTCTTTTCCCTTTACCGTGCTTAACCTTGTTTAGCTCATTAATTCAGTTTTATTTGTTTGTCTTTCATTGACTCCTGGTTTTATCTCATGCAAAGCCCTTTGTGTTGGCCTTCTTGTGAATGAAAAGTGCTTTCTAAGTAAAAACGTATTGGCTGGCTATAAAAGATGGTAATTCATGATTTCCAGTGGGTGTAGATATTTTTTCAAACCAGGCCAGGATGGTCTACACAGCTTTTTTCCTGAAATGAAATTATATATTATATTCTTGATTGAATAATGATTTTAAAATAGGGATGGGTATTTATTGTGTTAAGGACTTTTGATTCCTCATGAAAACAATAAATTCTAATTAATAATGTTTGAAAACCCCAAAAACTGATTGTTACTTTTATAATTTTCTCTGCTGTTGCTTCCATGAATTCATGAATAAATTCAAAAATATGATTAAATTACTTTATGTAATTTAGTGATAAAATCACACTTATTTATGTAACAGGTGTCCTGAAGAAGCTTATTTGAAAATGGGAATGTTTTTTAAGAGCAGTATTTGTGTTTGCAGGACTACATTGACATGCAGTCACAGTTGACTAAAAAATACTTCAAAGATTTAAAAATGTAAAAATTTATTTGATGATTTTAAACATTGAAGAGTGACCAAAAAGCAAAAACAGGAGAATAAACACCTTTCCACAGCACTGTACAACTGACCAATGAATCTGAAGACAACACATCCTTTTTATTTGTAAAACACAGATCAGTGGAGTCAGAAAAATCCTTGTGACTGAAACCTATACTTTACTTTTCAAGTTGAATGTCTAGGAACTTTTCCTTACTGACTTGTTGTTTACCTGGGTTACAACTATGATGTAACAGAGGCAATTTGTCTGCTTCAAAAGACATGAAATGACAGAAAGAAAAACAGCTACTCCCCTTAGCTCATCCATATTTAGTCAGAGCGACACTTAAGAAGGTTACAACTGGAACTGCGACAAGAAAAGCTTGGTAAGAAGCCAAGTGAGGAAGATGGCTAACAGCTTCCAGAGTCTTTAAAGTTTACAATTAAACTCTTTAGGGACATTAAATCATATTGTTTCATTTCAAACTAAATGTTCTCTAGTTTCTTTTTGTGTTGTGTCCCCTTTTCATTAAGTAATTGACCCTAAATATCCATAAAAGCTATTATCCTAACTCTCCAACTGATTCTGTTCCTTTTAGGAGTTTAATTATTTACAAACCTTGTTCTATGTTCTTTGAGAAAAAAGCAACAAAGTCTGCCCTCAAAAATACCTCTCCTGCTGCAATAAAGTTAAATTTGCAAATGCATGTTATTGTTTTACCCAGTGGCTTTTTAAAATGCCCGAGGATTAATCCTTAAGTATTGAATGTTCATTTAATGGATGCGAATCAGAAAATATTCGAATGTGAGAGTTTTGTACAGTATTATACATTTACAGTCACCTTTTGTTTCTGTCTTCATGTTTTTTGCTTTGTTTTCTGATAACTGCAAAGCAACAAGCAGCAAATCACCTGCGAGTTAAACTAACACTTTAAGAAAGCAGAATCAAAATGGATGAAGAGTAGCTGCAAAAGCAAAACTTCTGGGGAGACAGAAAACATAGCTGAGAGACGACACAACTCCCACAGCAGAGTGAGTCATGGCGTATGTGGGGAGGGCTTGAAACAATGCAACAAACAAGAATATGGAGCAGAGAGTTACTGAGGGCAGACCAGGAGAAAATGATAATCTAACAGCACCTTGATTCTGAGTCAACCTGCCATGGACTTTATCTTAGAGCAGGAGGATTGTGTATGTCTAAACATCATTAACCCACCCTGATGGTAGCCTCATTTAGTTCCCTAAACTTTGAAGTACACAAAAGAACTCAGTTAAAAAATAAAGTTTTATTAAATTAGAAAATAGAAATCTGTTTTAAACAGTTTGACTGCTCCACCTCTGACTGTTATGAGGGAACCGTGATGGGAGACATCAAACTCCTTAATGGCTCGCTTTCTATTCTCTTGCTACATTATACTGTAGCTGACAAGACAGAGAAGGCTGCTGGGTCAGAGCAGGACGCTGCTGACAAAAGGCAGGAAGTTGAAGAGGTAAAGTGACAGACGAGAGGGAAAGGACTGCTCTGGATAAGTGATGCAAATAGCTGCCTGCTTGCTGCTCTTTTATAATCCTTGTTGGCAAAACAGAGGCACAAAGCCCTCCTCTGGACATGTGAACTCACATTGGTCACTTGTCTCACAAGACGCTGAGAGCAACCACTGATTATTCCAGATAACTAATATTCGAATACTTAATAACATCAATGAATTTTTTTTAAGAAATCAACATATTTACTATATGCTAAAGATACACTGAAGTTATAGAAAAAACACACTTTTGGTAGCCTTCAACAAGCTTAACTTAGACATGACCCTGGCTGGATATTTGACCATTCTTCCTATCAGATCTCATTTAAATTTATTGGGTTCCTGAAACAGGCCTGGCTTTAAAGCATACAAAATCCCTAAAGCTTAAGACCAGTTTAGTTGAGTGTTGAGTGTTTGGGGTCTTGTTGGAACATCCAACTGTGTCAAAGTTTCGATCGTCTAACTCAAACTTTTAATTTTTATACAAGAAAATTGGTTAAAATGTTCAAGAACAACAGAAGAACCATGAACTGGAAGATGCTGGAGAGCTTGCATTGTTTTCCCTTGTGAAGAGAGTTTAACATTAACATGGACTGAGAAACTGCAGATCAAGAAAGGAGCTCCTTCTGGAGAAACCTTGTGTGGTCAGAGGAGACAAAGTTTGAGCTATTTGCCTGCAATGGTAAGAAGAATGTTTGGAGGAGTCAAGGTGAGGCGTTCCAAACCAAAGAACACTGCACCAACTGTCAAGCATGGTGGTGGAAGCATCATGCTTAGTGGACGCAAGGGAAGAAGGAGTGCAAGGAGTGGACATGATTTAGCATACAAAACACACATCCCCAACACATACAGTACCGACCAAATGTTTGAACACACCTTGTCTTTATTTTCATCACTATGAATATTGTAGCTTCACACTGAATGCATCAAAACTATGAATTAACACATGTGGAAATATATACTGTGCAAAAAAGTGTGAAACAACAGAAAATATGTCTTATATTCTAGGTTATTCAAAGTAGCCACCTTTTGCTTTGATTACTGCTACGCACACTCTTGGCATTCTGTTGATGAGCTTCAAGAGGTAGTCACCTGAAATGGTTTTCACTTCACAGGTGTGCCCTGTCAGGTTTAATAAGTGGGATTTCAAGCCTTATAAATGGGGTTGGGACCATCAATTGTGTTGTGCAGGAGGTGGATACAGTACACAGCTGATAGTCCTACTGAATAGACTGTTAGAATTTGTATTATGGCAAGAAAAAAGCACCTAAATAAAGAAAAACGAGTGGCCATCATTACTTTAAGAAATGAAGGTCAGTCAGTCCGAACAATTGGGAAAACTTTGAAAGTGTCCCCAAGTGCGGTCGCAAAAACCATCAAGCGCTACAAAGAAACTGGCTCACATGAGGACCGCCCCAGGAAAGGAAGACCAAGAGTCACCTCTGCTGCGGACGATAAGTTCATCCGAGTCACCAGCCTCAGAAATCGCAGGTTAACAGCAGCTCAGATTAGAGAACAGGTCAATGCCACACAGAGTTCTAGCAGCAGACACATCTCTAGAACAACTGTTAAGAGGAGACTGTGTGAATCAGGCCTTCATGGTAAAATAGCTGCTAGGAAACCACTGCTGAGGACAGGCAACAAGCAGAAGAGACTTGTTTGGGCTAAAGAACACAAGGAATGGACATTAGACCAGTGGAAATCTGTGCTTTGGTCTGATGAGTCCAAGTTTGAGATCTTTGGTTCCAACCACCGTGTTTTTGTGTGGCGCAGAAGAGGTGAACAGATGGACTCTACATGCCTGGTTCCCACCGTGAAGCATGGAGGAGGAGGTGTGATGGTGTAGGGGCGCTTTGCTGGTGACACTGTTGGGGATTTATTCAAAATTGAAGGCATACTGAACCAGCATGGCTACCACAGCATCTTGCAGCGGCATGCTATTCCATCGGGTTTGCGTTTAGTTGGACCATCATTTATTTTTTAACAGGACAATGACCCCAAACACACCTCCAGGCTGTGTAAGGGCTATTTGACCAAGAAGGAGAGTGATGGGGTGCTGCGCCAGATGACCTGGCCTCCACAGTCACCGGACCTGAACCCTATTGAGATGGTTTGGGGTGAGCTGGACCGCAGAGTGAAGGCAAAAGGGCCAACAAGTGCTAAGCATCTCTGGGAACTCCTTCAAGACTGTTGGAAAACCATTTCAGGGGACTAGCTCTTGAAGCTCATCAACAGAATGCCAAGAGTGTGCGCAGAACCTAGAATATAAGACATATTTTCAGTTGTTTCACACTTTTTTGTTCAGTGTATAATTCCACGTGTTAATTCATAGTTTTGATGCCTTCAGTGTGAAGCTACAATATTCATAGTCCTGAAAATAAAGACAACTCTTTGAATGAGTAGTTGTGAGAACTTTTGGTCTCTACTGTATCAAAAAGGAATGGATAAAGCAGGCCAACATTAAACATCTGGATTGACCTAAACCCTGTCAGAGACGTATAATCTGTGCTTAAAAGCAGGAAAACCAACCAAGGAAACAAACAAATTTAAAGTATTTTTGCCTAAGAACACAGGATAAATATCCAGTTAGGAATTTCCCAGAACCCTGTTCATGGCTACAGTTTGTGGATTCCCTGAGACTTTCCAACAAACTTTAAATAAAATATTAAAGACACTTGATTTAAAGTTTGTATATTTAAGCCTGTATAAATAATTCTGATCCTGTGCAGATCAAAAAATATCCATAATAATTTCCCCTTCTGACCCCAATGAATATTTTTTAAATTCATTAAAGTAATTTGTTTTATTATTAGTCCCCCCAAAGAACGAATAGCTCAAATGTATCTTTAAGAGCTTCAAATTAATATGACATCCATGCCGATGAGTGAATGTAAACTTCTGACCGGCAACGTTCCAGTCAGAAAGATCGAAGATTTAAAAGAGGGTTATTGTTCTACAGGTCCTTCTCAAAAAATTAGCATATTGTGATAAAGTTCATTATTTTCCATAACGTAATGATGAAAATTTAACATTCATATATTTTAGATTCATTGGACACTAACTGAAATATTTCAGGTCTTTTATTGTCTTAATACGGATGATTTTGGCATACAGCTCATGAAAACCCAAAATTCCTATCTCACAAAATTAGCATATTTCATCCGACCAATAAAAGGTCAGGAGAGTTGGCAGGCCAATTGAGCACAGTGATACCATGGTCAGTAAACCATTTACCAGTGGTTTTGGCACTGTGAGCAGGTGCCAGGTCGTGCTGAAAAATGAAATCTTCATCTCCATAAAGCTTTTCAGCAGATGGAAGCATGAAGTGCTCCAAAATCTCCTGATAGCTAGCTGCATTGACCCTGCCCTTGATAAAACACAGTGGACCAACACCAGCAGCTGACACAGCACCCCAGACCATCACTGACTGTGGGTACTTGACACTGGACTTCTGGCATTTCCTTCTCCCCAGTCTCCCTCCAGACTCTGGCACCTTGATTTCCGAATGACATGCAGAATTTGCTTTCATCCGAAAAAAGTACTTTGGACCACTGAGCAACAGTCCATTGCTGCTTCTCTGTAGCCCAGGTCAGGCGCTTCTGCCGCTGTTTCTAGTTCAAAAGTGGCTTGACCTGGGGAATGCGGCACCTGTAGCCCATTTCCTGCACACGCCTGTGCACGGTGGCTCTGGATGTTTCTACTCCAGACTCAGTCCACTGCTTCCGCAGGTCCCCCAAGGTCTGGAATCGGCCCTTCTCCACAATCTTCCTCAGGGTCCGGTCACCTCTTCTCGTTGTGCAGCGTTTTCTGCCACACTTTTTCCTTCCCACAGACTTCCCACTGAGGTGCCTTGATACAGCACTCTGGGAACAGCCTATTCGTTCAGAAATGTCTTTCTGTGTCTTACCCTCTTGCTTGAGGGTGTCAATAGTGGCCTTCTGGACAGCAGTCAGGTCGGCAGTCTTACCCATGATTGGGGTTTTGAGTGATGAACCAGGCTGGGAGTTTTAAAGGCCTCAGGAATCTTTTGCAAGTGTTTAGAGTTAACTCGTTGATTCAGATGATTAGGTTCATAGCTCATTTAGAGACCCTTTTAATATGCTAATTTTGTGAGATAGGAATTTTGGGTTTTCATGAGCTGTATGCCAAAATCATCCGTATTAAGACAATAAAAGACCTGAAATATTTCAGTTAGTGTGCAATGAATTTAAAATATATGAATGTTAAATTTTCATCATGACATTATGGAAAATAATGAACTTTATCACAATATGCTAATTTTTTGAGAAGGACCTGTATATGTGAACACAAAAAATTATGGAAGAACCAGAACCATGTGTGGTTTAACTTAAGCTTCATCATTTGTATCGTCTTGAATATTTTAGTGCTGCACTGCACATGTGAAAACAGCTGTAGTCTAGTTGTCTGGCTAAGAGCCCAAACTTCATACTGTCAGTCTGCTGTCAAGAGATAAAAAATGGGCTATACTTAAAGTTCAACTAATAACAGATTTTAGAAACTGATGGTAAAGTATCTTGCAGTATTTAAGCCAATTGGCACAATTAGCTAAAACCAAAGGATTAGTAAATTTTTAGCTGAAGTACCTATAAGTCAGGGCCAACCATTAAATTAAGAAACATTAGTCATTAAAGCTCCAACAACACATAAAACTTCTCAAAGTCAACTGCTAAGGTTTCACAGCAAACATAATCAACTTCAGATGTCCAAACGTTGCTTTTTTTATTAAAATAGCTGATTATATAAACTGGAAATTTTTTTACTCTTTATAGATTATACTTTAAACCTTTTTATATTTTGTTACTTACAATCACAATGTTTAATGTATTTTCGTGGGATTTTATTTGGAAGACTAAATAAAATTTAAATCTAATGTTTTTTTTTTTTGCAGCCAGTTGCCTTCCAAATGAATTTAATTAGTAAATAGAGTCCACTTGTGGGTAATTTAAGTCTCAGTAAATCTGGCTGTTCTATGAAGGCCTGGAGGTTTATTAGAGAACATTAGTGAACAAACAGCATCATGAAGACAAAGGAACACAGTCAGGGATAAAGTTGCAGAGAGGTTTAAAGCAGTTTTAGGTTATATGCCAATATCCCAAGCTTTGAACACAGCACCGTTCAATCATCTATAAGAAAATGGAAAGAGTATGGCACAACTGCAAACCTGCCAAGGCATGGTCACCTAGTTAAACGAACAGGCCAGATAAGGAAAGCCTTAAACAGAGCAGCAGCCAAGAGGCCCATGGTAACCGGGGAGCTTCACAAATCTGGCCTATAAAGGAGTGGCAAGAGGAAAGTCAACGTTGAAGGAAAGCCATAAGAAGTCCTGCTTGTAGTTTGCCACAAGTCATGCAGGCGACAGAGCAAACATGGTGGAAAAGGTGCTCTGATCAGATGAGACCAAATATGAACTTTTAGCAAGAATGTAAATCTCTAACGTTATGTGGGTAATCTACAATAGTACTGTATGTGTGGCAGAAAGGTAAGACTGCATTTCACTCTAAATAACATCCCAAAGGTGAAACATGGTAGTGGTAGCATTCTGCTGTGGGAAAACTTTTCTTCAACAGGGACAGAAAAGCGAAGAAAACCTGTTAGAGGCTGTTAAAGACTTGGGACTGAGGTTGACAGTCACCTACAAGCAGGATTGTTGCAGGTTGTTTGACTCAAACTTTTTCTCCAGTCAAAGTCCAGACATTAATCCAATAGAGACTCTGTAGTAGGACTTGAAAGTTGCTGTACATGATACTCTCCAGCCATTTTGAAAAGATGAACAGGCAAAAATCTCTGTCTCCAGATGTAAAAAGCAGCTAGAAATGTGCTACAGAAAATTTGCAGCTGTAACTGTAATAAAAAATGATTCTCCAAATTATTGACTCAAATGGGCTTTAAAACCCTCCACATTTTTCAGATTTATATTTAAATTTTTTTACACTATTGATCATTTTTTGCAATTTATGCACTGTTCTGCATTGGTCTACAACAACAACAACAAAAAAACCAAATTCAAGTACATAGTTGTAACATGACAAAATGTTCAAACTGTAAGGAAACGTTTGTAAGAAACTGCATGAATTTAGTTTTATTGGTTGCAGAATGACCCCATCTCTGGTCTCCTAAACTCTCAGTGCTTGAAAGTCTCCCCCTTCCTCACTGCCCTCCCACACTCTAACTAAACCCTCATACCGTCACTCCTGCTGTCTGTGCAACAGCAGCATGTCTGCAGGAACATTTGTGTTAGAACGCACATGAGCGAAAGAGAAAGTGTGGTTTGGTGAAGCCTGGGCACAGTTCTGTGTGTGTGTGTGTGTGTGTGTGTGTGTGTGCTGGTATTGTCACCTGCAGACTGGGGATGGGGTGGGGGAGATGAATGCTCTCCTACAGCTGCTGTGGCAGGTAGAGCACAAAGAATAATTTGATTTCTCCTTCTGTCCCCTTGCTGTTTTCCACCTCCTTCCTTATTTTCTCGACTGTCTGAAAGTAGTCAACTCTCTTTGTTTGTTTTCCTGCCTCTACCACCAACCCCATCACATTTTTTTTAAAACAAGCTACTCCACTTTCCAAGAATCAAACCTCAAGCATAGATGCTGAAAAACAAACAAAAACACCTCAATAAAACATCCGCCTCAGAAAACATGCAATGTTCTCTGAATTTCAGTGTTCAGGTCAGGAGGATGTTGCAAGAATGTGGCAACAACAAGAAACTGAGTCTGACAAGCAGCTCATCCTAAACCCAGCAGGCTGTTACCATGCCAACCATACAGGATGTTAGCCCACCTTGTGATGGCGCCAAGATGACAGACGGTCAGATGCCCCCTCCCCTGACTCTGGGAGTGTTTTCCTATTCAGGCTGATCAATTGACTCTGGAGAGAAAAAAACACACATGCAGGAAAAGTTTAGCTCTCATGCTCACCACTGTAAGTTCATTAGGGCCATATTAATGAATAACCAGCAGCCATAATAATCAGAAGCCCCCAGAAACCTGAACAGGAGGCTGTATTAACTCCTTAATCAGTAAGGAACTATGAGAGAGCCTCTGTATACACTTTTGTCCTCATTATGGGTGTAGAGCACACGCACTGTGGCTCCTGTTCATTTGCATTGATGCCCAGACCACTCCCACTCACCAAAAGAAAATGCTCGACCACACACACACACACATATACACACACAAAAGGTGACACCGAGACACAACTTTTACAGGAAGCCACACAGCTGAAATCTAAAGTGGCAATTCGAAAAATCAGCTGGCTTCTCTGACTGCCAGCAGAGAGCACCGCTGTATCTTTTCATCTAAAATGAGCCCTACAGATCCAGAAAAAGTGGACTGATAACTTCAAGAACTTATTGGCAAAACTCTCCCATGCTTCAATGACTCGGAGGAAGAGTAGAAAAAAAACCAAACCATTAGGCTAAATTGCAGCGCTAATCCCAGTAGCACATAACAGGCCAATTTGTGCCCATTTAGTTCCCAATAAGAACCAGAGTGTGTGTTTGTCTGTGTATTTTGGCTAGACTGAGTTGTTGCAGTAGCTCAAGTGTTCTGTCTGAACAATCACAAGAGAGTATTCCGTAGGGGTAAACGCTGCGTAACCATGGGAACACTGGGTGTTTCCATGACACCCTTTTATTGGTAAAGCACACCAATTGCACATCAATGTATGCATGTGTGTGTTGGTTTTTATATCGTGACGGGGTCCAAATCATGAAATGACGCCTACTTAAGGGACATCCTGTGAATGTGGGGACCAAATTGCTTTTCCCGCAACTAGAATGTGGTTTTTGAGGATTAGGGTACAGGCTTAAGGATTATGGCCACAATAGCACAAGGTAAGGGTCAGGATTAGTTATTTGCAGCACCCTCCAAACTTATAACCCCCTTCCTGGTAACGATGTGTAAAAGGGCTGAAAATAAATTTATTAGCACCCCTCAAACTTTCTATAAAATAACAATTAAGGTAACTGGTGTATTTTTTTTAAATTAAAACTTCACCTTTTTATTCAATGGTTGTCACACTGTGGTACAAGTGCCAATGATGGACCACTTTTGGAAGTACCTGAATAAAATTTTGCTATTAACCATTTAAAAGGTAAATATAAGACAAATTAGTGGGAGGGCTGAGTCCAAACAACTAGAAAGATTAGTAGATCAAGCACACTGATTTTGCTTCAAACACCTGCAACTCAAACATAAGTTGAATATTTAAAGAACCCTCCAGGTTAAACTAAAGCTGAAGATACTGCTCTGTAAACAAGTCATGGTACTTATACTGCATGCCATTTATTTACCACAAATGAGAATAATACCAAACCCAATTCAATCATGTTTTACTTAGGACAGAAACACCAGTAAAATTTGAAAATTTCTCTTCAAAATTATTCTTGTTCTTCACTGAAGGGACATGTTCACAATAGACGTAAGTCAGTTTATCCAGCGTGAAACAAAGTATGAATATGTGGAGAAGTTCCTCGTGTCAACTGTTATGTACAGTGGAGGATCTGTGATGCTGTGGGCCTGTTTACATAACATTATAAACAAGAACATTTCAAGAAAAAACCTGATGGTTTCTGGCAGAACGTCTTCCATGGCCACCTCAGTTCAGAGACCCAAATCCTTTGAAAACCAGCGGAGAGAGCTGAGAAGGCTCTATAAGAGATGATAAGGGACTTTGGATGATCAAGAGAGCTTGTATAAAGACAACAAAATCGGACATCCCTCTTTCTGTACAAAAATGTGAAAGACAAAGCTTAAATGCTGTCCTTTTGGCAAAAGGGGCCTGTATTGTATTAAAATACCCTAATATAATATGTATTTATTTTAAGTCTGTTAAGTCTCTGTAATTATGATGATGACAGAGTTACACAATACAATGTCTCAATGAAAAATCCCGGCAGACTATTTCAGAAAGCATTACTGTGATTCTGTAACTGCAAGCAGGTACACTTTTGTTTTCCTTGAGCGGACACTCAGAACAATGCGGCAGCAAGGGCACGTTTACAACCACATCTCTGAGTCCAGTTCAAGTGTGTGTATGTTTGAATGGGTGATCTAAAACCTGGAGTGGCTGCAGTGTGTATGTTTATGTGTGTGAGTATGCACGTGCCTGACCGCTGGCTGCACCCCTGATTGGGAGCAGATGGGGACTGTCGGGAGTGTGCATGTGTGCTTTAGCGGGCAAGAAGGGAAAGGAGGAGGAAGAGGAGGAGCGGGTGCTCTAGTTAAGGTGATGTATGGGACTCTCACACACCAACAAAAACCACACTTCAAATTATGCGTTTCCTATTAATTGGAGGAGTAGAAAAATAGAAACAACGAATTGTTGTTTAAGTGGGTGGAATCTATATTTCTGTTGCGACAAAGACAAACAAACGGATATGTGTTAAAAGGTTGTAAAAGGTTGTAATGTCAAGCAAGCACGAGCCCTTTAGTGCCTTTAGTGAGATTATTACAGTTCTATGTGCTCACTTTGACACAGCCATGAAAGCCGGAATGAATAAAATGATAGTTAACATCATGTGGTGCTGCTCATACCAGTGTAAAGCATTGAATATAAAAGTGTGAATGAGCTTAAGATTGTGAATCAATGGAGAAATGTTAGGCTTGCAGACGCCAAGGTCTTCTCACGGTTAGCTTTGGTATTAGACACCTCTCTCATCCTCTCCCTGCACTCCTGGGTTGCTTGTCAGCCAGAAAGCTTAATAAAACCTCGAATAGAATTGTATGCTTTTTTACTGGTTTGTCTTTTCCCAGTGCACTCGAGCAATATAATAATCATCTTTAACTTGTAAAAAGCAATTTAAGTCCAAGTTTTCCGCTAGCTGCTTGTACAGAAGCTGTTTACTCAGCCTGTGCTGATAAACAGCAGATAGAGACTGATATCTGAGATCTTATCTCAGTAACATTTCTGCATTTCAAACTAACGTGCATAGAGAGCTGTCAAAGAAGCCGATTTACTTAGGGGTCAGTTTCCAGTGAGCTATGAAATCTCTTTCCACGACCTCGAAGACGAACAGATGAATCATTTTTTTACGGAAAATATTCAGCCTTCCTAAAATTCACATCTTACAACTTACCCAAGATTGGTTTAATTCAGATCTCAAAAAGAAATCAGGGTTCAGATACATGTTTCATGTCAAACTTGCATAGTTTTTCATAAAATCCTGAATACAAAAACCTTTTTTTCATCTGTGAAAGTATAAATATAAAACTTTTCTATTAATTTATAACAGAGATCAAACTTACGGAATCTGCAAAAATGACTGTAAGGGGATGGATGGATGGATGATAGATGGATGGATGGATGGATATGAAAGAGAGATGGTGGATGGCTGGCAGGGAGAATGATGAACAGACAGGCAGACAGAAATATATACAAACAATAGATAATGGACAGGCTGATGAATGGATACATAAATTCAACATTTACACAATAGGACAGGCAATAAAGACCTGAAACATACTTCCACACTTCACTTTTCCAGGCTGCAAGAACGCTGAAGTCTGCCTTAAGAAAAGGGTCAAGTATAAAACAAGCCCAGGTGAGTAAAGCTTGGGTTCAATAAAAAAAATTACAATAACAGAACAAGCATTAAGGCAAATAAAAAAGAGGAGAAGCAGAAAAGGAAGGACTGAGCTCTTGATCAGGTATTGTGTAACATAAAGGTGAAGAAAGGTAGCTTGCAGATAATGATGTTGCAAACACACGCATGCATACAACTGTAACCCATAGCTGAACCATAACCAAAAACAAAGAAACCAGCTGCCTTTAAATATATTCTCCATCCAAACCCGTTACGATCTGGAAATCTGGCTGTGCACTTATTTAAGAACAAGATGATTTAATTAAAAAGGGTCGATCGGGTCATAACGAAGGCTGCACGATGGAAAAACATGCAACACAGCATAGTGTTGTTGAATGTTGCCATGACAATATGACTTGCAATAAATAAATAAATACCTCAAAAAAGAGTGTTAATAGTCTTTCTACTTTTGGTTCATTGATAGTGATAAGCTTTCCACATACCATAAAAACCTAGTATCTGATTAGTATGGAAGCAAATCGTTACCATATTTCAAATGAAAAAGCATTTTCAGAAATGCTTTTTCATTTTAAGAATGTGGCTGCATTGTTTGACTCATAAATGAAATTAGTAATCAATAATCCTATTTGCATTTTAATTTTCTTCTTCAAGACAGCTCATTCTTTCACTTAATTAAAATGAAAAACAAAAAGACATTTGAGATTTATTTTTCAAAATGTACCCCAGCAAATAGATACCAAAATTCAATTTGAAATGTAAAATTTCAAAATGAAAAAGCATTTCTAGAAATGCTTTTTCATTTTAAGAATGTGGCTGCATTATTTGACCCATAAATAAAATTAGTAATCAGTCATCCTATTTGCATTTTCTTCTTCACGACTGCACATTTTATGCCATAATCAAAAAGAAAACAAAGCAGACATTGCTTTTTCGTTTTCGTGGTCTGCCCGCAAAGTACTGCCCAGAATACAAAAACGAAAAAGCATTCCGAGCGGCGGGCGCAACAAAGTGACATCAGCAGCCGCTCTTCCTCAGCTCCCTGCTGACCGAGCTACCCATCTTGTTCGGTAGGGGGCGCTGTGCACGTCTGCATTGGCTGTGGCAGTTCCGCCACAAACAATGCAGCCACATTCTTAAAATGAAAAAGCATTTCTGAAAATGCTTTTTCATTTGAAATATTCTAACGATTTGCTTCCATAAATTAGGGCTGCTGATTTGGCAATGAAATGACTTGATTGTATTGCAATAATAATTATAATACATTCTTAAAGACTCCTAAAACATTGTCTGTTGCATTAAACAAGTATCACCAAATAAATTACTGGCATTGAAAGCATGAATGCATCGTACATATCTATTTTATTTACTGCAGCGGATGTACTTGATATTGCGTACAGTGATACAACAATGAAGATACATTTGGGGTTTAATGTGCAGCCCTACTGGATTTCTTCCTGAGCCTAAAGTACATATTTTAAAGAAAGGAGAAAATGATCTTTGACATTGGTATGAACCACCATTAGGCACCATTTTGGTACGTTCAATAGACACTGTTTCAAAACTCTTGTACTTTCATAAGATAAAATGTTGCCAAAAAGAATAAAGGCTTTCCTAACAAGCTATTGTGTTCAGTCTTTTCCAGAATATCTTTTATAATATTAACTTCCAATATTCTAAATAAGATCTGTAAAGTCAGAGATCTTGCCAGTGGATGTTATACGATTTGATGGCAGGATGAACTCGATGCTGGGTTGTCATCTAATGAAACAGTGAGGGCGTTTATTTTTTTTTAGGCATTTCCAATTGTAAAAAATACTTTATTGGATGATGTAGACCAGATTTGGTCTTGAAATGACTCCATAACCTTTATCAGACAGATTAACAGCAATAATTCCTTCTGTTTCAAATCTCAGCAATGTATTTTCTCATTGGCACTCTGAATGCTTCATAACAGCAAACAGCCAAAACTTTCTCTGTCTCGCTGATAATTAGGGAATCAAAAGCACTGGATTAGCTGTGCCTGGCTGTTAATTGCCACCTCAGTTATAGAAATTATATGGAAGGAGGAAGAGTAGATTTAGTTTTTCACAGCTTTTTCTGAATTTTGGCTTTTTGCTATTGTTCACCTGACATATTTTTCATATAAAGTCAGATAATTCCCTGTATGTTCCAATGTACACAACCTTGGAAAAAAAGATTAGATTAAGCATGCCATCAAGGGACTGGTCAACACTTTTGAAATTGTCTCAAAAGCCTAACGCGACATTTGTGACATTCATTTTTATGCATACTCCTCCCAAAATTCAGTTTTACTCCATCTTTAGTCCATATTGTTCTGGGCAATATCGTACTGAAATTGGCATCTGATCGGACTCAAGCCTTCAGTATAAAAATTACCTGAGTTTGTCTTTTAAGAAGAGAAAGGCAAAAATATTGAAAAAGGAAAAATACTAAACAGGAAGACTGTTGAACAAAAAATTCCTGAAGTTTGTATGCAAAGAAACATTCAGTTGAATTTGAATCCAGAATAAAATTATTTTTGTTATAGGACTAGGTTTGTGATGATAACCAGGGTGATAGAAGAAAACATGAAAGACATGTTAAGGCAGAAATAATTATAAAATGAGAATTTATTGCTTCAAGGGATTTTTGTTTTGGAGCTGTAAGACACTTCCTCTCAATATACTCCTGACTCAGTATATCTGAGTCGCACAAACGTTTGCTGCTACTTACATGTTTTTTTAATTAGACTGTTTGCCTTTGCAGCAAATTTATGTTTTTATGTCAACTTTATGACATTGCTTAAAGCCTTGGTGCCTGCACCACTCTCAGTCTTTGCCGAGTAAAAGACTGCAGGTAATTTGGGTAAAAAGTAATTAGTTCTCAAAAAGAAAATCTCCAGGGAGTGTGCGGCCTTTGGAAATGATACAACAGCTGTGTCCAAATTCAGGGGCTGCATCCTTTGAAGGAACCGTTCTACATAGGCCTGGTCCTTTGGAGGCCGCAGAGGCCAGAACTGAGCGGCTAGATGGTGTAGTCCTCACCGGCCGTTCCCACCCTTACCTCAGTGTAACTTCAAATGGGCACAAAGACATTGTTTCTGTGCTTTTTGAGACCAGAAACAACATGCTGTATGATATAGAGATGTGTTCGCACAGGGTGAGGTCATTTTCCCCCTTGACCATTTCATAGTTTTGCCTTTCTGTCATTTGGCAACACATTATGTCTGCTAGAAAAAGGAGGCGCTGGCCAATGTGTCTTTTGTACCTACCATGTGTCAGTTCGTGCCCCATCTGTGGACGTTTAAACCTGCTTCGACAACCAATGATTTTAAGCAGTTTTACCTGCTTATAGTCGACTGTCAGAAACTGTGAGTAATGGACTCCAATAACACAAAGACCATGGAACAGACTAAACAAGTTAGGAAAAATATCATGGAAATGTTTACAGCAGAATTTGGTTTTAAAGCAATATCCCAGACTTTGGATATCTCATGGAGTTCTGTCCATTCCATTATGTGGAAACTTAAAGAGTATGGCAAAGCAACAACTACCAAACATGGCCATCCATCTAACTTTACAAGAGACCCATTGTAACTCTGTAGGAGTTGCACAGCTCTGATAGGAAAATTTGCCCACAGTTCAGCTATTCTTTATGCTCTTCACAAATTTGGTCTTTAGGTAAGAGTGGGCCCACCACCTGCAGGGGGAACCGTGAGGGACCGGTGCAAAGAGGATTGGGTGGCAGACGAAGGTGGAGACCTCAGCGGCCCGATCCCCGGATGCTTAGGCTGGCTCTAGGGACGTGGAATGTCACCTCGCTGGGGGGGAAGGAGCCTGAGCTTGTGCGGGAGGTCGGCTGGTGTGGGTTTGCTTGTTGCCCCCCAGCTCAGCCGTCTCGTGTTGGGGTTTACCCCAGTGGATGAGAGGGTCGTATCCCTGCGCCTTCGGGTTGGGGAGAGGTCTCTGACTATCATTTCAGCCTACGGGCCGAGTGGTAGTGCAGAGTACCCGGCCTTCTTGGCGTCCCTGTCAGGGGTGCTGGATAGTGCCCCTCCCGGGGACTCCATTATTCTGCTGGGGGACTTCAACGCCCACGTGGGGAACGACAGTGACACCTGGAGAGGCGTGATCGGGAGGAATGGCCTCCCCGATCTGAATCCGAGTGGTGTTTTGTTATTGGACTTCTGTGCTAGTCACGGATTGTCCATAACGAACACCATGTTCAAACATATGGGTGTCCATCAGTGCACGTGGCACCAGGACACCCTAGGCAGGAGGTCGATGATCGACTTTGTTGTCGTATCATCAGACCTTCGGCAGCATGTTTTGGACACTCGGGTGAAGAGAGGGGCTGAGCTGTCCACTGATCACCACCTGGTGGTGAGTTGGATCCGCTGGAGGAGGAGAAAGCCGGACAGACTTGGCAGGCCCAAGCGCATAGTGAGGGTCTGCTGGGAACGCCTGGCGGAGCCCTCGGCCAGGGATGTATTCAACTCCCACCTCCGGGAGAGCTTCGACCAGATCCCGGGGGATGTTGGAGACATAGAGTCCGAGTGGACCATGTTCTCCGTATCTATTGTCTTTGCTGCTGCCCGTAGCTGCGGCCGTAAGGTCTGCGGTGCCTGTCGCGGCGCCAATCCCAGAACCTGGTGGTGGACACCGGCAGTAAGGGATGCTGTCAAGCTGAAGAAGGAGTCCTATCGGCTGTGGTTAGCTTGTGGGACTCCTGAGGCGGCTGACGGGTACCGTGAGGCCAAGCGTGCTGCGGCCCGGGCTGTGGAAGAGGCAAAAACTCTGGCCTGGGAGGAGTTCGGTGAGGCCATGGAGAAGGACTACCGGTTGGCCTCGAAGCGATTCTGGCAAACCGTCCGGCGCCTCAGGAGGGGGAAGCAGTGCTTCGCCAACACTGTTTATAGTGGGGGCGGGAGACTGCTGACCTCGACTGAGGACATTATCGGGCGGTGGAAGGAGTACTTCGAGGATCTCCTCAATCCTGCCATCACGCATTCCGTGGTGGAAACAGAGGCTGGGGACCCGGGGTTGGACTCTTTCATCACCCAGGCTGAAGTCACCGAGGTGGTTAAAAAGCTCCGCGGTGGCAAGGCTTCGGGGGTGGATGAGATCCGCCCTGAGTACCTCAAGTCTCTGGATGTTGTAGGGCTGTCATGGTTGACACGCCTCTTCAACATTGCGTGGCGGTCGGGGACAGACTGGGGTGGTGGTCCCCCTTCATAAGAAGGGGGACCGGAGGGTGTGTTCCAACTACAGGGGGATCACACTCCTCAGCCTCCCTGGTAAGGCCTACGCCAGGGTATTGGAGAGGAGAGTCCGACCGATAGTCGAACCTCGGCTTCAGGAGGAGCAGTGTGGTTTTCGTCCCGGCCGTGGAACACTGGACCAGCTCTATACCCTCTACAGGGTGCTCGAGGGTTCATGGGAGTTTGCCCAACCAGTTCACATGTGTTTTGTGGACCTGGAGAAGGCATTCGACTGTGTCCCTCGTGATGCCCTGTGGGGGGTGCTCCAGGAGTATGGAATCGGGGGCCCTTTATTAGGGGCCATCCGGTCCCTGTACGAGCGGAGCAGGAGTTTGGTCCGCATTGCCGGCACTAAGTCGGACCTGTTCCCGGTGCATGTTGGACTCCGGCAGGGCTGCCCTTTGTCACCAGTCCTGTTCATAACTTTAATGGACAGGATTTCTAGACGCAGCCAAGGGCCGGAGGGGGTCTGGTTTGGGGACCAGTGGATTTCGTCTCTTCTTTTTGCAGATGACGTGGTCCTGCTGGCCCCCTCTAGCCAAGACCTACAGCATGCGCTGTGGCGGTTCGCAGCCGAGTGTGAAGCGGCTGGGATGAGAATCAGCTCCTCCAAGTACGAGGCCATGGTACTCGACCGGAAAAGGGGGGCTTGTCCTCTTCAGGTTGGAGGGGAGTTCCTGCCTCAAGTGCAGGAGTTTAAGTATCTCGGGGTCTTGTTCACTAGTGAGGGAAGAATGGAGCGGGAGATCGACAGACGGATCGGTGCGGCTGCCACAGTAATGGGGGTGCTGTGCCGGTCCGTTTTGGTGAAGAGAGAGCTGAGCCAAAAAGCAAAGCTCTCAATTTACCGGTCGGTCTACGTTCCTACCCTCACCTATAGCCATGAACTTTGGGTCATGACCGAAAGAACGAGATCCCGGATACAAGCGGCTGAAATGAGCTTCCTCCATCCCTTAGAGATAGGGTGAGGAGCTCGGCCATCCGGGAGGGGCTCGGAGTAGAGCCGCTGCTCCTCCACATCGAGAGGAGCCAGTTGAGGTGGCTCGGGCATCTATACCGGATGCCTCCTGGACACCTTCCTCGGGAGGTGTTCCAGGCACGTCCCACCGGGAGGAGGCCTAGGGAACGGCCCAGGACACGCTGGAGGGACTATGTCTCTCGGCTGGCCCGGGAACGCCTTGGGCTCCCCCTGGAGGAACTGGAGGAGGTGTCTGGAGAGAGGGACGTCTGGGCGTCTCTGCTGAGTCTGCTGCTCCCGCGACCCGGTCCCGGATAAGCGGAAGACGACGAGTACGACGAGTACGAGTAAGAGTTACAAGGTTGTTGAATTGTTACAGGAAATTCAAAAGAAATCCCTTTTGCCACTAGTCACATAGGGAGTAAAGCAAACATGTGGATAAGGTGCTCTGGTCAGATAAGACCCAAATTTGACTGAGGACATCACTTCAGACACACCTTTCCCATTGTGAAACCATGGTGGTAAGAGCTTCAAGCCATGGGAATGATATTCAGCAGAGGCAGAGAAGATTGTCATCATGGAAGGGAAGATGGATGTTGCTAAATATAGCAATGTCCTGGAAGAAAACCTTTAAAGAGGCAGAAAAAGACCTGAGATGGGGCAGAGGTTCACGTTCCAGCAGCACAACATCCTTTCAATATAAAGCCAGCACTACAATGGAATGGTTTAAATCAAAGCATATTTATGTATTAGGGTGATGAAGACAAATCTGATTCAGAATCTGACAATACTTGAAAACTGATGCTCACAGTTGAGTTATTTTGCAAACAAGAATGGGCAAAAACTGAACGCCAAAATTTTAAGATTTTTATTTTTAGAAAACGTTGAAGGCAAATCAGGTTTCCTTCTACTTCATAATTATGTACTACTTTGTGGTGGCTGACCAGATAAAATCCCTCAGAAAATACTATAAGATTTGTGGTTGTGAAGCTACAAAATTTGGAATTTGAACAAATGTGTTCAAGGAATCAAATCTGAAAGACACTATGCACCTATCAACACATGATGTTTTTAACATGGTTCTTATAATAAAGTTAAAAGATCTTTACTTTATGTTACATTTAAAGACTACTTCAAACCCCCAACAAAGGCAGAAGGGGTTATTGCACAGCAACAGGTTGTTTCTTGGCGAGCTTTTCTCTTTTTCCTCCTTTTGCCTTTTTTATTTGTCTTTTCAATGAAATGATTTTAATCTGACAGAAATCCCATTTACTAGTCATTTACACACCAACACAGAGAGGAAAGCCTAACACTACATCGTATGGAAGTGTGTGCACTCTGGATGACTCTCATTTAGCCCCCGTCCCTCAAACCCAGCGAACACATTGGAGTAAAATAAGAGCTAAGCCACATATTGGCACCTAGCCTCATCTTAAACAAATCAGACCATGGAGACTAATAAAAAATATGTCTGTGTGCAACACTTGCCTCCACAGACAAGGAGGTACCAAAGAGGGGAGCCATTTTCAGTTACCCTGCAGAAGACCAAATGATGCTCTTAGCAAGAAGCACAAATTACAGGTCTCTCCTGCACACACACACACACACACACACACACACACACACACACACACACATATTCTTCATTGCTACTACATGTTGCTTTGGTTTTAAATTGTTCATTGCTTTTCAAAAAAACAAACTTACTCATTGAAAACAAATTGCCTCTTTAGCTCAGAGACTTGAGAGTGAGGTCCATCTTTAGACCAATTACTGCCATCACTGAACAGAGGCTGCTACTTCAAACTTCACCCTACAGAGAGGAATAAGACGGTGTGGCGGAGGAAGAAAAGCAGAGTGTCTGTCTGGCTCAACTAAGAAATAGGCCAAGCAGGTCTAAAGCTCAAACTCATCCAAGCATTCAGGGTTCATTGGCTGTTAGCGGCCATCAAAAGTGCACTTACATATAAAAAACAAAAAGAGTTTCATGTATTTAAATGAGTCATCCTCGCCAAGGCATTTGAGTGCAACATTTTATTACCTATAACCCTAAAAAATAATATGCAGAGGGACACCAGAGAATCTGTGATGGTGGACAAAGCACAAGTGAAAAACAACCGATCTGCTATTTTGACAAATTGTTTGGAACCTTACACATACAAAATGCATTTTGTGCTATATATGATTCAAATGTTTACAAATAACAATATGTGGCATCCATTAGTATTGAGCCCCCTTACCTCTGATACCCCTAAATACGATTTTTTGTAATGATTTGCTGTCAGAAGTCACTTAAATAGTAGAGTCTGTGCAGAACTAAATCTCAGCATGAATAAAGCTGTTCAGTTAAGCCCTCAGTGTTTGTTAGAGAACATCCAATGAAAGCATTAATTAGAAAAGCAACAAAATGCCAATGGTAACTCTAAAGGAGTTGCGGAGATCGTCAGGTGAGTAGACTGTTAACATGACAACTATTATTTACGCACTCTATAAATTTGACCTTTACAGAAGAGTTTCCAAAAGAAAAACATTGTTGATAGAAAGCAATAAGAAAGCCATGTAAGGGACACAGCAAATATGTGGAAGTGGGTGCTTTGGTCAGATGAGACCAAATATACCATAAATAACATCCTATTAGTAAAACACAATGGTGTCAGCATCATGCTGTGGCAAAGGTTTTCTCCAACAGGGATAGTGAAGCTGGCCAAAGTTAATAGGAAGAAAAATAAAGGACAATCCAGGAAGAAACCCTTGTTAGAGGCAGCAAAAGACTTGAGACAGGGGTGAAGGTTCACATTCCAACAGGACAGCAACCCTAAACATAAAGCAAAAGTGACAATGGAATGGTTTAGATCAAATCATATTTGTGTGTTAGAATGGCCCATTCAAAGTCCAGTTATGAATCCATCTGAGAATCTGTAGCAAGACCTGAGAGATGTTTAAAGATCCTCTCCATCCAATATGACTGCTTGAGCTGTTTTGCAAAGAAGAATGGGCAAAAGCTGGTAGAGACACGGAAAATAACAAGGTAATTCCAAAATATGACAAAATATATATTCAAATTTCAGATTTTAAGCTGACAAAATGTGGAAAACCAGAATATTGACAGTTTTGAAAGACCGTTTGTGTGTGCTTTTAATCTCTTAACTAGGTCACAATACAAATGGAGATCTTCTAATTTACGAAATGCCACCATTAAAAGGTTTTGCTGAGTTGCAAACACATTTTTTAAAATATTCCTACTGCAACCACTAAAAAAAAGAAATGTAGAGACATTTAGAAAACCTGGGTGCACTCCAGTGCATCGGCAATGTTACAGAACAAAGAAAATGCTCTAAAAAGATATGAATATCCCTTCATCAACTTTGACTAAACTGAGAAGGAAACTGCTATACAAGAAAAACTCTTGTGAATGTGTCCAGATACATCAGCAGAAGTAGGTGAGTTAAAACCCTTACTTGTGGTCAGCAAATGAGCAGGGTTTATGCTTTACTGTATCACAGAGCTTTATCTTTAAAACATATTTACCAATTAATGATAAAAAGAAGGTCATGACTTAGACTGGTGAATACAAAGCTCAATCAATAAGACACCTTCCTTTCTCTTTAACCTAACCCTTGATTGTTAATCTGCTGCCATGGCAACAACCTACGCATAATTGGAAACTAATTAATGTGAAAATGCACTCTCTCCTGCTAGCTAATTAAACCAACAGTATAGGTTTACAAAAAGACTCAGCATTAACATAAAGGCTGGATTTATCGCAGAATTAAATTGGACCCATGTTCTTGTAACTATATTTTGAATCATTGGCCTCTATATGTATAAAGACTGTCATTTAAGCCCCTCTTGCATGGTCCTGCACTTGTTAGACCATCAGGCTACAGCTGTTTGTTAAAAGATATATTGAAAAATTGTGAAAGCTTATTAATTTTCTACAATTGAAGGGTCTAAATCTGTTCTGTTTAGTTAAATGATGAAAATGGCTCACCGTGCATCGCTTTACACCAGAAACCTGATTTTAGTGACTGTTTCATCATTACAGGCAGCAAACTGCATTGTGGGCTCTATACACGGATACCAAAAAACAGATTATACGTTTATTGAAATTTAAGGCAGAAGACACCATTTAACATTTCAGTTATGTACAGAGCTTTTACTATGCAATTTAAACAAACTAAAATAAAAAATACCTCTAATAACATCTTCTTTTTTTATTTTAGATGTTTAAAAAAAACATTTAAAAGCAACTGTGAAAAATATACATTAATTTAAAATACTGTACAGGTCCTTCTCAAAATATTAGCATATTGTGATAAATTTCATTATTTTCCATAATGTCATGATGAAAATTTAACATTCATATATTTTAGATTCATTGCACACAAACTGAAATATTTCAGGTCTTTTATTGTCTTAATACGGATGATTTTGGCATACAGCTCATGAAAACCCAAAATTCCTATCACACAAAATTAGCATATTTCATCCGACCAATAAAAGAAAAGTGTTTTTAAAACAAAAAACGTCAACCTTCAAATAATCATGTACAGTTATGCACTCAATACTTGGTCGGGAATCCATTTGCAGAAATGACTGCTTCAATGCGGCGTGGCATGGAGGCAATCAGCCTGTGGCACTGCTGAGGTCTTATGGAGGCCCAGGATGCTTCGATAGCAGCCTTTAGCTCATCCAGAGTGTTGGGTCTTGAGTCTCTCAATGTTCTCTTCACAATATCCCACAGATTCTCTATGGGGTTCAGGTCAGGAGAGTTGGCAGGCCAATTGAGCACAGTGATACCATGGTCAGTAAACCATTTACCAGTGGTTTTGGCACTGTGAGCAGGTGCCAGGTCGTGCTGAAAAATGAAATCTTCATCTCCATAAAGCTTTTCAGCAGATGGAAGCATGAAGTGCTCCAAAATCTCCTGATAGCTAGCTGCATTGACCCTGCCCTTGATAAAACACAGTGGACCAACACCAGCAGCTGACACGGCAGCCCAGACCATCACTGACTGTGGGTACTTGACACTGGACTTCTGGCATTTTGGCATTTCCTTCTCCCCAGTCTTCCTCCAGACTCTGGCACCTTGATTTCCGAATGACATGCAAAATTTGCTTTCATCCGAAAAAAGTACTTTGGACCACTGAGCAACAGTCCAGTGCTGCTTCTCTGTAGCCCAGGTCAGGCGCTTCTGCCGCTGTTTCTGGTTCAAAAGTGGCTTGACCTGGGGAATGCAGCACCTGTAACCCATTTCCTGCACACGCCTGTGCACGGTGGCTCTGGATGTTTCTACTCCAGACTCGGTCCACTGCTTCCGCAGGTCCCCCAAGGTCTGGAATCGGCCCTTCTCCACAATCTTCCTCAGGGTCCGGTCACCTCTTCTCGTTGTGCAGCGTTTTCTGCCACACTTTCTCCTTCCCACAGACTTCCCACTGAGGTGCCTTGATACAGCACTCTGGGAACAGCCTATTCGTTCAGAAATTTCTTTCTGTGTCTTACCCTCTTGCTTGAGGGTGTCAATAGTGGCCTTCTGGACAGCAGTCAGGTCGGCAATCTTACCCATGATTGGGGTTTTGAGTGATGAACCAGGCTGGGAGTTTTAAAGGCCTCAGGAATCTTTTGCAGGTGTTTAGAGTTAACTCGTTGATTCAGATGATTAGGTTCATAGCTCGTTTAGAGACCCTTTTAATGATATGCTAATTTTGTGAGATAGGAATTTTGGGTTTTCATGAGCTGTATGCCAAAATCATCCGTATTAAGACAATAAAAGACCTGAAATATTTCAGTTAGTGTGCAATGAATCTAAAATATATGAATGTTAAATTTCCATCATGACATTATGGAAAATAATGAACTTCATCACAATATGCTAATATTTTGAGAAGGACCTGTATACTGTGCTATTGCAAAAGATGACCTAATGTAACTGAAACATTAACATTTTATTAAAGCATTAAGCTCACTAAAACAGGAGAAAAATTTAGTCTTCAGTGATGGCATGAAAATACAATACAAGCTGAATTATCAATGGGTCGTATTAAAACTTAGCGCGCTCTTCAGGAAATTTCTCTAAATGAAGGTTATTTGGCAGGAGCATCAATGTCAGAGGAAACAAAAAAGGTGCAAGCATCTTATAGAAAGGAAAATGCACTGGCATGACTGCTATTCATTGAGGTTGCTACAACAAAGAGATACACTTTGACAGGTGCTGCTCATTTTGTTCTTTCACAATTTTGTGGTTTTGCAATTCTAGTTGTTTCAGTGCCAATTTTTTACGTGACATTTTGTTGATTTGGTGAACGGGTAAACTGACCTGGTGAAGACTTAGCAGGAAGGCTGAACGTATCACAGCAACGTTGTTGTATTTTATCCTTCAAGTTTTTCACCTCTTTCAACTTTTCTCAAAGTTTCTGTTAGTTTACAAAAGAAAATGGTAAAAATGTGGTATATGCCAGAAAAAAGTTAGGTGTCCTGTCCTGACAGTTTTATTACACAGGAAAAACAGTATGGTAAAGATTCTATAAAATAAATAGAAGCAAAAGAAAAACGTATACATTTAAAAGATGTTCCTCATAAGATTACAGCAGCAGGCAGATAAAGATCTGTCTAGACACGCTTGCATGAAAAACTGTTTTTCTCCAAATATTCAAGAGTGGTGATATAAGAGCCTGTTTGTGTGTTACTGACACTTTTTAACAAAGGTTTTATATTATTATTTAAAGTAAGATCATAGTGAGAGCACACTATCTTCTTGTCCACCTCTAACTTCCTCTTCTCACTTTTTATTCTTCAACAGAGAGGATGCAGTTTTAAACACCCTCCTCCATCTATTCATTTGCTCTAATTAAAAAAAAAAACTGCACAGCATCAAGAATAAAAATCGGAGCGAGTAGGAAAGGTTGGAGAAAGGTACACAAACATACACTGCAGATTCAGCTGCGCACACGTGGATGGGACTCACACACATCTATACACACTCTCCTGGTTGAGCATCTAAATCACGTTAGCTGCCTGCCTGCCATCCATCACTCCCACAGACAAAAGCACATGCAGGAAAGGCGGGGAAACTGCATGGCAACATGCATAACCGCACACAAACAAACACACACCATCGGTCATAGAGCAGCAAACACACCTTGAAACCAGGAGACAGCGCACAGGAAAATGCAATCTCATTACGAACAGCCACAAATCAACTTCCATTCGCTTCCACGGACATCACTGTCAGCTCACATTTATCGCATATTTAGAGATGGGCTCATTTGCAGAGCTGTAGCTGCTCATTCTGAAGTTACACAGAAATCAGAAACAACAAGAACAAGAAAACAACATAGTGTTGCTTTAAATATTTAAAGAAGGAGCAATGCGGCGCCACAACAACACATTGAGAAATCTTTTTTGTGTCTTAATCAATTTTGCTTCTTATTGGAGGGGGAGGGGTTCCCACATCTCAACACTATGTTTGTGTGTATGCTTGCAAACCCAAGTGTTTGTTGGAGGCACCTCTTATCTTGAAGATGGCGAGTGCCTGTGGGGTGCTCCTTACCTAATGGGATGCAGGGTGGGATGGATGTCTGTGTGTATGTTTGTCTGTGTGTTTTATATAATGGGCTCTCTCTTGGGTGAAGTATCTACCTGGCTAGACATTAGAGGGTGGCATGTGATGAGTTGAAAAAGGAGAGAACAAAAGAGATTATTTAGGGAGGCAGGGCAAACTTAAAGCTTGCTATGTATATATACACTGTAAGCGTATGGAGGAAAGGAGAACCAGGGCTTTGCTCCCATTCACTAGTGTATCTCTGTTCCCCCTCCTCTCCCTCTTTCTCCCTGGCTTTGTCTAGTTCCCAACTTCCAAAACCTCCTCTGTTAGCTCAAAACAAAGAACCTCATGCTCCCTCTCATCCCCAACTAGCTGCTCAATCGCTGTTCTTCAAAAGATGCTGCTGCAAACCTTCAACTCACCAAAGAGCTTAAACCCAATCAAAGGAGATCACTTTAGTTGCAGAAAACCTAAAAAAAAGCGAAGGTGCATGCATTGGTTCTTTCTGGCTACTCTGGCATCCTCCAACAGTCCAAACACATGCATGTTAGGCTAACTAACCACTAAAAATTGCTCTTAGATGTGATTGCATGCTTGTCTGTCCTGTTTGTTTTTGTGTTGTCCTATGATAGACTAACAAGCTGTCCAGGGTATTCCCTGCCTCTTGCCCATTGACTGCTAGACGGAGGCACCAGCTGTTAAAGAAAATGGATGGATGGACGGACGGATGGATCTGCTCTTCGGAATACACATAGATACAGTTAGGCAAAGCAATCTAATTGTGCAAATAGCCAATACAAGTTTCTAAAAGTTTAAAATTTACAGGTACTGCTCCCTTACACACGCACAGTGTTGCATCGCTTTTGTTTCTAACATAAATAACTAATGACAGCTCATGTCAGAGCAGATAGAAGGAACTATTTTCAGCACTGTCAATTGCAGTTCTTAAAGAGAAATTGGAATGAGGCAACATCTATATCAGGAGGTCTGAATGACAAAAGATTGCTGCATCTATATTTGCTCATGATCTGCAGCTTGAGAAGGTACTGGTGTGTCTGCTTGCTTGTGAACATCAGCAACATTTAGACAGTAACTTACCTCAGTGTATAGCTACGAAACGGCTTGTGACTGAATGCATCTGCAATACTGTATGTCTGCACACGTGGCATCAAAGCAGTGAGCGACTTGACTGCTCCTTTAGTTGGCTCGTAAAATTATTTAAAATCATCTGCACACGCAACGCACACTGAAACACACCCTCCCGGCCGTTTGATGTGTAATGAGAGAAACCATTAGCAGTAAAAATGGGTTCTCCCCGCCCTGCTGCTCAGTAGATCTTAGTCAGAGCCACCGTTACATGTCTATTTATACATTCACTCCTCTTTGGATTTTCTTCCTCTCTAACAGAGCTCAGTTTGTGCACAACAGTCAACAATCCTACATTCCTCCTGCCCTCTCTCCCCATGTCTTCTTCTGCTGCTGCTTCCTCTCTCTCTTTCTCGCTTCTTTTACCATCCCCCCTTCTCTAGAAGTCTCCTCCCACTCTATCCCCTTGCCCCTGCTCTTTCCTACTCTGTACCTCCCTCCCTCCTTCCCGGTATCATTGGGCTATATGCAAGCAAGGCACAAATTCATCAAGAGGAGGGAAACAGAGTGAAAAAAAACCTGAGAAAAGGGAGGGAGAAATGAAAGGGAGCAAAACAAGCCCAGATGACAAACAAACAAGGAGTAAAAAGAGGAGAAACACAGAAGATGGAGAATGGAGAGGGGGTAGGAAGGTAGTGCTGAGAAGGAGGAGGGGGATGATAGCTCTCGATACAGCGATGGGCGTTTCTCTACACGGCTCCTGTGAGGTCAAAAGTTTACCGTGGTTTTAATTTCACCTTTCAGCAGCCAATCAGAACCCGTCTCTGGGTGCTGGGGGAACTTTGACCTAGTCCAAGAATGTGACTGGAGAGATCTGAAACCCGATTCTTCTTCTCAAAAAAATCTCTCAGTTTTGATAAGTTTAGAGATTTCTTCCAAACCACATACCAGCGTTTATCTGAAAAGTCTTGATTACAGAAGAAATAAGGACAAGTGTTAGCCTGAAAGGATATTGAGACGGGGGATTAAAAAAAACATGGGTTTTATTTATAAAAACAAAAGCTACCTTAATGGCGTCAGAGTTCAAAAACCAAAAGATCAACAACAAGTTACATCACAGGACATTTCAGAGTCCACGTTAAGGTCATTTCAGAAACAACGTACACGTAAATACAGCGGTGACACACCCCACAAGCTGCCAGAGTGCTGTGTGAGTGTGTGTGTGTTTAGCCACATGCCTGTGCAGGAGGAGGCTGCAGTTAGATCATAGCATCAGGGAGGGGAGGGGCAGCGCTGCAAATAGAGAGTGGGCATCATGTCAGGCAACGACACGTAGAGCGCCTGGAAGTGCATGTTAAATGTTTGTGTGTGTGTGCGTGTGTGTGGTGTGTTTGACTAACAGCTACTGAAGAAGGTCCCCGCTGCTCTATTCTCCACACATCAGCAGCACAACTGCCTCCATCCTGCGACCGCATCCACCTGTCTGTGAGGCGCGCACATGAGAGCGCACTTCCCCAGAGAGAGCAGCGGCAGTGAATCTTCAGAAGGGGCGCAGACAAAATCTAGACAGAGCAGACGGCGAGACGAGATATACGGCCTGCTTCCATCTGTGGCCGACTTTCTCCTAACTGGTGCTGCTCTTTCATTTGGCACTCCAGCACAAAGAGTGAAATACATCCACTACAACAACTGCACATAAGGGACAAGTGCTTTGAAACAATATAGGTCCAAATAAAAGAGCAAAAGCAAATCAATAACCAGAACCTCAGCAGTTCTAACATACTGTATATATAAGCTTCACAGCATAGATGCAGCACCTTGCAAATGTAGACTATCCCTTACACTTTCACATTTTCTCATGTTACATGCTGTATTATGTGGAAAACCAACACAAAATAATGCATATCTGTCAAATGACCTTCCACCCATTCTTCCTTGCAAAATAGTTATGGGTTAATTTTTGTTGATCCAAATGTGACAAAGATATGGAAATGTTCAAGGGGTGTAAATACTATTGCAAGGCCCTGTTTGCCAGACTTATGAACGGTACACTCTGATATTGATGGGAGTTGGTCAATTTAAAGAAAAAGAGTCACCTGACTAATATTTCTGTATTTTCAAGGTCACACTTTGAAACCTATCCACCTCAAGCAGTGCTACTCATAGATTTGAGGCTACACAATAAATGGACTGTTTAAAAAGCACTCAATTTTAGCTACATACCACCACCCCCTTCTGCTGCTTTCAACCGACACCCCTCCTGAGGCATTACAATCAAAAACTGTTCCTCTTACCTCACCTTGTCACCTCTGACATCTGTCTTCTGTGGAAAAGGAAAGTAGGTAAACTGTGTGGAAATCTTGTGAACAAAATAATCTGGATCACAGCATATTAACCCTAATTGAACACTACAATGTTTGTCACAGCCATCAGGGAGTGACAACAACTTCCCCCTGCCACCTTTAACCCCTCTGGCTATATTTCTGCTCTTTTGTGCAGCTGAAGTGTGTCAGGACAAAGGTTAAATGCAGAACAGTCACAAATTAGTCCTGACCTGTCAGGGCTGAATATGTTTGTGTGCGTGTGTCTAGGTAATGTTCTGTCAAAAAGGACACATTATACCACTAAAACATACAGCAGCTGGGAATACAAAGAATAAAACTGTTCATTTTGAGGAATCTGTGTATGAACAAATCACTTTTACATGAAGTGTTATATAGTTAAAATGTTGCACACTTGGAGCAAGAGTGGGCGAGGTCACTGTCGGCACTTGGTGTCTCTGTGGTGTTACTCTGTTGTGAACTCAAACAAAAATGCTTTCTGCAAAAGATTGTGTTATATGGGTAATCTTTGTTTCCTTTCAGTGGTACACAAAGATTGCAAGGATTATAATCAATTCTTTTGGTAATCGATTAATCTGTTGACTATTTTTTCAATTAACTGATTAATTAATAATCGGTTAGCAAAGGGTGCATAATAGGAGATTTTTTTTTTACTGAATTTGAACCATGCGAAGATTAAACTATGTTACTTGAAGAGTTCTGAATGGAACATATTTATAGACAAAGAAGGTTTTTTGTTTTAAATGCAAAATGTGTAATATTTTGTTCAGTCTTGGCTTAATAACTGCTGTTCTTTCATCAGATGGCATGTTTTAGAGTCTACTAAAGTTGACGATTATTTCAGTCATCGATTAATCATAATTAAGTATACATCCACATACACACATATATATATATATACATATACATATATATATAAGCTGAAGCCCCTTTGCTTGCTGTATATATATATATATATATATATATATATATATATCAGTATCTTCAGTTATTGTGTTTTGCTGAGGCTACACCCTTTTAATTAGGTGATTAATATCAAAGACACTTAAAAGTTTTGGAAGCATTTATACAGACATCCAAAATATATCCTATATCTATATAGGATTCCTATATTTAGGGTTTTTCACATTGCATTTCATGGCATATTCTTTTATTCTTTTACAATTTCTGAGCATAATAAAAACCTCAATGCGCACAGCTCTGCAAAGGTTAGCAGGTTCCATCCAATTAATCTGTTAAACAAACTGACCTTCTATGATCATTTTTTCTGTTCTTACAAATAAATTGTGTTTTCTTGTTGTAGAACCATTTTGCATACCTTGCAACTTGTTTGAACTAGTCAGATTATAAGTATCGCAACAACATTCTGTTGAGCACCACTGACCAGAGCTAAAGGTTGAACTGGAGGTGTCCTGCAGGTAAATTATTAATGGATTGTTGTCATTTCCCACCTTAACCCTTTGCTCTCCTTCTGTTCACCTTTCCCCTTTCTCTGGCCCTGATTGTAGTTTCACGACTGCTTCCATCATCACCACCTTCGCCTCTCTTCCCTCAATCCTCTCAGCTTTTCCCCTCCCTCCTTTAGGTCTAGCACAGAGATGGTTTTATTTTTAGCCTTCGATGAGAAGGGAGGGAGATTATGCTGGGCTAACACGTACTCTCCACAAGGCCTTCACTGAAGACCTGTCGCTGATGTGTGAAAAGAAAGCAGTTTGTACAAACTGTAAGGTTTGCATGTGTTTCCAGAGTGCTTATGTCAGTTTACTGTTAAGTCACATAAATAATGTTCAGGGACATCCCCTTCGAAACTTACGATTGTCCCTCTAATAATGCCTTTACAGAATCTTTTCACAGCTTTATTCAAATCTAAATCTTATTAAAAAATTGTAAGGAACTTAGTTTTTAGAAGTTTTTTAGGACTGCAAAGTCACAATTAGCGTAGCTTTGTTCAAGACAACTAGTCAAACACACTACAGAAACACAGGGTCAGTCACATTGTACTCCAAGCAATTATCGGTTATTTTTGGACACCTAGAACCATTTTACCATTATTCTTAGAACCCATTAGTAGTAGTTCGCCTTCTCCTTTGTTTCAGCTTTCCTGGAAATATTGCCTATTATAGTTTCCTGGCATGTTTAGAGTTCTCTTTATCTCCTACTTCGGAGAGCAAACTGTTGTAGCTCAATGGGAATTTGTGAATGAAATAAAAGCACTTCACTCTTCCACTTGTAAATGTAGGGTGATAGGTTGGGACATCTGAATACTCTTCCATAACACAGCCAAGATAAGCCTTTAAAAGCATCTTTCTATCATGCTACTTTGAACCTTTATCCCCCAGGATGCAATTACCCTGAACCCTCAATCTCCCCTGGGTGGTTTGTCTTAACTGACACTGCTTTTAAACTTAAAATCTGTTAAAAGACAGACGTTTTTAGTCGTGCCTTGGAAACAGTGACTATAAACCACATAATATTACTGCAAGATCCTGCTATCTCCACAGACAGACAGAATTATGTGATTTGAAATTGAATATAAAAAGAACCAGTAAAATATTCCTCCAATCTGAAAAGCTTAGTTACCTTCCTCCACAAAGCTCCACCCTTATGGTTCAAGGTAATATAAGTCCTAACTAATATTCATTTTCATATTTGTTTACTCAAAAACACACAATACATATTAATCAACCTGAGCACTTATTTATAACAACAAACAGGATTTGCCCACTAAATTTTAATTGCAGTTTGTTATATAAACAATAGCACCTTATACTAGCTCATAAATATGTAAACAAACATGAGAGGAATACAGTGAGAGTAAAGCCTGGGATTTCCTGAGTTTTTATCTGTTGGAAAAATGGGAGCACCCAGGCTCATACAACCCTAACAATGTTTTTAAGTGCCTGAAATTCTATACACTCACCCTGGTTACTGGAGTGGGCAACAACAGGAGGTGATATTTCATCTGGTGCATCGTATTTAATGGTTCAACTGATATGTAGAGTTTACTGATATGTCTGATTTACTTGGCAGAATCTAAATATATTAAAGAAAGCTTTAACATATAAAAAAAAATTTGCAAAAAGAACCACAATTGTTGGTTCACACTGCATCAAATCAGTGACCAAATTCTAGTCTCTTTTTCTCCACAGAGAGCTTCAGAATATCCTTGATTGTTTACTACCACTGATCCTGTGGGAGGGAGAGAAAATGAGAGGGTTGAAGTTTTATAGAGGAAAAGCTGATTCAACCGAAGACACTCCCTTTGCCAGAGCTGGGGCCCCTGCGTGGAGAGCTGCTTTCCACTACTGAGCTTGCCAGAAACCCATGACACAATGGCAGTGACTCCTCTCATGTCCTGGACACTAGCAACATCAGCAGCTTGTCTGCATCCTGATCCTGAATGCTCTCTTTAAATAAGCAACCTTTAAATAAGCAAGAAAAAAAACTGTTGCACAACAGTTGAAAGAGGTGAAACTTGGCTGCTGCGTCTCGTTTGACTTTGTGTGCATGCAGTCACACGAAGCAGCGACGAAAGCTCAGTGCTTCTGCACTATGCTGCAGTGCACAGCAAACTAAGCTTGACAGGAGGTATAGATGAACAAGCTCCGGGTGTCGTCACAACACCAATATCGTGACCTCAAAGAGGAGGTGGAAACCGCCAATAACATAAACCTGCTCAACTTGTGCACTTTACACCAAGGTGACAGACTCAGGGGAGTAGTGGACCTTGTGTTGCTCCCTCACTGTTGTAAAGTGAGCAATGATGCTGCTGGTGATACTGAACACTGCAGGATATGTTGGTATCTTCTTAGATCACACAATATATCGCAAATTTATATTGCAAAGAAATGCTTGGACTGCTGTACATGTTAGCTATGAATTCAGGCTGTCTGTTCCAGTGATTTATTTGGTGACACTTGCTTAATAAAGTATAAAATGTTTTAGAAAGTAAAGAAGGTGAGCGTCCACCCTATTCTCAAGTGTTCTGCAGCCCTTAATGGTTTTCTTCCAAAAATGTCCTTTATTTAGCTCAATTCATCTTTCAATCAGCTCTGATCAGCTTCCTACGTCCTGTGGAAGAAAAGCATCCCCACAGCCTGACACTGCCACCACCATTTTTGGGAATGTTGTGTTCAGGGTGTTCATTTTCCTCTGCACACTGTGTTTAGCATTTATGCCAAAAAGTAAAATTTTAGCTCATCATACCAGATCACCTTCTTTCACATTAGCTGTGTCCCTTACAAGGCTTCCAGAAGATTTTATTTCAACAATTCAACATCTTTACTGCTGTTCCATTAGGGTCTGATTTGTGGAGCATACAACTAATATTTGTCCTGCCAAGAGATCCTCACACCTGAGCTGTAGATCACTGCAGCTCCTCCAGGTTTAACATGGACCTCTCGATTGCTTGTCTGATTAATGTTCTGCTTGCCTGGCAGTTGTGGCCACACTATACGTTCAGATAACGGGTTGAAGAGTGCTCTGTACAATGTTTAAAGCAATAGAGATATATGTCTGCTGTCTTCAGGATGCTGTTTGTTCAACAATGTTCTCTAGCAAGCCTCTGAGGCCTTTACAGAACAGCTCTATTCCTAGAAAGATTGACTTACCCACAGGTTTTAACTGTGTGTTTAATTGTTTTTGGTTTTTTTGTTGTAAAGGCCCTTCTAGAGACAAGCATTGCAAATTAGCAATGACTACAAATCCTATAGTATATGACGTGTCAAATGTATATATATGTCCCTATCAAATAAATGAACAAAAATACACCTTTCTCTCTCCTAGATATAGCAATTGACTGAGCTTTAACTGTAACTAATTATATGTGCTCTCTTTCAGACTCTAACCTTGAAAACTGGCTCAAAGTTTATCTGTTCTTTCTTTCTAGATGAAACGACTAAAGGAGCTACATCCATTAACATTTACTTTTCCTTCCCATAGAAAGTACTCCTGGATCAGTGCTTCTTTGTTCTCTTTGTGTCTCTGCTCTGTTCTCTCAAACCCCCAGTCAGTTGTGGCAGATGGCCGCTCACACTGAGCCTGGTTCTGCTGGAGGTTTCTTCCTGTTAAAAGGAAGTTTTTTATTTCCACTGTCGCTACATGCATGCTCAATATGAGGGATTACTGCAAAGTCAATGCCAGTGACTGTCCACTGTCTCTACATGCTCATCCAGGAGGAGGGAATGCTACAAATCTCTGACTCGATGCAATCTGCTGGGTTTCCTTAGATAGAAAAACCTTTTATCCAATTTGAATAAAAAGCTAACTCCGACTGCACTGTTCAATGGTTAGGATTAATTGGAATGTATGTACCTGACTTTTGTGAAGTGCCTTGAGACAACATGTGTTGTGAATTGGTGCTATATAAATAAACTGAATTGAATTGAATTGAAAATAAACAGGTGGCTCTATTAACTAAAAAGGTGACATTTAAAGGCAACTGGTTACACCAAATTTTATTTGGGAGTAAATTAGTAAAAGGGGTTACAAGCACATGCACAAAATAGTTTTTAAGATTTTGACTTGTAAGAAATTTTGAAAATCATATGTAATTTTCAACTGGTCCTGGGTGTACCCCTCCTCTTGCCCAATCACCACTGGAGACAGGCACCAGCCCCCCGCAACACTGCAAGGACAAGCAGATATAGAAAATGGATGGACAGACGGACAGATGGATTCCTCAACTCAAAGTAATGCATATAACAAACAAAATCCAATAAAACAAAATAAAGTTTGTGGTTGTAACTTGACAAAGTGGAAAATAGGTTCAAGAGGTGTGAAAACCTTTGCTGTAAGTCCACAGGCATGTGTCGTGTTGGCTATCCCTCTACCACCACATCCCTCTGTTGGAGGGATGTGGTGGTAGAGCGGGAAGGCTGGACAGAATGAATTAAGTTGAGGAGGCGGTCATGTAACAGTTGGGTTCAGGCAGAGTTGAAGCCCATTTGCTTGCTGTGCTGCAGCTGGTAACATTTACCTCAACTCATACCCTATAAAATGCTGTGCATGTGGGCATGTGTGAGTCTTAAAGCACAGAGAATGGCTTTAAAACGCATAAACTGAGCCTAGATCTTTTTTTTTTTTACAATGGAAAAGGAGTAAAAAAAACAGAACACTCCTTGTTAGAAACACACCATCCCAAGGACCAATTTAACAAGCATCTATTACCTTACAGCAAGAGGGAAACCTGAAACTAACCCAGTCCTGACCCTGACTATCCAACTCTCCTCCAGAGTGGGGCTAACAGACAGATTGTGTTTTTCTTACTTTTAAATTGTAATTCACACACAAATGCCTTTCAGCATCACATCACTGACCAATAACAGTATAAAAATCCAACTGTGTTTCTGTTTGAAGGAAAATCAGGTAGAGTTGGCGTTGACAGAAAGCATGAGCCGGTATGAGATTATCACGGTATGATGACCTTGGGTAAAATATACTACAGGTTCACTTTCTTAACAAAAAGTTTTTTTTTAAACGAGTTCAACATGATCTAATTTCTTTTATTTAAAAGAGAAAAGCAAAAGAATATTAATACAGCTGCTAAAACAATATAAAAATGTATTATTATTAACTCTAACATCAATTTATTTACATAAACTGCATAGTGCAAAAATACAGAAAAAAAAACACCCTGTAAATTAATATGTGCTCATAGCACAGAATATTAGACTTGATTGCTGTTCTGCTCTTTAAAGAGTAACACAAGTACAACAAGCTGATATTAGCTGGTTAATTTGTCAGGCTATCTGCTCCAGTAGCAAGCTTTCAGTTGATTTCCTAAAAGACACTCTTACACTTAAGCCTAAAGGTATTCATACTTCTGGAAGATTTAGATTTAACATTCTTTTCATTCAACCAAGAAGCTTGTTTCTGGTACAAAATCCCCCATTACATTCTTCAATCAATAAAACAATCCTTATTGGCATAACACCAATCAAAGCGCTCTTATAATTCCCGGCTATCTTTTTGCAGGTTTCCACTGGTATTTTGAGGATTTATCTTTGGTATAGACCTCCAAGTATTAGAGGTTGGAAGGCCTCCATACCATCACCCTCATATCAACAAACAGCCAAACTTTTTGTAAGCAAGGGAAAACTGAAACACCGGGGTATTTCGCAACATGTTGGGGAGGGGCAGCATAATGTTTTATGCTCCGTACAGGTGGAGAAAACTACAGCTTTCTTATTAAAAAGGTTTTATAGCATCTTAATAGTACAACTGAACATTTTAAAATCATAACTTTCCTTGCTATACCTTATCAAAAACAGAAGCAACGTTTTTATTTATTGATAGAAATGAAAAGCACATTAATCGCAGGTTAGTTATATTGCATCTATGAATCAAGTTAGAACTCTTCGGAAACCCTGTGCGATATTAACCCACGAAGCACTGTTAAACCCCAAATTGGAACAAGTCTTGCAAGTGATATCTTTTATAAACCTCTCATAAACACCCAGTAAAAGCCAGAGTGTGGCAGTAAGCTGCCTATCAAACAAACTTACACTTGCTTTAATGAAACTGCCCTCTTCGTAATTAATCATCAGGACACAAATGATTTCTGAATATTTACTCTAGAAGCCATGTGATATTGACCATTCTGTGCAGTGTGCTGTGCAGAAAACTGGATCTCAAAAACAAATAATGTGTCAAATATTTGGCACAGAGGGAATACTGGTGATTCACAGACTGAATTGCCTCTAGGCGACAACAAACTGTTTTTTTGCACAACTATCTTCTTCCCGAGACTTAGAGATCAGTGAATAACAAATTTATGGGGATCAGATTAGATGTGACGGCGAGGAAAACAAGTTAGTCACATCTTTTTTTTTACAATGCAATCTTGGTCTCTATATGCAGCAAGTTATGAGAAGGGTATACAGAAACATTATAGTGTAAAAATGCAAAGATCAACCACACGTTTTTCCCACCAACTTGGTGCCAGTGCTAAACTGGCGCCCAGTTCCCTCTATTTTCACTGCTGCAAGAAATATTTTTTGCATAGAAGAACTGATAATATCTCAGCACCAACCTTTGACTGGACAACAGGAAAGAGCGGCTACCTTCCAGCAGCTTAGGAACAGACTCATGAAGACCAATAATCAATCACACTGATATGACCACCCTGTTTAAAGATCTAGAATTAGATTAACTTTTTATCAATTTAACATAAAATCACAAATCTTCAGTAATGATGAAAGGCCGTATGAACTCTGGGAAAAGATGAGCCGTCTCTCATTTTCAGCTCTTCGTTTTGATATCACCCATCATATCACCCGCAAACTTTATTGGCTCTTTTCTATTAGTTCCTATGCAGTGCAGTTCGGTATGACTCTACTTGCTTTTTAGGCTTTTCCATTAGAAACGGTTATGTGGAACTTTACCTTACGTTACTATTTTTAGTACCTGATTGGATGCAGTTCCAAACAGGTTGATATATTTGATATATCTGAAACATTTTCTTATAAACAATTCACTAGATTGCTATGTATAGTTTACTGAAGTGCAAAATAATGTTTGGACCTTCGGTGTGTCTCTGCTCTGTCTTCTCACAGTGGGTGGTGGCAGATGGCCACTCACACCGAACCAGGTTCTGATGGAGGTTTCCTCCTGGTAAAGGGGGGTTTTCTTTCTGCATAGTCAACGACACAATGCAACAACTGTGCAATGTTGCTACATGCTCATCCAGGAGGAGTGAATGCTGAGAGTCAGTGACTTGATGCAATCTGCTGGGCTCCCTTAGACTTAAAACCTTTTAACCAGTTTGAATAATGAAATGAACTTGACTGCATTTCATATTTAGGACATGGAGAAGACCTTCAGACAGTAAAAGTCATGCAGTGATTCAAATCATTCTTAGATTATTACTTAATTAAACAGTATCCAGATCTTTTCAGGATTTCCTGTCATTCAATATAACAAAATAAATAAACAAATAAATTAATCAAAATTTCACCACATTTTCGTAGCCCAGAGTATTATTCTGGAAGTGTAAGAAAGCCAATATTGCCAGTGTAGGCATGTCATGTTAGCAGCATATTTCAGCTGAACACATCAGTACTTCAGTCCACTCTCACAGAGGTCACACTGTATTACATGTAATAATTGTGTAGGATCTTTACAAAGAGACTATAGAGAAGCTTTCAGGGCACATTGTGTGCAGCTGCCGCACCAACAAACTCCCAGGAGATGCTCCTGCAGATTTGTCTGTGGAAGAGAAGAGAGGAGGTGGAAGAAGCCCCAGGTAGCCTCACAGCAATGCACCATGAGAAACAGGAAGAGACAGAGAAAAGCACTGCTGCTCACATCTTTTCCAGTCAGCGAATCCCTCCGTCTCCCACTGACCAGCTAAATATTGTAACAGCTGGAAGGAGAATCTATGAGTCTCACGAATGGCAGGGATTCTTTTGTTCGATTGTTGTTGTTTTTTGTTCCTTCATATAGGAAAGTACTGGTCTATCTGTGTGTGTGTGTGTGTGTGTATGAGTGTGCGTGTGTGTGAGTATCAGAGGGCAGATGAAGGGACCTCTGAGATTATCCACCGACCACACCGTCACTGAAGTGCTTATGATTGGTCACTTTGAAGTTACTCGTCTGTTTTCCTCTCTTCCTCTGTCAGTGCACATCCGATGTGTGGCGCGCTGCTCAGTTCAGAGTTGGATGAACGACCTTGAGCAGTCGCGCAGGGCTGTGTTGCCATGGCAACGAAGCCTCGCGCAGCCAGTAACAGCTGGATGCAACAGCACTCCCTGAATTTTAGCGGGTGCCACGATGTTAATAAAGCGACTCCCTCAGTCTCCTCCCCCCTCCTTTTTTACTCGGTTTTCATCACCTTCATCTCTCAAATTTTTATATACTCGCATGGAACTGCACTAGAAGCCGCTTTTCTTTTTCTGCAAGCATTTAGGTTGTTTTACATGAGCTAATTGAGCCTAATTGCTGTAAGTTGGCCATGTGCAGTCCTGGCCACACGCTGACTGTGAGAACAAACAAAACAGAGAAGTTGAGAGGACAAAGACTGAGATGAGGCAGAGGAAGAGAAAGAGAATGAAATCAAGAGTGAGCCACAAGTTACAAAACAAAACGGAACAGAGAAAAGCGCATTGAGATGGGCACTTGACATTCCTCTCACAGAGGAAATAGCTCTTAGAAAAAAAGGCAGTAGAGGACATGAGCTGCACTGAGGCATTCTTGGAGAAAGAAAGGAAAGAAATTGAGGATGCATTGCACGATTATGACAACCCATCAGCTCAACCCACACATCTCTTTTTCTGTCTCCTCCCCCCAACTTTCTTTAATACTTAATCTTTTCTGCCTCCACCCCCCTAAATTTCATTCTATACTTAAGATGACAAAATAAATGATATCAACTAAATCTAACACATTTTCTCTTCCTTAATTGAACCAAAAAGATCAACCAAATCAGCTATCCCTGATTTGATCAGAGTTTTTAGTTGTTTGTCATCGTCATCTGAACAAGAACATTCGAGTTTTGATGCTGATTCATAATTTTCTATTTATGATTAAAAAGATCAGTCTTTAATTGATTTTAGAAGTTATTTTACACTTAATTATTTGTCTGCAACAAAAAACAATGACAATTTGTTCAGTAGTGCAAGATGAATTGTTTGAAACTAACTGCAAGATAAATCATAATCAGTCATCAAATTATCGGATTTATAGAGATGCACAACCAAACCTGTGACCAGCTGGTTGGAAAGTCAAACACTTCTGACCTGTAAATGCATCATGCCCAGTGCTGCTAGGTCACGCTGACAGCAGGGCTTTTTGTTGTAGACGAGAATAACACTCAAAGTTAGTTAATTTCGGTATGAGTAAAGAGTTTAAAATGAATTCAGAGTAAGCATAGAGATGCAAGAAACTATTTGAAAGCTGAAAAGGAGCCATTTTCTAGGATTTTATTAAGGCTGTGAGAGAGCGAGAAAGAGACTTTCAGAAGATAACATGCAGGCTGAAAAAAACAGATGTAAGTTTTCCTTTAATCCTTTTGAGCTTAGAATCTTGTTATGGAAATGTTGGCAGCCTTCTGAGATCTCAGAGTTAAGGTAAAGGTCTACAACCCTCACACACAGAACTGCTATTTTTGTAATGCTGGTCATGTTAATCAATAAAAAAAGATGCAAAAGCCAGTTTAAAATGTCAACTCTGTAATCTTTTTGTCTTTGTTTTACAGTAGATTTTCTGATATGTTTCTGAGAAATGTTTTCTTTCTACTTTATTTGTTTACTTAGAACTCACTGAGCTTCAGCCACAGTTACCTGGAAGCTTCTTCTGCTTCCCCAAAGAGAATGAAGTCACCATTCTCATGGTGACACCTTTGACTCTAAAGTGAGACAATGAAATGAGACAATGAAACTATACAGAACATTCTCAATGCCCTGATTCTACTGGTAAATGCTAAACTTGTCATTCTTTATGTTGAAATTCATTGTACTTCCTAAGGTTCCTCTCATGGCCATTTTCTGTCCTCTTCTCCCATGGTTCACTAGGCCAGTGTTTTTCAACCCTGGTCCTCAAGGCACACTGCTTTGCATGTTTTAGATGTTTCTCTGCTTTAACACACCCGATTCAGATGGTTGCAGTTCAGCAAAACCTGTTAACCAGCCATCAATTGAAATCAGGTGTGCTGAAGCAGGGAAACATTTAAAACCTGCAGGGCAGTGTGCCTTGAGGACCAGGGTTGAAAAACACTGCACTAGGCCAAATGAGTACTCCTTGTCCAGTTACACTAGACTACAGAACTAGGTCTGGTGGGAGTTGAGGTGGTAATACCATCTTTAAAGTTGAACTGTTTCTTAAGGCCAACACTTATGTCAGCAGCTGTTGCTTAACTTACAATGGCAGCAGATATCCTGCAGGTTTTGAATTTTTTCCTTGTTTAACAAACAATGTGACTTACTCCTCTATGCATCTAGTTTTGCATGTAGCTGAATTAGTGTATAGGGGTGCTTACATCTGAATTGGCCATCAGAAAAGATTGTCTTGCAGTATGTCAAAACTTAGTTTTGGGTATGAGCGTTTTCCAGGATGTACAAAGCCTAAACTTTCAACTCATCCCCCATCAATGGAGATTACCTGATGTTCGTAGGATATTATTAGAAGAGCAAACAAGGAAGTTGATTAGTTTGGTCTCTAAGCTCATCTCATCTTTCAATCCAATCACTTTTTTGACACTATTTAAGACTGCCCCATAACCCTTGCGTTTCCTGATGAATGCTCTGCCATCCTCCTTTACAAGATGGTGATCTTCTTGGACTACATGGTGGCAATCTTTAGCACTTGCATCCTGTTGTGAGCCCAAAGGGACTGTCTTCCTTTGGTCACATTTCCTCTGTGTCGGAGCCTTGCCTCTACCGGTCCCATATTCTCTACCTTCTTGTTTGAACAGCTATGTTTGCTTAGCAAACCATTTGGTTACTCCTTTCAGGCAGCCTCATCTATACCTTACAGTGCTCAACTGACCAATTCCATGGGACCTTGGACATACTGTTCTCATTATTATTCCCATTTTGACAGGGGGTTTCCATGCCTTGGTGTAAAATATCCAAACATCTGTTACTTTGTCCAATGAGCAAAAAGGTTCTTGTTGACATGTACTGTACAGGTGTGTCATTCATGGGAGAACAAATAAGAGAAATATAAAAAAAAAGACAAATGAAAAAATAACCCTGATTTTTGCAAAGGGTGTACTTTCTTTTTAACACTAACTATAGGGTTTATTTATCTGATGCAACTTGGCAAATAAAGATATGCACACATTTCACTCCAAAAAATGACTGCCAGCTAAAAACAAAAACAAAATAAAACTTTCTAAATTAAATAGATTGGTACAATTTTTATCTTATAAAAGCATTGATATAGAACAGAAATCCCCATCCATGTAAGCCAGTAAAAGACAAAGACTTTACTATATCTTTGTATCTACAACATTTTAAAGGCAATACAATTACTCATGGAGAGCCAGACAGTATGACTATGACGGCACTGGTTCAGTGGGTGGTGGTGGGGGACATTCAGTGCCAGGAAAAGCTACCAATTATCTGTATATTTGGAAAATAAGTTATGAAGGGGATCTAGCTACAAAATCTGACCATAGATACAAGGAAAAAGCAGGTGAGAGAGAGGTACTGCCAAGTGGAGCGTTAGTCACAATGCATCTGTGCGCTTAGTTTTCAAAGAGTCTCTGCAGCCCACTAGGAGGGTTTTAAAGATCGAGTGGATAATTACAATCAACATGTTGGCAAACCCTGTGTTGAAAGCCTGATATCGCCTTCATATCAGCCATCATGTTTCTATAGCATGCCAGCAGGGACAAACCAAACATGAGTTCATGGAGAGGGCAAATCCCATATTTGAATATGCTTTCGTATTTTCTACTTGTTAGAAGGGGGGGAAAGCTATTAGTAATTTATGAGCATCAGATTTAATATGTAGTAATTCACTAAAACTTGTGTCATGTTTCTGGTTTTATTATTTCATTTTATTCAGCCTGACATATTTCTACTGTAACAAAAAAGAAATGTTTATATCATTGAAAACATCTTGTGTTTGAGGTATATTTCATTTTTTTTAAACTGTATCAGTTTAGCCATTTTGGCACATTGTTTGCCTGATATTGTTGCCTTTTGTACATCCAGCAGTCCTGACAATGACTGTGTCCATACTGAAAAATGTCTGTGCGTGACAATCATAACTTCCTGCGTGTTTTATCTTGTAAAAAGGGCAACAACTTCTTGTTCAGCAGCTGGAGCTTGCACACCAACTCACACAAGGTTGTGATGTGACTTAAACTACCAACTACTCATAATAAAATCAGTGGCATTATGTATGTAACAGGGACAGAAATTACAAAGTATTATATACATATTTAGAAAGCACCAGCTAGAGAGGAGAAAGCTGTCATATTGCACAAAATAAACAATTGATTTCTTTTTTTTTGCAGTCGAGGACACATTTCCATCTCTTCTGGTTGATAAATTAAAAACAATCTCAAACTCTAAAGCACCTTAAAAGGGAAAAGATGTCCTTGGGTAGTAAACGAGGACAAACGAGCTAATTTGGGTGATAAAGACAAATCCAACACAAACAGAAAACTACCTGCCAACTTTAAGTTTAGTACCTGTAGAGAAGCAGGAAAATGTGGCTCCAGAGAGAAGCCTTAAACATGATCAAATATTGACCTAATAGCAGCTGAATGAGAGAACATCAGAATTTAAGTGCGGGTAAACTCCGAGTCATTGCCTTGTTATAAAACACGTGACAAAAGTCAAGATGCCTTTAGATTTTTTCTTCTATATTTTCCTATATTCTTACTTTGCTACCAAGCTCTGTCAGAGAAAAGTCTCTGCATGTTATAGCGACAACTGTGCATAGCTGTAGTTGGATTTTAAAATAATGCTCCTAAGTAATTTATGGAATTACACCCAGAGAGGATGGCCTTAGATTGAACTGATCATAAGATCTTCCTTCCTGCACTTTGAGTGTCACTCAGGTCCCATTTTGTAAACTCAACAGTTTTCTGCCTTTTAGTGAGGCCATTCTTGTTGGAGAAAATCATGACCTATAGAGCTCAACCTTAAGCCATATATAAACAAGAAGTACCCGGGGACTTGTTTCAGTGAACTAAATTACATTAGATGGCTTTTGTCTATGTTTCCACAGTGAGGTAATGCACCAGCAACATTTTGCTAATTAGAAAAGTGGATTTAAATATTGGGAAAAACTTCTAAAATACAACAACAAATATTGAAACGGATTTGCATTGACATGAAATTACTAATTCATTATTTTTTCTCAAACATATTTGAGGCACAAAGTATTTTCATTGTCCTGTAATCATCAACCCATGGAAGACTAAATTGTGATTAATTTTAACAGCCGTTATGATGCATTTCCTAACTTCTTAGCAGAAGTGTTTACAACTTAATTTTTCCAAGTCCAAATAAAGTGTTTAATGATTGAAGTGAATGTTCTCGTGTGGGATACATCCCATCTAATCTCTTCATTTAACTCATGAGGTTTTAACAATTGCCTTACTTTTCATAACATTTCGTGCAACAGGTAAACAGACTGTAATAAAACTCAGAGATTTTGAATTTTTCAATTATCAGAAATATAAAAAGAACCTACCAGAAAGAACATTTATGTTGAATAAACCTATTACTTTCATAATTATGTAGCGAACACCTGTTATCAGATTGGAGGCTATTTTTTTAATGCATTAATCAGAGAGCTCAATTTTGTGGTTCTGATCTCTGGTTTTTGTAAAACTTTAAATCTGTAGATTTGTCTTCAAAATATTTTAACAAAATATTCAAAATAGCCCTGATGCTACAAGTGGTCCCTAATAATTAACATTGAAAGCAGAAGCAGCATCATAATTTGACTAGTTCAAACAAAAATAAAATTATTTCATATTTTAAAAAAAACATAGGCTGGTAACCGATCTGAAGGTATACAGTTTTAAAAGGCTACAGTTTCATAATCATTAAAAATTTTCAGCAGCTATGTTTTAAAGTCCCTAAATTCTAGAGAAGGTTCCTATGTGTGCAGAGTTTGAAGCGGAGTCGCCCCATTCCTTCAGTGTTTTGACACGGTACCGCACGGTGCAGATTTACAAAATGATCAGTGGCTGTCAAAGTCTCGCTTCCAGGTATAGCAGCCAGACCAAAAACAGTAAACATGCCACAGTAAAAAATACAGTTTCCATTTGAATAGTTTACTTTACTTTAATTTTTAAACACCTCCTTCATACTGACAATAGTTAACTTTGAGTTTTCTTGCCTCTGTAACAATAATAATAATAATTTAGTCTTTATTGATCTCACAATAGAGAAATTGTCCTCTGCATTTAACCCATCCCTTAGGAAACAGTGGGCTGCGATTGTGCGGCACCCATGGAGCAACCAGTGGTCTTCGAACCAGGGTACTTGTGGCCTCTCCAAGATGAAAATGCCCTGTTCTCTAGCCACTAGGCCACCACTACCCAACAACCTCCACACCAAAGAGCGTTGTTGGCACAACCTTTGCCAAGTTGATCAAAAGTAGCTCGTAGGTATGGTGTGTTCACTAATCTGAACAAAAACAAGATTTTTAAGTTTCCAGCTGGCTGGTCACCGGTTCAAGCCAACTATGAAAAAATCTGCCAATTCCAGTCGCCAGTTAATTTGTCTGTTAGTTATTTGTGTTGTTATTGCAATATTACTGTATGCAATATCAATGTCCCAAAGGACTGCTTAGACTGCAATAACTGGACTGTTTTATTATGTAAGTACCACACATTCAGGCTCTCTATGCTAGAAATCTGCTCTGGGAAAGTCATCAAAATACAACAATAAAATAGTTTCTTTGCCAATACAGCATTCAATGTGTTTGGATGAAAATATTCAATTTCATTGTTTTTCCAGTAGCTGAATAGATTACTTACTATCCGGGGTGTATGTTTGTAATGAATCCAAAGAAGAAAGATGTTTTCTTTTATTATTTGTTCCTTTAATATAAATCACATCGTTATTGTAATATTCACCAATGCTATCACACACTGTGTCCTAATACCACCCAACTTTAGTCCATCTTTATATTATACTAAAATGTCCCTTAGTCATTAACCATGGAGTTCAATTTGACACATCTAAGTGGAAGCAACAGCTAACATAAATAGGTTGATAATACCCCATGTTCCATAAATCAAAAGCATTCCTGTTTGAGCAGTCTACTGTAGGTAACTGACCAGCTAATTTTCACCTGATAATACGAGACAAGGACGGTCCACTGGACACAAGTCCCAGACAAGTCCCAAGTTTTTATTTGTTGGACTTAATAGTGATTCGATTCCCCATCCTTTTTTGTAAGTAACAAACCTGTAATATCAAGTTACACAATATAGCAAGGTCTTTTAGTACAATTTCATAAAAATATTGGAACGAATCAGGTGTAGGCATCTGGAGTAGAGATGTTTAGGTAAATAAAAGGTGAAATCAGGAAACGCTGATAAGGATTACTCCCTGTTTAACAAATCCTGACAGAGAGAAAGTTCTGTATATCAATAGCACAACAGATCAGCTCACTACGTTGCATTCAAGGGGAGTCAGGAACAGTGAGAGGCACTACAGAGAGGGAAGACTCCACAGCAAAGAATGCTAACCATCTGAGTCAGGAAACTTCATGATTTCAGAAGAGATTTGACAAAGGTTTGATAAACAAGATTAACCAGGGTGTTCACAAAGGACAAAATGCAAGGCAGAATTCCAGCAAGGGGCCCCTCCTGAGCTGACTCCTCCCATTATTCTACACCTCCTTCTACCTCCTTGTACTCATCCACCATTCCACACCAACCCTGTTGGTGTGTGAGGTCCTACCTCAGGAACCCTGCCCCCCAGTGCCTGACCTAGTCACCAGCATCCCCAGCTAACCTCTGTCCCCTTCTCCCCCACCCCGATTCAGCAAACATAATGCATCACTGTCACCCTCCTCCTTATCATCAATACCACCATCCCTCCATCCTAATTAGAAAACCCCTTACAAGGTTTCAACAACTCAGCCTGCACCCCTCAAGGCCCTGTGGAGAGTAGCCGAGTGTGCAGAGCCACAAAACTGACGGTAGGTTGGTGAGGAGTTCGGTGGTATAGCTTCTTACTGCCAGACCCTCAGAACAACAGTTATAAAATCCTGATCGACCAATAATGTTGATGATTAATGTATCATTTTAAAATCAAAGAAGCAACAGCCAATTTAACCTAGAAGGAGGGTGGCAAAATACACCCTGATGAAAGAAAAATCTGATCTAATGTCACTGAAACTGATAAAAACAGCCTGGAGTGATTTACTGAAAAGGGAGCCAGGGTTGCAAGTAATAACTACTGTCATCATTTTTCTAAATGAATAACTCTGTCTATAAAATTATGTCCTCATACCAATCCTATGGTTTGAAGTCCTTTTAATGAGATGCCAGAAAAAGTACTGAAGTGAGAGGAGTTTTCTCCCACTGAGTGTAGCACAGAGTAGCACTGCCCCTCCCCCAGCTGTTGCTGCATACTGTCAGTCAGCTGGCTGAAAGAAGGTTCCTACAATTTTCCTTGCTTACAAGAAAAAGAAACTTAGGTATTTTGGAAATATTTCTGATTGCAAAAAACACAAACAGTCATGGCATAGAAAGTAAGGCAGAATGACTACATTTATCAGGTGTTTGTTCTGAAGTTTTACTTACAACTATGTCTGAAAATAAAAATAACTAAGTGTTATATCATGTTATAGCTTTAATAATACATAATACATAATACATAATACATGTCATATATCTTTGATTTTAGTGTTAATACCATAATATCGTGAAACGGGTGTGTTTCTACTCGAGGTTGTTATACCACAAGAACCTAAAACTGGCCCATGGCAAATGAAAATATATTTTACAGTATTGAACAGGACCTTTTGGCTGAACACTAGCAGTATTACAAGCCAATTAACTGACTGACAATAATTGTAACCAATAGAAAAGCAAAAAGAATGATCAAGAAGTGCTATTTGACAATTAAATGACAGTTTCTAAAAAATAAAAATAGTTGTCACAACGTTTCCCCAGATTTAGCAGTAAATTAAGGGAGATAAATTACCCCAAACTTTTAGTTTAAAAAATATCTAATTTTGAACCTACACAAATCATCATGGTTTAAATTGAAGGTTTATTTTTAAGCTCTTTCTGACTGCTTTTACATGCATTTTAAAAAGTAATTAAAATTTTGGAAGTGCATAAACTGTAAGAGATTAGAAATTATCCTGTAAATTTGTTTTACATTCTGAATTAGATGTTATCAAAAAAAGGAGGTTATTTGTCAAATGAATGTGCCATAAGTCATTTAATTTTAATGTGAGAGTTCACATGATACAAGCATCAAAGTGAAAAATCACAGGTGTGCAGACTTGAAAAGATGCATGAAACGGGTACATGTGGCCAAAGAAAGCATACATGGACTTACATGAAATGACTTATCGGGCAAAAATAGATAATTAATGGAGCACATCATAAAAGGTAGATGCAGCCCCAGACACAAATATTGCTTCAGATGATAAACTTAAATAGCAGAACTCAAATTCTTGCACAAATATAAACTTAGCCACGGATTCCACTGTAATTACTTCATGCTCTTATCTCTCACCTGCAGTCAACACAGCTTTACATCCATTCAACTTATGTTTGCACACACTGAAAAGAAAACTGCCATTATCCAGTGAAAACCTGTGCTGCAGTAGAGATTTAGTGTCAAGCTCAAGGACACGGCGGCTTTTTTTTTTTTTTTTTTCTGCATGTGTGCGCACACAGACAAACACACTACACATGCCTGGCTGTGTCAGGGATCAAACCGTGAACCTTCAGAGGCGCAGGGCAGCGGGAGCGCACAGGGCCACGCTGCTGCCCCCTGCAGACACACATGGGCACATTTTATGACAGCGAAGCAGCGGACAGAAATCCGTCTTTCTTCCGCTACACACACACACACACATTTAAAGACAATGCACCGGTTATTCTGTGCACAATTAGGACATACAGCAGAGCCGCTGCAATTGTGCAATTTTCTCCGCTCTTATAACACCCAGCCCCCCCGGAACAGTCAGCATCGCCTGCACGGTAATAAAATCTGAAACAGCAGCATGGTTATTTTGCAAACGATGCATACAATAAAAAAATAAAAATAAAAATAAAAATAAAAAAACAGCTGAGTGCGTTTTGGTTCAATTGCTTTAAGTTGCAACAGTGTCGGGCTCAGCTGTTATTGTCCAGTCTTCGAGACCAAATGATTAAAATATAAGCATGTGTTGTGTTGAAGCGTGCAGAATGCTTGTAAAAAGTGTGATCTGTTCCTCCTCCAAAAAAAAAAAAAACTTCCCCATGTTCTCTGAGCTTTCTCTGTTGGAAACACAACTGTGATCCAGCAGCAGCAGCTTGTGTGTAAACGGAGTCGCTTGATCCGCCAAGTTAAGTTGGTTAAAAGCTGTACATCGACTCTTTTTCCAAACCTGTCTGTCACACGGACATGACAGCAAGTGTGCACCAAAGAGCAGAGATCACCGGGGTGATCTCCCTGCTGTCATGCACTGAGACTGTGCACTGTGCCCTCTGCAGCGCACTGATGCCCGGTCAGTTATCTGTGTGTGTGCACCGCCGCGGGAGAACCGTCTCAGCCTATTTCCGACTTGTGTCGACATGCAAACCACAAACAAAGTCCAGCTTGATTAGCTGAATGTCGGCCAGCAGGCAGCGCGGTCTTACCTGTGAAACAGCGTTATCTCCCTCCCGGATCGATAATTTCTTCTTTACACTATTAACTCTCCGCCATCTTCGGCACTGTTTGTTTAAATGGGAAACACTCCCGGAGCCCTTAGCCAGGTCTGTAAGTTGAGGCGGCGCGGTGGCTTCTGGGTAAGCGAGTTTGGGTGTCAGGAGCAGCGAGCTTCCTTCTGCCTGGACCAACACGGAAACGGACTACAGATAAGCCTGCACCAGATCAGAGGAGGAGGAGGTGACAGAAAAGGCACCGTCTGTCTGGCAGACGGATGTCAGCCACTGAAGAGATGATGATACCTCAGTGTCTTATCTGTTCACCACGATGAAAATACCCCGAATAAGACTAGAAGAATCTCCAGTGCAAAACACTCAAATTTATTTGGAATAAAATAAAATAAAACAATAAAAATAAAGCCACTGTTTAGCTATACTAACATCTAAAGACTGAATACATATAACTAGATTGTTTGTATGAGGCCCTAGGCAGAAATTAATGTCCCCCCATATACAGTGTCAAATTCACACAATTTCTTCTATGGTTATTTTATGTCACTCTTAAATGCTTGGGATCATCAAACAAATCTCAAGTCCGGACTTTGTCTAGGCCACTCCAAATACTTCCTTTTTTTTGACCCATTCAGAGGTAGACTTGTTGCTGTGCTTTGGATCTTTGTCCTGCTGCATAACCTAACTGTGCTTAAGCTGAAGGTGACAAACCATTCTCCTTTACAATTTCTACTAGAGAGCAGGATTCATGGTTTCATTAAGTACAGCAAGCCGTCCAGGTTTTGACCCTGGAACTTTGACCCTGTAACCTTCCCATGGATGCCATGTTTCCAGTCTTTTTCTTATTGTTGAATTTTGAACTCTGACCTTAACTGAGGCAATTGAGGTCTGCCGTTCTATAGATGTTGTACTTCATTTGGTTCTTCAATTTCTTTAGATCAGGACATAATATGCTGCGTTTTGAGATATTATAGCCTACTTTATGTTGCCTTCAAGAAAAAATCTGTAAGGGATTTTTTTTCCACAGCACTGTTAACTCACCAGCCACCACAGGACCACTGATCAAGTGACTAGAGGAGCAACTTTTGTGACTAACTAGATGTATTCTGTTTTCCATCCAATAGACTGATTCTGACCTCATCAGTTTAGTTGTGTTTCTCTCCTAGGCATAGTGACCAAGGGAACTACTGCTGCCATTTACTCTCTTTTTTGAATGCTTCCTCATTTTTTGTTTGTGTGTGTGTGTGTGTGTGTGTGTGTGTGTGTGTGTGTGTGTTTCTGCTTTATTCTTCAAAACCTTAGTCATCTGCAGCAGATGGGCCCTCATTCCGTGTCAGGTTCTGCTGTTAAAAGGGAGTCTTTCACTGTACAATCTGTACAGGACAAAACAATCTGTTAGAAGAACCCAGTTGCAAAAATGTGCACATCCTTAAACTAAGACTTTGCTGAAGCAAATTTTCAGACAACTTCAGCATTTAGTTTTCATTTGAGCCTTCTTTGACAATGACACATAATTTGATACCATGAAGTCATGGGAGTGTTGGAATTATGAATCTGAGAATATTATTTAATATTTAATATTAATATTTTATCAAATAATATTTCGGTCTGTTAAGGGTTGTCCTGCGAATACCAGCCCAGTAAGGCAATGGTATTAGGACAAAATAGAAAGGTGTGAGACGAGCTCTGGCATTATTGAACAGCATAAACTCTGCACATATATGGAATGAATTCACAAAATTTCTTAAAGTACAAGAATTTATTAACAAAAATAAGTCAACTCAAAGTCAAACATATTTCAATTAACAAACTCTTTACTATGCTAAAACAATCCAACTAAACTACCAAGCAGAATTAAAGAATAAGGAAGACTAATGGGTTATGTACAATATAAACAAGTTGATCAAAGATGATTGAGAACCATGACCAAAAGAGTGATGCAACATTACCATGCAATGTTTATGTTTGAGAACCAAGGATTATCTTGAAGAATCTGGAAGTGAAGTTAGTCTTGGAACTAACTTAGGCAATAATCAGCAAACGTTTAGACAACCATTCACAATGCAAGATCAGATAAAATATTATTTTAATAAAATAATGTTTTAAATAATGATCTGCTGAATAAAACCAACCTTCTGGATGACTAATTCTCAACGTGTTTAATTAGCTGCCTTTATTTATTGAAATAATATTTGAAGAAATATTATTAAGGGAGTATTTTGGAAAAGAGCCATATCTTTCTGGAGAAATGGGGCTTAATGGTGTTTACTTATTTATCAAATCTAGTAAATGATGTTTAGGGACTATTATTTACTGGATTGAAGACTAAACCTTTCTGGGTAAATATTATTTAGCACCAGAATCAAACACACCTTTAAAAATACCGTTAATAGAAGGGTTAAAAAGTATAAGCGCGGACGGCGCATTATGAGCAACCTTCTGTGTTTAAAATCACCCTTCAAGTAAAGTTTGACTTAACTTAAAAAAAACACAAACACAGAACACAAACAGGGCACATGTGCTGCAGATAGCCTGCTAGCACTAAGATAGCTGAGTTTCACACAAACAAAACCAAACTTCATAAAATGAAAAACGTTCAGATCATTTCATCCTAACTGTTAATCTGCCCAAACCTAACCTCTGACCATGGTGAGGAAATGTTGTCCAAGGGGCGAAGTTTGAAGAAACGTCCACAGTCAACAAGCGGTTACCTCGGTAGCTTCGCGGGGGGTTGAAGGTGCGTTCGCTCTGTGAACAAAAGGGTTAGCTCCGGAGCTGTAGCTGGGCGGCCCATCCTGTCCGCTGACCACACGGGTTAACACGGTGATGCGGTCTCTGCTGTCTTCCTTCCAGACTGGGAGACCGCGTCTTTGCAGGAGCTTCTCTCGAACACCGTTTGCTTCTGCAGGGCTCGGAGAGAAAGTTAAGCAATGCTTGTACCTTAATTACCCCGTTCATGAATGAATACCGGATACACAAACAGCAATTCATTTCTACTTAACTTGTGCATATGATCGCGTGATCTTATGACACTCTTGGTCTTGGTCCTCTGTCACAACCCCTTCCCCCTTCTGAAGTTGTGCTGAAAGTCTGTTAAATGCAATTTATTTTGAAAGTTTCAGAAAAGTATGTACCGGAGTTTAATGTTGAAATCCATGGCTGTGGGTCCCAACAGGAGTGACCAGAGTTAAACAGTATAGACAGCTCATTTTGGGCAAAAAGGCTAAACTGAGAATATGCTGGTTTGTAGCTGAGCAGAGGATGGATACAGATATATAAAGTATGCTGAAGATGGAAGTGCCAGGCAAGGGACAAAAAAGAGAATAAGCACAAAGAATGTTTATGAATATGTTAAGAGATATCATGAAGATGATTTTTCCAGAGTTGAGGGATAATCCAGCACGATGAACCTTCTAGAAAGAAGAGGACTGATCGGATTTCACTATAAATTTACATGAAATGTTTACCATCGTCTTCTAGTTTTTGTTCACCATTTCTCAACGATGTTTAATTAGCTGCCTTTATTTATTGAAATAATATTTGAAGAAATATTATTAAGGGAGTATTTTGGAAAAGAGCCAAATCTTTCTGGAGCAATGGGGCTTAATGGTGTTTACTTATTTATCAAATCTAGTAAAGGATGTTTAGGGACTATTATTTACTGGATTGAAGACTAAACCTTTCTGGGTAAATATTATTTAGCACCAGAATCAAACACAAACATTTAAAAATACTTAAATTAAATTAAATTCAGTTTTATTTATATAGCGCCATTCACAACACATGTTGTCTCAAGGCACTTAACAACAGTCGGGTACATACATTCCAATTAATCCTAACCATTGAACAGTGTAGTCAGAGTTAGCTTTTTATTCAAATTGGATAAAAAGTTTTTCTATCTAAGGAAACCCAGGAGATTGCATCCAGTCAGTGACTTGCAGCATTCCCTCCTCCCGGATGAGCTTGTAGAGACAGTGGACAGTCACTGGCGTTGACTTTGCAGCAATCCCTCATACTGAGCATGCAATTAGACCTAAAACCTTTCGGTGAACAGAAAACATTTTTTTAGCGATTTTTTTTATTTCACACTGAAATATGTTTGATGAAAGCAGGCAATTCCAGTGGGAAATCATGAACGTCACAACTACGTATAAAAAAGAAATTAGAAAATTAAGAATTTTAGAGTTGAATTCATCAAACAAACAAGGTAAAGACAAGTCATAGTTGTGCAAAAAAATGAAAACAGATTTCTGAGACATAAATAAATCTAAATCCGCCATTCAATTGTTTTTTATAAGCAGATAGGTAAATTTATTTATTCGTTTTTTCATGTTTCCTGTAGCTGTATTTCAGGCATATCACATAGAGAAGCTGGTTACCTACATGTGATTGACTTTATTATATCAAGACTGCATCCAGCATCAAAGTAGGCAGAGTCCATTGCTATTAGAGTAATTTCAAAATGCTTTCTATGGTCTGCTAGCAGTATAAATATAATAAGATGTTTTAGATACACCTGTAGATCAATAAATGTTGATTTTCTGATTTAGCAAGCACCGAAAACTGTTCTATGTTGTTTTAAAACAAATAACCTGGGCTGGGATTGGGAGTTGGGTCTCAGGGGTCGATTGGTGCCAGGACAGGCACTTCAGCTCTCTTGGGATCATTTGGATTTTTTTGGATGTGTGGCGGTGATTGGGCTATGGCTTTGCTTTGGTGGAGGTGCTAGCCGGCCTGTTTGGTGCAGCGGTAGTTGTCATTGTTTTAGGAACCGACTTGACCCACATGCAGAAAACACTCTGGAGAATCTAAATAATTTAACAGGTTTATTTGAGAAAGGATGTTGTCCGGTCTGTACTGGTCGGGAAAACTTGCCAACTTTGAGAAGGAAAACAGAACGTGAGTAATGGCTATACCTGAGAAGCAGAAACTGACTGTTACTGTGTCTTACTAGGTGTTGGAATGGGAACCGCCAGGAGGAGAGTAATGCGGGGAACTGGAAGCAGCCTAAGTCAGCCAAGGTAGGTACGAAGGTGCCTTAGTTTCTTGATCTGGGAGGATGTTTGGATCTGCGGCATCTGTGTCAGATGTAGGACGTGTAGTGTAGTGGGGGGTGGACAGGGTTCGCTGGAGAGGTTCGTAGTGGAGGAAGCTTGGTAGCGGCCAGCTGGCGAATGAAACCAGTTGATTCACGGCTTGGTTGTGGCTTGTAGTCCTTCAGGTATCACCTGTAGTCCGAGAAACGAGGTAACACTTGGAATAGTCAGCCAGAGGCAAGTCTGGGTAAAGGCCAGGTCGTCTCCGGCATAGTACTGTTGAAGAGGACAAAAACAGGTTAGACGAGGTCGAAACGAGTACTTAGGTTTACTATAAGGATACTTGGCTTGAGCTTGTACCATGGTTGGCTCGGGGGGTGTTGTGCCCTCTTTTTGGATGTGTAGTCACTAGCATTTGGTTGGCTGAGCAGTGACGGTGGAGCTGAACTGGGTGGTGATATGGTGTGTTTGTGTGGTTGCAGGGGCATGGTGGGGACTGCTTGCCGGGTGAGTTTATCACGTCTTGGTGTGGGGTCGAGGTGTCCGTTGTGAGTACGGTGCTCGGTGGTGTCTGCTCTGTTGCGCAGGGCCCTTGCCTTGTTGTCAATGTGAAGTGGAGGCCGGGATTCAGCGGGTCTGCTTGGAGTAGGCCAGTGTATGGAGCTTGCACTTTATGGATGTGTCTTCATCGGCTTTTCGGGGATTGGAGCTCATCTGTGGGGGTGTACCCCTGTAAGGAGGGAATTAATGACATCTGGGTTTGGGGGCAAGTGATCAATATCAATATGTCCTGGTTCGGGGTGGCCCTGTGGGGATATTCATGTTGGGGTTCATGAGGGGTGGGAGGCTCATTGGGTTGAGATCAAAATTCATTGGGGGGTTGGAACTGTTTTGTCCTGGGACAGCTCTGGTTGGCGGGCTCGTTCGGACCAGGTGGACCCCTCTTTTGTTTGTGGCCCCCTCTCTGGATAGGGACGGGGGTCGTTGGTGGCTGGGGTCGGAGCGGGCTCAGGGTATGGGCCGGGGTTGTTCGGGTTCAGGCGGTGCCCGCTCTAATCCGGACTGTTGCTGGGGCGTTCTGCCTCTCTCCACCCCAGAATGAAGGGAACCACCTCCTAGGTCACTCCCGGTGGCTGTTTGCTGGTGCCTGGGCCCTTTGGCTCTGTCGGGCCTCTGCTGGGGGCTGAGGTGCCCCAGGGTCTTGGGTCTCTGGGTCTGGCTGCCAATAGGGCCTGTGCGCTCATCGCTGCAGCTCCCTTTGGTTTCTGAATTGTGGCTGGGTGGTTCCCCTGGGCCTCTCCTCTGCTCTTCTCTGGTGGTGTTGAGGTAGTCCTGACATTGGTCCTCCCAGGGTTCCCGTGCTCTGGGGGGCCTTTGGATGTCTGTGGCTCAGATTGTGTCTGTCTCGGATCCAGGGTGGCAGGTCTGTGGCTCCTCACCCATGCTATTGCATATTTTTATGGAGAAACCTTATATACACAAGCATGCTCATACTTACACCCACAGGTGTTTTGATTCAGGTGTTAACAGATACATAGATGTTCTATAGTGAGCTGCAATTACCACTAAATACATCTTGTATTCATTAGAAACGTGTGCTTTTTGGTAACATTGCTGTTGTTATGTATGTGTTTTTTCAGGTGTAGAAGCAGTCTAGGGTGTTGTTGGACCACAGCCATGGTTACAACGTGAAAGGCCAGTACACACTTTCCTGGAACTTTCAAAATAAATTGCATTAACCTACTTCCGGCACAGCCAGGAAACGGGGTAACTGCAGACTTCCTGTGATGTCACTGTCCAAATAAAAGCACCGCTCTTGCTACATCGTGCCTCTTCCACTGCTCCTCTGCGGGACCAGGATAGGATTTGCTGGCAAAAAGACATAAACTCTTCAAACTGGATCCAAGGGTGTCATAAGATCACTCGATCATATGCACAAGTTAAGTACTGATGAATTACTGTTGAAAGAATCCGGTATTCATTCATAAAAGCGAAATTAAGGTATAAGCATTGCTTTACTTTCTCTCTGCGGCCTGGAGAAGCAAACTGTGTTCCAGAGAGTTCCCTGCAGAGACCCTGTCTCTACAAGCCGAGTCTGAAGGAAAGACAACGGCCCCGCATCACCGTGGTTACGGTATCGTGCAGTTGGTTGGCGGACAGAACGAGACGTCTTTCACCCACAGAGGTTAGCTGGAATCTAATCCTTTGTTCACAGAGCTTTCTTCAAACTTCGTCGTCACCCAGACAACTCCTCCTCAGCATGGTTCAGAGGTTAGGTTTGGGCAGAGTAATAGAGAAAGATTTATGATCTGAACGTTTTTCATTTTATGAAGTTTGGTTTTGTTTCTGTGAAACTCAGCTATCTTAGTGCTTAGCAGGCTATCTGCAGCACGCATGCTCAGTTTTTGGTGTTCTGTCTTTGTGTGTTTTTAAAGTTAAGACAAACTTTATTTAAAGGGTTGATTTTGAACACAGAAGATCGGCCATAACGCGCCGTCCGTGCTGATGCATTTTAACCCTTTTATTAACGGTATTTTAAAGGTGTATGTTTGATTCTAGTGCTAAGCTATCAGCTTCCTTTGTTAGCTTGCACTGCTAACAAGCTAAGAACACATGCTTGCCTGTTAGGGAATATTTAACAGAAAGGTTAGTTTTCAAGCTAGTAAATAATAGTCCCTAAACATTATTTTACTAAGTCTGATAACTAAGTAAACACCATTAAGCCCCATTTCTCTAGAAAGATTTGGCTCTTTTCCAAAATATTTCCTTAAATATTTTACCATTTCCTTTAATAATTCGTTCGTTCGTTCGTCGTCTTCCGCTCATCCAGGACCGGGTCGCGGGGGCAGCCGACTCAGCAGAGACGCCCAGACGTCCCACTCTCGAGACACCTGCTCCAGCTCCTCCAGGGGGAGCCCAAGGCGTTCCCAGGCCAGCCGAGAGACATAGTCCCTCCAGCGTGTCCTGGGCCGTCCCCTGGGCCTCCTCCCGGTGGGACGTGCCTGGAACACCTCCCGAGGAAGGCGTCCAGGAGGCATCCGGTATAGATGCCCGAGCCACCTCAACTGGCTCCTCTCAATGTGGAGGAGCAGCGGCTCTACTCCGAGCTCCTCCCGGATGGCCGAGCTCCTCACCCTATCTCTAAGGGAGTGCCCGGCCACCCTACGGAGGAAGCTCATTTCAGCCGCTTGTATCCGTGATCTCGTTCTTTCGGTCATGACCCAAAGTTCATGGCCATAGGTGAGGGTAGGAACATAGACCGACCGGTAAATTGAGAGCTTTGCTTTTCGGCTCAGCTCTCTCTTCACCAAAACGGACCGGCACAGCACCCCCATTACTGTGGCAGCCGCACCGATCCGTCTGTCGATCTCCCGCTCCATTCTTCCCTCACTCGTGAACAAGACCCCGAGATACTTAAACTCCTGCACTTGAGGCAGGAACTCCCCTCCAACCTGAAGAGGACAAGCCCCCCTTTTCCGGTCGAGTACCATGGCCTCGGACTTGGAGGAGCTGATTCTCATCCCAGCCGCTTCACACTCGGCTGCGAACCGCCACAGCGCATGCTGTAGGTCTTGGCTAGAGGGGGCCAGCAGGACCACGTCATCTGCAAAAAGAAGAGACGAAATCCACTGGTCCCCAAACCAGACCCCTCCGGCCCTTGGCTGCGTCTAGAAATCCTGTCCATAAAGTTATGAACAGGACTGGTGACAAAGGGCAGCCCTGCCGGAGTCCAACATGCACCGGGAACAGGTCTGACTTAGTGCCGGCAATGCGGACCAAACTCCTGCTCCGCTCGTACAGGGACCGGATGGCCCCTAATAAAGGGCCCCCGATTCCATACTCCTGGAGCACCCCCCACAGGGCATCACGAGGGACACAGTCGAATGCCTTCTCCAGGTCCACAAAACACATGTGAACTGGTTGGGCAAACTCCCATGAACCCTCGAGCACCCTGTAGAGGGTATAGAGCTGGTCCAGTGTTCCACGGCCGGGACGAAAACCACACTGCTCCTCCTGAAGCCGAGGTTCGACTATCGGTCGGACTCTCCTCTCCAATACCCTGGCGTAGGCCTTACCAGGGAGGCTGAGGAGTGTGATCCCCCTGTAGTTGGAACACACCCTCCGGTCCCCCTTCTAAGAAGGGGGACCACCACCCCAGTCTGTCCCCGACCGCCACGCAATGTTGAAGAGGCGTGTCAACCATGACAGCCCTACAACATCCAGACACTTGAGGTACTCAGGGCGGATCTCATCCACCCCCGAAGCCTTGCCACCGCGGAGCTTTTTAACCACCTCGGTGACTTCAGCCTGGGTGATGAAAGAGTCCAACCCCGAGTCCCCAGCCTCTGTTTCCACCACGGAATGCGTGATGGCAGGATTGAGGAGATCCTCGAAGTACTCCTTCCACCGCCCGATAATGTCCTCAGTCGAGGTCAGCAGTCTCCCGCCCCCACTATAAACAGTGTTGGCAAAGCACTGCTTCCCCCTCCTGAGGCGCCGGACGGTTTGCCAGAATCGCTTCGAGGCCAACTGGTAGTCCTTCTCCATGGCCTCACCGAACTCTTCCCAGGCCCAAGTTTTTGCCTCTGCCACAGCCCGGGCCGCAGCACGCTTGGCCCACAAGCCAACCACAGCCGATAGGACTCCTTCTTCAGCTTGACAGCATCCCTTACTGCCGGTGTCCACCACCGGGTTCTGGGATTGGCGCCGCGACAGGCACCGCAGACCTTACGGCCGCAGCTACGGGCAGCAGCAAAGACAATAGATGCGGAGAACATGGTCCACTCGGACTCTATGTCTCCAACATCCCCCGGGATCTGGTCGAAGCTCTCCCGGAGGTGGGAGTTGAATACATCCCTGGCCGAGGGCTCCGCCAGGCGTTCCCAGCAGACCCTCACTATGCGCTTGGGCCTGCCGAGTCTGTCCGGCTTTCTCCTCCTCCAGCGGATCCAACTCACCACCAGGTGATGATCAGTGGACAGCTCAGCCCCTCTCTTCACCCGAGTGTCCAAAACATGCGGCCGAAGGTCTGATGATACGACAACAAAGTCGATCATCGACCTCCTGCCTAGGGTGTCCTGGTGCCAAGTGCACTGATGGACACCCTTATGTTTGAAATGGTGTTCGTTATGGACAATCCGTGACTAGCACAGAAGTCCAATAACAAAACACCACTCGGATTCAGATCGGGGAGGCCATTCCTCCCGATCACGCCTCTCCAGGTGTCACTGTCGTTCCCCACGTGGGCGTTGAAGTCCCCCAGCAGAATAATGGAGTCCCCGGGAGGGGCACTTTCCAGCACCCCCGACAGGGACGCCAAGAAGGCAGGGTACTCTGCACTACCACTCGGCCCGTAGGCTGAAATGATAGTCAGAGACCTCTCCCCAACCCGAAGGCGCAGGGATACAACCCTCTCATCCACTGGGGTAAACCCCAACACGAGACGGCTGAGCTGGGGGGCAACAAGCAAACCCACACCAGCCCGCCGCCTCTCCCCGTGGGCCACTCCAGAGTAGAAGAGAGTCCAACCCCTCTCAAGGAGATGGGTTCCAGAGCCCACGCTGTGCGTGGAGGCGAGCCCGACTATTTCTAGTCGATATCTCTCGACCTCCCGCACAAGCTCAGGCTCCTTCCCCCCCAGCGAGGTGACATTCCACGTCCCTAGAGCCAGCCTAAGCATCCGGGGATCGGGCCGTTGAGGTCTCCACCTTCGTCCGCCACCCAATCCTCTTTGCACCGGTCCCTCACGGTTCCCCCTGCAGGTGGTGGGCCCACTGGGGGATGGCCTCGCGTCTCTCGTTCGGGCTTGGCCCGGCCGGGTCCCGCGAGGAGCAACCCGGCCACCAGGCGCTCTCCGACGAGTCCCGACCCTAGGCCTGGCTCCAGGGTGGGACCCCGGCTCCGCCGTACCGGGCGACGTCACGTGCCTCGATATTGTGTTCTTCATGAGGGGTTCTTGAACCATTCTTTGTCTGACCCATCACCTAGAACCTGTTTGCCATGGGAGACCCTACCAGGGGCATTTAGGCCCCAGACAACATAGCCTCTAGGATAATTTGAGCACTCAAACCCCTCCACCACGTTAAGGTGACGGTTCAAGGAGGAGTCCTTTAATAATATTTCCTTAAATAGTATTTTAACAAATAAAGGCAGCTAATGAGACACCGTTGAGAATTAGTCATACAGAAGGTTGGTTTTATTCAGCAGATCATTCTTAGCCCATTAGTCTTCCTTATTCTTTAATTCTGCTTGGTAGTTTAGTTGGATTGTTTTAGCATAGTAAAGAGTTTGTTAATTGAAATATGTTTGACTTTGAGTTGACTTGTTTTTGTTAATAAATTCTTGTACTTTAAGAAATTGTGTGAATTCATTCCATATATGTGCAGAGTTTATGCTGTTCAATAATGTCAGAGCTCGTCTCACACCTTTCTATTTTGTCCTAATACCATCGCCTTACTGGGCTGGTTTTCACAGGATAACCATTAACAGACCAAAATATTATTTGCTAAAATATTAAAATATTAATATTAAATATAAAATAATATTCTCAGATTCATAATCACAACAGTGTTATCTTGTATTGTCTTCACCCTTCTTTCTTTCCGCTATTCTTTTCTCCTCAATATTTCCTTTTTGCCCCACCTCTCTCCTTGTCCATTGCAATTAACACATGTGGAATCATATACTGAACAAAAAAAGTGTGAAACAACTGAAAATATGTCTTATATTCTAGGTTCTTCAAAGTAGCCACCTTTTGCTTTGATTACTGCTATGTACACTCTTGGCATTCTGTTGATGAGCTTCAAGAGGTAGTCACCTGAAATGGTTTTCACTTCACAGGTGTCCCCTGTCAGGTTTAATAAGTGGGATTTCAAGCCTTATAAATGGGGTTGGGACCACCAATTGTGTTGTGCAGGAGGTGGATACAGTACGCAGCTGATAGTCCTACTGAATAGACTGTTAGAATTTGTATTATGGCAAGAAAAAAGCAGCTAAGTAAAGAAAAACGAGTGGCCGTCATTACTTTAAGACATGAAGGTCAGTCAGTTCGAACAATTGGGAAAACTTTGAAAGTGTCCCCAAGTGCAGTCGCAAAAACCATCAAGCGCTACAAAGAAACTGGCTCACCTGAGGACCGCCCCAGGAAAGGATGAACCTCTGCTGTAAGTTTATCCGAGTCACCAGCCTCAGAAATCGTAGGTTAACAGCAGCTCAGATTAGATAACAGGTCAATGCCACACAGAGTTCTAGCAGCAGACACATCTCTAGAACAACTGTTAAGAGGAGACTGTGTGAATCAGGCCTTCATGGTAAAATAGCTGCAAGGAAACCACTGCTGAGGACAGGCAACAAGCAGAAGAGACTTGTTTGGGCTAAAGAACACAAGGAATGGACATTAGACCAGTGGAAATCTGTGCTTTGGTCTGATGAGTCCAAGTTTGAGATCTTTGGTTCCAACCACCATGTCTTTGTGCGGCGCAGAAGAGGTGAACGGATGGACTCTACATGCCTGGATCCCACCGTGAGGCATGGAGGAGGAGGTGTGATGGTGTGGGGTGCTTTGCTGGTGACACTGTTGGGGATTTATTCAAAGTCGAAGGTATACTGAACCAGCATGGCTACCACAGCATCTTGCAGCGGCATGCTATTCCATCCGGTTTGCGTTTATTTGGACCATCATTTATTTTTCAGCAGGACAATGACCCCAAACACACCTCCAGGCTGTGTAAGGGCTATTTGACCAAGAAGGAGAGGGATGGGGTGCTGCGCCAGATGACCTGGCCTCCACAGTCACCGGACCTGAACCCAATCGAGATGGTTTGGGGTGAGCTGGACCGCAGAGAGAAGGCAAAAGGGCCAACAAGTGCTAAGCATCTCTGGGAACTCCTTCAAGACAGTTGGAAAACCATTTCAGGTGACTACGTCTTGAAGCTCAACAGAATGCCAAGAGTGTGCGTAGCAGTAATCAAAGCAAAAGGTGGCTACTTTGAAGAACCTAGAATATAAGACATATTCTCAGTTGTTTCACACTTTTTTGTTCAGTATATAATTCCTCATGTGTTAATTCATAGTTTTGATGCCTTCCGTGTGAAGCTACAATATTCATAGTCATGAAAATAAAGAAAACTCTTTGAATGAGAAGGTGTGTCCAAACGTTTGGTGTGTACTGTATATATACACTCACCGGGCACTTTATTAGGTACACTTTGCTAGTACAGGGTTGGACCCCCTTTTGCCTTCAGAACTTCCTTAATCCTTCGTGGCATAGATTCAACAAGGTACTGGAAACATTCTTGAGAGAGTTTGGTCCATATTGACATGATAGCATCACACAGATGCTGCAGATATGTTGGCTGCTCATCCATGATGCGAATCTCCCGTTCCACCACATCCCAAAGGTGCTCTATTGGATTGAGATCTGGTGACTGTGGAGGCCTTTTGAGTCCTGTGAACTCATTGTCATGTTCAAGAAACCAGTCTGAGATGATTCGTGCTTCATGACATGGCGCGTTATCCTGCTGGAAGTAACCATCAGAAGATGAGTACACTGTGGTCATAAAGGGATGGACATGGTCAGCAACAATACTCAGGTAGGCTGTGGTGTTGACACGATGCTCAATTGGTACTAAGGGGCCCAAAGTGAGCCAAGAAAATATCCTCCACACCATTACACCACCACCACCAGCCTGAACCGTTGATACAAGGCAGGATGGATCCATGCTTGTTGACGCCAAATTCTGACCCTGCCATCCGAATGTCGCAGCAGACTCATCAGACCAGGCAAAGTTTTTCCAATCTTCTATTGTCCAATTTTGGTGAGCTTGTGTGAATTGTAGCCTCAGTTTCCTGTTCTTAGCTGACAGGAGTGGCACCCGGTGTGGTCTTCTGCTGCTGTAGCCCATCCGCCTCAAGGTTCGATGTGTTGTGCGTTCAGAGATGCTCTTCTGCATGCCTTGGTTGTAACGAGTGGTTATTTGAGTTAGTGTTGCCTTTCTATCAGCTAGAACCAGTCTGGCGATTCTCCTCTGACCTCTGGCATCAACAAGAGATTTGCGCCCACAGAACTGCCGCTCACTGGATATTTTCTCTTTTTTGAACCATTCTCTGTAAACCCTACAGATGATAGTGCGTGAAAATCCCAGTAGATCAGCAGTTTCTGAAATACTCAGACCAGCCAGTCTGGCATCAAAAACCATGCCACGTTCAAAGTCACTTTATGCTCGGTTTGAACTGCAACAGATCGTCTTGACCATGTCTACATGCCTAAATGCATTGAGTTGCTGCCATGTGATTGGCTGATTAGAAATTTGTGTTAACGAGCAGTTGGACAGGTGTACTTGGCTAGCCTAGGTATAGCCTAGAAAAGAGTGGTTAATAAAACAAAGACAGATAAAAAACAAAGAAAGATAACCAAACAAAAACACAAAGAAACACAAAAAACATTTTATCTACCAGAACAGTTAAAGTGTGATCCTGGGTGTGCTGTCTCAAATTAAAAGTGGAAATTGTAACTTTTTGTAAGTATATAACATTACTGAATAATGGAACAATAATTTGTTTCACTACAACAGGAACAGGTATCTATTAAACTGTCAGATTCTACTACTATCTAAAATTATATTTAAATTGTTTAGATGTATTAAAAATGTTCTTTACCTATATGATTTTATCAGATCTTGGAAACTCTCAAATATCATCTGTCATACAGTACATGAGCACTCGTAAAAATATCAGAATACGACATTGTTGTGCCCAAGCCATGGGATGAAAACATGGACTGAAGTGTACACAATCAAAGAGGCTGGTAGGACATTCTGCATCTTTAAATACAGCATTAACCTACTTTTAGTCCAGCCCAGGAAGGAAGAGTCACAGCTGGAATCCATATATCATGGCATCCCTGAACAAAACAGTCTCTCAGCCAAACCTCATTCTCTGTCCTGCTGCCAGCAGCTAAAGGAGAGGCCGCGCGCAACAAAATTAAAGGTCCTTGAAACTCGCTGGTGAGGAAGACTCTACTAGTTCTCCAAACTTGGATCCAGAGTTGACTGAGATCTGGTGTTCGTGTACCCGCTCATCAAGAACCTGCTCATAAAGCAACCAACCCCCCACCATCAGATCCTCTGCCTGCACTAAAGATCTCCGAGGAAGAGGTAAACAGGCTCTTTCAGCGCATGAAAACAAAGAAAGCTGGAGGACCTGATAACGTCTCCCCATCATGCCTGAAAGCTTTCGCACATCAACTCGCTCCGATCTTCACAAGGATCTTCAACAAGTCACTGGAGAAATGTGATGTCCCCTCCTGCCTCAAACGATCCACCATCATCCCGGTTCCCAAGAAACCCACCATCGTAGGATTAAATAACTACAGGCCTGTAGCCCTGACGTCTGTGATCATGAAGTCCTTTGAGCGGCTGGTGTTGAAGCACCTGAAAGACATCACAGGCCCCCTGCTGGACCCCCTGCAATTTGCTTACCGAGCAAACAGGTCGGCAGATGATGCTGTTAACTTAGGTCTACACTTCATCCTGCAACACCTCGACCACCCAGGGACGTACGCCAGGATCCTGTTTGTAGACTTCAGCTCGGCCTTCAACACTATCATACCAGACATCCTCCACCAGAAGCTCACACAGCTCAACGTCCCAGCCTCCACCTGTCAGTGGATCAACAGCTTCCTGACAGACCGACAGCAGCAGGTGAGACTGGGGAGCATCTTCTCCCGAAACAGATCAATAAGTACTGGTGCCCCCCAGGGTGTGTTCTATCCCCACTCCTCTTCTCTCTGTACACAAATGACTGCACCTCATCGGACTCGTCCATGAAACTCCTTAAGTTTGCAGATGACACCACTGTCATTGGACTGATCCAGAACGGTGATGAGTCTGCATACAGACAGCAGGTGGATCGGCTGGTACACTGGTGTAGTCAGAACTACCTTGAACTGAACCCACTCAAGACTGTGGAAATGGTGGTGGACTTTCGGAGAACACCACCCCCATACACCCCCCTCACCATCCTCAACAACACTGTATCGGCCGTGGACCACTTCAGGTTCTTAGGAACCACCATCTCTGAGGACCTGAGATGGTCTTCACACATAGACACTGTTCAGAAGAAGGCCCAGCAGAGACTGTACTTCCTGAGGCAACTCAAGAAGTTCAACCTTCCACAGGAGCTGTTGGTCATCTTCTACACTGCCATCATTCAGTCTGTCCTGTCTTCATCCATCTCAGTGTGGTTTGGCTCATCCACAAAACAGGACAGGTCCAGACTGCAACGAATAATCAGGACTGCAGAGAGAATCATCAGGGCTGACCTTCCCTCCATCCAGGACTTATACAGGTCTAGGGTCAAGAAAAGAGCTGCCAAAATCTCTGCCGACCCCACACACCCTGCACATAAACTGTTTTGAGTTTTACCTTCAGGCCGCCGCTACAGAGTACTGTTTACTAAAACCAGCCGCCACAGAGACAGTTTCTTCCCCCAAGCTGTTTCTCTGATGAACATTCAATAGAGTACAGAACAACAGCATACAGATGTTGCAAATGCACCTTTTTTATTAGATATGTGTATATTGTACATTGTAAATTGTAAATTTGTATATTCTCTAATGCAGAATATTGCATTGTACATTGTATATTGTACATTGTAAATTTGTATATTCTGTTATGCAAAAACTGAACAAAAGAGCAAAGTGTACTGGAGGCAAATTCCTTGTTTGTATGTACGAACTTGGCAATAAAGCTGATTCTGATTCTGAAGAACAATACAAGTTAAGTAATGACCTGCTGTTTGAGAATCCAGCTTTCGTGCTAAATGAGCAATTAGACAACCTTGTCTTAAACCTATCTTTCTGAGCTTCTGCAGAAAAGGAATTTGAGCCAGACATTCCCCAGAAGAGACGGTGTTTTTAATCATGTCAAGTGAACCAGTTTTCCCCACGGCCTGAAGAAGGCATCGAAACCGTAGCTCTGCACGCCTAATGAATGCTGATCCAGCATAAACTACCCCAGCTGCTACTTAGCACGGTTGTTTGTTCACCATCCGCCATGTAACTCAGCACCCATCGGACCTTCAGTCCTCCTGTTCATCTGACCTGTTCAAATAAAAGGTGGTGTTTGGGCGATGAAAATTCTTCTGATTTGGCAAATCATTCTTTAAAATATTATTTTAAAGTGATGTTTTACTTACCTTTTGCATTGTGACTGGTTGTTTGTATTAATACCAATTTTTAGCCTTAATTGACCTCATTTCCAAATTCCTTACGATAAACCTTGGTTCTTAAACATTAATATCCACATTGAACTCTCAATTTATTGGTTTTCTTGTTCCTTTATTCCAACATAGCTCATTAGTTTTCTTTAGTCCTTTATTTTGCTTGTAGTTTTAGTTTAATTATTCTAGCCTAGAAAGAGTTTGTTAATCAAAATATGTTAAACTTGAAGTGGGATTGTTTCTGTTAATACATTCTTATATTTTAAATAGATGTTATTAATTTATGTGCAGAGTTTGCTATTTTAAGAATGCCAGTGCTCGAATCACTCTTTCATCTATTGTTCTAATACCACCACTGTCACGGTATGTGGTTGGTTGGGAGCGGGATGCAGACAGAAGCTTGGAAGCCACATAATTTAGGAATCTTCTTCTTTAATAAAAAAGAAACAAATGACTTCCGCAAGGACACAGAGCAGGAGACACAGGAAGATAACAGGAGGAACCAACAGGGAACAAGGAGAACCGGTAAGTTAATATACAGAGGGAAGTGCAATGTGAACCAATGGGAATGGAGGCTGGTAATTAGATGACTTATGACAGGTGTGAGGACCAGCTGAGGGAACTGAGGGAATTAGGTAACTGTGTATACTGGTGCAGGGGAACACAGAGACATGGGGGAAACTAGACCAAAGACACTCAGCAAAACAGATCTAAGGAAAAGTATAAACATAAATACAGGGATCAAAATACTAATTGGGAAGACAGGGACACAAGGAACTAAACTAGACTAAATAATAAACCAAAAAACGAGTGAACATAACTAACTAAATCTAGATGGAAGCAACAACTAAATCTAAGGACACGGGAAAAACCTAACTGCAAAAGTAAAAGTCAGCACAAGAATACTAAGCGACCGACACAACTAAATAAAAACTGACAGAAAGGAAATAAACGTAAGGAACAAACAAAAGAGAACTAAATAACAAACTTGGGGAAGAAAATCGATCTAAAGGAAACACAAAAGCACAAGGATCTAAACAAATATTAATTTGACAAAAGTAAACTACTAATCAGAGGAACAGGGAAAACATCTAATGGCAAAGTAAACAAAAACAAAGACCAAAATGGCAGAACCTGACAATCACCATATTGGGCTGGTATTTACAGGACGATACTTAACAGACCGAAAATTATTTTATTAAATTTAAAATAATTTGAGCATATTATTGCACAACAATAAGGATAGGGTTAGGGTTGATATATATTTTAAAATGGTAAATCATAAAGTTCCTCTTTCTAATAATTAACTTAAGGGTCGGAATCTTTATTTTCACTTTGGTTTTCCAAAGAATCAAATATCCTCGCAAAAAACCATACTTGACCATTAACCTTTCTGCATCATAAATATCTGGTTATATCAAACACCTGCTTGTATTTATTGCATATTCTCCCATTTGATTATGAGCAGACAAATACTAAATGTCACTTCACATCCCGCATCCTTAAATAAACTGGTCCTGTTTCGCTGGAGGGGCTGAGATTTCTTCGGGCCACATATCTCTTATGGATGAGACCCATATGTGGGCTCCATATGCGATTTGGCAGGGTCGACGATGAGCAACAGCATGGAAGCTTGGTGGCCTATGAACTAGGACGGAGAGCTCCAAAATCCGTCACCATGGTGACACCAGACAACAGCACAGATACACGGACAGATACATATAAAAAAAGGGCCAGAGACAAAAAGGGATCCTACAGTGTCAATAACAATGAGGATGCAAGAAGAGAGAAGTGAGACAAAATGATTGGATTGTGGAGTACAGTTTGAAGAAGTCTGAAAAGATGCAGGAACATGATCACAGAAAAAAAGAAATGGTGCCTGTTGCCAAAAAGAGAAAAACCTAAATATGTTAAAGACACACAAAGAGGAAATAGGAGATATTTGAGCTGAAAATGTATGTTGTATGTTGTAATGTTTGACATGTGGAAAGGTGAAGAATACGAGCAGAAATTTTCATTTGTGGGAAGATAAAGTACACGGAGAGAACCTTATGTAATAATGCTGTCTGTACAATGTTATGCTATTTTTTTGCATTTGCTATTTTCTTTATTCTTTCACTCGATTCACACGGCAGATTGCACCAAATATGTGCAGGTGCAAATATCTCTGCTAAATCCAGTAGATGGGAGGAATTTGCACCTATTTTTGCATTAGGTTGCTGTTGCTCTTTATTCAGCCACAAACACAGTAGATCACTCAGTGAAGTGATCAAGGAGATAGAGAGACAATGTTTTACTTTTAAATTATTCTTTTAATTAATTAACAGAGAACTCTAGGTCCTGCCCTAAGTAGGCAACCCTGGAAACATTTAGAACAACATCTGACAGGAGGAGTGACAGTTAATACAATTGTTCAAAGTGAGCTCTTGGTCTGCCTTGGGGTCATCTCCCACTGTGACGCCCCAGAAAAAACATCCAAAGGTTGGTGGCAAGGATGCATCTTATTCAAACTTTGAACGACCATCAACTGACCCTTTTGATGCAGAGGAACAGTAGCTCTGCTTTGACCTCTTCACTTTACCTGTGAGTGTCACAATCTGTGTTGTGCTAATGTGTGTGTGTGTGTGTGTGTGTGTGTGTGTGTGTGTGTGTGTGTGGGTCTTCCTGTCTTCCCAGAGTGGCTTTGCTGGTGGTCGTGGTGTGCGTTTTTAAGGAGCAGCAGGACAAGCATTCTTCGCCTGATGCTCCACGTTGAGTGGTAACTCATGCCTCTGAGATACCAGTTTCCAAGTTCATGGTTGAAACCTTGTAAAGTCTTTGTGCAAACATTGCAGTAACCTAAGCTTGTGTTTTTTGATGCTTTCAGGTTGTGTGGATCACAACTCCGGATTCACTTCCTTCACCTTCAGACAGAGAATCCCTTGAACCCAGCTACCAGCTGCCTCTGCAAGCTCCAACTATCCTCCAGCCTGCGCTCCAACTTTACTGGAAGCACACCTTCTGACCCTCCGGAACGCTGCCTACGGATTGTGCCCCAAGAACCCCCCTTTAGATGTTCTACCTGGAGATCACAAGCCCGAGAGTTTGGACCAGACGACCAGAGAACGCATCCTTTGGGAGAATTAAAAGGACAGTTTTGCCTTTTGAGATAATTAAACTTTTGAAACTTACCTGTGTCCTAGAGTGATTCTGCATGTGGGTCAGGAAGATTGGTTCTATTATGACACTGAGGTTGAGCATAGCCACAGGAAGTACATTTCAGCGGCTTGTATCCAGGATCTTTTGTTTCTGTCACAATCTACAGGGGTTGGACAATGAAACTGAAACACCTGGTCACCTGTGGCCAGGTCACTATGTGATCCTGGTGGAGGAAAACGTTTCCTGACTCGCTCCTCCAAAACACCCCAAAGTGGCTCAATAATATTTAGATCTGGTGACTGTGCAGGCCATGGGAGATGTTCAACTTCACTTTCATGTTCATCAAACCAATCTTTCACCAGTCTTGCTGTGTGTATTGGTGCATTGTCATCCTGAAACACGGCACCGCCTTCAGGATACAATGTTTGAACCATTGGATGCACATGGTCCTCAAGAATGGTTAGGTAGTCCTTGGCAGTGATGCGCCCATCTAGCACAAGTATTGGGCCAAGGGAATGCCATGATATGGCAGCCCAAACCATGACTGATCCACCTCCATGCTTCACTGTGGGCATGCAACAGTCTGGGTAGTACGCTTCTTTGGGGCTTCTCCACACCGTAACTCTCCCGGATGTGGGGAAAACAGTAAAGGTGGACTCATCAGAGAACAATACATGTTTCACATTGTCCACAGCCCAAGATTTGCGCTCCTTGCACCATTGAAACCGACGTTTGGCATTGGCATGAGTGGCTATAGCAGCCCGGCCGTGTATATTGACCCTGTGGAGCTCCCGACGGACAGTTCTGGTGGAAACAGGAGAGTTGAGGTGCACATTTAATTCTGCCGTGATTTGGGCAGCCGTGGTTTTATATTTTTTGGATACAATCCGGGTTAGCACCCGAACATCCCTTTCAGACAGCTTCCTCTTGCATCCACAGTTAATCCTGTTTGATGTGGTTCATCCTTCTTGGTGGTATGCTGACATTACCCTGGATACCGTGGCTCTTGATACATCACAAAGACTTGCTGTCTTGGTCACAGATGCGCCAGCAAGACGTGCACCAACAATTTGTCCTCTTTTGAACTCTGGTATGTCACCCATAATGTTGTGTTCATTTCAATATTTTGAGCAAAACTGTGCTCTTACCCTGCTAATTGAACCTTCAGACTCTGCTCTTACTGGTGCAATGTGCAATCAATGAAGACTGGCTACCAGGCTGGTCCAATTTAGCCATGAAACCTCCCACAATAAAATGACAGGTGTTTCAGTTTCTTTGTCCAACCCCTGTATATCTCTGAACTGTAGGTTAGGTTAGAAAAGTAGATTAACTGCTAACCTGAGATTTTTACTGTTAGATTCTGCTCTTTCTTCACCACCACAGACTGGAGCACAGCATCTGTTACTGGTAAGCATGGCGATCCATTATACCATTGAAATATTAATCTGTCAGTCTATCTATCTATCATTCTGAATTGAAATATTTGCCTTTCTGTTGCACAAATACTGTCCTACACACGTGCGCACACACACACACACGTATATATATATATATATATATATATCTATATATATATATATATATATATATCTATATATATATATATATATATATATCTATATATATATATATATATATATATATCTATATATATATATATATATATATATATATATATATATCTATATATATATATATAGATATCTATATATATATATATAGATATATATACACATACAAACACTTCAGTCAAAGATTAAGAACAATCACTTAAAGCTAATCATTAATTGAGACCTACCTGTCGTATCTGTGCCTCATTTCTTTTATTTTTTGCCTTTTTGTCAATTTCAGAGATAATCTGAGTAAATGCAAAATGCAGTTTTCAAATGATGAGGTTGTTTATGAAGGGAAAAAGGACATCCATAAAAACCTAGCCCTCCAAAGGACATTTGGAAGTGAAAAATCACATCTGATGTGTTTGTGTGCACTACACTATAGCTCTTAGGTCATATGAACAGTTAATTTTAGATGTGTCCCTCAGAATTTGTCAGCGTCTTACTGTCACTTACTGCTGATAATAAAAAACGTTCAAACGTCTTGTTTAAATTGCTTCTAATAATTATTTGGGATTTTTAATCATTTCTCTTTGAGCCATGTTTTCAGTGTTTTCATTCGGTCACTCTTATCTCTATAATGTTTCCATTAGCCAATTTTGGGAGGTTAATTGTTCAGCATTATGGTCAGGTTTGATACTTTAAATGTTACTTTACAAATATATTTGATTTAATTCAGTTTGTGTTTAGGTCTTTAGATGCCAAGGTTGGATTCAGGGCGGCAGTGCTTTATTTGGTGGAAAACACTTTATTATGGAGACATTGTTTCAGGGAGGACTGCAGAGAGAGCTGTGGGAAGGTGAGAAGAACGAGGAAGCTGTTTAAAATTCCAAACAGGTAGTGACGAGCCTTCAGGGAGGTAGTGGGACATCTCCCAACACGCACGGGTTCACACACACACACACACACACATTCATACGTTTGCACTTGTACGTGTGCGGAACCTTATGCAGAGAGCACTGGCAGATTTGTATGTGGAGATAATTTGAGCGGTCAGCTGCGCAACTAAATATAGGCCTAATTATTCTCATAATGAGACAGGATACAGAGCAGGTTGGTTTTGTGCTGCTAATAAGATAAAACACAACATTTCAAAACATCAGCTTGGCCTGTGAAAACTGTCTCTTGCCCAAGGCGTTTCTCAAGTGGCCCGGAGGTGAAAACAACCAAATCAAAACTCAAATGACATTTTAGAGAACAGAACGTCATGTTTTACAGTTTGTTTTTTCTTAGATTTCCTGACATTTGATTAAGTCAGTGAAAAATTATTTAAGAAAAAATGGTTTAGCAGTTTATTACACCTTGCTGTTATTATCTGAAGTCTTCTGACAACCTGAAGCTCAAGTCCCATTTTAAAATTACCAACAAACTTCATCAACTTCTGTTTATGACATGTCCCTCAGCATCATACAATGCAAAATCAATACAACATGACTGAGCAGTTAAAGCAGAAATGGGGGCAGTTGTTAAATTGCTGGCTTGAAAGCCTCAGGGGACCATAAAGTTCCTGATTAAAAAAAAAAAACTCTCCAAAGGAAATGTAATGCCTTAGGAAGTAAGATGGTGTCTAGGACTGCGTGTTCACCATCTCAGTGCACAAACTGGGTCCCAAGAGAGTTTAGGCAACAAAGGGATTGATGAGACTGTGTAAATTCACGTGACCCAGTGCTGTCAGCTGTCCCATTTACTGACTGAATCGTGTGGTTATACATGTGTGTGTGCTTGTTAAGCGCTCACCTTCCAGATCCACAGCTTGTTGTTGCACAGCTGCATGCTGATGCAGAAAGTGCACATATACAAATCATAATTAGCTTCATATGATCATGGTGTTATCGTTGATTCCTTATATTTCTCATTTACATTGGTGTTTGAAATAACAGTAGTCCAACATCACTAACCAGATTAATCACTGTTTTTGGTAGACTTTGATATTGCTGCATGGCAAACACCTGACTTGTATGTGTAGTAGAGTAATAGAAAACCAGCAGGGTCATGATATGCATGCTGCTGATTCTTTGTAAATGAATCATGAATTGAACAAGGTGTGTCTAAAATAACAGCAATGTGGGTATCAATACCTGAGGACATTCATTCTGTGAAAAAAACTGGTGCCAAGAAGGTTGCCCTTATTTTAGGACAAAGGTAGCAAATGTTGTACATGCTGGTTATGGTGCATTCCTCTGAAAACCTGAGTAAAGTATGTAGTTCCAAACTAAATAAGCAAACTAAGAACGGCATACTTTTATGAAGAAGTTGAGTGGAGAGGGGAAAACCTATGAAGGTGCACAGAAAAAAACAAGCTGCACAGCTAAAATGATCTCAGCTGATTTTAAATGGAAAGCAAAAGTGGTCAGACTTAGAAGACAACAGAAAATTACTATTCAAGTAGATCAGAAAATGGCCAATATGACCAATAAAAAAACTTGAGACTACTGTAAGAGTTAGAAGCCAGTGTAAAGAAAATATGTGTCAAAAGCTGCTGAAAAGACAGCATGGTATAAAGAGGTATGTTTATGGACTGAAAAAGGCCAGATTGATCTTTTTGAGACTAAAGGCCGCAGACATTTTGTCACACAAGTCCTATACAGTGAATTCAAGCCACAGTATACTGTGATGCATGGTAGCTGGTGCATCATGCTATGGTGATGATCCTTGTTGTATGGTGTTGGGCCTGTTATCACATACTGGGGAGTTTCAATACACTGAAATAGTTAAAGGGGTCATTTTGCTTTATCCTAATGAGGAAATGGCCTTTAAACAGATCTTTCAATAAGACAACAACCCCAAACAAACCAGAAAGAGAGCAGCATATTGTTTCAAGATCAACAAAATTAACTTTATTGAGCGGTCAGCCAAATTAACCAGTAAATTGTTATGTATAAGATGATCATGTGCAATTTGTCCAGTCTGTTTAGCCCCTTACATTTAACGACTGTTTAAAACAGGCTGCAACCAGCTGCATGAGAGCAGACTGAGCTGATCCGGTTTCATGAGATTTATTGTTTAATCAGATTGAAAAGGGCATTGAAAACCTCTTGGTGATCTGATTAACACAACAGCAGCATGCATTTGCCTAATCTGATCTGTTTGTATCTGCTGGCATTCAGTATATTTGTTCTGTGTCTGTTTTTGTGAAATGGTTGCCGTTAAAGTTGCAATTCAATACAAATTGTTCATGAGACCGCCAAGTATTTAATAAGGACCATTAAGTTTTATTAAAAGTGGTTTGAACAATAAGTGGAAATTAAGTTCTGATCATTATTTCTTCAGATGTTGGATCGTTTAGAAATTTTAGGTCTTAAATTCATTTCATTGAGGACGACTATGCATAAGGTGTCTCTTCTGCAAATCTAATAATGCATATGCATGGTTCTTTTTAGCAATGGTTGGGTATTGCGGTATGAAAGCGTTGTTTTTGCAGCAAATACACATAGATGACAGTGAAATTAGAATCTAAGCCAATATCTAGTTTTACTATATATGTAATGAAGAGTCTTCTCAGTGACATAGAGGAAATAAAATGTATTTTATTCTTTGGCTTTCATTTTAGGAACTTAATCAGGATTGAGCATACCGGAGCTTTACTTCCTTCTGGTGTCTCTTCACCTTTTCAGCCCAGACAATGATGTCGTTTTTTAAGTTACAGAGCTTACAATGCCTTGCAAACGTAATGATAAACTTTAAAATTTCTTATATTTATTCACATCACATCCAAACATTTAAAGTACTTTTTGAATTTTATTTTTATGTGATAAACCAACACAAAGTAACACATAATTGCAAAATAAAAGGAAACTGATACATTGTTTTCAACCTTTTTTACAATCAAAAACAGGAAAAGAGTGGCATATCCAGCCCCTTCACTCTGATACCCCTAAATGAAATCCAGTGCAACTAATAGCCTTCTGAAGTGCCCCATAATTAGTAAACTGAGTCCACCTGTATGTAATTAAAGCTCAGTATAAATCCAGCTGTTATGTGGAGGCCACAGATGTGTTTTTAGAAAGAATTAGTGAACAAACAGGATCATGAAGACTTAAGGAACACAACAGACAAGTCAGGGAGAAAGTTGTGAAGACGTTTAAGCAGGATTGGCATATAAAACAATATCCCAAACTTTCAACACCTCACAGAGGGCTGCACATCCATAATCCAAAAATGACCTACCAAGAAATGGTCGTCCACCTAAAGTTCCAAGCCAAGGAAGGAAGGCATCAAGGAGATGATCACAGAAGCAGGCAAGATGCCCCTGTTCTCTAGAAGAGTTGCTCAGATAAGAGAATCTGTTGACGGGACAACTACTGGTGGTGCAGTGCACAAATCTGGCATTTGTACCGGAGAGTGGCAAAATTAAGCCATTGTTGAGAAAAGGCACAAATGTGCTGTTTGCTATTTGCAATTTGCTAAAGGCTATGTAGGGGCCACACGAAACATTTGGAGTGAGGTGCTCTGATCAGATAAGCCCAACATTGAGTTTTTTGGCCTGCATGGAAACTGCCATGTGTGATGGAAAACCAATACTGCACATTCCCCGGACACACCATCCCCACTGTGAAATATTTTTGTGGTAGCTTCATGCAGTGGGAGTGCTTTTCTCTAGCAGGGACAGGAAAATTGGTAAGAGTATGGGGAAATTGATTGAGTAAATTGCAGGGTAATCCTGGAAGAATCCTGGAAGAAAGCCAACAAAAGATTTGAGAGCTGGGTGGGGGTTCATCTTCCAGCAGGACAGGGACTCTAAACATACAGCCAGGGGTACAATGGGATCGTTTAAATCAAAGTATAATTATATGTTAGAATGGCCCAGTCAAAGTTCAGACTAACACCCAAACCAATTCAATTCAATTTATTTATATAGCGCCAATTCACAACACGTCTCAAGGCACTTCGCAAAAGTCAGGTACATACATTCCAATTAATCCTAATCATTGAACAGGGCAGTCAGATTCAGTTATTTATTCAAATTGGATAAAAGGTTTTTCTGTCTAAGGAAACCCAGCAGATTGCATCGAATCAGAGATTTGTAGCAGTCATCAACAGAATGCTGAGAGTATGCAGAGCAGTAATCAAAGCAAAAGGTGGCTACTTTGAAGAACCTAGAATATAAGACATATCTTGTCCTCTTCAGGTTGGAGGGGAGTTCCTGCCTCAAGTGGAGGAGTTTAAGTATCTCGGGGTCTTGTTCACGAGTGAGGAAAGAATGGAGTGGGAGATCGACAGACGGATCGGTGCGGCTGCCACAGTAACGGGGGCACTGTGCCGGTCCGTTGTGGTGAAGAGAGACCTGAGCCGAAAAGCATAGCTCTCGATTTACCGGTCGGTTTACGTTCCTACCCTCACCTATGGCCATGAACTTTGGGTCATGACCAAAAGAACGAGATCCCGGATACAAGCGGCTGAAATGAGCTTCCTCCGTAGGGTGGCCGGGCACTCCCTTACAGATAGGGTGAGGAGCTCGGCCATCCGGGAGGGGCTCGGAGTAGAACCGCTGCTCCTCCACATCGACAGGAGCCAGTTGAGGTGGCTCGGGCATCTATACCGGATGCCTCCTGGACGCCTTCCTTGGGAGGTGTTCCAGGCACGTCCCACCGGGAGGAGGCCCAGGGGACGGCCCAGGGCACGCTGGAGGGACTCTGTCTCTCGGCTGGCCTGGGAACGCCTTGGGTTCCCCCCGGAGGAGCTGGAGGAGGTGTCTTGGGAGAGGGAGGTCTTGGTTTCTCTGCTGACCCAGCTGCCCCTGCGACCCGGTCCCGGATAAGCGGAATACGACGAGTACGAGGAATGAACAACGTGTTTAAGCCTTCAGTGTCCAGGGCGCCTTATTTACGGAAGCTATTATTCCTCAATGCCATCATCGGAAGATGGCGAGTATATGTGGGTATATATATATATATATATATATATATATACTCGCCATCTTCCGACATGTGTATATATATATATATATATATATATATATATATATATATATATATATATATATATATATATATATATATATATATATATATATATATATATATATATATATATGTGTATGTATATATATATATATATATATATATATATATATATGTGTATGTATATATATATATATATATGTGTATATACACAGTATAGACCAAAGGTTTGGACACACCTTCTCATTCGAAGAGTTTTCTTTATTTTCATGACTATGAATATTGTAGCTTCACTCTGAAGGCATCAAAACTATGAATTGACACATGTGGAATTATATACAGAACAAAAAAGTGTGAAACAACTGAAAATATGTCTTATATTCTAGGTTCTTCAAAGTAGCCACCTTTTGCTTTGATTACGGCTCCGAACACTCTTGGCGTTCTGTTGATGAGCTTCAAGAGGTAGTCACCTGAAATGGTTTTCCAACAGTCTTGAAGGAGTTCCCAGAGATCCTCAGCACTTGTTGGCCCTTTTGCCTTCACTCTGCAGTCCAGCTCACCCCAAACCATCTCGATTGGGTTCAGGTCTGGTGTCTGTGGAGGCCAGGTCATCTGGCGCAGCACCCCATCACTCTCATTCTTAGTCAAATAGCCCTTACACATCCTGGAGGTGTGTTTGGGGTCATTGTCCTGTTGAAAAATAAATGATGGTCCAACTAAACGCAAACCGGATGGAATAGCATGCTGCTGCAAGATGCTGTGGTAGCCATGCTGGTTCAGTATGCCTTCAATTTTGAATAAATCCCCAACCCAACAGTGTCACCAGCAAAGCACCCCCACACCATCACACCTCCTCCTCCATGCTTCACGGTGGGAACCAGGCATGTAGAGTCCATCCGTTCACCTCTTCTGCGCCACACAAAGACACGGTGGTTGGAACCAAAGATCTCAAACTTGGACTCATCAGACCAAAGCACAGATTTCCACTGGTCTAATGTCCATTCCGTGTGTTCTTTAGCCCAAACAAGTCTCTTCTGCTTGTTGCCTGTCCTCAGCAGTGGTTTCCTAGCAGCTATTTTACCATGAAGGCCTGATTTACACAGACTCCTCTCAACAGTTGTTCTAGAGATGGTGTCTGCTGCTAGAACTCATTGACCTGTTCTCTAATCTGAGCTGCTGTTAACCTGCGATTTCTGAGGCTGGTGACTCGGATGAACTTATCGTCCGCAGCAGAGGTGATTCTTGGTCATCCTTTCCTGGGGCGGTCCTCATGTGAGCCAGTTTCTTTGTAGCGCTTGATGGTTTTTGCGACCGCACTTGGGGACACTTTCAAAGTTTTCCCAATTGTTCGGACTGACTGACCTTCATTTGTTAAAGTAATGATGGCCATTCGTTTTTCTTTACTTGGCTGCTTTTTTCTTGCCATAATACAAATTCTAACAGTCTATTCAGTAGGACTATCAGCTGTGTACTGTATCCACCTCCTGCACAATACAACTGTAGATCCCAACCTCATTTATAAGGCTTGAAATCCCACTTATTAAATCTGACAGGGCACATCTGTGAACTGAAAACCATTTCAGGTGACTACCTCTTGAAGCTCATCAACAGAATGCCAAGAGTGTGTTGATTCATAAAAACTCAATGAAATTTGTGGTTGCAAAATTACACAGTGTGGACAATTTTCAGGGATATATACTCTTTGCAAGGCACTATAGGCATGCATACTCTAAATAGTGGTGGGACATAGGTACAATTAGGCTGTTTATAATTCTACTCCTACATTTTGAAGTGTGTCTTTTACTTTCATACCATAACCTTGTTTTATCTGTGACACTAAACATTACCTCTTTATGTCACCTTTCCCCTATTTAAAAGGAGTTTTACTTTACGTTCTATTTGGCAACAACAGACATTTATTTAAAAACTGTCACTACATGTTCTCTGGTATTCAGATAAAAATTTGACCAAACCATTGGTCCAATTTTTCATCTTGAAAAATAATTTTGGCAGCTCTTCATTCGTGCTTATTTAGATCAATCCAGATGTTTCCATCCCATCTACACCCTCCCCTTTCATAAGTCTACACCTGCTCTATTGCACACCTCACACACACATGTTCTTCTTCTCTGCTCCCCCTTAAATGACCAGGAGGGTCCTGAGCATTTTATGTCTCCAAGCTTGGTGGGTCATTGTAAATAAACCAGACTGGGAAAGCAGCTGGTGTCCAATTTTCGTATTTGGGACAATCAGTGATAATAATACCGAAGGGCTACAATACTTCTGAGAGATTAAATCCCTCTCTTCCTTTCTCCATCTCTCTCTCACACGCAAGCTCCTGTCCTACTAATTGTTGGCTATTAGTCTGCAAGTCTGGGATTAAATGTCTTATTAGATATAAAATTTCAAATGAGCTTCGTTAAACAGGAAAGTACTCTCGTTTTAATGAACCTCATTTATATGGAAATTACACATAATACTGATGATTCAGTGGGACATTTATCCTCATTGGACTGGGGGGGGGGGTAAAGGAAGAATGCTTCACTCAGTCCCGTCTTTTTAAACTTTTCCAATTTTTTTCTGCTTTTTTGGGACCACCTCATGAAGATTCCAGCCCTGTGTGTTTTGGTTTAGGATGCAGCCATCAGCGAGCGCCTGTGCAGTGATGGAGAACATGTTGGTGAACTCCTGTCCTTGTGCTAACCCTGCAGAGCTTCGAGCTGCCTCTCTGGTTCCCTCTGATCCATCAAGCTGTCTGATCAGCTGGAGAAAAGCCATTAGTCTGAAACAACACAATGCATGGGCTGGGAGCTGCAGGTGTCTCTTGTCGGTGCTGTGATTCTTCTTCAGCTTTTATGGACGTCAGATTTCCAATGCTCCAGCTGTCAAAACCCTTATGTCTTCTGGTTGAAATGTACAAAATATCCAGATTAAGATGTTTTTTAACCAATTGCTGTGGTTGCTGGTTTGCCCCTGCTGTTTGTTTGAGCGTGTTGTGCAAAATATTTTTTTTTTAATAAAACAACGTTTCTGTCTTTCTTCCACTGAGTAGTGATTTATTAATGCAGTTTTGCCAGCTATGCCCTCAGACTGCCTCTGGCCCTCAGGCAAACAGCTCAGCGTTGCCCCCTGGTGGTATTTAGGTAAAAGAAACAGACTGTTCAAGTTTCCTTCTCAATTGCTGACCCTTTAAACTATCCCACAGTTTAGCAAAGATAGACAATTCCTGGAATACAGTTGCATCTTAAAAAATAGAATATAACTGAAATATTACATTTATGTAAATCTAGCGGAAAAGTTATTCTCCTATAGATTTATTACATACATTGATGTACAGTATCTCACAAAAGTGAATACAACCCTCACATTTTTGTAAATATTTTATTGCATCCTTTCATGGGACAACACTGAAGATATGATACTTTGATTCAAGTTATTCTGCATACAGCTTGTATAACAGTATAAATTTACTGTCCCCTCAAAATAATTCTACACAGCATTTACACCCCTGAGTGAAAGTGTCCAAATTGTGCCCAAAGTGTCAGTATTTTGTATGGCCACCATTATTTTCCAACAGTGCCTTAACTTGGGTATGGAGTCCCTTCATGACGACATCATGGCGCTCCCCCACCTTCTGTTTGAGGATTGTTTAGGTCTGAAGACACGCTTGGCCCGTCTAGCACCTTTACCCTCAGTTTCTTTAGCAAGGCAGTAATCATCTTGGAGGGTCGTTATCATGATGGAGTACTGCCCAACGGCCCATTTTCTGAGGGGAGGTGATCATGCTCTTCTGTAGTGTGTCACAGTACATGTTGGGATTCATGGTTTCCTCAATGAACTGTAGCTCCCCACAGCCAGCAGCACTCATGCAACTCCAAACCATGACACTCCCACCACCATGCTTCACTGTAGGCAAGACGCACTTGTCTTTGTACTCTTCACCTGGTTGCCACCACATACACTCTACACCATAAGAAACAAATAGGTTTATCTTGGTCACTTAGGGCCCAGTTTGAAGTTTCTGCAGTCAGTGATGGGTTAGGGAGACGGTTCATATTGGTGTTGGTCCACTGTGTTTTATCAATTGTCAAGTGTTTAAAAGACCTCACAGTTCTGTCTGCCAAGCTTTATGAAGATGCTGATTTCATTTTCCAGCAGGACTTGGCCCCCACCTATGCTGACAAAAGTACAAACACCTAGTCCTAGTTTGAAGAGCACTCTATATCTGCGGTTGGTTGCCAAGTAAACTCACCCGGTCTAAACCCCACATATAATCTAAGAAGTATTTTTTTAAATGAAGATGAGGGAAACCGTCCCAAAAATGCAGATGAGCTGATGGCCCCTTTCAAAGCAACCCGGGCTTCCTGAGCATCTCAGCAGAGCAAATGAGTGATCACATCCATGTTGCACCACATTGAAGCAATGAGTCATGCAAAGGAGCCACAACCAAGCACTGAATACATGCATACACTACAGTACATGGGCAAACCTTTTACCAGGCTGACATTTTAGCATGAAAAAAATCTTGTTTTAAATGGGCTTATGCAATATTCAAGTTTTCAGTAAAAATTAATGGTTTAATTAAGGTTTTCATTAGCTGTAAGCCATAATCATAAACATTAACAGAAATAAACACTTAAAATGTATCAATCTGTGTAACAAATATGGGTTTCATTTTTTGTATTGAGCAAAGGAAGATATATGAACTTTCCAAAGATTTTTTAGTTTATCAAGATGCACCTGTAAATAACAGAAGGCGTCACAGCAAATGAATCAAAAGTATCTACTTGGTGGCAGGGTCTTTACGTGTTTTCCGATCAAGTTTCCATGGAGACCGGTGAAGAGTTCTGACAAAATCATGTTAAAAACATATGTTCAAGTTTTGGATAATGAACAAAAGCTTTATTCAAAACACAAAATAAAAAAGTGACAAAGTAAAATGAACAAACGAGCAACAATTTGCATAAATATATATTTTTATCTATCTATATATATACTTTCAAAGAAGATCAGAAGTGACATAGTTTAAAGGAAAGTATACAAAGAATTATAAAGATGCTGCAAAATAAAACCAGGGACATTTAAATACGGTTTAGAAAATACAATAAACGTGCCTCTTTAATGCAAGTGCTCTTTTTTAATATCCAATACTTAAGAACTGTTGCCACCTAGAGGCTCCTCATACATTTATTTTCTCTTTTAGTTTTTAAACACTGATAAAAATGCAGTAAAATTAATGTTTCACTAAATAAAGTGAGCAGTGTTATGGTGCATAATGCATACAATGCAAAAAGGAAAACAAAATACAGGAGGATCATTGTTAGATTAAACTTGATGTTTTGTGTCAAAGTGTGAAGGCAATTTTACATTTTTCACATGGAAAAATCCACATACTGAATTCCTGCTTCAAACAAACAATAAAAATCTCTAAGCATCATTGGGACTATAAAAATTGTGTAGCTGTGAAAGCTGCAATGTACATCTGCAGCTTAGTGTGATACAACAGAGTACAACTTGCACTAGTAAGGCCATGATTTTACATAAACCAATAGGTTAGATAAGGTTTACACACATACCACAATGTGTGTACACGTAACTCAGCAAGCTTCATTCTACTATTTAAAAAAAAAAATAAAATCAAAACAACTCATAGCATGGATGCAAAACAAATATTCACATGTATACTGAACAACAGTCAATTTGAAGAGTTTTCTCCCCGTTATAAAAATAGTTTAAAAATCTGACACATAATTAAATTAGTACAGAGTATATTTTTTTAGATATATATATTTTGCTTCTGAAACAGTTTAATAAGAGGCTGGTACATTACTCCACTGCTCTTCCTTTTCTCCTTTGACAATGCCATACAAATACCACATAAATTGCTCTGAAAGGCAATCAAAATCCCAAATTGCTAAAACTTGCACCCTAATCTCCTTCCTCGTATGTCATTTTTTAGTTATCTAACTATACCAAGATTTTAAAAAGTCAAGCTTTCAAAACATGTTATACCGTTGCTCTAATTTAAAGTCCTTCCATTAAGATGCCAAAGGAAAGTCTGGAGTCACTGGAGTTTTCAGTGGTTGTTCCAGCACAACATATTGTATCCCCCGCCCCACCTAGTGCTGTCCAGTTTCCTCAGTTGTTTGTGGTTTTTTGTGATGAAAAATATTTCCAGGTAAGGATGGAGAAACTACAGCTGGCTTGCTACTTGAGCAGATGGCCTGACCAATTAAACAGCTTTTTATACTCTCCTTGTTAAAGGTGTGATATTCTGTGCAAAAAGCACTTAAGACAATAATATCACTAATAATTAGGGATGTCCTGATCGCTGGTAATTTTGTTGACAAAAATTGTTTAATCACATTCTAAAATACTGTAGGGAAACAAGATCCAATCAGATCTAATTTTAGTCATGTGGGAAGACGGGACAAGTTAAGAAAATAGCCAATAGACGCTGTTTAAAATTACAATAAATCTGTTTCTGTGCATTTTAAAATAGACTTTTATTTGAATTTCACTATATGATTAATATTTCACTTGACTGTAAATAAATGATTTTCCTTTAAACAAAAAACCTCAACAAATAACACAATCTTCAATTTACTCACTTCTTCCTCCTACTGACGCACTGTTTTGATCTGGCGTAGTTAGCTAAGCTACTTGCATCTTGACTCTCCGTTTTGAAATTATTTCCCTCAACATTTTAATGCAGTTCCACCTAATTGTTTGAAGACAAAACTTGTTCTGTTTCAGAGACTTGGCCCTTTTGGTTTTGAAGTAGTAAAATGCAATGCCTAGTGTCTGAGCTGTGCTAAATCAACCAAAATGGAGCAGGCAGAGCAAGTCATATGACAGGGAGCTGCTGCCGCATTTCTGTCTCACTGCAAACGCCATTGTAAAAGGGTCAAAAAGGCTTCAAAGCTCAACAGAAATCCAAGATTAAATTGACAAATAACTGCATGCAAACTAGCATAGTTCTGCAAGCCTTGTGAAAGACAATAGGCCATTGTTTTCAAAATTGGCCATGCAAAATGCACAGTGTGTAACTGCAGATAGTAGATCAACAATAGATATCAGGATGTATGTTTTATCAGGGACTCCATAATGAAAACTCCATCATTGGGTACTATGAACAGGTAACTCGTATCAGATTGGGACATCACTAATAATAACTATAACATGACATTACTTGAGCAGTAGAAGGAATAATTGTTGCTTTTATTTTTTAAATAAAAACATTTAGAGCATGTTTAACATTTTTGTGTTGAATTTGTGTGTTGATTTGTTTTGAATTTTTTGTCAAGGTTATCATAACCAATTGATCTCATATCAACCTCATATAACAGTCCCTAGTCTGTTATATTACTGGCAGCACACAGGTAGCACAGACTCTTTTGGGAAGGGACATCTCGTGCACAGCGGTTCCATTTTAGAAACTTTATCCATCATTGTAAAGAGTGCATAAGCAATGCCAGGATCATTGAAAAGGTGAGGCAGGGAGACAAGAGCCTGCCCCAAGTGGCAGTGCAGAGACATTAAACACAGAAGCGTTTAGTATCACACCAACTGAAAAAAACAAACAACTATCTACAATTCAGTGTTTTTACACACAGAAGCATTTAGGAACCTTAGGCAGGTCCTACCATAAAGGATAAAAGATAACAACAGTCATACAGGCGGTGAAAAAAAAACCAACAACACGCAGGAGTCATTGAACAGGTTGTCACTTTTCCATGCTCCGCACACAGGCATCTTTTTTTTTTCTAAACAAGACGAGCAATAAACCATCATCCCTATTTATAATTTACGTGCTAAACAACACTATACACGCACAAGAACAAGTTCACACGCTCACAAAAAAAAACAGTCCCTCACAAACACACCTCCCATTGAACCATGGGACGTTAGTTATGGTGTGAGCGGCAAATAGCTTGGTCCCCTGATAGCAAAGGGTTCCAAAAATGCAAACAGAACACAAACAGAAGGAATGATTTAAAACCCTCAGCATTGTAAGGACACTTGAAGAAAGATTGTTTTGTTAGGACTGAGTAAATGCAGTTGCTATGTATCACTGTGTTTGCTGGTTATAGCTTTTAAAAGCATATGAAATAATAATCTGCTGTTTATGACAAAAATAATAACTGAAATATCTTGCAGCAGTAGTTAAAAAAGGCCACTTAATGCTTGTGTGTGTAGTAGTGTGTAAGAGATGCAAACTCAACGCACAAGTTGGACCTAGCCGTAAAAGCCGTTAGCCTCCAACCATCATGCATTGCCATAGAAAAGACCAAAATGCATCCTCAGCAAACGGGATTTCCATCATGCCTATATAAAGATATAACTGTATACAAACAGTACAGGATCACAAGTTAGATTACAGCTTACTCTTGGTGAGTCTCCCATCCCGGACAAGCCCCCAATCCAGGTTTGAATACCAGAGTTGTGATAGAAATATTAAACTGCCTCAATCCTGAAACATTTCGGACTTCAACGGCGGAGGCTGTCAGATAATGGCAGTAAATGTTCTCAGAGTTCAGCACAGCTCTTGCTGTTCAAATATTTGTCTCTGGTATTTCATTTAGCATCGTTTCCTGAAAAACAGCAGAATGCCTAACAACGAGGCTAAAACTTAAAATGACACCCTGTGCTGTTAACCTGTACACTGAACAATTTATATTCCCCTGAAGTCAAGTTTTGGCTTTGTAAGGAGTTATGAACTGATTCCATGTGAAATTACTGAAGAGATACTCTGTTTTCAAAGTACTCCAATAAGTGATCGCTGTTTTACACAAAAAGGACACTTCAAAGAGCTAAATCCATCCTGTTAAAGCATCAAAACCAGCAGTGCCCGGTCAACATACCCTCAGCAGCAAACCCGAATGAACAATGAACACAGCTCACAGTAACACTGAACATTTTCAGAAACAGGGTTTTTAACCCCAAATGGGCATTTATATAAAAGGTTTCTTAGAGCGCTTAAACTTTTCCTTTTTCCTGGACAGAGCAGCAGATCCATTTTTATATACTACAAAGAAAGTTTTTTTTGACCAAACTGTTCCAAGAGCTCTTGAGGGGCTTATAGTTATTGGAACTTCCCATACAGTGAAGCCGTAAGAGGTATTATGACTTTTTTTGCTTGCGTTCACACTGCTAGAGAAACACTGAGATTGCATAGCAGTTTCCAGATGATCACTGTGGCAATGTAAGTTATGCTTGCAACATTCACCAAAATAAAGACGCAACAACAGGTGTGTGTTGAGCTAAATAATTTATGCGCAGTTGGAAATAAGATCTATTTTAGAAGTTGCTGGTAATTTAATCCCTTCTTTATTTTATGTCAATGGTGGCGGTAGTAGCAGGGGTTTGTTCGGTAACTGGTGGGTTGCCAGTTTGAACCCGTCTCAGTCGTTGTGTCCTTGGGCAACACACTTCACTCGCCTTGCCTGCTGATGGTGGTCAGATGGCTCGGTGGTGCCGACTGTATGGTAGTCTCACTTCTGTCAGTCCGCCAAACAGCAGCTGTGGCTACAATGCAGCTTGCCACTGTCAGTGTATGAAAGGGTGGAGGACTGATTAAAGTGTAAAACCCTTTGGGATCTCTGGGGACTTGATACAGTGCTATACAAGTGCAGGCCAATTACCATTTACCATTTGTACTTTTGAAGTTTTGGGAAAACCCAGCTTTTTTTTTTTTTTTTTTTTTAGGTGCGATTAAGTCTTCTGCCGGAGAACCTTTGAGAAGATTTAAAACCAACAAAGGCGGGTTTGAACTGACGTATTGTCTGTATCATAGGCTGAATCCTATTTTATTTGCCCTTCATTCTCAGCCCTTAATCCTACATCTCTCTAAATCATTGTGCCAGATTATTATTACAATGATGGGTTGTTTTTATGCTTGAATATGTTGTTGATCCTATTATTTTGATGGGTCATGGAAATTAGAGGATTTGTCTAAGGCCCTGTGTGAAAAACATGTCTCCTGTTTGGTAAAGTTGCCTGAAACGTAAACGGTATGGCGTCATTAAGTGACTGATTTTATGTCACTGACATGAGTGGGACCTTCGAGAGGAAAAGACACTTTTCTGCTTGGCAAGCTAAGGACACATAATCAGAGTTCAAAACTTTAAAAAGACATGTCACAATTATGAGAACAACATACTTGACTAGTCAGATTGTTTTGGACATTCCAGTTTGCAAGCTCTGCCAGCTTATTGTCCCCTCCATACTGAAGAGAGATTTCTTTGCCTGAATCATATGTACCTATTTGGGACAATTGACATGTACTACAAAGGTTTTGTACCCCCATGTTACTGGCACACAAAGCCACTGTCAAAGTAAAGGTTGACAGATTTCCAGTGAGACAGAACTGAACCCCATTTTTTCTTCTCCCCTCTTGTCCCTAGTACAAGCCTAATTACAATGAAGTTTGGACTTTGTGTAAAACATAAAAAAAAATAAAAAATACAATGATTTTCAAACCCTGTTCAAATGAATTTACTACAAAGACAAAATATTTAATGTTCTAACTGATAAGCTATTGTTTTTTAGCACATCTTTACTCATTTTAAATTTGATACTTGCAGCATGTTCCAAAAAAGCTGAGACAGGAACAACAAAAGACTGGGAAAGTTGAGGAATGCTCAAAAAACACCAGTTTGAGACATTCCACAGGTGAACAAGTTAACTGGAAACAGGTGAGTGTCATGATTAAGTATAAAAGTCATTCACAAGCAAGGATGCTATGAGGTTCACTCACTTATCAGTTTGAACAGTAACTATCTTGCATTCAATTGCATGCAGCATTTGCAAATCATTGTATTCTGGTTTTATTTACGAATACAACCCAACTTCATATGGTTGTATTTGAGAGTTAGTCAAAAATCAGATAAGGATCTAAGAACTCATAAAACTTAACAGGTTGAATAAATAGTTTCCTCGACTATATCAAAACTCTAGTCTTTTAAAGTTAAAGATATCAAACATTCCCTGGGAACGTAGGTCGCCGTCACACCAGACCGATAAAAACATTTAGTGACTGATAAATATTAGACTCAGTAATTACATAATTGTATAATTTTATAAAGTGCTATTTTTTGTTTTAAAAGATTGGTATCCTTAAAGTCTGTTAACAATAAACAGTTATTTATGCTAAATAGTTTTGTTATATTAACAATAAATCATTGAAAAGCTAAATCTTTAAAATAAATTAAAGTAGATTATTTTCTCATTAGCGAACAATTGATAAGCTTAGTTCTTCTTTAACATAAAAATAATGTATGCTGCAGGATTGATAACTGTTTACACAACAAATGTGGAAAATAAACAATGTAAAGACAGAACTGATAGAATAGCACTTTTTTTTGACAGAATGTCCTCTCTCTCTGTGATATTTTACCCCTACCTGACTTAGGTGCCAACAGATAGGGTTAGGGGTTGGGACAACCCTAGGAAATGAGATTCAACAGTCCACTGTGAGTTCCCTCTAAAAGGAGCTACTTTAAAAATAAATTTGACCCCTTGTTACTCTTTTAATACTTTGAGTATTTGGATTTTAATTTTCTAAATTTACATTTTCTGTAAGAATTGTGCAAACAATCCTTTTATAGACTCAGGTAGGCATGGTCTTCACTTCTGTGTTTTGTTTCATTTTGATGAATGTTATTAAATCTTTTCCATAAACACATTAAGCTGTAGTGTACAGTCTGAATGTGTTCTTAAAATCTGAGAGACAATGGCCAAGTGACCATCTTGCTCCACCAATCCATTTGTAACTGGGCCACTCACATCCCTGCATGCGGCTCAGGGGTTTCTATCGCACAAAGAAAGCTCATATTCTGATGCAGGATCTTAAAAACACCCAATAAAGACAGCTCTCATAACTGCAAACAGGTCACGGTTCCTACAGCGCAAAGGCAAACAAATAAAGGAATCCACCTGAAACTGTTATTAGAACTATGAAAAAACTCCTGCAGCCCCAAACCACCTGTAGTGTCATATTGTCAGAAATTATTTTCTCACTCGTCCAGCTTTAGGAAGCTTTGGATTTTCTTGCTCGTGGTGACATTTTATCCTCAGACTTGACCACCCCATTGGCAGCTCCTCCTAGCAGGACAATTTGAGTGAGGAATTAGTAATTATAGCCATTTCTAAAAGGAATGCTGAACTACAGAAAGCATAAAACATTGCATCTGTGCAGACCTACCCCTTGTAGTTTCTCTTTTATGAGGCTTGCTCTTCGGGCTCACAGTCTTCTTCTTTGAAGCTTGGTTCTGGCTGTGCTCTCTCCATTTTTTTAACTGGAAATTAATGAACTTCCACATCATCCAAGCCTGCGTCAGACAGATGGCTGCTAGACAGGTCATCCTGAGAGAGTAGGACACATTTTACTGAGCTTTAGTTTCCTCCCATCTGGAAGTTTGTTGAGTATCCACTGAAGCATTGAGAGCCATTTCTTGAGCTTACCTTATGGTGAGGACATTAAAGTTGCCGTTTCCCAAGGAAAAACCCTGATTTTCCGTACGGGGCAGGCCAAAACCAAATGTCAGCACTGAGAGCGTGAGGGTGAGGAGGCGGGCAATAACGAAAAGCAGCGCCCACAAAGTGAAGCTGGAAGTAAAAAAAAAAGTGGTACCCTTAAATAACTCAGCCTAGCAGAGCACCACTAGCCCTTGGCAAAAAAAAGAATGAGAACAAAGCCAGTACCCTTTTTGCTTGTTCTCGTCACTGAAGTAGAAGAGGCGTGAAGCGTGGAACAAAAGTTCGACCAGGTAGTGAGGGACCAGAAGCACGAGGCCGAGTCGGTGGAGGCTAAATGGGCAGACAACAAACATGGACGGCAGTGTGGAATCAGCTGAAGATGGAAAACTCTACTCTCAGGGTTCATACACATGACCAAGTCATGACCAAGTTCCATACTTTCTGGACATAAATTTCTCTGTCCATTTCTGATCCATTCTCAAGATATAGATGCAAAAGTTCAATAAGAATTTACCACAGATACTTTTATTGAAGGCTAGTTTTAAAGAAAGAATCTGTAAAAACCTGAGGACGGAGGGACGGATAATGGATGGATGGCCCAATCAATGATAGAATAGATGAACGGAAATGTGGGAAGGACAAATGGATGGATGGAGACACTGAAGGAAAGATTGATGGGTGGACAGCAAAACAGATGGATAGACCAAGACATAGAAAAATCCGATGATGGATGGACAGATGAATGATACATGGAGGGGTAGATGGACATAAACATGGATGGATAACAAGTTGACGACTGAATAGATACATGGACATATGGAAGAACAAATGGACGTTTAATTGGACGGATGAATAGATGGTTTGTTAAATGGGAAGGCAAATCAGTAAAAGGAAGAATTGGGAAACAGATGGATGGACAGACAAATGGACGGACGGACGGACAGCCTGTCAACTAGAGTAGAGGAATCTAATGCATCACCTTCTATAAGCAGTAACTACAGAATAAACCTGTGGGCACGACAGTATATCTCCATCTGAGATCAATGGTGTTGAAGGAAAGAAGATGAGCAAAGAGTAGAGACTCCGAAGATTGAAACAGTAGGTCGCAAAGCTTTCAGAAAGCTTACAGTGTTGAATTCTATAGGCCAGGAATAGGTGGCTGGCCTGACTTTAAAAATGATCAAGAACATAATATGGGTGCATGTAAGGAGAAGAGAGAAAAGTCAGGGAGGTGCTACAGTAACTGAGCAGCTATTATGAGACAAAAGCTAACTTCATAAGCAGTTATTTACTGTGTAGCAAATCAGTGTCAGTCAGGGTGTCAGGAAATTTAATGCCCTGATGTTAATGATTTAATGACCCTAAAAAGTTCAAACCATCTCTCTGGAAACTGCTTGGAAATCAGTCATAGTTTAAACCAGGAATAATAAAAGTGAGATATTATTCTTGTAAAAATCTGTTTAAGGCAAATGATCCATCTTACTTACTTTAAGATATAGGCACCAGTGATGTGGACAACATAAAGGCAAATGTAATAAAGCTGGCGGGGGATGTCTTCCTGTGGAAATAAAACAGATAAGCAGCTACTTTTAGTTTAAGGGAGAGAAATGGCATAAAATTAACATGAGCATGAAGGTAGGCAAATACAGCCAGGTTGAGCAAATAAGACAAATTTCGGTTTGTGTTTTTTTAGCTAAATGATTAAGTATCTTATTTCAATAAGTGGAAAAAGTGTGTTCAGCTTTATGGCTGCGATATCTACATCTGAACAATATAATCTATTTTCAATCAGTCCTGCACATTGGTTTGAGGAATACAAGCCCATGCCTTCAAACAAAACCATTTCAGCTCTGTTTCTTTATTACACAAGATTGTCAATGGAGAAATTCCGAAATCTGAAGTTATGCAGTAACTTATGGTCAACAACTGCAAATAATTTTATAAAACCAAAAGCTAATGAGCATCAGTAAACTTCATGTGATACAATTTTCCCAAATGTATTGAACATCTCATTGTTTTAAACATTTTTCCTAATGTAAAAAGGTCTATATGGAGTGCCATGCATTTGCAGTCAGCACCCCAGCCGCCACCATCTGAGTCAATACTTTGTAGAACCACCTGAAAGGCTTGCCCATGCTTTTTTGCAAATTGGTTCAAGCTCAGAAAGCCTAGATGGTAAGAATCTGTAAACATCGATTTTTATATCCAGCCACAGATTCCAGATTGGATTTGGTTCTGGACTCTGATAGAATTACTGGGTGAAACATGAGTCTACTTTGATCCAAACCATTTCACTGTAGATCTGTCTGTATATTTAGGATCGCTGTCTACTGGAAGGTGAACCTCTGCCCCACTCTAAAGTATTTCACTTCTTGCAGCTTTTCTTTCAGGATTCCCCTGTATTTAGTTCCATCCATCTTCCCATCAACTCTAACCAGCTTCCCTGTCCTGCTAAAGAAGAAGCATCCCATGGCATGGTGCTGCCATCACCATGTTTCATCGTGGCAATGCTGTAGGACAGACATTCAGTTTTGGTCTCATCTGACCAGAGCACCTTCTTCCACTTCTTTGCTGTGTGTACTGCCCACCACATGACTTGTGGCAAACAGCAAATGGGAATTCTTATAGCTTTACTTCAACAAGGGCTTCATGCCACTCTCACATAAACAGGTCTTCACTGAACAGTTATATTTGAATTGAACACTATTGGACTCTGTTAATCTGATGGCTTCTGAAGGCAGTGGTTTGCAATGAACTTTATTTAGAGATCCAACAGTATAGGAGGCTGAAAACAAATAAATGCCACACTTTTTATATTATTATTTTTTGAAAAAACACAATGCATAATTGTCCTTCCGCTTTAAAATTATGAAGTTTTATTACATACATTCTAACAAAACCACTGAGCTCTGTCACTGTAGTGTGGCAAGATGTGAAAATTATAGATTTAAACTCGATTGCCGTATAACCTTTCCCAACATAAGAATCTGATTTCAACTTAAAACCTATCCTAATTATGGGTATTTAAATTTTAGTTTTTCCCCTCTTGTATAATTGGGTTCACAGACTTTAGAGCCATACCGATAAGATAAAATACATTTGACCCTAATAATTAAAACACTGGATTTAAAGAGAAACCCTGCAAATTAAATCATGACATTTACTTGGCCCTAACGTACACTGATGCATTATGTGATTAAAAGTGACAATAAAATAGTAAAAGACCAAATTAAACTTAATATCACTGTATTCTTCAGAAGGCCCCATTTATTTTCATGTAATGACACAATACTGCAGTTGCTGTAAAAAAGGGAAAAAACCAAAATCTCAAAATAAACACAGAATTTACTTTAAGACCACCCATACCTTTCGTACTTTTTGAAAGTACAGTTCAGGAAGTGCATGGAGCCAATAGGCAATTTGGCAAATGTAGAAGAATTTGACCTGAAAACTAATGAGAGGACAGGTTGGACAGGTAACAAGAGACCCACATAATATTAGTTTTATTGTATGCATCTCCATGATTTTTACTACTATTAACTAAAATATAGTGAGAAACAGAGACAAGCTTAGAGACTAACCCGAAGCTGATCTATGAGAAAATGCTAACTTTGAAAGTGGCATAAAAAAAACAATGCAGTTTTTTAAAAAAAGCAAAAACTCTGAATAAAAGCATTTTTAAACTGTGCTTTGTCATCTGAGAAATTAAACAAATTGCTTTAAATTTGCAGATAACGCTTTAACATCATTGCACAATGTGATCCTATAATTTGCAGCACTCCAAGGCATCTCTACTTACACCATGTTAGTGTGTGGGTACCCCTCCCATAAGAAAGTGGGATTTGTTGCAAACTCCTCCTGTCAAAGGAGAAATCCCATCAGGATAAAGCCTAGTACAGTGTGGAACAGTAATGTTTGTGAGTCCTGAGCCTCGTACCGCTGTTAGGATGCTGCAGCCCCAGATAAAGGAGAACAGGTAGAACGCTGCCAGCTGGCCAGACTCATTAAACTTGCTGTGTTTGGTTTTCGACAGATGCAACCTCCGGTTAATTTTCTGAAATGGAGAATAAACACACAAGGTGAACACAATTACACAGAATGCAGATCATTATGGGGCAGTGGGCAGTAGTTATGAGCGGTCAGTATCTAACCAGCAAAAGACAGGAATTAGTGATCAGTGCTTTAAGAGAATTTCTAATGAACACATCAAACTAACAGCTATCGTAGGTAGTCCGATTAAAAGCAAAATTTCCATTAACTAAAACAACTCAAACTTACCAAATACACTATAAAATATTTTACAGAGACATAAAAAATGATAAAGATCTGCTCCTGGCAGAGTTGATCACCAATAGGAGCAACCACAATTCAGTGAATTAGTGTAGCAACATCTATCTTACTGGGTTGCAAATAAACACACAGCTTTCTTAAAAAGTAAAATTAAAAAGATAACAATAATAGCAAGGTTTTGAGTTTCAGCTGTTTCAAATGGAGCAGATTCACTTGAACTTGCATTATTCTAAGGTAGCCACAAGCATGGTTCCTTCATAAAAAAATATAAAAATGAGATTATCCTGAACCTTTTCTACAGCAGGTTATACAGTCTGGGAATAAGAGGACATTTATTTCAGTTGAATGAGCTTCTTTTCAGGACAAGAGCAGCAAACAAAAACACTAGCATAAAGTGACGTTGCAGACATACTCTTTAAATGCTAGATCATAGTTCAATGTCAATAATAGGAAAAAATAACAAAAAAATCTCATTGCAGTCTCTTTTTGAAACATGCTATTGCATGTTTAGTCTCTGCATCAAAGCTTAAGGGTTGCATGTTTCTGCTTGGAAACGAGGCATGTGCATGATTGAAGGCGCGTGTAAATAGAAAAATCCCAGTGCTTAGTTCATGAATTGAGCCTTCCTTGAAAAGGGATCTTTTTAAACAGAATTGGATTACTATCGTGTGAACTTAAAAACAGTATTCTGAAGGTTTTTCAAAAAGTATGGTGTAGAATGTGATTCATTTTTATTTTTACTATTGTATCGTTTAATGTAAAACCATCCTAGTGGGATAATTCAGTAAAAGAATGAGCACCCTCTCTGTCACTTTGCATTAACTCATTAACAGAAGGAGGCATAAGGTTGACCATTTACAAACAGCCGCTTTAAAATGAAGCATTGCTGCAATGCTTTGATCATTTTGGAAAAAGAAAGACAAAATACTGTTTTTAGGTGAACATAGCTTTCCACATTCCTTATCACTTATTTAAAACATGTGCACAAGAGAGTACCTATAAAGATAGAAAGCATCTTCCTTAGGCATACATTTTTTAAGATACGATTAGTAAGAAAAAGGACATACAGCTGAACTCACATCGAGAATATATTCTTGAATCAATGCGTGAAGGATGACCGCTATGAGCAAGTAGAAAAACACTGTGGCCACATCTTTAGGGCCATACTGGTAAAGGTTAACTGGCTCGCTTTTCTCATCTGCAGAGAGAACATAACAAATAACCTAAAGATATAAGGATTAAAGTAAGATTAAGAAACAGGAATAAGCATAACTGGTGAATAGAATTTGAGCTTACCAGGAACTTGAGTTACATTGTACTGGACTGTGATGAACATGATGGCAAACTTTGCCGTGACCTGGAGTGAAAAAAATAAATCAAAATTTATCATAATGAAATGTTTTGAACCCTAGTGGTACCTTGCCTCTGTGCTCCACCTGGGTTCATTGGATACAAATACTCTTTTGAAGACTGACATGTATCAACATATTTTCCTCAAATATTATTTTATTTTTTAGACCTCCCCACACATATGTACCTTAATATTCTGAATTCTTATCTGCTTAAATAACAGTTTTAGTGATGGTGAAAGTCTCATTTTTCAAGATAACCAACCCCCCCCCCCAAAAAAAGGCAAAAGACTTATACTAAAAATACAAAAATACTAAAAAACAAAGAAGATATCAAGGGGTCCAAGATAATCCTCTGTGCCATGTACCCAACATTAATCTCAACCAGGTGTACACAGTGAAACTGCCAAGGCATACCTGCCTACTCATTTAGCAGTGAATAACTAAGTCACTTCATCCATGTGATTTAAGCAACTCTGCAAAAGACTGAATTCACAGATTCTCCTAATTGGGACCTAGAGAGATCCAGGAGCTGCCTGGAGGTGGTCCCAGGGGTTCCCATCAAAAAGTGAGCAAGTACATCACTCCTGCTTCAATTATATTGTGGGATGAGTGTGTGTGTGTGTGTATGGCTTTTATATCAGAAAGCAAAAATGTCATTTATCATAAGAATAGCTTGATTAAACATGGATCTTGGAAGTCTAAAGGCTGGGTCTGGGGTGGGGACAAGTTAGAGAAAGAAAAACTATTTTGTTTCATTCAACCGTGGCGAAGTACTCGTCAGCTTCAATTGCAGCCTGCAGACACATTCAGCCTGATCAACTTGCTGACATTGGTTAGCTACAGAGGAAGGCGGTGAATCAGCAGAGAGTGCCAGCGGGCCTCCTGCACATCTTTGGCCATCAGAGACACATGAGAAGGAAAGGAGACACGCTAGCGCCCTGCTGCTGCTGCTGCTGCCCGCCCGCTGCCTCTGGGGTCCCGCTGTCATGCGAGCTAACGACAGCTAGCAGCGGCCATCAGCTCCACTCACACACCGAGTACCTCAAACATTAGGCCGAGGAGGATGATCATGGCCAAACAGGAAACCATGTCGGCGTGATTCTGGATAACAAACTCGTGGCTCAGAACCGGCGGACTCTTGTTCTTCTTGCGGAACCCCATGGCTCAACGACACGACTCAGCCTCCCTCTGGTTCCGCTGCTGCTTGTGGCCGCTGACCTGTACGTCTCAGCCAAAGGATGCTGGCCCTGTTGGGTGAAGATCCCTCCGCTACAATCCGCAAACACAGACAACCGCTCGTTGCTCAGCTGTTTAAAAACAGTCATGAAGGAGCTTCACAGCAAAGCACAACACCCACTTTTTTCCTCCTGCCTGCTAAAGTCAGATGACGGGCCCTCCCACTTCAGAGCCCCATTCATGAACCGCCCAGCGTCGTTGACGTAGAAGGAGAACCCTGCCCCGTGATGCCTTCACGTACCTCACGTACACGTCCTGTGCTCAAGTATTTTTGAAAGTGAGATGACGATCGTTTTTGAGATTTTACTGTATTTGACAACGGCCACGATTTCAAATGTATAGTTCCCCAAAGGCTGTTCCCCGAACAGCTGTAGGGTTCAGCTTAAAACTCGCCAGTTTAAGCTTTCAGAGTCAATGTTTTTAGATTTGCAGATAAATTATGTCCGGTTCTACTCATACAAAAACAAAACAGACTCAACGTAGCTATGCAAAAGTACGTAAATAAACTACTTATTTAATGAGCAATTTGAAACATATCTATTTACAATTTCAAGTATCCTGGTTTTCCAGACACAATAGTGAAATTTTAAATAAATTACCTATATTTAAGTAAAATTATGTATTATGTATGTTATCTGTAATATTTCCCTAGTTATTATAAGGTTGTATCTAAAATTATTCAAAGTAGGTTTATTGGCAAAATTCTAAATTATTCAGGTGTTTGCAAAGACGAATCACACCAAAACAGTTTAAACTGTTAAAAACTAAAAATTTAAATTGAACACAAAATCCTACTTTCAATGAATAGAATTATTCATAGGAACACACATTTTTAAATCTGTTGTATCAAGCACACCTGACGCAATCAATGAAGTTGGGATGGAGCCCCTCAAAAACCTTGACTGTTGGTAAATTTTCATTGTATGTTAGAAATATGTGTAAGTCAAGAGAATTACCCAAAAAGTTCAGGGAAGACTGGGTTGAATAATTCTGAGATTGCAGCAGTGTTTTGTTATCTTGACACAGTTTTCCTTTAAAATAGAGGCTTTTCTTACTGAAACCCAAACTGACCAATTTTTATCACTCGTCTTTCTTTTCTTTCACTGTATGTATTACTATGAATTATTGCAGGCAATAGCATTATTTTGATTCCTTGTCAATACATAGAAAGTATGTCTAGCCTTGTGCATATTTGTCTGTGACCTCAGCTAGTCAAAGTAGATAGATCATGTGCTAAATTGAGTTTCCCAATCTGACCAAATAGTGTTTTTTCACCCCACCGTCACCTACAACAGTCAGGAGGGGAGATATGGACTAAACAGGTTTGTCCTTTATAGCTTGAGATGGCCTTTGTTGTGAGCTGACATTGTATTTTTTTCCAGATTTTAGTTATAAATGCAAACATTTTTTTTTTCTTCTTTCTATTTCACAATTACTGATTACGTTCTGTTAGTCTAGCACAATCCCGTAACATATATTGACGCTGAGTCTCAGTAGCTAAATCTTTTAGGCACTCAGTTTCTTTCTTCGTTTATTTCAGTAACCGGAAGTTGCACCTTTGTCTGCATTGCGTCGCTGTTGCCTGGAAGGTACGTCCATTAATAATTCTGAGCCAGGTTTATTTTCCATTCAAATAGGTTAATACTTATTAAAACAAAACTGTTTACTCAAATTAAATGGTTTATTTTTAAACTCACTGGTGTCCAAAGCTGTCAATGTAAGATGACGGCTTAAAGATTAGCAAAAAACACCATAACTGCCCTCAGTCATATTAAGCAACCGTTGATTTGTTTTTTTGTAACAAGGAGTGGCTATTTCTCCAAAAAGTATAGGTTTTTTACTTTGTCCTTTGTGCTTTATGTTGGAGTTAGTTTTACAGCCGAACACTAGGTACATATTTCACAGTTTATTTTCTGATTTAAATGCTACTTCACTCGGAGACGTTGCTTTTAAGCAGTAGATGGCAGTGTTGCATAGAGATCTTCTGCACACTCATCGGCGGTAGAAGAAGAAAAATGGCGGCTGCCGATCTGTTCTGCATCGCCCGGCTAGCTCAGTCGGTAGAGCATGAGACTCTTAATCTCAGGGTCGTGGGTTCGAGCCCCACGTTGGGCGGCTATGTATTTTTTTTTCTCTGGAGGAAATTAATTGGTTAATTTTAGGCCTCAACGGTCTTGTGCTGGAGAAATTGAAAAATGATAAATTAGTGATGATTGACCAGGCATTATTAAACCTCTTATCCATCCGCAGTCTTTCCTATTTATCCAACAGAGTAAATATCAAAAATAAATAAATTATTGGACATTTTAATCAGTTATAATGGATGAGGAAACACAATTTTGCCTTAAGTAAACACATGAAATGTATAGGAAATTGTATGAAGACAATACATTTCTAAAACATAAACCATAACTAGTAAAAGTAAAAATTACAAATAAATGTTAAAGATCAAAACAATGATAAAATATTGTGATTAAAACACAAAATAATGGCAAGTAAATTTAAATAAATTTAGTTTCCACTTAGTAAACAGTATACCCTTTTCACAAGGCTTTAGTGATCTGAGGGCCTGTAAGATAAAAAGCAAATCCAATAAATAAGTTGGACAAAGATCTTAAAATCAGTTCTGAAATGCTCAGGTAGCCAATGAAGGAACTTTAAAATAGGTCTCATGTGAGCCTGCTCTCTGGCCCTTTTCACCATTCCTGCAGTTGAATTTTGAAATAACTGTAGTGTAATTTATGCCCCACTGCTGTGTTGCAGTAATTTATGCCAAAGGAGCCCCGACAAATATTAATACTTTACAGTAAGCACATGGACATACTTTTCAGTAGGCTAACATTTCTATAATAAAAACCTTTTTTTAATTGGTTTTATGTAGGGCTGCTCGGTAGAACAGTTGTTAGCACCACTGTGTTGCAGAAAGGTCTTGGGTTAGAATCCTGGCCTGGGGTCCATTTGCATGAAGTTTACATGTTTTCCTCATGCATGCATGTGTTCTCTCCAGTTACTTCGGGTTCCTCCCTCAGTTTTAAAACATGCATGCATGTAAATTCGTCTCACTAAATTGCCCTTGGGAGTGAATACAGGGTGGCTTGTGATGGATTGGTGATCTATCCAGAGTGTACCCCACATCTCACCCAATGACGGCTGGAGAAAGGCACCAGCTGCCCCATGACTCAGAAAGGATAAATGGGTGTAGACAATGGAAGGATGGATGGTCTCAAGTATCGTTCTGAGAAACTTAATCTTGGCTTTTAATTACCTGTAATTTCCAAATGTTAAAGAATTCATTGTTTAAAATATATAATTGTGTGTAACAGTTTTGAACTGAATTACTACAACACGTTAACTTTTCAATAATATTCTGATTTATTGAGAGGCACATGTAGTTGCTCCAATGCCTAAACGGGCATGAAATGGCCACAAAATGTGTATTTAGTCTAGCATAAGATTTTTATCTATATTTATTTGTATTTACATGTGCTAGATCACAGCCCCATTTAATGGCAGAGTTATGTGCAACCGTAGTCTATTAGTCTTCTCTGTGTGCTCATTTATCATACATTACAACCATGTGGAAATGTCCAAAAGTCCCAAAAAGGCAACAAAACTAAGTTACAGAAAACACTGCTCCTGGTTAGGATTTTAGTTTAGTGTGCTTGTAATAATATATTTTACTAAACATTGGCTCTATGCATTTTTGTGTTTACCACTGGGTGACCTTCTTAGATGCCAAGGTTATGACATCGACAACTATACTGTGTTGTGTTTAAATGTCATGTTAGCTTATTTGATTTCTTTCATAACAAGCTGTTGTGTAAATTAGTGTAGATAATTTATCATTTTATGCTTAATTATAGTTTCTTGCATTTTTAATAGGTGCAGAGCAGAAGCTTCTTTTTTTTCCTCTGAGTCTAGAGGAAGCAGAGTGGGAGGGAGGGGTTTAAACAAAGGCCCTCTCCACATAAAAAATGGAGGCTTGTGCAGGGAAGCCATGGTGTCCTGCTCCTAACACTCCACAGGGCTGACAATTTCACTCTTTTAACCCTCCACTGAGAGAGCTGCCACCAGATTCTCCTCCTGGAAGCTTCAGAACACTATCACAAAGGGTTTGTATGTCAAAAATACTCATCTTAATCATATATTTGTGTGGATTTAGATCAAGCACTGTGCTCATTTTTCTTCCCCTGTTTCTGACTCTCACAGAGCTGCCCCTGCCTGCACTGAACAAAGATAATTACTCAGGAAACATTTCGGCCAATCAGGCGCGGCCTTGTATCTCGCCTGCGAGGGAGGCAACCAGTCAGGATCTGGCTAACATCTGCGGGGCCTGATCGCCTTGCCTGAAGAGCGGAGCCTTCCCCGGCTGAGGGCTGAGAGTGTCCTCCATGTTTTATAAGTGTTGACATAACACTGTGTCAGGCAGCCATGCATCCACAGAGGTAAGCTCTGTCTTTTTTATCTCAGATCCTTCTGATATCAACATGGCTTCCTTTCTTGTTGTCGTGCTGACTTGTGGGTTTCTCATGATGAATGTGCACACCTTTAAAGTCAGTTTAGTGTGCAGGAGGAAGAGGAGGAGGAGCAGGGCTGGATTGGAGGCCTCGTCAGGCCTCTGCGCCTTCTACAAGGGTTTTTTAGGGTTGGGGGGTTGGGTAATGACTCTCACCTTGCTCTCTCTCTGTTTGTCAGGGTCACATGTGTGCCCCAGACACCCAGGCTGCCATACAGGAGGCAGAGCACACCATGGCAAATCCTTTTTCCTGTTTATAAGGCAAAAGGCGGATTGATCTAAAAGTTGCACCCTCATCTTCTTGCTGCTGCAGTCTTCTGTTGTATAGCCTGGCAGAGAACCAATGGGGGATGGGCATTAGAGGGCAGGAGGTTGGGGGTATTATGCTGTTTGCTGTTCCAGGGAGGAACAGCAAACAGCAACATATGTGCTTGAAATGAGTGAAGGTAGATTAGGGCATAACTTAGAACCGTTTAAAATATTCTGAAACTGAAATCTCCACGACTTTGTTTGTTGACACATGAGTTTCTAATCTTTACACTGCTCAAAGAATGACTACAGCTTCAAACCCATTTTTCTCCCAGTCTAATCTTTAGAGCCAAAAAAACACTAGACAATACTTATTGGAGTCATGGGCCTTGAGGTTTCCGCCCCTGACTTCTTCAACTGTACTGTGAAACTGCTTCCTCCACTCTCAGACACACACACAGTGGCCATTTTGTGTTCAGAGAGCTCATGTTGAAAGAACTTTGCCCTGCTTTTTACAAATCAGACACCAGGAAAAAGAAACAACACAAGATTTAAGAGGATCTTTGTATTATGTAATATTTAAACATCTAAAAAGGATTTAGGAGGTATTTCAATGATTGGATGTTTGATGGGGTTGTTTTCGTCGTCCTCTTTTGCTGCTTTGTATTTTTTATTTTATTTTATTTTTTTTTGTTTGGAACACACAAAACAGAAATAGGCAGCAAGGTTTGCCTTCAACTCAAGATTTATTGTAGCAAGCCAGACCAAGGTAAGACAGGTTTATTTTATATTCAGACAGAAACATTTCAAAATGTTTTTATAAGATTTTATTTTAGAAATCTAATACAGGATGCACAAAATGTAAGCAAATGCTTCAATTGTGTCATGATGTATATATCAGAACATACACTTAACACCATGTTACATCATGTAACACCATTATAGCAGTCTCAGCTGTGTGGGGGGAAACAAAGAAGGATCTCTTTCTCTTGTGGGCTGACACGAGGCATTTTTGATCTACATAAAACCTGAAAATGGTAACATCACAAGGCTTTTTGGGAGGGGGGATGCTGCGACTAATTCGCTCTGTAAAACCAAAACCAAAAGTTTAACTTTTACTAGGTTGATTATCCTTAGGTATTGTAAGCATGTGAGGAAGAGATAAGTCGGCAGTGGTGCTGGGAACCAATCTGGGCCTCCTTCTGAGGCAACAGGGTGACAGATGTTGAATAGCAGAGCCATAAAGCAGAGTCGTGTATGCACAAAAATCTAATCTCCAGTAAGTCCTTTATAAAATCCCAAAATTGGGTTTCATGCTGTCATAATCAAGATGGGGAATAAGCTAAACTGAAAGGGAAAACTAAACCGTCTAACGCAGGAGGAAAATCTCTGCATTGCAGCAAAAAAGGCTTTTTAAAGAGGAAGAGGGGAGCTTGCACACTGATCTGTACGGCACTGCGCGGTCGACCAATTGAGTTTCAGCCTGTTGGGCCTCCAGCCAATAGCAGGAAGAGCTGAGGTTAAAGATTGACAATCGGAGGGAGCATGGCAGGGAGAGCAAGGGCCTTCTGGAAAATTCCACAGCCATCTTTGATTCACCATGTACAGCTTTATAGAAAAATCCAGGTCTAAAATTTTTCTCTTCTTCAGGATTTACTGTTTATAATAGCAGGGAATGTCTAGTGGTTGTGATGCAATGGTCATTTAATGCAGTTAAAGGCGGAGTTTTATTAAATGTAGCTGTGTAATGTGTGACTAGTTATTTAGTGACTTTTAGGTTAGAAAAGTTCATCTCTTCCATATTTGCCAGTCTTGTGAGTTGTGTTGTATTAGAAAAATGGTCTCTGTTCGGTTTTATATTGCATTCTGCTTTGTAAGTTTATTTATTCCTCTTTTTTTTAGCCATTGGAACCATTATCAGTTGCTTTTATTAGGAGTTTCAGTCCAATGTATTGGTTCGCACATGATGGCTCGTTCCTGCATTTTAAAATGGCCATTTGTGAGATATTTATGAATTTAACAAACATTTTATGACACACATGGAAACAGGTTTGTCAGGATCCGTGGTTTTACAGTCGGGGGTTCTCCTTCTTGATGATGACATCTAATTATTCCATGACAGTGGTGTTCTCAGAGGAGAGGAGGGCGATGATCGAAGACATACAGGAAGAGGGGAAAAAAATCCAGACCGGTGCTTCTCATTCTGCAGGATTTTCCTGTGTCTCCTCGCTGTGCTTTTCCCTCTTGTTTCTGTGATTGGTTCAGGAAGGTTTGTCCTGACAGTACCGTCTTTTTTTTTTTGTTTGTTTTTCCTAAAAATGTTGGACTGTAATCTACACAGATCTCTCGCCGGTCCTGCTGCATGGATGTATGTGCCTGTGCCCGAGTCTCAGCCTTTGAGTGGGGGATGGGGGAGCGAGAGGGGGGGGTAGCAAGCTGTGGCCTCCATTTTCTGTGACGAGAGAACCCTGCTTGTCTTTCACAGGAGTGGAATCTGAAGGCAGTGACTCAGTGTTGTTCCTTTTTGTCCATCAGGTACTACAGTACTTGCAGAAGGGAAATGTCTTTTTTTTTAAATCTGATCTCTCTGGAATTTATCTGACTCTCTGCTGGGGATTTATTTGCCTAAGTATTCCTGCTTGATGGATCTTATTTCCTGATCTGAAAAAGCCCTTTGGATACCTTTTTTACTACATCTCATCTTGTCTTTTTTTGTGGCTGCAGCATTTTCTTGACAGTGATACTAAGTAGGTTTTGAAAATGAGGTGGTTGTTGTGCAGCTCTGCTGAAGAATGGCGAACGTTCTCTCTTTTTCAGGGCTTTGGTGGAGACTCGGCTAACGTCTCTTATTTTCATGTGGGCCTCGTTTGTTCACTTAGTCCGGAACAGGAAGGCCCTAAAGGGGTGTGTGTCTGTGTGTGCTTGTGAGAAAGCTGGCAAGCTGAAACAAGATCCCCATGTGTCATATATCTTAAGAAACTCTGTTTAATGATTTTGTTTTTATATTTCAGTTTTAAAAGCTGTCTCTAATTGCCTCATAGGAAGTCTAAGAAAGCATCAGCCTACATTTAGAAAGGTTTGAGTAATGGTCATTTTGTTTAGGTCTTTGGGTTGTACAAGAACAACAACAAATGGATTTAAATAGCTATTATTGCATTATTTGTGGGTTTAAGTGATTCTATCAACTCCTATTGTTTGGCTCATTTTTTCACACTCAGGCTTTTGGGCTTGAATTTTATCCACATCACATGCCCCCACAGGTTGGCTGCAATTTAATCAACTTTATCTGAAGTTTCTCTGTAAAGATGAAATGTGGAGGCATAAAGATCATTGTTCTAGTTTTCAAAGAGAAAATAAAACCATAACACAACTGTGGGCCTTTGAGTTGCAGATTGAAATCCTATCATTTAGCTGGAAACCAGAGCTGCAGCAGCCAAAGGTATAAACTGATCAAGTGTGTGACCTGTCAAGGGTGCTCTGGAGGGTTTCCTTCGCTGGTCTTTTGAATAAAGGGTACATCCTTGGAACAAGGCCCTGTGTTGCTTGGACAAAAGGAGAACCAAAGACCCTCATTTATTGCCAGACCCTCTTTTTATTCTCCGTTTTGTAGCCACACAGGAAACGAGTTGCTGCTGGAGCCTATCTTTATGCACAAAGAGAAAAGGATTATATTTTGCATGGGGCAGGATTTGTGGAAGGGAATCTCTATGGTTTGAACCTAAGCAGGTTTTTGGTAAAGATTTTGTCCAAGAATATTTAGATGAACTCGGCGGTCTCCAAGAAAAGGCCAAGATCCTCAGAGGGTTTGCTGTTGTTACTGAAGGGAAGGTGGTAGAAACATATACTGTTAATCACCACGTGAGGCTGTCCTCTTCAGTGTCATGGGCCAGCTCCCATTGGATTTCTTGTTACTATAGATCTGTTCACCGTTTGTCATAAACAAAACGCACCGCGGCATATTCAAGCAAAAATGTTATGTCTGCGACATCTGATGAGCGTGGATCCATGGAAATGCTAGCTAAATGGTCCTATGTGTTGTTGTGAACATCCATTTGTGCTTGATGAGGATGAGTGTTGCCATGGTGATTGCTACTGGTCTCTCTGTTGGAGTCTAAGGAACATTTTGCATCTTGAATGCAGCTAAAAATATGGAAAGTGTTTGAATGGCAGATTAAAAGTTAAAGATGCGTTTAAGTCAAATGAGATAAAAAAAAAAAAAAAAAAAACGGAAACTGGTAGAGTCCCTGTTGACAGGTCCTCTGGGACCCAGTGCCTTAGGTGGTGTTCCACTTGTTTACAGATAACGCTGACGTGGTTTCTGAACACCCCCTCTGACTCTGTGTTTGCCCCTCTTCCTGTGTTCCTGTGTGCTCGTGTTCGTTGCTGTGCAGTCTGGCTGAGGAGGAGATAAAGAAAGAGCCGGATGTGGTAGAGGGGATGGACGCTTCTCTGCGATCGAAAGGTAAGTCTCTTAAGGCCGTGCATGTCCTATCAGAAGTCGAACATGACAGTGTCAGAGAACACAAGGATGTTTTATTGGATTTTGAGAGCTTAATGCATCCTGATAGGCATTAGGGCTGCAACAGTAATCTGTTATGACTATGTGTTTTTTCAGTTAGGCATCAGTACAGTGTCCTGTTACTTTAGATTAAGTCTTTTATGGTTTAATTTTATTTACTAAATTGAACATTTCATTTACAGTGTTGTGAAAAAGATATATTTTCTAAAATGTATTTTTTCGTTGTACTTAAATGTGAAAATCGTCAACTGAAATACAAAATGCAGTTTATTTTTTTATATAGTTTCACTGGCCCTATGTGAAATAGTAACTGCTCTCTAAACATTGAGACTCCCATCAAGCAATTGTTATAACTGGCAGTGAGACTGCGGAATAATTTTATCCCACTCTTTATCCCACTGCAGAATTTTCTTAATTCAGTAGGATGAGTATATTGGGGGATTTTCAAGCATGAGCCTGTTTAAGGTCTTGCATTAGCATATTAGTTAGATTTGGTTGGACTTTGACTAGGCCACTCTGAAACCTTACATTTTTTACATTTTAGCAAACACCAGCAGTGGTTTTGCCCAGTCTCATTCACATTGTTTAATCATAAACGCCAACCTTAACTAAGGAAAGTAAGGCATGCAATGGTTTTAATATTGTTCTGAGCTCTTTTGTGACCTTCTGGATGAATCATTGCTGTGCTTCTGGGGTAGTTTTGGTATGCCAGTCACTCCTTGGCAGGTTTTCTTCAATTTGTGGATGTTTGCTGGAGTCCCTAATACTTACATATGGGGTTATAACCCTTTTACTGATAGATGTCAATGAGTTTGTTTCTTGGAATGGTTTAGTGCAGGACATAGTGTGGTGCTTTATGAAAACTTTTAGCCTGCTACGTGTTGTCATACCGGTTTTGTTTAACTGTTTTTCTTGGTTCTACAGTTCAGGCAGGCCTGAGTGTGGCAAGTGAAACTAAACCTAAAAATGTGATTTATTTCAGTTAATTCATATAGGGCCGGGTTGTTTTTTATAGCTATGTTGCCTGCTTTTTGTATTTTACCCAGGCTATTTCTGTCTGATGTTAAAATTTGTTTTGTCTGAAACATTTGACTGAAATCTACAGACAAAAGAGCGCCAATACTATTTCACAGGGGTTGATGATCTATTAGTTTGTAATTAACAGTGTTCAGGTCTAGCTTTAATGGTGTAATTTGAATGACACAAGCCTTTTCATCTCAGCCCCTGATGCACCAGGTTCAGCAGAACGATCAGCAGCACCACAGAAGCGAAAGGTGTCAAGTCCCACCCATTCCTCCAATGGACACTCCCCCTCAGACACCTCCCCCAGCCCCCTTAAGAAAAAGAAAAAGCCAGGGGCCGTGAACTGTAACAACAAAGACCAGGTGAGGCTCCTGGATGCTCGTTGCAAACTCAGGCATGGCCTGATAGGCTGCTTCTGTACGATTTTAATAGATGGTCACAAGCCCCTTTCAAACACGCACTGCTCTTCATTAATTTGGAGGTGACTGTATGAGTCAGCGTTGTGTGAACTGATGGTTTTGTGTAACATTTAAAACTACTAAAAGTATTACTGGGTCAGGGTTTGTAACTATGCATATAATTTTCTCTCTGAGCAAAAACAACACACATAATCTCATTTAAAACCAAATTATCTCTAATTCACTTATAGTTGTGCAGTGTGCTGACTAGGTTGCACAATATATCACGAATATCATCATTGGAATATTGGGGTGTGCCATATTTATATCACAAAGGACTGTTTGGGGTGCAGTAACTGTTGGCTAATATATTCAAGTATTATAAACTTGTATTTAACATGTTAATGTAAAATTTAGCCATTTGGACCTTTTTGAGCTGCCCTGTACTAACCAAACATTTTAGAGTGATGTAAGGCACAGACGTAATGGCCAGAGAGGTGAATAGGTTCCTGACAGTAATGCAGTCAGGCTCCTCTGTCCTTGCTTTAGTGTTAATAATTGCATAATGTATGCAAGCTGGAATTAATCCCTGAAGTTGTCCGGTCCCTGATTAGCCATAGTCTCCACAGCAGTTTGGCTTGAAAGCACCTCAATAGAAACATTTTACCTAAACAGACTCAATGAGCAGAACAGGGAGAAAATAAAGTAAACTGTTGACCAATGGATAAAAATATACGTGTGGATATTGAGTTTTAAGATAAATGCATGTTAAACTCAAACACATTTCAGACACTCTTCGTTTGTTTTGATACCTGTTGTTTACATTCATCACTTGTGATAATAAAAATTCCTCTATTTTGTTCTATTTGGGCTGGTACCATGACATGAGGAGAATATTTAGTTTTTTAATGACTCATTAAATTCACTATACTGCCAAAAGTATTCAAAAATATTAAGTTGAATGAGATCTCATTTAAATTTTTTTATTCCATAGGGTTTAATATGATGTTGGCCCACTTGGTTATGTAAGGTTAGGATGCAACTGCTTGGCCAGGGAACCCAATTTCATGAAGCTCTCTACACACTGTTCTTGAGCTAATCTGAAGGCCACGTGAAGGTTGGAGGTCTGCAGCTATTAACTCTGCAGAAAGTTTTACCTCCACGCCCTGAAAGCCTCACCATTCTGCTGACCCCACTCTGTCATTTAAGGTGTTCTACCACTTCGTGGCTGAGTTGCTATCGTCCCCGATCTCTTCCACTTTGCCATAATACCACTAAAGGTTAACTATGGAATATTAAATTGCGTGGGAATTTCACAACTGGACCTATTGCACAGATGGTATCCTGTTTTTGTACCTCGTTGGTATTCACCAAGCTCCTGAGAGCGACCCGTTCTTTCACAAATGTTTGTATAAGCAGTCTGCATGCCAAGGTTTGGGATTTTATACACCTGTGTATCTGGAACTGATGCATTCAATGATTTGGATGTATTATTGAATACTTTTGGCAATATAGTTTATGCTTTGACTTTGTATGGTAAATTTGACCTCTTGTCTTCACCACGAGTACAAACAAAACATTTATGTAAGTTTAAATTAATTTCAACAATGAAACAATATCTTTTAAAAGGATAAGCATCAGAATGGCTGCGTTCACACTGCAGGGAAATGTGACCCATATCCGACCTTTTCATGGCAGTCAGAACAGTCCAATTACGATCTTTTCACCTCCAAAAAATCCAAATTGGGCCACTATGTGGTGCTAAATCGGATATGTATCCGATAGTTAGAGCGGTCATGTTGCATTTCATCCAACTTTTACGTCATTGTCCTGGCTTCGACTACGTATCCACACAGACTGCTCTGCAGAAGCAGCACTACTCCACAATAGGCCGTTGCTAAGAGTTTTGCTCACCTTTTTTCTTACCTTTCTTTGTTTTGTTATGATGTGGTCATAATACAGGTCCTTCTCAAAATATTAGCATATTGTGATAAAGTTCATTATTTTCCATAATGTAATGATGAAAATTTAACATTCATATATTTTAGATTAATTGCACACTAACTGAAATATTTCAGGTCTTTTATTGTCTTAATATGGATGATTGTGGCATACAGCTCATGAAAACCCAAAATTCCTATTTCACAAAATTAGCATATTTCATCCGACCAATAAAAGAAAAGTGTTTTTAATACAAAAAACGTCAACCTTCAAATAATCATGTACAGTTATGCACTCAATACTTGGTCGGGAATCCTTTTGCAGAAATGACTGCTTCAGTGCGGCGTGGCATGGAGGCAATCAGCCTGTGGCACTGCTGAGGTCTTATGGAGGCCCAGGATGCTTCGATAGCGGCCTTTAGCTCATCCAGAGTGTTGGGTCTTGAGTCTCTCAACGTTCTCTTCACAATATCCCACAGATTCTCTATGGGGTTCAGGTCAGGAGAGTTGGCAGGCCAATTGAGCACAGTGATACCATGGTCAGTAAACCATCTACCAGTGGTTTTGGCACTGTGAGCAGGTGCCAGGTCGTGCTGAAAAATGAAATCTTCATCTCCATAAAGCTTTTCAGCAGATGGAAGCATGAAGTGCTCCAAAATCTCCTGATAGCTAGCTGCATTGACCCTGCCCTTGATAAAACACAGTGGACCAACACCAGCAGCTGACACGGCACCCCAGACCATCAATGACTGTGGGTACTTGACACTGGACTTCTGGCATTTTGGCATTTCCTTCTCCCCAGTCTTCCTCCAGACTCTGGCAACTTGATTTCTGAATGACATGCAGAATTTGCTTTCATCCGAAAAAAGTACTTTGGACCACTGAGCAACAGTCCAGTGCTGCTTCTCTGTAGCCCAGGTCTGGGGAATGCGGCACCTGTAGCCCATTTCCTGCACACGCCTGTGCACGGTGGCTCTGGATGTTTCTACTCCAGACTCAGTCCACTGCTTCCGCAGGTCCCCCAAGGTCTGGAATCGGCCCTTCTCCACAATCTTCCTCAGGGTCCGGTCACCTCTTCTCGTTGTGCAGCGTTTTCTGCCACACTTTTTCCTTCCCACAGACTTCCCACTGAGGTGCCTTGATACAGCACTCTGGGAACAGCCTATTCGTTCAGAAATGTCTTTCTGTGTCTTACCCTCTTGCTTGAGGGTGTCAATAGTGGCCTTCTGGACAGCAGTCAGGTCGGCAGTCTTACCCATGATTGGGGTTTTGAGTGATGAACCAGGCTGGGAGTTTTAAAGGCCTCAGGAATCTTTCGCAGGTGTTTAGAGTTAACTCGTTGATTCAGATGATTAGGTTCATAGCTCGTTTAGAGACCCTTTTAATGATATGCTAATTTTGTGTGATAGGAATTTTGGGTTTTCATGAGCTGTATGCCAAAATCATCCGTATTAAGACAATAAAAGACCTGAAATATTTCAGTTAGTGTGCAATAAATCTAAAATATATGAATGTTAAATTTTCATCATGACATTATGGAAAATAATGAACTTTATCACAATATGCTAATATTTTGAGAAGGACCTGTATTGTAGACTCCCATTGTTCAACAACGCAATAAAAGAGACGTTGACCTCTGTTATTACTTCTGTAAACGGCGTGCTGCTGTGTGATGGCTACGTTCTCCTTCTGCGCATGTGGGTTGCTTTGGAGTTGTGAACAGTTCAGACTGAAGTCAGATGACGATCTCAATTGCTTAGTAGTCCAAAAAAAAATCGTGTTTCAGCAAAATAATCGGATTTGAGCATCCAGACCTGCAGCGTGAACGTAGCGTAAGATAAAATCATGCATTGCAATCGCCAGCCTTCGGCCCACATTCTAAACCATCATTTAGTAAAATAAATTTAAGGGACTTTACCAGTTTGCAAAAAGCACCATTGTGTAGGTTTTGTTGCTTTCATTGTCCCCTGTGCTGCTTACCCTGCTTGTCTCACCTTTTAATATTACCATGTTTCTGTTGCACTGCACCTTTTATGTATTCCTGCGTGTTTTTTGAAACCTGCCCCCTGTTTCTCTTGCCTGCATTTCAGTCAGAGCTAAGACATGGTCCCTTTTACTATATGAAGCAGCCAGCACTCACCACAGACCCTGTTGATGTTGTACCGCAGGACGGCAGGAATGACTTCTACTGCTGGCTGTGCCACCGCGAGGGTCAGGTGCTCTGCTGTGAGCTCTGCCCCAGGGTGTACCACGCCAAGTGCCTCAAACTACCAGCCGAGCCCGAGGGCGACTGGTTCTGTCCAGAGTGTGAGGTATCACGCTGAAGACGTGTGTTTGTGTGTTGCTGTGGGCATAGACAAATGCTTGTTAGATTCAGCATGGCTTAGATGACAAAATGGGATGTCCCAGTGAAGACATAAATCAGTGTAATGACCTCCTTTAGCCTGCATGGAGGCCTAAACATGTAGACAAATGACCCAACACGGTATATCATCCTGTCATTACAGAAAATGCACAAAGTAACAAAATCTGATGAGCATGGGCAGTCACTGACAATCATACAGTATAAACACAGGTGCATCTCAATAAATGAATGTCCAAAAGGTGATTTATTTAAATAATTCAAGTAAAACCTATATAATTAATTTTGCACAGATATTTTTCAGGTATGTTTATTTTGATGGTCATAGCTTACAGCTAATGATGATGGCCTACATGTTCATGGAAAAGACTATAGTGGGGGAGCTACAAAAGGCCATTGCTAAAGAAGCTGGCTGTTCAAAGTGCTGCAGCCAAACACTGGGATGAAAAACTGAGTGGAAGGAAAATGTGTGGTAGAAAAAGATGAGGAAGAACATTGAGCTGGGCCTAGCCTGAAACCTAAATGTAATTGCAGTGATAGCAAAGTTTGTAGATGTTTTCATTTGGATCCTTCACTTTAGAAGGTTGTCCTGCCCGAAACTAGGATACCTGCTCAAAAAAATCCAAGATGACAAATCAATTGAGAAATACTCTTTATTTGATTAACATTATGGCTATAACACGTACATTTACCCAACAACAATGCTGTAATGTGAGTAGTCTGTCAAAAAAAACTCTCCTGTTTATTTGATGATTTGCGTTTACAATTTTTGAATTATTTGAAATGAATCTGTTTTACATTAATCTAAACTACTACTACTACAGCTTTCATAACCTTTGGGAATGGGAGACAATAATGCTACTAGTCAAAATACGTTCTGTGCATTTGCAGCTCAGTTTGTGCAGCTTCTGAATTTGTTTAGTAACAAGTCTTCCAAGCATAACTAAAAAAAAAAAAAAAAATCTTAGTTTCTTTTAAGATTTACATCTAAGATGGCCTGTGAAATGAACTTTACAAAGTTTAACTTTGCTTTTTTATTGTTATGATACAATAATTCCTGTCATTATTTTTATCTTCTTTCAGAAAATAACAGTTGCTGAGTGCATTGAAACCCAGAGCAAAGCAATGACAATGCTAACAATAGACCAGCTCTCCTACTTGCTGAAATTTGCACTCCAAAAAATCAAACAGCCTGGGGTAAGGGTGCAGTTTTACTCATTATATGCATAACACAGATACTGAGTTAATATAGAAAAGTCCTGCAAAAACAGCACCCTCTGGTTACCAGCACCCCTGGTAAAGATATGCCTAAAAATCACCAAATGTTGTTTTTTCCCCTAATGCAGTAGCATCCTCCCACACCAAAAGATCTAGAAACATCCCATCTTTTGTCGGAGTAGACTCGTTCAGTAGGGAGGAAAACCTTAAATTAAAGCTAAAGTTTTATTTTTTTTGGAAAAATATGTGAAATTCCTGTAAAATGTATCTGGACCAGTTTTTAAATCCGAACATTTGTACGTTGGTCAGGTCGTCTAAAAACCTGTATTTAATAATCCATCACTTGATATTGCACAGAGGTAAATTTCTCTTGCACTCTTTAAAATGGGAAAGACAAAACATTCAATTTGATGTCTGTGATCTTCGTAAGACAAGATCTTTTCTTGCAGCCATTCCTATCTAAATTCAATGGTATTCTGTCAGAGCAGCAATTAGAATGCTTAAAACAGCAGAAACTGGGAAAAACAAGGTTGTACAAAGACGTATGTGTCTTTAGCCACAAATGAGGGGGTAGATGAAAGAGGTTTAAACCAAATCTCCAAAGTCTTGCTGCTGCATTTTCAATGTGAGATTATGCTACTGCAATAAAAGGTGAATTTATTTAAAAACCTTTTACCCACATCTTTAACATGGCTGCCTTTAATGGTGAAGGGTGCTACAGATGCAGGAGGTTAGTCTTTAAAAATTTAGGCTTTAACAGTTGTTTGTTCCCTGCTTGTGTTTAATGAGCAGACGGAGCCTTTTCAGAAGCCTGTGTCTCTGGAACAGCATCCGGATTACGCAGAGTACATCTTCCACCCCATGGACCTAAGTACTATAGAAAAGGTACTACCATTTTATAATTACCCAAAACCAGGGTCAGCAAGGAGGAATTAAAAGCACACACAGGGACAGAATTAAAAATGAAACATACAAAACATAAGACCATAAAAATATAGCATGCGATGTGAATTGGGGTGATTTTTCACAGAAATATTTTATTGACCTTGAATGTATATATTTTTAACTTTTTGATAGAATGTCAAAAAGAAAATGTATGGCTGCACTGAGGCTTTTCTTGCTGATATAAAATGGATCTTACACAACTGCATCATCTACAATGGAGGTTTGCCACTTTGTCAGATATAAATACTCCTTCCGTTGTGCAAACTCCCAAAGAATAATATGATAACTTATTTTATTTGTTCCAGGAAATCATAAATTAACGGCAACTGCAAAAGTCATTGTCAAGATCTGTGAACATGAGGTAAGGGCATTTTCCTAAATTGGTAATAGCAACATTTTATGTTTTAAAGGAGACTAAATAATGCGTCATTAATATCATTATTTAAAATCCATTTTTAGATGAATGAGATTGAGGTGTGTCCAGAGTGCTACCTATCTTCATGCCAAAAAAGGGACAACTGGTTTTGTGAGCCATGTGTAGGTTTTTATTTTATCTTAAAAACCATATTTATTGAGAATGTATGTATTTGAAAAACTAGATTGAATTAATTTTCACTTGTTTTCAATAGAGTCAGCCTCACCCTCTGGTTTGGGCTAAACTGAAGGGTTTTCCTTTTTGGCCAGCAAAAGCACTACGAGAGAAGGATGGGCAAGTAGATGCACGCTTCTTCGGGCAACATGACCGGTAAGTTACACTTTGGACACTAAAGAGAAAATACTCCTGTTGTACTGAAGCTGATTTAAGCTCCTGGTTTTTCTGTGTTATGATTTAATATGCATTTTGCCATCTTCCATGCAGTGCCTGGGTTCCCATCAACAACTGCTACTTAATGTCCAAAGAGATTCCTTTCTCTGTAAAGAAAACAAAGAGTATTTTCAACAGCGCCATGCAAGAGATGGAGGTCTATGTGGAAAATATCCGCAAGAAATTTGGCATCTTTAACTACGCACCCTTCCGCACTCCCTACACACCCAACAACCAGCTACAGATGCTAGTGGATCCCAACAACCCCAGTGCTGTGATGGTGAAAACGGAGAAGCCAGACAAGCTCCGCTTTAACTTTGACATGACTTCTTCTCCCAAGATGATCCTCAGCAAGAGTTCCACACCCAGTGGGATGAGTCGTCGGGCCTCAATGACAGAAATGCCTCGGTCTCCAATGAGCACCAACTCCTCGGTTCACACAGGGTCTGATGGGGAGCAAGAAGCTGAGAAGATGAGCAGGAACCCTGCCTTACACTACAGCACTGGAGAGGAATCAATGGACTGCACTGGTATAAAATACAGTTTAAGTTCGTTTTTGTTTTGACCGCCATGGCAATGAGGTTACTGCTTTGAAATATTTGGAAAAACATTTTTTTCAAATCTTCTAATTACAGCATCTCCTGTGTCAGGGAAGGCTGGTCCAGCTGCCAGTGTGAGCAGCAGTCCAAAGCCCATAAGCTCGGCACTGGTTCCTAAGCAGGAGAGAACTGCAGGGACAGGAGGCATTCTCAACCTCAACCTTGGTCAGTTTAAACTAATGTTTATGAGGTATACTACCCTGCAAAAATGTAGCTTTTCACCACATTACAAATACAAACCTCAATGTATTTTAATGAGATTTTAATAACTGCAAAAAATGTATATAGTAGAAGGAAAAGGATAGATGGTTTGTACTATTTTTGGTTTTAGAAAATATAAATCTAAATTGGCGGCCATTTGTATTCAGTGCCTTTTTTCTCTAAAACCTCTAAATGAAATCCAGTGAAACCAATTGCATTGAGAAGTCATATTACTTATCACCTAATTAGTGAACCTGTATGTAATTGTCAGCATACAAAGAGCTGTTCTGTGAAGGCTACAAATGTTTGTTGGAGAACGTAAGTGATCAAACAGCATCTTGAAGACCAAAGATCAAATCAGACAGGTCGGGATTAAAGTTGTGGAGAGGTTTAAAGCAATAACAGGTTATCAATCAATATCCCAGGCTTTCAGCGTCTCACAGAGCACTGTTCGTTCAATTATCTGAAAATTGAATCCTACAAAGACATGGACCTAAGCTGGGCAGCGAGAATTTTAATCGGAGAAGCAATCAAGAGACCTGCAGCATGTTTGGGGTTAGAGATCCACAGCTCAGGGGGAACAATCTGTTGACAGGACTTTTGCCCCATCCTGGCTTTTACTGTAGAGTGTTGAGAAGAAATACATTTTTGAAAGACCAGCACATGAAGTCTTGTAAACAGTTTGCCACAAACCATGCAGACAACACAGCACATACGTGTTAGAACGTGCTCTGGAGACGAGACCAAAATGTAATTTTTTTTTTTCCTAAATGCAAAAAATCTTGTCAGTGCGTACAATATTGGTATCAGAAAATACTTTGTGGAATGCAATATTTGTTGACTAATATATTCCGTTGATGTGTTCATGACACCTCTGAAGTTGGATGCAGAAATATATAAACCCAAAATAGAAGCTTATATTTCAATTTTCACCACAATTGAAACTTTTAATTATGCTTTAATCAATTTCATACTATTCAACAATATAAGAAAAACAAAGGATATGAATAAATATGAAGTCCATGGAAGCAAGATTAATCAAGTCTTTTAAAATCTCCTGGTTCTCACTCACCTTCACATTTTGGACCCAAATATTCAGTCTGTACTGCCCATTCAATGCCAAGTCAATTTCATGTACTCCACACTGTTTTTGGGTGTACAACTCTGGTTAAAAAGAGCAGGTTATCCTTCTGTTTGAAGCAGATCTTTCAGCTCCAGAGTTGATCTTCCTCTCACTAAAACCTCCTGTTTTGACTGAAAATTCAGTTTAGAAAACCCCTTTTCCAGTGTTGAGAAGTAATCTTCCGTTTTGTTGGATCAAAGTTAAATGATTGTACAATTACAGATCTTGTCAGCACCGGTCGGTGAAAACACCCCTGATCTCTGCACGTGTAGCGACGTGCTGTTAGCCATCTGTGCCTATGGGGCTCAACACTGCCCCCTATCAGTGCGAAATATTAAACATTTCACACATTCATTAAATATATTAGATAGACAGTGGAACGTTAGCATGTTTAGTACATGTGTATATTGGCGATATAAAGAGAGACAACAATGGCCATGCGGCAACTGCATGGGCTTCAGACAGTGTGTGACACAGCATCATCGGTGGTGAGGCAAAGCTATTCACTGCCTCACATTGCTTTTTTCCCATGTATTTGAATACGAAATACGTAAATTCAGTGATTTTGATCGTAAAAATGTTGAAATCCCACAAAAAACTAATTTATTGAGCAGTCAAGTGGAAACATTTATTTTCTCCTATTATTGCTAGCAATTTACTTCTCATTATAAAACTGTCTCACCTGCCTTATGGAGAGCCGTTTCATTCAAAATTAAATAAAACAAATACTGCTATTGATAAATTATTAATAAATATTCCATGAAATAACTAAATATCCACATGAAATAAAACAAAAATAATTGTTAAAAGAAATTTTCATCTTATTTTATTTAATTCATTTCAAGATTTATTTAATTTACTTAAAGATTTATTTATTTATTTATTCCATAATACAGTTTTATTTTGTGACACTTTTATTTTGTAAAGCTACTTTACGTATTTCAATGACTTTTACTTTTTAACCCCGTTTTTCATTTTAAGCTCTTTTTATTTCATGTTCTTATATTCAAATGAGGGGGCGGAGTTTTATCTATGGGGCGGGGCTGTGACAGCAGGGCCGAGCTCAATTCGTGGCTGTGGCCGGAAGAAGCATGCCGCTCCTTGCCAGAAGACAGCCTGCCGGACGGAGCCAGGGGATTCTGCGAGGAAGTCAGAAGGTGCCAGACCGGCCGTAAAAGCGGGCCACGGCGGATAAAACTCCGCCCCCTCATTAGAATATAAGAAGATGAAATAAAAAGAGCTTAAAATTAAAAACGGGGTTAAAAAGTCACAAAATAAAACTGCATTATGAAATAAATAAATCTTTAAGGAAATTAAATAAATCTTGAAATGAATTAAATAAAACAAGATAAAAAATTATTTTAACATAATTGTTTTGCTTTATTTAATCGGGATATTTATTTATTTCATGGAATATTTATTAATAATTTATCAATAGCAGTATTTATTTATTTAATTTTGAATGAAACAGCTCTCCATACTGCCTCCCCTGACTGCTCATCACATGGGCCAGGAATTAACACTTTATGCGCCAATAACATATTCAGCTTGTTGAGAAATTGAGAAGTTGGATAGAATGACATATTTACATCTGATTTTATCCCAATATTTAACCAAAATTTGCCCATTGAGCTATTTTGGAAAGACGAATGGGCAGAAATTTCAGTCTGAATGTGCAAAGCTGGTAGAGGCATACCCTCAAAAGACCTGCAGCTGTAACTGCAGGAAAAAAGTGGTTTTATTAGCTATTAACTCTAAGAGGCTAATTGTAAATGCAGGCATCACTTTGTAGATTTTATTTATGAAAAAATCTTAAAAACCAATGTATCCCTTACTTTGCTACAATTATGCATTCCTTTGTGTTGGTCTATCACATCAAATCCTATTGGAATACATACAATTTTTTGATTGCTATATGACAAAATGTGAAAAGTTGAATGCGCTTAGAAGGTGGCATATATCACATGTCTACCAGTGGACATACAATCATTGTTGTCCTGTAATTTCTGTTTAAATCAGATCGAGTAAAGGCTGAAATGGACCTGAAGGAGCTAAGTGAGACTGTGCAGCAACAGCAGCAGCAACAACAAGCAACCCCAGCTACTGTCACTATTCCAAAGAAGCCCATCAGGAGTCTGGACAAGACCATTGAGAGCTGCAAGGCGCAGCTTGGTAAATATACAGTTATATTTTGTAGCAGTTTGAAACCTTGATTTGAATTTGATAACTAAAATATACATTATTTTATGTTGTCTAAATACAAATTTGCCACTGTAGAATATTTTATCAGCTTTGTACAGCAGTTATGAATAGCCTGACACTATTCTTCTGTATATTGGGCTCATGTAAAACTGTCATCTCAAGCTACTTTACAAGAGAAACAGATTGACTGCATACCACATAACCGTATAGAGTCCAATTACAATACAATGCAGGAAAAATTCAGAGTCAGTTAATCATAAATGCCAAATTAGGCAAATGTTGTCCATTTTATTTGTTTTACTATAAAAATGTAAATTTTACCTTTGCCCACACAGGTATTAATGAGATTTCTGAAGATGTGTATAAAGATGTGGACCACAGTGACTCTGAGGACTCGGAGAAATCTGACTCCAGCGACAGCGAATATCTCAGTGATGAAGAACACCGGTCAAAGAACTCAATACAGGATGAAAAGGATAAAGCAGAGAGAAAAAGGTCAAAAGCGAACGCAGAGGGAGAGGGTAAGGAGGGGGTTACACCGACGGGGGATAAAGCCACCGGCCCAGAGCCTTTGCTCAAAGACAAACTGGGCTGCAACGGCCCAGACAGGGATCTGCAGGACAGGCCCAGGACACCTCAGTCTCAACCCGTCACTGAAAAGCCTAAACCGTCCGAGGAGGCCAAAACAGCTGCTCCATCAGCTGAACAGGACTCTGATTCTGAGAGAGAGCTTGTCATTGATCTGGGGGACGAACATGGAGGACGGGACTCAAAAAGGCAGAGAAGAGAGCCGAGCTCCTCCGCTGCCAAAACTGTCAAAGAGTCCAATGCTGCAAAGGCGGAAGGTGAGGCTTTGATGTCCACTTTATGGTCATATTCTGTTTGCATATGTTTTAAGATATCTACTAGGAAAAGTAAGCCTAACATAAGATACCCTTTAGGACATGCCATGTATGCTCTGCTGCACGCCAAAATCTGTTCATCTGTTCTTGTTTTCATATTGCATTCACAGTGACACTGGAATGCATTGATTGAAAATATACTGGAATAAACATCTGCGGTAGAATAAATGCAGTTGGACTTGTAGATGTCATGTTCAGATTCTCTGATGTTTTCAAGAGACCACAATTGGTCGGTGTTTTTTGGACTGCTGTACAAAAAACAGCGTTTTTACGCGGTCTTAAAATGTATGGTAATAGCTTTAGGTTTTTCCAGGTAAAGAATGAAGAGTATGAAAAAACATACATATTTTCAGGCTTTATTGCATACTTTTACTTTATTATGTTTTCTTAAAGTAAAAAATCTCAATTTGTGAAATTGTAATTTGTTTTATGTTACCCCTTCTATAAAGCATGATGTTATTCCTAGTTTTCCTTAACATGGCTGATTTAGTTTAAAACATTTATTAAAATGCAAACCATTTACAGTTTTTATGACAACCCTTTTAGCCACAGCCCTAATATTTGAATAACATTTCTATTTTACTCCCAATTAGTTCCTTAGATTTTCAAAAATAAATTTAATCTTATATTAAAGACCAGGGTTTTAGTAAAGTCTTAAAGTCTTACATTTCTATACTACGTCCTAAATTACATTTTGTTATCCACCAAATTTACATGTTCTGTATTTATTGCGGCTTCCATCTTATTTTTTGTTTTTGAGAAATCTGCTGGCAACATTTATTCATTTCATGACTTGCTTGAGGAATTTGGTTATTACACTGTTACAAAACTACAAACCGCATAGTGGACGGAGGCAATAAGGCCTGTTGAAAGCAATTTCTCAGACATTCATTCTCTGCTGCAGACCAGCAAAAGAATTTGGCTTCTGAAGCTGTCTCAGTCTATGTTTAAGCAATTTGAACCCAAAAGGTTTTATTTTTTGTCTACCAGCTCCTTAGTTATGTTAAAATAAAATTTTTTAAATGGCTTAAAACGGGGTCTTTAACTGTGGGCAGAAATCTGTCAACAGTAACTGGCTTGAATGAAAGTATACGCTGAAGGAATGCATTGAAATTAGGTAAGCTTGATGTACAGGTACTTGGGTCTCATGCCAGCGCAAGAAACTCCAATTTCATTTGACAAAGATATTAATTAAGGTATTAAGACCTGACTGAATTTTTTAAAATAAATTACCTTATGTTCAAATCAGAATGGTCTTAAAGAGTCTTATACTTAACGTAGTGAAACTTGCTGAAAACATGGAAGAAGACGCAAACGCTGTGATTAAGGACCAAGTGTAATTATCTTCCACGAATGTTACCTGACTGCATTGTAAATTATCGTTAAATATTTGTATTTGCATATAAAATATTAGAAGAATCCCTAAAATTTGGGTCTGTTATTTTGAACTGGAAATGTTTAGCATTAACGTAAGTTTTTCTTTTTTTGTTTTTTTGTTTGTTTCTCTTTCAAATTTCTTTCAAATTTATCTTTTTTTTCTGCCATCTCTCAACAGCCCCCCAAAAACTAAAATTCTACAAAGTGGCTTCAATTGTGATTCTTTTTCACATCTTTTAAGGTTTAAAATGATAAAGTCAAAATCCTGGCTTAATAACCAGTCCTGATTTTTTTTTTTTTCTTGCTTTTTGTTTAGGTAAGCTGCCTGCATCTGCTGCATCAGGTACACCGACACGAGATGCCGCTTCCAACCCGAAAGACTCCTTGCAACCTGCTATCACAGCAGCACTCAACCTTGTTTCCAATGCAGCATCTGGTCAGCCGAGTGCCTCTACAACCACCAGTGGATCTACAAGTGCTCCTCCTCCTGGCTCCACGACATCCACAACACCCACAACTGTAAAAAAACAGCGTCCGCTACTGCCTAAAGAGACGGCTCAGGCTGTGCAGCGGGCAGTTGTGTGGAGTCCCACTAAGTTTCAGACATCATCACAGAAATGGCACTTGCAAAAGGTTCAAAGGCAGCAGCAGGATGAGCAATCGGCTGCCCAGACGCCGGGTCAGAGTCAGGCGCAGACACGCAGCCAGCAGCTGCAGTCACAGCAGAACTCCTCCAGCACTCGCTATCAGACCAGACAAGCAGCTAAAGGTAAATAAAAAAACACCACTAAGATGGTGCATCGTAAAAATTAAAATAAGCATTTGAAGATGTTTAACTTCTCATAACATTTCACCATCTGTCAACTGCAGTGCAACAAAAAGACCCAGCACAGAGTGTGTCCACATCAACAACAGGACAGGTCACACCTGCTGCCTCATCTTTGGTGTCAGCAGACTTGCAGATCCCTACAGTCTCGGCAGATGTAGCAGCAGATATAGCCAAATACACAAACAAAGTAAGTCAGGTTAGAAACAAACATGTGCATTATGTAACATAAAAATAAGACAATAAAACCAAAAGGGGTAATACTGAATCCTACATAAAATTACTGCTCGGTTGTCGGAATATGCTTTTTCAAGTATTTAAAATGTATATTTTATAGTTTTTCTCCACTTTGCAGATAATGGACACAATAAAGGGGACAATGACTGAAATCTACAATGATCTTTCTAAAAGTACATCAGGAAACACAATTGCAGAGGTAATCCCTCCTATTCAGATTGTTGCCTCTTGAGAAGTCATATTAAGAAACTTATAGTAACAAATGAGCCGCCACAATGTTTTAAGTGTATGGCAGTGGGTAGAATATGTGCAGAGGATACAGAGGCTAGCCCTTGACGCAGCTGTTGCATGTCTTCCCCTTTTCTCTCTGTCCCCTTCCTGTCTGTAAAACACGACTAGTGACACAAACAAAATCAGGTTATGGCTAAAGACTCCAAAATAAGGTTTAGTGGACAAAATGTGCTCTGCTTAACTTATGGCTGAGGTCAGTTTGCTCTGCAGGAGCATTCAGGTAATGCAGTGCAAACAAGTGAAGACTTCAGCAAATAACGAGCAGTTTGTGCACGTACTTAATATGTAGAACTCTTATAAGGCTGTTTTCCAACCTTGTTTTTCATTGTAGACGTTGGTCCTTCTAACTTGAAACATTCACATATGGAGCGGTTATCACAGTGTGTGCAATGCTCTGAGAAAGTTAGCAAGTTATCCTTTTAAGTCTAGCTTGGCAGCACAGCTTAGAGTTGTGTTTTACCAAACTGTAAGGCTTGTGTCTAAAGGATATTGCTTTAAAATGGAGATGTCTTTTATTTTTATTAGTATTATTCAAAGTTAAAAAATATTTTTTGCCCAAACATCTCACACTGTTAAGCATGACAATGAAGGAGAAATGGTTATGGGCTGTTTTTCATTCACCAGACAAGAGCATCTATCCGACACCCAGTCGACTGAGGAACTCCTCTCTATATGAAAGTATTTCTAGAGTAAAACTTGAAAGAGTTTTATTTTTAATCAGATAACCAAAGCCTACCTGAATCTGAGTCATGCAATGGATGTGGTGTGACCACAGTATGAAGGAAAACCAGTAAATTTATTCAAATAAGTGAAGCAATGTAGTAAAGAAGGGAAAGCCAAACTTCTCTTAATGTGGGAGCTGGATAATATAAATTAGAAATAAACTACTTAAACTACTACTAAGGTATTTCTGCCAAATGTAATTCTAAACCCCAGTCAATTACAGGATGTAACATTTTTTATATTGCTATTTCTGTCCTTTTCTAAAATAAAGGTTATTTTACCTATACACTTTGAAAAGATCCAAAGACCGAAAGATTATTTTAATTACACTTATTTAAACAGGTAGTACTTTCTTTTAACCTTTTTGGTGATTATACTCGTTTTTATTTATTTTTTTGTTACAGATTCGACGGCTGAGGATTGAGATTGAAAAACTCCAGTGGCTTCATCAACAGGAGTTATCAGAGATGAAGCACAATCTGGGTAGGTTTCCAGCTTCCAGGACTGTATGAATTTTATGTGATTAGCTTTAGCTGTCTAAAACATAAATCATGGTTTTATTCATCGATGCATTCGTATTGAACTTCACACTCGAATACAGAGCTGACAATGGCAGAGATGAGGCAGAGTCTGGAGCAGGAAAGGGAACGTTTGGTGGCTGAGGTGAAAAAGCAGATGGAGTTGGAAAAGCAGCAGGCGGTGGATGAGACAAAAAAGAAGCAGTGGTGCGCCAACTGCAGGAAGGAGGCCATCTTCTACTGCTGCTGGAATACCAGTTACTGTGATTACCCATGCCAGCAAGCACACTGGCCTGAGCACATGAAGTCCTGCACACAGTCAGGTAAAAACACAATTTTGGATACATTTGGCATCTGTTGCTACTGCAGCCTTTGAACAATGTAAACTGGTTAAAAAAAATAATGTGCAAATTTCAGTGCGTGGGCATAAGACCCAAAATAATTAAATAAAAGGTAGTCTAATCCACTACCGGAGATTTTAACTGGATAATGCCTTGCAAAAGTATTCCTATCCTTTGAACAATTTCAAATTTTTTCACATTACAACCACACACTTTAATCTATTTTATGTGCTGATGAAAAGTATCCTCTCAGCGTGATGCTGTCACCACCATTTTCACAGGCATGGCTTGTTCAGGTGCTAGTTTTCCATCACGCATAGCATTTCTTGTCATGTATGTAGGCCAAAGGGTTCTGTTTTGGTCTGATCTAACCAGAGAACCTTCTCCCACATGTTTGCTGTGTTCCCTACATAGCTTGTGGCAAGTTGCAAACAGGTCTTCCGGCTTTCTTTTTGCAATTCTTCCATAAAGAACAGATTGATGGATTGCACAACTGACTGTCCCACTAACGGGTTCTTCCACCTAATCTGTGGATCTCAACAACTCTTTCAAAATGGCCATGGCCATCTTAGCTGCTTCTCTGATTAATGCGCTCCTTTCCTGGCCAGTCAGTTTGATGGAAGGCAGTGACTCTGCAGGTTTGCAATTCTCATACCTTAACTATTTTAGAATGAAGGACTTGTTGTTAAGCTCTGTGAGATGTTCAAAGCGTGGGATGTTATTTTTTAACCCAACCATTCGTTATACTTCTCCACAACCTTATCCCTTACCTGTCTGCTGTGTTCCCTCGTCTCTGTGATTCTGTTTTTTCACTTATGTTCTAAAACAGACCCCTGAGGTCTTCACAAAACAGATCAGGTGACTTTTAAAACCAGTTGGTTGCAACGTATTATATTTGGAGGTATCTGAGGAAGGGGGTTAATACATGCACTTGCAACACTTTTCTCATAAAATTTAATACATTGAAGTTTTTGGTTGTAACCTTTCAAACGGTATGATTACTTTTGTATAAGCTCTTTTGTGTGTATTGGTATAAGTTAATAACAGTCACTGTCAGACATGTTAAGTGTGCCTTCTCTGTTGTATTTTGCTCTCTCCCAGCCACAGCATCTCAGCAGGAGCCAGAGGGGGAGTCCAGCTCAGAGCCGTCGGTCAAACCATCAGGCCACTCTCCTGCTGTGCAGTCCGTTCCCTCAGCAACAGGCTCAATATCGGACAAAAGCAACTCTCCCACATACACTGACAAAAGCAAGGACAGTTCTGGCGTAACTGTGACCTAACTGATACACTACAGACACCTCTGTGGAGTGAATGTGAGACAGGTGGCCTCTAAGATGGTGCTTCAAGCCCTGCACCTTGATGACAAATCACTTTTTTTCTTTCTTTCTTTCTTTCTTTCTTTCTTTCTCTTTCCATTCCCATTTGTATATCTGCTCACTGGACTGTTTTTGTTTCACTTCTCATTCTCAGTTTCCACATCTGTGTTTAAGTCAGTTAACCATGTGAAAGTAGTCTTGTCTCGAGATGTAAAATGTCTTCATAATGCGGTTTTGTGTTATTGCTCCGATTGTATCATCCCAAAGGATATCCTCTTCATTTTCTCTATCCAATGCTGCTCTACAGGACTTTGCTGCTGTTTTTATTTTGTTGATTGTTCTCCATATTGTGAGACAAAACATTTGAAACAGCCTTCAACATTGATGCACAATAATTATGGTGCCATCACAGATATTTTGACTGAGAAGTTCTTTTCTTTGGTTTAAACCACACTTGCTTCATGTCGAGCAGTGCAGGTTTAAACAAAACATTTCAGTCCATCATGTCTGCTTCATGTCAGCGGTGGCGTTTTGGTTTCAAATCAGTTTTGTATTGTAGTTCTGTGTTGTACAGCCACACATTTAAAATAAAAATTAAAAAATCAGATTTATTAAAAAGACTAAAAAATTTAAACTGTACAGTTTTTGTAAGAAAAAACTCGAACAATATTTATAGTGTTACATGTTTTTATAGTATGTTTATGGGAATCACATTTCTATGTGTTTAAGAAAAGTTATTTGAAATTAAATTTCTTCACATGAATGTCAGCGCTTAGTGAAGTCTTTGTGTAGGCAGTTACCCAAGGCTGATGTAAATCCAATCAAAAATGTGTCCAACTGAGTAGACATAAATATAAATTGCTTTTTCGGCCATATATTTCCTGTGAGCATGTTTGTGTTGAGCTTTGTCTTGTTACTGTTTACATATTGTAAATAGAATAAATGGACTTGTGAAGAAAAACTTGCCCAAGCCATTCAATTCATCAGTACAGATGCGAAAATCCAAATGAGGTTTTCGTCCATTTAAAAAATTGGAGTAACTTTAAAAAGTTCATTTTAATTCTATTTTGTTGTTGCCAGTACAGCAGTTACCGATCATCCAATTGTAAATCGATGCATAGACCAAGAAGAATATAGGCTGCATGGGCTTTCTAGCTGTACGTCAATGTTGCTGCCATATTGTGAGTGGCATTTTTGTGCAAGCAATTCATATTTCAAAGTTTTAGGTTAGGTAGTGTGACTGTTGGGATGCTATAAGGCCTTTTCTTGTCATGCTTAAATGTTTCAGATGACCAAACATATTTAAATTTAAAAGCTTGAGTAAGTTCAAGAAGCACTTAGCAAATAATTATTGTGTATTAAAGAAATAATGCTATACAAACCAATCTGGTCATATTTGAAAAAGCAATGACCTCTATAATTAAAGTTTGTACCACACCTGGCTGCAACAACTCCCATGAAGGGTTGCTAAAACTGGCAATGTGTCTTTCACATCGCTGTGCATCGCTGGCTTACTCTTCTTTGCAGAAGTGTTTTAATTCTGCCACACTGGAGGGTTTGTGAGCATGATTGGGGTGTTTAGGGGTCACGCCACAGTATCTCTGTGGTAATAGAGTCCATTGGGGCACTCCAAAAGCAGTTTTTTTTCAAGTTTGACTTGCTGCTGTACTTCAAATCACTGTCCTGTTGCATTTACATTATAGCTATATGTAATAAGAATAGATTAGGAATATTGCCAAAAGTATTAATCTGTCTGCCTTCAAACATTTATGAACTTGAGTTCACTCGGGTTGCAGTCAGGACTCTGTAGGCCATTCAAGTGTCTTAACCCCAAACTCACTCATCCAGGTTTTTATGGAGCTCGCTCTGTGTACTGGTGCTCAGTCATGCTGGAAAAGGACGCAGAGCTAATTGACAAGATTATATTGTTTCACTTCATATAAGATGTTTACAAAAAGTAGAACTTATTACAAGTAATTATCATTAAACTTAATAAAATTTGGTAGTTTAAGGTAACTCAAGGTAGTCTTACGTGTATTAAATCCACCCATCAAATTATCTTTTTTAAATGTGCATGTAAATTTGCAGATATTGCCCTTTTAGTGTTAGTGTCTCATGATTAGTAGAAATAAAACTGACATATTGAGAATTGAAAATGCAGTTTAGATATTGTTTAAATCAGAAAACAGAGCTACCAAGCACAATTTCAAAGGCAACAGCCCACTCCTGTGGTGGATAAGCCGATTCGGCTTTTTCGCTAGACGAAGGCCGAGCCAGGGTGGAAAAGATGGCGGCGGTGTCAGCTGGAAGAGGAATTAATCGAAATAATGCGGGAAATTCAAATATCAATATTGATCTTCATATTCCGGTGGTTGAGCGCGACTGTTCCGTGAGTGGGTCAGTTGTGGGTAGTTAGGGGGATATGATTGATATTGATGTAGATGAGGAAGTTAATCCGGGGCAACAGAATGAGCAAAGGAATGTTGACAGGCAAGCTAAGTGCAACAAGTGGGTTAGAAATTTAAGTGAATCTGATAGTGAAGCTGATTTACCATCTAAGAAGAAAAAAATTGAAAGCAGATAAACTGATTGTTATTTTGAGATTCAAGGAAAAGATACATCCCAATGTTAAAAAGATTAATCCATTTACTTTGACAACAGAACTGTCAAATAAGTTAGGAGATATAATGTCTGCTAAAGTTCTTAGTGATGGAAACCTACTTGTTCATTATGCAAACGAAGATCAGCTCAAAAAAGCACTTATATGAGAGAGTTGGGAAAATTTAAAGTTGATAGCTCAGGGCGGGTGGGGGTTCAGAAAAGTGGTAGAAGTAAGGGAGTTATCACAGGGGTGCCTGTCAGTGTGGGAATGGAGTAATTTAAGAAACTCCTTCCAGGAGGAAAAGTGATCAATCTAGTTAGAATGACTTCCACCAAGGACGGTGCAAGGGATAGTGAGACCATTGTAGGGGAGTTTCAGGAAGAAATCTTGCCTAAGAAAGTATTTCTGGGATTCATGAGTTATCCAGTCAGAGCTTATGTACCTAAACCACTGAGATGTTACAACTGCCAGTGCTTTGGTCATATAGCAAAAAACTGTACTCATAAGAGGACATGTGCCAGATGTGATGGGGACCATAATTATGGAGAGTGTAGGTCAGGAGTACAACCTCAGTGCTGTAGCTGTGGAGGGGCTCATAGTGTGGCATTTGCCGGTTGTGAGATTTTGGAAAAGGAGAGGCAGGTGCAAAAAATGAGGGTGGAGAGGAAAATCTCTTATGCAGAGGCAGTGAGAGTGACAAGAGAGGACAATGTGATGAATATGCAGGTTGCATTAAATATGCCAATACCTCAACATCAAGGAAGGAATGATATTCTCGTTGATAAAGTTTCATTAGTGACATTTATCGCTGGGGTTATAAATAGTACTGCAGAAATCAAATCAAAAAATGAGAAAATACAGCTTATAGTAACAGCAGCAGTTAAACATCTTTGTGTAACAGGACTGACATGGGAAGAGGTGAGGGAGAATCTCACCAATCAGTCTAGTTAGGATTCATTATGATTTTTCTCATTATGGTGCTTATTCTTCAGTGGAATGCAAGGAGTTTACTGGCCAATGGCCGGGAGTTTAAGCATTTCATTAAAGAATTTTCAATTTTGCCTGATGTTATTTGTGTCACGGAAACTTGGTTTAAACCGTCTCTTGATTTTCAGATTTTGCATATTTGGTTATTAGAAATGATAGGGAAAAGGGCGTTGGAGGTGGATGTGCTACGTTTGTGAAACAAGATATTCCTTACAGGTTTTAGGTAAGCGAGATAATCAGGAATACATAGCAATAGAAATCTGGAACAACACAGTGTCGACTGTAATCATAAACTACTATCATCCATGTAACAGGTTAGAGCTACAGAACCTTCTTTGTATCCAAGGACAAAACAACAGCAGAGTGGTTTGGTGTGGAGATTTTAATGCTCATAGTACAGCTTAGGGGACTTTGCATACTAATTGTAATGGCAGGGTAATTGAAGATTTGATGGAGGAGCAAGGTTTAGTGTGCCTTAATGTTGGGAGTGGGACCAGAGTTAATGTATTAAATGGTACGGAATCTGTGTTAGACCTACCTATGGTGTTTAATATGCTAGCTGGAGTCAGTCGGTGGACAGTCAGAACAGAAATAACTATGGGAAGTGACCATTATCCTATTTTGTGTTTGGTAGGGGGGAAAGTACAGGTGCCGTTTAGAGAAGGTGTGCAGAAATGGGTCTTCAGTAGGGCCGATTGGGATAAGTTCCGAGGTTTGTGTGAAGAAGCTATGGTTGAGGTTGATACTTCAGATAGCGTAGACATTTTGAACAATCAGTTAATGCAAGCAATATTGTTGGCAGCACAATTATCTATAGCAATTAGCAAATTCCAGAAAAATAGATTACTAGTGCCCTGGTGGACAGATAAGTGTAAGAAAGCTGTTCAAAACAGAAACAGAGCTTTTGGATTACTTAAAAGAACTTATAATAAACTTATGCAATATGAAAAGGCACAGGCAGTAGTCAGGAGAACAGTGAGACAGGCAAAGAGGTCTAGCTGGAGAGCCTTTTGTTCAAGAATAGGGAGGGATACTCCGGTGGGAGAAGTCTGGGGAATGATAAAGAGGATGGGAGGAGACAGGCTGGAATAGGACTATCCTGTTTTAATATCGGAACAGGGGGTAGCAATCTCTGATTGTGAGAAAGCAGAGATCATGGCCAAAAACTTTGCTAAGGTTCATAGCTTTGATAACCTGTCAGAAGAGGCAAAAATGAGAAAGGAACAAACATTGGCTTAATATCAAGAAGTCCTAATTAATAAGGCAACAACAGACCATCAATTAGATTCATTGTTTACAATGGAGGAAATGAACAGGGCCTTTAGAAGATTAAAACCAACATCTCCTGGAAAGGATCGGATCTGATATTTAATGTCAAAGAACATGGGTAATGAACCACTCACAAAGATGCTGGCTTTGTACAATAGAATTTGGACTGAGGGTAAGCTTCCAGCTGCATGGAAAGAGGCAGTAATTGTGCCAATTAGGAAACCAGGAAAAGATCCATCTAAACCAAATAACTATCGTCCAATAGCATTTACCTCAAATTTGTGCAAAATAATGGAACGGATGATCAAAGAAAGGCTATCAAATGAGCTTGAAAGAAGATGAGTATTAGCCAGTTTCCAGAAATGGTTCAGAAAGGCACGGAATACCACAAATTCCATTATTAGACTAGAGAATGAAATCAGGAAAGCCGAGGTAAACAAGGAAACTGTAATTGCAATGTTCTTTGATATTGAAAAGGCATATGATATGATATGGAGGAAAGGCCTTTTAATTCAATTGCACAGGTTGATGGTTGGTGCCAGGGTTTTTAATTGGGTCAAAGACTTTCTTTTTGGTAGACAGATTGAGGTTCGAATCAATTCAGCTTTGTCTAGCAAATACACAGTTTATAATGGTACTCCACAGGGAAGCTGCATTAGTCCTTTGCTCTTCATTATCATGATCAATGATATTTTTTCTGCTGTTCCAGGAGATATTGATCGGTCTCTTTTTGCAGATGACGGTGTACTATGGAAGAGAGGGAGAAACATTGAACATATATTAAATAAGGTCCAAGAAGCTATAAATGATGTAGTTGAATGGGGGAATGACTGGGGGTTTAGGTTTTCTGTTGAAAAAACTAAAGCAATCTTCTTTACAAGGAGGAAATTAAATGAAAACTTCAAACCACAGTTATATGGAGAAGAAGTGGAGAATATTGGATCATTCAAGTATTTGGGTGTGATATTTGATGTACGCTTGACATGGAGAGATCATATTGACAGGATTAAGGGAAATGCAAAAAAAAAAAATTATTTCATGAGATGTTTGGCAGGAAGGGAGTGGGGAGCAAGTTGCCTAGCCCTAAAAAGAATATACCAAGTTATGATTAAGTCAGTTTTAGATTATGGGTGTATAGCATATGGAACAGCAGCTTCTTCTCTCTTAAAAAAATTAGATGTGATCCAAGCACAGGCGTTGAGAGTGTGTTGTGGTGCTTTTAAAACTTCCCCAGTGAATGCTTTGCAGGTGGAAATTGGAGAAATGCCATTAAAGTTGAGGAGAAAACAGATCATGGCAAACTATTGGGTTCATCTCAGCAGTCATGGCAAATTTCACCCCACTAAACAAGTGCTTGAAAACTGCTGGGAGTATGGAAAATGTCAGATGGATCACTTTGGGAAGGTGGAGAACCGATTGGCTAAGGAATGTGAAATAGATGGTCTATGGATTTGTCCTGCGGTGGGTTACCCAGACGTGCCCCACTGGTTAATGATATGCCCTTTGGTTGATTGGTACCTCTTTGACAAAAAGAGAGATAGGAAAAGAAAAGAAGATCTTGTTATCACCTTTAACCATTATGTGGAAAGCAAATATTTTGATTATGTTCACATTTTCACAGATGGAACCAAGAATCCAGAGACAGCAGTGACAGGTTTTAGGGTGTCAGTTCCAGCAAGGATAATTGGGATTAATAGACGCACTCCAAATGGGTTGGGGGTTTATACTGTGGAGATGGTGGCAATCTTGGTGGCATTACGATGGGTAGAGCTTGCAAAGTTAAACAAGGTGTTAATATGCTCGGACTCAACTTCTGTCCTCTCAAGTATAAGACCATCCCATTCAAACAGTAAACAGGATATTCTCATTGACTTCATCTTGGGAGGGGGGGGCAGCACATGTGGGGATCAATGGGAATGAAAAAGTGGACAAACTGGCAAAAGAAGCTCTAAAAAAAAAAAAAAGGACAGTGGAAATGAGGGTTAAATTGAGTAAATCTGAGGTAAAGAGTATGATTTAGAAACACATAAATCAGGAGTGGCAAAGAGAGTGGGATAATGGAAAGAAGGGAAGACATCTGTATAACATTCACAGCAGGATATCAGAGTCCAGAGTGCAGGGAGGGTATAGGAAAGAAGAATCTGTTATTACAAGAATGAGGATAGGACATTGTTCACAAAGGTAGAGATGGGAGAGATGCCATTAGATTTAAGAAGGAAACAGTTAGCAATAACTTACTGGATAAACTTACAAAGCAATAATCCGGATCATCCCACACGTGATATTTTAAAACCATGCTGGGAAAAAGAAAAAAAACAAGTTAAGAGTTTTGGTTGGATTATCAATAGTATAGCAGAAGAATTTCAAATATATGAAAAAGAAATAAGTTCAATGTTGCCTTTGCCAGTAGTGCCACCGTGGCTGTTACCAGAAGCAGTGGTGGATATGGCGTTGATGAAAAAGAAAAAGGATCCAAAATGTAGATTAGATTCAAGTATAATACAAGAATATATAAACAATTACTATCATTATGTCCAGATTTACACAGACGCATCAAAAACAGATGGAAAAGTAGGAGTAGCATTTGTAATACCAGAATTTAAAATAAAAGTAGGAAAAAGAATTACAGATGGATTATCGATATATTCAGGAGAATTATTAGCCATATTGCTAGCAGTGCAGTGGGTGGAGGATATAAAACCATTAAAAACAATCATTTGTTCAGACTCAAGTTCAGCATTATTAAGTTTAAAACATAATCATTCAGAGGGTAGACCAGACATTTTGTTGGAAATAAAACATACTTTATTTAGACTACAAAGGATGGGATTAATATTAGTGTTTTTATGGGTACCAGCACATGTAGGAGTTGGAGGGAATGAGATGGCGGACAGGATAGCAAAGAAGGCAACACAAAACAACTTTAGCTTTATAATTAATATTAGTAGGTCAGAGGCAAGAAATATAATTAAACAGAGAATCAGGAAAGAGTGGCAAAAAAGGTGGGATGAAGAGAGGAAAGGAAGATGGTTTTACAGAATCAACAAGATAGTAGGAGAAGTAAGAACTGGAAAAAGGAGCAGAAAAGAGGAAAGATTAATTACAAGATTAAGACTTGGACATACAGGACTTAATTCTACATTGTTCAAGATAAAGAAACATAATACAAGAAAATGTGATCATTGTGGAGAGGAGGAAACAATAGAACATGTAATATTGAAGTGTCAGAAATATGAACAAGAAAGAACAATTTTAAGGAGAGAATTTGTAGGTATTAAAGAAAATTTTATTTTGAGAGATACTTTGCAAAGACGTTTAGGTAGCAAACATATTCAAATTATAATTAGATTTTTCAAAAAAACTAAATTAATAAATAGAATTTGATTGTTGTAATAGTAAATAAGATTTAAAACCATGAAGAACCACACTCCATACCAGTCGGTGGTGGTAATGCACATCATAAAGTTATTTGCCAACTGCCAAAAATAATACAAGAAGAAGAAGAAGAAGACATTGTTTACTAATAGGGAAACATGGGATAGGGAAATGTGAAGGTTGCCAGGAAGAACATGTGGTTTTAAGGTGTAGAGGTTACAGTGTGTATAGGGAGATTTTGAGAGAAACTTTAAGGAACTAGGAGTAAAAGAGTTCACTTGGAAAAGTATTTTGGGTTTGGGAAGTAGAGCACAATTTCGGGTATTGGTGTCCTTTTTAAATGATACAGTGATATATTGGAGGGTTTAGGTAGTGGCTGACCAATACTCTGGAACAGTAGGTGACGGTAATGCCCCATTTAGTTGGTCGCCAACCGCCGTAAAACTTTAAGAAGAAGAAGAAGAAGAAGCCGATTCGGCTTCAACTGTGCTTCTGCCTCTGTTTGGAATCTCGCGAGACTTCAAATCGTGGGCAAAGAAAATGGAATCCCATGCTAGCATGGTAGCTGAACGAATCTAGCAACTACTGGAAAACAGTAACTTATATTTAAGGTATGATAATGTTGTCTACTTTTTATGTTCCCAGACAGCGTTACTAAATACAGCTAGCTTTAGAACACAGACAATTATTATTAGTTCACCGTCACCGTTAGCTGCAGACAACAATGTCGGACGCCTCTAAATAGTAGCAGTTTTCCCTTGTGGCCTCACGAACTAACTCGGTTGTGCTGCTAAAATCGCAGAAAGAACACGTTTTGTTTTGCGGGTTTACATCTGGCCGCGGCCTGTTATTTAAATTAGGAAGGCTGGTTTCACTATTACTTCTCTAACTAGTGTTAGCGACTTTCAAAAGGCTGTTGTTAAGTACGAACTAATGCTAGCACCAGACTGCTTCTGCTTTGGTAAACATGGTAAAATTTTGTCCAAACACCTCAGTGTAAAGCGATTGATAACTATTCATATCGACACCATAACATAAATCCAGAGTACAAAAAATCAACAGCATATAAAATGAATCATTGTGTATTTGTTTTGTATATTAAATCCATGTTTGGAATTAAACAGGAAAAGCTAGCCGTGCAGAGATTAAAGCAGCATACGCATTATTTCCTTATTTATACATATTATGCAGCGTTGTTTTTAAACAGCTAAAGGTTATCGAGATATTGGGCAAAATGGAACATCTTTACTCAGTTTTTAAGATATTTTTGCAGGGGTATGTTGCAATTACTAAACTATTATTAAAGTAAAACAACAATATTACCCTATAAAATGTTACAGAGCTCAGTTGTCCCTTATGTGTCATCTAATGTGACTAATTAAAAAAAAATCTTCCAAGTAGAAACAGGAAAGCTATCGGAATGATCCTTTTAAAATGACAGATTATGACCCAGGGTCAAACCTAAATGACCTCCTGTTGGTAGATATTTGTTGGTCAAATAACCACATTTTCTTACAGTAGACTGAGTAAATAAGAAAAAATACTTTTAATCATCTGTTAAAGTGGGTACAAACTGATGCCAGTCACCGCTGAGCTGGCAGTCCCACAAACAATTTTAACTTAAATTGTTTATGGACAGGGTTGCTGCCTACTGATGTCGGCATGGACTCAATAGAAAAGACCAATGCAGTTAATGATGATGGTAGTTCAGGTACACCAGGTAAGTGGGTTAGTTTCTTAAGCAAACGGAAACAAAAAAAATCAAGGTGTTGGTTCTGTTTTTGATTATTCTTTTTCTCGTTATTTTTCTGTAGACGAACGGCAGAGCCAATCAGGCGGGGTGGACTCTGGTGCCAGGCCATCCTTGTCACAAGTTAAAAAGTCCTGGGGCTTCAGAAGGACAACCATTGCTCGACGGGAGTTCATGGAGGAGGTCGGAGACTTAACCCACAGTCCCCCGCTGGTGCGAAGGGGCAGAAGTCGAAGAGCCATCCAGGCACCAGAAACGAACACAGAAGATGGCACCAAACAGAAAACTACACGAACAGCCAGGAGTGTGATAGAAGATCTGCAGTGGTCTGCCCCTTCCTCACCTGTATCAGAGGATAGCAAGGAACCATCAGAGACCTCTGCTGGAGGGGCCTTTGATCCCAGCCTATGGCAGGACTTGGGATCTGCTTTCCACACGGCCTTCTCTCTGCTTGGTGGCAATGAAGGCCTGTCATTGACAGATGCACTGGCAGTTCCTGCTTTTTTGGGGCCTGCTAATGAAATTGAGCCCACTGATCCACAGCCGGTAGAAGAAAATGAGGTCCCGGAGAATCTGGAAGACATGGACGTCACACAGCCTGTTGCTCCGGACAATGTTACAGAAAGAGAGAGTGATTATGTTGTTTTAATCTCTAGTCAAGAAGAGGACAGTGATGAAATGACTCTTTTTCAAATTAAAGAGCAGCTGGCCACCAGCAGCAGACCAGGAGACTCAAAGGCTCGCGGTGGGAAGGGTGGAAGAGGAAAAGCCAGGGCGAGGGGGAGAGGCAGGGGAAGAGGTAGAGGAAAGGGTAAAGGTAAGGGAAGAGGCAGGGGCAGGGCAGTGGAACTTCAGCCAATCATTGCAGACATTGAGGACATTGATGATAATGTGATACTTGTTAATGCAGATGAGCCGCAACATTTACATGAGAGCATCCAGAATGATCCACAGAGTTCTCCTGAAATGGAATCAACATCTGCCCACTTTGATATAACTCTGAATGCTGCTTTGCAGTCAGTCAGCTCAGACTGCATAATCTTAGAAAGTGATTTTACCCATAATAGGGCTGTAAATCATGGCCAGTTTGATGATGCACCAGGTGAGATGGAGGGAGAGAAAGGCAAGAAACAGGGTGAGAATATAGGAGAAATTCCAATCATAACAGAGAGTGAGGAACGTGGCTCCAATGCAATGTGCTTCGTCTGCAGCCAAACACACATTAAGAGGTACTTGCTCTTTTCTGGTAACAAGGTCTCTTAACAGAAAGGTTTGCATACCTGTTTTATATGTTTGTTTCACTTCCTGAAAACATCTTTTTCAGGTTCATGATCTGCTGTAACAGCTGCCAGGAGTGGTTTCATAGTGCCTGTGTGGGTATCGGTGAGACACAGGACTGGGAGATAGAAGAGAAAGAACAAGAGTACATGTGTTTAACCTGTACTACAACGAGGCAGACCATCATCCAGTTAGAGTCTCACCTTGAGCCAGACCTTAGCTTTCCTGACTGTCTGACACTAAGTCCGCTTGAAGTGGGATCGGAGCAACAAGAGGAGCAGCAGCAAGTTCTGAAGGTTTGAATTTCATTTCGATTGTTACCTGTCCACAAATGGGTCACAGTGTAGTCAAACCAAATCAATTAGTGCATTTGTGTTTTGGCATTTTGCATATTTAAAAATTTAGCATAATTATGACAGATTTTCAGTCACCGATTTTCCTGAATGAGTCTGCATGTAAGTCAGTGATCTGTGTTTAGGAGGCTGTTTTAGAGGAGGAGAAGGAAGAAGAGAGGGAGGCTCTGGAGACGAGACCTAAACCAGAAGCTGAGGGTGAACCACCTGAAACTGTGGCTGAGCCTCGTTGCGAGATGGAGACAGATGGCCCTCTGTGCACCGGACCTGGTTGTGTGAAACAAGCCCTGCCGGACTCTGTTTACTGTGGCACTGATTGCATCCTTCAGCATGCTGCTATTACTATGAAGACTCTTTCCTGCCCTAAGGTGCCTAAATCCAAGGAACGACCACAGAGAAAAACTGCAGCAACCAGACCTCCTGCAAAGGTAAGTGAAAGGCGAAGGTGAAGTGTTTCAGAGTAAAAAATTTGCAAGTTTGGTGAGAATCTAATAGATAGTTTCTTTGATGTTGATGTATAAAATAATCCATCCAGGTTCAAAGCTCATGCCGAACATCTAAGAGGTTGGCAAGAAAAGTTTTGGACGATGGTGATGAAGTGGAGATGAAGGAAGATCACGCAGAGCAGGAGGAGCCGTCTGCTTCTCCTAAAACCTGTGACCCCAGTCTAACAGATGTTCAGTCCACTTCCATACCGTCATCTAACCTAAACACCACGTGTATGTACCACTCAGTACTCATACACTTTCAGGCAGTTTATTCACCATGCACAAAGCACTTCCTCAGATATCATAGATTTGTCCTTCCCTTTAAATCTATTTTCTACATGAAACAAACACACAATCCCTGTACATATACATTTCTCTCGTGGATGACTGACAAGTAGCAGGGGTCAGCATTGGGTAAGTATGTTCAATTTTATTGTTGCTCTTGAATTTAAATGTCAAAAATGTTCCGTCGAGACATTCTTGATGCATCATATTAGGTGAACACTCTTAAACCAGTATGAAAAAGAAACACTTAGGTAACACGACACATGAGTAGAAGGCACACGGCTGGGTTTTAACCAGTACATTGCTGCTCTTGAAGTTTCTGTGTTGATACTCCATTTCCATTTTAAACTTAACGATCCTTTATATAAATCTCCTCAACTTCCAAGGGTCATCTGAACAATGAATAAAACCTTACAAGTTGGAAAGGTTTTTTTTTTTTTTTTTTTTTTTTTTGGAAACCATTACTTATGCTATGACCAGTAACCCTTAAAGAGAAACCCTTCCTGAAGGTTTGCAATAGGACCTTATATTTCATTAGCCTCATAGCACACTTGTTTTTCAGCAGGCACATTTTTTATTGATATTGAGCCAAAATATGACTCGGGCAGTTATGCTATGAGGCTGATGATAAACTATGCACCCATATTTGGCTTTGCTGCAAGAGGAAAGTGCTGTTCAGGCCTGCTGTCTGCATTTCATTCAAAAAGGTTCCTTAATGGCTGTTTTCTCTGACAGTATCATAATAACCCACCTCTATGGCTGTTTTCTGGAAAGCCACCGTTACTCTCTTGCTTTGCATTTATTGAGAAAAAAAACAAAACATACCTTCAAAAACATACAGGGTGGGGCAAATCTCTTACACACATTTCTGTTGGCTGTGTGAAAATATTCTGTGGTCGCAAGCCCCAAGGATGAACTCTCACCAAAAACTGCACGTTAAACATACTTCACCGATCATTTTCAGGCAGAATGTGCTGACATTTTCATAGTTCCTGGGCATGCACATCACACAGATGCCCATGTCACAACGTGACAGTTTTTGTGCATTTATCAAGCTCACACCTCAAACAGAGCTTTGGAAAGCTCTCAGAATGTAAATATGAAGTGTGTGGTAAATATTTACAGTTCATGGGACATGCATTTTAAACACTTTTACAATACAGAATACTTCTAGATAAAAGCTGCATCAAAGCAAATCAGACAAAAACAAAAATTGACACAAACGCAAATTGACCAAAAAAAATAGGGATAATTAAATTAAACCATTGCAACCCTTTTCTGTAGTAACTTGCAAAAGTATTTATATTTAAACATTTTGACATTTGTTGCATTCAACCACAAACTTTTAAATGATTGATGAAAAGTCGATCATAATTGTAAAATGGCAGAAAAGTAATTTATGGCTTAAAAATGAAATATTTTTACTAATAAAAATCTGAAATGTATGGCTTGCAAATGTATTCATCCCCATTTACTTCTATACCTCTATGTTTATTTCACTGCAGTCATTTGCATTGAAATGTCACCTTATAATTTAGTAAATGTGGTCCAGTTGTGTCTTAATTCATACTCGGTAGAAATACAGGTGTCCTGTAGAGGCTCTTCAGGTTCGTTGGGAACGCAGCAGAAGAGGTCAGGGAAGGCGTTTTGGAAGAATTTAAGGCAGGGTTAGGTTAAAAAACAATTTCCTAAGCTTTAAACATCTTACAGACAGTACAATCTATCAGGCGAAAAAATTAAAGAGGATAGCACAGCTGCCACCTTAACATGACTGTCCATTTAAACTGAAAGGTCAGATAAGAAGAGCATTAATCAGAGAAGCAGTCAAGAGGCCTGGTACAGTTCTGTAGGAGAAGGTTTGTCAACAGAACAAATATTAATCATGCAGTCCACATGCCTTGTTTTTCTTAAAGAGTGGCAAGAAGAAAGCCATGGTTGGACAAGAATAAAGTTCTGTTACAAGGTTTTCTACAAGCCATGTAACAGACACAGCAAACATGTGGAATGATGTTGTCAACATGCTCAAAGTTTAGCGTTTTGGCAACCTTGCATGCAAGACTGAGCGGGGGAACATTTAACACCACAAATCAGTTCAATCACGTCATCTTCAAGGTGAAACATGGTGGTGAAAGCATCATGCTGTGGAGGGTTAGGGAAGATCGATGAAGCTAAAAGGAGAGTTTTACTATAAGAACCTTTCTTAAAGGCTGCAAAGGACCTGAGATGGAGCTGAGGTTCACCTTCCAGCAGGACAACCACCTTCAAACTACCGCCTGATCTTCGATTGAATGGTTTAGAATTACAGCACGTCCATGTGTTTAAAACAGCCTGGTCCAACTCCAGGTCTAAATCCAGTCGAGAATCTGTGGGTCGATTTGAAAATCGAGCTATGTATACCCTCTTCAGTCATACTGAGCTTGAGCTACTTTTCAAATATCGAGGAAAAGAAATTTAGTTTCTAGGCGTTTAAAGTTGATAGTGACATACTACAAATCCCATATAGCTGTAATTACAATAAAAAGGTATTCCACAAAGTTTTGACACAGGATGGCTTAAATACAAATGCATGCCACACTTTTTGGATTTTATGTGTAAAACATTTTGAAAACCATGGGATAAAGATAAAGGGGTATGAATACTTTATAAAAGCATTTTACATTTTAAAGCTTCATATGAAGACGAATCCTTTTCACCCCAGTCTCCAAAAGCTAAGTTAATTGCCTAGTGCATGAGGTCCTTTTCCAACAGGGTTTAATTTCCAACTACAACCTAAACTCCTGTTTATGCTGTTGAATTGACTGTTTTTCCTGATGGCCAGTTTCTGCTCTTCTTCAGAGATGCTTCTTTTGATTGTTCAGCAACCTGATGCCCCCAATAGGCAACAATTTTCTGAACTATTCCTTACCATTGTTGCATAAAATGCTTCGCTGACTACACATAGCCCCTGCATTTCACAATTCTCCATGTTCACGACATCTTAAAACAGCTTTCCACGCTTCTCAAGAAACTACCTCTCAAATTAGGGTGTAGTGTAAAAATGTCCAGTATCTTCGGTGCACAGCTCTCTCCAAACTGGATGGAAAAAGTACCTGGCTGACCATGGAGAGAGCAGCTGCTTTAGAGCAGGAGGAGTTGACTGGTTTTTGTGCTGGGGGATACATTAGTAAATGTCCTACACAGGGTTTGACTTAGAGCTTTGACACAGTGGAGGGAAGATATGTGTCTGCATCAGTGAAAGGCTTTCCTCTCGCTTAGCCTCAGGGAAAAATTACAGTTCAACAGTAACACATTCAAGCCTCTGCTGGGGATGTGTTGAAAAACCCAAGTTGGGTAAAATTTTGCCAACTTTGTTTTCAAGTGATGTGAATACAACGGTAGCTGTGTCGGAGCTCCTGTTTCTGCACAAATACTATTATTTGCATACAGATTTCTTCATACAAACACACAGACTGCAGCAAACTACTCTTGACACTACTTGTTTTTGATGTTTTTTGGAATCTCTTACCAGGGTCAGCTTTTGGTATTTTTCCTTTGTAAATCCTTGTCATTTCTTTTAAGTATTAGCACCATTCCTCAAACTCTTACTCTAACTTACAGTTAAAGTTTGTAAACTCAACTGCTCATATTGCCAGAACATTTACACATCTACATAATATTTGATGGACGGGGACGCCAGTTGATGTCTTTCTTTTTCAATCCCTTTAATAGGTAAATAGATAAAATGTGCTGTGGATCTCAAGATCACAAGCATATTTGGATCCATGGCGGGTTTCTCTGCCGTGGATCCTAGTATGCTTGTAACTTGGCCTAAGTATTGAGATATAAACATACATATACACACATACATATACTGATGGCCAAAAGAAATCTTTCCCCACAACACCAGTTGTCCAGCAGCGTATCATAACCAAACGGACAACCTGTTGCATAAACCTTTGCTTGGCACCACATGGAGCCACTGAACCTCTTGGTGTGCAGCTGTGAAGTGCTGGCGCATTCCTGAAGAGGATCCCGACTGAGCAGCTGGCTACTGGCAGGAATTGGTCAAGTCTCCAGCTGTGGTACAGCAATGCAACTCAGTTTCTCACTGGGGTGGACGTCAAGGGATAAGACAGGCTGAGACAGCATCTTCACTTCATGATATTCCCTGAGCAAATGTGATCAGAGTGGTTGAGTGAGGCCTGAGAGCAGAAGTTTTGTCCTGGTGAATCAAAGCACTCCACGTGATCTTTTTATATGATCACCAATGTTGCTGGTTTGTGACAAAAATCTTGCCTATTACTTTATGGTACTTATACCAATGATTTGTTTCTTTTCCATCAGTATATACAGCAAAAAGCAATACAGCCCAACCCATTACATAATACACTGTTTGCCCAGACATGCCTCCTATCTAAAATTTATTATTCTATGCTGATAGTAGGTATACTTTTTATTAAATTCACTTTAAAAATATTTTATTAATCCCAAAGGGAAATGAAATGTTGACGCTCATGTTATATAGGTTTTTCAAAGAAAAGCTATACTTTTATATATGTTTTATATATAGCATTGAGGAGTTTTTGGTTTCCAACACCCACAGTGTGCAACATTAACGTGTGAACCAGTTGATCAGGCTTTTTATAAGGAGTTTTTAAAAACAAACCGACTAGATGAAAAATATTAGGCTGCTATATTTCAGCAAACGCTCAGTATCCACAAAATATTTTTTGTTCATATACCAAACAGTTTTAATTTATCACTATAGATGAAAACATTTTGAGTTGATCAAGAATTTCATTCATAAAAGTATCTAAATCTAAAAAGATTAATTTCTTTCCTTAATGTTAACACCTCAGTACTGCTTACATGCTTTTCCTCAAAACTTGAGCATCAGCTTTCTCTCTTGGGTCTCCATCAGCACACTTGCCAAAGTTAAAATAGACCTGATGAACGATTTCTATGAAAAGACATCTAGAGGTATATGTGTCGTTAATTGAAGCTTCCTAAGAATCCAAGGAAATCTAAGAGAGTATTTAAGTCACGCATTAGAGGAGGTCCTAGTTTTGGTTTGATGAGCATTTTAAACATAAGGCATTGAGCAAATAAAGTGCCAAATGTACTGATACTAATAGTGAAGTACACGGTATTATGTTTTCCTACAAATAAAGAAACTGAATATAAGGGAAAAGTCTGCCAAAAACCCGTGATTTACCGAATCTATAGATGTGGCGTTGTGTGTTTATATGAAATCATATTGTGAAACTAAATTATTCTCTATACAGATGGGCATCATTGGTAAAGGTATAGAATTTTTTTGAAAGGTTAGTTTGAAAACTGCTGAAATATTCTGTCATACCGTTCCTACAGTTTAAACATATTTTAATGATATTACAGGAAAGGTGCACCAGGGTTTTCCAGTTGTATGAAGCACAAGGGTAGTGCTATACTCCCCCACACCAATGTGTTGCTGTACACTCCCTGTCAGCTGGTTTAGATGGCTACAACACGTTTCCCTTACTCATAAGATATATGTTATATATGGTATATATAATATTTGCAGTCACAAAAAATATGGACATTCATGACTTGTAAAAGAAATGATCACCACCCATCACAGTTTTAAACTACAGTTAGCAAGCTACGAGAGGCATGTCTGTTAAGCAGCGGGCTGCAGGCTGGCAGCCTGAGCAGATACCCTGACTACTTACCCAGCTACTTCTAGCTTGTCGGACCTTTAGTGTTACTCTACTAAAAGCAAATCAAACAGGTATGATTTTTCCGTGCATTAAGCACCTAACATCTTCTGCTACATTATTTTAGTACCAGTAGGGATCAGTTGCTTTTTTGTTCATATAAACACACCAAGTAAAAGAATTGCACATAAATCACACTCATGTCTTTCATGCGATAAATTCATGGCCTACAGTCTGGCCTCCATTGTTTTACAAATGGAAAAGTGGAGGTTAGGCCACTGTCACAATGTAAAGCCTTAAGAGACCCTGTTAGTCAATGTGGCTTTATAAACAACTGAGTTTCTGTCTTTTCAATTTCCGCATTGAATTTAGTTGGAGTCTTATTTGTTTTCGCTTTCATCGCTGATGGTGGTAAACCATGTTCTGCCAGACGAAACTACAACACAATGTTGACCCCGAAAGAAAAGGCCTTTTTGACCTGTGAATGTCACTGGGAGGCACAGGATGCAGTATCTGTTAGGAAATATTAAATAAATGCTATAGGCCATGATTATAAGACATTCCATGATGTGTTCCATGAATGTTTATTTTGGTTAAATCATGACCTGTGTTATGTCAAGTTTAAGTCTAAGCACTTTCAGGCTAAACAATAATAACAATTAGTTTGTTTTTTTTATTCACAGCACTTTGTCTGACTTATCCCATCATAGGTTGTGATGTGGTTTGGTGGTGATGTATTTCCCTTGTACACACATCTACATAGTCTCCATATTGTGCCTTGCTATATCGTGAAAGTATAGCTTTTAGGCTTTCTGTGCAGAGAGGGGACATGAATTTTAATTTAAAAATGTTTTTCAGTGTATTTCCTACTTTAAAAAGCTGACACTGTGTTTTGTTCTTCCTGTGTGTAATGTGAGCAATTAAATCCTGTGCTGTTGTCATGGGAAAGACACGTGAATCTTGTTGAGGATCAGTGTTGACAGCAGTTTACTTTACTCTGGAATGTGTTAGATTTAGATCGATTGCATCTTTTGCTATTGCATGCTCTAATAGCATGCATGTTCTGAAATCAATGTTCCAAGTCATTTTCTGATAATTCAATCACTTCACAGCCTGTCTAAAGAAGCTGATTGCGACACACAAGCACCCTCTACTGGCTAAAAGAAAAACATCTATAGAGTAAACTACTAACATTCCTGGTGTTTGAAAATCTGTAATATGTGCCGTAGAAAATTACAAAAAGAATATGGGAACCTTTGTGTAGAAATATAAAATTCTGATGATATTATCCCATAATAAGAGATTAAAAAAAAATCTACTTTACATGCTAAAAATAGTAATCTTCAAAAACAGCCATATTTGTGTTTGGAAGTGCTTTCCATGTTGTTTTGAAGGTGAATAAGAACAAGCTAATACTCATGAAATAAAACCATGTCGAAAGTTTCTTATGATTAAGAACTCATTTGAATGATAGGAAATAGGCTGATTTAATTAGAAAATCTGTTCAATACAAAATTGCAGTTTATGTAATATATGGTAGTAGTTTCATTTTTTTTTTACCATTATACAATGTATATATAGGTAATTTATTAAAGAGCTTTGAAAAGGTGAGCAGTACACATTAACGGTACACATTAATGTACACATAAACAGATGGAGCACTTAAAGATGTGGGTCCTGGTATTTGGTTGAGCTTTGTTAATCATTTCAAGGTTTGTTATATAAAACAAACTTTTGTGTCTCTGTGTGCCCCTTAGAAATAGGTAAAGTTGTGTCAGAAACTCCAGAGATTTCAGACAGAGACATATGCAGCATCTCAGATCTATTCACAAATTAACTTCTTTGGTACTGACGCGCAGACCTGAGCTACTACGTATAACTGCTATTGTGCACTACATATAGCTTTGCAACTAGGGTTCAGGCTGTTTGTACATTTATAGGTAAGCATCACTGCACATACAATACTCTTTAATCATTTTAGATTTTTTTCAAATGAGAAATTCAATGAGTCAATTAGGGTTTTTGTTTTAAAAAAACAAAAACACGATTATAAAGGCATGATTATACTGACCAACATGATTAATGTGAGATTTCTTCATTCTTATAAACTGAAACTTTATTTTGTCTCAAATAGTTTCTGCAAATATGTACCTTTGCCCGGCATTTCATGTTTGGCTCTGTTGGGCTTTCTTCCCAACAAACTTTTTCATTCATACTTCACATATTTTTTTTTTTTTGGTTGCTTCTTCATAGTGTGTTTACCTGCTACAAACTGAATGATTTTCAACAGACCGAGCTACTATAGTCACATTTCTATTTTCATTCTTTTACTGTGACTTTAAATGTTTTTTTTTTTTGCTTTTTTTTTTTTGTATATTATTTAAAGCTCCATCAACAATAATCTGTTGTTCTGTGGAGCACTATGTTTTAGGTTAATGGTTGGTGTGCAAATACATAGTTTATGTCCTTTTAAAATCAAACTAGTGACCACATATACCAGTGTTTAAAGTGGCTACAAAGGCAACAACATCATTAGGTTTAGGCTGAAACCACTTCAGTTGGTTTATGCGTACTGCCTTTATATGCTTTTAACAGATGCGAGGGAATCCTGTCGACGTTTAGGGCAGCATTACAACAAATTAACAGCAAGCTGGAAAAAGTCAGTGTCTCACCAAAGGTGTACAAGTCTACAGGTAGTACCAAAGACACATAAGAAAAGGATTTTGGCCACACCTTTTTGGGAAAAATTTGGGAACATTTTAGTGGATTAAATTTAACTGAAACTTCTACTTAAGCTTTTGCTCAAATGTGTTAATGAATACATTTTGAGTTTTTTCCTGTCTCTTAAATCAAGTGTGTATTATAAACCAGTCCACTGCCCATACCTATAGCCCTTTGACAAGAAATAATGGGTCACACTCTTGCAAGATGTTAAGTCATATGTTTTACTTTAAAACAATCTTAGCTTTGACTCAAAACTTTTAACAGCTGAACATCCTGACTTTGTGCAGCATACTAAAAAAATTTACATTGTTACAATTAATGGCGCATCTTTTTGTTCAGATCAAGTGAAATAAAAAAAAGGAAGGAATCACTCAATGACGAGGGAAAAAAAATACTGAATCAACCTGTAATTACATTCCTAAAATAAAATACCTGTATTTCATACCGGCAATTCATACTTCAAAAGAACCTAAATGGAGAACTCCATGGAACTCTTCATAAGTCGCTCTCACTGCAGGACACCCACTTAATACATTTCAAACACCACATAAGAAAAAAGTTCTGCCCCGATTATGTGTCAAGAACAATTTGCAAGAAATCTTAAATCATGGCTGCAAGAACAAAAGGACATTTTGTTGTTACAAGCCTGGGGGAGAGAACAAATTTCACCATTCTTGCATATCTATTGCCTGTATCTATTGCCTTTTGGTCAATTAATTAATAAATTAAATAATAAGCACTCATTAATTAGCTGTTCCAGACTGACAGAAAAACTGGACCCAACAAGGAAGTTATGAGTTGAAACAATGGAAAGGATTATGAAACTCATTCATGAAGTTAAACACTGTGTATAGCAAAAGATATTAGTTGTTCGATCAATTGCATTCAAAATGTGTTGCAAGTACAAGTAAAATGCAAAGGTTGTTAAAGAGAAACGTGCAATTTGTCCTAAGGCATCTAAGCAATAATGCACCCCATAACACATAAACAGAAGAAAACATTAAAGTTGGCTTATGACAATCTTTCATAGATTGTGGTATTTGGTTGTAAACCTTGAATTTGCTTTAGCCCAAGGGGTTGATGGTGGAATGTTTGTTTTGCACAATCCTTATGAAAAGCATAACGATACCTGGGGGGGAAAAAAGTCTCATTTCCGCTGTAAGTGGTATTAATTTCATACACTGGTAGGTTTCACAAAGCCAGAATTTTCAGCTGTCAAATAAATAGCATGTTATATCGTTTTTTTTTTTTTTTTGTTGTCATTCAAGTAAAACAACTGAACATCTCCCAAAGAGGAGTTATTGCATATTATCAAAGGGGTGAACATTAGGTGCACCGATTATCTCTGTTCCATATCTCTGCACAGATACATGTTATGTTTTACACATCCTAAGGATACAAAGATTGTTTTTACATTTGCATAATTTCTGCCAGTGGTACAGTTTTGATACACTTGATCTGAAGCAAAAAGGGAATTGTCTAAAATATTGGATAACATTGAAATACCTTGTTTGGATTGGTTTTACTTTCATTTTTTAAATTCAGTTACCTGCTCCCCTCAGCTTCAACAAATATTTAGTGTAGTGTAGGTGAATACTTTGAAATACATTGCAAAAACGGTTTTTCAGATTCACTTTAAATTTTTCTGAAATTTAGGAGATGAGAACTCTTAAACAAAACTGCTTTTGAAATGGGAACCTCAAAATGCAGATTTTACTTTTATTTATGCCCTTTCTACATCTGCTTTTAAGATAGCTGCATGCTGCTTCTCTAGACTTGTGTGCATGTACCCAAGTCTGCAGTCTAGTTTCTACTCATCTTTGATCAAAAACACACTTTTTTTCATATTGACCCCTGCGTATCAACCAAGGGTTTTTTTCTATTTTGAGAACACCTAGAGGGCATATAGACAGTAAATAAATACATTTTTCTCTTTTTCATAATATTCTTCAATGACGAAGTTAAAAACAACATTTTTGTGATTTTTTGTTTTTTCGATTTTGATAAAAAACAAAAATGCAGTAGCCATAGCCTTTTGTATGGGTCTCAGAATTGAACTCGGGTGCACCCAGTTTCCATTGATGAACCTTCAAATGTTTCGACAATTTAAATGGAGTCCACCTCTGGTAAATTCAGTTGATTTAACTGAATTTTGATTTGTCTACATCACTTGTCTATATCTCACAGTTAATAGTGCATATCAAACCATAAACCACACAATGAAGTCAAATGAATGTCTGTGGACCTCTGTGAATGGACTGTGCCAAAGAAAAAAGCTGGAGGAAGAACGCAATGCATTTATTTTTTCAAAAAAGCACCGTAGTCTCCATTTTTTTGGAAATGAGTGAAATATGGAAACGCCACGACCCTCCCCAGAGCTGACTTCCATTACCAAACTTAGTAACTAGGAAAGAAGGGCTTTGGTCAGAGATGTGACCAGGGATCCTGATGGTTATCGTTCGGACAGCTCCAGGGATTTTTGTTCCTATGTGGATTTAAACAATTCAGAACGTCAATCATTGCAAATGCACTCCAGCAATCAGGCGATTATGGTAGATCGGTCAGATGGACAAGGCAGATTGACATGGCAGCCTGTTGGAATTTTGCAGGAACACACCGTAGAGATGGCCAGATTCAGCGAAAGAATATTCTGGGGTCTAATGAAACCAAAATAGAACTACCTTTCCTGAACTCAAAGTGTCAGGTCTGGTGTCTGCACATCACCTTGTGAAGTATCCTATTATAAAGTATAGTGGCAGCATCAAGCTTTGGCGACGCTTTTCTGTGGCAGAAACTGGGCAACTGGTCTGCAGAGGTTAACATGACAACAACCAGATATAGCAGTGCTGTGGACCTTGGACTGAGGTGATGGTTCCTGACAATGACCCAAAGCACAGATTTCAGAGTGTGTCTGAATATTTAGTTACTCTTTTTAGTTAATTCAAATGCACACAAATTATGCCCTTGTGCCATAAAAGTTTCTCAACCAGGGTTAAATATTCTGTGACTATGCAGAGACATGAATTACCAAAACTAAAGATACTGAACGTGCTTCAGAGATTGTGTTGTAAACATGTAATCCCTGAATACATTTGGATGAACTAAGAAACCCGAGGATGCAGAATGTTACATTTCAGCTAACCATTAGCAGTTGTATAAAATACCAAGAGTACTTACTGTAATTTTAGTGTTGAAGTATGTCCTTTTGCAAGATGAATAATGGAAAAAAGTGCGGGAAACAATTGCTTTTGAGTTCTCCAAAAAGGTTTTGGCCATTCTTTGTATCATTACTAATAATATTTATGCATTGGTCACTGGATTAGACACATGGAGTTTAACTATTACAGTGAATTTATTCACAGAGGTTTTATCAACAGCACATTTTGGCAGAGAAATAAAGTGAAATAAAAAAGAAAGTACACCCTCGGTTAATTCTTAGGTCTGATTTTATAAACGATCTGATCTTTACCAGGTATTCCATTGTGTCATCACTGATTAAACAAAGATGAAACAAAAATACAACAGTTTGGAAAACAACTAAGTACACCCTCAAAACTGTGGATATATGTACAAAAGACAAAACGCTAATTTTATTTTTAATCAAGTTGCCTTCCTGTGTTTTAGCACTGAGGCATTAAAATCAGTGTTACAAATTCATAGTTTTATAAGGCTGTTTTCTATGAAGAGTTGCACATTTTATTAAAAGTTCTGAAAATAAAAGTAATTAAATATAAAAATGTAAAACATAAAACATTTTTAAACATCTTAACATGAATAGACAATTACACATTAAGACATGGCAGCCTTGAAATATATGCAAAATTACAAAAAGGAAAAAAACTCAAGAAATGGATCTGTTATTTTCTACTGCAAATGTATAAAGTAATTTAATTATTCAGGAGTGAACAGAAATTTAGTCATTCTTCCTCAACAAAATGTTTTATCTTTAAAGTGCACATGATCAGAAAATATTCTTCAAATTTTCTGTGTCTTTATTGCATCATCTAATTGGATTGTCTTTTGCTTATTTCGACTTTAAACTTATTTTGTTTGAAAATGTACAGCATTTAATAACCTCTCATTAAAGAAAAGTGTTTGCTCATATTGTAGTTGTTGTAAATGTTGACAGAATATGCTAAAATAAGTAAAAGCTGTGAAATGCTACCTAGCTGAACATCTTAATGACATAAATCAAGGAAATTATTAAGATTGACAATTAGGTGAGGGTCAGGTGAAAACATCTTATGCAGAGGATGCAAATGGTGCATTCCAGTCTAGTATTTATTCTTAGTTGTATATAATATAATTTAAAAGAAAAATAGTTCAGAAAGCCTCAGGGAATCTATGTTCTAAATGAGGCTGAAAAGCAGATCACAAATTACCTCTAAGAGGAACTGCACTAAAACAGAACCAGATCCTCTTATGCACACAAGTCCAGAAAAACCTTTGAAAATTATTTTCAAGAAAATATGCTGCATACACAGATGCATGTAAATACTGTTCTGTGAAAAGAGAAAAAAACATTTATTACAACGATCTGTGAGATCTGGTGCCTTCTCCAGGCCAGAACCCATTTTTTGCTTCAGTCACACTTTTGAAGTGCTAGAATTAGAGGAAAAGTCCAAATGTTGGTCATTTGTTAATATGTAATGTTCATTTTAATCAAATATTCATACTACCTGCTGTAGTATACAGAATAGATATAACAGACTTGACAAAAATCAAAAAGATGAATAAGTATTAATTGGTGACTAATTGCACATCTGTTTTCTTTTTCATATTCATAGAATACCATACTTTTCTTTTTCCTTATTTCTAACAGCTGATGAGACCAGTGAGAAGTCAGAAAGTGATATTGAGACCATATCTCCTCTAAAACAATGTCCAGAGGAGCCCTCAGCAGATGCTCCTCTGCTTTCTCAGCCTGTAACGGAGGAACCACCATTACAGAATCTGTCTCAGGAAAAAGAACCTGAAAGTAGTAATGTGTCTAATCAGCAAAATGCAGAAGAAGGTGCCTCCACCCCACCAACACCTGAAAAATCTGATCAACCTGCAGCCACACAAGCTCCACCCATTTCCACTGTTCGACATCTTGAGATGGGTGCCTTAATCGTCAAAAAGACCACATATGTTATACCAAAGAAACAGCCGGTATCTCAGTCTCCATCCAGCCAGGCGTCCCAGAAAGTGTCTTCAGTTCCCACTCTGCTGAATGAAACCCGTAATCTGCTCGTGCCTCCAGCACCCAGTGCTCCGTCCTCCAGACCCTCTCAGCCCAATAACCAGGTCCGACAGAGCATCCAGCGCTCCCTCACCACCATCCTGTTCAAGAGGTGAGAACGGTTTCAGAGGCTCACGTTAAAACCTCAGTCTGTGTACAGTTTGGGTTCGTTTTGCTTTAATCCTTCAGTTTTTTGGTTTGGAAGGTATAAAAAATAAATCATTGCTGAATGTTTTAATTGGATACTGAAATTAAGTGACTACAACCTTAGAAGAAGTCCACTGTTGTAAACAAGAGTAAACCAAAATTCCTCAATAATGGTTTAAAAAGATTATTTAGAACATACAGGTGCATTTAAGTAAATTAGAATATCATTGAAAGCAATATATGTTTTAATAATAAAACTTACCAGTCCAAAGTCTTGTGAATCATCCCCGGGCTCTTCAAGTTTTTCTCTCAAGGCTGTGGTTATCCCTGTTGCTTGTGCACATTTTTTATTACTACACTTTTCCGTTGAGTTCCTTGTTGATGAAAAGCGCTATATAAATAAACTTGAGTTGACTTCCACTCAGTTTTCCATAAATATAGTTGGATGCTAGTTTAGCGTCCTGTGGTGGGTGTAATTAACTTGTATGAGTTTCATTTTTTGAAAACCATTAATAAAATAGTTGTTTGGTGATATAATTTCTTGAGCTACACCTGTTGCTATTCCTACTAAAGGTGGCTGTACGACCATTAAAATCATGTTGTTAACAGCCCTTTTTTCACACAGTGCTTCTGTATTTTCATGTTAGTGTGTAATTTGATTGGAGATGTGTTTTTCATTTCATTAGGGTGACTGATTGTCAAGATCTGGAGATGCCTGAGAGCGAAGTCGTGAAACTTGTCGCTGGCATTGAGAAGGAAATGTTTGATATATTCCGCAATACAGACAGCAAATACATGAACAAGTATAGAACTATAATGTTCAACCTAAAAGACCCAAGAAATAAGGTTGGTTGACTTTTTACTGAACTTGCTTATATTTAATTATATTTCTCACCACTCTATGTCCAATGTGAATCATCATACAACAGATTGATTTTATTCTTTCCTGGTGAAATCAAATTGATATTCCTTTTCCTAATCTCTTTTAGGGCTTGTTGTATCGGGTTGTTAATGGAGAGATTGGTCCCTTCAGACTGGTCAGAATGACCCAAAAGGACATGCAGGCTACTAAGGCCCCTGAGCCAACTGTTAAGGAAACAACTCCGGTAGAGAATATCTAGAAACAAAAACTGATCAATCTTTTAAGACAATTCAGAACTTTTTCTGATGGGCTTATGTTACTGTTTCTGATTGTGAAGGTTAAAGTTGAAGCTGCTAAGAGGACAAATATGCCTAGGCCTGAAGCTGTGAAGATTGATTTGCGCAGTTTGAATCCTGCTAGACCCGAAAGAAAGCCTGAGAGCACGGTTTGTACCCTCTCTACTGATGGACCCACTAATCTTTTTGTTATACTTACTTTGTATTTTTATTTTCCATTAAATTCCTAGGAACAGGTAAAAGTTCTTCCAGCACAACCTTCCAAGGCGAGAGTTATCCAACCAAGCAAAAACAAAAAGATGCCAGATATTCTTTCCTGCATGCTTAAGGATACAACATCCGAACACAAAGCTCACCTCTTTGACCTGAAATGCAAAATATGCACAGGTAAATTCAAAAGAAATCTTTTATTAATTTATTCAACTGCTGTTATACCTTAAAAGTCTGTGATCTGCAGGTTTGTTTTTGTCTTTGACTGTAGTGTATTCTTGTCAGATCTTTAAACTACAAGCAGCTAGGCCTCAAGAGGCTAGTGAGTCCTCAGCTTTGTTTTCAAAGTAGCAGTGAAAGCTGTTTTGATTTTTTTGTTGTTTTTTGTTTAACTGATTATTTTCAAACGGGGAAGGAGAGGAAAATCAGAGATGAGAGATTTGATCATGATAGAAGTAGATAAACTGTTTAAACTAATTGGTGTATTAAAAGAAATCAACTTTTTTTTTGTTAAAAAACTGAAGCTTGGTAGATGATGAGGGTATTGAAAGTTAAAGAAAAGCCCTATTTACAACCAGAGGAAAATACATATGCACCAATCATGCTTTTCTATCTTTAATGTCTAACCTGCCAGTCCTGAATTTTACCAATTCTTTTCCCCCTTTGAACCGGAACACATAAAAGAGAAAAATGGGCTGCAGGTTCTTTGATTGATAGTACTTTAGTACTGCCAAATTCTTTTAAATCCAATAGTACATTTAAATCCATCAGATAGAGATGATATCTATTTATTTTTTATTAAACTTAAAATAATCCATTATAGTGCATGCTACTGGCTTATTCATTTATTGGCTGAAAATGGTGGGAGTTATTAATTTTGATGCACTTGATGAAAAGAAAAAAAATCTAAACTTCTGCATCAGACTGTGCGATCACCTATCGGAGTCGATCAAGGGAAAAATGGCCAATTCTGATTTGTGGATGATTAGTCAGTGCATCTCTATAATTGAAACAAACGTTACAGGGCCGATTTTGATCTTTTAAACAGTCAAAATGGTGAAGGTGAAATACAGTTTAATGTAACCTCTGTATGAAAAATATCTCGGCTGCTGTGGCCTGTAGCAGCATAACTAGAAAAAGTTCAGCATTATACAAAAGGTTTAAAGTCTTAAATAATTCAACACAATTTTCCAATATTTTCTAATATATTTTGGGTTGTAGATTGCCAAAACAAATGTATGATCAGTTGTTTTTAATATGGAGCGGAGGAGACAAAATTGGAAAGATATAATCGTTTGTACTAGTTGTAATCAAAACAATCCCTAGACAATGTATTCTTAAGGGGTTAGGTCTTAAAAGAACAACCTGTGTTACTATCTAAATTTAAAAGCTGAAAATATTGTCTGCGTAGTCTAAATGATATCATTATCTTAAATAAAGCATGTAAAAAGCCTGCGTAAAGCATATTACTGTTAAAACAATTTCTTATTCATTTTCAAAGGCCAGATGCAAGCTGGAGAAGATGAAGAACCTGCGAAGAAAAAAACAAGGATTTCTACATCAAGAGATAAAACTGAGCCATCTTGGAAGAAGCCTAGAGGAGATGAGTCTCCTCTGTTGGCACCACCTGACACACCTGAAATGGATTATCCCACATCTTCACTGATGGAGCCATCGTTCCAAATTGATATTGATTCTCCAAAGTTGACAATTGTTGAATCTCCTGCTTCCCCGGTGATGGATTCTCCTGCCTCCCCAATATTAGAGTCTCCTGCCTCCCCTATCATGGAGTCCCCTGCCTCTCCAACTCCAGAGGGATCCACAGTGCCTCCACCAAAGAGATCGTATACACCGGTTGTGATTCCCACCGTCTCCACTGTAACCATTACAAGACGTGATCCTCGAACAGCAGCAAACAGATTCCCTGCTTCCTCAGGGGGCAACTTCGGTCTCAGTAACAGCATTAACAAACAAGCAGCCCCTTACACAACTATAAAAGGCACCCCGGCCTCCAGCTCAGCTTCACCACCTTCACTATCACCAACGAAAGCATTACCCAAATCCATCTTAATGAAACCATCCTCCTCTGCTGATCCAAGACTTTATGGTGCATCCTCCAGGTACTTAAAGAGCTCTGAAAGTATAAATTCTAAATTTAGTTTTAATGTTTCAGTCTCGTTGGGAAGAGATATGGGGATTTCATTTTTATTGTGCTATTATTTGTGTTTCAGAGCCATAGTCTCTCAAACCCCAGCAGATGGTGATACAACACAGTTCCTAGCTAAGCAGTGTATACTGTGGAAAGGCTTTCTAAACATGTTCACGGTGGCTAAGTTTGTGACGAAGGGATATCTGGTTTCCGGACCTGCTGAAAATCTTAAAGCGGTATAGTAATGCACAATAGTGTTTAATGTTAGCTGAGCTGTGCCAAGAACATCTGGCTCAGTCATAGAGCAAATTGTTGAAAAACATTGCTTCTCTGTGTGTTGCGTAGGATTTGCCTGATACCATACAGATTGGGGGGCGAATCTTACCTGAAACTGTGTGGGACTATGTTGAAAAACTCAAGACCTCGGTTACAAAGGTAAGGAAGATATGTTTTGTATTAATATTTGCACCTTGCAAGATAATGTTGAAGATGTATCAGTTTTTTACTTAGCCTTCTGTTGGCCTTTTTTTCATTTAGGAGTTGTGTGTGATCCGGTTTCACCCTGCAACAGAGGAGGAAGAGGTGGCCTATGTGTCCCTTTTTTCCTACTTCAGCAGCAGAGGTCGTTTTGGTGTGGTTGCCAACATCAGCCGTTCCATCAAAGATGTATATCTTGTTCCTCTTGCTGCAAATGAATCGATCCCATCTATACTACAACCTTTTGAAGGTCCAGGTACAAATGATACACCTTTTGTGTCTTATTTTTTTTGAGTGATGTTCAATTTCACCCTAATTTTAAAAGCAGTTTTTTATATCAACTAGAGTTACACTGATCAGGCTTTTCCTGGCCAATTCTGATTCCTGGTTTTCTTTGAAGTCTGATCCACTGATTCATTTCTGATAGCTTCCGATTTTCTTTCTACTTAACATATAAAAGGGAAAGAAATGTACTACAGGTTCATCGACAGAGGTAGTAGAAAATGAAGGAATTATAAGATCACCCCCATTTTCCTTAACCTTTTTTGGATTTTTATTGATGAGTTAGATTTTTTAAACACCAAAAATGGTGAGAGTTCTTAGTTTAAATAAAGGACAGAAAGATTTTTCAATGTTGGACCTGCCTATTACCCATTAGGGCCAATAAAGCAAAAATTACACAACTCATAGGTGCGTCTCTAATATCAACTCTTCTATGTTTACATTTTCATCTGTTACATGTTTTAAGTATCCTGAATTCAACTAAAATGTAGATATCTGGTGCAAAAACACTATGAGCAGTTTAGTGATGGCTTTAGAAGTGATTTTTAGTCAACATTAATACAAGTATACCTATGCTAGACTCGTCAATTATTGGTCATTATATTTCTGATCCACATTATGAGTTTTTAATTTGTATTTAAGTAAAATGACTTAGAATGTTTGTTTGTTTTTCAGGCCTTGAAAAGAACCGACCCAATCTTCTTTTGGGCCTAGCAATTGTCCAGAAGTTAAAGCGTCCAGGGAGCTTGCCCCTGGAAACTGAAGAGAAGAAACTCAAAATTAACATGTCCAAAGACCCTATGTGGATCCCAAAACCACCAGTCCTTTATGGTTCTGACAAGCTGGAAATATTCAAACCATATGATCCAGAGACTGCTGGTAGTTCCTCCTTTCCTGGTTCACCACCCTGCGTTGGATCGCCATCGGACTCTTCCTCTTGTGGCTCAGTTAACACACCTTCCCTCTTGAATTCCGTTAAAGCAACTCCTTCTGTCTCATCCATTGCTGCCACTGAGACCACATCTGTTAACAACTCAGGCAAGAATGCTACACCATCATCCAGCAACAAGACCCCATTACAGACTATTTTAAAGACATTGTTTAAGGGAAAAGAGTCTAACCCAACAGCGTCACCTGATGGAAATTCCCCAAAAACAGCAGAAAGCGCTATAAAGAAACCATTGTTCTCTAAAGTATCTGGATCTATGGTTGATCCAATAGTCCAGCAATATGGACAGAAATCAAAAATTAAAAAGGTGGAAAAAGAAGAAGAAAAGGAAGATGACCTTGACAGACCCTATGACCCCGAAGAAGAATATGATCCCTCAAAGGGTTACAAACGTTTTACTCCACATATCACAGACAATAATAAGACAGACGACTCTGCATTAATAGGCTTGGTGGAAGATGATGTGGCCTATGATCCAGAAGATGAAACTATCTTTGAGGTATTTCAAGGTGATGCTGCAGTAACGAAGCCCCCCATTCCAACCCAAAGTGCAGATACTCCATCATTCCCGACACCAGTTTCCGATTCTACTCCAACAACGCTTAAGTCTAACCGATCTTCAGTAATGTCAAAACTTCCTACGGGCGCTGTAGTTGTTTCTGCTGCAACTCTGAGTGAACAACAGCGGATGCTTGAGGAACTTAATAAGCAAATTGAAGAGCAAAAGCAACAGTTAAAAGAGCAGGAAGAGGTGCTACGTCAACAGAGAGAGGCTGTGGGTATGTTTATGGCTCACTTTTCTGTTTCTGATACATTAATGTCTCCTCCTACCAAAGAACTGCCACTCAGCCAGCTGCCAACTGTGCAGGGTGGTGTAATACCAACAGAGTCGAAGCCTGTAGATAAACCTGACAAGGTCAGCAACAATACAGCAGTTGAGGATAATTCCGTTGTGAAGCCAGAAACGGTTAAGCTAGGACACACAACGGTCAGTGATAATGTGAAAGATACCACAAATACTCTGACACAGCAAATGGGAGCACAAGAAAATGTAAAGGAATGTGAGAAATATTCCTCTGCTGGAGAAATTGAGGACTCCGATGTAGCTTATGACCCTGAAGATGAGTCACTTTTTGATGAAATCCAAGATGATGTGTTTAAAGGAGGAAGTACAAAAACGAGTGATGCTTCATCTAGGACTGAGGTTGGTGTTGGGGCAAAAGCTGCCTCTCCAAATTCACACCACAGCAGAAGGCGAAGGTCACCACCTAAAAGACGGAGTCATCGAGAAAGGGACCACAGAAGCCCATCAAGAAGGTCACAGAGGCGTTCTCATTCACATTCTAGGAGACATAGAGACAAGGATAGACACAGAAGAAGTGAAAGAGACCGGTCAAGACACAGAACCAGAGATCTGTCTGAATATCCGGGACATCATCGGAAAGACCATGCTACTAGCAGACATTCTCACAGCCGGAGAAGGTCCTCATCTTCCCCGAGAAGAAAACACTCTGCCTCCCTTTCACCAAATCGTCACAGGGAATCCCCTTCACAAGTCATTGATAAATCGAAACATAGAAGTGGTCCATGTAATCCTCCTGAGACTTTAAAGACAATCACAGCACCATCATCGCAATCAGCTATTGGAATTAAAAGTGAGCCAGATGAACATAAGTTAGATTGTAACCTTGTTGAGAAGCCTGTTAAACACTCACTTGAACTTATTCAGAATGTAAAGACTGAGATTTCAGAACCATCAGCCAGTCAATATGATAATCAAATCAGCAGTTCTTCTAGTCAGGAAAGCAAACCATCTCTGCAAGAGAGATGGTTTCAAGACAAATTCGAAAGCAAAATTCCTCTGAGAGAAATTGATCCACCTCTTCGAGATTCTCCTGAAAGCCCTGATCCAGAACCACAGTTTTCAAAACCTTCCATCACTGAAGATGTTGATTGTGCTAAGACTGATCTACCAATGGGACTAAATATTCAGGAATCAGGACCAGAAAGAGATGCTGTTGTGCACAGTATTCAACTTGGCACAAGTTTTCAAGATACTGGAAATACAACTCCAGATATGAAAAATTCTGAACACCGACTGACACATACAGATCTAATGGAAAAGAGAATTGGCTTTATAGCACCAGACAAAAAACGGCTTGACATGCAAAATGTGATGACAAATGTTTTGGGCCCTACACTAAGCATTCAGAATACTCCCAAAGATGGTCATGGGCGACGTTTAATGCAACAAGCAACATGTCTTCCGGGTTCAATGCTAAATTTGATAAAGAATCATAACCCCATTATAACTGATTCACAGACTGTCTCAGGAGGCTCAGAAATAAGAAATCAGGTGAAAGGAACAGAAAACTCTTCTTTGCAATGCATTAACCAAGATGTAATATGTTCATACCCTGGTGTAAAGCAAAATGTTGTGCAGATTGCGTCAAATTCAGAAATGGCAAAATCAAGCAGACAAAATGAGATCCCAAATCAAGTTGTTAGAAACCAGTTGTCCGATAGACCTCTGCCTGGGTCAGAAGATTCTATCTCAGCTATGCTGCATAATAATCCAAATATAAGTGGGCATGTTGATCAGGCAGAGCAAAATGTCAGTTATTACGGAAAAGCTTTACCTTTTTTGAAAACAGATGAGTCAATACCACAGCCAAATAACCCAGACAGCAAGTCAGGCATCATGAAAATGGACACTTCATTTGGGAGTGCACAGTTTGAAGGCACAATTTCACATCCTGGGACATTGGGGTCTCATGTAAGAATAGGTATTGAAACAGGTCAGAGTCCATCTCTTATTGGATTTAGAGATCAAACACATTCACTTGGCAGAATGGAATCTCAATCCTTTAGAGGAGATGCAGTCTTTAGTGGAGGTCAAGAAAGTGGAAATAGGCCAGACATTACAAATCCAGACTGGAGAGGTCCAGGGTCATTTCGCATTGGTCAAAACAAAGTCCTTGGTCCACCTGAGAGACATCCTGGTTCAAATGCCCCAAAGTCAGACTGTGGAGATGCTCAGAAAGGATTAAATAGGGAAGTATCAGATCCAGTCAGAGCAGGGACATTTACACAAAATGATTGGATTGCCCATCAGTTTGGTAAAAGAGGGTCAAACTTGGAGAGTCAGGGCTCTTACAACGTAGGTGCTCAAAACTTTCAGTACGGACAAAGAAATCAAGAAGTAAGTCCAAACAAACAAGCTTTCATGTATGATGCTATGGGACCAAGAAGGGGAGATTTTATGGGAGCTAGAACTGAAATAAGAAATCCTGAGTTCCAGTTTACAAGGAATGACACAAGTCAAACGGTGTGTTCCGATATGATGGAAAAAAGGCCTGAAAAGAAAGACCCTGATGGTGATGTGACAGTGCATGACAGGAGAGAACCACCAGGTCCCAATTTGAACAGACAGGGACCTGAATGGATAGGTCCCAACAGTGAGAACCCTGTGAATAACAGTAGAGGATTAGGGACTCCAGATTTCATGGGACAAAGACTTGAAAAAACAAACGTACCTGTAAGGAGAGGACCAGATGTCACTGGTCAAGGAATTGACATAAGGGGTCCCTATATGAAGGGTCCTGGGAATGAATGGAGAGGAACAGGAGGTCCAAACTTCAAAGGAGGGCCTGAAAGGAGAGGCGTATCTATGGAGTGTGCTGAGCAATACACCAGAGGGTCTGAAAATCTAGAATTAAGAGGACCTGGGCACGATAAAGGAAGCCTTTCTGTGAAAAATACTAATTCTCAGAGTATAGGTGGAGGTCCAGTTTTCCGAGGACCGGGTACTGAAGGCAGATGCTTATCTGTGGAAAGTCTTGGGCCAGACAGAATGTCTGGACATCCAAATTTTAGTGAGCAAGGGTCCAATAATAGAAGTACTACGATGGGTGGCCCACAAATTGACAGGAGAATGACAGAAGGACCAGATTTCAGAAGGCCTGTAAATGAAATAAGAGGTCATACTATGGATAGCCAAAATTCTGACAGGAGAGGTGCTCGGGGGCCAGAAAATTGGGGACCAGGTCCTGAAAGAGAAGGAGCATATTTGGGGGGTGCTAGGCCCGAAAGCATAGAAAAAGGACAAGAAATTATTCTCCCAGGTTTAGAAGGTCCAAATCTTCATAGTGAACAGGAAGGACCACACTTCAGGGGACAGGTAACAGAAGGTACATGTCTAAATTTGGAAGGCTCAGAACACAGTAGAAGAGGTCACAATCTCCAGGGTCCAGGTTCCAATATGGCAGGTTCAGTACTCAACAGAACAGGGCCAGGGGGTCCAGGTACTGAAAGAATATGGCCTCAAGATGAATATCCAGAAGGCACAAACATGAGGGACCCTTGGCCAGAAAACGCAGCTCCAAACATGAAACAAGCACACAGCAGGAGCCATCCAAGAGGCTCAAAGTTCAGGTGTTTTGAGCAAAGAAGAACATCTTCAGATATGGAGGGTGTGCAGCCAGATAGGAACATGGCAGAGCCTGAAGAAGTGGACCATAACAGAATAGATGCAGGAGGTGCGCAGAGTGTTGGGATGGGTCCACGATATTGTTGGAGACCATGTAATGAAAGTACAGGTCCAGATTATGAGGGCCCAGTCCCTGACAGACAAAACCCAAGGGGCCCAAGCTTTAGAGAACCTATGCCTGTAAGGCCATGTCCAGGTATGGACAGCCGAAAACCTGACTGGAGAGAATCTGGTGGTCTTGATTGTAGAGGTCGAGGTACCAGGGAAGAAGGGGCAAATACAGAGGGTCTTGAATATGAAAGACAAAATAACTGGGTTGAATCTGAACCTGTTCAAGAATTTCCTACTTACGAGATCTTAGATTCTGATAGAGGAGGTCGAAATTTTAGACCTTCAAGGCTAATGAGAAGAAACATCAGAAGACCGGGACCAAATGTCCATGGCTCTGCACCTAGTCGGAGGGGTGGTGCCTTTGAAGGGAAATGGTCAGAGAGAAGAGGGCCAAGATTCGAGGAGTTGGACAGAGGTGGATCTTCTGGGGATATCTGGGACAACAGTGGCGACGGGAGTTTAGAGACTTTCCAAGATTGTCCTGATGAACAGGGTGAAGAGCCTCAAATGCATGACGATTATAGTGAATGGAGAGACACACAGGATAGTGAAAATGTGCAGTGTTCTGTTTCTGGAGATGACTGGGATAGGCCTGCTTGTGGAGGTCCAGGGTTTGTTCAAGACAATGCAGATATTGAATGTCCTGGACCTAATAGAGAAGGAGAAAAACTTGATTGGAAGGACCATAATAGAGCAGGTTCTGGGGTATTTTTCAGAGGGAGAGGGAATAGAGGTCCATGCAATAGAGGACAAAACTGGGGTCGAGTCCGAGGTAGAGGACGAGGATCAGCTATGCAGAGACAAATAAACATGGAAAATGACTGGGGACAGCAGGACTTTAAGGGGGATATTGGAGGCCATGATGGTGGCATGCCCTGGGCTCAAAGGGGAGGTTTCAATTTGAAAAATTCAATCCCAAACAGGAGACATTTTGAGATGGAGGCTCCAGGAGGCCCAGATTTAGGATGCCTGGAACCAGGCTACAGAAATTTGAACGATGAAGGTCCCGAGTCAGATGGAAGAGTTTTAAACTTTGGTGAATCAGGATCTGAAAGGCATAGCGTAGACATGGATGATCATGGAACAGGTGCTCAAGGATTTGGGCATGAATTCAGAAGAGTAAGGAGAGGTCCAATAATGAGACAAGGGCCCAGCAATGCAGAAATAAGAGGAGTGTCACCTAATGGTTCAAATCTTAGACATAGTAGATGGGATACAAACTCAGAGTTTCCTCAGTCTGATAGAAGAGTACCAGATAGGAGGGTAAGGGAACAAAGGCATCAAGGTCAAACAATAGGCAGAGAGGGAAGAGGTTCTCATCAAGAGGGCCATGGCACTCGTGAAAGACCTCCAGCACAGTTCAATAGGCCTGTAGGTCCTGGTCCAAACAGAGAAGGAAAGTCATTCCATGATTTTGATAGCTCACAAAATCAGCAACCTGTGCAACCACAAAGACACAGAGGTGCCTTACTTCCCACTCCTTCAGAATGTCCACTACCAAATACTATGATTAAGAGTCATGATGGCTCCTTAATGAAAACACCACAGTTTGGTCCCCCATTCAATAGGAACAGGGGAACGGTTAGAGGCAGAGCAGTGGATAATCGGTTCAGAGGGCGTGCAAGAGGGCAAGGACGAGGAGCCCCTGTACATAAAATAAATGTTGGGTATGAAGACAGAATGTAATTAAAATGCTAAAATAGATTTAATACTGGACATGTGTTTATTAAAAAACAAAGTACTCTTTAGGACACCAAGGCTGAAAGACACTTTAATAGAGCTCCTCTTTAATGGATTGTTTTGTAAAGGGTAGAATTAATTTCTATTACAGCTTGACTCGCAAGCATAGAAATGGGTGAAATCTGCAATGGTTAATTGATCTAGAAATGCAGTTTTTGTGTTAATTATGTTCAACTTTGTTACTATAGTCATAGTAGTATGATTGTGACTTACACCCTGTAAATTATTTGTTGTATATCATATACTCTGTGCATTTTGTAGAAGGAAATAGTTTGAAACGCTTTGTACAAAAATAGTTTTTTTTGTTTGTTTTTAACAGAGCCATAACATCACTATATTGTTGTTTTATTTGTATGTTGTGATCATAAAAATGTAACTTGTGTCAGTGTTCTTTCAGAATGCTACGAGTCAATAAAGTGACATTTTCAAAACTTGTAAGAAATGTAATTTGTTAATATTTCTTCATTGGACTAAAGTATTAATTAACTGCAACAACAGAGATATCCATAAATGTTGAAATAATCCTACGTTTAAAAAAATGCCAGTGGGATATTATTTTTTGTAAAGCTGTTTTTTATTTCCAGCAAGACTGAAAACTGATGTCGGCCACCCGAAACCTGATTCACCTTTTTGATAAAATTGCAGCATGCTTTTTTCCGTTTTCTGGTAGGGTGTTTAGGTTTACAGTAACACAAGATGTGTTTGACAGGTTTATTAAAGGCCATAACACTAAGAATCAAGAAAATATCAATAATGTAAAAGTCAGATTGGAGGAAAACCTTTCCAGTATTTGGTGGAAATAACTAAAATCTTGCATTATAGCAATAATGTTTCAGCATTAGTGTTTTTTTTTTGTGGGTTTTTTGTCAATTTGATATATTAGAAATACTTTTACTTATTACCCACTTTTCACTATTGCCAAAAATATCATTTTCCTTCAGAATAAATATTTCATGAAAATTATTTTTGTATATACATGCTATTGCTGTATTGAAGATTTTCTGTCACAGTTGTAGGGTTAGTTTTTATGTCTACTAGTACAGATGTAATATATAGACAGTTGTCAAGGTAATTGGGATGCTTTTTTATTTTTTTGAATTTTAATTCTGTTTCAAACGTGATCACCGTTTCTGTATGGCCTAATAAATAAAATGTGTCTCTGTTCAATTGTTTTATAAAAATGGACGCCATAAGGGTCTTAAGAAAGACAATAATAAAAACGTTTTAAAAACACATTATGACCTTACGTTGAGTAAAGGTTTTTAATGTTAGAGAATTTTAAAAAGATTTCGTCAAACGGTCAAACTGGAGAACATAATGGAAAGTGTTACAGTTGGAGACCCCTGTCGTCACCAGAGGGAAGAACCGAGCGGCGAACTACGTCGTCACCTTTACGACCAAGAAGTTATCTCTAAAGTAAGCAGAAGACCCAGATAAAAGCAACCGTTAGGAAAACCAGTAACAGTACTGCTTATTTGTACTTATTTTACATGTATATGTAGACAGGATTACATTATAATGCCATATTTCATATATTGCGCGTTTGTATTGTGTTATCCATTCAAAGATGGCGACGTTTTACGTAGAGTGAACGTTAATGTACGAATTCAGTAGTGGCTTAGTTTAAATATGCTAATGTAGCGTTCACCAGCTAGCTACTAGTTATCGCACATAACTCCGCTGAATGCTTAAGAAACAAAAATCGTTAATTTGTTATGAAATCACTCCAACAACCGCCTATTTGTAGAGGGGGATTTTGTAACATGTATTTGAGTATTTATCTAAGTGTTTTATACTTGAAAATAGACACGTTTTCGGGCTTAAGGCATTCTATTTACTTTTTGAATGCAAATTTAACACAATGCATGCCACAGCATAACAACCTGTTAGTGTAAGCACATTTTAACACTGTAGCTATATCAACACCAATTATTTTTTAATAAATCCCCAAACCCAATTTTTCCCTAGGGAAACTGAGTTTTATTTCATCGGCCATTCAGCGGCTTAATCTAGACTTACTGAATGTGACACTTTAAGGTCAAGTATTTATACCTTTGTTCAACTTTTGTCAAACTATAACCGCAAACCTCAGTGTGTTTTGTCAGGTTTTTATAAGACACACCAACACATAATAGCGGAGTGGAAAGAGCAATACATGATTTTAAAGTTTTTCGAAATACAAATCTGAAAAGATGGGTGTGTATTTGTACTCAATCCTTTTTGAGTCAATAACCATATTTTGCTGGAATTTTCGTTAAGGGTTTCCTGCCACACGTAGTGCTAAAGATTAAACTTTGATCTCATCTGTTTAAGTATGAATCTGCCATCACCATGTGCCACCGTGGTGGTAGTTTGGCAAGACTAATAGAAAACTTGGCAACAGATCCTCCCACCTGAGCTGGGGATCTCTGCAGCTCCTCCAGAGTTACTATGAACCCCTTGGCTGCTTCTTTAATTTGGACTCTCCTTGCCTTGCTTGTCGGTTTAGGTGGATGACAAGTCTTTAAGTAAGTGTACAGCAGGCCATACTACAATTCAATTTAGTCAGGTGGTGTTTTTTTACTAGTTTGCGGACTTCTGAAGGCAAGATTTAATAAGGGGAACCAGAGTAAAGGGGGTTTGTTTAATATCAAAATCAACTTTAATGGCCATGTTTGTGAGTACAAACAAGGAATTTGACCACGGTTTCAATCGATCACATCGTATATCAAACCTCAGTTCAGAACAACAACCACAACATGTAAAGACACTTCAGAGTTTAAAAAATAAAAATATATATATATACACACTGCAGGTTGTGGCAGTTCAATGTGCTTATTTGTTTCATAGCAGAGTAGCTGATTACTCTGGCTGTGAGGTGTTCAGCAGAGCAGCCTGGGGGGGAAAAACTGACTGTGTCTGCTCGTTTTTGTCATTAGTGCTCTGTAGCGCCTACCTGGAGGTAAAAGTCTAAACAGTTTGTGTCCAGGATGTGTGGGGTTGACAGAGATGTTAGCTGCCCTTTTTCTGACCCTAGACCTGTAAACTGCTGGATGGACTGAAGGTCAGACCTGATGATCCTCTCTGCAAAACTAATTGTTGCAGAATTATATGGACCCCAAAATTCTCAAATATGTTAAAACCGTGCATAATTTTCCTTCCACTTTACATCTAAGCACTACTTTACATCGATCACATAAAATCTCAACAAAGTACAGTGGCGTATTGGTTGTAGCTAATGAGATTTGATCTTAATGTTTTGCTGCAGTATTGCCACTTTATACAAATATATGAACACCAGAGTAAGCTGAAGTGTTGTTTGGCCTGTAAAACAAGTCATATTTTTCTTGATGTCATTTCCATTTTCAGAGGGAAATATGTCCTCCCTTCCCCCAGTTTATAAAAGTCTTCATGCATCATCTACATCAAGTGGACACACCTCTGACTTCGTAGGTTTGATTTGGAGCCAAGGTGCATGCGGGACCCAGGGTCAGGGGCTGACAGTGGGCTCAGAGTTTGATTTGACAGAAATGTCAGATGTTGAATGCTCACACTTTCAGCAATTCATTCAAATGCAAATGGAGCCTGGGCTTTCAGACACTCCTAAGGCCAGTCCTCCCCCAGCTGCACTGGTAGTTCAAGACGCCTCTTGCTCTACATGGATTTCCCCTCGCACGTCTAGTCAAGCTATTGACTTGACAACTTCAACCTCAAATGATTACCACAGTCTGGTGATGCCAGGGGAAAAGACTCCTGTGTTTTATGGTGAGGTTCCAAGTTTTGTGCTGGCCAGAATCGGAGGAGAAGAAAGCCCAATCAAGGCGGCTATGAAGGAAGGGGCAAGTTCCAAGAACCGAGCAAGAGTGTGTCTGGAGAAAAGATTCAACAGCATGTGTCCTGAAACCACAAGGCAGCAGGATAGTTGCTCTGCTGTTGTCAGCAAGTTAGTTTCAGTATTATAATGTAATCATTTTTTTAGGACGCATAATGCTGTTGTATTTTTTGCTTAGTGTGCAACAACCTCTGTTCTTCTGTTCAGTCTTTTGACAGTATTTCAGCATTCAGCAGAGGCTCAAGAAGCATTCACACATTCTCAAACACAAAAGTGGGTAAAAGCTGATCAAGCAAATCCTTTTAAGGTTTCTAGCTCCCATGTCGGAGGTGTTTCCGACCCGATAACCAACGTCTTTGGTCAGGTGGGATGGAAATGAACATCATTCAGCTTCATACATCCAGGCAGCATGTTTAATCCAACAGTTTAATCATTGATGTTTCCTGCTGCATTTGCAGGTTATTGCACACATGGCTGAACCCAACACACACCAGGGTTTAATAATGTCCCCCAGCTTTTCATTTAACTTTTACCCAGAATCCTCTGTTACAAAAACTGTCTGTCCTGACAGCAACAACCCTAGAGAGGAGGAAGAGTTGGCCATCACTGAAAGTACAAGTGAGTACTCTAATTATAACCTCACTTGATTCGTTCTCTGTTATACTACACAGGATTATAAATCTGTATCCTGTTGCTGTTTCACGCAGTGAGTGGGGCGCAACATGCCGTCTACAGAGGGCATCGCAGCAGCCCGTGCTCTGAGCCTGTCAAGGCTGCCAAAACTGCTTCAAACCCATCCAGAAAGTCCAGGAAGGGCGGCTGCAAAAGGGCTCGATCTTGCATATCCCTAACCCAACGTAGGGAGAGACACAACAGCATAGAGAGGGAGCGCAGGTGAAACCTTTTTGAAACTGTCTTGATTGAATTCGTGGAGTCCACCACAGTGTATAATTTTATTTATTAAATAGTAAAATGGTGCGCCCTCTGTTTACAATTGGTGTTGGTCTTATATTCAGCATCCAGCTGCTGCTTATACTTCTAACGCCCACTGAAGCTGCAAAGGTGGACACTAGGGCTGCACGGTATTAGGAAAACGTGACGTGGTATCGGTTAATGTCGTCGACATGACTTGCAATAAATAAACATTTCACTAAACACTTGTAAACAGTTGTTTTTGCTTTGGAATCATTGCAAACATAAAGTCATCACCATATAATTTACTTAGAGAGCATGAATGCATGGTACCTATATAATAATAAATATTTTGTGCAATCCTAGCAGTGCTTTTCTATTTTGATAATGGGTATAGTGATATTGTAATAATGCTAAATTTGCCATATATTATTCAGCTCTGGTGGACACTCACTTTTGTTAAATTGTGCAATATTCACTAAGCATTTGTTCTTCTAATTTTTAACTTATTGTAAGAACGTATAAGGAATCAGAATCAGAATCAGAAAAGCTTTATTGCCAAGTACGTTTTTGGACATACAAGGAATTTGTTTTGGCGTAGATATAGTTTTATGTTCTAATACATAATAGCCTAGGTATTGCCTAATTTTGCCAGGATAGTATGGAGCATATTTCACAGTTTTGTCCAGAATTAGTTTAATCTGTACGTATATGAACAACAAATAAGGAATGCACAATATTAGCAAATCATGAAACCGCAATATTATTTTTCAAGGTAATGATTGCAATGGTTAGGATTAATTGGAATGTATAAACCTGACTTTTGTGAAGTGCCTTGAGACAACATGTGTTGTGAATTGTTCGTTCGTTCGTTCGTTCGTCGTCCTCCGCTTATCCAGGACCGGGTCGCGGGGGCAGCAGACTCAGCAGAGACGCCCAGACGTCCCTCTCTCCAGACACCTCCTCCAGCTCCTCCAGGGGGAGCCCAAGGCTTTCCCAGGCCAGCCGAGAGACATAGTCCCTCCAGCGTGTCCTGGGCCGTCCCCTGGGCCTCCTCCCGGTGGGACGTGCCTGGAACACCTCCCGAGGAAGGCGTCCAGGAGGCATCCGGTATAGATGCCCGAGCCACCTCAACTGGCTCCTCTCGATGTGGAGGAGCAGCAGCTCTACTCTGAGCTCCTCCCGGATGGCCGAGCTCCTCACCCTATCTCTAAGGGAGTGCCCGGCCACCCTACGGAGGAAGCTCATTTCAGCCGCTTGTATCCGTGATCTCGTTCTTTCGGTCATGACCCAAAGTTCATGGCCATAGGTGAGGGTAGGAACATAGACCGACCGGTAAATTGAGAGCTTTGCTTTTCGGCTCAGCTCTCTCTTCACCACAATGGACCGGCACAGCGCCCCCATTACTGTGGCAACTGCACCGATCCGTCTGTCGATCTCCCTCTCCATTCTTCCCTCACTCGTGAACAAGACCCCGAGATACTTGAACTCCTCCACTTGAGGCAGGAACTCCCCTCCAACCTGAAGAGGACAAGCCACCCTTTTCCGGTCGAGTACCATGGCCTCGGACTTGGAGGAGCTGATCCTCATCCCAGCTGCTTCACACTCGGCTGCGAACCACCCCAGCGCATGCTGTAGGTCTTGGCTAGAGGGGGCCAGCAGGACCACGTCATCTGCAAAAAGAAGAGACGAAATCCACTGGTCCTCAAACCAGACCCCCTTGGCTGCGTCTAGAAATCCTGTCCATAAAAGTTATGAACAGGACCGGTGACAAAGGGCAGCCCTGCCGGAGTCCAACATGCACTGGGAACAGGTCCGACTTAGTGCCGGCAATGCGGACCAAACTCCTGCTCCGCTCGTACAGGGACCGGATGGCCCCTAATAAAGGGCCCCCGATTCCATACTCCTGGAGCACCCCCCAGTCACAGTCACAGTCACAGTCGAATGCTTTCTCCAGGTCCACAAAACACATGTGAACCGGTTGGGCAAACTCCCATGAACCCTCGAGCTCCCTGTAGAGGGTATAGAGCTGGTCCAGTGTTCCACGGCTGGGACGAAAACCACACTGTTCCTCCTGAAGCCGAGGTTCGACTATCGGTCTGACTCTCCTCTCCAATACCCTGGCGTAGGCCTTACCAGGGAGGCTGAGGAGTGTTGTGAATTGGCGCTATATAAATAAACTAAATTGAATTGAATTGAATATTGGTTGGAATAAATCCATATTTTCCTCACTCTGCTCTTTCTAATCGGTTCTTATAATTATATATTGGACTTATCGATTATAACGTGCCGGTTGGGGGAAAAAGCTCCAAGGTAAAACGAGCAGACCAGGCAATACAACCATTGTGATGTTCCTCTGTACTGAATTATGAAGTAACTGACTAGTGTCCTCTTTCTTAAACCCCTTTTATTGCAATAATTTAGACAGTTTCCAGCATAGATGGAAACTTTTGTGCAGATGCACATATTTGTTTTTATTTCAAAAGACAAGAATGGACACCAAAAAACCCATTTAGCATCAAAGACTTATAGAAACGTGGTTTTAATAATCCATTTGTCCTCAAGTGTTTTTCCAGTAAGCATCAGCTGGATTTAGCTTATCCTCTAAATAAAACTATTTTGCCAAATGACCCTCATCAGATTTGGTCCACATTTGAATAAATATTTAAAAGAAAAAAATGTGTATGTGAATCAGGGGACCTGACTCATTAGAATCAGAGACAAAGTTAAAGTACACAGGTTGCATTTACTGTATATGTGTCTGGTTATATACAGGAAGAGGATCCGCTTGTGCTGTGACGAGCTGAACACGATGGTACCGTTCTGTGACTCTAGCACAGACAAAGTCACCACGCTACAATGGACCACAGCTTTCCTGAGATACATCAATCAAATGTATGGAGACAGCTTCAAGGAGGTAGGTCTATGTAGAACATAGACTTATACACCCGTACGCGCAGCAGGCGTATAAAGTTCGGTGTGGAGAAACCTGACTTGCTTGTACAGAGACCTGACCTTAACCTTCTTCTACACCTTCATCTAACTGTGAACACACTCCTAAACCTTGTGGAAGATGTTTATAGAAACGTTAAAGTTGCTATTGCTGGCAAGGGTGGACTTTAAGAACAGGATATCATCAAAGTTCATGTACATGTAACAAACTCACTTAATAATAAGCCAAAAACTATTTGCACAGTCTTTTGCAAACATTTAAATGACCACTTCATTTTATGGTCTCATCATGGGCAAAGTAGAAACTGTGAAGGTCTGCCGCTGAAATCACTTGAAAAAAGATGTTTACCTCCCTGGAAAAGTGTGTAGCCATCATTGCTTTGCATGTAAATTTCCTCACATGTAAACACATCACAGCTATGGTTGCATTTAAAAGAACAGGTTTTCAGGAAGGTGTGACAAAGCGAGAAGCAAAGTTCAGGACTGCCAAGAGTGTTCAGGATGTGCTAGTCCCGGCAAGATTTTACACAATGGCTTCATGACAAACGGCAGAAAAGAAGCCACTTCTGCTCAACAAAAATAGGACACACTTAGATTCTACAGAAAGGTACAAGGATATTTTTTCAGATGAATCCTTCCAGTTGTTTGTAACATTTGGAAAACCATTTGTCCCTTGGAGCATTGGTGAATGTTGTTTGGTGCCAGTGGTGAAGCATTCTGCTACACTCCTTGTGTGATGCTGCTGAAAATAACATCGTCCAGTAGTCTGTACACTTTGGTGATGGTCAGTGTATTTTTGAGCATTATGAAGCACCATGTCACAAGGTAGAGGTTACAATAAAAATGTCTTTAAATCATAACATTACAAATTTGGTGCAAATTTGTGAACATCTTCAAGCATAAAGGCTGGTTCTCATATGGTGCATATTAGAGCAATAGTAGAAGTCATGAAAAAGGTATACACTATGTATTGATTCTTTTTATTAAGTGTATGCACTTTCAACTTATAATATGTCTTTAATTCTTCACTTCAGTATGGAAACATGTAGAAAAACAACTATTGATAATTGTAGTTGGGACAAAAACAGATTATATTGGAAATGATCGTCTCTTTTTTTGGCAGGAGTTTCAGACGATCTTCAAAAAAGAGAGAAAAGAGTTTTTCAAGTCCAGTGCCTCTTCAGGTCAGCAACCATCCAACCCAAATTCAGACGACACATTGAGCACTCCTCTGGCAGCAGAACAATGATCTACTACATGCGTATTCCACATGTAAGAGGACACTTTAAAAAAAATAATCAATAAACTAAGAGTCTGTAGGGCTTAACTGAAAAGTTGACATTTTATGTGATTGAAAAGTCCGATTATTTAACCCCACCTTAAAGAGTGGAAGGTTTCCATTGGCTAAATGAGGCTCAAAGTTTTCTGCAGTTGCATCGTAAGACCACTATGTGTCATTGTAGTGTCAGAGTTGCCAAAACCATTTCTATCCAACTGATAAACTGAAAAACAAATATATTTCACACCAGATGGCACTGTTTTCTGTTTAAAAATGGGAAGGACTCTAATGGCAAGAAGACTGTTCTTCATCCATTTTGTTTTATTAATACGTGTCACTTTTATACTTCTTTAAAACATCCAGCTGCATGATTTTTTTAGCTGAGGTTCATACCGAACGTTCTTCAACTTACTATAAATCCTATTCTGTGTATGCAGTTATGTGTTTTGGTATTTAAACTTGCAAAATAGTGAATTAGTGGAGGTATAATGATTTCATGGTTTTTAGAGTGTATATTTCTGAATAGTTTGGCTGGTCTGATATGTAGAGAAGAGTAATGTTTTACTGAAAAGTGGCTTTATTTGTTCTTACAACATGTCGCTGTAGCATTTTACTGTACATACAACAGTCACCCACAATAATAAATAGTATTTAAAGTAATGTATATTTAATAGTTACAGCACCGGTGGTACACAGTGGATGTGGTCATTGCACATTGAAAAACCCCCAAAAAATTAAAAAGTTCCTAATTTTATTAATGAATTATACATGTCCGATTTATGCATCCACAACGTTATCCTGTTTATGATTCTCTTAGCTTTAGTTAATTAACTTCAGTTTACAAGTAATATAAAAAAAACAAGCTGTAAAAAAGCAGTTAAGTCTTTTTGAATTATTCTACAAAATCTCTGGGCACATGGGACAGTACATTTACAGCTCCAGCACCTATGTCCATATTTTACACGGTCAGTTAGTATATTGAGGTAACACCTGTGATTTACACAATAAGCTGTGTGAAATGAGCGTTCACATCAGAGACGGTCACAGTTGCTGTCAGGGTGTTGTCTGCCACAATGATGATAACCGAAACAAATGGAGCATCGAAATGACAATTACAAATTCATGCCAGTTGTTATGTGACACATTTGAGTCAATACAGTTGTTCTATTGCACTTTTCCTTGCCTGATCCACTTTATTTCAAGATGTTACCTGTAATTTTCTGGGTCTCTCAGTTGCTTTGGTGTTCCTGTCACTCGTGGGATGTTCCTCCATTCACACTTGTAGATGTTATTCCTCCTTGTGATACATGTATTTAAATAAAGAGGACTTGTTGTGAAGGTTCTCTTGTCTCATTCCTCTCATGTTAACACCTCCCCTCCTGAAAGTGGAGCAGTCAGGCTGCAGGAAGTCATGTTTAATTGTTTTTGGGGTTTGAGGATTTCCCAGCCGGTGACGTTCCCTGGCAGGCTGATGTATCACAGATCCCTGGAGGACCCTGATGCCCTGTCCTGCCTGCCCTGCCAGGCTCTCCGGGCTCACCCGGATCTCCTGGAGACCCATCACGGCCATCTTTGACAATTCCAGGTACTCCAGGAAGACCTGTTGGGGGCGAGAAAAGGTTTACAAGATTAAGTGAGTATTAGAGGCAGTTATCCATATGGCGATATAAAATATCTGCCCTATACCTTGGTATCCTTGGTCCCCTGGAGGTCCATCAATGGTTTTGCCAACAGGTCCCTTATCACCGGCCTCACCAACATCACCTGTCATGAAAAACGAAACATTTAACAATTTTAGCCCTTTAAGAATTCTTTTGAGCTGTTCTTTTGGGGTGGACTGGTGATACACTAAAAACAACTTTAAGTTTGAATTTCTCAAAATGTAATTTTCTTATAGTGTTGAGGTCAGGGTCATTTTAAAAGCTTAATGTTAGCCTGCTCCAGACCTTCCAGAGCTGATTTAATGTATGTGCGGGATCATCCTCCGTTAGAGAACCAAATAATGTCTTGATCTTTTATTTTCTAGCTGCTAAGTTGAGGTAAAATGTGAATAATTTGGAGGTAGTCCTCTGTCTTAAATACTCCACCCAAGTTGTTCAACAAAACAGATCCACAGCATGATACTACTTCTTGAGGAAGCTTAGGTCCTTTGGTGTTTGCAGCAAGATGCTGCATATCTTCTATAAGTCTGTTGTGGAGAGTGTGATCTCTTCTGCCATCATCTGCTGGGGAAGCAGCATCAGAGCCAGGGACTTAAAAAAGCTCAACAAGCTGATAAAAAAGGCTGGTTCTGTTCTGAGGACTCCTCTAGAACCTCTGGAGATCATTGTGGAAAGACGGATTCTTCATAAAATGAAGAACATTATGGAGAACCCTGAGTATCCTCTTCATGAGACTGTCCTACAACAACAGAATGTCTTCAGTCAGAGGCTTCTTCAGATCTGCTGTAAGACGGAGCGCTACAGGAGATCCTTCCTGCTCACAGCCATCAGCATCTACAACGGCTCTTTGAGGAAACCTTCATAATATGAGCTATAACAACATTTAATTTCCCTTTGGGATTAATAAAGTATTTTTGAATTGAATTGAATTGAATGATGCTGCCGCCACACTGTCACTCTCAGGACACCCCTGCTTGAAAATCAACACTTTCAATCTCAAATAAAATTTGCAGATTCGCTCGTGGATAAGACAAATATTTTATGGTCAGATAAATGAGGATTTCAAAACTAAACAAACTGCCAACTGTTATGCATGGTGGTGGCAACATCATGCTGGGGGTCTGTTATGTAAGCAATAATGAAGATTGTATTGTTTTTTACTTCAACTCAACTACTTTGACACTAGTCTTCAGCAGCTGATGGACGGTGCATTACTCACGCCACCACAAACGTCCTCTGGTGTCCATTCTTTGTTAATCGAATAGTTTACATGTCCATCATTGTGTTGCCTAAATAGGACAATTGCTTGGCCCCCGTGTGGTAATAATTTGGACTGAATTCAACACAGTTTGTGCACTTTGTTGAGAACTGTATAATTCTTCGTACCTCTGGGACCTGGATCTCCAAGTTCTCCTGGCAGACCTCTGTATCCTGGTGGTCCACGAGTACCTGGATGCCCAACAGAACCAGCAACCCCCGGCTTTCCTGGAGAACCTGCAGGGCCGGGGCGGCCCACCATTCCAGGTGCCAGGGGTCTTCGCAGGTTGGCTGCTAGCTGTGCTATCTGGTCTGCATGACAGAGAACACTGTAAGGTATAAACTCTTCAATATTTATTTTACTCAGCATGTAAATGTGTGGATCGTAATTGGAGATCCGGTTTAAGATCTCTCACCATCAATCATGGAACCACACAGCTCTCTGATGTGCTGCTCACTTGCCAATTTTCCCTGAAACACAAGAGGTCATGTATGAAATGTAACCTCATTTTGGTGATAAAACTAGAGCTGTTTGTAAAAAAAAAAAAAATCCCACTCACAGGTACACCTGTCTTTCCTGCGATTCCTGGCTGACCCTGTTCCCCTTGGAAGCCCATTGGTCCTTGTTTTCCTGGAGGTCCTCTTGCCCCAATCTCGCCTTCTGGACCCGTTACACCTTTGGGCCCCAGTTCACCTCTCTTTCCTGACTGCAATTAGCAATAATTATCAGTTTTGATTGCTCAGTATGGTTTTATCCAATACCTTTTATCCAAACTCCTAAAGAGATTTAATCGCTGACTAAACACCACCAGAAAAATAAACTTGGCGAGGGTGGGTTCATATGGACTCTTCTTGACTGATAATTACTCCAAAGAGCACAGCAAACAGTAAGTGAGACTAAGGGAGTGAGGCTCATCAACGCTGTGTCGTTAATTACACAAATTGTGCTGCAGCTTAGTGTGACTTGTTTTTCCCTCATGGCGATAGCAGCAAACAGGCCAATGGAGCTAAAGCTGCAGTGCCTTTCTCTAAATAATCCTATTAAACCTGGAATGTGAAGCCGGGCGTGCATATGCCATGACTTTGACAAGTGGGCAAAAACTGCTCAAAGTGAGGCGCCATTTTTAATGTTTGGAGAAGGAACAGACGCAGAGGGAGTTTGGAGCAAACTTGCACTGCTAATTACACCCACACAGCATCTGAGGTATGTTTGGCAAACAAAACAGTATTTGGAGACATGCTTTTAAAGATGAGATTTTGTAAATATGGGATTAAGTATCTTACCTCTCCTTTTTGTCCAACTGGCCCAAATGGACCCTGAAAATAAAGGCATTCTTTAGGTATTCAAGCATTTGGCTACAGGTGGGTCTCAGTATTTTTGGATGTCATCAAAAAGACCATTTATTTCATTACTGCAATTCACAAAGAGAAACGTGCACATACTGTATATCATTACACACATTTCTAATAATTTTGATAATTATGGCTTATAGCCAAGATTCAGTTTCGTATAACTAGAATATTACATAAGTACCAATAGAATAAGGGATTCTAGTTCAGAAATGTCCTCCTACTGAAAAGCATTTCTACAGTAAAAAGCACTAAATACTTGGCTTGGGCTCCTTTTGCATGAATTACGTTATTGATTAATGGCAAGGTGGCAATAAGCCCGGCTAACCGTTGATGCTTTAAGAAAGCCCAGGTTGTTTTAACAGCAGCCTTCAGCTTGTCTGCATTGTTGGGTCTGGTGTCTTCCTCTTGATAATCCACCATAAGTTCTCCACAATGTTCAGTTCAGGTGAGTTTCCTAACTATTAACCACAACAATACTATGGGCTTTAATGTGGTACCTGCTGGAAAATGAAACCAGCATCCCCATAAAGCCGAAGGAAGCATGCAGTGCTTTAAAATTTCCTGGTAGACATCTAACTTTGGACTTGATAAAACAAAGGTGGACCAACACCAGCACACGGCATGGCTCCCCAAATCCTCACTGACTGTGAAAACTTCACATTAGACTTAAAGCAACTTGAATCTTGTGCCTCTCCATTCTTTCTGCAGACTCTGTGAGGTTCATTTCCTATGAAATGCAAAATTTACTGATAAGAGGACATTGGACCACTGTCCAGTCTGTTTTTCTTCTTAGCCCAGGTAAGATGCTTTTGATGTTGTCTCTGGCGCAGGAGTGGTAAACACAACGCCCATCTTCTTGATACATCTGTGACTCCAACTGACTCCAGCTACAGTGAAGTTGCTTATTTTTTAGTGAAGTTCTGCAAGATGCCCTTCCTGTATTTTTCAATTATCCCAGACGGGACCCTTTAGAAACCTTTTACTGAAGGTGCACTATTTGCACAGAAAAACAGGTCCATAATAAAAGGCATTGAGTCGTTCAGAAATGGCACGAAAGAGACAACCACCCCTCTTTTATGAAAGTGATCACCATTGGCCAACCAAGACAGTGCTATCCAGATGATAGTCAAGGAGGGCGCTGCATATCCATCAGGGTACAGGTTTACTTGTAGGTAAGTCATACTACAGCACAGAAGTCGGAACCAGCCAACACTTTCCCCTCTTGTTCTGAGTGGAGGCTAAAATGATTGCAGGACTCTCTGGACGTCTGTGAACTTCACCTATTATCGTCCCTTCTCTCTCTTCCAAACTCTTTTTCCTTCATTTAAAGTTACTGTTAAGTCATGAAATTCCTAATTATACCATGAAAAATAATATTTCTCTTGACATCTGAAAGATAAAAAAATACTTGAGAAGTTTTAATCCGTTTAATTCTAATAGTAAAATAACCCCTGTTCTTTTCTAACTTTGTGCAAGTAATGTGCCATTTATTTTTTGGTCATGTTTATTTTTTATTAGTTATTTAGAGTCTCTTTGTTTTTACTTTAGTTATTTTTCTAAAAAGTAAATATTAAAATTAAAAAAACAAATTTGTTTTTCTTTAATTGTGGATTGCTCAAGATGCAACATCTTATTGCTAAGTAAAGAGATTCATTTTTGGATGAGTCATTTAAAAAGTTGCGTATTCTCTACTACTGCAGAGTTTTGCTGTATTGAACAGCTGATTAGTGCTGAAAAAGTCAAGAGTCACCAGTTAGATTAGGACAAAAATACTTACAGGCTCTCCATTCTCTCCTGGTAAACCATCACTTCCTGCCACGCCCTACAGAATGAGACAAAATTTCAATTTGTTGATTAAATATCTGAAAACACGCGTCCTAAAGGCCCCCAAAACGTCCTGTGTTCATCAATACTGAAGAAAAACAACATGGTCTACATTAAATGCAGATCTTACGATTGTTAGCTTCTGTCAGACAGCTGGAGAAGAACACTGAAACGTGATGATCAGATAAGTTTTAACTGACTTACTATGTCTCCCTTTGGTCCAGAAGCTCCAACTGGACCCTAAAGAGGTGGGAAACAGAGAGGGGGTAAATATGTAAGAGACATGCCGAGCATTTGCTTCTCTGTGAGAGGGAAGGAAGGGGGGATGGAGGTAGGCTAGTTGACGGAAATCTGGACTGACATAAAGGCCAGCTTTGTTCTGTCTTCAGGTTCTGAACAGGAGGCCACCTTGTGTCCGTGCGTTCTCCTGGCGGCAGTCTGAGTTTAAACTGATAAAGCCGAGGATGGATGACCTGGTTATTACCTCATATGATCACAAACATCTATGCAGTGTCTGTGTGGAGTTATTGTTTCCATCCTTTCAAATTGACAGTGAATAGGAAACGTTTTGAATGTTAACTCGACCAAACAGAACTTCTAGGGATGTTCATTTAAACTCCTTTTTTCTAAATGATCTCAAAATCAATCTGGTTAAGGAAAACAGTACAAATTTAAGGCTCAATTGGATCCATTTACTGTAGGAACTCACTCTTTCACCAAACTCTCCTCGGAGTCCCGTTGGCCCTGGAAGACCTGGGTCGCCCAAGGCTCCTTTGACTCCCTGCAGCAGAAGTCACACACACAAAATCAGCAACTTTACCTAAAAATAATAATAACTTAAATAAAACATGATAATTTGGGATTTCATGCCACTGACCTGGAAGCCTTTAACTCCATGAGGCCCAGAATTGCCTGCTGGTCCAATACCTCCCTGTTAGAAAGAGACATAATCATGTGACGCTACTAGACTATTAATGAGGCTATTTCGATTCAAAGAACAGGAAGTAAGCAAACTGATGCTGTCATTGTGAAATATTTGTTATGCCGCACAGTATGTTATAAGACCGTTTTCTATTTTGGTTTCCTGCAGAGTCTGATTTGAGACAAAGGCCTTTCCTTTTCTGATCCCCGCATGTATTTCTACATCATTAATTAACGTCACTCATGTAAGCTTCTGAATCTAAAGGGATACTCGTATTGCCTTTGTAGCATATAAATAGATGCAGAGGCCAAATGCTATTATTATGCTATTTCAGTTTAATTTAGTTGTGGCATGCTATTTGTTAAGGTCTTTTAGCATTAGTGTTTTATATTACTTCCATTCTTTCTAATTATCAAGAACTCATGAAAACTGGAGGTGAGATTGTTTTTTTAACATGCTGGAAAATATTTAACAGTTTAATCTCAATATTTTCCTGACTTAAAACAAGACCGTCTTAATTCATTCGCTGTAAATGCATTTACAGGTTCAGTAACTATCACTGGTCAGCAGTTTTCTCAGTTTATAATGAGAGTATGAACTTACAGCCACGCCTCTGGGACCTGCTATCCCCCTGTTTCCTGGAACGCCAATTTCACCCTGAAGAAAATAGATTGTGGAAAGTCAGAAGATCCTTAAAAGTGTGCACCTACAGGTTATGCGACTATGAAGAGCGGTTGATGACTCTCCCAACAATCCCATCAGATACATACAGGAATACCTGGCTCTCCAGAGGGTCCTTGCTCCCCAGACTTCCCTGGATCACCCTGGTATAAAAAGAAGTGAGGATGAACAACTGATCTTCATGGTTCTTGACACTAGGTTCTGACTGTTCTCTTGTCAAAATACTCACAACTTGTCCTTTTGACCCCTTTGCTCCAGCTTTTCCAGGCAAACCCTTGAAAGGAAGAGAAGGGGTGTTAAATGTAAGGTAATTTTTAATCCATCAAGCTTTATTAGCATATTCTGGTCCACAAAAACGTCTGCATGCTAAATTTTTTGTAGTGTATCTAGAAGTTGTAAGATGCAGACAATGATGCCTTTGGGAGGATTCCTAAGACGTCATTGACTGCAACATACAGCGTCTGCATCTTATGTAGGGTAAATATTATTCTAGGTGAGTAAAACATGGGTTTGGCTTTATTCCAACATACGAAATAAAGTAATAAAGTTACTGTCACGGCCTTCTTTGTCCCAAAACAAAAATGTCCAAGCAAAGCCAAGGGTGGTAACAGGTGGTTTGTTTCTGAACACACTTCCAACAACTTTATTTGAGAAATATATGCTGTTAATTTCTTGCAAAATTATAATCCAAATAATTATCTAATACTTTATTAAACTCAGATTTAAACAAAAGTTAACTTTTCCTATATCTTCCAAAAACTGGTCAAAAAATAATTTTTCTGCACCTCCCGTCCTCACCCAACATTTGACAGGCAAAAAAGAAAAAACGCCCCGCATTTCCTCCCGGTGTGCTAATTATCTCCTAATTTATGTCAGGGTCAAAAGGTTACCAAACTAATTATTCATTTCTAAATATATAAAAATGTATTTACAGATTTAGCTTAAGTATATTCTTACAGTTTTAAAAATAAAATCAATAGGTTCCAATAAGCGACAATTCCAATAAAGTGATAAATCATAGAATAAAGAATCCACTGATTAATTAGTTACTTACAGGAAGTCCATTTGGTCCTTTCTCACCAACTACTCCATGACGTCCAGGATCACCCTGTGGGCAGAAAGCAAAACCCTCTGACCCTTTTAAGTCTCAGCTTATGCAGAAGTATATTCCAAGAGGAGGTCCAGCTCACCTTCTCGCCATCCAGCCCTGGTGCTCCATCTTTCCCATCTCTTCCAGGTATACCCTGTCAAAGTAATCAGATATGACCCTCACGGACCTGAACGTACATTAAACATTCAGATTTTTCAAATTTAAACTTACAGGCTCCCCTTTGGGTCCTGCTCCCCCCAGAGCTCCTTTGGGACCAATTTTGCCCTGGTAAAAGACACATACCGTGGACGTTATTAACTAGAACAATTGCATTTCCTGCTTAAATATTGTCTGCATTAAATTCTGATCAACTGAAAAACTGAAGCGAAGCAGAAACAGTTCCTAAAGAGTACAAACTTAATTCGAAAATATTAGTAGAGAATACATCTCATGAATATCTGAGCAGTAGAGACTCAGATGCGTTATTGGAATATTTATACATTTAACATGGTTTTAAAATAAATGTTATGTATTTTCTTAAGTTTAAATCTCAATGAACGTGTTCAAAAAAATGTTTCATCCTTTGTAATATTTGGATAATATTGGGAAGTAAAAAAGGGTTACTGGTAGAAATTAAAAGGTGAAAGTAAAAACATAAACTCCAGTTTTCCTATGAAGCAAAAACTGTAATAAAATTAAGAAAATCTGAGTTTATATGTGTAGGAGATCTTTACATTGTAGTCTATGGACAAGTGGAAGGGGTTTTCCTGTTTCTTAGCCAAGTAGCAAAAATTGCTTAACTTACTCTTTTTTGAAAGTCACGCTATGTAAAAGATAACAGATTTTCCTACAATTTGATGGATAAACAGCTGACTGTAGTTGTGTAAATTGTAAACGGCTACTTCTTAATTGTTAATGGTGTCATATAAGCCTATAAAGGCTGGGCACATGATGTGCATGACACTTGAATATTAATTAATTAATTCATTCATTCATTCATTCATTCGTTAGAGGGGTGGCAATATGAAGAATACGATTGCAAAAATTGTGGAATGAACGAGGTCGGCTAAGGATTGAGTACCGTCATCCTCCTTATGCAAGAAAAACGTCATTAAACTTAAACTAAGATTTTGTAAAAACATTGAAATACACTGAAGCATTTGGTGATACCCCAATGTCTTGTAGCACGTCTAACATTTGAATGGATTTGTAGCTGAACGTAAGGTGAAATAGTGAGAACAAAGTGTGTTGAATATTTTAAAAAGTGTAAAAGTTAGAAATAACCAAGGTGTGTGAATGGTTGAAACAGCACAAAGATGGCAGAAGAACTCAGAGGGCAAAAATGTATGAAAAAGAGTAAAGAATTAAATTATGCCAATAGTTTACATGCTTTACAGCATTAACAAAATGATTGTGTCTCATATATATAAAAAAATTTAAAAACATTTTTTGACTTACAATTTCTCCTTTAGGTCCCTTAAATCCCTGTGGTCCCTTTTCCCCAACATCGCCCTGCAGACATCAGATGAAACACACACCCAGCTATTCATTGATGGGACCGGCCATCCTTTTTTGCTGTGAACTACCAACAAACAACATTGCGCCGAACAAAATGAAACAAACAAGGAGTGACTCACTGTCTTTCCAATGATTCCAGCTATGCCAGGCTTGCCTCTGAAACCTGGGAGGCCCTGGAGACAAACAAATGACACTGAAGTCAGCTAAGGCTTCCAGACCTGTCCGACTTTTGTAGAGGGACTGGCAGTGAAAGTAATGAAGGAAGGAGGGATCCTGCTATAAAGTTGCTTACTCTGTCCCCTGCAGATCCCATTGAGCCTTGTAGACCTCTCAGACCACGTGGCCCCTGAAACACAGCATGAATGCACCATGAAAACGCAGGAAAACACGCTTTGAAGGTAAAACAGCTGATAAAATTTGCTGTAATTTTCAGTTATGCGACAAATTCTCTTCCTGAATCCCACCTGAAGACCAACAGTTCCTGCAATACCCGGTGGTCCCGGTGGACCAGGGTCCCCCTAGAGATAACACAGGACACTTAAAACCACCATCAGATATGTCTCATAAATAACAGCTGATGTATTTGTCTCACATGTTCAGTTCACCTTCTCTCCGTCTTTTCCAGGCTCTCCTTTGTCTCCTTTGTGTCCAGTGTGTCCCTGTGTGGTGAAACATGGATCGAAAAAAGCAGGTTAGTTGACACAGCAGTGTGTAAGTCCAAACAGCTAAAAATAAACTGTTTACCTTAAATCCTGGCATCCCAGGTGGGCCGGGGGGACCGGGAGGGCAGATAGCAGGACACTGCAGAAGACAGAGACATGATGCGGAGGACTCCACATTCACTGTGTGGAAAACACATATTCAGTTTACAGCGTTTGTGGTGTGCAGTGCATACGTCTTACCAGGAGATCACCAGTAAGATCTTGAAGGGTACCAGGAAGCCCCTGACAGGAAAAAAATGTACAAATCACAAATATTTCATTTCTTGCTTTCGGCTGGAAGCAGTAGCAGATACAATGAGATGTTAGTAATTGCACTTACTGGGGGTCCATCAGGGCCAGGAGGTCCTGGAAGTCCTGGAAGACCCTCTGGACCCTAACAGATTATAAAGGCACTGGTGTTAGGACCTTTTTAGCAGCTTCAATTTAAAAGATAAATTAACTAAATCTATTGCTTTTATTCAACCAGATATAATCCCTCACTTTGGTGCAATGCTTAAGGTCCACCTCTACTTCAAATCTTCCTTTTTTGTCTTCTCGCAGTAAAGTTTGGTAGTTTGACACAAGAAGTCAGATTAACAGCGCCTTGCAAAAGTATTCAACCACTCTGTTGCAGTTCTAGATGTATGTTTAGGATCGCCGTCCTTCTGGAAGGTAAACATCCAACTAGGTTTCAAGTCTTTTGCAGCCACCAACAAGGTTTCTTGCAGGATTACCAGGTATTTCGTTTATTCATCTTGCCACCAACTCTGACCAGCTTCTCAGTCTGTGCTGAAGAAAGGAATCTCCACAGCATGATGTTGCCACAAACCTGTCACCCAGAGTGTTCGGTGTATGCAGAATGACAGGCTAAAAGGTTTGATTTCGGTCTCATCTGACCAGAGCACCTCTTTCAACCTGTTTGCTGTGTCCGCTACATGTTTTGTGGCAAAGTGCATGGATGGTCCTGTGTTGCTCTATCACATAAAACCCAATTAAAACATATTAGGACTGTGAAAAGTCAAACAAATACATTTGCAAGGTACCGTAATACTTACTTTTCGAACACTTATACACTGAAACTAGGCTCTGATGCTTAATAGAAATCCTTTCACGTATTTTAAAAGTCCATAATCTGACAGAGAATGAAGCTTCATTATGACCTTCTGAAATACGTATGCATATCCTTAACTATATCCTTAACATACACACACACACATATATATATATATACTTACTGCTGATCCCTGAGGCCCGACTCCGCCCGGCAGCCCATTGGTTCCTGGTAATCCCTACAAACAAAAGTCACATTGTGTGTGTTGAAGGCATCAGAGTACAACAAAATACGACAAATGCAAGCAGATTATTTCAAATGAAAACGTTTACTCACTGGGGTTCCTGGTCTCCCCCTGCCCTACGGAAGACACAGGAAGGCAAATTAAGTCACACCAGGAACCAAGATTTTACTGACAAAAAAAACATCCATCATAAAGTTTTACACTGCAGCTAATGTGTTTTCAATGTCAGCAGTTTTCTGGTATAAGAGTCTGAAGGGGAAACAGTATCATCTGTGTCCTCATCTTCTAGCTGCCTGTTTAAAGCTGATTTTAACAGCATGAAAAGATCCAGTGTTTAAGTGAAGCAGGTACACATAGGATTACACAAAGACAAATATCTGTGCTATCTGTTGTAGATGTATAGTGTGTGTGATTGCTTACAGGAGGTCCAGGTGGCCCCGAAGGTCCAGCTTCACCCTGTTGGCAGCAAGAGAGAACACAGTGGACTGAGAAATCCAGCTGGGTTTTAATGAAAAAAATAAGGAATCTGTGCGAAATTAGCACTATGAGGTGTGTCAGGTTGTGGCCTGGAGGCTGTTTAACAACCTGCATCCAGAGCTGTGTTTGGCTGAATCCCTGGATTCTTTATAAAAACAAGGTTTATATGAGCATTAGCACTTTTTCATTTTTATCTTCTTATACATGTGTCTCCTGTGGCTTTTAAATTTCGAATGCCCTATTTTTGTGTTTTTAAATCTTTTAATTTAGATTTTTTGTTTTTCTGTGAGAGTAACTTTATAAAATAAAAGTTTTTTAATTTACTCAAAATATCCAGTATCTATATCCTCTTTATTTGTTACATGTGGGCTTAAACGTGCATCTCCAGAGTTTATACTTGAGGAGGCAAATAATTACTAACATTTCATTTTGTATTTTTTGCTGTTGAGACAGCTTTCTACTTGGCAAAAAAGGAAATACATATATCTTCATGTGGAAAAGCATTATCCAAATAATTTATAAACAACAGGTAAAAAGATGTGAGCTCTTTGTGTTCTGTGCTGTGAATAAGCATTTGGTCCCTTACAGATTCAATCTGTTTTATTTCTCTTTCACAACTAAATGTTTCAGATCATCAAACAAATATTTAATTAATTAGGATAACGAGTAAATACAAAACGCTGTTTTCAAATTATGATTTTATTTATAAAAGAAAAAAAAAGCTTTCCAACTGGCTCCTTTGGGAAAAGTAATTGTTCCCTAAACCTAAGAATTGGTTGCTTGACTCTTGTCAGCAACAATTGCCATCAAGTGTTGGTGATAATTGGCAAATTTACTCTGGAGAAGCTTTTTTTGCCCTAAATCTCTTGCGGATCATCCAAATATGTTCTAGCAAATGTGACAGGATCCTTTGTGTTCCTTTTGGTCGCCAGTGGATGCCATTTTTGCCTTTGTCTTTTTCTTGTTTAATCATAAATGCTGACCTTAATTGAGGCAAATGAGGTCTGCAGTAGTCCCCATGATGAATCTTAGAGTAAATTTGGTAGAGCGTCCAGGAAAGTATCACACCTGTCCCAAGTTCTCTCCATTGTTGGAAAATGGTTCACACTGAAGATCCAAAGCCTTAGAAATGGCATTGGATCCTTTTCCAGACTGATAGATGTCAATGACTTTATTTCTCATCTGTTCTTATAATTAAATAGATCTGGGCATGATGTGCCTACTTCATGTTGTCATTCAGGTTCTGTTTAAGTGATTCCTTTATTCTAACATCCCTGCAGTAATCAGGACTTTGCATGGCTTGTGAAACTAAAGTCAGCTTTAACAAAGGGGGTGGCATTGGGCCGGGTTGGTTCATATTATTTCCATTGCAAATGAAATCGTGATTTAAAAACTAGTTTTTTTTATTAACTCAGGGTATGTCTAATATTTAAAATGAATTACATGATCTGAAATATTAAAATGTGAGACAGTCTCTGTAAGTCCACAGTGAGGGGATGAAGAAGCTGAAAAATAACTCGGTTAGTTGTTTTTTAGTTGTTGACTTTTACTTTCCTAATATAATTAAGTTTAGGTTTTTTTATTTTTACTTTATATATATATATATTTTTTGTAGATGAGTTTTCACAATGACAAAATAATGATAAAGTGAACAGAATTTAAAAACTACTTCGTTAGACTTAATAAAATATGGTTCTGGATACTTTCCATTAACGTCCGCTACTCTGCAAGTCTTTTTTGCCTGATTTTAAATAAAAATGTAAAACAAATGTCCACCAATACTAGTTGTACCTAATTAGATCTGTGTCACATCTAAACTTTGTATCACGCTTAATCACTCAGAGCCAGCTGTCGCAGCATAGTTATCTGCATAATTATGGACATGAGTTAAAACTGGCTTCCTCATTTAGTTGGCTAATTAGCTGGGAGGTGGCGGCAAAGAGAGGACAGTGGTCACTGATTCTCTGTTATTTCATAAATCTGATGTATTATGATAACTATAATTCTTGTTAGATCACAGGATGTTCTCTTAATGACCATTCAGAGTTTATGAGTTGTTTCCTTTAGAAAAAGAGTCTATATCGCCCACAGTTTTTCCTACTGGTGGGAAACGGGGCACATTCCAGGCCGGATTAGGGAGAGGCAGAAAATATAACCTCATCCTGATCCCTCATTAATAATATTCCTCACCAAGAAGTTGAGCCAATTAGACAAATTTGTGGTGACAGAGAACACAGGCCTCGTGCCTATGAGAGCCTCCAGATTGAACAGAACCAGAACAACCTGCAGGGTCATGATGGGTCCTGATAGTTGCTGACTTTAGCTGGTTGATCCAGGGCAGGCTAGGGGACATTTCAGGTTTTAAAATCTTGTACTTGCATCCTAAAATGTATCCGTCAACATCACTGGAGGATCAGAAGATACACTTACTGCTTCCCCTGGCGGTCCATCTCTGCCAGCAGGACCATCAGGACCAGTCAAACCCTAGGGATGAATAGCACCATCATTACTTCTTCCACTGCTGGTTCTTAAATAACCTCAATAACCAATCATTTACAGCTTCTCTTCAGGAGATGTGAGATTAATGGAAGCCCTGAGGATTTGGACCCTTACATCAATTCCTGGAAGTCCTGGCAAACCTGGTTTTCCTGGCAGTCCTGATATTCCTGCTTTACCCTTAGGGCCCTGCAAAAGATCCAAGGGAGATTTAATAAAGTGTTATTTAGCCAGTTTAACTAGAGATATCTACATTTTATAAACAGACAAAACAGTGTTTTGTGTGTAGCTGAATAATCCTCAGAACTTAAAAAAAAAAATACTTAATGTCACTTAAATAACCAATTTAAATGTTTGTTTAGCCCACTGCTGCAATGTAGACACAATTTAGGGATATGGAGTTAAGCTTTATCTTTATATTTTCAGGTATTTATTACAGTAACAATTCAAAATTAGAGTATCTCTTGCTGTGTACAAACAGACCCCTGCAAACACAAACAATGCTGTAAAATAAAACTACTCAAAATCTCTATTAAAGCTGCAACTTCAGTTACATGAAGCAGTACAAATAAACCATTGAACAGTTCACAGCAGATGCCTTCAATCACATTTTTAGATATATTGATATTTGTTGAAGGTCTCATTGAACCAACTGTGGTAGAAATAATTCAAACAGCAAAAGCAACACCCACCAACCGGTTGGTCAGATTTATGACGTTTACAAACATTATCAGTTGTTCAAAGGTGGGTAGTAAAGAGTTAAATTTACTCGAGTAACTTTAAAAAAAATAGTTCTTCTAGGAGTAGTTTTACGTCACAGTCCTTTTACTTCTACTTGAGGAATATTATTTTGAAGTATCGCTAGTCTTACTTGAGTAAAATTTCAGGCCACTCAGACTGCTTCGAGTTTGTTCACTAAATGAAGAACAAACGTGTTTTAACCAAACATGCAGCAGGCGCAGACACACACCTAGAGTTTATGTTAAAGTGGGACCTCTTGTTTATACACCAGCTTCATTGTTCTAATGTTATTTTCTATTTGATAAGCCTGTGTGCTATTAGGTGGTGAAGTGAACAAAATATTTTTTTTGTCAATGGTAGTTCTAACACGTAAACCTTACCTGCTGTAATTATTGGCTTCAAAAGCTTGAAATGGAAATGTGTATTTCTTCTGCCTGAATTTGTTATGTTGTAGTTAGATTTACATTTTTTATTTTATTTCTTATAATCATCATAACATCTGATGTTATGATCAAACGGTTACTCAGTACTGAAGCAACCTTTTTACCAAATACTTTTTTAATCTGACTTGAGTAATTTTTGGTTACCCTACAGATCTCTGGTAAGAGTTTATTGTTAACATAATAAATCACATTTCCAATCATGATAGATTTGTTACCTGTACAATAAATGATTCTATAATTGTCAATCTCTGATACAATCACCTGAAGATTTATCCTAAATAGCAACATTTTTTTGTGGTAGGGCTCATAATGACAAAGCCTTCATTTTAATCACTTTTTTATGTTTGCATCATGGTTGGATTAATGTGACGAGATCAAAAAAATGCTTAAAAATTTTTAAAAAACAACAACTTTATTTTGACTTGTTGCAAAGACGTCAACGGAAATAAAAATGTTGCAACCCTTAATAAAACCTTTTGTGTATCTGTCTCCTTTCACCACGCCCACAGTTTGTCAGAATGGTTGTAATACTTACAGCTTTCCCTGGCAGCCCAGGAGGTCCAGGTTTCCCCTGTCAACCAGAAAAAATAAGTTCGATTTTAACATTTTTCAGTCATAAATGACTAAAATGACTTCCTCCCCAGTGTGAAGATCTTCTGTGTTTAACTGCAGTTGAGAGGAGCAGGTTCTGCATCTTATTCATCTGTAACCCAAGCAAGGAGTGCATTAACTGCTTCACTATTTACAGTTTCACTTCCCTGCAGTGACTTGGGGAGAACAAACAGCTCTTGGCTGAAGCCATGCAGACTGGTCACATGTTGAAAGACTCAGTGTGGTTTGAGGAAGGTGCAGGGAGGAGGTGCGAGCTGAAACCCTAGATGGTCTCACAGAGTTGGGGAATGTATGAATGGGTCCTCTGTGTGCCCAAACCGTACTGGAGGAATATAAATATTCAGAGCTAAAATGGGATGAAATGTTCTGTATCAGTGACATTTAAAAGGATTCTTCTGTATTAACTGGCATTGACAATTTATAAATTAAAAGACAGTGTAAGCAAAATCTTATATAAATTGTGATTTCCATATAAAGGATGAGTATTTCAGTGTATTCTTTCCACTTTTACTGACATGATGCACTTAATTTTCTATAAAATAATATTAATTACCCAAGGAGACTTGCAGTTTTTAAGCAATAAACAAGCCTTGCCTCCCTAAATCCAACAGGTAATCATTAAATTAATGTAGGCGGAGCTACAGGAGGAGTCAGTGAGATAAAACCTTACATTTATAGACATTGTGCTCCATTTATGCACAAAAAACGTGCCTGAAATCCAAATGTAAAAATACACCACGAGAACAGTCACCTCTAGAATGTTTTCTAATGAGTGGGCAGATGGGGGTCACTAATAATGAGATGAGGTGGAGGTTGCACACTCAATCCAAAAGCCATACCTGAATTTCTGGAGTTAAATTATGTCATCATATAACACATAAAATAAATAAATTACTAAACATTGGCCATTGAGGCGTATCCACTTCCCTCTTAAATCTTCATTATAAAAACAAAATTAAACAACGTGAGACAGTTTGGCCGGGTGGGTAAAAAGTCAAATCTAATCACCACTACTGGTTTATAGTTAAACCTGTTAAGGTCCAACTTTCAGGCAAATTCTGAGTGCATCCCAGGTGTCTGGTCAACTCACATCAGTGCCATCCCTTCCTGGTTGTCCTGGGGGTCCTTGTGGCCCAGGGGGTCCTCTGAGTCCAGGTCTCTGTGAGATAAAAAGCATTAAAACAAGACGGTTTTGCCTGAACTACATTTAAGATCTGATGAGAAAATTTGGCAAGATGAAGCCTGACAGAAATGATCCAATTCTATTAAGTTTATGTATATTGTGCCAAATGTCACCATCTCAAGGAACTTCACAAGACACCTTCAGTTCATCTAAAGGAATATACCATCAAATGAATCCAATGCAATGCCACAGCACACCATGAAAAACATAAAGAAAATACAAATAGAAGACGCTTTAATCCTCCTTTGTGCAGAGTTTATTATGTTAGATTATCAGTGTTTCTTTTGCTCACTTCATTGAACAAATGGATCTCTGTGAGGACTTCGCAGAAGCACTCCTGAACTCAGTTCTGAGCGCTGAATGAACAGAGGCTGCATTGTGCACACTGACCTCCAATCTGCACATTCCACAGGTTCAGAGAAAACATAAAGCTCCGACTGCAGCAGCTATGGACTGACCTGCACACAGTTTAATCTGAATTGATAAATGAGCAGATTCCTGGTTGACTGCAGGTAAAACAGCCTTTGAGTTATCATCCACAAAACAATAATAGGACCCATCGGGCCCTGCATCACACGTCCGTCAGACACTAAAACATGGTGCAGGTGTCTTCAGCAGAGGAAAGATGCAGCTCTTGGATGAGCCTTACCTGGGCTGAGGATGATGACAGAAGCTGGCACAGAACGAGCACCGAAAGAGCAGAGAACCCTGTCATAGCTCCCTGCACGCCCTCACAAACCCGGGTTTATGATTAAGAAAGGTCAAATCCCCTGCTCCACTTCCAGTCTCTTCTCTGTTCCCTCGAGCGTTTGCACGGAGCACTTCCTTCACCTGATGCCCGCAGCCCCTGAATGGCTTTCTCTTTGCTCCCAGATAAACCCGAGCCTCCAGTCGAAGGGGCTGAACTCAGACAGGCTGCTTGCCTGCAAGGGTGAGGGGTGTGAGGGAAGCTGGGGGGTCACCCAACTTGGACTTCCAAGAAAGTGGGCTGAGCTAAAAGTGTTCAACTAACCAATTAGAAAGTGTTCAAAACCAAAAGGAAATCATACCATTTCACATTTTGTCAGCTTTCAACAACAAACTTAGACTTTTATGTTACAGACATAACACGTAGTAGAAAACTGGAATAATTTATTTAAAATTATTTACAAACAAAAATCTAAAACCCTCAAATAAAACCTGAAGCAACATGTAGCTTTTTAGAAGTAATTAAGAAAAGAGTAATTTAATAAACTTCAAAATGCAATAAAAATAAAAAGAATCAGTAAATTAAAAACAGAGTAGGCAAATCATTGAAACCTGCATTTAAAATCTGACAGGCTGTCTGTAAAGATCTCCGACCCAAATGAGAGAAGGGCTGCACAAGAAACATCTTCAAAAGCCAGGTCTCCTCAGAAGGTGCAAACGTGCCCCTTCTGATTATGTAAAGGAACACCAAACATGGGACACTGAAAAGCAGAAAGTTTATTCTCTAATGAGAAACAAATATCTGGGTGGTCCTGATGGCTTTCAGTGATGCCAAGATCCACGTGGTTTTGTTTTCTACTCAGCACAAAGTAGGAAACTACATGATGGCCAAAGAGCTTTAGGTTGTACAGGGGCATCAAACCACTGCTGGCTACGTAGAGACGTTGCAGAGCGCATTCCTCTTGACAGAGGGCCAACGGCTGTGGTGCCATAAGTGGGTGTTTCAACAGAATAACGCTGCAGTGCAGAATGCCTGTCTGACAACAGAGTTCTTCCAGCAAAATAATGTAGCTCTTTTGGGTTAGGGGTTATGTTCTCTTGATCAAAATCCCACTGAAGCTGTTTGTGGATTGATGACAAGGTTGGCAACTTCACACCAGGCTACTAGAAACAATCGCATGTTTAATGTTTTTTTTAAGCGGCGGGGCTAGTCACTACTCTATCCTTCCTTTAACACGGAGTTTAAATGTTATTTTCAATTGGCCACTAGTTTTTGTCTCTTGCTCCTGTTTCTTCTTTTTGCATTTTAAAACTAAACTTTATACCTGGTTATTATCCAAAAGCATGAAATGCAAAAACTTGCAATTTCTTCCAACGTTCAGATTTAGATTTCAGTCCATTTACTAAAAGCAAACCCGATCCAATAATATAGATGGGGGATATAGATAAAGGCTGGCACGAACAACATAATAATCACATGGCTGTATCTTAACATCAAGAGAATTTTTATGATTTCTGACGTTTAAGTTGAATTTCTTTTTAAACACCTTAATAAGACCATGATTAAATTTAAAACAAACATGAATTACAAAAAAAAGAATAGTATCAAACTTATCTAAGGATGTAAGTAAGATAACTTTGTCAAGAGGCTGTATTCAAATAAATAATCAAATAAAATACATTTTCCAGCCACATCGTGTTAAATGTACACTATCTAATAATGGAGAAAAGCGACAAATGAACAAACAAAGCAAACATTCGCAATACTTGTGTTACGCTGAAAACTTCAACAAATCCAATTTTAGACGGATCAATTTCAGAAAATAGGAGGACTTTATTTAGCTTTCATAACAGCCAGGTGTGTAACTGGGAAATTATTATAAAGGTAAATTCGGGTAAAATACAGCAACTTCAACAGGTCATAGCAGAAATCAGTGCAAATATAAAAGGATGCCGGATCCCTCTGGATCGTTCATTTTCATGGACTACACCAATTTCAAAGGAATATACAGAGTTTAAGTTGCAGCCCAAGCATTTATCATTCCATTCAAGAGAAATATGTTGTACAATCAACCAGTTTTGTCACATTTTTTGGCAAGGCTTTCAATTATTCAGCAATCGACTTCCTCAAATAAGCATGACATCATACAGCATTTGCAGCATCATCTGAAAACCGACCTCAATGACATCTGGCCTTAAATTCATTTGAACAGCAGGACTGGGAGGAACAGAAACCAACACATTATTTTACAAACACAAAAACATCCTGAAGAGAGCAGAGGTGCTCATTAAAGATTATTTATCAGTGCAAAGAATGTGGCTGAAATTAAATGACAAAAGAACCTTTGGAAACCACATTTCAATTTGTTTGTATAGATGTTACATTTCTGTTGCAGTTTATTACCACCTTTAGCATAATAGAGGTGCATCAAAATACACTTGAACTTCATCAAAGTTAATTTATTTAAGTAATTTAAGATGTGAAACATATTTTACAGATTCATTACACAGACTTTAAGGGTTTGAGGTTATTTAGACGATCATAGTTTACAGTTAATGAAAATCCAAAATTCTGTCAGTCAGCAACACGAATATAAAACCAATTAAAAAGGTTTTGCTGAAAAGTATATTCATACACTGTACAATATATTGACTAAATATTGGTCGGGACTCTTTTTGACATGAATTAGTGCATGAATGCAGCATGGCTCTGTCTGCTGAAGTGTTGCGGAAACAGAGATTGCTTTAACAGTGGCCAACAGCATGTCTGCATTTTTGGGTTTAGTGTCTCTTACCTTCCTCCTATAGATTATTTACAATAAGAGCAAGCAAGCTACAGGTATCCCTGTTGCCTGTAAACCATCTATCATACTTTTTCCTTCCACTCAAGTTTCCAACAATATGCTTGGATACAGCAGCCAGCTTCTTTAGTTATGACCTTTTGACTCTCTGTAGCGGGTGTTAATGACTGTCTGTTCGAGTCAGCAGTCTTCCCTATGGTTGTGCAGATCATAAAAAACCATTTATGCTTAAGACCTGCTTTATTTGGTCTTATGTTCTAACCAAATTTTCTGACCCCCATGAAAACGTGGACTGATTCAGCACCTCAAATACAGGGAAGCCTGACCAAGTTTTGAGTGGATATACTGTACAGTACATGTTACAAATCGTTTTTTTATTAAAATTTTTTAAGAAACTTGACTTTGGATTTTATTAGATGTAAGCCCTAACCATCAAAATAGAATAAAAAAAATGGAGTATATTAAACCAGTGTATAAAGCATCTATGTAAGTTTCACTTTGAACTAAAATAAATTAACTTGTACATAATATTTAAATTTGCTGAGATGAACCTGTATTTGGTAAAATTCTGTGTTCAGTAGATTAACATAGTCAAAGAAAATGCAAAATAAGCAATGAATCTAGTCAACCCATAAGCTGAAATTGAAGTTAAACCATGACCTTATTCTGCTGATAAAAATATTCCCATTTAATGATTTCTCTTCATTACAGCTGTCAAACTCAGCAGTGGAGAACCGTTTTCGTTTCATGTTGTAGTCAGAAACAGGGTGGTTAAGCCTTAAATTATGGCGTCTAAGTAACATATTGCTGCTTTTGGTATTTTTAGTCTTTAAGAAACCCAAATACTGAGTACCTTAACTCAGTTAAAGTGAAAAGAATGAATATTATCTTAACATCAAATATAGTAAAAATAGGGCCTACAAAATGTTAGATTTAATGTGTTATAAGGGCAGAATATGACTAAGTTTATATGATTTTCGTTTTTTTTCCCCACTACTTATTCATGAGGCTCCCTCATTGTGATCTAAGCTTGAGGGGGTTAATTCCATAAGAATAACCTCCGACTGCATCCCGTTCCTCTGTTCTTCTACATCTTTGCTGCTTGGCATCCTGTTTGAAGCTGGAATATTTTCGTGCGACATTTCTTCTTTTTTATCCAGCGGTTGAGTAAAATCAGTCCTTGGGATCTTTTCCTCCCTTTCAGAAGATAAAGAGGGTGAGTGTGTTGAGGTCTTTAGAGGAGTATGCACTGATGGGCTAGTTTGACCTGCAGCTTTATTAGCAGCAGCCTTTTCCTCCATGTGGCCAACAGCACCAGCAGCACCAGCAGCAGCAGGGTCGTCCTCAGCCAGATGGTTGTTTGGTGGGACCTCGTCGTCCTCTCTTTTCTTTTTTGGAGGATTTTCAGTTTTTTTGTCCATTTGCATATCGTCCAGTTTTTCACTGGCGTCCTCAGAGACGCTGGTAGAGTTCTGCTCATTGTCTGTAGTGGCCTCATGCTTTGTAGTCTCAGTGTCTAGACTGGGGGACCGATCCATATCTGGTGATTCATTGCCATTGCTCGTATTTCCAATATTAGACTCTCCACAGATCTCCACATTTCCATTTCCGACAGACTCGGTTTCCACTGGTGGCTCAGGAGACTCCTCAGGCTGCTTGCTTTGCTCTTTATTTTTATCATTTCCTTTCGGAGTCTTGGCCATACTATTCATCCCATCTTCTTTCTGCTCCATTGCTGTCCCTTCTCCGTCTTTGCTTTTACCGTGTAATGAGACTTCATCTTTCCCAACGACCTCTGAGTTTTTGGTGGCCTTTCTGAACTGTTTCTGGATCTTTCGAGGACACCACACAAACTTTTCCTTCGGCTCATAGTGAAGGTAAGCAAACCGCACAAGCTTCTGGCGTTCATGCTTGTCCAGCACGGCAAACAGGAAGTAGTCAAGCACACTGCGCTTCACGTTGCTCATCGTCTTCTTCACCAGAGTCTCTTCCAGAAAGAAGCGCACAAGCGGAGCCTGGAAGTGCCTGAAGCCAAGCTCTCCGAGGCTTTTCAGGATGCGAGTTATCCGGAGGTTGTTGTGCATATTCCTGTAAGAGATTGGACAGGTGAAGCAGCAATAACTGACAAAGTTCTAAAGATCCAGGACATTCATGAAATTTACCTCTCTAGGTTTCCAAAACGTTCCTTCCAATTTTCTGCACGCTTCACTTCACCGGTCTTTTTGTCGACCAAACGTATGCCGTAGAAGCCCAACATTAGTTCATAAGCCTCCACAAGTCTCCTTTGGGCATCCTTATTCATCTTGAAAGCCTTAAATAAATGAAAAATGACAGTTTTATCAAACAGAAAAACGTAAACAGTAAGAACAGAGTCGGACAGATAGATGAAGAGGAATAAGACACTTAATGAAGAAATAAAACATTACAAAAATAGAAAGTAAACGGCCTCACAAAATATTGAATATAATTAAAAATATTTACAAAAATGTGAGGGACGTACTCACTTTTGTGAGATACTGCCTAAATGACGCTTAAAAGAAGGATTCAGCAGTAAGCAAATAGTTTAAACTCATATGTGATAGCATACAGTAAATAGTTCAAATTAAAAAGGTGAAAATAAATAATTGGAAGGACGGCATCGATCAATTGGCCCCAATTTCCTAAATTTTGGGTCACATGTGAAACCGATCTCAATCACCGATCTTATCCACTTGTCTAACCTATTGTGCAAGTTTTGTTTTTAAAAATGCAAAACATGAAAGACCAAAGGAAGAGCAATGACCTAAACTTTTCATTTATATTTGAGAGCACAGCCTCATGTGCTAAAACAAGTTTATATTGTTTCACAAGGATTGTTCAGTGTTTTCAATTAACTTAAAAAGGTGTACTATGACCTTATAACATCTGTTAGACTAACAGTGTTAGTCAAAAACAATCTTTATTGGCTAAAATCGGAATCGGCAGGTCAGGCTTTTTAAAGATAGGTGATCGGCCAGAAAACTACAATCAGTTCGCCCCTACTAATTGGGTCAACCTGGACGGTCAGTTACATGACTCAATAATAAAATAATGGTCTGAAAGAACACTAGAGGCATGAAATAACATCCAGCACGTGAGACAGAAACACACTGAGTGCGAGCATATAAAGACAGCACTTAGAATTTTACCCATCAGAGCTCTTCAATTAAATGATAAATTAGCACTGCAAGCACACAACCAATATTGACAAACAGAAAATATCCTTGTAAGAGTGGACACGCTCACTGTGTGCATAGATGTGATGTTGCTAGCACAGGACTGTTAAGAGCAGGTTGCAGCCTCCATACACCTCCGCACCAGCTCAACACATACTTACTGACTTTACTTTTAAATGTGATCTATCCTTTTCTCAGTTTGTATCATCTCCTGTTTTACACTGCAGTCCACCAAGTCAAGTTGGCAGCAGCAATAGCAACAGCAGCTTTTTTACACAAATGTAAAAGTCACTCATTGTATTAAGTTGTGTAGAACCATAGATGGCCAAATGCTTTATAACCATTACACTGATTGAGGCATTACAACAAAGCAGCAATCGACATTAACAGCATCCTAGAAAAGTAGTGGTGAACCGAGAGAGTTACCGGAACCAATTTGATCGAGGCTGACTAGTAACAGGCTGGCAGGAAATTAAAAAGCTTTTCTTTTCCGGTGAGTAAACACGGCATAATTAAGGGCTATCAGGTTGTGGTAACAACACTCTTTAATGTGGAAGTTATTACTGAAGGTTAAAGAAAAAAAAAAGTTAGCTTCTTTTAGTGACGGCAAAGTGTTCAAAAATGCATTCAGAGAAAGTACAGAGATCTAAGGTGCTTTTTAAAAAGAATCTGTATTTTCTACATGACAGGACAGGTCTGTGGTTCATCTAGGCCAGGGTTCCCCAATTAAAATAGCAGGAGGTCCATCATCCAAACACTTTGGGGTCCGAACATTTTAAATCAAGAGACAACAATATTTTCTTTCATCTTTATTTAACATTTAATAACACTGGAGTTTGTTTTTTAAACTACTGATCAATCATTTATAAGCCCATGAAATCATATGCTGAACAGAAAAGAGCAATCCAATTTAAGTACCAATAATAAACAAACTTTGAATGGCTCAGTCGAGCTGGTTCTGTGCAACTTGGTATAATTCTGCTCTCCTAGTTGTCGTTGTGGCAGTCAGGGTAATTCGGTTAACCTTTTTCTTAAGTTGTTGTCCTTAATTTCCATCTGACTTGCATCATGTGCAGCCCGGGGCCAGACGCTCCGCAGGGCTATACCATATTAACACGAGATGCGGCGCAATGAAGTTAGACACTGTTGGACACCATGCAGTAATATATAAATGTTTAAAATCAAGTTGGGTCCAGATTGGATGGCACGTGGGTCCGGATCCGGACCCTGCTCCGCTAATCCGTGACCTCTGATCTAGGCTGTGAGAACCAGACTTTCAACGGATAACAGGAAGGCTGAATAGAGTAAAGCAAAGTTGCTCTGTTTTACCCTTTGAGCTTTCAAGCTCCGTCTGTCAATGAAATCGTTGGATTTGTAAATATTGAAAGCCTTTTGGAAATTTCAGAGTTAAGGTGAGGATCTAAGTTCTCTCAGAGGCTGCAGTTTTAGTTATGTTAGCCACACTAACCATGGTATTCACTAATTTAAGACAATAAAGATAATTATGAATGTCAAGTTGTAATCATTTTCTCTTTGTTTTAAGATAATAAATCCTGTTTTACAGTGACTGCTCTCTTGCAAACTGCGTGACACTACCTCTGCTCCTAATTGAAACAACTGACTTTCATCATGGCAGGAAGGCTACAAAAAACATTTCTAATGGTGTTCCTGTATTTTCCCGACATTACAGAGAAACCGGATTCATTACAAGCAGTAGAAGGAGTGGTAAATCGGCAACTGAATTCTGACCAATGCATTTCTATGAATAAGATAAAAACACTTAATAAATATCCTAAAACAAGTAATATATTCCAATAGAAAAAAAAAATCTAAAAATAAATAGTGCCAAAAAAACTAATCGTGATGTTTACCAATATTTTACAAAAGTTCAAAGGGCAGAAGGGGAAGCAATGCTGAAAATTCTTCACGCATACTCGTAACCAACATAATCCTGTATAGACTACAGCTAGCAGAACCTATGATTCAACAGTGTTGCAAAAAAGGTGTAAGTATTAATTTTATACTATCAACATACAGTGCAACTATTTAGTAGAATATTCATTTATATGAGTTATGTTAGCAACATTTTCATACCAAAACAAACCATTTCACAGAAAGAGGCTAAACCAAAGCTTGATTGATACCAACACCATGTACCCAGGTTACAACATTTTAAAAATCATGGACACTAAAGTCTTTAATAGCTTGAAAAGTAAACGCTAACGCACTAAATCAGCTGATTACTGGTAGATGAGTATTTAAATACAGGAAGTAAAAGACAATTAGGTCTTTGAAAGATTTCACGCAGGATCAAGCCGTTTTCTTGCAGGACCTAAGATTTTAAAAGGTCCGTCAGAGCAAAAACCTGTTTAAAGAAATAGTTCAATAACAGGAACTTACTTCAATTTCCTTCTTGGTGAGTTCTGCAGCCATATAATTAACCCCTGGTTCTCGCAGTGGAAACAACCTTAAAATTGCAGATGGTTGAACAGGGAAAAACAGAAAACCAATTAACATTTAATGAAAAAGCCTTCTAATTCAACAGGTATGCTATGAGCTGATCTTTGTAAATTTAACAAAATAAAGTATTTCTATTCACTTCATCCCAAAAGCAAATAATACAGCATTTATTAAAGCCAAACAAATTAACTAAAATTATCGTTGCAATATACATTTTTAAATCTGCAAATTTATGGTGATAATTTAGAACAAAATGACAATCTGACACATGACAATGAAGCCACAACATTGTTTGTAGATCTCCTCCCTGACATAAACAGTGAACATGTAAGGGTGTAGCACTGAATGCTTTTGAATCCAAGTGTTGTTGGCCAGTGCGATGAGTAGTCTTGATTAGATGTCGCCGGCAACACAACATGTTGACCGAACAACTCCTTCCTTTCTTACTTTAAAATTAGGGTCTTAAGCATAGATACAGGATGCCGAGGTTAGAACATCCACCTTTAAATGTGGGGCTCATTATAATAGCTTACTCTTACTGACAGCAACTACATAGCAGTTTGCAAGACAGACTTCACTTTGATGACAAATACTGTGGGATTTAATATTGCACCATGAGATAAGTACAAAACGAACTCTATTACCTGACTGAGCTTAAATGTAGTGTTAGTGAACGTTTTACTAAAAATATAACTAAATACAGAAGAACCTAGGTTAGAATATTTTTTTTGTGCAGGTCTGTGTACAGATATTTTTCAAATTTAGCACTTACATATGAAAAGCCTGCATCTGAATTTGAAATAAAAAAAACAACATTGTGCTGTTCAGTGTGTCATAAAAAAACTCATATAGACAGAAAGGTCTGATTTGCTTCGCTTTTGGTGTCAGTGTGAACGCAGCCTAAGATCTACGTCAGTCATGGGCGTCATGAACAGTAAAATCTCTCCAACCGGCGTAATATATTTTTGTCACAACCTATGAAATATTCCATCTAAGCAGTCCTTTGTGATTGCAACATTAAACACAAATGAAGACATGGATGATGAGTTTGAATCAATATATTGTAAAACTCCAAAATATTTGCATGATACCTAACATTTGATACATACCACTGGATGTAAGAGTGAACCCTCTCCAATTTTTTGTAGTCATTTTTCCATTCTTTAAGAAAGGGCTCAATATAGATTTCTGTGCAAATAAAAACACCATTAGAACAAACAAAAGGTATATATATATATATATATATATATATATATAATCATTAAAAAAGATAAATGTGTTACCATCGGGAGCAGATGGAACCTTATTTAGATAGAACTGTAGGTTACTCATTTTGTCCTCTGAGCACTCATCTGTTAGATTCTGTAAAGGAATATTTTAAAAAGCTGATCACTACGTGCTCTATGGCAGATGCCTGTTTAAATACCATGTATTACTTACAGGATAGCCTCTTCTGTAGTTCTGCATGTCTTTTGCTGCCCTCATATTTCTAGGCGTGTGATGCCACTGCAATTTCCAAAAATCTAATTAATCTGAATCCACTTGCAGCTAATTAGCACATCAAGACGCACACATGTTAAATAAAAGCAGAATACATGGTGTCATTTCTGACCTGTGAGGTCCCCATTGAACACGGAAGCTGACCAGCTCTTTAACATATAATGCCAGAATAATATATTTAATAAGATATTAAAAAAAAAAAAAATTAGCAAATTGCAATAGCTAGCTAAGCTAGTTAGCAAGCTTGCAGCAGTGAGCACAAAGCTAATTTTGGCTTTTCCACTAACAGTAGGCGCCTAAACCGAAATAAAAGACACCAGGACAGGATTTTGTGCATCGTGACTGAGCTAGCTTAGAATGAAACCACGTACTATAGTCCAGGAAGACTTGTTTTTGTCTGGATATGACCGACAGCTCTGGCTCTCTCCGGCCGGGTCGTCTCCATCACTCTCTGTGTCCCATGTCGAGTCGTACTCACACACGTAGTCGTCTTCCATTTTCGTTACTGGAGATCTTTAAGAGTAACAGCAGATAAATGAAAGCGTAACCTGGCTTGGTACTATAACCGGGTCTGACCCAGTTCCTCTTTCATGTTCAGGATTGAGCCGGGGACGGCCCTAACCATCCGTCTCTCCAACCGTCCTATAACGCTTGCAGTTACGACGTTGCCTTCACGTACTGCCGCTGAATAGGAAATGTCACAGTTCAAACACTTTACGTAAAACGAGTGTGTCAACACCCAGGTAGATTATGTTGACAGAAAGAAACGTGTTCTCCTATAAAGCGAGTCTGCATGCGGGCTCACTTTTTCTTATGATCCCCATATAACTGCATTTGGAGATACTGACAATAATAATAAACAGATCTGTGTTCACCGCAAGTTTAAATTCAAAAATATCTAATATGAGGTTAATTTAATCATATTTTTCTTAATAAAGATAAATTTACTTCAATACCGTTTTATTTGGAACATTAATGTATTTTGCCAATGGAACTTTTCCATTCTACTTGAAGGCAACACTGTGTTGGCTGTAAGTGTTAAGGTGCAAATCAGCTGAGTCAGACAGCTTATTTTAAGTCCAGAAAAAACATTTGTTTTTTTAAACCTGACAGTTATGTAACGACAAAGCAAAAACAGGTCAAGTGAATATAAAAATATTAAACAACACATGCAATCTGTGGTCCAAGTGATTATAATGTGAAAATATTAGAACAGATAAATTCTAAACCAGAATACAAAAGCTGTATAACTTCAAATTTAAATTAATTTACTGAGCAGACAGACAGACAGACAGACAGACAGACAATCTCAAGTAGTAAACGCTTTCAATCAGTCAGATCTATTTGTGAGATTAATATGAAATTTTTTAAAAATGGATTTATTCTCAGAAATTTAACAATTAAACTACAACCCTTTATGAAAACGAAGAAAAATAAACATGTGACTAATATACAGTATCTTAATGAATAATTTAGTGAAGGAAACAAAACCCACAACAATAGCAAAACATGAAATCTTAAATGGGATTTCTGAAGGGAGCTGAGAATGGATGTTCAGAGTATTAACTTTATCAAAGATTCCTTAAACGTTGTTTTGTTACTGAAACTCAAGTAAAAGATTTAATAGATATTTTGTGGTTCTAAATAATTGTCTGAAATCTGAAGGAAAGTTTGGAAGAAAGCAAAAAGGAAAATTCAAATGGAGCAAACCCTTTGAGGTTAGTCTATTTCACACAGAACCTTCACAACATTGAACAGGATGAGAGTGAAACTGCTTGGTCAGACAGCTGTTTATTTTCTGGAAATCAACTTGGGTTTTCATCATCTGCAGGACAAAAGATTATTAAAGCTTAGTCTTATGTCATGATAATGATGTTTTGCACACGTTTTGGTCAGAGGAAAGAGTGAATGTGTGTGTATTTGTGTACACATAAGTATGGCAAACGTTTTCTAAGGTTTATTTTGCTACTGCTCTCAAAAGTATGAAAGTATTATTAAAATGATAATAAGGACACACACAATGTAGGATAATGGTACAGGAAATTTAAAACCAGTATTTAAGAACAGTAATCAGTTAAACAAATGCTAGTAAACAGTACAAACACCAGTGCAAATAAAATATTTATATGATGTAGTGCAGTGGATAGTTGAATACATATAATTTACAGACTGTAAATTATGGAAGAGTCATGTTGGGTGCATCACGTCATGCACCTCTCTTCTTACCCTTATGCATCCATCCCTCTGCACAGGGTAAATCTCATCTTATCAGACCACATGACCTTCTTCCATTGCTCCAGAGACCAATCTTTATGCTCTCTTGCAAATGCAACTTTTTTCTGATTAGCCTTACAGATCAGTAGTAATCTTAAGACTACACAACTGTTTACTGCCAATCCTTTTAGTTCCCTTTGCCTTTTACGTGTGGTAATGCTCTTACTTTCACCATTGAACATAGCCTTTAATTCTCCTGTTGTTGTTTCATGATTTGTCTTCCCTAAACATTTACGTGATCGTTGATCAGGATCATTCAAGATTATTTTCCAACCACATTTCTTCCCCCAACTATCCTTTCACTTTTGAAAATCTACGTCTAAATCGGTGGTACTCCACAGTGAGAGCTATTATCTACAAATGGAGAAAACATGAAGCAGTGATAAACTTTCACAGACATCTGTGTTCAAAATTCAACATTAAGAAAGAGACTAGGAGAGAGAAACAACACCCTTGGGAAAGTTCCAAGGCCAAAACCACTGTTGACCAAGAAAGAAAGCAAAGTCCCGTTCCACATTTCCCATAAAACACCTTCATAATTCGCAATACCTTTAGAAAATATTCTGTGGGATGATAATCTGTGGGTGTGCGGTGTTTCTGAGTTTCATTTCATGACTCTGTTTCCTTATGTTCTTGTTTATGTTAGATGTTGCCTTACCAGTTCAATCCTTTGTGCACACTTCATAGTTTATTATTTTTCTTAGTTCTAATATAGTCTGTGAGTTTGTGACAGTTTCAGCATTTCAGAAAAAGAGCATCATTCCAAAATACAAACATTGTGGTGATACTGTGATAGTCTGGGGATGCTTTGTTGCCCCAGGACCTGATGGAGCCATAAATTCTGCTCCATAGCAGAACATCCTGAAGAAGAATGTCCAGTTTGTGACCTTAGGCTCAAGTACAATTAAATGCAGCAGAACAATGATCCGAAGCACATCACCAGGTCCAACAAACAAAAATAAGGTTTTAGAGTGGCCTAATCAAAATCTGGATACACAGGTACATACAAACATTTTAATATTGTGAATATGTTCAAGATTTTTTGTCACTCATTTCTTGAAGTGAAACTGATATCTTACACAGATGCATCACAGAGAGGGAAATATATATAAAAAAACGTATACACAAGGAAAACCCAAAAGATCTATAAAAATGGAAGTTTCAGTAGTCAGAAAAATCAGGCTTCTGAAAGGTATGGTCATTTCAGTGGATGCAATACTTGGTAGTGCCTCCTTTGGCATAGAAAAATCCATCAATACAGTGTGGCCTGGAGGCACTCAGCCACTGTTGCTGATGAAGAGTAATGGAAGCCCAGGTTGCTTTCAGATTATCTGCATCATTGGGTCTAGTGTCTCTCATCTTCCTCTTGACAATGCCCTATAGATTCTCTTTTGGGTTACTTCATATAAGTGTGCTGGCCAATCAAGCACAGTAACACCACGGTCACTGAACTAGCTTTTGGTACCTTTGGTGCCTTTGGCAGAAAAGAGGACTTTGGGCCACTGGAAAACAGTCCAGTTCTTTTCATTCTTAGCTTGGATAAGATGCTTGTCTTAATCATGTAGCCATTTGCAGGATTCATCTGCGCATAATGACTCTTGCCTCAGTCCATCAAATTCTTGAATGGATTTTGTTTGACAATCCTCTCAAGGCTGCAGTTATCCCTGTTGCTGGAGACCGCTTCCTACCTAGTTTTGTCCTTCCACTCAACTTTCTATGATTATGCTTGCATACATCACTCTGTGAACAACCACCCTCTTTAGCAATGACTTTTATCAGCTTACCCTCCTTGTGGAGGGTGTCAATGACTGTCTTCTGCACTTCTGTCTTCCCCATCATTGTGTAGCCTACTCACCAAGACTGAGGCCATTTAGAGGCCCAGGAAACCACATCTATATTTGAGTTTTGCTTTTTGAGATGAGTAACAAAAAATATAGAACTTTCTCATGATACATTTTTTGAGATGCACCTGTAATGTGACTCCAGTAGCTTACTGTGGTGGAATGTTTGTTAACGACAAAGCAACAAGAAACCCTTTTTAAGAGGTGCACTTCCAGGTAAACCCTCTTTTTGCCGTACAGAAGCCGAGTTTGGAGAAGGGATTGGAAGTAAGTGCACGGGAACAATATCCACCTGCTTCACCCAGAACTCATGTATACCTATAATTTATGGCATTTTTTTCTCCGTTACACAACACAGTGAGGCACAGTTCCACTCATCAAAACTATTTGTGCTCTGCGCTGCTCTATCTTCCTTATGTTGCCAGGATCCGCTGATAATATTCTCTAACAATAAACAACTGATGAGGATAAAGAGGGTATGGAAAACAGAGGAAATGAATGAAACATTGAAAGTAGAATCATACTTTTTCAGATAATAGGAAATGCTTTTAGTAGCAGGTACTTGGTGCAATCTATAGTGGGGTAGAAACTACTGAAGGACGCTTTTATCTAGGATGTGAAAGCCTTGTCTATCCTTGTCTGTAAGAGGTGAAGGAGCTGCTCCTAAATTATGGAATACTCTCTTCACATTAGGGGTGATATGCACACATCTTTGCATTTGGGGAGAAATACCAGCTGTGCTTGACGATAATATTTATCTAATTATTCATTAATTTTTTGGTGTTTACATTCATTTTGTCTGACATTTTATGGTTATTTTAATTTATATTCTACTTTACACACATTTGTGTGCTTATTTGATCTAGTTTTACAGTTGTGTGTACCTATTGTACAGTGCCTCAAAACAGGAAGGAATTGTTGATAAATATACTAAATAAATAAATCTGACTTTGATTTTTTTTTTTTACTAAGAGATAGATAACATTGATCTTTTTTCAGATTTACTTTGAGATTGAAGGCTTTATCCACAGAAAATGATCTTTAAATACAGATCTTCTGAAATAAACTATCAACAGTCTGACTCCTGATGTCCTGATAAACCCAAATTAATCTTTGCAAGATTTGAAGGCTCTTAGTTTTCTGTTTGGCCATGTCTTTCAGTTGGAATAATCTGTATTTGACAACCATTTCTACGACAGAAAACATTCTGCATTCACTGTCAAGATGTGTTTTTTAAAGAACTTAAAAGGCAGAGTGGTGTTTTGATTTGAATAAATATTTTAATTAAAAAAGGAAACTTGAAAAACAAGTTCTGCATACCGAGATGAGAATGGTGGAACTGGAAACAGGGGATGCACGGAGCAACAAAGAGGCATGAAGTTTAACGGATGGACCCAGTGGAGAGCAAACAGAACTAATTAGTTTATTTATTCTGAGGCAGGGTAGAAAAATGACAGGCAAACCTGAAGAGCTATTCAGAGGGAACAAATACAGCTTAACCAGAGCAATCAGGGGATATGTGGAGCAGCTGAGCCAGAAGAAAAGAGTACAGCAGAGAAGAAGGGAAAAGACAAATAAACATAAATGGGAGCTAAACAAGAAACCCCAGGGAAACATGTCAAATAGAGATCAAACAGAAATCTGAATGAAAAAGGTCAAAAGTGAAACACAAAGTAATGAACTAGGAGACCACCTAACAACAATGAGCACAAGGAAATTAGCTGGACCCAAATGGCAACAATAAAACAGAAAATGCCAAAATTTGCAGAACAACTAAGAATAATAATGGTGAAGAATACGAACACAAAGGAAAATTAAAACCTAACAACTCAGGGTAGTGACATTCAGATACACTCCTCCTCAGTGGCGTACACAGACATTTTGGGGGGCAGGTGCTCAAGAGGAAAATAAGGACACCTTGTGCAGCATATGGAGCTGTCGGTTGCCTTTGTAGTGTGAGATTTATTACAGGCACAGCATGAACATAATTTATTCATAATGTATTACTAAGCACCCACAAAACAAACTGTCCTGTGGGATGTAGGGAAATGACCACCCAGGAAAAAAACTCAAAACAAGAATACATTTTACAAAATTCTTAAGATTAATAAGGCAACAAAATTATCATAGATTGATTTGAAGTTCGATTACTGATTCACAACCTGAACTTCCTGAGTCAAATTTGAAACTTACGTTATCCTTCATTTTTTTTCTTTTTACAGACTGAGCACAATGTTTGTCTTGACTATATCATTCTGTACTCTTATCACAAAATGTCTTCTGCACCAAATAACCTTGTGTTGTAGCAAAGCACTTTCCTAATTTACTTTAATTCAGAAATTTTACCTTGGGCCCCACACTATACACTGTAAAAAAAAAAAAAAAAAGATTTCAGGAGGGCACTTTTTTGTCCATAGGATAAAAGGGCAGGTGCTCTAGCACCACCTAGTGTCTATCTGTGCATGTCCCTGCTCCTCCTGAATGTGAATTAGTGTAGATGGTTTTCCATTTCCTTCTCTTGCCTGATCACTATCAAATCCTCTTTCTCTTGCCTCCTCCAGGTACCTCCTTTTATTTACTGAAACATTAGTAAACGGTGTATTTGTGAAGTCTAAATCATAATATATCCCTTTCACTTTTATTGCAATTAAGTTTGTGTTCTACCTGATATCACATTCGAAAGTACTCTTACAGTCTGATGTATGACATGTATGACATGCAAGACTAACATTGTTCACCAATATTGTAGCTTTGTGTTTCTAAATAATTATTATTAAAATGAAATGGAATATGCCTTAGGCTGGATTTTTGCAAAATTAGAAAAATCTGTTTGTATGTGTTTGTGCCAGCAAAATAAGTAATTTATCAAAGACTTTTTAGATATCACATCATTATTATTTATTTATTTATAAGTTAACACAGACAACAGAAGAGCAAGGCCACAGGAAATAACATCAACTACCTGTACATACATATACACATACATATAGAAACACTCCATCCCAATGCTATTGACAGTGAAGTAGCACAAACATATCTATAAATAAATAAAAAATTGACCATCCCACGTTTGGATCTTTGTGTTAAGTATTCCTCGTACTCGTACTCGTCGTCTTCTGCTTATCGGGGACTGGGTCGCGGGGGCAGCAGACTCAGCAGACTCAGCAGAGACGCCCAGACGTCCCTCTCTCCAGACACCTCCTCCAGCTCCTCCAGGGGGAGCCCAAGGCGTTCCCAGGCCAGCCGAGAGACATAGTCCCTCCAGCGAGTCCTGGGCCGTCCCCTGGGCCTCCTCCAGGTGGGACGTGCCTGGAACACCTCCCGGGGAAGGTGTCCAGGAGGCATCCGGTATAGATGCCCAAGCCACCTCAACTGGCTCCTCTTGATGTGGAGGAGCAGCGGCTCTACTCCGAGCCCCTCCCGGATGGCCGTGCTCCTCACCCTATCTCTAAGGGAGTGCCCGGCCACCCTAAGGAGGAAGCTCATTTCAGCCGCTTGTATCCGGGATCTCGTTCTTTCGGTCATGACCCAAAGTTCATGGCCATAGGTGAGGGTAGGAACGTAGACTGACCGGTAAATTGAGAGCTTTGCTTTTCGGCTCAGGTCTCTCTTCACCACAACGGACCGGCACAGTGCCCCCATTACTGTGGCAGCCGCACCGATCCGTCTGTCGATCTCCCGCTCCATTCTTCCCTCACTCGTGAACAAGAACCCGAGATACTTAAGTATTCCATTGGTAATAAATCAAAAATCTTTATGCCAACCCTTAATTGTAGGTGGAGCATTATCAATCCAACGAAGCAATAGATTTTTCTGGGCAGCAAATTATAGGATACTGAACCACCCTCTCTGATGAGATCCTTTAATATGACGACTGGGCAGGCCAAGAAGTAAGATCAGAGGATCAGCATCAAGCTGTACATTAAATATCAAGTCAAGTTTGCTAACAATCTTTCCCCAGTACTCCTCATAATGGGAACATGCCCACATAAAGTGCTTGTACTGTAGCTTCCTACTTCTACACGACATTTAGAACACCCTAATCAGGGAAACTTGGGTTCATCCTGTGTCTGAGCTGTGGTGTAATCTGCAGGCGATGTAATATTCTAAACTGTGTCTCTCTTGTACTATTACATATAGAGATCTCCCTGGCTAACCACCATATTTCCAGCCATGTTGATTCATCTATTGTTAGATTAAAATCAGCATTCCATTTGCCTTGAAGACACTCTAAACTCACATTGTTAACAAAGTTTAGCTCATCATATCCCTGCCCTAGAATTGCTTTCTTGTCTCTACTAAGAAGTAATTGTTCCAACTGCGAAATCTCACAGTCAAAGTCATACCTGCTCTGGTTCTGAATAAAGCTGCGAATTTGGAGATACGTGAAGAAGTGACTATTAGGAAGACCATATTTCTGTCGAATTTGTTCAAATGTGAGCATCGCTACTTTATCAATTAAATGTCCTAATGTTAAAATCCTGCTCTCCTCCCACATCCCAAATCCTCTATCCAATCAGGCTGGGACAAAATCCGTGTTACCAAATAGTGGACCCATAGATGCCCGATCTATGGGATTGAGTGTCTTTACACTCAATATGGCATTAAGTGTAAAGACATAACAATATTCTCTCATAACCCTGTCCTGTCTGACCATTTCTTAATAACCTTTGAGTTTAATTTAACCGAGTACTCCACACCTGAAAGAAAATTTCATTATAGTAAATCATTATCAGGCGATGCTGTAACAACCTTTAAAGAATCTGTTCCACTTTTAATTTCCTCATTATCACTGAAAAGCACAGTGGAGGGCAATAATTCTGTTTCTGCCCCTTCACAAATTGATTCTTTCGTTCATAGTGTTTCTTCATCATTGCGTGATGCATTAGACAATGCAGCCCCCTTGAAAAAGAAGGTAATCGTTAATAGGAGGTTAGCTCCCTGGTTTAATTCAGATCTGCGTACTTTAAAGCACAATGTTAGAAAATTGGAGATAAAATGGCACTCTACACACCAAGAGGATTCCTACTTAATCTGGAAAAATAGCCTACTGTTGTATAAAAAGACAGTTCACTAAGCTAGAACAGCTTATTTCTCATCATTAATAGAAGAGAACAAGAATAATCCTAGGTTTCTCTTTAGTACAGTTGCTAAACTTACACAGAGTCACAGCTCTGTTGAGCCATCCATTCCCTTAGCTCTTAGCAGCCATGACTTTATGGGATTCTTCTTAAATAAAATTGATTCTATTAAAAAGAAAATGTTTGACATACTCCCGAAGATGATTACTTCATCCTCAGCAAGTGAGACAACATTGGAAATAACTCCAGAACCTGATTTGTGTTTGGAGTGTTTTGATCCTGTGGAGCTTCCTGAGTTATCAGAAATATTAGCTTCATCTAAACCTTCAACTTGTATTTTAGACCCAATCCCAACCAAATTATTTAAGGAAGTGTTCCCTCTGATTACCAGCCCCATTTTAGATATTATTAATCTATCTTTAGTAAATGGATATGTACCACAGGCTTTTAAGTTAGCTGTAATTAAACCTTTACTTAAGAAACCTTCGCTTGATCGAGATGACTTAATAAATTACAGACCTATATCCAGTCTTCTGTTCTTATCTAAAATTCTTGAGAAAATAGTTGCTAATCAAATGTGTGAGCATTTACACAGCAATGACCTGTTTGAAGAGTTTCAGTCAGGCTTCAGAGCTCATCATAGCACTGAAACAGCTCTGTTGAAAGTCACTAATGATATTCTTATGGCCTCAGATAATGGACTTATGTCTGTTCTGGTTCTGTTAGATCTCAGTGCTGCATTTGATACAGTCGATCACAAAATTCTCTTAGAAAGGCTGGAATATGCTGTAGGGATCAGGGGAACAGATCCAATCGGGTACTCAATCCTTGTGGTTTTTAGTATAACAATGACCATCAGTGGGACCCTTTGTGGGGTGCCTTGAGACGACATTGTTGTAAATAAGCGCCGTTTAACTAAATAATCGGAACTGAAACTATCTGTGTAGTTATGCTGCTATAGGCTTAGGCTGCTGGAGGACATAACGACCACTTTCACCCTCTTCGCTACATTCTCACACTACTCTCCAATTTTGCTTTGTTTGCTGTTATTTCAGCTTTTAACTTTGTTCTCTCTCTTTTCTTTTCCTAGAAGCTACACCTGGCCTGACTCTGTGTCTACCTGTGACACCTTTCTGGAGAGGGGAATCGTCCGAGCTTCTGCTGGCAACAACTTAATGCTCACCCTCTATTAATGATCCATATGGCCCTGTCTTTTAGTGTTTAACCCTTTCTCTCTCCTAGACATGGAAATTGACTGAGCTTTTACTGTGACTAATTATAAGTGCTCTCTTTCAGACTCTAACCTTGAAAACTGGCTCAGAGTTTATCTGTTCTTTCTTTCTAGGTGAAACGACTAAAGGAGCTACATCCATTAACATTTACTTTTCCTTCCCATAGAAAGTACTCCTGGATCAGTGCTTCTGTGTTCGTTTTGTGTCTCTGCTCTGTTCTCTCAAACCCCCAGTCGGTCGTGGCAGATGGCCGCTCACACTGAGCCTGGTTCTGCTGGAGGTTTCTTCCTGTTAAAAGGGAGTTTTTCCTCTCCGCTGTCGCTACATGCATGCTCAGTATGAGGGATTGCTGCAAAGTCAACGCCAGTGACTGTCCACTGTCTCTACATGCTCATCCAGGAGGAGGGAAGTCACTGACTGGATGCAATCTGCTGGGTTTCCTTAGATAGAAAAACTTTTTATCCAATTTGAATAAATAACTAACTCCGACTGCACTGTTCAATTGTTAGGATTAATTGGAATGTATGTACCTGACTGTTGTGAAGTGCCTTGAGACAACATGTGTTGTGAATTGGCGCTATATAAATAAAACTGAATTTAATTGAATTGAATAGTGAGGACAATGTTTTAGAGCGACCCTCCAGCTTTCTCATTGCTTGCCAGACCTACAGATTAGTTCTAATTAGGATGTTATTGTCTGTGGTGTCCTTAATTAACTTAGAGTCCGGTGCAAATAGAAGACTTGAGAGGTCGTGGCTTGCATTCACCGATTCCAGATCTAGTCATACAGATTCTGAGTCATTATTTATCCACTCAGGAAGGTATCGCAGCTGTGCAGCCAGCTGATACAGCGTAATATTCGGAACAGCTAAACCTCCCTGCTTTACGGGCATCTGTAACTTAGCCATCTTTAGTCGTGGTCTCTTTTTATTCCAAATAAACGAACTGATCCAGCCATTTACCCTTCTAATTGTTTTTTTTATTTAATAAAATAGGAACCATTTGAATATAATAAAGAAGTCTCGGAAGAATATTCAATTTAAGTAAAGCAATTCTACACATCATTGACAGTGGGAGAGCGGTCCATCTGCTCATTTATTTTATACCCTGAAAATTTACTAAATTGGTTTATTACCTCCAAAACAGCTGGTATAGATTTTGTTGGGTTATCTAAAAAAAGCAATATATCATCAGCTTATAGGAAAATTTTATGATCTCTCCTACCAACTGATAGTCCAGTGATATCTGGCCAGTTCCTCATAGCTTCTGCAAGGGGCTCGGTCACAAGAGCAAACAACAATGGGGATAAAGGGCACCCCTGCCTGGTTCCCCTGCCCAAAGGAAAAGAAGATGAGACTTGTCTATTGATCCGAATAGCAGCCACTGGTTTATGATATAACAACCTAACACAATTGCCGAAGGAGTCCCCAAGGCCAAAGGTGTCTAAGGTGGAAAAGGCCTGTTTGGCATCCAGACTTATCACTATACCAGCTAACGTCCTCTGAGTTGACAATTGAATTACATTCAACAGCCTTCTCACATTGTTACAAGAGTTTCTGCCAGTAATAGACTCCACCTGATCCGTATTAATAGTAGAGGGTAGACCCTTTTCAAGGCGCCTCGCTAAAATTTTAGATAATAATTTGAAATCAACATTTAGAAGACAAACGGGATGATATGACGAGCACTCATCTGCTGGTTTTTCTTTTTTAAGTATGAGACTAATATTAGCCTCTGTGAGAGATCTAGGTAAATAATTTTTATTATATGAACTGAATCATTTAACATCTCTAGAAAAGGGCTCATCAGCTCTAATTTAAACTCTTTATAAAAATCACTGCTGAGGCCGTCTGGGCCTGGAGACTTCCCTGATCGTAAGATCTGCAAAGCTTAGGGATATAAATATAATCTATTCTCAAAGCACTTTTATATGGAGTGGAAAAGAAAGTAATCTCTTTAGAAGTAGGATGTATAGTCCTCCACACATCAATGAACCCAGACTCTTCACAAGAATCTATTAATGCCCTGGCTCTTTTAGACAGGGCACTTTGTCAATGAGCGGATTCAGATGCCAGTTAAAATCCCCACCCACAATACATTATTAAGTTTCAAGTTCAGCAAAGTCCAGGAAAGCCTTTGTGAAAAAATCAGTGGGGTGATTTGGTGGCACGTAAACATTAAAAATTGAAATGTACTTGCCCCACAACAGCCCCTTAACTATAATATATCGCCCACTACTGTCCTTAATACAAGGTTCAAGTTTAAAGGGCAGCTTCTTATTTATCAGGATACATACACCTCTGCTTTTTGATGTGTAGGATGACAAAAAAACTCTGACCCAACCAGTCTCGCTTAAGTTTAAGATGTTCTACATCCTTCAAATGGGTTTTCTGTAGGAGGGCGATTTCCACTCCTTCCTTCCTAAAAGAGGTGAGAATATTTTTTCTCTTCACTGGGTGATGGATGCCCCGTACATTCCAAGTACAGAGTTTAATACTAGGAATACCCATAATTAAATTAAGTACGTGACATAAATTAAACTGTCACTATTCATCACTGTTGAATATTTATCCTTATCTATAACTCAAATCCAACATGTTTTGAGGCAGCATAAATAGTATACCAATGGGAATGAATGCGGTGACAACATACAGAAAAACAGTGGCCAAACCTAGAACAAAACTATGTACAAAAACTAACAATAGGTCCTTCACTAACATCCCTCCTTTCAGGTGGAGGACCGCCTGCCTAACGCTAAATGCAAGCCTTCTCCCCTCCTCTCTGGCTTTGGCACAGTATGTTGCAACACTGGTGAAAGAAAATATGATCAACATTCCCCCTGCTCAGAAATAGCAAAAATAATGACCAGTATACATATGTAGTGATGAAACAAAATACAATAGAATACAATGGTAGGGATCAGTCCTTATTGCAGTTAGAATATTATATGTCATATTATAAGTAAGTAAAGATCCCCCCCCCCCTCTCCTTTCCCCCATTCCTCCTCTCTTATCAGAAGAAACATGTCCCAGTCTAAATTAAGAGTCTTATCATATGGGTACACGTAGGTAATCAGGAGAAAACATAACTAATGAAACCTCCCGGTGAGACGCTCGGTAAACAAAACCAAAAATTGCCCACCTCATCTGCGCATCCAAGAATAACTACAGAGAGTCAACAAATGCAGCAGCCTCTTCTGGAGTATGAAAAGTTTTGACCATGTCGTTCACCGTGACCCTTTGAGAAGCAGGGTAGATCATGGCACAGTGAGCTCCCTCAATACTCTGGAGCTTCTTCCGAACCTGATTATGTTCCCATGGCCTTTTTTGTGTAGCGGCCGCAAAGTCCGGGAAGAAGTGAATCCTCGCTTCATCCTGCCGGATATCCTTGAGTCGTCTGGCTGCCTCCATCACCATTTGCTGGTCGCTGAAGTTGTGGAACATCATCATCATTGCGCGTGGGAACCCTGAAGTCTGGGGGTCTGGGAGCCTGTGTGCCCTCTCCAACTTAATACGGCCCGGTTTAGTATCCAGCTGTAGGAGCTTGGGAATCCAGGACTCCATGAACTTAGTTGGGTTTGTACCCTTTGGCTTCTCTTGGAGGCTGATAATCCTCAAGTTTTTACGTCGACCTCTTTTCTCAAAGTCTTGAAGCTGCTCGGATAGTTCCTTCGTGGTTTTTTCCAAAGCTAGTAGGCGTCAGTCTGCCTCAGAAGAGGCATCTTCCACCAACAATATTCTCTGTTTTGTAGCTTCAGTAACATGATCAGTAACTTCTTTTAAACCCTGAGAGATATTCAAAGTAATATTGTCCAGCATCTTCTCTAGTTTTTCATCATAGAAGTAATATTGTCTCTCATTGCTTCTAAAGCCTTGGTCAAACCTGGGTTCAGAGTTTTGGTAGCGCTAGCATCACCATCTTGAGAGGAGGCCGACGGCGTATCTTTTTTTTCTTTGGAAGTTGTTTAGGAGGCATTTTACCCACGGATTTGCTTTGGAATCGGTCCAGGGACATCATCCGGAGTAATCATGCCGGTTTTATGTGGCTGAGTGCCGCAAAGTATGACAAATATTAATATTACAGGATGACTGTGCCAGAGCTTAGGTGCAGCGTGACTCCTCAGGTGCTTGCATCACCGGAAGTCTTACACACATGTGTTCTGGGGTTCTGGTTTGATCCTCTATGAACCAACAGCAGAAACAGGCATATCAGAGGTGGCAACATGTAATTGTACCACATTTCTTATCTTTTGACAGTAATTGGACTGATACATTTACACACAGGCTTATTTCACCATTAGCAGGTATAAATAGAATCATGTGCTATCACTGGGGATTCAGCATTGAAAAGATAATTGTGTGGGTTACTATTTTTGCTCATTGTTACTATGGTAACCACAGGGCTCTGCAGGCATCCAAGTGTTTGCTGTTGTTATTTTGTGCCTCTGCTTCATAAAATCCCCGTCACCTTTTTCTGTGTGAGATCAGCACACAGGAGAGGATCCAGTCTGCGCAGATGCACAGAAAGAATATAACATGTCTGTACACACAGTACGGTTTAGTAAATAAAATCCAAATTTTCCCTTTTCCATTGCAATGTCTGTTTTGATGTGTTCCTTTAGTGTTGCTGAGCAGCAAACGTTTTATACAAGTGCAGAAAAATAATAAGGCTCATCATAAAAACATCAACAACAACATAATAACAATAAGAAATATACTACTACTACTACTACAAAAAATAATAATAATAATTATAAGGGAGTTTAATGAAACCTAATGTCTAGGAAAAGTTTATGTGACCTACTAATATGATAACCATGTAAAAACAAGCATATTTAGTCAGCCATAAAAACATCCAAGAAGCAAACTTACAATATTATACATAACTGCTCAGGTTAGATGATTTGATTCCATAATATTGAGGCCTACTAGTCTCTTTAAAATATATGGAATAAAGGTACTGTGCAAAGTTGTAATTGAGTTGCGGCAAACATAGAAAGTGATTTGTTGTTCTACACCAGCTACATTTCCACACCGCCGAGTGAGACTATAATCAGTTAGAACATGCTTCAGCAGGGATGCTTTATTACACAGCCAGACTCCACTGGGTTATAAACATGTGCTTCCCTAAATATGAGTAGTAAAAGTCCCAAACTAAGTCATTCCCCCTAGAAATGGCAGTTCAGGCATTAAATACAAAAGAAATGAGAAACTGAAAAGGCACAGGGAAGCTTGACAATAGATGTCCAGCATCTTCTCTCCCAATCATTGGTAAGCTTATTACCCAAATGAATTTGTCAGTGAAACCAAATTAGTCCTTGAGAAGTTTATAATGAGATTTCTGCTCCAAAACGTCTTATCTGGTGTCCAACTCCCACTCTTTAATCAGAGCAGATCAGTATCTCTGTATGGACCTCATGGTGAAAATCCAACCATTCACAAGTTTGTCTCTTGAGATTCGGCTTTTAATGGCCTGCTCTGACAACAGATTTATGCATCTATAAATCCTTTCTCCAGGTTTACTTATACACCACATGTAAAGTCCTAGTTCTTTGTCACAGATCTCATTTCTTCAACACTTTTGGTCTTTTTGAAAAGTATATAATCACTCAGAGATACACTTGAGAATCTTGTTTTTCATTAGTTGTTAGCCTAGCAGATGGGTTTTATTTGACTCTGAAACTTCTTTAGGAAAAATGTATTCTGTCTTCAATACACACTGAAGTTATCAATGTAAATATAAATGTAAAAATAAACACTTTTTTGCAGAAATGTATATGTATTTGTTTATTTTTTATAGATTTCGGCCAGGAGTACTTGTACAAACCTTCTGGTATACATAACATTATTTTTTCTGTTTTTTTGTGTTTGGGATGATAGTCCTTAAGGAAGACACATTTTTTCCAGGTCTTAACCATCTCACCCAAACTATCCCCTTTAGATGTACAGAGATACAAAGAAATTGGTTTAGATGTTCAAGAACATTCTAGGAACCTCCTAGGCTCAAGCCAGAGACTGGAAGATGTAGGAACACCAGGGTTACTCTCCATGGTGAGGTATAAACAGGGGCTGAGAGGTTGGTGACAAAGAAATGACTCATAATTAATTAATCAAAACATTCAACCTCAACAAAAATTTGCATCTCCCCACATGGACAAGCCTCGTCTGACCATATTCATAGGTCAGGTGAGACAATTGTTGAGTGTTTTGGCCACAGTGAATTTAATTTGCTTGTAGGAGTCAAGGTAAGGAATTCAAACCAAAAAACACTGTAACGTGAGCGAGAAGGGGTATATTTTGCTGCCATTGGTTCTGGTGCATTGCACAAAGTTGGTGGAATATCAAAAGCAGAGGACTACTTTAAAAGTCTTCAGTTTTGACCTTAACATCTAGACAGTGATCACAAAGTCTCTTTAAAACTGATTTTGGACTGGAAAAAGCAGGGAAATATTAGACTTCTGAAAATAATGGCTCTAATCTTTACTGAAAATTGACTATGAGCTGGGTCTGACAGAAAACCAACTCATTTAAACGAATTGAATCATTAAAAAAAAAAAAAAAGAGACACGCAGCCAGAATTATACCCGAAACCTTTGGTTTCTCTACAACTTTCTAAAATATATTTATGCTAATATTAGTGATGGATGTATGTGTTGTAGAGCCTGTAGATATTTTTATTCTATGTGGATTAGTGACAATTTACAAAACATTTTAAATTGTGTGCCAAATGTGTAACAAAAACACTAGCTACACCCCCCATTAAAGAAAAGTTTAAATGCATCACTAATAGCAAAACTAAAAATAAAATTCAATCCAGTGATGCATGTATGTAAACTTTCATGATTAGATTGTGATGTACAGTGTGTGCATATGCGTGTGTGTGTGTGTGTGTGTGCTAGAGTCTTAACGCAATGTACCTTTGTGAGAACAGAGATAGCAGAGCTCATTAAACGATCCATCTATATCTTTAAGCCAATGTAGTCTCCCTCACTTTCTCCCACGTCTGTCTGCTGAGAAAAGGATGTGACTCAAAGCCGTCTGGATTGATTGGTGGCTGTTGGGGCTTCAGGTTTCTCTCTTATCAGCTGAGATATAATTGATTTATGGAGAGCTGGTTGAATCCAAACAAGGACATAAGTGTGCTGATCTAGCCACTTAAGACCAAAAACAGGAGCACAGAGAACAGGATGCTGGGAACAAAAGAGCATGTGATAATAGACCTATTCCAAAGGAGCTGCTTTCTTTCTTTCTTTTTTTCTTTCTTTCTTTCTTTGCCACATTCGACTGAAACAAAAGCTGTGATGCATTCTCGATATCATTTACCAGCCAAGAGCTATGATCATTACGTATCTATTAGCTTCATCTTAACTGATGGCCAAAGTCTGTGCCTCGGATACAAGTAGAGTCACCATGGCAACCAGCATCACCTACAGTAAAGGGGCATCTTGCCAACCTGTTTGTTCACTAACACATGTTGTGCCAGCTCTTTAATATGCAAGGAAATCAGCATATTTTTCTAATCTGTTTTAAGAAACCTGATGTTTCCAATGCTATTTTTGTTCACATTTTTATCCATGTGCTTAAATGATTAGTATAAGACAATGCAGATGTTGTTTTTATTTGCTCCCTTGTGTTTAATCTCTATCTGAATATCAGTGTAACAATTTCATATTTAAAAATTACAGTAATATCTTTAAATGTAACTTTATTTGTCACAAATCAAAAGCCTATTATTTTTAAGCTTCAAAAGCCTTTAAATCTGCACAGTATTGGGCTTCATAAAATCATTTCTATTTGGCTTTAAACTGGTTTAACCTTTTGTTTCAGCATCTGTATGGAGTAACATAATTCAATGATAGGTAATAATAAACTATTATTTAAATGTGACCTTTAATCTAAAACAAGTGTTGACAGACAGTTAATCCATCCACTTGCTTATCTTTGCAGTGATCATAATAAAGATCATACTAATATTAATAATGGTAAATTGTTTCACTCCATCCTTCCCAAGCCTCCAATTGACTGAAATCCGCGGGTTGCTGTTCGTGGTGCTGAACCCTCTCCAAACACACACCTACTGTACAGAACATTCGGCACAGCCTTTTACTGGAGGTTGCTTTGCGCATGCGATGAAGTAATGCGGGGCCACTTGTTTAAACAGATGGCCAGATCAAGAGCAGGTAGGCTACATAGGCATTTTTCTACGTTTACTGAAAACCTTTAAAACCACAATTTCCGGCTTTATTTTGTGCTGCCCGCCCCCGCTACCTTTGTTTCAACGCAACAAGCTGCAGCACCAATGTGGTGTCTGTACGCTGAAAAGCCGCACCACCTGTGACTGCAGCCTCCTACCTCTCTTTTATCCTCCGGACTCCCAATGTCGACTCTGAGGATGAAGAAGCAAAACGTCCGGACCCTCTCGCTCATCCTCTGCATGTTCTCCTACCTGCTGGTCGGCGCCGCGGTGTTTGACGCGCTGGAGTCCGAGTCGGAGAACTCCCGCAGGCGCATCTTGGAGCAGAAGCGCAGCGAAATGAAGAGGAAGTACCGCTTCTCTGAGGACGATTACCGCGAAATCGAGCGAGTGGTGCTGCAAGCGGAGCCCCATCGCGCCGGGAGGCAGTGGAAATTTGCTGGTTCCTTTTATTTTGCCATTACGGTCATTACAACAATTGGTAAGTTGAGCCACAGCTTTCTTGTAACGATGTTTCACTTTAGTGTAGCAGCATTTAAAAAAATATATTTTTCACTGAAAATAAACATTTATTTCATGTTTTACCACTTAAGTGTTGCTACAATATGCTTCAATGCCTTCTTCTGCTCACCCCCAAACCTTTCTGCAACAAGGGTATGGACATGCTGCACCAGGCACAGATGCAGGAAAGGTCTTCTGCATGTTCTACGCTGTTCTTGGCATTCCTCTCACTCTTGTGATGTTCCAGAGCCTGGGAGAGAGAATGAACACATTTGTCCGCTACCTCCTCCATAAAATGAAGCAGTGCCTGGGTTTTAGATGCACTGAGGTGTCCATGGAGAACATGGTCCTTGTGGGCTTCCTGTCCTGCATTGGAACTCTATGTGTGGGGGCTGTAGCCTTTTCCCACTTTGAGGGATGGAGTTTTTTCCATGCTTACTACTACTGCTTCATCACTCTCACAACTATTGGCTTTGGGGACTTTGTGGCCCTGCAGAAAAAAGAGGATCTCCAGGAGAAAACACCTTATGTTGCTTTCAGCTTCGTGTACATTCTGGTGGGTCTGACTGTCATTGGGGCTTTTCTTAATTTGGTGGTTCTGCGTTTCCTCACCATGAACACAGAGGATGAGAGACGAGATGCTCAGGAGAGAGCTTCATTGAAGAGGGACAAGGGTCTTTTAGAAGGGCCCACCAGCCTCCGTGTTGAAGGCGAACAGAGTAGAGACAGCCGCAGGGAGAGGAACAGGGACACCATGGTGCACAGCCGCAGCCACAGCACACTTTTCCTCCCAATGCAGGAGGGAACCAGTCGCACCAACCTCATCCCTTCTCCAGCTGAGGATGCAGCGAGACAAGAAAGTCCCTGCAGGCACAGGCTGCATTTTCAGATTAAGACAGGAAGACGGAGGGAGCAGACAAGCTTCAGCTCTCTCTGTTCCTCCTGCATGTGTTACCGCTCAGAGATTTGTGACAGCCCTATGGCGAACTGCAGCAAACACCATGGAGGCCACATTAACTCAGTTTACTACAACTCAGTCTCCTATACGATCGAGCGCTGCTCGTCAAGATCCAGAGACAATACTGGACTCTCTTCCCCTGGAAGCACACTCTCACCTGAGCACAGCTTTCAGGAGTTTCCTAGTTTAAGGAGAAACTCGATGTAAAAGGTGTTAATGTAAGGGGAAAGAGTCTGCACACACTGCAAACTTCATTTATTTGTTCGATTCTTTTTGCGCATGACAGAATTCTGTTTATTGAATAAACTTTCTCTTGTAGCTATTGAAACTGATTTTATTTATAATGCAAGAATGTATTTATTCCTTGTTATTATATAGACATTTGTTATGTACTCTGCTATTTTGATTGCATGTAGCAGTGCATGCTAAAAAGAATGTAAAGCACTCAATGCAAATGCATCAGAGCTGCATAAAAATGGGATTTCTTTGTCAAATTTAATACAGAAATGAAGTCTTACATCTGTGACTTAAGACCTGTACATTTTTTGCATGGAAAGATTTCTCAGTTTACTCAAAGGAATTAGAATACAAACAAAGTTTGACCTAATCAGAACATTCCAAATTTTAAAACAAGTGCAGAACTCCTAGTGATAGGAGTGATTGCATAAATGTTGACAAAGTGACAACGTTCCACCTGGTTGTGGTTCCACATGAACCACAACCAGCTCAAATTTCTGACGGATCAAAAATAGTTGCTGGACACTACATGCGGAAAAAGTTTCTTTCCAGATGATGTGTTGAGAAAAAGCTGTGAAAACTCACAAACTGGGGTTGTGATGAAAAAATGATATCATTCTTTCCTCAGAACCCCAGGAGAGAGAACAAATTTGTCAGTTTTTGAAGAGTATGTATAGACCTTTAGGCACCAAGTCCCATAAACAAGACTCCAGATTTGACTTATACTTGCACTCGTACTCAAGTTAAAAGTTAACCAGTAAGTGTAAAGCATTTTAGTAAATGATTAATTATGTTGCCCTTCAAAGCATTTACTGTAAGTAAGCCACAAGCGTAGCTGTGACGGAGGGGCACATGTTTTCCTGTTAATGGTTGCAATTGATTAATCAGGGATGCAAATCGTGGGCTATTAATGGCTTATAGTAACCAGTTCAGGTTTATTGTAGCATCATAATAATGACCACACAAATTATTCTCAATTAGAGTTTTGAATTAAATGACTTTGGTTTGTTTGCGAACATAGTGAACTTACCTCAAATATAACAAGGTAGCAGCATTACAAAAACATGTCCTGTTCTTCAAATTAAAAACACGTCGTTACTGACTGATTAAAAATTCAACATTAACTGGTGTTAATCTTTTGAACCTAATTTCTCAATGAGCATGAATGAATTTTTACTGGGGCAAAGTATTTCACGTTAATTATTTTCTACATGAATTCACAGCATTTCATAGCAGTTATTTTAAATGTTGAACTGAACATTCTGAATGCTAAATGCAGATAAGTTAAATTAGGGCTCAGGATTATGATTTATATTCATAACCTAACTAGACTGCATGCACTCCATGTGAGAATGTTAACATGAGTCTCTAGAGACTTATGACTTGACTCGGACTTAGAAAAAATGACTTGTGAACATCTGTGATTTAACAAGAGGAATATTAGGAGGAGTATTTACTTAGCAATGAAAGGGACTTGTATAACCCTAAGAGGACTCTGATCTTGCTTTATGAAGATACCTACATTTTTCCTGCCATAGAAATATGATGTCATGATTCTAGTTTTCTATTTAAAAAGCCTTAAAGTTTGACCAAGCACATCAGATGCATGACTATTTTAGACAGTGCACATAGTAAAATATTTTATTACCTGACACTGGAGTGAGGCGGTAAACACTCAAATGGAAAAATGTTGATGTTGGAACATGAGTAAATAAAATAGATGTAGCTTGTAACATATATGTAGCAGGTTGTTAAGGTCTGATCCAAATTTCTGTAGAAGCTTTTATCTTCCAGCGAGGGAAGGTGTTGTTTTAGTCCTCACTGATGTCATTCTCTTCCAGTATTGTTTGACTAAACCAAATGAGCGTACAGTTGAATGTGTGCTTTTTTATTTAGACTACAGCCTTCTTATCCTACATTGTGAAGAGATACATTTATTTATATTATTGTTTTATTTATATTATATTATTTTGAAGAATCTGTATTCATTTGTCTTCCTTTCACTTGTGTGTTTTTTTATTTCAGAGAATAAAACCTTGTAACTATTTGTCTGACCATCTGTTTAACTGACTAAAGTTTCTTAACAGTATTTAAAGTTTTAGATTCTGTGTTATATAGCAATATAGATGCTCAGAAAGCTGATAAATACACCTGCCTATACAGAGGCCCATTCTGACTCAGACTGTTGAAAAGGTCTTCATCATCACATTAAAGTCAGCTAAAATAACTCAGAGAGACTCAGAAAATGCTATTTATGTTAACAGTTCAACTATTTTTATTTGTTCACCATATCCTCTTTAAAATCCAGCAGTTTTTTTTTGTTTTTCTTTTGTTTTACCATCATACTTTTTTAATAAGATTGTTTTCAGAACTGTTTACAATTTGGTTTGAAGTCCAAGTGAGGAACCCAGCAAAACACTTAGAGGCTGGTGCCAGGATAGAGACTACCAGCCAGTCTGAGGTGTCCTAACTGGCCAAATAATAGCTAGGTGTTGGGATTTTCCTCAATGGCAGCATCAGGGATGGGAGTGTTGGAACTGCAACTGCAGAGGTCCAAATATGGCTTCCAGAGAGAGATTACATCGTAATATTATTTTGGAACCAAAATTAAGCAAGACCTTCGTTTCAGTTCAAGTTGGTCAGAGCTGGTGGAAGCAAAGAAGGCCCACTTGGAGTCCAACGTTCCTTCAAAGTTAGTCAAGGTATTTGGAACTCCAAATTATGCTCGAAAAGCTTGAGGTTACCTTTAAAAGAAAGAGAGAATATTAATTCTCACTACCATTTGGAATTTACCTTTAAGTAGTTAGACTTTATGTCTGCCTGTTTAAGTTTTATTTTTTAATTTATTGAATCACTGAAATATCTTGTTGAGATTCCTATAAAGACAACTGTTCTAAAAGAGACTAGATCCAATGTAATCATTTAATTTCCAGTTAATGTTGTGATTCTGAGAATAAATATATTTTTTATAAAATAGTCCTTTCGTCCCTCCCTCTACAGTATACAATTAAGGTTCCCTGTAAAGAATAATTTACTCCGTCAGATAAATTTTTTTAATGGATTCGAGGCTGATAAGAAAATAATATAGTTTATTTAATGAGACTGACATGATTTTTGATAATGATACAGGTAATAAATAATATCAAGATGTAACAAGACTTTGCATCAAAAAGTGATTTGTAATAAAATGGTAACATGCAGCTTTATGTGCCTTTTTTCTAATATACACCTATTGTTTAAAAAGCGATCTTATTTTATATAAATTTTGATATAAATTGTTAGCCTCATAGCATAATTTTCTATCTCATATTTGCCAAAATATGACTTGGGCAATTATGCTATGAGGCTGACGAAATACTTTAGTGAAGCCAATAATCATGCAGATGTTGACTAAAGTGCTCCATGTGAAGACAAACTTAAGACACTTGTGTTTAAGACATGCATAAAACTAAAGTTTCGTTACAATAACTGCTCTTTGTAGGAAAGTAACACTTTAAAAAACTTCTGTAAACAGCACAATTTAAATAATTTCTTATTCTAATAAACCCAAACTGTTTTATGTATGTAGTGCATAATTACAATACATTTGAGACAAAGAATTCCAACTTAGAACCTAAATGGGTCCAAATTCAATTAAAATCAGTCCAATTCATTCCAGTACAACTGGTTACATTCACATTAAATTTTAAATATCCCCTTGACCGATGCGTGATATCAGTCATTATAAATGATAATAACAATGTTAATCATGACAATAGTGCTTTAAAACCTTGTCATCCTTCATGGGTAATTTATCTTTAATTATGTCAGAATGTGAACCTTCACCATATTCTTTGCACCCTTGCGATTCATTTTAGCTAGTCTAGCATTTGTGTCTAAATATTGGACAAGTGATTATTTAGTTTTCATGCACAACTTTTTAAAAAAATCAACAGGTCAATAAAGGGATTTAACTGACATTTGTAATATGACACTTTGAAAAATGTCCCACTGAACTAAATTATTGATGCGTGACCACCAGACAATGGGACGCTTTCTCTTCTAGTCAACAATGAGACAAAGGATGTGGAAACAGACAACAATGAGGGAAGAAAATTATCTGAGACAAAGGCAGAAGACATCATGAATGCTATTTCAGACTTATCTACCTGAAAAAGTTTTACAAACTGAAATGCCAAACCAAGATGCTTTTGGAAAGATGATGGACAGTTAAATTGACAGTTAAATTGACAGATAAAATAGCTCTTTTGATGTAGCAGATGAGACATGCTGGATCACTCATACCTTTTCACTGAGTACAGTCAGTGCTGGTGTGAGCTGTTATTGTTAAAGGTGAGTTAGTTCAGCCATTATGAGCTGAAGATGGATTAAAAACAAATCAACTCATGGATGTGCTGCAAGTTTGTTGAAAATAATGTATCTAATAGTGACGGTGAAACCATTGTTTTAACATTCAAGTGGGATGTGATCAATCAGAAACAGCCAAAAAGTTCACTGACAAAAATAATAAGATAAGAATCAGATTCCACTAAATAATATCCAGTAAAATTATTTGCCTTTAGAAGTCACCTAAATAGTATATATTGGTTGGAGTTTTAGTTTTTTTTTTAGAAAATATTAGTGAACAAACAGCTTCCTGATGACCAAAGAACACAGCAGACAGGTCAGGGATAAAGTTCTGAAGGGTAAAGCAAGTTTATGTTATAAAACAATTTCACAAGCTTTGAATATTAAGGCGATAAGTCTATTATCCATAAAATGTGAAGAGTATTGCACAACTGAAAACCTACCAAGACAACCTACCAAGACAAGACAGTGAAGTAGCCAAGAAGCCCATGGTAGCTCTGGAGGAGCTGCAAGGATCCACAGGTTACATGTGAAAATCTGTTGACGGGACAACTGTTGGTTGTATGCTCCACAAACCTGACCTTTATGAAAGAATGAGAAAAAGAAAGTCATTCCTGAAAGAAAACTATAGGAGGTCTTGTATGCAGTTTGCCACAAACCATGTAGGGGACACAGCAAACATGTGGAAGAAGGTGTTACACCAAAATGGAACTGTTCAGGATACATTCAAAATACCATCCGTAGTGGAAAAATGACAGCGCACATCATCACACTGAGCACATAACCTACTGGGTGAAACATAGTAGTGGCAGCAATTTGCTGTAGGGATAATTTTCTTCAGCAGGGACTGAAAAGCTGTACAGAGTTAATGGAAATGTTGAGTGGAGCTAGATACAGAGCAATCCAGAAAGACAAGCTGTTAATGTCTGCAAGAGACTTGAGACTTTGCAAATGTTTACTGTCCAGCAGGATAACAACCCTAAACATACTGTTTATTTAGAGCTCCATTTTAATGGTTTGTTTTTGTTGTTGGAGTATTTATATGTGTCAGAATGGTCCAGTCAAAGCCAAATCCAATTGAGAACCTGTGGCAAGACTTGAAAAGAGCTGTTCAATTTCAACCCTGTACAGAAGAAGCAGGTATAGAAGATGGATGGATTTGATTTGATTTTTTTACTCGTACTCATACTCGTACTCGTCGTCTTCCGCTTTATCCGGGACCGGGTCGCGGGGGCAGCAGACTCAGCAGAGACGCCCAGACGTCCCTCTCTCCAGACACCTCCTCCAGCTCCTCCGAGGGGAGCCCAAGGCGTTCCCAGGCCGGCCGAGAGACATAGTCCCTCCAGCGTGTCCTGGGCCGTGTCCTGGGCCTCCTCCCGGTGGGACGTGCCTGGAACACCTCCCGGGGAAGGCGTCCAGGAGGCATCCGTTATAGATGCCCGAGCCACCTCAACTGGCTCCTCTTGATGTGGAGGAGTAGCGGCTCTACTCCGAGCCCCTCCCGGATGGCCGAGCTCCTCACCCTATCTCTAAGGGAGTGCCCGGCCACCCTACGGAGGAAGCTCATTTCCGCCGCTTGTATCCGGGATCTCGTTCTTTCGGTCATAACCCAAAGTTCATGGCCATAGGTGAGGGTAGGAACGTAGACCGACCGGTAAATCGAGAGCTTCGCTTTTCGGCTCAGCTCTCTCTTCACCACAACGGACCGGCACAGTGCCCCCATTACTGCGGCAGCCGCACCGATCCGTCTGTCGATTTCCCGCTCCATTCTTCCCTCACTCATGAACAAGACCCCAAGATACTTAAACTCTTCCACTTGAGGCAGGACTCCCCTCCAACCTGAAGAGGACAAGCCACCCTTTTCCGGTCGAGAACCATGGCCTCGGACTTGGAGGAGCTGATATTCATCCCAGCCGCTTCGGCCGGACTCTCCTCTCCAATACCCTGGCGTAGGCCTTACCAGGGAAGCTGAGGAGTGTGATCCCCTTATAGTTGGAACACACCCTCCGGTCACCCTTCTGCCAATCCAAAGGCACTGTCCCCGTCCGCCACGCAATGTTGAAGAGGCATGTCAACCATGACAGCCCCACAACATCCAAAGACTTGAGGTACTCAGGGCGAATCTCATCCAACCCCGAAGCCCTGCCACCGTGGAGCTTTTTAACCACCTCGGTGACTTCAGCCTGGGTGATGAAAGAGTCCAACACTGAGTCCCCAGCTTCTGTTTCCACCAGGGAATGCGTGATGGCAGGATTGAAGAGATCCTCGAAGTACTCCTTCCACCGGCCGATAATGTCCCCAGTCGAGGTCAGCAGCTCCCCACCCCCACTGTAAACAGTGTTGGCGAAGCACTGCTTCCCCCTCCTGAGGCGCCGGACGGTTAGCCAGAATCGCTTCGGGGCCAACCGGTAGTCCTTCTCCATGGCCTCACCAAACTCCTCACAGGTCCGAGTTTTTGCCTCTGCCACTGTCCGGGCCGCGGCACGCTTGGCCTCACGGTACCCGTCAGCCGCCTCAGGAGTCCCACAAGCCAACCACAGCCGATAAGACTCCTTCTTCAGCTTGACAGCGTCCCTTACTGCCGGTGTCCACCACCGGGTTTGGGGATTGCCGCCGCGACAGGCACTGCAGACCTTACGGCCACAGTTACGGGCAGCAGCATCGACAATAGATGCGGAGAACATGGTCCACTCAGGCTCTATGTCTCCAACATCCCTCGGCATCTGGTCAAAGCTCTCCCGGAGGTGAGAGTTGAATACATCCCTGGCCAAGGGGTCCGCCAGACGTTCCCAGCAGACCCTCATTATGCGCTTGGGCCTGCCAAGTCTGTCCGGCTTTCTCCTCCCCCAGCGGATCCCACTCACCACCAGGTGGTGATCAGAAGACAGCTCAGCCCCACTCTTCACCCGAGTGTCCAAAACATGCGGCCGAAGGTCTGATGATACAACAACAAAGTCGATCATTGACCTCCTGCCTAGGGTGTCCTGGTGCCAAGTGCACTGATGGACACCCTTATGTTTGAACATGGTGTTCATTATGGACAATCCGTGACTAGCACAGAAGTCCAATAACAAAACACGGATTCAGATCGGGGAGGCCATTCCTCCCGATCACGCCTCTCTAGGTGTCACTGTCATTTCCCACGTGGGCGTTGAAGTCCCCCAGCAGAATAATGGAGTCCCCAGGAGGGGCACTATCCAGCACCCCCGACAGGGACGCCAAGAAGGCCGGGTACTCCGCACTACCACTCGGCAGGTAGGCTGAAATGATAGTCAGAGACCTCTCCCCAACCCGAAGGTGCAGGGATGCGACCCTCTCATCCACTGGGGAAAACCCCAACACGAGACAGCTGAGCTGGGGGGCGACAAGCAAACCCATTCAAGCCTGCCGCCTCTCCCCGTGGGCCACTCCACAGTAGAAGAGAGTCCAGTCCCTCTCGAGGAGATGGGTTCCAGAGCCCACGCTGTGCATGGAGGAGAGCCCGACTATTTCTAGTCGATATGTCTCGACCTCCCGCACAAGCTCAGGCTCCTTGTCCCCAGCGAGGTGACATTCCACATCCCTAGAGCCAGCCTAAGCATCCGAGGATCGGGCCACCGAGGTCTCCACCTTTGTCCGCCGCCCAATCCTCTTTGCACCGGTCCCTGACAGTTGCCCCTGCAGGTGGTGGGCCCACTGGGGGATGGTCTCGTTCGGGCTTGGCCCGGCCAGGTCCCGCGAGGAGCAACCCAGCCACTAGGTGCTCTCCGACGAGTCCCGACCCCAGGCCTGGCTCCAGGGTGGGACCCCGGCTCCGCCGTACGGGGCGACGTCACGTGCCTCGATTTCGTAGTCGTCATGCGGGGTTCTTGAACCGCTCTTTATCTGACCCGTCACCTAGAGCCTGTTTGCCATGGGAGACCCTACCAGGGGCATTTAAGCCCCAGACAACATAGCCTCTAGGATAATTTGAGCACTCAAACCCCTCCACCACGTTAAGGTGGCGGTTCAGGGAGGGGTTTGATTTTTTTAACCTTACAAAATATTTATACATTATTTGTGCAAACAGGCATAATCCTAATTACTAAAATACTAAAAAAACAACTTTTTCTTTGATAAAAGATCAGTTATCTGGAAACAGAAAAGAAACAGAAAAAAGATTAACCTTTAATTTCTAAGTAGTGCCTAAAAATACAACATTTTAGCCCTAGATTCTTTTTTTTGCCATAAAACAGAATAACATAAAGTAACTTACTTCCACCATTTGCTGCTTTTAATAGCTGGTTGCAATTTGAAAGAAGAAATTGGAAGGCAAGTCATGGGAAGTTTATGTATATAGCAAATTTCAGCAACAAGACAATGCAAGGTGTTTTACATAAAAAAAATACATTGCAGTGGCAAAAAACATAAAAAAGTATATTGCAGTTGCATGATAAAGCAAAGTAAAGTTAAGTTATGGCAATAAAAGGCGATAAAGAAGTCGTTACATAACTGTCTCCAAGCATCAATTTCAAACCATCTGCTGGTCTGCTTGAAAAGCCACATACTTTACATATAAATGTTAAAATGATTGTATTATAGCATCAGAAATGGAGATTGGATATTAAATACCATCTGTTGAGGCTGCATGTGGGCGCACATGGTGACATTTACTCTCATCTTTCTCAGTCACATAAGTGTATCGTCTTTAACTTTAATTCAAATGGAGCTGCAGTTTTGTCCTGCTTTCGCTACAATGCACTCTGGATTATCATTTCATCTTTTCTTGGTTAAAAGGAAAAGTTAAAGTTAGACAAGGGGGCCCTCTGCAGGTGATAAAAAAAAAATATATTTGGCAAAATGCAATAAAAGACCAGCCTCAACAACTATAATTAAAGGTTTGGTCACTAGATGGCAGAATGCACCCACGCCAGGCATCTGCAGTAGCTCGCTGAAACACAGTAAGAGGTAGTACATACAGCAAAAACATGTTTTCCCTAACATATCCACATATGGTTAAGAAATTAAAAAGTTTGGTGAAGAAATTAAGGTTCTGTAAAAATATAAACTATATAACTATTATTTAATAATTGTTTGTCATGATACAGGAAACCCTTAGTAGATACAACAGAGCAAAGTTCTTACAGCATCAACACACATTTAGCAGATGCTAAGAATTTTCAACAGACATTTATCAAAATGATACAATTAGGATTACAATACCATGGACAGATTATAAGGATTTTTCTCTCATAGGGGTTTAAAATGAACTCAATGTCTTGCCAAACATGTGAGACCTCATCATTGGTCACTTTGCCTGCAAGATGAAAATTGAAGTTGCCCTGTAAAAACACATCTTTCACATAGACAAGCCAATAACACAGCAGCCTGAAGAAAAAAATAAAGTGCTAAAAAACAAAATAAACACAAGAGGTAAGTATACCAGTGTTAACCTGACTGATGTCAGTGCAAATATCTGATCCATAAAAAAAAAAGAAAAACACGAAACTCTACTTTATGAGAACAATATATCTCAAAAGGTTTCTTTCTTAATATGCACTCAATCATTGCTGCTGACTGATTTGTCAAACATTTAACAATCCTACCAACTATTCCTCGAAGTTGAAATGTTATCCTTTCACAACAAATGCAAAATGGCACTTGGATTTGTCAGGATCCACATTAACAGCACTGCAATGCTTATGCTCTTTAGTAGACCTGATACAAACATATGCCACTTTTAATAAATGGCATTCGTGCATTGCTTTAACTCATCTGTTGTTGAGCTCCGTCTAAGCTAGATTGCCACAGATATTTTTGGACATATTATGACACGTTATATACCACACATAAAGCACCCCACATAAAATTTATGCAATTACTATGAAAACATGAATAACAAGAAAAGGAATGGCAAGAAAATTCTGCTTCTTACATGCTACTCAATGGAGTTGTTCTGCCAGGACTAATGAGGACTCGCACATCTCTACATGATGAAGGCTTTTTGTGTTTTTGTGTGCCTGGATACTTGGCCATATTTTCTAATGAACTTAGTTTATTATTATTTGACCTCTTGGTAACATTCATGTTACCATTAATCAGTGAAATTTCAGCCTAAGATAGTTTGGCAATAATTCAATATAAAAGAATAAAAAAGCAGTGAAGCCACGACAAAAAGTCATGTTTTGCAACCTCTAACAAGCTCCCCTTCAGGATTGCCCAGTATTATTATCTCTGTCACTCTTCCCATCACCTCTGACCAGCTTCTCTGTGCCCCCAGCATGATGCTGTCAACGCCATGTTTCACTGTGGGGACGTGTATTTAGGGTTGGTATTTCTGCGGAGGGGTGATGAAAATATCTTAGTAGATTTGCAATTGTACCGTACTCTTTCCATTGTCGGCTGACTGATTAAACAATACTATGTGAGAAACCTTTGGAATTGCTTTTGGTATTCTTTTATAACCAAACCCTTCCTTTAACTTCACACTGTATAATGTTATGAGGTTCAACATAAACTACACACATGCTTCATATATGTGAATGTTTTTTTAAATTTGCTTCATTCCTTCATAACTGGACCTGCTTAAAAAGCATTTTCATATAAGCTAAAACACACAGCAACACAAGAAACTGTGACAGCAGCTTTATAACTGCTTCTCAGCTCTGTTTGAAAGTCCATATTTAGCGTAATTGCACTGATTAACTGTCTGATAAAATTATTCAAAAACGCATTTCTCATATATGGGCATGTTGCTGTAATTTTATTAGAGGATCAATACCTGTCAAATCAACATTTGCAAACATAATTTCTAATACAAATTAGGCTCAACTGTTTATACTAAATACATTGATTTAAGCATAATATTTCCAGGAACAACAACAACAACAAAAAAACACAAAACCAACAGTGTAAATAATATAAAAGCAAAGGATTGGCATGGATTTAGTGCATGATTTATTTTATAATGATAAATAACAGCAAACCTTTAGAACATAAGAACTAAAACAGCCTCAAAATAAAATGGCATAGAGTGCCATGGATGGCCACTTCACAAGATAATCTCATTCGGATGCCCTTGGTCGGATGAATTTCAATATCTCACTGATCCTGCTGCTGATTAATTTTCTATACCCATATTTATTTCATTCATTTATATATTTTTTCTTCTTCAAACAGTAAAATTAACCTTGGCTAAAGTCAGGTGAAAATGATCTAAATTATCATTAAAACCTGCGACATGAGAATAACATAAACTCAAGGAAATTACCTCAGTGACCCCAAAATCCCTTCATCTTTTGGAGCTATTTTATGATCCGCCCAAACAATTTCAGGTTGTGCAAGGTTCTCTGTGCCCAAGGACACAGATCAAAGTAAGGTGCTACAGAGCATCTACGGCAAAAGTGAATGATCTTGAAAGGGATAATCAAATAGAGACTCATCAAACAACATGTAAGACGGTGCTTGTAGCAAGTTGAGGGATGATTATGCTCTTCTGAGGGTTTTTGCAAATTGATTTAAATTTAAAATTGTAGTCTGTTGCAAAGTAACATGAGGTATATTTTATTTATCTTCATTATTATTCTCTACTTCAGACTACGCATGAATTGGTAAAGCAGGAGATACAGGAGGTATATTGGCACTATTTTTTTCAAACAACACTTTTTCTTGTAATTTTACATGACTTAGAAAAAATAGGAGATGGTGAACCTCAAGTTTAGTTGATTTCCATAACTCTTACATTTCAGAACAGACTCACTGGGCCAAGGGAATTACTTTTTCAGAGGGATAGAGCCTGGTTTAATAGGTACCACTTGATCCATTATAGCACCAGATTCTTTCAGGCCAGTTTTTATATTTTTTCCCTCACAATGCCCATTTACAGGCTGCATAATGGTTTCATGTTAATGCTCACTTTTGTTTGTTTCAAAACATGCTACAATATTTAGGTTTATTCCAGGTGCTTTTCGTTTTGGTTTAATTGAATAAAGAATATAAACAACATGCATCCCTCTAATGGCTTATGAGAAACAGCTTTGAATCAGACTGGCTGCAGCCCAGCTGCATCAATCTATCTAGCGCTGACATCTTCTACACATTAATGGCATCATGAATATGCAGCAGACATGTCTTACATGTGCCATAAAGTGATGGTGCGCTAGAATTATCCAGACGCAAGAACATGCTGCGTTAAAAGGAGTTTCCGTATAGGAGATATGACATTTCTTTTATTTGTGACTAGCTCCAAGTCAACCCTCGGAAATGGCATTGTTAGATAGATGATACGTCTCTACTATTTTTGTTTCTGACTCTTCAAGTTGACATGCACACAGAAGATTCTATCTTTCCTTCGTCTGCCATTGTACCTATGCCTCCTTCCCGCCACAGTGACCGCAGACATGTTTTCGTAATGCTGTGCCAGTTTACACCTGCCTTTCAAACGTGACAAAAATAGACGGAAAAACAGCAACCGCAATCCATTTTATGTTTGATAAATCACATTGCATGTGCTAAATGGTGACATTTGCATATTCTCCTCCCAGTATTTTGCAAGTTCTGATAACAAGCATATATTCGGCATATTCATGGAAGCAAACATACTAAATAGATTGCGCCTGCTATTTTACTCATGTTTGCACATGTTTTTATACATGCAAACCTTTAGTAGATCAGAGACCTGGTGGAGCTAAGGGCTTGCTGGCTGTGAATTGCTTCAGTGCACACTGAAGGTCATGGTTTGAACATGCTATCAGAATTAAATCATCTGCAAAAAGCAAAGATGAGGCCCAGAGTTTCCCAAACCAGAAATCTCTTATGCAATAACAACTTAAAGTCCACGTAAAGTAGCAATACATCTGAGAAACCACGGCCACTCTCAGAAGCGTGGTGTGCGACGTCAGTGGCGGCGATGTCGGGAGGATGAGAGTCGGGGAGGGACATGGTCAGTACAGCCTCATGAGCCTGCACCAACCGAATATCCATAAATCCCAACTGTATCTCCTGGTAGTTAGTAAAACTATTTGGAGAAAAGTGGGCACTGAAAGGCAAGTGTTGGTGGTGATCCTGGCGTCTCCATAGTGGCTCCTCTTTACAAAATTGATTCAGAGTTTGTTCAGGCAGTCATCTTTCAGAAACATAAAGGAAGTCACCAAGCTGCTACCCTGCACATTGTGACATCCAGGGAAGATGCATGAACGAAGTGAATGAGGCATAATTGGCTAGCTAGCTAGCACCAATCTATTGTTGGCGCTATCTGTGACACGCAAATGAGCGGGAGAACCGCCGAGGCTACCGCACTTTACGTTTTTATACTGCTGGAGCAGCAGGGTTATGCTGAAGGCAGCCGCGTGACGACACGTGGCCGCCCTTTCAGACACACCCACAAAATCCTGAAACACAGAAATCTTGAAACCCAAATTGAATTCTAATTTCACAATAAAATTCTCAATGGTTGAGAGACTTTAAAAAAATTTAGAACAATACATTTATGACATTTATAATATGTTTAGAAGAAAATGGCAGAATTCCCTTTACACAGTCTTTCAGGTCACAAGCTACGCAGCATCCTGAGACATCCTGCCATATTGGAAGAGCTGTAAGAGACTGTAAAGATAGCACAATGTTTGTGTAAAACTTTAGAGAGTAGTTAGAAATAAACATAGAAAAGATTTCAAATAAATTTGAGTAGAGAAGGATTTGTTGGGGGAAACTGATCAAAATGCCAAATTTTCATTCTCCTCGTAAGATCACATACACAACACTGTGATGTATAATTGTTAAAGATATAATTTGAAGATTATTTAGCTACAAGCAAGAAACTCCCAGACAACATCATGCATAGGCCACTTCCTTAAATGACTAGTCAGTTGTAGGATACAGAGATGTATGCTATTTTACATGTAAGGATGATGGTGGACCACAGAATGGTACAATGTGTAAAGACAAACCAGATATATTTATGAATTTAACACACAGACACTGTCCACTTTTTTGTTTTACTTTGCTAGTGATTCCCCTTTTGTCTTCAGAACTACGTGAATTGTTCCCGGCATAGGATCAACAAGGTGGTGGAAACATTCCTCAGATATTTTGATCCATGTTGGCATCATAGCATCATTCAGTGGCAGGAGATTAGACAGCTTCACATCCATGATGTGAATCTCCTGATCCACCACATTTCATTTAATTTCATTTCAAAATTATATTGAACGAAACATTAGATAGCAATGGCGATATTTACTTATATACAATATTCACATGCACAAAGGGAATGGACAGAAGAATAAACTTATTTTAACACACCCCTTCTCCTGTGACATTGTTCCCTTCACATTTTATTCATTAAGAAGAACATACTTTCATACAAATTTGTAAACCAAAACAAGAAAAAAAAAGTGAAAAGAAGAAAAAAATATAGCGCCGTATATAGCAGCAATTCACAACATCGTGTCAAATGCTTTACAAAAATATATGTTTCTGAAATTCTCAAAAACCAAGAACAATGCCAGATTAAAAACCCATTTCTTCCCCATTCTATTACGAAACAGGCGGACCCAAGATTCAGCCAGACACAGTACTGAAAATTTAAAAGGTTTATTCAGCCACAGGAAAACGTCACTCAGGTAAAACTCCACACAGCTTCCAGGAATCACTAGGGCAGAAAGAGGGATTAGTGACTTGTAGTCTCTCCAGATATTGCAGGGATCAGAAAAGTCACTAACCTGCTTTTGTCTTGAGTAGAACTTGAAACCCAGAGGGGAAACCTTGGTGGGTGGCAGGCAGTGATCTCCACAGCACAGGTGAGATGTGACTCCAGGCTGAATAATCCAAGGGCAAGGCTGGCTCAATAATCCGAGGACAGAAACAGGGTCAATGATTGGAACAAGAGACGTCAGGCAAGGGGCAGGCAGAGGCATAAACCAGATGCAAGAAACAGGGACGATAACCAAAATCCAAACAGTCCAACAGGGAGCAGGCAGAGAGGCGAAAATCCAAGAGGCAAGGCAAGGTCGAGAAACAATGATCAGACAGGAAGGAACGCTGGATATCTACTCACACAATGGCTTTCAAAAATCTGGCACCGTCTGCTTGTCAGAGTCAGTATATATCAGGGAAGACACAGGTGCTTAGCATTCCACAGATTGCACCACTGCAGCAGCCACCAGGTGCATCTAATATGCTGATTGCAGCCAGGGAGACAAGGTAGAGCAGACGTGCCAGAATCATAACACATTCTGATGCTTGGTTTAAACTTCACCATGTCAAGATGCCTAAAAGTGCTTTTTTTGGTATTTGTGGTATCAAGCAATTGAATCAGAATGAGAATCAGAATAGGAAAAAAACTTTATGGCTAAGTCGCGTTGCACACGTACGAGGCATTTGCTTTGGTGGTAAGGTGCTACACATAGACAAACATACAGCTGACATAAATACATTTGAAATAGGTGTGAGTGTTCAATACATCCTTCTTTCAGTAACTTTAGCAAGTATTTTGTTTTACTCCACAAACAAAATACTAAATCTTATTAATTAAAAGTAAATGATGATTTCAAACAAATCAGGATAAATGCTGAAGGTTAATGGCATTAATTTTCTTACAGTTTTTAATGTATCTTTGTATTTCTGTTTTCCTCCCTCTTAAAATTTTATTTAATAAAATGCTTTAGGTTATCCTTGTGTGACAAAGTAAACATCTTGCTGAATGTCATATCTATGTTTAGTTGTCAGGACCTGGAATTACAAAATTGAATAGGAAAAATATTTTGTCCTTTATGGTTTAAAGCTTATAGTTAGAGTAGCTTAGGCTATCTTCCTTATTTTTTACCTCCGCCTTCCTCCCTCCCTGTTGGATGGAGTAAGGGGGAGTCAGGTTTAACCTAAACCGGCTCAGTTATGGTTGAGGTGCAAACACACCCTCCATTTCTGATACCTGTATGACCCCTTCTCTTTTCCAATAGTTATAATCAGTCTGACAGAGAGAGGTATCTCGATCCTTGTGGGTTTTAGTATAACAATGGCCATCAGTGGGCTCTAGATGGACAAACTTTATCAGTTTATTATTTTACTAAGTGCCCCTACATGTGGCCCGTTCTGGGGTGGCTGGGCTCTGGCACTCGGTGGTTTGGTCTGGCCTCTCTGGCGGCCCCGCGCCGTTCCGGACCCTTTGTGGGGTGCCTTGAGACGACATCGTTGTAAATAAGCACTATATAAATAAATAAACTGAATCTGAAACTATCTCTGTATTTATGCTGCTATAGGCTTAGGCTGCTGGAGGACATAATGACCACTTTCACCCTCTTCGCTACATTCTCACTCTACCCTCCAGTTTTGCATTATTTGCTGTTATTTCAGCTTTTAACTTTGTTCTCTCTTTTCTCTTCCTAGAAGCTACACCTGGCCTGACTCTGTTTCTACCTGTGACACCTTTCTGGAGAGGGGCATCGTCCGAGCTTCTGCTGGCAACAACTTAATGCTCACCCTCTACCGATGATGCACTTGGCCCTGTCTTTCAGTGTTTAACCCTTTCTCTCTCCTAGATATAGGAATTGCCTGAGCTTTTACTGTAACTAACTCTATGTGCTCTCTTTCAGACTCTATCCTTGAAAACTGGCTTAAAGTTTATCTGTTCTTTCTTTCTAGATGAAACGACTAAAGGAGCTACATCCACTAACATTTACTTTTCCTTCCCATAGAAAGTACTCCTGGATCAGTGCTTCTGTGTTCTTTTTGTGTCTCTGCTCTGTTCTCTCAACCCCCAGTCGGTCATGGCAGATGGCTGCTCACACTGAGCCTGGTTCTGCTGGAGGTTTCTTCCTGTTAAAAGGGAGTTTTTTCTCTCCACTGTCGCTACATGCATGCTCAGTATGAGGGATTGCTGCAAAGTCAATGCCAGTGACTGTCCACTGTCTCTACATGCTCATCCAGGAGGAGGGAATGCTGCAAATCTCTGACTTTATGCAATCTGCTGGGTTTCCTTAGACAGAAAAACTTATTATCAAATTTGAATAAATAACTAACTTTGACTGCACTGTTCAATGGTTAGGATTAATTGGAATGTATGTACCTGACTTTTGTGAAGTGCCTTGAGACAACATGTGTTGTGAATTGGCGCTATATAAATAAAACTGAATTGAATTTCTTGTTTGAAAATTTAAAGGTCTGGAAATTAAAGGTCCTTGTCTCAGGCACATGCTGGTAAAGGTTCTGCTGCGTTTCTTGAATGACCCAAACATTCAGCTTTCATTTCCTCTGCTGAGGGGCAGTGGGAAACATTATGCAATCTATGCATTTCCTAAGTTTGAACAGTTGTTGCTCCCACCATCACCTGCTTCATCTTTTTGTTGTTCCCAAATATGAGCTTGAGAGGGTGTTATACAATTATGAATAATACTCTGCATATAAAAGAAGATGCCAAACAAATTAACAGATCTTTACCTGTCAGCACATTTGTCACCATTTATTTAGGAGCCAAATATTAATAGAGTATGTCATGAGAAAGCTTCAACAGCACAATTTAACACTATTCTTTCAAACTGATACATGAGTGATAGACCAGCGTGTAAAAACATGTGCAAGATGGACAAAGTGTGCACATCCATCCTACTAAGTTCCCTGCAGGAAAGCCATTAATGGATTTAAATGAGGATGAGCTGCCATTGATACAACTGATCACTGTGTGAAATAGAATTAAGTGGAAGAGGATGACAAGTAGAATATTTTACAGGCAATACTCATTGCTCATTGTGGCTTATAAATGCTGTTTTTTTATCTACTGCTCAATGTTTAACAAATCAAAGTGATGGCTCATATTTAACTTCTCACAGACACATGATCAGTCACTATCTATTCGGCCGCTGATAAATGATCTTTTAATCTTCGCTACTGTCTGGAAAGGGGAAGCTACAGTTAGTAACTAACCATCATAATACTGTGGTGGTTGTGACTCGGGAGGTCACCTATTAATGACAGAGCTGGAGCCCTCAAGGAAATTACAAAACCTTCTTCTTTGAAAGTGTCAGCATATTACATGCCTGTATTTGAATGTATATGAAGGGTGGCTCTGTACAACCTTTTATGTATTTCACATTTCTGAGGAAAATGTTTAATATTTTCACCTGACTTATTTACTCAATGTTAATACTCAAAAATCTAAATTTAATGCAGAGAAAAATATATAAAAAAAAATTTTACTTAATGAAAATTTGCCATTAGCTTTATTACTTTTAATATTCTTTTATATATTTATTGTTCATGCACAGACCAGATAGCTTTTTTATTGCTTTTTTTATTGTTGTAGTTGTGGCAATGATAACAAGTGATGTTCTGATTCTGATTTCAAAACCTTTACACATAATTTAGTATTAGTCAAGTGATGTCCAGAGGTTTACATACAACTCATCATCAGCAGGAATGTTATTTTAATTTTCTGATTTTAATTATTAATTTGTGGCATCGTCCCGGGCAGTGGCAGAGGCAAAAACTCGGGCCTGGGAGGAGTTCGGTGAGGCCATGGAAAAGGACTACCGGTTGGCCTCGACGCGATTCTAGCAAACCGTCCGGCGCCTCAGGAGGGGGAAGCAGTGCTTTGCCAACACTGTTTACAGTGGGGATGGGAGGCTGCTGACCTCGACTGGGGACATTATTGGGCGGTGGAAGGAGTACTTTGAGGATCTCCTCAATCCTGCCATCATGCATTCCTTGGTGGAAGCAGAGGCTGGGGACTCGAGGATAGACTCTTTCATCACCCAGGCTAAAGTCACCAAGATGGATAAAAAGCACTGCGGTGGCAGGGCTTCGGGGGTGGATGAGATCCGCCCTGAGTACCTCAAGTCTCTGGATGTTGTGGGGCTGTCATGGTTGACACGCCTCTTCAACATTGTGTGGTGGTTGTGGACAGTGCCTCTGGACTGGCATACTGTCCAGAGGGGTAGTGGTCCTCCTTCATAAGAAAGGTGACCAGACGGTGTGTTCCAACTCCAGGGGGATCACACTCCTCAGCCTCCCTGGTAAGGCCTACGCCAGGGTATTGGAGAGGCGAGTCCAGCCGATAGTCGAACCTCGGCTTCTGGAGGAGCAGTGTGGTTTTCGTCCTGGCCGTGGAACACTGGACCAGCTCTATACCCTCTACAGGGTACTCGAGGGTTCATGGGAGTTTGCCCAACCGGTCCACATGTGTTTTGTCGACCTGGAGAAAGCATTCGACTGTGTCCCACGTGGTGGCCTGTGGGGGGTGCTCCAAGAGTATGGAATCGGGGGCCCTTTACTAGGGGCCATCCGGTCTCTGTACAAGCGGAACAGGAGTTTGGTCCGCATTGCCGGCACTAAGTTGGACCTGTTCCCAGTGCATGTTGGACTCCAGCAGGGCACCCCTTTGTCACCGGTCCTGTTCATAACTTTTATGGACAGGATTTCTAGGTGCAACCAAGGGCCGGAGGGGGTCTGGTTTGGGGACCAGTGGATTTCGTCTCTTCTTTTAGCAGATGATGTGGTCTTGCTGGCTCCCTCTAGGCAAGACCTACAGCACACACTGGGGAGGTTCGCAGCCGAGTGTGAAGTGGCTGGGATGAAGATCAGCTACTCCAAGTCCGAGGCCATGGTTCTCAACCGGAAAAGGGTGGCTTGTCCTCTTCAGGTTGGAGGGGAGTTCCTGCCTCAAGTGGAGGAGTTTAAGTATCTCGGGGTCTTGTTCACGAGTGAGGGAAGAATGGAGCAGGAGATCGACAGACGGATCGGTGCGGCTGCCGCAGTAATAGGGGTGCTGTGCCGGTCCGTTGTGGTGAAGTGAGAGCTGAGGCGTAAAGCGAAGCTCTCGATTTACTGGTCGGTCTACGTTCCTACCCTTACCAATGGCCATGAACTTTGGGTCAAGACCGAAAGAACAAGATCCCAGATACAAGCGGCTGAAATGAGCTTCCTCCATAGGGTGGCCGGGCACTCCCTTAGAGATAAGGTGAGGAGCTCGGCCATCCGGGAGGGGCTCAGAGCAGAGCCGCTGCTTCTCCACATCAAGAGGAGCCAGTTGAGGTGGCTCGGGCATCTATAATGGATGCCTCCGGGACACCTTCCTCGGGAGGTGTTCCAGGCATGTCCCACCGGGAGGAGGCCCGGGGGACGGCCCAGGACATGCTGGAGGGACTATGTCTCTCGGCTGGCCTGGGAACGCCTTGGGATCCACCCAGAGGAGCTGGAGGAGGTGTCTGGGGAAAGGGACGTCTGGGTGTCTCTGCTAAGTCTGTTGCCCCCGCCACCCGGTCCCGGATAAAGAGGAAGACGACGAGTATGAGTATGAGTATGAGTATGAGTAATTATTAATTTGGACAGTTCTGTTTGAAGGTGGCATGATAATTCAACCTGGAAAACTCACAATGAGAGAAACACAGAGATAGCAATTAGAGCAGTTTATTAGCTGAGACCTCGGTAGAAGACATAAGTTCTGATAATGACATGAGCTGAATAAACATCTTAGGGTTAGAAGAAGGGTTAGAGAAGTCTTCTCCCCGGTATCCTGATACTGGTGGTAGAGTGGAGGCCTGAGGAGATAACGGAGCTTGAAGCCTGATGGTGGAGATGGGGTGGAGGAGGGTCGAAGCTCAACTGAAGAGCAGGAGAATCTGCGTATGAACGTCTTTTAAAGCGAAGCCTGAAGGGATGATTGGCTGAAGAGGAATGCGGACCAGAAGCTGATTGGTTGGCGTGGAGAACATGGTGGAGTAGTTAGATGGAGCCGGAAGTGGAGGTGAGTCTTCCAAGTTGAATTTTCGTCAAAACTCTATTACAACTTTAGTAATGATTAAAAATAGTAATTTAAGGTTTCGGTTTTTTGGGGATTTTCTTAACCCTCCTCAAGGTCCAAATTATACATGCAGGCTAAAATATACAAGCTAGAGAAATAAACTAGATGAAGGTAGAGTTTATTAATAAGGCTGAAGTCAGGGCCTTTCCAGAAGCATAACCATCAACCTGATTTATCCATTCCAAAACTAGTTGTGGTGTATGTTTGGCATTATTCTTCAGTTGTGTCCAGGTTTTAACAGTCTAGTTGTTGATTTGAGCTGAAGTGGAAGGATTTGGAGGTAGTTCTTCAGTTTCATGATTTGTATAATGGCAGTAAAACAGTTCAATTCAATTTTTCAATTCAGTTTCATTTATATAGCGCCAATTCACAACACATGTTGTCTCAATGCACTTCACAAAAGTCAGGTACATACATTCCAATTAGTCCTAGCCATTGAACAGTGCAGTCAGATTCAGTTATTTATTCAAATTGGACAAAACGTTTTTCTGTCTAAGGAAAGGAAACCCAGCAGATTGCATCCAGTCAGTGACTTGCAGCATTCACTCCTCCTGGATGAGCATGTAGAGACAGTGGACAGTCACTGGCGTTGACTTTGCAGCAATCCCTCATACTGAGCATGCATGTAGCGACAGCGGAGAGGAAAAACTCCCTTTCAACAGGAAGAAACCTCCAGCAGAACCAGGCTCAGTGTGAGCAGCCATCTGCCACGACTGACTGGGGGTTTTAGAGAACAGAGCAGAGACACAAAAAGAACACCGAAGCACTGATCCAGGAGTACTTTCTATGGCAAGGAAAAGTAAATGTTAATGGATGTGGCTCCTTTAGTCATTTCATCTAGAAAGAAAGAACAGATAAACTCTGAGCCAGTTTTCAAGGTTAGAGTCTGAAAGAGAGCACATATAATTAGTTACAATAAAGCTCAGTCAATCACCATGTCTAGGAGAGAGAAAGGGTTAAACACTAAAAGACAGGGCCATGTGAATCATCGTCAAAACAGACCCTCAGCATTATGCTACCACAGCTATGCTTGACACAGTTTAGTATTCTTAGGTTTAAATATCTCACCATTCCTCCTCCAAACATTCTTCTTGTCATTGTGGCAAGGAGCTCAATCGTTTTCTTGTCCACCATTATAGATGTCTCCAGAAGGCATCTGGATTTTTCAAGTGGCTAGCAACACATTTCCGTTGGGTTTGAAGGTGTTTATTTTAGAGCAGGTTCTTCTTATTTGGTCGGCAACCTCCAAGTTCAGGGCATTAAAAAAATGTGCTTCACTGCTGACATTGACAATAGTGTTGTCATACAATAGTATGCCTTGTTAATACATTTAAGGAGCTCTTTCTCATAGCTAAAAAATGTCTACTTCGTTTAGTGGTGTATAAACGTACAGGGGACACTGTTTAAAAACATCTTTTCTCTAAATTACTATTATTGTGACATTAGTTCACAGAGCAAGCTTTAACCAATGATTGATATGAGAAATGAAATAGTTCAGCAAAAAAGACAAAATAAACCAGACTAATCAAGAGTAATTGCTAAGACTAGAAATAGATTTACAAAGCTGAGTAATGCCAAAGCCTCTTGGGCTTTACAAAGAAATATATAAAAAGAAAACATAAAATATTGTAATCAATAGAAGGCTTTGTTAGAAAATGAGCGCATAATGGTGTAAATATACATACGACAAATCTCCATTAACCTGCAGCATCAGTAAAATGCTGACTCTATCCAACCAATGTAGCACATATTCTAATGGCAACCTAATCACTAGATGAAACATTTGGCTTTCAAAGGTTTGAATAACGTTCACTACTAGGGTGAAGAAAGCAGATCTAGTCTGAATAGGATCCCCCACAGCTGATTAATGTCCCATCAAAAACACACGTGTAGCTTCCGGTTCAGGCCCACAGGGATGGATTTCTTTTTATGAATCTAGATGCATGTTGATTCCCATGGACCAGTTTGACCCAATTTAAAGATGCTGCAAATGCACTGCTGGAATGTTAAGACCTTCGGTTGTTAGTGAACAGTAGACTTGCAAACAAATGGCCTAAAAACATTTTAAGACATAAAACAACTCGACCATTTACAGAACCACGCTATGACTCATTTTTCTCACCACCTGTCAAATGTGTATCCTCTAGAAGCTGCTTCTAAGCACCAATTTAATGATCAGGGATTATGGATTAGTGCTCATCCGCTGTTTGTTGCTCAGTAGCGCCTCACATAGTATTTTAAAGCAGAATTAAGGTCCAGCTGCAGCTCTGGTTATAATTAAAGGAGGGAACCAAAACTAATGACAACAGATAAGCCAGAAAACCTCAACAAGTTGATGCTGTAAAGTTCAATTGACTATAGTAATAAATCCCTTTAAATAAGAACATCTGCTTCTACAATACAGATGTGATTTATTTATAAGCCTGTGATTTGAATTAGCACATTCCTACATCAAATAAAAAAAAATAATTGCAGATTTAAATAAAGAATCTCAATTTCTATTGCAATTTTGTTCATCTTTCTTAAAGCATGACAAAAAGGTCACCTTTGTGAATTTTGGGCTTCCCATCTGATCATTTGGGTAATCCACTTGCACATATCACCAGAACTGCAAACCATCGATCTGACCTGCTGGCGCTCCTCATCCCCTCATCCCAGTGTCTCATGTTGGTCCCAGAGCAATTAGCCTGCTTGCATCTGAGTCACCAAGTACACACTTGGCTAATCTCACTCTTTTTGCTTCCCTTCCTTTCTTTTATCGATTCTTCTGTCCCCCATTGGACGTTTTATTTCTTTTTTTTCTTATGAGTTTGACTATCTGACACATATAACTAGAGGTGTGACAGCCTTTACAGCTTTTACACTAATACCCTTTATTTCCAGTAAGAGGTTGCTGTTGGGAGCTCACTAATGGATATGCAAGTCTCATTCTGTCAAATCTTTGATTGTGTGAGTACATGTGAAAGACTGCGTGTTCTACTGCATGAGAACATGGTGTGTATTGCAGGACCATTATTACGTTAACAGAATTATTTTTAAAAAGATTCATCAGCAAATACAAAGGAGCTATTGCTGCTTCACCAGTGCAGTAGTTGAATGCTTTGTATTTAGAGTGAAGAAATAATTGTTTTAAAAGTATTTCTTAAGAGATGTTAAAAAGAGCCAAAATTTGTAAACATACCATTTTTAAATGTCCTAGATTTATTTTGGACACTTCCATTATTTTACTTTACAGACAGGCAGGAAATCATTTCAGAAAGAACTACCAGGGTCAAAACTATTAGCCCCCCTGACGTGACTGATTAACTTTGCATCCATTCTGGTGGATAACAACCTGCAATAGTTTGTTGTAGTTCTCAACAAGTCTCTGACACGTTTCCAGAGAAATCCCATCTGAGTGCAGGCAGATCTGCAATGTTCCCTTAGATCTTCTGAAGGTACCTCTTCCCCTGCAGAAATGTATGTTTTGGGTTGGAAGACAATGTGATGATCCAGACCCAGTTACTGTTGACTTATTTAGGTTTTCTTTCAAAATGTTCACATTTTCTTTTTTTTTTTATGATTCTTTCCACATTGACAAGATGCCCGGGGTTGGCCTTCTACATCTGCCAACTTTGTTCTTTCCTGTGTGAGTCTTTTTGAATTCCCTGATGTTACTCCTCACTCTAGCTCTTGACCTTCTCCTGCTTTATGGGGATCCGCAATTCATTTTCGCAAGTCTAAACTGATGTGTTTTGTATTTGGCTTGATGCTTTCTTAATGGGGATGCACAGTGGCACAGTTGGTAGCAATGTTGCCTTGCAGCAAGAAGCACCTCGGTTCGACGCCTGGCTGCTGGTCTTTCTGCATGGAGTTTGCATGTTCTCCCCATGCATGCGTGGGTTCTCTCCAGGTACTACAGCTTCCACCCACAATCCAAAAACATGTCATTAGGTTAACTAGTCTCTCTAAAATTGCTCTTGGATGTGAATGGGTGTGTGCATGGTTGTTTGCCCCTGTGTTGCCCTGCGATGGACTGCCTCTCGCCCGTAGACAGCTGAAGATAGGCACCAGCTCCCTCAAAACTCTGAATGGAAGAAGCGGGTATAGAAGATGGATGGATTTCTCAATGACAGCAGAAATGATTCAATTTCTGGGTGCAAACTGACATAATATAAGTATACAAAATAAACCTATAATGTTTAAAAAGAGCTGTGTTTAAAAAGTTTGTTGCATTCTTTAACAGTGATTGGGAAATACATTTTAAAACAATCAAATTTGAAAGGGATGGCTAATGATTTTGTCTTATGCAAAACGTATTTCAGGCCCTTTTATTCTGATGTTGAGAACTTTAAAGAAATAATGCATTGTTACTCTTAACTAAATGGAGCATTCTCAGCATGGCCCCTTCCTCTGTTCTGGATAAAGTGACACTAGGGACTGTGCGGCTTTGGTAAATATACTATTTAACTTAAAATTCTACTTTTGGTGAAGAAGAGGACTCAAAGTTAAGTATCACTGAGGTGTTTATAAATGAAATCAGAAGAAGCCCAAACATTTTTACAATCTTTTAGACAGGAAGCTATATTGTCTACAGATGAGTGTTATTACTGTAAAATCTGTATATTTTATCTCTTCATTCCACCCCTGCTAAAACTGAACATGCTGGATTTGGAAATGTTGCCAGCCTTAAGGTAGGGAGTACTGCATTGTAGACAAGTGTAGACTGGTAATGCAATCATCAAACACATTTTATTACCATCCAGAAGAAATACTTTTTCAATCCAGTCTATATCAACAGTAGAAACAATCTTATTTAGGTTTTTATTTTACCTAAATCTGATTTCATTTTGCAAAGCATTTTAAGGGACCCACAAACTTATACTTGTACAACAGTAAAAAAAAAAAAGCTCAAGCTTAGAACTGCAGGGATCCTCACTTACAATATATCTTGATGAATTGGAAAGAGAAATATGGACTGCACTTAGTTTATAAACTTAGCAAAAACTAATCAGTGCTTCTTGTTTTACTTTCTGCAACTTGCAGCCAAAAGGCTAATGACACAGTTGCCTTCCAGCAACAGAGTAAATGCGACTGAGACTCCCTATGAGCTGCTGCCTGCAGTGACCTGGGACAGAGTCGTACTGACTCTGTGAATCAGAACACACAGAGGCTGACTTGTCACAGTGCCAAGCATTCGATTTGTTTAGAGACACAATATGGCCATTTTGGCTGTGTGCTGAAAGAGACGCCAAGGGAGTCTGTACTTGCTAGCCAACTTTCTCTTGTTGCTCTTCCTCTCTTATTTTTTAGAGTGAGGATGCGCTCTGCAGGGAACAATTGAAGAAAAAATGGGCTTTCATGGAGGATTCAAAGAGCTGATTCAAAGAGGTAATCAGACAAGCAGTGTAACTCAGCTTTTTGACACTTTAATAGTCTCCTGCTTGATTCATGACTGTCTACCTTATATTATATTAATGTGGCAGCTTTTTGTGAAGTTTTATTTTGGACATATGATTTAAATCTTTCATGCAAAACATCTGATTTATTGGGCCACAGATATAGCAGTTCAGCGCTGAGACGATGTTTGGTTTCTCTGACAGACTTTCCACACTTGTACACCCAGATGCTCTCTCAGCTAAGCAACCCTGCAGAATATGCTCTATACATACTAGGTCTCCCTTTCCATCCTTTCTTTTTGTATTCATGTTTATTGTTTTGAGACTGCCGGTTCAAACGTGTTCCCTGTGTTTTTGGATTTCAATCTCTACTATCCCTCTGGGGTTGTCCACTGGCCTTCCTGCCAAACTTTCTGTAAGTTCCTGTTTTTGTGTTTGGCACTAAAATAAGAAGGTGTCCAGAATTAAAGGAAAACAGAAAAAGTTTGTTGTTCCATCACCTCATAGGTATAGAAACTTTACTCACATTTTAATAATGGCTTAATACTCATTGCTCCCCCAAAATGTTCACATGTTGGAGAAAAACGTTCTACTGAAATTATGCCCTCATACTGTGAAATACAGGCACTGTTTCTGTATCAATGTAACATGGCATGGAGGTGATCATCCTGCGACTCTGCTGAATTGTTAAGCAAGTCTAGCTGCATTACTGTGTCTGGTGTCTCTCAGCTTCCTCCTGATAATACTACTTAGATCCTTTATGGGGTTTGTATCAGTTGAGTCGGCTGGCCAATCAAGCACAGAGATATTATGATCATAGAACCAGATGTTAGGACTTTTGGAACGGTGGGCAAGTGCCAAATACTGCTACAAAAAAGAAATTAGCATCGCCATAAGACTTTTCAGCAGAGGAAAGCCTGAGGTGGTTTACATTTTCCTGGTAGACAACTGCGCTAGCTTAAAACTCAAGAAAATACAGTGAACCAACATCAGCAGATGACAAGGCTGTACAAATCATCACTGTTTACAAAAACCTCTTATTGGATCTTGCGAAACATAGGTTTTGTGCCTCTCCTCTCATTCTCCAAACTCTGGGACCTTGATTTTCCAAGTTTAATACAAAATCAAATTTCATGTGGAAAGGGGACTTGGACAACATTAATCCAGTTCTCCTTGTGGAGGGTGTGAGTGACTGTCTGCTGAATAACTGTAAAGTCAGCAGCCTTCCGTATATGGTTGTGTAGGCCATTACATAATCAGAATATACAATTTCTGCATTAATTATCTTTTTACTTATTGATCTTTTGTAATATTTGAATTGTCTAAGAACTCAAGTTAGTTTTATTGATATTTATGAGCTAACAGAAATAAATGCTTGAAATACATACTCTGTGTGTAATAAAAAAATATATAACATATGAGCTATGTGAATTGAGTCACTGAAATATATTGAGTTTTTGATAATATTCTATTAATTGAGAAGCATCAGTATAAGCAGAAATACCAAGCAGAAAACTAGCCTGCTATTAAGAGCTGCTTTCACTGTATGGGTCATAGTATTAAGTATTTACATGTGGACATTACATCAGTGTTTTAAATCCAAACACATTATTTTCTTCTGTTGCATCATTTACTTAAGCCTAAAAGCCATGAGTCTGCTTTGATTTCTCTTCATGAATTTGATCACACAAACTTTGTACGATTAAATGCCTGTATGTTAAGTGCATTTGGAAACACCCAAAGCAGTTGTTTTTTGTGTTGTGAGCTTGACTTTATACATTCCAGCTTACTATATTATCAATACAGATGAAAGCGTGGGACTGAGGATGGAAACAGCAGTTAGGCATTAAAATCAATTACCTATTTGGGCTCCTGCAGATTAGCAGATGTGAACTTGTTGCTGGTTATTAGTGACTGCAGCCCAATTTATTCAGTACTTTCTTTTCTGAATAGAGCTCAATTTTTAGCAAAACAAAGGTATGAATAATGATGCACTCCAAAGCAGAAAAGGTTCGGATGAAGTAGGGGAAACATAATTAATTACTGAATTAATTTAATTGTAGAACCAGTATGCTACCAGTTTGGCTTTATTTGCATTATTTCATTAGTTAAAAACATTTGCCAATTCAAAAAAGGACTAGACATTAAAAAAAAAAATATCACCATGATGGACCTTTTTCACAGCCAAACCTTTGCAAAGTGCAGAATACAGATTAGCACTGCCTTGTTAAAAAAGAAAGAATGGAGCTCCATCGAAAAGCTGTCGTCTTTTAAGGCACCAGATGTTTCTCTAAACTCTAAATGTAGTTTTCTTCCTTAATGTAGCCATAAGAGACGTGGGAATTACCTTTGCCAAGGGTGCTGGTACAATCTCAGAAAGTAGATTTTGGCTTTCGGACTTGTTGACATCAGTGTAACGTTTGCACCTACACTACAATGCCTCGTATTCAAATACCTTTCTAAATGTTCATATTCAAGCATTCCAATAACTTGTATGGGCGTAGATGCATAACTGAAATCACCCAGGCATGCAAACTGCTTCTGCAAACATTTGTAAAAGAATGGTTCGCTCTCCGGAGCTTAGGAAATTCAACCATGGTTGTGTAATAGGATACCACAAAAGTCAAATTGTGATACTGTATTTTCTTCCTACTCAACATTCAGCTGGATCATATCAAAGTGAAGGCAATCAGAAACACCAGTAAACAAGCCCAAGAGTGTTAGGTCCTCTGCACATGTTGTGTATGTGTCTACAGAGAAAATAGCTACATACCTCCAAGCTTAATGTAATCTCCTGACAGCTCAAACAACCTGGCCAGACAACAGTTGAACATCAGTCATACTCACAAGATCTGTAGTTCAGCTTTTATGATGCCAAATGCCACAGTCAGTTTTTCAATTTGTTTTGTCATTTCATTTTAAACCGTGATTTAACTGAATAAAGTTGACCCTTATAGCAAGCACACCGCTGGAGATATCATAGTACATATTAGTTTGCAGAACATAGTGTTGAAAAACAGCTAATCCACTCAAAGTACAAGTGTTTATTTTTTGTTTTTATAGTTATATATATTTTTTTTATTGTGGGGACAGTTTGGGCACCATGTGACTGTGTTCCAGTGTACAATGCAACGCCCTTAGACACATAGATGAATAAGGTTGGTTTTGATGAACTTGTCTGGCCAGCACAGACCTGTAAGCTGAACCTCACAAAGCACGCTATGTCATCCAACATCGGTGTCTGACCTCATCAATGGTTTCCTGGGAGAAATGTGAAAAATTCCAATAAACACTCACATAAACCTTTTGGAAAGCCTCCCCAAATGAGATGAAGTGGTTATAGCTGCAGAGCATGTTAGGTATAGAAAGCCAGTGAAGTTCATGTGTGTGTGTGCACAGGCAAGTTTCTTCATACTTTTTTATGCAGTTGGTTGATTATTTTATTTACATTTTTTATCAAGGATGCCGGCATGTTTTTTTTCTTTGTTGGTGTTGAACTAAAGAAGTAAACAGGGAACTGAGACATTGGAAAATCAGTAACAGCAGGAAAATCTAGGAAGATTACATAAAAGAAATCACAAATTTCACAGCTAGTAGAAGTTCAAGAGTAAATCTTCCTTTTACCACGAGTGTGCTCTGCTAGAATAATTGGCCCGGAGAAAGAAAAACTGTGTGTCAAGTGTGACCTAATTAGTTAGAGCAGAGACTTTTAACATTGCATACTGTCTCTTAAGCAAATTACAGGCGAATGGATTGCAGAACTGCACCTCTTGTATGCATCAATAGAGGAAAAAACACACAGCTTCTTCATTTATTCTGTGGTTTATAAATGCCGTGCCTGAAAGGCAGCATCAAGACTGATCATGAAAATATTAAGGATCTTTCTGAGATTAATTGCAATTCAGGGAAATGGGATATAGCTGATCAATAATAATTAGACGTCAGCTTCATAAGCATATCATTCATTAGTAAAACTGATGTCAAAACCTGCACTGACTCTGTTCTTGATTGCATTTCACACAGCTCATTATATTCTGCTCTAATTTCTTTGTTTGCTCTAATCTCTTGCTTATCTATAATAGCATCATTGGGATGTCATACTCGTCTTCCAGTTGTCTTGGCAGTGAGGTAGAAACTTTTTCCCAGTAATGGGCTCGCTATTGAACATTAACTAGTAATTGAACAGTAATGAACTGTTCTGTGACCTGTGGTGTGTGAGTAATTGATTCTGAAAGCTGTGTTTGCAAGCACAATGTGTGTCTACAGGGTAGACAGCCGTGCACTGTGTAAAAGGCAGCTGTTTTGACAAAAAGGTGTTGTTGCATCTCTGGCCTATAGATGGTGATGCTGCACTTTTCGCTACTGAGTTAAAGCGCCACAAATTCAGTATGATGCAGCTTTAGGTGATGATCCCTCCTTAAATAAAAAGGCAACTCAGAGCAAAACCCACCAGTGTCCACCTCATATGGATTAAGATTTGTTTTGTTGTGTTCAGGGATTAATACACTATCTTGGTGTATGTTTCCACAGCTGTCTCCAACTTCACACTGCCTCTCAATTTTTTATCACTGCTCTCATTCCTTATATATCTAACTGTCATAGGGTGTAATGCTGGGATTTCATTACTCTCCACATATTTCTTTTTTAAACCAGCCGACCCTGAGAAGTGATTGTCATCTGCTTCAGTTTAACAAATCCCACGACAGACCAGTCTAGTTCTATGATTAACAGGGAACCCAAACAGCAAGAAAATATAAGTAAGATAAGCCTGAGCTGGAGAAATATTGTGACTGTCCTAACTCCTCACTAAATCTGCCTCTCTAATAAAACTGTGGACAATGCTTGAAACACAAAAAATATTGATAAGATACTATATTTTGTGGTCTTCAGAATAATGAAAAAGTAAAGACTTTAGGGGTGTATGGGATTTTGTTGAGAGTTCACAGCATAAAGACATGTAGATAAAGTTGAGTTCCAAAATGTGCAACCCCTATTAAAAAGGCAGTTTGTTTCTACTTGAAAAATTAAGGCCAAGATAGATCATTTCAAAAGTTTGTCCATCTTTAATGTGTCTTTTATGTGGTTTAATTTGACTGAAAAACAAGCAAATCTGTTAGTGAACAAAATATGCTTAAATAAGAAAGCTGCAAAACACTGGTGACCAGGGTTTAACCATAAAGTGTCCGTTGTGGAGTCTATAGACATGATACACTTCACAATATTGGCCAACACAAAAGTTCTCCAAAACTGTCTGACTGCTAGAACGTTTCTGTTCCACACCCATCTTCATTTGAGCCCATGGATTTTCTGTTGCCTTTAGTTCTGAGCTCAGATTATCTTATTCCAAAGCTTTTTCTTCTAGTGAGGCGATATTTCGTAAATTTGTATGTATGCTTAGACTGCAGAAAAATAAAATTCCTCTTCATCTACAGCTTTTCTCTGCTGGAGGGGTTTGTTCAAAACTGATATTTTTTGGAGGAGTTCATAAATTTTGCCACCTTGACAAAAAAACACAGTTCTAAACGGCTAAAATGACCCCACAGCATGATGCTGCCACCACCATGTTTTACTGTGGGCAAAGCATTCTTTGGCTAATGAAAAGTGCTGTTTTTGTTCCAAACACACCTATCAGAATTTTGGCCCAAAAGCTCATATTTGTTTTTACCAGACAATAACACATTCTTCCCCAAGGTTTGGAAGACTTTAGGCAGTAGCTTGGGTATACAATGAACAACTGGCAGGTGTATGAATTGGCAAAAGGTGTGAACTCAAGAAGACTAAATGGTAAAATTAAACTGAAAGGTGCTTCAACGAAGTAAACCAGGGTTTTTCAGGTTTTTTATTCTTGGATTTGTTTTGCAGTAGGACTATATGATATATGTTACAATAAAGATGGAAAATGTTTTTAAAATAAATCATTCTCTCATTTATTTTACATGACAGAAAACATGCATTTTAACAGTTTGCTATCCATCAGGTACTCAAGACTGAAAAAGGATGCATTTATTAAATTTCTTTAGGGCATACTGAACAAACACTACCTGTGCTCTTATGATTACCAGTAGAGCTGTCATTCTGTGTCAGAATTCAGAAAAGCTTCAGAATCATTTTAAACAACAAATTAACAGCATACTATAAAAATAACTTTTGGGTTTAAGTTTCTGCTAAACAGTGCTGCTAAAATAAAATTTAGGTTTTCCAATAGTATCTTGCACATACAGCCACTTATACAAACTACTTGAATTATCAGCAGAGTTTGGGGGAAATAAATTTTATAACTCATCATTACTGTTTAATAACTCAGTAATGGTGATTTTATTTATTCTGTTTCCATGCTGTTAAATTAAATTTGTTCCAAACCTGAGCTTTTTGAAATTTTGGTAACAAATAAAAGTGACTCAGAGTGTTAATACTGATACAGTTCAGGTTGCTAAATGGTGATTCACTGCAACATCTATGGACTCTGATGTTTTTCTTGTTATCCAAAGTTGCATTTAGTACCTTTCAAAAGTTTCCATCCCACTTTTTTCTGCACTTATCATGTTACAACCACAATTTTCATCACATTTTATTGAGATTTTATGATAGACCATCTGGAAAGAGAGCAGTGCATTTGTATTCAACCCTTTTACTCCGATACCCCTACATAAAATCCAGTATAACCAATTGCCTTCAAAAGTCACCTGATTATTGTCCAAAAGTCAAAAGTTTGGGGGTGTAATTTGACAAAATATAAAAAAGTTTCAGTTGGATGAATACAGGATGAACAAAGAAAACAAAGAGAAGAAATCCAAGAGGTTTCCAAAAAAGTTGGACATGCTTACTGAAAACCTTTTGGTATCTGCACTTTAAACACATGCCAACAAGTTTTTCTGGGTTAATGTTGCCCAAACCATGATTTTTTTGAAAATGTCTTCCTAAAAACTGAAACACCAGCCTTTTGACACCTTTATGTTATTTAACTGACTCCAACGCTACATGCTTTTGTAAGTTTGGAGACTGGTCCTTATATCAAGTACGAATCTACTTAACCTTTGTCATTTTCTGAGTGACTTTTTTCAACATCGTACTTCCATCCTTTGCTTTGTAACCACCGTGCAAAAAGAACCATGATTCATAAATATGTCAAATCAGTCTTTATTTAACATATTGTCTGCTATAATAAAACTAATTGCTTTGGCAATTGTCCTATGATGCATGTCATCACCTTATTACATGTTACTGTTTGTTTTCAGCCCAGGTTCTTGGTATGTTTAACCTGCTTCTCACATTAAAGTGAGCTTCATATTTAAAAAGCTCCAAAAGAGATTTTTATCCATTCTAGTTAGGTCAGACTAATCAAGTCTGCTTCAGCTGGGTTTATTATGATGGATTTTGTTTACTTTGTATTTCGTTCTAAAACATTTAAACATATTTTAATAACAAAATTGTCAGTTTAATTTATTAGTTCTCCAAAACTCTGATAACCCAGGGTTCAAACTTGGAAGCAGGGTCGTTGTTTAACACTCCTCTCTGCAGCTTCTGTACCCCACCCATTACCCTATTAAGACAATGTGTCACCCACAACCAAAAATGAATAGATTAAAAAAAATCTAAAAAGGAGGAAATCATGTAAATCTCATAAAAATAAACACAATTCAGACTAAAAAGAAAAATAAAACAATCAAATGTGGCTTACTGAACATAAGATCTCTCTCTTATTGATTAGTCCCAGACCAATTCTACAACTCTTTTGAATATTTAATCCTTAGTTTTCCTCATCCAAATGCAAAGCACTAAAACCACTTCTGTTTGTTGTTTTGTTCTGTCCACCAGGCCCTTACTTTAAATTTTTAGATCAGTTTTTAGACTTTTTATGTGATTCAGTGTTAAATACAGATAAGGTTGTTATAGTGGTGGATTTTAACATTCATGCTGACACTGAAAGTTATAGCCTAAATATATCCTTTAATGCTATCTTAGACTCAATTGGCTTTGCTCAAAACATTAGCAAACCTACCCACCTTTGTCTTAATTCTCTGGACCTTGTGCTGACAAATGGCATTGAGTGAAAAGAAATAACTTTAATAAATCTCCTCATTACCCTGTCCTGTCTGACAATTTTTAACAATCCTTGAGTTTAATTTAACCGAGTACTCCAAAACAGAAAGAGAATTTCATTATAGTAAATCATTATCAGACAATGCTGTAACAACCTTTAAAGAATCTGTTCCACTTTTAATTTCCTCATTATCACAGAAACACACAATGGAGGGCAATACGTTTGTTTCTTCCCCTTCACGAATTGATGCTCTTGTTCATACATCTCTTGTTGTTACATCCTCATTGCGTGGTGCATTAGACAATGCAGCCCCCTTGAAAAAGAAGGTAATTATTCATAGGAGGCAGGCTCCATGGTTTAATTCAGAGCTGCGTACTTTAAAGAACAATGTTAGAAAATTGGAGAGAAAATGGCGCTCTACACACCTAGAGGATTCTTACTTATTCTGGAAAAACAGCCTACTGTCGTATAAAAAGACACTTCGCCAAGCTAGAACAGCTTATTTCTCATCATTAATAGAAGAGAACAAGAATAATCCTAGGTTTCTCTTTAGTACAGTTGCTAAACTTACACAGAGTCATAGCTCTGTTGAGTCATCCATTCCCTTAGCTCTCAGAAGTCATGACTTTATGGGATTCTTCCAAAATAAAATTGATTCTATTAAAAACAAAATTATTGACATACTCCCGAAGATGATTACTTCATCCTCAGCAAGCAATACAACATTGGACGTAACTGTAGAACCTGATCTTGTATGTTAGACCCAATCCCAACCAAATTATTTAAGGAAGTGCTCCCTCTGATCACCAGCCCTATTTTAGGTATGATTAATCTATCCTTAGTAAATGGATATGTACCACAGGTTTTTAAGGTAGCTGTAATTAAACCTTTACTTAAGAAACCTTCGCTTGATCAAAATGATCTATATCCAGTCTTCTGTTCTTATCTAAAATTCTTAAGAAAATAGTTGCTAATCAAACGTGTGAGCATTTACACAGCAATGATCTGTTTGAAGAGTTTCAGTCAGGTTTCAGAGCTCATCATAGCACTGAAACAGCTCTGCTGAAAGTCACTAATGATATTCTCCTAGCATCAGATAATGGACTTGTGTCTGTACTGGTTCTGTTAGATCTCAGTGCTGCATTTGATACAGTCGATAATAATATTCTCTTAGAATGGCTGGTATGTGTCTGACAGATTCCAGTTTGTTAATGTAAATGATAAATCATCTTCAAACTTTGCTGTTAATTGTGGAGTACCACAGGGTGTAGTGTTTGGGCCAGTTCTCTTCACTATACATATGCTTCCAATAGGTAAAATTATCAGGCAGCATGGGAAACATCTTCACTGTTATGCTGATGATACTCAGCTTTACTTATCCATAAATCCTGATGAGCCCAACCAGTTAGATAGACTACAAGCATGTCTTGAAGACATAAAAACTTGGATGACTTTAAATTTTCTGCTTCTAAATTCAGACAAGACAGAAGTTGTCGTCTTTGCATTGGAGTCTTTGAAAAAGAAACTGCTTAGTCAATCACTTAACCTGGATGGCATAGAATTGACCTCCGGTGATAAAGTAAAAAACCTTGGTGTTATTTTTGACCAGGACATGTCATTTAAATCCCATATTAAAAAAGGTTTCTAGGATTTCCTTCTCTTATCTCTGGAATATTGCCAAATTAGAAATGTCCTGTCCAGGTGTGACGTTGAAAAACTAATCCATGCATTTGTTACTTCAAGGCTGGACTATTGTAATTCTTTACTATCAGGATGTCCACAAAATGCAGTTAAAAGCCTTCAGCTGATTCAAAATGCTGCAGCAAGAGTTCTGATGAAAATTAAAAAGAGAGATCATATTTCCCGTACTTTAGCTTCCCTTCATTGGCTCCCTGTTAAATCCAGAATAGAATTTAAAATTCTCCTCCTCACATATAAAGCCCTTAATGATTTAGCTCCATCATACATACATGCAATCTGCTGGGTTTCCTTAGATAAAAATACTTTTAAACCAATTTGAACAAATAACTGAATCTGACTGTACTGTTCAATGGTTAGTTATTAATTGGAATGCATGTACCTGACTTGAAATCTGTATGATTCGATTGAATTGACTTAGCCCATTTTAAAGTTACCCACCTTTCACACAACGCAACAGGAAACAACACTCTCCAATTATTTTTACCTCTGCCTTCCTCCCTCCCTGCTAGGTGGAGTAAGGGGGAGTCAGGTTTAGCCTAAACCGGCTCAGTTATGGTTGAGGTGCAAACACACCCTCCATTTCTGCTACCTGTGTGACCCCTTTTCTTTTCCAATGGTTATAATCACTCTGACAGAGGGAGGTATCCCCAATCCTTGTGGTTTTTAGTATAACAATGGACACCACTGGGCTCTAGATGGATAAAGTTGATCAGTTTACTATTTTACTTAGTACCCCTACGCATAGCCCATTCTAAAAGGCCAAACTCTAACACTCAGTAGTTTATTCTAACCTACACAACAACCCCACATCATTCCAAAGCCTTTGTGAAGTGCCTTGACATGACATGCGTTGTGAATTGGAGCTATATAAATAAAACTGAATTGAAATGAATTGAATTTCAAATCATACAAAAAGATGCAGCGAAAAACAAGGGCATAACTACTTTTCACTGACCTTTGCAGCCTGCACAAATGCAGCACAATAATCATTTTCTTTCAACTACATTTTTATCATCCCTTCTGATTATGCAGTGCAGAGTTGGGTTGCATTAACCTCTCAGTCACCCCAAGGCTCATCTCTTTCTTTGGCCCCACACAGTAGCGGCTGTGGAGGGCTTTTGACTTGGGCGCAGATGGCAAGCAACATGAAACTCTAGGGACCATCTAGGCTTGTGGCCAGCTTCTGCTGTTTGTGAGAACAGGTAAGTGTTAGCAAAGTGAGGGGAATGACAAGAGAGAAGATATAATTGGCACAATCATTTTCTCATGGCTGCATCGTTGAATTCAGGTGTTTTTTATTGTCCTGTCTCCCGCTTAAAAAACAAGCAATTGTTTTAAGAAGTCAAAGAAATAATCAGTTGGAGAGATGGTGATTGGAGCTGGAGCGCTCTGCCATGTTTTGTTTTGCAATTTGCATTGTAGACAGAGATGTGAAAAGAGACTGTAATGGATTTGATTGTATTTGCTGTTATAAATGATGAAATAGCTCACCACACATGCAGACTGCTTGGATTATTGTGACCGTCAGGTTGCCTTCATTTCCTGCATCTTTGGAAACATTGGCACGTTTGAAGTGAATCTAAACCCTGCTTTGATTTCGTAGTAGCTGCAGTTCCAGCAAAGATAGGTGAAACTATGAATACATAGAGCTATTTGTCTGAATCTGACTGCCTCTACCGAGCATAGATGCACTTTGAAAATACAGAGAACATAATGATGCAAAACTAACAAAGAATTTGAAGAAAATATTGAAAGATGAGCTTAGATTTGCCAACCTTTTTAGCACTCTATATGTGACTATATGTAACAATAACAGAGTGTAAGGCCATAAGTATCTTTGGCTTTACTGCTGAAACCTGATATATAGTGTTTGTAGCATACTCTATTCTGACTCATACAGCTGATATAACTCATGTGGTGTTGCTTGAACTAGATAAATAGCTTTATTCCTACATTTAAAATCTTATTTTGTATGGTTCTAGCTCAAAGAAAGCGCAGTATTCGATGTTTCTCCTGACTGATGCAGAAACGTCTGTTGCTAGACATACAAAAAAGCTATGAATTGCGCTGTTATTAACAGGTTATATTCTTTGTATAGTCATATAAAAGAAGCATGATTTTAACATTTACAAATAACAAGATATTGCTTGATGTTGAGGGATTAGCTCCACCCTGATTTGTTGTGCAGTGAAAGAAAGCTTGCCCGACGCTGTGCAGGTGTTGTTTACCTCCCAACACCATGATGAAGCTTATGTTGATGGTCCACTGGAAACTGATGAAATCAGGGAGCGTCTCAAAAGCACATCTCAAAGAGTCAGGAGAGATTTTTTCTTTCATCACTGCACAGTAATATTATTTAGTGATATAACCTACTTCAACCATAATCAGAATACATTATACAGATATTTTCGTGGAATAAACAGATGCAGGTAGTTAGCTTTGTTACACCCCAAGGCTTACCTGGTCTCACATCAACAGATGAAGAATCAATCCTGCTCAACAACACAAACTGTTCTTTTCTCCATCATAAAAACTGCAAGACCTTGAGAGGATTTTCTTTAGATGTGGTGTACATTTACTTGAGATACCAGCTACAGTGCTTGCAAAAACCTTTTCACATTTGTCACATTACAACCACAAACTGTGATGCAGTTTATTGTGATTTTATGCGTTGGACCAACACAAAATAGTACTTAATTGGGATGTGGGAAAATAAAGTATACATGTTTTAAATTTTTATGTTTCCAATTAAAATTCTGATAATTTGGGGTTTGCATTTTTTGTCCCTGTCCCTGCTAAAGAAAAGCTTCTCACAACACGATGCTGCCACCACCATGTTTTACCATGAAAATTCAGGGTAATATCTAGGTTTCTCCACAAATAGCACTTTGCATGTAAGGAAAACGTTTAACTTATTTGCAAACCGTAGTTCTAATTATATTCTTTCAATTCATAATGCCATTCTTACATAAAGGCCAGATTTTAGGATTGCAGACACTAATTGCTGTCCTTTTTTTGACCTAATCCTGCTTTTTGACTTCTTCACAGCCTTATCACATCTAATGTTCTCTAATAAACCTCAGGTGCCATCACAGAACAGCTGTTGTTCTACTGAGATTAAATCACACAGGATGTCTCTATTTGCTCATTAGGTGACTTCTAAAGGAAATTGGTTGCAATGGATTTTATTTAGGAGTATCAGAGTAAAAGTGAATATGAATGTTTGGCATGTTATTTGTAAAAGACGTTGATAAGCATGTCTCCATTTTCCATCAATTTCCTTATTCACTACTTTGTTTCCGTCTATCAGTTAAAATCCCAGTAAAATACACTGAGGTGTGTGGTTGTAACATGACCTAATGTAAAAAACAATTCATTGGGTATGAATACTTTTGGAAGGCATTCTATAATTTACTTCTGATCCCTTACATCTTCTCATTATTTATGGATGGATACTAACAGACTTTTTATTTATTTAAAAACTGACATTGAGATGTACATTGTCCAGGCATAATTTTTTAGCCTTTTTTCAAAAGAAATGTTGCACTGCAGACAAACCCAAGCAGTTACAGATTTTACGATATGACCAGACTAATTAGGCATGGCAAAATAATTGGGCTCTCAGCACAATTTAGCCTCAACAAAACATGATTATTTCCTTTTCTCTTGAATTTAAGTCAGTCAGCTAATCTGGTTGATACATCTTCACCCTGTTTTCTTTAAACATCTTTTAGAGCAATCCTCTGAATTTAGAGACCTCCTTTCTGTGCCTGACAAATTTTTTTCAGTGAAGGTTAAAAGACTTGATTTGACACCAGATTGTGATTTAATTATTCTACATATGACATGTCAAGTGCTACTTTAATACTTCAGAGGCAGGCAGAAAATCCCGTGAAGGTGCCTTGATGAAAGTATGGAAATGCTGACAGTATAATCGAGCGGATTATAGCAGACATTTGATAACTGCGAATGTCACCCCTCTGGATGTGCAAGTCTCTCAGAAACCTACAGCTATGCTGTTTATTCTATTGTGCACAACCTCGCCTAAGTGAGCCTATCAAAATGAGTACAAAGTGCTGCCACATTAAAAAGCAGCCTGGAAACACGTGTCAATGAATTTAATTTGGATGCAAACCATTTTTAAAGGCAGCATAATTACATGTCACGTCTGACAAAAGTAGATTATGGGTTTCTGTTATCTATATCTGTTTAAAACATATTTATCTGCTACCTGTCCAGCTTCTAATTAAATTTCAATCCTCTGAAATCCATAAGATGTGGATTTGGATCATGGATACTTTATTTGTTTGCGGCATAAAATCCGAAAATATTTTCAGCTATTCAGTTTATGCTGCAGCAAAAAGGCTGCCTGCACGTTCCAGCCAAGCAGAGAGGCTTGAGATGAGCTTGTGGAGAATATTTTTCTCACAGAGGTGATTAAGCACACTTTTGAGTCAGGAGAATTACTGCTTTTGGCTCTAAGTGTCACAGATAAGCCATGAAAATATCCACCTGAGTTTCTTCCATTCATCTTTAATTGTGAATCTGTATGTTTGTCACACTTTCAGTGATATTCGGTCACTTTTTTCTTATCAGTAGACGATACTTTTGTATTATCTGTTCTTGTATTGTTCTAAGTTTAGAAAGGAGCTCATCAAATTGACTTTTAACTGCCACTAATGGAAGAATGGAGTAGAAGCAGATTATTGAGGATGCAGTAAAGACTTGAATAGTACTTGGGATAAATGATTGTATTTTTATGCAACCATGATACTGAAAAAGCACCATCTGGGACAGGCCATGAATTTGCATTACAATATAAATGGGAAGTTGCTGGAGCTGAAAGGGTGATGTGAAGTCTCTCAGCCAGTCCTCTCACTCTGGCAGATCGCATCTTTCTCCCCTAACCAAGCAGGAGGCATGCATCCCCGACCCTTTGTTGGTTGGTGCACCTTTCTGTAGCTTGTCACCTTGCGCACCATTCCCACTTTATTTTTATTTTTTTCTGATGCAGAAAATGCTACGTTTCCACAATCAGATGGAGCTGTGTATGCACCACTGTGCAGATAGTGTTGTTATGAAGACTTGGTATCACCACTCTTTGCTGCTGTTCTCTTACTGTAATTTAGGAGACTCTTTTGTACCACAGTGATCATCCTCCTCTCTGTGGAGGGTCATTCTCTTGCCATTTTTGTCACAGTTCCAGTCATTTAAACGTTTTAATTATTAATGAGGTTATATTTGAAGATGAAGGTTACATAAGTGACTATTTCTTATAGCTATTTTTCAATTTATGAAAATCAACACATGAATTGTATTTTCGCTTGTGTTTTACATTTTGAAGGGTGCCTTTGTGTGAAGTCATTCCAGTAAAACAAAAGGTCACTGATAGCTAATTTAAAGTACCTTGACTCCCTAATCAACTGTAAAAAGGGAAGTATGATAATAATGCTTTAGTTAAACATCATAGTAATTGTTGGAGGTGCAAATAATAGTGGCACCGATAGTCATCCCTTAGTGTAGGATTTTTCCCCAACTGAATAAAACTATTCAAATAAAACAAAAATAGTTTTACATTTTTCACAGCCCTGCCAATTTCTGTGGAGGGAGCTGTAAACTCACTTCACATTTGTCTTGCTGATATTAATTATCTGCAAGAAAACAGATGATTAATCATCTAACTAAACATGTCATAGTTAAATACCCTATGTGGTACACAAGACAATTACAAAAATAACAGTTTAGAAAAAACTGTGATGTTATTATGTTTGCTTTTGCTCATGTCTCAAACTTTGAAGTGAATGATATCAAAAATCTATTGTTTCATAACCAGAATTGCATATTTTTATATTCCAACAAAAAAAAAAAAAAAAAAAAAGAAAATGACAGTTTTAAACACAGTAATATTTCATTAGTACAGGATTAGTAAATTCAAAAAACTTTATATATTGAGTGTAATGGAACAGAATAGTTTGGTAGTGGACGCTCAGGTACAAAGGTGATGTTGGTGACTTTTTCCAACCTATTCATTTTGTCCGAATGCAGCTGTGCAGACCTTTTAGTCCAGCATCCCATTGTTTTCTCCTGTGAATATTTGCAATGTTCGTCCATTAAAAAAAGAAGAAAGTGTGCAAGAACATGATGCATGCATTGAACCCTTACACCACCCACCTCCCGACAAGAAAGAAATGGCGAGACCATACAGGATTAGTCTGTGTTGGAAAATTTGAGAAAGATTTGGGAAATGAAAGTCGAAAACAGTTTGAGTTCACAGAACAAGTAAACAATAGACCTTGCTTTGCCCCTTTGTACCCCTGTTCAGTAATCTGCTGCTTCTTTGTTACCATAGATCCACCTATGGTATGATTTTCTGTTGTAGCAGTTCCTTTAAACTGAAGACTTTAACTTCAAGCAGAAGATTAAAACAACTCATGTAGCCTGTAGCCCTGACGTCTGTGGTCATGAAATCCTTTGAGCGGCTAGTGTTGAAGCACCTGAAAGACATCACAGGCCCCCTGCTGGACCCCCTGCAATTTGCTTACCGAGCAAACAGGTCTGCAGATGATGCTGTTAACTTAGGTCTACACTTCATCCTGCAACACCTCGACCACCCAGGGACGTACGCCAGGATCCTGTTTGTAGACTTCAGCTCAGCCTTCAACACTATCATACCAGACATCCTCCACCAGAAGCTCACCCAGCTCAACGTCCCAGCCTCCACCTGTCAGTGGATCAACAGCTTCCTGACAGACCGACAGCAGCAGGTGAGACTGGGGAGCATCTTCTCCCGATCTAGATCAATAAGTACTGGTGCCCCCCAGGGGTGTGTTCTATCCCCACTCCTCTTCTCTCTGTACACAAATGACTGCACCTCATCGGACTCGTCCGTGAAACTCCTTAAGTTTGCAGATGACACCACTGTCATTGGACTGATCCAGGACGGTGATGAGTCTGCATACAGACAGCAGGTGGATCGGCTGGTACACTGGTGAAGTCAGAACTACCTTGAACTGAACCCACTCAAGACTGTGGAAATGGTGGTGGACTTTCGGAGAACACCACCCCCATACACCCCCCTCACCATCCTCAACAACACTGTATCGGCCGTGGACCACTTCAGGTTCTTAGGAACCACCATCTCTGAGGACCTGAGATGGTCTTCACACATAGACACTGTTCGAAAGAAGGCCCAGCAGAGACTGTACTTCCTGAGGCAACTCAAGAAGTTCAACCTTCCACAGGAGCTGCTGGTCATCTTCTACACTGCCATCATTCAGTCTGTCCTGTCTTCATCCATCTCAGTGTGGTTTGGCTCATCCACAAAACAGGACAGGTCCAGACTGCAACGAATAATCAGGACTGCAGAGAGAATCAACAGGGCTGACATTCCCTCCATCCAGGACTTATACAGGTCTAGGGTCAAGAAAAGAGCTGCCAAAATCTCTGCTGACACCACACACCCTGCACTTAAACTGTTTAGAGTTTTACCTTCAGGCCGCCGCTACAGAGCACTGTTCACTAAAACCAGCCGCCACAGAGACAGTTTCTTCCCCCAGGCTGTTTCTCTGATGAACATTCAATAGAGTACAGAACAACAGCATACAGATGTTGCAAATGTACCTTTTTTATTAGATATGTGTATATTGTACATTGTAAATTGTAAATTTGTATATTCTGTAATGCAGAATATTGCATTGTACATTGTATATTGTACATTGTAAGTTGTAAATTGTAAATTTATACATTCTGTAATGCAAAAACAGAACAAAAGAGCAAAGTGTACCGGAGGCAAATTCCTTGTTTGTATGTACGAACTTGGCAATAAAGCTGATTCTGATTCTGATACTGATTACTTATTCACATGCAGCAGCTCTGAAACAACACACGTGTTGTTGATTTGCGTGAAGAGAGACATCTTGAGCCTCCATCAAACAAACACTGAAATCAAAACAAATTACAGAAAACATTGTTTTGGAGAATTATTGTAGCATGTTCAAACTACTGATGGAAAACACTATTAAATCCTCCCGGAAGCCCACTACTTGCAAGTGTAACTTCATTTATTACACAGCAGTAAACAATGCCAAAGTTTTCCATGTTTGTTCGTTTCCAAAAACTTTTCACTTTGTTATGGACCACAAATCTTTACTGCACTTTTTTTTGTGACAGCTCAGCTGATCTATTCTCAGAGCTGTATTAATTGTTAGCCCATTCTTTGAATTGCCTCATTTAAAAGGTCTTTGGTTAATTTAATGGATCGCAGAGTAAGCTGTTCAAAGGACTGCTTGGTATAAAAATTACTGAGACAAATCTGACATCATTAATCTAAAAATATTTCATTAAAGAAGTTTGCTTTATCTTGAGTTAGTTTTGCTCCAGGATGACATTTGAGCAGCATGAAGTTTAAAGAAACTTAAATCGGTGTCATCAAAACACAGCATCAAACAAAAAGCCCCGAATCTTTACAGACTGACTTCACCCAGCTTTCTGACACAGTCTAAGTAACTCATCAGATACTTCACAGTGCAGTATTTTTTATACCTGGTGCAGCATTTAAAAAAACCCGCAAAGAGACATAGAATAAGAAAAGCTCCAACTAGAAGCATTGCATTATCCATGTATGTTTAATTGATTTTTCCTTATTTTGCCAGCCTTATAATAACCACCCTAAAATGACCTTTGCATTTTATGACATATAGTAAAATAGTAAAAACTTCAAATGAACAAGTCACAAGTAAAAATGTTACGCAACATAAACAACCACTAACTAGCTGCCAATAATATACATATTAGTGGCATAATAATTCTTAATTAGCCATTATAAATCCTTCAATAATGACTAACATTATGACAAAATAAAGGCAATGAATGAAGAGTTTTATCAAAATAGTATTTTCATGGTGAGTAAAAAGGTTGTTGTGAATTAACTCTGATCTGAATAAGCTTGACTCAGTATTTGGCCTAATTAGTTTACTATTTTGATAAAACAATTAATTTATGGGATACTACTTGAAGAATTATTACTGTTACAATAGGTTACTAGTACTGCAAGTGCCTAATAATGACAAATTAAAAGTCCATCCATCCATCCATACATCCATCCATCCATCCATCGTCTTCCGCTAATCCGGGGTTGGGTTGCGGGGGCAGCCGCCTAAGCAGAGAGACCCAGACTTCCCTCTCCCCAGCCACTTGGGCCGGCTTGTCCGGGCGAATCCCAAGGCGAAACATAGTCCCTCCAGCGTGTCCTGGGTCTTCCTCTGGGCCTCCTCCCGGAGGAACGTGCCCGGACAACCTCACCAGGGAGGCGTCCAGGAGGCATCCTAACCAGATGCCCGAACCACCTCACCTGGCTCCTCTTGACGTGGAGAAGCAGCGGCTCTACTTTGAGTCCCTCCCGGATGACCGAGCTTCTCACCCTATCTCTCAGGGAGAGCCCAGACACCATGCGGAGGAAACTCATTTGGGCCGCTTGTATCCGTCATGTTGTTCTTTCGGTCATGACCGCAAGTTCACGACTATAGATGAGGGTAGGAACGTAGATTGACCAGTAAATCAAGAGCTTCGCTTTTTGACTCAGCTCTATCTTTACCATGACAGACAGCGCCCGCATCACTGCTGATGAAGCACCAATCCGTCTATCGATCTCCCGGTCCATTTTTCTCTCATTCGTGAACAAGATCCCAGTGAGAGCGAACTGTTCCAGTGAGAGCTGTAAATCCCGAGCTGATGAAGCTAATAGGACCACATCATCCGCAAAAAGCAGCCACCAAAACGGAGCCCCTCAACACCTTGGCCGTGCCTAGAAATTCTGTCTATAAAAGTTATGAACAGAATCGGTGACAAAGGGCAACCTTGGCGGAGTCCAACCCTCACCGGAAATGAGTCAGACTTGCTGCCAGCAATGTGGACCAAGCTCTGACACCAGTCGTATAGGAACCTAACAGCCCGTATCAAAGGGCCTGGTACCCCATACTCTCAGAGTACCCCCCACAGGATTCCCCGAGGGACACGGTCGAACGCCTTCTCCAAGTCCACAAAGCACATGTAGACTGGTTGGGCGAATTCACATACACCCTCCAGGACCCTGCTGAGGGTGTAGAGCTGGTTCAGTGTTCCACGGCCGAATACCACACTGCTCTTCCTGAATCTGAGGTTCGAATATCCTCTCCAGAACCCCCGAATAGACCTTACCATGGAGGCTTAAGAGTGTGATTCCCCTACAATTGGAACACACTCTACAGTCCCCCTTTTTGAATAGAGGGACCACCACCCCAGTCTGCCAATCCAGTGGAACTGCCCCCGGTGTCCACACGATGCTGCAAAGTCGCGTTAACCAACACAACCCTGCAACATCCAGAGCCTTAAAGAACTCCGGGCAAATTTCATCCACCCTGGGGCCTTACCACAGAGGAGCTTTTTAATCCCCATTGGAGAGCCCCTCCCCAGGTCCCCAGGCTCCGCTTCCTCAATGGAAGATGTGCCGGTGGGATTGAGGAGGTCTTTGAAGTACTCTGCCCACGTCCCGAGCTTAGGTCAGCAGAACACCCTCCCCACTGTAAACAGTGTTGGTGGTGTACCTCTCTCCTCCATGAGATGCCATACGGAAGTCGTTTTTCATGGCCTCTCCGAACTCCTCCCAGGCCCACGTTTTTGCCTCAGCAACCATCCGAGCCGCATACTGCTTGGACTGCTGGTACCCATTAGCTGCTTCCGGAGTCCCACTGGCCGAAAAGACCCGATAGGACTCCTTCTTTAGCCTGACAACATCCCTTACCACTGGTGTCCACCAACGGGTTCGAGGATTGCCGCTGCAACAGGCACCAACAACATTGCGACCACAGCTCCGGTAAGCCGCCTCGGTAATGGAGGTGCGGAACATGGCCCACTCGAACTCAATTCTCCACCAGAATGTGTTTGAAGCTCTCCCGAAGGTGGTAGTTGAAGCTCCGCCTGACGGGAGACACCGCCAGGCATTTCCGGCAGACCCTCAAGATTCGTTTAGGTCTGCCAGGTCTGACTGGCATTCTCCCCCACCATTGGAGCCAACGTCTTTATGACAAATGCTCTGCTAAAAAGTTTGATATAACATCAACAGTCATTCTCATACAGCACCAGCAACTTATAATGTAGCCCTATAACAGACAGTCCCAGGGAGAATATTGCTCATTTGTAAATGACTAAGCATCAGTGTTAACATTCATGGAGCTCAAACCAAGCATATTGGAGCAGAAACATTAAAATGTATTTTTTATACAACCAGATGAGTTTCTTTCATGTCCAAACTCTCACACAATGTCATTGGTTTTCAATAATTGAATAATCTTTCTTCTTTGAAGTCCTTTTCTCTGTGATGATGCAGGCCAAAGAGCATATTGGAAGTTGAGAGGAAAGTAGCTATGGAATAAATAGTCAAAGTAAAAAGAAAAGGGGCTGTCCTCAGAACTGTGTTCCTTTAGAAGAGGTAAAGTGGATTTGCTGAGATCACTGCAAGAGTGTTCTCAGTGGTTTAACTGCACAGCAACTGTGTGTGTGTGTGTGTGTGTGTGTGTGTGTGTGTGTGTGTGTGTGTGTGTGTGTGTGTGTGTGTGTGTGTGTGTGTGTGTGTGTGTGTGTGTGTGTGTGTGTGAAATTATGGCTGGCTCACAGTAATAAATCAATGTCGTGTTTTATTTAAAGACATGACCAGCTCTCTCCTAGTGACGCCCCCCACCCAGCCCTCAGAATCCCCGAGAAAGGACAGCTCTCATGAACTCAACACCAGCCGCGCCTTTCGTTATCAGCTGAATCATCACAGGAGATATTACAATATCCTTTTTTTTGCCACCTCATTCTTTTAGTCTCCCACCTTTCATTTTCACTGCAGTCCCCCTCAGCTGCATTACATTCTGTTACATACATTAAGCTCTGCCTTTTATGATAGATTCATAAAACTACAACAATGATGGCACACAGAGAGCGCTTTATGGAAACTCATTACATAGTATCTATCTTTGCCTGTCCGTCTTCCCCCCTCGCTCTCTCAGGCGCATACACGTCTCTCCACTGCACACAGAAACGAAAGAAGCAGCAGAGTGATGTGAAAAGTTTGGCTGTGAGCTCTCTGTGGAGTGTTCTGATAAGACTATCAATGCTTGGCTGGCTGATACACTTGGTAGGGCAGCAGTCGTTTTTCTCAAAAATCCCTTTTCAGATCACTCAAACTGTCTTTTTGCCACATTAGACTGAAAGCTGTTGATTGAACTAGAAAAAAGCCTACAATGATGCTGACTTCAAAATAATAACGATATTAAGAGGGAACATTAATATCGAGGTATAAGAATAAAACATGTAGCAATGGTGCTGTACCCAACATCATGTGTTATGTTGTTTAGTGCACGTTATTTGTGCTTCAATAGAGACTAGACAATTGCTCGGCACATCTTCTGTTTGAAAGAATTTAATATTGGAAGAGTGATATTCATTCACGGTGCATGTCACACAAAACAATTCAGAAAAGAGGATTCTTCTGACAGGAAATTGGAAAATCCTCAAACATGGAGACAACTGGGCTGCAAAAAAACAAACATTCGATGTGAGAACTCCACCTGGTGATGAATCAAGAGCGAAACAAATAAAATATTTTATGGTAAAAAAATTTACGTAATGACCTCATTATATGTTGTGCACATTGAAAGGAGTGTGTGAGAGGCCTTTTTTTTTTTTTTTTACTTCTTTGGACTTTAACAGTTTTTATTCACAAAACAATAAAAAACAAAACTGGAATAAAACTGTGGCTAGTAGGACATATCCTCTTGATGTTGCTGAGGGCAGATTAAAAAACATTTCTTGCACAGAAAAACAAAGACCAACTGACACCAAAAATTGGGTATATTGCCTTTTTAATACAGTAAATGTGCAAGAAAAGACACAATTTAAAGCTAGTTTGCATGTTTAATTTAAGTTAATTTTTAAGTTAGAGTTTGTTTACTTACAGATTTTGCTTTGTGTTGTACAAAGTTGGAACACAAACATGCAAAATTGTTTCAAACTTACATTTTAACTCAGCTGATTTGTTGAATTTGAAATCTTATGTCTGCAGCTATTATTGTTAACCCTTTGTTAAGAGACCCTTCATACAATGTTAGGAACCACAACAGTCTCCAAGACCTGCTGTACCTATCACAATGTGAGTGAATCAAAGTAAATTTGGAAAATCTAAATCAGCCCACCTACCGTGCTCTATTCTTCAGTAGCACATTCTCATAATGATCTTACTATGCATGGCTACAATTACCCAATACCCCAGGCTATGGACTGGCTTGACTGCCTCTCAAAATGCGTCAGGATCCATCTATGTGCTATAATCCATGCTATTATTATCATAACGCTATTGCCATAGGAACAATAGCTGTACTTTTTCTATGACTTGTTTTTTTCTGTATATGGGCGGCGAGGGGTGCTGCTGCTAAAGGTTTTGTGCAGTATCCTCCACCGAGCATGTCTATTTAAGTACTTCACACAACTTAAAATTATTTCAACCTGGGTCCTATGCATATCTGGGTGGGTCCAATCAGAGGGAATCAAGAATATTAAATACAAAATGTCTATGCTGACCAGAGAACCAATCACATGGAGGCTCTGAAGTTTTTAATTTTTATGATTCATAGCAAGACTTTTGCAATACTTGATGTTTATATAGCCAATCCTTGTTCAAATGCTTGATGAACAAGCCATGCTGGTGCAGGGACCCCACATCATGGATAATCTGCCAGTATGTTCTCCCATGCTCTGCACAAGACCTCTCGGCCCTGCACTTATGACAACAAATGGCAGTGCTTTGTATGGGTTGCTACTGACTTTTTGAGCATGCTTATAACTACCATGGACCGCTCATGCTCTGTATGACTTGGCAGGTGCGTGGGATAGTGGAAACGCAGAGGACGCAGATGAAGGAGCTGTGAGAGACGACAAAACGACTGAGGAGTTATCCAAGAGTTTTCTAGTGTGGGATCAGAATGTGGTTTGGAAAGGAACAGTTGCTCAAGGATTCTGAGTTATGATCAGGTGAGTCTTCTTCTTTGATCTTTGCCTCTGGAAAACGTAGAAAACATAAAACTGTTAAAATACTCAAATAGAGTTTGCAAAGGTTAATATTTGACTTGTTATCCAAACATTACGGTTGATGATCTGGCAATAAGTGGTCGTCAGAAGATTGCATCCAGGTGTGACAGCAAAACTCTGCTCTGAATCACACCCCAGGTAGAAGATCTGAAACTCAAACACCTGAAGCACCCTCAAACTCCAAACTATGACAATGTATGCATATAAACAGCTGGTAAAATGTTTATTTATGTAAATATGTCATATTCTGCATAATATTCACTGCAGAGTAAGCCTTCTTTATAAACCAGAGTGAAAACAAATGGTGTGAAGATGCAGTGCCTATGTGAGTGTCTGTGTGTGGCATTGAGAAGCAGCATTAGTTTGCACCTTGCAATGAAGACTCAGCATCGCAGCATGACATTTATTCTCACTGCTCACATCTGTGTCTCAAACCTTAACTGGCCTCAGCACCATTACCCAACATTCACCACAGCCCCTCCAGGTTTGTCTGAATTAACTATCTTACCATGCTTTCCAGTTTGATGAGAAACCTCATGCATCCACAACAAGCCAAAGGCTGAGTTTCCATTACCAACCTACCCGTAATGAAAAACTGCATGCCTTTCTAAGGCACTCTCACTTCTGCAGGCTTAAATTGGAGCAGAGAGAGAAAACTCCATCTAGCTTCAGGTGAGTTCACCAACAACAAGATGAACATCATCAGAGGGTGGCAACACTTTAGCTAAAAATAGCTTTGCAGACGTAAGTTGCACCAGCATGTGACATACTTTATATACAGTCCCAGATTAGGATGTAAGTTTCCTGCAAATATTTACATGAAAGATTCATTACTTATGATTTATTCATGATCTTCAGATCCTGATTTATGGATAGATTAAAATTTGTTTTAAAACCACATTGCCTGGTTAATATTATATACTGACATTCTGCTACACAAAAAGAAAAACAGTAGAAAAATCAGTCTTTTAATTTGTTACCACATGGCATGCAGTGTATATGTGTGAACAGACTATAGGTCACCACAAACATTTCTGCTTATTGTAAAGGACTTTGAGTTTTTGTTTTCCTTTAATACAAAAGGTGCATGTAAATAATATCGTAGAGTGCCCAGCAAAACTATTCTCATTTAACATGTTCAAATTTTTTTTAACCAGGAACTTCAGTGTGCTTCATTAGGATTTTAAATGACAGACCAACACAAAGTGGAAGTTAATTTTTTATTTAAAAATAAAACACTGAAGTATATTCCATCCTCCTTACTCTGATATGCCTAACAAAATCCACTGCCTTCAGAAGTCACCTAGTTAGTGAATAGAGTTCAGTAACTAGCTATTCTGTAAAAGAGTTTTTTTTAGAGAGCATTAAAACCAAGTCTAAAAAGGTCAGGGATAAGGTTGTACATATAACAGAAAAGCAGTCAAGAGACCCATGGTAACTTCCTATGAGCCACAGATGCCCAACTCAGGAGAATCTGTTCGGAGGACAACTATAAGACATGCTCTCCACAAGCCGTCCCCGTTAGATGAGTTTCAAAAAGTCAATAAGAAGTTCCAGTTGCAGTTTGTGAAAAGTAATATATAGGACAAAAAGAGAAGTATCTAAGATCATCTAACATCATCCTGAACACCCCATTTTCACCATCAAACATTGTGGTGGCAGCATCATGCTGTGAGGACATGTTTCTTCAACAGTCACAGGGAAGCTATAGAGATTTTATGGGACAATAGATTGAGCTAAACACAGGGCATGAGAACTATTAGAGTCTGCAAAAGAAGAGAGACTGGGTAGGAGGTTTGCCTTCCAGCAGGGCAACAAGCCCAGATATACAACCAGAGCTACAACGAAATGGTTTAGTTCAAAACACATTTACATGCTAACATGACCCAGTCAAATGCCAAATCTGAAACCACTTGAAAATTGTTGCTCTCCAGAGGTGGATGGGGGTTGTTGGGGACTGGGTTCGGGGCAGGGGGGCGGGAGCTGGGCCGGGGTCACCCGGGTCGGGGCAGTACCGGCGCTGTCTGCCTGCCTCTGCCCCAGGAGGGAAGGGGACTACCTCCTGGGTCCGGGGGCTGGTTGCCCCGAGGGGGTACCAGCGCCTGGACCTGGGAGTATAGAGTATGCATGGGGAGTGTGAGTGTATGATGTCCATTGTTGTTTATCCTTACGTTGGGTGTGAGTGATTTTATGTGTACGCATGAGGGTGTGTGCTTGTTTTTTTTTTTTTTTTTATGCGACAGGTTGGGTCTTGAACTGCTCCCTCTCCTGGATCAGCTTCCTCCCCGCCACACCGCCTGCCGGTGGTTGGAGTCTCTGCCCGCTGGTGTACTTGTGGTTCTTGGTGTCCGCGGCCAGGTGCTTTGGTGTGGGCTGGCTCACTCCCGGTGGCTGCTTGCCAGGGCCTGGCCCCCTGGGCTCTGTCGGGCCTCTGCTTGGGGGGTGGTGTGTCCCGGGGTCTTGGGCCTCTGGGTCCACGGCTGGATGTGCTCGGGCGTGGACGGCTGCCGGCGGGGCCTGTGGACTTGTCGTTGCGGCTCGCTGGGGCTTCTGCACTGTCACTGCTGGGTGGTTCCCCTGGGACTCTCCACTGCTCTTCTCTGGGGGGGTTGTGGTAGTCCCGGCGGTGGTTCACCTGGGGTTCCTGTGCTTTGGGGGGCCTTTAGATGTTTGTGACTCAGATCTCCTCAGTGTCCGTCCAGGGACCATGGGGCAGGCCTGTGGGTCCTCACACTCGCTATTGCATATTTTTGTGGAGAAACATTGTATACAAAAGCGCATCCACACCCATACTCACAGGTGTTAAGCTTCAGGTGTTGACAGATACACAGATGTTCTATTTTGGGCTGCACCTCTCACTAAGTACATTTTACATTCAGAATTACCATGTACTATTTTGATAAAAAAAAAAAACCGCTGCAGGTGTATAAGCAAGCAGGGTGTAAACTTGGATTCTCTTTATCCTTCTTTCTCTCCTCCACTCTTTCCTCCTTTTCTCCCCTTTTTCCCCATCTCTCTCTTTTTTGAGCTTCTTTTTTCCTTTTCATTTCAGTCTCCGTGTCCGTAACAATCGAAATAATCCCAAAGAAGTTTATAATAAAGTTTCTTTTATAAATATCAAGCAGAGCTTTAAAGCATTAGCTATGATGCTCTGCTTGTGAAAGTAAATCTGTTGGGGAATTTCTTGGCACTCAGACAACAATTCTGAGCGATACTCTGCCGGACAGGACATGGTAAAAAAAAGAAAAAAGAAAATTGTTGCTCACATATTCTATCCCTGCCATCTTACTCAGCCTGAACTAATTTATCAGGAAAAATGGGGATACATTTCTGTTAGATAAGCAAAGCTGGTGGAGACAAACCCAAAAAAGACCTGCAGCGGCAAGTGCATCACACTGCAGTTCTAAGATGTTTAAATGGTAAAACAAAAACAAAAAAATCAGCTTTCATTTCTCTTTCACTTCTTCATTTTTTAACTAATTTACTTGGTCTAGCACATAAAATTGGGGGGTACCACCCCCCCCTCTCACCCAATGACCTCTGGAGATAAATACCCCCTCCACCCCACACAGCCCTTCAAGAGTGAGTAGGTATGGACAATGGATGGATGGATGGTTGTAATGTCTTTAAGTTGTATTAATACTATTGCAAACAACATGACATTATGCATTTTAATTCTATTGGTGGGGATGAAGTAAAAATATTTATGAAGCCTTAGAATTCATCACTTTATTCCCATTATTATGACTTTAAGGCATCCTTTGCTTAGATGACACACGGAGAAAGCAAGACTTTTACTTGCCTTAATAGGTTAAATTTATGCTTTGTGGATCTGAATCCTTCTTCCACCTCATAGTTATTTATAACATATAATAGTCAGCAGCATCACAGTGTTGTCATTTACATCCACATCCTCTTTGATTAGAATCCAGACTCTTGTTTTGAGATCTGGTTGCTTCTTTAAAATTATGACAACACAATTGAAGGTATACTTTTTTTATATGCTTGAAATGAATATGAAGATGAGCTGCTCATCTCAGTCAGTTGCTCAGACAACAAGTTACTTTTTTGTAGATAGTTTCCAAAAATGCAAGTCTTTGTATACTGGATATCTTTGTTTACAGGATGATTTACAGCACATTACCTTTATAGTCATTTAACTTAGATTTTTTATATGGTTTGCAAACTTGTTTTCACACAGCAAAAAGAAAATGGCAATTTATGTATTTGTCTACAGCCGTTTTGCGATTTTACAGCTACAGGGAGCCACCAAGATAAAGTAAAGAGCATTTTTCACAAGTAATAAATGAAAACTTTATCATTACAACTAGATTTAACTGAACAAAATTCAACAGAAATTATAAACTTTTTTCACAGCAAATGGTTTGCTCCAAAAAGAGATTTGTTTATTAAATCAATTCAATTATTAGATTTAAGATTTTTTTAAATACTCAGGTGGTCAAGTATTTTCTTCTGCAATGGGAGCTGAGCTCAGCAGAAGAAACCCAGTAATGCAGGCTGTACCTGTAGTCCCCAGGACTACGAGAAGCATGATTTTGTTTGACTTGAGGGTGTAGATGAAGAGTCAGTGGGAACAGAGGTACCCTTGGATGTGTTTTCTTTTTTCCTTTGTACACGCAAAGGAAGAAATAGAACAGCAAGTCTGAATTCTGTCCAGGGTTTCATATAAGGCCTGCATTTTGCAGGAGGACTTTGAAGAGTATGCTGCTTGCATTTATTTGTTTGTTGTGGTGGTGATAATCTGGACATTCTGGACAGCATTCGTACCTTTAGGGAATAATTGGCCTGGACTCCGCTGACTCTTCAGAAGCAGCTGTCATATTACTAGTGAATTTTAGGACTGACTTGAAGACAGGGTTTAATATACTGGGCATTGCAGAAGTATTTGTACACCTTGAACCTTTCCATATTTCCTCATCTTACAAATATATATTTGAATGTATTTTACTAAGATTTGAAGTGATAGACCACCCATTTTCTTCTCAGGCAATTTTTATTGTAGGCCGGTTAAAAAAATAGATTTCAGTCAATGTTTTACAGTGCATAACTGTGAACTAAAAGGAAAGTCATACAAATGTTTTACAAAAAAATCTGAAAAGTCTGGCCTATGTTTTCAGCACCCGTTACTCTCATTGCCCTTAATTAAAAGCCAGTGCAAACAGTCGGAGTCACCTATTTTGAAAACAGAGTTCACCTGTGTGTAATTTAATCTCAGTATAAAAGCAATTGTTCTTTGAAGACCTCAGAGAACACTTGTGCACAAACAGCATCAAGAAGATCGAGGAATGCTGCAGACTGGTTAGGAAAAAGATTGTGGACAAGTTTAAATGAACGTTTGGTTAGACTACAACATTTAAATACAAAACCAATTTGAATAATTCACTGAGCACTGCTCAATCTATTACCTGAAATGGAAAAAGCATTGCATAAAATGCGAGCCTAAGAGGACATAACTACTTACCGAAACTAACTTAATCTGAGAAACAGGAAAAGAGGCCCTTTTAGCTCTGAAGGAGCTGCGAACATCCCAACTACAGGTGGGAAAGTCCAGCGACAGAAATCCTTTCAGTCATGAACTCCACAAATATGGGACTTTTTTGACAAGAGGAAGGTCATTGCTAAAAGAAAGCCAGATGAAGTTCTGTTTGTAGTTTTCCATGAGCAATGTAGGAAACAAAGCAAACATGAGGAAAAATGTGTTTTGGTCAGATGAGACCAAACTGAATTTTTAGGCCTACCTGTAAAACCATAAGTGTAGTGGAAATCCAACACTTCCTACGATTCAAGATTCAACATAAACTTTAATAATCTCAAGAGATCTCCCCTTAACACAATATGGTCATCCCCATGGTGCAACATGGTGTTGGCAGCATTATGCTGTGAGCAGGGAAAGGGAAACTCATCAAAGTTTATAGAGGATAAATGGAGCTAAATACAGGGAAAACATTTTGAAACATGATCAAAAGCCGAAGACAAATGCATTTTATATTACATTGAAAGAACAAAAAATACAACATGCAACCTTAATAGTGACTACACTTAATCTAAATAGGCCCTTTTAAACAAATGAATAGACTGAATGGTAAATTACTCTTTTCTGTAAAGTTTTCAGAGGTTGCAATATGTTTTGTAAGTCAGAGGTATCCAAGTAATAATCCTTTCCCATTTTCATTATCACACATGATGGCTTATATATAGATTCGCCCCACACAAGCAAAACATGATGGTCGTATACACAATACACACATACACAAACCTGAAAGTCAGAAAGACAAAGCCCATAAATAGTACTTGCATGAAAGAGACAGCAGAAGGAAGAAATTCTGAAGGTGGTTCCTGGGTTTTTGTGTGTGGGTGTGATGGGATGGCAGGAGCTTTATCTGGAAAAAAACTAGACCTAAATAAACAACTCAAGCCCAGCAGTGAATAGTAAAGCTAGTACTGAATTAAGTGGGATTAGAGATAATTTAAGCAGTGAGAAAAAGATTTTATGTTCCCTTTACCACAAATCGTCGTGATTAATTAAAAGTGGTTCTTTTAGATGCCCAATAAAGAGAAGCTGATTTACACACAGCCTGTAAAATGTATCTTTTAGATGTCATTATTCTCAGGTCTTTTATATATTCAAAATATTATTTATATGTGCAGGAAAGAACTGACATGCATGCATGGCATGGTTCCCACTAATTGAATATGGAGCCTCTACTACAGCTGTATGAAATAGACCAAGAAGAGTGAAAAGAGGGCAATTTTCTTACCACGGAGCGCAGAACAGAAAGTTCTGGTTCCAGTTTAGTCATTTTCCAGTGGCACCAGAGATAAGAGCAAAGCAGTGGATGGAAATGACACCATCGCTGCACACACAGGAGGATACAGCTGGTCTGTAATGGAAGGAGATTGAGCAGATGTGAAGGATGGGGGATTGGGAAGCGAATGGCTTCCCAATCATGTGCAGATACATTTCCCTGTCCAGTCTTTGTCATCAGTCCTCATTCACTATTTTATTTCTTGGTCCATCTGTTTTCTTCACTGCCTGCCTGTCACTTTTTCTTGTGCTCTGCATTCATCCATATTTTATGGCTTGCACTCTCCAAGACAAAAGGCTGAGTTAGAGAGTTTATAAAACCAGTCATTGCCTAAACTGGTGTGTGAATTTTTCTTTAAAGCAGACATTTTCCTCCTTTCATCTTTTAGGTTGCTTTTAATTTACTTAGATTTTCAATTTTAGTTATATAAAAAGCTTGAAAATGATCTGCAACCATACTGATGAAACTACAGTATGTTTTAGAGCAGTAGTAGATACATCATTGTAAATGTCAGAAAATGAACTGAAAGCCATATAACTGTTTTTGTTTTCTTTTGTTATGCACCTAAAACTCCACATGTCTGGAATAAAATTAATAGTGTTTGTGAAACACACCATTGTTTACTTCTTCAATAGATTCGCCTTGACCAGTAACCAGACAGTGATTGACCCAACAACTGAACTATTTTTGATCAGTGAATGCACCATGTAAGTCCTACAACTAATACCAACACTCTTCAGTATTGATGCTGTTACAGAGTGAAAAAGTTAGCTGATTTTTCAGTGAAGTGTCACAGATGTAATTAGCTATTTAAAGGGACACTGTTATTTACAACATGCCAAAGCATGCCTGTTTACTCAAGCTGTGTGAGAGCAATAATTAAAACAGATAGCAGAAAGGCTAAATGGAGTACTGAAAAGTTGTTGTGTTTTATCCTCTGTCTGTTGTGAAACATTATGGATTTAAAAATGCTAACAGCCTATTGAATCTGGGGTAGATCTAAGGATCTACTTTCTAGACAAAATACATACAAAGGTCGCTGGTTGAGTAATGCTAGCCAACCTAATATAATATATATGTATATATATAAATATATATAATAAATAACAGTTAACAGCAGTAAGGCTACAAAAAAAAAAAAATTAAATGCTAATCTTACATATTATTAGCCAGAATCTGTAACAGCAGCTCAAAGCTTTACAAAAACAAAGATTTGAAATAAGCCACAACATTTTCTACAATATAGTTATAAACATAAAATATGTCTACGCTGTTGTTTTTCTGTGTCCTCAACTGGTGCCACTTTCTTTTTCACCCAATGTTCTCTCTTGACCCAATACTAATTGGAGATGAGTTTCCATGGAGACAATGAATCTGCCATGTAGCGAATAATATATATTTGCACAGCAATTTTGTGCTCCATTGGCCCCGAAAGTCTAAGCCAGCAAATAAATAGATAAACAAATGAAAACAAAACACTTCACTGCCAATTAGACCATGACTGCACCTACAAGTTTTAAAGTACTACTGCGTTCATGTCTGAACAGTAATAATGAACCTTGAAATTAGACTTATAGCTGCTATCCTACCTCTTGCTGTCTCTGAGTATAAAGACATAACCATATCTTTTAGCTCTCTCTAATACGAAATTAGGAAATGAAACTGTAAATGTTGTTTTATGTCTTCATCACTTTACACTTCTCCTTTCATTTAACGTGAATAAGGTGTAAGGTTTTATATGCAATTTACCTTTTAGAATTACATCATTTTAGGGGTTTATGTTTACTTATTGGATGCTGCATAGCCCCATTTACTAAGCTATCCACCAGTCACACCTGCACTGACACCTATTCTACACTTTAAAAATCAAGCATAAAGCAAAAGCTCTAAGTTGCATTTTGGCTGTGAGACATGTTTTGTAACTTGTGCTTACAGTTGTTCAGCTGAATATTATCATGCCTCTCTCGTTTCAATGACAAACATAAATGTTAACAAAGAGCAACCAGAAGTGAGTTACTGCAGCAGGTGTAAAATACCTGTATATTATTAACTTCCTTTAAACAGGGAATTACTACATGTATTAACATTTCTTAGATTGTAACACTATCCGGTATAAGCATAGATGTGTGATAAGTAAATCAGCGACACAAAAATGTATTTTCAAGAAACAAGTTGAATGTGTACAGTGTATGCTGTAAGTGAGCTATTAAGTATAGCTATTCAAGACTGACAGGTAAATTAATAATAATTTAGACAATAAATTACATTTTTGCCTTTTTTACGACAGAGTACAAGCCATATGTTTGCAGAAACAGTACTACAAATTCACAGATAGAGGCCCATAAACAAAACTATTTAGGTGAGGGGCACTGATGAATCTATGCCCTAATTACTGTTGTGCTGAGGGTGGGGTGACACTGGAATTAAGGTTGGGACAAGGGTGGAGGAAATATCAAAATAGTGCATAGCCAGCACCCCACAATAACAACCAAACACACTTTTGTTGTTTATTACGTTTAAGTAAAAAGGATGTATTCACATGCCAAGTGTCTTTTTATCCTGATATTAAAAGTTAGCACAGCACATGTCTGTAAAATACATGTAATCTCATCCATTTTTTCTCAATTAATACCTTTCACCCTTAAATGAATCATTAGCAACAAATCATTCTATCTTTTACAATCTGTAAGGTAAATTACTGATTTAGATATGCCATTGTGACATGATTCCTCCCATCAGATGTTAAAATTTCAAGAATGCCTAATTGGATAAAGACCTGGAGCTCTCGGTCAGTTTAGATGACCCTTTGTCTGTGGCTACAGAGAGGAAAACTGTGATGTTATGCAAAAACGTGTGCAAATTTCTCCTCGAAACAATGCAATTAGAGCAAAAGAATGGCAAGATTTGGAAAACATAGTCCTGCCTGAGTGGGACTTGCATGGCAAAACAATAAAACTTTAGTGAATAAATAAATATTTAAATAAAATGTTTCTTCTTCCCTCCCCAGAAGTTACTGGTGTTAAAAAGAATGAAGCATTTAATAAGCGATCTGAGTGGTGAGCTAGCCATTCACTGCATTATTAATAATTGATTCATCTCTGTGAGAGAGAGGATAAGCTGATCATGCTGTCCCATGGGAAATCATTGTCCAATGATTGTGTATACTGCTGGCTCCTGTCACCATCTCTGGATTAACCTCAACAATGAAGTTATTAGATACGGACAGGTTATATAATAAGACCTCTGCCACAAACCCTTGAACAACAACCACAAAGGTAAACAAAATTCAGCAGGTTTATTTCACAGATTGTTTTCATAAAAAGAAACAAAAGACAGTTTATTCATTTCCTTTTTTTTGTTTTATTATCTGGGACCATAAACATTGAGCACAACGAGCAAAGATGTACTGCACCAGATTTTACCATTTTCCAGCAAATTTTTATCTAAGGTCCCAGAGGCAGATAAATATAGAAAATTACTAAAACGAATTGTCAGATTCAAAAAACAATCACATAAAATACAAAGTGTAAAGTTACAAGAAGGGCATTTGTAAAATTTCTATATTAATATCTGTTTCATGCTGACAGGTTTGCTAACTGAAAATACATATTCTTGCACCTCTGGAAAAAAAAGTAATTTGTGTATCTTTTCAATTCAGTGGGAAGCTTGTTCCATGGAACCTATCCCCCCAGCAGTCATTGGGTTAGAGGTGGGGTACACCCTGGACAGGTTGCCAGTCTATCCGGGGTAACACAGAGACATATGGGACAAACAACCATGCAAGCACACACTTATACTTACGGCAATTTAGAGAGACCAGTTAACCTAATAGTCTTGTGTTCAGACTATGGGAGGAAGCCTGAGTGTCCAGAGAAAACCCATACAAACTCCAAGGCCAGGATTAGATCCCACAATCTTTCTCCTGCAAGGCAACAGTGCTACCAACTGGGACCCACTTAAAACAAAATAAAAAAATAAACTAGCACTAGTGAACCAAAAACACAAAGTATCTACAGGTTACAAAAAGGTAGATACATAAAATGTAACAAAACATCTATCAGTGTGATTTGGTCTGAATTTTTTGATGTACAGTGAACCTACAATAGTATCTGATGTGTTTTAAAACAGGGTAGGTTAGACTGCAGAATTTATAGATCACAGTTTTCACTCAATGCATTTTTGAAAATGGACCCTAAAGTACTCCTGTGATCCACGTAGGAATGCTTTAGGCATTTTGATACAGAAAGTAACATATTAATGTTACATTTCTGGTGCTAACCAGATTGTTTGGGACTTAACGAAGGACTTAAATCAATTAAACTAAAATATGGAATTAAACAACAAATGAAAATGTGCCTGTAACAAAAATCAGACATCTGAAGTCTCCCACAGTTTTGATAGTGTTGATTTCTTCCCAGCAAATAGCTCTGTCTCTCTAGTTCTCACATTTGTGTTTGTTGAAATATTGTATGCAAAACTAAATTCTTGATTTCAAAACAACTTGAGAGCAAATTATCTATATTCATTTCCTCAGTTTTTTAAAGTTAATTTTGTTATTCTTTTCAATCTAGCAATGGTGCCATTTTGTTAATCTCAGGATCACCTAGAGCTCAACATGGTGTTGTGGTGCCTTGCATCAGTAGATGTAAGGAAGTCATAAATGAATGAATTTATTCACTTACTCAATTGTTCTCTATGTTCGTGTGATTGAACCCAGTGTTCTGTACTATTAACAGTGAGTAGTTTTCTTCCTCTTGAGAGTACACTGTATAACACTGGTATGGGATAAAATATCCTGCAGTATCTTCAGCTCTCAAGAAATTCTGAAAACAAATTAATCGTGGCTTGTTTAGACAGTTTAAATATTTTATTTGAAAATAGTGCAGCAAAAAGTAATGACATGGTGTGAATCATGGGCATAGTTAGACCTGGGCACCTGGATGTTTTTTGGATAGAAATGCATCTTGTGAAGACAACATTTAAAATATATATCTATTAACAACCTGAGTTATGGCTCTTTAATATGGTTAAAATTCCATATGTTTACTTAAAACACGCAGATTTGTTTGCAGTTTGCTTCTGAATTTCATACAATAACTCCACTGCACAAAATTTGCCACTATGGAATTGAAAACAAAACAAGCCACAACAGGTCATTGGTGTGCACGAGGCATCGCAGTAGCATGATTACAAGCACATGCGGATGGTTATTGTTCTCAAACTGTCTCAGTCTTGCTGTAATTTGAAAATTTTTTTTCAGAGCACAGCTGAAATTACTGGCTGAGAAAAAGGTTTTCTCCTAAGGTTTAAGAGCAGAGCCGAGATGCTTGGTTAGATTCATCCAGCTTGATTCACTGAGGTGGTCTGAAACGTTCTTGTTGTTATTTATGAAATGAGTGTGAATAGAAATAATAAAGAGCACTAACAAAGCAAAGCTCTAGTAGCTATGGAAAAACATAAAGAAGAAATGTGTGCATTTTAATACATCTCGAACTGCTTAGTCCTCTCCTTGCAAGGAGTAAGACTTTCTTACAGTCTTTTAAAGTGAAGGATCATGCTAAGTTATTGCGCTGCTTTTTCACTTATTTCTTATCCAGTCCTATTATTATATAATTAAAATTGGACCTGTTTATCTTTAAAATAAATGATTAAAAAAGATTGATTCATACCTTAACTTTTAGAGCACATTGGGTAGTGTGTGCTTTAATAATGACTAAATGAAAGAGTGAAGAAGTGTCATGCTCAAAAATCTAGGAACAGAGGGAAAGAAATAAGTGAAAACCTTAGAGAGGCACAAAGACCATTCAGATGATCATGTATCTATTTATGAATGTACTGTGTGTCTGTAAATAATTTGTAAGGCCTGAGTTAGATGACAAAAGAGCAAAAGAAGGAGATAAAAGAATGGAGAAAGTTAATTAGTTAATTGATAAATATAACATAAACATATCTAAAATAAACAAAGTAACAAAACTACAAATATAAACAAAAGAAGAAATCAAAGTAAGATCTGACGATTGTCCATCAGTGACAAAAACATACTGAAGCTCATTTGTGTTTAAGCGTTTGGTGAGGTCTTAACAAAAATAAAATTAACAATATATTTCTGGTTTAAAGATCTAATCTGGTCAAAACCAAGGAAACTCATGTTAAAGTTAGTTCGTTTATGTGAGGCATTGAATGAGTTTGGTTTTGATGAGTTTAAGAGCAACTTTCATCAGACAGAATGAGCCAACTTTACAATAGAAAAAATAAATAAATACAAAAGGTTGGAAGGATTTAATTTTGCAATTTAATTTCCAGAGGTTGTTGCTTACCCTTTACTTAGGTTGCTAATGGTAAAAACGCCTATGTAAAGGACTGGACACATTTTGTGTTTATTTTACATTAATTAAAAAAAATAGGCCAATGACTGGTATAACACTTCTTAAACTATTCTAAAACGAAATATTTTACTGTTTTGTGAAAATTCAACTCAGTTATTTCTGGACTGGGATAAGCCCACACTGTTTGAGGATCATAACAATGTCTCTACCATTTAGACATAGGAATATAACACAAATGCAAGAAAAACCTGTTACAAATTTAGTTTTACTCACAAGTTTCTTTGGAGCAATAGAACTGCATTTACTCTCTTCTTCAGAGGCGTTTAATTCACAAATCTATGCTAACAACAATAACACCTTTGTTCTTTTTCAGTAGTTCATTGTGTATCTAACAAATTCTGCCACACTGTTGGCCACTTTTCAGTTTAAGCTACACAGATGGCCTTTTAAAGTTATAAGTCATGACTCACATCATGCTTTTCCTGTATTGATTTAACAAATAATTTATTACAACAATTTATTAAAAGGAAACATCTCACCTTATGTGGGTGGATGTTTTGATATGTGGGTTGCTGAGCTCACAGCAAAAAGTTCTGAAAAACCTATACTTGAACCCTATAATTGTTATAATGAAATACATCATATACACTTTGCCCTACACTAAATATGTGGTAGGTTTAAATGTCTTCGAAAACAAGTTGGACACAGCACACACTTAAAAATATATTTACTAGATGTCATGGCTGTTTGTTGAAGTAACTAAAATAATACAGAATGAAGTGAAACCACAGATGATGTTCAGTACTGACAGATGAGACACACACAACATAGGCACAATATTTTCATGTCTTGGTAGGTTTGCTGTTGTGCCATACTTCAACTTCTCCACAACCTTTCCTCTCAGCTGTCTGCTATGTCCCTTGGTCCTCGTGAAGTTGTCTGCTACTAAGATTAAATTACACACAGGTGGACTCTATTTACATCAATCCTGAAGATAATTGGTTGCACTGGCTTATTTTTGAGGTTCTGAGATAATATGTGGCTCAATACATATCCATGCCACACTTTTCTGATTTTAATTTCCAAACAAAATAAATAAACAAATAAAACATGTATCGCCATTCTCTCACTTGATAGTTGTGTTCAGGGTTGTGTTGGTCTATCCCATATGCTCTAATGCTCCCAAAAAAAAACAATGGTTTGAATCTCAGAAAATGTATATAGGTTTAAGAACCATGACTACTATTAAGGCACATTTTTAAACTGATTTTAAAGGGATCATATATTTGAAAATAAATTATTTCACCTCAAAGCTTCAGTAGGTAACTTTTGTAAAAATGTATTTTTTTACATATTTGTTAAAACTGTCACTATGTCCTGACCGTATAAGGCAGATAATCTGTGAAAAAAACAAAACATCACGCTCCTCTGGCTCCTCCCAGTGGTCCACCTGCCATTTGCAGAAATACACCACTGCCTGTCAGAAATAACCAATCAGAGCCTGGAGAAATGTCTTAACATGCCATAGATGTTTTTTTGCTGTTATCTGTAGCCCTACTTACTTTCCTGCACTTTCACGGCAGGCTCCACTGTGGAGGGAGGTCTATGGTTTTCCCAGAACTCCCTACTGCAGCTTTAATTTGCATCAAAGACCTGTCCAGGAACACTGGATTTCTTTATTGGATTCAGATCTAGTGTTTGATCTTCAATATTATTGGTCTTGTAAGATGATTGAGCAGTACTGACATTGTGGCACTTAGATGCCTTAAAATGATCACTAAATGACCACGGTAGCAGGAGGCTGACCTTTCAGCATATACAGGTCCTTCTCAAAATATTAGCATATTGTGATAAAGTTCATTATTTTCCATAATGTCATGATGAAAATTTAACATTCATATATTTTAGATTCATTGCACACTAACTGAAATATTTCAGGTCTTTTATTGTCTTAATATGGATGATTTTGGCATACAGCTCATGAAAACCCAAAATTTATATCTCACAAAATTAGCATATTTCATCCGACCAATAAAAGAAAAGTGTTTTTAATACAAAAAACGTCAACCGTCAAATAATCATGTACAGTTATGCACTCAATACTTGGTCGGGAATCCTTTTGCAGAAATGACTGCTTCAATGCGGCATGGCATGGAGGCAATCAGCCTGTGGCACTGCTGAGGTCTTATGGAGGCCCAGGATGCTTCGATAGCGGCCTTTAGCTCATCCAGAGTGTTGGGTCTCGAGTCTCTCAACGTTCTCTTCACAATATCCCACAGATTCTCTATGGGGTTCAGGTCAGGAGAGTTGGCAGGCCAAATGAGCACAGTGATACCATGGTCAGTAAACCATTTACCAGTGGTTTTGGCACTGTGAGCAGGTGCCAGGTCGTGCTGAAAAATGAAATCTTCATCTCCATAAAGCTTTTCAGCAGATGGAAGCATGAAGTGCTCCAAAATCTCCTGATAGCTAGCTGCATTGACCCTGCCCTTGATAAAACACAGTGGACCAACACCAGCAGCTGACACGGCACCCCAGACCATCATAGACTGTGGGTACTTGACACTGGACTTCTGGCATTTTGGCATTTCCTTCTCCCCAGTCTTCCTCCAGACTCTGGCACCTTGATTTCCGAATGACATGCAGAATTTGCTTTCATCCGAAAAAAGTACTTTGGACCACTGAGCAACAGTCCAGTGCTGCTTCTCTGTAGCCCAGGTCAGGCACTTCTGCCGCTGTTTCTGGTTCAAAAGTGGCTTGACCTGGGGAATGCGGCACCTGTAGCCCATTTCCTGCACACGCCTGTGCACGGTGGCTCTGGATGTTTCTATTTCAGAATCAGTCCACTGCTTCCGCAGGTCCCCCAAGGTCTGGAATCGGCCCTTCTCCACAATCTTCCTCAGGGTCCGGTCACCTCTTCTCGTTGTGCAGCGTTTTCTGCCACACTTTTTCCTTCCCACAGACTTCCCAATGAGGTGCCTTGATACAGCACTCTGGGAACAGCCTATTCGTTCAGAAATTTCTTTCTGTGTCTTACCCTCTTGCTTGAGGGTGTCAACAGTGGCCTTCTGGACAGCAGTCAGGTCGGCAGTCTTACCCATGATTGGGGTTTTGAGTGATGAACCAGGCTGGGAGTTTTAAAGGCCTCAGGAATCTTTTGCAGGTGTTTAGAGTTAACTCGTTGATTCAGATGATTAGGTTCATAGCTCGTTTAGAGACCCTTTTAATGATAAGCTAATTTTGTGAGATAGGAATTTTGGGTTTTCATGAGCTGTATGCCAAAATCATCCGTATTAAGACAATAAAAGACCTGAAATATTTCAGTTAGTGTGCAATGAATCTAAAATATATGAATGTTAAATTTTCATCATGACATTATGGAAAATAATTAACTTTATCACAATATGCTAATATTTTGAGAAGGACCTGTATATACAAACTGTACACCTTTTTAGGTTATGGAAAATCCTGAAAATCTTTAAAAGTTTCCAATATATTTGCCTATTTCCCTCACTGTTTGGAAGAATCACTTATTTTATTTAAACTTAGGTAATAATCAGTTTTAAGCCCTTTGTGTTTTTTGTTTCTGTGAATCCAGTTTAAACTTTTTTAAATGTGAAATTTAGATAGTGATTTCCTCAAACAACTGTCAAAATCAGAAATATATATTCAGTAATAACACATAGATCACTTGATTTAATACTCATTTTCACTTTTTTTCCATGGGTATTAAAATTTGTTGCAGAGATGGATTACTGATATTCTTTTTTTATAGATGTTCTCCAAATAGTTTGTTTTGTTTATATTGTGTGACTTTGCTGTTTTATAAAACTACATTATTACAACACTGCTCTGGATTACCTTTACATGAAAATCCAATTTTCTGTTTATTTTTTACTGAGAGAGATGCACTAGATTGTACTGGGAATGTGCTTAAATTGGTAGCATGTTTATCTTCAATGTTCTCAATTATCTCCTACAATCTAAAATAATTTACAATTTTGTATTTACTGGAAGGTAATGTAAAGTGCTTTTGTATCAGATGTATATTGATGGCCACTCAAGCTCCTATTGTTGCTCAGGCACACTAAGTGTACAATGAGAAATGTAACCCAATGGAACCCATTAACCTCATCTTAAATTGGCCAATCTGAGCTTCGTCAAGCCTGAAATTGTTGTGATTAAAAGCAAAAACTCAATCATGGCGATGCAAAATTAATTTTCCTTGCATTTTAATTCTGTTACGGGCAGACAAGAATGATTTTTTTTCTGAAAATCTGCATTTGAGAACAGTGACTCATCTAGACAGCAGGAAGTAAAAAAGTTATTTTTGTGAAAGTATGGCTCATTGTACACAAGCTATTTGAGTTTAGGTAATTATGTCATGATGGAAATCTAGGTTAAAATTGATTATATACCGTCATCGCCTGCAAGACGATTTTCACTGATAGCAATTTAAATATTACTGTAAATATAGTTAAAAAATATAGGCACATCATCCACAAACCCTTCTTACTGTGTTCAATAATTCTGTGTGGTTCCTGCCTCTGGGCTTTTTGAAATTAAATATTTTACTTTGACTGGGCTTTGAATTGGCTTATGTCTAACATTAAGGCTACCAGGGACAGGGTTACTAGAACAAACCCTTTACTAAAGAAGTAATCTCTGGTCATAGTTCCTGTTGGTCGTTGATATTGTTGCAGTAACTCAGGTCCAGGAAATCAAATGTTATGTAAGAAAGTGAAAACAGAAGAATCAACAAAAGCTTTAAACAACAATGTAATGTCACATAACTGGGACATCGTTAATCAGTGAAACAATATAAACAGTTTATATGGAGCATTTAAAGAAATATTTGTGAAAGTATATGATTACAAAAGGACTGCAAAATGCCTGCAAAAAGAAAAAAAAATTGTCTTCAAATGCTATATAAGACAATGAACCAAAGAAGCTGTAACTAAATAGAAAAAAAAAATTATAAAAATAAGTTAATAAATATATCTTAGGGTCAGTCAGTCATTTTCTAATGCTTATTCCATAGTGGGTCGTGGGGGAGCTGGTGCCTATCTCCAGCAGTCTATGGGCAAGAGGCAGGGTACACCCTGGACAAGTCGCCAGTCCATTGCAGGGCAACACACAAACAACCATGCACACACTCCTTCATACACCTAAGGGCAATTTAGAGTGACCAATTAACCTAACAGGCATGTCTTTGGACTGTGGGAGGAAGCTGGAGTACCCGGTGAGAACCCTCGCATGCACGGGGAGAACATGCAAACTCCATGCAGAAAGACCCCCGGTCGGGAATTGAACCCAGGACCTTCTTGCTGCAAGGCAACAGTGCTACCAACTGCGCCACCGTGCAGCCCTACATATATATATATCTTAGGGTTTTGCAAAAAAAATGTTTTAAATTGTTACAATACTAAAGAAATTCGGATTGTCCTGAATCACATTATAAAGAATTGCAAAAGTAGGGCAAAAGATAACAATTGTATTGCTAATGATACTGAAATATACAATACTGAGGGAATAGCCAACAAATTCAATGGTTCCTTTGTAAATATTGGACGAGACCTGTCTAAAGAAATCCCTAAACCACCAACTACTGCAATAAATGTTGACATAAGACAAATATAAACTCAGTTTTTCTCAGTTATCAGAGAAAAAAAAGTGATTTTGTAAATTAATTTAAGAGAAAAGGTCAACTGATTTACTTGACATTAATATGAATCTAGTTAAGCAGTAGGCTAACTGAAGGAATTTCAAAACCATTCATATACATCAGTAACTTGTCCTTTGAAACTGTTTCATTCCCAGATTACATTAAAATGGCCAAATTATTATAACTATTTGCCTTTTACTTTGATGATGATACACCTGAATTTTCCCATTGAGGGACAATAAAGAATGTTTCTATCTCTATTTCTGATAAAAAAAAATATTGCTGTTGGAGTATTTATTGATATAAAAAGATCTTTCAGACAATCAATCTTAATTTATTAATAAAAACACTTGAAACATATTGGATAAAGGAAAATGTTGAATTGGGTTATAAGCTATCTGAGTGGCCAACAACAGTATGCACGGCTGGTAGATGTTTGTATGGACATTTTTTGTGGGGTACCCCAGGGTTCAGTGTTAGGCCCTAAATTATTCATAATTTAAATTAACTTTATATGCAAGATTTTTGTAATAATAAAAAAATTGTTATTTGCCAATGGCAGAAATATTTTTATGCCAGAAAAAATAAACTGATTAAGAATGTAAATGAAGAAAGGTTTAAAATAAAATTGTGGTTTGATGTACAAACAACTTTCCTTAAACTTGAACTAAACTAAAATAATGGTTTTTGGGTACTGTAGTTCTAACATAAAACATATATTTAATTAATAGCAAAAGTGCTGACTAGACATTTCTTGGTGTTATTACTGATGACAAACTCAGCTGGAAACCTTATGTGAACAATAAAGTGTGAACTAACATCTCTGTATGGAACAAAGCAAAGCCATTTTTGGATCAAAAAGCACTCCACACTTTGTACTGTGCCTCGGTTTTGCCATACTTGAGTTACTGTGGAGAAATTTGGGCCAACACTCACAAAACCACACTCCAGTCATTATCTTTACTGCAAAAAGGAGCAATCAGTCATTAACACATAAAACTGGTTATCTAGAACACACCAACACACTGTTCATAAAATCAAAACTACTAAAACTACTGACATTATCAAACTGCAAACAGCTCTAATACTATTCAAAGCAAAAACGAATTATCTACCAGAAAACATTCAAATTGTGTTTGAAAGGTGGAACACACTACAGGAGTAAGTGGGGATTTTTAAACTATAAGTTCAGACACACCAGAAAAACGTTTTTGTGTTTCGAAACAGTCTGAATATGGAGGTAAGGACATGTCAAACCATCAAACAGTTTAAGAAATGATCTACAGAAATCTCATTAACAACATATAAGGTATAATAACTACTTATGACTATAATATAATTGATTATAATGAAAACTTGGTAAAGGGTAATGTTATTAATATTGTTTATATTAATACAATTATTACAGATTTGATATTAACTATCTTTGTGTAATTTCCATACATATATATGAGACAATTTAAAGTTTATTTTTTGTATTATTAAACATTTTATGAATAAGGAATGTATTATTACTGTATATTGTATGTAATATGAATCCAATACATATATCTGTATGTTTATGCTGGGACAGGGTAGGGTAAATTAATATGTTGAGAAGGGGTGGGAACAGATAAGTTTAACTTCAACCCACTCCTGTTGAATATGTGAAAAGATACTTTGCTTTCTGTTGTACCTGTTCATTGTTAATACTTACAGATCTTCAAATTAAAAATTAATTCATTCATTAAATAGTATGGTTAAAATTATCTTGATGATAATTATTCTTGTAGCCAGGGAACGGCCGCTGTCAGGTGGGGTACAACCTGGACAGGTCACCAGTTCATCTAAGAGCAACACAAAGACCTCCCCACCCCCTCAGACACACACACCTAAGAGCAGTTCACAGTGACAAGTCAGCCTAACATGCAAGTTTTTCAACCTTAGGAAGAAGACAGAGTACCATGTACTTCATACACAAAAAGAACGTGTAAGCTACAAACAGAAAAACCTCGACTGGGATTTAAATCAAGCTGTTAAGTATAGTGGAAATAAGAGCAAAGGAGTCTTTAATTTGCATAATTGAATATGTCTCCTGATCCTGTCCCTAAACAGTATCAACATTTTATTAAAAAGGAACACTGTGGTGTGTTGGCTATATATGCCTTTAGTGGTTGTAGAATAATCTTTTGCTGCTATTTCCAAGACAACAACAATACGGTTTTCTTAATAAACTTTAACTTTTTATCAAATTTAACCCAAAAGCTATCTATTGTGCAGTGACAAACACATTCAAATTGTTTGAAGTTTTCTTTCTCAATCAGGATTTGAAAAATCACAAACTGACAAATTGAAACAAACACTGCCTGGACAAAAAAAAAGTCGCCACCTGGATTTCAATAAGCAAATAGATACAAGCCTCCCATTGGATAATTACTGTGTGGGCAATTATGTTTCAGCTGGCAACAAGTTATTTAACCCCAACTGGTGCAATGGGCAGAAGGGTCAAATCATTGGCATGCATCAAGCAGAGAAAACATCTAAGGATTTTGCAGAAACTACCAAAATTGGGTTAAGAACTGTCCTACGAAATATTAAAAACTGGAAGGATAGTGGGGTCCCATCGTTTTCAAGGGAGAAATGTAGCCAGAAAAAAATCCTGAATGATCTTGATCGGCGATCACTTAAACGTTTGGTGAAATCAAATTGAAGAACAACAACAGTAGAACTCCAGGCTGTTTAATAGTGAAAGTAAGAGCATTTCCACACGTACAATGCGAAGGGAACTCAATGGATTGGGACTGAACAATTGTGTAGCCTTAAGAAAACCACTAATCAGTGAGGCTAGCCAGAAAAAAAGGCTTTAATTTGCTAGGGAGCATAAAGATTGGACTCTGGAGCAATGGAAGAAGGTCATTTGGTCTGATGAGTCTAGATTTACCCTGTTCCAGAGGGATGGGTGCATCAGTGTAAGAAGAGAGGCAGGTGAAGTGATGCACCCATCATGCCTAGTGCCTATTGTACAAGCCTGTGGGGTCAGAGCTATGATCTGGGGTTGTTGCAGTTGGTCAGGTCTGGGTTCAGCAACAGTATGTGTTCAAAGAATGAGGTCAGCTGACTACCTGAATGACCAGGTTATTCCATTAATGGAATTTTTTCTTCCCTGATGGCAAGGGCATATTCCAAGATGACAATGCCAGGATTCTTCGGGCTTGAATTGTGAAAGAGTGGTTCAGGGAGCATGAGACATCACACATGGATTAGCCACCACAGAGTCCAGACCTTAACCCCATTGAGAATCTTTGAGATGTGCTGGAGAAGGCTTTGCGCAGCGGTCAGACTCTACCATCATCAATGCAAGATCTTGATGAAAAATGTATCCAGCACTGGGTGAAAAAAAAAAATCTTGTGACACTGCAGACGTTTATCAAAACAATGCAACAGCAAATGGTTGCCGTAATGAAAGCCAAAGGTGGTCCAATGAACTATTAGTGTGTGACCTTTTTTTTTTTTTTTTTGGGTGGTGACTTTTTTTTTGGCCAGGCACTGTATATGGACCTTGAAAACCAATCAGATTTACTCTCAACTTGTTCAGTCTCTGTTATGGGTGAAGCCTTTCATGTGTTTAATTTAATTTTTTAGCATCTAAAATAATCTTTAGCTCCACTTGATGGAGCTCATAGAGTAACTAAGAACCTAAGAAAGAAGCAGAAAAAAAGCAATTATATTTGTTAGCAAATCCTTGAAAAATACAACATTGCAGATATGTGCACTGATACTTATCTGTTCTAGAGGGGCAATTACACACACACGGCCTTGTGAGGCTTTAAAGACTGAGTGTTGACGCACAACTCTACGTCCATTCCCAGAGGCCTCATTAATGGTGTTGGGGAATAGAAGGGCACAGCTTAGGATACTGAGAGTCTGGTCACTGTACAATCACCTTCAACGTGAGTAATAGAAAGACATGCAGGCACTGATTATACACAAAAAAGGTACATGGACATTAACAAATGGGGAAAAAAATCTATTGCAGTCCTAGCAAGTGCATTATACATAGGTAACTAAAGCTCATTATGACAATGATGCATAGTCTGCAGTGGGAGCATGGACCTGCTCATTAGATGTTATTTTAATCCCCTTGTGTTTTTGCTAGTTGTTGCCCACATTCAAACATTGCTGATGGTAATCACCATTTGATACAGATATTCTGCAGAAGATATCAGCTAATTATAGCTCAATATAATATGTCCATGTATCGGTATACATAGATGTAAACCCTCAATAGTTTCAGACAAATCTTCTCTGGTTATTGCATTACAAATTTATCTAATCATGGTGCATCAACATGACAACATACTGAGACAATCTGCAGGAGGTTTTCTTTTTTTAAACACAACATGGGAATTATCTAATAAAAACGTACTATAATTATTCAGTCTGTTAACATACAATAGAGATTTGTGATAGTGTGGAAGGTGATAGAGTATTATTATTTAGAGAATGAGAGGGCAAAAACAGAGGAAAGAACAAAATTGTGATTATACCACAAGCAGATCTTTGCACTGAGCCATCTCCATGGTGAGTATTAGATATGTATCTGAATGCTGCTTGCTGTTTCCCTCAAGGCCAGCCAGCTTAAATAATGATGGTTCTGCCTAGGGGACTGATGCTAAAGGAATGTTTTTTTCTAATTAGATAAAGCCACCTTCCCAATTTGCTGGCTGCTTAAACATAAAGCATGGAAAAGCCTCAGAACTGTCTTGAGGTGCTGCCAATCCCCATCTTTGCACAGTCTAAATTCCGACTCTGAAAATCACTTCACCCGGCAGACAGTATACTGTTTGTGCATCTAACTGATGGCAATAGTTTGTGCATGCTCCAGAAACAATTGATGGTGAAACTGAAATCTGTAGCCAAAGAAAATCCAATTAATTCACATGACTATTACCATAGAGCACTGATAATAGATACAGACAGACATAACAAATGCTTTTGAGTTTTTTGTTTTTAATGATCATTAACAGAATATGTATACTGCTGTTTAAAATCATAAACAGATTCTGTCTTTTCTGACTCAGACCATGTGAGACATGACACTGCACAAACAAGATCATTAAGTTTTGACCTCTACGCAGCTCTAGAGGGAAAAATTTTTTTTTAAAAGAAAGCATATTGAAACAAACAAGGCAAGTAAAGCTGTTCCCATTTCATAGTACTGTAATTATGACTCCAAAAAGTTTATTGACAGACAGCAACAAAATCAAAAATCTGTACCATTCAGTACAAAAGAGTACAATACAATCTCAAACAAATGTCAAAAATAATAGGATAAAACAACCACTTGAATCAACTTGTCTTTATTTGGAGAGCAGATATAATGCTTATTCAGGGCAACACAAAGATAATAATAAAACAGGGGACAATGAAAACAATGAAAAAAAAAAAAACTCAATGAGTGGAACAAGGCTATTCATGGGTAAAAGAGAGAAAATAAAACCACAGAAACTTAACCAAAAACTAGTTAATGGTTTTACTAAAAACTTGTTGAAGAATTTTATATCTAGGTTTGGCAGACAGTTTAAAGAGCTACAGGATGTCAGAACAGCTGCTCAGAGTTTTGCATTATGGTTCATGGAGAGGTAATTGAGATTTTCTTGCTCCTGAGGGATTTATTTTCGACTCTTTAAACACTATTATTTAAAAGTCACGCTTTGTGAAGAACAATTTTATTCTTTAATTTGATAAATAAATTGTTCAAATATTGGTAAACGTGAAACAGCAGGAGGAATGTATTTGCAAAAAAATATATATAATTTAGACTGCAAACGTTCAGCTGAACAGCAGAGGTGGGATTGCCATCAGCTTTATTTGGGAACACACACACCTCCATGTTTTACTATTTTTGAGGACTTTTCATTGACTTCCATTCATTTTCATTAATTTCTATGGCCGAACCCTGACCCTAACCTCAATTCACACCATAGTCCTAAACCCACCCCCTAACCCAAGAGCAGCATTTAAGTGAGGACCAGGAAATTGTTCTCACTTTACAAAAATGTCCTCACTTTGCTGGTTAAATATGAAAACACACACACACACACACACACACACAATTATGTAAAACTATGTTATCTAACCTTTCTAAAGCCTGAATGGTTTTTCCACCTAAATATGGCGGCGGCCTATGGGGTGGTGTGTGGTGGGGCTTACAAATAGCACAAGGTGTTTGAAAAACTAGAAAGCTTGCCCCTTTTATTTCTAGGTGAAATATATGTTTTAAAACTTCAATAGTTGAAAAATGAGTAAAAGATATAAACACCAGAAGCATTATCATACATTTGCTGATTGAGCTAAATATGCTGTAAATGCTATAAAACTTTCACAGAATGAATATGTATCGAAGATAGACAATACATCAATAATATTATTAAAATAATTGAAAGTCTAACTAAAAATGCAACTTTAGTAAGGTTAAATTAAGAATATTCCTAATTATCAAATGTCATGAATGTCTAGTAACTCTTACAATAAATATTTAAAATAGAAACAAACATACAGTATTTTATTATTACAGCAGCCTGGCCAAAACTTTGTTCTGTGTAGGTAAAAGTCACTTTTACTTAAGGAGCTCTTTTCATGCAAGCATTTCCACTTCAACAGTTGAGGGATCATTTTGCTGGCTAGTTAACATTACAGGCTAACATACAGGTCCTTCTCAAAATATTAGCATATTGTAATAAAGTTCATTATTTTCCATAATGTAATGATGAAAATTTAACATTCATATATTTTAGATTCATTGCACACTAACTGAAATATTTCAGGTCTTTTATTGTCTTAATACGGATGATTTTGGCATACAGCTCATGAAAACCCAAAATTCCTATCTCACAAAATTAGCATATCATTAAAAGGGTCTCTAAACGAGCTATGAACCTAATCATCTGAATCAACGAGTTAACTCTAAACACCTGCAAAAGATTCCTGAGGCCTTTAAAACTCCCAGCCTGGTTCATCACTCAAAACCCCAATCATGGGTAAGACTGCCGACCTGACTGCTGTCCAGAAGGCCACTATTGACACCCTCAAGCAAGAGGGTAAGACACAGAAAGAAATTTCTGAACGAATAGGCTGTTCCCAGAGTGCTGTATCAAGGCACCTCAGTGGGAAGTCTGTGGGAAGGAAAAAGTGTGGCAGAAAACGCTGCACAACGAGAAGAGGTGACCGGACCCTGAGGAAGATTGTGGAGAAGGGCCAATTCCAGACCTTGGGGGACCTGCGGAAGCAGCGGACTGAGTCTGGAGTAGAAACATGTGCACTGTGCACAGGCGTGTGCAGGAAATGGGCTACAGGTGCCGCATTCCCCAGGTCAAGCCACTTTTGAACCAGAAACAGTGGCAGAAGCGCCTGACCTGGGCTACAGAGAAGCAGCAGTGGACTGTTGCTCAGTGGTCCAAAGTACTTTTTTCGGATGAAAGCAAATTCTGCATGTCACTGTGTTTTATCAAGGGCAGGGTCAATGCAGCTAGCTATCAGGAGATTTTGGAGCACTTCATGCTTCCATCTGCTGAAAAGCTTTATGGAGATGAAGATTTCATTTTTCAGCACGACTTGGCACCTGCTCACAGTGCCAAAACCACTGGTAAATGGTTTACTGACCATGGTATCACTGTGCTCAATTGGCCTGCCAACTCTCCTGACCTGAACCCCATAGAGAATCTGTGGGATATTGTGAAGAGAACGTTGAGAGACTCAAGACCCAACACTCTGGATGAGCTAAAGGCCGCTATCGAAGCATCCTGGGCCTCCATAAGACCTCAGCAGTGCCACAGGCTGATTGCCTCCATGCCACGCCGCATTGAAGCAGTCATTTCTGCAAAAGGATTCCCGACCAAGTATTGAGTGCATAACTGTACATGATTATTTGAAGGTTGACGTTTTTTGTATTAAAAACACTTTTCTTTTATTGGTCGGATGAAATATGCTAATTTTGTGAGATAGAAATTTTGGGTTTTCATGAGCTGTATGCCACAATCATCCGTATTAAGACAATAAAAGACCTGAAATATTTCAGTTAGTGTGCAATAAATCTAAAATATATGAATGTTAAATTTTCATCATGACATTATGGAAAATAATGAACTTTATCACAATATGCTAATATTTTGAGAAGGACCTGTATGTCGAAGGATAAATATAATGTTCTATGATATAGAGCAGCAAGAAAAAAATTATGAACAAATAGGAAACATAGCTGTCTGTTTGAGTTTATTAGCATTATATAGACCTAATGTTAACATTAACTATCTACAGTAGGTTTAATTAAAATGTGTACTGTTTTCTCAGCTGATTCAGTGATTCTCTTGATTACAATGCATAGCAGAACATTGGTTCATTTTTATTTAATTTTGCAGCATAATGCCAAGAAAAGAGAGGCTATAAAAGTATAAATATCCTGTTTTTTTTTATTTTAATTTTGTAAATAAATATGGCAATAGCTGTCTCTTTGGGCTATAGCACCTGCCTCCAAAAATGTTTGCAAACTGGATATCTTTTTTAGTTTCCCCCTTCACCATGATGCTGTCTCACAACATCAAGTCAACAAACTAAAAGTGTATATTGGATGAACTCTGAACAGCATTATAGGGTATTTAAAATTGACTGATATAATTTCACAGTGACAGTTGATTAACCAATGACCATCACTGATTGATGTCAAGTTTGACAGATTTAGTTTTTTTCAAAATAAATGAACTGTTGATATGAGTAAAAAGACAACATTTTGAAATTTTTTTGATATGTAGGTTTTTACTTTTCTGCCACACAATGACAACTATTTTGATGGAATGTTTCCATGAATAATTTCTAAAAAACCCTCCAAATGTTGTGAAAGCAGCCCAAATTTTAAAAACCGGCCCAAAGTCATATTATTCCAGCTCAACGTGGAGGGAAACCAGTCCAGTCTGGCAAATTGCAGAACTCTACACAGTTTACCCCAGTCCCATAAAGAAAACACTAATCAACAACACCAATAAACATGCCAGAACATAATGTGTATGCATGATGATGCCCCCTTAACATTTCTGCCTGCCCCCTCATATGTGCATGCCTAGAACCGGCCCTGCTACTGTGAGGTCTTCAGCAAGCCTCTTTCAAAGGTGAGGGCCATAACAAGAAAATGTATTCTAGCTGTGCGTTTTGTTCATACTTTTAGTTTTAACTAAAGACCTTTTTCAGAAGACCTAAGGAATATGATTGACTTATATGTTAAAGCCCTATCTGATAAAAAGGTGATACTAAGACCTTTAAGGATTTGGAAATTCATTAAAAGTATGTAAAAATAAATTCTAAGTGATGTAAAGGTAGCCAATGCACAGATTTCAAATTCCTCTTCCTGATTTCCCTCACCGTTCATATTTTGGTGTAACCTTAGAGGGGCTATTATTTTTAGGAAGCTCACAATGCCTACAATTGCAGCAATCTATTCTGCAAGTGATAAAACCATGGATTAAAGTCTCTGCATTGAGCTAAGAGAGAAATAGTCCTACAGGTACTAAAATGCCTTCTTAGTAACATTTTTGCTGCAAAGTAGGAAGCCTAAGGTCAAATCGAATATATCAGCAAAATTTTTATTCGAAGGTTCATTTCCATTTCCCTTTACAGCAGCTATGAATAAATCTAAGTAAAACAAAATAGTAAAGGAGTAAACATTTAAAAAAAAGGCAAAGCAAACATTTACCGCATAGTTTTCCTGTCTTTTTGCTGTTCGGAGTGGAATGGGGTATGAAATGAGAAACAATATCACACATGGACACACACTCTTAATTAGGAGTGAGACGGAGTTCACCTGTGGTAGATTTAATTCAGCAGCACAGGGGGAGAGAACATCTAAGCTTTGGGTCTATAATCATGACGATACAATAGCTCAGGCCTGGGGGCAACTGCACATTATCTAGACAAAGACTCTCTTTTTTGTCTGGAAAGATTAAATGGTACTTATGTGGATAGCGACCTTCAGTTTCTCTTTCTTTAAAGAGGCATGACAAAAATGGGTAACTCCTAACTCAAGAGTGGTAGTGTTCAAATATCCTATTGCGGCTTTTGCATTTCTAGCACTCGTTAAAGCAAAGGTTTTATGATATATTTTTTGAAAGACTAGCTTTTTTATATTTATTAAAATACAAGGGTTTTGAAATCTTAGGTGAATTATAAAGGAGATCCTCAGAAGGATATGTCTGCTTGATTACAGCTAGATAAATTAAAATGTCAAAACACTGCTAAAACCACCTGAGACTGATTTTAAAGCTGTGCTGCATCTGGTCTCTACTAACTAATTACATTTTGTTCAGTCTAGGAAATGTAAGGTTTTTTCACTCCAATGAGGTACATTACAAATAACTGATTGACCCTCAAAGTACAGGTCTAATTCAGTAAGTCATTTGCATTATAAAGTCCAGACTACTAAGCAATAGCAAAAATTTAAGTAGATAGACCTTTTGTTCTATGAAAAGGAGTCCAGTGGATTAGGTCACTGAAGATTGACTGGCCTTAACAATTTTAAGAAATTCCCTGGAATTTCACATTATCCCCACCCTTCGATCCATAGGGGTTTATATTTTGTTTTTCATCTGTGTTATTATTTTGGACATTCTCATATTAGGTCTTGCTTTATTCAGTTCACTTCTGTGTAGTTGGTTTGAGGTTGCATTCTTACTTCTCGTGCTTTATGTCTTTTTTTTTTGTTCCGTGTGTATTCTAGCTTATGTTCCCTTTGGTTGCATTTGTCTTTTCCCCTTCTCTGCTCTGCTCTATTGTTCTGCCTCAGCTGCTCCACATATACTCTGATTGTGCTGCCTTCTCCCTGCCTCAGCTGCAACTCATTTGCTCTCCACTCAATCCTTCCTTTACTATACCAGTTGTTCACTCATGATTTAGGCCAGTCCTCTGTCCATGCTCTGAGCTCTGTTCTTCTTGTGTAAATATTTGCATTTTACTTTTTCATTAAACATTTTCAACACAATGCTCACAAGTACCTGTCTGCAAGATGGTCCACCCCTTGCCTCCCAATACCTGACAGTTTAATTTTCAAGTTATTTGGCTGCTTTAACAACCTGATATGCAATCATGTTTAATGGATTTCTTTTACACTGACAAATGTGACATGTCTTTTCAGGAGTTTAAGTATGCTGTGTAACAAGGTATACAACAAGCATTGCAATGGTTGTGACACTAAAATGTTGAGAAACTGAGAAAATCCTAAACATTTAAGTGTGATAAAGAAAAATAACAATGAAGAACATACATAAAATTCTGTGCAAGCACAGTTTGTAGCACTTAATTTAAAAGTAGGCTAATGAAAAGCCTCAGTTTGTCATGTGAAATAGCCCTTGTGCTTCATCCTACACCTATCTTAATAAAACTGTTCTGATATTCCTAAACATTTGTGTCCACATGACAAATGCAGCCATGGGATCAGTGGTCTTGGCAAGAAATTAAATGGAATCTACCCTAAATGTCTTCAAAAGCTTAAACCTCATCAAACTATTATGTATCTGCCTCCTATTTTTGTTGTAGGAAGATGCGCAGTTTTAGATAAGTAACATGACAGCGTCACCTTTCTATGTATCTGACACTGGAATCTATACCATTCAACAACTAGCAAAGCCAGCATGTATTGTTTTTTTGGACATGTCAAAAAGTAGTGGCATGAGCCTCATGACTCAAAGGTTGCCGCAATGATCTCATAATAATATTACTTAATCTTAATGGAGTGCTAGGCATAAACTCTGTATGAACTAATTTTGATTCACTTAACTGGAGATGCTGTACACTTTAACTGGCAAAGCCTGTTAGTTTCTGATTAATTTGGCTAATTATTTGCCAACTTGGGGACACTCAAAGAGCATTAACCTTTTTTCCAGATTGTCAGCTGAAAAAAACACAAGAAATTAGATGAAATAAGCAAAAGTAATGTACCCTGTCCTCTACATGCTTCATTCCAGTACACACACACTATACAAAATGGGGGGTGCATCAAGAAAGACAACAGGGGTGGCAAGAGAGGAAACTATGACAGCAGCTTTACCACCTTCCTGAAGCGTCCTGTTATGTGGAAACTGTGCATAAATACAAACCAAAATACAAATTTAAGGCTTTAATTAAAACATTTGTTAAAATTATTTGTGATATGTAAGTAATAAGCATTTATTTAGCTGTTATGAAACAACTGAAAGGTGAAGTAAAAACAGATATTGGATATTCGTGCTCTGCGGACAGCGGGTCTTTCTCCCGTTTGATCCGGTGCAGCTGCTGTCTGTCTGCTCCCCCCAGCCCCCTCTCCATTTTATGGTGGTATTCTTTTGTGTTTTCTTGGGGACATTTTGGGCATCTAAACAGCTGATTTTATGTGTGATCAGCTGATTTAAGTAGTTATTAAATACATCACACTCCACCTGCTTGTAATTGAGAAAGCTGATGTGCCCTTTTTCTTTGCTTTCTTCCTTCCTTCAGGCATTGTTTATGATTTCTAAATACTAAAATTATATTTTGATGTGACCATTGTGGTCCTTATTATTGTAGTCACTCTTGTGTTTTATTAACTTATCCCTGCACTACTTCTTCGAAAACCTTATTTCTCCTTGCCCATGGCCAATAAGTGAACAGCAGTCTCTGCATGTCATGTGTAGTCCCTACTCAGCCCTGATAGGTACCGGTACAGAAAAAAATGTAATCGAAACACCTGCAAGTAGAGTGAAGCCGAGTGGAGTGTAGCTGTGCTAAGAGAGCCATTGGCAAAGGGGTATTTGTAAACCAGTTAGATGTCAGATACTTTGTTTCTGATCTGTTTTTGAATTTCTTTGCATCAGGGCATGGTGTGTTGCTTTTATGTGATTTAGCGATCCTACAGTTCTGGCAGTAATCAGGCCTGGGTGTGGCTAGTGAAACTTGAATGAGTTTTCCAGAGAAGAAATGTGCTAAATCACAGATAATTCATGATGTAATGGGGAGTGAGGGGAGAACAATACTTTTTACATAGGGACGGGCTTGTTAGCATAGCTTTTTCCCTTTTTATAAATAAAATCATCATTTCAAGATTGCATTTTGTTTATACACTTGTTTGATATTAATTCCAGTCCAGGTTGACATCTCCCTTGTTTATGAGTGGTGTCAATGGCCTTAGGAATTGCCTGAAGAACATTCTAAAGGTCAGAGACACAACAAACTTCAATGGATCAACCATATTCCATGTATTTAGATTTAGTGTTTCTGCCCACATAGATCAGGAAAGGTTTGATTTTATTATCTACTTTTAGAGATTTTAAGTCGCTGCAACCCAGACAAGGGTTGCATCTGCTGCAGTTAAATGCTTGGTAATCAGATTATTTAATCCTAATAGACTCAGAGAAATTAATGTAGTTAGCGAGAAGCATAGTCAAGATTTTAGACGTAAAAGAGGACAAATTGTTGGTGCACATCTTGCTGGCGCATCTGTAACCAAGACAGCTAGTCTTTGTGATGTATCAAGAGCCACGGTATCCAGGGTAATGTCAGCATACCACCAAGAAGGACGAACCACATCCAACAGGATTAACTGTGGACGCAAGAGGAAGCTGTCCGAAAGGGATGTTCGGGTGCTAACCCGGATTGTATCCAAAAAACATAAAACCACGGCGGCCCAAATCACGGCAGAATTAAATGTGCACCTCAACTCTCCTGTTTCCACCAGAACTATCCGTCGGGAGCTCCACAGGGTCAATATACAAGGCCGGGCTGCTATTGCCAAATCTTTGGTCAATCATGCCAATGCCAAACGTCGGTTTCAATGGTGCAAGGAGCGCAAATCTTGGGCTGTGGACATTGTGAAACATGTATTGTTCTCTGATGAGTCCACCTTTACTGTTTTCCCCACATCCGGGAGAGTTATGGTGTGGAGAAGCCCCAAAGAAGCATACCACCCAGACTGTTGCATGCCCAGAGTGAAGCATGGGGGTGGATCAGTGATGGTTTGGGCTGCCATATAATCGCATTCCCTTGGCCCAATACTTGTGCTAGATGGGCACATCACTGCCAAGGACTACCGAACCATTCTTGAGGACCATGTGTATTCAATGGTTCAAACATTGTATCCTGAAGGCGGTGCACCAATACACACAGCAAGACTGGTGAAAGATTGGTTTGATGAACATGAAAGTGAAGTTGAACATCTCCCATGTCCTGCACAGTCACCAGATCTAAATATTATTGAGCCTCTTTGGGGTGTTTTGGAGGAGCGAGTCAAGAAACGTTTTCCTCCACCAGTATCACGTAGTGACCTGGCCACTATCCTGCAAGAAGAATGGCTTAAAATCCCTCTGACCACTGTGCAGGACTTGTATATGTCATTCCCAAGATGAATTGACGCTGGATTGGCCGCAAAAGGAGGCCCTACACCATACTAATAAATTATTATGGTCTATCACCAGGTGTTTCAGTTTCATTGTCCAACCCCTGTACCTCATGGATAAAACAGTTTAGCTTGTTTTATTTCCTTTTGCTGCAGGAGGTACACACTCTGCAGCTCATGGGCAAATGCCAGTTAAAAGTATCTGAGATGGCAATGCAATTCCTTTAACATCAAATACCTCAACAAAACCCACAATATCACATGAAGAGCACCATCAACACTTGTTTTTTATTTCATGGTCATTTAGCAGGTTCAGTAATTGTTCGTGTCACAGTCCCAGTCACAAGGGAAATTTCATGGTTCTAAATTGTCATACCAAAATTTTTTAAGCCTTTGTTTGTTTTTTTCAAACCTTTAGTTTAAACCGACAATTGATTACGACCTTATTTGTAACCTCATGAAAGCTCTTAAATCTGAAGTTGTGAAAGTCTGCTGTGCTGTGTTTTTTTCCCAAACTGCCAGCCATGTGTACTGGTTTATTCAAAGTCAGTCTTCTGATGTGTGGGCCAAAATGACAGAGGACTGTGTTGATAACACACGGGTTGTCACACTTCTCATTCACCTCTGCAGCTATTGGCACAGCAAACCACTCTTTTTAATCAGCCTCTCCTTTACCAACTCAAATTAACAGTTGGACTCACACATAATAATAAGTTATTACAGTAATATTTCCATTCTGCAGTATAGTAAATAGTGATTGCTAATAAAAAAAGCTGATCCCATAAAGCGCCATCAGGGACTCTAATGACTTGAACTGCAGCCAAGAATATTTTCCCCCATTTGATGCTGTTTCAGCCTTGAGGCTTTTAATGAGTGTCATAATTATGCACCCTAAACATAATCTTGAAACCAAACTCAAAAGGGGAGGATGGTGGGGGTAGGGGGGCATCCTCTTCTTAAGCAGCTGTTGCAAGGCTGAATGTGAAATTTATTTTGTTTTTGACATTAACTTCATTCTGTCTAGGAAGGACTTGAAATGGAGCACTAATAGCTTTCATTCATTAATATGGTATTATGATGATGACAAAATCAAACTTAGATCTCTCATTTATGCATGCATACAAACAGATTAGCTATGCATAAACCATGGATTTGCTAATTAAGAAAATTACATTAAAAGTTGAAAAGTGAACCTGTGCATGTGTATAGCCCTGGTTACATTCTCATAAATAGCAGAATCCTCTAGATGATGAATCCAGACTGGAAACATGACTACAGAGACTGATGTTGGTTCCTCCCTCCTTTTACTGACTTCTTCTCTTTTCCTTAATTACTCGAGCAGCTCAGACAAAAAGTAACCATGCCAAACATCTTAGTTTGTGAGGAATGAAGGCCATGTTGTTTAATCAACTTAATGTAGCTTAGCTACTGTGGCCCCAGTTAAACCAAAACTATTAATTTGCGAAACAACCTTTATGCAGCCAGAATTAACTACTTTCCACTGAAACATGCAGTAAGCTTTGGGAGACACTGAATAAACTTTAATTAGTTTTGCAAATGGTTGCAGAGAATAAGAGGTATTTTGTATAATGCACAGCCTTGACATAAAAGACAAATTTCAACTACCTGATCACTTAGACCCTTGCAGCATTTCAAACAAATTAAAATCTCTTAAAACCCCTTCTCTCAGTATGAACAACCAAGTCCAACAATGACAAAACAAAGTGCACACTGATCATTTTGACAGGCTATAGTATCTTTTCCATTAGCAAAGATGGTTTCATATTGCAGAATGAAAAAACAAGATACAACTAAAGATGCAAAAGACATACCACAAATACAGCTTGGAGTTGACTTAGAAAGACAACTTAACATGCATTTTCACACTTAGCTCTATGGTTTAGACTAATTCATTAAAATATCTTGCATGCCTGCTGACAGTGAGGAAAAAGCCATAATTAACCGGAGAAAACAAGCTATCAAGTTATCCAAAGAAAGTTTTTTTGTGTGTGCGTCCTGTCCTGGGTTTGGACAGCTGGGTTTGGTTGCCTTATAGTGTAAGGTTAGATTTGCACTGAACGAAACAAAACATTCTTTCTGTTGCTTGATTGACTTTACAGACTTAATGGCATGATAGATCACATTCAAGCAACAAAGTGGATAGGCCACAAAAATGGGGGGACGGTACAGTGGCCCACAGGTGCAAACTCGCAGCAAAAGGTTAAATGAACTGCAAACACATAAATGATGCAAACACAGAAACAAAACAACTGCAAGTTATAAAACACATGCAAAGGAAAAATGCTTTATAATTCACCGGGATCTTCCGCCCGTTTGATTCGAAGAAGGCCGTCTTATCCATTATCTTATCCACCTCATCCCAACCTACAGACAGAAACTAAGAGCTTCCAAACCCAAGGTTCACACTGTTAAGAAGTGGACTGAGGAATCAAAGCAGATGCTACAGGCCTGCTTTGAATGCACAGACTGGACTGTTTTTGAAACTTCAGCCACTGACTTAAACCAACTAACTGATGTGGTGACATCATACATCAGTTTCTGTGAGGACATGTGTGTGCAGACCAAGACCATCTGCACCTTTGGGAACATTAAGCCATGGTTTACTCCACACCTCAGGAATCTGCGCAGAGAAAAGGAAGAAGCTCACAGCAGTGGAGATTGGGCGCGGTACAGGCAGGCCAGAAACAGACTAACAAAAGAGATCAAAGCAGCTAAGAGAAGCTATAGTGAGAAGCTTAAGAACAGCCTTTCTACTGGTGACACTTCAGTTGTATGGACTGGTCTGAGAAACCTGACTGCCTACAAGAGCCCCTCCACCCATCCTGAACAGAGTCGTCTCCTGGCCAACCGTCTGAATGGCTTCTACTGCAGACATGACAAGAAGCCATTCACACCTCAAATCATCCTCTCCACATCCCATTCAGGAACAAATTCCTCCCATAAAGCAACCAACCCCCTACCATCAGATCCTCTGCCTGCATTAAAGATCTCCGAGGAAGAGGTAAACAGGCTCTATCAGCGCATGAAAACAAAGAAAGCTGGAGGACCTGATAACGTCTCCCCATCATGTCTGAAAGCCTGCGCACATCAACTTGCTCCGATCTTCACAAGGATCTTCAACAAGTCACTGGAGAAATGTGAAGTCCCCTCCTGCCTCAAACGATCCATCATCATCCCGGTTCCCAAGAAACCCACCATCGTAGGATTAAATGACTACAGGCCTGTAGCCCTGACGTCTGTGGTCATGATATCCTTTGAGCGGCTGGTGTTGAAGCACCTGAAAGACATCACAGGCCCCCTGCTGGACCCCCTGCAGTTTGCTTACCGAGCAAACAGGTCGGCAGATGATGCTGTTAACTTGGGTCTACACTTCCTCCTGCAACACCTCGACCACCCAGGGACGTACGCCAGGATCCTGTTTGTAGACTTCAGCTTGGCCTTCAACACTATCATACCAGACATCCTCCACCAGAAGCTCACACAGCTCAACGTCCCAGCCTCCACCTGTCAGTGGATCAACAGCTTCCTGACAGACCGACAGCAGCAGGTGAGACTGGGGAGCATCTTCTCCCGATCCAGATCAATAAGTAATGGTGCCGCCCAGGGGTGTGTTCTATCCCCACTCCTCTTCTCTCTGTACACAAATGACTGCACCTCATCGGACTCGTCCGTGAAACTCCTTAAGTTTGCAGACGACACCACTGTCATTGGACTGATCCAGGACAGTGATGAGTCTGCATACAGACAGCAGGTGGATCGGCTGGTACACTGGTGCGGTCAGAACTACCTTGAACTGAACCCACTCAAGACTGTGGAAACGGTGGTGGACTTTCGGAGAACACCACCCCCATACACCCCCCTCACCATCCTCAACAACACTGTATCGGCCGTGGACCACTTCAGGTTCTTAGGAACCACCATCTCTGAGGACCTGAGATGGTCTTCACACATAGACAATGTTCGAAAGAAGGCCCAGCAGAGACTGTACTTCCTGAGGCAACTCAAGAAGTTCAACCTTCCACAGGAGCTGTTGGTCATCTTCTACACTGCCATCATTCAGTCTGTCTTGTCTTCATCCATCTCAGTGTGGTTTGGCTCATCCACAAAACAGGACAGGTCCAGACTTCAACGAATAATCAGGACTGCAGAGAGAATAATCAGAGCTGACCCTCCCTCCATCCAGGACTTATACAGGTCTAGGGTCAAGAAAAGAGCTGCCAAAATCCCTGCAGACCCCACACACCCTTTTGAAGGCCAACAAACAACATGAAGAAGGGAGGAACCGGATAAAGCCAGCTGCATGCTGACAGTGAATCTTTTGAAGACCAACAAGCAACAAGCAAGGAAGGAAGGACGAGACTACAGCCAGCTGCGTGGCTATTGCTGGTATCTTCATGGCCGAAAAACAGCACCAGAAAGTCACGATGACCATGACTAAGTATTGAGCAATAGCATGTTGCGCAATAACGGAGAAACCTAACAAAGGGCTGACCAGTAAGAGCATCCGCACTATAAAAGCAATGCCAAAAAAGGGAACTGCTGTTGTTTCCACGCAGAAGACCAGCAAACAAGATCGGAGAGACGCTACAGATGAATCAGAGGACCAGAGACACAGCCCAGCTGATCGACTGTATTAAAAAGGGGATCAACCCGTGTGCCCTTGAAGGACTGTGCCTCGAAATTAAGAATCTGATTTCATCTACAGCCTTTTTATCCAGACAACAGAAGTGAACTTGATCGGTGGACAACTGAATGCTTTAAGGTTCAGGCTTCTGGAAGTCCTGCATCAACCTCTTTCATACCTCCGGGGTTTCCTTCAACTCTTCAGCCTCTGGAAGCTACTGTCTTCTGAGACATATGACAACAAAGTTCCTGGTTGACCAACGAAACTTGGAGCATCAGTGCCTGTCCACTTAGAGGAAGAAATTGAAGATTAAGCCGTCTTTCCTTCAAGAAATCACTCGTTGTTACCAGAAGAAACATCCCCATTGGGTGCATGGATGAGCCTCCGTCTTCAAAGCCTCTCCAAACTCACTAGTTTCAGCATCAGGGAAAGACAGGTAGCGTTGATTGATTCATTTCTATTATTGAAATTATTATGTGTTGTCGAATTTAAGCTGTTACCGACCCCTGCAAACGCATTACTAAATAAAGAAAGCATAAAAAATTCTAGTTAAATCGTGGACATTCAATTAATTGAGTCACCTTATTTTTGGTTTTTCATTGGTGATAAATAGTCTTGTTCCCTGGTTCTAAGATATTTTAGGAGGTTTTTATAGGTTGCCTTAGCCAAGCTTGTTAAAACATCGCCCCTTGGGCTCATTCTGGGTCACTACAATTAACCTAACCCATATACCAAGAGCCATTTGTGATATTAGGGAATGAGCATCCGTTAACGGAAAGTGACTGTCAAAGAGTGGATGACTGCAATAGGCTACTCGGTCGTCCTGACCTCCAGTTGAAGAAGGGCGAGACTTTTGTATGAAGGCTGTCAGAGGTTAGGCGAGTCATTTCCCGACGCCAGCTTAAACAGAACCTTCAGTAAACCTGCTTAGTAAGACCTTTCAGGTTTAGGGAAGTCCGGACCCGTTGGATGGGGAGCTGGATTGAGCAATTCAATTAGAAATAGGGAAGTAGGAGGGAGGGGTTAGCTCATTGGACAACGAAAGTTGATTCATAATAATTCCTGAAACTGGTCACTATTATCATACGTATATGTCTTTTACTAACTTGAAATTAAAAAGTAGCAAATAAATGAGCACTAGGCAATGTGCGGTAAGTGACCCAGTCCTCAAGGGCTGGTGTACTGCATCTTTTAGATGTCCTTAGTCCAGCACATCTGAATCAAATTGCTGAACTGCCTTCTCAGTATGCAGTTAAGTTCTCCAGGGTCCTGCTAGTCATCTAATTATTTGATTCAGGTGTGTTAAAGCAGAGACACATTTAAAAGTTGCAGGACACCGACCCTTGAGGGCCGAAGCTGCCCACCCCTGGGCTAGAGGATCTAGAAATAAGAGCAACATGGCTGTAGGCTCAGGAGCCCAGAGGGGTCAAGTGGGCAGAGTGTTGGGAATGGTAAAAGAGGTATATAAAAATAGCTCAATGGGGTATGTAGATGTAAAGAAGTTCAAATAAGCAGTGTTACAGGATGGAAGTGCTTTAAAAGTGAAAAGCAGAATCTTGAAATCCATATGGAGTATCACAGGTAGCAATAACAGTTCCTGTTAATGTGAGTGGGTAAAATAATAGAGAAGCGTAAGAGGAAAACAATAAACAAAAGGTACAATAATTAATCCAAATATAACACTGTAGGTGTGGAAAGATTGTGATCGTTAGGTATGGAATTTTGCAGCTCTAACAACATCATTAGTTGTATACAGTAATATATTTTCAAGGCTTGTATTCAGACTTGGAACCTGTCAGATAGAAAAACTCATAACTTTGGCAATAGTAAGTTATTTAAGAATGATTCATGTTTTCACTCAAATATTGCTTTCATCCAGTCAGTAATATTTAGAAAGCAAACATATGGCTTGAAAAAGTATAAATAATGATTTGATGCTTCATGTTTTGATTTGAAAAAGTTCAGCAGTGCAATTCAAAAAGAAAAAGTTCCATGCAAACTCATTGGTATTTCCTGTATGACTGGTAAATCTTCTTGAACTAGTACAGGTTGGGTCTCCATAGAGATGCTTTTTATTCATTTTTGCCTGGAGGGAGGATAATTTCACTTAGTCAAGCTGGAAAAAAAATTCATTCAGTTGCTCCACATCCTCTCACTGTGCATTCCTAAAATCAGTTAAATTTATTCATACGCAAGTTATAAAATGTAATTGGATTTTGAGAATTATTATTCTGGTTGTATTTACAAATTATCAAATGAAAAACAGGCCCAAGAGTTACAGACTTTGATTTGAAAGTCTGTAGAGGGATGTATTGATTCCTTGCTAATGTATTCATCTTAAGACTGGGGTACTCGACCAGGTGATACTGCAATCTCTTTGAAGCATGTAACATGTACCCAGCAGTGAAAAAGAGAAATTTAATGGGCACAGGTACATCTTAAAGTAGAACAGGTTTTTTGTGCCGAGGCTGCTTAAGATACTCATGGAATGTCAGTTTTCATTTCAGTAATGTGTCAAGGAAAAATGTCATTTTTAACATGTTAATGTTTAACTAATTTCCTAAATTGTTGATGGTTAAGTGTCAAACTTCAAAACTTCCCTTGTAGCCTTTGCTTCTTATAAGCTCCACAAGGCAGAGCAAGAGAGATGACAAAATGGCCTTATTGTTTCAAATTTTGACATCAACAAAGGGGCACCTCCCTTGGCTCTGTTTTTTTTAAAATATTGAAATAATATAATTTGCTTAAAACTCTTTTTTTTTGTTGCATTTTTTGATGTCAGAGGCCACCTGTTCAGGGTGACTATTGAAAAGGTACTACTGGAATTGAGCCCAGCCCAACAGTGACAATCCGAGTGAGTCAATTCTTCTGTACATTAAAGAAATAATTACTTACAGTTTTTGGCAAACTTGATTGCAATATATAAAGGAAAATGCAGTCTGCATCATTCTTGACCTTTTATGTAAGACCACAGTGCATAAGGTTCGTCTAGTTCTTGTATCTCTTGCAGTAAAAATTGGCAGCAGGTTTTTAAGGTGTCGCAACAAATGCTGTTCTTTGAGAGTCTGACACTTTTTACACTGACTTTACCTCATACATACATAATGGATATCCCTCTAATGCAAATCACCATTTCTGAATATGAGATGCTATTTCAATGGCAAAACAATATGAGTTTTCATTTGTGATACTTTTGTGAAGTAAAAAAAAGTACAAAATCAGGCTTGAATGTGTTTGTGGATGCAAAATACTGACTACATTAAGCTTTGTTTTAGTTTGAGTATTGTTTTTTTTTTATTGGTATGGCACACACATACACCCCTCGGCAGTGCATTACAAATAGAACATCCCATATCCAGCTTGTCTATATAAGGCTCTGGACGCTGTTGGGTCCCACCATGGATTACAACATTTAAAAGGCCCGTTTGACCTTTTCTGGAATTTTCAAAATAAATCACTGTAAGCTACCCTTAACTCAGCCCAGGAACAGAACAACAGCAGACTTCCCTTGACGTCACTGTTTGAATAAAAACCTCGCGTTCCAACAAACAGACCTCTTCCACACAGGTCCCTAGTGGAACTGGAAGGAGAGACAGTGCGATAATATCTCTTGCTGGCAAGCAGACATAACTCTTCAACTTAGATCCAGAGTGACTACGATCACACGCAACAAAGTTAAGTAACGATTTGCTGTTCGAGTAGCCAGCATTCATTCATATAAAGAGTGTAATGATACAAGCTTGATTTGGCTTTTCTTGTGAGGCCTTCAGAAGGAGGCCTATTTGAAGCGGATTTTCCCCATGGCCTGGAAAAGAAGGCCAGGACCGCATCACACACACCTTCCTGCGTGCACGTCCAGGTAGCGAGAGCTACCCCGGCGCATCGCGGCCACTCAAGGAGCCGAACTTGCCTTTGTCATATGGTTCAGCCCGGCGGGCAGATCGAGCCGCCCCACCCCACAGCTACGGAAGATAGCTGCAAGTTAACCCTTTATTTACCCACATGGATATTTTCTTCAACACTTAGGACAACTTCTCCTCAGCACGGTTTATGTAAGAGGTAGTGTTTGGGCAGAGAAGATTAGTTTAAGCTAAATAATGTTCATTTAATGATGTTTGTTTTTGTTTGTGTTGAGAAACTCAGCTACAGTGAGTGCCAGCAGACTAGCATTCACCTAAGGATGTGTTCTGTGTTGTGTTTTTAAAGTTAAGACTTTAATTAAAGGGAGCATTTTAAACACAGAAGATTGGCCATAATGCGTCGTCCACACTTGTGGACCCTTTTATTTGTGGTATTTTAAAAGTACATGTTTGATTCTGGTAACAATTATAAGCTTCTTTTGTTAGCTCCAACCACTAACGGCTAAGAACACATGCTCACCCACTTTATCAGTCAGCTGAAGATCATTTACCCAGAAAGGTTGTTAGTTTCCAAACTAGAAAATAATATTTCCCTAAATATTATTTTACTAATTGTGATAACTAATTAAACACCATTAGAACCCATTTAACAAAAAGCTTGGTTCTTATTTAAAATAGTACTTCCTTATTATTTTATTAAATAAAGGCAGCTAATTAAACACTGTTGAGAATTAGTCATCCAGAAGGTTGGTTTTATTCAGCAAATCATTCTTTAACATGCTATTTTATTAAGATAATTAAAAGTATTAATATTAAATATTAAATAATATATTCATATTCATAATCACAATAATGCCTCCTGCTCTGCTTTGCCACCTTGTCCTGGAAATACACCTGAGGGAACATGAAAACAGACATACATGGTAACCCTTCATTTCAACTCCAAATAACTAAAGAACCATCAAAATCATTGCCTTCCCTGCAATCATTGGTTGTCTCTATTGTGTGTAAGTTACTTATCTGACGGCATGGGTCACCTCATGACATTTGGTGTCTAAATTGTGATATAACTATATAAATTATACTTGAGGGCTACATATAGAGTAAATTATGACTATGTCTCCACTCAGCACTGAAATCGCATTTATTGCTCAGTTGGATAATGCTGCCTCTTTGTTGTTGCTGCCAAAGTTGCTCCTTGGAGATTAGCCTCTCAAACATAAGCTTGCTTTGGACCATGTAATAAATGTTTGGGTGTTAGAACTGGAAGTCTGTAAAATGTTTACACTTCCTGTTGGCAGTCTACTGTTAAGATAAACGTCACCAACCCCTAAAAACCTTGGCAAGTACAAAATCTGGGTTGTTTCAATGGCACTTGGTACTAAAGCATGAAGAGGCCCAAGCAAAACAATGCTTCATCAATCTAGTAGAAATTAAACAATCTGCTACTAACGAGAGTGATGATTATGCCAGAATGCTTCTGTACATCAGCAAAACTGTCTGAAACTTGGAAAACAACATTAAAATGTAGTTTAAATGCAAGGAAATCTCTTATGAAGTTGAAAAATTATACATGGTTTTTAAAACAAATTTCCAAAATAAATTCTGAAAGGTGTGGCATGCATTAATATTTAGCCCCTTTACTTTCATGGTCCTAAATAAAATCTAGTTGTCTTCAGCAGTCACTTAATTGGGATATAGAGTCCACATGTGTATAATTCACTCTCAATATAAATACAGCTGTTTTGTGAAGGAACACCCCTGGGACCACTGTGATAGAAAAGATGAAGAAGGGTTATGGCATAAAACAAAATCCCAAGCTTTGATCATCTGGTGGAACACTGTTCAATTCATTTTCTAAAAATAGAAAGAATATGACACAACCCTAAACATTTAAGGAGATAATGGTTCACCTATATTTTGAAAGAACAATATAAGAAGTCATGTTTGTAGTTTGCCAAAAAGCATGCAATGCACTCAGCAAACCTATAAGAAAGGGTTTTGATCAAAGAAGACCAAATTTTGAATTTTTGGACTGCATGCAACTGTTTGAAAAACAACAATGTACTCCACCATTAGCGTTCAATCCCAATGGCTAAATAAGGTGGTGGCAGCATCATGCTTTGAGGATGCCTTATGTTAGCAGTGTCATATCTGCAGAGCTGTGCACAGGTGGATGGGTCTCTCTCTCTCTCTCTCTCTCTCTGTGTGTAAGGTGCATCATTCATCTGCCTGTCCACACTCCAACCTGGACAAAGGAACCATCATCCACTGGCCCATAATCTAAACACCTGTCAACCTCAGACTATGCAGATACAGTTTCTTTACATTTGTCTCTCTAATAGAATCCCGATAAAATACACAGGTTTGTGGTTAGCTTGTGACATGCAAAAAAGTTCTGAATGAGCTTTTAAAATGTATTTAAAAACCAAGTACAATGAGCAAAGGTCACTACTACCCATTCTCAGTTTTGGATCTCTCCAAAATGTATTTTATTTATTTATATTTTGACTTTGTTTCAAGACATCACCAAAACTATTCTGATAAAGTTCCTCAAAGAAATCTAGTAATTTACTGTTAACATCATGTACAATGCAGCTTTTACAAATGTTGTCATACCTAAAGATTTTTCTGAAATCATTTATTCAAAGTTTTCAAGCAATATGCGTGGCTTTGAAGCAGATCAAAACACAAATAAAAGAACCAATCGCATATTCAGTGTTGCCAAGAAATAGGAAGGAAGCTAATTTGTTAAAGCCATGTTTGTCCTTGCTTTCAAATCAGAGTAGCTGTAAAAGACACAGGAAATGCAAGCACAGCATTATGCTACAACATTTTAATCAGCACAGCTTGAAATGGCCTCGACTTAGAAGAATAAATTCTATATCTTATTTTGGCAAAACCCCTCCAACTTTATTGCCTATCTAAGTCTGGCAAAAGAAGAACAGTCAGATAGGTTCAGTATGTGACGAGAGATGTCTTGAAGGAAAATTTAATTACTTTTCTTAACAAGATGCACAGTTTTATTCAGCAGCAATCAAAAAAAGAAGAAAGTTCCTTTAAACCTTTTTGTTAAAGTTCTCTCCCTCATTTTCTCTCTCTGTTCTGTTCTTCCCCTTTCCTCTTCTCTATTATCTCACCACGGTCTCTTGCCTAATAGAGTATGAATCATCTGAATTTTTCTTTTTCTCTTCCACTTTTCCTTCTTCTGTCTTTGCCTCAGGCCCAAACTCTAACATGGATTTAAAGCCACTTTTTGGTATTTTAATTGGTAAGTTGTCTGGTTTTATTCTTGACCACATTTTCTATGGCTCATTTCACCATTAACTGTCCCTCTCAACTTTATATCTATGCAAATTGAAGAAAATATTTTGCTAAACCTAAAATTTATTGATCTCCCCAAGAAATGTTAACACTTTGATGAAGAAAAAGACCTGTGCCACAGTGAAACACATACAAACTTTTCTTCTTTTCATGTCCTCCCCTCCACTTTGAAAGCTCCCAACTCATCCACATGTCACTGCGGTACACCTGTTCACGCCCTGTATTAAGCAGGTGAGACCCAGTCTTCCTACCACGCTGACCTTCAGGCTGACAGGAAGGATGACAAGAAGAAGCAGTTTGGGGCTGACCCCAAACCAGCATTCGGCTCAGTAACGGCAGGGCACTTGCTGCCACTAGAGCCAATTAAAGTCCGGGCAGGCAGCTGCACACAGTGGACCAGAACCATCGACAGGGTTTGCTGCTGTCCCTAATCTCTTAATACCTCAGCTGCATCTGCAAGGTGACCTAGTGCCACTGCAAGACGAAATGCGCTTACTTTACACTCACCATTTAGAAGGTAAGAGTGTTCTGCAGTCACAGCAATGCTGTGAAGGCACTTATGTGCATATAGAGCATGATGAGATGATATTAAAGCGAATCTACTCGCTCTAGATCCAGTGAGGGGTAAAAGACAAAACGACACTATAGCTCCGAAAATAAAAATAACATTCAGGAGACAGCACTAACATTTTAGACTGAGTATACTCAAGTACCTTTCACTGTTAGGTCTTCCAAAGGGCATAGTATATCATAAAAAAAAACCATTTCATTGTATTCGGGCTGGCGTTTCATCATTGTTAGATTCATTTCAATGTCTGAAATCAAGAAATACATACATGGAAAAAAGCAAACACAAAGCCATCAATAACTGAGCTGAAAGTTCTAAAGGATAGGGATGGGTCAGTCATGAATGAGCTTCCTCAAGGAGCCAACTCTTTGTTGTGAGAAAGCAGAGTCACTTCCTGTTTGGGACAGCCAAGCCTGGTGCATATGAAATACACAAAGCGTCTGGAGAGTCAAGAAAAAGTGAAGTAATGAGCGATAAAAAAAGGTTGCTACCTCTGCCAAAGACATTATGTTTTTGTCAGCATTGTCTGTCTATCTTTCTGTCTGTTTGCAAACTTTCTCAAAACGTTCTGAATCGATTTTGATGAAAGTTTTAGACAAGGAGTATATTAGGTCAAGGAACAGATTATTTGATTTTGGTGGTGAAGTGAAGCACCATCTTTATCCAGTATTTTTTTTTAAGGATTCTTTATTATTGCCAGACCATGGTATAACAACTTGAAATTCCCACATGGTTTGTGACCCTTTCAGGAGCTGCCTTACAGTGGCCAGAGGTCAACCACTCATCAGTGCTCATCAGTATGGAAAAAAGCTGACAGTCATCAATGACCCTATTGCCTTAGCGAAGGTCTGTGCTCGATGAGTGCTCTAGTTTTAATATTGGTCCCTGCAAAGCTACTTTGTAACATTAAAATATCAGTCATAGCAGAGACAACAACAACCTGCTCGGACCACAAAATAAAAACATGCTTACTATTACATATAATTGCAAAATTAGGCGATTTTTTCTCTAAATGAGGACGCATTTGGGAGCCACAAGTGCCAACACTGCTAAGGGAGTTGAGCAAAATGAGTAGACTCTTTGAAAACAGCCAGACTTTTCATTACAAGCCGAAGATAAATTATATTATGTTTGCAACATCCAACTCTGGTAACGATGCAGTTCAAAGTGGTCACTCAAGACAAAAGTATTGATAGCAAAGCCTCCAGCTCAAATCTAACTTCATAAAGTGTTGATCTTATTTGGCAGCTTTTCCAGTGAGGGGTAGGAAGTCAGGAGAAATGTTGTCTGTGAGGCAGTAACTTGGAAACCTATCATACAAGCACACTACTGAAGGATTTAAAAACATTCTATAGTGAGCCCAGTTTGTCTGTAATTCATCGTACTGTTGACTGACTAATAGCGACAAAATGTTAAAATGAAAAAAACAAAGATTTGTGAAGCAATTAGGTAGCCATACCTTACATAGCTTCGGTTCTGAACAGCGTTGTTACTTTTATGTGGACAGACTACCACAAGCTCACTTCCGTGCCATGTACTGTGTTTACGTTCTTCAGTTTTGGGTTGCCCTAGGTTCTGTTACAATCCTAGGGAAAGTAATTTCTTTTTAGTGTGTGAGGTCATTTTGACCTATTTACAAGACATGTTTCTTTTTTCAATATTGTCAATAAGAGGCCACATATTTATTCTACATTTTCTTCTTTTTTTGCAAAGAAAGTTTATTTTTTCTTTACAACAATGGGACACCAAGTTCTATGATCAGAAAAGTGTGTTTTAAAATCACTCATCTGCTTTGAAAAACAAAGAAAATGCTTTTTTATTTATTTATGCTACATAAGTGTTCAGGCTCAAACTCAAATGTTGCCTTCAACATTGACAGACAGATAAAAGTCCTGTAAAGATAATACATGTGAATCAACAGTTGACTCATATGTTCTGGCTTTTTTCACAGACAGCTTACAATCTAATTCAAACTGAAAATTAATTCATCTGAAAAGACTGAGGCTTGTGGTTGTGTTTTCCCTGCGTCTGCAGGTTACTGCAGCAGATGCATCAGTATGAAGAAAACGCCTCACTCCTGTGGACTGGTTTAAACAACGAAGGGAAGACAATTATCTAGCTAAACCTCAGAGGTACAAAATATGCAAACACAACATACTGTTTGGACACCCCATCCTAATTTGAGCTAAAGGGCTCAGTTTGTAGATACAAAGAAAGTTCTTCGTTATGCACCCTTCTTTCACACACTCTTTGGGGACAGTTATACTGACAATAACTTAATTGTGTATTTTGCAGGTACTTTTATGCGGTTTTTGAAAAAGCGAATTACAACATCTATGATGCCAGAAAGGTAGACCACCCTTGGCTTCATTGCGGAGCATTAACAGCTACAGTATAGAGATGGCTTTTAATTAACAGACTAAAACCCTGCTGTACTTTGGGTTTTAACTTCAACATCACAGATCCTAAGGCTCACATTTTTCTATTTTTCTAATTTGTTGTGTTTTCAAGTGGAAAATAACACTTAATATAATATATTAATGCTGAATCTCTCAGTGGTTTGTTATTGTCCTCTTTTCTAATTTATTCAAGGAATATATTTGCTTATAAACTCTCAGGAGACCAAACACAAGAAAAAAACCCTAAAATTAGAGAGACATTTCGACATAAATTACAACCTTTTCCCAAAATGTGCCTCAGAATTGATGTTAATTACCTAATGGATTTTAGGAAAAAGCAACGGGAGGCATTAAAGTCATCGCTAATGTTTCAAAAGTAAGAAGTGATTATAAAGTTAAAAACACTCATGTTTTAGTGGAAGTAAATTAGCATTTTTAAAGAGTAGAAAAATTTAAGCAGAAAAGTAAAATACCCAGTTATGATTCAGAAATTATTTTTTCAGGTATTTTGTACAATTTTGCTTTTCTTGTTTTACTAAGGCTGTTTTTCATATAATAACTGACCTTATGTACTGTCAGCGCTAAAGAATGGTTTTAATGAAGTAGAACATAATATTTTTGAATTCTGGTCAGGTCTAGGGCTAGTGAGTCAAATAATTAATGGCTCTTATCCAACAAAAGTCATCACAATGAAGATGTATAATATATTCATCAGTCTATATAATACTCCTGATGATGCATTTAAAGAACCCTATTAATTCCATTAAATGATCAATTAATTCCATTAAATTGAGCCTTTGCATATATAAGTAAGTAAATAAGTAAGTTCAGATTTTAGAGTGGCTAAGTCAAAGTCCAGAGTTAAATTCAACTGACATGATGTTGCCTGACCTGTAATGTGGCTGAATTAAAATAACTTTTCAAAACATTGGCCAGGTTGGTTTGGATATCTTCCTTTCCCTTAATAAATGAAATGATCATTTTAAAACTGCATTATGAATTCACTCAGATTATTTTGTCTGTTCTTAAATTGTTTTTGATGATCTGAAACATTTAACTGTGACCAAAAAATCAAAACAAAAGACATCTGTAAGGGTACACATGCTTTTTGAGAACACTTTTCTCTGTATGTGTGCTAATTACCAGCTCAAACACTTTGAAAAACAAAAACCAAGCAATTTGATTTGGGCACCAACAGGTTTAAAGAGACTGTCAGTGTGCCATTTAGATTTGCTGTTGTAGATAGTGATGTCTATTATTACCAATATCTTTACCTGTTTGAATAACAATATCACACTACAATGTAAATGCACATACATTTACATTGCAATTCCACACCTAGGTGCCATATTGAAGTACTTTGTTTAAAAGTAATAGAAAAAATTCACTGATGTTCCAGACCTAAACCCTATCGAGAATCTGTGGCAAGATCTCAAAACTGCTGTTCACAAACGCCCTCCATCTAATTTGACTGAGCTTGAGCTGTTTTGCAAAGAAGAATGGGAAAAAATTTCAGTCAATAGATGTGCAAAGCTGGTACAGACATACCCTAAAAGCTTGCAGCTGCAATTGCAGCAAATGGTGGTTGCACAACGTATTGACTCAGGTGGGCTGAAAACCAATGCCCTTTTAGGTTTTTATTTGTAAATAAAATAAAATAAAATAAATCAGTATAATTTTCATTTCACTTCACAATTGTAATCTACTTTGTGTTGGTCTTTGACATAAAATTTCAATAAATATATTTATGTTTGTGGTTATAATGTGACAATATGTGGAAAAGTTCAAGAGGTATGAATAGTTTTGCAAGCCACTGTATAGTGTAATACTTCAATTTTGTCAGAACACAGTCATACAATATACATTATGTATACTGTTTTCTCACCTGATTCGGTGAGTCTCTTTTGATTACGATGCATAGCAGAACATTGATTTATTTAATTTACACATTTTGCAGCATACTGTCAACAAAGGCGAGGCTATAAAAGCATGAACTCTTAGCAGCATTTTGGGTGTTTAAAATTGACTGATATAATTTCACAGTGACAGTTCATAAACCAATGACCATCACTGATTGATGATATCATGTTTGACAGATTCTCTTTTTCAAAATAAAATAACTATTGATATGAGTAAAATGACACATTTTGAGATGTGTAGGTTTTTATATTTCTGCATCACAATGACAACTATTTTGATAGAATTGTCCCATGAATCATTTCTAAAAAAAACCCAAATGTTGTGAAAGCAGCCCAAATTTTAACAACCTGCCCAAAGCCATATTTGTCCAGCCTGTGTTCAAAAGAAGCCCAACTGGAGGGAAACCAGTCCAGTCTGTCAAATTGCACACTTTACCTCAATCCCAAAAAGGAAACACTAATCAACAACAACAATAAACATGCCAGAGCATAATGTGAACGCATGTTGATGCTCCCTTCACATTTCTGCCCACCCCCTCATATATGCATGCCTAGAACCGGCCCTGTGTTGTACTGTGTTACATTTCAAAGTGTTCTCTATTAATTTATCTAACAGAAATAACAATGAGAAGCTAAAATTGATTAATAGTGACTGTTTTTCAAGACAATTTTATGTCTGCAGATGTTTAGTGACTAAAAGAGGTCTATGACAACACTAGTTTGTTGTAATTTGTCTTGGTCTTAAAATACCCAGGGGTCCAAGTGGTGAAATACTCACATCTCAGTTCTGGAAATTCATTGTAAATACCTTGCGTCTCTGGATTTGATGAGGTTGGGGCTTTAGGGCTGGCATTTTGAGATTTGAGGCTGAGCTTAATGTTACTGAAACCTGAGTCAGTGAACTGAAGGTCTCTTGAAACCCTGGTTTTGTTAGTGGCAGCTTTTTTCTTGTGTCTTGGGATTTGGCTGCAATATTGTCATGCTAAAAGGCAGAGGGACTGTTCCAGGTTTTGAAGCTTCATGTGGGAGTGTAGTTGGCATGGAACATAGTTTAATTTCATCCTCTGTAGGCCCAGATGTATGATGATAGGTTTAAGTGGATGGCAAGGCACAGAAGAACAGACTTTAATGGAAGCTACTCACCACATAGGACAGCCCATAGTCAGGAGAAACATGGGCCTCACACAAGTGCTAAAGAAAACTTTCTAAGAATCTGTCCCACAGGTTAATAGTATTCGATTTTAAAATGCTGAGAGGAACTCTCTTCTCTACAGTTTGTTAAAACATCATCAGCAGGATAGATAAAATGCCATTGTTTGAAATATTCTTCTTTTAGAGCAAAACTGCCCTGGCACATGTAGACAACCTGTTTCTCTATCAGGATGCCTGAAATGCTGAGACAAGACACCTTAAAAAAGTGCTACTGTTTGTAAAAACACGTGACAGGTTTTAATGTTAGCACTGGGTAAGTAGAGAGGTTACAGGGACCAGATTCTTAAAAGAAACCGGTTTGTTAATCAATATGTTACTTAAATGTGTGATGTTACTATCAGGTGCCACTTACATGGCTTACTTCCAGTCAGAGTCATTGCAGCCCATCCTAGCTGTATGCTAGTGAGAATTGGGCTACACAATGAACAAGTCACCAATCCGCTGTCAGATCAACACAGACAAACCTAATGTTTTTTCCCCACGAGTCCTGTCGTGATATTTCAGGAATACCACAAAGAGAAGCTGGTTGCCAGGGCAGTTCTTCCTATACAAAAAGGAAATTGCAAGACGGAATCCTGATTGGGTGATTTACTTTATTGCATCAAGACTGGATCCAGCATCAAAGTAGGCAGGCAACATTGATGTAACAGTAACCTGTGTTTATTTGACCTTGAACCATTTGGATTATTTGTATGTGTTACCTAATGATAATTTATAGACACCAGTTAATCAATCATATGTTTTGGACTGTGGAAGGAAACCAGCTGCCCTCAAAAGACACATACACACAGAGGAAGAACATGCCTGAGAATGGTCTGTTCTTTACAGTTTTAAAACTTAATTCAAACTTAACATAAAACCTGGTGAAATCAACACATGTCCTGAGATATTGATCTAATACATTTCAAAGAAAGCAATAAATTAAATCTGTGACACTTTTAAATTACATTTGCTTTGTTGCTATGTTGTGTGTCTTTTTCATGGCTGTCCAATGAATAACCAATTGTGTGCAGCTTAGTTGGTCACTGTAGCATGAAGGTTGAAAGCAGGGAGAAACAGTTATAGCTTTATTAAATAGTAAAAATAGGGATGGACTGACAAATCTGCTGGTCACTAGAACTAGCTGTTTTTCAACTGTGGGTAGCAGGTCCCACTGACAACAACACTGATGTGGAAATTGTTAATGAGAGCAGAAGATTCAAAGTTAATGTCTTTTAGGGAACAGAAATCTAAGAAGCTATTTAAAAGAAAGGTTTTCTATGAACACTTGATACGTCAGCAGACAACAGGATCTCTGAATGAGGGACAGTACAGGAGCTCTGTTTTATCCTTTTCAGCTGTCAAACTATCTGATGTTGAACCAGATTGATTTGGAAATGTTGGCAGCTTTATGGAAATCTCAAAGTTAGGGTCTGGTTAATTTTGTAGTTCATAAAAAAAAAAAAAACATTAAAATTAAAATTAAAACTATCTTTTTTCCTTTTACTTAGCATCAGCTATTACTTCTTTATGTAACTTTTGACATTTATTAACTTTCTGCTTCTGCAGCAAATTTAATCTGTAATTCATTCTTTTGTTCTCTGCCCCTAATTTGGAAACTTAGTATCTAACATGTACAGGGGTTGGACAATGAAACTGAAACACCTGGTTTTAGACCACAATAATTTATTAGTATGGTGTAGGGACTCCTTTTGCGGCCAATACAGTGTCAATTTGTCTTGGGAATGACATATACAAGTCCTGCACAGTGGTCGGAGGGATTTTAAGCCATCTGTCTTGCAGGATGGTGGCCAGGTCACTACGTGATACTGGTGGAGGAAAATGTTTCCTGACTCGCTCCTCCAAAACACCCCAAAGTGGCTCAATAATATTTAGATCTGGTGACTGTGCAGGCCATGGGAGATGTTAAACTTCACTTTCATGTTCATCAAACCAATCTTTCACCAGTCTTGCTGTGTGTATTGATGCATTGTCATCCTGATACACAGCACCGCCTTCAGGATACAATGTTTGAACCATTGGATGCACATGGTCCTCAAGAATGGTTCGGTAGTCCTTGGCAGAGACGCGCCCATCTAGCACAAGTATTGGGCCAAGGGAATGTCATGATATGGCAGCCCAAACCATCACTGATCCACCCCCATGCTTCACTCTGGGCATGCAACAGTCTGGGTGGTACGCTTCTTTGGGGCTTCTCCACACCGTAACTCTCCCAGATGTGGGGAAAACAATAAAGATGGACTCATCAGAGAACAATACATGTTTCACAATGTCCACAGCCCAAGATTTGCGCTCCTTGCACCATTGAAACCGATGTTTGGCATTGGCATGAGTGACCAAAGGTTTGGCTATAGCAGCCCGGCCGTGTATATTGACCCTGTGGAGCTCCCGACAGATAGTTCTGGTGGAAACAGGAGAGTTGAGGTGCACATTTAATTCTGCCGTGATTTGGGCAGCCGTGGTTTTATGTTTTTTGGATACAATCCGGGTTAGCACCCGAACATCCCTTTCAGACAGCTTCCTCTTGCATCCACAGTTAATTCTGTTGGATGTGGTTCGTCCTTCTTGGTGGTATGCTGACATTACCCTGGATACCGTGGCTCTTGATACATCACAAAGACTTGCTGTCTTGGTCACAGATGCGCCAGCAAGACGTGCACCAACAATTTGTCCTCTTTTGAACTCTGGTATGTCACCCATAATGTTGTGTGCATTTCAATATTTTGAGCAAAACTGTGCTCTTACCCTGCTAATTGAATCATCACACTCCGCTCTTACTGGTGCAATGTGCAATCAATGAAGACTGGCTACCAGGCTGGTCCAGTTTAGCCATGAAACCTCCCACACTAAAATGACAGGTGTTTCAGTTTCATTGTCCAACCCCTGTACATTATATGTATTTATGTATGTCCTTGTTTAACCATATATAGGTAGATGTTGAGTTTTTGTAAAGGTTTCACTATTTGATTTGATCCGATTCAAGTCTACAGGCTGAGCAAAGGTAATCACCAGCTAGTTACAGTTCATTAAATAAATAAAATAACTCATGTAAATATTAAAATTAATCAGCACAGAACTTAATAATTTCATAAAATGCTTACCTATTCAACCTTTTTGGAAATTATAATAAAACAATTCTGCTCTTACAAACAAAATCATTTACATCACAATAAAGGTAATGTTTGTTATCGGTTTAAACTTTTCAATTCAATTCAGTTTTATTTATATAGCGCCGATTCACAAAACATGTTGTCTCAAGGCACTTCACAACAGTCAGGTACATACATTCCAATTAATCCTAATAATTGAACAGTGCAGTCAGAATTACTTATTCAAATTGGATAAAACATTTTTCTGTCTAAGGAAACTAGGCAGATTGCATCCAGTCAGTGACATGCAGCATTCACTCCTCCTGGATGAGCACGTAGAGACAGTGGACAGTCACTGGCGTTGACTTTGCAGCAATCCCTCTTATTGAGCATGCATGTAGCGACAGTGGAGAGGAAAAACTCCCTTTTAACAGGAAGAAACCTCCAGCAGAAGCAGGCTCAGTGTGAGCGGCCATCTGCCACGACCGACTGGGGGTTTGAGAGAACAGAGCAGAGACACAAAGAGAACAAAGTGATCCAGGAGTACGTTCTATGGGAAGGAAAAGTAAATGTTAATGGATGTAGCTCCTTTAGTCGTTTCACCTAGAAAGAAAGAACAGATAAACTCTGAGCCAGTTTTCAAGGTTAGAGTCTGAAAGAGAGCACATAGAGTTAGTTACAGTTAAGCTCAGTCATTCGCCATGTCTAGGAGAGAGAAAGGGTTAAACACTAAAAGACAGGACCATGTCATCATCGGTAGAGGGTGAGCATTAAGTTGTTCCCAGCAGAAGCTCGGACGATTCCACTCTCCAGAAAGGTGTCACAGGTAGACACAGAGCCAGGCCAGGTGAAGCTTCTAGGCAGAGAAAAGAGAGAAGCTGAAATAACAGCAAATAATGCAAAATTGGAGAGTAGTGTGAGAATGTAGCAAAGAGGGTGAAAGTGGTCATTATTTCCCCAGCAGCCTAAGCCTATAGCAGCATAAGTACACAGATAGTTTCAGTTCAGATTATTTAGTTAGCGGGGAAAATCTGTTAGAAACGCAGACGGGTTGGTGGTGACCTGTGGGCTGGGATCTAACACTATGCTTTCTACATACTGTCAACTGAGGCCCCGGCTGCGCGGGCTCTGCTGAAGGACTGCTACGGGGAGCTATCCTCGGTGGCTCCGCGCTGGCTAAGGGGCCTCGGCTATCTGCTGAGCCGGGCCTCCAATTCCGACACCCTCGCCTCCAAAGCTACAAAAATGCTTTATCACAAAAGGAGGCAGAGGAGTAACTGAACATCTGACACAGAGAGCAGGAGAGAGTCGGAGAGAGAAACAGCAGAATGGGTAGCCATGGTGGAGCTAAAGCTAACGCTAAGCAAACAACCCCTTACCACTACTAGAAAAACCGTGTAAAACACGGAGAGTCCCCTAACGTTAAATGCAGCAACAGAAAGTATGTGTTTTAACGTGCTTATGTATTAGAACAAGTAAGAGGTATCACAGTAGAGAGAAATCAGATCAAACGAGAGAGCCTTCACACACCAAACAATTCACCAAGTGCAACAGCGAAAACAGGAAGTGACGTTACCCAGAGCTCCACTAAAAAACCTTTATATTTTGCTCTAAATAGATATGTTTGGATTTGTCTTGAAAATATCAACAAAGGCTGTGGTTTGGTGTTTACTTTTAATTAAAGTCAGTGCAGTCCTGCCAAAAAAAAACTTAAGATGAGAGACATTAGTCCAAACTCAATCAGAAGTTCTCATGTTCTGCTATTTTTTCAGCCAGAAGGTACCTTTTTGTTTCTCATTTTAACATGCTTAGGAAACATCTCAAAATAGCATATGTCTGTACCTAACAAATTACTTAGCTTAAAAGAACAAAGCAGTGTGATGTGTACCTCAGAGCTAGTTCTTGTTATTGTTTTTGTACCTAAACCATCCAGTGTTCATCTTTGTAGTTCCTCTTTATCTCCAAGTGACTGGTGCCAATGCCAAAGAAAACTTTATCTTAGAGGCACCAGAGGCCTAAAAAAGAATGATAGGGTTTGATTCCCAGTAAATGAAAAGAAAAAGGTTCAAGAAATATGTTGAAGTGCTAGGAAAGAAAAATCCAAACCCTGAAACAGTGTTACAAACTAAGATTTTACTACAAAAGCTATATTCTCATATTATTATGCAGCAAACATCACATCTAGTATGTTTTTTGCCACTTTAATCACTATTTAGATCTGATAAAATTTTTACATGAAGTACCCTGTAGTGTGATGCAATAAGGATTACTGGGTTTTTTTGCTTAAGTATTTGCAAATATTATAACAATATACTTTTTAGATGCTGTTCTGTTTAGTGCACTGATAAAGCTGCATGAAGTTGTTGTTTCCCATCCTGTTTTTCTGTGCTTGTGTCTTTCTATTTTGTCCAGACTTATGAAAGTAGAGGAAATTGTTAAAGGTTGGGGTAAAGGGAGTTGGTGAAAGGCTTTTCTTGTTTTATTTCTTATTTTCTCAAATAATAATCCCTGCAGTCTCAAACTGATCTGCTTGTATCAAGAGCAAACAGCATGAGTCCCAGCACAGGGACAAAGCTCACAGCCTTCTTCACAATGGAAAGCTATGGAGTCTCCCAGCATGTACCTGTCCATCCATATCTTACACGAAGCTTGGTGGCCAGAGACCATCCACAAAGAATAGCCTGTATACTAGCTGATCCAATTTTCACTGTTGTTCCTTTCATATTAGCTTTACTCATACGAGTTCACACAGTTGCAGTAAGCGAAAGGTATCCTGCTGATCTATACATACTCAAAGATGTTTGTTACAGCAACTAAACAAGTTGCTGCAAAATTATGTATACACTAAACTTTGACACATACAACAACAGGCTTCAATGTATATTTTTGGGATTTTATGTGATAAACCAACACAAAATAGTGCATATTTGAAAAGGGGAAGCAAGAATCAAATAGGTGCTGTATGCATATGTCTTCAGGAGCCTTCAGTCTGAATAAAATAAAACTCAGATGTCCCCTAACTGCTAAATAGAGCAGTATATGTAATCTAATTTCAGTATAAATACAGCATAACAACATTGCCAATTTTTGAACATCTCATGAGGCACTGCTCAAAACATTTTGCATAAATGGAAAGAGTATGACATAACTGCATACCTACCAAGACATGGTTGACTACCTAAGCCTACTGGTGGGGTAGGGAGAGTATCAACCAAAGATGCAGTTAAGAGGGCCATGGTAACCTGGAGGAACTCTAGAGATAATGTGTGTTGATAAGACAACTATTAGACATAAACTCCTCAAATCTTGAATTTATAGGACCATTATGAGCAGCCAGTTGTTTTTTTTAAGAATTCCAAAAGAAGTCCTATCTGCAGCAAATATGTTGTGGAAGTTGCTCTGGTTAGATGAGACCGTAATATACCTTACCTATAACATATAGGGTTTTTGCCTGCATATAAATCACTGTGTGTGACAGAAAACTAATATTGCATATCACCTGAACTTACTATGCCGACTGTGAAACATAGTAGTGACAGCATCATGCTAAGAGGATGCTTATCTTCACCATGGGCATGTACGCTAGCCACGGACGTTCAAAGATAATCGTGTTAGAATGGCTAAGCCAAAGTCCAAATCCAAATAGAATTGAGAATCTATGGCAAGGATTAAAAAATTAAGATTCACATCTAATCTGACTGAGCTTTTGGTCCTTCCAATCATCTACCTTTTGTCTCAGAACAAAAATGTCAAGTTTAAACAACCTAAAATACTTATAACATCACAAAAAGAAGAGAAAGACAAAAAATTTGTTATTTCACTCGCCGCGAGGAGAACGGACAGATATGTGCTTCAAGTTACAAAACTCCTACCGCTCTGAAAACCATCTGTCTGTTCCTCTCTTTTTATTATCTTTCGGGGGTCCCTAGTTACAAAAAACGTTGCTCTCTAAGGATGGGAAAAACAGCTTCATCGTAAACAGGTCATAAACACCATTATCTTGTAACAACACACTTCCACATTCTCCCCCCATCTTAAGATCAGTGTGTTGTCTGTTCAGCATAATCAGCCACCATCTTTATGACACCCTCATCTGTGACTGCTTCCTTCTCAGCTCCACCTTTGATCCTTGCCTGCAGACAAACTCATACTCACACATACATCATGAAAGGTTATAAAGATCAAATAGTCAAGTTAAAGAAAAGGAAAATATATAAGATAAATCTATATTCAATTATTTCAACATTTCCTCCCTGTTTATCGAATATTTGCTCATATTCTCATATCACTTAACAGCCACTTCTTTCGGATTTTTAACTGTAAGATTATTTTCATGAGTACAAAGACAATTATACTCAGAGGTACTTACTGACATTTAAATCACAGATTCATATAGAGATGGATCTGGGTACAGGACAGAAAAGTGGTCAGTCGCATCCTCATCATCTTCATCATCCTGATGTTTAAGTAACGGATAGAGTTGGGTAACTCTGTCTTCCATAGGAGAAATAGCTGTGGTGATGAGACGGTTAAGAAGAGAACAAAGGCAGGGAATACAACAACATCCACACAATGTCAAAAATTGCAGCAAACACGGCAAAGGAAATGATTACTGATGATACTAAAATTTTATACTTCCCAAACACATCCAACCAGAAGTCCCAAATCGAGGTGTCTACTCCAGAATGCTCCTTCATTTTGCCATTTAGAGATCTCAATGGACCTTCTATGGCTTAGTGAGGCTGCCATCAGCAGCAGTGTTGTTAGGTATGAATGTGCAACATTTTTCTCCAAAAATGGCACAAACTCCTCCTTTTTCAGCTAACAACATGTCCAAAGCAATTCTATTCTGGAATGCCATCAGGGAAGTTGAAGCCAATTAGTCATGGACAGCTTCAAACCCGCTTTGTGTCCAATTTCGTAGTTTTTGCACATTGTAGTGAATATAATTGATCCTGTCTACGTTTTTGTTCATTGTACACCACCTACAGATACTTGATTCAAATCTTGCAGCTACTTGATCAGCCAATTTATATGCATCTGGCACCCCGCGAGGTACACCTATAGCATCGATGTAAGTAGGGTTTCCCTCAGCCTGCCAAGCTGCAGCTCTGCGTTTTCTATTACGCCAGTCATGTGGGTTTACACTAGATAGTCCATCTGTTACTTCATCTACTAACATAGGATATGCTGAAACTGGTAACAATAAAGTGACTAGAGCACAGAGTCCCGTTACTTTTGAAGGTAATCGATCAAACAACCTGTCGTCACCACACCACCACCAAATGTCTCTTCTAGAGACTGGTTTAAAATACTTATTTACTTTTACAATTGTAGTACACCATACTGCAGTGAGATTTCCCAATTTATTGCTTCTCTCTGTCATATTTATACATGTGTAGTTTCCAGTGGTGACCCGCTTATGGAATACTGATTTATCCTTATCTGCTGTAATTACAGGAAAAACAGAATCCCAGTGCTGACACATTTCATTAGGATTAGTTTGATTCATTACTTCCATCACTCAGGGTTGTGGTATCAAAGCTGGAATTATTTGTAACAAAGGCCTGGGACCTGTACACACAACACAATCTCTTTTAGTCATGTTAGCCACTTGCTCTACCATCAATAACCAGTTATTATTTGTTCCTGATACTTCAGTAATAACCTGGAACTAGACATCTGTGATTAAGTTTTCTAACATAATTTTTACTCTCTTTGCTTTGTTACCTGGATTGCATTATCAGCTTTATGGAGCTTAAACAACTTCTTTTGATGACTAGCATAAGCAGTGGTGCCCACTCTGGTGTCCAATTGTTTCCTTCATCAGCTACCATCATGGACCATGAAGTGTCTCTTCTGTCATTAGTTAAGTACCATTTATAACTTCTATAATCCTGCCCTTTCCTACCTCATTTGGTCAAGCTAATGAGTGGGATCAGCACCACAGCTGTGGTATTAGATTTCAAGCACACTTGAATGCCATAAGTATAAGAAGTTTGTTTAGTACACATAGTTAGGTTATCTTGCCTTCCTTGATCTAGCGCTATTTGTTTCATATGACTCATAGCAGGTGTTGTTTACATTCTGTTTCATCTTGACTGGTTCCCAGAGGTACCAGAAAAATAAGAAAATCAATATGAGGAAAAATATAAATGCCCAGCAACGGAAAGCATTGTTCATCCATCCAAGAGTCATTTTGGCTGACATTTTGACTCCTCTAAGTGGTTCCAGTGTCTTAATTTTCTGCATTGACTTTTGGGTCTCTCCAGCCTCTAAATGTCTGGGTCCACCCTATTATCAGTCTGTAAATCACTTCCCCTGGCGGAGCTTTCAACCGAAATGACCTTTTTACAATGTGTAAGGTGAATCCAGGTTGATCTCTCAGCTATTTTTACTACTGTGGGAGTGGTTAATAATACCTAATATGGGTCCTCCCACTTAGATGAAATACCTATGTTTCTTTTTTACACTCCTTATTAACACCCAGTCTCCTGGTTCCACTAGTTGGTTTTCCTGCTGGGAAATAGAACATTCCTCATTAGTTTGAGTTTGTTTCTGTTGCTTTTCTAACATACTTCTCATATAATCAGCTAGGTTGACTTCTTCATCTAACTCCCACTTATTTTTGGTAATCTGTGTGGTCTTCCAAATAACATTTCATAGGGTGTTAGTCCTGAGGTGCTTGTAATGTTTAGTTGTAAATAGTTCCATCCATTTAGAAAATGCATCTATAATGACTAAACAGAACTTTTTCCCTTCACTGTGGTTTAACTCAATAAAATCCATATGAATTGTTTGGAAAGGGTATTTTGGTTTTGAAAATTGTTCCCTTCGTGGTCTTAAATTCCCTTGTGGATTATGTTTTGCACATGTTAAACATGTTTTACAAATTTTTTTTTTAAATAAGAATTAAATCCATATGTTATATAATATTAATATATCTGTCCTACCATTCCTCCCTGTTGAGACATGTGAAACACGATGGCTCAATATTGCCGCCCATTTATATAGGTTCTTTGGTAAGATAGGCTTGTTATCTGGTCACATATAGATTTAATCTTTTAATGCAGCTCCATGTTTTTTACACATTTCTATCTCCTGTGGTGGGCTTTGTTGTTGCATTTCTTTTAACACTCTATCTTTTGTCACCAATGCATATCCTGTTTGTGTCTTCCCTCTCTCATCTTTTCTAGAGAAACCATTCACATAAACTATTTCGTGATCCTGCAAATCACTTCTAGTTTTTGCTTCTTTTTCTGCTAATTCTTGGCAATCATGTTGAATTCCATCTTCAGGTGTGGGTAACAATGTTGCTGAGTTTAAAGTGGTGCACCTATCTATAGTTAAGTGTGGTTGTCACAGTAAGGTTGACATGCAGGACAAATGTCTGGCAGGTGATAGAAAGGTCATATTTGTTTGCAGTAATAATGCTGAAACTGCATGGGGAACTCTTAAAGTTAAAAGGTGAAACAACACTCTTGTAGCGCTGACTTCAAATGCCAATGAGGCTGCAATTACAGCTCTCACACAATATGGTTGCGCACACAATTCAATTCAATTCAATTCAAAAATACTTTATTAATCCCAAAGGGAAATTAAATGTTGTTATAGCTCATATTATGAAGGTTTCCTCAAAGAGCCATTGTAGATGCTGATGGCTGTGGGCAGGAAGGATCTCCTTTAGCGCTCCGTCTTACAGCAGATATGAAGAAGCCTCTGACTGAAGACACTCTGTTGTTGTAGGACAGTCTCATGAAGAGGATGCTCAGGGTTCTCCATAATGTTCTTCATTTTATGAAGAATCCATCTTTCCACAATGATCTCCAGAGGTTCCAGAGGAGTCCTCAGAACAGAGCCTGTCTTCTTTATCAGCTTGTTGAGCTTTTTTAAGTCCCTGGCTCTGATGCTGCTTCCCCAGCAGATGATGGCAGAAGAGATCACACTCTCCACAACAGACTTATAGCATCTTGCTGCAAACACCAAAGGACCTAAGCTTCCTCAAGAAGTACAGTCTGCTCTGTCCCTTCTTGTAGATGGCTTCACAGTTGCATCTCCACTCTAGTCTGTTGTCCAGGTGAACACCGAGGTATTTATACTCCTCCACCACCTCCACTTCTTCTCCCATGATAGAAATAGTTTTTGACTTATTCCTGTTTCTCTTCAAATCTACAATCATCTCCTTTGTTTTAGTCACGTTCAAAATGAGATGATTGTTTCCACACCATGCCACAAAGCGGTCCACTACCTTCCTGTACTCAGCTTCTTGTCCATCTCTGATCCACCCCACGACTGCAGAATCATCCGAGTATTTCTGCAGATGACAGGAGTCTGTCTTGTACTGGAAGTCTGAGGTGTACAGAGTGAAAAGGAATGGTGAGAGTACAGTCCCCTGTGGTGCTCCTGACTACCTGGTTAGACTCACAACCCTTCAGTCTCACAAACTGTGGTCTGTTTGTCAGGTAGTCTTTAATCCAGGAGATTGTTGAGGCCTCCACCTGAGTCTTCTGGAGTTTCTGACAAAGCAAATCAGGTTGAATTGTGTTAAATGCACTGGAGAAATCAAAGAACATGATCCTCACAGTGCTGCTGGCTTTGTCCAGATGACAGTGGGTTTGTTGAAGCAGGTGTATGATGGCATCTTCAACTCCAACTCCACAGCGATAAGCAAACTGAAGGGGGTCCTGATGGTTTACTGTTTGCTTACTCAGGTGGGCCAACATGAGTCTCTCTAGGACCTTCATGATGTGAGATGTCAGGGCAACTGGTCTATAGTCATTGAGGACTGATGGGTGAGTTTTCTTTGGTACCGGAACAAGACAGGAGGTCTTCCACAACACTGGAACCTTCTTCTGGGCCAGGCTATGGTTGAAGAGGTGCTGCAGAATCCCACAGAGCTGCTCTGCACAGGCCTTCAGGACTCCAGGGCTGACATGATCTAGACCTGCAGCCTTATTCCTATTCAGTCTCTCCAGTTGTCTCTTCACCTGACTTCTTGAGACACACAGGTGGAAGGGGGAAGCAAAGGAAGTATCAGCATCTTCTGATATGGTTGAAGGCAAACATGTAGAAGCAGAAGGGTCTAGGGCTGAGGTGGAAGATAAAAAATGTGAGGTGTTACTGGACAGCTGTGGGTCCTGTGGGTCAAAGGAAGGTGGGTTGTGTGTTTGGCTGTGAGCAGGGAGCAGGGAGGGAGCAGAGGAGGATGTGAAGCTTGTTTCTGAACTGAACCTATTGAAGAATGTGTTCAGTTCATTGGCTCTGTCCAGACCTCCATCGGTCTGATCATCCTTCTGCTTGAAGCCTGTAATCTTCTTCATCCCTGTCCACACATCTCTGTGTGGACACGCAACACTATCTAGTTTTGAAGAGAAATAGGCTATTGGTTTCATTTTATCTCCATGTTGTTGAACCAGAACTGAAATTATAAAATGTCCCTTGCAATCTACCATCTGAACAAACGGTTTACTATAGTCTGATAATGCTAAAGCAGTACTGGCTACACTCCATTTCAGTTCAGACATCATTTTCAGCTCTTCCTCATACATTAGTTTGTTTAATGGAGCTACTATTTCTGCATAATTTGGCACCCAGTTTCTACAATAATTAGTTAGTCCAAGGAAGGACATCATTTGCTTTTTTTTTACTGGTTTTGGAGCTTGTAATATTGCAGTCTTTCTTTCTTCTACAATTGTGCGTCCCCTTGCGCTAAGATTGTGGCCTAGGTATTTAACCTCATTTTTGCACACCTGAAGTTTCTTTTTACTGACTTTGTGTCCCTCTTCTGCTAAATGTTTTAATAATGCTATTATGTCATTTTTACAGGTCTCCTCATCAGGAGAGGCTAATAGCACATCATCAACATATAGTAAAACCTGACTACCTCCTGGAGGGTCGAACTTGGCCATACTTGCACTCATTACCTGAGAGTATATAGTTGGACTTTCACAGTAGCCTTGAGGTAGTCTGGTATAAGTATATCTTTGTCCCTCAAAGGTGAATGCAAACCAGAACTGACTATTTCTATCTATAGGTACAGAGAAAAATGCATTGCTTATATCAACTACAGTAAATATTCTAGCATCTGGTCTTAGGGAATTTAATAATGTATAAGGATCAGGAACACACAGTGCTCTCTGAATAACTACATTATTAACTGCTTGTAAGTCTTGTACCATGCGCCATCCTGTTGATGGAGCTTGTTTTTTTTTACTGGAAAAATGGGGGAGTTACATGGTGAGTCCTCGCATTTTATTATCACCCCTGCAGTTATTAAATCTTTTATTACTGGTTTTATTCCTTCATGTGCATCATATTTCAAAGGGTATTGTTTCACACTGGGCCTGTATTCTGTTTTTGCTCTAATTTGAACAGGTAACGCTCCTTTTACTAAGCCTACATCAGTAGGGTCTTTTGACCATAACTTATCAGGGACTTCATTCAAGAACAGTTGCTCCTGTTCAGTAAGGAATATTTCTCATTGATGCTTTGTATGCAAATGTATCCCTTCCTGCACTGTCAATGTCCAGAATAATGGCTTTCTAGTTAATCCTGTGGATGCACTAATTTCTGTATTCATTGTTGTTGCAAACCAGTCTGTGGCATCTTTTCCCCTCTGCACTATTCTTCCCATGTCCTGCCACTTGAGTTTTTTTATCCTTGAATAAAGAAATGTGTGGAGGTGTCCACATTTTGCAGAGCTTCCTAGTGTCTTCCGCTAACACTACTTCAGCAACTGACGTACTCTTCCCATCTGTATAAACATAAGTTACCTTGACTTTGGTAGGGGTTACTTTAGTTAATGCTTCTTCATAAGTTTTATCTGGTCCAGGAGTATTTTTATACCACATGGTAATATGTAGATCATCTGATGTCATCTGATCTTGTAGTCGAGTAATGACATTTCTTCCTTCTTTTAATAAAGCTGTCCCTATGTCTAGGGGTGGTTTGTTTGGAACATTAGAATAGATAGCTGACATGACTGTCCATTGGGATCTCTTATCCAAACTGGTTTAGACTCACAGACTTGTGTCAATTTCCCACTAGCTGACCTTACTGTTATTTGCTGATCTCTAAGTCTGGAATTTGGGATTGTTTCTCTACAGGTGGTCCTGCATGCTCCGGTATCACAAAGAAAAGTAATTGATTTTCCATTCAACAGTAAGGTAACTTCAAGTTTTATGGTATCTAGGGAGAGAAGGTCCTAGAAATTTAGGAGGACCTCCTGCCCCTGTGTTTTTGTTTTTTTGTTTTTTATCGGTGTCTGAGGTACTAGGAATAATTTATCTTGTTTTCTGTCCTAGTCATGCTGAATCATTATTTCTCCTCTCAGGACAGTCTCTGATCAAATGTCCTTCTTTCCCACAACACCAGCACCCTGAGGTGTATTGTCTGTAATTTCCTCTGCTCACTCCTCTCTGACCCCTGCGGTTTTGTCCTCTGCCTCTAAATCCTCCTCTTCCTCTGTTGTTTTAATAATAAATATGTTATTCTTCTTCTTGCTGAAAAAGGTGCTGGCTATCTTTTCCTGTTTTTTTAATTATCTTTTTTTATCCTTCATTAATTTTTCTGCATGGAGGGCATGATTAACATAGTCTTCTAGATTTGCTGTGGGGAACCCTTTAAAATGTCTCCTTACCCAGGTATTAATTGCATCCCTGGAACCAGCATGTAGTGCATTTTTTTAACTGCTGTCAATAAGCTCCTTGCTTGTCTTCATCTTCTTGTAGACCACTATGTATTTTAAACACTTTTGTCAGTCTAATCCTATATTCTTCAAAAGGTTCTTCCTCTTTTTGTTTCACTCTGGCTATTTCTGCGTAGTCAGCTCTGCGTCTGTATCTAACTGTAAGCCTATCGATTAATCCCTCACTCTGTTCTGCTGTTAAAAAGATTAAAATATTTTCTAAGGTTACACAGAAAAAAAAAAAACGTGTTATGCCATGAACCTCCGTGACACGCTGTATCAACAGCCTTCAGCGTCTCAAAACAATAATAAATAAAATAAGCACAAATAAAACATACATGAGGTACAGCCATGGTGGGGATGGATTTATTCACCAAAGGGACTCATTTTAGCCCATCTTATCCTGTCAAACCTCATCAGATCTTTGGTACAAAACAAAAACTTTCCACCTACTCTTTTTACTCCCTTTCTTTTGTCCTGCTGTTCTACTTTGCAAGTCCATCGAAAATTACTTCTTAGCCCTCTGACCTTTTCTGCTTTCCACAAAAACGTCCATTCTTATCTCCTGCATCACATCTCTCTCTTTTTAGTTACTTTTAACTAATAATCTACATCATCATAACCTTCTTTGTCCCTTTTTCTTAAATCACGTGTACTTTTAATGTACTTTTAATTATTGTATCCTATAGATTAACAAACTTTTTTGAGTTTAAATGACCATCATAATGATATGTGGTTATCCATTTATCTAAATATAAAAATTTTAATATTTTAAATTTGATCCTGTGCTTATATAAATTTCCAATCTTTGCATTGTTATTCATTTTTAGTTTAATTTACTTGCGCCTTTTCCCATTTTTTTTTTTTTTAATTAAAATTTGGTCCAGCATATAAATACCTAGGATATTCTAAATGCTGGATTATTCTGCTCAGAAGGGTGACAGAAAAATCTCCGTTTGTGGTAATTCTCACTTCAACTCTTTCGAGTGGAGAATTCTTGCCTTTGCATCCACAAAAGTTAGTCACTTTCAATCCTACTGCTTTGGTATGAGGCAAAACCTAGTGGTTTAAATCCTCCATTAATTTCTCACATGCACACATTGTTAAACGCTGAATTTTCTTAGTATTTTCTGTTTAAAATACTTAAACGCGGACTCCGCCGTCCTGAAAACACAGAATTTCAGTATTACTTCTTAATACTTCAGAGGACTCCGCCGTCCTACTTTTACCTGTTAGGGCCTAGGATTCACAGGGTTTTATTTCACGCAATGACCCCCAGTCATTCGTCACACTTTTTTAATCCAAATTCAACTCACCACTTTGTCTTCTCTCTCTCAGAGTTCCGTCAGCCATCAGACCCCAGCGGGCGGGTTGAGATCCAGTCCCAGAAAGGGTCTGTGAGTCTCCTTGATGAAGACTGCCGTGCGCACGGTCTTTACTGGAATCCACCAACTCGCTGGAATCCTCAGGCGTAATTGGAATCCGGCTCTCGAAGGACCAAATTAATGTCAGGTTTAAACAACCTAAAATACTTATAACATCACAAAAAGAAGAGAAAGAAAAATAATTAGTTATTTCACTCGCCGCAAGGAGAACGGACAGGGATGTGCTTTCAGTTACAAATCTCCTACCACTCTGAAAACCATCAGTCCGTTCCACTCTTTTTATTATCTTTGGGGGCTCCCTAGTTACAAAAAACGTTGCTCTTTAAGGATGGGAAAAACAGCTGCATCGTAAACAGGTCATAAACACCATTATCTTGTAACAACACACTTCCACAGTTTCGCCCCATCTCAAGATCAGTGTGTTGTCTGTTCAGCACAATCAGCCACCCTCTTTATGACACCCTCATCTGTGACTGCTTCCTTCTCAGCTCCACCTTTGATCCTTGCCTGCAGACAAACTCATACTCACACATACATCATGAAAGGTTATAAAGATCAAATAGTCAAGTTAAAGAAAAGGAAAATATATATGATAAATCTATATTCAATTATTCCAACAAAAAATACTTTGAATATCATTTTAAATTATCTTAAATGTGACCCAAAAGAACCTTTAATTGTTGAAATTTTGCTTCGAGGGTAAATTATACATTATATTTATTTAATTTTGGCAATAGAATGCTGTGCATTCTCTTTAGAAACAATCTGAATGCAGGAATTTGGAGGGTTAGTTTTGCTGTCTGTCTGTCTGTCTGTCTGTCTGTCTGTCTGTCTGTCTGTCTTGTTACACAAAGCTGGGTTTGTGCCAGCATATCAACCAGTATTTGTCAGGATGTGATGTTTTGGACTCTGTTTGTGGTTTTGTGTTTTTGTTTACCTTTTAGTTAGATGTTCTTACTTGTGTTTTGTATTCATGTTAGTTGTGGTTTCTTGTTTATGGTTTTGTATTTGTGTTTTCTGTTTTTTCCTACAGTTCTAGTTTTCTTCTGCCCCCCAGTGTGTTCTCTCACCCTTTGTTCCCTTGGTGTTGCTCTCTTGTTCTTCGAATGGTTTTATTATTATTATTATTATTATTATTATTATTATTATTATTGTTATTAGTCCTCCGGTCCCCTTTAGCCTTGTTCCTCTTGTTTATCCTTGTTCTCTATATCCTCCTTTATAGGTTACCTTTAGTTATTGTTTACTTTTATTCTAGTCCTCGTTTCCTCTGCTTCATCCTCAGTTTTGGTCCAGTCAGTGTTTGTTTAGGGTTTACTTTTTAGTCAGGGTTCTCTTTTGGTTCCTATTCTGTTAAGTGCTTAGGTTGTTGTATTCCCTCGAGGTTCTCAGTTTCCTTTAGTTCATGTTATTCTTGATTCTTATGTTTTATTTATCTTTGTTTATAGTTTTGTTTTAGGTCTGCTCGGTGTCTTGTTAATTACTTGTATTAGGTTCACCTGTTCCCTCTGCCTCCCAGCCTCCTTGTGTCACCTGTTCCCTGTTCCTCTGATTACCTGCCCTATTGTTTCCTGTCCACCATTGTCTCTATTTAAGTTTACCTTCGTCCTTTGTTCCATGCGGTGTCGTTATGTCTCTTCCATGTCCTCGTGAGATGTCTTTTAGATTTTTGTACTGGATTATCTTGTCACCCTGCACCTCACCTTCATGTGAGTTATCTCTTAAAATTAAAGTTGGAGTTTGATCCCACTCTGCTTCCTCCGTGCTTGTCTGCCTCTGGTCCACCACAAAATACCTCAATTATGACAGTATCTAACGATGTTAAAAGAAGCCTAGTAATTCTTTAAAGAATGACAGTGCCATGTTCTTTTTTAAAGGCTACAGACCGCATGAGGGGTAACAGATATCCTTCTAGTGATCAAAGCACATGTTAAGTTAAGCAGCTTTAATAATTCTGTTTAGAGACCCATTTACCATACTGTTTTTATGTCATTAATATCTGAAATTCAATACAATGAAGATTGAGATTTTCTAGTGTATTTCTCTCCACATGATTCTAATTCATGATTGTTATCTGAGGTTTGCAGCTAGAAAATGACAAGCATTACTGTCATTATGTCACAAGCGAGGCACAGTTTTGCAAGTGTGGCATAAATGTGTCACCAGAGAGAAAGTGAGCCAAGTTATACACTCAAAGTAGCCCACCACTATCCATTTTCCCTGTCATCAGAAACAAATCCCTACTTACCATGAAAGAGGAAAGACTGTGAGACACATTTGCTTTTCGTTTTACAAGTATTTATTTTTTTTCCAAAACAGCAAATAAATAATGCTGGCTGTTTAAGTAGTTTGTCTGAATTATTCATGCACCTGTAACTTGTTGTGTTGTACATTTAAATTCAACATTATAAAATGATTGTGTGGAATTGCTGTAGTGTTTTGCTAGTATGGTAATTGAAGTATGGATTTTTGGAAGCCTTAGCCAATTAGTAGGAGTAAGTAAGTGTATCGACACATGTTCGATATGGTGCCCTTTTATTCCAGTGAGTTCCACTTAGGTCCATGTAAGAACATGGAATTAAGACTTTTACATCTCATTACGTTAACTTCCCGTTAGGTTTGTTTAAATCATTATTTTCAGCTTGTGTCATATTTCTTTCTTTGTTCCTTAGTCTGTTCCCTGCTCCCTTGTTTCATGTAAGTAACTCTACTGCTTCTCCCAAACATCTGGTTTCAGATACTAATCATCCTACCTACCCTTGATTAGTCTATAGCTCACTGGTGTTTAGTCTCAGGCCTATAATTGCTCTTTATCTGATTATTTTGTTCCATTTTGTCCCTTCTAGGTCATGTCAGCATGTCACTTTCCTGTTACTGCAGTGCCTTCATTCAGTTATTTATTTGATAGTTTTTAGATCTAATGAAGTCAGTTTACTGCCTTTTTTATTAGCTTTCTGCTGCTCAGTCCACCTTTTTAAATGTGACAATAAGTCTCACATCAGCAAAAGAGGCAGCTTGCAAGCCTCAGAACTATCTCAACTGTGAATTATGGGAGTGGCAGCATCATGTTGAGTGGGTGTTTTGCTTTGCTGTGGAAGGGAATGGTACATTCACAAAAAAGATGGCATCATGGGGAGAGAAAGTCATGTGTAAATGTTAAAGCAACACCTCAAGACATCGACAGAAGTTAAGCTTGTGTGCACATTGGCCTTCTAAATAGACAATGACCCAACGCATACAGTCAAATCTGTTACAAGGTAGCTTATGGACAACAGGAACAATGTTTTGGATTGGCTATCACAAGTCCTAGATCTATCTATTTTCTTTGAAAATTTAAAGGAAGACATTTGGCCTACAAACCTGATTCAATCACACCAGTTCTGTCAGGAGGAATGGGCCAAATTTTAAAGCCCTTTGAGAAAACTGTATGGAAGGATACCCAAAACATTTGACCCAGTTTTTCAATTCAATTTAATTTAATTCAGTTTATTTAAATAGCAGCAATTCACAACCTCATTGGTGTTAAGGCGTATTCATCACCCAGTTGATACAGTTTAAAAGATAACTGTTCCAAATTCTATTGGCATGTAAACCCATGACTAAAAAAAGTAATTAAAAAATCTAAAATATTTTCTCTCTAACTATTCTGGTATTTAGATTGTAGGAAAAGATTCAACCCAATCTATGGAAGACAGTAAGAAAAAAATGGTATCCATTCAAACATTTTATGTAAATATCTGATGTATGTAAATGTTTCTAATGTAAAGAAAATGTGTATTTTTAACAAGAGCCTGCAAAGAATGTGGGCATTATCACTATATAAGTAGACCTACTAATATTTTCACTTTCTAATACTGTTATATGCCACACTGTGGCACATAACAGTATTAGTATATTGACAGAATAGACTTTTGTCAGTAAATCTTTTCCTCTCTCCCTCTCTGATCCAAAAAATAATGTTTCTGCTATCTGGTCAGAATGTTTCCCCGTTTATTTACTAAAATCTTCTACCCAAGTAATTTCCAGTGTGCACGTCCACTGTCCGGTCCAAAACTGGGCCATACATGTAAATTATGTTCACAGGCACTGAGTGGGTAACTTCCTCACTGCAGTTGTGTTGACCGGTGTCTTGTTTAGACGTCCACGTCTCTCGTAAGAAAAGTAGAGAGGAGACACAGAGCTCTCTGCTGGAATTAAAACAGAGTTTTAGCTATTGTATGTTCCAAAGGAGAATTAAACAGCAATGCCGCGTATCTCAGCTTCTCTGGACAAAGCAGCATTGTGCAGATCAGGTCCCTGATTTCTCTATTGCAGTTACCAAAGTTCAGCCTCTTTTGTCAAAAACCCTAGAAGATACAGGTGAATGCCTCAACAATTGCCTGGATTAATTACTTCCTGACAGACAGACCACAGTTTGGGATACTAAAGGACCACCACAGGAGACTGTACTCTTACTATTCTTTTTCTTACTATCCTCTGCAGGTGTCTCGTGTATCAGAGATGGACAAGAAACTGAGGAAGGAGATCAGGTGGTCCACTTTGTGACATGATGTGGGAGCAATCTAATCTCGAATGTGAACTAAACAACTGAGATTACTGTAGATTTCAGGAGAAACATGAATAGGTTAAACACTAATTTCGTCATGGATGAAGAAGTGAAGGTGATGGAGGAGTTTAAACACCTTGGTGTTCACTTAGACAAATTAAAATGTTAACAATCTAAGAGGGTTGTTTTTTATTTGTGCCTCAGAACATAAACAGTTTAAAAGCATAAAACATTACTTTGACCAAAGGTTTTGCACCTCCTCTCTTCCTATACAACTGGAAACAGACAATTGTAATTTAAAATATCTTATAGTTCAAATTAATAGAAGATATAAGCTGTAGAGGGTTTAAAACTGATACGACACAATTATTTTACAGAAAAAAAAAAAGAAAATCAAGCAATTCGAAATACTTAGAACTCTCCTGCCACAAAACTCATTTTACAACTTTTTGGTAGACAAAAAAATAGTACCTCACCAGGACTGTTTTCTGGGGATAAATTTCTAACTTGGTCATTTGTTTTTACCCTGACTAATTATGTGGAAACAGTTGCCCCAGAAAAGCACACTGGTTCCTAGAAAAGGTTCCTGCAGTTTAAATGTGCCTTGAATCCATCAATTTCCAGTGATGGAACAAAATTAGCATGAACTGCATAAAAAGCAAATATTGAATTTTAAGATGCAGAAAATTGTCGTGTTTATTTTGGTGTATCTTAATAACAGTTACTTTAGCAGTATCTCTATTTTTGCCCTAGGTACAGTACTACCATGTTGCATCTGAAACAAAAACAAAAAAGAAAACAAAAAAAAAAACAAAAACAAACAATTTGTGTTTTTTTTTTTTTTTTTTTCCCCATTTGTTCAAACATCATCAATGAAATTTGGAGCATGAAACTGAATTGAATTATTCTTTTGTTTTGAATTTTGTTAAAACTTACCATATGCTCCTTTACAGACTGACTTTATGGGGGGTTTAGTTAAAAAATAAATGTTTATACAGAAACACAATTTAGAGTAAGGCTATTGACTCAGAGTACACTAAAGTTATTATGCTCTTATACATAATAGCCATTTGAATATATTTATGATCTTCATTTTGCTATTCTTTTGGTTTAATTAATCTCTAATACCTTACAGATGGTATGTTGGCCATAATAAATCTGGTAGCATGTTATTAGGCTAAGACTTGCTCTAATTTCAGGTTCTCTTCATTTTACCCTCCTGGCATATCCTCTCTGGTTTCATTAAAAAGAAAACACATTTTTGCCACAATATGCTGAGGCATTTAATGAAACTATTGTGGCTATAACAGGGGATCAAAGCTAATCCACTTGAGAACCTTTGCTGACAAGGCCACACAGAAAAGCATCTGTAGTTACAGCAACTACTCTTCAGCTAAACAAAAAGGAAAATTAAAACTATACATATATAATCATACAGAGGCAGTTATGAAATCAGAACCATTCATACACCTTTATCAGCTTTATTCTGTACAGTGTCTCACAGAACAGATGTTTATCCAAACCGACAACTCTCTGAATGGTTCTTCAGGGTGTAACAAGTATCCAACATTGAGAGATAGACGCACAAACACACACTCACTAATGCAGAAATCTATAAGCGCAAATTAACCTAAGGTCAATACATGTTGAGTTCACATTTTACTCAGACACCCCTACAAAGCCATTGAAATACCAGCTATTGAACAATGGTAAAAATCATGATGCTTTCTTGGAATATATGCTGGTTTTTTGAAAAACACGTGTTACATGGGTCTACATGTGAGGAAGTGAAGGGGACTGTAATGGAAACCCCTGGTTTCCATTACTTAATAAAATATGAAAACAGAGGGCCTGGCAATCCTTCCTGTATAAAGAGATTGCAGTTATAAATGTCAATTTGTCTTTCCCTAAATTTCTACTGGTTTGACTTATCAGTTTAACAAGGTACCGGTTTAGTGGAACAAGCACTCACCGCCTCCTGGTTTATCTCCACAGCAGGGTGGGGCAGCAAATGAGAGAGACATGCTCCAGGTAATGATTAAAAGCTCCAATGAGATTAGGAGGGTGGTGCTTAGAAGAAATATGCTAAATTTGATTTATTCTTTTGAGATTAGATTTGTTTTGATGAAATAATTAGTATTTATGTAAATATTTACTGGGTACTATTTATTGTTTTCAGTGTTAGATTTGTGTAAATATTGGCTATTTCTTGTTTTGTAATTACCCTCTTTCATGGTTTCTTCCGTGGATATAAAAGGCTGCTAGTTGCTTCCAGTGTGTAATGGTGTTGGTGTTCACCTGACCTACAGTTTAACAAATAATCCATCTGAAACGTTATTTTATTGTCATTCATCTCTATTAAACATTAAGCCTCCACCAGTCAAAACTGGCATCGACATTGGGAACATTAAGTTTTTATGTTTTTGTACAGTTTGATTCACCGTTGATATGCTCCGTTCCGAATAGTGCATGTATACGGGATCAATGGTGGGTTAGGATATGCCCCCCATTTGTACATTGCATGGATCATGGGTGCTGACGTGAAGAGTGTCAAATTTAGAGCTTGTTACCTCATCAGAATAGTGTACGTTGATGTCATATTTAGTTTTTAATACATATTGATCTGAGGATGAAAGTTTAACGCTTCTTCCAATGTTACTGCCATGACATGGAGCTTCCACTGGCGATGTTTTCTACATGGCACAGTGGAGGAGGCTTGGATATAACCTGGGAGCTTTTTCATTTGATGGAACAATGGAATGGGCATCACACCAAAATGGCTCTGTGGAGATTTTGCAATGGGCACTCCTCCTTACTTAAGGCCCTCAGCTGTGTGGTGATGACTGGTTCTGTCAATAGGACAGCACTACAGTTCACAATGTCCATCTGACAAAATAATTCTTCCAGGAGAGTAAAATCAATCTTCAGGATTTCCCCCTGATTTAAATTGTATTGAAAACATTTGGAGATGTATCACAATGAAGGTTTACAAAAATGGCCATTGGTTCCACACTGTGTACGCCTTCTTATAGCCATCTTCACCACATGTTCCCACCAGCCTACTGGAAACACTTTCATCAATACTGTCTAAACTAATTTTTGATGTGATCAACAGGAATTTGGGGCTACCTACTACTGAATCCCTTTATGACACTTTAGTTCTGTTTTTGACTACTGGTCTTTTAAACACCTGATGAATAGCCTGTTTGACTTTAAATGCATGTTTCAATAAACCAAACAATCTTTTTTGTCTCCAGCTCCTGTTTTTTCTTTTGCATTTTGATACTCATCATAACCTGGTTATGATCCAGCAGAGTAATATTAAAACACTTTTTGATTTTGATCAGGAGGGCACTTGAAAACCTGAATGACGCATTAAAAAATTGTCCATCATGGAGAAATCTGTAACTTTATGGAAAAATCCATTATAGAGAAATCTGTCACCTAACTTTGTTAGGTTAGTACACTGGTTGTGTCCAGTTGAGGCAGACAATGTACGGCATGACATTTTGGAAAGCGGATCACGCAACCTTTTGAGACAGATGTTCTGTTGGATTCTAGCCCAGTACTGAGTTAGTTGGCTTCTGTAGGAAATGCTGTACTTTAAAACATAAATGCTATTCATATCAGTGCCTTCACTTCGCCTTGATGCAAAACATCTTAATAATTAAAATTGTTCTAATCCTTTCGCAAGGCCCACAGCCACATTCAGCAGAATGAACACAGTTAAAAAACTTTCGGATTTAGACAGAAAGAGAGTTTTCATTATTTACAAATGCCTAATCATTTCTTACATTCAGTTCTACAGCTGTAGATAAAAAATGACAGTCTTCAGCCTTTGCTGCTATTAAAATGTTTCATCAGCAAACACAGCCTCATGCAAGATATTCCACAAACAAACTTCTTATTAGTCATTCAAAGCATGTTTAGGGATGTTTAGGAATGGAATTGCTGACAGGAGGAAAACATGTGTATTGTGTATATGTACTCAGGAGAGAGCTTCACCCCAAACAGATGCAAAACCTAAAAACTGATAGCATCACTGAGTAATGTGAAGGAAATTAATTCAATGAGATAAATTGTTCATCGTTCGCCATTATAGTTTGCGGAGGATTTGAAAAGTTCAGTCCAATGTCTGTTTACACAGTTAAAGGTTTCATCATTTTTTTTCTGCAGAGAGGCATCATCAGTTCTCTGTTTAATGGTAACTACTTAAACAGTTGATCACAATGTTCAGATTTAGGAAACCTAAAGAGAAAAAAGGCTATTTCAAGAATTTATTTCCATATAAAAAAATATACCAATTCTCTCCTGTGCTTCTACATGATTGCCGATTGGGAAAGAGGCGGAGCTGCACATATCAAGTCCAATGTGTCTCAGAGGAAGCAGAGACAGGTCACATCTTCTTTACAAGCAGCAGGATGGATGACACGATGATCTCAAACAGAGCGATTGTCTGCAACATCACAGCAGCACTCCTCCCTTTTCATGGCACCAACTCCACTTCTGAGAGCGTGTCAAACAGAGAAACCGACATTTTGACAACATGGCTTGCATCACATACTTGAAATCTTTCCACAATCAACCACTAAGGAAAAAAAAATAACAGCAAATGAGAGGCAGAACTGAAAATGTGAAGTCAGCCTCTGAGGTAAGGCTGTCTGTGTAGTTGCCCTGCTAGTTAAACATAGCCAAACAGCCTCTCACATCCCCATTTAGACACAAAGTTTGTCACTTGGGAGGAGGTCGTCACGGTGACAGTGATGAGACGGCCCAGACGGCAGACATGCTGTCAGTGCTCGTTAAGGTCAGCTCATTAAAGAATGAAATAAATAAACTGGTAATGGAAAGTGTGAGACGGTAAAGGAAGACGTCTCTGCCTCTCCTCCTGCTCTGAGGAAAAATCCAGCAAGGGAGATAGATTATACCGATTGAGCTGTAAAGCCTGCACGACGCAGCTGCATTTTCTGTAGCTAATGATTCTTTACAGAAAACGGATCAGAGCTGAAGCACTTTTCATGTGTCACAGAGTCATGCAGCTGCTCCCCCTCCCCACATATATACCAACCCGCTTAGAGGCTGCCACTGATCACACCATAGAGTTTTATAGTAGAGAGGTGCAGAGATTCACGGGGGAAGACAGTGACACTGATTGATCATAGTCAGAAACATGGCCGATTACAGATGAGAGGACAGACTTGTGCAGAGAAATGCTGCAGACAGGCAGATCTTTAAAATCTGATGTAGACCCTTCAGCTGTCAGTCACTTAGGAGCTTGCCTGCTTTTTTTTCCCTGAGAGTGCACACATACATGCAACCCAGCTCTGAAACTTTTTTCACTCTGCCCCTTCACTCGAGGTGAGAAAAGTTTTCTAAAGGCACAGCTTTAAACAGAGGGCATTAAAAGTCCTGACAGCTGCCAAAAATATCACAAAACAATGAAATGAGTGTTTACTAGTTTCACTCTGCTGGCCTTGGAAACATCTGTTGGATTTGCCTCAGTGGCCACTGGCAAAATTTCAAATTGAATGCCAGCGGGAATGATTGGTGTAACAAACAAATGCTGTGTGTGAATAAAAACAGAAAGCAAAACAAGGTACTCAAACAGGCAAAGAACCGGTTCTTGATAACACAAATGTGGTGTGTCCTAGTAACTGCTAATTTATAATTTTTGCCCCAAATACTATTATTCCATCTTTTCCAGTTGATGAGTTCAACTTGATGTAGGTGAAACAAATTCAGATCTAGAGTGCAAACATTCACCTAAACCTACACTCTGCTCTTTTTTGCCATTTATGATGCTGTTTTGGAAACAATCGTGGCTTTCTGCCATAGTTTACTCCTTTTTGAGTGGAAAGAAAAACATATAAACTCTATGCACACGTCTACAGAATTCTGAAAACCTTTAAATCAACATTGTATGGATGCCAGAACTTGCACGACAACAGCATTGAATATGACAACTTGGACTGTAGTTGAAATCATACATCTGTTTCAATATTTTCTCCCACCATGCCATGTGTTTGTTATACAATTTTGGCTGAAATGTAGAAACAGTTTTAAATAACACTAAGCTTACACATTGTTGCTTTAACAAAACTGTTGGATAGGATGTTTGTCCTGCAGAGCTGGCAGTTTTAGATATCAGTGCGTAGTTTAGGAACATCTAGGTTTAGCTAGCAAGAGTGATTTACAGGTTATGCAATTGGCCGTATTAGGCCATAGCTCATTATTGTGATATAATGCCTTGCAAATGTCATCTGAAAAATCTGAAAAGCAAAGGATACATCAGTATTACTCCCCTTTTCTCTGATAACCCAAAAAACACAGCAACAATTTGCCTTCAGAAGTTATCTAAGTAGTACAACTTTGTGTTATATGTTCTCAATATATAAACTGCTCTTCTGTGAAGGCCTCTGGGATGTTTTAGTGAAAATTGGTAAACAAACAGCTTCATGAAAACCAATGAACATGGCAGACAGGTCAGGGATAAAGCTTTGGTAAGGTTTGAAACAGTTAAGTTATAAACCAGTATCATAAGTTTAAATGACCTCACAGAGCACCCGTTCAATCCATCAGCTGAAAAACTCTGGTGAGGTAATCTGTTGGAAGGACAATCTTTAGTCGCACACTCTACAAATGTGGCCTTATGTAGAATAGTGACAAGAACAAAGTGTTGCTGAAAGAAAGCCATAAGTAGTTCAGTTTGCAGTTCACCTTGTAAGGGACACAATAAAATGTGGAAGAAGATGCTTGAATCAGATAAGACCAAAGTTGAACTTTCTGACCTACAAGCAAAATACTATGTGTGATGGAAAACCAACACTCTACATCCCTTTCAACACTACCTAGGGTAACACACGGGTAACATCATGTTGTGGAAATACTTTTTTCTAGCAGGAAAAACAGTCAGAATTGATGAGGCAGTGGATGGAGCTAAATACAGGGAAGTCCTGTAAGACAATCTGTTAGATGCTGCTAAAAGACTTTAGACTGGGGGCGGAGGTTCACCTTCCAGCTGACAGCAACCCTAAACATACAAGCAGAGCTGGAATTGAATGGTTTGGATCAAAGCACATTCGTGTGTTACAGTGCCAAAAAGTTAAGACTTAAATCCAATTGGGAATCTGTGGCAATATTTGAAAATTTATGTGCACAGATGTTCTCTAGCTGATCTGAATTAATTTGTGCTATTTTGTAATGAAGAATGCTCTAAGACGATAGAGACATACTACAGAATACCTGTTGGTGGAATTGCACTGAAAGGTGGCATTCATTGATATTCAGACTCTTGAGTTCTGAATACAATGAATGACACACATTTCAGATTTTCAGATAGATGGATAGATGACCAATGACAGTGTTGTGGTCTGGGAAACCTGTTGCTTGCTGCTTACTGTGCTTACTCACCAGATGGCGCCGGAGGTCCTTGTAGAGGTGTGCAACAGGTGTCACTTATCATCAATCAGGTCCCAAGGTTTAAAAGGAGTGAGCAGTCAGCACTTCGTTGCCTGAGTGTTTGCCAATAGTGGTCTTCCTGACCTCCTGGCTCGATGTCGTTCCTCTGGCAAGATCCCAAGTATTCCTGACTTCAACCTCCCTCGCTTACTAAGCTCCAGCTGGCTGACTCCAAGCTCCAAAACTCCAAACAACCTGCAAGCGAACCTAGTCCACCCTCCAACGTGAGTACAGAATCCACCACCAAGTGCATTCACCACACTCTGGCGTCGTCTATCCTGGAAAGGCAATCCATGCTTGTGTTCCTCCAAACCATTCATCTGAGGATTTCTAGTCCTACCAGCACAACAGACATCCACCAACCTCCTAGGCTCCGCTTCATCCCCCCCCCCTCCCTCCCTCTGAAGACTTTCTTCAGCTCCACTCCATCAGGAAGCAAGATCTTCAAACTTCTAAATTCACCTCTGAACCCCTCATCCACTTACCTGTTCTCCCTCTCCATACAGCTGGTGTGCTTCCAGTCCCGGGTCCGTTACCTGAAGTTATCTGTTAAAGGAAAATAAACTGTTGAACCTTTTCCTGTCTCCTGAGTGTTATCTGCACATGGGTCAAAGCAGTAAAATTTACCATGACAGAGTATTTTATGCCAGAGTTTTTATACTTTCTCCCACTTACTAATGTCTTACAGAATCCTCTTCTGTTCCTCCCTTCTTGTCTGCCGATTGTGCCTCCTCCCTCCAAAGCCCCATGACGAGAGGGAACAGTGATCAATTTCAGATATGGCCTGAAGCACAGGGTTTACCAACAAAACAGATTTCATGCACTGTTAAAGCTATTGAGTGGCCAGTGGATTAGCTCACACTTCACATTAACCCTGAAACACTATGACAAAGGCCCATTTAACAAATGCCCCGCAACCTACATTGCGTGGGCCCACTTAGGAGCCGATAGCATCGGCTGTAATTGAGATACTTTAGAGGCAGCAAACAGCAGCGTTTAAGAGACACAGATGTTTAATGCCATGTAATCCAAACACATGATAACAGAGGGAGTGTGCTTTCACTACTGATGTCTGTTGGAAACAGACGGATGAGATTAGACTTGGGGCATCTATTGATTGAGAAAGTGCTTAATATGACACAGGTTGTTGCTTAATGCCATATGTAAAAGATCACAGGCTTTCATGTTCAACTTTTACTGCTTCTGCCCATTAGCTATTTTTGATCCCTTGTCATATCCTTTCAATCTATGGCAGTTAAGAAAAGAAGGGAGAGCAGTAAAAAGCTGTGACCAGGGGTTATAGATTCCCCTTAATTGGATTTTCTGACTAAATAGCAGCTAATTATCTGAACACTGTCCACACTTTAAATACATCCTTCAAAGGATCCTCGTCCTAAGAAGAAAGAAGTCTATTTGCATTGTTAATTTGACTGGTGCGATGAGTCATTCGCTTCCCTTTAACAAAGCTGATGTATTGTGGAATGTAACACTGCCTGGGAAATATGACAAATAGTCTGCAGCATAGTTTTGGAATGAGCAACTTAAAATAGTTTGCAACAACAGCGCACACAAATAACAGAAATTTTTTACAGCGTTTTCAGGGCACATAATCATTCATCACTGCTTTGTTATAATAAGAACTGACTGTGTAATTTGTTTGCTTTATTTGCTGACAGCAGTTGTTTACTGAATCTCAAGTTCCTCTGGAAAATAAAGCAAAGAGAGCAAAATAGTGTGAGGAAAAACAAAGATTTTTAGAAACTCGATATTACTTTCATCTCTTCTGCGCTTTGTCATGTTGTCCTGCCTTTACAATTCAGCATGCGCTTGCAAAATGCAGCGTGACTGCAGCAATAAAAAAATGCTGTTATTCTTACTGCTGATAGTGGTGGTGAGTGTAGCTATTTGTATTAACTGAAAGTATTGCTTTTCAAAATTTGCTATTTTCTCCATCCCGATTGAAAAACCTAACTTGCTCAAACATCTCAACACATTTACTATGAACTCTTAACCTGAGTCTGTGCTTCTCTGATTCATGAAAACAATTAAATTTCAATCAAACTCATAATTCAGATGCTACTCTTTTTGCTTCATCCCTATGTAGTAGGGAACCTCTACTCATTTATGCAAAACCATAACTGATCCACATACTTAGTTCTTATGTCTTGTAATTTCAAATACATCACTGAGCAAGTGTGGATTCTATGGGTTCCAGCTCTTTAAAATCTTTAGCATAAGATTAAAATCAAACAGATGAATTTGCATAGGATGGGTGCTGACATTACAGAAGCAATATGGAATACTGACATTTTATGTCAAAATATGATAGAATGCAAAATGTTTTTCACTTCTGAACAAACTGGGCTGTACAAAATAATGCAAGGTGAGGAGCGGTGACAAGAGCGGAGAGGGACATAAAGTATGAATACTATGATTGCAGTGTTATTTGATAGGTAAATTAATGAGTAAATACAAAACTGAAAGACTCCTTATTTCATGTAATTACCACAGGGTGCCCAGTTCGATTCCTTAAAAGCAAAACAATCCTTCACCACACCTGAATTAAATTAATGTGATTCAGGTAGGTTACCAAGTCTCTGCAGAGCTGAATAACATAATGATGAGGGAACTGAATCATTTAATTCAGGTGTGTTATAGAAGGGATGCACCTAAAGGCTGCTGGATAGCAGTTCTATTTCATCCCTACTGACCGCCAGAGGTGGTGCTTCAAGCACTGAATGATCATTCTTGCGCATGCGCAGGTCGAGAAATTAATAACAACATGGTCACATGTGACCTACCGGTGGCTCACGTGAATCTATATAGTCACATGACACCGGGAGCCCAGTCCCTTCTTTCTTCTTGCGCGCAGGTGTTGATTTGTTTGTTCCTCGTTCCTCTTGCCGCTTGCTGCTGGAAGCCTCGTCGTTTGTGGTCGGAGCTGCAGATGGTTCTGCCCTCCAGAGGCTGTGCAAGCTGCCTTTTCTTCCAGGGTTCTGGTAAGTGTGTTCGGCTCGCCGGTAGCGTTTTCTGCTCGTGCTGAGTCCATTCATTCCTTTATACGTTGCTATTCCTGATTGTCTGACTTGCCGGTGGCGTTTTCTGCTCGTGCTGAGTCCGTTCATTCATTTATACGCTGACTCTTAAGTGGCGTTTTCTGCTCGTGTTGAATCTATTTACTTTCTTCGGCAATGGTTTGCTGCTCGCTTTGATTTGTCCCCCTCTTTGGCTCGCGGGTGGCGTTTTCTGCTCGTGCTGAGTCCGTTTAGTTTTTGGCAGTGGCTTACTGCTCGCTTTTGTTTATTCCTGATTCTGACTCTCCAGTGGCGTTTTCTGCTCGTGTTCGGTCTATTTACTTTCTTCGGCAGTGTTTGCTGCTCACTTTGATTTGGCTCGCCGGTGGCGTTTTTCTTCTCGTGCTGAGTCCTACGGCTTGTTGCTGTAACAGGGTCTTGGCGGCTTTTTTTTCTGCCCGTTCAACCCCATCTGTCCACTGGGTCATGGACAATCTTCGTTGTGCGTCCGGTTTGGCTCCCCTACAGCCGGAGGACGGTCATGACATGTGCCCTCCCTGCCTTGGTGTTGACCATCTCAGGGAGGCGGTTTCCTATCATGCCTGCTCTAATTGCAGTGTTCTTCCCCGAGTGGTGCGGTTGGCCCGGCTGCCCTCGGTGGAGCAGCCTGTTGACTGGGCGGTCTCTGTCCAGCAGGATCTGTTGCCGCTTGGACAGGGTGCGGCCTCCATGAAACGGTCTGCTGAGGATGTGCCCTTGGCTGGGAGAAGAGCCAAGCGCCGCGGACCCCCGGGACTGTCCACTAGAGTGGACTATCTTTCTACGGAGCTGGCCCAGATGAAGGCCCTCCTTCAGTCTCTCCGGGCGGATAATGGCCTCAGCGAGTCTTCCCCTCCTGAACAGGGCGGGTCCTCGCATTGCGAGGATGATGTTATTTCAGTTGTGGTCTCAGGCACCCTCTTTCAAGAGGCCTTTCCGGAATTGGGCTCCCGGACCTCAGGTTCAGGCTCCGGTGCCTCTCTGGAAGGTACGGGGGAACCGGTGTCTGCAGCTATTAAAACGGTTCTCGGCCGTTTGCAGCTGGGCGTTCCCGTGGACGTTCCCCTGGACGACCAGCCTGCTCCGTCTAGCGCCTTCTTTAGGCATCGTGATGCCGAGGCCGCCTTTGTTGTTCTTCCCTCAGCGCAGTACGTCCAGGAGCTGCATGCTTGCTGGACGGACACAAGGGCCTTTTCCCGCCCGTCAGCGGTTGGTAGGTCCCTGGCTGCCATGCACAAGGTGCCCATGTTCGGGTTGGGCTGCATGCCCCCTGTCGAATCTGCCATTTCCTCCATCATCGTTCCTCCCGATGAGGCGTTGAGGCCTAATGCCCGTTGTTCACGACCGCAATGCCGTGTCACGAACGATCTGCTGTGTAGGGCCTACGACTCGGGTACCCGGATGGGCCACATAGGGAACTCACTCTCCCATCTGATGTTGGGCCTCTCCTCTTCGTTGGACTCGGTTCCTTTGGACCAGTCGACTCAGGGATTGTTAGACGCATCTTTGCAGGCCTTCGCCCTGGTGACGCGTGAGCTTGGATGCACACTTTCTACGCTGGTCCATGCTCGGCGCCAGGTGTGGCTGGCGCAATCGCCCCTAACTGAGCCTTGCAGGAGAACGCTGAGGGCTCTTCCTGTGGTTCCAGGGGAACTCTTTGGTTACGCCGCGCTGGAGGCCTTGGAGCGTACAGCCCAGGCCTCTTTTTTTCTGCTCTCGATGGTGGAGGACGCTTTTTCTGTCTCCCGCACCCCTCCCATATCTGCCCTGCTTCAGCTCTGTGTCTTGCCTTCTTTTTGGAGCCTCTTTTTGCATATCTTCCAAATTCTTAGTTATGGATTTGGTCAGCTGGTCTCTCAATGCAATTGATCAAATTTTCTCGAGGAGAAGACAGGGTGAAGGAGAGCCCAACTTGTCCGGACGGGACGTTTTTCTCAGGATACACAATGGACTCCTGGCAGAAGTGGAGGATTGTGTGTTTGTCGATAATGTCAGTTGAGGATGTGGAAGATATGTATATAATTGGATGTTTGATATCAGGATTTCTGCTTTTTGGAGTCAGCGGTTACCTGGCATATCGAGAAATTCGGAGAATGTCAGCAGCTGTTCTGGCAATTGTGAGGCTGCCTGGCATGTATGATGGGATCTTCAGGGTGAACAGCACTCAGACTGAGATGTTACGTGAGCTGAATCGCAGTCTGGATGTGATCCTTACACAGGATCGCAGGCAGGTTGCGGTTCCTGGACTCAAGGGTGAAATGGGATAAATCTTGGAGAAAGTTGTTTGCTCGGATCTGGCGAAAGACCAGGAATTTGGCTGTTTGGATTCGCCTTTGAGAAGCACCAGCGAGAAATATGATTTTTTCCCTGTACTTACCTAATGTGGCCTCTTTTCTCATCTAGCAAGGGCAGCGCCTGTGAGTGGGCAGCAAAGCCTCGGTGACCCGTCCCCCCCTTGTCTTGTGTCATGATGTATGTTTGGATGGGTTGTATTGGAATTCTCATTTCCCCTCGGGGATCAATAAAGTATCTTTGAATTGAATTGAAGAACACGGCAGCAGCTGGCGGGTCTCCATAGACCTCCCTGCCGGCCAGTTGCTGCTGGGACAGCTGGGGGCTGAGTTCCCTCCCCCCTCCTGTCCCTTTCTTGGGGTTCACAAGCACCTCCTAGACCGAGACCGGCTAGGGCCCAAGGGGACCATGGTGGGGCCCAGGGTTTGCACCCAGTTCAGTCTGCTTATTCCGGTTAGCGTTTCCCCAGGCCCTCCTGAGGCCAGGGGGGCCGCCGGTGATGTTCTGGAGCCGGTGGTTGGGTTATTTTTCCCCGAGCCAGCTCAGTTATTGGGCTGTTCACGCCCCGGACTCATGGGTGTTGTCCACTTGGTCCCGGGGATACCGTCTTCCGTTCTGCCGCTGGCCTCCTATCCTTAGCCGAGCCAAGATGACGGTCATCTGCGACTTGATGGCCAAGGGTGCGATTGTTCTGGTGGACCCCCTGCGGGATCCGGAGGTGTTTTATTCAGTGTATTTTCTGGTTCCCAATATTGGACCTCACGGGAGGCACTTCCAGTTCCGGGTGCTTCCCATTGGTCTTTCCCTTTCTCCTTGGGTGTTCACCCGGTGTGTGGCAGCGGCCTTTTCCCCCCTGCAGGCTCGGGGATTGCGGATCCTGCCCTATTTGGACAACTGGCTCATTTGTGCTGCAACCCACGATCAGGCAATCCAAGACACCCGGTCGGTGCTCGCCCACATACGTCAGCTGGGTTTGAGGGTGAACCTGGAGAAGAGCGGCGTGACCCCCTCCCAGGTGACTATTTTCTTAGGCATGGTTCTACATTCTGGTTCCATGACCACCTGTCCTTCTCCTCGGTACATCGGCAATATTCTGAACAGGGTCGGCCTGGACCCCTCCTGGCATACTCACAGGCTCCGACAGCTTCGGGTTGTGCCTCGGTGCCTACAGTCTCTGTCCCAGTGGTGGAACGGGTCCTACATCATGGCGGGTGTCTCGCTCGGCCCCCTTCAGTGTCGGAGGGAAGTCGTCCATGCGGATGCTTCCTCCAAGGGTTGGGGAGTGACCTGACAAGACCGTGCGGCTCAGGGAGTGTGGTCCCCGCGGCAGTGCGGGGTCCATATCAATGTTCTGGAGCTGATGGCTGTGTTCCTGGCGCTCCGTGCTTTCCTTCCAGGGCTGCTGGGACGTCATGTGTTGGTCCAGTCGGACAACACCACGGTTGTCCGCGGACTTTCTGTCTCGGCAGGTGCCGCTTCTGGGGGAGTGGCGGCTTCATCCAGAGGTGGTGGACGTGTTTGCCTCCAGAGATGCTGTTCACTGTCCCCTCTGGTTTTCCCTGATGGACAGTATCAGTCCTGTGAGCTGCGACGCACTGGCGCATGAGTGGCCCCGGACCCTTCTCTACGCCTTTCCCCCATTTCCCCTGATCCTCCAGACGCTTCTGAGCACTCTTCAGGACAGGCACGGGCTTCTGCTGGTAGCCCCCTTTTGGCTGGGGAGGACCTGGTTTCCTCTGCTGTGCAGGCTCTGCTCCAGCTCGCCGATGCGCCTCCCCTCCAGGAGAGACCTCCTCTCCCGGATGGGGGGCCGGATTCTCCATCCCGATCCGGGCCGCCTGAAACTCTGGCTTTGGCCTCCACAAGTGCAGGCTCTGACTTCTCCCATTATGGGGGCAGAGTTGGACAGACCATGAGTGGCGCATGGGCCGCATATACTGTACTTCCTGAGGAAACTCAAGAAGTTCAACCTTCCACAGGAGCTGTTGGTCATCTTCTACACTGCCATCATTCAGTCTGTCCTGTCTTCATCCATCTCAGTGTGGTTTGGCTCATCCACAAAACAGGACAGGTCCAGACTGCAACGAATAATCAGGACTGCAGAGAGAATAATCAGAGCTGACCTTCCCTCCATACAGGTCTAGGGTCAAGAAAAGAGCTGCCAAAGTCTCTGCCGACCCCTCACGCCCTGCACATAAACTGTTTAGAGTTTTACCTTCAGGCCGCCGCTACAGAGCACTGTTAACTAAAACCAGCCGCCACAGAGACAGTTTCTTCCCCCAGGCTGTTTCTCTGATGAACATTCAATAGAGTACAGAACAACAGCATACAGATGTTGCAAATGTACCTTTTTTATTAGATATGTGTATATTGTACATTGTAAATTGTAAATTTGTATATTCTGTAATGCAGAATATTGCATTGTACATTGTATATTGTACATTGTAAATTGTAAATTGTAAATTTGTATATTCTGTAATGCAAAAACAGAACAAAAGAGCAAAGTGTACCAGAGGCAAATTCCTTGTTTGTATGTACAAACTTGGCAATAAAGCTGATTCTGATATGGTGCTAAGTGGGCGGTCTTTGCTGGCTGGTGCCGTGGTAAGGGACTGGACCCTATTCGCTGTCCTGTTTCCCATTTGCTGTCCTTCCTTCAGGAGTTGCTGGATCTGGGACGATCCCCTTCCACCTTGAAGGTGTATGTGGCAGCCATTTCCCGTTGATATGTTGGGTTTGGTAGTTGCTCTGTTGGCCGGCATGGGGATGTCGCGCTGTTTCTGAAGGGTGCCAGGCGCTTGTGTCCACCCAGGCGCTCTGTGGCCCCTACGTGGGATTTGACGCTGGTGCTTGCGGACCTTCAGTCTCCCCCTTTTGAGCCCGTTACGTGAGCGGACCTCAAGTGGCTCTCCTTGAAAACCGCCTTCCTGTTGGCCATGGTTTCTGCCACACGGGTGGGGGAATTGCATGCTCTGTCTGTGTCTGAACCATGTTGTCGGTGGAACCCTGATGGCTCCGGTGTTACACTGTGGACTAATGCTTCCTTTGTGCCAAAGGTGCCTGCAGTGGCTGGCAGTGTGCTGCCGCTCCGGCTTTCCTGATTTAATCCTGGTGCCCCCTCTGAGCCTCTTTGCCCTGTCCGAGTGCTTGAGGCGTATGTCCGCTCCACGGCACCCATTCGTCGGACTGACTGTCTCTTCGTTTGCTATGCTGGCTCTCAGAAGGGTCAGGCCCTTTCTAGACAGCGGTTGGCACGTTGGATTGTGGAGATGATCTCTGTGGCTTACTCCTTGCAGGAAGAATGCGCAAGAATCATTCAATGCTTGAAGCACCGCCTCTGGCGGTCATCCGGGATTCATAGAAGCGTAGTTACAGTCGTAACTTTCGTTATCAAGACTTGACTGAATAAATAAATAAATAAATAAATAAACATTGCATAGAGGACATGTCCACAAAAGTGTTATTATAGTAACAGACAAAAATAAAGAAATTTAGCTAAACTGCAAACCAGCTACCTCAAAAATACAGATTGTTTCATATGACTTGCTACCGAAACACTTTTCACTGTCTTAATAGAAGTTGCAGCCACAGTCAGTCCTCCAGCAACACCCCATGTGATATTGCGAATAACCATCTTGTTATTGAGGAGAATTTGCATACCCAACATCTGTAGAAGCAGCAAGCGGCTCGCTAGGAAGCACACAATGTGGTATGTTTCGAGATAGACACTGGGTAAGACAACAGCTAGCCAGCTTACCACTGCTGCTTTTTCATGCTTATGCTTATCTGTTAGAAAATTAGATAGGTGACTTACAGTTGCCAGTACAAATGCAGCATGTTCACCAAAGGGTAAGACAAGGCTGTGCTTTTGTTTGTGGTTTCACCATAAAAATATTTCTAACTGTAATCCAGTGAGACCTGCCAAGCTGAGGGACTTCGGAAAGAACGCATGACATATTTGTTGTCTGTTGAATAGGCACTGACGACATATGTCCGTGTTTGCTTTTTTGAATAAGCTCCTGAGATGATTTTGGTTGTGCGTTGGTGCAATATGAAAAACTGAAGTGGACTTACCAAACATTGTCATTACTGTAGATGATGAAAAGCTTCTATATGTCTAAACTGACAACATGAACAGAAAGCTTACTCTTTTTATTCATCATTAATTTCCGAACTTTTAGATGCTCCTCTGCATTTTGTCCAGGACTTCTAAAGTAAGACATAATCTTCCAAATATAAATCTTTTAAATGGGGAAAATATGAATGTAAAATATATATTTTTGTAAAAGCCTTTACTCTCTTGCTCGAGGCATCCCATTGTCTTAGGAGCTGCACTAATTAACTTGGGAAATGAATACATCTCACATATATAAAGCTGTGCCAGTTTTTTGCCAAGATCTGCATCCTAAGCTAGAGATTACTGCCACTTTTTTCTTAAACACAGATTTGTGTGTGTTTCCCTTTGTTGACATAAAAAAAAGGAAGCGATTAGCTAAACCAGAAATCTCATTACGTTCTCAATGCAGTGGCTGTGTGAAACATACAACATACACATAAATGTGCACATTTACAAAATGGTTGCGTGTTCACAGCCATTCACGTGGAAAAAGAAAACAGACTAATTAAAATAAAAAAAACAGAACAAATTTGTTCTTTGTTCAGAATGGATAGACTCAGACTGTGAACAGGTGCAGAAATTGTGCAGGTTCTGCTTCTGTTAGTGGTTATTGGTGACTGACTGGAATAATACCACGGGCTATTCGGTCTTTATTTACCCATATTGATCTGTTTGTTACAATAGTCCAGACGACTGTTTGAAAGGATAATTGAAAGCAATAAGGTCCTACGCAGCATGCTGCCTTACACTTGTCACAGGTTAAACAGATGCTCTGCTACTTCTATCCATAAACCACCTGTGCAGTGACTATAAACCATCCGTTCTAACCCTCCTTCTAAATGATGAGGACATAAATAGGGATTTTATTACTTGTATTCTAAATTTAAGGACTTTTGATACCCTGACTGCTTTGTTCAAGCTTCAGTTGTGCTTTATTTTCGTCATTCCTAATGAGCAGGTATTTGCATTAAAAACACACACTTTCATTTCAAGAGTAATGACAGTTTAGTTATTGATTAACATATACAATGTTTATTTTAATCAGATTTGGAACACAGCTTGATTATAGCAAATAAACCTTTCCTTTGGCACATGACTTAACTAATTGTTGTTGTTAATAATAATTATACAACCTATACCACAATACTGTTCTTCAGCAGTTTTTGTATGTGCATTTAAACCCTAAAGATAAAAACATGATTTTAGTACATTGGGTGTTGAAAAACTAAAATGCTGCTCCTTTTGTATTCGACAACATAAATGAAAAAGTCTGCAGCTGGTTTGCAGAAAACAACATTAAATAATAAAATAACAAAATTATGCAGCATACGTTGATTTGCTGCCTGCCGTCCTAGTGAAATGTAAAAGAAAGACTTAAGCATGACGTAACCTGTAGTCGCAATAATTCATTTTGCAGGGGAAGGTTCTTCTCATCATCTCAGGGTCCTTTAGCTTTGTGATCCAAGCCAATGTATTCATGTGTGTGCAGTCGCCTCAGTAAGAAACCTAAGAGGCCAGAGGTATGAGTTGCTTGGTGTTTTCATTCAAGGTTCCTTTTGCTTGGTATTTTGTTGAAATTTGTCAAAGATTTTTTGCCTTTAAATTAACTGACTATGTTTTCTGTATGTCAACAATTTTTAGTTTTGGGGAACATCCTGATTTCTTTTTTGTGGATGTGGCAAGAATATTCAGGGTCACTATAAGAGGTTTTGGTCACAGGTATACTGCCTTGCAAAAGAATACATAAAACATGAACCTTTCCACCTTTGTCAACCCTGAATAGCTCTACTGGATTACATGGGAATAAATCTCCCTCATACATCATTGGATCCACACCACATTTAGCGTGCATCATTGTGGACGCATGGTGAACACGTTGGCATGGTGAGTTGATGATATTACTTTAGTTCTGTCCCCTAAGAACAGTGTTACAGCCCAAGGCCTGTCCTCTGGGTTTCTAACGTTTGTTTTTGCAGAGCTCCTAAAGGATGCTGATTGGAAGTGGAGACAGCTGTCCAATGTCTCTAGAAGAGTTTTAAGATCCATCACTTCCTGGAACTCTCTCTCCTCTTCTCTTTGTCCTCCAGCCAGCCAGGACTTTTGTTTGATTTTATTCTGTTAAAGAAACCTTATTTTTAATTAATTCCATAAGTTGCTTCCTTTTATTTGTTGTGGCCATAGAGCCAGACCATAACAAATTGGGGGCTCGTTCAAATGGAAAAAGTTATTTTGCACAATTTTTTCTTTTTTCTATTCAGTAAGTGATAATTTTTGTAAGCAGTTTTTGTTAAATTAGTTGAGAAGCTATTGTGGAAATTTGAAGTTTTGTTTGAAGGGTTTTTCTAGTGATGTCAAAATGAGGCTTTTTGAAGCATAGAATCATTTTGAACCATTGTGTCATAAAGTGATTCACTACCCGAAGCTTCATTCAATTCCCTTGGGTGACATCTACTGGCAGTAGTGATTGTTGCACCAAATGAAGCCCTGCGAATGTGATGCACCTCTTGTGTAAATAATAGCACTTATGTATGTATACATGTGTGTTGTACATATGTGTTACTAGCAACCCATTAAAGATTCTGAGTAATTAACTCATGAAAAAAATAATAATTTAAAAACAATGTGAACTGTAGGGGATTACAGATGAAAATAAGCCATTAGGCTAATTCTGGCTTCCTTAAATTGAATTGTCATTTGTTTTATGAAATTCCTCTGTCCCATTTTAAATAAATAACTAAAACAAAATAAATAAAGTGAACATTTTTGATTTATCATTCATATTTCCTTTGGGAGTGTGCTTGGTGTACTGAGTGTTTTTGGACATTGTGCTTGGTGTAATAAAGAGGGTGCTTGTGTTACTTCAGGTGTTTTTATTCAAGAAAAGTAATTTCTGCACACTAGAAAGGCTCAAACGTTTTCTTTTTTTGAGACAATTTCTCCAGCTTTGGAAAATACTCTTTCACAGGGAACAGAGGAGGCTGGTGTGACAAGGAACTGTTTGGCTGGGTGGTTTAGGTTTGGATACAGTGAAAGGCCGGGAGTCCTTCACTATGAAGTCCACAAGAGGTTCATCAAGCTCTTGCTTCCTGGATCCTAAAAAAATAAATAAAGAAAAGTAACTCCAATTTAACGTACAAACATTTAACTGTTATTCTTTCTAATTCTGCATGTATATCTATGTTATGCTGACCTTGATTGGTGGCACGAGGCTGAGTGTTCTCGTGTTTGGCTCTATAATGCCTCAGCATTATTATTATTATACGTCAGCAGCTGGGTGCAAAGCAAACATTGGACCTGTAAAACCAAGATAACAACCCGTTACTGCACCTCTTGCATAACATGATACCATGACTGTAACACTACTGCATAGTATAGGTTATAGGCTTTCTAATAAACATTTTGAACGTAATTCAATTCAGTTTTATTTATATAGCGCCAATTCACAACACATGTTGTCTCAAGGTACTTCACAACAGTCAGGTACGTACATTCCAATCAATCCTAACCATTGAACAGTGCAGTCAAAGTTAGTTATTCATTCAAATTGGATAAAAGGTTTTTCTGTCTAAGGAAACCCAACAGATTGCATCCAGTGAGTGACTTGTAGCATTCACTCCTCCCGGATGAGCATGTAGAGACAGTGGACACTGACTGGCATTGACTTTGCAGCAATCCTTCATAATGAGCATGCATGTAGCGACAGTGGAGAGGAAAAACTCCCTTTTAACAGGAAGAAACCTCCAGCAGAACCAGGCTCAGTGTGAGCGGCCATTTGCCACGACCGACTTGTCCGAACAACTGGGAAAACTTTGAAAGTGTCCCCAAGTGCAGTCGCAAAAACCATCAAGCACTACAAAGAAACTGGCTCACTTGAGGACCGCCCCAGGAAAGGAAGACCAAGAGTCACCTCTGCTGTGGACGATAAGTTCATCCTAGTCACCATTCTCAGAAATTGTAGGTTAACAGCAGCTCAGATTAGAGAACAGGTCAATGCCACACAGAGTTCTAGCAGCAGACACATCTCTAGAACAACTGTTAAGAGGAGACTGTGTGAATCAGGCCTTCATGGTAAAATAGCTGCTAGGAAACCACTGCTGAGGACAGGCAACAAGCAGAAGAGACTTGTTTGGGCTAAAGAACTAAAGGAATGGACATTAGACCAGTGGAAATCTGTACTTTGGTCTGATGAGTCCAAGTTTGAGATCTTTGGTTTCAACCACCGTGTCTTTGTGTGGCGCAGAAGAGGTGAACGGATGGACTCTACATGCCTGGTTGAAGCATGGAGGAGGAGGTGTGATGGTGTGAGGCTGATCGGAAGAGTTTTTAGATCCACCACTTCCTGGAACTTTCTCTCCTCTTCTCCTTGTCCTCCAGCCAGCCAGGGGTTTTGTTTTATTTTTTTTCTGTTAAAGAAACCTTATTTTTAATTAATTCCATGCATTGCTTCCTTTTATTTGTTGTGGTCACAGAGCCAGACCATAACAAGAAGTCACATGTTTCACTATTAGATGCCCTCCTTTTAAACTCCCACTCATACAAGCTTCCAGCACTGTCTGACACAGAACAAGGTTAGGTTGATTCCTACTCTAAACAGTGACAGTTGGCTGGATAGTGTTGGCATGGCAGAGCGGCGAATTTTGATATCTCACCGTTTGCAAACGGTCAGCTCTAAATGACACATGCATGATCCATTTAGCTCCAAAATGCTTTTTCATTTTAAGAATGTGGCTGCATTATTTGACCCATAAATAAAATTAGTAATCAATTATCCTATTTGCATTTGCATTTTCTTCAAGACTGCTCATTCCTTTACTAAATTAAAATGAAAATGAAAAAGACATTTGAGATTTATTTTTCAAAATATGCCCCAGCAAATAGATACCACCGGAACTACCAGTTCTGCCTGCCACTGCCACAAATTGAGCTCGGCCCTGCTGCAATTCAATCAATTTCTCGGCACGTTTGCAATGTAATGCAATGCAGACGTGCACAGCGCCCCCTACCGAACAAGATGGGTAGCTCGGTCAGCAGGGAGCTGAGGAAGAGCGGCTGCTGACGTCACTCTGCCGCGCCCGCCGCTCGGAATGCTTTTTCATTTTCGAGTTCTGGGCAGTACTTTGCGGGCAGACCACGAAAACGAAAAAGCAATGTCTGCTTTGTTTTCTTTTTGATTATGGCATAAAATGTGCAGTTGTGAAGAAGAAAATGCAAATGCAAATAGGATGATTGATTTCTAATTTTATTTATGGGTCAAATAATGCAGCCACATTCTTAAAATGAAAAAGCATTTCTGGAAATGCTTTTTCATTTGAAATATGGTAACAATTTGCTTCCATATTCAACATGTTGGTATGGTCAACTGATGACATCACTTTACCCATGCTCACTGAGAACAAAGTCACAGGTTTCTGTGGTGAATGGCCCTCAATGAGAGTCTGTGAAGTTTCAAACTTTTTCTGATAACATGATAATTTCCGATGATATTTTATATCATGTTCTCTCTCTGTTTTTGTTCTCCTTCTAGAAGCTACATCTGACCTGGCTCTGTGTTTAGCTGTGGCACCTTCCTGGAGGAGGACATCGGCCAAGCTCCTGCTGCTGCCAACAACTTCATGCTCACCTTACAGAGATGATATACTTGGCCTTGTTTTTCAGTGTTTAACCCTTTCTCTCCTAGACATAGCTACTGGCTGAGCTTCTACTGTGACTAACTGTATGTGCTCTCTTTCATACTTCATACTAGACTTGAAAACTGGTTCATCTGCTTAGCTCTCTTTCTCTACCAAATGAAGCCTTTAAATAAGTTATAACCATTAATGTTTTACTTTTCCTTGTCATAGAACGTACTCCTGGATCAATTCTTCTGTGTTTTTTTTTTTTTGTGTCTCATCTCTTTTCTCTCACACCCCCAGGTGGTCATGGCAGATGGCTGCTCACACTGAGCCTGGTTCTGCTGGAGGTTTCTTCCTGTTAAAAGGGAGTTTTCCTCTCCACTGTCACTACATGCATGCTCAGTATGAGGGATTGCTGCAAGGTCAATGCAAGCGACTGTCCACTGTCTCTACATGCTCATCCAGGAGGAGTGAATGCTGCAAGTCACTGACTCGATGCAATCTGCTGGGTTTAAACTTCTAGCCCATTTGAATGATTCCACTAAGAAATTTGTCAAATGGAGTTTAGACGAAAATTCAACTTGGGAGAATCACCTCTACTTCAGGCTCCGTCTAACTACTCGACTACGTTCTCCGCTCCAACCAATCAGCTTCTGGTCTGTATTCCTCTTCAGCCAATCATCCCTCAAGGCTTCTCTTTAAAAGACCTTCACATGCAGAATCTCCTGCTCTTCAGCTGAGCTTAGATCCTCCTCCACCCCATCTCCACCATCAGGCTTCAAGCTCCTTCCGACTCCCTTATCTCCTCAGGCTTCCACTCCACCACCAGTATCAGGATCCCGGGGGGAAGACTTCTCTAACTCTAACCCTAAGATGTTCATTCAAGCTCATGTCATTATCAGCATCCATGTCTTCCACTAAGGGTCTGAGCACCAAAAGAAAACAAACACCAGCTAACAAACTAATTGCCATCTCTGTGTTTCTCTCATTTGTGAGTCTTTTCAGGTTGAATTCTTAGCAATCCATAATATTTGAGGTCTCTGTGGAATAATGTTATTAGAAGCTGCAAAATAATTGAACCTGGGGGGGAGGTCCATTCTTTTTTTTTTTTTATATTAAAATTTTGACAGTATTTCAACAAAAAAATTCAAATAATGACACAATAAATATTTAATGAGTTTAAACTATCAACTTTCTTTATCTTTGACTTTGACAAATATTTAGTTTTATTGCATATTAAATAACAATTGGACTGTTGGTGTATATATATTGAAACACAAAACATCTCTAAGATGGTCCATATGTTTTACAAAGACAAGCAGATCTTACTTGTTTATTATTTATTATAATTTATACATATACTTGTGCTTTACAAATAGACATTTCAAACATGTAATTTCTCACAACAGGTGTTACAACTGAGTATGATAAATCTGTGTAATCGCATTGGAAAACAAAAAACATTATCTGTAAAAAAAAACATTTTCATAAAACAATTAATAAAAGCAACAAGTCAGAGGAAATTAATTTGCCCTCTGTGCTCAAAATAACTCACCTTCTGAAATACAAAGATAAATTAGAGCTTTTGCTAAAATTCTGATGTATATACAAAAATGTCAGTGGGAAGGTTTACAATTGTTTTACTGGTGAAAAACACTCAAGTGGTTAGACACAATTAGACAATTCCAACCATTCATTTTAATAATTCTAAACACATTTTCACACACAAGAGTGTTTGTTTCAAGCGCAATCACGCTGTTGTCACCATAATATACCCATTCACAGACTAAATGGATCAAACATCTGTTCAGTGAGTTCATGTCACAAACACTAAGCACATACATTTATTCTCTTTCATAGGTAAAGTAGCATATAAAAAGGCATGAAGCCCAGCCTGCTATGTTATCATGAAAAAAAAATTTTAAGTATTATTTTCCTTGTGCATGTGGGATATCTAAATTTGACTCTATGAAGAGACCTCATGAATGTAGCGTCTACATAAATGAAGCTATTCAATGTTTTCAATCCTACAAAAGTCCCCTTCTGCCAAAGGATGTAACAAGTGACAACATACATTCGAAGTAAATTATATGTCAGGATGGATTCAGCATGCTTAAGGATTTAGTAGCCTGCTATTTAGCAACAGAGAGAACTGCCAGTGATGTTCATGAGGTTCTGGCCTGTTTCGTGACACAGGCATATTGGTGATCAATAAAGAACTGACACATTGCTTCACATCATAATAAAATGCTTGCTTGCTGTTTTGACAAATTTAGGATTGTACAAGCAGTTTTTTTCTATTGCCATGCACTTATTTATGTAGTGTTAACGACTAACACACAGTGTTTCTGAGTTGACTCTTTGTTGTATGTCAACAATGTTTGGTTTTAATCAAAGATAAAAGTTTCAAATCAGTTTGGTTTCTCATGTCAAGTTATAGTTTTGTGTGTGTGTGTGGTGAGAGGACAGGCAGGATGTGGAGGATTGGTGTTGAGCATTCATTTGATGAGAGGCGAGAGAACACCTTGGACAGGTCACCAGTCTGTCACAAGGCAACAAAGAGACAAACAGGGCAAACAACCAGGCACACACTCATATTTAGAGTGACCAATTAACCTAACAGTCATGTTTTTGGGTGGTGGGAGGAAGCCGGAGTACCCTGAAAGATCCCACACACAGGGAGAACATTAAAACTCAATGCAGAAAGGCCCTAGGCCGTGATTTAAGTTTAGGACGTTTTTGCTGCAAGGCAACAGTGCTACTACCTGTGCCATTGAGCACCCTGAAAATAATTGCTTCTTTATTCTGAAACATTTCACTGTTGCTTCTGTGTTGGTTGATTAAGTAAAACGAGGTGCCTCTACAATATAACCATGAATTTTGTAGGGTATTAACTATTAGACAATAAAACTATTTCAGCCTTTTTCAAGCATATTAGCTTGTATATTGACTGTTTAGTAGTAGTTTAATACTAACTGGATTAGTTGCTTTAAGTAACAAATATTACCGAAACATTATTCACATTTCCTAATGCATAGATCTGCTAATATTTTATTTTTGATTCATTTTAATTGATTATTTCAAGATTTTACTATTGTGTAGACAAAGTGGAAGTGTGTATTTTCTTAATTATATACTTTGTTAGGTATTAACTACATATCTGCCCCATAAATCTTATAATGCTATTACCTCTTCCCTTTTCCTTCCCAGTGATTCGGCACCTCTCTCTCCCTCATTCCTATTTTCAATGATTGTCTGCCTTCCTACACGTGTTTGTTTGCTGCTTTATGTGTTGTGACTGAGTAAATGCTGACATCAACACCTGTTTGCTAAAGTTCACCATAAACCTGTCACACAATTCACTCACACCTACACACACAAAACACCTGCAAAAGCTTCTTCTTTCCAGTGCTGGATTCAGGTTTTATACACTTATTTCCCTCCAAGATATGCGCATCTGTTACAAAAGCCCACTGCTCAATCTCTCCTACACACTATCCACTCACTGGGTTTTGATTGTCATGATTTTTGGCTGTCATGCATTATTCATATACATGACCTTGAGTCTTTGCACAAAGTTGTCCTGTACTTGTAGTGTTTGTTTGCTCATATCATTAACACATCACTCACAGAGAAAGAAAACATCACCCTGGGTCTCTTAGCATTAGCGACCCCACTGCCCACATAGATGTCACACAGCTGTAATTAGCTGTGAGAGGTACAGCCTCTGGTGGTGCTTATTGTTAAAGTCACTGGAAAAGCCGAGGAAACATATTTGTTTTGCTGCCAAGCCTCATTATATCTTGTCCACAAATAAAGTTGACTTTCGTGACAATTTGTCATCATCAGAAATGTTACATGGTGTATCATATGCCCATAGTTAACCTAAGGATGTATTATTAGGAACCTTAGGCAACAGCACTGGGGGCAGCATTAAAAATGCAGAAAATACATTACTGTAAAACACTTTATAGTTATAAGGCTACTTTTGAAATTTTGAACTTTTGAAACAATTTGTGATAGAAAGTTTTCTCCATCTTTTCCACAAAAAGGCACATGAACTATATAAAATCTGGTCAGAGGTGGAAAACTTTTACACATGAAGTGAATCTGCACCACTATTGAAGGACTTTATGAAATGATTAGAGCAGAGAGGGGGTGGGAAAAGATGGAGTAAACTAGCTGAATCTCATGAATTTAAAGAGGCTACTTTATAGGGTTAATATCCAAACATGTTTCCTTAGCTGCCGCAGTTTTACACGGCTGCCATGCAGATTTTTTAAATTCAAAGTGGTTAGACATCTAGCCTGTTTTCATTATCATCTCAACCACCACCTCAAAGATAATAAGTAGCAGTCAAAAAAGAAAAACTTTCAGAGGAGTTGCAGTCATGGCAAAAAGAAACAAAATCCTCTTTAAATTTTAGATTTTTTATGTATCATATTGTAGCATCATCAAAATCAGCTGGTCTTTACCAAGTTCCTAAATTATTTACACTGCTCAAAAAAATAAAGGGAACACTCAAATAACACATCCTAGATCTGAATGAATAAAATATTCTCATTGAATACTTTGTTCTGTACAAAGTTGAATGTGCTGAAAACAAAATAACACAAAAATCATCAATGGAAATCAAATTTATTAACCAATGGAGGCCTGGAGTCACACACAAAATTAAAATGAAAAAACACACTAGAGACTGATCCAACTTTAATGTAATGTCCTTAAAACAAGTCAAAATGAGTGACAAAATGAATCAGTATTGTGTGTGGCCTCCACGTGCCTGTATGACCTCCCTACAACCTGGGCATGCTCCTGATGAGACGGCAGATGGTCTCCTGAGGGATCTCCTCCCAGACCTGGACTAAAGCATCCACCAACTCCTGGACAGTCTGTGGTGCAACGTGACGTTGGTGGATGGAGTGAGACATGATGTCCCAAATGTACTCAATCGGATTCAGGTCTGGGGAACGGGCGGGCCAGTCCATAGCTTCAATGTCTTCATCTTGCAGGAACTGCTGACACCCTCCAGCCACATGAGGTGTAGCATTGTCCTGCATTAGGAGGAACCGAGGGCCAACCGCAACAGCATATGGTCTCACAAGGGGTCTGAGGATCTCATCTCGGTACCTAATCGCAGTCAGGCTACCTCTGGCGAGCACATGGAGGGCCATGTGGCCCTCCAAAGAAATGCCACCCCACACCATTACTGACCCACTGCCAAACCGGTCATACTGAAGGATGTTGCAGGCAGCAGATCGCTCTCCACGGTGTCTCCAGACGCTGTCACGTCTGTCACATGTGCTCAGTGTAAACCTGCTTTCATCTGTGAAGAGCACAGTGGCAAATTTGCGAATCCTGGTGTTCTCTGGCAAATGCCAAGCGTCCTGCACGGTGTTGGGCTGTGAGCACAACCCCCATTTGTGGACGTCGGGCCCTCATACCATCCTCATGAGGTCGGTTGCTAACTGTTTGTGCAGACACATGCACATTAGTGGCCTGCTGGAAGTCATTTTGCAGGGCTCAGGCAGTGCTCCTCCTGTTCCTTCTTGCACAAAGGTGGAGGTAGTGGTCCTGCTGCTGGGTTGTTACCCTCCTACGGCCTCCTCCACGTCTCCTGGTATACTGGCCTGTCTCCTGGTAGCGCCTCCAGGCTCTGGACACTACGCTGACAGACACAACAAACCTTCTTGCCACAGCTCACATTGATGTGCCATCCTGGATGAGCTGCACTACCTGAGCCACTTGTGTGGGTTGTAGAGTCTGTCTCATGCTACCACGAGTGTGAAAGCACCACCAACATTCAAAAGTGACCAAAACATCAGCCAGAAAGCATAGGTACTGAGAAGTGGTCTGTGGTCCCCACCTGCAGAACCACTCCTTTATTGAATGAGTCTTGCTAATCGCCAAAGATTTCCCCCTGTTGTCTATTTGCACAACAGCTGTGAAATTTATTGTCAATCAGTGTTGCTTCCTAAGTGGACAGTTTGATTTCACAGAAGTTTGATTTACTTGGAGTTATATTGTGTTCTTTAAGTGTTCCCTATATTTTTTTCAGCAGTGTAAATCTAACCTCAAGTGTACAAAACCACACAACATTTCCCTTATTTTGATAAATAAAGTATAAAAATGGAAAACCATGTATACACCACGATTTAACAGCAGGTAGAACAATGTTTAGCAGCAATGATCTGAAATAAAGGAAAGGAAAACTGTAAAGCCTCAACTTCTTCTTTAGAAGATTTGAAGTAATTTTGAATTATATAAAAGTCAGTTAAACAGAACTTGGAAAAAATGTCTTCATTTTTCCAAAATAAATTTTGTCCTTTGAATGCTTCCTTTTCAGAATAAAGTTACACAAAAGAATGAGTGTACACAACCCTCTGAATAACCTCTATAGAGTGAGCTTCAGTAGACTTACATATCTTAACCAATATGTTTGGTCAGACCTTAGTCTTTCCTCTCCTCTGAGACTATTTTTTTGGTGTTTCCAGACTTTCATTCAACCCTGACCCCCAATCTGGGCCTGTCTTTTAGCGGTGTCACAGGATACAGCAAGGGGAGCAGCCTTCTAAGGCTAAGGTGTATAACCGTGCTTGGGGGCTGTCGGGTTAGTAAAGATCTACCTCCTTTTCAAGCACTGTCCCCTCGAGGTTTTGTTTGGGGTCACTACCAAGTCATACTGCAGTTGGCTGTCTGTCCTTGGGCTAAGTGCTCTGTTCATGTTACAGTGTGAAGAAGAGGCCAGGGCCTGCTTCGTGTTTGAAAGCATTGGTCTTCCAATTTGACACGTGTTCAAAGAGGTCTTAAAAAACAAAATACAGAAAATAAATTGTGTCCCAGTTTTTCAATAGTTACATCCATTAGAGAATGTGGATGGAACATTACACTACCATCAAAAATTAACACCACTGCTTCAGAGTGTGGTGGACCAGACTTAAGCAAGGACAAAAGGTGTTCAAAAATTGGAAAAACTTCAATTTAATACTGTCAAAAATAGTTAGCAAAAGGTCAACTTCAATACAAAAATAACTCAGATAATAAATGACATGAGTTTGGGCCCAACTCAGCTGAGGTCAACTGAACAGCAACAAAACGCAAACAAAACGGACCTCCAGACCAAAAAACAAAAACTACTTAAATAGGGGTGGAATGACCTAGACTCACCAAATGGAGAAGGCACAACATAAGAACAACAAATGGGGAAAAATACATACAAACTAATTAACAAACATATGACACAAATTAATCGTTAACTTAACACAAATAAGTGAATACTAAAGTGACAAAATAACTAACAACTTTAACAGGTTAAGAAGTTAAGTCCCCCCCTCATTCTTTTGGAATAATGGTATGTTCCTGGCTTCCACCTCCATCTGGTCTGCGTTTGCAGAACCTCAAAGAAAAAAAACAAGTATAAGTAAACCATTCAGACAAATCTTAACTAAAGTGTGCACCCATTAGAAAATATATGTCTAAATAAAATAACTTGAACTTATGTATAGTGTCATCTGAAACTAATAAAAGTAAAACAATGAAACAATACTAACACTTTGTGGTGGTGGTAGAAGCATCCACCACACAGAGATTAATATGTTTTGGTGCAAAACATATGTATCCTCCCCAGAACAAAACCAAGAGACCTGTGAAGATGCTGGGTGAGGTTGGTAAGAAAGTGCCATTATCCACAGTAAAATGAGTTATGTACTGACATGAGTTGAAAGGCCCCATAAAAGAGCAGCCCTATCATTCTGGATGAAGGGAGAGAGAAAGGAACTTGCACAAAAAGCTTCATTACTCACAAATCAGGCTAATTACTGAAGTATGTAGAGAAAGGGCACTGAGGTTTCCTGGACCTCTGCATTGTCTTTAGCCATTGACTATTATGGAAAACAAATTTGTCAATCCATCATTAAATCTGAAGCATATTTTATTTAAGGCCTTTTTCTTTGTCCTAAATTTAAGGTTTTAGTGGTAGTCTGTAAAAGTGAATTGTTTCTGCTGGTAGTCAATCTTTTTTATGGCCTGTGTGCACAGTTGAAACCAGATGTTTACATATACTGATTCAAAGGAACCAACCTTTCTTCTTCTATTTCTTCTGGAGTTGATACACACGTTTTGCAACAAAACACTTTCATCTCTGGGACACAGAACCAGTCTGCTTCCTAAACGGTATGCTGGCTGAATATATAATCATAATGTTTATACTTGCATATAACACCTTCAGACATCTGGAAATTTTAAGTTCCCAAACTATTTAACTATTTCCCCTAGTAATTTTAGTGTCTGTAAACTTCAAATTGTTTTAAGCTTTTTTCACACATCCTATCTGGATTTCAGGCAAACAGTAAGGAGATTCTGGGCCAGGGTAGCCTTTCTCTACAAAAAAGATACATGTCAAGATGATATGTATCCTAATTGCATGATTGGCTTTATTAAATCAAAGTCACTCTAAGTTTAAAGAAAGGAATAAAGAAAAAACTATAAATTAGTTGTCTCTCTTATTACTCTGGAGTGTGGCAAGTAGAAATAATGTTAGTATTTAAATCTGTACTAAAACAGGAAAAGTTTAGTTTGATTTATTGTCAGACAGTAAGGAAAAGGATAATGTCTGGTTTTAACTATATATATCTCTAAACCATTGTTTTTTTAAGATTTGGAGCTCTGTGTGATGTTAACTTTTATTACTTAACTTTGTATAAGGTTTTTCAAAATATTCACAATCATGCTGAAAAAGACAGTCTAATGATTTCAATTCATTCTCCTTTTTCAGTTGAATTGCTCATATCCGCTGTTTCAATAGATTTCCTTAAAAATAGTGTAGGTGCTTCAGAACCTCTGCTCTTATTTTGATTGTTAGTCTTACTAAAATTGTTTTTGAAGAAAAAAACTGGTGCAGCAGCCTTTGGAAAAAGCACATTCTAGTAATAAAACTCAACACAGTTGAAGTTTGCAATCCACTTCCCCTAAAGAAGTGGAAAGAAGTGAAAAAAGCCTATTGTGTTTTAGGGAATTTTTGCAGGTCTTCCTGCTAAATTACTGTTTTATGGTAAGGCAAAAATCACACACAATTGCACAACACACACAATTGCAAAAAAGTAGAAAATAATCATGTAAAACAGAATAATCAAAGAAGCAGCAAAACAAAGAAAAACACAAAAAAAAATTATTCTCAACTTCTTTACAAAAGAATTGCTATTAATCAATGCTATTAATAGTTCTCGATTGGACATGACTCTAAGTTGAGCCGATACGTACCCCTGATTTAGAGCAATACAATTTATCAAAATCTGAACTTGGAATGCATTTAGAGTATTTAGTTTAGCCTGGAGCACATTATCTACAGGGGTTGGACAGTGAAACTGAAACACCTGGTTTTAGACCACAATAATTTATTAGTATGGTGTAGGGCCTCCTTTTGTGGCCAATACAGCGTCAATTCGTCTTGGGAATGACATATACAAGTCCTGCACAGTGGTCAGAGGGATTTTAAGCCATTCTTCTTGCAGGATAGTGGCCATGTCACTACATGATACTGGTGGAGGAAAACGTTTCCTGACTCGCTCCTCCAAAACACTGCTCAGTCAGCTGCTATATTAACCTTATGGTGAAAATCAACCATTTTCTTTGTCTTCAACTTGCCGCCAAACGTTTTATAACTCTTTTTGTGCGCTGAGCTTGCAGCATTGGGGGACGTTTTACGACCCTTGACGGCTGGTGGGGGAAGTTACACTCAAAGATTCGCTTAGCATAATATTCCCCTTGTATTTCGCAATAACTGTCATAACTGCTGGTTTGATTTCATCAACACTCAAGGCTGTTTTATTGTGTTTAGTTAGATCATTTTTCCCCTTTTGAGTAGAATTTTGCATGTTGATTAGGTGAACATTATTGAATCGGAAGAGCGAGTTGTATCAGGGCTTTTGATTTAATAAATATTCACGTAGATAAAGAGAAAGCGTTTGTGTTTTTTTTGTGCAAGAGTGATTTGTCAGTCAAAATAAGGTTAAAGTTCCCCACGTTTTGGAAGAAACGGTTGATTAAACAGTGACATCTAGTAATAGAGGCGACTGTGGCTCAGTAGGAAGAGTAGTTGTCTTGCAATCAGACGGTTGTGGGTTCAATTCCAGCTTCCTCCTGCCATATGTCGATGTGCCCCTGGACAAGGCACTTAACCTCAAGTTGCCTACCGATCTGCGTATCGGTGTATAAATGTGTGAGTGTTAGTGAGTGCTATTGGGTGAATGTGGTGCTAGTGTAAAGCGCTTTGAGCGGTCTGTATGACTGGAAAAGCGCTATATAAGTTCAGTCCATTTACCATTTAATAGTTATCAACTATTACTGAGAATTTAATAATTGTTATTATCAAGGGCCACCATTACAACACCAGAGGAAATCTCTGGTTTCAATTCTTAAAGGAGGATTTTTGGTTAATTAAATTAATTTCTTTTCTCCTCCTTGAACCGCCACCTTAACAGGGTGGAGGGGTTTGAGTGCTCAAATGATCCTAGAGGCTATGTTGTCTGGGGCCTAAATGCCCCTGGTAGGGTCTCCCATGGCAAACAGGCTCTAAGTGATGGGTCAGACATAGAGCAGTTCAAGAATCCCTCATGAGGACGAAAATATCGAGGCACGTGACCTCGCCCGGTACGGCAAAGCCGGGGTCCCACCCTGGAACCAGGCCTGGGGTTGGGACTCGCCGGAGAGCGCCTGGTGGCCGGGTTGCTCCTCGCGGGACCCGGCCGGGCCAAGCCCGAACGAGGGACGCGAGGCCATCCCCCAATGGGCCCACCACCTACAGGGGGAACCGCGAGGGACCGGTGCAAAGAGGATTGAGTGGCGGACGAAGGTGGAGACCTCAGCGGCCCGATCCCTTAGGCTGGCTCTAGGGACGTGGAATGTCACCTCGCTGAGGGGGGAAGGAGCCTGAGCTTGTGCGGGAGGTCGAGAGATATTGACTAGAAATAGTCGGGCTTGCCTCCACGCACAGCATGGGCTCTGGAACCCATCTCCTTGAGAGGGGTTGGATTCTCTTCTACTCTGGAGTGGCCCATGGGGAGAGGCAGCGGGCTGGTGTGGGTTTGCTTGTTGCCCTCCAGCTCAGCCGTCTTGTGTTGGGGTTTACCCCAGTGGATGAGAGGGTCGTATCCCTGCGCCTTCGGGTTGGGGATAGGTCTCTGACTGTCGTCTCGGCCTACAGGCCGAGCGGTAGTGCGGAGTACCCGGCCTTCTTGGTGTCCCTGTCGGGGGTGCTGGATAGTGCCCCTCCCGAGGACTCCATTATTCTGCTGGGGGACTTCAACGCCCACGTGGGAAACAACAGTGACACCTGGAGAGGCGTGATAGGGAGGGATGGCCTCCCCGATCTGAATCCGAGTAGTGCTTTGTTATTGGACTTCTGTGCTAGTCACGGATTGTCCTTAATGAACACCATGTTCAAACATAAGGGTGTCCATCAGTGCACTTAGAACCAGGACACCCTAGGCAGGAGGTCAATTATCAACTTTGTTGTCGTATCATCAGACATTCGGCTGCATGTTTTGGTGAAGAGAGGGGCTGAGCTGTCCACTGATCACCACCTGGTGTTGAGTTTGATCCGCTGGAGGAGGAAAAAGCCGGACAGACTTAGCAGGCCCAAGCGCATAGTGACGGTCTGCTGGGAACGTCTGGCGGAGCCCATGGCCAGGGATGTACTCAACTCCAACCTCTAGGGGATTCTGGGGGATAACTTTTATGGGCGGGATTTCTAGATGCAGCCAAGGGCCGGAGGGGGTCTGGTTTGGGGACCAGTGGATTTTGTCTCTTCTTTTTGCGGATGACATGGTCCTGCTGGCCCCCACTAGCCAAGACCTACAGCATGCGATGGGGCAGTTCGCAGCTGAGTGTGAAGCAGCTGGGATGAAGATCAGCTCCTCCAAGTCAGAAGCCATGGTACTCGACCGGAAAAGGGTGGCTTGTCCTCTTCAGGTTGGAGGGGAGTTCCTGCCTCAAGTGGAGGAGTTCAAGTATCTTGGGGTCTTGTTCACGAGTGAGGGAAGAACGGAGTGGGAGATCAACAGACGGATCTGTATGGCTGCCGCAGTAATGGGGGCACTGTGCCGGTCCGTTGTGGTGAAGAGAGAGCTGAGCCGAAAAGCGAAGTTCTCGATTTACCGGTCGGTCTACCCTCACCTACCCGTCCTACCCATACTACCCTCACCTATGGCCATGAACTTTAGGTCATGACTGAAAGAACGAGATCCCGGATACAGGCGGCTGAAATGAGCTTCCTCCGTAGGGTAGCTGGGCACTCCCTTAGAGATAGGGTGAAGAGCTTGGCCATCCGGGACGGGCTCGGAGTAGAGCCACTGCTCTTCCACATCGAAAGGAACCAGTTGAGGTTGCCTTCCTCGGGAGGTGTTCCAGGCACGTCCCACCAGGAGGAGGCCCAGGGGACGGCCCAGGACACGCTGGAGGGACTATGTCTCTCGGCTGGCCTGGGAATGCCTTGGGCTCCACCTGGAGGAAATGGGGGACATGTCTGGGGAGGGGGAAGTCTGAGTGTCTCTGCTGGGCCCGCAACTTGGTCCTGGATAAGCGGAAGACGACGAGTGAGTACGATAATAATACACATTCATGATCAGAAGTTTTAAAATGTTTAATCTAACATAAACAAGGCTTTGATGGGTTTTAGAGTCAATTTCAGAAGTCACTGAAATCCAGTTTAACAGTTAACGATTTAATACTGTTCTTTTTTCTATTTGGTTTATCTCAAAACCAATAAGTAATAATGACAAAAGATACACAGTAATTGGCACTAAGAAAACATGGATGCTGGTACAACAACAGTCAACTTGTGGTGACAGTCATGATAGCTATCTATTTATAACCTCCTTCATAAAGCTCTCACATAAAAACACAGAACTGACTGCAACATCAACATGTTCATTCTTTGAGGTTTATTTGTATGTCTAATTCCTTCCATTAGTAGTACATAATTTGAAGTTCATAGCAAGCACACCGAATGTATTAAAGTAACAGAGAAAAACTGTCCATATTAGAAAAGCAGTCAGGGTTCAAAATCAACCTATAATATTTCTTAGGTTTTTTTGTTTCCGCAATAAGGCTGACAGCTGCGTTTGGGTTTTTAACATTGTTATCTGCTTCAGGCACAACACATTTATAAATTAATTAGCATGTTGCTCTTTGTTCTTGAGCAGCCCAATAGCTTTGTTAGTACCTGTGTAATTACACTGTTGTTTGGCGATAGCAAAAGGACATTTACTTTATAGTTATTTTCATCTCATGTCACTTAAAAGCAACAGCTCACTCAGACATCAATGGCTGATACAACCAACATGGATCCAAGAATCTTAACTGGCTAGAAACCTCTCAAGTTGGATTCTCTGCCTCCCCACACTTCATGCAGATTTGAAAATTAAATTTGAATTATACTTTTACGGGAAAAGAAAACTTTGGATGACTAAGCAACAAGTCATATCCTTTTTTCTCCTTATCTCCGGTAAGATGCTTCCATTGTTTCTGATTCAGGAGTGATTCAACACATGTGTAGCATAGAGGCACCCACAAGATGTGACATTATTCCCCTTTCAGGTCATGTCCAGTGTCACCTAAAGTGTATTCTTGCAACACAATAATAATTGTTTTTTTTTTTATAATCCCAGAGTGAATTGAAGTAAAGAAACTGAGTATTATTTCCCGCTAGCTGTTAAAAATTTAGAATGTGAAATTATTCAGATTCAGATTCCTTTATTAGTCCCAAAGGGCGACTGATTCTTGCAGTCAACCTGTCTGTGATAACAGAAATACAATAGTGAATAATAAACACACACCGAACAATTAACATTCATGGTCAAGACCTTTTCCATACATACGCCATCCAAACACCTAAATTTCGGCATTTAACAGTCTTATGGCAGACGAGATATAGGAATATTTACAGGTCCTTCTCCACAAATTAGCATATTGGGATAAAGTTCATTATTTTCTATAATGTAATGATGAAAATTTAACATTCATATATTTTAGATTCATTGCACACTAACTGAAATATTTCAGGTCTTTTACTGTCTTAATACGGATGATTGTGGCATACAGCTCATGAAAACCCAAAATTCCTATCTCACAAAATTAGCATATTTCATCCGACCAATAAAAGAAAAGTGTTTTTAATACAAAAAACGTCAAACTTCAAATAATCATGTACAGTTATGCACTCAATACTTGGTCGGGAATCCTTTTGCAGAAATGACTGCTTCAATGCGGCGTGACATGGAGGCAATCAGCCTGTGGCACTGAGGTCTTATGGAGGCCCAGGATGCTTCGATAGAGGCCTTTAGCTCATCCAGAGTGTTGGGTCTTGAGTCTCTCAACGTTCTCTTCACAATATCCCACAGATTCTCTATGGGGTTCAGGTCAGGAGAGTTGGCAGGCCAATTGAGCACAGTGATACCATGGTCAGTAAACCATTTACCAGTGGTTTTGGCACTGTGAGCAGGTGCCAGGTCGTGCTGAAAAATGAAATCTTCATCTCCATAAAGCTTTTCAGCAGATGGAAGCATGAAGTGCTCCAAAATCTCCTGATAGCTAGCTGCATTGACCTTGCCCTTGATAAAACACAGTGGACCAACACCAGCAGCTGACACGGCACCCCAGACCATCACTGACTGTGGGTACTTGACACTGGACTTCTGGCATTTTGGCATTTCCTTCTCCCCAGTCTTCCTCCAGACTTTGGCACCTTGATTTCCGAATGACATGCAGAATTTGCTTTCATCTGAAAAAAGTACTTTGGACCACTGAGCAACAGTCCAGTGCTGCTTCTCTGTAGCCCAGGTCTGGGGAATGCGGCACCTGTAGCCCATTTCCTGCACACACCTGTGCACGGTGGCTCTGGATTTTTTTACTCCAGACTCAGTCCACTGGTTCCGCTGGTCCCCCAAGGTCTGGAATCGGCCCTTCTCCACAATCTTCCTCAGGGTCTGGTCACCTCTTCTCGTTGTGCAGCGTTTTCTGCCACACTTTTTCCTTCCCACAGACTTCCCACTGAGGTGCCTTGATACAGCACTCTGGGAACAGCCTATTCATTCAGAAATTTCTTTCTGTGTCTTACCCTCTTGCTTGAGGGTGTCAATAGTGGCCTTCTGGACAGCAGTCAGGTCGGCAGTCTTACCCATGATTGGGGTTTTGAGTGATGAACCAGGCTGGGAGTTTTAAAGGCCTCAGGAATCTTTTGCAGGTGTTTAGAGTTAACTCGTTGATTCAGATGATTAGGTTCATAGCTCGTTTAGAGACCCTTTTAATGATATGCTAATTTTGTGAGATAGGAATTTTGGGTTTTCATGAGCTGTATGCCACAATCATCCATATTAAGACAATGAAAGACCTGAAATATTTCAGTTAGTGTGCAATGAATCTAAAATATATGAATGTTAAATTTTCATCATGACATTATGGAAAATAATGAACTTTATCACAATATGCTAATGTTTTGAGAAGGACCTGTATGCCGGTTTGTTTTCTGCATGATTTCTGGCGCATGATGCTGCTGACTTGAAGGCATCATAATAAATTCCAGCCCAAGACATGATTAGAATGGTATAAAATACTTTTTTGCTTTCTGGACCAACCTGAGTTTTCCAAAGAGAACCGAAGTTTTGTTTGGACTCTAATGACGTCATTTAGACAACTTTTGTGTCTAAATGTCATCATGTAATGTAAAAGAAAAAGCTTAAAACACTCGCAATAAAAGTTTAATTGAAAAGTACATCAGATATTTCTGCTGATGTTAAAAGAGTTGAGTTTCCTCAGCAGATGTATTCTTTTATTTGCTTGCTTTGCAATGTTGCTAGTTTGAATTTTAGCTGTGAGTCAAACACAGTGCCCAAATATTTGTATGTTTGCAGTTTGTACATCTTCAACATGAATGATGCTTGCCTTGGGGTTGACACTGGATTTTTTAAACTCTATTATCATTTTTTTATTCTTTGATCAAGGAAGCTCTCATCTCACCACCTGGTGAATTCAGAGAGGGTACAGCCAGGTATAATTGGTGGCCACGAGCAAGGAAAAATAATAATGTGTCATCTGAAAGCTTGACAAGACAGCTGTTTTCCTGAGAGGCTCTACAGCTGTCTGTATGGAGCATGAAAAGCAGGGGAGAAAGGACACAGCCCTAGGGAGAGCCCATGTTTGAAAATATGACAGAGGACATGAGTCCATTTACAAAGACCTGCTGGAATCTGTTAAGAAGTTTCAGATTATTTTTAAACTCTGATCAAAAGACGAGGTAATGAGAATATAACCTGTTGATTAAAATATGAGGTTGCATCTTGTTAAAAGCAAAACTAAAATCAACAAATAAACGTCTAGCATGAGATTTTGGCTTTTCTAAGTGGTTACAAAATCTATCTAAAATAAAAATCATCCTCCACACCTTTAGCCGCCTAAGAAACAAAATGCAATGGATCCAGATTTTCAGAATGGAATGAGATAATCTCCTCCTCCACAATTTTCTCAAGGGTTTTCACTAGAGGTGTCATTGGCCTAAATTCTATTAACTCCTTGGGTTTTTTTGATTTGGGGATAGGAATTATTGTGATTGATTTCTTTCGATGTGGTAGGTATCTGACCACTCTCTACAAACATTTGAAAATTTGTTGTAAGGATTCTACCTGGCTGGTTGGCGCAATACTGCAATGTGCGTCCAGAAATGGCATTAAGGCCTGCTGCCTTCCATAAACTTATTTTTTTAGACAGGGTTATAACTTGTTTCAGAGATATATTTTTGAGGTCTCAGTGTCTTCCTTAACTTAGCGACATCATCTGACAGTGGATTTTCAAATCTAGAAAAGAAGATGTTAAAGGCATCTAGCAAGTCAGCCAAGTCCACACCCTTTATCCCAGTTAGCTCTCTGGTTTTACTGATAGGCTGGTTGATAGCTGCCATAGACTTTATTCCTTTCAAGGCTGCCCTTAGATCCCAACTACTGTAATCCTGATCCCCAAAGCTGAATCAAAGGACATTGTGCAAATGTTTTCACACCCTTGAGAAAATGAAGTTAGATGAATCAACAGGCTGCCTACATGTGACGCCTGGAAGAAGGAGAGTCAGATTTCTTTGGCCCCAAAAGCTTGGATCGTTTATTTCAGGGATCCACAACCCTGAGCATTTTGAGAATTGGTACCAGGCCACAGAGCAACGTAGCATTTGAGTGGTTTTATTTTGAGTGCTTCATCCAGTCTGCTTTAGAACTATTAAGATATGAAGTGAAAGGGAACAGGAAGACAAACACCTGAGCCAACATGAAGGAGGGAGCATCTAGTTGAGTTCCATGGTGTGTTGTGGCTTTTGTGGTGATACAGTGAAATGTGCAAAACCGCCCCACCCAGTTTACAAAGTCACCTGGGACACCAAGTCCCGTCTGTGGGGACCAAAAGGTTGGAGACCTCTGGTTTATGTTACTGGGCACTGAGATTAATTTAATTTCCCTTTGGGATTAATAAAGTATTTTTGAATTGAATTGAATTGATTCATGGCCACCGGTTAATTTGAGGACAAGGAGCCGACTGGGGTGGACTCTTTTTCCACTGTGTCGGTATTCTTATAAGAGTTAGCTGAATAATCAGAAAAAAAAAAAATCCACACAGGCTTAAGGAAAAGTATAAAAAAGGTCTTACAGCTCTAAAAGTAGTGGTGAGCTGTGAGCATTATCATGCTTGGCTTGTCTTCACACCCTGTAAACTCTGTATCTCACAATGCTCTGTGGTTATCCTTGCAGCTGTTGCACCTGGGTATACCATAATTATTTCTTCCAGTAAACGTTCCATTCAAGTCGGTTCTAAAGAGCATCTTCTTTAGCAATGACCATTCATGTCTTACCCACTTGTGAGGGTGCCAATGACTGTCTGCTGGGCAAGGTTCAAGTTGGCTGTTTTTCATTTTTTTTTGATGATGTTCTGATTTATTGAGATGTACCTGTATTTTACCCAAATCTGAGGGAATGGTCTTAATTAAATAATAGCAAAGTAGGCAAGCACCTGCAAAACATAGAATTTCAAAAAAATATGGCTTCTATAATAGGAAATAATATTAACATGAAATTCAGTTTTTGGTATGATCTTTGCAAATCTCTGACCAGTAAACCCCAGAAAACCTGTGAATTTAACTAAGTCCAACAATGTCATTCACAAAAAGGTTTGTTGTCATATTTTTTTCAGTATTAGTTTTTGAGCATGCCAGTTGCATACATTTCCCCTGTTATATTCAAAGTAAATTTAAAGTCACCATAGCAACAGCCAAAAAAATTCTGCTTTCTATTATTAGCAGAAAGAGAATGGCATTCTTACATCAACATGTAATATGTAGCTTCATTAAAGACTGTTGAAGAACTGAACTAATTTTAATCCTCCTTGCAATTACAATGAACAAGTTGTTTTTTTCATGAAACAAGAGCTACATTTTGCACAGTCTGAAGTAAAAGAATTCCTTGATAACTGTGGCCTATAACGAGATGTTGTTTGCAAAACACCACCTGATAAAGTGATTTAAATTAATCCTGTCGTTTTCAATTACACAGCATGCTCATGTTTTTTGTACTTGGTCTGCTCCCACAAATAAGTTTTCCTCATGAGCAAGTCAATACTGAGCCATTAAAATGTGTGAAATTGAATAGTTTTATCTTATTTGTGAGAGCACCGTGTTTAGAGATAAGAGACCAAATTTGGGAACATGGAATGTTGTTCTTTTTTATCTTTAGCTAATAATACATGCATAAAATACTTCCAGCTTTTACTTTTTCTGTGTCTTTTATAATCAGATATTCAATTTATTTGTTGCTGGGTTGCTTTAAATAATCTACTCCTCACCTCTATTAACATTACTTTCACACCATGCCATCTCATATCTGCACCTCTTGGTGATTGTTCACTTCTGCAGCACTCTTCAGTCATCATCATCTGTTGTAAAGAAAGGATTGTAATAAATGTATCTTTTATTGCAGTACTATAATCTCCCCTTGAAAAACTTAGAAATCCAACCTTTATTTTGAGTAAATGTATTCACCGTGGGAAAAGTTTCACAATGAATGATATATTTTTTAACATCAAATCATGTGTATGATACTTATTGGCACCCTTGCTATGAATACTTAGTGGATACTTTTTATGCCAAAGGACAGCCTGTTCTCTTTTCTTGTTACAGAGAGTGGGATCTCTAGGAAATAAACCATGCTGATTTTAAGCCTGGTGAACCATTTCTATGTTAGGCCATATGTTTTATTACATACTGCTAAAAGACCTATTGAACATCTATTTTCAGTTTATTGTTAAAGTAGTGAAGATTATTACGTAAAATGTTTTGACATTTCAAATAGCTCATGTTACCATGCACTCCAACATGTTTCCAAGGGCCTTTAGAAGAGAAACAGGCATCACAGCATCACACATCCTAAACCATATGTAGGTGTGAACCCCTTTCTCACATATTTATGGTTTGTTTTATGCCAGATGTAAAATCTGCAGTATTCTTAGATGCTCCTATTAACTTAAAAAAAGCACCGGAACAATGATAATAAAAAGATGCCTCTGTTGCTTTTATTTTATATAACTTTATGGGGGTACCAATAAGTGTGACTCTTGCTATTTTGTAAAAAATAATTATTTCTTAAGTTAGATCATTTTTTCCTTTGAAATTTGCAATCAAACTCCATTTTGGATGCTTCTATTATTTTTTGTAAAATCCAATAAAAGCCATATTTGTTTCAATGATTTTACACTTTGGTGCCAATACCTGTGAAGGGTGCTGTATAAGTACTAGAAACCTGAAATTCTTGAATATTCAGATATATAATTAAGAAACTATTTCCAACATCTGCTCAACACAAATAATTTGATATATCTTATAAAACAAGTATATCAGGTTAAATGTTTCCTACATATTTTCTTCACTTACTTACCAATAGGTGCACTCTTTCATTCCCACCTTCCTTCTTCTTCTGACCCAAGCTGTCAGATCTGAACACTCCAGGGTATTTAGCAGTGTTTTACCCCACTGAACCCTGATCCACCTCACAGCTCCTCAGGGGCATTTTCTCATGGCCCAACCTGATTGTGAGCTCTCCAGCTGGGGTGGACAGCCTCAGGGGCTAAGAGGTGGTGATTCTACTCTCAGACAACAACAGCATGAAAAGCTTGAGACAACGAGAATACCCAAGGACCTTGTGGTATATTTACACACAGGCACTTTTGCCCCGTGCACTCAGCCAACAGTGACACACAAGTAAACAGAGAACAGTTTTGTCAAAACATCAATGCTAGGTTAGGATAAAAATCAAGGGAAAAAACCTTAATTTTATTAGCAGCATCTTTGTCACTGGTGCCTTAAATGAAATGTATTAATAATAATTTACAAAATGGGAAACTTAGTGAAGCCATTTTAGCTGCATGTTTTAGATGCTTGTTTACAGCTTTCTGCAGGAATGTAATGACCATACCATATCTTTTTTTATGTCAGACAAAAGACTGTGCACAGTGTATCTGTTGTATACACGATCTGCATGGTTAACATCTGGAAACACAGCTAATTTAATATCTCACTCTTGTTCAAAGAGTCCGAGCCCAAGATATAGAAGCCAGAAGGGAATGAAATGGCTCTGCTGGCTTTGCTGTAAACTTTGAAATAAAAGAGTAAGGAGTTAGTGGGCACTTTTATGTTTAATCTGTGCTACTGATCATTAAGTGAAGCGCTGTGCTCTCTGCCTAAGGGATCAGTGTTTTTTTTATTATAAAGGCGGTAATCTCTAGTAATCATAATCAGCCCGGAATTTTCTTTTTATCAGCACAGAATCGGCCAGTCTTGTCCTAAGGGCTGTGTTGTTATCCTGTCACTGTATATGTGTGTGTGTGTGTGTGTGTGCCTGTGCCTGTGTTTGAGTGAGTGAGTGAATGCATGTATATTTTAGCAATATTCCACCTACAAGGAAAATCACTGCTAAAGATAAAAGGTTTAATACACAGCACATTGCAGTTTGTTGCATATGATGCTGCATAGCCTCAGATTATTCATTATAGGTATGCTGACCCCTGTACACTGCAAAAAGCACCATCAACTGGTATGTCAGCATCTGAAATTCAATTCAGTTTTATTTATATAACGCCAATTCACAACATGTCATCTCAAGGCACTTCACAAAGGGTTTGGAATGGTGCGGAGTAGTTGAGGAGGTTAGAATAAACTAATGAGTGTTAGAGTTTGGCCATTTTAGAATGGGCTATGTGTAGGGGTACTAAGTAAAATAATAAACTGATAAAGTTTGTCCATCTAGAGCCCAGTGGTGGCCATTGTTATACTAAAAACTACAAGGATTGGGGGTATCTCTCTTTGTCAGACTGATTATAACCATTGGAAAAGAGAAAGTGTCGCACAGGTAGCAGATATGGAGGGTATGTTTGCACTTCAATCATAACTGAGCCAGTTTAGCCTAAACCTGACTCCCCCTTACTCCATCCAACATAGAGGGAGGAAGGCAGAGGTAAAAATAATTGTCAAATGTTGTTTCCTGTTGCATTGTGTGAAATGTGGGTAACTTTAAAATGGTCTAAGTCAATTCAATCAAATCATACAGATTTCAAGTCAGGTACATACATTCCAATTAGTCCTAACTATCGAACATTGCAGTCAGTGTCATTTTGTTTGCAATAGATCTGACCCATATACAGAGAACACTCCGGAGAACAGAATATATAAAAGGATGTTTATTGTGACAAAGATTATCAGGAATGTAACGGATGATTCTCCAACTGTATGGGAAGAAGGGAAGAGCACTGGTGAAAAATAGGGAACTGGATAATGTCGAACTAAGAACAAGGAATTAATGCAAACAAGAGAACAGCTTACTAAATAGGTGTGGTCAGGTCGCCAGGTGAAGAGACATTCAGGATCCAGGTTTGTAGAAGGTTCTTTAGGTGCTGTTCAGCGTGAGCTCGGAGCAAAACAGGAATAAGTTTGGTGTGCAGATGCTTACGTTGGAGGGTGGACAGGGTACACTTGCGACTTGGTCCAGGAGTCGAGGGTAGCAGAAAACTGCCAGCTAGATGCGAATTCAAACGAAGACAGTAAATAGGACATGAAATCCTGAGAACGTAGATAGCCTTGATCATCCAGAAAGACTTCCGGACACGTAGTCAGTATTCGGTGACATAAACCCAGGTTTCAGGTTTACTTAGCCTGCGAAGGAGCATAAACAATGTTACACGAGGACGAAGAACAAAGCATAGATTTAGTGTTTGGCTTGAGCTTGTTACCAGTGTGGCCAAAAAACTCTGGCATCGAAGTGCTGGCAGCCTCCTGCTTAAGTACTCCTCAAAGTAATCAGTAGAATAAGTCGCTGAACACATGTAGCAAGCACAAAACACAAACACAACCCAGATCCTGACAGTCAGATTCAGATATTTATTTAAATTGGTTAAAAAGTTCTTCTGTCTAAGGAAACCCAGCAGGTTGCATCCAGTCAGTGACTTGTAGCAGTCACTCCTCCTGGATGAGCATGTAGAGACAGTCGCTGGCATTGTGTTGTTGCAGCAGTCCCTCATACTGAGCATGCATGTAGCGACAGTGGAGAGGAAAAACTTCCTTTTAACAGGAAGAAACCACCAGCAGAACTAGGCTCAGTGTGAGCGGCCATCTGCTACGACCGACTGGGGGTTTGAGAGAACAGAGCAGAGATAGAAAAAGAACACAGAAGCAGAACACAGCAATGGAAGAGGGTGGTCTTTTCTGATGAATTACACTTTTTTACAGCATGTGGATGTTTGGATGCATGTGCATTACTTGGGAAAAATTAGAATGCACTATTGTTAGAAGGCAAGCTGGTGGTGGCAGTATAATGCTTTGGGCAACATTCTGTTGGAAAACCCTGGGTCTTCCATCCATGTAAATACTACTTTGACACTTACCGCCAGCTATGCTCTCACTCATCTCAAGTGAAAGCTCCAGGCAGGTACAAGTTTTCTAATTGATATCCCCCCAAAAACTGTGGCATTTGTGTTGTAGTAGGTACAGTCATGCTAAAAGCACTCCCTTTCTTTTGTTTGTATTTGTGTATATCAGTATCTAACTTGAGGTTAGATTTAAATCATTTTGGAAGACCTGATTATTCATATGTTAAAACCCAGGAATTGACAGGGTGTGAGCTTTTTTTTTTTTTACCAAGACCATGTTGGTCAGTTGTTTCCTCATCATCTTTGCCAATTTCAGATTCTGATTTCAGCTAAGAAATTTGTATTGCTTTTATTACAGTTATGTCTACAATACCTTATAAAAGTATAAATAGCTCTTGAGCTTTTTTATGTCACAACAACAAGCTAGGTATGACACACAGCAAACATGTGAAAAAATGTCTTCTGGTCACATGAGACCAATATTTAACATTCTGCCCTACATGCAAAACACTATCTGTGGTGTGAAAGCATGCACACCACCCTGAACACATAATACCCATGGTACAACATGGTGGTGGCAGTGTCATGGTTTGGGGAAACTTTTCCTCAGCAGGGATGGGATAGCTGGTCAGACTTACAGGGAAGATGACTGGAGTTTATTACATGATAATACTGGAAAAAATTAATCTTTCGGAAGCTGCAAAAGACTTTACACCAGGGCAGAGGTCCACCTTCCAGCAGGACAACAATGCTAAACATACAGCCACAGTTATGAATCAAATGTGTGTAACAAACCTATTTAACATAATAATGTTGGACACAGAAGGGATCTGTATATGTGGAGGAGATCTCTACATGACACTAAATTTCAATTTAGGAACAGTAGAAATAAAAAAAACATTTACGGAAATTTTTAAACACTGCTCTGGAAGAATCTGGTTTGGTAGTTGCTTGGAGACCTCTGCACCTATTTAAAAGGGTATACACACACTATTCAGCCCCGCATGCAGTTCATTTTAGAATTGACTATTTTCTCATCATAAAAGAGGATTGTTATATATCATTGGACTGCGACATTGGGGTTTACGACATTTCAGATCACAATGCAATATATTTGACAATTCAGGTAGATACCCCTAAAAGAAATAAGGCATGGTGTCTTAATGTCGCCACTCTTAGCAACAAAAAGATAGTCAAGGAAATTAATAAGGAAATCTACATTTTTATCAGGGAGAATGATAACGGTGAAGTTGGCCTCTTTGATTTTATGGGACTTTTTTAAAGCTGTCTTATATGGGAAAATAATTCCAATGAGGGCACATCTTAAAAAGATCAGAATGGAAACATATAAACACCTGATTAACAATTTGAAGGACATAGAACAAACGTTTAGGATTAATAAAGACCATAGTTTACAAATTCAAGTAGGAGAATTAAGAAGAAAAATAGATATACTGTTGGGACAAGACGTAGACAAAAAAAGTAAGATTTGTAAAACAACAGTATTATGAATTTGGTCCCAAAGCTACTAAACGTCTGGTTTGAAGGTTGAGAATATAACAATTACACTCATCTATAAATCAAATAAAAAATCCAGCCATTCACAAAGTAACAACTGACCCAAAAGATATGAACAAATATTTAAAGATTACTACAGAAAAACTTTACTCATGGCACCATAATAAACGATTAATTAGTGACTTTCTGTACTCACTAGACTTACCTAATATAGGAGAACTGCAAAATAAAACAATTACAAGATAAATTACAATAGAATAACTAAATAAGACACTGAGCAGATCAAAGACAAATAAATCACAAGGCAGCGATGGCTTTTTGGTAGAATGATATAAACAATTTTGGGATAAGCAAAAACCGCTTTTGTTGAGATCTTTTAATTTAACCCTTAAGGAAGGACAGACACCCCCTCCTGGAAAAAAGCTAATATACGGTATCTCTAATTCCTAAAGAAAACAAAGACAGGGAAGAATGCATAAATTATAGAATAATATCCATTCTGATTGTTGATTACAAATTATTTACTACAATTATCGCTGAAAGAATAGAAACATTTATAGCAGATTTCATTAATGAGGATCAGTGTGGACTCATACCAGTCAGAAAATCCAGAGACAACATTAGAAGAACGTTATACAATACAGACCAGAAGTTTGGACACACCTTCTCATTCAAAGAGTTTTCTTTATTTTCATGACTATGGATATTGTAGCTTCACACGGAAGGCATCAAAACTATGAATTAACACATGTAGAATTATATACTGGACAAAAAAGTGTGAAACAACTGAAAATATGTTTGATTACTGCTCCGCACACTCTTGGCATTCTGTTGATGAGCTTCAAGAGGTAGTCACCTGCAATGGTTTTCCAACAGTCTTGAAGGATTTCCCAGAGATGCTTAGCACTTGCTGGCCCTTTTGCCTTCACTCTGCGGTCCAGCTCACCCCTTTCCATCTCGATTGGGTTCAGGTCCGGTGTCTGTGGAGGCCAGGTCATCTGGCGCAGCAACCCATCCCTCTCCTTCTTGGTCAAATAGCCCTTACACAGCCTGGAGGTGTGTTTGGCGTCATTGTCCTGCTGAAAAATAAATGATGGTCCAAATAAATGCAAACCAGATGGAATAGCATGCCGCTGCAAGATGCTCTGGTAGCCATGCTGGTTCAGTATGCCTTCAATTTTGAATAAATCCCCAACAGTGTCACCACCAAAGCACCCCCACACCATCACACCTCCTCCTCCATACTTCATGGTGGGAACCAGGCATGTAGGGTCCATCCGTTCACCTCTTCTGCGCCGCACAAAGATATGGTGGTTGGAACCAAAGATCTCAAACTTGGACTCATTAGACCAAAGCACAGATTTCCACTGGTCTAATGTCGATTCCTTGTGTTCTTTAGCCCAAACAAGTCTCTTCTGCTTGTTGCCTGTCCTCAGCAGTGGTTTCCTAGCAGCTATTATACCATGAAGGCCTGATTCACACAGTCTTCTCTTAACAGTTCTTCTAGAGATGTCTGCTGCTAGAACTCTGTGTGGCATTGACCTGTTCTCTAATCTGAGCTAGTGTTAACTTGCGATTTCTGAGGCTGGTGACTCTGATTAACTTATCGTCCGCAGCAGAGGTGACTCTTGGTCTTCCTTTCCTGGGGCGGTCCTTATGTGACCCAGTTTCTTTGTAGCGCTCGATGGTTTTGCGACTGCAATTGGGGACAATTTCAAAGTTTTCCCAATTGTTCGGACTGACTGACCTTCATTTCTTAAAGTAATGATGGCCACTCGTTTTTCTTTACTTAGCTGCTTTTATCTTGCCATAATACAAATTCTATTAGTCTATTCAGTAGGACTATCAGCTGTGTACTGTATCGACCTCCTGCACAACACAACTGATGGTCACAACCCCATTTATAAGGCTTGAAATCCCACTTATTAAACCTGACAGGGCACACCTGTGAGGTGAAAACCATTTCAGGTGACTACCTCTTGAAGCTCATCAACAGAATGCCAAGAGTGTGCGGAACAGTGATCAAAGCAAAAGGTGACTACTTTGAAGAACCTAGAATGTAAGACATATTTTCAGTTGTTTCACACTTTTTTGTTCAGTATATAATTCCACATGTGTTAATTCATAGTTTTGATGCCTTCAGTGTGAAGCTGCAATATGCATAATCATGGAAATAAACACAACTCTTTGAATGAGAAGGTGTGTCCAAACCTTTGGTCTGTACTGTACATACTGCATAAAATCAACAGAGATAAATAAGTGCGGCCTTAACAAGCCTCAATGCTGTAAAGGCATTTAATAAGGTAGAGTGGAAGTTTTCGTAACGCTAGAAAGATTGGATACAGTCAGTCAGTCATTTCTACCGCTTATTCCATAGTGGGTCACGGGGGAGCTGGTGCCTATCTCCAGCAGTCTATGGGCGAGAGGCAGGGTACACCCTGGACAGGTCGCCAGTCCATCGCAGGGCAACACACAAACAACCATGCACACACTCATTCATACACCTAAGGGCAATTTAGAGAGACCAATTAACCTAACAGGCATGTATTTGGACTGTGGGAGGAAGCCAGAGTACCCAGTGAGAACCCACACATGCACAGGGAAAACATGCAAACTCCATGCAGAAAGACCCCTGGCCAGGAATCGAACCCAGGACCTTCTTGCTGCAAGGCAACAGTGCTACCAACTGCGCCACCATGCAGCCCTGGATACAGTGAAGACCCAATAGAAGTCATAAAGGCACTATTTCAACAACCCACAGCAAGGATAAAGGTAAATGGTTCCTTGTCAGAGCGTTTTGAATTAAGCAGACTCTTCGCACTATAAGCGTTTAGCCCAGGCAGTTCAGCAGGACAAGAGGTTAAGGGGTCAATTTACGGGAAAACGAGCACAAAATAATTTTGATTGCAGACGGCGTCATGCTGTATCTTGGATTTCTGGACTCAACCCATCCTAGACTTGAAGAGGTATTAAACGAGTTTAATCAGTACGTAGAATATAAACTTATTTTTACTAAAACTCAAATTATTCACTTGAACTACATACCGGGAGATGAAGTAAGAAATACATTTAAGATAAAATGGAAAACAAAATTACTTAAGTACTTAGCGGTAATCATAACCAAAAACCAGAATTTAATGTCCAGTGCTAACTATAATTCACTCAATGCAAGTTTCAAAACATATTTGGAGAGATGGGCCACTTGACTTTACCAGTAATATAGCAGTGGTGAAGAAAAATATTTGACCAAGACTTCTATATGTATTTTCTCATTAGAATCAAAAATTTTTTAGACAATGAATTTATATCGTTGAATTTTTATCCTGTTCAGTTATGTATGTGATTTTTTTTTTGTACTTAAAATTTGCAAGCAGAAATTCGCTTGCAAAAATTGGACTGTAGAAATTCACCATTCATCCATCCATCCATCCATCCATTGTCTAGACCCAGAGAGACCCAGACTCCCCTCTCACCAGCCACTTGGGACAGCTCGTCCATGGGAATCCCAAGGCATTCCCAGACCAGCCAAGAAACATAGTCCCTCCAGCGTGTCCTGGGTCTTCCTCTGGGCCTCTTCCCACTGGGACATGCCCGGAACACCTCATCAGGGAGGCGTCCAGGAGGCATCCTAACCAGAGCCCGAGCCACCTCAAATGGCTCCTTTCAACGTGGAGAAGCAGCAGCTCTACACTGAGTCCCTCCCGGATGACCAAGCTTCTCACCCTATCTCTAAGGGAGAGCCCAGACACCCTGCGGAGGAAACTTATTTCGGCCACTTAAATTTGTGATCTCGTTCTTTCGGTCACAACCCAAAACCGACCGGTAAATCGAGAGCTTAACTTTTTGACTTTTTAGCAGAGACACAATCCTACATCCACCGAAACGGAACCTCTCGACACCTTGGCTGTGCCTAGAAATTCTGTCAAGTCATGAACAGAATCGATGACAAAGGGCAACCTTGGTGGGCTCCAACCCTCACCGGAAACGTGTCCGACTTACTGCCTGCAATGCAGACCAAGCTCTGACACCGGTCATACAGGGACCTAATAGCCTATATCAAAGGGCCTGGTACCCCATACTCCCGGAGTACCCCCCACAGGATTCCCTGAGGGACATGGCCGAACGCCTTCTCCAAATCCACAAAGCACATGTAGACTGGTTGGGCGAACTGCCATGCACCCTACAGGACCCTGCTGAGGGTGTAAAGCTGGTCCAGTGTTCCACAGCCAGTTCGACTATCTGACGGACCCTTCTCTCCTAAACCTCCGAATAGACCTTACCAGGAAGGTTTAAGAGTGTGACTCCCCTATAGTTGGAACACACTTTGGTCCCCCTTTTTGAATAGGGGGAACACCACCCTAGTCTGCCAATCCAGTGGAACTGCCCCCAATGTCCACGTGATGGTGCAGAGTTGTGTTAACCAACAAAACCCTACAACATCCAGAGCCTTAAGGAACTCCGGGAGAATCGCATCCACCCCCGGGGCCTTACCACTGAGGAGGTTTTTAATCACCTTGGTGACCTCAGCACCAGAGATTGGAGAGCCTGCCCCAAAGTGCCCAGGCTCCGCTTCCTCGGTGGAAGACGTGAAGGTGGGACTGAGGAGGTCTTCGAAGTACTCCGCCCACCGACCCACAACGTCCCAACAGAGGTCAACCTCTTCCCCTCAAGATGCCGGATGGTGGACCAGAATTGCCTCGAAGCCATACAGAAGTCGTTTTCCATGGCCTCTGAACTCCTCCCATGCCCGAGTTTTTGCCTCAGAAACCAACCATGTCGCTTGGACTGCCGGTACCCATCAGCTGCTTCCAGAGTCCCACAAGCCACAAAGACCCGATAGGACTCCTTCTTAAGCCTGACAGCATCCCTCACCGCTGATGTCCACCAGCGGGTTGAGGATTGCCGTGACAGGAACCATTAACCTTGCGACCACAGCTCCGGTAAGCCGCCTTGGCAATGGAGGTGCGGACCTGTTTGCCTTGGGTGACCCTACCAGGGTCATAAAGCCCCTGACAACATAGCTCCTAGGATTATTGGGACACTCAAACCCCTCCATGGTTGACCTTGTGGTAACTCATGCCAAAGCAATCGGCACTAGATCAAGTCAAGCGGCTGATAATGCATCTTAACATTGGATGCCACCTGCCAAAAAAAGAAGAAAAAGAGTCGAGTGGCTTTTAGCCAATCAAATTATGCTCATTTGATCACATAACTCACCAGTTCGCTTGTGCAGAGGCTTTTCTTTTGACACAGAAGGAAGCGACGAAGGAGAAATTGGCTTCCAGCTGTAGCTTCTGATTCAGGAAACAGTTAAAGGGCAATTTCACTTAATTTTTCATTACCTTGAGCATCTTTAATCAGCTCCAACTCAAAAACTACAGGTATGTAGTACTTAGACACTTTAAACGTGGACTAGATTATTCTACACTAATAGCAGAATCCTGTAAACTAATTTTGGATTTTTGAAAGTTTTATTTGATTTGTGAAAATTTCATAAAGGGCCATATCTGTGCTTTTTTCCATTTGGACCAACTGGTTCTGCTCCAAAACTTGCTCCAAAACCTGCCCTTTAACTGCGCAACTATTTCTGCCATGAGACAAAATGGTGTCAAGGTGGGGAGGTATGAGGCACAAATATGGTTTTCCACGCTACAGCTGCCAAAAGATAAAGGGGAAATGTCTCTTCTGTACCTAAAACTATATTTTCAAGCAGCACAGCTTACACCTATCTGTCATTGGTGTGATAATAAGGATGAGGCCTGGTGGAAAGAGATGGATGCCCAAATCCCTCGCTATAACATACAAGCGACACTTGGAAAGGAAAAGCTGAATAGCTCCCTCAGAAATGAAATAGATCATGTTACTGTGTTCTCAATAGAAACTTGTTAAGGTGGATTGTCCTCGATGCAGGCTTTGGACCGGGTGCAAAGGACTCCAAAGACTGGATGAGAAAGAGTCTGACAGCCTATTGTCTGGTCATTAAAAATAATAGGATGAGAAGTTTTCAAGACAAATAAAACCAGGACCTCCGTAGATATCTTCAATTAAGAGATTACTACAATAAAGAAAATAAGGGGACAGCCGCCGGAGAAGTTAATCTGGTTATTGAAAAAATATGTGAAGAATATTACAAAAAAACACTAAGATTATCTCTAATCTTTATCACAGTCTAATGTATAATCTCAGGTGTACTTCTTTTATGGAAAAGGGAATGGGAATAACAGAGGAGGACTGGTATTGCATTTGGACTTTAGCACAAACCTCAACAAACTCAGCGCAGTGGAGAGAATTAAACTGGAAATGTGTCATTAGGTTTTTTATTACTCCACTTGTGAAGAGGAAACATCTTAAATTACAACAGACCCACTGGAGAAAATGTGGTACAGTCAAGGCTCATCATTCTCATACCTTCTGGACTAATTTTGGACATATATAAATAGAACCCTACAAAAAGTTATTGGAGACAGTGTACCAAAGGAATGTACTGTGATGTATTTGGGATATATTGCTAAAGTGGTACGGAAGGAAGATTCTCCTAACGGCAGCCCGGATGGATACTCCAGATCAACGTCAGTGGATTAACATAGTACCGGGCATAGCCCAAATGGAAAAACTGCTGGAGAGATTTTTGATTACTGATTTTTATTTGTAAAAAATTTAAACCATTTTTGATTTATTTCTTCTTCTTTCACATAGAAGTCAAATAAAATACAGTTTTAAAGTTTTTCGTTTGATGAGACACTTTTGGAGGGCACTACACGGGTCGGAAAATAAGGGATTTAACAAAGGACTGTAACTCGAGACATTGATGGAAAACAAATCAACAACAAAATCTACAAACCACAACAACCTTCCGATCTTATTTCTAAGTTTATCTTTTTACTACTAAATCCAGGCACGTGATGTCGCCCGGTACGGCGGAGCCGGAGTTCCACCCTGGAACCAGGCCTGGGGTTGGGACTCGTCACAGAGCGTCTGGTGGCCGGGTTGTTCCTTGTGGGACCCGGCCGGGCCAAGCCCGAACGAGAAGCCATCCCCCAGTGGACCCACCACCTGCACCGGGAACCATGAGAGATCAGTGCAAAGAGGATCGGGCAGCAGACGAAGGTGGCGACCTGATTTCTGGATGCTTAGACTGGCTCTAGGGATGTGGAGTGTCATCTCGCTGGGGGGGAAGGAGCCTGAGCTTGTACGGGAAGTCGAGAGATATCAGCTAGAAATAGTCAGGCTCGCCTCCATTCACATCGAGGGCTCTGGAACCCAGCTGCTCAAGAGCGGTTGGACTCTCTTCTAATCTGAAGTGGCCCTAAGGGAGAGGCGGCGGGCTTGGGTGGGCTTGCTTGTTGCCGATATCCCATAGGGGCAACCAGCTCCAGGACCCAGGAGGTGGTCCCCTTCCTTGTGGGGGTGGAGACAGGCAGACCACCCCAGCACCTGAACATGGGCTGAGCTAGCCTGGTCTGGTGCCTGAAACTGAGTGACCCTGGCCCAGACCCTGATCCCCTGCTCCGACCCCAATCCCCAACGAACCCCATCCTCATCCAGAGAAGGGACCATGTACAAATGAAGGGTCTACATGGTCCAAACTAGCCCACCAACCAGAGCCGCCACAGGATGACACAGTCCCAACCCCGCAATGAATTCCAATCCTAACCCCATGAACCCCCCACCCCAATGAACCCCAACATGAATTTTCCCACAGAGCCACCCCCAACCAGGACACAGATATGAAACACATGCCCCTGAACCTAAATCCCCTCCCCACAGCACAGGGGCACACCCCCACAGATGAGCTCAGTCCCTGAAAAGCAGATGAAGCCACACTCACACGGCGCAAGCTCCACACACAGCCCTCCTCCAAGCATCCCCGCCGCATCCTGACCCCACCACAAAGGGCACCTCGATGGCAAGGCAAAGGAGCACCGCGCCCACAACGGAACCCCCGACCCCACACCAAGATGGGACAAACTCACCCAGCAAGAGGTCCCCAGCCAGCCAGGGACGGCGTCCCTCACCACGCCCCTCACAACCACACAAACACACCACTTCACTGCCACTGCAACGATAGCCCAGGGAGAAACATTATCCAGCTCAGCTCTACCATCGCCGCTCAGCCGATCCAAATGCCGGTAACCCCACATCCAAGAAGAGGACACAAGCGCCCCACCCCACACACTGCAGCCCCTATATGCCACCCTCTAGCTCGCCGCCCTGTCCCCCCACCCCAGACTCAACAGTCAGCAGAGCAGCACACCGCCAAGCCCACTCAACCATCCAGCCAGCGCCAGCAGCCCCAGTCCCAGCCCGTCAGTTCATGAGATGGAAACATGCACCAGCCGGGTAACCGAGCTGGGTAGGTCAACCACTCCAGGTCAAGGCTAGTAAGCCTTTTTCAGTGATTGATTGATCGATTGGTAGTGCCTCCATACTCCACTAGGGGGCTTTTCCACTCTCTCCTCATAGCATTAAACCACTGCATGAGAGAAGCGACTAATAATTACTTGTGTGATTCTTTCTCTCCTATGTTCAGGTAATGGTGACCAAAATATGATACATTTGTAATCTGTAAGGGGGTTAAGACATTTTATAGGTAACCCTTCGTTGTTTTGTGAGATTAAGAAGGATTCTATCATAGTTTTAGGTGAAGCCTGACATAACATTTCTGTGTCTCAGTTGTGTCCTAGAAAATGGCAGTTTAGTTAGCAGCAGGAGCTAGGAATGTGCCTATTGTCATTTATTCTGTGAGGAAACATGTTAAAGGGTGAATAGTAAGCAGTTTATTATTTTGGTTTATTAATGAGCTCTTTCATCCACTGTGTGACATTGAGCAGTAAATGTAAATAAACTATGTTCATTTCTGTGGTTGTCAAAATAAGGTGAGATCTTTCCATGTAATCCATGCAACATTCAGTAACTGCTCACAGTTAACTCCACAAAAGTTACAATAAATATCCTTATGTCCTTATGTGTAATCTAGGCAATAATTATTAAAATACAGAGTTGAAGCAGTAGAGAGTGAAACAAGCATGTTCTCATATTCTGGAGCTGACAGACTGGAGAGGCCTGTGTGGAGCCACATATTATCTGCCACATATTATCTGTCTTATCTTTTGCAAAAATATAAACAAGTATATCCAAATAAATGATGTATGATGATTTTACCTTCTTTCACATGTATTAAATGAAATTAGTAACCTTTGATTAACAAGTTAAAAGATGTATGATTGAAATGTGGGTAAGAACTGAGAATTAGAGTAAAAAACATTAAGGTTTGACATTCTCAATCAGCTAGATATAAAAGAGATATAACATTAATCATTTGTGAAGCATGAATAAAAAGAATAAAGTGATGGTTTTGTAACTGTGTTTTAAAGTAAATGCTGAAAGCTGAAGAATGGAATGTGTAATACTGTGTTTAAAACTGAGCAGATTAGGGAAAAAACTGTAGGATGACTGGGAGTGACGAGAGCCAGCTGCATGCTGACATCGAACCTTTTGAAGGCTAACGGGAGGAAGGTTGGATGCGACTACATCCAGCTGCGTGGCTATTACCGGCATCTCCAAGGCCGAGAAACAGCATCAGTAGGTCACGATGACCATGACTAAAGTATTGAGCAATAACCAAGAAGCTGAGCTGAGCTGAATAGCAATAACTGAGAAGCCTAATAAGGGGCTGACTGGTGAAAGCATCAAGCACCATAAAAGCAATGCTGAAGGAGGGAACTGCGGTTGTTTCCTCGCAGAAGACCAGCGAACAAGATCGGACGGAGAAAAGAAGCTTAGATGGAAAAGGAACAGAGACACAGCCCAACTGATCGACTGCATTAAAAAGAGGATCAACCCGTGTGCCCAGAAAGGACTGTGCCTCAAGATTAAGAATCTGATTTCATCTAAAGCCTTTTTATCCAGACAACAGAAGTGAACTTGATCGGTGAACAGCTGATTGCTCTAAGTTTCAGGCTTCTGGAAGTCCTGTATCAACCTCATTTATGTCTCCGGGTTTCCTTCAACTCTTCAGCCTCTGGAAACTACTGTCTTCGGAGACATATAACAACAAAGATCCTGTTTAACCATCGAAGCCTGGAGTAGCAGTGCCTGCCACTTATAGAAAGAAAACGGAAGATTAAGTCGTATTCACTTCAAAAAGCCACTCGTTGTTACCAGAAGAAACTTCTCCATCAGGTGCAAGGATGAGCCTCCATCTTCAAAGCCTCTCCAAACTCACTAGTTTCAGCATCAGGGAAAGACAGGTTGAGTGATTCATTCTATTATTGAAATTATTTTGTGTTGCCGAATTTAAGCTGTTACTGACCTCTGCAAAAGCGTTACTAATTAAAGAAAGCATATAAAATTCTAGTTAAATTGTGGACTTTCAATTATTTGAGTCACCGTATTTTTGGTTTTTCATTGGTGGTAAAAGGTCTTGTTGCCTGGTTCTAAGATATTTTAGGAGGTTTCTATAGGTTGAAATAGCCACGTTTGTTAAAACAGCGCCATTGGGGCTCGTGCCGAGCCACTAAAATTAACCAAGCCCATATACCAAGAGCCAGTTGTAAAATTAGGGAATGAGCAGCCGTGAACAAAAGTGACTGTTGAAAGTGTGGATGACTGCGATAGGCTACTCAGTCGTCCAGACCTCCAGCTGAAGGACGAGACTTTTGTATGAAGGCTGTCAGAGGCTAGGCGAGTCATTTCCCGACACCAGCTTAAACACAACTTTCAGTAAACCTGCTTAGTAAGACCTTTCAGGTTTAGGGAAGTTCGGACCCATTCGATGGAGAGCTAGATTGAGCAATTCCTTTAGACATAGGGAAGTAGGAGGGAGGGGTTAGCTCATCGGACAACGAAAGGTGGCGCCCGAACAGGGACCCTGACAGAGATAAAGGGGCCCCAGAAGAAGGATGCTCAGCAGGATGCTATAGCCATGGCGAGGTTGAAAGAGTATGAAATAGAGACCAGAAAGATGACCCTGTTCAAAGAAAAGCTCTGAGCCATCCAAGATGACCACAAAGAGAGTTTGCTTGGTGGGTGTAGTGAGTATGGCAGTCCAGATCATAGAAAAGACCACAGAGCTGACTCAGAGATACCAAGTTATGATTATGAAACAGAGAGAGAAGAAGAGGGCAACGAGTCAGAACAAGAGCAAGACCAAAGAGAAGCTGAACCCAGCCAAGGACCAACTATTACCCCATACATAACAAGGCCAAAGGGTGAAATCCTTCAACGGATTGCTCAGGCCAGACAAGAACTGCAAGAGACTGCCAGGCAGGAAGCCCTCTTATCAGCAGCCCTCGAGCGCCATAAGGGAAACCTTTTCCAGCATGAGAGTCAGAGGAAGAGAGAGCTGGCATTAGTATAAAGGATGGATGAGAAGAAGCCAAAAGATCCCCCTCATGTAGAGATACCAAGAATCCAACAAGGGAACGAAATCAAACCACACCCTGATGAAAAATGCTACCTGCACAAGAGTGAGACCAACCAAGTGTCCCGCCTGGAGAAAAGACCAAAATCAGCAAGGAAAGACGCAGCTGCCCCTTCAACCTCTGTGCCAGCTGTGGAACGTAGCCTAGCTAATTGCAGCCTGGAAGATCTAGATAAAACAGAGCTGGTTCCAACAAAAGATTTAAAAGCAAAGAAAAAGATAAAACAAAGTCCAGCTCAAGAGGAGTCCCTGAGTCCATTTAAAATGGAGCCCTTGAACCCAGAAAGAGAAGACAGTGAAGTCAGTGGCTCGGAAGAAGAAGAACCATCAGAACATGAGACCTCTGGGGCAGAGAGTGATGACAGAGAAAGCCTGTTTTCAATCCCAGTGCAGCCAGCAACCCCTCATAAGCGACTCAAAGTAGGACAGAGAAAAGGAGAAAAGAAAGCAGTGGAAGTGTTTGACATCTAATGGGTTTCAGAAAGAATCAGAAGAGGTAAACTGCGCATGGATGGAAGTCAGCGCCTTGCACCGGTGTGGCATGTGCTTAAGCAAACAATCTCCGAGAAGTAACCAAAGGGAGGAGAGGAGAGATCGCTTTTGCCAAAATGCCAATGCAGGGTACAACAATTCCACAGATGGATCAAGCAGTAATTTCTCATGATCTGGAGCAGCAGTTTTATGAAGAAAGAAGAAAGAAAGAGACAGGACAAGGGGCCAAACCACCAACTAAGGCCAGTGTGAAAGCTCCAGCCAACCCCCCTAACAGTCTGCCGCTTCAGAGAAGAGAAGAACCGCAAAGAAGAAGATTTTATGGACCTCCAGCATCGCAAGGCCCACAAAAGAAAAGCACCTTTCTCCCTAGGAAGGAGTACGACAAACTGTCCTCTGAAGAAAAGAAGGCCCTCTTCGAGTCCCTCAGATCCGGGAGGGGGGGCCAGCCAAGTAATGATGACACGGCCGCGAGTCACCCTGGTGGAAATGCCTACTGGAGGGGGGACCAAATCTACACAAAGATGGTAGGAGAACCCTATCTAGTGGACACCGGGGCTGAGGTATCCATGACTCGCAGAGGCCTAAAGACAACGGGATACCTTACGGTCCTATTTGCTAACGGGACCGTAGAAGAGATGCCGTATGGAACTTGGCAAAGAATCATTTGGGTGAAGGGTCCATGCAACCTCATCACCATCACAGACTTGAAAGAACTCAACAAACCATGGGGAGAGCGCCGCTCTCTATCTCAAAGGCTGAGCCAGCTACGGTCAAGGTTAGTAAAAGTATGATCGACTCAGAGTGGAACCGGGGTTCAAGAGTGGTACAAAGCAGTAGATGTGCCAGAAGTAACTGAACAGAAGCTGAAAGAAAGGGACTTCTCCCCGGCTGGGAAAGAGAGGTTACAAAAGATCATCACCTCAGCTAATGTGGCCCGGTTCACGAACAACTGTGGAGACTTGGGACGTGTATGTGCACCTCATAGAAGGGGGGATTGCATCCACCTGTTCGACAGTACCCCTTGAACCCGGGTGCCATTGAAGAAATGGATAAAATGGTAAAAGAATTAAGCGCTCTAGGAATCATCAGAAAAGAGCTAAATCTCATCACTAACAGTCCCATTCAAGCGGTAAAGAAACCAGAGTCAGCAGGAGGAGGTTGGAGGCCAGTAATCAACTTCAAGGCCCTTAGTCGAAGAACCATAGCGAACTGAGCCAGCCTAATCAATCCCCAAAGAGCATTGAAGAAGTTAAGAGTCAAGAAATATAAATCCTGCATTGACTTAGCAAATGGAATTTTCTCTCTCAGACTCGTAAAGCAATCACAAGGCAAGACAGCATTTACACACAAAGGCAAGAGTTATGTGTGGCAAAGGTTACCTCAGGGATACAAGAACTCCCCTAATGTGTTCCAGTCAGCTGTGATGGACATTTTGGGTGACCTTGGAGCAACAGTGTACATAAATGATATGTTCATTGCAGACGACACAGAAAAGGAGCACCTGGAGAGACTGCAAACAGTGGTGGAGAGAATCACAGCAGCAGGTTTGAAGCTGAATCTCAAGAAATACCAGTTTGGACAGTTTCAGGTGAACTATCTTGGATTCCAAGTGACAACAGATTTGGGACTCTCAGAAGGGTATCGAGAGAAGCTGGCACAAATCCAGCCACCTGAATCTGAAAATGATCTACAAAAGATTTTGGGACTCTGCAACTATGTGAGAGATCATGTTCCTAATTATCAAAGATATGCTAAACCATTATATGCCTGCCTAAAGAAGCGAGAAGGAGAAGAAAAAATGACAAAGAAAAACTGGACATGGACTGCATCAAACCAGAATGACCTGCATAAGCTCAAAAGAGCAATTCAAGAAGCCATGAGGTTGGAGCCGAGGAGCTTGACTGAAAAGTTGGTGGCCGAGATCAGCTGTGAAGATGAGGACTCCATGCTGAAAGTGACCAATGAAAATGGGGGGGTTAGTGACTTTGTGGAGTTACACTTTGTCATCTGTAGAGAAGAAATTCCCCCAAGAAGAAAAAGAGTTAGCAGTGCCTGCTAGATGCTGGAGCACCTTAAAAGACCTAGCACAAGGACAGCAGATTAAAGTCATCACTCAGAGCCAAGTCCACAAGTATCTCAAAAAAGGAATGGTGGAAAGCACAAAAGCAACCAATACAAGGTGGGGAAGATGGGAAGACATTCTGCTGGACCCCGAACTTGAGATTGGCCCAGCACAACCAGCCAGCAAGAAAATACCCTTAGAGCCGACTGTGAAAGAAAGGCCGCCAGAGTGGGTCCTATACACTGATGGGTCGAAGAAAGGACTGGATCAGATGGCCTACTGGGGGTTTATTCTCAAACAGCACGGTCAAGAGAAGTGCCGCCAGATAGGTAAAACTCCCAGTAGTGCACAGGTAGGAGAAGTGACAGCAGTGCTGGAGGGAATGTTAGAGTTGATGAAGAGAAGAATCAAGAGAGCATAGATAATCACAGACAGCCACTACTGTGCACAAGCCTTGAACGAAGACTTATCCATTTGGGAAGAGAATGGATTTGAAAGCGCCAAAGGAAAGTTAGTGGCCCATCACGATCTGTGGAAGAAGATCGCTGAGGTGAGGATAAGCCTGGAGCTTGAAGTGGAGCACCAGAACGCTCATACCCAAGAAGGGGCTTACTGGCGTGGAAACATTGTGGTGGATTGCTATGTTCAACAGAGAAAAGTTGTCTTTGTCGGGATTGAGAAGTGGGACAGAATGCCACAAGGACGGGCGGTCCCTGAAGAGTACGTGGAGGAGGTGGTGCGGAGCATGCATGAGGCCTTAGGACATGCAGGCGTGCTGCCTACCCATAAAGAATTGGAAGAGCAGGAGCTCTGGATTCCTATGAAACACATCCGGCGCATACTACGGGACTGTGAAGTATGTGGTCAATACAACGCAGGACGCCGTGGACAGCGGCTGGAAGGTCTGACCAGCAAGAGCACCATCCCCTGGGGCTCAGTGTGCATGAATGTCACGGGCCCCATGGGGTAACAGGGAAGAGAGGTGAGAAATACCTCTTGGTGCTGGTAGACTCAATGTCAGGGTATGTAACTGTAAGAGCAGCAAGGAGAGCCAACGGCAGCAGTGTCGTTGCCATGCTGGAGCAAGTCTGCAGTTCCCTTGGGTTGCCTAAGGAACTGCAAACAGACAATGGGAATCATTTTCGCAATGCACAGGTTGTTCACTGGTGCCAGAGATATGGAGTAATGAGAGTTTACTCTCCACCATACACTCCCCAAGCGAACGGAGTGGTGGAACGCACCATAGGTCTGGTGAAAAACTCGATAGCAAAAAATGCTAATTCTCGTGACTGGAGCACCAAAGCTGTAGAAATAGGGCAAGCACTAAATGACAGACATCGAGTCAGTAGACCCTCCCCTGCAGCGGAACTCAACCAACGACCATTCTCTTCACAAGAAGTGGGGCGGAGCTCCATTGAGAAAACAGGGAAGCCAACACCTAAGGTGCCATTCCGTGAGGGACGAGTGTGGGTGAGAGCACGAGATCACCGTGTCGACAGCAGTGAAACCCAAGTACGATACCACTGACATTGTGAAGCAAGTATTAGATCGTAACAGTGTTGTTACAGAACAGAGGGATCCAAGGAGTTGAACAGCTCAAGTCAATTCTCAGCTAAGGATAACAAGAAACTGGAGAGATGACAAGTGAACCATGCACCATGCCACCCTACATCAGACTGACCACTGTATATGGGGTGGTTGCCTGGATTCCTGTCAACAGAAGATGAAATGCTGTGGTGGCGAGAGGTCAAGAACTGTTGTGCAATCTGCACGGGCCCAAGTCAGCTCAAAGTCCGCTGGGAAGGACCAGGACGAGAGAAACTACTACATCACAACACCGGTGGCGACGAGTTAGACAAACTGCCATACAAGCCTGTCAAGGTAACAGACATCTTCATTTGTGGGGGTGCCGAATCACCACTCTCCCCAGAGTGGTCTTTGTGACCCAGTGGGATCTGCGTGAAGAAAGACCAAGAGAGTGTACCTGCCTGTGGGACGGTTCATTTTTTAAGTTCTGTGACTCTTGTGGAGCCCAGACAAGATCAGGAAGGCTGATGCAGGTGGTTCAAGCAGAAGGGTGGCAAGTAAAGCAATTTTATGATCCACTCAGATCCTTTAAACTGCATCCTGATGAAGGGAGGCCTGCACTGTATAGAGATGCACCCTGGGGTCAAGACAGTGTGGTATTAATAGCTCAACCATCAGCTCCTCCACTATATGAAGGGTTATGTGGAACCGAAGGATGGGGTCACCTGAATGATGGCCTGGATGGGGGACCAACAGATCTGCTGACAGCATCAATCAGGGAGTCCTGGCCATATGATCCAGCCTCTGGCCAGGTAAGCCGCACACCTTTAACAACCACACAGTATCCCCTGGTGTTCCGAGTATATAGAGACCGGGGTCCAGAGGGTGTCGGCACTGCACTGGAACAACCAGCCAAGTGGATGGTTTGGGCCCTGGGAGTTGACAACCTGGGGACAGTTAATATTAGAAGTCGTTGCAAATCCAGACCTCCCCCTGGAAGACTTGCCCGACACTCACAAGGAAAGGGGTGCTCGGGGTACAGGTTATACTACTACACCACCAGTTTAGATGCCTGGGGCAGCCAGGGAGCCAGACCCAAACAGAAGGTGGGAGAGTTTATCATAACCTCTGAAAACTGGCATCGCAATAGGATGCTACAGATTCCAGGTACTTTGGCTCATTGGACAGACACACCCACTGACTCTAGCTCCACCCAGAGGGTACAACTGGCAGTGCAAATGGTTGTAGTCCCATTTAGAGGTGTATACTCCGTCGGAGCAACAATAAGTCATTCCAGAACAGCAAAAGGAAGACCCTGGAAAAGTAGAAGTTACAGCAGCATACAGGAATAAACGCTCACATTCCTGGCCTTGGCCCTCTATGCCACAGAAGTGGAAACGGACAAGAAAGGACAAAAAATGATGGACCGACAAGGAAAAGGGACAAAAGCCTGCCATGGATGTTCAATACAGTCCACCTTGAAGTAAATGGAGCAGTTCTGGGAATCAGATGGGGACCACATTATCAAGAACCATTACAAGGCATGTATTATGAAGTTTCAATGGCCGGAGTTGTAATTTGGGCCACATCACCTTCTATGTCAAAAGAAGTCAAGGGAAAAGAGCGACAACTTGGCAGATATGTCTTCAACAACACCCAATTACCCATCTCAGTGAGAGAAAGCATGGTCTACCCTAACCCTCCACACCCACACTGTACCATTCCGGCTCGGCCAGGTCGTCGGGTCGAACTTCTGATTCACAGCCACCCACTATACACGTCAATCTGTACCCTGTCAGAAGTGGGGTTGGCTTATAAGACCTATAGACAAAGGCGGGCCATAGACGGATATAACCTTTTAGGACCACAGATACGACCTGATCACTGGCTAGTCTACCAGTGGACGTGGGTGTGGAAGGGGTTGGAACCTGGATTGCCTTACCCATCACCTATTTATCAAACCCTGCTCAAAGGATGAGTGGACAGAACTGAAGAAGCAGATCAACTGGAATTAGCAGGCTACTCCCGAGGATAACCATGCCAGAGACTTATTCAGACATGATTCCTCTCAGCTACTTTTAATGCCCAAGATGAAGAGCCCCCCGATGACCCTGACAACACAAGACCCTCTACTTGACCCAAGCTTTGGAAACGGTTAAAGATTACGGATAAAGCGTCTTGTTTAAAGACTTTGCTTAGGCTTTTTGCTTTGCTTATCAGCATTATTCTTATGTTAATTATACTTTATCAAGCTGGAGTGGGACCATGGAACATAACCCATGTTAAGGTCGCTCATGGTTCTTCAAAATATGCCAACCAAACTTGGTGGAACACAACCTGCCTGAACGTCTTTTTGCCTTGGACAGAATACCCTCCCAGAAAGAACCAGTCTGTGTTCTTTAGTGAAAGCCAAACAACCAATTTCACCAGACTGAAGAAGGTTCTACAGAGAAACCCAGCATGGATAAACAACTCCATGACCCAACAACTTGTCAATCACACTTGGTCTATCTCCAACCTTGAACTCACTGACGAAGGAATAATAATATGAGTGAAAATTCTGCACCGACTCATCCGCCGTACAATTCGCTGCAATTGGATTCACCCTGATCGAGGGGTCCCGGAGTAGCACTGCGACTTGCCCTGTCGGCCCTTGGTACAGTTTAAAGGCCACAGTTATTAGGAGCCTGAAGTTATCCACAAGGCTCCTTTAAGAGTTGTGACTTTCCCAGCATTAAACTACTGCATGGGAGAACCAACTAATAATCACTCGCGTAATTCTTTCTCCCCTATGTTCAGGGGTGTAACACCAGCAGAATGCTCTCCTTAAAGGAGGGAGCACCTGCAATGAAATGGTACCTACCCACCAGTTTAGGAGGCCCCTAAGCCCACCAATGCACCAAAGGCCTTTGCTGTAAACAGTTTTGTGCTTTGCCAACACTGTTTACAGTAGGGGTGAGGAGCTGCTGACCTCGACTGGGGACATTATCGGGTGGTGAAAGGAGTACTTTGAGGATCTCCTCAATCCTGCCATCACGCATTCCATGGTGGAAGCAGAGACTAGGAACTCGGGGTTGGATTCTTTCATCACCCAGGCTGAAGTCACCGAGGTGGTTAAAAAGCTCCATGGTGGCGGGGCTTCAGGGGTGGGTGAGATCCGTCCTGAGTACCTCAAGTCTCTTGATGTTGTAGGACTGTCATGGTTGTTATGCCTCTTTAACATTGCGTGGTGGTTGGGAACAGTGTCTCTGGACTGGCAGACTGGGGTTGTGGGACTAGTGGATTTCGTCTCTTCTTTTTGCAGATGACGTGGTCCTGCTGGCCCCCTCTAGCCAGGACCTGCATGCGCTGGGGCAGTTTGCAGCCGAGTGTGAAGCGGCTGAGATGAGGATCAGCTCCTCCAAGTCTGAGGCCATGGTTCTCGACCAGAAAATGGTGGCTTGTCCTCTTCAGGTTGCAGGGGAATTCCTGCCTCAAGTAGAGGAGTTAAAATATCTTGGGTCTTGTCCATGAGTGAGGGGAGAATGGAGCGGAAGATTGACAGACGGATCGGTGCGGCTGCCGTAGTATAGGGGATGCTGTGCCGCTCCGTTGTGGTTAAGAGAGAGCTGAGCTGAAAAGCGAAGCTCTCGATTTACCAGTCGGTCTACGTTCCCACCCTCACCTATGGCCATGAAACTTGGGTCATGACTGAAAGAATGAGATCCCGGATACAACAGCTGAAATGAGCTTCCTCCGTAGGGCGGCTGGGCACTCCCTCAGAGATAGGGTGTGGAGCTTGCCTATCCAGGAGGGTCTCGGAGTAGAGCCCCTGCTCCTTCACATCGAGAGGAGTCAGTTGAGGTGGCTCAGGAAGCTATACCAGATGCCTCCTGAACACCTCCCGTGGGAGGCACGTCCCACTGGGAGGAGGCCCAGGGGATGATCTAGGACACGCTGGATAGACTATGTCTCTCAGCTGGCCTGGGAATGCCTTGGGCTCCACCTGGAGGAACTGGGGGACATGTCTGGGGAGGGGGAAGTCTGAGTGTCTCTATGAAGTCTGATTCCCCTGCGACCTGGTTCAGGATAAAGCGGAAGACGACGTGTACGAGTAAGAGTATGACATGTAACAAGTACGATTTAAGATACAGAAAATATAATACTTACTTTAAATATTCTTTATTTTCAGAGAGTTGTGTCTAGAAGCATCAAACTTCACATGATCCGTCCAAAGTTACCTCATTAATGGTGACAGAATGTTACATAGTGTTTAAATAAAATGTACACATATAGGCATCCAAGAACACACATGCAAATATCAAATTACGTTAAATCCCCATTCAAGGTGCAGCATTTTTGTGTACTTTAAATTTATAGTAGAGCTGAACGTTTTTCATGACCTGATCATGGTAAATACTAGCACATCTTTCTACAATAGCTGTGGTGCTTGCACCCTCAATTTCTCCTCAGTGCTTTTACCCAGATGTATCGTGGGGACAGCATGGCACTTACGCAAACAGCTGCTAAAAGCTGCCCCCATTGACTCTCACCTCTAGGTAACACAGATAAATACTCAGCTTTAGTTTAACTTTGCAATAACACTGTGTCTGTTTGTACGTGGCGGTAAATGTAAAAGCACAACCAGCTTTTAACATTCTCTTTTGTTTTTGACTAAAATTCAAGTTTAATGTATGCATTAGCTTTGAAAAAATACTGGTTGGAATAAGGGCCATGTTGATCTGCTTTTGATCACAGATTTGTGCTTTGGAAATAAAAAGTAATTGTTACCAGTTATCATTGTCATTTAAGTCGGGAAGCAGTGTGAGGAGCACAAGCAAAAGAGTCAAAGCTGATATCTGCAATGTACACCTGAGGAATCTGCAGCCAAAGACTTAACTTTGAAACCAGGAAAGACTTAATCTCTGCAGGAGAGTAATTAAGGACTACTGAGATTAGCTGTTTTAACAGAGGAGTGACTACTTCTCAGTTTTTTCATTAAAGACAAGTCTCTAAGTGACTGAGCTGGGAATCACTATTTATTTTTACAAGACGTGTGTGTGTGTGTGTGTGTTACTGGGGCACCAAAATGCTCATTTTCTCTAAGGTTTTCTGCTGAGCTCTCAATTAATATGTTGCTCAAGCACCCAAATGATTATTTGTTTATTCTTCTTTTGTTGACTGCACACAATCCCGCACCCCAGAGTCACTCTGGCCCCCTGTTAATTATTTTGTCAACCCTCATATCTCTTTTAATTGTTGTCAGTTTGTTTATCCTGGAGATCAAACTGACTTTGGGGAGATTTAGGGGTGGCTGCCAACTCAGTTCAGGATGGAAGATAGATGACTGTGTGTCAAATTGTCTTACAATTGGAACCACTGTGAAACATCCAGATGTTAAAATCTCACTCCTATTCACAATATTTGAAGTAATACATTTCTATTCAATGGCTAGCATACCAGTTTTAGATTTGATTATACAGTTGCCAATCAGATATTATTATTATTATGTTATTATCTGCCCTACATTATATTTTACAGCATGCAGCGCTGGGGGCTGTGGAACTGTTATTTCTGTAAGAGTGGCTGAAATTAACAGGGAGCAGCAATTTGGTTGTTTGCCTGAAGGAATTATTCATTCTGACCAAAGAACTGGGTATACTAATACATATTTAAATTTGTGCGTAGCTCAGATTCTGTTATGTGTACTTAGATTTTAATGTTGGTTAATGTTGGTTCCATCACATCAGTGTTTAAATGATCAGGGTTGTTCTCAGATCATCCTATGGTTTGGTAACAAAACATCCTTTCATCCACCTGCCGAATCTTTAAATGACAACGGAGGTAGGCATTAAATGCTGCTGTCAACATATTTCTGTTAAAAATAATAGCTCAGGTGTTCTGATATTAAGTTGCATGACATAGTGATGCCTTGTCAATGTATTGCCTGCAGCAGGTAAGCATGTAAAGTGTATGTAGTAGGCAGATTTTGCTGATTCACAGATTAAAATTATAAAATGCTTCACAACTCAATACCAAGAAATGAAACACTGCTGCTAATAATAGTAGAAGACATTTTATTCTCCTAAAGAAGTCCCAACTGATGCTCAGCTGTTGTCTCTGTGTGTAGCTAGGCAGCTGTTTCTGTTCCTGCTCTTTGCTTTCCTCCTGTAAACTAGATGCATTCATACTTTCTAGTATGGCATATAAAGTTTTTGATTCATTGGTTAAAAACATTAACATAACTAAATACAAGTAGAGTCATGCATAAATATCATTTTGGATCACATTAGCAAATTTCTTTGGTGGATTATAAAACGTTTGAATTTCCAGAGGTATGGCTCACATAGGGTCATATTTGACTAACCATGCCCTTGTTAAAGGTTTCATGTTGGTTTAATATTAAGTGATGGCTTACAGGGTTTCTCATTACTAAAATGGTGGAAAAGGAGTGGTGGAAAAAGCAAATACAATAATAATAACTGCACTTCTAGACTTCTGAATGTTCAAGTGAGTATAGTTGAAGCCAAAATCCAGAAGTGGAAAGAAAATAATTTTACCATAAACCAGCCACGGCAAGGTGCTCCATATATGATTTTTGACAAATAAGTACAAAGAATAATCGAGAGTTGTCCAATAGTCAAGGAGCACTCTTGGGGAGCTTCAGAAAGACCTAGAAGCAACAGGTACAGTTTTTCCCATGAAAACAATAAGCAATGCACTTAACTATAATGGAATAAAGAAGCGTACCACCCAGACTGTTGCATGCCCAGAGTGAAGCATGGGGGTGGATCAGTGATGGTTTGGGCTGCCATATCATGGCATTCCCTTGGCCCAATACTTGTGCTAGATGGGCGCGTCACTGCCAAGGACTACCGAACCATTCTTGAGGACCATGTGCATCCAAAGGTTCAAACATTGTATCCGGAAGGCGGTGCCGTGTATCAGGATGACAATGCACCGATACACACACCAAGACTGGTGAAAGATTGGTTTGATGAACATGAAAGTGAAGTTGAACATCTCCCATGGTCTGCACAGTCACCAGATCAAAATATTATTGAGCCACTTTGGGGTGTTTTGGAGGAGCGAGTCAGGAAACGTTTTCCTCCACCAGTATCACGTAGTGACCTGGCCACTATCCTGCAAGAAGAATGGCTTAAAATCCCTCTGACCACTGTGCAGGACTTGTATATGTCATTCCCAAGACGAATTTATGCTGTATTGGCCGCAAAAGGGGGCCCTACACCATACTAATAAATTAGTGTGGTCTAAAACCAGGTGTTTCAGTTTCATTGTCCAACCCCTGTAGTCTGGTCAGATGAGGCCATAGCTGAACTTTTTGATTGTCATTCAACATGCCATGTTTTCAGGAAGAGACACCATAGCAAACATGAAGTTTGCTTTTGGGAACATCTTGGTGTGGACTGTCTTACAGCTTATAGAAGACTTATAATTTTAGGAAGGAGGAATGGAGAAATGAAAAATCTGAAGATGAGTCAATTGTGGATTTACAAGCAAGACAATAGTCCCAAACACACAGCCAAGAAGTCTTAATTGGTTTTATTAAAAGAAAGTAAAGTTGCTTGGGTATCCTAGTCAATCACCTTACTAGTATCCAAATGAAAATTTATACAAAAAACTGGACATCACAGTGCTTATAAAAGGACCCCCATAAACTTCAAGATTTGAAGACAGTTTGGTTGGAAAAGCCTTAGGTCAAAATCCAACCTGAGCAATACATGTCACAAGTTAGAGGAAGCATCTACAACTTGTCATTATGAAAAAAGTTTTTTTCATAAAGTATATCTAAAATTTTAATAGCCTTTTTCAATACTTTTCCCCTCCCTTTCCCTACCATTTTAACCCAATTTCAACCGTAATTTCCTTTGACTTCTTTCTATGTGGGTTTTACTTGGGTTGTTTCAGACATCTAGTGTGAATTTTATGTCAGTGGTCTCATTAGAAATATTTGAACTGGGGAAAAACATTGATGTGTTAAATACTTATTGTACCTACTGTACATAGTTATACTGTTAGCTGCACCAATTTAGAGAATCCATATGGGGCAGCTCATGATTTACCTCTTTGCATTCATTACAAAGTATCTTTGGATGTTGAAAAGTTGGCATTAGCTCCGCAGTGTATACAGGTAATAGCAGCACCACTACAAAGTTTACACAACTGTTACTCAAATATTACAAACGTAAGGTTATGTAGGGTAATCTTACGCAACACAATGATGACAGTCTGCATGCACATTATGACTTGTTTATCACTTCTGCATGCAGGATGCCTGAAACTAAAAGTGAAACCTTCAGCTTGATTTACTCTCTGATTAATTGGCTAATTGTTATCCGGCCATTTGGATACACTCATAGAACACTGATACTTAATTTCCTCAAAATGGAAAAAAAAAAACATATTAGAAGTAACATACTCTCTCCTTCAACATGAGACAACGTCAATTCCACAGTGATTCCATTAAGCACACACTTTTAAGAACACAAAAGCATCAAAAGTTATATATATACTTCAAAAACAAGGCAGAACTAGATGTTCCACAAAATCTCCTAGTTTTCTTACATTTCAAACTTGTATGACCTACGTTTTTCAGTATGTTTTCACACAATAGTATGACATCGGCTTTACAAACAATGATCTGTTTTCCACAAACCAAACAACTCACTTTAATTCAATTCAGTTTATTTATATAGTGCCAATTCACAACACATGTTGTCTCAAACGCACTTCACAAAAGTGAGGTACATATATTCCAATTAATCCTAACCATTGAACAGAGCAGTCAGATTTAGTTATTTATTCAAATTGGATAAAAAGTTTTTCTATCTAAGGAAACCCAGCAGATTGCATCGAGTCAGAGACTTGTAGCATTCACTCCTCCTGGATGAGCATGTAGTGACGGTGGACAGTCACTGGTGTTGACTTTGCAGCAATCCCTCATACTGAGCATGCATGTAGCGACAGTTGAGAGGAAAAACTCCCTTTTAACAGGAAGAAACCTCCAGCAGAACTAGGCTCAGCGTGAGCGGCCATCTGCCACGACCAACTGGGGGTTTGAGAGAACAGAGCAGAGACACAAAAGGAACACAGAAGCATTGGAGTACTTTCTATGGGAAGGAAAAGTAAATGTTAATGGATGTAGCTCATTTAGTCGTTTCATCTAGAAAGAAAGAACAGATAAACTTTGAGCCAGTTTTCAAGGACAGAGTCTGAAAGAGAGCAAATAGAGTAAGTCACAGTAAAAGCTCAGTCAATCGCCATGTCTGGGAGAGAAAAAAGGTTAAACACTGAAAGACAGGGCGAAGTGGATCATTGGCTTGGATGATGCCCCTCTCCAGAAAGGTGTCACAGGTAGACACAGCGTAAGGCCAAGTGTAGCTTCTAGGAAGAGAAAGAGAGAGAACATTAAGTTAAAAACTGAAATAAAAGCAAATAATGCAGAATTGGAGAGTAGTGTGAGAATGTAGCGAAGAGGGTGAAAGTGGTCATTATGTCTTCCAGCATCCTAAGCCTATAGCAGCATAACTACAGAGATAGTTTCAGTTTATTTATTTATATAGCACTGATTTACAACAATGTCATCTCAAGGCACCCCACAAAGGGTCTGGAATGGCGCGGGGCCACCGGGTATTCCAGATCAAACCACCGAGTGCCGGAGCCCGGCCACCCCAGAACGGGCCACGTGTAGGGGCACTAAGTAAAATAATAAACTGATAAAGTTTTCCATCTAGAGCACACTGATGGCCACAAGGATTGGGATACCTCTCTCTGTCAGACTGATTATAACCATTGGAAAAGAGAAGGGGTCATTCAGGTAGCAGAAATGGAGGGTGTGTTTGCACCTCAACCATAACTGAGCTGGTCTAGGCTAAACCTGACTCCCCCTTACTCCATCCAACAGGGAGGGAAGAAGGTGGAGGTAAAAAATAAGGAAGATAGCTCAGGATAACCTAAGTCACTCTAACTATAAGCTTTATAAAAAAGGAAAGTTTTAAGCCTAGCCTTAAAAGTAGACAGAGTGTCTGCCTCATGGACTAAAACTGGGAGCTGGTTCCACAGGAGAGGAGCCTGATAACTAAAGGATCTGCCTCCCATTCTACTTCTAGAGACTCTAGGAACCATCAGTAAACCTGCAGTCTGAGAACGAAGTGCCCTGTCAGGAACGTATGGAACAATCAGATCTCTGATGTATGATGGAGCTGGGTCATTAAGGGGTTTATATGTGAGGAGGAGAATTTTAAATTATATTCTGGATTTAACAGGGAGCCAAGGAAGGGAAGCTAAAATAGGAGAAATATGCTCTCTCTTTTTAATTTTCATCAGAACTCTTGCTGCAGCATTTTGAATCAGCTGAAGGCTTTTAACTGCATTTTGTGGACATCCTGATAGTAAAGAATTACAATAGTCCAGCCTTGAAGTAACAAATGCATGGACTAGTTTTTCAGCGTCACTCCTGGATAGGATATTTCTAATTTTGCCAATGTTCCGGAGTTGAAAGAAGCAAATCCTAGAAACCAGTTGAATATGGGATTTAAATGACATGTCCTGGTCAAAAATAAGACCAAGGTTTTTTACTTTATTACCGGAGGTCAATTTAATGCCATCCAGGTTAAGTGATTGACTAAGCAATTTTTTTTTTTTTTATACTCCGATCCAAAGATGGCAACTTCTGTCTTGTCTGAATTTAGAAGCAAAAACTTTAAAGTCATCCAAGTTTTTATGTCTTCAAGACATGCTTGTAAACTATCTAACTGGTTGGGTTCATCAGGATTTATCGATAAGTAAAGCTGAGTATCATCAGCGTAACAGTGAAAATGCATCCTATGCTCCACACTTTAGCCTTGACCTCATTAAATAATTATTCACTCATCCATCTACTTCTAAATCCCTATTTTTCGTATAAATCTTACAATCTTTACAATTTACTGACGTGTCTTCTGTTAAGTTTCAAACACTATATTGCCAAAAACGTTGGGTCACACCACCAAATTAATGATTGTTACAATCACTTCCATGGCTGCAGGTGGATAACGTTTGGTGTGGAGAAACACTGGCCTGCACAGAGCCCTGACCTCAGCCTAAAAAAAAACCCATTTGGAAAGAATTACAGCAGAAGCCGCAATTCTGGTTTTCTCATCTAACCATAAACACACTCCAAAACCTTGGTCCCTCAACAGATTGGACCTTATAGATTAAGAACAGGATGTCTTTTTTTTTACTTGTCCTTGTCCTTACCCAACAGATTTACTTTCACTTTAGCATCACAGCTAATGCTTTAAAGCTCTGGTTGATATTTGTAAAAGAAACTTTATTATAAACTTCTTTGGGAATATTTCAATTGTTACGGACACGGAGACTGAAATGAAAAGGAAAAACGTAGCTCAAAAAAGAGAGAGATGGGGAAAAGAGGAGAAAAGGAGGAAAGAGTGGAGGAGAGAAAGAAGGATGAAGAGAATACACCTGCTTATACACCTGCAGCTGTTTTTTTTTTTTTTACAAAATAGTACACGGTAATTCTGAATGTAAAATGTACTTAGTGAGAGGTGCAGCCCAATATAGAACATCTGTGTATCTGTCAACACTTGAAGCTTAACACCTGTGAGTATGGGTGTGGACGCGCTTTTGTATATAAGGTTTCTCCACAAAATTTGCAATAGCGAGTGTGAGGACCCACAGGCCTGCTCCATGGTCCCTGGACGGACACTGAGAAGATCCGAGCCACAGACATCTAAAGGCCCCCCAACGCACAGGAACCCCAGGAGAACCACTGCTGGGACTACCGCAGCCCCCCCCAGAGAAGAGCAGTGGAGAGTCCCAGGGGAACCACCCAGCAACGACAGTGCAGAAGCCCCAGGGAGCCGCAGCGATGAGCCCACAGGCCGCGCCGGCAGCCGTCCACGCCCGAGCAGATCCAGCCATGGACCCAGAGGCCCAAGACCCCGGGACACACCACCCCCGAAGCAGAGGCCCGACAGAGCCCAGGGTGCCAGGCCCTGGCAAGCAGCCACTGGGAGTGAGCCAGCACACACCAAAGCACCTGGCCCCGGACACCGAGAACCACAAGTACACCAGCGGGCAGAGACTCCAACAACCGGCAGGCGGTGTGGCGGGGAGGAAGCTGATCCAGGAGAGGGAGCAGTCCAAGACCCAACATGTCGCAAAAAAAAAAAAACAGGCACACACAGTCACAATCACCCACTCCCACCCTCATGCGTACTCATAAAATCACTCACACCCAACGTAAGGATAAAAAACAATGGACGTCATACACTCACTCACACTCCCCATGCATACTCTATACTCCCAGGTCTAAGCGCCGGTACCCCCTAGGGGCAACCAGCTCCCGGAACCAGGAGGTGGTCCCGTTCCCTCCTGGGGCAGAGGCGGGCAGACAGCGCCGGTACTGCCCAAACCCGGGTGACCCCGGCACGGCTCCCGCCCCCCCTCCCCGAACCCAGTCCCCAACAACCCCCATCCACGTCCGGAGAGGGGGCTATGTACAAAAGAGGGGTCCACATGGCCCAAAGCAACCTGCCAACCGGAGCCGCCCCAGGACGGAGCAGTCCCGACACCCCAACGAGAACAGGATGTCTTTAAAGTTCTTGTATATGTAAAAGTAAATGGACAAATACTTTTGGCAATACAGCGTAAGTGATAAATTCAGGTAGCCTGAATTGCCTCCTCACAATGGGCACTGATAGCAACGCTTCCTAAACAGAGAAGCTATTTTAGGATCTGTTTGTGGAATTAAAACTAATTTGCACGTGATGTCTAACAACTAGGGCTGCACGGTGGCGCAGTTGGTAGCACCGTTACCTTGCAGCAAGAAGGTTCGACTCCTGGCCTGGTGTCTTTTTCATGGAGTTTGCATGTTATCCCTGTGCATGCGTGGGTTCTCTCCAGGTACTATGGCCTCCTCCCACAGTCCAAAAGCATGACTGTTAGATTAAGTGGTCTCTCCACATTGTCCTTAGGTATGGATGAGTGTGTGCATAGTTGTTTGTCCTGTGTCTTTCTGTGTTGCTCTGCATGGACTGATGACCTGTTCAGGGTGTACCCCGCCTCCCGCTCATAGCCTGCTGGAGATAGGCACCAGCTTACCCGCAACCCACTATGGAAGAAGCAGTAGAAAATGACAGACTCAGAGGAGGATCAGCCTCCAGATTTCCCTCCCTCATTTGGGCTTGTCACTATTTACTCCATTTCTAAAAACATTTCTGGTAAAACTATAGGTTTGAAAACTAGGCTCCCTCACGGTTTATTTTTTGCAAGTGACAAATAAAACTTATAATTAGCAGCACATTTTCACTGTCCATTAAATAAAATGTGTTAAAATTGTATCTATTTGTTAAAAGTAACATAAAATGTAATAGATAATAATAGTAACATAGTATAGATAATAGATAAAATGTATTTTGCATTTAAAGAATTTTACCTTAAAAACATTTTTGTCATCAACAACACAACAAAAATATAATTGACTGCATTGTATTTTCCTGCTGAAGTACTTACCTAAGCTGGGAAGTGGGTTTGATCCTAATGTTGATAACATCTACATGTTGATGCTGGTATTAGAAATGTATTTTATGTTGTTTTGTTGTGCTGTCAGCTCTAAAAATCAGACAGGCAAACATGTCTCTTGGCTTAGAAGTGAGAAGACATTTAAGGAAATATATGCAACTTTTAAGTAGAACTCTCCAAACTCTTTAAATGCAGAAAGGACATCCACTACTCTGGCAGTGAATAAAAGCAAATAAAAACTACAAAACGATTTTTGCCACAAATCTCATATATCAGAAACCGATGCAGTAGTGGAAAAATGTTGAAACAAACAAAGAAAAAAGAAATGATCTGCACAAGATCAAAACAGAAATGAAAAAAAAAAAACTAAATTCCAAAACACCATATGTCATACTAATTACATGGGAAAATAACTAAAATGTGGGTCTAACCAATGTGGCTGTTAGCACTGTCAGCTCCCTGCCAGATGGTTCAAATCTCAACCAAGTCCTTTCTTTAGGGAGTTTGACTCTTTTCTCTTTGGGTGTGTGGCTTTTCATCAGATATTTCAGCTTCCTTCCATAGCCCAAAACCAATCACATTCATGTTAGCATACCTGAACATATTATATTGACCGTAGCAGTGATTACAGGTAGCAGAGATTACGGGAGTTTCTGGTTGTTAAATTTTTTATTACTTTCCTGAGAGGTTGTAGCAAGTTTCATCATAGTGTAATGATGCAGGGAATTTGATGTATGGTGTAGCATATGAGAGACTAGACTTATTTCTTGGTTTAATTAAAGTTTCATATAGTTTGCTAATTATACTTACATAATAATTACTTTTACTCAAGAAGGACTTTCATTGCAAAGCTTTTATTTGCAGTTGTAAAAGTAATGCTGTTTTTTATGTTGTTGCATTACCACAGTCATCAATACTCTAAATCATACTTTCTCAGTGGCTAAGTTCAGAACCCTGTAGATGGCAAGGTCTTGCGTGCAAAAAACATTTTGTTGAAATCTAATGATTACTGTACGAATGCAATTAATTTATATTTGTACAGTAGTCCAACCTATCCAAAGCACTCATGGACCCAGAGAGTGCCCTGACCTAATTAGCATACTAATTACTTAGGACAAGTGTCATAGTTGCATGGATGGGCTCAAAATTGATTCAGAAAGGGAAAGTGGCACTTCAAAATCTGGGTCAGAAAATCAATATTTAGGGTTGATGAGCCATGGCATGATATGCTTTATGTTAGTTTTCACAATCACCTTCAAACCAAGCCCTCAAACTCCACTGAGATTCAACATTCTTGATATGATTTATTTATTCCACCTAATGATCAACCTTTTAAGGTGCTGGCGAATTGCTTGTTGTTTCTTTGTCACTCCATGGGGACTGGCAGTTGTTTAAAAGTAGGGTTCTGGCAAGGGAACAGGTCTGCAGTGATAACAGAATACTTAACCTGTTGAGCTAAATGGGTGTCATAATATTTGCTTATTTGAAAGACAAATTCTCTAAATTGACACCATTAAAAATGAAAAAAATAGTATTTAAAAGAGGAAAAGATAAAGTTTATTTCAGTTTGAGTAAAGAATGTAGTCCGCATCTTTTCCAGTTCCACCTTCTCATATAAACCTTATTATAATTTATTCACTTTGATTTTTTTTTTTTTTTATGGTTTTCAGTTTTAGATGTAACATTTTCAGATTCAGGTCCAATTTTATTTTTCAGTTTCAACTAAGTTTTGTTTTTTAACTTTTTTGAAAAGAAATACGTTTTTGTACTTTTGCGTAAGAATTAAAGAATGAAACCGTTTCAGAGGAGCTTTTTGTTGCAAATAAATTAAATAGACATCTACAAATACAGATTATCCCTACAAACACTTTGTTCATGAATAAGTTGTGTGACAGTATTTATTATATCTGTGACAGTCGAAATGGCCGACCGCACAGGTCACAATGCATCTGAAATTATAAAGTGATAAATACATATAATCAATACTCAAAAATATAGAATGTAGTATAATTATAAGCACTAAATAGTCCGCAAAATAGACCGTCATGATTCACTTGGTTGATGCTAAACAATAGGAGTAATTTGTGATGTACATAATAATAACGATTTTACAGACGTCAAACTAAAAACATTTACAAATATGCTACAAGCTCAGTGTCATGTAAACTTAAAATAAAAGTAATATAAAAACTCAAGGAAAATAAGACAAAAAATAAATAAAATAAGACTTACTTTAACATTCAATGTAATGAAATTTCCACCAGGTTGGACGTCTTGATGAGAGGCTTTCAGGTAAGCAACCTGTGACATATCATCGGCGCATTGCTACAAGGTACTCAAACCCTGTATTGATTAAAGAACTTGTGCAAAATTTGTTTCCTGAAATAATCTGTCCCCTGTTAGGATTATGAATCTGAGAATATTATTTAATATTTAATTTTAATATTTTAATATTTCGGTCTGTTAAGGGTTGCCCTGTGAATACCAGCCCAGTAAGGCAATGGTATTAGGACAAAATAGAAAGGTGTGACATGAACTCTGACATTATTGAACAGCAAAACTCTGCACATATATGGAATTAATTCACATAATTTCTTAAAATACAAGAATTTATTAACAAAAATAAGTCAACTCAAAGTCAAACATATTTCAATCAACAAACTCTTTACTATGCTAAAACAATCCAAGTAAACTACCAAGCAGAATTAAAGAATAGGGACAACTAATAGGCTATATACAATATAAACAAGTTGATTAAGGATGATTGGAAATTATGACCAAAAGAGTGATGCAACATTACCATGCAATGTTTATGTCTGAGAACCAAGGATTATCTTGAAGAATCTGCAAATGAAGTTAAGTCAGTCTTGGAACTAACTTAGGCAATAATCAGCAAACGTTTAGACAACCCTTCACAATGCAAGATCAGATAAAATATTATTTTAATAAAATAATGTTTTAAGAATGATCTGCTGGATAAAACCAACCTTCTGGATGAATTCTCAACGGTGTCTCATTAGCTTCCTTTATTTAGTGAAATAATATTTCAAGAAATATTATTAAGGGAATATTTTGGAAAGAGCCAAATCTTTCTGGAGAAATGGGGCTTAATGGTGTTTACTATTGGAATAATTGAATATAGATTTATCTTATATATTTTCCTTTTCTTTAACTTGACTATTTGATCTTTATAACCTTTCATGATGTATGTGTGAGTAAGGATGTGATGAGTTTGTCTGCAGGCAAGGATCAAAGGTGGAGCTGAGAAGAAAGCAGTCAGATGAGGGTGTCATAAAGAGGGTGGCTGATTGTGCTGAACAGAAGACACACTGATCTTGAGATGGGGGAGACTGTGGAAGTGTGTTGTTACAAGATAATGGTGTTTATGACCTGTATACGTTGCAGCTGTTTTTCCCATCCTTAGAGAGCAACGTTTTTTGTAACTAGGGAGCCCCCAAAGACAATAAAAAGAGATGTACGGACAGATGGTTTTCAGAGCGGTAGGATATTTGTAACTGAAAGCACATCTCTGTCCGTTCTCCTCGCAGCGAGTACTAATTCTTTGTCTTTCTCTTCTTTTTGTGATGTTATAAGTATTTTAGGTTGTTTAAACCTGACATTTACTTAGTTATCACATTTAGTAAATGATGTTAGGGACACATTATTTACTGGATTGAAAACTAAACCTTTCTGGGTAAATATTATTTAGCAGCAAGCACATGTCCTTAGCTGTTAGCAGTTAAGCTAACAAAGGAGGCTGATAGCTTAGCACCAGACTCAAACACACACCTTTAAAAATACCGTTAATAAAAGGGTTAAAATGCATAAGCGCCGAGAGCGCGTTATGATCAATCTTCTGTTTGAAATCACCCTTTAATAAAGTGTGTCTTAACTTTAAAAACATACAAAGAACACAACCTGAGCACGTGTGCTGCAGATAGTCTGCTAACACCAAGATAGCTGAGTTCAACACAAACAAAACCAAACTTCATAAATGAAAAACGTTTAGATAATTTCAATCTAAATCACTTCTATGTTATTCTGCCCAAACACTTAACGTCATGAACTGTGGTGAGGAACGTGGTCCAAGGCGGAGAAGTTTGAAGAAACGTCCACAGTCTTTAAACAGTTAGCTACAGCTAACCTCCTTAGCTGTGGGGAGTGGCAGCTGTTCTGTCGGCCGGTCTGTGCACAAACGGTTAGCTTCTAGCTAACCCCCGTAGCTGTGGATGAAAGACGGCCCATTCTGTCTGCCAACCACACTGCACGTTACCGTAACCACGGTGATGGGGTCTGTGCTGTCTTCCTTCCAGACTGGGAGACCGCTCCACTCGGCTTCATAGAGACCGTGTCTCTGTAGGGAACTTCTCTGGGACAGTTTGCTTCTGCAGGCCTCAGAGAGAAAGTAAGCAATTCTTACACCTTAATTTCCCTGTTCATAAATGAAAATACCGGATACACAGACAGTATTTCATTTGTACTTATCTTTGCATATGATTGATGATCGTATGACATCCTTGGATCCAGTTGAAAAGTTTATGTCTGTTTTCCAGCAAAGACACATCAGCGCGCTTGTCTCCCCTATCCGGTCCCTCTGGAAGGCCGTGTGGAAGAGGTCGGCTTGTTGGAGAGGGGGTGCTCTTATTCAGACAATGGCATTGTGGGAAGTCTGCTGCTACCCCCCCTTTCCTCAGTTGCTGGAAGTCAGTTAAATGCAATTTATTTTGAAAGTTCAAGAAAGTCTGTACCGGAGTTTAATGTTGAAGTCCGTCCCAACAACCCCTTCTATCTGTATATTGACTGCAGGAGGCGACGTTGCTTCACATGGGCTGTGTGCTTCCCTCGGCAGATTCTCCTCACCAGTCTCCTGTCCACTAACCTAACCTCACAGGACTCATTTCTACGCCTAAAGAACTCTGTGGAAACACCATATCCACGTAGCCCCCATGGTGTAACATTGGTGCTGTGTGACCAGGGGAATACATTATTTCAGGGGAACAGAATTTTGCACAAGTTCTGTAATCAATGCAGGGTTCGAGTGCCACCAGTGCTACTATCTGGCTCTGCTAAAATGTCCTAAATGGCGAATTAACAAAATATGAAACATGACTTTCTTTTAACCATTGAAATTAGAAAACCACAGCTTTTTTTATTTTTGAAATGGTCATTTTTCTAAGCTTTTAAAAAGCTGAAAAAAACGCCTAATCGTTTGTTTTTTCTTGTATTATTTTGTAACAGAAAAACCAAACAAACCATACACAGATTTTTTAAAGCAAAATAAAGCCATTTCTGTTTTTTTTCTTTAATTCATACAAATCAGAAAATCAAATTGACACGCTTTCCAGAACTTGATTTCACTTTCAGAAGTAGGACAATTAATGAACGCATAAGTACATGGACCTTTTAGTTCCATAATGTTCTCAATGATTTTCAAATCAAATAACCCAATTAGGCATTGGCTGGTATAAGATTCAATAACAATATTCTTATTTAACATTTATGTGAATTTTTATACATGGACTTTAGTAAAAATATAAACTGCAAATCTTTGTGGTAGTTTTCAAGTGCTACATTGAGCAAAATATTATAGCTAATATTTATTATACCCTTTTTGTTGTGCTTTTTATAGAGTAACAAAAATGTAACAAGCTGATAGTAACTGGTTAATTAGGTAAACTGCTTAACTGATATGATGCTTGTAGCTTTCAAAATGTAGTTTTAAAACAATGTCACCCTAATAGGTGTGAAAAGGCTGAGTTACTTTAAGCTCCGGTCATGCTGCAGCCATGGTCTTTCTGCACAGAGTTTGCATGCTCTGCCTAATCATGCAGGGGATTTCCCTCGGGTACTCCGGCTTCTTCCAATAGTCCAAAAACATGTCTGTTTGGTCAACTGGCCTCCCTAGGAGTGAGTATGTCCATGCATGGGTGTCTGCCCTATGTGGCTCTGTGTTGGCCTGTGAGCCCCCCCTCCCCCTATCCTGCAAAGACAAGCGGGTACAGGCAATGGATGCCTGGATTTCAGCAAGGGAGAAGATATTATCTTTCATTCATCCAGCTGACTGGCAGTGGACAGGCTTACACCTAACTAAACTGTGTTTGAAGTGTGGATCAAAACCCTTGACAGAGCAAATAAATTAGGTAAACTGTGCTTATTTTAAATCCCTGTATCAGATTAAGACCATCTCTGAAGTAACTGTGTAAACCACCACACTGTCACAAGTGAAATCAATTTAACCATATTCTCAGATAAAATGTATAAAGCAGAATGATGCTTTGTGTATATATTTTATTAAAGCCAGTCAGGAGCTCCAGAGGAAGGGAAAAAAAAGCTATTATTTTCCCCTCAGATGTTAAGTCAGCAATGTAGGCATTTTTATTGAAACATTTGATAAGTAACGGTGAAGGTAAATAAGGTTACACTTTAAAGATTCAGATGTGTTTCATTTTTTAATGTTTGGCCATTGACTCAGCATCTCTGCTTGTGTTATCTATTCAGGCTTTGGCTGGAATATTTCTTTAAGCTTCCGGAGAAGGTCAGAAAAGTAATTAACCTTGTTCTGTGTGCATCAACACTGCGACTGAGACAAGAGTGCTTTTCCTCCCTCCCTGCTCTCTATAATAAAACCAACACCCACCCGCCTACTCTCTCTCTCTCTCTCTCACACACACACACACACACACACACACACGTTTTGTCCTATTTAAATTAATAGAAATAAAGAAGGCTTTACCACATTGTCCAATGCTCACATCAATTTAGACTTTACAAGGCCCACTCTCAGGCAGATAGACACTGACATTTAAATAATAGCACTGTAATCACAGGAAGCAGGAGGAGGCATTTTGCTGTTTTGCTCTCACTTCTTGTTGGCTGCACTGTCCATCTTTCACTTCTTTTTCCTTGGCATTTGTCTGCACAGCTTTACCCTCCCGCTGTGCTCTTTCACACTCCAGAGTTAGACATTTTTTTAATTTAGGAAATCCACACAGGTGTTGAGAGGGCTTTAATGGAGATGGTGTTTCTGAACTTCCTCCTCCACTTTAGTTGGTGGCCTGGAGGCTTATTCACATAGGCTGAGTGATTTCTTGCTGTGCACTTAAATGACACAACCCCTCCTCTGACTTGCACTCACATTACTACTTGTATTTTCACAAATAAGCTTGTTACATCCTTTAATACCCCTTACGCTTACACAGCAGGCTATTTATGCTGGTACCGAACACTGGAAAAAGATTTCACAGATTTTCCACCGTTTCTTTTTGCCTTTCTTTTAATTACAGCATTTTTTGAGGTCTTCAAAGTGTGACCTGTTGTTAAGACGCACTTTCTTATAAAAAAAAACATTGATTTTTGTTGGAAATTGATTTTCTGTACAAAAGAATGTACAGAGCTAGCAGAGGTTTTAAAAATCTATTGTCGAGATCTACACATAAAAGAAAGCTCGACAGTGTGTGTTCCTCTCTTTGAGGCACTGAGCCCAGTGTGGTATTTTCACTCCCACACGTAAGCCAGGTTGTTTATGATGCATGTATCGTACTGTCATCACATAACGCTTTTGATCACAGAAGATGGATATTCACTTTCACGCATCATTTAACCAGAAGATGACAACTGCGGCTAGAAACGTCAGATGCAACAAATCCAGATGCACTGATGCTCGCTCAGTTGGCCGATAATATATCTAAAGAAGGGTGTTCAAACCCCTTCTATTTAATTTTCCTTGTTACGCCATTTTTATTCATTTAGATTCAATCCATTTTCAGAAAGTTTCCTATCATGTCCCAAACTCTTACTAAACAACAAATGGTTGGCCAGAACACAAAGAGGTTGTCTTAAAAACTATATTTTTTCACTTAGTCCATGGGACAAGAGGCTATGGTTTTCACAAAAGCAATTCCATTTGCATGACAAAAAAAACTGACTGTTAATTTGTTTTGCAGTACCATATTGAGAGACTTACTTTATAATTAAGAGAGGAAACAGGTGGTAGACCTTGGTTTAACTACCTAGAAGGAACACAGACCATTTGTCACCTATAAAGATTTTCCACCAAAAGGGGTTAAGTGCTCAACCAAAGCTAGTGCTAAGTAATTCTTTACTGGTTCCATAAAATAATTGGTTTGGGTTTCCACAGCCTGAGACTAGCTTGATGTCACAACATTACATTATTAAAAAGTGAAGATGTCAAGCTGACCCCACATATACAATCCAGGTAGAGATTGTGGCATTTTAAGATTATCAGTATCAGAAAACTGTTACAAATCTTGTGAATATGTAACAAAACTGTATCATAGTTATTGTTATTATATTGTATATTATATTGTTGATTCATTCTGCCTTTCTGCTTAAAATATAAGCCTTTTCAACCTTTGTAATGAAGTTCACAGTAGGAGCGATAAAGAGCAAGAGCCTTCTGCCACTGCAGCAACATCCTGCAGTTGCTGCAACCTGATAGATTTTATAATTTTGCACAAAGCTTGTGGTTTTTGCATTATAAGTCAGTTTTTATAAAACTGCACATGACACACAGAATTGGCAGAAAAGACCAGTTTGTGAAATGTTGTGGTTTTAATAAGGAAATTAATTAGTTATAATCAACTGCATTGTATAATTTCTTGCTTTGTCAACCACATTGTGACAGACAGACGGACGGACGGATAGATAGATAGATGATAGATAGATTTGCTAATATTAACCTTTATTGTTGTCTTTTTGTCTGAATTAAACTTGTGAATTAAAAAACAAATTACTGGTTGTTGGTCCTTCATCCCAGGTCCTTTCTTGTTGCCTGATTATGAGTTATTAATTGAAATTGAGTTTTTCAGTGCTAGAGTCAGTGCTCAAATTAATAAGAACTGGTGCTAAGAAACATTTAGCACCAGAAATTATATGGTAGACCGCCACTCCCTTGGTTTCACTTGAAAGCCATAGTTTGTGTCTTGTGAGACTATTTTCTACCCTTTTACTTTCCACTGACTTTGAAAACTTGCAAGTTTAGCACAAAGGCTGTTTACTGGAAAATATGTTAGAAAGGTCCATAAAACCAATCTACAAGTATTTGATTGGCTGAACTGGGTAAAAAACTTATTTGAATGGCTGAAAAAACATTTTTCCCTAAATAGGCTCAAAAGAGGGTTTGGAATTCCACGAAGATGTACAGGCATAATAGACAGCTTTCCTCTTTTTCTAATTAAGAATAAAGTTTTTACCCTTCTGATTAAACTTTGAATCCTGCTCAGAGAAGAAACGGTCATGGTAGGATGTAACCCCTGTCCATCTATAATTTCTTAGGAGGTTTTAGTTTAATTATTTGTCCCCATCGTGTAGGTGGAATTATGCTGATGCCTGCTGTCTTAGCGAGAAAACTGCACCTTCAGCTGTCAGAAGACATTAGGCTTGTTTGACCTCCCCTGAGCTACCTGCCCACACAAATCACAATTTTTTCAATTCTTCCTGTACTTTAGCAAGAACTTTGACCAGGACTGTTATAACTGTATAGGCATCTCATTTTTTTAAAAACTTGTGATGCTTCATCAGTAAATTAGTTTGAAATGAGTTTTGGGTTTACACCACAAAGATTAAAAAAGTGCCATCAAAGGTAGCACACCAGCTGTGGATAAGAGGACAGCTTTCATCAGAGACTAACAACAGATACCCTGCTCAATTATACAGCAACAGTGAAGATGAGAATCATTGCTTCAATCACCACCTTTGAAAGATAATCAGGAATGCGCAGTGTTAGGATCAACAAACACCAAACACTCTTCTCAGAGGGCCATGTGCTAAGGAGCGTGAAATGCAAAAAAAGTTAATAAAAAAATACTTTACCTGAACCTATCAGGTGTTTGCTCTGACAAAAATATATTAATAAGTATAGGAAAATCCTAGCAGAGCTCACTTCCGAAGTACTAAATCGCACAAATGTTTTTTCCCCCTGCATTTTACCATTCAGGAAATTATTTTCTAATGACTTCAGTGCATAATTTATACACAGCATCTGTTGTTGGGAAAGGCAAATCACAGATTTTCTTGCCAATGGAATCCCAGGCTGAGACACAAACACAGAGCAGGTCCTTTTCTGGGTTTTGGAATAGGAAACTCTCAAAACATACAGTGACATGCGTGGAAATTAAATTAGCTATTAAAATTTTATTTCTTACTCTGTGATGACAGCCAAAATGCCCCAACATCGGAAGGCTTTGTAAAATGTCTTTTCCCAGTTCACAATGGTAGTACTCTAGTTTAAATATTATTGTTGAATGATGAAAGCTTTATGAAACTTTAGAGACAATCAATTAAAAGTTGTTCACTAAAGCAAATCTAAAATTAATATTGACTTGGAAAAGAATTGATGCTGATTTAACATCCAAGTAACATCCAATCATCATAAGCTTTTCAGAAGCAGATATGTCTGGATTTTTTTTTTATCTCTCTAAAATTGGAGCTTCAACTTAAGTCACAGGTGTAGACATATATGCGGGCCCTTCCAAATGTATTCATTCCTCTTTAATTTTTCACATTTTGTGACTTTATCGCTACAAACCTCAACGTATTCTATAAGGATTTTATGTAACAGTCCAACACAAAGCATTGAATTAGTGTGAAGGGTAAGAAAAAGAATACATGTTTTCAAATTTGTTTACAAAAAAATCTAAACAGTGTGATAGCACTTGCATTCACATCTCTTGAGTCAGCATTTTGTACAAAGACCTTTTTTTCTAACTTCAACTCCAAGTCTTTGGGCTATGTCTCTACCAGTTTTGCAAGGCAAACCTCTACCCCTGTCAAATCTCAGGTTTTCTTCCTGGATGTTCTTGTCTTTCTGTTTTCCAATCAACTCTGACCGGCTCCCCCGTCCCTGCTGAAAAAAGCATACATACAGAATGATGCCACCATACTACCAAGTGTTCCTGAGGTGAAAGAGGTATCAAATTAAAAGGGCATGAACACAGATGCACATGACATTTCTCAGATTTTTATTTATAAAAAATACTGGAAAACCATGTATTGTTTTCCTTACCGTTCACAGTCATGCCCTACTTTGTGTTGGTCTGTCACATAAATCCCCAATAAAATACTCAAGGGGGTGCCCAACCCCAGTCCTTGAGAGCTATGGTCCTGAAACCTTGGATTCATCCCATCCCCAAAACACCTGAATCAAATGGCTGAATCTCCTCATCAGCATTTTATTCAGCTCTGCAGAGGCCTGGTAACTAGCCACTCATTTGATTCAGATCAGTTGGAAAAGTGATGCATCTAAAAGTTGCAGGTTATTAGCTCTAGAGGACTGGACTTGGGCACCCTTGGAAACACACTGACGTTTGTAATTATAAGGGAGGTTTATGTTAAGATTAATTGATTTGCATCAATATATGGACACTCACGTGCAAGAAATCCAGCATTATCTGCCTGAGATTTGGACTTGTCTTGGACAAGGAGCTTCAGAAGTGGTGAACAACATTTTTCCTGTCCTACTTTATAAAAGCTCTGCTCATTTAAAGATAGATCAACTTTCAGCCTGATAGTGCTACTGAGAGCAGGCCTTTAAACAACTCTTCCTTAGTTTTTATTTTTTTTATTATTACCTTCTTCTTGTCTCAGAAGAGCCTAGGAACAAAATTCTCAGCATAACTGAGCTACCTCACCGTCATTACAGTAAAACTTTATTATTGAGACTGGTGCTAGTATACAGCAGCATTGCATGTTTAGTAAATTAAAAAGCAAGACATTATTAAAGAAAATGTTTCAAAACCAACTTTACACTTTATTGTTTATGATGTAGAAAACTAATTTCACTGCTGACTGCTGAGTTACTGAATGAGTGTTTAACACTTCTGCAGCCTGATAGATTTTATAATTTTGCACAAAGCTTGTGTTTTTTGCATTATAAGTCAGTTTTTATAAAACTGCACATGACACACAGAATTGGCAGAAAAGACCAGTTTGTGAAATGTTGTGGTTTTAATAAGGAAATTAATTAGTTATAGTCAACTGCATTGTATCATTTCTTGTTTTTTCAACCACATTGTGACAGACAGACAGACAGACAGACAGACAGACAGACAGACAGACAGACAGACAGACAGACAGACAGACAGACAGACAGACAGACAGACAGATAGATAGATAGATAGATAGATAGATAGATAGATAGATAGATAGATAGATAGATAGATAGATAGATAGATAGATAGATAGATAGATAGATAGATAGATAGATAGATAGATAGATAGATAGATAGATAGATAGATAGATAGATAGATAGAGTTTGAATACTTAACCGTTTATGGCCTTTGACCAACAATATGAACATTTACAGTGAGCATTACATACAGAGTAGAAGCAAAAGACAGGAAAAAAGACAAGCTGAAAGACAAAAAATGGTACAGATAGATGCTGTAGAATAGCCCCGAGTGAGATGTGGCACAGATGGTGGGGAGGGTTAGTAATGGGGGACTGCCATCCTTTGTTCTCCAGACACATAACTCAAATGCACCATTATAACATTGACACAGTCATTGCTTCATAGACATTTCTGTTTTGTCCCTGCATTCTCACCCTGTTGTAAATATATATATAAAAAAACTGACATAGTTTATGGAGAATATCTAGGTGTAGAACAGAGAAATAAATTTTCTTATCTGTGTGAGGGGATTTTACTATTGACAGATTTATTAACTCTCAAGATAGCCTGGTGGAACTTGGAAAATAATAAAACACTCCATTAATTTTAGTGGCATCTTTTCAAAGAAGGGTGAATGTTAGTGATAAAACGGTAGGTTTCACATCTCCATTGTTTGTTGATTTCTTTGATCACAACAGGATAACCGCAGCTTTTATTTGGATTCCAGTTCTTCTCAACAGTGCCAAGCAACTCTCGTTGGACCACAAGTGGGGTTCAAGAAATTGAAAATTTGAACAAAGAAATAATTAAAATATCTACACATTATTACACATGTAACATCTACAACACAAAAGCAATAATTCTTTTTTCTCCTCCAGTGGTCTGTAGTGAATGGGCAATTTGGTATGTTGCCATGCCCCCCCAGGATTGTTGCTGAAATCCTACAGCTGGTAAGTGGAGGTATTCCAGCTGGAGATGTCTGGCTGCATGGTCAGAACACTGCAGGCCATCTGGGGCTGTAAGCTTCATGGGTGAGCTCTAATTACTGCTGCGTTTACACTTGTCATGATCTGAAGATAACAATATTTGATAACTCCACTGATAGGAAACAAAAAACAATTTTCTCGTGATATGTACACCCCTTACCCAAAATGGTAAGAAGTTGCTTGGTTGTTCATCCATCCATCCTTGTTTACATAATTTCTTGTCATGTATGTTGGGCATATCTAAAAAGGTCTTACGTGGGTCTGACGTGAAGAAATAAAGCACCTTTTGTGAAACATCTAGTCCTGTCATGTCTATGAAGTATGTGTGTTGCTGTGTATAATGTGCATCTATTGCAATGAATGGTGTAACATGCACAGTCTTCTATTGCATCAGGACGAGGTTAAATCTGCTGTGATGTTGACTTTTTGTTTAATTTGGTTTCTGTCCTTAAACCAGAATTTAATGATTTATACAACTTCAATGAACATCTGACCAGTGATCAAATGATTGGCCTAATTAATCAGAAAGTAGATTTAAGTGTTTTAGTTGGGCTGCTCCAAGCATTTGTCAAGCAAAGGTAAAGGAATCTTCATTAGTGTCAATAAAGCATCTGCATTGTATAGCATCTTATTTAGTAAAGTTAGTATGTCATTGCTGCAACACTGTAGTAGATCTTGTATTTAGTCTGTAGTAATGACATGTAGTAGAATGGTCTGTTTTTTAATATGTACAAAAACATTTTGTAGCCGCCTGACTTAGCTGGGGATCAGAATGTATCAGAGATAATCGTGGAGCATCATTTATCTTAGGGATCACACCTTCTAATGCTACAGAAGCACAATGAAGATACACAATGCTATAAAAGGGTTATTGTCATATCCTCTGAGCTGGGAGCTGTTGGTTTGTGTTGGTGTCCCTCTCCTTCCGGGCGTGACTGACAGGTGCTGCTCCTCAACTGCAGGTCATTAAGCGGTCTCTAGCACATTGCTCAAGACTATTTTCTAATAGTTTTCTCTTTTGTTGACATCGCCGGTCATCCTGACTCAAGCGCGAACACTGATCTCCTCACACTTCCTCCTCCGTACTCCAGAAGTGGCTCCCCGGGATGTGCCTCAGTGTATTGGCTTGCTGCTTCTCTGGTTGCTCTCCTGTTACCTGCTGCTTCTCTGGTTGACCTCTTCTTGCCTGCTTCTGGATCTCTCTCGGAATGTCTGTCGCTTTATGTGCCTTTCCGCCCTCCCACGCTCTCCGCCTGACACGAGACACTAGCCAATACCAAACCTCAAACCGTCACCCTCCGGTAGCGTCACACTTCTCTTCAGATGATCGCATCACCTGCTCCAGGTAGTTTCCTCTCACCCACAACAGAAAGAGATTAAACAATATTCAAAATATCTTCATATCACAATATTCCTCTGGCTGCCAGTTAACCCCTGTTTGCCTGTTTAATAAACCTAATTCAACTATCGCAAACAAAACCAATATGACAGTTATAAGAGCTACTATCCACATACAACACTAAAATGTAAAGTGTGTGTTAGAGTTAGAAAGCTGATAAACACAGACAAGTGTATGAATAAGGCACAGATGAACCAAGTAAGTTTGACTTGCAAGGATGAGACAGTCCTCTGCTGCACAGTGACTTCCTTCTCACACAGAATAAATCCTTGCACCAGCCTTTTATTTACAACTCACATTCTTACAAGCAAAAAGCGGGAATCGGTTCAGCCAATTCTTACGGAGATTAAAACATAAAAAGCAGTCATTCCCATGTATGGTATGAGCATGTCATGTCCAGAGAGTGATCCACTCCAGACCACATTCCATAAGTTTCCACTCCCTTTGTCCACACTAAAACCAATCACAGGAATCATCTTCACTATAATAGAAAGTCAAACATAAACATTGTTTAAACTAAACAATGATAATTTTTATACATTTTTCCAACAGTGTGATACAGAGGACCCAATGACTCTACTAGGCACAGAACCTCAGCTCTGAACGCATGAACCTTAGAGTGCTCACAGCAAATTTCCTGGACGGTTTCTTAGTATCACTTGACCAATGCCAAATCCTTCTGATGGGTCAAGATGTAGTAAGAAGACAGGCAAGGGCAGAAACAGAAGCAGGCAGTGAGTTGATCAGGCATAAGGCGAGCTGAGGGCAAAGGTCAAAATCCATGTCTGTGGTCCATGTCCAGAAAGCAGATATAAATGTAGTGTCCAACAGGGGTGAGGCAGAACAGCAATATCCAGAGGGCAAAGGCAAGTTCATAACCAGGAGATCAAAAATTGGCAAGGAAGTAACACTGTGCATCTACACAGAACTGCTATCGATATTCTGTCAAGGTGTCTGGGGCTGGAAGGAGCTTAAATGGAGTAGAGCACAGGTGAGAGGCAGCAGAGCCATAAGTAAGCACAGGTGGGCTAAATAAACTGATTACTGCCTGACATGTCAGCAGGCATGGAAACAAAGACTGAAACATTACATGGAAACCATCAAACAAGATCTTGAAATGGTTGCTGTTGCAATAAATTATTTAAATAAAAAAGTACATATGAGTTATTTTTGCAAGTACATTTGGTGGACACACTATTACTATATCACAAAAAACAATTTGCTATTGGTATTATTGTGGAAGTTGTAGGGTTAGGACAAAGTGTTAGGTTAGCAGGTGGGGACACTTTGGGTACAGAAATTAGTCAGATCTTACAGTACAGAGATCTGAAAGATAGGTCAAGAGTGTTAGTCTGAAAATGCTAGTCAGAAGTCAATTAGATGAAAGTTGTAAAATTGTTCCGTGATTACAATGTCACAATGCTTTCTCACCGTCTAAAATTATACACTTTAGAAAATAAGAATATATCTACTTATGCAGCTGCAGGCCCCCTTACAGTGCTTAGAGAAATGCAAATGTCAAAATAATAATCTTCTCCACCCAAATTAATTTAAAGGACGGTGGATCTACTAGTTTTGTTCTCACTCTATTGTAGTCATGTCCTCCACAGTTACTGGTTAAAGATGATTCATCAGACAAAACAGTGCCCACTGTTCTAGGTGATGTTTCATACGAATGGACAAAACAAATCTCTCACACAAGTCTTCCTATAACAAAAGAGAAGCAGAACAATTCGTTCAACCCGTCACTGTAATGTCAACATTATCAGTCTTATTCACAGACATAAACCTTCTTTTTCTTACAGTAAGTTTATTGTACATCATAGCCTTGAATTTCAGTTATTTCTCTTAAGATATTGAATATTTAAAGAGAACAGTTTTAGCAGCTGAGTCAAAATTAGATTTCCATTTGCTTTTCCCAAAATGTTTAAGCCTTGAGGGTCCAAATATTAAAATTGAGGTAAAACAATCAAAAAAGTTACATTCATTGGCCACTTTTTCAGATATACTTGTTCAATTCTGTGTTAACAAATGTAGCAAATAAGCCAACCACATGACAGCAACTATAAGGAGTCATGTAAGCATCGAGACTAGGACTACTTGCTGTAATTCAAACCAAGCACCAGGAAGATTTAAGTAATTCTAAACATGGCATGATTGTTGGTGGAAGACAGAATGTTCTGAGCATTTCAGAAACCTGAAATGCTCGGCAGCAGAAGACCACACTGGACGCCAATGGGCGCCACTCCGATCAGATAAAACTAGGAAACTGATATACGCATAGGGTCACTAATGCTGGATTGTAAACCAATAGGAAAATGTTACCTGAGTCAATAAATCATGAATTTATCCTCAACTTTCAGAAAATAGGATGCTTGGGTGTTAGGGTTTGAAGACTTTTGTATTGTTTATCACTCATGTCTGCTCTAAGTGCTTTTCCCTCCTACATGCCACAGAAAGGGATATGGGGGAGACGAGTGAGTTATTCTTTCATCAGCAACATCTAGGGGCTGCTCGTACCAAGTCCCCACTCCCTCTCTGTTTAAAATCAAGACACATGAATCCTAACCTTTCTGACCCCACGCACACACACACACACACACACACCCCTGAATGTTTGTTGAACTGTGTGTGAACCAGCATGTTTAAATAAAGAGAGAGGGGTGCCAACACTTTGTAGTCTGCACTGCAAAGTGAGCTACCCTTGCTGCAAGTAAAACTGACTATATCGTTCTTGCCTCTGAGTTGACTAATTAATACCTAACATTGGGATAAACAATATGCATGGATCTCTTCTGCCTTGTCTCAATTGTTCAGTCAAGGGGTCATGATGTTATGGTATGTGGAGTATTTTCTTTGCACAATTTGCTTTGTACCTGCGTATTGTAGCTATTTCCATTGCATCTTCTATTGGTTACTTTCAGTAGGACAGTTTTTCATGTCACAAGTTTTAGATCATCTAAAACTGGTTTCAGAGATTTTCATTGTTCACCAATAGAAATATTTGTATATGCATTAGAAGCAGCATAAATACCAGCACAAGCAAGATTCATATTTCACATGTTTAAACCTACTGAGAAAAACATTTGTAAAGATGCTTCATAAATTGTTGTTCACGGGAGCTCAGCATAAACATTTTGTAGCTCTATTTTGAATTTCAGTAGAGTGGGTTTGTCCTTTTTTCACTTGCTATGTGTCTTATAAGAAATTTTTGGCTTGCTTGTTAATATACCAGACAGCAGGTTCCATTTTTCAACTGTAGGTTGATTGGGAAAGACTGCTGCAGCTGGAGTTCATACTTGTGTAAATAGTAGCATGTTTTGGGGCTTCAAATCACAATCTTTTCCACCACAGGTAAGGTGCCTTTGTTCAATGTTGACAAGCTTACAGCTACCTTGGATAATAAATTTGACACTGTTACGCATGCATGCACAGCGTATGGTTGTTTAGACTGTGTTAGCCATCAAGCTCACATGGGCGCTGTTGCTCCTCAGGTGCATAGAAATCGATTGTCAATATAAAGTAAAGCCTTTGCAAGTCTTAAACTTCAACCTCCTTCCTCCCAAAAGATGAAGTTGGTTGTATTTATTGGCTCTTCTTTCTATGCATGTATGAATATGAATGCAGGAGTTTCTGCACACAGTGGTCTCTTCCTTAACTGAATGCACAACTGCAGGAGCAGGAAAGAACACAGCAGCCAGTACACCGATTAAATCACATACCATTTGACCTGTTGAAAATTCATATAGCCAACTTGAGAGGATAATCTAACAGAAACAGAGAGTGGTTTGCAGGAAATCACAAAGTCTTGGTCACGTAGCCTCCCTAGATTAAGTGAGTTGGGATGAGCAGATTAGGAGGCAAGATAAAACAAGTGAAAGGAGGAAAAAGATAAAACAGAACGTAGACTGATGTGTCGTTTCCTTTTCTTTGAGCAAGAAGGGAAATAGCCCTTTATCCTGAGCATCTGGGCCCCTTCCACAACAAAACACTACAGTCCCACTGTGCTGGAATGCAATAAACCTTTTAAGAAAACACAGCAAATGGCTCCTTCTCCAAAGCTGGAGCCAGAAATCTGACAACCATGTCTGCAAATCACATCTCCACAGTAATTCTTCACACTTCAAGGAGGAGACATGGCTATTTTCTTGCTTATTTTATCCTTAATTTAATCAGATGATGAGGCTAATAGGAATTACAATAAGCATCATATTTAAAAGTGTAACCCTAATTTTAAATGGTTTAACATCCAGAAGGAAAATGGAATGGAAAATGGAGGATCATACAAATAATCCTCTTAAGGCGATCAATATCACTCCTTGAAACATTGATCTGGACAGGGTAATTATAAATCTCCGACTATCAGTAAGAATCAGGGATTGTGTGTTCTAAAAAGCAGTCTTCGGTCAAACAGATCTTTAGCTTAAGAATGTCGCATTGTTTTAATTTATTTCCAAACCTGTATCTGTAAAAGCAGATAATGGCAAATGAGAAGGAAATGGAAATAGAACAGAGACCAAGAGCTCATCAAAAGCTTGATTGCATTTCAGTGAAGACCAATCATGTTGTCTCACTTCCTTTGTTGTTCTTGTTTTGTTTGGAGTACACAAAAAAATTACTGTAGAGTGACAATGGGATTCAGGAGAAAAAGAGCAGCACGCAAAACAAAAATGTGCCAGTGAGTCTTATTCCAGAGATGTACAAACGTTTATTTTATAAATGTCTGTGGAGGTTTATAGAAGAGTAACATAAAGTGGGTACTCACATTTCTAGATGGGGCTCTACAGAAGGGTCTTATATTGATTGTACCAGATAAATATGCTGGTTTGTGAAAGGTTGAATTAATTTTAAAGCATGGATTTGTATATTACAAATATGAGCCAAACATCAATCAACATGTACTCAAATAAAAACTCAAGTGGTTAGAGTGCCGATATGTTTTGCTCTTTCATCTTAAAAAACAAACAAGGAAACAAAGTGGAAACCAATTCATATTTTCTTTTGGTGGTAGTGTAATCAAATCCCTACAGCCTCTGCAATCTTTGGTCTGAATCTTTGGTCCTTGTGCATCCTGCCATTTACCTCATGAGGCAAGCCATCAATGCACTGGACCCCTCTAGTACTCCTAGGTGCATATTAAAATAGTTTTTTTGCAGGACCCATGCATATCTGGAGGAGTCCAGATGCTTTGCAAGAATCCTCTTTTTTGACTTCACAAGGGGTTTTACCAAAATCCATCCCCTTATACTAGGGGACAGGTTAGAGGGAATGGGTAACAGACTACCTGACAAGGGAACCTCAGTTTGTAAGGCTGGGCAACTATATTTCTGGGAGCATGGGGTCCCTTCAAGGGACTGTTTTAGCTCCATTCCTGGTCACATTATGCAGACCGATTCTAAATACAACTCAAGATGCCACCACATGTAAAAGGACTCAGATGACATGGCTATTGTGGCATGTGTCAGGAATGGACAGTAGAAGTGGTACAGAAAACTGATAGAGGCTTTCAGGGACTGGAGTGTTGGTAGACAGCTACCAACACACCTTGATCTTACTAAAACCGAAGAGATCGTGGGATAAAGTTCCATATATATTTGAATGGCTATTTAACGGGCAGGTGTAAGCAATTCCTTTGTTCAGAACATGCAGTCAAAGATGCTCTCCATGCAGGTGAAACAAGCCATCCTTAAGCTGTGAAATCAGAAGAATAAAACATCAAAGAAACTGGTACAATTTTAGGAGTGGCAAAATCTGATCCTGATAAAGAAAGAAGGCAATGGTGAACTCAGCAACGTAAGACCTGGGGCCTCATGCACGAAGCATGTTTATGCACCAAAACCTTGCAGTGCAATATTTAACGCATAACTCGGCATGTACAAAAATTAACGTTGCATGAAAGTGTGCGGTAATCCACATAAACCTTTTTAATCGACAATAACACACTACAGAGAACTAAACCTTACCTAAATAAACAAATTTAGTAAGATGTGAAGTGTAAATTTTCCACTGTTTCTTTTCAGATGTAGATGCAAATTCGCACCTGTCTGTATATACATGCATGTGGATCATCTAAGGGACAATTTGGTTCTCACTGAAACAGAAAACGGAGTTGGATCAGTAGATTGATTCCGAACATATCAGCTTTGATGGTAAGGTAAACAAGCTGAATACAATCACACATGTCCATAAATAGCTGCGTAAAGTTGTGCATAATCATGGAATGATTGGCAGCTTTGGCACAGCTGGAGGACATCACCAATGGCAGAAGTCGGAGAGTTTTTTCAGAGATCATACTGACCTGCTGGCCTATGATTCTGCATGGCTTATTAGTTAGTTTAGATTCCCCAGGGCAATTATTTTGGTGATATGCATGGAGCTGGCCCCAGTGTTATAGAGGGAAACCAAGAGGAACCGTGTGTTGCAGGTGCTAGTTCATGTTCTCACCACACTGCAGTCTTTTCAACCAACGCCTTTCAGAGAGAGCTGTGTCACAGGTCGGGTATTTAACAGTCATCCTTCAGCCGTGCCATACCAGCCATATGGGACGGCCTCATCGGTATGTTGCTAAGAAATAGAAAGTTACCCTTAAATGTGGCTCTAATTTGCACTGAGGATCCAATTTCCAAATGTAATCAGAGCTATGGACTGCAGTCATTGCTATAAGGCCACCATCTGGAAATGGATATGCATTTGTGAATAGAAAGCAGTTTCATTCAATGTATGTGCAACTTATTTGTGATGCCAAACGTGTCTCAATAATTCAATGGCACATTGGCCTCCTCAACTCATGATTCCTTTATATTATAATAATAATTAGGGAACCAATTGAACAACACTCTCCAGGGGGTAAGTGTGTCAATATCCAAGTAAAGAGAAGACTGCATGAAAGTAAATCACTTATAAGCCTCAAGAATAGAAAGGCTAGATTGAACTTGCTAAAAACCATCTAAAAAAGCCAGCACAGTTCTGGAAGAATGTTCTTTGAACAGATGAAACATGATCAACCTGTCCCAAAATGAAGGCAAACAAAAAGTATGGAGAAGGCATGGAACAACTCATGATCCAAAGCATACCAAGTCCTCTGCAAAACAAAGCGAAGGCAGTGTTGGGACCCACAGCCATGGTTACAACGTGAAAGGCCAGTGGCTTGGTGGTTTAGTTGGATTGTTTTAGCATAGTGAAGAGTTTGTTGATTGAAATATATTTGACTTTGAGTTGATTTATTTTTGTTAATAAATTCTTGTATTTTAAGAAATTGAATTGTGAATTCATTCCATGTGTGTCCAAAGGTTTGCTGTTCAATAATGTCAGAGCTTGGCTCACTCTTTTCGATCTTGTCCTGATATCACCGCCTTACGGGGCTGGTATTCACAGGATAACCCTTAACAGACCGAAATATTATTTGATAAAATATTATTAAAATTGTATTAATATTAAATAATATATTCAGATTCATAGTCTGAGGTGTTAGAGACATACTGTCTGCTCAAATCCAGCTAAATGCAGTCAAATTAGATAGGTAGTGGATAATAACCCAAAATGTACATCCACAGCAAAGAAGTGGAATATTCTTAAATGGCCAAATCAGTCAACTGAACATGCATTTCATGTTAAGAGGCTGTTAAATATTCTGTTGAAACATTGTAGTTTTTTCCCTCAGTCACCACTTACTTATTTAAATAATCTTAACTGTAGTTTACCCACACCTAAATTTCCAGGGATCCATCCTGACAACATGTATGCTAATGGTGTGTTGGAATTGTTCTGAAACAAGCAAGACAAAATGCCTGATAACTTTCATTTTGTACACAAACTTGTATCCTGCAACTTTTATTGGGTCTTATAAAATGTGCAATGTTTACTGATGAACCCTCAAACCATCGCAGATGGTGGATTTTGAACTATGTGCTGATACCCAGCCAGATGGTTCCCTTTTATAGCCCAAAGGATGCAGACTTTTAACTTTGATTCATTAAGCCACAGGACAGTTTTCCACTTTACCTCACTCATCTTGCTTCAATCAAGCTTTAACCTACCAGAGGTAATTCTTTTTACATGTTTGCATGTAATTATATACATATTTATATTTAACTATATTCCCTGCCATATATTTTTTTATAGAAAGCTTTCTGATTAAATGTGGCTATTTTGGCTACAAACACAAGTCTGTTTATATGGAGTGCCCAATAAAAGCAGTGACAATCAGTGCAGGTTTTCAGGTGTGTCCAAGATATGTTTGCAGATTCTTTATATCCTTAATGACTTTTAGAACATTTTGTTTCACTACTTTTAAATAATTGTAACTGCTCAGTAATGTTGAAACTTGTCAAAGTGATGAATTCGTCTGAATCTTTACTCCTGAAACCCTCTTTGAGATGGTAATTTCATTCCCTAAATACACAATTGACCAACTGCGTATTAGTGTAATAAATATAATATGTCCCAGCAGGATTTCTTGTTAAAAATTCAAAATGAGTGTAGAGGCTTTGTTTTGTGCAAATAATACGACTGTAAATGCAATATTCTTTTATGATATTGCTTAAATATATTTATATGTATTTTATTTCTAAAGTTTTACAATGCACACTTTCCAATTTTCACTAAAAGCTGTTCAACGCTGGTTACACGTCTCCACTAACAAACATGAACACATTGTTGTATTAAACCATAAAGGTAAAAAGAAAACTATGTCATACGAGAATGCTGTCCTTGGGTACTACGTTTTAGTTTGTAGTTCATGATAATTAATATAATACAATTTTAAGATAAACAACATTTAACAAAACACATACAGAATGTATTTTTTTAATTTTGAGACATGCTGAAGTTGTATTTATTTTAAGGTTAATAAACATTAGGTGAAGTGCTGACTAAACATATTCCTAAATCCTAGGAGTAGCTGGTTGCAAAACACTAAACATTGAATTCAAAATTATATATGGTTTTCCATTTATTTTACAAATGGAAATCGGACATTTGTGGCATGCATCTAATACAGGTAAATACAATCTAGTGCAATCATTTCCGTCCAGAAGTCAAACAGAAAATAGAGTCCACATGTGTGTAATTTAATCTCAGTATAAATACAGCTGTTTTGTGAAAACCTCTGAAGTTTGCTAGAGAATAGTGTTGAAGAGACAACTGCATCATGAAGACTAATGACTGTACAAGACAGGTTAGGCATAAAGTTGTGAAGACGTTTTAAACAGTACGTTTACTAAACTGTCATGATTTGCGGATTGTGAGTTTTGTTTTGGGTTCTGCCTCTGATCTTAATTGTTTAGGTGGCGCTTTAGTTAATTCATTTAAGTTCATTAACAGAGCAAGCTTACTAGCTCTGTTAATGGTGCATTTTAGTTCTGTCTCTTTTGTAAGATTTATCTTTTAAATTTATTGTCTTTATTTCGCTAATTTCTCTTGCATGGACACCCCCCCACACACACACAGATTTAGTCAAACAAGATAATCCTGTTAATTTTAAATACCATATCCTATTTTAGAGTCTTGTTTCTCAGACATTTTATGTCAAGAATTTGGAGAAAACATTTGCAATCCTTCACAACATTCAGAATTGAGCATTTAGTTTGAAAATCCCTTCATTACTTTTGTCTATGTAAATCAGATTTAATCAGCCTTCAATGAGTTGAGTCAAGCATACAATGCTGACCTTGGGGGGAAGAGATGCCCTAGTAATTGAGAAACTGAGCCAGTTCCAGTCCTCCAGGGCTAATAGGTTAAAATGTCAGTAACACCATGAAGTTCAACTTAAAATGGATATTTCTTTACATAAACCTGCTTTATTGTCCAACAACATATATCCAAAGGTTTTGTTTATGATTGAAGCCTTTTTGTTTCCAAAGCTCTCATTTGCACCTCCCAATAACATTTATAGATGGCATTTAACAGTTTTAGCAGTGATTTTTTTGTTATTTCTAATCTGTACCCCTTAGGTAAAAAGGCCAAAAATCAAACTACACTGAGCTCTCATGGTTGCCAACTACCCTGGAGGTAGGGGTAACATATTGCTCTCGTTGCCTAACACTTCCAGGATTAAAGATTAATTCACAAGGCTTGAAACTTTAATATCAGGGCATGTGCAAAGGACTTCTGTGAGTTAAGCTCACTTAAGTTATGTTGGTTTGGGGATAAAACAATTTATTTCTCTGACAGTTACTCAATTATGTGGTACATAAACGTTCTTGTGTTGTTTGTTAAACAGGGTGGAATTGAGATAGCTGTTTGTTTGCCTTACACTGAGCTATTTAAATGGAAATTAGAAGGAACCAGTGTTCAGTATGTAAAAATGTCCAGGTAGGTTTTATTACAGAAAACACAACAATCTGAATCAATCTAAATTAACATTTAGAAAATATAGTTTTAACTCTGTAATCCTATATTTCTTATATGTTCAGACTTTGATGAAATAACTTATAATTCCTTTCTACATAACTGTTAATCACTGTTTAATTTTATGATTTAACCTGTTGTTTCTATAGCAACTTTTAAATACATGATATACAGCTTATGCACAACAAAGCACATTATTTGCAAACTTTAGGAACAGAAAATTTCCCTCTTCTGCTCAAATTCCAATAACCTTTAATGATCAAGAGAAGAGCGATCTCAGAAAGCATAAGAAATGCAAACGAGTGTCTAAAAATACTGAAATTACAAGTGAACATCACGTTTCACAGTAAAAATATTAAGAGTAGCTGTTTTATCTGTTGCACTATGTCTGAGGCAAAGATGTAAAAACAGCTGTTGAAACAAAAGGAGAAAACCGTAACACAAAATCCGAAGTCTGCAGATCAAGGAAACTGCTTCACTTTCCTTGTTATACTGTACAGAATGTCGTTTGTACGTAAGAAAATGAAAAAAAACACAAGGAAAATAATACTTTAGAGTAGGATGGCAGAAAGCGAATCATGAAACCAGTCACTTCCAATAGTTTATTTGTAGCCTGATTCTGTTTAAGGTAAGAAACTCCAAAAGGTGTTAGTACATGTCAGCGAAATAAGCTGGACAGAAATGTGTTACAAGTCCTTATCTTGATAAATTAGGTAGTTTGTCAAAAGATTTAAAGCATTATTAAACATTATTATTGATGGTGCAGAGAAGGTAGCTTTTTTCCGACACTATACATACAATTTACATTGATATTTGCAGAAAAATGTGAAACATTAAATATTTGAGCAAAATTTGTTGGATTTCATTTTTTAGAGACTGTCAAAGGTTGATTGTTTTTGTTTTTTAGAAATTAAGTCTTTTCAACAGTGTTTGTTTTTTTTGTACTGCATTAAAGTACCTTAAATACTTTTGCTACAGAGTTATATTCAGATATATAATCAATTAAAAACATACATTTTTGTATTTTAAACCATCCAGTAAAGACATTTCTTTGGCTCAAAAGTAAACATTTGCCTCAATATCAATGTGACAATCAGAAAAAAGCTATAAAACTCTGGAAGCAGCTACTATAAACTCTGCCATGTCATCATGGCATGAATGGCTCAGATCCCATCCTGGGCTCTTTCTGCATGTAGTTTTCATTTTCTCTGCATTCATGAGTGAGTTCTCCCCAGGTATTTTAACTTCCTCCCACATTCCATAACCGTGAATCTATAGTGCCTTTATATATATATATATATATATATATATATATATATATATATAAAAAGCTGGAGAGCAAAGTTACAATGTGTGACAATAGATGAAGAAGAATGAAGATTTTTTGATTTTTACAACACAAAGTCTATTCGCAACACTCATTTTATTCACACTATTTTACTAGGACACAGCTGGATATAGAATACATTACTGCTCCCAGTTAGAAGTCAGCAAACTCTAATCATTAGTTACTCTACAGAGGATGTCACCCTCTCCACTGTTCCTTAAATTGAGCCACATTCTGATTGACTGAGTGGAAAGAGAACTCCAGTCCGATCCTGGCTTTAATATTCAGTTTCTATAGTCACCACATCACATGTTAACTCAACCTGCAGTTTGTCTCGGCGTGATAGGTAAACAACCAATTTAGCTTCGCCAATTAAAACTATGACACTTGGACCCTATTAGCTTTGCGTTATCTTATACCAGCAATGAATAAAGTTCATTTTAAAAAATGACAAAAAAAAATGTTGCTGCTCTCTCCCTTATCAAGGCCTACTGGGTCAGACAAGAGAGAGTTCTTCTGACCATCCATCTCAGTAGTTTTTCGAATCCGAGAGCAAATTGGAGCACCCTTTATTTTTGTGTCAAACAAGCTCACCTGATTGTCTTTTTTGTTTTAAGGAGTTCAACACAGGCTGGATTTCCTGTGGATTCATTCAAATGCTCAAGTTCCACAATATCAGTCTACAGATCTCCAACAGATCTGGAGACATCATGAGTAACATTAAGATTCTGCTGTTGACAGAGGAGCTTAATCTGAACCTTTTCAATGTCCCACAATGGTCTCAAAGAAGAGAACTCACTCTTTCTCTGTTTAAAACAGAAACAGAAACCTTTGAAACTTCTGTCAGCAGTCATGGTTGAATTATATGCCAACAGACACTCTTAGGTGAATTATTGTAAAAGAAACACTGCATTCAACTACAGAATGATCAGTAAAACTAACAGGCAATATCTTACACATTGTAATAACATTTCAATCTGAAAAGACACACGAAGAGAGGGATGGTAATTAGAAAAGTTTTAATGATGAGAAATTACATGGTTATTTCTTTGGCGCTCAGACCTGGGAGGAAGACATGAATGCTGAGAATGACATGAGCTAAGATGATCATTTGTAAGGCTTAGATTTAAATATGTCTTCCCCCTGATCCGACACTGGTGGTGGATTGGTGGCCAGGGAGCGAGGAAGCCAGGAGTAGATGAGAAGGAAGATGGTGGAGGTGGGGTGGAGGAGGGATGAGCTCAGCTGACAAGCGAAGATGAACACGGTAGAAGCTCCTTTGAAAGCAAGGCGTCGGAAGATGATTAGATGGAGAATCAGATGGACAGGATGCCGATTGGAAGGCCGGGAGACGCACCGAAGAGTCATTGTATGGTGGAGTCGGTGAAGGTGAGTCTTTCATTCTGAATTTTTGTCAAAACTCCATCACTGTCCTCTTTTCCTGATCCCTAGCACCATTAACAAACTACCCACATTGGTGGCAGTATGCACCTCTGAATTTGTTGCGAACCGCCAGCAGAAGAAGGGAAGAAGAAGAAGCAGCAGCACTAGCGCCAAACGAACGGACCAAGAGCATAACGACATTAAGACATATATAAACCTTTTAACATTACCTGGCTTTGTACCGTAGTTTCTTGGTCCGTTCGTTTGGCGCTAGTGCTGCTGCTTCTTCTTCTTCTTCCCTTCTTCTGCTGGCGGTTCGCAACAAATTCAGAGGTGCATACTGCCACCTACTGTACATCATTGTATAACTCCACCCACTATATTCTGAGCCTGAGATCACGTGACGCCAAGTCGCTGATGAAAATTCGTATTCTCAAAGAAAAGAAATCGTATTCACAAACTGTTATAGCATATTGTATTCATAAAGAATAAACCACAACTGTAAACTTGAACTTTGTGTTTGTAATTTCTTGAAGCTGTAACATTTTATTTTGTATTCTTATACAGAAAATATACAATACCTCTTTTGCATTTTACTTATGCACAACTATTGAATAATATGCACACATTTCCGTCTTTACATACACATTGTTTTTGACAGCGTTCTTACTTCATTGACAAAAGCCTTATAAGAGTGGTGACCCTCATTACCAAAGTTGTTTCTTTATTTTAGCCAACACTTTCCTCAATCTATAAACTTCCAGGTTTGTTAAACCAGACCAAACTTTGTTGAAATTTTGCTGAACTGTAGAAGGCCCGTAGATCAGGAATAAACAACTCTTTATTTAACCCCGTCATGTTTTTTGTGTCCTGAAGAATTTTTTTAAACAGCAACAGCAGGATACAACTTATCTGTTTCCAACCTCTGAGTGCACGATGCCTCAATCTGATCAGAGAAAACGCTCTCATTATTAATGTCATCTAAAAGCTTGGCTCTTCTACTCAGCTTGCTGACATTCTGTCTGTCTTGGCTCCAATTCCTGGGGCAGCTTCACTTTCAACTTCCACAATTCTTTTCTTTCTGAGCCACTCTCCGAGGTGTACAGGGTCTTCATGTTCCAGCTCAACAGGCTGACCTGCATGGTCCGCCTCACCCACCTTACCAACAGTTTCTCCTGTTGCCCCTTCTCCATCACCACAATCCACACCAGACTGAATCATCTCAACATGTCCATCACCAATTTCACTTTCTTTTCTCACCTGCCCTATTTTACTGTAAAAGCTTATAGCCCCCACCACCCTGTCCACCCGCACAACAAATGCTTCTCTTCTTCCATGTTCCACGCCAGTCAGACAGTTTTCATCTTGTTATCCTTTTCACTAACCTTACTTTTCTGGTTTCCACTTTGAATATCTGACTCATTATCTCTGCTTACCTGCCCACCTTCCACTCCCAAAGCTCCCTCCTCATCTCGGCCAACGTTAAACTCTCCACCATGCCGGAAAGGTCCGGACCAGGCTTATGTGGACACATTATTGTGTGACCCTCTTCCCCACAGCCAAAGCATTTCTTGGTGGTGGACAATGCAAACACGATATAATCAAACTCATCCACTTTATGGGCTTTATGAAAGCACAGGTTAAGCTCAGCTGATTTGTTGTTAAGGATCATGAACAACGTAACTGAGCCAAGCTGACTTTCAACCTGACAAAACTTTCTTGATTTGTGACAACTTTCCTGTGTATTAAAAGCTCAAGCCTCAAAAACCTGTCACTTATAAACGGGGGCACATTCGAGAGAGTGATGCGGGTAGCAGGCTGCGCCAGCGGAGTATTGATGCAACAGCTCCGCTGACAGTAATCCCTTCTTCCAGTAGTCTTTTAGAGCTATGTCCGATTGCCCAATTTCCCCCCCGGCAAAAGCAACCTCCTCCATGCCACACGGAAAACCTGCACTAACTTTGATGCCATGCCTCCATGTAATCATGGAAAAGCCACTTGCGATGCCATGTAGATGGCAACTGGCCAAAAACACTAAACACTCGCCACCAAAAAACAAAGCAATTTGACTACGCTAAAAAAGAAACACGGAATAAGGACAAAAAAAGAAAATATGCATAATACAATTACACAGATTGTACTCCCTCTCACTCACAAGAAAACAAGACTGCATGGTGACGGAGCTGGGAGTTAAAACAGAGGAAGAGGCCAAGGATATATGCATGCTCCTGATTAGAGCCACACTCGTAATCTGCATGATCTCATAATCAACTCTACAGTCATTTTAGGGAGGTTTATGCACAAAAATTGTTTTTTAAAGTCCAAACAAAATTTACTTGCTTCTTAAACAGCCGCACTCATAGACCACTCAATCATGGGCTTACAATAGCCAAGGCTTGTGAAATTGTTGGAAGAACAATTTTGTCCTTTATCATTCTGACTTTTTATCAACTGAACAGGTATGTAATCTAATGTTCTTCTGCTGTGGGGGAGCATGAAGTGAGTCATTTGGGGAGAATAGTTAGAAATTACCCTATTTCATATGCATTTAAATGCTGCTCCTTTGTTCCCTGTGTGTTCTTTCAGCCATTTCTCCCATTTTCTCAGTTCAACTTCGGTTACTTGCCTTTCGTCACAGCTGCACTCTGTTCGTAATAAACCACCTGCGCCTTGTTAAGTTATCAACTCTCCAGCTTAAACGTTTTGTCAGTTTCCTTGTGGTCCTTATGTAATACTTTATTTTGGATTCCTCCTGAACCTTACTTTTTGTAAATTTTTGAATTTCCTGTTTTGTTTTAGTCACATTTGTTTTTATTTTCACCAGGCATCTTTCCTACATTGGGGTACTTCTCTACAATTGATAAAATTAAAATAACTGAACAACATGAGCATGGAAAAACACAGAAATGAATGAAAGAAACCACAAAAAAACCACAGGTAAAAATAATGGTCTTAAATGTGAAATGAGTTCAAAAAAGGTCAAAACTCAGATCATAAGAAATATTTGGAGCTGCTCCAGGAATTGTACATTTATTTGTATCATTATCTTATTTATTCTGTTCACTACTATAATGGCTTCTTTTCGGTTTTCACTAGAGGTACCAATAATCTTCAGTGATGTGTGGAAAAAGATGAAAGTTTAGCTACTTATGTAGAACCTGTATGGTCAGCGCCCAGCTCACCAACTAAGTATGCAGGGAATGCGGCATAGTTGGGCAGCAGGGCAGTTAGCCAAGCACAGTTTAGAGTTATTCTTAATAAAACACCACTGCTAATGTTCATCCCTTGGAAAACGACATGGACTATTAGTAATTAAAGTCATTATGTCTACCAACAAGTAAAAGGCTGTTGTGGTTTGGGTTTTTGTCCATGGGAATGTCTCAGAATCAAGTTGAACAGTACTTGTGGCTAACAAACATCCTTCCGTCCATGCAACAAAGCGCTGGATTTGCTGCAAAACCAGCATCCTGATGCTGTGGTGCATATCTGAGCTAAAACCTGGAGCAGTAATGGAAGTGTTGAGGATTGCCTAACCTATCGGCCAGCACAGCTAATGGTTGCCATGAGAAATCATGCTGGTAGACAGCCAATACAAGACAAGGTGATTGAAGTTTGCTTATTAAAGTCCACTTTCTGCTTGGGCAACAAGAAATGTGACAGGTGATGCTCAGTTCCCACGTGCTGTTTGATTTACAGTCATATTCAATAAATTAGAATGTGTTGCAATGAGGCATGTTTTTCAGATTAAGAGTATTTTGAAAATAACCTTTAAGCAGGTTTTCAAAAAGTCCACATTTCTGTAATGAAAAGTTTTTTTATATTGGTCTGATGTAATATTCTAATCTTAAAAGTTGTATTTTACTAGCTGTAAGCAGAAAATCCTCATAATTAACAGAATGCAGTGAAACTATATAATGTGTTTAACTATATGAGCTAAAGTTACTAAAATAATTATTTTTCAACAATAATCTAATTTACTGAATCGGTCTGCATAATATCAAAAGGAATATAATTTTTTAATGATGTGCTGCAGAAAAGAGAGACACAATGTTTGCTATGTATTTTTAACATTTGTTTGCAAGAATGGTTTGTCACTGGAAAACCATTTGAGTTTAAAAGGCCAGTGGCACAGTTTAAAATATGAGCTCTTAGAAAGCTTTCTGGTATTCTTTAAACAACTTATCCTAACACCCTTAATGAGATCATTGGACAAAACTTCAAAAAACATGATGCAGTTTTAAAGATTTATAAATACTTGACACAGCCACAAAAATATGAGCAGCCATTGACTATGCTGAGCTGCTGTGTAACACTCTAATTAAAATAAATGATACTTACCAAGCTGGAAAAGGCTACAAACTCAATGGCAAAGCACTGTCTAGAATATGTCATAGCAGTTTGCAACGTGTGAAGAAATGGCCAAAAACGAAATGCAAAAGTAAGAGACCTAAGAGAAAGAAATACTCTTAGGAACCTGCCTGGAAGTTAAAATACCCGCATTGATATTAGAAGACCTTGACATTAGTGATGTTTCACTAGCATACAATACAGAGACACAGAAATGATCTTCACAGCTAAGTCAGCAAAATAGTCTCTCCTGTATCTGTATCTCTATCTCAAGATTAAACTATGACCGTTTGCCAATGAAAAGCTGAATTTTAAGCCTGCTACTTTTTTGTGAAGACGGGTGAGGGAGAAGAATTGAATGAGAATTTAATAAAAAATCAAGGAACAAAGAAACAAGACACCTCTACCTTGATTTGTGTCTTCATATGTAATGCAAATGAAAACAGAAATTAAGTGCATTAATGACTATATTTATACTTAACTGTAACTTACGCTTTATGGCAAAAAACAGCCCTTATCTCAATGTAATTTAATAAAATAAGATGTCTGTTGTTTTCACTAACAGTTCTAATTAAGAAACAAGACTGAAACATAAAACATTGTCAAATGCAGAATCATTAAGATAACAGGAAAAAAATAAGAAAATATGCCTGTGATCAGATGTGCCAGATTAAAGCATTTCAGCAGAGATCTATTTTTAGATATTTTCTGACATTCTCCTACATTGTTTATATTAAGATCAGTAGAGTTTAAATGTGTATTTTGTATTATGAAATATTTTGTTATTGTCATAGTGTAAATTGTTGTTATTTTCTGCTGTCAGCTAATTGTGTTAATGACGGATTGTTATGGTTTACTTGATATAGGACCCCAGAATGCAGACGAGCAGGCAGCGTGACGGTAAGTGCAAAAGATTTAATAACAAAAACCTCACTCACAGCAGGAGGCAGGAACAAAACAACAAACGGGCAAGCATGCAAAAAGTTTTAAATCAATTCTAAATTTGACAGGTAGCCAGTGTAGAAAAGATAAAACCAATGAGATGTGTAAGTTCCTGTTAAAAGTCTTGCTGCAGCATTCTGGACCAACTGGAGACAAGTGAGAGCAGATTTGAGATGTGTAAGTTCCTGTTAAAAGTCTTGCTGCAGCATTCTGGACCAACTGGAGACAAGTGAGAGCAGATTTGTTACAACAGGAAAAAAAGAGAATTACAACAATGTAAACAAGAGCAAATAAAAGCACACTGCATTCAATTGAGAAATATTAATCTGTTGAGCAGCTTTTTACCAGACATCTTGAATGTCAGTCCAGAGTCAAATAGGACACCAAGATTTCTGAGGCTGGGCCGGAAAATGGAGCCTAGAGAACAGAGGTGTTGTTCAGTCCAAGAAACTTTCTGTACAGGAGCAATGATCAGGGTTTCAGTCTAAGCAGAATTTAACTGAAGGAAAGGCAGTTTTTAGGTGGCTAGTACTTAATACAAACAAAACAGCATAGTAAGTCAGCTAACTTGTGTAATTATGTCATTGAAGGAACAGTAAAGTTTAATGTTGTCAGCATACAAATTATAATACATGTTTCCAAAGCTACTGATAATCTTACCAAGGGGGCTGATGTATAAAAGGAACAAGGTTGGGCCCAGGTCTGAACCCTGAGGAACACCATGTAACAAGGGAGTGACTTTGGCAATTATGTTATTTGAAACATGGGATACAATCTGTTTCTCTGATAAGAGCAGCACATAAGAATGGTTCCAGAAATTCCTATCACATTCTGCAGTGGATGAAACAGAATTGTGTGATTGACTGTGTCAAAACCTGATGGCAGACACAATAAAACCAATACACTGCATTGACCAGAGTCTGCAGCCATCTATATATCGTTAGGGACTTCTAACAAGGCAGTCTCCGTAGAGTACATCTTGCAGAAAGAAAGTAATCACCTGCCCAGCCACTAATTTCTCTGCAACTTTAGCAAGAAAGGCAATTTTGATATTGGCCTGTAATTGCTTGGCTTAAATGGGTCCATATTCACAAAATAATAAAAATATGCAGATTTGGTGTGTTTAATAATTTCATTTAGTGATGAGATCAGCTCCTTTAAATGTAGTCTGTGGACTTTAAGTTTTGTAGATTTCCATAAATGCTCCACCTTACGACATAATCTCCTAAAAGAGATAGGACCTGATCTTCAAAGATCCCAAATAAGGGGTACTAAATTGCTGGTACAAAAGAAATTGCATGAGCAATGAGTGGGTGTGTTGCGCACAATGAATAACGGGTGCAAAAGAGGTGCAGACTAGAGACCTGCACGGTACTAACTTTTCAATCCCGGTCCCGCCCGATCCCGAGGCTTTTCTGACCCCTTCCGCCTGATCCTGAGGCTTTTCTGACCCCTTCTGCCCGATCCCGAGGCTTTTCTGACCGCTCCCGCCCAGTCCCGAGAACCCCCAACCCCCTACCTTTTCTTCAGCGTTCCGAGGCCGAGCGAGACTAGATTGACAGGCGCTGAAAGGCCGCAGTATGTTACGTGACGCGTGTGAGAGGAAAAGTAGCTGAATCAGTAGATCAGGTTATGGTGTTTATTAGGCTGCTTATAAAACGTTTTTTTTTTTTTTTTACAATGGTGATAGTTAATCATTACAGTGTTAATTATTACATATTTATATAGGAGTTTTTAGTAATCTGAAAAACGTAAAGGCTGTGATGTGGTAGGTATACTTCATCATATTGTGACAAGCTTCTGATGCATTTTAACCTGCCTTAATAAACATAAAAAATATTTATTCGTTTCAATGTCAATCATTTCAGTCATTTTCTACCGCTTATTCCATAGTGGGTCACGGGGAAGCTGGTGCCTATCTCCAGCAGTCTATGGGTGAGAGGCGGGGTACACCCTGGACAGGTCGCCAGTCTATTGCAGGGCAACACACATACAGAAACTCATTCATACACCTAAGGGCAATTTAGAGTGACCAATTGACCTAACTGGCATGTCTCTGGACAGTGGGAGGAAGCCAGAGTACCCAGTGAGAACCCACGCATGGACAGGGAGAACATGCAAACTCCATGCAGAAAAACCCCCAGCTGGGAATCGAACCCAGGACCTTCTTGCTGCAAGGCAACAGTGATACCAACTGCGCCACCGCAATTATTTATTTGTTATATTTATTACAGAATTAACAATTACAGAAGAGAAGTGTTTATTGGTGCTATTCTGCCTCTTGTAACAAAACTCGGCCATATAAAAGGTTCAGGCTGTGAACTATTAAAATAAATTATAAGGGTGAACCAGAAAAAAATATAGAGGCTATAACGAATTTGTCATATTACCAAAAGCAAACAGAACTATAGCCACAAACTTAGCTATAAAGAGACCCGTCTTACAAAACGAACTAGGCTATCAAAACGCTTAGCCTAAGCATTTAATTCTTCGTGCTACTGTGCAGAAACAGAACATTGTTGATTGTCTCAGGGTTAAGGTTTGTGCGTCTCTCCTCCAGGATGCGACCACAGACACTGAAAGCTCTTTCTGACAACAATTTGGCAAGAGCAGGGAAGCGGCTGCTGTTGAACTGCCACCACTTAAGCACATTGTCTGGATCGGGACTTTCTGGGAATCTGCAGCTGATATATTCCGCCAATTGTTCCTCTGCAGACTTCGCATCAGTAACAGCTTAAACTGCACCGTCTTCCCATTTAGTAAACCATGTTGTTCCCGCAGTTCTTTTGGGTGGAGGTGGCGTGATTGGCGTTGATGACAGCTCTTCTTCCTCTGACCCAACAGCATGCATTTCTTCAAACCACATTCTCTGGATCATTTCTTTTGCACCGTTGAAATAGAATAAATAACCACTATTTATTGTAAATTTATAGTTGGTTTTATTACACTTTATATATAACAAAGTAAACACAGAGGTACTGTTTTACTATAGTGAAAATAAATCAAATTAAACACCAATTTATTGTTTTTATTTTGCATTTTTAGTCAGCCATATTATAATGTTTTTAACTGCATTTTTTGTCTGAATACATACCGTTTATTATTTGGTCTCTTCCATTTGTATCCAGCATGCGTAGTTGTTGTAGTTTAGGAGTCAGTAAGGTTGCTATTTTGTACAGCATGTGTAGAGATGTGGTGTTAGAGTTTATTAGCTCTTACAGACGTGAAATGCACACCTTGGCAACTTCGGAGAGCAGAGGGTCCTGGGCTGCTGCTTGGCAGTGTTCAATCAGGTTGATAGACAAGGGGAGAACAAGTGATGCACTTGGAGCGGAGTTGTCAGACTCAAGATCGTTTGTGGCATCCTTGAATATTTTTAGAAAAGCAACTAATGCCTTTAAATTGTCCACATTAATCTTTGCTATCCTGTCATACTGGACAGTGACCACCAGTAATGTCATGATTGCCTCATGCTGTGACAGTATAGAATCCAGCATGTCATAGTTGGAGTTTCATCTTGTTTCCACGAACTGTTTAAGTGACTTTTCCAACCTGTTCTGTAAACCAGAGTGTTTAAAGTACCTCACGAGTTTTGTTGAGCTGACCAGCAACTCAGCCAGCTCCGGCGTCATCTCTAACACTTTATCAGCAAATGCGCTGGAGAGGATGACATTTAGGATGTGCGCACTGCAGTTCAGCCTCGTGAATACACGTAGAGCTGCCACAATGTTGGCTCCACGATCTGTAACAAATACCACCCAAGTAGAAAGCAGTAATGAATCAATTCCAAACCCCCTGTGTTTCATAAGCAGCAGTTTCTTGATATTCTCACCAGTTTTTGCAATATTGTCTTCAAATGGCACTGCAAATAGGACACGAGATACAAGCTCATTGGCATCACTTATGTAATGCGATAATTTTCAGTCCATATGTCAGTGGTGACTGCGCATCCGTAGGACTAAACTATTTACTTAATTTCTGTCGTTACTTTCTCCTGTAGGACCTGCACATTACGTTCAATATGCCTCTAGACAGTGGTGGGGTGCGGTAGCTCTTTACGAACGTCAAATTTCTTATACTTGATTGTAACATCTATGATGTGCTCAACGAATTCAACGACCACGTCGAATGGTCAAATATCTTTGCAGCAAAAAGCTACACACTTCTCTGTTATGCTTTGCTTTACTTGTTAGGGAAGTGAAGGAGTCAGTTCTGTCCTGAAACTGATTTTGCTTTGGCCAGGAATGGTGCCACAGGTGTGTCTCCTTAAACCCGACGTGGCCGTTTTCCCAGCATAGACCAAAACCCGGCTACGTGTCTTGCAGCTAGCAAAATTTATCTGCTGCCCTTTGTCATTCACGACAATTTTGAAGTGGGTCCAAATGTCCGACTTCCCAGCTTTATTCAGTAGGTTGTATTTCCCTTCTCTAATTTTCTTTTCCACAGAAGCCACTGTCTCCTTACCACTCTCCATGCTTTCTTATTATGTTGCCTCACTCTCACTCGGGAGTCAGGACCCGATGTGTTTTGGTCTGACTGCCGAATCCCGCCCAAGACTATGTAAATCCCGTTGGATCCCACAACATTTGTGTCGGGTCCCACAGCACGGGACTACCCGCCCGATGCAGGTCTCTAGTGCAGACCGCCCTGTTTAAATGAGGAAATTGTGTGTGCTACTGGCTGGCTTCTACCGCACCCAGTGGAACAAGAGGAAAAGCAGACAAAAGCTGTGGTGCTTGAAACATGCAGGGGTTGTTGCTTTGCATCATTATAAATTATCCAGTTGCTGATATTTTTCCTTCTATTCTGTTCTGCTTCTGCTTTTCTAGACTATTACAGTTAGTTAACTTTTCCCGTCCCTATTCACAGCAGCAAGTTTGTAATCTCCCCCTCTGCCCTGACAAGATTATCTCTCCTATCTGTTCAATTGCACAGGGTGCCTCTGAGTGCGTAATTGCGCATGCAAAAGGCTGAGTTTAAAGTTGGTTTACGTGCAAATGCTTTATGATTATGGTCCGGAATGACCCAGTGAGGCAAAGACTACATTCTGTTTCGCCTTTAATCAAAATATTGGATTACAGGCTATTGCGCAGGAGGGCAGAGCTGTGTCCAAAGTAGCGCACACCCTCCGCCATCGGTGCTCACAAGGGGCAGCTATGTCTGAGCTGACACTACAGGATCGTGCACAGCTTGTTGACTGTGTTGTTTGATGTTTCTCGCAACAAATTGGCTAATCAATATTAACAATGAAAAAGTCAAACATGTATGTCAATTAATTTATTAGAGGTTTGTCTCCCTTGATCTTTCAATTCTTTTGGGACACTCACCGTGTTCTTTTTTTTAAGAGTATATTTGAAGAGTTCAGATTTTATCATAAACATCCACAATATTAAAGCCTGAACTTAGTTTTAGTGACATAAAAAATTGTTGTAAGGGTTGGCTATCTGTATGTTATAGCTTTGCTCATTTTAACATACAATGTCACAGAACTGTCCTGCAAAGAATTTAAATCGAACATTTATATATGTAAATTCTAAATTATTTTCCAATGATTTTATTGAATTAATTTTGTTTGCTATGAAATATTTTAATGATATCAGCAGATGATCTCACTAACAATGATGGTGTGTCAGAATGATCCAGACGCAAGAAAGAAAGTGTGGCAAGGAGTTTTATCATATGGAATATGTCATGGTTTTGTTGGTGATTGGCTCCACATTAGACCTTAGATAATCTTGTATAGAATAGTCTATTCTCATCTATTTTTATTATTTTTATTTTTGACAATCCAAATCTGTTGACACATGTCCAGATTCTCTCTTCCCATCATCTGTCATTCTATTTATGTCTCCTTCTGGCAAGATTGACAGCAGTTATGTTTGCACCCGAGTTAGTGCCAACATTTAAAACGTGCTAAATCATGACACAAAACTGCAACCACAATTCATTTCAGGTTTGATAAATCATGTGGTGGTAAAGAATACATTTGAATATCCCCCTCCCATAAAGTTTAGGTGTCTAGGTGGTGTCCAGAAAACAATGTGGGCTACATTGATAACTGGCGAACATTTTGGGGAAAACCTGGTCTGATCCAGAGAGATGGCATCCATCCCACTTTGGATGGTGCTGCTATTCTTTCTAGGAATCTGGCCGAATTTATTAGTTCTCCAAAACTATGACAACCCAGGGTTCAGACCAGGAAGCAGGGTCGTAGTTTAACACTCCTCTCTGCAGCTTCTGTACTGCTACCCACCCATTACCCTATTAAGACAGTGTCTCGCCGACGGCCAAAATTGAATAGATTAAAAAAATAATCTAAAAGGAGGAAATCAGGAAAATCTAATAAAAATAAACACAACTCAGACCGAAAAGAAAAACAAAACAATTAAATGTGGCTTACTGAACATAAGATCTCTTTCTTCAAAGACATTGCTAGTTAGTGACCTGATTTGTGACAATCAGATTGATTTACTTTGCCTCACAGAAACCTGGCTGCAGCAAGAGGATTATGTTATTATAAATGAGTCAACTCCTACTAATTATTAAAATTTTCACATTCCTCGAATTACTGGGCGAGGAGGAGGAGTAGCAACCATCTTTCAGTCAGATTTATTGATTAGTCCCAGACCAATCTATAGCTACAACTCTTTTGAATATTTAATCCTTAGTTTCCCTCATCCAAATTGCAAAGCACTAAAACCTCTTCTGTTTGTTGTTTTGTACCGTCCACCAGGCCCTTACTCTAAATTTTTAGATCAGTTTTGAGACCTTTTATCTGATTTAGTGTTAAATACAGATAAAGTTATTATAGTGGGGGATTTTAACATTCATGTAGACGCTGAAAGCGATAGCCTAAATATAATAATTATAATCATTTAATGCTATCTTAGACTCAATTGGCTTTGATCAAAACATTAACAAACCTACCCACCTTTGTCTTCATTCTCTGGACCTTGTGCTGACATACGGCATTGAGTGTAAAGACATAACAATATTCTCTCATAACCCTGTCCTGTCTGACCATTTCTTAATAACCTTTGAGTTTAATTTAACCGAGTACTCCACACCTGAAAGAAAATTTCATTATAGTAGATCATTATCAGGCGATGCTGTAACAACCTTTAAAGAATCTGTTCCACTTTTAATTTCCTCATTATCACTGAAAAGCACAGTGGAGGGCAATAGTTCTGTTTCTGCCCCTTCACAAATTGATTCTTTCGTTCATAGTGTTTCTTCATCATTGCGTGATGCATTAGACAATGCAGCCCCCTTGAAAAAGAAGGTAATCATTAATAGAAGGCTAGCTCCTTGGTTTAATTTAGATCTGCATACTTTAAAGCACAATGTTAGAAAATTGGAGAGAAAATGGCGCTCTACACACCTAGAGGATTCCTACTTAATCTGGAAAAATAGCCTACTGTTATATAAAAAGACACTTCGCCAAGCTAGAACAGCTTATTTCTAATCATTAATAGAAGAGAACAAGAATAATCCTAGGTTTCTCTTTAGTACAGTTGCTAAACTTACACAGAGTCATCGCTCTGTTGAGCCATCCATTCCCTTAGCTCTTAGCAGCCATGACTTTATGGGATTTTTCTTAAATAAAATTGATTCTATTAAAAAGAAAATCTTTGACATACTCCCGAAGATGATTACTTCATCCTCAGCAAGTGAGACAACATTGAAAATAACTGCAGAACCTGATTTGTGTTTGGACTGTTTTGATCCTTTGAAGCTTCCTGAGTTATCAGAAATATTAGCTTCATCTAAACCTTCAACTTGTATGTTAGACCCAATCCCATCCAAATTATTTAAGGAAGTGTTCCCTCTGATTACCAGCCCCATTTTAGATATGATTAATCTATCCTTAGTAAATGGATATGTACCACAGGCTTTTAAGTTAGCTGTAATTAAACCTTTACTTAAGAAACCTTCGCTTGATCGAGATGACTTGAAAAATTACAGACCTATATCCAATCTTCCATTCTTATCTAACATTCTTGAGAAAATAGTTGCTAATCAAATGTGTGAGCATTTACACAGCAATGACCTGTTTGAAGAGTTTTAGTCAGGTTTCAGAGCTCCTCATAGCACTGAAACAGCTCTGCTGAAAGTCACTAATGATATTCTTATGGCCTCAGATAATGGACTTATGTCGGTTCTGGTTCTGTTAGATCTCAGTGCTGCATTTGAAACAGTCGATCACAAAATTCTCTTAGAAAGGCTGGAATATGCTGTAGGGATCAGGGGAACAGCGCTAGGCTGGTTTAAATCTTATCTGTCTGACAGATTCCAGTTTGTTCATGTAAATGATAAATCATCTTTAAACTTTTGTGGAGTACCACAGGGTTCAGTACTTGGGCCAATTCTCTTTACTATATATATGCTTCCAATAGGTCAAATTATTAGGCAGCATGGGATACATTTTCACTGTTACGTTGATGATACTCAGCTTTACTTATCCATAAATCCTGATGAGCCCAACCAGTTAGATAGACTACAAGCATGTCTTGAAGATATAAAAACTTGGATGATGTTAAATGTTTTGTTTCTAATTTCAGACAAAACAGAAGTTGTCGTCTTTGGACCGGAGTCTTTAAAAAAGAAACTGCTTAGTCAATCACTTAACCTGGATGGCATTAAATTGACCTCTGATAATAAAGTAAAAAACCTTGGTGTTATTTTTGAACAGGACATGTCATTTAAATTCCATATTAAATAGGTTTCTAGGATTTCCTTCTTTCATCTCCGGAACATTGCCAAAATTAGAAATATCCTATCTAGGAGTGACGCTGAAAAACTAGTCCATGCATTTGTTACTTCAAGGCTGGACTATTGTAATTCGTTACTATCAGGATGTCCACAAAATGCAGTTAAAAGCCTTCAGCTGATTCAAAATGCTGCAGCAATAGTTCTGATGAAAATTAAAAAGAGAGATCATATTTCTCCTATTTTAGCTTCCCTTCATTGGCTCCCTGATAAGTCCAGAATAGAAGTTAAAATTCTCCTCCTCACATATAAAGCCCTTAATGATCTAGCTCCATCATACATCAGAGATCTGATTGTTCCATATGTTCCTAACAGAGCACTTTGTTCTCAGACTGCGGGTTTACTGGTGGTTCCTAGAGTCTCTAGAAGTAGAATGGGAGGCAGATCCTTTAGTTATCAGGCTCCGCTCCTGTGGAACCAGCTCCCAGCTTTAGTCCATGAGGCAGACACCCTGTCTACTTTTAAGGCTAGGCTTAAAACTTTCCTTTTTGATAAAGCTTATAGTTAGAGTGGCTTAGTTTATCCTGAGCTATCTTCCTTATTTTTTACCTCCGTCTTCTTCCCTCCCTGTTGGTTGGAGTAAGGAGGAGTCAGGTTTAGCCTAAACCGGCTCAGTTATGGTTGAGGTGCAAACACACCCTCCATTTCTGCTACCTGTATGACCCCTTCTCTTTTCCAATGGTTATAATCAGTCTGACAGAGGGAGGTATCCCAATCATTGTGGTTTTTAGTATAACAATGACCCTCAGTGGGACCCTTTGTGAGGTGCCTTGAGACGACATTGTTGTAAATAAGCGCCGTTTAACTAAATAATCTGAACTGAAACTATCTGTGTAGTTATGCTGCTATAGGCTTAGGCTGCTGGAGGACATAACGACCACTTTCACCCTCTTCGCTACATTCTCACACTACTCTCCAATTTTGCATTGTTTGCTGTTATTTCAGCTTTTAACCTTGTTCTCTCTTTTCTCTTCCTAGAAGCTTCACCTGGCCTGGCTCTGTGTCTGCCTGTGACACCTTTCTGGAGAGGGGAATTGTCCGAGCTTCTGCTGGCAACAACTTAATGCTCACCCTCTACCGATGATCCACATAGCCCTGTCTTTTAGTGTTTAACCCTTTCTCTCTCCTAGACATGGAAATTGACTGAGCTTTTACTGTAACTAATTATATGTGCTCTCTTTCAGACTCTAACCTTGAAAACTGGCTCAGAGTTTATCTGTTCTTTCTTTCTAGGTGAAACGACTAAAGGAGCTACATCCATTAACATTTACTTTTCCTTCCCATAGAAAGTACTTCTGGATCAGTGCTTCTGTGTTCTTTTTGTGTCTCTGCTCTGTTCTCTCAAACCCCCAGTCGGTTGTGGCAGATGGCCGCTCACACTGAGCCTGGTTCTGCTGGAGGTTTCTTCCTGTTAAAAGGGAGTTTTTCCTCTCCACTGTCGCTACATGCATGCTCAGTATGAGGGATTGCTGTAAAGTCAACGCCAGTGACTGTCCACTGTCTCTACATGCTCATCCGGGAGGAGGGAATGCTGCAAGTCACTGACTGGATGTAATCTGCTGGGTTTCCTTAGATAAATAATAAAAAGCTAACTCCGACTGCAGTGTTCAATTGTTAGGATTAATTGGAATGTATGTACCTGACTGTTGTGAAGTGCCTTGAGACAACATGTGTTGTGAATTGAATCTATATAAATAAAACTGAATTGAATTGAATTGAATAAAGTTGCATGTTTGGGTCATTAGCATATGTTTTTCATATTCATGAAGGCAAACACATTAAAAAGTTTGCGCCTGCTGTTCCGCTGATTTTACATACGGTCCAATTAGGACGTCGTTTGTAAATCAGATTTGTGAACGCAAACAGGTTTGCGTGTGGTTTTCTACACACAAACCTTTTGAACACAAACACAACAAAATAAGTCACAATAAAATGACTCGGTGTTCCCAAAGAGTTGAAAGGGTTCGGCTTCATTAGCCTGGTAGATGAGAGCGAGTTAGCCTCTTCTCCTGGCAGCAAGCAGAGTCCCAAACACAGGATAGTTCGGACGGCACAGGCTATTCGATTCAGTTTAAAAATACTTTATTTATCCCAATGTATTCCTGTTTGCTTTGCCACATATCTGTCAGGAACATAAATTCCAGACATTCTTCTTTGAACAAGTCACCAAGGATAAAAGCTTTATTCGCCATAGGGCGAATATTCAGCAGGACGTTCTGTGTCGGCCTTGTGCACTCAGCCTCAGATGCGCGCTCGACTGCTGGACATTGTGACGTAAATGAGCATTATCCACATACACAGTAAGTCCTGGCAGGTGACGGCTCGCATGATTTGCTCATGCAGTGTGAGGTGCCAGGCTAGTCGAGTCGGGAAGATCCGGTGAGAGTGCCACATTGGCAGCGAATCACTGGTTGGCCATGACACACAGGTCGGGAATGGCTTGCAGACCGGTAGGAGGAACCTCCCATCCTCAGCAAATTTGGAATGACTCAACCAAGATATTTTCCCTCGCTGTTTCCTCAGGCTGGTCTGGACACCACCTCTGGATCCCCACTTCCTTCTCCAGCCTTAGTGTTTTGCAATCAGCATGTACTCAGGTGATGACGTGGCGCAAAAAATATTTGCAGGGAAAATCTCTGCATACCTGGCTAAGGTAATACAAACATACTCCATATGTTACTTTATGTGAAATAATGTGTGCTGACCATATTGAAATTGATGGACAGACAAGACACCCCTGGTTGACAGGCTTGATAACACAACATATACTACTAGACAAATCACAGAAATGTGAGAGTGGAGCAAGAGCAGAGGCCAAGCTGCATACCGGCGGCATCTTGCTCTACAAAAGCGTTATGGAAGAGCTTGGGTGGTGGGATGTGCTTTAAGGGAGTGTTTGTTTTCCAACACACAGGCAATGTGTGGGTCAAAACGTTTAGTTTTGTTGTAGCTTGACGCTCTTCTAGAAAGCCAGATTTGTGGAGTGCACACAATGTTCTGTTTACATATTCCCTCACCTGCTTTAAACTTCTCCAAGACTCCATCCCTCTCCTCTGAGATCTTCACAATACAGTGTTTTTTTAACACTGTACTTTTTTAAAGATAAGCATTTAATCACAGAAGTTTTGGACTGGAAAGTGGGATTTAAAAAAAAAGGAGTAAAGACATACTGTCAGGATCCTAAAGTCAGGGGTCGAATGGTATATGGACTGAATTTATATGGCGCTTCTTGGGTCATACTAACCACTCAAACCGTGTAACACTAGTACCACATTCACACAGACACAACAGCACACACAATCTTACATCAATACATAGATCATGCTAGTGTCATATCCAAAGGGTTTTGTGCAGGTTGGTGTGTGTGTGAGTGTGTCTCTACCTCCTCTGATGCAAAGTGTGACTGGCAGGTGTGTCATGACACCTGGAGCTTGTCTCGCCCAATCTGGAAGAGCTTAAAGAGAATCAGATTCCCTGAGGCAGATGCCAACAGAAGAATGAGGTGGGGATCATTATCTGTTTGGCACGACAGTAAGGGAAGAGTATGATTAAGAATGAGGTATTTCGGCAACATTACTGGAGCACATCAGATTAGGGCAGACATTTATTCAGCGTTCAAGAAAACGTAGCTGATTGAACACAAGGGTGTGAGTAGGACAGAAGAGGTGGGCTTTAGAAGGGGACACACAGCTGAATTAATCTCTGCATTTAACTGGTTACTGTAGTTTTTGTCATGAGGATGAAACTGTGAACCATGTATTGATTAGATGTAAGAGGTATGAGACAGAGAAGATAGTTATGCACAGAAGGCTAAACAAGCAGGAAGGTCCATCAGCAACAGAAATTCTGAGGTGTGAAGAAGAGGAGTGTGGGAGGATAATTATTAAAAGCGACTGGGTTTTTTAATAGAATTTAAAATGTTGGCACAGGGTTTAGGCTCAGTGAGGATGTCATGCAACAGGGCAGTTGGCCTCCTCTCTCCTCAGAGTTCAGTGAAAAACTAACCTCAAAACCCCCTTTGTGAATCTACTCACCACTCCTCTGGCAACTCCCCTAATTTGTCCTGTCAGGACCCCTCTACAGACATTCACCATTACTTCCTGCCTGTCCAGCCTCCAATGCTCCACCTCCTCTCACGTCTCCACCTGGAAGAAAGCCCAAGCAAATCATTACCACTGATCTCAGCCTCTGTGGGTATACTCACCTTCCTCCCGTGGTACTCCACTATCTCTCCAGCAGTCAGCTAACCATCTCACCCATCATTTCCATCATATCTGAACCATATCCCACTTCCTATAATAACTGTAATTGTTGCCAGCATGAGGGTCTCAAACAAAACCAACATGACAGCTAGAGCCTTCCGATACCCTGACGGGCAGATGGCTTCATCTAGGACTAGTAGGTCTACCACTGTGCCAGCAGCCCCAAAGGCTGTACTCATACTGAGATACAATTACACACAAATTGACTTTATTTACTAATGAGGCGATTTCAGAACACAGTTAATTTGCATTGGATTCTGTTCAAGGATGTCAAATGGGGGGGAACACAAATACAGGATGATTTTTATTAATTACAATTGTAGATAGTCATGTTTTCTTTTCCCTTCACAACTATGTGTGGCAATGTGTGTGTCCTTCAGATAAAATCACAATAAAACACATTGATGTTTGTGGATGCAATGTGATAAAATGTGAAAAAATAAATTTTCATGTATGTTATTAGTAAAATCGGGCACTTCTGCAGATTTTGTTCAGGGTGGCAGACTTTCTGATTGTTTTTGGAAGGTAGGAGTTTGTATCTTGGTTGTAAATATTACAACCAATATTACAGTTGAAAGAACTGCAAAATGACAAGAAAGGACGCAAGAGAAGTAAAATAAAAAATGTTTAACAGAGGGGAAATTAAAACAATTTTTTCCAAGAGTCTGCTTAGCTATAATGTTGGTTGCTTTATTATGCAGTGATATACAAAACCTTTGTAACAATTCAATATGACTTGCATGGTAAGAAACTCTACAGGAAAGTGAAAACATGTGTAATGAATTCCATCAGAATAAGCCCCAATAGGAACACAGTGACTTTTACAATGAGTCTAAAGGTAGTTTTGTCAAAATGTTACATCAGTGGAGAGTCCTGGCATTTTGAACGACTTTTACCAAATCCAATTCATACCAGTGCAGAACATATGTCTCTACATTTGGTACACATAAAATCCCAAAGAAAAATAATCTCTGACCATAACACAGTTACACTTTCTTCCCTATTCTTTCCGCTGAGATGTTGACACTACTGCACAAAAAACTCTAAATAATACAAATGTGCTCTCAGGGTCAAGCGCCTTGTCAGCTCAACCTGTTCCCTCTCAAACAATCAGTATGGCGTTCCAGTATATTGTTAAGCTAGGTGATGAGGAGTGAAAAAACGTCTTCTTTGTCCCTGAGATTTTAATGCAGCTCTCTCTGCAGTGGAGATGCCAAGCCGGGAAACAGTAAATCTGTCAGATGCCACTCGTTACTACCATTGCTAACTTATAGGTAGCAACGGTAGGTTCCTAATCTTTATTACAGAATTTGATTTGCACCTGCAGTAACCCCACCCACCACCACCTTAACTTTTGCCTCTATGATAATTTCACTCCTTCCTTCCTCTGCTTAAACTGTATTAAGACTTGGTGCAATGTAACACACTTGTATTTTAGTGCCATAGATTTTAGCTTGATGGGTTTTCCCATTTCTTTGTCCATTCCATGATACAGCTGCAATTGTTTTACTTACATTATTAATTTGCTTGAACACCTGCATGTTTAGTCTGCAACGTAATAGGGAAGATCTCAGGTGCAGGCTCTGCTAGTGTGTCAGGATATCATCTCAAATATTAAAGACATCCGATGACACTATTCAAATCAATTCAGTTTATTTATATAGTGCCAATTCACAACACATGTCATCTCAAGGCACTTTACAACAGTCAGGTACATACATTTCAATTAGTCCTAACCATTGAACAGTGCAATTAGATTCAGTTATTTATTCAAATTGGATAAAACGTTTTTCTATCTAAGGAAACCCAGCAGATTGCATAGAGTCAGAGATTTGTAGCATTCACTCCTCCCGGATGAGCATGTAGCGACAGTGGACAGTCACTGGCATTGACTTTGCAGCAATCCCTCATACTGAGCATGCATATAGCGACAGTGGAGAGGAAAAACTCCCTTTTAACAGGAAGAAACCTCCAGCAGAAGCAGGCTCAGTGTGAGCGGCCATCTGCCATGACCGACTGGGGGCTTGAGAGAACAGAGCAGAGACACAAAAAGAACACAGAAGCACTGATCCAGGAGTACTTTCTATGGGAAGGAAAAGTAAATGTTAGTGGATGTAGCTCCTTTAGTCGTTTAATCTAGAAAGAAAGAACAGATAAACTTAGAGTCTGAAAGAGAGCACATATAATTAGTTACAGTAAAAGCTCAGTCAATTTCCATGTCTAGGAGAGAGAAAGGGTTAAACACTGAAAGACAGGGCCAAGTGGATCATCGGTAGAGGGTGAGCATTAAGTTGTTGCCAGCAGAAGCTTGGACGAGGCCCCTCTCCAGAAAGGTGTCACAGGTAGACACAGAGCCAGGCCAGGTGTAGCTTCTAGGAAGAGAAAAGAGAAAGAACATACAGTTAAAAACTGACATAACAGCAAATAATGGAAAATTGGAGAGTAGTGTGAGAATGTAGCGAAGAGGGTGAAAGTGGTCATTATCATCCAGCACCCTAAGCCTATAGCAGCATAACTACAGAGATAGTTTCAGTTTATTTATTTATATAGCGCTTATTTACAACAATGTCGTCTCAAGGCACCCCACGGCGCGGGGCCGCCGGGGAGGCCAGACCAAACCACCAAGTGCCAGAGCCCGGCCACCCGAGAATGGGCCACGTGTAGGGAGACTAAGTAAAATAATAAACTGATAAAATTTGTCCATCTAGAGCCCACTGATGGCCATTGTTATACTAAAAACCCCAAGGATCGGGATACCTCTCTCTGTCAGACTGATTATAACCATTGGAAAAGAGAAGGGGTCATACAGGTAGCAGAAATGGAGGGTGTGTTTTAATCTCAACCATAACTGAGCCCCCTTACTCCATCCAACAGGGAGGGAGGAAGGCGGAGGTAAAAAACTAAGGAAGATAGCCTAAGCCACTCTAACTATAAGCTTTATCAAAAAGGAAAGTTTTAAGCCTAGCCTTAAAAGTAGACAGGGTGTCTGCGTCACGGACTAAAACTGGGAGCTGGTTCCACAGGAGAGGAGCTCGATAACTAAAGGATCTGCCTCCCATTCCACTTCTAGAGACTCTAGGAACCACCAGTAAACCTGCAGTCTGAGAATGAGGTGCCCTGTTAGGAACATATGGAACCATCAGATCTCTGATGTATGATGGAGCTAGGTCATTAAGGGCTTTATATGTGAGGAGAATTTTAAATTCTATTCTGGATTTAACAGGGAGCCAATGAAGGGACGTTAAAATAGGAGAAATATGATCTCTCTTTTTAATTTTAGTCAAGATTTGTTAGAAAAAGGAAAAAAAAAAAATTGTATGTACTCTTAAATTAACAGAGAATTTGATGTCTGAGGATGAATTCTTCCAAATTCAGAGGATAACATCTAACACCTGGACTAGGTGTTTACTGTTGCCAAGGTGCTAAAGGGAATCATAGGAGTTGGGGTTTCCACTCTGTACGTGTTTTCTTGGAGGGCTGTTGGAGTTTAGGGTGCCAGGGATGATTCTAGGGCTATCCAGTGAAAGAGCTGTCTCATCATTCTTTTTATAAAGGTGAGCTTGTCCTCAATGTGGTTTGAACTCCAGCAGAGCTGTCCCTTGTTCCTGATTCTTTTTGCAGAGATTATGGATAGGATCTTGAGGCATAGTCATGGAAAGAATAGTGTCTGGCTGGAAACCTGAGAGCCTCATCTTTCCTTTTTGCAGATGTGGTTTTATTGGCTTCGCAAGTCATGACCTTTAGTATGAGCTGGAGCACTGTGCAGTCAGATGTGAAGCATCATTTCGGGCATATACCACCAGGAGGAGGCCCATATTTCTCTTCTGCTCAAGCAATGCCTAAGGATCTCCAAAGAGTGAGCTAGAAATTGTTGTTTGGGAGAGGTCCTCCTGGACCTGATACCTCTTGGATAAGCTAACCGATAAATCTGACTCGAGAAATAATGTGCAAATAGTGATATGAGTTTTGCTGTAGACTGTAAAAACCAGTGGAATAATCCATTACTTTGTCTAATGAGTTTGAAGATTGAAGTTGAAATTGTTTCAGGTTATGGGATTATAACATGTAGTCTATACAGATGTACTGTAGCAATTAGCAAACATTTTATTAATTATGTATATCTACACTACCGGTCAGAAGTTTTAGATACAGTTTCTCATTCAATGGTTTTCGTTATATTCTTAACTATTTACATTGTACGTAGATTCTCACTGAAGGCATCAAAACAGTGAATGAACACATATGGAATTATATAGCAAACAAAAATTGAAAAAAATAAATTCAAGGTCTTATCTTCAGTGGCTGTTACTAGCCTTTACTGGTTGATTAATATTTTTTACAGATTTTGTTCAAATAAAAAACTGTATTTAAAAGTAATCTAATCAATTTCCATAAATGATGATGATGATAATTTCCTTTATTTGTACAGGGACAGTGCACAGCAATACATTGACCTAAAAACAGGAAACATGCATGGTGCCAGGTTTTAGCAAAATATGCTAAATTCCACCTGTAGTCCCTTAACAGATGAGTAAGCAGTTATATTAAAAGACACTTTTAAGAAGTGCACTCTAAGTAATTTCTTCAAGTAAATGTCAGGTAGAATTAGGAATACAGTTGCTTCTTTGCAGCCTGCATTAGCAGTCAACACGCAAGGAGCTCCTGAGAGTCTGGATTATCCCGCAGAATCGCCAAGGAACCTGCACCTCCCACACTCCATTAAAATATCAACCCCAAGGTACTAGAGGCAGCAGGAAACATAGGAAACTCAAAATGCTCTGCCTTCTGCTAGCCGCAGCTCACCACATGTGCTCAAACATGGATCCATTAAGGTTGCTTTAAAGTGAGGTGTCACAGCATCTTTGCACCTGGTTTCCCTGGAAACTGTTTCTAAATACAAATGGGACTTTAACGGCACTTTTGTTTTTTGGCAATAATGTGTAATCTGAGGCAGAATGAACATATTTTTATAACGTTTTATGTGCTTTGTTAAAGTTAATGTCAGTCTTTTCTAGCCCTGCTGTGTGAACATAAATAGTTTCTTTTGAGCTCTTCGTTTATGCTTCCCATAATTGTTGTATTGCTTTTATTTTTTTGCAAATAACATGACACCAAAGAGGCAAGCACACAGAGGCAGATATTAAAGCACAAACATGCTGTAGAAAAATAAAGTTGCAAGCGAGTACATGACAGCACTGTGATGTCCTGAAGTAGAAATTAGGATGATTTAATTTCAAACAGGATTTACAGTACTTTTGTTTTTATTATTATTATTTCAACCATACTCTCTGGGCAACAGACTATCTACATGTGCGCTTTTGTTCCTTTTTCATTATTTGACAGTTAAAGTTTTCCTGTACAACTTTATTTCTTTAGGGAAAAGTTTAAATTGCTAGATAATGTGACAGTAACATTAATATTATTTTTTTATATTTTCAAAAATTGAAAAGGCTTTATGGATTTGAGCTTGTCATGACAAATCCTTAGACTTAAAGTAGAAATGCAACATATTTACATGCTTTTTAATATTTAGGAGTTTGAAATACCATTTTAGGGAATCCTGTACTCTTGTTGCCTCTCCCTTGGCAACAGTAAGATAATGTGGGTGCATAATACCAAGAAAATGTCACCATGATAAATCTAACCTTTCCAGGGAGCCCTGAGTGGCTGCATACCTGTGTACTTGCATTAATAACCAGATCTATCAAAGGGGAGTTTTCAGCTGCATTAGTATTTAGAGAGTAATTGATGTCAGCAGGTCTGGCCATAAATCCTGACACCTCAATCTAAGCAGCTCCATACATCACACTTTAAACTTTATATCTGATGTACAGTTTCTTTCTGCTCTCCCCAAAGGCTAAAAACTGTCAGAGGAGAGAGCTCTGTAAACATTATGTCTTTATGGATACTAATTTTAAATAACCTTGATTGATAAGGTTGATTAAACACTGGTTGTTTTGGCAATAGTGAAAATATAGCCAGCCTTGATATGATGGACTGTTAATATGGTGATTGGGTAGTAGTCAGAAAGATTATTATTATTATTCATTCATCTTCTATACCGCTTATTCCATAGTGGGTCACGGGAGAACTGGTGGCTCTCTCTAGCAGTCTATGGGCAAGAGGCGATACAACCTGGACACGTGGCCAATCCATCGCAGGGCAACATAGAGACATACAGGACAAGCAACCACGCACACACTCATTCACACCTAAGGGCAATTTAGAGAGACCAATTAACCTAACAGTCATGTTTTTGGACTTTAGCAGGAAGCCGGAGTACCCGGTGAGAATTCACACATGCACGGGGAGAACATGCAAACTCCATGCAGAAAGATCTCGGGAGTTGAACCCAGGACCTTCTTTCTGCAAGGCAAAAGTGCTACAACTGTGCCACTGTGCAGCCCCAGTTATCATTATCATTATTATTATTATTTTTATTATTATTATTATTGATAGTATTATTATTATCATTGAGCACACCTGGTTCATAACACCTGACAACACCTGAAAGGAGGAGTTGCATTAGAATGGCCTATTTAATAAACGAGAATATTATTGAAAAGTTAATTAATTTCAATAACTGAATTCTCTAAGTGAAACACATTCGCACTCGTACTCGTCGTCTTCCGCTTTATCCGGGATGGGGTCGCGGGGGCAGCAGACTCAGCAGAGACGCCCAGACGTCCCTCTCCCCAGACACCTCCTCCAGCTCCTCCAAGGCATTCCCAGGCCAGCCGAGAGACATAGTCTCTCCAGCGTGTCCTTGGCCTTCCCCTGGGCCTCCTCCTGGTGGTACGTGCCTGGAACACCTCCCAAAGAAAGTGTCCAGGAGGAATCCGATATAGATGCCTGAGCCACCTGGACTGGCTCCTCTCGATGTGGAGGAGCAGCGGCTCTACTCCGAGCCCCTCCCGGATGGCCGAGCTCCTCACCCTATCTCTAAGGGAGTGCCCGGCCACCCTACGGAGGAAGCTCAGTTCAGCTGCTTGTATTCGGGATCTTGTTCTTTCGGTCATGACCCAAAGTTCATGGCCATAGGTGATGGTAGAAACGGTAGACGGACCAGTAAATCGAGAGCTTCGCTTTTCAGTTCAGTTTTCTCTTCACCACAATAGACCGGCATAGTGCCTCCATTACTGCGGCAGCCGCACCAATCCGTCTGTCGATCTTCCGCTCCATTCTTCCCTCACTCGTGGACAAAACCCCGAGATACTTGAATTCCTCCACTTGAGGCAGGAACTACCCTCCTACCTGAAGAGGACAAGCCACCCTTTTCCGGTCGAGAACCACGGCCTATAATGTGCGAAACACATAATACACACGTGGTCAAAATTGTTGGTACCCCTCAGTTATTGAAATAAAAACCCACCAGTCACAGAAATAACTTGAATCTGACAAAGGTCATAATGAATATAAATTCTATTAAAATGAACAAATGAAAGTCAGACATTGCTTTTCAAACGTGCTTCAATAGAATTATTTTAAAAAATAAACTCATGAAACAGTCTTGGACAAAATGATGGTACCCTTAACTTAATATTTTGTTGCACAATCTTTTGAGGCAATCACTGCAATCAAACGATTCCTATAACTGTCAATGAAACTTCTGCACGTCTCAGCAGGTATTTTGACCCACTCCTCATGAGCAAACTGCTCCAGTTGTCTCAGGTTTGAAGGGTGCCTTTTCCAGACGACATGTTTTAGCTCCTTCCAAAGATGCTCAATAGGATTTAGGTCAGGGCTCATTGAAGGTCAATTCACAATAGTCCAATGTTTTCCTCTTAGCCATTCTTGGGTGTTTTTATCTGTGTGTTTTGGGTCATTATCCTGTTGCAAGACCCATGACCTGCAACTGAGACCAAGCTTTCTGACAATGGGCAGCACGTTTCTCTCTAGAATCTCTTGATAGTCTTGAGATGTCATTATACCTTGCACAGATTCAAGACACCCTGTGTCAGATGCAGCAAAGCAGCCCCAGAACACAACAGAGCCTCCTCCGTGTTTCAGAGTAGGAACAGCGTTATTGTCTTCTTATGCTTCATTTTTCTGTCTGCAAACATAGAGCTGATGTGCCTTGCCAAAAAGTAAAATCTTTGTCTCATATGTCCATAGGACATTCTCCCAGAAGCTTTGTGATTTGTCAACATGTAGTTTGGCAAATTCCAATCTGGCTTTTTTATGATTTGTTTTCAACAATGGTGTTCTCCTTGGTCGTATCCCATCAAGTCCACTTTGTCTCAAACAATGTTGGATGGTGCGATCTGACACTGATGTTCCTTGAGCTTGAAGTTAGCCTTTAATCTCTTCAGAAGATTTTATGGGCTCTGTTCGTATTATCCATCTCTTTGTTTTGTCATCAATTTTCCTCCTGCAGCCACGTCCAGGGAGGTTGGCTACAGTCCAATGGATCTTACATTTCTGAATAATATTTGCAACTTTACTCACAGAACCATGAAGCTGCTTGGAGATGGTCGTAAAACCTTTACCTTTTAACATGCTTGTCTATAATTTTCTTTCTAATCTCCTGAGACAACTCTTTCCTCTGGTCCATGTTGAGTGTGGCACACACCATGTCACCAAACAGCACAGGGACTACCTGTAGTCCTATATATAGGCCCACTGACTGATTACAAGAAAGCTGACACGGTGATGCTAATTAATGGACACACCTTGATTTAACATGTCCCTTTGGTCACATTATTTTTAGGGTTACCATCATTTTTGTCCAGGCCTGTTTCATGAGTTTATTTTTTAAAATAATTCTGTTGAAGCATGTTTGAAAAGCAATGTCAGGCTTTCATTTTTTCATTTTCATAGAATCTTTATTCATTATTACCTTTCTCAGATTCAAGTTATTTCTGTGACCATTATGGGTTTTTCTTTCATTAACCGAGGGGTACCAACAATTTTGTCCACATGTGTATATATTAATTATACACAGACTGATGTTTTCAAACCTTTATTTTATCTCAACTATGATGATTTTCTGCTTGCAGAAAAACACACCATTTAAGATTACAATATTACATCAGAGCAATAAAAAAAAAAGTTTTAAGACAGAAACATGAGCTTCATGAAAAATATTTTAAAAACCTGCTTAATGGTTGTTATTTTCAAAGAATGCTATTAATCCGACAAATGAGCCTCGTCTGAACCCATATTCTAATTTATTGAATATGACTGTAAATCAATGTGATGTTGCAGATTGCTAATGATAGTGCAATAATGGGTTCCTTGAATGAATCAGCTATCATTCAGAGATAATATATATATATATATATATATATATATATATATATATATATATATATATATATATATATATATATATATATATATATATATATATATATATATATATATATATATATATATATATATATATATATATATATATATATATATATATATATATATATATATATATATTGAAGTTATAAATGTATTAGATTCTAAATTAATTGTTTATGATAAAAACAATTATATTCACTTTTATATCAGAGTAAAAAAGGAACCCATGCCTGATTACAACCTGGTAATTTCACAAAATAAATTAACAAAAGGTCTTTGATTTCTCAACACCTCCACCTATAGCACAGTCCCTGACCTCACTCTCTTACTCTCTGTGTTATATCCTGCATGTCTGTTATAAACAACATGTGAAGAATTTATTGGAATGTTCCACAAAGAAACATGATTTTAAATGTTACTTCAACAATTTATACAAACAGAAAACTATTAGCAAAAATATCAGAAAAACCATCAGTGAAGAGGATCAATTCTAACTTCTATGAAATCCCTAACCTGTTTATCCAGCAGCGCAGCAGGGTACTTTTATTTCTCTTTTCCCACCATCTTTTAGCAGCTGGACTTTTTACTATGCAGTCTGCATAACACAGAGGGCTTTGTATTTTTGTGAATGAGAAGTTTCCCTGACTAATTTACAGAAATAAAAAATAGGGCTATCCAGTGAAAGAGCAAACTGGATCAGCGTGGAGAGATCCTATTTGCTATGTGAAACTATTTTAGGACCAAATGTGATGCTAGTTTTCCCTTCAACATGCAACCTAAAAATGACTATAGCAAATAAGCTTCAATACCATTTAGACAAAGCAACTTTGATCCAATTGTAGATGGGATGTCTAATTCTGGACCATGTGTTGACTTAACATTCACTTACCTCTGAATGAGGTCTATATGCAACCTCCTTGTTGAAGTCGGGTCTCTTGCTCAGTGAGAATGAATGCTAGGAAAAGTTTGGCATATAAGTGAGCAAAACCAATTCATTTTTTTCATGTATGAACTTTGCCTTTGGGGTAGACATTTTAAATCAGCCATAGATAAAGCCTGCCTTCCTGCAGGTAATCTGATTATGTCACTTTTCATCAAGCACGCCTCATTAACAGCTTGCCTCAAATCACTGTCAACATCAAGAGTTTCTTTCATCCAAGAATGACAGAGAGGTGATAAGACAGACAGAATTTACAACTTTGTTTTCTTTGTTACAGTCACATTTTCCTGATTCCGTTCTGCCTAAACTCTCAGATCCATCACTTATAAAATGCTACTAGTTGATCATGGCTTATATCCTATCTGGGTTGTAAAAATGTTTTAAAATAACTCCCTTTCATCATCTTATTTTTATGTTTTTTGCATTATTACATTCTACTTTTCAATTGAACTCTTTTTCCAACTGCCCTCCTTATGAATGCTGCAGCAGTGGCCGAGTGACAATAGCCACCCAGTCTCTGGATCCCACAGGGCCTTCATTATGACTGACTGCAGTATGTAAAGCACTTAAAATGCCTAATTATGCTTTCTGCTTGGCTCTATTTTTTTTCCTTAGAGCTGCAGTCTTCTGACATGCTCCTTGGGGACTATAGACTTTGATTTTTTTTTTCATTCTCATATTTTCTTCACTTAACACCACATCTTCAGATACAGACATCTTCTGTATTAATAGCCAAGCACATGGTGTCAGTAAAGGCACAACTAATCGGCTATCCAGACAGATGAAGTTAAAGATCATTTTGTTGCCAGTTTTTACACAAAATTGCAGTAATTATATCTTCATTAGGAAAAGCCATCTGCAATTTGTGAATTTGTTCAAAAACTGTTTCAGGGTTTTATGTTTTAATATTAAATTATTACTGACTGAGCAGAAAATTTAGATAAACTGCTTACATAAATAAGAGAGAGAATAATTGATATTCAATTCATTTTATGTCAACTGAAGCATTTTTATAAATTCTTTGAATCTATTTATCGGAAGTGACAACATAATGAATTCTGAAAAGAGACAGATTGTGCAAATGGCATTTCCCTTGCAGAGAGTAATTTAATTACATTCTCCCCCTGTATCTTTACTGTTGCTCTGTGTCTCCATTTTGAACCTGTAATGTTTCTTTTTAACTCCAACTTCCCACTCAGTCAGGCTTTGAGTTTGTTTTCTCAGATGCCCGTTTGTGTGGATGAGTTGATGTGGGTGTTTTCAAGTTAGGAAGATACAGCAGAGGCAGTCAGTGTGTTGCCACTGTAGGTGAAATTGTTGGTGTGTGTGTGTCTGTAATGGATTTGTTTCTGATTGTTTCAGAAAATTACCGTAAACAGAACACAACAAATTGCCTAATTGTTTTGGCAGTAGGTTTGCAGCATAGATATCTGCAGCATATTACATACGCTGCAGATTGCTTATGATGCTGCCCACTCTAGGGAGTCGAATCATAATCAGGTCAACTCCTGGTTACTGTCAGGTTAGAGCAATACAGTATATTATCACTTATATATAAAGAAGAGGAACTGTCTCAGAGGTGACTGAGCACAAAGTTTATTTGGTCAAAGCTGAGCTTCGAACCATCTTGTCTGTACTTCATTCATCCATATAAGGCCTCCTTTGGGTGAAATTCTCTGCTGGGTTCTTCTATGTTACAAGAGCCAGAGCAGATGGTTGACTACTGACGTGCAAGGGAGCCTGCCTAATGCAGGCAGAGAGCTGCACTGCTACTGGCAATGAGGTAAAAATGCTGATTGAGTTTAAAGTGGATTAACTGTGTGTTTCGTTAGTGGTTATTGCTCTCAAAGTTAACAGGTTTTTATGAAGAAGACATTAGTGGAAATGGTAACATCACCAAATAAAAATTTCAAAACTTTGTCAAAGTTCTAATATGGAGGTTTTTCTTGTGTTGCAATCAAACATATGATGATTGTTCATTGCAGTTATGAGGCACAGAATGAAATGTGTTTGGCAAATACAGTGCCTGACAAAAGGTTTCATAGCCTGCAAACTTTTTCCCATTTGGTCACTTTTATAAATACAAACTTCAACGTACTTTAGTATTATAAAAAAAAGAAAATTGTGCATAATTGTGAAGTGGCAAGAAACATGGTATTTTTTCTAATGAAAATCTTAAATATGTAATTTACCTCCTTTGAGTTAATACTTTGCTGAACACCATTTTAGTCTTTTGGGATAATGTTGCGCCAGCTCATTTGGATTGGATGGAGAGCATCGTTAAATATTACTTCTTGAATCTTACCACAAATTATGGTTTGGATTTAGGTCTGGACATTTATTGGGCCTTTCTAACACATGAACATGCCTTGATCTAAACAATTCAAAGTGCTAGCTGTCTGTTTAGGATAGTTGTTCTGCTAGAAGGTGAACAAGTGCCCCAGTTTCAAGTATTTTGCCATCTCTAACAGTTCAATCCACTTTCCCCATCAACTCTGACCAGATTCCCTGTCCCTGCCATGTACTGTGCATTCCCAATCTCAAACATCCTCACATTCATACACCAATATGCACACAGGTAGGCAACTTGGGGTTAAGTAGCTTGCCTAGGGGTATATCGACATGTAACAGGAGGAGGCTAGAATCAAACCTACCAATCTCCCAATTTCAAGAAGATAACTCTACCCACTGAGCCACAGTCACCCATGTGTCAAGGTTAGGATGGTGTTTTCTGTGTGATGCACAGTTTTATTCTTCCTCTGCATAGGGTTTTGTATGCAAGTCAAAAAGGTAAATTGTGCTTCCATCTGACCTGAGGTTTTACTTGTATACGTTTGCTATGACCGTGACATGGCTTGTTGCAAACTACAAATGGGGCTGGAGTGCACAACTAATAGTTGTCTTGTGAACAGATTCTGCCCCTTGAGCTGTAGATCTCTGCACCTCCTCTAGAGTTACCACGGACCTCTTGTCTGATTCTTTATAGATTGATCTATTGATCTATCCATTTTCAATTAATGTGTTATACAGTGCTCAATGAGATCTCCAAAGCTTAGGATATTGTTTTTTTATTCTAACCTTGCTTTAAACGTCTCCACTTTATCTCTGTACAATGTATTCTTTGGTCTTCATGATGCTGTTTGTTCTCAGTTGTTTTCTAGCAAACCTCAGAGGTATTCACACATTTATACTGATAATAAATAACACACAAGTTGACTTTTCATTCCACCTCAAAGCTTTCCACTACTTTGTGTTGGTTCACCATAGAATCAAAATGTATACAGTAAATTGACTTTTTCATGTTGTTATATGACAAAGTGTAGAAAAACAACATCATGGGATGCAAACACCTTTGAAATGCACAGTCTGCCATTTTCTTGTTTTATCAAAGATTTATCACATATAGACCAGGAATCGTTAAACAACAATTTTGGTCATTGTTATAATCTTATGACTAAAATTGGTCCTGAAAATGTCAATAAACAAGATTATGTTTTTGCACAGAACTATTTATTAAATTTGCAAGTTTCAAGTTATTGAATTTAACATTTATTGTGGCAAACTGTGTAAGGACATATCAAACACAAATATCACTAATATAATAGTTTACAAAAGCTATTTAAATTCAGTTCCAATCAAAAATTTCAAATGGCAGAATGTGTTCATTTAGCCTTCTACTGTAATATCATTCAAAGAATTAGTGAATTCTGAGAAATCTCTTTATTCAAAGGACAAGACTGCAAATTACTTATTGAATGCCTATTATTGCTGGGAGGTTATAGGCCTCTAGATTAATGAAAGACCTAAAAATACCACTGTCCCTATGAAACCCTTTACTAGTGGACAAAGGCTGTCTCTGAATCTACAAATACTAATTTCTACAATAGATAATAAAGTACATATTATTTTTGTCTAAAGGATTTAAACCCTAATGGATTCTTGCAAAGATTACGTTGGCATTTTCTAAGCAACTATGCTGAAAAACTAGTTAAAATGAATGTTAGCATGTGTAAACCCAGTTATAATTGTTTTGAACAATTCATTTGTTAATATCATTAAACAAAAAATATTGATTGTTAACTTGCCTTCACTCTAATTATCTTTCAATACATTGTATGTTAGCATATCAACAGGAAAATCAAAACATAAAGAAACAGCATATTGGTAAACATCAGGTCCGGACAAGTCCTAGAAATGTGTGTGTCACTTTAATTGTGCTTGATTTGTATAGTGCAAATGTATGGAGTAGAAAAGTAAAAACATTCACAGTGTTGTCTTTGTCAGAATACAGTAACCTCATTTTGTTTTGGGGTTTATTTTCATACAAATTAATATCTTACCATGTAAGTTCAATGCTCTATGAGCGGCCCTAAAAAGTCAAATTGTTATTAGGTGAAATAGTCAGCAAGGTTGGATTGCCATCTACTGAAGCAACTCGAAGCATTCGCCATGCTGGGATGAGTGAATGTATAGTGTATCATTATAAGTAACCTTATTGGGTCATTGCTGGAACATCACGTAGCACTCATGTCAGTTTCATTGCAGTGGTGAACATATGCACTATATGTGCCGTCTCAGAGCTGCAATGCTTAGGCCACAAAATATTTTTACGTCCAAAAAATCTTTTGCAGATGAAACTCCATATGCTACAAAAGCGTAGGAAAGTAATGTCGGATGATTATTTACCAAAGGCAACATATACCATTGACAGGCAAGACTGATAGGTAAAAATTAGGTCAGGGCTTGAGAGAACCCTCAAATATGGTCAAACACTGCTGTATATTGACTAATAAAGTACAGAATAAAGTAAATTTCATTTTTGTCCTAATAAAATAAATCATATTGACTGAAATAAAGAACAGGGCCCAAAATGGGGTCCTGTTCAATATTTATAATTTTTTAATTGCTAACAATTAGCCACTAAATTTTAACAGAGTAATGAAGGTAATCTAGACATCCTAACATTTCCTATTTTCCAGAAAACATGTCACCCTTCTGTAAGTTGTCCTTCAACTACAGGATGACAGTTCATCAAATGAACGATACAGAAGGAAAAGTCATTTAGCTTGTTCATTCTTTCGCTTCTTAACTGTCTGTCCATTTTACCTCGGCAAACCTTATCAGGTAATTAACACCATGAATGGAGGTTTAATGACCCTCACACCAACCTTGTTTAAAGGAAGTAGAATTAAAGATTGTATCTGGACATGTAATAATGCAGGAGGAGCCAGATATCAGGGATGGCAAGCTGGAGCATCAGTGTCATCGTCCCTCTGATCCAGCACTGGGTAGTCCTCATGCATTATGAGAACCCCAAAAGGCAGGCAAAGTCTCCTGACACTTTCAGACTTTTTTTATATTCGGCCTCCACAGCACAGAGAGAATTGTTTCACTTCCAGTAGATGGGCCTTGGTCTAGTGCTATTATGCCTGAGTATAAAAATCTGTGTTGGTCGGTTGGTACAAAAACAATGTTTTGATAATAATTTCATGACTTGTAAAAGAAAAACTACAACAGCATAAGAGATTTGTATAGTTTTGCATGTAACTGAGTGGAACTAAAGCTTGTTGTAATGTTATCTCTTGTTTAAAGTACAAATCTTTCAGGTTAGTCTTCTTGAGTCAGGGGTATTCAGCAAATGGAGCTGATCAAGATGGACACTTTTTGAAATATTTTAGAATAAGATTTCATAAAATGTATATCTTCTTAAATTGAAAATTCTAGGTACAACACAAAGTATTTTTCTTATATATGCCAGTTTTTTGTGTGTTTTTCGCTTTCTTCTCAATATCATAGCAAGTAGAGCTATCAGTTTTTTCTAAATATGCTGGAACTTTTTCACAATATTCTAATTTTCTCAGACACTGAATTTTGGGTTTTTATTATCTGTAAGCAAAAACCTTCAAAGTTACAAGAAATCAAAGCTGAAAATATTTCACTGTGTTACGAATCTGTATAATATATGACTTTCACTTTCTGAAATGACTGACAAAAAATGTTGAACCATTTCACAATATTCTAATTATTTATTAGCTGTTCTTGTTGACCTAATCAACAAAATGGAAAATAAGCAACCCAAAAAGTCAGAAAACTGTAAACATTACTTTTATTAGGGACATCTGAGACATTTTTGGACCTAAAATCATTTCCTCTCTGCTTATTAAATGCTGAATGTTTAATTTAGGGCTGAGCGGGCCAAAAGGAAAGAATTCAAATGTGTGTGGAGAGCGGGGGGTGCTATGACCCCTGAGTTTTATTTCAGTTCACTCGTGGTACAGCAGTAAGACATCACTGTCTTAAACAAAGTGGTCCAGAAATTCCTGACAAACCTACATTTAAAAGATTCATTAGAAGGTGAATGGAGAAGGGACTAGAATACTTTCTTTGCAAATAATGACCATCAATGGCAGAATGGTCCAACAGGAAGTTTTATACAATGCCAGTCAGACATTTACATACAGTCTTCATCAGCATTAATGTCATATAAATTTGGGGATTTTTCTCATGTATTTCAACCATTCTTTGTCTAGTGCGGCATGATGAACATATTACTAAAACAATGAATTGAAAAAAAACAGCTTGAAATTTGAAAAAAAATGAAAATCAATGCAGCATGAAATAATGCAGGCAGTCTGAAATGTTTAAATGCTGAGTTGTTTAAATGTCCCTCAGCAAGTTGCAGAGAAACCACACATCTTTGTCTGCATTAGCAAGCCTCTTGCCTGATTCTTGCATTTATGCATAGTCCATTATTTTAAATAGGACGTTTAGAAGGTCAAGGCCATTCCAGAAACTTAGTGTCAGTCTGCAGTGAGGCTAAAGTCAGTTATGTTATATAAACGTAATGCTAGAACACAACTGTCCACAGTAAACTTAACCATCAACACGGACAAGAGGGTTCTGATCATGAAGAAGCTCCTGACACAAAATCAACACCTTTTAAGCTTGACTAAAATGCACTGCTCCCTAGATGGATAAGCCACACACCTTGAGAAAACGTTGACAAAGTCAAATATACCCAAATAATTCCAGAAGCTTGTTGATGCTACAAAAACAAAACAATGTGGATAAATAAACCTCCCTTAGCAAGTTTATCCAATTATTATTGGAGTGTTTGTATATTGAGCCTGTATGTTTAAATTTGACAGAAGAGGACACAAAATGTGAAAGTACCAAGCTTGAATAAAATGAAAAAAACTTCAATGTAAATAAACTGCCTAATTTGTGTTTTGTGCACCCATAATGCAGAAGTATATAGTTGTTTGCCTGAGTTGCAGTTAATGATGTTAACAAAAAAGTCTTGTCAAATCATGTTTGTGATTTTTTTAATGGTCTGCAATTAAATTTTTACACTTTACCAATCTGCTAATGCAGCGCATAAGACACTTCAAAATGGATGTCAAGTAGGCTCATAATTTTGAGAAAAATATACTATTAGTATATACTATACTAATATACTAAAACTGAAGCACTAATCCTTAAAATGTAGGGCTCTCTGGCAGCTAAACAAAAGCTTTTTCCATTGCAGGAACACATAATTCCAAATGTGCATCGGGCCATCTGTCAGGCTTTGAATGATTTGAATCATTATGGGTTTTTCACCCATACTTTGCTACTTTCTTTGCTTGGCAGTGGTAAACACATGAGTAAGAATCCCCCTGATTCTTGACATCAAAATTGTGCTACATTGGTTATTAAAATGTTACTCGTGCTGACACATCCCCTACAGTGTCTATATCTGCCAAGCTTATAGCAGATCACCCAATTTTCACACTTTCAAAAAGGGGAAAACACCCTATGGGCTAAAAACCATTAATGCTATTAGGATGCTCCATGAGGTCTCTGCTCAAAAGAGAACGGAGGCCTCGGTATATTGTATATTATCCAGGGATCACCTTAAGTTGTAACTTCTTTATGTTGATACTGTGAAGGTTTTAACGATATCTCTATTCTGTTACTATTATTAAACCAGGGAAAGAACTCAATGTGGTTAAAATGTATCCTGGGCAAGGCAGACAGCTGTGAGGTGAGACAAACTTATTTGTGTAGACGTTTTGCGCACAAGGTAACATTAAAAAATAAGATTGTGGAATAATCTTTGGTCTTTATGGAAATGCATAATGTTTTTAGTCTTTCCCAAGTTTCAAGTATCATTAAAGTAGAGCTTAAGACAGGAAAAATTGCAATAATCAAACCTCTTTCCTTAAATCCCCTATCCAAGGTGTACCCTATCTCTTACCCAATGACCATGGGAGGTAGGCACCAGCCCCCCTGCAACCTTGCAATTACAAGTGGGTACAAAAGATGGATGGATGGATGGATGGATGGATGGATTCCTGCTAAAATGTTTTTAAGGACAACATTTCTCTAATTTTCAGTTTATTCTTCAGACAGGTCCAAACAAGATGCAATGTATTTAAATGCCTTTTTGTTTAAAAACTCTGTATGGAGCTGAAAATCTATAACTACCTGAAATCTTTATATAAATATAAGTCTGAAGATATTTATTAAGGTGGGTGGTCATGACAGGTTTGTAAGTTAAATATACCAGTCCCTCAGTCTGCTGACATCTCAGACTATTAAATAAAACATCATTTAAAATTCCTGTTGCCCTCCAAACTCTTCGATGAACGGTCTACAGAACATGTACTCTTTTAAAAGTAAATATTCATACCTTTTTAACTTTTTTTTTTTCATCACATTGCAAGCAATTTTATTCACTTTCATTTTTTTGTTGTTTCAGCTCTTAGAAGACAGCATTACACCTAGCAACGGGGTCAACCCTCCTCACTAAAATCTGAATTTCTGTAATCTCCTAGCTCAGAGTTGCTCTCAGCAGCGCGGTGAATCACTCCTAAGCTAGGGGCTCTTGCCAAGAAGTTTTAGGCTAAGATAGGAGTTCTCTGAGAGGAGAATATTTGTGAATATGGACCCAGATAAATGCAAATATAACATAGGAATCCAGGGAAGTAGCAAAAACCTAAACACCAAAATGAATCAAATTAACCCAAATGAACTGAAATAAAGCAAGAGAAGAACATGGCAGTGCAGAGAAAGTAAAACACAAACTCAAAACCCCAACACAGGCAGATTATGACACTTTGTGACAGTTTATGTTGCTCATGCATCCCAATGCTTATTCAAAATCCGGAATGCCACCTTATTGGTTAAAACATGTGTTTCCTCACAAATTCAACATTTATCACCATTTTTTTAATTTTTGTATATCAATAAACTGTTCATATACAGACATATTCAGAGTTTCAGGCTTGAAGTGGGATATGTGAGGCTTATTTGTTTGTTTGACAGCTATTGCATCTTTCTGGAATGTTTTTTCTTCTATTCGACCACCAGACTGAGTGTGCCTACCTGTTCTCCACCTATATTCTCTCTGTGCTGTCTGCTTTATCTCCTTTGCATCACTCAGAGGTAATTTACAATGCCTGTGGCATGAAGGCTCCTTGTATCCCTCCCCAATGATCATCAAACAAGCCTCCAGCCGTGAACTCTGACTGCTGCCTATGCCGCCTCCCTATCATCCACCTCGCACCAAGCACAAAACAGAGAGGACGGCAGATTGTATTTATAGAATAAGAGACAGAGAGCAATCAAAAGGAACACAAGGAGAGAGTTATCAGTTAGACTGAACGACATTTCTTTTCTATAAAAGCATAGAAGAGATTTCATTGAAAGGCTTTTGCAGTCTATCGATCTGCCCTCAGGGATAGATACTGTGAGGATACTGTGAAGCCATAATAAAGGTTGTGGGACTCATTCAACGAGAGAAACACAGAGGGAGAACAGCATTCAGTTGTATTACAGGAAAATATGACTGAAAAAAAGAACAAAGGAGAGAGACAGAATCCTGTTCTCTCTGTGGTAAAGTGTTTTTCTTTGTTGGTCCATCTCTGTAGCCATGAGCTGCTTCTGGATCTGTAAACGAGGAAAAGAAACGCAAAGGTCAATAACAGGTGGGTCACATAAAGCTTAGTATGTCTGTTGAAAGAAGGTTACACAAGACATTGTGATTTAACTGCATAAGATATTGAAATGTTGGGAATATTTAGGTGGTTTGTGTTGTTAGAACCAGAAAGAGGTAGTTGTATTGATTAAAAACAAACAAAAACTTAAATCCACATAAGTGAAGGAAATGTGCTTTGTTGAAAGCGTTTTGTAATATTTATTTCTAGTGTGTGTTGGAAAGCTGGCTATTACTGAAGTATAATATGGCATATAATTTATTGCTTATACTAGATTGTTTCAGTTGTAATTTTGCACAATTTGCAGTCCCCTCAATACACACATTTAAAAGAAAGGGCATTGAAGAGCCAACTTCAAACTGGATAATGATCTGGACAGCTCTTAGTTTTATGAGGGAAAACATAAAAATGGATTTGAATTAGTTGTTTTATTTAACAAAACAATACCATGCAAGAAAATGATGAATGAATGTTTCTGCTCTAGACAAATCGTTTTATCATGGTATATTTTTAAACATCCACAGGACTCTAAAATACAGTGCAGAGTTTTTGTGCAATAATAGGTTGATTTGGCTATCACAGTTACAATTAATAAGTGCCAAGAGCAATTATTAATAAAGCTGATAATTTAATAAACATTAACAAGTCAGGGCACCACCTGATTGTCCAAAAATAATAACCAAATAGCTTTCAGTCTCAGTCAATAAGTATTTTATCAATTCCGGCTTAATGATGTGTGGTATTATAGAATAACAGATAAGAGGGAATTTGTGCACTGCCATTTTCAAACAGCAAGCACTACTTACATGTACAGAATAAACATGAACAACTTCTCTCCAAAATACACGAATTTATCAACAAAATTCCTCAACTTCCAGCAAACTCTTTAACTAGCCTAGTAACATTCAATTAAACTGTAAGTAAAAAGAGACAAAAGTTATAAGAAAAGGAATAAACTAAGTAATAATGATTATAAGAACAAATAAGATTAAGCTGAAACACTAATAACTAATAAAATAACAATGCAGGGCTGTCACATATCATTGCAAGCATATATGTTTAGGAAGTAAAGTTTGTAATGTAGAACTGACGCTGAGGCAAAATTAGTTTTAAAAGCTGACAAAGAACAACAGTTGTTATGTGTTTGAACAAGTTCACAATGCAAAGCAGAAGCAGGAAAAAAAACATTTTAATACAACAATGTTTCAAAACTCATTTGCTAAATTAGAAATCAATAACATTTTGGTCAATTGACTCTTATTGTTGAGTTAACAAGGCATCACAGTGACGTATTGAATGGAGTTATGGACTACCAAGATGGCAGCGAGAAACGCATATGGACTCACAAGATGACAAACGGGAATACGGCGCGGTGATGTCACATCCAGAATTAGCAGCTCTGCTGACAACAAAGAACAGAGCAGCTGTTTAGCGACCATTCTATGTTCCACCTTTACCTTTAAGCACTATTCAAGCAAATAATGTGTGTATGACTGCTTGTGACATGCAACAGCCAATCACCGAACAAAACAAGCTATGTTGTAAACATAGCAGAACTAATGGTAGCTTTAGCAGGACTTTGGCGTGAGCAGCCGGAATAAACAGCTACAATCTCACCCATTTCTATGGACTATGCAGTGATATGTTTATGTGGATTAGTGATAGGAGAGGAAGGCAAAACACAGTCAAAATGGGTCAAGTTTAGGTTGTAAAAGTAAAGGGACTCCAAAAATCAGCCTGCAGCATTGTTGATTCAAGTAAGTGGTTTGGGGCTGCTCCAAACACAGCAAAACAAAATGAAATAAAAGGTAATAGATTATTTTATCCTGATTGTTTATTATCTCTGCCTAGACACAAAATCGCACTGTGAACAGTTCCATTTAACAGTGAAGCATGTTGGGTTTGGCATGTCCTATGGGCCATTAGGTGAGTGGTGGCTCTTGGTATAGTGGCTGTAGAGGGCAGTTGCCCAGTACTGATATGCTCATTTGATGCAGCTGGTTCCTATACCGTCTTTTCTTAGGACAGTGGAGGGGAAACTGCGTTGACGAAGGACCTGTCTCTTCTTGGAGAATGCATTCGCAGATTCTTTCTGCATGAGCTCAGACAGCCAGTTTCAGGCGGCTAGTCTTATTTTCAGGTACGATCAACGGGTACACAAACAGTTAACCATACTTTACTTTGGATCCAAGATTTTTCTTCGAAGATGCATCCTTTAACTTGGCTAACAAGATCAAGACGTTCACATTTTTGTCTTCCCCAGTGCTGCCTGTAGAGGTGCAGGCAAAGAAGAAGAACACTGCTCCGGCCATGCTTTTATACCTCTCTGGAATCATTGGGATTCCTATGGGGCTCCTTCATCCTAGGAGCTGTACATGATATTGGGTTAATGCTGTTTCTGGAATTCAGAGTTCTTTACAAATCTATTTTGTTCCCTGATCATGCAGTTCAGTCTTTGTTTCTTCCCATGGCTGAGTCCAACAGTTTTCTAAACTGCTGTTATTTGCATTGATTTTTACTTGAATGGGTTTAAAGTTTAAAGTTATGTACAGGGGTTGGACAGGGGTTGGACAACGAAACTGAAACACCAGGTTTTAGATCACAATAATTTATTAGTATGGTGTAGGGCCTCCTTTTGCGGCCAATACAGCATCAATTCGTCTTGGGAATGACACATACAAGTCCTGCACAGTGGTCAGAGGGATTTTAAGCCATTCTTCTTGCAGGATAGTGGCCAGGTCACTACGTGATACTGGTGGTGGAACAAGTTTCCTGACTCGCTCCTCCAAAACACCCCAAAGTGGCTCAATAATATTTAGATCTGGTGACTGTGCAGGCCATGGGAGATGTTCAACTTCACTTTCATGTTCATCAAACCAATCTTTCACCAGTCTTGCTGTGTGTATTGGTGCATTGTCATCCTGATGCATGGCACCGCCTTCAGGATACAATGTTTGAACCATTGGATGCATATGGTCCTCAAGAATGGTTCGGTAGTCCTTGGCAGTGATGCGCCCATCTAGCACAAGTATTGGGCCAAGGGAATGCCATGATATGGCAGCCCAAACCATCACTGATCCACCCCCATGCTTCACTCTGGGCATGCAACAGTCTGGGTGGTACGCTTCTTTGGGGCTTCTCCACACCGTAACTCTCCCGGATGTGGGGAAAACAGTAAAGGTGGACTCATCAGAGAACAATACATGTTTCACATTGTCCACAGCCCAAGATTTGCGCTCCTTGCATCATTGAAACCGATGTTTGGCATTGGCATGAGCGACCAAAGGTTTGGCTATAGCAGCCCGGCCGTGTATATTGACCCTGTGGAGCTCCTGACAGACAGTTCTGGTGGAAACAGGAGAGTTGAGGTACACATTTAATTCTGCCGTGATTTGGGCAGCCGTGGTTTTATGTTTTTTGGATACAATCCGGGTTAGCACCCGAACATCCCTTTCAGACAGCTTCCTCTTGCGTCCACAGTTAATCCTGTTGGATGTGGTTCGTCCTTCTTGGTGGTATGCTGACATTACCCTGGATACCGTGGCTCTTGATACATCACAAAGACTTGCTGTCTTGGTCACAGTTGCGCCAGCAAGACGTGCACCAACAATTTGTCCCCTTTTGAACTCTGGTATGTCACCCATAATGTTGTGTGCATTTCAATATTTTGAGCAAAACTCTGCTCTTACCCTGCTAATTGAACCTTCACACTTTGCTCTTACTGGTGCAATGTGCAATCAATGAAGACTGACTACCAGGCTGGTCCAATTTAACCATGAAACCTCCCACACTAAAATGACAGGTGTTTCAGTTTCATTGTCCAACCCCTGTATTTTACTGTTTCTTTCTTTTTCTGTGATGCTTAGTTTTTCTTTTATTCCTTCATTTCTTGTTTTCAATGTCATTTTTCTTTAACTTTGTTCTTTTACAGTATATTACTGTGAGCACTTTGAACAACCATGTGATTATGTTACTATAAATGAGCCAAATCCTACTAATTATTTACATTTTCACATTCCTTGAAATACTGGGCGAGGATGAGGAGTAGCAACCATCTTTCAGTCCGATTTATTGACTAGTCCCAGATCAATAGCTACAACTCTTTTGAATATTTAAGCCATAGTTTTCCTCATCCAAATTGCAAAGCACTAAGACCACTTCTGTTTGTTGCTTTGTACCGTCCACCAGGCCCTTCCTCTCAATTTTTAGATCATTTTTCGGACCTTTTATCTGATTTAGTGTTATCCCTTTATGACCTACCATAGAACAAGTTCGCCATAACATATTTTTACATTTGTACATTTGTAGAGCCATTTTTTGGAGCATTTCAAGTTGTTATACTTCAATACAACCCTTACATCCTAAATTTTAATATTTTGTATATAATAATTCCATATTAACTTTGTAAATTGTTAAAAAAGTGCAGTTAACCACCAGAAAAATTCAAATCGTTTTTTTTTTTTTGCACATATTTTCCTAAATACAGAAATATTATAGCTGTATCCCTCAAAAATTGTAATAAAAATAAGTTTCACAAAACCCTTTCAAACCACAATAAATTTATTTGGCGTGTGTCCATAACTTCATTTTTGAAATACACAAATTTTTATGAACAGAGACCAAAACGAATATAAAATTAACAGTTTGAGAAAAGATAACATGTACATCAAAATAAACTATTTACAGAAGTGTAATTAAATCTCTAAGTGTGCCAGATACCTATGAGCACACATATATGTTCATAAGACCATCTTCAAACAATAAAAGTGCAAAAAACAACGAAAATGAAAGCGAAAGTGCGAGCGAAGTTTACCGCGAAAAAACTACAACTTCTGGGGAAAAAAAAAGACCACTCCCGGGGAAAAAAACACCCAGGAAATGACATCACTTCCGGTTGTTGCGGGCATTGGTGTGAAAGAAAACCGTGTGATAGTTCATCCACCAATGTCATCACTCATATTCCGATGTAGGAAGTACACTGCAGTCTGGATTTTAATGTTTGTTTTTTGCGATTTTTTACTGGATTTCTGCATCAGTTTCTGGAAAATAAAAACGGTGTTCTGGGACACGTGGTGAGAAGAATATTTAAGTTGAACTCTCCGGTTTCATTTGCAAAAAAAAAGTATTGTTCTATCTTATTTGGTCGCAATTCTACGTTTAAAAACAGATATGCAAATGGGAGCGGTGGCGCTCCCGCCGGTCATAAAGGGTTAAATACAGATAAGGTTATTATAGTGGGGGATTTTAACATTCATGTGGACACTGAAAGTGATAGCTTAAATATAGCATTTAATGCTATCTTAGACTCAATTGGCTTTGCACAAAACATTAACAAACCTACCCACCTTTGTCTTCATTCTCTGGACATTGTGCTGATGATACATATGGTATTGAGTGTAAAGACATAATATTTTATCATAACCCTGTCCTGTCTGGTCATTTTTTAATAACCTTTGAGTTTAATTTAACCAAGTACTCCACACCTGAAAGAAAATGTCATCACAGTAGATATTTATCAGACAATGCTGTAACAACCTTTAAAGATTCTGTTCCACTTTTATTTTACTCATTGTCACAGGAAAACGCAACGGAGGGCAATAATTTTGTTTCTTCCCCTTCACAAATTGATTCTCTTGTTCATAGTGTTACTTCATCATTGTGTGGTGCATTAGACAATGCATCCCCCGTGAAAAAGAAGGTAATTATTCATAGGAGGCTGGTTCCTTGGATTAATTCAGATCTGTGTACTTTAAAGAACAATGTTAGAAAATTGGAGAGAAAATGGTGCTCTACATACCTAGAGGATTCCTACTTAATCTGGAAAAATAGCCTACTGTTGTATTAAAAGACACTTCGCCAAGCTAGAACAGCTTATTTCTAATCATTAATAGAACAAGAATAAGCCTAGGTTTCTCTTTAGTACAGTTGCTAAACTTACACAGTCATAGCTCTGTTGAGTCATCCATTCCCTTAGCTTTCAGCAGTCATGACTTTATGGGATTCTTCTTAAATAAAATTGATTCTATTAAAAATAAAATCTTTGACATACTCCCGAAGATGATTACTCCTCAGCAAGCAAGACAACATTGGAAGTAACTGTAGAACCTGATCTGTGTTTGGACTGTTTTGATCGTGTGGAGCTTCCTGAGTTATCTAAAATATTAGCTTCATCTAAACCTTCAACTTGTATGTTAGACCCAATCCCAACCAAATTATTTAAGGAAGTGCTCCCTCTGATTACCAGCCCCATTTTAGATATGATTAGTCTGTTCTTAGTACATGGATATGTACCACAGGTTTTTAAGTTAGCTGTAATAAAACCTTTACATAAGAAGCCTTCGCTTGATCGAGATGATTTAATAAATTACAGACCTATATCCAGTCTTCTGTTCTTATCTAAAATTCTTGTGAAAATAGTTGCTCATCAAATGTGTGAGCATTTACACAGCAATGACCTGTTTGAAGAGTTTCAGTCAGGTTTCAGAGCTCATCATAGCACTGAAACAGCTCTGTCACTAATGATATTCTCCTAGCATCAGATAATGGACTTGTGTCTGTACTTGTCCTATTAGATCTCAGTGCTGCATTTGATACAGTCGATAATAATATTCTCTTAGAATGGCTGGAACATGCAGTAGGGATCAGGGGAACAGTGCTAGGCTGGTTTAAATCTTATGTGTCTGATAGATTCCAGTTTGTTCATGTAAATGATAAATCATCTTTAAACTCCAGGGTTAATTGTGGAGTACCACAGGGTTCAGTACTTGGGCCAATTCTCTTTACTATATATATGCTTCCAATAGGTCAAAATATTAGGCAGCATGGGATACATTTTCACTGTTACGCTGATGATACTCAGCTTTACTTATCCATAAATCCTGATGAGCCCAACCAGTTAGATAGACTACAAGCATGTCTTGAAGATATAAAAACTTGGATGACGTTAAATTGTTTGCTTCTAAATTCAGACAAAACAGAAGTTGTCTGATTGTTCCATATATTCCTAACAGGGCACTGCGTTCTCAGACTGTAGGTTTACTGGTGGTTCCCAAAGTCTCTAGAAGTAGAATGGGAGGCAAATCCTTTTGTTATCAGGCTTCTCTCCTGTGGAACCAGCTCCCAGTTTTAGTCCGTGAGGCAGACAACCTGTCTTTCTATTTTTAAGGCTAGGCTTAAAACTTTCCTTTTTGAGATTTATTTGTTCTTGCTCACAGACCAGGCGGGAAAATAGCACTATATCAAGCTCCATGCAGAACATAGAATACTAGATGCCAGGAGACCGTAAACACAATCAGGACAAGACACAACCAGAACAGGACCAGGAAATAGACCAGGACAATGACCAACGACCAGGAGAATTACCAGGATACAGCGGGGAACAAAAGGAAATAAAAAAGTACCTGAAACAGGTCCAGAAACACAAAACTACCCAAATAGGGCCAGGAAACAAAACCAAAAACAACCCGACCAGATCAGGCGGATGGACAGACCAGAAATTAAAACAAAACAGAGTTCAGGTGGGTGACTCAGCGGTCGTCCTGTGCACACACAGAGTTCAGATGAATGGCCAGGAGGACGACCCGGCAAGACCCAGAGCCCAGAAAGACAGCCGGGAGGCCGGCCGAGCAGAGTAGAGGACCCTCGGAGCAAGAGGCTAGCCACGGAGAGGCTGGCGGTGGGGCTCAAAAGAGTGGTGCAGAAACTACTGGAATCCTCGGCAAGGCTGGGGAGATCTGGAGCGGAACCCTGTAGATGTGCGGCGGAGCTTCTGAGGCTCAGCAGATGGAGTAAGTGCGTTCTCGCACCCCTCACAGTACTCAGGAACCCGAACTGGAGGCAGTTTGGCACCGAACCCCTCAGGAACAAGAAGAAGAGGCGGTTCGTCCTTGAACCCCTCTGGAACAGGAATCACGAGTGGAGGCAGCTCATATTCAAGCTCCTCCAGGACAGGAACAGAAAGTGAAGGCAGTTCGTCCTCAATCTCCTCCGGGATAGGAACCGGAAGTGGAGGCAGTTCGTCCCTGAACCCCTCACAGGCAGGAACAGGATGCGAGGGTGGTTTGCCTCAGACCCCTCCAGAACATGAACAGAAACAGGAAGTGAAGGCAGCTCATCCTCGAGCTCCTGCAGGACAGGAACAGGATCAGGTAGCGGCTCAGCCTCGAACCGCTCCAGAACAGGATCAGACAATGGTTCCTCCTCGAACTGCTCAGGAACAGGATCCAGCAGCGGCTCATCCTCGACCCGCTCAGGAACAGGATCAGACAGAGGAGGTAATCAACTTCCGGAGGCAGGAGCTGCGGCGTCGCGCCGACCCACAGTGAAGCCAGAAGCTGAAGCGTTGTGCCGATCCTCAGCGGAGAGGGGAGTGGAGGAGGGAGCAGGAAGCCTTGCATTGATGCGATGATCTTGACCAGAGCTTTCTGTTTCAATGGTGTTGTCGTTCAGGGGATCCTGGGGGAACAAATTGCCCCATTCCTCCAACCAGTCCTTCAGGCAGTTAGCCTCCAATCTCCGCCATGGAGAGCTGGCAGAAGTCTGAGAAACAGACGAGAACAGGCGAGAACAGCCTGGCGATCACCTCTCCTCTCTTGAATTCCTTTTCGAGTCAAAAACAATTCTTAATATACAGTTATTATAGGCAAATTTAACTTCCACTTTAGATTGTTGTTTAATTTTAAATTTATGTACAAGACAAATCACCAAATAGTTAATTAGTTTGGTTATTTGATTAAAAGCATTTGGATTAGCTGTAGCTGCCTAAATAATTTTCTACAGAAGTCTATAACGAAAGCATTGCAGTAATCTAACCTATTGAAAAAAAAGGCATGCACCAGTTTTTTTGTGTCTTGTTTTGACAGGAAACCCTTCATTCTGGCAGTGTTTTTCAAATGATAGTAACATAATTTGTAATAAACTTTCTGTGGTCGTTAAAACGGCACCTTTACATAGGAAAGCACCAAGGTTTCTTGCATGCTCTGTGGTGTCTCTTTTCTCGCCTTTTTAGGACCAAACACAATGATTTGTGTCTCATAATAGACTAGTAGACTGGTGCAAATTCTGACCAGTCTACTGATTTACAGTGTGGAGGTTTGATCCCTGCAGTTTTTAGGGCCTGTGGGATAGAACCTGATTGAAGGAAAGGATTTACTATGTGCAACATTTCAGGGCCATCAAACTAAAACTAATCAAACTTTTTTAAAAACCCGATGCCATAATGCTTAGACAGATCAAAATACAAACAGTTCCACATCAAAACATGCATGAAAGCACAGAGGTTTTTTCTACATGTATTACTTTGGCAGATTGCTGTTCTTAAGGAATTGGATACATAAAAAAACAATCTTATCATATGTCATGAAATACTAATAAAAGCCATATCACCATACAACAACCCATGCACATCAGAACAGTTAAGTGATGAACTGGGTGACTAACCTCAGATACAGGTGTTACAAAAGTTCTGGACAGAGCAGAAACAAAGTTAAGGAGAAAGTAAAATTATTTTCCAGTCCCAGTGGTGTCTCAGTCTTATACAAATTTAAAAATATATAGTTTTTGGTTCATTCACCATTTCATTACACTTTAAATCACACTTATGCAGTTTTTCACATTATAGACTACTTGGTTTGCTGGTAAGTACAACGAAAACTAATCAAAATTAAGTAATACAATATGAAATATAAAGGTAAGTACAAGTATTTCAAATAATTGTCAATGTAAAATTTCCATAATTAGATTTTTGAAAATATCACAGTTTAAGATTTGGGTCATGGTTTAAGTGTGTTGTCCAAGTGAAGTGTTGTCTCATCCCTTCTTGGCCCTCTGAATCCTTTCATTTGTAATAAAAAGAATGCAGACTGGCCATCCTGTGACATGACAATACTCTAATCAGTTTTCTGTTGTCAAAATAAGGTGGGATATTTCCATGTAATCCATGCAACATTCAGTAACTGCTCACAGTTAACTCCATAAAAGTTACAATAAATATCCTTATGTCCTTGTGTGTAATCCATGCAATAATTATTAAAATACACAATTGAAGCAGTTGAGAGTGAAACAAGCATGTTCTCATATTCTGGAGCTGAGAGACTGGAGAGGCCTGTGTGGAGCCACATATTATCTGTCTTATCGTTTGCAGAAGTATAAACAACAAGTATCCAATGATGTATGATGATTTTACATTCTTTCACATGCATTAAATGAAATTAGTATCCTTTGATTAACAAGTTAAAAGATGTATGATTGAAATGTGGGTAAGAACTGAGAATTAGAGTAAAAAACATTAAGGTTTGACATTCTCAATCAGCTATATATGAAAGAGATATAACGTTAATCATTTGTGAAGCATGAATAAAAAGAATGAAGTGATGGTTTTGTAACTGTGTTTTAAAGTAAATGCTGAAAGCTGAAGAATGGAATGTGTAATACTGTGTAAAGTTTAAAACTGAGCAGATTAGGGAAAGAACTGTAGGATGACTGGGAGTGACGAGAGCCAGCTGCATGCTGACATCGAATCTTTTGAAGTCTAAACGGGAGGAAGGGAGGATGCGACTACAACCAGCTGCGTGGCTATTATCGGCATCTCCAAGGCCGAGAAACAGTATCAGTAGGTCACGATGACCATGACTAAAGTATTGAGCAATATCCAAGAAGCTGAGCTGAATAGGTTGCGCAATAACTGAAAAACCTAATAAGGGGCTGACTGATGAAAGCATCAAGCACCATAAAAGCAATGCTGAAGGAGGGAATGGGGTTGTTTTCCTCGCAGAAGACCAGCGAACAAGATCGGACGGAGAAAAGAAGCTTAGATGGAAAAGGAACAGAGACACAGCCCAACTGATCGACTGCATTAAAAAGAGGATCAACCCGTGTTCCCCAGAAGGACTGTGCCTCAAGATTAAGAATCTGATTTCATCTAAAGCCTTTTTATCCAGATAACAGAAATGAACTTGATCCGTGAACAGCTGATTGCTCCAAGTTTCAGGCTTCTGGAAGTCCTGAATCAACTTCATTTATGTCTCCGGGTTTCCTTCAACTCTTCAGCCTCTGGAAACGACTGTCTTCGGAGACATATAAGAACAAAGATCCTGTTTAACCTTAAAAGTCTGGAGTATCAGTGCCTGCCACCTAAAGGAAGACAACTGAAGATTAAGTCGTATTCCCTTCAAGAAACCACTCGTTGTTACCAGAAGAATCTTCTCCATCAGGTGCATGGATGGGCCTCCGTCTTCAAAGCCTCTCCAAACTCACTAGTTTCAGCATCAGGGAAAGACAGGTTGAGTTGATTGATTCATTTCTATTGTTGAAATTATTTTGTGTTGCCGAATTTAAGCTGTTACTGACCCCTGCAAAAGTGTTACTAATTAAAGAAAGTATATAAAATTCTAGTTAAATTGTGGACATTCAATTATTTGAGTCACTGTATTTTTTGGTTTTTCATTGGTGGTAAAAAGTCTTGTTGCCTGGTTCCAAGATATTTTAGGAGGTTTTTATAGGTTGCCTTAGCCAAGTATGTTAAAACAGCGTCCTTGGGGCTCGTGCTGAGCCACTAAAATTAACCTAGCCCATATACCAAGAGCCAGTTGTAAAATTAGGGAATGAGCAGCCGTGAACAAAAGTGACTGTTGAAAGTGTGGATGACTGCGATAGGCTACTCAGTCGTCCAGACCACCAGTTGAAGAAGGGCGAGACTTTTGTATGAAGGCTGTCAGAGGCTAGGCGAGTCATTTCCCGACACCAGCTTAAACAGAACTTTCAGTAAGCTTGCTTAGGAAGACCTTTCAGGTTTGGGGAAGTCCGGACCCGTTGGATGGAGAGCTGGTTTGAGCAATCCCTTAAGACATAGGGAAGTAGGAGGGAGGGGTTAGCTCATCGGACAACGAAACTGTACTCTGAGGTCCCAGTGTGTTATGTGCATTACATTTGAAACACAAATTTCTTTATAAACCTCATAATTAAATCAGTGCCTAATGAAAAAAGATGAATAAATAGTTCCATGTTTTTAGGTGAATCTTTAATTTAATTTACCAAGAACTTAACGGTATTACAATAAAAATGGGACAAATATTAATATTACTTCCATACGTGGATTATTTCAAAGTCCTATATTTCCCTCAGCTTCTTTTTGGAACAGTAAATGTAACCTAAAAATGGTTCTCTGTACAGATAATTGTTTCCATTAGACTTTCTTCTGCAGTTTGATTAGTTTAAACTGCCTTTGAAACACTGTTGGCAGACATGTTGCAGTTTATCAGTGCAGATGGGCAGTTTGTATTGTGCTGCCATTGCTTTTTATGGCAAAAGCCAGCAAACCAGTTTCTTTCTCAAATTTTGAAACACACATTAATTTATAGAATTTAATGGTGATTAGATGACACTATTGATTTGCCCTTATGTTTATTTGTTAAATTTCTGATAGTGTGAAAAAAATATAAATTTTTAACTTTCTTTACTTTCCAAGTAGGTGTGAGTAATAGTAATTAAATAACTTCTGTATAATGATATCAAGTACATAATACAACTAACAACGTTCAAGATTTTGAGATAATCAGTGAGATAATATCATAAAAATAAATGCAGTTTAACTGCTTTAAGAAGAAAGTCTTTTGGAGCCTTTTTGACAGTAAATTGTGTGTCTGTCCCATCAAAAACTCATCAATTTATTTCATACTTAGTTCAGGTAGCTTTAATAATTAAACATGGTTTTATACATTATATTTTGTTTAATTCATAAAAATGCAAATGTTTAAAAAACATTTTTGTATGTTTTCTCAACGGTATCTCGAAAATGCAAGTACATTGTTTACATTAAAACACAAGCTGTGGCCAAAAACAGTTAGTGTCTACCGACAGGTATAAATAAAGTTGATTGATTAATCTAGATATTACCATCTCCAACTCATGTCAAATCATTTAGCAAACAATCAATCACAATGTTTGACAAAGTTTAAAACCATCCATCCATCCATACATTATCTTCTGCTTGTCCCGAGCTCCGGTCGCAGTGCTGCAGGTTGAGAAAGGAAGCTGTTGGAAAAATGTATATAAGTTATCATGGTTTAGTTTAAATCATGTTTACATATGAATTTCTACTATAGTTAAGATAATTCCTATGATTGCTTTTTTAGTGTGAAAAAGTGTTTGTGGAAGGTTAAGGAATGCGGTCTGGAGCGGATCGCTCTCTGGACATGACAAGCTTATACCATATATGGGAATGACTACACTTTTAGGTTGAAATCTCTGTAAGAATTGGCTGAACCAATTCCTGCTTTTTGCTTGTAGGAATGTGAGTTGTAAATAAAAGGCTGGTGCAAGGATTTCTCCCTTTGTGAGAAGGAAGTTGCTGTTCTGGCAGAGGACTGTCTCATCCTTGCAAGTCAAACTTACTTGGTTCACTTGTGTCTTATTTTACACTGGTCTGTGTTTATCAGCTTTCAAACTCTAACAGAAGCGCTGACATCTCTTTCCACAGCTGCCTCTTCCTAATTTTCTGGGAAAACCAAAGGCGAACCCCAAATGTTTTACCAGAAGGAAAGTTTAGATATGTCTTGATTATCACCTGTTCAATTATATGAGTGCATCTCAATAATTTGGAATATCATAGAAAACTTAATTTAACTCAGCAAATATGATTCATAAGAACAACAAAATAGGTTTTGCAATTAGGAAAAGTTATGTTATCCCCACGTTATGCCCTACGCAATCATTGAAAAATATACTAATGCGATAGTTGTCCAGCAAACAGTCATTGAGGGTTAGCCACAAAAGATCATAGCTAAAGAAGCTGGTTGTTTAGAATGAAGTTTTAATATGTTTGTCGAGATTCAAAAGTCATGGACTGTGGCTTGAGTGTGCTTCAAGAACTATTACACACAGACATATCCTGTAAATGGCTGGAACTGTCACATTTCTTAATCCATTACTGAACAACAAAGAATCTCAGAAGCATCTTACTTGGGTAAAGACAAAAAAAGCACTGAAGTTTTTCTCAGTGCTCCAAATCGAAAAAGTATTCGAACGTTTTTACGACATGTGCAACTCCTTCAAGAGAAAATGCAATCTAAAATTAGCTGATCATGTAACAATTCTATACCCCTAAGAGGGTATGTGTCTGTTGTGGCGATTAATTAGTTGGAGCAGATGACCAATGAAAAAGCTCCTGCTGGTGAAAAAATCCTGACATTTTAAATTCATACAATGAAAGTTGTAATAGACACCCTAGATCCATCTCGTAGTGTTTCTGTTTGATTAGTACTTGGAAGACCACAAGTTTTAGATGTATTTGTGTCATGCATTCCAGTAAAGCTAAATTATGTAGTTCTGAGGACCTGCCAAACAAAAACTTAGAAGGCCATCATTAAAGTTACAAGTCTTATATGACTTATATGAGTACCAAAGATTCATCTTCAAAACTGAAAGACACAAGCTCATCGTTCCTAGAGTCCCACACCTGTCAACCTTACAGTATACCTAATGAGTCCAACCACTCCTCCAGGTCCTTGAGCACAGTGATGAAACCTTGGATTCATCCAGGGTTAGTGAATGTCCCGTGAGAAAAAATCTGGTCAGCGGGGTTATATTCAGCTTTGATGGATGACTCCTGTGAGACAAAATATGGCTAAGGTGGTCCTTGTCTACTTTTGTCTTTCTGGTGTATACATCACATAGTAACAGCAGACACATACATACACACTGGCAGTATCTGTAGGCATGGATTATGGTCTTGCCTATGACCACACACTCAAATTCCTATGCTTTGGCTTTGGCTTCCTAAGGAAAAAGAGGTTACATATGATGGTGATAAAATGCACAGATTGTCCCTTGATAGATGGGGGACAAGGTCTCTAATCGCTCTTGATGTCATGTGGATGACCTCCCTGGATACAGAGCACCTATTCATCACCTAATGCTCTGCTCTCATTTACCACCAAGTGAATCAGTGGTCATGATGTACTGTACAGGTATCCCATAAATAGCTACTTTCACCTGCAAAAGGCCTCCACTATTCACTATTCTAAGGCTACAGTAATGTAAATCTTTTCTGATGTGGTGAAGTATTACTGTTGAATGAATACATTGCAAAACTACTTTAGTATAGTTTTCATTCCTGATTTAGAATCTATGTTGCTTTTGGCAGTGAATTGTGCAAGGCAAAGCGTATCAAATCACTCTGCATAGTTTATTTGAATAGAATCCCCACCAAATGTTGCCATTTCATATAGAAAACGTATTAAAATACATATACATTCTCAGACCACTCTACCCCCTTAGTATTAGTGTGTGGTTCATACTAACGAGTGTGTGGAAACATTGATGTTTTAAAAGGCACTCATAAAAAACTCCCAAGAAGTGACCAAAAAAAAGATTCAGAAATGTCAGTTTTACATGCGTGAAGAAAATGCACTTTTTTTCAGGCATGCCTTTACATCCATTTGCTTATTTTCTACTCTTTGTGCTCACATATGTGGCTTCTTCAATGTTTCTTATATGCCCAAATTATCTATAACAATTTTCCTTCATTAATTTCTGTTTGTTGCACAAATAAATGTTTCTGAAAATGATAGGCTACTGAAAAGCAGTCTAATGATGTGAAATATTTAAATTACAAACACTACCAGCCCAATGCTGTCTTTTAATTAAATTTCAAAGTTTTATGTGCAGCAATGTCTGAAAGACAGGGACAAAAAAGTGCAAGAACAGTTGGAATGTATTAAAAGTGTGTTGTGTGTGTTGGGGTTTGGTCACCTTCAAATTGCCAATGTAAGAATGCTCCAGAGAAAATGCTGTTGACATGGACTTAGTTGAACAAAGGCAGATTTTATTTCAACCAGGCCCAAAAGTGCCAATCTGTGCCCCAATCTGGATGAACCTTGAACTGAAGTAGAATAATTCCCAAAGAACTATGAACACAGTGCCTCTTTATAGAGGTAGAGACAGCACATACACAGTTTGCCATATTTGGCTTTGTTACCTCTAAGCATACGGCTCCAAATATAAGCACAGTCAAGAATTCATATCTTGCCTTTTTGGGTCCTTCTCAGCATATGGATTTGGTTTAGAAATGAGCCCTAAGCCCAACCTAAGATCTTAAGATTTAATGTGTTATCAAACACTACAGGTGTTTTCTAGATTTATCCATTATTTTTTCTTAAACAAAAGTCGATATTTTTGAACCTCTCTACTTTACTTGCATGCCAAGATCTAGAAGTGGTCTTCAGCTGGACCAATTTGTTTTTGCAAAAATACTGATTTTAGCTTTCAGTTTTGAAAGTCAAAATTAAGATTACAAAGATTGAATTGTTTAATGATTGTACTTCATTTGGATACCCATACGTGTTTTATATGCTGCACAAGTAACCTCACTGGCTTTGTCTCTTTTAGCTAATGGCATGGCACGCACACAGAAGATAACTAGATACTTTTTATTCAGTGCAGTACTGTAAATTTGCTTTTCTTTTAAAATCATTCTATTTACAGGTCTTGAAAAGAACATTGCTCGATGTTTCAAGAGTGAGTAGTATACCTTATTTGATGGTTGCCTTTTTAAACAGCTATGCAGCATAAAACATTTGAATGCTTGAATGTTTTCATAATGTAAATTCCATTCCACTTAGAAATGACCTATCCTAATCTTTACATTTACCTCAGTTAGTTTAATACAATTGGGCTTCAAACTCTTCTTTTAGGTAGTTTCTATTTTTCCTCCACAGCGTTTCCGCTCCTTGAGCTTCATCTGTATTCAGCCTAGTGGTGCTTTGCATGGCCAGCTCCATACTCAGTGTATCTATTGCGATGCTCTGTGTACCGTGACTGTTGCCTGTGTATCATCTATCAGGGGATAGCATAACCTCACTTTAAAATCATATTCCACTGAATCAGAATTCAATTCCAGAATCCTCCAAGAAAATATCATAATAATACATCTCTCCTGGATTCCACTCAGCCTACTGTCACACTGCTTCCTGACTCATTGCCTCTTCAGTAATTTCTCAATAACGTCTTTGGCAGAGACATGATGAAACATTCAGTGAATGAATTTCATTGGCTTTGGGAAAGAAAAATCCACAGGAAGGTGTGATTTTTAGATGCATGAAATCCAAGGGTGGTTACACACATTGTTCGAGTTGTTATGAATATGAAACACCTCGACTTTTTTATTTCTTTATTATTCATAAATCAGTGAGATGCCACTGAGCTATGAAAGAAGCAAGATTAAAACTGAAAGAAATGCTATGTTACCTCTCTTCCAATGCACTGTGTGTTTAGAATGCTTCTTGATTGTGTGGTGGTGACAGTCATCTTCTTCAATGTGTTTATATGTTGAATAGAGGTAATGGGATTGGAGCTAAACAACAATAATCGAATGGATTACTGTACTGTTTACAATGCCAAGGTTGGACAATTTCCCCCAGTTAGCAGTACAAATTTAGCACTTGTTGGGCTTTATGTAAACATCACTGACGTAGATTATTTGTCAGGCATAAAGGCATTGAATCAACTTTGCACATTTATATATACCAAGCACTGATGTGTGCAAATTTGTGTGTATGTGTATGTATATACAGTATGTATCCATTAGAACAAATACAGTAAAGACTTAGAGAAAAAAAAGAAACATATGTTGTGTCATCCAGTCATAATGCTTGTGTGTTTTTTAACACAATTGATTCTGTTCTTAATCCTCCTCAGAACCCTTGTTTGAGAGCCTCTCTTGAAATGTGTAATCATTTCTTAATATTTTTTATTTAAAAAATTGCCACCACAAGGGCTCTTTCTGTATCTCCTGACTCTGACCCTTCTGTCTCCCGCATCAATGTGGTTACGGTAACGTGCAGTGTGGTTGGCGGACAGAACGGGCAGCATAACATAGAAGTGATTTAGATTGAAATGATCTAAACGTTTTTTCATTTTATGAAGTTTGGTTTTGTTTGTGTTGAACTCAGCTATCTTGGTGCTAGCAGAATATCTGCAGCACACGTGCTCAGGTTGTGTTCTTTGTATGTTTTTAAAGTTAAGACACACTTTATTAAAGGGTGATTTTAAACAGAAGATGATCATAACATGCCGTCCGCGCTTATGCATTTTAACCCTTTTATTAACGGTAATTTTAAAAGTGTGTGTTTGATTCTGGTGCTAAGCTATCAACTTCTTTGTTAGCTTAACTGCTAACAGCTAAGGACATGTGCTTGCTGCTAAAGAATATTTACCCAGAAAGGTTTAGTTTTCAATCCAGTAAACAATGTGTCCCTAACATCATTTTACTACATTTGATAACTAAGTAAACACCATTAAGCCCCATTTCTCCAGAAAGATTTGGCTTTTTCCAAAGTATTCCCTTAATAATATTTCTTCAAATATTATTTCAATAAATAAAGGCAGCTAATGACACACCGTTGAGAATTCATCCAGAAGGTTGGTTTTATTCAGCAGATCATTATTTAAAACATTATTTTATTAAAATAATATTTTATCTGATCTTGCATTGTGAAGGGTTGTCTAAACGATTGCTGATTATTGCCTAATTTAGTTCCAAGACTAACTTAACTTAACTTCCAGATTCTTCAAGATAATCCTTGGTTCTCAAACATAAATAACATTGCATGGTAATGTTGCATCACTCTTTCGGTCATGGTTTTCAACCTTCATTGATCAACTTGTTTATATTGTACATAGCCCATTAGTCTTCCTTATTCTTTAATTCTGCTTGGTAGTTTAGTTGGATTGTTTTAGCATAATAAAGAGTTTGTTGATTGAAATATGTTTGACTTTGAGTTGACTTATTTTTGTTAATAAATTCTTGTATTTTAAGAAATTGTGTGAATTCATTTCATGTGTGCAGAGTTTTGCTGTTCAATAATGTCAGAGCTCGTCTCACACCTTTCTATTTTGTCCTAATACCATCGCCTTACTGGGCTGGTATTCACAGGACAACCCTTAACAGACCGAAATATAATTTGATAAAATATTAAAATATTAATATTAAATATTAACTAATATTCTCAGATTCATAATCACAACATGAGGCATCTTAAGCCATCGGACTGCCCACTGGACCCTGTTCCTCCGCGATTTAAAGAGGTCTTTCCAAGTATTGCAGAGTGTGTTCTTACCATTATAAAATGTAGTTTGTCCTCTGGTGAGGCCCCTGCTAATTTAGAACATGCAGTAACTCAACGTCTTCTCAAGAAATCTGGTCTAGATCACTCTGTGTTGTTTAAAGAAATTTAGAAAGGATTGCTCTAGGCGCAATGTGTGACGCTGGGGGGCTCATAAAAAATCATCATGATTATAGTAATATTGACATATTTTTTTAAAATGTGTAAAGCATTTTATTAGATACAAGCAATGCAAAACAATATAGTTTGCGTGATGATGCTTGTGTGTTGCTTGCAGATTTGACAGTGTTTTAAATAACAATGGGTAATTTTGTAACTTTCAGCCCTTGTAAGCATGTCTATGTTCAGCTAACTCTGGCCTAGCTTCACTGTGGGCTTGCTATTTCTTTTAGCCATAAGTCATCAACCAATTATTTGCCAAGTTTACATGGTGCATTTCAGGATGTTTATTTGACGTTTGTTGTGTACTATGAACCCAGTATATAATTGTGTAGTAAAAAAGGTACGCTACAGGTAATACTTTAACAAATGAGTTGAAGAATGGAAAATGCCTTGGTAACGTGAACATTGAAAAACCTTGCAGCTACGGCTGTCAAAGGTCTCACGTTCTCATGCTTCAGTACTTTTTGGAGTTGATCTTGCTGTAGTTTGAACATTATTTTGTTTTCTGTTTTAGCTGTTTCCCTCGTTTCCTAAAAAGTCGGGGAGACACGTTCAGTCTGTCCCACCTTCTGTCCAGCTCTCCTATGCGGCACGCATAGAGCAGCTGTGGGTGCCTCTCAGAAGTGCTGACAAGGAGAGAAACAGAAAGAACCTTTGGAGTTTTTTACTGTTGTAGACAAAGCATCATTTTACATGCAGTTATTCACTGCTGAAGCAACACTAAACTTCGTTAAACGAATGAAAAACATGAAGAATGATAAATGCTAAAGCAACAAAGACATGAAAACTTATCCCATGTTCCTGCTGCTACATCTGTCCTAATTCAACAACGATTTACTGTGAACAACAGTGTTAAATTCTATTAATCTAAAATATTATGTAGATGTTTTGCAGACCACAAAGCATTTACACTTAGCAAATGCACTTAGCACTTGCTATACCTTAAATTTTCAGAAAGCAGAATTTGGGTTTGTGATTAGTTGTAAGATATTATCGCCACAATTAACAGACAAAAGCACCTGTATCACTTGGTGGAGAATGGTTGTATGTATTAGTTTCACTTTTTAACTTGAAATGTTGAAATAAATTACTTTTTTGATTTTAGTCTAATATATTGAGGTGCATCCTCTATGTGTCTTTTAGCTGTAAACTTACACAATTTCTGTTCAGAAATGTTTATCAAAAGGTAAATAAATAAAATGTTTTTAAATTGTTAATTAAAATGTCTTGGTTAAATGGATTTTTTAGTGTGTAATTAGGTACATGTCAACATTACATTCACATAAATGGCAGGACAAAGTTTCGTGGTTTGCTGTTAGGTGACAACACTCTCAATAATAGATTCAGGAGCTAAGTCTAACACAAGTAGGTGACAATCGCAGACCAGGTCAAACATGATGCACATAAACACAAAAGCATAATTCATGGTGTCATTTGTCCTTCTAATGCTTTTTGCCCATTTTATTCCCTTTAGAGATGTGATGAGTCATTAGGAAAATTGTGTATTCTTACCCCTTTTTATTGCAATGAACTTTTTAGCAGTATAAGATGCAATACCTCTTGTACTATTTCTTCTAGAAACAGAGGACAGGCCTAATTCTCAATGAGCCAGTAAGCTGCCCAAAACCCTGTCCCTGGTTCATCAGTTTTCTTCACTGCACAAGTTTAAGTGGGTCCTAAGCATAGTCGACTGAGCGATGGGAACATCTCACAAAAGCTATGGTTGTGTTGTTAATGACCCAGCCATCTAGCATCCCAATTTAGCACTTGTGAAAGTCACTCAAATCTCCACATGCTCACATTTGTTTTCTGATTCTAATGCATCAAATTTAATGGTACAGGATCAGAAGATTTTATACAAATATACAGTACAGACCAAACGTGTGGACACACCTTCTCATTCAAAGAGTTTGCTCTATTTTCATGACTATGAATATTGTTGCTTCACACTGAAGGCATCAAAATTATGAATTAACACATGTGGAATTATATACTGAACAAAATAATGTGAAACAACTGTAAATATGTCTTATATTCTAGGTTCTTCAAAGTAGCCACCTCTTGCTTTGATTACTGCTCCGCACAATCTTGGCATTCTGTTGATGAGCTTCAAGAGGTAGCCACCTGGAATGGTTTTCACTTCACAGGTGTGCCCTGTCAGGTTTAATAAGTGGGATTTCAAGCCTTATAAATGGGGTTGGGACCATCAGTTGTGTTGTGCAGGAGGTGGATACAGTACACAGCTGATAGTCCTACTGAATAGACTGTTAGAATTTGTATTATGGCAAGAAAAAAGCAGCTAAGTAAAGAAAAATGATTGGCCATCATTACTTTAAAAAATGAAGGTCAGACAATCCGAACAATCTGGAAAACTTTGAAAGTGTCCTCAAGTGCGGTCGAAAAACCATCAAGCGCTACAAAGAAACTGGCTCACATGAGGACCGTCCCAGGAAAGGAAGACCAAGAGTCACCTCTGCTGCGGACGATAAGTTCATCCGAGTCACCAGCCTCAGAAATCGCAGGTTAACAGCAGCTCAGATTAGAGAACAGGTCAATGCCACACAGAGTTCTAGCAGCAGACACACCTCTAGAACAACTATTAAGAGGAAACTGTGTGAATAAGGTCTTCATGGTAAAATGGCTGCTAGGAAACCACTGCTGAGGACAGGCAACAAGCAGAAGAGACTTGTTTGGGCTAAAGAACACAAGGAATGGACATTTGACCAGTGGAAATCTGTGCTTTGGTCTGATGAGTCCAAGTTTGAGATCTTTGGTTCCAACCACCGTGTCGTTGTGCGGCACAGAAGAGGTGAACGGATTGACTCTACATGCCTGGTTCCCACCGTGAAGCATGGAGGAGGAGGTGTGATGGTGTGGGGGTGCTTTGCTGGTGTCACTGTTGGGGATTTATTAAAAATTGAAGGCATACTGAACCAGCATGGCTACCACAGCATCTTGCAGCGGCATGCTATTCTTTCCGGTTTGCATTTAAATGTAATGGGGTGCTGTGCCAGAGGACCTGGCCTCCACAGTCACCGGACCTGAACCCAATCGAGATGGTTTGGGGTGAGCTGGACCGCAGAGTGAAGGAAAAAGGGCCAACAAGTGCTAAGCATCTCTGGGAACTCCTTCAAGATTGTTGGAAAACCATTTCAGGTGACTACCTCTTGAAGCTCATCAACAGAATGCCAAGAGTATGCGGAGCAGTAATCAAAGCAAAAGGTGGCTACTTTGAAGAACCTAGAATATAAGACATATTTTCAGTTGTTTCACACTTTTTTGTTCAGTATATAGTTCCACATGTGTTAATTCATGGTTTTCATGCCTTCAGTGTGAAGCTACAATATTCATAGTCATGAAAATAGAGAAAACTCTTTGAATGAGGTGTGTCCAAACTTTTGGTCTGTACTGTATGTATGCCATTTTTTATTTAAAACATCTGAGATGAAAACATAAACAGAAAGAAGACAATTTTTCTGAGAAAAGTATCAGATGTCTCTTAAAGTGTTTTGATGTCAAGTATAAGAGTAAATGATAAGAAATCAGATGATTGATGTAAAAATACTAGCTACATGTCATATGAAATGTATTGGGTTGCTCTATAAAATTAGTTAAGTGTAATAGCCAGTATTTTGAAAAACATTGGTATATCATGGAATTTAAATTCTTTCTGAGAAATTGTTTAAATATTACTACTAATTTGAAAAACTGGATGCGTAACCTTTTTTGTGGATTAGTTGGATGAAAGGCCAGGAGAAATTAAATAAGCTCTGCACACCATCAATCAAAACTACATGTGGTTTGCCTGTAACTATCACTGTTTTGCTTATAAAGCCCTAACCTCTGTGCAGCAGCAGAGCTGATGTAATTACATTGGCTCATTCATGTGTGATCTGAAGTGTGGTGCCTCATCTGCAGGATCCATGTCCCATTGACTACAGAGGCTTAAATTCAGTTGCGCAAGTGCAAAGTTTATTAGTCTTCATCAGCTGCAGCATGTGTCCTTTTCAGTTATTCAGTCTGTGTATTTATTTGACTATATGGTCTGACCTGTTATGAACAGTTGCATATGTAAAAGGTCTAGTAAGCTCTGAATATTGAATACCCAGGAGATCCATCTTTATCATGATACAGTTTAACCATGACGTTTTTTAAAATAATTTTTTTATGACTTAACACAGATCAAGAAAATGAGTAACAAATCAATTTCCTAAACATTAAATAAGTTCACATATTTCTGTCTTATATTACTATAAAACATATTGAAAACTTCTGATACTTTGTAATGATGATGGTATTTAAAAATTCCATACATTAAGGGAACATTTTGTCTTAACTGATCCATAGCCAACTTACTATTCAACCTTTATTGCAGTTGAATTGGTACTCATCTTCCAATGTTCTGAGATTTTAGATACTAAGCTTATGACCTTAGTCAATTTGACTGCCTCTCTGTAATCTTCATACATTCCATTAGGCTTTATCATTTTATACTGAACACAACTCTGCAAAGCTAAAGCAAAATTCCTTTCAGATGTTGTCTCAGTGAAGACAAATCAAGGTCTGTCCTCGTGAGACTAATTATAAGATGCAACTTGCCTGGTCCCAGCGTTCTGCCACTTGCCTTGCGAGCCAGAAGACATCTGTGGCTAAAAGTAATGAAATTAATGTTTTATATATACTCAGTGGTGGCCTTCCACAGCTGATTTTGAATGATAAAACTAGCCAAAGGGACATTTTTCTGTATTTGTTTTGCGAATATGCATTTGTTTTTTGTTTCCTTTTTTTCTAATACCAGCTGATTTTGCTTATGGTGGAAAGAGTGAAAAGACCTTGCAGACGTTTTTCACAAACTGTGTGAATTTACCCTGTAATTAGAATCACAGTGCTCCCATGGCAGAATGTCATTTCACCAAATCTGAGCTCATGTTTCTTCACCTGAAAATTTAACATTTGTTTTTGCCAAGATTTTTTTTCCCTGAAGCTCATATTTGGGCAGCTCTATTTCATCTTAACCAGTTAAACTGTCGGTTTGATTTGTCATATTCTGAGAGCCCAGAAATATACAGTATATGATTATTGTTTTTTGATTTTGTAAGCAATATGTATATAATGTCGGTAACTGAAGCGTGACATTTTATGTTCCATCAAAACAGAGAGAGAGAGCTCCATAACGCACATAGGTTGATCTACACTGAAGTTAAGTACTCACCTAACGCAATAAACGGAATGTGAGCATCTCTAACATGAAAACATAGACAAAGGTCCAAATACAGCTGACCGTGGCATTTAACCAGCCCCAAATGCCAAAGGAGTCTTTCTAGCACCAGACATGCAACCACACACCAGTACTGTGTCAAGAGTAACCAATTCATAATTATTTATTTCCAAGAAATTGTGCTTCTTGAGTACATTCAAGTACAACTTTTACTAAATGGAAATCCAAAGTCTGTCAGTCAGTTATTTTCTACCACTTAGTGGGCCACAGGGAAGCTGGTGCCTATCTCCAGCAATCTATGGGTGGGAGGCAGGGTACACCCTGGACAGGTCGCCAATCCATTGCAGGGAAATAAAAAGTGATTTAAAAATGTTTTCTACTATCAAATGTCGGCACACTCATTTTCAACAACCACATTAAGCATTTTCAAACAGTTTTATTGTTGCAGAATCTTTCTATCCATCGTATGTTTTACACCTATTTAATCTTTAATAGTTGGTAAATGTGCAGCAGGGTGGCACAGTTGGAAGCACTGTTGCCTTGCAGCAAGAAGGTCCTGGGTTTGACTCCTGGTCAGAGGTCATTCTACTTGGAGTTTGCATGTTCTCCCCGTGCATACGTGGGTTCTCACCAGGTACTCTGGCTTCCTCCCACAGTCCAAAAACATGACTGTTAGGTTAATTGGTCTCTCTAAATTTTCCTTAGGTGTTTGTGCTTGGTTGCTTGTGTGTTGCCCTGCGATGCACTGGCAACCTGTCCAGGGTGTGCACCGCCTCTCGTCCATAGACTGCTGGAGATAGGCACCAGCTTCCCTGCGACCCAGTATGGAATACGTGATATAGAAAATGACTGACTGACTAATTGGCAAAATCAAAGCACATCTATAGCTAGTTCTAGACTTGCTGTACAGTGTCATAACAGTCTTTGCACCTTTAAGGGAAGTTGTTGAGCTGAGCTTCAGGCCCCGCCCCTTTCTGGCTGAGTGCAGGTCTGGGTGTGTCTCCCCCCCTGGTGGCAGCAGCCTGTTTTCTCCAGGTGGAGATGATTAAATGAATTGTTTGGAGGTACTCTCTAACACATGACCTGCTGACGATGTGTGAGAGAGGTGCTGGAAAATGGACACTGCAGGACTGAGAAAGCTTATTTCAAGGAAAGGAAGGAGCTGGTGAGCTGCAGACTGTACTTGAATATATGTAGAAACTGATATTTAATGCTTTAAATATATTTGTCTGATTTGTGGGTGTTTAATTTGGGATGTTATACTTAGTTTCAAGAATAATTCATAATCATTTTAAAGGGCTATTTATTTTGATCATAGTTAAATGTGGTTTATTGGGTTTTTGCTTAACCCTTTTTGTTTTCTTTGTGTTTAAGGTTTTTCACCTATTGTGACCACCTGTGAACTTTAAAAATAAAGGAAAGGAGGAAAAGAAAAATTGTTTCTGGGTCATTGAGTGAAATCCAGTTTGAATCCTGTTGAAGCAAGCTGCCTTTTCAAGTGGGGGAAAGCTGCAGTGTAAGCCCAAAAAAGTGGGAACCACTTGACAGAAGTAGCAATACAAATGGCTGGTTACCAAAAAATGTATTTATTTTTAATACAAATTTTGTCAGATAAAGTTAAGCTGTTTGTAGTTTATTAACATTTTGCGAGACGTAGTTAATTTCTATTAGAAATATTTTCATTTATATTTGCAGAATTTTGTGCCAGTTGTGCAAGTTTTGTTGGGCCGAGTAGGAGAATCCAGGAGTGGTTGAAGCTTAAATCCTGGAAAATAATTATGGGCATGATAAACAGGTGAGTAATTGACTGCATATGCTGCAGCTGTTAGGAAGCATGAAATGGAGTACTAAGGAACAATGACTAGAAACAAATACCATATTGAAACAGAACACAGATGTAAAACTCAAAATGACTATAAACCAAACACATGAGTTGTACTTTGATAACTGTGAAGAAACACTAAAGAAATCTGAATACAAAGCATATGAATACACAAAAACCAAAGTGACATTTAAAACACAAGGTCCTAAAGTTCATGACAGGAAGAGGAAAAGGGAAGTAGGATTAAAAAGTGACTCCTGTGTCAGTGACCAGAAATGGTCTGTAATCACATTACTATCTGATGCCTTTAAAATAACAAATATAATTTAAAGATGTCGGGGTGCGACATTTTTGGACTTTGTTTGTGGCTTTGTGTTTGTTTACCTTTTGCTTAGATGTTTCTATTTTGGGTTTTGTAACCTTGATTTTTTTTTTAGGTCTTTTGCTCCCTCTACCTAGTGTTTTGTTGTTTTCTCTCCTTTTTGTTCTTAGTTTTTCCTTATGGTTGCTTTCTTATTACTTCGTATGGTTTTATTGTTAATTATTATTATTGTTATTATTATTGTTATTATGGTTCTTTGTTCTCCTTGGATTCTTTAGTTTAGTTTCTCATTTAATATCTCTGTTTATTTATGTTAGGTATTTGTTCTCTTTCTTAGTTTAGTTTCTCAGTTTTGTTTCTATAGTTCCAGTCTCCCTTTTTAGGTTAGCTTTAGTTATTGTTTTCTTTTGGTTTGTGCATTTTCTAGTTCTCATGTTTTCGGTTTCCCTTTTCACTTATTTCAGTCAGTGTTGGTTTAGGTTTTGTCTATTTTACGGTCAGGTTTTCTTTATGGGTTCTTTGTTAATATTTAAGTTGTGGTGTTTCTTCTATTCCCTCTAGTTTCTCAGTTCACTTTAGTTAATGGTTATTTTAGGTTCTTATGTTTCTTTTGGTCATTTATCTTCGTCCATAGTTTTGTTTAGATCTGTTTTCCTGAGTTTTGTTATTCAGTCCCTTACTTATAGTTTTGTTTTTGAAGTCAGGTTCCCTTTGGTTTTGCTATTGTCTAGCTCCTCTTGTGTTCCCTTTGTCTAGTTTGGTCACCCTAGCAACTACTCACATTCCCTCAGTTCTCTACAGCCTGGTCCACACCTGATTTCTATCTCCCTTGATTTCCTACCTCTCATTCTCATTGCTCCATACTCCCCTTCCCTCTGTTCATAAGCTCTCTGGTTTTGTTTGTTCTTCGCTGGTTCCTTCTGTTTGCTCTGCTCACTACCCATGTCTGTGCTGTATTACCATGTTCCTGAAGAGCCAACTTAGTAAGTTATGGATTTCGTCTTTGTTTATACTTGCAGTGTTTTGCTACGCTTTGGAAGAATCTTTTTTGAATAAAGACAAAACCTTCCTTTAAACATGCTGCTGCCAAGCTCTTGTCTGCATTTTGGTCCAACTCTCAACCAGAATATGACAAAAGCAATGTTACATGTTTAAAGATAAACAAGTAACTTTTTTGATATATTCTTGGTTTACCAGAACATATTTTAAAATGCTCCCAATAGAGTTTAAAAGTAACTTTAAATAATAAAAATCATCATAGAAATATGTATGCATCTGATGGCCCCAACTGACTTCCGATTGGAGTGATTTTTTTAAATTATAAATAAACTGTTCTTAGTTAAAGAATCATGTCAAAATAAAAAAAAAAAGGTCTCTATCTGTTAAAAGAGATAAATTGTCAACATGGAAAAAGCACATGTCAAAATTACAGGAAGAAGAAACTTGGTTTCTCAAAGAAAGACAAATGAAGAGAAAAAAAGTTTCACAGCTCAGCCACTTAAAGTGAGACCCTGCCGAAACACTCAAATGATGGGTTTCTCCAGGGAATATGTATGAACAAAGTAGAGGTAAATAAATAATTAAGAGATGAATGGAAGGCTAAGCAGACAGCTGGTGAGGCTGATCATAGGAACGGGGTGAGACTGGTCCTCTGACGCTGTCAGCAGGGTGTAAGGGTGAGTGGTGATTAAAACTGCTTTCCTCTTAGCCGCCAGCAAAGATGAACAAGCACACACACACATTAACACACACACACACTCTGTTCCTTCAAACTGCATTACAAAATAAAAAGCTTAAGCCACTGTGATGTGCAAAACAGATTACTTTTTTGACTAAATTCTGACAGCCCCATTTGACTTGCTTTGCATTTCTCTGTTCATACGCACGACTTGTAAGTTGATGTCTTCTACTGAGGAGTTTAAACAGAAAAAAGGAAAAGAAGTAAACTTTATATCAATTTGTCTCTCAGAGTTGTTTTGTTTTATTTACAGAGTTGTTTAGGGAATAGGACTTTACCAGAAGAAAATCTACTGACTTCTGACTTTTACTGATTTGCCAATAAAAAAAAGGCCCAACCTTGCTGCCTTTATGATTCACCCATAAGTCATACCAAGCATAAAAGGTGTATGATTCAGTGTATAACATGGATTCAGTTTTTTTTTAGTCTCTGGTTTTGATGTTTTGACAAGACCGTTGTTAGCAGAGGCATCCAACCAGAAAATGTTTGGAAGACATCCTATCTGCACCAGTTGAAAATAAGAAAATTATAAAAAAGGGTACGGGGATGTGGGGGTGGAGTTAAGGTGTGGAAAAATGTTATAATCTAAAATTTTTGGTCTTCAAAATACATGCTAAATACAAAAAATACATGCTAAATACATACTGAATTAACTGAAAAGTAACAATGCCTTTTAATGCCTAATTTAAAGCCATTTTTATCGTATGTAGAATTTTGTTTGAGTTGTTTTTTTTTATGTACGTGTATTTGTGTGTTGTAGATCCTTAAATACATACATACAATGAAACTGAAACACCTGTCATTTTAGTGTGGGAGGTTTCATGGCTAAATTGGACCAGCCTGGTAGCCAGTCTTCATTGATTGCACATTGCACCAGTAAGAGCAGAGTGTGAAGGTTCAATTAGCAGGGTAAGAGCACAGTTTTGCTCAAAATATTGAAATGCACACAACATTATGGGTGACATACCAGAGTTCAAAAGAGGACAAATTGTTAGTGCACGTCTTGCTGGCGAATCTGTGACCAAGACAGCAAGTCTTTGTGATGTATCAAGAGCCACGGTATCCAGGGTAATGTCAGCATACCACCAAGAAGGATGAACCACATCCAACAGGATTAACTGTGGACGCAAGAGGAAGCTGTCTGAAAGGGATGTTCGGGTGCTAACCCGGATTGTATCCAAAAAACATAAAACCACGGCTGCCCAAATCACGGCAGAATTAAATGTGCACCTCAACTCTCCTGTTTCCACCAGAACTGTCCGTCAGGAGCTCCACAGGGTCAATATACTTCGGCCGGGCTGCTATAGCCAAGCCTTTGGTCACTCATGCCATTGCCAAAAGTCAGTTTCAATGGTGCAAGGAGCGCAAATCTTGGGCTGTGGACAATGTGAAACATGTATTGTTCTCTGATGAGTCCACCTTTACTGTTTTCCCCACATCCGGGAGAGTTATGCAGTGGAGAAGCCCCAAAGAAACGTACCACCCAGACTGTTGCATGCCCAGAGTGAAGCATGGGGGTGGATCAGTGATGGTTTTGGGCTGCCATATCATGGCATTCCCTGTGCTAGATGGGCACGTCACTGCCAAGGACTACTGAACCATTCTTGAGGACCATGTGCATCCAATGGTTCAAACATTGTATCCTGAAGGCGGTGCCATGTATCAGGATGACAATGCACCAATACACACAGCAAGACTGGTGAAAGATTGGTTTGATGAACATGAAAGTGAAGTTTAACATCTCCCATGGCCTGCACAGTCACCAGATCTAAATATTATTGAGCCACTTTGGGGTGTTTTGGAGGAGCGAGTCAGAAAACGTTTTCCACCACCAGTATCACTTAGGGACCTGGCCACTATCCTGCAAGAAGAATGGCTTAAAATCCCTCTGACCACTGTGCAGGACTTGTATATGTCATCTCCAAGATGAATTGACGCTGTATTGGCCGCAAAAGGAGGCCCTACACCATACTTATAAATTATTGTGATCTAAAACCAGGTGTTTCAGTTTCATTGTCCAACCCCTGTAGAGTGACGGACACATTTACTCTTGGTAAAGATAATTAAAAATCTAAATAAATTATTTAATTTCAGCAGCAAAATGTCACATTAAAATTGATTTACATTTATTTATGAGAAGGGGACATTGCAAAGTAAAATATAATCAGTTTTCATGAGGTCACAAGCTAACCAGTTTTTGGTTCTCCTAACAATACATTTAAATGTAACTGAATTGGTTATATTCATAATAAGCTGAGTGTAGAATAACTTATTGGTTAAGATATTAGTTATTGTAATATGTATCCTGTGACTAATTACGCCCACCTCTTACTCAGTCAGTGACCAACTGTCTTCTGATGCCATGTTTTCAGTACAGGTGAGCTGGCTTGCAATCACAAGCAAGCAGGTACTAAAAATAGCAACAGTTCAACATAACCATTAATCATGGAAAAGCCTGAAAGCGAGTTGAGCTATGCCGGACCGCACTACGTAGGGAGTAGTTGAAATGACGCTTAATAAATCACATGATAGGTCATGTGTGTTTACTCTTCATCTCTGTCTCTGTGTCTATGGGCATAGAAATATGACAACAGCCCATTCGTTTTAGCCACTGGTTGCTGGGTTGGACAAGGGCCCATTTCTTGTAAATTGTTTTGCAACCTCACAGTGAAGAGAATGATAAGGGAAGTAAAACAACAACCATTAGACTATTTGAGTATTTGAACCCAATGTTTGGGGTGATGCCAGCAAGAATGTCAAAATCACATATGTCAATACATCGAGCACAACCAGTAAACTCTAAGCAGGTCCTTTAACCTCACCATAGGGTCCTTTTAACAAGAAAATTGTCTAACACATATAGCTAAATCAACACAGAAAAGCTTTATTTGACATAAACTCAACAATTTCTTAAGGCCATCTCAGTACCAGGACCTAAATCCTGTTGAAAACCCATCAAGAGCTATCAAGAGAGATTGAACAAAAAAAAAAAAAGTGTCAAAACACATATCTCTGCATACCTCAACATGTTTAAATGTTGTATAGGAAGGCTAAGCTAGTATGGTTGGTGATTTTGCTAAATGTTGAATGTGAGTGTGTAGAGGGCAGAACATGCAAACACTGTTTTATAAGTCTGGGCTTTCTTAGGCCATTTTCGGCTTTTGGGCTTCTCTGACACTTTTAGAATAGATCCTATGCAATGTTTTCTAAATGACACCTCTGATAGTTTATACTGTGTCTGAAAAAAAAAAAACTGCCCCAACAGACCACACATGTAATACTTAATGCTGATTTCATTGTAAAATAAACTGGGATATCATATCATTAATACAAATGATATGATTATCTGTGGGGCGGCGGCAGTAGTAGGGGTTTGTAAAATAAGCAGTGGGTTGCCAGCTCGAACCCCCGCTCTGTCCGTCTCAGTCATTGTGTCCTTGGGCAAGACACTTCACCCGCCTTGCCTGCTGATAGTGGTCAGTGGGCCCGTTGATGCATGACTGTATGGCAGCCTCGTTTTTGTCAGTGTGCCCCAGGGCAGCTGTGGCTACAATGTAGTCTACCACTGTCAGTGTGTGAATGTGTGTATGACTGATTTTAGAGTAAAGCACTTTGGGATCCTCGGACTAGATAAAGCACTTTAAGAGTCCAGGCCATTTAGCATTCACCATTACTTGAATCAGATTTCAAATGAGGTTGAAAATGCTTTACACTCATAGAAAAAAAGTATAAAGAGACCACATCGCATTACAGTGATTAATTTATCGTTAGCAGTACAACAAAGCACATCTATTGCAGTAAATCACATGACATGAACAGCTCAATAGTTTCTACTTTTAAAGATTACTATATTTTAACTGATTCTTTTTCATCTGCCCTTGTCCTGACTCTTTTAGTTTAACTCCTTTAGCTAGGTGAGGTTAGTAAAAACCTTTTGTGAACTCGTTTCTGGAAGCTCGCTCACTGTCCTTTGATAAAATACAAAGTTAGTTCATCACTGAGATTTGAAGAAAAAAAAATGTTTCAAGGAACTTTTTCCATGCATTTATGATTCTATGTTTCAACCTTTGCATAGACTTCTTATGGACACAGAAACACAGGTTCTAGATTCATCAAACATAAGTTGTGCTCCTTTCACAGAGTAAATGAAACTGATCTTGAATCAGTGCAAATAATTCAGCTTCTCTTTGTGGCCACTGCTGTTGAATTTGAGCAAAATCAACACAGTGTATTCTGATTAGTGCCTCTAACACTTTCTTAGCGAAAAAAGCTGTGATGCCAGGCATATTTAATAAAACATCTTGTCTGGAAACAAAGTTTATCATACTCCCCTTGGTTAAACATTGCGAGCTGACATCATTATGTTTATTCGTTCACTAAGGTCTGCCCTGACTAAAGGGTTCATGTGAGAATTGCGCTTATGGGAGATTTGGGGGAGCCCATACAAAATGTTTATCACATGACATTAGGTTCTTTTATAGTGACTCACAGAAATGTACATAGATGTGTAACATTTTATTCAGTGTGAGCCTTTTCTTAGGAAATAAAATAAATTGATACTGATTGTAATATAAATAGTGTTTTGCAAAAGTGTTCACACCAAACTTTCTGACACATTACAACCACAAACTGCATGCTATTGTGCATGCCATTGAGATTTTTTGTGATAGGGTGACCAAAAGTAGTGAATAATTCTAAAGTGGAAGGAAAATGATGCAGGCTTTTCAAAACAAACCAAAATCTAAAAATTGTCGCCCACATTTGTTTTCAGCCCCCTTTACTCTGATATCTATAATTAAAATCCAGTCTAATCAATTGCCTTTAAATTTAAAGCTTTCTATGAATACGGATGTTTTGTGAAAGCCTTGGAGGTGTCAGGATCTGCCATTTTGGTTTTGTGTTTGTTTATTTTTTTCAGTGAGGTCTTTTTTCATGTGCTTCTGTTTAGTAGTTATGTTTATTTTTCCTTCTTTGGTTAGTAGTTTCTTGCCTGGTACTCTCGTGTTTGTTTTGCTGTTTAGGTCCTTGTTGCATTCTTGTTTATTAGTTTTTTTTGTTCTTCCGCCCCACTAGTTTGTTAGGTCCTTCCCCTTGTCCGTAGATTCCCTTTTTGTTGGTGTTTTGGTTAGTTGTTCTCCCCATCCTTGATTATAGTAGAGTTCCCTTCCGTTTAGTTCTTTGTTTATTTTTCCTCCCCGATTCTTTATGTTAGTTCAGTTTTCTGTGTTTAGTTCCTCTCTGGTAGTTGTATTTAGTTATTGGTTTTTGCTTCCCTGCTCTTCTTTGCGAGTTAGTGTTTGTTTATCCTTAGATCTAGTTTCCCTTTGGTTTAGTTATAGTTTAGTTTCTCTAGTGTCCCTGCGTTTCCCAGTTCCTATGGCCATAGTAACCATTCATTCCCTCAGTCTCCACAGCCAGTTCCCGTACCTGTTCCCACTTCTCATCTGATCACCTTAGCTTCTCTCTCATTGGTCCATTCTCCTCCTCTCCCTGTTTATATTCCTGGCAGTATTCATTATTCTCCACTGGTTCCTCACGCCATGCAAGCCATGTCATGTCACGTCTCTCCTCGAGCTCCTTGTGTTTCCCTGCATTGTGCTAGCAGGGTATTCGTCTGATTCTCCAGCAATCTTGTAAGTGCTGACTACGAGACTTTATTAAACTGATTTTACTTTACACCATGACAAGCCCTAGTCCCAGTTTACATTTTAGTCCAATACAACCTCAGAACCTGACAGGAGGTTTGTTATAAAACATGTAGAAAAGCATCCCCACATCATAATTCGGCCAAAACTATATTTCACAAAGTGAATTGTGTGTTCAGGGCGATGCACAATGTTAGGTTTTGTCCTCACATAACCTTTTGTATGTATACCACAAATCAATGCCGCATTGATGGCCCCCTGGGCAACCCCTTACTTATCTCAACCCATAATAGTTCAAAATACAGGAAATCTTAAAAATTTTCCAGGGCAGGATAAAATGCAGATCAATCATGCTCAAAGTATATAAAATAGTCTCCATATTCTCTGCAATAAGTAGGCTGCACCAACTCCCTATTGACTGCACATGCGTTACAACAATGGAAAACTTGTTTAAGGTGCTGATGACGAAAGGGTTTTATTTTTTTAGCTGGTGCTTGTGTGCTCCCTGTTTGTAGTGACGCCATGGGAAGCTGCACATATAGCCCATATCAAAAACTGCCACTGAGTTTAATTTTGGTCCTAGCTGACCAGAGCTCCTTCTTTACATTTGCTGTTTCCTCTACATGACTTGTGATGAACAGCAATCACGCTTCCTTATTGCCATGCTTCCATTTAGGTCAAATATATATCACACCATTCATATTTGTCCTGTCAACAGATTTACTCAGCTCAGATGTGACTCTTGGCTCCTCACGCAATTAGAAACTATTAACAAATGAGGTGACTTTTAAGCAATTGGCTGCACAGAAGTTCATTTGGAAGTATTAGATTAAATGGGTTGGAATACATTAGCATAAAACACACTTTGGAGATTTAAAAAAAAAAAAACTGAAAACCATGCAGTATTTTCATTCCACGTTATTCCTATACATGACTTTGGTACATTGGTCTATCACACACAATCCGAATAAAATACAGTGTAAATAGTGGCTGTGAAATTGACAATATGTGAGAAAGTTAGTGATATCAGAACTTTTGAACAGACGGTTCCATAACTGGATTATAAAAAGGATCATTCGTTTAAATAGATAAAGTGATCCAATGTGCGCGAAAAATTGCAAAATGCTTAATGAGAACATTAAAACACAAATTATTTATCTAGTTATGCAGACCTGTGAAGGAATGAAGCAGAGCTTTAAGATTAGTAGTAGAGTTTAACAGGAAACAAACAAAAAATAATAGAACATCTAGTATATAAGAACTTGGAAATGAAAACAAGGAAAAAAGCAGTGGCAGGAAGATAAAAAGGAGGGAGAGAAAAGATGTAGTGTAGCGCAGTTAAAAGGCAGATTAACGTTCCAGAACAAAGTCAGCCAAGGGCAAATCGAAGAGCAAGACAGAAGGAAAAACTAAGATAAAGAGCGTTGATTGGGGTTGGATGCCCCTTTGCCGCTATTCTCCTACATTTTTTCTATTTTCATAAGTACTAAATACAAGAAGCTGGACACAGAGACTTGAATTCCTTATGTGTTACTTATCACATGACCAAAACTAGGAAAAAAAGTAAAATGAGATACATGAGTGACAGCTCGTCATCTGTCACCTTTCTGTATGTTCACACTTCATACATTAACACTTTACAAGGACATTGCTCCCTATTGTAATTGTATTTAACCAAATAACTGGAAAAACAGCAATGATTAGACAACTTGCTATTGTGACTGGGTCATATCAGCATTATATGCAACAGTTTTGGGGTAAACCAAATACATTCTAAATACAGTGCAACAATAAGAGCCTTCTCTTTCTGAATAAAAGTAAATGTGCTTGGGGTCCTTCTTTGTGTACTGATCAGAGAACTTGACAGTAATGACCTTTTAAAATACCCAAGACTCAAACATTTTAGGACAAAAAAGCTATCGATAATTCTTTCAAAGTTTAGAAATTACTCCCTCACCAAAAATGATGCCCTGGTGACATATAGACATTTCAATATTTGTTGGTTTTAACTCTTAGGAGCCTGAGCCTATATCGGCTTTTTATTTCACATGAAAAATATTTGGCAGTAGAATTTCTTTCACAACAGTTTCATCTATATTATCTGATAATTTAGTTTCTTCACATTTTTATTAACTTATTAAGCCCACAACTACAAAGAAATCATTAAGTCTTAATTGAGATGCAATACCCAGATATTTCCTCTAAAAAACACATATCAACTGTCCAACCTAATGACCCCCTAGGATATTGGGTGACCAGGTTTAAAATGCAGAAACGCTTGTTTGCTTAATTTCAATTTGTTTATTTTAATGATCAATATGTCTGAAATGCTAAGATGTCCCCTTTGATCAAAAATAAATAAAAAAATCTTTCTATATCTGTACCTTTACTTGTACCACCAATAAATCTTTTTTTGTTTCTGTTTTGGAAAGCTCTATATGGATACTTATTTCTAAAGTGCTAAATACACTGATGGACTGCAGTTAGGAGGGAGTTGTGGAGTTTACATAAATGCCAAATATATACGGGCTGAATATATAAGCATATACAGCCCACAAAAAAGTAATTAATTTGGTGCAATAATAACAATTGATAGAGATAGATGTAATTGGCCTACACCGAACTGTTATGGAGGACCGATCCTGACATAATTAAAAATAAAAGCAGAAATATATATTTTTTCTTTTTCCTTTTCCTTAGACATGCCTTTGTTCTTTTTACATTTCCTCGTATGGTCTTTTTCCTTTACCGTATGCATTTCTACTTCATTATGCAAATGAAGAGTGCTGCCTTCTTCTCTCCAGCTCCTCTCCTATTGGTCAATATACAGGAAGGAGGAGGATCCATGTGCAGGCCGAGGGTGTGTCCCAATTCAGGGGCTCGATCCTACCAAGTCCGCACTTGTGGGCTGATTACATCACAGCGCAGCGCGGAAATTCTGTCAAATGCTGTCGACAAATGTGTCCTTCTTTTGCCCAATTTAAAGGATGGGTTGTGAGTATCCTTTGCGCTCCATCATTTCCCATGATTCATTGCGGGTCGAAGCAGTTTGGTCAAGCAGGGGCAGCCATGGCGGACCACAGTGGCAAAAGCTGTGAGTAAACTGTGAAAAATTACACTTTCTGTGACACAAATTATCTTTTACAATGTTTTTAGTGCAGGAATATAACTGTGTAGACGAGAAAAATCTGGTTGATTTATCAAAACATTGCTTAATTTCAAACGTGATCCGACATGTTCAGAGTTTTGCGAACCGGACTCCTGGCACTGAGCTCCCGCTGGCAGTCATCACAGTGAACGTTAAACACAAGTGATTTCTAACAGTTTATGTTAGTATTATTTTAATGTAATGTGTCATTTGTTCATGTAAGTCGGTTTGACATTACAGGTGATATTAAAGTTAACCTGAATAAATAGACAATTGTATGTTATCTTGCTGGAGAGTGTGATTGAGAATAAATAAACTTTTAAATATTCATTTGTGATGAAGAAATGTGCTATATATGTTTTTAAAAGTGTATTTATAATTCAGCTAGCATTATAATTTGTGATTCCAGGTACAGCTGAAGAGAAACACACTTTCAAATGCAAGCAAATCTCAGTAAAGAAGTGAAACGTTTGAAAGAGCTTGTTTTAAGCATTTGCACAGAAATATTTTAATGTGCTCTGCAAATTAATCAAATGTAAAATTAAAAAGGCTTTTTTTACACTGATATTAAGCAAGATGGGTTTTTTTTAGTTTTTGTTTTTTTAGGGACAAAGGAGCAGACGGGCCAGTTTATTAAGTTCAGGGGTGAGAATGACCACCTTTTTACTGGAGCTAAAAACTCAGCCACCGTGGCTTGGAGGTACAATAACAACATTTTTTGCAGTCAGTTTCTGTCCAGTTTCAAAAACTCCTATCTTTCTAACTTTCATAAATATCCATCCAGTAATTAACATACTTCCTTTGGTTTTCCCTCTTTCCTTTTGCTTGTTTAGGACAATTCTGGAGAAGATGGGCCAACAGGGGAAGGTCAACCCCTTTCAGGCCCAAAACAAAAGTGGGACAATATGAAAAGGAAATATAAAGTTTGTTCAGACGTTCTCATGTCACACACAAATAAAAAAAATATTTCTAAAAGTCTTATTGGTTTCTCTGTTTAGTGAACTCTTTTTTTTCTTCCTTCTAACTTTAGGATTGCAGTTATCCAGGGTCAGGAGAGGGAGTCAATGAAAAGCCACTGCTGCTACTTGGCCCTGGTTTGTCTTTGTGGATGAGGTGTTGGGACAGAGGCCTTCCACAACACCTCCTGTCCTAATTGCCTCCATCCCTGAGGACACTTCAGGGCTAAGCGGAGCGGTGGGCTGCCAGACGGAGAAGGAAGACAGTGAGCCAGCAGGAAGGGGTCAAAGAGAACCAGAAGAGTGGAGGGAACAGAGAATAGACAGACTGTTTTCCAAAAAATGGCACCAAAAATAAGGTGCTACATAAGAAATAAATAAATAAGTTTTGTTCAGATAGTTTCTTAAAGTTTTAAGCTGTTCTAATAAATTTCAAAATTGTTTTTGTAACCAATGTATTTTATTTCCATCTCCATTAACAATACATTAACTTCATTTAAATTTCTAAACACAAAGTTTATTTTGAAAATTAGAAATGGCATTTTAAACAGAATGTGGGAAAAAAAGAACATTCAAAAAGATCAAGATTACAAGACAAAAGGCATAAAATAAAACTATCCACAAGTATTTACAATGGCGACAGCAGGATCAACCTGAGTGACCGGTTCCTGGAAAAACCTCTTCAACAGAAAAAAAAGGCAGACTCTGGCGGTCTAGTGAGGAAAATAAGTATTTGAAAACCCTGCAACTTTGCAAGTTCTCCAACTTAGAAATCATGGAGGGGTCTGAAACGTTCATCTTAGGTGCACGTCCACTGTGAGAGACATAATCTAAAAAAGAAATGGTTGAACCGGCAGATGCTAAAAAAACAAGTCTTTGACAAAATTACAAAACTCTACCTAGCTGAAAACTTATCGTGTTCCAACTCGTCCAATTTATTTGCAGCTTCCTTTAACAACTCCGACACGGACCGTCTTTCCGCTCCCTCTATAACTATACAGGTCCTTCTCAAAATATTAGCATATTGTGATAAAGTTAATTATTTTCCATAATGTCATGATGCAAATTTAACATTCATATATTTTAGATTCATTGCACACTAACTGAAATATTTCAGGTCTTTTATTGTCTTAATACGGATGATTTTGGCATACAGCTCATGAAAACCCAAAATTCCTATCTCACAAAATTAGCATATTTCATCCAACCAATAAAAGAAAAGTGTTTTTAATACAAAAAACGTCAACCTTCAAATAATCATGTACAGTTATGCACTCAATACTTGGTCGGGAATCCTTTGGCAGAAATGACTGCTTCAATGCGGCGTGGCATGGAGGCAATCAGCCTGTGGCACTGCTGAGGTCTTATGGAGGCCCAGGATGCTTCGATAGCGGCCTTTAGCTCATCCAGAGTGTTGGGTCTTGAGTCTCTCAACGTTCTCTTCACAATATCCCACAGATTCTCTATGGGGTTCAGGTCAGGAGAGTTGGCAGGCCAATTGAGCACAGTGATACCATGGTCAGTAAACCATTTACCAGTGGTTTTGGCACTGTAAGCAGGTGCCAGGTCGTGCTGAAAAATGAAATCTTCATCTCCATAAAGCTTTTCAGCAGATGGAAGCATGAAGTGCTCCAAAATCTCCTGATAGCTAGCTGCATTGACCCTGCCCTTGATAAAACACAGTGGACCAACACCAGCAGCTGACACGGCACCCCAGACCATCACTGACTGTGGGTACTTGACACTGGACTTCTGGCATTTTGGCATTTCCGTCTCCCCAGTCTTCCTCCAGACTCTGGCACCTTGATTTCCGAATGACATGCAGAATTTGCTTTCATCTGAAAAAAGTACTTTGGACCACTGAGCAACAGTCCAGTGCTGCTTCTCTGTAGCCGAGGTCAGGCGCTTCTGCCGCTGTTTCTGGTTCAAAAGTGGCTTGACCTGGGGAATGCGACACCTGTAGCCCATTTCCTGCACACGCCTGTGCACGGTGGCTCTGGATGTTTCTACTCCAGACTCAGTCCACTGCTTCCGCAGGTCCCCCAAGGTCTGGAATCGGCCCTTCTCCACAATCTTCCTCAGGGTCCGGTCACCTCTTCTCGTTGTGCAGCGTTTTCTGCCACACTTTTTCCTTCCCACAGACTTCCCACTGAGGTGCCTTGATACAGCACTCTGGGAACAGCCTATTCGTTCAGAAATTTCTTTCTGTGTCTTACCCTCTTGCTTGAGGGTGTCAATAGTGGCCTTCTGGACAGCAGTCAGGTCGGCAGTCTTACCCATGATTGGGGTTTTGAGTGATGAACCAGGCTGGGAGTTTTAAAGGCCTCAGGAATCTTTTGCAGGTGTTTAGAGTTAACTCGTTGATTCAGATGATTAGGTTCATAGCTCGTTTAGAGACCCTTTTAATGATATGCTAATTTTGTGAGATAGGAATTTTGGGTTTTCATGAGCTGTATGCCAAAATCATCCGTATTAAGACAATAAAAGACCTGAAATATTTCAGTTAGTGTGCAATGAATCTAAAATATATGAATGTTAAATTTTCATCATGACATTATGGAAAATAATGAACTTGATCACAATATGCTAATATTTTGAGAAGGACCTGTATTTGTCAAAAGAGTCATGTGGTCCACACTCCTTACTATGCCTCCTTCAGTTGTTTGCCAACAGCCAATATAATAAAAAAGAAGAGGCCAAAAGAAAAAAAATTAATATTTAAAATTGTATTTATTCTCAATCACACACTACAGCGATACAGTAAGATTACATAACATTTTCTATTTATTCAGGTTAACTTTAATATCACCTGTAATGTCAAATCGATTTATATGAACAAATGACACAATAAATTAAAATAATACTAACACAAACTGTTAGAAATTACTTGTGTTTAACATTCACTGTGATGACTGCCAGCGGCAGTCCCGGGAGTCCAGTCAGATCTCTCCGGGGCTAGCTTACTGGCGAGGCAAGCCGGCAGTTACTACGGCGGGAGCGGAAAACTCCGAACACGTCGGAGCATGTTTGAAATTAAGCGATGTCTTGATAAATCAAGCAGATTTTTCTCGTCTACACAGTTATATTCCTGCACTAAAAACATTGTAAAAGTTAATTTGTTTCACAGAAAGTGTAATTTTTCACAGTTTACTCACAGCTTTTGCCTCTGTGGTCCGCCATGGCTGCCCCTGTTTGACCAACCCTCTTCGACCCGCAATGAATCATGGGAAATGATGGAGCACAAAGGATACTCACAACCCATCCTTTAAATTGGGCAAAAGAAGGACACATTTGTCAGCCGCATTTGACAGAATTTCCACGCTGCGCTATGCTGTGACGTAATCGGCCTACAAGTACGGCCTTGGATGGATCCAGCCCTTGAACTGGGACACACCCTCGGCCTGCACATGGATCCTCCTTCTTCCTATTTATTGACCAATAGCAGAGGAGCTGGAGAGAAGAAGGCAGCCCTCCTCATTTGCATAATGAAGCAGAAATGCATACGGTAAAGGAAAAAGAGAGACGAGGAAATGTAAAAAGAATAAAGGCATGTCTAAGGAAAAGAAAAAACAAAATGTATATATTTCTGCTTTTATTTTTAATTATGTCAGGATCGGTCCTCCATACTTCATGTTTGGACCTAAAAAATTGAGTAATTAGTTTTATTAAAGTTAGCATGCTGAATTGACAGCAGGTTATTTAATCGGTAGAAAATGTAATATTCATTACCCTAAATCCAAAGAGCAAAGCAGCTATATTCATAAACATGCACATATGGCAGAGCTTCACCTTCGGGGAGATATACTATGTTTTCATTTGGAAAGAATGTAGCTCAAGCTCTAAGGAAATCTCCCTACGGCTGTGCAAAGCTTGACATATGGTCATTGTTTGACTCCTTACTCTTGGTGATTTGCTTCAGCTTTAAATCTACTCACATGGTTGGAAGAGCAACTCGGGGCACCTGTGAATGCTTTCTATGGCTGTGCATATTTGCCAGTGTTCATTTAGGTATTTTTTCTTGGCAAAAGTTCATGTCAGTTCCCCAGAGAGATTCAGAAGACCTATTTCATTCAACAACAGACTGAACATCCTTTGGAGCTCCCCCCTGATTCTTTGTCTGAGGTGAGATAGCCATCTTCTCTATGTCTATTCAGGGGTTTCAGATGGTAGCAGGAGGACTGAATTGAATTGAGCTGTGTTTTGGCCTGCAAAATTATATTTTTCCTCCTTCATAATATGAAGAAACTGTGATATTGTCGGTATGGTTTGAAATATAATGAAAGGTGACCCCATTATCTACAGATAGCTCACCCTAAAATACAGCTGCTGTGATGACTCAGTTTAAAAACTTCCCTTCTTATAGTCTAATTTTCAATTAAGCAATATTCTGAACATGAAATATTAACCACATTGTTTACAGTGCTTAGCCATCTACAATGTAATCATGAGCTTTAAAGGCATTATTGTTCTCGAGGGTGCTCTTCAAAATCTTCCTCTTTTCTCCCTTGATTCAGGCATATAGATGTTTAATGCACAATTTGATTTAATATTTGTATAAAATCTGTTTTTGTATGTTTTGTCCAAAGAATTGACCTATGAAGACATTTTATGGCGGCATAATAAAGTCATATAGTACTTGCAGAAGCAGAATGGACAGTTTAGTAGATGTCAATACAATGATAAAGTCAGAGGCACAAACAAATATACAAGTTCCATCATACTTGTTTTTAAAAAAAGTTCTGCAGCAGCACTTTGTAAGACAACGTCTGATTAATTGGTCATGTTCCTCGTTATCAAGATTGACAGGGCACATCTGTTGAGGGAACCGGTTGACTCTGAGGAAAAGAAGACCAAGTGGGAATATTAAACCTCTTACACATGCTTATGGAACATCTGGACAACTGGTTCCTGAGTTTTTGGGGGAGCGTAAATGTCTAAAAAGTGAAATACCTATGCATATGGACCAATCAAAACATTTTTTAAGCACATGAGCTTTACATGGATTGAGCCAATTTCTGATTTTCCCTGCTTAAAACATAATATATTTTAAAAAATAATCAGCCCTCAAATAAATAAAATGTTTAACCTGTTAAGCTCACTGTATAAACTACAAGTTAGATGAGGACTGGTTTCTCTGTTTATACCTAAGTAGATCATTGAGCAAAACATTTAACTCAAATTAAATAATATCAGTTAAATCAATAATATTTTAATTGCATAGCCTTTACATTCAGTTAAGTGTAACACAAAGTGCTTTACAGGGGTTAAGACATAAATCTACTAAAGCAACAATAATTAGAGATAATCAAAATAGGTAAAAATAACAATATTTATAATAAGAGTTATGAGAGATCTAGCCTTGTGTTGTCTAGCCTTGTGTGGATCAATCCCTGACAGAACATTAACATTGTGTGGACAGTCATTATTGTGTTGACACCTTGCCCAGTCCACACGAGGGGAACCGGATTTTGTGGGTTTATGATGAGGATTAGGACTAAGGTATGAATTGAGTTCAGGCTAGGTTTAGGGTAACAGTCAGGGTTAGGCTATAACAATGAATGAAAGTCAATTCAACCTGGAAACTCACAAGAGAAGACAGGGATGCAATTAGAAAAGTTTATTAGTGTATGTTTATATCTTTGGTGCTTGGACCCCAGTGGAAGACGTGAATGCTGAGAATGACATGGGCTTGAATGAACATCTTAGGGTTAGATTTAAAGATGTCTTCCCCCCTGGGATCCAATCCTGGTTGTGGAGTGGAGGCCTGAGGAGATTTGGAAAGAGTTTGGAAGCCAAATGGTGGAGATGGGGCGGAGGAGGGTCAAAATCCAACTGCAGAACGGAGGGTTCATGGATGAAGATCTTTTAAAGCGGAGCCTTGAAGGATGATTGGCCAGGGAGAAATGCAGACTTGACGCTGATTGGTGGAGCAGAGCTGCATGGAGGCATGATTAGACGAAGCTGGAGGTAATAGTGAGTTTTCCATGTTGAATTTTTGTTTAAACTCCATTACAAGGTCCCTGTAAGGATAGATAGTAAGAAACTAATAAAATATACATACAAAGTTGAGACTGTTAGAAGAATGTATAACTTTCCTGCCACTATGTGGTACTTTGTGTTGGTCTAGCACATGAAATGGCAAGAAACCAAGCAAGTTTTTGGTTGTAATGCAGTGTAGTATAACTTGCAATGCAGAGAAACCATGAATACTGAAACTACCCTGCTAATCCCCTGGCAGTGCAACACCCATCCAACATTCTCTTTGTTCAACCTGAGAGGGGGAAACCTTTCCATAATGCCATGATTAAGCCTTAGTGTCATTCCTGCTGAAGATCAAGGTGTCAGCATATGAGTTACAACACATAACGTTATATGTAGAACCAGGTTAATGACAGAGCCAACCAACATTTCTTTTTTGCTTTCACAATTATTTTGCTGTGCCTTTTGCTCTATGCTTACAATATTCCAGTTTTCACCATTAGCACAATTAGACTGAAAGAGTAAACTGCAAGACTTATGACTTTAAAAAGTTGTATTGCTTGAGATCAAACTCATACTTTAACACTGTCCTTTCTACTTTAAATCCAAGTAGTTGTTTTGGCCAAATTAAAACAAGTACTATCTGAAATTAATCCAATAATATAACATCTGCAACTCAAGCCACCTCCTTTTTTCCAGTCTTTTTGTTCCATATTCAGAGAGAAAATAATGAACAACTTTGCTCATATTATTAAGCTGTGGGTTGTTTGCAATGATACCTACCAAAGGACACTTTGTACCTTTGTATAAAATGCTGCTGGCTTTAAAATAACAATGATATTTGCAGTCTTCTGATGAGAACAAGTTAATAAACAGATGTAGCACTTAATCATGCAGATTTGCTGTTGGGTAATTTCTGTAATAACGGTCTCTAGCAAAGGCAGGTCCCAGAGAAAAGGGATGCAACTTATGTTTTATAACAGCATAACAACAGATAAAATGTGACATTTAGAAGGTAGTTAGTGCTTCCTAAACTGTTTCATATTCTAGTTATTGCTTCATCTGGATTTGTTGTTTTTTTATGAATTTGACACTGAATTTGTTTAACATTGTACTGTATGACATATTGTGTAGTATTGAAGTTTGAGTGATTGTACATGGTGATAACAGCAGGTGGTTGTTCGCAGTTGTATTTGTATAGCTATGATTTTGTTATGAGTGGGTGCTTATGCATTCACTCAGCTCATGAAAAACTGTTATTGTGTTCCCCGTCATTGCCTGCAGCTGCCTCAGAACAACACAAACAAAAGCCCCCTCCTAACAAACACACACACACACACGCACACACACACACACAAAAACATCCCTTCTTCCCCATCTAGACATGAACGCCGGTCTCCCTCTGGGCAGGAGATGCCACACTTATTCATTAACAGAGATATCAGGGCAAAAACAAGCATGATCCCTAGAAATCAAAGACAGAGACAGTAAGAGAGGGTGAGGTGTTTAGCTGTGGTATCCCCCTCCACCTCCTTTTCTCGAGTGGTCCTAATTACCCGCTGTCTGATGTCTCTTTCACCTCCCTGTCTGATTCCCCGCAGTTGGCTGTCAGTGAGACTCAGACCAGCAATGATGCCTGGTAGTGGTGCTGAAATCTTCTTCCTACTCTACTTGTATGGAAATGCTCATTAAAAAAGGACACTGGAGGTGCTGGCTGAAAGTCCTTGTCTTTTGCCCTACGTTTTTTTTCTTTAGTTTCATATGACTCAATAAGCCTTGGCCAGCTGAAGATCTCCTGAAGCAACACCAGTTAACGTCATTGTCAATATGTTTTGCAGAGACACTTGTAAGGCCTGTGAATTTTTTAGCTGTCTTTGGACATTTCTTTGCTCTCACGCAAACAGATGGCACAAAAGCTGAGTGTTTTGCCCCATTAATCGGTTACTAATGTGATAGAAGTTTCAGACTTTCTCAGTGCTTTTTAGTGTTAGTGTTGACAGTTTGAAATTGTAAATAATTGGCTAATGATTATTGTTTAGCAAAAGAACCTGTAGTATGAGCAGCTTTTTTTCACCAAAATATATATTTTCTCAGAAATGGGGACTTAATTTGGTGTCTGGTGACTTTTCTTAAGATAATTTAACACAGTCTCTCCAATTTATTCCGCTTCACTCAACAGCCTTATATGGCCTGACCTGTCCCATCCAATTAGCCTAATTGGATGAATAATTTCCTATCTGTCAAACAGAGCACTCTTTCACCTGTGGGGTCACACTGATGTTAACCTGCACTTTGGCATAATGATACAAGAAACCCCCAAGCAGAATATAAATGTAAAAAGTTTGACAGCCTACATTTTCTTCTTTCATGTGTGATAGCACAACAGAGAAGTTTCTGTCACATGGTTTGTTTCTGGGAGAGAAAACATACCCTTTTGCCTTCTGAACTGCCTGGATGACACTCCATTGAATTCTTTTTTCTGTGTTGTATTTTCAAATACAGGGCAGCCAATAAACGTGGGTGTGCTTGGCCATGAATTATAGATCTGTTGTTGGCAAAGGGTGTGTGGATATGAACTGTGCATGCTGGGGCCAGATAAGGCCAGATTTATACCTTTAGCTGCCAGGAGCAGATTCGATAGCCAGCTCACAAATTATATGGAAATTGAGTCTGAGGGAGCTAATAAAACAACCGTAGCACCCGCATACAACTCAGTGTCCTCTCAGCATACAATGCAATGCATGATAGGGAAACATGTTTAAGGATTGCTGTGCCTCTTGATCAGCTAGTGAGAAAAAATACGTCTATATGCTGAAGGTCATGAACAGTTGGGAAAACATTTTGTGTTGTGAATATGTCATTTCTATGTCAGGATTTTGGCTACCAATAAAAAAAAAATAAAAAAAATAAGCGTAATGCTTTTACCAATGTTGCTACCATAATTTTAGGATCTTAAAGTGTTGTTTTAAATCCTTCATCATTAAGCAATAAAAATAGCCTATTTCACATTTTACACAATTAAAGCCTAAAATTCACTACTATGTGCCTTCTTTATTGTACATACAGTCATATTCAATAAATTATGTGTTCCAATTAGGCTAGCTGGTCAGATAAAATGTATCTTTTGAAAGTAACTGTCATGGTTTTTACTGCCGACTTAAGCCACATGCAGAGACACTCAGAAAACAAGATCAGTTTAGTTGAAGTTTATTGAAAACACGGTCAGGCACTAATGAAAAGCGGTGAGCCTAATACCCGTCACTGTGTGAAACAATAGGGGAAATGGTTAGAGACTGAACCTCAGAATGTGGCCTAAAGAGGAATGTTTCTTACTGGTGGGGGGGGCGGCGTGGAACCCGCCAGGGAGAGGCACAGAGTCAGGAGATAAACACAGTCTGCCAGGTTCAGTCCTAGTCCAGGTAGGAGTCCGCACAACAAACAGAGGTCTGGATCAGATCAGCCAGAGATCACACCTGGAATGGGTAACAAGAGGAAGTTAGTGTTTCAAGTTCAGAGAAAAGTCTTTCAATCTTTTTTCACAAACAAACTTGCAAAAAAACAGGTTTCAGAGCTGGCCAGAAGATGACCACGGAGGACAAAGCACTCAGGCAACAAAGTGCTGGCAATCCATCCTTTTTATGCTTCCCAGCTGATGTACCAATGAGCCACACCTCTTGTCTCCGCCAATCTCCTGCTGGTGGCACCTAGTGTTGGAACAGTGTTAATTGCAGGCAGCAGATGACTCCAGATCCTGACAGTAACAACCTTTAAACATATTTTTCATAAAATGTTGTGTCATATCCTGGTTGTGTTTCGAGTTTTTGAGATTGTGTTTTGTAATTTTACCTGGTCTAGTCCTTTGTTTTCTGTCTCCCTGCAACCCAAGCCCACACCTGTTCTGTGTTTTCCCCTGATTGTCTGGTCACGTGTGTCATTGGTTCCCCCTGCTGTCCAGTTTTGTATTTAAGCCCGTTTGTTTCCTTTGTTCTCCGCGGGTTCCTAATGTGTTGTTTGTGTTTGTGTGCTTGCCTAGTACCCTGTCCCCATCCAGCCATGAGCAATAAAGTGTCGTCTTACCTGCAAACTTGGAGCTTCAGGAGTTCTTCCCAACATATTGGTCCAACAGAAACCCATACTACGACAGAAGGAACCAGCCAACGGGACCAAGCAGGAGGAATGCGTAGGAAATTCAAGAGGGGATGACGTTCTGGCCAAATGATTTTTTCACCTGGTGACCTCTCCCAGCTCACCATGGAAAAGGCTGGAAATAGCTGGCAGCCTCCAAGACTGGTTCGAGGCAAGGAGAGATTTTTTCCCTATCCTCAGATTCACCACGCCATTGAGGCCGAGCGACAAAGGGCCTGGGAGAAATTGGCGCTCCTATGAGGAGATCTCCTGCTCCCTCCTCCACCCGCCTCTCCATCGAAGCTTTGACACGGTTTTCCAGCTCATGGTTTATCTCCTGATCAGCCATCACCGCTGCTTCCGACTCCTAATCCTGTTCCTGGTCCAGTTTCAGAAAGGTTCATGGAAGAACCACCTCCACACCCCGATCATGTTCCTAGTTCTGTTCCGGAGGGGTCCCAAACCGAGCTGCCCTCACGCTCTGTTCCTGTCCGTCAGGGGCTCGTGGATAAACTGCCTCCACTTCCTGCTCCTGTTCCCAGTCCTTTCCTGGAGGGCTCCAAGGACGAACTGCCTCCATCCCTGGTTCCCGTTCTGGAGGAGTTTGTGGAGGACCAGTCTCCACTTCCTGTTCCTGTCCCTGAGGGGTGTGAGGACGCACCCTCTCCGCCTGCTGTGTCTTGGCGGCTCCACCACAGATCTCCACGGCCTCACCAAAGGTCCCAACAGTCTTCGCACAGCGCCTCTGAGCTCCACTGTGGGTTCTCCTGGTCCCACCGTCAGATCATCGGCTCCTACATCACTGGCCTGCCCATCCCCTACGTTGATGGCCTGCTGATTGCCTGCCCCTACATCGCCGGCCTGCTAAATGCCGGATCGGCCAGGGACAGCCTGCCAATCGCTGGATTGGCCGGGGTCGGCCCGCTGTTCACCGGATCTGCCAGGGACGGCCACCAATCCGGCCGCCTGAACTCTGGGTCTGCGCTGTGTGGTGTGGGAACGGGGTGCGGCGGGGGTTCTTAGAGCGGGGCTGTGTGTGGAGCTTGCGCTGTGTGGGTGTGGCTTCATCGGCTTCTTGGCCATGGAGTTCACCTGTGGGGGTGTGCCCCTGTGTGGGAGGGGATTCGTGGCGTTTGGGTTTTGGGGGATGTGTTCGATATTGGTGTCCTTGTTGGAGGTGGCCCTGTGGGGAGGATCTTGTTGGGATTCACTGGGGGTGGGAGACTCATGGGGTTGGGATTTGAGCTCATTGGGGGGTTGGGACTGCTCCGTCCTGGGGCAGCTCCGGTTGGTGGGCTGCTTTGAGCCATGTGGACCCCTCTTTTGTACATAGCCCCCTCTCCGGAGGTGGATGGGGGTTGTTGGGGACTGGGTTCGGGGCGGGAGCCGGGTCGGGGTCACCCGGGTCTGGGCGGTGCCGTTGCTGTCTACCTGTCTCTGCCCCAGGAGGGAAGGGGACCACCTCCTGGATCCGGAGGCTGGTTGCCCCTAGGGGGTACCGGTGCCCCATATTATGGGGGGCCTATTTCCTCCACGCCACACTACCTGCCGGTGGTTGGAGTCTCTGCCCGCTGGTGTACTTGTGGTTCTCAGTGTCCGGGGCCGGGTGCTTTGGTGTGTGCTGTCTCACTCCCGGTGGCTGCTTGCCGGGGCCTGACAGATACACAGATGTTCTATATGGGGCTGCACCTCTCACTAAGTACATTTTACATTCATAATTACCGTGTACTATTTTGTTAAAAAAAACAAAAAAACAAGTATAAGCAAGCAGGGTGTAATCTTGTATTCTCGTCATCCTTCTTTCTCTCCTCCACGCTTTCCTCCTTTTTTCCCCTTTTTTCCCTTTTGCCCCATCTCTCTCTTGTTTAATTTAATTTAATCTTAAAATGAGCCTTTAGATCCTTGCTCCACATAAGCCAACCCAGGCAGGACTAAATAATTTCCTGGATAGAGATCTGAAGAAGTATAGGCTGCCCCTAGAGGTCCAAGGCTGGACTTTTTTTCTGTTGTTGTTGTTGTCTGTAATTAATTACCTCCCTGAAGTCTGACTGGGCATCCCATGCTGAAATACTACCAAATGCTATGTTCCCATTTTTTTACTTTACTCTGCTCTTGCCCTCCTTTCATTTGTTGGGTTGTTTGGAGCATATCTAGCCTAGACATGAGCTTTTGGGGATTGCAGGGTGACACTCCTATTTCCTGTCTGTGTCTGTCATGCTGTAAGTTGCTGTGATTTACAGTACACACTATATCTGATTTATAGAATATGAATCAAGATATGATCCATCTATTAAACAACCACTTACAGATAAAGACCGGTGCTGGTTTCTGAAATAAGTAAGAATTTATAGAAAAAAACAACTAATCATAAAAAGTCATTATCATGTCAAACCATCCAGGAAAGGGCAGACTACCAAAATTCTGATACCAACCTCTGAAAAAGCAGCAAAGCTCCTCAGCAGAAACTGGAGCAGAAATGGCTTAAAGGAAAAAAAAAGTTTGCAGTTTGCCAAAAGTCCCAGCAGACTTATCCAAACATTCTCAAAAGTAATCTTGGCACATAAAGCTGAAGTTTTTTAGCCATCAGTAACCAATTACCTACTGAGCATAACACCTGTACAAACGCTAGATGTCAAAGTCAGCTTTTTCTGTCAGTGCAGCCAATACAGCCAAATTGGAATTTCGATCCTCACCGACCAACAAGCAATGACAACAACAAACATCTAAAATAAAGCACCAGAACAACAAACAAGGTACAAATAGACAAAAAATAGGCAAATGTATCACAATGCAATGAAGTAGATGAATAAAATGAATGGATTAATAAAGTGTCTGGTGCAGTCCCTGACTTGTTTATATTTTCAAGTCCAGGTGGTCTGTGCAGGAGGGCCAAAAAAGGCTCACAGGGTGCAATTATTTAATAGATGGAACACTGACACCCCTGGAGATTACCGGATCTTATTAGTTAAGAGGGAGGCAGGTGGGCGAAGGTCCAGAGTTTGTTTGTGCAGGTGGCAGAGAGAGGAGGGCCGGGTTTGGGAGCTGGGAGACGGTTGAGCTTCCTCACAGCCTGATAGATAAAGCTGTTCTTTAGCCTGCTGGTTCTGGCCTAGAGGCTTCACAACTCCAAAGAGTTTGGACCTGTGAGTAGTTGTGAATTCATGGGTCAGCAGCATGAAGAGGAGGGGACTTAGCACACATCCTTGTGTTTAATTGTGTTTAATTTATGTAGAACCAATCCACAACAGATGTGGTTTCAAGACACTTTACAAGACAAACATGCAATTTATATCCATTTGCATGAAATAAAAACGTTTTTAGATCAAATCAATTAATGAATTATAATCAAATCCAATTGTATAGTTTGTTTCAAATCCAATTGCATGCAGTCCAATTAAAACAAGGTTTAAACAATAATATCCATCTGCTAAAGTAAATATGTGGCGAAAACAAAAAAGAACATCTCCCTTTTAACAATAAACTTCTAGTATTAGTTACACAAGCCATCTCTCATGATGTTTGAAGGTTGAGAGGACAGGAAAAAGACACAGAAAGAGACAAAATCACTGGCCTAGAAGTATTCTTTGTTAAAAAGACTAACAAAGACTGTTAAAAAAATTGAAACATTTTTTCATGTCCTTTTTTTCCAATTTTAAATGACTGTTGAGCCATAGAGCTTTTGCATGTAAGGATGGTATACCATGGATCTTAATGCTATGGATTTTTTTTATTATTCAACACAGTGTCTGCTACAGGTATAAGAAGCAGAGCACGACTGACCGTAATGGGATGAAGAAACTCTTAAGGAGAGTTATGTGCATCAGGCCAATGAGCCATCACTAGGCCTGGTGCCATCTCATTAGTCTTCCAATGACACTGGTAGATGCATGCTTAATGTCCCATTGTCTGTCGAATTTAGAGACAGGAAAGAAGATGGGCTATAGTTTGAAGATAATCCACATCAAATTCGATCTGGAATTCCCCTTTTCCCTCTGCCTGCAGTCATCCTTGTTGTCTTGTCTCTAGCTCTTTTTACTTCCCTTTGGGAAGCTATTTGTTTAAAATAGCTACCTTTAAACTTTCATTTCTGGTGACTTTTTTTAAAGCATGGCTCTGGGTTTTGTAGCCATTACCATGATAATAACTTGAAGTTCAGGTTTTGACTATGAGCCTCTAGTCAGCCCTAAATGAGGTCCCTAATGGTCATGTTTTTAAGTGAGCAATGAGAGCAATGAGTCTACCAAATAGCAGAATATACTCAGCAGGCATTTATCCTAATTTGTCTGGTTCACTTGAAAACAGCCCCTCCCTCTCAAGAATAATTATAAGTGTGTCCCTGCTTTATACTGTATGCTATTTGACAAAGACACTGCAGTACAGAGCTACAACACTGAGTCCATATTCATAATATCATAATAGTACCAAACTATACTCATGCATCTCACTGTAAATGAGAATATTAATAAAATGTTCATTTATTTCAGTAATTCAATTCAAAAAGTGAAACTCAAATATCATTTATATTTACTACACACAGTGATACATTTCAAGTGTTTAATTTGATGATTATGGCTAACAGCGTAGAAACAACAAATGCCATTGCCTTAGAAAATCACAATATTACATGACACCAATAAAAAAGGATTTGTCAATACAGAACTGCCAGCTTCCTGAAAAGTATGTCCTTGTACTCTATAGTATATGCAGTCAAACCCAAAAATACATTTTTCAGAAAATTAGATCACACAATACCAATAAAGAAGAAATATATATATATATTTAATACAGAAATGTGTACCTACTGAAATTATGTCTGAACTGTACAGAAAATGTATTCAATACTTGTTCAGGGCTTCTTTTGCATGAATTACTGCATCAACATGGTGTAGGATACTGTTAAGAACGTCCTGGGTTCGTCTCCCGGCCGGGGGTCTTTCTACATAAAATTTGCATGTTCTCCCCGTGCATGCGTGGGTTGTCTCCAGGTACTCCGGCTTCCTCCCACAGTCCAAAAACATGACTGTTAGGTTAAGTGGTTTCTCTAAATTGCCCTTAGGCATGAATGGGTGTGTGGTTGTTTGTCCTGTGTGTGTGTCTGTGTTACCCTGTCATGGACTGGAGATCTTTCTAGGGTGGACCCTGCCTCTCGTCCAGTGACTGCTGGTGATAGCCACCAGCACCCCTACGTCCCTGAAAGATTAATTGGATATCGACAGTGGAGGGCTGGATGAACATGTTGCGGCATGGAGACAATTAGCCTGTGGCACTGCTGAGCTGTTAAGGCACCACAGGTTGCTTTATTTCCATCAACTTATCTGCATTTTTGGGTCCCCTTGAAAATAACCTACAGATTATCTGTTGGGTTTATGTCATGGGCTTTGCTTCAGAATACCCTCAAGTATCCTTTTTGCTTGTGTATGATTTTCAACTGCACTTTTTCATTCTACTTAACTTTCCATTTATATGCTTGGATACATACTGGTGTAGATTCTCAGTCATCCAGATCAAGGTAGTCAAAAAAGTACAAATTTACATGTTGAACACATTGAACCCAGGAGCTTAGAATTCTGGTTACTCCCGACCAAGAACTCTGAACTTAAAAGATCCTCTGAAAGAGGTTGACATGTCTTCAAGGATTACAAGAAGTCCTGTTGCTTTTGATTCAGTATTCTCAACATACCTGGATACAGCACTGTATGAGCCGCCAGTTGGTTTACCAATGACTTTTAATGGGTTCCCTTGTAGACAGTGTTAGTGACTGTTAGACAGAACACTTTCTCAAAAGTGAGGGCCAAAAAGTAAAATTTCTGCCTTTAAATTCAAGTTTATTTATGTTATGTAATGTTTTAACCACTGAGGTACTAAATTGTGGATTTTTATTAGATGCACACCATACTTATCATCCATTTCTTGTCTATACCTGCTTATTCTTGCAGGGGGTGGGGCAGGCGGGGATGGCTTGGGTTTGTGTCTGTTGCCTATCTCCAGCAGTCATCGGGCAGCTGAAGAGGTACACACAGAGACACACAGGACAGACAGATGCACACTTATACATAGGAGAATTTAAAGAGACCAATTAACCTAACTTCATGTTTTTGGAATAGTGACCGAAGCCAGAGTATCCAGACAGAAACCGCACAAGCACAGGGACAAGATGCATACTGCACCCAGAAAGACTTCTGGCCAGCATTTGAAATCAGGACCTTCTTGCTGCAAGGCAACTACTGCACTGCCAAGCATCCTCCATATTCATCAAAACACTTAACATTTGTCAGTCTACATGTTATGAATTTTCCTCATCTTAATTGAATTGCTAACATACTGTAAAAGAACTTTTAGATGTTACAGTTCACTGAGATGCATCTATACCTTATTTTACCATGGCTGAAAGACCTTTTAACTGCTAAAATGGCTCTACAGTGCTGCATTGCTGATATATATTTCTCTGCTATTTCCAAATTTATATAAATAAGCATTGCATAGATAATATCAGATGTAATGTCTTACATACATAAAGAGTGCTTGGAATGAAAGTGTTAATCTTGGAGTGGATAAGTGAACAATACAGAACTTGTTTCAAAAGCAAAATATCTTGCCATTCTTGATGGAAAAATTTTCTTTCAGCTGATCAGTAATTCAGGTTATCATTTCTCACATTTTCTTGCTAGTAATAAAAATTTATGTTAATTTCTTTGTCCAGCACACTGTTATGTCACATTTCTGTGCAGTGATAATGGCTTGATTGGCTTTGTGGTGTTTCTTCTATGCCTACCTACATCGTAATTTCTAAGTACCTTAAAAAAAAAAAATGTTTTATTCTAGAAAACACAAAAAGCCTCCTTTAATCAGAGGTTGTTTTTTTTTTCTACGAATCCAATTACCACTAAAAATTAAGGCTATGTGTCTGTAAGGTATGTTTCCAATATTACTCAAAAAAAGTCATGCAGAAATTTGCATGAACTCTTTACCAGAGATAAGATTTTAAGATATTTAGAAGTGAATATATGCTAATATCTACATTCAATCTACATTCAAATCCAGAATTAGTTTGCCATGGGAGTCTTTGTCTGAGCTTGCTGTGTGCTTCACCTACCTGGCATGGTTGCACACAAATTGCCAAAAGTAATAAGACTTACCCATGGTAACAGAACCCAGAGTGTAGTGCATTTTAAAACTGCTGAATTTTTTGCTGCATGATTTCATTAAATATTTTATAAATAAAAAAAATATATTGGAATCTATATATTCTGAGATATAAGGATATTATATTTATTCTTAATCTAAATACACACTGATGATATTACAAAGGTCAATAGCAGGGCAGCCTGGGTGTAATTTAAAGGCTGGTTATGATTGGCTACAGTGAAAAATGACACATCTGATTAGTGATTGATATGAGGTCCTTTCACATATACAAGATGAATAAATCAAAATGCTAAATTACCTCTGTGGTTCATAATAGACACAAACTGCACATTCTCTACTTTCTAAAGTCTTGGTCCTGTCAGGTAATGTGCTGTGCTGCAGCCTTAGGTTGACTGCAGTGGCACAGAGGAAGGCAAGGTGTGGGAGGAAAATGGACCGGGGACATTTAAGATTCCATGAAACAGAAGATGAGTGAGTTATTCCTAGCTGTGCAAGCATTAAGCTGACTTTTTCTGCCATCAGATGATTTTGATAAAAGCTATTCTGTGGGTGAACAGCATAATGGCAATTAAACTGAGCATTCAACTTGCCTTTGCTCAAAGGCTATGCAGCACATTGAGTGAAATGATTTCACAAATAATGATGTGAACATCTTCACCTTATTTTGACATGTTTGGGAAATATTTTCTTTTAGTTTTAAAAAAAGCAAACTTACCATAAAATGCATTTGTTCATTTTTTTGTTTTACACCAGGTATTTTCTGAATTGTATGATCCCTGAAATACAGGTCCTTCTCAAAACATTAGCATATTGTGATAAAGTTCATTATTTTCTATAATGTAATGATGAAAATTTAACATTCATATATTTTAGATTCATTGCACACTAACTGAAATATTTCAGGTCTTTCATTGTCTTAATACGGATGATTTTGGCATACAGCTCATGAAAACCCAAAATTCCTATCTCACAAAATTAGCATATTTCATCCGACCAATAAAAGAAAAGTGTTTTTAATACAAACAACGTCAACCTTCAAATAATCATGTACAGTTATGCACTCAATACTTGGTCGGGAATCCTTTTGCAGAAATGACTGCTTCAATGCGGCGTGGCATTGAGGCAATCAACCTGTGGCACTGCTGAAGTCTTATGGAGGCCCAGGATGCTTCGATAGTGGCCTTTAGCTCATCCAGAGTGTTGGGTCTTGAGTCTCTCAACGTTCTCTTCACAATATCCCACAGATTCTCTATGGGGTTCAGGTCAGGAGAGTTGGCAGGCCAATTGAGCACAGTGATACCATGGTCAGTAAACCATTTACCAGTGGTTTTGGCACTGTGAGCAGGTGCCAGGTCGTGCTGAAAAATGAAATCTTCATCTCCATAAAGCTTTTCAGCAGATGGAAGCATGAAGTGCTCCAAAATCTCCTGATAGCTAGCTGCATTGACCCTGCCCTTGATAAAACACAGTGGACCAACACCAGCAGCTGACACGGCACCCCAGACCATCACTGACTGTGGGTACTTGACACTGGACTTCTGGCATTTTGGCATTTCCTTCTCCCCAGTCTTCCTCCAGACTCTGGCACCTTGACTTCCGAATGACATGCAGAATTTGCTTTCATCCGAAAAAAGTACTTTGGACCACTGAGCAACAGTCCAGTGCTGCTTCTCTGTAGCCCAGGTCTGGGGAATGCGGCACCTGTAGACCATTTCCTGCACACGCCTGTGCACGTTGGCTCTGGATGTTTCTACTCCAGACTCAGTCCACTGCTTCCGCAGGTCCCCCAAGGTCTGGAATCGGCCCTTCTCCACAATCTTCCTCAGGGTCCGGTCACCTCTTCTCGTTGTGCAGCGTTTTCTGCCACACTTTTTCCTTTCCACAGACTTCCCACTGAGGTGCCTTGATACAGCACTCTGGGAACAGCCTATTCATTCAGAAATTTCTTTCTGTGTCTTACCCTCTTGCTTGAGGGTGTCAATAGTGGCCTTCTGGACAGCAGTCAGGTCGGCAGTCTTACCCATGATTGGGGTTTTGAGTGATGAACCAGGCTGGGAGTTTTAAGGGCCTCAGGAATCTTTTGCAGGTGTTTAGAGTTAACTCGTTGATTCAGATGATTAGGTTCATAGCTCGTTTAGAGACCCTTTTAATAATATGCTAATTTTGTGAGATAGGAATTTTGGGTTTTCATGAGCTGTATGCCAAAATCATCCGTATTAAGACAATGAAAGACCTGAAATATTTCAGTTAGTGTGCAATGAATCTAAAATATATGAATGTTAAATTTTCATCATGACATTATGGAAAATAATTAACTTTATCACAATATGCAAATTTTTTGAGAAGGACCTGTAAAATATAAATTTAGAATTAGAATCATTCATTGCATCTAATGAATGTTTCAAGTTAAACAAAGTTATATTTTTTGCTAATGTTAATCAAATTGCTTTGGATATTAACAATGCAAAGACAAATCCTGAGCTGTGATTTGATTAAAGCAAAATACTGTCACTATCTAAAACTACTTCTTACTAGCGACTCCCAAGGATTATTATTTTTATTTTATTTTATTTTTTTCTCAAGGATTTTGATGTTTTTATAATTGAACTCGAAAGAAGGACAACTTGACGCCAGCTAATTAGAACAAAATGCCTCTCTTGACCCCAGAGGTCTTCGACAAAGGCAGCGCCTGTGAGTGGGCAGCAAAGCCTCGGTGACCCGTCCCCCTCTTGTCTTGTGTCATGATGTATGTTTGGATGGGTTGTACTGGAATTCTAATTTCCCCTCGGGGATCAATAAAGTATCTTTGAATTGAATTGAATTGAAACTTTTACAGAAATTGGCTAGAAGTGAATGTGGAGGTGAATATGGGGTACAACGATGATTCAACTCTGTCTGTGATCCCACACAGTGACGGCCAGCTCAACAACTCAGCCGGCAATCAGAACTCTGAGAATAAACCTACTGGCAGACTCCCCTGGCATGTTTTAGGCGCATGTCCCAAAAATCAAGGTGGACAACTCACTGGAAGATCTCCGCAATTAAATAAACTAGAATGGCCAGAATTACAGAGAAATGCCCTTGGGAAAAAGAGACTTCGACAGCAAGCTGCTGTCACAACAACTGGTAGGAGTGAGACAGCTGGAAATAATGGAATTCCCCTCCAAAACAGTATAAAAGGTTTGAGAACAACCTTCATTCTAAACAGTCTTCTCCTAAGCTGCCAGAGAAAAAGCGCCCCACCGGACCAAGAACCCTAATAGTGGGCAACACAGCTGTGGATGGGATTAAAAACTTCTGCAACAAGAATAGCACAGAAGTAATGATTGGTACCAGTAACGTAGTGTCCGATATTTCAGAGAATATTCTTGAAATCACAGAAAGGGGCCCGTCTCTAGAAAATGTTATTATACACTGTGGAGCCATGGATGACGTGGCTAAGAAAAAAATCAGAAGGACTGAAGGAGGATTTCACTCGTCTTCTGAATATTGTTGGAGGGTCTCAATATCGAGGTGTTTCTCAGCGGACCCTTTGCACCGATTTTCTGTGGAGATGAGATTTGTTCGAGACGTCTGATGATTAATAAGTGGTTAAAAAAAAAACGTGCTACTACATCTGTGAACTTCATCGACAACTTCAGTAATTTTTGTGTAAAAAGACAACTCTTCAAGCAAAATGGTTTCTGTTTGAACAAGGCCGGAGCCAGACGTCTCACATCTAATATCTTCTATTCAGTAAATAATCTGCCAGCAGCTTCGACCTTCAGCAGAAAACATGGAGTATCAACAACAATGACAACGCTGCCTACAACAGCTCCAGACGAGACAACCAGCCAGTTGGCTGAGAAAGAGAGGTCGTCACAAAAGGCCTCCCTGTCGAAATCCACAGAAGTGGACCCCCCTGCTACACCCCCTCCCCCCAAACCCAGACCCAGACCAACCCCCCCGTTAAACCCTCCTCACCCCAGACCCCGACACAGACCGCACAGAACTCTCCCATCTTCCCACTGAGCCCGCTTTTTGCTTTACTGGATTCTGATAACATGAAAGGAGCTCTTAAGATCGGGACCCAAATGGCTCTGACATGTTCTCCATCAAACACCCCCCGTGGCCGAGGCCCTGCAACATTTTCCAAATGCCGCAGAGCCCCACCACCTCCTAATCTATCTCCTCCTAATCAGAGTCTTCAAATCACTTCTCTGTGATACAAACTGGGCCCCAGTGGTAACTCTATCTGAAACGAGCATGTCCAGGAAAAACTTGGGCCCCTAATAGGAGATAGTTGTAAGATCTCTGTTCTTATACGTGACAGAAAGAACAAAGCCAAAAGGATAAGAGACAGAAATAAACAATCAACAAAAGCCATAAACTGTCAGGTACAACCAGACACAGAGTTAATATCAGCAACTAAGTCATGTAAACTGACTTTATTGAACATTAGATCTCTGTCAAGAAAATCATTTTTAATCAATGAATTCATTACTGACCTTGATCTTGATGTTATGTTTTTAACAGAAACATGGTGACATGAATTTAATGAAGGTCCCATTCTGATAGTCGACGCCTCCGAACTACAGTTTTCTTTGTGAGAGCAGACAGCAAAGAAAAGGTGGAGGGGTGGCCACTTTGTTTAAAGATTTGGCTCTGGAGGTAAAGAGCCTGGTCCGAACCATGTTCTTGAATATTTACAGGCCTCCTAAGTCCAAAACAAACTTTTTCAGTGATTTTAATGAGCTTTTATCTGTGATATGTGTTGATTGTGACTGTTTAATTATTGTGGGAGACTTTAACATTCACATGGACAATCCTGAAGATAGAAGTTCAATAGAGCTATGTGACACTCTTAGAAATTTTGGTTTGACTCAACATGTTAAACAGCAAACGCACAAACAGGGACATATTTTGGACTTGATCATCACTAAGGGTCTAAACATTTCCAAGGTGTCTGTAACTGATGTTGCCCTATCTGACCACTTTTCTGTTATTTTTGAAAGCATTATCTTCAATGGCTCAGTTTGCCAAAGAGACATGATAAGAAAACGCATCTTTAAGGACGGTGCTGCTGAAACATTTAACCAGATTTACTCTTCTACCTCCACTTTGCCCTGTAACACTGTAAATGAGGTGGTAGACAACTTTCATTCTAAAATCTCAGACATCATTGATTCAATTGCTCCAATTAAAGTGAAAGTCCTTTCTGGGAAGAAAATGTCTCCGTGGAGAAGTGCTCCACCAGTCAGAAGTGAAAAAAAGGAGTGTCAAAAACCTGAACGCAGGTGGCGATAGACTGGACTCCAGGTTCACTATATTATCTATAAAGAGAGACTATACAGATATAACCTACAACTGAAAAATGCGAGGGAATCTTTATTTTCTGAGATCATCAGCAAAAACATTAACAATGCTCGTGCATTATTTGCCACAGTTGACAGGTTAACAAACCATCTTGTAACTGTAGCATCTGAACACCACTCTACCAGGGCCTGCAATGAATTTGTTAACTTCGTCACTGAAAAAACCTCAAAAGATCAGAGGGGCAGTCAGCACATCCACATCAACTCCAGTACCAATGTTGTCTCCAACTAGAATTGATTTTGACAAAATTTCCCAATTTCACCAAATAAACTACAAAAACGTAAAATAAATCATACACCAGCTAAGCTCTTCTTCCTACTGTCTCGATGTGTTACCCACATCTTTCCTCAAGAAAGCTTTGCCTGTAATAACATCTGATTTAACACAAATAATAAACACGTCCCTTTTGCCAGGTGTTTTCCCCCAGGCCCTGAAAACAACAGTTATCAAACCTCTATTGAAAAAGAGCAACTTGGGCAATCTGCTACTACAGAACTACAGGCCTATCTCAAACCTCCCCTTCATCAGCAAGATTATTGAAAAAGCTTTGTTTCAACAGTTAAACAACTTCCTAACAACGACCAACCGCTTCGATGTCTTCCAGCCAGGCTTCCGTGCTCACCACAGTACAGAGACTGCTCTTGTCAAGGTGTTCAATGACATCCGTATAAATGCAGACTGTGGAAGAACCACAGTGCTGGTATTATTAGACCTTAGGGCAGCATTCGACACTATTGATCACTCAATTTTATTAGAGCGCCTGGAAAACTGGGTCGGCCTTTCTGGTACAGCACTCAATTGGTTTAAATCCTATTTGAAGGACAGGGACTTTTTTGTGTCAGCAGGTAACTTTACATCAGAGAGCACAAAAATCACATGTGGCGTTCCCCAAAGGTCCATCTTAGGGCCCCTCCTATTCAATATCTACATGCTCCCCCTAACTCAGATTTTAATAAACAACAACGTAAGTTATCATAACTATGCAGATGACACAGCTATACGTTACGATGTCACCAGGTGACTCTGAACCCATTCAAGCGCTGGGTAAATGCTTAGAAGAAATCAATGCATGGATGAGCTAAAACTTTCTTCAGCTGAATCAAAACAAAACTGAAGTAATAATCTTTGGACCAAAGGAAGAGCGTTTAAAAGTTAGCATACAGCTTCAGTTAATACAGCTAGAAACTACCAGTCAGGCTCAAAACCTGGGTGTAGTGATGGACTCAGACCTGAACCTTCAGAGGCACATAAAGACAGTAACAAGTTCGGTCTTCTATCACCTAAAGAACATCTCCAGGATTAAAGGACTAATGTCTCAGCAGGACCTTGAAAAACTAATTCATCCGTTCATATTTAGTAGAATTGATTACTGCAACGGTGTCTTCACAGGTCTGCCTAAAAAGTTGATCAGACAGCTGCAGTTGATCCAGAACGCTGCTGCCCACGTCCTCACTAGAACTAAGAAAGTGGAGCACATCACCCCAGTTCTAAAGTCCTTACACTGGCTCCCTGTAGCTCAGAGAATAGACTTTAAAATACTTATGTTAGTCTATAAATCACTGAAAGGCTTAGCACCAAAATACATTAGACTTGTTGTCAGTGTATCAACCAGCCAGACCTCTCAGGTCTTCTGGCTCACATCTACTCTGCACACCCAGAACCAGAACCAAACATGGAGAAGCAGCTTTTAGTTCTTATGCTCCACTAATCTGGAATAAACTCCCTGAAAACTGTAAAAGCGCCGAAACCCTAAGTTGCTTTAAACCAAGATTAAAAGCCTATCTGTTTAGAGTGGCCTTTGACTGTGCCATCTAAACATTGTTAGTTAAGTTTTCAGTCCAATTTTCGTTTTCTTATCCATCATTCTATTCTCTTAATTTATTTTAATTACCTCTGTTGTTTGATTTTCTGTATCATTGTAATGTTTTTCCTTATGTACAGGATCTTGAGTAACTTGTTGCTGAAAAGCACTATATAAATAAACTTGACTTGATTTGACTTTTGGATATGACTCCAGTGGGAACGACCAAGGCGGATTAGATGTGACTTTGACGTCACTTTCCATCGCGTTCATCACAACTTTGGGCTGCACAGCAGGAAATGGTAGAAGTTAGCAAAACAGATGGGGGCTAGAATAGAACTGCACAGTGGAGAGACAGTGAGACATTAAAGCTCGTTAATAAACAGAGATAAAACTTTATTCAAGCCTAATTGAAAGGCTCATAGGAACCGTCTGGAAGTTGGACGTAATTTCTATTGTAAAACTTGTATATAACCCTTCAAACAGAGGACTCTTAAATACTATCAAGGTTACCAAGCATGTGATGATCTGCCCCTGCTGCAGTCCAATGCACTGGATTGCATCAAGTCCTCTGCCTGTGGAGTTAAAAGGAAGTTGTTGATATTCCTGCTCCACCACTACTGGCTGTGTTTCCGTATCCAAACAGTTTGTTGTGCTAAATAGTCAGATCACCCAAAAACAATAAAATACTAAAAAATGAAGGGTTTCACCCTTCACAAGAAATAAAAGAACAGGACATCAATAATTTTTACAAAATTTCTTAAAACTTATTTGAATTTGACACAATTACATATTTTTGCATTCAGACAGAAAAAAGGCAAAAATAAAAACTAATACCAATTTCTGGTTCACTTTAAACAACTGGTTCTGTAACTAAAGTTAGATTGATGTTTTGCTCTTTTTACTCACTCCCTTGCTGTCTCTTTCCCTCACCTTCTATGTAACTCACTGCCCCACACTTGCCTTCTCAACAGCCCTGTGTCACAGGTAAATGGAAGCATGCTGGGTTTGTTTGTGAGCAAGAATTCTGAAAATCTGAGCCAAAGACTGATCTGTTGCAGACAGATTTTTATTTGCTTTCATGTCTGTATACAACCTATATTCAACAATAAGTAAAGCATGCTCAATAGTTTGCTCATTCACAATTCAGTTACGTACAATAAACCAATTTCAAGTGATAAGATGTATTTTTTTTTACATCTTTAAAATGAAAATGATTTTAAATTTGAACATCTCTGAAAGCTTTATCACCTATGGAACCTTGTAACCCAACACATTAGATACATACATAAATAATTGTCTTATAGAAAAATTATACTTTTTATTTTTCTTTAAAGCAAGATAAGAAATAACAAGCACCTGATGGAAATAATGACACCGAAACTAAAAAAAGGGGTTGCCACAGTCACGCCTTTTTTTTTTCTTTAAAGCTAAGTGCATTTGGATGAATGTTGTATCTATAATTATATTAAAGGCTTCCGGGGATGAGGATGGCAGTCACACCTAAAAAACAATAAAGCTTTGCAAAACTTACAAATATGCTCACCATTAGCAAAGATTTTACCTACAGGGTAAATGACTTGACATCAACAATACAGGTCTAATTTATTAAACCCATTCCAGTCTGTATCTTGGAGGTACAACAGTTTTGTCAAAGCCAGCTGCAGGTGAACTGTGCCTGCCATTATTCCATTACTGAAAACGGACTTTTTATTTCTTTGCCTTTGTGGTAAATAACTGCTAAAAGCAAAATTCAGTGTTGTCAGAGAAACCAGTTTTTAAAAATGTGGTTGTATTAACGTGTTCTGATGGATTGAGGTACTAATCTATATAGTTGTAAATGAAAAAAAAAAATCATAAATTGATGATTCAAATCTTTTCAATTTATGGAAACAGGGAGCATTATCAAACTAATTTGTGATTACTTTTGGGTTTATAAAATTCTTGTCACTCAAATTATTTGAATCCTTACCTGTCAGTCCTTCAATGACCATCCTGCTCACCAAAATCTTACACTTATTTGATAAAAGCTTTCATCAGCAGTAGGCATGTAAATGTTACTGGTTTTAATTATAAAGCTGCTCTTACACTGTGTTATATCTTGTCATTTAGGCTGGTCTATTGAAAAACATGTTGCTTTAGTTTAAACATGAGAAAAAAAAGGGTATTTTGCAAAGCACTTATTACATATTGAAAAATTTGTCCCTTCTGATGCACTTCTGCTCTGAATAGTGCATGTGCTTTGGATCTGAAATTCATACTGTTTGTTTTGTAGGACTTTAATTTATTTTTTTCATATTTACGTTTCAGCTACAGATACATCTAAAAAAATTTGAAAATTGTTAACTTGTTATTTCTTGTCACTCATTTCAGAAAGTAAAACTCAGGTAATTAATTACTCATAGAGTGAAATATTTCAAGCCTTTATTTCTTGTTATTTTAATGATTATTTACAGTTAATGGAAACCTAAAATTCAGTCTGAAAAAATTTAACTATTATAAAAAATTGAAATATAGAAAACTCGTGGTGTCACACCCCAATCAGGTGCAACAGGAATAATTGCAATCTTGAGACGATTGTAAAACAACATCTATTCAAGAATTTGTTGAAAATTCATAAGGAGTGAACTGTGGCTGGAGTCAGCAGTTTTCTTTCTGCTCTCGGTGGAGGAGGACGCTTTTCTCTGTCTCCCGCACCCTCCCATACCTGCCCTGCTTCAGCTATATGTCTTGTCTTCTTTTTGCAGCCTCTTTTTGCATATCTTCCAAAATTCTGAGTTATGGATTTGGTCAGCTGGTCTCTCAATGCAATTGATCAAATTTTCTCGACGAGAAGACAGGGTGAAGGGGAACCCTCTTGTCCAGATGGGACATTTTTCTCCGGATACACGATGGACTCCTGGCAGAAGTGGAGGATTGTGTGTCTGTCAATATTGTCAGTCGAGGATGTCGAAGATGTGTACACAATTGGATGTTTGATAACAGGATTTCTGCTTTTTGGAGTTGGCAGTTACCTGGCATATTGAGAAATTCGAAAAACATCGGCAGCTGTTCTGGCCATGGTAAGGCTGCCTGGCATGTATGATGGGATCTGCAGAGCGATCAACACTCAGACTAAGATGTTACGTGAGCTGAATTGCAGACTGGATGTGATCTTTACACAAGATCGCAGGCAGGTTGTGGTTCTTGGGGTCAGAGGTGAAATGGGATAAATCTTGGAGAAAGTTGTTTGCTCGGATCTGACAAAAAGGACCTGGAATTTGGCTGTTTGGATTCACCACTGAGAAGCACCAGCGAGACACTCAAGGCTGACGGAAAATTAAGAGTCAGCCTAACCCAAATAATTGTTGTTTTTCTGAATCTGGCTTCCCTGCACGGCCTTGATGGCTGGTTATCTTCAACTTCTCCTGGAAGTTATGTAAACATGACGCTCTGCTCCCTCTGCCCCCTCCCTTCCCTGTGGACATCTGTGGACCTGCTTAGAACTGTGTGGCCGGTTGATGAACATCATCATGGACAATGGCCTCTGCAACATTGCTTCACGGACTTACTCTGCACACACTAACATGCACACACACACATGCTCAAGATAAACATATGAACCCCTTCACACTGCCTTCACCGGATCCCGTGCATGATGTTGTTTCGTATATATGTTGCTTCTTTGTGCTGAGGTTTTTTTTGCATTCTCAAACTGTATCCTGTGAAGGATAAAGTGTGAAATGGGATTTTTTTTCCCCCTCTTCTTACCTAATGTGGTCTCTTTTCGCATCTACCTAAATGTGTGATTTCATCATAGATTTTCAGATTTCTCAGAAGTATTACCAGCGAAAGCCAAATATTATTAGTATTTAAAAATTTGGACTAAAGCTGTTTTTACACCAATGACCAGAGAATTTTAGATTTCTTAAAAGGATTGTATTACAACTATATCATACTGGTGACAGCCAAACATTATTAGTATTTAAAAAGTTTGGACTAAAACTGTTTTATACCAGTGACCCAGCTTATTTGAATGATGGGACAACAGCTGCCTCATACCAGCGACCTCAAGGATTAATATAATTTTTCTTCTAGCACCGGATGAATTCCTTACCACAGAGGACTTAATGAGCTAATTACCTCAATTAGAAAGATTGGATTATAACCAGCTCTTACCAGTAAACTCCCAAGGATTATTAGTGTCATTTGATTTGTTTTTCTGTGTTTGATTTTCTGTATCATTGTAATGTTTTTCCTCATGTACAGCGCTTTGAGTGCCTTGTTGCTGAAAAGTGCTATATAAATAAACTTGACTTGACTTGACTTAAGAGCTACTACGCACAGACAAAGCCTATACATGGGCTACAAATGCTGCATAATCGTGTCAAGCCACTGACTGAACTGTTGCTCAGTGGTCCAAATGACTTTTTTCAAATGAAATTAAAGTTAGCATTTCCCAGAATCTGGAGGAAGAGTGGAAAAACACAGAATCCACATTGCTTGAAGTACAGTATGACGTTTCCACAGTCAGCAATGATTTGAAGTGCCATGTCATCTGCTGTTGCTGCTCCGACTTATTTTCTGAACTCAACACAGCCATCTATCAGGAATTTATAGAGCACATACTGTGTTTTGTTGAGAAGCGTTTTGAAAAAGCTGATTTCATTTTCCAACAGGATTTGGCACCTGCCTACACTGCCAAACATACCTAAAGCTGGTTCAATGACCATGATGTTATTGTGCTTGATTGGCCAGCAAACTCTTCTGACCAAACCTCCATAGAGAATCTATGTGTCATTACCAAGAGGAAGATGACAGACACCAGACTCAACAATCCAGATGACCCGAAGGCTGCTATTATAGCAAACCTAGGGTTATTTTACACCTTACTATTTCGGGGACCTGTCAGAAACCTCTAGAGATGATTGTGCAAAGGATGTTTCATAGAATGAAGAATATTACCAACAACCCTTCAAGAGTTATTAAAGAACAGCATCATCAGTCAGAGGTTTATTTTTTTTTTTGGTTTGCTATAAGACAGACCCTCACAGGTGTTCCGTCCTGGTCAAAGTCATCACCAAACTTAATTAGCACGAGTTGCAACATTTAAGTCCCCTTTGGGATTAAGAAAGTATTTTGAGTTGAATTAAAAGTGTGGCACCTGACTTATCTGCTGATCAAATGTATACACTACAGCATATTATTTATAGCAAGGAGATGCTGGGACATTATATTCCTATGGCATCATGTTACAGAGGAAATACCATGGTATATTTTCTAATGTTAAACTATATTCAGTGAGAACATTGTTTTATTTTGATTGTACCTCTGACAGATCATCTAAGATGCTTTGCCACCAATGCAAGCAAATAATTATGAGACATTTCAGCCACCATAGAAACCAAATGTTAAATGTAGCTGGGAAAAGGAGGCTTTTGTTAAAAGTTTTTTTTTTTTTTTTTTTTACTACAAATAGAATGGAATGACAAAATGCTTGAACTAGCCTAGCAGCTAATGCCATGTAGTTCAACTTTTACTCAAATGTATGCCTTCTTTTAAAATCATGTGGTTTGTCTTTTTTTTCTACATATATATATATATATATATATGTTAGACTATTAGGCATTGTGGATGAGGGTCAGCTTATGTTAGGCTAGACAGCTAAAATAATAACACAAGGCTTTTTGCAAAAAGTTAACTAAGGCACAACCTCCTTCAAGTATTCATGATAACAGCCTCCGGCATTTAAACTGCTTTGAACTTTAGATAACATATCTTAAAGATAATTAGAGCCCATTAACATACAAATGGTGTTTTGGGTGAAAAGAAAAACAGAAGTTTTCATAAAAACCTATGTTGCAATACCTACCCTCATTATATGTGCTAAAACCTGCACGGCCATTTTTAACGGGTTTCTTTCACATCTCTCTCTGAATATAAAATAATGAAGCTAATGAATGAAAACAAGAGGGTTAGCCAATACAAAAACTGAGCTATAACCAACAGACACTTTAGAGAAACCATTTAACCTAACAGCCATGTTTTTGGACTGTGGGAGGAAGCCGGAGTCCCCGGAAAAAACCACGCATGCACAGGGAAGAACATGCAAACTCCATGCAAAAAGACCCCCAGTTGGGAGTTGAAACCAGGACCTTCCTGCTGCAAGGCAACAATGCTACCAATTGCAGCCTGTGATAAAAAATTGTAGATGCTTAGTTTTTATTTATTTATTTTCAAAAACAAGACATGTCTAAAAATGTATCAGGAGCATTGCAGCCAGGGTCTAAACGTCTTACAATACAATTTCTGCTGATTGCTGTGTGCTGTTTGTTTAGGTTTCAAACTATTAGTCGGTGCCATCATTTGATAAAAACGTTATCAAAATTGTTTCTGACCACTTGTAAAAACATTGAAACTGGTCTGCCTGGCCAAAAAAAAAGTTGCCACCAATACAAAAAAAGGTCACACACTCTAATATTTCATTGGACCGCCTTTAGCTTTGATAACAGCACAGATTCGCTGTTGTTGAGATTATGAATCTGAGAATATTATTTAATATTTAATATTAATATTTTTATATTTTATGAAATAATATTTTGGTCTGTCAAGGGTTGTCCTGTGAATACCAGCCCAGTAAGGCGATGGTATTAGGACAAAATAGAAAGGTGTGAGACGAGCTCTGACATTATTGAACAGCATAAACTCTGCACACACATGGAATGAATTCACACAATTTCTTAAAATACAAGAATTGATTAACAAAAATAAGTCAACTCAAAGTCAAACATATTTCAATCAACAAACTTTTTACTATGCTAAAATAATTCAACTAAACTACCAAGCAGAATTAAAGAATAAGGAAGACTCATGGGCTATGTACAATATAAACAAGTTGATTAAAGATGGTTGAAACTATGACTGAAGGAGTGAGGCAACACTACCATGCAATGCTTATGTTTGAGAACCAAGGATTATCTTGAAGAATCTGGAAATGAAGTTAAGTTAGTCTTGGAACTAACTTAGGCAATAATCAGCAAACATTTAGACAACCGTTCACAATGCACGATCAAATAACATTATTTTAATAAAATAATGTTTTAAAGAATGATCTGCTGAATAAAACCAACCTTCTGGATGACTAATTCTCAACGGGGTCTCATTAGCTGCCTTTATTTATTAAAATATTTAAAGAAATATTGTTAAGGGAAATGGTAAAATATTTAAGGACGTATTTTGGAAAAGGGTCAAATCTTTCTGGAGAAATGGGGCTTAATGGTGTTTACTTAGTTATCAAATTTAGTAAAATGATGTTAGGGACACATTGTTTACTGGATTGAAAACTAAACCTTACTGGGTAAATATTATTTGGCAGCAAGCACTGTCCTTACCTGTTAGCAGTTGAAGCTAACAAAGAAGCTGATAGCTTAGCACCAGAATCAAACACACACCTTTAAAAATACCGTCAATAAAAGGGTTAAAATACGTTTTGGCCAATCTTCTGTTTAAAATCACCCTTCAAGTAAAGTTTGTCTTAACTTTAAAAACATACAAACAAAGAACACCAAAATGAACATGTGTGCTGCAGATATTCTGCTTCAGATAGCTGAGTTCAACACAAGCAAAACCAAAGTTCATGAAATGGGAAATGTTTAGATCATTTCAATCTAAATCCTTCTATTTTTCTGCCCAAACACTTAACCTCATGAACTGTGGTGAGGAACGTTGTCCAAGGCGGCGAAGTTTGAAGTAATGTCCACAGTCAACAAACGATTAGCTTCCAGCTAACTTCCGTAGCTGTGGATGAAAGACGGCTCGTTGTGTCTGCCAACCACACTGCATGTTACCACGGTGATGCGGCTACTTGTCCTTCTCTCAGGCAGGGGAAACCGCTTCACTTGGCTTGTAGAGACCGCGTCTCTGTAGGGAACTTCTCTGGGACAGTTTGCTTCTGCAGACCTGAGAGAGAAAGTAAGAAATGCTTAAACCTTAATTTCCCCGTTCATGAATGAAAATACCAGATACACATACAGTATTTCATTCGTACTTAACTTTGCATATGATCAATGATCGTATGACACTCTTGGATCCAGTTGAAGAGTTATGTCTTTTTGCCAGCAAAGAGACATCAGCGCGCTGCCTCTCCAATCCCAGTCCCACAAAGAGGAACAGTGGAAGAGATCGGACCTTTGGAAAAGGGATGCTTTTATACAGCCAGTGGCATCATGGGAAGTCCGCTGCTACCCCCCTTTCCTCAGTTGCTGGAAAATGCAATTTATTTTGAAAGTTCCAGAAGAGTCTGTACCAGAGTTTAGTGTTGAAATCCATGGCGGGGTCCCAACATCACCCCTTTTAGTTCCAAAGAATGGGATGAAGTCCACAGTCTTTGGGGCTAACAATCAGTCCTCAGCCATGTGAAAAGAGTCACTGGGGTCCTGTAGGTAGGCAGAGTTCAACAGTTCATTTTTGGTTCAGAGGTTAGTGTTTGGACAGGAGTGAGGCAGGTTTGGGCAGAAATTAACACTAATAAAATGTTTTAAAGAGAAAAAACAAAACAAAAACAAAAGTCATGTAATAATTTTCACACCATAATAATACTGCTTTTAAACCTTAATTTCTGAAGTTCAAAACCATAAGAAAGGAAAAGATTAAAACAGAATATAGGGTGTTGGAAATTATTTAACATTTTCATACCTTGTCTGATAGATTTTACAGGGTTGATTCTGGACTGCAACGGCTTTCCATGTCTTTTAGGAACGCCATTACCTCAGTTAATAATACACCTGCAGATCATCTCAAACTCCTCCTTTGTGATGACATGATCACCAACCTTACAATTCAATGTTGCACTGTGAAAAGGTGTTTGTCTTTTAACTGGCTGCTTGTCTTTTGGCTGATGTCAGTTACCACCCCCCTGGTTCTGTTGCATCACTTTGGGAGTTCTTTTTAGGTCTGTTCTCTGTTTGAATGTTTAACACTCTAACTTTGCCTTTTCCTTCTCTGTCTGAACGGACACGTGTTTCCTACACAAGCTGAGCATATCTACGAGTCTCCTGCATGGAGAGATTCTCTGTTATGCAATGCATGGTCACTTCATACTGCACGCTAATGTGGAGGTTGTGAAGAAACAAAGACTTAAAAGTGTTGTCTTCTTCAAGACCTGGAGTATAACATCCCTGAAAATAAGCAGTGTTTAAACAGTGGAAATATTCTCTGGGAGGTTCATCTTGTTTTTGCAAAAGTGTCAAAGCATTAATAGTGGCAGCTGCTTCATCTCTGTCAACATAGTACTCTTCTCTAAGAGCCTGACAGAAAGCTGGATGGCTGTCAACAATTTCGGGACGAAGTTTTTATGAACACATGAACACTCTTAGCTGTTGTTTTCCAAATAAGCCTCAGCTTCTCACAATCAGAAGGAAAACGCAAGTCAAGAAGACAATGTTCAACCTCAAACAGGTAAGCATCAATATTTGACTCCTGGCTACCTGGATCAAAAACCTCTATGTCCTTAACAAGGAATAAAAGCTGTTTGAAATGGACACTATGCTCCCAAGGTGGACCACGTCCATCTGAGAAGTCATGCTTGTTAGGTTCATGAAATGGTAGAAGAAAACAAGTTTTCTCATAATTTAAATGAGAGCTTTCTAATGAATGGTTTCGTGCAAGTGGTGGTGGGTCAGGTTGGATTGAGTCACCTGAGAGCCATGTGTGTCTCTCCTGGCCCCTAGGGGTCGGCAGAGTCAGAAGGGAGAGGGGTGCCAATCAGGCCAGAAGGGTGCTCCTCCAACTGAATTGGACCACTTGTGCACGCTGAGTCCGGCACTTGGTCATCTTGGTGGTTGTTCACTGCAATGGGATTTGGCAGGACACCACTGGAGACCATCTGACTTCCAACATTTCTGTTAAGGTCTGTGGAAGTAAGTTGGACACTTTGGCTAAATTTAGAAAGGGGAGACTCTGACCTAGGTGCTGGATGCCTGCTGTCTGAGTCTGCCCCCTGCTGTGGCTGCTGTGAGTGAAAATGCAAATCAGGTACCTGAAAGGTGGGGGCCTGTTCCCCCCTTTGGGATGAAGCTTTCTTGAGCTCATCTGCCTTCAAGTCCACTAACTTTGCTTCAGTTTTCTTGGTCCTGTCCTCAGCTTTTGAGAGTTCAAGCTTTGCAGCATCCTCTCTTTCAATGGCCATCTGATGTTCAGTCTGTAACTGAAAATATCTTTTAGCTTCCAGTTGTGATTTCTGCTTGTACAACAAGGTAAGCTGACAAAGAATACCTGAAATCAGAGCCTCTCTAGTCAGATACTTAATGAAGTTTACCAACCGAACCTGAATCCTCTCATCACATGTGGCACGGTCAAACTGATTTAAAGCATCCCGCTCATCTGGAGACAAACGGATGAGATCGGCAACAGCAACCTTTTGCGTCTCCACGTCTGCGGAATTAATACTGGAGTTTGATTCCATTATTTTGAAACTACAAAACAACAACAAAGTTATGAGAATATTGCTAAAAGCAACATCATCTAACAAATGTATGTCCAGCTATATAATGTATTTTTGACTATACATATATTGGAAACATTTGATTGTAAAATGGGTGCATCGGTCAATCATTTAACCTGTGACTTATGACAACACTATGCTCTAAGTGTTACAATGCTACTCCTTTCTTTACGGATATTTGTGATTTTAGTATTAATTTTTCACCTTTCTTGGGAGGAATTAGTGATTAGACACTACTCTTAACCTTTAAGGGAATTTTGTTTAAAATGCAAAGGAAAAAAGAAAATTGCTACACCTCCTGAGGGTAATAATTGTCATTAGACTTTTGGTTCACCCCCTTTATGGCAGGGTGAATTAGATTACATTTGGGATTTAATCTGGCAAAAATCCTTTCTTACAGTGGCATTGTTTCGATAAGCTTCTGCAATGTCACAAGATTTATTTCCACCCAGTGTTGCATTAATTTTTCACCAAGATCTTGCATTGATGATGGTACAATCTGACCACTGTGCAAAGCCTTCTCCAGCACATCCCAAAGATTCTCAATGTGGTTAAGGTCTGGACTCTGTGGCGGCCAATCCATGTGTGGGAATGATGTCTCATGCTCCTGGAACCACTCTTTCACAATTGGAGCCCAATGAATCCTGGTATTGTCATCTTGGAATATGCCCGTGCCATCGTGGAAGAAAAAATCCATTGATGGAATAATTTGTTCATTCAGTACATTCGGGTAGTCAATTGACCTCATTCTTTGAACACATACTGTTGCTGAACCCAGACCTGACCAACTGCAGCAACCCCAGATCATAGCTCTGCCCCCACAGGCTTGTACAATAGGCACTAGGAATGATGGGTGCATCACTTCACCTGCCTCTCTTCTTACCCTGATGCACCCATCACTCTGAAACAGAGTAATTCTGGACTCATCAAACCATATGACCTTCCATTGCTCCAGAGTCCAATCTTTATGCTTCCTAGCAAATTGAACCCTTTTCTCCAGTTAGCCTCACTGATTAGTGGTTTTCTTAAGGCTACACAGCTGTTCAGTCACAATCCCTTGAGTTCCCTTCACATTGTGTGTGTGGAAATGCTCTTACTTTCACTATTAAACATTGCCCAGAGTTTTACTGTTGCTTTTCTTCGATTTGATTTCACCAAACGTTTAAGTGATCGCCTATTATGATCATTCAAGATCATTTTCTGGCCACATTTTTTCCCGAAGATGATGGGCCCCACTATCCTTCCAGTTTTTAATAATGCGTTGGACAGTTCTTAACCCAATTTTGGTAGTTTCTGCAATCTCCTTAGATCTTTAATCTGTTTGATGCATGCCAATGATTTGACCCTTCTGAAACAGACTGACATCTTTTCCACGACCACAAGATGTGTTCTTTGACATGGTTGTTTAAGAAATGAGAAGCAACTCATTGCACCAGGTGGGGTTATATAACTTGTTCCCAGCTGAAACATAATCGCCCATGCAGTAATTATGCAATGGGAGGCTCGTACCTATTTGCTTAGTTAAATCCAGGTTGTTTTTTTTTGGCCAGACAGTGTACATTCTATGTTTGTTAACACAATATACAGTATCCTGCGGAAAAACAGAGTTGTTACCTTACTCTCTACCATTTATAGTAACATTTTCTCTATATTTTCAAATCTTTTTTTAACAAAATGTGAAATATCGGTAAAACTAATGAATTTGGACACAAACACCACAACATTTTAATACCATCACAAAAATGCATGCAGTAATATAAAGAAATATATCAGCACTTACTTGCAATCTTTTACAAAACTGTGGCAAGGTATTTCTGTGTCTTTAATAATTGTATTACAACATAAAATACTTATGCATTGCAATGCCAATTGTGTTAGTTTGACTGAACCAATTAGCAATTGAACTATGATTAAAAGGAAAAGCGTACTAACAGAAAAAAAGTAAATTTAGAATTTTGCACAGTGATTTCTGTAGTTTTCAACTGGCATAAAACCTTATTTTAATCTGAGATAAAGCTTTTTGCTACTATATTTTCATCACACCACAAAGGATGAAGATTTCATATTCTGTCAGTATTATTCTAAGATATACTTTAGACATCATGTAATATATCGATTAGAACAGAGAACCAATTTACTACCAGCTATTTATTTGATTTTTTTTAATCATAGGAGAGAGTAAGCACTAGTGAGGCTTTGAACTTGCTGTCTGTCAAATTGCAGTCTCGCTATTGCCCCCGGTGCTAAGTGCATAGACTGACAATATATTCTGTTCTCTGAGAAAGGAACATCAATGTGATGTTAATCACCAAAGTCATTTATTTCCCTTAAATGCTGAGGCCAGCTGCAAGCTGCAGCAATAACAGCATTTGATCTGCTTCTCCATAGCCACTCAATCAGGATATTAATTGTCAAGCAATGTCTCCATGTTATTAATGTTCACCAGTCATACTTTATTTAATAAAGATGCAACTGCATGTGGGACACACAACAGTGGCTAATATCATTATGTACCTACAGTCAACAGCATCACTGAACACATTAGTCTGATCAGCTCTAAAATGTTGCAGCACTATGAATACAAAATTTAAATGCCTTTTTGCTTCTCACTGAAGATATATTTGAGTAAGATGCATGCATTTATTTATGTCAGATCTAGTATTAGAATGCTGAAGACTAAGGCTAACATTTCTAATGTTATGTCAGGAAAAAAACAAAGCAAATAATTTTTTTTCAATGTATCTTGATTTCATTTTGTCCTTCCCCTACAGGATAACTGTGTTTCTGTGATAGTAATGAGTTATGGTAAGAATTAGGACAATCTTAATTTATTACATTCACTTTATTTTTCCAAATTAAAATAAACAACAAACAAATATTCCAAAAAATGTAAAGTATTTTGTTGTCATTAAAAATAAAACCTTGTAGACCGACGGGAAAAGTGGCACAGGAAATCTGGATCCCGGCAGCACAGGCAGTCTGAAGGTCGACCAGTGGACTGGGTAAACCCATGAAGAACCTTGATTCGAGGTTGACCAGGGAACTGGAAGAACCCACAACCCTTGTCTTGAGGTCGACCAGGGAATTAGGAGAACTCACAAAGCACCTTGTCTGGGGGTCAAACAGCAGGACCGGAGAACCTTGTCAGGAGGCTAACTGCAAAGCATTGAGAACCCTAGGTGCAGCTTGTGTGACTGGAAACCAAGGTGGAGCTCGGGAAAATGGTCTTCCTTCTCCCAGATACATTTTAAATTACTGAAACTGTTTTATAAAGCACCTGCACTCAAGGCTATTATTAAGTAAATAATCAAAGACTGCTCATGGCAGTTTACAAGAAAGTATTTTAAACACTTTTTCATTCATTTGCCAATTCCGATTGAGAGAAATCATAATTGGCATAAGTCTGTATCTACAGGTCAAAGCTTTACAAGAGATTAGAAATCAGCCACAAATCTCAGGTGGATTCATCATAAGGGTAAATTTAATCTTTAATTTTTATTTATTTTTTAACAATTACACATTAATATTTTACTTTTCTAATGTGACATCCTGATAAGATCATATATTGATAAAAATGCCGAGCCCGGGTGCGACACTTATGGTGTAGAGGTTAAGCACGTGACCCATTTATAGTTGCGTCAGTCCTCAAAGCAGCTCTCCTGGGCTCGAGTCCCGGACCTGGAGACCTTTGCCGAATGTCTTCCCTTCAATCTCTGCTCCTATTTCCTGCCTGCCTACTGTTGGAACATTTTTTAAATAAAGACCTCTATTGACACACAATATATATATATATATATAAAAAAGCTAAAAAGTCTAATATGAAAAAAAGTTGAAGGTATCCAAAAGGGTGATCTTACAAAGTGCTGTGTCATTAACAGCTCTAGTCCTAAGGCTTGTTTAAACTGATGTATAAGGCAGAGTTCTCTGAACAGATAGGTCTTAAGATATTTTTGCCCAGTTAAAATTCTGTCAATACAAAAAAAACTACGGCAAATATGAGAATGCAGTGATGTATTTTTGACCTGAAGCAAAAATAAAAGTCTGTTAGATGGTAATTGATCTTAGATATGGGAGAATAGGCAATATCAATATCCCAACTTTCAAGGGAAGGGTGAAGGGGCTTAAGAAATATCTCAAAAATACATTAACAGAATCAAGGAATAGCTCTTCAGAAGAAAAGCGAGCCTCATAAGCACAACATAAATAATAAAATTGCTGAAATCAAGTAAATAAGTCACATACTTTCCCTATAGAATGATGTTTGATTTGAATCAAAATATAGTTAGAGATGACTAGCTTGAAAATGTGCTTGGACTGGTAAGTAATTATCAGAGGCTTAGAGAAATCAGGCATTATATTAGTGTCGTCTATTTAAATTATTTAGATTTATCAAACAAACCTTTATACTTTAGCGTCAAACTCCAAATAATTTACAAAATTACATTTTTGACATGCAAACAATTAACTTTCACGATGAATAATTTATTTATTTATTTAAATAAGTAAATAAGTACAGGTAAACTTAAAACAATAAAAAAAACTCCAAATAAAATTTCAACCTAAATGTTGAAATGCTTGAAACCACCTCTAATTTTCTTGTTGTGCTTCCAAAAAGTGAGACTTTTTTCCATCCATCCATCCATCCATCCATCCATCCATCCATCCAACCGAGACAACCAAGCAACAGTTTCTAGCACATTGGATGTTTAGTCCCTAAAGAGTGTTCTGGGTCAACCCAGAAACACTCAAGAAGGAAGTGACCAGAAGGTATTCTGATCAGTTACCAGCACCACCTCAGCTGGATCCTTTTTTATGCACCCTGTCACAATGACACAATTTCTGCCTATTTTTTATGCTGAATAATACCAATGATGAGACACTTATCATTGGTATTAAACACAGGATGTATTTTCAGCACTGTCAAGGTTATTCCCTAAGAGCTATTGGACAAAAACTTGGCAGACAGTAGATGATCAACTGACATTTGCTGGAGACAGTTTTCTAAATTGATTTGACTCAATTTGCCTTTTTTTTCTTTCTTTGTCTGCTTTTTGTGTAAATAATGAGAAATTATTGAAAACACCCTCACTGGGAAATGCCTTATATACTGCTGCTCTAGCCTTCTGTGCTTCTTTGCTTTTTAGGGATCTGAAAGGAGAAATACTACATCATTGTTGTTAGCAGGCATCCAGCTGCAGCAATGAGAAAGGTAAGCAGACAACTATTCCGACTGGATTCCAGAATTGGGTAACCAGGACAATCGGCACAGATATTAATGCTAAAAAGGAGAATCAGCAGGTAAGCCGAGCCAGGACCAATCACTGGCACTGGCATTTAAACCTCAAAGACAAACAGTGACAGAGTTACTAAAGGTACAGAAGAGAGTAAATACTGCTGCTAAAGACATAACAATCATTAAGTCCATGTCATTGCCATGTTGCTTTTTTTACAGAATTGGCCAGTTTACATTTCCCTGTGAACTCAAACCACTTTAGATAGGAAAAAACTGTTTATTATTATCGGTTTATATGTGTTGCATTCAGTGTGTCGAATGTGTTTTGTTTAGCTTGCATGAAGGGCAAACGTTTGTCACATTCAACATCTTCGTAAGTTTAAACATTCAGCTGATTGCAGGAGACCTGTACTATATTAATGTGACATTACCTTCCTGAATAATGTGATTTGTGGATTATAACATCTCTTTAATATTGAGGATTTATGCTGTTTTTTGTCATGTTGGTGTATCTTGTGGATGATGCCTTAAATTAATAAAATTGTATTCATCCTGTCTCTCCTTTTTCATCATTGCCCATCTTTATATACATCAATACAATGTATTCCTATTACTGCTACTAATATTTTTCTGACAGGGATTGGAACTTAGAAGGTCAGTGGCTGCTCTCTAAATATCTCTTCATTTATATGGTAGTCTTACACTGCCTTTTATTTTACCAGATAAAATGCTTGAATTTTTTAAATGTTAACATTGAAGAGATGTTTTGCATAAGAATGTCCTGAAGAAAATATTTTTTCCTAGATGCATCCAGGAATTACATAGTTGAGCCCTATGCTATTAAAGCGAGAAAAAAAAAATCAATGCCATGTAAATGCTTTAAAATTGATAGCTTTACAGTCCAATAAAATACCACACTACATTTCATCACAATTACACTAACCAAAAACATTCAGGATCTCCTTGCTGGTTTTATTGACAGCAACAGACAAGTTGTCACAATCGACGTTCTTCAAGACAGTCAGGTAGAAAAGCTACTATACCAACTATATACTGTATTCTGACACTACACCCAAAACTATGAAACACCAAAGTGTTAAAAATTAAATCAATAAATGAAGCATTATGAAATAAGTATCTACATCAATAAATAATAGATAATGATTTAATGTGACAATGACATTTTGAAATAATTGAAGGCACATTAAATTCTCAGCTCTTTATTATAAAATATATTTCATTTTCCATTAAAAATCAGCTTTATAATATAAAAGAAACTTCATATAAAATTTTTACCTAATAATTTAAATTAGTGTTGAGGCTATTTTTGTGTAATTCCAGCAACTTTTTTATTTTATTTTAAAAGGTCATTTTTTAAAAGTGAGCTTTTATACCAGCTCAAGGTTTAGAAAGGATCATTCAGCTCTGCTTACCTTAGCAGATCAAACTGAGGGGAATAATTTACCATATGATGCCATTTTGAGTTGTTTGGATGACATCTTTCAAATGATTGTGATGATAATTGCTCTCCAAAATGTTAGCATCGACAACCCCATTGTGGATACCCTAAGAGCCACTGAGCACCGTGTCCGCATGGAATATGCCGAGCACAGCACTCAAGACTGAGATGCTGTCTGGCATAACCATGGGGGTTACTGCTGTTATGTTTTTTTGTTGTATTTTTTTCCAAAACTCTAGAGTAAAATATGAAATATTAAGTCTGGTTATAGTATAGATGACCCTTTAATATAATCTGAAGAGATTGTGTTGTCACCTCTCATGATTATGGAGAAATAAATTGCTGAATGTGACAAATTTATATGACAGATAAGCATTAGTCGGTACTTTGACCCATAATTTCTCCAAAAATCTAAAGTAAAATTATTAAATATTTATTTTTTACATAAACATGTATGTGAAACTTGTAAATATGTCATTAATATAAATGTTCTTAAGGTTGGTTTTCTGTTTCCTCTTAATTTATGGGGTAAGAATGCTGTCAAAAATAATGTGTATGTAAAGACGGAAATGTGTGCATATTAGTCAATAGTTGTGCATAAGTCAAATCCAAAAGAGGTAGTGTATATTTTCTTTATAAGAATACAAAATTGACTAACTGTGCTCCACTAACCAGCCTGAGATCACGTGACGCCAAGTTGCTGTTGTAAATTTGTATTCTCATAGAAAATAAATCGTATTCACAAACTGTTATAGCATATTGTATTCATAAAGAATAAACCACAACTGTAAACTTGAACTTTCTGTTTGTAATTTCTTGAAGCTGTAACATTTCATTTTGTATTCTTATAGAGAAAATATACAATACCTCTTTTGGATTTTACTTATGCACAACTATTGACTAATATGCACACATTTCTGTCTTTACATACACATTGTTTTTGACAGCGTTCTTACCCTTTATGAATTTCTCAATCATTGCCCGGATTGGCGTCTGGTCTGATCTATTACCGTAATGCACCTTGTATGCGTGAAGCTAATCTTTAAAAGAGAGCTAACATCAACTGGCGTGATGGTTGGCTCGCATGACCGCAGTGAACTGTGCTGGGTGACACAGAAAACATAACAGCAATAACCCCAATGGTTATGCCAGACAGCACTAAAGTCTTGAGTGCTGTGCTCGGCATATTCCATGCGGACACGGTGCTCAGTGGCACTTAGGGTATTCACAATGGCGTTGTCGATGCTAACATCCTGGAGAGCAATTATCATCTTTATCATTAGAAAGATGTCATCCAAACAACTCAAAATAGCATCATATGATAAATTATTCCCCTCAATTTGATCTGCTAAGGTAACCAGAGCTGAATGAAGTTAAAGAAACTACACCATCCCTCCTAAACCTTGAGATGACACAGTAGCTGCTCAGGGAGCAGGTACCCAGGAAACTAATCTCTGTGTAAGGCTCAGCCAATGAGGATGCAGGTCCAACCCATTGACACTGATTGGCCACAAAGTAATTCAGTTGTAAAGTGACATTATGAAATAAATGGCCATGGGGAAAAATCACCTTTATAAAATAAAAGCTGGCTTTTTGGAATGAAAACTAACTTTTAAAAAATGACATATTGAAATAAAAAAGTAAAAACTGCTGGAATTACATAAAAATAGCCTCAACAATAATTTTAATTATTAGGTAAAATTTTATATGAAAATTATTTTATAGTATAAAGCTGATTTTTGATGGAATATGAAATATATTTCATAATAATGAGCTGAGAATTTAATATGAATTCAATAATTTCACAATTTAATTGTCACATTAAATCATTATCTATTATTTATTCATGTAAATACGTATTTTATAATGTTTCATTCAATTCAATTCAATTCAGTTTATTTATATAGCGCCAATTCACAACACATGTTGTCTCAAGGCACTTCACAAAAGTCAGGTACATACATTCCAATTAATCCTAACCATTGAACAGTGCAGTCAGATTCAGTTATTTATTCAAATTGGATAAAAAGTTTATCTGTCTAAGAAAACCCAGGAGATTGCATCCAGTCAGTGTCTTGCAGCATTCCCTCCTCCCGGATGAGCATGTAGAGACAGTGGACAGTCACTGGCGTTGACTTTGCAGCAATCCCTCCTTCTGAGCATGCATGTAGCGACAGTGGAGAGGTAAAACTCCCTTTTCACAGGAAGAAAACTCCGGCCGAACTAGGCTCAGTCTGCCACGACCGACTGGGGGTTTGAGAGAACAGAGCAGAGACGAAAGAGAACAAAGAAGCACTGATCCAGGAGTACTTTCTATGGGAAGGAAAAGTAAATGTTAATGGATGTAGCTCCTTTAGTCGTTTCACCTAGAAAGAAAGAACAGATAAACTCTGAGCCAGTTTTCAAGGTTAGAGTCTGAAAGAGAGCACATAGAGTTAGTCACAGTAAAAGCTCAGTCAATAGCCATGTCTAGAAGAAAGAAAGGGTTAAACACTTTTCGTTGTCCGATGAGCTAAACCCTCCCTCCTACTTCCCTATGTCTAAAGGGATTGCTCAATCCAGCTCTCCATCCAGACTTCCCTAAACCTGAAAGGTTTTACTAAGCAGGCTTACTGAAAGTTCTGTTTAAGCTGGTGTCGGGAGATGACTCGCCTAGCCTCTGACAGCGTTCATACAAAAGTCTCGCCCTTCTTCAACTGGAGGTCTGGACGACTGAGTAGCCTATCGCAGTCATCCACACTTTCAACAGTCACTTTTGTTCACGGCTGCTCATTCCCTAATTTTACAACTGGCTCTTGGTATATGGGCTAGGTTAATTTTAGTGGCTCAGCACGAGCCCCAAGGACGCTGTTTTAACATACTTGGCTAAGGCAACCTATAAAAACCTCCTAAAATATCTTGGAACCAGGCAACAAGACTTTTTACCACCAATGAAAAACCAAAAATACGGTGACTCAAATAATTGAATGTCCACAATTTAACTAGAATTTTATATGCTTTCTTTAATCAGTAACACTTTTGCAGGGGTCAGTAACAGCTTAAATTTGGCAACACAAAATAATTTCAATAATAAAATGAATCAATCAACTCAACCTGTCTTTCCCTGATGCTGAAACTAGTGAGTTTGGAGAGGCTTTGTAGACGGAGGCTCATCCATGCACCTGATGGAGAAGATTCTTCTGGTAACAATGAGTGGTTTCTTGAAGGGAATACAACTCAATCTTCTGCTTTCTTCCTTTAAGTGGCAGGCACTTATACTCCAGACTTTGATGTTTAAACAGGATCTTTGTTGTCACATGTCTCCGAAGACAGTCGCTTCCAGAGGCTGAAGAGTTGAAGGAAACCCGGAGACATAAATGAGGTTGATTCAGGACTTCCAGAAGCCTGAAACTTAGAGCAATCAGCTGTTCACCGATCAAGTTCATTTCTGTTGTCTGGATAAAAAGGCTTTAGATGAAATCAGATTCTTAATTTTGAGGCACAGTCCTTTCTGGGCACACGGGTTGATCCTCTTTTTAATGCAGTCGATCAGTTGGGCTGTGTCTCTGTTCCTTTTCCATCTGAGCTTCTTTTCTCCATCCGATCTTGTTCGCTGGTCTTCTGCGAGGAAACAACCGCAGTTCCCTCCTTCAGCATTGCTTTTATGGTGCTTGATGCTTTCACCAGTCAACCATTTGTTAGGCTTCTCAGTTATTGCGCAACCTATTCAGCTCAGCTTCTTGGATATTGCTCAATACTTTAGTCATGGTCATCGTGACCTACTGATGCTGTTTCTCGGCCTTGGAGATGCCGATAATAGCCACGCAGCTGGCTGTAGTCGCATCCTCCCTTCCTCCCGTTTAGACTTCAAAAGATTCGATGTCAGCATGCAGCTGGCTCTCGTCACTCCCAGTCATCCTACAGTTCTTTCCCTAATCTGCTCAGTTTTAAACTTTACACAGTATTACACATTCCATTCTTCAGCTTTCAGCATTTACTTTAAAACACAGTTACAAAACCATCACTTCATTCTTTTTATTCATGCTTCACAAATGATTAACGTTATATCTCTTTCATATATAGCTGATTGAGAATGTCAAACCTTAATGTTTTTTATGCTAATTCTCAGTTCTTACCCACATTTCAATCATACATCTTTTGACTTCAAAGGTTCAAAGGTTACTAATTTCATTTAATACATGTGAAAGAATGTAAAATCATCACACATCATTGGATACTTGTTGTTTATACTTCTGCAAAAGATAAGACAGATAATATGTGGCTCCATACAGGCCTCTCCAGTCTCTCAGCTCCAGAATATGAGAACATGCTTGTTTCACTCTCTACTGCTTCAACTGTGTATTTTAATACTTATTGCATGGATTACACATAAGCATATTAGGATATTTATTGTAACTTTTATGGAGTTAACTGTGAGCAGTTACTGAATGTTGCATGGATTACATGGAAATATCTCACCTTATTTTGACACACTGAAAGACAGTGGATCATCGGTAGAGGGTGAGCATTAAGTTGTTGCCACCAGAAGCTTGGACAATGCCCCTCTCCAGAAAGGTGTCACAGGTAGACACAGAGTTAGGCCAGGTGTAGCTTCTAGGAAGAGAAAAGAGAGAGAACAAAGTTAAAAGCTGAAATAACAGCAAATAATGCAAAATTAGACAGTAGTGTGAGAATGTAGCGAAGAGGGTGAAAGTGGTCATTATGTCCTCCAGCAGCCTAAGCCGATAGCAGCATAACGACAGAGATAGCTCAGGATAACCTAAGCCACTCTAACTATAAGCTTTATCAAAAAGGAAAGTTTTAAGCCTAGCCTTAAAAGTAGACAGTTTGTCCATCTAGACCCCACTGATGGCCATTGTTATACTAAAAACCACAAGGATTGGGATACCTCTCTCTGTCAGATTGACCATAACCACTGGAAAAGTGCAGGGGTCATACAGGTAGCAGAAATGGAGGGTGTGTTTGCACCTCAACCATAACTGAGTCATCTATTTACTTTATTTTGAACACTTTGGCATTCCAAACAAAATTACATTTCTTGATCATTTGTTTCTAATATGACTTCTTACATGCAATAACTATAAATAATAAACTCATGTCAAGTCAATTCAATTCAATTCAGTTTTATTTATATAGCGCCAATTCACAACACATGTTGTCTCAAGGCACTTCACAACAGTCAGGTACATACATTCCAATTAATCCTAACCATTGAACAGTGCAGTCGGAGTTAGCTTTTTATTCAAATTGGATAAAACGTTTATCTATCTAAGGAAACCCAGCAGATTGCATCCAGTCAGTGACTTGCAGCATTCACTCCTCCCGGATGAGCATGTAGAGACAGTGGACAGTCACTGGCGTTGACTTTGCAGCAATCCCTCATACTGAGCATGCATGTAGCAACAGCGGAGAGAAAAAACTCCCTTTTAACAGGAAGAAACCTCCAGCAGAACCAGGCTCAGTGTGAGCGGCCATCTGCCTCGACCGACTGGGGGTTTGAGAGAACAGAGCAGAGACACAAAAAGAACACAGAAGCACTGATCCAGAAGTATTTTCTATGGGAAGGAAAAGTAAATGTTGATGGATGTAGCTCCTTTAGTCGTTTCACCTAGAAAGAAAGAACAGATAAACTCTGAGCCAGTTTTCAAGGTTAGAGTCTGAAAGAGAGCACATAGAGTTAGTCACAGTAAAAGCTCAGTCAATGGCCATGTCTAGAAGAAAGAAAGGGTTAAACACTAAAAGACAGGGCTATGAGGATCATCGGTAGAGGGTGAGCATTAAGTTGTTGCCAGCAGAAGCTCGGACGATTCCCCTCTCCAGAAAGGTGTCACAGGCAGACACAGAGCCAGGCCAGATGTAGCTTCTAAGAAGAGAAAAGAGAGAACAAGGTTAAAAAGCTGAAATAACAGCAAATAATGCAGAATTGGAGAGTAGTGTGAGAATGTAGCGAAGAGGGTGAAAGTGGTCATTATGTCCTCCAGCAGCCTCAGCCTATAGCAGCATAACTACACAGATAGTTTCAGTGTGACCGCTGACAATGTTTACACCTGGAGCAGTTTGCTGAAGTGCAAGGCGAACATTAGCATGTTTACTATGTTTTGGTATGACTCTTACAATTAAGCTTGTAACACATGTCTGTGGGGTTTTAGTTCATGGAAACAGAAAAAACAGGAATGCTTTTTTTTCCTTCTGAACTTAACGCTTTTATAAAAACACAAAATGAAATACACTACATTAAACACAGCTCCTTCTGCTGAGAGCTGCTTGTGTACAGGCTACTGTATGTGAATCAGTGGCAATTGCTCCAAGACTGCAAGGCAAGCTCAGTTTCCCCTAAAATATCAAAAAATAAGTGATCAAATATATACTGTTGTGTGTACATGTCATTGACTAAATATGTGCTACAACACGCTCAACTTTTGTTCAGAATCAGCTTCTTATCACTGGTAACGACCCGGCTTTCCTCTCACTCATTCCCACAGCTTCACATTGCTTTAAACAGTGAGTTCAATAGCGAAGCAAAAATGCTGGGCTTTGTCCCACCCATCGGACACTCAGCGTTTCTGGGGTCTATGGGGCAGTGGGCTGGCCTCGGCTGGCCCGGACGCTCAGCTTCTTCATGATGATTGAATGGTCTGTCTGATGCTGAATCCATTTTTGATTGACAGCAAAATGAGCGAATCAGCGATCTTGAAATTGAGCTTCCCCTCCTTGAAAGACCAGCATCCGCCACTGACGTGAATGTAGTGGGCAAAGCAAGTTACAGAAAACAGCCATAAAGGAAGCTTGAGCAACTTGTCTCTTATAATGTGAAAAATTTTGATCCTAAGCAGAAAACCCAGCTTCGCTGCAAAATACACACAAATGGTCATACCCGGTTTGTGAAAACATAGCAATTATTAATTTCAATGACTTTTAAAGGCAATACCTTGGAATTAGACAAGCATATGTACCAAGGTATGTTGATCACACTAATATAGACTGCAATAATTTGTTTTGTTTAAAATCTTTCAAATATGTGATTTGTGTGATTTCAATTACCTCTGTCCATTTTTTTTTGTTTTCCAAAAACGATGTTCCTCAATCTCATCTTGAATCAGTAGGTCTAATATAATAATCTAGTATGACAAACATATTACTGTTAATTTTATTCTTAAACAAATCTGTATATAGGGTTTAAAAAATTATTCTCACTAGCTTAGTTTTGGCCTACATTGAACTTTCATAATTCCTGTGGACAAACAACTTTGACATGTTCATTGAACATTATGGAGATGTTTTCATTTGGAGTAAAGTCAAATATGCACACAGAGGAGAACCTGTCTGATTGAGTGCTTATCACCATGACATCAAGACACTCCAGTAAACAAGGCTGCTGTCAAGCTGATTCTGTCCAAGATGACATTGTGTGGTAAGGGACATGTACTTTTAAACAATCAGAGGACAAGGACCAGAAAAATATTGCAGTTTCAGGTTGTATTTATTCTTAGATCACAGAGCATGTCTCCTCTGACATTCCCTCTGCTAATCAACTGATTTGATCATTTATTCATGGATGTGGCCGAGCAACCAACAGAGAATTCTGTAGGAGACCTGTCACATCTAAATATTTTTAACGGCTCATAACCCAACAGTTCTGGCTTGACATTTATCATCCAAAAGGAGTTTCATGTGACTGTAACTTTCTCTGAAGCATTCTGATGATCCTTATTCTGATGACCAGTCAATCCCAACTTTGGTCAATTTGGACCCCACAAGCTAAGTTTTATTTACAGACAGAAAAGAAGTTACTGCCTTCTGTCAAAACATTGTAAAAATAGGGTATCAAAACTTTGAATAAATGGACCAAAACACATGCTCAAAGTAAAAGGGGAGGGGAGGACATACTTGCAAGCCAAGTATGCAGTTTTGACACTGAGCTGATCAGAGTCAATGAATGGCTTTAGCAGTTTTGGTCTTGAGAGCAGGAGCAGCAGAGCCTGAAGACATATAATTCTCTATTAGTATACAATATACAGTCCATCCGGAAAGTATTCACAGCGCTGTATTATTTCCACATTTAGTTATGTTACAGCCTTATTCCAAATGGTACCAAATTGTCATTCCTCAAATTATTACTACACACTATACCCCACTATGACAATGTAAAAAAAAGATTTTTTGAGATTGATGCAAATTTATTAGAAATAGAAAACTCGACTTCAAATATATGTAAGTATTCACCACCTTTGCTTAACACTTGTTGATCCACCTTTAACAGAAATTACAGCCTCAAGTCTTTTTTAACATGATGCCACACCCTCAGCACACCGATCGTTAGGCAGTTTCACCCATTCTTCTTTATTTGCAGTACATCTCAAGTTCTATCAGGTTGAATGGGAGACGTCTGTTCACTGCTTTTACCAGATCTCTCCAGAGATGTTCAGTCGAATTTAAGTCTGGACTCTCTCTGGCCACTCTAGGACATTAACACAGTGGTTCTGAAGCCATTCCTTTGAGATCTTGGCTGTGCTTTGGGTTGTTGTTCTGCTGTCACCCCAGTGTGAGTTCAAGAGTGCTCTGCAGCAGGTTTTCATTCAGTATGTCTCTGTAAATTGCCGCATTCATCTTTTCCTCTATCCTGACTAGTCTGCCACTCCTTGCTACTGAAAAACATCCCTAGCATGATGCCACCACCATGCCTCACTGTAGGGAAGATATTGGTCTGGTAATGAGCGGTGCCTGGTTTCATCCAAACATGACGCCTGGCTTTCCCACCAAAGAGTCCAAACCTTTATGTCATTAGACCAGAGAGTTTTGTTTCTCATGGTCTCAAGACAGGCTGCTATGTTTGCCTACATAATGGGATTTCTTAGTTTTCTTTTTTTAATACATTTGCAACAATCTCAAACAAACACAGTACTGTGCAAATATTTTAGGCAGGTGTGGAAAAAACGCTGTAAACAAACAATGCTTTCAAAAATGGAAGTGCTAATCATTTATTTTCCTCAATCGACAAAATGCTGTGAATAAACAAAAGAAAAATCTAAATCAAATCAATATTTGGTGTGACCACCCTTTGCCTTCAAAAGAGCATCAATTCTTAGGTACATTTGCACACAGTTTTTGATGGAACTTGGCTGGTAAGTTGTTCCAAACATCTTGGAGAACTAACCACAGATCTTCTGTGGATGTAGGCTTTCTCACATCCTTCTGTCTCCTCCTGTAATCCCAGGCTCACTCCATCACTTCCAGTAAGTCTTTTTTTTAAATTATAGTTAGTCTATAGTATGTCTTGTTCTTCTTTACACTGCAGATAGTTCTTAATGACTTTGGCTGTATGTTTGGGTTCCCGCACTAAGCATTTTGTAAATTGATAAAAATAAACAATTTATAGTTCTGAAAGCATTCTTTGTTTGCAGCATTTTTTCACACCCGCCTAAAACCTTTGCACAGTACTATATACACACACATATATAAATACATATGTGATGCACAGAATCTACAGATAAATACGGACAATACTTTACTAGAAACTTTAATAGAAATGGGCTGCACGGTGGGCAGACGTTTGTAGCGATGTTGCCTTGCAGCAAGAAGGTCCTGGGTTCAGCTCCCGGCCAGGTCTTTCTGCATGGAGTTTGCATGTTCTCTCTGTGCATGCGTGGGTTGTCTCCAGGTACTCCAGCTTCCTCCCACAGTCCAAAAATATGACTGTTAGGTTAATTGGGTTCTCTAAATTGCCCTTAGGTGTGAATGAGTGTGTTGCCCTTTCATGGCCTGGGGATCTTTCTAGGGTGGACCCTGCCTCTCATCCAGTGACTGCTGGTGATAGCCACCAGCACCCCTATGTCCCTGAAAGAATAATTGGGTATCGACAATGGATGACTGGATGAACATGTTGTGGCATGGAGACAATTAGCCTGTGGCACTGCTGAGTTGTTAAGGAACCACAGGTTATTTTACTTACATTGACTTATCTGCATTTTTGGGTCCCCGTGAAAATAACCTACAGATTATCTGTTAGGTTTATGTCATGGGCTTTGCTTCAGAATACCCTCAAGTATCCCTTTTGCTTGTGTATGATTTTCAACTGCACTTTTTCATTGTACTTAACTTTCCATTTATATGCCTGGATACATACTGGTGTAGATTCTCAGTCATCCAGATCAAGGTAGTCAAAAAAGAAGTACAGATTTACAAGTTGAACCCCAGCACCAGCTTCCCGGCAACCCAAAATGGAAGAACTGGTAGAAAGTGAGTGAATGATGACTGACTTTATTAGAAATAAACTTCTAAATTTAGTAGAGAGGTTCTCTTTTGTTTACATGCATCTGATCCATTACCATAAAGAGAGTGGCCTGTGAGAGGAAAAAGCCATTTCAACAGTAAAATTAATTGGAGATTCAGCTTTGATCTGAAGTCAATATTTATACAGAAGACTGAGGAAAGGAAAGAACAACAGGTACCAACCACAGAACTGAGCACCTAAACAACACCCAATTAATCAAATAATGCCATAGTGCTACAAAAAGAAAAATTACATTTTATTGTTGTCTTTAGCTTCAAGATCACAAATCTAGTAAAACTCTGATCAGAGTCATATATGATGAGACAGTATTTGTGTTTATACATGTCTTTGACGGGACAAAGATCTCTTCTTGCAGTCATATCATTTGACATCACTCACTTTTAAAGACAAAAATGCTCCTGCATCTCAGATAAAGAATTCAGTTTGTCATTATTTTCGTAGTAGATCTGACCCACATACAGAAGAACACTCCGGAGAAATAGATCTAGTGAAAATATTTTTGTGACATAATCAGGGAACATGAGCTGAAGAATCTTTAACTGTATGGAGAGGGGGGAAGAGAACTGGTGAAAACAGGGGACTAAATTAGACTGAGCAAATGAGAATTCTGATAGTCAAGGAAGCGGCTTACAAGGTGGGTGCGGTCAGGTCGCCAGGGGTAGAGGAATACGGTATCCAGGTTGTCGAAGCTGAAGTTGTTCAGGTGATTTCCTTTGGTGCCGTTTGAATGAGTTTGATGATTTCAGGAGTGAGTTCAGTGTGCAAATACTTGCGTTGGAGGGTGGACAGGGTACGCTTATGCCTTGGTCCAGGAAACAGAGGAAGCAGGAAACTGCCAGCTTGGTCTGAATCCAGATTGAAGCAGTAGTTAGGAAACGAAGTGCTAGCTGAGCTTGTTACCACTGAAGGCAAAACACTCTGGCGTCAAAGTGCTGGCAGCCTCCTGCTTAAGTACTCTTCCAAGTAATCTGTAGAATAAGTCGCACCTGTCACCCAGCACACCTGAGAACTCCAGCACCATCTGAAACACTGAACACATGTAGCAAGCACAAAAACACAAACACAACCCAGATCCCGACAGTTTTGGGATTAAAAGTTGATATGTTGCTAAACAGAAAGCTAAATTTACAAACCTAAGGATAGAAAAAAAGACTTTGTTTATTCATTTATTTCTTAAAAGTGTTTACATTCAGCAGTTATTTATTGATTTAAAGTAGTTTTATTTGCACTCATGTTATGTGGCTTTATCCTGGTGGATTTACAATTCTAATGAATTCACAGAAATGACACTATACAAATGCATGGAGCCAAGTCAAATTTTACACAATGAAAATCTTCAAAATTTCTTGTTTAGTATCTTTATGATAAACCTGACATGTTTTGAAAATACAACCTTGTTCTTATTTAAGTAAGGAAAAAATTTGATCTCTCATAATTTACACTGACAAAGCTTCAGGTTTGCAAAAGAACTAGCATAGTGAAAAGATAAAGAGCTGCAAGTTGCACACAGTAGCACGGAGTTCATCGGTAAAATATTCACATGCTGAGAATTATTCTTGAAATGTTCATAAACAATGTTCACCATGTTTCCATTTGGAATGCATTTTATTTGTGATTTTCTGCTGACATTTCTCGCAATATTGTCCCCCCTTCATTTGTCATTTCTCCAATCTGTCTCAAAGCTTCTTCCTTTACAATTCTGACATCCAAATATTTGCATAGTATATAGTAATATAAAAGATGAATGTACAGTATGAGTAAATGGAATGTCCAGGTTAAAACTCTTTGTTGAAGAGCCCAGTGGCTGCTAACATGCATGAGTACCTGTCACATTCTGTCCTGCACCTTGAAGGTATCAGTCTGTGGCTGAAGGTGATTCTCTCTGAAATGCCTAAAGCCTTAAGTGGGTGTGAGTCATATAATGCTGAGTTTTGGTTGGACGAATGTGCAGATCAACAGCAGCATGGTGAGTTGCAAAGCTTCTTTTAATAATAATAATAATAATAAAAAACATGGACCTGAAGTAGGTCGTAGCCAGGAGGAACCAGTGGAGAACAAAGAAAACCATGGAGTGTTGAGGTAGGGAGGAGAGTGGACCAATGCACAATGGGAGCTAATCAGGAGAAAATCAGGAGCAGGAGGGAGGCCAATTTACACAGATGAGCGAAGTAGCAGAAACATCTAAATACTAGAATAAATCACGACCCTAAACTGCAAAGAAAGAAACAAAACAACAGCAACTATAAAACAGGGGAGGGCAGGGAAAACAGATAAAAAACTCAAACAACAAACTCCTAACACAGGCAGATCCTGACAGTGTGATAGCGACTTCATCCTCCGGCACCTGGACTCCACAGGAACCTATGCCAGGATGCTGTTTGTGGATTTCAGCTCTGCCTTCAACACCATCGTCCCAGCTCTGCTCCAGGAGAAGCTCTCCCAGCTGAGTGTGCCCGACTCCACCTGCAGGTGGATCACTGACTTCCTGTCTGACAGGAAGCAGCGCGTGAGGCTGGGGAAGCACGTCTCTGACTCCCTGACCATCAGCACCGGTTCCCCCCAAGGCTGTGTTCTCTCTCCTCTGCTCTTCTCCCTGTACACCAACAGCTGCACCTCCAGTCACCAGTCTGTCAAGCTTCTGAAGTTTGCGGACGACACCACCCTGATCGGACTCATCTCTGATGGTGACGAGTCCGCGTACAGATGGGAAGTGGACCATCTGTTGGACTGGTGCAGCCAGAACAGCCTTGAGCTCAACGCTCTAAAGACAGTGGAGATGGTTGTGGACTTCAGGCAGAACCCAGCCCCACCTGCCCCCATCACCCTCTGTGACTCCACAATTGACACTGTGGAATCTTTCCGCTTCCTGGGAACCATCATCTCCCAGGATCTCAAGTGGGAGCCAAACATCAGCTCCCTCATCAAGAAAGCCCAGCAGAGGATGTTCTTCCTGCGGCAGCTGAAGAAATTCAACCTGCCAAAGACTATGATGGTGCACTTCTACACAGCCATCATTGAGTCCATCCTCACCTCCTCCATCACCATCTGGTACGCCGCTGCTACAGCCAAGGATAAGGGCAGGCTGCAGCGTGTCATTCGGTCTGCTGAGAAGGTGATTGGCTGCAGTCTACTGTCGCTCCAGGAACTGTACACCTCCAGGACCCTGAAGCGGGCAGGGAAGATTCTGGCTGATCCCTCCCACCCTGGTCACAGACTCTTTGAGACTCTCCCCTCTGGCAGGAGGCTGCGGTCCATCCGGACCAAAACCTCACGCCACAAGAACAGTTTTTTCCCATCTGCCACCAGCCTGGTTAACAAAGCCCGGAAACCACCCTGACATTCCCCCTTTCCCCCACACCCCCCCTTTTTTTGCTGACAGGACACTTGTAACCTGTAACTCTATGTGTTACATTAACGCTCAGCTTGGACTCCTGCTTACTTGCACTGCTTTACTTGCACAATGATCACCTGCACTGTTGTATTGCTCTTGCATCTTATACTGCTCTATATTTACTCTCACTCACTTAAAACTGTGCACTTATATTTATATTATATTGTAGATATGTTTGTACTGTTTAACTTGTACTGTATTGCACCGACTATGCCAAAACAAATTCCTTGTATGTCCAAAAACGTACTTGGCAATAAAGCTTTTCTGATTCTGATTCTGATTCTGATAGACTAATATAGATAAATCTGATGATGAAGTTCAATTTACAGAGCATTTTGTTCTTGTCTGCTACAAGTTCTGCTCCCCTCAGCAAACCGCTCCATACAAAAGGACACATAGCACCTTCTACCAGCCTGATAGAAGGTGGTATTTCTCCAAAGAATCTATAGGCGACTTTGACCCATCTTGTACAGTGCTGCCATATGATTTGTGCAGTCTAGATCACTGTCTAGTTGAATTCCCAAGTACTTGTGATTGGAGACAATCTCCACATCATCTCAATCTTCCTGGATAGTCACAGGAACTGGTATGGACTGGCTCCTTCCAAAGTTCACACACTTCTTGGTCTTGGTGTTATGCTGCAGGTGGTTGTGGCTGCATCAGTCAACAAAGTATTTTAGTGTTCATTTTCTCTGTTTTATCTCATTCTTTGATACAACTAATGATGCCAGAATGTTCAGAAAACATCTAAAGAAAGCAGCTCTCTTAGTTATATTGGAAGTCAGATGTTTAGATAGAGAACAACAACAGAGACAGGACTATTCTTTTTTACCTGGATCTTTTTCTCATAGTCATACTGTCAACCATCTCATGATTACTGTCATGATATCCCAAAATATGACCATGAGCATTGTTTCATCTCTGAGGAAAATTTTGTAGAGATAATTACCCTTGAGAGGTATTGAAGTCACATGTTGGTCAAATACACAACTCATATCCTGTAAATTCCTTGAGATGTTAGAGTCACGTATGAGTTGATTATCATGACCAATATTATTAGTAACATTAATTAATATTGAGTATCTTTACAAAAAATATCTTGCATTTACTTTTTATGCACTTTGAACTTTTACAGCAATTTTACTTGGAATATCCAATGTCCCAATCAAATGAATGGGAACGACCCCGACAAAACTCAACTCCTGAAACAGGGGAAGTAGAAAGTCTACCTAATCCCCTTTAAAACTCCACAAATTCGTGAGTTATAAAATAAGACCTTGATAAATAATTTTAAAACATTTTCCATATTTAGTGGGAAAGATATCCTCTACAGACAAAAAGTTTGTTGAAAGGGAAATGTAAAAATCAAAAAGCTACAACAAGCTTGTTGGACAATGTGCACATCGTTAAACTAAGTTTTGTTGAACCAATTTTCTTTGGTTGGAGTCTGTCACCATACCAGAATTTGGCTTGGCAATATTTTCCTCTGCCATACAAACGTTTTCGATCAAAATGAAGATACCTCTTGTCCACACCCCTCTATAGGTGACCCCATATGTTTTCTGTCAAATTTAGTCTGAATTCTGGCTGGCAATTCCAGAACGTTTATTTCCTTCTGGTGAAGCCATTCTGTGGTCAAATTTCACATATGTGTGGACTCACAGTGATGCTGAAAAATGAAATCTATCTTCATTTTCAGCTTTCTAGCAGAAATTTGAAGGTTTTGGGTCAAAACCTGGAGGTTTTCTTTTAAATAAATTAGTCATTGTTTCAATCCAAATATCCTGAGAATACAATACATTGTTTTCACAAGTGAAACATAACCAGTGGCTATTAGCCAAAAAAATCCTGCCACACCTTCAGTGCTACTGCTAAGCTCTTAGAAACCTAACTGGCTAGTTTTCACCTTGACTTTCATCAGTTATGTTCATTTTGCTGAACATTGAGGAGCTGCCCATAATGCAACAAGTAAGATTTGATACGAATGAGTATTAAAATGAGATATGACTAGTGAAATCATCTTGTACTCTGAATGTGGAATAATCTACTTGTGCAACAAATCTTAACGATTAGTGTTTATGCTTAATAACTAATATCAAAGTAGAAACTTGATGTTGCATGCTCCATGTATTTAATAGAGCATCTTCTAAAATTCTCAGCTTCCAGACATCAGTCAGAGCAGCTGCTGTTGCAGCAGGGAAGCTTTAAAGCAATATTCACTTAAAAAATATATATATTCTACCTTTCCACAGATGTATGGGAATTTAATTGATCTCAGAATTAATATTTGTTATTTATCATTTCAATAGTAAATAAATACATAATCCTTGTTCATTAGCTGCTTCCTGCAGAGTATCTAAGGTGTTTTCTTTACATATGCCCTTTTTACAATAACCTCCAATAAATCATTTTCTTGTCAATGTGAGGCACAGTCAGTTTTAGCAAATGTAATTATAGATATTCAATTCTGAAGGAGTGTGAGTTCTCACTCATATAACCTTTCAAAGGGTTGCCATTAGCTTTGAGTTTTCAACTAAATTTTAATATTGTTGACTCTTAATACACCGTCAAGCCAAGTGTATCTTTGACCCAGGTTTGACATTTGGAAAATAACTTTGCTGGTTGGTGTCTTGTTTAAAAAATATCAGGGCCTTACTCAAAGAAGATAGAAAGCGACATTATCAGAGAAACAAAGCTGTGTAGTCTTAAGTCTTTATTTTAATTAAGACCTCTCTACTTGGGAATGTGCCTATTAAAAGTGTAAAGCAGATATATGTCCCATGACTCACAGCAGGCAATCACTAGAGACATGAAATAGACCCTCCTTTTCTCTCTTCACTGCACTGAATGCTGGAAATTTGCATACATGTGTTGGTTTGTAAACATGGTAAAGGAAAGTGTGATAGTCTCAAAGCGAATTTGGGTTGCTTGATTTATAGCCACCTTTTTAGTTTCACCATGCATAGTAAAGGGGTGTTTACTTTAATTCAGAGTTCCAGCAGGGTTTCATATTAAGCTTGAAAGGTTTATCTGTAATCTAGGTTCTTTCCATACAGTCCATGACATATGGGGCTGAACCTTCCCAACACTGGAAGAAGAAAAGGTGATTTCCTTGAAATTGTTGATTATGAGGGGCTACACACTGGTGCAGTTGTTAGCACTGTTGCCTGTACGTTTTCTCTGTGCATGAATGGTCGTTCCTTGGGTAGTCCAGCTTCCTTCCACAGTCCAAAAATCATGACTGTTAGGATGACTGTCAGGTTGAGTGGTTACTCCAAAATGAGTGAATGTGTCCATGACTCATTGTCCTGCGTGTTTTTGTTTTGCCCTGTGATGGACTGGTGGGGTGTCCGGAGTGTATCTCACCTCTTGCCCAATAACTGCTGGAGATATAGGCATCATTATCCTCTCCCATGACCCTGGGAGGATAAGGGGTATAGACAATGGTTGAATTAATGTTATGAAGGGAAAAACAGGGCGGGTTCAGTTGAGAGGATCAGTGGGAGAATGAACAGAGGTCCAGTCATTGTTTACTGTGAAATATTTGACTGTGTATAGTCTGGTCTAGCACAAGTATAGCCAATTTCATCTGGGGAGGTCGCCATTAGGTCAAATTCAAGTTCTGTTTCTGTCCCACCTTATGACGAACAGGTAATGGTGAACATTCACAACGGTTTACAAGCCAGATATTTCTGTTGAAAATATATATATTTTTTATTGATCTTATGTAATATTCTAATGACACTGAATACTAATTGGAATAACAAGAAATAAAGGCTGGAAATGTTTCTCTCTATGTGTAATTATTATATATAATATACAAGTTTTACTTTCTGAAATTAGTGACAAAAATATTGAACTTTTTCATAATAATCAATTTTTTTTGCTGTACTTTATTTAATTGTATTTTCCAGTCTGTCACATATAATCCAAATTAACCTGTTAAGCCCTAAGGGGTTTTAGGGAATTTCTACCTGAAATTATATACCCTAAATAAATCAAGTACAGCTCCACAGTTAAAAGAGTATACAAACTTCTGGTACCTGTGTAAAGGTAAGACAAAAAAAAGAATATTTTTCCAGTGGAACCACTATTGTAACTGTTACTATGTCTGAATTTTTTGTGATTAAACAAAGAAAAAAAAAATTTTTTTAACCCTTCCCAAAAGTTTTTTTCTAAATTAACATTGCAAAACACTATGGAAACCCTTTGGAATGGTTGCATTCATCCACATCTTCACTATAACTGCAGCAAATGTGGACTGAATAAGTTGAAGCATATATGTTCCACAAAGGTTTTAGAGGGCAATGTGCCAGGCAGAAATGGCAGTTAGGCAAAGGGTGCCAAAACTTTCCCAGATGTGTTTTTCACCTCATGAAAAGTAAATAAAAGGGAATCTGGTCAAATAAAAATGCTGATTTCCATTGTAGGACTCCTTCTGCATATGACATAGCCTTTTGTTTTGACATTTACCCTGTGTATCATCAAAATGTACAGTTGCAAACATAACTGGAAGTTAACGGATTAACCCGCAAGCTAGCAATCAGTGGACAGCAACCAGCAGACTGTAATGTGCGAGCAAATTATATCACCATGGAAGGTGGTAGAAAGACAAATGATGTCTTGTTAGAAAGGTGAGTGTCTCTAGTTTGTTATGATATGCGAGTGGGGTTGCTGCAAAGAGAAAGGTGATTTTGGTACCGTTTTGTTTACGGAGTCAGCAATGTCTGAGGGACATTAAAATGTCAACACCTGTGTTTACGTTGCTGTAAAACTAAAAGGTATTTGTGCAAAACTAATTTGGGGAATTGTTTTGTGAACATTAAAGCCTCCTCTTGCAGTATATTTAAGAAAACAAAATGGTGGAGTTCCCCGGTTTTATAGACCGCCAAAAAGGGGCGTAGCCTAGCAGGTTGGGCTTATGTGTCTGTATTATAGCAAACTGTGAAAATGTCCCAAAGTCATAAAAATCTTCACTAAAGCATTTTAGTTAAAGAGCCAGTATAGCAGAACCAAAGAGACTGTGAATCTCTGGCATTAAGGCACCACAGAAGAAACGGTCACGGATTGCTCAGAGAAGCAACTTACTTGTAAGTCCCATAAAATCCCAATAATAAAAACAAAGTTTTGTTTTTATGAATATCTTTATTTCTATATGAAATACAAAATACATTTACCTGTTAGTGTCAGAGTCTGCAGTCTCTGGCTCTCCTGCTTACCTTCTTCCACCACCAGGAGCTGCTGAGGGCTGCGTCTCTGGGTGCGACAGCTGTTCCTCATTTTGATGATCATCTGGAGGAGTATATAGGGGACAGATCGCCAGCACTTCTTTGCCTGAGTGTTTTGCCTACAGCGGTACCGTCACCTCGCCAGATCTTGTATTTTGAAAATCTTGTGTCTGTTTGATTAAGATAAATTACTAGCCGTTTCTGTCTCGCTCTTTCCAGGTTCCATATTCTGTCTTTTGACTCAGTCTGATGGTTTATCACACCCTGCTTCAGAAGAACCCGGATCAAGTCCCAGCTGGCTGTCCGTTCTCCGGTACTCTTTCCTCGCCTGCATGCACCCAGTCCACCCTCCAACGATCCGCTTACTTGGACCCCGGGAGTTCCTGGTGGATTCCCAGAAAAGGCCCCCCTGGATCTCCAGACTCATTTGCCATCTCCCTGGCGGATCTAGTCCTCCATGCACACCGTAAGCCTTCTGAAACAGAGACTGTTAGCTGTCACTCACCAAGTACTTACCTGAACTGTTTCACTCTTTTTCGCAGTCCTCCGGTTCCTGTCTGCGTGGCTAGCCCTGATCATTATCTGTTCCAGAATTCTGGCAATAAACTGTTTACTGTTCTGAGTGTTCTTCCGCATGTGGGTTAAGTCGGCCGTTAAAACGATGACAGTTAGTTGTTAGAAAAGAAGGTACTTAGTTTTGAGAAAAGCAGCACAGTGCGTGCCAAAAGGTTACTTATTAAGCAGAGAAACAGAAATGGACATACAATAATATTGTACACACCCTGGGTTTATTTTAACAAGAACCATCTTGAAACACTACATTGCAAACATGTGGTGGGGGGTGATGTGCATACTCAGAACCAGTTAGCGAACACTCAATGAATTTTTTTTTTTTTTTTTTTTGTGCACAGGACCAGATGACACAGTCCTGGCAGGCACTACCAATCTGCATCTCTGCAGTAACAATTTTACACCTGGTAGTTTTTGCAAACTTACCCTTGAGAAAACTGGGATAAATGGATAAACAGCTGCTACTGCTTATCACTTCAAATGGGATGTTTCTCTCGACTCTTATCTTTCCATTCTTTCTGCCTGGCACAGCACTGCTAGTAAAAGGCTGGTACTCACTGTTATTATTGATACTGCAGACTATACAGCTTAACATTTTGCAACAGTGTGTGTTTGGGGCATTTTCTCTGTTAAATCTGACAGACGCGGTTAGCCAGATTACGGCACTTTGTTTGGGCAAATCAGACAAATGTCCAGTATCCTCATCAGAAATTCCCTAAGCCTCATAGAGTACTGCAAATATTTTTTAATTCTTTAAACCACATTTTTACTAACCTTTGTTCATGGCTTAAGAGTACATTTGCCTTAGGCTTGGGACATTTAAACATGCAATACTCACAAAAAGTTCAGGTGGAATTAATGGAAAACAAAAGTTCACGCTACAGTGATATATCATGAAAGTAGGGCATGTAGGTGGAAGCGGTGATTTTCTCATCTCAAACTATTTATTGAAACAAAAGCCAACAGTGGTGTGTATACCACAAAAAGTGTCTCAAAAACATGTTGTGCCCTTGAGCATCAATTACAGCTTGACGTCTCATGCTGTTCACTAGTTGACTTATTGTTTGATGGGGTATTGCACCCACTCTTCTTGAATGGCAGCCCTCAGGTCTTTGACGTTCTGGGGTACAGAATTATGAGCCACTATGGGATTACGGTCTGGAGAAAGTGCAGGCCACTCCATTCGATGTACCCCAGTCTCCAGCAGCCGTTCCCTAATAATAAGACCTTGATGAGCTGGTGCATAGTCAGGCCTGTGTTGTTCATGCAAGGACACGATGACTGGATTAATGGTGTTATTCAGGTAGTATGGGCTTGTCACCATACCATTCACAAAGTGTAGGGCCATTCTGCCTTGACTAGTTACACCTGCCCACACTGTAACATGACCACCATCACCAAAAACATGTATGGTGACGACAGTGGCTGATAAATAGCTCTCTCCGTAACACCGGAGAGGCCATCATTTCTGCACAACGTGAATCCACTTTCATCAGAAAACAGCACTGAGGCCCACCTCGACCAGTGGAAATGCTCCCTGGACCATGCAAGACAATGATGCCTGTGCCTGGTGGTGTGGTCAGCCACCCTTGCAGGTCGTGTAGCACATGTTTGATCAATGGTTAGGTGTCGTATGGGTCTCATTATGACAAAATGTAGACCGCATGATGACTGTTTAAATACCAAATCTGATTGAACCAGGACATTTGTTGGTCGATTCATGGATTACACTCCTGTTATGAATTTTGTTGTTAAGTTCCTTGTTAGAGAACAGAAAGTTGTGCAAAAATTACTCAAATACTGAAGAGGTGTACATGTGCATTCAAAGGTTTAGTGGAGGTCAAATTAGCTTCACCTGTGAAGGTCTTTTCACATCTAGGCACATCTTGAAATTTCACCAGAAAGTCAAAAATCCTTAACTTTTTGTGAGTAGTGTACATTGATGCCAAGGTACCTGGACTAACCACTTATTTCAAGATTTCTTTCAATTCCCACTTTTCAATTACCAAGATATTTGTTGTTAAAAGAAATGTTTAAGATGGGTGCTCTTGATGTTAAAATGAACTCTCATGTCCTCATAGGGACTTGAGACAGCAAAGACACAGGAACAAAAAATATAGTGCAATTAATCCTCCAAACTGCTATTTTACCAAGCTTTTGTTTCTGTGGTCTAAAATGTTAAAATATGCATTGCCTCAACACATGACTCACATAAAAATGATGCCATAAATTTTAAACATGATCAATTCTACATGGCTAAATCACTGTTGAAAATTTCCAAATGTAAATTTGGTTTGTTTTGTGTGTCACTCTGAATACTGAAGAATCTCATCAAGGGCTCAAGGATTAGTGTAATTTGCGTGCCTGCAACTATCTCTAAAAACAGAAGGCAACAATGATAGATGAGAAACTTGGAGTCAGATATCTGAGTGTACTCCCTGAAATTGGCTACAAGGAATATAATTTAAAATCAAACCATACAAGAGAGCTTTGATTTTGTAATTCTGTTGTATTATGACCAAAGAATATTTAAATAAATGTATATGTTAAAGGATATATTTCAGACATCCAAGCTATAGAAATAAACAATTTTCTAACCTTGATATAAATATACATTTTGTAAACAAATTCACAAAAAGATATACCAAGGCTATTTGTTGTAAACAGACAGTCTCATACAAGTGGTATGGTATAACAAATGCTGGGGAAAATGATTGTTGTTAACATGTCATGTTTCCTACGAAAAAGAATATTTAATCTGGACAAAAACAGAGCTTTACAACTCTGTTCGTGTTTAACTTTAGATAAGCTAGAGATCTACAAAGTGGTATATTTCAGAGGCTTGAGTTGGATGGGCAAGAGAGGAGACCTACATGCACAGTAATACAAAAACTTTTGTATTAGTTTGCCAAGAGTATTGATTTAGCAGTCAGTGTTTTGTCTTTTTCCTTTTTCACATGGATGTATCAGAAAAAAATCTAAATCATCACACATTGTATTTTACAAACTCTCACATCAAAACTAAAAGGTTTTGCATTTGAATACTGTTCTTATTTCAAATGAATTCTACCTTGTGATAATCCTGCTCATTATTATACAATGTAACATATTTAAATAATTTCAATTCAGTTGAAAGTTATGGAGCCCCGCAAGTGTCAGCGGGTATAAAGAAAAACAAAGCCGGTGGAAATCCGTGCTCATGCTTTACTAAACAATGCTCTCGGTTTTGCAATCTGTGCATACAAATGGCTACATTGTGTTCTCAGTTTCTGCAATCTGTCTGCACAGTTTTATAAACTGCGCGCTCAGTTTTGTAATCCAGATTACTCAGTGACATCTGTCAATAGTTCGGACCCTTAGTGTAACCAAAAGGAAGTCATATTACAAGCAGTGAAGTGTACTGATTAAAACATGGCAGTGCTTTAACTTTATACATGACAACAGATCCACTGAACTTACCTTGCAGGTGTGGGCCATGCGTCTAAACTCTAAATAGATGTCACTGGGTAATCTGCAGGCACGGATTGCAAAACCGAGCGTGCAGTTTATCAAACAGTGCAGACGTATTGCAGAAACTGAGAGCACAGTCTTGTAATCCATGCACACAGATTGCAAAACTGAGCACACAGTTTAGTAAAGCGTGAGCACGTTTTTATCCATCGTCTTTGTTTTTTTTACCCGCTGCCACTTGCAGGGCTCCGTAGATGATTAAATGTAGTCAAGTTCAAAACAGGTGTATGTCCTAACAGTCCAGTTATTAGTGTTGCTAGTTTGTAAATATTCTAATTAATTTAAACCCATTTGCATTCAGTTCTTGATCCCAAGCATACAAAGGGCAGTAGTAAAAAGGAGATCTGTTTTAACAATAAAAGGCCCAGAATGAAGAATGGAAAGTAATGGCTGATCAGTACATCATAAGATATCTGCCTGTAAGACTGTATAGCAGTATAATTACTAATAACTTTTTGTTTTGCGATCAAATATTACTGAAATGTAAGTAAATGTAATGCAAAAAATGGTGTTGTCAGCAAAAAGCCCTGTGGAATTCCATCAATTACTCTGGGGCAGTCCATGACATCATTACAATAACTGCTGAAACTTTGTGTTGTGTTAAAGACTGATGCTGGAAAGCAGAGACATTTAATAAACCCTAGAGATGAGCTGCATGGAACTAGTACACTGCCAAGGTTTACCTGCTAATATTTGCAACTTGGGTAGCAGAATCAATTAATTACAGGTACAAGACTGTTATATTTTTGTTTTTGACTGACTCCATAGCAATATTTCGCAATCCAGTTAAATATACTGGACATGCTTGGGATCTAACCTTTTGTACAGGTGATGAAGATGTGGCTTCAACTGTCCTGGATCTGTCATGCCTATCTAAGCTCAAAGCACTAATGGAACGTGGTAGGGACTGCCGCTAAACTTTGGGATGTACTAGCAATTTGCAACCATAAAGCATCTGGTTGCAGCCTTGGTCAGCTACAGCATGTAGCTGACAATGAAGTCACACTAATTTAATTTGCAATTTCCTCTGTTGCTTAGGTGTGACAGGTGTTGCTGTTTCACTGTATAGTTATAATTGTATAATAAATAACTAATGAATTAGTAATTTATTTCTTTTTTTTGTTTTATATAGATATAATGGAACAAAAAAAAATTTTTGGCAACCAGGTCAATGCTATTGCTTTTATCCCAACAACATGTTTATGCTTTTATAAGAGAATTTTAATCCCTTAAATGAAATGCACCCCTGGGATTTACTGTAACAAAACTGTAATGGGACAAGCGATTGCTGACTACTTTGCCTCACTTGGTTTTTGTTTCCATGCACTTTAAATTCTGTCTAAATCTCTTTTTTTTATTTTCAAGTAATCACACATTTCCTTGTTAGCATATTTAAATCTTTTTTTTTTTATAAAGATGATATTGGGTCAATCATTTACATACAGTAGAATATATTTCATATTTACAGTTAAAAGTACAGCCTGTGGCACATATCATTTATCTACTAATGGAATATACACACAAGATAGAGCTGCTACTCAGTGAAAAACAGGTTGTGCCTCGATGGCCACTGCATTCAGGATAGCATGAATTTTGTAAAAGGCTAATTTTGTAGGTAGCTGTAAATTAAACCTGAGAGTCAGGCTTCGCTGATGACTTTCTGTTTTAAAGAAGATACATACAAGTGTTGAAGCAGTAGCAACGTCAACAGGGTAAGTTTGAGGGATCTGTAGTCTGTTGTATAGGCACTCGGCACTGGAGATATCAAAAATGGTTCTGCTTCTTTTACTCTGGCTAGTAAAACAGTCCCCTCTAATAAATCATCTACTACAATGAAATCAATGTGCAGGTCCGAGTTGTAATAATTATTTTTACATTTACTTGCCATTATTCAGACTAAAATCAAGGAAAATATGACAGAGATTGCATACCTCTTTAAGGAAAGCCTGTATTTAAAGCCGTTTGGATCAGCTGGAGCCTTTTCAGATAATTAATAGAGAATAACAATATTAAAACCTAGAAGTAGCTTAAATGACTAAGACTTCCTCTAGTACTGGTAGGATAAGAATTTCAGTGTAGATGAAATCAGTCACACTGACATGCTTTTCCAGAGCAAAAAAATGTGTCTATGTGCACACAATCTGTTTCACCATCCAGGTATGTTAATCAGAGAGACACTGATGTAGGTGAGATGTCATCTCATCTGCTTGGTATTCATACACTTATCCCTCTGGATACTATGTTATCCAGTCCCTTAGCATCATTCAGCAGTGACAGTGACCTGAAACCCAATAATGTTTTTTTGGCTGCCTGCTTGTAAGTAGTACCGTTTGAGTTTTCTTCATGGTACTGAATACCAGCAGTTTTCCAGTTTGCTCTGACTGCTGGACCAGTCTTTTTTAAGCCACGGTGATTGCTGCATTAAGCTCCTTTTGCTCCTCTGTAGCCTGAAGTATCACACTGTAATATTTTGTTCAATCACTTAAGGGAAACTGGAGAGAGAAAAACAAAAACAGGAACAGCCAGAGAATACCTGAGTTAAGCGCATGGGAATGCCTGCAAATGTGTGTTTGTGGAAGTGTGCCGAGAGGCAGGCGAAGGCGATGAGTGATATGCTGTGCTGAGCATAGTCCTTAGAGGGGGCACTGTAAAGCCCAGCATTAGCCCATTCTACAAAGAGACCTGGCTGAGCATTAAATACCATCATTATTTGAAACAATTCATCCTCCAGCATCATGCTGTTTCCACATGTCTACCTGAGTCATTTCACTCTTCCTCTGTTTTTTATTGATTCAATTCCATAAAGTACAGTTAGCTTTTAAGCCTCTAGGCCACAGCAGGAGATCATCATAGCAATGAGCAGATGCACTTAGGCATTATTGGGATGCATTGTTTTGCAAAATGAGTGTTTTAAATAAAAGTTTAAATCATTCAATTTTTTAAGCTAACATCTAAAAGGAAAAATGTAAATTTAAACTTATCAAGTAGGCACCCAGTATGCCAGTATGTGTTTGTGTACAGGACTGGGAACTAAACTAAATCCAACTATCAAAAGGTAAGTTAAGTATTCAAGGTCTTCACAGTCATACAACATTATGACCAAATATAGGCAGAATTAGAACCAGTAGGTTTATGTTATAAAGACAGTTCTATGAGCCAGTATACCAATCTCAACAGATTTGTATGATGAGTTCATGCACTTATGTGCCCTATCATCAACAAGACATATGCTTTCAGAGAGTCTTCAGCAGATGCAGTAATCAGTGTGTTTCCTTCCCCACCTCTCTCTGGGAAACCTTGATAAGGAGAAGAAAAAAATGTGTTGTCATATTTATTCATGGCTAGCTTTTCAATTCTACATTCTTTCATCCTCCACTGGGACTCTGCGAGCTCAGTCCACGCTACACCCGTCCTTAATGACAGATTAATGTTAAATGGAGTTTTGATGAAAATTCAACTTGGAAGACTCACCTCCACTTCCGGCTCCATCTAATTACTCCACCACGTTCTCTGCTCCAACCAATGAGCTCCTGATCCACATTCCTCTTCAGCCAATCATCCCTCCAGGCTTTGCTTTAAAATGCAGAATATCCTGCTCTTCAGCTGAGCTTCGACCCTCCTCCACCCCATCTCCACCATCAGGCTTCAAACTCCTTCCGACTCCCTTATCTCCTCAGGCCTCCACTCCACCACCAGTATCAGGATCCCGGGGGAAAGACTTCTCTAATTCTAACCCTAAGATGTTTATTCAAGCTCCTGTCACTATCAGCATCCATGTCTTCCACCGGGGTCCTAGCGTCAAAAGAAATCAAACATCAGCTAATAAACTCCTCTAATTGCCATCTCTGTGTTTCTCTCTTTTGTGAGTCTTTACAGGTTGAAATGACTTTCTTGTTATTCTATCATGAAAAAAAATATTAAAAGCATCGTCATTATTATTTTTTTCTTTGGTCCACAGGAGCCCCAAGAGAACAGTGATAGAATTACCTTCCTTTTTCCACCCTTGTAACAAAGTAGATGAGCATCCCTTTTGTAGATAGGCAATCATTTTCTCATCATAGCAGGAGAGAACCAAAGAGAAAAGAGAAATGGGAAATTGAGGAAAACTAGAGAGAATAACAGCAGGAAATAAAAAAAATGGCTGAATTGTAAATAAAGGGAGTACAAGTTGACAGACAATGACAGAGGGATAAAGAAAAAGTAAAAGTACTTATTCTACATTTTTGCATTGTGCTATTGTAGGGTTAACATGCAAAAGCAGTCCACAATCAATGTTTGCTTTTCCTATATCAACTTAAATGTCAAGAAATCTGTTTTACCTGTAAACACATAAAGCAAAATCCTACCATATGCAAGTGTATTAACTAAATGCCATTCATCCCTTTCCTTTGTACAACAAACCTTTTGGGTACATATAAATTTATCTTTTAACTTGGATAAGGACACTTGCAATAGGGAAAGCACATTTTGTTTCATTTCATTCATTATATGCTAAAATGAATGTCAATGCCCAAATTAAAAAGGCTATTTAATTGTTTTGTTTAAATGATTAACTACTTCCTCTCTAGTTTCACCTATTATATGCTGGATATTTACAAAGAGGATGGAATGAGTGAGAGAGAAAGGTACTTGAATAATGTGATGCAAAACTGCAGTGCAGTGTAACTTTTTAAAATGCTGCACTTAGAATGATTAGCACAACACAGCTACTTATTTCCCTGTATGATTATCTGGAATAAACAGCTTCATCTGCATCTGTAGTAAAAATGTGTTTATTTAAGGAAGAAGCTGCATAATTTATCATAATATGGAGCAATGTGTTTTGTTTAAAAGGCAAAACGATGGATCATAAAATACAGTTAACTAAATGTGTGAATGCATCCAACTTACACTGCTTTGTAAAAATATTATACCCCTTTTTTAGTATTTGGTCATGTTATTTTAATGAGTTTGTTTGATAGATCAACACAAAGTGAAAGGAGAAGGAAAAATGGTTTTCCATATTTTTCACAAATAAGACCCAGTCCAACCAATTGCCTTCAAAAGGTATCTAATTAGTAAATGTAAATAAAAAGCATCATGAAGACCAAGAAACAGAGCAGAAAGGCCAGGGAGAAAATCGTTTAAAGATTTAAAGAAGGGGTTGTGTTATAAAAAACATCCATCTCATTGACCATTCAATCCATCCTCTGAAAATGACTAAGATGAGACTAATAACCATGGAAAAACTACCAAGATATGGTTATATCATTAGCCAGGTGATGAAAGCATTAATGATAAAATCAGCCAAGAGCCTTACGGTGACTCTGTAGGAGTTTCAGAAAACCACAGGTTGGGTGGGAGAATCTGTTGAATGGGCAACTATCAGTAATGCAATCCACAAATCTGGTCTATATGGAGGAGAGGCAAGAAAAATAGCAATCATTAAATTAAATCCATAAGTATCCCTGTTAGTCTGATCAGGAGAGATCAAAAATGAACTTCTTTGTTGTGTGGAGGAAAACTAACTGCACATCACCTTAAATACATGTTTACTATGTTTCAACTGAGAGTGAAAAATAGTTAATTCTTCTTCACAATTATGCCCTTCTTTGTATTGGTCCCACAGTAGTGCATTTTATGATCACATAAAGTCCCAATAAATAACACTGATGTTTGTAGTTGTAATACCACACAATGTAAAAAGGATCAAGAAGTAAGAATAATTTTAGAGGGTACTGCACATCTCCTACCCCTGTGCATTTTAAAAGGAGGCTCTGCAATTCATTGATTTCATTGCATTTAAAAAGACAATTTGCTCACAAGTGGTTGCATATATATGATCATGACTCCTAAAGTTGACAGATTTTTACTAAGAGGACACAAATAGAATTTCTGCAGCTGAAATCTGCAGGAAAAAAAGAATCTTCTGACTGTCTTCTTTTTTGTCTGAGTGTGATTAAAGCGAATCCAGACAAACTGATGCTCTTGCACTAAAATGAGGGGAACACAGATCTGACACCATTTTATGACTATTTGTTTAACTGGTTAAATGTTCTCTAGCTGGGATGTATTGTCCATTTCCCTGCACTTTACTAATAGAAAGTACATTTTGATTACCTGTAACAAAAATGTAAAAATCTCTTTCCTGCCTTTAGTGGGGTTTTAAAACTATGTTATTATAACAGATTTTAAGTATATCATTTATTATGTGGAGAAGCTTTAATACAGAAAGATTGTAACTCATGTTAGAATAAAAGTAATTTTATAGTGTGCAAAACCAGGATTTTCCTATCAACACACAGCAGCACTGGTTCATCTTCATATCTAAAATACTTCCAAAAGAAAGTGAATTTTTAAACACACTGCTGAGTGTTTCAGTTGGAACAATGATTAGCTAAGATCAAACAGGAAAATCATGTTAATGAGAACTGAGATGGAGAAGCAAATGAAAAACAGATTGTCAAGACAAATGGTTTTTACTAATCATCTTACTTTCAATGTAGAAATTATTAAGAACATTTATTGTCACTTTAAACCTATTCTTCTTTTTGAAAATTTAAATTGATCAGGCAGCTATGCTGGTCTGCTGTTTATTAAACAGTCAGTTTATTATATCTAAAAGGACATTGAACTCTTCACTGACTATGGCTACAATCTGTAGTTTTTTATTTTATTTTGATCCCTAACAGCCAAAATAAGAATGCTAGCCTACTCTGACAATGGCTTTTGCTATTTTTCATGCTGCCAGATATATAAATCAAAGTGAACACAGTTGGAACACATCTTGCTTTGCACTGATACCACGTATGATCTTAGGTATCAGAAGATAAAATTGTCAGGGTGCTGTAGTTAGAGTAAAAAAGGATCCAACATTGAACTGGTCTTTCAGTCAGAGCTCTTTCTTTCAGTAGAGGTAACAGAGTAATAATAAAAGTTTCACAAAAGATATTTGCCTCTTAAAGATTCCTCCTGTTTAATTTAGCTTTAGTTTTGTTTTTTGCCCACACATAAATAGCTTTCTAATTTTTGGCAAATGTAACCTAAGTCAATACAAAAGGTAGTTATTTTAAAGATAATTTCATTCATTAAGGGAAAACAGCTATCCAAACCAACCTAGCCCTATATATAAAAGTATCTGTCCCCTTCGTTGAATCATGAATTAACTTTAATTAACTAAATTTCTTTGGAAAGCAGAGATAACTTTCACTCACCATGCCAGATTTTTGGAATCCAAAAATCACTCAAATTAATCTGTCTGGCAATATAAAGTAGGCTAAAATATTTGAAATAATAAATCATTTTGATGATCTTAAATAATTCTGAGAAAAGATAATCTGTGGACTGACAAGAAAAAGTGGAACTTTGTGGAAGTTGTGCTTCCTGTTATATCTGACCTAAAACTATGAGCATTTAAGGTAAAGAACACCATAAGGACAATCAGACATTGTGGTGGTAGTGTGATGCTCTGTTCAAGCCCACTTGGGTTATGCATCTGAATAATGATTTAAAGCATACCAAATTTTGAACGGTTTATCAAAAAGCAAAATAAAATTATTTAGAAGTCCACTGAAAAGCTCAACATCCAACACCATCTGCTCCATAGCTCCTGGGTTCCTTGTTCATTCATCTTAGATCCTTCTCTCAACACGGATTTTGAAAATTTCGCCCCGGACATCCGCCAGGGGTCATTTGTTGTGTATCCCTGTTCTTACTCTAATCAAAGTTTGTTCTCCCTTCCTTACACATTGAATTCATTGATCAGGATGACCGAGTGAAAAATCTTGGCAAAAAAGTATAGTTTTTTAACAATCAAGATAAAATGGCTTCTCAAGCTTATTAGGAGGTATAACATTTGCTTGTGCTAGTTACGTTGCTGTTTTGTGTTGTAAACATTTGGAACTAGGTAGGTGTTCCGTCTGCTTTTAAAAATAAAAAGGACTAATAAAGCTGAGTACACTGAATTGACCCATTTCTCTTATTAAATGCATCACCCTCAAATACATTTAACCAAAATGGAGTCCAAGCTTTGTAACTCAGATATAATCCTATGGGACAGAAGTGATTATCTGCTCCCTTCAATATTAAGTTGCTTTGTGATAAGCAAAGCAGTTGCTTTTGGATTTAAAACAGAAGAGAGCTTGCACAACAGACTAAAACACTAAGATCCAGAAAGGGAAAACATACAGTGAAACTACATAGGGAAGGCTGTTGTAAGAAGGTTAGTTTTAACTGCGAGCAGTGCCACATGGGAAAGCAAAAGAAAATGGTGCCTTTCCAATTTCTGTGTGAAAAGGATTGTCACTAGGCTAGTTGGAGCCTTCCCAGTTGATGGAAGATGAATATTTAATGATCCCTAGCAAGATGCGGTAATTACAAAGAGAATGTACTGTCAAAGTGGAGCACTTTGTTCAGAGCACACTGGTTTTTAGATTGGTGCTTTTTATGGTCCCTGCGCCTCAGGTGTGACACTGTTTGTTTATGGTCACAGGGAGGGGAGGTGATGGCAAGCAGCACTGACACAACTCACACTGTGATGCTGTTACTGTAAAAGTGCATAAAACAAAACACAAAACCATATTCTGCTCTGGAATGAAAATGTTTAAATCACATTTCAAGGATAACAGGCTTCAAAGACACACATTTTCAAAGATCCATCTATCAAAGATCTATATAAGGTGGCGAATCCCTTAACTGTATGACTATTAGTCATGTAGTTTGAGAATCTGGCCTGTATAAATGGCAAGAAAAAATTCATTGTTAAAATAATGTCATTAGGAGTCTCATTTCGAGTTTCCCACAAGCCATGTAGGGGACATGGTAAATGTGAATGATGATGCCTTGGTCAGATGAGACTAAAATTAAATGATTTGGCCAATATGCAAAATACTATGGCCCTGATCTTCAAAAGGTTTGCGTGTACAAAAACTACAATCTACAAACCAGGTGCAAATAGAATTGCAGATATAAAATCAGTGGAACAGCAGGTGCAAACATTTTAGCAAAGTTTGCCTTCAAGAATATGCACAACAAATCATAATGACCCAAACCCACAAATATATGGGATGAGAATATGCAAAAATAAATACTTGCCACCTGCAATGCAATTTATCAAAACTGAAATGGATTGTGGGTGTTGTTTTTGTGTCTACATTTATGAAAGGCATGTGCAAACTGGCACGCAAAAATGTTGTGCCATGCTATTTCACAAGCAAAACTGAACATTAACAGGTACCAGAGACCAGAAAACTTTCACAGAGCCAAAGGGACATTGAAGGAAAGCAAGTCATAAAAATAGGAAAAACTGTCCTGTGCCCTCGTTGTGGGCAAGACAGATTATTAGATTTTTTTGTCTCCCTCAATGTTCCATTATGGCTTTGTACTGCTGTACTTACACTGCAATTAAATTAATAGTGGACTCTATTAACTACTTGTAAATAGAGCCTTTAACTTCTAAAAGCCAAAGATTGCACTAGATTTTATTTAGAGGTATTAGCTTAAAACAGTGCTAAATGTAAATTAAGTTTTTATTGCAAGACATTTTGAAAAGTATGTTTCATTATTCCTCTATTTCATAAATAAATGGCACTTTTGTTGGTCCATCCTCCCAATGGTCTAAGAAAATGTGAAATAGTTGATCACCATCATGAAAAACTGCCCTATACTATGTTTTTTATTTTTTATTTTGTTGTGATTTGCACCTGACAAATTTTCCAAATTGTTAGAAAGTTGAAAAAGTGTCAATACATTTCCTTAAAACAAAACAAATCTATCATTATCCTATTCTTAAAGAAACTGTTTCAACTTGAGGAGTTGTAATTTTCAAAGCCTGTGTAGAAAGTCTTATTATATTTTTTCATTGTATCAGAACATAAAACAATCTCTCTACTTCTCTAACTTGAAGAAAGCATCTGATCTCGAGAAACATCTGTGACTGATTGATGGTTGAAGTGCATGGCTTCACAGACATTAAATGAATAAATGCCTTGTTGAAAAAGACGATAATTTGATGCACCTTCTGACATTTGTTAACAACCTTCAATAGGTGCTCAAAGATGAAATACTGTTTTCCCTTGTTTGGGTGAGGATCATTATGAGAGTGGATTGGATTTAGTGGCCTTGGAAATGTTTTGGACATTTAAGTCTGAGTTTTAAAACATTTCAGACCCCTAACCTAAATGGATAATGCAAATCACTCTACATAACAGTTATATTTCACTTTACTTTTTTTTTTGGTTTGTTTGTTTAACCATCCTTTTTACTAGATGGAAAGATTCAATTAAGTGAAGATTGGAGTCTTCTGTAAATTCCTAAAACTTTGCCTGAGTGTATTACTTTTCTCTTTTATCTGTATATCTATCAATTATTAATCTCTAACATTATTTTGTTGCTGTTTCTTTATTCTTGGAACCAGCTTAATTAATTATTCATAATCTGTATCAAAAGCATCACTGAGCCTTGAAATGACAAATGATATTGCCTTTTTTTCATCAATCTCTAAGTATCATGCGCATTTATGAACAAAGGTCAGATAAGTGAAAGTGATGGTTTCTAAAATGTAATTATCACTTCCATTGAAAGCAAGGAAAAAAAACCCTGATAATTATTTTGTAAGGAATAATGTGAGAAAATAAACTACAAAGCTGAAAATTAAAAGACTATTCTTAGGCATAAAATCTTTTTTAGAAATAATACCAAAAACAAGCATTATAGCAGCAAACCAGGCTGTTTACGCTCAGAACTTGCTCTTACAGGGTCAAACTAACAGAGCAACATGACAGCACATAGAGAGAAACAAGCCATAGTGTGCTATTAAATGCTCGACTAACCAAAGTTCAACCTGACCTGAGTTCAACTTCCCAGGTGGGCTGCTATGCAGTAATAAGTCTAACCAATCCAAGATCAAGCATTAAATAGTCAGAGTCACAAACACCAACTGGGTCAACAGTTCCTGCCAACAGTGTCTCTGACCTGACTTTAACCAGAGTTACAGGTCCCAGACTGGTTAATCACACCTCGAGCACAACAAAGACACACAGTATTAACCCTATGCATGCCTGTTCTGTAAGCCTTACGATATAAATATTAGTTACATCAAAAGCTTAGAGTTTTGTGGAACAGTCCCTAAGATCACATAAACAGACTTAAAGCATCCCCAATAACTGTTTGCCTCTGAATTACAATTTTATTGTAAGAGTCTGTAATCCATTATGATAAAGGTTTGCAACCTAAGGGATCAAGCAAATAATTTCCATTGTACAAAATGCAAGTAACATCTTGATACATAGTGTTTTCTTTTATGCAGAAAATTATACAAATGTTAAGAAAATTGCACTGTAGCCTATTTATACAGCTTATTAAGTAACATGCATGTAATCATAAGTCCTATGATTAAAGTAGTTCTCAAGAAGTCCAATACCAGTTCTTGAGCCTCGTTCAACTACAACATCTAGCAAATGGCCATCAAAAAAGCTGCTCTCTGTAAGCAGGAGAACCACAATGGCATTTTATGCAAACCCTCTTTGCACTGAGGCCACAATAAAAATCATCATCTGGTTGTTATCCTATGACAGAAAGCTAGCTTAAAAATGCCCAATTTATATGAGAAAATCATTACTTGAGATTTTATGGCTTAGATGCATTCATTCATTCTTAAATTTCCTACTTAAGTGTTTCACTTTAGGTCATAAAAACATATTTGTGGTGCTTTGAGCATTACACACATGCATGAAGACATATTAGCAAGTAGCAAGTAGCAAGTTATGCTACTTGCTAAAGAAAGATGTCTAAACCTCTTGCTGAGGAGTGTCTTAGGAGTACGCTTATGTTCATTGTGATCAAAATATGCAGATGTCCCAAACTGTAAATATGTGTTTACATATTTTTAGCGGGGAAGGCACAATATTTTTTTTTCCAAAACTATTAATTAATAGTTTGCTTACTTGATTCAAATGTGACCAAATATATAAAATACACTTTAGAATTCATTGCCTTCTTCCGGCTTCTACATGAAGCCCTATTGATTTGTGACTTTTCTTGAAGAGTTGATTAGAAAACAAAGTTGGTATTGATGAATGAAAGGTCAGTCTATTTCAAGGATCTCAGATTCCTCCAAGGACCAAGGAAGGATGACATAATCATGAAAGCCATGAATTGATTTTTATGTATTTCTTCAAATGCAGACAAAACAAGCACACAATACATCACCTTTAATATAATGGACAAAAGACTTGCTTCTGAAGTCACTTTGTAAAAAGGTCACTTTTCTAAAGATATGCAAATATTGCACAGCTTGACAAGGTTCCAGTCAAGACTTGTAGCAGAATACTAATCATAAAAACACATAACTTATTTGTTTTAAACGTAGCACATAAACTGAGTAGTCTGAAAAGAGAAAAGAAGTGTTGTTTTCTAGTAGATGCAATGTAATGAAACATTACAATTTTTTGTAGAGACATGTCTACAACCAGAAGGCCGTTATCTCAGTGTTTACAACTAAACATTAAAATCTGTTGCACTCGGTCAGCCCAATTCTATCCAAGGGTGAAATTGCCTATTTATAATTTCCATTATACTTGGTTTCTGAAAAATGGCTCTGATGATCTGTAGTAAGATAGCGGAAGTTATTTTTCTTTGGAAGTGAATTTTGATAATGCACTGTTTGATGAACTGTCACATCCTTTTTCCCCTAATGCTGGTAGCAGGGTTTATTTTAATGTTTCATATCTATGCCAGATGGAAAAGATGGATGAACGATCTTAATGTTAAGAACCTCAATTCTGGGACACCTGAGCCCCATAAATTGAAGAGAAGTGCTGTGAAGAGTCTGTGCCTACTAATAAGCCATTTGGAAAGCAAAGCACTTGAATGTCTGTAAGTCATAGTAAAGCCACTATACGGCATTGGCCATGACACCTAACTAAATAAAACACTAGATTATAATTTTTTTAACACTATAGTTTTGATGTGAAATTTTGTCTGTGCACAAGTTGTTATTTCCATCTTTACAAGTAAAACACCCATCTTTGTGCAGCAAAGAGCTTCTCTCTCATTGTAATTAAAGGAATGTTGGTATAAATGCATGTCCTTGGATATCACTAGCTGCCAGTAAAGAATCATCACTACATTCCTTTTATCAACTTTAGATACAAGTAACGTCAACAGCATTTGTCAACAACAGATGGATCAGTATTGCAAACACTCAACCAAGACAGTCCAGTGGATTATTGTTGCCCATATACGCTCCACTGCTCCAGCTCAAAATGTCCAAAGGAAGTTTAGCCTGATGTGAAACGTATCTTGGTGAATCTGTATTTGATTATTCTGTCTGTAATTTATATCAAAAAATAATTTTGTGCTTACACAATGTTCTTAATTTATCTATTGAATGATGCAGGATCTGCGTGTACTGTCTTAGAGATAATGTAAAAACCCTGTGAAAAACTAGTCTAATAAAATTATTTTAGTTTATGTGTTCTAATTGTTAAACTGTAGCTAAAGCATTCAGAAGGGCTTCCACAAATCCCTCATACGTGAACCAATCCATGAGCGTTAGCTAAATGCTCCTCTGGTGCAGTCACTTAAAAACAATGGAAAACCTTTTAGTATAGCAGACAGTCTCCTTATAAGTTGATCTATATTATCACTATGTTTTGTTACAGAATCATGCCACGTACACGAAGAGGTAGAGGCAGAGATGTAAATACGGGGCCAAGTGTCCCAGATTCACACGGCAACCCAGAGCAATGTGAAAGTGAAGGTACATTTTGTGACTACTGAGTTTGTATTACATAATTCAGTTATTGTAGTCATAGTCCTCTTTCTTATATCTGTTTTATGGTAACTTGGTACTAGTAAGTGTACTTGGACAAATGAAAATTGTATTTGAAATATGTTTATATGAATATTAAAATATAAACAGTTTTGTATTTGTTGACCTTCAGCAAAATGCATTTGCTCTGACAATGAATAAATTTCAAGAAGATTTTAAGTTATTGAAAGATAAGACTTCTGAAAGTGGAGACTTGTCTTCTGAATTGTTGGGTCACTCCTTGCGGGACCCGGCCGGGCCAAGCCCGAATGGGAGACGCGAGGCCATCCCCCAGTGGGCCCACCACCTGCAGGGGGAACCGTGAGGGACCGGTGCAAAGAGCATTGGGTGGCGGACAAAGGTGGAGACCTCAGCGGTCCGATCCCCGGATGTTTAGGCTGGCTCTAGGGATGTGGAATGTCACCTCGCTGGGGGGGAAGGAGCCTGAGCTTGTGCGGGAGGTCGAGAGATATCGACTAGAAATAGTCGGGCTCGCCTCCATGCACAGCGTGGGCACTGGAACCCATCTCCTTGAGAGGTGTTGGACTCTCTTCTACTCTGGAGTGGCCCACGGGGAGAGGCAGCGGGCTGGGGTGGGTTTGCTTGTTGCCCCCCAGCTCAGCCGTCTCGTGTTGGGGTTTACCCCAGTGGATGAGAGGATTGTATCCCTGCGCCTTCGGGTTGGGGATAGGTCTCTGACTGTTGTCTCGGCCTACGGGCCAAGCGGTAGTGTGGAGTACCCGGCCTTCTTGGTGTCCCTGTCGGGGTTGCTGGATAGTGCCCTCCCGGAGACTCCATTATTCTGCTGGGGGACTTCAACACCCACGTGGGAAATGACAGTGACACCTGGAGAGGCGTGATCGGGAGGAATGGCCTCCCCGATCTGAATCCGAGTGGTGTTTTGTTATTGGAATTCTGTGCTAGTCACGGATTGTCCATAATGAACACCATGTTCAAACATAAGGGTGTCCATCAGTGCACTTGGCACCAGGACACCCTAGGCAGGAGGTCGATGATCGACTTTGTTGTCGTATCATCAGACCTTCGGCCGCATGTTTTGGACACTCGGGTGAAGAGAGGGGCTGAGCTGTCCACTGATCACCACCTGGTGGTGAGTTGGATCCGCTGGAGGAGGAGAAAGCCGGACAGACTTGGCGGGCCCAAGCGCATAGCGAGGGTCTGCTGGGAACGCCTGGCGGAGCCCTCGGCCAGGAATGTATTCAACTCCCACCTCCGGGAGAGCTTTGACCAGATCCCAGGGGATGTTGGAGACATAGAGTCCGAGTGGACCATGTTCTCCGCATCTATTGTCGATGCTGCTGCCCGTAGCTGCGGCCGTAAGGTCTGCGGTGCCTGTCGTGGCGGCAATCCCAGAACCCGGTGGTGGACACCGGCAGTAAGGGATGCTGTCAAACTGAAGAAGGAGTCCTATCAGCTGTGGTTGGCTTGTGGGACTCCTGAGGCGGCTGACGGGCACCGTGAGGCCAAGCGTGCTGCGGCCTGGGCTGTGGGGAAGCAGTGCTTCACCAACACTGTTTATAGTGGGGGTGGGAGGCTGCTGACCTCAACTGAGGACTGTATCAGGCGGTGGAAGGAGTACTTCGAGGATCTCCTCAATCCTGCCATCACGCATTCCGTGGTGGAAACAGAAGCTGGGGATTCGGGGCTGGACTCTTTCATCACCCAGGCTGAAGTCACCAAGGTGGTTAAAAAGCTCCGCGGTGGCAAGGCTTCGGGGGTGGATGAGATCCGCCCTGAGTACCTCAAGTCTCTGGATGTTGTTGGGCTGTCATAGTTGACACGCCTCTTCAACATTGCGTGGCGAACGGGGACAGTGCCTCTGGACTGGCAGACTGGGGTGGTGGTCTCCCTTCATAAGAAGGGGGGACCGGAGGGTGTGTTCCAACTACAGGGGGGATCACACTCCTCAGCCTCCCTGGTAAGGCCTACGCCAGGGTATTGGAGAGGAGAGTCCAGCCAATAGTCGAACCTCGGCTTCAGGAGGACCAGTGTGGTTTTCGTCCCGGCCATGGAATACTGGACCAGCTCTATACCCTCTACAGGGTGCTCGAGGGTTCATGGGAGTTTGCCCAACTGGTTCACATGTGTTTTGTGGACCTGGAGAAGGCATTAGACTATGTCCCTTGTGATGCCCTGTGGGGGGTGCTCCAGGAGTATGGAATTGGGGACCCTTTATAAGGGGCCATCCGGTCCCTGTACGAGCGGAGCAGGAGATTGGTCCACATTGCCCGCAATAAGTCGGACCTGTTCCCGGTGCAAGTAGGACTCCGGCAGGGCTGCCTTTTGTCACTGGTCCTGTTCATAACTTTTATGGACAGGATTTCTAGACGCAGCCAAGGGCCGGAGGGGGTCTGGTTTGGGGACTAGTGGATTTCGTCTCTTCTTTTTGCAGATGACGTGGTCCTGCTGGCCCCCTCTAGCCAAGACCTACAGCATGCGCTGGGGCGGTTCGCAGCCGAGTGTGAAGCGGCTCGGATGAAGATCAGCTCCTCCAATTCCGAGACCATGGTACTCGACCGGAAAAGGGTGGCTTGTCCTCTTCAGGTTGGAGGGGAGTTCCTGCCTCAAGTGGAGGAGTTTTAGTATCTCGGGGTCTTGTTCACGAGTGGGAGAAAAATGGAGCGGGAGATCGACAGACGGATTGGTGCGGCTGCCGCAGTAATGGGGGCACTGTGCCGGACCGGCACAGAGCCGAAAAGCAAAGCTCTCAATTTACCGGTCGATCTACGTTCCTACCCTCACCTATGGCCATGAACTTTGGGTCATGACCGAAAGAACGAGATCCCGGATACAAGCGGCTGAAATGAGCTTCCTCCGTAGGGTGGCCGGGCACTCCCTTAGAGATAGGGTGAGGAGCTCGGCCATCCGGGAGGGGCTCGGAGTAGAGCCGCTGCTCCTCCACATCGAGAGGAGCCAGTTGAGGTGGCTCGGGCATCTATACCGGATGCCTCCTGGACGCTTTCCTCGGGAGGTGTTCCTGGCACGTCCCACCGGGAGGAGGCCCAGGGGACAGCCCAGGACACGCTGGAGGGACTATGTCTCTCGGCTGGCCTGGGAATGCCTTGGGCTCCACCCGGAGGAGCTGGAGGAGGTGCCCCCTGAGTCTGCTGCCCCCGCGACCCGGTCCTGGAAGACGACGAGTACGAGTACGAAGATTGTTTATGTGCTTTTAAAATTGATGATTTTCTATTTTTTTTTTTTCTTGTTTTGTTCCATAGTCCACAATCCACAGGATGTTGTACACAGATACCATGCTGTTCTAAAAGAGTTCAAGCGTACTAGGAGCATGAGCCTCAGCTGTAACACAATGAATGTGGAGCGAAACACAATTGCTCTGACTGCTGTAATTGGTGAAGTCATAATTGCTGCAGAGGGCGAAAACTTTGGACCACTCCTGATGTTCACTGATGATGACACTATCAGCAGCTTTGCAAAAACTTGCAAGACCTTCTTGGAGGAAATAATCAAACACATGAAAAAACAGTTAAAGCTACAACCAATTAGGTGTTAATTCAATAAGTGATGGTAATGCAGTTCCAACCTAGTGTTAAGGTTCTTGTTTAAAATTCAGTATTACAGAATGTTAGAGATAGCTTTCAAAGTCCTCTGTTAAGCTTTTTTTAATTGATTTATTTCATTTTTTATTTATCCATATGACAGGAAAGTACACCATATACAGTACAGACCAAAGGTTTGGACACACCTTCTCAGTCAAAGAGTTTTCTTTATTTTCATGACTATGAATATTGTAGCTTCACACTGAAGGCATCAAAACTATGAATTAAAACATGTGGAATTATATACTGAACAAAAAAGTGTGAAACAACTGAGAATATGTCTTATATTCTAGGTTCTTTAAAGTAGCCACATTTTGCTTTGATTACTGCTCCGCACACTCTTGGCATTCTGTTGATGAGCTTCAAGAGGTAGTCACCTGAAATGGTCTTCACTTCACAGGTGTGCCCTGTCAGGTTTAATAAGTGGGATTTCAAGCCTTATAAACGGGGTTGGGACCATCAGTTGTGTTGTGCAGGAGGTGGATACAGTACACAGCTGGTAGTCCAACTGTAAAGAAAAAAGAAAAAAGCAGCTAAGTAAAGAAAAACGAGTGGCCATCATTACTTTACGAAATGAAGGTCAGTCAGTTCGAACAATTGGGAAAACTTTGAATGTGTCCCCAGGTGCAGTCGCAAAAACCATCAAGCGCTACAAAGAAACTGGTTCACATGAGGACCGCCCCAGGAAAGGAAGACCAAGCATCACCTCTGCTGCGGACGATAAGTTCATCCGAGTCACCAGCTTCAGAAATCGCAGGTTAACAGCAGCTCAGATTAGAGAACAGGTCAATGCCACACAGAGTTCTAGCAGCAGACACATCTCTAGAACAACTGTTAAGAGGAGACTGTGTGAATCAGGCCTTCATGGTAAAATAGCTGCTAGGAAACCACTGCTGAGGACAGGCAACAAGCAGAAGAGTCTTGTTTGGGCTAAAGAACACAAGGAATGGACATTAGACCAGCGGAAATCTGGGCTTTGGTCTGATGCGTCCAAGTTTGAGATCTTTGGTTCCAACCACCTTGTCTTTGTGCGGCGCAGAAGAGGTGAACGGATGGACTCTACATGCCTGGTTCCCACTGTGAAGCATGGAGGAGGAGGTGTGATGGTATGGGGGTGCTTTGCTGGTGACACTGTTGGGGATTTATTCAAAATTGAAGGCATGCTGAACCAGCATGGCTACCACAGCATCTTGCAGTGGCATGCTATTCCATCCAGTTTGCGTTTAGTTGGACCATCATTTATTTTTCAACAGGACAATGACCCCAAACACACCTCCAGGCTGTGTAAGGGCTATTTGACCAAGAAGGAGAGTGATGGAGTGCTGCGCCAGATGACCTGGCCTCCACAGTCACCGGACCTGAACCCAATCGAGATGGTTTGGGGTGAGCTGGACCGCAGAGTGTAGGCAAAAGGGCCAACAAGTGCTAAGCATCTCTGGGAACTCCTTCAAGACTGTTGGAAAACCATTTCAGGTGACTACCTCTTGAAGCTCATCAACAGAATGCCAAGAGTGAATGGACCAGTAATCAAAGTAAAAGGGGGCTACTTTGAAAAACCTAGAACATAAGACATATTCTCAGTTGTTTCACACTTTTTTGTTCAGTATATAATTCCATATGTGTTAATTCATAGTTTTGATGCATTCAGTGTGAAGCTACAATATTCATAGTCATGAAAATAAAGAAAACCCTTTGACTGAGAAAGTGTGTCCAAACCTTTGGTCTGTACTGTATATTTCAAGTTATGTGGTTCTGTTCGTGCCAGAGCCAGGGGCATTTTACGGTCTCAAAACATTGAGGGCTTTATCCCAAATCCAGAATATTTAGATTTCAATAAGACAATTTATACGTAATTTAAAATTTAAATAATATAGGACATAGTGTACCAGTTTTGTCTCGGCTGGTTTTAGACTGAATGTAAATTATTGTGAATCAAACAAAAAAGTTTGCAATAATTTAACTTTTTATTTTTGTTAGAAGCTGAATGAAGGACAAGGAGAAACAGAGTTTAGGCCTGATGAAAAACCATTTTGCTGAAGCAAATAATGACACCTCTTGAGGTATTTAGAAAAGAACTTAATCTGAATTTTTGCTGACACAACTCAGAGATGTTTACTTTAGGCCAGATAAATGTGTTTATTTTGACATCTACATAAATTACCTTTTTTAAACGTTACATTCTCATCAAAGTGTTCCAGTGTTCCAAAAAAGAAAAATGGTATAAAGTTGATTTTCCTAAATCTTAGTCAAATGGCAAAATCCTAAAACACATTTATTTTATCATGCCAAGAGCTTTCGAAACATTTTATTAAAATTGTTCCTTCTTTTATGAACCTGTTCTCTTTTATCGCCATCTTTTCAGCCCTTCAATCCACTTCTGAAGGAATTTGGCCTGCCAAAAATAATAAATGAAACATTTTTCAACACAGTCTTTTGTTCTACACTGAGCATGTGAGACATTAGTGCAGTTCTTACTATTAAACACTTTGAGAGGAAAGGGTGTTAAGTTGTGGTGTTTAAAATATAGCATAGAGCCTCATCCTGGACCTTATCAGTACTAATATTACAGTTATAAATAACTGTATACATATGGTATGTATGTCTCACCTTTAGTAAAACTGTATCCTTGTTTAGTTAGTTTAGTTTATATAATATTACATGTGTAATTCAGGAAAATAAAATACTTAACTAATCAATGGTCCACCTGTGATTAATTGCTATGATTTATTTCTTGATTATACTTCATCTTTAAAGCCAAAGCTGTATGTTTAGAATCAGCACAGAAGATATGAAAGAGAAGAGGGAGGCTTACTTTTGCTCTTTCTACTACGTCTTACTGGCAGGAGGAGATATTTTCCTGGTTTATTGAGCAACACCTGGTTCTGTCTACATGTACATCCTTTGGTGTTTGCAGCAAGATGCTGCATATCTTCTATAAGTCTGTTGTGGAGTGTGATCTCTTCTGCCATCATCTGCTGGGGAAGCAGCATCAGAGCCAGGGACTTAAAAAAGCTCAACAAGCTGATAAAGGCTGGCTCTGTTCTGGGGACTCCTCTGGAACCTCTGGAGATCATTGTGCAAAGAAGGATTCTTCATAAAATGAAGAACATTATGGAGAACCCTGAGCATCCTCTTCATGAGACTGTCCTACAACAACAGAGTGTCTTCAGTCAGAGGCTTCTTCAGATGTGCTGTAAGACGGAGCGCTACAGGAGATCCTTCCTGCCCACAGCCATCAGCATCTACAACGGCTCTTTGAAGAAACCTTCATAATGAGCTACAACAACATTTAATTTCCCTTTGGGATTAATAAAGTATTTTTGAATTGAACTGAATTGAATGTAGAACTAGACTGTAACACTGGCTGCAGCAATGAGATGTAATGTTTTGATCTGAAGGACCTTTTAATGTGTTCAGCTATGTTAGGATTGAATGCTTTTATTTTGACTGAAGTAAAGGACCAGATATTTTCACATTATGATGCAAATCCAGCTAGAAGTTCACAGATAAGGTTGCTGCTGTTTTCTATCACAGACAGATCATTTAACTTTACCTGTAGCTCAGGTGAAAGTTCCTCATCATGAACCTGATGATGCTCATTAGAGTGAACCTCCACCTCATGTCTTGCTGAGTGAATCAGTGATTAGCTGCAATTTACAATTAGCCCATTTTGAGTCAGCATTCAGGTTTTTCCGCTATCTTCTCCTGGGTTATACCGCTCGGCACCCACCTGTTCCTGAACACACACACGCACCTGGCTCTCTCTCTTTGGTTGGCTCCGCGGCTACTCTGAAATGAGGCGCTCAGTGTAACTTTTCAGGTAATGAAGAAGGCAGGTCGACCTGGAGTAAACTGCTGTTCTGGACTTCTCCACAATGGAGTCTGTCTCTGGCTGTGCGCATAGTTGTGCATTCGCGCGCAAATAGCTATTTTTTGTCTTCTCCTTTTAACTCATTGTCAGGTTAGGTGGAGCGGGACGTGATTATATGGAACACAATTGAAATCTTATTGTTTTTCAATAAAAATGTGAAGTCCAATACCATTTTTTGGCTGCATCTTTTTAATACTTCTAAATTTCTTCTATCAAGAAGTCCGGGGCTATACAAAAAACATCCGGGGCTTCCAGGTCTAACTACGCTCCTGGCCAGAGCTGATGTAAAAAAAAGTAAACTGAATAGAAAACTGTACCTGCCATTTTGAATATAAACATTGATGACAATTTTTTTAAGGTTTTGTTTCATGTTAGTTCATGAAAAGGTTAAATAATAACACTGTACAACAAAATGTGAGTTTCATGGTAATAATTGTTTAAAATATACCAAAAAAACCTAGCTTTCTTTTATAGGTAAGTTTCACGTTACTTACTGGGTCATTTGTTGTGTTTTACTTGGTAATAACCTTGTACTTTGCTGCAGCTAGTTTTTGAACAGGTTAAATAAAAACATAGTAAAACCAAATGTGAGTTATATGGTAATAATTGTGCAATATCCCAGAAAAAAATGCAGACTTTCTTTACAGTACAGTTTCACGTTACTTACTGGATAGTTTGTTGTGTTTTACTTGGTAACAACTATGTAGTTTACTGCTGCTAGTTCATAAACAGGTTAAACAGGTTCATTATGGATTTGGTCAGCTGGTCTCTCAACGCAATGGATCAAATTTTCCCGACGGGAAGACAGGGACGTTCTTCTCCGGATACACAATGGATTCCTGGCAGCAGTGGAAGATTGTGTGCCTGACAACAATGTCAGTCGAGGACGTGGAAGATTTGTACATAATTGGATTTCTGACAACAGGATTTCTGCTTTTTGGAGTTGGCGGTTACCTGGCTTATCGAATGATTTATAAAACATTGGCAGCTGTTCAAAGCACACCAAAGCTGCCTGGAATGTTTGAAAGGATCTTTAGAGCTCTCAGCACTCAGACTGATATGTTAAGAGAGCAGATTCGCAACTGTACGCGATCCTTGAACAGAATCGCAGGCTGGCTACGTTTCCCGCCTCAAAGGTGATATGATTTAATCTTGGAGAAAGTTGTTTGCTCAGGATCTACTGAAAGTACCAGAAATTTGGCTATTTGGAATTGAAATTGAGAATGCCAGTAAGACTTTGAAGGCAGGCGGAAAATCACAGCCGGCCTGAACCAAAACATTTATTGTTTTGTAGGTGCCCCGATATGGCCTTCACAGGCTTCTTATCAAAGCATTTCTCCTGGATGGTCTGTAAATACGACGCTCTGCCCCAGCATCCCCCCTCACCTGTGAACTGAACTGTAGGGCCGTTTGATAAAACTTCCATCTCTTCTTCAAGGACAATGGCACCTTCGTCAGTGTTGACAATTTAATTCTTTGCACACATGATCATACTTAAATATTGGCACCCTCACGAGTCCACCATGACCCTGCAAAATCTTTGTTTGTCTGTTGCTTTCCCATGCTCCTTATTTTTATCTAAATGTGGATTTCATTTCTTAATTTCTTCTCCTTTTCATAGATTTTTAGATTTACCAGTGAAAGGAAATTAATACTAGTCTCTTAAAAATGTGAACAAAAGCTGTTTTTACACCAGTGACTCAGCTTCCTTAGTTAGCATGCCTAGCTAATACTACAATCCCAGAACGTTTGCTAATGTGTTGGCATGTCAGTCAGGACCCATAAGTCTTCCTCCACTGTTGACATTCTTTAGTGACGTCGTGCTACCAACCCACACATAGGCCCAAAAATAGCCTAATGATGGGTGGAAGACCAGTGGGGAAAGGAATATGTGTTCACAATGGTAGAGGACAGACTTGTATGCAAAGCTAACCTGACTATAATCAGAAAATATTTAAATAAATATTGAGGCTGGCCCACAACAAAGATTTTTAATATCTGCTTACTGTGTTATTTGAGTTTGACGCACCTGGACTACAGCATCAGAACCAACTTATGGGCAACTTCTGTGTGCCAAGAACAGAAAACTATTTTAAAATTCACACAGGACATAATAGATTGGAAAGTGTTGCCCTATGACAACCTTGAAGCATGGCTTCATTCTGCCTTGTATTGATATTTCAGGCTGCTGGTGGTGGTTTAATGGTGTGGGGAAGGTTTTTTTGGACCACATTGGATATCTTAGGACCAACTGAACATTGTTTAAACACCACTGCCTATCTGGATATTGTTGCTGACCATGCCCATCCCTTTATGACCACAGTGTACCCACCTTCTGATGGTTACATCTAGCAAAATAAAGGCAAGGCAAGGCAAGCCAAGTTTATTTATATAGCACATTTCAGTAGCAAGACAATTCAGTCCTGTACATGAAAAAAAAGAAAAAGAGACATAATAGGAAAAGTTCATTACAGTGACATAAAGGTAATTAAATAATTAAAGAGAATTAAAAAAATAATAATTAAAATGATAATAAAAAAATTATTAAATACAAAATTAATGATAAAATGATTGATAAGAAAATGGAAGGAAAGCTGGACTGAAAACTTAACTAATAATGTTTAGGTAGCACTTTAAAGGCCACTCTAAACAAATAAGGTTTTATTCTTGATTTAAAGCAACTTAGGGTTTCAGCGTTTTTACAGTTTTCTGGGAGTTTATTCCAGATTAGTGGAGCATAAGAACTAAAAGCTGTTTCTCCATGTTTGGTTCTGGTTCTGGATATGCAGAGTATATTTGAGTGAGAAGACCTGAGAGCTCTGGGTGGTTGATACACTGACAACACGTCTGTAATGTATTTTGGTGTTAAGCCATTCAGTGATTTATAGACTAACAGAAGTATTTTAAAATCTATTCTTTGCAATACAGGGGGCCAGTGTAAGGACATTAGAACTGGGGTGATGTGCTCCACTTTCTTAGTTGTAGTGAGGACACGGACAGCAGTGTTCTGGATCAACTGCAGCTGTTTGAGTGACTTTTTAGGCAGACCTGTGATACACTGTTGCATTAATTAATAATCAATGATACTATAGATGAATGCATGAATTAGTTTTTCAAGATCCTGGTGAGACATTAGTCCTTTAATCCTGGAGATGTACTGTAGGTGATAGAAGGCCGTCCTTGTTACTGTCTTTATGTGCCTTTGGAGGTCCAAAACTACACCCAGGTTTCGAGCCTGTATTAACTGAAGTTGTGCGCTAACTTTTAAATGCTCTTCCTTTGGTCCAAAAATTATTACTTCAGTTTTGTTTTGATTCAGTTGAAGACATTTCTGGCACATCCATCCATTAATTCCTTCTAAGCATTTACCCAGCACTTCAGTGGGTTCATAGTCACCTGGTGACATTGTAATGTATAGCTGTGTGTCGTCTGCATAGTTCCATTTTTTCATCCATCCACTGTCTTCCGCTTATCCAGGGTCGGGTTGCGGTGGCAGCAGCGGGTCGCGGTGGAACATGCCACCAGGGACGCATCCAGGAGGCATCCTAACCAGATGCCCGAGCCACCTCAACTGGCTCCTTTCGACGTGGAGAAGCAGCGGCTCTACACTGAGTCCCTCCCGGATGACTGAGCTTCTCACCTTATTTCTGAGTGAGAGCCCAGACACCCTGTAGAGTAAACTCATTTCAGCCACTTGTATCTGTGATCTTGTTCTTTCGGTCATGACCCAAAGCTCATGACCATAGATGAGGGTAGGAACATAGATTGACCAGTAAATCGAGAGCTTCACTTTTTGACTCAGCTCTCTCTTCACCACGACAGACCGGTACAGCCCCCGCATCACTGCTGACCCACCACTAATCTGTCAATCGATCTCTTGCTCCATTTTTCCCTCATTTGTGAACAAGACCCCAAGATACTTGAACTCCTCCACTTGAGGCAGGACCTCCCCCCCAACCCGAAGAAGGCACTCTACCCTTTTCCGGCTCAAGACTATGGCCTCGGACTTGGAGGCACTGATTCTCATCCCAGCTGCTTCACACTCAGATGCGAAACACTCCTGTGAGATCTGTAGATCACAAGCTGATGAAGCCACATCATCCGCAAAAAGCAGAGATGCAATCCTAAGGCCACCAAAACGGATTCCCTCAACACCTTGGCTGCGCCTATAAATTATTTCCATAAAAGTTATGAACAGAATCAGTGACAAAGGGTAACCTTGGCGAAGTCCATTCCTCACCAGAAATGACTCCAACTTAATGCCAGTAATGCAGACCAAGCACTGACACCGGTCATACAGGGACCTAACAGCCCGTATCAAAGGGCCTGGTACCCCATACACCCGGAGTACCCCCCCATAGGATTCCTCGAAGGACACGGTCGAACCCCTTCTCCAAGTCCACGAAGCACATGTAGACTGGTTGGGCGAACTCCCATGCACCCGCCAGGACCCTGCAGAGGGTGTAGAGCTGGTCCAGTATTCCACGGCCATGACGAAAACCACACTGTTCTTCCTGAATCCGAGGTTCGATTATCCAACGGACCCTCCTCTCCAGACCCCCAAATAGACCTTACCAGGGAGGCATAAGAGTGTAACTCCCCTGTAGTTGAAATACACTCTATGGTCCCCCTTTTTGAATAGGGGGACCACCAGCCCGGTCTGCCAATCCACTGGAACAGCCAACGATATCCATGCGATGCTGCAGAGTCGCATGGATTGAGGAGGTCTTCGAAGTATTCTGCCCACCGACCACCCCCAAGCTGCTTCCGAAGTCCCACTGGCCAAAAAGACCTGATAGGACTCTTCAGCCTGACAGCATCCCTTACGGCCGGTGTCCACCAGCGGGTTTACCACTGCAAAAGGCACCAAAAACCTTGCAACCACAGCTCCTGTAAGCCTCCTCAGCAATGGAGGTGCGGAACATGGCCCACTCAAACACAATGTCCCCCACCTCACCCGGAACGTGTTTGAAGCTCTCCCGGAGGTGGGAGTTGAAGCTCCGCCTCACGGGAGACTCCACCAGGTGTTCCCACCAGACCCTCAAGATTCGTTTGGGTCTGCCAGGTCTGACCGGCATCCTCCCCCACCATCGGAACCAACTCACCACCTGGTAGTGGTCAGTGGAAAGCTCCGCTCCCCTCTTCGCCTGAGTGTCCAAGACATGCGGCCGCAGATCAGATGACAGAACAACAAAGTCGATCAACGAACTGCACCCTTGGGTGTCCTGGTGCCAAGAGTGCATATGGACACCCTTTTGCTTGAACATGGTGTTAGTTATGGACAATCCATGATGAGCACAGAAGTCAAATAACAAAACACTACTTGGGTTCAGAACAAGAGGGCCATTCCTCCCAACCACACCCCTCCAGGACTCACTGTCATTGCCCATGTGATCGTTGAAGTCCCCCAGCAGAACAAGGGAGTCCGCCGGAGGGGCGCTCTCCAACACCCACTCCAAGGACTCCAAAAGGGGTGGGTAGGCTGAACTGCTGTTTAGTGCATAAGCACAAACAACAGTCAGAATCTGTCCCCCAAACTCGTAGGCGGAAGGAGGCTACCCTCTCGTTCACCGGGGTGAACCCCAACGTAGAGGGGCCGAGATGGGGGGCAACAAGTATGCCCATCCCAGCTCGTCACCTCTCACCAGGGGCAACTCCAGAGTGGAAGTGTGTCCAAACTCTTTCCAGGAGACTGGTTCCAGAGCCAGAGCCGTGCGTCGAGGTGAGCCCGACTATTTCTAGCCGGAACCTCTCTACCTCACACACCAACAGGCTCATTTCCCACCAAAGAGGTCACATTCCACATCCCAAGAGCCAGCCGAGGATCAGACCGCCAAGGTCTCATCCTTCAGCCACCACCCATAACACATTGCACCCGACCCCTTTGGCCTCTCCCACGGGTGGTGAGCCCATCGGAAGGGGGACCCACGTTTCCTCTTTGGGCTGTGCCCGGCCGGGCTCCATGGGTGAAAGCGCGGCCACCAGGCACTCGCCAGCGTGCCCCACCTCCAGACTGGGTCCCCGGTGACCCACGTCCAGGCGAGGGAAAATTGTGTCCATTTTTGGCAATAATCATAAGGGGTCTGTAGGCTGCGCTTTCTCTGCATAGTTATGATAACTTATGTTGTTGTTTATTATAATCTGAATTAGGAGAAGCATGTAGCTATTAAATAGGAGGGACTGTGTCATATAGCTTAAACAATTAAATTAAATCTATGAAGAATGTTACTAACACCTTCTTGAATCTATGCCACAAAGAACAAAGGCAGCTGAAGGCAAAAAGTAGGTCTAACCATGTACTGGCAAGATATACATAATAAAGTAGCTGTTTAGTGTATATGGTGTCTCTAAATTGTGAAGTTAAATGTCATTTTTTGTGGCTGACTGGTTTAGCTGGATTTTTAAATTATAAATGCAACATTCACATATATATCTTACCAGCACTTTTTATATTATCATTTTGAGAATTCCCATCTCGAGACAGTGTTTCCCAAAACTCCTTTGACTTTAAAAGGTTATATTAAAAGAGTAACAAAACCAATAGGAATCCCAGGCAAGGATGAAGTTTACTGTCTTTATAAACAGTAAAACATACCCATTACAGGCCTGACACCTCTGGGAACATTGACAATCAGAGAATATGCATATTGTCAAGGCATAAAAGCAACTACATCTGGAAGCTAGGTCAGTTTACAGAATAGCAGTGTCTGCTTGGTGTGGTGCAGCCATATGTTCACACTTTGATTTGGACCACCAAGGGGAAAGTGTGTAATAAATGAGAAATCCATTGCTGTAGGTCTGTTGTCTTACAAAGCTGTGGGAGAGAAAAAGCAAGCACCTGAGGTAATAAAAGTATGAACTAAAGTACCAAAGTGTGTATCCGTTAAATGCATTAAAGAAATATCTGAAAGCCTGACAGATTATTTGTCAATGCCTTTCTAAGTTACAACTTTTGCATACTTTTCTTTCTGTCCCCATGCTTATTAGGCCAGGCCTGGGTTAACTGTTTGGGCAGTAGAACGAGGTATGGGTCAAGTGAAGGTGGACCTGTTTTTCCTGTTGGAAATCCTGTCAACTTGCTCCTGAGAGCAGTGATTTAAGCACCGAATGAGTCAAACGACCAGAGGCTCGGCATGAACCCCATAAGTCTGCCTCATTTAAAGGGGAATGGGGACTCATTCCCTGGGAATAGTTTAATAATTTAGTATAGCCTTAAACTAATCTATTTCAAGCACCCAGATGTTATTTATATTGAGCAAATACTCAGATAATTTAATTGAGTAATTTACTCACTACTGTTACAAGGTTTCAGAGAATCCCCTAGGTGAGCCCACTCTGAAAAAGACATAAAGGGAGGACGGCACTAAGCGTCTAATATTTGAGCATTTTAAATATCTCATGGAATACCACTGAAATCTGAGTACAGTCATGTTGTAACCTTATTTCTACCTCAGAGTATTTGTGTTAGATTTGTATGATTTATTACTGTATTCCGCAGGGACCCAGAGGCATACAATCTTTACAGTGCACTACGTTGTGTGCTTTTTAATACTTTCTGTCCTAAGATATGTGTCACGGAATAATATAACCTGTCTTTCCAATGGCTTGTGTCTTTTGTTAGGATAAGCATCCAATTATGAAGCAAGAATTAGCGTTATAACAGTAAGCACATTATGGGCTCTGTGACCCTGAGGTATGTATATACAGGTGACATTGAGAGAATAAATAGAAGGTTAGTAATTGAAGGATAAATAAGAAAATGCATATACAAGCTAGTAAAGGAGTAAGTCTGTAGTACAAAGTAGACAGAGCAAGTGCAAAGGGGGTTGGGTGTGTGTGTGTGCGTGTGCGTGTGTGTGTGGGGGGGCTGACTTTTACCAGGCATGTCCCTCCATCTCTGATCAGCTTCCTATCACCCACAATCTCATGTGTAATGAGTGCACCATCCCCAGCACTGCCAAACTCTATTTCAGAAAGTGTTTTGCAGACTGATGAAGACTCTCTCCTATATACAGGGATTCCACTCATTGAGTTTCACACACTTGTGTCTTGCCTTCAGCCATTTGCTCCAGCTTCCTCATCAATGCCTGTTGTGGACCAAATTCTAATTACTTTGATGAAGCTAAGACAAAACTTTGTCATGGCAGATTTAGCGCGGCGGTTTAAACTGTCACAGGGTCAGGTCAGTAAAACTATTGGAATCTGGATAAACATAATGTCCGAACACACCAAGGACCTCGTTATCTGGTTGCCCCGTGAAACTATCTTAGCAACATTGCCAAAAGCTTTTAATTTTTAATTTTGGTTGGTTTAAGTACAGTTATGTTTATTTTGTCACTTTCAAGTTTAAGTCATTTTTGTACATATTTTTGGTTGTTCTTTTTGTAAATAAACCATCTGCTACACTGGAGAACATCAGTCTGCTGCCCTTCTTCAGCCACTTTGGCCACAATATACCACATGCTCTTAGATGTACTTCTTTTATTGAACATTACCAGTCGGTCGTGGCAGATGGCTGCTCACACTGAGCCTGGTTCTGCTGGAGGTTTCTTCCTGTTAAAAGGGAGTTTTTCCTCTCCGCTGTCGCTACATGCATGCTCAGTATGAGGGATTGCTGCAAAGTCAACGCCAGTGACTGTCCACTGTCTCTACATGCTCATCCGGGAGGAGGGAATGCTGCAAGTCACTCACTGGATGCAATCTGCTGGGTTTCCTTAGATAGAAAAACGTTTTATCCAATTTGAATAAAAAGCTAACTCCGACTGCACTGTTCAATTGTTAGGATTAATTGGAATGTATGTACCTGACTGTTGTGAAGTGCCTTGAGACAACATGTGTTGTGAATTGGCGCTATATAAATAAAACTGAATTGAATTGAATTGAATATTTGTAAAGTGTTTTCCAATATGTATCAGTTTCATTTGATTTTCTCTGTTTTCCCAGTACTTTCGTGGTAAATCGCATTAAATACTAACAAAATACATTAAGTATGTGGTTGTAATGTGAGAAAATGGTAGACGTTCAAGACCTTGGTATTTTGTGCAGGACGCTGGACATAATAGTTCATATAATATAGAAAGGTGTTTTATAAAGTGACTTTGAAACATTGCACAATATTTATATCATTATATCTCTTAGGGGATCAATACATTTTGATGGTACAATACACTTCCTACCATCTGCCATGTGAAGTTGCGGGATGTGTAGCCTAACAGCTGACCCCTTTGCAGCTGCTTTCATGTTATCTGAATATTGTTGTCATTGAGAATATCCACCTGTATGGTACGTCCACTGTTTTCTCCTTCAAATAGTTGAAATCAAACAATAGCTTTCTGTATTGCTCAAAGCCCAGAATTTCCATGATCTCAATGCTATTGTTCCAGAGCTGTCACCGGATCTTTGAATCCATCATCACCCTTTGAGGGCCATGACTTCTGTGTGTCGGTCCTGTGCAACTCCACAGGATATTAGGGCCGCACAAAGGAAACTCCACAGGTCACATAACCCTGAAAAAATGTATGGGATCATATCCTCACTCGTAAAAAATCACATTTTCCAAAAATGGATAATTCATATTTTCTTACAAGCTAGTCCAGCAGGTGATAAGAGAATCTCCATGTCTTAAGTGACTACTTATTCACAAAAGAAGGTCCCTGGTGGCACATAAAGAGAGAATAATTTAATAGATTTCATAACGATTGCCGCCACACTTAGTGGGTTCTTTTCTTACCCTTTGCACTTTCTCTCACTCTCTTTTCTGAGTATAATTTGCATTAATGGGCTTAAAGTAGAGACAAGAATACAAAATTGACACCCAAGCTGCAACTAAATCAGTACATGGGAAGGAGAACGACACACACACACACGCACACAGCGAGTTTCCTGCTGATTTAAGTGTACAGGACATGCTTAGAATCCCAATGGATAATGAAACCATCATTGTCAGAAAGGGAAAAATACTGTTCCTCTAAAATATACATAGATACGACCCAGAGTGATGCTCTGTATCTACCTAACTTTGTTTTATTGCTATTGGAGTACATATAAGGGTTGTTTGGGGTTTAAGGAGAGTAATATAAAATTATATAATAAATTATCATGGGTACAGTACAGTGACAAAACTCTACGGGGGTTCATTTGTTTATAAGTAATGGAGTTGGAATAAATGCACCTCCTTTCAAAAAAGTTTAAAGAATATTTTTTCAACCTTGGGATATTTTCTTTCCTTTCTCAGCTTCCAAAGTCGTTTATTCTTTTGTGTATTTCAACAAACAATATCTATATATCCCAGGCAGCAAGTTTTGATATAATTTTTTTTAAATGACTATGTACTTTCCAAATGCACAGGATAATTTAGAGCCTATTTATAAAAAAAATATATTTGCTGAGGGGAAAATTGGAGAGTATTTTTTTTTCATGCAGCCTTACCAGCGCACACTTGCACTGGCAATTGTAACATTAGTTACCAAGAAAAGCATGTCAAAATTTTGGTGTCTGATGAGCTGGTGCACCAAGCCTATGCAGGTGTTGCCAACAAAGAGAAGTTTGTGTAAAAGAAAAGGCTATTCATAATATGTTTTGAATAATAACAAAAACCTTTTTTTATTTCTGACTAATTTCTTATACTGTTTAGATCCTTATCATTATCCTGTAGGCAAATGTACATAAAATGGAAAACTGTCTGTTGATGTGACAATGCAAAACTTCACCAAAGAACAACATGTCACCTAAAATGTTTAGATAAATCATTTAAAAGATGCTTAAGATAAAAAGACAAGTTGGGGTTCAATGTATATGTGTCAGGGCTGGAGTTGTTTTGTATGTATTGTTTGTGTTTTCAGGCGCTGATGTGTTGCGGCCGTGGTGAGACAGGTGTTACCCATTCCCAGTGATTGAGCCTGGAGTACTTAAGCAGGAGGCAGCCAGCATCTCGTTGGTCGAGTATTAACCTCAGTGGTAGCTACTCAGCCAACCTACAGTCCAAGCTAAGTACACTTTGTCTTCGACCAGGTTTAACCACTCTTTGCTCTTTCTAGTGAACTCACCGGCGACTACCTGGTGGATACCCAGGCTGGCCCCAGTGGCCTAACCTTTAAGCTACCTTCGTTCCTGAGATCTCCTAAGGATATATTCACCTATGGATCTACAAATCCCGACCATAACTTGGAACTCATTCTGGCTGGCAGCTCCTGTACCTCGAACTTCGTCGTGCTCACTCATCCTCACCTGTCCACCCTCCACCGAACCGCTAACACACCACCTACCAGCCAAGTACAAGAGTCTCTGGATCTAGTTGAACTTTGGACTTACCCTCTTCGTTGTCATCATTGTTTGCTCCAGTCCGTGTGCCTCTCCTTTTGGCGCATAACCATTTCCCACCTAGTAAGAGACATTGCACAGTTATTTATCCAGCTTTGTTTTGCCTCATAACTTACCTGTAATTTCCCCTCTTACAGTTGTTCCTGCACTCCGTTCCGGCTTACTCATTTAAATAAACTTCTTAAAATTGTTTCCTGGTTTTCCCTTGAGCATCATTCTGCATGTGGGTCAGATCCTTGCGTAACACTATGACAATATGTGAGGAGGGCAGATCCCGCTGGTTTTTATTTCAGCAGTCTCTTATTAAGAATGTTTACAGCTGATGGAACAAAATGTCTTTTAGAGTTCTTTTTGGCCATTGGTATGATCAGTTTGTGACTTATAACAGCTGAAAACCATGTTAGAGCTGAATAGTCTATTTCATTATTACCTGGGAATATATTGAATTGAGTTTGTTAATGTCCAATAATCTTGAAAATGTATACCAGTGTATTCCTTTGTTTAATCAAAGGTTGTGTCTGACTGGAAAAAAGACAGGCATCTGTGAAAAGATATTGAAACAAGCCTGCACATCAGAGGCTAAAAAACAGCTTTCTGAGCTGATAACAGACATGGAGAAAAAAACACCCAGACTCTCTCATCATTGTTTTTGGGGATTTTAACAGAACAATCTCTCCACTGAATTTCCAAAATACAGACAGCATATTATCTGTCCCACCAGGGATAAAAACACACTGGACCACTGTTACACAGCTTTAAAAGATGCATACCCCGCTGTCACCAGGGTCTCTTTGGGTCTTTCTGATCACTGCCTGCTTCATCTCATTTCAACCTACTAACAGATATTAAAATCTCCAAGGCAGGGGTTTAGACTGTTGGAAGGTTTTTGTGAGGACATGTGTGCAGACCAAAACCTTTTGCACATACAACAATAAACCATGGTTCACTTCATATCAGAGACTTGCACAGGAAAAAGCAAAAGGCTTACATTAGTGGGGACCAGGCCCTGTATTAGTAGGCCAGGAAAAAAAACTGACCAAGGAGATCAGGACAGCTAAGGGAAGCTACAATGAGAAGCTAAAAACAGCTTTTCAAGTAACGGCACAGCTTCAGTTTGTAATGGTCTGAAAAACATCACTGCGCATCCCCACAACCTTAGCTGAGTCCTCATCTGGCAGATGACCTTAAAAGCTTCTACTGCAGGTTTGAAATGCAGCCATTTACAACTTCCTCCAACTTGTCCACATCTGACTTTATCACAAAAGCCCTTTATGCACCAACCAGCCTCCTTTCCTCAGACACCTCTGTCTGGATTCAAGATCTCTGAGGAAGATGGAAATAGGCTATTTTCAGCATCAGACCAGTAAAGCTACAGGACTTGACAATGTCTTCCCTTTGTGCCTGAGAGCCTGTGCTGACCAACTGGCCCCCATCTTCACTCAGGGTGCATTCAAATAAGCATTAAGAAGAAAGCCTGTCTTATTAGGGTTTCTGTTGCTACTATGGTGTTTAAATGTAGTTGCGCGCCTGCACCCGTCACAACTCCACAAAGCCCAATGAGACATTTTCAAACTCTTTTGTCTTTGGATTCACACTTTTACTTTGTTTTTCCTGTACTTCTTCTTCATTCAAATGTGCTGCTCTTGTGTTACTTCCTCTCTTCCGGCTATTGGTATGCTGGACCGACATTCACATAACAAGCGAACTATCCGGGGTCTGGATAAACTGTGCAGAGACTGGGAGCTGTAACCATACTAGGGTACGGTTCTCTGGTCCAATTCAGGATGGGCTTACACCAGCGTGATCTGCTCCAGAGACCGGACTCTGGCACGGTACAAAGCGTCCCAAAGGTTTGGTGTGAAAGCACAGGATCTCTGCTGGACCTCCTGCAGTTTGCAGGTTGGAAGATGATTCTGTCAATTTGAGACTGCACTTTATCTTGCACAACATCGACCAATGATGAGTCTGCATACAGACAGGAGCTACTTACAACCAGCTCCAAGTTTTAGTCTGTGAGGCAGACACCCTGTCTACTTTTAAGAGTAGGCCTAAAACTCCGGATGACTTAGGTAATCCTGAACCATCTCTATAGTTATGCTGCTATTGGCTTATAGTGCTGGTGGACATAATGACCACTTTTCCTCACACGGCTACATTCTCCTACTACTCTCCAATTTTGCATTATTTGCTGTTATTTCAGCTTTTAACTATATGTTCTCTCTTTTTTTCCTCTTTATATTAAGCTAAATCTGGACTGTCATTCTATTTAGCTGTGACACCTTCTTGGATGGGGGGCATCAGCTGAGCCACTGCTGCCAGTCAGTGTTCAACCCCTTCTCTCTTCTAGAGATACACACCTATTTGTTTAGCTTTTACTGCAACTACCTGTATGTGCTTTCTTTCATACTATATACTTGAAAACTAGCTCAGAGCTTTTTTGCTTAGCTGTGTTTCTCTCCTAGTTGAAACAGCCAAAGGAGTTACTGCTGCAATTAACTTTTCACTTTTCTTTAACATAAAACTACTCCCTGCTTCTGTGTTTTTTTGTGTGTAGGCTCTGTCTTCTCAAACCCCCAGTCAGTTGTGGCATATGGCTGCTCATTCTGAGTCAGTATCTGCTGGAGGTTTCTTTCTGTTAAAGGGGAGTTTTCCTTTCCGCTGTTACTGCATGCATGCTGAGTATGAGGGATTGCAACAAAGTCCATGACGCAATGCAAGTAATTGTCCACTGTTCATGCACATGCTTATCCAAAAGAAAGGAATGCTGCAAGTCAGGGACATCTGCTGGGTTTCCTTAGATAGAAAACCTTTAACCAATCTCAATAATAAATTGAATTCGACTGCACTGTTTGATAACTACAGTGTATTCGGTTTGGAATGTATTTACTTGACTTGGAATCTGTCTGTATGATTCGATTGAATTTTTGTAAAGTGCCTTGAGATGACATTTTTGTATCTATATATATATAAAAACACTTAAATGAATGCCATTCAACTTCAGGAAAAAGCCATGAACAGGAAACATGTACTGGTGTTGGTGTTGTCATCTCAGCATTCAAGAGGTGGGGCCCATCTTGGAGAGTTTGCCAATTCATGGAGATAGTCAACTATGCACACAAACTCACACTAAGGGGCAGTTAAAATAAAATGTATGCACTGGACTGTGGGAGGAAACCAGAATATGAGGAGAAAACGTCCCACACTACTTGCCTTGCAAAAAACTATTGGTGTTTAGTTTTTTATGTTTTTATGTATTATAATCTTAGTAAAATGAAATGCAACCTCTTTGGATTTAAAGATTTTATGTTTTGTTTTGTTTTGATTGGGTTTTTAGAATACTTGATTTTCACAAACTTTTCCAATGTGGTTTTATTGTTACAATAATAACATAGTGGAAAATGGGGTGTGTGGTTAATGTTGGATTTAAATAATTGGAGAACCTGGTAAAGGCCACATCATTTAAGTGATAAAACGTTAAAACTGACAGTGGCTATCTTTGCTTTTTATCATGACTTTATGATCTGCTGCTGGGTTATTATCAACACTATTTTAGTGCTGATAACAGCCCAGTATGAAGTATGATCATCACCAAATGGTGTAGAGGCATTAGTGAATAGAACAATTTTCGATTTTTACTACAAGTCAGTAGTGTGGTATGGAGAGACTAAAAGCAAGGAGAACAAGTAAAAAACATTTCTTGAAGAGAGACTCTGAAACTTTCCCCTTCAGCCATACTACTAGATCCTCAGTAGAAGATTCTCACAAAGGGATACAGAAACACTTCAACTATTTCTAAGCAAGTATAACAAGTCCATGTTTGCAATTGGGGGAACAGTAGAGTAAAATGTTTAAAGAAGAACCTTATTTTGGTTTGGTTTAAAACTGAGGTACTGTTTGTCTTTTCAATAAAAAAAAAAATCTGTTTTCATATATTATACATAATAACGTAACAGATCTTTAAAAATATGTCACATTTGTCAAGGATATAGCAGCTGTTCACTGAGATTGCTTTTAATTATCTTTATAAAGTAGATTGGTTAACTTAATAAAAGAAAAAGAGAGGGAGAAGTAGCAGCTACAAATTTATTTCTTTGAATTTTATTTAATGGACATAAATAGTCCATGTTGGTGAAGTGAAAAGAAAAGAAAGGACAGCCACAGAAAGCAGGCAAAACGTCTGAAAATTAACAGAATTAAAGAGTCAGGAAATTAGTGAAGATATTTTCTTGAAGATTTCCACTAAACCGAGACTGGAATGGAGGTTCACCTTATGCAACACTTGAGCAATTTAGAAGGGCTCATTTAATTGGATAACAATTGCTTCTCAGCCCAGATCTCGAACCAGCTGAAAACATGAGGCATGACCTCATCATAGCTGTACTGCATCCATCCTGAGACAGCTGGAAGAAAAACAAAAGGGGGTAAATACTTTTACAGTTAACCATAGTGGAGGACGTGGATTCTCCTGAGACTTGCAATGTTATGACTATGCACATTGAATAATTTGTGCAACCAGGCTCTATTTGAGGCAGAAATACGAAACCTGAAGTCAGGTTTTATGTTTATCAATAACTGATGGATTATGAAAAGTTTTTACTAATTCCTTATTGTGTGCTTTGATTTGTTTGGCTGGTTTCCTTTTGAATTTATTGGACAGATGTTTCCTTCTATTTTTTTAAGTGTCCTCTTTCAGATATTGTTTTTTTCTATGCTTTCCTGTCAGTTTAGTTTCTGTGATAGATTTGAAGCTGTAAATTAATGCATCACTTTTCAAGTCTTGCTACAAATTCTGAGTTGGATTTAGCTCTAGACTTTGACTAAGCCATTCAAACACATGAATGTACTTTGATTTAAATTACTCTATTGTAGTCTCAAGCCTTTTCCAGCCTCTAGCAAATTTTCTTGCAGAATTGAACTGTATTTAGCACTATCCATCTTCCTATCGTCTCTGAAGCAGAGTTGCCGTCCGTCCTGAGGAAAAACATCCTCAAAGCATGACACCACCACTAAGGTTGGGGGATCTATTTTTCATTGTATTCACATGCACAGTTAGACAAATCTGAATTGATTGACATATGTCAAAACTCAGTTATCTTAATGTTAATTGATATCCTAATTTTGAAGAAAGTAAAATACAGAGCTTGGATGACATCAGTGGGGCACCCAGACAGTTTATATAAAACAGGATGCTGATAAAAAAAATTCAAGTTGCAGCTCCTGCACTAAATAGAATGTAAGTTCAACTAGAGGCACTCCATGTACAAGCTGTGTAAATCTTAAATGAACAACAACATTAGATTGTTCTACCCAGAGGCAGAAGAAAAATAGCTGATCGTTCCTTGCCTCTGCCAACTAGATGACCATAGAGGAAACAATGTCAAAGTTTTCCCTAACTTGGAAAAGGTAAAGTGCAGTTTTCCTCACAAATGATTTTGGATAGTGGACAGTCATTGGAGACCAGGGCTTTCGAGCTATAGAGCACTCTTTGAATAGAAAATCCCATCTCAAAGATATTTCACAGAAACAGCAAGCCCCACATTCTACAAAAAGTGACTTCTAAAGGCAATTTGTTGTATTGGGTTTTATTTTGCAGTATCAGTGTAAAGTGGAGTGAATACAAATGTTTTGAGCTATTTTCAAATTCTTAGCTGAAACAATTGAAACACTTCCTCTGCAACCATCCTCTACCTTTGATATTATATTTATGCAGTTTGTGTTGATCTATCACATAAAATCCCAATGAAATGCAAAAGGCCTATAACATGACAAAAAGTTCAAAAGATATAAACACTTTTGCACAGAACACTATACAATTAAATACTGGTAATTTATCCTATTCAGGACAGCTGAGATAGGATCCAACTCTTCCTTGAATTTGCTTCTGAAAACACCAGCATATTTGTTTTTTAAAGATTTTTTTTTTTTTTTGTGGGACTAGTGGCCTTCATTTTTCCCAGTATTTTTGACAGTAGATAGACAGGAAATGGAGATGGAGAGAGAGGGGAAGACATGGGGCAAATGTCGCCGGGGCCGGGACTCAAACCTGGGACAGCCACGTCGAGGACTAAGGCCTCCGAATATGGGTCGCACGCTTAATCCCTTACACAACCAGCGCTGTGCCCCAACACCAGCATATCTTAATATAATATTTGGTCTTTTTAAATAATGCATTGATGCTGACCTGTTACCACCCAACCTCATTAATCTTATTGACCTGCCAATCACGACAGGTAATTAAAATGACATGAAAACATAACCATGACAACCCTTGTTAAGAATAAGAAATTACCAGTCTTATGAAAACTTTAAATAAAAAGAGACAGGCAAAATTTCTGTGTCATAGAAAATTGACTGAGCTTTTATCTAGAAAAGTATCTGTTCATATTATGTTTTAGCAGTAGAGAACACTGTCTCACTAAGCAGGAATAAAAAACATTGTACTAGTATGTAAGAGCAGAATATTACAGTCATTAGATGCTCAAACGGCTAGAAGAAAAACTATGCCTCTCTATTGTCTTGTGTTTTGGTCAAAGGGATGCTTTATGTAGCCATGACACAAACTCCCAGTCATTGTTAATAAGCTTTAGGTAAATGCTTGATTTGTATTCTCATGAGTTTTTAGCATGGTTTTATCAACCTTTTCTATTTATGAGGTGATTTGTGCTGGAAACTGAAAATGAAACTAAGTAAGGCTCAGTTTTGGTGGAGACATCGGGTTGTTTTTAAAAACCTGATAAACAGACAGTTTTACAGTATGGCTTTTGTAGTCTCACTTCTGAAATGGTGTTAGATTTGTTAAAGCTTCAAGATTAGCTGTGTGAGTTGTAAGCTTGGAAAGCATGAGTCACTGTAGCCAAGGTCTTTGCATACGTCTGTCTGTTCGTCCGTCTCCTTTGGTAAATGGGTGAGAAGCACAGTACACCCTGGACAGCTCATCACGGGGCAGCACAGAAACAAACAGGAAAAACCATACATGGACACACTCATACCTAAAAAGGCCAATTGCCCTAACATGCATGTTGTTGAAATGTGGCAGGAAGCGGATACACCTGGAGAAAACCCACACAGGCAAACTCCAGACAGAAAAGCCCCAGACTGAGATTTAAACTAGAATCTTGTTACTGCAAGAATACTTTGCTTGAAACTTTTCCATCATGCAGTTTTAGTCAAGCTCTTGTGATAATCAAAGTTGGTTGCTGTTATTTACATTTCTATAAAAAAAAACAACTGTTGCTGAGCATGATTCCATAACAAGGATGAAAAAAGGTTGAAAAAATAATCGAATCCCACCAGCTTGGCTTTTAAGTGGATATAAAAGCTTTCATCACAGATGGATTTAATCTCTACAAAGCACTTCATGAACTCATTCACACCCCTCTTCAAAAGAAGGTATTGATGGGTTGTGGAGGTTGAAAACTGTACACCTACATTACACTGCACAGTCTTCAAAAGTATTGAAGGTAATCAGGAGAAAAAATAAAATTGTTGAAAACTGCATGATGGATCTAGCTGAATAAGCTACAATTTTGTTGTATGTCATTTTGGACTTACATGACTGAAGACATTTACAGGTGCACCTAAATAAAACAGAATTTCATGAAAAATGTAATTTATTGCAGCAGTTGAATTCAAAAAGTGAAACTCACGTATAATGTAGATCTGTAGTGTTTATTTTGGGTAATTTTGATGATTATGGCCTAAAACTTCTTCAGAATTCAAAATTTTATAACTACATATAAATAAAACTGGATAATCATGTGAGACCAAAAACGATATTTAATAGAGAAATGTCAGCCTAAGCATTCACCAGAAAGACTGCTGATTAGTGCAGCAGACAGCCATAAACAACCTCGATAAATAGGCTAAAAAAAAAAAAAAAAACAGATCAAAGAAGCTCACTGTTCACAGGGTACCAGCATATTAATAGAAAGTTAAGTGAAAGGGGGGGGAAAAAAGTAGCATTTCTGGAATAAATGAACTTTGAAATATACTCATTTCTTGTAATGCACCATAGAATATTTATATTCAATAAATTAGAATGTGCGTTTCGATGAGGCTCGTTTGACACTTTTTCAAAAAATAACAACCCTTAAGCAGGTATTTAACATACTTTTCATTGAGCCCACATTTCTGCCTTCAAATGTTTTATTGGTTGTTGTAATATATAATCTTAAATGAACTTTCAAACTGTTTGCGTGGCAACACGTGGCAGAGAGGTGGTCAAGTCATTTGTATTCACGGAATACATTTTCGTACAACAGTTAAAGCAAATATTTTTTTCTGTTAAAATGTAACAAATTTTCGGTCCAATTTTTTATTTTTTTTTATCAAAGTTTTACATTGTTTTTATTAGCCTTGGAGACATGACTGTCTCATTTTCTATCAGCAACATATAAAAAATACTTTTGTACCTAAAACCTGTCAGAGGTCTGAATAGTTTTGGGCTTAACTGTAGTTTTATCCATCCATAAATTACATCAGAATGTCAGTCTTTATAACACTCTGGCTGTCGTAATTTCTCATCTACATAATCGATCTTGGTTTGATTTGAAAGCTCGTAATGCTCTTTTACGCACACAAAAAAAAAAAAAAAAATCTGCTTGTAAAATTGTCTTTCTGACTCGGACGGCTTTATACTTTTTTTTTTTTTTTTTATATTGACCTCTCCCGCACCCTATCTCACCCCAAGCCCCAGTCAAAAGTTACCAGAGCCGCAACGAGTGTGTCTTTAAGTGCGTGTGTGGAGTTCTCCTGCACCGGGTGGCTGAAAGGAGGGGTTGGAGTGAGTGACGCTGGCTGCGCCTTTATGCTGAGCGGAGCGCTCACCTGCAGACGAGAAGAGCCGGGGAAAACTCGGGACAGAGCGGCAGCACACACTGGGTGGGACATAGCGAGCAGTCTTACCAAAGTGGAAGAGGAAATTAAACGATCACCGTGGAACAGACACAGAGCGACCCTCTTTTTCTCTGGTTCCTTGTCCAGGCAGCTGCGACTCGCTTGTACTCGCCACAATGAGGACTGACTTCGCATTGGTCCTGACGGCAGCTCTTCTTTTCGACACGTTTTGGGTGAGATTTCTCTCTCTTGTTTCATAAAGCTTGTGATAAATGATAAGAAAGTCACGCAGGAAGATAGAATCGCTGCGGTTGTGCTGCAGCAACACTAGCCGCGCTGCTCCTTATTTTCCTACAAGTGGGCTACGCAAATAGATTCCCTAATGAATTCCCACCATGTAACAACAAATAAAAAGTGAGACCTAACAAATCGATCCCGTTTGTTCTGGCAGGTTTTTCCCTCTGAATCGGAACCATTTCAGCGCTGGGCAGCAGTACCCCACACAAGTTAAATTACGCACCAGGATGATGCCTTCTTCATCAAAGTAATTTAGTCATCCTATCCAATTTAGATTTAGCCGCCTTCATTTGTAAGCCGATCTCCTGTATAAAGTTAAACTTAGAAGTTTGTTTATCGCTATTTAATCAATAAAACCTAAAGAAAGTCTGTGCCGGTGGGTTTTCTCTGATGGCGCTCCAAGTAGTCCCTCTTTCTCTTTCTGCTGCAGTTTCATCCATGTTACTTATTATTTGGATTAGAGATCAGTATCTTTTAATCTTCCATTACTATAGATCAAAATTTGAATCTGCAGTGCCATACCACCGTTTAATATTCATCCAACCAGCTGTTTGTGTTGTTTGCATGCATTTATGTGTGTGTGCGTGTTTTGGACGCTGCCTGAGTGGGTCACATCATTAAATTTAACCATCACTAAGCAATTAATCTGTGGTGCAAACTTGTGTGCAGACAATTTGATTCCAATACACAGTGTACACACTCACACAGACACTTAAGCACTGCGCAGTTCCCCCCTCAGCTAGAATAAGACCCACGGTATAGAGGGAGCAAATGATGCTGCATTTATGCTGCTTGCTCTGCTGTGCATATATGTCTCACTTAACCCTGTGCATAACACCTAAGGCAGAGACGCACCAATCAATAGGCCAGACATCAGAATAGGTCAATATTCCCTTGATTGACTATGATCTGTGTTTAGAAGATCAAAGACGGAAAAATCAGATTTTCTTACCTATGATTAAATGAGTCAAAACTACGGTGCATATGTGCATCAACCGATAGCATGTTCATTGATGCAGTTTTTCGAGTTAAATAAAAGTCAGATGAACGGGAATAATCTTGTAATTCCACCATTTTTTGTTAGGTTCAAAGCTACCAAAGACCTACAGCAAATTGTTTTAATCTTTTATGTGATAAAGCCCCCAGACTAAAACAATCGGAATTGGTCTAAATCTGGATTTGGAGAAAAGACCTCAAAGAATAATCTATATCAGCCAGGAAATGCCTGATCTGTGCATCCCTAACATTTCTCTTTACAGTCGACAGGAAAAGAGCACGTTATATCTCAAGCTACAAACTAAGGGACAGTTTAATCAGCAGCATGCTTACCCACACACAAGCACAAATCTAGTTTATAAACTTGCTGATTATATTTCTGCTAACTGAATTTTTTTTCCAAAGAACACAGCCAACAGAATAAAGGAATCAATAGTATCTATGTTTATTGATGTCTTATGCAGTTTTTTTTGTCCTTCCAGCGGAATAATGGGGAGCACGCCTCCCAAGGTCCCTGCCGACCGGGCTTCTCAAAAAGCTTCTACTCCATGCAGATATCGAGGGATGTACTGCAAGGCCAGCGCGAAGTTAAAGGTAAGCATCTTAATTGGCCTGTCAGGTGGTTTACATTTTGTTGGGACTATTTACAGTCGAGTAAAAAAAAAAAAACATTTCTGCAGATAAAACAGTAATGTGTCTTCTTTTACAACCACAGTTTGCATATTTAACAGTATTTGAGTATCGCTTGTGGTGAAGTTACACTAAAACTGTGTTATAGCAGAAACTACACCTGCTTTGGTGGAAATATTTGGTGATGAACATAATGTCCAGTATGCTCTGAAGGAGCTGCTGAAGTACACTGTTTTTTACTCTAGATTGCTCACAATAACCATGTTTTGAATTTTTAATATTAGATCGTGTGCAAGGCTTGTAACCATTTTCAGTGACTTTCTGTTATATGTTTTTTGAACCTGCTCAGCCTTATTCTCTTCAGTGCTTTTTTTGGTCATAATCCATATTTCACTGACTGTGACCTTAACACCACATTATCTTACCAAGTTTTATGTGAATTGCTTCAATTACACAATGAGCCGAGCAAGTTTGAGGACCCGATAGTGCAGGAAACGGAATCGACATCCTGTATCTAATCTGGCATTGCTCCTGCCAATGTGAACTAATTGCAATTCTCTATTGATCCAAATGTTTTTTTCCCTCATAGCTGAAGCTGCATTGTTTGGTTGTGGGCAACAATGGCTCTTTCTTGTGTCTTCTGTGTCTCTGGCAGATGCACGGTCTATATTTCTCGCTTTTCTTAGCTGTGAGAGACTTGGCAGAGATTCCTCTGTTGTCCTGACTTTGTCCATGCCCCCCTCTCCCCTCCACACACACACACGCACACACACACACACACACACACACACACACACACACACACACACACACACACACACATATGGAGCATTTTTTTGTGTTCAGGGTGTATAGTCAAACTCCATGCAGTGCAGTATTTCTTTGCTATACTTAATTGTATATGTCCATACATGTGTTTGTTTGCTGTGATATTATAGTGGCGGAGGTATCAGCTCTTATTTCAGTGCTTCATTAACTTCAGCTTATTGCATCCTGGCTGAGCGTGGAATTGAATATGGGATATTGTCACTTCCAGTAAGCTCATTCTAAGTGTGGTAGTGATGTCTTCAGCCCAGCAGGTGGTGTCAACACAATCACAAATAGTCACAAAATGAGCCATCCTTGCTGCACAGGAGTTGTTTATTCCAGCGAGCATTATTTATCTAGTTTGGTCTCCGGGAGATGAAATTGTCACACTATCTGCCTTCACACATAAACTAATCTTTGGTAGGCCTAACATGCTTATTTTCAGGTTTCTGTGTGTAGCTGCACTAAAAGCACAGACTGCAAACCACACTAAAAGCAACTTAAAGGGTAAACCTCTTGTAAACTGTGGTATATTGTCTTACAAAAGTATTCCACAACCCTTGGACATTTTTACATGCTGTAGAATAAAACCTTTAGCAGGACACAAATTCCAAGTAGCACTTAATTCTAGAGAGGAAGAAAAAGGGTGCACAAATGTTATTTTTTTTCAAGGTTTTACAAATACAAGTGTGACATGCATTTGATTTTAGCCGAATTTCCCAATTGGATTTAGGTCTGGCCTTTGACTGGGTAATTCTAAAATCTAAACCAATCATCCACTGATCCTTTATAGCTCTGGATAAATGTTTAGGGTCAAGTCAAGTCAAGTTTATTTATATAGCGCTTTTCAGCAACAAGGCACTCAAAGCACTGTACACGAGGAAAAACGTTACAATGATACAGAAAATCAAACATTATCCGGTTGGAAGGGAACTTTTGGGAAAAGGTTTTCTTCTAGTATTGGCTTGTATTGTAGCTTCATCCATCATCCCATTACCTCTGATCAGTGTCCCTGTCCCTGCTGAAGAAATGCTTCCCACATCACGAGGATGCCACCCTTATGTTTCACTGTGGAGGTGGTGTGGTCAGGGTGATGTGTAGTGTTGCTCTTTCACAACACGGTGTTATGCATATGGATTTATACTGAGATTTACACACAGGTACACTGTATTTACAAATTAGGTGACATCTGAAAGAGGTTTATTGCGCTGGGTTTTACTTAGTGGTATCAGATTAAAGGGAGCTAAATATATATACATACCACACAGATTTTTATTTGTACGAAATCTTGAAAACCATGCATTATTTTTCTCTACTTCAGAATTCTGCATATATGGTATTAGTCTCTCACATTCAATCCCAAAGGTTTATGGTTTTGATGTGACAAAATTTGAAAACGTTGAAGTGGAATTTGCACTGTAGTATTTGGACATTAATCAAATATCACTGACACTATTCCTTTAAATCACAACAAAAGTATATTTTATTTATTATTTATATTTTTTTTACCATTTTTCTTTTGTTTTGTCCCTTCTGCTTGAAAAGATCACTGCCCCTTCTTTGCAGCCTCAGAGCTGCACTATCATCTTCATTTGTGTCTGAGAGCACAGATGTTGTGGACACACACCCACACATCCAGTCTATGAAATACCTAGTCTTCCGATGTGATTTACAGGCCTTAGGCACTTGATTTATAGCCGAAAAGGGTGTCACTGTAAGAAGGTGGTAAGGGCTCTGCAAAGGCTTTCACAATAACATTGTTTAACCCAAAACCGTCAGATGACGAAAGGAGTGATGACAACCCTCTCATCCACATACACTTGTGCACAAACATAAATATATCCATGTTAGCCACAAGGGGTAATAATGGAAAGGACAGATCTAGGACCTTGGTCTTGATGGGTAGCTTGCCCTGGTCCAGACAGGATGTCAGCAGGAAAGAGGACAGTGTAATGTTTCACTCTGATGTGCCAAATTCAGCTAAAAGCATAAGACCGGCGATTTGCAGTAAATACTTTATGTCTAAAGAGCCATTGTTGCAAAGTCAAATTTTCATTAAACTTTTGTCTGTGAAAGAACTGATTTCCTATATCATTTTTGTATTTTATCTCCTATTTCAATGCTGCTCTCCTCTGCTAAATGATCATTTACAAGGTCAACTCCATAATGAGCTATTTAAAAAGTTTCTCACAGTGTTGTTTTCTATAAATCCTCTTTTGGGGAACAATAGTGCTAATTTGATCAATCTAAAAAAAAGTTTTTTATAGTTCTTATCAAAAGTGCTGTTTTTAAGCTTGAGTTACTTTCTCAAACACATTAGTCTGTGCTGTTATATAAACAGGTTCATCACAAGAAACTGGAAAAACTGATTTATTTCAGGTATTCGATTTAAAAATCAAAACATAATATTTAGAATCATTACGTGCAGAATGGTGCAGTTATTTGTGTTTATTTTGATGCTCATAATATATAGCAAATGAAAACCAAATGTTTGTTTCTTACAAATTTTGAATATTGCATACGATCAATCAGGATTTTTATAATTTCATAAATGTTATCTTATGATCAGGTTATAGCCTATGTAAGAGTGCTGTACATTAACAGAAATTTAAATGGAGGGAAAAACAGTGATAGAAAAACTGCAGTCTGGAGAGGATTTTAAAGCAAAGCCTATCCATGAGTTTGCAGGAGATTTACAAGGCTCGTGGAGTACGGCTGTAGTCAGTTTTTTAACTCTCACCACTCAGATATATCCAGGCATATCTGCGCTATTGGATACTTTTTTTTGAAGCCATTTCTTTTAACATTAGAAGTATTCTACCTGGGCTAAGGAGAAGGACTCAACTGCTGTTCAGTGGTCCAAAGTCTTTTTTTTTTTTTTCAGATCAATGTAAATTTTGCATTTTAATTGTAAATCAAGGTTCTAGATTCTGGAAAAAGAGTGGAGAGGTACATAAACTAATTTAAACAGTGCAGAAAACAGTTATGTGAAGGGATTCAAGTTAAGAAATTTTTAAAATGGACTAAGGTTTTCTAAACAGAACTTTAGAATAATTTAACCCTTATATGTGATATCTAAAAAATCCAGAGCTTTGCTGGAAGGGCAAACAAGAAAATCATTGCTGTACCACTGGATGTTTTTGTTGAGTATTTGACTTGTCAAGCTTCGAATTTTTAAATTTCAAAGCTTAAATTTCTAAAATAATGTGGTTTTACAGTAATTATAACGTAGCCTAGATATTTAGAAAATGTGTGCTTTTGCAGAAAATTGCATTTTTTTGTTTACTTAACAGTATTTCTTTCTACATTTTAGGGTTGCCAAAAATAAAGTAGATTATTAATCTGCAGACTGTTTACAAAGAAAGATAATTAAATCTTATAGTATTTCATTAATCTTCAAAGATAAGTTATTCTGTTTAGTTTAAATTATTGTGAAAACTTACAGCTAATTTTAAACATACAAAATATGAAGGAAATACTGAAATAAATACATACCAATGAGATTAACACGGCAAAATTGTGGGCATTAATAGCACAAATCCTTATTGTTCAGGAGTTGGAGAATCATTTGACTGTAAACACTCACACACTTTGGTATTATCAGCACGTAGCATCGGAGATTGTGGTGTTGTACATTATACTAAGCAGCTTGGGCAGGGTTCTCCCTTTTAGTATCAGCTCCAGGGCCTCTGGGGTTGTTCGAAGCAAAGCTGGTCTTCATTATCAGTTCTTTTAGCTTCTTTGTGTGACTAGCTCTGATGCTGCACACATAGATGTCTGCAAAGAAAATTGCACTCTTCAAAGCAGACTTATAGAATATTCTCAGGATCTTGGTTACAAATGTACTCCTACCTGCACTTATTTAAAACATGCAATTTGTTCTGTTTGTCTTTGAAAAAAGAACACATCAATGATGCATTTCTTATCCAGTCTTTCATCCACTTAAACAACCCATGAAAAGTGTTCCGTAACGGATTTAAAGGGTTAGTGAGCTACAAGGCACATCTTTGACTGTGTATCGACACTAATTGTAAAAAAACATCACCAATAAACATTTCTTCAGGTTCTTATATATAAGAGCCTGAAAATAAAATAAAATAAAAAAAAAAATATATATATATATATATATACACAGTACAGACCAAAAGTTTGGACACACCTTCTCATTCAAAGAGTTTTCTTTATTTCCATGACTATGAATATTGTAGCTTCACACTGAAGGCATTAAACTATGAATTAACACATGTCGAATTATATACTGAACTAAAAAGTGTGAAACAACTGAAAATATGTCTTATATTCTTCAAAGTAGCCACCTTTTGCTTTGATTACTGCTCCACACACTCTTGGCATTCTGTTGATGAGCTTCAAGAGGTAGTCACCTGAAATGGTTTTCCAACAGTCTTGAAGGAGTTCCCAGAGATGCTTAGCACTTGTTGGCCCTTTTGCCTTCACTCTGCGGTCCAGCTCACCCCAAACCATCTCGATTGGGTTCAGGTCCGGTGACTGTGGAGGCCAGGTCATCTGGCGCAGTACCCCATCACTCTCATTCTTAGTCAAATAGCCCTTACACATCCTGGAGGTGTGTTTGGGGTCATTGTCCTGTTGAAAAATAAATGATGGTCCAACTAAACGCAAACCGAATGGAATAGCATGCCATGCTGGTTCAGTATGCCTTCAATTTTGAATAAATCCCCAGCAGTGTCACCAACAAAGCACCACCACACCATCACACCTCCTCCATGCCTCATGGTGGGAACCAGGCATGTAGAGTCCATCCGTTCACCTCTTCTGCACCGCACAAAGACAGGGTGGTTCTAACCAAAGATCTCAAACTTGGACTCATCAGACCAAAGCACAGATTTCCACTGGTCTAATGTCCATTCCTTGGGTTCTTTAGCCCAAACAAGTCTCTTCTGCTTGTTGCCTGTCCTCAGCAGTGGTTTCCTAGCAGCTATTTTACCATGAAGGCCTGATTCACACAGTCTCCTCTTAACAGTTGTTCTAGAGATGTCTGCTGCTAGAACTCTGTGTGGCATTGACCTGTTCTCTAATCTGAGCTGCTGTGAACCTGCGATTTCTGAGGCTGGTGACTCGGATGAACTTATCGTCCGCAGCAGAGGTGACTCTTGGTCTTCCTTTCCTGGGGCGGTCCTCATGTGAGCCAGTTTCTTTGTAGCGCTTGATGGTTTTTTAGACAGCACTTGGGGACACTTTCAAAGTTTTCCCAATTGTTCGGACTGACTGACCTTCATTTCTTAAAGTAATGATGGCCACTTGTTTTTCTTTACTTAGCTGCTTTTTCTTGCCATAATACAAATTCTAATAGTCTATTCAGTAGGACTATCAGCTGTGTACTGTATCCACCTACTGCACAACTCAACTGATGGTCCCAATCCCATTTATAAGGCTTGAAATCCCACTTATTAAACCTGACAGGGCACACCTGTAAAGTGAAGACCATTTCAGGTGACTACCTCTTGAAGCTCATCAACAGAATGCCAAGAGTGTGCGTAGCAGTAATCAAAGCAAAAGGTGGCTACTTTGAAGAACCTAGAATATAAGACATATTTTCAGTTGTTTCACACTTTTTTGTTCAGTATATAATTCCACGTGTTAATTCATAGTTTTGATGCCTTCAGTGTGAAGCTACAATATTTATAGTCATGAAAATAAAGACAACTCTTTGAATGAGAAGGTGTTGTAGCGGTATTATGGAATCAAGGTTTGAAACATTCTTTCTGGGGTGCCAGCCAGGTCTCTCTCCTGACATATTTATTATTCAATTCAAAATCCCACACAAGGGAAAAAAGCAGAGACATGCTCATCACCCAAAACATTGATGGAGAATCACCCAACAACCACAATTTTCAATTGTCCACAGCAAAAAACAAAAATCAATAATAGTCTATACAATAAGAATTAACTCTTCATTTAAGAAGGACATGGCTCGGGATTTCCTCAGTTCAGTCAATTTCAGTTCAAACAAAAATAAGCCAGTCCAGGCTTTTCCTCTCGCCAGTCCAATCCATCCAAAAAACTAATAGAAGAAAAAAACTCAATTTCGTGTTTTTTATACACGCACAAGGAAGCAAAACAAACACTGTGCTCGGCAGCACATAAAGTTAAACAACCTGTATCAGTATCTTTAAGCTGACAGGTTGTTTTGTCACTCACGGTACCAGCATTTTGAAACACTCGATCCAAATGGTGAGCTTCTGATGTGAGCCAGACGAACTCTCAGGTAATCCAAGATCTGCTTCTGTTGTCTCACGAACTGTCAATGCCACACACTCCACTGCCACGCATCAGTTCTCCCAGCGGTGTTCCAACTGGAAAACAATGCTTTTTGCTCCGGAGGACGCACGTCATAAAAAAAAGAAATGGGCGTGGAGGTGAACAAAATGCGTGTCCAATCAGGCCGCCACACTGTGTCCAAACCTTTGGTCTGTACTGTATATATGTGGTAGTATATGGTAATCTTCAATACACCTTTATCTGCAACCCTTACTACTGTCTCTAAACCCTTTTATAAGGTTAGTTATGTGTTTTTGCGTTGGGGCTATTGCAACACATTTGTCCCTATTCTTCCATTCCATTGTAGATTTTATTTAGAAATCTTTTTTTTTTTTCAATGTAGTTTTGCAAATCTGAGTCACGCTTTTGGTTCTTTTCAAAAAGCTGTAATTTTTGTCTTCTTTAAATAGTGCTTTTTAAAACCCTAACATTTTAACACTACTCATCACTACTGTATAAGGATGAACTTCACTTAAATATGGGTTAGATCTCCTAAACCAGATTTATGAGCAGCAACAATTGATTCTGGAAAATTGCTGCTGATGTCTCTTCTCCTTAGTATTATCTTAACAAACATCTGAGTACTCCACACCAGCAAAGTGCCCTGGAGATGCACATACTTGTTGAATATCCTCTTCCTGAGTGCTTTTTATTTAGCTACTTAACTTCTCAAATCTCATGTGAGTTGTAGGATGTTTTTTGCTTTTAACACATTATTTCTGCATTTGGGCCAAACTTCTATGCTTTTGCTGATCTCTGTTTGTACCTTTCTAAGTAACCTGTGGGGATCAGGTGCTGTTTTTGTCCTGATGCTTACAACATGAGGATTGAAGGTAGATGTACAGACTTTTACAGTGATAGTACAAGTGTTTATGTTGCTGGTAACTCATATAACATCAACCATCTCTCATTCCTGCACAGTAGATTTATGGCAGCCCCTTTACCACAAACACACATTTATTATTGCAGGTAGAACTCCAGCAGACCTAGTGCATGGAAACACTCCACCTGCCACACTCAGTACCATGTATTCTGTTATAATTATACCTGCATTATTATTACACTCATTTTCATGTTAAAAATAAACAGCAAACACCAAATAGTTTTCTGGTCTGAAATTTGCATCATAGATGTTATAGTTGTGTTTTGACTATTTTCAGCAGTCACATTTGACTGTAGCCTAAGTCTCAGACAAACAGAGCAACTTCATGTCTGTGTCCTTGTATCCCTTCGGCCAGTTTTCTTCATGTATGATTCTTTCTGCTCCATGAACCCTCTCTGCTAAGTTTGCAGTTGTTGTCATTTAAATTTATGCTTTGCCTTTTTGAGCTGGATCATTATTCTTCATTCTGTTGTGACCTTATTCTAACCATTTTAATCTGATGTAATGTTTTTTCCTTTTCTAGTGGAAGAATAAAATAGAAAAGAAGTACAAGAGAGTTTTGTACTCTAAATTCTAGATTTGCAAAATCAAAAGTGCTTTTCGTGATGCTTGAGTAGCAGGGCTGCATGAAATATTGATCATTATCAACCTACATTCTTCTGGCTCCTTTCTTTCTTTACTATTTCAAAATGACCCACCTGCTCTCTAGCAACTTTAGTATAAAGTCCAGGTTTGTGTATTAAGTCAGTTTGAGTCCATCCATCTGACCAAGTATATTATTGATGTGCAATGAATAACACTCAAAAGATCCTACCAAATAATGCGTCCACACTGATATTGCGATGGAGACTGTGGTATATTGTTTCACTTTATTGGGTAGCCTTTAGTGGAACCAACAGTTTTCAAGGTAAATAAAAAATAAATAACAGATGTTATGTTTTTTAAATAGAAACAGCAAAAAGAGAATTGAAGAAGAGAGTATTGTGAGAACTCCCATTATAAACTGAAGCAAAAAACAGGAAAGTAAAAAGTAAAACATCAGGACAAGTGGCTACTTATAAATCTCTGAAGTTGAAAAGTAGATTAGGAGAATGAACTCAAACCCAGCCTAACCTTTCAGTTGCAAACTGAATAAAAGGTGGGATATGCTTACTGCTGTGCTCCATGAAAAGCTAACTAATATTAGCATTGCTATAAGTGCAGAGATTGAACAGTGTTATTCGTGAAAAATATTTAATGAGATAAGAAGCAGAAGTGCGAATAAATAGTTTATTGCTTTAGCTTTTAAAACATTAAACAAACAGCAGACATACTGGATTTTAAGGTAACTTTCAATTTGGAGTTTTGCTTTCAGATGACCTCCTGTCTAGTTTGCCAACTTGAACTCAAAAGCTTCATCTTCTGAGTAACAATTGAATGCTTAATGAAACTGCTGCCTTCAACCGATAGATTGTAATATTTTCTCTATTATTTGTCTTTTTTTAAAAAGCACCACGAAGTCGAAAATTCCAAGTTGTATTGTGTTACTGTTTAAAAATGTCTGTCAGTATGGTGATACTTGAAAACATTACTATTTGTGAGTTGCTACTTGTTTATAAAAATGTTTTAGTCCAGTGTTTTTCACCAGTATGAGATTTCCAAAAATCTTGGGTAATGAGTCTCACTCATCTTGGTTGTTGAAACTTTACTATGAAGCTGTAGGTGATTTTTCACAATCCAATAGTGTGGCTAAGACCTTACTGTTGGCTTTGCATTCTGAACAACATTTTTCTACTCTAAACATAATAGGAGACACACAGTATCAATTCTGCCCAAGTTTAATACATATATGCATTCTATTTGAAAAATAGCTGCCTATCAAAAAGTACATTTGCAGGATCTTTTGCCTTGGGTTTAAGCCTGAAAGAATTTGTCCTTCCTCTGAAAACCAGAACTGTCACACATTTTTCAGTGGTTCAGAGTGCTGATGCTGATAATGTGGAGACTAATGTCTGCTGGAATTGATGACTCATGGGAACCTGAATAAAAGAAACCATTTCTTTTCACATCTTCCATAGGGATAGGCAGTACATCAGTTTTCTCTTTCTCTCAACCCTCAAACTGAATTAGATTGTTTTTGATTTCCTGTTTACCTCTTGCCCCAAATCTCATGACACATAGCCTGCAGTGTTTTCTGGGTCGATACCAGATAGGGGCTCCTAATGGAGATTTGACATTGTTGGAACACAGCCTTCTTTGCCAAGTTTGGCATCTGCCTAAATAATTTACATTATTTTCACTTTGTCTTTCTACTTTTGGATCATTGCTTCTAATGTTTTTTGTCATTTATTCAAAGACAAGCTGTCTCCCTGGATTTTTAAAAGAAGCCTCCGTCGAACCCTACCCCATAAAAAGTTTAAACTCAGATACAATGCAAAAAAACAATTTAAATCCATTTTCAGTCCCTCTTGCCAAATGTTTAGTCCATTACATGACTTGGAGCTTATTTTTCTAACAGTATGTAATCTTAGACACAGGGGCAGCCACATCTGCTTTCAATGATTATTAATCAAAGACATATATCTGGTAGACTCATGTTGGACAAAACTCCACAGACATACTGAGGCACTTGTTAATGCTTTTGAGGCCAAAGGCTAATCTTGCCTAAGGGAGCTGTAGCATGTAGCCTCAAACTGTATATTGTATGCTGGATAAATGTGTGCAGTTGATTTAAAGAAATTCTGAGGGATTTCCAGCAAGGCCATTATTGATGACTTAGCTACATGGCTGAGGATTTCTTTACCTTTTTACGGCCAATGCATGAGTGGTTTACATGATAAATGAGATAGGGGCGCATGAAGAGACTACACCTGCAAGATTATATTTGATCAATATTATTTAGATTAAAAAACCATATCCCTGTGAGCATTTTCTAACTGAAAGCATAGTGCACATTGACATAGTTGTCTAGAAAAACGGGTGTTCTGCAGATTTTAGTCATTACAAAGTTAAGACTGCAGGAAAAAGAAAGCAGGTGGAGACCATTATTGTTCCTTGAGTTTGAAGATGAATGACAAATTAGAAGGGTGCAGAAGGTAGAAGGAGAGTAAATGAAAAATGTTAGAAACGTCCTGCAGAATGAGTTCCTCAGCTGCCTATGTGAACTCTGCATACTTGTCATCTGCTTGGGACATTAAAAGACCCCCTGCCTTAACATGATGAGCCTTCTGGGGTTCTACAGGACGAAGGTTATGGCCCTCCTGAAGACATTAAACCCTTTTAAGTACTTTGTCTGGACTCCAGCTCTTCAATGCACAGATGGTCTGTGTAGGCTTTGACAGCTGTAGGATGACAAAAGGGCACTATTAGCAATCCCTCACATGCCCCTTTTCTTACACACGCAGATATGCATACATTACACATTACGTTTGAGGTTAAGGAGATTTTCCTCTCTGCTCTGTTGTTAGATCAGGGCTGCATAGTGGCTGCTGTGATTCAGTATACTGATATATTGTTTGGTGAATTAGTTCATAGTAAGCAACAGCAAAAAAAGGTGCTCCTGTGACCACTGCTTTGCTTTCCGACAACTTTACCCAAAATGCTAATGAGTCTATGAAACAATCACCCTTTGCTTTAGCTTTACAGTCAAACTAACCATATTCTTTAGCTTGGCCACTGTCAGAAGTCGATGCAAAGGTTAGAGCAAAAGAAAAGAGCCACTTTTCTCTCAAGAGTTTTGAAGGTATCAGATAAGGCTCTGTTCTTTTTAGTGGAAAACACCAATAGTTTGTATTAATGTATATAGTTGGTGTTGAAATTGTGCTGCAACCACAAACTCCAAAGTATTTTATTAAGATTGTATGTACTAGGCAAACACAAAGGACTGCAACATCATAAGGCGGAAGGAAATTATTATTTCGAGGTTTTGTGTGCATTCCTAATTAGTATGTTAAATTTTTCTTTCAAAAATAGCTCAAGCTAAATCAGATTCTGGACAGCATTTCTCAACATCATTCTTTAAATCTTACCATATTTTAACTATTGGGTTTTGGGCCGGACTTTGACTGAACTATTCTTACACATAAGTTAATTTCTCCATTGTGAGATCAGTAAAGTCTACCTTATCTTATAAATATGTTTTGATCCAAAACAGCTCTTTGCCGTGGTGTTAGGGTCTTGTTCTGTTGGAGGTGAACCTCTTTCCCAATCTCAACTATTTTGCAGTATTCAACAGGTTTTCTTCCAGTATGGCGTTATAGTTAGCTTCATCCATCATTGCATAAAGTCTAACCAGATTTACTATCCTTGTTTGAAAAAAGCCTCCCCTCAGCATGATGCTGCCACTATTGTGTTTCACAGTGGGGATGGTGTGTTCACAGGGATAGGCAGTATTAGTTTCCCTCTACACACTGTATGTTGTTGAATATTTATTTAATTTTGATGTCTTCTGATCAGAGCATTGTCTTCCATGTTTGCTGTATCTCCTGCCTTACTTGCAAGCTACTAATGGGATTCCCTATGGCTTTCTTTCAATGATTTTAATTTAGTCACTTTCTAAATGCAACAGCACCATTTTAATCATTGCCTTAGTTACAACAAAAATCAATGTGCTTTTGCGACCACAGCTGAATTACCTTTTAATTTTGTTGGTGTGCCATAACTAAGGACAAATGATGCCATATAAGGGGACAAAAGTAACACCGTCTCGTAGCTTAAGTTTTATTTGCTGCATGGTTTCTCTTACTCCTTTTTTGCAGAACAAATTAAATATACATGAGCTGGCTTTGGATAATTCTCCTCTTCTCAAGAATATTTTACTCCACTTTCTTATAGCAAAACATAATTAGAAGAGACATAGTCAAAATCCCATTTGCAGCAATGTCATAAAAGTGCCTCATAACAGCAGTATGAAAAATTAATGAAATATCATTGTGTATTCTCACCTTCAATCCAGCCCCCCATTATCTTTCTGCTCTTTATAGTTTTCCGACTGAAATCAGATCATTATATTTAATTTAAGAAAATTCTGTCCATTTTTCATACTTTTCTAATCAACAGTAGCAGCATTACACCCTCATATGCTATTCCCTTTACTTGAAGCTCCGTGGTCTTTGTTAAGGGGGGATGAAACGAAGGATGGAGGCCCTCAGAAGACATAGCTGTCTGGTAATCACTAATTGTGTCCTGAACTCCTTGTGAATGTTCCCTCGTTTATTTCTTAAGTTCAGGACACAGTCCAAATATTACCTATGTACGAGGAAGCTGAGGTAGGACACAAGGTACAGAGGGAGACACAGATAGAAGAGTAGGGGGTTTAAAAACAGAGTGTCACAAATGTTAATTATTGAGAAGACAATGTTGAGTCCCATGGTGTTATGCCCTGTACTATTCAACATGTGAAAAGCTAATAAAGGACTAATAAAGGTTCTCCAAGATAGATGCTGTTTTTTTAATGCCTTTTTGAAATTGTTTGTCAAAGGGTAAATTCATAAATGCTATGGTTTAGAGCAGAGTATGAAGTCATTTAAGCTTGCGGTTAGAGATGCACCAGTTGGAAGTTTGTGTTTTCACCTTCTCATAGCTATTTTGGCCAGTTCTGTTTCACTTTGAAGAGCCATTAAATATTTATACTAGGACCAGAGGTGACATTATGCCTTGTGTACAATTCACTTCATTTTAATTTCCTTCATTTCAGTTCAAATCAGCATTCAACTCAGTTTAGTTATATCCCTCCAAGACATATAATCCCCATGCACTGTACAAGACAAGGATCTAATTTATATATAATGAGATCAGTCTAATCATAGATAGATTCAAATTGAATCACAAGCATTCCAATTGTTGTTATAATACAGTCAAATTCTGTCACATTCAGTTTTTAATGCCAATTGGTCAATCGTTTTCTACCTGATGAGTGGTAAGGAGAGGAATCTCTGTAAAAAGAGGTTTTACTAATATCAAATGGAAGACAAAATCACCAAGTTCACAGTTTACCAAATTTTTCGTATCTTCTATTACTGATTAGCATGGTTAGCTAGTCTTACGTTGGCTAAAATTACTGAAGCAGCAGACCCAAATTTTATTTCAGAGATTTCCAAACATCTATCAACATTTCCAGACCAGCATGTTCCTTAATAGAGGGTGAAAGGTTGAAAAGGACAAAGCAGAACAACTTTGGTGTACCTGGTTCAGTATTCCGGTTGTCTCTTGAACATCTTGCTGTTGCAGCCTGAATGAACACTAGCCACTTTTACTAATCTCTGTGCTTCTTCTGACCTAATTTCTAAACTCCTTTCTGATACTGATATTATCTAACTTGGAATCTTCTTTGCTCAGTAATAGTTATCATATTGAAGAGTGATGTTGACAGAAAGACCTCATAGCTCTAATACATAGTACATCAAAAGATGGCGGTGTGGAGTTCTGCTGCAGCCCGAGGCTCTCGGCTCTTTATGTTTGTTTTTATCCTTTTTTTGCTCTTGCTAGTGTTTTCACCTTTCAAAGAATTAATCCGGTACAAGAGGGCAGAACTTCTTGAACTAGGGCAAAACTCCGGACTGTATGGGCCACCAAAGGATTATATTCCACCCGAAATGCAGCGGATCACAGTGACTCTGCATATCCCTCCTCTGTGGCCCAAGCAGCGAAAGAGACACCGTAAACAAAAGAGGGGTCAGCGAGGTGGTCTGCACGATAGGCTCAAAGCAAACCCACACAGGCCGGCTCCACCCAGCCTGCTCCTGGCTAACGTGAGGTCACTCGCAAATAAAACCAACGTGATCCAACTCCAAATCACCTCACGTAAGATGGACAGCTGTGCAGGTGATATTTACAGAGACTTGGCTAGACGATAACATCACCGATGCTACGGTGAAGTTCTCCCTGCAGCTTTCTATGGTCTCTGCCTGCCTGATGTCCTTGATCATTGTGCCTGTGCCCAGACAACAAAACATCACCTGTCTCAATGATCACTGTGCTGTTGTTCTGAACCCGGTCATCATGAAGTGCTTCGACAGGATCCTCCTGAAATTCATCAAGGATGCCATCCCTGCTGACCTGGACAGCCTGCAGTTCGCCTACGGGGAGAAAAGGTCTACAGAGGATGCTGTCTCGTTAGCACTCCACTTGGGCCTGACACATCTGCAACATCCTGAAACATATGTAAGTGCTTTTTGTGGACTTCAGCTCAGCATTCAACACCGTCCTTCCAGACATGCTGGCCCTGACGCTCCACATCCTTGGTTTATCTGCCCCACCTTGCTCCTGGATCAGTGATTTCCTCACCAACAGGTCCCAGATGGTGAGGATAGGGAAAGTCACATCTGCCCCACTGATCCTTAACACCGGCACACCACAGGGCTGTGTTCTCAGCCCTACCCTCTTCATACACGACTGCTTGGCCAATCCACAACACAACACAATCGTGAAGTTTGCAGACATTACTAACCTGGTGGTTCTCATATCAAACAATGATGAGACTCATTACAGAGAAGAGGTTCACAACCTGCCGCAATGGTACAGGAATAACCTCATCCTGAACACCAGCAAGACCAAGGATGTCATAGTGGATTACAGAAGGTCCAGGAGAACTGAACATGCTCCTCTCTGCATACAAGGGGATGTGGTGGAGCATGTGGACAGCATAAAATTCCTGGAGATTCATATTTCCACTGACCTGTCCTGAACTGAGAACACCTCCCACCTGGTGGCCCGACAACAGCTCTTCTCTCTCAGGAAGTTAAAGCGATCTGGACTCTCTCCTCAGCTACTGACAAACTTTTACAGGGCCGCGGAAAGCATCTTGTGTCTCAGCATGACAATGTGGTACAGGAGCTGCACACAGAAGAGGAAATACTTAGCACGGGTGGTAAAAACAGCACAGGGAATTGTGGGTTGCCGTTTGCATCAGGGGAGCAAATGTGAATACTAAGTCAAAGCTATAATATTTGTGCACAGGAAACTGCTTCACATACAGAAACATTGTCTAGAAAGCAATTCATCATTTTCTCATGGAGACAACAAAAACAGGCCTCTCCTCTGAATGTCTGCCATGCTGCAATTACCTTATAATATATTAATTTCAGTATGTTAATTGTGAAACCATTTACAACCACAATAATGATCTTCCGGTGTGACATAGCTTCAACTCAATCTATTGCTATGCCTTTGTGAAGAAACACTCGGCAGGAGACTTTAGAAAAATCAGAGGTGTACCAGTGAGGTCCATGACATAACACGAAGGAGACTTATGGCAAGATTCCCTCATTGAAACTCCCTGCCGGGATTTAGAGCTGCTTTATGAATTGGGGCCGGAGCATTGAAGACCACTGCTGCCAAAAAGAGTGGGAGATTACTTTGTGAAAAAAATGGGAGAAGAGGAGGCAGCTGCGCCAGTTTTCGCATAATGGAACAATTTTGTTCTGTGAATAAGTGGAGAATTACTTGTGTGTTTCTCTGCAGGGTATGTTGGCCGGCCAGATTGGTCTTTCATGGTTTCACAGAGACAGAAAGACCAAAGCACAGACTCAGTCTTATAAATATTGCCAGATTGTGTTTATTTACAACAGAAGGTAAGTTCATCGAAGCTTCTTGCAGGTAGTTCTAGCAGCAATTAAGGCAGAAGCCAGGTGGGTAACTTGTGAGTTCACAGAAGGAGTCTTGATCATTCTGTTGGAAGCTTGTAGGCAATTTGGCATGGAGTGCCCAGATGCAGTCCAACAGCTGGGAAACACAAAAGGAGGGTCAATAAGAGAAGTGAAGAAAAACACTGAACAAATGAAAGCTGGAAGCAAGATAAAAGGACAAAGGTTATCTAATCTCATCACTTAATGTGGCCGGATGGACTGTTACTGAAGAAGGAAACCTGGTGTCTGAATACTACAGGTGCATATATGCCAAGCTCTCTCAGGCCCTAGCTACACAACTCTAGATATCTTTAAACTGATTTGTTGTTAAATAAAATGAATTTCAACACAGTCTGTATTATTCAAGTAAGTAACTCTAACACATATTCTATGCCAGCAGAAGTCAACCTAATGCTTTTATGCCTTTTGAGATGTCAAACGACGTAGTCAAAGCCCTCACCTTTGTAAGGGGCTGGCTACCCAGTTTGGGTTGAAGCATAATTTCATCAGAACCATAATTTCTTTTTTTTCAATTCCATTGGACAGGTCACATTTATGTGACAAAATATATCACTTGAATTCAACCATGGATGGTTTGTTTTGTCAAGACCTCTGTCACAACTGTTGAGTTTAATGCTTTAGAATAGGAGATAGTAGACACAATTTTCTTGTGTAATGCTCTGTATTTTTAGACCTTCACATGCTTTGCCCCTTTACAGATTTCTTCTGTTTTTGCTTTTTTTGTCACACATAAATGTTTCTGATCATCAAACTAATTTTAATATTGGATAAAGAAAACTAGAATAAATGCAATAAGTTGCTTTCAAATGACAATTTCATTTATTAAGGGAAAATGGTATACAATGCAAATCTGCCCCTCTAGGAAAAATTAATTGCTCCTTTATGAAATCAACTTTTTTTCCTTTTCTTTACCTAAAAAATGTCTGTACATACACATAGATGTATATACTGCTCCTTCTATTCTCATTATTATTTCCTCTAAATTTTATATTTAGACTTAATGTCTGTACGCTATGAGCGCTTGAAACCGAAGTCAATCTTTGTGCACACAATCTTGGTCAATAATGCTAATTCTGATTCTGATTCAAATCCACAACCTTCCCAGGAGAGGCTGGTCCACCAAAAGTAGCCAATCGACAATTAGACCAAGAGGTCACAAAACAACCTAGAACAACGTCTAAAGCACTGCTGACCTCACTTGCCTCAGCTAAGGTTGGTGTTCAAGATTCAACAATAAGAAAGAGAATGGGCAAAATGCCATCCATAGGAGATTTCCGAGGCCAAAACCACTGCTGACGAAAAGAAACATAAGGTTAGGTGTTGCCATATGAGTTAATTCCTTTAGGTTTTGTTTCTTGCTTATTTCTTGTGTTCTGTTTCCAATGTATTTAAGTCTGTTCTATTAGGTTAGTATTTGTCTTAAGTGTTTTCTTGTGTCTTAGTTTGTGTCTGTGTTGATAAGTCTCCATCCCTCAGTCTCCCTGCTTACCTTCTGCCTCAGCTGCTCCACATTATCCCCTCACAAATATTCCGGCATCCAATGTCATTTTCCACACCTCCCTGAGTATATTAGCGCTCTGGTTCTCATTGTTCTCTGCTAGATTCTCCCATTAGACTGCTTGTTATTTTCTCATTACCATGCATTTCCATGCCTGCTGATCTCCTCATTCTCCTAGTCCTGTTGTCATTACTTCTTTGTAAGTTTGTACTTTCTTTTTTAACAAATCATCACCATGTTCATCCAACAGTGCTGTCTGCTCTTGGGTCCAACTCCAAAACTACAATACATGACAACGAGACAAAAGTGTAACAGTGTGAAAGGTGTTTGTCATTTTATATCTGACCCAAAACTAAAAGCATTTCAGAAACAGATTGTCATAATGACAGTCAAACATGGTTGTGGTAGTGTGAGGGTTTAGGGCTGCTTTGGTTCCTCAAGATCTTGACAACCCACCCTAATTGATGGGCCAAAATCGTTTGGTGGTGATACTAATGACTCATTGCCAGTTATCACAAAGTCATGATGACACCTGTTGCCTGCTAAGAGTGGCACAGCTAATTATTAGGGCCAACGCACATTTATTTTATTGCCAGGTTGTTTTGGATAGCTTTAGAAGAATAATAATATCAATTCCATTCATTATTTTATTATTTGAACATGAAGACCAAATGAATACTTTAAATAACAGTGGATGACTGCTGTGAAGAAGTTATGTTATGTGTTATTATTCCATAAAACCAGGGACGTGCACAGATAGACACTGTTATTCTTTGGAGAAAAAAGTGCCCTCCTGAAATCTTTTTTTTTTTTTTTTTTTTTTTTTTAACAGTGTATAGTGGGGAGCCCAAGGTAAAATTTCTGAATTTAAAGGCCTATAATACCAGTGCCCCACATTTTAAAATTTTGATCGACAACTAACCCAACCCCCTCGCCAACACACATACTCCCACCTCGTGTGTCTCTCAACGGAGATGGGCTGCGTGCAGAGCGGAGAGTTGGACCTGCGCTGGTGCAGATTACCTCTTCTCTCCTCTCCTCTGCCATCAGATAGAGCCCTGCCCTGCCGACGGGCCGGCTGACCATCCAGTTAACAAACAAAACGAATATACTTGCTTCCTAAACTTCAGATGAAAAACTTAAAACTTCACTTGCCGCCACCTTATCTAAACAGAACAGGCCAATGAATGGCATACATTTACCCGCTATGTCTTCTATGGCCGCCACCAGGCGCCAGGAGAATGTCTAAGATTTAAGTCTTAGATTAAATTAGAAGAAATAAATAAATTCAAATCTGTGTCACAGATGTACGTATTACATTTGCTATAATGGTCCCTGATGACTCTTGTTTCCTCATGTTTTTATTTTATTTTATTTTATTGCAAATACGGCCAAATGAGCTGGTTAACATTACAATTCAAACACAACTAAAATACCTTTAATAAAGTTCAGTAAATGTGAGGCATGTTGGGTTAGTTGTATTTTCTACTTCTGTGTGTAAAAATGATGATGTGATCAGAATATTTTATTTTCTAAATAGCAACATCTTATCAGTTCTCAGGATTTGTAATCTCATTCATTTTTATTCTCTAAGAATAATTTCTGTCATATATCACACTGGCTACATGCAGAAGTATAGATGATTCTTCTTATGATCATATTCTCTGATGTTGGTTTCATTTTGACAATAAAGATTTTATAACTAATTTTCTGGGTATAGTTGATTTACACTGTATAGAATGGTCACTGGTTACTCACATTTCTGATGTTAACTCATTTAGTGTGACCTACCTGATAAATTTGCCAGTGTAACCTGCTTTGCTACAACATAAGGTTATTTGGTGCGGAAGACATTTTGTGATAAAAATACAGAATGATATAGTCAAGACAAACACATTGTGCTCAATGTGTAAAAAAAAAAAAAAATGAAGGACAATGCAAGTTTCAAATTTGACTCGGGAAGTTCAGGTTGTGAATCAGTAATCTAACTTTAAATCAGTCTATGATAATTGTGTGCCTTATTAATCTTAAGAATTTTGTAAATTGCATTCTTGTTTTGAGTTTTTTTTCCTGGGTGGTAATTTCCCTTCAACCCACAGGACAGTTTATAAATTATGTCAATGCTGTGCCTGTAACAAGCAGCCCTTTTTTTCCACTTGAGCACCTGCACCCCAAAATGTCTGTGCACGCCACTTCATAAAACTATTCCTTAAAAAACTCATAGCTGCATATTGTATATTTATATGTATGTGTATATGTATATGTATGTGTATTTTTATATGTATATTTTCATTAGATCATCCAGCATTTTTCTGTTGTTCAAGGGTTTCAAAATCTTTTGATACTATTTGTAAAAACATCGTGACTGGACATCGTGACTGGCGAACTAGCCATCTGAAGCCTTGGGACGGGAGCAACAGCACTTTTAAAAGCACACTGACCAGGTCTTCTTTCTTCTCCTTCTCCTTATCTGACTATTGTCTTTTTCAGCAGATCAGAGAACGAGGCAAAGAGTGAGGCTAATAAAAGGACCTGTTTTCCTCCTCCGGGCCTGTGAGAATGTAGAAAAGCAGATAAGTTGCCAGGCTCTGCGAATGATCTGAACAAAGTGAATCCTGTGGCCACAGAGGGAATGAGCTCTTGCAAGGGAGTGTGGGTGGGGGTGGGGAACGAGAGAGGAAGGAGGAGAAATGTTAGAGGAGTGCAAGCGCTGGAGGACCAGACGGGCTTGAGAGAAGAAAATGTTTGCTCACTAGAATCGGATGAGGGACTACTTTCTTGACTTAGAGCTTGGATGTGTATTGAAAAACTGTTTTGTATAACCATTGTTGTGTAATATTGGTGGTCTTTCATGATCATGTGCATCTTGGAAGCCTCTGCACAGTGGAGATAATGAGCTCTTTGTTGCCCTCCTATCAACTGGGCTTTGGAAAATGTTAGTCGCAGTCACACACTGTTTTAAATGTGCTTTTATTCACTCGAACATGGCCACTCATAGTACGTTGGCCCTCGAGGGAGAAGGCAAGCCTTTGGTCAGGGATGGGTGATTATCCTAAACAGTGAAATGAAAGGATTACAAAGCAGTGTTGTAATCCAGCTGTCAATGCCACAACTCATTAGGAAATGCAAGTTACAGAACCAGCAAGAGTTGAGAACGGAAAAAGAGTGTTGGGTTGGTAAGAGGGACAGACAAAAAATAGGTGGAGTAGGAAGATGGGGACAAAATTAGGTAAAGGAGGAATTGCAGGGATATACTGTAAGTGTGGGAGGAAGAGGAAACCAAAGAAACATATTGTGTGTGTCTGTGTGGGGGGGGGGTTGCTAGCAAAGCAACAGCTTCACTATTCTGCTCAGGGCGCTATGTGGAGAGTTTTTTATTAAGCTTTCATCTGCCTTTCCTCCTCTGCTTCTCTCTGCTTCTCCACCCCAACAGCACAAACATAAGCAGATGCAGGCAGGGCTATAGCCATGTCAGTCACGTCTCAAACTCACAGTTCTGCTGGTATTTCCCAGATTAATTAAGAACAGTGATTTGTTAATTTAATTGTAAGTGTTGGGTTGTTTTTCCCCATCCACCCCCCTCTGTTGTTTCTTCTGCCACTTGCTCCCTATCATCCACTTGGCAGGCTAATTTGCCCTGCAGCTCTGAGAAGGGGAAATGAAAGGTATAGCAGAGGAAGCCTTCAGATGGTTTATTAAGAATTGATTTGCCACAGTGGCAAAGAGTCAGACTGTAGGGAGATACATGCTGACGTGCCTCCCAGGCAGAAACACTCAGGGGGAAGGGATAGGGGGTTAGAAGGAAAGACTTGAATACAATGCAGCAAAAAGATATGATATTGTTAGGGTGGCTTTGCTGAGTGCATTTGCAGACCACTGCTCATTGACCACCAGCCCTTAACTAAATCTTCATCTCTTGGACTCTCAGCACTGGCTTTGCTTTAGCTTCTCACTTATAGCAATCCCTTTCATTTGATGAAGCAGTAGATGGCCTAATAATCGCGCATAGTGGTAATGTAAAGGTTGGAAAACACCAGCACACATGCTGTGTTAACATCTGTTTCTGATTGTGTGAAAGCTTTAGATGGCTGTGGCTGGGTAATTTTGCACAGCTGCCAGCTACCATTGAAGTGTTACACCAGAACCAAGTTGTTAATGAATCTGCATTAGCGCAGGAGAGAGGCCTATAGCCACCTTTACCACCTTGTGTTAGCTGCAGTGTTGTCATCTTTCTCGTGAGTAGATGTGCATCGGACAGCATGTGAGTCAGGAGATATTTGACAGATCACAGGCATTAAAGCTTCAAAGCCTGGGAGAGAACAGAGAAGCTGAATTCCCTGCAGCTAGGAGAGATGGTTAAGAAGTCACCTCATCTTGTCTTTAGCAGCCTATCTCTGCATGTGCACACAAGAAGCATTGATTTACAGCTGGTCAGACATCAGTGCAATGGAAGCTTATTGACTCCTTAGTTATGGTTTTCACTCTTTGCTTGTTTCTTACCAGATGGGCTTATTGGTTCTGTTTCCAATGTTAATGAGTTAATCGGCCACTGCAGTGTTCCATTTCATCTTACCAGAAAAGCATGGCATTTCTCATTATCTCAAATTTCTCATTTGGCTTAATTTATTTAAAACTTACTCATAATTTGGTAGGACAAACAATTTAGTAAAAATTGTTTGATAAGTCAGGCTGGGGTTTAATGTAGTACACTGGACATAAGGAATGCAGTTTTTTGCTAGTTTTTTTTTTTTAATCCATTTTAGCATCCCGGTTTGTGCGAAAACCCAGATATGCAAACACTTGCAGAAGTATTCATAACCCTTAAGGTTCTTCACATTTTGCCTCGTTTTAGCTGCAAACCTCTTTTGTTTTTCTTGTGGTTTGAGGTGACAAACCAACAAAAAGTAGTCCATAATTGTGAAGTGAAACATAGTCAAAGCTACAATAGTACAGAATAAGGCATATTCATTTGCCAGAATGTCCCAGTTAAAGCCCAAACCTTAATTCAATTGAGAATCTGTAATGGGACTTCAAAATTAATATTCACAAACAATATCCACCAAATCTCAGAACAAGATATTGCAAGGAAGAATAGGCAACAATTTCCGTCTCTAGATTTGCGAAGCTGTAAGCATATACATTCAAAAGAATTAGAATTGTAATTGCAGCTAAAATGGTTCTGTAATGTATTGTCTCGGAATGGTCTGAATACATATCTATACCAATGTTTTCAGAATTTATTTGTAAAAAGTTAATAAATAATTAGAATCATGTAATCTTTTCCTTGTTTGTCATAACTGTGTCAAAAAATCCAAGTAAAACTTAGTGGAGTTTGTGGCTGTAACACTACAAAGTATAACAATTTATATAAATCATTATGCTAGGTACTTTATGAGTTACCTTTAAGTTGACAAGCCACCCTCTGCCAGCATTGGAGACAAATGACGCTGCCAAAAAAAAACCAGAGTAAAATATTGATAAATCATCAGCGCTTCTTAATTTGTATGGAGACCCTACTTATCATTTCCTTTCAATTGTTGTAAAAAACAGTTCATACTTGAACATACATACATTGAACTTTTGTTGGTGATATGCCATATTCACTGTAATATCTTTTCCTAAGATAGCATCAGTAAACCAACTATAAATGTTGTGTGATGTCATAGTTCTTTGTCTTTGAAGAAGATCTAGGCAACCCAGTGGAAAATGAAGCTGAATTCAATGAAGTTTGTGGTTTTAACATAAAAAAATGAGTCCAAAGAAATTGTCACTCTATTTATTTTAAATAGTATTACATCTCCCATCATGTAATATATAGCTCTATTGCCATAGATGGATGTGAACTATTATGAAATAGTGTTTTATTAAGTGCATAATGATGTAGCAGTTAGGATATGTGTAAATTTATGCCTTTGAAGGAGCGATTTGTGTCAGCATTTGGTCCATTTTTAGTAGTCAGATTTCACTTAAACAGCAAATTAATTCTTTTTAACAATACAAGCATTCTTTATTAAATTATGCTCTTTATATTCCCATCTTTCTCAATACATGGCTATATCCCCAGTGTCCATTAGTCTTGTTTGTTTTCTCTTTGTAGTAATTATGTCTGTGTTGCATAGTACACTGGCGAAAAATTGAATAAAATTGAGATGGATTGAGTAATTTTAAAGAGAATTGGAAGAGGAGAAGACAAATATTTTTTTGTAATAAAATACATGGTTTTCGACAAAATGGATTTTCTTATCAGCATTAATTTATTTAAAACAATTATCAGATGATGCAGGTTTAAAATGTTAGTTACTTATGTGTTACATTTTAACTAAGCAATAGATAAGAGACTCCAAATAGAGGAGTTTTTCTTTGAGGTTTAAAGTTTTTCATACACAAGATTGCTGCACTTTGAGTAATAGCAACATTTTACCAAGCACAGGATTTATGGTATAACCTACTGCATGGGTAAGAATACAGAAGGTTAAATGTGATCTTATGTTGTATTCATCTAGTCAGATATTTTATTATTTATCTCAGTGAGTGAGGCACCACTAGTTTTCCTGCCTCATCTTGCTTTCCCGTGTGTTGCTTTTGTCTGTCAGCATGGAAGTGATTTGTCCTGCAGATGCAGACTAATGAATGAGGCGTCCTGCTCATGGGCTGATATTAGCCCTGGTAGCAGTTCTTTTGATGTGATTAGCTCCACGAACACTTTTGACAAATTGGGCTGTCCTTTCCTCACAGCTAAGGCACTAATCAATGCCAAAAAACAAAGAACTGCCGTCGACTTATCAGACCATGTGGCTCTTCATGTGTGTACTTGTGTTTTTTTCTACATGTCAGAAGTGAAGTGTGGGAAATAATCTTATTCATTGCAATAAACTGACATACACTTTTGCACACTAATCCCTTTTGCCCACTTGTTATTTGTGTGTTGTTGTTAGTCCCCAATAAACTACCTATAACATATCTGTTGATCAGAATTGTAGAACAGTTCTGCTGTTCATTGTGCAAAAAAGGGAAAACAAGTTAGAAAAACACTTAAAGACAAAAGATAATGATACATGTTTTTTAACTACATACAGGTATTTACAAACATATAAGCTGTGATAAAGCGGGAATCAGTAAACGATGAATAACTGGTTTTAGATTAGTTTACCTTTCAAGTCCAAACCTCGATCTGAGAATGACATTAACCAAGTTTAGTTATGTTCTAGTTTGTCTGAAACCAGTGAGGTTTATTTGTTGATATACTCAGTGTTAATATGTAAAAGGATCTCTCAAGATAAAATCCTAATTCCCTAATGAACTTTATTAAATTAAGACTGAATCCAGCATGAAAGTTGGCAGGCCACATTGATGTAATAGTAACCTGTGTCTGTATCATGTTTGGATTATTTTCTTGTGTCAGTTATGTGTGTGTGTGTAGGTATGTATGTGTACGTGAGCATATGTTTAAAAATTAAAGTGTTTGTGTTAAGTGGGTGCATGTGAGCGAATATATCACCTGGAGTTGCATAGCTGCTAGAGTGACAAGTAACGAGAGAAGGCCTGCAACACACAAATCCTTGACCAGCAAAGGACAGGTTGGCCTGGCTGCAGGAGGCCACAGTATCCCAAGGTGGACCTACACAGGGCACCACCCAAGGGCAGCCATACTAGCACTAGCGCAGCACAGTGGTAGGTCGTCAGCGAAGCACAGGAGCAGCAGCTCCAAGGCCAAAGGGTCACAGGGGAAGACGGAGGCCACCAAACCCAGCCAACCCAGCCACACCACCATCTTTCGCTTGGCCTTATGCTTAGCTAGAAGTTTGAAAAAAATGTATGTTGTGCTGGTGTTGATATTTTCACAACAGCCATCAGGAGTTGAGTTCCTAACGATCATTAAAAAAAGCTGATCAAATATGGATAGTGCTAGCTACACTCTACACAAATCTTCAGAAAACATGTACAGTTGAAAGCTATAATATTTGTAATGTCAAGTTAAAAAATGCACAATTTGCTAGCTAAGCATTTTTTTTTTTTGAAAATAACGTTGCTGGGATAAGCTCTGACTTCATCACAACTTTGTCGTTTTGTTTTTTTCTTCATGATAAGATTCACAAGCCATTCAAATACTTCTGCCCTGACAAACCCCTGTGAACACACAAAATTTGTGGATGTGCGACACATGAGTTAATTGACTGATAATTAAAGGAAAAACTGGATGGCAATCAGCAATCACCTGATGGAATACATCAATGAGTGATTGTACTGGGCTCTCTATGAATGTTTCCTGTGTCCCTTGTTTTTAATAATTTAAATGTTTAGATGTGCAGTTTTCACCACATCCCTGAATTAGCACCCCGTATTGGAGGATTTTGTTCCTTCTCTTATTAGTAGTTCTTCCATATAAACTCTGTAATCAGGTAATTTAGAAACAGTGAAATTGGACGTTTTTTTTGACTCAGCTGCCATGTCTTAGTACATGTGTGTGAAAATCTACTTTGAAAGCCTGCTTTCTTTCCTAACTACAGAATGTTTGAAAAGAGAGCACCACAGTCCTTGCAGAATTCAGAACAGACACGCACAAATTATTTTCTTCTTCATATGTTTGCAGTCAGATTTATCTTGGAAATGTACACATAAAAATCCATCACAATCCCTCCAGCAGCTTTAGAAAGATTTTCTAAATATTTAACTTTAATTTAGATACCAGTGCTCAGATGTAATGAAATTCAAAGTTGTATTCTGAAACTTTTCTCCTGCAAATCCATCAGTTCAGCCACTTAAGATACTGTTGAATGAATTAAACATCCCCTGGATGAGTGACCAGATCCTGGAGACAATGCGGTTAAATACTATTTATCTGGTTGGACATTTGTGCATTAGGTATTCTCATGCCACCATCAAAAGATAGTATTTGCATATCCTGGAAATTTGGAAATTGGTTTCTTTTCTGTCTGTCACCTAGCTTATTCCCCTGGAATTCTAATATCTGCTCAGACATGAACAGAGGTTACCAAAAACAAAAGCCTGATGTACCAAAATGATTTTTTTTTTGTATTGCTAATAGTTGTTTTATAGATAAAACAATGCTACTGCGCCAGCTGTTATTCCCCTGTCCTCCAAATACCCACAAACATCAGTCCTTTACTGTGTCAAGTAGAGACTCTTATCATTGATTTTTTTTTTTTTTCTGTTCTCTCTTCTGTTCACTCGCTGCAGTGCTTCCCAACTTATCTGACTCTGACAAAACAATGCTGCAGCAGGAGGGCACTCAGGGACAGATTAGATTGTTTGGGGATTCTCATTTCTTATTTTTTCATAGTTTTCCATCAGTGTCTTCCTGTTTCTCTTGTAACATTTCTGCCCCTGTGATATTGTTTATCCGCACCTATCACTTTCAACCACGTCTGCTCTTGCTCGCTATCTTTGGCTGAAGAGTAGTTTTCGCTGTGTTTCTGTGGATTTTCCTTGTCTTTCAGCATGCAGTAGTTTAAGAAACTTGTGTGTGTGTCAGCCTTTTTTGTTAGAACGTGTAGTTTGGTTTACAGGCACACTGAATGTTTCTGGAGGTAGCACCTCCTCTGTCTGAGCCACAGTAATAACTGTGCTTCACTGAATCTGTAGAAGTCAATGAAGCTGAACTCATTGTCTCTATACATGGAAGTCAACAATTGCGAGAATTCCCAGGTGACATTGCAACGACTACTAAACTGGCGTCCTGAATTTTTTAAATCTTTTTTTGTCACAATGTGTCTCAGTTTGTTCTTTGATTCTCTTCTTCCCTTCTTTCTCTGTTTCTGTCTTCTGTTGTGGTATCTGTGTCTTTGTTTGGATGTGTAGGTGTATTGTATTCCTACCTCTTGAACTTTTCACATTGTGTCACATTACAATGGCAAACTTTAGTGTATTGTTTCTAGGATTTTATGGGATAGATCAACACAAAGTAGTGCAAAGGAGGGAAATTGTACATAGTTTTCAAATGTTTTCACTAATAAAAACGTCAAAAGTGTGCAATGCATTTATATTCAGCCCCAGTAAGTTAATACTTTCTGAAACCAAATTTTGCTTCTACAACAGCTCCAAGTACCTCTCCTTGAACTGCCACCTTAAAGTGATGGAGGGGTTTGAGTGCTCAAATGATCCTAGAGGCTATGTTGTCTGGGGCCTAAATGCCCCTGGTAGGGTCTCCCATGGCAAACAGGCTCTAGGTGATGGGTCAGACAAAGAGCGGTTCAAGAATCCCTCATGAGGACAAAAATATCGAGGCACGTGACGTTGCCTGGTACGGCGGAGCCGGGGTCCCACCCTGGAGCCAGGCCTGGGGTTGGGACTCGCTGGAGAGCGCCTGGTGGCCGGGTCGCTCCTCGAAGGACCCGAGAATCGAGGCCATCCCCCAGTGGGCCCACCATCTGCAGGGGGAACCGTGAGGGACCGGTGCAAAGAGGATTGGGTGGCAGACAAAGGTGGAGACCTCAGCGGCCCGATCCCTGGATGTGGTGAAGAAAGAGCTGAGCCGAAAAGCAAAGCTCTCAATTTACCGGTCGGTCTACGTTCCTACCCTCACCTATGGCCATGAACTTTGGGTCATGACCGAAAGAACGAGATCCCGGATACAAGCGGCTGAAATGAGCTTCCTCCGTAGGGTGGCCGGGCACTCCCTTAGAGATAGGGTGAGGAGCTCGGCCATCCGGGAGGGGCTCGGAGTAGAGCCGCTGCTCCTCCACATCGAGAGGAGCCAATTGAAGTGGCTCGGGAATCTATACCGGATGCCTCCTGGACGCCTTCCTCGGGAGGTGTTCCAGGCACGTCCCACCGGGAGGAGGCCCAGGGGACGGCCCAGGACACGCTGGAGGGACTATGTCTCTCGGCTGGCCTGGGAACGCCTTGGGCTCCACCCGGAGGAGCTGGAGGAGGTGTCTGTGGAGAGGGACGTCTGGGTGTCTCTGCTGAGTCTGCTGCCCCCGCAACCCGGTCCCGGATAAGCAGAAGACGACGAGTACGAGTACAGCTCCAAGTAGCTACCAGCTTTGCACATCTAGAAACTAGGGATGTAATGGTAAAGAAAATATTTGGTATAGCTCTGTTGGTTTGGTACGCATGTGTACCAAATAAATACAGCATTGTTTTATAGCTGAACACGTTCAGAATGTTTATGTGCAGAACAAAGTGTGCCAAACAATGTTCTGAAGCAAAAGGACTTCCGCCAATAACTAAACTCTTCAGTTTGAGAACATTATTTTTAATGTGGCTACAGTTGAGAAAGAAAAGTGGGTTGAACCAGTACTTTGTATGCGTACGCATTTTTCAAAAGCAATAAGGTCTGTAGGTCTTTTTGCATTAAACGAAATTACTCAATTGAAACAATGTCAAGCTGAATGTAAACGTCACAGATACGGGAGAAAAATCAGCTGACATCCAAATGGCTACCTGTCACATCCAATTAGCCCAAACTCCATACATCGTATAGAATGCCATTCGAGGACCCTTCGTTGATAAAAGGGGATCTTCCCAACAGCTCTACATTATTCATTCTGGTACATCTAGGACATTATCAAGTGATTTAAATGTAATTTACTCTCAGATACAGACACAGTCTTATTTAAAATTACTAAACATGAACCTTGACCATCAAGCAGTTATATTGTTATATAATCTCCCTGAATATCTAGGCGTTGGCTATGCCTGTTCATACAGTTATATTAATTGAGAAAAATCTAACCAAACCTTGAGTTAGTTATATACTTCCTGTCATGATTTGAGGTTGAACAAGACCAAAAGGCAACCAGGAGGACGGGAGTCGCATGGTGAGTTGACGAGATTTAATAATAATTGATAAAAACTTACATGCGTAAGCAGATTAACAGGCAACAACACTGAGACGAGGAACTAGGGAGATACTCAACAAATGCAAAGAATCTGGTGATGAAAAATGAAAACCAGAGAACTTAAATACTGAGTGTGAACCAATGAACTGGGAGAGGAGCTAATCAGGAGAATGTGAGATAGCTGGGGACCAGGGATTTTTGTGTACCATAACACTCCTACAAGACACTGATAAATTTGTCAAGTTCTTTGCAAAACAGCTCAGGCTTTGTTAAATTGGATAGAGAGCTTCTGTGAACAGCAATTTTTAAGTATTGACACAGATTCTCTGTTGGGTTTAGGTATGGACTTGGACTACCCTATTTAAAAAAAATAATATGCTTTGACCTCCTTCATCCAATTAAAGCTCTAACTGTATGCTTGGGGCCATGATCTTGCTTCCCAGGGGAAATAATACCCCAGTCTTAGGTCACATGTTCTTTTTAGGATTGCCCTGTATTTAGCTCTGGTCAAGAAAAATATCCCTACCAGGGTATTTATCCCCAGGGTAATAAGGAGGGTTATTGTTTCGTAATACATGCTGGTTTTCATGGAAGTCAAACATTTAAATGGTCTTGTTTGAGCAGATCATTTTCTTTCATTTTTTACAGTGTCCTATACTTTTTCCATTTTAGATGATGAACTGAACAGGGCTCTGTAAGATTTTTCTAAAGCTTGGGATGTTTTAAAACCTAACCTTGCTTGGCACTTCTTTACAACTGTATTCTTAACTTGTTCTCTGTCTTCATAATGCTGTTTGGTCTCTAATGTTCTCTCACAAACCTCTGAGGCCTTGAAAGAACAGTTGTATTTCTAATGAGATAAGAATACACACAGGTGGACTTAATTTAGATAACGTCTGAAGGTTGTAGTAAATTTAATGTAGAGGTGTCAAGGTAAAGGGCACTGAAAAAACTATAATAAACGATAATTCCTTTACAACTATGCACCACTTGGGTTTATCTAGCTCCTAAAATTCCAATGACTTACATTAATATTTGTGGTATCAATGTGATAAAATGTGAAAAAGTTAATTTGGTCTTAATAGCTTTTCAAGTTATTGTATTTTCCAGGTACAATTAATTTTATTTAGAAAAAATATACAGTTTGTCGTTTTTGTTTGACTGGCAGAATCTCTAGCTCTTAAATGTTTATTGATTACGACCATATAATAAGAACTGTTGCTTTTACTGTTAATCCACAATAGAGCTGCAAGGCTTTAAATGAACACAAGAAAAAGCCAACAAATTTGGTGTTTGTACTGGCTTCAGTTTTAAAACTTTTGATCAATATTACATCCCTCTGTTGATAAGTATTTGACTATTAAGAGCTTCATATCCCTTCTCATAGTCTGAGATCATCTGGTCAGAGATTTTAAGTGGTGCCATGGTATCATTTTAAGAGCTTGGTGACAAATCTTTTAAGGCCTTGAACCCTACGTTGTGGAATGCTTTGCCTCCACCTTGGCATTGACTTCATTAATCTCTAAAAAGCAGCTTTTTTGTTTCAACAGGCTTTTAATTAGTCGTGCATAGCTTGTAGTCAAGAGACTTGTGAACCCAACACACATACTAATGTTGCAAAGACGATTCTGATTCAATAATTTGTGCAGCTACTTACTATATGCAATTACATCCCCTCTCCTTCTAGTCTGCTCAGGCAAAGTTTTTATCTACTAATCTAATAACATAACCCAAAACACTATGCAATATAAATTAGGAAGTATGAACATGAAGACCATATGCAGTCTGAAGATAAAATGCATTTAGATAGAAAGCACAGTCCTAGTGGACACAGTTTATCAGGAGGTGTTTGCTCAAGTTCCCAGTGGGAATTCCTCCTTGATTCTCCCAGCTGTGATCCCACTGATCACTGTCTGGTGCACATAGGAATATACCTGTTCATTATTAGCCCACACAAATACAGTTAAAAAGAAAATCCCCGATTGGAGCTTCCCAAATACCCCCTTTTTAAATGACAGCAGCCATATAGGTGATACTATAAGAGGAGCATATTGCTGTTTTTATAAGATACACCTAGTAAGGACTAATAAAAGGTATACTTGTCTGAGTTTTGTTTTATTTTCCTTTATTAAAGCGGGCAATGTCTTAGTTTCTGTAAAAAATGAAAGGAAGGAGAGTGGCTTGGTGTGGTTCCACAGGAAAAGTCAGTTATTTACGAATTCATTAAGTCAATCTCAAAAATCTGATTGTGGTTTTAGAGAGCACTTTATTCTGAAATCATAAAATGCGGGACGTTTATCTCAAAAAATTATTTTATCATTTCAACATTAGAGCTCATTTATTTTTGCTCACCATGTGATACCAGCTGGTTTGGTTGGTTTTCTCTGTCATTATTTTTGTCTGATTTTATTGCAGCTAAGGAAGTTAGTGCTCTTCAACATGTAACCTCACATTAAAAGAAGTGAGAAATCCCTTTACTGGCAGGGTTGGGCAAGTTTCCTCAGAAATCATCTGTCTGTGTGTTTGCTTATGATTATTGTTGACCCCTTCTCATCCCAAAGGGGAATTTAGTGTTATTTAGTGTTATTTAATTTTAATGTATTTTTTAGAACCAGATTTTAATCAAGTGGGCTATTTAAATTAGTTTGTAGTATTTTACATTGGCTTTCAAACAATAATTAGGCTTGAAGGGACTATGTTCATGAAATGTATTTTATACATTTAAATATTTATCTTAATGCTGATTTACGCTAACACACTGTATTTTGTCTGTTTATGTAATTAAAAATGGATTCATAAGTGCTACAGCAGTGATTGCAGTAATAGTTTTTCAGTATGCCATAAATAAGGCAGAAAATCATCTGTGCTACCCACAGTGGCTACTCTGGCGTCTGAGTGGGGCTCTTTTTTTCAAATCCCAGATATCCTTTCGTGATGTTTAACCTTCAGTCAGCACTGCAGAGCACATTAAGTGGTGAAGAGGTTTGCCTCAAATCCTCAACAGAGGTTTTGTGTGTGTGTGTGTGTGTGTGTGTGTGTGTGGATACATTGGATGGGACAGCATAAAAAGTGGGTCAGTTTTATGGAGTTTGGGGGAAGAGGAATGATAAACTTAAGACTGAAACCAGGCCCACCTAGTCAGTTGCGTTGGCCATGACGCAGCTAAATGAAGCTGTAAGCCTGAGTGTGTCTCTCCTCTCCAAGGTGGGCAGCCGCTTCCTGCATTGCTTTCCTCTACTCCACTCTGGCTTTCAGACTGCAGACTGGGCCCCCTCCCTGATCCTGGCCCCGAGACAACAGACCCGTTTGTCCCCCTCTGTTAGTGGGCCTCCTGGAACCAAGAGATGATGGTTGTGATTATTGCCATTGTGTGGTTTAGCTAATTGCTATTTGGAATTAGATGACATAAGATGCAAAGCCATTTGCAGCTGACGCAGCACCAAGATGTAAGTTTTCTTAGATAATTTTTTGCAAATGAATAAATGCAGCAGTACAAAGCAGAGGACTATACCAGCATCTCCTTCCAGCAGTTATAAGATTTTGTAAAAGATAAAAAAAATTATCTCATGCGCTCTTTCGTGTCACTAAACTAAAAAATGCATAGAACATCATCAGAAAACCTGAGAAAAACTCAAAATGTTTTTCCTTGTAGATAATTATGTTTTAATTCAGAGTGTGTGCAGACAGGCTCACAGAAAAACCAGTTGTCAGTATGTCTATGATAGACAGAGAGAGAACATGAGAGCGATTGAAGCTGAACAGCTTCCAGGTACACAGATCTAAATTCAAATAGGAAACTGAAAAACTGTGAAAGAAAACTGTGGTGGAAAAATACTTGCATTGTTCTTAATATGTTTGGATTGCCTATCTAAATGAAGTATGTGATGGTAGACCTAAGCTGTTAGCTTCAAATTTAAACATTTAGTTTTTATTTGTGACATGAAGAGGGAACAAAGCCACTGTACAGCATATGACTAAACCAGAGGCTATGATTCAGATGTTGTACCGTCAAATCAATTATCTTGCATATACTTATGTCTGCTTACAGAAGATATGTTATTATTGCGGAGACATAAAGACAGAGAAGTAAGTGATTTGGATGCAAGGCCCTTGCTTTGCAAATCATTTAGCGCAATCTTCCTCTGCCATGTTTAGAGTGCATAAATTGGTCCACAGCGATGTGCTGGCTCAAAAACGGCCCTCCTCTGTGTCCATTTGTTTCTGTCATTATAGTTCCTTAATAGACCAACTGAGACACTTTCAGAAGTTTGTTTATAGATGTGTATAGGGGGTTTTCCACTTTAGGAGGTCTATTTAACCACTAATGTGCTTAATACATTGGCAGTTATTCTCCCTTACTGAGATCAGAGCTTTATAGTGGTTTTCTAAACTCTTTTTAATATTAAACTGGACAAAGTCTAAAAAGTTTTTTTTTAGAAAAACAGCAAAAACTAATACATGTAGGAAGGAGAATACAAGATAATGTCATCATGTCACTAAGAAAGCCAGCAAATTTGTCTTGTTACTCCTTAAGGAGGTACTGTTGTTTATGGCCATTACCAGGAAATGTCACACAGCGAACCCAGGCATTAAGGGCCACTTTCAAGGAATGTCCACAGACTGTAGCCGCAAGGTGCACAATGCAGAAACAAAAAGTCATAAATGTGTGCACATGACCTCATATACATATGCACACATTTTTACAGTGCTCGAACTGTGTATTATCATTGATCCTGTTTGAAATGTTTGATTATGTTGAGGCTTAGTTCTAGAGATGAGGGTATCAGGTTTGGAAACTAAATCTCGTCTTTGCTTTTTGCGGCTAATGAAGTGTTGGTATCTTCAGACCATGATCTTCAGCATACACTGGCGCAGCTAGGATGAGATTCAACTCCTGCAAGTCTGAGGAGTCTATCCAGGCTGGAGGTTAATCTCTGCCTCAAGTGGAGGAGTTCATGTATTTCAGTGTCTTGTCCACATATCACGGTAGGATAGTGAAGGAGCTGGATTGGTGGATTTCACATTGTCTGTGAATATGTGGGCTGAAGCAAATAAATAAGCCATCTGTTTACCAGTATGTCTATATTCTGACCTATGGTCATATGATTTGGATTATGGCCAAAAGAATGAAATACAAGTGGCTAAAATTTGTTTTTTTCAGGGTGGCTGGGCTCATCCTATGAAATAGAGTGGGGAAAAGCTTTTGATAGAGTGGAGCAGGGTTGTTTCCCGGGCCTGGGAACATTGGGGGCTGAGCCCACACCCTCATAGTGGAATCTGGGGAACCTAACTGGGAAAAAAAGGCTTTTTATTTAAGCTTTCTTGAGCATTGTGGCTCCTTATTTGAAGCCAAATACTGCAATATATGCTTCAAAATGTATTTTTTTTATAATCTTGACAATGTAAACAAGATCTCTAAAATCAGTATTAATGTAAGGCATAATATTAAAGATGATAAAATTAGTTAATAGATAACAATTGTTATCATTTTTCTATTTTTTTTCATTGCAAGCACAACATTTAGTTCTGTGTCAGGTTGCACCTGGTTGGATCTCTGTGTCTGCTGCTCTATTTTGTCTCCATCATGTGTTTACTCCTTCCACCTTCTGCTGCCAGAAAAGCAATGCAATTTGTTCTTAATGACAACAGAAAGTATTCGATAAAATATTTAAAAAAATTTGGTTTTCATTCTTTCGTTCAATCAGGCAATTTCACACAACTGTCGTACACTGTGGTGCTGTATTTTTCACTTTTCCAGACTGCTGCTGTTTCTCTCCAAAACTTGATCTCTGTTGTACATCTTCTGCAAAAAAGGCAAAGATTAACTGTTTTCAGTCTCGTGCTATTTCCAGAAAAACATATAATGCTGTAGTATTTACCGTACCTCTCTCTCATCTGATCTGTCTCTTCCCCATTTCCTTACAGGCTTCATCACTTTATTCATGTTCCAGAGTTCATGAATAAATAATTCAGCTATAAGCCCACTGATCTTAAGGTTGTTGATAATTACATCCAGGTAATTAAGCCTGTATGGAAGTATAAATGTATAAAACTGATATATTATATTAGTAATGTATTATCATAATAATATCAGTTGTCGTGATAATTGCAGTAATATAGCAAAACAATATAATGACATATTCTTATAATATACATGGGTTATCTTATCGTCGTCAACCTCCCTGCTATGGGCCAGAACCGCCCCTCCCTCCCAAGGCTGTATGTAGCGTATGCTGCATATACCTGTATTTATCACATAAACTACACCACCGGATTTATTACAAATGTGTATAACAGGAAAGGGCAAGACTCGCGGTTTAGGTAACAGTATAGCTAGCTTAATATCATGCAGTCATCATGAATGAGCTGCCTGATATTCACATAATTTCAAAGACATACAAGATTACCTGTTTCATGTGGCGGCTCAGAGTCTTGCTGCCCAAAGACAACCACCACGACTGGTGAATTCTCTCTCTTCTTGTTGGAAAGAAGGCCCAGCAGAGACTGTACTTCCTGAGGCAACTCAAGAAGTTCAACCTTCCACAGGAGCTGTTGGTCATCTTCTACACTGCCATCATTCAGTCTGTCCTGTCTTCATCCATCTCAGTGTGGTTTGGCTCATCCACAAAACAGGACAGGTCCAGACTGCAACGAATAATCAGGACTGCAGAGAGGACTAGGGTCTAGGTCTAGGGTCAAGAAAAGAGCTGCCAAAATCTCTGCCGACCCCACACACCCTGCACATAAACTGTTTAGAGCTTTACCTTCAGGCCGCCGCTACAGAGCACTGTTTACTAAAACCAGCCACCACAGAGACAGTTTCTTCCCCCAGGCTGTTTCTCTGATGAACAATCAATAGAGTACAAAACAACAGCATACAGATGTTGCAAATGCACCTTTTTTATTAGATATGTGTATATTGTACATTGTAAATTGTAAATTTGTATATTCTGTTATGCAGAATATTGCATTGTACATTGTATATTGTAAATTTGTATATTTTGTAATGCAAAAACAGAACAAAAGAGTAAAGTGTACCGGAGGCAAATTCCTTGTTTGTATGTACGAACTTGGCAATAAAGCTGATTCTGATTCTGATTCTTTCTTCCAAAAAATATCGCCTGATGTCCATTTTCTTCTGGGACTGCACGAAATAGTATCAGAGCTTTCAGCTTATAAAACACACAAGTCCCCGGTTCCGTACAACTTCTCTCTGATTGGTCATAGTGTCGTACCTGTGTTGCACTCACCGAAGCCAGGAAATGACAAAACGTTCTTCTTCTTTAATATCATAGGGTGGCTCAGTTAATGGAAATTTCTTCTTTCTCTGGTGAAAAAAAAGATCTGGGGTTTGATCAGAATCATTCAGGGCTAGAGTCGGGAATGCCCAGGCCAGGTGACGCCACTGGAGTTGAGGTGTTTAACTAAGACTCTTCATAAATTTGGTTTTGGTTCAACTTTCACCTCTTGGATTAAACTGCTTTGAAACTATCCATCAGCATCTGTGCTGACCAATAATCACAATTTCAATTACTTCAGGCTCAATTGAGGAACCTGGCTGAACTGCCCTTTAAGTTTAAATCTGTTTGCAATCATGAACAAGCCACTGGCGATTGTCCTACGCATCAATAAACAGATACATGGGATATGGAGGGGGGGATTGATCACAAGGTTTCTCTATATCTGCATTTACTTTTATTTGTCTCAAAGCCTGTAAAGTCTCTATAGTTTTAGTCAATTTTCAGGATACAAACTTAACTTAAACAAAAGTGACCGTTTCTTTTTTCAAAATAACAAAGAAGCCCTTAATTTAAGTTATACAAAGTTCCCATTCGAATAACCTTGGAATTTTTGTCACAATGACTTTTCAAAATGTATTTAATCCAGCTTCCTTAAGATATTAGATCATGCCAAATTAATATTTTCTAAATGATCCCTCTTGTTTTTGTCTCTAACTGGAAGAATTATTTAAGTTAAAATGACTCAGCTACCAAAATTTATTTATCTCTTTCAATCCATTCCTAATCGGATACCCAAGCAACTTTTTAAGGCTCTTCATTCTTTACTTACTTCTTTTATTTGTAGCATCAAACAGCTTCAGCTAAGGAAATCATTCCTTCAAAGCTGCAAACAGGTCAGGGTACTGGCTCCACTCAACTTTCAATTTTACTTATGGCCGGCAATATTCTTTGCCTTTGTTAGGAGCATTTTCATCTGAGCTCAGCCTGTCCATATAACAATGGAAGTTAGTACAAGTAGCCCAGTCTCCTTGCCACTCTTTAGGTGTATCTCTCCCTCTAAATTCCACCTTTCCAACTGAAAACCCAGTTGTTAATCAGTCAGCCAGTCAGTGATTTTCTATACCACTTCTTCCATAGTGGGTCGCGGGGAAGCTGATGCTTATCTCCAGCAGTCCATGGGCGGGAGGCAGGGTACACCCTGGATAGGTCGCCAGTCCATCGCAGGGTAACACACAAATAACCATGCACACACTCATTCACACACCAAACGGCAATTTAGAAAGACCAATTAACCTTACTGGCATGTCTTTGGACTCTGCTAGGAAGCCGGAGTACCCAGTGAGAACCCACGCATGCATGGGGGAACATGCAAACTCCATGCAGAAAGACCCCTGGGAGCTGAACCCGGGGCCTTGCAGCAATAAGGTCTTGGGTTCGGCTCCCAGGCGACAGTGCTACCAACTGCCCCACCGTGCAGCCCCAGTTGTTAAAAATTCATTTCAAATTTAGATTCAATTCCTAAAACATTGTGACCTGCAGGCATTTTCTTTTCAAAGTCCAATGACATCAAATAACTTATTTGCTCCCTTCGGAGTTGACGGTACAATTTAAGTATGGTGTAAAAAAGATTTAAAATGCTTTGGGGATTTTTTTCAAGAAAACACTTTTGTTTCCTTTTAAAACTTGTTGAAAATTTTTAACGTACTAAAAAGCACTCTTTTAGAGTTTTACATGTTTGCACTGTGGACACCATCTATCCTCATTTCTCTTAAAAAGGGAATGAGGAATTAGGAAAATGAAGGACTTTAAGAGTTTCTTTCTGTTAACCCTAAATTTAAAGGTACACTCTCCACTATTTATAGCCTCATCTTCAAATTGCCCTGTCCTCTAGTAGCAGCTATATGGCTAGCTCGAGAAAAGGACCTAAATTCCACATTTACATAGGATGTCTGGGATGTGGTTCTTAATCGGATTCATTCTGTATGCACTCGACATGCCTTATTATAATTTAAGGTGTTTCATCAGATACACATTTCTAAAATTAAGCTAACCTGAATATATCCCAATGTAAGCCCGGTAGGTGAGAAATGCAAGACTGCCCAGGCTCTTTACTTCATATGTATTGGCTCGGTGTCTCTTTATCCCAGTTGTGGTCTTTAGTCTTTCCAACAGTTTCTGAAATTATTAGTTGTCTAAGTAAACCTAGTCCTCTAACAGGTATTTTTGATAATTTACAACGCTCAAACTTGCCCAGATCGAAGTTAGACATGCTAGCTGTCACCTCTTTATTGGCTTGTCAAGCCAGGATTTTCATTAAATTAAGAGATGCATCCTCTCTTTCTCATTCCCACTGGATCACACATATTATGACTGTATGCATCTGGAAAAAAATTGTTTCACTATTAAGGGAACCGAAAGTACGTTTCATAAACCTTTATGACACTTTTTCAGGACTCAAAAAACTTTCTGAGTAGTATCCTCCTTTGCCTTTACTCTTTTTTTTTCTCTGTAGTTTGGAACATCGGTATCTTGACTTATATTTAGTTTTCTTCTTTAAGGTGCCTTTCATTTTCTGATTATGTTTAATAGTTTTTTGGTTTTTTATCTAGGTGCTTTTGTGTAATTTATTTAATTTATGTGGCTTTTTTATGTGGCTTTTGTTTCTCTCTTGCTTTGTTGGTGGGTATGTTTGTTTAGCGTAAAATTATGTCTCTTTTTAACATTTTTCATATACAGTAAAGTCCAGTTCTTTAATAAAAAGACCCTTGAAAGACAAAAAGGGACTCTGTCATTCAGAGGGAAATCGGAGTACAGCCGTAGCCCATCTGCACTGTTGCTAAACACAGAATTCGGGCTTAGGAGTAAAGCGTTCAGGGAAATGTATTCTTATCTTCCCAGCTTTAATTACTATATATGCTTAATTCGATTCCCTATGAAATTACGTCTTACTTAGTTTCACCTTTTATTGATAGAATGGACTTTGATTGTCAAAACATCATAAACATTACATGATCTGTTTGAAACAAAGATTCCATGTTTCTGAAATTGTCTCACATGACATTTCGTACTTGTGATTTTGGCTTTGCACCATGGTTGTCAAGAGGGAGGGAGGGACAGCCTCCTGAACTAGGCCAGTGGAGAGTGTGACATTTAAACTTAAAGGCTACTGGTATTCCTGCTCCTCCCTTGTGCTCTGTGACTCTTTGTCGGGTCCTCAGATCTGGACTCACTTGCGCCAAGGCCTAATATGCCATCCCTTCCTGACGCAGTGTCTTTGAAATTTTCCAACTTTATTTTATTCAGTCTTGATCCCTGAATAGCCTCACTAGTGGCTGCAGCTAAAGAGCCAACTCATCTCACACTGAGAGGGCCGTGGGGAGGCCAAGAAAGAGAATCACATTGTCTCCTCTAATGGAGGCCGGGGACTCGTGGAGTTCGGCCCTTATAGTGGTAAAGCAAGCATTCTTGAAGCCAGCCATTTATTCCGTCTAAAGGCTCATTTATTCTATCCCAAGGCTATGTTGTGAAAACATCTCTAATGATGGGGATACCCAGTGGGTTAAGATGTTGGAATGATCCTTCATGTCCTGTGAGATGTCTTAGCTTGACCTACTCTCTGACCCTAAGGGGCTGTGCTGCCTAGTGGAGCTAGAAGACTCATTTGACATAGCTCAAAGGCTGTCTTAACCCCCGTGGTTAACCCATACATCACAACTGCATATCCTCAAAGTGTCGGATTATCACACAGTGCTTAACTATTTCTCTCCAACATACATTGACACTGTAGGGTAATGGATTGAAAGTTTTAACTCATTACAGTGGAAGCACTTGAGAGTTTTGGATGCAATCTTATTTCAGTTTGAGCTGTGGATTCTCAGAATCATTTAGACACTTACTCCTACCATCAGGACGTTAATACCCTAGAATGTTAAGAGCTGGTTGTTAAACACACTTTTCTTAAATGCTTGATCTTAGCTTTTTGCTGCGCTAATGAGATTGCTCTCCTCCTAAAAAGTCAATAAGGATGGAAATATAAAAACAAAATCAAGAAAATCAGACCTTTTTCACTGAGCAGTTGAAGGGAAGAGACACGAGAGAACAGAAGCTTGTTTTTTGCTTCAGGAAATATCAGTACAATTAAGGGCAGCATATCATTTACAAATCAGCCATGACATTTAGGATGCAGCAAGTCATAATAGAGAATTGTATTTCACTTTTGTGATAAGAGGAATGTCTCCCTGACTGAAGAGACGCAAGATGTACTGTATGGTGAAGCCCTTCCTCCCAGGTGTCATATTCAGTCATGTAGTTCCAGATAATACATTAGTCATTCGGCCCTCTCTGTTCACCTCGCAAGTCCATATAAGTTGTCATGGACTGTACAGGTTTACCAAAGTGGATTTGTTAAACAGAGATATGTATTTTTTATCAGTGTCATGAAAACAGACTTGATCCACTAAACAGATCAAAATATTGTGGCCAATTTCCATACTCCTTTTTTGCCAATACTTTGAGTACAAACTTGGTCATCAAATCCTTAGCACAGTACCATTAGCACAGACGCAGCACAACAGAACTTGAACGGCCGGATGCGCTGTGCTTGGGAGAGTGTGAGCAGAGTGTACATGAACGTGACTTAGACCGCTAAAACATTTCTCCTGTCTCTGATTGGTTGTTTCTGACCGGGTGTGGTGTATTTCTGCAAATGGCAGTAGGACCACTGAGAAGAGCCAGAAGAGCTTGTTTTTTCACACAGATTATCGGATTATTATTAGATTATTATTTCCACCGTGGGTCATGCGGGAAGCTGGTGCCTATCTCCAGCAGTCGGGAGAGAGGGTACAACCTGGACAGGCTGCCAGTCCATCGCAGAGGCTAGTAAAGTGTGTTCTGAAAATTAACCACGAGAGCATAAAGTCTAAATAAAAATTTAAAAAGTATATTGATATTTCCATTAACCAATCTTCATTATTGAAAATGCCCTTCTTGGCTGTGAATAAGTAAAAAAAAAATTTAAAAAAATCCCTGTTCAAAATTGAAACTAATGCTTCAAACATACTTCAAACGATTTCAGATAGCACTGGCTGCTTCATGTGTTCCACTTTGATTATAAGCGATTTTGGACTACTCCCATGGATATTTTCAGCAAAGTATTTCGCTTTGTGTAGACCTGCGGTTTCTTCCTAACAAGTCTGTTCTTGGTGTTTAGAGGGAACCTGAGTGGAAAGGAGTGAACGTTAAACCATCTGTTCCAATCATATAATTTCATCTGTTATTCTGTTATACTATGTTATTAAGAGATGCGCCTCAGACAAATAATAAAGCATCATTGCAGTGCAAGATCTTTTCTAGGCACACACTAGAAAAAAGTTGAGCAGACATGCTTTATTTTTTAATAAACACTAGGCCAACCGAAGTAAAGGCTGTCCTTTATGTGTGACTGCAGCCACTGAACATCTTGGAAATTGCCAGTGTGAAGAAGAATCCTCTGAAAAGTCCTAGATTTCTTTAAAAATGTTGAGTGGATACTGAGACAGACCTTTTCATCACACTGTTTTAAAGGGTTCAAGATATAAAACAAGCTGGTAGCTATCTAGGATTGAAGTGCCTTCTCTGCATTTAAGTGGGAAACATCTTCTGCAGCTCCCAAAGAAATATACAGTACAAGGAGATAATAAATAAACATACACCAAGCAGTCAGTAAGTAATACATACTCATTATCCAGAATTACTTCTCTGCTTTAGAACTGTAGATTTAGTAATAACGGTGCACTGGGTCTTGGCATGCTGTTTTATTATAATTTATGATGGGTTCTTTTAACACATCTGCAGAAAACAGTTATACATCGCTGTGGTATGTAGCTGCAATGCATCCCCAGAGAGCAATCTTAACTTAATATAAATCTGGCATGCTTTTTTTGCTGCTGGTGATGAATGTCTTCTGATCATGGATTCTGAAAGTCTCCACTTTGTGGTTAATCTCGGTGTAAAGGAAATATGAAGAAAAGCTGCAGAGCATGATTTGTTACATGTTTTATCTACTGAGCCCACAATATGGTATTCATACACCTGCAGAACTGGACTCATTTTAATTGACAGCTAAAAACTAAGCTTGCAAAATACTTTCTTGTGCACTGGATTGACAGATTCAGCATTTCTCAGACAGCCTCACTGGACACATTGCCAAGCTCTGATAGGTAATTTCTGAGGCAGCCTTATCTGTCTTCCCTCCCTACCCTTCACAGAAGAGGAGAAAGTGGGAAAGAGACGACAAGAGATGAGAGTAAGTGTGAGAGGAGGTAGATACATGTGGTGTGATCTGAGGTAGCTGTCTGCCATAGTCTGCTGCTTTGTCCTGCAGAGGCTGAAACAACACAGCCTGCTAATCTGGGTCAGCAGTATATATCAATCTAGCACCGTACACCCAATCACCGTCTGATTCTATTAAAAACAATGAACAGTTATTAATCTACCATAGTCCTGAATGAAACATTTTCCCTTATATGTCTTCAATTTCTTACTTTGTGCAGTTTAATTGCTCATTCCTTTGTCATAGTTCTTTCACTGTGTTTGTTTATAGTAAGCTTTGTTTTTCTTGCCAAAAAATAAAACAAATACAGTGAAAGGCGCTGGCTGCCCACACAGAAGCTCAAGTGCTCATCTGTCACCGCTTGTTGCTCAGCTGTTTGTGAAGCAATTTCCAAATTGTTTGTGAATCAAGATAGTTTTAAGAGGGACACATTGAAACTTCTCTGCTTTATTCAAATGTGTGTAGAGTGTGGTTGAACAAGAAACTAAATTATGACCATCTTTGTAACAGCCTCATAGTGGATTGCCCTTTTCTTTTTGGTGCACTAACATGGTTTACTTCACCTGTATAACTAAAAACAATCTAATGCAGACATTTAGATACTCTCAAAATGAGACAATAAGTGGTATATTATCTGGTAATATAGCAGTTTAATGCACTTTATAACCTACAGAAATATGCATCTACTAAATTTTGCCAGAGGTAGTCTTTTTTGTATTGCAATTTATTATGTAACATTGTAAAAAGCTGACTTTAACCTTACCCTTTTACATGCTTCATTGCTAGAAAAAGATTCTATTCCAGCATAAAACCACAAAGTTCTGACTTTTTCATTGATGTATAGGTCATTCTGTCTGAAATTCCTTGAAAGCAAGCACAATATTTTTTTTCTTCAAAAGATGAAAGCAAATATTGTTGATAACTCTTTACTTTTTACCACGTTATTTTGCCTCTGTGCAGTAACCACACTATTAGGGGAGCTGTGGTGTTCTCCCTGTTCCACCATAAGATTTGATTTTTTGGCCTTCATCAGCAGCTCTCATCAGGCAACAGAAGACCTCAGTATTAGCTGGGTAATATTCATTCTACTCATGCTCTCATGCTGTGTAGTGTGAATAATAGAGAAAACCAAGAAACTAGTAACAATTATGGGATAAATTCACTTAGGATTTCAGCAATTTTTGATAGCATGTGCTATCTCAGCATGTGGCATAAAAATTGTGAGGAGCAATGAACCTTTTATGTGCATTTATAATCCAGTGAACAGGTCAGAAGATCCTGATGGGATTAGAAACAGTAAATAAAGACTTAATAGGAGAGAATATTGACCCTTTCCAAATGAGTCATTGACTGACATAAGGATTTAAGTGATTTTTTCTTATTTCCATGTCACGGAAAAAAAGTGTCAAATCTGTTTAGGCAATGCAAAAGGGTATTTTAGAAAATCACTTAAGAATCGGCTGTCGAATGAAATCAAACATTTTCAGCAGCATTAACCTCTAAAGAAGAAGAAGTTAGCTATTTTAAGTAAAGTGTATAAAATGAAGTCAGACTACACCCAGAAACATATGATGCTGTCTATAAGGAAACTGCATTTTCTACCGGATGTCCAGACATGTTGAGACATGGCAGTGGGTCAATGCAGCTCCAAAGGTGAGAGAAAGCCAGAATCACAGCAGATAACAGGAACGCTAAACAAAGTATAGCAAAGCTGTTCTGTTTTATTCTTTTAAACATGTTATTGACTAAACTAAACTTGGAAATGTTGGCATGATTTTTGGATACTCAGGGGGAAGGGAAGGACCTGCATTCTCGTAAAAAAAAATAAAAAAATCTCTCTTGACTCAGGCATTTCTATGGATAATCTTTTATCTATGAGAACAGCAGGAAGAAAAATACTCTCAGGGCATTGCTATATAACTATATCTATCTATTTATCTCTATTTCACTTCACTTGTTAGATCTATCTTTGCACATGTCCTGCCTTACTCTCCCTGGCCATTTATCATTGTCCTGTGTCCAACTGCATGCTCATCACTTCTTGGCTGTTGTGTCATCTAATCTTTCCACTTTCGTCTTTCCATTAGTACTTCATTACATCTCCTTTCTTTGCTTACCGAACAAGCCTTTGGGCTTCTTTGTCAATCAGGAGAATTTCCCTTACTTGTTTTCTCTCTTGATGTTCCCAGTGGACTTCTTTTTACCTCCAGAATTTCTTGATGGGATCTAGGATGAGGTACCCCCTATTTCATCATTTCATTTCTTGTGGTTTGCATATAGTGATGATTCCAGTTTCTGTAGCTGTGACCTTATCAACCAATAGAAGAACCTAAGCACAGACACCAGTTATGGGTGTGACCATAAAAGGAGAACTATTAACAAAGGATTGCTCTACAGACATTTCCGCCCAATACCTAATGCTCATTTAGAGAAAAAAATAAATAAAATCTGAGGCTATTGAAAATACTCCATGAGAACAGACCAGGTTTAGGATCAATAGATAGCATTCCAGAGAGAGGCGGTGAGTGAGTGACAGTGGCATAAAAAGCATGCTTGATGTTTCTGTCAACACTCAAGTAAAAGTATTTCCTCAAGAGCTCCTTTCTAGGCTTCATGTCCACCCTCTCTCATCCCTTTTGTGGTCTGACATATTGAAAGAGTTGGAGCATAGAAAGACATGGGTGAGGGGAAGACAGAGAAAGGAAGGTGGCCATTAATACTAAGGGAATTGATCAACTCAAGTCTCCATGGGTTTGCCTGTCTGCAAGTGACTGTAGTGAGCTCATTATCCATCTCCGCTCCAGGTAATTACTGACTTATTTTGATCGAAAAGCATTTAATTATTTGCTCATTAGCATTGTTTAATTAAACTCACCACATGCCTTTTAAAACTCAAGAGTGTTCTTTCCCTACTTCATTAGTTGGTGTTGGAAAGGGTTCATATTGGATTTGAATCAAAGTGTGTAGGCATGGACAGGAGCACTGTGTGTTTAACCATCATTTGCATTTAGCAATAACAAAGAATTTCTATATGGTTTTTCCATGTTTTCTTTACTTGAGATACAGTGATGAGACATAACAATATGACCACTGACAGGGGAAGTGAATGATGCCAATTTTCTCTTTATCTTTGCACCTTCTTGTCAATAAGATATATTAGGCAGCAGCATTTTGTCTTCAAAATCCATGTGTTAGAAGAAGGGAAAATGTGCAATGTTATTGTACTGGTTTGACAACTGGGTTAGAGCTCCAAAACTGGTCAACAGTGGTCACTGTCAGGATTGGTCCAAGGAGAGAACAGGAACTGGCAACAAGGTCATAGTTCATCAATGCATGTGGGCTGACAACCTACCGTAGCTCAAACTGCTATGGATTAACATGCCAAAATACACCGTTCATCTCAGTGAATTGCTATGAGAGTTAACACAGTATTGACTGATGTCTGTAGCCTCTTTTGGCAAGATGATACATTCGGATCATAAAGCAAAAATGCTTTAGTATTAAATTGAGGAGCATAACAGTCAGTTAAAGATGTTGATTTGGTCTTCAAATTCTCCATATCTCAAGCAAATTAGGCATCTGTGTGATGTACTGGACAAAAAGGTCAGACCGCTTACCTCTTGGTGCCAAATACTTTAGCTCAAGGAGTCTCTATGGGGAACCAGACACTATTAGGCAGGTGGTCATATTGTTATATATTATGCCTGATAACTGTATAGTTGGGTGTTTGAAGTCACTCTAAAATATAACTGTAGTACTTTGTTTTTATTGTAAACAGACATGATTTAACTAATTGAGGGCTTGTGCCTGAGTAGCATTTCATGTGTCAAAACACCTGTGTCAAAAATTGTTTTGGACTTTGAAGTTGGAGAAAATGTTGGGGCCAGATTCAAAAGACAATTTGAAGAGGCTTTTGAATGGCTGAGCTACAGAGTTGAGGAGCTGGACAAGACATAAACAGGACAGGAAGAAGAATGCCAAATGGACTGGTAAAGACAAGTGCTTAGCTTTTTTTGTTCGCCTCTTCCTTCTCTTATTTGTTTCTCATCTGTCATTGTATTACCTTCTATTTCAGACTATTTACTTTATTCGTGTTCTTTAAATCCCTTCATGTCACCATACCTCTTTCATACTGCATTCATTATGAATTCTCTCCTACATATTCAATGCAGCATCTAAGCTTTTTTCTTTCTCTTTTTCTCTGTCACTGTCTTTTTTCTTTCCCCTCCCACTGAGCAACAGCTGACATACTATTCTTCCAACTGAGCAGTTTATAGGAGGTGTGATTATGCGTATGCGTGTGTGCATCAGCATATGTAACAGTGCATATATTTGTTACCACATATGTGTCTGTTCACACGCTGGCATAGTGCAATGACTGAACAGTCTTAGTTTTGTTTTCTTAGCACGTGCTGGCGTAGTGTGACAGTGAACAAAGTGTCAGTGTGTGAGGATAGACTGAAAGCCAGCCCAGAGTGTCATAGCATGAAGCAGATCTGAAGCTTGGGACGATAGCTATCAGTCCCTGTCGTGAGGACGTTTCAAAGTAGACCACATGAAGAGACAAGGGGAAGCCAGTGGGGATGTAAGGATAGGAGGTGGTGAAGGCAGACTTTGCCTGTTTGGCAGTTAGTTCTGTCTGGGCATCACATTACAGAATGACTGTGTTCAGACATGAAGAGGTAGTGAGCAAGCACCTTTTTTCTAAGTAATTAGTGATGGTTTCTCTCAATTGCCTTTTCAGTTTAACTGAGATTGATTCTGCAGTTCTGAACCTCAGTATCAACACATCAAGTTAAACCACAATCAGCAATGGTGATTTATATACAGTGTTAAAAAAACTTTTTCAAACGGTCTTGCATTAAATCAGACTTGTTGTTTGTCAGGTCAGGTAGGAATACCAAAAGTATTCCCATTTGCTAAATTCCAAAATAATTAGTGGTACTTTTTTTCTTAAAATTTTAATGAAACACATATAAAACAAATGCTCTGCCCATGTTGATACAGGACTCGCTTTAATGTGGATAATGACATTATCTTGCTTAGTTCACCTGGCACATTCACAATGTTTTTTTTTTTTCCTTTCCCTGGTGGTGATACATTTTGCACTTCAAAGCAATTATCTTTGGGACACGGAACCCAGCTCCTTCCTGAATGGTAGGATATCTGAAATTCCCATGGTGCATAATTGCTTCAAAAGATGAATGTGGCACGTTCAGCCATATTGAAATTGTACCCAATAATAAACCAGTCTTGTTCTGGTCTACAGTTCTGTTCATCATATCTAGCCTGACTTCTTTGATGTTTATTTTTTTATGATGTCATACAAGGAAGTACTATGTTTGAGGTGTTGTCAAAAATTTGTCTCCATTTAAGTCAAATGTTGTGGATTAACTTATAAGACCCTTAGAAAGCCATCTTAGTCATCTGGACTTTCCCCGTATTGTTCCCATATGTTGTTGTCATTGTGTATATTGGCTTCGTCCATAGAAGATGGCTGTGTCAGTTCTAAACTGGAAACAATCCTGGGATGGAAAGGTCAAACCCAGCTTTCCCAAAATGTGTGAGGGCATAGTAGAATTAATGTATTTAAACCTTTGAATTTGAAAAATTAAAAAATAAGTTCTCTAAGATAATCTCTTATCATTCTAACTTATTGCAAGTAGAAATAAAAAAAAAAAGAATTTAAATTGAATGCACATGACCAACTTTCTCAGTACGTTTTGCACAACTTGCTGTTCTGTAACAAGGAGCTTAACAACAGGTGTGTGATATATAAATCGACTAATACATTTCCTGCTTAAATCAGAATTTGTATTTAAACAGTCCTCCTCATCATGCTGTTGACATTTTGACGACACTAACAACTGATCAAAAGTACCTCGCCATTGTGAGACTTCAGTTAGGATGTTCTCAGACGGAAGTGGCTACTGAGCTTAGGGTGTCACAGAGTGTCATCAGCAGGTTGAAACAGAGATATAGAGAGACTGGAAGAGTCACAGAAAGGCAGAGAAGTGGATATCCTTTGCCCACATCCCACACTGATGATTGCTTCATTGTGAACAATGCCTTGTGGAACCAGATGATGAATTCCACTCAACTCCAGGCACATTTAAGGGAGGCGAGAGGCACACAAGTGCCATGCCAGACCATTCGAAACTGTTTACATCAGGGTAGTTGGCACGCTAGATGACCTGCAAGGTACTTGACCACACAACCAGGCACAGGCATCATCATCTTGCGTGGGCCAGGGAGCATTTATGCTGGACGAGGGACCAGTGGGCCTCAGTGCTGTTCCCTGATGAAATTCAATTTATGTTGAGCAGAAATGATGGCCACCAATGATGTTAGAGATGTCAAGGAGAGAGCTATGCATCACCCACTGTTGTCAACAGACGAGCCTTTGGTGGTGGTGGTATTAACTGTGTGTGCAGGTGTATCTAGTCAACATAAAACTTCCCTAAACTTTGTGAATGGTACAGTGACAATACCATACTACTTGAATAACATCATTAATCCAGTCATTGCTCTTAAAGGTCGACAATGCTCCAGCTCATTGACGATGCATCATTAGAGAACAGCTGGTGGAAACTGGGGTGGCTCGAATGGAGTAGCCTGTACTTTCTCCAGATCTGAACCCCAAAGAAAACCTATGGGATCTGCTGAGTCGTAATCTAGAGGCTCGTAACTCTGTACCCCAGAAACTCAAAGACCTAATGGCCGGTCTACTTTCATGATATATTATCACTGTAGCGTGAGCTTACTATGTTTTCCTTAACTTTCACTAAAAAGTCAAAAAGTCCTAACTTTTTGAGAGTAGTGTGTATATGTTAACCCATAAAAACCAAACCCGTATTCCTTGAATTACATTAATGTTGCCTTCTCATCTTAATTCCCATTCACATTGCCTCTGGCTGTTTAGCTTATGTGAGGAAAACATCAGCAAACCTATTTGGAGTTTCTGAATATTAGTTTCAGCAAAAAAAAAAAAACTATTGAATGCTTTTGTTTTTATTTGCTTATTTTCTCCTGCCATTAGAGATTAGGTCACCATGACCCCTCCAGCAGTGGGAAACAACGAGCCATGGCATGCAATCCTCAGCTTTGTGGTTGTACATTGCTGCTGGAGTACTAATATACAATATTGAATTACCCTGTATTAAGTCTCTACTGTTTAGCTTTGAGACAGCCATTATGATCCCCCACGCAGCAACTGACTTTCCTCTCTCATCCCTCTCGATCCCTTTTATTTATATACATTAAGCTACCATGTACTCAGAATTGAATTAAATCTTTGAACAATCTCATCACTCTTTGCTGTACTTTGCTTTTTCCTTTTTGCAGCACATTTTCCAACATTGCTTACCAGTCCCACATTGGAATTTGCCTTCATAGGGCAAAGGAGCAGAAAACCAATAAAGAGTCAAAGGTATTTTGAATTCTTCCTGACAGTGAAAGGGGTTCTCTTTTGCTGTGGTACAGAGAGATAGCTACAGTCAGATCTAGAACTGGAAGTCCCATCGAGTTGTTAGGGAGTGTTGGAAATATGCAGTAATAAGCCTTTGGGTAAAGAGGCAGGCTGCATGTTAAGCATAGCCACTGAGCGGAGAAGGAAAAACAGCAGCATAGCTTGTGTATGTGCAAATGCACATGTAGACAAACATACTGATGTGTATGAAAACATATCAGCATACCAATTTTTTTTTTCCTTTCACTTGGTCTCCAAGTCTAATGTAAAGATGAGCTCACAGGTTCACACTAATTCAGCAGGCTACTTCCCATACTGAGAAAGGTAAAGTTGAGGGATAAGTTTGTAAAGGGAAATAAAGACGGGAAGGGTAGACAAAAAAAACTATAGATTTCTTCATATGTTTAAAAGAGGAAAATACACGGTGTTCGGAGAGCGTTGTGGCCGACCTTCACGTGCCCTGCTGCTTTTCTTTTATGCAAAGAACTGATTACCCAGTGATTTTCAGTGGGAAAAATGAACTCACTGATGCATTGCACTAAGTTCATTTAACATGAAAAAACCAAGAAGAACAGTTCCCACTTGCCATGGGCAAGGTGAAAATGCAGGGGAGTGTGTGGTGCTGTCTGCGGGGGGAAACATGGTGTCAGCACTTTGTGTTGAGGGGAGTGAGAAAAATAGATAAGCCGGGAGCCATCAATTCATTTCTCCACATATTAACTGTTTTCATTTATTGCTACATATCTTGAACTCCAGTCTTAATTGTGTCTTGGTCTCTCCAGAGAAATGTTTCTGGAGAAGTTGCTGCCACTGTGTTGCTTTGGATGGTAAAACATGTGTGTATAAGTTTCAGGAGCCAGATCCCAGCATTGTGCAGTAGGCATCAGGGTTTTTCTTGCACCATGAGCACAGCCGTACTGGCTGTACAGATGCTTCGCAGTGATTTGTACAGCAGAAAGAGTTAAGATGGCCGTGCTCTTGACTTCAACTAATCCTATTACTCGAGAGTGGTGCTCTTAGAGGGCTTCAACCTCACATTTATTGGCAATCCTTTGCCGTCATAAAGCCTTTTAGCCTTTGGCTGGGCCATTGCACTTATAAATCTAGCCGATTTCCTGATGTTTGTGTGGTTGCAATTTTACTTACAGACATTTGTATGCTTACCTTCTCCAGCTCTCTTACAGTGCATCTATCACTCTGCTACAAGTTTTGAACCACTTCTAGAATTTTAGGTTATTTTATTGATTGATATGTAGTTGCACAGTTTCAATAACACCATCCTGACAGAAAACAAGTAAAAGTCAAAGGGAAAGAAGGCCCAGAAAAAAAACAGTACTGGCTTTAATGCTTCTAATTTCCTCCTTAGCTGATCTCTAAACGCTTGTGCTTTGTCATTGCCACTGAACCACAGAATAAATTCACTATTTCACCTCCCTCTGCCTCCTTCTTCTTGCTCTCTAATTCATCTAATTTCTGCCTTGGTTGGTTCGTTTTCCACCTCTTCTAAGTACTGGCTTTTCGAGCGCCTGACTAACGCTGCTTACTGCTCCGTATTCTGGGGCCGTCGTGTCTCTGGTGGAGAGTGATTGTGCCGGTGGCAGGGAGGTCAATTGGAAGAAATTGCGTTGCAGCCACCGTGGAGCTGAGGCGAGGGAGAACAAACTGGATATTAGCCCAATCCTTGTAGGCTGGCGTGTTTACACCATCTATCCCAACCCCCATTCCCCCACCACCCTCAACAGACACACACGCCTGCATTCCCTCACTTTGGTTCTGTATCTCCCTTTTAGAGAACCTTCAGTGGTCTTTGAACACTGTCTTACATTTAAACACATATCCAATTACCCTTGTCTAAATACACATTCAGTGATTGTGGTGACCCCACATAGCATTCTGGCAGCCTTTTGAGTGACCTGCAGTCTTGTTAGCCAGGCCTGCAGGCCAAAGCCACATAGCTGAAGGTTTCTGTCTCTTGGCCCTCGCAGTACCTAAAAATTCAAAAGTGTAATTTTTTACTTTTGGTGGGAAATTTCTTGCTGTCTGCTCACTTTGTTCTCTCCCCAGATGACAAAAACACATTTCAAAAAGGTGTTTGTGAGTTCAAAGGTGTTATTTCATCTATTGTGTTGCACTGTAAGTTGAACGGAGGTGGTTTTATTCTGTAAGCTCAAGTCACAAAAAGAAGCGTCTCAGTAGATGAAAGTAGTGTCTGTGATAAATATCTCAGTGAATTTTACTTTGGACATCAGCGTTCTTTGACAAATGATCCTATATACCATTTACAGGTGCATCTCAAATAGTTTGGTTGTAATTTAAAAGTTAATTTATTGTAGTGGTTCAAATCAAAAGATGAAACTCACATGTTAAATTTAGTCATCACAGACAAGGTGAAGCATTTCTAATAATTATTTTTGTTAACTGTAATGATTATGGTCTATAGTCAGTGAAAATCAAAAATTTGGTTTCACAGAAAATGTGAATATTACATGATCAATAAAAATTACATTTAATACATCAAAGCTATCTAATGGCCATGTTATAGCACATACAGTCATGGAGAATACTGCTAACCAGACAGTTGTCCATGCATCAGACAGTGGTTGACACTGTCCGCGAGGAGAAGACACAAAAAGTAATTGTTAAAGATTATGGCTGTTCATACAGTGCACATTAATGGGAAGTTGGAATGGGAAAAGTGTGACAGGAAACGGTGTACAAGCAGCAAGGAGTTGTGTCAACCTTATGCATAGTTAAACAAGATGAATATGTCAGCTGCACTACTCTTACCAAGACTTTTTATCATTGTGGGAGTACCAAATGAAGTCTCACACATGCCAAGTTGAGTATTGTAGTAGTATTTGTTCTATATAGAAAACTTCCAAAAAACAAGGTTTACCTTTGCCAGTTTGAGAGAGCACTCCCTGTTTTTTTTAGCGATTAGCTGAAAAAGTTCAGTATATCTGACTAAAGCACCTAATGTATCATGATTTTACAAACAGCACAAAATCCAGGCCATTTCTGCCAAGAAAAGGAGGTTGTGTGCCACCTGTTCGATCTGATAGCACTATCAGTAAGCTTCATACACATTTTAATGGAGGTTGGCAATGGCAATTTCCGGCTGAGACCTTTTGTTGTTGTGACGAGTAATTAACAATGGCCTACAAAGATGTTGATGTGAATATTTAATAGTTACAAAGCAGGGCAGTGAACAGACAGCGTTAAAATTACAACACATGTATAATTCATACTTGCTGACAGTGATTGGACTATCTAGCGTTTCTTTTTTCTTTGTGTGCACCTTCTAACGCTTCGCTTTCCTTCTTCCTTTCCCATAGCACGTTGGTCTTTCCATGTACAGAGGAAAATTTAATGTGAAGTGCCACTTCATATCTTGTTGTGCATTTTATTCTTGGTAATGATTGGCTTGAATGTACTGTAGAGCAGAGAGTTCAGGCTATGGTTGTAACACACTCAGCAATGATCTGGGTGATGGATTACTCGAAAAGTGCTCTAATTCTGATTCAATTACAAGAATGGTTTTGTAGGATAAGATGTGATCTCTAATGTCTGTTCACACTATATTTGTTAGAGTCTATACAGGTCCTAGCTTCACAACTCCTGGAGTGCCATGCCGAACAGCCTGCCTTTCCTCTGAATTTCTCAAGTCCAGCATTCATCCTCACCCTGTTACCTCTTTGTTGCTCTCTTTCTTCAACTCCACCTTTTTCCATTGCTTGCTCTGACTTGCTGTTTGCTGTGGTTCTCTTATCTCCGTGCCCCCACCATCTCCATCACTTCCCAGTCCAGGAGCACTAGTGCAGTCTCTCGTTTACAGAACTTTCTCCAGCACGCTTTTCATATAGGTTTTGGAATACATTTCATATGTTTAGATGATTTCTCTTCCCTTTTCACTTAGTGGTTCGACAGAATAACACTTGCATTTACTCTCCTAAAGCTGGGCAGAGTGAGCCAGGTTCATAGACCATATTTTTCCTGATTGGTTTCCACCAGGATGCTCACATGTACCACACAGCAAATGCAGAAAATAGAGTAAAATGGATGGAGTGATTAGAAAAAAACATAAGGTTTGACATTTATTAGTTGCTTCTTAGTTCACATATTTTTTCATTTCTTTGATGCTCGGATCTTTGTTTCACTTTTTTACAACTAAAATTGATTGCCTTGTTGCACAGCATCTCTTTCACACTTATATTCTTGCCCTCTCTTTCTCTTTTTTTCCCAAGCCTGTAGGAGGAAGTAAATAAATATTGATTTGAGCCAGCTAAAGCCAACTAGCTGGAATCCTATTGTGCTAACTGTTCCCTTTTGTCTATTGTCCCTGCTGTATTGCTTGCACATGTTTCATCTTACAGCAAATTCAATATGCACTGTTACAGAGATGGGAAATACAAATAATCATGTCGTGGTGTTTCATGTTCATTTTTCATGGTTGTGTTATTGTCTTCTTGCTGGAATGAGGAACGTGAAAAAACATTTTCTATTTTTGGTGTATTGCAATCTTTTTCTCGGTAGTCATCTCAATAGTAAGAGTTTGGCCTAGCTTCTGCACGGAAACACCTTTTATGTGCTAAACAAAAATTTAAGTATTTATTTTCTGAACCATTTTTTTTATTGGAAATAAAGATGCTATCAATATTAATATTTTCTTAGTTAGCATGGGGAAAACATTTTTTGTTACCACAGTATACACTGATCTGGCATAACAATACATCCACAGACCGTTGAAGAAAATGAATACAGATTGTTTCATCATCATGGCACTTCTAACAGGGTGGGGTGAAGTTAGCCCTACCACACTCTAAAAACCCGTTGTAGATCATGTACACTCTTTAATGGAAAATGTACTTCACTATGGGTGTGGCCATCAGGGAATATATTTTACCAAAAAAATGCACCGTGTCTTAATGTAAAATTGTTCAGGAATTGTTTGAGGAGCATAATAATGAGTTTGAGTTACTGATTTAAGCCCAGATCTCATTCCAATCGAGCATCTCTGGGATGTGCTGGACAAACTAATCACAGGACTTAAAGAATCTGCAGATAACATACTGGTGCCTACATCAGTACACCTTCAGGTGTGAAATGGAGGTGGACCAAAGAAACCTTACATTTTTACAAACGTATTTCCTTACACAGTAAAAATGGTTGAACACAGTTATTTAATGTACATCCAACTAAGGAGTTGTGTCGACATAAACAAATGTACAGACGTTTTACGTTGAGTGTGCGCATTTAATGTGCATAATGTGTTCATTAAATCAACGACACCAACACGTGTGTTTCAGTTTATTCTTTCCGCATGAGGCAGAATCCTAATTTAATCTGCTGCCTCCCTGGTTAGCTGCATGTGCTAATGCTAGTACCAGGCCTTGATACAGCTCGACACTACTGTGTTCAAGATACAGTCTGTTTGGAGGCTGTTACTAGGTTTGCTTTGTGAGATAGTAAGCCACTGGGACCTCAGACGTGGGGTTTATGTCATGGGTGTTTAGTTGAAAGTAAGTCGGGAGTTTTATAGGAGGTTAGAGACTGGATGATGTTTGGCGTCATAAGCACTCTGGGGAAAGCTTGGTGACCAGAGAGATAGCAGCTTCATTAGAGTTTTCATTTAATTTTTAATCAGCCAGTTCAGTGAGGTAATAGAGCTAAAGTAACAGTTATTAATAGAGACAGCTAGTGTCCATCACGTTCTGGATGTCGTGCAGTCACAGCAGAGGAGCAGGTGGCACAATCTGAACCTAAACAAAAGACAGTAAAAAAAAAAATTTTCCCAACTAATAGGTTGAATATTTTTGACAATCTAAATAGTTGATGTTGTTTACTCAGCTTGAAGGGGTGAGTCATCCTTGTTATGGTGTCAACACTGTCACCTTTGCTTTGGCGGAGACACAAGACAATACTGACCCAGCACTGGCGTCAGTGGCACGCTAATAATCGAGACAAAGAGACAGTGGGATCAGACAATCATTGATGGACTCCTGTTAGAAGAGAAGGCATCATTAGACATTGAGTCACTGACACTCACTCTTGGGGTAAAGGAATAATAGCCCTGGTTCAGTGATTAAAGCAGGCTACTAACCCCTCCACTTCTACTTTTATGAAAAGCGCCCTGCATATTTAACTAAAACTCAGCAAATTAGGCTGTCAGGGTCAGAAATAAAAGCAAGGAACACCTTATGTAGCTTAGTGGATTATTTTAAATGCCCTGATGTCACGATTCTAACAGGGAATCATCAGTGCTATCACTTATTTGCCTGTCAGGAAAAAAAGTATCTCAAAGCATTCTGTTTTTGTTATCCTCTAAATAACACAGAAAAAAACTATAGCATAATCCAATGCACTTGTGATTTCACCTTGAATCTAACAATCAATCTATTTTTTAAAAAAGTTTCTCAAAAGTTAACATGCTGTTTACCATTATTGTCTTAAGCAGGCAGGACTGCCCAATGACCACTGGAGTTGGGGACTATTCCCCCCACGATCCTTTTTATTTTTCTATCAAGATCAGAATAGCGAAAACGAAAACTATGTTGACATGAGGAGAAATAACTGTTAATCTTAAATCTGTTAATCTTAAAAATATTCATTTTTATATTATTTTAATCAGGTCATCAATTTTGGGTACCTAGTAAGTATATTTTGACTCATTAGGAGAGCACCTGATAATATCTGATGGCTAGATTTGAATGGTCAGATACTCAGAGCCACTTTCCATTTATGATAGACTCCAATCATTGAAATATCTTTTTGCCTGATGAAAGTCTGTGCCCAATTTGTTGCTGAATACATTTTGTGGGAATTTGGTTTTCTAAACATATGTTTTAGAATTTTTTCTGCTGATCAGCATCTGGCTTTGGCTGGCTTGATGGTAATATGTGTACGTGTGCTTGTTCATGTGCACATGGCCATCTGCGTGCACATGCAGTAATGGAAGGCTGAGGACCGATTGCTCTTAAGTTGATAGAAGCACATCTAAGGTTCAAGTGAGTGATGTTTTCTGCCTGGCTATGACTGAAGAACAAGCATAGACCAGTAAACTTCAGAAGCATTGGCTGCTATTCTTAGCTGTAGTGTCACCATAAAATCGGCAATGTTAATTCACTCCAAATATTGGTTTTCTTGCTCATTACAGAGCTGGGTGGTCTACAACTGAACCCACAGCAGTCTTTCAGGATAGAGACAGACGTTTGTGTTTATGTGTCCATCAACCCAACTACAATGCAGTATTTCTGGTTTTGTCTTCCTTTATTTTTTTGGCTTAAGTGAACATTTTGCCCCTATGCAATTGTTTATTCTTTAGGACACAAGCAACAATATAGTGCTTTTGACGGATTCGTATGATTACGCCAAATTGCATGCACTTCTTTGTGTTGTGCATACGAATATAAATGTGTTTAGACAAGAGCCGTGGCATTCTCACAAAAAGAGTCGTTTCTCTCTTAGCCTTACTGGAGGAATAGTAAACAGGGAACGAGAGGAGGGCTGCGCATTGTGAAATCCCCATCTGCTGTAAAGTGGGGCGCTGACACTTTCAATCTGTTCTCTTTGTGTTTGTCCCTCCTTTACTGTGCTCTCTATCCTCTACATCATTGCTCTCATTCTTAATCCTGCCTCTGTCTCTGCCTTTTGTTCTTGTGGGTAAAAGCTTTGCTTTAAAAAGCAGTGATAGATGTCTTGTAATGGCATTTGTCACACTGTGGCTTTTTAAATCTTCCTAAGGTATTGAATATATTCTTTGTGTGTCTATCGATCATGTCCCCTTTGCTGATTGTCATGTCTGATTGTCATTTTATGGCAAGTAAGTTTTGTGTTTTCTCACGGAAGGTTTCCCATACTGTAATAGTATTGTGGTTATGCGGTTTTCCTTGTTGGACCTTGGGAATCGTTTCGCTCTATCTGGATATTAAACAAACTAAAATAACCACTTCCTTCTGGGACACAGGGTCAAATAGTGGAATTGTTTTTCTATTTGAATTTTAAGCAACTTACTCTTTTACAGTGGTTAGAAACACCATGAGAAATAGGGAAAGTTGTTTATTTCTACCCCAGTTACCCCATCAGACTATTGCAAATTGCTCCAGTGTTCCAATGGCATATATAGATACACAGCTTTATGTATAAAAGAAAATAGTCATGATTATGTGAACAACTATGCGACTTTAGATGTTTTTGAAACGTTCACCTACAAATACAGATTTTACCCAATTTGGATTCCTCCTAAACACCACTGAACAGCACTAAAAATATTTGTCCAGCCTTGCCATAAGTGGTAATTGTTTGTTTTAGGAACAGAGGCCAAGTCAAGCTACATGTGTAAGAACAGTCACTGTAAAACAGGGTTTTACCACGATTTGAATCCAAGACTAAATGATAATGAACTAGATATTTTAGACTGACTGTAGCTAATATGAGACAGACCTTGTGTGTATTCACTTAAAAATGTAGATTCTTACCTTGATTCTGAGATTTCCATAAAGGTAACAACATTTCCATATATGGAATGTTCCATAAAAGGTTGAAAGCTGACAAGAATAAAATAGAGAAACTTTGCTTTGCTGCTCAACCGTCTTTCTGACTCACACTGAAATGGCTTGAGTGGCGCCAACAGTAGGGCAATCCAACCCATTTTCTGATTAACTGTTGCCTATTTGACTCCTTGGGGGGTGCTCTTAGTCTGCGTATAGAACATTGAAATTTCATCTCCACATGGTCAGATAAACATAGAGGTAAAAACAAAATATCAAGGCGACAGTAGCAAACTTTTTCTTCCTTATGCGATAGGGTTGTATATTTGAAACTTTTCTGTCTTTATATGCTCAATATATTGAACAGACGAGCATCATAAACTGCACACATACAGTCACATTCAATAAATTAGAATATGGGTTCCGATGAGACTCGTTTGTCAGATTAAAAATACCTTTCTAAAATAACAACCTTTTACAATAAACAAACCTTTTAATAAGCCCACATTTCTGCATTAAAAATGTATTTTATATTGGTCTGATGTAATCTTCTGATCTTAAATGTCTGGTTTTTATTAGCTATAAATGAAACATCATCATAATTAACAGAAATACAGGCTTTTAAACATCAGTCGGTGTGTAAATACTCTATATAATGTGTTTTACTTAGTGAACTGAGTCACTGAAATAAATGAACTTTTCAATAATATTCTAATATATTGAAAAAGGCTGTTTATAAGGGTGTTATAAAGGGGTTATAAGTTTATATGGGATAGGACTTGCTGTTTTACAGCACACGTAGACCAGTGTAAAACATCCTTTTAGATGCCACAGCATACATACTAATATAAGAATCAGTGTAGTAGTTAATGTAGGTTACAATTATTTTATGAAATGCTTCTCCTAACCAGTGTTCTTCCTGTAGTATTTTATGTTTTTGCAAGAAAATTCTTTACTTTGTCTCATGTGTCGAGCAAGCATTAGACAAGTTCATTTAATTATCAACCTTTTTAGCTATGTTGGGTCAGGAAAACTGTTATATTACATCCAATTGGTGTGGTATGGCAAATTAATTTCTTCTCAATTTACTGGTCTAAATGCAATTTCCACACATACACAGGTGCATAATGCAACTCATGGCAATTATTTTGACATTTTGACTTCCTCTGAAGAACCTGTTTGTGGAGGAAAGCAAGTGTGGAATTGAAATATTATACGGTCAAGACTATTTGGGATTTCTAAACAGGACTTGATTTTGTCCACGTTCCACAATTAAAATAATAATAAAAAGAAAACTTAAAGATAAAGGGTTACACATTAAAGAGGAAGTGAGATGATGCTATAAAGGTCATAGAAGCAGATTAATGGAAAAAACTAACTTTTCTTGAAAGATGCATACCATAACCTACATCCATCAAACTAGATTTTTTACATATTATTACTAGTGGATAAAATAAAGTTTAAGTAAGAACAAAGACACAAACATGTTAACTCAGTTTCCAACCAAAAACACATTTTTCTCTGTGGGACAGTCCTAAGGGAGAGTAACTGTAAGCACAAGCAGGGCAGGGGAGGCCAGTGGAAAGGAATGAAATGAAGAAAAATTGCAAACAAACAGAAGACTGAGTTATTTAGAGCTGAACAGGGGCACATGGTTCAAGCCAAGTACCACCAGCTGCCCTTCCTCAGAGCTCCACCTGCTACAGGGACATAGTGCCCATGTTCTCAAGTTGCCCTGTATGCTTTTCTTATAAATCCTTTTCAGTCACTTTGATGGAGAAATTTACCAAAACCAATCAAAAGTGTAGTTAAAATACTCTGTAATACAGATGAGCAAAATAGCATTAGGAAAAATATAACCTATACAGGTCCTTCTCAAAAAATTAGCATATTGTGATAAAGTTCATTATTTTCCATAATGTCATGATGAAAATTTAACATTCATATATTTTAGATTCATTGCACACTAACTGAAATATTTCAGGTCTTTTATTGTCTTAATACGGATGATTTTGGCATACAGCTCATGAAAACCCAAAATTCCTATCTCACAAAATTAGCATATCATTAAAAGGGTCTCTAAACGAGCTATGAACCTAATCATCTGAATCAATGAGTTAACTCTAAACACCTACAAAAGATTCCTGAGGCCTTTAAAACTCCCAGCCTGGTTCATCACTCAAAACCCCAATCATGGGTAAGACTGCCGACCTGACTGCTGTCCAGAAGGCCACTATTGACACCCTCAAGCAAGAGGGTAAGACACATAAAGAAATTTCTGAACGAATAGGCTGTTCCCAGAGTGCTGTATCAAGGCACCTGAGTGGGAAGTCTGTGGGAAGGAAAAAGTGTGGCAGAAAACGCTGCACAACGAGAAGAGGTGACAGGACCCTGAGGAAGATTGTGGAGAAGGGATGATTCCAGACCTTGGGGGACCTGCGGAAGCAGTGGACTGAGTCTGGAGTAGAAACATCCAGAGCCACCGTGCACAGGCGTGTTCAGGAAATGGGCTACAGGTGCCGCAATCCCCAGATCAAGCCACTTTTGAACCAGAAACAGCGGCAGAAGCGCCTGACCTGGGCTACAAAGAAGCAGCACTGGATTGTTGCTCAGTGGTCCAAAGTACTTTTTTCGGATGAAAGCAAATTCTGCATGTCATTCGGAAATCAAGGTGCCAGAGTCTGGAGGAAGACTGGGGAGAAGGAAATGCCAAAATGCCAGAAGTCCAGTGTCAAGTACCCACAGTCAGTGATGGTCTGGGCTGCCGTGTCAGCTGCTAGTGTTGGTCCACTGTGTTTTATCAAGGGCAGGGTCAATGCAGCTAGCTATCAGGAGATTTTGGAGCACTTCATGCTTCCATCTGCTGAAAAGCTTTATGGAGATGAAGATTTTATTTTTCAGCACAACCTGGCACCTGCTCACAGTGCCAAAACCACTGGTAAATGGTTTACTGACCATGGTATCACTGTGCTCAATTGGCCTGCCAACTCTCCTGACCTGAACCCCATAGAGAATCTGTGGGATATTGTGAAGAGAACGTTGAGAGACTCAAGACCCAACACTCTGGATGAGCTAAAGGCCGCTATCGAAGCATCCTGGGCCTCCATAAGACCTCAGCAGTGCCACAGGCTGATTGCCTCCATGCCACACTGCATTGAAGCAGTCATTTCTGCAAAAGGATTCCCAACCAAGTATTGAGTGCATAACTGTACATGATTATTTGAAGGTTGACGTTTTTTTATTAAAAACACTTTTCTTTTATTGGCCGGATGAAATATGCTAATTTTGTGAGATAGGAATTTTGGGTTTCCATGAGCTGTATGCCACAATCATCTGTATTAAGACAATAAAAGACCTGAAATATTTCAGTTACTGTGCAATGAATCTAAAATATATGAATGTTAAATTTTCATCATGACATTATGGAAAATAATGAACTTTATCACAATATGCTAATTTTTTGAGAAGGACCTGTATAATCAGAAACATTCTCACTCTATTTCTTCCCTTGGTATTCATTCATGCCATCCTGCAGTGTCCACAAATACTGACTTGAAAGTCCAAAAAGGTTTTTCTTCCTAATAATTACTCCACACCTTTTGAGCGGGGGGGCATTTACAATTTTACCTCTCTCTTCTTAGCTTCCCAGCTCCTTTGTATGTGGTACTTTAAAGAGCAACACAAAAACGGTGATGCAGAAATGTCAAAGCCATTACTGTATCACTCACACAGCCTGCTCTTTACTTTGCTCTTTTCCTGCTTTAAACTTGCATTTGTTTAGAAGGGCTCACCACTTTGCATGCATTCAAGTCAATTTGTGCTTTTGCCACCACCACCTTGTCTTTTGAGCACAATTATGCTTGAATGACAAGGTGATCTAGTGTGTCCACAGCACCCCCCAAAACCCCCCACACCCCCACCTCCAACCCCTACTCATTTTCGATCTCTTAATTCATGCTTGCAACTTGCAAAACAGGGACCTTTTCGCTAACAGCAAACAGTCTATGTCAGTGGTCCTAATCCACTGTGCAGATGATGGAGGATTCACTAAGTAATTCACCATCATTCATTTTCAAGTCTTGCCACAGAGTTGGATTCAGGTCTTGACTTTGACTTAGCCATTCTAACATTCTTAGCCATTCTAACATATGAATATGACTAAACCATTCCATTGTAGCTTTTATTATATGTGTAGCTTTGAGGTTTTCCTGAGAGACATTCATTCCCCCCAGCCTTCTGAAACATCCAACATCCAAGTTTTTTTCCAGGATTATTCTGTGACCTGTATCAGACCAACCACACTGTCCTTGCTTAAAAAAAGCATCCTCACAGCATGATGCTGCTACCTCCATATTTCACTGCCGGTATGGTGTGTTCGGGGTGATTTGCATTGTTAGTTTTCTCAAAACAGCATTTTGCATGTAAATCAAAAAGAAAAAAAAAAGTTGCTTCTGATCAGAGCACCTTACCCAATTTTATGGGAAGGTGCAAATGGGACGTTTTATGGCTTTCTTTCAACCACCATCCATATTTTTTTTTCCACTCTTTTAGGCCCGATATGTGGAATGTATGTCTAATAGTTACCTTGTCGACAAATTCTCCCACCTGAGCTGAGCTACTTCTTCTTAAATGCAGGAACAAAGATTTGCATAGTACGGGTGTAAAACATTAGTTTCATACCTAGAGGCACTTTTTGTTTTTCGAGTTAAACAAAAAAAAAAGAAGACAACACTGCTTACAATGGGAACTGTGCAGTCTTTTGTGTTTAACAGAATATTTATCATTTTTGTGTTTACACACAGAACTTACCTATTTGCATCATCCTCAGCTACCGAAGTTTGATTACACAAAATGGGCTTTCGCTGATTCCATCTTATATTGTTTCTTCACATCTTACAAAAGTGTAAAAAAGTGAGGAGAAAGTATGGAAACTTAAGTGGAAAAGACATGTAAGGGAAACAAAAACAGGCAATTTATTCACTGTGTATAGGTGCATGATAAGCTCTGTTTTACTTTAGAAGAGCACAACTGTCGATTTGGTACCCTGTTATATCTTTTCCTTTTGAGTTTTGTTATATAAATGTTATGATTTGGGGTTGTTTGGTTTTTGGTTTCGGGTTTTTTCCTTATGTTTTTCACTGCTCAAGTTTTGAATCATGCTTCTGTTTATTATTTTCCTGTTTATGCATTTGTTTCATGTTTTTCTAGTTATAGTTCTATTCGTTTGTTTCCTTGGATTTGCGTTCTGTTCAAGCCATGTTTTGCTCCTGTCACGTTGTGTTCTCTGTTAATCAACTTTATTTGGTTCACCTGCACCTAGTTAATCTGTCTTGCTTCACCTGGTTCACACTCCATTTATACACACCTGTTCTGTTTACACATCGCGGAAACATTTTTCAAACCATGTCTTGTCTTTCAAATGATGCTCAATTCTAGTTCTCAAACCAAGTCTTGTTTTTTGCTCATGCCATGCCTGTCTCGCCTGCCCGTTTGTTGTTTTGCTCCTGCCTCCTGCTGTGAGTGAGTTTTTTTGTTATTAAACCTTTGCACTTACTATCAGGCTGCCTGCTCGTCTGCATTCTGGGGTCCTATATCTCGCAAACCATAACAATAAAATTGGGTAAATGTGTGGCCTGTGAGCAAATCAATATTTATTGTCATGCTTTTGTTCTGAAATGACCTAAACAGACATCTGAAGTTTGCTTGCCCTAGTTTATCAGCTAAATATGACTGATATGGACTGTGATACAAAATTCCTCTCTTATTAGGTCAGTGTGCCATCATATCAACTACAAAAAACAAATTGACATTAGCTAACACTTGAACAACTAATGTGATCCAAGAATGTATATAATCTATAGAAGTCAAAAAAGTGAATTCCATAGCATCAAGGCTAAACTCCTAAGGGTTGCAAACACTTGCTTTGCAGAGTCAGTGTGTGGCTGACCAACTTAGACTAACAAAGGGGAGAGAAGTGAAAGGTACAACTGTTTTGCTTGCACTTTCTTTTCCAACTCCGAGTGATACGTGTGTGTTTTCCTCATGCCCTTCATTAAAACACATTTAATCTGCATTCTTTCTCTATCCTTTCCCAGTGTATATTTGAATCTGTATGTAGGAATGCATGAGTGTGTGTGTGCTTGCGCATGTGTAAATCGGCTCAGGACTCGGCCCAGGGAGAGATAATGAAATAATAACTCTTATCAAACCACAGCAGACTGAGTGGAGCTCTCTGAGTCACTCTTTTTTCACTTTTCTACCGCCTTGTCTTTGCTGCCTCTCCCTCAGCACTCTTCTCTCAGGCTGATTCGCTGACTGATTCCTCCTGCCACTCAGATGATGCTGCCGGTGCTCATGACGCTGCTGCCGAAGCATATGGTGCTAATCCAGCTATGGTGTGGCATGCCGCAGTGATGAAAACTGAGGGAAAAATGTCGGGTTTGATAGGGGTAACTTAGTTGAGCTCCGGGGTCTCCATCGGTACGTGTGCTTGAAAGAGAAAAATGTTGCACAAAGAGACAGATTTTTATTTGTTTATTTGAATGTCAAAGGCCATGGTAAAGTGTCTTTAGACGAGGAAGGATGAAAGTCAACCACACTGTGTCACTCACTTTGTAAAACTTATCATATGTCTTAAACCTTTTAACTTTTTGTCACAACCACCACAGTGGATATTTTATCGGAATTTTATGTAATGTCAACACAAAACTCTGTCCATTTCCCCATAAACCCTGTCCGTGGAGTAGAAGACCATTCCCACAGCATGACACTGCCACCACCTGGGGATGGTGTATTCAGAGCGATGAGAAGTGTTACTTTTGTGCTGCACATAGCATTTTTCATATAGGCCAAAAAGTTTAGTTTGGGTCTCATCTAAACAGAACAAGTCTCGCATGTCTGCTGTGTCCCCTAAATGGTTTGTAGCAAACTCCAAATGGGACTTTTTATAGCATTTTTCAAAAATATGCCTTTTTCTTGCCATACAAATGGCATATTTGTAGAGCATGGAAAATTAGAAAATTCAAAACTACTCTTGAACTAAAAAAAAAAAAAACACGGTTCACAACATCACCCAAATCACTTTAGCCCTTTTTGTCTTTGCTTATCAAACCAGTTCAATGCTCTGCTTTATACCCACCATAGTGAGTTCCTGTCTTGGAGTGCTGATTAAAGGAGAGTTTATTCCAATAATGAGTCTTTTACAGTATTATTAGAGCTTTATTAGGCTTCCTCGTGTCTCTGCTCATTTGTGTTTAAGTGCTGGTTTAAATTTTCTGGCACAATCAAGACATGGCCCTCCCACTTTGTTTTTTGTCCTTCTTTTGCTTCCTTTTTTGAGTTCAGCTGTCATACGTGTGCAGCAGTGAAGCCTTTAAAAGGAACATTTTGAAGCGATAGGAGAGACAAGGTGAGAGAAGCTAACGGACAAGGAGCAAAGTCGAGGGAGGAGGAGGTGGTGGCAGAGGTGCGAGGCAGAGACCAGCATTAGTGATGCTGACAGGGACACATTTGCTCCCGAGCTCTGGAATTGTGTTGTGTGAAATTGAAGCATCAGGAACAGTTATTTGCAATAAATTTCAACTGCTGCAATACTTTCAAAGCACCCCCCCCAACCCTCTACCAGCACCGTTCCCTCTTTTCCTTCACCCAATCATTTAATTTAGTTAATTTAGTTACCTCTAACTGTTTTCATTTCATTTCTTATTCTCTGTATTTCTGTTTCTAATTTCATCTCCCATTTTATGTTTCAATCTTTTCCCACTTTGGTCCTTTTCATCTTGTCTTTTTTGATCCTTGTGCAATCTTGGCTCTGTTGGCATCCATCAGACCTGCTGAGCTTCATGTCCTGGTTTGACAGTTAATGTTCAGACTTGGCTTCTCCTCCACAGGGCTTCTTCATCCCCTCCTTCTGTGTCCCATCCCAGCGTCACATTAAGCAGCAGTGACAGCCACTGACTCTGTCAGCCAATCACATAGAAGAATTAATTTGTTTAATTTCATACTTTTTTTCATTTATCCACCAACCCAGCCAAGGCACAGAATGTCAACGCATCCAATAAATTTAGCACGCTCTCTAGATATTTGAAGCTCTGGCTGGAGGAGCGAAGAGAGGTCGGGTGGATGCCAACCAAGGGAGGATGACGAGGGGGAGACATTAGCACCTCACATACGGTGCATTTAATGTATTTATTTGTGGTTGTAATGGAGTGTTTCTAATAATAAAAGGCAATTTGCTAGCTGATTTTCCAAGTCCATTTAAGCTCCAGAGGCTTTAAGATAGCAATGCTCAAAGACCTGTTACACAGGAAAAGGCAGGAGCCTGGCAGGTTTGAATGAACTTGCGGCTGCTGGGTTGAAAATATAAATTTTTCTGACTTTTTCTAATTTTGTGCCCTTCTGCCCATATCCACCTACTCATATAAACATAAATGTACAAATTTGCTCTTTTACATACAAACATATGCATGTGTAAATGAAAACAAATAAGGAGAAGCTATGCAGTACCAATCAAAGCTGTGCAAAAAAAAAAAATGCTTCCACACCTCTCCAGAGAGACACTGTTAAAGCAATATCCAATCAATCTGTGTTTATTTACTGCTTCCAGCAGCATACAGCCACAACCACCTGCTGGGTGTCTTGGCGGATATATTAAAAAATATCTATTTTTACACATAGGTGAGCTTGTTGGACTTGACCATGGAAAAGAGATATTTCACCACTAGCACTAAGTGATTGTACTAACATGTTTTTTGGTAATTCCCATGTCTTACTGGCTCTAAGCAATATTGGACAGTGGATATTTTGATTGCTTTTGATACAATACTTGCCCTTAAACAAAATGTATTACTGTGTACTACATGAGATTAGTCAAAGCGATGGACATAGTTTAAATGCCCACGTTGGCTTACTGCATGACTTTCAAACTATTTACAATAAAGTCTACTAAATCCAAGGATCACTCTGAATTTTGAGCAAGATGTTTTTAAGAAGTGGAAATAAATTGGCTAATCAAGAAAAGAATATCAAGCCATGAAGGGGTCCACTCTGAAAATAAATAAAGCTCAGCTCAGTCTGCTCATTTAGCAAGGATAGTGTTTAGATAGGGGAAGCATTCATGTCTTGAATAGCTTGTTATATTGCAGAAGTGATGATGCACTTTTATTTGGAAAAAAATAAAAACAAGCAGTGCTTTAAAATATTATTTAAGTTGAAGAATTTGTCATTTAACTCTATGTTGTTTGTGCTTATGTGCTTTGGAGTGGAGACCTGAAAGAACAAGTTGTTAATCCATTGTAGAGCAACTGATTGAAACAAAAAGTTGTCATTTTATGGCAAATTGAGATTTTATTAAATTCCAACTATTAAAAGTGCTCCTCAAAAGTATTCATAACCCTTGAATTTTTCCCTTTATCCCAATAAACCAACAAAGTTCAGTGTGTTTTATTAGGATTTTATGTTGTGGACCAACACAATGTTGGTAATTATTGTAAAGTGGAAGAAAAATAATACATGCTTTTGAAAATGTTTTGCCAATAGGAATAATTTAACCGTAACAAGGAGTGCCTTAATCAGAGAAGCACAAAAAGGCCTATTATAACTCTGGAGTAGCTGAAGACATCCACAGCTGGAATAATCTGTTGACAGTGAAGCTATTAGTTGCCTGCTCCACAAATCTGATCTTTCTGAAAAAGTAGCAAGAAGAAAGCTATTGTTGAAAGAAAGCCATAAAACGTCTGGCTTTTAGTGTGACTATTGGGTTATGATTGATCTGGAGTTGAGGTGTGGAAAAGTTTTGCACTCAGGTATGATGATAATTTATTTACTTTTTGAGGATTTATCAATTTGACACATGCATGAAGTTATTGCCAGGAGACACAGGGCAAAAATGGAATGATGTATGGGATGTGTGATACACCTACAGTACAGACATAATAAAGATTTCAATTGATATCAGTAATGTAATCAGTTCCATCCTCATTTATTTCAATAATCTCAACACAGATGGAGCATAAGCAACTGCTCACCAATTCATGTGCTCCTGCTGTTTGTGTGTTTTGACAAATGTGTTTGATATCGTCAGCAGACAGCTGGCTGAGTATCGTTAGCTACGCAGCAGGGACAGACTGAACAAAGTACAATTCATACACTGTTCAGCTGCTTCCCGCGGCTGCACCCATTGAAACCAGAGAGTCCGTACCCCTCATTGACGTAATTGTTTAATTCACTGCAAGATAGCTAGAACCAGCTAGCCACCTGGCATCCAGAGACACCTGGAGGTAAAATAGACCAACAAGTCTCTGCAGGTGTTCATATTACATAAAGCGTTACAGTCTATGAAGTCATACGGACTCAAGATTGCCTCTTTTAGTGTTTTGATATCTAGAGCAATTGTTTTTTTACTTGAAAATACTTAGCTAAAAATAACATCTTAGCAGAGAATAAAACAGTTATACATTCAATGTTACCTGTAGACAAGAGTCAAGTAGGGACAAATATGTTTTGGCAGGATGTCTGAGCTTCCTAAACTGGACTGTATCAACTCTGAACCTACTATTTTTTTTCCTTCGAGCCCTGTCAGTCAAATTTGGCACAAGGTTAAAGGTGACATCTGAATTGAAGATTTTTGTTTCTCATGCTCTATGAACAGCTGGACTTGATATAATTTTATATTGTTGGAAAATATTACATTAAAACAAAAAAAACTGTTATATATAAATATGATTATAACAGGTCTGCTTTCAGATAAAAAACAAAACAAAAAAACTTTCATAGTACGTCATGGTACGCACCCTGCATATGTCTCATGCAGTGTACTGTTACAGCAGAATCTGTGAATTTATAGCGTATGAGAATTCAAACGTACCATCTACAGGGGTTGGACAATGAAACTGAAACACCTGTCATTTTAGTGTGGGAGGTTTCATGGCTAAATTGGACCAGCATGGTAGCCAGTCATCATTGATTGCACATTGCACCAGTAAGAGCAGAGTGTGAAGGTTCAATTAGCAGGGTAAGAGCACAGTTGTGCTCAAAATATTGAAATGCACACAACATTATGGGTGACATACCAGAGTTCAAAAGAGGACAAATTGTTGGTGCATGTCTTGCTGGCACATCTGTGACCAAGACAGCAAGTCTTTGTGATGTATCAAGAGCCACGGTATCCAGGGTAATGTCAGCATACCACCAAGAAGGACGAACCACATTCAACAGGATTAACTGTGGACGCAAGAGGAAGTTGTCTGAAAGGGATGTTCGGGTGCTAACTTGGATTGTATCTAAAAAACATAAAACCACGGCTGCCCAAATCACGGCAGAATTAAATGTGCACCTCAGCTCTCCTGTTTCCACCAGAACTGTCTGCCGGGAGCTCCACAGGGTCAATATACACGGCCGGGCTGCTATAGCCAAACCTTTGGTCACTCATTCCAATCCCAAACGTCAGTTTCAATGGTGCAAGGAGCGCAAATCTTGGGCTGTGGACAATGTGAAACATGTATTGTTCTCTGATGAGTCCACCTTCACTGTTTTCCCCACATCCAGGAGAGTTACGGTGTGGAAAAGCCCCAAAGAAGCGTACCACCCAGACTGTTGCATGCCCAGAGTGAAGCATGGGGGTGGATCCGTGATGGTTTGGGCTGCCATATCATGGCATTCCCTTGGCCCAATACTTGTGCTAGATTGGCGCGTCACTGCCAAGGACTACCGAACCATTCTTGAGGACCATGTGCATCCAATGGTTGAAACATTGTATCCTGAAGGCGGTGATCTTGCAGCTCGCAGCTCATAATCCTATATAACTATAACACAGCAAAATCAACACATTTTTACGACATAGCTCATTTTAAGAAGCTACGACGTAGCTTCTTAACGGCATGTTCACATAACTGCCAGGCTTGATGACTGACGTGAAACCAGCGCACATCCTCAGCAGCATTTAACATCATTACGGTTACATGCGAAAATGGATCGATTTCTAATAAAAAAGGAACACAAAACAGATGGACAGAGCCACAGTGTTGTAAAGAACACAGAAGATAACGATTCAGAGGACGAAGAAGATGAAATTCAACACGAAGATGACGCAGGAGAGGGGACGAGCAGGCAGGTGCACATCCACAATAAATAGCGAAAAGTACGTATTATACAAGATGAGCACCGAAAATTTCAGGACAAATGGACAGACGAATTTTTATTTGTTCTTCACGGCAAGAATCCACTGTGCAAACAAACCCGTGCTGGTTTCAAACGAAGTAACTTAGAGCGGCATTTCAATACCACGCATCAAAAATTCAATGAAAGTTATCCACCTGGCAGCGAACTCAGAAAGAGAAAAATAACATAGCTTACCGAATCGCTTCAGGAACAACAAAACCTTATCCACAGGACAACTTCTACAGCAGATCGTTTAACAGAGGCCTCTTTTGAGATTGCATGGATTTTGGCAAGAGCTAAAAAGCCATTCTCGGACTCTGAGATAGTGAAAGACTGCTTTTTAGCCTCAGCAGAAATCATGTTTGCAGACTTTGACAACAAGGATGCAATTCTTAAACAAATAAAAGCATTACAACTCTCTGATTCAACAACAATGAGACGGATGGAGGATATTGGACGAGACATACGTGACCAGCTGCTGACTGACCTGCGTGCAGCGCCGTGTTTCAACATTGCGCTGGATAAAAGCAGGGATATCACCGATAATGCGCAGCTGTGTGTTTGGGTGAGGTTCCGCAAAGAAAACACCTTTAAGCAGGAAATGTTGTGCTTGCTTCCCCTTCTTGGCCAAACCAGAAGTGAGGATGTTCTGAATGCACTCTTGATTTTTTTTCACCAAAATCATCTCAGCTGGTCCAAACTTTCAAGTGTTTGTACTGATGGTGCCCCAAGCATACGAGGCAAAGAAAAGGGTCTTGTTGGCTTCATGAATAAAAGAGATGACATGCCTAAATTCCTCAGTTTTCATTGTATTATCCATCAGCAGGCCCTTGTATCAAAGCTCAGAAATAATGACTTTGAAAATGTAATGCAAACTGTTGTGCCTGTGGTAAACTATATTGTTTCAAGAGCACTAAACCACAGACAGTTAATAGAAGAGTATAACACACAGTACAATGATTTAGTGATGCACAGTGAAGTACGGTGGCCGTCTCGTGGAAAGGTGCTTCAGCGGTTTCTCAGCATCCTTCCTGAAATTTGCACCTTCTTGGACAGTAAAGGGAAACACCAGCCTGAGTTAGAAGACCCACATTGGATCATACAGCTGGCCTTTCTAACAGATATTACTAGTCACCTGAACTCTCTCAACGTGCAGCTCCAAGGAAGAGACAAGTTGCCAAGTGACATGATGAGGGCAATCAGGGCATTCCAGAACAAAATAACTGCTTTGTGGATACCTGACAAAGACCTCACCCACTTCCCAAGACTGAAAGAAAAAACCACAAATGATCCTACTCTGCAGCAGCACTTCAGCTACAGTGGTTTTGTTGAAGTTTTGAAGGAGTTAAGTGTGGAGTTTGAATCCAGATTCAGTGATGTGAATCAACATAAGGGAATTTTTAATTTAATTGAAAATCCCTTTCATGTGGATGTATCCTCTTTTGGTCCAACCATCACACAGCTCTGCCCTAACAGCCGTGCCTCTCTTGAAAGTGAAATAATTGACCTGCAAGCAAATTACATTATCCAAGCTGAACTCAGAGCAGGTGTAGGCCACTTCTGGAGCTTGGTTTCTGAAGAAGACTTTCCCACCTTAAAACCACTTGCACAGAAGGTGATGTCCTTCTTTGTGAGCACATACACATGTGAGTCAACATTTTCAACCATGAACATTATCAAGAAGAAACAGAGAAACAGACTGACTAATACTCACCTTGAATGCCTCACTATAATTGCAACAACAAGCTACAAATACAACGTTAAGAAGGTTAAGGACATGCATGCCAGCTTCCGCTCTTCCCTGTATTAAGGTAAATAAACACACTTTAATAATTAAAGTGTGTTCTGTATCGATCTGGACGGAACATGTTGGGATTAATTTTCAATTAAAGTTTAATTGAAACTGTATTGACTGTGCTGTTTTTATTGTGGGGTAGCCAGTATTTATGTAAAATGGTCTATTCATGTCAGTGACTTGGCAAATTGCCGTAACAGTGGGTCTCCTCTTGACCTTGGTCTGCCAATATGGCTCTTGTGAAAAAATTAGTGAGTATCACTGCCCTACACCATACTAATAAATTATTGTGGTCTAAAGCCAGGTGTTTCAGTTTCATTGTCCAACCCTGTATATTGCACCGTTGTATGCACAACGTTGTTGATTTTATTGCTGTAGATTTAGCGTTGAAATTCAGCAGTAGAGCAGAAATTGTGCAGTGTTGGCATGCTGCATATCCCTTGTAAACACACGTAAGTACACACCAAATCTTTTTATGAATAAAACTGTTTTTACAGCATGAGTTCTTTTCCCATTTTAGGTATTTAAACCTTATCACAGCACGTTATGGTGCCATCCTGTCATTGACACTATAAATCTTTCGGTCTCCATAGGGAAAAGGTCATGTAATTTAAAGTAAAATATTTTTTGTTTGTTCCACCAGACAAGAAAATCAAGGTCTCAGCAGTCATTTAAAGTTTTGTTAATACAAGCTACCGTTTTTGTATTAATATTGATGCGTTCATAAAAGCTAATCTGTGGCTAGAAAGTCCTCCAGGCCTTTGAAATAACCTGTGGGGATTTCTGAAAATTGCATGAAACATAAAAGTAATGATAAAAGTATTAATCTCCAAGCACTGAGTACACATTTGATTATAAAATATTTTTCCACTATGTAAAATGCCTTGCATTCTCTAGACTTTAGCATTACCTTTCGGAAAGTTTCTGCTGTTATTAAAAACCGAACACTTCATCTTTCTTGGAATAAAGGTGAAGTGATCTCAGAGCTCAATTACCATTTCCCCACAAACATACCCAGAGCGTTCTGTCACTCTTCCCAGTGAGAACCTGAAAATGAGGCAGAGGTAACGCATCTCTGTCAGTCTATAACTTGCAGTTTTCTAAAAGTACTGCCCTCGCTCAATGCTAGGAGCTAATGTGTTTGACCCCTCTTTCCCAAAGGAAGTGCTTCTCTGTGCAGATTAATGAATAAGCATGTTTATATAGGTTCCTCATCAGTTGCTTGGGTTTGTTCTTTTTTTTAAACCTTTGGTTTTGCCTTCCTGGTGTCCTGACACTGATCTAATAAACAGTTATCAGCAGAACTAAGTATATTGTCAGGATGATTAACAGGAAGTGTTATCCCTTTATTCTAATATAACATATACAATTATTGCCCAAAGATGTTATGGAAGTTGCAAATTAACTTCAGCAAAACTACCCTTGGTGAAAATTTTGTTCGTCCAACTGAAGCCTATTTAAGCTAGTTCTTAAAAAAACAGATCAATTTAAGGTTATATACATGAGATTGGAAAAGGATGTTTTTCAGTCTTAAAGATGTTGGGACTCAGCACCAAAGATAAATCATCAGTATACTGGTGGACACATGCAAAAAGTTGTCCAGCAATTATAAGAATTGTTTAAATACTGTAGTGTTATTAAAGATTTTTTTCCCATTCATTTTTGAGAAGGGTATGAATTAATATTATTATTATTAAGTCTAGAGGTTAGGACAGGATGAAGAGCTGTCAAAGATATGCACAAGGCTGCAGCGGTCTGCAAAACAGTGAACTTAATGGGAAAGTGTTGGTGTACTTTTTCAGAAAATTGAGTACATATAAAATGTAGTAATGTACCAAGAAATTGCCTGGTGACTGAAAATGGATCATTTCGAGCTCGATTTGGCTTGATTGGTGATCAGCCAGGGAAAAGTCAAGTATCCAGTTTTTTTCAATCAGTGAACTAAACATACATAAGTGTTACCGCAGTGGCCCAAACTCAAGATGCAGAGAGTGATTTGCTCATTACCAGGCCTCTGCAGAACTTGGTGACATCCTGAGAAGGTAATTCAGTCATTTTACCTTTTGCTCCTGGTAAACCAATGTTAGCAGACTAATGGCTTGAAATATTGCAGCCCCCTAGTATAAGAGGTACAACAGGTCTCTCTTAGGTTTGCAATTTAACTTTTAAATGATTCAAAGAAAGTTTCGGAGAAGGTTTTGTGATCAGATAAGTCCAAAATCAAGCTCTAGGACATCAGCTCACCCCAACATTTTTAAAGAACATCATCTCCACCCTCAAGCAAAGAGGTTGAAATATTATGCATTAGGACTGTTTTTCTGCTGAGGGTACTAGTAGATTTCATCTTATCAAGGGGTAAATGGACAGGGCTATGTACATTAAAATCTTGGACGCATATTCTTTCCTCAGCCAGGAAACTCCAGATTTGTCATGGATGGATCTTCCAGCATGACAATGACTCAAAAGTGGAATGAAGACCCCAGACGTCAATCAGGACATTGTAGCCTTGAGTGTCTAAGCAATACGTGATACATCGTGAAGTTATCACAATAATAATAATAATAAAAATGTTTTATTGAATTTGTACTGCACTTTACATTTTGCAATCTCAAGGTGCTAAAATAGGGAACAAAATGGAAAAATGAGCAAGAACTAAAAGCAGCAAAATTAAAAATACATTTAAACACTATAAAATCAATATCACTGTTTGCAATATGCATTTTACAACGAACTACCTGGACCTTAGGCACCATGCTATCAGTCTCTTTGTGTCTGTAATATATTTGTTGTTCATTGCAGCACAAATAATTTTTAAACTGCAAAGATGTAATAAGGTTGTAAAATCATTTAGAAGTTACAACTGAGTTGTTTTAATGCTAGAACAACAGAGGCCACACTTTTCAATAAAAAATTGCTGTTGAGAGAGAAATAAGGAATTTTATTGTTTTGTTTTCTAGCACCTGAATAATTTACTCACTATCTGGGGTCTATAATAGCTATGAAAGACAACACTTTTAATGATTTGTTTGTTTATCACACTTCAGATCATTATTGAGACATATTATCCCATATTGCATGTTTTCCTAATATTGTGTAGCCCTAGAGACACCCAAAGACTGATAAGAGTTTCCTTTAAGAGGGTTCCTCTTATATTATGTGCAAACCTGATGGGCAGCCACAAAAGATGTCTTAGAGATGTATTAAGCAATACAATGGGTAGTTTTAAGTACTAAATATTTTGAATGTTCTTGCTTGACTATTAACTGAAACATCAATAATTTTAGTCTGTAGTCCAACTTTTCTTACTTGCCTTTATTATGCCACTTTAATCTATTTTCTGTTTTTTATTATGTCTTCGTCATGTAAAGTACTTGGATTGTCTTGGTACTGACATGTACTCAACAAATAGAGTTGCCTTGCTCTGCCTTAAGTTCAATCTATAGCATTTTTTGTTTTTACATTTTGTTATGAGTATTTTACAGATTTTCTTGATATTTTGAATGTCCCATGAAAATTACAGCATTAGAAATATTGACAATTCATTTATTTGTGGGTAAATCTAAACCTACCTCACTAGGGGATCAAATAATTATTTCCCCAACTAAAAATCATTTACACTTTTTGCATTATTTCAGTTCATTCTTTGACATTTTTAAAAGGCAGCTACTTGTTTTTTTTACCCCACAAAGAAAGAGAGGCAGCTGTAATATATGATATAGATAATATTTTCTAATGTGGAGCTTTGTAAATATTTTCACTCATGAACGGCTAACCTTTCAGGATGACCCCGCCAGTGCTCATTTTTTGTCAATTTAATACATTCACACCTGTTGTATATCGTATATGCTATGCTATGTATATAGCTTGTCTCATTCTCATTATAACTAAATATCCACCTTATCTTTTTGTTTTCATTCAATAGCTGTAAAGTATATATTTTTCTTCGCTACAGGGATAGGCTTTGTGATTAAGCCATCTGCAGACTTGTGTATGTGTATGCATATTTGTATAATATATGTGTCTACTTTCTTGGTGCATTTATTTAAGACTGTGTGTATTGGTAAGCCTTCAGTAATCCTATTTATCACCTTGGTATAAGGTAGTCTGGGGATTCACATCCCCATAAAATTTGATGTGTGATGCTTTCAAGCATTTCTTGTTGGTGCATCAGTTTCTTTCAGCAGCCAGAAGCTCATGTTTTCCTAGGGAAACATCAGGCTTAATATCTTTATTTAAGGTGTTTAGATTAAAAGAACAGATCCAACAAATGAGAACCATGAGAATGAGTCAGTATCGGCCTACTGTTTAAATGTTGTGTTCCTTTAAGTGCCATATCAATACGTTTTGAGGTTTATGCAAAAAGATCTAAACAAGTTGAAAATAATATTATGCTGATATATTGCAAAGTTTGTTAAGAATATGCAATTTGTACACTCACTGCCCACATTTTTAGGTACACCTGCTTTATTCTTATTCAACACAAACAGTAAATCAGTCTTCCATTTACATGGAAACTGCATTATTTATTTAGGGATCTACATGTGCTGAAGAATACTTGAAGTTCAAAGCATCAGAATGGATTGGAGAGGAAATGTTTGTGACTTTGAATGTGGTTGTTGGTGCCAGACAAGCTGGTCTGATTGTCTCATAAAATACATTGTCCATCTTCTCAGATTTTCGTGCACAACTCTCTCTTGGGATTATAGAGGCTGGTGTGAAGAAGAAAAAAATAATGAGGGCAAAGCAGTTGTGTGGACAAAAAATGCCTTGTTGTTAGAGGTCTGAGGAGAACAGGCAGACTGGTTTGGCATGTCAGAAAAGTAACAGTAAATCAAATAACCACTCAACACAACAAAGGTATGCAGGACACCATTTCTAAATGTACAACTCGTCAAACCTTGAAACAGATGGGCCAGAGAAGAAGATGACCATATTGGGGGGCTTTCTTGACAGATAAGAACAGGAAACGGAAACTACAACTCACACTGGTTAAGCAGTGATAGATTGGAAAATTGTTGCATTGATCCGGACTTTCTCAATTATTCAGGCTGGTGGTGGTGTAATGTGTGGGGGATAACTTGGCACATTTCAAGCCCCCTGCTGAGCATTGATTAAAAGCCACAGCCTACATAAGGATTATTGCTGACTATGTCCCTCTCATTAAGACTACAGTGTACCCATTTTCTGACAGCTATTTCCAGCATGATAATGCTCCATTTGAAAAAGCAAAAAACATCTTAAATTTATTTTTTGAAAGGACAATCAGTTTACTTTGGTCCATTAACCTCCCCAATCACCACATCTCAATCCAATGCAGCACCCGTTGCATGTGGTAGACCAGGAGATTCACATTGTGGATGTGAAGTCGACAAGTCTGTAGCAACTAAAATTTAAATTTAAATTTCTGAATGTCTCTTGACACCTTTTTTAATTATATCCAGCGATAGATTCAGCCACAGAACTTGCCTGCAGTTCTTAAGACAAAAGGGGTCCAACCTAGTACAAGCAAGGTGTACCTGATGAAGTGGCCAGTGAGAATATTTCAAATGACTGAAACTGTTTTCCTGACAAATATGATATTGATCTTCAATGTGGGAATATGATTACTTTTTTTTTTTTTTTTTTTTAAATCAGCTTTAAAGGTTTTTCGATTATAATATGATGCATTGTTTGGTAAAATTGCTTAGTGAGATTGAACTTGTATATTGGTATGATTTGTATGTTGAGAGTAGGGCCAAAATCCAGAGAGGTGCTTGCAATGAGCTTGGTGGATGTTTACTAATAGAAGAAGAAAACATACAGATCTTGCACAAGGAGAATAGGACAGGGAGCACAGACAGAGTTACATGAAGAACCAGCAAAAAACAATAAAAACCAGTGAGATTATATACTAAGGTGAGAGCTCTTTTTTTATCAACATACCATCTTATTTGTTTACATGGTGGTTTTCTTCAAGTTACAATGTGTTAAATGTAATCCTTTGTCCTTAGGACTTTATGGTTTGCAGAAATGTATTTTGATGTCATGATGATTAGAATTTGTTAGCATTAGATATCAGATAATATACTGAAAATTATGTACTTGTTGCAAAAAATATTTAAATATTAATTTGTATCAATGTTACATACTGTATTTTGGTAGTAGCAGTTTACCTTCTATGGTTTTAACATTACATTTATTTTAACACTACTGTATGATTATTAACGTAATGTATTATAAAAGTTTGTAGTCCTAGTTGGTCAAGGTTGGCAGTGAAAAGGCAGCCTTGTGAGATTAAAAGGTCACAAGTGTATTTGTGCAAGCAGCCTTCTGTCACATGTTCCTTTTCATGATTATTCTTTATTTCTGTATGTTTTTCTTGACTAAAGGAATGCACAATGTAACTCAGACCCATCTGTCTGGTTACGCCAACTAGGCTCTGTCCTAAACTTTATTCCATCTAGAGGTTTTGACTTTGTTTCCCCTTACCTCCTGTTGCTGGAGCAGTGAGCGATGAGGGTCACTTGTCAGGTTAAGTGACTAGCCTCAAAACCCATTGTCCAAGCAGCTATTCACACAGTAACTGCTGTCAAGGGGCAAAACACATCCACAGCTTTCTGAAGTAGTCGAACTCCCCTTATACTCACGTGTGTATTCATCCACACAGATGGGAAGATAAAAGAACAGTATCACCACACCAGTTCAACCAAGGATGGATAGAGATAGATATGTGCATGCACATCGGCACTCAGACAGACACTCACATATATACTAGGTAAGTGAGCTTATCCCCCTGCGGCAGTGGCTGAGATGCTGCTCAGCGATCAGTGAAATGGAGTGTTGCTCAGCTCAGTCTGAGCTTTATTCTCAGGTCTCTCTCCCACAGAGACAGAAACACGTCCACCACCAACACCACGTAGATGCCCATGCTCCTGGGTAAGCGAGTCAAACTCTCTCAGATAACGTTTAAGTTTTGGGGGACGTAGAATTTGTGTTTCATCCATTGTTGTATTTATTTAGTGAACATTTCCTGTTTTGTTTGTGTTCAATTGTATCAGAAAAGATAGATTAAGTACATTTGGAAACAGCCCCTCATGGATTTGACTAAACATATACAGTTAGAGCGTTCACTGGAAAACTACTGCAGTAATTAATATATTATAAATAACTTATTTCAGCAACATGACATTAAACCCTACTAGAAATAAATTCAATCAGTGTAGATTATATTTTATTTCTATTTTAGTTTTATATTTATTTTTATTTTACTATTCCTATTCCTCACCCTGAGTCCATTATACAATTATCCCACTAAAACACCAAGCTGCAAATTCAGGTAATGTGAAGGTTAATTGTTCCCTAAACTGTAGTAAAAAGGATGTCATATAGAAAGGATTATTTTATCAGAGCAATGGAAGGCGAACAGCTACCCAGATGGACGTGACATTTTTGATACTTCTATGCGACTGACAGCCCAATGAAAAATCCAAAATGTTCCTCTGCGGGAACTTGGATTGGACTGATGAGTCACAGTTGATCAGGCTGAAGGACAAAGCTGATACAACTAACATAATTTTGCATAGTAATACAGATACCAGTTTCATTATAGGGCATAGGGGCAAAAAGTAAGTATTTGTGCATTTGCAAACTTTTTATGTTCATTTTAATGTAATGGCTTCTTCCATTCTGAGTGACCATTCAGCTCATGTCAATACAGGCGTGGTTTCAATCACGTTTCTATGCAGGGTATGCACATTTTGGACCAAAACAGACTCATCTTTGGGAGACAGAAGCTGTCTTCATTCTGAATAGCATGGACAATCACATGCGGTTCGTATTTGCATATAAATGTTTAAAGTGGCACCTTCAGGGATCTGGAAATTGTCCCCAGAGATGAACCAGACTTGTAGCCATCAATATTTCTCTTCCTGATATCTTGGCTGATTTATTTGGACTTTCTCTTGACATCACATGAGGCAACAGTGTGTTTGAGATGTTTTAATGTGTATTCACAGATTTGCCTCCAATTAACTCAACGAAGGTGGAGACCTCAGCGGCCCGATCCCCGGATGCTTAGGCTGGCTATAGGGACGTGGAATGTCACCTCGCTGGGGGGGAAGGAGCCTGAGCTTGTGCGGGAGGTCGAGAGATATCGACTAGAAATAGTCGGACTCGCCTCCACGCACAGCGTGGGCTCTGGAACCCATCTCCTTGAGAGGGGTTGGACTCTCTTCTACTCTGGAGTGGCCCACGGGGAGAAGCGGCGGGCTGGTGTGGGTTTGCTTGTTGCCCCCCAGCTCAGCCGTCTCGTGTTGGGGTTTACCCCAGTGGATGAGAGGGTCGTATCCCTGCGCCTTTGGGTTGGGGAGAGGTCTCTGACTATCATTTCAGCCTACGGGCCGAGTGGTAGTGCAGAGTACCCGGCCTTCTTGGCGTCCCTGTCGGGGGTGCTGGATAGTGCCCCTCCCGGGGACTCCATTATTCTGCTGGGGGACTTCAACGCCCACGTGGGAAACGACAGTGACACCTGGAGAGGTGTGATCGGGAGTAATGGCCTCCCCGATCTGAATCCAAGTGGTGTTTTGTTATTGGACTTCTGTGCTAGTCACGGATTGTCCATAACGAACACCATGTTCAAACATAAGGGTGTCCATCAGTGCACTTGGCACCAGGACACCCTAGGCAGGAGGTTGATGATCAACTTTGTTGTCGTATCATCAGACCTTCGGCCACATGTTTTGGACACTTGGGTGAAGAGAGGGGCTGAGCTGTCCACTGATCACCACCTGGTGGTGAGTTGGATCCGCTGGAGGAGGAGAAAGCCGGACAGACTTGGCAGGCCCAAGCGCATAGTGAGGGTCTGCTGGGAACGCCTGGCGGAGCCCTCGGCCAGGGATGTATTCAACTCCCACCTCCGGGAGAGCTTCGACCAGATCCCGGGGGATGTTGGAGACATAGAGTCCGAGTGGACCATGTTCTCCGCATCTGTTGTCGATGCTGCTGCCCGTAGCTGCGGCCGTAAGGTCTGCGGTGCCTGTCGCGGCGGCAATCCCAGAACCCGGTGGTGGACACCGGCAGTAAGGGATGCTGTCAAGCTGAAGAAGGAGTCCTATCGGCTGTGGTTGGCTTGTGGGACTCCTGAGGCAGCTGACGGGTACCGTGAGGCCAAGCGTGCTGCAGCCCGGGCTGTGGCAGAGGCAAAAACTCGGGCCTGGGAGGAGTTCGGTTAGGCCATGGAGAAGGACTACCCGTTGGATTCTCAAACCGATTCTGGCAAACCGTCCGGCGCCTCAGGAGGGGGAAGGAGTGCTTCGCCAACACTGTTTATAGTGGGGGTGGGAGACTGCTGACCTCGACTGAGGACATTATCAGGCGGTGGAAGGAGTACTTCGGGGATCTCCTCAATCCTGCCATCACGCATTCCGTGGTGGAAAAAAAGGCTGGGGACTCGGGGTTGGACTCTTTCATCACCCAGGCTGAAGTCACCGAGGTGGTTAAAAAGCTCAGCGGTGGCAAGGCTTCGGGGATCGACGAGATCCGCCCTCGTACCTCAAGTCTCTGGATGTTGTAGGGCTGTCATGGTTGACACGCCTCTTCAACATTGCGTGGTGGTTGGGGACAGTGCCTCTCGACTGGCAGACTGGGGTGGTGGTCCCTCTTCATAAGAAGAATGAGATCCCGGATACAAGCGGCTGAAATGAGCTTCCTCTGTAGGGTGGCCGGGCACTCCCTTAGAGATAGGGTGAGGAGCACGGCCATCCGGGATGGGCTCGGAGTAGAGCCGCTGCTCCTCCACATCGAGAGGAGCCAGTTGAGGTGGCTCGGGCATCTATACCGGATGCCTCCTGGACGCCTTCCTCGGGAGGTGTTCCAGGCACGTCCCACCGGGAGGAGGTCCAGGGGATGGCCCAGGACACGCTGGAGGGACTATGTCTCACGGCTGGCCTGGGAACGCCTTGGGCTCCCCCTGGAGGAGCTGGAGGAGGTGTCTGGAGAGAGGGACATCTGGGCGTCTCTGCTGAGTCTGCTGCCCCTGCGACCCGGTCCCGGATAAGCGGAAGACGACGAGTACGAGTACGAGTACTGTTAAAGGTGATCCTTAACAGGTGACATTTTAAGATGCAAGGGCCTCAGCTGTCTGCAGCACATATCTGTATCTGTGTGCAGGTGTTTCTTTTGCTGCATGTGTGTGCGTCAGAGAGAGAGAATACATGTGTTGTTGTCAGTATGGGTATCAGCTTGGTCCATAGCAGAGGGCTCTGTCAGTTCTAATCTGGGACAAACCTGGAATGGAAAGGTCAACTCTGCAGTGAGGCTCAGAGATAGAGACACACATGCACGGGACGTACAAATGTGATAAAGACACACAGATAGACACACTGAAAAGCAAGCACACAAAAAAAAAGATATTTATGAGAAACACAGATCATGTGAAAAGGTCAAGATTCACTCCTGGGAATCACAGGTGTATACCACCTACCTGTGCCACATCCATTTTTGTGTCTATGTGGAAGGATGCATGTGTGTATATTTAGTTGAAGCTATGGTTTCTTCTGCTTTTTGGGAGCTGTGTGTGATATTCCTCATGGGAGGCAGAAAAGACAATGTAACGGGGAAGTAAAGAGTGAGAGGAAAGCTGAGGAGCGGGAGAATAGAAGAAGTAGAGAGCCAGGAGAATTGAGTGTGAATTTCCTTAAAGTGGTCCATTTGGTGAGTCATTATTTTCACTATAGCTACAAAGAACATTTAGTCTCCCAAAGGAGTCTCTCGTTCCTTGTTGCTTGTTTGTCTTCCTCCCTTTCTTCCTGAATGCCTGTTAGTGTCTATCATTTCTTTAATTTTCAGAGGGCTCTTCAACAATTTGAGCAAAGTGAAGGCCTTTAATTGTTTGAGTTTTACCTCAGTTTTTACCTCAGCCCCTCCAGTTGATGTAATCAAAATCTATTGTACAGGGAAACAAATATTTCATATTCTCCTCATGATCTATTTTGTACTTACTCCTGTAATGTCTGCCTATCTAAACTGACAGAATAAATAGATACATTTCAGCAATCAGAATCAGATTTATTTGCCAAGATTTATTTGTTTGTGTACAGAGACAAGGAATTGGCTTCGATTTGTCTTTGCTCTTAGTGAGGATATTTTTTTTCAGAAATACAAAAGGGAAATAAACATATATATTTTATATATATATATATATATATATATTTACAGAAAGAAAGACATGGTTGCATTGTGTAAATAAGTATGATTTTGATTAAGACACTGACTGTTAAGTGTTCATTGGAGAGACAGCCTGTAAAGAAAAACTGTCCATGTGGCAACTGTCAGTCAGTCATTTTCTATACCACTTCCTTCATAGTGGGTCGTGGGAAAGCTGGTGCCTACCTCCAGCTGTGGCGGGAGGCAGGGTACACCCTGGACAGGTCGTCAGTCCATCGCAGGCCAGCAATTTTAGTGGACCAGCCGATGCCCCTCCTGTGTGTATGCAGACTCGTCATTGTCCTCAATCACACAAATAACATCTGCAAACTTCAGGGGTTTTATACAGACGGGTCCACTGAGGTGCAGTCATTTGTGTACAGGGAAAAGAGGAGTGGTGAGAGACAGACCCCTGGGGCACACAGGTGCTGATGGCTCTTGTGCGGAAGAAGATGCTCCCCAGTCTCACCTGTTGCTGCTGGTTGGTCAGGAAGCTGGTGATCCACGGACAGATTTATACTACAAATGTATAAATTTACAGATTTATTTTATTGCTTATGTGTTTTAGTTAGCAATAAAACAAATCTGTAAATCTGAAAAAAATATTCATACTTCTTGAACCAATAACTTCAGTGTATTTGTATCAGGTTTTTGTGACAGACTAAAGTAGTACATAACTGTGAAGTGAAAGGAAACAGATAGTGTGTCATGCATTTATATTCACCCTCCTTGAGTCCACACTCAGTTATAGGTACAAGTATTTTTTTTAATGTCTCTACCAGCTTTGCACATGTAGAAAATATGAAAAATGCCCATTCAAAAATATTTTGCTGTTGTTTTTTAAATGAACTATATAAAAAATTGACTTTGAAATGAGAATTGTGAACATCATTTCACAATTGGATTCAGGCCCGGACTCTGGGTCGTTCTTATAGATAAAGATGTTTTTATGTAAACCATTCTGATGTAGCTCTGGCTGTATGTTTAGGGTTGTTATACGGCTGGTAAGTGACCCCCCCAGCCTAAGATTTTTTTTTCCAAGATTCTCCTGTATTTAGCTCCATCCATCTTCCCATCAACTCTGATCACCTTCCCTGATTCTGACGCCATTGCATGTTCGGGGTGAGATATAGTGTTTGTTGTCCTCCATTGGCTTATAGGACAAAAAAGTTCAAGCGTCATCTAAACAGAGCATCTTTTGCACATGTTTGTTGTGTTCCTTGGACTTAAAACTTAAAATTAGATTTATTTTAAATAATTGCTTTATTCTTGCCACTCTTCTATAAAAGCCAGATATGAGGTGCATGAATAATGGTTGTCATGTTAGCTTCTTCTCCCATCTCTCCTGAGCTGTGGATCTCTGCAGTACCTTTAGAGTTACCATAGGCCTCTTGCTGCCGCTCTGGTAAATGATCTTCACTGCCAGTGTAGGTGGATGTCTATGTCTGAGTAGCTATGGTGTTGTGGTGTTCCGCATTCCATTTTAAATTGTAGTGAACAGTGTAACATAAAATGTTTAAAGCTTTGGAGATTGTTTTTTAAGTCTCTATATGTTTTAAACTTTTACTCAAGTTTATTCCTAATCTATTTGGTATATTCTCTAGTCTTCATGTGAGGGTCTAAATGTTCTTTAACAAATTTCTGAAGCCTCTATACAACAGCTGTTCTCAACTGAGATTAATTTACAGAAAGGGGGGAATAATTTATTAATTAGGTGACATCTGAATGCAAATGATTGGATTTGATTTTGATAAGCTCTGTCAAAGTGAAGGTGATGGTATGTATGGCAGACACTTAAAATTTGTCTTTGTAAAAAAGTTTCAATCTCTTTCTTTTGGTTCACATTTATTCAATATTTTGTGTTGATCGGACAAAAAAAACGAGAAGATATAATGACATTTTGGTTTTGAGTAGACAATATGGGCACCATATCTATATTTTTTTCCTCTCAGTGGGATCCAGTCACATTTTTACAATTAGCTTAGTGTGATAAATAAGAAAGCAGAGAGAACAAACCTCGCTGTCACTACTTATATGCATCTGTGGGGGCGTGTCAAGGCCAGCAGAGTTTTTTTTTTTCACACTGATGCACATTCGGTTACACATAATAAGAAACACACACACAGCAACACACAAACTGCCACCTCCCACCCGTTCACTTTCTTGGAAGGTTACAGTGCGGCGTAATATTTCAATCTGCAGAAACAAACGCCTTCGCTCCCTCTGGATTTTAAGATAAGCAGATTGGTCTGTTTTCTGAAGTAGACAAAAGAATCACAATCCACACAGAGGTTTAGAATAGAGCACCACTGCAATGGTAAAAAGGAAATCAAGCTTGGGAGGGACTCCAAAGCCTACCTGTTATGCCAGAAAATGTCACTTCCAATATAAGTGAAAAAGACATGCACATTTTTATCCAGGTGCTTTTGTCATTAGGATTACGTCTGGATATCCTGCCACGTGACTCTCCATGTGACTGTGCCTCACAAGCTGCTTTTTTCATTTTTGCTTCCTTTAGTTCTTTGTTCATATTTCAAATTCTAGCACACCTACCTCTTTTTTAAGAGTGAAAGACATTAGTTTATCCCCCACTGTATTTGTTGCATGACAAACGTTTAATTTCTAGGATCACTCCGGTGTCAGATGTGTTTTGTTCCTCTGCTCCTTTTTGTCTCTATTCATCTTGGAGAACAAGGAATAAGTTCAGCAGACTGCATGGCTCCACCAAAAGCTTGAAATGCTAATCAGAATTGATCTGAATAGGGATGTAAAAAATGGGGTGATTGCTGTCACAGTGCTCAGTGTGGGGCTGATTCAGAGCACCATAAATATTAATGGTACATGCCTATCAGAGATGGCATGGCACTGACATTCCCATAATTACCTGCTGAGAGGCACGCATGACAACCTGTGCAAGTGATTGGTTCAAACACTTGCAGACAGACACACACAAAGCTCCAAACAAATGCGAGACTTAATTGAAAATGTAAACAGCGCTGGTGATGTGTGCTGTGACATAGTTGATTAGGCAGCACACTCTCACCTGGTTGAGTTTTATTAGAGAACTAATGTAAGATGTCCAGCTTCTTATTGGCACAGCTGGAAACGCCAATATTGTCAAAACACACCCGCATACAAATAAATGCACAAAACAATTGCCTTTTCTAAATTCCTTTTCATTTACTGTTAGTGTTACCTGTACGACTTATTTGTGTACTAATCACTTGTTTCATTTCCAGGCGTCCACTTGTTGTCAGTTGTTGATATTTCAAGACTAAATAACTTATTTAAATGTCCAAAAATCAACCTTAGCAGCCACTGGGTGTCACACTAGAGAAGCAAACCTTGAGATAAAACAAAATAAATGGGCTTATATTAAAATTTAGCCCATAAGGCAGTTCAAATTACTTACATTTAACTTAAATTGCTTAAAATTAAATAAAAAAACGTTCATGATCTCTGCTTCTATTTGTATAGGAGCTGTTTTATTCGATTAGAGAAAAACAAGTTTTTTTCTCTCCATACCAAATAGGAACAACTCACGTGAATTGTTATAAACACATGAGAATGACTGCTTCAACATAGAACCCATTAGCTGGGATTATGAGATACACAAAGGTTCTTGAGTATAAAAAGCATTAAATAGCTGTATATAGTAAATTCCTATAGCAAACAGTTGTTTGCTTCCATGTATATTCACAGCAGTGGAGGGAAAAAAACCAAAACACTTTTATCATGTGGGATATGTAACCTAGACCCAATGTTTTATTTCCTGCACTCATGTTTAAATACATGTTAGATATCTTTTATTACTACTGATTAGTGAGGAGTAATTAATAGTCAATAGGGGCACCTGCTAGTAATTTCAACCGTCGTCTAAAGAGATGTACTGATCAGGCTTTTCCTGACTGTTTTCTTTAAGGTCTACAAGCCCAACTTGATTTTACCCATTTCCGATTTCTTTTTTCTAAGGCACATTAGCAGGAATTTCTTTGATAGAGGTAGCAGTTTCGAATTTAATAGAAAATTAGGGATTTACTAGATCATCCCCATTCATGCATCAAAGCAGGTATCTGTATGCTTTATCTGATTTCTGTTTAACTAAAGTCAAGCCGAAAATGATTCATACCATACCCCTGGCAGATTTCAACTTTAAACAATTTTATTCAACTAAGAAGTTGTTTCCGATAGGAACTGAGACAGGTATTTAAAAAGAAAAATGTTAAAGGAGTATTAATTTTGATTCAAGTTGTGACTATGGCTGGGCTACTTGAAAACATTAATATTGTTTCCAGTTAGAAGAAACATGATGGTAAAATTCAACGATTATTTTAAACCTAAATCTGATGGGGGTATAAATAATTGTAGGCTCAAATGTAAACAAATAAGAAGCACATAACAATGCATGCTGTTGGATGTGGTGTTTATAGACATAGGATGGTGACCATTTATTTTCTCATCCTTTTAATAAATAATAATAAAAAAAACTCCATACACCAAAGTCACTCTGGTCATTTCAGCCCTGCCTAGGTAAGGAAGACTGAAACCTGAAAACAACTTAACAGGACATATAAATTGCAACATCAAGAAATGGGACAATAACTATCTGAAGACAGATATCCCATAATCCAATGAAACACTTGGATGAAAAAATAAGAAACAATACATTTTTTTTTTGTTTACCACAGTAGACAAGGCTGAGATTCATAACATTGATTTAATTTAGAAAAAACTCTCTTCCAAATACTGGCACCATTATTTTGAACGTACTCAAATGCACCCATTTCCATGAAGGATGTGAAAATGGACTCATTCCTTATATCTGGAAGAGTTTCTCAATGATTGTACCACAGGCAAGCAACAACTCCTTCACCCCTGGACATGAACAAGCTGCCGACACCCACTTTTTCCCTTTGAAGGATGCATTGACTAAACAAGGCACGTCTGTATTGATATATATACTTGGCAATCTGCAGACAGGTTCCGCAGAACATCCAGGGCCGTGCAAAGATCAATGGTTCCCACAGTCGCCTGCTACTGACTGCTCCTTGCACAGAGCATTGGATCCTGATTATACCTTCATTTTAAGCTCTGTCCGTATTATTAATTAAGATACAGCATCATAATTTAATGCCTCCTGGGATTAGACCTCATTGTCCATAGTTCACCTCACCATTAGCAGCAGGATTTTCTGCTTTCTGGCAATGACTTTCAAACTAATTTTAAAATCAGTAATTAAGGTCTTTTTCCTCATATCCACATATTAACCAAGCATAAGTGCTGAGTTTCACAACCTTAAAGCAAGAATGAAGCATTTTGATTCTGTACCAGATGTTGGGACCCACAGCCATGGATTTCAACATTAAACTCTGGTACGAACTCTTCTGGAACTTTTCAAAATAAAGTGCATTAACCTTCTTCCGGCACAGCCAGGAAATGGGATAACTGCGGACTTCCTGTGACGCCACTACCCAAATAAAAGCACAGCTGTTGCTACATCCGCCCTCTTTCCACACGGCCTCTAGTGGGACCAGTCAGGGGAGGCCCAGCGCGCTGATGTCTCTTTGCTGGCAAAAGACATAAACTCTTCAAACTGGATCCAAGAGTGTCATACGATCATCGATCATATGCAAAGATAATTACGAATGAAATACTGTCTGTGTATCCGGTATTTTCATTCATGAACGGGGAAATTAAGGTGTAAGAGTTGATTACGTTTTCCTCTGAGGCCTGTGAAGCAAATTGTCCCAGAGAAGTTCCCCACAAAGAAGCGCAGTCTCTCAGTCTGGTAGGAAGACAACAGAGACCCCATCACCATGCAGTGGCGTTGGCGGACAACGAGCCATTCTTCATCCACAGCTGGAGGTTAGCGGGAAGCTAACCCTTTTGTTCACAGAACGAACGCACCTTCTGATCGGGAGAAGCTGAGGTTAGCGGGAAGCTAACCCTTTGTACACTGTGGATACCTTCTTCAAACTTCATCGTCTTTTGGACAACATTCCTCACCACGGTTCATGACGTTAGGTGTTTTGGGCAGAGACCGATTTAGAATGAAATGATCTAAACGTTTTTCATTTTATGAAGATTTGTTTGTGTTGAACTCAGCTATCTTGGTGCTAGCAGGCTATCTGCAGCACACGTGTTCAGGTTGTGTTCTTTGTGTGTTTTTAAAGTTAAGACAAACTTTACTTGAAGGGTGATTTTAAACAGAAAATTGATCATAACACGCCGTCCGCGCTTATGCATTTTAACCCTTTTATTAACAGTATTTTAAAGGTATGTGTTGATTCTGGTGCTAAGTTATTAGCTTCTTTTGTTAGCTCAAATGCTAACCGGTAAGAACATGTGCTTGCTACTAAAGAGCATTTGACAGAAAGGTTGTTAGTTTTCAAGCTAGTGAATAATAGTCCCTGAACATCATTTACTAGATTTGATAACTAAGTAAACAACATTAAGCCCCGTTTCTCCAGAAAGATTTGGCTCTTTTCCAAAATACTCCCTTAATAATATTTCTTCAAATATTATTTCAATAAATAAAGGCAGCTAATTAAACACCGTTGAGAAATGGTTATCCAGAAGCTTGGCTTTATTCAGCAGATCATTATTTAAAACATTATTTTATTAAAATAATATTTTATCTGAATTTCATTGTGAATGGTTGTCTAAACATTTGCTGATTATTGCTTAAGTTGGTTCCAAGACTAACTTAACTTCACTTCCAGATTCTTCAAGATAATCCTTGGTTCTCAAACATAAATAACATTGCATGGTAATGTTGCATCACTCCTTCAGTCATGGTTTTCAACCATCTTTAATCAACTTGTTTAAATTCTACATAACCCATTAGTCTTCGTAATTCTTTAATTCTGCTTGGTAGTTTAGTTGGATTGTTTTAGCATAGTAAAGCGTTTGTTGATTGAAATATGTTTGACTTTGAGTTGACTTATTTTTGTTAATAAATTCTTGTATTTTAAGAAATTGTGTGAATTCCTTCCATGTGTGTGCAGAGTTTATGCTGTTCAATAATGTCAGAGCTTGGCTCACTCCTTTCTATTTTGTCCTAATGCCATCGCCTTACTGGGCTGGTATTCACAGGACAACCCTTAACAGATTAAAATATTATTTGATAAAATATTAATATTAAATATTAAATCATATTCTCAGATTAATAATTCCAACACAGATTAAAGAAAAAACTACTTCTGACAGCTGACATGTTGTTTTGTTCCTCTGATTCACGGCCATGACTTGAGAGAAGGTGTACACAAATAATTTGACAAGCAGAGCAGTGAGATAACTTTTATGTGACTCTGCTTAGCTGACATGATGTTTCAGATCTGTCAGGGCTTGTATTTCAGCACAGAAAATCTCATTCAATTTGGCAGAGAGTAATCCAATCAGCTGAAGTCGTAGCTGTAAATGAGCCACAGAGGAGAACGTTTCTGTTTTCACTAGATAGTTCCCCGAGTGGCTGCTATGTCGCCTGCCACAGTAGAGAAAGGATGTATGTGACTCTTAGTTTCTTTGCTTCTCTTCAACATGTCAGCCCAGTCTGCACTAATGAGGAGAGGGAAGACTAATTGAAACTTAAACACTTAGTTCTGATGCTTATTCCTACTTTCATTTACACTGCTTCTTCAGCTGTCAGAGACTGGTTAAACTCAGGCTTCTAGAGAGACCCATTTGGTACATACTGTTGTATTGGCCTTTTTGTCTCTTAGTTATCTTCTTCCCTGATCATCTTTATGGCCTGTAGCTCCATCTTCTTCATGAAGCAAGGCCTAATAGCTATTACGCTATTAGTGTTTAAATGGTTTATTTGTACTGAATGGGGCTGATTTAAATATACAAGCATGCTTTGCATTCTTCATCAAAACTCATATTGGCTTAAACAACTCAACCATTGCTGCTATTTTACTTGCTTTCTTTTTGTTTGTGGAATTTTCCGCTATAGAGCTGCTGGTGTTGGAATCTCAGTCCTGGCAGTGCTTTCTGCAGTTTGCAAGAAAGCCAAAGTTCTCAATAAAAAAAAAACAAAGAAAAAACCAACATTTTCAATAAAATAAAGCCTACTGATGATAAACCAAGCATGGTAATTTCTTAGCAGCTCCGTCTTGTTTTGAGCAACTTAAATTTTCTGTGACTCTTTGAAGGCTTTTCTAAGGGGGCTTAACCTCTGCTGTAGGAGACAAATAGGAGCCGCTACAAATAAAACACAGCTAGAAACTGAAGTGAAAGCTTGTACTTTTATGTTCCAAATTTTCCTTGTCTTCTATTTCTGGTTGTTACCCTTCATTATAACTATGATGTGATAAAGAGGCGTATTTCTTTTGCCACTCTTCAAAATGAGAAAGACAAAAGAACATGCTGTTGAAGTAAGCCAAATGTGTGTCGATATTCATTATTTTTAATTTGTCCAATTAAAGCTGCATATTATACAACTCTAATTGCACACGTTGACCTCATAAAATGAGGAATGTACTTCCTTCATCATCTTCTTTTTGTACCAGTTGTTTAATACAGATTTATTTTTCTTACAAGCATTCTCTACTATTTAATTGCACAGCACCAGTTTTACAAGCTTTCCTTTTCAATTGTGTTCATGCTTGTAGCATTAAATAGTTAGATGCAATGTCCAAAATTGAGAAATGAGTAAAAGATGGTGAAAGTAAAAAGTTAGCAGAAGACAGCTGAGAACGCAGCTGAAATCTAATCAGGAGTAAATAATGTTACGTTTGGAAGGCCAAACCCGGGTATCAATGCAAAGCACAATGACCACCCAAAAGTAATAGCAAAGTTTTCAGCTCAAATTTGAGTTCATCAAGGGAAGATGTATATGATTTATTCAATGAAGAGGAGTTGCTTTGTAAATGCAGAAGCTTGCAGACTTAACAAACCAGCTCTATACAGAGAGATTCAAAAGCCCTGTATAATGCCACTCTCGTTTAATAAAAAAGAAATGGTGAATAATCATTAGCAAAAGAAACTGTAAATCAGACCTCTAAAAATCTGACTGTATTGAGGTATTGGTTGCAGTAGCGATATAACTACTGGTAATAGCTACAAGGATTACTAGAACAACACCTATGCAACATTTCATTTGGCAACAAAAATTATCTTCAAACTAATGCTAAACATGCTGTGGACAAAAAGGAAGTAAATATAACGAAAAGGCAAAGTCAACAATCAAATGTTTCCTTTTTAATTTGGCGCGCATAGAAAAAAGACAAGTCAATTCAGCTAATAAATGTAGACAAAGGGTAAAAACAGGTAAAATAAATTATTTTCCTACCCCATACAGGCTCACAAACAACACCCTTAATTGGTTTGTATTCCCATAAATCCAAGATTCCATTTTTTTTTTTACAATCCTGAAGAAAACAATGTTTCTAATTCTGTCTTCAGTTAGATATATTAAGCAATTCGAGGCGACACAGAAGCTTGTGGGAGATATCTCTCTATTCTGCTGGTCCTTTATTGAAAGCTCCCTCTCCAGAACACCATACAGCACAAAAGGTCCCTACCCTCAGATTGCCTCATACTACACCAGTGAGCTGGTTTTTATGGTTAAAGAGACATCTGACCTGTTCACATGTTCTTTTGAGCTCACCCAAGTTTTCTTTGCAGATTATCTTTCTGTAGGTGAAGTGTTCACTGTATCCTTTTTCTGAGTCATCAAAAAGTGGCCATACATCCATTTGAAATTGTCCCATGAGAAAGCTTCTTTTGTCTCTCAAGATAATAATCCCTTTTCTAAAGTCCTAGAGTGACAGACTTCAAGGCTATGCCGTTACATGCGCTGTGTCATCAGTAAAAATGCTTTCTATTTTAGAGAGCGGGACTCAAAAGGCTCTTTTCATGTTGAAAAAGTACATGTTTAAATTAGGTATTAACTTTAAATAAACAAAACAATTAAAAGGCTGATTGGGATTTATTTAATTTTTTTACTGAAAAGATCTAAAGCTCTAGACTTATCCTTTAAAATGAAAACCCCAGAGAGTGTATTGTCCTTGAAGCAGCAGTGTAAATGGCAAGACTATTCATTTGGGAGCCAGAACCAGCTTGCAAAAGAACCTAAGTTCAACCATACCTGTAGTTTAATACAATGGTCAAGCTGGATAGGATAACGCTTGGTTGAAATTATAAGCAACAGAAAAAGGGGAACCGCTAATTCTGAAAAATATCTGCAAGTTGGAGGCCAGGCAAGCTTTGATAAAGAGAGAATTCTTTGTGTCCAGAGGGTCATCTTTTTAGTAATGACAGATGAGGCTAGACTCCTCTCTTTCCCCACTCACTGCATTCTGATGTTAATGGCCTGTGATGCTTTGATAGACAGAAACATGTCCAGAGATAAATCATCCAGAGGTCATCGGTGAAGCTGTCACTCATTGGTTCTGACAACGGCCTGTTGGTTCTTCTCCAATTCCCTGTCTCATTCTTTAGCTGTCTGTCCATGTTGTTCCTCCTCTTCTTGTGTCAGCATTATCTGCTGTCCGTGTCTATCTGTGGCACCCATCCCTGCATAGAAAACTATTCAAAACCGTGCTAAGCTCACCTGCCATACGCTGCTACATCAGAATGCATTTTCTAATGTAATGGAAACATTAAACACATTGTACACTCTGTCCATCAAAATCGCTATCTTGGCTTTGGTACAGAAGAATTAATTATTAACATACATTAAATATTGTAAAGCAGTCAACACACATAACAATGCACACAAGCTTACAAACAACACAGCTTTCCATGACAATCACATCTCATAAAATAGATTTCCTGTAATTACTGCTGCCATTGCACGTTGCTTTTCTCTTTATTTTATCTTGGCTGTTGTAGGTTTAAGTGGCTGTTCTCTGGAACAAGACAAGCAGCGCTCCATAATGAAGTGTTTAATATTTAATGCCATTGGATTTTCAGATCTAATGAAAGCTACATGTGTGCCTCCATTAGCCTGCTGTCCAGGCTTCAAACTACCAATACATGCCTATGAAATGTAAATTATAGCTTTTCCATTGCCAGCTTAATGAACATACCAAAAATCTGCTGTGAAAGAGAAAAATTATATGTAGCAAATGCTGGAATTAAAGAAAAAAAATACTGGGTCAGTATGAAATTCATAGTATGATGACCTTGAATAAAAATAGCTGGTGTAATCATGCAGCAGTAGTTTCTAAATGACTAGTAAATCATGATAGTTATACTGTAAAACATTTTCTGTTTCTCTAAAGATTAGAAATGTCAAATGGATTATTGGCATACAGCACATGAATGCATTGGGCAACTACACATATATAGAGTATCTAACATTTGAGATACATTTGTCCAGCTTTTACTGGCCCAAATAAAATTTATATTTTCTGGGACACACCAATCATAGTTCAGAATCAATCAGGGAAAATTTAGAGTAGAATTCAGTTTCGATCTCTGAACTAAAAATTTAATTCAGTCAAAACGGTTTATTGTTTTTATTGAGCAAAATAGTATCTGTCTTTGCAGTTATGTTCTTTTATAGAGTCTAATTTTGAATATAACAGGCTCATATTAACTGCTTAATTATTTGGGCTACTTGCTTGGTTAGCCATCCTGCAGTCAGCTGCTCAACGGACATGTTGCCTTTAGCTTACCGACTGGTTAAAAACGTTAACGGTATAATGGGTGGGCACTCCTTTTTTCCACGTCATAATGTACAGTTGTTTTTACAAATGAAAATATTTTCAGTGTGGGAACCCTCTTTCAGCCATATTTCTGCCAGAGTGTGTGCAGCAATAGGTGGGGGAGGGAACTGGCACATTGTCTAAACTCTGTATTGTCGAAGATACCTCCAGTCATTTTACCACTTCCATTGATATTATGTTAAAGTTTAGGAACTGTATGAATTAAAATGTTCGCAGTTTTTAAACAGTAACTTCTAAAAACCTTGAAATACTCTGAAACTTGTAAACTGACCATGTCTGTTTCTGAGTTACATAAATTGTTCACGTTGGACCATCGTCTACTGCTACACCTCCCAGCATGATTTGCAAATGCATTGCAGCCCAATGGTTCCACAGCTCAACAGGCGTCGCAGCTCTGACGTCACCAGAGTTATAAAACCCGCGAAAAGCAAACTTTCATTGCCGTTTCCAGTGTGTCTCACGGGATGATGCAACAGAGAGGCATATCTGGAGAGAGAGAAGCTCGCAGGCAGGTTAACTTTTTCTCCATACGGTCATTCCTGGAAGAGCTTGAAAGCTGAAATTTTGTCTGATAGAAGAAGGTCAGAAGATTCATAAATCAATCAAAGACCCCGCCGACGCTCCGGCGCAGGTGAAAGCCCCACAGAGAAGTTTTTCTCCATGTGTTGTTCAGTCCACTACAATGGTTCCTCATATTGTCCCCGTTCTGGACGGAGGAGAAGCTGACCATTTTGAGTAATCACGGACACATGATGCGCCAGCCCCCTCGTTTTTCTTCAGACTAACTATAAGCTGGAGAAAAGAGGAAATCCACATCAGAGTAATTTTGTTCTTTTTTCCTATAAAATCGGATAGATTTAGAGGTCTGGGCAGGGTGAAGCATAGTTAAGGTGATTTAGAATCACGCGGCCCCACCGTTCTACCAACTGATAGCCGCTATCGAGACATGGAGGGCTTCACTTTCCACGTAAACCCAAATTGCACATCTTGTCCTTAAATTGCTGGTTTGATCTTCATAGACAGTCAATGCGCATATATTTTCTTTTTATTATTAGTTTTTGGTTGTCATTTTACTCTTTTTGTAGAACACTGCATGTTTAGTTACATGAAGGTTTTTGGACCAGAAGAGTAATTATATCAGGGCTATATTGTTTTAATAAAGGTTCACATATATAAAGAGAAGCGTTTGTGTTTATTTCGTGCAAGAGTGATTTATCTGTCAAAATAAGGTCAAAGTTCCCCCACCATTCGGTGGAGCAGCTGATTAAACAGTGACATTTAGCGTGGTTTTGGTTAATAATTATCAATTATTAATGATAATTAACTAATTGTAATTATTGTGCTTTGAGCCCATAATCACCACACCAGAGTACATCTCTGATTTCTATTTGTAAGTAATGATTTTTGGTTAAGAAAATTATTTTTTCTGAATTATGATTTTTAATTCTAATTTTGATAAATATTCATTAATCAATAATCATAATCCTTACACACATTAGTGCTTTTTGTTAGTTATAGGTGGCAGAACTGCACCAAGTTACAAATATTTAGTTGGAGATTGTCTTTATTGAGTTCCAGATTTTATTGTTACTGATTCTTTTTTTAGATTTTTGTACAGATAGGAAAATATATTTGAGGAGTCTTAAACCTCTGCCATTTACTTGCATGCAGGTGGTTGCTCATAAAAGAGTATTTGAATGAGAAATCAAGGGAGAGGGAACAAATAGTGAAAGAAAGTTAGTCAATGACTCTGGTATGTAATGTTGCTAACATTCTGCTGACAGTTCAAATTTCAGAACACAATAATTCAGCTGGATATATTTTACAAAATAAAATACAAATTGTCTTTTTCTTTATAAATGTAACATTGTGTAACATATTTGTTTTTTGTTTTACATGCTTTCCATCATTCTTCTTGAAAACCAGGTAAGAATATTTCTATTTTTACATTCTTTCTTCTTCCCATCTTCCGTAATTGTCACTTGTTTTACCCCTCTCTTTCTGTGTTCTACATCATCTATATAACCCAGAGGAAATGACAAAGAAAGTAAGAGTCAGCAAATGTCAGTGATAACAGCAGTGTAAACAGTGCCATTGATTCTATACTGAGCAGGACATTGTAGCTCATTTCATCGTATTTATGGTGGGTGAAATGCGTAATAGATGAGCTGCTGCTTAAACGTGCTTCAGTTTGTTTTTTATTTCTGTCTGTGCTATAACAGAAAGGTTTTCTAGGTAATCCAAGGGAAAAACACTTTATTTTAGTATATTTTATAAAACTATTAGATAACTACACTTAGTTTGCAATCACAAGCTTATTGAACACTCTACAAATTCAATTTTTGGAGCACTGGCAGGCAGCATTCTCACTCATATGCAATGTAATATGTGTTGTATGAGAATAACTTACAGTCTGAAGACTTCCAAATAATTAATTAGTTATATAGTCATAGTGAAAAGTGCAGACCTTTTACATTCTGAGACTTTTTTTGTTTAGTACATATATTCAGTTTTTCCACACACTTCTCTGTTTTGGCCTCTTCTTTGTTTATTATATAGTCACATGGGGGAGTATGTGGTGTGTGGTTTTGTACTCTTAAGACTAGCTAAAAGTATTTTTAAAATGAAAAAAAAAAGTATTATTACAATAAAACTATAATAAATAACAGAAGGCAAATTTCTTTTCTGTTACTGGAATGCTGACATGTCTGGTTTTATTCTTACAAAATCAGACTCCTAGATGTAGACAAAATGTAATTGTACTCATGGTGCATGCTGTTGATAAGAACTGAAAGCATGCATATGAACTTGCAAGGTGAATAATTTATTGATCGGACCAAACACATGAGGCAAGTCTTTATTTTGTGAGATTAATAAAATCAAACATTGACATCTGTGCCAATTAATAAAATCTGCAAATATTATCTGGCTATATTACACTCAAGGTACAAGAGCATATTATTGCAGGTGAAAGCCAGCTGTGTCTGTTTTTCTACAATGGACCAAAGATTCTGTAGATATGATCAGATCTGTACAACTAGAATATTAAGAAGCAAGGTTTTAATTTGAAGATGCTGACTGTAAAGTTTCATTATATTTGATAGGTAAAAAGCTCATTCCCTTCAATTCTATTTAAATTACAATGTTGAAACTAGCTATTGCTAGACCAATATTTTAAAATGGTTAGAGGTTAGAAAGCCTACCCAGTATAACCCTGTTGAACTTAGTCATTAGTTGTAACAAGTGGCATTACAAAACATTTCAAATAGCTTTATATTAGTCAATTATTTTACATCATGGAGCACACTCTGAGCCTGGAAAATTCTATTGTACCATATTTCTAGTATTATTGGTGCGTCACTAATCTTGTTTAAAGATAGTGCTACACATAGCTAGAGATGCTCAGATTTCTTTGGTAATTTCTATACTCATCTTTTGGAACGTTTTGTTCTGATTTTGATTGCTAAAAACATAAAATATAATCAGATATAAGAAAATCATATAAGACATGTTTCTAGCCTTCTTGCCATGAGTGGTTAATAACTATTTCTTGAGGTGCTGCTCTCTCACAAGGTGTGTGAGAGAGCCGTTGCTATAAAATCAGGTACATTGTAAAAACTAAAGTATGGTGGTGATATTTTAAAGTTTCTTTCGTATGTTACATTAGGGGTTGGCCTAGATAGCATCAGTAAAACAATTATCTTTATGAGTATTCCCTAGAGCAGAGATTTTGTTCTGTTAGGCATTGAACATTTCCAAATCCAGCATGTTCAGTCAAACACTATAGTAGAAAGCTCAAAAAAGATAAACCAGTGCAACTTTGTTCCAAGTATCTGCTGAAAGTCTTGCTCTCTCTTGCTCCCTCACAGCTGAAATAAAACAGAAACATACCCTGACATTACGTAAAAACTACTTGCCTTTTAAACAGCTTTCTACATCTCTGTGCTTCCTGACTTGATTTCAAACATCTCATTGATACTGAACATTTTGAGTCTTCTCTCAGTAATGTATACAATAAAGTCAAGTCAAGTTTATTTATATAGCGCTTTTCAGCAACAAGGCACTCAAAGCGCTGTACATGAGGAAAAACATTACAATGATACAGAAAATCAAAAACAAAGAATACAACAAAGTCTTCTAAAACTAAACATGGGCTCTGTCCTTTTTGCTTGATTGTTAAGGGACCATTTCCCTCACTTGACATTGCATTGTTTTGTTATCAAGTTGTGTAAATATTTTAATAAGTATTTTAGTCTCGATTCTTTTTCTTTTCATAAGAGTTCTGCAAGCATAGGTTTGCAGAGTTCTGCCTCAGGCCAGCACTAAAGGTAAAATTGCAACATCAGCCCCCCTGTCAAGCTGTTGGTTAGCCATATGGCAATAATAACATATGAAACAGAGAGTACTTTCTGAACTGTTTTAGACTCTGAGAGAGAAATGTAAGCAAGGGAGCCTTTCATATGACTTAAAACAGTAAGCTTCTGTATTGTTGAGGTTGTTTTTATACTGCAAGAATTAATGCTATAAAAGATGTAAAAACACATAATTGTTAGAAAAGACTATGCCTCTGCTGTAATTATTAATGGATGTATTTGCTCTATGGAAATGTTACTTATCCATTCAAATTCAGTTCATCTTAAATCATTTTCATTTTTGAATGTTAAGTTACTTTATCAGTTCATTTCCAGTAATTCACAAGTGCAGTATATAGCAAAGGTTCACATTTCCAATTCCAATCCAGGGCCTTTCCATCCATATAGTCACATCCAGATTCAAATCTGGTAAAATGCTATTAAAATCAATTTAATTATTAAATAGTTAATAGAGTCAGATCTAAATTTATCATTATAAAATACCAGTGGGTGAAAAGCTGTCTTGCTAAGAAAGCCAAAAAATTACACTGAGCCATTTAGATTCAATTTGTGCATCCAATTACAGAATCCAATTAAACTGCATGAAGTTCGGTATACTTTAAGGATAAAATTAGGAGCTATTGTTTATGTATCCAATGCATTTCAAGCATTTACAAATATATATATATTTTTTTTGTGTGTTTATGATTGCACTCTCTAGTGCTGTATTTGTATTTGTGTGTTCAACCAGCCACTGTGCATTCAGCCTTGTCTGGACCAGTCACCACACTTCTATTTTATCTTTAAACAGTCACAACTCATATAAGTTGTATAAACAAAATCACTTTGCTGCAGAACCCCTAATTCACAGTTCAGTTTATACCACATGTTTTTGGTCATAGTTTAGTGTGGGTTAATAAAAAAGTAAAAAGAAACCAATGCCAAATGCCAGGTATCTATTCACTCATTTAACAAAGCAACCCTCACAGAAACAAACTGCCCTTGCAAGTAGTAATGCAACTACTAAAGCATGGAGGCAATCTTTGTCTAGTATAGGGTTTGTGTACTCGCAATTTCACTTTGAATTAAAGAGATTTTAAAATTCTGTTTATCCATTTTGAGCTAATGCCTTGTCAATATGGCAATAAATGGTATGTTAAACAATTAGCTGAATATGTCCAAAACTCAAAAGTAACTTTCTTACAAAAATTGTGAGGAAAATATATTTTATCTTATTTAGGCTTAACTTTATTTAAACTAAAAAGTAACTCAAAAAGGACAGTGTTGCAGTGCAACCAAGACAAATTTAGTTCTGTTCTTGGGTTTGTTCTTTTTTGGTTAATGGTCTTCAAATTTTGATCAGCTAACAGACATCCTGTTTGAATTTAAATTATGTTTAAACGTAGCGTTTTTACAGATAGGTTAGAAGGACTAGCTTAAAACCCTGTGAACTCTTCCTGTTATGATATGTTTTGCCACTAATTTAGGATCTAATTAAGTTTTAAACCCCATGATTGTAATTAAGCTTAGCAAATAATGCAATATAGAAAAGCACAAATCCATTCCTTGTGTCACCAACTTTACAGCAACTGCCAGGCTTAAAGATGCATTCCGTAATGTGAAACCCTAAATAAACTAGGTCCACATTTTCATATAGAGAGTTCAACTAGGCACACCTTAAACCCTCTGAAGATGCCGTGAAAAATTCCTTAATGTTTTTCTAAGGTTTTATAGAAAAAAGCTGGTTGTTCCAGCTGGATCAGTGGATTATGAAACTTTGCTCAGTCTAGCACAGAAACATCTGGCACTAAATCAGTGTTAATTCTAAATGCTAAATTTTTAAAGGTTAAAACCCCACCTCCCTTCTAGGTACAGAGCTGTGTCCAAAAACACTCATAGACTCACTCACTCATAGTGAGTTTTGCAAGGTTATTGTTGCCTCAGACATCAACACATTCATCATCAAGCCTCAACATATTTCATGTCCACCAAAGGATTTAGATTGACAAATGAGATACGTCATCAGTAGTGAAGCTCTTGATTTATGAGTTATGATTTTCGCTCAGACTCTTCTAAAAAAAACACACACACTTTAAACTTTTCTTTACTTTTTTGAGTTATTTATACAGTGAGGGAAGAGATAATGTAAATTTTATTCAACCATATCTACATTTACTAAAGGGGCATCTTTGCACTCCTTGGCTTTTGTGATGAATATTTAATACCAGATTCTGGCCCCTTTATAACAAAGCAAGTTAGAGGGCAACAGAAAATGTTAATATGAAAATGCTTATTTAAAAAAAAACTGCTCCCAAGGTAACAATGACTACAGAGTTGCAGAGTTAGGGAAAGGTTAAGTAGAGAGCAGAGAGATATTGCTTTATGTACTAAAATAATGAAAGAATAATTAATTGAAAAATATTCTGTTTCTCCAAACATAGAAATTCATAGCTACAATAAAGTTGTGTTCATTTAGCGTCCTTAAATATATTAGTTTGTTATCGCTAGTCAGAAATAATGTTTTGTATGAAAAATATCAGATCTGCTTCTCTTCGAGAGTAAGTTGTACATTCCTGAGAGACCAAGGAAATACAGTTGTGAAGATATGCAGGTGTTAAAGTATTAGGAATTAAAACATCCTGATAATTATATGCACACCCTATAATTTATTTAAAAATGCACCACATGCACAATTTAAACTACACATATACTGTAAGTGTGAGTAAATAAGAATTACATTCTGGAATTATTGTCATGACAGCTTGTTTCTGATGAAACCTTGAGTTGGTGTTTGGGACCTGATGGTAATTAAAGAACTGTCAAAAAAAACTCCTTTTACAGTCCGGGTAGAAAAAAAATGTATGGTTTATGAAGAAAAGAAAACAAGAGAGCCTCTGGTCAGCTGCTATGCATTATGTTTAACCACTCTTACACATGTTTGCACCACAATGTTAGGCATTATTGGCATGAGATGTGAACCGTGTTTAGTCAGAGTTCTGGTTGATTTATTGAGGCCCTTGCAATTAAGGTTACAGAGACACAAACATTTTTATGGTAGTGTGGAAGTTTGCTTTTGTGAGGTGCTTATGTTTACTGAAGTAAATTAGCATGCCTCTGTGGAGTTACTTAAAATACACTTTTGTTAATTAAGATCAATGAACAGAGCACATGCAATGGAGTAGGAGAACGTCCTCTGTTAGTAGGCTTTGAACACTGCTGAAGTATAAAGCATGTGTGGTACAACAGCCATGTTGCTGTGGGTTTAATGAAAACAAACACCCATCAGTTATTTTGCTTGCAATGTATAAAGTTGCTGAAACTTGTGAAACTGTTTTGGCCCTCGCAATCAGATTGGTGGTCTACCATTTCTATGTTTGACAGTTTTGTCCTGCCCTCTGAAAACACTGTAAATATTTAATTTTTTAAAGTTGCAATCATTTTTGCAATGTGTAGTTTGATGTCACATGAGGACACAGTGGTTAAAATGAATAAAAACTTTGTACAGAACGTTTGTCGGTAAAGGGAGTTTCAATATTCCTTCCTGTTTAGAGAAACTACACACATACATTTCTTAGATGGGATTTTGGCCCATTCTTCAGTCTTTAGATTCTGGAGTTTTTGTGGGGCCCTACGAACCTTATGTCCCCAAGCTTTTATCATAGGAATCAGTTAAGGTGATTGATGAGGTCATTCTAGCAGATTTACTTTCCTTGGCTGTGTGTTCGGGATCATAATCTTGTTAAAGCATCCACCGTTGTTTTATCTTCATCGTCCAGTTAGATAGCAGTAGATTTCTATTAAGACTGTCTCAAAACATTTGTCCATTCATCCTGCTTTCAGTTAAATAAAATCTGCCAGTGCAGTATGCTGAAAAATTGCCACACACCATGATGTTCCCACCTCTAAGCTTCACTGGAACATTCAATAGTTTGGAAAAATCCTGTGTAACCAGTGCCACCAGTATGTTTTGCAACAGTAAGTTTGCGAAGGTCTCAAGTGAGCTCACTGGTTTTTCCCACCATTGGAGGTGACTTTCCGTGCCATTTGGCACCTGCCATTTTTCTCCCGTTTTTCCTTAATCATTCCATTTTATTGCAAACAACTTAATTTAGGATATCTGGGGTTTGATTCTTTTGCAAAGGTGGACTAGGATAATACCTACAGAGAATTCTACGTCAATTGCACTTTTAGAAACATATTTACTTAGTGATATATGCAATACTTATTTCACAGACTGTTAGTCACACAAAAACATCTACTGAAAACAGGATCTAAGGGGCACTTGCGGTAAATATATGCCTCATATACCACAGGTGGAATCACACCTGCTGCATCCAGGGTTAGATACTAACAGTCAACTGGCAGAGCAAAATCATAGGTTTGCTTCCCCAATTTAAAAAAATAGAGCACAGTTGCTTCACTTGCTCCAATGATGAAACACCTATGATTCTTACAATAATTCACTAAGATGAGGCCATTTATTTAGACACTACAGTTTTGGTTTCAAAATCATGTTTAGGTAAAGAATTGTGATTGCCTACATAATGCAGGACATAAACAACTTAACATATTCCTTCATTTATGAAAATGTACCACAACTGTAAAAGAAAAACTGCATTGTGCAAAAAAAAAAATACACAACACAAGTTTATTAATTTATCATTGTTGAGGGCAAAACAGCAGTTTGTGCAGCCCACAGTTTGTTTTTTTCTTGTGTACAGTAAGTTTAAATTTGCTCACAGCTAAATGATTTTTGTCATTGGCTGCAGACCATAGAGCCTCAGGGTCTGATTCGAAAATATCACTCATGTAAGAAATTAAGAAGGAACACTTGAAGAGCAAGGTGTCCTCTCAGAAAAAAATATACTATTACACACTCAACGGAGTCATAAAACATTTGTTTGTGGGATTATTTTGGAACTAGTCTGTAAGGGTATTTTCTTTTTGATTAGATCATTATACTACTGACAGAAATACAACAAATAGCTAATAGTTAATCTCAAACACAAGCCAAATGGTTTGTGGTTTATAGTGCAAGTATGGGTTTTTTATGCGAATGTGCGTGCAGGGACTCTGGCTTAGTCATCTCTTTGACGGAGTGAAGAAAGAAAACACAAGAGCTCAAAATATAATTAGTCAAAAAAGCTAAGACAGCAGCTGTGAATAATTTAAAATGGCAGTTTATGCAAATTGTCCAAATCTGGGACATGGTGCAGAAGGTGTTAGCGTTTTATTGCTGAGGGAATAAAAAAAGAAAAAGCTGAGTCGTATATGAGGTGTAAAGTGTGCAAACAGGCAAAACATGGCTAGTGTCACTGTATGAGTCTCAATTTTCTTTATTTAATTTCAAAATATTCTTAATGCATCATCATTTTTACAACTTTTCTATTCCAGTTGTGTTCAGTCTTGTAGCTTGCAATAATTGTACAAACTGTCATATCAAAAATGAAGGATTATGTAAAAACATCATGAAAGAAAAAAGGCAAGCACCAAGCATCGGAGAAACTCAGCTGAAATATGATCAGTCCGTATATTACCTATGAGTAACAGCTCTACAGAAACGTATCTGTAAGAACATAACTGAGGATACCCTTTGTCATGCCACTCAAACTGTAAGTCTGTCTACAGTTAGTTTTCATGTGGGTTTTGGCCCTAAAAGTTACTTCAAACTACAGCTAAACATGTAGTGGATAGAAGCAATGTTGAAATATTGAAATGTAATCAGACAGCAGCTTGATTCAAATACTCTCCCCTGCATTTGGCTCGAACACTGAGAAACAAATTAGTTAATTTATTATCAAGGATATAATTGCATAGGGAGGTTTTGACGACAGCATTTCTGATTTAATTTTGTGGACTCATACTTTGATGTATGCATACATTTTATACTGAGAGAAAAAATGTAAAAGCCAAAACCATTCTAAAAGAAAACATCTTCTTACTTGATAAACTATGTGCTCATAAACAACTTGTGTGGTTACCTCTGTGATTGGACTTCCTGCTCTAGCTATCTGTCCTATCCGTGACACAAATTATGTTTTGACTGTCCTCCCTCCTTGCGTTTTCACCCAGGTAGCATATATAGATTTCAGGCTGTGACTTCAAAGGCTCTTTTTGTTTCAGAAAAGTGTATTTTAAAATTTAAAATTAAAATTAAAACTTTGTTTTGAACAACAGTGGAAAGGCAGATTGTGTCTTACTGTCCTTATTTCTTGGTTTTTCATAAAAATATGTGTTGTGCTACAGCAGTGACTTATGCTAATACTTTGAAAGACAAGTAAAACACTTTATCAAGACCACATTTGTTGATTTGTGACAAACTTGTCTAATGTAAATGTTGAGGTTCTTTTGTCGTTTGACTTTTGATAGACAGATGGAAGGACCTTAGGAACCAAACATGATTTTACATCAGTCACAGACAGGTTTCTTAGTAGTTACAGTTTCTTTTCATGGAAAGCAACAAAACCGGGAATCTTTTTAAAACGGTACATTCACCTGAAGTAATAAAGTATTAAAGTGAAAATTCATCTGAGGTGAGCTGTCATCACCTTAGCAGCATGATGACAGCACCCTCCCTCGTGCCTTTGCAGGAGAAAAGTTTAACTTCTGCTTACTTTGGTTACAGATGACTACATTAGAGTTTTAAATAGACTTTATCACATCTCTAATTAGACTCCAATAATAGAATTTTAATATCCCTTATTACATGCAGACCTCGGCACACATCACCACCTACTGAATTCATTTTCTTGTGTTTAGCCATGCAAGTTACCTGGCAGAGTGGAATTTCAAATAGGATTCAATGAGAGGGAAATAATTGTGTGTGCAAGTGTGCAAGTAAATCCATGTTTTTTATTTGGCATCTTCCTAATATTGAGCATCTGTCCTTTCAAGTTAGTGATAGACAGTTTTATGACCAGAGACATGGAAAATTAGCTGGGTATGTTCAATAACCATGGCCCAATAGGGATGCAAAAGACTGTCTGAGAGCATAAAAGAATGATTGTTGCCATGTCTTAGATACTGGTAACCATACTGACTTGAAAGAACCAAACCTAGGTAAAGTTCAAACAGAGTAATACATCAATAATCTGCTCAATCTTACTGACTCTATGTCCCTCTTTATTGTTTTTTCCTGTCTGTCTTTCCCAGTATTTTACTACTTTTACATCTCAGCCTGGATTTCAACTGATGTCTCTTGTGCTGTGTTAGTGGTTTTCTCTGTTTGACATTCAAACAAAATCCATAAAGCATTGCTCTGCATTGCTACTTTGCCATTACCAAGAAATGCTATTTTAATTCTAACATATCAGCAGAAAAAGCTTAAAAACATCAATAACCATAAATCTCCAATATTTGAACATAGATTGAACTACAAAGGCACTGGCCATATCAGCAACACTGAGCTGTAGGCTAAAGCAGAACCCCCTGAAATTAACATGCTGTTATCTGTGTTACAAAGTAGACAAGTGCTGAAGTTTAGAGGTACTCTTAGAGATAACAGATTTCATGACACAAGTCGTTCTCAGCAAATCACTATTGAAAATATAATCAGTTATTCTCAGAATCGTTTCCCCTGTAAAGGACTAGAATGTTTTTTTTTCTTAACAAGAGCAAATGTAAATGGGGGAAACAACACATATGTAGAAGAGGAAAACACCTCTAAGGCAAACAGAAAGAAATTGTATGTTGATAGATGTGCATTTTACCTAGTGTCACTAATGCAGTGTTAATACCTCCTAAACCTTTTTACAGTTTGTTACATTTCAGTCAGACATCCCAATGTATTTTATTGTGATTTATGTCATAGATCAACACATTGTGGAACATAATTGTGAAGTGGAATGGTAATGAATAACAGGAGCATATATACTACTGTTCTGTGAATGCCTCAGAGTATTGTTAGAGAACAACAGCAAACAAACTGGATCAAGGAGACAAAGAAACAAAATAAGATTGAGAGTTAGGTTGTTAAAATAATATCACAAGCTCTGAACAATTCACAGAGCATTGTTCAATCCATCAACCAAAACTGGAATAAGTATGAGAAAACTGCAAACAAAATATGACCAACCACCTAAACTGACAATATTTGTGGTAGAAATGTAACACTGCTCATACCCCTGAACACACCATGTCCCCCATGACTCATGGTGGGAGCAATAAGCAATGAACATTCTTTTCTTCAACAGGGACAGCGAAGTTGGTCAGAGTACCTTTCAGCAGGAGAAGACCACATAAAAAACTACAATGGAATTGTTGTTGTAGGAATATGAATGGCCCAGTCACAATCCAGACATAATGATTTTATTATATGTGTATATTGTACATTGTAAATATTTATATTCTGTAATGCAAAAACAAAACAAAAAGAGCAAAGTGTACCGGAGTCAAATTCCTTGTTTGTATGTACGAACTTGGCAATAAAGCTGATTCTGATAAATCCAATTAAGATGTTTTGACAAGACTTGAAATTGCTGTTCAAAGATGCTTTCAATCTAGTCTAAGAGTCTGAGCTATTTTGCAAAGAAGAATGGGAAAACAAATTCAGTCTCATGGTGACACATATCTTTGCGCATAAATTGTACAGCTATTATTACTTCAAAGGGGGGGTGGGTGGTGGGGTTCTACACAGTATTGACTTGGGCAGAAAACATACAAATTCTTTCAGTTTTTTTTTCAAGATTGTATCTGTAAAAAGAAACCATGTATTATTTTTTCCACGTTACAGTTATAATGTTAAAAAGAAAATAAATAAAATCCTAGTAAAATACTTTAAGGTTTGTGGTTATAAGAAAAATGTAAAAACGTTAAAGGAGAATGAATACTTTTCCACAGTACTGGACTCAAACTCAGAGATTTGCAGCTCTTTGTTTTTTTTTTTGTTTTCTCTTTACTTTTAGCATTTTTTTACTCCCATGGCAGAAGGATGGTTTGTTTCTCTGAGTGGATTTGCTTCTCTTTGTGGGCATCTAAAAAACCTTGAACCAGAGTGACATAATGAGTTCACGCTCATGCTCTTTCATACACACATTTTACAAGATAAATAGCCACAACTATACACTAAATATAATTTAAATACACAATGATGATTGTACATTTCATACCCACATTATGGCCCAATCAGAATCACTTTTGCTCTCCTCATCTTTGGGTTTTTGGAAGATAAACATGAACATGACGCATCTGAAAGCTTTGGCTTTATGAAAGTTATGCATGCCAAAACATTATTTGAAAAGACATTTGGAGAGGAAGCTGAGAGGTGATTCACTCCAGTGCAGATGAGCATTTACATTTTTGAATTATAATTCAGCGAGTGACTGCCATGCAGCCTGGCTACCATTTGTAGTAAAACATCATTTTAGGTCCCCTCTCATAGTGAAAATGTAAGTCCTTTTAGAATTATATTTGAGTGAGTGACTGCCATACAGCCTGCCGAGCCACAAAGTGTTAAAGAACATGTTTGTTGCCCTCTCATTGATAAAAATATCAAATTTACTTTCAATAGGTAAAAGAAAGAATATCTGTGCCCTTTTTGTGATTACAGTGAGGAAGTTATACATTGATTTGGAGATGGTAGAGACACTCCAAAATTCCATCTACTGAGCAATCCTGGGTCATCACTGTCTGACTCTTCCTTAAAAGTGGAGTACACGTTTTTGAATGAAAACAAATATTGGCAACTAAAAGCCAATCTGTTACATACACTATTAAATATGTCTATCAAGTTTATTTATTGTAAGTTAGACTGAATATGGTGTGTCATTGTCTCTAAGGTGAGCCCGTAGCTCTGGGGAATCATTGGCTTGATGTTGGGATTTGTTTCTTAAAATAGCTCGTACTGTATATAAATGTCTTCATTATTGCTGCCTTTTTAAACTGTGTACTGATGAGGTACTCATCTGTAGCTATAAAAGTACCGAATTTGGTACCCATCCTTGGTACAACCATGTCCATGTGTAAACTTTGCTCTTCACATAAAAAGATTTTATATATTTATATATATATATATATATATATATATATATATATATATATATATATATATATATATATATAAATAAATAAATAAAAAAGGGTAATTTCTTCCAGTGCCCTTTCCGCGGTCGCCGCCCTAAGCAGTTGCCTATTCGACAACACGCCCCTGAACGCATGGATGAGTTTTTCAAAATCCTGCTGACATATAGGTCTTTTAATCCTGGAAATGTTCTTTATGTTATAGAATGCCGACTTAGCGATTGTCTTTAGGTGCCTCTGGAGGTTCAGGTCTTAGTCCATTACTGCACTCAGATTTCGGAACTGATCAGCGGTTTCTAGCTGTATAGTAACTGAAGATGTGTACTGAATAATGTCCAAAAATAATGACTTAAATTTTCTTTTTATTCAACTGAAGAAAATTAGGGCTCATCCACGCATTGATTTATTCTATGCATCTAATTTTTAAAGAGTTTTTTCGAATTAGAATTTGAATAAAAGCCACCAAAAAATAGTCAAGCACAGAGGCCTGGGCATTGTAAAATGAGTCCCACATTGTGTCACATTATTGATCTTAACTTCAAAACTATCCTTCGGATTCAACATCAAGGAGAAACACTCTTCACCTGAATGATAAAATACGCCTATCAGAAGTCTGAAAACATTTAATAAATAATTTTTGATTAACTGATTATTAATGCCGCAAACTTGTAACAGTGTTCAATATATTTCACATAGAAAACCTGAAAAGCGCTATGTGCTTTGGTTTTTGCTCTGCCTAAGTCCGTACTTTACAGGAAAAGCTTTTGGTTTAATTATAGTTTCCATTTTTGGTGTGTTATGTTTCTATCAGCTTTGCACATCTGGAGACTGAAATATATGCAATTTCTTCTTTGCAAATTAATTTGTCTGGACTTTGACCTGGCAATTTGATCTAAACCATTCCATAGTAGTTCCGAATATATTTTAGGGTCAATGATTCATCCAGGATTACCCTGTATTTAGCTCAACTCATCTTTCTCTTCAACTCTCACCAGCATCACATGACGCTGCCACAGCCATGTTTCACAGTGGGGATGGTGTTTTGAGGGTTATGTCCAGTGTCACTTCTCCACTACATAGGGTGTATCTTAAACTGTTGTTTCATCTGACCAGAACACATGCTTTCACGTTTGCTGTGACCCTGTTTACTGTGGCAAACTGCAAATAGGACTTATGGATTCCTTATAACATTGGCTCCCTATGTGCCACTTTACTTTTCACTTCACAACTGTGTGCCTCTTGTGTTGGTCTATCACAACAAATCCTAATAAAATAAATTGGAATTTGTAATTGTAGCATCACAAAAAGTGAAAAAAATAGATGTGGATACATTTGCATGGCACTGCATTACCTCAAACCCTGTATTATACATTTCATATGCACTTTTTTTTCAGTTAGCAATGGTGCTAATGCAAAGCTTGGGGCTGTGGCGAGCAAACACTGAGTCATGCAGGCATGGTTTGGCTCAGTGGAGAAACACAGACGGTAGATGAACCACTGAGGTATAACTCATGGGCCATAATTGTATTTTCTCACTAAATTGCCCAGAGGAGAAGAACATTGGCTGGTTGGGGATTAATTCAGTCTAAACTGATTCAGTAGTTGATTAATCATCACCTATGAGCTCTTTATTTTATGTATCCATTAGCTTTAAATATGATTGCCCTGTTTTAGAGATGTAACCTTTTCCACGATTACATTACTTATCTGAGGCAAAATGAGAAAGTGTGAGCGAATTGCAAGTGGAAATATGAGGTGCATTAGTCTGGCGCAGTGAAAGAAAAGTGAAAGCATGCAATCTGATGCTTTTGATATTATGTTTCATGTGCAGTAAGACTAGAATTTAAAGTAGTTTGCTTTGGTTTATTATTCTCTTTAGCTTTTTAGAGTATTTATCAAAAGTTGTGCTAGGGTTATTGTTATGGAAAGGCAGCTGTGGATACTTCTTTATTATGTGTTTTGTGTGCATGTTGAGGCTAAAAGATAAACTGGAACATGTTTTGTATGGTTTTGTATGATTGGAATTTGAGATTATTTGATCGTGCAAATAATAAAAATTCTAGCTTGTCAAAAAATATATTTACATGGAATTTCTTAGTATATAAAATAAATAGAGCAGTATTGGAAGGAAAATATTTTTTTTAGTTTAGTTTTAGTTCAAAGGATTAATGTAATGCTTGAAAAAAAAGTTAAATAAACTTATGCTGCTGAGTTTGGTTTACCATTAGATCTTTCACATAGCAAAAGTAGATGCTAAAGACACCTAAAGAACCAGTTAGCCATAGTTTTTTATTAGTGCAGTTGGATGATATTGTAGATATTTCCATGTTGCTATTTAATTTTTATACTATTTCTTTGAATTTGTATAGGTAAAAAATGTTAATCATATTAAATAAATGTTGCTAAAACTTAGTATCTTAAGTTAAAAAGACTTAATATGAAGAATACCCATTGTTCGCTTTCTATCATCTCAAACCAGTCTGTTCATTTTCTTATGGCACCAACAAGATATTTTTGTCACCAAAGCTACTGCTCACTGCTTGTTTTCAGACCATTTGCTGAAAACCTGAGAGATGTTTGTGCATGAATGTCCCACCAGTTTCTAAAATAATCAGACCAGTCGGTCTGGTACCAACAACCATGACATGTTCATAGTCTCTTAAATCCCGTTTGTTCTGTTCTCTAGTGCTCAGTTTGAACTTTAGGAAGTCATCTTTACCAAGTCTGGATGAATTGTGTTGCACCCAAGTGATTGCCTGACTTGCTATTTGTGCTAAGCAATTGAACAAGTGCACCTAATAAATGGCCTGAGTATATCTAAAGGAATAGCTGACTTGTTACATGTGACAACAACACCACTCCAGTAAACACACATCTTTTTTTAAATGGAGGAGAAGAAAGTCTATTCAAACCTTTAAAAAATATCCAAGAGTGTTAAAGATGTTAAGTATGTGTGGATAGAAACAAATCTATTGTTAAAGTACTTTTTCTAAAAATGTTACAAATGGGCTAATGTGAAAGGATAATGTGATTTAGGACAGATAAATGTTCACAGGAAGAAAACAGTAAAATATGTGAATAATTTATCAATCTTTGCCAGAAGCTTTCATTAATTAGAAAGTTTTCAGGAATAATCTGAAGGTTGCTGGAGACTTAGTCCTCTGTGGAAGTTGGGTCTACAAAAGAGGGGCACTAATGGAAAAGACCCGGTGTTCTCTTGTCACAAACTGTGACCTTAGAATCATTATCAGCATATCTCAGCTGTTAGGGGCCTACATACCAGGTCAGTAAATGTGAGATGGATTTAGGGACAAGACCATTTAAGGCTTTGAATGTGAGTAAGATTTTACGATCGATACAAAATCTAACAATTAGCCAGTGTAGGGAAGCAAGAATCGAGGGTGATTTGTTCATGTCTTTAGGTTCTAGAGTGTAGTACTGCAGCAATTTCAACCCATTGCAGATAATGGAGAGGGTCCTGAGTGATTAGTGAATGAACTGAGTTACAGTAATGTGTTTTAATGAATGCATAAAAAAGGTTTAGATATTAAGGTAGAAATATTTTAGCACTCATGAATGGTTTAACTAAAGTCCACTTACCATGAAATATGTGTTGACAAGATAACCTGAACTTTGACATTAATCAGATTTATTGTTCCAGTATTTGTACTAAATACCACATAGTATTAATACATAAATAAAAGTAGACATCTGTACATCTGTACTTGTAAAGTAGTGGCTTAAAGACAAGCTGGAATGTATCTTCCTGGCAGATCACATTTCATGATTAACACATTGATGACATGGTATGACTGACATCAGCTATTATTATAAACAAATTATAAAAGACACTTCATCTTATGTTTCGTGAGTCTGGAAGCATATATGTTTGCTACTTTTCTTAGTTCAGATCTCAGACTTCAGTGACAAAGTGCTGGTGCCAGTTTGACCTCCTAAAAGCCACATCCATGATCTGTTTTTCTAGTTGTCAGATAATATATGTCACTGCACTGAGCAAGGCTGGTGTGTGAAACTGACCAGTGAGGGACCTGTGGCATGGGTGTCACACTTTTGTGATGGCTTACTGTTTCAGAATTCTGACATTTTGGGTTTGTAATGTACCATGCCGAAAAGCTAAGTGAACAGGAAGAGCAGGTTTTATCCTGTGGGCCTATGTGGATGATGCACTTCTCTGAGTACAACATTTTTGACACTCACGATCATTCTCAGTGGACTTGTTAATTGGATTGTTCGTACAAAGTATTTAATGATCTGGAACATTTTAAGTAACTTATTTATTTCATAAAGTTAATCTTTAGAGGTAGCAAAATGTTCTGACATGAAACATTATTACATATATTGAAACACTGGGAGTCCTACTTGCATTTAGAAGTTTTGTAGAGTAATCATTCCCCTTGAACTTTCTCACATTTTGACATGGTACAACCTCAAATGCAATGTATTTTTATGAGCTGTTATGTGATGAACTTTGACTGGGCCATTTTAGCACATGAAGATGTTTTGATATGAACTCCTTTGTAGCTCTGACTGTTTGGTTATGGTGATTGTCCTGCTGGAAGGTAAACCTTCACCCCAACAGGTTTTGTTCCTGGATTGCCCTTTAGCTTCATCTATCTTCTCTGGTGAAGTCATTGAAAGATATTTTAGAAATTTCCTGATTCCTATTTAATTTTTATAATACAGCTTCATATCATTATATATGTAACCTAGTAAAAATACTCTTCTAATCTCTGTTGAAGGAAACAAATGATGTGTATAACATGATGCTGCCATCACTATGTTTCACCATGGGCACAGCCTATTTCGTGAGCTGTGCTGTGTTAGTTTTCCGCTGCACATGATATTTTACATGATGACCAAAAAGTTACATTTTTGTTTAATCTGACCAGAGCACCTTCCTCCATGTGTCTGCAGTCTCACCTACAGGGCTTGTGTGAATTTGAAGATACAATATCTTATGGCCTTTTTTCAACAGTGGCTTTCTTCTTGTCACTCTTCCATGAGATATACAGAGTGCACAACTAAAAGTTGTTCTGTCAACAGATTCTTCTATTTGCACTTTGAAGCTCTGAAGCTCCTCCTGAGTTACCAGGGCCCTCATGGCTGCTACTCTAAGTAATATTCTCCTTTCCATACTTCTCAGTTGAGGTAGGCAACCATGTACATTTGCTGGAACTGTACTTCAAACTTCTCTACAAATTCATACCTAACCTGTCTGGTATGTTCCTTAGTTTTCGTTATGTTTTTTTTCAGTAATGTTCTTTAACAAGTCTCAGAGGCTTGTGAAAATTTCAAAGGTTATGACAGATATTTATTTAAGATTCAACTGCTTAGTTTTTAAAACAAGAGCACAATCAGACAGTTTTACTGATTGTGTGCTGTTTTAAAGCAATATTGTATTTTTGTGTAACAAAAGGACAGTGACACAACTAACTATCATGTTATCTATTTAATCTTTTTATTAAAAAAAATAGCTTGCACCCTTTCCTTGCTGGGTATATAGCAGCTGTATTTACATCTGAGTATATGTGCATGTCTGAAAATAAGCTTAGGAGAGCTTTTGTTGCATTTCCATCCATGTTAGTTATTTTTCTCAGTATCGAATAAAAAACATTCAAGGTACTGTCTGTGACCGATAGCTTAGCAGTGGTGGAACAAGCTCTAAGACCTTCACAGCAAAGAGTGCTTACACCATCCAGGGTTAGAAGAAGGCAGCCCTGGAGGGACATTCAGTTAATGTGGCTTATGACTTTGAAAATCATGGACTGTAGACAATATCTGAGTGAAGCCTCAAAAAGTGATTTCTCTAGGATGGCTACAAATCACGACATTTCCCTTAATCTAAAAGGCAGAAAGCAAGACCTGAGGGCGATCACGCAGACTCTCAAATAAGTTCACAATGGCTTTTAAAAATGTTACATCACACAGGAGTAAACACCAGGACATTTGCCTCTGCACACATTCAGGTCATCATCTCCATCGTGGAACCTGCATGGAGAGTAAACACACACTGGGATGCATATTGAGACAAACAGATCTACATGGACACACTTTAGCGCACACAGATTGTATTGCTTCATCTCCACCCTGCCTCCTTGTTTACCCTGGAGGGTTTGATTTTGATTAAATGTCACTTTTAATGGGAATGGGAATGGAATAACAAAAAGCCAGTTTTCTTGTAGAAAGAGGTAAAGGGTGCTGCTGCTAGATGGGACAACTCAGACTTTTAAAAGAGGCTGATAACATGTGGGAGTGTAGCCAAAGGTAGCTGACTGTTTTTTTAAGAGATGAAAATGATGTTTGAATATTTTAAAAAGAGACAGAAAACTATGTAGAGAAGGAAAGAGAGGTAGAAGTGTCAAGATCGATCAGCTCCACTGCCATGACAGGTAATCACAAACCTTAAATCTTTTCGTATTTTGCAATGCTACAAACACAAACTTTAATGTTTTTTATTGGGATTATTGTGACGTGCTGCAGTAACTGCACATTACGTTTTTTTCTTTATGTTGTAATCTTTTCCTTTAATGTGCTACTTTCCAATTCAATTCAATTTAATTAAGTTTTATTTATATAGCGCCAATTCACAACACATGTTGTCTCAAGGCACTTCACAACAGTCAGGTACATACAGGGGTTGGACAATGAAACTGAAACACCTGGTTTTGGACCACAATAATTTATTAGTATGGTGTAGGGCCTCCTTTTGCGGCCAATACAGCGTCAATTCGTCTTGGGAATGACATATACAAGTCCTGCACAGTGGTCAGAGGGATTTTAAGCCATTCTTCTTGCAGGATAGTGGCCACATCACTACGTGATACTGGTGGAGGAAAACGTTTCCTGACTCGCTCCTCCAAAACACCCCAAAGTGGCTCAATAATATTTAGATCTGGTGACTGTGCAACTTCACTTTCACTTTCTTCAGAAAGGTGTCACAGGTAGACACAGAGCCAGGCCATGTGTAGCTTCTAGGAAGAGAATATAGAGAACAAGGTTAAAAGCTGAAATAACAGCAAATAATGCAAAATTGGAGAGTAGTGTGAGAATGTAGCGAAGAGGGTGAAAGTGGTTGTTATGTCCTCCAGCAGCCTAAGCCTATAGCAGCATAACTACACAGATAGTTTCAGTTCAGATTATTTAGTTAAACGTGCTTATTTACGACAATGTCGTCTCAAGGAACCCCACAAAGGGTCCCACTGATGGTCATTGTTATACTAAAAACCACAAGGATTGGGATACCTCTCTCTGTCAGACTGATTATAACCACTGGAAAAGAGAAGGGGTCATACAGGTAGCAGAAATGGAGGGTGTGTTTGCAACTCAACCATAACTGAGCCAACTTTGTGTTGGCCTACGTCACAAGACCCTAAAGAGTACATTCACGCTATTGTAACACGACAACAAATGTGAAAACTTCAAGGAGTGGGAATATATATATATATCGAAATATATATATATATATATATATATATATATATATATCGAAATATAAGGAACAAAGAATTTCTTGCTGATCAGCTTTGTCATTTATTTACATATTCTGTAACAACAAGTCTTGTCATGACAGCACCAATTCTCATCTTTCACCCTTCTGTAACATGATAAAAAGGCGATCTCGTCCTCTCAGATGTTATCTCCACACACATAGGTCTCCACTCAGTCCTCAAACGACTACTGCATCTTTATGCCATCAAAAAAAATATTTTTCTTTGAGGGAGGATATCTCAGGGTCCAATTTAATCATTTCATCACTGATCACCCCAGCATCAAAGGCTTAGGCACGTGTTGGGGGGTTGCACTTCGCCTGCCTGTTAATGTGTATTTGCACATGTTTACAAGTGGTGTGCTTGGATATGTTTGCTCTCTTTGATTCCTTGTCCAAATATGTTTTCTTCAACCTTGTTCTTTCTTTGCCTCCTTTTTCTCGCTTTTCTTTTGTTCTGTGACCCACCTCAGACCAAGTGGCAGACATGCAAAAAGACTGTCTTGCGTCAACATGCCCCTCTGTCTGAGCTCCATTAGCTTTCTTTTTTAGTCTTTAGCTTTGTTTGGATTGATGTCATGCCCCTAATCCCTACGCTGCATGAAAATGTACCCCTTGTGCTCCCTACAAATTCTCCCCTGCTCTGGAATGATTTGCTCATTTCCTTTTAGCCTCACACGTTCCAATCTATCACTTTCCGGTTTGTTTGGCTAACCGTTTTTTAGAGGCAAATACTCTCCATAAATATAAAACAAATCCTCCATTTAATTCAAAAATAGTTTTTAGAAATAAAAATAGTATAGTATAGTATTAAAGATCTTTTTACATAGCTGCCTCTTGCTTCTTTTCCACTCCCTAAGATACAACTTCAGTAAAATCAGGTGAAACAGTCATATTACATTTAGTAGCAGTGCTTTGTATCCATTAATTAAACCAAGATTTGGAAAAACGTCACTGTAAAACCAGTTGCCTGAATAAGGTGGACATTTTTGCAGTGAGTTTCATTTTTTCACTCTCTCTCTTTCTGCTTCACTAAACATTTCCCTTCATTGCCCTCACAGTATCTGCTGACAAGGGTAAAAGACAGAGACAGGGACACACACTCTTCTGTCTCTCAGTTGCTCTGCATTTATATGATCTACTGGTATCATCAACTTTATTTCAAACCTTTTAATGCTTTTCATATTTTGTCATGTTATAACCACACATTTTAATGTATTTTACTGTGATTCATGTTTGCACATTACTATGGATTGTAAGGAACAGTATTTGTACTTGTAAAGAAAAAAAAAACGTGTTTTGCACCTTTTTTTTTTTTTTACAAATACACATCTGGCTGTACATTGGTATTCATCTATCATCCATTCAGGCAGGGTACACCATGGGCAGGTCACCAGTTGATTTGATTTCACTTCTCTTTAGTCTGATCCCCTAAATAATCTCCAGTGCTTTAGAAGTAATTTGAATAGCAAATACAGTCATTTTGTGTGTAATTTATCTCAGAATAAATAAATGAGTCTGGGCAACGAGAAAATTAATAAGCGAAGCAGCCATTAGGCCACAAACTTTGGGTCATGACCGAAAGAACGAGATCCCGGATACAAGCGGCTGAAATGAGCTTCCTCCGTAGGGTGGCCGGGCACTCCCTTAGAGATAGGGTGAGGAGCTCGGCCATCCGGGAGGAGCTCGGAGTAGAGCCGCTGCTCCTCTACATCAAGAGGAGCCAGTTGAGGTGGCTCGGGCATCTATACCTATTCCTGGACGCCTTCCTCAGGAGGTGTTCCAGGCAAGTCCCACCGGGAGGAGGCCCAGGACATGGCCCAGGACACGCTGGAGGGACTATGTCTCTCGGCTGGCCTGGGAACGCCTTGGGCTCCCCCCGGAGGAGCTGGAGGAGGTGTCTGGGGAGAGGGACGTCTGGATGTCTCTGCTGAGTTTGCTGCCCCCGCGACCCGGTCCCGGATAAAGCGGAAGACGACAAGACGAGAGACGAGACGAGCAGCCATTAGACCCATGGCAACTCTGGAGGAGCTGCAAAGACAGTTCCGGTGGAAGAAGCTGTTGACAACAGAACACTGTCTTGTACAATCCTCAAATTGGCTTTTTTGCAAGAGTAACAAGAAGAAAATAATTTCTAACATCGTAAGCAGTCTTGTTTTCAGTTTGCCACCATTCATCTAGGGTACAGGGCAAACATATGGAAGAAGGGTCTCTAGTCAGATGAGACCAAAACTGAAGTTTTTTGTCTACATTTGGAAGAAAACTAACTCTACATGAAATTCTAAACACACCATCTCCCATTGGAAAAAATGGGAGATGGTGTGTAAATATTGAGGTAATGCTTCCTTCAGACAGGGTAACTTGCTTGAAGGATTGGAATCAAATGCAGGGCAATCCTGGAATAAAACCTATTAATGGCTTCAACAGACTTAAAACTGAACTGGGTTAGATTACTGTTCTAGCTGGGCAGTGACCATAAGCATGCAGCCAGAGCTACAATGAATCAAAGTATATAAATATATTAGAAAGGCCTGGCCAAACTCCAGACCTAAGTCCAAGTAATAATTTCAGACAATAATTAAAATTTGATGTTCACAAATTCTTTCCATAAATCTGATTGATCTTTAGCTTGTTATAAAAGAAGACTGGGGAAAATCCTTCACTAACTAGATGTACAAAGCTGGTGGAAACATACACTAAAAGCCTTGCAGCTATAATTGTGCCAATAAGTGGTTCTACAAAGTTTTACAAAAATCCATGCCGTAGTTTTCATTTGTAGAAATTTTGGGACTGTACATAATTTTCCTTCCACCTAACAATTATGTACTAAGATGTGTTGGTATTTTAAATAAAATCGTAAAATAATAACTGAAGTTTGTGGTCGGAATGTGTTAAAATGTGGGGAAGGTCAAGGAGTAAGAATAATTTCAGAAATCCTGCAATCCAGTCAGGACTCTGTGTCTGCTGATTACTTTAGCTGTTTGTATTTATTTTTTGTTTAATTTTGGTTGGCTTTGTTTCATACTGCTACCTATTTGTTGCTTCAAATGAGCCAGAATTCCACTATTTGCCACCCAGATCATCCAGGTGCTCAGTGTTCAGTTCTAGGACACAAGGTGACTCTATATAAAGCAGTTCTCTGGAGTTGGACCAAACATCTTTAGCAGTCATATCTACACAAGCATAAATCCAATGTCTCCCACACTGTTCTCCATCAGAGCAGATAAACCTTGTTAGATCTTTGAAATTAGGGCCAAACAACTAAAATAATTAAACAACTAAATTATATATATATATATATATATATATAAGGTTGACACTCATGTCCTAACCGTTGTGGCCCGCAGATGTGCACACACCCATATTCACATTTTGTTTGGGTCAGTTGGACATCAGTATTTCTCTCATATTTTTCTCACTGTCTTCATTGCAGCTAAATATTTAATGATTATGTGCTGGGTTGTCAACAGAAAAATAAAAAAGAAACACTGAAAATCCAAATAAATGAGATTTCTTACCAGGATATCAATGAAGTTTACCTATGTTGTAACTGAAGGATAAATTATCCAAATGGAAATACCAGAAAATTTCCCCACACTGTATTTCTCCAAAATATCCATCCTTTTTGGTGTTGCTACATTGCGTTTTTTTTTTTTTTTTTTTTTTTTTTTAATCTGTTATGTGTTTGGTGCCATTCTTGAAAAGACATTTCTTCACAGTTTTGAACCTCACAGTCACCACAGTCACAAAAATCTGGGCTGCATGCTGATACTGATACGACCTGAGGCCATTTGATTTGCATTGGACAGTGCGATTATAAGTTGAGGATTTGCTGGCCCAGCTGTGCAGTTAAACGTCTGGGTTTGGCTGAGTTTTCCTAACTCCTCCTGATGGACGTCCTTCTGGATCCTGTTTGGTCTGTTCATCTCCTGCTCCTCCAATCACAGAAGAGACCCTCCTATTTATACTCGGTTCGCCTCTTTGTTGGGTGTCTAGTGAAAATGGTTGACTTTGACTCTGGCTGGTTTGAAAAGTTTGTTAGGTCTATCTACTTAGTATTGCCTTGTCTAGGTTGCAAAAAACAGTTTATGTAGAGACCTGTCTTGTGTACCTTTACTGGCATTTGTGAGCTTCTGAATGCAGGCTCAGAAGCCTCACTTTGAGAAGTTGCTTGTTAAGTTTGATCTGGGACTGAAAGCCTTTTATTTCTGCCCTTTTTGGTTATTCATACTTTTGGAAATATTAGTTTTAGGTCAGCTCCACTGTCCACTTAGTTTTATAAGAGATTGTTCTTGTTTCATCTGATTTTTTATTTATTAGAGATTATGTATGTAAACCTCAACTGATGGTTTGTATTAGTTCTAGTACCCTTCTTTTGTTCTCATTTTGTCCAAACCTGAACCTGATAGAACAATAAACTGCTTTTTATTTTAAAAACCACCTACATCTGGCTTAATGTTACTTTCCCTTTTCCCTGGCTCAGCTGGGTCGTAACAGATACCCATGTGGAACCTGTGGACCCAAGTTCGAGCAGGCAGTTGGAAAGACTGAACGGTATACCTCAGTCTGTCCAACGGTATGCAAACAGAAGGTTTTATTAATTTCAAAACTAAAATGCTTCTCATTATATAAATAGTACAAAAAGATAAAGCAAAGCTTGTTTAATTAGTTTGTCCTTCACCTCATCCACAAAAACAAGACAGAACTGAATAACCTATTCCATGATAAAAATATAAAATTACTGAAATGTTATACAGCCACAAATCACCTCACATAAAAAATCTTTTTTTTTTCTTTTTTATATATATTTGTCAAATTTTCAGTACAAAATTGTGCATAAAGACAGACACAACATGACAAAGGATAAAAGAAAATGAACAATAAGGCACGAAAATGCAATATAAATATACATATACATGTTAAAAATAAATAACAGAAATAAACTGTTTAGCCAGTCTGAGTCACAAGTTTGTGAAAATTGAAAAAGGCCAAGAAGAATATATACTTCTCCGTGAAGTTTAGCAGGGCAGCAGATATACAATAGAGTATGAGGACAAAAGAAGAGAAGGGTGCAAGGAACAGGACCCAGAGGAGAACAAGGCAAAGCAGGAGTGAAAGGTCACGTAGACACAGAACGCAAACAGGGATTGCAAACTATGGAGAGGCCCTCTTTAAATATTTAATAAAAGGGCCCCAAATTTCAACAAATTTACATTGAATATCAGCTAAAATATAGTGCACCTCTTCAATATAAAGACATGCAATCATCAATCAGCCAAACCCTAAACAGCGGGGGTGTAGGCGATTTCCAGGTCCTGAAAATAAGTCTTTGAGAAACAGTGATACCAAACATTAACATTTTTGAAGAGGATGTGGAAGTGTTTAGCTCAGCAGCCTAGCACAGCAAAGGCAGCATCTGGGGTTAATGTTGTCATAGATCAAGTTAAGTATACCAAAGATTTCTTCCCAGAAGCTCCTGAGTGTAGGGCAGGACTAGAACAGGTGACCAAGAGTTCCATCCATAGCTTTACATTTATCACACAATGGAGCGGTAGATGGAAAAATACTGCTCATCTTTCTCCTAGAATAAATTAAAAGATGTATGACTTTAAATTTTATGAGTTGTAATCTGGCTATAAGAGCAATCTTTAATCTTTTTCAACCCGTTGGCCCATAAACCATCAGATATCTCCACTGCCAAATCTTTAACCTAAGAATTCCTGATATAACCTCTAGATGGGATGCATCTCAAAAGAGTAATACATTGACTGATTTGGAAGTAGGACGTTTAATCAAGAACTCATAAAAAATAAAAAAAATAAAAAAATACTATGAGCTGGAGGTCAATCCAGATGGGAGAAAGATTTAACAAAATTCCTTATTTGAAGATATCAAAAAAAATGAGTAGAAGGAAGGTTAAACTTTTATTTAAGGTGAGTGAATGAAGCAAATCAGCTGTCAATATTAAGCTCCTTAATAGAATGAAGACCTAATTCTGACCAGCGTTTCTACACGGGGTGTCATCTTGTTTGCAATAGATCTGACCCATATACAGAGAACACTCCGGAGAACAGAATAGGTAAAGGATGTTTATTGTGAGAAAGATAATCAGGAAGGTAACAGATGATTCTCCAACTGTATGGGAAGAAGGGAAGAGCACTGGTGAAAAATAGAGAACTGAATAATGTCGAACTAAGAACAAGGAATTAATGCAAACAAGATAACAGCTTACTAAATAGGTGTGGTCAGGTCGCCAGGTGAAGAGACATTCAGGATCCAGGTTTGTAGAAGGTTCTTTAGGTGCTGTTCAGCGTGAGCTCGGAGCAAAACAGGAATAAATTCAATGTGCAGATGCTTACGTTGGAGGGTGGACAGGGTACGCTTGCAATTTGGTCCAGGAGGGGAAGGTAGCAGAAAACTGCCAGCTAGATGCGAATCCAAACGAAGACAGTAGATAGGAAATGGAATCCTCAGAACGTAGATAGCCTTGATCATCCAGAAAGACTTCCGGACATGTAGTCAGTATTCAGTGACTCAGGGTTCAGGTTTACTTAGCCTGCGAAGGAGCATAAACAAAGTTACAACGAGGTCGAAGAACAAAGCATAGATTTAGTGTTTGGCTTGAGCTTGTTACCACTGTGGGCAAAACACTCTGGCATCGAAGTGCTGGCAGCCTCCTGCTTAAGTACTCCTCAAAGTAATCAGTAGAATAAGTTGCACCTGTTACCCAGCACGCCTGAGTACGCAAGCACCGTCTGAAAACACTGAACACATGTAGCAAGCACAAAACATAAACACAACCCAGATCCTGAAACAGGGTCCATCAGGCCAGGAGGGAAACATAGATTTTGAATTATGGGGCAAACATGGAAAGGTGTGGTAGGCTCAAAACCGCCCTGGTTTGCCTTAAAATCCTAAATGAATGGCCTAGGACAAAAGCACTGCTAAGTAGTTTAGTGGGGATGTTAGTATTAGAAAACAAAATAGTGTTAAGTGATGTACCAAAAAAAATGGTATTAGCACTTTGGGACTCCATTAGAGGCCAGGAAGGGCCACATCTCTCCTTAACCGCAGTTCATGTCCGACACACTGATCCAGAAAATCCAGGTTGTGAGCCCAATAATAGTGCCTGAATAATGGGGGGCCTAACCCATCCTCAGTGGTGGGCTTCTGTAGGTGTACTTTTGCAATTATGTGTGATTTATTTGCTCAGATGAAAGACAAAATAATCAAGTCAATTGTTTTAAAAAATGCTGAAGTAAGAAAGCTAGGTATATTTTGGAAAAGGTGTAAACATTTCGGGAGTACAGTCATTTTCACTATATTTACACATCCGATTAGAGAAAGTGGTAAAAGGTTCGATTTATCTATCCTCACTTTAATCCTATCAATGAGGTCCTGAAAATTCAATTTAAATAGTAGTCTATGATTTCTGGGGATATTAATACCAAGATATTTAAAGTGACTGGCGGTGATTTTAAAGTACAAGTTAGAAAGAAAAACAAGGTAAAGTCCATCTGCCAAGGGCATAAAATACTTTTGCCTCAATTAATTGTGAAGCCAGAAAGCTGCCCAAAGTTTTTGATGAGTTGAAGCAAAGGAGGCATAGAAAGCTTAGGATCGGCCAGCATCAAGGCAACATCTTCATATAATGTTATGATGGTATCAACAGGACCGCTGGATATACCTACAGTATCAGGGCTGCTCCTGACTGCAATGGCAAGAGGCTCCATAGCTAGAGCAAAGAGCAGAAGGGACAGGCAGCAGCCCTGTCTAGTTCCCCAGTGGAGAACAAATGAGTGTGACCTATCATAATTTGTCAGTAGAGATGATGTGGGCCGAGCATAAACCATACGTACCAGGGACAAAAAGTTACTGCCAAAGCCAAATTTCTCAGGGGTAGCAAACAAGTATTTCCACTCTATTTGATCGAAAGCTTGATGTGCCAGTAAGATAACAGCTGCATTTGGATGACTTATGCCCTACATTGTGTTCAGCAAACAGCGGGTATTAGAAAAAGCAAATCTTTCTTGAATAAATCCAGTTTGATCCTGTTTAATTAATGTGCTTATAAATTTATTAAGATGTGAAGTCAGTACTTTTACAATAACTTTCGGATCGCAATTTAATAGACTCAGTGGTCGATATGAGGCCACATTTGCGGGGTCTCTTACCTTCTTTAAAAGAAGACAGATGTGGGCGTCATAAATGCTATCTGGAAAAGAGCCCCGAATAATTGAGCGGTACACCATCCTGAGCAAAAGTGGAGAAATTATATCAATATGGGCTTTAAAAAACTCCATGTTAAAACCATCTGGTCCACATGCTTTACCATTTGGGAAGGAGCGAATTGCACCTATAATTTCTGTGATGTTGAAATCAGCTTCAAGCACTTGCTTGGCAGTTTCTGTAAAGGTTGGAACATTAAGAGAGTTGAGAAAACTGGAAAGATCCAAGTCAGTAGCGGTGGATTTTGAAGAATACAGCTGGCTGAAGAATTCCACAAATCTTTTATTAATCAGCTCAGGATCAGTAATTGCTTCATTAGTAAAGGAGTCAATTTTATGTTAGGCCCGATGAGACAATGCCTTTGTCATTGTAGTTTAAGAAATCTAAAATCTTATTTGAAATGTATTCACAGAAAGTTTTGTCAGAAAAAAGAGCAGAGTTAAATTTTTAGTTAAATGATTGAGGCTGTAAATCAAAATCTATTTTCAATGGAAGTGGAACAGATCTAGTAGTTGAAACTGTTTTCATTGAGGATCTGTCTATAATAGAATCAAGATAGCAATTTAAATCACCACCAATTATTATATCAAAGTTGTTATATAATGAAATTAGATCAAATGTTTTGGGGGAAAAAAAATCTGGACAGTTCATTAGAGATCGTTAGAGTGAAGTTGGGCTTCCTGTAGAAATACGATTTCGGAGGATAAATACCTCAAATCTGACATGACCTTACCATGTTTCAGAGTGCTGCCTAAGCCCCTACAGTTCCATGTTGTAAAGGTTAAAGGACACGTTCCTGGCCCAGTAGGACTGTTACCCTGAGAGATTGCTCAAGGTAGATTACATAAGAGAGATTACATAAGACTGGCATCACATCAAGAAAATCAAGGAAAATAGTAATGGTGAACGCCCCCAAAAATAAAAATAAGGCAGCGAAAAGAGGACAACAACTTTGGCCCAACCCAGTAAGCAAAAAGGAGACTGGAGAGTTCAGGAGCAGGAAAACAATAAAGATCTTGGATTGGATTGATTTATCATTTATGTTTATTATAAGCAGAGATTAATTGGATCTGTTTGTCTTGTAAAGTGTCATAAAATGATGTTTGTTGTGAATTGATGCTATATAAGTGAACAGAATTTAATTGATGGCACTTGAAAAATAGAAATAACAGGTTAGCATCCTTCCTGGATAAGAGATGATCACCTGTGACAAATACACTCTCTCACTGATTGCATGTGCTGAACTGTGGCATCTGTTCCATTATGTTATTTTGCAAATACATAGTGCTATCAATAGAATTGAAAGAAATGTTACAAAATTGCCTATTGCATCACACCAGTATCCTGATGTTTCTCTTGACTACATTACTAAGAGAAGGGAAGTTTCGAAATAGATGATGACATACTATTTCTTTCTCATCAGTATGGTGATTCTTCCTTCACAAGAGGGTCTGCACAATCATTTCTTTTTGAAAATGAACCCGCTTTTTTCATTTCAGGTGGTTAATAATTAAACTTGGCAATAACTAGCAATGAACTTGTTGTTCTACTGAGGTATATATTTTTTCATTCCTAACTGTCTTTACTGGTAGTTATTATGAAAGCAGCCTCTGTGTGCAGACTGGCACAACATTGTAATGACTTGTGGTTGTGGAGGACCCAAACACACACAGGAGGCAGGCAAATAATTTGAAGTGGATTTAATAAAATGTCAAAAGTTTACTTGCAAAAACTTGGGGCATAACAGATGAGACCACAGACAGGAAAAAATGGCAGCAGAGATGGAGGTGGCAGGAGAGTCCAGGAAGAAGTGGTTGAAAAGGTGAAGCCTAAATACTATGACTATGATTACTGGAGCGGTAACAGGTGATACTGATTAACTGAATGTGGAACATCTGTGGGGAAGAATAAACTGAGGGAGGAGAGATGAGAAATGGGGAAACACAATGTTAAATAAACAATAACTAAACCTAACCTAATAACTAGTGCCACTACAGACTAAAGCAACTGGAAATACAAGGCCAAAAGAGACAAAGTAAATCATTAACAGCAAACCAAACAGTAGTAGCTTGGTTTACTGCTGATGACAGATGCCATGTCAATGTTCATTTGTACCTGTCTGAAGGGGTTCTGTCGGAAATTATAGGTCATGAGGAAAAAGGTAGCTCTGATTTTTACATTTACATTTAAAACTAGTATATGGTTTGTGGTATTACCATTACTTTACTCCAAGAGTTGTCTAAATTTCATTTTCAGAAAAAGAAAACGTTATTTGAGGTTTTTTTTGTTTAAAATATAGGCAAACAGAACAGTCACCTTATGATTACATTTGTCTTTCTTTGCTTGATCATATTTAAAGCTCTGATCTTTATCTCCATATGGTTTGATAAGGTCAATGTGGGCTATGATAACTGGTTTATGCAATATTGATTCACTATCAAGCCTGAATGTTGCCAGACGGCGCCCAGCAGGTGGCCTTGAGGCAAAATTAATTTATCAGCAACTTTAATCGACAAGGACCTTTGGAATAAAGACAAACAGTGTGTCCTCAGGTAATCCAATAGAGACAGCCTCTGACACACTCTTGACGTCGTGGGAGCAGGTGTGTCTGTACTAGATCTGTCCATGTCAGTTTCTCTCTCCTTGTCTATAAAAGACCCATTTTGCAAAATGTGCATACTTGTTTTTGCTCAAGGACCAATGTTTGCAGCATTCGAGCCAGGACAGCAATAATCTTCATCCCCACTGCATCTCCATTTATTTCTTACACATCTTGTCTCCTCTCTACCTATGCACCCACCCTCCATACCTTGTAGCGGAGAGGATGAGTTATAGTGGTCGGAGTGATACTCCTGATAGATGAAGGTGAACTTAGCTTCGGCATACAACACAAGACTTTAGAGGACACGGAGGTTGCCATCCATCCTCCCAGCCACCTACATGTACCTAAACAATACACTCAACACTCTGTGGTGAATCTTTGTTATGCTCTGTGCAGTTTCACAAAATGGTAACACTCGACAATGACGCCATTAAATGTCACCATACAGTGCCTTTCAAAAGTATAAGGAATACAGTTGTTGAGAAGTTTAAAGCTGAGTGAGGTTATAATAATAATAATATCTAAAGCTCTAAAGGACCACTGTTTATTTAATCATCTGAAAACAGAGTACGGCACAATTGCAGACTCGCCAAGACATGGCCGTCAGCCTAAATTGAAAAGCCAGACAAGGAGAACATCAATCATAAGAGCAGACAAGAGCTTCATAGTAAAACTGGAGAAGGTGCTAGATCCACATTTCATGCTTGAGAATCTGTCTTGCATCACACAAATCTAACCTTTATATAGGACTGCCATGAACAAGTATATTGTTAAAAGAAAACAATAAAAGTCCTGTTTGGAGTTTGTCACAAGTCATTGTAGGTGACATGGCTAACATGTGAACAGGGGTGCTGTGATCAGATGAGACCAAAATGCAACATTTTTGCCTGCATGCAAATGTGAGATAGAAAGCAAACACTGCACACCACCCAACCTACACCATCTCCATGGCGAAACATGGTGATGACAGCATCATGACGTGGGGGCAGAGGTTTACCTGTGAACAGGACACCAACCCTAAACATACTGCTGGAGCTACAGTGGAATATTTTATGGAAAAGCAAATTCATGTTTTTGAATAGCTCAGAGGAGTTGAAAACCTATGCAAATAATAGCTGTGAGATTTTTTTTGTAAAAAGAAATTGAAAACAATTATTTTTTTTATTTTTCATTACTTTGTGTTTGTCATTACCTACATGTTCATGCTACAATTCACGCTATAAAATATATGACTTCAAAGCTTTTGAACGTTTCACAGATTTTCAATGAACAGTTTGGTTTGCCAAAATTACCTGTAGCAGCCCCCGACCCAAGAAGATTCCAGCAAATTTCTCCATTCAACCCCAGTCGCCAGTTTCTGTAATCAACCCAGTAACTCTTAAGTAAACATATCCCAGCTCTGGTGTTCAGGCAGTTCATCTTGTCACGCTTTAAAGGACTCCCCTTCTGCTAGTATTATCAGTGTCCTACTTCAGTGTTGCGCCTGCTCCTTTATCAGGCATATGATAGTAGGGATGGCAAGCGGCACCGCCGGGACAGCCCCTGAGTCCCACTTTCTTATCCTGCGCACCCAGGTGTGGCCCTCTCCTGCGTTTGCTATCGGCATTAAATTACATGCACCTTAAGTCCATTACCACTTCAAAAGGAGGTTGAGTGGAATCTTCCCATTAGTGCTTTGCTGCATGCAGTTGTGCTCTACCTGTTCCCACTAACGGGAAATAATTTATAATGGCAAATTCATTAGACTGCAAACAAATACCATATACAGGGGTTGGACAATGAAACTGAAACACCTGGTTTTAGACCACAATAATTTATTAGTATGGTGTAGGGCCTCCTTTTGCGGCCAATACAGCGTCAATTTGTCCTGGGAATGACTTATACAAGTCCTGCACAGTGGTCAGAGGGATTTTAAGCCATTCTTCTTGCAGGATAGTGGCCAGGTCACTACGTGATACTGGTGGAGGAAAACGTTGGATGACACACCAGCAAATTCTTTTTTGTCAGAAGGAGATCCTTTACCTTTGACTGACATGGACTGAGGTTTGGATCATAATATGTGTAAGCATCATTGATACATATGTTTACATATAAATGAAAGGACATATAGACTGAGAAAAATGGGCTTCAGGTAGAGTAAGTATGAAGCTCAAGAGGAGAAAGTTACCACAGCTGTCAGCAGAGTTGATCTGCGTGTCATCATGGCTGCTATGTTAGTTTACAATCCATCACTGGGGGGGAAATGTTCTGTCACCATCACTATGGAAACAGAACAGGGAAGTGCAGACAGCGCTGCCCCAGTGTAGACAGAGTGGCATGGAGCACACACATAAAATTGAAATTTCTACCATGTGAAGTAAAGAAATACAGAGAGAGAGAGAGAGAAACGCAGAGATATGCCTGGTTGGACAAGCGATGCAATGCTTGACTGAAATGATTAAATTGTTACTGGCAGCTGAAGTGTGTCTGTGTACGCATATGTAAGAGCATATATTCCTCCATGCTACGTGTGCGTGCGTGCGTGCTTGTGTGTGTGTGTGTTTATGTTTTTGGTGAGTCAGTGCTGAAGGAATGAAAGCATCTTTTGGTGTCATAAAGATTATAGTTTCAAACTTTAGCTCCCGTCTTACTTTGAGTCCCAAAAAAAAACAGACTTGACCCCAAATGAAACAAATCTACTAAATATTTTCAGTGGGAAGCCTCATCCAATGCTGGCAAAGGATCTGGTCCGATGAAGGTATCAGACTTGGCTTGTGACTATTAGACAGTAAAAGAAAGAGAATTATACTCCACTTTCGGGAAAGGAGATCAGTATCAGATCAGACACAGTGCTCTGGTTCCAGTAACTGCTGCAAATGGGAACCCATTCCAATTTTTATATTTCACAACTTTTAATCAAGAAACAAGGCGAAGGAAAACAAAACACATGAAATATAAAAATGCACTGAAGAGCATAGAAAAATATCCAGAACAAAGGTTGCCACACTTTTAACTGTGTTTCTACAAGTTTCAGAAAATTAAATGAAAATAATTTTTAGGACCTTTGAAACACTATTATGATTTAAAGTTAAGTAATGGAGTGTATTCACACTTGCCACTTTTGGTCCACTTTATTCTACCAGAGTTCGTTTCCCCCTTGTCCAGACCTTTTGTGAATGTGAATACACTCAAGTGAGCCCTTGTCAATACCTGCTTCTGGTCCAGACCAAACAAGCAGACCAGAGGACTTTCCTGGTGTGAATACACCCTTTAATGACTTATGCAAAAAACATAATATGTAACCTAAAAACTAATTATTAACTCAATATTTTAAGTAAGTTTATTATGGCTTTCACCATCTATATTCCTCATTACTTTTACACCTTGTAAAGTGTACAATAATTAATATATATATATATATATATATATATATATATATATATATATATATAATACAATAATGATTTAAGCATACATTAGAAAATCATCTCTGAAGCCAAACTTTGATGAAAAAACCATCTGAAAGTAGCTGGTATTGGAAAATGTATCAAAAAAGATTAAATTTGTTTGCTTTGTGGCACCAGTGGCCTTTTTTTTGTAAGTTGACCAAGAGGAAATAGGTGGGAGACAGAGAGAGGAAGACATACCGCAAAGGTCAACGGACTGGGACTCGAAATGGTGACGGCTGCGTCAAGGACTGTAGCCTCAGTATATGGGTCATACCCCTGCATCACTGCCGCACCCCACAAGAATGTTTTTGACTGCAGCAGAATTTTATCTGGATTGTCACTACTCTAATATGGGTTTCTTTGGAAGGTATATTGTCTGGCTGTTTGCTTCCTTGCATTGTGATCCTTGCAGTTTTGCCGCAGCATAAAAACATATCCAAATCAGTCAGAACTACAACATACAGAACAAAGTTTTCCTGCCATTGCCTTTCTGAAAATTAAAATACAAATAGATTGAAAAGGCAAGAAATATAGTTAAAATTTTAAAACGCAACTTGATGAAAAGTCAGAACGACTATGAAAAACCTGGATGTACGTAAGACTTTTTAAGACCTAAAACAGGAATAATTATAACAATGGATGTTAGAAAATTTAAGACACTCTACAAATACCCTGTCAATGATCTATCATTATTATATCATTAATATTAATGACCCCATCGTCTGTAACGGTTTAAGAATACTAATGGAAAAAAATAGATTACATTGGAATTTCGTGAAAATATGCTGGTGAATAAGACTTTAAAATAAACCGAAATTTAAAAATGTTCATGCATAAAATAATTTTTGTAAATGTATAACAAAATAAACAGCTGTGTAGAAAGAAAGGTAATTTCATTTTTGTTTTCTTTAAATTTCAGTTCAAGCCATGTCAGTAAAAAGAAACCATTTCAGAGAACATTTTGCCCAATATAAATATAAGGTATTTTGATTTCTTCTTCTCTGAACGAGCATATGAGTGTGTTAGTTGCACACACAAATAATTTACTGAGGACCCCCATAGTTCTTGGAGCATGATTTGAGAAATGATTCACCAATCAGTGGATTGGTTTGGACTTTAGTAAAAATTTGATAAAGATTAGGGACAAATGTGTTGATGTATACAGTCACCGTTTACTGTATTTGGTACAATTGGTAAATCAGCCAATTGCAGGGCTGCTACTCAATACATTTAGGTATTTAGACATGGTAAAGACAACTTGCTTATGTTCAAACCAAGTATCAGAGGTAACGCGCTTTAAGTTACTTTGAATGTGGCATGGGGAATGAGAATTAGTGCCAGACTGGCTGGTCTAAGTATTTAAGAAACTCACTTTATGCACAACCATCTCTCAAGTATACAGAGAATTGTCCAAAAGAAGAAAATATACTTGCGTGGCAGATTTTTGGACAAGACTGCCTTGCTAATGTCAGAGGTTAGAGGAAAATGGGCAGACTGACTTAAGATGATAGAAAGACAAGAGTGTATTAATAAAAACAGTCATTCCAACCAATGTAAAAGGAATACAATGTCTGAACCTACAACATGCATCCTTGAAGCAGATGGGCCACAGCAGCGGAAGACCAAACCGAGCACCATTCCCATCAGATAACAGGGAACCAAGGCTGCAATTCACACAGGCTCACCAAAATTTAACTAATTACAGATTATAAGTATGTTGGCCCAGTGAGTCTCAGTTTATGCACAATTTAGATAGTTAATTCAGAATTTTGACTAAACAAGATGAATCCATCTTGCGATGTATCAGCAGTTAAGGCTCTTAGTGTTTTCCTAATGGTATGGGGGATAATCTCCGGGCATGCTTAGCACTAATTCAACATAATTTAAAAACCATAGTCTACCTAAGGACCATTTTTTTTTTCCTTTGCAAAAAACTATTGAACAACGTTTGGTGTGTACAAACAAATCCAACAGATGCCTGAGAAATTATTTTTAATGAAACTTGACTATCCACACTAAGCATTCATTAAAGTAATCATATGACTTATTCTCTCAGGTTGTTGATCTGTTGAATTCTATACCATATATAAATATTTACAAAACATGGATAAATTAGTTTTTTGTTTTTTTTATCTCATTTAGTGCCAGATTCTGGTAGCATTCTGGGTTGGCTCTGGTTGCAGTTGCCCTTACATTGTGCAAAACAAAGGTTCTCATTCACTAAATGCAAACTTACTCTTGTTTCCCCAATATAAAGAGGCATCAGCATATTTGAGCTGTTCTGCAGGGCTCATTTAAAGGGCCTGGTGCACAAGATGCCTTATTTTTCCACAGGCTGTGCTTCCTGCTGATAATTATTCTGCAGGCTTTGCACACAATCCAACATGCTCAGCTCAACAGTGAGCTGCCTGTGGATTCTCTCCAGCTGTAATCCATGATTCTTGTGTCTTTGGGGGATTATCAGGGGTTGTTCGAGTGCCTGACTGCAGGAGTTTTCTGATACACAAAAGACGAGGCATTCAAACGAGCCATGCAAAAGAGAAGATGAGATCAGCTGTGTCTACATCAGCATTATCCACAATATCCAAATAGTCATTTTTACAAATCCCAAAGACAAATGGACTAAAATTAAACGATAAACACAGGGTAGTGCTCATGGCTTTCAGATATCAGCTCAGTTTGGATATTCTAGTTGAAACAATAGAATTAACGCAGGACTGAAACATTTCAGAGTTTTTGAATGGCAGAATATGCTTCATAGCTGGTACAATGATCTGATGTTATCTCATTTTAAACTTCCATAGCAGCTTTTAGTTTCAGGGTAAACAATTGCAGTCTTGGCAGTGGGTACTAGACAAACTGTTTTGCATTATTTTCCTAAACAGATCTCTGTTTCACTTAAATATGCCAACAAACAATATTGTTTTGCCACTATGACTTCTGCCATGTTTGCAACATCTCACTTTAGAAAGATTATCCTCTATGTAATCTCTCTCGATAAGCCTTTTAAAAAAAATCAACTTCCCTCTTAGTTTTGTTACAGAATTATCAGTGATTTTACACAAGACATCATCAACCCTTTGCCAATGGAACTCATGTTCAGGGGTTTCCTTGGCAGCTCTTTAATAAGGTGTGAGCTTCCCGGAGTGTAAGTTATGTTTCAGGGGGAGGAGAGATTTGAGGTTCTGGGTTGAGTTCGCTGCCATCCTTCTCTCTTTACTCTCTGTGGGAGCTAAGCAGTGTGATGGATTAGGTATAAAGAGTATCCACTGGTTTAGTGGTTGGTCCAAGGCAGCCTGAGGAGAGGTTTTAATCATATTTACCTCCTCATTACCCTTCCGTCTGCTGACTTAGTTCTGTGCTGGTATATCAGTAGGGGGCAAACCCCGCTATCTTCTATTCAGTTTATTCAATTCAGTTTATTTATATAGTGCCAATTCACAATACGTTGTATCAAGGCACTTCACAAAAGTCAGGTACATACATTCCAATTAATCCTAACCATTGAACAGTGCAGTTCAGTTATTTATTCAAATTGGATAAAAACTTTTTCTATCTAAGGAAGCCCAGCAGATTGCATCGAGTCAGAGATTTGTAGCAGTCACTCCTCCTGGATGAGCATGTAGCGATAGTGGACAGTCACTGGCGTTGACTTTGCCGCAATCCCTCATACTGAGCATGCATGTAGCGACAGTGGAGAGGAAAAACTCCCTTTTAACAGGAAGAAACCTCCAGCAGAACCAGGCTCAGTGTGAGCGGCCATCTGCCACGACCGAGAACAAAGAAGCACTGATCCAGGAGTACTTTCTATGGCAAGATATGGCAATGGTAAATGTTAGTGGATGTAGCTCCTTTAGTCGTTTCATCTAGAAAGAAAGAACAGATAAACTTTGAGTCAGTTTTCAAGGATAGAGTCTGAAAGAGAGCACATAGAATTAGTTACAGTAAAAGCTCAGTCAATTGCTATATCTAGGAAAGAGAAAGGGTTAAACACTGAAAGACAGGGCCATGTGGATCATCTGTAGAAGGTGAGCATTAAATTCTTAACAGCAGAGGTTTGGACAACGCCCCTCTCCAGAAAGGTGTCACAGATAGACACAGAGTCAGGCCAGGTGTATCTTCTAGGAAGAGAAAAGAGAGAGAACATAAAGTTAAAAACTGAAATAACAGCAAATTATGCAAAATTAAAGTAGTGTGAGAATGTAGTGAAGAGGGTGAAATGGGCATGACCTTCAACAGCCTAAGCCTATAGCAGCATAACTAAAGAGATAGTTTCAGTTTATTTATTTATATAGCGCTTATTTACAACAATGTCGTCTCAAGGCACCTCACAAAGGGTCCAGAACGGCGCAGGGCTGCCGGGGCGGCAAGACCAAACCACCAAGTGCCAGAGTCCGGCCAACCCAGAACGTGCCACGTGTAGGGGCACTAAGTAAAATAATAAACTGATAAAGTTTGTCTATCTAGAGCCCACTGATGGCCATTGTTATACTAAAAACTACAAGGATCGGGATACCTCTCTCTGTTTGACTAATTATAACCATTGGAAAAGAGAAGGGGTCATTCAGGTAGCAGAAATGGAGGGTGTGTTTGCACCTCAACCATAACTGAGCCGGTTTAGGCTAAACCTGACTCCCCCTTACTCCATCCAACAGGGAGGGAGAAAGGCGGAGATAAAAAAATAAGGAAGATAGCCTAAGCCACTCCAACTATAAGTTTTATCAAAAAGGAACGTTTTAAGCCTAGCCTCAAAAGTAGACAGGGTGTCTGCCTCACGGACCAAAACCGGGAGCAGCTTCCACAGGAGTGGAGCTCGATAATTAAGGATCTGCCTCCCATTCTACTTTTAGAGACTAGGAACCACCAGTAAACCTGCAATCTGAGAACGAAGAGCTCTGTTAGGAACATATAGAACAATCAGATCTCTGATGTATGATGGAGCTAGATCATTAAGGGCTTTATATGTGAGGAGGAAAATTTTTAATTATATTCTGGATTTAACATGGAGCCAATGAAGGGAAGCTAAAATAGGAGAAATATGATCTCTCTTTTTAATTTTCATCAGAACTCTTGCTGCAGCATTTTGAACCAGCTGAAGGCTTTTAACTGCATTTTGTGGACTTCCTGATAGTAAAGAATTACAATAGTCCAGCCTTGAAGTAACAAATGCATGGACTAGTTTTTCAGCGTCACTCCTGGATAGGATATTTCTAATTTTGGCAATGTTCCAGAGGTGAAAGAAGGAAATCCTAGAAACCTGTTTAATATGGGATTTAAATGACATGTCCTGGTCAAAAATAACACAAAGGTTTTTTACTTTATTACCGGAGGTCAATTTAATGCCATCCAGGTTAAGTGATTGACTAACCAGTTTCTTTTTTAAAGACTCCGGTCCAAAGACAACAACTCCTGTCTGGTCTGGATTTAGAAGCAAAAAATGTAAAGTCATCTAAGTTTTTATGTCTTCAAGACATGCTTGTAGTCTATCTAACTGGTTGGTTTCATCAGGATTCATGAATAAGTAAAGCTGAGTATCATCAGTGTAACAGTGAAAATTTATCCAATGCTGCCTGATAATTTGACCTATTGGAAGCATATATATAGTAAAGAGAATTGGCCCAAGTACTGAACCCTGTGGTACTCCACAATTAACCCTGGAGTTTAAAGATGATTTATCATTTAAATGAACAAACTGGAATCTGTCAGAAAAATAAGATTTAAACCAGCCTAGCGCTGTTCCCCTGATCCCTACAACATATTCCAGCCTTTCTAAGAGAATATTATGATCGACTGTATCAAATGCAGCACTGAGATCTAAGAGGACAAGTACAGACACAAGTCCGTCACCCAGGCAGCCTGAGGCCCCGGCTGCGTGGGGTCTGCTGAAGGACTGCTACGGGGAACTACCCTCGGTGGCTCCGTGCTGGCTATGTGCTGGTTTTTCAACAGTGCGGAGCCGGGCCTCCAATTCCGACACCCTCACCTCCAAAGCTACAAAAATGCTACATTTATTACACGTACCATTATCTCTAAAGGAGGCAGAGGAGTAACTGAACATCTGACACAGAGAGCAGGAGAGAGGAGGTGACTCAGAGAGAAACAGCAGAATGGGTTTCCATGGTGGAGCTAAAGCTAACGCTAAGCTAGCGACCCCTTACCATTACTAGAAAAACCGTGTAAAACACGGAGAGTCCCCAAACATTAAATGCAGCAACAGAAAGTATGTGTTTTAACGTGCTTATGTATTAGAACAAGTAAGAGGTATCGCAGTAGAGAGAAATCAGATCAAACGAGAGAGCTTCACACACCAATCAATCCACCGAGTGCAACAGCGAAGTGCAACCACGCCTTCCAGCAGTCGGAGCTCCACACTAGGACTGCACTCCTTGTCCCCTAAGAACAACAACTGATTGAATATCATAAACTAGTAAGGCTCCCTTTTACCTTGGTTTATTGTGGTTTCACCAGTCGTAATGGCAAAAGGAGAAAATCACATTGCAAAAAATTCCCTGATAGATTTCTGCTAAACCAAAAAAATATTTTAATAATAAACAAGAGCCCTTCCTCTACAGGAAGAATAATATTCTAATTTTTGCTGCACAGTTTAGAACATAATTCATAAAATGCAGAGTGACATTGATAATGTTGTGTTTGGGATAGACGACTGGTCCTGTTTTCCGAGGAAACATGCTGGAAGTGTGCTGTGAGGCAGTGGTGCCTATCATCCTCTTATCTGTCTTCATCCTACTTTACCAACATCTTAACAAATACAGTCTCAAAGTACCATTTCAATTAAAATAATAATGATAATTATTGCTTACAGCTAATGAAAAAAACCCAGAGAAAGACTAGGTGAGTCATAAAAGGTAATTGCTAAAGACGCTGGATACTCAGAGTACTGTATGCAAGTGTAAGAATGAAAAGTTGAGTGGAAGAAAAAGGTGGTAGAAAAGATGCCCAAGAACAGGGATAACTGAAGCCTTCAGAGGATTGTGATGCAAAGCTAAGTCAGAAATCTGGTGAAGATTCTCAAGAGGTTGACTGTGGCTGGAGTAAGTGTTTTAAGAGTCCTTATGTCAGATGGAAGTAAATTTTGCATTTCATTTGAAAGTCAAGGTCTTAGACTCAATAGATTGGAGAGGCACAGAATCCTATAATATAATATAGGGAGCCATGTCATCTATTGATGTCGGTCCACTGTGTTTTATCAAATATGCTGTCACTGCAGCTGTCCACCAGGATATTTTAAGGTACTTCATGTTTCTCTCTGGTGACAAGCTTAATGTAGATGGTGATTTCATTTTCCAGCAGGACTTGAGACCTGGGCTTCTATATCACCTCAGTGTATACATTGAACACAATACATCAACATATTTTTCAGTAAAATTGAAAATTATTATTAAGTTTTTATTAGGTGTTAAAATTAAACTAAAAAAAATAAATGTATGAAATAAATCAATTTGTGTGTAGTGAATAAATACAAGAAATAAGTTTAGGTTTTGAACTGAATTGCCAAAATAAATAAACTCTTTCATATTCTAATTGACTGGGATGCACCTAAATGTTTAAGTAAGGGTTTACGCAGTTACCAATGCGCTGTAAAGTTTCACTTCCCTTCCTTTCAGTGTTTTTGTTCTCATGGCCCAGGTGTTTTTACACCTCGGGGTTTGAATCTTGTATTGTTAATGGGACTTATTAAGGAGTGTATTGTGCTGCTGTGTTCAGATTTTGTTGGCAAGTGGGATTTATCTTTAAGGGCTAGCAGCAGAGTAAAATCAACACTTTCATAATAAAGAAAATAAAAATTTGTTATTGTTGCAGCTTGGTGTTTCTTCTGTCATACCTTTGTTGTCGATGTGGACTTTCCTTATTTGCCCTACAATTCAATATTTCCTTTTATTGTTCTGCTTTCTATTCCCCAGCAGTAAATAATCTCTCTGACTCATTTGTCATTTTCTTCTTTTCTTTTTATTTTGTTACCTTTTCACAGAAGCATCTACCTGTTTGTTGCTATGAGCAATGGTGAAGGGGCTAATTGCATTTCCCGCAACCTTGTTAATGACAGTGTTGTAATGGCTTTCAGCTATTATTGAATTGACTTTCAACATTGCCATTTGAGTTTACACAACTGCCATTTGCTTAAAAGCTTTGCCTCTGTTCTTCTGGACAAGCCGGCGTGGTTTAATGTGTGCATGTGATAACAGGTTTGTTTCTGTGAATAAAATTAGCTTCCAGAGTACTCCAGGGGGACAGAGTTTTCAAGTGTGTTTTGGTTTTAGAGCAGGAGGTAATGTTTTATGAACTATACAGGTGTCACTGCAGTTTGCCACTGGAAAACTAACACGGAGTGGAAAACTTTTAAATACGGTGCTCTGTATTAAGAATTAGTAAAACTCTACTACTTTTCACATTTCAACTGAATATGACCTCAAGCTTCATTTTGTCTTTACACGCTTCATTCACCCGATCACACTCACACTTAATGCGTGCACATTCATATGGTAGGCATGTTGATTTTAAGTGCCTTGCCCAGGGGCACATTGAGATGTGACACGGGGAAGCTGGTTGTCTTGCAAACCCATTGATTGCAAGACGACTACTCTACCCACTGAGCCACTAAGCATGTGTGACGATTTTGTGCAGAGCATGAAATAGTTAAATCCCTCCTTGTCTGGCTTGTCTATGCAGGTGGTTGGCCATATCTTGGTAGGGTACCAGGTGCACTATACTCTTTCTATTTCTGGATGGTGAACTGACCATTGAAATGTTCTAAGTTTGGGATATTGTTTTATAACCAGACCCTCCCTGATTTAAACTTCATTATCAATATCTACATGCTCCCCCTAGCGTAGATTATAACAAACAACAAGATAAGGTTACCTTAACTACGCAGATGGCACAGCCATATATTACAATGTCACAGGGTGACAACAAACAGTGTCTTCACAGGTCTGCCCAGAATGTCAATTAGACAGCAGCAGCTGATTCAGAACGCTGCTGCCCATGTCCTCACTAAAACTAAGAAAGTAGAGCACATCACCACAGTTCAGAGTCCCTGAGTTCTTTTAAATTAACCCTTTATGCAGAGATGCCTTTGACTGTTCAACATCATTAATTTAAATCTGTAGTCCAACTTTTCTTTACTTTCATTCATTATGCCAATGCAATGTGTTTTTTCCTATGTGTTTTTTGTCTTATGTTATCCTACTGGTACTTGTTGTTTTCCACTTTATCTGGGACTGGGTCGTGGAGCAGACTTAGTAGAGACTTCCCTCTCCCCAGACACCTCCTCCATCTCCTCTGGGGGGAGCCCAAGGTGTTCCCAGGCCAGCCAAGAGACATAGTCCCTCCTGGGTCACCCCCTGGGCCTTCTACCAGTGGGACATGCCTGGTAAACCTCCTGAAGAAGTTATTCAGGAGGTATCCAAAACAGTTGCACAATCCACTTTAACTGACTTCTCTCAATGAGGAGAAGCAGCGTCTCTACTTCAAGCTCCTCCCGGATGGCTGAGCTCCTCACCCTATCTGTAAGGGTGTGCGAACCCACCCTGCAGAGGAGGCTCATTTCAGCTGCTTGTATCTGTATCTTTTCTTATGTTTTCATCATGTAAAGCACTTTGAATTATCTTGTTGCTGAAATGTGCTATACAAATAAACCTGCCTTGCCTTCTCAACAAATGTATTCCTTTAGTGCTTGTTTACAAATGTTCTCTAACAAAACTCAGATGTATTTAGACTTGAGATTACATACAGACGGACTTTGTTTATAATTATGGGACCTTTGCAGGTACCTTGTTAGACTAGATAATATTTAGGGGTTTAAGAAAAAAGCAGTCTGCATACCTTTTGACTTATATTTATAAAATAAATTTCAAAGCAATTTAACCTTTTATTTACACTTCACATATAAACTCTACTATCAACTAAAAATCTTAATAAAATGTTTGTGCTATTAAAACGTTTGCAAGGCACTGCACTTAAACACCCTGAATAGTTTTGTTTTTTAATTTCAGCTTGGAGAAGTAGATCTGACAATATGTCACAACTTGGATATTTAATTTGAAAGAAGCTGCTTTTAAGAGGGATACCAGCACAGATGGTATCATCATATTAGCAAGTAACAGTGATGTCAACTATTTCCTTTTCCACATATATTAGGCAAAATTATGAAAGAGTTGTGACCATGAGTGTTGTAAATATACAATATTGCAGCAGATCAAGGGCAATGGCCAACCAGGAAAAAAACAGATGGATTTCTACCATCAAAAAGTGGTGACTGTGTATTGACACATTTATGTCAGTCGGGTTCTTTGTCTGCATTTTCTTTAGTCCCACAATATATTAGTCTTTAGGTCAAAGGTTATGCTCCTCCACTGAATATAAAGTTCTTGTTCTGATCTATGGGGGTTTCTTAGTTTATTTTACTTTTCCATTACGGCCGTGACAATAGAGAAAGTTTATCATGAGTTTAGGCTTCCAACCAATTAGAGAGTCAAGATAAAAACAGCTGCTGGGATGAACTCTTTCAGAGTAATCCTTAAATTTTGTATTGTGCTATATGGTGAGAGTGAAGCAGAAAAGTACAAGGACCTGAATAAAATGGATCTGATGGGTCTCAAACTCTGCTATACAAGCTTCCCTATAGCCTGTATTTTGGCTGAGTCAGAAGTGTCTAATGTGCGAATTGTCATATTAGTTTGCTAAGACATCAACCATCACATACATTAATACATATATTATACATATATACATATAAGGTCTAAATCAAATTTATTGACTTGATTTTGAGCCTTAGTTGTGAAAAAGCAATGAAGATTAGAGTAGTTACTATATCTTACTTGCTGGTGTGAGACCAAGTTGGATAATAAATCCAACCTGATTCGTGCTGCAAAAAACCAGAAAGAATCAAATATTTCATTTGGGCCCTTTTTATCTTTCTTTTGAATCAAGCTGCACAAAAGTTAATTTAGTTCATTTAGTTTTGGTAGGCTTAAAGCAGTGAACACGGCAAGTTACGAATTTCCACTTTTTAGAACATGAATAAAGGCGGAACAAAAACAGTCTGCATAAATGTAGGCTTTTATCCTTGATTTCAACCGAGAGGCTTTGTATTCAGACCCCCAAATCTGTGCAGAGAATGGCGATTGATTGTAAATCATGATTCTACTGTAAAGATTTACACTGAGGACCTGAAATTTCAGCCGCAACACGGGAGCACAGGAGCAAGTGTTAAGAAAATAGGCTTATTGAGCTGTAAGCAGGTTTTACGGTTCTGGATTCAGATCACCGCTTGTACCTCTGTGGGGAGAAGGAACAGGTTGGTGACTTGAACTTCAATAGAAAAAGTGTGAGCTTGCAATGATCAGCTTCACTAACCTGTAGTGCAGAGAAGTAGGTGGGGAAGCAGCTGCTATGGTGATGTCAGAGTGGGTGAGGAAAAGAGGAAGATAGCCTGATATGTTGTGAAGGATCCTTTCAACACTCCTCTTCAGTCTTTGTGCCGTTACAACGGACGCACCGCAGACACAAAACAACTCCACAATCAAATCCCTAATCTGAAACCCAAAGACCTCAATAAAGAGGCAATGATCATTCACAAGGAGGCAGATGGAGATATGCTTAGCAAAGGGTTCAGGCAAAGATCAGAGTCGGAGATCAGAACGAGGCCTCTGTGTACAGATATCAGATGAGCAGTAGAGATCCATCATGGGCAATGCAAGGATTGAATAATCCAAGGCCATAAACGTGGTAAATAACAAAGAGACACATGGGAGCAGGAAAAGAACGCTGGACTTCTACTGGCACAGGGTGGTTGATAATCTGCCAGTAAGGCAAGGGCTAAGGAAACTTATGAAACCCTGTGCACAGGTGAAACAAAGAGGCAATTAGGCTGGGCACAGGTGGGCTGAATGAGACAGACTGAGAACAGAGGAACATGGCAGGAGGAACGTGGAGACATAAAAACAAAAATAAACCCAAGCATGGCATGCAAAACAATGAGTTGCACACTTTAACATCAGTTGCTGTGCTAAAGTTCACTGCAATAAACCTTCAAAGTAACTGAGGAGCATCTAAAATAATGACCCTTTTTATCTCTGTGATTAAACTAAATATATTTAGTGAAATGTGAAAGCATCCTCCATTCTTTGTTTACATTACCTAAAGCTGAAATTAAATTACTCTTGCTACTGCCCTTTGCATAGTAAACATAATGTATTTTTTTTGTGACAGTGAAGACTCAAAAAATTTTATCCAAAGGTAATATACAACATATTGCAAGGGTATTGTGTGGTAATGCTTTGAAATATATGTGAAAAGATATGAATCTAAGGAAAAGCAACTTAAAGGCTGATTATCTGGTATTTGCGTTATGCTCTATGTGATCACTTGTTACCTTGGAAGGATTAAGTGGGTATAAAAATTTGCCCTGAGCATTTTACATCCATATCTAAAAACAATATATGTACTTACATATGCAAAGTAACATCTGAGAACATAATAGTGATACATTTTGTGAAATTGTACATAAAACTGGTATGTGGGATATGTGAAATATAAAAAAACATTTTGCTCATGGGAAACCAGTTTTTGGAATATGTTGATGATGGGATTACATGTGGTTCCAATTTGAAACTGATTTAAATACATCTAAAGTAGTAAATAAGGTGAACTTATTTGGTGCTTTTCTAATCATATCAACCACTTAGAGTGCTTTAACTGTACAGGTCTCATTCACCCGGCTATACTCACAAATGCTCACTCATTTGCATAAGCAGATCACTAGGTGTCAGAGTTAGACACACCAATAAACTAAGAGAAGGTATGCAATGAAGACGCAAGCGAGTTAAAGTTATCTTTGGCTGGCCAGGGAGAGACAGTCCATTCTCTCAGAGGAGCTGCCCCTGTGTCACAGCCTTTTATTAAAGAAAGGAAAAAACACTCATGTTACAGCATCGCAGATGTAGCTACACACAGTTTCACAAACACAAGTCCTACTGAACAAAACTGGTTCTGTCCAGATACTGATACAGCACACACGTCCACATCTGGCACTCAAGGACACGAAGATTGGCTGGGGTGCAAATAGTACTCTTCCCAGAACTCCTCCGCACGCACACAAGTTCCTGCTCAGTCTGCATAGCAACCACCCAAATGCAACTCTAAGACAAAATGACAATCTGTTAATAGTTCATAAAAGTACTTGAAAGATAAATGTGAAAAGTATTCAAACCACTTCTATAAAAGTTCACCAAACTAAATAAATGAAAATGTCTTTTATTGGTAAATCATAAGGATAAAGAACCTTTTTAAACTAAGCAATGATAATTTATGTACAAATCTTCCAACACTAGGCAAGAAGATGCCCCAGGAAGTGGGGGAAGTTGGAATCAAACTCAGAATCTACTGATTAGAACTACTCCTCTCACAGGGACATAGCCGTCCCACATGACAGCCCTGGGATGAGAGTGCCATGAGGCAAACCCACCTATACAAAGGTGCAACTATGACTCTCGGATAGACCATCAATTTTTGGGGAGTTTTAATGAAATGGTGTTAGTGACAGTTCTTTAAATTCCAATTATTTATCTGTCCTGAGATTCAAATATGTCAGCCAACAAAGGCTAGGTTTCTCCAAAACCATTTTACTAAATGGAAGAATTTTATTTTATATGGATATGAACACAACTGTCTTAAGTGTCAGCTTTTATGCCATTTTTACCAAAGAATTCATTCTAAGTTGAGTGTAAGATTTCACATGTGAAATGCTTGCCACATGAGTCAGTTGTGGAAATTACACAGTGTAGTAAAAAACTATAGAAAAACTCAAAAAACATTCAACATGTAAAATGTTTTCTGAGATGCTTTATATGTGTAATTATATAATCTAGATGTATTTCACATGTGGAAATTATATTGTGTAGACACATGTGAAACCCAAAATATAATTTCCACATGTGAGACCCATGTTGGGTTTCACATGTGGAAATTATATTTTGTAACAACAGAGAAAGCAAATGAGGAAACCTTCTAGATGTAAAATGTTTTTCCACATTTTGCACGTGTGTAATATATCACTACATGTTTGTTTTTTTTCCACAGGTGATAGAAATGAGATTAACATTGAAACGTTTGGGTTTGTTAAATCTACCTATGAGTATAAATAAAGTTGTATGATTGATTGATTGATAAACCTTTTTCTGTTTATTGACATGTACTTTGGGTAGTTGATCAAGTCTATCTTGACTGTGTGTTTTGAGAGGCTTTGGTGTTCTTTGATGTGTAAGTGTATGTATGTGATTGACAGTGTTGCCTGTTGTGTGTGACAGGGTGACAAAGTGTCCTGATCCCTTAGATGGTCCTGCATCCCTACGTTTTTCCTCTGTCCCACTTGGCTTCCCTCATCTCTTACTCCACATTTATCTTACTCCCCTCCCCAGCTGGGGGAAAAGAAATGTCTGTTTTCCTAATGTCACATCTTTTTTCTTGTCTTTTAAGTGTTTATCGGCATTAACTATCCCAGAGTCCCATTCCATTCCCTCTGTCATTCTTTGTCACCACGGGAGTGCTACACTTCTCCCTGCAGAGGACTCAGAGTGAGATAGTCTTCAACAACTGTGCTAGAGCGGCATTTATCCTCTTTAACCTTGCTCACTAATGTTGTACCTTAACAAGCAGAGCAATAATAGCATTTTCCGAGGGAGAAAATTAAATGAGTTGCATCAGGTGGTATAGGATTGATTTTCAAATGACAAAACAGGTTGAATCTCAGAATATGTTTGATTTCCAAGATGAATACTTTTACTCTTTTGCATCATGGTGTGCTTCCTTGCACTTGTCCTGTGACCTGTAAATCACTCCCTGGTACCCATCATAGAAGATCCTCTAGTCTATTAACTACACCTTAAGAAAATGTTGAGGCTTTGCTACAAGAATTTCTGATTCTAAAGTTTGCACCCTCACAAACTCATTGGTGGGGGATCAAGGGACTGAGAGCAGTGTTGTTGCATAGAGCAATGGCGGTATGATGTATAAGCTTATACTTTTATAAGTAAAAATATGATGCAATAAAACATATGGAGAAACTTGTTTACATCAAGAATATGGTTTTGCAATGGGAGCTTTTTTCTTACATATCTTTGAGATGTTTCTAATTTCTAATCCAGCAAAATCACTGCTAGTTCAAATTGTTCCACAGACCTTTGAAGTAATTCTTTACTGATAAAATGGCTATTTTGTTTAACAAATTTATTTGGAAAAACTCCCACAAATCTTTTATGGCAAAACACTGGTATGCAGTTTACATCAGAAAAATCAAGATATCTAGAGTCATATTAAGTAACTTAGAATGTGCTTTCCTATGAGCCCCATATGTAATATTTAAAGTACCTTTTTTAAAATAAAAATTGTTGGCAGATATTAAACATATTTTTCATTAAGCTCACATTTATTGTATTAAAGAATGTTTTGATGTACTACTCTTATCTTAGATGTCTTGTTTTCATTTGCTGTAAATAGAAAATCTACATAATTAACAGAAATAAAGGCTAAAAAGACATCCGTTTGTGTTTAATTATTCTATATTATGTGTTTCACTTTGTGAATCTAATTAATGAAATTGAATATGACTGCAAAGGTTGTGGGGGACAAACAGTGTTTGCTGTCATTCATTGACCTGGTTTCAGTTACAAGTAAGAATTTTCCCACAGAATATTTAGTTTAATCATGCTCAGCAGTCAGCTGTACAAAGCATTACAATGACAAAGGAAATGTGGATTTTCACTGTTTCATAAACAATATCCCACCTAAAGTAAAGGAATTTCAGCAACTTAATAAGAAAATTGGTAGATAACTGTCCTGAGATAACTGGCCAGTTATCTCAGGACGTGTAGTGACAATTTTGTCCGGGTATATTAAACGTAGCTGGGCTAAAACTAATTTGATTATCAAGTCAATCAATTCACCTTCAGAGTAAAATACTCTTGGTTCTCAAATAGTTAGCTATTGTGATAACTTTCACATTACCTAGTTTCCAGTAGAAATTACCTTCTAAGTATTACAAATGTCTCCACGGTCCACCATCTCATGTTATAATTATATTTTGCAATGTGTCAAAGGAGGCATACTGAGTTTTTATTTTTTATTTTCTGTAAGTTACAATTGTCGTTACAAATCACATTTATGGTTACAAACTAAAACTTAGCATATGATTAGTAAATTCTGAAACAGTTGTTTAATTTATTTACCTAGCAGAATTAGAAGCTGCAAATCAGAAGCTAACTACGGTGTGTGTTTTTCACTTGAAAGAGCTGTGAACTTTGTTGATTAGCCTTATATGAGTTTACATTTACCAGATAAATGGCTGTTGGGGAGTATTTCCTCTGAATGGCTAAGGAGAGGCCACACCAGGTTAAAAATAAATTAGTCATTGTTTTTAAGAAGCTCATAAATATATCTTCACTTCATATCAGATCCATTTATATTTAGTTTTTGCATTCTCTTGATGTCCAAACAGGAAAAAGTTGTATTATTTTAACAGTTAATTTATGTAGACTTCAGAGTGCACAGAATGTGAATATCTCCTTAGTTTTCTGTCAGGTTTCAATCATCTGCTTCTTTTATATAGAAATAAATCTTCCATTGGATACACTAGAAAGACTGTATTCTTGGTTTTATTGATTGGAAAAGTTAAGATACTAAAGATGAAGCTTTTCACCTTCCCTCTCATTTGTTATCTTAAATATGTTTCCCAAAATAATCAAATTGTTTATTTGACTAATTCCTAGTGATAACAGAATAAAATGACACTTAAAAGAAATGGTAAAAACAATTTGCCTCCATTTAAATATTCAAGAAAATAGTTGTCAAGTTTAATACATTAATTAAAAGACGATTTAGATGCACCCAGCTCTACTTTAGACCAAAGATTGTTGGATATTTGTGGTTCTAATGAAATTCTGTGGTTTTGTGAAATTAAGAAGCAAAAAACATTAAAATATTACATTTCAATGTATTCGATTTCAATACAAAAGTTTCCACCTCCATCTACTGTGATGGGGGCCAAATATGCACCATTCTGTAATTGTATTCAAAAATTCCAACTAAGTAGCCACAAATGGCCCCAAGACACCCCTGCCTTAGACAGTTAGGTAGCAACTACTATAGCTGGTTTGGTGGTTCTGTTTCTCCTGTTCAGCCATTATATATATATGTATTTATATTTTTTAAATCTTTTAATTCAAGATGAGCTGAAAAAGTTTCTATATTTGGTTGACACAGACAGTAAACCTTTTAATATCTTAAACACCCCTAGATGCTTCAAATTCCTTCAGAATTGTTTATTTGCATTAGAAAGACTGGGAGTGAAAGTGTCATTTTATTTGCAATAGATCTGACCAACATACAGAGAACACTCCGGAGAACAGAATGAGTAAAAGGTTGTTTATTTGGAAGATGATAATCAGGAACGTAATGGTCGAAAGTCTCACTGTATGGAGAGAGGGGAAGAGATTGAGTGAATACAGGGAAACGGAAAATATACGAAACTAAGAACAATAAACTAAAATGATTGTGAGTTTGGCTTACTAGGTCGCTGTGGTCAGGACGCCAGGGGTAGAGAGATTCAGGATCCAGGTTAAATGAAGGTGAGTCCATAGAAGGTTTCTTGGGTGCTGTTCAGTGTGAGCTCGGAGCGGACAGGAATGAGTTCGGTGTGCAGATGCTTACGTTGGAGGGTGGACAGGTTACGCTTACGGCTTGGTCCAGGAGACGACGGGAGCAGGAACCTGCCAGCTTGATGTTAATCCAAACAAAGACTGGAGATAGGATATGAAATCCACAGAGCATAGATAGGCTTGATCATCCAGAGTAACTTCCGGAGATGTAGTCAGTACACAGTGACATAGATCCAAAGCTTAGGCTTTCTAAATCTGCAAAAGGAGCAAAGACAAAGTTACACAAGGTCGAAGAACGAAGCATAAACTTAGTGTTTGGCTCAAGCTTGTACCACTGGTGGCAAAAACACTCTGGCAGCGAAGTGCTGGCAGCCTCCTACTTAAGTACTCCTCAGAGTAATCAGTGGAAATATGTCACACCTGTCACCCAGCACATGAGCACATGTAGCAAGCACAAAAACACAAACACAACCCAGATCCTTAAATTGGAAAGCAATTGATAAAATAGAAAACAATTATTATTCATGAAATTTCATTTCATTTAAGTCACTCGTTATGAAATTTTAAACAGTTATTATTACTACTACTTAGCATATTATTTTATGTGATTGGGTTGGCCGCTGTCATCGAGTGGTGCATGTGTGATTTCCATTTAATGGAAGACATAAAGCTGAATTACTGTTGAAGGCAGTAGGCTGGCTCTAGTTTAGCTGTGAATCTTAAATTTCAATTGAATTGATTTGAGGGTTAGAATGCATTGAACAAAGCACTGACGGAAGATTACGTATTCAGTCCTTTTTTTTACTTATTTCCCTTTACTTTGGGATATTACAAATTCTTTCATTTTATTTGTTCCTACTTATTGCTTGTCATTCTTATATTTAAAATCATTAGACTTTAACCTGACATATAGTACATGTAGTTTAATAAAGTTCAATGGTGAAAAGCCAGTTTTTAAATTAAGGTTTAAAAGAGCCTTTTACAATCTAAGGTTATGTTTGATCTTAAATATCTTAAAAACTGTATAGGCTCATGATGGCCATCAGCTATACTGTTGCCACAAAGTCAGAATAATTTAAATGTCCAAGATGTCCAAGATTACTTGTCATTTAGCCAGTCACAGTTCTTTAGGCAGCTATATTTGTGCTGTTTTTGTTTTGTTTTATGTCTGTCAAAATACTGAAACCACTGTCCAGATTTTAAGTCTTTCAGTATATTAGTTCTAAAACCTCTGTCGTTTGATGGACTGACACAAACAATTTTATTGCTGGTGAACATGCTGTTAGAGTTATGAAAGTTGGCAGCAGACTGAAGGCTTTAGGATGCTCAGGGTTTTATACCTATATTTAGCTAAATGGACAACAATAATACACATCTTTTTGTGTAATCAGACTTGACAAGGCCAAGCTGCCCACTGCAAAATACTGAAAAAAGCTTTTTTATTTCTAACTGCAAAACCTGTGTGAAACAATAAGTTATAGCGTTTTATAACACAATGAGACATGTGTAGTGAACCTAAGAAAATGGGTTTAATGAGTAAGCATGTACCTTGATAACTATGAAACTGATGTGCTTTTTTTCTTTGTAGCAATTACATACTTCCTACAACTTGTGTATCATCTCATCTTGATCTTATTATAAGACAAATTGTTTGTGCTGAAGTGTTTTGTATGCAAACCATAAAGCTATCTGTAGCAGGCAATATTGCTTTTCTGCATCCACAGCGTTTACCAAATCTTGTATCTACAATGCATACATGCTAAAAAAAACAATAACAAAGGGTGATTAATGAAAAAAACATTAAGGTAACTTGTGACAAAGTAAAATTAACCCAAGGATGGGATAATAAGCAGAAAGGAAATAAAAATGGAGGAGTGTAAGGTTCAAGAAAGTCAAATGAGATTACTCTCTTGTGGACAGCTTTGGGGGGATGCTAAATAGGGAGAGGACATGAAGAGGACTCAAGGTGCCACTTGTCTTCAGCCCACTGTCTGATCTGGTGGTGGCAGTGGTGACTGATGGAAAACCACTCCAGCTGAAGGTCACATCCAAAGCTCTGCCATTTTAGGCTGCGACTGTCACAGGGGAAAGGATAAATAAAGCTCAGATTGCTGTGTTTATTCACCCTGCTTTAGCTTTAGCTCTGTGGATGGTGGCGCAGAAAGAGACAGATGAGGCAAGCCAAAGAAGAAGTAGGAATTTTTGTATCACATCCATTTGTACATTCAAACACTGGCATTCTCATATTAATGTTTAGTTTTAATAACAAAGACTTGATCCTCCTTGTGTTCGTGTGTCCCATATATTCATACAATCCCTCCTCATTATTTATTGATATCTTTCCACTGGTTACATTAGGAGGAATCAGTGAGGATATTTTCTCCTCAAATCCAGCTTAGTCAGATTTTGCTTATCAGGACATTTTACAAGAGCGATCATGTAGCAATAGCAATTATATAAGTATTTGTCATCATATCACACACAGCCCCAATGGGGTGACAGCAGTTCTACAAGAGACAGCATGTTTGCTTTTTCTTGTGTTGCTACAAGGCTTAGGGACAGCAGCCCGATGCTTTACCAATGTCCCTACTGTCTGGATAGGACACAGAGCGGTTCACTTGGCGCTTAAATAGTTGCTGGAAGTGTTGATGTCCCACTGGCAAGGCTGAAAGCTCATGGCCAGACAACCCTGCTGCCCAGCCTCTAATATCTGATCAAGAACCATCTGCTGAGGCTGTTGAGCCCACTTACTCCCTAGTGTCCTGGACTTCTCCAAGGAGAGCCCAGTGGGAAATCAGGCTATTAGTGAGTGATTATAATCACTCTGATCATTTGAAAGAAAATGCAAGACAACTAAATCACATGTAGACAAAATGCTACTTTTTTTTTTTTTTACCTCTGTAATAAACTGGAAAGAGAGGAGATGCTTTCCAGCTGTTGCCTGTTGTGTATCAGGCTTTCTCAGCTTACTGGTGAGGACATGCACTCAACAGAATTGTGACAAAAGGGGACTTCAGTGACTGTGAATGTAGCATAGTTATTGGCAACAGACAGGCAGAGGTAAGTATTTAAAAATAATGCTGATCTACCAGGATTTCCACGCACAACCATCTCTTACATTTACAGATATAGCAAATGGATAGGATAAAAGTCTCACTAAAGCTTAAATACCTGTCTTAAAATAAGGGAATGCTCAGCAAGAAATTCAAGGCCTGTCAGGTTCTGACGTCAGAAAATAGCCTTATCACGTGACAGGACGAGAAGTACCTCCAGGTGGGTCAAACAATATTATTTTCAAGGAACCATCTTGAACTGCTGGGCCATTGGCTTTGGCACCAACAGTAGCTCTGTCTGTCTGGGGAGGAAACTCATAGGCCGGAAGCCTGTTTGATGGAGGGCAATGCCTTTCTTTTGAATTCAATACTAAATTATAAGCAGTTCAAAAGACTATATTGCTGAAAGAGGACTAAAATAAGTGAGACGACTCAACTGAATTTTGCCCAGGCTTTGTTAGTTTGATTGGGCGCAACTCCTTGGATCTGTTTATGCTGGCTGATTAGTCAGTCATAGTTTGTCTCAGTCTCTCTTTATCTCTTATCTATTCAATGACAACAATTAGAAGTGGTATATTTGATACATGATTCTACATTTTTTTTTTTTAAACCATTTGTATACTTTTCAGAGAAAGATGTCTTTTTAAAATAAGTGATCAGAACCAACTGGAAGCAGACACCAAGAACCGGAATATTGTTACCATGGGCAATGACAAGGTTGCATTTTGTCTACCCTTGGTTTAATTTTGTTTGAACCCTAGAGGAGAAAAGATCAACAATTTAAGAAAATTATTTGACATCTAATCCCATGCATCCAAGTATCATAAACATTGCATTTGGGTAATCTGAAGAACACAAGCTATGGAAAAGAACGTTATGTTCAATCAAATTTTCAACAGTCTTGGCCAGAATGACATTTTTACATCTTTCTTGCTATACGTATGTTCAAGTTCAGTTTTTGTGTATTTCTTAACGCTGCACAGAGAATGGTCCAAAAAGAGAAAGTTTCCAGTGAGTGGGACTTGTTAGAGATTCTTGCTGATGTCAATTAAAAGAGGAAAATCATATTGAGATTAACAGTGGCTCATTACAGCCAAGGTACGCAGAATACCATTTCTAAACACGCCAGTCGAAGCTTGACACTGGTGGGCATCAGCAGCAGACGGCCACACCAGATACCACTACTGTCAGCTAGGAACAGGGGAGTGAGGTAACAATTCACCAAACCTGGGCCGTAACAGATTGGAAAAATATATCCTTGTCTAATGAGTCTTGATTTCACAGTTGGGATATGGTGTAAATCTGCACTTGCTGTGCTGCTCTGCAGCAATTATGCTACTATGTCAAGACGTATAAACCAAAACCTCCAAAGAATGTTTCTGTCAGCTTATTGAATATACACAGTAAAGAATTAGGAGATTTCTTAAGGCAAAAGGGGGTCCAAAGGAACACTTGAAAAGTGTACCTAATAAAGTGGTCAAAGAGAGTAATCAGCTGTTGTTATGGCTGTCAAGCAAGCCACTCTGTGTCCTATCCACTGGATGCAGCATTTGGTACAGTATTGTATTTCACATGCCATGCATGCTACTTCAGACTAGGAGCAATGTTTTTGGCCTGTTAGACTGCCTTTAACTGCCCCCAATTCTCATATTTAATGTATATTTTTAGTAGTTCAGACACTAAAGCCGACAAAGAATAATGGGGAAATTGCGATGAAGGAAAAGGAAGAAAATAGTCAGGAAAGTATGTGTTAATTGTAATGGATAGTCATCTCAATATTGCAAATACATGTTTTTTTCTCATATCATGCAGTACTACTTTGAAGCCTAGTGGATAAATGTATTGCTCTTTTCCCTGGTCATGTTACTTTGCTGTAAGCAAAACAAGATGTTTTGCTTGTGGACACATAACATTGAGTTGTATGGAAACTTGTAAGCTGGAAAGAAACTACATCAAACGTGTCAAAACTGGAGTTCACATGAAGTTTTAATGGCCTGTGAGGACGTTTTCTGTCCCTGCCGTGTGTCGTGCGCCAACATTCGCTGTGCCTTGATAACAGTTGGTTAATGGGTAATGTGTCACACAAGAGTGATGCTGCACTTTCTGTTTTCATTTTGTTGTTGTAGTGCAGTAATTAATCCAGCTGAACCCTTTGTGCTCGCAAAATAAATGCTTTCCATTTTCATTAATAGACAACTCATTAGTGCATAATGAGCAAGAAGGCAGCACTCCCTGCTCTCCCTATGCAGCATGCAGCAGATGAGCATGTGCTACACTCAACTAATTAAAACCCTGGATTCTGTTCTGTGTCCTTGCATTCTTCTCTAGAAAAACTACAGCCACATGCCTTCAAAGCATGAGTTATATGAATGTAAATATTTTCACACTAAGGCCAGAAACATATTCTAAAATGTAGATTTATTTGTTTGTAAGGTATAGCAGTGGTGTCACACTTTGACAGTTAGATTAGCTAAGATGTATCTCTTCAATTTAAACTCAATGTGCCTTTTATATCAATGGTGAAAAGCATTGAGAAGCTTTCTGAATCTTAAATGGTGGTCTGGTGGATATTCTCTTTTCGATTGTGATTTGGATCCTCTGGCCACCTGTTATTTTACCTGCTAAAATTGACAGGTTGTCAACTCTCCTTAATGTCCTGAATTTCAATTTTCATATAAGCTGTAGAATAAATTAAACAAATTAATCATTTTCTTGGAACAATAAACATAGCAATTGACTGAGCTTTTACTGTGACTAACTCTATGTGCTCTCTTTCAGAATCTAACCTTGAAAACTGGCTCAGAGTTTATATGTTCTTTCTTTCTAGGTGAAACGTCTAAAGGAGCTACATCCATTAACATTCACTTTTCCTTCCCATAGAAAGTACTTCTGGATCAGTGCTTCTGTGTTCTCTTTGTGTCTCTGCTCTGTTCTCTCAAACCCCCAGTCAGTCGTGGCAGATGGCCGCTCACACTGAGTCTGGTTCTGCTGGAGGTTTCTTCCTGCTAAAAGGGAGTTTTTCCTCTCCGCTGTCGCTACATGCATGCTCAGTATGAGGGATTGCTGCAAAGTCAACGCCAGTGACTGTCCACTGTCTCTATATGCTCATCCAGGAGGAGGGAATGCTACAAGTCACTGACTGGATGCAATCTGCTAGGTTTCCTTAGATAGAAAAACTTTTTATCCAATTTGAATAAATAACTGAATCCGACTGCACTGTTCAATTGTTAGGATTAATTGGAATGTATGTACATGACTGTTGTGAAGTGCCTTGAGACAACATGTGTTGTGAATAGGCGCTATATAAATAAACTGAACTGAATTGAAGTAGAAATTGATGGTAAGTTTTAGTTATTGTCTGCTGGATAAATGTATTACTTTATTTAAGATTATATAAAGTGTAAAGATTTACTTACATGAATTGTATAATAACTCCTTAGAATCCCCACCATCCATGTCAATGTTCTTCATATTGTAACTTCCACTAATGGACTTTCTCTGTCAGCTAGCAATGCATAAAACGCCTTAGACTCAATTTGTGTTTCATTGCAGCCTCATAATTTCTCACTCAAAATTTTGAGAAATTCAAACTTTGATTTGAGTACATTTATTCCAGGCTAGCTCACAAAGTTGAAGCATACACAGAAAAATGTTTAATCATTCCGCTTCCTAAAATTTCATCCATTGTCCTGGGGGTTCTCTAATACTTGCTTCCGCTTATCAAACTCTTCTCTAGAATTTAGGTGTTCAGACTGGGCTGGTTCTGGGTCTTTTTTAATCATTTTAATGCTAAAAAATGATGATACATTTTTAGTTTTGTGGTCATCAGATTTTTGTGTAAAATATCCTGGTATTTCAGAGTATGTGATGCCATGCGCTCTAGTAAGCACCCCAGAGCCTTTGGAAGAGAAGCAGACCCACAGAATCACAGATCCTCCATTATACTCAGTGGGTATCAGGTGCTTTTCACATATCTATCCTTTGCTTTGTGTTAGTCCCATGTGAGTTAATGGCTGCAAAGCTCAATTTTAGTCTTATTTGGCCAAAACACACAGGTCCAGTTAAAGCCATAGTAGCGTTTAGCCACAACTTACAACCTAATTCCAATAAAGTTGGGATGTTGACTCGAAGCAAAAAAACCAGAATGCAATGAATACAAATCCTGTTCAGCCTTTATGCAATTCAATACACTACATGGACCAGATGTTTAATGTTCAAACTGATAATCTTTATTTATTTATTTTTTCCAAATATCTACTCAGTTTGAATTTGACGCTTGCAACACATTCCAATAAATCTGGGACAGGGGCAAAAAAAGATGGGGATAGTTGAGGAATGCTCAAAAAAACACCTGTTTGGAACATTCCACAGATGAACAGGTTAATTGGAAACAGGTGTCATAAAAGCCTGTGACCCTCAATCCTTCAGGAGGCACTGCATTAGAAACCGACATCATTCTGTGTGCAAAGTAAAACTATCATGCAAGGCGAAAGCCATATATCAACAACACCCAGAAACGCTGTCCACTTTTCTGGGCCAAGCTCATCTGAGATGGACTGATGCAAAGTGGAAAGGTGTGCTGTGGTCTGACGAGTAGACACTTCAAAGTGTTTTTCTAAATCATGGACGTCGTGTCTTCACGGCCAACGAGGAAAAGTTCAACAACCAGCATCTGTGATGTATGGGGGCTTTAAAGTGCCCATGGCAGAGTTACCATTGGTGCTGAATAGTAAGGTTTTGGAGAAACATGTGCAGCGATCCAAGCAACGTCTTTTTCGGAGACATCCCTACCTGTTTCAGCAAGACAATCCCATGCCTCATTCTGCACGTCTTACAACGGCGTTGCTTTGTAGTAAAAGAGTGCAGGTACTAGAAGACCTGTCTCCCATTGAAATGTGTGCCGCATTATAAAGTGCAAAATATAAAAACAGAGACCTAGGTCTATTGAGCAACTGAAGTTGTACATCAAGCAAGAATGAAAGAAGCAAGAAAGAATTCCACCTACAAAACCTCAACAATTAGTGTCCTTAGTTCCCAAACGCTTATTGAGTGTTGTTAAAAGGAAAGATGATGTAAAACAGTATTAAACATGTCCCTGTCCCAGCTTTTTTGGAACGTTTTGCAAGCATCAAGTTCAAAATGAGCAAATATATCCAAAAAAAAACAATGACGTTTATCAGTTTAAACATAAAATATATTGTCTTTGGAGTGTATTCAATTGCATATAGGTTGAACAGGATTTGCTTATCATTATATTCAGTTTTTATTTAGTTTTTACACTTGTCCAAACTTTACTGGAATAAGGGTTCTACATTTATATTTGTGATGGTAGGAAAAAAAGGCTCATGGCAAGAGTTCCAAACAACTATTTCTCATGTATCTATTGGCTGGGTACTTGGTGAAAATGAGCTTTGTGGATTGTTTAACCATCTTGTCCACTGTTCATGTTTCCAATATCCACTTTGGTTCAGTTGTTTTAATCGTTTTAATTATTTCATACTATACACATGGGCAGTTTTAGGTGAGCAATTTTTTACGTCTAGCTATTTCCGAACTTGTAAAGATTGAAAGTCATCTGCCTGACTTGGATTGCATGTTCTCTCTTCTTTCCCTTTTGGAAATAGTGGCTATAAGAAATGGGCCTGTGTGTCCCATTATATTTATACCCCAGGAAAAATGAAGTGGAGTTGGTAACAGTGTTGACATCCAGGTAGAAGGTCCTGGGTTCGAATATTGGCCTGGGGTCTTTTGAATGTTCTCCCCATGCATGTTTGTGTTCAGTCCATTGACATGTCCACAGCTTCCTCCTACAGTTCAAGACATGACTGTTAGATTAATTACTTACTGTAAATTGCCCTTAGGTATGAATGTGTGCAGGCTTTGTTATTTGTCCCGTGTGTTTCTTTTTGCCCTGTGATGGATGGGCAACTTGTCCCAAGTGTATCCTGCCTCTTCCTCAATGACCACTTGAGATAGGCACCAGCATCCCTTCAACCTTCACGGATAGGCGGTTGTGGATGCATGGATGGGTGAAAACATGAAGTCGTGGATTAAATGTGCTTATCAATATAAAAAAAGTGTAAATAATAAATAAAAAAAACTTTACTTGAATTTATTTATAGGAATTTTTGTATTTGCCACCATTTGTGCCTCCAGTAATTAAAAACAAATTATTGGCATTGGACTTTTTGTAAAATTTACAGTGTACGATTATGCTACTGCAGTAAAATATGTTCTTATAACAAGACATTTTACATGTCTGTACCAGGGTTATTTATAAATGTGGAGTGCTTTTGTTTTTTTTCTCTTCAGGTAACAAACAGAAAGGTATGATCATCTGTGACAGAGGGCACTATGACTTAAATAAGTAGGGAATACATATCTGTTTTTATAAGGGCTGCAATCCACTTCTGCATCTGTGCATGTTTATTGTTCTGTAGAAGATGTGCAAAACCACTACTTTATTTAAATGGAACGTAATCCTTGTGTTTGTGATATGAGGCAAGGTTTAAATGAAAATATAACAAGATGTGGAAGAAGAGAATGAAGAGTGAAACAGATCAAAGAGACTCAAAACTGCACTCATCACTCGTACTGATAGATCTCACTAACATAATTAACTTCAGCTAAATTTGTCACATGATTTTTATTGCTTCAATTTAGTCCTGTGCAGGTATGCCAGTTCATCAATTAGACATGTAATGAGGACAGAGTAGGACGATAGAAAGCATTTTGAGGCAATTTGAAATTTTGCCTGCATGCAATGCTCTGTATTTTGATGCTCACATGTGACAGATGGTGCAAAATATGCCAATCTGTGCAAAAAGAGGGTTGACAGAAAACAGATGCTGCCTATCGTCTATGGTACAAAGTGTTTGTCAAATTTTACAACGCAGCTCTTTTTTTGCACGGTCTTGCAACTTTTGTGTTATTTGTCCTGGGGGAGTAAAAAAAAAAAACACAGATTCAACTAGACCGAGATTGTTTTTCTGTGAAAAGTAAGGGCTTCTCAACACTATGCAGTGCAATGAGATGATGTGATTGCCTATAAGAATTTATTTACACTAGCGGCTACTCTCAGGCATCAAGTATTTTAAAAATGTGACTTCTTCCTTCTAGCGAAGTTACAGTGTTTCCTTTGGCAGGTAAGGTGCAGTCGGCACTGCGATACCTATTAAATCGGATTAAGCTTTATTCTGTCAATCACCACCAAGTATATTTATAGCAACCACACAGCCATCACTGAGATAATTATGGAATCTGAAACTTTGCTCAAATTTGAGTACTTTCAGAGGAGGTAAATGTCATTCTGACTCATACAAACAAAATAAGAAAGTGGGTAAGAAGACAGTGAAGCTGTACTCTTTTAAGAGCTGGGAAGTCGTGTTTATTTTATTAGTTACCTCGTGAAGTAGTTATTTGTCAAATAGCATTGTAAATGTGCCACCATAAATCTTGCTGTTGTCTTCGCTTTATGTGCTCTATTTCTCTGGTATCTCTCAGTCTATATGTGGCAACATTTACCACAACTGCCATGTAACAGTGAAAAGTATTCATACGTTCATACAGTTATGAACTTTATTTCATTCTTTTCTTTTTTATTTGTTCCCAGAAAGTCTGTATTACATCCATCAATTTTCTGCCTCTTCAGTATGACACCTCTAAATGAAAGCCAGTGTAACCAGTTGCCTGAAATGGAAAACTAACACTGCTCATCATTCTGTACACACCATTGTCCAAGGAATCATGGGCTTGCTTTTCTTCTGCAGGAACAAAAAACCTGGTCAGAGTTGATGGCAAGATGGATGGACAATTCAGGAAAAAAACCTGTTAGAGGCTTTAAAATACTCAAGACCTGGCTGGAGGTTCACTTACCACCTACCGACATAACAATGTCTGCAAACATAGGAAGATTTATATGAAACTTCATATGTTGGAATTCCCTAGCCAATTTTGATTCTACAATACGTTTGTAAAACTGTGGCACGACTTCAAAATGGCTGTCTCTCTCGATGTGCAAAACTAGTAAAAACAAATAACTTGTAGGTTTAATTACAGTTACAGCAAAAAGTGGTACTGCAAACTGTCAATTAGGGGGGACTAAATACAAAAGCGCACCACACTTTTAGGATTTTTTGTTTTATTGAAACCCATGTAAAAAAAAGATAAAGAGAAGCTGAACAGGCCTATAATCTGAAAGCACTAAGTACGCATGCATTTATCAGTTTTCTTATTGGCTAACTTTACTTGGATCTGTCGCTGTTTCTTTGAAAATTGATTAAATGTGGCCTTTAATTTCCTGCAATTTAGAGTTTTCAATCTTTTTCTTTAGTGACTCTTGTCTTGGATCACAAAGCAGTCTCTAGTCAAATTAATGTAATTTTCATGGATAATGAATGTTATGAACATAAGCACGAACATGCTGGATAAAATGCTAAAATGTATTGGAGTCTTCTTTACTTGTTATCATAAAAGTCAAATTATCTTACAGTTTAATTATAAGGTTGTGCATGTTTACCTAAATGAATAATAAATTATCATAGCACCAATCTGCCTTTTCATCTCTTTCCACTCATCAGCTTCTTTTTCCAACATATTTTATGATGAGATGGAATATTTGTTAGAGCAAAACAGCTTGGAGACATTTATTTCCTCATTTTATGAATTCATCCTCAAAATATAGCTTTTAGAGTCCTTAGGCATGGTTTTGAGCAGCCCAACTTCACTGTGCTTAAAAACTTACATGGTGGGAAACCTGTATTGACATGTGTCCTATTTATAATGCTCAAACCCAAAGGATTACTGCTGTGAGTGCTCGAGCCCATAAAACGCTACTCACATATTCACAGCAAATTAGCCTCCAAAGCCATGTAAGCTACTGAAAGCTGTGAAGGAATGCAATAATCAATGACAGAGTTTTGGTGTGCATTCGCCTCTCTTAACAGCAGTTATTTATCTGTTCTGACATCAGTCAGCATGATGTCTCAGCTCTGAAACCAACAAGATCCAGAATTGGGAGAAATGGTATGTGTTCAACATTTATAATCACCCAAAGTATGATCAAAGTCTGTTTTCACATTTTCCTTTAAATACATCTGTTGCCTAATAAATCAGTTTGCTCAACAACAATGTGACACATGGCGTAGCGACCCGCTGTTTATTGAAGGTAACTATGTGTGGAAGCAATTAATTAAAGCATAATTTAAATAATAGCTTGTTTTGTTTAAATTAAATCATCGTTAGGATGTGTTGTCTATTGTCTTTGTCTATAGACAAAGACAATAGACAACACATCCTTAGCTTGGCTATATATAGCCAAGCTAAGACTACACACACTGTTGGACTGATTATACTGATTACTTTTTGATAAGCATCTCTCAACTTCTTCAGACAGAATATTTTTAATTTGGCACAGAATTTAATATGTAACCCAGATGGCACTGTCACTGTTTAAAGCTATTTTCTCTTTGGCATTTGAAAGCAGTAATACAGTGAAAACATCTAAAAGTAAAGGGGTGACTGTGGCTGAGGTGGTAGAAGTTCATCCTGTAACCGGTGGGTTGCTGGTTCAAACCCTGCTCTGTCTCTGCGAGACACTTCACCTGCCTTGCCTGCTGATGGTGGTCAGGGGGCCCGGTGGTGCCGATTGTATGGCAGCCAAGCTTCTATCAGTCTGACTTACTAGATAATTGAATTTTTTCTCTTTTTTTTTAATGTAAAAATGTAATAGAAATTGCAGATGACAGTCCACCAAAACCATTTTATTTCCCTAATAAACAATAATAAAAAAAGACACAGAATAGAATCCAGTCCAGTGGTTTTGACATTATATATTATGAGATCTGCAGCTACTCTGAATGTTTAAGGACTGAGGAGAGTTTGTAAGCCTTTGGGCTAAAAAGGAAACGGACCGCGGATTTTCTTTTAGTTATAAGGTTGACTGGACTCGCCTGTGAAAGTGCTCCACTAACTAATTATTTGAAGCCTCCACTTAGTGTCGAACGTGCAGAGCTTATGGACAGTTGCATAGCAGACAATCAGACCATATAATGACCACACTGCCAATATTTGCTGAAATCCACTGTAACTCCTTCAAAAACAAATGTGTGGAAGGCCCTAATGCTCAGTCCAATCCCACAGCACACTGCCTCGATAAACACAGACACCATCTCCACAATGGATGCTATCTTTACTCTGGCAATTAGGCAGAACTTTGCATTATCACTTTTTCAGTCCAGCACACACCAAATCCACCCAGATTAAATTATTCGCCTCCCATTTCTGTGGTCATTTGGACCTTTTGGACTCAGGGCCAAAAGAGAAATGCATCTGAACGGCTAAAAAGTAAAAATATATATATATTTTAGGTTTATCTTTTTCTTTAATTCTGTTTTTTTTAATTTTTTTTCTGTTCTAAGACCTTGGTAGCACACTCTGATACATATTTCATAAGAGCAGCACGCTAATAATTGCATTTCTCTCCTTCAGGTTTTGTGTTTTGTTAAATACAAATAGAACTACCACTGCCTTTCAAGAAGCCAATGTTTTCTTTCTGCCCGCGTGAATGTAGTCTCCCCTTTGCCCTCTGCATTATAAACTAAAAAGCTTACAGAAACTATTTATTTTTGGTCTGCATTACTGTGGTTAGGTATATTAATGCATATTATAAAGCTCACATTCTCAAGAACTACTAAAAAATCAAGTTTCCAGGAGTCAAGAGCCTCTCATCTCTCAAGGCCTTTATTTAGGATTTTTGCTAGCAGTCTTTGTTTCCCCACCTTGTCTGTTTATGTAAGGTGATCAAAATGTTCTGTTTTCCTGCATTTGTGTTTTCTGGGATATCTTCCTTTTGAATTTTGTCCTTTTTTTGGCATTCGCATAGGCAGTGTGCATAGGTTAGATGCATCATTCTCAACTACACCATAGTACACCATTGTTGCACAAGCATAATAAGTTGTTACTAGCTGGTTAGGCTGTTTGCTTTGAAGCAGCATTTTTTTTCAAAAGAGTGACAGGTGCTACCCTTGAGTTTTCACACCGCAATGTTCGATGTGTTTTACGACTAGAAATGTTTCCCAACTGCTAATCTTGTCTCTCTTGTACCTCTGATAAAAAAATACAATAAAAAATGGAAGTCCAACAACAAATGGGGGAGGGGCAGCATTGCGTCACTCTATGCCCCGTACATCTGAAGTCAGTCAGGCACTTCCTCTGGAAATACATAAAGATCACAATTTTTTTACAACTCCATTTCAATTGTGTTTGGGTCTGCAATGATGGTTTGTCTGGAATACCAAACTCTGGGATCAAAGCAAGCCTCACTTCTCTAAGCAATATCAGACTTTGTTTTACTCATTAGGTATGTACCTGCGCTACAGTGATGTACAGGGGTTGGACAATGAAACTGAAACACCTGGTTTTAGACCACAATAATTTATTAGTATGGTGTAGGGCCTCCTTTTGCGGCCAATACAGTGCCAATTCGTCTTAGGAATGACATATACAAGTCCTGCGCAGTGGTCAGAGGGATTTTAAGCCATTCTTCTTGCAGGATAGTGGCCAGGTCACTACGTGATACTGGTGGAGTAAAACGTTTCCTGACACGCTCCTCCAAAACACCCCCAAGTGGCTCAATAATATCTAGATCTGGTGACTGTGCAGGCCATGGGAGATGTTCAACTTCACTTTCATGTTCATCAAACCAATCTTTCACCAGTCTTGCTGTGTGTATTGGTGCATTGTCATCCTGATACACGGCACCGCCTGCAGGATACAATGTTTGAACCATTGGATGCACATTGGATGTCCTCAAGAATGGTTCGGTAGTCCTTGGCAGTGACGCGCCCATCTAGCACAAGTATTGGGCCAAGGGAATGCCATGATATGGCAGCCCAAACCATCACTGATCCACCCCTATGCTTTACTCTGGGCATGCAACAGTCTGGGTGGTACGCTTCTCTGGGGCTTCTCCACACCGTAACTCTCCCGGATGTGGGGAAAACAGTAAAGGTGGACTCATCAGAGAACAATACATGTTTCACATTGTCCACAGCCCAAGATTTGCACTCCTTACACCATTGAAACCGACGTTTGGCATTGGCATGAGTGACCAAAGGTTTGGCTATAGCAGCCCGGCCGTGTATAGTGACCCTGTGGAGCTCCCGACGGACAGTTCTGGTGGAAACAGGAGAGTTGAGGTGCACATTTAATTCTGCCGTGATTTGGGCAGCCGTAGCTTTATGTTTTCTGGATATTTTGTGAAAAGTTACTTATCTGCTCTGAAATACAGTGGAAAGCCCATTGTGATTTATATATGTTTCATACTTTTTTAATTGGATGTTTTCTGGCTCTAAAATATTATATTTGCCCTTTAAATTGTATGGGAGAAAGTTAGTACTTTTGGAACTGTAAGATTTTAAAACCTTTGTATACTTTAATACCAGTAACTTGCTCATGCATATCCATCACTATACAGTAACATTTACAGTAGTAAAAACAGTTTTTTCTGTCTCATCTCTTTTTTTTGTCCAGGTACCACAGTATCATCACAAAAAGGTAAAGCAATATTCAGTCAATTACCTGTGAGTTTCTACATGTATGTTGTGAGTGTGTATCTGTGTGCTGCGAGTGTCATTGTGCAAGGTTTTTGCTAATGAGATGAAATACATTTCAGTGTCCTGTTGATTACGCTGAAATTGTCAGTCTAGATTACAGTTGAAGAACAGTCTGTTTGATTACAAAGTCAATCAATCACTCCCACTGATACAGAGTCTAAATTATCACACAATGACAGGAAGCTCACTGTCTGTGTTTAGGACTGCCTTTTGTACTACTTGTGTGAGCACTAATCACAGTTCTGTTTAGACTCCTCCACACTTTCATGTGAATGTTAATTTGAAGTTAGGGGAGGGCACTGTTTTTGAACAATGGATCATCAGGGACTTATGGGACACGTACTACGGATAGATGTTTGCAAAAACATGCCTGTAGGCTGTTATGATTTTATAAGATGATGGGGTTATGCAGTCAAATTGTCTAAACCCCCCTAAGGGGCCATGTCCTGGGTAACTGCCTGTAGATACATGCATCAGGCCACAAAGCTCTTAGTCTTCCTGCAGAGGATGCAGCGATATCAGAGGGTGTGTCACACTCTGTAATTGCAAATAAGCAGGAAACTCCCCACTAATTTTCCTAAAACACTTTTTTTCATCCCCTGTGGCGCTTATTAGAACTTTAAGGGTTGTTTTGTACCAGCTTTTACCATAACAGAGCAGAATGCAGGTGTCAGTATTTCCTCTGACAAGTCAATCTGATATGGAACTGCAACTAAAAGGGAGAAAACAAAACAGACTTTTTCACCTTTCAAATCTGCTAAAGGTGCTAACATGTTCCATGAAAGACATTGACTGTGTAGATCTGTGTGACAGTTTACACTTAGCATGCCCTCGCTTGCACACACACACACACTTTGTGGTCCTATGTACGTAATGACCGTGGGTTGTACAGTGCTGTCAGATGGGCCTATAAAGGTAAGTGATGCAGGCTGCCTGAACCCCTCTCCCTGTGATGAATGTTGACAGGGAGCAGAGGCTGAAATGGTGAACATCATCGCCTCATAGCTGCAATCACACACATCTCTCAATGAGAGGCAAATAAGTAAAGCAGCATAACCCTGACGTTGAATGACTGCTCACTTTTGTTTGCCCATATGTCCGCAGTGTCTTGCAAAGGTATGCAAACCCTTTGAACTATTCAAATTTTTTCACATTGCAATCACAGATTTCTATGGATTTTATTGGAACTTCAAATGATGGACCAAGGTGGGAAATGGAAGGAAATTGAAAGTTCTTTTTTAAGAATTGTTGCAAAAATAAAAGTCTGAATACACGGTAAAGATATACTACTACAGTTACAGCCGCAAATCATTTAGAGGCTGTCTCTTGCACATCTAGAATTTTTGTCCATTCTTTGCAAAGACTTCAGTTTGCCACAGAGCCTCAATTGAAGTTGGGTTTGGGCTTTGATTGAGCCATTGTAGCACATGAGTACGCTGTGAAGTGTAAAATTTCTATAAAGATCTGGCTATATGTTTTGAGCAACCTCTAACACATTTCTTCTAGGAGTCCGGTGTTTTTCAAGTATGCCCAAAAGTTTAACTTTGGTTGCTTTTGACCAGTCACCTTCTTCCTGATTCCTGACATAATTTATGGCAGATTGTAAATTGGACATCTGTCTTTCAACAATGGCTTCCTTTTTGCCAACCTTCCATAAAAGCTAGATTTGTAAAGTGAAGATTCTGTCAACAGAATCTGTCACCTGAGCTGTGTATCCCTGCAGCTGCTCCAGAGTTACCATTGTCATGGCTGCTTGCCTGATTACCTTCCTAAAAGGCGTATCTGTTTAGGTGGAAAGACATTTTTTGGTAGGTATGCAATTATGCCACACTTTCCACTTTCTTTCTTTTTGGATGAAGAATTGAAATACTTGAGATATTGTTTTATGACCTAACCCTGCTTTAAACGTCTTCACAACTTTGTCCCTAACCTGTTTGGTGTGTTTTTTTGTCACTGTGATGCTGTTTTCTAATGTTCTCAAACAAGTGTATTAGGCCTTCACAGAACAACTTTAGTTATTATTTGTATATAAAATTGATGCTTTTTGGGTATTAGGTGACTTCTGAAGGCAGTTTTTAGCAATAAGTTGTCAGTAAAGGGAAAAAAATGCAATAGGTGTTACTACTTTCACTTCAAATTTTGATTAAGTACCTTAAAGCTTTTGATTGTAATCTGACAAAATCTGAAAAAGTTAATTGGTATACATAATTTTGCAAGGCACCTTATGTTTCTTTTCTGCTTGGCCAGCTAATACATGCCACTCTATTTGCAAATATATGAAACATTCGCTGTCTCACAGTCAAGATCATTAGGAGTTCAATGAAGAAAAAGTGCCTGATATATTAATTTATACATTATGAGTAATAGAAGGCTAAGTTGCTCTGACAGTGTAATCGCTACTGAAGAGTCATGGGGCCTTGAGGCAAAGATAATGTACATAAACCACATTTGTGCATCCAGTCTTGTAAGACTGGCAAGTAAGAGTGTGTTCATATGTTTTTTTCTTTCCCTTGGCATGAAAGATGAAGACAGTTGGACATTTGTATTCACTTGCAATGTCAACAACCCACAGTCTGAATCTGTTACTCTTCAGCATGAGATCAGAGAGGTACACATTGAAAATGTTTTTAATGAAGAGCAGGTTGCAATAGCTAGGTCTGGGTAGCTTAGTTTAGATAACCCTTTGAGTTGTAACAATACCATAATTAAAAAAGGACCTCTTGATGATATGACCTTATTCTTTAACTCTCTACTTATGTTGAACACCTCTTCTATCTGCCCTCCTCTCTATGAAATCCTTTATCCAACACCTCTCCACCTTTTTTGCACTCCTCCCACTCTGCTGCCAAATGAAGTATATTTATGGCACCTGTGCTGGAAAAACAGTCTCCAGGAGACGTCCCTCTAATTTCATTTTCAAAATGCCAGCAATAAATTTATCAAATGGGCTGAATCGAATCGGAGTCACACGCAGTGCCATCCGTCATGGGCTGTCCCTCGGGGGCCTGTGGGCGTACTTAAGCCAGCCAAAAATCTCTGCTGGCAGGACAAAAAAAACTGAGTGTTGAGAAGGAAAGGGGGGCTGTGGGTGTGTAAGAGCTGGGTGGTGGGGGTCTTGGAGGAGAAACCAGATGAATGGACTGGAGAAAAAATGCTGAAAACAAGGGCTTGTATGCATATCCTTATTGGCTTAGCTGCATATATGCAGAATCATAAATTAGCTGTCAGATGAGTGGGGATGTGCATGTGTGCACAGAGGTCAGTTCAAATTCTTAAATGCGTTTGGAGCCTGACCCAAATCTCAGCTAAGCACTTTGGGTGTCATGGTGTCGGCATTATAATCGATTTATAGCAACACAATCTAATTGATTGTTTTGCACAAATTTGCATCATTAAAACCTTTATAGTTCAAATGCCACTTTCTGTTTTATTGCCTCCCACTCTAGAACCACAGGTTCACACGCTCGGTGTCCTTAGATTTCTTTTGCATTTCTCCCTGACTCTTTTTTACCACCTTTGCCTTCTCTTTAAATGCCTCTATCTCTGCTTTCTTTTGTTTCACATCTCCTTCCCTTTGTCGTTCATTTGTGCTTCTCTCCCCTCCTATTCATCACGCTGCAGGTTAAACCAGGCGTGAGCACGGGTAAAGCAGCTTAGCACTAACAGTTCTAATGAAGTCAGGCCCTGTTTTCCACGAATGGGGATCAGTGGAGCTATTCTGTGAAGCCTGTCAGCATTTAATGATTAGATGAAACATTCAAACGCCTGCTACAAGAAATTCAAGCACACTGATAAATACTTATACCAAAGTGGAGGTCTTTCTTACACAGATCTGCAAAATATTTATGCATGCTCACATTTTCTCCTCTGACAAATAGACATGAACATGCACACATGCATTTTCTTTACTCCCATTTTGGACAGGTCTGGATATACGAGTTAAGCATGGCATGGATGGTACATCCAGCAAACTGATCGGAAGAAACAACAAATGGCAGAGGGATTCAGAGATTGAGCAATCTGAGCTGCTGAAAAACTCACACAGCATGAAAGAGACTTGTCCCTCACCTTGATGAGCAGATAGTAAACAACTCTTCATCCACTATCCAGGAAGCGTTCTGTGATGCTTGATTGTTCAGGCCAAAATAGTTCAAAAGGACTGTTGCCTTCAAACCTTTTTGAACATCTCTGACTTATTATGAATTCTGGTAGAGACAGTTATACTGTGTGCTCACATTTTGCAGCTCAGTCTGTGGTTGTTGTTGCAAGTATGTCAGAAAGTGCATTAGTTGGAGGGCATTTGTTGGTACGTTTAGCTGCTAAAACGAAGAATAGTGACAGAGATAGTGGTTTGGTCAATGAGCTGCCTGTTTGTCAGTTAAGGGGTGCCTTCGAAGGATTGGCTGTGTTTTGCCCCATTAGCCAATGCTGATTTGCCTATCAACTTACTGCTAAACAAGGAAACTGGACGTTCTGTCTTCGTATGATTAATTAGAATTATCCCCCTCTACCTTTTTATCTCTGGCTAAAAAGTCTTAGGACACCACAGTTAAGTTAAATGCATGTGTTTGCCTTTCTGTTAAATAAAGCTGTCACTTCAACTCTGGATCTCATGGTTCACAAAGCCTTTAACAGGTACACAAGGAAACTACATTAAAACGCTGTTTTATGAGGCCTGATGTCATGCACGGAAGCTTGAAAAACTTAGCATTTAGAAATGCCTACTGAGCTTAATTCAGCATCTGGGAGCTAATAACTTCCTCTCACTATCTATGAGAGTGTAGTTGTTTTGCCCTTCTATGTTGGCTATAACCCTTGGAAAAAGCACTAGCTAACATGTCTGCATTTTAGAATAATTTTCAACATTAATAACAGCTTTATTGTAAAGCACAATTGTGGATTAAACAGTGAACTTACTCACCAATGATATCAACTGATACATTGTCTAAACAGGACTTTCTGCAGGACAGCCTTACCTGATTTCACATGTACACCTGCAGCTAACATTAGCCCTTTTCAGATCATAATTCTGCAATAAACACAACCACAAATCCCCAGATAACAGAGTGCAACAAGTGCAGAGTGCAACAAGTCAAAACAACAAAGCATTGCAACAAATCAGCATCTAGGGTTCTGAATATATTTGGAAATATTGATACAAGTGATATTAAAGAAATTAGTTATCCAAAGACACTAATTTGAGTCAAAATCGATCTCCTCCCCTCACTGGGCTATCGAGTATTTTTCGTAGTATCGTCTTAAGTTTGAAATAGTAGCATCGTAACAATCCTACAGCCATCCTCAAAGTGGATGGCACTAGGGCATATATTATCATCATATATTTTCATGTTTTAATATTTAAGAGTTTTCTTGCCAAAGAAAAGTCGTACAGGAAATACCTTTTGTATGTTGTATTACTGATATAATGAAAACATATTTAAAGTATACGTTAAGCAAAATAATGAAGGTGCGGACTAAATTTGGTGTTTCAATTCACCTCCTTATTTGTTGAACAGCTATTTAAGAAGGACAATTAGGTTTTTTATTTCTATTTTATCAAATGTAATTGCATTAACCTTAGTGAATATATATATATATATATATATATACCTGATGGCAGTAACAATTTGCTTTGCAATTTTGCCTTTTTAGCTGTAATTAATTCAACATGTATCGGGTAAGTGATTTTTTTTCTTTGTTTGTTGTTTGGTTTAATTAGGAGACAGCACATGCGTGGTGACTGTTGTAAGTCAATTAGGTATGGAATAACAGAGTCGATGATGTGAACAAAAATGACTCTAAAAAACACAACCTCTTTAATTAAAAGATAAATCAGCAGAACTGGGCCCTAATGATTTTAATTATTTCCAGACATTTGCATTCAGAACAGAGTGAATCTAAAGGGCTTTGTTTATCACATACCTATCATATGGCTGGACAGCTGGTGCTTTGTTGTACTTTGAATTATGTTTCACTAACTAGTTAGACTCCTGGAGAAAGTTCACATGGTGCTCAAAATATATTTTACTTATATTGACTGCTATGCTGAACAGAGCTGGTAGACTCATTCCAACTGCCACCTTTTATTCCAGCACTCTTTTGCATATGTAAGTATTTGATTGTATGATTCATATCTTTAAAGTGCATTGAGATGATTTTGTTGTGAATAATCACAAAATATAAACTAAACGTAAAACTAAACTAAACCTCAAAATATAAACAAAACCTAATTATTTCAACTTATTTTCAGTGAAAAGCTTCAAGGACCAATTTAGTTTAAATAGACTTCTAGATTTTTATTCAAACTCAAAAGCATATAAATTATTTTTACATAACTAAACAAAGATCACACACAGTCTGGAATAATAAGGAGTTTGATTTAGGTATTTTGCTGGTTGTACAGGTCCTTCTCAAAAAATTAGCATATTGTGATAAAGTTCATTATTTTCTATAATGTAATGATGAAAATTTAACATTCATATATTTTAGATTCATTGCACACTAACTGAAATATTTCAGGTCTTTTATTGTCTTAATACGGATGATTTTGGCATACAGCTCATGAAAACCCAAAATTCCTATCTCACAAAATTAGCATATTTCATCTGACCAATAAAATAAAAGTGTTTTTAATACAAAAAACATCAACCTTCAAATAATCATGTACAGTTATGCACTCAATACTTGGTCGGGAATCCTTTTGCAGAAATGACTGCTTCAATGCGGCGTGGCATGGAGGCAATCAGCCTGTGACACTGCTGAGGTCTTATGGAGGCCCAGGATGCTTCGATAGCAGCCTTTAGCTCATCCAGAGTGTTGGGTCTTGAGTCTCTCAACGTTCTCTTCACAATATCCCACAGATTCTCTATGGGGTTCAGGTCAGGAGAGTTGGCAGGCCAATTGAGCACAGTGATACCATGGTCAGTAAACCATTTACCAGTGGTTTTGGCACTGTGAGCAGGTGCCAGGTCGTGCTGAAAAATGAAATCTTCATCTCCATAATGCTTTTCAGCAGATGGAAGCATGAAGTGCTCCAAAATCTCCTGATAGCTCGCTGCATTGACCCTGCCCTTGATAAAACACAGTGGACCAACACCAGCAGCTGACACGGCACCCCAGACCATCACTGACTGGGTACTTGACACTGGACTTCTGGCATTTTGGCATTTCCTTCTCCCCAGTCTTCCTCCAGACTCTGGCACCTTGATTTCCAAATGACATGCAGAATTTGCTTTCATCCGAAAAAAGTACTTTGGACCTCTGAGCAACAGTCCAGTGCTGCTTCTCTGTAGACCAGGTCAGGCGCTTCTGCCGCTGTTTCTGGTTCAAAAGTGGCTTGACCTGGGGAATGCGGCACCTGTAGCCCATTTCCTGCACACGCCTGTGCACGGTGGCTCTGGATGTTTCTACTCCAGACTCAGTCCACTGCTTCCGCAGGTCCCCCAAGGTCTGGAATCGGCCCTTCTTCACAATCTTCCTCAGGGTCCGGTCACCTCTTCTCGTTGTGCAGCGTTTTCTGCCACACTTTTTCCTTCCCACAGACTTCCCACTGAGGTGCCTTGATACAGCACTCTGGGAACAGCCTATTCGTTCAGAAATTTCTTTCTGTGTCTTACCCTCTTGCTTGAGGGTGTCAATAGTGGCCTTCTGGACAGCAGTCAGGTCGGCAGTCTTACCCATGACTGGGGTTTTGAGTGATGAACCAAGCTGGGAGTTTTAAAGGCCTCAGGAATCTTTTGCAGGTGTTTAGAGTTAACTCGTTGATTCAGATGATTAGGTTCATAGCTCGTTTAGAGACCCTTTTAATGATATGCTAATTTTGTGAGATAGGAATTTTGGGTTTTCATGAGCTGTATGCCACAATCATCCGTATTAAGACAATAAAAGACCTGAAATATTTCAGTTAATGTGCAATGAATCTAAAATATATGAATGTTACATTTTCATCATGACATTATGGAAAATAATGAACTTTATCACAATATGCTAATGTTTTGAGAAGGACCTGTGTAAAAGTATGGAAAAATAAAATACATTTCCAGGGTTTATTCCCTATTCCTTCCTTCCATCCATCCATCCATCCATCTTTGGAAATTTCCTGAACAAAGTTCTCAACAAAGCTCTGCATGTAATGCAGCAACAACAGTTGGTTGAATGCCACCTATGCAACACTAATGAATGACCAAGTGAAGTAAATGTGAAGATGCCACCCTTTTTTTCCTCTGTCCCCCTTCTGCTCCTTTGGAACCCTAAAATGAAAACAGTGATTACTGTGACCTTTTATGTTTGATTTATATTTTTAGTGTGGGGCTTTTGAAGTTAGCTGTGGGGACTTTGAAGAAGAGAGGGGTCAATAAAGAAGTGATCATCCCTATATTGTATCCCTCACTTCTGCTAATAAGGTTCAGCATATACTGATATTAAATGCCAAAAAATGACAATGGAGGTTCAGGTCAGACACCCTAAATCGCTCTAACTTAATTGGCTTAAAAAAGTCAGATGTGGTAAACCTGTCTCCAATGCATGAGACAGACAGTTACCCTTTTAGTGAAACATTGTGGTAGATTCTTGGTTGTAGTAAGTAAGATGCATATAATGGATACTTGTTTTGTCAAGTTAAAGATAGTAACATGTCCAGCTGAATGTTAGTGAAAGATAAAGACAAACTAAAAGACAATTGATCCTCTCCGACACGCTTCGTAGACGTATTAAGTGTGAACACTGAAACATTTCTCATGACAGAGATTAAATAAAACAGGGACCAGTGTAGCAGAAAGAAATGAAATCTGGAGTAAATTTATCACAATTGTCTCTCTCCTGCAGTATCTTGTTTCAATGCTGAGCTGCCAATTAAATACAAGAACAGCCTGTTCCCCTGATGCATGAAGCTTATTTGATATTCTGTGTTCTGCTCAATAGGGTGCAACAGTGATTGCACTAGTGGGGAAAAATTTCACTCCATTCACACAAAGACATTTTCACGTATGCGCTGAAGACCTGTATTTTTTCCAATGGCACCAGGTAAATTGTAATATGAGAATGCAAATACTCAAATCTGTCAAATTGGACAGTCACTTTAACCCACCTGCTCTCAATAGTGTAAGGGCTCTGATATTAGTTTTTGAAAGAATTGGGTGATTATTTCCAAAGATCAGATGACTTTTACAGTATGTGCAGCATGCTCTAATCAGACCGTAGTGAAGAAGACAGAGTATTTCCTTCAAGGAGGACAAAGCTCACACAAGCAATTTTAGATGTAATTTTATGTAGAAATCAAAGTTCCTGATTATGGAGAAAAGTTAGAGTGTTTTCATCATGCTCTTGTAGTTTATAGATGTTCTAATAGATCTTGCCATTTTCAGTTCATTCTCTTTGTTCATTACCATTGAAAATATTCTGTTGTGTTTAGTTTATTTTTGTGTTCTGTTCTTTGTGCATTTGGATTTATTTAAAAGTCTTTTCCATTTGGTTTTAAGTTTCTTTGTGTCTGAGTTCAGCTCCTTCTGAGTCTCTATGCTTTCATTCTTCCACAGCTGTCCCCCATTTCCTCTGAATAGCTATTATGGTTCATTTGTAATTTTCCACCCCTGGCTTAGTATGTAAGCTCACTGGTTTTCATTGTTCTTTGTTAGTTTCTTTTGTTATGCCTGTTGCTTGGTTTGACTGTCTGTTACTACCCATTATTCTGCTGGCTATTCTGTTTTTCTCTGTATCTGCATTTGGGTCATCCACAAATGTAAACAAGACATGGAGAAGCACAGAATCCAAGTTGCTTGAGGTTCTGTGAGAATTTTGTACAGTCACTAATGATTCAGTGAACCATGTTATCTGCTGGTGTTGGTCCACTATTTCTCAAGTCTTCTCAAATCTTACAAGCAGATTTTAGAGTATTTTGTGCTTCACTCTGCTGAGAAGCTTTATAGAGATGCTGATTTCATTTTCCAGCAATAATTGTTACTTGTCCACATTGCCAAAAGTACCAGTACCTGATTTAATGACTTTGATGTCAATGATTTTGGCTTCCATGACTTAAACCCTATGGATAATCTATGTGGCATTCTCAAGAGGATGCTGCTACAAAGCAATAAGCTGAAGGCTATTATTAAAGCAACCTGGGCTCCCCAAACACCTCAACAAAGCCATAAGCTAATTGGTTCAATGAGATGCCATGTTGATGCAGTAATTTATGCAAAAAGAGCTCAGGCCAAGTTTCAAGTGCATATAATTGTCACAATCCTTAAGTGTTAGGTTTCAGTTTGTTTTTTATCATTTCACTGTTGTTCATTATGTTCTCTAGTTGTTGCCATTTTAGTTAATTTTTGTGTTCTTTATAAATTGTAAATATCTCTGTTAGATTCTCCCTTGTGTCTGTGTATCTCTGTTCAGCTCCGGTGTTCATTATCCTCCTCCCTTAGCTCCCTGTTTTCCTTAGCTGTTTCACATATCCCCTGATTGCCTCACACCTGCATCCTATGTCATTTCCCATACCTCCCACAGTATATAGGCTGTTTTACTCAAATTGCTCTTTGCTGGATTCTCCTGTTACACACCCTGTGTATATGCTTGCTATTCCTCCTGTGTTCCTCGTCCTGTTTTTCTTCTGCCTCCATGTAAGTTTTTTGTCTTTATTTAATTAATTATTGCATTCATAAATTGGTGCTGTCTGGGTCCAACTCCACACTCGCACAACCTGACAATAAAGTACATTGACATACTTTTTATAAGGCTTATTTTTTTGGGTTTACTATAATCCAGAATCATTAAAATTAACAGAAATAAGATTTTCAAATACATCACTTGGTGTGTAATGAATCTATATATGAGTTTTAATTTTTAAATTGAATTACTCAGATAGATTAACTCTAATGATGTTATAATTTATTCAGGAGCACCTGTACATCATTAACACATTGCTTCCTAAAGATTATTAGGGGAATAGACCTGCCCTATTCACAAGGGGCAAATAACTCTTTGGTTTGATTCAGCATCACATTATTGTTATGGGATTACCTGTGCAGACTTACTTGGGTGATTCATACATCTTTGTCTGTTTACTGACAATACACCACAGTTGGGCTTGAAGCCCTACAGGGCTGGCAATGCCATGGAAGCGGGTGGCATATTGCACCCAGCAGGACCGCTCTGATGTAGGCCTGCATGGCAGAGGGATTTGGCCAGCTTGGATTAGCTCAGTAGGGTGAAACAGAAGGAGCAGACTGGGTGTGGGAGAGAGAACACATCCATCTTTACTTCATGCACAGACACCTGGGAAAACTGAGAAAAAGTTGCTGAGATTTATAGTGCACCATACACACACACAAAACGGCTACCCCATCCTCTTTCATTTGATAGAAACTGAGAACTAAACTAATCAGCAAGAAATTACACTTTAGATTTCGTATTATTTTTTGAAACAGTTTTGCCACATCTCACGCTTTTGGATTATTTCCTTCTACATTTAACTACGGCCATTAATTTTCGAGAGAGGCCATGTGAAAATTCATTCAAATACCCATAATGAGATAAACACATCTCTGGACTTCTCAGTCACACTAATTAAGCAGACTTTTTTTTTTCCCCGTACTGCGCTTTGCTCTCAAACCTCGTAAAATGCTCAAAGGCATGTCACCACAGTAATGGCAGATGGGTTTTCGCAAGCCAAAAAAATAAACAAGTAAGTTGAAATGATAATGAAATACACACACAAACAGGAAAGAAAGCTGAGCCAGTTCCTTCTGACAGACTGCTGAGGAAACTTTCCTTTATTCTGTGCTCCGGCTGGCCCATTCTGTCCGAAGGATGGATCTTTTCCAAAAATGTATTACCCAATTTCACATGCAAAGCCTATTCGGTTTTCTGACACCAAAGAGGGCCAAGAAAATGAATCAGGGTCTGGACAAATTGGCATGCTTCACACGAGCACAGTGGGAGGAAATTGTCAAATGTAGAAGTTGTGTTCTCTTTCAGCTCTTCCTCAATATCTTCTGGGATTTTGGGAGGGCTATTTTATAAATGTATTTTGCACTATGTGAAAATGTAGTTTATAGTTCCATTTTAGAAAGAAAATTATTAAGTTAGCTCTTTGTTCCCTTTGAACTCAGGTAATGAGATTTTGTTCTATTATGGAAGAATGGAGAGACTGAAGCCTAAGTGTGAATGATAAAGAGTTACCTATTATGAGGTGTATTTGTAGCATCAAATAATCAGGCCCCACATTAATGTCTCCATATGTAGCAGAATTAATGTTGCTTGCAGCTTTGGATTTGGAAAGATAATTCAGTAAAGCCTTATCGGGTTTAAGTACTGTACGGTTATTAGTCAATAAAGTATCAAGAACTCAGATAATAAAAAAACACCCTGCTCACAAGATGCAAGGATGGGTTCAAAAGAACAACATGAGACGAGATTTGTGCAATACTTTTTTTCTACAGATATTTCTGCTAGACCAGTCAATGAACTCTGATCTGTAGAAGAATATGTTAATGGTTTTAAAAATTTACTGCTACAGCTATATTAGTACTCATAGTGATAAAAGTAACATTTTGAGACAGAGCAATCAGACAAAAACATTGGAATGTGTACATTTGTTGGATTCCTTTATGATTGTAAGATAACTCTTTCCACTGAGCCAAAGATTACTTGAAGATATAAAACAATCCAGCTAGTGGATACTTCATCCATGCACAGTTTATTTGTAGTCTTAGTGAATATCATCTGCTCTGACTGCAGCTGATAAGCAATTACTGTGTGAGGAATATGTGTGCTTTGTGGAGTAAGACCAATTCTTGCTTTCAAGTCTTTTGAGTCTTCAAAATTCTCCAATATCACCAGAGAAAAATGTTAATTTAATCATTAACTGCTTCTTTGGAAAAAGGGACTTAATACTCATTAAATAAAAAGAAAAGATTACTAACTAGGGATGGCTGACAGACTCCACTTTAATAAGACATATTGGGGTGTTTTCATTACACCTTATCAAACATATATGAACATCTTACATATCCTTAGCAGAGATATAAATTGAATGAAGATAACAAAAATCCATCCAATCTCCTTTTAAATAAAGCTACACAGGGCAAGGGGGACAAAATAATAAAAAAGATCACCAGGTTTCTTTGATAGTGTTGCTAATCGCCCCTTTTGCCCTGACCAGATCAAGCATTATCCCTTCACACATAGAGAAACAAATGTTTTGCAGTAAGATTAGTTTCATGTATAAGCTCATTAACGAAAAATTCATTCATGCTATATACACTATCCAACCATGTCTTACTCCAGCAAAAAAAAGCCAAGTGTTTCCATGCCCGTTTTCCTCAAAAATCTGTGCCCTTAAGCAAAGCCTACTTGTGCTGCTTTAGGCCACTGCTCTACAATCAGCACAAATCAGGATGACAAATTACAGCGCAAAGCAAGATAAGTTTCCAGTCAGTCTGTTTACCCTGAAGAGCAACATGGCACCTAAGAAGCGTAGGGGGGCCCAGATGGGTTGTTCTAGGCTAATTCCAAGCACAAATCAGATTGGATGCATTAATAATTCATGAAAAAAGTCTTTGAGAAGTAAACACTGCTTAGCCCATTAAGAACCCAGATTGGTCCAATGCTGCAAAGGCACAATTATTGCGCTCAGTCTAACACAGCGTACAGAGGATATGTACCTTGTGCTCCATATGGAAATCCAATGCTCATTAGAGCAGGTAGAATCCTTTGCAGACCTTAAGGCATGTTACCTGGTGCAACAGGAGCATGGAATTGATGCTAAAGACAGTAGAGGAAGGCAATTAGTGACAGCTGGTGCAGGCTTGGGTTGTTTTTTTTTTTGGATTCATCTTCTGTGTCAGCTTTGTTTTTGTGCAGTTCAGATAAATGGAAAACTTGCATACACAATCGGTCAATAAATGCATTGAACAAAAAGCCTAAAGAGGGTTATGCTCTCACTGTTAATTTTACTTCCTATACTGGAGCATTTGCACATGGACTTTAACTCACATTTACTCCTAGACCGTTTTTGCTTGGTTGTCTTTTGTCAAAGACTGGTTCTTAGTCAGTTGTTAAGAGAGGATTGCTGCTGTCTGTGTGTTGTGCATATGTAGAGGTTTTTATAATTACCTATCCTCAGCACTGCAATTCGCACCTGAACGTGTGACAGGGACTGGTTTGGTCTACTTCTATACTGCTCCTTGGATAACGAGCAAGTTCTCATACTTTATGTTCACAGAGTGTGCCTGTCTATCTGTCTATTTCTTTCTTTTTGTGTTATTTCTCTCATCTTTATATGCTCCAGAGATAGTTCTCTTACTACAAACTGCATCTGTCTCAGAGAATAAATTATTTTTTTTTGCTCCTGTTCTAACTTTGAGCTCAAAGTTTTAAATATACTCTCAGTGGCCACTATTAAGTACACTGTCGTTTGCTTGTGCATATAAACAGTGTATCAGCCAATCACATGGCAGCAACTCTGTGTATTTAGGCATCTAGACGTGATGAAGGTGTCTTGAGCATCAGACTGAGGATCAGGTTAGGAAAATTAGATTAAAAGATAGTTCTAAGACCAACCCAGTACTTGGAAAGTCCATCCATTTTCTATACCTGCTTCTTTGGTACAGGGTCACAGGGGAGCTGATGCCAATCTCCAGCGGTCTATGGGTGAGGCAACAGTGCTAACAACTGACCTAACCCTACCACCATGCAGCTTTACTTGCAACGTGCTGGTTTTAAATTATATTTCAAATTATTTAACATTTATCATTATGCATTGTATGATACATTGTATCAATTTTTATTTTTGTGTGCACATTTTGTTAAGTATGCTTTTTTTTTTTTTACATCAGATTTAGGGGTTCCTTGTGCAGTTGTAGGAAAAAAATCAGGAAAGGGTCTATATAAATGTTTTCTTGAAAATAAATTCGAGTGCATTGTCTTCACATACCCTAAACCACGAGTCACAAGGAGCTGAATTACACAATTATTTCACAATTATCTGAATAATATGTGAAATAATGTAAATAAAAAAACAAATTACTTTGCAGTTTTCTTTTATATTTGATAATGCTAGTTAAAATATGTTGAAACATATCCTGTTAAAAATACAGAAAAGCCTTCCCAAAGGGTTTTATTATCCTATGGTTTTCCTGCAGCTATCCACACTAATGCACCTCTTGCTAGTGATGCCTGACCATGCTTCAGGGCTTTGTCATTGCATGGAGGCCAGATGTCATGGCTTGTTACAAAATAAGGCACAGATGTGAACTTCCTCTGTCTTTTTCCACCCATCCTCTCTGTTAACCCCCTGCTGCTGTCCCTTCTTGCTCCACTGGCCCCCTCCCTTTTGTATCCAGGGAATATAATGCACGTCTCTGAAGTGTCTACTAAGTAGGTAATAACTCACTGTTCAGGCTCAGATAAAGAGCTCTATTCATTTAAGTGGCTGCTCCCCTTCTACACACGAGTGATACCTATCCCCTGGGAGAACAGGGGCCTGGAACTACAAGCACAGCCTTCACCAGTCTTGATTACCTCCGTTGGTGCTCTTCAGTGGTGGAGCATATCCCCCTCTATGTGCCAGTTTCCTCAAAGTGTAATTGTCATCAGTTTTTTTTTTTTTTAAGGGGAACCCCTCATCTTTTTTGACTTTATTCTTCATTCCCCTGCCTACCCATTAATAAACTAACTCAGAGCCTTTATTTTCCCGCTCAGCAGCTAATGCTTCCACATCTCATTCTGGTGCCTACTCTCAATCTCATCTGTAGTTGTGACTTTCCCTTAATGTTCTTTGTGGTGTGGTCATCTTTATTATCTGTTGTGATTGTTTTCCTTTCCTATCTCCATCTGCCCTTTCCAGCTCTGTGTCTCCATCTGTCTTATCAGGGTGTCTGTGAAATCCCAAAGCTTTGGGAGTCACTGATGTGTGTACCGGTTGCTGGTACTCATGGGTAGAGTATAGATCATTCATCCTTTGGACAGGTATGTAATGGTGGCAGGACAAAGAAGAGAAAAGAGACAGTGGAAGATCTCAGGAGGCATGCAAATCAATTTCATTGGGAATCAACAGAGCAAAAAAGCAGAACCTAGCTCTGTATCTTTTCCTCCCTCTTTTTCTCTGTCTTTTTTTTCCTGCTCACCTATCCCCGGTCCTCCCCAATTACACCCACTGATCAGCTCACAAAACACTTTAGTGGCATGCTAGCTAAGCAGCAGAAGAAATCCCTACACAAATTAGAACATAGAAGTCATTATTTGAGTCATCGGCTTTTTCTTGGCTCCCGAAAGAAAATTCTGGTCCAGTGTTCAGAACTGTAGAATAAAGGAAAAGTCTTTTCTTGCTTCTGCCACATTTCCCCGGGGTCAGTGTTCAATCAGAGTAAAAAAAATCCCACAGTGATCATTTTAGTAGTTCTTCTGAATTCATTCATGGCAAGAACCACCATTCCTGGAGCAAGGAGAGTACTGAACACGTCTTTGTTTTTTTTCTCAGTGAATATATTTCTAATGGGGTTATTGACAAGACACACATACGCAGATATCAGAACAATTTGGTCCATGTATTACGTGTTAAAAAATTGAATGATACTAGGCATGAGTAATGAACACCTAAAGAAAAGGCATAGAAAACCAAGAAAATTCTCTAAATCTTTTAGAATTTACAAAGCATTCCTGTGCCCTTTCAGCGCAAAGTAATATGGGTTTGTTTATTTATAATTTAACAACTTGTCTTTCTTTTTTCTCTTTCTTTACAAAAAATGGCTGTACATACACATACATGTACATACTGTCCCATTTATCCTTAGTTTTACTTCCTCTAAAGTTTATATGTTTATACTAAATGTTCACTGTGAACGCCTAAATTTGTGGAAGTCGTTATTTGTGTAGTAAATTTTGGCCAATAAGGCTTATTCTGATTTTGATTGATTGGAAAAAAGGTTTCTCATTACCAAGTTATGGCACAAGAAGCATCTCTTAACAGGTAAAAGCAAAGTGCTCTCTCAAGACCTGCACAACCTTATTGTTGCAAAACATACCGATGGCATTAGTTGTATAAATATTTCTAAACTTATAAAAGGTTCAATGAGAATCATTTGGGCAGTATTCACAAGTGGAAAGAACATAATTTCCGCTTGCAAGGAGTGCCTTGCAAGCGGAAATTAAAAGAATAATTTGGAGATTTTTCCAAGAGACAACTGGAGAGAGCTATTGGGAGAATATATTCTAGTCAAATGAAACCAGAATTAAACTTTTTGACTGTCATTACACACATCATGTTTGGGGGAGAAATTACTATTTTCAATATTTTGAATAATTGAAGGAAGGACATGCAGACATTTACTGAGACATTCTTGGTAAGAGTCTGAAGATAAAATGAGAGTTGATTTTCCTTTGGAAGACAATGATCCCAAACAGGTAGCAAATAAAAGTCTCATTTGATTTCATAGAAATAAAATAAGGCTGCTAGAATGTCTCATTCAACCACTGAACCTGAATCTACAGAACTGAAGCTCAAAGTGTACTGATGGGGGCCCCCAAAACCTTTAGGATTTGAAATGGTTGTGTGGAAGAATGAGTCAAAATTATCAATGCATGCTTGCAACTTGTTTTTCCATGCAAAATATGTATTGAAGCTGTCATTCCCAAAAAAGCTTTTCTAGTAAGTGACTAAAATATTTTTTGGCAGCACGTTCAATACTTATTCCTTGTGTAATTCCCCATTCTTTTATGTCACCTAATTTATGGACTATTTTGTTTTGATTTGATTTTTATTGTTAAATACTTATTTTCCACTCTGTATACTTGAGGTGAATGGAGTGAAAGTTAACAGCTTTAACTTTTACACCTGCTGTTTCACTCAGCTGTTAAATGGACCTTCAAAAACAGCCTAACACGCTTGCACTGGGTACCTATAGCAGAGATGTGCATGCTAATGTCTTAAATGGTATGGCCAACCTAGCACACGTTTCACTTCATAAACTGAAATGAATGACTGTTGGCTGACTAACACACACCATTTGACCTAGCGCTCTGTGGGAAACAATGATGTGGGAGACAAGAAAAATTGCCCATCAATCAAACACCTTGGTTGGTCAAGAGAGCTCTCGTTGTAGTAGTAATGTTCAGTGAATTGATTATGGAATGATGAGGTGGTGTAAAATGATGGCACTCACACATTTATAGTGTACTTATTTTTTTAATTATAATGCTCATAAAATGTCTTAACAGATGTTAATGTCTCTACACAATGCCTGGAAAGGAGTGTCAGTGCTCCGTATTATCTAGCTGGAAATGGTGATAAGGTGAGTTCAATGTGTTGAAAAAGACAAAGACATAGATTATAAGACACTATAAGCCAAGAGAGATTCTGCCAAGTGGGTTTTCCAATCTACCAGTACAGAAGTGATGCATATCTCCACAGTATGCTCTTTAATTGGCACTATTAATACCAGTTAAAGTTTTAATACCTATTTATTAAAACCTTAAACTTTTTTTCCAGATGCCTAATGTGAATAGAGTTATGAATCTCAAGGGTTGTGCTCTATAAAAAGACTTGCTCATACATTTATAATGCTCTACCACTTACTTCATTTGCAAGATCTCACTTCTGATAGATTTTTTTTTTTTTAAAGGACTCACCCACAAAGCTCAGATATTTCTGGAATAATTTAGTTAAAACTGTAAACATCACCTTCACATTGCAATAATTTTAAGCACTGTCTTTCAATTCAATTCAATTTAATTCAGTTTATTTATATAGCGCCAATTCACAACACATGTCATCTCAAGGCATTTCACAAAATGCAGGTACATACATACATTCCAATTAATCCTAACCACTCTCTTGAACCTACTAATATTTTTTTCTTGACCTTGAAGGACGATCCACTATCTGAACTGGTCATGTATAAAATGTAAATAATGTGCAGGCTTATAGAGGCAAGGCAAATGTATTTGTACATTTCAGCAATAACACAATTCTAAGTTTGCACATGATTCTGGGGTTGCAGAGTAGACTTGAACCAGCAGACCTGAGTGGTCTAAAAGGTTAACACAAATACAACAAATCTTTAATGTATTTTGGTGCAAAGCCATTCACTGGTTTATAAACTAACAGAAATGTTTTAGTATGTTATCTATTAAGTATATTTTCTGAGATACAGGGAGCCAGTGCTGGGACTTTAGAACGGGGGTGCTCTACTTTGTTGGTTTTAGTGAGGATGAGTGTTTTTTCCGCTTTCAGATAACATTTCAAAAAATCACATTTGTTTTAGAAAATTAAACCTACATCATCAGATAAAGTACTTTAATAAGCAACAGATCCAGTTTGTCCATGTTATTTGAATAGATGATGTTCCAACTTTTTTATTTGATGCATAGCATTTTTTAGTTCAATGACTATCAGTTCGAGAGTACAGGCAACTGTGACTTAGTGGGAAGAGTAGTCATTTTGCAATCTGAAATTTGTGGGCGGGAATCTAGCTTCCTCCACATGCTGATGTTCCCTTGGGCAAGGCACTTAGCCTGAAGTTGCCTACTTATTGGTGTATGACTTTGTGCACATTTATGAGAGAGATCGGGTGTAAATGGCTCTAGTGTAAGGCGCTTTGAGTGGTCGGTATAACTAGAAAGGCACTTTTCAAGTTCATACCATTTACATTTACATTATGTGTGCAACACAACATAACTGAAAAAAAAAATATAGAAATAAATAGAAATAAAACACAATCAACAATTCCTTTTCCACACAAGAATATACTGCAAGAACATGGAATATTAGGACTGACCCGCAGCTGCAATTACATTCTTGCATGCAGTCATCATGGTCATAAATGTCAAATTAATTTGACAATATTACTAATGGATTAGAACCAATGTTTATCCAGTGTGGACCAATCATATAAGAGACAACTTCAGTCATTTAAAAAAAAAAAATCATACAATGTGTATTTTTTTTTTATACACACAGGGTTAAAATTAAACAGACAAACTTAAGCAATATTTAAATACAGCACAGTATTAATCAACAAGGTTCTGGCATAATTCTAAATGTTTACACAAAGTGGGTAAAATAATAGAACAATTCTGCAAGCTGACCCTCAAAGCAACTGATAGTTGAAAAATGGACACAGTTTATTGGACATAAGATACTGATCCCAAATAAATATCAATGCTGTTTTTGCAAGGATAAAACTAGCTAAGATCAAGCTTCTGGAAAGATCCAGACAACAATAAACATGTATGAAATGTGCTTTAAAGCAGATGTGTGTCAAGAAACCAAACAACAAAAATTAGCTCTAACTTTTCTGAATAATAGTGGTCAAATATTCATGCAGACTTATCCCAGATTTGTGATGGCAATGGCAAATAAGAGCTTTTTCCAATAACTTGTTAAAATACATTTATCAAAGTAGTATGGGTGTAATTCTATTGAGCCTGTATGTATAATTGTGAGTTGAGATAATCTTCAATAGATTCAAAGTTGTTTACAAAAAAATCGATCAAGTGGTATGATGTATTACTAAAACCCTCTGATTAAAGGAGATACTTTAAATCTGCAAATTAACATGGCATTCATTCTGGTCATGAGTGCATGTAATGTCTGTCTGTAACTGTAGTGCTGCTTGCATTATACTGTGCTTTGATGATTTGAGAATAGTTTTTTTTATCCAATTTGGGCAATATCTAGAATATTATTTACATAAAATTATTGGATTCAACTAAATAGGTTGCTGACGTTGTAATAGGTTTTAATTATCACAGTTTAATTTACCAGGGATCCTGGTTCCCATAACACCCACTCCCCTCCTCTGAACTCCATTTGAAATGGAAATGGTGCTTGCATCTTCATCCTCCATGCACCGCTTCTTCTATTCTTTTCACTCCTGTATCCTCAACCAACCTCCCCCCTGCCCCCATTTGTTCACCTCTCCCTCACATTGGTCCCCTGGACCTCCATCTCCTTCACCTCACGGTTTCAGATGGAGAGTGCGAAATGCAGCTTGTATAATTAAATATTAACAGCCTGCTGATGAGGGGATTGAGAACGAGGGTGGAGGAAGGAGCACACCACTGAATCCTCTGCCCTACTTCTTGTGGTTAAAGTCTGCTGGGAATTACTCGTGTATCATCTAACCTGCACTGGCACCTAAAGAGGCGCAAAGGTTGCAGCAGGCTGTGCCAAAGTGGCAACTGAGTGAGCCAGGGTCAATTCAGTTTTATTTATATAGCGCCAATTCACAACACATGTTGTCTCAAGGTACTTCACAACAGTCAGGTACATACATTCCAATTAATCCTAACCATTGAACAGTGCAGTCAGAGTTAGCTTTTTTATTCAAATTGGATAAAAAAGTTTTTCTGTCTAAGGAAACACTGTCAATCAATATTAATAGAAATCCAATTGGGCTGGTTTAATTCCAGGCTGGAGCAAAGCTTTCATTATTAATCAGCCTGTCAGATGCTGTTCTTTTCTGTTGGGATAAGAGTGTTCAAAAAAGAAGTGGCTTGCTTTATAAAATTTTTTTACAGTTGTGTAGATAAAAAAGCAAATGACCACCAAAGAAGAAGACACGTGTCTTTGCAGCAGTAACCCGAAAATTTGGAAATCATAATTTTTTTCAAAAGTTAATCAATAACTTTGCAGCACAATAAACTCTTGCTTTTACACAGTATTTAGTAAAGTTGGCAGATTGTTTTAAAACCCCATGTTATAATCAGCTCGCTCAATGCTCAAAATGCACTAATAGGAGAGGAGAATATGTAAACCTCCCTAAGGGAAAGCTCTTATTCCAGCTCTGTTGTTTGTTGAGGCATTACCATACACAAGTCCTCATAATCTCAGCAATTAGACTTGATTAAACTAGGCTTTATGCAATATCGAGCAATGCGAACATACTGGCATGATTTAATGTAGTCTCAAAAAAATCATTATTATAAGAAACAAAGAGAGGATTTTAGCAACAAAACACCCAGCAAACTTTAATCAGAATTTTTACTGTGCTGTACTTCCTTTTTAAGTGTGTGTGTTTCTGTTTTACTTAGGCCTTTTCAACAATCAGATGAGCAATTAGAGACCCTTCTGCTCTCACTCGGTCCATAGAATTTCTGCACGTTTTTTCTCTGTCTGTGCATGCATTCAAATTGCCTTTAAAAGTGGACACAAGCAAAGTTCCCAACCGCTGCCTCTTAATTTCTCTCTGTGAGAGATGTTGACGTTCAGACTGTAAGCATCGCACAGCTCAAGGAGGCTGTGAAGCAATTAGGGCTTTTTGCTGCCTCTGGCATGTCATTCCCAGTAAATAAAGCTCCCTGCTGCTCCAGGCAAGTCATGACAGGAGAAAACACATAGCAGACTCTTAGCTGCTGAAGGAATTTAGCAGCAGCACACACACACGCACGCACACTTGGTTGAGTAACAGAATGTGGAGGCGAGAATTAGTCGTGTGTGTCTTTGAGTTGATCTGCTGTGTGATCTTTCATCAAGGAGTGACTGCCCAGGGAGGCTAATGGTCCCAATGCTTTTTGCAGAGTGAGCTGCGTTGAGAAGGTTAACCTACCTTCATACAACACCCGGGAAATTAAATGCCTGTTTTCCTTTTCGTCTGATAACATCTGGAAGCATTTCTGAATAAAGTCAAAAAAGATATTTTCAGACCAAACATGGTTGTCTGAATGAGCTCTAGCATAAGATTACGGGAGACCAGGGACAGTTGCAACAATGTTTGCATTTGATTCTGTTACTCAGAGATGGTTTGGATTAGGCAAACCAAATTTGTATACAATAAACTTACATCTATCTGTTAATAGTCTAGGGATGGTGCTACACATTGGCGTCACTAGGCCTATTTTAGGGGGGCTGTAGCCTCCCTAAAATATTCTAAAGCCCCCCCTAAATTACTTTTTATTTTTTTATTTTGTTTTATTTTTTCCAAAAAACTGCCAACAAATTCAATATAATGTGGTCAGAATGTGAGTTTAAATAAATAACCATATAACCTGTGATTATTAACTCAACTATGATCATATATTTGTCAGTTTCCCTTTCCTTCATAGTGTAAGATCGAGAGCCCCATCAGTACGTAGTTATCCAATACATTCCACCTGTTCATAGAGTACGCCCACATCACTGTCACTACAGTCCACGTTTTCCCTTTGACTTTGCTCGCAGTGTGTAGCACACACAGCCGACTGGAGCAGCAAGTAGATTCAATGAGCAGGTCAGGAGAAGATTCAGCGAAGAATGGATATACAAAAGTTTCAAGAAGGTAATTATTAATCATCACTGCTGGTAGTAACAATTAGTTAGCTCCAGCCCCCAGCTAACAGCATAAAGTCCCATGTATTTAATGAACCAAATGCTCCCTGTTTAACAAATAAAAACCTTGCTTGCACTCCGTACAAAAGTGAGTTGCGTTCCAGCTCTAAAAGAACGTTGCTACTTAGCTAACTAGTTAGTCTGAAATGCATTGTGAAAGTCCTCCTGGCTGTTTGTAGAGTTAAGTGTGCATTCTTTTTACCATCTACTATCTTTGGGTGGACTCCCTTCTTGAGCATCAGCTGTGTTTCTCACTTTACACATGGATGATTGCACACCGTGAAACAGGAGCTGAGCTCATTCACATCTGATTATCATCAGTGGATAATAATAATACACTAATAATAATCACTTCACCATTGCTATTGACCTGTACCAGGACAGATGAGCACAGAGAGTGAAAAGGGAGACACCTCTTCTGGAAAGGTGAGTCTACAGCAAGGGTTACCCTGCAAGGGCCTAATGAGTAACTGCACGGTCTAAAAATAGCGACGATATTCACCGAAGAGCCATCTAAAATTGTTTTAAATTAGGTTGTGGGAGATTTTTGAATTGTTGTTGAATTAGTATTTGCCTTTGAGTGGATTTTAAAAACAATAGTATTAAAATAAAAAAAATTATTTAAAAAAATACCTAATCTGAAAGTGTGGGGAATTGTTCACTAAATAAATGTTACTTAAATTATACTTTGTTCAAATATATACTAGATATGCATGCTGATTGGTCAGTTGGTGCATGTGTATGCATTTGATGGTTTATTTGATTTTTTTCTGGATTGTACTTTTGTATTTAAATACAACTTGTGTGGTGATTTGCAATAACCCTGAAGAAGGCTACAAGCCGAAACGCGTTAGTCTGCTAATAAAGTTTGTTCCAAGTACTTAAATGTTGCAGAAATTTTCACCTTATCCTGAATATGAAGTATTTCAGTCAAGGTGCACCATATCAGACCAATAAACTATGAGCTTTTATTTAGGAGAGTAATAATTACAAAGTGGAGATAGTCAAGAAAGGTATATATAAGCCAAATTAATCTGACTCAAATATTTTAAAGAGTACCTTAATATTACTATAATTAAATAATTAAGAGCTATTTTTCCGAGTTTGAAATTACAACCATTTTAGTCACATATGGGCCCAAAATTGAATCTGTGCGACTTCAAAATATTTGGGAGCAAACTATTATTGCATTGTGAGTAAAAGTCATGGCATTTGCCTTTATGTTGATCAGTTATTTATTCAATTAATTGTGTTTCAATGTATCGTGAAGGGTCAGGCAGAAGGAGGAACTGATCAGCAGGCAAGGTCAAGTCAGACAGAGCAAGGAGATACAGATCAAGAGGCAGCGGAAGATCAAGTTATTGCAGAGAGAGAAGGAAAACAAATAGACCAAGAGAGGGAAAATGATGAAGCAGCAGCAGTAGCTCACTCCACTACAGGGTTTGATTTAGGTGACAAAGGGCCCAGACAGGTGAAGCTGAAGATCTACCCACTCAATAGTTTTGGTAAACAGAAGCGAGCATTTTACCACAGCTGGTTTGAAAAGCACATCTGGTTAGAATATTCAGTCTACCAGAATATAGCTTTCTGCTTCCCATGTAGAGTGTTTGGCAAAAACATCAAACATTCTAGTTTGGTCAGTAGTGGTTGCAAGAACTGGAAGAAAACTTTAGTCATCTTTGGCAAACATTAGATAGCACAAACGCACAAGGACAGTGTTGTTTTATGGAAAAGCTACCAGGCAACTAGCATTCAGGGAAACGTTGCACAGATGATAGCATCTGCAAATGTGAGTGTGATAATAGAGAGAAGAGAGTATCTCAGGTGAATTGATGCAGTCACTTCTATGTTAGGGAGACAGGGACTCCCTTTTCATGGCCATGATGAAGGTAGAGACAGCACCAACAGAGAAAATGTTCTTGCTTGCATGGAGCTTTTGAAGGAATTTGATCCTTTTCTTCAAAAACATAACCCCCCATCAAATGCTTAGTATATCTCAGCAATATCCCAGAATGAGATGATTGACTGTTGTGCCCAGGAAGTTACTAGTGTCATTGTATCTGAAATGACAAAGTCCAAAATCTATGTAGGGCTACTAAAAGGCATCCAGACATGCAGTCCTAAATCTGAGAACTTCTTGAGTGAATCAAACTTGAATGAACTTGCAAAACACTGCAGCATTGACCTGAAAACAGAGAAGGTTCTGGTGGCCAGAAACTTTCTTGCTCAGAAAACAGAGGCTGGATGTTCACCCACAGATATCTTGTCTGTGCACAACCTCCTTGATTCAGAAATGTTTCCCTCTCTGAAGGCAACCGTCCAAGTTGCCCTAACAGTGCCTGTAAGCAGCTGTTCATGTGAAAGATCCTTTAGTGCACTGCATCGGTTGCACTCCTGGCTGCGTCAAACAATGGGTCAGAAAAGTCTTCACAGTCTTGCAGTCATGTCAATGAAAAAGATGTGCTTCAGCATCTGAATAACAACAGAGTGATCGAGAGATTTGCAACCCTTAAAAACAGATGCCATTCTTTGATGCTTCCACCCACCAAGTAAATGGCAATAGTCGTCATATTATTTAAAAAGTATGTACTTTGTCACAACACAGTGCTCTTTGCATACAATTTTGTATAATACATGTGGGCTCTTAATGAATAAGAAGTATTTGTAAAATATGGCACTTTAACTATATGTGGATTTTTTCTTGTTGTTAATGCTGTAAACATACTTCCTGTGTTTGTTGTTTACTGTATTAAAAATCCAATGGTTGCTTAAACCTTTTACACAGCAAGGTATATCTGTTAAATCTGTCAAAAAAAGTGGAAAAGCAACTTCTTAGTTTTTGTTAGCTGTTTGAGAAGTTTTGTGCTGGCCCGCTACATTCGTTTGTATCCTGTGCATCCTCCCTTGTCCTTAAAACCTAGTGACGAAAGCAGTAGGCTTTCAGTGACTTAGGAAGAATTGTGGAAAACCCCAAATGTTGAAAATGCAACAATATTTTATATTTAGCCATAAAACTGCCATCAACACCCCATTTTCTGATTACAGTGGGGAGAACAAGTATTTGATGCACAGCCAATTTTGCAGGTTTTCCCACTTGCAAAGCATGTAGAAGTCTTTCATTTTTATCATAGATACTCTACAACTGTGAGTGACGGAATCTAAAACAAAAATCCAGAAAATCACTTTGTGTAATTTTTAAGTACTTAAGTAGCATTTTATTGCATGTACAAACACCACACATGGTCTTTTTACACCCTGTAAAAACACCACGTTTCAACAAGAACAAAATGTCAGATTAGCGTCAGATAAAAGAACCTGTCTCTTATCTTACTGCATTTTAGTGTGAGTGTAATTAGCTCCATGTGCTGCTTAGAGCAGCACTCACAGCTGATTATTTTCACCTGAACCCAAGAATTGTATTTCCAACAATGTTGGTCTTTTCCTATCACCAGGTGGTGTTAATAAATCTTGTTCTTAAGACTGTGATTACTTGCGTTTACTCGGGTTTTCCTGCTCTGCTGGTGGGGATGAAAGATCAGCTGATCAGGTCTGTGAAGAGTTCACAAGCACTGCTGGTTGTTTAAAACAGCATTAAGAAATTGCTGTCAGGATATAACAGCATCTATTTACAGGATGCTGAGAGAAATAAAATTGCATGTGTGGTTAAAATGCACCACGTATTTCACAAAAACGCCAAATAAAGGGGGAACATCCAACAGTAAATGAAAGACATTTATAGTGTAATGATGTGGCTCCAATTTTACTCAGGGCAGTATAGCAACCAGTCAGGAACTGGTATCTCCTTGGTGGAAAAGCCCTATAAGAGGGAACAAGTTTACTGTATGCCCTCACTAATTTGTTCCCATTTGGAATTATAAAGCAAATAGCCAGGGATACAATTGTACATTTATAAAAGAAACAGCTTAATAAGTCTGTCTGATTCAATCCTTCTTGCACCAGCTTTAGCCTTACTTAGCCATACCGTTCTTCACTAACCCCTCGGATGTATCTGAGTGACATAAATAGAATGCAGAAGTTGGTCTGCTCTAAGGGAATATTTGATCCTACTACAACAAAACAGCAAAACAAGAAGAAGAAATTACTATGGCATTTTTGTTTTTAGCCTTTGTGTAATTTGAGTTTAGGTTTTCTCTCTCTGTCATTTCCTGTGAATGATTCTTTTCAGGAACCAGTGTGGTTTTCTGGAGCCGTTTTTCTTCCCCTATCATTTCGATTGCAGGAACCAAAACCAAATCACAGTGCCGGGGCAGAAAACCTATCCTGGCAAACCACCCTTGTAGGGATGTAGGAGTTTTTGGATGGTCCCTGAACTAAAGGTGCAGATTTGTAGTATGAGAATGCTCAAAAGTTTTTTATCCTCTGCAGTTCATATTTTCAGTTAGCGTTAAATCACACCACAGGAATTTTGTATTTATGTTTGCAAACACAACATTTAAACCTAGTCACCCATGCTGAATATCATAGTCTTTCATAGAGATAGTATTCAAATACATCGGTAAAATCTGTCAAATTAGAAGTATTTATTAAAAGAAGCTTTCAGCATTTCCACAGTGACTGAGAGAGAGGAACACTCTCATCAAGTGATTTCATCCAGTAAAGCTGAAATGTACAGTGACACATGCTGTATCTATCTTTTAATTCTTTAAGATTTGTGGATTATTGCAATTTCTTATTTTAAAGTTAAAACTGGTTTTAGTTGAGAGGAAGTAGCTTAACCACTATTAAATAAAAAAAGGATTTAGATATCAGGTTGTAAACTTGGTGTGAGCTCTCCTTTTTCCGTTGTCTGGATCAGCATGGTTCATTTAAAATCCATTGAACTTTTCATTTTCATACAATGGCAGTACTTGGCCTTTTAACCATAACTACTATGCAACAATCTGAAATAAACTGTGTATTGGTCCCTGTTTTTAATCCTATCCTGGACTCTGCTGGGTGGGTGGAGATGTGTGGTCCCACGTTGCTGCGGCTCCTGCAGGAGGAGGAGCTGCTCTGCATCCGGGGACATAGGTTTCGAGAAGTTCGATTTCAGAGAGAAGAAGATTCTGGAAGCTAATGTGCCTTTTGATTGAATAACTGAGTCTGGCCAGCAAGATTAAAATCCAAATACACCTCTTGCAATTTTTGTAAGCACCTGCTACTTATGAGAAACATTTGCTATCTATTGTCAAAGGAGCAAAGTTGAGCCAGGCAGAGAGAGGGAAATTGGCAGTGACTGAAAGAAGTAGGTGATTTCCTGTGCCAGCACTCAAATAATAATACTGCTTACCTGTTGATGTTTCGGGCTTAGCAGTGTCAGGCATTATAACAATCAGATGTACAATTTTAACACCCCCATTGTTAGCCAACTGCTCACTGACAGAAAGGAAGAAATGGGGGATAAAGTCTAATAATAGTTTTACTAATGACAACCATTGCCATCACCATTACTACTGTGAATTATCATTATTATCACTGTCATCATGCTCATTACAGACATTGCCATTTCCAGAGCACATTAAGTGACATTCTTGGAACTAAATGAAAACGGAAAATATACAAAAAAAAAGACATGGAAGATTAGCTAAAATGTAAAAACTAAATGGGAAAAGATGGTTCAAGGACTATTAAGTAAAGATAATGAGATAAATGTTTGTTTATCAAGCAGTTTTAAAGATTAATTCGGATTTCTTTAGGGGGTTTGTTGAAAGACAAATCCTCCATTCAACATTTTCATGTGCTCAGCTATCAAAATAGACATTGTTGTTGGCTCTGATGTTTTTTTGTTTTTTGTTTTTAATTGTTGTGAAAAAGATAAAGATGTCTATGCTGATGAAATAATTTCATAAGTGGCCTTTGTGCGGGTTTGCTAGCAATATTATTTGTTCATTTTTGTAAATGTGATTCTGCTAATGATGGTGGTATTACAGCGGGAGAGAGAGGGCTGGACTGTTTGTTGCTGAGCCTGTAGAATAATGGCTGAACATGCACCTACCAGCTCTAGAGATTCATTAAAGAAAAGATGTCAAGTCCCAGCATCTCTGCTATCCTTGTCAATGTGCAGGTAAAACTGTTCATTGACTGCAGGGCAAGCCTGCATTCACACACATTTAATAGCCAGAAGGAATTTTCCCCTCCTTTTCCTGGATTGCAACTCACTGCTCACATTTGGCAATTTCTAAGCAAATTAAACGTTTCTCTTTGCTCCCCAGCTGTAGTGAGAGTAAATTGCTGGAGTATGAGTATGAGTTAAGGTGTGAAATTATAACTCAACACTATTTGCTTCTCTCCAGCTAATTAGAAACAAAAAAGCTGTGCAGCAGCTAAAGCCTTAGAGAACTGACTCACCTTATTAGCATTAACTAATTTAAAAATTTTCCCAAATGTACACTGATTAAATAAGAAGAGATTAAAAGAAAGATATGTATGTATGTCTGTTTTAGTGTAAATGCGTGGCCTTGTAGGCATCCATGTAAATTGATACTAGCAGATCAGTGCCTGTTGAGTGAATAGCATATGAAATGTAAGAAATATCAGTAGTATGAAACATTTTGGAAAAAGGGTTTCCTGAACAAATATTTCAGCCTCTGAATACTACTTCCCTTTTATTATATTCTGTGCAATATGTGTTTTCTAAATATATTTTTAACCAACTAGACACAAGCAAGAAGGACTACTCAACAAGCATTGGAAACACTATACAGTATAAGCAAACGTTAAATTCATAAAACAAAATTAAAATTTATCCACAAGAGCTGTAAGCAGAAGAGATGATAATATCACAGATGATAAAAGTACCTGAGAGCTAAAAGAAACAACACTTTTATGGCTTGGATGAGAAGCTCATCCAGGCCATGAAAGTGTTGCTTCATGGCCTGGATGAGAAGCTCAGGGCTGTTAGTAAACCTCTTCAGAGCTGACAGAACCAGAACATGGTCCTGGTTTTCCACAAACTCCAGCAGATGGTCATCACTCACTTTGTGCCGGAGCCCTTGGTCAGGGATGTATTCAACTTCCACAAATGGGAGAACTTTTCAAGGATCCCAGGGGAGGTTGGGGGCATAGAGTCTAAGTGGACCTTGTTCTCCACATGCATTGTTGATGGGGCTGCCCATAGCTATGGCCATAAGGTCTGCAGTGCCTATCGCGGCAGCAATTCGCAAACCTGGTGGTGGACACCAGCATTAAGGGATGACATCAAGATAAAGACCTAGTCCTCTCGAGCCTGGTTGGCTTGTGGGACTCCTGAGGCAGCTGAGGGGAACCGTGAGGCCAAGTGTGCCGCGGCCCAGGTGGTAGCAAAGGCAAAAACTCCCTGGAATGAGATCAGTGAGGCCATGGAGAAGGACTATTTGTCAGCTTTGAAGCGATTCTGGCAAACTGCCTCAGGAAAGGGAAGCAGTGGTTTGCCAACACTGTTTACAGTGGGGCTGGGGTGCTGTTGACCTCAATGGGGGACATTTTTGGGCAATGAAAGGAGTATCTCCTTTATCCTGTCATCTTGACTTCCATGGTAAAAGCAGAGAGTGAGGACTCATTTATCACCCAGGCTGACGTCATCAAGGTGGTAAAAAAGGTCCACGGTGGCAAGGGTTCGTGGGTTGATGTGATGCGCCCTACGTACCTCAGGTATTGGGATGTTGTGTGGCCATTGTGGCAGACATGCCTCTTCAACATCATGTGGCTATAGGGCATAGTGTCTCTTCATTGGCAGACCGAGGTGGGGGGACCAGAGGGTGTGTTCCAACTACAGAAGGATCACACTCGCCTCCATGGGAAGGCCTATGCTAGGGTGTTGTAGAGGACAGTCTGGCCGTTTGTGACACCTCTGCTTCAGGAGGAGCAGTGTGGCTTTTGTCCCGACCATGGAGCACTGGACCAGCTCTACACCCTCTACATGATGCTCTAGTATTCATTGGAATTTGCCTAATTGGTCCATATATGTTTGTGGACCTGGAGAAGGTATTCGAGCATATCCCTCTTGATGTTCTGTGGACACTCCAGGAGTATGGAGTGCAATGCCCTTTATTAGGGGCCATTCAGGATTCCCCAAGAGGAGGTGGAGGAGGTGTCTGGGGAGAGGAAGGTCTGGGCATCTCTGCTGAGACTGCTGCCCTGTCCCAGATAAGCGGAAGATGATGAAGGTGTCTACTGTACCCTGAGAATAAGGAACACCACGTTTTACATGTAAACTTCTTTAAATCTATAAAACAGTGGATGGTCATCAAATCATCATATGGAGATTAGGAGCCTTTGCATGTTTTGCATGTATTTTTTTTTTCATGTGTAACTATTTATTTATTAGTGAAAGAATTCATATCATAACTGGGGTTACAAATTTTATTTATTTCCATTTGGTATGTTTAACTTCTCTTTAGCCCAAATGCTACATACAGATATTATCATGCTTCCATTACATCTCCCTCTAACTAGTGCAGCCTTATTAAAATCTTTCATACGTGCCTTAATGAGAAGCCCTGGGCTTGTGCCTCGGAATGCTGTGTTCAAATTGTGAGTGTAGGTACAGTATGTAGAAGTGCTTCTCAGAAAAGCTCTTGAAGGCAAAATAACATGAACAGAAAACCTATTAGAGTATTTGGAACTGTAATCTGCCTAAACTAATTGGTCCAGGCTTCCTGTTGTTTCTCTGCTGACCCACCACAAGCTGTTTTACTTTCACTGAAACAAAGAGGACGCTTACCAAGCACATCACTGCTGCCTTACGCTGTGAGTCACATCTCTCTCTTTTTCTCTTTTTCAAATAGTCTTTTCTTCCCTTTTAACCTTATGTATATTTTTTTGTTCTCTCCTGAACTAAAAAGGATGGGTACTGTGATTGTTGCCTGCCAGGGTCTGGTGTTGCCTGCTGAGGCGTTCTTAAAGGTTTGATAGGAAGATCTGCAGATGAAGGTAGCAAAGGATAACATTTGCCTCCAAATGTTAGCAAAAATGTAAGACTTCCCTGTAGTTCATGCTATTTTATCTGTGTCTCTCCCTTCGTTGGACAGTTTTCCACCTTGAAACAATAGCAGAAATTGTAATATTAAATGTTATCTGCTTTTCTTTTCACTTTATTAAAATTGTGTGAATATCAGGCACAAAATTGAAATCCTTGTTAGATTAGGAACACAACTGTAATTCATGCAACCTGTTGTGTTTTTTGCATCATATCCTGTCTCCTGTTGACTTGTAGAATATTGTGCTTGTTATTGTTGTGGCAAAAACATTAAAAATGACAGCAATCTCAACTAGTTGAACCTCAACTACAGCCAATAAATAAGAAGCATAAAGGGACCGCTTATAACACTCATACGGTACATGCTGAGAGCCTGAGGGAGAAAAATTAATGAGAGATAGTGAGGGAGAGGTTATATATGATCACAGTTGCCTCTCCGCTTAAAATGCATTGCAGGCTATGCAAAAAGTCAGCTGTTTTGAAACTTATATACTGCACTTTGCAAAAAGTATTCACACCCCTTGAACCTTTTCATATTTCATAACGTTACAATAAAACCTTCTTTGTATTTTAGTAGGATTTCATGTGTCACAAAGTTGTGCATAGTTTTTATAATTTTTTATAATTAAAAAAACAAAAATATGTGCCATGCATGTATAGCCCCTTGACTCAATCCAGAGATCCAAATTGTTGTTGGAGCCATCCATTTTGGTCGCACATTTTGACACACGCAGCTCAACAGTCGTCGCAGCTCTGACGTCACTGGGAACATAAACTGGCTGACATGCTGAGTTTCGGTGGCATTTCCCACCTGTCTCACAGGACAGTGCATATCTGGAGAGACAAAAGCTCGCAGGCGAACTTTTGCTCCACAAGGCCATTCCCGGAAGAGCTATAAAGCTGGAAATCTGTCTGATACGAGAAGATCAGAGGATTTATTCACCGATCGAAGACCACGCCGACACCTGGCGCAGGTGGAAACCCACAGAGGTTCTATGTCCTAGGAGATGAGTTTTCCTCCTTGTGCAATGCAGTCGACTAATGGTTAATCTTTTCCCCACCTGGACGGATGAGAAATTACCGTTTTTTTTCTTTAATTTGATCACGGACGCGTGGTCCCCCTCCCCTCCTTTTTCTTCAGACCCAATCCATCCTCAACCGGTGGAGAGCAGAAGTCAATGTCAAAGTGATTTTGTTCTTTTCATATAAAACCAGATAGGTGCATCTAGAGGTCTGGGCAGGATGAGGCATAGTTAAGGTGATGTAGGATCACCAGCAGTTAATCTCAGGTATTAACTTGTTGCCTGCAATACTGATTGAATTTTGTTATGCTGAGTTGTGTTTTGATTTGATTTGGTGTGCAAGCGCTGCTGAATCGGGCGTGTTCATGTTTTGTCTGTGTAGTGGAATTTCCTTATCAAAGTGTGAGAGAAGAGACTCACAACAAGAGAAAATCCAGACTTTGTCTTTATACATTTTATTCAAAGGCATTAAGTGTTTGAAGACCCTGTCACTGAGGTTAGTCAGTGAAGCAGAGCCCCAATCAACATTTACACACAGTATTTATACCAAACATGACAGTGTTATCTCAACTTCAATGAGTCTGTTTTCTATGGCCCTAGACCCTCCTTGGGTTCAGAGGTGACAAAGTTATCTAGGAACAAACCATCAGCTCTTCCTGAGGCATCACCCTAAATTATGGGTTTTAACCATTAAACTTCTGATACTGGCTTTTACAGCTTCCTCCTCTAACACAGATGTTCCGAGGAGTGAGGTAACCTAAAGGCCATACACTTTGGAACATTTAATAAAATAATTTCCATTACATCTGGCTGATCTCAAATCAGCCTGGAGTTAGAAGTTTAACTTTTAAAAGTTTTTCATTCAAAGCACCCGAGGACTGGGCCTCGCCCGACCACTCTTTGTTCCAGTTTTATTGCTGGAGATTTTCCACTGAGTTCCTGCCTCAGAGTTTATGACCCTTTGTCAAGATTTGGGGTGATCAGCTGATTGTGGCTAAAGGGGCGTGGCCCCACCGTTTTATCAGCTGATCGCTGCAATCGAGACATCAGCACAACAGGAGGACTTCTCTTTACATTTAACCCAAATTACACATTTTGTCTATAAAACTACTGTTTGATCTTCATAGACACTAAATGCACATATATGTTTTTCTTTTATTATTATTGTTAGGTAGTCATTTTTATTCCCTTTGTGTAGAATGGTGCTTGTTAGTTAGGTGAAGGTTTTTGGACCAGAATAATGGTTATTTGGCTTCAGTAAACCTTCATATATATAATTAAAAGAAGCATTTGTGTTTATTTCATGCAAGAGTGATTTATCTGTCAAAACAAGGTCGAAGTTCCCCACCTTCGGTGAAGTGGTTGAATAAACAGTGACAGTTGGTGGTTTTGGTTAATAATTTGTAATTATTAAAGAGCTTTTAGCCCATGATCACAACACCAGAGGACATCTCTAATTTCTATTCGTAAGTAACGATTTTTGGTTAAGAAATTAAAAAAAATTCAAATTATGATTTTAAATTATAATTCTTGATGAATATTAATTAATCAATAATCATAATCCTTACATTGTGCTCTTTACTTTGCGAAATAGGTTATGCTCAGTCATGTTGGATGGAGTGCATCTGTCAACATTAATTTCCAAGTCTGATTTTCAGTTGGATCTAAGTCTAGGTATTGAGTTTGCCATTCTATTGTGGCTGATTTTATGTTCATGATTGTTGCTGCTGGTGAACCTTCATATCCTCCCACTCAAGTCTTTTGCAGCTTCTAACATGTTTTCTTCCAGGATTTCTCTGTATTAAGTTTCGTCTCTCTAACCATCAAACTCTGACCAGCTTTCCCTAATTCTCTCCTTTCCAAGACTGTTAGCTCAGATGGAAAGCCATTTCTTGGTAGGTTCATAGTGTCTCTAGTTTTTGGATGATGGATTGGACAGTGCTCTGTGAGATGTTCAAAGCTTGGGATCATGTTTAATATTCTAAACCCGTTTTAAACTTATTCACAACTTAATCCTTGATCTGTCTGCTGTGTGCCTTAGTCTTTGTGATGCTTTTTGTTCACTTACAATCTTTGACAAACCTCTGAAGCCTTCACAGAACAGTGTAGTAACTGTATTTATAGTAAGATTAGATTAAAACAGATGGACTCCGATTATGAATTAGTTAATTTCTGAAAGCAGTTGGCTCTGCTGGATTTTATATAAGGGTATTAGACAAAGGAGGGCTGAATACATGCTTTCACAGTGTACAGATTTGTATTTGTACCATTTGTCATTTTCCTTTCACTTCACAATTCTACCCTACTGTGTGTTAGTCTATCAGACAAAATCCCAATAAAATACATGATGGTTTATTGATATGAATAGTTTTGGAAGGCACTGTAACAGCACAAGTAGTCCAGATATTATGTTGCCACATTATGACTGTCTTATATGTAAAAATAAGTTTAATAAGGCCAGGAGGGAAAAAAAAACCCAATGCTTTCATTAGATCTACTCACCAGTGAAGCTGAGTGTTTCAATGAAGTACATCATTATAATAATGATCATTACAATCAATAAAATAATGATCATGTCTGAAAACTTGACACAGACAGATTGTTTAAACAGATGAACTGAGGAGTGTCTCTGTTTTCTGTCGATTTAGTGACCATGGCTTTGCGCAGCGCTTGTATCTCTGCCTCACACTGGTTCACCCTGAACATGTCATATTTAATATTGACTCATTTTAGCATGCAACTATAATAAGCTGTCAGAGAGGGGAACATAACCAGACACTAAGCATAAACGGTGTACCCTATCTCAAATTATTGCCCTTGTTCTTCTTTTCCAGACCCATCCACTTTTTTCTTCCACTTTCTCTGTCATACATTTTCTTAATGTATGACTGTAATATTTTATGTCATGTTGCTCCGCATTAAGATTTCTCCTTGTTGAAGTCCTCTGTTTCAACTTTTACTCCATTTTCACTTTTTTTCTGTTTTGCTGCGCTCCCTCTTTTCCTTTGTTGTGTGTCCTCCTGCTGTCCTCTGATTGATGCCTTTGCCAGTGTCCTGCGTACTTCATTACTGGGATTTTACTATGTCTCAGGTGGACTTTGCACACGGGAGACTGAGAAGAACGAGAAATGTGTCAGCGGTGACTGGGGCCAGAGTGCCCTACCGAGCAAATAAAATCACCCAAATAACATCACAGAATTGCCTCCTATCAGCGCTTTTGTGACAGTAGTATAGGTCTAAAAGGGTTGCTTGGAGACCCAGCTAGGATGCTAGTAAAGACAAATACTCGCAGACAGGTGGGATCAAAGGACTGACAAACTATGAGGAGGAACCATGCATACCATCTATCTGGACACACAAATTATACCATAAAAGGGTTTGAAGATGGCAAAGATGATATGGTATACTTGGGATTACTGGACTCTAATAGCGCTAAGCTTTGCTATGTCTTTTTGAGTGAGTTACATGGAGTTGTCTCTGCAGAAAAAAACTCCTCTCTGCAGACTTATGTGCCATGTAATTACAGAGTTAGTTGAGCTCCACTACTCTCTTATCTCTCCTATTGGGACAAGAGCCACATGAATGGACCCCTCTGTTCCTCATCCTCCACAGCAAGCACCACATCACTATCAGTAATAGATTTGCTCCCAGTCTCTTTATATTTCTCAATGTCTCACACACTCTCTCACAGCTTCCTCCCTTCTCCACTCTCTATTGAGTCATGGAGTCGGAAACATTTGGTGGGTTTATTGATCTCTTGGAGACATCAGTTTTTAGGCTTTTGCATTTATTTGTTTATTATCGAATTTTAAGTTTTGAATGTCACAAAGAGAACATGCATAACTGACATTTAAGAAAATTAAACAAAACATAATCCTCTGTCATACTGTGAAACCTGTGTGTGCAGAAAAATCTCCAGTAATTTCCATTTAAATCTTTCTGATATGTGTTAAAATCTCTAGAGAGCGAGTGTATTACAGTTTTGAATGTGTAGGTTTGACCAGACCATTGACTGGTTCTGTCAGTGAGTCTTTCTCTGCAACGCCTGTTTTTGCATTCAGCACCTAAATCAGAAATGGACAGTGAATTTAGTGTTTTCTGAAGTCCTCACTGCTGTTTTGCCTTTTTATCTGCTGAGAACAGCGATGCTTGTCAAAACATAGTGGAATTTGACATTTTGATGCTGCTTGATTCTCAGGCCAGAGGCTGTCAATTCACTGAGAGGAAAAGGGAGGCTCATTGCCTCGTTTGAAATCTTGTCTGTTTGACATCTTTTCTCCCTCACCATCTGACTACATTATCTCTATTCTCATGCTAAGCCTGTATAACTCTGTCATGCCATCCTGTACAGACACTGCACTTATTTCTGTGCATGTGTGAGTCTGCACTTACATATCTGAAGACGTTCACGAGATCTATGAAGTGTTAATGCTGCTTTTCTTTTTCAACAAGAAATCAAAATTAAGTGAATCAAAATTCACTGATTGTCTTCCAGGGTTCCATTTCAAGGAAAAAAATACGAGAGGGGATAGGTGCATGTAACAATAGACAGAAATATATTTCTTTGACATTTGGCAGGCATACCTGTCACTGGAAATATCTATAATGGATGTCCTCTTTCTAAAATGACAATGTGTAAGAGAACAGGTCATCTGGAATGTCTGACATTCTTTCTGCCATAATTAGGAGCCTCACAAGGTTTTTGAAACTTCCACCTAAAATGTCTAAAAAGAAAAGTGATTAGGTCGTTTGCAATTTGTACGAAAAGAACAGTGTAAAACTATCCATATAAAAGCATAAACAATATTTATACAACATACAACCTTATAATGCAGCTATTACAGACTGTATTTTCTGTCCCTTTGGGAGCATTGCAGTTAAAACAAATAGAATTTTGTAAAATAAATTGCTGCCTGGGCTAAGAAATACTTCTGCAAACCACGTGAAAAAAGACACAGGTCACTCTCACACAATTTAAAAGTCTAAATAGGCTATTTTAAATACAATGAAGTAAAGTAAAACAAAATGCCCTATGATCTTATGTTCTTTTCAGCAATCCTAAACATTCCTGAGGCTATGGAATATATTCGTAAACAGGTTAGTAGTATCACACATCTGTTCAGCCTCCATATATGTTATTTGATGGAAACATCAACAATCTGCAGTATTACCCATTAACACCTGAGATTGTTACACTTATTCGTCCTTCAAGCTACTGTGAAATGGTATGTTGTCTTGCTACTTATGTTGGCATATCTAACAATGTTGTTAACATGTGTCAAAATGCAAAAAAATAACTGTCATTTTTGAAACATAAACTTCTATTCCATATTGAAGTGTGTAATTACAGATTCATTACCTTTTAGTTTGGTTTCACAATCCCATTTTTTTTTCATGCTTTTTAATTCTATTACAGCTTGCTCACCTCACCGTCTTGGACTGAAAGTTCAACGATCCATAATGTTTCTAAAAGTTCCCTCAAGCAATTAGATACACATGAACTGCACTAATCAAAAAGGTCTAGGTCCAAAAACAAGAACCTCATTCTTATTCTCATTAATTTGTAAGAAGTTTAGGGTCATCCAATCTTTAATATCCTGAAGACACAATAAAAGAGGTGCAATGGACCCCACATCGCCTCGCCTTAATGGCACATAGATTTGACAATCATCGGCATAACAATGGATGGGGATGCCATATCTTCTGAAAAAAGGCATGAAATACAATGAAATAAGTAGTAAATGTTTTAGTAAGAATGACAAAGATAGATAATTTGGTTTGTTTAAATAGTGCCAGTTCCCAACAACTGTCACATCAAGGCACTTTAGACCAACAAATACCATTTACATTTAGAAGAATGTAATCAACTCAGCAACATGGGCTGATATTTGGTGGTTTGCTCAATGTGACACCAGCTCTACCCCCACAACCCTCACTCCACTTCAGAAATATATAACAGTTCTGGTTTGATTTGGTGATGACCTCCATTTGCAGCTCACAAGCATATTAGTGTTGAATAAAATTCAGCCCTGCATTTCGCCTCTCTACTCTCACTGAAATGCAATATCAGATGATAAGTGGAAAAGCATAGTGTTTGGTGTATGATTTTCATGGTTAGTAAATTGACTAAATATGATGTTATGGTGTAAAAGACCACTGTGATTTGGGGCTTGCCTTAACACAAAAAGCTATTTATTAAATAACTTTTTCTGCTCCAGGCAATGAACATCAGAGTGAAATGTCAGTTCTGCAGATTCCTAATGGTTTGCTCTTGACTTACTGAGAAGACAGATGGATAAATGCTCACTGGCTGTGTTGGAGAGCAGAAAACTGTTAATTCAAACTGGGAACAAGGGAATGAGACAGATCACAGCATTCTTCTGTAGCACTGTCAAAAACAAATTAGTGTGTTAGCTGATGATGTAAAAACAAAATTACAATGTCAGAATTAGGAAAAGTATGTTATTCCTTCAAGTTTTTCTTTTTTTTTTTCAAGCTTGTATTTTGTAAAACATTTTTGCTTTTTTTGTCATCAATACATTGACTTGTTTATACCATGGAAGCAACTGAGAAGAGGAACTCTCTTTTCTGAGTGAAAAAACAGACATGGAGAATAGAGTTTGTAACACCAAACAAAAATTATGGGAATACAATTAGCGTGAAGAGTGTCATACACAGTCGACAGACGGGTGATGTGGAGCCAGGAATATTGGAAATGAAAAATATAACAGACACTGGGAAATGTGAGAGCAATGTGTGAATATGAAAAAAAAAAATTGTCTACCAAATATACTAATAGAAATTATTTCCATGAAAAGTACAGTTATAAATTAAGACATGTTTTAATCATTTACACATTTCTTTTGTTCCCCATTATATAATGTTTGACTCAAATCTTTTTGCTCAATACAAAGAAAAATTATTTTCATAAAAATAAAATAAAAAACAAAAGGTCAAATGTCGTTGTGTCAAAAGGTTTCTTATAATTTATAGTAATGACTCCCCAAGTAATTACTATCATCTTATTAGCTTTTTATTGTTGAACTTTTAAGGTTATCCAACTAAAGGGGAATAAATGTGATCTTTTACCTGGGAAGGAGCAAAGGATGAGTTACTGCTTGCTATTCTGATGAAGCTAAGTGCAGCATTGTATATTAAGATAATGCTGTTAGTTTTTTTTTTGTTTTATAAAATGCCTTAAAACTTTAAGCATTTTTGATTATGTTTTGTAAAAAGTCTCAATGGGTATATTTTGTTATTCCTTCATTTTATGTTAGATGAAAAACTAATACTTAAATCAAGCAACCTACAACATATTTCTTTTCTCTCTTATGCATTGTAGTCCTTAGAAATACAAAATCTGAATTGATTAGATCAGATCTTTCTCTACTTATAATTTGTAGTTTGATACACACCAATGCATGTTGTTAATTCACCTCAACAAGCAAGCAAAACAGGAAAAAACTGTCTTATTTCTCAGTTTAATATAGTTTTTTTCACAAGAGTGAACATACAAAACAACTGTAATGTCTAGTTTCATTCATTCAGATATATCACATTCTGTATTATATTTTATAATTGTATAAAATTATTATTGTATTATTGTATAAAATATTTTCTGGCCATTGGTTTGGTATTGATATATGTTTATGGGACACATATGGCGTAATGAGGTAATTTCCGTTTATCTGAATTGAATCAGCAATAACAAATTATGTATTGGTTTCTAAATGTACTATCCCATTTACCAATGGAAGGTTTTAACTTTTACTTGAATGAAGGGAAAAGGGAAAGAACAGAAGTGAGGAAAAGTGTGTAAGTAACATTAGGAAATTGAGATTTATGTCTCTATTTTAAACCTTCTCCTATGTAACATAAATTCTTATCAAGGAAAGGACATTGCAAATTCATTTAGACCAGGGGTGCCCACGTTCAGTCCTTGAAAGCTCAAATGGCTGTATTCACTCATCAGCATGCCATTCAGCTCTGCAGAGGCATGGTGATGAGCCATTCATTTGGTTAAGGTGTGTTGGAGCAGGGATGCATCTAAAAGTTGCAGGGTAGTAGCTCTGGTAGGACTGGACATCCCTAAATTAAGAAAGTGTATTCTATGGTATCTGTTAAACAATAACTTGTCTTCATACTGTTAATGTTATATCTGCAGGACACAATTCATACTGAAAGCTTGTTTTTCAGTTTCATCAGTGTGTTGGACTGATTTTTTGTCTACAGTATCATATTCAAACACATTTAGAGAAAACATTGAGCTACATCTGCAAACTTTAAAGTTGTCAACTCTTTAAATATCACTTGTCCAACACAGTTGTATGCTGTCAGTGTAAGTGATTTTACAATGTACAGAGATCCACTTGTTGTCTGAGGGATGTTAATTAATAAATAACAGCTGAGGTGAAGCTCTTTGTACTTACTGGGACATTAAGGATTGTAAGCTAAATTTAAAGTTGCACAACTGAACACTCAAAAATCGAAATGCCGTAAAGGAGGTTTTATATAGTTTGTTATATCGAAAGACAATTAAGCACATCTCAACGTCTTGCCACAGTTTGACATTTTTAGTTGACTCTTCACTAAAAAAAGTATGTTCAAACATCTAATGAACATTATTTGTGAGATGTGGCAATTATTATTCTGTCAAATGCTGGAAATTGTAATGTTATGTCTAATGATCATTTTAATATTGTGCTTGCATTGTGTGGTTAACATAAATAATAAAATAGGATCATTTGGATTTGTGTGATCTCTGTAATTAAATCTTTATTAGGTTTAGATTTCATTATAATTATTTAGCTATTTAGAGTGTATAAGTAAAAAAATAATATAACAAAAAGGAAAATACTGTGAGATCTAATAAATAAAGGATTATGGGATATGAGGCAACTTGAACTCACAGATATACTTACAGCAATTTAAAGACAAGCATGAATACAAGAGGGACACCTCTTTAAAGCAAATATATAAACAGTCCAGACCCTTTATTATTTTATATTTAAAGTCAACATGAGCCCATTTGTCACATTTGACCAACATGTTGTCTCTAATCTCTTTGTAATTGCATTTTGGTACTGCAAAGAAACACACTTACAAAAACAGAATAACACACTTAAATACAAGTGATCGTGCCTCTATTAGAGAGAAGGTAACTGCCAAAGCAGCCATGGGGGCAGAGGTGTGTTGTGGATTATGGTGTACATGCTGTCTCCAAGAGTTATCTCAGCTCCACTGCAGGGCTGCAGCTGCAAAAAGAAGGTATATCCCTGACATACAACCCATACACCCAGAATGAACCTAACCACTGCCACCACTCTGTACAACAACAAAGCAATCCCTAGATAAATCTCAGATATACGTCTGTGCAACCCTTGAGATTCTCTTGTTCACATCTATCTAACTCATCTCTCGCTCTCTGTCTCTCCCTCTATCTCTTCCTCACTGACACACACACAGACACACATAAACACACAGAGAGAGAGAGAGAGAGAGAGAGTTGTCTGTCACAGTGGGCTCATGTTTCTGGATGTCAGCATTTATCAGACCAGGGGCCAGACATAAGGGCCCGTAGAGAAATGTGCAGTGACTTGTCAGCACAGTGGGATCGGTTTGTATTGATCTCGGCACTACATAACCCAAACTACACTTCTACACCACTAGGCTTAGCTGGTATTTTTTTCTGTTTGATTTCATAATTGCATTGTGTCTTATTTACAGTTAGTGTAGACTAATAAAGTTGACGTTTTTTTTAATATATTTTAACAGATTCAAATTGCTTTTAGGTTTATTTTACTACAGATTAAAACCATGTTATGATGTAAAAAAAACCAACCAGAACATTTATGATCTTTGCGAGTTTTGATGAGGATTTCTGAGCCACAACAGGCTCTTATTATATCTGATGGAATAAGAGTTCTTCTTTATCATAACAACATATCAAGATATTTTTTGATTAATAAGGTCAGGCAGGAGCCCCCTGGCCTGATCTCCACAAAATGTTAGGGCTGGCCTTATACAGAGGCCACTGCTTCATACTGGCTGCTAGCACTCTAAAAAATATTGCCTGCGTGCATTCCACGTTGCTGCTGCTTGGATGTCAGACATAAGAATCCCATCAAGAAGCTGCAACAAACAATCCACATTCCTCTCTTTAGTGAATACAATGCCACTCTTTCCTCTTATTGGAATCTGTATGTTGCTGCACTCCCTGATAAGTAGGGGTTCCAGAGAGAAGAGGTCACACTTCCAAATTGTTCCCAACCTTCTTGTGAGGGGTTGCTTTATGACGAAATCAGGTAATTGTTTTTCAGACTGCAGTCTAAATCTAACATGGCAGGTAGCTGCAATCTGAAATGATCATGAGCGTACCAATTTCCTATATTTCTGATGATAAATACATTTGCCACAGTTTCTACAATGGCGTCATTGGACGGGGAGGCAGAGCTAATTTACCGTGTAGCTTTGGAAAAACAAAAAGAAAAGGAGGTGGTGTTAAAAACAATTAAACCAGACTAAAGACAAAGTAGAGGAATACACCTCTCAGTGCGAGTCAGAGCGTGGCCATGACGCTGTGTGTGCTCGCAACCGGCTGCTCGGAGCAATGTGTAAACATAGAAAACAGCTTGATGTGGAGACTTTTTCCACACAATAGTTGCAATGTCAAATTCTACACTGTAACCTGGTGTTATAATGCCTAAAACAAACAAAAAAAGCAATAATAAGGAAATAATGATTTCAAACCAAGAATCGTGTTATTACTGGCAGTAAAACCACCCTTTAAAATATTTCCAGTCTAATTTAGGACTGTGTTGTGACTGGTGCATCAGGTTGACTCCAAGAGACAGATTTAAGAAAGCACATCCTAAAATATTTTGAAGGACAGTATAAGAAGGAGGAAACATAATCACTTAGATGAGTGAAAATCTTTTAAATATTGCATGCACTTAAAGAGAGCTGTTCTTTTTTTCTTTTTAGTTGCCAACAAGAGTCTCCTCTGGCATCTATATCAGTGGGCAGAAAAGAGTGTGTATGGTCTATTTAGAGCAGATAGCTTTTTCAAATGTGTCACTTTGCCAGTTTACACTGATATAACAGGGTATTGGATATGGTAAGGTTATAAATGCTTAATAATTTATGGACAAAAAATATATTGATATTACTCTTTCTGTTATGCCAGTAGTTTGTCTGCTTGTGCACATCCATACTCAATAACATCAGTTTCCAACATTTATCAGGCAGATATCTTTCTGTGTACACATATACAAGGAAGATAAATACTGCTGTAGCTGTATTTTGGGTGAATTGCATCAAAGACAGCAACATAACCTTTAATGCAATAAAATAACATGTAAAATTAGCTCTCAGAATGCTCAAGGGTTTGGGGGGTACTCTCAGGTTTAAATGGTTATGGCTGTCATTATAACACCTTTTTATCTCTAACAAGGATGATTGTAGAGAAAGAGAGAGCCCAGGAGACACTTCAATCAGTGTACGTTATGTGTTTGTATAGTAATCCATGTTCAAGCGTGTTTTATGTTACTCAATCAAAGCCTGTGAGCTCCTTTGTGTGTTTTATATGTGTCCGTAGTATTACCTGTTTTTCAGTGAGTGCTCCCAGTTGTGTCTTTAAAACTAGCAGTGCAGGGGAGAAAGCCTGGGAGCGATGTGTGCTAAAAGTACATGTCATCTTCAATAAAGGATGACAGAGTTTACAGGTCTACAAAGGCAGCCTGTTCCTTGTAACACTGTAGGCAGCAGCATTATGTAGCACAGAGAGAGTCTTTCACAGAGGTGATGAAACATTACTCTATGAGTGAATGTCGCTGATATCAGGCAAGATATCAGGATATGGTCCAATCTATGGTATCTCTATCTGCTGTCGGTGGGGAAAATGTCATCAGCTCATTTCCAGTGTGATTTTACATTTCACTTCAATGAATTTAGTTGCAGTCTCAATCTAAAATGTGTTTAAATAGAGACTCTTCTATGATAATTTTCTGAACATAAGCAGAACATGCTTGCCCTTCATCTGACCATTCTAGCCAGATTTGGTTGTGTTTTAGATTTTGTGTTGTTGTATTGGTCAATATTAGATTATAATGTGCTCAGCTAGTCTTGTTTCTTGCTTTGTATTTTGTGTTCTTTTTTATAGTTTTATTTCAACATACTGTTTCCTGGTTTGTTTCTTAGGCTCCTTTGTGATACCTCCTCACAGTTTGCTTATCATCATACCTTCTTTGCATTGAGTCTTCCGTCAGCTTGCAGTACACATTTTTTTTTAATTCTATTACAGCTTGCTCTACATACACTTAGACACTTCAGAAATCTCTTGCCTGCAAACCAACATACAGGGGTTGGACAATGAAACTGAAACACCTGGTTTTAGACCACAATAATTTATTAGTATGGTGTAGGGCCTCCTTTTGCGGCCAATACAGCGTCAATTCGTCTTGGGAATAACATATACAAGTCCTGCACAGTGGTCAGAGGGATTTTAAGCCATTCTTCTTGCAGGATAGTGGCCAGGTCACTATGTGATACTGGTGGAGGAAAACGTTTCCTGACTTGCTCCTCCAAAACACCCCAAAGTGGCTCAATAATATTTAGATCTGGTGACTGTGCAGGCCATGGGAGATGTTCAACTTCACTTTCATGTTCATGAAACCAATCTTTCACCAGTCTTGCTGTGTGTATTGGTGCATTGTCATCCTGATACATGGCACCGCCTTCAGGATACAATGTTTGAACCATTGGATGCATATGGTCCTCAAGAATGGTTCTGTAGTCCTTGGCAGTGATGCGCCCATCTAGCACAAGTATTGGGCCAAGGGAATGCCATGATATGGCAGCCCAAACCATCACTGGTCCACCCCCATGCTTCACTCTGGGCATGCAACAGTCTGGGTGGTACGCTTCTTTGGGGCTTCTCCACACCGTAACTCTCCCGGATGTGGGGAAAACAGTAAAGGTGGACTCATCAGAGAACAATACATGTTTCACATTGTCCACAGCCCAAGATTTGCGCTCCTTGCACCATTGAAACCGACATTTGGCATTGGCATGAGTGACCAAAGGTTTGGCTATAGCAGCCCGGCCGTGTATATTGACCCTGTGGAGCTCCCGATGGACAGTTCTGGTGGAAACAGGAGAGTTGAGGTGCACATTTAATTCTGCTGTGATTTGGGCAGCCATAGTTTTATGTTTTTTGGATACAACCCGGGTCAGCACCCGAACATCCCTTTCAGACAGCTTCCTCTTGCGTCCACAGTTAATCCTGTTGGATGTGGTTCGTCCTTCTTGGTGGTATGCTCTGTGCTCTTAACTGTGCTCAAAACTGTGCTCTTACCCTGCTAATTGAACCTTCACACTCTGCTCTTACTGGTGCAATGTGCAATCAATGAAGACTGGCTACCAGGCTGGTCCAATTTAGCCATGAAACCTCCCACACTAAAATGAGGTGTTTCAGTTTCATTGTCCAACCCCTGTATGCAGATATAGGGAAGTTTGCTGAGACCAGTGCAGGCACCAATGAATAAAAGGCAGAATGATGCTCAAATTGCATCATCTTCTCTATATTGCCCATGCTTTTTCTGCATGTATTAGGGAGGAAATTTCATTTTATATCATCAAAGAATGATTTGGCTTGTAAGGAATTCAATGCAATAAGGCCCTGGAAGGAAAAAAACATCTCAAAATAATATTATGATGATTAATACCATATATAAAACATATGAGGTGTGAAGCACCCTCGAGAGAACTAGGTTCTGGTGTTTTTACCTTTGGAAATATCTCTGCCTGTGTGACATTACCCAGATGTATCACAGAAGCATGCCTGAATTCTTACTTTAATCCCCTTAGTAATTTAAAAGACTAAATAATTACTGTATTAGTAATTAGTAATTAGTGTATTATTATTCCCTGAACGTATTCTGGGCCTTCATCTTTCAAAATGGTCCATGTACTGGCAATTAGAAAAGTAACTATTAATAGATGTTTATAATAAAGAGAAGATTTTGGGTGTGATAAGCATGCAAACGTGGAGACATGTGTAGGTTTATATTTAAATAATTATAGTTTGCTAGGATAATCTACTTCAGAAGCGTCTGTAATTGTCATTATTTTCATAATAGATCTGACCCACATACAGAAGAACACTCCGAGGAAGCAACTGAGTCAGTAAAAGGTGTTTTATTTACAGCTAGCGAGTCTGGAACGTGAACGGGTGAATCACCAACTGTATGGAAAGAGCGGGAGGAGAACTGGTGAAACAAGAAACTATTAAGTTGCAGAATTAACAAAAGGTAACTGTTGTAGTCAGGAAAACAGCTTACTAAATAAGTGCAGTCAGGTCGCCAGGGGCAGAGGGATTCGGGGTCCAGGCTTGCAAAACGGAGTAATCCAGATGGCTTCAGTAGTGCTGTTGAGTGAGCTCTGGTGAGATCAGAAGTTAGTTCAATGTACAGGTACTTGCGTTGGAGGGTGGACAGGGTACACTTATGCCTTGGTTCAGGAGACGAAGGTAAACAGGAAGCTGCCAGCTTGGTCCTTGGGAACAAAATCCACAAGACGTAGGTAATCTTGATTGTCCAGAAAACGTCTGGAACCGAAGTCAACGTTCAGCAAAATTATCAAAAGATTCAGGTTTTAGCCTGCAAAGGAACATACACAAAGTTAGCTTAGAACAAAGAACAAAGCATAGCTTAGTAGTGTCTGAGCTTGCTACCACTGTAGGCAAACACTCTGGCGTCAAAATGCTAGCAGCCTCCTGCTTAAATACTCCTCCATGCAATCAGCACTTCAGTTGCACCTGTCACCTTGCACACCTGAGAAACTCCAGCACCATCTGGAAACTGAAAACAAAGTTGAACACAAAACACAAACGCCCGCTCTAACCCAGACCCCGACAGTAATACAAGATGGCAAGAGGGGATTATTAGATCTATTAGTTGTCTCATGGAGATTTGGTTCATGACTAAAGGAAATTGTACCTAATGATACTTATCACTCTTTATGCCCAGACTAAGAAATATTAGCAGAATCCTAAATCAAACATCATGCAGTGGAAAGTTTGACACTTTCCCACAAGTTTATATATTACAATTTCTCAATAAAAAGAAACACAGGGTACTGTGGATGCATTTTTACTGTGAGTGTAGCAATACATCCAGCACGTCACCAGACAATACACATTATTGGGTTCATAAGAATAAGACGAGATGAGATTTAAGCAACACTTTATGAAAAACTATATTATTGTTTGATTTCACAGATAGATTATATGTTTCACAAACCACAGATTTTGTTTTAAACAATCTGTAGTGTAGAATACTCCAGTCCAGGTTTAACCAGGCTATATATATGTTTTTATGTCAAGAAAATATAGGAAACATTTTTTAATAATTTCAAACTGTGTTTGAAATATCTGTTAAATGTATAAACATCCAGCTCATGTTTTATTTGGGACTTTAAACTGGAGATGATCACACGCAGTCCAGATGAAGCAGATGCCATCTGTAACCATTAACAGTTACCGAGTCATGGTATTCTCACAGTACTTTCATTCATATCTTGCCTGTCACCTTGTTACTACTTTTTTTTCTACCACATGCTGCCACATAAATGGTTTAAAACTGGTTGAACTTCTTCAATCCTTTTGTAATCAATTGTTGCTATGCCACCAGATGAACAGTTTTTGTTAGTTGACCTGCTTTCTAATTTTTTATAAGAATTTCAAACATACAAACAGGTTTCAAGCCTGAAATATCCACCTTCTGTCTGAGGCTCCATAATAATAGCATAAATTGCATCACCAGTTGAAGTCACACCCTGACAGCACCTGAAAAGCACTAGACACTAGATTTATTTTGACTAGAAATATAACAATATTTAAAAATAAGAAATATAACAATATATAAGCGTTTAATAATCATGATATCTTGTGGCATGCTCTTGTTCTACTCCTACTTTTTACATACTGAGTTTGTCCAGTACAGGGGCATGTTTTAGGAAATAAAAGGCACTGATAGCGGTTTACCTTAGAAATCATCGCACTTGGAAATCTATGTTTCCATCCTTCAAGATGTACGAATACAAATTTACACACCAAGGTTTTTACATTCAGAGGATATGCTGCTGCATCCAGACGGGTGAAACATGAGTTGTCTGGGGTTATTCTTCCATTTTGCACAATGCACCTGTCAGAGACAACTTTCACAACCTAAACAAGAAAAACAAAAGCCCGGAACAGGCTTGACATCCTCTTTGCACTGGGTGTTACAAGCAGCACACCTGGTGTCCCTTCTCACAGACATGGAAGCCCAAAGAGCCCACTACTAAACAAACAACTGGTCTTAAAAGTAATGCATACTATGTTTGTTATCTGTGTAAATCAGTACCTAAAATTTAAATCCTGAGGATGCTTGCTTTACAGTGTATAGCTGGTATGCTAGATGCGATCTCACAATATTAAAAAGTCTTCACTATTTAGAGTAACATTTGTCAGTTCGAGAGCTGGGCTAAGTCTGCCAAAGAGCTGAGAAAACTTGCGAGGCGGCAGATAGCCACCTCAGGCCTGACAGCGCCTGTATCAGCTCCAACTGTCTCCTGATGTGTCATCTCTATCTCACGTCTTTGTACTTTTTTCCTGACGTGTGCACCGCACTGAAAAAGCTCACATACAGATAAACAAGAACACACAAACTGGAGGACACAGACTGTTTAGAATGTAACATTCAGGAGCACTTTACCAATATCTTATTTTCCAGATTTTGTCAATGCTTTGAGACACACACGGTGCACATGCTTGAATGCATACGCTGAGTAAACAGACCTGCCTTAATGCCCAATGCACTCCTAAATACACTCAGTTTGCATCATATGGTGATCTTTCCATTTTAGAAAACATGAGCCTTATTGAAAGTGGAACTACTAAGCTCTTTGCCTGACTTTAAGCATTAGGCTGGAGCTTTAGTCTTTATCTCTACAGAGAAGAGGAAGAAGAGAGTGTCCGTATCAGATTGAGGCTGTGATACATTTCAGTTATTTGGGCCTATTCCTATCTGCTCTGGTTTATTGTGTGCAGCTTTGATTATATCTGGACAGCAGGCCAACTTAATTGTGTTAGTATAGCCTATAGCCTGTGTATCTTTTGGCTCCTCCGATCCATTGCAAAGACCTTTCAGGATGAATAAGTGTACGTTTCTCCTGCATGTTTTCAATAATTCTCTTTTGGCATCAAATAGATTCAAGAGAACAGCCTGTTTCTCCTACCATCTGCTTGGCCATCTTTGAAGAAAATAACCAGTGACTTTAGGCTCTATCTTTTAAGTAAAAAAAAAGATTAATAAATTGTGAAAGTTTTGAAAATATTAGGTGGTTATTTACTACCCAGAGTTCCAACCATCCCAGTAATACTGTGTAGGTTGTCCTGTCACTGATACCTTTTAATACCACAACAAAATTAGCATGGAAAAATTCAGCCATCATTTAGAAAAAAAACATTGTATCCTGAAGGCAGTGCCATGTATCAGGATGACAATGCACCAATACACACAGCAAGACTGGTGAAAGATTGGTTTCATGAACATGAAAGTGAAGTTGAACATCTCCCATGTCCTGCACAGTCACCAGATCTAAATATTATTGAGCCACTTTGGGGTGTTTTGGAGGAGCGAGTCAGGAAACGTTTTCCTCCACCAGTATCACATAGTGACCTGGCCACTATCCTGCAAGAAGAATGGCTTAAAATCCCTCTGACCACTGTGCAGGACTTGTATATGTCATTCCCAAGACGAATCGAAGCTGTATTGGCCGCAAAAGGAGGCCCTACACCATACTGATAAATTATTGTGGTCTAAAACCACCGACATGCCTGTTAGGTTAATTGGTCACTCTAAATTGCCCTTAGGTGTATGAATGAGTGTGTGCATGGTTATTTGTGTGTTGCCCTGCGATGGACTGGCGACCTGTCCAGGGTGTACCCCGCCTCTCGCCCATAGACTGCTGGAGATAGGCACCAGCTCCCCTGCAACCCACTATGGAATAAGCGGTAGAAAATGACTGACTGACTGACTATATATATATATATATATATATGTAAACCTGCTGATTTTGCAGGTTTTCCCATGTGCAAAGCATGTAGAAGTCTTGAATTTTTATCATAGGTACTCTTCAACTATGAGTGATGGAATCTAAAACAAAAATCCAGAAGTGTTCAATTAATTAATTAGCATTTTATTGCATGACATAAGTATTTGATCACCTAACAACTATTAAAAATCCTGGCTCTCACAGGCCTGTTAGTTCTTTTTTAAGAAGCCCTCCTGTTCTCCACTCATTACCTGTATTAACTGCACCTGTTTGAACTTGTTATCTGTATAAAAGACACCTGTCCACACACTCAATCAAACAAGCTCCAACCTCTCCACAATGGCCAAGACCAGAGAGCTGTATAAGGACATCAGGGATACAATGTTAGGCAACAACTGTTGGCGCTGTTCTCCTTCAATTATAAGAAAATGAAAGAAGTTCAAGATGACAGTCCATCTACCTCGGTCTGGAGCTCCATGCAAGACCTCACCTTGTGAGGCTTAAATTATCATAAGGAAGGTGAGGGATCAGCCCAGAACTACACGGCAGGACCTAGTCAATGACCTGAAGAGAGCTGGCGCCACAGTCTCCAAAAATTACCATTAGTAACACACTACGCCGTAATGGATTGAAATCCTGCAGTGCATGCAAGGTCCCCCTGCTCAAGCCAGCACATGTCCAGGCCAGTCTGAAGTTTGCCAACGACCATCTGGATGTTCCAAATGAGTAACAGGAGAAGGTCATGTGGTCTGATGAGACAAAAATAGAGCTTTTTGGTCTAAACTCCACTTGCTGTGTTTGGAGGAAGAAGAAGGAAGAGAACAACCCCAAGAACACCATCCCTACTGTGAAGCTTGGAGGTGGAAACATCATTTTTTGGGGATGCTATTTTGCAAAGGGGACAGGACGACTGCACTGTATTGAGGGGAGGATGGATGGGGTCATGTATCGGGAGAACTTAGCCAGCAACCTCCTTCCCTCAGTAAGGGCATTGAAGATGGGTTGTGGCTGGGTCTTCCAGCATGACAACGACCTGAAGCACACAGCCAGGGCAACTAAGGAGTGGCTCCATAAGAAGCATCTCAATGTCCTGGAGTGGACTAGCCAGTCTCCAGACCTGAACCTGATCGAAAATGTTTGGAGGGAGCTGAAAGTCCGTATTGCCCAGCGACAGCCCCAAAACCTAGAGGATCTGGAGAACATCTGAACATCTGTATGTAAGAGTGCTCCAAAATCTTTGCTGCAAACCTCGTCAAGAACTACAGGAAATGTCTGATATCTGTAATTGCAAACAAAGGTTTCTGTACCAAATATTAAGTTTTGTTTTTTGATGTATCAAATACTTATGTCATGCAATAAAATGCTAATTAATTACTTAGAAATCACACAATGTTATTTTCAGGATTTCTTTTTAGATTCCATCACTCACAGTTGAAGAGTACCTACGATAAAAATTAAAGACTTCTACATGCTTTGCAAGTGGGAAAACCTCCAGAATGTGTGTGTGTGTGTGTGTTTGTGTGTGTACACCCTTTTTTAGTAATAGAAGTTGTATAGGAGTTCCCAAATGATGACATGAAAAATTGCTTGTAAAGTGCTTTGTAAACTGTAAATGAGGTTAAAAGGCTATATGTAACTGCCTTCCATTTATCCTTGAATCTGTCTCGTCAGGCTGACTGATGGTTCTGACATCTTGAAATGACAGCCTGTTTCTACTCCCACACCATCACATAGGCTCAACTTTATCAGGATCCTTTGGCCTGAAAATAAACCCATGAAGATTTTATGTTTTTATGCAATTGGACCTTACGCAGTGTCTGTAGACATAGAGGTAGTTAGTTAAGTAATTTTAGCACATTGACCCACCCCTTGCCAGTTTTTCAACCATCAGGAGAATATTAACACACAAAGATTTTACAGAACTTTGGATGAACTGTAGATGGGCGCATTTTAAATTAAAACAGCATTCGCTTCAGATGTATTAACACAATGAGTTGGACAGGCACATGGAGCATCCTGGATGATATATTATGTGCAAACTGGAGTATAGAATAAGAAAAAAGGTAGTAGAGGGAGCAGAACACCAGAAGAGAAGCTGTGGCAACTCTTTTAGTTGTCTTCACAGGGTTCGTGAGAAAATAAATTTCCATTTTACAAGCATTTTCACATAACCTAGTTTGTTAAGAAGTCACAATGAGGACATACAAACCTCAATAGAGATTAAATAAAATGTTTTCAAGCTGTTTGAAAGTGTAATAAACAAAAATATTTCTCCTTTTTTAGTCTTTTTTCTGAATAACATGTTGCCATTCATAAATTCATAATTAACTGTATGTTAACAGAGTCACGTGGAAGGCTTGTACTATATAAAAATGAGCAGTTCATTTATTGCAGTTCAGCATATTTTTTTTCACCTTGAGTGGACCAAACCAAGCACAAGAACATAGGGACATCTGATATCACTTTCACTGACAAGCCTAAAGTTTGGGCAACAAATTTGAGAAAACAGGGTTAATTAGAACAATAATTAATTCCAGAAATATAAATTAGGGCAAATTTGACACATACAGCAGTCAGGAATTACACTATGACCGGCTGCTTTTATAACCCTTAGGTAGATGGTGATGTTAAAGTATCATCCACATGGATGGAAGAACCCACAATTTCCCAGTAGAATCTTGCCCAAAGCATCACACTGAAAGCTTGCTTTCTTTGTATAATGTTAAGTTGTAATGTAAAATACAATGTGATTCACCATCTTTTCTTTCTGTTTGGTCTAGCTCTGATGCTCTCATGCCTATTCTTGATTCGGTCGGCAGTGGACAAGCGATAGTAGTGACACTGTGACTTGGCGGCTATGCACTTCCATGTGCAACAAGTTGTGATGCACTGTCAACACTGGCTCCTTGTCAAAACTACTAATGACTTCTTAAGCTATTTGAACTACACTAACCCATCTGCTGGATGAAACTAAACAGGCCAGCCTTCACTACCCATTTGCACCCATTTGCCTGTTTACCACTGTTTTTCCTTTGACCATTTCCTTAAACTTAGAGATACTGGCCCCTGAAGATCAATAACACCACATAAGAAGAAATGCTTGGAGATACTCTGTCCCAGTTATCTACCTTTGGCTATTTGAATGCAAACTTGATGAAATCCTTGTACTCAGCCATTGTTCAACAAATCAATCTTATGGACAAATGTCCCTTGCTGCAAAATATATCCCACCCAATAACATGTGCTATGATGAAGTGACAATCACCTGTCTGTGCTCATAATGTAATGCCTGATCGTTGCAATATATTTTAATCTTTGAAGAGAAAATATTCAAGAAAGGCATACACAATATTACCAAAAGTATTGGGTCACACTACCAGAATTCACACTACCAAATCAATGAATTCCATGGGTGCAGGTGTATAAAGGTTTTGTGTGGAGAAACCTGACTAGACACAGAGTCCTGACCTTAGGCTTCTTGAACACCTTTGAGATGAATTAGAGCGGAGGATGCAGTTCTGATTTTCTCATCTAACTATGAACACAACAAATTGGACCTTATAGATTAAGAATAGGTCATCAAAGTTCATGTAAATGTAAAACTAAACAGATAAATACTTTTGGCAATAAAATGAATGTACAAGTTTAATAAACAGAATAGTTTTTTAGCTGTTTTTATGAATGTGATATTCTTTGAAAAAAATAAGAAAATAATATACCAATTATTAGATAGCATTCTATACTGCTATATATCACTTTTTATACACTGTACACTATGCACAATATCAAATACAGACACACGAGCTGGTGAACTCAGTCAACCCCCTGCCTTGTTCTGATTTAAGAATAAATGCAGCACTATGTTACCCATAGCGATAGTGATGGCTAGCACTGCGCCTGCCGCTGTGCTCTCCTCGTCTCACAGCTCCAAATTCAGGATTTAACTGGGGTGGACGTGGGGGCAGCAAGATAGGGGAGTAGGGGAATCATAGGCTCTTCTATCATCTGGTTTACCTCTCAGCATCTCTCTGCCAGCTTCTCACTCTGAATAATGATGCACCTCTCCCTCTCTCTGATTACACTCCCCACACACTCAATAGTTCACAGACCACACATCTCCTGTCAACTGCAGCACTGTTTCACATATTTTAAGTTTTTTTTCTTAACTACATGTCTATGCAGTGTTCATTTTTGAATATTCACAGTGTCCATTATAGATTTTATTTTTGATCAAAATGTTTTACATAAAAGGGCCATCTGTGATCAGAAATATGAAAAAACAAGGTTAAGGTAGGTTAGTAATTGAAACACCTCAAGATATTCTACCTTTAACCAAGACTGCAACCCAAACCCATGCTACCCTTTACACCCCCTTCTTTGTCACTTCATCTGGCAGTCTAGCTCTACAAGAGGCTTCTTATTTGTTTTTGTCTTTTTTAATTAATCTGTTGCTGTTTGTATGAGGCAGTGGAAGCATAACAAATTTACATCCTTCTTCATTCAGAGCATTGGCAGCTGACTAATAGGAATATTCTCCAATTGTTGCTGCTTGTTGCTAAATGTGCAGAGCAAATGTGTGGCAGCAGGTGTGTTTTGCTAACATAAACCTTTAAGCTTTAAGATTGAGTAAATTTCTCTCTGTAATGATTTTGATTTCAGTTTCTGTTTTTATGGTTGATTTTTTATTCATTTCTTAATGCTTTGAAGATTTATATGTTATAGAGCTCTCGTCTAAGCTCTCATTGGCTTTGCCCACCTGTCACAATCCAAATTGGGAGGACACTAACTACTCTCTCAAACCTGCTGTTAATGAAAAAAAAATGCCGTAGTAAAACATAAACTCAAATTCAGTTTATTTTTAAGTTAGTGGCATATAACAGCGACAAGCCTCAAGCTCTTTTTTACTCACTAAAGTCTCCTGAATCTTTGTGATTCATCTTAGCTGATTCCTTCTGATTTACTTTGTGAAACCTTTGTAATGCTTTTTAGTAAAAAAAAGGAAGCTGTCAGGTCCTCACCCTCTCATTCCACCACTGATCCTGTCATATCCCAGTTTCTTCAGCTGTTTTAGACCCGTTTTTATTTGTCTCTGTCTCCTGGATGTTAGAGATTGCCAGGAAACTGAAACCATCTTTTTGTGCAGGCGACAGTATTCATCAAGGCTATGAAACGAGGTATTTGGTACATTGTTAACTGTGTGCCAGCTGTCAAACTTTAGGCCTATTTCTTAGTTGCCTTTTCTTTCTAAAACTTTAGAGAATGTGTTTTTCCTGACTTCAGGAGCTTCTACAACTACATGGGATTACTGAAAAAATCAGTCTGGTTTTAAATTGTCATAGCACAGAAACAGTATTCTTAGTCATTCTTAGAATTTTTAACAATCTGCATTTAAGACTTGAGGAATTTTGCTGTTTTAACCTTGCTTGATTTGTTTGCTGCTTTTGACATAGTGGAAGGTGATTTTCTGTTATTACTTCTGGACCAGTCTGTTGGTGTCTGTTGTCGTTAAGGACACAGTTCTTAATTGGTTTTAGTAGTTCCTAATTGGAATCGGGGGCCCTTTATTAGGGGCCATCCGGTCCCTGTACGAGCGGAGCAGGAGTTTGGTCCGCATTGCCGGCACTAAGTCGGACCTGTTCCCAGTGCATGTTGGACTCCGGCAGGGCTGCCCTTTGTCACCGGTCCTGTTCATAACTTTTATGGACAGGATTTCTAGATGCAGCCAAGGGCCGGAGGGGGTCTGGTTTGGGGACCAGTGGATTTCGTCTCTTCTTTTTGCGGACGACGTGGTCCTGCTGGCCCCCTCTATCCAAGACCTACAGCATGCGCTGTGGCGGTTCGCAGCCGAGTGTGAAGCGGCTGGGATGAGGATCAGCTCCTCCAAGTCCGAGGCCATGGTTCTCGACCGGAAAAGGGTGGCTTGTCCTCTTCAGGTTGGAGGGGAGTTCCTGCCTCAAGTGGAGGAGTTTAAGTATCTCGGGGTCTTGTTCACGAGTGAGGGAAGAATGGAGCGGGAGATCGACAGACGGATCGGTGCGGCTGCCACAGTAATGGGGGCACTGTGCCGGTCCGTTGTGGTGAAGAGAGAGCTGAGCCGAAAAGCAAAGCTCTCAATTTACTGGTCGGTCTACGTTCCTACCCTCACCTATGGCCATGAACTTTGGGTCATGACCGAAAGAACGAGATCCCGGATACAAGCGGCTGAAATGAGCTTCCTCCGTAGGGTGGCCGGGCACTCCCTTAGAGATAGGGTGAGGAGCTCGGCCATCCGGGAGGGGCTCGGAGTAGAGCCGCTGCTCCTCCACATCGAGAGGAGCCAGTTGAGGTGGCTCGGGCATCTATACCGGATGCCTCCTGGACGCCTTCCTCGGGAGGTGTTCCAGTCACGTCCCACCGGGAGGAGGCCCAGGGGACGGCCCAGGACACGCTGGAGGGACTATGTCTCTCGGCTGGCCTGGGAGCGCCTTGGGCTCCCCCTGGAGGGACTGGAGGAGGTGTCTGGAGAGAGGGACGTCTGGGTGTCTCTGTTGAGTCTGCTGCCCCCGCGACCCGGTCCCGGATAAGCGGAAGACTACGAGTACGAGTTCCTAATTGGCTGCTATTATTAGTCTTTTATTTTCTCTTATTTACTGTTGTTTTAAGTGATTGTTTTTTTTCTTTCTATTTTTCTCTTCATGTTGGTCATTTTTATGGTTTCTTTTAAATTTGTGGACCTGTAAGGCACTTTGTTCACTTTAGGTATGTACATTGCTATATAAAAAAGTTGATTGATGGCGTCCGCATACAAAATTAATTTCCTCACACAGTAAGTCATTATTTTAATTGTTGTCAAATGTATTTTAACAAAGTCATTTAAAACTATTATTTATTCTTTTTCATGTGCAGGATAGATGTGTTCAGTGTTTGGGGCACTGATTGGGCACAATCCTCCACACTCCGTTTAACTAAGTTGGTGTCTCATGTTCACCTCCTGCCAATTCCTCTTCTTATCTTTTTCCTCCAATATTCATTAGAGTTAGCTTGATCCTTCATCAATGAAGCTTTTTATCCTTTAAAATGTTACTTTTATTCACTCCTTCACATAAAAAAACAAACGTGTTCTGAAGGTTTTTCTCTGAAATGTAATGTTTAAATTGCTAGTCTGCCCTTTTTGCTCTGTTTTTAGAAATAAAAATTTTATAAATATGTGTGGGTCTTTTTCACCTCATATGCTTTTTCTCCTTTACAGTGTAAAAATGTATATGCAGTAAAACTTTTAATGTTTGTTTGCCTTGCTTTAGCAACTTAAAGGAAAAATGTGAATATGTGAGAAGAGAAATATTCCAGGCAAAAGATGTGCACTTAGGGGTCCTAAATGCTTTGGTGTGTATACAGATGTTGTTGCATATTGCTTTACTTATGCCAGATAGGAATTAGTCACCCTTATGATTATGAGTTGAAGGTGCTAAGCAGTGCTGGCTCTCACCATCATGTAGAACTATAGAAGGTCTTTATACAAAACACAGCAACTTGCTTGTCCATTAGGCAAATGTTAAGATACATTTGTCCTTTTGGCTGTAGTATCAACTCCTGTATGTGTCTATCCTTGACTACAGCAGTTGAAGTAATCACCTTTAATATTACCATATCAGTTCGTCAAGGTGCTGGGAAAGAATTTGGCTTAACTTGTGGTCTACCTCATGCATAATACTTTGATAGATTAGTAATAATGAGTTTGATAGATTAGTAAAAATGAGTCATCTTTCACAACCCACCACCTATTCTGTTTCATGCCTTCTATACCGGTCAGGAAAGTTAGAAGTTATTACTCACCTGAATTGGATCATTCAGGTGCCCAAAGAATGGGATCATTTACCAGCCAAATAATTTCCTCTTGTTGATTTTCTTGCTCTTGCTGATTATCAATTAAACATGTTCATTAAGTATTTTAACAACATTTCCATACCAACATCTTAAATCCTATGTAAGGGGAGTTTTTAAACCATTACTTTTTTGGACTGTGGGGTCGCCTTGCTGTTGATAATCCTGCCCACATTGAGATGGTATTTACTTGTAATGAAAAACCAACCAAACTGTGTAGAGCCAATCTGACCCGACCTATGTCAAATAGAGTAGCTACTAATGGAAAAGGGGCATTAGAATAGCGATTACTTCTTGAATTGGGCTAAATTCAACTACTATACTACTACATAATGTCTACTATTGCCTTTATTGGTCTAAAGGCAGTAGTAGACATTCTGTTAAAAGGATGTTTTCAGGCTGGCTGATGAGTTTATTTGCTTTTCCAGCCGCCTGTTTCTTACATAGAGTGCTCAGGTCTCTTTGCTGATATCCAATAATAATGAGCAAAGATTCACAACACTATATTGACACTATATTTTGTCTTTTACGTACAGCCCATTAAGCAACAAGCAATGAAAATGGTTAAAAAGAAAGCTTGACAAAAAGTTTTGTAAAATCATTTTAAAAACATTAAAGGAATTAAGCTTTCACAGTAAATAGAACCTCTGCTTGTACCTCTTGACAATTACATCAAACTTTGGTTTAAAGACTATGGTATCACTTCGGTTGATTGGCCAGAAAACGTACCTGACCTAAACACCAATTTATGACATTGTCAAAAGAAGAAGGAGAGACACCAGACCCATCAATGCAGACGAGTTAAAGGTTCCTATTAAAATAACCTGAACTTCCTTAACACTTCAGGAGAGCCAAAGACTGATCACCTTTAAGAACTTAAGAATTGACAATTTAAAATCATAATTTTGACGTTTTTGTCCCTCAGGTCTGTGAATGGTGGAGGCCATTCTCAAATACATAGGAAATGCCAGTTTTCGTAATGATTTTGTTTCAAATCCAATAATTTGGTAAGCCTGCATACAAATGTGTTGTGACAGCAGAGGAGATAATGTTCTATCATTAAAAAATGTTAAAGTTGTATTTCATAACATACCCTTATTGCTGTCTGACTGTTGGGTCGCTGGATCCCAATGAACCAGGGAAAATGTAGAGAACTGATAATGACAGATGCTAGGCTTAGACTTAAATGGTCGGCAATGAAAAATGTAAGCAGGGTTAGCTTCCTAATGAGCAGGCTAATGAAGCAGTGACAGGGCTTTTGTCTTTCACTGTATTTTTATTCAATTGGTGATTAGTTGTAACAGAGAGAAGACCGAAACACAAGATATCGCCCAAAATTCAGTGTTTCATCAAACAATAAACTTTCCGCCATTTCTCTTCAGCATAATTTTTCTAACATTAATAATAATGCAAGCCGTTGTTATTTGTTACTTAGTCATTGAGTATGATATATGCCAGTCAGACATGTGCTTTTGTCTAATGTGAGGCAGATTTTTCCATCCCTGCTGACAATGATATTGTTCTCAGCTGTCACAGATCTAATTATGTGTTTTCAAAGTCTTACACTTCATGATTTTTTGCATTTGTTTATTTTAAAAAAATATCCCCCTCCCCATACACACACACCGTTTCTGATGGTTGCGTGTCTGTGCTATTAACAGTTGTCATTACCAGTTTAGTCATAACTAAGCAGTGCTGGGTATCGGATACACAGCATGGGTTTTTGCAGACACAAATCATGTTCCAGCAGGACTCAAAATAAATGAGGTCTAACCCGTTGAGAACACATTTAATATTTGCAGTGTGTTTGTTTGTTTTTCTGATGTTAAACAGCAGCAATAATGAATTTCAATCTTCTCTTTGAGCTTTGATGGATTTCTTTGGTTAGCCTTTCACAGTTCAAATCATAACCTAATAACAAAATGTATATTTTATTTTTTATGTCATGGTAGGAATTACATATAACCTGTTCACTGGTTCAAATAGTTCCATTTATATGTCTTAGTAAGGACATTTTTTTATTTGCAGTATCTGCTCCTAATAATGTCATAGATGGTTAAAAGGTTTTTTGTTTTGTAAAAACTGAACCTCTCAACAGAACATAGAAGTTCTTATGTCCTGTTTCAGTTTTTATTTGAGTCAATCATCTGACTCAGATTGTCCTTTCCATGACATATGCCTGTGTGTTTGAGAAATGCTTAAAAGCAAGGCATTTCTCTTCTGTACTATCTTGCCATGTCTCTCTGCTATCAACAGAGATGAAGCTCCGGGCCAGGGCTGACAAAACGGCGTCATTATCTTAGTGTTAGCGTCTACCCACGCTTTGCCTCTCATTCATTTCACAGTTAGAGTCCTGGCCCCAGAGGGAGATATAGCTCATGTGGGCGAGAAAGACAGAATGATCGGAAGAGAGGATGCTTCATTTGTGATTCTGCCCATTTGAACTTCTTTTTTTCACGTCTCCTCCAAACTATTGTTCATGTAGCAACCCTGCATGGTGTATAGAAATATGCAGTACAGTACATGCAGTACAAGGCTTGATACTGGAACTCAATAAGCATAAGAGTGAAAACAAAATAATAAATAGTCCCTGAGTTCACAAGATAAGTCAAAAAATTCTAAAGTGACAAATATATTTTAAACAGATATGTCATCTTTGCTGTTTTCAAAATATTACCAAAATGTTCTTTTATTGCAATAATTCAGTTCAGTTAGTGAAATGTAGATATTATATTGATCAAACCAGCAGCTCTCCTGGTGATTTTGATGATTATGGCTTGGAGATAGTAAATCCTCAAATTGTGTCTTTACATAAAATTTGAATATTACGTTTGACTAATAAAAATATATTTTTAATACGGACATGTTATAAAATGGCCATGTTATGGACAATACAATCATGGGACTGCTCATCTGATGGTTGTCCAGCAGACAGTAACCAACACCCTCCACAAGGAGGATTAGATGACAGAAAGTCATTGATAAAGCAGATGGCTGCTTAGGGAAGGCTGGAACCAGGCTTTTTGATGGAAAATTAAGTGGAAGGAAAATTTGGGGAGGAAATAGGTGCACAAGAAACAGGGAAAACTGCCACCTTTAGATGATTGTTAGGCAAGGGTCATTCCCAAAATACAGATTAATTACAAACAGAGTGAAATTCTGTTTGTAATAAATCTGTTATGTAGAACCATCACTATTTTTAGTAGCTTGCATCCAAGACAACTCGTGCTGAAAATGCAACATCAGGAGACTGGCGGTCATTAATGGGTAGGAGGCAACATCACTAGTCACAACATATTTTAATAACTTACCAATATCTTCAACCTATGCTGGGCTTATTGTGTAAATGACCACTATGGCAAGCTACCATTAGATAGCATTAGCTTACCCTCACTCCTCTAGCTTGTAAGGTTTACCACTGCATGGCTGGCCTCTCTATCCTGTACTTAGAGTGTTTTGTTTTCCTTTTTCTTTTTCTGGCTCTCTTCTTTTACTATGAGTCTGTTGTACAAGGCTGTTGTGTTTGTGTCACATACAAATCACATCATGTTTTTTTCCCTCAATATTTCAGACTATTGACAATCCTGCCCATATTGACATAATACTCAATTGTAATGAGAAACAAACCAAACAGTGTAGACCCAACCTGACCTGAATCAAGTACAGTAGGTACTAATGGAAAAATGGGAATTAGAGTGGCGTTAAGTTCTTGAATTGGGCAAAATATAACGTTTGTCTGAAGGCAATAGTAGAAATTCTCCTAAAAGGATGTGATCAGGCTGGCTGATAATTGTATTTGCTTTTTAAGCCACCTGCAGAGGATGTTCTTCATTTTTAAGCCACAGGGCTTAATGACTTCAGACCCGTCGCCCTGACCTCTGTGGTGATGAAGTCCTTTGAGCGCCTTGTGCTCTCACACCTAAAAGACATCACCGACCCCCTCCTGGACCCCCTGCAATTTGTCTACAGATCCAACAGGTCTGTAGATGATGCAGTCAACTTTGCCCTTCACTTCATCCTCCAGCACCTGGACTCCACAGGAACCTACGCCAGCATCCTGTTTGTGGATTTCAGCTCTGCCTTCAACACCATCGTCCCAGCTCTGTTCCAGGAGAAGCTCTCCCAGCTGAGTGTGCCCGACTCCACCTGCAGGTGGATCACTGACTTCCTGTCTGACAGGAAGCAGCGCGTGAAGCTGGGGAAGCACGTCTCTGACTCCCTGACCATCAGCACTGGTTCCCCCCAAGGCTGTGTTCTCTCTCCTCTGCTCTTCTCCCTGTACACCAACAGCTGCACCTCCAATCACCAGTCTGTCAAGCTTCTGAAGTTTGCGGACGACACCACCCTGATCGGACTCATCTCTGATGGTGACAAGTCCACGTACAGATGGGAGGCGGACCATCTGTTGGACTGGTGCAGCCAGAACAACCTTGAGCTCAACGATCTAAAGACAGTGGAGATGGTTGTGGACTTCAGGCAGAACCCAGCCCCACCTGCCCCCATCACTCTCTGTGACTCCACAATTGACACTGTGGAATCTTTCCGCTTCCTGGGAACCATCATCTCCCAGGATCTCAAGTGGGAGCCAAACATCAGCTCCCTCATCCAGAAAGCCCAGCAGAGGATGTTCTTCCTGCGGCAGCTGAAGAAATTCAACCTGCCAAAGACTATGATGGTGCACTTCGACACAGCCATCATTGAGGCCATCCTCACCTCCTCCATCAACATCTGGTACGCCGCTGCTACAGCCAAGGATAAGGGCAGGCTGCAGCGTGTCATTCGGTCTGCTGAGAAGGTGATTGGCTGCAGTCTACTGTTGCTCCAGGAACTGTACACCTCCAGGACCCTGAAGCGGGCAGGGAAGATTCTGGCTGATCCCTCCCACCCCGGTCACAGACTCTTTGAGACTCTCCCCTCTGGCAGGAGGCTGCGGTCCACCCGGACCAAAACCTCACGCCATAAGAACAGTTTTTTCTCATCTTCCACCAGCCTTGTTAACAAAGCCTGGAAACCACACTGACACTCTCCCTTTCCCCCACACCCCCCTTTTTGCTGACAGGACACTTGTAACTCACAACTCTATGCGTTACATTAACATTAACATTACATTAGGATTCTGGGGGAAATCCTCTGACCCATTGCTCCAGCCAGTCCTTCAGGCTGTTTGCGATCTCCAATCTCCTCCATGGTGAGCTGGGAGAAGTCGCAAGGTGCCAAAACAGCCTGGCAATCACCTCTTCTCTCTTGAACTCCTTTTCCAGTCATCTCACTTGGTCATTTTGAGCTGGTTCCTTCTGTCATAAAGCAGGTTTTGGTTGGACCAAAGTGCAGAGAATAGGCTACTCCATGACATGATGAACGAATGTAAGAAATGATTAATTCTTGCCCAAATGGAATCCAGATGACAGGTTAACAGACCAGGACACCAGACCAGACATAATTGCAGGACATGACTCAGAGCTAACACTGGGTATCAATGACCAGGGTAACAACGACAAGGAACAAGCGGGGAACATGGAAATTAAAGAGCCTAAATACAAAGGAGAGTACAGAGAGAACCAATGAGAGAGTGATTAATTAAGGAAAACAGGTGTGAGCCAGACTGCAGGGAGACTGAGGGAGTGAAAACAATTCACAAGTCAAACCACAGAACAGAGGGTAAACTAAGGACCAGACCAGGAGAAATAAACAAAAACACAACACAGACACAGGCTAGGCATGACATTATATAAAAATGGCATTTACTGTTTGAATTGAATTACTTAAATAAATTAAGTGTTAATGATTTATTGAGATGCACCTGTATTATCTTTAACACCTACACATTTATGCTATGATTAAGAAGACTTCTTCCAAACTCAGATTACTAGGATAAGCTTACGGTTTTAATATCAATGAAATCTGTAATGCATGAACATTTGCACCAGCGGAAATGCTTTCTTAAGGGGTGTGGATCTCTCGGCAAGGTGAGTCCATTGGAGTGATTGTCAGCATAGTTTTTGTAAAGTAGGCGTGGGTAGTGGGAGACAAACAGGGCACAGCAGTGACAGCCCTTTAAATCCAGCTGTGAAGTCTAAATCTTTTTCTTTTTAATGGCAATCATAACTCATTGTGCAGTTGTAATGTGTTGCACATTAACAGTGTGGGAGCTGGCTGCGGTTCATCTGGTACTAATGTACTATAGCTACAGGCTAAGAGCTCTCATCAAACACTGTTCAGCCATCATTTCCTCTTTTAAAGTCTTTTGTTTACTTTGTATGTTCCTCACTCCCACACTGTAACGAAACTTTGAAAGGCTCTAGACAACTCTCGCTGAATGTGCTTTCTGTACCAAATCTCTTGGGACCACAGTTACTTGTATTTAGCCATTAGGGCAAACAGTATCTCACAAAAGCGAATTTACACCTCACATTTTTGTGAAAATTTTATAGCTTTTCATGGGACAGCACTGAAGACATGACACTTTGACATAATGTAAAGTAGTCAGTGTACAGCTTGTATAACAGTGTAAATATACTGTACCTTCAAAAAAACTCAACACACAGCCATTAATGTCTAAACTGCTGGCAACAAAAGTGAGTATACCCCTAAATGAAAATGTCAATTTTCCCTCGCAGGTGTCATGTGATTCATTAGTGTTACAACGTCTCAGGTATGAATGGAGAGCAAGTGTGTTAAATTTGGTGTTATGGCTCTCACACTCTCTCATAATGGTTTTTCAAAGTCTACTTAATAATGGTCCATAATATAAGACAATTGCCAACACCCTGAAATGGAGCTGCAGTAAATGTTTGCAAAATATATTGCATCAACATATTAAATTTATGGAATATATTTGGTTTTACTAAGCCTTAGAAACGTTTATTTCAGTGAAGGGTTTTAGATTTGTGACTAATATGATTATTCCTTCTTCTCCTTACCTCACTTTATCTGACAGGTTTTGGAATGGTATTTATTGTTTTGTCTGGCTGCATAATATGTCAAAATACAGATGTCATTGCATCATCCATTTGTGCAGTATCACGATCACAAACTGTTGCTTGGATCCAATATTTGGTGGGATATATGAAGTATCATTCATGCAAATTCTGCATGCCAACATTATGTTTGGAATTGTGCATTTAACTGCCCTCAGTGCCAACACTGAGTGTATACTTTTAATGGGCAAGATGCTAAATCTCACAAAAGGTGGTGAAGTAAAACAAATAAGAGTGAAATGTGAATTAATTGTAACTGATACTGTCCTTGAAATATTTAGCAAATGTACCTCAGTTACATGTTTTGCTGACATGTAGCCCTGGTTTGGTCATAAATTTAAGGCATAAAGTAGGTAAAATGTTTAATTATTACCTTGAACTGCAGAGGATAAATTTTATTTCAATACAGACATGAGAGTACAAGGAACCCCATGTTCAGAATTAAACTTATATCTAAATCTTACATTTATAAAATGTTATTTATTTAATTTCTTTTATCACATTCACAAGTGGTGTAGTAAATTGGCACAGCTGACTTTTGCTGATTCTCATTCTCAAATGTTTTGCCTAAGATTTCCAATTTTTCCATATGGCTTTGATTTGAAATATAACAAGGTTTGGTGAAATTATTCCACCAGCATACCATACTTCTTTGATTGTCACTGATTCTTTTAAAGTAGAAAAAAATACAATAATTTATTTGATAACATACAACATGCTTTTTTTGCAGTTTAAGTAAGACTGATGATGATGTAGACAGTTTACAATGATGGTAAAATGGTAAATGGCCTGCACCTGTATAGCGCTTTATCAAGTCTGATGACTCCAAAACGCTTTACATTACAATCAGTCATCCACCCATTCATACACACATTCACATACCGACAGTGGTAAGCAACATTGTAGCCACAGCTGCCTTGGGGCAGACTGACAGAAGTGGGGCTGCCATACAATCGGCTCCACTGGGCTCTCTGACCACCATCAGCGGGCATGGTGGTTGAAGTGCCCAAGGACACAGCCACCAAGACGGATAGAGCGTTCTCTCAATTTAACTTAACCATATCTGTTACGGACGTGGAACAAATTTTACATGGTTTTACGAACACACACCATAAATGCTCAAACAAGAGAAAAACACTCTTGTTCAGTATGACCATATCTCACCCACACCGTCACCGTTTCCCCACAACCCCTTCACTCTCTAATGTTGTTTGCCCAAAGCGTGTAGGGATTAGCTAAAGAGATTATCACAAGCTTTTGCAGTCTTGTGAAGATGAATCATGGTAATGCTACACAGCAAAGATAGTGATGCATTTTTAAACCCCTGGACCTGATTTGTGATTTTTATCCAAACTCACGAGGAGCCAGTTGGCTTTGCTCACTAAACCAGGGTCAAGTGAGTCAGCAGTAGTGAAGCTTATCACAACTGCTCGGTTGCATACACACATGTACAAACTCATTGCTTGGCACTAATCAACTGATATACAGCTCTCACAAGTCTAGTTAACAAATTTAATCAAACTTTGATGCATTATGATGTTGAAATAACATCATGTCTTTTGGATTTACAAATTGACACTAAAATATTACAGCATTTTAATTTTTGTAAATCACTTTGACTTAGAGAAATTAAGCTGTCACACACCCTGTGAAAACAACCTACTTTTGCAAGCTTTGACTTTGCGACAAGGCTGCACATCACTAATACTTGAATGGCTAATGGCTACAGGCCATAAATTTATTTATTTTAGTACACAGATGGTCAGTGTATCAGGGACAGGTCCATAAGCAATCAATTCAATTCAATTCAATTCAGTTTATTTATATAGCGCCAATTCACAACACATGTTGTCTCAAGGCATTTCACAAAAGTCAGGTACATACATTCCAATTAATCCTAATCATTGAACAGTGCAGTCAGATTCAGTTATTTATTCAAATTGGATAAAAGTATTTATATCTAAGGAAACCCAGCAGATTGCATCCAGTCAGTGACTTGCAGCATTCCCTCCCCCCAGGTGAGTATGTAGAGATAGTGGACAGTCACTGGCATTGACTTTGCAGCAATCCCTCATACTGAGCATGCATGTAGCGACAGTAGAGAGGAAAAACTCCCTTTTAACAGGAAGAAACCTCCAGCAGAACCAGGCTCAGTGTGACCTGCCATCTGCCATGACCGACTGGGGGTTTGAGAGAACAGAGCAGAGACACACAAAGAATACAGAAGCATTGATCCAGAAGTACTTTCTATGGGAAGGAAAAGTAAATGTTAGTGGATGTAGCTCCTTTAGTCGTTTCATCTAGAAAGAAAGAACAGATAAACTCTGAGCCAGTTTTCAAGGTTAGAGTCTGAAAATGAGCACATATAATTAGTTACTGTAAAAGCTCAGTCAATTGCTATATCTAGGGGAGAGAAAGGGTTAAACACTGAAAGACAGGGCCAAGTGGATCATCTGTAGAAGGTGAGCATTAAGTTGTTGCCAGCAGAAGCTTGGACAATGCCCCTCTCCGGAAAGGTGTCACAGGTAGACACAGAGTCAGGCCAGGTGTAGCTTATAGGAAGAGAAAAGAGAGAGAACATAAAGTAAAAAACTGAAATAACAGCAAATAATGCAAAATTGGAGAGTAGTGTGAGAATGTAGCGAAGAGGGTGAAAGTGGTCATTATGTCCTCCAGCAGCCTAAGCCTATAGCAGCATAACTACAGAGATAGTTTCAATCGAAAGTGTAATTCCACATAAACCCATCTTGATGTAAAGGTCAGGTACAGACTTCCCCAGTGTGGTTCTTTTATTTTACACATACATCTTAAAATGTATATATTATGAAACAGTTCATTATTTTTGTCACTCTTTTCAGAAAGTGAAAGTCATATACACGTCATTACACATAGAGTGAAATATTTCAAGCCTTTATTTCCTGTAGTTTTGATGGTTATGGCTTACAGATAATGAAAACCCGAAATTCAGTATAATAGCAGAATATTGTGAAGAAGTCATAGATTGGAAACTCATGGTGTCACACCCTAAATGGCTAACTAACTTTAAATCATCTTTAGGTCTGGGTCTGTACGCTATACCATTATGAGAAAGACTGCTGATTGGACAGATGTCCCGAAGACATTGGAGCCCTCAACAAGGACAGTAAGCCACAAAAGATCATTGCAAAAGAAGCTAGTTGTTCAAAGAATGATGTGTCCAAGGATATTTATAGAAGGTTGAGTGGAAGAACATAGTTTGGTAGGAAAAGGTGTACCAGTAACAGGGATAATCTGAGCCTTGAGAGAATTGTCAAGCAAACTCCAATCAAGAATTTTAGTGACAAAAAATATTGAACTTTTTCACAATATTTAAAGTTTTTGAGATGTACTTATGTTTACACTCTTGAAAACCTAGAAAGTTTACAGTCATAGGAAAAATTAAGTAACTCTCATCATTAAAAAGTTTGCAGGACCACTATTTACAGTAGAAACTTGATTTAGTCATTTTTGTTTGACTTTACTTTTGTCTACAGTTCTCTGCAACATTGCTTTCTGTTCTTTTAGGTTTGCAGACTTTCATTCTTGCGCAACTCTTTTAAGGTCCCACCACAGCCACCAAATCAAGTTGAGGACTGAACTTGACTGGGCCATTGCAACATCTTGATTTTTTTTCTTCATTTGTTATTTTCTTGTGAATTCGTCAAGCTCATGGACCAATTCTTGTCAAGTTTATTAGCTGCTAGACCAATTAATTTCAAGGTCGTAATTTAATAAATTATTTAGTGATCCTCTGGTCCTGTGGCTTTAAAAAATGCCCAAATTATCATTCCTTCCGCACCATGCTTGAGAGTATGTATGATTTGTTTCTGATGAGATGGTGTTTTTTTTTTTTTTAGCAAACATGTTGCCGTACAGGGCTATTAACAAAAATGAACATAATTGAGACAACATTTTCCTTCACTGAAATAAATAAAAACTAATCAATAGGGAAAAATCTATAACTGTAACTATATTATGCATTTATAAAATCAACAAAAACGTATTTTTGTATTTATAAATTTATTTACAAACCTTGAAAACCTTTTCTTTTTTTTCACATGAGCAGTTTATGTCTGCTGTCGACACTGTACGGCACCCCGTGGTTCCTGGCAGCACTTTGGAAATTACATTTGTGCTCACCACGCTAGCAGGCAAAATGACGACAGCAAAAGTTTCTTCGAGTATGACTGCAAGAGAATAAGCAGGTGTCTTGTAGTAGAAACGGGTAATAAAATACATGGAAATCTGACATCCATTCTAAACGAGACATACTGGTTTTCTATGTTAGTAATTGTACTGTCATGGACTTTAACATTTAAAATCTGTACAGTCCGAGATCTAGCTCCTGGGTTCTTTGTAAAATCTCTAAACATTGTGCAGTCTAATTTTAAGATGGAATTGCACATTTTTCTAACACAATATTTTTACATTATTTTACTTCTAAAAAACCTTTTTTACTTCAGAGTGATGAACTTCAAATTGTTTAAAAATGGTCTTTTGCCCTAGCTCAGATTGGGAGCAACAGCTGCTCTTCTAAGGTCATTCCCCTGATCACAAAAAAACAAAAAATGCAAAGATCTGCTTTAATTGAGGTGATCACATTTACCTTTGATAATTTAATAAACTGCACTGCAACAGAGATTTTCTATTTCCAATTACTGTATGGGTCTTCATTTTCAACTCCATTACCACTTCTTTTGCAGATGGTGTGGTCTAATTGTACAGCCTTTTTGATTTTCTGCAGCCTGCACAGCATCTTCCAGTCTGAACAGATGATTCCAGCCTCTGGTTTCTCTTTTTAGCCAAAAAGCTCTTGCGAATCTTCTCATTAACTAGACTTGTTAAAGAAACCTGCTAGCAGTACTTATTTATTTCCCCTTAAAAACACATACCCCCCCCCCCCCCCACACACACACACACACACACACAACATACCTTAAGCACACACATGTATTTAACTTGCACTGACAGGTTGTGAGCATATTTACCTCTTTAGACACCCACACACACACACACACACACACAAATGCATCTGTTTTTTGTTGGCACACAACACATGCATCGCATGGCCAATTTTGGAAATTGCTCCACTCTTTTAACCTGCTAGATTGCAGAATAAATAGTTGCACTCAAGGTTAGTCCAGCATACATTTTAAAAATGGCGTTGCTTGCAATAATGCATTCTCTAAAATGTATGTTTTGTTGATTGTTTGTTTTCAAGAGTTAGAAAAGAGTTGTACTTGTTAAACCACTGCCTACGTTTGTCCTTAAGGAACCTTTCTCTGGCAACTTTAAACTAAAATTGTTTCCTTTGGTCTCTCCAGACCGGAGGGTATGATCTGCATGCTCAAGAATGAGTCTGAAGGTATTTGCTGGTGTATAGGTGATTCATGCCAGGTTTAACATATCATTGTGCAATTTATCATCTGCTGCTATAAAGCATTGCTGTATCTCACACGGTAATCCACAACCGTAATATTGTAATTGTTTATATTGTGATATATGTACATACATGCACTACAAGGATCTTTTAGTCCCATGTAGAAACTCTTTGGGCCATTTACAGTTTTCCTACCATCCCTGCAAAACATGAACTATTTTTTTTTTATGTTACCCCACCACTGTCTCTCCATTTACTCTTAGTGCTGATTTTTTGTCTTTAAAATTCTAGAAAACGTGACATTTTTTTTATCAAATATTGGAATTTATCTCAAACAGTGAAACCAAGTAATTGATTCACACAAATACAGTTTTAAATAAACGATTTCTGACCTGGTTATATTTTTTTGGAGTCACGTCACTTATTTACCCTTTTACCTGTAGCTCAGCTTCCTTCTAAAACATCAGAAGCACTAATTGCCAGCTTCACCAGCAGCATGTAAAATTCTGGTATTGTAGTCTGATTGCTGTTATTCAGAAGAACAAATATGTAATAAATCATCACACTACTGAAAACCAGTTTTCTTATCCACCATTCAGAATGTGTAATTACATATTATTTTTTTCTTATGGTTTAAAGGCTAGGGGGGACTCTCTGGTGTATGCTCTGACCTCTAAAATTGGAAAACAGAAGCTTTTGTTAAAGTTTTGATGGAGAGATGTTGATTAGATTTGAGAAATACAGCCTGTATTTCCTCCAGCAGTTGGGGAAAGCAATTTTGTGCTGTTTGCTTCCTTGGAAATGCTTGAGAAAACAATATGAAAATAATTTCTTTTTTCTTACAAGTACATTTGATGCTCGCAGGGAAATACTCAAATGAAAGCTATGTTAAATCCTTTGTTTTTTATGTACTAAGTTGTATTTGTATCTTGGCATATCTGAATTTGTTCTCCTTTTCTTCACTGACAGAGAATATCGAGCGATGTAAGGTTCGGGGTTGTGAACTGAGGCTGGGTAAAAGCTTTTGTAGAGTATGCTGACATATCTTAGTTTCAGAAGGATCGAAAACGAAAGACATAAAAACTCTGAAGTTTAAATTACCAGATTGTATGGTAAAATCTTACATTTTTAATCCAAGAGCATTTCTTCAATTGAAGAGCAGGATTCCTTATTTACAATCTGAAGTATATTATGGAACTCCCAAAATGCTGCTTTCACATTTAAAGAAAAAAATCCTGCTTGCTTTCAAGAATGGTTCACTACTCAAACTTTTGCTTCTGCACTCAGATTGAATGCCTTTTGCACAAATTTAAGTTTTCCATGTAAGAAAGGAGCACCAAAAACACAACAAAACATTAAACATAATCAAAATTGAAGGAATTACCTTTAATGAAGATATTAAATATATATACAAGGGTTGGACAATGAAACGGAAACACCTGACATTTTAGTGTGGGAGGTTTCAAAGCTAAATTGGACCAGCCTGGTAGCCAGTGTTCATTGATTGCACATTGCACCAGTAAGAGCACAGTGTGAAGGTTCAATTAGCAGGGTAAGAACACAGTTTTGCTCAAAATATTGAAATGCACACAACATTATGGGTGACATACCAGAGTTCAAAAGAGGACAAATTGTTGGTGCATGTCTTGCTGGCGCATCTGTGACCAAGACAGCAACTCTTTGTGATGTATCAAGAGCCACGGTATCCAGGGTAATGTCAGCATACCACCAAGAAGGACGAAACACATCCAACAGGATTAACTGTGGATGCAAGAGGAAGCTGTCTGAAAGGGATGTTCAGGTCCTAACCTGGATTGTATCCAAAAAACATAAAACCACGGCTGTCCAAATTTCCTTGGCCCACGGCATTCCCTTGGCCCAATACTTGTGCTAGATGGACGTGTCACTGCCAAGGACTACCGAACCATTCTTGAGGACCATGTGCATCCAATAGTTCAAACATTGTATCCTGAAGGCGGTGCTGTGTATCAGGATGACAATGCACCAATACACACAGCAAGACTGGTGAAAGATTGGTTTGATGAACATGAAAGTGAAGTTGAACATCTCCCATGACCTGCACAGTCACCAGATCTAAATATTATTGAGCCACTTTGGGGTGTTTTGGAGGAGCGAGTCAGGAAACGTTTTCTTCCACCAGTATCACGTACTGACCTGTCCACTATCCTGCAAGAAGAATGGCTTAAAATCCCTCTGACCACTGTGCAGGACTTGTATATGTCATTCCCAAGACGAATTGACGCTGTATTGGCCGCAAAAGGAGGCCCTACACCATACTAATAAATTATTGTGGTCTAAAACCAGGTGTTTCAGTTTCATTGTCCAACCCCTGTAAAATCGATAGAGGGAAAGACAAATTTTGTCCACATTTTGATCGAAAGAAAAGGCTTTAATAAAGAACCTTTTACTGAGTTGGCTGAAAAACAGTAAACATTACATCAAGTTTTTTTACCTGCACGGGGAGTGAAATACGCATTATCAATGAGCTTATAAAATCATCACCATCTTTTTAAAATTAAGGAGAGGAAAGCTGGATGACATTCAGTGCTTAAAACACTCTAAACTGCATTAAATAGGATCTTCTGCTGGCTAAACAGAAACATAAAGCTGCATATCATCTGCATAAAGATGCAAATTAACTGCATTAAACTACAACAAAAGACTGGAGGCAGAATGCCTCTGTACAGCAGCATCAACACATTCTCCGCAACTACACAAGTATATTTCTATCCATAACAGAGCTGAGTGTGAGAAGCTAAATTAAATATGTAATCTTTCAATTTTATGATCTATGTTTTGAATGCTAGACTCAGCCCATGCTTTGGGAAAACAAAAATTTACTTTTTCTCTAAGCCTTCTAAAAGAAAACTTGACATAAAAATTTTACTCAGATTAGGATGAGCACTTCTACAGACAGTGAGAAGAGGTTCTGAAATTAATGTTACGTTTCAATGAAAGGGGTTGACGCGAGCAAAAAATTCAAAAAGCCAAGAAGATGACTTCAATTAATCCAAATGGCAGATGATCAAACAAATAGCTTGCAGATATATCTACATTCCCATAACTGACGTAAAGTTTTGTAAAGCATAACTATTCAGTGGCAAGCATCTGTAATGTTTAGAGTTAGGCAAAGTACATTGGTTTGCTGATGAGTAGACATTGGTTAAAAATATTCATCTAACGTTAATAGACCTTTATTTTCTGGGAGATTATGTTTCCATCCACAAATGGCTGCATGAGCGTGGAATTTACACTGCATGAAAGAATACAAACCATATAAGTTCTGACTTGACGCAAAGCGCTGACAGCAGTAGTCACTTTCACAGAAACTGTAGAATCGCAACAGCAAGACAGTCGTCAGCCCTCATTGGTGTCTCTCCACCCCTGGCTCATTTACCATCATCTTTCATTCTTGTAAGCCATGAGCAGTCTTGCAGACGCCAGGCCTTTTTGCACAAACATACACATGCTCAACTCAGCCAGCCACAATCCTCTGACTTGTCCTGAGCTCAGTCCTCATGGTCAGACTGTATCAGATATCTTTCTGCAGGGCTTTAGGTGTTGCAGTAGTACACAGTGATACAGAATCTGGGCCAAGGCTCTGGGGAACAGTAATCTATACTGTATGTATCAAATCCATCATTGAATTTGTAGGTTATTGATCCGGAAAATGCAGCGAACCACAACCACAGACTGGTAGGGTAAAAGACCACATGTCTGATGTAAGGGAAATAGTGTAAAGATGTGAGCTATGGTTTTCTGTGTAAATAGCTTTTGGCTGTGTTAACTATGTGTATTTGTGTGCTCCTTCACAACATCACATGGCATCCAGTGTAGCAGACAAAAGTACAGCAAAGATATTTAACATTCCTGTTTTGAAACAGTGGCTTTTCTCTCTCTGTAAGTGGTTTTAATCTGCCAGATCCATCTTTCCTCCTTAGCCTTCTTGCTTAATAACCACTGAAACAACCTCTAATTGTTAGAAGTCTTTAGTTCCTTTCACATATTTCCTTTCACTCTCTTTACCTTTGTGTCAGACATCCTTTTCTTCCGTATGTCCTTTAGCAGTCAGTTCAAATGTGAAAAAAGGTAATGGGATGTTTCAAAAAACAATTCATAATGAGACAAATATCATTTAACTTTCAGTACTTTCAGGGCGATGGTGGTGGCAGTTCGTCCTGTAACCGGTGGGTTGCCCGTTCAAATCCCTGCTCTGTCTGTCTCAGTCATTGTGTCCTTGGGCAAGACACTTCACCCTCCTTGCCTGCTGATGAAGGTCAGAGGGCTCGGTGGCACCAATTGTATGCCAGCCTCACCTCTGTCGGTGTGCCCCAGGGCAGCTGTGGCTGCATGGGGGACTTGATAAAGTGCTATACAAGTGCAGCCATTTACCATTCAGTATTAAATTGAATAAAAAGGAATTAAATTGTCATGCAAAAGTATTCATACACCTTGACTCTTTCCATTTTTGTCAAATTACAACCAAAGACTTTAAAGTATTTTATTTGGATTTTATCTGATACAAAAACACAAAGTAGTGTGCAGTTGTCAAGTGGGAGAAAAACTATTAAAATAGTTTTTATAATTAAACGTCTAAGAAGTATGGGTGCATTTGTATTCTGCCCCCTTTACTGTGATACCCCTAAATCCAGTTCAAACAGTTACCTCCAGACAACAGCTAATTAGTAAATAGAATCCATGCTTCTGCAGTCAAATTTGAGTATATACAGTCATTGTTTAAAGGCCTTAGAGGTTGGTTAGAGATAATAAAAGAAAATCAAAGGAACACATCAGAGAGGTCAGGAATAAAGCTGCGGAAGAGTTTTAACCAGAGTTAGATTTCAAAACACTGTCCTACATTTTGAACAGCTCACAGTGCACTGTTCATCAGCTGAAAATAGAAACAGTATGGCTGAACTTTACCTAAACCGACAGGCTGAGCAAGAAGAGCATTAACCAGAGAAGAAGAGAGGCTTATGGTTACTCTAGCTAAGGAGATCCATGGCTTAGATAAGATAATCTTTATAGGACAATGGTCATGCACTTCACAAATTTGGCCTTTATAAAAGAGTGGCAAAAAGAAAGTCATTATTGAGAGAAAACTAATAAAAAAGGTCCTATTTAAAGTCTGCTGGAACCTGTCGACGGGCCAGGAGTCAGTCAGTGGAATCTTCGTCCTCCGTGTTGGACACCCAAAAGACCTATCGAAGTGAATTTGCTGGTACCTGCTAGGATCGGACTGCATAATGCTTAATCAGTGGTGAATACAAGTTTTATCATTAGGGCTTTCTTCTAATCTTGCAGATTGGACCATCTGTTTATGACCTAGTTGTGGCTGAATGTCATTTAGTCCAGCATCTTCACAGAACACTTACCAGAAAATTCCTGCTAACTACCCCCATTGGCAAGGAGGAATAACAACTGTATTTAAGAGTTGCTTCAATTGTAAACAGCTAGCATTCTCATGCTCTTTCACCAGGTTTGAATGGAGCGCATTTGAGCTGGGTAATTCTGACAAAAGGTTATTTGTTTTGTTCTATTGGTTGCCCAAGAACAATAAAGATTTGCTAAATGAATTTTGTGATTTTTATTTTTATTTTTTTGCTGAAATCACATCGAAATATGGTCAGGCTCCTATTTCTGGAGATTTTATAATTCATGTATGTTGCCCTGATAATCCATTGTTAGAAGGCTTTTTTAAACCCTATTGACTCTTTTATCCTTGTTCGGTCTGTGCCTGGTCCTACACATGAAAGTGGACCCACTCTTAATTTACTTTTATTCTGTGGTTTGCCTCATCATAACTTAGAAATTTGTGATACTGTGTTTTTAAATCACATGCCTGTATTATTTGAAGTGGCTCTTTCCTGTAAAACCAACAAACCTGGAACTGCTCAGCGCCCTCATGTCTTAAACTCCTCCACTGCTACTCAGTTTTCTGCTGTTTTTATCCAAAGGTAAATGGTAATGGTAAATGGACTGAACTTATATAGCGCTTTTCCAGTCATACAGACTGCTCAAAGCGCTTTACACTAGAGCCACATTCACCCAATTGCACTCACTAACGCTCACACATTCATACACCGATACGCAGATCGGTAGGCAACTTGAGGTTAAGTGCCTTGCCCAGGGGCACATCGACCTATGGCAGGAGGAAGCTAGAATCGAACCCACAACTTTCTGATGGCCAGACAACCACTCTTCCTACTGAGCCACAGTCGCCTCTCAAAGCTGTGCTCTAGAATCTGTGTGATAAGACTGAGGATCTTAGATTGTGGTTTCATTCAACCTGTCAGACTGCTTTGGACTTTGTGGCTCCAATGAAAACTAGGCAGCCTAAAACTAAACCTCGGTTAAAAGACACAACTCGAGCTGTCAGGCGAGAGTGCTGTCGAGTGGAGCACAAGTGGAAAAAAACTAAACTGCAGACATCATTTCAGATGTTAATGGACTGTTGGTGTCAATATCAGACAACAGTGAAAAATGGCAAAAGAAAGCACTACTCTGATATCATTCAGTCTGTCACAATTCTTGATTTTATTTAAAACTATTGGCTCTGTTTTTAAAGCCCCACAAACTAATCTCCTGTTGCTTGTGTCAACTTTGTTCACTTTTGTTTTGATAAGGTTGCATCAGCTGTTATCTCACATACTGTTAATGACCTTTCAGTTTCCTTGCTCTGCGGTTTTTAGTCAGTTTGAGCCGGTGACACTTTCCTCTTTGCTGAAAATTGTCAGTTATTTAAAGCCTTTAGGTTAAATGATGCTGTACGGTAAGTGAGTTTCCGGGTGAGTTTGTCCCGTCTTGGTGTGGGGTCCGGGGTTCCATTGTGGGTGTGGTGCTCGATGGTGTCTGCCCTGTTGCGCCTCTGGACGGGGGCTGGGGTAGCGTTGTGCAGGGCCCTTGCCTTGCTTTCGCGGCGTGCTGTGTGGTGGGGGCAGGATGCGGCGGGGGTGCTTGGAGCGGGGCTGTGTGTGGAGCTTGTGCTGTGTGGGTGTGGCTTTGTATAGAGTATGTATGGGAAGTGTGAGTGAGTTTACGACATTCATTGTTGTTTGTCTTTAGGTTGGGTGTGTGGGTGTGAGTGTTTTTATGTGTACGCATGAGGGTGGGAATGTGTGATTGTGACTGTGTGTGCCTGTTTTTTCTGTCAGGTTGGGTCTTGGACTGCTCCCTCTCCTGGATTAGTTTAGGCCCCCCATCAAATGTGTGGCCGATTTCCTCCCTGTCACACTACCTGCCGGTGGTTGGTGTCTCTGTCCGCTGGTGTACTTGTGGTTCTCGGTGTCCGGGGCTAGGTGCTTCGGCTAACTCCCGGTGGCTACTTGCCGGTGCCTGGACCCCTGGGCCCTGTCAGGCCTCTGCTTGGGGAGTGATATGTCCCGGGGTCTCGGTCCATGGCTGGATCTGCTCGGCGTAGACGGCTGCCAGCGGGGCCTGTGGGCTCGTTGCTCACTGGGGCTTCTGCACTGTGGCTGCTGGGTGGTTCCCCTGGGACTCTGCCCTACTTTTCTCTGGGGGGGTTGCGGTAGTCCCAGCGATGGGTATGGCTCGGATCTCCTCCGTATCTGTCCCAGGTCCAGGGGGGCAGGTCTGTGGCTCCTCACACTCCCTATTGCATATTTTTATGGAGAAACCTTGTATACACAAGCGCTCTCACAGTCAGACTTACGGGTGGTTAGATTCAGGTGTTAACAGATACACAAATGTTCTATAACGAGTCGCATTTACCACTAAATGCATCTTGCATTCACAAGTACCATGCACTATTTGGTAAAAAAGTTGTTAAGATGAATGTTCGTGCTTCTTATTTTTTTCCTTTTCATTTCTGTCTCTGTGTCTGCAACAACTGAAATAATCCCAAAGCCCAAAAAAATAAATAAATAAATAAATGATGCTGTACCTCCACGACTTCTTAAAGAAGTGTTTTCTAGTGTAATACCTTTTGTGGGAGACATTTTTAACAGCAGTCTGCTGTCAGGTGTTGTCCCTTAAAATTTTACAATTGCAGTTGTCTAACCTCTAATTAAAAAACCTGCTCTAGATCCTATGGCTTTGTTAAATTATAGGGAAATCTCTAAACTGCCTTTCCCTTCTAAAATCCTTGAAAAGGTTGTTTATTTTCAATAAATGGCCTTTCTGGGGGAGCAGAATATTTTAGAGGTTTTTCCAATCTGGTTTTAAAGCTTTACACAGCACTGAATCTGTCGTGGTGCGACTTTTTGGACTTTGTAGAGGTTTGTGTTTTGACTTTAGTACGGTTTTGTAGTCATGGTTGTTTGTTTCCTTCTATGCCTTCTAGTGTAGTTTTCTCTGGCCTCGCTTCTAGTTCCTTTTGTGGTTGCTTTCCTATTTCTTGTTATGGTATTATTATTATTATTGTAATTATAGTTCTTTGTCTTCCTTTGATTCTCTACTTTAATTTCTCTTTTAGTATCCTTGTGTTTATTTATGTTTTAGTATTTGTTCCTTTGCATTCTTGTTAGTTTATTTTCTGTTTCCTTTCCAGTCCGTATTGTTTTGTTTACATTTATACACACTTTTGGTTTCTTTAGTCAGATCTCTGGTTATGGTGTTCTTTTGTTCCCTCTAGTTTCTCTGTTTACTTTAGTTAATCATCTTTCTAGGTTCTTATGTTTCTGTGGTTATTTATCTTTGTCCTTAGCTTCCTTTAGTTCCGGTTCCCTGATTCTTGTTTATCCAGTACTGACTTATGGTTTTGTTTTATAGTGTTGTGATTATTAATCTGATAATATTATGTAATATTTAATATTAATATTTTAATATTTTATTAAATAATATTTTGGTCTGTTAAGGGTTGTCCTGTGAATACCAGCCCAGTAAGGCGATGGTATTAGGACAAAATAGAAAGGTGTGAGACGAGCTCTGACATTATTGAACAGCATAAAGTCTGCACACACATGGTATGAATTCACACAATTTCTTAAAATACAAGAATTTATTAACAAAAATAAGTCAACTCAAAGTCAAACATATTTCAATCAACAAACTCTTTACCCTGCTAAAACAATCCAACTAAACTACCAAGCAGAATTAAAGAATAGAGAAGATTAATGGGCTATGTACAATATAAACAAGTTGATTAAAGATGATTGGAAATTATGACCAAAAGAGTGATGCAACAATGCCATGCAATGTTTATGTTTGAGAACCAAGGATTATCTTGAAGAATATGGAAATGAAGTTAAGTTAGTCTTGGAACCAACTTAGGAAATAATCAGCAACATTTAGACAATGCTTCACAATGCAAGATCAGATAAAATATTATTTTAATGAAATAATATTTTTAAGAATGATCTGCTGAATAAAACAAACCTTCTGGATGACTAATTCTCAACGGTGTCTAATTAGCTGCCTTTATTTATTAACATAATATTTGAAGAAATATTATTAAGGGGATATTTTGGAAACGAGGCAAATCTTTCTGGAGAAATGGGCTTAATGGTGTTTACTTAGTTATCAAATCTAGTAAATGATGTTCAGGGACTATTATTCACTAGCTTGAAAACTAACAAACTTTCTGTTAAATACTGTTTAGTAGCAAGCATGTGTTCTTACTGGTTAGCAGTTGAGCTAACAAAGAAGCGGATAACTTAGCACCAGAAACAAACACATACCTTTAAAATACCTCGGTTAATATAAGGGTTTAAATGCATAAGCGTGGACGGCACGTTATGTTTAATGTTCTGTTTAAAAATCACCCTTTAAATAAAGTTTGTCTTAACTTTGAAAACATACAAAGAACACAAACCGGCACGTGTGCTGCAGATAGCCTGCTAGCACTAAGATAGCCGAGTTTCACAAAAACAAAACAAAACTTCATAAATGAAGACGTTCAGATCATTTCAATCTAAACCACTTCTATATTATTCTGCCTAAACACTTAACCTCATGAATTGTGGTGAGGAATGTTGTCCAAGCGACGATGATGTTTGAAGAAGGTATCCACAGTGAACAAAGGGTTAGCTTCCCGCTAACCTCCTCAGCTTCTCACGATCAGAAGGTGCGTTCGTTCTGTGAACAAAAGGGTTAGCTTCCCGCTAACCTCCAGCTATTGAAGGAGAATGGCTCGTTGTCTGCCAACGCCACTGCACGGTGATGGGGTCTCTGTTGTCTTCCTTCCAGACTGAGAGACCGCGCATCTCTGTAGGGAACTTCTCTGCGACAATTTGCTTCACAGGCCTCAGAGGAAAAAAAGTAAGCAACTCCTTAATTTCCCCTTTCATGAATGAAAATACCGGATACACAGACAGTATTTCATTCGTACTTATCTTTGCATATGATCGATGATCATATGACATCCTTGGATCCAGTTGAAGAGTTTATGTCTGTTTGCCAGCAAAGAGACATCAGCGCGCTTTGTCCCCCCTATCCGGTCCCTCTGGAAGGCCGTGTGGAAGAGGGCGGATGTAGCAACAGCTGAGCTTTTATTTGGGTAGTGACATCACAGGAAGTCCGCAGTTATCCCATTTCCTGGCTGTGCCAGAAGAAGGTTAATGCACTTTATTTTGAAAGTTCCAGAAAAGTCCGTACCGGAGTTTAATGTTGAAATCCATGGCTGTGGGTCCCAACAATAGTCAGTTCTCTTTATGTTACATCTTATGTCCCCTTTGTTTTCTAGTTTGGTCTCCTTTACCACTATTCATACTCCCTCAGTTCTCTGCAGCCTGAGTCACACCTATTCTCCATTCTCCTCTGATTACCTACCTCTGTGTCTCATTGGTTCATACCTCACTTCCCTCTGTTCATAAGCTCTCTGGTTTTGTTTGTTCCTCGCTGGTTCCTCCGTTACAACTCTGTTCTCTACCCACGTCATGTGCTGTTTGTACCATGTTCCTGCTAAGCCAACTTTGTAAGTTGTGGATTTTCGTCTCTATTTTTACAGTTTTGTAGTTTTACCTGTTTTGTATGTATTGTATGATTGCTCTTATCCCAGTTTTATGTTACTTAGTCAATTCATTTTGGTGTTTTCTTTATATAAATAGCACGTTGGTCCTGTATGGTGTTTATAAATAAAGTTGGATTGGATTGGAACCCTAAACATACAGCCAGAGCTACAGTGTAATGGTTTTAGATTAAAGCATACTCGTGTCATGGAATAGCTCATTCTATTTCAGACCTAAATGCAAATTGAGCTGATTTCCAAAGAGAATAAAACATTTCCAAAAAAATCTTAGTCTCTAGATTTACAAAGCTGATAGAGACATATTCTATAAGCCTTGCAGCTGTGACTGCAGCAAAAGGTGATTCTATAATCATATTGGTTTTGAGGGGCTGAGTACAAATTAAACCACTTTTCAGATTTGTATTTGTTAATTTTAAATCCTTGTCTTATTGTCCATTTCATAATTAGGCAGTACTTTGTGTTGGTCTTCAGTTTGTAAAAACAATAGTACACAACAATACAAGACAATATTGTTCTGGGATTATTTGACAGCTTAGTGTAAAACAATGATTAAACTGTTCAGTTTCAGTCAGTCAGTCATTTTCTACCGCTTATTCCATAGTGGGTTGCGGTGGAGCTGGTGCCTATCTCCAGCAGTCTATGGGCGAGAGGCAGGGTACACCCTGGACAGGTCGCTAGTCCATTGCAGGGCAACACACATACAATCATGCACACACTCATTCATACACCTAAGGGCAATTTAGAGTGATCAATTAACCTAACAGGCATGTCTTTGGACTGTGGGAGGAAGCCGGAGTACCCGGTGAGAACCCACGCATGCACGGGGAGAACATGCAAACTCCATGCAGAAAGAATCAAACCCAGGACCTTCTTGCTGCAAGGCAACAGTGCTACCAACTGCGCCACCGTGAAAAATAGAAAGTAAATAAAAGTAAATTAAACATAAAAAGCTGCAATAATACAAAAAGCATCGATAGATTATTTAAACACAAATTACCAGTACAATCATTTTGTATTACAAATGTCAGCCAGTAAAAAGGCCGGTTTAGTCAGGTAAGCTTAATGAGTACTTTTAGATAAGTTTCCCCTCACCTTCTGAGTATAGACTCATCTTAATTAGGAAAATGGTGGAATTTTCTCTTTTGCTATCACTCAGTCCATGCAAATTAAAGTGTCTAGCACATTTCAAGGTGAATAACTCTTAATCAGAATAATATTCACACGTACTCTGAGATGTTTATCACAAAGCACATTAAAAATAAGTCTGTACAGCAACACTATAGATTCCACCATTCTTTGTTGTTTTAAATCAGAGTTGTTATTTTGCTGACTGTAAAATTTACAATAAACAAATGTGTGGAGTTTTATGACTTTTACATATGCTTGCTTGACTCAACATTTGCTCCACAGAAAAAAAGTTTTCTTGGGTCCATCCCTGTATCCAATTCTTGGCTCAGTTAAAGTTTAATGCTAAACAACACCAACAGCAAACCAAGATACTAATATTTTATGCTGACACTTTGGATTTTTAGACAGTGGAGCGGTGAAGTAAAGTGTATCGATGTTCAGCCAAACAAAACACAGAGTAAAGCTGATTAATTTTACATAAGACAACACAGTCCATCCATTTCCAGGACACAGATATCTCTGCATTTGCTTCATGATGCACACTTTGCCACAACAGTACTGACTTCATTGTACAAACAATGCTGGGAAAGTGTAGGAGTTTGTTTCATAATTACATTTAAAAGCTGATGGGTTCACAGAATGGAATTATTATTTTTAAGAGAAGAGCACTTTTCTCATTTACACACACAATGAGCGTTTTGTTTTTGCCAGATAGGTTTCCTCAGAAGTTTTGTTTTATTTCCTTTTTACCAATAAAACCTTTTTTTGCCTGTGGGTGCAGAAACAGCATTCTGTTCAATAACTCTTTTGTCGCTTTGTATTTACCAAGCATGACTCCAGCTGATTCTTTGTGTGAACTTTCCAAGCATATTTGGACATAGAATAAACTAAAAACATGAAACAGTCTGATATGTGAACCAACACAAGCAGCTTTTAAATGTTGCTGTCATTGAAGCAGGTGTACGCATTTGACTGAAGAGTAGCTTTAATATGAGTGTAATACATAACACTTTTGCTCTTTGCAATGTGGTTTGCTTTGATGTGCTCTTTGTGGTCTGTTATTGAAGATAACTCAAGGTTTGAAAGAACTCAGTGTCTGGTGCCTGCTTTGTCTTTTTTGGTCTTTTAATTATTATTTTTTTTCCAGGACAAACAACACCAAATATGACTATACTAACATTACCTTAAAATAAAACAGAAGACATTACAGTAACAAACAGTACCAACAACAAACATGATAGACAAAACAAATCTGAGCTTACAAGTAGGGTGTCAGGGTTTGGACATTGTTTGTGTTTAGTTACTTTTTATCTAAGATGTTTATATTTAGTATTTTGGTAATCGTGGTTGTTTTGGTTACTTCCTCTTCCTGATTGTTTATTTCCTCTTAGTGTTGTCACTCTCCTCGTTCATTGCTCCTTTGGTTATTGTTGCTTTCTTAGTTATGACTTAGTATGGTTTTCTCTGTGTTGTTGTTGTTATTATTGTTATTATTATTATTATTATTATTCAGTATTGTAGTGCTCTGGTTTCCTTGGATTTCCTAGTTCAGTTTCCCGTGTAGTATCTGTGAGTTTATTTATGGTTAGGTATTTGTTCTCTTTGCACTTTTCTAGTTTATTAGTCTTACTTTCTCTGTGTTAGTTCCTTTACAGTTGTAGTCCCTTTTAGCATGGTTCTTTATGTTTAGTTTCTATAGTTCTAGTCCTCCCTCCTGTTAGGTCAGCTTTAGTTATTGTTTACACTTGTAAACGTTTGTAATTATTCTAGTCCTCATGTTCTCTGCTTGTTTCCAGTTGTTTCCGTCAGTGTGGTTTTAGGTTTGCTTACTTTTGTAATCTGGGTCTCTTTATGGGTTCTTTGTTTATATTTAGGTTGCCAGGTCTTAGGTAGTTGTTGTTCTTCTGTTTCCTTTAGTTCATGGTTATTCTAGTTTTCTTATGCTTCTTTTGATTATTTATCTTTGACTATAAGTTTGCTTGGTCTGTATTTCTCTTTATTTGTTAATTAGTTCCTTCGCCATGTGTTAGCCTATGCATTAGTTCCACCTGTCCCTTCAGCCTCCCTGCCTCTTTGTCATGCCTGTTCTTAGTTCCTTTGATTACCTGCCTTTGTTCTCCCTCAGTATATTAGTTGGCTTTGTTTCATTGTTCTTTGCTGGTTCCTTCGTTCACAACTTGGGCACTACCTTCGACTATGCTATGTGTACCATGTTCCTGCAGAGCCTGCAGATGTAAGTTTTTGGATTTCGATGCTGGTTAATTCCTGCAGTAATTTTGATATGTTATGTAATTTTTGAATAAAGCTGAAGACTATTCAATATGCTGCTCCCAAGCTCTTATCTGCGCTTTGGTCCACCCAGAAACCCCATCGTGACATAGGGAGGAAATATAAAAGCATTGCTCATATTTTGGTAACACTGAAAGCAGTAGGAGTAATTTATATTCTTATGATTACAATCATATAATTATATTAATAAAAGCTTAAGACAAATTGATTATTTGATCAGAAATAAGCTTATTTCTCTGCTTATTTCTCTCACTTTTCCCCTTTACACCTGTTAGCAAAAAGTATTTTTCAAGAACAAGTCTTTCAGGATCCTTAGATCCTGAACTAAGGATCCAGCACTAATCAAAGTGGTGTACCTTTAATGAATTAAATACTTAGTAAAAAAATATTAAAATCTAAGATACTTAGTACATATGTAAATAAAGAAAATGGATGAAGTGGAAAATAAACGAATAATTAAAGTCTCTTTAAAAGTGTATGCATCCCCATTAAAATTCTAGGTTTTTTGGACCACCATAAATCAGTTTAAATCTTTTGCCACCTTTATTGTGACAAGTGAGAATGTAAACTTGAGAGTTGCAATTCCAAACTGTCATCATTGATCATCATTGAAACACCCCCATGATTACCTTAATACATGCCCGTGGCAACATCATGATGTAGGGTTACTCCAGATGAGCAGTTCCACATACCAGTTAGTTTTGTCCCAAACATGTCTGCCAGAGACTGAATTACAGTGGCTCCAAGCATATAGTACATCCAAGTCAACCACTGAATGAGGAGGGGGCTGGTGCCTATGTCCAGTAGTCTTTAGGCAAGGGGCAGCATAGGGCCCTCAACAGGTGCTTCTGACTACCACTGTATTTAAATGTATGAGTAAATGTACACTGCTCAAAAAAATAAAGGGAACACTCAAATAACACATCCTAGATCTGAATGAATGAAATATTCTCATTGAATACTTTGTTCTGTACAAAGTTGAATGTGCTGACAACAAAATCACACAAAAATCAAAAATGGAAATCAAATTTATTAACCAATGGAGGCCTGGATTTGGAGTCACACACAATATTAAAGTGGAAAAACACACTACAGGCTGATCCAACTTTGATGTAATGTCCTTAAAACAAGTCAAAATGAGGCTCAGTATTGTGTGTGGCCTCCACGTGTCTGTATGACCTCCCTACAACGCCTGGGCATGCTCCTGATGAGACGGTGGATGGTCTCCTGAGGGATCTCCTCCCAGACCTGGACTAAAGCATCCGCCAACTCCTGGACAGTCTGTGGTGTAACGTGACGTTGGTGGATGGAGCGAGACATGATGTCCCAGATGTGTTCAATCAGATTCAGGTCTGGGGAACTGCTGACACACTCCAGCCACATGAGGTCTAGCATTGTCCTGCGTTAGGAGGAACCCAGGGCCAACCGCACCAGCATATGGTCTCACAAGGGGTCTGAGGATCTCATCTCGGTACCTAATGGCAGTCAGGCTACCTCTGGCGAGCACATGGAGGGCCGTGCGGCCTTACAAAGAAATGCCACCCCACACCATTACTGACCCACTGCCAAACCAGTCATGCTGAAGGATGTTGCAGGCAGCAGATCACTCTCCATGGTGTCTCCAGACTCTGTCACATGAGCTCAGTGTGAACCTGCTTTCATCTGTCAAGAGCACAGGGTGCCAGTGGCAAATTTGCCAATCCTGGTGTTCTCTGGCAAATGCCAAGAGTCCTGCATGGTGTTGGGCTGTGAGCACAACCTCCATTTGTGGACGTCGGGCCCTCATACCATCCTCATGAGGTCGCTTTCTAACCGTTTGTGCAGACACATGCACATTTGTGGCCTGCTAGAGGTTATTTTGCAGGGCTCTGGTAGTGCTCCTCCCGTTCCCCCTTGCACCAAGGCGGAGGTAGTGGTCCTGCTGCTGGGTTGTTGCCCTCCTACGGCCTCCTCCATGTCTCCTGGTGTACTGGCCTGTCTCCTGGTAGCACCTTCAGGCTCTGGACACTACGCTGACAAACACAGCAAACCTTCTTGCCACAGCTCACATTGATGTGCCATCCTGGATGAGCTGCACTACCTGAGCCACTTGTGTGGGTTGTAGAGTCCGTCTCATGCTACCATGAGTGTGAAAGCACCACCAACATTCAAAAGTGACCAAAACATCAGCCAGAAAGCATAGGTACTGAGAAGTGATCTGTGGTCCCTACCTGCAGAACCAGTCCTTTATTGAGTGTGTCTTGCTAATCGCCAAATATTTCCCCCTGTTGTCTATTCCATTTGCACAACAGCATGTGAAATGTATTGTCAATCAGTGTTGCTTCTTAAGTGGACAGTTTTTTTCACAGAAGTTTGATTTACTTGGAGTTATATTGTGTTGTTTAAGTGTTACCTTTATTTTTTTTTGAGCAGTTTATATGAGTTGAATAAATAAAAGAGTACATAATTCGGTGGATAAGTACATTTGTATATAAACAATTGAGTTAATGTATTAAAAGGACAGAAAAGGAAATAACAAAAATTGCAACTTTACTGCATTAATTTTTTCTATGTCCCTCTGTTTTTCTTTTTTAGTTTCCCTTAGAAAAATAAGCATGTTTTGCAATATACAACTACTAATATTATTAATAATGGTAAATCAAGTAGTTATTATGCAGTTTATGTCATGTGCTTCTACAGTTTTTTTTTTGTTTTGTTTTGTTTTTTTGTAGGGACAGATGACCAACATCATCCTTTTTTAATGTTTCTTGGAAGGACTGAGAGATGACCCCCTCTTCATGATTGGCTTCAGTGAGTCGTTTTCCCCAATGGTCTTCTAACATGGCGGTGAACAGCCTTCCATCACAAATTTGTTCCCCCTTCATAGTCTATCAGTTGTGGACAGCAGACTTGGCTCTGCATAGTCAGTCGCTGAGGGCCGAGCTCACTGCACAGCTCTACACTGCTCTGATTAGACTGCACACTCCCTGCAGTGCCTGTGATCAGTGGCCACACTCATCTCTCTCCGTCCATTGGTGCTTCCGACCATCTTTTTTTCACCAGATCTCGCAAAGCTCTGTCACTCTTCCTTTGCTGCTCTTTTGGTCCCTCTTTCTCTCCTCTCTCATTCTATCCTTCCTTCCATCTGTCCCGATCTCTCGGGAGGCCAGCCCAATTAACCTGTTTAAACAGCCATCTGAGCATCCCATCCATTCCAATGTGAATATGTGAGAGCCAGTTCACCGAGCCAGGAGCCTGGTGCCAGGCCTCCATCCGCAGCCTTCCCCAGCCTCCACCTCATCTTGTCGCCTAATCAGCTTTTTCCTCCCACATCATCCTGCTCTTGTTCACAATGAGCCTGATTGTAACAGGTATCAGGCTGATCCAGTGCCCATAAAAGTGTTTCCTTCTCTGTTTTGTAGGGCAAGGTGACATCTGAAGCATTCAGTCCAGCGCTCTTTGAACAATTCAAATGGCTGCAGCTATAAACAGTGTTGCCTCAGGAGATATTTCTTTTGCAACCATAATCTGCCCAACATATCTTTTTATTTCTTTCTTCTTCTTTAATGTTCTTTTTTTCTTTGCACTCTCTCACCTCCGCATGCTCTCCCTCCTCTCATCCATCTCCCTTTTGGCCCGCCCTCACTCCTCTCACCTTCTTCTTCCTGTTACTCCTCAACTTTTCCTCTCTCATGACTCTTTAATTTTCTCACTTCCTTTTCAACACTTGTCAGCTACTTCCCGTCAGGCTGTCCAAAGAACACCGCATAAAGGTCACATCTTCTCATTCCTCCTTTCTTTGTCCTTCCCTTTAGGTGAGATCAGGGGTGCTTTAATTAGAAAGATGGGGGGAAAAGGCAAAGATGGGCTTTGATTTAGAATATCATTCAAGCATCACATCAACTATTATATTACAGCTTTGAGAACAATCACGATGAAGGAATTGTAAACTATATTTCCCTACTGTGGTGCTCTGGACTGGTAGAATTTTCCACATTTCAGAGAGTGACTGTTCTCATCGACTAGACAATGGAGAAGTGCTTGGCTGGCTGTTTGGCTCACTGGGGTGTCTGTCTTATTTGCCAGATCAATGCACACCCAGGGCCCATTGCTTTATACAACTTGTTAATGTGCAGCACTGTGCCGTTGGGCTTCATTGCTTTGTTGTTGGCTGATTTTTATAATCTCTCTTATAGCAGTATTGACCCAACTGAGTGAAAGAAGATCTATTGGAGGTCTGTGTGTTTGTTTGTGTGTATGTGTGTGTTGTTGGACGAGTAAAGTTGGCACTGTCTTTTTCTTTAATTGGTGCAGGAAGAAGACCCTCTGGGTACCCAATGTGCAGCATGTCAATCCATTTGTGTGTGGGTATTGGTGCTGTTAGTTCAGCTTTTCACTGTTAAAACATGCAGGCAATCACTGAAAATAAATGCCTACGCACACAAAGTGTGATTACTCTTACCACCTACAGTTACATCTTTGGTATTAATTGACTTATTGAGTTAGGTTTTTACAGATTTTTCCTGAAAGAGTTGTTTGTTTACAGATGTGTTGTGCTTGTCATTCTAGATATTAAGAAATAAAAACAGGTTTAATGCTGAACTTCATCATATTTCTCTTTTACTAGACTTTTTATTTTTATTTAAATTGCTAGGAAATTGACAGAAACACATAAAATGATGGAGCGATCTCACCTTTGGGTATCATTTTATTATTTTCTTCACAAACAGATTTCTAGTCTTATTCAACAATCCCATGTCATCTATAAAAGCCATAACAGAATAAGTTGGTTTTAAAATGTTGAACGTTTATGCTATGATAGATAAATCAGTATAAACAATGTCTTGCATGGGAATACAAGTACGAGTGTTCAGCCAGCAACTTTTTAGACAAACTAGTCTTGGTTTATTGCAATGAGTGAGAGGAGATAATGTCAGAGAAATGGAAGAAAGTTACAATGACCTGTAAAAAATATTCATACCTCTTGAAATGTTCTAAATTGTTTGAAATTACAACCTCAAAACATCTATGTATTTTATGGGACAGATCAACACAACGTAGTGCTTACTTGTGAAAAAGATGTATGGAAGGATGTATGAAAAGAACATAATTAAAATACAAAATGTGGATTCTGTTTAAATTCTACCCACCCTACTTGGATAACCAGCTGCAGACGTCCACTGATTGGTAACTTAAACTCAGTATGAATACAGCTGTTCATGGAATGCTTCTGATGTCTTTTGGAGAACATTGGTGAGGAGCCACCATCATTAAGACAAAATAAAACACCAGACATATCAGGGATACCGTTGTAGAGAAGTTTAAAGTACGATTAGGTTATAAAATATACCCCAAGTTTAAAATATCTCCTGAAGCACTGTTCAATCCACCATTTGAAAATTGTAATAGTATAGTTAATAGTATAGATAAACAGAACTGCAAACATACTAAAACCTCTCCATCCACCTATTCAGAAAAGCAGCCAGTAGGCCAATGTGACTCTGAAGAAGTTGCAGTGATCTACAAATCAAGTGGGACCGTCTGTCATAAGGAAAACGATTAGCTGCATATTTGAAAAGAAACTGAACTTTAGGGGATATTGGCAAAAAATAAGCAATCATTCAAGTTAAGCCAGATGAAATCATGTTTAAAGTTTGCCACAAACCATGGGGAGGACACAAGAAAACGGGTGTTACTAGGGGCTTTGGTCCGATAAGACCAAAATTAAACTTTTGAAAAGCTATATGTATGTGGATAACTAACACTGTGCATCACCCTGAACACACTATACCTACAGGGTAACAATGGGACACAGAACCCTTGTCAAAGATGATGGAAGATGTTGGAGGTAAATGCAGGGCAATCCAGAAAGAAAACATGTTTGAGGCTGCAAAAAATTTACACTGTGATGAAGCCCAACCTTCCAACAGGATAACCACTCTAAACATATTACAAGAGCTACATTGGAATGGCTTAGAACAAAGTAAGTCATGTTATAATGACCCAGTCAACATTCAAACCTAAATTCAATTGATAATCAATTAAGAATCGATTATTGATTTTATGGATGTTCTGTACCCAATGTGACTGAGCTTGAGATATTTTACACAAAATAGGCATACATTTCAGTCTCTAAATGAACAAAGGTTTTAGAGACATACCACAAAGGAGCTGCAGTTATAGTTATGAAAGGTGGTTCTAAGTACTCAGTCAAGGAGCTAAATACATATGCACCCACAAATTTTAAATACAGTGTTCTTTTCCTACCATTTTGCAGCTATGCCCTATTTTTTGTTGATCTGTGATATAAAATTACAAAACAATTATAAAGTGCACTGGAATTAGAGGTTTTAGTGTGACCAAATGTGAAAAGGTTCAAGTGATATTAACACTTAAAATGCAATATAAATGTAGTGATGGTGCCAGACTGGAACCAATCTCTTTCATTTCATTGACCACAGGGCATGCTGTATTGGGCCTGATTTTAGAGTTAATACATATAGTCTTTCAAATAGTGACTCTGAAATAATTTATTTTCGTTTTTTTGTGATGTTTCAGGATAAAATGAAGTCTGAGGAATTCACAACTTAGTTTGACCTCTAAATTAGCTATTCCCTCTGTGTGTAGACTCAGCCTGCATGCCTCTAGCAGTCATAGCTGCAATAGTGCTGCACTGTTGGCTGTGTGCCTAGCTCAGAAAAAAACAAAAGAAAGTAATTGGTGGACAGAGGGAGAAAGGGCAACATACTACTACTGGCCTGTCTATGAGTGTGTCTGTGTGTGTGTTTTCACTGGGTTTTAGTATTTTTTCACATGCAGTCTACCACAACTTAGGTATGCAGCAACACTTTGAGATTGAATTTTTAACTTCTTCCACTTGTTAATATATTCAGGCAGCCTTCCCAAATTTAATTTGTGTATAACTGTGTTTGCCAAATTGTGTGTTTGTTATTGTCAGCTCAACCTTCCAAATTTAATCTTTGAAAATCTGCAAACAATAATGAAAGGGTAGAAGTAAAATGGGATTTGACAAAAAGAAAAGCAGTTGAGACAAACAGAAACTGGCAAGTTAGAGGTTTGTTTGGGGTGAACCTGATGAGCAATACAAACAGAAAAAGCATGTGTACTGCTTTTGTTAATACAATCCATCTCTTATCTCCTACCTAAACCTGTTTAGGAGAGCACACTTGTGCAGCACCTACTACAGTTGATGGAAGCTGTCAGGGAATGAATGTCCTTTTTGAAAGAGTTAAGAGTGGCTGCCTGGACATCTGGAGGGTTCTGACATGATCACAGGCTTCTTTTAGTCCGGATGGAACAAAAAGACGGATTTACTCACAAACACTTTCTGTAATTGGAACCTTGTTTTAGCTGTTGTGCAGGCGTAGGAGGAGAGAAAGAGAAGATACCGAGGTGAATTGCATCTTTCAGCTCAGGTTTCCTACAATATGTTGTCTAGACTAATGCCCAAGAGAGATGACTAGAAGGAGGCAGGTGCCATGAGGGAGGAAGTAAATGAGGACAGGTGGTCAGAATGAAATATACTCGTCTCACTCCTCCTCTCATGGACATTTTAGATTTTCATAGGAGATTAAGACTACAAGTATGTCTTGATGATTCTCATTGTTTCTTATTGAGAATATTTATCTAAAGAATGCAGTTCCGATTACATTTTAATTAGGAGTTGTAAAAGGTTCACATTCTTCTTTCTTATTTATCATTGTGTGGAGTAAGTATTTCGAATAAAAATGTTAAAATGCAAAATTTAGATCAATCCATGGTAAAATTGTTAGCTATATATTTGGAAAGATTTCATAAGTTTTCTTGTTTCTTTGATCACATTTACACCAAAAATTAAACCAGTCCATGTGGAAATAATATATATATTTTTAAATACTGGTCATTTTTCTGTAAATATGTAGTAATCAAATGCTAATAATAGCTTTTTGTTGCTGGAATACTTCTCAAAACAGGCTCTGGATCAGTAAGTGCCTTTGCGAGTTTGTATCTCCATTTCAAACCTACCTGTTGCCATTTTATCACTTCCTGCTTCCATTTCATACCCATAAACAAACCATTTCATGCACACGTACTAAACACTTGCAATGCAGTTTTATTTATCTTGGTAGTTTTGTGTTTTTAATTATTTTTGCAAATGACTTATAATGCAAATCCCCAATTTCCAATATATATTTTAACTGTATATTATTTTTCGGAAGACTTTATATGATACCCTGTTTCCACTGATTGTGGTTCTGATTCCTCATGCTGATTGATATTATTATCAGAATCACATAAACATATTTTCTTACAGAAGTCTGCAGTTGCATTATAGACAAGTTCTTTAAGGAGCCAAAGTGGCCCAGAGATGGCTACAAAATGACACTTTGCATCAACCCTCCTGTAGTAGAAGACTTCTTTTTGTACCTGGAAAAACACAGAATGACGAAATGGAGAAGTAATTGACCAGCAGCCATCTAAATAACTTGCATCTCTTTCCATGCTTATAGGCATGCTTTGTAATCTTGCCCATATCTACAGTCAGAGCGATAATTAAAAAAACAATTGGAACTGTGACAAACAAGCCTGGATGAGAGCGAAGTTCATCTTGCCACCGAGTGCAGTGAGAACTGAAAAACACAATAATGAACAAGTTGTGCTAACGTAGTTGCATACGTGTGTGTACCCTTAAACTCAAGGATACAACTACTTGCTTTTTGAAGGGTATGCTGACACATTGCTGGCACCCCGACCAAATATATATATTTTTTAAGTTGATGTGTACAAATCTTATTTATTCATGGACTTATAAAGTACAAGACTTATTACAGAGTGTTATTTTCTGTTACATATTACAACAGATGATCAGCTCAATCAAAAATAAAAAAAGATTATGTAGAATAATGTAATAACATGTAACAGCAGTGACACCCAGAGCTCAATACATTCTGTGTTGGAAACATGAAATTATGATATATGAACAACAATCTGTACTCTTTGTAAGAATGTTGACACTAAATTGTTACATGTCGTGCCTTTGCACTCACCCAAGAAGAATGGCATCAAATAAAATAGACTTTGCCACACTGTTTTCAATGGAGATCACTACTAACTAGGTCAAGCAATCATTGCTCATACTAGAACAAAGGTATGTTTTGATAAGCTTCAGCTTATTAAAGGATCTCTCGGCAGATGAAACCGTTAAAGGCATGGTTAGAAATTTGGGAACACCAAATCAAGATTATCCTGTATGAGGAAATTTAACTTCTCAAGAGTCTTGTAACCCTTCAGCTGATGGCTTGCTTCTTGAATGATATCTCTCATGTAACTCCATAGTTACAATCTCATCAGATAGTAACTTTGCCTCAGACAATTTAGCTGTCTCCTGCTACTTCTTTAAGCTTTTCTATTGCATCTAGAATCCCCCCCAACTGGAATGGTACAGCTTTGCCAGAGTCTAGCTTTGTGTCCAACCTGGTGTCACTCAGAGGCTTCCGTGTGATGTTAACAAATACTATGAGAATATCCAACCTCTTCACAGAAGACAAACATATGTTGTACGATCTTTGCAGAGTGCCGAAAAAGGTAAGACAGTATGTGTGGTTCAGGCTGTGGCTACAGCAGGGGACGAACAGAGCCACTGGACATCTCTTTTGTATTAAAGCTTGGACACCCTTGTTTATTCCTGTCATATTAGAACCATTGTCATAACTTTGCCCCCTAAAAATACTCCAAATCCAGACTATCCAGCACCACCGTCAGTGTATCTGTGAGGCCTTTTCCCCAGTTGTGTCCTTCAAACCCCACAAAAGACTCAGTAATAGTGACCTTCTTCTTCTCCTCATCTATATGAATATACCTTATGATAACTGAAGACTGCTCTTGCTTTTAAATATCGGGTGTGCTGTCCAGTTCCACTGCAAAGTACTTGGAGGCTTTGATCTGAGCACAAATTTGACCTAAAACACATTCTGATATTGAATCTAAAACTTCATTTTGAGTGCACCAAGTGAGATATCCAGTGTTTCTAAGATGCTCTGCCAGTGTGACATCATACTGTGCTCTGAGCTCAAGGATACCCAGGAATTTTCCATTTTTAGGATTTCCTAACTGTGCATTTTTCCCCTCAATGGCAAGTTTCTTTCTGCACATAAGAGTAAGCAGTTGATCATCCGAGTCAGCACACTTCTCCAGTGTGTCTTTTCAGTGGCCATGGCTTTCTGCAATTCGCTATGAATAGTTTTACCTAGGAGTAAGCGGGATGTCAATTCTTTCCATATCAGATAAGCATTTATGTGATAACCGCTGGTTTCATGGTGCTTCAAGGTTTTTGAAAGACACCGCCAGTTATTATAACCCACCACATTGCATGTATCAGCAGCTCTAGCTTCACTAAAACGCTTACATGCAAAACAATAGGTTGTGTTAGTACTTTTGGAGTACAGTAACCAATCCCATTCCACTTTCTCTCCATTGGACAGTAAATGAAAACAATATGCTCTAGAAAACCTTTACTCTTGTCTGATCTTGGATATGGAGCATCAGAACATTTCCGGGGGCCATTCCTAACCATGTACTGCCTCAGTGAGTCCCCCATTTTGTGTGGTGAAGGCACAGATGGATTTTCTGAGTAGGGCCTTGCCCCACACCTCTCATCTACACCTCTCTGTTCCTCTCCCTCTTCCTCCTCTGCACCTCTCTGTTTCCCTCACCCCTTACCTGTGTTCTTCTCTGCTAAGTCACATGGTCAAACAAGCAATGTTTAATAGCTTTAATTGAAGTTGACATTTTGCTATTGCACTTTTTCAATATAAATAATATTTTAAAACTAATCACCTGGTATTAAGTGGCTGTTACTGCACTTCCACCTAATATTAGACCAACCTGTCGCCTTCCCCTGTCTGCCCTGAATCTTTCTCTGTGTTCTTTTCTTCTTTCTCTCAATACTCACAGCTGAATGACATGAACTTTATGTTAAGGAAGTTTCAAAAATACTCCAGTCAAACCACATATGAAAGCATGAAATTTCTTTTTTTTAATCTAGCCTCTTTTATTGACAATATCATTTGCACATGTGCAAGTACCTCTTAAATGCACACTAGAAATAATTTTGCCGCCATCACTTTGGCACCCCTATGTGTCACATATATTATATACCCATTTTTTGCGCCGCTGCCTAAACTTATACTAAGTTAAAGCACTTTTATGTTTACTTTCATCATTTAGTCCTTGTTTGGACTCATTTAGCATCCAATGCTCTATTTGAAAATATTATTCCACTTTACCTTGTAAAAGTCCTCAAAATATAAATAATGTGAGGACATCTCTTGTCTATAGACTACTTCAGGTGACCCCACAGTTTTTCTGACTATTAAGTTCTGAACTCTGGCTTGAACATCTTAAAATATCGTTAGCTTCACAGCATAGTTGCCCAAGTCATATAAGCCAAAAAATGACCTCGGCAATCATGCTATGCGGCTAACGGTATTATTGTTTTGCGGTTTAAGTAATTTATTGGTTGATTTCAATGCATACATCGAACTCTCATTAATACTAAAAAAATAAATCTCCTCCATCTTCAGCTAGAAGATGACAAGAGATTTTGGGCCAAAACTGACTGGTATGTGGAACTATTCATAATTGCATTCACCTTGACTAAAACCTCAGTGTCAACTGAAGAAAAAAAAAAAAAAGACATTGATGCTGCCAAGACCCTCTTTCATGGTATGAATGGTGTTCTGTTGATGTGTCATGTTTTTCCTTTTCATTTGGAGATGTTCCAAGAAAAACCCTTTTTTGTCCTACCACCCAAATGTAAACCTTTGTGTAAGGTTGGCAAACGTATATGTACTGTTAAGCATGCTGAAGGATCTGTATAGCTGTGGGCCTATTTATCATCCAAAGGCCCTGAGAATCTCATTAGAGTCCATGCTTTCATAAGCCATCTGAAATGCATTTTATAGAAGAATATGTTGAGCTCTCCCAGACAATTGAAAATGGGTCATCACTTTGTCTTTCACTGGGATAATTATTCAAAACATATGAACTGTGGAAAGAGAAATCATTTCTGTATGCTCAGACCTTGTCAAATGTTTTAGAAATGCAAAGTGTCAATTAGAAGGTCACCAGTGATCTAGTTTAAAACAAACAATTGTGTAGTTGTAGGACTTCCCCCACAAACTGCATGTACTTAATTTAAAAGTTGGATTCATTTTAAGACTTTTTACACATCTTTACCAGGAGTGTCATTAAGCATTGGCGGTGATGTCTGTAGCTTCTTCATCTAAGACTAATTCTCTACACCATTTGCAGTAAGACTCAGCAAGCACAGAGTATATATATGTAAATTGTTTATAATGTAATTCTAGAAAGTAACACACAGAATAAATCATTGCAATGCTTTGACCTAATGGAAAGCTATAGTGTCATGCAATTTTTATTAGTACTCATTATGATGTTCGCCTCTCACTGATTGTGTCCATTGTTGTTTTGGTGTGTGTGTATGTGTTTGTATGACGGGGAGACTGAACAACAATTTCAGCTGCCTCTCAACCAGACATAATTTGTGCCATTTTTATTTCTCAATTGTTATTGCCTTGATGGTTTTCATATGAAACTCTTGTAAATTATTTTGTCCACAGTGAAGTTTGACGACTGCATGGGGAATGAGGCCGTGGTTTTCCAGAGTACTGACCCCGTCTTCAGCGTGCGGACAGATGGATCCATCTTTGCCATGGGAAATGGAGCCAACCTAGATGAGCCGGTTCAGTTTACAGTGACGGCACATGGCCGTCACACAAATGTCTGGGAGACTGTGGTTCAACTGACACTGATTGGCCTGTCATCATCGGGGCAAAATGAAAATGAGGTAAGTTACACACAGAAATATCACACTTCAAGTTTCAATTATCATCACAAAGGTGCCTTTTTCTATCACATTTCCTCCAGTGGTCTGGTGATACTAACAGCCCAGAATCAGGTCAGAACTCCTTGGGGATTTAGAGAAATAGAGAGAGTGGGTGAGAGTAACAGCAATGGCAGACGGTTAAAAGTGATAAAATCACACTGCCACATGGGGTAGAGAATGTTTCCCTTAGCCATAAGCTGTTATTGGAAAACATCCGGCGCCTGTGGACCCCAGGGGTTCTTGGCTCTTCCGTTTCTATTTAAAAGCTGTCAGAGGTTAGGCAAAGACTGAGCAGTCTGAGCTAAGCTGTCCCCATGAATACAGAAGCACATGGCCAAATCAGATAGTCGATACCACACAAGTCTTAATCAAATTAAACCAATGACAACACAAATAATTAAGTAAGAGCCTGTGTTCACTTACTTGGTGCAACATCTTACAGGGGTCAATAGGTTCTTCATGAGATCAGGTCTAAATAAGAAAAACATACCACATATAAGTTATGATTACTGATTAAACCTCACCTAAACTTTTCACGCTGTTTCCTATCTTGCAGTTTATGTCTATGCCATATAGAAAATATTCTTTCAATACATTGTTGTGTTACACATGTAAGAAAATTAAGCAGATTTTGTGACACATTTTTTTATTTTATTTAAACTATATGTGTTGCTCTAGATTTGAAAATTGTGTGTGTATTGTTATCAATATTGTGGAAATCACATTGTTAAAGTGCCCTTCAGCTTTAAGTTTTAAACATTTAGCATCTCAAGTAAATTGAAACTTCATTAGCGCAGACAGATTTTTAGTGCTGAGTGAGATAAAGTAATAATATTGTGTCAACATGTGGCAGCCCAGCTCAGCTGGTGAGCAAATTCTCTATGCTACAGTTGAATGCATAGAAAAGTGATGCTGAGACGTTATTTAATGAAGATAGTGTATCTTTCTATGCCATAGAAACACAAGGCTAATAAGCAACAGAGTGACTGAGGTATTAGCTTTGACAGGCAAACGTCTTTGGTAGGACTCAGCTGTCACCTGCTGGCCAAGAACCCTCTTCACGTAAGCATAAGTTTTGGTTTGTTTCAAAAATAGCATTGTTAGGACTTTGATATGATAAGTATTGGTACTGAAGTAATGTAAGCTGGCCTGCAGCAGTGTTAGGTGTTTTTGCTGTCAATTTTGTCTGGGTTTTTAGTTTGATGTCAGTATTCATTTTACTGGACAATTATTTTCGCTTTCTGCAAAAAGCAAACCAATGAAACTACCTGATGGCTGGCAAAATGTGGAGCAGCATTCAATATCTAAAAAGTCAGATTACCTTCAGGCTTTTGTGAATGTCCTAGTACCTTGAAAGGCAGAGAGTGGATATTAATGTTGTTCCATTTGCTAACAATTTTAACACTTCCTCTTTTAAAGTAAAACATTTTTTTATTTCTTTTTCTGTTGTCTCAGAGAACTTACCAATAACTAATTTCTTCTCTGGAACCTGAAATTAATGTGGAATATTATTGACTGTCACAGAAAATGTTAAAGAGGACGATCCAAAAGCAGAATAAGGGGGCAGAAGGGAGCAGAACAGCAAGTATTGAAAAGTTTGGTTTTACAATGACAATATGAAAATCAAAGTTCTTCCATTCTTTGCTTAAATAGACTCATGGTCAAGATGAAATCTTGCAATCTTGTTTGTTAAGGCCCTCAATACTTTGTCAGGGCTCTTTTCATATAAATTTCTGCATCAGTGCGGCATGGCATGAAAGGGACAATACTGCATAGATTCTCTATGGGTCTTAGGTCTGGCAAGTTTGCTGGCCAAGCAATTACATTGATGCCATGACCATTAAACCAGGTGTTGGTATTTTTAAAAGTAGGGGCAGGTGCCAAGTCGTGTAGGAAACTGATTTCAGCATATCCTTTGTCAGCTGAGGGCAGCACTAAGAGCTTTAACATTTTATGGTAAACTAAATTAAACACAGATAACCAACACAAAGAGATGATGTAGCAGTCTTAACTGAAATGCAATATTTATCTTCATCTAAAAAGAGGACCTTGGGCCATTGAGAAATAGTCAAGGTAAGATGCTTCTAATGTTGTTCAGGTGTGCCTTAACAGAAAACATATGACAGTTGTAGCCCACATCTTAGAAACATCTGTGTTGTGTGTATTGAAACACTTACTCCAGCCTCAGTCTACAGCTTTTGAATCTCCCACAAATTCTTGAATGGCCTTTGATTCACAACCCTTTCTGGCTTCAAGGCTTATTGCTTGGCACACCTTTTGCTGCCAATATGTTTTGATCTGTTGACACCAGCTTCTTTAGCAATGACCTTCAGTGGCTTACCTTCCTCGTGGAGAGTGTTATTAACTGTCTGCTGGACCACTGTAAAATCAGCAGTATTCCATACGATTTTGTAGGCCATAAATGGCCATAATGCAAGTTTTATGTTTTCATAATACATTTGTATTTGTCTCCTTAAATATAAAAGCCTTTTGAGAAACAGAATTTGTGGTTTTCATCAGCTGTAAGCGATAATCATCAAACCCAACAGAAATATATGTTTGGAATACTATATACCTTTGTGGAACTTTCAGTTTTTTTATTGAATTACTAAAATAGTTTGATTAGATGATATTCTAATTTGTAGAGATGCACACGTATGCCTTCTTCAAGTAATTCATTTTGCTTAATTCCAATGGATTAGTGTGGAGGAGTGGACATGTTTTTACAGTAAAGGTGTCGCTTACTTATGGCTGTAGTTTCCATTTTGTAATCCTTTCTATATAAAACTGCAATGACAGAAACAGTCACCGTACGTTTTTATTGATGGTTACATTAAAAGCATTTCAGCCTATGGCAAACAACTTGCTCCACTTCCACTGCTTTAAAAATACAGCTGCTTATAATAATGGTCACATAGGCTTCTCAGATTTGTCCAATTATGTAAATTTGTTCAGCAAAGTTACAATTTAGAAATCTGAAAATCAGTGGATATTCTTAGGACGTATTACAAATAAATGGCAGTTTTGTGATAGCCAGAAAGATTTGTTGGGACAGGCTTGTAAGGACAGACGTAAAGCTGATTGAAGTAACTACTGAGGACAAGTAAATTACCTCAAGATATGAAAACGCTTACGATATCAGGAATTGTTTATATCGCTCTGTACTCTCCTATCTAAACTTGTGAAAATAGGTAGTGGTATTCCACATGTAGGTAGAATAGAAGTTGATATTATTATTATATACATTCAGAAAACTATATAAGCAGTTTTACTTTTAAAAAGTCACTTTCTAATACTTCAATTCATAAGGTAGTCATATGTTTTTTTAAATGTTCATATTAAAAAAATGATAAAACAAAGTCCAGTTTAAAACAACAAAATGTTTTATTTTTTGCTTATTCAGTGGCATTGAGATTCTAGGAGTGAGTATATAAAACCATTCAGAAGTAGGACAAATAAAAGAAAAAGTTCTGTATGGGTTTTTTTGGTAGTCTTGACAAAGGATCTACGGTTCAGTATAAATATGGTGTTCAGGAACTGAATAGGCTGGCCTTTATCTTCAGATTTTTGTAATTCAGGCAATTGAAATGATTCACAACATAGCATGAGCCTTCGTGTAAAAGCTCAAAGGTCAAATAAATGGCTATTTTACTTGATTTCCTAGTGAGTAGAAAATAAATAGTCCATGAATAGAAAGAGGAATGATGGAGGAGACAGACATGTGGTCAGTGGTCACAGAAATGCTACAAGTTGTAACCGGCACGTAATCAGAAGGAGAACGCAGGCCGCTGAAATAAAACATAATGTTTCATTATGGAAATGCCGCTTTGTGGCATGCTCTGTTGAATAATAACTTCCAGATGTCTCGGTAGCCAGGGGCTGGCTGATATCAAAGCATGCAGGGTTTTGGGGAGGCAGTGGTGTGGAGGGGTAGAGCTGGGATCACCGCCAGCTGGCTAAGGCTGACGGCACCAGGGCTGTGGGTCCGCATCCATTTCACACTCGGTGATTCCTGTTCACGAAGCATTGGTGTGCCTAGGTGAATGTGTATTTGGTATGTGTGTGAGGATGTTATTTTACTGTGAGAGATTATGCTGGATCAAGTATGAATTATGCTAATTTAGCATTTATTTTTTAATGCCATGTATGTTCTGCGTGTGTTTGTCCTTTTGTTTAGGGCATAAAATGTCTTATATTTGCAAGCCTATGGGTTTGAATTGTGCAAAGCTGCATGCCAAAGCATATGTGCTATGTCTGTGTGGGATTAAATGGAAATAACACAACCTTTAAATCGCTAAATCCAAAAAGCTGTTGTTAGAAATTTTGATCTAAATCCAGCCTATCTGTGTTCTTTGTCATCCATCTCTAATAATGGTTTTAGTAAGTGCACAAGCACCTCTCCATTTCTTTTTTTTTCCTTAGTAAAATCACCTTTATGCACTTTTTTTTCTTTTTGCTAAGGTGTGAATAAGACCCTGAAGAGCAGGGTTTCATTAAACTTGCTCCATGGTGGGAGAGAAAAGCTCACTTTTTTTGCAATGGAGATGGCACTGCTCTTTTTCTGGCTTTGTCTCCTTTTTTCCCTCCCTGTTTTGTTCTTCACGTCTCCTTGAGCTCACTAGTACCTGTTAGCATGTGCAGATAAAAAGATCTTGTGCATGACTTATTTAGTTTGGGGGGGCAGTGAAGAGGTGGGGATAGGCGAGAACACATCTGCTTCTGACTTTTGATTTCATCCATTTTAGTATACTCCAAATGTGCGTTTCACCTCTGCATCCCCTCATAACTCTGGTGGGATTTGGGAGAAACCGTGACCTGCAGTCAACCCCACTAAACTTGTATCTCTTACAAAAGAGTCCATTTGTGCAGACCCTGATCACATCTGTCTCATTTCACTTTGCTGACAAACCATGTTAGTGCACATAGGCACCTTGGCTCGGCTGAGGCCAGTCTGTTGAATGTGGACTGAATTATAAAGGCTTATATGCATGTTCCAGTTAACCTGTCACACAGTACAGCAAACGCTGAATACGGAAACATATTTGGAAGGCTAGCTTTCCTGTTTTGCAAACTGGTATCCGTGCAAAGATAGGAGAAAATGTCAGCATTTGTGTGGGCTGTAGCATAACAGGCTGCTGCTCAGGAGTATAATTAAGACAGCAGCATGTTTTTCAGGGACTTTGCCTCACCTAGTGGCCAAAATAAGACATAAAGCTGGGTATGTGAACTATAAAAAAAGGTTACAGTGCTGTAAGTTTTTGCCCTGTACATATTGTTCCTGTATTGCTTATTTATCACAGTCAAATGTTTTAGACTATCAAACAATGTTAATATTAGACAACAATTACCGGACTATACAAAATACAAAAACTGTTTTCAAATGAGGATTTCTGAATCAGCTTTATTCACCAGGTTTGTGCACACATACAAGAAAATGACTTCGGATCCATTTTGCTGCCAATAAAGACATTCAATCGTTAAGAGGATAAACCTATCCAAACCAAATTAGTCCTATGTGAAAAAGTAACTGTAAACCTAGTAAATGATTGAGCCATCTTGGCAGCAACAACTGTTATTATCAGGAATTTTAACCCACACTTCTTTAAAGAACTTTCAGTCAAGCTGGATAGGTTTCCTAGCATAAAGAGCCAGTTTAAAGTCAAGCATATCATACAGATGTGGCTGGTGTGGTCATTGTCTTGCTGCATAATTCAAGTGTGCTTGAGTTTAATGTCACACACTGATGGTCAGATATTTTCCTGTAGGAGTTTCTGGCAGCTGTTTCTATCCATTATGGGAAGTTTTCCAGGTCCTGAAGCAACAAAGCAGACCCAGACTATCATACTCCTACTATTGTGTTTTCGTTTCCCTCATCAGTGTACAAATATTTTCCAAAAGGTCTTACAAATCATCAAGATTTTTTTTGGTGAGACAGGCTTTCATTTTGTTTTTGATCAGAAGTAGTTTACTGCAAAGTTATTTTCAAGCTTAATCTTTGAAGTTTACCCAAAAAGCAATGGGCAATTCATTATCCCCAAGGGACACATGAGTACTGTGCTTGTTGTTAAAGGCTGGAAAATTGTCTAGATACAGTTACACCAAAATGTGTCAAAATGACCTTACTGTGATAATGTAATGTGCCAATGTAATGTAATGTAATGTGCTAGTTAATGTATTTAACTGTATGTTTAATCTGATTATGTTAATTCAAGCTCTGATCGCTGAGAACATAGTTACCTCAGACTTTAGTGATAAATGCTTAAAGTAGGGATGTATCACAGACTCACAGAAAATATATACATATACATTTTTCTGGACATCTACTGCTGTGAGACATTATACAACAGGCTGAAAATCATATTGACATGCAAAGTATGCAGTCATGACTGACAACCAACAAATATTCCATTCCAAATTCTCCTTTGCAATATTAAGGTGCACAGTGATATTACGATGCTGATAGATTGTGCAGCCTTGACTTAAAGGTCCATGTATTAGCATGACCTAAGCACTGGCCCAGACTTGAGGCTAATGTAACTAGTCTGCAGAGCTGGGACTATTTCATTGTATTATAAGTCAAAGGTAAGTCTCAAGTCTTTCCACCAAAGTCCCGAGTAACGGCATTAAAGTCCCAAGTCAATCCAAAGTCGAGACATGCACATCAACAGTTCAGTTGACGTGCATGCCTAAAGTCCTAAACTTATAATTTCAAAAATCAAGTCATTTGACCAAATACACATTTTAATCAAAGTAATAAAAATTTTGACATTTTTAAAATAATCTTAAAAGGTTTTTTTTGACTGGTGACCTGTCCAGAGTGTACCCCACCTCCCGCCCATAGACTGCTGGAGATAGGCACCGGCTTCCCTGCGATCAACTATGGAAGAAGAGGTAGAAAATTACATGACAGACAGGTTATTTTTGTTTGTCAGAGCAACCAGCAAAAGGATGTGATTGGCAGAGACAAGGAACTAAACACATATGCATTCTAATCTCCTGCTCACAGCTGTTGTAAATATGAATCTGAGAATATTATTTAATATTAATATTTTAATATTAATATTTTAATATTTTACCAAATAATATTCCGGTCTGTTAAGGATTGTCCTGTGAATACCAGCCCCATTAAGGCGATGGTATTAGGACAGAATAGAAAGGTGTGAGACGAGCTCTGGCATTATTGAACAGCATAAACTCTGCACACATATGGAATGAATTCACACAATGTCTTAAAATACAAGAATTTATTAACAAAAATAAGTCAACATATTTCAATCAACAAACTCTTTACTATGCTAAAACAATCCAACTAAACTACCAAGCAGAATTAAAGAATAATGAAGACTAATGGACTATGTACAATATAAACAAGTTGATTAAAGATGATTAGAAATCATGACCAAAAAGAGTGATGCAACATTACCATGCAATGTTTATGTTTGAGAACCAAGGATTATCTTGAAGAATCTGGAAGTGAAGTTAAGTTAATTTTGGAACTAACTTAGAAAATAATCAGCAACCTTTAGACAACCCTTCACAATGCAAGATCAGATTAAATATTATTTTAATAAAATAATGTTTTAAATAATGATCTGCTGAATAAAACCAACCTCCTGGATGACTAAATCTCAACGGTGTCTAATTAACTGCCTTTATTTATTAAAATAATATTTGAAGAAATATTAGTGAGTATTTTGGAAAGGAGCCAAATCTTTCTGGAGAAATGGGGCTTAATTGTGTTTACTTAGTTATCAACTCTAGCAAATGATGTTCAGGGACTATTATTCACTAGCTTGAAAACTAACAACCTTTCTGTTGACTAGCCTTAATGCTAGCACACGTGTTCTTACCGGCTGGCCGTTGGGCTAACAAAGAAGCTAGCTAAAGTGCTAAGCTAGAGATAGCTTAGCGCCAGAATCAACACATACCTTTAAAATACCAGGGTTAAAATGCATAAGCGCTGACGGCGCGTTATGAGCAATGTTCTGGTTAAAACCACCCTTTAAATAAAGTTTATCTTAGCTTCAAAACATACAAAGAACACGAACCGGCCTGTGTGCTACAGGTAGCATGCTAGCACCAAGATAGCCAAGTTCCACAAAACAAACTTCATAACATGAAAACGTTTAGATCATTTAATCCTAAACCAATCTGTTAATCTGCCCAAAACCCAACCTCTGAAACTGTTGAGGGAATGTTGTCCAAGGGCGAAGTTTGAAGAAGATATCCGTCGTGAACAAAGAGTTAGCTTCCCGCTAACTTCTTCAGTTTCTTCCGATCCGAAGGTGCGTTCGTTCTGTGAACAAAGGTTAGCTTCCCGCTAACTTCCTCAGTTTCTCCCGATCAGAAGGTGACCAGCTGTTCGTTACCGTAAACACGTTTGCGGGCCGTAGTCTTTCCTCCAGACCCGGCTTGTCGAAACAGCTTCTCCACTGGCTTCTCTCGAAACACCGTTTGCTTCTGTGGGGCCTCGAAGAGAAAATGTAAGCAACTCTTACACCTTAATTTCCCCGTTCATGAATGAAAATACCGGATACACAGACAGTATTTCATTCTACTTAACCTTTGCATATGATCGGTGATCGGTCCTTGGATCCAGTTGAATTTATGTCTTTTTACCAGCAAAAGACATTCAGCGCACTTTCCCCTCCTATCCGGTTCCTATGGAGAGCCGCTTGGAAGAGAAAGACTTGTGGAAAGGTGGGGCTTTTATTTGGGTATTGGCGCCACAGGAAGTCCGCGGTTACCCCATTTCCTGGCTGTGCTGGAAGAAAGTTAATGCACTTTATTTTGAAAGGTTCCAGGAAAGTATGTACCGGAGTTTTAGTGTTGAAAACCCATGGCTGTGTGGTCCCAACACAGCCAAACAGACATCCCACCCTCATTTGATCCACAGCCTTCTGTCACACCTTAAATGTTTTGTCTTCCCCCTCAGCCATTGACCCTTCTACTTCTACTTGTTTGCCTTCAACCAAATCAGAAGATGCTGATCCACCCTTTATCTTCCCCGTACACCTGTTTCTCTCAAGAGGTCAGGTGAAGAGACAACTGGAAAGACTGAACTGGAATAAGGCTGCAGGTCCAGACTATGTCAGCCCTCTAGTTCTGAAAGCCTGTGCAGAGCAGCTCTGTGGGATTCTGCAGCACCTCTTCAACCTTAGCCTGGCCCAGAAGAAGGTTCCAGTGTTGTGGAAGACCTCCTGTCTTGTTCTGGTACCAAAAAAACAAAACTCGCTCATCAGTCCTCAATGATTATAGACCTTTTGCCCTGACATTCCACATCATGAAGGCCCTAACTCCTGTTGACCCACCTGAGTAAGTAAACAATAAACTATCAGGACCCCCTTCAGTTTGCTTATCGCTGTGGAGTTGGAGTTGAAGATGCCATCATACTCCTGCTTCAACAAACCCACTGTCATCTGGACAAAGTCAGCAGCACTGTGGGGATCACGTTATTTGATTCATCCAGTGCATTTAACACAATTCAACCTGATTTGCTTTATCAGAAACTCCAGAAGACTCAGGTGGAGGCCTCAACAATCTCATCAAAGACTACCTGACAAACAGACCACAGTTTGTGAGACTGAATGGATGTGTGTCTAACCAGGTAGTCAGCAGCACAGGAGCACCGCAGGGGACTGTACTCTCACCATTCCTTTTCACTCTGGACACCTCAGACTTCCAGTACAAGACAGACTCCTGTCATCTGCAGAAATACTCCGCTGATTCTGCAGTTGTGGGGTGGATCAGAGATGGACAAGAAGCTGAGTACGGGAAGCTGGTGTCCCGCTTTGTGGCATGGTGTGGAAACAATCATCTCATCTTGAACGTGAATAAAACAAAGGAGATGATTGTAGATTTTAAGAGAAACAGGAATAGATGAAACACTATTTCCATCACAGGAGAAGAAGTGGACGTGGTGGAGGAGTATAAATACCTCAATATTCACCTGGACAACAGACTGGAATGGAGATGCAACTGTAAAGCCATCTGCTAGAAGGGACAGAGAAGACTGTGCTTCTTAAGGAAGCTTGGGACCTTTAGTATTTGCAGCAAGATGCTGCATGTCTTCTATAAGTTTGTTATAGAGAGTGTGATCTCTTCTACAACATTTAATTTCCCGTTGGGATTAATAAAGTATTTTTGAATTTGAATTTGAAATGAATTTACACAATTGTTTGGAAATCAGTGCTGATTCTTTTTACTGTAATTATTAACAAAAAAACATCCATTACATTTAGAAAATAGTGAGTAAACTAATAAACAAAATTGGCAAATTTCTTTACAAAATAAAAATTTACCAACTGAAATATTACAAACATGCTTTTACAATATATTACAATATTATTTGACAAATGTCAGATGTGTTGCTATTTGTAAGCTTGGACTGAGATTTGCCAGAGACTTGGCATGTACACGTTGGAACCTGAGACTTTGTGGGGTTCATGATTAAAGTAGCGACAACAAAAAACTTTGTTGTTAAGCTCATTTAGTTCATTTATTAGCTTTGATTCATCATTCTTTATGTAAGTTTAAATTTCAAAAGGAAGTTGTTGCCTCTTTACTGTAGTTTTCAACCCAAGTGTTTTTTTTTTTTTTACTTTAATTTATGTATTTTTGGTCACCTTATAGTCTGTGCAAGCAAATTAAATTATATCAGTTTTTCCCTGTTTTGTTAGAAGTGGGAATTATGAAAATGTAATGAAAATGACTTAATTCATTTTAGCATAATAGTGTTAAACCTAAACTTTAACAGTAAATCATTGCAAACATTGCATTTTTTACATTAATCAAACTTTATTAATAAAGACAAAGAACACAAGGATTTAAAAATAGTTTTCTGCTTAATTTTTTGTCTTCGTTGTTTTTTTTTATGAAAAAAAACCAAAACACTTCCATTATTACTTTAAGGGAGACATCACTGTTGCATCCTCTTTCTTAGAGCGTTGTGTAGTGGGTCCATCCACCAACACAATGGCCACACATTTATGGCAGCTCTGTCATTCCGTATTAAATGTCGATAAAGCCGCTGGGAGCACTTGCATCACTGTATTCAGGCTTGCAATTAGGAATCTTTCTAAGACACCTGCTTTTGTCAGGATTTAAAATCTTACTGAAAGTGCCTGAACATTATGGTACAGAGTTACGGTTTATAGTAGCCTACCTGTTGTTTGGGTGATAAGCAAGTAAACAGCACAGTAGATGCCGCTTGCTTGTTGTGTCAGCAAGAGGAGGGAATATTGGCAAATATTTCCTAAGCATTTTGTCAGTATACCACAATAAAAACAGCATGTTAGGATTTGTGCATTCACTTAAGACTTTATGCATGCGTGACTTGAGATTTTAAAGTTTAAAGGATCTGATCTGGTTCAGGGGTTATAAAATGACCAGGTCCCATTTAAAATAAAAAAAGAACATTATATGAAGCTAAAAAACTTTTTTCTATATTTAAGAAATTACACTGCAACCTTTTTGTATTATTTTCTTAAAATCCATTTACCTATAGCTTAAGACATTTTCTGATTTTTGGAAGGTTGCATTTCAATCTCAGCCCCCGCTACATGTCAAAGTGTCCTATATCAAGATAATGTCAATGATGAGACAATTTATGTTTTATGTTCCTGAAAGCTTGAAGGTCAGATGCATCTTAGCATGGTTTTCAATTTGACATTAACACACTTGTTTTCTTGAGACTCCCTGAAAAGGTTCACAATTCAATATATATGCTATATTAGCAAACCTATTGAGGCACACCACCAAAACAATGTATTCTGGTGTTACAATCACACCAGTTGCTACAGGTGTATAAAGTCTAGTGTGGAGAAACTTGACAAGCCTCCACATAGTCCTGACCTCAACCTTCTTGGACACCTTTGGGATGAATTAGAATGGAGGCTGCAATTCTGGTTTTCTCATCTAACTGTAAACCACTCCTAAACCTTGTGGAAGATGTTTGCAGAATAGTTTAAGTTGTAATTGCTGGGATGGGGGTCAATACATATAATATACCCTATAGATTAAGAATAGGACGTCATTAAAATTCATGGACATGTAGAAGCAGATGACCGAATACTTTTGGCAATATAAAGTATGTTGACAGATCTATGTTCTTTGTACTTCTAGCACTAGAACAAAGAAGGTTGGCAGTAGCTGGGTACTTGGTAAACACCAAAATCAGAGCTGATCCTGATTCTGAGATTGATAAATTATCTAAAATAATGTGAGACACTGGACCTTTGAGACATATATATTCATTCAAAACTATTGTGTATGCTTGTCTAAGTTTTCTACTGCTACTATATGTTCATTCTCTGAATGTGTGACCAAACATGGGCTGCTCAATCATAAAAATGCAGCTGGTTTTTACTGCCGACGTGATGCAAAATAAATGTAACATGGACATTTGAGGAGCAACCATTGTGGATGTTGTTCTGAAGATTAATCTAACAAAGTCTGTCTTAATTGAAGTGTAATGCCAGTCTAGATGTTCCCATCCCATTATCTATGTAACAACCTTTCCCTTTGCTCTGTCACTTAAAGTATCCTGAAAAGCACAGAACAAGATGTCTAAAACGAAGTACTTGGATGATCAAAGCGAACATGACACCTTAGCCAAGAATCCTCCTCACCATCTCCGGCCCACACCATTACCTACCCACGCAAACCCATACAAATATAAACTGTAAGCCAGGTCACTTGAAGCATTTTCTTTAAAACAGCCTTAAAAGCTTTTTTTTTTTTTCTTCTTGAGCATCCATAATATGAAAACAACCTTGAAAGCATTGTTTCCGCTGGCAGGTACAACCCAACACACTTTTGGACCTTGACCAGGCAAGAACAAATAGATAGTCAAAGAAAAAACACTTTTAATAGACTGCATGGTACAGGACTTTCAGCTTTCAATGTGTGCCAGAAGCCGTTGCTGGCTTCTAACAATGTGGCCTGCTCCTGAGGTGTATTTTCTTCTTAATTTGAAATGTCAGCTGTTGGAATGGAACTTTAAGCTGATGTACTGTATTTACCACAGATATTGCAAAATAAAATGTACAAGATTTATTTACAACACCACCCTCTGCCTATGCAAATATGTATGGAATATATGTCACAAAGAAATTTCACAAAGGTTTTTTTGCACATTGACACAAACACCTTCTTTCCACACAGCCATTTATACACTCAGAAATTCCACCTTCACAGTTCCCTGGGCTTTAATAAAACATTCCTCTTGAGTAGTTTGCAGTCACTTTGTCTTTGAACCCAAATACTTGCAACCAGTGATATTTTGTAACCCTCAGCATGGTTGTGGCAGAAGGTATATAAAGTGGATATAAAAAGTAAACATGCCCCTGTTACAATGCTAGGTATCTGTTACATAAAAATAAGAGTTCCAATAAAGAGGTTGCATAAGTTTACACACCCATTGGTGCCTTAACAATGGAGCAAGAGGAACATCTGCTCCTTTATTTTTTTAAATTTGAGAGAAACTTGTGTTCTTGCTCCTTTATTTTCTTATCTATCCATCCATTTTCTATTCCCGCTTCTTCCATACTGGGTCACGGGGGAGCTGATGCCTCCTATCTGCAGCAGCCTACAGGCGAGAGGTAGAGTACACCCTGGACAGGTCGCCAATCCATCGCAGGGCAGACAACCACGCACACACCCATTCATACCTAAGGGCAATTGAGAAAGACCAATTAATCTAACAGCCATATTTTTACACTGTAGGAGAAAGCCAGAGTAACTGTAGAGAACCCACACATGCACAGGTAAAACATGCAAACTCCATGCAGAAAGACCCCTGGCCGGGGGTGGAACCGAAGTCCTTCTTGCTGCAAGGAAATAGCGCTACCAACTACGCCACCATGCAACCTTTGTTTACCCATTTTTCTGTTAATTCTAAATATAAATTTTTCAAATAGGAAGTCAAAGAAAAATATTACCATGCCACAATGAAGACAGCTATTAGGTAGTGAGGAAAATATGGGACAACAGTGACAATACTGTGTCACATGTAGAATGCTGGTTGTGTTCTACGTTTGATAATAGTATCCTATATACTCCAGTTGTCTGGGTAAGGAGTAGGGTTGCAAGACAAAAACCTTTCTTCACATAAAAACATCCAGGCCTTGCTAAAATCTTCAAAACCTTTGCTGGAAAATGTGTTGTGGTCTCATAAGACCAAATGTGAGCATTTGGGCAATAGTTTTAAAAGATTATCATAATCTAAGGATCATCATATTCTTAATGAAACTTGATGGTAGCAACCTCATGTTTTGGTGTTACTTTTCTTCAGATCTAACTGGGGTTTTTGTCAGTGTGGATCAAATTATGATTAATTCCTAATACCAGTCACTTCTGACCCAAAGCATCCAGAAGTCTGAGAGAAACCTGAAGATGGAAAGGGAAGATGTGACAAACTGGTTCCAACAAAAGACTGAACCCTTAAATTGAATCAAAGGCGCTTCAACAAAGTATCAGTGTAAAGATGGACTCAACTATTTTAACATTTTTTAGCAGTGTTTTTGTAGCTTGATGCATTACATCACAAAAGCCTGCAATTAAAACAGTGGGATACTCTTCTGAGATACTGCACCTCTATATGCATCAAGATAACATCATTAACACCATAACAAACTCATGTGATGCAGTCATTAAGTACACAGATGAAACACAAAAGGGAATAATTGTTGAACTACCATGTTTGAACACCAAGATTAAATTCAAAAACTTGTACTTATCATTTGGATGTCAATTCTGTCGTTAACGGCTCTGCGCACTGAACACGTAACGAATTATTTGGGAGCAGATGTTTCAAATGAAGGACCATTGATGCCATAATTAACCGTAAATACAGACATAAATAAACACCTTATACTCACCCAATAAATACCTTTTATAAATGAATGAATGTGCAATTAAATGCAGGTTTTTTTCAATACATGATCAAAATAGACTATATATGTCATGATCGGAGTTGTTTGGTTTTTGGTTTCGGTTTTTTTCCTTATGTTTTTCACTGTTCAAGTTTTGAATCATGTTTCTGTTTATTTTCCTGGTCATGCTTTTGTTTTGTCGTCTTGTTCATGTTTTGTCAAGTTTGGTTTTCGGATCTGGTTATGCTTTTGCTACATGTTTTTCTAGTTTGTGTTCAAGAGTCTCTGTTTTGCTCCAGTCACGTTTTGTTCTGTTAATTAAGCTTATTCGGTTCACCTGCTTCAAGTTAATCTGTCTCCTTGCTCCACCTGGTTTTCACGCCATATATTCACACCTGTTCTGTTAGTCATGGCGGAAACATCTCTCATGCTCATGTCTTGTTCTCATGCTCATGTCTAGTTCTCTAACCAAGTCTTGTCTTTTTAATTATGGCATCAATGGTCCTTCATTTGAAACATCTGCCCGTTTGTTTTGTTCCTGCCTCCTGCTTATACAATACAGCTACCAAGGAATGTAAAAAAGAAAGTTTAAAATGAATGTGCTTAATATACTCAAGATATATTAGAGGAGAAAATATATCATGTTAAATAATTAAAAGGACCCAAAATTAATCTGAAAATTCATATAGTTTTTAGCTAAAAAACTTTTTTGGGAAATGTATTTGGGGTCTTAAACATTTAGATTATTATAATAGATTAAGCACATTGGACACTGTAGGCATTTGTATAGAAATAACCCAAAAAAGTACATTTTCAATTGTGAATTTTAAACTTAATCATTCTGTAGTGTTTGTTTAGCATCAACCCTGATTAGGAGTAAGGGTGCTGTGTTCATTTTTGCATAACTACGTTCAGTAATGTTATTTTAAAACCTCTCTAGAATGTTCCTAAAGAAAATTTTATTATTAAAGTTATTGTACATAAAATAAACTGCTTTAAAGTATCATTCATGGTACTAATTTTGCTTTATCAGATATTTCTGCCTCTCTCTGAGGATTAAACATGAATTGAATTTAATACAGGTTCACCTACCTATCCTCATTTGCTGAACTTTAAATTAAGGAAGATTATTCAGTTTGCCTCCCCAATCTTTTTATACATCTTTATACATTTTTCTATGTTTCATGTTTGTCTACCTGTTTTACTTCTTGGTTTGTGATTCTATGCTGACTGGGAGTAGATTCAAGCAAAAAATTACTGAAGACTACACGTTTGGTCAAGGCAAAACACTGCCAGACACACAGTGCAAACACATAACCTGACTTGATGTGGCCTGCATATAGGAGCATCTGATATGTGATGCTGCCCAGTGCTTTTAGAACTGCTGTTGCTAAGAAGAGCTGTCAGAACCTCCCACCTTGAAGGACAGACAAAGAAAAACAATAACACAGCAAAGGGGGGCAGGGCTAAGCACAAGAGCAAAGGATAGCTCAGGGGAGTGTGGTTGAGACAAAGTGTGTAACTCATGCAAGCCTTTGGCAGTAATGTTTATTGCTGATTTCTTGACATGCTTTTACAGGCTTGCAAACCCTGAGATATGTTGGTAGATTTAGCATAGAACAACTCTCCTGACAGATTAACATGACCTTTAGATCATTATATGAAGCACATATAGTACAACGTTATTTTCAGGTTTAAACAACCTAAAATACTTATAACATCACAAAAAGAAGAGAAAGACAAAGAATTAGTTACTTTACTCGCTGTGAGGAGAACGGACAGGGATGTGCTTTCAGTTACAAATCTCCTACCGCTCTGAAAACTGTCCGTACCTCTCTTTTTATTATCTTTGGGGGTTCCCTATTTACAATGAATGTCGCTCTCTAAGGATGGCAAAAACAGCTGCATCGTAAACAGGTCATAAACACCATTATCTTGTAACAACACACTTCCACAGTCTCCCCCATCCTTAAAATCAGTTGTGTCATGCGTTCAGCCCAATCAGACTTCATCTTTATGCCCTCCTCAACTGTGGCTGCTTCCTTCCCAGCTCCACCTTTGATCCAATTATTCCAGCAATTATACATACAGGAGCAAAGAGGGTAGTCTTTAGATGGTGGAGGCCATTAACCATGACACTGAACTGAAGTTATCTTTAATATATTTGAACATTTGGAGGAACATACTCGGTTATTTAAACTTGGTGTCTTAACTAGCAGAGGAATTCACAACTAAGGCTTTCTTACTGTACTCTGGATTTCTTTATTCATGCTATAGAAGTCTAATGAATTAATCTTTACTCCTTCTTTGCTGCCTGTTTAGAGTATTTTCACAGAAGGACATCAAATCTAGGTAGTATTAGCTTTATTCCTTGATATTTGATGTAGATGTTCTGACATGAGAATGAGTTAATGCTCATAAAGAGGTTGAAAATGGGCTCTCTTTTTTGTTCCTTATTTTATAATCTCTCATTAAGACAGTTTTGTGGTGAACCTGGACATGTGTGAGGAGAACAGCACAATGAAGGATTGAGGTGTATATCTGTGACTCAGCTGACACTGTCTGCTAAAAGAGGCTTTAAATCCAACATCAGACATGTTCTCTGTTAATAGGCTTTTTATATCCAACATAAATGACAAAGCCTGAGGTTTATGGTCTTTTTCACACCCATATATATACACACCTAACAAGTAATACCATCTCTCTTCTGCTCTAGGTTGATGCATGTTGGTGCTTCTTTTCTGTCATTGTCCTGGCAGCACTTTAAATTTCTTTTCTAATTCTAATGCTAGTTTTATTGTAGGTGATGATGTGAGACAGAGTGGTTCACAACTATGGTCCTAGTCAAGAGGCATAGAGAGCTCATGAAATACATTTTTCCATTTCAAAGACTTCTCAGAACAGCAAAGCAATGATGTTACTTTCCCGCTACTGTAAAAGGTGGGCCAAGCACAGCCACCCAACACACTGCCTGCACATTTGGAGCCTAGAAGAGCAGTTCATCAAGCGTTTAAGCACAGATCGACCTCTGTTAGAGTTATGTTATTAGATGTTGTAGTGATTTTCATTTCTATTTTTAGCTACTATCCATATAAGGGTAACATTACTAATACAGTGGCATCAGGTAACACTTCAGGTTGTTACTAAATTCACATTAATTTCTAAGTCCTTCAGTAACTGTTTGTACTTTCAGTCTATAATTTGTTTTGAGCATAATTGTTTTGTTTTTTTTTTGGCTTTTTTTATTCAGTGTAAGAAGTGTGAATTCTAAGCAGTTTGTATAGAGTAATGTGCTTTGTCATGTTGCAGCCTTGTAGTAACTATAATTGAAAAAAAATGAGGCAACATTTTGTATTTAGTTTGAAAAAAATATGTTAGAAGTTGGTTTGTGTTGGCACTGCTGTCAAAAAGAGCTCTGCTCCTCCATGGTGCCATTTTTGGCAAATCTGGGGCAAATCTTCAGTTAGGTGGCCTATATTAACCCCTGGCAGTCAAAACAGCTTGACGTCCCACAAACAGCCACTGGCTTATTGTGGGTCACAGCTTTGTGGGTGTTTGTGGGTGTGTGTTGCTGTAATAACAGAAATGAGCCCCTGGTAGGTCTAATGAGAAGAGCTTTATGAAAACATTACTTTCTTTGTCATCTGAATTTCTGCCTTGAGACCGAAAAGACTTTAGCATCCTATCAGTTACTGTTATAATTATCAGCATAAATAGGCTTATTTACAAAGTCGTGTCTTGTCTTCTCTTAAAGGTCACAGAGGAAGAAGGGAACATCAGTGAGCAAAACCAGAAGAAGTTCCAGGCACCACTTCCTGTCATAATGTTCCCAGGGTCCCCAATCAACAGCATCAGGGGTCTCCGAAGGCAGAAGAGAGACTGGGTGATCCCACCAATCAATGTGGCAGAAAATTCTCGTGGACCATTCCCGCAGATGCTCGTCAGTGTAAGTGATAGGTTTGATTGGCTGCAGCGCTGATTTTTCAGAATTTACAGCTGGGATTTCTTGAGGGCGCTTCACAGCTACCACTGATTGGGGACGTGCGTAATGAAGAGTGATAAAGCACAGAAATGCATTAGCATAACTAGTTTGTTCTCCACATCCTTGAAGATGATTGTGTTGTGCTCCCCTGATGTAATTAGAGCCACAGTATCTTAAGCAATTTAAAAAGCCCTGACTGACCCTGAGAAGTTTTCCCTTCAGACACACAGCAGACTGTGGTGCTGCTAAGCAGTTAAACCCCTCCACAAAGACAGGCCCAATGGGTTTACAGTTAGTCAAATATTATTTATTTCCATTTTTTATCCTTTCTGTCCTTTTTTGGTCAATTTTAGATTTTGAGGCTCAGCTATTTTTATTGATGCTTTCTAAAAGCACAGTTTCTCACAGAATTCAAATTTCTGCTTGTCTTGTTCCCACACCAAACTAGATATCAATCCCCTTTGTCAACAATGATTTAGGGCCTAAATCTAAAGTAACAACACAATAAATGGGGTTGACTTGACTTTATACTTCAAGTAAAATGCATATTTACACATAAGGATGCATCAACCAATAACGTCTTTATTTCTGGAAAAATATTGAGTATTAATAAGGGTGTAATTTAAAAACATCTTGTCGGATGTTGGAGGTCAAGTGTATACATCTGTCAAAGGACAAACATCATGAATATATTTATGTTTGTGCAAATGTTTTGTGCAAAGGCTTGAGTTGCAGAGAATCTACAATTCAGAGATTCTGCAGACAGAGAATTGCAGCTCTGTCTCTCATATCGCCAAGCTGTAAATTTAAAGCTTGTGCCACTCTCTTCAATTTATCCAAAACGGTTCCAAGGGACTATTGCCTCATTCCCAGCTCTGTTTTTCCATTTTTTTTATCTGGAATATCTAGCCATCAGCTTTTTCCTGTTGTTTACAAAACTACCTCAGTTTATCTCTCCTGGGTTTAAAATTGTGCAAAGGAAGCATTTTTTTGTTTGTTTCAGTTCTTTGTTTTTCATCCAGGTTTTATCCTGTCCCCAGAGAAAAACCTAGGGAGCTACTTGAAGAGAATTTGTTTGTCCAACTTTTTTTTCCTACTGAGATATAAAACATCAAATCTAAGAGGGAGGTTTTTGAATTTGCTTCTACAGCTGGAGTCTGTGGCATCTGCCTGGTACTGCGTCGCATTTTCATCTGAACTTTCTAAACCCTTTAGTTGTGCTAAACCAGCAATACACCAATAGGATAGTTGTGCTATTTCTTAGAACTGATCAAGACATGCAGAGGTGATAGTGCAGAAAGAAAGAGCAAGGGCATCAGAGGAACATTTGGAAGTACAGTGCGCAGCCAAACACAATCCATTTTGTGCAGTAAATAGGTCCGTCAGGGGCTGGTGGATTGCTAAGAGTTGAGCGTTCAGAGCAGAAAAGAAGTGATGCGTGTTGATGCCTTTGTTCAGCTCTGAGGCTCTCATCTTTCCCTTTAATGATGACTGGAGGGCAGGCACGGGCATACAGAAAGCTAAAGATCTGGAAAAACAGATGCAGGTTTGTGGAATGGGGATGATTTTGCCAACTTTTTGTTTTTGTGTTTAGACTGGTTTAATCACTTTTATTGTCCTCTCAGGGCTTTGTGCATGTTTTTCCTTTCCCTCAGTCTACACGGAGTATAAAACGTAGCCTGAGGTACCAGTGATCATGGACCAAGTTTTAAGCATTTAAAATATTAGTCTTAACTGACTTTAACAAGTACTTGAAAGGTAAGTATATAACATGAATGAATTATTTTGTTCCAGTTAGAATTGGGGCATTGTTTGACAGCTGCCTTGTCACAAATTCAGACAAGGACATAAATGTACAAAAGAATTTGTTAATGGTTTATTTAAGGCAACACCAGAGACTACAGCACATTCTGGGCTTTCCCTGCGGTTGTTCTATATAATGCCAGTGCTGTGAAAACAAATTTCCACCTGAGCCCCTGACTCTGCTGTTCCAGAAGACACCAACAGAAGACACCACCAGAGGCCGCAAAAAAAAATGTTGGGCAAAACAAAGGGTACCAAGAATAACACTGTGAAGTTTTATGAAATTGATGATAGCCACAGCACCCTTAAAGGAAGTTAAAAAGTAGCTATAGTGTTAAATTGTGCAAATTGTTTTGTGAACCTGTCTGTTTTTTGTCTAATTGCCTAAGTCACATGACTATGAGGCTAAAGATTTTTAACATTAGACCTGCCAAGGAGTCAAATCAACTCCTAAGCACTTTTGACTTTGTATAACTCTAAACTTGAACTTCCTGTGCCTCAAACTTTATAACTTTTTCTAAAATGGCTCTTTCTAACATCTGTTTAATTAAAGGATATTAAAGGACTGCAACTGAGAGTCATTTTGGCTGCATAGAAACAATATAAAATGCTGTGTGCACAGCTGTCCAGTTACTGGTTTGACGGGATTAAATATAATCACATTCTGAAGAACAATTTGACAGTAAAATACAGCAGGCTATTTTAAAGTTACAAATGTCTGAAATAGTTTCAATGGGCTTTAAAATGCATGCTACAGTTGGACTGGATTATGTAAAAGAAGGATTCTTTGGCTGGAGAAATCCAAGTGAGGTCACTGTTCGAAAGAAGGCCCATCAGAGACTGTACTTCCTGAGGCAACTCAAGAAGTTCAACCTTCCACAGGAGCTGCTGGTCATCTTCTACACTGCCATCATTCAATCTGTCCTGTCTTCATCCATCTCAGTGTGGTTTGGCTCATCCACAAAACAGGACAGGTCCAGACTGCAATGAATAATTAGGAAAGCAGAGAGAATAATCAGGGCAGACCTTCCCTCCATCCAGGACTTATACAGGTCTAGGGTCAGGAAAAGAGCTGCTAAAATCTCTGCAGACCCCACACACCCTGCACATAAACTGTTTAGAGTTTTACCTTCAGGCCGCCGCTACAGAGCATTGTTTACTAAAACCAGCCGCCACAGAGACAGTTTCTTCCCCCAGGCTGTTTCTCTGTTGAACATTCAATAGAGTACAAAACAACAGCATACAGATGTTGCAAATGCACCTTTTTATTATATATGTGTATATTGTACATTGTAAATATGTATATTCTGTAATGCAAAAACAAAACCAAACAGCAAAGTGTACCAGAGTCAAATTCCTTGTTTGTATGAACGAACTTGGCAATAAAGCTGATTCTGATTCTGATTGATCATTAACTATTAGATAACAACAGACTAAGACAGCCTTTAAAATATGATAGAGTAGGATTCAAGTGAGCTCTGACCAAAAAGTCTCTTAACTTTATGGATGCACTAAACTAAATAGTCAAGACTGTGGATTAAATTGACAAGTGCCAAGAATACAAACCAAAAATACATACACACAAACACATAGACAGCTGTGTATTGTCTTTTGTGTGTTACTGAATGCTTTCTTTCTGCATTCAGCAAAATGTTTTATCATGATGAAATATAACTGATTTAACATGTCAAAGCTGTCTTGTAATTGGGTGTTCTGACTAAGCCAAATCAATCGAGACAGACAGTTTCTGTCAGTTCTGAGCTTGGCAGCAGCATTTCAAGCAGTCTTCAGCTTTATTCAAAAAGTGGGTCAGAGCATAACAAAAACACTGCAGGTACTGACCAGAGTAGCGATCCACAACTTACAGAGATACTGCAGGAACATGCGGAACTCAAGGCATGGACGAGGGTAGTGAACGAGAGGAACCAGCAAAGGACAATGAAACAAAACCAACTAATATATAGAACGAGAACAAAGGCTGGTAATCAAGGAACTAAGAACAGGTGTAACGATGAGGCAGGAAGGCAGAGGGAATAGGTGAAAACAATACATAGATTAAAACAAGACGAAGGGACTAATAAACAATACCCAAACGAAGCTATAAACAAATAACCAAATGAAGCATGAGAGTAAAGAATAATTATAAACTGAGAAACTAGAGGGAACATAAGCAACACCATAACCTAAGAACGAACAAGGAACCCATACAGCAAACCTAACACCACACAGACTGAACTGACAGGAAGGGAAGCAGAGAACATGAGGACTAGGATGTAAACAAACAAAAAGTAAACAATAAGTAAACACAACCTAAACAGAGGGGCTGGTGAAATAAGATAAACAGAGTGCGAATAATAATAATAATAATAATAATAGCAAAAATGACAAAGAGAAAACCATACTAAGTTAAAACTAAGAAAGCAACCATAACCAAAGGAGCAATGAACGAGGAGGGTGACAACACTAAGAGGAAATAAACAATCAGGAGTGAGAGGGAGTAACCAAAACAACACGAGTACCAAAATACTAAAATATAAACATAAGTGACTAAACACAAACAAAGTCCAAACCCTGACAGTTTCATGCAGGATATTGTCAGTTCTTACTTAAACCTTGTTTACAGTAATTATCATGAATGTTGTAAATAGTTGTGTAGTATTTTTATATATAGCTACTATCTAAATCAGGGGATACAGGTTTAATTCTTTTTTTTTTGTTGGTAAACTCTTATTCTATTCAGAAGTTATAAAACTAATCAAAATGAAGCAAAATTAGCTTTTTTAAATGTCATGTTTGTCATTTTTAGGGGACATCTGACACTAAGTCAAAAGTACTTCATGTGGTGGTTTGACAGGTATTACAATCTTGGCTGTTCTAGTGTTAGAGTGATGCGATTGGAGCTTTTGTTCTAACTATTGAGGGATCATGCCACTCAGCCTCTCTGGGACTGCTTACTCTTTAGTGTTGCAAAGGAGACTTCAACTGATTGTTGAACCTTGGATCCAAAAGGAGCAGGGAGGCTTTCAGACTGGCTGTGGAAGAGTAGATCAGAGCTGTACCCTTGAAGATTTGCTGAGAGGGTCATAGGACTTAAGTGGTCCAATCTCATATTGTTGAAAAGGGATCTTGGGTCGGACCAAAGTGCAGACAAGAGCTTGGCAGACGATTCTTAGTTTATTCTCAAAAAGGTCAAAAACGTAACAAAACACTGCAGGTATGAATCAGAGTCAAAATCCAAAACTTACAAAACACTGCAGGTACTATGGCAAAACGTAGCATAAGTCTCCAAGCGAAGCATAAACAAAGCATAGTCATGGTAGGGAAAGGGGTAGTGACGAACACAAGGAACCAGCCCCGAACAGAGACACCAAACCAACTAATATACTGGGGAAAGACAAAGGCAGGGAATCAAGGGAACTGAGAACAGGTGCGAGGCAGGGAAGCAGAAGGAGCAGGTGAAACAAATACCAATCCATAACTAAACACAGAGATACTGAATAAGAATCCAAGGGTGAAATAATAATAATAATAATAATATCACAAAAATTAATAAGAAAGCAACCACAAAATAAACTAAGAGTTCGAGGAATACAATACATACTAGGAAATGATAGAGGGAGGAAAAGGAACTAATAAACATGAAGCCCAATCCAAAATGGAAACAACTAAACAAAAGTTAACACAAAGCCACAAGCAAAGTGTGAGTCTTGAGAAGACTCATGACCGTGTCCCCAGAGGCTTTCTGTGGGGAATACCACAGGAGTACAGAGAGTGGGAGATACTTTCAAGGGCTATCCACTCCTTTTATAACCAAAGAAGGAGCTGTGCCCACACAAGAGGTGTGTTCTCAGCAAAACATTGTGTTTGTTTCCAGTGAGGTTTGGGCTGAACCTGGTCTGTCCCTTGTAACCTATCCTGTTTGTGGTGGTCATAGAAAGGATATCTTGGTGTCTTTATCACCAGTGACGGTAGGATGGATTTGAAGATATTAGACAGATTTGGGCCTCATCTTCAATAATGACACTGCTCCGCACATAAAATAAAATAAAGAGGTAAGCCTCTTACTTTTCTGTCAATGTTGTGAATCCCCCCCCCCCCCCGCTCATAAATATGGATCCTTACCAAAATAACAAGATTCTGGATATTAGTAGCTGAAAAAGGTCTAATCTGCAAGGTGGCTGAGCAAACCCTTAAAGCACTCTTGGTGCCTTAAAATTTTTCTGGGCCCCATTGGGAATAGACCCCAAGGTAGACCTTGAAAAAGCTGGATGAGCTCTATAACGTTTCTAGCCAGGTAAGACATTGAGATCCCTCAGAATAAGATGGAGAGTGTTGCTGGGGAGAAGGGAGACTTTGTTTTTTCTTGTATCTGTTAATCTGTTGGCACCTCTATCCATTGTTCTCTGCTTCGCCAAGATTGGTTGGACAGATGGAGGTATGAATGTATTTTTACATAATTTCAATTTGACAAACAGTAAAAGTAATTACAATATACACTAGGGTCAAAGGTTTTAGATACACTTTCTCACTTAATGGGTCTCCTTATTTTCATGACTATTTACATTGTAGATTCTCACCAAAGGCAACAATGTGTAAATGAACACATTTGGAATTATGTAAGATACAAAAGGTGTAAAAATAACTCTAAACATTTTTATATTTTAGTTTCTTCAAAATATCCACCCTCCACTTGCATTCTGTCCCTGAGTTTCATGAGGTGGTCACCTGAAACGTTTTTCCAAAGAGATCTTAAAGAACTTCCCAGAGTTGCATTGAGAGACAGCCAAATTGTCATATTTCAGTCAACACAGCAAAGGGTGGCTACTTTAAGAAATCTAAAATATAAAGCAGATTTAAAGTTGTGTTGCAATTTTTCATTTGCTACATAATTCCATATGTGTTCATACACTGTTTGATGCCTTCAGTGAGAATCTACATACAATGTAAATAGTCTTAAACATAGAGAAAACTATTAAGTGAGAAAGTGTTTCTAAATCTTTTGACCGGTAATGTACCAGAAAGGTTTTGAATCTCCAAAGCTTCAGATTAGCAAATTAGGCCAAACAATTTCCGATTAGAAACACTTATTTCCATCCTAACCTGAAAATGAACTGAGGTGGCTAACTAAAACCTTAGGTTAGAGTCAGTGATAATAACAACACGTTACGTTTAATCGATTGATTAATAACATAAGGAGGAATAACATACCACAGTAAATATCTGCAGTATATAAATGCTTTTTCTTTTTTTGTCCAGTGGTTTTTATTATTGGAACCACTCATTTCTTTATGCGTCTTTGATTTGCAGCCAAATCATGACTTATCTGCATAGCTGTAGCAAGGCTGTAAACATGTATCTTAGTTCTCACAACTGAATGAAAGCCAATGCAGTGTTTGGTAAAATTCCTTGCTACTGCAAAGTGAAGTATCCCTTGGCCACTCTAGACTTTTTTAAAATACTAATTATCATAGTGTATTTTAAAGTGCACAATAATAATCCTCACTGTGTAGACCAGCTGTTGTTTGGATGTTGTGTGACAAAACTGACAAAAGTAAAACATGATGTTTTGTATAAAAAGCATGTCTGTGACATTTACAGAAGAACAAAAATGGAGCTTTGCAAAAATAGAGGTGTTTATTTCTCCACATGTTGAAAGTTATTGTGTATTGAATGAGTTCAAAATAAGCTACTGTGAGACAAAGATTTGTCTTAAGTTGATTGCTGCTCTGAAAACATTTTGAAATCAGTTTTTCTAGCTCTATATTTTTAATGCTTGGAAAGTTATACACCAAAATAATTGACCATTTTCATACTTTATGTGAACTTTTTATAACCAGTACCACATTAGAAAATAAGCATACCAAGTACCACCATATTGATGGAAATTTTCAAACAGCAGTACAACATATTTGGACTTTTATGGTTGTTTCGTTTCTTATTTCAAAAGGAAAGGAAAACCTTCTTAGCAAGCATGTGTAGCTAATGGGATTGTTTAAGAAGTCTATGGTTTTGTACATTTATTGCTGAGATGAGCACCATTTAGGTAATCTAAATGTACTTAGCTCCTATCCTGCCCTACAATAAATTAGGCTAGTTCAAGTAGCTGCACCAATCAGAGATTTGTGGCTTATTTCCCATCGCCAGCTTTGCTTTGACTTGCCAATACTAATTTCAAAACTAATTAATTATTTTTTATCATGAACCAAGGTTCACCATGTGTATAATAGAGAGCAGTCACTGAATAGCAAAAGTTTACTGATTTAAAACAGAAAACATTATTTGGGGCTGACATTTTAAACTGTTTTCAGCATCTAATGTTAACACAGTTAGTATTAGCAACAGTAAATATCTGCCTTGCTGTGTAATCCTTAGGCTTCATGAAATACTTGGTCCTCAAACTACCATAGTACCATTGATGATACTTGGGCTGTTTTCAGTGATACTCAGAAATAAGTTTGGTATTGACGATAAAGTAAAAATTAAGTAAATTAACAATTCTAAGCTTAACCTTGATGTCAGGTTAATCAGCTTAAAGAGCCAGAATAATTATAAAAGCACATAAATCTTTGTTCTCAAACTATTCAAAAAAGAGGTGCAGCTCAAAACACTCAAAGAACCCCAAATATAAACTGAAGAGAATGACAGTAAGACAGAGCGAGTGCCTGGGGTACTTTAGCTGCATACCATTTTCTTCCCTAATCTTAATGTTGGAAAGGATGACTCTGCTAATTGTTGTACTTAGCAGGTTAATTGCTATACAGGCCAACACCAATATATGTCACTGTCTTTGATGCATTCAAACACTTATCAACACATTCACTAACAGATGTTGTAGCACTTCATCTAATGAGACACAAGCTAACAGAATAGCAAATAAATAGTTTATTACTGCAGCAATTACTATACTAGCCATATTTAATTTTTTAAGGTACTGACTAATGAGAATTATTTAACTTAGGCCTTTTTAAATTTAGACTACAGGGAGATTTCCTGTTTATTTTTCTGGATGAATAGTTGCATTGCAGTTGAGAAGTTGTAGGTATTGTAGGTAAGGGACTTAACCTCATTATGCCTACCAATCAATATCTCGTTGTATTAATACATGGTGTAGGCTAGTGTAAAAGTGTTTTGAATGGTCAGTATGAAGACTACCATATTCAGTACCACTGTTTTATTATGTACCTCTTTTCTGGGGTCTAAGTAATCAATGAATGGTAAAAAATAAAGAGCAAAGCTATTCAGCAATTCTGTGCAAAAAAGTTGAAGAAAACTACCTAAAACACCCATCACTAATAATTATAACTGTCAACTGCACTGCTTTGTTAGGCTCATAACTACAGCACACATTTTGTATTTTTATGTTTACAAAGAAGACAGAACCTTTACCAATTTATATGATAATAATGTTTCAAAGAAGGGTTTTAGTCTGTATCCCTCTAAATTTGGCATCACTCAGTGTTCTGTGTGCTGCCTCCCTAATGGTTAAGTTAGTTTCTTTCCTAATGGGCTGTTCTGTCATCCAACACAGAACTGAGTGACATGTAGACAGGGACCTTCATCATCAGCATCCCACCACTTTTCTTGCTGCCCTGACCAAGTTGCCATCAGCCGGACAAGTGATGTGACAGCACACCTCGCCTGTATCTCTGTGGGTCTGCAGCACTGTCATTTTGATCAGAGCAGCGCCATATCGGTCAGGTGTCAGGACAGAGGACCCTCTGACTGGCCTCTGCGCTAGCAGCTTGACATGGCTCGAGGGAAATGCTGTCCAGGCAGAACCCATCGGCCTCTAAAGTGGAGACTGTTTTAGAGACATTTCTGACTGCATTTTATTAATAGTGGTGCCGGAAAAGTAATGGCTCAACAGCCTCACGCCTTCCCACTGTAAATCAAGATGTTTTGTTCATGTTGTAACAAGGAGGCTACATGTTAGATCTAATCTGCCTCGAGTGCGTCAGACATGTGGGGCTAAATGCTGCCGTTCTGTCTTTGCAAATAATAGACAGCAGCACTGTATGTTTCCATGGCTTTTCAACTAATAGGTAAGTGAGCTGCGTAATATCTCAGCAAAGAAACAAGAGAAATAGATCCAGAAAGACAACCATCTAACAAAGATTGAGCAGTACATTTTTCCACCATAAACAGGTGTTCTTTGTTGTTCTCTTTCTTATGTAGCCAAACACCCATCAAAAACATGGAAGGGGGATTGACTTTTCTTTTTTGTTACAGAGGCTTTTTGAAACCCTAAATTGATCCACACACTTCTCCTACGGCACCGAGGCATTGATTTCTTTTGCACAAGTAAATAAAGACTCAATGTAACCACCTCCAATTCCATGCCATTCCTTAACTTCCCCCATTTAAACAGTCCTAAAAAAACTTAAGAATATCATGAAAAAATAAATCGATGAAAGTGAACATTTTAATATTGGCTGACAGCTGTTGTGAAGTGGTTTTGGTCGATCAGAGTTCAAGCTTTCTGGGCAGGACATGTTCACATGCTGCACTGGTTGTGGAATGGTTCTTCCCTGTCTCTCACTTTGTTGATTTAGGCTATTCTCTGCTCCAGAAATGTAAGAGTGTATTGTATAACTAAATATAATTTTCTGAGTGATTCTTAAATATTTTGCAATGTTTCAGACAAACTAATGTTTATTAGATCTAATTTATTTACAAGTTATGTAAGTCATTTTGCTGGCTTTCATTGAGAAAAAATTTAAAAATTTTACAAAGTAATAGGGCTGTAAACTTTAACAATTTTCAGAGATTTTCATAGTGATCTCATTACAAAGTACAGTATTTTCCATTGCACTTCTTTTTTTAGGTAGTTTCTATTTCTGTTTTACAATGTTTTTGACACACTTAGATAACCTTTAAATTATCTATGTGGTGTATCTTTATGTCCCAGTTCATCAGAATCAGAATCAGAATCAGCTTTATTGCCAAGTTCGTACATACAAACAAGGAATTTGACTCCGGTACACTTTGCTCTCTGGTTTAGTTTTTGCATTACAGAATATACAAATATACAATATACAAATATACACATTTATAAATAAAAATAAAAAGGTGCATTTGCAACATCTGTACGCTGTTGTTTTGTACTCTATTGAATGTTCATCAGAGAAACAGCCTGGGGGAAGAAACTGTCTCTGTGGCGGCTGGTTTTTGTGAACAGTCCTCTGTAGCGGCAGCCTGAAGGTAAATCTCTGAACAGTTTATGTGCAGGGTGTGTGGGATCTGCAGATATTTTTGCAGCTCTTTTCCTGACCATAGACCTGTATAAGTCCTGGATGGAGGGAAGGTCAGCCCTGATTATTCTCTGTGCAGATCTGATCATTTGTTGCAGTCTGCACCTGTCCTGTTTTGTGGATGAGCCAAACCACACTGAGATGGATGAAGACAGGACAGACTCAATGATGGCAGTGTAGGAGATGACCAGCAGCTCCTATGGAAGGTTGTACTTCTTGAGTTGCCTCAGGAAGTACAGTCTCTGCTGGGCCTTCTTCTGAACAGTGTGTATGTGTGAAGACCATCTCAGGTCCTCAGAGATGGTGGTTCCTAAGAACCTGAAGTGGTCCACAGCCGACACAGTGTTGTTGAGGATGGTGAGGGGGGTGTATGGTGGTGGTGTTCTCTGACAGTCCACCACCATTCATCTCAGAAAGCTTACCAAACTTCATATTCAGTAGTAAAAGTTAATCACAAAATGTATTCTCAGTACAACTATAGACTATAGTAGTACATAGATGTGAGTAGAAAAGGCAGTCTCCAGTAAATAGCTTCTTGCAAATTTTGTACAGTCTTTTAATTAGTGGGACCTGGTAGCACTTAGATGTGGTGCATTGTGGTGCATAAAAGGTTGGATTTTTGAGTTTTCAGTCAACAGAAATTGGTTGATTTCTTAGTATACAGTGCCTTGCAAAAGTACTCGGACCCCTTGAACCCTTTGCTGCAATTACAGCTGCAAGTCGCTTGGGGTATGTCTCTATCAGTTTTGCATATCGAGAGACTGAAATTCTTGCCCATTCTTCCTTGCAAAACAGCTCGAGCTCAGTGAGGTTGGATGGAGAGCGTTCGTGAACAGTAGTCTTCAGCTCTTTCCACAGATTCTCGATTGGATTCAGGTCTGGACTTTGACTTGGCCATTCCAACACCTGGTTATGTTTATTTGTGAACCATTCCATTGTAGATTTGGCTTTATGTTTTGGATCATTGTCTTGTTGGAAGGTAAATCTCCGTCCCAGTCTCAGGTCTCTTGCAGACTCCAACAGGTTTTCTTCCAGAATGGTCCTGTATTTGGCCCCATCCATCTTCCCATCAATTTTGACCATCTTCCCTGTCCCTGCTAACGAAAAGCAGGCCCAAACCATGATGCTGCCACCACCATGTTTGACAGTGGGGATGGTGTGTTCAGGGTGATGAGCTGTGTTGCTTTTACGCCAAACATATCGGTTCAATTTTGGTTTAATCTGACCAGAGCACCTTCTTCCACATGTTTGGTGTGTCTCCCAGGTGGCTTGTGACAAATGAAACTATTTATGGATATCTTTGAGAAATGGCTTTCTTCTTGCCACTCTTCCATAAAGGCCAGATTTGTGCAGTGTACGACTGATTGTTGTCCTATGGACAGACTCTCCCACCTCAGCTGTAGATCTCTGCAGTTCATCCAGAGTGATCATGGACCTCTTGGCTGCATCTCTGATCAGTCTTCTCCTTGTTTGAGTTGAACGTTTAGAGGGACGGCCAGGTCTTGGTAGATTTGCAGTGATCTGATACTTCTTCCATTTCAATATGATTGCTTTCACAGTGCTCCTTGGGATGTTTAAAGCTTGGGAAATCTTTTTGTATCCAAATCCGGCTTTAAACCTCTCCACAACAGTATCTCGGACCGGCCTGGTGTGTTCCTTGGTCTTCATGATGCTCTCTGCGCTTTGAACAGAACCCTGAGACTATCACAGAGCAGGTGCATTTATACGGAGACTTGATTACACACAGGTGGATTCTATTTATCATCATCAGACATTTGGGACAACATTGGATCATTCAGAGATCCTCACTGAACCTCTGGAGTGAGTTTGCTGCACTGAAAGTAAAGGGGCCGAATAATATTACATGCCCCACTTTTCAGTTTTTTATTTGTTAAAAAATTTTGACACATCCAATAAATTTCATTCCACTTCACGATTGTGTCCCACTTGTTAATTATTCACAAACAATTTGAATTTTATATGTTTGAAGCCTGAAATGTGGCAAGAGGTTGACCAGATCAAGGGGGCTGAGTACTTTCGCAAGGCACTGTATCTCTACTAAATATGGAACATTGTAGTGGCAGGAACACAGCATCAGAGAAACCATTAGCTAAATAAATGGACAGTTAGGCTTTTTTTTGATAGGTCAAACACTGTTTGATATCTTTCAGTTTTTTTAAGAATCAGCTGTGCCGGTCATATTTTCTCAGTATTCCTTTTCCTGGTATTAGCTTTACAGCCTGCATATTAAATACCAACATTTGCAGCTGATTTTGTGTGTGTGTGTGTTTCGGTGCATATGGTTGCATTTACTGCACTCACTGCAGCACCTGTGCTCCATTTTCTACATTTCTCTCCACGGAGCAAGTAGACAGAAACGTTTTTCGAACAGAATGAGAGAACTCACCCCCCTCCTCTGAGGCGTCTGTTTTCTCTGCGTACATTTACCAGTGATTAATGACTGCTCCGCTCCACCGACAGACAAGACACCAACAAAAACAGCAGACAGACGGACAAAAAAGACGAATGAATTAGAGAGAAAAGGAGGAACAAAAAGCAACAGACTGTACAAGAGAACTGGCGCTGATTGCAATGGAAAATGTGAGGGAGGACAAAGATGAGTGGGTATAATTGAGAACAATAAGCGTATAAAGAGAAAGAGACAGAGAGGAAAAGAGGGAGAGAGGGAACTTATGGCCAGACCAGAATCAGAGGCATGTCTGTGTTTGTTTTTAGGTCTGATAGTCTTCCTGGAGAGCTGCTGCTCGCAGTTTCCGCTTCTCTTGTATCTAATGAAGCCCTCTGGCATCTGCCACCCCAACCCTGGGCCAACAACAGCACTTCACCACTCCTGTCTGCAACCATATCAACGTCCTCCTGCAGAGGCATATGCTTTCAAATACAGATGCTCAGTCACACATATACATGGGTGCATGAGAGAGAATAAGTGTCCTACACAAACAGCAAACAAACATATCAGTAAAGCGCATGTGGTGCGGTGTTGTCTTTGTATGCTAATTGTTTGGGGGTTTATATGGTCCCATTCTGCTTTATCCTTGAACAAAGAAAAAAAACTAGACTCTTCTTTTTTCCACAAAGTCCATCAGAGAGACTACAGGATGGAGAGACACAGGAATGCATGTATTTAAGGACCACAACCCATTCCACAGCTTGATCACTCAGAAACCACATTTGTGGCCATATGAAACGGTTCTTGAATGCAAAGAACTCATTTTCTGGGCTAAATAAACTTTGTCTGGGAAATCATTCAAATGTGTGGCTACAGAAATTCCATGAAATACATAAAACCCTGCAGAATATGCACTGCTGCATGTGTAGTGAAGCACATTTTGTCTGAGTGTTATGTTCTGTCTTGTTTCTTTTGATCTCCCTGTGCACCACTAAAGTCCTTTTCTTGGCAGGTGTGGTACATCAACAAACACGCACACATGAACACATGCACTGCATAACTTATATCAAGCAAGTGAAAGGGGGAAAAAAACAATAAACCTCATTTAGTTAACGGTAGACCTACTGTAGAGAAATACATGGGAGTCAAGAGGGAAAGAAGTCAGCTCAGGCAAGAGCAGAAACAACCATCTCAGCATTTCATTCACTCTTTGCTTTACTGACTAACACATCCTCGCTTTTTTTTAACTCTTGGCTTTTTGCTTTCATTTCACTTCCTGAGAACTTCAGACCAGTCTTCCTTTCCAACCCCAGCCGCAAATTCTCTTTTAGGACACATGTTGAGTGTTTGGTGACATTGCTGATTCTTGGGCCAAAAAACACAATTTGATATGTTTTTGTTTTCATTTCCTTTTTAATTGCTCTATATACTGAAATTTAATTTCATTGGTTGGCCTGTGTACCTGTCTGCCTGGCTATTTATTGATCTTTGTCCACACTATGACCATTGAACTGTTATTCCTGATCCTGAAAAGTAACGTCTTGATTTTTAATTTTTTTTTGTCAACTTGCAGTATTCCTATCTCCCTGTGAAGGAAATAGTCATCTTGTTAAATATTTACTAATTAAGAGTGAAAAAGCACTAACTTTAGCTTTAATTGGCTTTTAAAAGAAACTGCACCGATCTCAAGTTCAAAAAAATAATGTTCCAGTCTGGGGCGTCTCAACAGTGCTATATCTCCCTGTGTTTTCATCTTAGTATGGGGAACCATCAGCATTTCATGGTCACAGGACCTTAGGGACCTTCTAGGGACATATGGGTGCAAATAGCAAGGACATATAACATGGTGATGGTCTGTGAAACTCTCCAAGTCAGTAGAAAAATCTTAAATTGCACTTTGGAACAAACTGGAAGCCAGTGTAGTTGCATCAATATTGGAGTCACATGTAAAAACTTGGGGGATTTTGTCAGAAGCCTTGTAGCAGCATTTTGAACAACCTGCAACCTTTCTATGGAGATTTTGCTAAGACGTGTAAAGTGCGTTGCAATAATCCAGTCGTGATGAAGAAAAGCATGAACAATTATTTCCAGTGCACAACATAAGAAAGTGGAGCTTATTGTGCTGTTTTCGTCACAAAATAAAGGTTCGCTGACGAAAACTATAACGAAAATCATTCGTCAACAAAATTAAAAGTTATCTTTAAAAGTTGTCAGAATGTGCCCAAGCAGGATCAAAAACAATAAAATTAGCAGAGGCACCAAAACAGAACCTTGGGATACACCAAAAAGGATTGGACAAGGGGGAGGTCTGTACTTAGAAGTAGCTCCAAAAAATGATCTGTAAGATAGGTATGAAGAGAACTACTTGAAGGCAGATCTTGATGCACCAACCGAGGACCTCAGCCTCTCAAGTAGAATGCAATGATCAACTCCATTGAAACCTCTATCACTCTGCTTTAAAATGTCATTTGACACTCTCAGAAGAGGTGCTTCAACTGAATGAGATCTAAAACTGGACTGAGTGGCCAAGAATGCTGTGCTGATCCAAAGCAGTGCTTAACTGTTTGACCACAACATTCTTTAAGTTCTTGGCAATAAATGAAAGCTCAGAGATGGGCCTGTAACTGCCAAGGAGCGAAGGATCGAAATAGTCTTTTTTTTCAAAAGCAGGCGGATGATAACATTTTTGAAATAATTTTGGAAGAGATATTATTTCTCACATTTCTGACCTTTTCAACAAAAAAGAAAGATGGAAGTTGGAGTTAAATAAACAAACTGAATAGAACTGAATGTATGTCAAAGATTCTCCTCATCACTACCTGTCAAATTTCCAGATAAATCTACGTCCTTAGTGTCCTAATTTCCAGAAACAATTTTAGCAGTTGTGTTTGCCCCTGGACCTTACATTATCCTCCTTTTGATTTTGTATGTGCTTATTTGGACATAACCAGTGGACTAACTGTTTAGCAAGTATCAGAATCATATTATAAGCCCAAATATACCCAATATATTGTAAATGTATAAACAGTGGTGGGAAATCTTCATAAAAAAAACTTGTTGAATAGCACTTGTGGAATTTTGACCAGACTGCATTTTCTTCGCTGCATTACCTTGCTGACAAAGAACAGCCAAAACTCCTGCGCATGTCAAGCAAGAACATTCTCAGTTTACAATTAATCCTACAAATTACTAACCTCTGTTTTCCTCCATTTTTTGGCCCGCCATTTTTTTTTGGCCTAATTAGTGGAACAGACTTATCTCTAAATACCCTACATGACATTCCTCTCAGTCTCCCCTTTCTTACCTTGTACTTCAATACCCTGTGATATCTCCTTAGAGAGTTTCCACTTGTGTGTGACATTGCATCTTGTTTCAAGTCAGGTAACACTAAGATTGTTATCTCAAATAGAAGCTGTTACTTATGCATAAACATTTTGGCAGGGAACTGTGTGACAGAGGTATCAAACACATTTCAACGACTGTTTTAATCTAAAGAAAGGAGTCTGCAGGTGGACAGTCATGAAAGGATAAGTAAAACACCTGACAAAGTTAAAAGTGCTTTACATTGTTATTTTTGTTTATGGAGCCCTTGTGGTAAAAGAACATGCTCTCTTATGTTGTTTGTGTCATGTCAGATCATTACTGAAACATTTGCCCATCTTACAAAGTGCATGAGACCTGGGTATTTACCAGGAGGGGTGAACACCTTCAGGGCACATTAATACCCCACGCACAGCAATGTTTAATGACAGTCATGAAATTATTAAAGAATAGGTAAGGGATTTTTCTTCACCACCCACCCCCCACCCCCACCCTCCCAAACACACACATGCACAACCCACCCCTACCTTCCAAAGGGCCCCCTAAACATTTCTTGTTTTGGCATGGAACTTCTGAGCCTAATTTTTTTTCCTATAGTGAAATTACTAAGATCAATGTAATAACATTTATCAGCCGCAGGAAATGGAGTCTTCTGCAATATCCTATTATTGACTGGAAAAACAAATTGCTACTGCATTTATGTATTTGTCAGCATCTTTTGGCCTTTGATTCCTCATGTGTTCAGGGAAGTGAGACTGAAATGTAATTTCCACTGTTTACTATCTCATTATATCGAAATTAGTGGCATGAAGTCCCAGTAAACATGTTCATCAGGCATACCCAGCTAGGGTTTGTTTTCTCTCAGTGAGAATATTTTCCAGCTGTGCAGAGCCCAATCACACTCAGATTTACTACAACTAACAGTGACATAGCAAGAAACAATAATAATAAAAAGACATGCCTCAGCCACCCACTCACTCTCATGAGCATAGGGTCCACACGTTAACAAAGATAAATATAATTTTCTTTTCAGAATTTCTTCACCAACATATTCATGATTTCAAATCATTCAGCACGGGCAGGATCCCTCCTGGGTTTACTTTGTACTAAATTAAAGTGTAAATCATTTCACAGAAAGACAAAAGACTATGTGTACGTCAAGGGCAACAGTTCTAGGCTGTTTAATAGGTTATGAAGAGAACTTTATGAGAGAGATAAATAACAGCTTAACAAACAGCCTCTGTTTGGTCCCTCTGAGGTTGGCCTCTGCAACCCTGTGGATCTGAGGGATGAAGGAGAGCCAAGAATCTCTATTTCTCTGAAGACGAGATAAAATTAAATGCGATTAAATGGGAGGGAAGATATTCGAAAGAGGATGTAGGGAGATGGGGGACAACTAATGAAGTGTTATGGGTTTGAGGGTAGTGGTGCTTGCTGGCAAAGTAAGAGAAGGTCGGTCAAACTGAAAGGACATGTTGACAGGCAGACGGGACAAGCATGACAGCAAAGCTGAAGGGAAAATACAGTGAATGACAGACAGGTGGACAAGTGAATAAAGTTGTACGGAGAAGATAAAAGACAGATTTTGAAGATTTTTCCATCAGGTACTATTGTTTAGGTACTGTTTGATTTTTGTTTAACAAACATCCATCCACCCATCACTCTTCATACCTCCTTAGTCCTTGCGATGTTGCCGAGGATGGTGCCATAGGCAGGGTACACACTGGACAGGTCGCCAGTCACAGGGCAACCAACGGACACACAGGTCAAAAAACCATGCCCCCACAGACACACACTTAGAGCTGTGAAAAACCTGATTTTCAAGTCTGAATAGTATCTCAGTTTTCCAGGCTTTGACTGGGCTATTCCAATGCTTCCAATACTTATTATTATTGTTATTGTTATTATTATTATTTTAATCCATTCACAGATGGATTTTCTAGTGTGCTTCAGATCATTGCCCAGATGCATAACCCATGTTCCTTTAGGACTTCATGGTAGAGAGTGTAATACATGGTGTCCATAGGTCCATTATGTCAGACAGTTTCTGTTTAAGTGACTTTTTGTCTGGTTGGATCTGGTTGCCTTGCAATCTAAGTATCCGGTTTCCTTTGAAAACAGGGGGGATGTAAGATATTTCTTTCATTGCTCAGTTGACTCAAAAAAAGCAGTGCAACAGGCCGCATCTGGTTTGGGCAGTAAATTGGATAGGCTATAAAAATTATAAAGAAACAAAGGTGGTGATGACAGAGAGAGAAAAAAAAGGGCAAGGGGAAAGCCAGGACTTTCCTGATGTGGGGCAACAGTGGTACTAACTTCCCCACTCTGCATTCAATGAATGCTAGATATAACAAAAAATAAGTAAACACAAAAAATCATACAAAGTAGGAGCCTTTAAAGAGAATACAATAAAGGAGCAATTGTTGAAAGATTCTTGAGCATGAACTCATTAAAGGTCCTTTTCGATGCAACTGATGTTAAGTTAAATTGTAATCCTACTCTACTTTCTTGTATATTCCCATTTCTCCCTCTTTGATTCATTCTTCGTAGGAGGTTAAATGTGAGCGAAATCAAAATTGAGGCATGTGCCTGTATAATCTGATCCCATTTACTTTGTTATTCACAATACAAAGCTTCAGTCAGGATCCTTTCTTGGAAATATAATGGATACTGTCATGGCAGAAAGATGTTTTCCCACTACTCCACTCAGCTGCAGACACACACCGAATCATTGAGACACCCAGGAGCACAGACAGAGACACAAGCACACCTAGCCGCTGTGTGTATTTGTAATAAAATCTCAATGTGCACTATAATGCTTTATGGCATCTCAAGACAAAACAGCTCCTCAGGTAAACAGGTTAGCACTAGATAAAAAGTTTGCTGGTTTTTCAATGCTTTTCACTTATGATGTTTTTTTTTTTGTTTTTTTTTAACCACAGCTCCCTGATTGGATTTGTACACATTTGTATTTGCACTTTTTATTTCCCACAGAAAAGAGTGCTGACTCTTTTGCCTTTATAAAATATTTAACATCCCTCATTGTTCATAAAACTCTGATGTGAGTGATGTGTAGCTTTTTGCTCTTTCCCCTGCATCCCTGCTTATGAAGACGATGTTATAGCTCAACTGAGGCTATACGAAATGCTTCTTTAAATGAGGTGATTTGTACTTGTCGTTATATAGTCAGTGTCATTTCAACACTAGTACCGCCAAGGGGTTAATTTGACTCCCTGGGCATTTCTGACTCAGTGTAATTCAAACACCCTGTGGCTCATATTTAATAGCTTTTCCTCAAACAGCTCTCTTCAATGTCACTTAAATTATGGGATATTTGCAAGACAAAATGTTGGCCTTGGGACTATGTATACCTTGGTACCCATTGATAAGTTACATTAAGCTGTGTTGATGTTCATAATTTAATCAGTCTCATAACCTATATAAAAAGTTGTCAAAATGTTTTTTTAAAGGATGCATTTCTTCCCTAGGTAACTTGTATATGCCAGCTTTTCACACCAGAACTGCCACAACAGTACTTAAAAAGGGTGCCTACTGTTTTCTTAAAACTGGGCTGTTAGCTTACTCATGGAACCGACTTGATTACTACAGGTGTGTAGCTCTCACAGCCCCAAAGCTCAGCTGATAGGGAATTACAACTTTGAATTTGGAACCAGGTGATGCTTGACAGACATTGAGGTGGAGGGGCAAAAATTAAAACATCTTTGCAGAATATTCACACAAAAACTTTCAGTTTTGCCCTGTAAACCTGGTTGGGCAAGACGTGTTGGTTCTGTGGTTCTGTTTCTCTGTGTGGGCCTTAGCTGCCTTAAAAGTCAGCAGCTTTTGGGCAAAGAGTTGTCTCTAGAGACTGATCAACCAATCAGAGGCAGACACCAGGTATTTGTGGCCATGTACCCAATCAATGAGAAAATTGTATTCTACTTTTTTTGTAACACACTCTTTAGAACCAGAGAGACAAACAATGGAAATACACTATTGCAGATAAAAATATCTGAATGATGCAGTTTCCTGCAGTTGGCTGTAAACTGATGGCAGTTTGACTGATGCATATTGTGTTATTAATGAACAAGAGCAAAATAATGAATGTAAAATAGGTCTTGTCACCACTTGGATTGGGGGAGTTAAGACTGTTTTGCTAAAAGAATCCAGACTGAGTGGGGTCACTGATCAGTGATACTGAAATGGCAAAAGTGCACGTTTTCTCCTGCACATTGATGCCTCCTACTAACCTGACATAATTTCATCTGTGAATTCTGTAGACAATTCCCACCTGAGTACACCTTTAAACCAATTCAAAATTGTCCTTAAATGTGACAAGCAAATAAGAGAGCAACGACTCTGGAGTAAAAAGGCAGTTGCAATACATCTACAACCACAAATTCATTGTATTGATAACTGCATGCTGTCTCGTGTTTGTGCTACTGAGAAATCAGGACAGAAGTATGCAATAAAATCTTATGGGAGTGTATTTTTGCATTTATAACAACATTTTTGCAATGAATATCAATTGTTGATCTGTTTTAATTGGTGTGTTTCAGCTAAATCTGCCTCAGCTAAACAAATTAAAATGTTAAATATTGTATTAATGGCCATTACTTTACTCTAAAAGTACTATTAAAATGTTTGAAAGAAGAAAATAAAAAAATTTAATCGACCTGTCATGTTTGTCTATGTTAGGTTATTTCAGACACATGGTAAAAATGACTCCTTTTGGTGGTTTTAGGAGGTATTGGAGTCTTTGGGATCCTAGTATTAAAGCAGACATGTTATCAAACTGTCTAGATTGGATGTTGCATTCCAAATCTCCAGCAGTGTGTTGTACATGGCCTATGGGAACCAAAAACGGTTCACAGAAAGTGTAGCCTGATGGCTCTGGTCCATTTTTTGATTGATAACAAGCATTCGCTGGCCAGCTGTTGTCAAAATACCTAAAACCTCATGTACACCAGCCATCTGTATGTCCTCCCTTTGATATGTATGCTTGTGCTCCAGAAAAATACACAATTTGAGAGACACACATAGGTTTACAAACATATTCACACACCTCCTTAGTCTTCCAAGGTTCATTTGTCAATATGACAGTTGGACTCTTGCTGAGGTGGAGTTTGCCAAGCAGAATTCCTCGCTCAGTTAGAGGAAACCAGAACATCTCTGGGAAAAAAATCCTAACACACACTTAGTGGTTTGTTGCGTGACCACAATGTTTGAGTGCACATGGGATGTGGCTTCTGTGTGTCTCTGCAAGCAACATGCATAATGTGTGTCTTTTTAAAACAGCCCACAGGAGCAAGGCAAGGTCCAGCCCCTCTTCAGTATCTGCCTGTGCTTGGCAGGAGCAGACTTGGCAGGGAGTGGCTCATTTTGTCAGGCATCCAGTCAACATAAAACCCACACAGTGCCCCAGCTTCCACCTGAACATCTTCCCTCCATCACTTCCTACATTTAGTTTTTCTCAAACTTTATCCAAAGGTGTTTGCATCCTTTGGGTTAAGTTTAATTTATGGAACTCCAAATAATGTAAAACCAATGTAATATAGTAGCACAACATCCCAAAACGGTTAAACATTTGGTCAAGAGGTGAAATTCCCAACTTGCTCCCAATATGCATATCCAATCAACTACACTGCAGCTTCTGTCTCCAGGTCTTCCAGTCAGCACAGCTCAGTTTCTGCTTGAGTTCTGCTGATGTAGCCAGTTTACAACCACTTTAATTTTCCATCTTTTATTTCCCCTGTCCTCTATGTTTTTTACCCTTCATTTTTCTCACATGTGTGCATTTCTCTTCTTGGCTGCTGCCTGGTGGAATTGGAAAGCAAAAGCAATAGGAAAGAGAAGGAGAAAGTAGGCTATGAAGGGTGGACAGTGCAGAAATGTGTGTGAATTCAGGTTGATGGAAAGGGAGGGAGGCAGTAATGGCTTGGAAAAGTGCAGTAGCAGCAGATTTTTTTCACCACTTTTACCCTCTCTCCCTGTGCATTTCTCTCCCCTACAAGTGTCTTACAGTCTTTACTCTAATTACCCAGATTGAGTTTCCTTGGTATAAAGGGATGAAGTGTGAAAAAGGAGTAACAGTGGGGGGGGTCCTTGATATTGTCCTTGCCAAACCCTTTGGGAGCGTCTGGAGACGTTATTCATGCATCCATCACACTCCCAATTTCACAATTTAATCAATCTCCTAATGAAACAGGGTGACGGAGACAGAGGAGGAGAGAGGTAATAGTGAGATGACAGGGCTCATACTCTAACCTCGCTAAGCCAAAGCTAAGGGGTGTGGCTGTTCTTTGTCTGCCTCGACAATGGCTGTCTTATTTTTATTCACACAGCCTGGAAGAAAGGAGTGAGAAGAAGAGTCCATCCATTGTTACCTCTGGGGGGAATAGCACCTCTAATTTGCCATAAGCCAGCTCTATTAAATACCAGACTCCTTACACAGTGCAATAATTGGAAAAGCTATTCAGTGCTTACCTTCTATTACCCCATGTTATTTTCCCTAATGTGGATAAAAGTATTTGAATAATCTCACCTGCACAATTGTAGCTATCATTCAAATGACTCAAAGCCTGCCAAGCGTGCCATCTCTCTGTTTCATTCTCTCACATCCCAAAGTGAACTGCTATGCAGGATAAATCTGAAATTGTATCTTTCCTCCCATCAGTCATTTCTGCTCATTCTATAAATCTGGAATTAAAAATTGCATGACATAAAGCTGTCCGGGCATGGTAGCTAGCCATATGACTGTAAAGTAAAAAGACATTTTTGACACCTCAGACACCATAATAATTCATGTTTCAATGGATTAGTAAAGTCAAACACATAAAACAAGTGTTGTGATTATAAATATGAATATATTATTTAATATTTAATATTAATACTTTTATATTTTATTAAATAATATTTCAGTTGTCAGGTGAATACCAGCCCAATAAGGCGGTGGTATTAGGACAAAATTGAAAGGGATGAGCCAGGCTCTGGCATTATTAAAAAGCAAAACTCTGTATACGCATAGAATGAATTCACACAATTTCTTAAAATACAAGAATTTATTAACAAAAATAAGTCAACTCGAAGTCAAACATATTTCAATCAACAAACTCTTTTCTATGCTAAAACAACCCAACTAAACTACCAAGCAGAATTAAAGAATAAGGAAGACTAATGGGCTACGTACAATATAAAAAAGTGAATCAAAGATGGTTAAAAACCATGACCAAAAGAGTGATGCAACATTACCATGCAATGCTATTTATGTTTGAGAACCAAGGATTATCTTGAAGAATCTGGAAATGAAGTTAAGTTAGTCTTGGAACTAACTTAGGCAATAATTTGTATACCTTCAAACAACCATTCAAAAGATCAGATAAATATTTTATAATATTTTAAAGAGTGATTTGCTGAATAAGACCAACCTTCTGGATGACCAATTCTCAACAGTGTTAAATTAGCTGCCTTTATTTAGTAAAATAATATTTAAAGAAACATTATTACGAAAATGTTAAAATAATATAACAGAAAATCTTATTTTGAATGAGGACCAACAACCTTTCTGGGTAAATGATCTTTATTGGTGTTTAGTTCGTTATCACATTTAGTAAAATAATATTTAGGGAAATATTATTTCCTGGATTGCAAACTAACAACCTCTTGAAGTTGTCCTGGGCGTTGAGGAAAACATCCATGTGTGGGTAAACAAAAGGTTAGCTTGCAGATAACCTCCATAGTGTCTTTTAGCTGGCCCGGCCGAGCCGTACGACAAAGGCACGTTCGGCTCCTTAAGTGGCCACAATGCAGCGAGGTAGCTCTCACTACCTGGACGTTCTCGCAGGAAGGCATGCGATGCGGCCTTCTTTTCCAGGCCGTGGGGGAAATCTGCTTCAATTAGGGGCTGCTTCTGGAGGCCTCATAAGAAAAGTCAAGTCAAGCTTGTCTCTTTACACCCTTTATATGAACGAATGCTGGATATTCAAACAGCCAATTATTATTTAACTTTGTTGCATGTAGTCACTTTTGGATCCAAGTTGAAGAGTCATGTCTGCTTGCCAGCAAGGAGACATGCGCGCGTGTACCTCTCCTGTCGGGTTCCAGTGGGGATCTGCATGGAAAGAAATCTGTTTGTTGGAACACGGGGTTTTTATTCAAACAATGACGTCACGGGAAGTCCGTTATTACCCTCCTGTTCCTAGCTGTGCTGGAAGTAGGTTAATGCAATTTAGTTTTAAAGTTCCAGAAAATTTCTTACTATCCTTTATTGTTGTAACCCATGACTGGGTCCCAACACAAGCATTTGAAGGAAGATGTATTTAGTTTCAGGTGTCTTTCTGGTCACTTATTTTAGGTGAACTGCACAAAGTTAAGCAGCATAATAAAAATGCTTATTGTCAGAACCTCAGAAAGAAAGGTTTCAAAGGTAAATTGTTGATTTTGCAGTTGCATTATAACTCCTGCAGTGTTATATCTTGGAATGACTGCCAAAATCCAGTTCACTATCAAGTGGTGATGCGCTGACAGTTGAGTGAAGAGAAAGGCAGAGCTGCCTACTGATCACCACCTGGTAGTGAGTTGGATCTTGACCTGTCAAACCCTAACAAGTGACGAGACTGATCTGAGAACATCCTTCCCAGGACACCATTAAGGAAATCTTTAGCTCAGCCCTACAGGAGAGTTTCTCTCATGTTCCGAGAGAGGTTGGGGACATGGAATCTAAATAAATACTAATAGTATTTATTGCGACCAATAAAATATGAAATCAAAAACATGCAGACCTAGATTTGGAAAACTGTTTTTCATTTACCATTGTTAGATAATATTATACTTAATATCAAATAAGAAGATGGTCTTGATGAGGATTAAGTGCAACAAATTTTATTTATAAATCTGTGAGACATATTACTGAAATTAACCATGTTAGTCAAGAAGCCACGTGTATTTTCCCGTCAATGCCTGTATGATCTTTGTCAGATTCTTGTGGTCAAGAGAAATCATATCTAGTGTATGTGTCATGAATGCTATCCCCATATTAGCTGTGTAAAAATGTTCAGAATACCTAGCAGTAAAGATATTTCTGTGCAATCTCATATAGAGAAACAAAACTGACACACCATTATGTGACATTGGTTTTTGTTTCTGCATTTTTAGATTCAAACCGCTTATATCAGTCAAAGACTTGAACGATCACAGGTGCATCTGTTCACATAAAATACATCTAGTGCTCGCCAACTACTCTGGTAAACCATTTGTGTTTTTTCTTTGAAGATATAAAGCTTTTTCTTTTCCCCATTTTTCCTTTCCTGTTTTTACTTCAGAATAAGATCTAAGACATCAGCCCTGTCCTGCCTTTTATGAAAGCTAGAATGCTCAACATCAAAGTCTGAGCCAATGTCCATGTTTTAAGAAAGGCCACAGCAAAGCTTTTAATGCAGAAACTATCCTGACTTGTAGCTAAAGACACACTTGACAGATGGAGTGTGTACGTGGAATGCAATACCACCTAAAAAGTTTCTTTTTTTTCTAGGGGCTCTTGCTCTTCTCAGGTAACAAGTCAGTATGTGACCTGTGGACCAGTGTCTGGATTTCATATGTGGCTGTGAGCCTTTATTGTCCTGTTAAAGTAATGTTTCTTTTTCTGTCTGTTAGACGCGGCTTTCAACTCTTTAGGGGTTTGCTGTGACTTAGCTTAGCTGTCTGTAAGTGACAGACTATTTCTACTGTCCCACAGCTCACTAAAGCAGTGTCATCCACCGAGTACTAGCACACTGCAGAATACCTCAGTGGCACACATGCACACAACAATCCCTAAAGAGGCAACTGTGGCTCAGTAGATAGAGTAGTCCTAGTCTTGCAATCAGAAAGTTGTGGGTTCGACTCCAGCTTCCTCCTGCCATATGTCGGTGTGTGTCTGGGCAAGGCACTTAACCTCAAGTTGCCTACCGATCTGCTCATCGGTGTATGAATGTGTGAGTGCGATTGGGTGAATGTGGCTCTAGTGTAAAGCGCTTTGAGTGGTCTGTATGGCTGGAAAGGCGCTATATAAGTTCAGTTCATTTACCATTTAACAAACCTGCTTTAATATGTTGGCTACATATGTTTCATATACTGTATATGTTACTAATAAATGTACAATGATGCATTAAACTCACAAGATGAGACAGTAAGCAACATTGAATTTGCAACGACACAATGTCCTCATTTTATAAAGAGAACAATTTTTTCAAAAATAATAAATAATAGTGTTTTAAATAACCTGTAGTCAGTGCACGTATAACACTCCAAGTGTGACTAGTTCATAAATTACACTTTTACTCACGTCTGAATCCAGAAATGATAACCCTAACTCTAATTGCCAAAAATAATAAACAGTGTTCCAGTTTTAAATTTTCTGCAAATAGAATAAATAGTTTATAAATCTCAAACTGTTTACAAATCTCGGTGCAGTGTAAATATTTTAGACTTTAATGGCAATTGCATTGAGCTTTGCAAGAGACATCATTTTGATGAGAAATATTAGTTTTTTTTATTACAATATCCTATTGCATTATAATATAGTTGTGCAGCCAACCTTTTGTTTGTTTTTAGCTGTAACATTCTGTTTACCACACCTGCTGTCCATTTTTAAATACCTTCCTCAGTTTGGCACAATGAATTTGTTTGTCCTTTGATAGATAGATTAATGTATTTTGTTTACCCACTGTTGTTGAAAGACCTGCTGTGATTCTGCTATATCCAAGCTATTTCTTTTGTGTTGTTATCCATGGGCATATTCACAAAGGTTTTTGTGGTTGCTAAATGTGTGCAGACCTGAGCTTGCACATTTCTAATTCTGAAGCTACAGACACAGATCTGCTCCTAAAATAGCTCTGTCTAGGAAATAATGTCTCCTGATGCCTGTGCTGGTTACCTGCATTTCAATGAGGTATTATAAATACATTTAGGAAAAAGTTTACCAGTATTGATTTATATTTAAATTACGGCCAGTGCAAATTGATTTGCATTGTAAAAGACCATTGATGGTAGTGTTTAACATCTTGAAAGATAATGGTTAAAAAAGTGACCTGCTCTGTCTCCTCCCTGCCCACACTACAGCAGCGTAGACCATAGCTAGGGAGTCCCTGAAGATCACAGGCGACAACAGAGAGGAGCTCCTCCAACTACCCCAAGACCAAAAGAACCCCAACAAAAGTTAGCATCCCAGGAATCAGAAAACCTTAGCAGATGCACCCAGCCCCTCAACACACAGCTGCCCCTGTTGTAATTTTGACTAAAGAGATAATTACTAACTACTGGGTCCTGATGCCAACATATTGCAAACTGCTTCCATCCGCTTGTCTTGAAGGCCAAGTTTGGACCAAGCTTCACTTATTTAGTGCAATTGCCTTAGTGAATCCAGTGTACAAATGAGAAAACAGTGGGAGCAAAACAGTTGCAGGAAAAAGGTGGAGTTTGCACTACTTAGTGAATTTTACCAAGATGACCAGAAACTAATCTATTGACATAATCTTGTTTTTTTAAAGAAGTAAATTTAGGTGTTTATCTAGCTGCCTTGTAGTTGTTGATTTTGGCATTGGTATTTTCCTTTCACAATGAAATATGACCCTTCTCAATTTGTCTGTATTTTCTATACCTTATTAAGTTCGATATGTGGGTGAACATAGTTTTTTTCTTACTGGGTGGTCATAATGCACTTAGAATAGAATATTAAAAATTAAAAATAAATTATACCTTGTCTTTTTGGGGAAAACAGTTTAAAAAGTGTTCAATGTGCATACACCATAAATTCCTAAAGATCAACTTAAGTTTCTAAGGTTTGCTGAGTTCATAACAGTATACAGGTCCTTCTCAAAATATTAGCATATTGTGATTTTCCATAATGTCATGATGAAAATTTAACATTCATATATTTTAGATTCATTGCACACTAACTGAAATATTTCAGGTCTTTTATTGTCTTAATACGGATGATTTTGGCATACAGCTCATGAAAACCCAAAATTCCTATCTCACAAAATTAGCATATTTCATCCGACCAATAAAAGAAAAGTGTTTTTAATACAAAAAACGTCAACCTTCAAATAATCATGTACAGTTATGCACTCAATACTTGGTCGGGAATCCTTTTGCAGAAATGACTGCTTCAATGCGGCGTGGCATGGAGGCAATCAGCCTGTGGCACTGCTGAGGTCTTATGGAGGCCCAGGATGCTTCGATAGCGGCCTTTAGCTCATCCAGAGTGTTGGGTCTTGAGTCTCTCAACGTTCTCTTCACAATATCCCACAGATTCTCTATGGGGTTCAGGTCAGGAGAGTTGGCAGGCCAATTGAGCACAGTGATACCATGGTCAGTAAACCATTTACCAGTGGTTTTGGCACTGTGAGCAGGTGCCAGGTCGTGCTGAAAAATGAAATCTTCATCTCCATAAAGCTTTTCAGCAGATGGAAGCATGAAGTGCTCCAAAATCTCCTGATAGCTAGCTGCATTGACCCTGTCCTTGATAAAACACAGTGGACCAACACCAGCAGCTGACACGGCACCCCAGACCATCACTCACTGTGGGTACTTGACACTGGACCTCTGGCATTTTGGCATTTCCTTCTCCCCAGTCTTCCTCCAGACTCTGGCACCTTGATTTCCGAATGACATGCAGAATTTGCTTTCATCCGAAAAAAGTACTTTGGACCACTGAGCAACAGTCCAGTGCTGCTTCTCTGTAGCCCAGGTCAGGCGCTTCTGCCGCTGTTTCTGGTTCAAAAGTGGCTTGACCTGGGGAATGCGGCACCTGTAGCCCATTTCCTGCACACGCCTGTGCACGGTGGCTCTGGATGTTTCTACTCCAGACTCGGTCCACTGCTTCCGCAGGTCATCCAAGGTCTGGAATCGGCCCTTCTCCACAATCTTCCTCAGGGTCCGGTCACCTCTTCTCGTTGTGCAGCGTTTTCTGACACACTTTTTCCTTCCCACAGACTTCCCACTGAGGTGCCTTGATACAGCACTCTGGGAACAGCCTATTCGTTCATAAATTTCTTTCTGTGTCTTACCCTCTTGCTTGAGGGTGTCAATAGTGGCCTTCTGGACAGCAGTCAGGTCGGCAGTCTTACCCATGATTGGGGTTTTGAGTGATGAACCAGGCTGGGAGTTTTAAAGGCCTCAGGAATCTTTTGCAGGTGTTTAGAGTTAACTCGTTGATTCAGATGATTAGGTTCATAGCTCGTTTAGAGACCCTTTTAATGATATGCTAATTTTGTGAGATAGGAATTTTGGGTTTTCATGAGCTGTATGCCAAAATCATCCGTATTAAGACAATAAAAGACCTGAAATATTTCAGTTAGTGTGCAATTAATCTAAAATATATGAATGTTAAATTTTCATCATGACATTATGAAAAATAATAAACTTTATCACAATATGCTAATATTTTGAGAAGGACCTGTACTGTGCTGAGGTGGGAGACATACATGAAAATTCAAAACTACTTTTATAAAAAGTCCTCTAAGTTCTTGTTGCAAACTTTTGCATGGCAGATACTCTAAATATTTAAACAATAGACTTGTCATACCTCCCCTGTCATTAAATATGTATGTTTAGATGTTTTGTAGACTTTGAAACATTTATCCACTTTATGTTGACATTTGTCAACAAAACTATTGCTGAGACATAACAGATTGTGCATGCTGTCTGTGCTACAGCAAAAGGCCAAGAAGACTCGACAATAACAAAAACATCACTGGCCAATTCAGTATGGAATTCATTATGAGCAGAAGTTAATATATCAGATGTTTTACCCTCTTGGAAACTGATTAAAAACAAACCCACACCTTAGCAAAACAAATAAGGCCTAATCCTGATGACCTCTCCACCACAAGAATCCAGAAACAGAACAGATTACAAAAACAGTTAACGAGCAAAACTCAAAATCGTTCACACATAGAGACCAGAGGTAACAAATACATGGAGGGTAGGAGAATCAAGTGTTTACAAAAAGATAAAAGTAATGTAAAAACAACAATTACAAAAATATATTAGAACTCTTAGTCCCAAACTATGGAAGACAAAGCAATGCTAACTATATTAACTGGAAAAAGGGACATAACAAGATCAGCTCATACTGCTTATAAGAGTGGCCAAGTTCTAGCCACAATTGCACCAGAAGCTTCGGTACTTCTAGTTTCTAAAAATCATTGTTTATTGTATGATCATTTCATCCTGACAAAGAGCGGTGCAAGCATGTGTTTTAAAACCTCTCTTGTAGTCTGACATTCATGTTCCTGATGAGTATATATAAACTCATCGGCACACCATATAGAGTTGTATGGAAAGTGACACATACTAGTTGAATGCTTTTTTCCCTATAGCATTTATTTAAGTTCAGAATGTATTCATCCTGAGCTCAGTGACTGAGTTGTACTTCCGTTTTATTCATTCCTCTTTCTTGGATTTTCGGATGAGTGTTTTCCCTGAAGACCTAGTGATATGATAATTTTGCATTTGATTCAGTTTTGCCTGACAGAATAGCATTAAGCCCACTGATAAGATCTCCATAAGAACCAGAAATGTTGTCAGTAATGAAGGAAATTGCTTTGATCCACTCACAAATGGGTCATTTTGAGAGTATCTGCTTTCTGATTCTGGATAATGCAGTTGTGACTCTGTTTCTCTCTCTCACAGCCAATCCCTCTGAACCAAGAGGTCTATGTCAATTTTCTACACCATATAGATACTTGTTAAAAATTCCTTAGATGATAAAAAAATCAGAGGAATGAAAAGCTGAAGGCAAAAAGAAATTAAAAAACATTAAATATGTCAAATTAAGTTGTGCCTTTAGGAGATTCATTTAAAAATGTATTTCCTAAGGTGGAAAGAAATTCAACAAAAATTTCTAAAATCAAAATGGGTGTACAAATTTAAATTTATTGTGTATTTTCACTAATCCACACAGGGTCAAAATTATACTTACAAGCAGAAATATATACTTACACCAATAATATTAAAATAAATATCCCAAAGCAGACTGCAGAGAAACCTTTAACTTTATTTGGTCTGTCATAGATCTCACCTTATATTTGACCACTCAGAATAGTTTATTTCAACAGGTTGGTTTCTCTACATGGGCCTGTCTTTTCATCATATTGTTTCAACAAGGTTAATGTTGATGCTAGAAGCCTAATATTACCATGCCCACTCTTTCCAAAATTAGTTTTGATGTGTGGTTAGGATCATTATCCTGTTTGAAAACCCATCTATGGCAAAGTTTTAATTATCTTACTGAAACTGTCATACTTATATGAAAGGAAACAGTTTAGAATGCTCAGGCACAACCAAGGGCTAAGTCTATTTTAGATTAGAAGATGACAGAACACCAGATTCGCTGTGAAGCCATTTTAACTTTAACAAGTACTGTGAAGATGTTGATAAAGAAAGAGCCCTCTCAAGACATTCATACACAATTGACGTTTTATGGCCAGAGGACACAGACAGAGCTATTTTGCTACAAACACAAGAAGTATGTTTGAGGGCATCACTGATCAAGCATGATGGTGTTTACGTCATGCTGAGGGTTTGTTTCACTACCAATGGTACCAGGGCGTTGCACAAAGGGATGTTGGAGTCATTCATTTTGGTTGCACAGTTGAACATGCGCAGCTCAACAGACATCACTGCTCTGACGTCACCCAGGATTGTAAAACCCGCAGAAAATAAAGTTTTGTGGCCATTTCCAGCGTGTCTCATGGGACAATGCAACGGAGGCGCATATCTGGCGAGACAAAAGCTCATAGGTGAACTTTTGCTCCACAAGGCCATTTCGGAAGAGCTTGAAAGCTGGAAATCTGTCTGAGACAAGAAGGTCAGAAGATTCATATACCAATCGAAGACCAAGCTGACACCCGGCGCAGGTGAAAAACCCACAGAGGTTTTATTTCCAAGGAGATGAGTTTCCTCCTTGTTGATTCAGTCGACTAAACAGTCCTTTGTATTTTCCCCTCTATTTCTTGAGTTGATCACGGACACGTGATTCCCCTCCCTCGTTTTTCTTCCAACCTGACCCATCCTCAGCTGGTGGAGAGATTAAATCAACGTCAGCTTAATTTTGTTCTTTTTATATTAAATTGGATAGGTACATTTAGAAGTCTGGGCAGGATGAGGCATAGTTAAGGTGATTTAGAATCATCAGTAATTAATCCAAGGTATCAACTTGTTGCATGCAATACTGATTGAAGTGTTTTATGCTGAGCTGTGTTTTGACTTGCTGTGCAAGCGCTGCAGAAGCATACGTGTTCATGTTTTGTCCGGCTGATACCAAATCAACCAGGAGTTAAAGTTGGACTTTTAAAAGTTTTTCATTCAAAGGAACTGCGGTCTGGGCCTCGCCTGACTACTCCTTTGTTCCAGTTTTATTACTGGAGTTTTTCCACTGAATTCCTGCCTCAAAATTTTATGACTCTTTGTCCGAGATTTGGGGCAATCAGCTGCTAGAAGCTAAAGGGGCGTGGCCCTACTGTTTTAACAGCTGATCGCTGCAATCGAGACATCAGCACACCTGGAGGACTTCTTTTTCCGTTTAACCCAAATTACACATTTTGTCCATAAAACTGCTGGATTGATCTTCATAGACACTCAGTGCGCATATATATTTTTCTTTTATTATTATTGTTAGGAAGTCATTTTTATTCCCTTTGTGTAGAATAGTGCTTGTTAGTTAGGTGAAGATTTTTGGACCAGAATAATGGTATATCAGAATTATTTGGCTTCAATAAATCTTCATATATATAATTAAGAGAAGCGTTTGTGTTTATTTCGTGCAGGAGTGATTTATCTGTCAAAACAAGGTCGAAGTTCCCCCACCTTCGGTGCGGCGGTTGAATAAACAGTGACATTTTTTGTTTTTGGTTAAACATTTATCAATTATCAATGATGAATAGCTAATTGTAATTATTAAAGAGCTTTGAGCCCATAATCACAACACCAAAGGACATCTCTGATATTCGTCAGTAATGATTTTTGGTTAAGAAATAAATGTTTTTCAAATTATGATTTTAAATTATAAATCTTGATAAAGTTTAATTAATCAATAATCATAACCCTTACAGGGAATAGAATATTAAAGATGGGTGAGTACCTTTGAATTCTTCAACCTCACCACAGATCAACAGCTGGCCGTTTAAAACCTAGACACAGTTGGCTGTTTCACCAGGACAACCATAACATACCAAAACTTGCTTGGAATTAAAGTAGGCTAGCAAAATCCCAACCGCGACGCCATTGAATATGCTAATGGCAGTTTACCAAGGGACAAGTTGTGTGTTTCATGAACATTCCCTCCTAGAAAAAGAAAAGCTCTAATACATCATTAAAAGCCATGTTTTTAATATTTCACTTTTTCCACCAATAATCAAACTGTAGTTATGAGGAGGTCATTCAATTTACTACATACTAGACATTTTATTTAACACAGACACTCACTTTTAGGGGCAAAACTGTCACAATGATCTTGTTGCTGTTGATAAAGACATTTGTTCCAGTATTAATTGATAATATTGGTTTACCTACCAAGTACCTGCTGATTCCTTTTCTCAAAATCCATTACTGGATTACTTAATGCATTTACACATGAGATCCATAACATTCATTATTAATCAAGAAGAGTATGTCATGGTGGTGGAACTTTGCTTCTTGAGCAGTTAGCCAAGATGATCTAGTATAAGGATCAAAAGGCAAGAAATGTTCATGTTTCCTTTTACAATTACAATTTCATGCAATAAAATCAGACTGAACAATGCAATTAATGTCAGACTCACAATGTGTTAAAAGCCAAAAAGGAAATGTGTGGTTTTAACCAAGATTTGAAAACATCAACTGAGAGTCGGTCAAGCAAACCTGAACAAGACACTAACATGGAAGGCAATCTGATCAGAGATTTAATCTTAACAACTTTTTCCAACAAGAATTTAAGGAAATTTTATTTGAGACTTGCAAAGGAACAAGTTAATTCACATTTAAAACAAGGTTCACTTTGTTATAAAGAACACGAGGGTTGTTCAAATTGGCAGCAACATTCCTAGGAAAATAATTTTTAGCTGCCTGCTCTCTGATAATAAATCCAGTTTTCCTTTAGCATTTTCAAATAAAATAGGCATATTGTTTGAGAAGACAGTATTACCAATTTCCAGATTAAGAACAGATAATCAGTGGGATAAAATCAGGTCCAATGTCTGTCCAGGTTCTTGGGTGGCACACAGATAGACAGAACAAAGATAAATCTATTAAATCCAGGATGTGTCATGATTTGAGGGTGTTGTTTTAGGTTTTCTCTCATCTGTTGTTCAAATTGTGTTTTTGGTTCATGTTTCTGATAATTTTCCAGATGGTGCTTTAGGTCTGTCCTTTGGTTTAGTTTCTCATGATCCTTGTATTCTGTTTTGAGTGCACTGAGTTTGTTCTGTTATATTTCTTAGGTTTAATTGTGTCCTTGTTTAGTACCAACTGTGTTTTGTGTTCACTTCTGCCACACCCTTTAATAAGCTTCATTCGGTCCCCTTGCACCATGCCAGTCAGACTCCCTGCTTCTCCTTTGCCATGCCTATATATATACACCGTTATTGTGTTCTTTCTTTGCGGAAACATTACTGTTCTCTGTATTTATTGATGTCACTGTGCCAAGACTGTCCATGGCCTTGTCTGTTTGCCATACCTGTCTGCTTATCATGCCTGCCTCTGCTACCACCTGACTGAGTACATTTTTCCTTAATAAAACGTTTACTCATCGCACCTTTGCATGCATTCTGGGCTCCAATCCTCTACCACATCCTGTCAGGATGTCCTTGATCAGGAGCTTCTCGAGACAACAGACATGTTAAAAGCTTGGATTGTGGATTGGCAGTTTAAGTATGATCTATAAACAACAGATAGCCCACAGCTAGCCCACCACCATGACCAGATGACTTGGACAATTGAAATATACACAATTGTCCTGCAGCAGTTAAAAAATTGCACTTGACTCCCTGGGGAAAATCCAGGTCTCAGTTAAACAGAAGAAATCCAAACCACGAGGGGAAAATAAATCCTTACGAACAAAAGTTTTTTGTTTTTTTTCACTGATTTGGTATTCACTAAGCCCATCCTAAAGGGCACTGGGTTGCAGGCTTTAGTATCGGGTATAGCGCTGGCCACCGATCACAGTTTCTGCAGGTTTGCTCCTCGCCAGTGCAGAAATTTAGGAGGAAAGCAATGAGGTTGAGATGTCTGACTTAGTTCAACAATACTCTGGGTCCAGGGTGCACCATGGGGTGAGTAGCTGAGGGAAAGACCAGGAAAGGGTCAAACATTCCCTGGAAGGCCAGAACGTCAGCTTGGTAAGGCACCCACGTACCTGCCATCTATGTCGCTTCCTCCTGAGAGGTGGAGCTGGAATACATAGTTGGTTCCTCAACCACAAAACTATGTACATTATTACCAAACTGCACCAGTAAGTTTGCAGATAGATGAAACTCTAGGAGTGTCTGGCAATCATAGGACAGCATGGAACTGACATGTTGGATGACACACATTAGTATCAATATAAACATGCTCAAAGTACAGAGCTGGCAGGCCGTACACACAGGCGCCATCTACCCAACGCAGAATACCAGAATAGGCTGAAATGACGGCAGAAAACATGTTAATGATTTCTAATCTATCCCAAGCAGCGACAACTTGGAAATAGGTAGGAAATCAGGGAGGCAGGAGGCATGGATTTCTGGAGAACCATCACTTTCTAACTGGTGAGGATTTATACGCCACTGCCAAGGCCAACGGATTGAAGTAATTTTTCATGCATAACCTCTGTGCCCTCACAGAGACCTGAAGTGACGGGAGGGAGTCCTCAGAGAGCACAGAGGGAAGAGGCAGGTATAACGGGTAGGAGTGGAATCCAAGAACAATAGAAGTGAAAGAAGAGAAAAGACCATAAATGGAAGGAGAAGGGGTTAGTGTGGGTAAAACAGATGGTAATAGAGTTGGATAACTGCTTATATTTGCCAGTGCACAGATAGGGTTGAAAGTGGCATTATATTGCATCATATTGACACCTCACAGAGTTCAACTGAGTGACTAGTCGAAAATTTGTTTCTATGTTAGCATTAAATAGCTAGGCTTACTTTGAAGTATTAGAAGTCAATGCTTGCAGCTCAATAATGATCAAAACTGTCAGCAGCAATTCAAGAAGATATGCGTATAGCCTTCTGAGGCTCTCCTCCCCCCTGTTACCCAAAGAAAACAAATGGATAGAGGCACAAATAGAATTAGCAGATGTGGTGACAGACCCTCTTGAAGACTTAAAAAGAAGCTGAGTGTGAGCGATCACATTTCTTTGATCCCAAAGACACACCTCAGTTCTGCTAAAAAAATAGAGCACTAATGATCGTTTCAATGCTGAAGAGGAGGATCGGGGAGGGAAATAGTTATAACCAGCGCTTTCAGTAATGGTGATGCTTTTGCTCCTGCAGTTTTGAGAGCCCAGATGACACCTGCCTAATACTGTGTGTCCTTCCTCTGTCCTTGTTGCTTCAGCTATTTTCTCTGCAGGTTGGAATTCCTAGTGTGTTAAAAGTGTGGCTAAATTGGTTCCTCGAGTGGGAAAACATAGAGACAGCGTTGGACAATCTTACTCCTCTTGTGCTTGGTGCTCATTGATTAGAAGAAAAAAGCAAGAATATTCCTCTGCGTATGTGCATGTTTGCGTATGTGTCTGTACAGTATGTGCCTGCATTCTATATTTAAGAGTATGATTGAGTCATTTTGATACCCTGACTGATTTCATGGGTTGTCAGGCTGTTAATGGACAGAAATAGGATGCTTAGAGGTTAGGACTCTATTTGGGCACTAAATTGAATAACTCTTCCAAATGACTCCCAATTACACAGTACTCTAGTCCAAATCACAAGGCGTCACGGTGCACCTATTAGCTGCCTATCTGGCACGGAAAGCTGGAGCAAAATGCAAGCCTATTTTTTGAAAGGAACATTCTGTTTCCTATATCCTGTAGTTATTACATAATTGTCTTCTTCTGTGCACTTTTTGACTCAAAAGTAACTTTACTCTTGTTCCCTAATTATAAAAATGATAGGCTCCTGTGGCCATTTCTCAATTTGTAAGTTTTGGTCACAGCTCTTCTGTAGTCAAAGAGCATCAGCCTTAAAAGGCTTGCACCCACTACTGTACCTGACTTTTTTACACACCCATCCTTCCAACTAAAACCTAAAATACATTTTTTAATTGAAAGTAGTCAATTTCTGTCAAACAGAGTGCACAGCAGTCTGTACAGTTACACTAATGGAATTCTTGAGTGTGTTGAGGTGAGAAATGTCAAACGTTATAAACCGTGTGTGGGTTTGAATTGTTTATGTTATGAGGACCGAACTATGAGGACACACTGACATTGTGGATAACAAAAAGAAAGTCCCTCTTAATGTAAATCATGAGATTTTAAGGAGAACATTTTACCTACGCCTGGGTAAGGTTAAAGTTTAGGGAAGAATATTAACTCATGTGGGAGTGCATGCTTTTGTGGAAGTGCATTTGAAGTGAATAATATCCAATTTTATGTTTTGAAGAACAAAGTAATGAAACTCTGCAGCTTTGTGTATAGTACAAACCCGAACATCCCAGGAATCCTATTACAGAAACATTGCTGGACAATATAATCATTCTTTTAGTTCAGTTTTGTAGTAACAGTTATGAAACTGACAAAAACATGAGTAGATGTTTTCAAACACATTCTATTGACTCTTCCTTTCTGTTTGTTACTCAGATTCGTTCAGACCAGGACCAGGACATTTCAATCCGATACAGCATCACTGGAGTGGGAGCAGATCAACCACCCAACGAGGTGTTCAGCATTGACCCTGTTCTTGGAAAGATGTTTGTCACCAAACCTCTGGATCGAGAACATCGATCTTCTTACCATGTAAGTCTGGTGGCTCTGATGCTTGTATGAATAATGAAATTTCAAATTTGTACATCCACACTCATCAATTTCACAGCACTTTATGAAAAATAGCTAAGACCAGTGTAGCTTAATATGTGATCTGTGAAAGCTTTACAATATTTGTGTTAACAAAACTATTTTTGTATCTATAAATAAAATATAGGAAACACAAGAGCATCAGTTAAACCAATAAAAAATTAGCATGGTTACTAATCTTTTTGATGTATATTTAAAAGTCCGAGCTTTTTTGCAGAATTAGCTTTGTCAGCGGCATATAAATGTGTGTGTGTATGTGTTTCCTTATGTGAGGTACAGATAAGGGAATTGGTGGAGTAGGGTTCAGAAGCCAAGGCCACTGACTGTAGCAGCTCATAAATTAAATAACTGCAAGAAATGAAAACAAAAACAGGGAATGACAATGGAAGTGATCATCATTCTACATTGCAGTATTCTCTGGGGTGTACATTAGTGTTGGCATACGGATTTTACCTTGACATGGAACACCTACTAAACTATTTTTGCTGTATACTGCTGTAGGGAAGAAAAAAAAAACTCTGAGAAAAACTTACTTTTCCAGTAAGATGCATCCCACCAGAGCACAAAAAACATATTCAGGAATGTCTCAAGGTACAAGAGTAGACTAAAAGACAAGAGTAGATGAATGCTGAAAACATTAGTAGTTTACTCATGTTAAATTCACATTTTTGTGGGATATTTCTACTCAGTTTCTTTTGTTAAACCCCACTTTCAGGCTATAGGTAAAAGTAATGTTTTTTTTAAAGTGTCTCTCCGCTTAAGCTGACATTGTTTGTAGAGATCTGACATTTTAAAAACTTGACATAAATGTCACCAAAGTGAACTGAATGATTCTCTTGGTTCTCAATCCAAAAATCTTAAATGTAAAAACAGTTCACATAATTCTTTACGTTGTTCTTCAGGAAACAACAGCACCCACTTAGTTTGACTTTCTGGTCTTCTTGTTTTGTTTACTTCATATTTCCTGCAAGGATAAAACAAAGTTATGCTCCAGTTCTTTTTTTCAGGAGAATGAGCGCATTAGAATTCAAACCCAGCCAAGTCATAAAATGCATTCTTATGAGGATAGGAAAAAAAAATGTTGAAGCTTCTCAGTTTTCTGCTGTCTTCATCGTAATGCTGTTTCTTGCGAGATGCAGAGCACTGTCTGGCCCAGTTTCCACCTCGTCCATGCCTTTAAAGATAATAACTTTAGTATGAACTCAGAAATACGTTTTGCCTTCTTTATACAAGGCGGTAATCTCTGACTCCCGCTGTGATTGAATTAAGCTGTGGGTTTGTGCGCGACATAGGGAGGACGATGGGTTTAGATAAGGGGTCTGGCTCCTGGCCTGCTATATAACAGTGGATATTGAGCTCGAGACAGATCAGACAATGCAGTGGAAGGAATAAAGTTAAATTTCACCTCAGGGTGTCTTGAAGATGTAATTTTGCTGAAAGTTGAAAGTGGGGAGATGAAGCTAGTAAAGGGGAGAGGATGACCAGCTGTGGAGTGGATTTTCACCTCTCTGTGATGAAATAGATCCAACATGGGGAAAAGTTCTTATGGTCCTTTGGGAAAATGTTTATACCCTTGGACATCTCTGTATTTTTGCAGGTTACAACTGCATACTTCAATGTAGAATTTTATCTGACAGAACAAAACTAAAAACAGCTTAATGGAAAAACATGTGGTTGGTTTTCTGAATTCTTTTCTAATAAAGGTCTGACTAGTGTGTGGTAGATATGTACAGTATTCACCCCATTGGTAATCATTGGTAGAATCACATGTGTTGCTACTACAGCTCCAAGTCTCTTGGAGTATGCCTTTACCAACTATGCACATCTAAAGATTGGTGTTTTTCACAGGTTTTTGGTTTACACAGTGACACATGCTAATGACACCATCATGCTCTGGGGAAACTTTGCTTCATCAGGGACAGGGGCAGCGGTGCAGGTTAGCAGTGAGAGGAAAGATGGCTAAATAGAAATAAATAAATGTACACTATTAAAGAGTGTCCATATGCAGCCTGAATTACAATGGAATGATGTTATAAAAGCATATTTATGCTTGGGAATAGTCCAGTCAAAGCCCACACCAAAATCTAATAGAGTTAAGAAGAGAAAGAAAATTGTGAGCCCCAATCTGACTGAACCTGAGCTAATTTTCAAAGAATGAGCAAAGGTTTTGGTTTCTATATGTGCAAGGCTGCTAGAGACATATTGATTTGCAGGTTACCTGTGTTTTATCACGTAAAATCATAATTAAATAAATTGAAGTGTGTCATTGTAGCATGACAAAATATAAAACATATCAGTGGGTTTACTGCTTAATACATTACATATTACATTCAAACTTCATATGCAGCAAAAATTCATTCTTGTCTTTGTCATACTTTTATTCCCATTCCATTTATAGAAGAAAAGATTTCACTGTCCCTCATCCATTTTTTGATGTACATGCCTAATACTGAATTCAGAGATAGAATCTTGGCTAGAAAACTGAATGTGTACATTTCTTTTTAATGGAATACATATTTACAAGGCTATATTGTAGGAGCAAAACGTATTGTACTGTTTCTTTCATTTTACTTCTGTGATCTAGGTAAACATCCCTAGTGCCTGATGCTGACAAAAATATCACTGAATAAGTCATGTTCAGGGACAAAAACATTCCCAAGCAAAGCAAATAGGTTTTGAGAGAATCAATGAGTTTATTTTGAAATGTCACTGTTGTCATTAGTTCATACATTTTTGTAGAAAGGATTAAACAACCATTTGGCCTAAGAATATTCCTAATCATTTATTTTACTTCTCGACTTTTTGTTTGTTTGGGGGGTTTTTTGTGCATAAGCAGAAAAAGAGTAAAGCTGCATGTATTCTGATGAAAACCCTCCGTGTCCAAACATTGTAAGAAATCAGAGCCTGTGATTTTTTTCAATCTAAGCATAGCCAAGCTAAATTTCACATATGCTGACAGTTTTTTTCTTAGCAGTCAAAGGGAAGTTAACAGATTTCAGTGCTCGTTTTCAAACAAAACCAGACAGAACGCTGGCCAGGGCTACGGACACAGTCATTCTGAAAAAGACACCTCGCTTTTACGACTGAGCCAGCCTTCCATGAAATAAGATGTTTTCCGTTTGCTTCCTGCTGAGATAAAAATTTCCGTGAACTAAGTGTCAAAAGATAAGAAGTCAGGAGAAAAATACATTGCAAAGGCAATTTCTCTGTAAGAAGATTATCTGAAGTTGCTGTCTAAAATGTCTAATGTGATATTGTTAAGGTGAAGAAAATATTTTTTAGAGTTGTGTTGCAGCAAAATTCACCTATGAAGATCTCATCTTGTTGTGGCAAAAGCATATGCATATGTATATTCGTGCTTTATGATGATTAAAGGTTAAGTCAAGTTTTTTTTCACCTTTTTATTTTGCCTAGGGAAAATTCTAGTATTATTGAGGCTCAACAGAAAATGCAGCGAATATCATGTTATACACCAACAATTCTACAGACTTCATTGGTGGTTTTTATCTTGTTGTATATTTATTTCAGACACTCTGCATTTATAGACATTTATGTTTTTTGCTATCTTCTGCTAAAACATTTCAGATAAGACCCAAATTTAGTCTGTGGAAAAGCAAAAGCCCTCAAGATCTAGGCAGGGTCATGAATAACTGTCCACAGCAATAAGTGATTGAAAGCCTCTCGTAGCCATCTGAGTGTTCTGAGCTGAATATCAGCAGGTCGCTCTGGGATTACATGAAGAAAAAGTCTTTGATCCAGACTAAAAGACTAAATTCACAGAAGAACTAGCAAGTTCCTCAAGAAACTTGAAACAACTTAATTACTCTAAATACATCAACACTGATTTACTTTAAGTTAACTGACAATTTATATTTTTTTTGCCTACATTTTAAAGCTTTTTTTATTGCATGAGATTGTTTATATGTAAGAGCTATATTTGTTACTTAAATATATGAAAATAAATGCAGATTTATGTTTAGCTGGAACCAAAAGTGTTGTGTATATTTTGCACATGCTCTGTGATTCCTGCTATGGGCTTTGCCTTTGTAGTAAATGACAGAAGCAGAAATAGCAGGAGTGGAAGCCAAAATTCTTGACAAATCTAGAGAAGGTAACCTTTGCAGTGGCTTGAAAAATATTTGTAACCTTTCTTTTAACAACAGCCATTTTCTTACTACTCTTCCATAAAGGACATATTTGTGGAGTGCACCACTTAAAGGGGTTGTATCAACCGATCCTCCCATCTGAACTGTGGATCTTTGCAGGTCCTCCAGAATTATCATGTGTGTATTGACTGTTTCTCTGAATAGTGCCCCCTTTGGCCACCCTGTTATTTAGGTGGACAGCCATGTCTTGGTAGGTTGGCAGCTTTGGACTACCATGATTGTGCATCATAACTGACATTGACTATAATAATCCATTAACATCAACATTTTTAGTCTCTTTAAGTCGCATTAGTTCTTGTCTAAATTAATCCTTTTTATTTTCTTAAGCTTTTCAGCTAAAGTTAGCAACTGTTTTCCTCTAAATTGCTGTTTGTGAGTAGAAGCCCCTGGCTGCTTGCATTTGAGCAACAGTTGAGGGAAAAATAGTCTGCTTCAGTGGCGATGAGCCAATAGGGACAATTTATGTTTCCTTTGCAGTTGCACTTATGACTATTTCTTATTATTTCAGTTTAAGCTTTTCATATTTTTTGTTCCTTTTTTATTTGTAAATAAGGGTTTTATTTTATTTATTTTGTCAAACTAGAGGTGACACTTCATACATATATTTAATACTTTAGAGCACAAATCTATTATTACAATTTAATTTGCACAATTTAAATATATGAAAATTTATTGTAAAAAATGATCATTTGGAATAATCAAATAATTAGGGTGAAAACACGTGACCCATGTATAGAGGCTTTAAGTCCTTAATGCAGCCGAGCTGGTTCAATTCCCGGTTCAGGTACACTTGCTGCATGTCTTCCCCCTCTCTTCAACCCGTTCATGTCGACTCACTGAGAAAATTAAGGCCCCTACTGTCAAAAGAAATCTTTAAAAAAAACAAAATAGTTCTTCATGGCAGCACAACTGAATGATGGGTCGAACAGTGCACCATAAGTTGGCCATTGTTTTATAACCTAACTCTTCTTTTAAAATTCTCCCAAAGTTTATCCCTGACCTATTTAATGTGTTCTTCTGTCTTCATGATGTTCTCTAATGCTCTCTAACAAACCTCTGAGACCTTCAGATAGCAGCTGCAGCCATACCAAGACTGAATAACGCACAGGTGGACTCTATTTCCAACTGGTTTTAAATTTTTACAGAGCACCAAATCAGGCCTTTTAAAAGTTTTTAATGACTTATTTTTAATTACTTATTGTGGCAACTGTGTTGTTCTTGTGCTTTTAGATTTGACAGCTGCGTTTGATACAGTAGATTACGCTATTTTACTATCTCGTTTGGGGCAATAGGTTGGCATCAAGGACATACCACTAAAGTGGTTTATAGGTCCTATTAGGCCATGTTAACTTTTTTTTTCAGTCTTGGTATCCACATGTCCTCCTCTGCTCCTCTGTTGTGTGGGTCCCACAGAGCTCAGTTCTAGGTTTCCTCCTCTTTTCCTTACATTTGCTCCCATGTGAATTTATACTTAGAAAACATATTATTGCATTTCTCTTTTATGCAGATGGGACATACTTTGTGCAGCCACTACTTACTTCCGTGTCTTGATGACAATAAAGCATGGATGGCACTTAACATTTTAAAATTCAGTGACAAAGAGACCAAATAATGGTTTTTGATTAGCCCACTGAGACCCCCAATTTTATTTTCAGATTCCGTAGCCCAGTATAATAAGCCAGTTGTCACAAATCTGGGGGTCAAATGGACCCGAATTCTAATTTTGACTGCCAGATTATGGAGGTTGTTAAATCAAGCTTTTCTCAGTTGAGGCAGCTGGCTAAGTGCATTGTCCATCACTTATCTCCAGAGGGTGCAAAATGCTGCAGCTCATCTTTTAACTGGTACCCATTTTTGCTTCCATTCACTGGGTGGCCATTCCTTTTAGGAATCATTTTGAAATACTTTTGTTTTTCCTTTTTAAGCCCTCCATCTGTCTGTACCTAGGACTAGGCGAAACATTACTGACGCCGTGCTTTTGCTGTAGCAGCTCCCAAATTATGGAATAACCTGCCCTTGAAAATGTTATAAAAAAATGCATTCAATTTTATTAAATCTTATCTGAAAACCCTTTTTTTAAAGGCATGCAAAACCCTGTGAGATTTTGGTTTCAAGTCATTTCTATTTTAGTTGTTTTTAATTGATTTTTTGTGCTGTTTTATATTGTTTTAATATAGGGCTGTTTACCTGTGTATTGTGTGTTTTAATTTTTTTTCACTTATTTAACTGTACAATTATTATTCAACTGATTGTTTAAAGTGCTTTGGAGTTGGATTGGATTGGATTTCCAACTGAAGGCAGTTGGTTACAATGGATTATATTTAGAAGTATGAGAAAAAATAACTCCATGTCAGACTTACCAGAATTTTGTTTGCAAACCTTTTAAAAAAACATGTATTATTTACCTTCCACTTTATAGTTGTACACTACATGTTTTAGTCTTTGCCATAAAATCCCTACAAAATAGTAATAATAGGTTTTTGGTTTTAAAACAATACAAATAATTGCCCAAGATACTATACATTATGTAGCTGTACAATTCAGTGCCAGTTTGATACCAATGATTGTGAGAGGTTTAGTACTGTGATCTAAAAGATCCATAAATTTTTTATACTCACTTCTTCTGTACAGGGTCACCGGGGGGCTGGTGGCTTTCTCTAGCAGTCTAGAGGCAGGGTACACCGTAGACAGGTCGCCAGTCCATCAAAGGGCAACATAGAGACAAACAACCATGCACACATCCATTGGAGTTTAGAAAGACCAATTAACAGTCATGTTTTTGGACTGTCGGAGGAAGCCGGATTAACTGAAGAAAACCCACACATGCAGAAAGAAACCAGGCTGGGAGTCAAACCCAAGACCTTCTTGCTGCAAGGCAATAGTGCTACTAACTGAGCCAGCGTGCAGCCCTGTGATGTAAAAGATTATTCAGAAAATGTCTCATTTCGACAAACTGAAGAGTCATACTTTTACTCATCATATACTCCAGTCAATAAATCAGTTCCCCATTTGTTTTTTTTTACTGCAACAAGGACATTAGCTCTGTTCAATGTACCGGTCAGGCTGGAACCTTGGTTTGATTTAACCCTGCGTATAAGCCTGTTGAGTGTTGAGTTGTAATCTGGACTCTTTTTTTCTGTCTCTTTCCTCCAGTTGCGAGCCCATGCTGTGGATATGAATGGGAACCAGGTCGAAAACCCTATTGATCTGTACATCTTTGTAATCGACATGAACGACAACAGACCTGAGTTCAAAAACCAGGTCTACAATGGTTCTGTGGATGAAGGTTCTAAACCAGGTAATGACGCAGGAGAAAAAAAATACAGAAACAGTTCATCCAGAGCAATTCACAAATTTTGCAAATTGCAGCAAATGTAGGTCTGCAAAAGAACAGGGGGTAGAATAAGATAAAAGAAGGGTGTCATTAAAAGTGCAGGTCCAAATGTGAGTTTTGGGTAGAACAAAGAATGTTCCATTCCCTTTGATTTGTAAGACTCTCTGTGTCTTATAAATTTTCATTTAGCCTTGAAAACAAAGACCTTAAAGCAAGTAGCATTCTCATGCTGGTGAAGAGATTGAGGATTAAATGTACAAAGGGTAGCACCACTGGGTCATTTTCAATCAAACTTTGGAGCAGAAGTATCCCAGAGATGTGCTCTGTGTGCAAGCTTTTGTGAGTTTGAGCCTGATGAGCCCAACTTTATAATGCTAGAGGTGATCTGAAGAGGTGTCCAGGTGCTCATTTCCTACTCTAAATATTCTGTTTACTTTCTTCATTCTGCCTTTTTTCAGAATTATATTTTCTTTCCCCATTCTGTTGAAGCTCCGTCAGCCTTGCCCCACAAAGCACATGAGTCTCTATGGTATGCATGACATTTAGCTGGACAATAATCATAAAAAAAGACTTTTAAAATTTAGAGCTCCAGTGGTTTCAAAGGAAGGCCAATTACAGACTTGAATTAGTTTGCAAATTAAAGAGTCATTATGGGGACGTAATCCTGTCAGGCACAGCTTAGGCACCCATACAAAGGGTCCACATTAAACCACATACGAGTGCAGCTTAATGAAATTACCCCAGTGATGTGTGACACACTGTGATTCTTCATCTTTCACTGTATCCCTTCATCTCAAGTGAAAAGTTTTGGGTGGGCACTGATAGTCTCTTGGCATGGAATCAAACCAAACACGCAGTCTGCCCCCTGTTGTTTTCTTCCTCTCTCCTGCTATCTGTTCATAACATCCTTTTTTTGTTGTCTCACTGAGAGGGCTTTAGAATGCTCCCTCTGGCCGATTCATTGACAAATGTTGCTTTGAAACGTAATGAAGTTTGAAATGGGAGCTGCGGTTACAATTATCCTTGGACAGGGGCTGTCATTGGCATGATATCACCATCTCTGGCAATTAGAATCAACTAGCAAAGAGGGAGAAAGAGATGGAAATATTGGATGACAGGTAGTGGGATCCCATAGAGTTTTATGAGTGTGTGGAGACTTGAAAGCAAACAAGCAGAGCATTCATGAAAGGACAGGGGTTTATTCTCCACACAATGGTGGACTTCATCAGGGAGGGCACATACTGTACATTTAGCCACTTACAGTAATTTATGTAGAGAATCCTACTGCATGGATTTAAACTGCATGTTTTTCCTTTTTTCTTACTTTTTATGTGGTCTGCAGTCCTTATGTAGTCACGCATTTACTATCCTCCTGTAATGGGAACTGTTTGGAAGAAAAAAAATTACCTTGTTTTCTAATGCTGTAGTGGGTAAGAAATGTTAAAATGTTAGGGCCAATTTTTTCACATAGTACAAATATACTTTCATACTATCCATGATTGGACAAAAGGGCAAACACATTTTAGGTGAACAGGACAGAATGAGTTATATTTGTGAGTCTTCAATAGAGTTATACCCAAACTGCCTATACGGCCTATGCCAAGAAGCAGCAACAGAGTTGGCTATTAGCCATGGAGGAAGCTTTTTTTTTTATTTAAAATACCCAAGTATTTTAGGGATTTCATGATGCCGTGCATTAACAAGGCTCACAAGGCCTCTACCTTCCCTAACAATGGGTGTGATGTGAATATCCACGTATTCATTCTGTGATTCACACTAGAGGGTGACACGGGAGTGGATTTCTTCTCCTGTCCCATCCCGCTCCCACAGAAAAATTTCTTGTCCCCTCCCAATCCCAGGCCAGCATAAAAAAAAAATCCTGTCCAATCTCACCCCTGGTAAATTGACTCCCACTCCCATCCCGCTCCCATTTAGAATGAGTCCCACTCCTGTGCCACTCCCATTTTTGTTTTCTTCATTTAGTCTTTTGGCAATTTCTATATTTGAAGGACCAGTTAGGTCCCTGTTTTTAGCTGTAGTAAAGGCCAGTTAAAGTAAAAAGAATAATAATGAAGAAATAATAAAATATCAAACAAGGAAACAGACCATGGCCACCTTAGCTGAATAAACAAAATGTACATAGTTGTATTTTACTCATTTATTAAGTGATTGTTTCCTTTGAACAATGACATTATTTTTATGTTTCAAATTGCTGAAACAAAAGAAAAATGCACCTAGCAAGAGAACTGTACTTGGTGAACAAAAGTGCAAGAAGGCATTACCTTCACAATTTAGAAACTGTACCTCAATGGTTTATAGCCCTGGTCCTCAGGGACCCATTCCCTGCAAGTTTTAGATGTGTGTCTGCTCCAGCACACCTGATTCAAATTCTGACATGACCTCCTATACAGGCATCAAGAATGGAGGGTCAAACTGGACAAAATTAAAACAATGAAATCATCATTAAATAAATAAATGTTTTCAATGTCCCATAAGTGAAGCAAATGTAACATGAAAGAAATGTAACATTAAATGTGCCATTAAATTAAAGGTACCATTTATTTATTAAATAGATCATTAGAAACAATAAATGTACCATTATATCATGAAATGGACTATTATGCTATTAAATGTGCCACTGAATATTTAAGTATAATTTTAAAGACGACATGACTTAATTAGCGGTACACCTAACATTTAATGATGTATTAAAATAAATTGTACATTTAATGGTACATAAACAAAATTTCTGTTTCACAAAGTATTTATTTAATATCTTCCCTTGATGAAGCCTTTCTACGGAGCCCGCGAGGGGAATTTTTCTTTCTTTTGCATCCCCACACTATTTTTGCATTCGCTCGCAATACTTTTGCATTCGCTCGCAATACAGAAAATTATAAAAAATGCTTAAAAACACGCTGGATGTCCCAGGCCATAAGGATGCCACAGCCTGCCATGGGAACTACCAGTTCTGCCTGCCACTGCCACAAATTGAGCTCGGCCCTGCTGCAATTCAATCAATTTATCGGCACTTTTGCAATGTAATGCAATGCAGATGTGCACAGCGCCCCCTACCGAACAAGATGGGTAGCTCGGTCAGCAGGGAGCTGAAGAGGAGCGGCGGCTGACGTCACTCTTCTGCGCCCGCTGCTCGGAATGCTTTTTTGTTTTCGAGTTCTGGGCAGTACTTTGCGGGCAGACCACGAAAACGAAAAAGCAATGTCTGCTTTGTTTTCTTTTTGATTATGGCATAAAATGTGCAGTCGTGAAAAAGAAAATGCAAATGCAAATAGGATGATTGATTACTAATTTTATTTATGGGTCAAATAATGCAGCCACATTCTTAAAATGAAAAAGCATTTCTGGAAATGCTTTTTCATTTTCAAATTTTACATTTCAAATTGAATTTTGGTATCTACTTGCTGGGGCATATTTTAAAAAATAAATCTCAAATGTTTTTTTCTTTTTCATTTTAATTAAGTGAAAGAATGAGCAGTCTTGAAGAAGAAAATTTAAATGCAAATAGGATTATTGATTACTAATTTTATTTATGAGTCAAACAATGCAGCCACATTCTTAAAATGAAAAAGCATTTCTGAAAATGCTTTTTCATTTGAAATTTGGTAACGATTTGCTTCCATAGTATGCTGCTTTTAAAACGTGTTTAGTCGTAATCAAGTATTGAAAGCTCGTACCTGGTCTCATCTGACCAAAGCCCACATTTTCAATTAAAGTTCCATTAGACTGTTACACGTTTGGTTTTGGTAGGACAGAAAAGTTTTTTTCTTTCTCCAGAAGGTTGTTATGGTGATCCACTCTTTGGTGCTCTAAAACAGTTAACTTATCCATCCTTTTACCATTGTCCTCACTGTGTATGGTGGCAAGATAAGCATGGGTCCTTGTTATAGAGTGTTATAGGGCCGCCAACCAACCAGTAATCCTTAAATAGTATGTATGTATTATTTTCATTGAACAGTTTACCCTGTTCTCGTGAGTGAAGATTGACAGAAGTAATCTGCTTTCATTTCCAATCTTGGAAAGGGGCTTTTCCTTTCTTTATTAAAAATGTTTATTAAAAACTGTCTAAACTCACCCTGCAAACTGAATGTGAGTTGCTGAAGTGGGATGACTACCTTGCGGTCAGATGTAAGAGAAAAAAAATATTTAGCTTGATAAAAATCTTTAAATAGGTTTAGAACTCTTGCAGGGAAAAAATTCAGAAGTCAAAGCAGAAAAAAGTTAAAGCAGAGCAAACTCAAAATCTATTGTGATAGTGAAACATCAGGCGAAGAGCAGAATTTGATGCAGTAAGAGGTATTATTATAGAAATCACAGATGACATGAATGCAGTATTTTCCATGATTAGAGCCTACTTAACTGCATCTGAATATGCATGGTGACAAAACTTCTGTCCTCATCAGGAACGTACGTGATGCATCTGTCTGCATTTGATGCCGACGACAACACCACAGCTAATGGAATGGTGCGCTATCGGATCCTTTCCCAGATGCCGCACAGTCCAATACCTAACATGTTCACCATCAACAGTGAGACAGGGGACATTATGACAGTAGCGCCTGGACTCGACAGAGAGGTTTGTCTTTATTGTTTCACACCTCAATAAGAGTATTGTGACAGAGAGGAAATGTGTGCTTTTAAATCTGTGAACCCCTTTGGGTTTCACAATGTTTAGGTGGGCAAACGATGCACCTTTATTTTCTCGAGGACCACATTTTCTAACAGTATTGTTTGCTCCGACTACACTTTTAAATCTCATGTATCCATTTGTCACAACACATATTTCCTCCACACAAACATCGACTCTGCTGTTTTTGTTTTTGTTTGTTTGTTTTTTACAGTAAATTGTCTTCGGTCACCTTGTTTATGGAGCTCTAAAAGTTGTGACAAGATCCAAATGTGTTTATTGTCACATCATGGATGTGCCAGTGACAACTCTGCAAATACATGTGCGAAACAGATCATCCTCCGAAACTGTCACTAGTGACAGACCTATTAACGACACATCACGATGCAGTGGGCTGCTCATGTCGTGTTGTTCATGCCTGTGAATGTGCATTGTGTGTGTATGGCTGTGTGGTACAGACACAAAAGGAAATTTTTGAGAAGGAATGCCCTTGACACCTGTCAAAGAAGCACAAAAGCACCCATATAATCACATCTGTACTCGATAAAACATGAGCAACGGAGGGAAAAGGGGAAGCTGAGGGGAAGCAAGAGAACAAAAGCACAACTGAATAGATAGGGTATTACTGTGATGAGCGAAGAAGTGAGTGTTAATTTAACAGAAGAAAATAGGGTGACACAGACAGAGAAACGGGGTGAGACAGTGGGGTGCCAGAGAGGAAGAAAGGTATGAGGGCAACCTGTACTAAAAGTTCCTTAGCCAATCCGCCACTGATTATTTTTACTCTGTTTTATCTGCAATTTGGCAAATCCAGACAGTCTCCCCAAAATGTAGGATTAAACTCCTGCTAGCCCCTTTTGCACTTCAAAGAGCTGGTACTGACATAATTATTTTCCTTCTATTTCATATAATATTACAAGTTGGTGTCAGTGTGATTAGGTTTGTTTTTTTTAGTAGATTTTCAATCCACGTGTTACTGCTTGTATTGTAATCTAATACCAATTTCACTCCTTTCTGCATTTTATAGAAAGCTCTGCAAAATGCCTGACAGAATAGTAGGGATGCTGAAGCAGATATGAACAGCATCACTTAGCTGCCTTCAGTGTGCTGATAAAGTAATCATACCTCCTAAACATTCATACATTTTCATAGTACAAGCACAAACTTGTCTTAAAATCGGAAAAACAATTAATGCTCTTATTCTTCATTGCTCATACATGGCCACTGTTACAACAATAACAATGACAATAACACTGTTCTATGCAGTATTTCGTGCATATAAACAGCTTATGAAACATCTCATTTTATAAACACTAAAACATAATATGTATATGAATGACTAAATGTCGTTGTCGTCGTCTTCCGCTTTATCCGGGACCGGGTCGCAGGGGCAGCAGACTCAGCAGAGACGCCCAGACGTCCCTCTCCCCAGACACCTCCTCCAGCTCCTCCGGTGGGAGCCCAAGGCGTTCCCAGGCCAGCCGAGAGACATAGTCCCTCCAGCGTATCCTGGGCCGTCCCCTGGGCCTCCTCCCGGTGAGACGTGCCTGGAACACCTCCCGGGGAAGGCTTCCAGGAGGCATCCGGTATAGATGCCCGAGCCACCTCAACTGGCTCCTCTCGATGTGGAGGAGTAGCGGCTCTACTCCAAGCCCCTCTCGGATGGCCGAGCTCCTCATCCTATCTCTAAGGGAGTGCCCGGCCACCCTACGGAGGAAGCTCATTTCCACCATTTGTATCCCGGATCTCGTTCTTTCGGTCATGACCCAAAGTTCATGGCCATAGGTGATGGTAGGAACGTAGACCGGCCGGTAAATCGAGAGCTTCGCTTTTCGGCTCAGCTCTCTCTTCACCACAATGCACAGCGCCCCCCTTACTGTGGCAGCCGCACCGATCCGTCTGTCGATCTCCCGCTCCATTCTTCCCTCACTCGTGAACAAGACCCCGAGATACTTAAACTCCTCCACTTGAGGCAGGAACTCCCCTCCAACCTGAAGAGGACAAGCCACCCTCTTCCGGTCGAGAACCATGGCCTCGGACTTGGAGGAGCTGATCTTCATCCCAGCTGCTTCACACTCGGCTGCGAACCGCCCCGGTGCATGTTGTAGGTCTTGGCTAGAGGGGGCCAGCAGGACCACGTCATCTGCAAAAAGAAGAGACGAAATCCTCTGGTCCCCAAACCAGACCCCTTCCGGCCCTTGGCTGCACCTAGAAATCCTGTCCATAAAAGTTATGAACAGGACCGGTGACAAAGGGCAGCCCTGCCAGAGTCCAACATGCACCGGGAACAGGTCCGACTTAGTGCCGGCAATGCGAACCAAACTCCTGTTCCGCTTGTACAAAGATTGGATGGCCCCTAGTAAAGGGCCCCCGATTCCATACTCCTGGAGCACCCCCCCCCCCCCCCCCAGGGCATCACGAGGGACACAGTCGAATGCTTTCTCCAGGTCCACAAAACACATGTGGACCGGTTGGGCAAACTCCCATGAACCCTCGAGTACCCTGTAGAGGGTATAGAGCTGGTCCAGTGTTCGATGGCCGGGACGAAAACCACACTGCTCCTCCTGAAGCCGGGGTTGGACTTTCGGCTGGACTCTCCTCTCCAATACCCTGGCGTAGGCCTTACCAGGGAGGCTGAGGAGTGTGATCCCCCTGTAGTTGGAACACACCCTCCGGTCACCCTTCTTATGTAGGGGGACCACCACCCCAGTCTGCCAATCCAAAGGCACTGTCCCCGTCCGCCACGCATTGTTGGAGAGGCGTGTCAACCATGACAGCCCCACAACATCCAAAGACTTGAGGTACTCAGGGCGGATCTCATCCAACTCCGAAGCCCTGCCGCCGCGGAGCTTTTTAACCACCTCGGTGACTTCAGCCTCTGTTTCCACCAGGGAATGCGTGATGGCAGGATTGAGGAGATCCTCGAAGTATTCCTTCCACCGGCCGATAATGTCCCCAGTCGAGGTCAGCAGCTCCCCACCCCCACTGTAAACAGTGTTGGCGAAGCACTGCTTCCCCCTCCTGAGGCACCAGACGGTTTGCCAGAATCCTTTCGGGACCAACCAGTAGTCCTTCTCCATGGCCTCACCGAACTCCTCCCAGGTCCAGGTTTTTGCCTCTGTCACCGCCCGGGCCGCGGCACGCTTGGCCCCATGGTACCCGTCAGCCGCCTCAGGAGTCCCACAAGCCAACCACAGCCGATAGGACTTCTTCTTCTGCTTGACAGCGTCCCTTACTGCCGGTGTCCACCACCGGGTTCGGGGATTGCCGCCGCGACAGGCACCGCAGACCTTACGGCCGCAGCTACGGGCAGCAGCATCGACAATAGATGCGGAGAACATGGTCCACTCGGACTCTATTTCTCCAACATCCCTTGGAATCTGGTCAAAGCTCTCCCGGAGGTGAGAGTTGAATACATCTCTGGCCAAGGGGCCCTCCCGACGTTCCCAGCAGACCCTCAATATGCGCTGGGGCCTGCCAAGTCTGTCTGGCTTTCTCCTCCCCCAGCAGATCCAACTCACCACCAGGTGGTGATCAGTGGACAGCTCAGCCCTTCTCTTCACCCGAGTGTCCAAAATATGCGGCCGAAGGTCTGATGATACGACAACAAAGTCGATCATTGACCTCCTGCCTAGGGTATCCTGGTGCCAAGTGCACTGATGGACACCCTTATGTTTGAACATGGTGTTCATTATGGACAATCCGTGACTAGCACAGAAGTCCAATAACAAAACACCGCTCGGATTCAGATCGGGGAGGCAATTACTCCCGATCACACCTCTCCAGGTGTCACTGTCGTTTCCCACGTGGGTGTTGAAGTCCCCCAGCAGAATAATGGAGTCCCCAGGAGGGGCACTATCCAGCACCCCCGACAGGGACGCCAAGAAGGCCGGGTACTCCGCACTACCACTCGGCCCTTAGGCTGAAATGATAGTCAGAGACCTCTCCCCAACCCCAAGGCGCAGGGATGCGACCCTCTCATCCACTGGGGTAAACCCCAACACGAGACGGCTGAGCTGGGGGGCGACAAGCAAACCCACCCCAGCCCACCGCCTCTCCCCGTGGGCCACTCCAGAGTAGAAGAGAGTCCAGCCCCTCTCGAGGAGACGGGTTTCAGTGCCCACGCTGTGCGTGGAGGCGAGCCCGACTATTTCTAGTCGATATCTCTCGACCTCCCGCACAAGCTCAGGCTCCTTCCCCCCCAGCGAGGTGACATTCCACGTCCCTAGAGCCAGCCTAAGCATCCGGGGATCGGGCCACCAAGGTCTCCACCTTCGTCCGCCGCCCAATCCTCTTTGCACCGGTCCCTCATGGTTCCCCCTGCAGGTGGTGGGCCCACTGGGGGATAGTCTCGCATCTCTCATTCGGGCTTGGCCCGGCCGGGTCCCGCGAGGAGCAACTCAGCCACCAGGCGCTCTCCGACGAGTCCCGACCCCAGGCCTGGCTCCAGGGTGGGACCCCGGCTCCGCCGTACCAGGCGACGTCACGTGCCTCGATTTTGTAGTCGTCATGAGGGGTTCTTGAACCACTCTTTGTCTGACCCGTCACCTAGAGCCTGTTTGCCATGGGAGACCCTACCAGGGGCATTTAAGCCCCAGACAACATAGCTTCTAGGATCATTCGAGCACTCAAACCCCTCCACCACATTAAGGTGGCGGTTCAAGGAGGGGAACTAAATGTTATATAAGTAATAAAGTACTGCTAAAAACAGTCAAAGCAAAATCGTTTTACTGCTGTGAGCAGCAGCCATCTTAAATGTAAAAGTCGGGTATGGTCGTGAACACACATCATTAAGATCAAGGAACACTGCGGGCAGGTCAGGCATTTAGTTCTGGAGGACTTGAGAGCAGGGTTAGGTTGTAAAACAATACCCCAAGCTTTAACCATCTCTCAGAGCACTGTTCAACCCATCATCCAAACATTAAACCTATATTGCAGACCTACCAAGATAAGGCCGTCCACCTAAACTGACATCATGGCAAGGAGAGCATTAACCAGAGAAGTAGCCAAGAGGTGTATGGTAACTTAAGATGAGCTGCAATGATTCACAGCTCAGGTGAGAGAATCTGTTGACAGGCAAAGTATTAATTGTGCTGTCCCCAAATCTACATGCAAATGAATAATGCAAAACTAACTCTGCATATCATCTATCTACCACTTTTCACACAGTTAAACATGTTGATGGTAGCAACATGCTACCATCTGCACTCTCTACAATGTCTACAATGTCACTGCATGTTAATAGAACTGTAAATGTGCCTGTGGGATCCTAGTGAAAAGGTTAAGAGATTAAGTATGGCTAAAAGGTTGTTTCCTTAACCCTTTGACCATTTAATAGTCTGATCCTAATCAGACCACCTTCAAAGCGGCAGATCTTGTGAGATGTTGCTCTAACACAGAGGCTATTATTAACCCTAAGAGAGCCAAGGAGGGACAGTACAACAGAGGCACGGTCATTGAAGCTCAAGGCTCATTGATGGGCTTAGGGACCAAGAGATGGTGCAGGTGGTCTATTAATTAAGCTGTGATGGCATAACCTTATTAAACTTGGCTGTAGAAGTAAGACGCTTCTGAGCCTTGTGATTCTGTTTTTTGTTATCTTTAAAAAGTCATTATTACTGATTTGCTGCATTTCAGGCTGTGTGGCTGCAAATCTATGAAGTTCACTGTTTACTTAAAAAAAGGCCTATGAAGAAATTGTTACGACAAAACAAAACAAAAAAACGTTGTGACAATTACAACAAAATCACACTGTCATAACTTAGTTGACAAACATGAAGCCAGAATATAAAAGCCATATGTTGTGCAGCAATAGGTTGGTTTGGCTATCAATAACTATTAGTAAGTGCCAAGAACCATTCTTAATAAAGTAGGTAAAATAAATCAAAATTCACAAGTCAGGGCACCACTTGAATTTCAAGAATTAATAGCTAAACAGCTCTCAGTCTCTGTCAGTTATTGTTTTATGAATACCTGCCTGGTGATGTGTGGTTTAGAACGATCAATGGAGTGAATTCACTGGCATTCTCAAACAGCAAGCCCTACACACATATACAGAATAAAACACAAACAAGTTCTCTCCAAAATACAATAAATTATTGGCAAAATACTTTAACCTCCGGTTAAAATACTTAAGTCAACAAACTTTAACTAGACAAGTAATGTTCAACATCATTCAAGAATAATAATGATGTTTTGAACAAATACAAATAAACCTGAAACAACAACAAAATAACAATACAGGAATGTCACAGTTCAGAGTAAATATGTCTGTTTAAGAACTGACGTTTGTTATGAGGAATTGGGAATGAGGCCAAATTTGCTTAAAAAGCCAACAATAACAACAGTTCCTGGTTGATTGTTTATGTTGTTAACTAGCCTAAGATTCGCTTTCTGAAATTAGTAAAAACAAATACTGAACGTTTTCATGATATTCAGTTTGTTAGATGTACTTGTAGTGTATCATTGCTTTGCTCTTACAGTGTTTATAGAAAACGGTAAGAAGTCTGAAACTGTGGAGTAAAAAAATAATCTTTTCTGGACAACTTTCTAGGTAAATGCATTAAAACATATTCTAATTCATCCCTAATCCCTAAGAATTTTTGCATTTTGAAACCTTGACAGTTTAAACACCCCTAAGCACTTTGTAGTTTGATCTGTCAGAGGCAAAATGTGACTCCAAAAGCAATAATTAAATGACCTATTTTTGTCAGATTTCACAGGTTTCTTGAAAACCCTCTTGAGTGCTGTCCTTTCCTCTGTTCTTTCCTTTTAAAATGTCTGCTTCCTGTTCTTTTTTAACTCCCACATTGATTCTCCTCTAAAGATTCCCAAAGTCTGTAGTGGACTTTTAAAGAGCTTGTTGACAGCAACAGACCTCAGCACTCCAGAGGAAACTGGGTGTGCTGTGGCATTGTTGCAACCCTAAGAGGTTCAGAGAAGCTCTGCATAATTACTTCATTGTCTAATTAGTGTTATGTACATGCTGTACACAGGCTGATGGGACAGCCAGGCAAGTACATGATATGTAGAAAGATGTGTGCTTGCGTGTATGCGTTAGTGTTCATGAGAGTGTGCACAAGGTTGGAGTTCAGCATCTCATTTAGCATCAAGATGAGAGGAACCGAGAGGAGCTGTCTAATCCTCCTGATGTGCCATCCTGGTCTAATTGGGATATTTACTCGGTAATTAGCAGGTGAGAGAGAGAGAGAGACAGTGGGAATGTAATTGGGAATCTCACTGACAAGACACATTATCCAGACAGTCGGCTCCTGGGCTCTATCCTTCCTGCAGCCCATTAACTGCACCCTGGGACAGAAGAAGAGAAAAAGAAAGCTGCAAAAGGAGTGCGGAAGAAAAAGCTGGATGGATAAAAAGAACACAAATGCCTCTGAGCACAGAAATACAAAAAAATAAAAAAAAAACCCATCCCACTGAAGTGACATTGTGTCATTTCAAGGGAGGGAATAACATTTATTATTCCCTCATATTACTGCTTCACAGATAGTCTATTAATCTCTGTCAGTTGGATCATTGTCTTCACATCTGTCGATCAGTGATACTGAATAAGCAGCGTGCCTGATGACTTTGATGGCATGCTGTACCCGTTGGGAGGCTGCACTGTGCACCCTCTTTGTGGTGTGATGTCTGGCCAGGTTCCACCGAGGATGTTTCAGCTCAGTCAAATGAAAGACTTTACCCCTATGATACTGTGTTTCAAATAAAACCACGAACCGCTACTGTAGAACAGAAAACAGGCTTTGTTTTTCCCCTGGGAGCCACAGTCTGTTGTAGCCACTGTGAGCTCACAGAAGAGAAAGCTATCTTCAGATGAATAACTGCTACTATTTTTTGTTCCCCTTTTTTCTATTTTATCCTTTCTCAGAAAGTGTCCCAGTATACCATCATTGTGCAAGCCACGGACATGGAGGGAAACCTTAACTTTGGCCTTTCTAACACAGCCACTGCCATCATCACTGTCACGGACATCAACGACAACCCTCCCATGCTGACCTCCAGGACTGTAAGTTATTACAAATATGGGAGTGTGGAGAAAGTAACAGTTCAGAGAATGAGAGGGTCTGGGTTCAAAGAAGATGGTGAAAATGAAAAGAAAGCTAGAGGAAAAAGCGAACAAGATTTGGCTATAGAATAAATAGGCAGAATGCAAAGAGATCTTGCAGTTAAAATAGCAAGGAAGAATGGAAATTCAATTTCGGTTCAGTTGTAGTGATACACTAAGATTTCACACAAAAATGTGATTTCAGGGCAACTTACAAAGAAAGAAACCATATTCCCTTTGAATCAGAACATTCAACAACACGGAGAACAGTTACACCAAAACTGTGTGGCTGTAACACATGATTTAGGCTTTAAAAATACAGAGAATACCTATTTGTTTTCCTGTAAAGGACACATACACACGAGGAACACTGATCGATATTATTGACTTTGTTCTGGAAGAATACCTAATCCTGCTAATGGTAAACGATTGTTGTCATCATAGGGATATTTAGAATGATGATTGCATTACGCTGGGTCATTACTGGGAGAGGAGTAAAAATTAAAAGTCCAATGTAATGTATTTTATGTAATGTATTAAACCGCTAGAGAGGCAGGACATTTCCCTTTTGCCTCAGACTTACATCAAGTGTCACTTGTGATGTATATTAATTACAATATGACTAAATGCAGGGTCAGTTTCCTGCCAACTTTAGATATCAAATATGAAAACACTGCAAAAGTATTCAAACGACAAAAGTATTGAAACTTTTTTATATTATTTAATGCTACAACCCCGACCTTAATGTATTTTATTGGAATTGTATGTGTCAAGACCAACACAAAGCAGTTCATAATAAAGTGGAAGCAAATACATACATGATTTTTATTCATTTTCTTTCCAAATAATAACATGAAAAGTCTTGGCTACATATGGATTCAGCCTCCTTCACTTCACCTTAAATAAAACCCTGTGTTAACAATTGATTTAGAGTTCATGTACTGTAATATGTAAATGTGTCATTTTGTGTGTAATGTAAAGCAGAATAGGGTACATAGCAAAGGACCAAGCTCAGGACATATCAGTTCATCAGCCAAAAATTAAAAAAGTATGGTACAACTGTAAACTACAAGCATGGCCTTCCCCCCTGAACTAAAAGGCTAGGCAAGGGGAACATTTATCTGAAAACTCTGGAGGAGCTGCAGAGTTCCACATCCCCGGTGGGAGAATCTGTTGACAAGACAACAATTACTCACAAAAGAAAGCCAAAATATTTCCTGTTTGCAGTTTGCTACAAGCTATGCAGGTAACGCAGAAGACCAAAATGTGTTTCAAGACTAACATCATCCCTAACAACATCTAACAACATCAACGATGAAACATGGTGATGGCAACATCATGCTGTGGGGAGAATTTCCTTCAGCTGAGATAGGGTTGCACGTTGGAGATGGGGGAGAATGATTGGAACTAGATACAGGGGAATTCTGGACGAAAAGTCATCAGTGGCGGCAGAAAAAAATAAAAATGAGACTGGGGTGAAGGTTCATCTAATAGCAGACCACCATGAACATACAGCCAAAGCTATAATTGAATAGTTAAAGCCTATCAGCATATTAAGCATATCAAGTATTAAATGGCCTATAATGGCAAGAATTACATACATGATGCTACAAAGTATTGACCTAGGGGGTGGGATACAAATACACTCCACAAATGTTATTTTAAAAAATTATAACAAATTCAAATAAATAAAATGTAATTTTGAGTTTGTAAAGTGATAAATGTGAAAATGTAATAATAAATTAATAAATAAATGAATAAATAAATACATTTGGAAGGCACAGGGCTGCACAGTGGCACGGTAGGTTGCACTATTGCCTTGAAGCAAGAAGGTCCTGGGTTCGACTCCTGGCTAGGGGTCTTTCTGCATGGAGTTTGCATGTTTTTCCCATGCATGCCATGCATGTGTGGGTTCTCACCGGGTACTCCGGCTTCCTCCCACAGTCCAAAAACATGACTCTTAGGTTAATGGGTCTCTCTAAATTGCCCTTAAGTGCGAATGAGTGTGTGCATGTGTTGTTTGTCCTGTATGTCTCTGTGTTGCCTGCAATGGATTGGCGACCTGTCCAGGGTGTACCCTGCCTCTCGCCCGTAGACTGTTGGAGATAGGCACCAGCTCCCCCGTGACCCACTATGGAATAAGTGGTATACAAGATGAACGAATTAATGAATGAACATTTGGAAGGCACTGTCCTTCCAAAGGCATGTGTCTTTTCCTAATAATACTGAGAAAAGCATTGGCCAGTTGGGTAGCAGGCAGGTCTTTTGGCTAGCCCAGTGACTGCTGAGACTGCGGCACCCTAGAACCCCGAAGAGGACTACATGGAATCAAAATGGGTGGGTGAATGGATGTTCATCCAAGCCCCTTGCTCTGCAACTCCAGGATTCGATGTTGAGGCTTTGTCAGCAATGTGCTCAGACCTTTCAGTTGGTAGCAAAGCAGTTAACATTAACATTTGCCCTGGGGGCTGTTAGGACCCTTATGATGGTGAGCTAGCAAAGGCATCATCCGTTTGTCAGCTATAAAGCTCATCAAAGAAATGCTGCATCACACAGAAACATGAAGAGCAGAAACAGATCGAGCAAAGAGGAAGAATGAACAGAGAACGGAAAGAGTTCAAAGCAGGAAGAGGGACTGATGAGCAGACCACCTTTTAGACTCCAAAAAGAAAAAATGGGAAAAAGTAAAGGGAGAATGACAGGGAGACAAGTAAGGATGAGGGAGTACTTAGTCACTCGAGCAATTTCCTACAGTAGCAGTGATAAAGTGTAGACGCGCCTTGTTGTAAATCAGTAGCCTTCCCTGACTCCTTTTTCTGCATTAACATTCCCTACTGATGGTGGTATATTGATGATGGGGGCAATAACAGATTGATATCCTCTAACTGGATTCCACCTAGTTTAAGTGCATTTTCATCAGCGTCACACGAGGAAGTTAATATTATCAAGAATATTGATGATAAACTTTAGTGGAGGTTTAGAATTCACGATGAGGAGAGCACTTTCACACACTCCTCTCATAAATCATCCATTTTAGTGGGGGAGATAACATAAAAAGCCATTTTGTTGAGATTGCAGGCCATTATGCAAATATTTTGTTTTAGCAATAAACTCCATAGATCTTTCAACGTGTCCCAGAAATATAAAGTTTGGGGAATTTGTCTTTAATGTTGATGATTAATATTTCATCATTCCTATCAGACGCTGTCCTATTTTTCAAGCAGGCACAGGGTTTGTGTATGTGTGCAGGCGTGAAGCCTTTGGGTGTTTATTGCATTATGTCTGTAATACAGATAGATGTGATAAAACGAATCAAATTATTCATATCTTTTGTTTGTGTTTACTCTATTGCTACTGTGTTTTCCATAAGGTATTGTAGATAAGTGCAGGGATGCTCAATCCTAGCTGGGTTTGTCTGTGCCGGATCCACTGCGCTGGTTTCTTGGCTTCCTGCCTGTGCCGTCCTCACAAAGTTCACATGATGAAGCTCCTTGTCACTTTTCTCCTCTCTTTCTACCTCCTTTTTCCCCTTGTAGCCTTTTGTCACTGCCAAAGTAGTGACACAAGAGTAAGGGTGCTGGCATGAGGTATCACGTCAAGTGTTGAGAGAAAGCCAGCTGTACTCACTGCCAATCACAATCAAAGAGATTCACCGCTTCTTCCTAAAGTCCAGCACTTGGAGTCAAGATACGTTATCACAGAGAGAATAATCAAACTGTTTGAGTCCCTGCTTTGAGCTAATTTTACAACAATTCTGTTTTGAAACAGCCACAGACCACTACACCCCACTAGAACCATAGTAGCTAAAGTAAATTTAATCAAACAACTCAACTATAGAGCATTAGAGCAACCTTCACACATTTGCACCCATGGTAGAGACATATAGAAAGCCTTAAGATAAATAAATATTTTTTTGCCAAGGCATAGTCCCGTACTAAAAAAATAGTTAAAAATCTAACTTTTATTTGCATACGTTCATTTGCACAGTAAAACAAATCCCCTTTTAGAAAATGTTTGTTTGGTTCTCTTTTACAAAACCACCAGTCTCAAACTGGATACAGCAGCATAGCAATTTAGCCAACAGATAAGCCAGACGCTTATGCATTGTTTGGACCTGTAGAAACCTTTCTGCAGCATGAGTGGCACAGCTCACATGTTAATAATATATTGCAGCAATGACCTGATAATTCATTCATTCATCTTCTGTACCGCTTATTAAATAGTCGGTCATGGGGGAGCTGGTGCTTATCTCCAGCAGTCTACAGGAGGCAGGGTGCACCCTGGACAGGTCGTCAATCCATCGCAGGCCAACAAAGAGACATACAGGACAAACAACCATGCACACACTCAAGGGCAATTTAAAGACAGGACTGCGGGAGAAGCCGGAGTACCCGGAGAGAAGCCAACGCATGCACAGGGAGAATATGCAAACACCATCCAGAAAGACCTGTGGCCAGGAGTCGAACCAAGGACCTTTGTGCTTCAAGGCACTGTTCCAACCGTGCAGCAACTGATAATATCAACAGATAATCTCATGCCATGTTAGCCAGATTATTCACTCACATCCGGATGCTGAATGCTTGAAACTGAAAGTAAAATATATGGTACGTTTTTCAAAATGCCAACATACATTGCAAGATAGGAAACAATATGAAAGCAACTTTAGAGTGCATAGCAGCATGGACACTTTGAAATACCAGGAAAGTCTATATTAAGATGTTCATTAAAAATGAACATAATGATCCTTAGCAACACAGAAATTGTCTTCCCTCTCTCTTTATACTCTATCTTTATGTTATAGATGAAGGCTCATGGCTGTTCTATTTGAAAAAGGAGGTTGTACAAAGTATGAATATATGTTCTGAAATGAAAGTTTATTTTTCTAAATTTGTTAATTCATATTCTTCAGTGGTTCTGCAATTGAAGGTCTTTCTTATGAGTTTTACATATTTTTTTTACCAGAGATCTTAGCAAATGTGGAGGGCACTGCACAGCAGAGCAAGAACAAAAGCAGTCAGGTTATGTTTGAGGAATAAAAAACACAATTCCTCTATTGCAAAATAACACATTCTGACAATGGACCCACGAACAACACAACTGTCTGAGTGGCATCCTATGATGAAAATCAGCAAATCTCAAGGTATTGTGATTAGTAGCAAAATGTTTACCACTAATCACTTTGATCTTGATCCAACAAAGTAATTAATCCAAGCAAAGGATCTCAACGTACAAATGACAAAGATAACTTGCTTTTTTTCAGTTTTATTGGAATCCCTATGATGTTGAAATTACTAAATACGTTTCGTGTCTGTAATCTAAAAACTTGTGCAACATTTCACATTACTTATACGAAAAAGGTTTAATCAGACACTGAATACCATTCCCTTGAATTACCCCAAATAAGAAACTTTTAGCTGCAGTATTGTTAGTCAGAGATGTGGTGAATCCTTTAAAGGCCTCAATCATAACTTGTTAACACTTGCCCTTAGCTGTTACTATGTGCTTAGAAACAAGATGTTGGAGGGTTCCTATGGGAACCCAAGCTTCCTCTGAAGCTTCCTTTATTGAATTGGTATTGGGGAGTCCCTAAACCACACAACAGCAATAAATCGCACAAGCACACACAAACAAATGCTCAGACAATAACATACGACAGCCTGCCTACTTACCCAAAGCAGACACTAAATCAAGACCACCCGGACTTGTCTGTTGTCTTAAGAATGTCATAGAGTCTCTGAACAGCTCTCCTGATTCAGCCCTCTAATCTGCACGCTGCTGTCGGCTGTTTGGTGGTTGACGCGAGCATCGCCAGGCAGGGTATTATGGTCTGTTGGAGTGTTTGGTCTGTGGCTTTGCTCTTTGATATCCTTCACCCTCATAAGCGGCTCAGTAGCTCATCCATGCCTGTTACCCGCTGTGACACGGTGACTGCGTGGTGCTACACGCCTGTTAACTCCAGATGAGTTAAAAACACACCATGACCTCGTATCTCTGGACTTGTTGGGTTGTTTATGTAGGTGTGGCTGCGGTCAGCTTATGTTTCGCAGACTTCTTGTAGAGTCAGTGTCAATTATCCCCTCTGTTTGTTCAAAACAAACAAGAATCCCCACCATAACAGACACATGACAGACAGCGGCTTGCTCCTCATCAGGCTTATCAGGACAACGCACATGTGTTTATAAAGCACTGGGACGACCAAAAACTTCTTAGATACACTCAAACAGATGTTTCAAGCCTCTGCGCTGATAGCTTTTTTCCCCTTCAAACATTTCCCCTCCTTGTCAGTCTGGATTTCAAAGGCATTAAACATCACTGCTCATTAAAGAATACAGAAAACATTGAAAACAAAACAAGGCTTTTATTTGCATCTACTTGATAGTGTATAAGCTGTGTTTTCTCCTTGCTTACCATTCAGTTTTGGGTTGAAGTGAATTGCTTTAGCTGAAAAACTTGAAAATAAAATATTTAGTTTTATTAAAAGGGCTCGATGAATCGATATTGAACACAGGACCAGTAAAAGTATTTCAGAGGGATGTAGTTTAACATTAATTTCTGCTTTTTGCAGTTTTCTGGTGAGGTCCCAGAGAACACAGTGGATGTTGCAGTGGCTAATCTGACTGTTATAGATGCCGACCAGCCCCACTCACCTAACTGGAATGCAGCTTACAGGATCATCAGTGGGGACCCAACTGGGCACTTCACCATCCGCACCGATCCCATTACCAACGACGGCATGGTCACTGTGGTGAAGGTAATGTCCTTTCCTTTAGTTGTGTTCTGGCTTGTCTGAAGTTATTATAGCGGGAAGTGTCATCTCTTTTTCTATGCTGAATATCAGATCCCATCTGGATTTAGGTGCGAGCTATTATAATAGGCGACAGAGTTAAATGAGGACAGGCTGAGGCCTTTCACATGCCCGTTTGTGTCCAAAAGAAGAATCGGGGGCTAATGTGTCCTTCAGAAACAGCTCATGCACTCAAATACAGACTTAAATATGGTAGCTGGTGAGACTACAGGAGCAAATTAGATATTGATTTCTCAGTTACAATGGCAACAGTTTTATACACTCATAATGTACTTGCTGTTGTGGTAAATGACAGTAACAACAAAGACATTTGTTACAACTAGCTATGTCAGTGACTCAAAAGCTCTGTAAAACCTATGTTCCACCAGCACTAGCTTCAAATGTAAAGTACTTCTATACTGAAAAGGCATTCTTTAAAGCAGTTTAAGATTAATGAGACCTTTATTCTCTTTGTGAAAACACAAAATGGAGCATTTCTAAATTATTACTTTTTGGCAATCAAGATTGACCTTAGAATTAGACAAGCTCAAATCCCAAAATATATAACAAGTCAAACCTGGAATGGAATATTCTTTAGTGATTAGCTTCTTTAAAACAAAAAACTTAGAGCACACATTATTTGTGGAACCTTTATTTGCAAAAACAAAGAAATGGGATTTTTAAATTTCACAGATTTGACAAAAATGGTACTAGAAGTTTATCTAATTTAAGTGAATCCAATTTTCTTTACGTCTCACAAACATGATGTGTTATTACAGTCCTATTAATTAATAATTTTGCTATCCATTTTAATTGTATTATATATATATATATATATGTATTTTTTTTTTTTATCTGATCATTACTGTATGAAGTGTATGGAAAAACGTCAACAATATAGCCAGTATATATAGAGTATGATTGTTATTCTGTTTGCATATGTTTCTGTATTAGAAATGTTTAATGGCAATCAAGAGCTGCACTTGTATATTTGTATGTTGCATGTAATCCCTCTAAGGCTTGGGGTAAATGTTTTTACCATGTTGCAAATGTTTCACAGATATTACTTATTTATTACAGTGACCTTCTCGAGCCAGGGATGCTTTCAACATCTATCTTACTCCTACAAATCACATCTCACAATAATGTTAACAAATAGCACTAACATGTCATTATAATTCCCTCTGCAGCCTGAGCAATGAGCACTGGTGTTTTGCTTCTCTTCATTATCTCTAGATGACTGACTTTAATAATCCATTCCTCTCACTCCCTGTGAAATTCAGCAGGCAGCTGGGTAGCCGGAAGCTTGCACTGAGACCCATGGGAGGTTATCAGGAAATCAAAAAATAAGAGACAAGCCACCCCCTGAGAGGAAATAAGCAATACACTGTCTCAACAAATAAACAGAGGGGCTTCAGCTCACACAGAGAAAAAAAAAAGTGAGCCCAAACATTCCCGTTGGATGACTTGTGAAAGATAAAGTGCAGAAGCTACATAAAGTCTTTGCAATGCTGTTGTTATTTTTCACCAAGGTGTCTACGGAGACAAATGGAGTCACACAGACACCCAGGTAGGCATCAGTCTACCACAAGGACCTTGAGCTTCTGTGTAAACAAGGTGTTAGGTTTTAACCACAACATGTCACACATTTATGCTGCTCTCTGAAGGATTTCAAGAGACTAATTCTTATTTTGCCACATGGTAATGAAGTCCGTAGACAAACAGGCATGCATGGAAAACACACAAATAAAGCCACTTGCTTTGAATGAGTCATTAAGATATGTAAATCACAGATTATGTTAAACACACAAGATGACAGGGGGAAGAGGAAAGGAGAGCAAGAGAAAAGTGCGGTCGAGGAGGATTTCCGTATATTGAGAAATACGGCCCGCTGAGAGCTTAGATCACAGGAGCCGAGGTAGGGCAGAGGTGAGGATCTGACGGGGTGGGAATTTGGAGTCCAGTGGCGCAAATTATGTAAAAGGGAAGGAGAGAAATGGGTAAAGTGGTAGAGAGGAGATGCAAGATGGGATGGCCATGGGCAAAAGATGGAAGCCATGTTATTGACCCCTCACCCCTGTGGTTTCCTTCAGGCTGTGTGGGTCTGTGTGAATGGGTGTGTTTTACTTTAGCCTTCAGCTATACTCCAGACCTCCCGATGCTCCGAACACCACAGGCTTTAGATCAAAGAGCCACGAGCGTGGTTTGCCTTTAAATGGGCTTCCAGTGCTCCATTGGGTCACATACACGAGTGTAAGTTTCTTAACTTACGATAACTGAAAGGCAAACTATTGCACTGACTATCACACACAATTCCACAGCTGTGCTGTGGTCAACTAATCGTCCTGATAAACGATGCTTTTTATAATCTTTCTCAGTGTTCCCTCTGATAACTGAGAAGCAATGCAACAAAAGAATGTGCTCTAAATGTTTAACATCACCATCAAACACAAGCTCTGCAGCCGTGATCATCATCTGGCTGTTAAGAAATGTGCAGCACTTACAAAAGGCATATTGGTTCTGTTTTTATTACTTGGCTTGCTGTTGTCATTTGAACCTGATCTTGTAGTCTCCATTAGGGAAAAAAAAAAAACTGTCACGCTTGTTTAAGCTCAAGATGCCTCACACACAACACACAAACATCCAAGCCATAGCAACACCACAAAAAGTCTCAGCACTATTTTTTGTGTACATGCGTTTTGGTGACAGGATCATTTGACATGGTAAAGCTGTTCCCTTATCACATCAATCAGACAGACACTGACAGTAGAGGACCATTGATGAGGGATTTTATTTTAAAATGGGCATGATTACAGTAAACACACAATAAGTGACTACTTGACATTTTGTTACAAAGGCTTTGTATTCTTAAGAAGGACCATAACAAAATAAATAATAGAATATGTGGACAATAACAGTGCACATTGTTTTCTTCTTTTGTGGAACTGCTCTTTCGTTTCTTTCGTTTTTATCTCTGTTGTCACATTTAAATGTTTCAGTTCATCAAGCATATTTTAAAATCAGACAAAGATGAAATGCGTAAATACAAAAAACTGTTATTAAAATTTGATTTAAATTCCCCCCTAAACCTGAAAACTGATTGTGGCCATCTTGGGGGCATCAACAACCATTAAGCCTTGGTGATAACTGGCAGTAAATCTGTTACATCACTGTTTAGAAATTTTAACCCACTCTTTGCAGAGTTGCTTTAATTTGGCCACACTGGGGGTTTAGTTTTAATGAAAGACATATTAAAGGTCACCACAAGATCTTAATTACATTTAGGTCCACTTGCATATAGTTTTAGAATTATAAGTACACACAAACTCAGGTTTGCACACATTAATAAACAACAAATTGCTTTGTGAATTTCCCCATCAGTTACAGTTTTGTAACTAATTATTTCACATAATGGAATAAGTGTGTGCATGGTTGTTTGTCCTGTGTGTGTCTGTGTTGCCCTGCGGTGGACTGGCAACCTGTCCATGGTCTACACCTCCTCCCACCTGACTGACTGACTTTTTCACATAAAGACAGCATATGCTAGACAAACATAAATGGAGGTAGCCCTACCACAATCACTTCATTTGTGGTATCCGCCATCCCTACTACCTTCAAAATTAAGGACATTCTCCCAGTAATGACATACCATATCACCTACTGTCCAACACAGAAATAGGTAAAAGTAAATATAAGTAAGGGATGCCTGAATGGGTCAAAGTCCACATGACTTTCTTTTTTTTCATGCCTGCATAAATGATTTGTTTCCTTCTCCAGCCAGTTGATTTTGAGATGAACCGGGCCTTCATGCTGACAGTGGTGGTGTCTAACCAGGCCCACCTTGCCAACGGCATCCAGTCTTCACTCCAGTCAACTGCTGGAGTCACCATATCTGTGAAGGACGTCAATGAGCCCCCTTATTTCCCCACCAACCCGAAACAGATTCGATTCGAGGAAGGTGTTCCCACCGGCACCAGCCTGACGACTTTCTCGGCTTCAGATCCTGACAGACTCCAGATGCAACAGATAATCAGGTACAGCATGCACACTGTAGTAATCTATTGTTTGTTTTCTTTCTTGGCAGAACTCATTCTGAATTGTCTTAATATTGTTTAAAGTCTTGCTTGCCTTTATCCAAATATACGCCACATGGAAATATCACCCTGTTGTCATGCATTGATCTTAAAAAAATGTATGGATAGGTGGCCAGTACTATGAGGTCAAAGTGCAACTACAGGACTGTATATTTACTTTACCCACATCTCACCTTATTATGTTAAGTTTTAGGTTTTAGATTTTATGTAGCATAAACATATACATCCATACACAACAAGACAAAGAGAACTGAGCAGATGGAGTGAAGAGGACGCAATAAAAAGAACAGCTGGCTCAAGCCCAAGCACCTGACAGTGTTACGGCCACCTGCAGTGTTCTTTGTCTGTACTCATCTTCTCTGGTTTTAAACATGAACCAACTTTTAAACATCCAGCAGACCTTATATTTTCTAACACCACCTGTCAGCTTGACTGTGTGGCTAACAGCGCTGTGCCCCTTCAGAAAGAGGTGATCTATTAATAACACTCTGGAATAACGAAGAGCTTTAGATTATGATGCAATTGTAAAGCCTACATTTTATTACAAGCGTATAGATTACAGTTAGCGTATTGGCAAATTTTATAATGGGAACTGAGAAATATGCAATGGAGACAATAACACGGATGTTCAGTTTGGGATTAATGCCACCTCACACTACGCTGCTCCTGCTTTCTAATTTTCTTTGGGGGGAACATATCTAAACAAATTTACCAGTTAATTTCACAGCAGATGAGAGTAAATTGGGTGTACATTATAATTTAGGAAGACGCTAAAGCCACCAGCTGGGCTGTCTGATTCTTTCTTCCTCTCCTTCTCACTATCTTGTTTTTCTCCCTTTTTAAATTGCTTTGAAATAATTGATTTTGTCTTTTTTTTTTTTCTTGAACCCTGGAACAGTACATATTAAAATCAATTTAGCTTTTAACAAGTATATAGAATCCTAGCATAGTCACCTTAAAATAAACTCAAAACACATGTCCTTTTTCTCATCTTATATTTAAGAAAAACTCCCACTGCTTAACACCATTTCTATACTCTCTGGGTTAGATGCTGAGATATCAATCATCTGTATTGTTTTGAGGTTGTGAGTTTCTTGCTTCTAATCCACTAAAAGTGAGAGTAATGTTAGCTAAACTGAGTGCAAATACCCACAAACCACGGCCACATTTTGACTTCAAATGTAGGGAAGAAGGCTGGGTCGCCATCAAAAATTTTCAATATGGGTTTATCAAAACTCTGAGGCTATTTCACAATTTTGGTGAATTTGTATATCAAAAGGGAGGGATATCTCAAATAGGAGATGTGTTTCTTTTTTCTCTTTTTTTGTTTGTTTATATGTCAGTTTATGTAACATGTAACTTATTGCACATGTTTCTGTCATATCATCAAACAGAAACCTTGACCTCAGGTCAAGGTTTGAACTTGACAGGTGCTTATCAAAGACAGGACATACCGAATTGTCCCGTTGTGGTTAGGCCAGTAAGAGAGAGAGAGCGAGTTAGGGACAGTGAGGCATCATGCATCACCTGTCGTACACCCAACCAGTAAGGTCGAGACGTGGGACAGGAGACACTGGCATGAATGATTACCCAAACCACCTCGGCTAAGCTCGAGGCATGCATTTTTCATCCTCAGGGTTGGGGGTTTGAAAAATAAATGTCATACCTCTCCCTGCTGCTTGCTAAGATCACTAACCTGCCAGGCCTAATCATACATCCAGCTGTACTCACACACCTCCCAACTCCCAAATGAAATGAGCCTTCTGGTGAAAGAGGCATCGGAAAGCATTGCAAATGAGGCACAGGAGGAGATTGTACAACCTGTAAAATCAGTTTAACATACAACCCTAATTTTCTTCAAAACTGCATCAGAAGAAATATAGTTTCACTTTTATAATATATATATATATATATATATATATATATATATGAATTATATAAAAATTATATAATTATATAAAAATTAGCACTTTAACTACCAAGTGCTCATCATAATGTTTTCTACAGGTTAATAAATATCACTGGGTCTGCTTCTGTTGACGAGGTCTGTTGTTTACCCAAGTCTATCAGAAAATTAAGCCAACAGAAACAGTAACTCTTAAATAGAGCAACTGCTTTACGGTTGAGCATTTAAACAGTAATGCCACTGACCTGAGCACTGTCAACATGTAAGAGTCTTAAGTCTTGAGAAAAAAGAAAACAAATAAATAAATAAAAAAACTCTTTTGTCCTGGATGTAAACGCCATCCAAATCAGTAGGGAGTCAGTAGACTTCTACTTAATTTTCTTTGGGGAGCAAAAATGTCTCCAAACAATTCAATAAATTGAAAGCAGGAATTCTTAAACTTTATATCCAAAGGACAAAATTTGATTTAAAGGTCTGGAATAACTCTATTTACAGTTCTGAGGCAAAAAAGAAAAACAAAGTTGGTTATTAATGCCTACGCTTGTTCGTGAAACCTTTTCAACAAAAAGCATGTTTTTCATGCCCCAAAATACAGTTAAATAAACTGAACTCAAAGTTCACTGTGAAATCAAAACAACTGGTAGAATTTATAGTTATTTTGAGACTAATATAATATATAGCAACCAGGGATAGAAAATGGCACTGTCTTCAGTAGGCTGCCTAAGTCTAGAGCTCTATGACATTAGCTTTATTTTTCTCACTAAATTTAATTTGAATGAAAATTAAGAATTATCTGATTATATGGTTAATGCATACATTTTTACGTACTGTATTTCAGAACTGACAGTTTTAACTTCTTGCAGCATGTCATGCTTTGACAGTAACCATGCTTACAAGTCCTCAGCTTACTGAAAATGTTACACTTTGACTGTTTGACAGTCTAGTGCTATAAAATGTTTACATGCTGTCTTCATCAAACAAATCAGATTTTTTTTATAATTGCAAAAAGGGTACATGCTTACTTATAGCACCCTCCACTCTTATTGGCCTCCCTGGTAAATATCTGTGAAAACCCTGAGAATAACTTCACTTTTTCGCAGTAGTATATCCTCATTCTAGAAAAACCTTAAAAATAACCCTGTGATTAGAGTCAGTTTGTTCAGTGATGTAAAAGAAAACTATTAATCTAAAACAACAGTTTTACTTCAATCACCAGGGCCTCACTTTTTGGCACCCCAAACATTTACTACTAAGTGGTTTTAAGGTTCACCAGACTGACTAGGGATCAGTAACTAATTATCCATTTTTTTTTTTTCTTTGGGGTATATATGTGACTTAAAAAAGTCCCCTATTTTGTTCTTTAAAATGGGAAATATAAGAGATAATGTCTTCAAGTATGTCTGATGTGTGCTGATCTTCAAATGTTTTAAGATGGCAACAAGAAAAAAGCTACTCACCTAAATATATCTGGAATCTGAGCATTATATAAAACATTTTAATCAAATTGAACTTTGACAAACGAAACTGGATAGCCGAAGTTTATCTTGCTGGAGGATTAAAAATGGAATAGGATACTACAGCAAGGAATGGCTTCTGCGGACATTTGGGGTTTCATAGTTGACCGTACCAATGTCCAACATTTCTCGTGAAAAATTATTACATTTTCCACACTTTCTGGATAGGTTGTAGTCTTCAAAATGAAAGATGGCACATGTGACCGAAGAGAATTGTTTGAAATTTTAAAATACTGTCAAGACCATAGTAGTGAATAAATTTTCAGCTTGCTTGATCATCATCAATCACTATTATATACCCTTCTCTCTGGAGAGTCACTATGTTAATTTTGGGAAAAAATTCTAGACCGATGCCCTGCTCCAAGTTGAACTATACACTGCTGCCACACTGTTTTCGTTATTTTTCCATAATCGTAGGCTTATCTATAAAAAGGGCCCTCCTCCTGGAGCTATTTCAAGTATTTTATCAGCATATTCAAAGCTTCAAAAAGCATCTTCATAGTTTATCATGGGACTAAGTCATGTTATGTGATCGTCTATGCAACATTTGAACTTGCAAACTTCAATAGCACTACTATCTGTGATAAAAGTTGTTGTGTTTTCAAGTTGTGACGCTCATGTCTCAAAATTCAGTGGCAGCTGTACAGAGCTTACAAATGCGTGCTCTAATGGAGAATTGCCTTTAGGGGTTGTATTCACTGCAGCTGCAATAGTCATTGAAAGTAGGATTTAGTTTTGAATTTGGATAAAATCCTTATTATTTTAGTTTAACAGTATTAACTGGTGAAACAAGATAATTTTGGTTTTTGCCAAGAGACCTAATTTGCAGTCGAGTTGAATAATTTTAGATTATTATTAGATATGAAGTCATCTTTAAATGCAACAGTTGAATCTGTTCATACAGTGATGATAGCATTTCTGAATCTTTTCTTTTCTGCCTCTTGTCCTTCACACCCATTTTGACTCATTTCCTTCACCCTCTCTCCCAGCCCCCTGACTGTTACTAACTCGCTGAGTTCCTGGTGATGGTTTTATAATCTGCAAGTTTAGGCCAGGCTACCTTGTGTGTAACTGTTTAAAGTGTGAGAATGTCACCGGTAGGACTCCCCTCTCTGCAATGCATTGTGCTTGGGATAGGTGCCCACTGCCTGCTGGGAAATTCCCACAGCCCTCTCTGCAGGGGAGAGATTTTACTGTCTGCCCTTTGCCCTGGTCATTTCTACATGCTGCCACTCATCGCTCTTAAGCTTTTTTTTTCTTCTCTATTTAAGCAGAACCCTATTCATGTGTACTTTTCCAGTGACAAATAAACAAGCAGGTTTTGCACTGAAGTGCAATTCAATAAGCATAAAGGCAAAATAAAGGTCAAATCCATTTCGATAAGGATGAATTTAAAACCTGAAGGATATAAAGAATCCAAAATAGCCCATTTGCCCTAGCTGACTTCCAGTAAATGAAATCACACGGATGTGGAAACCTTGTTGTGTGAAGTCAAGGTGTCGCATGTTCACAGATCATGCTTTTACATGTGAAAGTGAGACTGCAGCTAAGGGAGGTTGCAGCTGGTGAACTTGTATTGCAGAGGGAACGAGACAAGGGTGAGAGGATACCTACAGGGATAAGAAAATGTCTGAATATCAAGCATGGCTAAATGACATGAGGCAACACAAGTTGATGGGGGTGGGGGAGATCAGATATAATTGAAAGCATGGAGAAGACCGAAAGCAACAAAAGCCCGAGAAACCAGAACAGTAAGATCAGAGTGATTGGGATTCAATCCCAAAAAAGATCTCTTGTTCCTTTCCCACCCCTATCCCAGAGGACTGCTGCCACCTGCTACCACATCGACTCAACTCTTCCTACAAATGTGTACTAAATCTAACAAACACACGCTCACATGCTGACAGTTGCAGCTGTGCTTAAGCAGGGAGGTAACTGACTTTATTGCCTTGTACACAGAAGTGAAAAATGAGGTGAAATTGACTGCAGGCTTCAGGCTCTGGTGAAGAAGTCGATGAAGAATTAAATGCTGTGAAGGTCAGGGTGTTGTGATTTTGTGCACATGTGTATTAGGAGGTAATTTATGTATTTACTGGCACAAGAGAAAAGGCATTATTGCTTATAGATGTTGAAACACCAATGCTAACTTCTCCATCGATATGTCCACGTGTGTGTTCAGGTATTCAAAGATGAACGACCCCGCAAACTGGCTGTCTATCAACAGAACCAGCGGTCAGATCATAACAACAGGAATGCTTGACCGGGAGTCTGTCTATGTAAAAAACAACATATACGAGGCTACGTTTCTGGCTACAGACAATGGTAAGAAACTGGGGTTTTTTTCCCTCTTTGTTTGCACTGTATATATAATCAATTATGCCCTGATTATTTTAACATCAAAAGTAAAAACATGCTGTCTCTAGATTTTTTGTCAAGTCTAAATCTGATACCTTGATCTTTTAACTTTAAAACAAACTTAATACTTTTAATTTTAAGGTGGTTCTGGTAAAAGTATTATTATTATTTTCATAAATACAATAAAGGCTTCATACCAATCAAACTGATTTCTAGAAACCCTGTTTAGCGTTAGGGCTTGAACAACGGACAAACCCAAAATGCAGACTAGCAGGCAGCATGACGGTAGGTGAAAAACGATTTAATAAAAAACAAAAACTCACTCACACAAGAAGCAGGAACAAAACAATAAACAGGCAGGCAAGACAGGCTTGGCATGAAACAAAACACAAGACTTGAACATGAGATGAAAACTAGATATGAGCATGATTTGATAATGATTCCGCGATGAATAACTGGACAGGTGTGTATATATGGAGTGTGAAACAGGTGGAGCAAAGAGAGAGATTAGCTTGGAGCAGGTGAACCGGATAAGGTTAATTGACAGACAGAACAAAACGTGGCTGGAGCAAAAACAGAGAATCTTGAATACAAAACATATTCTGTTCTCAGCCAGTTTGAGGAGCGGTGTTTCTTAGCCAACTCTGTCATTCAACTGGACAACTGTTAAAGAGTTGTTTACTGTACTCGTACTCATACTCGTCGTCTTCCGCTTTATCCGGGACCGGGTCGCGGGGGCAGCAGACTCAACAGAGACGCCCAGACGTCCCTCTCTCGAGACACCTCCTCCAGTTCCTCCAGGGGGAGCCCAAGGCGTTCCCAGGCCAGCCGAGAGACATAGTCCCTCCAGCGTGTCCTGGGCCGTCCCCTGGGCCTCCTCCCGGTGAGACGTGCCTGGAACACCTCCCGGGGAAGGCTTCCAGGAGGCATCCGGTATAGATGCCCGAGCCACCTCAACTGGCTCCTCTCGATGTGGAGGAGTAGCGGCTCTACTCCAAGCCCCTCTCGGATGGCCGAGCTCCTCATCCTATCTCTAAGGGAGTGCCCGGCCACCCTACGGAGGAAGCTCATTTCAGCCGCTTGTATCCGGGATCTCGTTCTTTCGGTCATGACCCAAAGTTCATGGCCATAGGTGATGGTAGGAACGTAGACCGGCCGGTAAATCGAGAGCTTCGCTTTTCGGCTCAGCTCTCTCTTCACCACAATGCACAGCGCCCCCCTTACTGTGGCAGCCGCACCGATCCGTCTGTCGATCTCCCGCTCCATTCTTCCCTCACTCGTGAACAAGACCCCGAGATACTTAAACTCCTCCACTTGAGGCAGGAACTCCCCTCCAATCTGAAGAGGACAAGCCACCCTTTTCCGGTCGAGTACCATGGCCTCAGACTTGGAGGTGCTGATCCTCACCCAGCTGCTTCACACTCGGCTGCGAACCGCCACAGCGCATGCTGTAGGTCTTGGCTAGAGGGGGCCAGCAGGACCACATCATCTGCAAAAAGAAGAGACAAAATCCACTGGTCCCCAAACCCGACCCCCTCCGGCCCTTGGCTGCGTCTATAAATCCTGTCCATAAAAGTTTTGAACAGGACCGGTGACAAAGGGCAGCCCTGCCGGAGTCCAACATGCACTGGGAACAGGTCCGACTTAGTGCCGGCAATGCGGACCAAACTCCTGCTCCGCTCGTACAGAGGCTGGGGACTCTTTCATCACCCAGGCTGAAGTCACCGAGGTGGTTAAAAAGCTCCGCGGTGGCAAGGCTTCGGGGGTGGATGAGATCCGCCCTGAGTACCTCAAGTCTCTGGATGTTGTAGCGCTGTCATGGTTGACACGTCTCTTCAACATTGCGTGGCGGTCGGGGACAGTGCCTCTGGACTGGCAGACTGGGGTGGTGGTCCCCCTTCATAAGAAGGGGGACCGGAGGGTGTGTTCCAACTACAGGGGGATCACACTCCTCAGCCTCCCTGGTAAGGCCTACGCCAGGGTATTGGAGAGGAGAGTCCGACCGATAGTCGAACCTCGGCTTCAGGAGGAGCAGTGTGGTTTTCGTCCCGGCCGTGGAACACTGGACCAGCTCTACACCCTCTACAGGTTGCTCGAGGGTTCATGGGAGTTTGCCCAACCGGTTCACATGTGTTTTGTGGACCTGGAGAAGGCATTCGACTGTGTCCCTCGTGATGCCCTGTGGGGGGTGCTCCAGGAGTATGGAATCGGGGGCCCTTTACTAGGGGCCATCCGGTCCCTGTACGAGCGGAGTTGTTTACTGTCTTACTTCAAAATAGGGTCTCAAACATAGAAACAGAATGTCAAGTTTAAAACAGGCACTTTCGTACCTGGGGCTCAAAAAATAGCAACTAAATAACACTTTCCAAAACAGTCTTCACTTTCGGAAGTATCGTAGTGTATCAACACAAGATCTCATAACACTCCTATGACATACGTACAACAAATTCATTAATATGAAGCACACAGATGACTGACACCTCAGTGCCTCTAAAGAAGATCAATATGCTTGGAATGAACTGTTTTCCTCTTGGTAGCCACTTTTTAACTGTTTCATTGAAGCTGCACTGTGGAAGGAGTTTCTCAGGCACAACCAACTGAACCGATTTTGCGAACCAGACCGTGCTTCGAATCCCGATGTGGTGCATAATGGTGTTTTTTGGTGTTTTTCTTGCTTAATTGTAGAATGATGTGGTCACACTTTTTGTTGATTTATCTAACTGACCTTTGGCACATATGATCTGGAGTTTGGGATCCAGAAAACTGTCTGGGCTTTTAGCCGAGACAGTTTTTAACTAAATCAGGAATATTCAGTGTGCTGTGAGGCTAAACAGTGGCATCAGGCAAAGCTTCAAACTCCAATCAGATAATATACACTGCAGGTAATGATGAACTGTTTATCCAACTTAAGTGGTACTGTGTAAGTTATGTAGTGTTATAAAAGAGGATGACTTATTCAAAAGCTGAGGACAACCTATATTGTCCACCACAGGGATGGGTTGTTCATCCAGAGCCATTTAGTTATCTATTCTGTAATCCTTTGTTATAATATCACTGATCCATTAAAAATTTGTTCTGCTATGAGATTTCTGTATTTTTATTTGCAGGCTCCCTAAGAGAAGTAATTCAACTCATTGCATTGAATCATATGTTTACATTTTCAATGCTTAATTAAACTGATGGTATTAAATGTTGTTTTTTCAATGTCGCCTTTAGAAACTACGAAGGTGGCATGTGGCTAGTGGCAAGTGAATTGAGACGATACTTGGATTGAATCCAGATATCCTTATCCATAATTAAAAAAAATTTTATATATTGCATATTCTATGTGTGGTCTGGAAAAACACAGAATCAATACTTTATCCAGTTAAAGTTTGAAGGAAAAATGTACAGCTGATCTTTTGTACTTTTGTCTTTTCTGATGTCCAGTAAATATTGCATCCCAGGTAGATGCAAACAAAAATACATATAGCAAGAAATTATGTTTAATCAAGAGAGCTCAGAATCTTGAACCTTTAATTTGTAAAATTATTGATAGGTCAGGGCATGGGACTAACTAAAAGTCCTTCTGTATCAGGGTATAAATCCAAATGATTTTTTTGTGAAAACTGCACAACTGAGCTTAACTTAAAGGAAATTCTGGATACAGACAGCTGGTCACACTGTTGATCCTCTTCTCTCTCGCTTTTTTATCTTCAGTCCAGGCCTGACTTCTCCTGCTATTTCTCGTCATTTCTGTCACATGTGTTATTTGTTCTGCCTCAAAGTTGAAACGTAAGCCTAACCAAACACAAACTAAATCACAGCAAACAACAAGTTCTACTTTACTCAACTGGAAATAAGGTTTTTTTTCTCTTCCAGTAGAAAATGCCTTTTTCCCCCTTCCAAATTGCCTTATCAGTGACGCACAGTTCTCTGCTGTGTTTACTTTAAATTGAGCTGGCCTAAAAACTTGTATAACTGGTATTTCTAAGTGTTAGCATCTGTGAATGCTCTTATGTGCAACTCTTTTATGTCTGCATGTGAGTTACTGTGCCGTCAGTTGCAATGATTGAAAATGTCAATATGTGCAGCTCATTCTGTAGATGGGGAGGAGGAGGCAAAAGGTTAAGACGCTGCTATCCTCTTGCCGTGTTTATTCCTCTTTTTGCCATGGCTTTATTTATAACCTCAACATTTTATGCAAATTTTAACATCCCATTTAAAAATACACTTACTTTAACTGATCTCAGCTACATGCAAATGTTTCCAAGCTACGTAATTTCTACGTTTGACTTATATGTGATTGTCAGAAAAGACAAGAGGCTTCCAGTTAAAGCTGTGCATGTTATGTTTGACTATGTACAGTGCTGTGAAAAACAATATGTCCCTTAAAGATTTTTCTTTTTTGTAGCACCTAAATATTTAAGAAAGATTACTAAAACTAAAAGGCAGTTTTCAAATGATGATTTTATTTTTAAGGGGGAGATAAAGCTAACCAAACCAATCTGGCTCTATGTGAAAAATTGATTGCTCCCCTTGTAAAATCATAATTCAACTGTGATAAACCATATGTTTGAAAGTGTATTTTAGTTTCACTTGCCCCACCAAGACCTGTTTCCTTCCAGAAGTTTAAAATCAAGACATTTTGTAAAAGAACCTGTCTTACAGCAAGATTTTGGCTAAAAGTTCTTAAAAAAACAACATTTCAGGAAAAGAACATCAAACAGACAGTAAAACATGACGGTGGTAGTGTGATGTTCTGGGGATGTGTTGCCAGTTTAGAACATGACATTTCCATATTTGATGGAACCAAGAATTTTGACATGTAACAAGAAATCATCAAGGAAAATATCTAATCATTATTTGGTCACCCTACTCAAGTCATTAAGCACACTAGGGATATATAGCAGGACAATGAACCAAAGAACACTATACGTTCACTTTCGAATGGCCTCACTAAATTGAAGGTTTTAAATTGGGCTGGGTTTGAACTTGGTTGAAATTCACAGAAACAGGCTGTTCATGCTTGAAACCCCTTCAGTGTGGTGGATTCAAACTATTCTGCAAAAAAGAGTGGGCCCAAATTCCTCCACAGTGATGTAGAGACTCCTTTCCAGTTGGGTTAGGGTTAGGGTTATTGCTTCTTTGCGCTGAGGTTTTTTGCAATCTCAAACTGTATCCTGCTAAGGATAAAGTGTGAAATATGATCTTTTTCCCTCTACTTACCTAATGTGGCCTCTTTTCTCATCTAGCAAGGGCAGCGCCTGTGAGTGGGCAGCAAAGCCTCGGTGACCCGTTCCCCCTTTGTCTTGTGTCATGATGTATGTTTGGATGGGTTGTACTGGAATTCTAATTTCCCCTCGGGGATCAATAAAGTATCTTTGAATTGAATTGAATGTCAGGAATGAAAATACACTTTAACACATTTAATGTAATGAAACGGGTAGTGCAGACGATCCAAAATTTCAGCTACACACAACAGATAAGATTCAAAAGATGTATTGAAAGCTCTGGATGACGTTTGGCAGAAAACCACCAGTGGCAGGCTCAGGAACCTCTGAGGGCAGACAGACAGGTTAGTGGCTGTCAAGAAATTGAGAATAATGCTAGACTCAGAAATAAATCCACTAACCTTTTCAGCATCTGTGGGAGAATAAGGAAACTGAATTTCGGCCCCTCAGTGTGATGGTATGACGACAGCAGGACAACACCACACTGGTTCTCAGATTTGCAAGCCCAGTGAATAGGCAGAATGCATTGGTCAGGGGGCAGAAACTGGGTCACAGCCGGAGAAACACAATCAGGCTACAGGACCCGAAGGAGAGGCTTGAATTGTTGGTCAGGGCACAGAAACGAGGTCATGAACAGGGAGGCAGATTCAGGTAGACGTATCCAAGGGTTAGGCAGAGAGCGGTAGTCAGGAGGCAGAAGCGAGGTCGATGTCCAGAATTCGGAAGCCATGGAGATATCCGACATGGGCAAGACAGAGCAGAGAAATCCGGGGGGCAAAAACGAAATCAGGATCAGGAAGGCAAGGAAGGAACGCTGGGCATTTAATCACACAAAGGCTTTCGATAATCTGGCACTGTTTGTCTGTCAGCATGCTGCTTATAAACCACATGGGATGGGACGTAGGGCTTGACCTGGGACACATGGAACATTGGATGAATTCTGACGGAGCGAGGTAACTGGAGGTGGACTGCCACCGGTTTCACCACATTGGATATGGAAAAAGGTCCAACAAAATGAGGTGCTCGTTTCTTCCTCTTCAGTCACAGGGGAAGATACTTGGTGGAGAGCCAAACCTTCTGGCCAACTTGGTATGCTGGTGCCGGAGTGCGTCGGCAATTAGCAGCCCTGGATTGTACTTCCGACATGGCAGACATAGTTCTTCTAGCTTTTCACTATACTCTTTGGCATCTCATGGCAGCAGCATGAGCAGATAGGGGCCTTAGCCTCCCTTTCTTGGACGGTGAACACCGGTGGCTAGAATCCATGGACGACGTAAAACGGGGAAAGACCAGTGGTGCAGATGGAAGAGAGTTGATAGCATGCTCCACCCACGGTAAGTTGTTGCTAGGATCGGCATTACACAGGATGTGGCGTTTGGTTTCCATTTCTTGGTTTGCCCTCTCAGACTGACCATCAGATTGGGGATAATACCCAGAGGACAAACTGATGGAGACTCCCAACATGGAGCAGAATTCTTTCCAGAAGCAGGAGATAAACTGAGGACCCCTGTCAGAGGCAATGTCTGTGGGGAGACCATGGAGGAGGAACACCTCTCGTGCCGAAATCTTCCCCATCTCTTTCACAGAAAGGAGCTTTTGAAGAGGAACAAGGTGGAGCATCTTGGAGAACCTCTCAACAATAGTGAGGATGACAGTGCGTCCATTAGATGAGGACAAACCTGTGACAAAGTCCATAGCCAGGTGAGACCAAGGGCGTGACGGAATGACAAGTGGTTGCAACAACCCCAAGGGTGGAAGAACCACAGTGCTGGTATTATGGGACCTTAGTGCAGCATTCGACACTGTTGATCACTCCATTTTATTAGAGCGCCAGGAAAACTGGGTCGGCCTTTCTGGTACAGCACTCAATTGGTTTAAATCCTACTTGAAGGACAGGGACTTTTTTGTGTCAGTAGATAACATTACATCAGAGACCACAAAAATCACATGTGGCATTCCCCAAGGGTCCATCTTAGGGCCCCTTCTATTCAATATCTACATGCTACCCCTAACTCAGATTTTAATAAACAATAACGTAAGTTATCATAACTATGCAGACGACACACAGCTATACGTTACGATGTCACCAGGTGACTATGAACCCATTCAAGCGCTGGGTAAATTCTTAGAAGAAATCAATGCAGCTGAATCCAAACAAAACTGAAGTAATAATCTTTGGACCAAAGGAAGAGCATTTAAAAGTTAGCACACAGCTTCAGTTAATACAGCTAGAAACCACCAGTCAGGCTTGAAACCTGGGTGTAGTGATGGACTCAGACCTGAACCTTCAGAGGCACATAAAGATAGTAACAAGGTTGGCCTTCTATCTCCTAAAGAACATCTCCAGGATTAAAGGACTAATGTCTCAGCAGGACCTTGAAAAACTAATTCATGCGTTCATCTTTAGTAGAATTGATTACTGCAACAGTGTCTTCACAGGTCTGCCTAAAAAGTCGATCAGACAGCTGCAGTTGATCCAGAACGCTGCTGCCCGAGTCCTCACTAGCACTAAGAAAGTGGAGCACATCACCCCAGTTCTAAAGTCCCTACACTGGCTCCCTGTAGTTTAGAGAATAGACTTTAAAATACTTCTGTTAGTCTATAAATCACTGAATGGCTTAGCACCAAAATATATTACAGACTTGTTGTCAGTGTATCAATCACCCAGACCTCTTAGGTCTTCTGGCTCAAATCTACTCTGCACACCCAGAACCAGAACCAAACATGGAGAAGCAGCTTTTAGTTCTTATGCTCCACTAATCTGGAAAAAACTCCCAGAAAACTGTAAAAGCGCCGAAACCTTAAGTTGCTTTAAATCAATATTAAAAACGTATTTGTTTAGAGTGGCCTTTGACTGTGTTATCTAAACATTATTGGTAAAGTATTCAGTCCAAATTGTCCTTCCATTTTCTTATCCATCATTCTATTCTATTCTATTTATTTATTTATTTATTTTTTAATTACCTCTGTTGTTTGATTTTCTGTATCATTGTAATGTTTTTCCTTATGTACAGCGCCTTGAGTGCCTTATTGCTGAAAAGCACTATATAAATAAACTTGATTTGACTTGACTTAAACGATCCCAAAAACAGCATAAATATCAACAAAAATGTTTTCCATGTCTTTGAGAGGCTGAACCACCATTGCTAATTTAGCTATTTTTAATGACTTGTCAGACCATTCTAGCATTTTTTTAAGTGACCAGAAGCAATTTTCGCAACATTTCTTGGTACCTTTACGGGAAACTGGTGGAGATTCTTGAAAGTGGGTATTGTTTTGACCCTTCTCAATGAGCACCGGTTGCTGCCTTGGGTCCCTCCCTGTCCCAAAGGTCTCACAGATGTCTAGAGTCAGATCTGCTTACTCCGCATCCAGACTTCAAATCGATCGCACAGAGCGGTGGGTTTTTTCTAAAAGAAATCACTGAACTGAAATTATTTTGTCTATTTTTGGTCTTTTCAGATTGGTTGTATAAAAAAACAATAATAATTGTTTCTTGCAGCTTGGTAAATAAACCACAAGATTAAAAAGCTAATCAAGTACTGTAAGTATTCAAAATTACATTTCATGGTTTCTGAATTGTATAGATTTTTCTTTAAAGTCCTAATAAAATAATTGTTTTAAATTCTCTTGATTTCAATATTGACCAAAATAGTTGTGATTATAATTTTGTCCATAATCAAAAAGTCCTATTTCCAAGATTTAATTACTAATTTTGTTTGGAACAAATTTGGTAACATTGGTAATACACCATATTGTTCTCATTTTTTCAACAGATGACCATCAGTCAAATAATAAATGTTTTTACATCCAGCTCTACACAAAACCTTTTTTATCTGATAAACATTTCATGCTACACTTGGATATCTTCCTATAAAATCTTTGGATTTCCCCCTAAAATATGTCCATACACCATTGTGAAAGAAATCAGTGTTAAGTTACTAATGATCAGTCCAAATAGATTAAACATGTGGTGTGATCTGCAGCAAAGATCATACAGTCAACAAACACATTGGGACCTATCTTTAGTTGTGACTTTCTCCTCTTTGGTGGATGTCTTGCTCTGTAGTTGGTAGATATGTTAGATTTGCATAAATCTTTTTAAATTAAATTGCTCTTATCTGATCTTGGAGATAGGCCCTGAGGTCGCTGGGGTCCATGTAATGACTCTGCCACAAGGGCATGACAGCAAAATGAATCGTAATTGGAGGCAGCTAAGGGTCGTCACCCCCTGGCACTCACTCAATAAGCTGCTCAAAGCTTTATGCTGCTAAAATCCCTTTTTGTCGTGGATTTTGCTGTGTCACATTCTGCTGCTGCACACAGATGATTTTGTGTTTGTTTTTTTTGCTCAGCTATCTCACCTACCCCGATTGTTAAATGCCTATCCTTTATTCCCAATTTTCCATAAATGTTGTTGGTAATGGTCTGTTACTCTGTTCAATCAATGAAACGGCATCAAAATTGTGTCTGTAGATGGGGTGTGAGTGTTTCTATGTGCAGCAGTGCTTGTTATTGCACTCCAAGGCTGACAGTATTGCTATTAAAACAGCACCTGCAATGCCCTGCCTAAAGCATCAGAGCAAATTTCACTAGTTCAGTTTACACAGACTCTAAATGCAGGATCAAGTGCAACATTTCAGTAAAATTGTAGAACCACTATTGCCACACATGTATAAGCCACTTTATCTGTACATCATTGTTGAAAAAAATAATGATCATTGAAGCGTTAAGACTTTGCAGTAAACAAAAAAAGTCTGGTAAACTTTCGAAGGAGTTTTATTTATTTTTTAGTAATGTTATTAATTCAATTCAGTTTATTTATATACAGGTCCTTCTCAAAATATTAGCATATTGTGATAAAGTTCATTATTTTCCATAATGTCATGATGAAAATTTAACATTCATATATTTTAGATTCATTGCACACTAACTGAAATATTTCAGGTCTTTTATTGTCTTAATACAGATGATTTTGGCATACAGCTCATGAAAACCCAAAATTCCTATCTCACAAAATTAGCATATCATTAAAAGGGTCTCTAAACGAGCTATGAACCAAATCATCTGAATCAACGAGTTAACTCTAAACACCTGCAAAAGATTCCTGAGGCCTTTAAAACTCCCAGCCTGGTTCATCACTCAAAACCCCAATCATGGGTAAGACTGCCGACCTGACTGCTGTCCAGAAGGCCACTATTGACACCCTCAAGCAAGAGGGTAAGACACAGAAAGAAATTTATGAACGAATAGGCTGTTCCCAGAGTGCTGTATCAAGGCACCTCAGTGGGAAGTCTGTGGGAAGGAAAACGTGTGGCAGAAAACGCTGCACAACGAGAAGAGGTGACCGGACCCTGAGGAAGATTGTGGAGAAGGGCCGATTCCAGACCTTGGGGGACCTGCGGAAGCAGTGGACTGAGTCTGGAGTAGAAACATCCAGAGCCACCGTGCACAGGCGTGTGCAGGAAATGGGCTACAGGTGCCGCATTCCCCAGGTCAAGCCACTTTTGAACCAGAAACAGCGGCAGAAGCGCCTGACCTGGGCTACAGAGAAGCAGCACTGGACTGTTGCTCAGTGGTCCAAAGTACTTTTTTCGGATGAAAGCAAATTCTGCATGTCATTCGGAAATCAAGGTGCCAGAGTCTGGAGGAAGAATGGGGAGAAGGAAATGCCAAAATGCCAGAAGTCCAGTGTCAAGTACCCACAGTCAGTGATGGTCTGGGGTGCCGTGCCAGCTGCTGGTGTTGGTCCACTGTGTTTTATCAAGGACAGGGTCAATGCAGCTAGCTATCAGGAGATTTTGGAGCACTTCATGCTTCCATCTGCTGAAAAGCTTTATGGAGATGAAGATTTCATTTTTCAGCACGACCTGGCACCTGCTCACAGTGCCAAAACCACTGGTAAATGGTTTACTGACCATGGTATCACTGTGCTCAATTGGCCTGCCAACTCTCCTGACCTGAACCCCATAGAGAATCTGTGGGATATTGTGAAGAGAACGTTGAGAAACTCAAGACCCAACACTCTGGATGAGCTAAAGGCCGCTATCGAAGCATCCTGGGCCTCCATAAGACCTCAGCAGTGCCACAGGCTGATTGCCTCCATGCCACGCCGCATTGAAGCAGTCATTTCTGCAAAAGGATTCCCGACCAAGTATTGAGTGCATAACTGTACATGATTATTTGAAGGTTGACGTTTTTTGTATTAAAAACACTTTTCTTTTATTGGTCGGATGAAATATGCTAATTTTGTGAGATAGAAATTTTGGGTTTTCATGAGCTGTATACCAAAATCATCCGTATTAAGACAATAAAAGACCTGAAATATTTCAGTTAGTGTGCAATGAATCTAAAATATATGAATGTTAAATTTTCATCACAACATTATGGAAAATAATTAACTTTATCACAATATGCTAATATTTTGAGAAGGACCTGTAGTGCCAATTCACAACACATGTTGTCTCAAGGCACTTCACAAAAGTCAGGTACATACATTCCAATTAATCCTAATCATTGAACAGTGCAGTCAGATTCAGTTATTTATTCAATTTGGATAAAAAGTTTTTCTGTCTAAGGAAACCCAGCAGATTGAATCCAGTCAGTGACTTGGAGTATTCACTCCTCCCAGATGATCATGTAGAGACAGAGGACAGTCACTGGCGTTGACTTTGCAGCAATCCCTCATACTGAGCATGCATGTAGCGACAGTGGAGAGGAAAAACCTCCAGCAGAACCAGGCTCATTGTGAGCAGCCATCTACCACGACCGACTGTGGGTTTGAGAGAACAGAGCAGAGACACAAAGAGAACAAAGAAGCACTGATCCAGGAGTCCTCTCTATGGGAAGGAAAAGTAAATGTTAATGGATGTAGCTCCTTTAGTCGTTTCATCTAGAAAGAACAGTAACTCTGAGCCAGTTTTCAAGGTTAGAGTCTGAAAGAGAGCACATAGAGTTAGTCACAGTAAAAGCTCAGTCAATTGCTGGTAGGATTTGCGAAATATAGGACCCCAGAATGCAGACTAGAAGGCAGCATGTCAGTAAGTAAAAATGTAATTAACAAAAATTCACTCTAAGAGCCAGGAACAAAACAACGAACGGGCAGGCAGAACAGGCAAAAAACAGACTTGGCTGGCGAGACAGGCGTGGCATGACTACAGGACAAGGGCATTATCTGAATAATGTTTCCGCAATGAACAACTGAACAGGAGTGTGTATATGGAGAGTAAACCAGGTGGAGCTAGGAGACAGATTAGTTTGGAGCAGGTGAACCAGATAAAGATAACTATCAGACAGAACAGAATGTGGCTGGAGCAAGAACAGAGACTCTTGAATACAAACAAAAACTAATGCATGACCAGAACCAAAAACCAAACTTGACAAAACATGAACAAAACTAAAACATGACCAGAAAAAAAATAAGCTGAAGCATGATTCAAAAACTGAGAGAGAAATATAAGAAAAACCCAGAAACCAAAAACCAAACAACCCCAAATCATAACAAATTGACATGTCTAGGAGAGAGAAAGCGTTAAACACTGAAAGACAGGGCCATGTGGATCATCGGTAGAGGATGAGCATTAAGTTGTTGCCAGCAGAAGCTTGGACGATGACCGTCTTCAGAAAGGTGTCACAGGTAGACACAGTCAGGCCAGGTGTAGCTTCTAGGAAGAGAAAAGAGAGAGAACAAAGTTAAAAGCTGAAACAACAGCAAATAATGCAAAATTGGAGAGTAGTGTGAGAATGTACCGAAGAGGGTGAAACTGGTCATTATGTCCTCCAGCAGCCTAAGCCTATAGCAGCATAACTACAGAGATAGCTCAGGATAACTTAGGGCACTCTAACTATAAGCTTTATCAAAAAGGAAAGTTTTAAGCCTAGCCTTAAAAGTAGACAGTTTGTCCATCTAGAGCCCACTGATGGCCATTGTTATACTAAAAACCACAATGATTGGGATATCCCTCTGTCAGATTGACCATAACCATTGGAAAAGAGAGGGGGTCATACAGGTTGCAGAAATGGAGGGTGTGTTTGCACCTCAACCATAACTGAGCCGGTTTAGGCTAAACCTGACTCCCCCTTACTGAAGATAGCTCAGGATAACCTAAACCACTCTAACTATAGGCTAAATCTGCAGTCTGAGAATGAAGTGCTCTGTTAAGAACGTATGGAACAATCAGATCTCTGATGTATGATGGAGCTAGATCATTAAGTGCTTTGTATGTGAGGAGGAGAATTTTAAATTCTATTCTGGATTTAACAGGGAGCCAATGAAGGGAAGCTAAAGTAGGGGAAATATGATCTATCTTTTTAATTTTCATCAGAACTCTTGCTACAGCATTTTGAATCAGCTGAAGGCTTTTAACTGCATTTTTTGGACATCCTGATAGTAACGCATTACAATAGTCCAGCCTTGAAGTAACAAATGCATGACTAGTTTTTCAGCGTCACTCCTGGACAGGATATTTGTAATTTTGGCAATGTTCTGGAGATGAAAGAAGGAAATCCTAGAAACCTGTTTAATATGGGATTTAAATGACATATCCTGGTCAAAAATAACACCAAGGTTTTTACTTTATTATCGGAGGTCAATTTAATGCCATCCAGGTTAAGTGATTGACTAAGCAGTTTCTTTTTTAAAGACTCCGGTCCAAAGACGACAACTTCTGTCTTGTCTGAATTTAGAAGCAGAAACTTTTAAGTCATCCAAGTTTTTATGTCTTCAAGACATGCTTGTAGTCTATCTAACTGGTTGGGCTCATCAGGATTCATGGATGAGTAAAGCTGAGTATCATCAGCGTAACAGTGAAAATGTATCGTAGGCTGCCTGATAATTTGACCTATTGGAAGCATATATATAGTAAAGAGAATTGGCCCAAGTACGGAACCCTGTGGTACTCCACAATTAACCCTGGAGTTTAAAGATAATTTATCATTTACATGAACAAACTGGAATCGGTCAGACAAATAAGATTTAAACCAGCCTAGCGCTGTTCCCCTGATCCCTATAGCATATTCCAGCTTTCTAAGAGAATATTATGATCGACTGTATCAAATGCAGCACTGAGATTTAACAGGACAAGTAGAGACACAAGTCCATTATCTGAGCCCATAAGAATATCATTAGTGACTTTCAGCAGAGCTGTTTCACTGCTATGATGAGCTCTGAAGCCTGACTGAAACTCTTCAAACAGGTCATTGCTGTGTAAATGCTCACACATTTGATTAGCAACTATTTTCTCAAGAATTTTAGATAAGAATGGAAGATTAGATATAGGTCTGTAATTTATTAAGTCATCTCGATCAAGCGAAGGTTTCTTAAGCAAAGGTTTAATTACAGCTACCTTAAATGCTTGTGGTACACATCCATTTACTAAGGATAAATTAATCATATCTAAAATGGGCCTGGTAATCAGAGGGAACACTTCCTTACATAATTTGGTTGGGATTGGGTCTAACATACAAGTTGAAGGTTTAGATGAAGCTAATATTTCTGATAACTCAGGAAGCTCCACAGGATCAAAGCAGTCCAAACACAGATCAGGTTCTACAGTTACTTCCAATGTTGTCTCACTTGCTGAGGATGAAGTAATCATCTTCAGGAGTATGTCAAAGATTTTCTTTTTAATAGAATCAATTTTATTTTGGAAGAATCCCATAAAGTCATGACTGCTGAGAGCTAAGGGAATGGATGGCTCAACAGAGCTATGACTCTGTGTAAGTTTAGCAACTGTACTAAAGAGAAAGCTAGGATTATTCTTGTTCTCTTCTATTAATGATGAGAAATAAGCTGTTCTAGCTTAGTGAACTGTCTTTTTATACAACAGTAGGCTATTTTTCCAGATTAAGTAGGAATCCTCTTGGTGTGTAGACCACCATTTTTTCTCCAATTTTCTAACATTGTGCTTTAAAGTACGCAGCTCTGAATTAAACCCTGGAGCTAGCCTCTTATGAATAATTACCTTTTTTTTCAAGAGGGCTGCATTGTCTAATGCATCACGCAATGATGAAGTATCACTATTAACAAGAGAATCAATTTTTGAAGGGGAAGAAACAAAATTATTGCCCTCCACTGTGCTTTTCTGTGATAATGAGGAAATCAAAAGTGGAACAGATGCTTTCAAGGTTTTTACAGCATTGTCTGATAATGATCTACTATAATGAAATTTTCTTTCAGGTGTGGAGTACTCGGTTAAATTAAACTCAAAGGTTATTAAAAAATGGTCAGACAGGACAGGGTTATGAGAAAATATTGTTATATCTTTACACTTAATGCCATATGTCAGCACAAGGTCCAGAGAATGAAGACAAAGGTGGGTAGGTTTGTTAATGTTTTGAGCAAAGCCAATTGAGTCTAAGATAGCATTAAAGGTTATATTTACGCTATCACTTTCAGTGTCAACATGAATATTAAAATCCCCCACTATAATAACCTTATCTGTATTTAACACTAAATCAGATAAACGTTCTGAAAACTGATCTAAAATTGAGAGTAAGGGCCTGGTGGACAGTACAAAACAACAAACAGACGTGTTTTTAGTGTTTTGCAATTTGGATGAGGAAAACTAAGGATTAAATATTCAAAAGAGTTTTAGCTATTGATTGGTCTGGGACTAGTCAATAAATCGGACTGAAAGATGGTTGCTACTCCTCCTCCTCGCCCAGTATTTCGAGGAATGTGAAAATTTTAATAATTAGTAGGAGTTGACTCATTTATAGTAACATAATCCTCTTGCTGCAGCCAGGTTTCTATGAGGCAAAATAAATCAATCTGATTGTCACAAATCAGGTCACTAACTATCAAAGTCTTTGAAGAGAGAGCTCTTATGTTCAGTAAGCCACATTTAATTGTTTTATTTTTCTTTTTAGTCTGAGTTGTGTTTATTTTTATTAGATTATTATTATTATTATGTTTTAATCTATTCAATTTTGACCATGGGCAAGACACTGTCTTAATAGGGTAATGGGTGGGTAGCAGTACAGAAGCTGCAGAAAGGAGTATTAAACTATGACCTTGCTTCCTGGTCTGAACCCTGTGTTGTCAGAGGTTTGGAGAACTAATAAATTCAGCCAGATTTCTTGAAAGAAGAGCTGCTCCATCCAAAGTGGGATGGATGCCGTCTCTCCGGATCAGACCAGGTTTTCCCCAGAATGTTCGGCAATTATCAATGTAGCCCACATCGTTTTCTGGACACCACCTAGACATCCAGCGGTTGAATGACAGCATGCGGCTAAACATGTCATCACTGGTCAGATCGGGGAGGGGACCAGAGAAAATTACGGAGTCCGACATTGTTTTGGCAGACTTACACACCGAAGCAACACTAACTTTGGTGACCTCCGATTGACGTAACCGGGTGTCATACCGCCAGCGTGAATAACAATCTTACTGTATTTACACTTATCCTTAGCCAGCAGTTTCAGGTAGGATTTGATATCGCCCGTTCTGGCCCCTGGCAGACATTTGACTATGGTCGCTGGTGTCTCTAGTGCCACGTTTCTGACTATGGAGCTGCCAATTACCAGAGTCGGCTCCTCAGCGGGTGTGTCACTGAGCAGGGAAAATCTGTTAGAAACGCAGACGGGTTGGTGGTGACCTGTGGACTGGGATCTAGGACTATGCTTTCTATGTACCATCACCCAGCCGGCCTGAGGCCCCGGCTGAGCGAGCTCTGCTGAAGGACTGCTACAGGGAGCTACCCTCGGTGGCTCCGCACTGACTAAGGGGCCTCGGCTATCTGCTGGTTTTTCAAAAGCGCGAAGCCGGGCCTCCAATTCCGACACCCTCGCCTCCAAAGCTACAAAAATGCTACATTTATTACACGTACCATTATCACTAAAGGAGGCAGAGGAGTAACTGAACATCTGACACAGAGAGCAGGAGAGAGGAGAAGACTCAGAGAGAGAAACAGCAGAACCGGTAGCCATGTTGGAGCTAAAGCTAAGCTAGCGACCCCTTACCACTACTAGAAAAACCGTGTAAAGCACAGATAGTCCCCAAACGTTAAATGCAGCAACAGAAAGTATGTGTTTTAACGTGCTTATGTATTAGAACAAGTAAGAGGTATCACAGTAGAGAGAAATCAGATCAAACGACAGAGCCTTCACACACCAAACAATCCACCAAACAATCCACCGAGTGCAACAGCAAAAACAGGAAGTGACGAATACGCCTGAGTCTATTTTTGTCTATTAGAGAAATAGACTTTTCAAATATTTTGTTTTCTGTAACCGAAAAGGAGCCCGTAGTGAGAGTGCCGTACATGTTTTCCTGTAATATAAGTGTATATATATGGAAAGTCAGAAGTTTAAATATGGTAATCATTGGCAAGTAAATCATTCTAATTTCATTCTCTTATGATAATGTTTTTTTAGTGTTGACTAATAATGTAAAATACAACCTGAATTTTTTTAAAGCAAGAATTGTGAGCATGGATGCATTTGTATTGAACTTGGTAAGTTGCAAAGAATTTGGATAGTTTTGTTGCTAATAATAAGCTTTTGCCATAATTCTGACTAGATGCTTGACAACTCTTGTTGGCAGAATTCCAGGAGTTAATTTTATCTGGTTGGTTCCTGGCCCAGATCCAGCTCTAAGTCCACAAAATTTCAGCCAGGTTGGGCCACTCCATAAGCTTAATGTTTGCTGTGTGTTTAAGTTCCTGGTGGAACAACCAATTGTGTACAATTGTCAACTAGCTAGATGATGATATTTGAGGTGAAATTGTAAAATTTGTAGCCAGACAGATCCATTTGTCTTTGTGTAATGCATCAATACCAATGGCAGTAAAACAGATAGTTCACATGATGCCACCACCACCGTGCTTGACAGTTTTTATCTTATTATTGTAACATGTTCTTAAAGCTTGTTTATTAAAATCACAGAAGTTGCATGTTGCATAATCAATCCACCCTGGAAAAAGAATATTTAAATGCATTAGAAATAATTAAAAATGACAAAATGTATATGACATTATTTCTCTTGAGTGTATATCTTCTTCTGACTGGAATTTTAGGTCGGTTATACATTTATTTGTATATTTACTGTATATTTGACACTGGGAATGTTTGTTTGAAATGTCCCATTCTTCTTTCAGAAAAAAACAAAACTGTTATTACTGCATGGAAAACATCCTTTATGTCCAGTATCAAACAGTATTGTCGAAATACACACAGGCAATGACCTGTTATATTGCATTACATTCATCATTATTCTGCCTAAGCCCTCTCTGTGCAACTGGATGTGCTTAGCCTGCATCTGCATCGACTGTGATGGGATTGATTTTGCTGTAAGGCTAAAAGATGAAGTGAAAAGCAAAACTGTCAGAAGTATTTCTTTCAAAAGTTTAAACTATACCCCAGCCTGACAGCACTCCTACCTCCAACATCATAATTGTGAATGAACAATGTTCATTTCCCTTCATTTCTTGTACTTTTTATTGCTCCTTATTTTTACATTTCCAACTCTGTGCCCCCCCCCCCCCGAACTTAGTTGTATTCCCTCTTAGTCATCCCCTTCACTGTACACATCTTCATTTGTCATCTTCTGCTTCTGTCATGATGGGTTTTTTTTATGTTTCTGTTCCCCCTCCCAGGCTTTCCTGCAGCTAGCGGCACAGGCACACTGCAGATCTATTTGATAGATATTAATGACAACCCCCCAGCGCTCGTACCAAGGGAGTCTCAGATCTGCGAAAGGATGAACAAGAACGTCAATGGTGTGAACATCACTGCCGCCGATGCTGACACGGATCCCAATGCTGGACCCTTTGTCTTCGAGCTGCCCAACTTCCCCAGCAGCATCCGACGCAACTGGACCATTGCACGGATCAGTGGTGAGTAGCTGTGTTTGAAAGAATAAATAAATTATGTGTTTTATCATGGATTTTGATACCATTCTTGCTAGTGTATTCCCTCTTGTAAATGTTACATGATGCAAGTAGATAACTGAAGCTGAGAAAACTTTGAAAGTGGAAATATTCTATATGGAAGTACTTTATGTATACACTAATGATGCAAGAATCCCATAACAACAGATTTTCAAGTGATTTGTTAATAAAAAATGTAATCTTCTGGAGAATAATGCAGAAGCTTGGCACACCTTTCATTTGGAAATGTACCCGCTCTGCTTGGCAGAAACACACAAACTTAGTCAGATTGGATGAGGAGCGCTGGTCCACAGCCATCTTTACTCTCCAGGCGAGCTTGACTAGGTTTGAGTCTAAACTTGTTTACTTACTCCAAGACTTCTACAAAGGTTTTGTAAAACAGCAGTATGATCCTGCCTTTACAATGTTTGGCTTTAAGGAAGAGGAAATACTAAGTGCTTGCAGTCTTTTGCACATGCGGTTTGGAATTATTCCCAAAAAGAGATTTTTTTTATGGTTTTCAATATTGTTAGTTAAATAGTAATGCATATTATATTTGTTTTCTAACAAAATCCAGTCATCCCCAATGAATTTAATAAGGCACAGGTGGATTCTAGTCATTACAGATGTGTGTCATTGACTGAAGTCTCATTATAAAACATCTAAATACACAAAGAGATGAACTAATTTTTCACTGCCATAAACAGTCTGTAGATAAAAAAAGAAACAACATTCAGTATTTCAATAAAAAACAAATCTTGATAGAATCTTATTCTTGGGGTCATTATTAGGCCCAGACCCAGGTAACTGCTGATCAAAAAGAACGCAAAGGGTAGTCTCACATTTGACCAAAAAAAAAAAAAAAAAAAGAAAAAACATCCCCAATACTTTTAGAAATATGTGCACCGACTAGACAGAAGTAGAATTTTGTGGCTGATGTGTGCCCCATCCAACCATTTAAAACAGGTATGCAGTGTTTCCATTTTTTTCCAGTTTCAGACTTATTTCAATGTAAAAGGAGCAAATATGACATTATCTGAGAGAAAACCAGAAAAAAGTAGACACTCACATCTTGTTCACTTTTAATAAGTCCCCATTAATTAAAAGTTTAAATAATAACATCTTTGGCTTTTTAGCAACAAGAAGATACAAACTGTAAATGATAATGACTCTGACACGGAGCAAAAATATGTAGTTTTAAAAAAAAAACAACACATTATTTATCTCCAACCTGGACCACTCCTTGGCCTTTTATTCAAAAAGGAAATACTGTACAACAATCATCATATAAGGCTGTTCTGACATACGTTTACAGTTGTTTCAGGTGGAAAACTGACAAAGACAGATCTTTTAGGAGCTAAAGAGTTTATGCTAGCCCTGCTAACGCTATTAAGTTCAACAGTAATTTAAGGAACATGTTTGAAAGGTTAGCAATCACTCTCAGACACTCTTCAAATTAATTTAAAATGAACTAATTCATGTAAACACTTCTTTGCTTGCTTACATTGGAATCCACTCATTGTGGTGCCTTAGTGGGGAAGTTGAATTTCTATTTTCATTCTTTCATTGTATTTCATTCTATGTTTTTTGTTGGCCCTTGTGGCCTATGCCTCTGTCCCCTCAGGTCTAGGAACTTGAGTTGGGTTCTCAGTTGGCTTCCCAATTTTTGTATAAATGAAAGACCTACTCATCTAATGTTCTTACTTTAAACATAGTGTGATTTCAAACAACATAATTAGGATTCCTAGAGAGAGAGCTTTGCTGAGAAAAGCGTTTAATTCATGTTTCAGTGTCATTTAACCATATTTACAATGCTGAAAATATCAATATTCCAAGGTATCTATACTCTTGTATATAACTTTTAACCTTTTTACTGTTTTCATAACTTGAAAATTATAGCTGCTGTTAGACATTTCTTTCAAAGTCATTATACCCTAACACATTTTCTTCCCTCTTCCCTTTGCTTAGGTGATTATGCCCGTCTGGCTCTTCGGTACCAGGTTTACTTAGAACCAGGAATGTACGAGGTCCCTGTCATTGTGTCAGACTCGGGCAACCCTCCGTTGTCCAACAGGTCCGTCATCAAAGTCAAGGTGTGTCCATGCGATGAAAATGGAGACTGCACCACACTTGGTGCCATCGCGGCTGCTGGTTTGGGAACTGGTGCCATCATCTCCATCCTAATCTGCATCATCATACTGCTCTGTGAGTGTTCCTAATGAACTCATTAACTGATACCTTGATGCTCCTAAAGATATCCAAATATTTAGATATCCACGCAAAAGCTTAGTTCTGAGAACACCCATACACTTTCCAAACTGCAATACAAGAAATTGGATGATGGTTTATAAAATATGAACATCTCAGTTCCTGGAATCATTCACAGTGTTTGTTTTCTTCTCTGGAAGAGTAAATATCTTGTGGTGTTTACCTCGCCAATTTTATTTCAAGGCACTTTGTTTATTGTTTTTTATATTAATGATCTACTGTTTCATAACTGCTGTGACTACCAACCAAGTCCTGAAAGTCCCGAATGCCTTCATGACTTTATGCTATTTGTTTGTTTGTTCCAGCCTTGATTCAATACATTCTGAAATTTCTTTTTGCAAAAATGCTGTAAAAACCCACATAGTTTCAGAAATTGAAATTAGGTAAGTCTAATACATATAGCAATAGAAACTGAAAAGAACGATTATTAACAAAGAGAGCAACAATTCCGCCCAAAGTGAACAAGACGCTAGGCTGAAAGATATTTGTGCCTTGGTGCGATCAGATATGAATGAGCTATCAATTTAATTCTACTGTAACTCCTGTTAACATCACATTCTTTATGAACTGACAAATCCACCTGATGATCCCTCAGTTATTTCTGTATAGAACAACTACATCACACTGAGGCCTATGGTGCAAAAAACAAATTCAGGTAAACATAAGTCAAACATTTTTGTTACCTGGAGTCATAACATAGGTATTCTTCTTTAACAGTGTCTCTGTTACAAGCTACTGAATAAAGAAGCCTGGGTCCAGAAATGTAAAGCACACATCACAATAAGTAAAAATGTTGGCATTTTTCAGCTTACAGCATAAAATGGGAACTTGACAAATAAAACAACTTGTTTTGAATTCTGAAATTCCAGCACTTCTTTATGTATTCCTCTCATGATTCCTATGTTATTCAAACTTTATCCCACTCCACTGAAAAGAGTGAACCCTGATCGGTTCATACAAATCTACAGATCAGCTAAGAGGCGCAAGTTATACATGCATGATTCACAACTAAGCCCATTACCTGCAATAAATACTGAAGATGCAATGTTCAGAGTTTTCTGGCCAATTTATGATCTTAAGACTTAGAACTATTTTGTAAAGGTCTGACCAGCCAATATTGATTTTAGCTAATTCTGATCTGTTTTGATATAATTTATGAGCATTCATAATATTTCTTGAACCAAAGGAGAGTTGCTGTAAAAATGTGTTTTAATAATAAAGATATTTAATGTTGACATTTTAAACTGCCTTTAGCATCTTACCTTAACCTTACTGGTTAAACTGCCAAACTGTAAACAGCATTCTCGGTTTGTACAGAATATAGACTCTTAACTTAAATTTTCACTGTTATAAACACTCTGTAGATATAAAAGAAACAACATTTAGTATGTCAATAAAAAATAAATTTGGATAAAAGGTTATTCTTGGGGTCAGTATTAGGGCCAGACCCAGGCCTCATCAAAAAGAACACAAAGAGCTGTCTCACAATTAAGCAAAAAAAAAATAACAAAAAGCTCTCTATCAACCCCAATACTTTTGGGAATATATTTTGTGGACCGACTAGACAGAAGTAGAACTTCGTGGCAGGTGTGCGCCCCATCCAACCATTTATCTTAACTTAATAGATTCCATAATAGCATCGCTAAAGGCTCATGTTCCATCACAGGCAAAGGTTGAAAGCTCAAAATGATAAAACAGACAAACTTTGGTGTAATTTCTTCAGCCTTCCTGGTATCTGCTAAGATTGCCTCCAAGTCAAGTCACCTTTTCGCCAGTTTGACAAAACATTCCCAACATTGATATCAACTTATTTCCCTTATTTTCTTTTCTAAAAATGACTGCTGCAGAATGACCAAAAGTGCAGGTGTGCAAAATGACAAAGGAGCAAATCAACTGGCACCAAGAATCTGGAAATAACAGCCAACGTGCATCCATGCAAAATACGTATGTTTTGTTCTTCGCCTGTCTTAATTTATAAACCCCTAACTGATGCTGAAAACAGCTAACTTTGAATCTTCTTCCTGCAGCAACAACTTTGACACAAGAAATAGCTGTGGTTACCAAAACGTGTTAGCACTTAGAAATTGTGCATTAATAAAATCTTAGAAACTCAAACATCGCACATTTGATTTTTCACTGTGGTCAAGTAAAATCAAGGTAAAAATCGTCCAAACCAGAATTTCTGGGTGCATTTCCTGTAAAATAAACAGATTTTGAAAGTATCAAATAGACAATCGAGCTAAACATGCATGTTTGTTGCAAAATCAAGATCAGGTATTTAACATACAGGTCCTTCTCAAAATATTAGCATATTGTGATGAAGTTCATTATTTTCCATAATGTCATGATGGAAATTTAACATTCATATATTTTAGATTCATTGCACACTAACTGAAATATTTCAGGTCTTTTATTGTCTTAATACGGATGATTTTGGCATACAGCTCATGAAAACCCAAAATTCCTATCTCACAAAATTAGCATATCATTAAAAGGGTCTCTAAACGAGCTATGATCCTAATCATCTGAATCAACTAGTTAACTCTAAACACCTGCAAAAGATTCCTGAGGCCTTTAAAACTCCCAGCCTGGTTCATCACTCAAAACCCCAATCATGGGTAAGACTGCCGACCTGACTGCTGTCCAGAAGGCCACTATTGACACCCTCAACCAAGAGGGTAAGACACAGAAAGACATTTCTGAATGAATAGGCTGTTCCCAGAGTGCTGTATCAAGGCACCTCAGTGGGAAGTCTGTGGGAAGGAGAAAGTGTGGCAGAAAACACTGCACAACGAGAAGAGGTGACCGGACCCTGAGGAAGATTGTGGAGAAGGGCCGATTCCAGACCTTGGGGGACCTGCGGAAGCAGTGGACCGAGTCTGGAGTAGAAACATCCAGAGCCACCGTGCACAGGCGTGTGCAGGAAATGGGCTACAGGTGCTGCATTCCCCAGGTCAAGCCACTTTTGAACCAGAAACAGCGGCAGAAGCGCCTGACCTGGGCTACAGAGAAGCAGCACTGGACTGTTGCTCAGTGGTCCAAAGTACTTTTTTCGGATGAAAGCAAATTTTGCATGTCATTCGGAAATCAAGGTGCCAGAGTCTGGAGGAAGACTGGGGAGAAGGAAATGCCAAAATGCCAGAAGTCCAGTGTCAAGTACCCACAGTCAGTGATGGTCTGGGGTGCCGTGTCAGCTGCTGGTGTTGGTCCACTGTGTTTTATCAAGGGCAGGGTCAATGCAGCTAGCTATCAGGAGATTTTGGAGCACTTCATGCTTCCATCTGCTGAAAAGCTTTATGGAGATGAAGATTTCATTTTTCAGCACGACCTGGCACCTGCTCACAGTGCCAAAACCACTGGTAAATGGTTTACTGACTATGGTATCACTGTGCTCAATTGGCCTGCCAACTCTCCTGACCTGAACCCCATAGAGAATCTGTGGGATATTGTGAAGAGAACGTTGAGAGACTCAAGACCCAACACTCTGGATGAGCTAAAGGCTGCTATCGAAGCATCCTGGGCCTCTATAATACCTCAGCAGTGCCACAGGCTGATTGCCTCCATGCCACGCCGCATTGAAGCAGTCATTTCTGCAAATGGATTCCCGACCAAGTATTGAGTGCATAACTGTACATGATTATTTGAAGGTTGACGTTTTTTGTATTAAAAACACTTTTCTTTTATTGGTCGGATGAAATATGCTAATTTTGTGAGATAGGAATTTTGGGTTTTCATGAGCTGTATGCCAAAATCATCCGTATTAAGACAATAAAAGACCTGAAATATTTCAGTTAGTGTGCAATGAATCTAAAATATATGAATGTTAAATTTTCATCATGACATTATGGAAAATAATGAAATTTATCACAATATGCTAATATTTTGAGAAGGACCTGTACACATGCAATGCCATGTGTAATATCCACTGCAATCTGAAGTATGCTAAAAAACTATTTAAAAAGTTTAATGTAAAGGCTGAGGTTAAAGCGGGAGATTATTTTGCAGCTTGTGAGAAACAATTGCATCAAATGTTTTTTTTTTCGGACAAAAAGACTCCGAAGGACTAGACAGAAGATTGTTATTGGATATTGAGGTTTTTCCTTGTTATTTCAAGTGTCAAGGTTTTTACAACTAAAGCGCAACAATAAGCCAGGATGAATCAAACCCATATTATTGTAGTTTTGGCAATACCTACAGTGAGGCCCATAATTGTGCAAAATGAAATGAAATTAAAGTGGGATGCACATTATTTGTATTTTAGAAATTCTTTCAACTTGAGCTTTTAGCTTTACATACTGCTGTGCCTTGGTGCTGTGTATAGATCCCTTAGCAAGGCTGAAAACATCCCTTTATCAATAAGTAAAGGAGTCAGTTGATTTTGTATGGTTGCAGCACACCCTGCAGCTGTGAAAGATTCCTCTGTGTATCATTGCAGGCATGGTTCTGTTGTTTGTGGTGTGGATCAAGCGCAGGGAGAAGGAGAGGCAGACAAAGCAGTTGCTGATTGACCCTGAAGATGACGTCCGAGACAACATACTCAAATACGACGAGGAGGGGGGAGGAGAAGAGGACCAAGTGAGAGCTTGAGAATGACACACCACACATACATGATGTTTGTGTTTATGCTTACCCTGCTTATATGTCTGTGCCTCTTTGGATGTGCAGGACTACGACTTGAGCCAGCTGCAGCAGCCCGACTCTTTAGAGCACATCATCAGCAAGCCGCCTGGCGTACGCAGAGTTGATGAGAGGCCCATAATCCCAGAGTCCCAGTACCCCATCAGACCAGTTGTGCCCCATCCTGGAGACATTGGGGACTTCATCCATGAGGTGAATTTAGAGACACTCGTACATCTGGCATGCACAAAATGTTTGTTAGTTATTAAGTTGTTTATCGCACAGTGAACTAGCTTCTCAGTCATGCTTACACCTGACATATAATGCGATTTGTAATTTTTGCCTGTTTTTCGTTAGGGGGACAACAACAACTAGTTTTCTTTCACTTCTCAGCCACCCTACCCACCAACTGCTCACAAATACCTACTGTCACAAACACAGGAAACTCTGATGCTGGCACATTTATGCGAGAAAATGCTGATTGACAGACTCGTGACAACGCGTTCACACTCGAGAGGTGTTGGCAGCTGTTCAGCTTTGATCCATCCAGCCTTGACTCTCTCTCTGTCTGTCTCTCTCACACACACATAAACTCACCTGATCTCGCTCCAGCAGTCCGATTAAACTCAAACAAAGCAAACACATGGTGTTTTTGCTACGTTCTGAATCCACAGGGGTTAAGGCATTTTAGGCTTTTCTCATTATTTCTTTCAAGTTTACAAGGTTTGTTCTCCTCACCTGCTTCAGCCGAGGTTAATGGCCCTCATTTGTCATTTTTTAAACAAATGTAGTTAATGAAAAAAATATATATTTTTTGGGGGAAAAAAAATGCATTTTTAGGGAAAAAAAACTATTTTAACAACTAAATAAACAAAAATACTTTGAATGCATGTACAGCTTTTAGCTAAATGTTTATACCCCTTTTTTATTGACTTTACATTTAAACCACAGACTTCAGTCTATTTCTCTGGGATTTTCAGTAAAAGTCAAACCTAAAGTTCCATTAGTGCACAGATTTTTAACTGGATTTAGGTCGGGACCTGTACTGGGCCATTCAAACACATGAAGAGGCTGTGATCTAAACCATTCCATTGTCGGTCTGGGAGTATAGTTTGGGCTGTTGTCCTGCTGGTAATTCTTTGCCTTGGTCTCAAGTCTATTTTCAGCATCTAACAGGTTTTCTCCCAGGATTGCCCGGTATTTAGCTCCATCCATTTCCTATCAATTCTGAACAGCTTACCTGTCTTTATCACACTGTTTTTACTCTAATGTTCTCTAATAAATCTCAGGGGTGTTCACATAGCAGCTGGATTTATATAGATATTACATTGCACACAGATGGACTCCTTTTACTAAGTAGCTCGTTTAAAAACAAATGAAAACCATCTATCCCTTTTCTTCTGCTTCACAAGTATTTGCCAATTTAGGTTGATCTGTCACATAAAATCCACATAAAATCCATTGACTTTTGTGGTTGTAATGTGACAAAATGTGGAAAAGTTCAATGGGTATGAATACTTTTGCAAAGCACAGTAGTTTTTGACATAGTATGTTGTAATATATGCAGTCCCACCGACATATGGCTTGTTAAAAAGGCTTTGTTCCAGACAAATTTGTACCACCTACCATAAATACGGAGCAGAACTAGAAGGAGCATTATGAGAAGCTGCCTGAAGTGCCTGTAATGGAGCTTTGATCAGCTATTTTTACTGCACATCCATACCCAGAATCCATAAAAAGATTTCTGCTAAGCTTTTACACTTTTTGCACCAAACTCTCCAAAAGCTGAACACTTAATTTGAAAACTTATGAGTCATCTCAGAAACATTTTGGTTGGGAGCTAGAGACCTAAAAACTGGAGGGGAGGTTATAAAAAAGTTCAGTGCAGCTGGTTTTTGCATGAATCCTTCTAGTTTCTAGTCTTATGTTAGTCTTTCGCATTAGCCTTGGCACTCAGTATTGTCTAACATCCCCTTCTGCCAGCATTCCATATTAATTAATATGACTGGAAAAATCCTCCTTCTTCTACAAAGTGCTCACTGTTCTGGGCCGTAGTTCCCTTTCTCTGAACGTCTTTGCAGCCATGTCATTCCCACACTGAATGAAAACAAGTTTGTGGCATGAAATTGTGGCACAATTGCCAATACATTGGCTACTGCAAGTCTGGCATGATTCATTTAATTTTTTCCCACCACATTTTGCTGTCTGAAATGGAAAACTCTGGGAAACACAGTTCCCCAGTTTAATCTCCCCTGGGTTATAAATAAAGGCATGCAAAATTATCTGTCTTTGTCAGTCCTGTAAAGGACTGCCAACTTGTCTCACCTCTGGCCCTGTGACAGCAAAGACAGGCTCAATTCTACCACAAACCTGAACAGGAGGCAAAAACTGGTAGGTACAAAATGGCGTCAAAATTGGCAGAGAGGCAACTTGACCCAGAGTTGTTTAAAACAAATTAACCTGAAAATGATACAACTTTATATTAGTGAATAACAATTAGAGATTCACGATGGAGGGACACAGCCAACAGCCTACACCAACATAACTTCGACGTAGTAACATGGAAACTAAAAAAGAGCCTCTTGTGAAAGTGAATACTTTTATTACTGCTTTTCCCATGCTTTATAAACAAAAATCAGCTAAAACGGCAGGTCCATCTTTTAGTGTTTGACTGCTCTTAGGATTTCTTTTTTCTCAAACTTCACAGTGATATTCCCTCTGCTTCTATCACCTACATATAGTCACGGCAAACTCTATTCATTGCAGCAGTTTTTCTCTCCTTTAAAAGAACTTTTTATATAATCTTTTTACGGTTTTTATAAGTGTTTAGTCGACCTGGACGTCATTAATCATCAGGTCAATCATCATGACCAGTTTGTCTTATTTTCATATGTCATTGTATCCCTATCAAATATGTAAAGACTATATTTAACTTTTTTGCTTTTTCTGCCTTTCTGTCCTCTTTAGGGTCTGCGGGCTGCAGACAATGACCCCACAGCCCCACCGTATGATTCCCTGCTTGTTTTTGACTATGAGGGCAATGGCTCCACCACTGGTTCAGTCAGCTCGCTCAACTCTACCAGCACAGGAGACCAGGACTATGACTACCTCAACGACTGGGGACCCCGCTTCAAGAAGTTGGCTGACATGTACGGGGGTGGGGATGAAGACTAAAAATCCAACCCCGTCTCTCACACACACACACACATGCACCCTTGACCCGTCAGCTGGCCTGCCAAGCTCTGTCTCTAAAACACAATGGGGCTATTAAACCCTTCTTCAACACGTTAAAAATGACATGATCACAGGACCAATCAACCAATCTAATAACCCACCACAGAGGGCGTGTGTCACTTCCAGGTGATCTTCTCAACCGGCTCCTGCTCTAAGCCTGTCTAAGACAGTAATGGAAGCTCTGATTTGCAGGCTTGGTGTCGTATCTACTCTCAAACTCTTTGGTTACTTTGATTACTTTATTTTAGGTCTGGTTTTATTTCAGTTTCTGTTGCCTTTTCTTGTCCTCAGTCTTGTTTGATTCAGACGATTCCTTTTTCCTGAGGGATTTCACTTTTCCCTCGCTGTCAGCCCACCTGCCTGCCTCTTTGAAGGAGCTTTAGGTTGAGCTACATGCTTTGTCTGAGGCAAACAAAAGTGAGAAAAAAAGGTAACACAGATATGAAAGTCCTCTTTACATGGAGGGCCCTCATTCATTCTTTCCTGAACTTGAATTACTTAGAACAGAAGCACTGTTGTTTAAAAAAGTGCCTTCAGTGGTGCGTTTCTTTTACAGACTCCTGCAATCTCAGGATTGGTTGCCATTCTCTGGACCTACAGGCCCCGACATGACCCCAGACCCTTTAATTCAGACCTACCTTGTTATTCCTCCCGTCCGGCAGGGCCGCAGTATCGGTGGGAGATGTCAGTGCTGGTTTGAGAGGAGCAGCGACTGGCTTTAGAGGGCCATTCATTCAGACATACTGTACATAGGCCTACAGTGTGTCTCTAGGTAATGGACAAATCATTAGGTATTTTGAGTCAGACGTACCTGTGCTCCTAAATCACAGTTAGCTAGAATGTGATTGCTGAAATCACAGAAACATACGAAGAGACTGTCTTAGAAAATAAATGCATTGTCTTTGTTTCTTGTAGCAACAGCAGCTGTGTTTGTTTTGAGCTCTCTGTGTGTAAGAGATTGGGCTTGTTACTAAATCTGAAGGTTGCCAAGTCAAATGTGTTATGTCTGCAATGTTACTGGGTATGAAGAACTTATGAAGATTACCTTTAAGATCATCTAACATTTGCATATTTAATCTTCTGGTCAAATTTGCAATTTGTGTGGAAAACATGTTGTGGAAGTATAACAGCGAAAGTTACAAATATAACTCAAGGACCAACACAGAAGTGCGAATTTGTCCTTTCTGTATTCTGAGTTTTTACTTTAGTTAGCTCAATTTTATTATCCTATAAACGTTTGACTTAAAATTTAGATTCTGGACTCAGAAGTTAGAGATGCACAGATTAATTGTTTGATTTTTAGCTTGTGCTCCTGACTGGTAAGGTCGGGACAAAAATCAGCAAGACTCTTAAATGTGGAAGTTGTTAATGGGGAAAGAAGACTGAAAGTTAGCTCTTTGAGTACCAATGAGAATTTTAAAAATGAAGTCAATGAAAGCGAAATATGTGTAAGAAGCTATTTAAAAGGTAGGGTTTGTTCTACAGAGACATATCGGCTGTTCTTTCTGGCTGCATGTTGCTTCCCCGTCATTTAGGATTTTTACAGTTTTGTTTTTTACATACACAACTTGTCTGGGTTCAAAAATTAGCAGTTTGCCACAGGTAGTCATTTTATCACACCCTTGGGGATTTATGTCAAACTGGCTAAGCGACGAATTCATATCAAATCTGACTTCAGCAGACAACAGGAAGGCTAAAAAGCATACATTGAAGTAACTCAATTTCATCCTATTCAACGTTTAACCATTTTGACTGTAGATCATGCTGGATTTGGAAATGTTGGCATACTTTTGTAAATTTATTAAATTTAAACTAAGCTTACGCGTTATTCAGGGACTACACTTGAAGCCTACTGTTCACAGTTATTGTTGATAACTGCTTTAATTGCAAACAAATGAGTTGCTAAAGGACTTGTAAAATGTCAGCTCCCTTATCAATTTTTCTTTGTTGCAAAACCCGCTCTGACACACAGGGCGACGTCTCTTCTGCTTCTAATATATGTGGTTATTTTCAAATCATGGCAGGAAGGCTGGAAAAAAATACACTGTTATTGACATCTCTTACAGAGGAAAAGACTAAAGTCTGTATTGGCAGGTCAAGACAAGATTGGTGCATCTCTAACAGTAACTGTGGGGAAATAAGCCAGGGCCAGGAACCAGCTCTCTTTAAGCGGTGTTACCTTTATTAGAAATGTTTGTCTGGAAAATCCTGACATTAAGTTTAAGAGATTTTAAGAAAGGTAGATACGTGTGACGTTTGTGTACTTTGGTAATGAGGCACTTCTTAATGTATTTGCTGCAGGCCTGTGAGCATTGTAAACTTATTTTGTAGCACATCAGGAACTGCTGGAGATGTAGTTTGCTTATTACATTGTTTGAATATTCAAAATATTTCACAAAGGTACAGGGAGATGCTGATCAATAACATAAGTAATTCAGATGCTGGTAGGTTTGTACTGGTTTTTACTGATAACTCACATGAAGAGCTAAAAAGGGCAGCAAATGTAAAGGAATAATCCGTTTTTTTAATGTTTCGCTTAACCTGTTCAGGTTTTATTCAACAAGATTTAGATGTTTTAACAAAATAAGACAAGTAGGTCGGCATGAGCTGGTTTGAGATTTTCACAATATAATGTCCTTGAGGAAACGTAAATAACAAGTTTTTACTGTATCATGGTATTTACACAAAAATTTAAAACCAAACTGTATTCAATTATTTAATTGCTTTTATGAGAAAAAACTAGGTTACTAATATTCCTGCTTCTGCCAAAATAATATATTCATTTAGTTGTATTGATGTTTTTACTTATTTCCTTGATTATTAATTCATTCATTTGTTCTTCTATGTTAGGTGTCCTTGGGTTTTAGAAAGGTGCCATTAAATAAAATTTATTATTATCTATACCATACTTTATTTTGATGCATAAATTTAAGCAAAACATTTCAATAAACACAGCATGATTTTACTAGCAGTTTTAGCCAATAGGCTTGTTGCACACAATATTAGCCCTTTTTGCTATTTTTCATAGATGAACAGAAGTGTAATAATATATTAGCTGCTTAAATAATTGGACCATCTGCTCGGTTAAAATCTGAAGCTGGCTTCCTAACTTCACATCCTGCTCATAGCTTGTCAATAAGGGGAAAGTGTAGTAGCCTCCATTCAGCCAGCAAACAGCCATGCGCAGCAACAGGTGGGGGAGGGATATTACTTTGGTCACTTCTGGAATTCCTCTCCAATCTCCTTTAAAGGACTTTGTAAAAACAGCATGACAGATAGTTTTAGCAGCTTTGAAACCTTGGCACACCTTGATACCGGTAACCAGCATGTGGCTACAAGTATGTAGAATGATTAAAAATGGACTGTTGAGAAAAAAAATTAATATTTGCCTGTAGATGTATATTGAAGGTGGAGAGCTTGATTTGACTATAAAAAACTAAAAGAACAACCAATCCAGTGTAAATAAAAAGGTCAACAGGGTCACTTTGGTTCAATTCACAGGCTGATAAGTATAAATTGCTGCTTATAGAATCCAGAAACAGTGATCATTAGGATAGCCACCAGCTCAGATATGAGAACAGAGAGAGATGTTTCCACAGCTCACTTCTAGATAAACTCTTATCTGTGTGACTGCCTCTTAGCCTGAAGAATATCCTCACAAAATAAACACAGCTGTTAGTTCCTACTTGTGATTCTTTCTGACATATAAATGTTGTAAATATGGAACCTTTTTATACATGTGGTGACATTAGTTTATCTGTGCAGTCTTTTTTTCCACTATAGTTTGGTTTCAAATGAATACTTGGCAAATTATATTTCACAAAAAGCCATGTGCGTTTACTAGAATTTGTATAAATCTGTACAGACTGACAGCCATACTTGTATTGCATCATCGTGGCGAGAGGGTTCCACTCCAAACCAACCTGTACAGTACACACACACTCCTCTAGGCCTTACTGTATATATGAGAGTGTTCTATATTATATGAGCCCATTCTGCAGTGTTTTAATTCAGCCGAATAGCAACACTATGACTGATGACCATCCTCTCTCCAAAGAAAAAAAAATGTAGTGCTGGTGTTCTATAATCCGACATTCAAATCAGATTCTGGGCCCAACGAAAAAGGGCAGCCAAGCTTTATAAACTGTGTTACATTTAGATACGTGACACATTGTCATTATGATACTGAATGTTTTCAGACTGTTAGCAGCAAGGCACCGATGCATAGACTGAAACTTGACCCCATTGATATTCAATATATAAGGCAAAATAAAGAAGATCCTGTTACATTCCTGGTCCATTTGTCATATTGACACTCTCTTGCTTATGTAAGGGGAGAATTCACAAATGAAAACCAAGAAGGAACAACTGCACTGCCAAAGTTCAACCCTGAGTTCGGTCTGACGCCTGGGGTTACTCAAAGAACACCTGGTCACTGCTGGCTGTTCAGGACTCTTTATAACCATGGACACAGACCTGAAGGGTGATTCTAAAATATGCCAAACTTTGGTTCCACTATGGCCTGACTCCCAAATATGGGCAGCAGGCTTTCACATGAGTCCTCCCACTATTCAAGTCCAAGTGTACATAATGTAATATTTGCTTGAAGCTAAACAGACCATGTTAGGCAAGCTGTAACTGTACAATTGGAGCTTTTTGCATGCGTCTTTTTTATAATGGGCAGATGAGTTCTACTACAGCAACCATTGCAACAATTCAAAAACTGTGCAGCCTGCATGACGGAGGCTGGAGTCCAGATGGGACTCTGGTGTACACATATTGTTTCAAATGAAGGAGAGAAAAAAAAAGCTGAAAAAAAAATATTGCACAGGTACCAAGTCAAACGACTTTTTTGTAAATTGCCAACAGCACAAAAATTTTATATTGTTGTTTGTACCTTTTTTTTAAAAGAAAGGAAAAAACAAAGGGAAGGAGTCTGTTATTTCGAGCGTGTGTTTATAGTGCCACTGCAATCTTGGTTTTCAGAAATACCATACAGTACATGCACAGCCTTGCAGATAAACCTTGTAATATAGACGCTGAGCCAGAGATTCCCTGTCAGCATCATGTGTTATAAATAAAAAATTCCCCACTTTGTAAGAACACAGCATCTTGTCTTTTCTATGTCGCCTGCTGCTTGCTGCAAGCAATGCATTTCATCTAACTGTTACTTAAGCGCTTATGTGATGCAGAGCATTTTGTTAACCTTAAATTAACATGGTTAACCAAAATGTTTTCTTATTTTCACCCTGTAAAAGTATTCACACCCCTTGCATGTTTCTGTATTTTTTCACATTACAATCATAAACTTTGATCTTTTTTATTTGGATTTTATGTGATAAACCAACACAAAGAGCATAACTGTGAAGTGGAAGGAATACATGTTTTCCAATTTGCTTTACAAATAAAAATCTAAACTGTTGGTGTGAATATGTATTTAGCCCTCCTTTCTCTGAGTCTCCACTTCAACAAATTACTTTCACAGGCTGTTTAAGTAGTAAATAGACTCTGCTTGCGCGTAATTTAATCTCGGTGTAAATACTGCTTTATTGGGCCACAGAAATCAGTTGGAGAGCATTTGCGAACAAACAGCAACATGAAGACCAAGGAATTCATCAAGAAGACAAGGGATAACCTTATGGAGACGTTTAAAGCAGGGTTAGGTCAAATCTGGCCTTTATGGAGGAGTGGCAAGAAAACAGCATGTGTTGAGAGAAAGTTAGGTTTGCCACAAACCATGTAAGGAACACAGCAAACGTGAAAAAATGCTATAGTCAGATGAGACCAAATTGAAATTCCTGGCCTACATTAAAATGTTAAGTGTTGTGAAGATCTAACACTACATTACACTAAACACACCATTCATAACGTAGAACATCATGCTGTGAGGAAGGATTTTTTCAGCAGGGACAGGAAATTTGGTCAGAGTTGATGGGTAGATGGATGGAGCTAAATACAGGCCAGTTATGGAAGAAAGCTTGCTCCTGGGGCAAAGGTTCACCTTGCAGAAAGAGAACTGCCCTCAATATACAGGAAATTCCTCCTTGTTAGAATGACCCAGTCAAAGTTCAAACAGAAATCTAACTGAAAATCAGTGGCAAGACTTGAAAATGTATGTGTACAGACAGCCTTGACACTTCATATAAATGAGCTTGATCTATTTTATGAAGTATAATAAACAATTTGAGTCTCTAGATTTGCAAAGTTGGTAGAGACATACTCCAAAGGAGATGCACCTTTAATTGAAGCAAAATGTTGTTGTACAATGTATTGAGTATAGGGTGTTGAACACACTTTGCAAATAATTTATTCTTTTTCTTCAATATTTCAATTATGCCCAATGTGTGTTGGTCTATAACATACAATCTGAATGTGATACATTGAAGTTTTAGATTTTGACATGACAAAATGTCAACAGGTGTTAAGTGGTGAATACTTTTGCAAGGTACTATAGAATATAACTTTAGTTGAATTATGCAATCAAAACCTTTAGAAATACAACAATATAGATCATATTTTAGTTACTTCTTACAGTTAAATACATAAAACTCCAGATATTTTTTATTTGCTTGTAGGAACTACAAAAGTTTGTTTGACCTTAAACCTAATGATGTGTATGTGAGTCATTGTATTACATTTCTGACTGACCCTTACCTTTAAATTGAACTGAAGTAGTTTGATCTTCATATGTAAATTATGTTGTTTTAGTAATCCCTAAACAGACATCTTACAGGAAGCAGTCCTCTAATGTAAGAATTAAAATCCAAGGAAATTGGAAATTCTGATGTACTACTTCGTGCAACAGTTAAATATGCTGATTATTTGTTGGGATTCATATTGAAAATTTGTTTTAGTTCTAGCCATGACCAAACATAAAGCTAAATTGATCAGCACAATTAAGGCTATTCATGCGTCAGATGTCTTCCAAGCTGAAATAATAAGGCATCTCCTTGCTGAGGCAGATGAAAAGCAGGAGGTTTGAAAAATGGACAAAATGGTGCCTAATTTTCTCCCTCAATCTATTGCAAGTTTGGTCATGATGAAAAACAAATAACGATGTTTTAAAGATGCAAATAAGAGTGTTTTTTGTTCGGAAAATTAAAATTTTTTATCAAAATTGTCCACAGTATTATTTTTTATATTATTGTCTGCTTTTTAATTTGTTCTACATCTCGTATGATGCAGTACATAAAACAAAACTACACACCAAATTTTCTTATCTATTATATGTGACACCGGGAAACAGCATTTGTTAATTATTAGTATTTATTTGACAAGGACAATGCACAGTAATCAAGTAAAGTAAATGTGCCAGAGTTAGCCAAGGCAAAGGCTATTTTTCACCAGTTGTTCTTGAACAGGTGTTACAAAGTCACCCTACAAAACCAACAACAACATGCAATATAACAAGATGGAGTAAGTGAAAGATAATCAGTATGAAATTCCATCAACATTTAAAACCTTAGAATTGGTGAAAAGACAAGAGTTATAAATAGAGTAAAATAAAGTTTCAAACTTTTATACATTTTAATTGCCATAGGCCAGAGATGTTCAAAAGTAATTTTTTTTTTTCAAGTAAGGTCTCATGTTTGAAATAAACATGTTCTCATCAAATTTATGACAGATTATTATTATTATTATTAATGATGTTTCTGTTTTGAACTGATAACTACGGTGCCCGCAAGGGGACATGGGGAAACTTTTTTCTTTTGCGTTCCCACGCAATACTTTTTGCATTCTCGCAATACTTTTGCATTCGCTCGCAAAAGTTGTTAATCACCTTGAGAAAGCTGTGCATTTTGGAACAGCAGCACAAATGACAAACTGCTCACAGAACATTTCCTATGCAGGTTACTAATGCAAGCACTAATGGCGTGCAAAAAAAGTACATATCGTGGAGCAATAATAAGCAAATAAGGTGTCACAGATGTGGTTTTGTGCAGTATTATTGTCCAGTGTTCAGACGTTTGACAGTTTGTGAATAACAACTGTCTTTAAGTCTGATTGAAGATCCTTTTATTTAAGGCCCATTTCAAAATAAAACTCAATAAATCTCAAAAACAGGTGTAATGTTTGTTCCAATTTTGCAGTTATCTGGTTTGAAAACTATCCCACAAAGTATTGGGAGATAACTCAAAGACTATTGCATGGGAACGCAAAAGAAAAAAAAAACAATCTCCATGTCCCTTCACAGGCTCCATAAATTTTGAAAAAATTTATATAAGTTATCATTGTTTAGTTTAAATCATGTTTATGTCTGACGTTCTACTATAGTTAAGATGATTCCTATGATTGTTTTTTAGTGTCAAAAAGTGTTTGTGGAAGGTTAAGGAATGCGGTCTGGAGTGGATCAATCCCTGGACATGACAAATGTATACCATATATGGGAATGACTATTCTTTTAGGTTGAAATCTCTGTAAGAATTGGTTGAACCAATTCCCGCTTTTTGCTTGTAGGAATGTGAGTTGTAAATAAAAGGCTGGTGCAAGGATTCTCCCTTTGTGAGAAGGAAGTCGCTGTTCTACAGAGGACTGTCTCACCCTTGCAAGTCAAACTTACTTGGTTCACCTTGTATCTTATTTTACACTTGTCTGTTATCATCTTTCTAACTCTAACATTTCCTTGGTCCTTCGAGCCGGAGCGCTAGAAATCTGCCGCCCGGGGCCCAGCGGTGCGTGTGGGGTTTCAGTCTGTGCAGCCTTCAGAACATCTTGAGAACGAAAATCCTGCACAGTGAATTCTGTGTTAGTAACCGCCGAATTGACCGAGGAGGACCAGGAGGGTGGATCAACGCGTTCCAACAGACAGTTTGAACGAACGCACAGGTAAGACAGAACCAACTAAGTATATAAAGAGAAATAAGCAAGCTGGTAAGCTTGGTGTTAGCGCTAGATAAGTACGTGAGCCGGTATGCTCGGCGTTTAACAGAACTGCAGTTTTTGAAGAGGCCTGATAATAAACGGGTGAATGCAGAATCACATGATTCACTCCGTGAGACAACCCAAAACCTTGCCGGTGTTAACATAAAGTTGTTGACTGCTGAGGTGTATGGTGGGGAATTCTGATTTGGATATTAGGTGCCATCAAATCTCAGTCTAAAACCCCTGCAATTTCCGAGAGTAGCACTCAATGCGGAAAACCGGATCAAAACTAGGTGTTTGATCTAGAAGCCTGTTTTCCGGGAGATGTTGGGGGCCCGTTAAGGAATTCTGTTTTGATTTGATGGTAGGCTACAAAAATATATAAAAACAATACTCCCGTTATATAGATAAATATATATAAATAGAGCGGAGTTTGAATAATAATAATAAACTAGAGTAAACAGGATAAAAGTATATATAATAAAGCACAAAGAATCAAATAAATAGCGCTAATATAAATTAATGGAAGTAGAACTCAGTTCTTAACAATAGTTTTTAATAGATAAAAAAAAAAACTTTTAAAATGGGAAACTGCGTCCAGAAGCAGCCCCCGTTAGAAGGAGATGCAAAGTTTATGAACTCAAAATATCCAGATACAGTAAAAAAATCTCGCTAAATGGTAGAAAGATTAATTTCTTTAAAGGAGGTTTTTCTGTTCCTCCTTGTACCCATTTGGTACAGACACTAAAACTGAAAGTCAAACTTATATAGCAGAATCCAGAGAAGAAGATAACGACGCTTGTGTATTAAGGGGGAGGGGCAGGCAACCACAACCCCAGGGCGCTGCTGCAGCTGCGACTGCCCTGAACCCTTAGTGCCAGTGGAACAGATAATCCACGATTTACGGTGTTGTGGGAAATGTTAGAAGGAGAGTTTAGACAGAAAGCAGATTATACCATCATTAACCAGACTAAACAGAAAATAGAAGACCCAATCATTGAGTACAAAATAACAATGGTAGAAGTGTTTAAAAGGAATAGTGGACTGCAACACGATCATGCTGATGACAGTCCTTTTCAACAGCATTTAGAAAAATGTCCTCCAGGCAAATGCTTTACCTGAGATTCGTAACTGGGTCACAAAACATAATATTGATCTACCCACCTGCTCGGTTAGCAGTTGGCTGAACTGGGCAATGCATGCTGAAAAGGTGGTCAGTGGAAAGAAAAAACAACACCCTACTGATAACTTCTATGCTGAAGATGAAATATTTTATGCAAGACCAGTAAGTAGGGGGAGGGGTAGAATGAGAGGAATTTTCAGAGGAAATTGAGGCCTTAGAGGGGATGGACAGAGGCAAGTGAGAGAGAGAGAGATGATGGAAGAAATTATGTATGCTGGGTTTGTGGACAGCATGGTCATTGGGCAAGACAATGTCCAAATTGGCACCCCAGTCAACCATAGCTAGATGATAGAGGGGACAGTATAGATAATACTCATGATGAAGATGAAGAAATAAGAAGACATTGCAGCAGCATACATGGATAAGCTGAAATCCTCTCCAAGTGCAACTGTACATGTCAGTCTACATGAGATACTAATAACTTCACCTACTGGTATAACATGAAGATCTGAGTGAATATGTAAAACAAACTAATACAATGATGGAAGTTTTTCAACAGGTGATGCTCATCCAGGAGGAAGACAGTGTTCCTAGGAAATGCAGCTCATTCATTAACAATACATTTGTCTCTGATAGGTGGAAGCTGGAGAAATAACATCACACTGTGTGGAGGTTTTGTTGACTAATCATAGGCTGGATCTATGAAACATTATGTGCAAAGACCAAATGACTAAGGTTCTGACTGACTTATGAACCTCACTGACCTGACAATGATAACATGACACTTCTCCAGACTGGAGGGACCCAACAGACAACACCATCAAGGTGGACCCCACTAACACCACCTTATTGATCCTTGGTGGATAAAAAAGAATTTAAGCATTCAAAACAGACCTAGTGGAAACAAAAAGGATTATAAGAAAACAATGTGCATTTTAAGAATATACAAAGAAAATTATAATAAAATTTTTGCAAATGAAATTGTTCTGATAGAGAAGTAAGTAAGTAAGAAAATGTTATTTGTACAGCACATTTCAGTTCAAAGTGCTTTACATTAAAAACACACAAAATCCTAAAAACCATCAAGCAGATATTCATGACAGCCATGGGGGGGAAAGTTGCCAGTGTGTGAATGGGAATAACTGATTTCATTATAGAGCATATTTGAGAGACCTTAAAAGCACTAATAAAGGTCTGATGTTCTGATGATTATTGCCAAACTTCTATCTCAAAAGGTTTCCAGAATTTTTCCAAAATCATATAAAGATAGCAATGGTTCTACCTGTATTGAAAATACTGACAAATGCAAGAAAGCTCATAGACCTGTCCTCAATTTTTCACCATTCTTTTAAAAACAGAGTAATCAAACTTTTATGTGGCCAATGTCTTCCATTTTGTCTGTCTGTTTTTGCTAAATGAATGTCTGTTTTATTTTAAGTAAAAATTAGGGTATATGTCCATGATAATAATTAAAGACAACAAGAGCAAGTCTGATCCTCAACAGTACCATAATATTAGGTCAGTTCTTTATGATGAAACAAAATGATTTTAACAGATGTTTGGACTTTTTCCAGTCAGGTTCAGAATGATCAAATTAGACTCAAATTTAACACAACATGAAATGTACCTTAACAGAATTTCTGGACTGGACTGAAATGGAGAAAACTTCAGTTAATTAAAACAAACTTTAGTTACTTGAAATAAATACAAAGTGTAATTAAAAGGGAATAACTATAGCAGACTGAAACTGTACAGTGTGTTTATAAAACTGGGTAAGACAAGCGAAGATTATAAGACATAACATGCTCTTCATGTTTGTGTTCATCAATTTTATTAAGCCTTCTTAACTGATGAGGAGTGAGTTTTTTCCAGAACTAATGAAACCTAAACTAAACCAAGCATTATTAAAATAATAGCAACTAACAAAAATAGTGAGCTCATTCTTAAATATAATGAGGACTTACTGCATTTAAAAAAAAACAAAAAACCTAGATTAGAATAGATGCATCTAAAAAATGTTTAGATTAGATTACAATAGATTATTCGGAGCTGTTATAATCTTGCTGATGAATACCACAAAAAATACTATGTATTATGTATGGATAGAAATAAAATAAAGGGTATAATTGGCAGTATAATGGAAACATGCAGAGTTATTTCTGAAATTATTAATTGCTGTGCTGTTACCAGCTAAATTAGTTGAGTGTAAATGTATGTACTCTTCTGTATTTACTAGATGCCCTGAAGGAATGGCTAAATTATCCAAATCAATGTTCCACTGTGTTGCAAATGTGAGCCATGGGCAGAGCCATGTCTCAGCAGGGGGGATTATTGGCCTAGTGAAATAACCAGTCACTACATATGGATTTAATACTTACTAAAAACTTATTAAAAATATTTTTGTACATCTTGTTTGATATGTCTGAAACATAACCCCCAAGGAAATATTTCCTTGCAAAGGACCAGATGCTATAACGGTGGCAAAAGGGTCTATGTACATTTGGAATTCCAAGAAGGATTAAAAGTGATAATGGAACACATTTTGTTAACAAAGTCATACAAGAACTTGGTAAATGTTTTAAGATTGACCTGAAAACACATTGTAGCTACCACCCCCAGAGTCCAGGGTTGATAGAGAGAACAAATGGGACAGTTAAAAGTAAGCTTAGGAAGGCAATGGAAGAAACAAAAATAAATTGGGTTGAATGTTTATACACTGCTCAAAAAAATAAAGGGAACACTTAAATAACACAAGATAACTCCAAGTAAATCAAACTTCTGTGAAATCAAACTGTCCACTTAGGAACAACACTGATTGACAATCAATTTCATATGCTGTTGTTCAAATGGAATAGACAACAGGGGGAAATCTTTGTCGATTAGCAAGACTCATTCAATAAAGGAGTGGTTCTGCAAGTGGGGACCACAGACCACTTCTCAGTACCTATGCTTTCTGGCTGATGTTTTGGTCACTTTTGAATGCTGGTGGTGGTTTCACACTCGTGGTAGCATGAGACGGACTCTACAACCCACACAAGTGGCTCAGGTAGTGCAACTCATCCAGGATGGCACATCAATGCCGCTGTGGCAAGAAGGTTTGCTGTGTCTGTCAGCGCAGTGTCCAGAGCCTGGAGGTGCTACCAGGAGACAGGCCAGTACACCAGGAGACGTGGAGGAGGCCGTAGGAGGGCAACAACCCAGCAGCAGGACCGCTACCTCCGCCTTAGTGCAAGGAGGAACAGGAGGAGCACTACCAGAGCCCTGCAAAATGACCTCCAGCAGGCCACAAATGTGCATGTGTCTGCACAAACGGTTAGAAACCAACTCCATGAGGATGGTATGAGGGCCTGACGTCCACAAATGGGGGTTGTGCTCACAGCCCAACACCATGCAGGACGCTTGGCATTTGCCAGAGAACACCAGGATTGGCAAATTCGCCACTGTGCTCTTCACAGATGAAAGCAGGTTCACACTGAGCACATGTGACAGACGTGACAGAGTCTGGAGACACCGTGGAGAGCGATCTGCTGCCTGCAACATCCTTCAGCATGACCAGTTTGGCAGTAGGTCAGTAATGGTGTGGGGTCGCATTACTTTGGAGGGCCTCATGCCCCTCCATGTGCTCACCAGAGGTAGCCTGACTGCCATTAGGTACCGAGATGAGATCCTCAGACCCCTTGTGAGACCATATGCTGGTGCGGTTGGCCCTGGGTTCCTCCTAATGCAGGACAATGCTAGATCTCATGTGGCTGGAGTATGTCAGCAGTTCCTGCAAGATGAAGACATTGAAGCTATGGACTGGCCCGCCCGTTCCCCAGACCTGAATCCAATTGAGCACATCTGGGACATCATGTCTCGCTCCATCCACCAACGTCACGTTGCACCACAGACTGTCCAGAAGTTGGAGGATGCTTTAGTCCAGGTCTGGGAGGAGATCCCTCAGGACCATCCGCCATCTCATCAGGAGCATGCCCAGGCATTGTAGGGAGGTCATACAGACACGTGGAGGCCACACACAATACTGAGCCTCATTTTGACTTGTTTTAAGGACAATACATCAAAGTTGGATCAGCCTGTAGTGTGTTTTTCCACTTTAATTTTGTGTGACTCTAAATCCAGGCCTCCATTGGTTAATAAATTTGATTTCCATTGATGATTTTTGTGTGATTTTGTTGTCAACACATTCAACTTTGTAGAGAAGAAAGTATTCAATGAGAATATTTAATTCATTCAGATCTAGGATGTGTTATTTCAGTTTTCGTTTTATTTTTTTTTAGCAGTGTATATAATAAAACTTAATATGAGGATAACCCCATCAGCTCAGGGTGGATTAACACCTTTTAAAATAATATATGGACCTTATTATATCCCTGATCTACAAAAAGACCTAAAAGATCCACAACAAGATGCGATGTTAGCAGACTACATGAGGAAGATATCACAGTCTAGAGACATACAAAATGTTAATAATCTGCCAAATGATGTTTCTGAAGCCTTACAAGTTCCTGGTGACGTGGAAGAAGGTGATTGGGTGCTGATTAAGACCATTAAGAAGAAAACGTGGTCTGATCCAAAATGGGAGGGTCCATCCCAAGTGTTATTGACAACTCCTACTGCTGTGAAAATCCAAAACACACTGGTGAACCTGTCAGTCTTTCCACCCACAGGCTAGGAAGTGATAGTCTGACTACCAAGGGGTTGTTGCCATTGTCGAAGCCGTCTCTGCTTCCCCGGGTCCGTTGATTTGGGCACAGGTTTCAAAAGAGTGAAATAAACACAAAGTACAATCAGCTTATGTTTGCCTCTGCGCAGAGTGAGAGAAAGATGCTCCAGTCAAAACCTGCAAGCAACAACTCTGCCCTCTCTCTGGTTCCAGCTCGTTTTATTCAGTCTTCAAGGGTGTGTTCAACATATACATATATCATGTCACTCATGTATAACATAACATGTCCCTTAGGTCCAAATAAGGAGTGCTTCTGGTTATTTTCTCCTAGCAAGCTTGTCTTATTTTGTCTCCGGCCTTCCCTGTCCTCCATCCATTTACGACCTTGCCCTCTCTCTACCCTTTCCTCCCTTGTCATTCACCAATTTATGACCTTGCATTTTCTATGCTTCACTCCCTAAGGACCTTGCACATTCCAGTTCCACACATAGATAGTTTATATTCTACACCATCTAGTGGAGGCTTTGTCTCAACGTCAGTGAAGAAACCAATGATCCTTCCTAGCCCTTGGGGGTGAGAGAAGGTAAATCTAAAGGAAAGATGTTGAAACATTTAGTTTTGTTTATCACGTGTGCCCTGATTGTATTAATAATATGCAAGAAATTTCCACAATCTCATGATCTCCAGAAATTAAAGAGATGGATAAATGAAGATTTCCATTAAATGTTTATACAAGATATAAATTACTTGTATGAGACTAACAGCTTGTACCAATATGCAAAAATTGTAACCAAGTCCAGGAACATTTCTGGTTGTTATGTATGTACTGACATTCCTATCTCTTCCAACCAGTCCAGGTTGACAGCTAGACCAGTACCAGTGCCAAGGGATGTGTTTTATCAGAAATAGCGTTTCTGGTGTCTGTACCAGTTTCCACGTTGTTATGGGTAATGTAACATTTTACAACTGTGATGTTACAGAGTTTAAACAGCTTAATGTTACAACCCCTGTGTTCAACTATGTGGAGCTTCGTGCAGGTTCCCATTTTTCTCATTGTCGTAGGCACCGGTTCCATCCCAGTGGGGACTATTCCAATGTGCATGTGTAACACAACTTACTATTATTCTTTCTACCAAGCTGGACCAGGGGGAAAGGTCCATGATCTAAAGGGCATTTATGCAATAAATGGATTTCACTGGATGTGTGGAACTGCCATTTATTTGCAGTTGCCTCCAAGTTGGAGTGATGCTTGTGCACCTGTTTATGTCACTGATCACACTAATGTCATTTCAGTTCAACATTCCCTAAATAGGAGTAAGAGGGAACTCATCCGTGTGAAGCCACATGACAATGTGTGAGGATCAGATGTTCCTGAGGAATTCAAGCATAGATCAACAGGAAATTAAGATTTTGCTAATTTTATTCCCATGGTTGGGAGTAGGAAAGAACATGCTTAGATTAGAAACTATAGATTATCGACTGGGACTGTTAATGCAACCACAAAAAGCTCTTACAGGACTGTCCACAGAAGTCACAGCTCTTCGAACCGTAGTGTTGCAGAGCAGGATGGTGTTGGACCTGCTAACGGCTTCAGTTGGGGGACTTTGCTGACTCTCCTGAACGAGACCTGCTGCACCTACATCCCTGATGAGACCAATGGCGAAGATGAACACAGAGTGAGCGATGATATATGCCAATTAAATGAAATTAAAAGGGATATGCAGCAGGATGTCAATCCTGGCTGAGGCAGCCTTTTTTGTGGCTTACTTCAGGGCCTTGGTAGCAACTGTTTTTGAAAATCATGACCCTTGTCATCGCTGTGTTATTGTTGTTTTGCCTTTTTACTCTGGGCATTGTTCCCTGTATCAGAGCAATGATATTAAGGATGGTTGGAGGAATTTTTGGTACAATGTTGTCCCAGGATAACCAGCTTCTGGATGAGGACCAGGACTATGATGACACTATGGAGGAGAAATCACTAAACTTAACCATAGTTTAATTTTTTTATTAAGTATATGCATAAAGCTTTTTGGAAGTGTATACATGAATGTGATATTAAAACTAACCAATAATAAACAGGAGGAAATTGTTGGAAAATGTATATGTTATCATTGTTTAGTTTAAATCATGTTTATGTCTGACGTTCTACTACAGTTAAGATGATTCCTATGATTGCTTTTTTAGTGTGAAAAAGTGTGTGTGGAAGGTTAAGGAATGCGGTCTGGAGTGGATCACTCCCTGGACATGACAAGCTTATACCATATATGGGAATGACTATTCTTTTAGGTTGAAATCTCTGTAAGAATTGGTTGAACCAATTCCCGCTTTTTGCTTGTAGGAATGTGAGTTGTAAATAAAAGGCTGGTGCAAGGATTCTCCCTTTGTGAGAAGGAAGTCGCTATTCTGGCAGAGGACTGTCTCGCCCTTGCAAGTCAAACTTACTTGGTCCACCATGTGTCTTATTTTACACGTGTCTGTGTTTATCAGCTTTCTAACTAACAATAAATAATAGATGATGAGCAGCTTTAAAGTTAAAAGTTTAAAGTTTTGGACCAGAACAACACAGCAAGGTTAGGTACTCCGCATATCATCGAGTTGCTAAATGCAGGAATAAAAAAATGTTTTGACTAGGTATATGGTCTGGCGAAGATATATTAAAAAGGACCTAGAAAAAAAGCTAACTCTTCTGGTTAAAAGTTCAAATCTGAGATGTATGTGTGCACTACAAAATGGTGGAGCCACACATTGTTAATTGATTATTACCTAAATCAATAAGAATTATCTTCGACAATTTATTGCTTATATTGCATCGGAATCATCTCAGACAGTTCTTTCAATCTTAATCATCCTTTAGTCACTATGGGAGAAAAGGTAAATATAAAGAGAAATCTTTTAGCATTCAATTCAGGCAGCCATGGCAGCTCAAGGAACAGAATAGAAATAACTCTTACTTTTTCTCTTTTGGCACAGCAGGTCGGGGAACCTACACCACTCTCCACCTTAACCACATTGATTGACCTGTCAGACCATGTCAGTGCACATGCAGACAGAATGCTCTGCTGTTACATGCTGCTTACACAACTCACGAACAGACTTCTGTCCTAAATCTACAACAACAGAGGAAAAAAAAACACACTTCTTCCCCTCCACCAGTCAGGTTTCAAAGGTGAAAGACTAATCTTTCTATCAGGAATAATTAATACAACACATAGCTGCAAATTCTTTGCAGGAATGCCTAATTTTGTCCTAGAGTGGATTCACGCACAAGCGTTTATAATTTTATATTGATCTAAATTGCACCTATTTTAACATTTTTATCCAGTCTGGGTTTTTAACAGGCTTCTACTGTATCTGTAAAATAAATATTAGTTAGCAAATAATATGTGATGTGCCTAAAAGAGATATTTTGGTAAATCTGGTTAGGTTTTGCCTCTAATAACTGAGCCACATTCCATCTGCAGTTGGAAAGGATAGGTGCGCTTTTTTAAAGAGGAATTGTTAAGCAAGGACCAGTCTAGAGAATAAGACGATCAAGAAGAGCAATAATCAGAGAAGCAGTTAGGAGGACCATGGTACCTATGTAGGACCTGCAATGTATAGCTCACGTGGAAGAAATTGTCAACATAAAAATTGCTGCACAAATGTTGTCTTTATGGAAGGGTGGCAAGAATGAAGCCATTATTGAGAGAAAGCCATAAAATTGAGAGAAAGCCATAAAATACCCCGATAAAGTTTGTCATGAGCCTTTTAGGAGACACAGCAAATATTTGGAGGAAGATACTCTGTTCAGATAAGATGCATAATAACATTTTTCAGCTACATGCAAAAGGATATGCTTGGCAGGAAATTAGCATTGCATATCACCCTGAACATCTGAGGCTACATGCTGTGGGGAAACCCCTCTTTAGCAAGGACAGCACAGCTGGTCAGAGTTGATTGGAACCTGATACAGGCTGCGAATGATTTAAGAATAAAGTCTAATCCATTTGGACCAGTCAAAGTCTAGGCCCAAATCCAACTGAGAATTTGCAGACTTGAAAATTGATTGTCAGACAATTATGCATACTGTGTATGTCTATCACATAAAACACAATAACATATTTTTAGTTTGTAGGTGTAATGTCCCAAGATCTGAAAAAGTTCAAAGGGCCCTTTTGCAAGGAATTACAGTCAGAGCCAAGCCTGTTCATGAGTAAATTTCTGCCATCTAAAAAGTACTCAAACTCAAAGGTTTCCTAGCGATTCAAGCAACCCCTATATTAAGTATTGTTAAGTCTTGTTGAAACCAAGTAAGTGAAAGGAAAATGTAGATGTGTTAGGGATAAAATACCGTTTACATCATGTAATATCTGAAGGGTTACACTTAATACAGGGAGAAAAATAACAGAGAAATGAGATAGGAGCTGAGAGATTTTATCTTTTCATTGATCAAACTACTCCATTTCAGGTTGTCTGCCTAATGCACAAGCATGTGTTCCTGGGATCATGTCTTGTACAACATTTTAAAACCATGTCTGAATTATATACGATTGGACAACTCTTTACAGTGCAACTTTTTGCATTTTGGCACACATGCAACATATGCAGTGCAGTCAAGCCTGGTGTAGAGATCTCAGATTATAATGGAAGCATAGCTCAACAAACTGTCAGTCAATGCATCAAAGATATTATTAATGGATTCCTGTGTGTATCTGTAATAAAATACACTAACATGTGATGTCTTCATTTATAAAGCTTTGTGACCAAAGCTATCAAATACAATTAGAAATGTGTTTAGTTCAGAAATTAATTGAAGTTCATGCAGTATAACAATCACAAAAGAACAACTTTTTTAAAACATAAAAGTCATTCTGGAAAGCTGAGAGGTTTGTCTAAGTGCAATCACCATGCTGTGAAACGTTGTGATGTGTCTAACTCTCATTAGGAGTGTCCCAGAGAAGGAAGACAATGATTTGCCCCGGCTGAACAAGATACATCGATCGAATTAGGAACACCTTTGATTAAACTCTGCATCAATACTTTCCAGAGTTTAAGCGGAAGGCACGCTGCAACATCAGCCAAGTGAGACGGCATCAATGAAGCCTTTGTGACTGTGCTGTAAGGACATAACAGTTAAAACAAAAAAAGGTCAAAGAAAAATAAAAAACTGTTTCTGTTATAAAATAAAAAGAGCTCATGTTTTCTACACAGAAAGCAGATATCAGTAAAACACATTTTTAAATAAAAAATGCCTGTTTATTGTCAGAAGCTTGAGAAAACGGAAATCTGAAATGTATACCTAAAGTATAGACCGATATATACGTGCCCTTTGCAGCTGAATGAAGTTAGATAAAGTTATACACTGGATATCTGTTCCCTGAGGGAACTCTGTAGATAAGGTCATCAATCTGTCCATACCATTTTCTCATGATATTCATCACTGACTTTCATTTCCTCTATGATGGCCTTAGGATGTGGGGGACAAAGAAGGATGCAGGGAGACAGTATATACCCCCCTGTATGATTGGATATTCCTCTAATGGCCACTTTAGTGGACTATGTGCATCACCTCTGGACATAGACAAGACACCCAGGGTAAAATCGAGATGGCATGACCAGCCCATGATCTAAATCGTTTCTAAGTAATGTTTTGCTCTGAATATTCCAAAGTATTCAACTATTGGATACATAAATAAACAAATGACAAACCACATTGGAGTTATTGTCTAAAATTGTAAAAGTTTAATTCTTAGCTATTAAATGCAGATTGTCTAATGTTCTTGCATTAAACCTCCTATACTGTCCTTTATGAAATATCTGTGCTTTAGGGGAGACAAGAAAACTATTCAAGGAAATTACAAAACGTTCCAGCTGCCTTTCCAATAACCATCACACACAATGTGCAATATTTCTAAAGAGCCTACAGTTCGATAGCAGTGGCAGGTGCAAGCCTGGCACCTAACACTGATATTCAAAACTAGGAGTATAAGTACATTTATACTGAGACCATAAAAAACTGCCTGATGAAGCAAAGAGCTTTAGCTCTATCAGTTGCTTTACATTTTATCAGAAAAGTTTACTAAATAACACTCAGGGCCTGATCTTCAAAGATTCCAAACAGCGGGTGCTAATTTGCATGTACTATAAATAAATTGCACGTGCAATAAGTGGGCGTGTTGCATGCGATTGTGATTGCAATTGATAACAGGTACAAAACAGGTACAGCTCGCCCTATTTAAATGAGGAAATTGCGTGTGCTACTGGCTGGAACAAGAGGAAAAGCAAACAGATCCTCTGCTGTGTTGCTAGAAATATGCAGGGATCATTATAAATTATCCAGTTGCTGATTTCCTTCTGTTCCGTTAGGCCCTTGCTTTTCTGGACTGTTACAGTTAGTTAACTTTTGTTGTCCTATTCACAGTAGGTTTGTCATCTGCCCTGACTGAGATTATTTCTCTTATTTTGCTCGACGTAACTTGCAACAAATTGGCCAATCAATATTAATGTAAAAGACAGATATGTCTGTTTATTAATTTGTCTATTTGTCTGTAGTGCAATAAGGAGGAAGCCAGACGTGGAAGTAGGAATCCAGAAGTCCGCAGGAAGCTTGGAAACAGCAGAGGTAAGTCCACTAATGATCATAGGAGTCCGGGTTGAGGTGAGGTAACCGTTGAAAAGGGGAGACACCGGAACGAAGGTTAGTGGAAGAGAGAATACAAAAATGCTCAGGTGAAGTCTCAGGCTTGGCCCAGAGGTAGCGTAAATACTTGAATGAATTGCTCAGAATAACAAGAGGTGGCTTGTTGTTACCAGCGACGGTTAACACTCAGGCGAAGAGCGACTGGCTTCCAGCCTCTTTATCCTGCCAGGCTGATTGCACCTGATGTGCTGCACCTTTGAGGAGGAGTGCTCAGCCAGCAGCTGACTGCAGGAGGCCGTCTGGTGGATAAGCTGCAGGACAAAAGCAGACAGGCACTGACCCAACAAACCCCGCATCCTGACACTCACCAGGTGCACTTGATCAGTTATGTGGGCATTTTGCCATGATCAGGTTTGTGTGTGTTCAGCAGATGATCACTGACAGCGATGTTATGCTGGAATGATGTTGAATGAAGTGTTGGAAGGAGTTTTACCACAGGGGAAATATCATGGCTTTTGTTTGTGATTGGCTCCAAATCAGAGTTTAGATAATCCTAGATACAATCCTCTATTCTTGTCCATTTTTTATATTTTTATGTTTGACAAACAAAGGAGGTGACTGTGGCTCAGTAGGAAGAGTAGTTGTCTTGCAATCAGAAGGTTGTGAGTTCGATTCCAGCTTCCTCCATGTCGATGTGCCCCTGGGCAAGGCACTTAACCTCAAGTTGCCTACCAATCTGTGTATCGGTGTGTGAGTGGTAGTGAGTGCGATTGGGTGAATGTGGTTCTAGTGTAAAGTGGTCTGTATGACTGGAAAGGTGCTGTATAAGTTCAAGCCATTTACAACCCAAATCTGTTGGCACATGTCATTCTATCTATGCCTCCTTCTGGATAAAGTGACAGCAGACATTTTTGCGTCCCAGTTAGCACCTGCATTTCAAACGTGTTAAATCCACACGCAGAAATTGTGTCCGCTAACCGTTTCAGACTTTGAAAATCGCATTGCGGTGTGGTTAGGGAGGACATTTGCATATCCTCCTCCAATGAATTTGCACGTTTGGATCATTATCATATGTTTTGCATATTCATGAAGGCAGACACGCTAAAAAGCTGTTGGGTCTGGTCTTCTTCATCTTGACAATACCCCATAGATCCTCCAAGGGGTTCAGGTCAAGTGAGTTTGCAGGCAAATCAAGCACAGGTAACATCTTGGTCATCGAACCAGCTTTTGGGCAATGTGGGCAAGTACCAGGTCCTGCTGAAAAATTAAATGAGCATCTCCATAAAGCTTGTCAGCAGAAGGATACATGAAGTGCTCTAAAATTTCATAAATCACAGTGGACCAACAGCATCAGATGACGTGGCACCCTAAATCATCCCTGACTGTGGAAACTTCACCCTGGATTTCAAGCAATGTGGATTATGTGTCTCTCCACTCTTCTTCCAGTCTCTGGGAGCTTTATTTCCAACTGAAATGCAAATATTGCTTTCATCTTAAAAAGGACTGGGCAAATGAGAGACAGTTTAGTTCTTTTTCTCCTCAGTTCAGGTAAGACACTTGTAGGAGTTGTCTGTGCTTGTAGGATTTGTTTGATGTGACGTCTCCAGCCTCAGTCCATTCCTCATGAAGCTCTCCCAAATTCTTGATTGGATTTTGCTTGCCAATCCTCTCAAGGCTGCGGCTATTCCTGTTGCTTGTGCAGCTTTTCCCACCACACATGTACAATGGATCTATATGAGTTTCACTTCCTTGATTGATTGATCAAAAATGTTGAAGTTTTTTATGAGCAGTACTTGTATAATTTATGCAAACAAAAAGATAAAGTACCAACCCAGCTGCCTCTAAAGCTCAAATGGCTTCAGTCAATTTATAACCCTACTTCTGCTTCCGCCTCTCTGCCTGCTCAGATGCTTTTCTCCTAAGCTCCCTGCTTGCTTGCATTCTTTTACTCCTAACTTTTTATCTCTTAGCCAAAATTACAGAAATATTGGACTAAAACTACTTCTTACCGGCGACTCCCAAGGATTATTATTATTTTCTTTTTTTTTTCTAAAGGATTTTGATGTTTTTAGAATTGAACTCAAAAGAAGGACAGGTTGACGCCAGCTAATCAGCACAAAATGCCTCCCTTCACCATAGAGGACTTCGACAAACTTTGACATAAATTGGCTGTTTTGGAGATGGAAATCCATCGACTAGAAGTGAATGTGGAGGTGAATATGGGGTACAGTGATGATTCAACTCTGTCTGTAATCCCAAATAGTGATAGCCAGCTCAACAACTCAGCTGGCAATCAGAACTCTGAGAATAAACCTACCAGCCGACCCCCCTGGCATGTTTTAGGCGCATGCCTCAAAAATCAAGGTGGATGACTTACTGGAAGCAATTAAATAAATTAGAATGGCCAGAAATACAGAGAAATGCCCCTGTTTCCCCTGGGAAAAGGAGACTTCGACAGCGAGCTGCTGTCAAAACAACTGATAGGAGTGAGACATCTGGAAATAATGGAGTTCCCTCCAGAATAGATTTGCTCCACTACAGAATGAAAACCAGGAAAATGATCCATCTTCTGAGAACAATAAAAGGTTTGAGAACAACCTTCATTCTAAACAGTCTTCTCCTAAGCTGCCAGAGAAAAAGCGCCCCACCGGACCGAGAACCCTAATAGTGGGCAACACAGCTGTGGATGGGATTAAAAACATCTGCAACAAGAAAAACACAGAAGTTATGATTGGTACCAGTAACGTCGTGTCCGATTTCTCAGAGAATATTCTTGCAATCACAGAAAAGCGCCCGTCTCTAGAAAACCATATTATACACTGTGGAGCCATACATGACGTGGCTAAGAAAAAATCAGAAGGATTGAAGGAGGATTTCACTCGTCTTCTGAATATTGTTGGAGGTCTCAATATTAAGGTGTTTCTCAGCGGACCCTTTGCACCGATTTTCTGTGGAGATTTCTAGACTTCTGATGATTAATAAGTGGTTGAAAAAAACATGTGCTACTACATCTGTGAACTACATCGACAACTTTAATATTTTATGGGAAAAAAGACAACTCTTCAAGCAAGATGGTTTCTGTTTGAACAAGCCAGGAGCCAGAGGTCTCACATCTAATCTCTTCTATTCAGTAAATAATCTGCCAGCAGCTTCGACCTTCAGCAGAGAACATGGAGTATCAACAACAATGATAACGCTGCCTCCAACAGCTCCAGCAGAAACAACCAGCCAGTTGGCTGAGAAAGAGAGGTCATCACAAAGGTCTCCCCGTCAAAATCCACAGGAGAGGTGGACCCCCCTGCTATACCCCCCTCTCCCAAAACCCAGACCCAGACCGAAAACCCCGGTAAACCTCCTTCACCCCAGACCCCGACCCAGACCGCACAGAACTCTCTCATCTCCCCACTGAGCCCGCTTTTTGCTTTACTGGATTCTGATAACATGAAAGGAGCTCTTAAAATCAGGACCCAAATGGCTCTGACATCTTCTCCATCAAACACCCCCCGTGGCCGAGGCCCTGCTACTAAACCAACATCTTCCGAATGCCGCAGACGTCCACCACCTCCTAATCTATCTCCTCCTAATTAGGACCTTCAAATCACTTCTCTGTGATACAAACTGGGCCCCAGTGGTAACTCTATCAGAAATGAGCATGTCCAGGAAAAACTTGGGCCCCTAATAGGAGATAGTTGTAAAATCTGTGCTTTTACGTGACAGAAAGAACAAAGCCAAAAGGATAAGAGACAGAAATAAACAATCAACAAAAGCCATAAACTGTCAGGTACAACCACACACAGAGTTAATATCAACAACTAAGTCATATAAACTGGCTTTATTGAACATTAGATCTCTGTCAGGAAAATCATTTTTAATCAATGACTTCATTACTGACCACGATCTTGATGTTATGTTTTTAACAGAAACATGGTTACATGAATTTAATGAAGCTCCCATTCTGATAGAGGCGACGCCTCCGAACTACAATTTTCTTTGTGAGAGTAGAAGGCAAAGAAAAGGTGGAGGGGTGGCCACTTTGTTTAAAGATTTATTAGAGTGCAAAAAAGTATTTTTGGGCAAATTTGACTCTTTTGAATATTTGGCTCTCCAGGTAAAGAGTCTGGTCTGAACCATGTTCTTGAATATTTACAGGCCTCCTAAGTCCAAAACAAACTTTATCAGTGATTTTAATGAGCTTTTATCTGTGATATGTGTTGACTATGACTGTTTAATTATTGTGGGAGACTTCAACATTCACATGGACAATCCTGATGACAGAAGTGCAATAGATCTATGCGACACTCTTAGAAATTTTGGTTTGACTCAACATGTTAAACAGCAAACGCACAAACAGGGACATATTTTGGACTTGATCATCACTAAGGGTCTAAACATTTCTGTAACTGATGTTGCCCTATCTGACCACTTTTCTGTTATTTTTGAAAGCATCATGTTCAATGGCTCAGTTTGCCAAAGAGACATGATAAGAAAACATCTTTAAGGACAGTGCTGCTGAAACCTTTAACCAGATTTACTCTTCTACCTCCACTTTGCCCTGTAACACTGTAGATTAGCTGGTAGATAACTTTCATTCTAAAATCTCAGACATCATTGATTCAATTGCTCCAATTAAAGTGAAAGTTGTTTCTGGGAAGAAAATGTCTCCGTGGAGAAGTGCTCCACCAGTCAGAAGTGGAAAAAAAAGTGTCGAAAAGCTGAACGCAGGTGGTGAAAGACTGGACTCCAGGTTCACTATAATATCTATAAAGAGAGACTATACAGATATAACCTACAACTGAAAAATGCGAGGGAATCTTTCTTTTCTGAGATCATCAGCAAAAACATTAACAATGCTCGTGCAGAATTTGCCACGGTCGACAGGTTAACAAACCCTCTTGTAACTGTACCATCTGAACTCCACTCTACCAGGGCCTGCAATTAATTTGCTCAATTCTTTACTGAAAAGACCCAAAAGATCAAAGGGGCAGTCAGCACATCCACATCAACTCCAGTACCAAAGTTGTCTCCAACTAGAAGTGATTTTGACAAAATTTCCCAATTTCACCAAATAAGCTTCAAAACCTTAGAAGAAATCGTACAGCAACTAAGCTCTTCTTCCTGCTGTCTTGATCTCGTACCCACAGCTTTCCTTAAGAAAGCTTTGCCTGTAATAACATCTGATTTAACACAAATAATAAACACGTCCCTTTTGTCAGGTGTTTTCCCCGAGGCCCTAAAAACAGCAATTATCAAACCTCTATTGAAAAAGAGCAACTTGGACAAGCTGCTACTACAGAACTACAGGCCTATATCAAACCTCCCCTTCATTAGTAAGATTATTGAAAAAGCTTTGTTTCAACAGTTGAACAACTTCCTAACAACGACCAACCGCTTCGATGTCTTCCAGTCAGGCTTCCTGCTCACCACAGAACAGAGACTGCTCTTGTCAAGGTGTTCAATAACATCCGTATAAATGCAGACTGTGGAAGAACCCCAGTGCTGGTATTATTGGACCTTAGTGCAGCATTCGACAGTGTTGATCACTCCATTTTATTAGAGCGCCTGGAAAACTGGGTCGGCCTTTCTGGTACAGCACTCAATTGGTTTAAATCCTACTTGAAGGACAGGGACTTTTTTGTGTCAGTAGGTAACTTTACATCAGAGAGCACAAAAATCACATGTGGCGTTCCCCAAGGGCCCATCTTAGGGCCCCTCCTATTCAATATCTACATGCTCCCCCTAACTCAGATTTTAATAAACAACGTAAGTTATCAAAACTATGCAGACGATACACAGCTATACGTTATGATGTCACCAGGTGACTATGAACCCATTCAAGCGCTGGGTAAATGCTTAGAAGAAATCAATGCATGGTTGAGCCAAAATTTTCTTCAGCTGAATCAAAACAAAACTGAAGTAATAATCTTTGGACCAAAGGAAGAGCGTTTAAAAGTTAGCACACAGCTTCAGTTAATACAGCTAGAAACCACCAGTCAGACTCGAAACCTGGGTGTAGTGATGGACTTAGACCTGAACCTTCAGAGGCACATAAAGACAGTAACTAGGTTGGTCTTCTATCACCTAAAGAACATCTCCAGGATTAAAGGACTAATGTCTCAGCAGGACCTTGAAAAACAGATTCATGCGTTCATCTTTAGTAGAATTGATTACTGCAACTGTGTCTTCACAGGTCTGCTTAAGAAGTCGATCAGACAACTGCAGTTGATCCAGAACGCTGCTGCCCACGTCCTCACTAGAACTAAGAAAGTGGAGCACATCACCCCGGTTCTAAAGTCCCTACACCAGCTCCCTGTAGCTCAGAGAATAGAGTTTAAAATACTTCTGTTAGTCTATAAATCACTGAATGGCTTAGCACCAAAATATATTACAGACTTGTTGTCAGTTTATCAAACACCCAGACCTCTCAGGTCTTCTGGCTCAAATCTACTCTGCACACCCAGAACCAGAACCAAACATGGAGAAGCAGCTTTTAATTCTCTCTAATCTGGAATAAACTCCCAGAAAACTGTAAAACGCTGAAACCCTAAGTTGCTTTAAATAAAGATTAAAAACGTATTTGTTTAGAGTGGCCTTTGACTGTACCATCTCAATATTATTAGTTACGTTTTCAGTCCTATTTTCCTTTCATTTTCTTATCCATCATTCTATTCTCTTTATTTTATTTCATTTTTTTTTATTACCTCTGTTGTTTGATTTTCTGTAACATTGTAATTTTTTTCCTTATGTACAGCGCCTTGAGTGCCTTGTTGCTGAAAAGCGCTATATAAATAAACTTGACTTGACTTGCTTACCAGTTGTCATTTTGATATTAATTTGATTGCAATTTGAGCTATAGTAGCTCACCTACATGCTCCACTTACATCAATGAGCCATGACCCTGTCTCTGGTTCCCCATTAATCTAACAAACACAATGTGGTTTCTGCCAAACTCACTGAAATCCTTTGACTTGCCCATTTTTTCTGCTTCTGATGCATGAAGCTTGAGAACAAAATGCTAACTTCCTGCTTACTATGTCCCACCTACTAATGGGTGCCATAATAAAAAATAATAATAAGATTATACCTGATTGGTTTAAATCTGCACTTTAACAATGGTATTGGTACGCTATTTTTTATTTATTTATTAGAAAACATTTATTATTTATACTTTGCCCTTCGTTAAATAAAAGAAACATACCTGTCGTTGTTGTATCTCATAATATAACTGTACCAAAAATATACCCTTGACTGTCTTGAAATGTGATTCTTGAGCACTTGCTATTAGAAACAATAATGTGTCTTCCTGAATCATTGAGGCCACACCCTAGAGAGAACAACAGCAGCCGACCACATTATAGCTGTAGAGGGACATAGATGAAGGAGAGATGCTCTGGGCTCATAGTCCTGCCTGAAATCAGATTTAGATCCCATTCTTACAGTCAAATCATATTATGCTCCACAGCTATTCACAGACCAGCTATCTATCACTCACATACATACTGTCAACATGATCCGACCATCTGTCAGTACTTACCTACACAAAGCCTCGAGATACGGACCCTGATAGAACTACTGAAGAAGGTATTGCTAGGGAATCAAATCTTGTCAGCTCAGGCTCTGTTGTGGAATCTCTAAATACTGTTCACAACAATCACGGACAGAACCAATTTATAATATCTGCTTTTTAGATTTTTTAATTCACATTTTGGTGAAGTTTAATCTTCACCAAAATGTGGATTGACATCTTTGATTCATGAATTCTGTGTGCAACAATGAACACTTTATTCATGACAAAAATCTGAAATATTAATCTGAAGTTACTGTGTTGGGAGTTGGAAGCATACAACTGGAAGGCTGAGAAAACCCCTGACAGAAACACTGCTCATGCTGTTTGCCTTGATGTAAAATGCTTTATATCTAAATCCCCTCAGGACTCACTTGCTGTGTGAAAATCATTCTCTTTCTTTATTTCCGCACAAAATGGAGCCTCAAGAGTTTACGATCTAGCTAACGAGGGACTTAACTAATTGAGTCTCTAGCTTCCTTTGGCATGTTTTATGTTATCACTGAGCTCTTATGTCTTCATTTCCTGGTGGTTTGTGTGATCACTGCAGTTTGTTGGAAGTTTCAGAGTTTGGATTCCAAAATACGCCATATGTAATCCAAATACCAGCTCGGCACAAACAAGACCACCCTCTTTACTTCACTCTGTGCTGCCTGAGCCGAGCCAGCAGATCACACCCACATTCCTCTTGCTGTGTTTGTTACTGCTCCCGCAGCAAAAGGTCAGCTGCTGATTGGTCTTCTGTGTGACCACATAATCAGGGAAAAGGATGATTGAAGATTGTGATGAGGCATCATTTGGCTTACAGAGGAATGAGGCTGGCTGTGGTTCACCTTCTTCTTCTCAATTTGCTCCCATTTATGGTCAAGGAAAAGAAAATATATACCCCTTTAAATTCTAACATTTTATGTATTTGTATTCATCCAAGCCACTGGGCCAGAATTGTAAGTTTGTTATCTCCACCACACCTTAGACAGTCTTATATGGATATCATATATTTGAGTGTCATTAAAATCGAACTTATTTATTCATATATATTTATTTTTGTATTTCTTTAAAGTACATTGTCAAATGATTTATATGCCCATAATTTTTACATGTTGCCTACATATGTTTTCAGACACCTTTAATGTGACACCTTTGAAAACACAGTGTGACCAACTATAAAGTCATCTTATAAGTAAATAGACTCCATCGCCAGAAAGGTATTCTGGTCAGATGAGACCAGAATACATTAGAAGAAAACGAACACTAAACCAGCCTGAATGAACAATGCCAATGGAGAAAAGTGTTTATGGCAGCATCATGCTGTGGGAATGCTTTTCTTCCAAAAGGACAGGAAGCTGATCAGAGTTGATTGGAAAATTAATGAAGCTAAATTCTTCCGGGGCAATCCTGGAGAAAATCTATTTGAGTCAACAAAAGACTTGAGACTGAGCGTAGGTTCATAGTTCAGCAGGATACTAAAAATACCCTAAACCCTAAACATACAGTCAGAGCTACAATGGGACATTTTTTTATCAAAGCATGTACGTGTGCTGGCATGGCCCACTCAAAGTCCAGAACCAAGTCCAAATCCAATTTGTGGTAGAACTTAATGATTGCTGTTCTGAATCATTCTCCATCTACTTATGAAAGCCACTGATTACACTGGATTTTATTATGGGGAAATTGGAGATAAGGGAGCTGAATACAAATGCAAATCATACTTTTAAAACAAAAGAATTGTGTAAGAATATCAATAAACTTTTACTTTCTCTTTCCCTTCTGCTTCACAATGTTGCACTACTTTGTTTTGATCCACTAAATACAATCAGAATGGAATGCAACAAAGTTTGAGGCAGCAACCTAAAATGTAAGGAAGTTCAGTGGGTTTGAAAATTTTTGCGAGGCACTTTTTTAATGTATGAATGTTCAGGAACACAAAATGTTACGTAGTTGTTCTCAGTTAGTGATAGTAGTTTTAAAATGAGAAACTTGAAGTAGGCCTGTATCAAAAGGCAATTATATTGGAGTATTTTTCTAACAGCCCATGTAGGACAACAGCATAATAAACCCCCTAAGGTTTAGCTTTTGGTTTTGGTGTGCCACTGCAAGAATCTCGCTGGCCTCCATCTGGCTACCCATTTGAAAACTTTCTGGAAGTGCCCCTGGGGCAGAGGAGGCCCAATGAAAGATTCAAAGAACACAGCTGCTGGCTCAAAACAGGAGAAAGCGTAAATTTGTTGCGGGGCATAAAATTGAATAAATATTGCATAACAGAGTCAAAGAGTTGGATGACAACATAAACAGTTAACATCCATCAGATTACATGGAGTTTAAACCATGGTATGTTTATATTTAAAAAATAGTACAGCTGTTTTAAGCGGGGGGATTTTTTTTTGTAGCCGATTTATAAAACTGTAACAAAGTAAGCAGCTGTTCTTTCCAGAAAGAAATGGAAATGTTTACACTTCTTTAGCATAGTTAATATTCATTATGGGGGGTCAGCGGTTTCTTTTACCACTTAGAAGTAAATAACCTTTCCTCTTACAGTATGATTTTTATGATTTCTTGCACCCACTTAGCCACAATCATATGACTAAAATAACTTTATAGGTACTCAGTAACACCTAAGTCTCTATTCGTACTTTACTTTTCTCGAGTCCTCGTTTCTGTGCCTGTAGGGTTTCAGAATCGTGGGCTTAGTTCACCACAGCCTTCCAGCCAACTGTGACTGTAATTGATGGACACTTGGCACACTCTGCACGCCTGCCATTTTGTAGAATACATAAAAAGAGATGTTAAAGTAATTATGTTTGTCATGATATATTGAAAGCAGAAATCAGCAACCTAATCAGAACGGTGTACAGCTGCAGCGTGCAGATGCTATCAGACCTCTTGTCCATGGTGATGAAATGAATGCGGGTCATTTTAACAGGTAACAGCTGTTCATATCTAATTTGTTCAATTATGTGCAGAGAATGTAAGTGGAGGTTGATTCTCTGCCCCAAGGGATCTACTCTCTCCACTCACGTCCAGAGAACACACAGTAATAGGAATCCATATACAACATGAACACTAAACTCTGTTAGGAAACAGCATGTTTCTTTCATTTCGCAAAGATCTTTTTGTTCTCTCAAATAATTTGCATCATAATTGTTTTGGAAAGTACAACGAACACCGTCTTTATGAGGGCAGATTGATAGTGTTGCTTCTTAAATTTCCTTTACATAAACAACTTTGATTAAAAAGCAGCATGTGAGAAAGCAAGAGAAGCCCCACCAGAAACCTTTTGGTAAGAGGAGCAGTATCATCCAGAACACACAAATAATGATTTTACAGGAACTGTAAAGTTATTGATAATGATGAAAGCTTATCTAGTTCAGAAGTTCAGATTGATTAAATGCCTTGCCGTTTTCCTCACAGTATTGGCTAAGCCTGACCTTTAAGAGAAAAATTTTATTTGGGAATTTATTCTGAATTGCTGCCAAGTTGCTGTACAATTTGTAGCCCTGCACTTATATGCCAAATAAACGCAGACTATTAATCAGTTTTGGAAATAACCTTGTTTTAAAAACTGAATAGTTTGTATTATCTGAAATTGTAATTTGCATGAAAGAAATTATTTTATGTTAAGCCATCAATTTTATGTTAAAAAAAAAAAAAGTTGAAGCCAAACAAAAGGTACATCAAATGGCTGGCAGGCAGACAGACAGACATGGACATTTTCTGTTTGAGAAGTCTGAGCAGACTTTAAGTACATCACAGACAAGAACACTATCCATTGATAAGCACAGATGCCATGTCTGTCAAATCTATACATACCGGCCTAAATATTTTCATACTCTCTCAATAATATATGTTTAAATGTTACTTAGCAAGTTGCCACTCAATCAATGATTTTTTTTGTACTCGTCAACTAGCTTCTGGTATATTTGTGGCTGGATGTTTGACCACTTATTTCATCAGATTTGATAGAGTTCATTTATGTTCTTCTTTTAAGGATAGTTCACAAGTTTTTGTTACAGTTCAGGTTGGGGCCATTCCAGAGGTTTAATTCTAGTCTGTTTTAATTAACCACAAAACCAGTGTGTTTGGCCTAATCCTGTTGGAACAAACAAGCGTGTCCAACTTTACACCTTCTTGAGGTTAATTTTAGTTGAAGTGGAATAATTTAGAGGTAGCTCATGTTTTTCATTCACCTTGTGCAACACACCAGTACCAGTCCCGGAAGCATGATGCTCCCTCCATGCTCGACAGTAAATAGTGTAATCCTGGCTTTGAAACCCTGTCCTTGACTCCTCTCAACATACACTGCTCGAAAAAATAAAGGGAACACTCAAATAACACATCCTAGATCTGAATGAATGAAATATTCTCATTGACTACTTTGTTCTGTACAAAGGTGAATGTGCTGACAACAAAATCACACAAAAATCATCAACGGAAATCAAATTTATTAACCAATGGAGGCCTGGATTTAGAGTCACACACAAAATTAAAGTGGAAAAACACACTACAGGCTGATCCAGCTTTGATGTAATGTCCTTAAAACAAGTCAAAATGAGGCTCAGTATTGTGTGTGACCTCCACGTGCCTGAATGACCTCCCTACAACGCCTGGGCATGCTCCTGATGAGACAGCGGATGGTCTCATGAGGGATCTCCTCCCAGACCTGGACTAAAGCATCCGCCAACTCCTGGACAGTCTGTGGTGCAACGTGACGTTGGTGGATGGAGCGAGACATGATGTCCCAGATGTGCTCAATCAGATTCAAGTCTGGGGAACGGGCGGGCCAGTCCATAGCTTCAATGTCTTCATCTTGCAGGAACTGCTGACACACTCTAGCCACATGAGGTCTAGCATTGTCCTGAATTAGGAGGAACCCAGGGCCAACCGCACCAACATATGTTCTCACAAGAGGTCTGAGGATCTCATCTCGGTACTCGGTACGTGCGGCCCTCCAAAGAAATGCCACCCCACACCATTACTGACCCACTGCCAAACCGGTCATGCTGAAGGATGTTGCATGCAGCAGATCGCTCTCCACGGTGTCTCCAGACTCTGTCACGTCTGTCACATGTGCTCAGTGTGAACCTGCTTTCATTCGTTCAAGAGCAAAGGGCGCCAGTGGCGAATTTGCCAATCCTGGTGAAAAACTAGTCCATGCATTTGTTACTTCAAGGCTGGACTATTGTAATTCTTTACTATCAGGATGTCCACAAAATGCAGTTAAAAGCCTTCAGCTGATTCAAAATGCTGCAGCAAGAGTTCTGATGAAAATTAAAAAGAGAGATCATATTTCTCCTATTTTAGCTTCCCTTCATTGGCTCCCTGTTAAATCCAGAATATAATTTAAAATTCTCCTCCTCACATATAAAGCCCTTAATGATCTAGCTCCATCATACATCAGAGATCTGATTGTTCCATATGTTCCTAACAGAGCACTTCGTTCTCAGACTGCAGGTTTACTGGTGGTTCCTAGAGTCTCTAGAAGTAGAATGGGAGGCAGATCCTTTAGTTATCAGGCTCCTCTCCTGTGGAACCAGTTCACAGCTTTAGTCCATGAGGCAGACACCCTGTCTACTTTTAAGGCTAGACTTAAAACTTTCCTTTTTGATAAAGCTTATAGTTCGAGTGGCTTAGTTTATCAGGGAGGGAGCCTTCCTCCCTCCCCGTTGGTTGGAGTAAGGGGGAGTCAGGTTTAGCCTAAACCGGCTCAGTTATGGTTGAGGTGCAAACACACCCTCCATTTCTGCTACCTGTATGACCCTTCTCTTTTCCAGTGGTTATAATCAGTCTGACAGAGAGAGGTTTCCCAATCTTTGTGGTTTTTAGTATAACAATGACCATCAGTGGCACCCTTTGTGAGGTGCCTTGTGACGACATTGTTGTAAATAAGCGCCGTTTAACTAAATAATCTGAACTGAAACTATCTCTGTAGTTATGCTGCTATAAGTTTAGGCTGCTGGAGGACATAACGACCACTTTCACCCTCTTCTCTACATTCTCACACTACTCTCAAATTTTGCATTATTTGCTGTTATTTCAGCTTTTAACTTTGTTCTCTCTATTTTCTTCCTAGAAGCAACACCTGGCCTGGCTCTGTGTCTACCTGTGACACCTTTCTGGAGAGGGGAATCGTCCGAGCTTCTGCTGGCAACAACTTAATGCTCACCCTCTACCTAGACATGGTGATTGACTGAGCTTTTACTGTGACTAACTCTATGTGCTCTCTTTCAGACTCTAACCTTGAAAACTGGCTCAGAGTTTATCTGTCTTTCTTTCTAGGTGAAACGACTAAAGGAGCTACATCCATTAACATTTACTTTTCCTTCCCATAGAAAGTACTCCTGGATCAGTGCTTCTGTGTTCTTTTTGTGTCTCTGCTCTGTTCTCTCAAACCCCCAGTCGGTCGTGGCAGATGGCCGCTCACACTGAGCCTGGTTCTGATGGACGTTTCTTCCTGTTAAAAGGGAGTTTTTCCTCTCCACTGTCGCTACATGCATGCTCAGTATGAGGGATTGCTGCAAAGTCAACGCCAGTGACTGTCCACTGTCTCTACATGCTCATCCAGGAGGAATGAATGCTGCAAGTCACTGACTGGATGCAATCTGCTGAGTTTCCTTAGATAGAAAAACTTTTTATCCAATTTGAATAAATAACTAACTTTGACTGCACTGTTCAATGATTAGGATTAATAGGAATGTATGTACCTGACTGTTGTGAAGTGCCTTGAGACAACATGTGGTGTGAATTGGCGCTATATACATAAAATTGCATTGTATTGAATTCAAAATACATCAAAGAAATATTTGAAATATATTCCTTCATCCTAAAAGATGTCAGTCAAAAACATTATCCCTTGAGCAGCAGCAGCCTATCATTATGCAAAATCAAACAAGGCTGTGTAATTGAGTTTGATGTCCCAGAGTAACATAAGCAAATACAGCCTGACAACTCATATTGAAGACGACTTAGAAAGCTGCCTTTGCCTGGATATCAAGACAAGAAGACAACTGCTTGAGCAGCCACAGGCATAAGATACCTTGTCTGCAGAGGGAGCCGTTCAAACACGCATCTAAGCCTCAAATCCACCGAATCTGAAGGAATATGAACAAGGAGCCTTGGAATGATCCTTACTGAGATGTCCATCTGTGTCAGCGTGTCTGGTGTGTAGAGAACTTCATTTATTTCGAGCAGCAGGACACAAGAAGAGAATGCATGCATAAAATGATATAGGAGCTTAAGGTAAAAGTTACCTGGTAAATAATTTTACATTCCAAAATTCCTATTTGAATTGCCACTACTTCAATATCGTCAGGTTAAATCATAAGGTGATGAAGAAAACAGACATAGGCCGTAATAAGAAACAAAAAAATGTCATTGCAAACTGTCTGAAAAGTGAATTGTTAGACATCTCCTGTCTGCCGTGGGGTACCACTGCCCTCCTGTGGGATCTCTTCTCTCTGCACCTTAGAATGAACATAATGTACCTTCCCAGTGACATTTACTTAAAAGGCAACCATGAAAACAGAGTTAGTGTATTGTTTCATGAAAAACTACTGCTGCCAGAGAACGTAATACTGCACAGTTAAGGAGCTGTTGTAGCAGTTTTATATATTCTCATATTTGAGAAGCTTTTTTTTTGTGACATTATTTGCACATTCTCCCAGTGCATGGTGGGTTCTCTCCAATATTCATGCTTTTTCCCACAATCTAAAAACATAACTGTTTTGTTAATTAGTTTCTCTAAATCACTCTTAGGTATGAGTGTATGCATGGGTGGTTGCCTATCCTGTGTGTCTCAATGTTTCCCTGTGGATTTTGTGCCTCTCCATCCTTCTCCCAGACTCTGTAACTTTGATTTCCAAATTAAATGGCAGTTTGTCATTGTATCTGATTTACAACAAAGTTGACTTAACTCAGCATGCGATAGTCATACCCCATGTCCTGGATACAAGCTGTGTGTGGTGGCTCTAAAAACAACTTCTGCTGCAGTCCACAACTTGTGAATCTCCCCCAAACTCTTGAATGTGGTTTGCTTCGTAATCTTATCAAGGCTGGGGTTGTCTCTGTTGCTTGTTCCCCTTTTTCTACCATATTTTTTCCTTCGCCAGAACATTCCATTAATAGGCACACAACATTCACCAACAGCCAGCTCCTTCACCTTTGACCCCTTGTTGCTTGCTCTTCTTGTAAAGTACAGTTGTCAAATCAGCAGTCTTGCCCATGATTGTGTAGGTCACAAGAGGGCTGTAACATTTCTGAATCAAAGATCATTTTTTTACTGACCTTTAGCTGTTTTCATTCTTAAGAAACTGAATTTTGGGTTTTCAATTACCATAAAGACAAGTGGGTACAGTAGCCAGAAAAAGTACTCAAGTAAATGTAGCATTACTCCAATATATTTTTACTCAGGTCATTTATATATTAGCACAGTAGATGTTATACTTCCAGTGACAATATCTCCTGTTTACAGTATATTCACTTAAACTCCAAATGGCACAGCAGCCTCCACAGATAGAAAATAACAGAACAATTAAGCTTGAGTAAAACCAAGAAGCCTAACTATTTTTAGTTTGTTATTTATTTAGAGAAGTAACTAGAGGTTACTTCACTAACTACAAATTGTACACACGTAAGAGAAGCGTTACTTTAAAATGATATACTCAAGTAAAAAGTACACTGCAGTAAAATTACTTCAAGAAGTAAATGTAACAAGTTACTACCCACTTCTGTCTGTAAGCTATATTAATCTAAATAGAGATAAATCAAAAAATTGAATTAACTCACTGTGCGTAATGAATCTAAATTGAGTTCCACTTTTTAATTAAATTACTATAATAAACATTTTGATGATATTCTAATTTATTGCGATTTGCCAGTAAAGAATGTTGGGCATTATAGTTGTCTCCTTTTGGCAGCATCTAAAAACATTAAAAAAGCAACAGAAGCACGATTTTAATATCCAACCATGCCTTAGTGCAGATCCCGATGAGCATGTATGCCAGAACAAAGACCCAAAGGACAGAGTATCAGTTGCTTTTGGTTTAATAGAGATCTTTTTGTTTTGGTCATTTATAAAATAGTCATTAAAAACCTTTTCTTACATTTAGATATTTACATATGAACAAGTGGCTGTGCAAAATTTACAACACACTAACATGAGATCATATAATTTTCTCATATGTCAAATATTTATATACATGTAAAAGAAAACATTTTCTAAAGATGAAGTTGTCGGCCAAAAAAACGTCTACAAAAAATTTAAACAGAGGAAAGCCAGAAGTAAAAACTGAAATTAGTATGTCCACCAAAAACCAAAAATAAAACCTGTCATGTGGTATGTTCATCTAAGGGACTTTAAAAAAGTTAAGTAACATAGTTCTTTGTATTTAGGTAAAGTCATTTGTCATAAAGCCAACCTGACCTTTTGTTTTTTTTATTTTAAATCACAAAATCTCACCTGGTTTTTCCACCAATTTAGATGTAAATACCTTGTTTTAAAATGGTATAATAATAAAGTGAGACGTGTTTGAGCAAAACAAGTACGGATCCTCAGGCCCACATGACCTTTTGCCAAAAACAAATTGGATACAATTTAGTCTCACAGTATATAGAAAAATAATTGACAGACTTCTGTTCTATAAAGAAATCTACAGAAAAGTGCATTTGAAGTCTGTAGTAAATCTGCTGCAGTGAAAATATATATATCAACCACTGAACTCCCGCCAGATGGAAAACTTTTAAAGATCACCCAAGCGTCACAAATAAAACAGCACAAAGAAAAACTAAATTTATCCCAATCCTAATTTTTCCAAAACCACTGGAAAATACTGCTGGACAGATAAACCAACACTATCAGGTAGATATGGCTTTACTTGTTAAGAAGGCAACTGAACAGATGTCATTTCAACAATAAACAGCATGAGCCAAGTGGAGTTACAGTGCCCTCTACATTTACTGGCATCCATGATAAAAATGTGCAAAAGGCAACAACTGACTTCTGCTTTTATTGCAGTAACATAACTCCACAGTATTGTTTGAATTCAATTTTCAAATTGTGAACTTGTATTCACAAGGGGATAAAAATAATTGTATTATCGGGACCTCTGCTGTTAATCCTTTGTACAACCTTGTGTACAGACTATTCTCTGATCATTTTTCACAACATTTGAGCATACCGTAAGAGGGATCTTTGAGATTGTTCTCATGATCTCTCTGGATTATCCCCAGCTCTTCATTCTCCTATTATACTCTGTTCTTTTCAGTTCCACAGATCCTCTATAAAGCTTAAAAGTGGACATGAGAAACTTTTCTACGAAGCCATCCTTCGCTTTACACCAGAACCACCAAGAGTTTGTAGCCAAACAACTTAATCTTTGTCTAATCTGACCAAAGCACACAGTCCAGTTAAAGTCCCAGTAGCAGAGATATAGACATGTTTGTATGGATATTTAGTTGACTTTACTTCCTGACACATTAAGATCAACATAAATTGAATGACTAGAATGGTACGTTCTCTGAATTTTCCCATTGTAAACAGTAGGTGAGACAAATGAGTCTCTGTCCGTCACATCGTATTTATACCACAGGGAAACAAAGTCATGGATCAGTAACTGAACCTTCCTGGACATGCTGGCCAACTTTTAAAAAAATGAAAATATAAATACAAATATTCTTTATGTTACATTTACTTTATTGGAATAGTTAGGGATGCCAATCAGTGTAATTATTTTTCTTAACTTTGGTTTTTTCCCACTGACTAAATATACCCAAACGAAATCATGGATTTTCAGAGGTTTCTAATACTGCAATAAAAAATGTACTTAAAGCTTTTTACACATCTTAAGCATCGATGTTAATTAGTGTAAGGGTAACTGATGTCATCACCTGCTCATCTCATTGCTGAACATACCACACAGAGGACCAGTGCTTGAGGAGGCTTTTAAAAGCTGACGTCTCTTCTGTGTTTCCGATAATTCTCTTCCTGCAGATATGTCTCTTAGTGTAGCAGATGAAACAAATGGCCATTAGGTCAGTTTCCTTAATGCCACTGGGTGTGACAAGTCACTTCAATCCAGCTGCTATTTAAGGAGACCTTTGTAGAGTAGCTGGGAGTGACTGATCTCTCTGTCATTCTCCAGACATGCGAGCAGGTCGCGGAGGTTAACTCTGGTAATGCGCTGTCGTGTAAACGGTCTGGAGCCCGGTCCACTGGAGCCTCCAGACAGGGAGGGACCTGACCCTGAACCCTGCAGGGTGGAATCAAAGAAATTATTTGACCATGGTGTAAACACAATGATTTTTGTCAAGAGGTTGTAAAATCCTTACCTCTGCACTTGCACCGCTTAAAGGTGAGTCTGTTTTCCGTTTTTTCCTCGGGCCGATTGCTGCCAGCGCTGTTAGGTTGGCTTCTCTCTGCCTTATCTGTGCCAACTCTAGCTGCTGCATCTAGAATACACACAACATATGGATTAATCACCCTCATGACAATAACAAAAAATCTTTTTTGCATGGCCGCTCTTTTCTGCATATAATTACCTCTTTGGCCTTCTGTTTAAGTCTGAGCTGCTCTGGGTCTTCTTGCCGTGACCTAGACTGCAGCAATGTAGAGGAGATTTTGAATATTTCAGGCTGGATCTGATCAGCTTATTAAATCCATTGTTTTATTCATTCACTCACTCGTAGTTAGCATATCTGCTGGCTAGTAGCAGGAAAAAAAGTAGATTAATGATAAAGATCACACACTTGCCCTCCATATGCAATTATAACAGTGTGAATCTACCTGTCAGGTATTCTGTGTCCTTGTTTAAATAACGGTAGGTCACTCCAGGTCTGTCATCTACTTCTTTCAACAGTATAAAATATATTAATATGCAAAACAGATCCACCTTTTAAATTTGTATTCACAAACAGGTTACTTCAAATATCCATCCATCCATTTTCTATACTCGCTTCTTCCATACAGGGTCGTGGGGAAGCTGATGCCCATCTCCAGCAGGCAAGAGACGGGGTACACCCAGGACAGGTTGCCAGTCCATCGCAGGGCAACGCACAGGACAAACAACCATGCACACACTCATTCACACCTAAGGGCAATTTAGAGAGACCAATTAACCTAAGAGCCAGAAACCTTTGCGTCTTGAATTTTAGAATTTAATAAAATCAAACACAGTAGGGAAAGATGGACTTTTTTTGCTATTTTGTAAAAAAAAAAAAAAAAAAGCAGCTAATTATTCGTTTCTACTTTATAGAATACTTAACTACAAATAAGATAAATCGACATGCAACGCTTCCAGTGCAAGGGTACAAAATGTTGTTGTTCACCATCAAGAAATCAAAGTTAACTGGGAAGAAATGAAAACGCATGGATAAAAAAAAAGGGTGTACATTTATTGAGCTGAAGCTACTACAAATTGTTACATAATTGTTATTATTTTAACTATAGCAAGTTTTTTGTGCAATATTTTCTTTGACGAACATATTGCACAAAATATTCGCACCAAATATTGCGCAAAAGATTCGTCAAAGAAGTTCATTATTTCATTTTAGAAAAACAAAACATTTTCCGTTTTACTTTATTTGTTGAATGGACTGAGATTTTAATCAGTTTTTCCCTAGCTGTCCCAGATTAGGTTATTTCTGGTACTTAACAAATGAAGCATATCTAAATTCAAAATTCTACTTTAAATTTCAATTAAACTTACACAGAACAAAAACAGTTAATACTCTATAAGGACATTATCAGACATTAGCTGAAGAAATTCGATAATTATTGAACAGCAGCTTAAAAGGTTTGGTTATAACTTCATAACAACACTTATTTTTATTATTATTTTGGCCAAAAAGAGCCAATGAAAAGTGTGAGGTTCAAGGAAAAACTTCAAACTGCTTTTGAACTGACATAAAATTGTCTCTTTCTACCTTAGCAGCCTTCAGCAGGATCTCCCTCTCCTGGTCCTCCTTTCTCTGCTTCTCCATCTGATCCAGCTGCTCAAAGAATTTCAGCTGAGCTCTCACGTCGCTGACCTGCTCACACCGCTCTTCCTCCTAAAGAAGAAGTAAGATGTTTGAGGGAAGGGCCAAAATAAAAAGTTATCAAAGCAGAATAAGCAACAGTTTGTGAAGAAAACTCTTGGGTTACAGAGTCCTGTCCTTGCCTTATAATTTATATTCTTCTGTTGTGCCACTAGTGAAGCCTTTTCCAAGATGTTCTTCAGCCGTTGTTGTGTCACATAGGAAATGTAGCTGATCACATCTGTGCCTAACTCGCTGACACCAAACCTCTTACCTGAAACAGAAACGAGTGTGGAATAAAGAAGAATGAATGAGAGTTATCCTCCAGTAAGAGCCCAGTCGACCTTGTCACAAAAGTAAATCACTCACCGATCTGCAGAACTATCCGGGTGAGGGAGGAGATGGAGAGAAAGGCCTCGTCTTTACAGGACCGGGTCACGATGCCGACAAGTTCAGAGCTGGTCGCCATGATGCGAGCGTTCTCCTCGGATAAGTTGACCCCTGCCATGGAAGCCACATCATTGATATCATCATCATCCCTGTTTGAAAGAAGAAGTGAAAAAGAAGACACAAAAAGCACCATAATTACATTATTTTAACATTTTTCAAAACAAAAACAAAAAGTTCTTGTAGAGTGCCTAGAAAAAGAATTCACACCTTGTGAATTTTTCTAGATGGTCACATTACAACCTCACCTTCAACTTTTTTTTTTTTTTTTTGATTTTATCCAATAGAACACAAAGTAGTGCATTGTTATAAAGTGAAAGAAAACAAGACAGTCGACTTTACTTTGATCCCCATAAATAAAATCCAGGACAACGATGAGAGTAGCAGAAAGAAAGCCATGGGTCCAGTGACTTTTACTCAAAGACTTTAGTGCTACCAAATCTGCTTTTAATTCATTTTGTTCATTAATCTAGCCTTTAAATAGCAGCAGCTTATTTTAGGCAAAAAAGATTCTTTAAAGAATTTCATTTTTTTTATTTTATTTTAGAAAGGAAAAATATTTTCAATTTGACTTTATTTGCTGAGTGGACTGAGACTTTAATCTATTTTTCCCTAGCTGTCCCAAATTAGGTTACTTCTAGTACATAACAAATGAAGCATATCTAAATTCTAAATTCTACTTTAAATTATTAACTTAGATTAAACCTGCATAGAACAAGAACACTTAATACTCTATAAAGACAGAAATCAGATATTAGCTGGGGAAACTTAATACTTATTGAGCAGTAGCTTTAATTTTACCTTCAGCAGGATCTGTCCCTCATGTTCCTCCTTTCTTTGCTTCTCCATCTGATCCAGCAGCTTATAATTAATTTAGTAAATTTGGTTAAATGCACTAAGCATTTTCAAAGACAGAGTGAGCCAAGTCCTGTTCTTATAGATAAGAATTTTTATATTTTTTCCCCATCTAGCCCAATACAATTTGCAAACTGGATGCCTGTCTTTTAATAAGGAAAACGTTTTTTTAAGTTTTAAACCTACAATGATTTACGCATCCCTTTCCCAAAGCCCACATGAGAAAAAATTATTCATTTATAAAAATAAGGCATAAAATCAGAGAGCACTGGTTATCTTATTGTATGGAGACATTATTGAACAACTACATAATTAAAAACTTCCTAAAGACTTTGACTTCATTAACGTGCATGTATGCTTATTCTTGCTAAAACAGCAAATAGTCTTATGTTAGGACTTCATAATATATTGCAAATACATCGTCATGCCAACATCAGTGTGTGGATTATCAATATCGGGCTCAAGGTCAATTTTGAGGGCAGGGATTGTTGGCTGATATTTTCCAAGTGTTATGAACTTGCATTTGACATGCTAATATAATGTCTAGCTAGTTGGACAGTCTCACATTGTTCAAAAGGCTAAAGGTCACAGAATGATTGAGCCACAGATGAGAAAGAGAGAAGAAAACAAACACATACTGTACTACAACATCATCGCAATATCTACCAGTTTTATCGCCATCGCAACATTTTCTAATATTATGCAGCCCTATCTAAAATGTAGCATTATGTCGGACAAACAATGGCCTGCGCCCCAACACTCTCCATTAATGGGTATAAAAGAGCAAGCACTTACTGGTACTTCTCTTTTAGTCTGAAATGCTTCAGCTTGATTGCTTTATTAAACTAATCATGCTGTAAACATCTTGAATGCTCTATAGGGACCAGAGGTATTTCAAACGGTGAGGGGTTGTTTTGTTTGTTAAGTAATTGTTATTTCCACTGTTTTGTTTGTTAGGGTTTTTTTCCATCATAAGGACTCTAATTTGACTATTCAAAAATGTATGAGTCATGTTTTTTATTCTATTAACTGTTTATCCTCAATTAGCAGAGGTAGGACCAAGTCACTGTTTTCCAATTCACAAGCAAGTCTCAAGTCTTTCCACCTGTCTCGAGTCAAGTCTCAAGTAACGGCATGAAAGTCCCAAGTCGAGCCGAAGTCCTAAACATTTTTATCCACCAGAACAACCAGCAAGAGGAAGTAAACTCCAAAACCATCTGAAAATTAGTTGATGTTGCTTTTTATAGGAAATATTAACCGGAATAAGCCAAACATCCAGTAAATTTAGAGAATAATGAGCAAACTGATATATAATAATGAATAAAAAACCAAAAATATAAATATTTCAACATTAGCAAACTGCAATAGTACAAGCCTGCTTGTACAATATTATATGAGTTACATCAGATGTGCTGCTACCTGCCAGCTTAGATGCTTGTGGTTGAGGCTCAAAGCACCGAGACTTGCAGTCCACACATAATAATCAGAGGAACTGAGGGAAACTAATGTTACCATGTAATATTCCCAGTAGATCTATTGTAAACTATTGCAACCATTTGAATTAAAAGACTATCGAAAAGTTAGCCCCTTCACTGCTAACCATCTGACCTAAACGCCAATCTGCAATTATCGGTTTACATTAGAGTTAAAACCTGTGACTTTCCAGGCCCCATGATTAAATTAGCACACATTTGTTGTTAGGTGTTAAGCTAACATTAAGCATATATTAGTTACTTTCTTTGCTTTGATTATTAAATAATTTATTATAATGATTAATAAATAAATCATTTATCTTTTCATTTAAACAGAACAAATGCATCTTAAAAAACTGCATATGGAAAAAATAATAAAGACAGAAAAAAAAAAAAGAATGTTTTTAAAAATAAGTGTTTATCATAATGTATGTATCATAATGTAATTAAGCATTGCATTTGTGACATTAAATAAATCTAAGCAATAAAGACAAAGCTCACATTTTCTTTGGGTGACTGACCTGCTTGGCATGAAGATGAGAGGGAGATATTAAAACCTATTTTTTTGCTTTGTTTTATTGCTGTTTTTTTGTAAGAGAAAACACTTCAATTGTGACTTCAAGGAAGGCTTCATGGTTGCTCTTTATCTTAGAGCATTTTGCAGTGAGTCCATCACCCAACACAATGCCTACACATTTTTGGCATCTCTGGTATTCTGTAATGAACGTCGGTTCAGCTGCTAGCAGCACTTGCGACACTGTCTCCAGGGTTGCAATCGGTCCCCGCTTCTATCGGAATTTAAAACCTTACTTTTTTTCCCAGTTTTATACAAACCTCTTTGAATGCGCTGGAAGAGAGCACGGCTCCACCCCCGTTTAGCTTCTTCGTTGTTATTGTAGGAAGCAGAAAAAAGCAGGTAAACAAACATAGTAGATGGAGCGTGCTTTGTAGCACCAGGAGGAAATATTGGCAAATGACGGGGTGACACAGAGGGCTGGATAACAAGCTTGGCATGGTTCCATCATTGCACGTCAGATGCTTTTCCTTTGTAACATGCTTTCTGCTTGGTGAAAGATATCATGTTCAATCTCAAAGGATTCAAGTTGAAGCGAAGTCACGAGTCATTGGTGTGAAAGTCTAAGTCAAGTCCAAACTCTTTTATGATATTCTCAACTCAAGTCTAAAATCATTAAATTTGTCACAACTTGAGTCCACACCTCTGCCATTTAATCTAGAATACCAGCATAGAGCATTTGATTGATAATGTCCAGACCTACAATCTAAAATATAAAATTTGTGTGCTCCCTGATAGGATCACATACAATGAAATAGAAAAAACATTGGCACGGTCAGAAAACTAATAAGAAAAAGGTAGTTTATAAGCAGCTAATTTACCTTGAGAAATGTAAACGTGCAGAGGTATAAAGGTAATGGAAACACATCGGGGACTTTAAAGGTAAGAGATGTATTATCCTACAATGCAGATGCATAAATACCACATTTCTGAAATTAATTTGCAAGTAGCACAAACTTGAAAGTCCCCCCTCCTGCTTCCTTCAGCTTGTTCCTCTGAACATCGATAAGGGACACCTGGTTGAGCGCCTTAACTCCTCTGGCCTCTGGAGCCAGATTCTGCTTCACAGCGAATCCTAAAATGTATAGGTAGGGACAGAAGTTCACTTCTTGACATAGCTGACCAAAACAGGATTAATCACAGTAGCTTTTAAAACGGTGTGAATAAATACATGGCAAAGTTTGCTTTGTATCTCGCAATTACACAATGTGGCCACAAGATGGCAGCAATCTCACTATGTGAAATTACAATTTTAAACTTTGCAGCAAGATTTCTTTTTAAAGATTTGCTTAGCATATGAGTCTCTTATAAACATCCATGTACAAGATTTATACTACAGTTCTGCCTTGATAGCAACTATTAAGGGTAATATAATAACCCAATCCTATATAAATGTAACAAACATCTCCAGTGTAAAACTCTGCTGAACTCACACCTGGTGGAAGATGTCTGACCATCTGTGGTTGACCCACAATGATCCGGCTGGGAGCTGCTCCTCTGATCGTTACCAAAGGAGACTGTGCCAGTGTCACCTGTGGCCTCACTGCGCTCAACTGCTGCTGCTGGGGCACAACCCGCATACACAACAAGAAATTCAGTAAACGCACATACAATGCCAAGGTGGGGGTAGGGGGTTATGTGTAATCAAGCAAACTATAATATCCAAAGTTCACGGAAGCAGCTTAATTACCAGTCCGGGTTTACTGTTGGCTTTCTGGGAGAGGGTGATGACTGTGGCTTTGGGCCTGGCAGTGCCTGCAGCTGCAGTGGCTGCAGTAGGGAGAGGAGGACGCAGCACCACAGCGCTAAGGGCTGCGGAGGGTGTTGCAGCTGGCTGAGCGCTTGGCTGGGGCAGCAGGCTTTGATGGATAAAGGCCTCCGAGTCTGGGGTCATTTGCCGCAATGCTGGAAGACTTCTCTACAGAGAGAACAGAGCCCAAATATTTAGTCACATAAAGTCAATAGTTTGATATGGTATGGAATAATGACAGCTCGGTAAAATTCACCACAGCTAAATATTAAGCTGGAAAAATGAAAAATATAAAGCTAACATTGGTGCTTTACAGCCAGTCTCTCCATTAACACCATGTTAATGGCACTGGCAGAAATATTAAGAAAACAAGCCTTAGCATGCTATTAAAATCTGACTCCTGTTCCAGACAATCCTTATCATAACTAAGACATTAAACTATACAATTCTCACATTTCAAGTAGATTTTTTTTTTAAAGCTAAACATCAGAATAAGGTACTTTGTTATTCAGTAATCCTAATTATTCAGGTCGTCTGCAAGTCTCCTGTAGAATCCACGGTGTGTTTATGTAGCAACCACAGCCTATTGAGGACATTGTTTCTGTGTGTTCTCAATACATTCGTTGTTACGCTGCTTTTTTGCACTTTTTAAGCTGACCTGCTCATTATTATTTGACCAATGCATAACATACATATACACATATCAAATTTTATTTATAAACTGAAAGCTACTTACTATAGCTTAATATAATATTTTTATTGTATAATATTAAGTGAATACCCAACAATGGCTAATAATTTGGATAACAATGTAATATTCTGCTTGTTGTTGTTTATAAATAAAGAGAAGAAATCAAATGTTGAGGCCAACATTCAGATATTCCAAACATTTTGCATACCTTTTTATTGACGTTTCATCTAAATGTTCATTTATATGTATGAAACTATACTCTTAAATTGCCTGTGACACGCTTTTCCCACAAATACAGAAATTGAATGAAACCATCTTAATATTGAAAGAATTCAGCAGTAATTGACATGATATTAGGATTAAAAACGTGATAAAAGACAATTGTGACACAAAATAAGCATATTGCGACCACTGAGTTCAAGGATTACTGACGCTAAAGGGACAGCAGACCTTACATCAACAATTGAAGTAGAGAACATAGTCCTGTTGGGCTCAATGCCTCCAGCCACACTCTGCAGACCCTCGCTAAACGCTTGGGTCTGCAGAGTGTGACCGGCTTCGTCCTCTGCCAGCAGAGCCAACTCACCACCAGACGGCAATCGGTAGACATTTTTATTGCACTCCTAATTATCACAAAAAAATCCTTATAAAACATTTATTTGATTGTAATGTGAACAGTTGTGGACAAGCTCAAAGGGTATGAATACTTTTGCAAGGCAATGTAGCTTAAATGAACGGCCATGTATTGCTTGCTCACAGCGTGATAACATTTCAAAAACACAGCCTTATTAGGAAATACAGCAGAGATTTCTCCATAAAACTACCACTGTTTTCAGTGACTCACCTTAAGGAAAGGTACAAGATATGGCTGAGGGGAAGAGTTAAGCTCCTTGTACAACCTGCTGGTGAAATCCTCAGGCTCCATCTGTCCTTCCTATTACAATAAAGAAAAAAAATGGTTAAGATTTGTGTGGTAAATAGATAGAAGTGTGACAGATGACAAATCAACAAACTGTCAGAGAAAAGTACCAGCAGTTTCTTAACAAGCTCCTTGACACTGGCAGTAGTCTCAGATGACTGTTTTCCATTGGATGCCAACTTGATGAGTGTAGACAGAAAGTTTCTACACTTTTTTACATTCTCCAGAGTTTCCTATAAAGGCAAATTTCGAAAATAAAATCCTTTAGACTTTGACAGAGTAGACAAAAAAACCAATCTTTCCATTTCTGTCTTACAGCTGTGATGGCTGTTGGAGTGGCAGGCACCCCAGTGGCCCCGAGGGGCCCCACCTTCTGAGTTACAGCTGCCGATGCCTGGACTGTGGTCGACGTGCCGAGAGCTTGTCCCGTGGCAATGGCGTTTCCTCCGAGTATGATGGTATTCTGCAGAGAATGGGCACATAATACAAGTTTACTCAGAGGACATAAAACAATCAAACATAAATCTTCATCAGACCTTTCAGGGCCAGTATCTAAGAAATAACTCCAAAACTAGTTATTCATTAAACTTATAACTAGAAATCACAACCTCAATATAAATTATCCAACAGACAACACTAACTCTGAGGTTCTGAGTCCAATACAGTTGATACAATGTATTTATTTTTTTTATTAGGTTTAATTCCATAAACAACCTGGTAATGGGCAGTTATATGTGTAAAAGCAGCATATAATGGAATGAAAGTCCAATTCGTCCTTTTGATCATCTTTGTGCATTATTATTTATAATATGTGCAAAACATTTAGACTGTCAACTATTCTGCACTGAAGTCCAAGCCCCCATCCCGCTCCATACCCCTCCTACCCTGATGGCCCCACCGTTGCTCTTCAACAAATCACTGCTCTAAATAATGTAGCACTTAAAACAAATGAACGCATCATGGATAAAGACACTATTTTTTATAAACAAAAACTACACAAAAACAGATTACAATATAGTTATTATTTCTCTGATTAAGTTTCTTATTTTTATTAATATTTTAAATGATTCATGGTGACCAAAAAACTTGAACAACAGTTAATAGCCTTGTTTTTTAGGCTTGCAAGTGAAGGGAGAAAAAAGGGCTTAATAGAAATGTACCAAGCTTTGTGATTGCAGAGGACCTCTATTAATTTTGTCATTCTAGGAAACTGCTATTTTCAGCAAATGGACAAGAAAAGGACGAACATCTATTTTTTTCCACGAGGACTGGATATGGAGGGGATGCATTTAATGTAATACAACAGCTAAAGAAACAAACAAACAAAAACAACTGGTGACTAATTCCATTAGTGTCCTGGATGATCATAATTTTCTGCTTCTTGAGGGATTATTGAATTGATTGCATGGCCTATTGGAACAAAACACACACACACACACACACACACACACACACAATCACATTATGTAACATCTTCAGACTCAGTGGAACATTGTCTATTGTCAGCTGCTCTGAAAAGATTTGATATTTTTAGAAGTGTAAAAAGATGTTTATGAATGGTACATTGTTCTGTTCTTGTTACCGTTAGTCTGTCTGTCTGCAAAATATCTCAAAAAGTTAGGAACGGATATCGATGACATTTTTGGACAATGTGTATATTAGGACAAGGAACAGATGACTAGATTTTGGTGATGATGCGGAGCACTGTCTGGATTCACGATGTTTTTGAAGGATTCTTTATCATTGCCAGACCATGGTGCGACAACTTTGAAAGGCCACATGGTTCCTCACCCTGCCAGCAGCTGACATGCAGTGGACATGGCAGAGTTCAGCACTCAAATTATTGTTAGAACAAGGTCAACTTGACACCTTGTAATGGTAACTGCTCCAGCAATGAAATATCCCAGAAAGCAGTCTGATTGCAGTACCTGCAGAACAGGGGGCCTTCGCAGTGTGGTTGTGGTTGTGACTGTGGTTTGAACAGGGGAACCTTGTTTGATGATGTTGGTCGGGGTTACTGAGCGAGCCAACAGAGGAGACCCTGGAGTCTGCAGATCAAAAGGAAGAGAGATGCTTCCATTAGTTGACAGAAAACATAACAGAACAAATAGTGTTGCATTAAAACGATTAACTTTCCCGGTGTTATAAAACACATTCAATTTTTAAAAACCAAAATGTGTTTTATTTCTAAATTTAAAGTGCATTTGCACCCGGCTTGCAGTGAAACTTCAAAACAAGATTGGATGCTGTTTCAAAACCCAGTTTTTATTTTAAACAGTTTTTATTTTCACACAGACACTTTTTAAATTTATCCTAATTAACAAATTACACACAAAACTCAGAAATATTTATCATTGTGTTGTGACTATGAATCTGAATATATTATTTAATATTAATACTTTAATATTTTATCAAATAATATTTCGGTCTGTTAAAGGTTATCCTGTGAATACCAGTAAGGCGATGGTATTAGGACTAAATAGAAAGGTGTGAGACGAGCTCTGGCATTATTGAACAGCAAAACTCTGCACACATATGGAATTAATTCACACAATTTCTTAAAATACAAGAATTTATTAACAAAAATAAGTCAACTCAAAGTCAAACATATTTCAATCAACAAACTCTTTACTATGTTAAAACAATCCAACTAAACTACCAAGTAGAATTAAAGAATAGGGAAGACTAATGGACTATGTACAATATAAACAAGTTGATTAAAGATGATTGAAACCATGACCGAAAGAGTGATGCAACATTACCATGCAATGTTTATGTTTGAGAACCAAGGATTATCTTGAAGAATCTGGAAGTGATCTGCTGAATAAAACCAACCTTCTAGATGACTAATTCTCAACGGTGCCTAATTAGCTGACTTTATTTATTAAAAAGATATTTAAAGAAATGGGCACGTTCTGAATGCACACAAACAATCTCATATACTGACTTGTGCTGACCACTGAAAACTGATAAGCTGGATCTCAGTTCATTTTGACCAAACGGCACAATGTCTACTTTTTCTGGAGAAAAGAGTAACCTTTTCATCATAAAATCACAATAACTTTCTACTTCACAGTAGTCCATTCTGAATATGTTACACCTTAGAGAAGAAGTGGGCCTTCCTGAAACTTTTTATATGTCTGTAATATTGTTTTAAGTTTTGTGTCATTCAACCACTGACGGTTGCCTTAAGCTTGAAAAAGGCTAAATAGATCAAGTTGATTGACTGATTAGAAGCACCTTTTCCTGTATTTTCTGTAGGTTCAGCAAATAGACTATGACTGATGACAATAGCTTAAAAGGGTGTTTATAAGTCCAGGGAGAAGAAACAATGTTTCAACATGAAGGATTATCTAAAAGCCTGACGATCACAATTACAGCTTTCAGACTTAACCCTGGTGTTCAGATGGTTATTTGGGTGTTTTAGAATGCTTTATATCCCTATTTACTACTAATGTACCTACAACATTCCACTAAACATGTGTTTACTTTATGCATTGCATTAACCTTCTAGGTACATAGTCAAAATCAACTGCAAAATTAAACAATATTTCTAAAAACACAATGAAAATTCATAGTTTCAACATATAATAGGTTGTAAACGTACAACTTAACTTGTGTTCAGATATATTTCATAGTCATTGCAATGCATTTTAGGTTTAAAAATTTTGATTTTTTGAAATTACCGGGTTATGCTATTAAACCTTGTTTTAACCGATTACAGAAAAATGTTTCACATTGCCAGTGAGTCATGTTTCATTATTCAATACACATAACTAAATGCAAGCACAAGCGTTTATTCATCCAAAGTGACCACGTGCTTCTCTGGTAAGAAAACAGAGATTTTTGTCCAGTCAGTCATTTTCTACCGCTTATTCCATAGTGGGTCGCGGGGGAGCTGGTGCCTATCTCCAGCAGTCTATGGGCAAGAGGCAGGGTACACCCTGGACAGGTCGCCAGTCCATCGCAGGGCAACAACCATGCATACACTCATTCATACACCTAAGGGCAATTTAGAGTGACCAATTAACCTAACAGGCATGTCTTTGGACTGTGGGAGGAAGCCGGAATACCCGGTGAGAACCCACACATGCACGGGGAGAACATGTAAACTCCATGCAGAAAGACCCCGGGATGGGAATCGAACCGAGGACCTTCTTGCAACTGTGCTACAAACTGCGTCACCGTGCAGCCCAGATTTTTGTCCACTTAAATTAATATCTATCCTCAGTATTAATTGTTTCAGTCAAATCTGGTTGCTACTGAAGCAAATTACAAGGCTATTATCTTTGTCAACTGTGATCCAGAACTGTACATTTCATTTGTGTACCACTGCAATACACATGTTCCAAATGTGTGAGTGCCCATGCTTCTAGCAGACATTTACCTGAGGAGACGTGACCTGGACTGGTGTGGTGCTGGTGGGGGCTACAGGTCGTGGCGTTATTGCGCTTTGTGACTGTGCCTGCATCTGAGCCAAGGCTTGCTGGTGAATCATGAGTAGCTGCCCACTCTCACTGCGAACCAACACCATGCCTTCAAGGTTAAGAAATCAAAGTCAATGAGCCAATCCTAAAGCTTTCTAACACTTAAAACATGTATTTATCAATTGTGACCTGAGGGTAAAAAAATTGAAAAACTCTACTTGATAAGAGATAGAAGCGGATGGTGAATATAACGTAGGATTTTCAGTTTGGCAGTACACCATGAGTTAAATGTGGAAGTTGTTAGTGAGGGAAGAAGACTCAAGGCAGCTAATTTTAGTATCAGTGAGGAGTTTAAGAATAAAGTCAGACTAAGCACATAACCTGTAAGAGGTTACTCAAAAGGAATCTGTATTTTCTATGGAGGCATGCCAGCCTTTTAATGAGGCTTCTGCAATAGAACCAGGCTTTAGTGGGTAAAAGAAATTGGAATTAGGCTTAAAGTACTGGTAGATCAGAACTTAAAAAAAAAACTAAAAAAAACTAAACGAAAAAGACATTAAAAATTGGGTACAAATCTCTGATCGGTGCATCTTTAACTCTGATCTTTAGCTGTTGCACATTACCAAAAAATAAGATACTTGTGATATATACAATAAACAGCTGTTGACAGTGAACAGAAAGTAACTGTTACTGGCAGGCAAAGATATAAGAATCAATAGTCTGTAGATAAATGTTGCTTTGACAGGATATATCAAGAAAAAAACGGAATGTCTTTAAAGTTGAAGTTAGAACTTTGACCCCCTCTGTTCTGTTTGTTGTCTCAGTGAGAATCGATTGCAATTTCATCTTTGCTTACTACAAAATATCACAAGCTTTTCCTCATCCATGCAGGAAATTAAACCCCATCGGTTGAATATTAAACAAATAGCTCTCAAACATCTTACCTGGGGGGAGCTGGATGTTTTGGATGCCTGTGGCGTTTTGATGAGGCTGAGTGAGCCGAGGAGCCAACACCTGTGGAGCAATGGTCCGTATTCCCCCAGGTGGGTTGGCACCGACTGTTGACGATAATGAAGTCCTCAGGTTTTGCAGGACAGTCGGACTCCTCATGGTCGCAGTCGTACTCGTCAAAACACCTGAAGCCAGGACCTGAGCAGCAGTTTGCGTTATCGTTTTAGTGGGTTCGGTTTTGCAGGAAACACTACCGCTCTCTGATGAGGCAGTGTTTGGGCCGTCTGCGCTTTGAGACTCGTTAGCAGAAATTTGCATAGGTGGCCTCACAAGCGCCACTGTGGGAACAGTTTTCACAGAAGGCTGAGACGAATTCCCAGATGAGGTCGAAGTATTTTGTGCACTCAGAGAAGTTTGAATAATAAAACTATGGGATGCAGAAGCGGGTCCGTTGACAACAGCTTTCTGAGAACTGACTGACTGTCCGTTTCCGGGGATGTGACAGTTCATCACCGCGCCGCTTTCATCCAAAGCTGGAGCATCAGTCGCTTGTTGTTTGTCTACTCCAGCCGTTGCACCTGATGCTCCGGGAACTGCTCCGCTCTTTGTCAGGTAACCGGAGTGGCTTTGCGCGGCTGTCGTGCTCGGTTCAGCCGCCGGTGTGATCCCAGCTGTCCCATCCATGTTCTAACCGTGGGACCTCCGAACAGTTACTGACACCTCCTGCAACTCCTGCCGCGGAAACATATAGCAACAAGGGAAGTGTCGAGCAACTGCCCAGTTCGCATTAGTTTTAGGAAAGTGACAAGTCAAATGAAGTTGGCCACAGTTAAGTTGAACAACCTGAATAAAACTAGCTACTGTCGACTAATCGGGGAGCGCAGAAATCTTACCTGCTTTATACTGTCAAAATCCCATTTCCCTGCCCTGAACATTAAAACTACCGACTACAGTTAAGCCCCAACCGTGATTTGTTGCAAAGTGATTCCCAGACGTTGAGTTAGCGCCAATTGCTCCTGTTAGCAAGTTCCCCAGGGCTCTTATTGTCTCACGTACTACTTTTTTGTCCAGCTCTCTGTTGGAGAAAACATCGTCCAGTAAATCGGAGCCCGCCGCCATCTTTGCCTGCCAACGCTACCTCTTAAGACGCATGCGCCGACTGGATACCCCCCCCCACCCCTCCCCTCCCATGACGTTGCCTCGGTAGGCTTTGTGATTGGTTCGTTGAAGAAGATAAACTGCAAAGCAAAAGATTTTTAAAAAACAGTCAGTTTCACTGGGAAAAGGACTACATAATGAGAGAAGGTTGCTAAGTTAGCATCTTTATTGCCGCCGATTTACGCACAATGTGACGGCAGTTTAATGTTGTTGACCACGTGTGTCTCAACATGGCTGTAGGAAAGAAAAGCAACAATTTAAATAGAAGTCAATTTAGTAATACTGGTTATTATTACTTAAAAGTTTTGTTGTAATTTTTTTTTTTCATGGCTCCAGACCTAAACCATTTTACTGCATTTTCTTTCCTCTCTTTTTCTTCCCTCTAATAAAACTTGTTTAAGAAGCGACATAAGTAAATAAGAATGTACGCCTTTAGCAATGTGTCTGTGCCTTCTTCATCGCCAGGAGTCTCACCGTTTCAGGAAACGTGTTTATTGGTGTCTTTTCACTTTTTCTCACCAGTTAAAACTGGTACTAGGTTATATAGAATACCACACTATGCACACTAACATTTATTGCAAACAACTGAATGGAAAACGTTAGGCTTTTTCATTATTTCCTTTTATGAAATGCATGTATCTGCACCTCAACATTTTAATATAAAGCAACCTCCTTATTAATAAGCTCTTTTTTATTGCAAAACAAGTAGACACCAATATTTCAGGGTATCAAAGTAACTCTGGGGGTGCAAGTAGGGGTATTTTGTAAGTAGGCTACTAGGTGACTGGATAAACAAGGCAGACAGTTATGTGAATGCTTCTGGTTGCTGATTGCAAACATTATGTAGAGAAACTATAAGCAAAGGGACCTAAGATTGCCAAAGTCCCAAGCAACAGGACCGAGGTTTTATATCTGGACATTTAGAACAACTTCTCTGAATTCACAGGTCATCTAATGTAACCTAATGTTCTGATACTGCTCTTTCCAAAAAGAGCAAAAAGAGAAGTCACTTTAAGCTTCTTATAGATTAAGCACCACATGACTGTAGCTTGAATAAGTAGAAATTAAATTATGTTTATACAGCCATATTCAATAAATTAGAATATACCTTAAGGCTTGTTTGTCTGATTATAAGTACATTTTGAAAATAACCTGTGTGTAATTAATCTATATTATGTGTTTCACTTAGTGAAAAGAGGTACTGAAATAAGTGAACCTTTGTATAAAACTCAAATGTACTGAATGGGTCTGTTTTTCCCTTGATAGCTTTCTCATCTTGTTATGGCTTTTTAACCACCTTAATGCAGGCAGAAATGAAAAACTTCCTGTCCTTTTACTTCTAAGTTCTTCTAAACAATGTTGCCAATTTGGAATCAGGCAACATGATGTCATTTACTTTGTCACGATATCCAATAACCTGAAACAAAAATATAAATCAGTTTGTTTATTTTATGCATTTATTGCTTCAAACACTCCACACCTTAAATTGACTTCTATTTAAATTGTTGTTTTTCTTTCCCCCAATAGGCAGCTTGAACATTGCGCAAGGGTTATTAGTACCCAGATGCACAGAATCTAACTATCACAGCTGAACTCTTGCTATCCATTTAAAAAGATTACCCCACACACTCCTCATTGCGGCCAGTTCTACCCAGGCCATCCCCCTGCTGACTGGAAAGGAATGCACCTGCTTGAGTAGTTCAATGATTGACATGGTATAGACAGGTGAGTTAAGCTTCAATCAGTGGGTGTGGTCCCAGTACACCTGGAAATGCTTATAAATTGTTTCAGCACAGTTTGAACATTGCGATGTGTTGTAAGTCAGTAAAACAATTCAGAGCATCTATCCTACATATTATCCAGCCATGGCTTCTTCAAAGCCATACATTGGTTGTAGAATAGGGTTGCTTTCAAAGGCCCAAAATCGTTATGAGGGGATTTTGTACACAATTGATAAAAATAACTCCACAGTTGTACTGGCACAAGGTGAGTCTAATTTATTTTGTGGCAAGAGATGTCAGTAATATTACTAAAAGGCTGTATTAGATAAAGAAAAAACCTTTTCTTTGTGTACAGTAAAGTGTTTTGGAACTGAGGGACGTCCTACTGACAGACCAACGTCACCCAAAGATGATGTATATGAGTATATAACTTTCCGTGGAAGTGACATCAAGGATATCACACTATGTGAATCTGCAAGGTCTCACCATGGCCTCCCTCCAGATCCAGCAATCATACAAGTACAGTAGGAAAAAGTGCATTATTCAAGCCCCTGTCAGGATTGTGTGAACATTTGTTTTAACATATTTTTCAGTCATCCAGTTCAAGCTCAGGCATCTACTCAGGTCTTGGACCGTTTAGCCCTGTAGGGATGCCTGCCTATAATCCGCTTGCTGCCAGCTCCCTACTTAACCAGCAGTATGCTGCTGCTCTTGGCTTGGGCAAGTATTTCTGCCCAGTTTTATGTGAACTAAACCAATCATAAACCGAAACTTTAGCTGTTCAGGGTGTTAACTTGGCTTCCTTTTTATGGTCCTGCAGGACCTCTACTTTCAGATCTGCATATTAGACGAGGCCCCATGGTAGAGAAGGCTGTTCAAACCATCCAAGTAGAAAGACCCAGGCAGAAGAGGGGTTTGAATGCTTCCCAGGACAGACAGTGGACCAGGAGGAGGCCCCGGAGGACCAGGAGGGAGAATTCCCAGCCTCGAAGGGAGCCTGGGGCCACCAGTAAGCCTCCTGTGGTATTTAATCTACATGAAAACCAGTAGCCTGAATTTCTATACTACAACTTCAGTCATGTGATTTACTGAAGTGTGTGTGTGTGTGTGTGTCTTTTTTTTTTTTTTTTGTTTAAAGGGATTTTAGGCTCTGGTGTGAGCTCTAATCGACAGGATGTGCAGCATCCGAACACTGACCGTCCACCACCCAGAAGAAGGCAAGGTAACAAAATCAAGATCTTAAAGTTAAGCTCTGTTTTTAGGTGTTTTAATATACATTTAATTTTTTTTGAATCTCCTTAGCACCTCGAAAGCGTCGTGGTAGAGGGCAGCTAATGGTTGCTAATGTTCCATCTCCTATCCTCAAGTTTGACACAGACTTTGACTTTGATTCATCCAACGCACAGTTCATCAAAGAGGAGCTTGAGAGGGAAGTGCAGGAAAGGAGGAACACAAAAGGTGTGTTTTCACTAGGAATGACATGGTGGCAGGAAAGCAAATTCCTTAACAATAATTTAGTCATTCAGCAATTATCAAGGCCCACTTCTTAAAAGATGCATATTTTTGGACCTCTGCAAGAACGGTTCTTTAGTTGTGGTGGTACTACATACAACTAGGGCCTATAAATTAAAGAGCTGTCAAGTGATAATTGAAAAGTGTCTTTCTGCCCAAAAACTAGTGCCAAAGCAGGCACTAGTAAAATATGTTAATCTTCCTGAGGCATTTTGTCATCTTCAGTAAATTCGTTTGATGCAGATGAAGATATCGAGAAGGCGAAAGAGAGGATTTGCTCATCTGCAGAGTATGAGGATTTTGGCCAGAAGTGCTACTATGACAAGGCAAAGTCTTTTTTTGACAATGTCTCCTCTGATAACGGGCTTAGGTAGATTCTTCTCTTGGGGGGGAATAAATTTAAAAAATCCCTCCTTTAAATGTGGATTGGAGGTTTACACTAACCTTTTCCCCCCCAAGTTTTAGATTAACATGGGCAGAGGAACGGAAGCGCAATCTGGAGACTTTTGGAGTGACTGGCCGGTTCTTGAGAAGCCAAGGCTTTAGAGGCCGATTTACCAGAGGGCGAGGAGCTGCTCAGATTCTTCCTTCAGACAGGATCCAGAGAGGACTAGTGTGAAGAATGGGGAAAACCTACCCTGGAATATTTACTTTGTTCATTGAGATGAACAGAAGCATGATAGCCTAGATGCTGATCCTTTTTTTTTTTTTTTTTTTTTTTCCTTAAATTTCTTTCTCGTTTTTGCATTTTTAATTTTGAAAATATTTTTTTTTGGGGGGGGGTTGAAAAGAATTTCTTTTTTCCTTAGATGCGGACAATGTACTAAGATTTTTTTTTTTTTTCCGATGTTTGGGGCTTAACCAACTTAACTGATTTTGCCCTTTTTTTTTGAAATTTTAATTTGAGCACTCATTTAGTTTGCAAATACTGTAAATATAAACACAAAATGAACTAAATCTGTACTCAAAATTGTATGTTGCCTTATTTCTGAAATTGACAAACTAGATTAACTCTTGCTGGTGAGCCTGTCTGTACGACAGTACATCTCAATGTCAATGGTTTTATTTCCCCCTCTTTTTATTACGGTTTGTTTTTTATTTTTGGGCTCATTAGATATCTGGTTTAACCTCCTGAGACCCAGGGGAAAAAAAAGTTTAGTATTATGGATTTTTCTTATAAGCTGAGTGTTGGGGTGGTAAAGAACACACTGCTAAGCTATATTATTAATTTTAATAACATTTTACAACATGTGCACTGTGGGACACAACAGGACTTCACTGATGGTGAGCATTGGACATTAACCAAATGAAGCCAGCTATGGAAAGCTCCACTGAAATCTCAGAAAATGTGTTAACAAGTTGCACAGAAAAGCATCTAACGGCTCCATCAGTTTCATTGAACACTCCAAAATGATGATGCAATATTGGGTGTCCTCAAATTTCTTCATTAATTCAGTCTGTCCTGTCTTCCACCATCTAAGTGTGATTTGGCTCATCAACCATAAACGGGAGACGTCAAGACTGCAACAAACAATCAGGTCATCTACAGGGCTGACCTTCCCTCTGTCCAGGACCTATACAGGGCTAGCATCAAGGAAAAAGCTCCTAAAATCTCTGCAGACCCAACACACCCTGCAAACAAACTTCTACTGTAAAGTCTGCGCTACTGAGCACTGACTGCAAAAACCAGTTGGCACAGAGACCGTTTCTTTCCCTAGGCTGTTGTCTGAACACTTGATTGTCATATTCCCAGAATCAACACTATGCATACTTTGACTGATTTCACATTATCTTATCTTAAAAGAAATCTTCACTGGGAGCAAAGTGTACTGTAATCAAATTCCTTGTTTGCTGTGTGCACAAACTTGGCAATAAAGCTGATTCTTCTGAGTCTTCCTCAAAAGTTAAATTGAGAATCCTCTCATACTCTGTCATAGAGCTGCTACTAAATTAAAATGAAACAAACATGAAGTAAGTCCTGATGTGCACTACCATGAACATGAATAAATTGGCCATTTTACCCATGAAAATAAGTTGAGCCCTGGAAACTCACTCAAAATGTTCCTTAGATGTTTACTCACTAAAACAATAACACTGAAAAACATTTTAGATATGAAAAGCATGCTCACCTTTCCTTGTTCCATAAAATGTGCTCATCAAGATGGCAGCCATTTGCAAAAGACAGAAAAAGGCTACTTGGCATGGCCACACCCCCACACATGATATATCATTGGAAAGCTATGGTTGTCCTCTTTAATATGAGGAATTAAGAAAAAACTAATGTGTACCACAGTGTACAAAAATGAATTGCTGGGTCTCAGGAAGATATAGATGCATCTCAAATTAGAAATTTTACAGAGAAGGGTCATTTTATTGGGTTTCTCCCAGTCATTTATACATCTGAAGCACTTGACACATGGACTCAAGTGCATTGGGTAACTTGGCTGAAAGGGATTATGCTGAAGTACAAACCTATGCTGCCTAACCCCAATTACAATTCAAAGATGACACAGAAAGACACCAATTTCACTTAACTCTGAAATACCGTTCAATAAACATAAAAAAGAAGGAAAAATAACAGTATTTCATTATCTTCCCCCTCCCTTTTCCTTTGTTTTCAGATACTTTAATCAAGTTTTCTGTAACTTTCAATAACGTTGGATTTGTAAATTTAAAAAAAAATGTATTGTTTTAGAACACTCAAGTTGATCATCTAGCCAATTCAACAAATTAACCCTTCTGGATATACACCTGCTTTTTCAACTTGTCCTCACCTTGGTTATGGAAAACACCAGTACCTCTGAGATTATAACTGGATTTTTGAGTCTGGAATGTTGGTACATCACAACTGTTTAGGTCAACAAGGTCATGTAATCTTAAGGTATTTGGGGAAAGGTATTCTGCATTGACCACTCTGATAGATATTTATGTAATTGGAAAATAGGTTGAAAGATTGTTCTATAATTATACCCCCCATTTTTCCACACAATTAAGGTATGGAAGGACGAGAGATATATAAATATATATAAAATATAGAGTGCATTTTGATTTAGAGGTGTTGACTTCACCTAATATGGGAATAGGTTTGGATATTTTAGTAAGTATGTATATACAATTTCCATTTGAGCCTATCGTATATACTGATTCCTAAAGATTTTGTAGCAAACACCCTTTCAATTACCTCCTCACCAAGTTTGAGTTGACATTGTTTTACTTCCCACTTACCAAAGATAATGTATTGAATTTTCCAAATTTTGTGATAAATTCTTGACATCAAACCATTTTTTTAGCATTTCAAGTTCAGTTCCCCCTGTATCCAGAAGCAACTCGAGATCTTGTCAAGCACAGTACAGACTGGTGTCATCAGTAAACAGAATGCAATGCAATTTTTTTACAGCATCACATATATTATTTATATACATAATATACATGTATATACAGAATGAACAATTTCTGTCCCAGGACAGAACCCTGTGGACTCCATGTGTTATTTTTAATTTAACAGAATTTACATTATTCATATGTACTAGCTGGTCTTTGTTACTCAGGTAACTTTTTAACCAAGCACAGTAGTTTGAAGTCCAATTTGAACATTAGGCGATAATTCGAGGAGCCATGTCTTCTACTGGTGTTGTTCCACTGTTAAGGTAAAGTGAGTGCAGCCATCTACCAAAACGTTTTGTGCACTTCAGGTCTCCATCTGCTGACCACAGCTAATTTTATCTTCCAGCTGGATTTGGCACCTGCCCCCTCTAAAACCAATAACAGGTTTAGTGACTCTGGTATCAGTGTGCTTGATTGGGCAGCAAACTCACTTGACCTAAACCCCACAGAGAGTTTATGGGGGTCTTATCAAGAGGAAGATGAGACACCAGACCGACTGAATATCAGGCTGCCATTAAAGCAACATGGACTTCCTTAACACCTCAGCAGTGCTACATACCTCCATGCCATGCTGCATTGATGCTGTAATTCATGCGATGGGATCCCCAACAAAGTAAAGTGCATATAATGCAGAGCAGATGGACATCCCTTTACATTAAAATTTTCTAAGTAACTAAACTCTGGCTTTTTGTTGACCATACAAATATAAAACATATATATATCTCTTTGTGTAAATAGGAATCTAATGAGTTTCACTTGTCAACTGATTAACCTAAACTTTCTGATATTGAAATTGCACCTATACATTAAGTTTTCTTTGAATCCCATTTGTTGGCATACATTTTCGATTTTAATTTTAAAAAACTTTGTGAAATCTGGTACATCTGGCCATCTGCCGCTCACACTGAGCCTGGTTCTGCTGGGGGTTTCATCCTGTTAAAAGGGAGTTTTCCTCTCCACTTTCACATGTATGCTCAGTATGAGAGATTGCTGCTAAGTCAACAGCACAATGCAAGCGCCTATCGACTGTCTTTATGCTCGTCCAGGAGGAGTGAATGCTGCAGGTCACTGACTCGATGCAATCTGCTGGGTTTCCTTGGATTGAACCTTTTAAGCAATTCGAATAATAAACTGAATCTGACTGCACTGTTTGATAGCTAGGATTAATTGTAATGTATATGTCCCGATTTGAACTCTATGATTCGATTTAATTGATTTTGTAAAGTGTCTTAAGACACCATGTGCTGTGAATTGGCGCTACATAAATAAAGCTGAATTGAATATAATTGAAAATCGAATTGAAATAGAACGGAATAAGGAGACTCTTGTTTTAGAATCAGTTTAATATACATAGCAAATCGCACGCAAACCAATTGAGGCAACTTTTAGTGATTGCTATTCAGATCCATGTGCACTGGACGGCGCACGTACCCCCTCTTCTGCTCTCTTTGGTTGTAATGAATCAAAGGACACCCCGTATAGCGGCAAGCTACCCTGAGCCTGGGCTGTACCAACCCACGAGAAAGAGGGATGTTCCCCTCCACACAAACACTTTCTTTATGGTGCCATTATTTAAACTCAGAATATAAATAACGCTTTTAGCAAAGTCATATGATTGTTTCTGTCCAGATAGATGATGAGCTTTAAAATGCCAATCCTTTGATCAGATCGGTCATAGTTTTGCAATTTGACCCCCCTCCTCATTTATTCTGGTTGTGAAGAAACTGGCCAAATAGAAGGCTGCGCTCTAGATAATAAATATTAGAATAAAAGGAGCGCTTTTATTTCCCATATGACAACATGTCTGTGGCGTTTTCATCGGCGCGTCCCAGGAGTAAAGGCGAGGTGACACAGCAAACCATCCAAAAGGTAAATAAATAAATAGGAAAAACTCAAAGCGTCGCGTCATTTACGGTTAAATGTGCCTGTGGATGAGGATGTGAGTGGTTCACCTCTGATAAAGTATAGCCTGATGTGAATATCAATGAAATGGCAACTGGTAGCGATGTTGTAACGTTACTGTCCGCTGAAGGTGCGAACCAAACAAAGCCCTCACGGTGAGGTCGATAACAGCGCTCTGCTCCGGCTGGATACCTGCTGCCTTGATGCTGTCCGTCTCACTTCTGCTGTCTGACCAGCGCTAATACTCAGAATTCAGCTTCAGCTGTAAAAAAAAATAAATAAAATAACAGGACTGAATTTGTAGAATTTGATAATAGAAAGTATATTTTCTATGAGACATTTTTGTTTAAGTTAAAAAAAAACTTGGAAAAATAAATAGAGGAGAAACGATAAATTGGTGAATAATAATTTGGTCGAAAGTATATCTGAAGAGCAACATGGGCATACCTCACCCATGCTGCTGTTTATCCTTACCTGAACCCTATAGCTACAAATTGTTTTATATATAATCCCTAAATCTGCATTTGTCTCCACCATCAATTAAAAAGGTGAAAATAAATAAGTGACCCATCCAAGAATGAGAATCCAGGACAACGGTGTTTACTGAATTACATTTTCAACTCAGTTAATGTATGTAGAACAAAATTACAACCGATGTCAACCTAAGCGATACTTTACCGTGAGCTGCAATTCATAGGCTGCCATAAAATCCAATTCAGTTCATATGAATTCAGTTCATTACACAGGTGCATTTAAAAAAATTAAAACCAGAAAACCAGAATATTATAAAGACCTATAAAAGAAGGAGTCTCAAGACAGAAATGCTATGCCATGAACATGTTATGGCTACACAATCATGGAGAAGATTGCCTGACTTCTCAAGGAGGGCATTGCTACAGTAATTTCTAGCAGCTTAATAAGAAGCTGGCTCCATAACGAGAGCTGTATCCAAGCATATTTATTGAGAGTTGAGTGAAAGGGAAAAGGATGTTTAAAAGAAGCACGTACTGCATTTTTTGTAATATGACTGTTTGTGCTTTTTCCATGCATGTTTATGGAAAGTTGAGTGGAAGGAAAAAGTGTGGTTTAAAAAAAACAACTCAAGCTGTACTATTGTAATTTTTTTGAGAAAGAGATTTTTTGGTTTTCTTTTGCGGTTTTAAGCAATATCAATGCGAAAAAAAAAAAAAAAAAAGTTTAACACAATATTAAAATTTACTGAGATGCACTTGTATAATCCAACCACAAAGTCACAATCAAATCCAATAACAGGGCAATTTTATTCTAATTATGATGCAGCAAAATCAAAGTCAATTGATCATATAATGACATTAGTCATTATATGACGAAGGAAGTCAAAGGAAGCCCAGCTGATTCCACTAAGTCACTGACTTAGCAGCAATCGCTACTCTTAAGAAAAAACACATGGCCAGTGTGGCCAGATAATTGCATTGAGTCTTTGACTTTGTGCAGTCTGTCATACGTAGCAAGCATGTGGCGACATAAGAAAGGAGCAACTTTGTTTTATATAAAGTAACTTCCAGCAGAAACTGCCTCAGTGTGAGTGACTTACGGATATGAGAGGATAGAGCAGAATAAGAAAAAAACATGAGCTCTTATTCAGGAGTACTTTCTATGATAAAGACAATAGGAGTACACAACGTTAATGGCAGCACTACAGCAGCAGCTCTGTTAGTAGTTTTATCTACGATAGAAATTATCACAGAAAAGCACTGAACCATCAGTACTATCTATAGAATGAAAAAAAGAGGTTAACATGGGTAATGCCAGCAATAGCTTCCTCAATGGCTTGGTCCAAGAAAAATGCCATTTAGCGTTCAAATTTCCAAGCACTTTAAATGCTAGATATGGATTGAGGTTGCTTTGTGTCTCCCACAGATGTTGGATGAAAACCATCATTTAATACAGTGTATTATGGATTACCAAAGCAAAGGCAAGACAGCTGAGTGCACACAGTAAGTGATTTTTGTTGTTGTTTTTTAAAATAGTCCAAAGCCTTGCAGAGATCATGCAAATTTCAGCAAAATGTCCAATTTTCCAGGTATCAACAGATCCTGCACAGGAATCTTGTTTACTTGGCCACAATAGCTGATTCTAATCAGAACATGCAGTCACTACTACCAGCTGTAAGTCTGCCTGCCATGCGGTTTCTAAGAGCATGCAACAGAGTTGATCAATCCTATAGTGCACCAATGGTGCATCAGTCCATGAGTCAAAAAAGGCATGACAAATGAAACAAGTCAGTGGAATAAAGTTAGGTGGTATTTCTGTTCATTTTTAGCCTCCTAGTTCCAATATCTCCATGGATTCTGGAAGAATGAGCCAGAGTGGGGGACATGCACCAAGCAACCTCAGTGACAGCATGGGACCAGGACTGCCCCCCGCATCCATGATGCAGAGCCAAATGAGCAATGGTTGGTCAAAAGTGTGGATTTTACAGTAAAATGTCCAGCCACAAAGCAGTTCCCTTGATATACACAGACGTGGCAAAAAAACATGCTGTTTTCATTGTGTGTTTCGTCTCTTTACCTGTTGTGTGCTCATCTAATCCTGACTGCACTGCAAGTAGCTACTTCCTGTCAGCATCCGTGCATGTTAATTACCTGAATTCTTTTAGACATCTATAGTTTTATATTCAGCTTATGGGCAATTTTTTTGTGGCTTTATAGATTTCTGCTTTATTTCCATCTCTGATTAATCTTACTGTCATAATCAACCATCCTTACTATTTTGCACCCATCCTGAGCTTTCTGTTAGGATGAACTGAATGTGGTACTCTGATTACCATGGCATGGCATCACATGTGAATGTGCACTGGTCTTAGCTGACTGTGTGTGTGTCATTAGGCCCCAGCCATGCGCCCATGCAGTCAGGTCACATGCAGTTGGCTGTTCCCTCCACCAGCAGCCACAGTAGCTCGATGCCCGGCTACAGTCAGGTCACACTTGCTTCTCAGCGTAGCCTGATCCAGGGCCCCGGGCCTGGTTTTGGTTCCTCCTCCTCTTCTTCCTCCACGCCCTCATCTTGCTCCTCCTCCCACAGCAACCTCAACATGCATTCGAGCCAAGGTGAGCCAGGAAAACGAAGCTCAGTCATTAGTCTATAATTTACCTCATAAATGTAGCACCCAGATACCATAATTTCTAACTCCGATCTGTTGTTGTTGTCAGTAAGATGCAAATTATGCTGTTTATAAGTAATTCTATTTTAAATATTTTTTATGTCAAACCTTTTCTTGTTCAAGACAGATACATAACTTCTGTCAGAACTTCTGCTCCCTCCACATTCAGTTCATCTCAGATGTATTCTGCCTCCTAATTTCTTATTTTTGCTTCAGGTTTATGCCTTGTTGATCTTTGACTACTTAACTTGAGATACATCCTATCTTTCTCCAAATGTCTGTGTATTTGTACTGGATTTCTGTTTATACGCACGTTTCCCCGCTTTGTTTTCATGTAAACCACTACATAAAATAATCTATTCTAAGAGATTCTACTTTGCCTGACTGCTGTGGACCCTTTTTGCACATTTCCTGTGTTTGGCATGCGATGAAAGTCAATTTGAATTAGTTTTTCCTTGCGTTTGTGCCAGAGTAAGGTCAGAGAATACTGTCTCATGAATATTAGTTTCTGGACTGACTTTAATGTTTGAGATTACCCCGTTACCTCCTTCCCAGTCTCCGTGATGCACCACCAATCTGCTCCTCCACATTACTCCTCAGCCCATTCAGGGGTACAGCACTATCAGGGACAGCAGGCAATGGGTATGATGGGACAGACCAATCAAGGAAATAGCATGATGCCCCAGAGGCCCTTGGGATCCTATCGCTCCTCTCAGCAAGGTATGGGTGGGGGGGTGTTGTTATTGTAATTTGTGATGGTACCCAGCTAAGCAAGCTCATCTGAAATGGGTTTTAATATAAACATGAATTAAAATCTGTTGTCACAGTGCTTTTCAAAAGCATTCATACATCCTGACTCTTCACATTTTGTCATGTTACAACCACAAATGTTAGTGTATTATACTGGGATTTTGAAGTGATAGGGAAAAGTGGTAAGTATATATATATATATATAGCGTATATGGCGTTGGTGCTCCACAAAAAATTCTAATAAAATTCAGTGAAGTTTCTGGTTGTAATGTGACAGAAGTAGTATAAATCTTTTTGCAATTCACTATATAATTGTTTGTGTGAGTGAAACCAACAGAGTGTAATAGCAAGCATCCAAGTTCTAAAACTCTGTTACTTGATGAGTGTATGAGATTACAAATGCTGAACAGCACCTGAGAAAAGGAATTTCCTCAAAAATGTACTGAAATGTCTGAACTGTACTTTCCTCTCTGGAAGCAGCTGATCAGTAATATAAAAGTACAGGAACAGATTGAGCAAATTTTTAGATTCCAGATTTCCTGCCTTCAGACTGGTGGTGTCTCGCTTCTGTCACAATGGGTTCCTGTCTCTGTAAATCACTCACCTTGCTGTGTCAGCATGTTACTAATTCTAGCCCTACTCCATCCTGTGAGCTCATTTGAAATGCGTTCTAGCAGTAGATAAAATATATGGAGTTTACATTACAGGCAAACAGTTCATTGTATAGATCCTCATCTACTCTGGCATGTTACTATCTTTACATGACTGGGCAAAGTTCTGCGTTCAAGCCCTTTAATAACATTGTTAATCATGTGCTGTTATGTTCTTTTGAGACTGTTCTACAATTGCTGCTGGTAGTTCAGATGGAAATATATTTTTTATGGTATGGCTTGGCCAGACATGTATAATGAGGAGAGTTGGTTCTGCTTGGGTTTGTTTTTTGTTACATTCCCTCTTTACTTTGCTGGTTTTCTATCATGTAAGAAGTGGAATCTGGAGTTTCTGCATACCATCACCTAGTAGAAATAATAATTTTCCTGATAACAGCCTTTTTGTTTATGATTATTTGTAGAAGATGATTTTAAAAAACATAAACAGAAAAACTCAAAGCCTTGCGTCATTTACAGTAAAAAATCACTTTGGTTTAGTGTGTGAGTGAGTCACCTTAGAGAAGGCGTAGCCCGAGGTCAATATCAAACAAATGGCAAAACATAGACATTAAATATTATTTTTCTAATAGAAATAATTCCCAACTATGCAGACATGAGTATAAAAATGATAATATGTTTTTATAAACACTCTTTTATTGTCCATCTCTGTGGCCTATTGGTCCAAAAGTTTTAATCAAGGGTCGTGTTGGCTGTTTTACAGGATCTGCACAACACTTCATGGGACAAGACGAGTTCTACGGAGAGCAGTATGGACACACTCAGAGCTCCACCGAGCCCATAAACCAGCAGTATTACGCTGATGGTAAAAATTCCCATTCATTAACTTCATGTACAGCTCTGAAACACAAAAAAAAAACACACTACAATTCATACTATTCCCTTCCAGCACAACTTCTCAAACCTGAGCCAAATTTACTAATCAACCTTTGCCTTTTTTGTAAATCAGCGTGTCTGTGTCCATACTGACCCCTTTGGTGTGCCGAAATCTCAGTATTCAACCATTGCAGTTCCTTCGCGTTGCAGAAGTGCAAACTCCATGCAGTTTTTTTGTCTGTGTTCATTTTTAAGATGAGAAATCTTGAAAAATATTGAGGGTCAAACGAGCGACAATCAAATAAATTGTTTGTTAAATTATTATTTATATATGTTGTAATTCATAGAAGTCACATTTTTATAAAATTGTATATTAAATAAATACTGTAGATGTATTTATAATTATTGAAATGCTTAAATAATTTATAAAATAGATATTCAAATAAATATGAAAATCATTTGTTAACATTTTCATTGATTATGTATCATTTATATATTATTTTTCTTTTCATTTAGTTATTTTACAGTCCCATCAAACTCAAAACTAATCTGGATTTTATTCATTTAATTTATATATTACAGTTTTTTTCTTCCATCAAACATATAAATATTACATTACCCAATTATTAATTTGTTGGACTGTGGCACCCTAGTCCCTTAAAAAAAATTTTCTGGTTTTAATTTGTTGCTATATACATTCATTATGTCCTTCAGTTAAGATTAGGAAGATTTTTATTTTATGTGTGCAAGTAGCTTTTGTTTCAGCTGAGCAGATTTGGCATGTGCTGAATCATGTTCTCCACAGGTCCTGGGGAATACGCATATCAGCAGGCTTCATATGGGGAACAAGGCTACGACAGGTCGTTCGATGAGTCTTCACATTACTATGAAGGAGGTAACCTTAAACCAAACTGTTTATGTTTTTTTCATTATTATATGTAAGTACCCGTCAGTCTACACCTCAGTTCCTTTGTGTACCTCTAAGCAAAATTTTTATGAGAATTTATAAATGAGCAAGAGTTCCTGGCGTGTGTTCCTCCAGGTAACTCTCAGTACAGACAACAGCAGACCTCGTATCAACAAAGCTCTGGCCAGCAGCAGCAGCCTTTCAACCAACAGCAGTACTCCTCTCAGCAGGGCTACAGCGGGCACCCACAAGGATACGGTGAGAATTTCTCCTACAGTGTTGTGCTCTTAGTATTTAGTCAAACATAAACACAGGTCCAGGAAAGAAAAAGGTTATATGAGCCTAATATGTATTACAGGTCCTAGTCAGGGAGGATCATCCCAGTTTTCTCAGTATCAGCAGAGTCAGAGCCAACAGTATGGATCCTATCGCTCTTCCCAAGGAGGCGCCGGAGCACAAACTCAAAGGGCCTACACCTATGAACAGGTACAAAAATAAAAACAAACATTTATGATAAGATAATTTATGATTACATTCTTAAAACTCTTCGCTTGCCTATCCAAAACCTTGAATTCAGGTGTTCTAATCACTTTCATTTCCACAGGTGTCTGACACAGATTTTTGGACAGGTCAAAAAAATAGAATCTATACCTTAATTATTGCCTTGTGAAATGTTGCAGCAATGACCCAGTATTATTATTCCAAAAATATTATTCCCTAAAAATTCATTATTTACATGTGACGTTATGCAGATAATAATGAATCTTACTCTGGACTGATAAAAATTCATTCACCTTGGCATGTCGAATGTTTAAAGTAGCTCCAACAGGAGAGCAGTCCAACCCATTTTTTTATTAATTTAGCTTCTAAATATTTCTGCTAATAATTGTTTCAACATTTGGGGACTCTCACAAATTGGGTATAGATCTTTTACCCATGAGTAAGTCTTTCCTTTGGCCTAACACAGTAGCACACTATACATTACAGCCTTAATTCAGATATTTACGCGCTTCAGAAATTGGAGCCACACTATAAGTGACACAGGCATATCTAATATACATGATAGGACTTGATGTTTTATGAAATTCACCTCATTTCATAATGTTCAGACCCAGGTAAAATGTATTTTACATACATTAACAAACACACTTTTTTTCCATTCTCACTGAAAAAAAGACAACATAGCCCCCCCAAAGATTCCAATATTTTCATTATTATCTTTTTTTCTTCCCAATTTCAGGGCCAATATGGAAACTATTAGCAATAAGGCACTACGGTGTTTTGTTGTTCAAGGAACATCCGCCATTATATGCTTCAACGATATTACCCTCATCGAATGGAAAGGAAGATGTCTCTGGACAAGATTTATTATCTTCTTATAAATCAGCATTGTGACCAAGATTAGATGATTTAATAAATGTGATGCTTCCCTCAATGCAAAATTTGTTTAATGGGTAGTGAAGTACAAGAGAAGCAACTTGTGATCATAATTTATAATTTTGCCTTGCATAGACATGCATATTTTCCATATGGTGCTAATTTTATTAGTGAAACCTTTTAGTTTTACCTTATGCATAGAGAAGGACTTCAAAAAGAAGGCTACTGAAAAAAAACATTTAGCCTTAAAGGAAATGTTCTTTTTATTTTTAGGTTGTGGGGTTTTGCTTCATGGTAAGGGAATTTAAATTGTCACGAGGCTGAGCTATTGTTTGAAATCAGGAGGTTTGTCTGTGTTAGTCAAACTGTGATGTGTTGCTGTGAGCTCTAAGATTAGCATTCACGTATTCACTTTCTAAATATGTCATAGACCCAACAGGTAGATGACTGATTCAGATTTAAAAGTTTGCATTTTTGTCCATTTTGTGGTTGTATGTTCAATACCATATTTTAGTGGCATTGCTCTACTTAGACATATTGTAGAGATAGATCAAGAAAGTGGCTGTTGGTCAGAGTTCATAAACTATGACAGGCCAGCCAGAAACAAAACAAAAACAGATTTTCTTTCTGACTAGAGAATGCATCATACATAAGTGTTAACAGGTTGCCCTGACAACACCACCCTTAGTGAGAATGATGTTACATGGGGAAAAAGTGTTCACTATTTTCAGTATCAATGAGATGTTCAAACATAAAGTTTGAGGAAGCAGAGAGATATTAGAGGTTTTGAAGTAAACAGTATTTTCTAAGAGATGTCAAAGCATGTCTATGGTTCACTCAGACTTAAAACAGATAACAGGGAGTCTGAATAAAGTACAGGAAAAGTGCTCTGTGTTATGCTTTTGAGCTTTTAACCTCTATCTGTTATGGGACATACTGGCGTTGAAGAAGTCAGCAGCTATTTGGAAAACTTAGAATTAATGTTAGGATCTACATCCTCTAGAATATTCACAGAGACTAACTTTTTAGTATGGATAGCCAGCGTTTACCATGCCTATCTCAAATATAAGATGCTAAGGCTGTTTAAATTGTCATCTCGGCAATCATATTTTCTTTGTTTTTAAAGTATTAGTAAAGTCAATATAAATAATTTATTAAGCAGGACGTCTAACTAATTAGTTTTAAATGCTGTTAGTATATATTCTTTTGTTACAGTTCTAAAATAGCAATCATAATTGGTTAAAACCTGTAACTGCAGGTCAAAGCTTTACAAAAACCAGAGACTGGAAATTGGCCATAAATTTTTATCGTTTTATCTCTACCTATGTGTAGCGTTAATGGATGCCATTCAGTACTTCTTTTTTCATCAAAATGTTTTTCTACTTTGTCTGCACTTTGTTTTATAGCGACAGTGGACGTATTGTCTAATATTTTGTAATGTAGTATGATTTAGATTGTTTTTTGTTCACCAGTGATCCTCAAACAGCGAAAGTAACCCAAGAACTGAGGAGTCATATATGTCCTGCACCTCTGCTTCAGTAAGTGCAATACTCTAAGCTGTGTCAAACATGGTTCTAATATTGAATTAGCAATTCCTTTTGCTTTTACTTTATGCATAGGAAAGGCAAAAGAAATTGTCTCAGCCTATTTATGTATTGTTTTTTTAGCAGTTATGTGGTGCAACTGGTGTGGTATTTAAGAGAATTTAGCTTGATTTGTGTGATCCATCCATCCATTATTCCATCCATCCATCCATCCATCCATCCATCCATCCATCATCCATCCATCATTATCATGATTGCTATTAATTTATTTTTCATAAAAATAAAGAAGACGATCTGAAAACACCTCAAACTTACAATTTCTTACAGATGATCCGTAATATTTAATAATTATTGGTGTGGGTGTTAAGGGTCCAACTCAAATGTTAGAGGCGACTGTGGCTCAGTAGAAGGTTCTGCAAGCTGAAAGCTATGGGTTCAATTCCAACTTCTTCCAGACACTTGTCGATGTGCTCCTGGGCAAGGCACTTAACCTTAAGTTGCCTACCGATCTGTGTGTTGGTGTATGAATGTTTGCGAATGCAATTGGGGGAATGTGGCTCTAGTGTAAAGTTCTTTCAGTGGTTGGTACTACTGGAAAAGCGCAATATAAGTTCTGTCCTTTTACCATTTAACTGTGCAGTATTCTGTTAAAACTCAACTTACCTCAGACGGCAGAAAAACAGAGCAGTTGCAGTCGTTTTGCAGTACTAATCAGGAAGCTGACTGTCTAACAGTCTGTTACTACGAAGCATTCAACACTGACAATCATAGGCTCCTCTGAATTGTTATGTGTGTTTTATAATACTGTGAACGGAACATTTATGGTCATTTTTTTCCACATCTGTGTCGTGTTTTCACTTGTGACACTGAGTGTGTTTGCAGATATAATGTGTTTTCTGAAGGAAAGAGTGCAACTGGATGTGTGTCATTCAAATCAGAATGTCCTCCAACCGTGTTGCCTGATCTTTTATGCTTATGTCTTTTGTTACTATTTGGTATATAAAAATAAACTGATATTAATCTTTTTTGTTTATGGGTTGTGCAGTTTTTTTCAAGAAACATCCACAGGTCCCATAGTTTAATTTGATACTTATTATTATCAATTAATACACTTGTTCTGTGTTGCCTTAGATTTGGTAATATTACAGTTTTATAAACACTTTATAAACGCATTAAACAAAAAAGCAAAAAAAAAAAAAAACCCAGAGAGCGAAGTGTACCGGAGTCAAATTCCTTGTTTGTATGTACGAACTTGGCAATAAAACTGATTCTGATTCTGAGTTTACATACAATTTTAAATTACTAACATGGCCCAATCATAAATGCAAAAGGTTCATTCTGTTTGTTTTGTCTTTATTAAATACAATTCCAGAGACACTTAACACTTAAAAATCACTTAGAATAATTGTAACTCCACTTTCCCTTTTGCTTCTTGTTTATGCATTCTTAAATATTTCTAAATTTTCTTTCTTTCTCTTAAAATGTTCCTAAAATTTGCAAAAAACATTAAATGCTTTTGGGACAATTGTCACATTGACTCTAGATTCAGATAAAAAGTAGCTCAGTTTAAATTTGTTCCTTTTTCAACTTTCACAGGGGTTAAGTTGAGTAAAATACATTCAAATTTAAGAACATTTAAGTATTTTGAATTTGTATTTCCCCATTATATTTCCCTTCAAATGTTAGATTTAATGTTGTTCATTTGCTTGTTTGTTTATGTTGTTTCTTATTTTTAGTCAATCATTAAGATAATTGATTAGTGTGTGTGTTTTTAAAAATGAATAATGTTTTTTTTATAAATATTTAAATTTCATACTTGCTTCTTGAAATTATGCTTAATATCTTACAATTTATAACATAAATAAATGATTTTAAAAAGTATTTTATTTTTCAGATTTCTGTTTGATTGAATTGAGAATGATAAATGATTTTTCATGAGACTGATAAACTTGAATATATAAGTAGAATTCAATGTAGGTTATCATTCCCTACAATCAACACAACAAACAACACTGCTCGATACATTTCTTAACAAACTGATTTGTATGTCAGTAAACATATGAACATGTGAATAAGTCCCTTATTATTGTTTATAAACATAATTTAAAAAACTGTTTCTAACCAGGGGCTGCACGGTGGCGCAGTTGGTAGCACTGTTGCCTTGCAGCAAGAAGGTCCTGGGTTCAATTCCCGGCCTGGGGTCTTTCTGCATGGAGTTTGCATGTTCTCCCTGTGCATGCATGGGTTCTCACCGGGTACTCCGGCTTCCTCCCACAGTCCAAAGACATACCTGTTAGGTTAATTGGTCACTCTAAATTGACCTTAGGTGTATGAATGAGTGTGTGCATGGTTGTTTGTGTGTTGCCCTGCGATGGACTGGCGATCTGTCCAGGGTGTACCCTGCCTCTCACCCATAGACTGCTGGAGATAGGCACCAGCTCCCCTGCGACCCACTATGGAATAAGCGGTAGAAAATGACTGACTGACTGTTTCTAACCAAATTTTAAAAGTTATTTTTGACTTTATTTTACTATTGCTACTACTACTATTATTATTATTATTATATGTTAATTAGATACACATATATCACAGTTTTACATTGTTTAAAAGCAACCCAACTGGAGCTAAAACTGACACATGAAATAAAATATAAAATAAAAAGAAAATAATACAAAAAAAACAGTATGTCAAAACACAGTTAAGTCAACACTGTTGTTAGCATAAAGGCTTTAATTATTTTTTTTCCGCTGATAGAATATTTCACAAAGTTAAATGAGGTTAGATGAGATTGTACTCAATATCTAATTTTAATGCTATTATCCACCCAAGCAATATATATAATATTTACTGGTACAAGAAGGGTAAAGTTCACTCATAGCAAAGGACCATTGATGAAACCAAAAAATGTAGTTCAGAATGTTTCATTTAATTTTTAAGTACTACTGCTGTTTGAATTTAATTTAATTTAGGGCGGATTAGAATAAAGGGGGCTGAATGCAAAAGCAACCAAGACTTTTGAAATTTTAATTTGTAAAAACATCTGTGATAAACAAGTTTTAATTTCTGCCACTTTGTGCTGGTCTATGACATTAAATAGAAAAAAATACATCACAGTACGTTGTAAAAAATTACATGAATTAACTGTGATTCTGATCTAAATCAAGTAAAAAAAGATAGAGAAGGTGTGCACAGCATAAATGAGAATTATAGGGATACATTCAATTCAATTCAATTCAAAAATACTTTATTAATCCCAAAGGGAAATTAAATGTTGTTATAGCTCATATTATGAAGGTTTCTTCAAAGAGCCGTTGTAGATGCTGATGGCTGTGGGCAGGAAGGATCTCCTTTAGCGCTCCGTCTTACAGCAGATATGAAGAAGCCTCTGACTGAAGACACTCTGTTGTTGTAGGACAGTCTCATGAAGAGAATGCTCAGGGTTCTCCATAATGTTCTTCATTTTATGAAGAATCTTTCTTTCCACAATGATCTCCAGAGGTTCCAGAGGAGTCCTCAGAACAGAGCCTGTCTTCTTTATCAGCTTGTTGAGCTTTTTTAAGTCCCTGGCTCTGATGCTGCTTCCCCAGCAGATGATGGTAGAAGAGATCACACTCTCCATAACAGACTTATAGAAGATATGCAGCATCTTGCTGCAAACACCAAAGGACCTAAGCTTCCTCAAGAAGTACAGTCTGCTCTGTCCCTTCTTGTAGATGGCTTCACAGTTGCATCTCCACTCCAGTCTGTTGTCCAGGTGAACACCGAGGTATTTATACTCCTCCACCACCTCCACTTATTCTCCCATGATAGAAATAGTTTTTGACTTATTCCTGTTTCTCTTAAAATCTACAATCATCTCCTTTGTTTTAGTCACGTTCAAAATGAGATGATTGTTTCCACACCATGCCACAAAGCGGTCCACCACCTTCCTGTACTCAGCTTCTTGTCCATCTCTGATCCACCCCACGACTGCAGAATCATCCGAGTATTTCTGCAAATGACAGGAGTCTATCTTGTACTGGAAGTCTGAGGTGTACAGAGTGGAAGAGGAATGGTGAGAGTACAGTCCCCTGTGGTGCTCCTGTGCTGCTGACTACCTGGTTAGACTCACAACCCTTCAGTCTCACAAACTGAACATGAAAGTTGACATGGGACGATTAGAAAACTTGACAGGCCTACTGTTATTTTAAACTAACGCAGATGATCTCTGCAGAGGAACAAGGCCAGTAGTGACGGATAAAGCCTGAAGGTGGCAGTAATTGATAAACTGCAAACCACATGTTAGACGATGAAGAAAACGTCTTGTCATGTCCCTTCGCGGGTTCCGTAGTTGCTTTAGTTTACAGTCTGTGAAAATTTGACAGTTGAGACACGATGATACGTTAATGAACTAATCAAAACTATTAGAAGACGTTGTGCAACTCTTGAATTTACAAGATATTTTTCTCAGATATGTTTTTTTTTATTTCAGCCTCTTGTTTTTCTTGGTCGTTGCGTAAAAACGGTTAACCTGACAATATCAACCCACCGTTAGCTTCTTGTTAAAACTCAGTGTTAGCATGGTAAAAAGACACGATGTTGGCACTGTTGTCGAGAGTTAAAGCAGTGTGTTGGCCATCCGCGGAGATAATTTCAAGATGCAGTTTAGGACAGGACATCAGTAAAGAAGCATGGAGTTTGTTCCGTCTAAATTGTCCCCCAGAATCAGCGCTGTGGAGGCGGATAGGGGGCGGTTTCAGAGGGGTCTGCACCTCCACTGCACTTCACGGTAAAGTTCGGGGAAACAATAAGAAGGAGATGTCTGAAAAGAAACTGGTATGTGTCTGATTCAGTAATGTGTTGATGTCGTTGTCAGTTTTAGCTCGTTTAAAAAGTTTCTCCTCTGTAAACTGTGAGGATCTGGCCTAGATATGAAAGCAGTGTTTACCACACAGTATTTTTATATGCAAACTCACCGTATATTATAAAGAAGCTCTACTTTTCACGCTTTAGTTGAAACTAAAATGTTTTCTTCAGTTTTACTATGTGCCTAATTTTTACCTGATGGAAGAGCAGTTTATTCAACATCTTTTGTGCAAAGCATTACTTCTAAATATTATTAATCAGTACTTAAAATTCGGTGCATTGTACAGTTAAGCTCCAAATTATTCATGCCCATGCAGATTTAGATTTAAAATAATTTTCATTCAACCAATTAGTTTGTTTCTGAATGAGACGGGCATTTGTGAAATTATAATAAAACAAAACGTGTTTTAATTTAAAAAAAAATAACGTTTTTTATTTACATGTTAATTAAAAGATGGCATGTCATATTTATTTCTCAATAATCAGAGGAAATATTATTTGTATTCAGTCAAACTTTTCATTGTGTCACCCACAGACCCGTCACTTTGTGGACTATCGGCGTGTGAAGTTAGTTGCCGGTTCAGGGGGTAAAGGTGCCTGCAGCTTTCACAGCGAACCCCGTAAAGAATGGGGCGGGCCAGATGGAGGGAACGGAGGCGATGGAGGAAGCATCATTATAAAGGGTAAGTCAGTCATTCCTCTCATCTTCAACAAAAATTGTACATCCTTAATATGACAACCTAGCTATCTAGTTGGAAATATGAAAAGGAGCTTAATAGATCCTAACCACACCTTGGGAATGTGTCACAAATTGTTGAATGAGCTTTGCTTTACAATCCTCTTAAGGCTGTCATTAGGCCTGTTGCTTGTGCACATTTTTCTTCCACACTTTTTCCTACCACTCAACTTTCCATTAATTAGCTTCTATATAGCCCTCTGTGAACATACTACCTCTGTAACGACTTTTTGTGGCTTACCCTACTTCTGAAGAGTGTCAGTGACTGACTGCTGGACTTCTGTATGGAACGCAGGGTTTTTATTGGATCAGGGACGTAACGGGAAGTCCACTGTTACTCCTCCTGTTCCTGGGCTGAGTTGGGAGTAGGTTACTGTGATTTATTTTGAAAATTCCAGAAAGAATGAAACTGGCCTTTAAATGTAATCCATGGCTGGACCCAACACTGTAATGTGTAAAAACCTGGGAAAACAAACAAGACTTTTTATCAGGTTAATGACCAATTTCTTCCACAATAGAAAACAATTCAAAAAGGTTGTATGTGCCTTTAGTGAACTGTTAATAGATTTTGTCAAAATTCAAAGCAATTGGGAATTACTTAAGCAAAAATAGCCATAAAGGTGAAATAATTTACAGAGATTTCAAAAATTCATCAACACTGAATGTGCTTTCATTCATACTTTTTATTTTTTATGCTTTCAGCCAATCGGTTTGTGAAATCATTGGCCCAAGTGATTCCAGTTTACAAAGCAGAGGATGGGCAGTCGGGGGGCAACAAGAACTGTTACGGTCGAAATGGCAACACAAGCTACATTTCTGTGAGTCAATACATTTTATCATAAACAGCTTATAAATCTTTGTTTTGATCTGTTTCTGGCCTCTCTTAACCTCTACTGTGTTATTCCTTACTAAAGGTACCAGTAGGAACTGTGGTGAAGGAGCAAGGTACAACCATAACGGACCTTACTGAGCATGGCCAGGAGTATTTGGCAGTATTCGGAGGTGCCGGTGGGAAGGGTAATCGGTTCTTTCTGTCAAATGAGAACCGGGCGCCTATGATGGCAACCCCGGGTATGGCAGGCCAGGATCGAGTTCTTCAGCTGGAGCTACGCACCATGGCCCATGCTGGACTGGTGGGAAGAAAACACTTCACGTATTGCCTTTCAGTTTTACGTGTATAGAACATCATTTTTGTTTTTTTATGTTTTCAGGTTGGCTTTCCAAATGCTGGCAAATCATCACTGTTAAGAGCCATCTCCAATGCCAGACCGGCTGTTGCTTCCTACCCCTTTACAACACTCAATCCACATGTAGGAATCGTTGAATACAGGGATCATGAGCAAGTTGCAGGTACTTATCTTTAGGAAAGCAGTAATTTACTCAAGCAAACACAAATTTATGATAAGATTTCAGTTATTTCAGCAGCATTTTTTGGAACTAATGATGATTTTACTGTCTCTATGTGCAGTTGCTGACATCCCAGGCATCATTCGAGGAGCCCATTTGAATCGAGGCCTGGGGATCTCCTTCTTACGTCACATTGAGCGCTGTCGCTTCCTCCTCTTCGTCCTCGACCTGTCGGCGGCAGAGCCCTGGACCCAGCTGCAACACTTGTTTTATGAACTGGAGCAGTATGAGCCTGGTCTGTCCCAGCGGCCTCGGGCCATTGTTGCCAATAAAATGGATCTACCAGAGGCCCGGGAGAAGCTGGAGACCTTGAAGAGCCAGGTTACACAGCGGGTCATCCCCGTGTCTGCTCTGACAGGACAAAATACTGAGGAGCTCATCCTCCACCTTAGAGAGCTATACGATGGCTACCTCCAAGGAGACGGCAGCAGGGGAGTCGAACCAATTAGGTGGTAGAAGACAAATATAATACCTGGTCAATGTTTTTGTATTTAAATTTCTTATAAATAAACAACAAAAATCTAGATTTGGTGTCCTATTGAAATATTGCTTCATGTACAAACTACAGTCAAAAAACATTTACAGTGCATTTTAATACATTAGAATATCAAAGAAAAGGTCATTTATTTTAGTAATTCAATTTAAAAAAGTGCAATTCTATAGATTCATGCTTACAGAATGATATAGGGAAAATAGTAATAGAACTAATTAATATAAATTCAGTTTCAACACTTTAAGACCCCTAAAAATAGTTTTTAAAACAGAATTTTCAGCTTCTAAAAGTATCCTCATGTAGTGTTTGTTCCTCCGCAGTTCTCTTGTGGCTGCAGTTATCTCTATTGTTTCTGTGCATTTTTATACCACAGTTTTTCCTTCCACTCAGTTTTCCATCTGTATATTCACCTAAAGCATTTAGTAAACAGCCAGCTTCTTTGGCAATGTCAGTTATGTTGATTGCTTTCCTTTTGTACGGTGTTATTGACTGCTGGGCAACTGCGAAACTGAATTGTAAGTTTTACAAAAATAAATGCTGGAGACATATCACTCTGTGTGTGTGTGTGTGTAATGAATCTATATAGCATGATTTTCACCTTGGTTTCATAGACACCTTAGCCATGTTCAGAGAAATCTCTCATCATGGCTTGGTTGTCTATGACCTTTTAAACTTGTGTGAAGAATTCTTTTTAAATAATGTCAATAAAACAAGAAATGTGCATTGACTTTTGGAAAATCCCCACACTGATCTCTCCCGTGATGATCAATGACCAAACAGTGGAGATGGTGCCACAGTATAAATACCTGGGAGTAATCATTGATAAAACTGTGAGTTTTGAGTCACTATTAGATTGTGTGGTAAAGAAAGCACAACAGCATAGGCACTTTTATTGTAAGTTTTGTGCTTTTAATGTCAGCTCTGTTTTTATGTAGATGTTTTATTTGTGGTTTATTGAATCTGTTCTTACTTTTGCTTTTATTTGTTGGTACGGGTCACCTCCCATCAAAAATAGGAATCGCCTGCAAAGTATTGGCAAAGTTCGCAGTAAAATTGCTGTCATATCTCGTAATGACTTGAGGGATCATTCTAGGTCCTTAAGGAAAGCTAGGATCATTTGGCTGATCCAAGCCATCCTCTGTGGGCAGAAGTCTTCCTTTTACCATCAGGACAGAGATACAAAATGGCATATTGTAAGAAGAACAGACTGAAAAAATCCTTTATCCCCGCTGCCATTAGCCTGCTCAATTCCAGGTCCACATTGTGAGAAGTGTTTGTGTTGCAGCTGGTTTTTATGTTTTCACTGCTGTTTGCACTACAAATTGCCCCTTTGGTATAATAAAATTTACTTGGCTTGACCTTTTAAATTCAATTCAGAAATACTTCTGATTTATTCTCTCTGCATCAAAATGCTTAGCTGAAAACACTTGTCATGTCTTTGATTGAAAAAATCTTGTCAAGAAATAAAAATGCCAAAATATGTAACATGTTACTGCAAACACTGAAGGACCTAAACCTAAAGAGTTAGAATTAATTGTCTTTGCTTGCTAAATCTTGAGTTGTAAGACCGGTACTTGAATGATTTTAAACCTGAAAGAGTTTTAGATCATTCTTATCTTAAAAAAAAATATCATATTGGCCTATAAAACATGTGTTCATGGGCCTTGGTGTTAGCACCTTTTATGTTATATGTATGTGCAGCTCAGCACTGCGAGGAAAGCCTGAGTTGTGCAGAAACTATTGGCTCCTTCTCATTAGGATAGAAAACTTGTTTAGATGACCTTTTCACATAGGGCAAATCTCATTTCATCAGTCCATTTTTATGGTTTCTTGCTATTTATGTTTTAAATTTGCATTTTGATGGGTTTTTTTTTTTTCCCCGTTTTGTTACATTTTACAGTTATTCTAAACATATTCCTTGTCTTGTTTGTATTTTTTCTTTAACTTCCTTTTTCTTCCCTAAAGCTCTTTGAATCATCTTTTTGATGAATGGTGCTGTATGCGTAATCTTGCCTTGCCTAGACTCTTAAAGTTGAAAATGGTAAAAACAAACGAATGGTAATATTTCCTAGGACACATTTTCACAACAGCTCATGCCACTAAAACGCCCTCAATCGAAGCTACTTCCACGCAGGGCCAATAACAATAACAACAGTAACAATAAAACTTCCTCGTTTGTATTTATATTCTAATTTATAGAGCAGATATGCATTATGTGTACAAATTTAGATTTTATGTGAACTTAAGTGCTCAGCATTAAACTTTAGGCACGATTCTCGTGCAGGAATAGAAATGGTTCAACCACTAGAGGGCGGTATGTTGCTGAAACCATCCGAGTCCTGAGCATGGAACAGACAGGTGGTTGCTGTTTAAAATTAACGTGCCGACAGCCGATTAACCAACGAAGGTTTACTAACAGCCACGAAAACCGACTTTACACCGCAGGCTGAGTCCCCATGATGCGCCTCTGAGAAAAATAGTTTGCATACATTGTACGAACTAATCAATTTTAATGCTGCTTATTAATCCTGTTATATGGTAAATGCAATAACATTCACCATTGACATTTAAACTTAAAAGTCTAAAGCCTAATCTATCCCGAGGTTTGCTCAGTTAACCTAAACCAACCTTTTTAGAATTTGACCGTAAATAAGATTCATTAACTGAAAAAAACGTCATAGTTTTTGGCAAAAATCTTGACTTTTGCTGTTTGCTTTTCCAGGAGGTGCGTCACCATAAAGAGTTTTACAAACTTATGTACAAAGTGAAAGCAGCCACATGCCGTCGCTTCATACAAAACCTCACTTTAAATAAGCTCTCTTGGTAAGGAGAACTGTCTTTATTTGTATCATAGAGAATAACGTATATTTTGTTAACGCTTTAGAATTTTTTAAGTAGCTTGTGCAGACCAAAATGAGAGGATAATAGGGTTGGTGGGGTTAAATGTTATTGAAGGTAGATTCAAAGAGTGCAACTAAAGAGCGTTTGAGGAGGGAGAACCGCAGCTTGCATGTGCATGTGGGCCCTATAAGAATTTTGCTGACTTTGGATGGACACAAAGTGGACCTGTGCTCCCAATGAGCTTCTTGAATGGGGCCTATTTTGGTTTACTAACCACAATCTATATCAGCAAAACCAGTTAAGAACTCTATGTAGGTCTTAGTGTATATGGGTCCCACTTTGTACCCACTCTTGTCTTGCAACAAACGTATGCAGGCTATTATCATGGGGCATTTCTGTTACGTGAGGACAATCAGATCTGGGACATAACTTTTGGGACCCATAGGCCAATATCGGCAGAGGCTTTATTTATGTGTGCAAATTCCCAAGGTATTATTATAATGAGCCAAAGCAGGACAGAACAGAAATGTTTAAACAATACATTTGGTTTTTTTGACTGTTCCATCCTCAGAATACATTTTTATTATTTACTTTCTTATATAAAACTGTTGATTTTGGTTGGACTAGTGTTGATCATCAGTGGTCTAACTTTTTGAAGCCTCTCAATCTTTTGCAGCATCTAAGGAGACATGTATTTATTTACTTTGATCTTTTTTGGGATACTATCTCTTATATTATGTTTTTTAGGCATGCTGGCATGATCTTCAAGAACACATTTGGATGAAACAGAAGCTGTCAAAGTTGTCATTGCTCCTCCATACCCAAGTACGAAACAGACAGTTGATCCACTGGTTTCAAATATTTATTTTTTTACAATGGTTATAAACACATAAGTAAAACACATGTAGCTGCAAACTGTTCAACCATGAAAAATAAACTACCTCAAAAATAGATAACCAATAAATTTACTTGATTTAGATTTTATGCATACATTTCCACAGTCCCCAGTTTTCACAATTTATTTTACAATTTGATTTTTAAGTTCCTTAGCAGAAAGTAGATGATATATACAATGCTGCTTATTAGGCTCTTCCATATGTTTAGTACACAATTGCATCAAAAAGTGTTTTTTTTTTTACATATTTGGTTTTGTTTTCAGGCTGCTTAACCTAAATAACCTACAGTATGCTTGGTTTCCCATCCTTCAAGATTGCTTGCATGACAAATCAAGAAACCAGAAATTAGGTACATGAAGAAAATCAGTCCTCCTGTGTCCAAACCTTAGAAAAGTAAGTTTTTGTGCTTTGGGCAGTGATGTCAGGCGAACAGATTGAGGCCAGAGGTAAAAACCTGTTGTCCAGTACCATGTCTTGGTCAAAGGGATCTCCAGGGATGGAGAGGACATCCAGTTCAAAGCTATGTTCTGAGCCTCCCTCGTCACTGTACCTGACAGGTTCATAATCACCCAGGTCCTTGCCTTGGGCCTCTAATGTGAGTAGTTTTATTTTCAGTAAATCGTTTATTAGAATGTCATGAACATGTTGGCTTTGTTGAATCCAAACCTTTAAAGTTGAAGAAGAGAATTAGACAATTGTGTTTCAGTAAAAAGAATACAATAAATGACTGATTAAATTAGATTGTTTGTATTAATGTATACAGGGGATTAAAACAATTGTACACTCCCCTGAATAACTGTCAATTTTCTCTGATTTGAAGAAATAATACCAATTTTAAAACTTTTCTAATATTCACTGCAGCACAGCTGTACACAGATGTACAATTCAACAAAAAAATATATATATTTTTAGGGAAAAACATAAAAGTTGCATTAACCTGGTTTCATAAGTATGCCCACCTTTAATTTGATTTCTAGTTGAATGTTCTTTTGATTCAGTTATGTCATTCATTCAAATCTGCCAGCATTTCACACATTGCGCTCTTTCAGTCTTTCAGATTGCATCTATTACAAGTCTTCTTCCGATTTAGACTGTTTGATTGCATTTGGATCTCAGCTTTGGATATATGCTTGTACTTTGTGATACTGAAAAATAAAATCTTCTGCATTCTAGCTGACCCACAAACTTGTTGGCTGTAACTGAGTATGATTTTGAACCGTTCATTATTTCTTCCAACTTTACCAAGAAATCCAAATTATAACTGAACAAAGCAATCCTAAAAGCTTGATGCTTTTTCCAACAGGTTTGACAATAGGTATGATAATCTTATGGTGATGCTGTGTTTTTTTTCCCCACACATAACGTTTGGAAGGGAAAAAGGTAAAACTTTTATTTACATTTTATTATAAGTATGCAGACTAAATGAGAGGATGATGGGGTTTTGCATTAGGATGATGAGAGTTTGGTTGCATGGCCCACACTTGCGAGGTTAGTTCAGTGGATCTGTTGTTATATATAAACTTAAAAGCACTGCCATGACTTGTTCAGACTAAGGTGTCCGAACACGCCCGAACTCGACAGATGTCACTGAGTAATCTGTGTGCACAGATTGCAAAACCAAGAGCACAGTTTACTAAAGCGTGAGGACGAATTTCCACCAGCTTTAGTTAATTTTACCTGCTGACACTTCCCTGACTTAGAAGGATCCAAAGGTGCCTTAACAAAGTATTAGTTTAACTATGCTACAGGCAAAGTTTACAGGTGTGCTAACTTATTCAAATAGCATATTTCTATTCTCCTAAAAATACACACAAATGGCATTTTAACAGGGGCACGAACACTTTTTATATTCTCTGTAGGTTAACTATTTATAAAGCATTATGGTGCACATTTGGAAGTAAATAGAATTATGCTGCCATACCCTGTTAACATTCTTCCGTTCTTGTTGCTGATGTCTCTTCTTCATGGTTAAAGAAGATCCATGCAAAATCATCCACTGCTCTTGCATTGACTTGACAATGAAACATTAAAACAGAAACACATTAAAACATTCTCAGCAAAACTGTTTTTATTTGTTTAAATAACTACATTTATGTATTATAAAAACAGTGACCAGGAAAAAGAACAATAATAATTATAGTATAAGTACCTTCACAGAAGACCTTTTCCCTAGGATTGTTTTTTCCTGGCAGCTCTCATTCTGGCTCATTTGTGAGTTAACTTCGACTAATACCTGAACATAATTTGCAATTAATGATCAATGATATTTTAATCAATTTTCATTTGTCAAGTAAAACATAAAAAAATTTAAAAACTTGCATCTGCACAGCAAAATTCACAAAGAACTTCTCCAAACATGGAAATGTAGAGGCTGATAGAAATGCTCTTAAAATGCCATTGCGTTGTAAACAAGGATGATACATGACTAGCAAAAGTGTTCATTCCCCCTGAAACCTTTTTACATTTTGTCATATTATTATCACAAACGCCAGTGTATTTTATTGGGATAGAATTTGATAGACCGAGCATATGTAGTGCATAATTGTGAAGCTGAAAGAAAACCTGTGTGATTTTCAAAGGTTCACCTTTGTGTAATATAATCTCAGGGTATATACTCCTGTTCTGAGAAGGCCTCAGAGAATTTGCCAGAGAACATTTGTGAACAAATAACATGAAGACAGCCAGACGGATCAGGAATAAAGCTGGGAGCAAGTTTAAAGCAGGGTAAAAAATAATATCCATTTAACATCTCACATAGCAATGTTCAATCCATCATCTGACAATGAAAAAAGTATTGGACACATGCAAACCTACCAAGACATGGCAACTGAGGAGGAGATACAGCTTTTTCCCATCCACAGCTGTGGTGGGAAAAAGCTGTTGACAGGACAACTATTGGTCGTGCACTCCACAAATTCAAACTTTATGGAAAAATGACATGAAAAATAAAAAGAATTGTTGAAAGACAGCCACAAAAACTCATTTGCATATTCTTGCCACAAGTCATGTGGCAAAAAGCAAACTTGGTGAAGAAGGCACTCGGGTCAGATGAGACCAAAACTAAACTGTTTGTTCTAAATGGAGAAAGCTATGGCTAAAGATTCATATTCCTCTCAACACTATCCCCACTGTGAAACTAGGAAAGACAAAACTAGAGCTGAGGTTCACGTCCCAGCATGACAACGCACCCACACATGCAGCCAGAGCTACAATGAAATGTTCGTTCGTTCGTTCGTTCGTTCGTCGTCTTCCGCTTATCCAGGACCGGGTTGCGGGGGCAGCAGACTCAGCAGAGACGCCCAGACGTCCCTCTCTCCAGACACCTCCTCCAGCTCCTCCAGGGGGAGCCCAAGGCGTTCCCAGGCCAGCCGAGAGACATAGTCCCTCCAGCGTGTCCTGGGCCGTCCCCTGGGCCTCCTCCCGGTGGGACGTGCCTGGAACACCTCCCGAGGAAGGCGTCCAGGAGGCATCCGGTATAGATGCCCGAGCCACCTCAACTGGCTCCTCTCAATGTGGAGGAGCAGCGGCTCTACTCCGCATACGCAACTTCTGAAGGCAATTGCTTGCACTCAGAGTAAAGGGGGCTGAATACATTTGCACACCGCACCTTTCAGTTTTTTATTTGTAAAAAAAACCCAACATAAATCATGTATAATTTTCATACCACTTCACAATTGTATACCACTTTGTGTTGGTCTTCCACATAAAATTCCAATAAAATATATTTATGTGGTTGTAATGTGACAATATGTGTAAAGGTTCAAGGTGTAGGAATACTTTTACAAGCCATTGTATGTGCTAAAATGACCACGTCAAACTCCGGACCTTAAATCTAACTTAAGAATTCTGGCAAGACTGTGAGCTGGACATATTTTACAAAGAAGAGTAGGCACACATTACAGTCTGTACATGTGCAAGTTGATGCACTACCCCCCAAAAGTTTGCAGCTGTTTTCGCGGCGAAGGTGGTTCTATAAAATATTAGCTCACAAAGGAATGATATGCCCCTTTTCCATGGGCTCTGTTCGGTCCAGTTCCACTACACTCAGCCTGTTTTGCAAGCATTTCCATGATTGTTTTTTCCTGCCCCGTGTTAACTTTCTTGGTCCCTGCTCAAGAGCACGTACCATCGGGGCTGAGTAGGGCCAGAATGTGATGTGATTTGATTGGCGAAGGGAAGTTTTTCATAGAAGACAAGCAGGGTAAAGTAAAATAAAACCTTGTGAGCAACAACAGTGCAGTAATACTACAGTAATAAGGACCACCATGGCGGAAGCAGGTAAAACCGAAAAATATTTGTTCTATTTACTAATCATAAGCCAATCTGACCTTTTTAACATTAAACTAGTGTCCACACCTAAATGTCAGTGTTGTAATAAATTAACACCTTGATAGTTGTAGAACTGGACTTGTATGTGAACAATAGGCATAAATAACATCAATCCTTTTTTCTCTCCAAGACTTTATAAGATTCATTTGATCAGTTCCATTGATTTGTTTGTCTCAAAGATTAAATTGATACTAGTGAGTCAACTTGTGAGTAGTACAGTAAACCAGTTTTTTTTTCTCCTACAAAGTTCAGTTCAATTCTGAGTCATGCCAATTGGGCCAATTGATGATTGCACCTGGTCATTTGTTGTAAAAAATAATTGTTGCAGTAAACATGATAAAAATGTTATGCATTAGGTTAAAGTGCATTAATATATGCACTTGGTCGCACTTACCGGTGTCAAGTTAAGTGTCATGCCTTGAGATGTCTGCGTCAGTTGTCCATTATGTTTGCTTTGTAGAAACACTAAGGGCAACTTAAACACATACAAAGGTTTCAGTTTACAGTATGTTTTTTAGGTGAACTATACTATAGTAAGCAAGTAGGTTTGACTTAAAATGAAAAAAAAAAAAAAATACTTCACAATCGGTTCCTGGTTCCTCTGTGTTGCTCTTCATTAAATATTGCTCAACATTGTCATCTGGAAATGGCACCTTTTCAGGCTTGCATGACATCCGAAAAGATAAAAGCAGCAAACCTAAAGACCGGAGACACAAACAAACCATATATATATCCAAAGATATATATCCAGTCAGTCATCAGTCAGTCAGTCAGTCAGATATATATATTTAGTTTTTTTTTACTTTAATAATTTGGATTTAGTCCTACCTGTGAGCAGTGTCATGCTTAAAAGTAAAATTCCCAGAGCTTCTGATCCCAATCTGGATCCAGTGTCTTTATGGAGTCGGCAGTCTGGCCTTGTTGTTTTGAAACACTTGCACACATAAATCAACAGGCTGTGGACAGCTGTTTTTCCTTGAAGATCTGACACTTCTAGCTGCAGCTTATGATGTCCCAAAAACATTGCATTTTGTGAAACGTTGTGTTCTTTCACAAGCTTGAACGAATAACCTGAATATCCAAAACAAAAACGTAGTCGGTAATATGACCCAACATTTCTTTTTATTTCACCAACTTGAATTGAAACATTTTGTTTCTGTTGACCTGCATGTGTTTAGTGTAGAGCTCACCTTTTTCAGGGTCAATCCTCCACTTGTTCTTAACATCTCCGAGAAGTTTGAACAAGAAAGGCCCACTGGATGGTTCTTCATCTGGGTCTAAAGCTGTGACATTGACCGATGAGATTCTATCACTTTGGCACATATCAATGATGTTTTTGTCCAAAGATGGAGCATTGTCATTTACGTCCATAATCTTGATGCTAAGCGTTGCTGTGCCGGTCTGGGGCGGTTCACCTTGTGCAAATATATGCATTTTACATTTTTAGTGAACATTGCCACTGTGGTTAAACATTATGAAGTATTTATACTTTTTCTGGTCATACCGTTGTCAACAGCATATATTTGGACAACATACAATCCATCTTTAACAAACTGTGACTCTCGGTCTAAACTCTTTGACGTGGTTATTTCTCCAGTCCTGGAGTCCACTGTAACACAACCAGCCGGATCTTCTCCTATTATGTATCTGGAACACATTGCAGGTTTTTTCATAGTTACCCTCAACATGCTAAAAGCCCAGTGCTGTACTATTTAAACACAGCCATGTAATATCATCACAACGTACCTAATTGTGCTTGCTGCACCAATATCAGGGTCTTTAGCTGTAAATGTCTCCAAATAAAAGCCCAAAGCAACGTCCTCAAACACAGAAATAGTTTTGTTAGGCGGATCAAAGACAGGGGCCTCATTGACATCTTCTACAGTCACTGTCAGGTGATGGGTGGATAAACGTGATGTTTCCTCTGCTCTAGTCCCACTTTGTGCCACGCTGAAAGGACTACGAATAATAGTGTTTATCTTCCAAAGACCAGCAGTGTTGCGATCAATCACTTTGCAAATAAAATAGAGAATCTCATTCTCTGAAGTTATGTTGATGTTCTTCACAGGATCATCCTCATAGTCGAGCTTCTGTAAAAGCAGTAAATATGCAAAGGTAATCTTTTGACAACAATTTAATAAAAGTTTGTTGACTGTTGGATATTTAAAAAGTGCAGTGAAAATGTTGAACATTTTGAATTGTCTTGTGTAGTGCTGCCGATTTATTTATTTTTTTCTTTCAATTATTTAACTTTTGGATTAATTAATAGAAACCCTTAAATTTGCCTTATTTATTTAGTTTGTACATTAATTTTCGCATTTATTCCTATCAATGAAATAAGATGAAAACAAAGATTTTAAATGTTTTCATGTGTGCAATCACACATGTTTCATTGTATAGCTTAATTGTGTTCCATTTAGATATTAACATTACTTACACAATTTAATGTGATTAAAATGGGATAAAGTAAACTTGACAGAAGAATGCACAAAGTACTCCTTAACACTTGCAGGCACAGTGTTAATCAACTACATGTGGATCAAAAAGTCTTTCAATTTGTTTATTTTGTCAGCTCATTATTAACCTTTAGGTGCCATCAGATGCTCATTATGCATCGTGCTGTTGTGGCAGCGGTTCAGAAAGAAACGTTACAGAACTTCCAAACCTCTTGAAGTACTCCCATATTTTAGACCCTTTCAGCTTGCGTGCACATACACAAATAGACACAAAAGTACTTTAGCAGACTGCAGCCAGGAACTTCTTTAAACACAGTGGTATGAATAAAAAAGTATCTTTTATTTTAGTTTAAGAAAATAAAAAGTATACATTCATATTATTGTGGCAACTAAAAATATTCAGTTTGACGATTAGGCAATGGCAGCCCGTCTTGACAATCCTGAACAAAATCTTCAGATTTGGGAAGAAATGCTTGTAAAAAAAAAAGGAGTAGGTAAATGATTGAAAACTGCATTTAAACTCCAACAAGCTGTTTTACAGCTGATCCATAGCTTAAGACCACTTGATTTCAAAAGTCCAAATCTATACATATGACTGGTTTCTATGTGCTTTTTTTGTCAGGCATTCATTCTTTCATTGCCCCTTATGGCTAAGGCAGTAGAGCTTTTCAGTCTTTTAAAGTAGTACGATGCTTAAAAAGCACATTAGAGGCCTCTCAAAACGTAAGAAACTCTAAAGAACGGCTCGGAGCTGGAGGATCCGACAGGCTTTATGTGAAGACAGGCCGTTCCTTGACCCAAATTAATGCCATTACTGATCTGGAATGCACCCCAACAACCTTAAGACAGCATTTGGCCCTGTCTCCACCACCTGTTATTGAAATCCCATTGGAACATTTGAATCAAGGAAGCCTGAACAAATTTTTTAAGTGATGAACAATTTCAGTTTTTTTTTACTTGTTAGGTCTACTGGTCTTAAACATTTGATCAGCTGCTGTTTGAGTTTAAATGTTAGTATTTCAAAAAACTGCCCACCCTATTTTTTGTCCCGTTCCACTTTTCTTTAGTTTCAGATTTTAAAGCTCTACTGACAGAGTTATGATCCAGCAGCACAAAATGCGAATACTGGGAACTTATTTTCTACCATGCTTCATGTAAATAAGACTGATATCAATTTCAAAGACAGACTTATCCAAACATTCAACATGTAAGAGGCAGGGTACAATCTGCATTTCACCAGTCTCTATAGCACAATATGTATTTTCAAATCCACATTGAACAAGACATTTGAAAGCAAGGTGTTCAGTGCACTGTTGGTATGACCAGAAGAACGGTACCTTTTCCACATACAGTAGACCATCGTTTGTATCAGGATCAGTAACAATTCTGAAGTTGTTGCTTTTATCTCCTTGGATTTTATATTTTGCTTTCCAGGCCTTTGTACCTTTGGTGTCTTTGTCTATAACATGCAGACGTGAAATGAGAACGTCTTCCTGTCCTTCTTTCACACTTGCTTGGCTCTGTGGAGTTAAAAAAGTTATATATTGCATATTAAATGGTTTTAAATGTCACAGCTAAATTTATGTATCAAATTTGTACATCCTTACTTTTTCATTTGTGAACACTGGAAGGTGTCTGTTTCCGTCTTCTATATTGATTATCACAGTGGTGGAACTTGAAAGGGGTCTTGGTTGACCATGGTCTGTGGCTTTCACAATGAGGGTGTATTTCTGTGCTTTCTAAGGGTTGAACAGAACATTCAGTTTAAAGTACATCTGTGAAGATCATATGCTGATGCTTTAGGTTTATTTTCCTTCTAGCTTCATAAATTAGCTTTTATGTAAAAAAAAAAAAATTGCTCTTTACCTGAGCGTTGCGGGTGTTTGCCTTTTACTATTATTATATTTAAGGAAAACAGTTTCTACTGTACTGTATTGATTTTTAAATAAATAAATTTTTTTTTATTCACATTTCATTATGTGTTTGAGTTTATAGGCTGATTTGCCATCACCCTAATGTTTACCTCCCTCTATAAATTCTCTGCCAGGGCTAAACTCTTATTAATAAATATTAGTTGTCTTGGACACAAGTTGATTCGGTTGTACAAACTGATTCAAATCTGTTTGGAAACATTCTTTAGCCCAAATGCTCTGGTACGATTTTTTTTTATTTAAGAGCGGTGGGTTTAAAAAGGAAACTTATGAAAAAAACATTGAAGATTTTACTGTAAAAAAGAAATGTATTTATTTTGTATCGTTGTAACAGTCTGCTAACAATTTGCTTAAAGATCCATTTTAAATTTGTGTCCGTACAAATTGACTTTTGTGCATTATTTCCTGCTCAACCCTTTCTGTTTATCCCAGTCCAAAAATATTCTTTAAAAAGTGGTCAGGCAGAGAACAGCAAGTTAGTAGAAAAGCAGCCACAGTCACAAATATGATCAAATAACTTTAGCCCTAAAATGTGAAGCATTTATAATTAGCCACCAGCAAATCTTGTTGTATATCTGAGTGAAAGATTTGTTAGATTCATTTTTGTTACTAAGTCTAAGCCTAATGTTTTTAAGGAATACATTTTAATTTCGTTCTTGTCAGTGGTCAGACTTGGTTATTTGCTTTCATTTCTGAGGATAACCAAATCTCTACAATGTGCCAAAAACTACAGCAACTGTACATAATAATCAACTATCATCTGAACCAAAGATTAAGTGTTGTATTTTGAAATAAATTGATCAAATTATGATTGCTCTCACCTCATGGTCCAGACATCCTTTAAATGAGATGGTCCCCTTTCCAGAATCAGGCTCCTTATTTATAAATAATTGAAAGTTCTGTGGAGTCGGAGTGACTGACTCTATACTGAAGCTAAATTTGCTGTTCTCCTCAGTGCTGTCATGATCTATTGCTGTAACATTAATCAAAGCGGTACCTGCCAGATATCATAAAGTGAGATCTGTTATACTTTCACTTTTGGTAACTATGAAATAAATGTAATTTCTTTTCAGTAGCATAATAAAGTCCACAAACAGTAAATTGTTCCAAATTAGAATCTTACCTTGTAATGGTGTACTTTCTATGGTAACCTCATATGTCTGATTGCCAAATTTTGGTTCGTTGTCATTTGTGTCATCAATGACAATGACAATTGTCAATCGTGTATTTAATAGAACCTTTTCTTTATTATATGCCTGAAATATCAGCTGAAACACAAAATACAATAAATCATCAGATGTTGTTCTATAACCTAAGCACACAAAAACACACAAAAATATGCAGTTAAACTTTTAACAAGACATTGCTCCAATGTGTTGTTTTCTTCATCACCTTTAAAATGTTATATTCCTCACGGTCCACAGGGTACATGATCCACATCTTTGCTTTGTTGTCAATTTTGAATAAGTTCAGAGGTTCCTTGTCAACACCTGGACCATGTATTTCAAAAAGACTTATGTTTGGGTCGATGTTAATCTAGATTGCAAGAAACACCATTAGCAGTTTTCTTTCACAGTGATCCTCCTTTATCCTGACATAGATTTTTATCTCTAGCATTACTCACACTTCCCACATAATGTGGAAAAGGTCCATCAAAGCCTTCATCAATAGTAAAGGTTTCTATGATCCAGGCTCTTTTTTGCCGCCGCGATATATCTGATGTTAACCTCTGGATTCCAAGACACTGCGCATATTGCATAAGCTTATGTGACTTTTGTAAAACATTGCAATAACTTTCATACAAGTTAACAGAACCACAAAATACATTGAGAGAATTATATTACAGGAAAGCTAACTTAGAAATGAAGTAGATTTATATTAAATGTACTATTATGTTCAAATATTCATGAAATCTATCTTAGTTAGAAAAAGATAGCAATTATTAGCTCTTACCAAGGTAATGAGGAAGCAGAAGGTTTTTATATCCATATTAGAGCCAACCAATACATTGTCAGTCCTGCACACACCTGACTGTTCTTCAAATGTGTTTACTGAAAGTTCAGCTGCGTCCTAATGTGTGCTTTTATAGTGAGACACGTCGGGTGGGTGGATGTTGGATCATGACATTCTCACATAACAACAGGGATGAGTAGGAATTGCAAAAGAAAACTTTAAAACTGGGTGTGTTAGTTTGTTGATGTGAGTAATCTGATTAGAGATATAAACCTATGTTCCTTGGAAGATATGACACTAACTGTTTTAATGTGTGTAATGTATTTGATGTGTTGAAATGGAGGCAAACCCATCTTGAGTACACTTAGAATAAATTACTGTTGTGAAAATTATGACCCCAAGATGCTACTCTTTTGTACTGGTCTCTCATAGTGAACCTTGGGGATTTTCTAATCTCCTTTAGGTCATTAAGTCGTTTAACCCTCCTATTACCTTTGAGGGTCAATTTGACTTCATTCAATGTTTAACGTCTCTAAATAAATATTTGACATTATTTTGTTGGCATCACATTTAGAGACTTTTCCTAATTAAATGAGGACATGTATGGGTAAACATAAAATAAACAACACAATAATTTTTCAGTGCCCTGTACAAATGCTGTATGGATAAATGTTTTTGTCAATTTGACCCCGGGCTGTTTTGGATGTAGAAAACATAAGAAATGGTATTTTACACATAAATGTTTTTGATGATATTGAAATTTTCTAATCTTCAAAATCTTGAGGGCCCTAACCCTATGTAACCATAACTAAAGCAGTGCAAGAACCACAGATAGTTCACACGACAATGTATGATAAATGTTCGATTTTTCCCATTCTGTGGTGGCAGTAAAGTACAGTTTCTGTGATTTAGTCATACTTTACCCAACTTAAGGGTGGATCAAAGATATAAAAGCTTGCACAGCAGTGTTCTTCATTTCTGCTCAACTGAAAATGACTTCTAAGAAAAGGTTTTCTGTAACTGAGGTGTTGTCAAACTCTTTGACTATGAAGGTGACATAGAGGAGAACGAGTCTGAGACGAGTCTGAGGATAACACTAAGGAGGAGACTACTGCAAATTCCCTATAGAAGAGCAGGGGAGAGTCACAGGGGAACCACCCAGCAGCCATAGTGCAGAAACCCTAGGGAGCTGCAGCGATGAGACCATAGGCCCTGCCAGCAGCCATCTACGTTGGAGCAGATCCAGCCATGGACCCCGAGACCCGAGGGCACATCACTCCCCAAGCAGAGGCCCAACAGAGCCAGGGGGCCCAGGCCCCGGCAAGCAGCCACAGGAAGTGAGTCGGCACACACCAAAACAACCAGCTCCGGACACCCGGACACTGAAAACCACCAATAAACCAGCAGGCAGAGACCTCAGCCACTGCCAGGTCAGTGTGACATCAATTCAGCAGTCCAGTTTAGCTCAGGAATGAGGAGTTGACCAAAATAATGAGAATGTTATTGTAAACTATCACGTGGGCCAATCTGATTTTTTCCAGATGTTGGGCTGAAGTTGGATTCCCGGAACTCCAAAAAAGAAGCAATGTTGTTGTTGGAAAAATGTATAAAAATTATCATTGTTTAGTTTAAACAAGGTTTATGTTTAAGTTCTACTCTAGTGAAGATGATTCCTGTCATTGGTGATTTAGTGTGGGTAAAGGGTTTGTGGAAAGTTAAGGAATGTGGTCTGGAGTGGATCAATCCCTGGACATGACATGCTTATACCATATATGGGAATGACCACTCTTCTAAGTTGAAATCTCTGTAAGAATAGGCTGAACCAATTCCCGCTATTTACTTGAAGGAATGTGAGTTGTAAATAAAAGGTTGGTGCAAGGACTTCTCCCTTTGTGAGAAGGAAGTCACAGTTCTGCTGAGGACTGTCTCTCCCTTGCAAGTTAAACTTACTTGGTTCATTTGTGTCTTATTTTACACTGGTCTGTATTTATCAGCTTTCTAACTCTAACATTTCCTCGGCCCTTCGACCCGGAGCGCTAAAAATCTGCCGCCCGGGGCCCAGCGGTGCGTGTGGGGTTCCAGTCTGCGCAGCCTCCAGAACGTCTGGAGAACAAAAATCCTGCACAGTGAATTCTGTGTTGGTAACCGCCAAATCGGCCGAGGGGCACCGGGATGGTGGATCAACACGTTTCGACAGATAGTGTGAACGAACGTACAGGTGAGACAGAACCAACTAAGTATATTAAAAAATAAAAATAAATAGGAGTTTTTGAGTTTAGAGGTACTCGTAATTTCCCCTAAGGAGATTCAAAAGCAACCAACTCCATGTTAAAAAATCCTGAGTGTGTTTGTGCATGTGTGTGTGTGTGTGTGTGTGTGTGTGCAGAATCATACGGCACTCTCAGTGAGACAACCTGAAACCTTGCTGGTGTTAACATAAAGTTGTTGACAGCTGAGATCTGTCGTAAGGAATTCTGATTTGGATATTAGGTGCCATCAAGTCTCAGTCTAAAACCCCTGCACTCTCCGAGAGTAGCACTCAAAGCGGAAAACCGGATCAAACCTAGGTGTTTGATCTAGAAGCCTGTTTTCCGGGAGATGTTGGGGGCCCGTTGAGGAATTCTGTTTTGACAGAAAGACAAACTTAGAAACAAAGTTTGGGACAAATAACTGAAGAGGCACCACCATATTCACCATCAGTTTTTCCGACTTCACAAACTATGAGAGAGGGAGTCCCAAATTTAATAACCAGCTCCTCAGTGGCAAAAAATACTAGGCGGAGAAAACAGGCAATTAAACTGGATGGCCTCAATGACACTGCTGATCTGTTTCCTATGATAGACGTTCCAAATCCCAATGTTGCTGCCGGTGTACCTAGAACTATGTTAGTCTATAGAACCTGGACCCTAGAGGACATTAAAAAGGCAGTGGAGGGTATTCCTCACCAAAAGGGGATCCATAAGGGTTTATTAATGGAATGAAACTGTTGAGAGGAAGTTATCATCTAAATGGGGTGGAGATGCAACAAGTATTAATGACAAAATTAGGCATAGATTGGGGAAGAGTGCAGGGTGTCTGGAATCCGATGGAGGATAATAATCCAGGGCAGCCTCTGGCTCATGACAGCCAACATTTGACAGCACAACTTGCGGTGCTGTGGGAAAATGTCTGACGGGAGTTTAGACAGATTATACCATCATTAACTGGACTAAACAGAAAATACGGGAGCCAATCATTGAGTATAGATTGAGAATGGAAGAAGTGTTTAAAAGGAATTGTGGACTGCAACACGATCATGCTGATGACAGTCCTTTTCAACAGCAGTTCAAAAATGCCCTCCAGGCAAATGCTTTACCTGAGATTCATAACTGGGACATAAAACATAATATTGATCTACCCACCTGCTCGGTTAGCAGTTGGCAGAACTGGGCAATGCATGCTGAAAAGGTGGTCAGTGGAAAGAAAAAACAACACCCTACTGATAACTTCTAAGCTGAAGATGAAACATTTTATGCAGGACCAGTAAGTAGGGGGAGGGGTAGAATGAGAGGTATTTTCAGAGGAAATGGAGGCCTTAGAGGGGATGGACAGAGGCAAGTGAGAGAGAGAGAGATGATGGAAGAAATTATGTATGCTGGGTTTGTGGACAGCATGGTCATTGGGCTAGACACTGTCCAACTGCACAACCCAGTCAACAATGACTGGATAAGGGAGAACAGAATGTTGTTAAAGAAGGAAAAGAGGAAGTTGATGAGAACAAGGAAATGATAGACATTATAGCAGCATACATGGATAAGCTGAGATCTTCTCCAAGTACAAAAGTATATGTCAGTCTACATGAGATACTAATAACTACACCTACTGGAATGTTTAAGGATCTGATTGAATATGTGAAACAACTGACTAACATAATAATGAAGTTTTTCAACAGGTGATGATCATCCAGGAGGAATGCAGTGTTTCTGGGAAATGCAGTTAATTTATTAACAATACATTTTTCTTCAACAGGTGGAAGCTGGAGAAATAACATCACACTGTGTGAACGTTTTTGACTAATCATTGGTTGGATCCATGAGACATTATGTGCACAGGCCAAATTACTAAAAACGACCCAAGACCAAACGACCAAGGTTCTGACTTTTGAACCTTGCTGACAATGATAACCTGACACTTCTCCAGACTGAACGGACCCAAAAGACAACACTTTCAAGGTGGGCCCCACAAACACCACCTTATTGATCCTTGGTGGAAAAAAAAAGAATTGAAGCATTCAAAACAGACCTAGTGGAAACAAAAGGGGTTATGAGAAAACAATTAAAAAATATAAAAAGAAAATTATATGGGAATTTTCGTAAATGAAATTTCTCTGATAGAGAAGTAACTATGTAAATGTATTTGTACAGCACATTGCAGGCAGGGCAATTCAAAGTACTTTACATTATAAAAATACAAAATCCCAAAAATCATCAAGTGGATGTTCATGACAGCCATGGGGGGAAAAGTTGTCAATGTGTGAATGTGTGTGAATGGGAATGACTGATATCATTAAAGAGCTCCTTTGGGGGACCTTAAAAGCGCTAATAAAGGTCTGATGTTCTAATGATTATTGCCAAACTTTTACCTCAATAAGGTTTCCAGAATTTTTCAACAAAATAAAATCATAGAAAGATAGCAAAGGTTCTACCTGTATTGGAATACTAATAAACATAAGAAAGCTAATAGACCTGTCTTCAAGTTTTTTGAAATTCTTTTACAAACAGAGTAATTAAATTGTATGTGGCCAATATCTTTTCTTCTGTTTTTGTGAAATGTTTGTTTTATGTTATGTAAAAATTAGGGTATATGTGCATGATAATAATTAAAGCCTATAAATGCAAGTCTGATCTTCAACAGTACAATAATATTAGGTTAGTTCTTTATGGTAAAACAAAAGGATTTTAACAGATGTTTGGACTTTTTTCCAGTCAAGTTCAGAATGATCAAATTAGATTTAAAATTTAACAGTTGTAGATGCCAAAAAGTTTTACGTAAATGAGTATGATGATTTCAATTGGTCAAGAGGATCCCAATACAGACCAATGCTTTGTATCTGTATAAAAACCGCCCTTTAAGGACTGAAAAACAGGGGATACTTCTGGAATTCTTTGATGAAGATAATTCTGTGCGCTGTGAAAGAATAAAAAAGTTCCCCCCGTGAAGGCTTGGAAGAGAGATATTTCTGAGTTCTGTGTTAATTGTTCTAGCTCAGTGATAAGACTGCCCTCTTCCACAAATTGGTGACCCCGACGTGACTCAATCTACAGGGAGAGGTTTGCGGTCCCCCTCCGGAGAGCGGAGCCTGGGCGGCTGTGGTTCGGGGCCCACAACAACGGGAGGTGAGTTCTTGTCTCTTTTCTTGTTGAAAGAATTTCAGCTGCCCGGACCCTCAACTGGAGGGTGTAGATAGAGACTGCGGTCTCTCTCTTTTTCTCTCTTCTCACAGACTCCACGGTTTCCTGCATGCAGGAAGACTGCCACAAAATAAAAAGTTTAAATTGGCCAGATTTGGCGGTCTTAAAATGAGTATTGTGCACCCACGGCTTTTGTCGTGGTACCAAGACAGGAATAGTCTTATATGATAGAATGCTTGGTGTAATACTGATTTCTCTCTGAGAATTAAGCCCCCTTGCAGAGAGACAGCTATTTCATATATGAAAAAAAGCTGTTAGAAAAGGTACGTAGAGACCTTGAGATTAATTAGCCGGTGGATTTAAGTTGGGGCGAGCGAATGCCTCATTGTGATGCCTGGAGGGCAAAAAGCGCTGGAAAAGGCCACAGCTGTTGAAATTTTACATGTAAATGATTTGGAGGTTACAATGTTTATATGGCTGCAGTGTTTTCCTGTTTTTCGTTTGAGATCTCTATGGTGAGCATTGGTGATTGGTGTTCTGCAGAAGTAATAATTTGATCTTGTTAAAAAGACCAAAGTGAGTTAAGCAAACAATTAACTCATGAGCTTACACATAGTAAGAGAATTGATCAATTGGGACATCAACAGTACTATAAATTAGGTTGGAACTCCCTGGGGAAGAACATCAGTTGTGAGTATGAGAGTGTGAAAGACGTGTGAAGTTGGTGTGGTTTACGAATGGCTTTGATCAGCGCAGTGTGTCGACTGGTATTTTGTGTGTGATACATGTAAAGCATATGAAAATGTGCATGTGTTGGCCATACTGAATGTGTGCATTGCTTTCGGGGTTCCATTGTTCTGTTCAGAATGATAACTATGAGTGTCTAAATTAAGTGTGTCCCTCTTCTTTCGTCGCTCTGTTTGGTGATTTCTAGATGTTTCAGTTGCCAATTGTCCTATGCCGAATTTATGTGTTAACATCAGCCATCAGGACAAGATAAAACCTTTATAAAACAGTGAGACAGCTATCTAAAACAATGTCACGCAATTTTATTTCCTTCCACTTCTCAATAGAATGAAACACATTAACATTTGGAATCAGATCATATTTTGTTCCTCTTATTACTTTGGTTATATGTTGTAACCCTCTAAGCTATAAGCTTACAAAAGCTCTTAAGTTTTTGAGTAGAATTTGGGGGAGAGAGGCTGAGCATTGCGACAGCAGATGAAGAAAGAGAGCGAAAAACAGCAAAAGAACACATCAAAACAATTTTTCACTATTGCAAATTTACTTGATCGTATATTTGCCAATTTTGATTCAGATGGTAATATTTACCCTCTGGTGACGTGCACTCTTGAGGAATCTTTTTGTCAATGAAGAGGAATGCCTTTGAACAGTTGTTCAATATGAGGGGTCAAAGTAACAAAAACTATCTTGAAATGAGTTGAAGGTGTGAAGTACTTAACATGGTAAAATGCTGTAAAAACCAACGCATGATTAATATCACCTCTGTGAAAATTAGAATCCGTGAATTTGGAGGTCATTAAAATGATAACATGGTGAATATTAAAGTTATACATTTTAGGTTCTCAAATTTAACGTTGCCCATTTTCATTCACTGCATTGATTTTAGCGCCTCCCATTTTACCACTTCAGTTGTATCATTCATCGCGTTCACAGTGTAATTTTTGTTACTTCCGGTAGATCGGAATACGGTAGCAGCCCCGGTGCGACAGTGGAGTTTTGTAGTGCGTGACCCACAATTTCCCGTGATTCATTGTGGATCGAAGAGAACTGGTCGAGCTCGGGCAGCAATGGCGGACGATGGTGGCAAAAATTGTGAATAAAAATGTAAATAATACACTTTCTGTGATCCCAAATAAACTTTTAAGATGTCTTTAGACTAGAATGTAGGTTTGTTGAACTCAAATATCTACTCGGTTTATTAAGATTCCACTTAATTCAAAAAAAGAGGTTCTGCGTTTCTCGGCGCCAGCTCGCTTTGACAGCTTTCAGCCGACCGAGCAGTTTTCCCTACCTCTTCCCGAGAAGGCGCCTGATTCCAGTGTTGAATATACAGCTGATTTTAACCACTGGGTTGAACGGTGGAACCCACATTTGTCATTGTCTTTTTCCTTGAAATAAACCTTTGAAAAGTTATACTTTTGTTTGTATATTGACTCTTTTGAATAATAGTCTACTGCCTAATCCACAAACCCATGGTGCACATCAGTTATTATTTGAGTTAAGTCCTTAGTTTGGTTGATTTGTTTCTGTTAGGAATAACCTTTATTAATATGCTCACAGCTGTTTTTCCCATTTATACTATAGTGAAATAAAGTATAAGTTCTAATATTTCCCTTTTGTTACAATAGGATGAGAATGCTCATAAACATACAGTACAAGGATAAATGACCTGAGGCTGGGGCACTGGGGTTGATGGTGGAGCAGCCGGTATAACTGCGTTGATTAGAAAGCCACAGCACACTTAGATTAAGTATGGACACCCGCTACTACACAATCAAACAGATAGACACCACAATGGTGACACATAGTCTACTGATAATCATTGAGGGAGTGCATCCATTGCATTGGAGTGCCAGATATAAAAACTATATGTGACCTTCTATCGGGGCTCTTTGTCATCCTCTAACAGACGGCGACGGTCTGAGACGGGAGCCTCAGCGCTGATCTCTGTAAACATTCCTCTGCCTTAATTTAGATTAAGAGAGCTAAAAGTTAGAAACTGGTTGAGAGTCGTTCCTTTAAGAGTCTTTAGATAGTGTGTGATTGCTTCATGGGGACCAAGTACTGGAGGAGCACCGAGGCGTATGACCGCCAACAGGGTGCGGTAGCTCGGACATTTCCTTTGACAAAGAGTCACCACACATAGCCTGAAATTAATCCTACAGCATCCCACTCGTGTTGGCAATTTCTGAGAGTGCTGTATGCTGAGTTCCAGACCCTAAAGAACTTCTAGCAAGTCACTGCCGTACTATTGAAAATGCATGCGAATGGCTATGGACTACTCTGCTGTCGCACTGGGGCTGCTACCGTATTCCAATCTACTGGAAGTAACAAAAATTATGCTGTGAACGCGATGAATGATAAAACTGAAGTGATAAAAATAGAGGCGCTAAAATCAAGGCAGTGAATGAAAATGGGCAACGTTAAATTTGATTCCAAAAAATACTACCTCAACATCAACAGTAAAAACAAGATAATCAGAAAGTGTGTTTTTACAGTAGTGCAGTTCTTAGCATTGTTGCCTTGGAACAAGAAGGTTCTGGGGCCTGAAAGTTCCGTACTTACTTTTCAAGCAATTGAATCACTGAAGGGACATGTTTAACAAGATATTTATATATTTAATCTCTCCCTATACCGTTTACCACACCTAACAACAGATGAGTCAGTCAGCAGCAGCCCAAACTCTCCATACCAGCCTAACATCACCCTGTCCCAGTGAAGAAGGTGAGCAACACTCTGTTCAATGACCAGTTAGCATCACTGCAGGGAGTCTATGAGGATTTCTCTCTCTCTCTCTCTTGCCTTTTTTACTACACAATAAACCTGAAATATTTATTACTGACACAAATTGAAACAGTCATTATAAAAATAATAAAAACTACCTTCCTGTCTGGACCGGAGGCTGGACGTTCGGAAACGAGTATCCTACCTAATATGTAGCTGCTCAATCCATATTTATTTATTTAATGAATTCATATGTAAAGTTGATCTATTTTTTGGAGAACACTTTGCTTTTCTTAGGGATGACAGCTTGAAAAATCATTATCAAACTAAACATACAGTGAAATACAAGAAGAAATACAAGATTTTTGCTGTTATATAATATGAAGCTTTAGTAGTCAGTATGACAAGCTGCATAGTTGTAATGACTACTGTTCGCAGCAGCCAATAAAACTCATATTTTAAGTTAATTATCCAATATATTTTAAGAATCATTGAGTTTAGCTAATGACCCGAACTTTAATAACAATCATAGTAACTGATGTCACCCTCGTGGAAGAACAATTGCCCATCCCTGTTGTAGATGAAGTTGACAGTCCTCTTAATCCTCTAACCTCATTCTCAAAGATGAAATTCCTGGATGAGTATTTTGAAAGAGAGGGGATCTGGGAGGGATTTCTTTAAGCTGAAAAAACAAACATGAGCTCAGTTTAATAAAACAAGCTTCGTCCATCAGAGAATTTTAACAAAGACAAGGCCTTCCTCAAAATAAGTTTGAGGAAATCATCCATGCATTAATGAAAAGTATTACGTTATGTTAGGTATTATTTAGTCAACTCAGAGGTAAGAACGATACAGAGTCAGTTTTACTTGTGACAAGGGTAGCCCACTTTGCAGTGCAACTACAAAGTTTTGACACCCTATCTCTTTTTTATATGCTGTGGTCCAAACACAGTTCAACAGACAGTTCAGACAGGGTGTGTGTGTGTGAGAGACTGAAAGGAGGCTGATTCTCACGGGCCTCTGGTGTGTGTGTACAAATACAGGTCCTTCTAAAAAAATTAGCATATTGTGATAAAGTTCATTATTTTCCATAATGTCATAAGGAAAATTTAACATTCATATATTTTAGATTCATTGCACACTAACTGAAATATTTCAGGTCTTTTATTGTCTTAATACGGATGATTTTGGCATACAGCTCATGAAAACCCAAAATTCCTATCTCACAAAATTAGCATATCATTAAAAGGGTCTCTAAACAAGCTATGAACCTAATCATCTGAATCAACGAGTTAACTCTAAACACCTGCAAAAGATTCCTGAGGCCTTTAAAACTCCCAGCCTGGTTCATCACTCAAAACCCCAATCATGGGTAAGACTGCCGACCTGACTGCTGTCCAGAAGGCCACTATTGACACCCTCAAGCAAGAGGGTAAGACACAGAAAGAAATTTCTGAACGAATAGGCTGTTCCCAGAGTGCTGTATCAAGGCACCTCAGTGGGAAGTCTGTGGGAAGGAAAAAGTGTGGCAGAAAACGCTGCACAACGAGAAGAGGTGACCGGACCCTGAGGAAGATTTTGGAGAAGGGCTGATTCCAGACCTTGGGGGACCTGCGGAAGCAGTGGACTGAGTCTGGAGTAGAAACATCCAGAGCCACCGTGCACAGGCGTGTGCAGGAAATGGGCTACAGGTGCCGCATTCCCCAGACCTGGGCTACAGAGAAGCAGCACTGGACTGTTGCTCAGTGGTCCAAAGTCCTTTTTTCGGATGAAAGCAAATTCTGCATGTCATTCGGAAATCAAGGTGCCAGAGTCTGGAGGAAGACTGGGGAGAAGGAAATGCTAAAATGCCAGAAGTCCAGTGTCAAGTACCCACAGTCAGTGATGGTCTGGGGTGCCGTGTCAGCTGCTGGTGTTGGTACACTGTGTTTTATCAAGGGCAGGGTCAATGCAGCTAGCTATCAGGAGATTTTGGAGCACTTCATGCTTCCATCTGCTGAAAAGCTTTATGGAGATGAAGATTTCATTTTTCAGCACGACCTGGCACCTGCTCACAGTGCCAAAACCACTGGTAAATGGTTTACTGACCATGGTATCACTGTGCTCAATTGGCCTGCCAACTCTCCTGACCTGAACCCCATAAAGAATCTGTGGGATATTGTGAAGAGAACGTTGAGAGACTCAAGACCCAACACTCTGGATGAGCTAAAGGCCGCTATTGAAGCATCCTGGGCCTCCATAAGACCTCAGCAGTGCCACAGGCTGATTGCCTCCATGCCACGCCGCATTGAAGCAGTCATTTCTGCAAAAGGATTCCCGACCAAGTATTGAGTGCATAACTGTACATGATTATTTGAAGGTTGACGTTTTTTGTATTAAAAACACTTTTCTTTTATTGGTCGGATGAAATATGCTAATTTTGTGAGATAGGAATTTTGGGTTTTCATGAGCTGTATGCCAAAATCATCCGTATTAAGACAATAAAATACCTGAAATATTTCAGTTAGTGTGCAATGAATCGAAAATATATGAATATTAAATTTTAATCATTACATTATAGAAAATAATGAACTTTATCACAATATGCTAATTTTTTGAGAAGGACCTGTAGATAACGGAATCCCACACACCAGGAAGGACAGCACACAGAGAGCTGCATACCAGAGCATGATACAGAGCACAGTGCAGGTGCCTTACAGCACAAAGTTTTTACATGAGTGATAACAAGTCCTCGCACCCATCCAACACTCTACTACAACTATTGCAGTGTTTTGTGCTATGAGTTAAATCCCTTCATATCTGCATATGCTACAAAATGCAGCAGGTCATCTGTAGACAAGAAAGACACAGCTTGAGCAAATCACTCAATCACACGGCAGGCTATCTACACATGCTTCCTGTGATTTTTAGGATCCAATTTAAGTTTTTTTTTAAAAACAGGGAAACATACACATACAAATTATTAGTTACACGTTCATGCTCAGCAATGATGTTACCATATTAGCTTCAACTGGAAGCCCTAGTTTCAGAATTATAAAGTAGGGGTTGATTGAGAATTTTTAGTTACTGGTCCTGAATGCTCTGACTCTTCATATCAGAAGTGATTACATCTAGGTCAACTTTAATCTCTCCTTAAGGCGCACTTCTATGCACTGGCCTTTGAAAACCATAACTATTTTTACAGCTATTTATATTCCTTTTATTTGGACCTTTTATTCTAATTTTTATCCATACTAGCTTTACTTATTTTTGTGTATTTCCTTCATTTCAACTATTGTGTATGTGTATTTTTGCTCCTATGCGCAACATTCACCACAGCAAGAAGTTATTTGTAAATCTAAAAGTACTAAAGAGGAAACTGTGTATTTCTACAAGTAAGAATACATTGAGTAGCTTTGTGTTTTGTTTAAAAAACATTCTTCATATGAATAGCAAAGCTTAAATTAAATCCTGACAAAAAGAGAAAATGATTGGAATTCAATCAACAGATTATTTGCCGCAAAACCAGTTTCCTCTTTGTTTTTCTTTTTTTGATTATAGTTTTCTTAGCTAGGGTGTTGTCACGCGATCGTTTTTATGAGGAATTATTTCATCACAGCTGCTGATAACAGATTACAAAACACCGGAACACAGAGGGTAATGTCCCATGACGGTTGGTATTTTGGCTGTCTGGAGCAGCAACTGCAAGGACAGATGCAGTTAAATCCAAATTTTTACCTTTAACCCTTAATTGTATAAAAAACAAATCCCCTTTCCCAGGTTTAATAAATGCATTATTTACGAAACAAGAAACATAAAAACGTAGTCCTATGATCCTATAGAGATTTCTCAATTTAAAGGTCAAAAGTGTTAAATCGACAACCTATTTACTGAGACATGTATGCTAACTTTTGAACTATGAGGGGTCAAAGTAATAAAAATTAACTTGAAATTAATTGAAGGTGTGAAATACTGAACATGGTAAAATTGAGTACTGTAAAACACAACATGTGATTAACATCGCCTCTGTGAAAATTAGAATCCGTGAATTTGTAGGTCATTAACATAATAACATGGTAATTATTAATGTTATAAATTTTTAGGTTTACAAGCTTCTTGGTTTTAAAGTGTCTTCACTAACTATTGTTGAGGTAATAATAATTCTATCACTGATATCCTTGCAGCCTCAACCTCTCCCAGTCCGGATGTCGTGAGAAAGAACAGATGAAGAGCAGGAAATTAAGATTAACACAAGTTTAATTTGGAAGATAATAAGTCCAATGGTTTCTAATGCAAAATGAATAAATACAGAATAACACAAAGAAAGAAAATTTACATAAGGCATTATGGAGAGATCGTAGGTTTTCAGCAAAGCATGGCTGTCTTTACCCAGATGTCTCTGTCATTACAAGTTCCAGAACATCTTTATACCATTGACTTCAAAGCTTACTGACTGTGCCTTCCCCTTTTTGCAGTCAGGTGTTGTAAATCAGCCAAGCTCCCTTGTGTTATCTATACCATGCCCAAAAGTTGACATTTATTGCTTTATTGTCCCTACAGCCAGCTTTTACTGATTGCAGCTGCCGAGAACCTCCCAACTTCTGTTTCACCCCTGCTCCATCCTGACTCCTGCTGTGATCTGTGATTCCTCCTCAAGGCTCACTCATGTTAAATCTCAGTTTAATGTTCCCACATGCAAACTAAACTAATATCATGAAAGTACATGATTTTAATTCTCAACACTATCAACAGAGTAGAAGGTAATGAAATATTGCAAAAGCCATTGAATGACAACGGTTGATCTCTTGCGTACTCTTTAAACATTTGTTGGAGTTGTTCTTCTAAACTCCTGCGCGTTCGTTTATTTGGTCAAAGCATCTTAATTCTGTACGAGAAACTAGACTTGAATCTCTAAGAAAGAAAAACACGGACTAAGTAATAAAGTTGTTCACCCGGCCGGGGAGAGAGGTGCTGCATCTGCGTAGTCAGGAACACATCTGTTTTTCTCTCCCCTGCACCGTTCTTTTATTGAACACACACATACTACAGGAAATATACATTTTACATTTGTTGTGCAGCCCTTCTCAGTTTCTCACACATTCTTTTGCTGAAGTATACATTTTACATTTGTTGTGCAGCCCTTCTCAGTTTTCTCACACATTCTTTTGCTGAAGGTCAGTTTCTCACACATCTTCAGGAATCTTCAGGGAGAGGAGTACCATGCCTCCCTAATACACTGCCGACTTCTCACGATACAGACAGAAAACACCTGCAAGCTTTAACCTTGAATAATAAACACTCATTGTGTGACCACACTAGAAGCTACTGTTTAAGGATTTTTCTAACTCTCAAAAGCATAACTAAAAACTCCTAATAATAACCAATCTATAAGCAGCAAATCCCAAATATATCTTAGCTTTAGCTACTAATGATAAGGCATTTATATTTCCACAATTCCCCCTTTTGAAGTCTGTTAAGACTTCACTAAAAGAATACAAAAAGTAAACGTCTATACCAGAAGCCTAAGCACAGCGGACTTGAATAAAATTCTCAACACCCCTTCAGGCTCCTCGTTGTCATCAGGGATAGCCAACAAAGGCATCATATGAGGGGATGTGGTTGCCTTGCCTTCAATAGTTGCAGTAATAAAGCGCACAATCAAAGATCTAATACATGGTACACAACAACATCCACATGTCACCATAATAGCCACAAATACTGCTATGGAAATAAACAAAGACATGATTAAACCTGACCAATGTCCAAACATACCAGTCATCCAATCCTCAAATGGGTTATCAATACCTGAATGCTCATGCATGGTTGCGGATAGCGTTTTGAGGCCTGCTAAGGCTTTCGACACCGATCCGTCTGGTGCTGTATTGTTTAGAATAAAGGTGCGACACATATCACCAAACATTGCACATAAGCCCCCCTTTTCTGCTAGAAGCATATCCAGCGCCATTCTATTTTGTACTGTCATAAGGGAAGTAGGTCCTGTTTGATCAGCGAGTCCCTCAACTGCATCTCGAGTTAAGTTCGCGAGGCGTAGGATATTGTAATGAATATAATTGATGCGGTCGACATTCTTGTTAGGGGTCACAGGGAAAAGGGCAGCAATGATTGGTATATTCTCAAATCCTGCAGAAATTTGGTCAGCCAATTTATATTCATTTGGTACTCCCCTAGGGACACCTATAGCATCTATATAGGTGGGGGAGCCCTGACTTAAATCAAATCCAGCAGTGCTTCGTTTCATAATATGCCGTCGCCTTCTGCGGGTGAGAGCTGTTTGTTGGGCATGTTTAGTGGGTAGACGTTTAAGGTCCTTACCCAAAAGAATAAGGGGAGCCTGTAATCTCACCATTGCACACACCCCTATGGTATTCTTAGGTATGTTGGTAAGTAATCTATGTCCACCACAGTAATAATAGAGTCCAGATCTGGCCCAAGGACCAATAATGTTACCCGGTGTAGTAATATTACACCAATCTGATGGGATTTGCCCCACATTCACTTTGGGGGTGGATGATGTGAAGTTAAAGCAAGTATACGTGCTATTGGCTTTAGTAGGTGTGAATGGTCCTGTTTTAGTATTGTTAGGAATGGGAGGGAAAATGCTGGCCAAAGTTGTACAGTTAGCAGGAGACGCCTCGTTGGTCAGTTTAATCATGCAATTGTAACCCCAATTGTCCTCTGGGTACAGGGGAGCAGGGTCAGTAGTTAAATGTGGTCTTGCAGCCGCGCATGCCACACAATCTGATTTACTTTGTTCTTTGGCAGTCTGAGCTATCCATTGGAGCCAGAGGTTATCTTCAGTATATCCCGTGGCCATCTGGATAATTTCTATGGGTTTTAAGGTGTTGTAGTCTTTATCCTCCCCTTGTCTGACTCTGCCTGATTGGACTGGTTTCCGAAATTTATCTTGATGATGCCTTACGGATTCTGTGTTTTCCATCCTCGTCGAAGACCAAACATGAAATGGGCGTTGTGTGTTCCTAGGGGGTTGTGTGTCAAGGCTTTAAGGGTTAAAAGGAATGGCTGTTGCCCATTTGAGGCGGTATTCGGTAAACTACCGCGTATCAGGGATATGTCTAGCGCTTCAAGTTTAGGTGTCGGGTCAGGGTTAAAAATATTGGTATTCCATGGTCTGCTGTAATATATAGTATTTCCCTATCCCCTACCGCACAAAGGGGTGGGTGTGTCTGCACTTGTGGACTCACAGTGTGTGGAGAGTTCAACATTAGCGCATAGGTAATAGTGGAGCCTCATCAACCATGTGCTGCTTGAGATTTGGTAAGAGCTACAATTGATAACGTCGCAGAGATCTACTGTATCCAGTGAGACCCAAGAAGGAAAGCATGTCTTTCACAAAAACGGGTTTGGGATGGGAAAGAACAGCTGACTGATGAGTAGGGGACATCCCAGTGCCCGGTTGGGAGATAACTCTACCTAAAAAGTCAACCTGTTTTCTGCAGGTTTGCAGTTTGGATTTGCTGACCTTGTATCCGGCTTTAGCAAGGTGTGAGAGGACCATAGCCGTGGCCTCCAAACATTCTGAAACAGTTGGCTTTGCCAAAAGGATGTCATCCACATATTGAATCAATGTGGTGTGTGGTGGAAGGGGGCAGTCCCGTAGAGAGTCTTTAAGAACTTGGTTAAAGATTCCTGGAGACAGAGCAAAACCTTGTGGCAAACGAGTGTATCGATACCTATGTGATCTATAGGTAAAAGCAAAAACGTCCCTGCATTCCTCAGCTAAGGGCAGGCAAAAGAAAGCATTGGCCAGGTCAATGCATGTGAACCATGCATGTTCCGGATTAAGGTTAGTGAGAGCGACATAAGGATTTGGTACTGGGACAGTGGGAGTGGACAGCGCTGCATTAATAGCTCTCAAATCATGTGCCATCCTCCATTTTCCTGTCCCTTTTTTCTCTACTGGCAAGATAGGTGTATTCCACGAGGAGGAGTCAGCCGACTCCAACACACCTGCATTCAACAGCCCCTCTATTGTGCTCTCAATGCCCAGTTCAGCAGCGGGTTTATGAGGGTATTGAGATCTCCAGATTGGTTGATCAGAACTAAGCTGAAAGGTAATAGGAGTACAGTGTATGAGACCTACGTCCGTAGGACCTTCAGCCCAAAGTGTGGAGGCCATGCTCTGTACAATTGCAGCTGCCAGTGGGTGATCAGATTTTTCTCTGCCATGATGTCTGTCTAACTGTACATGTTCCAGGGTGCCTACATCTGTGGAATGATTAAGAATGCGATAAGTGTTCCCTGAAGGTGAATAGGAGAGGTTAGGAGTGGAAGAGAGATGCCAATCTTGTAGGGAGAGGGAGCGTTTTAACACACCCCCTAACTCACGTGCTTCATGTCCTGGATGGAGGGCTAAAGAAACGTGGGGAACGCCATCAGACCACATTTTAAACCACTCTTCCTGTTCTTTTGATAACTGTACAGAGGCGACAACACCTTCTGGGGCTACATAAATGTCAGTGGTGACAATGTCCCATGTCGTACCCTCCAGCTCTTCAGCAAAGCTTTCCTGGTAGCATTCACAGTTATTTCTGTCATAAAACAGTGTGGCATGTGGTGGGTCAGGGGTAGGAAAAAAGGGCGCCAGAGTGGAGATCCAGGATTTTCACCGAAGGAAGGAAGAGAGAACACCTCTGCATGCCGTGGTTTCTGGGTGTAGCAAGACCCATTAAATGTCAGCCTTAGGATCGGGCAAGGGCTGGATTAAATATTGTCCATGTGAACAAAATGTGTTGCTGCCACATGAGAGTTGGGTGCCATTAGGAAGATGCACCTGCAGTCTGTCTGAACCACACAGAATGGTTGCGCCCATTTTGATCAACATGTCTCTGCCCAGTAAATTTACTGGTGTGTCTGCAGACACTAAGTAGCTGTGGTTCAAAATTTGCCCTCCTATTTCAGTTCTTAGGGGCATGGTGTAAGGTAGGACCTGTTTAGCCCCAGAAAACCCCATGACAGTGGTAGTCCTTGTGGAGAGAGTGTTAGGAGGGGCTTGTTGGATGGTTGAGCATGTAGCCCCAGATTTCCGGGAGATATATGACCGGACAGAGGTCCGGAAGACACAGTAGAGAAAGATGCTGTGGGGGGTGGTTGTGGTGGTGGAGCTGAAGCTCCGCCTGCTGGAGAGTTTTGTTCAGGCAAACCAGTAATCCTCAGTCTGCCCCCAGAAATGTCCAATGTGGGGTAAAGGCCCAATGGAGTGGGAGAAGAAGATTCCTTAGTGGCGGATTTTGAGGAGGAAGACCATATGGTGGCGGTTTATCTCCAGTGTGTGTTGGTGGGTGTTGTGTGGGGTTTGTCAAACATAGCATGTTTACCTCCCTGCCATATCAGCACCATTTGCGACCAAAACGTCTCATTCTTTGCCGCTTTATCTCTTGTTTCTTTAAACTTCCCTTTAAACCATCCACTATTTTTGCATTTTTCCTCAGCCAACTCTCTTTCTTTCTTAGCCTTCTTCATATTCAGCCAAAACCACCTTCCCACGTTTTTTCTGCTCTTTTCATCAGTTCCATCTTTTTCGACCTCTTCCTGTATTTTCTGATTCATCTTCTTAATCAACTTTTCTGCCTGTTTTTCTTCCTGCGTCTACTGCACCAACTGCCTCACCACACACACCTGTTCCTTAAATGTTTTCCACACTGGTGCCTCTTCACCCCAACCTGAGTCATCTGTGTCCCGGTCAAATTCACCGTCCATCCTGCTAGCCTGTATAAATTATTCACCAAAAGTTGTAGCACCCTCAAACGTTTTCACACCTTCAAACGTATTCACACCCAAACAAGTATTAGCACTCTGAAAAGTATTGGCACTGTGAAAAGTATTCGCACTCAAAAAAGTATTAGCACTCTGAAAAGTATTCGCACTCAAAAAAGTATTAACACCCAAAAAAAGTATTAGCACTCTGAAAAGTATTCGTACTCAAAAAAGTATTAGCACTCAAAAAAGTATTAGCATCCTGAAAAGTATTCACACCTTTCTTCACTACACTCTGTTCATTCACTGGTCAACTGAGGCCGTCCAGAAAATATGGCACGCTGTGTCCCTGGTATCTGGACTATTTTGAGAGTGACATACACACGTATCAAGACACCTCAATTTTCCCCCAAACCAAGCAGCTTATCAGCACTCTGTCATTGTTGACACCAGTTAGGTTTCCATACAAGAATGCTGCATTCATTCACCTGCAATGAGAGTCCGGCGAACCGCTGTGCCTCTCTCCAGTCACACCGTATTTTTCACACACTCCTCCTAACAAGTCTGTCTCACAGATTATCCCTTCTGTGAACACCTCATCGATTTTATGTGTTTGTGTATTATGTACTTTTCTCTGGAGTCCACTAGATGTCCTCCAAGTCTAACTATTCTTGCTGAATTATCCTATTCCAGCTCATAGTTTTCTCATGCTGGTCTTGTTACAAATGTCATTTATAACTCACAGTCATGCACTCACTGTTACTGGTCTTACAGATTCATACAAACTGTTCACAGTAATTTATAGATGCACGGGACTTCAGACTATGTGTTTTATGAATTACCACATCTGTAATCTGGTTTTATTGAGACAGAACTCGAATAAAACACAGCATTCAAACCTTTGTGTTTTTGCCCGGTCTTAGCTTTCTGACTCCAGAATACAATGAACAACCTTCTTTCAAACCTCAAGAAAACTGTTTACACTACGGAGGTCCCCACCCTCCGGGACTTCAACCCAGCAAAATCATGATTTCTCATCAGAAAACATGTGAAGTTGCCAAACTCAGGAAACACACGGGCCTCGGACCCTTATTCAGAGGGACTCTAACCCTCAAACTCAGGAAACACACTTCTCACTTTACTTTACTTGACCTCTTTTATATTATCCTAACACACTGGTCTACACATTTTAAATTTAGCAGAACATTTCACTTACTCAGACATCTGACACCGAGAATTTAGGCCTATCGACAATGCCAAAAGTGCAGAGTTCGTTTTAAACAGGTTTCTGCTTAACTTGTAAGAAGTGTGGGGGTACCCCCTTGTCAGAGTCTTTTGGTGAAGTTCTGATTTAGCCGAAAGTCCTCGCTTTTCCCAAATCACGTCGGGGTCACCAAGTTGTTGGAGTTGTTCTTCTAAACTCCTGCGCGTTCCTTTATTTGGTCAAAGCATCTTAATTCTGTACGAGAAACTAGACTTGAATCTCTAAGAAAGAAAAACACGGACTAAGTAATAAAGTTGTTCACCCGGCCGGGGAGAGAGGTGCTGCATCTGCGTAGTCAGGGACACATCTCTTTTTCTCTCCCCTGCACCGTTCTTTTATTGAACACACACATACTACAGGAAATATACATTTTACATTTGTTGTGCAGCCCTTCTCAGTTTCTCACACATTCTTTTGCTGAAGGTCAGTTTCTCACACATCTTCAGGAATCTTCAGGGAGAGGAGTACCATGCCTCCCTAATACACTGCCGGCTTCTCACGATACAGACAGAAAACACCTGCAAGCTTTAACCTTGAATAATAAACACTCATTGTGTGACCACACTAGAAGCTACTGTTTAAGGATTTTTCTAACTCTCAAAAGCATAACTAAAAACTCCTAATAATAACCAATCTATAAGCAGCAAATCCCAAATATATCTTAGCTTTAGCTACTAATGATAAGGCATTTATATTTCCACACATTATAATGACTTTAAATACAGCATTCCAGATTTATGTACAGCTGTCTATAAAGCTGAGTATATTTAAGAATCTTATCTATAGACATGCTATAAAGTTTGTAATAAGTATGAACTGTTGTTTGTTGTTTCAGACACACTGTAATTTCCTTTTTTGGAGGTTCCACAATTACAGTATAATTTTGTTAAGCATCGATGTGGCTGAAAGCCACAAAACTACAAATAATGTACTCTCTGTTACAACACATCTCGGAGAGTTCAATCTAATCATTTTAATCAATATTTTTCCATATACCAGGAAAGGTATGAGTGCATTAACATTTTCTTTCATCTGTTCCCCCTAAAAGCAGCATTTATTGAATATTGAGAGAGCTCTCCCAAGGTCCCTATGAAAAGAATTATGTTTTACTTACACCGTAATGAGACATGTTTACAATGCACAGTGGATATATAGCATTGTAGAGTTTTTGAAAAATTTGTATTTTAGGTTTAACTTATTCTTCTGTTTCCTTTTATGTAAGTTGAAAAGTCAAAAATGGACAGGTAGGAAAAATGCTTCCTTCTGCTATCCATATTCTGAAAATACAGTGTTCAGCACCCTCCTATAGATTATAAATAGCAATGAGCCTCTACAAAAGTTGCTCAGATAAGAAGAAAGGTTAAATAACAGCCATAATAGCTCACATTGGATTGGCCATCATAGCTTCTGCAAGAGCTTCATAGGTGCTGAACAAAGTAAGCATTTTTGTATTTTGTATTTATTTTTTTAACACACAGTAAGTTTTATTGTGCTAAGTAAAAAGTGCAAACACCTAAACAGTTCAACATTTTTACACATGAATGGAAGTTGCATTATATCAAAAAAAAGTAACATTGTGCTAAGCATGCCCTAAGGTCAAATGCCACACAACAGTTATTTCCTTTGTTCTGTATACAATAATGTTCAGCAAAATAATCACATTCAAATTCTGGCCGATGAAGAGATAAACATGTAAACAAGAATATATTATAAAAAAGAGAGCCAAAAGTAGCCAGTCTATGCCCAGATAACTGGCTTAAGGGGAGTGGTGGCCTAGTGGTTAGAGCAGGAGGTTTGTGTTCTGGAGGGGGACACAAGGGGCTGGGTTCGTATCCCACAGATTGCCACTTTGGGTCCCTGAGCAAGACCCTTAGCCCCAGAATGCTCCCTGGGTGCTGCACAACAGCAGCCCACTGCTCCCTATAAGGGATGGATTAAATGCAGAGGGTCTAATTTCCCCTTGGGGATCAATAAAGTATCTATTATTATTATTAAGATGGCTAGTCAGAGGAGCTGTCTAAGTTTTTGTGCTTTGGGCAGACGTGTCAGGCAAACAGATTGAAGCCAGAGCTAAGAACCTGGAATCCAGTTCTAAGTCTGAGTCAATGGGAACTTCAGGGTTGGTAATGGTGTCAAGTTCAAAGCTGCGTTCCAAGTCTCCTTCCCAAACATACACGGTAGGTGCATAATCACCAAGTTCCTCGCCTGGCGCTTCAAGTCTGTCGAGCATTGTTGTCAGTGCTGTTACTAGTAGAGTTTCCTGAGCATGTTCCATCCAAACCTAAAAGATTTGAATGGACAAAATACTACACATAATTAATGAAAATATGGTTTGTATACAATTATGTATATTTGTATATAAAAAAGGCAATAATGTGAAATATGTTACAGTACCGCATCCTTTAAAGTTCCTTGCTTAGGTCTGATCCCAATGGCTGACGGAGAAATCTCACTGGACATTTTCCAGTGCTCATGGAAGGACTTGATAATTAAACATTTAAACTGTTAATACTTTCAAAGCTCACATTACAATAAAAAAGTTTTTTTTAGCAAAGAATATAAATATACACCAACACACATTATGTTAAAAAACTACTTTTTCTTTAACTCACTGTCTGATATTAAATCAGCAGAAACTTCCTGTTTTAGGTCAATTAAGATTATCACCTGTGGATATATTTTAAGGCAACACCTCAAACCCAGGGCTTTCTTGTGTGACATAGAAAAATAAAAATAAATCATGCAAGACATCAGGAAGACAATGGACCCTCAGGAGTCTGGTTCATTCTTGGGTTGAATTTCCAGATGCCTTAAGGTGTTAATCTGTTCAAACAATTCACACAAATATGAACACCATGAAACTGTTCAGCCATCATACCATCGAAGAACAAAATGGGCATTGCGTCCCAGAGATGAACATGTTTTAACCCACAAACGTCAAATGAACCTGGAAAGATGCTGGCTGAAGCTGGTTAGAATTGTCACTATTGACAGTGATATTGGCCCTGGACCTACATGGGCTGAAATGCCTCTTAGGAAAGATGAAGTACTCCAAAAGCGACATAAAAGTATGATTGCAGGATGCAAATGCACTCAGAGAGAAAAACCTCTATATTTGGAGAAATGTCTGCTACATCTAAAAATGTGTGTGCGAACAAAGCCTGACTTAGTTACATCAGGACTGTCAGATTGAAAAGGCAATGCCGACAAATACTAAAGGCATGTATGTCGTCGTCGTCTTCTGCTTTATCCGAAACCAGGTCAACAACTCTAAAAATGCCTTGTTCATTATTCTGGCCTTTAGTAAATGAAAATAATGTTGGTAATCCTACCAGACCTAAACCATGGAAAGCTTGGTCTGATGTTTTGTTAGACAGTGAAGAAAAAAAAGTATCTCAATATTGTTTTAAAGGCACTTCTCCAAACATGGCAAGAATACTTTAATAATAAAAAACTGTAAAAGAAGAAAGAAATAACAATTGTAGTAATAATTACCAGAACAGAAGATTTCCTCCCAGAGCTTCTGTCTTCATTGGAGTTGTTTCCACACGGGCTAGCTTGTACGTTTACAGCAGAATCAATGAATACCTAGGAAAAAGGTGGCAGGGGTTAATATTTAGACAAATATTCACCTGTCAATGAGCAACAAATACAAACATGGGCATAAGCAATGGAAAGATGGTGGAGTTATTGGACAATGGATGTTTTTTTAAAAAGATGCCAGGAAAAAAAGGAACACCACAGAGAAGTGTAGAGGATCTAGTGTTGTGTTTTTTAACCTTTTATGAGCCACAGCGCACATTAACACTGATAAAGTCCTCTAACCAAAAAGTTACAAAATGACAGTCTGTAGCTTAATACACTATATCCGTGTATAATGACTATATTGTTTCAGTTTATTGATACTCAGTGTGAAACCTGGAGCTGTTGAGATGAACAAGAAGCTAACATCCTGTAGTAATTAAAGAAAGAGTCTTTCTTACTCAACAGCTCCTAGTCTCTCTCTATTTATTCATATGTTTTGGAAAATGCGAGCAATATTGAAATAGCTTTTGTTGGCCAGAATGAGGAACTCCCTGGCAGCATTCAACCAAAAACTGTCTAAATGCCTTAGCTTTGGTTTGAGTTACGTTAGTTCCTCCTGCTCCTGTAAAGTCATGTCCTTTCCAACAACTAATGCTAAGCTATGTGGGTCCCTAACCCAGTCATATGAAGGTCAAAGTAACAAAAACTAACATGAAATGAATTGAAGGTGTGAAATACATGGTAAAATTGAGTGCCATAAAAACCAACATTTGATTAATTTCGCCTCTGTGAAAATTAGAATACATGAAATTGGAGATCATTAAAATGATAACATGGTAAATATTATTGCTATAAACATTAAGGTTATCAATTTTAACATTGTCTGTTTCATTCATGGCTGCACGGTGGCGCAGTTGGTAGCACTGTTGCTGTGCAGCAAGAAGGTCCTGGGTTCAATTCCCAGCCTGGGGTCTTTCTGCATGGAGTTTGCATGTTCTCCCCGTGCATGCGTGGGTTCTCACCGGGTACTCCGGCTTCCTCCCACAGTCCAAAGACATGCCTGTTAGGTTAATTGGTAACTCTAAATTTCCCTTAGGTGTATGAATGAGTGTGTGCGTGGTTGTTTGTGTGTTGCCCTGTGATGGACTGGCGACCTGTCCAGGGTGTACCCTGCCTCTCGCCCATAGACAGCTGGAGATAGGCACCAGCTCCCCCGTGACCCACTATGGAATAAGTGGTAGAAAATGACTGACTGACTGTTTCATTCATTGCCTTGATTTTAGCACCTTAATTTTTACCACTTCAGTTTTATCATTCACAGTGTAATTTTTGTTACTTCTGGTTGATCGGAATCTACCAGCAGTATCAGCAACCACGGCGCGGCAGATAATTAATTTCAGGGGGCCAGGCATTTGCTTGAGGGGGCATTGCCCCCTCTTGACCCTGCGTAAACCCGGCCTCGGTAGGTATCTTAGGGCATTTCAATAATGCATGTAAGAGCATTTCATTGGTGCAAGTAAGAGCATTTCAGTAGTGCGTGTTAGAGCATTTCAGTAGTGCATGTGAGAACATTTGAGTAGTGTTTAAGAGCATGTAGCACTTCAGTAGTGCGTGTAAGAGCATTTCAGTAGTTTTTGTGAGAGCATTTCAGAAGTGCGTGTGAGAGCATTTCAGTAGTGCATGTAAGAGCATTTCAGTAGTGCATATGAGAACATTTCAGTAGTATTTAAGATCATGTAGCATTTCAGTAGTTTGTGTGAGAGCATTTCAGTAGTTTGTGTGAGAGCATTTCAGTAGTGCGTGTAAGAGCATTTCAGTAGTGCATGTGAGAACATTTCAGTAGTGTTTAAGAGCATGTAGCATTTCAGTAGTGCGTGTAAGAGCATTTCAGAAGTGTGTGTAAGAGCATTTCAGTAGTTTGTGTGAGAGCATTCAGTAGTGCGTGAGAGCATTTCAGAAGTGCGTGTGAGAGCATTTCAGCAGTGCGTGTGAGAGCATTTCAGTTGTGCGTGTTAGAGCATTTCAGTAGTGCATGTGAGAGCATTTCAGCAGTGCGTGTTAGAGCATTTCAGTAGTTTGTGTGAGAGCATTTCAGAAGTGTGTGTAAGAGCATGTAGCATTTTAGTAGTATGTGTGGGAGTGTTTCAGTTGTGCGTGTGAAAGCGTTTCAGTAGTGCAAGTGAGAACATTTCAGTAGTATTTAAGAGCATGGAGCATTTCAGTAGTGCGTGTTTGAGCATTTCAGTAGTTTGTGTGAGAGCATTTCAGAAGTGCGTGTAAGAGCATTTCAGTAGTGCGTCTAGAGCATTTCAGTAGTTTGTGTGAGAGCATTTCAGTAGTGTGTAAGAGCATGTAGCATTTTAGTAGTGTGTGTGGGAGTGTTTCAGTTGTGCGTGTAAAAGCGTTTCAGTAGTGCAAGTGAGAACATTTCAGTAGTGTTTAAGAGCATGGAGCATTTCAGTCGTTTGTGTGAGAGCATTTCAGAAGTGCGTATCAGAGCATTTCAGTAGTGCGTCTAGAGCATTTCAGTAGTTTGTGTGAGAGCATTTCAGTAGTTTGTGTGAGAGCATTTCTGTAGTGCGTGTGAGAGCATTTCACAAGTGTGAGTAAGAGCATGTAGCATTTCAGTAGTTTATGTGAGAGCATTTCAGTTGTGCGTGTGAGAGCATGTCTGTGCCTGTCTCTTATCCTTTTGGCTTTGCTCTTTCTGTCATGTAAAAGCACTGAGATTTTACAACTATCTCCTATTAGAGGCCCAGGTTTTTCCTGGACATGCTCATTTCTGATAGAGTTACCACTGGGGCCCAGACTGTATCACAGAGAAGTGATTTGAAGGTCCTGATTAGGAGGAGATAGATTAGGAGGTGGTGGAGGTCTGCGGCATTTGGAAGATTGGTTTAGTAGCAGGGCCTCGGCCACGGAGGGTGTTGAATGGAGAAGATGTCAGAGCCATTTCTGTCCTGATTTTAAGAGCTCCTTTCATGTTATCAGAATCCAATAAAGCAAAAAGTGGGCTCAGTGAGGAGATGAGAGAGTTCTGTGCAGTCTGGGTCAGGGTCTGGGGTGAGGGGGGTTTACCGGGGGTGTCGGTCTGGGTCTGGGTTTGGTTGGATGGGGGTATAATGGGGGGGTCCACTTCTCCTGTGGATTTCGACGGGGAGACCTTTTGTGATGACCTCTCTATCATTGTTGTTGATACTCCATGTTCTCTGCTGAAGGTCGAAGCTGCTGGCGGATTATTTACTGAATAGAAGAGATTAGATGTGAAACGTCTGGCTCCTGGCTTGTTCAAACAGAAACCATCTCGCTTGAAGAGTTGTCTTTTTTCCCAAAAAAGTTGTATGTAGCATTTCAGTAGTGTGTGTGAGAGCATTTCAGTAATGCGTGTAAGAGCATGTAGCGTTTCAGTAATAAACAGTATAAACATTTCTACAATATAATATAAATATATGTGCACAGTTTTAAGTGAGTGAGAGTAAGTATAGAGCAGTATAAGATGCAAGAGCAATACAACAGTGCAGATGATCAGTGTGCAAGTATGGCAGTGCAAGTAAAGCAGGAGTCCTTTGTTAACAAGGCTGGTGGCAAATGGGAAAAAACTGTTCTTGTGGCGTGAGGATTTGGTCCGGATGGACCGCAGCCTCCTGCCAGAGGGGAGAGTTTCAAAGAGTCTGTGACCGGGGTGGGAGGGATCAGCCAGAATCTTCCCTGCCCGCTTCAGGGTCCTGGAGGTGTACCGTTCCTGGAGCGACAGTAGACTGCAGCCAATCACCTTCTCAGCAGACCGAAGGACACGCTGCAGCCTGCCCTTATCCTTGGCTGTAGCAGCGGCGTACCAGATGGTGATGGAGGAGGTGAGGATGGACTCAATGATGGCTGTGTAGAAGTGCACCATCATAGTCTTTGGCAGGTTGAATTTCTTCAGCTGCCGCAGGAAGAACATCCTCTGCTGGACTTTCTTGATGAGGGAGCTGATGTTTGGCTCCCACTTGAGATCCTGGGAGATGATGGTTCCCAGGAAGCGGAAAGATTCCACAGTGTCAATTGTGGAGTCACAGAGGGTGATGGGGGCAGGTGGGGCTGGGTTCTGCCTGAAGTCCACAACCATCTCCACTGTCTTTAGAACGTTGAGCTCAAGGTTGTTCTGGCTGTACCAGTCCAACAGATGGTCCACCTCCCATCTGTACGCGGACTCGTCACCATCAGAGATGAGTCCGATCAGGGTGGTGTCGTCTGCAAACTTCAGAAGCTTGACAGACTGGTGACTGGAGGTGCAGCTGTTGGTGTACAGGGAGAAGAGCAGAGGAGAGAGAACAAGGCCTGGGGGGGAACCGGTGCTGATGGTCAGGGAGTCAGAGACGTGCTTCCCCAGCCTCACACGCTGCTTCCTGTCAGACAGGAAGTCAGTTATCCACCTACAGGTGGAGTCGGGCACACTCAGCTGGGAGAGTTTCTCCTGGAGCAGAGCTGGGACGATGGTGTTGAAGGCAGAGCTGAAATCCACAAACAGGATCCTGGCATAGGTTCCTGTGGAGTCCAGGTGCCGGAGGATGAAGTGAAGGGCTAGGTTGACCGCATCATCTACAGACCTGTTGGCTCTGTAGGCAAACTGCAGGGGGTCCAGGAGGGGGTCGGTGATGTCTTTTAGGTGTGAGAGCACAAGGCGCTCAAAGGACTTCATCACCACAGAGGTCAGGGCGACGGGTCTGAAGTCATTAAGCCCTGTGGTCCTTGGCTTCTTGGGAACAGGGACGATGGTGGAGGACTTGAAGCAGGCTGGCATATGACATGTCTCCAGTGAGGTGTTAAAAATGTCTGTGAAGACTGGAGACAGCTGATCAGCGCAGTGCTTCAGGCTGGCTGGTGAGACAGAATCCGGACCAGCAGCTTTCCGGGGGTTCTGTCTCCTGAAGAGTTTGTTTATGTCCCTCTCCTGGATGGAAAAAGCCGTCCTCGGCGTGGGTAGGGGGCTGGTGGGGGGGAACTTCAGGGTGGGGGTTGGAGGTGCCAAGGCCCCTCTTGAGGTTGGGGAGGTGGGGGTGGTGGATTGTGGCTGCAGCTGTTGGGGGGTGTCGTGGGGGATGGTTGCAGGACTGTCCCTTTGTCTTTCAAAGCGGCAGTAGAACTTGTTCAGGTTGTTGGCGAGGCGTCGGTCGTTGATGGAGTGGGGGGCTTTCGGCTTGTAGTTGGTGATTTGCTTGAGCCCTTTGAAGACAGACGCAGAGTCGTTGGCTGAGAACTGGTTTTGGAGCTTCTCAGAGTAAAGTCGTTTGGCCTCTTTCACTGCCTTGCCAAACTTGTACTTTGCCTCTCTGTATATGTCTTCGTCCCCACTCCTGAAGGCCTTTTCCTTATCCAGTCTTAACCTTCTGAGTTTAGCTGTGAACCAGGGTTTGTCGTTGTTGTAACTCACCCTGGTGCATGATGGTACACAGCTGTCCTCACAGAAGCTGATGTAGGAAGTCACAGCCTCTGTGTACTCGTCCAGACTGTTGGTAGTAGTCCTGAACACATCCCAGTCTGTACAGCCTAAACACGCCTGGAGATTCTCCACAGCCTCACTGCTCCACTTCCTTGTCGTCCTCACAACAGGTTTGCAGAGCTTTAGTTTCTGCCTGTATGCAGGAATCAGGTGGACAAATGATGTGATCGGATTGGCCCAGTGCAGCACGTGGGACGGCGTGATAAGCGTCTCTGATGGTGGTGTAACAGTGATCCAGAATGTTGTCCTCTCTGGTCGGACATTTTATAAACTGTCTATATTTGGGGAGTTCGTGGGTCAGATTACCTTTGTTAAAGTCGCCAACGACGATTACTAAGGAGTCCGGGTTGGTCCGCTCCACACTCAGTATCTGGTCGGCGAGCATGCGCTGTGCGACCTGCACGTTAGCTTGCGGCGGGATGTAAACACCGACCAGGATGAACAAAGCGAACTCACGGGGGGAATAGAAAGGCTTACAGTTTATGATGAAGGCTTCCAGGTCTGGAGAACAGTGCTGCTGAATCACTGTCACGTCGTTGCACCAACCACTGTTGAGGTAAAAACAGATTCCTCCACCTTTCGCTTTGCCGGAGAGTTCCATGTCTCTGTCCGCTCTGTAGAGCTGGAATCCTGCCAGCTGCAGCGCAGAGTCCAGTATTAATCCACACAGCCAGGTCTCCGTGAAGCACAAAACTGCCGATGAATAAAAGTCCCTGTTTTTCCCCAACAGCAGTTGTAGTTCCTCAATTTTGTTGGGAAGTGAGCGCACGTTAGAGAGAAATATTCCAGGTAACGGTGTTCGTAGTCCACGCTGGCGAAGTCGTACCAGCACCCCAGCCCGTTTCCCTCTCTTCTGGCGTTTCACCGCGTGAACAAAGGTGAGCGGAACCTTTGACCAGAATGTCCAAAAATTCCAGAGCAGTAGGCAGAAAAGTTGGAAATAACTCCTCTGGTGTAGTAGCCCTGATGTTATGTATGAAATGTAATGAGAAACTACAGTTTTTACATTCACTTATCGTGGGCATTAATGAGCTTTTAAATAACTTAACATAGTTTTTTTTATGAATATAACATTGGTTCATATTTAGGACATTAGAATATAACAGTAGTTTATAAAAACAAGAATTGGCAGCACAAATTCTAATGTGTTGTGAATCCTGCCTTGGACCTGACAGTAAATAAATATTTAACAAGACTGTGGTCTGTGCTTAGAAACAACTGATTTAAATAAACTATTTAACACTGTTGGAAAAACATTTCAGGTGACTACCCCATTAAGCTTATCAAGAGAATACCAAGAGTGTGCAAAGCAGTAATCAAAGCAAAGGATTCTATTTTGATTTTGAAGAATCTAAAATTTTAAAGATGTTTTCAGTTATTTCACTAAGTCTTGTTTTCCACATAATTCTATATACTTGTGCTTCAGAGTTTTTATGTCTTCACTATGTATCTATAATATAGAAAGTAACAGAAATAAAGAAAAGCCATTGACTGGCAAGATGTGTTCAACATTTTGACTGGTAATGTATGTTAACCTCTGAACAGAACTGTAGTAGATTTGTGTGTCAAGATTGAACAAACACTTAAAATAAATTTTGCATAGTGTAGTTTAGTGACCCTAAGGTTTAGCTGTGTTTTAATATGTATTGATTTTCCAGTAGCAGGATGGTGTTTGTGGTCTAAGGGAAAGACAGTACAAGTGATAATTGTAATGAAACAATAAGGTTAACTTGGACGGCTCATTCTATTCAGGAAGCATATTAAAAAAATTATTATAAAATGATTTTCAGCTATTAAACTTAATAAGTAAAGAATGTACAGTACTCACCGGTGTTATCATCATCTTTGTGTCTTCAGATACTTGCATCTGTTGTTCTTTATGATTGCTGTTTAGTGAATTTAAGGGCACCTTAAACACATACATACATTTTCAGTTCTACAGTAAAATTTTAAAGATTTTTTAAGACTTATCTTTTCATTTTAAATGAAATCAATTCAAGACATGCAAAAAAAGATATGTAGATAAAATAGCTGTTTGTTTTGTTAAGTCTGTTTTGTTAAGGTGTGTGTGTCTGTTAAATAGCCATGGTGGCATTAATGTAAACGGCATACTTTGCAGTCAGTTCCTGGTGCTTCTGTGTTACTTGTCATTAAGTGTTGCAGAGGATCATCATCTGGGATTAGTACTCTCTCAGTTTTACACGATACCAAAAAGGTTAAAAATCCCAAACCTGGAGTGTGAAGACCAGACATAATATGACAAATACATGTTACATCACTAATGTTTTTGTTTATTATTTTTTGATTATGCTGTTAATAACATGATGAATTTAGATTTTGTCTTACCTATGAGCAAAAAAATGGAGAAGAATAATATTCCCAGAGTTTCTGCTGCTACTCTCCATCCAGTAGCTTTTTGCTGTCTGCAGTCTGGCCTTGTTGCATCAGAGCACTCACACACAATAACTGACAAGTTATGGAGAGCTTTCTTTCCTTCAAAATCTGACACTTCCAGCTCCAACTTGTAATACCCAGAATAAATATTATTTTCTTTTACAAGGTTGACTGAATACCCTGCAAATTCAAAACGAATAAATATTTGGTTATGTTATAGGATGAATGATGATCCCCTTTAGAGTATCTTACAACATAATAAATACCCCTTGCAATCTTTCACATTTTGCTTAAACCTCAGTTTATTTGTTTAGGATTTATGAAATAGAGCCTAAGAACATTTTGCCTAGTGTTTTTTTTTTCTTTTTTATCAAAACAGTTTAACTTGCTATGAATTGTGTTTGTTGTGGACCCGAACACAGAGACAACAATAATAGGTTTTCAGGAGCAAAAAAGACAAGAGCAACAGACTGAACTACAGAGGAACGGAGACTGGCTGACAAAAACAAGAACTATTTACTGTATGGAGGTTGATTACTGGGATGTGCCACAGATAATTAGCAGAATAAAAGTGGAGGGAGCGCAGAGAACTGAGGCGCTCTTATTCAGGGTAAACTAGAGAACACAGAATATAATTCCTAACAGAACAAAACACCAGAATAACCAGAAATGAAAACATAGAACATTAAAAACCAAACCACAAATGGAACAAAATAAATGAACTAATCTCTAAGTCGAACAGATCTAACGGAACTCAGATTAGATGGAGAGTATCTGTGACCTCCAGTTTTCATGTCATGACAGTTTAAGTCTGGACTTTTACTGGGCCATTGTGCCATTTGACTATGAGTAGGAATATTGGAAAAACACATTCAGTGGGAGGAAACGAGTTTCCACACTTCGTAAGCGGCTGAGATCCTTATCTGCTAACAGAGCTACTCAGCATATAGTCGTAAACCCCCCACGGCAGGAACTCAGTAAAACACAAAGGGCCATAAACTGTGAAACAATGGATACGAACATGAGGCTCAATTCGCAGCCTCAGTCTGTTTTAAAGTCCACTTTAACTACAAACTAGCTCAGCGCTCAGTTGATCAAAACACCAGCACCACAACACCGTACCAGCATTCAAACTTTGCTGAGGGCAGCCGCACTGCGCAGTCCAACAATAACCAAAAGCAATCAAAGTTCAAGATAAACCTTTCAAAACACATTTAATACCTTGGATTAACTAATGGTGATCCTAGATCATGTTAACTATGCCTCTGAATCCTCTGAAAAAGGGATGCTGGCATGTAGGCCTCCGTCAAGGAAGGGTTGAAGTTCTGAGTGGCAAGTGTTGCACGTTCGCAAACACTAAATTATCTCCTTCTCCTCTTTTATCCTAAACAGGGAAAATATGATGCACTGTTGCAATAGACTGAAACACAAGGAGAAAACTTGTGTCCTTGGGCAACCATCTGGGGCAGAGGTGTCAAACTGCAATCCTCGAGGGCCAGTGTCCTGCAACTTTTAGATGTGTCCCTGGTCCAAAACACCTCAAACAAATGGCTACATTTCCTACTCAGTATGCAGTCAAGTTCTCCAGAGTCCTGCTAATGACATAATTATTTGATTCAGATGTGTTGAAACAGAGAAACATCTAAAAGTTGCAGGTTACCGGCCCTGGAGGACTGGAGTTTGACACCTGTGCTCTGGGGTTTTCACCTTCGCCAGGGTATTGGCTGACGTTCTTCAGTCGGAATATGGAACTTCTGATCTTTTTATGTCAGACAGATTTCCAGCTTTTAAGCTCTTCTGGGGATGGCCAGTGTGGAGGAAAAGTAAACGCCTGCGAGCTTCTATTACTCAAGAAATCAGCTCCGAGCATATTATTGGCACGCTACGGCTGTAAATGGCAAAGGCAGAGCGTTTCTTGAGCCCTAAAAAAGCTCACCTCCAGGGACATCGGAGCTGCGACACCTGTTGAGCTGCGATTCTTGCTGGGAGGTGTGGTCTCCATTTCTGGTCAAAATGGACGATGACCCAACAGTCAAGTCTTTTGAACTTTATGACAGCTTTTCTTCCAGCTTTGCCCTTTTCTACCTCTACCCAATACTCTGATCTAGCCTCTCTGATCAATGTTCCCCTTGTCCAACCTGTCATGTTGGGTTAACAGACATGTTCCTATGATGAAATAAGCAGTGCTCTTTTAGATGTTAAAAGTTTGGGATTTTGTTTTATAACCAGGCCCTGCTTTAAACTTCTCCTCAACTTTACCCATGACCTGTGTGATGTCATATAGCTATATTTATACTAAGATACAATCTCACACAAAGGTGGACTTCATTTACAAATTAGCTAACTCTGATGGCAGTTGGTTCCTTTGGATTTTTAGAGGTATCAGAGTAAATGGGGCTGAAAATAAATGCAAATCACGGTTTTGAGAATTGTATATCCAAAAAAGTCAACATATACCCTTTTCCTGAAGCTTCACATCTATTTGTTCATCACACAAAGTCCCAATAAAACACATTGATGTTTGTTGTTGTACTGCAACAACATCTGGAGAAATTCAAGGGGTATGAATACTTTTAAATACCAGTATAAGCTTAATTTAAGTTCAGAATGTTTTTCACAGCAGTGACATTATTTTAATGAGGTAAGGAATTTAGGGACATATCTCACCTTGCTCAGGATCAACCCTCCACTTGTTCTTAACATCTCCAAGAAGTTTGAATATGAAAGGCCCACTGTATGGTTCTCCGTCTAGGTCCACAGCTGTGACATTGACCCATGAGGGTTTGTCACTTTGGCATATGTCAAAGGTGCTTACAATCAGAGATGGAGCATTGTCATTCTCATTAATAATATAGATGCTGAGAGTCGCTGTTCCTGTCATCGGAGGATTCCCTTGAGCAGACACATTGAACATGTTCAGTAATGACAAAGAATTACCTTATATGAAAATGTGTTTATGTAATCTATTTGACTATACCATTGTCAACAGCATGTATTGTGACGGCATAAAGTCCATCTTTACCAAGGGGTGACTCTCTGTCCAAAACCCCCGATGTTGTTATTTTTCCTGTCTTGTGGTCCACTGTAACCAAATTAGCTGGATCCTCTCCTTTTATGTATCTGAAACACACATCAGACATATATAGCTACCCTCAACATTGTAATGTAAGTTTTTTAGAAAGACTTATATGTGATAAAAGTGGCTCTCAAAAGTGTACATCCCGATGTTCAAATGCTGAATATTTGTAACGTGAAAAAAAGAGAACATGATAAATCATTTCAAAACTTTGCACCTATACTGTAACATTTATCCTGTAAAACGGCTTTCTTAGAATATTGATACTGCACACATTTGCTGAAGCACTGCTAATTATGCAGCGACCTCCTGGTACACCGTTTGTGATTATAAAACAAACTACATATACCTCAAAATAAATTACTTATGGTCATCCCCAAATTACATACACATACATATCTTGATTCTGAGCATTGTAATAAATGAATTACATTCCTTATGGACAGAGAAAAATATACACTATCTATGTAAAATGCTGCTCTTTCAAAATAGTTTGAAACAAGGTCTCAAAGTGTTTCATAAAATATGTTTATTAATTTCTTTTCTTTACAAATTTAAAAGCCCTATGAGTAAGAACAGTGTAATCCTTACATAATATCAGTTAAGATGCTCAAACATTTGAAGTTTAAGACCCTTTTAAAATAAGATGTTTCAATGTTACTTACATTTCTAAATACTTTCTAAAAGGATTTATACTTACTTAACTATATACTGTTCTTTATTTAGGCCAGAGGTGGGTGGAGTAGCCAAAGACTGTACTCAAGTAAGAGTAGTACTACTTCAATATATTTTTACACAAGTACAAGTAAAAAGTAGTAATCCAAAAAATTTTTTACTAAGTACTAAGAACTTGAGTAGTACCGTTTAATCAGATTTATTTCTTTGAAAATTATCAACATGTGCAGGTTCTGGTACTTTGGATAATAACATAAAAAATTTGTAATAAAACAATAAAAAAACTAAGTCAGAACACACATTTCCAATTTTCAGTTTTCCACAACGTATAACCTTTGAAGCCAATAGTTCCAATAGGTAATGAATACATTTTTGTAAGCATTAGTAAGAGTTACTTCATAATAATTTTACTTGATAAAAGTAAAAAGTCAGTGCAGTAAAATTATTTCTAAAAGTAAATTTTTCCTGAAAAAATTACTTAATTAAATATAACTAGTTACTGCACACTTCTAATTTAGGCTCAGGTTTCTGGAGGATGGTGATGGAAATACAGCATGTTCTTATGGTTTTTGGTGATTTTCTCCTTAGTGATGATACCTGTCTGTAAATCGTGATGTTGCTCACTTCTGTGTTGTGAACCAAATTTATAAATTCAGTTACATAATTACAATTACGGCTAACTGTTACAACACCTTTGTAAATCTAGGCTTTAAAAGTTGTCATTAATGAGACATAATACGGTAAATGTGGGCCTGGTAATGCTGGGTATCGTGGTGAAGCAGTTGTTTGTGTTAGCTAATTGGATTTTTAATCAAACTGGCTACATAAAGTCGGTCTAACATTTCACAAGAGTAATAAATTGATTAATTAGTGTGATTCAGAAAAAAAGATAAATCTCATTTATTCAACTCAGCTTGAACAGAAACACTGGATGGGGCTTCATGCTGCTGGAACACTTGACTACTCAGTTCTATAAAATGCTGTCGAAGAGTCCAAACTCTCATCCCCAACTCCAACCCCAACAAACCCCCTACCCTCCTCTCCCCTCCGAACTACCACACCCACCCCTTCATCTGACTAGCCTCCCCCAAAACTGTTTGGTTGTTGAACCTTGCAGGATATTTGTCATATTAAAGGTGGAAATTTGGTATAGTGGTTTTAGTTTTTTACATCACAAAAAACAGTTTTTTTAACATGTGCACACCTTTGAGTATACAATCATGACTTACCTAATTATGTTTGTACTGGTGACATCAGGGTCTCTAGCTGCACATGTTCCCACATAATGGCCCACCGCCACATTTTCAGGTACAGAAACCGGTTTTAGTGGGTCAAACACTGGAGGCTCATTGACATCCTCTACAGCCACTGTCATTTGATGTCTGGATAAAGTCCCTCCTCCACCAGTGCCACTTCCAATATTCGCTCCATTAAAAAGGCTACTACCAGTATCTGTTTCTATTTTCCAAAGACCAGCGGTGTTACGATCTGTCACTTTGCATGTGAAATAGGGAATCTCATTCTCCACAGTGATTGTGATGTTCTTCAAGGATTCATTCTCATAGTCGAGGTGCTGTTAGAGCATTAGAATTTAAAGGTTATTTTTTACCAAAAAATGTCATGTTCATTTGCATAATCTCATAATCCAGCTAGTTTTACTCAGTTAAGTTAACCGCTTTGTAATATGTTTATTAATATTATTTAGATATTGCATCATTTAATCTTTGTGTTTACTCTGTGCTTTTTCTGCCTTTTATTTTGTCATAGATGTTAAGATGAACAAGTATTTTACTTACATAATTTATCCTTTAAAACATTAGCCAGTTTCCCCTATAGTAGAGACAAATTACCTGTGCTTGCTGACATTAACGTTTTCCAAACCTCATCTGCCTTAAGATGAATTAATGTTTAGCTGCTTACATTTATGCTTTAAACTTGGAATGTGTTAGCAAAACCAAGCATTTCGAATTACACAAACTAGTGGCTTTTTTTTCCAAGACACAGTGTAATTTATGAGTTTTAATACATGTCGTGGTGTACTTTTGAAAAAGAGTAGTTCCATGGTATAACAAGAGAAAAGGTACCTTATCCACATAGAGTAGACCTTCATTTGTTTGGGGATCAGTAATGACTCTGAAGTTGTTGTTTTTGTCTCCATGGATTTCATATTTTGCCTTCCAGGCTTTGGTACCTCTGGTATCTTCATCCTTGACTTGGAGGTGGAAAAATGGAACATTTTCCAGTCCTTCTTTCACACTTGCCTCACCCTGGAGTACAGGAATTTTAAAGATTGGATATTTAATTAGTTTAAATGTAATAGCTATTGTCATGTGTTTATAGGAACAAGGTGCAGATCAGGAGGGTGACCAGATCTAAAAAAACAAACAAATGCGAGACAACAAGGATGCCAATGAGGGACATTGTGGGACACATTACCAACACTATGATGACGTCATATATTTTAATTTAACAAAGATCTCACATTACATTCATCAATCTCTCCCTGTTTTTGCAGAATAATGAATTAGTACAAGTTTTAAAAAATACTTTACAAGCTTTTAAAGTGTAACAGTGTTAATCTCTGTTGCTGTCACCTTGTCTGTCTTGCTGTCATCTCTGAGTTTGAGCAAAAATGAGTCCATAGATCAGCAGGCGGCTTTTTCAGCTGTGCATTTCTTGTGCGACTCACTTTTATAAAGTTGCTTCACATCGTGTGAAATTTAAAAATAACTTTGGCAAACTTAACAAAAAAATCCCTCTGATATCCCCTTTCACTGGCCTCATCCAGTTATATAGTTTCCTAGTCTTTGTTGTAGTTGCATTTTATTTACCGTCACATACTTTCCATTATATACTACTACTGATGTAGGCTATACAAGCATCATGGTGCACAGGTTGGTCATGACGTGAGACGCTGCTGCGTATTTTGATTGACAGCTGATGCGGCTCTGTGATGATGACTAGCTCTGCTTTCTTTACATTTCAGAAAAGCTCCAATCGAATAATTTTTTGACTTATTGGAATTTGACCTAGTCAAATACGGGACATTGATTCTGTTTACGGCAAGCCACAAGGGACAAATATCATCCTTTTATGAACGCGTTTTTCTAATTTGTAAATAACAGGATGCGCCGTTTTTTACGTGCAAACGCGTTGCGAATCAGAACGTGGCGTAAATAACGTGTGGTGGCATTTTATGCATATGTTATCATCAAGAAGCTGTCCTATTATTGCTCAGCCACTAGATTTTAAGGCATTTTACCCAATCAGATCACTGCAAGGGCAGACACAACCAGGAAATCCCAGTTCTTTGGGGAAAGACAGGAAGTACATGCACCTACCATTCTGCTCCTGTCTAGTTCAACAATAAAGTCTGATATAACATAAAACTCACTGTGCTTGTTCTCTTGGGGCAGACAATGAATGTCATCTTTAACAGGCAATTAATTATTAATTTATAAAGATAATAGCAAGTGATTAAACATACAAAACCTACAGAAAAACTCTGTTAAGTACACTGCTCTATTTTATTTGCCTTTTAATTTCTTTTTGACATGTTTATGTTTATGCTTTGATAGTTTCTTGTTTAAAATGACAATGTACCCTGGAAACTGTTTTTTCTTTGTTTATGTAATGATGTCTATTTGTCCAGATAAGATAAAATATTAATTAGGTAAGTACCTTAAAAATGTTTGGAGATGTAGGTACGGAATATGCAAGTTGAATAAATCTTGAAAAAAAGTGTCCATTAATGTCCTTCCTAAGAGACGAAGGTCTAACTAGTTTAATGTTAATTTGCATTTATTAATGTTTTTTTCATTACTTAGCTTGACACTATTGCTTGCAGTTTTTATAACACAAATTCCTATACCAAACCTCCAGTTTAACTGGTATGTTGTATGATTGAGAACAATCATGGATGCTCAATATGTTACATCTCTCAACATTTTGATGTTTGCCTGAAGCTTTATAAAGTATTTCCACTGTTTGAATAGCCATTGTGATCTGGTCTGATTTTTCTTTTACATTTCTGGCTGCTAGATGACTTATAATGATATTCTGACTGCAAACCAAGACTGGAGTTTCTGGCTTGCCAAGAGCTCAGTAACTGAGATGAACAGGGGAAGTGAAGCACTACATTTTTGCCTAATCCCTTTATTGTAAATCTGGGGCATCTAGTAAGGAAACACAATTGTGTCTGTATGAAGCACATTGATTATATCCATTTCTAACATTTCTAGCCAAAATATTTTAATGTTCTACCAAATCAAAATCTTTCTAATCAGTCTTTGAGTTTTTTGTTTTTGTCTTTTTATGATTTGAAGATCAGTATAATGATACCCTGCTTCATTGTTGTCTTTCCAGAAGAATGTATAAAAATGTTGAGTTATAGATCTGAGCCAGAAGCTCTATTATTCTTAACAGAATGTAGGTGCAAGATTTTCGCCTCAAGAAGGCAGTAATGCAACAAAGTGGAACAATCCGCCAGGAAATGCAGAAGAAGAAGAATAACTGCTTGAGATAAATAAATGCCAGGATTTGAAATGCTTATAAAGATTTAAAAAAATGTATATAGGATAATGTCCTCGACTGAGGACATTATTGGGCGGTGGAAGGAGTACTTCGAGGATCTCCTCAATCCTGCCATCACGCATTCCCTGGTGGAAACAGAGGCTGGGCACTCGGGGTTGGACTATTTCATCACCCAGGCTGAAGTCACTGAGGTGGTTTAAAAGCTCCGTGGTGGCAGGGCTTCGGGGTTGGATGAGATCCGCCCTGAGTACCTCAAATCTCTGGATGTTGTGGGGCTGTCATGGTTGACACGCCTCTTCAACGTGGCGAGGCGGTTGGGGACAGTGCCTCTGGACTGGCAGACTGGGGTGGTGGTCCCCCTTCATAAGAAGGGTGACCGGAGGGTGTGTTCCAACTACAGGCTGATCACTCTCCTCAGCCTCCCTGGTAAGGCCTACGCCAGGGTATTGGAGAGGAGAGTCCGGCCGTAGTCGGACCCCGGCTTCAGGAGGAGCAGTGTGGTTTTCGTCCTGGCCGTGGGACACTGGACCAGCTCTATACCCTCTACAGGGTACTCGAGAGTTCATGGGAGTTTGCCCAACCGGTCCACATGTGTTTTGTGGACCTGGAGAAAGCATTCGACTGTGTCCCTCGTGATGCCCTGTGGGGAGTGCTCCAGGAGAATGGAATCGGGGGCCCTTTATTAGGGGCCATCCAGTCCCTGTACAAGCGGAGCAGGAGTTTGGTCTGCATTGCCGGCACTAAGGCGGACCTGTTCCCGGTGCATGTGGGACTCCGGCAGGGCTGCCCTTTGTCACCGGTCCTGTTCATAACTTTTATGGACAGGATTTCTAGGCGCAGCCAAGGGCCGGAGGGGGTCTGGTTTGGGGACCAGTGGATTTCGTCTCTTCTTTTTGCAGATGACGTGGTCCTGCTGGCCCCCTCTACCCAAGACCTACAGCATGCGCTGGGGTGGTTCGCAGCCGAGTGTGACGTGGCTGTGATGAGGATCAGCTCCTCCAAGTCAGAGGCCATGGTTCTCGACTGGAAAAAGGTGGCTTGTCCTCTTCAGGTTGGAGGGGAGTTCCTGCCTCAAGTGGAGGAGTTCAAGTATCTCGGGGTCTTGTTCACGAGTGAGGAGAGAATGGAGCGGGAGATCGACAGACGGATCGGTGCGGCTGCCGCAGTAATGGGGGCGCTGTGCCGGTCCGTTGTGGTAAAGAGAGAGCTGAGCCAAAAAGCGAAGCTCTCGATTTACCAGTCGGTCTACGTTCCTACCCTCAACTATGGCCATGAACTTTGGGTCATGACCGAAAGAACGAGATCCCGGATACAAGCGGCTGAAATGAGCTTCCTCCGTAGGGTGGCCGGGCACTCCCTTAGAGATAGGGTGAGGAGATTGGCCATCCGGGAGGGGCTCGGAGGGCCTCCACATTGAGAGGAGGTAGTTGAGGTGGCTCGGGCATCTATACCAGATGCCTCCTGGACACCTTCCTCGGGAGGTGTTCCTGGCATGTCCACCGGGAGGAGGCCCAGGGGACGGCCCAGGACACGCTGGAAGGACTATGTCTCTCGGCTGGCCTGGGAACGCCTTGGGCTCCCCCTGGAGGAGTTGAAGGAGGTGTCTGGGGAGAGGGATGCCTGGGTGTCTCTGTTGAGTCTGCTGCCCCCGCGACCCGGTCCCGGATAAGCGGAAGATGACGAGTAAGAGTACGAGTACACAAATTTGTTGTTTGCAGTTCTTAATACAAAGTTGCTTTGCCTCTTTCTTTATTTTAAAACAAGAAAAAAGTTTTATACAGCAGTAAAACAATACATTTCACAGAATCAAATGAAAATAGTCCTCTCTAACTCTTCCTTAAAAGCATTAATATGATTTGCAGTAACTGCTAATTGAAAATTAAGAGACAAAAGAAGCTGGTCTCAAACTGGGTGCTTAAACATTCAAATTAATCTGAGCCAAATTCCCACAGTGGGAAAATTCAGGTGTGTCTGCAGCGAAGTGAAAGGCAAATAGAAGCATGCAAATACACACAAAAGTAAAAAAAAAGAAAAAATAGAACAAGACACTGTAGAGTTAGAAAAAAGTTTACAAAAAGTACAGTTACTGAAAATTGCATACTCGAATCTTTCATTGAAGGAAAAAGTCTGAAGAACAGCCTAACTAGTAAAACCAGCCTATATAATGTTTTACCTCTGGGTAAAACAACAGTCTTTGGCCTTTTAAACCAAAGACTAAAGTGACATATAATCGTCCAATGCAATGAAACAATTAGAAATATTCAGCAGCTGGAATAAGAACTAAAACAAGTGCAGATGTAACTGGATGACTGTCTTAAACCCTGACAGAAAAACCCACAAGTTGATATGTATTTAAAAAAAAAAAAGACCTATTAAGACGGATTTTTTTGTTAGACTGTTTATAAACGATAAGTTATGCATCACTTGTACTATGTGTTGTCATTTTATTTTATTTTATTGGGTAAAACATAATCAGTTTCATTCGGTCTTGCGCACACTTTCATTTGGTCTCGCTCACTGTTTCCTCTGATGAGTCATGCATATTTTCACTCAGCTGTTTGCACCTCATAGAAATCTGGAGCAGCTGGTGTGAGGGAGAACACAGAGCAACAGAAGGAGGGAGGCTAATTTACAAAGATGAGGAGGGAATCCAGGGAGGTAAAATCTAAACTACAATGATTAAACTAACAGCAACAAAACAGGGAAGAGAAGAGAAAACAGACAAGCAACTCAAACTCAAAGCCTAACAAAGGAGAAAAAGGAAACTAAAACTCATAACACAGGTAGATCATGACCGCTAAACAGGGAACTGAAATTTAGAAATGCTCACAGTTTGGTTCATAAACACTGGACGATGTCTATTCCCATGCTCAATGTTGATTGTTATGGTGGTGGAGCTGGAGAGTGGTTTTGGTTTTCCAAGGTCAGTGGCCTTCACAATAAGGATGTATTTGTCTGCTTTCTGTAAGGTAAATAGATCACACATTTTTTAAATATGTGTGTGACCATTCTAGTGTCAATTGCAATGCTTTTTAAATAAACTGAGATGATCACTTAGGTCGTTCAGAATGAAGTTTGTTATCAAAGAACCAAGAGGTTGCTTGAAGTGAAGAAGCTTGACAAGTTGCATAACAAACAGCACAAAGTAATATCCTTATTCTAAATCTGTACCAGTGTTGATTTAAATTAATGTTCAAAATAAGGGGGGGGGGGGGGGCGCAGGTGCCAAATTTGTTGTTTTTGTCTTAGAAAATAACTGAAATATTGACAAAGACTGTATTTCAAGTATATAATGAAAATAAAATATAATTGATCAAATTATGTGCATTCTCACCTTACGGTCCAGGCATCCTTTAAATGAAATGGTTCCATTATTAAAATTAGGCACCTCATTTATAAAGAATTCAAAGTCATCTGGTTTAGGAGTTACTGAGTCTATACTAAAGGTAAAATTCTTATTCTCCTCTTTGCTGTCATGGTCTGTTGCTGTAACATTGATCAATCCAGTACCTGTCAAATGTTGGAAAGAGATATTTTTTTATTTATATTAATGTGAAAACTTTGTTTCATAAAAACGATAGAAAAAACTAAAATCTTACCTTGTAATGTTGACTCATTTATGGTGGTCTCATACATTGTTTGGTTGAACATTGGCGGGTTATCATTTGCGTCAATAATTTCAAAATTAATGCCCACTTGTGTCAGGATCTGGTTGTTTTTACTTCGTGCCTTTATTATCAGCTGAAATACAAAAATTCGATACACAATAAAACAATGTTGGACAGTGAAAAAACTGTCAAACTTAGGACGACTTCATTGCTTAAATGTGTTTTCTTCCTCTTACCTTCAGAATCTGAAATTTTTCGTAGTCCACAGGACCCAGGACATAAACTCGTCCTGATTTTTTATTTATTTCTAGTAATTCTCGAGGTTCCTCATTTATACCTTGACCAGTAATTTCGAAAACATTTAGGTTTGGATCAATATCAACCTGGATGACAAGGAACAACATTAGCAGTTTTTGCAATTATTGTCCTTAATTTTTACATATTAATAATATATATATATAATGCAACATTAACTTGGTACTTTAATACTCACTCTGTCCAGATAATATGGAAACTTTCCACTATAACTTTCATTGATAGTGAAGGTTTGTATGATCCAGTTTCTTTTTTGCCGCAGCAAAAATTCTGCTGGTGACAATTGAACTCCCAGACTCTGCAAATTATTAAATCACCCCATATCGCTAAGCTCGCAACAGAATTGGATTGATTAGACATATTAATTATTAAATGTGCTATTCTTCTGGGTTTCTTTTTTTATATTTAGAGTGAAAGTGAAGACATGAGTAATCAGGAACTGATAAAAGACTGAAGAATGCACTCTCTTTGCAATGTTCTAAAATATGAACACCTGTTTTCAGAAAGATAATATTGAGGTAAGTTCTTACCAGTATCATGAAAAGACAGCGGGGGTTTATCTCCATATTTGATCCAAATGATGGATATTACAACTCAGGGTTCTTCATACCGGAAACTAAAATGAAAGTTTACCTGAGTATAAATGCGAGCTTCAGAAGCAGGACATGCTGAGTGGGAGGGGCTGTGGGTTATCTGATCTCTAAGTGTTAACGGAAACATTATTGAGCACATTATAACAAGGAGGTATCAGTTTATCAGCTTCTGAAACATGAGCATTATTTACAAATAGCTCTGTTTTGTCTTAAAAGGAGCAAATCAGGCTCCAACAAACCAAGAACACAAATATGTTCAGAAGTACAATTTTATCTTTACTTGTTTTCAAGAATTGTAGCAGGGTTCATTTATTTAGTGAAGTTAAAAAATTATATATTTTTTACTTTTTTAAACTAATGTAAGGAGAAACCAATTTGATGTGAAGGTAAAGACAAAAGTTGGGTGAACTTTTGTTACCCTGTTCAAAAGGTAAACTCAGAAAATGTTTTACAATTTTTTTGAATCTAATGTGACATTTCTGGTGATAGGAATTTTATTGAAACATCTAGCTTAAAAGTTAATTTTGGATGTTTTCATATAGTTTGTTGTAAGCAAAATATTATTTAGATGTTGTTTATGCACACTTACAAGAATCAAATGTTTTTAGTTTTATTTAGAAAAAAGTAAACAATTTTACTACAAATGTTTATATTTGGCAGCTGGCTCTTAAGTAAGACAGGCTTTATTTGATGATCACAGTAAAATCATTTCATAATAAAGGTGCATCTCCATAAATAAACTTACCTTACCTTACCTCACCTTAAAAGCAGAGTGATGTATTCCAAGTGTTTATTTCCAAGTGCTTGTCACGATTATGGCTTAAGCTAATAAAGACATACTAAAAACCCAGTTTCTCATTAAATCAAAATAATACATAAGAGCAATACAATGACCATTAAATTAATATCCATTCAAATCATGGTCAGTGCTTCTTTTGTATAAATTACTGGTCCACATGGTCCACGACATGGTAAATTATTAACAAATTAAACATACAGAATCAGTTGTAGCCCAGCCAAGACTGCAGCTATTTGACCAGCCAGAGCGTAAAACTCAAAGCACACAGTTAGGTCAAACGCTAAAACATGGCTGCCAATTTTGACTAGATGCAATTTTAACATTTTAATTTTTTATTTTAGTTTTTTGTGATGTTTGTAAACTCTGAAATGTTTGTATGAACTTATTTTAAAATGGAGTTTTGACGAAAATTCAATCTGGAAGACTCACCCCCTCCTATGCTCTGTCCAAAGACTTCCCCATTCATCCCCGCTCCAGCCAATCTTCAACCAATCACGGTCCAAGGCTCCGTTTTAAAAGATCTTCACTCACGGACTTCCTCGCTCTTCAAGCTGAGCTGCGACCCTCCTCCTCCCCATCTCCACCATCTGGCTTCACTAGCTCCTGCTGATTTCCCTACCTCCTCAGGCCTCCACTCCACCACCAGTCAGATCCCAAGGGGGAAGACATCTCTAATTCTATTCATAAGTTGTTCATTCAAGCTCACGTAATTCTCAACATTCGTGTCTTCCTCCGGGTCCGAACGCCAAACAAATATATGCTGTATTTATAAATAAACTTCTCTAATTGCCACCTATGTGTTTTTCTTTGTGAGTCTTACAGGATTGAAATGAAAGTGAAACTGTTGTGGGTGAAGTAAAACAATATAGCAAAAGTCACAAATATTTGGTTGAGATATTTTGTTCTTTACCGTAGAAAAAAGTCCTATATTAACTCAGAACCATGGATGAAGTCGATGTAATGTGGAGTCAGAGCACCATCACACTGGAATGAAATGTGTTATAAAGAAGATAATACTTTTTTCATCTAAACAAAATATTTGTACCGCAGTCTATAATACATGTGATTATTTTACAGTTCTCTGTGTTTTTTAGATGTAACAAAGTTGACACGCCATTTGGTTTTGGTTCCTTGCCTCAGCCAAAAATTTTATCTAATTATAAAAACATATTATTACATATAAGTAACATATTTCATTATCTTATTCAACATTAGTCATTAAAAAAAACTATTCTTTATGTTTACCCTTTATGTATACAGGTCCTTCTCAAAATATTAGCATATTGTGATAAAGTTCATTATTTTCCATAATGTCATGATGAAAATTTAACATTCTTATATTTTAGATTCATTGCACACTAACTGAAATATTTCAGGTCTTTTATTGTCTTAATACGGATGATTTTGGCATACAGCTCATGAAAACCCAAAATTCCTATCTCACAAAATTAGCATATCATTAAAAGGGTCTCTAAACGAGCTATGAACCTAATCATCTGAATCAACGAGTTAACTCTAAACACCTGCAAAAGATTCCTGAGGCCTTTAAAACTCCCAGCCTGGTTCATCACTCAAAACCCCAATCATGGGTAAGACTGCCGACCTGACTGCTGTCCAGAAGGCCACTATTGACACCCTCAAGCAAGAGGGTAAGACACAGAAAGAAATTTCTGAACAAATAGGTTGTTCCCAGAGTGCTGTATCAAGGCACCTCAGTGGGAAGTCTGTGGGAAGGAAAAAGTGTGGCAGAAAACGCTGCACAACGAGAAGAGGTGACCGGACCCTGAGGAAGATTGTGGAGAAGGGCCGATTCCAGACCGTGCACAGGCGTGTGGGATATTGTGAAGAGAACGTTGAGAGACTCAAGACCCAACACTCTGGATGAGCTAAAGGCCGCTATCGAAGCATCCTGGGCCTCCATAAGACCTCAGCAGTGCCACAGGCTGATTGCCTCCATGTCACGCCGCATTGAAGCAGTCATTTCTGCAAAAGGATTCCCGACCAAGTATTGAGTGCATAACTGTACATGATTATTTGAAGGTTGACGTTTTTTGTGTTAAAAACACTTTTCTTTTATTGGTCGGATGAAATATGCTAATTTTGTGAGATAGGAATTTTGGGTTTTCATGAGCTGTATTGCAAAATCATCCGTATTAAGACAATAAAAGACCTGAAATATTCCAGTTAGTGTGCAATGAATCTAAAATATATGAATGTTAAATTTTCATCATGACATTATGGAAAATAATGAACTTTATCACAATATGCTAATATTTTGAGAAGGACCTGTATTTACAGGTAAAGTCATAACAAAAATATATCAGTCAAGTCAGGGACAATTTAAAAGCTTCAGATCTGTCAGGGTGCCATTAGCTCAAGTGGGCAATCAAACTTTCCTTTGGCAGCTCCATCCTTCCATCAATTCTGAAAAAGAACTTAAAAAGTTGGATAAAGATAAAATTAATCAAGTTACATAAAGTTATTCTACTCCATTTCTAAATGTTGTAGATCTCATCATATGTCTGGTGAAAATTATAATCCTTAGATTCTTTTTATGATTTTTTCTTATTTTCTACTGCTGCCAGACTGGCACATCACTAAACTTTCTTTCTACATAAGAACTGATACAGTACAGACCAAAAGTTTGGACACACCTTCTCATTCAAAGAGTTTTCTTTATTTTCATGACTATGAATATTGTAGCTTCACACTGAAGGCATCAAAACTATGAATTAACGCATGTGGAATTATATACTGAACAAAAAAGTGTGAAAAAACTGAAAATATGTCTTATATTCTAGGTTCTTAAAAGTAGCCACCTTTTGCTTTGATTACTGCTCCGCACACTCTTGGCATTCTGTTGATGAGCTTCAAGAGGTAGTCACCTGAAATGGTTTTCCAACAGTCTTGAAGGAATTCCCAGAGATGCTTAGCACTTGTTGGTCCTTTTGCCTTCACTCTGCGGTCCATCTCACCCCAAACCATCTCGATTGGGTTCAGGTCCGGTGACTGTGGAGGCCAGGTCATCTGGCGCAGCACCCCATCACTCTCCTTCTTGGTCAAATAGCCCTTACACAGCCTGGAGGTGTGTTTGTGGTCATTGTCTTGTTGAAAAATAAATGATGGTCCAACTAAACGCAAACCGGATGGAATAGCATGCCGCTGCAAGATGCTGTGGTAGCCATGCTGGTTCAGTATACCTTCAACTTTGAATAAATCCCCAACAGTGTCACCTACAAAGCACCCCCACACCATCACACCTCCTCCTCCATGCTTCACGGTGGGAACCAGGCATGTAGAGTCCATCCGTTCACCTCTTTTGCGCCGCACAAAGAAAACGGTGGTTGGAACCAAAGATCTCAAACTTGGACTCATCAGACCAAAGCACAGATTTCCACTGATCTAATGTACATTCCTTCAATTCAATTCAATTCAATTCAGTTCAATTCAGTTCAATTCAATTCAGTTTATTTATATAGCGCCAATTCGCAACACATATCGTCTCAAGGCACTTCACAAAGGTCAGGTACATACATTCCAATTAATCCTAACCATTGAATGGTGCAGTCAGAGTTCGTTATTTATTCAAATTGGATAAAAAGTTTTTCTGTCTAAGGAAACCCAGCAGATTGCATCTAGTCAGTGACTTGTAGCATTCCCTCCTCCCGGATGAGCATGTAGAGACAGTGGACAGTCACTGGCGTTGACTTTGCAGTAATCCCTCATATTGAGCATGCATGTAGCGACAGTGGAGAGGAAAAACTCCCTTTTAACAGGAAGAAAACTCCAGCAGAACCAGGCTCAGTGTGAGCGACCATCTGCCACGACCGACTGGGTTTTGAGAGAACAGAGCAGAGACACAAAGACAACAAAGAAGCACTGATCCAGGAGTCCTATCTATGGGAAGGAAAAGTAAATGTTAGTGGATGTAGCTCCTTCAGTTGTTTCACCTAGAAAGAACAGATCAACTCTGAGCCAGTTTTCAAGGTTAGAGTCTGAAAGAGAGCACATAGAGTTAGTTACTGTTGAGAATTAAAATCATGTACTTTCATGCTATTAGTTTAGTTTGCATGTGGGAACATTAAACTGAGATTTAACATGAGTGAGCCTTGAGGAGGAATCACAGATCACAGCAGGAGTCTGGATGGAACAAGGGTGAAACAGAGGTTAGGAAGTTCTCAAAAACTGATAGCAGTAAATGCTGGCCCTCATACAACTACCTTTCAAATTAGTGGTTACTCATTCACAGTTTCCAACATGATTTGTGGTAATTGTCTCTTAAACTGCAATAAATCTAACATGGTGTGGTTCTGGCAGTGATACATTTGTGTTTTGTAACAGTTAGACTCAGTGTTTATGATTACAATTCACATTATTGTTATATTATTGTGCAGAGTGGTCAGATTCATAATTATTTTTCCAAAGAGCTTAATTAGCTTTAAACTCTTTTCTTTTCTTTTTTTGTGCAGTGCTGTACAAAAGTATTCCACCCCCTTAAGGCTTTTTCACATTTTGTCACTTTACAGCAACAAACGTTTGAATATTTTGTTAAGATTTTATGTGCCTTGGGAACACAAAGTGGCACACCAAAATTTCATCCATCCATCCATACATTTTCTAAACCAACATTTCCGTACACAGGGGAGCTGGTGCCTATCTCCAGCGGTCTACAGGTGAGAGGCAGGGTACACCCTGGACAGGTCCCCAGTCCATTGCAGGACAACACAGAGACACGCAGGACAAACAACCATGCACACACAAATACACACTTAAGAGCAATTTAGAGTCTTTGGTTTTGGACTGTCGGAGGAAGCCGGAGTACCCGGAGAGAACCCACGCATTAATGGGGAGAACAGGCAAACTCCATGCCAAAAGACCACAGGCTGGCAGTTGAACACAGGACTTGCTTATTGTAAGGCAACAAAATGTTGTTGGAACTAAATCTTTTCTTGTCAAGTCATTCTTTTACCTGAGCTGTGGATCTATATAGCTCCTCCAGAGTTGTCATGGGTCTTTGGACTGTTTCTCTAATAGTGCTCTGTTTTCCTACCCTTTCAGTTGAGGTGGACAGCATTGTCGTCATAAGGTAACACTTGTTTCTTTCCATTTCAGATAATGCATTGGGGCATGCTCAGTGAGATGATTAAAGCTTCGGATGTTGTTTTAAATCCTATGTTTGCATTAATCTTCACCACAATTTTATGTATGACCTGTCTGTTGCAATGTTTTTTGTTCACTAATATTCTCTAACAAATCTATGAGACCTTCAGAGAATAGCTGTATTAATACTGAGATTAAATTAAACTCAAATGGACTCCATTTACTAATTACATGATATATTTCTTAAAGTTTTGTTGAAAACCTTCTATCCTTTTATGCCTAAGTCTATAGCATAAAAATCAAATAGATTAGTATAAAAAGCGGCAGATGTGAATGAAACTTCTTTGATTAGTAGTGATTACTGCTAAATAAACATTTGGTGCCATCCTCACTTTGCAAGACGTTGGTGTCACATGTAAGGTAATTGCTTCTAAAAGTACTGTGCCTGAAAGAATTTCCTGTTCATGAAAGCTTCTGTTTTTCATGACTGCACTTGTTTTACTAGCTGCTGTAGCATTACCAGTATAAATAGGCTTTTTCATGACTCTGTCTGTTAACACATGCCAAAACTCACAAAACCATGGCATTTTCATTCTAAAATGACCTTTGATACCCATTACCCATAGCCTTGATGAAATCAATTCTAAAGAGAAAAGGATTGCGTGTGTACCCAGACAGGACCTGCATAGGAAAAGTGTGAGTCAGAAAAAGACAAACAGCTAAGTTTACAAAACACCAAACTGGTTTGGAAGGAAACAGAGAGTGCTCATGTAATACTTTTGGAAACTGGATCCATAGACTACATGGTTAGTGATGTACAATACATATTTCTCTGCTCTATAATTTTTTTTTTTTTCTTTCTTATCATTATTGTTTAAAAATAACTTTGCTCTTCTTACAATGATTACCCTCTCTGAAGTCAAAAGTATATATGTTAGCTTGCTTTTTGATGTGGTTCTCTTACTGTGTTTATCTCTTGTTTCTGCCATAGGTTGAGGTGTCTTTAAAAAATCAAACCTTTATATATTCTATGCTTCATGTTTTGTATTTTAATGGAGAGAAGCCAGAAAAATATGCCATGTTGCTTCATAAAACAGAGGTTTGGATTTGCATATTACTCTCTTCACCACACCATAACTCCCACCTGCATGGCATCTGCTTGCTAAAAGCAGGACTTTTCACTGTAGTTTGCCTTTTTATTGTCCAATATATTTTAGCTAGATCACAATCATTACGCAGTTTATCTCCACATCAGATAAACGTAAACGTGTAAAAAGTTAATACCTGCTTTTATTATATCGTAACCTGACTCCACTATTTGCTGGACCTGGAGGAGAAACAAGACACCCACCTCCTCTGAAATAATAGTTAGGTTTTGCAGCTTTTTAACAGTTTTTCTTTACTTGACAGAATTTGTTTAATGCTAGTGTAAAAATATTTAATGAGATTACTTAAATTATTAAGTTATATCACTTAAGTTATTAAATTAGATTAAATTATAACTCATAAACCCGATTTTCCGTGCTCCTCCACCCCATTCAGTGGGTGAGGCAGGGAGCCTGCAGACAAATTCTGTTGAAAAACTATCTGAACAATAACAGGAAGATAGCAGATCACATTACTTAATCAAAACATAAGAAACTTGGCGGTTTGCAAATTCCATCAGACAAGTCTGAACTTGGCATACTCTGTGTTTTGAGATGATAGTAGATTACAGGCTTTGTCAGTTCAAACTGGAAGTAAACAAACTCCCAATGACAGCTGGTGCACTGTGGTGATTCAACACTTACAAAACTTAACATGAGAGGCCACCAGGGAAGAAGCTGTTCATTTTTTACAAGCTGAGTAGAATTACTTTTGTAATTCATAATATATGCTTCTAACCTGTTTTTCTGGATGTATTAAAGATCAACCTTTTGTTGACTTTAATGGCAATTTGCATCTTCTACTCTGTAGCATCCTTGTGGTAGCAGAACAGACCAAGGAGGAGTATGAAGCAAATGACCTTAGAGGAAAGATTTTCCAAAATATCCAGAAGAGCTGTAAAATAAACTGCATCCAGTTCAGTTTTGCTTCTATCATAGACCTGCCTCCTGCTTTATTTATCATGACTACTGAAATCTTACCATGTCTTCTATCTAAATAAAATTTACTGATTGAAATAACTCCCTTTTTTACTTAAAAAAATTTATTGTTTTTTTTTTTTTTTAGAAATACAAATCCAGAACTACAAACTTTATTGTCAGTTTTCCATATTAGACACCAATGAAAAACATCAAAGTAGAAAATGCAAAGGACTGTATACAGGCAAATTGTTTATGGTTTCTATTAAAACAACAAGACTTACTACTAGAGTGAAATGTCAACCTAATTTATCAAAATAAAGCTGCTTTGAACAGAATACCATGAATGCCTGGTTAGAGCAATAGCTTGTGAAGGATGTAAGCACAACTCTAAATGTACAAAAAAAATCCAAAAACAGTTAAGCCCATTTCTAAGTAAGTTCTGTATTGATAAATTTACTAAAGCAGCCACATTTTGACCTAAGGAAATAAAAGAATACTTCTTCTTTTTATGCATTGTGTGCCATTATTTATGTTCCCATTTTTTATGTTTACCTCTATCTACCCTCTATTACCTACCCTCTATTGCATTCTTGGTAGCATTACTGTGGATCGCCAAAGTGCTCAAAATTAAATGAATAAATGAAACATTATGAAATAAGTATCTACATCAATAAATAATAGATAAACATGTAGTGTGATAATGAAATTGTGAAATAAATGAATGCATATTAAATTTTTAGCTCATTATTATATCTGTCATGTTCCATTAAGAATCAGCTTTATAATATAAAATAATTTTTATATAGAATTTTTACCTAAGAATTGAAATTATTGTTGAGCCTATTTTTAGTTTTTTTTATATAATTCTAGCCAGTTCTTTTTTGGTTTTTTTTTCTTCAAAATTACATTTTTTAAAAGTCAGCCCTATTTGAATTGCACCTTCAGCCCTAACTTGATACTTGGTGTGGGATTGTGTCTATCTTGGTAAAGGAGTAGCCCAATCAAAAAACTGGTTCCGCCCTGTTTCCCCTGATTGACAGGCCAAATCATTCAGTTAAAAATTGACATTATGAAATAAATAGGCCATGGGGAGAAATGACCCTTTACATTTTTGTTAAAACTGTCGTGTCCTGACATACTGTAATACAATGTGAGACAGATTTGAAAAAATCAAACTCCTCTGGTTCCTCCCAGCGGTCCTACTTACTGGCATTTGTAGAAATGCAGTGCTCCCAGTCAGAAACAACCAATCAGAGCCCAGAGGAATCTCTTAGCACTGTCAGTCACGCTTGTGTGCTCCCTGCTCACAACCCTCCCCCGGTGTCGGTGAGCTGCAGCTGTGCTAATGGCGCTGTGCTAATAATTTGAGGACCTAGTTTGTAGTCAAAGTATGGGCAGGCCATAGTCAATGTAAAGCATATTGTTGATGTTTTGTCCCTACCAGTGAATGTGCCATAGCTGTTTATTCGCTGTCATCGGTTGCCCTGCTTACTACCCTGCTCGTTCACACCAGGCTCTGCTGTGGAGGGATGGCTGTAACACAGCAGACAGCAAGGGGAGGTGTGCTTGTTCAAACTTTCAGGCTACACCATTTCCTCAGAACTCTCTGCAGCTTTAATGAGCCAATAACACAAAACGACCCATTTTAAATGCTCTTTTAGATCATATGGTAACTGACACAAAAGGGTAATACTTTCACATTGACTTGTTGTGAACATATTTCTTAGTAATGTTAATTATAAATTCCTTTAATACAACTATATTAATATTTTTATTAAAAAAAAAAATCAGGCAAGGATTGTAAAAATGCTTATATAACAAAAGTAGCAATAAAGGATTTTTTGTCAAATCTTTAGCATGCGTTCCCCACCAGAGCCTCAATATTGCATGAACAAGTTTACAGTTTAATGACTTTACAAAGTATTTGTGTTGATGCTCATAAAGGGCTATTTACAAAAAGATAATATACTATAAAAGTTATTTTCAAAAAAATCCCAGTTTCCACAAGTGTAATTGTTAGGTGTCTAAAATTACATCCAAAACACCACAACTAATAAGGGCTCCTAAATAAAACTAACTCTCCTCACTTTAGACCAGTAATAAACAAACAAGAATCAAATTTCTAACGAAACTCAACTTTTCATGATCAACAGAGCCTGACCTGTTGCATATGGCAGCGAGCAAACTGCAGCTGCTACCTCACAATGCCTGTGTCATGGACAAATTCATGTACACAGCATCTGAATTTAAAGATATGATGTGTACATTATGTACAAAATCCAGCTATTCTGTTGATACACTTCTCAGAAAGTCCATTGGCATCAGTCTTTAACAGCAAACTAAAAGGTATGAGTGACCAATTTGGGATCAATGTTTCATTCCAGTGTTTTTTTAAAGCTTAGATCTCTTTACTTGATCTAAGTGCGTACTACACGTCTTTCCCAAGGTGTTGAATTGTGGCTTCAGATAGTCCAGAAAGCTAAAATCCTCATCGCTGTCAAATGAAAGATCATCCAATGATTGACAACTGCCGATCTCCCCCTCATCTTCATAAACCACGATACGGTTATCTTGCTCACTCTCCATTTCAATAAACTTTGTAATTCGCTGTGTGATTTAAAACAGAAAGAAATGTCACATTTACATTAATCTAAAACCCTTCCAAACTAAATTTAAACTGTTGTATTCTTGGCACTTAGCTATGTTTTTTATGGCTCCATCAGGAATTCAGTAATCGTGCTTATTGTGATCATAGACTGAAATAAATGTAATTGTAATGTGTAATCACATGCCCTACTGTTTGATTTAACTCTGTAAATCTGTGGCCAGTAAACTTTATTTGATCTGACCATCACTGAAGTGCCTTATAAGTTATTGGAGAACATACAAAGTGGTCATCTGTATGATGTGTGAGATAAAGCACTCTTACCGAATCAAGGTATTCAACATTAGCATCTGACCAGCAATCCATAGAATGGCTGCGGTATGAGTCGTTCTGCCAAAAGAAAATGTACACAAATTATTATACTATATACAATGTATTCAAGACCTTTAACTCTCTGGTGTGTTTGTTGGTCTTCATGATGCTACTAATTCACTAATGTAAACAAGGCCTTAACAAAAAAGTTCAATTTGTACTAAGGTTAGGTTAATTACACACAAGCAGATCCTATTTACTAATAGGGACTACTGAATGTAATTGGGTATACAGGATTTTATCTAGGGGTATAATACTAAATAGTGCTAAAAACAATTCTATAGATGTTTTTTCTACATTTTGAAAACCATGTATCTTTTACCTTTTATTTAGCTTGTATATACCGCTTGGTGTTGGTTTATTATAAACATCCTAACAAAATTAATCGAGGTTTGTTGTTTTAATGAGGTAAAATGTGTTTAATGAGATAAAATGCAAGTGGTCCGCTTACGTGAAATGTGCTCCTCCTGCTGGTTGAAATTGTGGAGGTCTGAGTTAAGAAAACAAAAACACCCTTTAGTTAAATCTTTTAACTTTTTATACCATTTAGTCACTGAAATCACAAAATAAGCACATCTGCACCCACACTGACAGATTTTCTTTTTTTTTTTTTTGATGCAGGATTTTTTTTTTTGTATCCTAATTTTTCTCACCAAGCACAATACGATTACATTTTAAATATAAAATTGTTTTTTTTTTACTGCAGTTAAAAAAAGTTAGTAATCAAATACTTTAAAACCATTATCAGGTAATTGTACAGTAGAGAGCAGCAGAAATGTAGAAATATGCAAAATTGGTTAAGTATCCCTTTATGAAACTTGATTATTTGTAGGATTTTTTTTATTAGCAAATGCTAACTTTGTGTACATATACGTTATAACTCTGTCATATTGAGTCTGGAACAAAAATAAAAACTTCCAATTGGCACTGTTTCAAACTGCACCATCTTGTGGATCAAAGCTTGCAGTGTGCAACTCAACATTCACAAACAGTAGCAGTGACACAGCACCATACATTTCACACAGTCACTGAGAAAAACCAGATGAGAGCCATAATCACTCACTGTGGAACGCCGATTATAGCTCAAACTTCTCAACTGCTGAGACTCCTTTGTGTTCAGGTTTGAGTATATCTGTGGACATATATTATGGTAAAGTTAAATTACTGTCCAAAGGCATAGCATATATAAAGAGCTGCATGTACCAATAGAAGATAAAATTTAATTTACTCAAGCTTTGATCCAAAGGAGAATATTTAGGCTTTGGTTACTTACATCGGATATCCTTGGGCTGTACATATCCATATTATACATGCTTTCGGAGGCTGTCTCTGAGTTCTAGTTGAAGACAGCAAATAAATAAAGCAGGTACTCACATGTAGAATTAGGAAAAGCACTTTAGCAAATTTGAAAGATGAAAATATGCAATAGGATTTATTACTTTAAATAATGTATAAAAGGTTTCCTGAATTACACTCAATACTTAATTTCATTTAAAAAGTTATTGTCACATGAAATAAACTTAATTACTTTAGTATTTCTATTAACAATCACATTTATAATGCCAAACGTCTCATATATGAAAAGCGTATTCTGAGACCTCTAACTGTTTAAAAAGGTTTTTACTTTCTAAAAAGCTGCTGGATTGAATGCTATACTTTTCTTATGTCCTCTGGTGGATAGTGTAGGTACTACCGTTAAGCAGAGACTGGAGTACAAATCCTTTTGTTACAAATGGGCAGGAAACAAAATGTAAAATATGTGGATTTCGTGTTTATTGATTTTTTTTTTTTTTTAAGTCGTGAGGCAATGAAAATGTAAAATATTAAATTAATATTTTAAAATCTTTGAAAATTCTGTGTGAATTTTGGTATTTTAGGAATAGATATTTTATGTTTTAACTGTATGTGTTATGTGTATTTTTGTGAAGGGATTCTTGTAAATCCCTTTACAAAAAAAGCTTTATTCAGATTTAGGTATGTTTGAGGAAATTTATTTTGAATGGAATTGGATATTTATGTCAATATTGGAAATTGTCCGTATAATTTATTAATGTAATGTAGCAATGTTGATACTTATAGAGATATTCTGTCAAAATTATTTAATCACCAGGTTATTTTTAAAAGCATAGAATGTTTTAAAATGATGTGCCTGCAATTTTCATTGTATTACACATGACAACGCTTAGTTTTGAACCCATAATCCTTTGAAAACTATGCTTTTTTTTGGAAACAACTATCTAAATACCAGAGCCTTCAAAACATTCCTGTGATCTAGCTGAAAAATATAACGCAACTTTATTACAGCTGTCATTCAGACAAATGGTAATCACAAACATTTGTGATAAATTTAAGGCTTAAACAAGAATGAACAACTAAAGCTGGTGGCAAGTACCTGCATGTTGCCCTGCTGGAGGCTATCTGTGACACTCTTAAAACTCATTGGTATATAGATGTTGGGCATATCCTGGCAAAAAAAAGAGCAGGGTGAAAGAGTTATGTGTTTGCTGTAGAAGTGCATCATAATCACTGGGTCAGACTCTCCATTCAGTTTAAGTTATTTATATAACACCAATTCACAACAAATGTCAACTGAAGGCATTTTACAAAAACAACTGGTCCAATTCATTTCCAATAATTCAGAAATACACAATAAATGAAATTCATATCATTCCACTCTAATTGTATGCACTGTCGCGTTCTGAGGTTTAGAGTGGCCAAAGTGCAAACAAGAGCTTAGCAGCAGCATGTTGTAGAAAAGCTTAAGCTTTAATTCCAAAGTTCTTCAAAAAGTGAAGCAAAGAACACCGGAGGTGCAAACATAGTCGAAATCCAAAACGTAACAAAAGGTAGACTCTGCAGGTACATGGAAAACTCTGAACATAGTCGAGAGTAGTGAACGGAAGGAACCAGCGAGGAACAAACAAGAACAGAGAGCTTATGAACAGAGGGAAGTGGAGTATGGACCAATGAGAATGAGAGATAGAAAATCAGGGGAGATGAAATTCAGGTGTCGACCAGGCTGTAGAGAACTGAGGGAATGTGAATAGTTGCTAAGGTGACAAGGCTAGAAACAAAACGAAACACGCGAGCTAAACCTAAACATAAATCCAGAGGGGAAAACATAAGGGAAGCCAGACAGTAACATAACCAAAGGAACCTGACTGCAAAAACAAAACTAAATAACAAAACTCAGAGAAAACAGATCAAAGCAAAACTATGGACGAAGATAATAAACCAAAAGAAACATAAGAACCTAGAATAATCATTAACTAAAGCAAACTGAGAAACTAAAGGAAATAGAAGAAATACCAAAACCTAATAATTAACAAAGAACCCATAAAGAAACCCTGACTGTAAATAATCAAAACCTAAACCACAGAAAGGGAACCAGGACGAGGAGGAACAGAGAAAATAAACTAGTAAACAAAGAGCGCAGGTGAACAAATACCTAAACATAAATAAACACAGATATACTAAATGGGAAACTAAACTAGAAACTACAAGGAAGACAAGGGAACTAGAAAAACAACAAACATAATAATAGTCATAATCATAAGAAAACCATAACAAGTAATAGAAAAGAGACCGCTAAAGGAACTAGGAATGAAGGGAGAGAAAACAACAAACACTAGGAGGCAGGAAATAAACAAACAATGATGACTACAAAACCAAACTAAAGCCAGAACATAAAACCACAACAAAGTCCAAAGATGTTGCCTCACAACATACACAGATTAGAGTGAATGACACAAAGATATGAGCCTAAATGTTTAACCTTTTTTGATGAAAAAAGGTTAAAAGGGAACTGTTTAAGTAGGACTAGTCACATTTTTAGCAACCCCTTCTCCTGAAATAGGGTACAGTTTCTCTTTAGTCAGACCAGTCACTTCACAACTTACCTTGCATTCAGCGCCCCCTCCTTCTTGGTTGTAACTCACAAGTGTCTGATGGCCTTCATCATTGTCCATATAATTTGGGATTCTTACTGTTTCCCATGTGAAATGGAAGAGTAATACTATGGAGACATTAAAATACTTTGAGAACAGAGTTTACAAATTCAATTTTCCTTTAAAGGTGATTTTGGACTAAATTATATATCCCATAGGTTAAATTTGTGTTAACATAAAGTTAAATGGATGTAAATGTATGAATAAGAACGCATCTAATTTATTTCGGCAGGTACGATATACGTATATACAGCAGCATAGCATTTCTTTTGGTTTTGTAGGAGAAGAGAGAAGTAGGGAGAGCAGCGGTTGTACAAGAGAAGCTGGCCAGGACTGCTGATGTCAATGAGCCATTTATGTTTACATCCAAATTTAAAACTAATTACAAAGAATTTGTGATAGAATGTGTAGAGAAACAGAACTTATGCATGTTTTCAGTTGAATCAGTAAAATAGTTCTAAAGTAAATGTTCACTAAGACATTTTAAGTGCTTTTAATCATATATACATTTTCTCTCTAATAGATGATAGATAGATAGATAGATAGATAGATAGATAGATAGATAGATAGATAGATAGATAGATAGATAGATAGATAGATAGATAGATAGATAGATAGATAGATAGATAGATAGATAGATAGATAGATAGATAGATAGATAGATAGATAGATAGATAGATAGATAGATAGATAGATAGATAGATAGATAGATAGATAGATAGATAGATAGATAGATAGATAGATAGATAGATAGATAGATAGATAGATAGATAGATAGATAGATAGATAGATAGATAGATAGATAGATAGATAGATAGATAGATAGATAGATAGATAGATAGATAGATAGATAGATAGATAGATAGATAGATAGATAGATAGATAGATAGATAGATAGATAGATAGATAGATAGATAGATAGATAGATAGATAGATAGATAGATAGATAGATAGATAGATAGATAGATAGATAGATAGATAGATAGATAGATAGATAGATAGATAGATAGATAGATAGATAGATAGATAGATAGATAGATAGATAGATAGATAGATTGATTGATTGATTGGATATCATCTAATACTCACTCAGAAACAGAAGCAGTCCTGCAAATATTAGTCCTATGGCAGCTCCACCAAGGCCAATTGACACAGGCTTCCGGGGGCGGCAAACATTGCCTTTATTACACTCACACACCTCCACATGAACAGTCTCCGCTGCAAGCTCATTCTGCTGGTCCTGAATCACCAGTGGCACAGAGTAGTTGCCATAGGGAAGAGTCTTCAGACTAACAAGAGCAACCTCTTCACCTGTTGATTACAAAAAAATTAAATTAAATTAATATTTTTAACCCAGCTACAAGTATATTGTGGTTTTAGTGGTAAGGATTAAAAGGTGAACCAACCATAGGCAGGATCTACTTTCCAGAGCTTGCTCGCAGTTTTATCATCTCCCAAGAAGAAGATGAAGGGCCCACTGTATGGGTCAGCATCAGCATCCTGAGCACGCACCAAGATCTTGTCAACTTTATTTACACACATAATAATAGTCTTGTTGACCAGTGTAGGAGTGTTATCATTGATATCCCCGAGGTGGACCTTGATGGTGCATGTACTTGTGGCTGGAGGAGAACCTGGAAAACGACAGCAAAAAAAAATTTTCAGTTCAGTTTATTTATTAATCAATGACGCCTTTTAATTGTAGTTGAAAAATTTCAGAAGTGCCTTATCATACCATCATCAATGGCAGCAATAACAATTCTGTAAATATTGTTCTCATCAACAAAGGGTGACTCTCTATCCATCTTCTCGATTGTTGTGATTTTTCCAGTTTTTTCATCAACAGTCACCCAATTAGCAGGGTCTTCTATCAGTTTGAACCTGGTCACAGTTGGGAAAATCAGGCAGTAGGTGATTTTGATTTTCGGAAGAAAAATAGTCCAAGCAAAGTCGAATGAAACAAACCCTTAAGGCTGCATGAATATTCAACCATACAAGCTTATTAGTAAAAGAGAATTAAGTGTAGCATTGTCTCACTCCTATTGATATAGTTATAAGACCAGCAAACTGAACCAACACACTGTAGTCAGACCAGCCCAGAGAGGTGTTGGGGAGTTGGACCTGGTAGAGGGGCCTGGTGTTATAACATGTATACCTTAAATCAGGTACAGTACTGAAATATTAATGTTTGTATTCTTGTTAAAATCTTTCTCTCTTCCTAAAACTTGAATTACCACATTTTGCAAGTTTGGTTAGTTTTAGTTTTTTGTTTTTTGTTTTGCATATTTCTTACTTAGGTGCTTATCAGATATAAGCTAGTAGTGTTGCAATCAGTACTTGCCTTTATGAGTGCTTTTACTGCTAAACAGACAAATTAGCCCAAAATGCTGAACAGAAATGCAGTTTCGTAGAGACCTTACCTGAATTTAGAGGAGTCAATATCATGAACGTTAGGATTATACAGCACTTGTCCTGGCTCTGATTCCTCCGTATGGTACACATCATCTGTATATTTTTCGAACACTGGGGCATCATTAGTGTCAATCATTTTCACTGTGATGTTAACAGAATCTTGGGGTGGAACCTTCTTTGAATCTGTTATTAATTTTCCATCTTTACAGACAGATATTGGTTCAACGTTCTCAACTCCGATTCGCAGATTTACCAAAGTGTGTATTTCAAAATTCTTCTCCTGAAGAAGACACAGGTTTAGGTGCTCAGTTAGTTTTTATAAAACTTATGGTTAAAGATTAGTGGACCTATAGTTTAGTCTACTTTGAATGAACATTGTCAGAAAGGTGTGGTGAAACAGTTACCTTGACAATACCGATAACCCCCTCGTTTGTTTTGGGGTCAGTGGTAACTTTGTAAAGTCCATCTTCATTGCCGCTGATAAAGAAGTACTTGGCTCGCCAGCCATCAGTGTTGGGAGTATCCTTGTCCTCTACTGCAACTCTTAAAATGGTTTCATTGATGGTCATTTCCACAGCCTCAGTTTTGTACTAAAAAGATTAAGAAATTACAAATTTAGCTGAATTCACAAATTATAAAACTAAATAAAAAATGATATCATGAGTAATTCTTGCCTGTCTCTGCTTAAAAATAGGTTGATGGCTGTTTGAGTCAATAACATTGAGTTTAATAGTAGCAGTGCTGGAAAGCGGTGGGTTTCCTTTATCAGATGCTTTAATGAGAATTGAATAAGTCTTTACTTTCTGAAAAACACGATAACACATATTTTAGCTTTACAGAAAAAATTGCATTAAGTGTGAATTTCCAACAACTGTACACTACTTTAAAAAAAAAAAAGTCCTACATCATAGTCAAAACATCCATCAAATATCAGTCGGTGTAGTCTGCCAGAAATGTTTACTATTCCAATCTTTGGTTCAGAAGGGATTTGTTTATCCACGGTGATCACGACTGTTGAGTTGACTGTTCCTTCCTGATCGTCGTCTACGGCCTCCAATGATGCTGCCAGGTACTCACCTTAAAATGAACAAAGGATATCAGGAAAGTAACTGACAAATGTTCAATCTTTGTTCCTCTCATTTCTGTGAAAATGTATTTTCAAATCCTGAAATTCACTTCATAAAAACAAAATTCAAAATTAAAGCAAAGGTATACACAGCTTATGTGCCAATACTCATTTTAATAGTAATAAAAATGTTATCCTCAACCTTAACTAAAGGTATTTAGGAAATTAATAAAACTTACTTTTTGCTGAGTTTTAAAACCAAAGTAGTCAACGATTTTATTTTATTTTCAAATCATCTAACAGAGTGTTTATTATTTTTGTTCCATGTATTTATGAAAGTTTCACTTTACAGAAAATCTGCACACTTTTAAACAACGTGTATGTTTCTAAACTTACCGGATGGCGTATTTTCCTTCACATCGGCTTCTTTCGTAATCGCAATGAACCTTGGTGCGTTGTCGTTTATGTCTTTTATGTCTACATCAAAAGCTAGTTCTCTGTCAATTCTTTCATTGGTTGATTTATAGAAGACATCAAATGTGATCTGTTAATTAAAGTACTCAGATAAGAGTTTTCAATGACTGCAAATCAATGCGACATTAATAGTGATGGATTGTTCCTTACATGATAGCTGGCTTTCTTCTCTCGGTCAACAGGTGCATGTACAAAGACTTTTCCCGTTACTTCATCAATGCTGAACAGTTTATCATCTGTACCTTCTACACGTATTGCAAACTTATATTCTTTCCCTTGAGTCTTGTCATTGAACATCTAAAAGAGACACACATATAATCAAGCTGTTAGTGGCAGGTTATTGCAGTGATAGCCCTGATTTAATTTGGAGCTGTGATACTGACAGAATTTTCTGTTTACCACATATACAAGAAGTAGATTTTTTTACCTGGGAAATTTTGAATGGGTAATCCACCTTCATTTCCTCTTCTAGTTCTATTGTAGACAGGACCCATCTTCTTTTAGAACGTGACAAGAATTCCTAAAGAAGCCCACATGCAGATCAAGCAAACAATTACAGAAGTTCCTGTTTAGAGAAAATGTTGTTGGAATTTGCTTCCAGATTTTCAATAATTTACCCGTTTAGCTCGACTGTGGTGCTTGCCAACCTCTTCACTCTCTCCCAGGGCTGCTAATGCAACCTACATGGAATGAGAATACAGAAAAGTGATGTGACTAACTTATCAAGGTTAATTCACTGCTCATATACTCAGATTTTCCATTTGCAAGACAAATTCTTAGGTTATGGTGCACAACCTTTGCCTTTAAGATAGCTTATGATAGTTTAAAGTTAAAAGCCTCATCTTTACCTTCTTTTCAAACAACATGAGATAATTTTTAACTAGAATATAAGACTGAGATACTGACGTTTTAGGTTGCCATCTAAATTAGAATTGCACCGGTCAACAAAAATTGTTTTTGTATCCATTTTTCTGTCTGTAAAATCCAAATGTGCCAGGTCAGGAGAGAAAGAATCAGAGTAAAAAAATCCAGCAGCTGTAGGAAAATAAACAGCCTCATTCTGGGGACTGGTGTTTCTCAACACATGGCAACCTGTAAAACTGAGACGTTAGATGGAAGAAAAAGAATAAAAAGCACAGCAGGGATGCAAATGTATCATTTTTAATTCACTGCTCCTTTTAATTGTGTATGCATTTTCTGTAGTGTTTTTAAAGCTAAAATTTTAGTCTTTCAGCTATTACTTTTTAAAAACAAGGAAATAGTGACAGTACTTTTACCAAACTGGTTAACTGCTTTTTACAAAAGTTTTTTCTTGCTTTGTTTATGTGTTTTGGATTTTAATACTGTAACTCTGTGTGTGAGATTAGGTTATGAACTTGTTTTAGCTATGTGCTCTGTGCATTTCAAGACTTATTTTTATGTCATTTTCTTGCTAAATGCTGAAGGAAAATTTCACTTTTATGCTTATTTAATGAACTATATCTTTTTCATAGAGGTATATGCAATTTTGAGAATTACTGCATAAGAAAATCATCCACTAATACGTAAAACTAAGAAAGCTAAATTAGATTCACAACAGTCAACCAAAGCATTCGATTATAGCATTATATTCATTGAATTGTAGAATGCTTGAGTCCTGACAAGTGTAAGTGAAGGTTTAATAAACCTTTAATTGTAAAATTCATTTATGTATTATACTATACTATAACTATACATATTGCTGGCACAGTTCATACACCGCTGATAACGCAAAGCTGAGATGCTTCTGTGAAGGAGTAAAGTCAACTTAAAAGCAGAGTCTTTGTTGCTTTAGATTTCTGTATGAGACAAGCTACCTTTGTCAATCTTTGACAGAAAGCCAGAGTTAAAAATATAGTATTCAAAGCATTGAAACCAGACATATCAGACAGCGACACCCGTTTATTTCTGCTCGAGGGTGATCTGAGGTCCAGCATCTGGGTGTGCACTCAGAAATACCTTTACAATTAAGGTTTTCTATGCACAATAAAAACAGTTTCCTTTAGGAGTAAAGTGAAACATCTACAAACAGAAGAACTATAGGAACATCAGAGGGAGCTGGATCTGAGAAGTGATGTTTTGATCTACAACGATGATGAAAATTATCAAGATTTGAGATTTTAAAGTTTCAGCTAAGTTCGTAACAGAAAGATATGTACATTATTTCTATAGCCATAGAAAATGTACGATTTGAAAAAGCATTCCACAGGCAACAAAGTTTATATACATCCAAAGTACAAACACGCTAAATCTGTTAATCTGGTTTTTAATGTTTAAATGATGAGTTCTTTCCTTTGTGCAAAAAATATATTTAAATCTAATCTAAAGTCTGCAAAACCTCACCTCGCATTTTCATACCAGTCAATGTTTATTACCCTAGCAAAGACACATAAGTAAGTGAAACTTTATTTATATAGTACCTGTCAATATAAAATCACGAAGTGCTTCGACAAAAAGGTAATACACAACATAAAATTAAACAAAAGCAGATTTAAGCATATTTAGATTTGAATTTTAGCCTGACTATATAGACTATGTAATGCTATTTCCTGGTTTATGAGCTAAACAAAGCTCCCTATTTAAAAACCCTTTGGGTTATTTTAATAAATGTTATTAAGGACATTCTTTTCATACAGAGTGGAAATAAAAAAAATAAAAAAGTAATGCTTACAAGTAGAAGCAGGGAAAGGCTCCTCATCATGGTTTTGACTGGTTCCTATCCTGTCCAGGAACATTCTGTCGAAGCTGACACAACCTGACTTAGAGCTCAGGGAGGCCAAGCCCACATTGCTTGCAGGCATCAAATTGACTGCCTGTGTAATAAACAAAGCCCTGTTTGTTCAAGTAGAATGTGCCCTTTTGAATGCTAATATTTGCACATACATGTTTTTATCCAAGAAAAGTTAATAAAGTGCTTTAAAATGTTATGTATTTGTAAACGTAGTTCATAAGAGCGAACATTTGGACATTATGTAAGCTTATAAATATGGCTCTGCTCAGGTGTATGCCCTTTGGGTATGCAGCTCAGGTAACTATCTGTTATGCCTTGGTCCGCTCACACATGAAACTCAAACTCAGGGTTTTTACAGAAGTGTTGACAGCCATTGCTGAGAGAGATCTTGATTTCTTTTTTATATCTAAAGGACAAGTTACTCCTCAAAGGAATTATCCAATTAGATTGCATCTACTAAATATTATGGTTGTACCTGTCTCACCAAAAGCAGTGAATAAAGATCTTTTTTAAAAGAACTAAGGATGGCTAATGCTGCATCCAGAATACATTTATTGACAGAACGAACCAACATTTTGCATGCAGGATACACAGATTACCCACAATGTTCTCCTGCCACTGCAGTGACTCAATGAGAAACTACAAAAGGCACTTAAGTTGGCACAAAACATTTCCAGTCGGCACAAAAGGCTGGGGTTTCTTCCTGTTACAATATATGGTTTGGCTATTTAATACCCTGTTATCTAAAATCTTATCTACACTTTCTCAATTGTTCAGTTTTGGTTCCAAAGCGCTGTTAATGTAATGTACTTCCTTATTTATTGTCTGTGTTTACAAAACAATGCTTCTCAGTTCCCGTACTAATACATGGCATTTATGAATTACAATTCATGATGTTCTTAAGCAGTAATCACTAACAGATGGTACTTAAATGTCAAAATTCTGAGAAGTTGTAAAACTTGAAAGAAAGACGTTATTTTTTTTCTGTTTAAATCTTGTTGAGGTTGAGTTTTATTTCAAATAGCTGTCATAAAACAACTGAAAGCAATTCTTTGGCAAGGACATGGGCTACAGTACACCTCACTCTCAGTTTAGCCTCAGGTAAGTTTAAGGTAATGCATTTTCTCACGTCATATTGTTGCAGACTGGATCTGTTTGAAGTGTATATAAACGCCTTTACCTTTTGGCAATAGTTCAGCCAGAGAATTAAGCACGCATTCATGCTCCTGGGACTTTGTGAGATTTTTGGTTATGATATATCTCATACTGATCATCATTAACAGGCTGTTATGGTTCTGTGTTGGAGCCTTTTTTGTTATATGTTTTATATTAATGAGACTTTTTTTTTGGAAGACCAGAAAACTCTAAACTCTAATTTGTTAATGAACAAGCTTTCCAAAAGGTTTATTTCTTTCTCCAAAATGTATTTTATGTTTGCCACTGTATGTTTCTCCTCTCAGTTTTAGTCTCCATTTGTGTTGTGCTCAGGCAGTTTACTGGTCCTTTTGCCCATTGATTATGTTTCTTCTCTTTTTTGGTCCAAAGACTTTACCTTCATTAAGGTCCTCTAGTACAAAGAATGTTTGTAAGACATTTTACTTTTAAATTATTTTAATCCCAAATTGACCAGGTGCAATCCAGACACACAATTAAAAAAAATCATGCAAAAACACAAATATTGTTTGCGTTTAGAATCACAGCACATCTCAGTTTACAAACCTTTAGACAACACTTTCACTGTTCTCCTGTCATTTAAAACAACACGGAACAAAGGCTTATTCTTGCAGTTGCATATCTTTTTGAAACATTTCAACACATTGTTTAGCATGTTGCTCAACATTTTGTTACCACCCATTGCCACTTCACAGAAGGCTTGAGGCCCACAGGCATCAGGTCTTCTGCTACCCTAAACAAAGTCAGGTTAGTGTACAATGCAAAACAAACAATTATTGGTCAGGGTTACTCTGTTGGGTCCAGTTTCTAACTTGGATGGAAGCGTTTTCTGGGGTTCTGTCCCATAGTTAAACCATGAAGCAGACCGACCTGAGGGGAAGCCAATTACAATAAAAGGAGAGTTATGAGATGTAATGCAGCCAGTCAGCTAAAGCAAGAACTGACTTGAACATTTACACAGTTTTTCAATTTTGTTCCCCAAATTTGTGACTCTATCTAAGAAATATCTTTTTTACCTTATGCATTCAAGGCATTTCATTGAATAAAAGAAGTTTCTCATTGACATGCATGATTTTCAAACAAAGTTACATTTAATACTACAGCTAATGACTAATTCTGTGCTATTTTCATTAAAAAGTCATAATTTTCACCATTAGAACTATAATCAATGATTCTTTCCCAGTGATTACCAGGGGTGTGACGAGATAACTTTGCATTCTGTATGTTGCTAATCAAAAGGCCAAAAATGTGAATTTCACAAATCATCCATAACCTTCCTTGGCTACGTTTTTGAGGGTGAACAGGTGAAGACATATCCTGAAATGATCAGAGCAGTTCAAGATTGGCCAGCTCCTAACGCTGGAAAGCAGAACTTCCTGGGAATTGCTAATTTTCACCTGATGCTTCAGCAGCGATTTCAGACTGCTGCTCCACTCACATCTTTCACATGTACTAAAAAGCTTTTTTCATGGTCTGAAGCAGAAAGCACCTTTTGTTAATTAAAGAAAAGATTCACTGCAGCTCCCATTCTTATCCATCCAGATCCTGCCTCCCATTTCATCCTCAAAGTAGATGCATCTTATTGTGGGGTTGGTACCATCCTATCCCAAAAGGTCTTCCTCTGATGGAAAATGGCCTGCACTTGTATAGTGCTTTATCAAGTCCGAAGACTCAAGAGCACTTTACACTACAATCATCAGTCACCAGTCATCCACTCATTCATGCACACTGACAGTGGTAAGTAAGCTGTGAGAGGTTTTCCTCTGATGGTAAGCATCACCCATTTGCATTCTTCTCAAAACGTTTTTCACATGCAAAGAAGAATTATGACATAAGTACCCGACAGTTGCAAACTTGCAGCAAATGCATCTTAAAAAAACATTAAGGAAAAACTTTCTTCTCTCAAACTTTCTTCTGGGCATCCAGCCAATGTCTTTACTGAGGGTCTGGTCCCATATAACTTGGTGGTTGACTCCTAGTGATCTGGTGCATTTCCGTTTTGTGGAGCGAGTTTGGGAGACATTAAATAGAAGGCATGGTAGCAGCCTATTATTGTGTGGACAGATATTAAGTACCTCTTGTACTTCAAATTTGCTAAGCGCCTGAACACCCTACACCTTTCTGGTGGCCATCCCTTAATAAGGATTTGCTGGACCAGATCTCTGTTTGTACCATCTGTGCTAGAAATAAAAGCTCCAAGAAAAGCTCTCCATCAGGTTTCATTCAACCTCTCTTCAGATGGTAAAAGAAAAAGAATGACAAGGCCTTGCATAAAGTTTATGCAAATCTATGATTCTCCTTGATTAGAAGAATTTCTCCCTGTGGCTGATCTTTAATAGACATGAGACTACTCAATTTTATTTGAGTCAGACTAGTATAGTAAAATATCTAAAGCGCTGTTCTCTGTATCTTTACAAACACTGCTGATACCTTAGTTACAAATTGACCTATCTGAAAGGACAAAAAACATGCTTAAATTTGGATCTGCCTGAAGCCAAAAGATTGATTAAACTAAACTGGATTGATTCAAGAATAAAAGTCTTTTTTTACCATCAAAGTGGTTAGATATCTGGATGGAATTTTACATATAGTGCTTCTATATCTAACCAGAATTAGAAGAATGATCATTATTTTGTCCAAAACGTTCTGAAATCTTCAGTTTTAACCAGCATTTGATTAGGGTTGTACTGAAAATATGGTTCAAAAATGTCTTCAAATTTGTTTTTGTGGATCCTGGTAGCAAATAAACTCACCACAAATGCCACTAGTATCCTATGCAGAGACAATTTAGGGCAAAGGCAAACTTGTCAAACAAGTTGAACTAGAAACCTCAGTGCACGGCACAAGTCAGTGTACGTCGGTACGATAGTCTGTGAAGTTTTATTAAAATTTTCCAACAAGTGTGTACAGGCCAAGCTTCAGCAGCACAGCTACAGAATAAAGTTCTTCTGACTGACAGTTTTCAAAAGACATTTTAATAAAAACTTTACTAGAGAGAACAGGCCTTTGCAGAAATCCCAGAGGGTGGGGTGGGGGATTGAGGGCTGGAAGTGTGGGAAGAAAGGCAACTAAAAGCAAGAGAGCATTTGGGAGTATTACTCTCAGGTTTATTTTGTAGGGTGTGAAAAAGTGTAAGAATGAAAAGGATGTGGGAGTGCCTTGTTTAACAGTAATGCTGTGCTGCCATACTGTCACATCAGCATACATTTACGAAAACAAAATTAACACAGACCATAAACTCATGAAGTTCTGAAAGGCTGAGCCATTTTTTTCTCCATGTGATCACACTGTAAATATGCACTCCTCACCTTTAGTGATAGATTGAGAACAAGAGAGCATGTTTCAAACAGGTGTTCCAGCATTGCTCTGAAAAGTCCGGCCTGTTTGTACTTTCTGAACGCTGGTAACACTTGCTTGAAATATGAGAGTGGCAAGAACATAAGGGCATGCATTTGTGAAATACATTTCACTCATAATGTTCAAAAAGACATTCTTCATGCAAACAGAGATTACTTAAAAGGCATCAGTCAGTCATTTTCTACCGCTTATTCCATAGTGGGTCGTGGGGGAGCTGGTGCCTATCTCCAGCAGTCTATGGGCGAGAGGCAGGGTACACCCTGGACAGGTCACCAGTCCATTGCAGGGCAACACACAAACAACCATGCACACACTCCTTCATACACCTAAGGGCAATTTAGAGAGACCAATTAACCTAACAGGCATGTCTTTGGAAGGAAGCCGGAGTACCCGGTGAGAACACACGCATGCACGGGGAGAACATGCAAACTCCATGCAGAAAGACCCCTGGCTGGGAATCAAACCCAGGACCTTCTTGCTGCAAGGCAACAGTGCTACCAACTGCACCACTGTGCAACCCTTACTTAAAAGGCATAGAAATTAAAACCTGGGTTTACTAACCTAGGTTTTTTTTTCTGTCATCAGTGGTTAATTTTAAATCACAAGAACTTCACTAATCCCTGTACTTTGTCAATGCATGCTTGGATGATTGGATTTTCGCATCAGAAACCGGATATAAAAAAATGAATTTTGGGTGTTCTTTTTTTGGTCAGAAACAGATAAACTGAAATCTAAATTGTTTGATTTTCTTTTAATTCTTAATGAAAACATAAAATCACTACAAGGAAAAAGAAAATCAGTCCATTTTTATCCTGATACTTCAGCTTGTGTTAGCAAAGCAAAGTATGTTTCAACTCGTGGCATCACTGCCCATACAGTATATTGCAGCATATATTTTCAACATCTGGTTCACAGTGAAATAAAAATGCCACCATTTTGTTTTAAAATTTTTATCCTCATCGAGACTTGTCAAAATTCTTGTTTTTGTGTTCTATGTTCATTTATTTTGTAGTATAAAAATATATAGACACCATTTGAACTGCACAGAGGAAACAGCTCCTCCCATATTAACAGCATACGATGGTTGTGAAATTTGTTGCCTGTCACAAATATTTTTTTTAAATCAAAAAATCTAACCTGTTTTAAACAGATATGCCTTAATTTTACACTAAAATGATTAAAATAATAAAAAATGTTTTCACATTGCTTTGTTTTTACATGAACAAAAAATGGGACATTTTATATTTCATGTGTTTGGACACAGCAGTATTTTAAAATAATTGTTTTCATATTTTTTATCCATTAATGCATATATACAATAGTATTAGGATATATGATAGCACTATCATTTATGCTAGCCTATTATCCTAGTATATTAAAATGCAAAATGAGGTGTGGAGGAATACAATAAAAAACTGGCAATTTTTTAAAATGTTTTCTTCCAATTAGCCACGAAATGTTTGTTCTCTGTTAAAGTTGCAGGGTTGCAGGTTCATCACTGGGCAACACAGACACAAACAACCATGCACACTCACACTTTAAGGGCAATTTAGAGTAACTGTGGGAGAAACCAGCTTGCCTGGGATTTTTATTTTTATTTTAAATATAAAAGAAAATTAAACCCAATTTAAGTTTCTGATGAGAAAAGCCAGTTTCCAAAATATGCACAGACCACCCTTAAACTGCATATTTCCTCTGAACACTTTGAGCTCTTTAAGCAAAGATCTGTCACTTTTATGCGTCATAGTTAAACTACAAATCCTTACCTAAACAGCAATGAAGTCCCTAAACAATAGAGAAGGGTTACAACGATGTAAGGTAAGCCATGCTGTTGAGCAGGTACTCGTGGAAGTTTTGTTACACCTGTTTGGAGATGATATTTGCCTTCAAAAAGACTGCAAAACATGGTACTCAGGTATGTTGCACAATCCCATTTGCCAAAAATATTGACTGTGTTTTATTATACAACATAATTAATGAATGGCATAATTTACAAATTTTAAAATAATGTGACCTTAAGAGAAAAGGTTCCATTAGCTGGCCTAACAGAGGCTTTAACTGCTTATTCCTTTAATACTGTGTTGCATGTTTTCATTGCTTTATAGCGTACCAAAGCAGTCCATTTGATATTGGCTCAATTTGGCCTTTAATATAAGAATTTATTTCGTTTGATTTGTTTTCTGTGTACTTTCTTTAAACTGCATCATATGTTTGTTGTTTACAACTGATACTGAGTCTCACTTTTTTCCAGTGCAACTAGTTGTTCCTAGAAGTCACCTAATCTTTAAATGGAGGCCGCATGCGTGCAACAAGTGTGAATTTGGTCATATAGCCTATTTGGAATGGGACCAAGTGGTGCTACCCTTTTCAGTCCTTCACATAGCTGTTAAGAAACTGAATGTTAAAGAGACACAGGGATTCCCCCCCGGCAGTTTGAGGAGTAAAACTGAGCTTGTTTTATGTCAACAAGAACAAGTTTGTGCAGAAGAAAAGAATGACTCATATAATTAAAATAAAAGTCATTTGACACAACTGCCAAGAAACTATTGACTGTGCCACAGAACTTGTAAAAACAAAAGTGGTTAGTTATTAAATTGTAAAGAAAACTGCACAGTTCAAAGGACAGATCTAATCACAGTTGACCCAACCATGCTGGGCGTTTCAGCAAATAAGAAAAGAATGCAAATGCACAGAGGGAATGAGAAGAACTCAGTCTGTTTTATGGGCTGTTGAAAATCATATTTATTCTTCATCTTCTTCCTCTGTTTCTTCATCTCTTATGTGGGGAACGGAGGTTAGCAGCAGAGTGTCGGCATGCACTTCTTCATCATCGGACTGGATCACTGGTGTGTCAGCTCCACCTGCACTGGTCACACTGGAACCAGATGATGTTGAAGAGAATCGAGACTGCGAGCCGCGGTAGACTTCTTTTTGCCGTTGCAGTGGTGCGCGATCCCTGTAGACAACCTCAGTTTCTTCATCCTCCTCATCTTCATCATCGTCCCCACAATCTATAACTAGGTGTACAACAACATGTTGGTATCAATTTTATGACACTTAGACTTCTAGAAGTATACATATTGCATCAGTATACTTGCAAAAGAGTCTAAAATATGACTGTGCTGTACTATTGCGAAGCTTTTGTCCCTAAAATATGTAATACGTTTTAAACTCTGGCTAAGGCATTCCAAACCTTTAATATTCTTCTGATGAAGCTATTCTATTGTCAATTTTAACATAACTGTGCTGAATATGATGGTGAAAATGAAAAAGAAAAATCAAAATGAAGTCTCTCTTTATCCCCACTAACAGATACCTAGGTTTTGGGTCAACCTGATACTTAGACCTGTTCACAAATTGATCCACCTTGATAAAAACACCAGTTATTTTTGAAGAAAAGTAACCCCAGAGCATGATGCTGTGGGTACGGTTTTCTTCTGGGCATATGCAGCTTTATTTTTGTACCAAAAATACCTTTTAGAATTGTGGCTCAAGTGTAAAATGTTGGTTTGATCACACTATAACACCTTTTCCCACAAGTATTTTGGCGATGGCACGACATTTTTTATTTAAAGTTTTTTTTGGGAAGGAACCATACCTCGTCTTCATCCAGACATATGACAATGCAGAAGAATACAATGAGCACCTGGCAGAAATACCTGCAGCTTTCGCTTTTGGCATTTTGGCAGTCTCCCTGACTAGGCTATGGTTTGTTCTTTCATCAGTTTTGGACAAACATCAAGTCTTCGTTGTGTTACTGTTGTCTCAACTGTTGTCTTAATAATTAACATCTTCACTCTTCCATAGTAAGAAAAAAAAAACATAGTTGGTATGCATATATGGTGCTGTGCATTTTTTTTTTCAAATCCAAATCCATTTTATTTATAAAGCAAATTTAACCAAAACATAGATAATAATAAAATAGAATGAAAACAATAAAGAAATTAAACATGCTAAATGTGACTGAAATGACTAAAATGAAAACAGAAATAAACCAACTTGCACTGTCAAAGCTACTGTTTTAGATTTATTATTTTGTTGTATTATTTGGTTAGAAAAATTAATGTTGTTGTCATAAGAGAGACTCTTATGACCTGTGATGAAAAACTATGGCTCCTAATGTTTCTATGTGCAACTTGGCAGTTTCACAGATCATATCTCTCTGTGCTCTCACCATTTTCTGAAGGACAATTCATTCATAATGCTATATATGCAATATCTATACACATAACTGCAAGTTGGCTTGGGTCTTGGGATGGGCACCGAGAGCTCCATTTGATTTATAAGCTCCCAGAGGGAATAGGTTGGGTTTGTCTCAAACAGGCGCAGTCAGATTCCATCAGTTGGGATCGCAACAGACTTGGAAGCCAAGCTACTGCTCCTTCTCTTTCTCTTATCTTCTTTGAGCTATAGCTCAGCAGTTTTTGAGCTGTGTCCTTCTTAGACTGGGGAAGCAGTTTGTCTGCTGAGAAGCTTTAGATTGGTTAAAACCATTAGTGAAATAACCTGCTGGGTGGCAGGATGCTGAACATACAGCATGTTTTTGAAACTACCTACCAGGGGCCATAATGTTGTGTCTGAACACTGTATATCAATGTATTTGTGAAGTTAAGCTAATTGGTAGCTAAACAATTATTTTGTTGTTGTGCACCTGGTAGCGGAGAGGCCAGGGCTCCTTCATCACCAACTGAGCCTGAGTTGAGGAACACATCAAGGGCTTCTTGATCTGATATGTCCATCAGATCCATCTGTTCCAGAGTGTCCACATTCACCTCCATAGAAGAAATACTGCCTATGGGGGCTGCATCAAATCAGTAAACAAAAATTCAAATCCATATGTAAAACATAAATATGCAGACTTTTTAAAGAAAATATACTGTTCTTTAAAATCACTCATACCTCTTGAGCTTTTTTATATTTTCTCATGCTGTTACTAAAAACTTTATTGTGTTTTCTTTAGGAGTGGGCACTTTTATGTGACAAACCAACACAAAGTAGTGTATAATTGTGAAGAAGTTGGAAAATGGTACTTGGTTTTCCACATTTTTGCCATTTGCATGTGTATTCATCACCCTTTTCTCTAAATAAAATTCAGTGCAACCGGATGCCCCCGAAAAATATCATATTCTTAAATAGAGTCCACCTGTGTGTAATTTAATCTCTGTATAAATCTAGCTGTTCTGTGACGACCTCAGAGGTTTGTTACAGAACTCTAGTGAAAAAACAGTATCAAGAAGACCAAGGAACAGATAAAGTTGCGGAGGAAGTAGATCTAGGTTGTGAGGTACCATTAATCAGACAAGCATTCAAGACACTGATTGTAACTTTGGAGGAGCAGCAGAGATCCATAGCTATCAGCCAATTACTAGCCATGTACTCCACAAATCTGGCGTTTAGGAAAGTGTGGCATTGAAAAGAAATAATTGCTGAATGAAATCAATGAGAAGTCCTCATTGCACTTTGTCACAAGCTACAATATGTAAGAACCACACCAAAAAGGTGAAAGTGCTCCAAACTATGTCATATTCAATAAACTACAATATTATTGAAAAGTTCATTTACTGAATTTCAGTAAATCAATTTACTAATTGAAAAACATTATATAAATTTATTACATACAGACTGATGTTTTCAAGCCTTTATTTTAGTTAATTAGAATGATTACCTACTTGAGGCTAAAATCTGTGACATTTAAGATTAGAATATCACATAAGACCTATCAAAATGTTTAAATACTAAATTGTGGGCTTAATAAAAAGTATGTTTATTACCTGCTTAAATGTTATTTTTCAAATGTGCTTTTAATCTGACAAACAGGCCTCATTGAAACACATATTTACATTAATTGAATATGACTATATTTGGTCTTCTAACACTGCACATAACCCTGAACTCACATGTCCCTGAGTAAAACACAGTGGAGGCAGCATCATGCTGTGGGGATGCTTTTCTTTAGTTGTAAAAGGGAGGCTGGTTAGAGTTGATACAAAGATATCTGGAGCTGTTAGAAAACAAAACACTGTTAGAACGCTGCCAATTGAGAACAAGGCTAAACATACAGACAGGGCTACAGTGGAATGGTTTAAATCAAAGCATATCCATGTGTTGGAATGGCCCAGTGAAAGTTAAGTCCTGAATCCAACTGAGAATTTATAGAAAATGTATGACTAGAAAATTGCTGATCACAGATCCTCCCTGTCTGACTAAGCTTCAGCTATTTTACAAAGAAGAGTGGGAAAAGCTGGTAAAGAGATACTCCAAAAGACTTTGATCCAAATGACTTGAAAAATGCACTCCACATGTTTTGGATTTTTATTTATAAAAAACATGTACCCTTTAACTTAATAGTTATGTACCATTTTGTGTTGATCCATCACATAAAATTCCAAAGAAATTCATTGAGTTTTGGGGTTGTAATGTGACAAAATATGGAAATGTTCAAAGGGTAAAAATACTTTTGCAAAACACTGTACTTGTACAACCTATAAACTATAAAATCATATGGATTTATATGCAGTGACTACTTATAAATATTTGAAGCAGAAGAAAGTATTTAGAAAATTTCTCTTTTACTTAAAATTAAGATTAATTTTGTTGAGGAGTAGGCAATGCTCACGTTTCCTGCAGTCGACCTGTAGATGGGTAGAGGGCAGGTGGTTTTCCACATCATGCTGGTAGACGTCTTCAAAGAACCGTTGCCTGTCCCTTAGCTTCATATGCTGAGCAGAATCATTATCAAGCAAATTCTGGGAGTTGTCCTTTTCAGCTGAGCATCAAACAACAAAACAGAAAAGAAAGACAAACAAATACTCTTCACGTCTTTTAGTGGTACACTTTTTTGTAAACCTTTTTTTTCTTTGCAACATAAACCTTTTTTTGACAGTTAGTGTGAAATAGCTTATTTTAATCTGACTTTAATTTTATTTTGTTTTCTTCACAAAGGAGTAAGCTAAAGACCATAATAATTATCATATCTTCTTAAATTCCTCTGCCTCCTACTGTGACATGATTTGGCTTTGGCCAATTATTCAAGACGACTAATTATCAACATTGGGTGTGTCTGTTTTCAGTGCGTGACAAGGTTTGACGAGTAAAGATGTTTGTGGTTAAGTGATGGTGTTGTTCTCTATTTCAATGGAAACTGATAGTTCCATTGAAATGTGTGGTCACTAAAAATCTTCCCATCTCCTTTTGAGTCAAAGAACAAGTCCAGCCATTTAATAGAGTTGGTTACGCTTTATTTTACTGCCACACCTTTAGTCCTTTATGTTAAGTCAAAAAACGATTTTGTTAAATAAGATGACAACATTGACTATAATGAACAATATGATTACAAGGTAATTGCCAGTTTATTGACCTGTACTTTGGAAATCGATAATTACCTTTACATATATTTATAACTTGCTGACGCTGAGATGAGTCAGTCCTATGGGAAGAAACTTGTGCCATCAGAAACTGAATTTGAATTGCTCTGACTGAAATTTTTTATGTAATTTGAAATTAAATGCATTGGTTTGAAAATGAATTTCGCTAAACTGAAACAGAATTTTATGGTCTGAAACTGAATTGATTTGCTTTTAAAATGTATTTTGTTGTATTAAAAATTCATTTTGACTACTTTCACTTTCAGGTCTGTAATTCAATTTCAGTTCCAAAATTCAGTTTAATTCAGATTAATCAAACACAGATTCATCGATTTACGTTTCACAACAGGTTAAACTTCCTTCACGGCATGTTGAGCTGGAGCAGTGCAGCGTTAATGAGTTTGGCGGATGTCAATCACCGAGTCAAATGAACATCTACAGGTCCTTCTCAAAATATTAGCATATTGTGATAAAGTTCATTATTTTCCATAATGTCATGATGAAAATTTAACATTCATATATTTTAGATTCATTGCACACTAACTGAAATATTTCAGGTCTTTTATTGTCTTAATACGGATGATTTTGGCATACAGCTCATGAAAACCCAAAATTCCTATCTCACAAAATTAGCATATTTCATCCGACCAATAAAAGAAAAGTGTTTTTAATACAAAAAACGTCAACCTTCAAATAATCATGAACAGTTATGCACTCAATACTTGGTCGGGAATCCTTTTGCAGAAATGACTGCTTCAATGCGGCGTGGCATGGAGGCAATCAGCCTGTGGCACTGCTGAGGTCTTATGGAGGCCCAGGATGCTTCGATAGCGGGCTTTAGTTCAGCCAGAGTGTTGGGTCTTGAGTCTCTCAACGTTCTCTTCACAATATCCCACAGATTCTCTATGGGGTTCAGGTCAGGAGAGTTGGCAGGCCAATTGAGCACAGTGATACCATGGTCAGTAAACCATTTACCAGTGGTTTTGGCACTGTGAGCAGGTGCCAGGTCGTGATGAAAAATGAAATCTTCATCTCCATAAATCTTTTCAGCAGATGGAAGCATGAAGTGCTCTAAAATCTCCTGATAGCTAGCTGCATTGACCCTGCCCTTGATAAAACACAGTGGACCAACACCAGCAGCTGACACGGCACGCCAGACCATCACTGACTGTGGGTACTTGACACTGGACTTCTGGCATTTTGGCATTTCCTTCTCCCCATTCTTCCTCCAGACTCTGGCACCTTGATTTCCGAATGACATGCAGAATTTGCTTTCATCCGAAAAAAGTACTTTGGACCACTGAGCAACAGTCCAGTGCTGCTTCTCTGTAGCCCAGGTCAGGCGCTTCTGCCGCTGTTTCTGGTTCAAAAGTGGCTTGACCTGGGGAATGCGGCACCTGTAGCCCATTTCCTGCACATGCCTGTGCACGGTGGCTCTGGATGTTTCTACTCCAGACTCAGTCCACTGCTTCTGCAGGTCCCCCAAGGTCTGGAATCGGCCCTTCTCCACAATCTTCCTCAGGGTCCGGTCACCTCTTCTCGTTGTGCAGCGTTTTCTGCCACACTTTTTCCTTCCCACAGACTTCCCACTGAGGTGCCTTGATACAGCACTCTGGGAACAGCCTATTCGTTCATAAAGTTCTTTCTGTGTCTTACCCTCTTGCTTGAGGGTGTCAATAGTGGCCTTCTGGACAGCAGTCAGGTCGGCAGTCTTACCCATGATTCGGGTTTTGAGTGATGAACCAGGCTGGGAGTTTTAAAGGCCTCAGGAATCTTTTGCAGGTGTTTAGAGTTAACTCGTTGATTCAGATGATTAGGTTCATAGCTCGTTTAGAGACCCTTTTAATTATATGCTAATTTTGTGAGATAGGAATTTTGGGTTTCCATGAGCTGTATGCCAAAATCATCCGTATTAAGACAATAAAAGACCTGAAATATTTCAGTTAGTGTGCAATGAATCTAAAATATATGAATGTTAAATTTTCATCATGACATTATGGAAAATAATGAACTTTATCACAATATGCTAATATTTTGAGAAGGACCTGTAGATGTTCATTTGACTCGGTGATTGACATCCGCCAAGGACCTGTATAAGAAGCGTCATGTAAACAAATGATTGTCAAACAGCAACACTTATGCTACCTGTAGCTATTAGCTAAACATGCCAGATTAGCATAGTGTTACGTCGGTCTGCGTTTCTCTTGCCCTTACCTCAGCGTAACGTCTGTTGCCTAGCAACCGTGTTAGCGTGAAGCGCAGAGCTGTGAAGCCGAACAAATGGTGCCTGAAGGTTAATAACGCTGTCTACTGTAATACTGTCTACATGGTTTTTATTTACCCTTTTACATGTTGCTGATGGCTTATAATGCTGTTTTGTTTTAAAATGTTATTGTTCTATGATCTTGTTCATTATTCAGCCATTTAAAATGTTGAAAATATATATTTTTTCTGCGCATAGATATAAAAATCTAACACTAGATAAAATACATTGATGACAAATACCATTTGTTTAATTTATTTGTAAAGCTTTCAACAACTTAAACGCTAACATATTAATTTTAGGAACAAAGTTTAAATCAGTTTATTTACAGAGCATAATAATTATTATTATTATTAAAATAAATAAACGAAACACTAATATTAGATTTCATCTGACTGAACTATTTCTGTCTAACCTCCACCCATTGGGGAAACCCAGCGGGAGTTTGAAAACAATGTGCCGGGAGTCAGCTGTTCTCTTGGGGTTTAGCTCACCTCAACCACCTGGTCAGCTGAGAGCTGGCGAGGCGAGCGGCTGCTGGGGCAGCGGACGAACACATCGGTGCAATTATGTAATTAAGCGATATCTTGATAAACTGATCAGATATTTTAGGTTTACACAACTACATTCTCCTCTAAAAATATCGAAAAAGTTCAGTTGTTTCACAGAATGCGCCATATATTCAATTTTATTCCCAGCTTTTTTCTGTCCTCTGTCCTTTCCTACTTCGGTTTGAACAATCTACTTCGACCCGTAATGAATCATGGAATAAGGTGGGACACGGAGGATACAGCGGACCCATCTTTCAAATCCGGGGAAAAGGACGCATTTGTTGGAACCTTGAAGATTGGACAGCATTTGTCGCCTCATCCAGGACGTTATCGGCCTACAAATGCGTCCTTCAAAAGAACGCAGTCCTGAATTTGGACACAGCAATAGTGAATGAGATCCATGAATCAGTAAATCTGTGTTTGATTAATCTGTGGCTTCAAGAACCCGGATGTGTGACACAAAAAAAAAAAGGAATTTTGGAGCTGAAATTGAATTTAATACCTGATAGTGAAAGTAATCAAACTGAATTTTCAATACAAAGCAAAGCAATTTTCAAAGCAAACAAATTCAGTTTTAAACAATTATATTCAGCTTCAGTTTAGTGAAATTAATTTTCAAACCAATGCTTACACAAATACAGATTCAGTCTGAGCAATTCAAATTACGGTTCTGATTGCACAAGTTTCTTCCCATACAGTCCTTTCTTTTGTTTTTCACAGGACCAAGATATCTCACACTGGTGGTAGTCTGACCTCTAGTGTTGATCAGTAGTTTTACACTACTAGTAGTTTAAGATTTACTTGACAGCAAATTTAGATTTCAAATCTGTTTTATTTCTGAGTCAATAAGTGTGTCAATTTTATTTTGTATATTTGTAATAGGAAATATATTATTATAAGAATGAGCATCTGTCCCAACTGTAAGCCTGGCTAACACGTTGACTTTCATCAAGCCGACAGGCTCTGATTGTGAAAGCACGCCGTGTCCTCCTCAGCACACGCTGTGACTCTCCCCTGGGCTCCTCCAGCTGTCACTTTCACTTATGTCACCATTGTTTTGGGTTGTTTAGTACATGTACATGAGTTTAAATCTTTTTGTTCAGCTAGTTTAAATGTGTAATTTTGCTTTCACTGCTAGTTTGTCAACCAATGTTTTTGTGTATCAAGCATCTATGGTTAACTAGTTTACATGATGCCACGAACTGCTAAATGCATCATGCACAAAAAAGCATCTTGGTAGTTTTTGGCACCATTGTTCTCCTGTTGAAATCCATCTCTTGTTGAGCATATGTCACCCAGCTTTTCTCTTCATGGATGGCTCCATCTCTGGAGAACCAGCTTGTCAATGTGCCAGTCACTCTTCGGCTGCCCTGGAGGCGTGTGTGTCCACTGTCAGCCACTAAACATAACCCTTTATTCTGTCATTCAAACTGTCTCTGGAGCCTGAAAAAAAAAAACTGTTGTATAAAGTCTGTGATGTTTCAGCAGTTTGTGGAAATCTTGACATAAACGTTTCTGTTGTATTAAGTAGAAACAATTAACTAGACATGCCTGGAATGACACTACTTAGCATGTAAATATAGCAGCTAGATGAACTGAGTATTGCTACATAGGGATGGGAGAATAGTTACAGGAATGAGGTTAAATGGATCATTCTAAGAACAAATTTTACTCCAACTCTCCTTGGACAGAATGTTTTTTTCTAATATGAACATGTATTTCAGAATTTATTATTTAATTAATAGTCTGGCTCTCTTTACCATTATGAAATTGTTGAGAGGGTTAGATAATTTTTTTCCTGTTTCTTTGCAGAAAGTCTAGCTCGTTCTCATTGCAAGCGTGACTCCTTCAGAGCTGCACCTTGTCACAGATTCTTTTAGTTCATGGACAGGATCTCAAGGCATTAAGGCTTGGTTTGGGACCTTCAGGGACTCATTTTCGCTTTTTGCATATGAAGTGATTCTGTTGGCTTCCTCAAGCCACGACCTTCACTGTGCACTGGAGAACATAACAACCGAGTGTGAAATGGACAGGATGAGAGTCAGTTCATTTAATGTTTGTTGCAGCACTGGTGGCCTTTATTTTTCTCATTGTTTTTGACAGTAAGCTGACAGAAAATGGGTGGAAAGAGGGGAAAGACATGCAGCAAAAGTGGCCTGGACCAGGAGTACAATCTGCGATGGGCTGGGTTGCAGATTGACGCCATCATTTTCAACCGGACAAACGGGTCTATTACTCCAACCAGGTCAGGGGTCAGTCTATTCCTTTAACAGGAGGAGTGATGGTAAGATGGAGTGGGAGATGAATAGATTTTGGCTTTATTAGCTGTGATGCAGGCATTGCTTCAGTCTGTTGTGTTGAGGAAAGAGCTGAGACAAAAGTTAAAGGTCTTGATTTATTTGTCTGTCTACATTCCGACCCTCACCTATTTTCAGGTGTCATGAGCGAAAGATCAAGATCTCGGAAACAATTGGCTGAAACATGCTTCCTCTGAAAGGTGGCTTGGCTAAACCTTGGAGATTGGAGCTCCATCATCAGGGGAAGATCAGAGTGGAGCCCTGTTCCTCCACATGAGTAGAGGCGGTCAGGCCATCAGATCAGGATGCTTTTGGGTGTGTCGGTAGAGGAGACCATCAGGCAGACTCAGAACAAATTGGTATGACTAGAGGAGAGAGGGATGACGATAGGTTTTCCTTGTTTGACCTGTTACCCTACGACTCAATCACTGATAAGCAGACGACAATTGGTGTATGGTTGCCATATTTTAACAGTGGTTGCCATATTTTAACAGTGAAAATAGTTTTTTTAAATGCTTTATGTAATGTTAAATAGCAAGAAAAAATCTAGGGATATCCATCAAATGATAACTTGTAACTGACTTCCTATGGGAAGAAACTGGTGCCATCAGAAACGGAATTTGAATTGCTTAGACAGAAACAAAAACACAAAGTTCAGGCGGGCAACCATGAGGTCGTCCCGAGCAGGCACAAAGTTCAGGTGGGCGCCAGAACCTGCAACACAGAGTCCTGGGCGATCGGCGGCGAAGGCGTGGAGGCTGAGGACAGAGGCGTGGAGGCGTAAAGTTCGTGGTGGCCAGCAGCGGCGAGAACCTGCAGTTTGGTCAGGGGACCGGCGGCGAGGCCAGAAGAACTCACAAAGTAAGGTGTCCGGAGGTCTGCGGCGTTTCCTAATCCGCGACGGAGACTTGGGCCTGGCGTCCAGCTTGGAACCAGGCAGGAACCGCAGAGACTTGGGCCTGACGTCCGGCTTGGACCCAGGCAGGAACCGCAGAGATTTGGGCCTGGCATCCAGCTTGGACCCAGGCAGGAACCGCGGAGACTTGGGCCCCAAAGACAGGAGTCTGGGTGACCTTTGGAGCCAGCGGTCTGGTGGAGGAGGTTGAAGCAGACTTGGGCGGCACAATGGCGGCGCTCTGGAGACATGACATGGACTGAGCTGCTGCTGCTGCACTGCTCTGACGTGGGCTGCTCAGTACCAGCTCCCTGGAGACCTGATGTGGACTGAGCTGCAGCACCATGTGGGAGACCTGGCTTAGACGGCTCAGCTGCAACGCTCTGGTGGCTTGGCGTGGGTGAAGGTGGACGGCAGTAAAACTGCCTTACTGCCGTCTCGTAATCCTCCTCCATCTGCCTGATTCTCTCCCTAAACTCAGGAGAGGAATACAGAAGAGAGGTCCTTCTGAAGCTCTTTATCTGGCAAGCATAAAACCTTAAATGCTGCTCCAGCTCATCAGGTGTTGCCTTAAAACACCGGGCTGGAGCGAGCGAAGACGGCATGGGCGGGGCTCCAGCGAGCCCGAGAAACAGTACTGTGGCGGACAAAGACACGGGATTACTTGCTGCAGTCCTTACGTCAGCTGGCAGGGAAACCACCACTCCAGACGTCACAGCAGCGGACCGGAATGCAGACAAGCAGGCAGCATGATGATGAAAAAGATTTAATGAACAAAAAACAAAAACTCACACACAGGAGGAGACAGGAACCAAAATAATAAACAGGCAGGTGAGACAAGCATGGCATGATCCAAAACACAGGTGACATGATCTGAAAATGTTTCCGTGATGAGTAACTAAACAGGTGTGTATTTATGGAGCGTGAAACATGTGGAGCAAGGAGACAGATTATCTTAGTGCAGGTGAACCGAACAAAGTTAATTGACAGACAGAACACAACGTGACAGGAGCAAAACAGAAATTCAAGGATACTGACTAATAGAAACATAACTAGAAAAACATGAAACTAAAGCATAACCAGATCCAAAAACCTAACTTGACAAAACATGAACTAGAAGACAAAAACTAAAGCATGACCAGGAAAATAATAAACAGAAGCATGATTCAAAACCTTAACTGTGAGAAACATATAAGGAAACTCCTGAAACCAAACACCCCCAAATCATAACAGAATCTGTGTAATTTGAAATTAAATGCATTGGTATGAAAATGAATTTCACTAAACTGAAGCTGAATATAATTGTTTAAAACTGAATTTGTTTGCTTTGAAAATTGCTTTGCTTTGTGTTGAAAATTCAGTTTGATTACTTTCACTTTCAGGTCTTAAATTCAATTTCAGCTCCAAAATTCCTTTTTTTGTGTCACACATCCGGGTTCTTGAAGCCACAGATTAATCAAACACAGATTTACTGATTCATGGATCTCATTCACTATTGCTGTGTCCAAATTCAGGACTGCGTTCTTTTGAAGGACGCATTTGTAGGCCGATAACGTCCTGGATGAGGCGACAAATGCTGTCCAATCTCCAAGGTTCCAACAAATGCGTCCTTTTCCCCGGATTTGAAGGGTGGGTCCGCTGTATCCTCCGTGTCCCACCTTATTCCATGATTAATTACGGGTCGAAGTAGATTGTTCAAACCGAAGTAGGAAAGGCCGGAGGACAGAAAAAAGCTGGGAATAAAATTGAATATATGGCGCATTCTGTGAAACAACTGAACTTTTACAATGTTTTTAGAGGAGAATGTAGTTGTGTGAACCTAAAATATCTGATCAGTTTATCAAGATATCGCTTAATTACATAAATGCGCGATGTGTTCGTCCGCTGCCCCAGCAGCCGCTCGCCTCGCCAGCTCTCAGCTGACCGGGTGGTTGAGGTGAGCTAAACCCCAAGAGAACAGCTGACTCCCGGCACATTGTTTTCTAACTCCCGCTGGGTTTCCCCAATGGGTGGAAGTTAGACAGATATAATTCAGTCAGATGAAATCTAATATTAATGTGATATTTGGTTTATTTATTATAATAATAATAACAATTATTATTATTATTATTATGGTCTGCAAATAAACTGAAAGTTAATATGTTAGTGTTTAAGTTGTTGAAAGCTTTACTAATAAATTAAACAAATGGTATTTGTCATCAATGTATTTTATCTAGAGTTAGATTTTTATATCTATGAACACAAAAAATATTTTATTATTATATTTATTATTTTAAATGGCTGAATAATGAACAAGATCATGAAACAATAACATTTTAAAACAAAAGCCATCAGCAATATGTAAAAGGGTAAATAAAAACCATGTAGTTATTTACAGTAGAGACAGCGTTATTAACCTTCAGGCTTCATTTGTTCGGCTTCACAGCTCTGCGCTTCACGCTAACACGGTTGCTAGGCAACAGACGTTACCCTGAGGTAAGGGAAAGAGAAACGCAGACCGACGTAACACCGGCGGCACACTATGCTAATCTGGCATGTTTAGCTAATAGCTACAGGTAGCATAAGTGTTACTGTTTGACAATCATTTGTTTAAAATTCAGTTTCAGTGTAGCGGAATTCATTTTCAAACCAATGCATTTAATTTAAAATTACACAAATACAAATTCAGTCAGAGCAATTCAAATTCATAACTTCCTCTGAACAGACGTGAACAAAAATATTAAAAGACCTGACTCAACCTCTGTCATCCTACAAATACCTTTATGCACCAGAAGAACAACGCAACCAAATCACTGCATGGCATTTAGCCTATCAAAAAAAAATCATTCATTAAGACACATGCTGTTTTGGGAGACCTGTCTTCACCTAAGAAGTCCCTGTCACATCATGATCATGAGGCAGGAGTGAAAAGTTTAAAACAAATAAAGCCATCACTAAAGGCTGTTACTGCATACACAAGGCTTGATGATGATGAAACCACACAGTTATGTAAACCTCCCTTTTGCCTGTTGGCTTCTGTCTCTCTCTGTGACTCCTGCTTGCCATCTCTCTCTGCCCATGTGTCTAAAAATCATACTGCATTACTCAAGATGAGATGACCACTGGTCATGTCCAACCCACACGCAGGATCAGCTGTGTGCCCTCATCTGCTCATCTCTGCGTGGGCTGATAACATATATGTAAAAGACTGACTCATCTACATAACCTCTCCGCTTCCTTTCTTTCTGCAGTGGAGGGCCTCTAGGAGGTCTCCATGCAAATTAGCTGAGATTGCATTTATACTATTCTCTGTGAGACCAAAATGGCTTTCTTAGTCTTGATATGGGGGAATCCCTCGCTTTCGACATTAGGTTTTAAAGAACCAACTATCTTAACAGTTCTGTTTAAATCAAATGTATATTTCCACTTTCTAAGTATCGCCCACAGTGATGACTGAAGCTATGTTTTCCAAGAACCACTTGCAGCAAAGTGTAACAAAATAATTTTGATATAACAAGGCAACCCATTGCACATAGGGTGCTGTCTTACCCTTTAACCAGGCAAAAGAACACAGCACATGTGGAAAGGATATACTATAGAGTTGTCAGCGACTAGAAAACTGCTGTAACATAACTTTTGTTTTGTTATGGAGGTTCTTTCCTCAGGATACTAAGAGACATAAAGGTAAAAAAAGGAAAACAATGTACACATATACAAATGGAGAAATTAAAAGCTTAAAACGCATTGTCATTATCTCAGATTAAATGCACAATCTGTCTGTTACATACAGTATAACCCACTACAATGGCACTGTTATAACCACTGGCAGTGCATAAACAGCTTATATACAAACTTTAGTTGAGATGGAGGCCATGGATAAATGGTTCATGCCACAAACTGATGTTAAATTTGAAGCTTTACCTAATTTTACCTTTGAAAATCCCATAAAACCCCCTGTTAGCTCCCACTAAACTATCATTGCTTAAGTCTTATTGTTGCATAACACAAGCACAATCCTTAAGCTGCATACCCTTCAGTACCCTGGAATGGACTCTTACCCTATTGTAGTGTCGGACAATATTGCTCACATGCTTGTTTGGCTGGAAATGTATCCCGGACTCTTTCATTGGCTGAGTTGCCAGGGAGAGCAAAATTAAGAAAGGATGAACAGAAAGACATTTCTCAAAAGGAAGCAGAACATGGTCATGCAATCGTAGTCAGCCATATGTTGGTCCTGGTATAAAGTAACTGTAGTGTCAGTGATTTGCAAGAAAAAGCTTTAATGTCTGCCTGCCTCAGCAGGATAGTAGCATAGAGTAAAACTAAAGGGGTGAGGAAATTCTTGCTATCTTTGCACATTTGCTTTGTTTTGAGAACCATGCAATTTAACCAAAGTAATTTTGATTTTCACACAGATTTTTTCTTTTACATACATTTCTGGCCAGAGAGTCAAATACACTCGTCATTGTAATGAATGTCAGGGATGTCAAGGAATTTTACATAAAGAATGTAATGGATAGGAATTTTGTCTATTTCAACCAGGACCAAAACAAAACATAAAGATTCTAATGTATATATATACCCAGTAGTATTTTGATAAATGCCCCTGAACAAGTTTCCCCAAAACCAGGATCTTTTTTAAAGCAATAACAAGCTTCTAAAATAATTTCTGACCACTCCTCCTATGAGAAACAGTAGAATCGGTAAAGGCAAGTTTCAGGGGTGGTAACCTCTGTCCACAAGAGCTGGTGTCCTGCACATGTCAGCTGTTTCCCTGTCTAAATGACAGTCTCTTTAGCAGACTCCTGCAGATTGGCTGAGAAGATAATTTACTGATTTGGACGAGGTGTTGGAGCTGGGACACAGCTAAAACTTGACATTGGCTCTCGAATACCAAAGTTGCACCTTCCTGTTTTAGTTTGTTGGTTTTTTATCTGCCACCTTTATTAAGCATTGTCCATTAATTTTTAGTATGATTGAAACTGGGGAAAAAAAATAATTTAAAAGCCTGATGCTAGCTTGCTCTTTGTATCCTAAAACCAGTTTTGATGTGTGTTTATTATTCCACCCACTTTATGTAATGATCCAGGACCACTGGCAGTAAAACACACCCTCAGCATGACGTTACCACCACCATGCTTGACAGTTGGTACAGTATTTTTAGGCTTGATATCCTTGCCTTGATTTTTCCAATCATTCTTCTTGTTCACTGAAGTGAACTGGTGTTCCAGCAACTTCCAGTTCATGGAAGCCTTAAGCTTGAGTGATGTTTGGGTTTTTTACGAACATCCTAACCAGTTTGTTTTGATTTAAGGGGAATAGTTTGGGTTGTATGGTTCAAACAGAATTGGTAACAAAAGTGTAGCAACTTTCCTAATGACATTAAACAACATAATTGAGAAGATGTATATATTTGACTCTGTGTGGATTAGAGAAAATCCACAGTAAACTCAACCAATTACACTCCTATTCAATAAATAAAGAATAAGCATTCCAAGGAGGCTCATTTGTCATATTAAAAATACCTTTTGAAAATACATAAGCAGGCTTTCAACATACTTTTCATTAAGACCTTATTTCTGCATTAAGAATTTTGTTTTTACTGGTCTGATGTAATATTTTGATGTTAGATGTCAGGTTTTCACTAGCTGTAAGCGGAAAATCCTCATAATTAAGAAAAAGAAAGGCTTCAAAACATCTGTCTGTGTAGTTGATCTATATAATGGGGTTTACTTGGTCAGTTACTGAAATAAATTAACCTTTCAATGTAATTCATTTTTTTTCAATATGACTTTAAACCATTTTAAAACACATTACAAATAGTTCCCCCGCTGCTCAATTCTACCAGTGCAACAACCTCTGTATTTCTAAATACCTGCAATCATTGTCACTTTAGCACAAATGACCTCCACTTTTTACTGTACATAAGTGATTTTCTTTTATTTATTTATTTTCTTTATTTTTATTTTATTATATTATTACTTCTTGTTTTTGTTTTTGTTTGATTGCAAATTTTTTGGTAACTATCTGCACCTTACTTCAGTCAGACCTGGAAAAAGAATGATTCAAATGCACGATTAAAAGACCAAACTGAATATGACATTCATGCCCACGATGACTGCATATAAACTTTTCACTACTGAATCACTTAAAGATTGAGCATCGTTTCATGTAAAGGAATTTAAGTCAGCATGAACTAATGAGTTATAAGTGGGAGGGCCAAATTGAAGCTAAACCACATGATTTTATTTTTCATACCTATGATCTTAAATACATCTCAACTCCAATAACTTTATTTTTTACTGCAGTGTCCTGAATAATCCGCACTGCTTCTGAATTTTTGCAATCAAGGATCAAGAAACACATCTTTTTACTTTTGAGTAGCTATTTTCACCCACCTTCTGTTGTCTGGACACATTATTTTTCTCTTTTCTAGAATGAAAATATTTCAACTGTTTCATTTGGTGCTGCAGTTATACTTCGCTCCTTGGCACTAAACCGAAAGCAGGAAACAAATGTTCCTATTGAATCTGTGTCACATGGCACAGCATTCAGTTCCCTTGTGGCAAGTGGCTAGAAATCCCATGATTTCTCTGATTCCAGCAAACCCACAAGTGGGGAGCTAATGTGTGTTTGAGAAAGCTGCTAAGGCTGTTATGCTGCATGGCCACTTTCATCTGACAGCCCATCTATCTCCTCCCTTCTCCTGCTCCTTCTACTTCCCCTCACCTCCCCCCTGGGATCCCAATGATTGTGTCACCCATCTGTACTGTTACGCATTTTTGAGAAGTTACTACCCTTATTTATTGAGTCAGGCGCTCCTATTCTGCACGCCTCGTAGCCACAAAAGTCCATCAAACATAAATCATTCATGAGTGAGATCACTGCACCGCAATAGTAACCTCCCCCTCGGCTACCCCCCACATATCCATAAACCTACAGCCACTTCTCAGAGAGTAAATCAAGTCTGGCCAATAATGCTGTCCAGTTTCTTTCTTCTGTAACCAGCACACACCATGGTGGCAGCCTGCATAATACTGCAGGAAGCATAATCTGAAGACGGGAATAAAATGTACACGTGTAGACATTTCTACATGTGACCATGTTTACTGTCTTGAGCATCACCCTGAATGTGCTCCTCATTGTGTCATCTTCAGCCTCCTAATGTTTATGCTTTAAGTGTCTGAACTGATTTGGGTTTCCCAGGCCAGTCCTATTCCCAAAGCCATAAAAGCATTTTCCTAAAGCTAAATACAAAGATAACCTCCAACCGTGCCCACTGCTCCCTTTACAGGTCAGTCAAAACAGGGCTTTCGGGGGCCCAGACCAGATTTATTTCTCAATTTTGTTGTACTTGTGACAATGACAATAAAGGATATTCTGATTCTGAAATGATCTGGGTGAAGCCTTTATACATTACTGCTTCTACTTCTGCATATATATTTCATCAAAAAAGCAAGTTGGAAATCCCACGCACTCCATACTTCACTAAAACAGTTACTCTAAGGGAATTTATTATATCACAAAGAAAGGCAGTGTCTCTGCACGAGGGAGGTTGGGATTTACAGTCTTCATATAAAGATCTTCTTTGCTTAAGTTTTGTCAAGCTTAAAGAAGTCCTTCTTATCCCTTCCCACTGATTAAATCTCATTTGCATTGACATTGTTGCACCACCATCAAGGCTGTCAGGCTAATGTAGTCACATCAGAGAAGGCTGGTAACTATTATTATCACTTTGGACAATAAACCTTTTTCTATGCTCCTAATGAGAGCTGAGAACAAAGGGATAATTAGGAAGCAAAAGGATAAACTTACATAAGTACTTTTTGTTTTTCTGAAAATAATGAAATCATTTATTCTTTGAGTTCAGATTTTATACCAACGTAGCCTTGGGACAATTATACAACACTAAATCCATGTCAGTTATAATATAAGGATAACGATATCACAGTCAGTATTAATCAAAAGTTTTACTATAGCACTTGCATATTTTATTTAATTATTTCTAATGAAGGAGACAAAGCTGTTCAAATGATTACATTTTCAAGACTTGTTTTTATCTCAATGTGTTCAATGTATTGTTTTAAAAAAAGGCTTGAATATAATTTCAATTATAATGTTGCAACAGTGTAGAGTAATGACAGTATAGAGAAGATGCTACTTCAGATCAACTTATCACCACTTTGTCTGCTGCTGCACTTATAACAATGTAAATGCTATATTGGTTACTCACATGCCAGACGCTTGTTGTGGTTTGTCGAGCCAGCAGATGACATGATCCAGTGATTTGGGGCTGGCTGAAGACTGTTTACCTTTGACTGAGTGTGTATTTTTTTCTCCTGTCAAGGCTCCAGGATAGAATGCTGGTGCGAGAGTAGTAGATGGTCATCTAGTCACTGCATTTCTTCTGACTTTGGTGCCTTGAACCGTCACTGATAGTACCCTCACATTCCCCTTTATCTCTCTTTCTTCTTCCCTGCTCTGCCTTTTTGCTGTGCTCGCTGACTCCCTCCCTCCCCCTCTGACTGATTAGCTGTTTTTTCCCCAGGTTTTCCCTCTACTGCTTCTAACTCTCATCTTGGCTGCCTCGCCAAGTCTCTCTCACACACTCACATACATACTGACACACACACACACACACTTATTCACTCTGTCAGACTGGCTAAGTAGGGTTGTAAGAAGCTGTACAGCTTAGATGTGATTTGTGTGTGTGCGTCTGTGTGTGTGTGTTGAGAGGATGAGTGAAGCATTGTGGCCTGTACCAACTAATGACTGCGGGGGTCAGCAGGATCAGGAGGAGGTTTTTATATAATATTGAGGGGTAAGCCATTTTAAACATTTTTTGCTTTGCCTAACATTTCCACTGTTTTTCTAAATTTGCTGCTGATTAAAAATAAAGTGTGGTATAAAGATTGACAGGAAAAACTTTACATATGTTAATCATATAATGCATTCATTACATTTTTCTAATATTATGTATCATTTTAATGAGGTCTTCTTCCTGGAAGTTTGATTTTATATAAGTTTCTTATAATAGAAATGCAATTATTTGCAGATGTAAAACAAGAGAAGAATGATAAATGCAATACTATTCTTGAACACGTGCTACCATGCTTTTAGTTCCATTTTCACTTTTTGTTTTCTCATTTGACACGCTGCTTTGGTTTCTAGTTTTAGGAAAAACTACAGAGCCTTGGATGAGGATTAATAATTCATTAACCTTTTCACATTTTGTCACATTACAATCACAAACTCATAATTCCCATGGTGATACATGGTGATGGCAGCACAGACAGGAAGGTTGGTCAGGGGTGAAGATTTATGGAGCTAAATACAGCGCAATCTTTGAAGAAAACGTGTTAGAAGCTGCAAAAGACTTGAGTTTGGGATGGAGGTTCACCTTCCAGCGGGACAATGACCTTAAGCATACAATCGGATCTACAGTAGAATGGTTTAGAATAAAGCATATCCAGACCTAAATCCAGTTGAAAACAGAAAAAAACAGAAAACAGATATATACAATTGCTCTCTGTCCAAAAAGAATGAACGCGAGCTATTGTGCAAAAAACAATGGGCAATAATTTCAGTGTAAATACTTACAGGTCCTTCTCAAAATATTAGCATATTGTGATAAAGTTCATTATTTTCCATAATGTCATGATGAAAATTTAACATTCATATATTTTAGATTCATTGCACACTAACTGAAATATTTCAGGTCTTTTATTGTCTTAATACGGATGATTTTGGCATACAGCTCATGAAAACCCAAAATTCCTATCTCACAAAATTAGCATATTTCATCCGACCAATAAAAGAAAAGTGTTTTTAATACAAAAAACGTAAACCTTCAAATAATCATGTACAGTTATGCACTCAATACTTGGTCGGGAATCCTTTTGCAGAAATGACTGCTTCAGTGCGGCGTGGCATGGAGGCAATCAGCCTGTGGCACTGCTGAGGTCTTATGGAGGCCCAGGATGCTTCGATAGCGGGCTTTAGTTCATCCAGAGTGTTGGGTCTTGAGTCTCTCAACGTTCTCTTCACAATATCCCACAGATTCTCTATGGGGTTCAGGTCAGGACAGTTGGCAGGCCAATTGAGCACAGTGATACCATGGTCAGTAAACCATTTACCAGTGGTTTTGGCACTGTGAGCAGGTGCCAGGTCGTGCTGAAAAATGAAATCTTCATCTCCATAAAGCTTTTCAGCAGAGTGAAGCATGAAGTGCTCCAAAATCTCCTGATAGCTAGCTGCATTGACCCTGCCCTTGATAAAACACAGTGGACCAACACCAGCAGCTGACACGGCACCCCAGACCATCAATGACTGTGGGTACTTGACACTGGACTTCTGGCATTTTGGCATTTCCTTCTCCCCAGTCTTCCTCCAGACTCTGGCACCTTGATTTCCGAATGACATGCAGAATTTGCTTTCATCTGAAAAAAGTACTTTGGACCACTGAGCAACAGTCCAGTGCTGCTTCTCTGTAGCCCAGGTCAGGCGCTTCTGCTGCTGTTTCTGGTTCAAAAGTGGCTTGACCTGGGGAATGCGGCACCTGTAGCCCATTTCCTGCACACGCCTGTGCACGGTGGCTCTGGATGTTTCTACTCCAGACTCAGTCCACTGCTTCCGCAGGTCCCCCAAGGTCTGGAATCGGCCCTTCTCCACAATCTTCCTCAGGGTCCGGTCACCTCTTCTCGTTGTGCAGCGTTTTCTACCACACTTTTTCCTTCCCACAGACTTCCCACTGAGGTGCCTTGATACAGCACTCTGGGAACAGCCTATTCGTTCATAAAGTTCTTTCTGTGTCTTACCCTCTTGCTTGAGGGTGTCAATAGTGGCCTTCTGGACAGCAGTCAGGTCGGCAGTCTTACCCATGATTCGGGTTTTGAGTGATGAACCAGGCTGGGAGTTTTAAAGGCCTCAGGAATCTTTTGCAGGTGTTTAGAGTTAACTCGTTGATTCAGATGATTTGGTTCATAGCTCCGAATGACATGCAAGAGACATTAAGGACATCCTTCAATCAAACGAGGTGTGAAAATTTTGACAGGTGGGCTGGGACATCCTAGGGCGGGAGTTCCGGTGGCTGGGCCTTCCTGTGACGTAACCGTATATCATCATTAATAGGATGTTGTCATTAGCCAGATATCATCATTAATCGGATGTTGTCATTAGCCGGATATCATCATTAATCGGATGTTGTCATTAACCGGAAGTTGTCATTACAAGGAAGCGAATCTTTCTAATTGTATGTTTTTAGATGTTTTTTACATCTAAAAACAAAACATGTAGTTTCTCCACTTTAAAAGGTCACTCAATTTAATGCAGGCACATCACACGAAATTCTGATAAGAAGAGAGAACCTGACAGATTGTAAATTCATTTTGTTTTAACACAGGGGGTTATTTAGATGCTATTTAGAAAAGAAGGATGAATTGGCTTCTGTTGTAGAGATGATGTAAAACAGAGAAACCAATGAACTGAAAAAAATTGTTATGAGTGCTCAGCATCCTGTTTCCAAATTAGAAATGGATTCTACAGCTAAAAGACTTTGTTTGGAATCATGAGAGACTCCATTTGGTAAAATGGATGATAATTTTACTTACCTTAAGCTTTTCTTTTTTTCATCTTAGAGCAATAGTTATTGATGATTTAGAGAAAACAGTTTTCTCCTCATTCCACGTGGGAGCCAGAGGTTGTAACCAGTATGTCTATGTAAAACATAACAAGAAAGTGAAAAAATAAAAAATAAAGGTTATAAAATCCTCAGACATGTCACTGTTTATTGAATTAAAGCAGACAACTTGTGTATTGTCTCAGACAGTCTTCACACCAACTGTAGTCAAAAGTAATCAAGAGGAAAATAGCACTTTCCTGGCTATAAGTCTGGAGCATTGTCTGACAATACACATCCACTGTTTAATGAATAGATGGGCAGACCTCTAAACATCCACAGGTGTGCATTGTCTCAGACAGTCTTCACACCAACTGTAGTCACAAAGTAATTAAGAGGAAAATAGCACTTTCCTGGCTATAAGTCTGGAGCATTGTCTGACAATACACATCCACTGTTTAATGAATTAACGCATCTGCGCTGTTGCTGAGGTGTCTCGGGGGGTATGGCCAAGGGGCGTAACTAAGCGCGCTAATAGGATTTTGTCATTAGGGGGCGAATCTAGAATCAACAAATTAAAAAAACAGAGGGGCGTTCTTCATTGTTTGTTTTAAATACTAGCGGAAAACGCAACAATTTACCTGCAGCATTCGCTGGAAAAGAACGCTTGTTGAACAATGGTTAGAGTTAAGAGAGTTTTTTATCACACCGGGGAGAAAAGCAAGATGTGCCAAGATGATGAACAACCATCTACATCATCTATTTCCTCGTCTGAGATACCTATCGGAATTCCTATCGTAACATACTCTGCAGATGATGATTCAACTTCACCAACAACAATGGATGAAAAACAGGCCTCAGGTCAGCTAAGACGTACATCTCTTCTGTGTGAAACCCCAGTAACCGTCTACAGGCATACGCGCCGTGAAATGGATGCCCCAAAGAAATCAACATTTCGTTCGACACTCTGCAGGAAGAGTGGTCTTTGGAACCATATGGACTGAGCGGTAGCTGGGGGTATATTTTAATGTACGAAATAGGAGAGCTCTGCCTGTATCAATTGGATCAAGACGAGGTATTTAATGGATCATTGGCTCTGTGTACTCTCACCCACAACGACTGGGCTGTGTTACGGCTGGCAATCCCACACCTTAACGATAACCCTGAATCAGTCTCAGTGTACGAAAGGGAGGATGAAGATGAAAGCTCTCCTCGACCAGCAAAAAGGATGAGAATGTGTCCTTCCGATGTTGAAATAGCTGCGAGAGAACCTCTCTTTAGTGCAGTGTGGGGGTCAAAAACCACAGCAAATGGCCGCTGGTCTTTTCAGGCAAGCAAACGCAAGAATAACCAGACGACCCCCCCCTCAGATCTGTTTGTGTTGGAGGCATTCAATCAGAACTGCGGTGTATTCAAGACTGTGCTGGATCTACCGTATGATGCTTGGGTTGAGAAGATGAATGAAATTGGACAGCGTCTTTCCAACCTTTTCGAAAACTCACGCTGCTGGATTGATGTTATGTCAGTGAAAAGAATCCTGACGTTCCCTGCTGTGGATCTAAAGCCCACCCTCTTTTGAGGACCCACCCTCTTTTGAGGACCCACTCCCCTTCTTGAGGACCCTCCCACCTTCCTGCGCTATATATCAGGGTCTAACTGCGAGCTCACAGACTCTTCTTCTTCATAACGGCGGGCGGCAGACCTTGAGAATGTATGGAGCGTACGGGAAAACACCATACTGGGACCTCTACAGCCAGCAAGAAGAGACCGTCTTCTCTCCTGATCATGATGATAAAAGCTTCAACACCGGGCCGTATCATCCACCTTCTCCAGACCTCTACTCACCAGCCGCCTCATCGTCGCAGCTCTTTGAGTCCCTATTCAGTTCAGGGACACCGACAGGATACAACCTCAGATCATATCATCCGCCTTCACCCGGCCTCTATTCACCACTATGCGTGGCTGAGTCTGTACACACAGATATCCAACCTGAAGACAAGAGGGTGATTGTGGAGGACGAGGCAACCATCAGCTACTCACCCTCCCCACAAACTCCAGACCCGATACCTGCCCCTCAACCTTCACCAGAGGAGGAGGAGAGTAATCAGGGTGATGACATTGACGGCTGGATCTCAAGCGCTCTCATCAATACGGTGAAAACAGCAATACTTCATTTATTCAACATAACCTGTTTGAACTATGTCAAAGAAACCTGTTATGGGTGCATTATGGGAGCCAACGACAGCACCAGTGCCTGGAGATATTGGAGGAGGAGTATTACCAAGTCAACTTTCAACGCATCGTGCGACGACTCGTAAACCCCAAGCTCCTTCCTGCTATTCGGAAACTTCTGACACTTCGACGCATACAAGCAGATGACTTCAGAGTGAAAACGATTGCTGAGACGGTTTTATATGAACTGAAATCGGTACAAGGCTTCCATAGTGCAATCACTGATATGTACGATAAGATGAGCGGTAATGATTGTCTCAAGCAGCTTAACTCTGTCTCAGAGTGCTACGATCCGATCTCAGATGATTGATGACTTGTTTTGTCTTTTCTGTATTCTCTCTCAGCTTTCTACTGGTATACATATATAACAGTTTTTTTTTTTTTTTAAAGATTGCAATGTTTGAATTGATCTTTATTATCTGAATGTGTTTTTTTTCTGTTTCTCTATTAAATACGGGTATAAAATAAAAAAAAAGAAGTATAAATATACCCTCAGGTGTTTGTTTTATTCATTATTTAACAAGTAGTCATCAGAGTGAGCATAAAACTGGGATGTCTGAAAGAAGGATCATGAAAAATGTATATTACAACCCATCAAATCCTGGAAGTTTAGGGGGTTTAGAAAGGTTGAGGAGGGTTATACAAGATGAAACGGGGAAGAAGGTAGCGGTTGAAAAAGTTAAAGATTTTTTATCGGGAGAAGATACCTATACTCTACATAAACCTGCAAGAATAAAGTTCCCGAGAAACAGAGTTTTTGTCACCAGACCATTGAGACAGTTCCAAGCCGATCTCTGTGACATGCAAGCTCTGGCCAAGGAAAATGACGGTTACAATTATTTATTAACAGTCATTGACATCTTTTCAAAGAGGGCGTATGTACGTGTTTTGAAGAGGATAACTGCTGCAGAGGTGCTAAAGGCTTTTGAATCAGTTTTTAAAGAAAGTCAGGTCCCAAAAAAACTTCAGACTGATGCAGGGAAATAATTTTTTAACAAGAAATTTAAGCTTCTAATGGAGAAACACGGTATTGAACATTTTGCCACAGCAAGTGAAGCAAAAGCCTCTGTGGTTGAGAGGTTTAACCGTACGTTAAAAACAAGGATGTGGAGATATTTTACTGCTTACAACATCCGGTGGTACATTGATGTCCTGCAAAATTTAACTAGAAGCTACAACCACAGCTACCACACCAACATTAAGATGAGCCCAATGGAAGTGACCTCAGAAAATGCCTTTCAAGTGTTTCAGAATCTGTACGATGTGACCTCCAACAGATATTGCAGGGACTCAGTGACAATGTTTAAACAGGGGGATCTTGTCAGAATATCCAAGGTACGTGGAGTGTTTGACAAAAAATACAAACAGAGTTTTACGGATGAAGTGTTTACAGTGTATGAGCGGATACCCCGATCTCCTCCTGTATACAAACTCAAAGATTTGGATGGAGAACCTATTGAGGGTTCTTTTTACGCAGAGGAACTTCAAAAAGTAAAAATATTTAAGGACAAGATGTATCAAGTGGAGAAAATATTAAATCAACGCACCGTCAAGGGTGTCAAACAGGTTTTTGTACGCTGGAAAAATTGGCCTGAGAAATTCAACAGTTGGATCAAGTTTGATGAACTACGAAACGTATAAAATAGGTGTGTACTAAAACCTAATGATTCATACAGCATCATGGAACGCAAGGCAGAGGATGACGGTTTTTACATTACCCTTCCCTCTAATGCTAGCATGGAAGTGTTTAAAAATAATACCAGTTCGAGTTTCCGTGTAAATTTAGCTCAACATATTGATTTAGAAGGCCAATGGATGGTTGCATTAGTAGAGATTTCATACCCTCATACATGGCATAATTTACCGGATTATGATGCCTACTTTGAATGGAGGAAGGTTGGCAATGTGGAGATCAATACGCAAAGGATCAGAAGTGGCTACTATAACAGCGCTATTCAACTCGAGACAGAGATGGAACTGTTTTTCAAAAAAATGAACTCGGGTATCCGCATTAAATTCAGCAAAGTTCAAAAGAGATTTGCATTTCAAGCAAGCGGTCCGTATGAAATACGCTTCTTCAACACTCTGGCTTATATGATGGGCGTGAAACCAGGGGAATGGATTCATGTATCTGAACCAAAACTGGCTCCTTTTCCGGCGGATATAAAGGCTGGTTTCTATCACTTATACTGTTACAGCGACGTGGTCAGCCCGCAAATAGTAGGCGACACTTTTGCACCTTTACTGCGGACCGTCGAAGTACAAGGCGACTTCAGTGATATGGTTACTCTGACGTTTAACCCTGCCCACTACCTTCCAGTTTCCAGAAGACATATTGAAAATATCCATATAGAAATTAAATCGGACCAAAATGTTCCTGTAAATTTCGTCTATGGTAAGACCATCGTAAGACTACACTTCAAACCGGTGATATCACAACGTAGCCTGAGATAAATTTTATTTGTATAAACAGAGATATATATAACCTCTAAGACTGATTGATTATCATTCATATTACCCTGGTCCTTCAACACTGCATCAAGCAGGCAAGAGAGAACATGGCACATCTAAGTCTGAGACGTGATCCAAATCGCTTTGTAAATTACTATGTAAGTCAATCAGGCGGTAATCTGCCAGGGTTTTATGGGGCCCCGGTCATGTACGGACGCGGAATCGGATCATTATTTTCAAAATTATTCTGCTTCGTATCCCCTCTGGTTAAAAAAGGATTTGCTATTGCAAAACCCCATCTTAAAACGGCTGCATCAAATATCGCTTCGGATGTCATTGGTAGAGCCGTGAGTAAAATGAGTGGTTCTACACGCACCGAAGGTCAAGAAGGTTCAGGAATTATGGTTTTATCCAAAAGACCCAGAACAAGACCCCCTGGTGATCGTTTAAGGACAGTTAAAAAACAATGACAAACGCGAAAAAGGAGATCAGTTGGAGCTTACAAACGAAGAGGAAGGAAGTCATCCGCATGTTTTGATACATTTACATAATGGCTCTTTTACATAACAAATCATCAGAGTGCACGCTGGCAGAGTTGGACTTTTTTTCTGCCCCGATGACGCAGCTATCGATTGAAGATAAAATTTACACCGAGATCCAGCCTTTATCAGCAATCACCGATGGAGGCCCGATCGAGTTTTTCATTCCGGGAGATGGAGAAAAGTATCTAGATCTCAACGATACGCTGTTGCATCTCAGAGTGAAAAACTCGATCGGTCCTCCATCGGTGATTGCTGATAAAGGCTGGATCTCGGTGTAAATTTTATCTTCAATCGATAAAAAATCTTTAACTTTTTCAACCGCTACCTTCTTCCCCGTTTCATCTTGTATAACCCTCCTCAACCTTTCTAAACCCCCTAAACTTCCAGGATTTGATGGGTTGTAATATACATTTTTCATGATCCTTCTTTCAGACATCCCAGTTTTATGCTCACTCTGACGACTACTTGTTAAATAATGAATAAAACAAACACCTGAGGGTATATTTATACTTCTTTTTTTATTTTATACCCGTATTTAATAGAGAAACAGAAAAAAAACCACATTCAGATAATAAAGATAAATTCAAACATTGCAATCTTTAAAAAAAAAAAAAAAACTGTTATATATGTATACCAGTAGAAAGCTGAGAGAATACAGAAAAGACAAAACAAGTCATCAATCATCTGAGATCGGATCGTAGTACTCTGAGACAGAGTTAAGCTGCTTGAGACAATCATTACCGCTCATCTTATCGTACATATCAGTGATTGCACTATGGAAGCCTTGTACCGATTTCAGTTCATATAAAACCGTCTCAGCAATCGTTTTCACTCTGAAGTCATCTGCTTGTATGCGTCGAAGTGTCAGAAGTTTCCGAATAGCAGGAAGGAGCTTGGGGTTTACGAGTTGTCGCACAATGCGTTGAAAGTTGACTTGGTAATACTCCTCCTCCAATATCTCCAGGCACTGATGCTGTCGTTGGCTCGGGTGGTTCGTAATGCACCCATAACAGGTTTCTTTGACATAGTTCAAACAGGTTATGTTGAATAAATGAAGTATTGCTGTTTTCACCGTATTGATGAGAGCGCTTGAGATCCAGCCGTCCATTTCATCACCCTGATTACTCTCCTCCTCCTCTGGTGAAGGCTGAGGGGCAGGTATCGGGTCTGGAGTTTGTGTGGAGGGTGAGTAGCTGATGGTTGCCTCGTCCTCCACGATCACCCTCTTGTCTTCAGGTTGGATATCTGTGTGTACAGACTCAGCCACGCATAGTGGTGAATAGAGGCCGGGTGAAGGCGGATGATATGATCTGAGGTTGTATCCTGTCGGTGTCCCTGAACTGAATAGGGACTCAAAGAGCTGCGACGATGAGGCGGCTGGTGAGTAGAGGTCTGGAGAAGGTGGATGATACGGCCCGGTCTTGAAGCTTTTATCATCATGATCAGGAGAGAAGACGGTCTCTTCTTGCTGGCTGTAGACGTCCCAGTATGGTGTTTTCCCGTACGCTCCATACATTCTCAAGGTCTGCTGCCCGCCGTTATGAAGAAGAAGAGTCTGTGAGCTCGCAGTTAGACCCTGATATATAGCGCAGGAAGGTGGGAGGGTCCTCAAGAAGGGGAGTGGGTCCTCAAAAGAGGGTGGGTCCTCAAAAGAGGGTGGGCTTTAGATCCACAGCAGGGAACGTCAGGATTCTTTTCACTGACATAACATCAATCCAGCAGCGTGAGTTTTCGAAAAGGTTGGAAAGACGCTGTCCAATTTCATTCATCTTCTCAACCCAAGCATCATACGGTAGAGCCAGCACAGTCTTGAATACACCGCAGTTCTGATTGAATGCCTCCAACACAAACAGATCTGAGGGGGTCGTCTGGTTATTCTTGCGTTTGCTTGCCTGAAAAGACCAGCAGCCATTTGCTGTGGTTTTTGACCCCCACACTGCACTAAAGAGAAGTTCTCTCGCAGCTATTTCAACATCGGAAGGACACATTCTCATCCTTTTTGCTGGTCGAGGAGAGCTTTCATCTTCATCCTCCCTTTCGTACACTGAGACTGATTCAGGGTTATCGTTAAGGTGTGGGATTGCCAGCCGTAACACAGCCCAGTCGTTGTGGGTGAGAGTACACAGAGCCAATGATCTATTAAATACCTCGTCTTGATCCAATTGACACAGGCAGAGCTCTCCTATTTCGTACATGAAAATATACCCCCAGCTACCGCTCAGTCCATATGGTTCCAAAGACCACTCTTCCTGCAGAGTGTCGAACGGAGGCCTTTGTACCTTGCATAGGTAATATGTTGATTTCTTCGGGGCATCCATTTCACGGCACGTATGCCTGTAGACGGTTACTGGGGTTTCACACAGAAGAGATGTACGTCTTAGCTGACCTGAGGCCTGTTTTTCATCCATTGTTGTTGGTGAAGTTGAATCATCATCTGCAGAGTATGTTACGATAGGAATTCCGATAGGTATCTCAGACGAGGAAATAGATGATGTAGATGGTTGTTCATCATCTTGGCACATCTTGCTTTTCTCCCCGGTTTGATGAAAAACTCTCTTAACTCTAACCATTGTTCAACAAGCGTTCTTTTCCAGCGAATGCTGCAGGTAAATTGTTGCGTTTTCCGCTAGTATTTAAAACAAACAATGAAGAACGCCCCTCTGTTTTTTTAATTTGTTGATTCTAGATTCGCCCCCTAATGACAAAATCCTATTAGCGCGCTTAGTTACGCCCCTTGGCCATACCCCCCGAGACACCTCAGCAACAGCGCAGACGCGTTAATTCATTAAACAGTGGATGTGTATTGTCAGACAATGCTCCAGACTTATAGCCAGGAAAGTGCTATTTTCCTCTTAATTACTTTGTGACTACAGTTGGTGTGAAGACTGTCTGAGACAATGCACACCTGTGGATGTTTAGAGGTCTGCCCATCTATTCATTAAACAGTGGATGTGTATTGTCAGACAATGCTCCAGACTTATAGCCAGGAAAGTGCTATTTTCCTCTTGATTACTTTTGACTAGGGTTAGGGACAGTTTCTGGACAGCAGTCAGGTCGGCAGTCTTACCCATGATTGGGGTTTTGAGTGATGAACCAGGCTGGGAGTTTTAAAGGCCTCAGGAATCTTTTGCAGGTGTTTAGAGTTAACTCGTTGATTCAGATGATTAGGTTCATAGCTCGTTTAGAGACCCTTTTAATGATATGCTAATTTTGTGAGATAGGAATTTTGGGTTTTCATGAGCTGTATGCCAAAATCATCCGTATTAAGACAATAAAAGACTTGAAATATTTCAGTCAGTGTGCAATTAATCTAAAATATATGAATGTTAAATTTTCATCATGACAATATGGAAAATAATGAACTTTATCACAATATGTTAATATTTTGAGAAGGACCTGTACAAAGATGGTAGAGACAACCCCCAAAAGAGCTGTAGCTGTAACTGCAAGAAATGTTTGACAAAGTCCTGAATCCAGGGGGGCTGAATACAAACACATGTCATAGACTGACCCACAGGTTAGTCTATCACAGGAATTCAATTCACATACATTTAACTTTGCAGCTTTGATGTGAGAAAAATGTGAGTTCAAGACGTATTGAACAACCATTTGTTTATTTCAGTTAGTATGGCCTTATCCTGTCTCTGACACAAAAATTTATATCTGTGACAAAAATGTCTTTGGAAAGAAACTGGGTTTACATGTTCATTCTGAATATCAAACTTCACCATGTATGTTTTTTTTTATTATTTACTGGGTGAACTTGGTTTTATGTTCTGTGCTTGCTGTTGCTTTCATCTGTTTTAGGCACATTGATTAAAACTCATCATATAAAACATATTATGCAACTTGACATGTTATAATGAGACACTTTAGTTGAACAGTCTGAACACAAGAACAGTGACTTACTGTAAGTCTTTCTCCCTTGTTGGTGCAATCGTAGAAAATATAAATTAAACATGTGAAATACAGATCAAAATGAAGCATCAGTCAGAAAATAAGGCAGATTTGCTCCATGCTTACTGTAAGAGCTGTGCCGCCACAATCCCCTTTAAACATAAAGTATAACTGATACTCTGTAAGAACTGTTTGTAATTGTTTAGTTTTCATATAATTAAAACACATTTTCTATCCATCTCCTTACAACTTTATTAGCATTGCTTTTAGTATTTCATTTTAAATCCTTTTGAGCACTCTCGATGTGAGTTAACATTACAAGCAAATTTACAGTATGTTGTAACGCCAGTTATTGGGTGTAATCGTTATTTAAAACATTAAGTTCAGTCTAAAAGCATATTATTATATTGACCTATACCAGTCTGAAAAGTTATTTTTTTTATTTTTCCTGCAGGCCTCTTGTCTTCAAAGCAGCCCAGATAGCTCTAAGCTGAAAGCAAATAGTCTGACAGATAAAACAGAATAGGATAGGATTCTCATTTGTTGCAAATCCCTTTCATTATTTAAATATAACTATTAACGTCTGTCCACAAATTAAATGGCAATTTAATCTGAGCATTTTTATGTATAATTTCTAAAAAAGATATTAAAAAAACTTTGACTTCTGGAAAAGAGCAGTAGAGAAACCTCATCATGCAATAACATTCACATCTGCCAACCTGCTGACTGATTAAAAGGTAATTTGCCCACTGACATTTACTAATGCCTTGATAGCATTTAGATTTGATGATTTATTAGCAGATAATGTGATGAATTATGTATCAGGAGCAGCTAAGGCTACCACTCAGTTTGATCCTGCCACATACATTTACAACTACTTAAGTCAAGTTTTCCAAGTTCTTGTTGTTCTTTAGTTATGAAAATTCGATTGATGAAACAAAGTCGCAAACTGTTGTCAAAAAAGCATTAACAACATACAAACGATTTTTAGTCACAAAAATATTCTGAATTACAATTGCTCAGGATTTGAAACAAACCAAATCATTCCAGAAAACAGTTTAACGGTGGATGTGCAGCACTCCATAATTGTTTAGTGTATTATATGCATTATAGGTGATGCTAGCATAAGCAAAATACAGGGGTTGGACAATGAAACTGAAACACCTGTCATTTTAGTGTGGGAGGTTTCATGGCTAAATTGGACCAGCCTGGTAGCCAGTCTTCATTGATTGCACATTGCACCAGTAAGAGCAGAGTGTGAAGGTTCAATTAGCAGGGTAAGAGCACAGTTTTGCTCAAAATATTGAAATGCACACAACATTATGGGTGACATACCAGAGTTCAAAAGAGGACAAATTGTTGGTGCACGTCTTGCTGGCGAATCTGTGACCAAGACAGCAAGTCTTTGTGATGTATCAAGAGCCACGGTATCCAGGGTAATGTCAGCATACCACCAAGAAGGACGAACCACATCCAACAGGATTAACTGTGGACGAAAGAGGAAGCTGTCTGAAAGGGATGTTCGGGTGCTAACCCGGATTGAATCCAGAAAACATAAAACTACGGCTGCCCAAATCACGGCAGAATTAAATGTGCACCTCAACTCTCCTGTTTCCACCAGAACTGTCTGTCAGGAGCTCCACAGGGTCAATATACACGGCCGGGCTGCTATAGCCAAACCTCTGGTCACTCATGCCAATGCCAAACGTTGGTTTTAATGGTGCATCCAATGGTTCAAACATTGTATCCTGAAGGCGGTGCCGTGTATCAGGATGACAATGCACCAATACACACAGCAAGACTGGTGAAAGATTGGTTTGATGAACATGAAAGTGAAGTTGAACATCTCCCATGGCCTGCACAGTCACCAGATCTATATATTATTGAGCCACTTTGGGGTGTTTTGGAGGAGCGAGTCAGGAAACGTTTTCCTCCACAAGTATCACGTAGTGACCTGGCCACTATCCTGCAAGAAGAATGGCTTAAAATCCCTCTGACCACTGTGCAGGACTTGTATATGTAATTCCCAAGACGAATTGACGGTGTATTGGCCGCAAAAGGAGGCCCTACACCATACTAATAAATTATTGTGATCTAAAACCAGGTGTTTCAGTTTCATTGTCCAACCCCTGTACATTACCCATTTCAAAATTGGTTTTGAAGGGTTAAAATGATCATTATCCTAATGGAACTCACAGTTGTGTGCAAGTTTCATCTTTCTAATAGAATCGGATAGTTGGTGGTGCAACAACAGTTTCATCTTTCTGATACATAAAACGAAAGGAAATTGGTTAGGATGTTCAAAACTCCACAGAGACATTGATGTCTTGAAAATCAACAGGGAGTGAGAGGGAGTGGCCAAGCCATAATGAACTCAACAGCTAAACAACTTTGACACAATTAGGCTAACACAAAACTGGTTTTGTAAAGGATAAACCAGGCTGATGTTAACCTGATGGAGAGCCCCTGACTTTAACGCCATCGGTCTGTGGCAAGAGACCAATATAAATGATGGACCTAATTTTGACCACGTTTGGGAAAATCCACAGTAAATTCAAGTTTGTGCAATCAAGTCCTGTTTATCAAAATTACTGACGCTGTGTCTTAGTCTACTTTGAAAAAGCCATTTGAAAGCCATTTTGTTTCTAACAGTGGAATAATACGTAATAATCCATATTTATTTAATCATAATAATATGAATATGCTTTTGTATATATATTTAGGGGGTCTACTCAGTTGTTTTCCATAAAGTGGAGCTTGTGGACCTGAGATGCCTTCTACCCATCGTAACAGTAAAGTTATATCTGCAGTTATATATGCAGGAACAGGCTAATTGGCACTTAGCATCATGGTCCTGACTTCAGTCCTCCCAGATAAGAGGCTTCTAACAGGCAATTAGATCACATGTCAGCTGTAAGAGGCTGTTCCAGCCTAATCTTGAATGTTATGCAAAATTCTACCCAAACTCCACAAGGAGAACAAAAAGAACAATGATATGAGGAAGATACAGGGCTTGATCTGCTTCATTTTGTTGCTGTGGTCAGGATAAACTATCATTATTTCCTCAAACAGAGTGAGACTTTTTTTTCCTTCCGTCAGAATAAGGTTTAACAGATGTGAGTCAACATTGACGTCTGCTGGTGAAAGTTGAGTATTGCAGTCTGGTTCACATCTGAGGAACTTAGGTGCAGTAAAATGATTCCCGTAGAAATCATTTTAAGAAAGACCAACACCATACTTTAAGTGCATTAGTAAAACACAATATAAATAAGCCTTAGATTTCATTTAATCCTGATGAGCAGTTTATTAGATTTCATGTACTGATAGACAAACTGAGAGGAAATTGTTATCACGTGTGAGATTTGAAGTTCTGGTTAAAAAATCTCCGAGGTTTAATTCATTCAGGTGAACAAAAGGGGATTTCCACAGACTGTTCCTGGTTTTGTGTGCATATTAATGAATATGTGTGTGAGTGTGTTGGTGGTGTGTAAAATGTGCCTGTTGCTCTTTCAGTTTTATCAGAGCTGGCTTCCTCTTTGAAACTGTGTTGTCTCAGTTTTCTGCAGCATAGTCTCTGATGTGGTTTGTGAGTCATACTGTGGTAAATACACACATTTGTGCATGCACACAAACAAAGTCACACATTTATTCACTGATACACACACACACACACACACAAAGACAAGCACAAACACACAGTATTCCTGGTTACTAGTTAGTACTCCCTGCATGCTACTTTATGTTACACTTTGCGCTTTAAAGCTGTAAGCATGCTGACTTAAATGGCTTAATACTTTTTATCAAGTAAATTCCACAAAGCTGAGCCTCTAAGATGGATCAAAGTTAATGTCTGCGCAACAACGCCACACTGTAAAGTCAAAGCCCTCAAATTTTATTAAAATTATTGCATTGTGTTGTGTGGGGATATTCTGGGGGTCACCATGGCAACAGACATTAAAGTGCCATGCGCAGGAACACGCAAACCTGCCTGCAAGTGTTCCAGCTTGTGGATCTGGGCGTCCCTGTTCAACAGTATCTACATGCTACATGTTGCCTTTCTGTCAGGACAGAGAGGCAACAGCAGCAGCAAAGCCTTTTTTTTTTTCAGAAAGAGGAGCATGCAGCTCTGTCAAGGTGTTAATTAGCCATTGTTGGCTTCAAAGTTGTCAGGATTGGGTTTGCTTTAGCTTTGAATTGCACAACCTTTGGTGTGAAACAGATTTTGGTCTCCAAAGATTTCTTGCAGAGTGCAATATAATGAGCAGCAGCGTAGAATAAATACAGCCACAGCACTCAGTACTCTCTGATTGTCCTAACCAACAGAGGGTTCTAAAGTTACATCAGCATGTTATATCATTAAAAGTTTCACCCAGCAATGAACTTTTTGTTTTGATCATCTCAGTTCTGGTATAAACTGATTTTTAAATTTGCAGTACAAAAGAGATGTAAAAGTCTAAAAACTAATTTAAAGATGACAGCTGTGTAAGACAAGAAAATTCTTATTCTACAGTCCTTAAATGCATTTGTTGAGAATGATTTGTTTTTGGTAACAGTAGGATTTGTGTTAATAGATTTACATGGGTGTGAGGTTTTTTTTTTTTTTCTTTTTTTCTTTAGTGTCTAAATGAGATGTAGTGACTCATGTTGAGAAAAGCAGCAGCCTGGACCAAGTGACTGACAGTATCATTTTGACTCAACTCTAATGATATACAGCAGCAGAAACTCAGGATTTTGCTGTGGACATTAGTCATTGTGAGATTAAAAAATGCTAACTGAACACAGAAAATTGTTTAGGTGACTTGTGAATATAAAAACCAACTATTTGGGGTCTTTCATGTCTTTAGAAATGCCAGACCATGGTATTTCAGTCAATGATGAAGTCCAGTTTAATTTATTTAAATACTGTGTCAAAACGTGTTCATACCACTTGAACTTTTTAACGTTTTGTCCCAATATAACCACAATACTAATAGTACTTTTTAAGATCCATACAAAATTGTGTATAATTTAAAGTAGAAGGAAAATAATTCATGCTTTTTACACATTCAAATCTGAAAAGTGCGGTGTGCATTTGTTTTCAATGCACTCGAATTGATACTTGTCTTTTGGGGTAATTCTTCTTTGCAAAATAGCTCAAAATAAGTCATATTAGAAGGAGAGCATTTGTAAAAAGGTAATTTTCAAGTCTTTGCCACAGAGCTTTATTTAGACCTGGGTCTGGGCTTTGACTAGGCCTTTCTAACATGAATAATTTTTTATCTAAACCATTTCACTGTAGCTCTGGCTTATGTTTACAGTCATTTTCCACCTCTACCCTACTCTCAAGGCCTTTCCAACTTCCCATTATCTATTAAAAAAATATATCCCCACATTATAATGCTTCCAGCCCCAAATTTCTTTTTTCCTCTTGCCACTCAATACTTGCCACTCAGTATGGCCAAAAAGGTCGTATTTGTGGAGCACATGACTTAGCAGTCCTGTCAACAGATTCTCCCACCTGAGCTGTGGATCTTTGTAGCTCCTCCAGAGTTACTATGTGCCACCTAGCTGCTTCTCTGAATAATACTCTCCTTGACTGGCAGTCAGCTAAAATGCCATACTTCAATCTTTGAGAAACAGTGTTCCATCAGATTTTCAAAGCTTGTAATATTGTTTTTACCCAACCCTGCTTTAAACTTCTCAACATCTTTAACCCTGAGCTATCTGCTGGGTTATGCAGCCTTCATGATGCTGTTTGTTCATTAATGTTCTCTAACAAGCTGCTTATACCTCCAAAGAACAGTTGCATTTATACTGAGATTAAATCCCACACAGGTTGTCTCAATTTACTCAACAGAAGACTTCTAAAAGTAAATGGTTACACTTCATTTTATTTAGGGTATCAGTGTAAATGGGAAAGAATGCAACTGCATGCCACACTAAACTGTACTATAGTACATTGAGGTTTGTGGTTGTAACCTGACATGTGCAAAGGTTTGAGAAGTAAAAATATATTTTTGCAAGGCACTTTACAAACCCTATCCAATTATACTGATTCAGTTCAGTTCAAATTATTTCAAACTTATCAATTCAGGTTACTGTCTCATAATAATATAATACAGACAGATTGAGTTGATAACACAATCCTGTTAAAAGACTACCTAGAAAATTTGTGTTGGTCATTGAGAATGATCATTCAAGAAAAAAGGTAAAACGGCCTCACTAGTTTAATGTGTGTTTATTAATTCTGTGTCATAGTGTCTGCCTGGGGCTTGTACGTGTTATGGTTTATGTTAGGAGATGAAGTATCATTTGCATGAATCTAATTGGAAAGTACTCCTCTGCATGTATGTGTGTGAATGTATAGATGAGTATGTGAGTCACTCACCACTATGCAGCCCCCCGGGCTTCGAGTTCTGACGCCCATCTTTCAGCTCCTCTACTGCAGATTGAACCCAGTGAACCTTCTGGTGTTTACACTCTCCCACTCCTCTGTCTTGCTCCGTTTCTATTTATCTTTCGCACACTCTCATGCTCATCCATTCTCCCTGACTTCATTTCCACGTTCTCCCTATGTCTTCCTCCAGCTTCATTGCATCTCTCATTCTCACACAATCTTACTCTTGTGTGTTTCTCCTTTTGCAAACATTCATCCATCTCTTTTTATAACTATCTTTCTGTATTGCTGCCGATTAAGACCTAGCTGGATTCAGATGATTGCGATTTTATTACAGCTCAGACAGGCACTCGAGGTTCTCACTTTATCATGTGATAAGACAAAAACAAGCAGGTAGGGAGAGGTTAGGATATATAAAAAAATAGCTTGATAACAATTGTAGTACACTAAAATGGAGTCTCAACTGATATAATCCTAGCATGAACAGTGTCCTCCTCCATATCTTCATCACTTCAAATATCATGACTGTCATCATCTCTGCTCTTTCAAGATGGAAACATGCAATCACTCCATCAGGTTGCACGAAGTGGAGCAACTGCCATGTCATCCGCCCTCCGATGCCCACAACTGTGACCATTCTGTCAATCACAACGTCTCTCCTTCAGCATACTTATGGTAACTCAGTTTTTATGTTTAATAGGCACATCTGTGTCTGCACATGCTGACCAGGAGGATGTGTGTGCATGCATTTGGCCTGGGACAGTAGGTGGGACGCTCCTGCTGGTCAGAGTTTGCTTTGTGCCAGAGCTTCCAGCAAGAGTGAAGCAGTATCTGGTTGAACTTTAATAATGTAATCGCTTTGCCTTTACTTGAAATGCTCTGGCACGTTGTGGAACAGAAACACGCTATTAATAAAAAGGGCGGAGAGTGAGTGAGCGTGAGTTGGACGCAGCTTGAAAGTCCATTGAGCTTTGTTGAGGAGGTGAGCAGAGTGTGCATCACATGGCAGGCACCTCAAAAGAGCACATTTCAATGTGCCAAGAAACTGTTTGTATCCGTGAGTGTGGCTATTCAAGCATGTGTGAACTTGTGTGAGGTACAGTATGTAGTGTTGCATGTTTAAAGACTCCTCTGTATCACCAATGTCACAAGGTTTATTTACATACAGCAGCTCTACCATTTCACTGCTTCTGAAGATTCAGTCATTTATTCAAACCCACATGATTACCATTTTTTGTTTCAAATGCCTGTTGCTTGATCACCTAGACTAATGATAATTATTAAGATTTATTGCTATATATACAGGTGTATCTTATTAAATTAGAATACCACTGAAAAGGTCAGTTGTTTTAGCAGTTAAGGTATTTAATTGACCTTATATTATAGGTTAATTAAACACAGAGTGGTATATTTCAAGCATTTATTTCTATCAAATTTGATAATTATGGCTTACTGCATATGAAAACACAACATTAATTTCCCTGGAAAATTACAATGTTTTATAATTGCAACAAAAAGGAATTTGCTAAAGGTCATTGCTAAAAAAAAAGCTAGGTGTTCAGAGTGCAGCCGTATGCAAGGATATCAATAGAAAGTAGAGTAGATGGAAAAAGTGTGGCAGCAAAAGGTGCACAAGCAACTGGCACAATTGGAGCCTTGGCGTGATTAGGATGCAATACCTGTTTAAGGGTTTGGGGGATATTGGATATTGGAGTAAGAGCTTCAAGAGCCTTCACTCACAGACATATCAAGAATGTGGGCTACTACTTTTATACTACTTGTGTCACGCCATTTCCTGAACAAGACATCATCAGAGCCATCTTACCTGGGCTAAGGAGAAAAAGGAAACAACTGTTGTTTGGTGGTCTAAAGTCCTCTTTAATGTGAAAGTCAGTTTGACATGTCATTGTCAAATCACGGTCCCAGAGTCTGGAGGAGTAGTAGAGGGGCACAGAATCTAAGTAACTTAGGTTCCAATGTAATTTTTTCCAGTTATTTGGCAAGCCTTGTCATCTACTGGTGTAGATCCACTGTGCTTTATCAAGTCCAAAGTCAGCACAGCGGTCCACCAGGAATTTACTTCATGGTTTCCTCTGCTGAAGAGCATTATATAGATGTTGATTTCATTTTGAGGCATTTGGCACCAGTGTGGGCAATGTGGCACCTATCCACACTGCCGAAAGTACCAATACCTGGTTTAACGACCATGGTATTATTGTGCTTGATTAGCCGGTAAACTTGCATGAGTTAAACCATGTATAGAAACTAGGTGTTGTCAAGAGGAAGATGAGAGACACCAGACCTAATAAAAGACAAGCTGAAGGCCACTATTAAAGGCAACATGGGTTTTCTTAAAGCCTCAACAGAGCCACAAGCTATTTGCTTAATTCCCTCCATGCTCCACTTCACTGATGCAGTAATTGTTGCAAAGGTTCCTGCTTTTTGAATTGGTCTTATGTACAATGCAAATGTTCTGATAAACAAAATTTTGGGTTTTCAGTAGCTGTTGAGCCATAGTAATCAATGTTAAATTTAAATGCTCCTTTAGTCATTCTATTACTTCCTGGGACCTGGGGCTTTTTTGGCAACATTTTAATGGCTCTTGTTGGGAACCCCGTGCCTGGTCAAAGATAGCACAGATAAACTGTAAATGGCAAATCGGATATCAAACCAACAAAGTGGAAAAAGTGCCCCCTATCCGTGTCTCATTCATTATTCACAGGCAGCAAATTAAGTTGCTACAGTGGGAGCAATCAATTATAAATGAGATAAGGTCGGAGGGAAGGAGATGGATAGATGAAGGGCACAGAATGAGGCCTACCTTAAATGCAGTGGGGCTTAAGCATGCATATGAACATTATAGTGGACAGTGTAACCTGCATGCATATAAACCGGGTGCGGACTCTGAAAGCACAAGAGTTTCTGAAGCAAGAGGCTGCGCATGCACCTTTTCACACCACAGCAATGAAATTTATATGGCATAGCTCATTCTCATTTGGTTCACTTGTTGTGTGTGCACTTGTGTTTTTCTACGACCCGCTGCGCTGACAGAGTCATAGCGAAACTGCATTTGGGCTTTTTCACAAATGTCGAGCACCAATCATAGCATCCTCTGTGTAGGTTACAGCCTGTTGCAAAACAAGGATTTTAAATGCGTCCAGATGCAGCATGTTAGAATTACCCGTGTGTAGCTTTTAATCTCCTCTGTGTTTGAGTCACACAGTACTTTTTTTCCCTATTTACTCCTCATAGATACACAACAATACGCTACACATTTCAGACCGCGAAGAGATTTTTCTCAGATATTCTTAGTGGTGATTCAGTAACTTTACAAGAGCAGAAGTACTGATATAAAAATAGCATTTTTTGTGATGGTACTTAGGGGAGTTTCTACCATTTATTTTATTAAAAGAAAATTATTTGTATTGCTGACGGATGAATCTGGCATCAAATAAAGGTCTCTGATTTGGATCTATTGGTACTGTTTTCTCACATTAAAAGATTTTATCATGTTAAACTCAAATATAAAATGAAATATAAAATGTATTTGCTGAAGGAATTTTTGGGACTTTCCTGGACAGCCGCCACCTATCACCTATTTGATCTCCGTCTTCATCTGTGCTACCTAGCCTTAGAGAGTTTCATAACTCCAACTTGTGGCACTGTTACAGAATTGTATTTTCTTTCTGGGGCTGTCCCATTAATTTGCATGCATACAGATGTAATTAAAAAAATGTCACTTATATTATTAAGGAAATGTGACTGCTCTCCGTGTGTGTTTTTCCACAGTTGTCTGCAGGCTTACATGCAGCTGTTTTCAGAGAGCCCCTGCTGTTGTGATTGGAAAGTCTCAAGTGTGATGCATCTCTCTGTCACCTCACTATTTGTTAAATGTCAGATATTAGCTTCTGGAAACCTCTCTGTTTGTGCCGTCTGTATTTGGTGTTTGTGTCTTAGTGTGTGTGCGTGTTTGTGTGCTTGTGTGTGTGTGTGTGTGTGTGTGTGGGCAGAGAGGCTGTTTGATGTGAGTCAGATCCAGACCCAGGCTGGTTTCTCTCACATGTGTGTGGGACGTATCCAGATGGCTCTGCAGGACTGCATAAATGTCACTCTGATAATGAGACAACAAGGCCTGTTGAAGTACAGGTAGCATTGCTGTGTGAAGCATGCATTTTTACATAAAAATAAAGAGAGAAGGAGGAAAAGCTGGTGGAATAGCAAAAATACATAACAAGGGATTGCACTGACTTCAAGAAAGTAAATTTTGCCTCTAGGAAATACAATGGGAACATACAAACACGTGCATCTTATCAAATTAGAAAATTATTGAACAGTTGATTTAATTTAGAAATTCAACTCAACAACTTATTGCACAAAGGGTCATACATGTTGAAGTAGTAATTTCTGTTAGTTTTGTTGATTTATGGCTTAGAACTAATGAATCTGATGTTATGGCCAACATGAGTATGGGGAAAACTGCTGACCTGACATTTGTCAAGCAGGTTGTAAAAGGGAAGGCTCCGACTGTTGTCTATGCTTATTCATCAAATCTTATTTGTGGATGGTAGACTAGGAAGAACACCCTAGTGGTGCTTTAATGCCCATATGGACAACTGTGGTGTTTTTTAGAGGCGGGTGATTGACATTAAAAACATAAGTTTATCACCATGGCAAAGGTCCCTGATGCTGAAGGCCATAGATGCTGAAGGATTTGGACAAGCTCTCATGGTTTACATGTGTTGGGACCCAGCCATGGGTTACAACATGAAAGGCCAGTACGAACTTTTCTGGAACTTTCAAAATAAATCGCATTAACCTACTTCTAGCACAGGCAGGAAAAGGTGTAACAGCAGACTTCCCGTGACGTCACTGTCCGAATAAAAACCCCGCTTTTGCAACAAACTGACGTCTACCACACGGGTCCCCAGAGGAACTGGACGGAGGGACACAGTGCGCTAATGTCTCTTTGCAGGCAAACAGACATAAACTCTTCAAACTGGATCCAAGATTGTCATATCATACGATTACACGATCATATGCACTAAGTTAAGTAGGAATGAATTGCTGTTTGTGTATCCGGTATTCATTCATGAACAGGGGTAATTAAGGTACAAGCGTGGCTTGACTTTCTCTCTGAGGTCTACAGAAGGAAACTGTGTTCCAGAGAGTTCCCAGCAGAGACTCTGTCTCTACAACGCCGAGCGGAGCAGTTTCCCAATCTGAATGAAGGACAACGGGACCGCATCACCGTGGTTACAGCAGTAACGTGCAGCTTGGCCGGCCGACAGAAAAAGCCGTCCCACCACACAGCTACGGAGGTTAGCTGCAGTTAACCCTTTGTTCACTGTGGATGTTTTCACCCCAGACAACTTTTCCTCAGCACGGTTCACGTAAGAGGTTGTTTTTTGGGTAGAGTTGGGCAGAGTTTGGGCAGTAGTTAAGAATGAAATAATCTAAACATTTTTCGTTTTATGACATTTGGTTTTGTTTGTGTTGAAACTCAGCCATCTTAGTGCTAGCAGATTTTCTGCTCAGCACATGTGCTCAGTTTATGTGTTCTGTTTTTTTGTTTTTTTTAAGTTAAGACAAACTTTATTTAAAGGGTGATTTTAAACAAAGATCGGCCATAATGTGCCGTCCGCGCTTATGGATTTTAACCTTTTTATTAATGGTATTTTACAGGTATGTGTTTGATTCTGATGATAACCTATAAGGTTCTTTTGTTAGCTTCAACCGCTAACAGCTAAGAACACGTGCTCGCCTACTAAAGATCATTTACCCAAAATGGTTGTTAGTTTTCTATCTAGAAAATAATATTTCCCTAAATATTATTTTTACTAAAGTTTATAACTAAGTAACACAATTAAGCCTATTTCTCAAAGATTTGGTTCTTATTCAAAATAATATTTCTTTAAATATTATTTTAATAAATAAAGGCAGCTAATTAAACACCGTTGAGAATTAGTCATCCAGAAGGTTGGTTTTATTCAGCAGATCATTCTTAATCTGATCTTGCATTGTGAATGGTTGTCTAAAGGTATGCCGATTATTGCCTAAGTTAGTTCCAAGACTAACTTAACTTCACTTCCAGATTCTTCAAGATAATCCTTGGTTCTCAAACATAAACATTGCATGGTAATGTTGCATCACTCTTTTGGTCATGGTTTTCAATCATCTTTGATCAACTTGTTTATATTCTACATAACCCATTAGTCTTCCTTATTCTTTAATTCTGCTTGGTAGTTTTGTTGGATTGTTTTAGCATAATAAAGAGTTTATTGATTGAAATATGTTTGACTGTGAGTTGACTTATTTTTGTTAATAAATGCTTGTATTTTAAGAAATTGTGTGAATTCATTCCATATGTGTGCAGAGTTTTGCTGTTCAATAATGTCTCACACCTTTCTATTTTGTCCTAATGCCACTGCCTTATTGGGCTGGTATTCACAGGACAACCCTTAACAGACAAAATATTATTTAATGAAATATTAAAGTATTGATATTAAATATTAAATAATATATTCATATTCATAATTACAACACATGGCAGTTGAAAATAATATAGAACACTGGGATAACACCTATGCTGTGGCAGAGTGAGCTTTTTTTAACAATGGGGAGTGTGTTGCAACAGCATCTCCTAGAAATGCCTACTCTATGTTATGGGAAAAGAGGGCCCAATTTGAATTTTTGAGGGTTAAGTTTGCAGGATCTGGAAGAAGAGTGGAGGAGGAACAGGATCCAAGTTGCTTGAAGTTCATTGTGAAGTTTGCACAGTGACTGGCGATTTGGGGAGCACTCAGGTGGTGTTTGTCCACTCTGTTTTATAAAGTCCAAAATTGAAGCAACCATCTTACCAAGAAAGTTGAGAGCATTTCATGCTTCCTTTTGCTAATAAGCTATATAGAGATGCCGATTTAATTTGCAGAAGGACTTTGTACCTTTTGCACTGACAGTACCAATACCTATTTTAATGACCATGATATCAGTGTGCTTGGTTGACCAGCACATACCTGACCTAAATCCTACAGAGATGTTGTCAAGTATTTTTTTTGCAAAAAGATACAAAACTAAATATTAAATGCATATATCGTACAATTCATAACGATTATTTTCTGTGTTGAAAATACATCATTGTCTTGGTCTTATGCAATATTTGATTTCTTAAGCAGCTGGATATGTGATTTTTATTTGTTTAAAGCATTAATTAAATTAACAGAAATAAACGATTCAACCACATCACTCTGTGTGTAATATATAGTATGTATACAGTATCAGACAGAATGCAAAAAATTATACTTTTGATTATATTCCAATTTATGGAGATGTGCCTGTAAACCTACCGATTGATTCCATATTAATGGACATTTTCAGATTTTTTTTTGTCATCTACCTCAGAAAACATTTTCTTCACCTCCATCCCTGTACTGTTCTTGAGGGTCACCGTAGGTCATTGCACAGTTGCTATGGGAACAAGAAACAAGAAGGAAAATTCTCCCCCAGCCCTGAACAGTGACACCTTGTGCCGTCTCCGTCAGACTCGGGTGAGTTGCACATCAAGTGTGAAAGCGGGAGTGAGAAGTTGTTATTTATTTCATTTTCTTACGAGACACAAGCATGGCCTGTCAACCCTGCTTTTTTCGCACTTTCCCTCACTCTCCCTCTCTTACATATAAAACCTACTTTCTCATGTAGCCTTGTGGACATTTGCTCACATATATTTTCATTGTCTGCATCACCCACCCAGCCATTTTCTCGCATACATATTCCTGTTACTGCACAGGTGCAGCCCTGTCTGTGTGCGTACGTGCGACAGTATTTGTTATTCCTGTTCTCCAACTGCTGTGACCTACAGTAACTATTGCACTTTCACAGTCAACCCCGCAACAGCTCAGTCATCCTCGTAAGATTACTGCACCTGTTTGTCTAGCATACACACAAACAGTCTTTTTTACATGATAACAAACAGTTGCAAACACTGATCTGCCAACACCATCATGATCCAAGGCTTTTGTGCGTGTCTGTGTGGAGCCGATGGTGTTGCTACTGTTTCAAACACTGTCTAATGCTGGCAGCAAGTTTCATCTGTGATAATCTGTTATAGTGACAGTGCAGCATGTATTTTTAGCCAACAATAAAGGACAAATAATGGAGCAGAAGAGGCCAAGTGAGACATCAAGGGAGCAATAAAATCTGAGGGTAAACCAAAACCACCTGGATGTTGCTGACTTGATGCTCCTGTTTTTGGAGTGCAGAGTACACATCACTTTCATTGCCACCCGGATCTCGGTGTACTGCACATTTAAGCATGTTCTGTAAAGGCCGCAAAGGTTTGAAAGAGAGCCTTAGGGGCGCGGCCCTGATGGTGTAGTGGTTGAGCGCGCGACCATGTACAGAGGCTAAAGTCGTCAAAGCGGCCGTCCCGGGTTAGAGTCCTGGATCCGGCCACATTTGCCGAATGTCTCCCCCTCTCTCTACCCCTCTTTGCTGTCTGCCTACTGTCAAGAAAATATAAATAAAGGCCACTAGTGTTGAAAAATATCTTTAAAAAAAGAAAGAGCGCCTTAGTGAATAAGCATGATGTCCACAAAGCCTATTCATGTGTTTGAATGTCCTAGTCTAACTCCAGACCTAAATCCACCCACAAAACTGTGGCAGGACTTGAAAATTGATGTTCACAGATGTTCTCTCTGTCAAGGTTGACTGAACTTGACCTATTTTCAAAAAAGAATGATAAATGTACAGTATCTCAAGATGTCCAAAGCTGGTAGAATCCCCCAGAAAACAAACAGTTGTGATTGCACTGAAAAGTGAGTCTAGAAAGTATTGATTCAGGGGCCTGAATATATCACACTTAACAGGACATTGGTTACAAACATTTATGAAAACAATTCAGAGTTTTCTTTCCATTGTAAAGCTATGCAATATGTTTCGTAAGTCAGTCGCATAAAATCACAGTAAATGCATTGGAGTTGATGTAAGCTATGAGAACTTTTGGACATAAGGGAATTCTGGACATTTGGTACTTTGCAAGTAAATACACCAGACTGAGCTGCAGAACTCTTGATTGGTCCAAATTTTTCAACAGTCTTTGTAAGAGGAATACTGAGGTGTACACTGTAATTGCCTTGTCTGTTTTTAGTCAAGTGTTTCTCATAGAGCACTAATCAGAGAAACAGCATCTTTCATGTCCCACTACAGTTTGCTTATTGTCATGGAGTTGGAGTTGAAGATGCCATGATAAACTTGTTTCAACAAATCCTCTGTCATCTGGACAAAGCAGGCAGCATTGTGAGGATCATATTCTTTTATTTCTCCAGAGTTTGCAAAGCAATTCACCACAATTTGCTATGTCAGAAACTCCAGAAGACACAGGTGGAGCCCTCCACAATCACCTGGATCAATGACTGCCTGGCAAACAGACCACAGTCTGTGAGTCTGAAGGATTGTGTGTCTGAGGTAGTCATAGGGGCACCACAGGGAACGGTACTCATTCTTCACTTCAGTGCAAGTCATGTCATTTTCATAAAAATGCTCAGATGACTCTTCAGTTGTGTATATGAAAGACAAGAAACTGAGTACAGAGAGCAGATTGGCCCTATATTGCATAATGTGGGAACAATAATCTTATCTTGAATTTAAACGAAGGAGAGTTTTGTGTATCTCAGGAGAAACAGAAATATTCCAAACAGTATTTCTATCATGGGAGAAGAATTAAAGGAGATGGAGGAGTACAAACACCTCAGCGTTCACTTAGACAACAGACAGGACTGAAGACACATTCAGAATGCACTTCTTGAGAAAGCTTGTGTTTGAAGCAAGATCGTACAAACCTTCTAGAGGTCTGTTGTGGAGAGTGCAACTCTGCAGCAGTCAGATGTTGAGATAGAAGCATCAGAGCTACTGACTTAAAAAAGCTGAACAAGCTGATAAAAAATACTGTTTCTGTTCTGTGGACTGCTTTGGATCCTCCAGAGGTGATTGTAAAAATTAGGATTTTTAGTAGCAGGTAAAAAGGCTATCACAAGGAGATGGAGAACAGAAGACCCTGCACTGGACCAATGGATACAGGTTGCAGAGGAAATCCATATTATGAAAAAGATGACATACCACTTCAGGTTACAAGAAGCTCAGCACAAAGAAAAATGGACAAAATAGACAACGAACAAAACAGAACAGCAACATAGAACTCAGGACAACCATGATTGTGTTGAAGAAAACAGGATAACTGGTTCTTTGCCTAGAATGTAGCTCCCACATACCAACCTTTGTTTTTTATGTTGATGTTTGTATGTAACCACTACCGTTTGTACTATCCTGACTATGAAGGAGAAATGGTCAATAAAAAATAAAGTGACAAAAAATAAGGATTCTTCAGAAAATAAAGAATATAACAGACATTCATCAACATTGTGTTCATGAGACTGTAATGCAGCAACAGTGTCATCAGTCAGATGTTTTAAAGATCTGCTGTAATACAGAGCACTTCAGGAAATCCTTCTTGCCATCAACATGTATCATGACAACAACATATTACCTAGCTTTTACATTAAAAAAAGTATTGAATTGATTTTTTTAATTGAACTGAGTTGAATTTCAGATTCAGGTCTAAAAATCTGTTAAAAGGAAACTATTATTTGTGCTCTCTGCAAATATTCCCTTTATGGATAGCTTTCGGAAGAAATACATTGTTAAAAAAACAACAACAAAAAAATGAGGTTCCACTTTCAGTATGGGCCCCAGCAAACCTGTGGAAGAAGTTTTTAGATTACATGCAAAACACCTGAAGGACACAATCCTCAACACAAAACATTTTGGTGGCAGCATCATGCTAATAAAACAACTATTTGTCATGTACTCCACTGATTTGGCCTTAATGGAACAATGGCTGTTTTGCTGAATTGTTGAAAGAAAGTCATAAGTCCTCTTCGCAGTTTTTCACAAACCATGCAGGAAGCGCAGCAAACATATGGATGACGGTGCTCTGGCCAGATGAGAATAAATTCATTTTTTTGATCTGCAGGGAAAACACGAGGTTGCGGAAAACTAACGCTCTGAACTCAAAAGCCCTACTGTGTAACATGGTGGTGACAGCATCATGCTGTGGAAATTATTTTATCCAACAGGACAGGGAAACTGGTCATACTAGAGGATGGATGGCCAAAAACTAAATCTACCTAAATCAGATGTGTTTATTGTAATTTTATTTTACTAAACTGAGTTTATACTTGATAGTTAAAATAGATAAAATTCCTTACTCCCTTAAGTTGTGACTTCTGCATTGCTAGACAAGTCTACATGCTGACAATTATTTGCCCAGAAGAAAAACCAGGAGTGAAATAGTACAACTGAAAGAAGTAAGACTGAGGCAAACTTCTTCTTTTTACTTCTCCTTTCTCTCAATTGAATTCTTACAAAAAATATGACATTGGCCTTTTTGGTTTGCCAGTCTTGCAAGTAGGCAGCTTTTGTCCTAACCACAAAGTGGTGGGGTGAAATAATTCAAAGTGAGCAGAATGGTGGTCGGGACACTCACACAAATCGAGAGGCCTCAACACAGCACAATGCCCTCCACTCATACACATACACACATATACACACTTTCTCTCTCTGACTGGTTTGTTCCCTGAGTCAGCAATCTGCCTCAGCTCCAGTTTCTCTATCCCGCTCCGCCTCTGCCCGCCTGCCTGCAGGACACTATGAGGACATCATTTTGTGTGTATGTGTGTGTGAATTAGTGTATATCCCAGCCAATGCTCGTGTGAGTGTGAGCGAGGAAAGGTGTGTGTTTGTGTGTGTATGTGTATGTTTGCCTTTGTGTGAGAGAGCTACTGTTGCATTTACGTGGTCAAGTCCTCTCACCATCTTATGCAATTCGATATTTTTCACTTTGCAAGTAACCCTGGGTATTTCTGTCAGCTACACCGAATCAGCTATTGTTCCATAAAAAGATGCACGGCTCTCACTCCCTCTCCCAAGACTCCCAGTGGATGTAGCATGTTGGTCTGAGTGTGACTACGTGTGTGTGTGTGATCCTCTAGATACTACTAGTTCTGCTAACATGGCCCTAAAATAGCTAAGTGGAGAGGTGTGAAGTAAAAAAGGAAAGGACACTTTAGTAGAGGAGTAACTGACACGGGGTGAGTCACTTTCACACACACACACACACACACACACACACACACACACACACACACACACACACACAGCGTGTTCATTTTGGCCTATAAGCAATATGAACACAGAAGAAGAGAAAATAAGATTAATTTTGAGTGAGGGAAGGAATTACTGATGTCTTATAGTGTTTCTGTTGTATAATTTAACTTAAAATTAAAGATTTCCCCATCTTTGGTATGAAATGCCCCTTTATGCCCCCTTATTTATAGACACTGGTACTTCTTTCCTTTATGGCTCTCTGTCTGGGAGGCGCTCTCTGTTTTCTGTAATTGAGAATAAAATAACTATAAGTTTTTCTGTAACTGTAAAGAGATTTGACATTGCTGCCTGATGGAGTCAGCAATATCCTCAGTGAACCACAGAAACACATTGTTTTAGAATGCATAATTCAAAGCTCAAGAATGAACAGAGTCGTTTTTGCATAACCTTCATTTTTGAATGTTTACTCAGCGATAAGAGTAATGTTTTTTCCCAGTTCTATTTGCATCCGTCTTTAAAGGATCTTGTAGTGTGAATGCAGAAGTGAGAGTGGGAGAGAGAGAAGGAGAGAGGAAATGATACCAAGACATTTGGCCTGCGCAGTGCCTAATGATCACAAGAGCAAAAAGAGGCACACACGCGAGTTTGAGTGCACGCGGAGTCACACACGCGCACCATGTGATCTTTCTTGATTAATGCTGTAAGTTACTCCCTCCCTACTCTGAGGTTGTTTGATCACAATCTCCCTCCCACTCCTGTTCTCCAGTCAAACAGAAACTTTCAAAAGATAGCGCTTGCTTGACATGAAATCATTGAAGACCTTTGCTAAAATATTGAACTTCTTTTCAGTTCTGCTTGAGACGTTCGGTTTGCAAAACCAGATCTGTTTGAGCAAATTCGTTTGAAATTATTAATCAATGGCTGTGTTTCAGTTTAAACAGAATGTTGTCTGTGTTTGTGTTACCAAATCATACCTCAATCACACTGTGAACATTTTGGGGGAGTTCTGTCTTTCCTGTTTGGAAGAAGTTTGAGTTGACTTCAACTGCTGAAGATGGAACTTCATTTAAACTGACTGAAGCATTTCTATGTTTTTATATTGCATGTTGATAAAATTAGATACAGGGCCCTCCACAATTATTGGTCCTCTAATATTGATAAAAATGTATCAAAATACTTTGATTAGGGTTTAGTGCATATATAAATGTATAATCTCACTCCAATAACTTGGTGATATTTGGATATATTTTTTACCATCCTCTTCACACGACAAACTTAGATCCTATTTCAGCCTTTTTTTTTTACAGTTGTCTTAAATGTTGTAATTATTGTTAATAATGTAGATATATACAAAATTAGACTAGAATGTGTTTTCTTTATGCTAATTCCTGACTTAAAACATCAACACACATCTGCTTTACTTGAATGGCTTGCTATGTTGTCCTTCCTATTTTAAAGTGGCTAAAAGAAATTAGCCTACTTAAAAATAGTTAAATGGTGGGTACAGTGCTGTGACAAAAGTATCCCACCATACCATGTTCTTCTGTTTTTTTTAAATTTATTTTTAATTTTAACACTTTAATATTTTGGATCAAACACTTTAATCATCAACATTTTAATAGTAGATAAAGGTGACCTGAGTAAATACAGAAGTCATTATTCAAAGTATGATTTTTTTATTAGGTAAAAGAAAATGATTTATTTATTTTATACATTAATAAAGTCAATATTTGACATTTTTCCACACATAAAATGTCTTCTAACATGTTTTAAAAGGAGCAGGTTGAAGTATAAACTTATATCCCTATATTTCTATCTCATTGTGTGTATTTTGTAAATTAATTTATGTTTTTACTTTGCTTTGTTTCATAATTGTATTATTTTTATTATTTGTTTACATGTTTGAAATAAAGATTTAATTCACTCATTCTTTTTATGTTCTTTTTTTCTGAGACAGCTCTCCAACACAACCTGTTACTGTGGAAATAATATATCTTGGCCTCGCATGCCTCAGTTAAGGTCAGTGTTCAAAATTCAACAATAAGAAAGAGACTGGATAAAAATGGTAAAACCATTGATGGTCCCCCCAGACCTTTGGGAAAATATTGTGTGCAATGACAAAACTAAAGTCAAACATGGTGGTAGTGTTATGGTCAGGGGCTGCTTTGTTGCCTGAGGTCCTGGGCGGTTTACTATTACTGATTGAACCATAAATTATTTCTCTACCAAAAAATCCTGAAGGAGATTGTCCATCCATTAGTTTGTGAACTTCAGCTCAAGCCTTCTTGGGTGTCTGTCTGTCTGTCTGTCTGTCTGTCTGTCTGTCTGTCTGTCTGTCTGTCTGTCTGTCTGTCTCTGTCTGTCTGTCTGTCTGTCTGTCTGTCTGTCTGTCTGTCTGTCTGTCTGTCTATCTATCTATCTATCTATCTATCTATGGTTTCAGCATTGCTGTACTGATAAGTCTGTGCAACTTACAGTATTGTGCACATAATTTTAGAATAATAATTCAATTAATTCACTTTTAAAAGCTGAGTTTCTAGACATATGCCTCATTTTCTTAAAAACAACAATGTTCTGTATACTTCTTTAGATTGAGTGAGGAGATGGAGATGTTAGGGGGTAATATAATGATTTAACATTCAACTTGAGAAAAATAAAATTAAACTGTTGTTTTATTTGTAAAAACTAAAATATTTATGTGTTAGACAGGTGTAATTTAAACCTGTGATGTTCCTGTTAAGTTTTATTGTTACATACGTTAAATCGATCAGAGATAGATTAAAAAAAGCCTCCCTCAAAGGGTTTATGCCGGGTCATACTTGTTGGGAACTGGAGCATGCAGTACAGTAAAGAGAGCATATGACTTATTGCTAAATTGCACAGGACATTCCCATACCTCGCAGTGGTTTCAAAATAAAATGTGTGAGTGATCTTTTTGTGGTTTCATGCCTCAAAGAAAAGCACATGATGCCACCACACGCACATCATGAACAAGAGAATGAGCTAAAAGGAGAAATGACTTGTTATGCCTGGGACGAAAACCTCACTGTGTCAGATTTGACCAGCTGGTGTTACGCTTCACCTGCAGCTGGGTGTTGATGCTTTGTGATTATGTTTAGCTCCTTCATCTACAGGGACGTGTGTCCGGCAAGCACACCTTTCCCCATCATCCCATCAGCCTCTTATTGGCTGTGCCGCAAAGAGGCTGAGGTGTTACAGCAAATAGCACAGGCGTGTGGGCCGGTCCATTCTGCAGCTCGAGGGAGGTTAATGAGTGAAGCCACTGGGCTGTCAGCCAAACCTGAGCAGCAATGCTAAGGCTCCCACAATGAGCCTGACTGTATTACCACTGAGCTCTGTCTAATTATACACTCCCAGCAAGGCAGGAAGAGATAGAGAACATATTAGGCAAGGGTAGAGGAAAACGTACCAAGTATCTTGGTCTGGCACAGGGGAAGCACCAAGAGGGATGATTGTAGACTGAAGTTTTAAGAGTGAGATAAAGATTTGTTGCACTTAAAAAGAGGGAGAGAAAGATCAGGCAGGCTGAAGAGAGACACAGCACGCTCATAGGGAGTTACAGAGAGAGAGAGCGAGGGAGAGATAGAGCAAAGAGGCGTTTAGAGAGTGAAAAGGAGCAGAGGTAGGAATAGGATGAAGGGAGAGAAGGCTGAGCAGTAGAGAGGAGGAAGAGACACAGTGTCAAAACTGGATATTGCGTGTATGCTGCTGCCTGATCCAATGAACAACTTTCAGATACGAGCTACGTAAAGGCACCCAGCAAGGTATGTGACCACGGTGCTTCCTCCTCTCAGTGAGAGTATGCGTGTGTGTTCATATGTGTGTGTGAAGGAGAGAATGAGAGCACAGGTGTGTTGACAACTTTGAATGGCAGGATACACAAAGTAAATGCTATGAGAAGACTGATTCAGGACCTAGCTTTGGTATATGGCTTTCTGATGGAGGGAGGTTAGCTAGATATGAAAGAAGACACTGAATAGTAAATAAGTGTGATGAGTGTGTTTGTAAGACATAAACAATGAGTTACTGTTTGAACTAGAGGGAGACTCTAACTGATTGGGAGAGAAAGAGTGTGTGAGGTTTATCCTGACTGCAGATCAGGGCTTTCAGAATTAGAGCAGTGGGCTTAAATAGCACTGGTCCAGAGATAGCCAGGGGCCCTCCAGGAGCCCGCTCAAATTGGGAAGGATGGAGATGAGAATGAGAAGGGTGGGGTTCGCCCAGTTAATGTGTGTGTGTGTGGGGTGGGTGGATCAGAATGAGAGAAACGTATAATGTGCAGATGTTGGAGTCAAATCTCTGAGAGAACTTGTGCTATTTAAGTGAACATGTGGAGGTGTGCAGGTGCATGTGTTATAATCCATAAAACATTTATTAGAAAAACCTCCTAATATAGTCTCTTCATTCAATTTTCTTACTTTTTAACTCTTGAAACTTTCCTCTGCATGCCTCTGTAGAAAGATCAGAGATGTATTGTTTACGCTCTGTCACAGACGGCTCACAGATCCCTCCTGGTTTCTCCCGTTCTCGTACCCCAGAGAGCACAGTCGGCACATCTATTTCTACAACAGTAGGCGCCGTCCTTCTGTTGCCCTAATCACCCATATGCTCAATATAGGAGAATTTACCAAGTTCCAGCGGTCCTCAACTGCAGACGTCCTTCAAGCGAGACGTACACCATTTGTCCCTGCTGACTTAATTCACTTATTTCAATTACTAGGGTGATCTGCTGGAGTCTACAGGAAGTCTTAGGTCTCTGTGTAACTGCTTCCTCTAATGCCTTGAAGGAACTGTTACAAAGTGAGTTTCTGGGAGAATGCACTTTTGCTTTTAATCTTTGATTTGTCACTAATTGCATGTAGAGACAAGGACTCCCTCATAATTATGATTCTATATTCTGGTTCAGTAAAACTTACAACTTTATTTGTTAATATTTCATAGTTACTTATTAGACGAATGTCTGATGTTTTATATTGTACTCACACAGAGATTTGTCTTTATGAATTGTATTTGGTGTGACTGAGTAGCCTGATATGATTTAACAACTTTTGGGAAACAGAAGCACAACCAACCATGTGGGCTGCATGAAAAGTTTGTCCCATGTTACTTGTGTGACCCTGAAGAGAAGAACAGGCCTCTTGTGGGAGAAGGTTGAGTGGCTGCTGGCCCTTTAAGAGGTCTATTTTTACAGGGGCACACTCATGCATGGAGTGAGGCAGTAGCACACAGAGACTGTATATGAAGACCATAGCTCTGATACTGAGTGACTGAGGGAGACTCCAAAAATCCATTCATGTCCAAAGAAGAGCATGTTGCTCTTTTTTGTACAAGCTTCAAATATCAAAATCATCAAAACGGAAAGTTACTCTGCTTTTTTTTTTTTTCAAAAACTAAGGAGAATCAGCCCTTTTTCAAGTGGATCTCTCTGAAGTCTAAAAGTGATAATGAGTGGGTGCATGCAGTATAGATATCCTTATACCCACTGTAAAAAACACTTATATGTAGATTGCAGGGAAAGAAAGCTGAAAACATTCATGCCCCTTCTAAAAAAAAACAAAATACGCTTTAGTTTGCTTAAACCCCCACGCTCCTTAAAAGAAACCACACAAATGTACACATTTGTTAACAAACACCCATACATGCATTTAAAGGTGGATGCAGTGCTATTCACCCACATAAAAAATTACTTATACATCCTCAATACCTGGACCTAAAATAATCTTCTCCTTATGCAATCTGCATGTTATATAATGCATGGCCTGTCATTATCACAGCGCTCCTTCATGCCCTGCTGTGTCTCTCCACCTACAGCACCACACAGACAGACACACACACACCCTACATCTTGTGTTAGCAGTCATATACTCTACTCTAGCACTCTCACACTCTCACCCACGCTGAGTGTATGCTCTCAAACAGCCACCCAGATAAGTGAGAGGGAAAGACAGAGAGGGAGATCGAGAGTGGGTGGGGTGGGGAGGCTGAAAGTGAAATACAAAGAAAGGGAAACTATAGACTGAAGGGTACATTCATGCTGAGACTACGCATTTGGATGATTGCATGAATCTGCAGTCATGTTCTTCTTGTGTCTGTGGTTTTCAGGATGAGGTGCCTACATAAAATCAGATCTAAGGGCCGCTTGCGGGAGCAAGTCTGGCAAACATTTGAACATTTCAACTTTCGTAACCCTTGACAAGCATTCATTTTCTTAACAGCTTTATTCACTACTTCTTCAGAAAGTCAAGAAACACTCATCAGCTCGATGCAAACAGAGCAAACGATAATCTCTCTTATTGTCACTCACAAGTCACACCTACAGTATGGGCGAGCGCTTACATGTCTTCGCCTGTCTTCCATGTCATCCACTCACAGAAAAGAAATGAGTCACATCTTCTCTCCCATTTTTTTTCAGAAATATTTCAATAAATCATGCAGAGTGGACATAAACTAACTCTATAATTTAATTAAAAATGCTTTGAACAATCTTAAAAAAAAACACTAAACCAGTTATTGCACAATCAAAAGCATTTATAGCTCTTAAAGTTTTTCACAGTCACCTCATCAAATATAAGTCTATTTTCTTGAGAATCAGTGTGATAGACCAACATAAAGTAGTTCATAATTAGAAACTAGAAGGTATACCATACATGTTACAAATGAAAATCTGCAAAGTGTGGTGTGCAGTTGCGTTCTGCCTCCATGAGTCCATAATTTGTAGAATCACCTTTTGCAATAATTACAGCTACAAGTCTTTTGGGGTATGTTTATGTATGTTTATGCAACTGCTATTGCTGTCCATTTTCCATACTAAAATAGCAGGGTTTGCTACATATTTCCAATTAGGTTTAGGTATGGACTTTGGGCCGTTCTAACACATGAACATGCTTTGACCTAAAGCATTCTATTGTGATTCTGACTGTATGTTTAGGGCTGCTGTTCTAAGGTGAATCTCCATGTGTCTCTCAAGTCATTTGCAGCATCTAACAGATTTTCTTCCAGGATCGCTTTGGATTTAGCTCATTCCATTTTCATATAAACTCTGACCAGCTTCAAAGCTCCTGCTGAATAAAGGCATCCCATAGTATAAAGCTGCCAAAAGAGGTATTATTGGTCTTATCTGACCAGAGCACCTTCCATATGTTTCCTCTGTCATCTGTATGGCTAGTGACAAACTAAGTATGACAGCTTGCCTTTTGTCAGCAATGACTTTACCTTTTGCCACCCCTCATAAAGGCCAGATTTGTAGAGTCCATGACTACTAGTTTACCATGTAGATTTTTGTTAAGAAAAATGTAAAAACCATTTATCCTTTTCCTTCCACTTCACAGTTATATGCAACTTGATGACCCGTAGATTTTAGTCTATTTTAAAGCTGTCAGATGCCTCCTAGCTCTAGTTGCTGTTGCTAGCGGCTAATTAGGCACATTTTTAAAACAAAAATTATAATGAGAGGTTCTGAGGACCTAAAATTTCAGCCAGACACAAACAATCAGATTCAAAAGATTTATCAAATGCTCTAGGCGAAATTCGGCAGGAAACCACCACCACCAGCAGCAGGCTCAGGAACCTCTGAGGGCAGACAGATAGGTTAGTGGCTGAGCAGAGGGCTGAGAATACTGACAAATTCAGGAGTAAAGCCACTAACCTTTTCAGAATCCATGGGAGAATGTGAAATGTGAATTTTGGCTCCTCGGTGAGGTGGTTAGGTGACAGCAGGATAACGTCACACGGGCTCTCAGGTTGATAAACCCAATGAACAGGAAGAGTTCGGTGGTCAGGGGGCAAAAACACAGTCACAGCCAGGGAAGCAGATTTAGGTGACAGGATCCAAGGGAGAGGCAGAGAGCGGTAGTCAGAAGACATAAGCAAGGTCGAATTCCAGAATCCAGTGAGGTATCCAATAAGGGTAAGGGAGGGCAGAGAAATCCGTGAGACAAAAATTAGATCAGAGCAGGCAGGCAGGCCGATAGGCAGGCAGGCAAGGAAGGATGCTGGACAATACTCACACAGGGCTTTCAGAAATTTGGCAATGTTTGTCTGTTAGAGAGCTGTTTATAAAGACAGGAGAAAAGGTGGAGCAGGTAAGGTGTAATTTGGGAGCTGGCTGGCCAGGAGCAGGTGAAAGCAATCCTAATTGCTGTAGCACAGAGCAGGCAGACGGAGATGATGCTGACAAACATTGTGAAATCATGACAATAACAGTTTCACTCGCAAGTGATCTGTTCTTACTGATGCCATCACCGTAGGAATCTTTAGAAACAGTTGCACTTTCATATACCTAAAACATACAAGAATAGAAAATGTTAAAAGAAATATTATTTCCACTTAAAAGTAAAGGAGATAGGCCGAGACTGCACAGTTATGTTTGTTTGTAAATTATGCACTTCCTGTTTGACTCCCACTGTTGTTTCTGAAGCACGTACGTTTCATTTTCTGGGTAACAACACCTCCTTTTTAGGATGACAATTGTGACAAGATCAGCATGTTTCAAGAGGTGGCATGGCTCTGTGTTGAGCACATAATATGCTGGCTCTTTGATGCATCAAGGTTATTTGCAGCATAAGGTTACTGTTAGACATAAGAAAAAAACCCTGTCTTCACTTAACAGACCCAACAGATCCTGTCCCATTATGGTTAGTACTATTTTTGTTCATATTATATTATATTATATATTATATTATATTATATTATATTATATTATATTATATTATATTATATTATATTATATTATATTATATTATATTATATTATATTGAGTTTGTTTTAAATATTTAAATGTTATATTTGTTAAATAAATAAATAATTTTAATTGTTTATTCATTTATTCTGTTCTTTTTTATTTGATTTACTTATTTTATTCTTATTTTTTGTGTTGCTAAATGTGTTTGCTTTGGGACAAGTTTTTTTTTTCGATTCTATTATTAAAAAAACTGTATCACAAGATTAAATGAACATTTAAATGAAAAATTAAAAAAAATAGTTATTGCAAAAATGTCCAAAAAATAACATGTCTCTGTATCAGAATCAGAAAAGCTTTATTGCCAAGTACGTTTTTGGGCATACAAGGAATTTGTTTTGGCGTAGTCGGTGCAATACAGTTCTCAAGTAGTCTGCAGTGATTTTGGTCATTTTGTATTTGAAACGATATAAATTAGTTGTACATTTATGGCCTTCCTAGTTCTAAAATCTAGACTCTCTCTCAGAGTCATGTGTTGTGGTTTTGGAGTAGGACCTAAGCGCATACAGGAATGTTGGATCAACAAGGTGAAGATTTATTAAATAAGAAAAAGCACAAACCTACAGGGGAGCACAAGGAGAACAAGACTAGGAGCACAAGACGAACAGGACGAGAGACACAGGCAGGGTAGCAGGCAGAACAATGGGGAATAACTGGAGGATCCAGCAGAGAACACTGTAAATCAATCTTATATACTGAGGGAGGTGTTGAGAATGACATTGCATATCGGTGTTTCAATCAGGAGATAATGCGGAGCAGCTGAGGCAGTAGGTAAGCATGGTGACTGAGGAATGGAGGCTAATCAACACAAAGGGGCTGAATAGAGAAACACAGAAACACTAAATCAAGTGAAAAATCCCAGCCTAAGGGGAATAAACTAGAATACACAGTGAATGGGACACAGGAATAAACCAAGAAACTAAACAGAAAGAAATGACCTAACAAGGCTAGGACTAAAGAACGCAAAAAATGCATAGGGATATGGCAAGAATAAGGAACATAATGAGCAACAGAAGAATAATGAAAACAAATACAAACGAGAACCAAAACCTAACACCTAAGGATCATAACACCCAGTTGATCCGATATGAGAACAGGCTTGGAATCTGAGCCAAGGAGCCAGGATTGGGATGAAGAATCCCAAACAGAAGCCAGTGTTTGAACACAGCTGACACTGTGCCAGACTACTTAAATGTGACAAACACACCTGTCATTCAAGTTCTCTCATGAGGGCAGGGTGTTTCATAGCATGCCTTTCTTCTACTTGCTACATGTGCGAAATAAACATGTGTAACAAAAAATGTACACCGTTGGTCATTTGAAAACACATGTATGCTCTGTCAGTTATCTGACCACATATTTTTCTAGTTTTCTTGATATGGATTTTTTTCCTTGGCCTTGACTTGCTAACCACTGTGTATGATTAAGTAGCATACTCTCCTCCTCTGCATTTCAACTACAATACAGGTCAACAACCTTTAAACCCTGCCACCCACCACTTACACCCACTGTTTTTCAGTTAGACCTGCTTATCTCCTTTGCTAGAGCCTATGAATGTGAGATTGCTCCCTCTTGGTTTTGGTATCACTGTGCAAAAAGTAACATCTGAGACACCCAGCAGTCCATTGCATCAATATCTTCCTGGAGACATGTCCTTAAGCAGCTCACTTTTGGAATTAATTTAATTCAGATTAAGAATTAAGATCAATTAACCCAAAATCATTCTGTGAATTCATTTGTACCTCTTAGTATTTATCAGCAAAGTTAATAGCATAATGTGATCACTGTTTTAAAATGGTATTTTATTTATTCTATACAGACATATTTCTAATTAATCTGCAGCACTTTTCTGCAGCCTAAGCAATGTGTTAAGTAAGTGACTGCAACTGCACGTGGCCCAGGCAGTAGATATAGTGTGGGAGGGGTGGTGGAGCCGCAGCAATAATGGCAGTGTATAGCAACATTGCCTTGAATACCAGCAGTGATAAAGGTACTCTATAAAGCCCGTCTAGACAGGCTATCTGAATATGAATGCCACTTAAGATACCAGTGAGAAACCTGGCTATACTGTTTCTTCATTGAGATTTCTTGTTTGGTTACAGCTTGCTGAAATGTTAGCTTCTAAAACAGAGAACAAGTAGAAACCCCAGGTTTGACTGGCACTCAAGAGGGGTACAAAGCCAAAAACAGCAAATGTTTAGAAGAAACAGTGGCTCCCTTCCCACCTCCCATTTCACATCCACACACTGAAACTTCACACGCTTGTCCTTACTCTTTCAAGCTTTTTTTTCTTGCCACTCTCCCGCTGCTTCCACCACTCTTGTAAGCCGGTGATCTCATTGCATGGGAGTGCATCAAAGGCTCTGAGTCTGGTTAATCATATCACATACTAGTGAGAAGATCTTCTGCCAGAAAAACAGTGAGCCAATGCGCACGCACACACACACACACACACACACACACACACACACACAAACTAACACAAAAAGTTGGGAAGCTAATTTGGGAAAGAGCTGCAAGAACAGTAATAGAAAAGGCATGACTGTGCATCAGCCTCGTGTGACATCACTGCTTGCTGTCACCAAACCTATAGTTTCACATTTGAAGTTCTATTGTGCATGTTTTTAATCATAATAAATGTAAACAAAAAACAAATTTGTTTTTCAAAAAAAATGGTGTTTCAGATCCAGCAAAGAAGGCAAATTATAATCCTCAGACTGTATAAATAAAAAATGGAACTCCCATCAAATGACATCTTAAATGTCAAAGAAATGACAATGGTATTACACTAGCAAGTAGAAATGTCATGAAAACTGTAGCACATGTTTCACTCTGACACACACGTATAGAAGGAGAGACAGAGGAGCACTGCTGCAGCAGATGGCCCTGCTATGGTCAGAGGAAAAAAGCAGAACGAGGTGGAGGAATTTTTTACTTCTGCTGAGTGGCTGACCTGCATGTAATTAGTCAAGTCATATTTTTAACTGATATTGCATAAAAGCCAGCTTAAGGAGCCATGGCTGCCCTATTTATACCTTGTGGGCTAATGGCCCGTACCACTAACACAGGGGGAAATTTCCTCCCCAGAACTATACTAAGCCTGCCTTAGGCTGTATGAGTTAGGATTCACAAGGGATTAGCCCACACTGCAACAGTCCTGTGTCAGCTAGGGTTTTGCAGAGTTCATGTATGTATGTATGTACATTTAAAACTATTTTCATTCAACAAAGAAGTTTGTTTCTTGTAGGAAGTAACGCATCTCTCTAAATATAATAAAACAATGTAAAAATAGTATCAATTTTGAAAAGTTATTAAGTTTTTATTCACATTTTATTAAAGCGTTGTATGTTGAAATTTATTTATACCCCTCACAATTATCAGTGAAAAAAATCTTTATAGTCATTGCACCAAACAAAACCTTTTATAATTGCTGACCAGCTTTTTGCATGTTTGCGCTGGTGTTTTGATGTTGAAAAGCCTCTATTCCATCACCCTAATCTGTTGCTCCCTTCACATATTCTCAATCAGATTTAGTTGGCTGGTCCACTCCAAAACGTTGTTATTACTTTCAGTCAAAAGGAGGCTGGAATAGTTTGTTATCATTAAGTTATCATGCTGGTAAAAATAGCTTCAAAGTGTTTGCCAGGAGTGTAAATAATTTGGGGCTTCACCTTTTTTCGTTTATATGGATCAGCTTAGCTTATTTATGGTAAATTCAGTTCAGTTATATTATCAATGTATTGTGGCAGTTTACAAGAAATACCAAGAGGTCCAATCCATACCAAGTTATAATAAAAAAATTAATGACTGTAAAAGTACCAGATTGTAAAGGGAGACAAATGTCTCTTCTTTAATCTTATGTACCTATGAAATGTAAGTCCTTAACTGTAGGTCCATTTGAGTTGTGATTGTTTGACTGAAGCAGTGCTGCTGGCTCATCCTGCAGAAGAATGGGTCAAGGCCTTGAAGGCTGACCTGGCCTGTCGCCCAACAAGCTATTGCCTGTATCACTCTGTCCTTTTATCAGCTTAGCCAGGCTCCTTGTAGTGTAAGCCACCGCCGTAGTACTCCCCTCAGTTGGAGCGTCAATTTGTCGCTCCAACTCTCCCCTAATTCTAACTTTGCGATCCTTTCAACCATCTCTCTCTTTGTCTGGATATGTGCTTTGTCCTGATCTCTCCAGCCTCTCCTCTACTCTTCCTCTCTGTTCAGATCTATTACATTCAGCAACAAAATTTCTGCTGCATCAGATGTCCATCATAGATCTCCCTCTCAGCCTGAAACGTGATAGGACACCCAATACAGGGCTACACATCAGGAAGGGTAGATTTAAAGAAATAAAGAAAAAGCCAAAAGCAAATGGTTGTTTTCTTATAAACCAGACCCTCAAAGTATTATAGTAAAATGTTGAGGTCTTTGTTACACTTGATGTGCTATGATAACTTGAATATCACCTGACTCATTTGACCTTTCTTATAGAGACCTGACCCTGTTTGTGTGTATCTCTTTGTATGTGTGTGTGTGTGTGTGTGGGTGGGTGTGTGTGTGTGTCTGTGTGTGTGAGAGAGAGAGAGAGACAAAGAGACGACCAGATTACACAGTGCAACACCAGAGAGAAAGACAGACAGAAACAGGAGATATGGAGGAAGAGTATACACTACAAAATGACTCAGGGGGTGCTATAAATGACTGGCAGTGCAGCATGAACCTCTTGTGCATTTGCTTGTGTTGATGTTTGTGTGTTTTGGAATGTATTAAATAGCTGAGGGTGCTTCCACGAGTAAAACACAGTAGTCATTTCTATATCCAATACTGTAGTACATACTTTTGTGATCAATCCATCCTTTTTCATAATGACTCGACCGTCATAATCATATCAAATGGGACCTCATGCTAAATTTGTCAGGTTATGCGATGCCTTGCAAAAGTATTAATACTGCCTCAACTGTTTCATATTTGGTCATCTTATAACCACAAAGCTTAATGTATAAAATTGGGATTTTTGTAACATCTCAAAAGAACGTAGCGCATAATTTTGAAGTACAATTTAAAGTATACATGGTTTTCACATCTTTTACAAACCAAAATCTGAAAGTGTGGCAAACATTTCTATGTACAGTACAGACCAAAAGTTTGGACACACCTTCTCATTCAAAGAGTTTTCTTTATTTTCATGACTATGAATATTGTAGCTTCACACTGAAGGCATCAAAACTATGAATTAACACATGTGGAATTATATACTGAACAAAAAAGTGTGAAACAACTGAAAATATGTCTTATATTCTAGGTTCTTCAAAGTAGCCACCTTTTGCTTTGATTACTGCTCCGCACACTCTTGGCATTCTGTTGATGAGCTTCAAGAGGTAGTCACCTGAAATGGTTTTCCAACAGTCTTGAAGGAGTTCCCAGAGATGCTCAGCACTTGTTGGCCCTTTTGCCTACACTCTGCGGTCCAGCTCACCCCAAACCATCTCGATTGGGTTCAGGTCCGGTGACTGTGGAGGCCAGGTCATGTGGCACAGCACCCCATCACTCTCCTTCTTGGTCAAATAGCCCTTACACAGCCTGGAGGTGTGTTTGGGGTCATTGTCCTGTTGAATGCTATTCCATCCGGTTTACGTTTAGTTGAACCATCATTTATTTTTCAACAGGACAATGACCCCAAACACACCTCCAGGCTGTGTAAGGGCTATTTGACCAAGAAGGAGAGTGATGGGATGCTGCGCCAGATGACCCGGCCTCCACAGTCACCAGACCTGAACCCAATCGAGATGGTTTGGGGTGAGCTGGACCGCAGAGTGAAGGCAAAAGGGCCAACAAGTGCTAAGCATCTCTGGGAACTCCTTCAAGACTGTTGGAAAAACATTTCAGGTGACTACCTCTTGTCTGTGTCTGTCACATAAAATCCAAATACAATTCGCAATTGTAATAATGCAAAAATGTGAAAAAGTAATTTAACATCTATAATATTTCTCACTAACAATAATTTTTGTTTTGATGCTTTGGGTCAAAAAATTAAATTAATTAAACAGCTTGATACATAAATATGCATCAAGCTGTTTGATTTACAGCCAATGTTTAAGGTTGCTTTTTGTATTACATTTCAATGAAATGTTTTTTTCAGAAGAAACTTTTTTTACTAACAGACAGCTCAACAGGTAAGTTAACAGCTCTTTGAAAACTCCATGCAAAGAAACTGTTATATTCATTTAATCTTGCCACATTTGGCTTGTTCATTCTTTCTATGAATCCTGAGTCTGTTTAGTCAATAATAAATACATTTAATCATTAGTCTGTTTTTAAGTATATATTTCAACTATTTAAGATTATTCAGATTTCGATTGCATGTCAATTGTTTAATTTATTGTGGCCCTGCAGCTGTTCGGGCCTTCATCCAGGATTTACCGAAATTGTTCGTTTACGTTTCTGCCCACATAAAACATTTGCTGGAGCAGACAGCAACCGTGCCCACACAACCTCGGTGTCTATCATCTGCAGTCGGCGTTTGCTTTGAAAAATAAAAGTAACGTTCTGTAAAATGTCAGAGGTGATTTTTTTTAGCAGTTGTCACATCCCAGTGAGGACGTTTCATTGTGGGCTTCCAGCTGAATTTTGTTTTCATACCTCCGTTTCTGATTAACCCTTCTGTTTGGCTGATTTTGAGAAGCGAGTCGAGGTTAATATGTCATGTTTGTGAGTAAAAGTCTGTGTTTTGTTCTGCATTTTAAGAAGATTTAAAAGAACATGGCCCTAAATCCTTCCCTGGGTTTGTTTCCTTCCCATACATGTATCTTGATTGTTTCTGTGCTCTGAATGAACACTACACTCACTAATGGAGTTCTAATAAGCCGGGGCAGCCATACCATCACATTCCACACGTACTGACTGAATCACTGAAGCAAATCATTCAGAGCTCCCCTGCAGTGCTCCTGTGTGCGTATGAACTTGTTTCAGTGTGTGTACAACTGTGTGTGTGTGTGCGTATGTGTCTGTGCAAGCATATAAAGTCAAATCAAATTTATTCATAGAAGCGCTCTTAACAAGCAGGTTTGTCACAAAGTGCTTTGATGAGAACAAAGGACACAAATTCAGATGAAACTGCAGATAAACAAAAAAGAGCACTCTGCATGAGCATGTGTGTGTGCTTTTCTGTGCTTGTGTGTGTTCTTGATGGATGTGAGGTTTAGTTTTGAGTCAGAGGCAGCAGCAAGCCTAAGTCTGAGAGTGTGTGTAGGATGAGCCTCCTACCACGTCCCTCCCTGTCTCTCATCAACTGTCTTTCTACCTCCCCTCCATCCCTTTCTTTCTTCTATGTGTCAGCATGTCTTTTGTAAATGCCATTACAGACATAAATTAGTGATTTGATTGCTCTTTGACTGATTAGCAATATTCCATGTAATACAAAAATTTTTGTTAGAAGTAAAATACATCAGACAGCAAAGAAATCTGTAGCCTGCATCCCTGACTGTGCATACATATGAGTGTATGTATATGTGTGTATACATGTTTGTATCCCTCACAGTGATTAAAGCAAGTGGGCGGCAGCAGCAACTGGTCTGCCTGTGTGGCTCTGCATAGCAGACATGTTTCTCACTGCTAGATATTACTCATTTCCTCAGCCCTTTGCACACACAAGCACAAACACATGCACAAACTCTCTTGACACACACATGCTCACAAGCACAACAGACACGGAGACGGATAGCAGACTCTCAGTTTTTTCCTTCAGTTTGGTGGGCTTGCTGGTGATATTTCACTCGTTCAGAGATCAGAGGCAGGGCGTAGCTGCAGGCTGCTGATATCTGCGGGTGTTGGAGCCATTGGCGGTGCTGTGAAGGAAGCACTGTGGCACAGTAAGGAGCTGGGAGGTGGGCTGACCCCCTTAGGAGGACTAGAATATGAATGAGTGCCAGCTTTGGGACATCTTCTCACCCCGGTACCAAGGTCAGTCCTACATCACAGCAGCTACTAACTTCATGCACCTGCTTGTTATAACACACTTTCTTTTGACTGAGATATTTTCCTTGCTTTCTCTTACTTTTAATACAACAGACTTAATATTTCAAGTTTCACAGGTGTGGGACATTTTAAAAATAGTATTTATTTATTTATTGGAGGTTTGCAGTCATAAGTCTGGGTGCATGTTTCACATTTCTGAGATAAATGCATGAAGAGAAAAGGCGGGATAATGTAGAGCAATGCGGAAATTTGTGTGGGTTTGTTTGCCTTTTTAATCAAGAAAAAATAATTAAATTGTCCATAAAGCTAATAACTTTTTTTTATTTACTTTTTGACCAAAACCCAAAGCCTTTTAGGACATTTTACATGTAGGAATGTTATTATGCATTATGATGATGGGTACGCTTTCAATACATCCAAAGTATGTATTTACTGTAGGAACACCAGCTCCAGCTAAACTCCAGTTCAGTGTGCGTGTCTGCACAGTGTAGGAGTATTCTGTAAGGAGACATTTCTTTTTAAACTCCTCCACATGCACAATTGTGCTCTTTGTTTTGTTGTATTCTTTTTTGCAAATTTATATGAACTGTATTTCGTTGATGCGGGTGTAAGAGTCATCTGAGGAAAAACATCAAAACCTTTCTTTTTTCTCTGTTCTGAACAACATTAGGAGTTGGGGTAGAATTTAAATTCCAATCAATTCATTTGACAAGTCCTGTTTGGAAATTGTAGTACTGTATTTTGAGTTTCTTTTAAAATACATTAATGTCCATTATTATGTCTTAAAATATTGAGTTGTATTTTTGCTATGTTTATCAGTAACAACATAAAATGAAAATACAATAAATGTCTATGTATAATTTTTTATTGACTATATGTGACTCTATTTTTCTAGAATTTTAAAGCATATCACTTGAAGGGCCTTGTTCAAGGTTTGCAATTTCATGTGTCAAAAGTAATTATTAAACTGGACCAGAAATCTTTTTCATTGTAATTCATATTTTTTAACTGAAACAATTAACAGCTTAGTTTTGCTGTACACAAAACCTGAAAATTACATTTTGTTCTTTCTTGGTGGTTTTTTTTTTCACTTAAAAATGGCTTCAAATATTGCACCACATGTTAAAACCGTTCACATACACGTAGTTCTTGGTCAAAGTACCTCAGGCACAAACGGCAGACTTAAGTGTTCTTAAAAATTATTCTACATGTTTAGCAAATGTTTTTGTCTAAATTGAATCAAACCTTGCCCTGCGATGGACTGGTGACCTGTCCAGGGTGTACCCCGCCTCTCGCCCATAGACTGCTGGAGATAGGCACCAGCTCCCCCGCCACCCACTATGGAATAAGCGGTAGAAAATGACTGACTGACTGAATCAAACCTTTCTAACCTCAGCCAGGCTTAAATAAAGCATATAATTATGGAAAACTTGCAGTTTCTGTTCAGAGATGGTCCACTGGGTGTATTGCCATACTTCAGCTGAGTTACTCCAATATTTTAACAGTTTACCTAAGTCACTCCATGATGTCATTATCTCTGTTGGTAAATGGGGGGTCTGGAAATCTGAAAGACATCCTGAAAATTGTGTGCAAAGAGTTTCATATTTGTTTCATTCGATTAAAAGATTTTGAATCATGTTGTCAGAATAAGGGATTTCTTAAACTGTCAGCTAAAATTGGAAAGTCTGGGGTGGTATAGAGGTACAGCCGGCACCCCAAATTAGAGGCTATACTCCTCGACACAGCCGTCCTGAGTTAGATTCCGGCCTTGAGGCCTTTGTTGCATGCCTTCCCCCTTCTCTCTGCCCATTTCCTGTCTGGCAACTGTCAATAAAGGCCATTACTGCCAAACAAATCTTAAAAAAACCTGAAAGGTCTGGTGGTGGTTCTGAACTTCATCCATGTTTAGGACTTGGAAACAGTTGTGTAATACTGCAGTAGTATTCTTTTCTCCTTCACCAGATTTACATGTTTTATTTATTTTACTCTCTGTGAACATTTTTCTTAATGTTGTGGCTTAGGATGAGGACACACTACAAGGTTGTTTGTCATCAGTGTATTTTTACTTCTTCCTCCTTTGCTTTTTCTTCTACTTAAAGATTTAATATGTGGTTGAACAATAACAAATTTGTACATTACTGCCACCAACTGGTATGTTTGTTTGCCTACAAAACTGACCCCCTTGTGGGAATTTGTTTACTTCAGATGGCTTTTGTTAGTTTGTACCCTGTGACCCTTCATCAGACACAGTTGTTAAGTGTGTAATCCGAGGTCTTCATACAAAAATCTCCTGAAACCAGTCTGTTAGCTTTACAGTCCTTCTGATATATCAAATAAGCTATGAAACCTTATATGGACACTTGGTTCCTCTTAAAGACACTTAGTTCCTTGTCCATGATTATCTTCTCTGTGTCTGACAAAGATGGACAGCAATCAGGATGTACAAATACATCAAGAAACAGTGATAGAAGTCGAATATGCAAAGAAGTCCAGTGGCAAAATAAATGCTGTAAATACATATCTATGGGTTATTTAATACTAAATCAACCAGATACTCCAGACTTGTCTTTAGTTCGGAATTTTGCAAAAAGAGCTTATGTGTCTATAACAGAAAGAGGTTTGAGTATAAAAAATATGAAGAAACAGGACTGACAAACAAAGATTATGTCATATTCACTGTATTTAACATCCCAGACCTCTCACTGCCCTGTTTTTGGTTTCAAATAAGATGCTCAAACAGCTTGTTATACTTATTGTGTTTTGGGACCAAGTCTTTTGATGAGCAACGGCTCACCTGCCTCTCCAAAAAGTATCCTTGTCTAACCTCTCCAACCAGCTGGATGTATATGACTATGTGCATACATGTGGACACTGTTGCCATGGAGACAGTGTGGTGGATGGTGAGACGGCAGGGAGTTGGTTAGCAGTTGACAGACTAGCGGGTGAGTGCAGGGCTTGAGTGGCCGGCAGCTGGAGGAGAAACGTGCTGGAGGAGCCATCATTTCTAAAGGCATCTTTAAAACACTGGGAGAAGAATTAGTGGAGCTCCCCCGCACCTCTCACTGATTGAAGTGAGGCTGGAAAATTTTCTGACACATTCGAGGACTCAAACACAAAGACTCAAACAATTGAACACATTCACAGATTTTTCCCAAACCAAAACATGACATATTTTTAGAAATCAACATGGAAAACATGTCTGCCCACAAACACAGTCACACATATTTGCCCAAACCCCTTCTGTGGCACCTATTTAATATGCAAAGATGCATATCCTGTGTCTACAACTGGTGGTAATATCCATAATGATTGTGTCAGCTTTTGGTGGGCAGTGACCAGCTTTGTCAAACACTGGAGGGAGTAAGTACAGCCAATTGAGGGAGTGTTTGTCTGTTATTGTCCATATGTGCATCTGAAAGTGAAGGGTTGAGGGGGTGTTAGTAGTAAGCTTATGTAGAACACAGAGAGCACCCGAGGGTGTCGTGGGAGTGGATCATGAAAGTGGTACAAAAACGTATCTACATATTCCAATCATCCCCCGAGAGTCAGAGATGAAAACTCTCCTGGTGTCAGGCCGTACTGTGTCTGTTTCTGTACATACATACTGCACTGCCTCTGAACTTCACTGGCTGCAAAATTTATTTTTAGCTCACATGTGGGAGTAATGTGTTTGAATGAAACGAACAAGATGGGTAGTTTCAGTCGGACCACACTGGACATATTAGGTAATGACTAATTAGCTACAACCATCAGAACGCTACAAGTTTCTAACCTCTTCAAAGTAGTTTGGAAGAAAGAATGAGTGACTGATTTTGCTCCATCTGTCTGGTACAGCTGAATGTTTGTTTGTATGTCTGACCATACTGACAGCTAAGTCTTAACTACAACTGATGCCAGGACCTAACAGACTGTTCTTTCCCAATGTTCACACTTAATCTCTCCTACTTCTGTCTCTTTCTTTTTTGCTCTTCTCAAGGTGAGTGGTGCTTCAGTGCAAGAGCAGCAACATCGATCCAACAGTGATGCTGTGTATCGGCCTTCCCCTCTGTGTGCCCCCCTCATTTTCCCGTGAGGCCCATGTGACTTAGCCTACATTAACACACAGGGGGCCACCACTGCTGCTGGAGCCCACCCATGAATCCAAGTCCTGACCGCAACAAAGAGCGCCTCCCTCCCAAAAAGAGGGAGTCTCGGCAAGGATCTGCAGAACACCACATCCCTCCTGATGAGTTTAAACCACCTGTGCCGTTTCGAAGCCGACATAGCACCAGTAGAGGGGAGGGAGGCAGGGAAACCAGTGACAGGGACAGAGCTTTCTCTAACCCAAACCCCCATCTCCTACACAGTCCTCCAGCCCTTCCTGCTTCAGCACCAGGCCTCCACATGCCATTACCATGGTCCCTGAACTATTCTTCACCTGTTTCTCTTCCAGTTTTCCCAGGCCAGGTCAGCGACAGAAGGGCTTCAGGTTCGCCTGTTTGGAGAGATGATCCCCTCACCTCATCTCTGCCCCATCATTCCAGGTGGCTCAGAGGGGAAGGACCCCTGTCATTGACCCCCTCCCCATCTTCTTCATCTTCTTCCTCATTTAAGACTCCTTTTCCAGCTAGTACAAGAGAGATGTGGTCCTATTTTAATACTGGCCGTCGAGATTATAGCCCCTCTCTCTTTTCCCCTTCTTACCTATTTAGTCCTCATGCTTTGTATGCCCAAGACCCCAGTTTAGTTGAGGTAAGACCTAGGTACATAAGCAAAAGGCCCAATGGCTTGGATGGGCCAGGCAGCAGGACTGCCTCATCTTCCAGACCTCTGCTTACTGGAGAGTTTGGGAATGATAGCAGCAGAGCTAGGCTGGAGGTCAGTCCATATACGTTGCATGCCAATGGAGGACGTAGACAGCAGGAGGATCTAACCTCCCCTATCCATTCTGCAGGGGCATTTTTGTCAGACTCTCAACCTCAAGTAAGCCCTGAGCCACATTCCTCACTGCAGGAAACACATCAGTCTGGGAAGACTAGCTCCACTTCACTCCCCAGTAGTCCACATACCCTTGGACCAGACCCAAGGGCAGGCAGAGGTGGACTTCTGGATCATGTGGGGACTACACCAACTGAGGCCCAAATATATTACTCCTTAGGATCAGTCACCCATCCCAGCCCTCATGCCCAGGCCTACCCTCTCTCGAGCTCCTCAGGAACACTTTCATACTGTCTGCATAGGGAGCCAGGTCCTAGGCTGCACATGCTAGGGAATTCACCAAACTCACCTGTAAGTCTGCCTAACAGCCATGACAGGTCACAAAGAGAGTGGGACAGAGATCTAGAAAGAGACAAAGTCCTCCAAAAGGACAGGGAAAGGGGTAAAGTAAAAGAGAAGCAATTACAACATGAGAAAGACCAAGAAAAAGACAGTGAGCGTGAGAAGCGACGCAACAGAGACAGATGGAGAGATTTTTCTCCTTCCAATTCTCAGACCTCGTCTGCAACCCTTCATTCGTCTCCCTCTGCACTCCTACCTCATTTCACCAAGGGGTCTCTTATTGAGCTGGCAGGCGGACGGTTGAAACGAGTGGAGGAGCTGAGGACTGAAGACTTTCTGAGGAGTGCGGATACATCCCCAGAGTTCCACCTCAGCACCTGCACGGTTCTGGTGATTTCCCCCAGCAGTACCCAGGGTTCCAGTCACCTGCAGGTTCACCTTACAGATCGAAACTCTCAGGTCAGCTCCCTCTAGGGTTGAATGCTTCTGTTTAAAAGCTTCCTCACTGTTGTGATGTTAAATGGCAAAGGTCTCACTGACTTTAAAGTAATCATGTTGTTGTTCATATTTAGGAGTTATTGCAGGTCTTGGTGGAGTACCCATTCTTTGTGAGAGACCAGGGCTGGTCTTCCTGCTCTCCTCAAAGAACTACACAGCTGTATGGCCTGCCCTGCCGTCAGCTCAGTGAGGGAGATGTTTGCCTGGCCCTAACCCCAATGCCTACCCAAACTCAGCGGACATCCAGTCGTACCAGTTCCAGGGCCCATCGTACGCAACTCCTCCCCAGGGGTCCAGCAGAGTCAAGCGGCTCACATAGGGAGGAAATGCCTCCCCCACCACCACCCCCTCCGCTTCCTCCCCAGCAACCCCTGTCAACACCAGGCCCTTCTTGCAGACAGGCCGCAGACACTCCTGCTAATGAGCAGCAACGGCCTCGTAAACGGCACTGGTCTGCACCGGACACACTTCCCTCAACCAGAACTGATAAAAGCCTCGTGGATTTACCTCATGGCTCCAAGCTAATGAAGTGGCAGTAGAAACTTGCACATGCATACTTACACACACATGCACACACATATGAGCACATACACACCCTCCTTGTCTCTGTTGCACCTATCAAGACAAACGATGGAGAGACCTCAAGGCAGGGTTGCAGGGAAGGTATACACAACAACAGAAGGCACAATTTGTGTCTAGTCCGGTCTAGTCCAGGGGTCTCCAAGTCCAGTCCTGGAGAGTTAAAGCTACTATCCCACAGCTTCTGGATATATTTTTCTCCAATACCTAAAGCATTCAGTTTTGCAGAGGCATAGTAACAAGTCATTCACTTGATTCAGGTGTGTTGGAGAAGGGATGTATCTAAAAGCACTTGGATAGTAGCGCTCCAGGACTTCATGAACTAGCCCCTGCTGACCCTTTCCTTTCCTTTCCTTTCCTTTCCTTTCCTTTCCTTTCCTTTCCTTTCCTTTCCTTTCCTTTCCTTTCCTTTCCTTTCCTTTCCTTTCCTTTCCTTTCCTTTCCTTTCCTTTCCTTTCCTTTCCTTTCCTTTCCTTTCCTTTCCTTTCCTGTCCAGTCCTGTCATGTCTTTCTTTTCCTGAAAGGAGCAGCAGGGAGTGGGTCATTTTGCTCCTTCACCATCTGCTACCTTTGTAGTTTTGGTCATTTTATGACAAATTGTTTTGTTGGGGAGGCTTTACACTGATCATGCGTCAGTTTGCACCAGTCATCCCCATTTTATATCAAGGATCTAGAAACAGTATCTACATTCTACCCAGAGTATACTGTAAGGAAATATGGTTATATGAATCCAATAAATAATATCTACAAGCAGTAGGTAACTTAAAGGTATTTTTGTCCGCTCAAGGGTTCTAATCTGTTTTTTTTGTTAACTGACCTAAATGGAAATTACAGCAAAAGTAGATGGAAACAGAGTGTAGTACAACGTTTTTAGGTCATAACATGGAGTTAAACTGAATTGCATGAGAAAGTTTGCTATTTTTATGACAGTTGATCTATATAATTGGCAAAAAATACAACCAAAGGTGAACAGATACACCATGGTATAAGTTCATAAGTAAGTATTAAATGTTTTATTCAAGTGCACAAAACAGAAGCAGGAGGGGATGAAATAGTAATGCGTAGGTTCGAAATTAGGGTGCGAATAGGTGAAGGAGTGAATTGACTCAGAGATGGAGCAGCAGCTTAAAGATAACTGAATGAGTCTTTACAAAGACACCGAAGACATTTAATGAGACAATCAAGCACTTGTCTGTGTTCACTCTGTTTTTGTTATGGTTGTCCCACACATGTACTCAATAAAAGTAACTACTGCAGGGTATTTTGAATCAGTGTTATGAAAGTAGTAAACGCTACTGAGGAATTGCAGATATATATGAGCAGATTTTAACTATATATATACATATATATATAGTTAAAATACATATATATATTACAGATGTTATATACAGTAAATATGCTAAACACATTTAATGCAATTTCTGTCAATCTTGCAATGCAGTTTTTTCCTTTATTGTTTCTTTTCTTGCTTCTGAGCCGATGTCTTCACGCCGGCCTGGGCAGGCAAGGTGAATGTATGAGCAACTCTTCGCCTTTTTTTCTAATTCTCATCACTGGGAGTCATTTCAAAATGTTGTTCATCAAAGTATTACTCTCCAATGTGTTCTTAACATTATCTCTGAGAAAGGGAGAACACTAATGAAAACTGCGTAACAGACAATCCCACCCACACAGACAGGTCTGTGCCACATCGCCTCGACACTCATGGTGTTTTTCCATTAAAAACTGAATGATGGAAGGACTAAAAAAGGTGCAGTATGGCTGAAGAGTAATGGTGCTAATAACACGTTGGAACATGATGCTTTATGAATGCTCTTGACCCCTGTGTGTACTGTACGCTTCAGTTCCCGTCTCATTTTTAATGTACTGTATATGTTTGAAGGCAGGGAAAAATGATGAAAGTATTTTAAACTCAGATACGGGTAAATCATCTGATTCAGCACTCTCTCTCACTTTAGTTTGTGTTTTTTTTTTAAGAGAAAAATCTTACCTGTTATTTTCTTTTCTTTTTAAATGTTACAGCTACAAAAATGTATATTTTTAAAAAAATTGTGAATCTGTTATATGATGTTCGCTAGAAATAAATGACGAAAAAGCTTTATAGATTTAATTCCTGTTGTCAATTTACTCTACATATTTGTTCCAGTGGGAGAAAATTAAATTAGCATGTCATAATACAAGTATGAGTTCAACATCAAATGAAGAGGGAGAAAAACATTCACATTATTATTTAGTTATCAGCATGCTTTGACCAAAATGTACAACAGGTGTTTAGCTGCGCTGCAGAAAATAACATCAAATACAAGCTGCAATAATGAAGATTACAGTAAATTTTCCTTAATGACTTGCAAACATGGCTACTATGCAGGTAATATTTATCTATATACATCTATACTGATAATAATGTGGTACTCTGTCATGGTGATTACAAGGATGGAGATCAAGTTCATTTGTCATTGTCTGTATTTACTCTGGCACATTTCTCAGTCTGCTGACATATTTTTTCCTTGTGTGTTGGATGTGTGATTCTGATGTTTTTCCTCAGTTTGTCTCAAGCTGAATCTCTGTAACAGTTCCACGGCAAACAAGGGAACCACCTGGCCAACAGGAAACAAATAAAAACTTAATCACTGTGGATGTAAGGACATCTACTGGCCAAAAATGTCACTCTCATGCAGGAACATCTGAGATTCTGATCTGTAACGTTTACAAAAGTCAACATTTACAAACGTCTACTGCTCAGCTAATACAAGTCTGTATATAAAATCAAAATTGCTGGGAAAATATGTGTCAAAACATGTCAATATTTTTCTCTGGAAATATCTTTCTAGTGGGGCAAATCGCAAGAAATTCACACCAAATGTTGTCTAAGTATAACACTTTTAAACAATCTGATCCATAAATTCTGTTATGTGTAATAAAGCAAAAGGAGATGGGATATTAAAACATCAAAATGAAAAAAATGCATAAAGTCAAAAAAATTACTGAAATCTGTAGTATGTAGAAAGTAATCCTGCTTCCTATCAGTGGCAGTTAACATCAGCTGGTTTAGTCTTAATTTCTGACCCATAAAAAGTATCATGCCAGGACTGAGAAAAGCATAGACCTTTTGAACAAATATATTTTCTAAACAAACTGATTAAATTAGATATATTTCTAAACCTCTGAATATTCCAATGAACATTGGGTCCATAATCTGGAAGTGGAAAGAACATAATTTCTTCATGAACCAGCCATGACCAGGTCCTCCTTGGAAGATTTATGACAGAGGAGTAAACAGAGGAGTAAAGAAATCAGAGGAGTTTTCCAAGACCCAAGGGCCACTTGTAGAGAGCTTCAGAAAGGCCTGGAATTGGCAGTTACAGCCTCTATGCACACTCACTGTGCAAGACTGCTGCAGATGAGGCATGCTAATGTTCTTTGCAAAATGTTTTCGCAAGCCAATGAAACACTGGCAGAACTTGATGAAATGAGACAAATATTTTATTCTATGGATGTCATTGCACACAAAATGTTGAAGGTGGAATGGGATTTTGCATTGCCCGAGAAACACCAAACCAATAGTGAAGTTTGAAAGTGGGATCATCATGGTGTGGGTCCTGTTGAAATTTATATAACAGAAGAAAGGATTAAAAGAGAAATCCTCTGAGACTTCTGAGACTAAAAATATGAAGGTGGAGCTGCAAGATAAGGCCCAGTTAATGGACTTAAAACTCTATGGAAAGAATTGAACATTTGGGTGAACAGATGTTCACCCAGATGCCCCCTGGAATCTTCAAAATTTGAAGAATGGGCCGAAATTATACCTTAACAATGCATGTGGACAGCTTCGCCTTACAGGAGAGGTTTCAAAGCTGTCCTATCCTAAAAAGGGCTTTTCTACCAACTGTTCAATAGATTTTATGGACTAATTTGTTTTGACTTCTTTCTGTTTATGGATTACCTGGGTTGTTGTCTGCATCTGGTATGATTTTCATATCAACTGGCCAATGTGAAATACGTTTACTGAGAAAAATATTAACATGTTTGATACTTATTTTACCCTGTTGTATGAGTAAATGGTCTGGAATACAGCAGCAAGCTGTTTGTGTCCCTTTCCAACTCACGTGTGCCATTATGAGCTTCCTGGTTTTAGGTACATTTGGGTCTGGAAACTCTTCCCCAAAGCAGAGCTCGATCCCATATGAAGGTGTTGGCCCCTTGCCCTGTAAACTGTTCTGGAGTGCTGATCAAACATTAAATTATAGATTCAGATTTATATTTCAAACAGAAACAGTTTTTTAATTCTAATTAGAAATGTAAGTAGTATGAATCTTCTGTAATACCATTTAGAAACGTGGGTATATCCAGCAGCTTGCAGGTCTTTTCTCGATCTAGTTTGTTTGGCTTGTCAGTGTGTTGGGCCAAGGGACCACTCCAATACACCCTGCCCTGACAGAAGCGCTTGATAAACACACCATCTGGTGCCACCCACAATAGCACACCCCTTTCCAGGTGACAAAGAAGGCGATTCATTGCTTCTGTCATGAAGGCCGGAAGAGCTACAGAGCCCGGGGAGGGAAAAGAGAGCTGCTGGGCAGTGCAGGGGCCATAGATCTGTTCATTTCCCAAAGGAACGTGACCCTGGAGGATGAAGCATCCGTCTGGGCTCCGTGTGGTCACTTTCGTCACTGTCTGGCCATTGTACAACAGTCTCACCTGCATGCGAAAATCTGTACATACAGAATACAGTTAACACTGATCAAGACCAATGTAAAAATGCATATGTGTTGATGTAGGTATGTTTCTTTGGAAAACTGTGATTTGCTCACCAGTTATATTCAGTGCAGGGCTGAAGAAACTTTTTGGAGCAGAAGCCTGATTTTGATTTTTCTTCTCTGTTACCTCACAGTACATATGCTCCCTCATCAGGTCATCTGGAGGAGAAAAACACATGAGAACAAACTCAAAATCGCAAGCTGGGGAAAAACAGTGTTTGCTGGGTTTTTATTTTTGCATATTCACAAGTCCATGTGGTTGTTAAAAAGTATACTTACATATGCAGTGTAAAAGACACATAAGGAAATTTCACACTAGTTTACCTTAAATCAGACTAACCTTTTCCTGTTTAAGGTCAGTAAGGTTTACCAAAATTATTTATATTTACTAAATGCAAGAATAAGGAGAGCAATTTTTTTTTTTTATATATATATCGCAAATGTAGAAATTCACTTACACCTGTCAAAATCTGTCTGTGTTTGAGGTTTAGAGTTTGCCTTCTATTTGCTTTCTCTGCACTGTCATGTTCTTAATTTGCTTTATTTCAGTTCATTCATGTTTATTAGGCTCATTCTGGTGTTTAGGTGTTTGATACTTCCCTTTACTATGTTAGATGTTTTTGTTTGTATTTTCTTGAAGAATTGTGTTTTCCCTGTTCCATTTTCTTTTGATAGTCTCATTGTTTACTTATTTTTGTACACTTAGATGTTTTCTGTTATGTCCCTGGACTCCCCGCTCATCTGTGTTAACTAGCCACCCTCCCTTAGTTGCATTCAGGATCCCTCTTCCACCAGCTGCTACTGATTCCCCATCTGATTAGCTCCCTTGGTTCATGGATCCATTCTCCACTCCCCCTCAGTATTTATACTCTCTGGTTACCATTGTTCTCCACTGGTTCCTCCTGGAAACTACCCTGGCTACTACCTGATCCATGTCCTATGACCTGCCTGTGTTTTCCTTGTCCAACCTGCACTTGTAGGTTTGGCTGTTCTTCTCATTAAATACATTTATCTACTCATCATGCTCCTCCCTCGCTTTTGCCCGCACTTTGGTCCTGCAACAGCCCCGGACACCATGAAAACACCAAGATTTTATGACTATGAAAAATTTTAAAAAGCTCACATGATGATGTCAAAATTATTTTAGGAATGGGCCAAAATTCCAGCAAACTACTGTGGGAAGCTAGAGGAATGATAGGACACCTAAAACATTTCACCAAAGTCCTACAGCTTAAAAGGCAATTTAAAGAAATACTAAAGACATGTAAGACTAAAGAAAATAATAATAAACAATATATATCTCTTATTATCCTGAAATGAATTTGGTAATCCTAATTCATCTATATCTATATCTATATTCTGACTCCAGCTGTGAATACAAGCAGATCCCATCAAAAAGGCCTTTGGACACGGGCAGGATATTTAGCCTCTATATACCAGCCAATCAGAGATAACGATTGAGGCTACAGGCTTCATAATAATCTTCAGGCTGTAATAAAACTATCAATAGACCATGACCAATTAGAAACACAAGCCGTAGTTGGGGCTGTTATGCGGTGGAGATTTATTTTGGTTGCGGACATTTTCCTTATGTTCTCCCTGTTATGCCGTTTATATAGAGACATTGCGGTTATTGTAGAGGGACTGCAGCTACAGCTAATGAAGCCATTTAAAGGTTTGTCACTGAACCAAACAATAGCAAGATAACATATCGGATGCTGGTAATTTTGTACCTACACGATTTTACCACTTTGTACTTTTGCAACTTTAATCATTTCATTTGACATGGAGTTGTCTGCCACCCGGTGTTTATTGTGTGTCTTGTGTCAATTTGTACATTTCTGGGGGGCATTATGCACCCACTGTGACAACCAGTGATTTAAAATAAATGTCTATATATATTTTTTTAGTGCACTGTAACAAAATTATTTTATTGTTTTTTATTTAACCTTCATTAATACAGGTAAATTTCAATAAGACACAATGTCTGATTTTCAAAAGTGACCTTACCAAGAGCGACCTACAAAACACCAATATGTTTAAACTACAGTCACAGATACATACAATTTAAGCCTTTTTAGGATATTTTTACTCCATTATTTATTAAGAAAAATGCAAAAACTACCAAGAAAAAAAACTGATGCACAATGGCTAAGTAAATGAGTGCAAAAAGCTTTGTCTGCAGGTATAAAATGAAATCATATTGGGATTATAAGAGGGTATGCATTGATTATGGTATAAATTGACCTGGTGCTGGTGCAAAATACACAGTCATGGTGTCACAACTAAATGAGCACCACCAAATGCTTTATCAATATAATGCTGATATAAAAAATTATGTGTTAACCAGCTGAATGCAGGCCTGATTAATTAGTTAACATCTTCTTACTATGTGTAAAAAGCAGAGCGTCAAAAAAAACCCATCTTGGCTCCAAGGAAACGTGTATCTCAGTAATACAAGGCAGCAACGCAAAAAAATATGCTTCAAAAAGAATATTGCTGATTATGAGTAGATTGTTAGAAATAATGTGGACAAATTCGGAATACTGTCTCACTGTAAGGTTGTGTGAACAAATGAGACTAAAATGGAACCCACTCGTTTAAATGTCAAGCTCTTATTTTTGCTGAAAGAAAAATACTGCTTTCCAGTCTAACCTTATTAATTCTGTGCTGTAGAGTGTTATTAGAATCATTTAGCCAACATTTCTGCATCTAAGTCACATGACATTATTGATGTGACAATAAAACCTGACCTTTATTGGTAATTTCAACCTCTGCAGGAAAATGTCAAGACATCTGTCGGAAAAGTAATAGTTGATAATGGAAAGTAATAAATGTACAGTGTAATTATATTACTTAAACCTTTTTACATTTTGTTACTTTATAACAGGTGCATTTGTATTCACCCCCTTTTTCTATGACAGCCCTAAATAAAATCCAGCCAGTGCAACCAATTGCCTTCAAAAGTCACCTAGTTAGTAACTGGAGTCCATCTGTGTGATATTCAGTCAGTCAGTCATTTTCTACCGCTTATTCCACAGTGGGTCATGGGGGAGCTGGTGCCTATCTCCAGCAGCCTATGGGCGAGAGGCAGGGTACACCCTGGACAGGTCGCCAGTCCATCGCAGGGCAACACACAAACAACCATGCACACACTCATTCATACACCTAAGGTTCAATTTAGAGAGACCAATTAACCTAACAGGCATGTCTTTGGACTGTGGGAGGAAAGCAAAGTACCTGGTGAGAACCCACGCATGCATGGGGAAAACATGCAAACTCCATGTAGAAAGACCCCTGGCTGGAAATCGAACCCAGGACCTTCTTGATGTAAGGCAACAGTGCTACCAACTGTGCCACCGTGCACCAATTCCAGCATAAACACAGCTGTTCTGTAAAGGCTTCTGCCATCCTACCAAGACATGGTCGCTGATTTAAACTGTGAATGGGGAGCATTAATCAAAGAAGCACCTTAGAAACCCATGTTGACTCTGGCAGAGCTGCATAGATGGGACAGTCTTATGATAGAACAACCAATAGTCTGGATTTTACAGTTTCATGTTTGAAGTCTGCTACAAGTCCTATAGGGCAGGGGTTCCCAAACTTTTCCATACCATGGCCCCCCTAAACAGCATCTCACATCATGAAGGTCCTAGAGAGACTCCTGTTGGCCCACCTGAGTAAGCAAACAGTAAACCATCAGGACCCCCTTCAGTTTGCTTATCGCTGTGGAGTTGGAGTTGAAGATGCCATCATACACCTGCTTCAACAAACCCACTGTCATCTGGACAAAGCCAGTAGCACTGTGAGGATCATGTTCTTTGATTTCTCCAGTGCATTTAATACAATCCAACCTGATTTGCTTTGTCAGAAACTCCAGAAGACTCAGGTGGAGGCCTCAACAATCTCCTGGATCAAAGACTACCTGACAAACAGACCACAGTTTGTGAGACTGAAGGGTTGTGAGATCCTTCCTGCCCACAGCCATCAGCATCTACAACGGCTCTTTGAAGAAACCCTCATAATGAGCTACAACAACATTTAATTTCCCTTTGGGATTAATAAAGTATTTTTGAATTGAATTTGAATTGAATTGAATTATTGTAAGAATATTATTAAGAGTATATTTAAAATATGTTAACACAATTATAATCCCAGGGTTTAACATTCAACAAACTGTTGAGAATAAGAAGTGTTTTTCATCTCCCCAACCTTTCTGAGTCCTGGTGACCCCTACTTTGAAAACCACTTCTATAAGGGGACAGCAAACACTCGGAAGTAGGGGCTTTGGTCAGATGAGACCTAAATTAAATTTCTTTCCTACTTGCAATTCTCTATGTGCAGCTGAAACATTGCACATTACCCTGAACTCAATTTCAACATTGTGAAACATAGTGGTGGCATCATCGTAATACTGTAGGGCTGCTTTGCTTAAGCATGGACAGGGAAGCTGTTCAGAGTCAATCAATGGAGCTAAAACAGGAAAAAAAAACTGTCAGAGGCTGCAAAAATCTAGACACTGAGGCAGACCTCTGCCTTCCAGTTGGACAGTGGCCCCAAACGTTTAAAACAAAGCATGTTCTTGTTTTAGAAGGGCCTAATGAAAGTCCAGAGATAAATCCAACTGGAATTTTGTAGCAAGACTTAAAACTTGATGTTTACAGACACCCAGTCTTTTTGACCTTGAGTTATTTTGTGAAGAAAAATTGGAAGAAATGTGCAAAGCTGATAAAGAGACCCCAAAAGACTTGCAGCTGTAACTGCAAAGGCAGCTGGTTCCAATAAATACTGACTCAAGGAGCTGAAAACAAATTAATAAATATAAACAAATATATAACTTTCCCTCTACTACACGTCACTGAAAGCTAAACTTTGCATCATTTGCCACCAATAAAATTGTATAACAAAATCATTTTCCTCGTTACCTTTAATTTCTCAAACATGAACTACTTTAAAAGGAAACTGTGTGACATTTGACAACCAGTACATGTTGCACTATAGCAGAACCTCTCTCTCGCATTAGCGTCTTTTACTTTTAAGAATGTAGGAGCAAAACCAAGAACTTCTTCCCACAGAGATTTGTGTGCACAGACAACCAGTTGTGACACCCTTAGACTAAGAACTACAAAACACCTTGTTTAGAAAGTCATACCTTGAGTATAATATTTCAATACAGAAAAAAAGGAAAACTAAAACAAAACTAAATTTAATTAAATATCAGAGGAAAGCAATTTTTACTAAACATTCTCCAGAATTTCACAGAATTGCTGAACTATTTACTGACTTCCTGAAAGATTGATGTTTCTACATGTTTTGCAAGTATGGCTATATAGGAAACACCAAATGCAACCAACCTCACAGTACCCCAGATCAAACCAATTGCTAACACAATACTTCCGAAAATGTGATTTACATTATTTCTATGATCGTCCTACACAGTATGAAACAAAATGAAGCTATTATGGTTTCATGTCTGTTTGTCCTCTTCTCTGCCACGCCCACCTCCTCAGCTTCAATCAGTACAATTTTACTCACCTTTGATTTGCTCTATTTAAGTGATCTGCAGCCTTTAAGTTACTGCCTCATTATCAAAGGCTCCTGTCTCTGGAATACCAGGGGGTTTTTCCTTGCCCTCATTCAATCTCCTGACATCCTTTTGGATCCCCAGAGCAGGTGAATTACCAGAGTTTGGATTGAAGCCCTCAGACTGATCCTGAAAATGTTCGTAGCTTTCGTTTTGAGTCCTTTTAGATTCCCTCAACACTTTAACAGCCACTAACCTGTCCTATCCCCTTGCAGAGTTTCTGGTGTGCTCCTGCCAAAGTTTCCTTACTCCCACCAGTTTCAGATTTAAAATAAATCCTGTAAATCATGCTTTGTCTGGATGAAATTTTGGGTCCTTTGAACATAAAGCTGCATCTCAGTAAATTAGAATATATTTTGAAAGTTCATTTATTTTAATACTTGGCCTGAGCTATATTTGCCTAAATATGTGCCATCACTGCAGTGTGGCGGGGAGATGATCAGCCTGTGGCTCTGCTGAGGTGTCAAGGAAGCCCATGTTACTTTAATAGTCTCCAGCCTAACTACGTTGTTGGATCTGTCATCCTTCATCTTTCTCTTGATGATATACTATTGATTCTGAGGTTTTGGTCAGGTGAGTTTAAGGGCCAATCTAGTATGGTGATATTATGGTCATTAAAACAAATAGTTATTCTTCTGGTAGTGTGGGCAGGTGGCAAGTCCTGCTGTAAAATGAAATCAGCATTGCCATAAGACTTGTCTGTAATAGGAGACAATAATTGCTGTAGAATTTCCTGTTAGACGGCTATACTCACTTTAGACTTAACACTGCAGACAAACACCTTCAGATGACATGGCTCTCCAAATTATCTCTGACCATGGAAACCTCACATGCAGAGGCAGAAGTGACGCTTCATATCCACGAAGGGGGGTCTAAAATTTCAACCCAACCTTTTCATAACCAAGCATTGCAATTTTGCTTCACATTATCCATTATAAAAAACATGTATACACTGAATGATTAGATTTGTGTGTGCCTTGGTGTGTACAGTGAATTGAACAGAGGAGGAGTCTTTGTGTACCAAACCTTGAGTCCTCAATAAATCCTCAATGGAGAGAAGTAGTTTTGAGGTCTGTTCTCACATAAACAGTTTTTTAAACTCAACAACCTCAAGCAACATCTTCCTTTGAGCCTCTCCACTCTTTCTACAACACTCTAGGACCTTGATTTCCAAATTAAATTGTAAATGGTACTTTCATCTGAAAAGAGGACTTAGTACCAATTAGCAATAGTCTAGTTCTTTTTGGTTCGGAAGTGGCTCATCCACATGATACAGCTCTGTGTGATGCACTTGAGGCACCGACTACAGCCATAAATCCCCCTTTAGGGAATGTCAAAGTCTAATGGACAATGACTATGATCTTACCCCTGATTGTGTACGCCATACCATGGTCATAACAACATTCCTAAATAAATAAATAAAAATTATTGAGCTTATGTTTTATTCTAATTTTCTGAATTTTGGGTTTTCATTAGCTATAAGCCATAATCATTGAAACTAAAGGATATAAGCACTGTCAATAGATCAGTCTGTATAAGTTCCATTTTTTAAATTGAGCTACTGAAATAAGCAAACTTTTCTGTGATATTCAAACTTATAGAGTTGCATCTGTAAATGTGCATGATCGTCTTGAAGAATTTCTGACATGTTTGTGTATGTAACCCTTACCAGCACATGGTTTCTCTTCTTTGTGTGCTTGAAACGTTTCCTTTTGACAGTGAAACTACAAAAACAGAAACCAAAGTTAGTGAAGCATCTAGTAAGGACTGCAGCTATACTTTCCAATGCAAGAAGATTTATGGTATGGTTCATGTGAAGTACTACTGTCTCTGTTCCTGCTGTTTGTTTGAGCTGTTCGTGTTGTTTTTTAGTGCTAGGGTCAACTCTATCATTTTTGCTGTGCTGTGAAATTAAAAAGCTGTCCACATCTTTTATTGTGACTGGCCTTAAAATGACTTGTGATATGTTTTTAAATCCCTTTGTGAAACTCATAATTATTCATCAAACCACCAATGCAAACCAAAAGTATTCAGTGTGCCCCTGGACACATTTTGTAAATAATGTCTCATTGGATGTATGCATGTATTTCTTATTGTACCTGTTTTTCCGGAAAACCAGGACTCCCTGGAGGCAGTTTTACACGGTTGAACACATACTTTGACTGAGGATGAGCTGCGAAGATTAAGAAGAAGAAGGCACAAGTGAAGTCAAATACGACAATTATTTGCCATCAAATAGCTGTAAAAGGAAAACAAAACAGAAAAGATAAAAGTCAGTTTGACCTCAGCTTAGTCTTTTTTACCTGCTGTCTTAGATAGGCAGACATCCTGCTCGATTCGGTAGACCTTATAGGGCTCAGTGATGTCCAGCTGGTTGCGTTCAGGAACCTCCTGGAAGTCGGTGCTCTTGTTAAGTGCACAACGGAGTCGGGTCTTCCACATTGTGGGATCAGCTTTATCCCTGCCCTCCTTGTATTTGCCTTTATACACTGCCCAGGCCTGTGCATAAGCAGTAAAAGAAGATGCTAATTTAGAAAATTATTATTTGAATAAATTCAATCTAGCTAATATGGAGATTTAAATCCTCATTAAATCAGACAAAAAAAAGAAAAAAATATAAAACAAATCTTATTTTTGTAGTTGCATTTAGACATAAAACGTATATTAGTAAAGGTATTTTTCACCTTGTTTCTGGAAAGCAACAGAACAATAAACATTGTTACAGGTGTCATTTTTTTCTTTCTTTTGTCTTTGGAGTCAGTCTTAAGTTCTTAGAAGCCAAAGCCTAATTCATTTGGACAACATACAAAGTTATACAGCGCTGAACTCTTTTCCGCAGAAAAGAGCCCCATAATTAGAGGACAATACATATTTATCTTCTTGAGCATGCACCTGCTGGCAACAATATGCTGGACTTAGGCACGCACTGCAGTCTAATTGGCTGTATGCTAATACTGTGGGCAGGCCAGCCTCTGCACACGTGAACTCACTGTAATGTACTACAAAAGTGTGTGTTCCCAGGCATGTATTTAATTGCAACAGACTTACTGATAGTACAGAGAAGACCTTGAGAATACAACTGCTCTGTTTCCCGGCTCGAAGAAGATAGTTTGAATAGAAAGAGAAGTTGCATGAAAGACCATAAAACTTACTAAGTACTGACACACAAACAAACGATATATGTCTAGTGTCAGTTCAAACAGTTAATAACCAGAAAATGGCTAATTTAAGTTTAAACACAAGTAATCACAACAAAGTAAATTCTAACACAGATCACATTTTACTTCACAGGATTATTTTCAGGGAGGAGATGTGTTGATACTAGAGATGCACCAACTGCTCGGTCAGAGGTCAGATAATTCCCCCCTGATCAGTAATTGGCAGTAGATGTTTCCATAATTATTTAATACATTGAGAATAGGAACTTCTATCAGCTAGTGCTGTTTGGTTAATCTTTGACTGTAATATGTCACAACTTACCAAATCCAGGATTGTGGAAATAACCCAAAGAGGTTGTGTACTCTTTGAAAACCTTGATTGTCTGGTAGGCATTTCATTATCTTTAGCGGGTAACAGTACCTCATTGTGGTTTGCAAAGACACACATTTATTCTAAGATCTACAAAACATGGAAGGAAATGAAATCCCAAAGGGTAAAATAATATTTATTTTAAAATTAATTTATCAAAATCAGATTTAGAATGAAATATTGTCTCTCTTTTTAGTTTTTGAAATGCTTCTGCTCTTATTTGCAGTGTTTTACCAACAGGGAGCTTAAGGCAACAGGATAGTGAAGAGTTCTTCAAGACTTTTAAGTCTAACTGTTTGCTTGTGTAGGAGATATTTATCTTTTCTTTTTACTACTTTGAATTTGTGTTTGGATCATTTTATATTTTTCGTTTGTTTACATGGATGATTTCCATGTTAATTGTTGGAATTGTGTACTGCTATTTCCGCTTTTAGTCAGCCAGGTTAGATTGGGTTTAGAATTTCCAATAATAGGTAATTAATAAAGACCAAAAACAGCAACAATGGCCGCCCTTATAAATTTGATGGCCACCCCACTGGCCCCCACCGGATAGTGGTGTATATAATACATAGAAAACATGTTCCAACTTTTAGCATTTATTTATTTACTTACTTATATGTCATTTTTGTGTCCCATTTCCCTTATTTATAACAACAGAACCATAAAGCTCCTGATATTCCTGATATTCCCTCACCAAGATTATTGGAGTCTCCCCCACCCGGCCACCCTTCTGGATGCGCCACTGCTGCTTGCAAAATTTGCCCATGGTGCATCAGGGGCGCTTTAGTTTTCTTTTGCATGTTGGATCGTACGGAACACAAGGAATCAACACAGTTTGTTCAAATTACAAGAATTTCACAAACTTTCATATTAATCGTATTAAAGTGATTCCATTAAAGGTTTAAAGGAACACGAGGAAGAATATCCATCGTTTTCCTTTAGGTTTAGTTTCTTCATACTTTTTTCAACCCAAGTTAGGATCACTAGAGCAGATTTGATTTGATATAAGCTCCCACATATTGGTGCAAGTAAATCTATTTTGTTACATATATCTAGAAAAGCGTTGCTATATAAACAATCGCCAGTGGAAAACGACAAATCTTATATCTCCTAATGTTTTCTTAAGAGCCATGTTTTGGCTCTGAACATTTTATGCCACCTTCCATAGCGGGAGCACCTTATTCAACGGCGAAACGACATAAAACATACAATAGGATTTTAGAATAAATATCAAAACGCTATATTTTTACACTTATTGCACCTAAAAAAGACATTTAATGATTAGGTTGCTTATTGTCACAGGTCGGTAATCAACTGTAGATTTTAGGGTAGAGGTTAAGTTGATCTCAGTTTTGGTTTCACTCGCTTACCTTTCGGATAGAAATGAATGCTTTTCCTATTTCAGAGTAAAAATAACCTGTTTACAAGTTTCAGATTTTTGAGAGCGAAACATAAAGGAAGGGCTGACCTTAAAAAGAGCAGCATCCTCCGTCTGCTTGTAGTCTTTCTTGGCTGCGTGCTTCCAGGGAATCCTGAACATTGTCTTGTCCTCATCCTCCCAGCACAGACCTTCATATTTCCCACTCTCTATCTGAGCTACCAGCCACTCTTTAAGGTGCAACTTGGCTCCTTCATCCATCTTCAGCACATGCTGCGTGTCACAGGAACAACACTAGTTTTAAACCAAAATTGCTAACATAACAATAGGCCTATATTTTATTCTGTGATTTATTCTATCTAACAAAACGAAAAAAGTAGAATAATAAGTCAGCTAATGGAGCTGTTCAGTTTTACACTTACATGGTGAATCGAAAAGTTAAATGGAGAAGTCGCAACTAAAATTCAGTGCGCTCCCACAAGCGAAAGCGAAAGCTTTGACGCTATTTTTATGCTTTCGGTTTCCCCACTTTGCTCTAGAGAACATTTAATCATTTCCAAGTAACCCTAAGTATATGTTGTAAGAGAATAAAAAAAACTAATTCAAAATAGTGTGTTTGTTATATCATTGGTGTCATTGCTTGTATTAGAATAGTATAATAGACATAATTCAGCTTTAGAAAAAGACTTCGGATGTTAAAAACAAGAAACCTACAATATTAACTGAATGAGTGATAAGACTAATTAAAGATGCTAATGCAGAAAAGAGGCCGCCTGATAATTAGTTCCTACAGAAGAACAGGAAAAAAAACCGTACACACATGCACACGCAGCCACTCATAACAAAATGTTCCCGTGAAAATGAAAGTATGTGGGTGTAACTTGTTTTTCTGTTCCTGTCAGACGCTCCTTCACCTTTTCTGCCCAAAGAGAACGCGCCCTTTCAGTTGTTCAGTTCAAGTTGTTGTAGGCATGAGATGGGACTGAAAAAAAAAGAAAACAAAACAAAACCACAAACTTATTTTAGATAAAAGCTGACGACAAACCAACACACTGAACAATTTCAACCAACAGATGGCAGCATAGAGCTGCGTTGCTTTCTGCCTCAGGTAGTGAACTATTGAACAACTGTTTTTGTAGTGTAGCCTAGGAGTTCCCAAACTTCGACCACGCCAAGGCCCCCCAAACAAAATTAGCTTCTGTAAAGAAACATCAACTTTTAGAATGTTTTTTTTCTTATTTTTATTCATTATGTGTGTGTGTGTGTGTGTGTGTGTGTGTGTGTGTGTGTGTGTGTGTGTGTGTGTGTGTGTGTGTGTGTGTGTGTGTGTGTGTGTGTGTAAGTAACAGACAAAGATTACACTAATAGGAGGGATGGGCATGGTGGTTCCTAAACAATTTGTCAAGCCTGGGCTAAATGTCTGTCAGTGCAATACGCAGTTCATTGTTTACGTATAGACATGCTCTATATTTTGTTTTGAGTACCTTTAAAGTTGGAAAGTTGTGCTCACACAAGTAGGTTGTTGCAAAAGGGAGAACGCATCAAGATGGGATAGTGATTTCTTATATATAGCCAGTGGTTAGACAAGGGACGACCCTCAAAGTTCAGTTTTAAATCCCCTGAATATGTCATCTAGATCAGCTCCACCTGTGACTCTTCCTCCAGACTAGAACTGACACTGGGTGCAAATGGGTTACTAACCCAGTTTAAATGTGAGTTTTCAAGGTCAAGAAAATAGTCTTTGAAATATCTTTGGAGGTGCTCCAGGTGGGACTGGAACAATGGCGAAATGGAGCCCAAATCAACATATGACAGCAGCTCCTGGTGAAGTGGGAACACTTATGTAACTCCCTTCTGGAGCTTATGTTATAATATTATATATTTTACTTTATAGTTATGATTAAAAAATAATTTAAATATAAGATTACATTTTATGATAATGATAAAAAATCAGATTCTATTCCTTTGTTTTTGCATTTTTTCTCTTACCTTCCCTCAAATTTTCTGAGACCCCCATAGCACCCCCTGGTGGTTCCATGAGGGGCCCTGGTCCCACTTTGAAAAGCACTGCAATAGCCAACTGACTTACTGGGTACACTTGTTCTACTGCTTGTTAACACAATCATTGAATCAGCCAATCACATGGCACCTAATTAATGCAATTAGGTCTCTCTACATTGTGAAGACAACTTGCTGAAGTTTGAACCGAGCATTAGATTGGGGAAATGAGATTATTTAAGTGAGTTTAAACGTGACGCTGTTGTTGGTGGCAGATGAATTTGACTGAGTAGAAAATATCAATTAGGTTTACAGAAAATGGTCAGAAAAAGAGAAAATATTCAGGAATTGAAAAGCCTTATTTGTGTCAGAGGTCAGAGGAGAAGGAACATACTCATTCAAGATGATAGGGATATTTTAAGCCACCTAGTACCTGTTGAGCATCATTTAAAGGCCACAGCACACCTGAGTATTGTTGCTGACTGTGTCCATCCGTTTATGACTACACTGTACCATCAGAAGGTGGACATCAGCAGGGCTTACAAAGCTAATGTTAGTGCAATATAGTGAAAACAAGTATTTGATACACTGCTGATGTTGCAGGTTTTCCCACTTGCAAACCATATAGAAGTCTTTAATTTTTATCATAGGCACTCTCCAACTGTGAGTGACGGAATCTAAAACAAAAATCCAGAAAATAACATTGTGTGATTTTTAAATAATTAATTAGAATTTGATTGCATGACATAAGTATTTGATACATCAGATAAACAAAACATAATAATTGGTACAGAAACCTTTGTTTGCAATTACAGATATCAGACATTTCCTGTAGTTCTTGATGAGGTTTGCACACACTGCAGCAGGAATTTTGGACCACTCCTTTATACAGATCTTCTCCAGATCCATCATCTTGAACTTCTTCCATTTTCTTATAATTTCGCCAACAGTTGTTGCCTTCTCATCAAGCTGCTTGGCTATTTTCCTGTAGCCCATCCCAGCCTTGTACAGTCCTACTATTATATCCCTGATGTCCTTACACAACACAGTTGTGTAAGGACATCAAACAGATGCAGTTAATATAGTTAATGAGTTGAGAACAGGAGAGCTTCTTAAAGAAGAACTAACAGGCCTGTGAGGGCCAGGATTCTTACTGGTTGTTATGTGATCAAATACTTGCAATCACATGCAAATTAATTACTTAAATATCACACAATGCGATTTTCTGGATTTTTGTTTTAGATTACATCACTCACAGTTGGAAAGTGCCTATGATAAAAATTACAGACTTCTTCATGCATTGCAAGTGGTAAAACCTGCAAAGTGTATCAAATGCTTGTTCTCCCCACTGTATATTTTAATATTCAACCAGATTTGCCTATTTTTGCTATTTGTATTAGAACAGTCCCACATCTGTAGTGGTTGAACTGATAAAATATCAAAGAAATATGCAAACCAATTGCACATTTTGTTCTGCATAAAATGTTTATGCCCTAAGATGTGTTTTGTCAAACAATAGCTTTACCTCATAGAGTCGCCGATCACTGGCATTTTATTTCTGCACGTTTAAAGTAAAACTATGACTCATTATGCAGATTGTCTTTGCTGTTTTGCAGGATATCATATTGGACCATTTTCCAGCAATTTGTATTCCACTGTAATAAATTGTTTTACTTTAATTTTGCATAGCTTTTCATTTGCGGCCATTGTCTGCTGGGCTGACACAAAGTAGTGCATATTGTAAATTAGAAAGGAAAATAGAAATCCATTCTACACCCGTCTTTACTCTAATACCTCTAAACAGATTAAACATAGAACATAACTGCAATGAAACAGGTCAGATCTGAGCATATTGATGTGTTAGTATGGGCAAGTCATAGTCCAAACCAAAATCTAATTGAGAATCTGTAACAAGACTAAAATACATTGAAGTTTGTGGAAAATTTAAGAAAGTATGAATGCTTTGCAAGACACTACTACCCTCTGGAGTCTTGTGTAAAAGTAGGTGCAACAAACATTGTGTGATTCAAAGTTTTGGTACTCGTATATATGGACTACAGTTCCCCTGACTTCCTCCAACTTGATTCGACAAACCACTATGTAAATCTTCATCTTCTGAGCTCACATTGGACCTGGGGACTTTGCTTTCACTACTACTTCACTACACTGTTTTTCTTGGGAGGCCAATGTGTCATGCAATGAGGCCCGAAATCTGTGTTCCAAGAGTCAGGTCATCACTCTTCTGCAACTTTGAACTGCATCTTTGGCTTCTGTCTTTTGAGCTTGAACATGGAAAGAGGCTGGGTGCCATCCTCAACAGCACTCTCTCCTTTCAGTCTCATATTTATGATATTGTCCTGTCTGCAGATTTCCACCTTTGCTCCATAAACCGCCTCTGTTCCTCCCTCAGCCCCCACTCCACTTCTGTCCTCATTCATAGCCTGGTCACCTCCTGTCTCCTCTCCTCTATAGTCTTCAACAAAAATCCCTCCATGAACTTCAAATTATTAAGAACTCTGCCACCCGCTTCATCAGCAAAAGCCCCTCCTTCCACAACATTCGTCCCATGTTACAACAGCTCTTACTCTGCCACCCAGCTCTGGAATAAGCTGCCACCATAATAGTGGGAATGTGTGATTGTGACTGTGTGCGCCTGTTTTTGTGTCAGGTTGGGTCTCTTGGTGCAGGGCTGGATCTGCTCGTCACTGCAGCTGCCTGGGACTTCTGCACTATGGCTGCTGGCTCCCCTGGGGCTCTCCTCCGTTCTTTTCTGGAGGGAGTGGGGGGGTCCTCCTGGGGTTCCTGTGCTGTGGGGGTGGGCTTCGGACGTCTGTAGCTCAGATCTTCTCCATGTCTGTCCCGGGTTTAGGGGCTCAAGTCTTTGGCTCCTCACACTCGCTTTAGCAATATTTTTTTTAAAGAGAAACCTTATATACACAATGCATTCAAACTTACACCCACATGTGTCTGGATTCAGGTGTTAACAGGTACACAGATGTTCTATATTGAGCAGCAGTTACCACCAAATACATCTTGCATTAGTAACGTGCACTTTTTGGTGACATTACTGTTGTTATATGTTTCTACAGGTGTAGAAGCAGTCTTCTAGTATCTTGTACTTTAAGACAAGATACTAAAATCCTTCTTTCTCTCTATCCTTTTCTCCTTCTCTCCCTTTTTCCTTTTTGCCCCACCTCTCTCATTGTAGCGTTAGCCGTAATGCTCCACCTGTGAAAATAAATCTGTTGGGCTTCTTCTTGGCACTCAGACAACGATTCTTAGTGCTACTCTGCCAGACAAGACTTGCAAAAAAAAAAAAAAAAAAAAGCAATCAGCTACCACTTAATATCACTAATATTGTCTACCTGCCTCAGTTTAAAATTCACATCAAAATTCACTTTTTTAAATCTGCATGTTCATGTAATTTTTTTATTTGTTAAGTTATTGTCCATTGTTTGCTCTTTTCTACTTGTACAGTGTCCTTCAGTGTTATGAAAGGCACTTTTAAATAAAATGTATATTATTATTATTATTATTATTTTTGAATGAATATAACTTTCATGAGTTACAATTGAAGCAGAAAATTTGTTAAAAAGCTATGATATATGCCCCTTTTTAATGTCACATGAAACAATATGTCACACTGCTGGTGTGTTGCCTTTCTCCCATGTTATTGTAACAGTTCAGCAGCAAAACATAGTTGAGAAATTGGAGCGCACTTTTTAAAAGCTCAGCCTGCTCTCAATAAATAGACCTTTTTATTTTTAAATACAACAGATTGTATTACAGCAGAGAAGTACAAACCTGAAAATGTTGAGCACACAGAACAAGATACTTCAAGGTGGTTTGTATTTCTAAAAATGTTCCTACTAAATGAGGCAATGCTTATGTCCAAAAATAGTACAGCATTTTATACATGGAAATAAAATAAAGAAATCCAAATTGTATTCCGGGAAATAAATACACTTTCTTTTTTTTTTGGAAAACAACAATATTTACACAGTATTGTACATTGAGGGAATACAAAGTCCTTTATACTCCTCCACCAGTCACATATTCATATATATGGTAAACATAATAAACTACAATGATTATCATAATCATTAAGATAACAGATGGTTGTGAATGAATGATTATACAGTACAGTCTGTGCTTTAGGTTTCTTGTACACACGGTAGAACCCAAAAACATGATAGTGTGTTCGTACGTACCTGTGCATTTATGTAGAGAGGTCATACAAGGGAATTTTTATTTTCAAATAATGTAAATAATTTATGTCCTTTAGCCTCTAACTTAAATATGGAGTCTCTGTTCTTGGAGAATGTTCATTCAGCTGTTTTATAAAGACAAAATCTGATCACATATAGGTAAAATAGAAAGTTAGTCATCTGAAAATGTCAGATAAAAATGTTCCAAAAAACTGCATTTTTTTTAGATTATTTTGAATTGTCAATCATTAGACAAAAATAATGAAATGAAAGGGAAATGTACAGATAGACTGTCTGTTTGGAGAATCACAAAGGAAAACCTTTGTCTGCTACTTAATCTGTGCAGCTCGTTTAGAGACCTTATTCTCCCTGAGCAGATAAATCAGTGAGATCCTTTCTGCCCTGCCAGTGTGTCACTGAAAGTAAAATGAGGAAAAGTATTCTTCCTGCTATATTAAAAGTTTCACGTTGTTAGAGTGGGTTGAGCACATAACAGAGAAAGGAAGAGGACTGCAGAGTGAAACAAAAGACAAATGTACTGCTATTAACAGTTTCAGATTTTAACAGCTAAAGAAAAGTTGAAAGGGAGCTATGGGTAACTGCATGCCAGAGAAAGGCCAGGGTGATCTCTTGCTGCATGGAGCATGGAGTGATGCTGCGCACCCCCCATCCTCCACCCCCTGCCTGTTGCAGCAGGCAAGTGAGCTGGCTGAGAGAAGGCTGCCTAATGTACAAGAGATATAAATCTGTCTGTTTAGAAATATCTCTGATTACAAAAAACACAGCCATGTTTTGGAAACTAAAGGGTGCCACCCATCACTCTTATTAAGGAAACAGTGTTTTAAAAGTACAGTTCCCAGCTGAGTGCAAGCTAGCTACAGTGCCTAAGCAGACATCCAAATTATTTAACAAGCTAATATTAATTTAGCACAATGAATAATTGTTGCTTTTCTTTCACCAGCAAAAACAGTTAGATCATGTTATATATCTTTGTTTTATTTTTTTGTGCAAATGCTATGAAATCTTTGTGTTTTTACTCAAGGTTATCATACATGAAAGACTACAACCTGTACGGTGCAAATATTCTGAAACTTTGAAAGGAGGAAATTACTGAAAAAAGAACATTGATGTCTTTAAAGATGTCTTTACCTCTACATCTAGTACATCAGTGCAACATAACATTGTGGTTAGATAAGTCACTGAACCTTCAGTAGGACCTGTCCAGGGTGTACCCCGCCTCTCGCCCATAGACTGCTGGAGATAGGCACCTGCTTCCCCGTGACCCACTATGGAATAAGCGGTAGAAAATAACTGACTGACTGACTGACTGACTGACCTTCAGTAGGAATGGGGACATCTCATTTCCATCACATGGCAAGCAAATGATCCTATTGAAAATATAAGGGAAAATGGAAAATGAAAAAAGAGGCTTCATTATAAGGCTTTATGCTGCAAACTCCTTCACAAGAAGGTTGGAAATTGATTGATTAATAATATTATTTTTATCAGTAAAATATATTTCTAAACCGACTCACACTGCTATTTTTTTAATAGGATCTAAAGAAATAAAAATTATTATTTATTTATTTTTATTTAAGTATTGTTGATTAGTTTATTTCTTATTTATTAGCTGAATGAACATCTTCCATGAAGTCTTATACTGTTTATTTTTTTTATATGCAGATTGCTTTCCAAACATTGCTTCATGTGGAACATATGGGCTTTTACATTTACTGCTAAAAATGACAGCATAACCAGGAAGTACATTTCTATTTTATCTTAAACAAATATAGGGGGGAATTTTCCTGTTTGGCCTTACAATAATATGTCCACATAAAATGCACAAAAAACTCTGCGATCCTTCTGCTGCATTTTACACGAGCGCTCTGTTCCTTCCCCTCTCATCGTGTGCGTATGAGTGCATCTCTGTGAAGATGATGTTGGTTCAGTGGCAGCCACATGCTCTGACTACCATGTTGCGGTACTTTTTGAGGATCACGTTGGAGCTGTCATCAAAGTAGAGCACAGAGATCGCATGGAGCTGTGTCGGTGCACAGCAAGGTTTGGGAACAGATTCTGGATTAACAAAATGAACCTGGAAGGAAGAGGAGGTCAGTTATGACAAGATATCTTGCACAATAAATGCTTTTCATGAATAATGCCCCATACAATCTGGGCTTTGCAAAGTTTGTGTCCCAAATTCGCCAAAATAGTCATGAGAGATCTCACTAAGGCTGCACATGTATGCTGTATTTTATTTATTGGCTTTACAGCTACTCACAAGTGTTTGCACAATGGCGTGGTTTGTGGCATTCATGTAGGAGTTTAGCGGGAAGGCACACTCTCCCTCACAGTAATATGCAGCATATCCTTCAGGAGCAATGATCCAGTCCTGAAAGTGAATGAAAGGAGAAGTTCAGATAGATGTTGGGTTTTCTTGTCCTTTCTGGTAAATATTTGAAACTGACATGCCTGAGGGCACCTTGGAGTGCAGGAAATAATATACAATCTCTTCACTGCAAGTGACTTTCTAGAGGTCATTAGAACAACTGGATGTAAAATGCAAACATAACATAGAATTTATTTTAGTCATATTTGTCATTTTTTTGTACCTCTAATTAAATTTCTTTTGTTTCTAACTTTAAGAAATGTGACAAAATGTTGGTCTTCCAAAGCTCTCCAAAAAGAAAGCTTCACTTAAAACCCCAGATGTGGGTTAGCTAGCTGAATGAGTTTCTCGGGTTTCTAAAAACACAAAATGTTGTTTTAATCTGGACACTGAAATTACATTTTTATGTTTTAGGCCAGTTTAAAGCTGGATTTTATGCCGATTTCTACAGTGTCAAGCAATCTTGGCAAGTTCTGTTTTTATACCTGCCATCCTAAGTCACGGAAACTGACATAGAGCTCATGCTTCTTGCACGCCTGCTTCTGATCAGCACTGCTGTTTTCTGCGGACAAAAGAAAGACACAAACAGAGAATAAACATTGGTGCATTCAGAGTCTAAAAGTACAGACCTATAGTGCCTCATAAACGTATTCATACTTCTGGATATTTTCTATATTTGTCACATCACTACCACAAACCCTCAGTTGAGATTGTATCTAATAGACCAACACAAGGTACAGCAAAATGGTGAACTGGAAGAAGAATGATTCATGGTTTTCAAAATTATAAAAGTAAAAAGTGGGGACAAGTGTATGCTGAATACAAAGCCCCTGTAGATATTAGATATCTGCTGAACATTCTTTCCATTCTTCTTTGCAAAACAGCTAAAGCTAAGTAGAATTTGATGGAGAGAATCTGTAAACAAAAGTTTTCTGGTATTGCCACAAACTCTTAACAATTGATTTATAACCTATCGCTGCTTTAAACTTCTCCAGAGCTTTATCCCTGACCTGTCTGCTGTGTTCTTTGATCTACATGATGCTGTTGGTAATGTTCTCTATCAACATCTGAGGGCTTAAATAAAATTACACACAGATGGACTTTGTTTACTAATTAGGTGACTTCTAAAAGCAATTGGTTGCACTGAAATGTATTCAGGGCTAAAAGAGTAAAGGGGGTTTTGATTCAAATGCATGCAACACATTTTCATTTTCTTTTTTTCATTTTCCTTCAGCTTCACAATTATGCATTGCACTGTAAATGTAGCAAATGCTTAAAAACATTGCTGTTCAAGCCAATAGCTAGGAAATTACCTAAGGATGTAGCATCATTTTTGTATCATCATTTCAGTATTTTAAATAAATGGGCCACCATGCTTGGATGTCACTCTGCTGGACTTCGAGTTTCCATTAGATGAAACAGATGTGCACACAACATATCTCAGCCAGATTTACAACTAAAGACTTTATATTTTCACTCCTTTCTTCACTTATTTTAGCATTCCTTTTTCTTTTGACAACACAAAAAGAGCCTGTTTTCTTATCCACAAGTATCATTCTGCTCTTCTGGTGACCAGCAAGGGTCTGTGGTGCATTAGCTCTTGAAAGCGTTGGAAATGATTATGAGCGACTGGTTCTCATCATCCTGCTAAAGATCACTGCTATCCAAAGTTCCAAACAGACCCATTTGGCCCATGTGTCCAGGGTCTGGTTGCCCCACAGCGCACTGCAGATGTGTTCCGCCACAAAACCCTATGCTGCCTTGCCTTCAAGCGGGAAACTTAGCCCCAACCTCTCTGTAATGCTCGGTAAATAAACAAAGACAGCAGAGCACTATTTGAAGCTTTACAGTCTAATGTTTCAGTGCTTCACATAAACATAGCACACTCACACCTGCAAAATAAAGGTATCAAATGCTTTAACATTTCAGTGTCATTTATGAATATTTTGTGTCTGTGTGTTATGAGTGCATGTGCAGACACAGATACTATTAAAGAAGTACCTTTTACTTTGTTACTTCAGTGGCTTACAGATATATACAGTGTAGAGGTATTCATACCCCTTGAAATGTTCCAGATCTTGTCATGTTGCAATCAGAAACAGCACTGAGTTTTAGTGGGATTATATGTGACAAATACGTAGTAGCGCATATTTGTCAAGTGGAGGGAAATTATGGATAGTTTTTTACATAAACACATCTGAAAAAAAAAGACTTTCAGAAGTCACAGAATTAGTAAACAGGGTCCACCTTTGTGTAATTGAATGTCAGTATAAACACAGCTGTTCTCTCAAGGCCTCGGAGGTTTGTCAAAGAATGTCAGTGAACAAACAGCATTATGTAGACCAAGGAGCACATCACACAGGTCAGCGATAGGGTTGTGGACCAGTTTAAAAGGGTTAGGTTACAAAACAATATCCCAATCTTTGAACGTCTGACTGAGTACTGTTTGTTCCATCACCTGAAAATGGAAGGAGTATGGGTCCTAAATTGACATGCTGAGCAAAATGCAGCCATGAGGCCAATATGGACATTATAAAAAGTCTTGTTTGCAGTTTGCTACAAGCCTTCTGGCCCACATGCATATTGCTATGAGCATGTAAAACTAACCGTCACAAACCAGGAGGACACTGCAAGCATGTAGAAGAAGTTAGTTAGATGGGACATGCATACAAATAGTAAGTGTGGTGTAAAACGAATGCTGGACATCATCCTGAACACATAACCCCCACAGTAAAACACAGTTGTGGCAGCATCATACTGTGGGTATGGGCATCTTCAGCATGGACAAGGAACTTAAATATTGATGGAATGGAGGGTGGAGCTAAATACAGGGCTGTCCTTGGAAGAGGCCACAAGATAATTGATGTTTCGTGTTTAGGATGGCCCAGTCAGTGTCCAGACCAAAAGAAACTTGGGTATCAGGGGTAGGACTTGAAAATGGATGTTGACAGATACTTCTTGTTCAATTTGGCTGAGCATCTATATTGCAAAAAGAACAGTTAAAAAGATCTAGTCTTTAGATTTACAAAGCTGGTAGACATACCTTAAAAAGATGTACATGCAGCTCCAAGTAGCATTATAGAGACTAAATGCTAATACATGCTAAACCTTTGTTAATTGCAAAAAAAAAAAAAAAAACATGAAAACCATGTATCTTTTTTCTTCCATTTTACATTATGAGCACTTTATGTTTCTCACATTAAAACTTTTAAACTAAACAGACGTTAAATGTGGAAAAACATCAAGGAGTAGAAATATAGTCACAAGGGACTATAATGGATATGCTTATTTCAGTGCATGAGTTTGCACGGACAGTCTACATAATGCACACTCACGTTTACCTGCAACACTAGCCACTCTGAGCGCCTCTTGGCTCTTTGCAGCTTTGGATCGGTTGGGGTTGCGTTGCTTGCCTCCTCCTGAAGTTGAGCGGATGCTTCGCAGGTGCACTTCAGTTGCTTTGAAGAAGGCCACCATGAAGGGCTGTTTGTTCTGAGGTCCACTGCGACCAATCAGCCCGGCCACATGAGGATTGATACTCTCTTCTATTGGGGCGACAAAGAACAGTGCAATATGTTTTCCACATCATTTTACTTTGAAAGGTTTAAAGTTTAAGCATCTGAGATCAAGTAATTGCTGTGTTTATAGGTTTTTCCTACTTTTGTGATCCTTTACTCACTCAAACTATTTCTGACCCTTCAATAAAATGTATAACTAACGTTTTGCTTTGTGAAGTCTTTCCCATGCATCCCTTCTCCACCTTCTCTTCAGTCACTGCTGGCGACAGAATGTCGTATACACTTGTTTGTACATGCTCCCCTATAAATTCATACCCAGTCTAACCTACAATCACACACAGATGAATCCAATGTGCCCAGCCCACCCTTTGCACAACCTGAAAGCAGTATAGTGTCTGTTTTCCTCATCTAACATGTAACATCCTGTCTTCCCGTCAAAGATGGCATTCTGTACACTCTCTTGAACTGAATGCTGTTTGTTGAGAAAGTTTTCTGGAGGCAAATATTTGTGCCTCCAGATAACTTATGCCAACTGAGATAAAACTGTTTTTTTTTCCGCAAGCCTGCTAATGATGATGAGGGTATGACCGATGATGATGGCGATGAATGATGAGGTCTTGACAGATGAAAGGCACAGTCTGATATATCTCCTCTGTGTCCCCACAAACAACAAATAATCCGAGTGCTTGGCATTTGCAGCGTTGTGTTATAATGCTGACCCTCATGTTGCACTGCACTATGATGGATGCAGCTAACTTGGGTTTGTTAGGTTTACACTTGAACACAGCTGGCGCTCTTCAAAATGTTTATTTGGAGCACATTTTATGGCCAATAAAGTAGAAACTGGTTACTCTTTTAACTTAATAAGGTAAATAGTTTAGGCCAACCATATTTAGGCACTATTTCTGTTTCAGCTTTATACATTTAAGTAACAGTGATGTAGGTTCGGTTTAACTGAACATTAGGCATTTCTAAATATGTACTGACTGTCTTGGTTATACAACTAGATATTTTCTTGTCTTTTTTAACCTAAAAAACTAAGCTGTGGAGTCTTTAGGAAATAAATAACATTGCCGGACAAAAAAGAAGTGGAAATTCAATATCCCACACCAACAAGACAAAACACGTAGCACTGAATATGTAGAAGCTGCATATTTTCTGCCTGTATGTGCTCCATCTCAGCATCACAAAGCAAGAAGGATTAATTATTTGCCAGTTCAAACATGGCAACTGACCTCACAGGCCTCACAATTTAAAAACAGGGCTGTAAAGGTTTTTGCCTCCTTACAGATCTTATCTGTTTTTTGTCATAGTCTGGTTGTCTCTGTGCCTGCTGCTTCCTTTTTCCACCTCTGGGGGCCGCGGAGCTGGAGAACCGAAGGTGTGACAGGTGTTCTTAATTGACTCATCAGTTCAGAGGACTATATGAGGGCGGCTCACCTGCACTTTTGCGACTGAGTGTTTTTGCCCTTCATGGTAGTTCTCCCTGGCCATATACCTTGTATTTTGTGATAGTTTTATGAGGATTTTTACCAACAGTCCGTTTACCTTGTCTTAGGCACCTCAGCCTTGCTCCTTGTTGGAGATCTCAAGAAAAACCTCTGATCACAGTCTGGACTCTGGATTCATTCCATGCAGCGGGCCACCCTGGATACCTCTCTGTTTGGTTAAGCGAACCCTGTCCACCCTCCTATGGTTCCTCCTGGATCATCAAGAAGCCCCAACGGAATCAGCACTACCTCACTGTCCCAGACTCGCAACCATCTCCCCCTGGCAGATTGCCCCACCCGAATAGTAAGCCCAACCACAGAATTAGCAAGTCTGTATCCCGATCTGAACTCACCTTGTTGTTTTCCCTTCCAGTCAGACGGCCTTCCTGGAAACTTCGCTCCTTGTACATTTCACAAATTGTTAATAAATTCTTTAAACGGTTCTCTGTTTGAGCGTTCTCTGCATGTGAGTCAAATCTGGCTTAAAAACGATGACAGTTTTTGGTCTTTTTATTTTAGTCTTAGAGCAGATTATTCAGAGTAAATACAAACCTAAAGACTTGCAGTATTACGTGAAGTAGCTATTGAAGCACTTGAAGACTGCACATATAAAACAGCTTGTAAAATGCATAATGGGTGATTTTCTGTTTTCTAGTATTTACTCACGTTCCTTTTAAAAGGAATCATAGTTCACCGTTATCTGTTTGACTTCCTGTCGAAGGCTTGTTTGATGAGACATTTTAGAGATATTATTGGTCTTCATGAGTAGCCACAAAGGCTGCATGGTGGTACAGTTGGTAGCACTGTTGCCTTGCAGCAAGAATATTCTGGTTCCAGTCCCAGCCTGTGGTTGCTCTGCATGCTTTGGATGTTCTCCCTGTGCTTGTGTAGATTCTCTCTGGGTACTCTGGCTTCCTCCCAAGGTCCAAAAACATGACTGTTTGGTTAATGTAGCTCTCTAAAATTGTCCTTGGGTATGAATGTGTGTGCATCATCATTTATTCTGTGTTCATTTCCCCCTGTTTCAGTGTTCCCTAATTTAGTGATTACTTTCTCAAGGTGTCTCAGCTTCCAGCTCTTTCTTAGGTTTTCCTCATCCAGCAATTAGACTATTTTGCATTCCAGTAATTAACCTCCCCAGCATTTAAGCCTCTCTGTTTAGTCATTTTTTGTCAGATTTTGTTGCTCTTGTTACTCCTGTCATGCATTCTGTTGGGGCCCAGTCCCTACCTGTTTCTCTCAAGTTCCCTGAACTTTCTGTGTTTGTTTCACATTACCTATCATCTTTGTTGCTACAAGTTTTGTGTTTGGTTATTTCACAAAAGACTCATTCACCCCACTTTGCCTGCTTGGCATCTGCTTTCTGCTTCACTCTGCAATTGGGTTTCTAATAAAAACACCAAATCATGAACAACTTGATTTGGTGACTTTGCTTAGCTGCTTTTTTTGCACTTGCAAAATACGCGATTCTACGGAAAATAAAGGTCACAGCGTTCTAAAACATGAAATGGGCACTTGTGCAAATGTCTGCACAGGTGTGCAACCCTCTTTCCATAAATGTTTCCTTTCTTAATCTCTCAGTATTGAAAAACCACTCCATATGCTATACTTTTCAGACTCCTTCTAATCTAATCGTTTATACCTTCTCCTCTGTGTTTTTGTTGGTTTTTTTACATTTCATTGTGGGAATTCCAACTCTAACACTAAAAGGCCTTTCTGTTTCCTATATGTGACAGGATTATCTGACATGAATGCCTCTTACCGTTTGGGGTCTCCAGGGCCAGCTGCAGACCCAAGTTTTTGTCAGGGTTCAGTACCCAGTGGTTACTGGTGGCTGTAATGTCAAAAACCAGCCAGCCCTCCTCTGCTGCCCAGATCACCCTCGAGTCCAGCAGAAAAAGATCCGATTCCCTGAAGGGACACAGGAAAAAATTTTCAAAGTTTGATATGGATAGTCATGTAGAAAGAAAGTGACTGAAGCAAAATGTCATGACTGACTGAAGCAAAAAGTCATGGCATGAAAAGAGAGAGAGAGAGTCAGAGTAGCGTGACAGAGAGAAAGAAAGAGAGTAATGGAGGGAGGTGAGGAGGTCTCCAGATGGTGAGGCCCTAGGGAGCATTTCCTTTTCTTAATTGACAACAATAGCTTTGTAAACGGGCTGTCCTTTCATATGGTACACACTGACTGGAATTCAGTGGGTGAACCAGAAAGCAAACAGGGGACAGAGGGAGATACAAAACACACAGCTGTGAAAAAGAAAAAAAAAACAGTGAGCAGAGTAGTGAAGGAAATAGTGCCTATCCAAGTCAATCCTGTTGTCCAACATTGAACTCCGGTTTCTAATCTTTCACCATTTGTAAGTAAAAATCCCTTGTTCTTCACATGGGCATTCATGCATCCCGACCTATTTTCTGACTGAGCAGATAGTGTGTCACATAGTCCTAGTCCATTCATGTATGCAGGCCTTTCTCTTGCAGAGGAATAAATGACTGTGTTGTTCCCTTCAGACAACAGAAAACTTTAGGAGCAGCTGAGGACAGAGTTATACACCTTCTTGAAAAGCCTTATTCAGTTCAGAAATGTTTTGTGTGAAACTGCCTAAAATCAAAGCTTTGATGCCATATTTTTGATAAAATTCTTTATTTTGTGGTGTTGTATATTGTCACAGACGATGTTTACTGAAAACCAAATTTAAAAAAGGGTGTCAGCTGTGTCTGGATCCAATTGGTGCTTTGTTATTGGACTTATGTGCTAGTCACGGATTGTCCATAATGAACACCATGTTCAAACATAAGGGTGTCCATCAGTGCACTTGGCACCAGGACACCCTAGGCAGGAGGTCAATGATCGACTTTGTTGTCATATCATCAGACTTTCGGCCGCATGTTTTGGACACTCAGGTGAAGAGAGGGGCTGAGCTGTCCACTGATCACCACCTGGTGGTGAGTTGCATCCGCTGGAAGAGGACAAAGGCGAGCAGACTTGGCAGGCCAAAGCGCATAGTGAGGGTCTGCTGGGAACGTCTGGCGGAGCCCTCGGCCAGGGATGTATTCAACTCCCACCTCTGGGAGAGCTTTGACCAGATTCCGGAGGATGTTGGAGACATAGAGTCTGAGTGGACCATGTTCTCCGCATCCATTGTCGATGCTGCTGCCCGTAGCTGCAGCCGTAAGGTCTGCAGTGCCTGTTGTGGCGGCAATCCCAGAACCCGGTGGTGGACACCGGCAGTAAGGGATGCTGTCAAGCTAAAGAAGGAGTCCTATCGACTGTGGCTGGCTTGTGGGACTCCTGAGGCGGCTGACGGGTACCGTGAGGCCAAGCGTGCGCTTCAGGGGTGGATGATATCCGCTCTGAGTACCTCAAATCTCTGGATGTTGTGGGGCTGTCATGGTTGACACGCCTCTTCAATATTACGTGGCGGTCGGGGACAGTGCCTCTGGACTGGCAGACTGGGGTGGTGGTCCCCCTTCATAAGAAGGGTGACCAGAGGGTGTGTTCCAACTACAGGGGGATCACACTCCTCAGCCTCCCTGGTAAGGCCTACGCCAGGGTATTGGAGAGGAGAGTCCGGCCGATAGTCGAACCTCAGCTTCAGGAGGAGCAGTGTGGTCTTTGTCCCGGCTGTGGAACACTGGACCAGCTCTATACCCTCTACAGGGTACTCAAGGGTTCATGGGAGTTTGCCCCCCAACCGGTCCACATGTGTTTTGTGGACCTGTAGAAAGCATTCGACTGTGTCCCTCGTGATGACAGACGGATAGGTGTGGCTGCCGCAGTGATGGGGGCGCAGTGTCCGTTGTGGTGAAGAGAGAGCTGAGCCAAAAAGCGAAGCTCTCAATTTACCGGTCGGTCTACGTTCCTACCCTCACCAATGGCCATGAACCTTGGGTCATAACCGAAAGAACGAGATCCCGGATACAAGCAGCCGAAATGAGCTTCCTTCGTAGGGTGGCCGGGCACTCCCTTAGAGATAGGGTGAGGAGCTGGGCTATCCGGGAGGGGCTCGGAGTAGAGCGGCTGCTCCTCCACATCGAGAGGAGCCAGTTGAGGTGGCTCGGGCATCTATACCGGATGCCTCCTGGACGCCTTCCTCGGGAGGTGTTCCAGGCACGTCCCACCAGGAGGAGGCCCAGGGGACGGCTCAGGACACGCTGGAGGGACTATGTCTCTTGGCTGGCCTGGGAACGCCTTGGGCTCCCCCCGGAGGAGCTGGAGGAGGTGTCTGGGGAGAGGGACGTCTGGGCGTCTCTGCTGAGTCTGCTGCCCCCGCGACCCGGTCCCGGATAAGCGGAAGACGACGAGTACGAGTATGAGGTGTCAACTGTAACACAAACTGTAACACAAAGTTAAATGTTAAACAAATTTACCTAAAAAAGGTCTTCTGTTATTGAAAATAGCCAGTGACTAAAATACTTCCTTTGTAAATAGGATTGCATCATGCTGATCTCTCAGATATTGGTTTGGTCCCTTGAAAATACACGCTCAATCTGTTTGGATTGCTGGATTATTAGTCAAATGATATTGAGAAAGAATCTACCTGAATTACTTAAATAAAATTAAACATACTTTGTCAGTAGTAAGGGCTGCAAACTTGTGCACAGCTAGATCGAACAAAACAGGATTGACAATAATGGTCTGAAGTTACACAAAAAGGCATCAAATCAGGGTCTCTTTTGTTTGAAGTTCTTGTTTCATTCCTTCTGTTCTTCTCCTCTGAACTTAGGTACAGAACCTACCAAGCTGTGCGTTCTTTGCAAAAAAGCTGTTACTTTCTTTTCTGCTGGTTTAGTTTCCAAAGGGTGTGGGAAATGTGTACGGTGGTGCTAATGTTATCATAATTGTAATTATTTTGGATACGAATCTAACCTGACAAAAGGATCAAAATGTGAGTGGTAGTCCTTAACACAAAAGAAGAGCATAAGAAGCTGCCAAATATCTTGGATTTAGGCCCCAACTGCAATACCCTGGACAAATTTAATTCTGGCATCATTGGTAAAATTAAAGTTACAGAAACTCTGTAATAGGATAAGGGCAGGCTGCGGCATGTCATTCGGTCTGCTGAGAAGGTGATTGGCTGCAGTCTACTGTCGCTCCAGGAACTGTACACCTCCAGGACCCTGAAGCGGGCAGGGAAGATTCTGGCTGATCCCTCCCATAGACTCTTTGAAACTCTCCTCCTGGCAGGAGGCTGCGGTCCATCCGGACCAATACCTCACGCCACAAGAACAGTTTTTTCCCATCTGCTACCAGCCTTGTTAACAAAGCCCAGAAACCACCCTGACACTCTCCCTTCCCCCCCCCCCTTTTTTTTTTTTGCCGACCGGACACTTGTAACTTGCATTACATTAACGCTCAGCTTGGACTTCTGCTTTACTTGCACTGCCATACTTGCACACTGATCACCTGCACTGTTGTACCGCTCTCGCATCTTATACTGCTCTACATACTGCTCTACATTTACTCTCACTCACTCAAAACTGTGCACATATATTTATATTTATACTGTTTAATTTGAGTACTGTATTGCACAGACTACGCCAAACAAATTCCTTGTATGTCCAAAAACGTACTTGGCAATAAAGCTTTTCTGATTCTGATTCTGATTCTGATATCTTCACCAGAAGGTGGACATAATTAACTACACCAAAACTTTTTTGTTTATTTGTTTGTTTGTTTTTTTATATTTCCAGCCAAACTTAAAAGAACAAGATCGTGAGCTTGGCTAAAGCAATGCAAGGCTTAAATATTTTCCAGAATGATGTTAGCTCATGTTTTCTTTGGTACAATTATCATTTTCTTCAGTCATTAATATCATCAGCTGACATTTGAAGTTCAGTGGTAAAATAGTTAGGAAAAGGTGAGATTGATGTGGTAAAAACCACAGGAAAAAGCTTTACTGTTGTTGGGGTTTTTACCAAAGAAAGCCAGAGTTGGCATAAGGAAAGTGAGTATTTTTCTAATTGTTTTTGATCACAATGAGATATGCAGTACACATGTATACAACTGAAATATATTTAAAAATCATCAAAAACCTGTACATATTTCAAAATAGATAGGTTTTCATTCTCTCATTTTGGGGGACTTTTTAATCGAGTATATATGACTAAAAACAATCTTTATACAATCATTTTGCTTTTAGGCAGAAACTTCATTGCCAACATCCCACACTATTAATAAATATCTAAAGGGTTTTTATAGCATGGACATCAATTTTAGACAAGCATATTGTATGACCTGTCACCTCACCTTACCTGGAAGCAGAATGACTGGTTGTAAAACAAAAACATTTAAATACTGTTCCAGGGTCAGAGATCTAGAAACATGGAAGTTGTTTCAGCACATTACTATACATTGGAGCTCACCTGTCAAAATGCTCCTCCAACACCTGGTAGACGCTGACCCGGAAGGTCTCATTATCATAACTTTCATGGATGAAATCCTTGTAAATACGAAACTCAGCGGCAGTGGCGGCTTCACCCTCTGGGATGCGGGACAAATCAAATCTAAACTCTCGATGATGCCGCCGCACTGGTAAGAATTCCTTATCATGCTCCACTGCACAGAAGCACAAAAACAACAAATAAGACAGCATTCCTTTACAGACTGAGGGGATTCACCCATTATGAGGTATAAAACAGTGAAGCACTTATGTGAGTTTACATAAAGTCTAAAAACTTTATGTATTGAGGCAGAGAGTCATGATATTTTCCTTCAAAATAAAATATTCTCTTTCAAACTCAGTTAGGACCTGACATAAGCTGTCAGACTTTAAGTCAGTGCCAGATTTGACACATTGATAGATATGCAGTGCACATGTTGGCTGATGATAGAAACATTCATGAAGTGTTGCATTAGAAGCAATGCATCTGGTGAACACTGCATAATAAAGAAATGCAAGCAGATTCTGACAGTTTTATGAGCCGCTTTCTTCCCTTTCTTTTCCTTTCATAGCCCCAGAGAGTCATCCTGTCTGCACTTCATCTGGTTCTCATGGGGTGGGGGCTCCATTTTGCTGTACCCCATTCCAGCTGTCCTGTCATTGCCACATCCCTGCTTTCCAGTCCATCCTGCACCCCCAGAAAACCTCCATCCTTAACCTTGCTCCTCTTAAGTCACAGCCGGACATCCCCTGGGCTAAAGCCTTTTACTTACAGAGAGTCATCCACCAGTTTATCATTCTCTCTTTGTATGATTTTCTGTGTAATAGACAGTAACTCTAATTTTTATCTTGGATTTTAATTCAAGTAATTTTAACTTTTAATATCTTTACTTATTTTCCTGCCAATAATATACAGTACAATGAAAAATTCATCTCTTCTTTCTTTGTTTTTCAGTTTCAAATGGTAAGACTTGCTCCTAACAAATTGAAATGGCATTCATCAACAGTTTACTGGGCTTTCCAGTGGTCTTAAGGAAGTCTCTTTCGGCCATTGACTACTTTTTAACCTCAAAGTACACCTACCATTTACTTACTCAACTCTAAATTACCCATCAATAACTGTTTAGGAACTTAGCAAAACTTTGGATGCCAAGAGCTAAATATGTTGCAGTCTTTAATAAATAAGAATCACAAAAAAAGCTCAGAGTTACATAGGAAGACTGATACTTCCACTGTGTTGATGTAAAATGTGAATGTAACATAAAACTCACCAATAATTCTTAAATAAGTTCATGACGTACGTCTCCAAGTTCTATAATTACGGGTATACTGTTTCAATAGTTGTGCCATAGTGAGTAATTCTTACTTTAAGCTGTTTTCACAGTTTGCTTGTTTTCTTGTATTTGTTGTTCTATTGAAAAACACATATTTCCCAGGTCTAAACATTAGGAAACACATTTTGTGTTTCTCATACGCACATTCTCAGGTTGCATGTTGTCACTTTTTATGCACCAGTAGTTTGAATAGTGCCTGTGTATTGGGGTCAAGGGTGTAGCGTTCACCATGTTAGACCTTAACAGGATGTGGTATGTTACTTTTTTTGTTACTTTTTCCCCCATAGTAGAAGATCCCATATGCAAGTATCCCAATTAATCAGAAAGTAGGTCCTGCCATCAGTTTCACATTCGGTTTCAAGCATTCAGCATCTCAAGCTGAGTAAGATTTGTTTGCCTCATGTGTAAGTAGCAGTAGCATAAATGCTGTAGCAAAAAAAGGATGCTGGAGTGATATTTAGCAACGGCCGTTTATACAGAGGTATTAAAAGCTGAGCTCAATTTGAAGATTTATGTACAGGTCCTTCTCAAAATATTAGCATATTGTGATAAAGTTCATTATTTTCCATAATGTCATGATGAAAATTTAACATTCATATATTTTAGATTCATTGCACACTAACTGAAATATTTCAGGTCTTTTATTGTCTTAATACGGATGATTGTGGCATACAGCTCATGAAAACCCAAAATTCCTATCTCACAAAATTAGCATATCATTAAAAGGGTCTCTAAACGAGCTATGAACCTAATCATCTGAATCAACGAGTTAACTCTAAACACCTACAAAAGATTCCTGAGGCTTTTAAAACTCCCAGCCTGGTTCATCACTCAAAACCCCAATCATGGGTAAGACTGCCGACCTGACTGCTGTCCAGAAGGCCACTATTGACACCCTCAAGCAAGAGGGTAAGACACAGAAAGAAATTTCTGAACGAATAGGATGTTTCCAGAGTTCTGTATCAAGGCACCTCAGTGGGAAGTCTGTGGGAAGGAAAAAGTGTGGCAGAAAACGCTGCACAACGAGAAGAGGTGACCGGACCCTGAGGAAGATTGTGGAGAAGGGCCGATTCCAGACCTTGGGGGACCTACGGGAGCAGTGGACTGAGTCTGGAGTAGAAACATCAAGAGCCACCGTGCACAGGCGTGTGCAGGAAATGGGCTACAGGTGCCGCATTCCCCAGATCAAGCCACTTTTGAACCAGAAACAGCGGCAGAAGCGCCTGACCTGGGCTACAGAGAAGCAGCACTGGACTGTTGCTCAGTGGTCCAAAGTACTTTTTTCAGATGAAAGCAAATTCTGCATGTCATTCGGAAATCAAGGTGCCAGAGTCTGGAGGAAGACTGGGGAGAAGGAAATGCCAAAATGCCAGAAGTCCAGTGTCAAGTACCCACAGTCAGTGATGGTCTGGGGTGCCGTGTCAGCTGCTGGTGTTGGTCCACTGTGTTTTATCAAGGGCAGGGTCAATGCAGCTAGCTATCAGGAGATTTTGGAGCACTTCATGCTTGCATCTGCTGAAAAGCTTTATGGAGATGAAGATTTCATTTTTCAGCACGACCTGGCACCTGCTCACAGTGCCAAAACCACTGGTAAATGGTTTACTGACCATGGTATCACTGTGCTCAATTGGCCTGCCAACTCTCCTGACCTGAACCCCATAGAGAATCTTTGGGATATCGTGAAGAGAACGTTGAGAGACTCAAGACCCAACACTCTGGATGAGCTAAAGGCCGCTATCGAAGCATCCTGGGCCTCCATAAGACCTCAGCAGTGCCACAGGCTGATTGCCTCCATGCCACGCCGCATTGAAGCAGTCATTTCTGCAAAAGGATTCTCGACCAAGTATTGAGTGCATAACTGTACATGATTATTTGAAGGTTGACGTTTTTTGTATTAAAAACACTTTTCTTTTATTGGTCGGATGAAATATGCTAATTTTGTGAGATAGAAATTTTGGGTTTTTATGAGCTGTATGCCAAAATCATCCGTATTAAGACAATAAAAGACCTGAAATATTTCAGTTAGTGTGCAATGAATCTAAAATATATGAATGTTAAATTTTCATCATTACATTATGGAAAATAATGAACTTCTCACAATATGCTAATATTTTGAGAAGGACCTGTATATAGACCTTAGATTTGCATTGATCCTGCAGGTTTGTACAGATTTTATGTCAACTCAGTGCCTCTCTGTTCTCTTGGAAACTGAAAGTTAACCTTATTGCAGTAAATTGCTGTTGTTTTTTCTACAAACCATACACAAATACCACTTCTACGTGATCTTGAGCCCATGGGAATTTATTTGGAAAAATATTTCTATACTTTACAGGCCTAAGTTACTTCTTGGTCACTTAAACAGAGAATTTGAGTCACTACTTGCAGGTTTTAAATATTACAGCTGTCTTTGAAAGGTTAAAAAATCTTTGAATTATCTTAACATTAGTTTATCATTTCTATTAACAGTTTCTGTTTAACTTAATGTTTTGGGTTTCAAATACATTTTATTTACTCAGGGTTTCTTTAACCTTTGAAATTATAATGGACAAATATCCACACATACACAAATGCCTAACCCAGTTATCAAGGATTTTTGATATTAGCATGTTTCTTATCTAGAGTTGTAACTACTATGCAGTGATGGACACTATGGTGATATTTGCCCCAGTATTTGTCCCACACACCCTTTCCTGCTTATACCTATATTAAAGCCAGTTGTTGTACAAAGGCACCACTGTGAAATGATTAGCCAGAATATACTCCCTTTTCCATAAAGAACAAAGCTTTACTCAGTTGGCCAACTGATGGCCTTGCTTTAGGCTGTTATTGTCCTCAATCCACTATTACCCACAATAAACTCATTTAACAAGCATTTCAACTTAAAAAACATTGTCGATGGACTTCACTATGCATTATCAATTCTCATCAGTCTCTAAAACAAGTATCACTTATTTATTTATTTTTTCCAGTCCCCTTTTTGCCAGCACTTTTACCACGCTCTGGATCACTCTCAGCCGGGCTACATCGCAGTGCAGCTCCTAGTGAGTATGTAAATGGTGTTGGGACCCATAGCCATGGATACAACATGAAAGATGCGGTACAAACTTTTCTGGAACATTCAAAATAAATTGCATTTAACCGACTTCCAACAACTGAGGAAGTGTGGGGTAGCAGCGGACTTCCCATGATGCCACTGGCTGTATAAAGCACCCCTTTTCCAATGAATCTTTCTCTTCCACTGCTCCTCTGCGGGACCGGGACAGGAGAGGCACAGCGCGCTAATGTTTCTTTGCTGGCAAACAGACAGAACTCTTCAACTGGATCCAAGAGTGTCATACGATCATCGATCATATGCACAAAGATAAGTACAAATTAATCACTGTATGTGTATCCGGTAGATTCATTCATAACGGGATAATAATTAAGGTACAAGCCTGGCTTGACTTTTCTCTCTGAGGCCTACAGAATCAAGCTGTGTTATAGAGAATTCCCGGTAGAGACGCTGTCTCTATGAAGCCGAGTGAAGCAGTTTCCCGGTCTGAAAGAAGGACAACAGGAGCCGCATCATGGTTACGGTAACGTGCAGTTTGATGGCCGACAGAACGAGCCACTCCCCACAGCTAAGGAGGTTAGCTGTAGCTAACCGTTTGTTGACTGTGGGCGTTTCTTCAAACTTCGTCGTTGCCCGGACAACTCCTTCTCACCACGGTTCATGATGTTAGGTTCGGGCAGAGTGATAGAAAATTTAGGATGAAATGATCTGAACGTTTTTCATTTTATGAAATTTGGTTTTGTTTATGTTGAACTCAGCTATCTTGGTGCTAGCAGGCTATCTGCTCACCACGTGCTCAGTTTTGTGTTCTGTGTTTGTGTGTTTTTAAAGTTAAGACAAACTTTATTCAAAGGGTGATTTTAAACACAAAAGATCGGCCATAACGCGCCGTCCGTGCTTATGCATTTTAACCCTTTTATTAACAGTATTTTAAAGGTGTGTGTTTGATTCTGGTGCTAAGCTATCTGCTTCTTTTGTTAGCTTTAAATGCTAACAGGTAAGAACACGTGCTTACTGCTAAAGAATATTTACCCAGAAAGGTTGTTAGTTTTCAATCCAGTAAATAATATTTCCTTAACATTAATTTACTAAACTTTATAACCAAGTAAACACCATTAAGCCCCATTTCTCCAGAAAGATTTGGGTCTTTTCCAAAATATTTCCTTAAATATTTTACCACTTCCTTAATAATATTATTTTAATACGTAAAGGCAGCTAATGAGACACCATTGAGAATTAGTCATCCAGAAGGTTGGTTTTATTCAGCAGATCATTCTCAAAACATTATTTTATTAAAATAATATTTTATCTGATCTTGCATTGTGAAGGGTTGTCTAAAGGTTTGCTGATTATTGCCTAAGTTAGTTCCAAGACTAACTTCACTTCACTTTCAGATTCTTCAAGATAATCCTTGGTCCTCAAACATAAACATTGCATGATAATGTTGCATCACTTTTTCGGTCATGGTTTCAATCATCTTTAATCAACTTGTTTAAATTGTACATAGCCCATTAGTCTTCCCTATTCTTTAATTCTGCTTAGTAGTTTAGTTGGATTGTTTTAGCATAGTAAAGAGTTTGTTGATTGAAATATGTTTGACTTTGAGTTGACTTATTTTTGTTAATAAATTCTTGTATTTTAAGAAATTGTGTGAATTCATTCCATGTGTGTGCAGAGTTTTGCTGTTCAATAATGTCAGAGCTTGGCTCACGCATTTCGATCTTGTCCTGATACCACCGCCTTACTGGGCTGGTATTCACAGGACAACCCTTAACAGACTGAAATATTATTTGATAAAATATTAAAGTATTAATATTAAATATTAAATAATACATTCAGATTCATAGTCACAACACTGGTAAATGGACTGCGCTTGTACAGCGCTTTATCTAGTCCCCAGAGACCCCAAAGCGCTTTACACTACAATCAGCCATCCACCCATTCATATACCCATTCACACACTGACAGTGGTAAACTACAATGTAGCCACAGCTGCCCTGGGGCAGACTGAGAGAAGTGAGGCCGCCATACACAAATACTACATCAGTAGTACTTTTTCAGTACTGTAGTCCCCAGTAGAGTTTGATTTGGGGCCCCACATTCAATTAAGCCCACTGGTCCCAGTCTTGAAGCAGCAAAGCAGTCCCACACCATCACACTACTACCACAATTTTTGACTGTTGATAGGATGTTGTTTCTCTGAAATGCTTTAATGTAACAATATCCATATTTTCCTTTTTTATTATCATTATTTCACTCAACAGAATACTTTCCAAAAAGTCTAGTGCATTATTAAGATGTTTTTATGGCAAATTCAAGATGGGCCTTTGTGTTCTTTTTGGTTTGTAGTGGTTTACACCTGCTGCCATTTTTACAGAGCTTCTCTCTTTTTATTGACTTGTGAAAACTGACTTTACTAAGGAAGGTGAGTGTGGTGTTTTGGATGTTGTGCTGGCTTCTTGTGTGACCTCCTGGATGTGACCCAAGTCAATTTGGTAGGCTAGCCTTTCCTGTGAAGGTTTACCACTGTTCTCTGTTTTATCCATTTGTGGATAATGGCTCTCACTGCGGTTTGCTGGAACCCAAAGAACTAGAAATGTCTAGACTGAAAGATATTAGAGAGGTTATTTTTTTATCTGTTCTTGAATTTCTTCAAATCAGGATATGATGTGTTGCCTTTTGAGACCCTTTCATCAGGTTCTATTTAAGGGATCCTTTGTTTATTCTTAAGGTCTGGCAGTAATCAGACCTGGGTATAGCTAGTGGTTAATCAAAGTTAATTCATATTCCAACAAAGGTGAGCTACATTTTCAGATAACACCAGGTTGGTTTATATACTTTTGTTCCTGAATAATTAAATCATTACTTGAAAACTGCTTTTTTGTATTTACTCAGATCATCCTTGTCTGATATTAAAATTTGTTATCATCTGCAATACTTAAGTGTGAGGAGAAAACATCTGTAAGGGAAAATAAATCAATATTACAAAAGTTAAAGTTGAACTACTGTAAAATACTTTTTCACAGCACTGTATCTATTGGCCTCAAGTAAAAAAAAAATGTTTTAAAACAAAATAAAAAGCTTAGTGAGAAAACCATTTTAAACAGTCTTCAGAACGATTTCCTTCTTTTTTTTAATAAAGTTGACATTAATGAGGTTTCATATACCTCCCATTCTGATTCGGTAATGTTCTTCATACTGCATTAGCAGCAGCACATCCAAGAAACATTGTCTCTTTTGTTTGGTGAACTGTAAGTAAAAATAAAAAAACAATGTATTGCAGCATGCAGGTGGTCTTCTATGAGGTGTATAAAAATCACCCCTAGGCGGATTCGAATTAATACCTAAACATCATATTTTAGATAAGTGAGGGGGAAAGCACCTAAACAACAAACGAGGAAGATCACAAGCACACCTTTTTCAGGGAAGGAATTACGCCTTAGGCATACAGACATTGACATTGATGACTTCAAAGACAAACACACAGCAGGAAAGTAGGCATTAAGTAGACTTTCTCACACAGACTTCATATTGTATATTTTACGGCTCCATGGCCTCATTCTTCAGCTGCTTCTGGTATCCCCCCAACCTGTTGTCGCCCAGTGCAGGTGCACTTCCTCTTTCTGGTAAGCCAGATCTGTTTTCCAGTTTACGGAGCAGCCTCTCAAATTTTTACAACAAAACCTGTTTTTTTCTTTTTCATTTTTTCTTATAAAAACAGCTGGACACTGCTGTAAACACACACAGTAACTGATTGTCTCATTTCTACCCTTTAATGTATGGATTTTATCAGCACAATATAAAGGACAACAAAACCTCTGCTTGCCATTTAATTCTCCTAGAGGCCATGGAGGGAGTAGGCCATGGAGGGAGTATGGCAGTCATTAGATTAGAGGAAGAGGCAAGGTTTAAGCTAAGTGGGTGCATTTATGATTTCCTGTGGAAGGAAGTAAGTAGCCATCACCCCACCTGTGTCGCACACACCAAAAATCTGGCGAACACACCCTGAGATGCCATGTGAGCCACTCACTCTGAGTATTCCACATTTAACTCAGTCACAGCTATTCCACACACAAACTCTCAGAGTCTGTAAAGTGACGGGTCCTGTGCGTCACTGCACAGTAACACAATCATTATGGCTTTCTGTAATCCATAATTAGAGACACGACAACAGGCACATGCAAAGAGAAAAGCGAGCTTACACAGTGAGCTGGCCACACACGTGCAAATCAGTGCACTCAGACATGGTGAGATGGTAGAGACTGTTCAATCCTCCAAGAGTTTATAATATGCCTGGTAACCATGAGGGGGACTACTTAATGAGCTCCATCTATGGTTAGAACTTCCTTTCTGTAATTCTCTTTCTTGTTACTTAAAACATATCTCTGGGACCTAAATACAATGGATGATAATACCTCATAATACAATGGCTGATAATACCTGTATATCCAGGTATCCAGAGTGGGACTCCTGGATAGTGGTATCCAGAGTGGGACTCTCATTTGCTCAAGTGGTCATTGCTCTGAAATGTCCTACATAACAGGCTTTTGTCATAAAATGTCAAATATATTTCTGTTTTCTGTGAGAACAAACTAACATAATTCCTTATTCACCTCAAATGGTCCTGATCCAGTGATATTTTCTAAGATAAAATACGTTACCCCAAGGTAGCGTCTTGAAAAGAAAAAAAACAACAAAACTGAGGAGCCCTGAAAAAACTTTTTGAAGTAATAGATTGGCAAGATCTGATTTCCTTCCCTCAAACAGCCATAAAACCTGTCTGAAAGGTGTTTAAAAGTAAAACGTTGTGTGAGATAAAGAAATTACAAGGCCAGGACTTGATATACAGGTCCTTCTCAAAATATTAGCATATTGTGATAAAGTTCATTATTTTCCATAATGTCACGATGAAAATTTAACATTCATATATCATTTAGATTCATTGCACACTAACTGAAATATTTCAGGTCTTTTATTGTCTTAATACGGATGATTTTGGCATACAGCTCATGAAAACCCAAAATTCCTATCACACAAAATTAGCATATCATTAAAAGGGTTTCTAAACGAGCTATGAACCTAATCATCTGAATCAACGAGTTAACTCTAAACACCTGCAAAAGATTCCTGAGGCCTTTAAAACTCCCAGCCTGGTTCATCACTCAAAACCCCAATCATGGGTAAGACTGCCGACCTGACTGCTGTCCAGAAGGCCACTATTGACACCCTCAAGCAAGAGGGTAAGACACAGAAAGAAATTTCTGAACGAATAGGCTGTTCCCAGAGTGCTGTATCAAGGCACCTCAGTGGGAAGTCTGTGGGAAGGAAAAAGTGTGGCAGAAAACGCTGCACAACGAGAAGAGGTGACCGGACCCTGAGGAAGATTGTGGAGAAGGGCCGATTCCAGACCTTGGGGGACCTGCGGAAGCAGTGGACTGAGTCTGGAGTAGAAACATCCAGAGCCACCGTGCACAGGCGTGTGCAGGAAATGGGCTACAGGTGCCGCATTCCCCAGGTCAAGCCACTTTTGAACCAGAAACAGCGGCAGAAGCGCCTGACCTGGGCTACAGAGAAGCAGCACTGGACTGTTGCTCAGTGGTCCAAAGTACTTTTTTCAGATGAAAGCAAATTCTGCATGTCATTTGGAAATCAAGGTGCCAGAGTCTGGAGGAAGACTGGAGAAGGAAATGCCAAAATGCCGGTAGTCCAGTGTCAAGTACCCACAGTTAGTGATGGTCTGGGGTGCCGTGTCAGCTGCTGGTGTTGGTCCACAGTGTTTTATCAAGGGCAGGGTCAATGCAGCTAGCTATCAGGAGATTTTGGAGCACTTCATGCTTCCATCTGCTGAAAAGCTTTATGGAGATGAAGATTTCATTTTTCAGCACGACCTGGCACCTGCTCACAGTGCCAAAACCACTGGTAAATGGTTTACTGACCATGGTATCACTGTGCTCAATTGGCCTGCCAACTCTCCTGACCTGAACCCCATAGAGAATCTTTGGGATATCGTGAAGAGAACGTTGAGAGACTCAAGACCCAACACTCTGGATGAGCTAAAGGCCGCTATCGAAGCATCCTGGGCCTCCATAAGACCTCAGCAGTGCCACAGGCTGAATGCCTCCATGCCACGCCGCATTGAAGCAGTCATTTCTGCCAAAGGATTCCCGACCAAGTATTGAGTGCATAACTGTACATGATTATTTGAAGGTTGACGTTTTTTGTATTAAAAACACTTTTCTTTTACTGGTCGGATGAAATATGCTAATTTTGTGAGATAGGAATTTTGGGTTTTCATGAGCTGTATGCCAAAATCATCCGTATTAAGACAATAAAAGACCTGAAATATTTCAGTTAGTGTGCAATGAATCTAAAATATATGAATGTTAAATTTTCATCATGACATTATGGAAAATAATGAACTTTATCACAATATGCTAATATTTTGAGAAGGACCTGTAACTTGTTACTAGGCATGTGCCACTATGAGATTCTCACAATATGATGGCCTGAAGCAAACATAATACAGTTTCCCTCTACTACAAAATTAACAAAAAATGTTCAACAAAAATGTATACCTTGATCTATTTTAAACCAGATATATAGCTTGCCAACTGTAGTTTTAAAACAGCGCCAGCTTGAAGAAGTGATGTGTGGCACTCCTTTCGTTTGCCACACCAAGAATGTGCTTGTTTGCCTTCACCAGAAATGCTAACAGCCCGATTTGTCTTTTCTTCAAGTACTGTCTAAGAGGAATGTAGTGACCTTTTTTCAGCCAGCTGATGGGTACTGCACAGCAGCAGGTAGGGGAGTGCTGCGTTACTCTATGTGCCATTCAACAAGAGAGCACTCAAGTGACTCTGGCACTTTCTGCTGCATCTCTTTATAGATAATTTAAAAAGAATGTTGGAAATATTTTTGCATTTTTTAAATCTTAATTTTAAGACCTTGACAGATACCTTAATAAGGATAACTTGCTCCTGTCTACTTATTACCTTCCTATTAATAGTTTCATTTTCATTTCCTCCACTCTTTCCTGTTCAGTTTGAAACCTTCTGAAAAACTATGCAGAAGTACTATTCATCTCATTTACCAAAGATACTTTAAATTAGGGATTTCCAAGAAAGATTTGTCATCCTTGGTACTGGTCTGAGTCATTTAAAATTAAGTATTTGCTGATAGAGAGTCTCAATCTGAAACCTGCATTTCCTAAAGCAGACTTGTGCACTACATACCATAAGTTATAGAATGAGAGTAAATGCCTTGTGCACAATGAATGGTAAATGGACTGAACTTATTTAGCACCTTTCCAGTCATACTGACCATTCAAAGCTCTTTTACAGTAGAGCCACATTCAGCCAGATGCACTCACTAACACATTCACACACTGATGCACAGATCAGTAGGCAATTTGAGGTTAAGTGCTTTGCCCAGTGGCACATCAACATGTGGCAGGAGGAAGCTGGAATCAAACTCACAACCCTCAGATTGCAAGACCACCACTCTTTTCACTGAGCCACAGTCACCTCGGTAAACTGAGGCAGCCCTTGCTTGGAACCCTAATATATCTTCTTATTATATCACCTAAATATATCTTCTAAAATCTGATTTACACACTCCTTGTAAATCTACCAATTTCTTCAGCATCCTTGATGACTTATTCCAAGGCTTTTCTGTAAAAGCATTACCGGTAAGAATGACTCAGAGTACAGACAGTGTACACAAGACTTTGTGAACTGGTGACAGCGGAACCACCACCTGATCAACGAGGGGAAATCCAAGGATTTCCGCAGGGGCAGACATTTCCACATCAACACTGGTGAACATCAAGGGAGCTGACATTAAGATAGTGGACTCTTATAAGTACCTAGGTATTCAACTGAAAGATAAACTGGACCAGAGACACAGCACTGATGCTCTACCTTACGAGGAGACTGAGATCTTTTAGAGTGCAGGGGGTGATCCTTAAGACACGTTTAACTCTGTGATGGCATCAGGCATCCTCTATAGTGTAGTATGTTATAGCAGCAGCTTACTGAGGGGAAGCGGTTAGATTAGCTCTTTAGAAAGGCCAGCTCTGTCCTAGGATTTTCCCTCAACTCAATGCAGACAGAAGATCTCTGGCAAAAATAAAAGCACTTTTGGACAATGTCTTCCTCCCCATGGATCACAACTGGAGAGCTCTGTTAGTGACAGACAATCAAGTGTCATCATAGATCCCTTATCCCAGCTGCTGTTAGACTTTAGAACCAAACTCAATAACTATCTACATCCCTGCTGTTATTTGCACACTTTGTTGTTGAAATATACTATGAAAAATAGTGTGTTGTTGTTTTTAATGCACAAATATAAATGAATATTTTGTACATTTTTCAAATTATGCTACTCAGCAGCAAATTTCTTTGAATCTGAGTATGCCATTTTTAATAACTGCACAGTATTTTTTTTCTTATGTTGTAAATTTGCTGCTACTAGATGCTACCCATTCATCATTCTGAGGATTTATTCACTTCACTACAAATTCATGGGGAAATGATGTGTCTACCGCAAGGAAAGGTGTAAAATTTATAACTTCACCAAACAAAATGTGAAAAAGTTTGAACTATCCCTTTAAGAATAAATTCTGGCTGAAGATCAAAGCGGGGATTTTTCTCTCCATTTGTGTCTCCCCCCTTTTTGAAACCCTCCCTATTTTATTCTCCTCATCCTCTCTCCACCTCTTCTGCTATCATATAGACCTAAGACACTTCTACAACACCTCAGGCTCCAAAGCGACAGCAGACAGATCTGACAGCTCACATTAGTCCAAGTGTCTGTCGTGTACCCTCACACCCCTTGGTCCTGTTTGCACGCTTCCGCTCCTCACCAGGAGGGGATCTCACCCCTAGCACCCCTCTCACTTTTTCTCAAATGTCGACTTAAGCTTTGCTTCCTCCAATCCCCAGAGTTCACTGCCGCAACATACCCCCTAGAGCTCTTTACTAATAGGCACACCTGGTAACTAAAATCAGAAAATGTGGTCAGATCACTCCACAGCTTGAATATGAGGCATATAAACACAAGAATATCCCAGGAACTCTCATTCTTTATTTTAAATAGTGCTCTCAGAACACGTCAAAGTTTCCATACACTAAAAGGAGACCAGTGAAGAAAAACAGTGCAAGGAAGGGGCAGACTTTTTTATGATGTTTATACTATAAACAATAAAGACAGTTCGAACTCCTGGGTACGATTGAGTACCCACAGTAGGGCGATTAGCACATTAGGAAACATCCTGTCCACTAGCAAGTGCTGATGACATCATGCCAGCATGATGTATTTCCATCATAGCCCTGACAGCTCTGAGGGTCAGCAGAGTTTAATACTATAACTTACTCTTACTTACTCTAACTTACTTAGAAATTATTAACTTTCTGGAGAAGCTGTTTTCAAAGTGTGTCAGTGTGCACAGTCACTAATAAATGCCTCTGAGCCTATGTGGGAGCAGAGAAAGTAACCACAGGAAGAAAAGTCTTTACATTGAAGACCTGCGGTCAGGCCAAACCTTTCCGGCTTTGCTGACCTCTTTACTCTCCTTCTCACACCAGACATCAAATTTGCTTGCCCTCTACACCCATAAACTCCTGTGTTTGGTTCCACCTCATGCTTCACTGGGCACTGTAGACCACAAATTTATACAGGATATATAAACAACCTGGAGCTCTTAGTAATGCATTTCTCTGTAAAAAGAATCTCAAAGTGGTACTTTTTTTCTCATTTACTTCGACTGTTTTATGGCTTCTTCGCTCAAATGAATAGTTGGACTTTTTGCTGAAATTCAGTAGGAGTGGCAAAGAAGAAAATTAAAACCAGTCTCTTTGTTTATTTGTTATTTTTACAGGACTTCTCAACCTAAAAACATCTTAACAAGTCCATGTGGTTAGTTTCATTCAAAACGTTGTGCAAAACTGCAGCAATTTTAAAGTCTTGGCGCAAATTCTCAATTGGATTCAAATCTGGACTTTTACCTGGTGATCCAGATGACATTAGCCATCCTATGGTCATATACAGGTACATAAGTAAATTGGAATATGCGTTCTGATGTGGTGTGCTTGACAGATTTCTTTAGCTATAAGCTGGGAAATCATATTTTGTAATGTATCATCACATTTATGATCATACTTTACAGAGACTTTGTCTCAAGTCTTTTAAAGCCTCTGACATGTTTTCATTCAGAATTGCCCTGTATTTAGCTTTTTCCACCTTCCCATCAATTCTGACCAACCTCCCTGATTTTGATCTATTTTAAATTTATACTAAATTGTGTGCTGAAAGGTTCTCCTCCTACATCTTTAAAAGGCCCTTTATATTTCACTAATGAGGAAACTTCTTCATTTGGTCAGCTAAAATAAATTGAAAAGAGAATGAAAACAGACTTCAGTTCTCAAATTTGCAGAACCCTAGATTACCTTAGATTTCCTAATATTTTACACCTTATTCCTGTTGCTGATGATGATTAGCATTAAATATGTGCGACTTAAGGACCAAGATTCTTATGTGTAATAAAATTTTCTCTAATGGACTTTTAATACAGGATAATATTCATAATAATACCTGCTTTCCTCTTTTGAGGATTGGGATTATGGTTCTAAGAACTGACCTCTGATTTCGTAAACCAGCATATTTAGCTTTTTAATTAACTCACCTTCTCTGAACTAAGAAGAAAGGTGAAAAAAATATATAATTAAATTTCATTGCTATGAATCAGAAAAAGGCAGACCCAAGATTCAGCCAGATACAGTACTGAAAGTTTAAAAGGTTTATTCAGCCACAGGAAAAAGTCACACAGGTAACACTCCTCACAGCTTCCAGGAATCACTGAGGCAGAAAGAGGGATTAGTGACTTGTAGTCTCTCCAGATTTTGCAGGGATCAGAAAAGCCACTAACCTGCTTTTGTTTTGCGTGGAACTTGAAACCCAGAGGGGAAACCTCAGTGGGTGGCAGGCGGTGATCTCCACAGCACAGGTAAGAAGTGACTCCAAGCTGAATAATCCGAGGGCTAGGCTGGCTCAATAATCCAAGGACAGAAACAGGGTCAACGATCGGAACAAGAGGCGTCAGGCAAGGGGCAGGCAGAGGCATAAACCAGATGCAGGAGACAAGGTCGACAACCAAAATCCAAATAGTCCGACAGGGAGCAGGCAGAGGCATAAATCCAAGGTGAAGAACAATGATAAGACAGGAAGGAACGCTGGATATCTACTCACACAATGCTTTCAATAATCTGGCACCGTCTGCTTGTCAGAGTCAGTATATATCAGGGAAGACACAGGTGCTTGGCATTCCACAGATTGCACTACACTGCAGCAGCCACCAGGTGAATCTAATATGCTGATTGCAGCCAGGGAGACAGGGTAGAGTAGACATGCCAGAATCATAACATTCATATAGATCTTGCATTTTTCTAAACTTTTAAATCAACTCACAATAATTGTACATCTGATTTTTCTTAAGGGAAGATTTTCTGTGGTAGAATGAGTATGTGTTCAGGGGTACAAAGAACAGGATTTCATGCACAAATGAGTTACTACCAATCATTAAATTATGTAACTACATACATTTTTATTTCTGAAACCATACCTTATGATGGCAAAGTTTCTTTTCTGGAGGTTGGTTGGAGTTAGAGATATTTCTCTATGAACTTTTTGTTGACAGTGTGAAAGTTGTAAACATACAGTGATTTTGGTGTTCACTTCTAACTCAGATTCTTCAGCCACATTCTCCTTGGTTTCTTAGCTGTAGGTAACCAATGGAAATTGAACCACTGGGGCAATCCTGTTTCACTTTGGGAGCATGGTTAACACATACTGGTTGAAGCTACAAGTTAGGAATGGTTGAACTACAGGGGTCGGACAATGAAACTGAAACACCTGTCATTTTAGTGTGGGAGGTTTCATGGCTAAATTGGACCAGCCTGGTAGCCAGTCTTCATTGATTGCACATTGCACCAGTAAGAGCAGAGTGTGAAGGTTCAATTAGCAGGGTAAGAGCACAGTTTTGCTCAAAATATTGAAATGCACACAACATTATGGGTGTCATACCAGAGTTCAAAAGAGGACAAATTGTTGGTGGACGTCTTGCTGGCGCATCTGTGACCAAGACAGCAAGTCTTTGTGATGTATCAAGAGCCATGGTATCCAGGGTAATGTCAGCATACCACCAAGAAGGACGAACCACATCCAACAGGATTAACTGTGGACACAAGAGGAAGCTGTCTGAAAGGGATGTTCGGGTGCTAACCCAGATTGTATCCAAAAAACATAAAACCACGGCTGCCCAAATCACGGCAGAATTAAATGTGCACCTCAACTCTCCTGTTTCCACCAGAACTGTCCATCGGGAGCTCCACAGGGTCAATATACATGGCCGGGCTGCTATAGCCAAACCTTTGGTCACTCATGCCAATGCCAAACGTCGGTTTCAATGGTGCAAGGAGAGCAAATCTTGGGCTGTGGACAATGTGAAACATGTATTGTTCTCTGATGAGTCCACCTTTACTGTTTTCCCCACATCCGGGAGAATTACGGTGTGGAAAGCCCCAAAGAAGCGTACCACCCAGACTGTTGCATGCCCAGAGTGAAGCATGGTGGTGGATCAGTGATGGTTTGGGCTGCCATATCATGGCATTCCCTTGGCCCAATACTTGTGCTACATGGGCGCGTCATTGCCAAGGACTACCGAACCATTCTTGAGGACCATGTGCATCCAATGGTTCAAACATTGTATCCTGAAGGCGGTGCCATGCATCTGGATGACAATGCACCAATACACACAGCAAGACTGGTGAAAGATTGGTTTGATGAACATGAAAGTGAAGTTTAACATCTCCCATGGCCTGCACAGTCACCAGATCTAAATATTATTGAGCCACTTTGGGGTGTTTTGGAGGAGCGAGTCAGGAAACGTTTTCCTCCACCAGTATCACGTAGTGACCTGGCCACTATCCTGCAAGAAGAATGGCTTAAAATCCCTCTGACCACTGTGCAGGACTTGTATATGTCGTTCCCAAAACGAATTGCCACTGTATTGACCGCAAAAGGAGGCCCTACACCATACTAATAAATTATTGTGGTCTAAAACCAGGTGTTTCAGTTTCATTGTCCAACCCCTGTACATGCACAGTTGTTATCAGAACGAGTGCTGGACCTCTGTAGGAAAATTCTTGTCAGTGTGTGACTATCAAAATAGAAAACAAAAGGAGGAAGTTTTCCCAAAATTGCAAGGCAGTTACCAAATTCGTTACGTTAGTCACCAAAATAAATCTTACTGGATGCAGCAATCAGAATCAATACTACAGAATCACTAATAGGGTTAAGGTGGAAAATGAATAAATCAACATGTGGCATTTTAAAATACTAGGAGTTTGGTCTCTACCATCTCTGAAAATTTCCCATTTGTTATAAATCAAAATGATGAAAATCCCTTAGGGTTGACCTCTTTCATCTATCAGTCTCCCTTGCAGACACTTGCATACTAATAGAAACATATAGACCCAATATTCATGTATGCAATAGTTGGCAAAGACTGTCATAAAGTGTCCTTGATGTGCGCTAAGAACTAAAATTAAAAGAATCAAAGCTTTCTTTTTCAAGGACAGTGGGATAAACTATTTGAAATGGCATGTTGTTAAAATACTGGAGTGTTTCCTAAAATATCAGTATGTACGAAATGAGTGAGACTAAATGCTGAAAACTGACAAAAATTAATTCTTGGTGAAAATAACTGAATAAATGTAAGAAAAAGGATGTAATTACTTACTTATTAGTTTTTTTTTCTAGTTTGCTCCCTGTTTTAAATAATGTTCTACCCTGAATATCCTCCAGACTGAGTTATCCTGCATGAAGGAGGTGAATAACAAAATGCTGCCTGTGTAAAAAAGGTTGTACATTAGTGTGATGGCAACAACATAATTACATCTTCATCAGTCTTCATTGTGTTTTAAGATATAATGAGCTGCACAGCAGGAATGAAGAAGGAAAGAGTTTTTGGTGTCGAGCAGTGAGGCATCTCCAAGCACTAACACCACTGCAGCCATCTCCACTTCCTCCCGGATAAAACAACTCAGAGTCGCCATACCGCAGCCAGTCAGTTTTCCCCACTCACCCCCTCTTCCCCTCATCCCCTTGTTTTCATGTTCTTTAATTTAGAGGCCCCAGGAACCACACCCTCCTCAATGAGCCAAGCCAGCTCCTATTATAGACCTCAAGAAAACTCACGTGTCATGCACAGAAGGGAAAGCATTTTAAGATTTTCCCCTGCATCACAGTGCTGCACCTTGTGTGCACATGATGGGCATTTGAGCTTTGATTAAAAAATTTGCTCCTTCACAGCCTATTAACTTTGCTTTTCACAAATAAATATATGTAAAGGAAATACAAGGAAAAGGCAGCTACTTATTTTACCCAAATAAGTAGAGATCTGTCAGTCAATTCATATTTCCCTCTGTCACAGATGCAGTGTTTCATCACTTGTCATAAAACCACTTGTACACAGTCATTGCGTGGCTTTTGCAAGCTTTTATGTAAATGTTGGCACTTTCTGTGGAATCTGGTCAGTATAATAGCTTCCGCTATCCCAATCATCTGCTTGGCGACCTAACGCATACCCACAGTGCAGCTGGTGGCTGGGCAGGGTAGATGGCTCAAAATAGGGTTTAAACACTTGTAACTGCTTTGACGCCGAGGTGCACAAGCCTACACAACCCCACATAGAAGATGCAGAAAGTATAATAGTGGCCTACAAAGCATTCATACACCTTGAGGTTTTTACATTTTATCAATTTGTACCACTAACTTCAATGTATTTTATTTGGATGTCTATTAGTGACTATAGGGTATTAAAAACAACAATATTAGAGCAACGTGCTTGACATAGCATAAAGTCAGCAGCAACTTAAATAGTAAAGATCAAGTACAATATGACAATGGAGTAGGAGGTGTCTTTTTGGCTGCGCCCTTATTCAGGGGTCACCACGCCATGTCAGTACAGCTTGCACACAGACCTAGCAGAGTTTTTACACCAGATGACCTTCCTGAGGCAACTGGAATCGACCACACTACACCACGAAGGGGCTTATATACAATATGACAATAAAACAGTGAAAAATAACCAGTTAAAATATTTGCAAAACAATTTCATAAGTATGACAATAACTACAATGAAAGGTAAAATATTCTGCTAAACTGGAATGAACACAGATAAAATAGCTACTTTTTAAAAGACTCAGCTAATGATCATGATCAGCAGCTCTAAGAGGCAAAGGTATGTTGTTCCACAGGTTAGGCAACGCCACTAAGAAAGCTCCGCCACCTCTTAATAGCTCTACTAAAGATCATCCACCATAAGCGTGCAAAAGTTGTTTAATTTTCACTCATCTTGTCTGCAAGCGCATCTAAGCGTGTGACTTGTCTCATTCAACTCATGGTTCAGTTATTGGTTGGGAACGTTTTATCCAATGACTAAGTCCATTAGTTCAACACCTCAAAACTAATTCCTATTAAGATTGCAATCAAAATCTGTTGTACTGAGCACAGATTTTACATAAACCAACACGATTATAGCTGTGAGTCTTTTAGTGTATGTTTCTACCAGCTTTGTACATCTAAAAACAAAAAATAGTGCCCATTCTTCATTGCAAAGTAGCTCAAGCTCAGTCAGATTGGATAATGATGTATTTATGTCAAAACTTTGACTGGATCATTCTACCACATGGATATGATTCAATCTAAACCATTCCACTGTAGCTCTGGGTTTTTATTTAGCCTTGATTCCTTTGCAGCCTCTAACATATTTTTTTAATATGTTGTCCCAGTTATTACCACCATATACATACAGGAGCATCTAAAAAAATGGAATATTGTGAAAAAGTTTTATATTTTTAGTCACTCATTTCAGAAAGTGTTTATATAGATTTAATACACATTGCTTGTGGTTCTGCTGAGGTGTAATGGAAGCCCAGGTTGCTTTTACAGCAGCCTTTAGGTCATCTGCATTGTTGGGTCTAATGTCTCGCATCGTCCTCTTGACAATCCCCCATAGATTCTCTATGGAGTTCATGTCAGGTAGGTTTGCTGGCCAATCAAGCACATTAATACCCTGGTCCCTGAACTCCACACCTTGGTACCTTTGGCAGTGTGGGGTGGTAGCAAGTCCTGCTGGAAAATGAAATGAGCATCTCCATGAAGCTTGTCAGCAGAAGGAAAGGATTAAGTGCAAGTTCCCTAGTAGACGATTTTGTTGACTGTGGACTTCAGAAAAGACAGTGGACCAATACCAGTAGATGACATGGCTCCCCATATCATCTCTGATTGTGGACACTTCACACTGGACCTCAAGCAACTTGGAATCTATGCCTTTCAACTCTTCCTCCAGTCTCTGGGACATTGATTTCCAAATGAAATGCAAACTTTAATTTCATCTGAAAAGAAAACTTTGAATCACTGAGCAAAAGTCAAGTTTTTTTCTCCTTAGCCCAGGGTGAGACGCCTGTAGGCTATATGTAGGATACGTCTGTGGCTATTGTATTGGTACCCCCAAATTCTTGAATGTATTTTGCTTAATAATCTTCTCAAGGCTGCAATTTTCCCTGTTGTTGGTATGCCTTTTCCTACCACACTTTTTAATTCCATACAACTTTCCATTAATAGGCATGAATAGAGCTCTCTGTGAACAGTCACCAATGAGCTGTTGTGGATTACCCTCCTTGTGGATAGTGTCAATGACTGTCTTCTGGACATCTCTCAAGTCAGCAGTCTGCCCTTATGATTGTGTCGCCTACTGACCCAGACTGAGAGATCATTTAGAGGCTCAGGAAACGTTTGCAGGTGCTTTGAGTTATTTTAGCTGATTAGGGTGTGGCACCAGGAGTTTGAAAATGTTTACATTTTTCTAATTCTGAGACTCAATTTAGAGGTTTCATTATTGGTAAGTCATGATCATCAAAATAAAATAAATAGGGCTTGAAATATTTCACTCTATGAATCTTTATAACAATAAGAGTTTCACTTTCTGTAATGAGTAACAAAAATTATTGAACTTTTTCACCATATTCATATTTTTTTAGATGTACTTGGAATATTCTACTAGCTCTCATTAGCTCTGAAGATTTTCTCAGTTCCTCAGTTCCTGCACAAAATGATGCTGGCACCAACATTTTTCATGGTCTTGGTGGTATGGTCAGGGTGATGTTAGTTTTCTGCCAAACATAATTTGCATATACGTAGGTTAAAATGTTTGTTTTTAGTTTCATCTGACCAGAGCACCTTTTTCTAAATGTTTGCTGTACATGGTTTGAAGCAAACTCCATACAGGACTTCTTATGACTTCATTTAAACAATTGGTTGACAGCTGTCCCATCAACAGTTTTTTCACTTGAGCTGTGGATGTCTGATGCTTTCACAGAACAGCTATATTTATACTGACAATAAATTAAACACAGATTTGCTCTTTTTACTGATTACATGACTTCTGAAAACAACAAGTTGCAACTTTTTAGGGATATAAGAGTAAGATGGCTTGAACAGAAATGTAGATTTGTATTTGTCAAAACAAATTTGAAAACCATTTATCCTATTTTCCTACTTGGGAGTTACTTTGCATTAGGCTATCGCAGATGTTCCCACTGGAATACATTGAAGGTCTTGTTTGTAATGTAAAAGAATGTGAAAAAGGTCAGTGAATACTTTTCATTTCAAGGCAACTAAAAGCATCAAATAATTCCTTCTCTTGGCATTTTCTCTATTTTTGTCTCCATCTGCTCTTCCCACTTCATTCCTCCTTTCCCCTCTGCCCTACCAGTGCCCCAGTACCAAGCAAAGAACATTATATTTGTTATTGCTGCAGTGGAGCTATTGGTCCAAGGATCTCTGGCTGTGTTCTGGCCTACGTCTGCCCTCTGAGCTTCACTGCTTGGTACCCGCCGTCAGAGGATTGCAGGGGGAGTCTCAGATGCTGCTGTTCTCTGATAAGGCCTGGCCAAAGTAATCCACATGGTAAAATAAAAGTGGATATGTGGCTGCAAGTTATATTTATTCTCATATTTAGTGCAGTATCTATAGTCATTGTTTTCCATGAGCAAGTAGAGAGCCAGTTTATACTGATTGCTGTGAGAAGTTGGGGCTAACGCTTAAATAAAATAGAGATTTAGAAAAACAGAGTGAGTTTAATAGAAAAAAATTCGGATGAGCCCAACATTCCTGGCAGAAACGCAGGTCATTCCATCATTGAAGCAGAGCAAGAACGCCTGCCGCTTTGTACATCTGGGGTTTTTGACCACAGGCCACATTATCAAGTCCCACACGCAGTGTGTTTCATCATCTCTCCCAGCAAGTGACTTAACTTGGCCAAGCAGACAGACGCTGTGCACCGCCAGAAGTCATTCTGGGTTGCCTGTGTTTAACAGGTGAATCTGCTAGGTCATAAATAGAAAAATAAAAATTGTGATATTTCTGGATAGCCTGGTGTGTACTTTGTAAAGATGCCAAAAAATCATACAAGCTGAGACTCTTTTGATTGTGTTTTTGGTACAGTTGTTACAACCACAACTTGAATGTGTTTTATTGGGATCATTTTATGCTATAGACCAACTCAAGTTAGTGCATAATTGTGAAGTTTAAGGAAAATGACACAAAAATCGGAACCTTTACTTTAATACACTTAAATTAAACCCAGTGCAACCAAAACTATGACTCATTCTCAGCATAAATACAGCTGTTCTGTGAAACCATCATTGGTTTGTTAGAGAACAGTAGAGAACAAATAGCATCATGAAGACCAAAGAACACACCAAATAGTTTAGGTATAAAGTTTTGGAGACCTTTAAGTACGGTTTGGTTATAAAACAATATAACAAGCTGTGAGTAGTGAGATTCAGTGAGCTCACTGATCAAGCCATCATACAAAAACGGAAAGCGTGTGGCACGTTTGCAGACCTGACAAGACATGACCATTCACCTAAAATGGCTGAGCATTATATGGAGAGTCTAGGGACGTGGAATGTCACCTTGCTGGGGGGGAAGGAGCCTGAGCTTGTGCGGGAGGTCGAGAGATATCGACTAGAAATAGTCTGGCTAACCTCCACGCACAGCTTGGGCTCTGGAACCCATCTCCTCAAGAGGGGCCGGACTCTCTTCTACTCTGGAGTGGCCCGCGGGGAGAGGCGGCGGGCTGGTGTGGGTTTGCTTGTTGCCCCCCAGCTCAGCTGTCTTGTGTTGGGGTTTACCCCAGTGGATGAGAGGGTTGCATCCCTGCGCCTTCGGGTTGGGGATAGGTCTCTGACTGTCGTCTCGGCCTACAGGCCGAGTGGTAGTGCGGACTACCTGGCCTTCTTGGTGTTCCTGTCGGGGGGGCTGGATAGTGCCCCTCCTGGGGACTCCATTATTCTGCTGGGGGACTTCAACGCCCACGTGGGAAACGACAGTGACACCTGGAGAGGCGTGATCGGGAGGATGGCCTCCCCGATCTGATCTGGCGATCTGATCTGGCGGAGCCCTCGGCCAGGGATGTATTCAACTCCAACCTCCGGGAGAGCTTTGACCAGATCCCAGGGGATGTTGGAGACATAGAGTCCGAGTGGACCATGTTCTCCGCGTCTATTGTCGATGCTGCTGCCCATAGCTGTGGCCGTAAGGTCTGCGGTGCCTGTCGCAATCCCAGAACCCGTGGTGGACACCGGCAGTAAGGGACGCTGTCAAGCTGAAGAAGGAGTCCTATCAGCTGTGGTTGGCTTGTGGGACTCCTGAGGCGGCTGACGGGTACCATGAGGCCAAGCATGCTGCGGCCCGGGCTGTGGCACAGGCAAAAATTCGGGCCTAGGAGGAGTTTGGTGAGGCCATGGAGAAGGAGTACCAGTTGGCTTCGAAGCGATTCTGGCAAACCGTCCGGCACCTCAGGAGGGGGAAGCAGTTCTTCGCCAACACTGTTTATAGTGGGGGTGGGAGGCTGCTGACCTCGACTGAGGACATTATAGGGCGGTGGAAGGAGTACTTCGAGGATCTCCTGAATCCTGCCAACATGCATTCCCTGGTGGAAACAGAGGCTGGGCACTCGGGGTTGGACTCTTTCATCACCCATGTTGAAGTCATCGGGGTGGTTAAAAAGCTCCGTGGTGGCAAGGCTTCGGGGGTGGATGAGATTCGCCCTGAGTACTTCAAATCTCTGGATGTTGTGGGGCTGTCAGGGTTGACACGCCTCTTCAACATTGCGTGGCGGTCGGGGACAGTGCCTCTGGGCTGGCAGACTGGGGTGGTGGTCCCCGATCGGAGGGTGTGTTTCAACTACAGGGGGATTACACTCCTCAGCCTACCTGGTAAGGCTTACACCAGGGTATTGGAGAGGAGAGTCTGGCCGATAGTCGAAGGGCAGGGCTGCCCTTTGTCACCAAGGGCCGGAGGGGGTCTGGTTTGGGGACCAGTGGATTTCGTCTCTTCTTTTTGCAGATGACCTGGTCCTTCTGGCCACCTCTAGCCAAGACCTACAGCATGCGCTGTGGCGGTTCGCAGACGAGTGTGAAGCGGCTGGGATGAAGATCAGCTCCTCCAAGTCAGAGGCCATGGTACTCGACCGGAAAAGGGTGGCTTGTCCTCTTCAGGTTGGAGGGAAATTACTGCCTCAAGTGGAGAAGTTTAAGTATCTCTGGGTCTTGTTCACAAGTGAGGGAAGAATGGAGCGGGAGATCGACAGACGGATCGGTGCGGCTGCCGCTGTAATGGGGGCACTGTGCCGGTCCGTTTTGGTAAAGAGAGAGCTGAGCCGAAAAGCGAAGCTCTCGATATGTTCCTACCCTCACTTATGGCCATGAACTTTGGGTCATGACCGAAAGAACGAGATCCCGGATACAAGCAGCTGAAATGAGCTTCCTCCCTCCAGAGGGGCTCGGAGTAGAGCCGCTGCTCCTCCACATTGAGAGGAGCCAGTTGAGGTGTCTTGGGCATCTATACCGGATGCCTCCTGGTAGTTCCTCAGGAAGGTGTTCCAGGCACGTTCCACCGGGAGGAGGCCTAGGGGACGGCCCAGGACACGCTGGAGGGACTATGTCTCTCGGCTGGCCTGGGAACGCCTTGGGCTCCACCCGGAGGAGCTGGAAGAAGTGTCTGGGAAGAGGGACGTCTGGGTGTCTCTGCTGAATCTGCTGCCCCCGCGACCTGGTCCCGGATAAGCGGAAGACGACGAGTACGAGTACAAGTATATGGAGAGTCAGCCAAGAGGCACATGGCAACTCTTTAGGAGCTGCAAAAATCAATAGCTCAGGTAGGGGAATCTGTTGACAACACAACTATTAGCTGGCCACGAGCCTGGCTTTAATGGAAGAGTGGCAAGAAGAAAGTTACAGCCATCAGAAGTCCTGTTTAAGTTTGCAACAAAACATATATAGAGGACGCTGTACGCATCTGAAAGAAGTTGCTCTAATCAGGCGAAACAAGTATGCAAACCCATAAGTGTGACAGAAAATAACACTGCTCATTACCCTCCAAACCTAAATCTGATTGAGAATTTGTAGAAAGTCTTTAAAATTGTAGTTGATACATTCTACCATCCGATTCAAATGAGCTACATATACTTTGCAAAGATGAATGGATTAAATGTTTAGTCTCTGAACATACAAATTTGACAGCAGAAAAACTGTTACAGACATATCCCAAGAACTTGGCCTTAATGCTTTAAATCAGCCCTCGATGAGTAACTACCTGACGGGAAGATCAAGCTATCTGTACCAGCTGCGGTATTTCTCTGCTTCCCCACATTCCCTGTCCAGCAGCAATGAAAAGCATGCCTTCAATAACACTAATTAGCTACAGAGTAGTTGCTTTTGGCCCCCAAAAATTGAGCACTTCTCTACACTTGTATGCAAACTTGCACATACATGTTTTGACTCCCCTGAGGGCATAAACACAGAACATAAACAAACAGTTTCAATGACAAACTCCATGCACAGAGATAAAACGTGGCCTTCAGCACAGACCTCATCAGCCTTTGTTTTTTTCCCATTGTCCATGTGTGAGAAACTGCATCAGATATATTTTGATAAACTGCTTTTGGTTTAGAGATGGAAAGAAAATGATTAACACATTTATCAGCTTTTAAATAAGCTGACAGCAATTGATAAAATGATTTGAGCGAGAAAAAATGTTTGTGTGAATTTAGCAAGAGGCAATGAGAAACAAAGTCACAACCTTTCAAAAGAAGTGTGTGTGTATGAGCTTATGTATGTGAGTAGAGAGGTGGGGAGTGGAAAAACATACAAAAGAACTCGAGAAAGCGTTGAAATGTTTTATGTCTGGAAGCTCAAGAGGTGTAAACCTTTAGAGGTGAAGGCTAGAGCAGGAGGTTGGAGACTAAACACCACAGAACACTGCAGGGACCATATGATAACTAACTAATTAAAACTCAGAGGCCAGCGTCGACAATCAATACGGCTCGTTCAGGAGGGTGGGCAGGGGGAATGTGGTGTCAGATTGTCCTGTGTGTGAAAACAGCCTGGAAACTGGGCCAGACCTAGTGGTGGAGGGCGAGTCGAGGGGACTTGGACTCTGAAAAGATAAAGTTTCTCTGCACAGCTGCTTTGGCCTGCAGACAGAGAGAAACATCTGTATTAACCTCAGCACCACAGGCAGCATACTGTGCAGAGGAATGCAAGGATCAACAGAGAGAAGGGTGGAGAGAGGATGAAGGAGAGATATGAGCGTGTTGTTGATAAATATATTGAAGCTCTTCACTCTGGTGCGACTGCAGCATGACACACTGCTTCTCAGTTTGTAGTAAGAGGGTGAACTGGTGACAGAGTTCTCTCTCAGAGTCAAACCGCTAAATATCTGAACTAATTTACCAGTTTGACATTTCTTCCCTTCTCTGCTCTTCGAAATATTGCTCCTAAGCCATAGAACAAAGCAGAAAGAAATGCAAGACAACTGTTTGGCAGCAGGGATGGAAGCAGGCAGAGGGGGGTTGGATGGGGGAGGGCCAGGTGGTGCCCGATCAGGTCACAAAGGTAACACAGAGAGTATGAGTGTTGACACAGAGATCCTAAGACAAATCTCTCCCTTTTCTGGTCACTTCTCTTGCACATAAGCATGACCCTAGCATGGCTCAGTTCCATGAAACTGAAATCTGCAACATGATAACTTTGAGATAACATGCATAGTGGCAAAATTAAAGTATAAAAAATTCCAGATGAACTTTGTTTGTTGACTGTTTTTCAACCTGGGAGATAAATCCCATCTGGTGCTGATTATCAGCAGCAGAACACTAAACAATTAAAATGCTCCCTAGTAGCACATGTTTTCCAGTGGCTTGATATTTGTTAGTGATTTTAGGTGCTTTTCCTCTACAGCGCAACAGCAGTCTCAACTTTTGAACATCTCAGAGCACAGTTTGATTCATCATCCAATAATGACAAGAATATGACAGAACATCAAACCTATCAAAACATGAATACCCACCTAAACTGACAGGCCAGTCAAGCAAAGCACTAATCAGAGAAGCAACTTATGGTACCATTGTAACACTGAAGGGGCTGCAGAGATCTACAGGTGGGAGAATTTGTAGACAGGACAACTATTAGTGGTGCATGCTACAGATCTAGCCTATATGGAAGTGTGGTAAGAAGAAAGGTGTTGTTAAAAGGAATCAACAAGAAGTCAAATTTGCAGTTTACCACTGGCTATGTAGGAGACATGGCAAACATGTGGAAGATGAGATGCAAAAGCAAAAACCTGGGGAAAACATTTCAGAGGCTGCGAAAGATTTGAGACTGGGATGGAGGTTCACCACTCAGCAGGTAAGCAGGCCTAAATATACAGCATATTCAAAGCATATTCATGTAGAGTTACCAATTTAAAGTCCAGATCTGAATCAAATTGAGAATCTCCAACAAGACTTGAAACTTGGTGTTCGCAAATGTTCTCCCTTTAATCTGACTGAACGTTTTGTGAAGAAGAATGGGCAAAAATTGTCAGTCCCCAGATGTGCCAAGCTGATTGAAACATAGCAGCTGCAATTCAAGTGCTGATTGAGGGGGCTTTATACAAATACATGCCACACTTTGAATATCATTATTTTACCATTACTCTGCACTGCTTTGTGTTGATCTTTCACAGCTATTAGAGCTAATAAAATGTATTGAGGTTTGTGGTTGTAATGGGAGAAGGGATGTAACTACTTTTGCCAGACGCCGTACAATCCCACCTATGAACATATATAGTGGTTGAGGTTCTAATTTCAACATTAAGGCTTAACCCTTCTTGAAATGGTGTTATATCATTATTTTTGTGCTACAGTGTGTATGTTTTTCTATTTAGAGATGAAATATTGTAAATGTAATTTTAGCAAACATCAAAATCTAAGAGGTTTTACTTTGGGAAAGTGGGAGCGAAGAAGCTTGAAATGGATGTGACTGTCTGGATAATTCTGAATGTGCTAAAAGACATGACTGGATTTTTCTGAAGATGAAATAATATTGAGTAAAAGGTCTTCCCCTCATCTTTGATCAAATAAGACAAAACTGGGATATCCTGGATATCCGTTTTTTTTTTTACCTCTGATTTGCAGTGGAGCTGCATCATTCCAACTTTCAGTCATAGCTATCATCCATGTAGGGTTGCATGAGAAGAGGGAAAAACAAGGAAGCTGTGACTAACATATCTCGTGATAACATCTTACTGCAAAGGATCACATTACACACACACGCACACACATATTTTGCAGGCACAGGTGATGATTTTGCTGCTCTTTTAGTCATCCAGTATGCAAACAGCAGACCTCCAATAACAGTTCTTTCCTCTGATTAAGAAGGCCTAAATGTTTTCTTTTTAGGTTGGACTGTTTGTTTTTGTGCCAATAGGATGAGAAGGATCAGTAAGTATGAGTTCAACATGAGCTGATCTTTACAGGCCAAAGCTGTGGCCAAAAGCCACGGAAGTCATGGTTGGTTAAGGAGGAAATGCTTTTAATAGACAGTGGCCGAGGGCTATCGCTGCCAAAGACCAAAGGCACCACCGTAAATAATCACTGCAGGTACACAGACAGTTCCATGTTGTGTGGCCTGCTTCAGAGACCTGCATGTTGTGTTAACTCGTGCACGATCATGTCTGGCACACACCCAGTGCCTGGGTGACCTGTGTTTGCATGCAGCAGTGTGAATTCTGAATGCATTCTGTAAGTCATTTACACAGCTGGGTTTTAAACTCCAGTGACTCAGTAAAGAGGACGTCCCTGGCCTGGGGTCTGTCCCAAAAAACCCACACACACCCTTAACTGGCTCCTCTGGACTCACGACAGAGCTCCAACAAGCAAAAACAAAGAGGATCGAAAAGGGATAGCCAAAAATAAAGGTATATTAAGTCATTTGGTGGCTCTTGTGATGTGCTCTAGAACTTAAACATGGACAGAGGTCAATCTAAAACACTGGCCTTTGCTACAACCAGGGTGCAAAGTCAGACTCATGTACGTTGGCTTTGCAGATGCAGAGACGGGCAGAAGTTAACAGGCGTTTTTTGTATAAAAGCTGTGCCCGCTTAGCCCTCAGACAACCTAAATGAAAAAACAAAAGCCACAAAGTGCAAATGTGGAAACGAAGGAATTTAGAGAGGAAACAGTCAGTTTAATTGCCATCACTTTTTCTCTCTCTTTTTCTCTCATAACTATTTTCTCCTTCTCTCAAGTTCTCTCAAGTGAAAGGTAATGAAGGAATGAAAATAGGATCTTGCACAAATGTTTTATGATAATAACACAAACCACATCAATAAAACACATTAATATTTCCAGCATGTGACCGAATGCCATCACAAATAACCTCCTTGTGTCTAAATGAAAGACATGAACATGTGCCTTAAAGGCCTAATTTGGCCAAAGGTCATTTAAAATTAGATTAACTAGAAGATATAAAGACAGTAGTGTAACTTTCCTTTTGCAACTCTTTAACATAACACACATCTGTAAATCCCCTTGCTGATGGCAGCCATCTTTCAGAAGCCCTTGAACTGAGTTTATCTCTTGCCTTTTCTGCTCAAAAGCCTTCCTCTACCCCTTGAGCCTGCTGCAGCCTTGGCTCTCGACTTTGTGAGTCTCTGTGGTCAAATTCATCTGTGCTGCAGCCTGTTGAAAATAGTCACAATCCATCAGCTCCCACAGTAATTGCACATTGCAGTGGAGGGAACCAGTGTCACCTCCCTCTTTCTTGCCAAGACAGTTAAACAATGGTCTTTCCAGGATTGAATGCAAGAGAAAATCAAAAATGAAATGTTCATAGATAGATAGATAGATAGATAGATAGATAGATAGATAGATAGATAGATAGATAGATAGATAGATAGATAGATAGATAGATAGATAGATAGATAGATAGATAGATAGATAGATAGATAGATAGATAGATAGATAGATAGATAGATAGATAGATAGATAGATAGGCAATGGCAGCATCCTGCTATAGGGATGCTTTTCTTTAGCAAGGACAGGGAAGCTAGTGAGAATTGATAAGTAGATGGATGAAGCTAAGTACTATCTATTTGAGGCTGCAGAATACGAGACTGGAGCAGAGGTTCATCTTGCAACAGGACAATAACCACAATCATACATCCAAGCCACAAAAAATAGATCAATGAATATTACGGTGTTAGTCAAAGCCCAGATGTCCAAATGAGAATCTATTGTAAGACATGAACATTGATGTTCCCTGATGCTCAACCTCCAATCTGTCTGAGTTTAAGGGGAATAGGCTAAAATTTCAATAAGATGTGTTCAGACTAGCAGCTATTTCAGTGAAATGTGGCACAACGAAGTATTGATTCAGGGGGTAGGAATACAAATGCATGCCACATTATTTAGATTTTTATTTGTAAAATATTTTTAAAAGCCAGGTATGAATTTCCTTCCACAGCAATGCACTACTTTGTGTGGCTCCATCCAATAAAATTCCATTTGAAATAAATTGAAGCTGATGCCTCTAACAAGCCAATTATGACATGAGGCACTGTAAATAAAAAAAATAAAAAAACTAATTACTGATGTGAAGTGCAACTCACTCACAGGCAAACAAATATGAATAAACTAAGCTGAAATCACTGCTGACTGGAATTATTCTGATATCTTTGTTTCTACAGGGATGTCTCCAGATTAGAGTGAAAGGAGGACCTGGTTGTGCACTTTGAACCCATTCTTCTGTTGACTCATTTTTCAGATAAGGCCTGGCTGATATATTAGCTGCTGAGCTGCTCCCTCATCCGCAACTAAAGCACCTGGAAATTGTCGTTTTTCTCAGCTGTTTAACAAAGGGGTGCAGTGGAATTTGACTCTCCTGGTGTTAGCTGCGAAGTTGTGCTTTGGTTTTATAAACACAGTCATTGTGTGCGCGCACAGGTGTTACAACAGAAGAGTTCATAAGCTGCTTTTACGATGGCATAAAAAATTATCCTGATTCTGTTCTCACATTTGAATTTAAATGAAACACAGACGCATTTTGGAAAGTATTTTTGGTTGCTTATTATATATATATATAAGAAAAGAGACTGGAACGTTTGAAGAACTGGAGGAGCCTACCTAAATTCACAAAGCTCATGACCATGTCAGCGTCATTCAAGAAGTTATTGTCTTGCAGGCTGGCAATCGGTGGGCCCTGGGTTGTGAAGATGGGTTTGTAAGGGTAAGAGTATCTATTCTCGTCCCCATCCGTTGACATCGCGTTGTACAGGTCCAGCATGAACATCGGGGCAGCGTTGTGCTTCCCGTGGAGGTGAGGTCGCGGCCGGTGCGGCAGTCCTAAGATCGACAGGATCTCCCGCTGCATCTCCTTCCGCTCCTGGCTCTTCAGCCGGCGGTGGATAAAACTGGAGTGGAACTCATTGTCCAAAGTGAAGTTCGTAAAGGTTGTATCCGCCAGGACGCAGTAGCTCCAGACCAAAAGCAAAACGGGCGCACGTCTGTCCAGAATATGTGCCATGGCGCTCTCCGTGCGTAATTGCGCCAAGATCGGTTCGCCGAAACTCTAAAAAATAGATGTGGAATTCTTGACAGCAAGGCAGCCCAGTGATCAGTATTCAAAAATCACTTACATGCCCTCATGTTGAGGGGAAGCACGTCTAAGTTATGCATCAACTCAACTGAAAAGTCCTTTGATTGATCACTTCTCTGGGTGGAATCGCGTGCCCCTCGGTCCTCATTCAAACCTTTGCGGTCAAAAGTTGCCAAATGCGGTGCAGCTTGCAACTGCGGAGTGGAGGCTGCGAGCGCACGCATTTCACTGAGCAAGTTGTAAGAAGGCGCTAAGCGCTGGGAGGAGTGCAAGAGGGAGGGAAAGGGCGACAGTGAGGGCGCATATGCTCAGGCTCTCTGAAGAGAGCGAGTTTGGCTTTGTTGCCAGTTGAAAACGGCTCCAGGCGACACGTGCAAAATAAAACACCGAACACTGAAGATGGGATCTGTGTTATGATGCTTCAGTATGAATTGTTACATTCCCTCATTTTGTTTGCAATGATTCAATAATAACAAATGTAAAACTGGTTATTTTAGTTTGTTAAGGCTGACTGCGTGGATGAAAAACACAAATCATAGAAGAGAGTGATTATTTGAGTTTTATCAGGGAATACTTCAGTACCGTGGGAGCCGTTGCAACATGCAGTTGCAGCCCTCCCTAATCTGCAGGTGCGCTGTCTAAATACAAGGGGTCATGTGGGTCTGAGCCCAGGCTTTAAAGCCTGCTGTCCTTTGATGTCAAAAAGGTACAGCTACAACCAGAGCCAGCCCAAAGATATATGCAAACACTGCGGCTGCTTATGGAGGTAAATTTGTCTCAATATTATTCAATCAAAAAAAAAAACTAATCAAAACAAAAAAATAAATTGTGGTCAAAACTTTTGGATTATTCAATAAATAAAAAAAACTAATCTTAACCAAAAAATATTAAGTTGTGATCAAAACTTTCAGAGTTGTAACAAATTTTCTTTTTAATGGAATATTTTTTTTGGGGGGGGGAGAAAAGAATTAGTTTGAAAAAACGTTTTTTGATTAAAATGACTAATTTTAGGCGACAACACAATCTCTTCAGATTATATTAGAGGGTCATCTATATTATAACCAGAATTAGTATTTCATAATTTCACTGTAGGTTTCTGGAGAAATACACAACTACCCCAACAGAGTACCACAAACGCTTCTTTTTGGTGAGGTCGATGAGGTCCTGTGGGAAGTGGTCTGGACAACTTAAAGTGCAAGAGCATTCAGATCTACTCTGACCTCTCCTGGACTGGAAACGCCCCTCGCCTGTTGAAGAAGGTACAACAACAGCTCTTCTTCATCAGGACATGAAAACAGACTGTTCTTTCTCCTCAGCTGCTTACAAATGTCTACAGGGCCACGGTGGAAAGCGTTCTGTGTCTCAGCAGTGTAGTGTGGGAATTGCACAGGAGAGGAAATAAGTATCACAGGTGGTGAGGACAGCACACAGGATTATTTCTCATCATGAGAAAATATGAGTCATTTTAATCAAAAAAAGTTTTTTCAAACAATTTTTTTTTCTCCCCAAAATAAAATATTCCATTAAAAAAAAATAAAAAATGTTACAACCCTGAACGTTTTGATCACAACTTAATATTTTTTGATTGAGATTAGTTTTTCTTGATTGAGATTAGTTTTTTGTTTGATTGAATAATATTGAGACAAATTCATCTCCATAGCTGCTTAGGGCCGACTGCTGGTGTGGGAGTCTCAAGTTCCAATTTAGTAGGTTATGCAATGTGCTATTTGTTTAACAAATAATTTAAAGTGGCTATTGTCATGCAACACGCCAGGCAACGCGGGTTTTTTTTTTCAATAGACTATTTAATTATTTGTTGGCTCAATATTGAATTGTAATGACAAGTTAGCCAGTAGCCCTGTGGAACATGAGGGGCTCATGCTGCATCATGTTTGTACTAAGAAGTAAGATTGTTCATGTGTCTGTTAAAAACACACAACATCCCCCTGAAGTATGAATTCTGACTGGGGAAGTTGGAGGTCAGGAAGCAGCCCTGGAATTTAGTATCCAATGTGGCTGCTGGTCATGTAAAACACAGTGAAAGTTGCAGATTTGAACTGCTTTTTAGCCCTTTTGACACTTTGCATCCTTCTGGTGTTAAACCACCATTTGCATTATTTTTGCATTAGTGTTTGAAAATGGAGACATCCTTTGGGTAGCGGTGACTGCTCTAGAATAGATTAGAATAGAATAGAATAGAATAGAATAGAATAGAATAGAATTCATCCCCGAGGGGAGATGACATTGTTTCAGTAGATCAACATAAAAATCATAAAAACAACAACCTACACTTTCAGTCATCCACAACACTATATAACATAGACAGCACAAAGTTGAATACATTTAAAAAAAACTTTAAAAAATGGAGCTCTAAGTTACATTATTTTTAATCTTCCTGTGTATTTGCATTTGCATGTGTTTGCATGCCCATTAAAACTGTGTATTTGTGTGTTTGCATGTAATTAACATCCAAGACTGTGCCTCTAATGGCACCCTCGGAGATTTGCTCTCTCATTTTCAGACACAAATTATTACCATACACCAACCACTCCACTATCTTCGGACCCCCTGCCTGCACTTAGGATCTCAGAGGAAGATGTAAAAAGGCTCTTTCAGCACCTGAAAACAAAGAAGGCCTCAGGACCTGATAATGTCTCCCCATCATGTCTGAAAGCCTGCGCAGAATAACTGGCACCCATCTTCACTGAGTTTTTCAACAAGTCACTGGAGCTGTGTGAAGTTCCCTCTTGCTTTAAACGCTCCACCATCATCCCAGTACCTAAGAAACCCACCATCACAGGATTAAATGACTACAGGCCTGTCACCCTGACGTCTGTGGTCATGAAATCCTTTGAGCGACTGGTCTTGAAGCACCTGAAGGACATCACAGGCCCCCTGCTGGACCCCCTGCAGTTTGCCTATTGGGCAAACAGGTCGGCAGATGATGCAGTCAACTTGGGACTACACTTCATCCTGTAATACCTCGACCAACCAGGGATGTACGCCAGGATCCTGTTTGTGGACAGCTCGGCCTTCAACAATATCAATCCAGACATCCTCCACCAGAAGCTCACCCAGCTGAAAGTCCCAGCCGCACCTGTCAGTGGATCAACAGCTTTCTGAAGGACCTGCAGGAGCAGGTGAGGCTGGGGAGCTTACCAAAAAATATACATGTATCCTCACTGAGAGCAAAGTGTACTAGAGTCATATTCCTTGTTCGTCTGAACAAACTTAAAGCTGATTCTGATTCTGATGTATGGCTAAATTCAATATATGGAGTTTCTCAGAGCTCAGTTGCTCTAAAAAAACAGTTGTCAAAGGTTTGGAGTTAAGACGTTTTTTGGCTCCTGCCTGCTAGGTGATGTTTATAACATTAAAGTTAGACTTCAATAATACAGTAAGAAAAGCTGTCCAACATTTTAAACTCTGATTTCCAACATAGAAAGGAAAAAAAGGAGGCAGAGCAAAGTATTCATACCCCGTGACCTTTATAGCCTCAAACTTCAAGATATTTTATTGGCAATTTATATGATGGATCGTCACAAAGTAGAGAGTAATTGTAAAGCAAAAGGAATTTGGCTTTCTAAATTCTAATTCAAATAAAAATCTGGAGAGTGTGATGTACATATGTACTCAGCTCTGCTGGGTCAATAATTTTTTCAACTAACTTTTGCTGCAGCTGCTGCTGTAATTTTTCAGGACATGTCTCCAGCCTTGCATGTTCAGAGACTGAATTAGTTTACTTGTCAGATTGGAGGGCATCTGTAAACAGAGATATGCATGTCTTATCATAAATTATAGATATTACTTTGACTAGGCAGTTCTAACACAAGTAGATACTTTGAACTAAAACATCCTATTGTAGCTCAGGCTGTGTGCTTAGGGTAGTTGTTCTGCTGTAAGGAGAATATCCTCCCCAGTCTCCTCTAACAGAGATTCTTCGAGGGATTGACACATATTTGTCCCCACTCCATCTTTCCAATTACTCTGAAAAGCTTCCCTGTCCCTGCTGAGGAAGAACATTCCTACAACATGATGCTGCCATTACTATGTGCCACAGTTAGTTTTACTCCTATCTGCGTTTTTAACGCAGGTTCAGTTTTTGAGTACACAACTAAAAGTCCAGCCAACACATTCTCTCACCAGAGGTGTGGGTTTCTGCAGCTCTTCCAGGGTACCATGGGTCTTTTCACTGCTTCTCACATTAATGCTTTCCTTCCCTGGCCTTTTAGTTTAAGTGGATAGCCATGTCTTGGTAGGTTTGCAGTTTTGCCAAACTCGCTGCTTTAAACTTCTCTACAACTTTCTCCCTCACATTTCTGCTGTATTCCTTGGTCTTCATGATGCTTGTTCACTGATGTTCTCTAACAAACCTCAGAGGCCTTCACAGATCCGTTTTATTTATACGGAAATTAAAGTGCACACAGATGAGCTCCATTTACTAATAAGTCACATATGAAGACAAATGTTTGCACTGGTCTTAGTATCTGAGTAACAAGGATGAACACACCAAAATTGTCATATTTTTTATTAGTAAAAAACAAAAGTTATTTTTAAAGTGACGTAATTCTGTGCTATATTTGTGCCAGAGTTTTACACAAAATGCCCAAAATGTTGAAGCTTGTGTTTCTAAAATGACAAAATGTAAAAATGTTTAAAGGATATGAATTGTAATACAGTGTAGCTCACCTTCCTGCCCCTTTAATGTGGTTGTTCTGGTCTTCAAAAGCACTCTTCTCTGCTTTTTCCAATGACATTGTTTCAAGCATTTCACATCCTGCCACTGCTTCTTCTGCATACCAGATCCTCCATTTGATTTTAGAAGGGCTCTCAACAGTGACTTGTAAACATTTCTATCCAGTGCTCAGACAGATCCAGTTAATGGCTGCAGGTGTTTACAATACAGCAGCTTCTGACTGGGAACTTAAGGTCCTGCATAAAAATCCACATCTTCAACTCATCATCAATTTCTTTCTCTTTTCTCCCAGTGTGTGATTCTTCTGCTTTATTTTCTGTGCTGTAGGGTTGATGAGGTCAAATCCCCTCCAATAGCTCCTCAATTTGTGCCCAGAAAGGGGCAGACAATTCTGTACAGCACAAAAGGAACAGACCCCCTTTTGTTTAGTCCTTCGAGGGCCCGGTGACAGTCCCTGTAAACAGTGGGCACAAGCTGAGGCCAACCAGGGTGAGTTGCACGGAGAGGCCTTTGACAAGGGGAATTAAAGCGGAAAGGCAGAACAAATTGTGTTTGAAAGTTCTGTCACTGAGACACATCGGATAAAGCTGTTGGAAGAATGACCATGATTTTTCTTAAGTAAGTCACATTAAATGAAGCAAGCAAGAGTAACAGAGATGTGCAGTGATGTCAGAACGAGCACTTTAATGCAATTAAATTAATTAGTGAAAAAAAACAAGCCAAAAAGCTATAGCGACAAATCTGAGGAGACCAATTCAGGCCAAATGGTGAAGCAGTTAAAAACCTAAATGCTGGTTTCATGCTGCTTGGAAGAGACGTTAGGCAGTTGTGACCCACTATTAGGTCAAAAATTGTGACCCAGTTTGTTGGGTTACACAAGAGACTAGAAATTTGCATCATCATTTCATAAACTGCAATTTTAAGATATATAAAGACCTACATTTGACTTCTGCACCAAAGAATCAGAATCAGAATCAGAAAAGCTTTATTGCCAAGTACGTTTTTGGACATACAAGGAATTTGTTTTGGCGTAGTCAGTGCAATACAATACAAATTAAACAGTATAAACATATCTACAATATAATATAAATATAAATATAAATGCAGCACCTTTAAATTTCCTTCACAGCATGACAATAAAAAATATAAATATTATGTTCTCTTTTAGTCAGACTTCAATAAAGCTCTTCCTTTGGATTAAATAAAGAATGGTGAGATGGTAAATTACCACATGCTGTCCATTTGTTGTGTTAATCACTTTAGTTCATAATAAAAACTATCTGTTTGATTCTGGGTTTCTATTTGTTTTATTTCTCCTCCCACACCGTGGAAGTGAAAGAAGGCTGGCTCTGTGCTGGGGGACACCTCTACAATGTCTGGAAATCAATTTTTGAAAGAAAAATGTTTCATAAAATGAAGAACATTATGGAGAACCCTGAGCACTGTCATACAACAACATAGTGTCTTCAGTCAGAGGCTTCTTCAGATCTGCTGTAAGACAGACCGCTACAAGAGATCCTTCCTGCCCATAGCCATCACCATCTACAACAGCTCTTTGAAGAAATCTGCACAATATGAGCTATAACAATATTTAATTCCTTTTGGGACTAACATTTATTTGATTGAACATTAGGTTATAAGGCCCCTCTAACTTGGTATCAGGTTTTATTTTGTGGGTGTATAGTTGTCTGTTCTTTGTGTCTAAGTGTTGGATTGTTCTGAGTGTGCCCCAATTCTTGCCCACTGACTGTTTGAAATTGGTTCCCATCCACAAGCCAGAATGTTTTTTGAAGATGAACCATACAATTTAAACCTAACATTCTTAGGCATTTTTTCTGCCTATTTTTACAAAAAACGTAATCCAGTATGCTGAATCAAAATTTACAACCCAACCCTAATGTGTCAAGTCAACACAGGCAATGATATGACCTAGGACTGGGTTAGTAAATGAGATTGGATTGTTTTCAGCCCAGCAGTTTTAAAGGTGTAGGAGGCATTTGCCACAATAAAAGAGTTGCACTTTTAGAGTTTATAACTAAGATCACAAGATTCTTATACCTCTTCTACTTATTTAATCAGGTTTTTTTTTATGTAATACAAAATCTTTATTTAGTCCACAGCATTTCAACTACACTTTAACATTTCTCCTTGTCATCTGGCACAGTTTGAGCAGCAACTCCTCTCTGCACTCCAACAGGTTGGAGCATGATACAAAGCTCCAAAGAAGACCACACAGAAGTTCAGTAAAACCTCCCCGGAAACTCTATAACACTCATGTAACATTGTCATCTGTTCATCACATTGTTCACTCTTTTGCTTTCTTTTAATCTTTTGTTGAAGTTCAAGTGCATTGCAAGAGTTGGTGTTCTTCCTGTGTGCTTGGTTAACTCTGTTTAGGAGCTCAAAGCATGTGGTCAGAGGTCATATTAATATTTATTTCATGTGTTGCCTCAGAGAGCAGCAGGCAGTAGTCCTTTGAAGATCTGTGGCAGCAGAGAGCCGGATGAGGTTTGGGGAAGTGGGTCTGTAGAGTAAATCTATCTTTTTGAAAAAAAGTCTTAAAAGGTTGCAATGTGGGGTCGACTGCAAGGACACGATATGGTGAAGGCACACGTTCTGTTTTTTCCTCTTCACCCATTTCAATCTGCCTGTCCGTTCCTCATGGTTTTTGGTCTAACCCCAACGTGTGCAGTGCACAAGCTGATGGCCTGTTAGAACAGCCTAACCAGGTGGAGCTGAGCTATTGCGAATGTTCCCCTTCTGTTGTCTCGCACTTCCAGGGGCCTCATGAACATATGAGGCGCAGCTGTGAGACAAGCAGACAAAAAAAAAGAAAAAGAGAGTGGGTGGGTAAAAGAAACAGCTTTGAAACAGTTCATTTTATGAAGCGCATTTAGGGTTTGAGTATGATAACATTTAAAGCCTGACACATGAGAAAATAAGAACATATTGATGTGTTTTTGGATAGGTTTATGTGTAATATCCACTGGATTTCTAATCTCTTGTTTTTTAATTGATATAAAATGTCATAATCATGTATTTGTTCATGTATTATTCCCAACCAAAAGGAAATGGATTGCATGAGTTAAAAAAAAAACATGGCTGACGTACAGAAAAACAACTACTGAGTTTTTGGATGCTATATCTTACGAAATAAAGTACAGTACCTGATATATACATTTACACTACATATTTTCTGTAAAATATTTAATGACATTCTAACAAATCTTTGCAAGCACACCTTTCATGCAGCAAGAAAGTTATCAAAAGCACAGAAAGTAAGATCTCTGAAAGACTCAAAAACTACAAAATTCCAGTATTGGAGTGGCCCAGTTAAAGTCTAGACCTAGACTTGATTGAAATGCTGTGACATAACCTTAAAAAGACCATTGAGGCCCAACCCTCTACTGTTGCTGAGGTTCTTACAGTTCTGCAATGAAGAGTGGCTCAAAATTCTGTCGCAGCCATGTGATTGCCAGTTACCACAAATGCTTGATGGCAGTAGTTACTGCCAGACATTAGGTTTAGTGGGCAATTATGTGTTCTCAGAGGATATGATTGGATAGCTTTTTACCCTTAAAGAATAAAAATCATAATGTAAAAACTGCATTTTTTTTTTTTTTTTTTTTGCTTTTGAATTAACTAGAAAGCAAAAACAGTTGAAATGTGTAATTAGGGAAATATCTTTATAAAGTACAGTATCCTAAAACTTGAAATGAACAGTGACAGGAGCTGGCAACTGCTACTCAATACTAGTCTTCACATGAGGTCTATTTTATTAGGTTGGAATTGCCGTAACAAATGGGTTTCATCACATGTCAAAATAAGCTGTCAGGATTTTCTGGTAAGAAATACAATATTACGTTAATTGAAACGCTGCACCTTGCAGGTCTCTTTGCCATCACTCACTACCTGCTTTCGCCTGTATGAGATATGTCCTGTCAGCTCTGTGTTTGTCTGCAACTGGATATGGCACTTGGGAACACCGGAGTAGCTTGGATCTGATATATAGCACTCAGCAGTCCAGCCAGACCCATCAGTAATAGCTGCTGGTGCTGACAGTCAGAGATACCATTTTAGTTAAGCTTTCCCTTAATGTCAGGCTTAGTTGCGCTTATCCCATTGCAGGATGTTATCATTCAGGCACGCTGTCACTTGTGTCATCAGGTTCGACAGTTAGTCGGCCTCCTAACCCAGCCACATACTTATCAGCATCCATTACTGAGCTGCCTGGGCATGATAAAAGTCCAGCTAGTTTATTACAGCTCTGGGCTGTGGTCCCATTAAGATTCCTCCATGTTTAGTGAGAGGCCTTGCCCCTTGACTCTTGCTCTCATCACTCCATAAGGCTATGTTGATCTGTTAGTCACTATGGACACTGGGTGATCTGTTAGCTCCTCTTTTGGGGATAGTGGTCATTAAAGAGAGGGCTGCATGGCAAAAGTGACCAAGGCTGATGAGAACCAGACAAATGGGAGACCCAAAAGTATACTGTGTGTGTGTTTGGAGTGGGGGGCAATGGAGCAGGAGGTGGACGTGCTGAACTATGTGGATTGTGAAAGGAGGGCAGCTCTGTTTTCTATTTGTGAGGATTAGGTTGACAGATCTGTATTTAGTTTCTATGGGCCTCTAGCTGCAGTTAATCCCCCTCACCTGCAAAGAGTGCCCCCCACCCCTCCTTCCACCGAGCCCTTTTCTTTCCTCTGACCCTGCAGCCCCCTACTTCCCCCTGAGTTCCCTCCTCTTGCACAGCACAAACACTCATCCCGAGACATGCATATGACTCGTTGCACTCTGTCTCCTCGGGTTAAGGCCTCACACTCGACTCAAATCTCTCCCTGGCCAAAGGAACAGCAGGGTTCTCTGGGTTTTCTGGAAAAGATGAAAAAGTACTCTGGCAACATGCGGTCTTCCACATATAAAGATTGTTTTCATCTTGAGTGATGGGCTGCTCATCATCACTAAAAGATAGCAATTACAAAGAAATTAAGAGCCATTACTACGGAAGCAGCCTGTCACAGCCACTCAGGGGAAAGGGAAACCTTCAGAAAGTAACTAGGAAATATTCAGGGTCAGGTCAGGGGCTATGGACCCCATCTTTTTAGATCTTGGTTAACACGCTCTCTGACCAGGCCTTCACACTGTGAAAGAAAGACAACAGTGCCACTGCAAACACACACAGCATGCCTACTAACAGCTCCAAAAGCTGAGGACACTGGATAACCTAATATTCAGTGGAGTACATTTTCAAATTTTACGAAATAAGCAACATAATTGCTAAATGATGCAACAAAGAAACAGATTTTAGGGGTTGTTTATCATAGCAAACATTAATATTTTTGCATTTTATTAAAGTACTCGTACTCGTACTCGTACTCGTCGTCTTCCGCTTTATCCGGGACCGGGTCGCAGGGGCAGCAGACTCAGCAGAGACGCCCAGACGTCACTCTCCCCAGACACCTCCTCCAGCTCCTCCGGAGGGAGCCCAAGGCGTTCCCAGGCCAGCCGAGAGACATAGTCCCTCCAGCGTGTCCTGGGCCGTCCCCTGTGCCTCCTTCCGGTGGGACGTGCCTGGAACACCTCCCGAGGAAGGCATCCAGGAGGCATCCGGTATAGATGCCCGAGCCACCTCAACTGGCTCCTCTCGATGTGGAAGAGCAGCGGCTCTACTCCGAGCCCCTCCCGGATGGCTGAGTTCCTCATCCTATCTCTAAGGGAGTGCCCGGCCACCCTACGGAGGAAGCTCATTTCCGCCGCTTGTATCCGGGATCTCGTTCTTTCCTACCCTCATGGCCATAGGTGAGGGTAGGAACATAGACCGACCGGTAAATCGAGAGCTTCGCTTTTCGGCTCAGCTCTCTCTTCACCACAACGGACCGGCACAGTGCCCCCATTACAGCGGCAGCCGCACCAATCCGTCTGTCGATCTCCTGCTCCATTCTTCCCTCACTTGTGAACAAGACCCCGAGATACTTAAACTCCTCCACTTGAGGCAGGAATTCCCCTCCAACCTGAAGAGGACAAGTCACCCTTTTCCGGTCGAGAACCATGGCCTCGGACTTGGAGGAGCTGATCTTCATCCCAGCCGCTTCACACTCGGCTGCAAACTGCCCCAGTGCATGCTGTAGATCTTGGCTAGAGGGGGCCAGTAGGACCACGTCATCTGCAAAAAGAAGAGACAAAATCCTCTGGTCCCCAAACCAGACCCCCTCCGGCCCTTCGCTGCGCTTAGAAATCCTGTCCATAAAAGTTATGAACAGGACCGGTGACAAACGGCAGCCCTGCCGGAGTCCAACATGCACCGGGAACAGGTCCGACTTAGTGCCGGCAATGCGAACCAAACTTCTGCTCCGCTTGTACAGAGATCAGATGGCCCCTAGTAAAGGGCCCCCGATTTCATACTCCTGGAGCACCCCCCACAGGGCATCACAAGGGACACAGTCGAATGCTTTCTCTAGGTCCACAAAACACATGTGGACCGGTTGGGCAAACTCCCATGAACCCTCGATTACCCTGTAGAGGATATAGAGCTGGTCCAGTGTTCCACGGCCAGGACAAAAACCACACTGCTCCTCCTGAAGCCGGGGTTCGACTATCGGCTGGACTCTCCTCTCCAATACCCTGTCGTAGGCCTTACCAGGGAGGCTGAGGAGTGTGATCCCCCTGTAGTTGGAACACACCCTCCGGTCACCCTTCTTATGTAGGGGGACCACCACCCCAGTCTGCCAATCCAAAGGCACTGTCCCCGACCGCCACGCAATGTTGAAGAGGCGTGTCAACCATGACAGCCCCACAACATCCAAAGACTTGAGGTACTCAGGGCGGATCTCATCCAACCCCGAAGCCCACCTCGGTGACTTCAGCCTGGGTGATGAAAGAGTCCAACCCCGAGTCCCCAGCCTCTGTTTCCACCAGGGAATGCGTGATGGCAGGATTGAGGAGATCCTCGAAGTACTCCCCAGTCAAGGTCAGCAGCTCCCCACCCCCACTGTAAACAGTGTTGGCGAAGCACTGCTTCCCCCTCCTGAGGCGCCGGACGGTTTGCCAGAATCGCTTCGGGGCCAACCGGTAGTCCTTCTCCATGGCCTCACCGAACTCTTCCCAGGTCCGAGTTTTTGCCTCTGCCACCGCCCGGGCTGCGGCACGCTTGGCCCCACGGTACCCGTCAGCCGCCTCAGGAGTCCCACAAGCCAACCACTGCCGATAGGACTCCTTCTTCAGCTTGACTCCTTACTGCCGGTGTCCACCACCGGGTTCGGGGATTGCCGCCACGACAGGCACCGCAGACGACAATAGATGCGGAGAACATGGTTTATTAAAGTAATTTTATTTTTTGGGACTTAGAGCAACTCAAAGAGGGTATTATAACATATTATCAAATCCTATAACACATGCTGTTATTTCATTTAAAACAATTATGCTTAAAAATACATTCCAAATGTCCAAGACGAAACAATAGTCATGTCCTTATGGACTCTTACTGCAACAAAACAAGCCCCCACCCAGGTCCTTCTGAAATCAACACAAAAACACACAAACAGAAGGACGAGCACATTCAGCAGACACACCTTAGACAAGTAGCAGCAGGCTTGGATAGAGTGTCTCATAACTGAGGCCCGCAGAGGGTGCTGATGGGAATTTTTCTTAATACTAGCCAATGTTGGGTTATTATCTTAAGCCACTACAGCCCACCCACCTCCTTGGATCCTAATAAAGGACAGAGTCTCAAAGTGAGTAATACTTTTCAACTTGTAGAAAGAAAAATAAGTTTCCAAGTCCATTATTTAAGAATTAGGAGTGTATACAAGAATGCCATACAAACATATTCATACACAAAGATCATTTACATTTTCAATACACGTCAATGGATGTATGTCATAAACCATAGTTTTTGTTGCAATTGCAGCTAAATAATATTTTCAGGGTGTCACTATGAGGTTTGCACTTTTAGAGACCAATGATTTTATTTTTATTTTTTTCAAAACAGCTCAAGCTCATTCAAATTGGGTGGCACAGAGTCTCAATTTAATTTAGGTCTGGTCATTGGTTTGGCAGTTCTAACAGAAGAATATGCTTTTAAAACAAACCTGTGCTTCAGTCTTAAATCTTTTGCAGGCTTTTCTTCTAGCATTGCACCATATTTAGTTCTATCCATCTTCACAACAACTCTGACCAGCTTCACTGTCTCTGGTGGATGAATGCACATCCACAGTATAATTTTGTCACCACCATGTTTCACAGTTGTAATTGGAGTTTTGTTTTTTCTTCTTGACACTTCTCCATAAAGGCCCGCATTTTGGAGCGTGTCTGCTACCAATTGTCCTGCCAACAGATTCTCACAACTGAACTATAAATCTGCTTCTCTGATTAATGCTCCCCTTGCTCAGATTGTCAGTATAGGTGGACATCCTTTGGTGTCCCTGTTGGTATGTTTACAGTTGTGCCATACTTTTTCCATGTTTGCAGGATATATATTGCTGTATAAACTAACGTTTCCAGAATTGTATCCCTGGTTTGTCTGCTGTGTTCCTTGGCCTTCACTATGCTTGTTGTTCCCTAATGTTCTCTAACAACTCACTAAAGCCCTCACAGAATCGTTGGATTTATACTGACATTAAAATAATACACAGGTGGCCTATGAAGGACTTTAGTTGCACTGGGTTTTTATAACGGTATAAAATAAATACAAGTGCACACCATGCTTTTCAGATTTTTATTTGTAAAATCACCTTTAAAACAATGTATAATTATGCTTTAACTTTACAATTACAAACTATTAAGCATAGTTACATTATATTGTGTTATAAATGTGGAAAAAATGTGAAGAAGTTCAGGTGTTGTGAATATTTTTCAGCTTATCACTGGTATTACATCTGCCTCTGTTAAAAAAAAAGACGTTCACATGGTTATTGACATTGTTATATACAGTTAATAAACAGCATGATTTATAGAAACTATACATACAATCTTAATGAGGTAGCAGTATTTCAAAAAGGGAATAGAGTACAAGAACTTGTTCAAACAAATAAAAACTTTTTTATTTTACCAAATGTTTATTTAGAAGGAAGATTGAGTAATAGAAGTCTACCAATGACATTGGCTACTTTGCAATTTTGCAGAATTAACACTTAAATAACATTGAAGGGTTACTTTTAATTGCTTAAGATTTGTCAACAATGGCAGTAGCTAATCAGTTTTTAAATCGTGTCTAAAGGCTGCCTTACAAAAATGCTTTTTTAAGCACTTATACATAGAACTTCCACCACCAATACTTATACTTAAAAAAAATCCAACCATCCATTTTCTGTACCCGCTTCTTCCGTACAGGGTGGCGGCGGACTACACCCTGGACAGGTCGGGAATCCATCACAGGAAAAAAAAAAATCCTTTTTCATATTTTTTTAATTAGAAGGGCAACATCATACGAAGAAAAATAACTATTTATTTATTTTTTATTAAATAGCAAATTTTGCTAAAGTCGATGCGTCATATTTTCGCATGTCCACATCTATTAAAGCACGAGGCAATCAGCTGCATTTAGCCGGCGCGAGATTTCAAGTACAAGCTAACCCTGAAGGTTAACCGCCAGACAGGTATTAGCTGCTAGTTTTTTTTTGACATACAGACACATAATGAGTACTTTGGAAGCACAGCTGTTTTCTGAAATTGACAAGCTTCGTGTTCAGCTGATGAACAACGTCGACTTTAAGGCAGAGAGCCAACGTTCTGTGGGGGAAATCAGTCCGTAAGTTCACCGTTGTCTGTTTGTTGCTGAAGGTTAGTAAACGTTAGCCTGGTTGACACTTTTTTTTGAGGTGCAAATTTCACTTTCGAGTATGTAGTTTTAATCTGGTGTTGTTAATAGCCATTAATAAAGCAATACAATGTGGGTTAGGTAGTCAGTAGTTTGATTTACTATCAGTTGGCTAGTTTTCCAGAAAACGTTAAAACCTTTGCTAACTATTCTGTCGAACGTCACCACAGTCGGACAAGGCTTTAGTCAAAACGTCCGAGGTTATATATAACCTGTCTGCACGTAACGTTTAAGCTCCTACATCAAAAATGATTAACTACCAAGAAAATAAACGATACTTTAAAAAAGAGGTATGAAATGGAAGTGTGCTGGCTGCGGTAAAGTGAGCCGACCCTTGGAAATAGGCAGTCAAACTAGCCGAGGGCTTTGCGCATACATAGTGCAGTAGGGGTGCCCTTGCTGGCGAAAAAAACAAAATAAGAGAAAAAGAAAAGCATAATTCTCAGAAATATTATTATATTGAATAATAAATAATAATATATTTATGACAAAACTACTGTATACTTATACATTAATATTTGAAGTATGAACTGTATTCAGAGGCATGTTTGTGTCAGTGTCACCGTTTTCCTCCTATTGTTTTAGATGCTTTTGCCAAACAGTTGTTTTATTAGATGCCTTGATTTTTTTTAATTCAGGGATGAAATTTTAACTCGCATTGAAGGTGTAATCCTGGGAATAGTTACCTGTCTGTCCAGAGATGAAGTCCCTATCCTGGTACTGCCCAACAGGTCCAGTCGGGCCAATGTCAGGTAAACCTGATTTGAACACATTTTCATGTAAACATTTTCTTTCTTTCTGTCATAGGCTAGTCAGCTGCGTAACAGACATGCAGCTCATAGTTTGCCAACAGCGATGCCTTCATAAGGGAAATGGAGGCACTTCTTTAGTTTCCAAAAGTGTCTGATTTTTTACGATTCGAAATATTTCAAGTAGCCTGCTTTCAGCCAGCTGACTAATAGTATGCTGCAACATGTGGGGTAGGGGACGGGCAGAGCTGCGTAACGTTGTGCTCCATGCAGCTGGAGTAATCTCTGATTAATCCTACACTTTTTCAGCATATTCAGCTGTTGTCTGTGTTCTTTTTACTGATGTTTTTATATATTTTTTAAGTTCTGGCCTGGCCTCTGTCCTTCTTGTAATGAATTAAGTTTTGTTTCTTGTTGAAATACACTTGGCAGCATATCTGATGGCTTCATAGGTTGTTCATGATCCATCCCCCAGGAGTCAGCTGACTGAATAAAGGTTTCTATATTTTTCTCTGACTTACAAGAAAGACAAGAACAGACATTCGATATATGTTAAAGATAATATTATAACTGTAATAATCAAAGTGTTGTGTTATTTTAACTGCATTAGCAGTGATTATTGCTTTTCTGTTTGAGATTTAAAAAAATGGACATGTTAAGCATTTTGGTAATACAGTTACTATGGTATACTTACTCTGTTGTATCATCAGAATCTCATACTAGGCCATGCCTAGGCTGCTAAAAGGTGTGCACCAGTTCTATATCCAGACAGATGCTTCCTCGCAGTACTGGCCTAAGCCACTTGACCTTTCAACAAGCCCAAGCTGTCACCAGATAAATAAAAATATACATACAAAGCTTTTGATATGAATCGAGGCCTTACATGATGATGATGTTACGGTTTATTTTTCTTAAGAGGAACTAAGCAGTCAGGTCAGACTGGGTTTGCATAATGAGTGCCCTATATTAACTGCCAAGTCAAAATGATTGAAGCTTAAATAGCTTTCTGTTCAATAAAAGACGACGGAGTGATAAGGAGGGCTTTGTGCCTGCATAGGCAAACCCATAGAGAGCTTTAAAATGACTGTGTTGTGGTGATCTCACGTTCAAAACAAAGACTCGCTTTCAGTCTTTTTTGGATCAAAACACGTCAATTTCAGACCCAATCCTTTGTGAAAGTTTAAATGATGAATCAGGAGGGTGAGGTAAAGTGGAATCATTTAAAGTGGCCCTCAGGGTCTGAGGTGGGAACTTCGAACACAGAGCACGTTGTCCGTATAAATGGACTTTAATGATTTTTTGGTCTCTTTTTTTTCTACATTAAGTTTTGACAGTGCTGTCGGACTTCAGATGAATTCAGAGCGCTCTGTCACCTCCGTCAGGAGTGACTGTCCTTCATCTGTTACTAAATTTGGTGAGAAAAGAAACACACTTCTTACACATCAGCCTCAAATTCAACGCTCCCGCTTGTTTTCACTCAAAAGATCTTTGCAGCTGTGTGGTTCTTCATGTGGCTTTAATTTGTATTCATTATAAGCATATGAATAAACTGCACAGACGGCAGTAAAAGTCAGACTTAGTTTTAGGTGACAAATTGGCAGGGACAGAACATGTTGAAAGAGGCTTTTAAGGATCAGTTCACATGGAAAAGAGCAGATATTTTTTCTTGGGTCTCTTTTCTCCTTCTGTCTTGTAAAACTAGAAAAGAATTGATGATTGTGAGTAAAATATAAATAACAAAACTTGTCTTTCTTTCTCTGTTCAAAGCACAAATTCTGAAGATTCTCTCCGTCATCTACAGACTAGTGCAGAGCAACTCCTATGCGACGAAAAGGTCATTTGTCATCAAGGAATTTCCCGAAAGCCAAATGAAAAAAATCCCTTTCGTTACATTCTTATATACTTGTTTAGTGGTTTTACAAAGAAAAGGCGGCATTTCTTCAATGTGCTTACTTTGAAGTTTTCTTCCACAGAGACATATATTACAACAACACACAGCTGTTTGGGTCACAGAGAACTGTGGATAGCATAATAGATGACATGTCCTGCATGTTGAAGGTTCCTCGCAGATCACTACATGTGGTAAGTGTGCATATTCATTTCAGCCTGACAGATGGTTTAGATAATTCAGTGACAATGCTTGACAGAAAATGCAAACCTCTTATATTAAAAGCTTGTAGCAGAATTCTTTTGAATATTAGCTAAAATCTAACAAATGAAATATTTTAGATTAGTGCCATATTTCATTTTTGCTTCAGTTCATGGTTCAGGAAACACCTGTGGAGTAAATATGGTTTTACTGATCAAACAAAGATAGAATTGATGTGGAGTTCAAAAAGTCAGTGCTGCAAAAGGGATGTATAACCATATGTCACATTGTGTGTGTATTTGTGTGTGCCTTTGGTCTGTAGTTGGCCACATCCAAGGGCTTAATCTCTGGTGATCTGTGTTATTTGGAGGAGGATGGAACAAGGATTGACTGCCACTCCAACTCAGCAGTAAGTTTCCTCCAAAATCAAAACCTACTGCCTCTAACCTCAATAACTATCCCTGGCAATGCAACAGATCTAATGCTTCATATCGTCTGAATATTTTGTCATGTTATAACCTCAAACTTCAAAAACATTCTATCAGGATTTTATGTGAAAGCATAAAATATGTGAAAGCAGTGTAGATTGTAAAATGGCCAAAAATGATTCATGGTTTTCCATTTTTGTCTTTACCAAAAAATGTGCCTTTCTATTGGCTCCCTCGAGCAGACACTTCGTAGAGCCACTTTTCTTCTTAAGAACAGCTTCAGACGTTATGGGGTATATTTCTACCAGCTTTGCACATCTAGAGACTAATATTTAAGGACATTTTCTTGGCACAGATTCTCATTTGGATTTAGGTCTGGACTTTGCCTGGGCCATTTTAATGCACAGGTTTACTTTGATCTAAATCACGGTATCGCTCAGACCTTATGCTTAGGGTGGTTGCCCTGCTAGGAGGTGACCCCTGCCCCAGTCTCAAGACGTTTGCACCCTCTAACTTATTTTGTTCCAGTATTACTCTTTAATTAGCTCATCTTGCAATCAACTCTGACCAGCTTCTCTGCCTTGGCTAAAAACAGCATCAGAGGAAAGTTACATTTTAAAGTTTCTTTTTCACATACTAATTGTTGTCTCTTACATGACAAAGAACAAAGATGACGTCGTATTATGGCTCTCTTTCAAAAATGACTGTGTCAAACTTTCATAGACAACAGATTTGTGGAATGCACAACTTTTAGGACATCTGATAGCTGTTGTAAAAAATACATTCTCCCCACACAAGCTGTGGATATCTGCGGCTCATCCATGATCCACCCATTCATACAACTTTGATTTTTGCTTTCACAAATGATGTGGTATTTCTAACTCATTACAGCATATGAATAATGGCCTGCAGGATGGATTAAATGAACTCCACATAGTAGGTTCAGGTCTTAAGAATTGGTGGTGAAAAGTATTGATGAAAACAAGCAAATAACTTATTAAAAGCTTAATTTAAACTTACTGCTCTCCATGGTTACACTTTCCATTGCAATGAAGAGTAAAGTGCAAACAGGGTCATGATGAGCAATAACTAAAAGAAAGTAAAGATATGTGTAGACTTGCATGTTTGAACAGTTGGTTTGTGTCAAATGTTAATCATTTAAACTATTTGATAGTTTACTTTGTGACAGATGTTGTGCTTGAATATGTTTAAACTTCCACATTATACAGCCCCATTTTATTTACGGTAATTGGCCCAGTCTCTGTGTTACTATGTTGTGCCTCCTTTCCATTTTTTTCCAGCACATCACTGTCATCAGCTTACCATATGGTCTTGTACTGTTGACAGGAACATCAGTGCATGTCTCAATACAACATGCAATGCAAAATTACTTGTAAAGCTCCATGATGTGTCAACAAGTCTACGTACGTTTTGGTGAATCAAGCTGACTTTGCAATATTTACAGTCTTGTTTTCTGTGGATTTTTTTTCTAGGCTGTTTCAGTTTCCCCAAACATCACTGGAATTAGAAGTATCCTTTAAACACCAGCTGAGTCTTAAGTAAACATATCATGTGTTTTTTTTTTATGGACAAAATGATATAAGGTCTTAATTATTTTTCAGATATTGTTTCATCAGCTAAATTTATAATGATAGTAGAAAAGGATGCAACATTCCAAAGGCTGCTGGATGATGACTTCTGCACAAAGCTCTCTCCTTGCATCATAATCACAGTTTGTTGTATTTGTTGAAGCCACAGTCTTTTTTGAGCTAACCTGAGTCACAGTATATTTAATATTGATTTTGTGTGAGTCAGGGTAAAGGTGTGCCAGATGTGAACAGCAGGCTGATGGTGAGAAAACTGTGGGACACGCTGCACATTCCCATCTTCGCCCTGGTGGATGCTGACCCTCATGGTACAGAAGATATATCTGAATGCAGATCAGTCTAACTCTCACGCATGCTTTGCATAGCTCACCACATCTATCAAAACGGGTCTCCTTTCATCTCTCGACAAACACAGCTGGGTTGCATGTCTTGTGTAGTCAGCCCCTATTAGCATCTATACAGTTTGTTGTGGTACAGTAGCCTGCAAATATATTCATACCACTTGAGCCTTTCCACATTTTGTAACTGTACAGCCACACACTTTCATTTATTGGGATTTTACGTGGTAGACCAACACAATGTTGTGCATAAATGTAAAGTGGAAGAAATATGACTCAAGGTTTTTCTATTCTTAGAAGGCTGAAAGGTTTGGAAATCATCATTATTCATCAACTCTAAATTAATAGGTCGCGGGAGTACTTTTCACTATAGTTACAGCTGCAGGTATTTTGGGGTACGTCTGTTCCAGCTTTGCACATTTAAAGAGTAAAGGTTCTGCTCATTCTTCAGCAAATAGCTGAAGCTAAAGTCATGCTGGATGGTGAGCAATTTTCAATTTTTTTCCACAAACCCTCAGTTGTGTTTAGGGCTTTGACTGGGCCATGTTAACAGATAAATAAGTTTTGACCTAAACCATTGGATTGCAGCTCAGGCTTTATGTTTAGGGTCATTTAAACCTGAACCTCTGCTCCAGTCTTAAGTCTCTTGCAGGTTAACGGGTTTTCTTTGAGGATTGCTCTCTATTTAGCTCCATCCATCTTCCCTTTAATTCTGACCAGCCTTCCTGTATCTGGTGGGATAACAAGGATCCTCACAGCATGATGATTCCACCAACATGTTTCACGGTGGGGGGTGGTGTGTTCATGGTAAAGTGGTGTTGAACACCACACTTTTCAGATTTTTATTTGTAAAAAGTAAAATCTAAATGCTACATACTGTTCTTATTCCACTTCACGACTATATCTATTTTTTTGGGTTTGTCACTTAAAATCCCAAAATCCATTTGTGGTTGTATCATGAAAAAATGTGAAAAGATTCAAGCAGTAGGAATACTTTTGCAAAGCACTGTGTCTACTTTGGCTATTATTCCCTCTGTTACTCTTGGTGCGTTCAACCTTGTTCAAGTTGCATGGCCAGACACACATGTAATGTTTTACTTTGTTCAAAGCTCTGTTACACATCTTAGAGGATAATTCCTCTGGTATGTCGGTGTCTGTGTCTCTCTCTCAATTTTTTCAGGCATTGAGATCATGTGCATCTACAAGTATGGATCAGTGGTGAGTATTTTGTTTTTTTCTGTTCCACAGCGCTTTATTTAGTGTCTAAAATAGGAAATACTCACGTCTGCTTTGTACGGAGTGATCATTGTAGGCAGTTTATTAACTACCTTTTTAGCGGTTATGTTCATGTATCCATCCCAGTTTTACTGGTGACAAATTCCTAGACATAAAAGCATATTGAAGATATGTGTGTTGGAGAGATTTTGTGTAATGGAGTGTGGATTTTCCACAGGCAATGTCATTTGAGGCCCACAGTCTGACCGTCCCAAGCGTTATGTGGCTTGGCCTTCTCCCCTCTGACCTGCAGAGGTTTGGACACACAATTTGCTACTTCCTACTTCCTCCTCCCACCTCCAATTGGAGTTATATTCAGAGGACATTCAGCATGTTTGTTTTGGTTTCAGTTGCTGTTTACCTCTTTTTTCCCTTTAAAGACTGCACTGGAGTCTATGACATTTTAAATATACATCAATTTCAACAAATTTAGAAAAAAAAAAGAGTTTTTTGACATATATTTTTTAATTGTAGTCTCTGCATTTTTCTTGTATTCTCCCATTGAGTCGATTCTTATTTTGTGCCATCAAAATTCAGAAATGTTAGAAGAAAATGAATCTAATCACTAATTTAAAATGGTAACTTTGTCTACATTAGGTTGAGGGTTCCTGAAGATTCCCTGATTCCTCTTACCAAGAGAGATGAAAGCAAGCTCAGCAGTTTGCTAAAGAGACCTTACTTAACCATCCAACCAGACTGGTGCAAAGAGGTGAGTGAAAATAAAATGTAGGGCAAAGATAAAAACCAAAACTTTTTTAAAGTTATTTGGCCGCACTGCAAATTAGGTTTATTGGTAAAATAAGTAAGTTAGTAAGTGTTTGCAATAAACAAATCAAGCAAGAAAGTTTAAATAGCTCAGCATAGCTAATATTGTCAATGGTTTCTACAAATTAAACATAAAATGCCAATTTTGATGATGACGACTGCAGCCAGTAGTACTTGGTATAGCATCAAGTTGTCCAGCTGATTATAATCATAGCTTGTGGCGGCTTTCTGGACGAATCCAGTCCTTGTGGCCAAGGGCCTCCAGGTCACTGATATTCTTGGATTTGTGTGGTGCCCTTTGCTTCTTGAAATCCTGCTAAATGTTTTCATTAGAGTTAATCCGTAACACATCTCTTAAATACAAAACTGGCCTCATAAGTGGTAACTTTTTAGCCATTTTTACAAGCCCATCAAACATTTAACAATAATGATTTCCTTTGTGTTTTAATTCCTATGTGCATATTCTGGTAAAACCAACGAGGTTTCACACCTCTTCCTGTTTGGTGAGTACCACTTGTGGACTGTTGCAACATGGGGCTTCGCGCCACCCCCCAAAAACAACACGCATGGGTGCGCATCTCACGCTTGTCATCTTGTGCATGGACAGAGACAGCAACTATAAATCTTGTGTGACCTCGTCTTTTTTTTTTCTGATTGCACCAATGGCCTGGCCACCCCTCTAGCTACGCCTCTGATTGAGGTGTGCTTAGAATCGAATTGTCCTGATGGAAAATCCAATGACAGTTAACTTGCACACTGACAGAATTCATCCCAGGATTTCTAGACATGGTGTTGTTTGTAGCATATACATCATTCTTCCTACTTCACATGTATCGCTGAACCTCACTCCTGAAAAGTTTCAGTTTTTATTCACCTGACTGAACAGATTCCCCAACCTCTTTGGCTTAGTTACATAGTTGTGAACAAACTGAAAATCACTTCTTGTGCTTTTGGGTCAGTAGTGCCATTGATATCTTCCTGTTTAAGCCCCGTCCAAGTAGCGTAGCCACTGTTCCTTTGTGAACTGTCTTTCTGGAAACATTGGGGACCTTTGCTAACCTTTTCCACTGTTTTACGTATTTGTGATTTTCTCTGAACGATTGACATTTCCAACATGCAATGACACTTTATTGTTAACGGTCGATGTATTTGACGTGTTCTATCTCAGGTACACTAGATGCAGCTAATGAGGCTCACAGTTTGCATCAGGCGTGTCCTAGACCAGACCGGATGGTTTCAGAAGAATTCTGTTCAAGCAGTTGAATAATTTAGGGACTGCATTAGTCAAATTAGGATTAAGTGTTGAATTTGGATTACATCCTTGTAATATTTTATATACTTAAACTGTTCATGTGTAGTTTGTTTATTGCAAGCATCAGAACCATTTCAAATTTTACCAAAACACCTCATTTGCATCTGGGGTTGAATAATTAATTAGCAACTAAATCTGGTCTATAAAAGTACTTTTAGTTTTAAACACACCTAAATGAATCTGTAGAACATGTTCATCATTAAAAGTCAAATTCTAGGAAACAATGAGGTCTGATAATATTTTATTTAAACCTGGTGTGAAGCAACTTTAGTGTTTTTCAAAGGAATTAAGTTCTTCCTCATAGAGTTTTATGGTTTCCTTATGTGACACAGGAAAGAGGAATGTGTGTCAGAAGGCTTAATTCAAACATGTTTTTACAGCTTCCTATTCTATGCATCTTAAGGTTGTTTGCTTACCTGTTGTAGATGGAACTGATGCAGCAGAGCAAAGTTAAGGCTGAAATACAGTCCCTGTCATCCATAGCCCCTGACTTCCTCACCAATATCTATCTGCCCAATAAGCTTCGATATGGGGGCTGGGTGTGAGCACTAAGAGGTAAACTGGTTTCCAAAAAAAGTTCTGTATCTCAATATTTCATCTGACTTCTTTGAACACTACCAACGGTCATTTTGTTTGCAGTTTTAATGTGGACCCAATATTGCATGTGTTTAGGATGTGATTTAACTTGTAAATTATTGATTAAAACTCTGTGATGGGATCGTGATTGAGGTCATAAAATGTACAATCTGTTGTGATGTACTCTAATAAAGGAACACATTTCTTCTCAATGTTTAGTTGTAAACATGGTGCATTTGTATAGAAAACCTAAACGGCAAACAGGGAAATAAACCAATCTCTTTCCTGATGGGATTGCGGTTACCATCCCTGACTTTGTTTCATACAGAAAGTTCTGAAAAGTGTTCAAGATTGTTTTTTCTTTGTCTTTTTCACTTTAAAGAGATTTGAGAAACTTTTTGCTCAGAGTAAGGAAATAACAATCTTAAGGGAAAAAGTGCCTGTGAAGGAAATTCATTTGTAGTTAAAGTAAAATTCATTTAAATTTTTTGTATTTTTTTTGTTAGTGAAAACTATTCTTTTGTTTTGGGGTTTTTCAACATTAGATAATTATAGTTGCTTCATGTATAATGAAGTCCAGTATTTTGAAAAAGAGAATGAATGTATCTCGTGTAGATTATTGTCTCAGAAGTCACATACAATTAGATAATCTTGTAAGCGATGTGGAAATTAAAAGTTGTGTAATTAAATTCTAAGGACTAAATGCTACTCAAACTCACCAAAACTTGCCAAAGCACAATAGCTCCACCTGCTGACATTTTTAAAAATCATCAAGGAAGTTTAAAAATACCAAAATGTTATTCTACCTTTAAGAGGTAGAGTTATTCATTTTTAAAGATGTACATGAAGGTGTGTGCTTCTTTCTAGTTTTCTAATGAAATATTTGCAAAAACCATAAAAAGGAACAGCATTTTACAGGTCTGAACATTTATTAAAAAAGCAGCTCTTAGTTGACAACAAGAAACTGGTAGGTCTACGCAAAAATGGTTTGGGGATTTTCATTATGTATGGGTCACATATTTAATTGGAAAAATTAGGCTCTTTCAGATGTTTTACAGCAATTTCAAAAAATTGTGGGAATTTGTTTTTGTTTTATACCCACCACGTACCACTAATTTCGCTTGTACTGTAACAAACTGCTACAAGGGTCCTAAAAGGCGCGCATCACCGCCACCTGGCGGCAGCCGAGGTTAGAGGACGTGGTTTCTTTCGCAACTAATGCGTGACCGTCATTTCCCCAGCAGTATGGAGAGCCGTTTCATTCAAAATTAAATAAATAAATACTGCTATTGATAAATTATTAATAAATATTCCATGAAATAGATAAATATCCCCATGAAATAAAACAAAATAATTATTTTAAAATACATTTTCATCTTATTTTATTTCATTCATTTCGAGATTTATTTAATTTACTTAAAGATTTCTTTATTCCATAATGCAGTTTTATTTTGTGACACTTTTATTTTGTAAAGCTACTTTACGTATTTCAATGACTTTTACTTTTTAATCCCGTTTTTCATTTTAAGCTCTTTTTATTTCATGTTCTTTTTATTCAAATGAGGGGGCGGAGTTTTATCTATGGGGCGGGGCTGTGACAGCAGGGCCGAGCTCCATTTGTGGCTGTGGCCGGCAGAAGCATGCCGCTCCTTGCCAGAAGACAGCCTGCCGGACGGAGCCAGGGGATTCTTCATTGGGAAGAACTGGTTCAGCCGAACCGGAAGAACCAGGTGAGTCAGTTACAGACTGTTGCAGTAACTGCTTTTGCAGGTAAGTGTCGGAGTCTGGGAGTTTTCATGTTTTGTTTACCTGCTGCTAACACTTACTCACCACTAGATGCTGCCAAGATCCCCTTGTGTGGAGGGTAACAGGTGTTCCGCATTTCCATCAACCTGGAGGAGTATAAGAAGGTGGAGCTGTCAGCACTCCACTGCCTGAGTTTTAACCTCTGTGGTAACTCCTAATGGCCAAGCCTTGTAGTCTCAGTCTAGAGTTTAAGTTCAAAGTCTCTGACCTTTTTTGTGCTCCTTCCTAGGAATCCTCAAGTCCTGGTCTCATGTTCTTGTGACCATCAGCTCTGGCTCTTAAGTCCTCAGTTTTGGATCCTGCCTCAGCCTAAGTACTCAAACCTCAGAAGAACCTAGTTTGGTTCAATATCCAGCTGACAGCTCAATACCAACTCTGTCAGACAAGCTCACCCTGCTCACCCTCCACCAATTGTTCACCAAAGACTCACCAGGTAAAATCATCTCCGTTTAATTGATCTGGATTATTCTACTGCCCATACTCACCAAAGCCGCTACAGAATACTCACCGTCGTCCTGGATTATTCACCATTTCCGCAGCAGCGTCTATTCAGTCTTCCCAGGCTCCACATCATTCTTCCACGCCAACAAAACAGTAAGCTAAGATCTTGCTCCAATTCCCAGTAACCCCATTGCTCTCCAGAGAACTTACCTGTCCTCCTTCCCCATACAGTGCTGTGCCTCCAGTCCCGGTTCCAGTTCAACATCCATTACCTGTCAAATAAACTTATTAAACTTTTCTCCTGCCTCCTGAGTCTCATTCTGCATGTTGGTCAAATCTGTGAAGAAAACTATGACAGACTCAGTAAATGTTCCATAATATTATCTCTGCTACCTGTGATAAATATTCTACAGGTCCTTCTCAAAATATTAGCATATTGTGATAAAGTTCATTATTTTCCATAATGTCATGATGAAAATTTAACATTCATATATTTTAGATTCATTGCACACTAACTGAAATATTTCAGGTCTTTTATTGTCTTAATACGGATGATTTTGGCATAGAGCTCATGAAAACCCAAAATTCCTATCTCACAAAATTAGCATATTTCATCTGACCAATAAAAGAAAAGTGTTTTTAATACAAAAAACGTCAACCTTCAAATAATCATGAACAGTTATGCACTCAATACTTGGTCGGGAATCCATTTCCAGAAATGACTGCTTCAATGCGGCGTGGCATGGAGGCAATCAGCCTGTGGCACTGCTGAGGTCTTATGGAGGCCCAGGATGCTTCGATAGCGGCCTTTAGCTCATCCAGAGTGTTGGGTCTTGGGTCTCTCAACGTTCTCTTCACAATATCCCACAGATTCTCTATGGGGTTCAGGTCAGGAGAGTTGGCAGGCCAATTGAGCACAGTGATACCATGGTCAGTAAACCATTTACCAGTGGTTTTGGCACTGTGAGCAGGTGCCAGGTCGTGCTGAAAAATGAAATCTTCATCTCCATAAAGCTTTTCAGCAGATGGAAGCATGAAGTGCTCCAAAATCTCCTGATAGCTAGCTGCATTGACCCTGCCCTTGATAAAACACAGTGGACCACCACCAGCAGCTGACACGGCACCCCAGACCATCACTGACTGTGGGTACTTGACACTGGACTTCTGGCATTTTGGCATTTCCTTCTCCCCAGTCTTCCTCCAGACTGGCACCTTGATTTCTGAATGACATGCAGAATTTGCTTTCATCCGAAAAAAGTACTTTGGACCACTGAGCAACAGTCCAGTGCTGCTTCTCTGTAGCCCAGGTCAGGCGCTTCTGCCGCTGTTTCTGGTTTAAAAGTGGCTTGACCTGGGGAATGCGGCACCTGTAGCCCATTTCCTGCACACGCCTGTGCACGGTGGCTCTGGATGTTTCTACTCCAGACTCAATCCACTGCTTCCGCAGGTCCCCCAAGGTCTGGAATCATCCCTTCTCCACAATCTTCCTCAGGGTCCGGTCACCTCTTCTCGTTGTGCAGCGTTTTCTGCCACACTTTTTCCTTCCCACAGACTTCCCACTGAGGTGCCTTGATACAGCACTCTGGGAACAGCCTATTCGTTCAGAAATGTCTTTCTGTGTCTTACCCTCTTGCTTGAGGGTGTCAATAGTGGCCTTCTGGACAGCAGTCAGGTCGGCAGTCTTACCCATGATTGGGGTTTTGAGTGATGAACCAGGCTGGGAGTTTTAAAGGCCTCAGGAATCTTTTGCAGGTGTTTAGAGTTAACTCGTTGATTCAGATGATTAGGTTCATAGCTCGTTTAGAGACCCTTTTAATGATAAGCTAATTTTGTGAGATAGGAATTTTGGGTTTTCATGAGCTGTATGCCAAAATCATCCGTATTAAGACAATAAAAGACCTGAAATATTTCAGTTAGTGTGCAATGAATCTAAAATATATGAATGTTAAATTTTCATCATGACATTATGGAAAATAATGAACTTTATCACAATATGCTAATATTTTGAGAAGGACCTGTATGTGAGCAGTTTTATCGCAAACAGTGCTGCTGACAGGTAGATTACATCATAAATTTGTTAAATATGTAGTATTGTTTCTATATATAAAGTGACAGGAAGATGAAAGAGTTATGATGTGTTTTTATCTTTACTTGTGTATGTACATAAGTTATACCAAGTAGTGCTCTTTTTGTATGTAAACAGCTTGAGGGCAGATTTTTGGTGAGCCATTCATGAATTGCAATTGGTGGCATGCAAGATTTCACCACGTGGGGGCGTAGTGGGCCACATGTTTCTGCGGATGTGTGGCTGTGACATCAGACCCCTCCTCTCTGAGCTGATGACTCAACCAGTTCAGGAGCTTTTTTTTGCTTTTTTTTCATGAACTGCTTGAGGGTATGAGGATATTGTGTTTTCCATCCAGATAATATGGGGGATTAGTCTGGTTTTATTAAAATGCAGCAAGCACACGTCTGTGCATCTCAATATCATTAAAGATATTAAAAATGATTAGAGCACCGATCACCATTTTTTGGTGAAAACTGACCTGATATCACTCCTGTATGCTGAGAATTATCATGAATGAAGCCGATGTTTGTCTCCCATCTGTTTCAGCTCTGAATTTGTCCCAGAGAACATCTGCACCTGACCACTGTGTGTCTCCACATTCACCACAAATGCATAAAAGCCCCGAAAGCAGCACTTGACCTGACCTGAAAAACCCTCCAATTCTGTGAAGCAGAGATGTTTTTATTCTCTCCATTCTGGAAAAATCGCTTTGAATGCACCTTTAAAACTAAATGTGTGATATAAATGTGAATGGAAGAGGAGCATTCAGATGATGACCATCACGGTCATACACACTGTTTCACAGAGAGGGTTTTGATCAAAAAGCTCAAGTTGCATTCTACATACATTCAGATATGCTGGCTTTAGTTCAGTTGCAGATTTTATTTATAGGTTTTGTTCACTACACAAGGTTGCAAAGAGGTGTTGGCAGGAGTAAATCCTTGTGCATTGCCTGACCTCATTGTCACACTTGATTTCCCCCCATTTATATGTGTATACTGGCTTCATGGCTCAAATTTAGGACAGAGTTCAACTGAAGCATCAAATCATGTGGGTATAAGATGCCACGGGAAGAGTGCCTGCACATAATACGTGTGTATGTATTTTCTTTTTTTTCTTTTTACTCAGCATTTTAAAGAGGCTGCATGTCAGAGGCAGGTGTAGACATGGTGGTGCAGTGTAGCATGGCGATGATATGATGTTGGTTGCTTCATAATCGGGGAATGTTTGACAAGGCCTGTGTGTCAGTGAATGTATTAGCAGGTTTTAGTTCCATTCCTCACTGTGTTAATCCTGATGCCACGCACATCTGTGACCACCGCCTCCCCCTGCCTTCTGCCGACTCACGTGTGCATACAGATGCGGTGCGTGGCTGGATTCCCACTGCAAGCATCTCACTGGCGCTTGTTCCGCCTCTCTCCCCTGACTTTCTTTATTCAAATTTCTCCTGCATTATTATATACATTAGTAATGTACCACACAGAGATGCTCAGGGAGACTATGTCCTAGTGTAAGACACAAATGTAAAATGTTTAAAGAGGGAAAATCAGCTTCCTTGATCTGTTTTAAGTCACATTTTACCTGAATTTTCTTCCCAAAAACTAAGGCAGAATGTGTCTAATCTGGTAAAGGTATTTTGATCATAAGTGACATCATCCTTCCACTGACAGCTATTCTGCATCCATTGCATAACCAGTTTAAATTGCACTCAGAATGATAAACGGGTTTAGTCATTCTAGATTCTGCCCAAGTGTACTTGTTACATTTGGGCTTGCTACTTCTTTATTAAAACTTAATAGCAAAAAAGATCCAATCTAGACCTATGCTAAAAACTAGTGATTTGTATTTAATTAATCATGGGAGTCACAGATCAGGTCTAGTACGTAGGGCTACCCCAAAGGGTTGTTGTCCTTTCTTAAAACAATTCTTGGTTAATTATATATGCGTCTCTTGTTTTTCTTTTGTCCCTTTGTTCATTTTATATGACTAACTACATACCTGTTTATTAAAGTTTGTTGAAACAAGCATCTAGTAAGTGGTATACAACAAGGACAAGCAAAATGGCAACACGAGATTCAAGAACCCTCTAAAATTCCAAATTTTTCCAGGCTCAGATTTCAATGTTTTCTCTGCAGGTTTTATAAGATTTTGGACACTTCAAAAAGATACATTCACATTGACTGTATTCACATCTTATCTACATGTTATACAAATCATAAAGCAAGATGAGACTAAAGTTAGAATCCAATTTGGAAGTGTTGTAAAGGGTGATTTTACTGTGATGTTTAAGCATCTTGACCAACTTAGATCAGCTCTATTTTAAAATTTATAACATTTAGACATGTCATACAATCACTGGATTATCCTACACTTAATTATGTTTTTCAAAGCACATTTAGTGAACTTTGACCTCTTTTTGTGAGTCCATTTTGAAAAGTGTCGTGATCGGTTCATAGTAGGACCACGTTGCAGGCAAAAACAGAGGCAGTGGGTGAAGTGAAACAAAATTTAAAATTCACAAAAAGGCAAAATCTTACAGAGGAGGAACAGGATATGGAACACGGATGGAGGAATTGGTCAAATGGGAACCCATAGGCATCGCAGGAAAGGAACTAGTGGGGAGCAATAGACTTAGTGCAGGTGTGAGCAATCAGTGGATTATATGGAACAGCTGAGGAGCAAATAGAAACTCAACATCCTCAAACATCTGAAGATCATAACAGGACACCCCTCTCCTCCCTGACTACAAACACACCCCCAAGGGTGGATTCAAGATTCCCTATATGAGAGTCCATAAAGACAAAAGATACAACAACTGGGCAAGCAGAGTAGGGTCCAAAGAAGGTATGGAGTTCAGTAGGACGACCTCGGAGGTCGTCAAAGGAGGCCTTTAGGCCAGCAGTGGTAGAGATAAAGCCTAGGAGGCTCGGAGTCTGGGAGGCCAGTGGCACAGGAGGTCTGGAGGTTGACCAGGGAACTTGGGGAACCCACAAAGAACCTTGTCAGAAGGCCGGCAACAGAATGGCAGAACCTTTACAGGAAGCGTCGAGAGACCAGGGTGAAGCTCGGGAGACAAGAACCAACGGTTGAACTCAGAAGACAGGAACCCACAGTGAAACTTGGGAGACAGTGATCCACAGTGGAGCTCAGGAGACTGAGGGCCAGACGGTGGGAACCCTCAATAGAGCTCAGGAGAGTGCCGTGGAAGCCATGAGAATCCTTGCTGGAGCTTTGGATAAGGAGACAAAGGCAAGCCCACCTGGGCCCCCTTGTTAGAAACACAGAAAAAGGAACACGAGAACAGGATCACGAGGCCAGTCCACCTGGACGCCCTCATTGGAGACCTTGGGAATAGGAAAACGAAGCTGGAGTGGAGCTGGGGAGGGCTGAATAGAGGGTGCAGACGGTGTTGATGATGATAATGATGATGATGATGATGATGATGATGATGAGGCTAGGTGTGTAGATGATGGCGCTCAGGCCAAAGGCTGCAGAGCAAGAGTCTCTGATTGTAAAACTGCAGAGGTTTAAACTGCTGCAACTGAAGACATGGGAACAAGTGGTACAAGAGAAGTCTGTGCAGGAAAGTGCTGAGCAGAAGCCTAGATTCTGATGTTCAGAGGCACCAAGAAGCGGGCAGCACGGAGTGAGCTGTGGGTCTCTAAGGCGGGCGAATAGATTGCTCAGATTCAAGAAGGTGACGTAGTACCTGTGGACGTAAGAACATCACCTGCTGCTGCTGTTGTAAACGCAGGAACCTCTGCTGCTGCTGCTGCTGACATGGGTTGTGGTGCAGACTGCTGAAAAGTGCTGGAGGAGCATCAGGGAATGCTGGGGAAGGTGTGAAGACGTCAGCCAGAACATCAGGAACAGAAGTAGAGAGATTATGACAAAGAAAGCTTTGTTTACGGTGAGAGAGTGAGATTGTAATGGGGAAGGTGAAGACGTTAGCTGGGTCCTCCGGAACAGGAGCAAAGGCATCAACAGGACCCTCAGAAATGAGAGTGGAGGTGTTGGCCGGAACCTTGGGGATGGAAGGCATTCAGCTGATGGTGTTCTCCTGAGGGTTTAAGGAAGTCCAGATTACTCTGATAGCAGCATTCATCTTTTCTGCATCGATGGCTCTCGTGTGTCTCATCTTACTCTTGATAATACTCAAATTACTCTTGATAATTACTCTTGATAATAACGTTATCTATGGTCAGGAGAGTTTGCCGGCTAAGCAAGCACACTGAAACCATGGTTATTAAAGTAGGTATTACTTTTGACAGTGTAGGTAGTTAGTATATACTGCTGGAAAGTATTATCTCCAACAATCTTGTCAGCAGAGGAAAGCATGAAATTTTTTAAAATGAATTGGGAGATTGCTGCACTGACTTTGGACTTGATAAAACACAATTGACAAACTCTAGAGAATGACGTGGCTTAATGAATCATCACTAACTGTGGAACCTTTTCACTGGACCTCAAGCAACTTGGATTTTGTGCCTCTCCACATTTTGCTTTTCAAAAAGGTTATGCTTAAGCTTGCTTATGTTTATGCTTTTTTGTCACTTTGTTTCTTTGTCACAATGTTCCCGATCATCAAGTGAATTTTAATATGAGAAAAAGATCACCAGAGTGAATACATGATGATTTCAATTATTAAGTAAGAGAAGCTATTCAAACCAACCTGACAAGCATTGTGATAACAGCAAGTGAGTTTTTTACATTGCTATAGAGAAATTTTAGCCCTCTCTTTTGTGCAAAACTGTCTTAATTCAGCTTCTTTGAAGCATATTCAAGCATAAACTGCATGTTTAAGGTCACAACACAGGATCTCAATTGAAGTGTGGACTTTGACTAGACTGCTCAAAACCTTGCTGGTGTGCTTTGGATCATTGTTTGCTGCATAACCTAAGTGCACATGAGCATAAGGTCGCAAACCAATGCCGGGACATTCTCCTTTAGGATTTCCTGGTAGAAATCAGACTTCATAGATATTGTTCTGGGTTCTCTTCTAACCTCCTGAAAGGATTGTTGAGTAATTTAGTAGGGCTGCCACTCCTAAGAATGTTTACCAGTGTTCCATGTTTTCTCCATTTGTTAATAGTGGCTCTCACTGTGATTGACTGGAGTCCGAAAGGCTTAGAAATCGTTTTGCAACCGTTCCCAGACTAATAGACTTTGTTTCTAATTTGTTGTTGAATTTCTTTTGCATGATGTATTGGTTTCTGAGATCTTCTAGTCTATTTTGTGTTGTTAGGCAGGTTCTATTTAAATGATTTCTTGGACGTGGCTGGTAAAATTCAACTTAGCTTTTAAAATAGTTAACCGATTATGGGGCAACGTTTTATTCACTCACAGTGTCTTGCCTAATATTATTTTTGTGTGACAAAAGCATGCCGTGTATGAGTTTCACTTTATAAATAGAGCTCCTTTAAAAAAGGAAATGTTCCATTATTTTCTAATTTACTAAGATCCACCTGTAGGGAATATCACCAAAAACTGTGATGAAAGCAACTTGCGCCTAATAGAGAGAGATCTCAACCCGATTTCATTCAGACATTCCTGGACTTTGTAATGTTTCTGCTATGACTTTAAATTGTAAGGAACAAACTCCTCCTCTCGACTCATTCTTCTGTCATCCGAGAAAAGTAAAGAAAAAAACTCGCATACATCGGAATGATAAAAACGACAATGTGCTCGCTGAACCCTGGTACGGTGTGAAGCAGTTGATTAGGAGTTCGCTGGCAATTGAACACTGACATTTAAGAGGAAGTTGAAGTGTTCAGAAACTCCTCGGCTCGCTGGGACAGCTCACACTTACTGACTGATGGAAAGAGAGAGGAGGAAAAAGGGGAAATCTTTTCGCTCAAGCAGTAGCGCCATGGACTGGCGGGGCAACATTTAACGCTTCTCTTTCCTTGTTGTGTTTTTTTTTTTGTTTGTTTTGTTTTGGGCGCGATGACGGACTAAAGCAAAGTATTTGCGTGTAGCATGATAGTGCGATATGTCTAACGCGAGGCCGAGTAAGAGCGTGGAATGGCTGCAACTGGAGTTGGAGACCGGAGGTACTTCTCTTCTCCTGCTGGACTGCCGCTCACACGAGCTGTATGAATCATCCCACATAGAGACCGCCATAAACCTGGCAATGACGGGGCTCATGCTGCGGAGGTTCAAGAAGGGCAACATCCCGATCCAGACCGTCATCCCCAAACACGAGGACAAGGAGAAGTTCCTGAGGCGGTGCAAGACGGACACGGTGGTCCTGTACGACGAGAGCTCCGCGGACTGGCAGGACAGCGGCTTCCCGGCCACGGTGTTGTTTCTGCTTCTTAACAAACTGCGAGAGGACGGCTGTAAAGCGTACTTTCTGGAAGGTGACGATTTTCAATGCCAATATAATCTTAGAAACAATTGAATTGTTCATTAAAGACGTGGGTTTGGGATGTATACACCAGTACAGTTGGACACTTAGCGCTGTAACTGTAAACAGGACCGAAAAGTATCCATAGAAATGTTGCGACTTTTCACGGGTTAACATGTACTGTTCGTTAAAGTAGACCTGTTCATGTCTCTGTTATTAGTATGTCGTAAAGGCTGACTTGTGGGCTCATCCTGTGTCGTGTGGTCGCAGTTTGAAAGTTGTTCAAAAGTTTTAGTCGCCGCTGAGATTCTCAATTAAAATTACAAAATGGCTGCGGCATGTTTTGCTCCAGCAGGAACGGACATGTCTTTCATGAATGGTCCGTGTGGAGGGGGGGGGGGGGTCAGCTTTCTGAAGTAAATATGCCTCTGCTCTTACAGTTTTTGATAAGACATGGGCCAGGTTCAGGTGTTGTATCTAAATCACTGAAGAGCCTTGCCTCCCCTACCCCACATGTTGCTGACACATTAGGTCAGCTGGCTGAAAGAAGGAACATTTCGTAATGGTCAACGACTACCAGAGTTTTCCTTAAGTTATAATAGGCTTTGGACATTACCGGCATCAAGGTATACCAAGGTCTTATTTGACTGTCACATTAAGTAGCTGGGCAACCAACCCCCTTGTTGCTGCGCACTGCTGCTCAGCTGTTTGGAAGAAGGCAATTGCACTTTTGCACTGCTTACAAGAAAGAAAAAGTTGGTGTTTTGGAAATGTTTCTGGGAAAAAGACAGACTGTCATGATGTAGAAACTACAGATGTATCAAAATGAAAATAACATTAATGTTAGTGATACGATTATTACAACTGTAATAATCTGTAATAACAGTATGTTATATCATTTTAGCAGCAGGAGGGATAACGACTTCTTTTCTATCATGTTTCACATTTTTGTTAAACATTTTTGTCCACTCCAGATTATCATACAGTAAATATATGCAATACTAGCCCATGGCTAGTTATTAATATAATAAACAAAGCTAAAAGTTGCCAAATAATGCATTAACTAAAGATGTCTTTCTTAATGGTCTCTGGGAGAGTGAGTTGTAGAAATTTAATCTTCCACTCTATGAGTTTTTTGCTTTTACAGTTTTACAGATGTGCCCTTATTACCAGGTTTAATGAAAACAGACTGTTGAAGCAGCGATGCCCCTCCCCCACGTCTTGCTGTGCACTGCCAGTCAGCTGGCTGAATGACGGCTATTATAATTTTCTTTTGCTTTCACGAAATACAAAATCTGCAGTTGGAATAGTTTTTTCAATAGAGAGAAACATGGCCAGTCATAGTGTGGAAACTTAAGGTTTTTCAAAATAAGTGCTATAGACATTAATTTTATGACTGTAATCAATAGTCATTAAGCCAGCAGTAGGAATAATTGTTGTTTTTCAGTTTGAAGTCAAAATAATTAAACTGTTATAAATGTTTGTTACCACTTCTACTCAAAGTTAGCAAACAGTAAGTATCTCATACCTGCCCATACCTAGTTATTAATTAACAATTAGCAGGCTATCTGTTTCCCTTTTTATTTAGGTCTGATCTGCCAATTGCAGTTTTGAACAATTCAAATTTTATATTCTAAAGACTAAAACTCATAAAAGAGAAAAATGTCTTGCAGGTACTACTAGAGGTAGTTGTTTTTAAATCCAATAGAAAATTAAGATTTTCTCTATTAAGCATTATAAAATGTACTTCTACCCTTTTATCTGATTTAAATTTTTTGACTTAACCCTTGTGTGGTGTTCATATTGTTTTTACTCAGCCAATGTTTCTGGGTCTGGTGGACCCGTTGCATTTTGTGATTTTTAAAGCCTCACAATCAAATACTTAATTAAAATCATGTTATGAGTGGAGACAAATTTACAATTAATTTACATTAATTGTATCATTTTTCCTTCAGTAAATAATGAAAATGGGTCCCACAGACCCTCAAGGGTTAAGAAGTTATTGTATGATACACACGTACGACGAATTTGGTGCTACACACATAGACAAACATACAGCTGACATAAATACATTTGGAAATATGTAGTTAAAAAAAGTTGTATAGGAATGTAATGAGAAAAATAGAGCACCGTGGCAAATATAAAAAAATATGCAATAACAGCAATATACAATAAAATGAAATAGTATTTACATGTGCTGAGATATTTGTACTATTTGTGAGGGGAAAGTTTCAGTGGGGGACCAGGGCCTTGTTAATGAGCCTAGCTGCAGAACAGAAGAAGCTGTTTTTGTGGCGAGAGGTTTTGGACCTGATGGACCGCAGCCTCATGCCAGAGGGGAGATGGTGCATCACAGATTAAAATATATATATTCAGATATGATTAAATAATTTAACTGTATTTATATCTCATATTCAGGTGGTTTTGTGAAGTTCCACACAGAGTACCCAGAACACTGCGAGACCCTCCTGGACAGCTCCTGTCCGAGCTCCTCTCCCCCGATGCCTGTCCTGGGCTTTGGAGGTCTCCGGATCAGCTCGGACTGTTCAGACGGCGAGTCCGATCGGGAGCCCAGCAGTGCAACGGAACCAGAGGAGAGCCCCGTCCCCAGCAATCAGCCAGACTTTCCCGTCCAAATCCTACCCTACCTCTACCTGGGCTGTGCCAAAGACTCCAGCAACCTAGACGTGCTGGGCCAGTACAACATCACCTACATCCTGAACGTCACGCCTAATCTGCCCAATGTGTTTGAGCACAAGAGCCACTTCAGATACAAGAAGATCCCTATTTCAGACCACTGGAGTCAGAACCTGTCCCAGTTCTTTCCAGAAGCTATCTCATTTATTGGTGAGTATGCCAACAAACTTAAAACTGGAGGGGGGGGGGGGACAGTATAGTTCCTCTCCCGCTATAGTAAATTGGTAACATCCGGGTTCCTTGATCTAGTAGCTTCATCAAGGAAACACTTTTTTTTCTCTTGTATGTGTTACAGTCCATAAAATAAAAACAATAATTATCGCTCAAAATCCGAATCGAATGATGAAACCTCATATAAAACCGGAAGCCAGAAAATGTGATCAGTTCGTGGTTTTTATGGAAGTGATTTAATTGATTACATTACCACACTCTAATCTTATTTGGCCAATTTTTATTGTTTTATGGCAGTATCACAACGTGGCGTTTCAGTTTTGCTTTTGGTTTGGTGTTTCTCACCATGACTGCACCTGAAACCACAACTATTCACTTGTTTGTTTGGTGGTTGTTGTGTTGTGTTGTCACAAGCGGGTTTCTCAGCAGGTTCATGCAATGAATGAGGAAGGAAGTGATGTTTCCACTCTTTGTGGTTGTGTTTGATTCCGGTTTGCAAGCTATTTACTTACTCACAGCAGGGCTGAGCTAGAATTGCACTAACTCTTATAGCAGAACTTGTGATAATGGTGTTGTTTACACATTCCTGACCTGGATTTTCCCTTTCTCCTCCAGATGAGGCTCGATCAAAGCGGTGTGGCATCCTGGTCCATTGCCTGGCCGGCATCAGCCGCTCAGTCACAGTCACTGTGGCCTACCTGATGCAGAGGCTCAACCTCTCTCTAAACGATGCGTACGACTTTGTGAAGAGGAAGAAGTCCAACATCTCACCTAACTTCAACTTCATGGGTCAGCTGTTAGACTTTGAGAGGACACTGGGGCGGCACACGCCCTGTGATAACCGCTCTACTAGCGAGGAGCAGCTCTTCTTCACCACACCAACCAATCACAATGTCTTTCAGCTGGAGTCGACATAAGGAGCGATAACAGTTTTTTTATGATGTTGTTTCCTGTGGTGGTTTTCTAAGCTCGTCAGATGCCTGATTTGCTGACACAAGCAGTAACAGTGACAGTGTTCAACTTCACAACGAGCTGCATTGATCTGTTAGAGCAACAGAATCCATATGCACAGAAATGCAAAAGCTCTTGTCTCAATGCCTTAAAATGCCTAATCTAACAATAGAACCAATCTAACTTTCACAACACACTGTATTAATGAATGGCCATATACAGTCATAATTGATGGACTCTTCACAATATTTCCTTTTCAGTCTTTAATTGTTTTTGGACTGTTGTTTGTTGTACTTATTTGGTTCAGTAATGAATAGGCATGGGCTGGTATGAGGTTTTCCCAGTGTCATAACTTTGAGTATAATTAATCATGGTTAAATTTAAATAAAAAATGTATAACAAGAGCTAATTCTTTTTATTTAACACAGGGAAGCGAAAACTCCCACTGCGGCCAAAATAATATTACATATTCTAAAAAAATGTATTATTTACAGTATGTAGCATCTAAATTTGAATAATATTGCTTATTAGTTAAATTGAAATTAAATTTTTGTATAAAATATTAACATAAACAGTTACAATATCAATAGTATTACAAAAGTATTACCTAAAGTGTGTTTTATTGTCTGTATGTTCCACAAATCATGAAACAACATGATTCTGTAGAGCACCACCTTGGATCTATGATGGCTTTATTCTGTTGCTAAAGTTTTAGTATGACAGAAAATTTAAATTTGTTTTTTATTGAAAACTGCAAATGTTTAAAACCGTGGTACAGTTTGATATCAGCCCATGCCTAGTTATGAACAATGCCTTTATAGTCTAAAGCAAATCTGTAGCCAATCCAAATGTTTCCTGGGGTCCATTACAGCACGTGTTGTTATTCTAGCTGAGGGAAATAAGCTACTATTTGTTCAAATCAAAGTTCATTTGGCTACCTATAATTTAAACAGTTTAAATGTAACTTTGCTGAAGCCATGAAATTGATTTTTACATAAGATTATCTTCCATCATTGCCCGTTTGTCCTGAGGGCTTTGGCCATTCTTTAATATGAAACTTAACAGTTAGTTGCCATGTTGAGGTATAATGTTAAAGACTGGCTTTTCCCACAGTTAAAAAAGAGCAGCTATGTAAGTAATAAGGGTACAAATAACTGGAAACCCGCCTTATTTTGGGTTTTTCTTGAACACTTTTCAGCCTGCAGCCACTTTTTGTTACAGGGGTCCCCAAGTGTAAATAGCTTTTCTCTCTTTTCGCCAGTCTTGTATTTGAACAGGTGAATGAATTTAAAGTGCGAAAGGAATCGAGAGGAAGCAAGCTTGACTGGAGCATTCTTACCTCAACAAAGAGACATTTTTCAGGGATTTTTGTACAAGTCCGTTGCGTGTCATCTTGGCCTCTTAAAACGCACCCAAGGGCTGTTTTGTTTTTGTATGTTTGTAACGATGTACATAAAACATGGTTGTTACGGGGAACATGTTCTGTAAATCATGAAGGATGTGGAAGTGACCCTGTTGGAATCCTTATGTTTAGCATATATTAAGCAAAAAGGCATTCTGTACTGGTTTTTACAACAAATATATTGTTTATTTTTACTTGAAAATAGTTTCCTTGCCTTTTTTGTTTCAAAGTCTTTTTGCTAATAGAACAAAACAAAGTGGTGCTGTGGTTGAGTCATAACCAAAGAGTCGTAGTGCGCTGTCCAGGCTCAGAGATGTAGTTGTGGTCAGAAGTCTGCTTTTTTTTATTCTCTCTACTTTCTCTACTGAGGCTTGGCTTCCTGTCTCCAGCGAGCTCTCTGACACAAAGGCAAGTCACAAGGCCAGATCTGTCAATAGCGCAGCGCCAACACGCCCTTCAGCCATCAATCAAATAGCACTTAAAGAAAAAAGGAAGATGATACAGCAGTAATTTTGACAGCTTTCCTCTGCAGCCAGAAAACTGCGAGACCTTTCTCACTTGCTTTAGTTCCTTAATATCAGATTGTGGTTTTGGGTTTTAACTGACAAAAGTGCAATATCCTGTTCTCTTCTACAAGAAAGAACAAATGATGTATTTGCACATGTGCTACCATTTAATGGGGATTCACATTTATAATAAACTAGGCTTATTTTATAGACACTAAATTTGAAAAGGCAATTTCATTTTGTTGTGTGGCCACTTTACTAGGTACATCTGTTCAATTGCCTGTTAACAGATAGGGAGTCAGCCAATCACATGGCAGCAACTCAATGCATTCAGACATCTAGGTCGGGTGAAGACAACTCGCTACAGTAGAAAAGGTGCATTACAAAGGGGGAGAAAGAATTTAGGTGACTGAATGTGAATATGACTTTGAACTACAGGCTGGTGTGAGAATCTCAGAAACATGACCTGGGATTTTCACACACAGCCATCCACAGGTTTACATAGAATCCGCACAAAAAAAAAATACCGTCAGTTTGTGGATGAAAATGCTATGCTGATGTGAGGAGTATCGGCAGACTGGTTTGAGGCGATAGAGAGGCAACAGTAGCTAAGATGACCACATGTTTAACCAAGGTGTGCAGAATATCTACTCAGAACACACAACACATCACAGCTTGGAGTAGATGAGCTAAAGCACCAGAAGACTCCACCAGATGCCAGATTTCTTGTTCTTGGCTGAAAGGAACAAATTTTTCAGCAACGGGCCATCCGGGAGGGGCTTGGAGTAGAGCCACTGCTCCTCCACATCGAGAGGAGCCAGTTGAGGTGGCTCGGGCATCTATACCGGATGCCTCCTGGACGCCTTCCTCGGGAGGTGTTCCAGGCACGTCCCACCAGGAGGAGGACCAGGGGACGGCCCAGGACACGCTGGAGGGACTCTGTCTCTCAGCTGGCCTGGGAACGCCTTGGGCTCCCCCCGGAGGAGCTGGAAGAGGTGTCTGGGGAGAGGGACATCTGGGCGTCTCTGCTGAGTCTGCTGCCCCTGCGACCCGGTCCCGGATAAAGCAGAAGACGACGAGTACGAGTACCAATAATTACGAAGCAGAGGCTTTAACAGGTTCTTGGAGCTAATAATATTTGTTAAATGCTGTGCTTTTATTGGGATTACATGTGATAGACCAGCACAAAATAGTAAATAATTGGAAAGGGAAAGGGAAATGGTGCAAGGTTTTCAGTTCCTTTTACTAATAAAAATCAGTTGACCAACCCTTTGTTGCAATTACAGTTGCATGTATTTTCTTTATGTTTCTAACAGCTTTACACATCTGTATACTGATTATTTTGTCAAAATAACTCGAGCTTGGTCAGACTGAGCTGGATCTAGCCCAAAAAGCTACATTTTGGTCTCATCTAACAAGAGCTCCTTCTTCCACATGTTTTCTGCATCTACTTCTACATGGTTTGAGGCAAACGTTAAACTGGACTTTCTATGGCTTCCTTTCAACTGTGGCTTTTTTCTTGCCATTCTTCATTTAAGGTCATATTTAAGGAATGTATGACTAGTAATTCTCTTGGTAACGGATTCTTCCACCTGCCCTATAGATTTCTGCGGCTCCCCCAGAGTTACCATGGACCACTTGGTTGCTTCTCAAATTAATTTAGGATTAATTAAGGATTTTGCTCAGCCTGTTGGTTTAGGTGGAAGTCTTGGTAGGCTAGCAGTTGTGCCATACTCTTTCCATGTTTAGATGACTGATTAAATGGATCTCTGGGAGATGTTCAAAGCTTGGAGTATTGTTTTACAACTTAAACATGCTTTAAATCTGTTCACAACTTTCATCCTTTCTTGTCTGTTTTTGTCATTGCTCTTTTTCAAGGTGTTTGTTCTCTAAAGTTCTCCTACCAAACTCAAACGCCTTCAAAGAAAAGCTGTATTTATCCAGATAAGAAACAAGTCTTCATTTACCAATTAGGTGACTTCTGACATCAGTTGGTTACACCAGATATTTTTCAGGGGTATTGGGGTAATGGGGTCTGAACATGCATGCCACCCTTTTAGATAAGTACTTGTAAAACAAATGTCAAATCAGATAAAAATTTCATTTCACTTCATAATTACCACTTTGTGTTGGAATATCATCTAATATCCCAATGAAATACACAGCAATTTGTGTTTGTAAAGTGGCAAAACATTAAAAGGCTAAAGGAACTTTTTCACTTTATGCCAGGAAAGCTGACGGATTAAAAAGATAAAACAGTTACCAATGGAGGTCAAGCTTTCAAAACGAGAAAAAAAGGATATTTAGCAATATGCTTTGTGCTGGATCCATTCAGCATTTCATGGTTTGATAAGTGTCACTTTGATACCACCTAAAAACTATTTCAGCAGCTCAGAGGAGTGTTTTTTTTTTCAGCTGGCTGAGAGTAAAATCTTCACCTTTCATGGCAGCATGAAGAGACTTGCCTGGCACCACCTCTCTGTGGTGAAACAAAAAAACTGTTAAATGATGGGTTTTCAAACATAACTGAACCTGGCAAGCCACATACCTGCTGGGCAAACCTGTGATTAGGTCTTAAAAGACACCCGCGATAAGGAAATGTTGATCTATGGTGTCTGTTGATGATAATCACAGAGGCATTATCTTGAGCTGCCACTATATATCTGTGGTAAAACGCATTGTACAAGTGCACAGAATGATTTATGCAGATACACACCTTTAAATACCAATTTTTATTGCTATGGATTGCAGGGCCTTTTGATTTCATTCAAATTCAGATTCCGTGTGGCCACAGCCATTTGACTCTCTTTTTTGCCTGATTCTTTCTCCTGAGTGTCCTACCTGTTTGGTATAGCTATTTAAAGCCTGTAATTATAATTTAACGGTTTTCTGTTGGGAGCTTTAAAGATTTGTATGAGGTCTTATAGAAAAATACAAGAAATAAACTCTTATCATAAAATAATACTTTACAGAGCCTTTTTGGAAGGGTGATGGAGCATTTTTAGGTACATTTTTAGGTCAAATAAATGAAATAATCATAGAACTGCAATGTAATGACTTCTGCTTCAGAGTAGGCCATGGTTTTAGTGACACAAATACAGGGGACATTTTTGTCCTTTTATGATCTCTCGAGAAGGGAAGCAGAGGCTAATGTGTTTACTCAGCAGTCAGAGCTCGGGAAACAGATGTGCATGTGGCTGGATTTTAGTTCACTGTGGGGTTAAGAGGGGGCCTGTGCATGTTTGTAGGCCGGTTTATGGTGTATTTATATGTGTTTGTGTGTGTGTGATGCAGAGCAGAAATCAATCGGAGCTGGTTCGCACCTGCTGTGGTTACAGGAACATACTTAGAATTGTGCATGACTTAGAATTTCACAGCTGCTCCTGCTGCACAATAACAGGGAGATATTCTTTTAAATTCACCCCAACTCTTTATATTTAGTCTGCTCCAATCTATTTTTCCATGCTGATAAAATAATGCATTAAACAATTCATCATTTCAGTAGTGGGTCATTATTATCCACTGGATGTTTGGCAGTGCCACTGTAAAAGCTGTTCTCATGTGAATGACTGCTTACAACTTACTTCAGGGATTTCTGGTCCCACTTGTCTCATTCTACTTGTGTACAGCAGATGTTCAGGCCCACAGAGAATAATCCTAATCTCACTATTTGGCTGCATGTTGTCTCTGACATCATGGGCCTCAGGATCGGATGACATCATGGTTGCAGCGTTCTCATCCGAGCTATGCAGTTGGTCCAATCACTAAATGGCTGCCCTTCGTCTGGACTTCAACATATAGCTACTGTACTGTGAAAAAGTGTTTGCCCTCATACTATTTTTGTTGCTCTTTTTTCACACATTAAAACCAATTTTAGTATAACATGCAGTTTTGAGATATAGCAACTAAAACCAACCTGTCCTATGTGAAAAATTATTTGACCTCCTCCTTAAATTATGGATTATCTTAGTAAATCACTTTTTTGACAGCTGAGCTCAGTTTCTCTAGCCACACGCAGGCCTGATTCCTGTCAGACCTGCAGAATCAGTAAACCACTTGAACACAACCTGTATGAAAATAAGTAGTAATACATATTTCTAAAAGCAACAAGAACATATGTTACTGACATTTTTCGGTCTGGAAAAGTGTATAAAGCCATTTCTAAGACTTTGGGACTCCAGCGAACAGTAATGAGAGACATTATCCACAAATGGATAAACATGAAATAATGGTGAATCTTCTCAGGAGTGCCCAGCTTACTAAAAATGAGTTCAAGAGCGCATCAATGCATCAACATCCAGAAGGTCACCAAAAAAAGCAAGCTTTGGGTATATCCTATCTCAATTGCCTCGGTTAAGTGTTCATAATTCAACAATAAGACAGAGAGTTGGCAAAAATGGCATCCATAGAGAGGGCTCCAAACCACTGCTCACCAAAAGGAGGCAGTCTGGCCCTCAGCTTAAAAGCTGCTCTGTTATGCAGAAGAACAACACTTGCAATTCAGCCTTTGAATGGCTTAGAAAAAACAAAACAGTATTATAATGGCTTAGTCAAGGTCTGGACTAGGAATTGCTGTGGGGTAATCTTTGACAGGGCATTAAGGTTCAACAACACCCGAATTACAACAATTCTGCAAAGAAGATCAGGTCAAAAGTCCTCCACATCAATGTAGAAGACTTGTTGTCCCTTATTACAAACACTTGATGGAGGTTGTTGCTGCCAAGGTTGGCACATCCGGTTATTAGGCTTTAGGAGCAATTACTTTCCACATAGAGCCAGGCTGGTGTCGATAAAATTATCATTTCAAAAGTGCATTTTGCATTTTCTCAGGTTATCGTTGTCTAATATTAAAATTCATTTTTGATGTAAAACATTTTAGAGTGACAAAGAAGCAAAAACTAAGGAAATCTGTAAGGGGGCACTTTTCAAAGGACTGTATACATTAGTCAATTTTATTCTTTACAAAAGCAGGAACATTTTCATTGTCCTCAAAGTTCTTTAAGAAATCCTAGAAATAGCCTTTTAGTCAGGCTTTACAGTGGGACGAGTGACTGCAGTGGAACAGTATGCGTGAGCATGCCAGGGATTTCATCTCCCATTTTATGGGGATAGTCAGTCCTTTCCCAGAACTCTTGAATTACATTTGAATTAGCTTCCTACTTCCCCATGTACACAAGAAAATAAGCCAGTCTGGCTCTCTTAAATATATATAGAAGAGTGTCTCATGTAGACATTTAGTGAGGCTTGACTGTCTGCGTTCCCACTCCATGTAAAAAATACAACTTAACCACAAGTTGTTTTGTCTAATCCTCTTGTTTGCTGCGTTGTCACGAAGAAGGATATCTACTGGACCTTAAGCCATCTAACAGGAAGTTTCTTATCATTGCTGCAACCTCCTACAGATAAACTATCTGTTTAAAACAGGACTCATGTGACTCCTCGGCACTCTCTGAAAGACATGTATGTTCTCCCAGGCAGTGTAGTGAGTGTGAGTTTTGGCAACAAAAATAGTGGGTCATGTGTAAAGCACAGCCACATGGCACATCCTCATGGCAGACTGAGGCAGCCATCTGCTAGCACCAGAAGTCTCTCGTTTTGTGGCCATTTTCACCATGCGGCGAAGTACGGTAGCGTGCCCTCGCCAAGCACAAAGTGATGTTTGTTTGCAGTTTAATCTTTGGCTAACTAAATGAAAAGGGACCCTTCTTTGTGTCGTGTGAGGACTAACACAAATTAAAGGTCATCTGTCTGTCATGTGGTCACATAAAAAAAAATGATAGAGGAGGAGGTGCTGCTGGGAAGTGCTTTACTGTCTGGTATGCCATTCACACAAGACCATATGTTGCTTACTGTCAGACCTTTCAGTTAGTCAGTATGTCTTTAGGATTTAAAAAACTTCAAATCAACCTAATATATTTATATCACAGGACAGAAAATCAAAACCTGTGTGTCTCCTATAGACGGCATGTTAAACCGTTTGAACGTTTTCCCATTTTCCCTGAAACATTAATGGATTTTAATGGGATTTAATGTGACAGACCAGCATAAAATATCATGTAACTGTGACATGGAAGGAAAACTATACATGTTTTTTTTTTCTGATTAACATCTGGAATGTATGGTGTGTTGAAGGAGTTTTCAGACTTCTTCACCTGATACACCTAAATACAATCCAGTGTAAGCAATTTCCCTCGAAGATTACCAGTAACTAATGTGTTCTGTGAAGGCCTCAGAAGGTTTTTAGAGAACTTTAGTGAAGAAGCAGCATCAAGAAGAGCAAGGGACAGGTCAAGGATGGGGTTGTAGATAAGTTTAAAGAGGATTAAATTATAAAAACAATATCCCAAGCTTTGAACATCTCATGAAGATGTTCACTGCTCAGTCCATTATCTGCAAGAGTATATGAAAAAGGTATTGAGCAAGTTTTATACCTACCAAGATACGACTGTCCATCCAATCTGACAGGCAAGAATGCATTTATCCAAGAAGCAGTCACTAGGCTTGGAACGACAACTACTGTTAGTGCTTCCATAATACTGGCATTTACGGAAAGAAAGCCAATAGAAGTATCATCTGCAGTTTGCCACAACCCTCATAGGGGAAGGTGCTCTGACCGAAACAGAATTTTGCTTACTTACAAAACTTTATGTGAGGCAGAAAACACTTCACAACACTTTGCCACTTTTTTTTCTTCAGGAGAAACAGGGAAGCTGCAGAAGATTTGAGACTGGTGCTGAGGTTTACCTTCAAGCAGGACAACAACCCTAAACATGTAACCAGGGCCGCATTGGAATGTTTTAGATAATTACATATTCAAGGGTTAGAATGGCCTAGTCAAATACCAGAAAAAAGCCATTAGGAATCTCTGCCAAGGCGTGAAAATTATTGAATGCTCTATTGAATCTGACTTAAGTGATTTTCCGTAGAAGAATGTGGAAAATTTTCCGCCTCTAGGCGTGCAAAATGGTAAAACATGCCCCAAAACAATTGCAGCTGTAATTGCATCGGGAAGTGGTTTTCTATGTATTGACTTAGTGGGGCTTGGAGTTTTAAGGGATGTAATTAATGACACCGCAGGGATTGACCTGAGTTCCTGATGTTCCAAGTAGTTTAATCGATGTGATTTAGTCCTCCCTTCAGTTGTTTTGGCCACTGATGGAATCGTTTAGACCACTGGTACTGTGCTTAATTGGTTCAAGCACAGTACCAGAGCTAAATGTGTTAAACAAAACACATTAAGCTCTTTCACATATATTTATTCCTGGTAATGATGTAAAAAAAAAAACAACCTTCAAATGAATAGATCTTTTATTGCAGTAGCATAATATAAAACAAATAAAAAATTCTACGTTGTAGGGAAAAAGCCCACATTTATAAAATGATTATTCTTGTAAAAGACCAAATGGCTTTCCAACACATCTTGAACACAGATGTCAAAATTTGTGGACTGTGCCTTAAGTTAAGGGGCAGAAGGACTTTGTATCTTTGATTACTGTAGTTCCAAAAAAAAGAGTTTAAACGTTTGACCAGTTTTAAAATATTTGAGGAACAGTATTTTATTTTTTTCACCTTGCTGCATGGACTGAAGTGTACACTGTGCAGTTCTTCCTCTATCATTTCATATGCACAACTTCAAGTTTCCCTTTAAATGCTGGTAAAAATAGATAAACCCTTTGGAGCTGCATTAAAAGGAAACAATTACTGTTATTCATGGGAATCAATGAATAGCTTTCAGTGGAATCTGAGATTTCTTTGTATTGTGGGTCTTACTTCTCTATGGGCCATTATGGTGGGGCAGTCCAGAGACAGTACTTCAGTGTTTTCAGCACCAGAAGTGGGATGGAGCGTCATGATACAATATTCTGTCTGTTCTAGCTTGATCCACAGTGCTTCCACTCTCTCTCAGTCAAAAGTGTTCCACTTCCTCATTGTGTATTTATGGCAACAAAAACATCCTACATTTGGTTCTACTTAAGCAGACAATGATCCAAGATTACGAATTTAGAGTTTAAACCAGGAATTTGTGTACACGAAATAAAAAGGCCAAGCATTTTTCTTTCACGGCCTCATTCAGGTTTGTAGGCCACCTTGCTTTCAGACAGCTTTTCTGCTCTGATCGTCTAGTGACAATAATCAAAACACTAAATGCACCGAATGCAGCGTAGGGTCAGTGACCTTAAAAGCCCCATTAGGGTGATTTTTCTTACCACAGTTCTTAAGCCTGATACTTCTCACCCATTTTCAGAACTGAAGCAGCCTTTTGGATTGGAGGTGAAACAACTTCAAGAAAGAAGAGAGGATGTCCAGTTGCCTTCTACATAAGCACCTAGGATTGTAATGCCCTGGATAACTGAGAATCTACACCGATGTACTTCTACATAAATCCCTTCTCTCATGATACCATTTATTTTGTAAAGTGCATCATGCCCTCCTGCAGTTAAACACAGATGATACTGCCCCCCATGCTTCACAATTGGGAGAGTTTTCTCAGTCTTGCAGGCTCCCACCTTTTCGTTCTAAATATAACAATGCTCATTTTGGCCAAACACTACAGTTTTAATTTCATCAGACCATTGTACATGTCTCCAAAAAGCACCATAGCATGACACTTTGCTTTTGTTCTGAGACCTTTATCTCTAGGACCCAGAAAACTTCTTCCTGAACAGCATGGTGGCCGGACATTCTCATGCTGTTTATAATTGCATATAACTGTTTGAACAGATGAACTTGGCTCTTCAGGCTTCCGCTTATTGAAACCAAAAGATGAACCAGACTTGCAGAGGTCCGTGATTCTCTTTCTGATTTCTTGCCTAATTTCTTAAAATTTTCCCATGGTGTCACATAAGGAAGCAGTTTGTTTGAAGTATGCTTGGAAATGTGGGCCTCAAAAAATCCCTCAATATTGTTTGTAATCCTAACTGAGTGAAAACATTAAAGATTTAGGCTGATTTGAAGTAAGACTGTGAGGAAAAAAAGCAATGTGTCTTTTTATTCAGTGTGTAAATATTAACTTTCAACTTTATCACAAATTAGATCATTTAGAATGAGAGGTGGAACTGTCATACTATTAACAGCATAAAATAAATCCCCATAAATAGATTTCTAAACAAAATCAAAGAGAAAATTTGTGAACTGCTTTTCCTTTATTTCATTTTAATGAGAACGTTGAGAAAGATGAGAATTTCTCTGTCCAATCTGTAATATTTCGCACTGTGTCACTTCCAAGACTCAAACCGTAAAACTGCCACCTTCAGCTGAGATCTGCCTGTGTGGGTGTCTGAAAGATGTTTTGGATAGTGAATGCCTTCTAGACTTAAAATCACGTGGGGGTGGGGGTGGGGTGTTTCTCCCTCTTCTGGGGATTTTACAAATCAATAAATCATTCGAAGCTGGGAAAGGGTTGTGAAAACACCCTGCTCTTGACATGGTTTATTAACACAGTTTTAGTGGATCTAATGGTTTGAATAAATAATTTATGAAAACCAGTTCAGCAGTCTTATTCTTACTATAACAAGTTCTACATCTGCCTGACTCACTCCGTCAGTGGATTTAGCCATTTCTTTAACACAGTTAGTATGAAGCTGAATGAAGTTAGTTATATAACACTGGTGGCTTACTGTGATCTACAGTGTGCACATCCCCTTTCTCTTAGTGCAAGTTGCACAATTTTAAAGGTGGCTCATATCTGCAGTGTGTTCTTAACAGCAGGCATGAGTCATCAAGTGGGTCTTATGTAACTGATTCACTTCTCCACCCAACTTGCAGCTATAGTGCACCACACCCCAGATTCATTCACACTCTGCTCTGCCGTTGCCCAACCTCTCATTGATGGTGCCGAGTTGTGGCTCATCCTGTTCCGGGCTGCAGAGCCTATACTGAGCTCAGCCAGCAGGGCAGTCTAATCTTAGTGAGAATATCAAGCACACCAACTTCCTTATAGGACATTTTCCACCTCATTTCATGACTTGGATTAAATCTATTGGTTTAAAAAAAATACTGACTTTTCATGTATTACTGGAGGTATTGCAGATGAGTCAACGTGTTAGATTTTACCAGTAAAACTGCAGCAGAGTGACTGTATTTTAGTGCAGGTTTATAGTTTTGATTCCCTGAAACCGCCAACACCTTCAGGAAAGCAGAAAAACAAAGAGGGAGGTAGGAGGATCTTTTGGATGTTGTCATCAGTCACGCCACTGACGTCAGCCGCTCGCACATAGTCAATCCCCTTCAAAACTACAAAATCCTTAAAAAAAAGGTTCTTTTATAAAAGAGACTTATCTTTTTATAAAAGATAAGTCGAGATCTAACATCAAAAAAATAAAGTCACATCATTCTGACTTTTTCAATGATTCTGTATAAGAATTATTTTTTTTAAAGATTTTGATTCTCAAATATGTTTATATTTTAACTGTTTATTTGCAAATAATTCATGCTACTCATAATAGACAGTTTTATTTTTAAGGCAACTGGAATCAACCTTGTGTTAAATCCATTCAGTTTAGGGTTATATATTTGGTATTTTTTAAAGAGTGTAATTGGACAAAACAAATCTTATGGCAATATAAGTAAACATGAGAGCATGAGATTATGTTGTCCTGCTGACATCAAGTGGACGTTATAATAACTGCATGACTCCTGGGCCAATGATTCTGCATTTGGAGTGAGTCAGATTGATGGCTTACACAATGCAGTTATCAGTATGCTACCAAGATGTTTTATGATTTCATTTAAAAGGAAAATTGAAAACCTCTAAGTTTGCCTTTTAAAGAAAACCCAATAAAAACATATAGCTTTTTTTTCAAAATAAATGAAATGATTGCTGACATTAAAATGTATTACTCCACCCTGATTGTTCCAGATACTTCAGAAGCACTAACATTTCTGCTGAATTTAAAGCAGCGCTAACAACAGCCTTGTTATTCTGTAGTCAACAGATTTCTTTTTAAGGACAAAAGCATCTGACTGTCAACTGGTGGCGCTGATCCTCTGACATGTGCACTAACATAATTAGACATAAATAGCTCCTGTGTCAACAGGCTGTGTAACTGGATACATCCATTAGAATAGTTCACATGCTCAAAGACAATATATGATACAGAGAAGAAACTACACAGATGGATCAAAAATGTGCTAAAGAAAGTTCATTTCTAGAGAGAAAAAAAAGTAGATGTTTCTATTTTTCTGCCACTAGGTTCTGCAAAACAGAAAAGAGAAAACAATTACATGACTGTCATGCAGATTAGGGGCCAGACAAAATAACACACACAACTAATCCGCAGACAACCCACTCAATTCACAAAGCCTTACTCCTCTCACAAATTTCAGCTGTAAGAAATGAGAAAATTAGAAAATAATTAGAAACTGAAATTCAGACAAAATCACTACACTGACAAATTCATCTTGTTCTTGCTCCGATTTTATTTATGACATGAGCCCACATTCCAAGTAGACCTTATATGTAGAAGCATGCTGTCAAACCTGAAACATGAGAACAGAATAAAACAGCCTGATGGGACGTCAGATACACAGAAATGCATACAATGTGTACCGTACATCATAGCGTGTACACTGACTGGATCCAGTGTATTTCCTGGACAAAGTGATTAGTCAAACAAGACTTTACTTTGAGTTTATTTACATCTTCCACATCCCATTAGTAATTGGGCTGTGGCCTTTGAACGTTTGGAGTTACCTGGAAGACAATACAAAAACCTAACATAAACCAGCTAAAGGGGAAATATTTGGTCTCAACAAAAAATGTAAGTCACTTAGACACATTTACACAGATTTAAAGTATTGAAAGTCACAAATTGTGTCTTCAACAAAGCAAGATATGATAGAAAATACAAAAACAAATATTCAGATACAGTATTTGCAATGTTGTCCTGTTGTTTTCCATCAGCATCCAGTTTTCCACAGATGACTTGGGAGTCACAGTGACACTCAAAAATAACTCTGGATCATCTCCTGTTCAGAATTACTCCACTCCTTTCATGAACTCCAAGAATTCTGTAAAATAAGAAAGGTTTGGTTAGAAAACAGCTCCTCCTCCACCACAGGGCAAGATCATTCATAAGTCACTGTTCATAAACAAAGTATTGTCAGGTGCTTTACTGGTCAATGACTGGACAACTTTTCTTTGTCTCGTTTTGAAGGGAAACCCTATATTCTGCCATTTCTTTAAGTTGATAATTAACTGATTTAGTAATACATTTGATGTAGATTTTAATACATAGGTCTGAGCCCAAAATGCCTATTAGGTTTCTTGTATGCTCTGTGATTTTTTAGCCTCACTGATTCTAGCTGACTGCTGTAAAATTGTACTTATCAGTTAAGATATCATAAGAGATATTCTAGGGGGCACAAATAAATGTTGGATGAAAGTGGTCTGAGAACGGAGCCTTGATGGAGCCTTTGTTTACTTAGGTGTATAATTACCAAATAACATAAAGTAGACCCAGTCTGCCTAATAGGATCTGAACCAATCAAGCACAGTACCAGACAAACCCACTGCACATTATTGCTGTCAAAAAAAGATTTGTAGACGTCTTTAGTGGCATTTTTTAATATTACGCTTCTTTGTTTTTAGAAGCTTAAACCCCTCACCATCGTAGTCAATTTTGCCATCATTGTTCCTGTCCCCATCTTTCATCAACTCTTCGATATCATCCTCAGTGATCGCTTCTCCTGTGGATTCCAGCATCATTTTCAGCTCATCCAGGTCGATGTAACCATCTGCATTTCTGCACAATCAAAGCAGTGCAGTTAATGTTGTGTTTACTAAAAATCTACAAAAAGCTTTACAGGTGCCATTAAAGGAAAATATAGTAATGTGAACATTCATATATGAGGGCTCAAAATTCTGTGAAACCATTGCTGATGGGTGTAAGGGGTGGCATGTTGGTTCTTTGATGCTCCGATGAGGTGTCTGGCATATATGCTAGCGGTTGTTAGAAATACTCAGAGCTGTCAAAAACAATTAGGGAGCAAACTACATGCAGTTCTCTGCAGAGCTACTTGGCATTTTGTCAGAGCTCATAATTTGCACATGGGGAGCATACTTTGCTGGAACCACACTAAAAAGCAATTTAATAATTAGACTGTGGTAGTTTTGAGATGAAAGCATCCACTTGTTAAAGATAATTTCCCTCGCCTGTTAGTCAGATAATACAAAGATTGCACAAGTTAACTGCTTTTAGTGGATTCATTTTTAATTGATGGATGTAGGGTTTATGAAAAAAAAAAACCTACTTGTCAAACATCCTAAAGAGCTCTGCGAGCTCTTCTTCTGTCTTCCCTTTGCTGTCGTCCTTCATGCATCTTACCATCATAACCAAGAACTCATCAAAGTCCACTGTGCCGCTCCCTGCGCACAAACATTTCAGAGCATCTTTTCAGAGCTGATTTTCATATTTTCAAAAATATTTGACTCAAGAAACCTGTAGTTCATAATGCCAAACAGAAATTTTTGCGACATTTAAATGTCATCTATATTTGTTATCTGAGAACATGTCAAAATATATACTGCATGCTAAACATTTCTAAAGCAAATACAAAATGTTATTCTCTGTCTTTGATCATTACATCACATGGAAAATTAGAAATGACTTTTGCATCATTTGATACACAATTCCCCTTTAATCCAGTCTGACACATCCTGATGTCTTTACGAGCTCTGACTGGCATTTGACATTAAGTACAGAGGGCCTGACTGATGCTTAGATGCACAGCAGGATGGACCTGGTCACCGATCTATGGGTATGAAGAGGTCAATCATTCATTTGCCTATTTGATTTACCATCTTCATCCACCTCATCTATCATCTCCTGCAGCTCCTCTGGCGTGGGGTTCTGACCGAGCATCCTCATAACCTTCCCCAGCTCCTTGGTGCTGATGCAGCCGTCCTCTGCGTCTTGCACAAAGATGTCGAAGGCGGCCTTGAACTCTGCAACATCACAACGGTACACAAAAAGTTTTTAAAAGTAAATTCAGTCAGTAGCCTACATGCTCATTTAGCTATGCTTTTTTAATAAGCAGGAATGTCACAAAAAATGCCCTGATAAAATATCTAGTTTAAAGACTACTGGTGGCTGCCCTTAGTGGTATTCTATAGGATTGTTTATTTGCATGATAAAATTTTACAGATTTATTAGTGATGTAGAGCTACTAAACACCAACAATCAAACAGGTTGGAAAAGAAATGTTTGGAGAACCACTTGTTTAAACTGAAGAGGAAAAAAGTAAATTAGAAACAAGACTTAATAGCCAATTAACCTGAGGTTCATTTACCTCTGAAGTTGCAACCTGGATCTGGGAATGTCACTTTTATCGGTTCCTGTTCCACGTTTGAAAAGCAGTAAAACTTTCAAACTATGCTCTGCATGCAGACTAACTACTATTAGCAATACAAGCTATTAACAATGAATTGCTTTGCATCTTATACTTTCAAACTGTGCAAAAACACGTCCACTAGAGAGGGTGGTAGATTCATGTGTGTGAAAAAGTTACGATAAAAATCTCTGAAAGTGCAAAAAAAAAAACTTTTTTTGCAACAATCACAAGCCATGCAAGGCAGCCTTATAGAGGTAAGAAACTATTATCCCACTATAAATCCCCTTCAAGGGACCTTTCTGTTAATCGTTCCAATTTTGAACTTTAAAATGTAAACTTCTGAGTTAAAACTGAGTAAATATTTAAATTGCATCCTTCAACCACTTGTGATGGTAAAAAAGGGAATGCCCTTATGTATTTTATTTGTTTTGCTTTATGGGCTGCCTGGTAGCGCAATTGGTAGCATTGCTGCCTTGTAGCAAAAAGGTCCTAGGTTCAACTCCCAGCTGGGGTTCTTTCTGCATGGAGTTTGCATGGGTTTTCTCTGGGTACTCTGGCTTTCTCCCACAGTCCAAAAACATGACTGTTAGGTTCATTGGCCTCTATAAATCCTTTTCTTTGATTTGAGGTAATCATAATACAATTGACTGACATAGTCCAAGTTCTGTTTTACTGCTGTCCTAATTATGTATGACAATGGTGGTATATGCAAAACTTATGTTCTATGAAAAGCTGGAGAACCACTGCTGTAATAACACAATTCACTTAATAAACAATTTACGCACCATTTTTCTGTTCATCTGTCAGCTGTTCAACCTGTAAAAGATAAAACAATTAAAATAATGAACCATTTAAATGCCCTGAACAAAATCAGTGGGGTCTTCCCTGTTTCAGGTTGCCAAATAGTAACATTTTAATATAGTCAATGTGAAAGTGCCTTAGTTTTTGGAATGTGAACTTGAAATCCTCTACAAATGTACACCAGCCCTCAGGCTATTTTAATGACGTATGTTTTGCTAACTATTCGGTAAAAAGATGTGTTCAGCAGACTCGACCACCACTGGTTAAACCACAAATGTGGCAGGTAATTGGACTATTTTACACCTGACCATAATCAGCTGGACAGAAACTAATAATTGTTTCTTTTTGCCAGCCAGTGAACAAACAATACCAAATGCATGCGCTCTTTGGAGTTGAAGTTATTACTGAGGGAAGAAGACTCAGTTAACTATTTTCAGCATCACTTTGGTGTTTAAAAGTGAAGTAACAGGAAGCTTTAAGGTGTCAGAAGCTTCTTGAAAGCAAGGTGTGCTTTTTATTGAGGCCTGCTAGTGGTTCATTCAAGCTGCTACCACAAGGAGAGAGACTTCAGCAGACAACAAAGAAGCTTAACATATTACAGCAAACTGTCTCTGTTTTATCTTTCCATTCAATCTCTTCGAAGTTTCTGCACTAGGAAATGTTGCCAGTATTTTAAAAATCTAACCATTAAGGTAAGAGTTAAAAATGCCAACATAGCTGACCTTAGTAATTGTAATTGTCATAATACCTAATAAAAGATGTTAAAGACAATGTGTAATCTCAACTTTGTAAAATTTGTCTTTTTTTTTATATCAAATAAATCCTGTTTAAATGCGGAGTTAAGTGACACCGCTAGCTCTCTCCCAAACACTAATTGATGCCCTCTTGTCCTAAAATAAAACGTTATTGATTGATCAGGACAAAGAGGCTTCTTGTATAATATTGCAACACGAATGAAAAACTGACACTGATAACAAATAACAGCAAATCAGAGTTTTTTTCGCTGAAACATTTAGTTGGAAACCACTGTTAATTTTAAAAAGAAACTGAATATATTGTGATGAACATTACATTGTTAGATTTACAAAAACTTAGTAAATTATAATTTCTGCCTTTTAAAGGAAATACGCAGTAATTTATTTGTCTGTAGATTTTCGTTGATGCAGACAGAGAATTTTCTGACAACCCGCTGTTTTAAATTTAATTCAAACATGTCAATTCTAAGATAGTTCAATTTAAAAGTTGAAAAAGTATTTTGTTGTCATTATAGCTTTTAGACAATTCGGTGTTGGAAGGTTAGAGCTTTCCAGGAATTACAAATAAACACAACATGGTCCGGAACCACACATAAAGTGTGTTAAATTAACATAGCGGTGGAAATGACCCAACAATGGAGCAGTAATCCAGCAAAGGCTACAACGAAAGAGGGAGACAGCTGCTCATCATGGAGTTATCATTTGTTGTCTGCTGTAAATTAAGTAGCCATACATTCAGACACAGTCTTCTAAACAAACACAGTCCTCAAGTGATGATATATGAAAAGATCTATCCAAATTAACACACAGAATGCATTCCTGTGTGCTTTTACTGTCTCAGATGGCCTGGTCAGCTAGGATGTGAGCAGACAGGGCAGCCAGGCCCACAGTCCTGCAGGAGGGGCTGGACAGATAACAGCACAGCGTTCAGGATCACAGATAATGCTGGAATCCGGCAGAGGAGGGGTTTATCTAAACCAGAAGGCCCTCTCTGGCACCAGAGCACTAAGAAGCAGAAGCATCGGAGCAACTTGCCAAAATTAGTGATGAGAAGCATGACTGGTCCATTTGAAGTCAAGAATGAAGCAGCAGAGTGATGGCCGGTAATGTGTCGTCACTCATTGACCCCAATAAGTGGCTCCCAAGTCTAATATGGTTAAAGATCCACAGACATGTTTGATACCAGCCTGTGGTGGGAGGGATGCACTGATCAGGCCATATCAACAGACGTTTTCGGGACTCAAATAGCATCAGCTAAGCAAAAAGATATGAGATGTTTTCAGCTTATTAACAATCACAAACTAATCTATCTACTCACTACATATAAATGTTAAGGGTGGTGATTTATAAGAAAATAACTCTCCTCCCAGATTAGTTCTCAGTGAGTTTTGGGGACCATCCAACAAAACCAAATCACCTCATCAGAAGGACTTGACTGTATACACATATGAGCTGAGTAGGAGAACATACCGCTGCTTTGTAGATGTCATTCATGTTGGCGGCTCGTCTGTTACTGGTCCTGACAGTGTCCTGGCACAAAGGACGGAGGAAGAGTCCAGCTCAGGGCAGGACTCCGGTCTAATCCTGGGAGGGTTTTATAGCCGGAGCCTGGCACTGTCTGCCCCTCCCTGGACAAAGCAGCCTCCCCTCGGTTAGAGCCTCTAATGTGTGTGTACACAAACGTGTGCCGATGTGTACGTGTGTGCGCGTGCATCACTGGGCCAATCTGTCACAATCACCTGGCTCAGATAAAAATGCAGCAGCTCTTAGGGGACACACTATGGAATGGAATGAATCTGAGGAGAGCAGAGAGGCCATGCATGGGGAGCTCTAATCTCCAGGGAGAGGGGCTATAGAGACACTCAACATTCCTCCAGACATGAGTGAGTTTGAAAGAAATTGTGTATGTGGGTGCATGCAGACGTTTTCAGACCATGACATGAGAGTATTAATGTTCTGTGGAGTCATACAGAAATGTAGGTAGTAATACTGGGCTTCAAAGAACCTTCCAATTCATGATCATAGCACGATTAAAATGCATGCAGGGGCAGATCTAGCTTTGGTAAACACTTTCAAATTAAGTTAAACTGCTTCTTCTTTTGAAGATATTTACATTCAAAAAGCATTGTTGAAGGCTATTTACCTATGAGTTCTAAATCAGAGACATTCTCGTGGTTTCTGAAAAGGAACAGATAGAAAACAGGCTAATTTAAAGGATATATTTACAACAGTGAAATGAATGGAATCTACTCTATGGTAAGAAACATTTTATGGCACACTAATTTAATTAAAGAAGGAAGCTGAATTTTATTAAAAAGTTAAATAAAGGAACCTTAGGTGTTTTAGTTTTAAGTTTCCTTCATGTCTCTGTTTTCTTAATTTCCCTGTTGTTTATGTTCTGTAGTTGTTGCCACTTTTTGCTTCCCTTTGTGTATTAATTCTTAGTTCATTCTCACATTCTTGGTACTTTTTATTCTGTTGGAGTTTTCCACTGGGTTTCTTTGTATCTCTGTTCAGATCCTGCTGGTTTCCCTCCTCCCTTCTGTGCCCTCTGCCTTTATTCTTCTCAGCTGTTCCTCATTTTCACCTGATTACTCCCACCTGTTTGGCCATGCCTTTCTCCACTCTCCCCCCCCCCCCCCTCTCTCGTATATAAACTATCTGGTTGTCATTGTGTTTAACTGGCTTCTTCCGTCGTACTGCCTCATTCTCCATTTCACAGTTTTGTCTCCTGTGTTTTGTGCCTTGTTTTCTCCAACTGTAAGTTCCTTTTCATTATTATTAAAGAACTCTGCTGACAGTTCATCGCTGGGCTTGGGTCCTGCCTTAACGACTTCCATGACAAGATTATAGACAATTTGTATATATCTTTACTGAAATGTTATGACCAACCTATATTCAGGCTGGATTTTAACTATGCATCTGCATTGACAAATCCATTCAAATGGACATTCATATTGATGGGCATAATGGTTTGTTTTTCTCTGAAGAGATATGTTGATTGCTACATGATTTTTCACAGGTGCATCTCAATAAATTAGAATATAATGGAAAAATCTTTTTTTTTTTTTTTTTTTTTTTTTTTTTGTGCTGCACGGTGGTGCAGTTGGTAGCACTGTTGCCTTGCAGCAAGAAGGTCCTGGGTTCGATTCCCGGCCGGGGGTCTTTCTGCATGGAGTTTGCGTGTTCTCCCCGTGCATGCGTGGGTTCTCACCGGGTCCTCCGGCTTCCTCCCACAGTCCAAAAACATGCCTGTAAGGTTAATTGCCCTTAGATGTATGAATGAGTGTGTGTATGGATGTATGTGTGTTGCCCTGCGATGGACTGGCGACCTGTCCAGGGTGTACCCCGCCTCTCGCCCATAGACTGCTGGAGATGGGCACCAGCTCCCCCGCGACCCACTATGGAATGAGCGGTAGAAACTGACTGACTGACTGAAAAATTTTTTCCTTCCAGTCAACTTTCCATACATATGCTTGGATACAGAAGTCTGGGAACAACCAGCTTCAGTAGCATCGACCTATTGTGGCTTACCCTCGTTGTGAGGGTGTCAATGACTGTCCTCTGGACATCAGTCCAGTCAGCAGTCTTCTGCATGATCGGGCATGACATGATATTTCTATTTCATTATTACATTATGTAATATATTCAGATTTTCTGAGAACATAGAGTTTGGATTTAATTGGCTGTAAACAATAATAATCAAAATTGCCAGAAATACAAGACTGAAATGATTGTTATTTGCATAATTACTTTATATTAAATGAATTTGGATTTTTCATGAAAGTTTAACTTTCAAGGATGAACTTAGAGATATTTAGTAACAGTAAGATGTTTCTTGCATGTACAGCCTGTTTCACCCCAAAGGATCTCAAGGAGATCAAGATCTGGGCTTAGACTCAGCCCAGGACTTTCCATTTCTTAATTCTCAGTCAGTCTTTGGTGGATTTACTGGTGTGCTTTGGTTGATGTTGGAGGATGGATTTCTACTGTTACTTATTTTGCTGTTGTTGTTTTTACAGATGATCTCACATATTCCTGAAGCCCTTTGATAGAATCCATGGTGAATTCTTTATTGTTAATCTGCTAAGGTAATGTTGCAGTAAGGCATTCCTAAACCATGACATTCTCGCCTCTATGCTTCAGTTTGTTTGAGATGCTCTTCCAATCTCACCATGGTCTTCACTCTCATTTTAACGATCAGGCGCACACCAAAGTAAATGTCTGAGGTTCATACAAGCAAACATCTTTTAAAACCCTAAGAAATGCTGTTCTAATTTTGTGCTGCTGAAGTGATACAACTATGTGTGCTTTTAATCATTTTACAGTGCGTGGAAATAAATGTAGGGGTGTCCTAATTTCTTCCTCCCCAGAAAATTGCATTTTAAATATTACATTTTATGAGACGTTTTAATACTTTTTTTTTTCTTAATTATTTGGTAGGTTTGCCTGAATTGTTCTGTGTTTTTAACAGTATTATTAAGAATCCACGTGTCAAATAAAAGCACAAAGGTTTGCCATTTTTCACATGCCAGGGATTTTTTTTAATCAAGTGCAACACAGGGATGGTCAGCAGAGGGCGCTGTTCGCTACCTAGAAACTACATTGAATAGCTTGAAAGTGTTGCCTTCGGATATCCAGTTTATCAATAGTGAGGTAGGTGAGAAATCTGGGTCAAACAAACCAAACACTTGCAGAGACATTCAAATGAAATTGCATTCACCGCAAGGCTCTGCTGCCTTGTTTTTTCCACATTCTTCTCAAACAAGGTCATCTCAATCACTTGACAGTGTGATTCTTATTCACGTTCAAACACGTGTTCTCGAAAGAAAAATGCTTCCACACACACACACACACACACGCATAGTGCATGCTGTGGCAGGCATTTTAAGTGACGAGTGATCATGCAGGTTTATAATGGGATGCTAATGGGGACTGGCACAGCTTACAAGCATCGTGCAGCCAGTCAGAGGGAGAGACATCAAGCTCACACTGAACAACATACATGTCCTACTCGTGCAGAGAAAGGAGCAGGTCTCATGACAAAGACCCCTGCATCAGTGCATGTCAGTCACGGGCACAAGTTACTGCTCGCATGGGAAAAACAGACAGGCAGTGGGTGAGGTGGTGAGCAAAGGGGAGGGGAGGGCTTGCAGGGATCTGAAACTATTTGTGCCATATGTCATGATTTCACACTAAGGACACACTGCACTGCACTGCAAGCTGCTGTTCGAATTTAGAGAAGTGAATCATCATCAATGGCATCGAATCAGTCACCTGAAACTCAAAGCATACTGATGAGTCCACACGGTCAGCCGGGCAAATTCATTTTTGGAGAGCTGAGCGCAGTCTGGAGGATGTCAAGAGAGACGGGCAGCTCTGCTGGTGAGGAGGGGAGGAGGTTACCGGATTCCTAATGTAAAGCTTTGTGGAGCCTGTTCTGCACATGCACTCCAACACACACATGACGTGGAGCCCGAAGATTGGCACGCAGATCAAAGAAAGCATATGGATTGCTGTTTCATTGGAGCCCATCACCAATTTCCTCTTACAGGAGAAGACTGACGAAAGCGCCAGCCATCTCCTCCACACAGCGCAATCAGACAGCGCATCTCAAATCCACAATTCACCGCACACCGCTTTTCGAGGGGTTGCCATAGAAACTCTGCCGGGTAGTAGCGGGCAGAAAATGAGAGGAGATGAACGGGGCTATTTCCCCCTCCGCCTCCCTCCCTGCTTCGCTGCCACTACATTTTGTTCTCAGATTGACTATATTATTTTCCATTCTTCGACTGTTTTTTTTTTTTTTTTTTTTGCATACGTACACAATAATGCAAACAGTTGAGGAGTTGACTGTCACTTATGGATTTATAATGACATTTTACATCTCTTTTTCTGCTCATGTTTCCTATTAATTTCGAGAAGCATTTTTTTGGCTTCAGAAGCATGATATTGTGTTCGTTATCTGACTGCATGGGTTTCTACCATAACCTATTTTTTTATGCAGAGAACTATAGATTTAAAGTGTGAAACATGTCAAACTGCATCTCACGTTGACTGTATTAATCAGCAGTACTACATTTATGAAAATCTACTGCACTGCACAGCACCCATCATGCCAATTTAAATGGTCATGTGATGTAATGATTGGGTTGACATGCAGCTGAGCTTGAAGCTCCTCTCTTCTCCTCCCCTCTGTGTCCTCACCTTCTTGATTGCTATGGATGGGGGTGCTGGCTAAGGGGGAGGGGGGTGAACCTGTCAGCATCTCTTTCTTTCTCTTTCTTTTTTTCTCTCTTCTCTGTCTCTCCTTTCCTCTCTGTCGTTCTGTTCTCCTCTTTTTCTGCCTCCTTTCATTGATGACCAACCTGTCAGCAGCTCCTGTTGTGACAGGCTGAGAGTCACCTGCATGTGACTGGATGATACAGTCTTCTTTTCAGAGCACCTGTCTCTTTACAATCAGGGTTTTTTTTTGCAAAAAAATCTGTATTTTATAATCTGTATTTTCCAGCAGCGGCAATGTCTTACCCAAATTTATGGATTTGCCTTTGGACACGAGGGAGAGAGATTTCTTCACTTTGCTTCACTGACCTCAGTGGTTCCTCTTTGAAACTCTTCTTTTGCTTAGGCATTTGGCTGTGTTACACAGTGTTCCTTAAATCAGGGTTCCAATGAGCCAGTGGCCATATTAGCTCCAGCATACATACAGTCATGCACTAACTTTCAGCCAAGGGGCTGCAACATTTTCCAGTCCACTGGACCACCAAGTGACCTACCACCCTCCCTGTCTCCCCTGATTCACCCCTCCCATTCTCTAAAATAGTGTACGAGATGCCCGGCAAAGATTTGTTCTCAGATATATGGCAGATTAGGTTCCTTTCTAGCTAAAAGGAAATGGTGTTACTGTTACATGACAAGGGTTTGTTTTGCAATCGGCCAAAGTTTGGCAAAATGTTGAAAAAATCTGGCTGTTGTATATTTTCATTTTTAATTGTGGGATCCTCTTTTTCTGAATCAGCAAAAAAAAAAAAAAACTGGTAAACATTGCACAATAATTTAAAGCAGTGTTGTTGTTGTATCAAGTTATAGTTACTATACTTTTACTAATAAATCACTGAGAGAGTGGACAAATGATAAGCAAACATCCACTGTCAACATCACCTCAGTCCAGAGGTTGGATGTCAGTGTGGTCCTCCTAATTATTTGGGAGCTTTCAGACCTCATTGTTCAGTTGCCATCATCAAGGTATGCCAAGGTTTTAAAAAAGTAAACGTTTTAATAACACACAAAAATTCCATAATTACTATTCACACAATTTAAATCTTTGCCACCCCTCCTCCATTTATTGCTGCATACTACAAGAACGTGCTGACTGGCTGAAAGTAGGTGATTTCACACTTTTCCCGTGCTTACAAGAAAGATACATTTGGCTGGAAATATTTCCACACCTAAAAATATAATCATGCTGTGGACACTTTAGAAGTTTTAAATTTTTTAACAAATACAGTTGGTAAGCAAAGGAGAAACTATTAACTGAAACATAATTAATTTCAGCCTGCAGTCCAACTTTTCTTTCCTTTCCTTTATGACGCCACTGCAATGCACTTTTTAATGTTATTGCCAATGCAATGTACTTAATCCATCATGTAAAGCACTTTGAATTGTCTTGTTGCTGAAATGTGCTGTACAAACTTGCCTAAGGCAAGGCAAGTTTGTTAAGGAGCCAACTGCAGGCTTGCTACCCTTGCAGATAGCTTGACTAATTTAAAAAGTATTTCTTGTAATAAGCACTTGAAAACAACTACTAAGTTTAATAGGTTTTTATTTCATATTTTAGCTTAAGTCTATGTTTCAAAATCAAGGTATCAATAAATTGGTATAGATGGGATAAAATTATTGTATCTGTATGTATCAATGTGTAAGTTTTCTAGGAGCAGAGGGGACATTGTTACTTTTCTGTTTTAATTTAATATAATGTCAGCCATTTTTATTTTGGATTTTTGTGCAAATATTGTGATACAGAGAAACTGAGGTATTTTTACTCAAGGTTATCATACCATGAGAATCTTATATCAGCTCATGACTAGGCCACACTATATAGAGTGACCTTATGGGATCTCAGAGCTTTATTACTCCATTACCACTTCGTATGCCCTCATCTAACAAACAAAACAGGAATACATTTTTAAATACATAATATAGCAAATAAAGCAAAGTTTGTAGAATAATACAAAGAGAAAACATGCAATAAACATTCCAAGTAAATGGAAAACACTCTATACCTGTTGTGATGGTCTTTTATTACAACACTGAAACATAATAATAATGATAACAAGTAGCAGTAGTAGTAATATGTACCATTTTTCCTTTCAGTTTAGTGAGAAAGAGCCCTTTGTTCTAAATGGTAAAATTGCAGTTCATAGGTTTTTGCATTCTGCAATTTATTTTTAAATATTTAAAGTTTTGAAAGCCCCTCAAAAAATGTTCTCAACCATTTTTGCTATTAATAATAGAATATCATACGTATATCATTCAACCTTGTTGAGTTGATCCTGAATAACAAAAATGAAAATAATTTTGAGGTATATACAGGGGTTGGACAATGAAACTGAAACATCTGGTTTAAGACCACAATAATTTATTAGTATGGTGTAGGGCCTCCTTTTGCGGCCAATACAGCGTCAATTCATCTTGGGAATGACATATACAAGTCCTGCACAGTGGTCAGAGGGATTTTAAGCCATTGTTCTTGCAGGATAGTGGACAGGTCACTACGTGATACTGGTGGAAGAAAACGTTTTCTGACTCGCTCCTCCAAAACATCCCAAAGGGGCTCAATAATATATAGATCTGGTGACTGTGCAGGCCATGGGAAATGTTCAACTTCACTTTCATGTTCATCAAACCAATCTTTCTCTAGTCTTTCTGTGTGTATTGGTGCACCGCCTTCAGGATACAATGTTTGAACCATTGGATGCACATGGTCCTCAAGAATGGTTCGGTAGTCCTTGGCAGTGACGCGCCCATCTAGCACAAGTATTGGGCCAAGGGAATGCCATGATATGGCAGCCCAAACCATCACTGATCCACCCCCATGCTTCACTCTGGGCATGCAACAGTCTGGGTGGTACGCTTCTTTGGGGCTTCTCCACACCGTAACTCTCCTGGATGTGGGGAAAACAGTAAAGGTGGACTCAAATCTTGTCCACAGCCCAAGATTTGCGCTCCTTGCATCATTGAAACCGATGTTTGGCATTGGCATGAGTGACCAAAGGTTTGGCTATAGCAGCCCGGCCGTGTATATTGACCCTGTGGAGCTCCTGACAGACAGTTCTGGTGGAAACAGGAGAGTTGAGGTGCACATTTAATTCTGCCGTGATTTGGGCAGCCGTGGTTTTATGTTTTTTGAATACAATCTGGGTTAGCACCCGAACATCCCTTTCAGACAGCTTCCTCTTGCGTCCACAGTTAATCCTGTTGGATGTGGTTCGTCCTTCTTGGTGGTATGCTGACATTATCCTGGATACCGTGGCTCTTGATACATCACAAAGACTTGCTGTCTTGGTCACAGATGCGCCAGCAAGACGTGCACCAATAATTTGTCCTCTTTTGAACTCTGGTATGTCACCCATAATGTTGTGTGCATTTCAATATTTTGAGCAAAACTGTGCTCTTACCCTGCTAATTGAACCTTCACACTCTGCTCTTACTGGTGCAATGTGCAATCAATGAAGACTGGCTACCAGGCTGGTCCAATTTAGCCATGAAACCTCCCACACTAAAATGACAGGTGTTTCAGTTTCATTGTCCAACCCCTGTACTCTGTCTGAACACTACACATTTGTTTACACTTCTGCATTAGTAACAAATATAAAGTGTTGTCTCTCTTTGTTGTCTCTGTCTTATAACATGCATACATTTTGTACTTTTCACAGTAGCTGCCTTCACCTCTTCCCCTTGAATTGCTGCTGTCTAAAAAGTAATCTGGGCCCTCGGGGTGTCGGACAATGTCTGAGATTTTCCCAAGTGAAATGAACAGTAGTGCAGCTTCAGAATTATTTAATCTAACAATTGGCTCTAGTGAGAATGGGTTGCAAGGGATTGAAAGTCAGAACCATCCTCATTGTTACTGCAACAGTTTTAGTATGCCCGCTATATTTCTGGGCAAAGTAACGACTGAAATATTATTTATTTTGTAAGAGTCTTGATGACAGGGTAGAAAAAAAAATCCCCCCTAAGGGAAGTAAAATGCATTCAATGGTATAGATAAATACTAAATATGAAAATTATATTTTACCTTTAATAAATAGATTAGACAGAGACATTGCACATCTTAAAATTACATGCACAATTATTTTCATATATATTTCAGACCACAATTTTTTGGATTTATTTTACCTGACAGGCCTTCAATTGTACAATAAAACAATACAGAAAATCAAGCCCTCTTATTTATCCACAGGGGACAGGGCTAAGCCTAAAAAAACTCCAGATCTTTACTCTCTGATATTAAGATCCAGAAGAATAGATTTATTTATTTTACAGTTCATCAAAATGTTCTGGAATGAATGCTCTCCGGAGGCTCATCCACACGACAAATCAGCCTGAAATGCACTGGTCCCACATACAGTGTTTCTACATAATTCTCTCTGCTGTTTCTCATTCAAACATACTCACGCAAACTGTCACAAATGCACATTAATGTGCATTAATGTCTCAGAATACCCTCATGTTTTTCTGTGTTATACAAGCTTGCAGAGAGCATGGGCTAATGGATGAAAAAAGAACACCTATGCATCAGCTTGCATAGCTGAATTCCAGCCTTGGGCCTATAGGCAGCAGTGAAGTGTGCTATGATTTGGCAAGGCCAATGATGAGAAGCACTGTAAATATCCAGCTGTCATGTGACTCATTTTGTGGCCTCAAGGCACAAATGGAAGGTCAATGTTTCATGAAGCTGTTGCCAACAACTAAATTAAGTGACTTGTACGTTTGTTCCTTTGGATCAAATACAGGTCCTTCTCAAAATATTAGCATATTGTGATAAAGTTCATTATTTTCCATAATGTAATGATGAAAATTTAACATTCATATATTTTAGATTCATTGCACACTAACTGAAATATTTCAGGTCTTTTATTGTCTTAATACGGATGATTTTGGCATACAGCTCATGAAAACCCCAAATTCCTATCTCACAAAATTAGCATATTTAATCCGACCAATAAAAGAAAAGTGTTTTTAATACAAAAAACATCAACCTTCAAATAATCATGTACAGTTATGCACTCAATACTTGGTCGGGAATCCTTTTGCAGAAATGACTGCTTCAATGCGGCGTGGCATGGAGGCAATCAGCCTGTGGCACTGCTGAGGTCTTATGGAGGCCCAGGATGCTTCGACAGCGGCCTTTAGCTCATCCAGAGTGTTGGGTCTTGAGTCTCTCAACGTTCTCTTCACAATATCCCACAGATTCTCTATGGGGTTCAGGTCAGAGAGTTGGCAGGCCAATTGAGCACAGTGATACCATGGTCAGTAAACCATTTACCAGTGGTTTTGGCACTGTGAGCAGGTGCCAGGTCGTGCTGAAAAATGAAATCTTCATCTCCATAAAGCTTTTCAGCAGATGGAAGCATGAAGTGCTCCAAAATCTCCTGATAGCTAGCTGCATTGACCCTGCCCTTGATAAAACACAGTGGACCAACACCAGCAGCTGAAACGGCACCCCTGACCATCACTGACTGTGGGTACTTGACACTGGACTTCTGGCATTTTGGCGTTTCCTTCTCCCCAGTCTTCCTCCAGACTCTGGCACCTTGATTTCCGAATGACATGCAGAATTTGCTTTCATCCGAAAAAAGTACTTTGGACCACTGAGCAACAGTCCAGTGCTGCTTCTCTGTAGCCCAGGTCAGGCGCTTCTGCCGCTGTTTCTGGTTCAAAAGTGGCTTGACCTGGGGAATGCGGCACCTGTAGCCCATTTCCTGCACATGCCTGTGCACAGTGGCTCTGGATGTTTCTACTCCAGACTCAGTCCACTGCTTCCGCAGGTCCTCCAAGGTCTGGAATCGGCCCTTCTCCACAATCTTCCTCAGGGTCCGGTCACCTCTTCTCGTTGTGCAGCGTTTTCTGCCACACTTTTTCCTTCCCACAGACTTCCCACTGAGGTGCCTTGATACAGCACTCTGGGAACAGCCTATTCGTTCAGAAATGTCTTTCTGTGTCTTACCCTCTTGCTTGAGGGTGTCAATAGTGGCCTTCGGGACAGCGGTCAGGTCGGCAGTCTTACCCATGATTGGGGTTTTGAGTGATGAACCAGGCTGGGAGTTTTAAAGGCCTCAGGAATCTTTTGCAGGTGTTTAGAGTTAACTCGTTGATTCAGATGATTAGGTTCATAGCTCGTTTAGAGACCCTTTTAATGATATGCTAATTTTGTGAGATAGGAATTTTGGGTTTTCATGAGCTGTATGCCAAAATCATCCGTATTAAGACAATAAAAGACCTGAAATATTTCAGTTAGTGTGCAATGAATCTAAAATATATGAATGTTAAATTTTCATCATTACATTATGGAAAATAATGAACTTTATCACAATATGCTAATATTTTGAGAAGGACCTGTAAATACGTTAGATGTACAGCAAAACTCTTCTTACACTCTGTACCAATCATTTACATTTCCATAAAAACACACAGAAAGCATGTATAGACAACACAAGCTCATTTAACAGATCTTGATGTTTACGCACCACAACACACACACACACACACACACACACACACACACACACACACTCTTGTTTTGCTATATGTAGTGAGGACCATGTGTTGACTCCCATTGACTTCCATTGATTTTCAGTCATTTTCAACCCTTTCTATGCCCTAACCCTGACAATAACCCTAAACCTAACCATTACCAGTGCTTACCTAACCCTAACCTTAACCTAAACTCAATTCACACCTTAGTCCTAAACCTAACCGTTAGCAAAATAGGTCGTGAGGACCAGCAAAATGTCCTCACTTTGGTACAAACGGTCCTCAATTTGATGGTGAAACCGGGAAAATGGCTCTCACTGTGATGCCAAGACAGGAACACACACACACACACACACACACACACACTAAAAGGTGTGAATCACAACCTCTGGATTCTTCCTCATGCAAGTCATGTCTGACACTGAAGGCAGGCGGTGTATTCACACATCTCCATCATCTTTCATTAAGCTAGTTGTGATCCGTGTTCGTTTATCCCGACACAGTGCCAAAGGTTCAAATCATGGATTGACTTCATAAGTTTTAGCCAACAAAGAAATCAAAAAGGCAATTTTGGATTTTTGCCTCTTTTCTGGTCCATTTTGCCATTATTTTGAAATCCATCCATACAAAAATTAACTAGATGTTTGTGCTTTAACAAATAAAAATGCATAAAAAGTTTAGTGAAATGTAAAAAATAATTCTGTTGAATTAATCCATCCCTATTTTTAATTAAAACAAACACTATCATAAATCAATGACAAGGAACAAAACCCTTTATTTTTTAAGTTTCCAAACCAAAAATAGCATCGCAACTGTTACATACAGCAGTAGCAGCATGTTGTGCAGGTATTTTGCTGCAGGAGGGCATTTTGCACAGGTGGCATCATGAGGCAAGAGCAATAAAATATTGAAGCAACACAATAGCCAGATAGTTAAAGCTTTTGGGTTAACCCCAAATGTCTGATGGTCATGAGCATACTGCCAAATTAGGAACAAAGTGGCAAAAGAAGAGTAAGATCAATGTTAGTCCTGATCTCAGTTCCAAGTAAAATTTGTGAGCGCACATGAAAACGTGACTCAGTTACAATGATTCTGTCAGGAGGAATGGGCCACATTTCTGCCAAACTATTGTGTGGAGCTTGTGGAATGATACCCAAAACATTCACCCGAAGTAATTCAGTTTAAAGGAACATTCTACTGTACTAAATACTATGTGTAAACTTCTGACTTCGAAGAAAATAACATAAACAGTGTATTTTCTCTTTATTATTCCTTTAGGTAGATATGAATACTTTTTGTAAACCGAATTTATATCTAGTGGCTGAGTTAAATACTAAGTAAGCAAACATTTAGCTTGATTTTTGCACTCTTCAGAATGGTCAGTTTGTCTGCTTAACTTGTTACCAGCTCATCCAAATTATTAGACTCCCAGCATTTTATTCAATGATCTAATTAGACTCACATAGCCTTAATATGGCAACCCTTCACAATAAAACCCTTATAAAGTCCTCTGAACTTCAAATGGCACAGAGCGAATTAAAACAACTCACAAGGTTGTCTCTGCTCCTGAACACATCTGAATGCTGGGTGCATTGTTAGTTCAGGCTGCAGATAGTAATTTCACCCTGACAGATGTTATTCAATACACAAGGCATTCTGATTCTGTTGGTGAGAGAGGGATAAAATGGTGAAAAATATATTACAACTACTACCGCGACTGACAATTAAGTTAACATTTACGCTGAAGTTAAACTGATAACTGTGAGGAATTTGAAGACTTAAAATGATAATACATTTTCTCATTGTTACATACCTGCTTTGTAGCCAGAATCTATTTGGAAATGCACTTTGAAATAAGTATTTGATTCTTTAAGCATTGTGTTTTTATGTAGGGTTGTGCACAATTTTGAAATCCACAGTAGATTAACTTAAAATAAAAAGTCAAAGTACTGTCTGCATTTCCCAGAAAACTAAACACTTTGATAAAGGCGAGATTGGTTCTGACTCAACGCTGATGTGGAATGACATCAACATCAGTTGGTCTTTCATTGACATTTTTAATTTTCTTTTCATTTCAGAATTCCCATATTTATCTTGACTTTCTTTAAACTTAAATTATGATTTAAAATAAAATTTCTAACACGCGGGACAAGAAAATAGGCATATTGCTACTTATGAATCCCCCGCCATCAACATTGCATGTTTCAACATCAGACTAACAAACACTTCTTAAAAAAGTACAGTTAAGAAAATCAGATCATTTCTATTCTATACAATACTAATTTTGCAGATTTCCTCGAGGACAGGCTGTGTAATCACCTGAAAGGAAAAGGAAAACTGGAGAAAGGAAGGTGAAACTAGTAGGTGTTTGAAATCAAAGAAAGGCAGCCCAGGGTAAAAGCCACAAAATAATTACCTGGCCATCTATTAAATCATTTATCAAACTGCTTAAATGGCCAACCTTATATGTATTTTCAGTCCATGAGGAGACGTAGGCATCACAAAGACGGTAATATATACCTTCTAGCCAAATTATTACTGATATACAATACATAAGTACATACCCCTTAGAGATTTCTTCTGTTTTTCAACAACTCAGTTTTCAAATGATGATTTCATTTATAAAAGAAAAAAAGTTAACCAAAATCAATATAGCCTTTATGAAAACAACAATTGTTTCCCTTTTTGAATCATGAATTAACTGTAGTTAACATTTTAACCATACCCAGGGCAAATTATCACCAGACCTATAGAATCAATAAATCGCTTAAATAGAATCTGCCTGACAACATGAAGCTGGCTAAATGATCACAGAAAGCAACACATTATGCCCTAATCTAAAGAAAATCAGAAACAGATAAGAAACAAAGTAACTGACATCTATTAGTCTGGAAATGGTTACAAGGCCATTTCTAAAGCTTGGCTCTCCAGAGAAACACAGTGAAAGATTATCCACAAATGGAGAAATATGGAATAGTGATGAACCTTCCTAGAGAAGTGGCCTACCAGAATGACTTCAAAAGTACATCAATGACTCATCCGGGAGGTCACAAAAGAACCAAGAATTGTATCTAAATACTACATGCCTCACTTGCCTCTGTTATGATGAGTGTTTATGATTTAGCAATAAGAAAGAGACTGGGCAAAAATGTAATTGTTGTGACAGTTCCAAGGCAAAAACCACTTTTAACAAAAAAGAACAAAAGGTCTGGTCTCACAGTTTCCAAAGGGGCATCTTGATGAATCCCAATACTTTTGGGAAAATCTTGTTTGGACTGATGAGACGAAAGTGCAACTACAAAACAAAAGTGGAACATTTTGGAAGGTGTGTGTTCTGTTACATCTGGAGAAACAAACACACATAGTACTCTGGAAAAATAACATCATACCCACAGTGAAACAAAGTGAAGGTAATGTTATGGTCTGGGGCTGCTTTGCTGCTTAAGGACGACTTGCTGCTGTCCAGGTTTATGGAACCACGAAGCCAGCCATCAGTTCATGATGGCTGAATGTTTGCAGTGGAAAAATTATCCAAAACACACATGAGTCCATGTACAGGTCCTTCTCAAAATATTAGCATATTGTGATAAAGTTCATTATTTTCTATAATGTAATGATGAAAATTTAACATTCATATATTTTAGATTCATTGCACACTAACTGAAATATTTCAGGTCTTTTATTGTCTTAATACGGATGATTGTGGCATACAGCTCATGAAAACCCAAAATTCCTATCTCACAAAATTAGCATATTTCATCCAACCAATAAAAGAAAAGTGTTTTTAATACAAAAAACGTCAACCTTCAAATAATCATGTACAGTTATGCACTCAATACTTGGTCAGGAATCCTTTTGCAAAAATGACTGCTTCAATGCGGCGTGGCATGGAGGCAATCAGCCTGTGGCACTGCTGAGGTCTTATGGAGGCCCAGGATGCTTCGATAGCGGCCTTTAGCTCATCCAGAGTGTTGGGTCTTGAGTCTCTCAACGTTCTCTTCACAATATCCCACAGATTCTCTATGGGGTTCAGGTCAGGAGAGTTGGCAGGCCAATTGAGCACAGTGATACCATGGTCAGTAAACCATTTACCAGTGGTTTTGGCACTGTGAGCAGGTGCCAGGTCGTGCTGAAAAATGAAATCTTCATCTCCATAAAGCTTTTCAGCAGATGGAAGCATGAAGTGCTCCAAAATCTCCTGATAGCTAGCTGCATTGACCCTGCCCTTGATAAAACACAGTGGACCAACACCAGCAGCTGACACGGCACCCCAGACCATCACTGACTGTGGGTACTTGACACTGGACTTCTGGCATTTTGACATTTCCTTCTCCCCAGTCTTCCTCCAGACTCTGGCACCTTGATTTCCGAATGACATGCAGAATTTGCTTTCATCCGAAAAAAGTACTTTGGACCACTGAGCAACAGTCCAGTGCTGCTTCTCTGTAGCCCAGGTCTGGGGAATGCGGCACCTGTAGCCCATTTCCTGCACACGCCTGTGCACGGTGGCTCTGGATGTTTCTACTCCAGACTCAGTCCACTGCTTCCGCAGGTCCCCCAAGGTCTGGAATCGGCCCTTCTCCACAATCTTCCTCAGGGTCCGGTCACCTCTTCTCGTTGTGCAGCGTTTTCTGCCACACTTTTTCCTTCCCACAGACTTCCCACTGAGGTGCCTTGATACAGCACTCTGGGAACAGCCTATTCGTTCAGAAATTTCTTTCTGTGTCTTACCCTCTTGCTTGAGGGTGTCAATAGTGGCCTTCTGGACAGCAGTCAGGTCGGCAGTCTTACCCATGATTGGGGTTTTGAGTGATGAACCAGGCTGGGAGTTTTAAAGGCCTCAGGAATCTTTTGCAGGTGTTTAGAGTTAACTCGTTGATTCAGATGATTAGGTTCATAGCTCGTTTAGAGACCCTTTTAATGATATGCTAATTTTGTGAGATAGGAATTTTGGGTTTTCACGAGCTGTATGCCAAAATCATCCGTATTAAGACAATAAAAGACCTGAAATATTTCAGTTAGTGTGCAATGAATCTAAAATATATGAATGTTAAATTTTCATCATGACATTATGGAAAATAATGAACTTTATCACAATATGCTAATTTTTTGAGAAGGACCTGTATAAATGGAGGCCTAGTCAAAGTCTGGACTTAAATCCAATTGAGATGCTCTGGTCTGAACTTAAACAGGCAGTACATGTTTAAAAACATATATATTTATTGTATAATATATTTATTGTTTTTGACACCAGGGGCAGCACATCCAATTTTTAGTTTTAAAGGGCAACTTTTCTTACTTTTTCTCATAAGGCCAGGTTGGTTTGCATGTCTTTTTTCCTTCAGTATATAAAATTATCAAGAGTTTTCATGATTGTACACATTTGTGTGTGACTGAAAAAAAGCAAAAACGGATTAAATCTGTACGCCGCTAGAAACATTTTTTATTGCAATGAATGGGAAAGGTTTTGTTTAGCATTTAGCCCAAGGTTTCTTGTTTTAAGTTATTTCCTCTGCCATTTTCAAACATAACATTGACAGGTAATTTTATGTTTTTACATTTGTTGATGATTCTGTGTAGATAAATGGTAAAAAACAAATTCATTCATTGCGATCACAGTTTTTACACCGTGGAAACAATGTCAATTAGCGTCAAGTAATTTGCTAACCTGTAGATGGGTGCACATAAATTCTCACCTTTCAGTTGACTCATGGATGCACATAGGAAGCAAAACGATCCACAGAACTCTTTTTTTTAATAATAGTATTCTTCAGTTCTTGAGTGAAATCATCTGAGTGTTTAAATTATTCTCAGGTCTACACTCACTTTTTTAAAAATCTTAAAACATGTGTGTTTAGGCTAGAAAAAGATTGCTTGATAAAATAAAACACTAGTGTTTTATTTTAAATTTACAGAAAAAAAACCAACTTTTTTTTCTGGTCTTTGTGAGTACATTTTTAACTTTATCAGAAGCACATCTTTCTTCCTGCGGCACCTGTTACAAGACTCATCACCCAGGTAACCATGTCATCAGAGGTACAAGGCTGCTGGTTTCCATGGTTTTTACATTATACTAATTCTCAACCCACAAGTTCGACATAAAGACGGCTTATTTTACATTTTTCTTTGGGAGTAGTGGATCTCAGTTCTCAAGAATCAGTTTTTGACTGTGGCAGTTTTGCATGACAGTGCTCATCTCTTTATTCATCATCAACTGTGAAGATATTCAGAATTTGGAGTTTCTGGTAACAATTAAATGTTTTAACAATTATAGATTTCCATGAATTTTGACACAGACATTCCATTATTGATCAGTTCTGGGGAAGTTTGAATTAGTTTGGTAATTTCTTTCATTGTCAGGCCAGTGTAATGATATTAGGGTTCCTCAGGAACCCTAAATAAAATCCAACAAAAATATTCTCAATTTCCCTAATTAGTTAAGCATTTATCAGAGAACTAGCTAAGATGTGGATGATAAGTCTAGAGGAGCAGAGACACACAGCTTAGGTGAAACAATCTGCTGACAGGACAACTATTAGTCATGCACTCGACCAACATGACAGTTATGTAAGAATGCCAAGAGGAAAGCCATTGTTGAAACACAGCCAAAGTACAACCATTTACAAGCCATGTAGCACACACAGTAAACATGTTGAAGAAGGTGTGTTAGTCAGATGAGGCCCAAACTGAACTTTCTGACCCCCATAGAAATTGCTATGTTGGCAAAAAACCTATAATGTCTGAATATGCCATCCCCACTTTGAAACATTGTGGAGGCAGCATCATGATTACATTTATTTTGACATATTTATTTGTATTTAAACAATAAAACTCAGGTGTAACTGTAAAAATATGTTTCTCCACATTGCTGTTAGCATTTCTAAAAATAATGAAATGAATAAAGTAATAGTAGTAGAGTACAAAAACTACTACTACAATAATAGTCTATGTGAGTGCGTACGTTGAGCATGAATGTGAACATGTGTATACTTACATAGGACACTGCGTGTGTGTATGGTTATGTAGTTAATGTGTCAGTATATTGTGTGTGAGTATGAGGTGAGTTAGTCCACTAACATGAGCTCATATCTGGTTTTGCAAGGTCTCCTCTGTCTGAAGAGCCATCAGCCATGGTATTCAGGCATGGTAGCTATAGAGGTCTGGATAGAATAAGGCCCGGAAAAGGTTTTAGATGAGAACCTGGGGTCATCATAGTATGATCTTATAAATATTAACGTCTTGTAATTATTTATCTAGTTTCTTTAACTGATGAAATGCCAAAATGCTATATTTAGCAAAACTTTTATTCGGAGTTACAAGCTCATACAAGTGTTCTTGCCTCACTCACAGTTTTTTGTGAGAAACTTTCAAATTATGTCCAAACTGAGTAAACAAACACACCTAATATTGAAAGTCAATGTTCACAAATCACAATAATAAACTAGCAAAGCAACTCATAGCTAGCTCTAAAAATCTAAAGTAAAGCTCACCAATGAATTCTAAAACATCTTAATTTGGACAAACCTCTGTTGACAGTGTAGTGTGCCACCCTACCAAATCAAGAAAGGTTTTACAAGGAGTTTTTCCAAATCATCCTGTCTTGTTCTAAATCGTACAGGCTTTGCCTTTTAAGGCTATCACTATTGGGTTTTTCACTTTGCGCGCCGCACTGAAAACTTTAGTTCATGCCCACCTGCTGGATGGGCCTCAACCCAGTCTGTGTAAGTTGCGCTCAAACTGTTTAATTGGCTCCCATTTTTTCTTTAGCATCAGTTAAGAGCACCAATTCCTAACTGCTGGAATAATTGAATATAGATGTATCTTATATATTCTCCTATTCTTTAATTGACTATTTGATTTTATAACCTTTTATGATATTTGTGTGAGTAAAGGATGTGATGAGTTTGTCTGCAGGCAAACATCAAAAGTGGAGCTGAGAAGGAAGCAGTCGCAGTTGAGGAGGTCATAAAAGATGAAGGCTGATTGTGCTGAACAGAAGAGACACTGATCCTGAGATGGGGAGACTGTGGAAGTGTGTTGTTAAAAGATAATGGTGTTTATGACCTGTTTACGATGCAACTGTTTTTCCCATCCTTAGAGAGCAACGTTCTTTGTAAGTAGGGACCCCCGAAAGATAATAAAAAGAGAGGTGCGGAAAGATGGTTTTCAGAGCGGTAGAGAGATTTGTAACTGGAAGCACATCTCTGTCCGTTCTCCTCGCTGCGGGTGAAATAACTAATTCTTTGTCTTTCTCTTCTTTTTGTGATGTTATAAGTATTTTAGGTTGTTTAAACCTGACATTAATCAGAATCAGAATCAGATAAGCTTTATTGCCAAGTGCGTTTTTGGACATACAAGGAATTTGTTTTGGCGTAGTCGGTGCAATACAGTACATTAATTTGGTCCTTCGGAGCCGGATTCCAATTACGCCTGAGGATTCCAGCGAGTTGGTGGATTCCAGTAAAGACCGTGCGCACGGCAGTCTTCATCAGGGAGACTCACAGACCCTTTCCGGGACTGGATCTCAACCTGTCCGCTGGGGTCTGACGGCTGACGGAACTCTGAGAGAGAGGAGACAAAGCGGTGAGTTGAATTTGGATTAAAAAAGTGTGACGAATGACTGGGGGTCATTGCGTGAAATAAAACCCTGTGAATCCTAGGCAGTAACAGGTAAAAGTAGGACGGCAGAGTCCACGTTTAAGTATTTTAAACAAAAATACTAAGACAATTCCGCGTTTAAAATGTGTGCCTGTGAGAAATGAATAGAGGATTTAAACCACTAGGTTTTGCCTCATACCAAAGCAGTAGGATTGAAAGTGACTAACTTTTGTGGATGCAAAGGCAAGAATTCTCCACTCGAAAGAGTTGAAGTGAGAATTACCACAAACGGAGATTTTTCTGTCACCCTACTGAGCAGAATAATCCAGCATTTAGAATATCCTAGGTATTTATATGCTGGACCAAATTTAAATTTAAAAAAATGGGAAAAGGGGCGAGTAAAAAATAAACTAAAAATGAATAACAATGCAAAGATTGGAAATTTATAGAAGCACAGGATCAAATTTAAAATATTAAAATTTAAATATTTAGATTGTGGAAATGGTTCTGCCGTCTCCAGAGTAAAACTCTACTCTTGAGTCTGAACTGTAAGAACTCCTTTTAAAAACTTTATTTCAAGGGTTCCCCATGCAGAGGAAAGCACTGGGTTTTATTCCAGATTCTTCTTGGTTTCATAAAAAATGGGAGAAATGAAACCCGTTCTTAATCTGTCCCTGTTCAGCAAATCGATCATAGAGAGAGACAATTACTGACAATACGGCAGGTGCTGGAAAATGTTCACCAGAGAAACTGATTCACCTCCATAGATCTGAAAGGTCAGGATATATTTTCACATCCCTATCATTCCGAAACACTGCAAATATCTTTAAGGGAATTCCATATCTGTACAACCGCCTGCCATTTGGTTACTCTCTCCCCCCACACATATTCTCCACATGTGTGGAGATGGGGCTGCAGCCACTGCACACAGCAAGGATCAGGCTTATCTTTTATCTGAACACCTGCATCTTCTAGCTTGATCCAGGGAGAAAGAGGCTGTGTAGACGAGGACACTGGCATAACATCTAGCAAACTTGGGCTTTCCCATAAACTGGGAGTTTAAAAGTTCTGTTCTCCCATCCCAGATCGGTATTTATCTGGGGTTGGAGAAGGATGGGAAGGGACATGTTTGTCCCAGATAGTGGGAGGAAAGTGGCCAGAAACACGTCTCTCCACAAAAATGTGCTGGAGTTCCTTATTGTGTGGAGGGTGACAGCATTTTGCTCCTCTGCTATGGGATAAGCATGTTCTGATCCACAAAGACAATGGAGTTGCAGCAGCTTATATAAACCAACAAAGGGGCGTGCACTCAAGTCAGCTGTTAAACATTGCCAGACAGCTGCTATGCTGGGCATGCATGAGCCTGCTCTCCATCAGAACAGTTTACATCCTTGGGGGGGGCGTCCCCGCCGGCATGCAGGTAGGAGCCTTCACACCAACCTGATCTCTCAGATCTGGCCCAAATTCAGCAGAGCAGCAGTGGATCTATTTGTGACGTGGGAGAAATCACAGTGTCAGCTGTACTTTGTGACGTGGGAGAAATCACAGTGTCAGCTGTACTTCACACTGAGCCCATGAGAGGATCCATCACTAGGAGTGGTAGCATTTGCTTATAGTCTGTGGCCACTGTAAGCTTTTCTTCCGGTCCTGCTGATCGCACGGCTCCTGGATCGGGTTCGGGAAGAAAAGCTTTCAGTAGTTTTTATAGCCCCTGAGCACACAAGCGCTCCGTGGTTCCCAGGCTGCAACAGGTGCTGTCGGGTTGCCAGTGGCAGCTGCCATTGAGGGAGCAGGGGTCCTCCAAGCGAGAGAGGCGGTCAAGAGCTATACAGAGATAGGCTAGCATCTCTGGGTCTGGTGGCTGAACGGGAGTGCTTAGAGAAGCTCGACCTCCCAAGAGAAATCGTGCATACATTTGAGAGAGTACGGACTGCTTCTACCACAGCATCGTACGCCTCAAAATGAAAGGCTTTTGAGAGTTGGTGTGTGGAGAAAGGTTTGGATCCCATTTCATGTCCACTAACCTGCATATTGTAGTTTCTCCAGCAACTGATAGACAGTAATTCAGCTTTCAGCACAGTTAAAGCGAATGTGGCTGCTGTTTCATTCTATTATGAGGGGTTTGGAGACAGAACAACCTTTAACAACCCACTGATGCTGATGAAACAATTCTTAAAAGGCGTACGTGGACACAGACCGGTGTCATACCCACTGGTTCCTCAGTGGGATTTAGAGGTGGTCCTGCACACACTGGTTAAAGCCTCATTTGAGCTCTTAGATCAGGCTTCACTTAAATTTCTTGTTAGTTATTTTTCTGCTCTTTCTGATGCTCTTTTCTGTCTCGGAATACAGGGCAACGGCACCTCTGCTGTGCTGCGTCCTAATCCTGCTTTTACACCCAAAAGCACCACTCAGGTCCAGAGTGATAACTCTATATGGCTTCTATCCCACTTCTTATAACTCTGAGGAGGAAGCCAATTATAGAATTGCGCCGCTCAAGGTGGCAGCAGGTTGGAGTAGCTCTGTTACTTTTGATTCTGATTTATTCTTTTTTGGGAACTATTCCTCTTGTGGTGGATACAGTTGATTTTTTTTGAATGACTGTCCACTCTGGTGTCGGATGCTGTGTAGCTTGGAGGATTTTTCTTAATACTTTCTATTTTTGGACATTTGTTATGATACATTGCCATGGCAACGGGGTTGTTTCTTAAAACCGGGAGCAGCTGATTGATATCTCAAAAGCTCAAATAATACTTCAGCTACAACCCCAAATCCCTGATGAGTTGAAAAGGAGACGCCGTGGATGCAGAGCAGGAGCTAAGAGAAGAGAGAGAAGGAGGAAGTTCAAACCATCTCTTCCGTCGATTTTGATGGGCAATGTGAGATCGTTGGGAAACAAGTTGGATGAACTCCAAGCCCTACAAAGGACCCAGCCAGAGTACTGGGCATGCAGTATCATGTGTTTTACTGAGACATGGCTGCAGGATCATATCCCTGACTCCAGTGTCTCTCTGCCGGACTTTTTAACCATACAAGCAGACAGAGATTTAAGGAGGAGCGGCAAATGTAAAGGAGGTGGACTGGCAGTACTTGTGAACAACAGATGGTGTAATCCAGGACATGTTACTGTGAAGTGTCATCTCTGCAGTCCAGATATTGAACTGTTGGAAGTAAGTTTTTGACCATATTATTTACCCAGAGAGTTCACCAGTGTTATTTTGGCAACAGTTTACGTTCCACCTTCCGCTGTTGCCGACGCTGCATCAGCTCAGTTGTTGCTAAGCTACAGACACAAAACCCCAATGCTTTTGTGGCAATTTCTGGTGATTTTAACCATGCTTCACTCTCTGCTACACTTCCAACGTTTCAACAGTTTGTCAGCTGCTCTACCAGAGAAAACAAAACATTGGATTTGTCTTATGCAAATGTCAAGGACTCATACATCTCTACAGCAAGACCTCCTCTAGGCAAATCAGATCACAATCTTGTTTTTCTGTGCTCGAAATATAAGACCCTTGTTCAGAGGCAACCTGTAATAAAGAGTACTGTGAGAAAATGGTCACAGGAAGCTGAAGAAGCTCTGCAAGGTTGCTTTGAGGCTATAGACTGGGACACACTGTGCCAGCCACATGGAGAGGACATCAATGCCATGACTGAGTGTGTAACCGACTATATAAACTTCTGTGTGGATAACATCATCCCCACCAGAACCGTGAGATGCTTCCCCAATAACAAACCTTGGATCACCAGTGACCTGAAGGACCTGTCAGAAACTCCAGAAGACTCAGGTGGAGGCCTCAACAATCACCTGGATCAAAGACTACCTGACAAACAGACCACAGTTTGTGAAACTGAAGGGTTGTGAGTCTAACCAGGTAGTCAGCAGCACAGGAGCACCACAGGGGACTGTACCCTCACCATTCCTTTTCACTCTGTACACCTCAGACTTCCAGTACAAGACAGACTCCTGTCATCTGCAGAAATACTCGGATGATTCTGCAGTCGTGGGGTGGATCAGAGATGGACAAGAAGCTGAGTACAGGAAGGTGGTGGACTGCTTTGTGACATGGTGTGGAAACAATCATCTCATTTTGAACGTGACTAAAAAAAAGGAGATGATTGTAGATTTTAAGAGAAACAGGAATAAGTCAAAAACTATTTCTATCATGGGAGAATAAGTGGAGGTGGTGGAGGAGTATAAATACCTCGGTGTTCACCTGGACAACAGACTAGAGTGGAGATGCAACTGTGAAGCCATCTACAAGAAGGGACAGAGCAGACTGTACGTCTTGAGGAAGCTTAGGTCCTTTGGTGTTTGCAGCAAGATGCTGCATATCTTCTATAAGTCTGTTGTGGAGAGTGTGATCTCTTCTGCCATCATCTGCTGGGGAAGCAGCATCAGAGCCAGGGACTTAAAAAAGCTCAACAAGCTGATAAAAAAGGCTGGCTCTGTTCTGAGGACTCCTCTGGAACCTCTGGAAATCATTGTGCAAAGAAGGATTCCTCATAAAATGAAGAACATTATGGAGAACCCTGAGCATCCTCTTCATGAGACTGTCCTACAACAACAGAGTGTCTTCAGTCAGAGGCTTCTTCAGATCTGCTGTAAGACGGATCGCTACAGGAGATCTTTCCTGCCCACAGCCATCAGCATCTACAACGGCTCTTTGAGGAAACCTTCATAATATGAGCTACAACAACATTTAATTTCCCTTTGGGATTAATAAAGTATTTTTGAATTGAATTGAATTGAATGTCTCATCTTCTTTGTCCCGTGCGTGTGCTCTCATGTTATCTGGGGCGCATGGCTACACTGCGCAACCAGCGTGTTAGTGGATTACCGAGAGAACTCTGCAGGACAGCTATTGTCCTCAGTGCTCAGGGCCTTTCACACTGGTTATGTGAGGCTTTTCACATGCTTCTTCTGGACTGATCCTCCAGAGAAGCTCAGAGCCCACTTCACCAGGGAGATTTCGTCCTCCACAGCTCTGCATGGAGGAATGACAGTAGAGGACATTTGCACAGCAGCTTCCTGGTGATCTTCCTGGCGATCTCTGTGCTCATGTCATCTCAGCCTTCGCCCTAAACAGAAACTATTCTCCTCTCTGACACTCGGTGGCGCAGGGCACCTCTGACTGCATAATTACGCATGCGGAAGGCTGGGCTTTTGAAGCTATTTTGGCCTTGTAGATGTTTGTCCTTGTGGTTTAGTCAGACCCACTGAGGCATAGACCACATCCTGCTTCGTCTAATTATTAACACACTGACGATAGTCTTTAAAGGCGAAGCTTATACGAAATAGAACGTTGGTTACATATTGTAACCCCAGATTCTATGAATATATGCGCAGCCCTTAAAACACTGGGCCTAAATCGCTAAAAAAACAATGCTATTTGGGAGCTGGTTACTCGGTCTGAGCACAATTTATACAGACCGGGGTGAGACTCTTCTTGTATGAGTGTGAACTAAAGAGAGAGCTTTACCTGGGGACAGGTCGTCCAAAACAGGGACTTCCATCGGAAATCAGGGAAGTCTGATCACCACATGCTTTTTTTCCAGCAGCATATAAATTGGATGAATTTGCCAACAATCTAGCTTTATATCTGCAAAAATTTTGTTTTGTTGCCGCTTAATGTTGGGGTTGCGGTTAAGTATCTCCAGCTCAGTAAGCATCATATAGGTTTGATAAAATGAATGTTAGCATCTCAATACCCATGCTAACATGTAGCACACAGCACTAAAAAACATTCTAGTAGCTTTCTTGAGTTTAATAAACATTTACAGGCAGTTGCTATTATATTTAGGTTGTTCTACAGTCAGTGGTATTTTTTTAAGAATGGAGGTCTTATGAATACTTTATCAAGAACATCATTTATTAATTGCATTGTTTACAGTATGAAACAAATATTACATTCAATTTGATGTTGCAATTTGCTATTGCTGTCATATGTAACATATCTGGCAAACAAATCCCAGTTTCTAGGTGTATAGTTTAGGCTAGAAAGAGATGTATGTGTTGTATGTAGCACAGTCTTCTTAGTGGCTCCTTTAAATCATATTTACCTTTGGGAGCTGCTGTCCTGCTCGTTCCTCAGCGCTCAGTGTTAGTAATGATCAGTCTGATGAAGCAAGTGATTACAATCATCTTTTTGCTGTAATTAACAATTCTCAGATGTTCTTCTTTAAGATGTTGAGGGGTTTGGAGAAGTGGTTTGGGTTGAATTAAATCTGACATCAATGGCAAATGCAAATGTGACTTTCTGAGCTTTATGTAAAAGCTTTGATTTGAGAGCTTAGCAAGAAAATTTTGTCCACATGCTCTACCTCATTCTTTGTGCGTGCTGGAAGGATTGCGGTCCCATTGATGGGCTGGACAACCAGCTCCCTCAGCTTTGAAGTTGATAAACCCTTTAAAACCATGACAAATATTCACCTGCAATATTGCCAGAGGCAAGGCACAGAAATGAAAAAGGTAGCAGGCACAAGGAATAGAAAATATTCCTCAACCACCCAAAACTCTCCATCTTATAGCCAGGTTAACGCTGAAGAGATTACTGTTGCAAGCCTTTGAGCTTACATTTGCTTTCTTCAACAGTGCAGTTTTGCAGATTTAAAAAAAAAAAACAATCCTGCATCAGGGAGACAGACAATAATGTCACAGCATGGCCACTGTGGTGGAACAATGATCAGGCAGCAATTTTGCTGAACAACCTCCTTGTCAGTGACGGACATGGCTGCATGGCACCGGTTAGGCAGCAAGGGTGAGACATCAAGTCAGTTTCCATAGTGATGTGTTTGAATAGAGTAGATTAGCAGGGGCAGTGTACTGAGAAAGGATTGCAGGCTGCTGTCAAAGCCTCCATTTAAAGAGTTCAGTGTCATGGCTCCTTCCTGCTTGGATATGCAGGATGATGGACCTTTTGCTACCTCTGGCTACCCTAAAACTGACATGTTTTAATGCACACAGAAACTGTTGTCTCTGTCACTTTAGACCAATCACATACAAAAACAAAAATCTTCTTAAGAATGTGCTTATGAATTAAATAATATATTAATATGTTATTAAAATGTCTCCTTGTGTCAATACATACTTTATTCTTTTTACATTTTGAATTAGTTAAACTTGCAATTTTTGCCCATTTTGAAAACTGTATTTTACCACCAACCATTATGACATTTTTTATTTCATGGCGTAAAATGGTACGTGTTTTTTTTTTTTTCAGTAATATCTAATTAATACAATAGCTGAACCAGTTTTGCAGAATTTATGATCATAGGGTATTTGGTATTTAATTGTCATCAAATTGTCTCCCAATCCTGTAAATTAAAACAATATAATGAGACTAAATGGAAAGAAATTAGCAGGTATGAACTTGGAGGACAGAGCAGCAAAAGAAAATAAAGACTATGAAACTAATTCTTGCATTATCTGTCTGCAGTTTTAATGAGCTAAGGTCATTTAACAGTGAGTCACTTTAGTTTCAAACAACAACAAAGTATGGATCTTTGGGTAAAACAATTCTTTTGTATGAATTTACTCAAAGTTGTAGCAATTCTGGTTACCGTATTTTCCGCACTATAAGGCGCACCGGATTATAAGGCGCATAGAATAGAAGCTACTGCAGTCAAACGTTTGACTGGGGTTGCGTTATGCATCCACTAGATGGAGCTGTGCTAAAGAGAATGTTAACAAAACAGTCAGATAAGTCAGTCAGTCAAACTTTATTAATACACTACAAACCAGCGTTCTGATAACTCCATTCACTCTCATGGTAAGGTCTCCTCTACATAGAATTCTATTGAATAGAGCCAACCGCACGTTAGGAATGCATTGGAGTCTATGAAGTTGAAGTTGAAATCAAACGTTAGTTAAAACGTGAAAGGGAACTTTTCCCTGATTCAGTAAACACGTAAAAGAAACAGTTTGATGCACTAAATCAAACGTTAGTACTGTTAACCTTTCCTGTTTCTGTCCCCTGACCGTAGTCTGATGACACAGGGGAGACGCTTTCTCCAGGGCCGAAGTTACTAGTTTCCTCGGGGTTAACTCCCTCACTCATACGTTGCTGAGTTGAGCTTGAAGGAACAGCATCAAAACACTAAGTTGTTGACGAGATTCGGGGTTCTTTTTAATGACTTTGCAGCACGTAAAAACACAGGGCTTACAGACTCATACACCGCTGCTCCGGTCGCCGTCTCTACCCACCCCACACACACAATAATACCGACGTCACTCCTTCACTCTTGATTCTCAGCTACGGCAGCACACAGCGCCACCTCTGTCTGGAGGAGTAATGTCAACATCTTCCATACACACACACGAAACATACACCCCACACACTGAGCTTCTAATCACATATAGTTCAGGCAATTCCTGCAACAGTACATTCAAACGTTATACACACACAAGTGGTGTTGGACTAGGAGTAAGCACAGTACAGGTGTTTACCGCTATTACTTCGGCGACACCCCTGACTACGGTAGCCGTAATGCTGCAAGAGGTGCGGCTTTGTAGTTTACCAGTCGTACTGAAACATTTTGACAGAGCGCCGTGTACAACCAGTATGGATCAACCAATTAACCAATTGATCCATATATAAGGCGCTCCGGATTACAAGGCGCACTGTCATTTTTTTTTTAAAATTAAAGGTTTTTAAGTGCGCCTTATAGTGCGGAAAATACGGTAATTATTTACTACTCTCTTATTTTTCAGAAGTTTATATTTGAGTTGAGTGGAGGCAACCCTGTTGATTTAGTCTAAGCCAAAGATTTAAACACAGTGCTTCCTTGTTGAACAATTTGAGGAAATCAGCCAAGATATCAGGAAGAGAACTGTGGACCTCCAAAAGTCTAGTTCATCCTTTGGTACAATTTCCAGATGCCTCATGGTGCCATTATCATCTGTATTTAGCAGAAATGTCTGTAACATCTGTGTTAAACTATACACAGGGTTAAACACCAAAGGAATGTAGCAACCACTCATGACAGAAGTATTCACTCTTAAGTAGCCAGTGCAGCTACCTGGCTACACATAGAGTAGGAACTGAGAGAGGCAAAGAAGGACTTTCATAAAAATGTAGAGGTTCTGCCTTCTGCTCTGCTGCTAGATGAACTGGCGTGAAGGTCCATTTTCTGTGGCAAAAGATTAGCCTTTTGCACCAGTTCCCTGTAACTTGACTCCTTTACTCGGTTCTGCCCTAATACATACCACTCTCAATAGGCATGCTGCTCACCAAATCTATTGTTGTTCTTTGTGAGCTCCTGGCATGTTCAGACAGTAGCAACAGACCTTATCTCCACCACTAGTTGCAGCCTCATGTACAGTATTCTGATCAACTACAGCATCTTCTGCTTACCCAGAATCAGGGACAATAGCATCCTGTCTCCCAGTCATTATCTTCTGCAACAGCAGTTTTTCTATTACCATAGTATAAATTGCCATCTTTATCATCTACACCAGGAGTGTCAAACCCCAGTGCTTGAGGACCAGTGTCCAGCAACTTTTAGATATGTGTTTGGTCCAACACAGATGAATCAAATGGATGAATTGTCTCCTTAGCATGCAGGCAAGTTTTTTAGACTCCTGTACATAACCTGATTACTTGATTCAGTTGTGTTGAAGTAAAAATACTTTTAAAAGCTGCAGGACACAGGCCCTTTAGTACTGGAGTTTGACACCCAGGGCCTATAGTATCATCCCCAGATCCCTCATCACCTTCAGAGCATCCCTCATTAAAGCATGCTTTGTCAGAACCATTATTCTCTCCTGCACTATCACCTGTCATGAGTCCATAAACCTTGAGTTTGGTTTGTCTGAGTTATGCATTCTAGTTCGTACTGTATGCTTTGAGTTATTCACATGTTTTGTTCTCTTTTTGCTTAGTTCCAGTTTTACTTATCCCACTTTTTCAGTTTATCCAGTGTGCCTGTGTACTTGTATTGGTAGTAAAGCTCGCTAAATGCCAAACAACATTTCAAACTGACCATCCTCCTGGCTCTCCACTCTGGCCATTTTGATCTCTGAGTTGGCGTTCCAAGAGATCCGGCAGCCCATTGTTATTGGACTCTTGGGGCATCTAAAAGCTATCTTTGAAAGAAGGGTGTGGGTGTTATTTTTAGTTCTGGTTGTGTTGTTTAGTATTATCAACTCATGTGCTAATTATGGATTATTTTACTAAAGTATTGCATATAGGTCCATGTTCATCCGACTTGGTTATTTTCGCTGTGTTTCTTTATGATGTTTGCATAACGTCTTTGTCATTTCTTGCTAATCTACCTCAGATTATGCTGCTCCACAGCTGCAACACATTCCCTTAATTACTCTCACCCGTTCCTTATTCCAGTAATCATTGTCCTATTTTTCACTCCCTCTGATGAACTTTTGTGTTGTTCCCCATCATGGTTCCTGTTGTCTCTCTGTTTCTCACCTTGTGCTCCTTCTGTGGTTTTCTAAGTTCAGTCTATCTTGTTTAATTAATATTCTGCATTTGGGTCCACTTCAACAAACACCTATGACATTAGAAGGCAAAAATTATTTATTATTCTACAATTACCTCCACAACAGCCATCTAGTATGAGTATGGCAAGGTCTTTCTAAAAATAACAAACGACCCAGAAATGACCAAAAAAGAAAACCAAAACACAAACACCCAAGGAGACGTAACTGAATGGTTTTAGTTACTTTCTAAGTTGATCACAGTGTCTTTTAATTAGTTATGTCATCCTTGTTTCACAGGGCCATAAATACAGTAAGAAATGTTGGCCCATTTCTCTTTGTCACTCTTCAAAATGTGAAAGACAAGAAAACATGCCATTTAAGTAGGGCAGGAGTCTCATGTGCCAAGTGATGCACTACTAATGGTTTAACATAACTAAAATCATGGCCTCAAGAAAGCATTAATATTCATACTTAACATTTTAAAGTACTTTATTAGCAATGAAAATTAAGATAAACCTAAAACAACTTTACAGTTAAATACCTAAAATAAAATAAATATATTACACAGATTGAACTTTGTCATATACATTATTAGAGCATGAAATGAGTTATAAAAATAAAGCAGAATAATCAAAAAGTATTTTTTCCCATCACTGTTTCATACTTTGCAGTTTTGGTCGTTTTCTAAGTGAAATGTTCAGGCCCTTAAAACTTTGTCATTACACTTTGTTTATACCCACTGTTTCTGCCCTTACGAATGGTGTCTCACAACAGAAGCACACACAGTGCAAGTGGCAGTCGCCACACAGGAAGAGCTCTAGAGTCTGAAAGCAAGTTTGTTTTGACAGGCTGAATATAAACACAGAGGGAATAAATATTGCAAAATGTTACATACACGCCTAAAAGTTTTACTTGAAAGGTCAAACTTTGTAGTGTAGGAATGCACTACCTCCACAAACTCTTCTTCTGGTAATACAGTAATTGTGGCATAGGGGCATATTTCATCTCCATCAACATCCACTGTTTAAAATAGGAACTACATTAAATGTCGTACGCCTCAAGCGATGGTAGAAATGTCAAAGGGACCTTCTTTTTGTCCAAATTGAGACATCTTGCCAGTGAAGTTACACCCAAAGCTTTACAGCACATGACCTCATGAAATACCAGAGTTTACATAAAAATCCTGCAGCCTAAGGAAGAAAACTGATATTGGGTTGTCCTCAGGTCTTTTTGCAACATTAGCAAAAATCCAAAATACATTAAACAATGAGAACGGATGAAGAATAATTTCGAGGTTGTGCAAAGAGATTGTGCAAAGACGAAGGGTCCCTCTCTGTATTTCCAAACCTTGTGAAATGTTTCAAAGTGCTGTCCTATTGAAAAAGGGGGTTGTATTAAGTACTGCTAGTACATTAGACAAAAAATTGTGGCCAAAGTGATTTTGTGAAAGTCAGTTTGAATTTTTACTTTCTCACTAAATAAATGTACTTCATTTAAAGGTTGGAATAACACCCCACCCCAAACCGTTCCACCATGAAAAAATAATTTATTTGAAGGTTTCTTTTAAGTGTGAAGGGTGCTGTTTACCTTTATTTGTAAATTCTTGTCCAGCTGAGGCCTGTATTAGAAAATATTGTATTTATTAGTCATTTCTGTCTTGCTCTTCAATGTCAGAATTGATAAGGCTGAGGTTACTTTTTTAGAAAACAATGCTCCAATAAAAATGTAAAAATATGTCTTATTCCTCAGTGTTTTGAAGGTTACATTAACATATTAGATTGTACTAAAGAGTATTCAACAAAACAATAAGCCTCAGTAACCAGTTACATTTTAATGGAGCTATGGTATGCAATAAAAAAAAAGTTTCTAGACAGATGTTTATATATATTTATAGATTTGGCAGAATAATGAAAAAAAGTTTATATTTATATATTATTATGTTCTAAATCAGAAATTTTTTCATGATGTCACACAAGGAAACGGTGTGTGTGTTGTGTCCTCCACAGGCTGACCCTATTAAACTAACATTTTTGTGAGTTAATTAGCTAATAAAAACATGACATCATTTTCAAAATTTGTCTCTAATTATTTTGAAATTTAGAAAATATTAATTGTTTTGGTAATCCTACCTAACCTTAAACAGGAAACGTTTAATCCGATTTATCGTCAGATACTGGAAAAATTAAATAGGTGTCATTTTATACAGTGCATGTAAACATCTGGTTTTTAACTGTAAATGTAATTTTGCAGGATCTAGGCATTGTAGCAAACAAGTTAATCAATTAAAGATGTCATTTTCTTTTTAAATAAAATTATTTTGTTAGCAACAGAAATGGCATCTCCACATTGCAGTATAACCCTTTGGATTCTGTTTTTGTGGTTTGCAACACCCATTTAAGCCGTTATTACTCAAGTAGAATCAAACGCATTGTTCTGGGATAAAATGTTTGAAAGGTCCTTTAGATCTTTAAAATATTTTTGCATTTTCTAGCCATTAGTTCTGTGTAGCCTTGTATGTGATTTTTAACCCTCAGAAGCCAATGTTCCCCATTAATAGACTTTTGTCAAAGTTGATTAACCATTTTTTGGCGGAAGAAGTACAGCGACCCCAGTAGAAAGCCAAGTTAGGTGTGGGGGGACTGGAAGCGATTACGCTGTTGCCTAGCAACACATGTACAAAAATTGAATCGATTTAGAGCCCCCATTCTAGTTTTCATGGAGGTCATATGTTTACAAAATCCTCATCACGTGCTCGCTGTCACATAGAACTGTCAACACACAGAGTACCTGCCTGTATGCTGATCATTGGCACTGACAAATACTGTCTCATTTCATTGGATTTGTGGGGAACAAAAATCGTATGAGCAACTGCTAAATATGAATTGCTAAAAGAGGACAACATTGTCATTTCTAGATGTGGGATTTTTCTTTGCATAGTTAATCCCTTTAACAAAGGTAGAAAAGGAGAGAAGTGCAAAGCTCCCCATATTTGGAGGTCGCTTCACCTGGTATTCCTGGAATATTTGTAGACAGCTTATTCTTAGATTCTTACATCCAAAAATACCTCTAGAAACGTGAATAATCTGGCTGGAGCTAATTGTGATCAGCAAGGAATGTCCTTTCAGCTTCTTTAGCCTGTTTGTAAATTAAGTGTGGCTGGGACATAGTTAAAGAGAGCCGGAGGAATAGAAGGAGAACAGAGAAAGTGAGGGAGACGTGGGGAAGGAAAAAGCCGAGACAGAGTTGCTGATGCACATTTTTCACCGAAATTTAGGTCACGGCAAACAAATTCTTACACCAAGAAGAGCAGACAAATAAAAGCATCTTTACCTTGCACTGTTTTTTGTCTTAAAAGTTTACATAATGTAGAGGTTTACAACACAGGAATCCATGCAGTAAACCTCTAAGGCTCTTATCATGTGAAGGTGTGAGGTAAATTTCATCAGCCCTCCCTGTGAGCCAGGACCAAAGTATATTTAGGCTGCACAGAAAAAGACTGAGAGAGCTCCTTTTTGGGTATTCTTTATTTCCCCAGTGAAAAAAATCCATGCCAGTTCCTCCATTATCAACCACAGAGGTGTTAAGGAGAACTTATGTCAGCAATCAGAGAGAAAATAGGCATTCGTCAACAACAGAACAATGGGAGCACCTCAAGGTTTCTGACAGTACAGCTCTAAGTGTTATCAATTCATAAGACATGTTTACATTTCAGATGCACTGAGGGAGACTCCTTATTGTCAGAGCTAATGTTTTACAAAAACCTTTAGTTGATTTAGAGTAGCTGTGACAGCACTGTGCTACTTCCATGTGACGGCCATGTCACAGAGATGAGTGATAACAATCATTTAATTTACAGTTTTTCATAACAACATTATCTTGAAATGCCTTCAAAACTAAATTAAAATTACATTGGTCATCAGACTGACACAAGGGTTTGCAATGAGAAAATAAAACGGGATGTGTACACAAATCCCGCATAAACAGGAAAAACAACTGGGTGACAGTATGAATAAAATATGTGAATTGCTTATGATTAGCATGCTAATGACTAATCATCATGCTAATTAGTTTATTTTGGGGCCTAAAATTGCAGACTGCGACTGGAAAATATGACTCCACTAAGATGCATTTGACAAGAGAAAACGTCCTGAGAGTTAAAAGGAGGCTGTGAGCAGTCAAAGCTATCGTTTCACAGTAGGGTTGTTAAAAATCTCTAGTTGGCATCAATGGGGAAGGTGGAACCAAAAAGTTGTAGCAAGGAGTTTTACCAGTGAGTTTTACAAAATGTCACTTATTTTAAATGTCTAGTAATCTGTTGACATCAATGAGGAAGGTGGAACCAAAAATTTGTTGCAAGGAGTTTTACCAGTGAGTTTTACAAAATGCCGCTTATTTTTTTACATTTTTTGCATTTTGTGTTTTGCTTTTTGATGTACAGGGCTTTGAACATATACACATTTTGTCACATTTCAAACACAAGCTTCAGTGTGTTTTAATGAGATCTCATGTGACAGGTCAACAGATTGTAATGCATGATGCATGGTTATCAGTATGTTTTTTTTACAAATGAAAACTAATGTTTAGAATGCATTTGTATTCAGCACCTTTGATCAATACTTTGTAGAAGCCCTACATGCTGCAACTACAGCTTCAGTTTTCTCTGCAAAATAGCTAAAGCTCTGTCAGATGAGATAGATAGCCTATGTAAACACCAATTTTTAAGTCTTAATACAGATTCTCTGTTGGATTTGGGTCTGGACTGGGGCATTCTAACACATCTAACATGTCCATGCCGACAAAATATGTCCCCACAGCACACTTCAACCACCACCATGTTTCATTGTGGGGATGTTGGGTTTATGGGGGTTTGCAATGTTAACTTTTCCACACGTAGCATTTTGCATGGAGGCCACAAGGCTCAATTGTAGTCTCATCTGACCAGCGCACCTTCTTCTTTCTACACATTTGTTGTGTCCTCTATATAGATTGTGGCAACACTGAAAATTGACTTTTCGTTGCTTTCATTCAACAATGACCTTTTTTCTTATCCCTCTTCCAAAAAGGCCAGATATGTGGCGCTCAGTACTAAAAGTTGTCCCATCAACAGATTTTTCCACCTCAGCTGTGGATCTATCCAGCGCTTCATTAGATCCAAAGCCTGGAGGTGTTATTTATAGCCTACGCCTGTATTGAAATTCTCCACAACTTCTTCCCTTACCTGCAAGGCATGTTTCTGGGTCTTCATGTTGCGGTTTGTCCATTAATGTTCTCCAACAAACCTCTGAGACCTTCACAGAAACAGCTGAATCACATGCAGGTGGGTTATATTTACTAACAAGGTGACTTCTGAAGGCAGTTGTCTGCACTAGATTTTATTTAGTGGTGTCTGGAAAAAAGGGGTCAGAATGCAGATCACACTTTTTTGATTTTATTTTCCCCAAAAAATGTCAAAACCATGTATAAATTTTCTTTCCCTCTTTTTTAATTGAAAAAATATAACAAAAAATATCCCTGTTCATAAAACTTTGACCTTCTACTTATTTTCCTTAGATATTTGTTTGCATCCTGCACAAAAACATTTTGAAATTCAGAAGAAGGATATGGTTTTACCCTTTCACAACCTCCTCCTGTCAACATAACATGGACCTTACGGCCACTGGGCCTGTAAAAAAGGGGGAACCAGTAGCTCAATCTAAGCCGCACACTGAAAGCAGTTAACAGAGAGGACAAGTAATTCCAGCCTAATGGAGCACATTCAGCAGTCACAAGGAGCCACATGCTGGCTTCCTGCTGAAATTAGGAGACTGTGGAGCTGTTGGTGAAAAAGGGCAGCGAGATAAATCAAAAAGCTCAGGGGTTAGGGGGTCAGCTGGCTGGCAGTGCATGTCACCAGTCTCATTGGACATGCTTGCGTGCTCAATCAGCAGGTGTATAAATATGTGTCATGTTTCACACTTTCATGTCCGCAGGGACAGCAAACCAGATGGGATTTTAAATGCTGCATTTCATGTGGTAACATTTAGTGGGTTAGTTCACCCCTCATTGGTTTACCATCTGGTGCCCTCTCAGCCCCATGATAGGAGAGGAGCTTTCACACCGCACTTGTAACGCTCCCGATGTCTCTCTGTGCCAGAACACATATCCAGCAGTTTACATCACAGTCTGCGCCACATCGCCTCCTACACAACTCTTAAAAAGGTGTATTCCTCTTTTTTTTTCCCACGCAAGAACACGTGTTTAATGTGGGAACAAAGTAAGAGCATGGAGGCAAATTGCAAAAGCTTCAAGTTAGCAGAAGTTGCGCTAAATATTCCAGAAAACGAGACAAGTTGCCTCGTTTGCACAAGCAAAACACTTACCATAGCGTTAGATCCTCGATTTGTTCTTGTCTTCTACTTTCAATAATTTGATCTCAAGTAAATGTAAAAAAGAAAAAAAAAAGGGAGAAAATTCGGCGCATTCCTCTTGGTTATTTTCGTCGTTTCCACCTTTTGCATTTTCTTCACTCTTTTTATTGCCAGAGTTTATGTTTCTTCAGTTTATCCTCTTCATATCATCCCATCATTTGTGAAGGCGTCGGGCTTTACAGGCTGAGTTAGACAGCCAGTCAGTGTTCCCTCCCTTTCTTTTATTGACGGGCTCCATTTATCTCAATTTGCCAAGAATTGCCAGACAGCCGCTGACTGGCCTCAGCATCCAAAATGCACTGCGCGTTTGGACACGGCGGGGCTGCTTTATATTTACCTCTTATATGTTGCCATTATGCACTTCGACCATACATTTTAATGCTGCCGGGGGGGCGGAGGTGGAGGGTGTTTGGGGGAGGGCAGACGGTTAGGAGGGGGCTCACATTTGCTTGGTGTCAGTACAAATAAATAAATAACACAACATAAAACAAAATAATAATCATAATTTTAATACTTGCTTGTTACTTTCAGTCACAACAAAACTTCGCAACCTTTTGATTAAAATTAAAGTAAATAAACTGAACGGAGTAAAACCACAATTTTAAGAAGCGAGTGTGATTTCGGCTCAGCCTATAGATGAGAATGAGGTAAGGGGGGGGCGACTTTGAGATGACATTGAGGCTGTGTAGATGGGAGTTGAGTCTCTGGTTGTTGATGTTAGACAGTCGCACAAGGCGAAGCGGCTGCTGCCCGTGTTAAATCAACCTCCTCTCTCTTTCTTTCTTCTCCTCCTCCTCTTCCTCCTTCTGGTCTTCAGCACTGCTCCCCGCTGGACAGCTCCAGCTTGGACCCCACGAACGCCTCTTAATGTCTTTTGATGGAATTAAAATCTATTTATGTTTCAAGAAACACCGGGAGTTTACAACTTGAGCCGCAGGAGGAATCTTCGGATACCTCGTTTGGAAATTTGTGGCATTCAGCGGAGCCTCGGCGGTGCGGATCCCAGATTCACTGTGAGTAAAATGTTGTTTTGAATATTTGCTGTCTGTCTGTGCGAGTTGGTTATTGCTCGACTCAGGTATTTGTCCCTACGACAACATTTGGATTGTCTTGATTGCGAATGAAGCTGTTGATCTGCTGCTGAGAGGGGGGATCAAGTAAATCTTTCTGCACTTATCTCTAATATGCAGAGTTGATTCCAGTCTGTCTGGTGTATGCAGATGCAAAGAGTCGCATTCTGGTGCGCAGAGTTCCCAATTAATATGGCAGAATGTATGCAGCCTGATGCGTAAAGCTTTTACGCATTTGGACATCCCTTTTGTCTCCACAGTGCGTTTTGTTTTCTTGCGTGTTAAAGACGTCCTTCTGTCCACGATTACTTTTAGTTATCCACGAAACATAACTGTTAAGTGAATCTGTAGGTGTTAATTGGTGGACTTCGTTGTGCTTCATTTTTATAGGTTGGACGCTATTGCTACGGTGCGTCCTGTGCTTAAAGGTGCATGTTTTTGGGACACTTAGCATTTATGTTTATATATTTTCTGTTTGATTTGGCATATTTAAATGCAGAGTTTGTTTAGACTACCCTGTCTGTTGTTTTGTGTTTGGCTGTTAAGTTATGTACAATCTGTCTTGTGTGGAGGCAAGGCAGCATGCCTCTGCCATCGGTAATTTGTCATGAATGGAAAAAAATGTCTTAGTGCCAAATGATCAGAGAATGCATCAGTCTGCATTTTAAATGCGTCTTTAGAGTTCAAAGTACATTATTTGTTTATACTGTTGTTGCTGATTTAAAAGGAAATGAATGTTGTACATTATGTGTACATCTTTGTTCAAACAGGTAACCCCTTTTTCTGCCCCCTCAAACAACCAATCACTCTATCCACGATCTTAGGTTAACTACGACTGACCAGTCGTGTGTGCGCACAGGCTTCATCTCCAGACATTTGGTCCGAAGTGTTAGTTGTAGAAAAAAACCGCGAAGCTGCTGTCTACGTGGACCGGTGCTGAAGCCTCTCGTCCGACTGCCAGGACATTTGCCAAATCCAGAGACATGGCGACGAACGGCACCAAAGCGGATGGACAGGTCACAGAACTGAACGAGGTGGCCGCCAACAACGACAAGCCCAAATCCTTGGACGTGAAGCCCGAGAAGAAGCAGAAAGAGGTCCCCGCCAGGGAAACATGGGGGGGGAAATTTGATTTCCTCCTGTCTTGTGTGGGTTATGCAATTGGACTGGGGAACGTGTGGAGATTTCCCTATCTCTGCGGGAAAAACGGCGGAGGTAAATACTTTTTTTTTTTTACTGTTCATGTATGCACACTGAATGAGCCATTCAGATCAGCGATACACAGGATGGAGCTTAAAATTCAGTGACTCTCAAACAGAGAAAACAGTGAAAGCTTTGTCTACATTTGCAACCCTAATTAAGTAGGCTGTGCTGACCAACTAAACTGAATTTGGCAGCACTATGTTATACTGTAACTAGGATCCAATTTGAATGTATTGTTCTTGAGTTTGCCGACGTGATTGGACAGATTTGATTACTTTTGAATATAAATTGCCCCTGCTTGTCTTGTAAAGTGACTTGGGTGACATTTAAAGTGAACTGGCGCTAGATAAATCAACTGAACTGAATCATAACAAATATTTGAAATGATTTGTGCAGTGTTTTCAGTGCTCGTGCAGTTTATCATTTTTAATTGCTTAACTTGATGCAATTTTGTCCTTCCAGGAGCCTTTTTGATTCCATATTTTCTGACCCTCATATTTGCCGGGGTCCCATTGTTCCTACTGGAATGCTCCCTTGGTCAGTACACCTCAATTGGAGGGCTTGGTGTGTGGAAACTGGCTCCTATGTTTAAAGGTACAATAAATGTCAAATTTAAAATGCAGATCCAAATTTATTCTTTTTAAACACATAAATTATTTTTGAATGTTAGGTGTGGGCCTTGCTGCAGCTGTTCTCTCCTTCTGGCTTAACATTTACTACATTGTAATCATTTCTTGGGCCATTTATTACCTGTACAACTCATTTACCACTGTAAGTATTAAAAAAATTTTAAAATTAAAATTAAAAAAAACTGTGTTTAGGAAAATTCCCCAAATTAGTCAAAACGGGATGCAAAGTGTATGCTTTTTTTTTCCTTTTCCAGGAACTTCCATGGAGCTCATGTAACAATCTATGGAACACAGAAAAATGTTACACAAACCACTCCATTCCAGATACCACCAATCTCACCAGTGCTGTGGTGGAGTTTTGGGAGTAAGATATTGACATTTTCTTCTACTGGAGCGCTTTAAACTCTTCTGCATGCCTCCCTGAGCTATACAAAAGGCAGCCTCCTCTGCTGCATTCTTGCTACCCTGTGTGTATAATGGTATTATCGCTGTTTCCTCTGACTTGCAGGCGCAACATGCATCAAATGACTGATGGCTTGGAAAAACCAGGCCAGCTCCGAGTGCCATTGGCAGTAACACTGGCCATTGCCTGGGTTCTTGTGTACTTCTGTATTTGGAAAGGGGTTAGCTGGACAGGAAAGGTAAAATGTGTGTTTGTTTTTGGCAACACCTATTTATAACACCTATTTATGCTGGTTTCTAGTAAGAGTTTGCAGGCCCTATGCAATATTAAACAGTCTAAAATTGTCTCATCAATCTTTAAAATTGCATTCAGCATTGTCTGGAATTGAATTTTTAAAATAAGAGACCTTAAAAATAAAAAAATAAAACTTATTTTCCTCTAAATGTAGTCTGCCAGCCTTTTGGTCGGCTTCTCTAATTCCAATTCTCCTGACACGTTTTCTATTCCGAGTGTGGATTCATGATAGGAGGAGCAACAATCAGCCATTACCCCCTCGATCTGGATTTATCCTCCTTTTTCATTCGCAGCAGTTTCTCTCCCAAATGACGTTACATTTTAAAAGTCAAGTTCATCATATGACCATGCCGAACAAAATTTGTTTTGGTCAAAGTCAGACCCCATCCCCTCTCTCTAACTTCCTCCCTGAATATGTGACAAGAAGGCTGGATGAACAATAATTACATATTCTTTGTTGAAATAAAACTAAAAAAGCCTTTACAAGCCTCATGAAAATGCAAGTCCCAGGTTCACATTTTCATGAATTTCTGCTGATCACCTCCTTACATTTTCCAGGTCGTTTACTTCTCAGCTACGTATCCCTACTTCATGCTGTTTATTCTCTTCATCCGTGGGGTAAGTCTACCTGGAGCCAGAGAGGGAATCTTGTTCTATATCACCCCTGACTTTGAAAAGCTGAAAGAGTCTGAGGTAATGACATGTTATTATAGGATTCTTGCCTACGTGCTGCTTGCCCGAGTGAGCAGAATGCAGCTAAACTCTCCTGTTCCTCTGTCAGGTATGGCTGGATGCAGCTACGCAGATCTTTTTTTCCTATGGATTGGGATTGGGGTCCCTTATAGCTCTGGGCAGCTATAACACATTCAATAACAATGTTTATAGGTAAGAGCTGCTGATGATTCATGAACTAAATTTGATTTATGAGAAGACGAGTGACAAAGCTGATAATATTGAAAACAGATATCACTTATGAAATAACAGAAAATGGATAAAATACACCCCCATTCAAGGATGCTTAATAAGACTTCAAAAAGTGTAACTATTGTGGATGTATGGCATGAATAGAGCTGAGGTGAAGACTCTTTTTCTGCTCTGTGCTGTAGAAACAAACAGAACCACTATTACTGTGATGCCTGAGTGTTTTCTCTAATAGCCCTACATTCTGGGTCACATAATCAGTTACGTAAAATAGTTGCATTTAAATTGGGCTTTTTGTGAGCTTGTTTCACTGTTTTGTTGTATATAAGGTGAATTTTCCATCTCCCTTATACGGTATATATTTATTTCAGCTACAAAGCTTTTACCTAGCGTCTTGCAGTTAAAGCACTCCCACTGCTGATCTTTAAGATGTTCCTGTGCTGTTTTTAGAAAGGTCAACACAAAATGGAGAGAAAAAGTCAATTTAAACCCTTCACAATAGCCCCATTTAAAAAAAACTATTATTTCCTTTCCCCAGAGACTCTGTCATTGTGTGTTGCATCAACTCATTCACCAGCATGTTTGCTGGCTTCGTAATCTTTTCCATTGTTGGCTTCATGGCGCATGTGACTAAGAAAGACATTGCGGACGTGGCAGCCTCAGGTAACTGCACACGTTAGTGGCTTCTGTCACTGTTACCCTCTGCTATCCCCAATGATCTTCACATTAGCATGTTGTTTTGGCAGCTTCTAGAATGATGAAATTTACAATAATGCTTCCTATTTACTATCCAGGTCCTGGCTTAGCTTTCCTTGCATATCCAGAGGCTGTAACCCAGTTGCCCGTATCACCTCTCTGGGCCATTTTGTTCTTCTCTATGCTGCTCATGCTGGGGATAGACAGCCAGGTAAGGGGCTTGGTGATGATCTCCTTGTGGGCTGACCTAAATATTTAAAAGCACTTACATATCATGCAGCTCACCTCTGCTCTCTGCATGATAAGCATGCAATTTGCTCCTCGCAGACTAATGTAGCTGAGCTTTGACATTAGCTGTCAAGAATTTTTAGTGCAACTTTATCACCTCCATTTGCCCCCAGGCTATATTGTTTCTTTATTTTGTGCATGTGATTTGAATGAGGCCACCACTGACACAGACCAAACGCGCTTCAAAGTAAAGCACAGAAATTACACGCATTTTTTTCATAGTTTGGATCCTAGTGTTTTGGTAATCGGATGTTTTAATCAGAAATGAGTAATAAAATAATCCAAAAACAAGTGTACATGTGTTTTGTTTTAATACACAGAATACCAAATTAGAAATAAAAGTTGTGGTTTGATGTTCCTTTCATGTTTAAAATAATAAGATCAAAATCACCAGCAAAGTGAAATGCAAAATTGGACTGTTCCTTTCAGATTCCTAGACAAGTGCCCAGTTCTATAAATTCTGACTCTAGGAGCCACTGTTTCTTCTGAACACCCCAAAAGTGCCCCCCACATACCTTTTCACCAAAAAACATAGAAGAAGAACATATAAAATAAATAAAATCTAAAATCTTCATCAGTTTGGACAAAGATAAAAAGGTTAATGACAAACACGTATTTCAGTGCAATGTGAGCCTGATTTTGGAAAAACTTACCAGAGATATATTGGCAGTGCTGTGGATGAAACACACTTTGCAAACACAAGCTGAGGTGTGGAGGACATCAAAATATATGAAAATGGGCAAATATTTGGTGACATCACAGCCCATATATGGCAGGGGAGTTTTTTGACATCGGGCTTCCACGGATTAAAAAAATGCAACAAAAATCTGTTTTAAATACTCATACTTATCCAAGCCGCTGACATTTTTTTGATTAGATCTGTGATTATTTTTCATTCTCTTGTTCGTCTATACTTGTAAACACCTTGAGGTGTACAGAAGAAATAGTGCCGACTACAGTAATAGAAAAAGATGAATTTCACAGAATTTCATGCCTGTCTTGGAATACGAGAAAAATGGTCCAATCCTTCATTTCTTTTAGCCAGCATTTTATTTTTTTTATTTGAAACATGAAATGAAAAACAAATCAAGATGTGTCAATTTTTTAATTACAAGGAAAATTATATGCATTTCAATCTAATATTTAGTATTTTTCCGGTCCAAGTCCACTTATATCTTTCATGACTGGTTTTAGATGAGAACATGTCATTACCAAACCATACCTGTACACCGACCTGAAATGTTTCAAGATCAACAACAGAAAAATTATTCTCAAAGTGCACATATCCAAACAGATGTTTCAAGCTGTTTTTGTGATTGTGTCCTTCAGTTCTGCACCGTCGAAGGCTTCATCACCGCCCTTGTGGACGAGTTCCCTAGGGTTCTTCGAGGCAGACGAGAGATCTTCATCGCCATTGTCTGCCTGGTGTCATATGTGATTGGACTTTCAAACATCACACAGGTACAACAGAGCAGTTCTGCATCAATGAACATCTTACTGTTTGTCATCTATTCTTATATTTCTCTTTTTTAATTGTAACTAGGGTGGAATCTATGTGTTCAAACTGTTTGACTACTACTCTGCCAGTGGGATGTGTCTGCTGTTCTTGGTCTTCTTTGAGTGCATCTCCATATCTTGGTGTTACGGTGTGTTTTATTCTATCTTTCATTCAAACATAACAACAAAAATGACTGCTACAAGTTTTAATTTTGGGAAATATCTCAAATCTGAAAAACAAAGTGTAGCAAACCAAGTGAGTTGACACGTTTTACCTGCTTCAAATTCTGCTCCGCCGCAAGGTCATGAGCACTCGTGTGTCATGCCTCACTGTGCTCATCATCATGCATGGCAGATCTCACAAGATAGAAACAAATTTGATGTGAATTTTTTGGTCATGCATTCATTTGTCTGGCAGGTGTGGACAAGTTTTACAACAACATCGAGGAGATGATTGGCTACAAACCCTGTATATGGTGGAAATTGTGCTGGGTTGTGTTCACCCCTCTTATTGTCGCTGTGAGTACTTTGAGTTAATAGGATAGTACATCTAAAGTCATGACATGAAAGATGAAACAATAAATAAAGTCAATATTACCTGCCTGCAGCCATGCCAGGCTGAGGCAGCCCTGCCTGTAGTCAGAGGAGTCAGGATGCATAAAGCGTCTCTTGTCTCCCACAGGGAGTGTTCTTGTTCAGCGCCATACAAATGGTTCCTCTCACGATGGGAGACTATGTGTTCCCAGGCTGGGGTCAGGGAGTGGGATGGCTCATGGCTCTGTCCTCCATGGTTCTCATACCAGGATACATGGTTTACATGTATCTCGGGCTCAAGGGCACTTACAAGGAGGTGAGATGAGAAGGCTCTGGTATACTTCATTTTTTCAACATTTCATTTCCTACACCTTCCTAAGATGTTACCATTGCGATTTTGGTATATGAGCTTTGAAATTGAATAATGTGATACTATGTCACTCACTAATGCATATTTTTATGGAGAAACCTTGTATACACAAGCGCGCTCACACTCAGACCCACAGGTGTTTAGATTCAGGTGTTAACAGATATACAGATTTTCTATACTGAGCTGCATTTACCACTAAATACATCTTGCATTGATAAGTACCATGCACTTTTCTGTAAAAAAGCTGTTAATATGAACATTTCTGCAGGTGTAGAAGCAAGCAGGGTGTTATCTTGTATTCTCTTCATCCTTCTTTCTTTCCTCTATTTATTTCTCCTTCTCTCCCCTTTTCCTTTTTGCCCCACCTTTCTCTCTTTCGTACTTTTTTTTTCCTTTTCATTTCCTTTTCATTTCTGTCTCCCTGTCCGTAACAATTGAAATAATCCCAAAACAGTTTCTAATAAAGTTTCTTTTTATAAATATCAAGCAGAGCTTTAAAGCATTAGCTGTAATGCTCCACTTGTGAAAGTAAATCTCTTTTTCTTGGTGCTCAGACAACAATTCTGAGCGTTACTCTGCCAGACAGGACATGGTTAAAAAAATAATAATAATAATAATAATGTGATATGTTAAAGATACATGAACAGCATACACTGATTTGATACCATTTGATTCACTGTTTTATTCATGATTTACTTTACTGATTCATCATAATAACACACAAAACAAATTGATATGATAAATTAGGATAAAGCAAGGCAATGATAATTTGTGACTAAATAAAAGTAAGCATTCTGTAATTTAAAGAAAAGATCTCTATCATTAAAAAGCCTTGTAATGTAATGACAGTACAGTGAGCCTCAGTGTAATATGAAAAACCTGCAATGCAACAGATGTGATTACTTATCCGTTTCTGCATAAAACAGTGAGGTGAAGGTTTTTTTTATTTTTTAGATTGTGCACGTTAAAAAGTATAGTTAAGTTAACGTTACAGTGAGGGATTCTTAAAACAGCTCATATGTCAAAAATATTAATTTAGTGGCATGCAAAGGATGGAGAAACTAGTCTCATTGTTAAGATAGGCATCAAAACATCATAACAATAAAACAGCTTTGACTCTTTAAATATAGACCAAAATAATCAAAAAATACTGGCAGAACACATTTTCACCAATTTAAATATTGCACTAAAACCTTTAATCTGGTCAGCATTGTATTTAAACTACATGCCGCACAAGAAGGAATAATAATTGATCCACATGAATGAAATAAAATGTGCTGGACTGATTAGGCCCTAAAAATACATTACAAATTATCCTTAAACAATTTTTCCATTGGACAATGGTGATGGCAACGGAAGAAGAGTCTTCCAGAAGTTTAATCAAAATTTTTACTTTCATCTGTCATCAGAATGGGTGCAAACATTTAAAACCTAGACATCAAAATTTCATTGAAGAACTGCATTTTATAAGGGCTGCTCTTACTGATGCACTCTAGTTCGTTAATAGTAACAAATCAGCTAACATTAATACTATTTTCCGTTTGGCCTTTGTTTTATTAGTGAACAAAAACATGAGGCCTGAGGAAAATAATGCCCCAGCATCACTTTACTTTGCATTTGACACTGTGGCAAACACAATTTGATCACCAATTAAGCCAGACTGCCACAAGTTGTTTTGGACATGTCAAAAAGTTTGCCAAATGTGTGCATCAGCTCTCATTTTTGCGGCACATGCGCATCAGAAGCAGGCAACTGAGACTCAAATATCACAGCAATGACAATAATATTACTTAACCACACAGTACGCTATGCTGTGTGCATCAATGAAGATTCACTCATGTCGGCATGACAACTGCCTGAAACTGAAAGTGAAACTTACAGCTCGACCCATTTTCTGAATAATTTAGCTAATGATATTGATAGTGCATTACCAGATGGTCAATTGAACCTTACATTTGAAAAGAAAGCATGACACAACATAGTGACATCATTGCAAAAGTAATCCAGCCACTACGAAATCCACACCCTGGATCTCAATACACATGTATTAAGAGAACAGGAACATATCAAACGGGACACACATACTTCAAAGATGTGGCAGGACCTGTTGTTACATTCACATAACAATAATAATATATGTTTCAGTGCGCCAGCATCCATGACAAGATCTTTACATCTGTAGTTTCTAAATTCTACTATAGATTATATATTACTTTAAACACTTTTCTCTAAACAAATACACAAAAAATATAATTGAGTAGACTGAGCTGATTAAAGATTATTACCTAAATAGGTATAAAAGAATGTTCCCCAATGCAAGCATGAAAAGGCACATCGAAAATACAAGGAAACCTGTGTTAGACAGCTTATTTCTGTCCCAGTCTGGCACAAAGAAACCAAAACTACAAATGTACGAAATAATGAAGGAAAGCAGAGACCAAGACCCCAAAAAATCATCTGTTGCTGATTTGCTAGCTAAAGAGAGCTAATTTGTTAGCTATTCTTATTTGCTCTGTTTTTCTCTCCTAGCGTCTTCGAATAATGTTACAGCCTCCTGCAGTCGTCAGGAAATGTCAGGAGAACGGACCTGAACAGCAAGCGGAAACCAACACCGCCAACCTGTCCAGCCCTGCCAATCCTACCAACCCTTCTAGCTCCACAAACCCAGCTCCTGCAAACCCAGGCAGCCCAATCAGTATGGCTCCTGTAAATTCAACCAGCCCCGTGACACCCGCCAACACGGCTCCTGTGCCAGCCAACCCAGCCTCCGCTTTGAGCCCGGTAAATCCGGCGACGAGTCCCACTGCCACTATTACCACCACAGTTACTACAACCAGCCCGGTTAACCCAACCGCTAAAACTGTTAGCCCAACCAGCCCACCTCCAAACCCAACTAGCCCAACAGAGCCTGTTAATCCCCCTAACCCAACGAGCCCACCCTCTAACCTGACTAATGCTGAGGCCAACGTGTAGAACAACAACAGAACCCTCATGGAGCATGTAGACAAAAGAGAACAATACAAAGGACTTCCAAGATTTTAATTGATTCACCTACCTCCAGGGGCAATATGTGATTAAAAACAGATTTTCCAACCACGTTTAATTTTTCTGTATCTGTTAAATCAAGCCAATAATGTTTTATTGTTGGCTTGCGTTCTGAAAACAAAATCAAAGACTGTTAGTGTTTACCGATACAACCGTAATTCCGAAACAAATGTAAACATACTGTGTAATACTGTGAGAAGAGAAAAAAACTAGAGTTATAGATTAGAGATTTGTTGAATATCTTCATGAATCAAGTAAATACCGTGTGAATATAGTAGATAAAGTAGTTAAACCAACTTGACATCGCTGAAGAGTGCAAGGGTTGGCGTCGATTTTTATTTGTAGATGTTTACCAAACCTCACGCAGTTGTCTCTTTTCCAAATGTTGCTCTATGTGGGGTAAAACTACAAGCCACAAGGCAAACTGGGAGCTCGGAGTAAGCACAAAGCCAATAAGATGTTCGTGTTTAGGAGAAATCTGGAGCTGTCCAGAGTTTGTTGCAAAAGATTTTGTGTGTGAAAGAGACTGTTATTTTTTTCCTTATTTTTTCAGTGTAAAAGAAAAAAAAGAGAGATAAAACTTTTATGTGATCAAAGCATTTTTAGACTTATTTTTAGGATGTTTTATACTATGTATGTTGAAATGGAGGACCAAAATCAATAGGCAGATAAAAGCAAAAACTATGCCATTGAGTATTAAGTTGGCAAAGCACAGGATACAAAGAAGTACAAATAAAAAAAAGAAGAAGAAGAAGCACATGGTTAGAAAAGTGATTTGCAAATATTGACTATCCCTTAATGCTGACAGTCAATCCTGTTTACGTTTTGCATGCTTTCCTCAGGAACATCATTGAAAACGTTTCTCAAATGTCTCCTGACAAAAAAAAAAAAAAAAGAAGATTAAAAGAGAAGGCCTTAAGCCAACGCACCGATTTCAGCCAAACGATAGTCTGTTTACATGACTGGGCAGAACAACTAAATACGTACACTTTATATGCTAGCACAAAACAACCGTGACCAACTCTGTGTTAAAGTACAGTCATGTTTTCTTTTTCTCTATGTGTCATGATCAATCATAGTCCAATCAATATGTATTCAGCAATACATATGTAGATGTTTAGGTGCAGACCAGTAAGCAAAGTGGTCTGTTTCTCTTTTTGTTTACGTTGTCTTTGTTTTGCCAGTGAAGAGAGAAAAAAGAAAAAAAGCACAACAGCTTTTTAGGTTTTCCCAGACTTTTGCCATGGCGTGTTAGGACAATGTGAGTTTGCTTCTATGGCAGCTACCGTGAAAGGCATGTGGTTGAACGGAACATGTTAACTTCGAAAAGCAAAACAACTGAGCGAAAACGTGAAATGGCTACAGTTCATGTCCTGTGAATTTTGTATAAAGTTACTCTACCACAGTTTTCTCTGGAAGTTTGTTGTAAAACTGTACCGTGTAAAACATGTAACTGTGAATGTCTGTACTACATTGGAAGTTATTGTCTAAATGTTGAAAAAAATATGGAGTTGCTTTTTTCTGCAATAATATTTTGATCACAGAAGCTAAAGCACATATCTTACAGAGATATAAGAAATGATTATGAAAAATGAAGATACTGATGATTATATTAAAAATAGAAATTATGTCTAGTAAAATAATATTGTTTTGTATATTTTTAACTGTCTCACTGCCTAATGTAAAACATAATATAAACATGATATGTATCTAAATGGTGTCAAATGATAAAGCACGATTGTTATGTTATACAAACAGAAAAAGACTGAAAAAATAAAGAGTTATAGATAAAATAAGCAGAATACGTGGCTGGCATATGTCCCTAAAACAATGTGTCTTTAATGTGTCTCTGGTAACAATGCTACCAGAAAATTAGGTCAACTATCTAATTAAAAGATGTACGCTGCTCTAAATCCTCCTGCAGTAATTGGCTGTTGTTTCCTCTCTTGTAAATAAACTCTCCATAGAGCAGTCCCCGTCAATAGATGTAAGAACATTCTGAGACCTAATAAAACTAAAAGGAGGGATTAGGTAGAAGAAAATGCAACGCTTCATTCATCTGTTTGTTAGTTTTACATGTAGGCCAGGTGGGATGTGCAGAATTAAGTAAATCCTTTCTTCAGTAGTCTAGGTTTTTAGATAACATCCAGATTAACCCTACCAGGGGGGTAAAAAAGAGACTCATTATAAAAGCAAAGGAGAAATGCATCTGGATCACTTCTGTGTGTGTGTTTTTTTTTTTTTTTTTGGAGTGCCAGAAACACACTGATAGAGAGAGGTCTCAGCAGCACCACAAAACAGCTCTCGCCTCGGAGCCTGGCGTGCCTGGCGTGCCCGCCTGCCCCGTCTCCCCATCTTCAGATGGTTCTGAGCGTATTTGTGTTTCTGTTTGTGTGTGTGATTTTTTACTTGCGTCCTCCTCCCCCACTACTCCGACCACCTCCTCCAGTTGCTGCTTCCATTAGCTTCCAGTGTGATAAAAGAGACGGCACCAGCTGACACCACCACAATGACTCGCCGTGGATGAAAGAATTAGATATCCCCTCCAGTAGCTCGTGGCAAACTGATGTGTTTGTAGAAGCGAGCTGGTTTCTGTGTGAGAGGGAAGGAGAAAAAAAGACAAACATGCATCCTTCTGTCCCCGACCTAAGTGGACCAAGGTTGAAAAATGCCCCCAATTGCAGCTTGTAGAAACTATCCCCCTGATGGATGACTCGGCGCCCTCCTTCATTCCTTGTTGTGTAATTTAGCATCATTACATATAAAAACAAGTCACCAGCGCGACAGCCCAGACTGATGTCTAACATCCACCAAAGACATAGATCATCACTGGCGGCCAGGGAGGACAGAAGGCGGAAGATCTTCATTAGTTGAGAGCAATCCAAGTAGTCCTGGGATGTGAGGCGGCAATTTTCCTTCAGCTCCTTCTGTTTTTCTAACTTTATGCTTTCATTTGTTTTAAATTTCTTTTATATTCTTTGTGAGGTGATGTACAGTTGACCCATGAAGTGGCTCCTAAAACTGTACCCACTGCTGTTAAAATGGCACATTTTTGTGATGCAAAAATTATGACCAAAAAAAATATTTGAAAAAGGTTTCCATTTTTATTGTGACACACAAAAGCTGCAAAATTCAACTGAAAATGCAAATACTTCAGGGGCAACAAAAGTAAAAAAATAAATTAAAAAGCTGCAAAGTTGCATAAGTGTACCCTTTATATTCATTAATTGTTTTGTGCACCTTTTGATCTACTTTCATCATTAGTCTTCTTGAGTAAAGACCTAACATCAATTATAATGAATTTCATTAAACGGATACAGAGTATAGTTGTTCAGTTGTATAGTGGTCAATAATTCAAGCAAATATGGAACAACAATGACATTACAAAAATGTTATGTTCTTTTTCCAAAACTGATGAAGCGAGAAGGCAGAAACTGGTGAATGAGGCTTCCAAGAGCCAGCAGCAAGACTGAATGAGCTGCAGGAACTTCTTGCAAGTACTGATTGTGTTCTACATGTGACAACAGTTGCCTATGTTCTCCATATATGTGGACTGAAGGGTAGGTGAGAAAAAAAAGTGGTTTCTTCCAAAGAAAACATCCAAGCCAGGCTAAAATAGTGTTAAATCGACTCCACAAAGAAGTTTTTGCACAAAAAACCCAATGTGCATCAAAGCAAGAACAATATAACATGGAAATTAGTTTTTTGCAGTGAAGAAACAAAAATTAAAAACACTTCCGAATACCAGCCAGTGTTGACCCAAAACCTTCAGGTGTCTGCTTGTAGTGACTCCAAGCTTACATCTAAATCAACAACAGGATAACTTTGTCAGAAGAAAGTCAAAATATTGGTATGGCCTCGCTAAGTCAAAAACTAAATCTAATAGAAAATCTATGAAGTCTACTGAAAGCGGCTGTGGCCAAAGTTGTTCTTAGAATCTGACAGATTTGAAGAAATCTGCAAGGCAGGACAGGAAAATATTGCCAATTCATGATGTGGTTTGCTAATATATCTACCAAAGTGTACTTAAAGCTGAAACTGAATCAACTTTTGGGCTGACAAAGTATTAATTTAGTATGTGCATACTTTTGCAACCAGTTTTATTTATTTATTTTGTACCCAATTAATTTTGTCTGTCATTTGAAATGCATAATGAATTACATTAAAGGTGAAAAAAAAAGTTTTAAATGTTTTTTATGGTCTCATTTTCTTACTTTACTAAAAAGGGGCATTTTAACAGGGTTGAGTACACTTTTGAGACCAACTGTAGCTCTATTTTCTTCTAGGAATGGGGAATGTGACAAATATATCGTATGATTTCCTTATAATAAAATCATGATCAGGATTTTATCCAAGGAAAAAACATAAAAAAACCAGAGAAAAACTTCCACTGATGTCATTTTGGATTGTTATAAGTTAACATCATGGTATTGAGGTTGTTATTATCCATCTGACCAGCTGTTGGCCTCCTACTGCTCCGAGGGTTTCAGGCAAGTCACTGTTAACAAAGTAGTTTTTCTTAGCTGCAGGTCGTCAAGATATTCTAATCCTTAATGATCTAACATTGTCACACTGCTTACCTCCACTTCTTTCATACTTCCATTTAAACTTTATCTAAACAGAAATCAGAGCAACATGACTCCTGGGAACTATTACAGTTTCCAACCAAAGGACACAAGCTATATTTTATTAGAGTTCATATTTTTAGTATAGGATTGTATGAATCTAAAACCATTATTGTGTATGTAACAACGGGATCTTGGAGTTTCATTTGCTCCCATATCCTGGCTGAAATAGAGTATGCCAACACAACAAAAGTTAAAGAACAGCCCCCAACTACGTATGACAAATATATTAGGGATACCTGTTTCTGATACAATGTAGAGTACCCAATGCTGCAGCTTCCTGTCTGCTGGTGTCATGTGACCAAACGTTGCTGTAAAAAACCCTTGCTGTAAATTTTGTCCAGGCACCATTAACTGGAACCCAAACTGAATTAGCAACAAGTGATACCGAAACAGAGAGTAAACATCCTAGGGTTACCTTGGCAATCCAGCTTACTGCTTTACATGTGCTTCATTTTTGTGCACTGGTAAATGCTGAGTCAGATGGAGAGGAGAGCTAGTGAACGATGGTCTGACAGACGCAAAGACACAAAACCAGAACCATCAGAGAACTGACCCAATAAAATTTACCAAGACTTTTTGTCACTTTGTTAAGATTCTGCTGTGTTTATGTTTACCATATTATTCCTCCCAGTTTTGGTTGTTTTGCCTTCTTGCACCTGCCCTGGAGACCAGAATCTAGATAATGCAGTAAGATTAGTTTGGTATTTTTAACATTTCGGGTCAGAATTCCAAAGATGCCAGAAAATCAGTTTATGTCTTCCTGGAGAAACTGGCTTGCTGTGCAATAGATGTTGTACTGAGATTGTGCTGTCCAGTGAGCTGAGAAATAGGATGTTCAGAAGCGCATTTTCAGGCACCAGTCCAGTTTACTCAAAGAAGATGAAAAGACATGTTTTGTCCAAATTGTCAAAACATTATAAGAGCTTAAGGAGGTGAATCCTGCAAAACTCTTTTGTTGTCCGCAAAAATAAATAGTAGAGCCTCTAGCAGCATGAATGTCAATGATGAGGAAGGTAAGAGCTCTACAATCACTACACTGATGTAGACCGAGTAATGCTGATCAAATATATTGTTTTATTCTACTGCACTTTAAGGCTACTGAGTCTCTAAGCAAATATAGTTGAAATCAGATATTTACACACACCACATAAAAAGAGACATCACCTTTTTTCTTTCCCTTCTGACATTAAATCAGTTTTAGATCAGTTTTAGATCAGTTGAGAAATCTAAATTTATTTATATTTATTTATATTCACTAAATATCAGAATAAACAGAATAAAATTTGTAAAAGTACTTTTTTAAAATTCAGAAATTCACATAAACTAAGTTAACTGCATTTAAACAATAAAAAAATGCTAAGTGATGATGTTTTAGTTTTGCAGCATTGGGATGTTCAGCTATCATAATACTCAGGAAGTAGACAGGTTTTGTGTTACAGAGATTAACTTGATATGGTGCAAAACTCCATATAAATCATAGAACAAAAGATCTTCAGAAGATGCTGGTTCAAGCTGGTAAGATGGTGCCATAGTCTGCCACTCGGTGAGGAAGAAGCCATTACCCCAAAAGCAACATAAAATGTTGTTGGCAGTTTTGCTACAGGAGGGACTGGTGCAGTTCACCAAACAGATGGCGTGATAAGAACATCATGTGAAAATGTTGAAGCATTCCGGTAGTTAAAGCTTGGGTACGAATGGGTATTTCAAATGGACAATGACTTAAACCATAACTCAAAATTAGTTACCAATTCCAGTGAAAATTCATAAGCAGAGCCGAAAAGGTGAGTATGAGCAATGCGGCCAATAAACCATACTCAGTTACACCAGTTTTGTCAGGAGGAATGTACCAAAATTCTGGCAAACTATTATGAGAAGCTCGTGGAAGGACACCCAAGACGTTCAATACTAGTCAAATAGTTTAAAAGGCTATACTAAATATTGAGAAAATATATAATTTTATGAATTTCAAGAAAGTAAAAATATATAGCTGAATATTCTGGCATTTATTAACTAGAAAAAATGTGTTTATCCCAATAGACCTAAATTGGAAAAGTTTAGTCTGATTTAATGTGAGAAAGTGGAAAAATGGTTTATGTGTCTTTCTCAAACAGTGTTTGTAAAAATCTGTTTCCACCTGCATATAATGTATAAAATCAAAATCATATTTGCTTCCCAATGATCTAGCTTTCAGCTTTATTTTTGTCTTAACTCCAAAACAACTACAAGAGATTGAGAATATGTTGCTACCTAAATATTATGTTAAAGAACAATTGTGTTTACAATTCCAAACCCAAACCCATAGTAAGTGCATGTTTGGCATGTGGGTGTGTTAGCAGTGAGGAAACTGACAGAAAGACTTGATTTGACAAAGACTTGATTTCATTCTAAAATAAAAACTAAGTGAAACATAAAAGCTGCAGCTCCCGATGATTTCCATTAAAATGCTGATTATTTTTTTCAGTTGATTGATTCAGGTACTCATAAAATTGTCTTTGTGCTGGAGCCAATTAAACAATTAAAAAACCAGTAATAAAAAAGTAATAAAAGAATGACATCGAACTCCCACATTCTTAAAGGTTTTTTGCTTGAAAAAGGATCATTACATGATTCAAAGTTTTTTTTTTAACCAGATGAAATATGTTTAGAGAGTTCCAACTGTAGGCGAGTAAATGCGACTGGCATGCTGGGAAGTTAGCTAATCAAGGAATATTTAAGTTTTCTTCTGAATTTCTGAATGAGCAAAATAAAACTGTTCACATAAGAGGTACTTTGACAGGATCAGAGGAGAGTCTTTGAACATAATACTATGAATGGAATGAAAACATACACATTTTGAAGATATAAGATACCATTGGCATGGGTTGTTGTGGCTTATCTAAATAATCTGTCAAGAGACGTGGTGAAGGCAAGGCCACATTTGAAGTGTTTGTGTTCTTATTTTAAAATGTAACTTAGGAAAAAGAAAATAGGTAATAAATATTGTAAAAATGTATATGATACTAGACAGCTCTCCAGAATAATATTGCAATCTAATTTGCCATAAATCTTTATTTAATGGCTCCTTTTTAAAAATATTTACTCCGGCTGAACATTATACACCTCCATCTTAGTCAGTTTCACATTTGTATACTCTACTGTGAGCTGCAGCAGCTACTGCTCTATACTGGTTTAAAAATCACTGGAGTTCTGACATCTTACCAGTCAATCCAGTCTGCCCACAAAGCTGTTCCCCCTGCGCCGCTCTCTCCTATAACGATTAAATGGCTTCTGGTTCTTCAAAGGGCCGTCTTAAGCGAGTGAAGGGAACTCCCTTGAAACCCAGAGGGATTCACCTCATTTCCTGTTTCATAATGCAGAAGACGTGACACCAATTGACTCGCTGATTAATTTGCTATATGAGTAAACCTGAGCACAAACTGACTCTTTACATTAGCTACACTCATCAGTGCTACCCTTGTTGATTGATACAGATGCCTTAAATTAATGTGTATCTATTTTTTACCTTGTAGAGCACAGTGTCTCTGGGCGAGCTGGCTCCATTTTGTGGCCAGATCTGAGCACTGGAACGTTTTCCGGTGTTTAGCATTTCTTGGCACTCTTTGTCAAGGGCCTATTTTTAAAGTTGAAAAGTGCTCACAGAGAGGCTGCAGGAGAAAGGGACACAGAGGTAGCAAAAGCTGGTGATCCATGATGCTTTTATGAAAGGATGACAACACTCTGCAGCTTATAGACTCACACACATGGCCGTGATTAATCCTCATAGCCCACTTAGAGCAAGAGAAGCTAATTCTGCTGTGAAGATAAAAAGGCTGATAATTAGGTTTATACTTTCTGTGTTTTAACCCCGGTTCCCATAGAAGTTCAAATTCATAATGCCAAACATGATTTATGTTGTACTGGGTCACTGAACCTTCATATTTCTAACATTTTTCCTTTAGATGATTTTGTTTGTCCCAGACTTCTGTCTGAGGTACTCTCACCCGAAAATTCTAAGCAAATAAATTAATGAATAACTAATCTTCGCAGATGCATGAATCTACATTTCAATGTAATCAGAGGAAGTTGTATGCATGGCTATTTCCAGCACAGGGGCTGAGAGGATGTCAAGCATGCAAAGCCTGCCACATATATGCTAAGTGGTCTCCCTTTTGCACTTTTGAATGTGAACCTTGCTGAAATAAACTTGTTTACCAATTCACAAAGTATCTTTTGGCACATGCACATTAACTGCACTGCTGCTCATACATTAAGCCCTCCATTTATGCTGTAAAGGCATCCGAGATGAATGGGTACACATTGGGACCTACTGCGGATTCCCAAAGATTTTGCTGTTGCATTTTATCTTGTCATGACATGAATCTTTTTTTTCATGACATAGTGATTTTAGTTTGCAAAAGATAAAATTCTGACACATATAACACAAAGGTTCATCCACTCTGACAAATCATGTTTACAATGTTCCTGCTTGAGCAACTAAATCTGCCTCTTCTACAACCTCTACAGATACTGAGCAAGAATTAATCCAGATCCTATTTTAACAGCACATCAACCTATAGCAACTTGGGGAAAATACAGTCTCCATGATCTGAATTCATACCCGACTCTGTGTTTTTTAAGAACAGATAATCCAAACAGACAGCACCATTTTGTTCAGTCAATCAATACATGAAAATAAGTCTGTGATCAAAATAAGTCTGTGACTGAGAGTGAATCCAAGTTTAGCTAATCAGGAGCCTGTCCTCTGATACCTTCAGTTGGCTCCAGCACTTCTTGTCTTTTGTCACAGCTTATAACTTCTCCCCAATGTGCCAGAGGCTTATGGGGGAGTCACTGTAGATTACTGCCTGGGTCAAAAGGGAATGCAAATCAGGCAGAGGAATAGGCGGAGTGAAACACAGAGAAAAGATTTAGCCAGCAGAATAGAAAGAGGAAGCAGCTTTTGTTTTAATATTTTCATTTAATGTATGTGCTTTTTTAAATAACTGTTTAACATCATTCAAAACAGATTAAAATATGGTGACATGCAAACGTTTTACGCTTTTCTCAATACAACTGAAAACTTTAATCTATTTTATCGGAGTAATATCCGATAGAAGAACACAGAGGTGTGCATGATTGTAAACTGGAGGATAAAAGAGAGATAATATAAGTCTAAAAATGTTACATGCATTTGTGTTCAACCTCCTGTATCAATGCTAAGGCAAACCACCTTTTGCTGCAAAAACTGCAAGTCTCCAGTAGCTTTGCATATGAATTTGTTTGCCAGTTCTTTTTTGTTTTTGCAAAAATGCCTAATCTCAGTCAGGCTGGAGGGAGAATGTCTTTAAATATTAATTTTCAAGTATCTACAGATTCTCAATTGGATTCAGGTCTGGACTTTGACTTGAACAACTTTCTAACATGAATAGGCTTTGATGTAAATCATTTCATTGTGCCTCTGACTGCATCTATCCATACGTCTTTACATTTTGCAGCGTGCTGAAGAAAAGAAACCCAACAGCACAATGCTGCCACCACTATGTTTCACCATGTGGATGGTGTGCTCAAGCTGATGTGTAGCTTCAGGTTTCCCCTACAAGTAGCGTTTTGAATATAAATTCAATTCAGTTTTCCTTATATAGCATCAATTCAAAACAAATATTGTCTCAAAGCAGTTTACCAGAAAAAGTCAAGTGAGAGCCGGTTTCACATGTAAGCTTAGTTTTGGTGTCCCCTGATCAGACTAACTTGTTCCATGTGTTTGATGTCCTTCTCACAAGGTCTGTGACAAACCTTAACCAGGACTTATAGAGTGCAGATTTTCCCACCTGAGCTGTGGATGTCTGCAACTCCTCCAGAGTTACCATGGGTCTCTTAGCTGCTTCTCTGATTTATTCCTTTCTGTTCAACCTATTACTTTACCACTCATATTTATGGCCAGGTCTTAGTAGGTCCACGCTTATGATTCCAGTGCTCTGTTATGCGTTTGAAGTTTAGAGTATTGTTTTATAGCCTCTGCTTCATTCAACATCATCCCTGACCTACTTACTGTGTTCCTTAGTGTTAATTATGCTATTTTTGACTAATTCTCTAGGACCGCATGATTTTAAGGACATTATTTAATTGCAATACTATTAATAAAAAACAATAGTGATTACAAATAACCCTAATTTTCAGAATATTTGTCCTTCTTTACCATTACAAAATGTTTTCATCACTCTCAACAAGCTTTAGCATCTCAGTCACTAAAAAATACATCTAGTGTGGGCATTAAGTGAAGTTAGAGTATATTGAACTGGCCCAGCATGTTTTAGATATGCAGAGCTTGAATGCATGAAACCTTGAATATAATTTCCTACCAAATATTGCATCTAAATAGTCCTTTGCGATTGCCATATTGCACACTCCGGTGTCGATAGTGATTTAATCTATTGAGCATTTCTATAACGTTATAAAATGTTCTCAGACAAAACTGTGAGACCTGGAAAGAACAGTTGTTTTCATACTGAGATTAAATTCACTGGTGGACTTTATTTTCTGGGTAATTTCTGAAGGAAACTTGTTGCACTGAATTTTTCAGGGGTATCAGAGTACAGTTGCCTGAATGAACGCACAACACATTTTTCAGATTATTTTTGAATTATACATTTAAAAAATGTTTTTACTTCTCAATCGTCTATCATGGTCTTTCACATAAAATCACCAAAAAAGGCTCTTAATGCTCTTTTAATGTCTTCCTCTTTGAATTTAATTCCCAAAGTGCCCAGACCCCACCTTGGTATTGTCTTTTCTCCCATTTATGCAATCAGACTTCCATAATAACAGATAAACAAAAAAACTTAGCAAACATCAAATTAAGTTGTGTGTTTTCCATCTCTTCCAGATAAATTAAAACAGAAGAAACGTCCTGTGCTAAACAGTCAACTTATTCTTCTGCTTTCGAAATGTAATCACAGCAAGAAGACATGCTTTACACACACTGTAAGTGCAAATTATGTGCATGTGCTGTGTAGTTTGTAATGCTTGCATGTGAATGCATGCACGTGTGCAGTTAGACTTTATGTTAGCTTCTGTGCACGAAGGTACTGTATGTGAACGTGCACAAACACTCCTGTTAAGCGTGAAGACAGGACCAGGCAGCTGCTGCAGGCGCAGCTTTAGTAAAGACCTGCATTCTAAATACATTCTGTCAGATTACGCCACCACACACTTAACAATTCACTCCTCTAGATGTTGCCTGAATCTACTTAGTTCACAAAACTGTTATTTTTCTCAGAATTCTATGTTAGATTACAGATTAATTTCCAAAAAACTGCACCTTTAATGCTTTGCACAATACATCTTCATTGTTTATTTGTTTATTTGTTCATTGTGTTTGCATACTAATGCATGTTAATTTAATAATTTTTGGCACATTGTCATACGCAAATGTAACCAAGTGACCTCCATGCGTGCTTTGCATGTGTTCTCCATACTTTGCTTGATATTTTCTCTCAAGTGGTTTTGCCCTTGACTGCACATTGTAACTGTGCAGAATCCACACAGATATTTAGGCTGCTCCACATAATGCAGCATCAAATAGGAAGCAAAAATAAAAATAAAAAATGTGGTAAACGTCTAAGACAGTTGCAGTACTGTTCTCTGGGAGATATTTTGAAGGCTTGTTAGGATGTGCTTTACTCTTTCTGACACATAGAAAACACACAGGCAACTTTTATAGTAGCGCTGTCATATGCAAACAAGCTCATTCATTCCTTGTCTGCCTCGCTCTCTCCCATAAACAACATCCACACATCCATACGCGATGATTAAGAGATCTGGGGGCCTTCTGGGCATGGTTGGTCTTGAGGCAGTGGTGAATCACAGCTGGGATGTTGTACATGCTTTCTACTCTGATCTGTCAGTGGGGTTTGGGAACTGTGCTCAGTGATGGATGAGTAGGCCCAGGCTGACCCACAGTGGCCCAGCCTACCCACTCTGTCGTGCCTGCCTCAGGCATCTCGGTCCTGCAGCTGATACGCCCTGAGCTGAACAGTGACAGGTAAGACACCCTCAGGAACAGCTTGACTGCAACAAGGCTGAGGCAAGCAAAAGGATCAGGGGTCTGCAGGTAACAGTAAACAGTGGAGCAAGCAGAAAGCAGCTTCCAAACTAAGACACACAGGAAAGGAACAACAACTTCGATGTCATATAATCCTATCATATTTTTATGTTTCACAGTGTCAGTCAGAAGCTTACATGCACTCAAAAATGTCATAATCATTTTGGCCTTTTAATTATGTTTTTTTAAGAGGGGATCATAATAAAACAAAGAAATGCAATTCATTTTAAGAACTGGGTGCAAAAGTTTGAATTTATTCCCATTTTTTTTATCTACACAAAATCTACAAAAAAGTTTAAGTTTGCTTTGAGGAGGCCATTCAGGAAGCGTCCTAAAACTACATTTGATGTGCATTTTGGATCATTGTCCTGCTGGAACACCCAACTGTGTCTAAAAGTGGAACCATCTCACCCAATCTGTTACCCTCAGAATGAACAGATTTATAATAATGTTCAAGAACAACCTAAGAACCATATAGGCTTATAAATCAGAGGGTGCCAGAAGGCTAGCCTTACAGTTCACAGTGAAGCTAAGCTAACTTTATATACCATTTTCAAAACAGCCAACATTGACCAAAGTGCTGCAGTGAAGAGAGTTTAAAATCAACATGGACTCAGAGTGGTCCTAATGATTAAGAAGGTGCCACTTATACACAACACCTTTAGCTTGATTTTCGACTGATATTTGCAGCTGCCCAGGTGGAAAATCTAAATGTATTTCGGTTTATTATTGATTAAACCCCTCCTTGAACCACCACCTTAAAGTGGTAGAGGGGTTTGAGTGCTCGAATGATCCTAGAGGCTATGTTGTCTGGGGCTTAAATGCCCCTGGTAGGGTCTCCCATGGCAAACAGGCTCTAGGTAACGGGTCAGACAAAGAGCGGTTCAAAAACCCCTCATGACGACTACGAAATTGAGGCACGTGACGTCGCCGGTACGGCGGAGCCAGGGTCCCACCCTGGAGCCTGGGGTCGGGACTCGTCGGAGAGCGCCTGGTGGCTGGGTTGCTCCTCGCGGGACCCGGCCGGGCCAAGCCCGAACGAGAGACGCGAGACCATCCCCCAGTGGGCCCACCACCTGCAGGGGGAACCGTGAGGGACCTGTGCAAAGAGGATTGGGCAGCGGACGAAGGTGGAGACCTCGGCGGCCCGATCCCCAGATGCTTAGGCTGGCTCTAGGGATGTGGAATGTCACCTCGCTGGGGGGGAAGGAGCCTGAGCTTGTGCGGGAGGTCGAGAGATATTGACTAGAAATAGTCGGGCTCTCCTCCACGCACATTGTGGGCTCTGGAACCCATCTCCTCAAGAGGGGCTGGACTCTCTTCTACTCTGGAGTGGCCCATGGGGAGAAGCGGCGGGCTGGGGTGGGTTTTCTTGTTGCCTCCCAGCTCAGCCGTCTCGTGTTGGGGTTTACCCCAGTGGATGAGAGGGTCGCATCCCTGCGCCTTCGGGTTGGAGAGAGGTCTCTGGCTATCATTTCAGCCTACGGGCCGAGTGGTAGTGCGGAGTACCCGGCCTTCTTGGCGTCCCTGTCGGGGTTGCTGGATAGTGCCCCTCCCGGGGACTCCATTATTCTGCTGGGGGACTTCAACGCCCATGTGGGAAACGACAATGACACCTGGAGAGGCATGATCGGGAGGAATGGCCTCCCTGATCTGAATCCGAGTTTTGTTTCGTTATTGGACTTCTGTTCTAGTCACCGATTGTCCATAATGAACACCATGTTCAAACATAAGGGTGTCCATCAGTGCACTTGGCACAAGGACACCCTAGGCAAGAGGTCAATGATTGACTTTGTTGTCGTATCATCAGACCTTCGGCCGCAGGTTTTGGACACTCGGGTGAAGAGAGGGGCTGAGCTGTCAACTGATCACCACCTGCTGGGGGAGGAGAAAGCCGGACAGACTTGGCAGGCCCAAGCGCATAGTAAGGGTCTGCTGGAAATGTCTGGTGGACCCCTTGGCCAGGGATGTATTCAACTCTCAGACCCCGAGGGATGTTGGAGACATAGAGTCCGAATGGACCATGTTCTCCGCATCTGTTGTCAATGCTGCCGCCCGTAGTTGCGGCCGTAAGGTCTGCGGTGCCTGTCGCGGTGGCAATCCCCAAAACCGGTGGTTAACACCGGCAGTAAGGGACGCTGTCAAGCTGAAGAAGGAGTCCTATTGGCTGTGGTTGGCTTGTGGGACTCCTGAGGCGGCTGACGGGTACAGTGGGGCCAAGCGTGCTGCGGCCCGGGCTGTGGCAGAGGCCAAAACTCGGACCTGGGAGGAGTTCGGTGAGGCCATGGAGAAGGACTACCGGTTGGCCCCGAAGCGATTCTGGCAAACCGTCCGTCCGGTGCCTCAGGAGGGGGAAACAGTGCTTCGCCAACACTGTTTACAGTGGGGTGGGGAGCTGCTGACCTCGACTGGGGACATTATCGGGCGGTGGAAGGAGTACTTCGAGGATCTCCTCAATTCTGCCATCACGCATTCCGTGGTGGAAACAGAGGCTGGGGACTCGGGGTTGGACTCTTTCATCACCCAGGCTGAAGTCACCGAGGTGGTTAAAAAACTCCGCGGTGGCAGGGCTTCGGGGTTGGATGAGATCCGCCCTGAGTACCTCAAGTCTCTGGATGTTGTGGGGCTGTCATGGTTGACACGCCTCTTCAACATTGCGTGGCGGACGGGGACAGTGCCTCTGGATTGGCAGACTGGGGTGGTGGTCCCCCTACATAAGAAGGGTGTGTTCCAACTACAGGGGGATCACACTCCTCAGCCTCCCTGGCCTACGCCTTACCAGGGAGCAGTGTGGTTTTCGTCCCGGCCGTGGAACACTGGACCAGCTCTATACCCTCTACAGGGTACTCGAGGGTTCATGGGAGTTTGCCCAACCAGTCCACATGTGTTTTGTGGACATGGAGAAAGCATTCGACTGTGTCCCTCATGATGTCCTGTGGGGGGTGCTCCAGGAGTATGGAATCGAGGGCCCTTTACTAGGGGCCATCCGGTCTCTGTACAAGCGGAGCAGGAGTTTGGTTCGCATTGCCGGCACTAAGTCGGACCTGTTCCCGGTGCATGTTGGACTCCGGCAGGGCTGCCCTTTGTTACCGGTTCTGTTCATAACTTTTATGGACAGGATTTCTAGGTGCAGCCAAGGGCCGGAGGGGTCTGGTTTGGGGACCAGAGGATTTCGTCTCTTCTTTTTGCAGATGACGTGTTCCTGCTGGCCCCCTCTAGCCAAGACCTACAGCACGCACTGGAGCGGTTCACAGCCGAGTGTGAAGCGGCAGGGATGAAGATCAGCTCCTCCAAGTCCGAGGCCATGGTTCTCGACTGGAAATGGAAACTTCAGGTTGGAGGGGAGTTCCTGCCTCAAGTGAAGGAGTTTAAGAATCTCGGGGTCTTGTTCACGAGTGAGGGAATAATGGAGCGGGAGATCGACAGATGGATCGGTGCGGCGGCCACAGTAATGGGGGCGCTGTGGCGGTCCGTTGTGGTGAAGAGAGAGCTGAGCCGAAAAGCGAAGCTCTCGATTTACCGGTCGGTCTACCCTCACCTACCCGTCCTACCCATACTACCCTCACCTATGGCCATGAATTTTGGGTCATGACCGAAAGAACGAGATCCCGGATACAAGCGGCTGAAATGAGCTTCCTCCGTAGGGTGGCCGGGCACTCCCTTAGAGATAGGGTGAGGAGCTCGGCCATCCGGGAGAGGCTCGGAGTAGAGCCGCTGCTACTCCACATCGAGAGGAGCCAGTTGAGGTGGCTCGGGCATCTATACTGGATGCCTCCTGGACGCCTTCCTCGGGAGGTGTTCCAGGCACGACCCACCGGGAAGAGGTCCAGTGGACGGCCCAGGACATACTGGAGGGACTTTGTCTCTCGGCTGGCCTGGGAGCGCCTTGGGCTCCCCCCGGTGGAGCTGGAGGAGGTGTCTGGGGAGAGGGACGTCTGAGCATCTCTGCTGAGTCTGCTGCCCCCACGACCCGGTCCCGGATAAAGCGGAAGACGACGAGTACGAGTACGAGTATTGATTAAACAAAGTGGTCAATTATCTAGCCAGATATGTACCAGCACCTTTTCTTTCTTCTTTTGTTTCCCTTCATACTAGAAACTTGTTGCTGTTAGATACAACAAGTCTGTGGTTTTTATTCAGGTTGTGTTACAATTTCTGAAGGATTTGTGGGGATTTTGTATACAGTCATATTCAATCAACTTGAATATTATTGAACAGTTCATTTATTTCAGTAACTCAAATGAAACACATTATGTACATTAATTACACACAGACTGATGTTTTTAAGCTTTTATGTCTGTTAATGATGATGATGATTTTGCTCGTACAGCTAATGAAAACACGACATTTAAGATTAGAATATTACATTAGACCAATAAAAAAAAAATGTTATTACAGAAATATGGTCTTAATGAAAAGTATGTTTAATACCTGCTTAAAGGTTATTTTTACAGCTACTTTCATCTGACTAACAAGCCTTATCTGAACGTATATTCTAATTATTAAATATGACTGTACATTTGAGCTTGTATGTGTAAATTAGCACCTGTTTGGATTCAAGAAAATCCACAATAAATTTTAATCTGTGCAGTCAATTCTAGTTTTTAAAACTTATTGAAGTTGTTTTATTGTATCATTATTTCACTTTGAAAAAAACATCATAATAAAGCCCAAAATTCATAAGGAATTTCACACCCATTATGGGTGGATGTAAACTTCTGACCCCTGCTTAATATATCAGTATGTGTTTTTAAATGTTCTATAATTTTTAAATAAATAACCTCTGTCCTTCTGGAAATCTCTTTGCAAAAAAATGAAGGAATTATTGCATCAAAGTAAATTATTGCTATTTTGTTTTAGTTACTAACATAATGTCTTAAAAAAGTAGTTACTTTTTCATAAAGTCCTAGTTTTATAACTAATTAAGCTTTTGATTATGTGAACCATAGAATAAGGTGCAGAAAAATTCACACCAATGTATGTAAATTTCTAACAAGACCACTTTTTCTACTTAGGATTGATGCAGTTTCAACTTTAAACTGAAAAGTCATTGTTACGGTAAGTGTAAAGAATAGATTATGGAAGTGTTGTAACATCATTTTATCTTCATTAGATTCAAATGGTCGGCAAACTAAACTAATTATAAACGTAGAGATTCATCATTATGAGATCTGAAGAACATTATGTCAGAATCTCTTGGGTCCACCATGCATTTCAGATTATTCTCTTTTTCCACAATTAAACATTTTGCTGCCGGTTTTGTTTCATTCGTGTCACAGAACCCAAACACAGACAAAGCTCCAGAGGAAGGTGGATGGTGTGAAATAATAAATATTTATTGAGTAAAACAAGAGGTGCTGTGGGGCTAGAAAGTAGAAGAACACATCAAAAAAGATGGTGTTAATTTCTGAAATCTTTAGACGATATGGGAAAACATAAACGCAAACTAGGAGGAGCCTGTAATTATACCTAAATTGGGTCCTGGTGTGCAGGGAGCTCAAAGCGAAATCAGCTGAGAAGAAGAGGAATAGCATCGAAATGTAAACTTGCTAAAACCTGACCTATAAACCAAAAAGATTTGGTGTAACATGTTGTTTATCTACACATCCATTCATTCATTGTCTTCCATCGACCCGAGGTCAGGCCATTTACTTAGCCACACTCATTCTAAAGGTAGAAGGCACATGTAGTTCCTCCAGTGAGTTCTAGTTCTAGAAGCTCTTTAAAGAGAGGAGTCCAGGAGGCATCTCAGCTGACTCCTTTCGATGAGGAGAAGCAGTGACTCCACACAAAGGTCCGTCTTGATGAAAATTACTTGAATCTGGAATCTTATTCTGTTGGTCATGCTCCAAATCTCATAACCTCAGGTGAGGGTTGGAATTTAGGTGGACCCTTTACCTCAACTTCTTCTTCACCACAACAGATGGGGGCTACACTTTTGTTTATACAGAAAACATAATGCAAACATTTGGCTTTAAAAGCCTGACCCCAACTACTGTACACTGAATAACTATGGAATATGTTTGAAGCCTAAATAAACACTGTCCTCTCTTCTGCTGAGAATAGAGGACAAATATTCAGGCAGAATTACTCCAGAAGCTTGTCAATGTTCACCTTGTTAAGAGGGTTTTCAACAACTAACAGTCGAAGGATGTACGGTACAGACCAAAAGTTTGGACACACCTTCTCATTCAAAGAGTTTTCTTTATTTTCATGACTATGAATATTGTAGCTTCACACTGAAGGCATCAAAACTATGAATTAACACATGTGGAATTATATACTGAACAAAAAAGTGTGAAACAACTGAAAATATGTCTTATATTCTAGGTTCTTCAAAGTAGCCACCTTTTGCTTTGATTACTGCTCCGCACACTCTTGGCATTCTGTTGATGAGCTTCAAGAGGTAGTCACCTGAAATGGTTTTCACTTCACAGGTGTGCCCTGTCAGGTTTAATAAGTGGGATTTCAAGCCTTATAAATGGGGTTGGGACCATCAATTGTGTTGTGCAGGAGGTGGATACAGTACACAGCTGATAGTCCTACTGAATAGACTGTTAGAATTTGTGTTATGGCAAGAAAAAAGCAGCTAAGTAAAGAAAAACGAGTGGCCATCATTACTTTAAGAAATGAAGGTCAGTCAGTCTGAACAATTGGAAAAACTTTGAAAGTGTCCCCAAGTGCAGTCGCAAAAACCATCAAGCACTAGAAAGAAACTGGCTCACATGAGGACCGCCCCAGAAAAGGAAGACCAAGAGTCACCTCTCCTCCGGACAATAAGTTAATCCGAGTCACCAGCCTCGCGGGTTAACAGCAGCTCAGATTAGACAACAGGTCAATGCCACACAAAGTTCTAGCAGCAGACACATCTCTAGAACAACGGTTAAGAGGAGACTGTGTGAATCAGGCCTTCATGGTAAAATAGCTGCTAGGAAACCACTGCTGAGGACAGGCAACAAGCAGAAGAGACTTGTTTGGGCTAAAGAACACAAGGAATGGACATTAGACCAGTGGAAATCTGTGCTTTGGTCTGATGAGTCCAAGTTTGAGATCTTTGGTTCCAACCACCGTGTCTTTGTGTAGCGCAGAAGAGGTGAATGGATGGACTCTGCATGCCTGGTTCCCACCGTGAAGCATGGAGGAGGAGGTGGGATGGTGTGGGGGTGCTTTGGTGGTGACACTGTTGGGGATTTATTCAAAATTGAAGGCATACTGAACCAGCATGGCTACCACAGCATCTTGCAGCGGCATGCTATTCCATCCGGTTTGCGTTTAGTTGGACCATCATTTATTTTTCAACAGGACAATGATCCCAAACACACCTCCAGGCTGTGTAAGGGCTATTTGACCAAGAAGGAGAGTGATGGGGTGCTGCGCCAGATGACCTGGCCTCCACAGTCACCAGACTTGAACCCAATCGAGATGGTTTGGGGTGAGCTGGACCGCAGAGTGAAGGCAAAAGGGCCAACAAGTGCTAAGCATCTCTGGGAACTCCTTCAAGACTGTTGGAAAACCATTTCAGGTGACTACCTCTTGAAGCTCATCAACAGAATGCCAAGAGCGTGCGGAGCAGTAATCAAAGCAAAAGGTGGCTACTTTGAAGAACCTAGAATATAAGACATATTTTCAGTTGTTTCACACTTTTTTGTTCAGTATATAATTCCACATGTGTTAATTCATAGTTTTGATGCCTTCAGTGTGAAGCTACAATATTCATAGTCATGAAAATAAAGAAAACTCTTTGAATGAGGTGTGTCCAAACTTTTGGTCTGTACTGTACATATATTTCCCACCTTGTATGTATAATCCTGACCATGTGTAGATTAGAAAAAATCTACAATACATTCAAACTTGTGCACCTAGTTCTTGTTTTTTTTTTTATTAATTGAATTTGGTTGTATCATCATCCAACCCAAAAAAGAACGTTTGAAATAAATTACTTTGAAGGCATAAATCAATATGATATTCATGTCCATGATGAATGTTTGTAAAGGACTGTCCGTCCCCAAAAATGAAGGCTAACATTCTAGTAGAGGTCCATATCCTGTTATGAAGATCTCAAATGCGAGCTTGGACCAGATTTAACGTCATGAGTGGGAGCAAAGCTATGTTGTGGACTAAATTTTCTGTAGTCGGTCAAACACATCTTGTTGCAGAGACTAATGCAGCATGTGACACGTCACACCCTATCACTCTGCCTAACAGATAACCAGCTGCTTACGCATGCCGTGTGCACCACTGGATCCCAAACCAGACGCTGTCAGGTGCGATAACGGTTTAAGCGCCAAACCCACTCTGAAGCCTTGCCCTCCTCCAGTCCCCCCTCAGTTCGTCTGATGCTGCAGCCGCAGAGCTTGTGGTCTGCAATGCTGTCTCCTAAAGACGATTTCATTCATGGTTTACCTGCTCATTCCCCCTGGCTGAGGGCCGGAGATAACCCATCCGCTCTGCTCCCTCAGACCAGTCAGCCAGTCTCCATCACTGGGGGGTTTTAACAAGGATAAGGACTGCTGCTGATCTCAGCTGTCTGTGTGGGGGGAGGGGGGGATTTCTAAGTGTAAAAAGCTATCCGCACCACCTTGGCCCTTAAATTAATCATAAATTAACCATATGTTTTAAAGCTAAGCAATTTCACTCTGGCTTCAAAAAAACTGTTAAACAGGACCTTTCTGCCAACACGAAGTAGGCTAAAAGATCTCAAAAAACAACATATCATGTCACAATTTAAAGAAATCCACAGATTAGAAACAAAGTCACTGACATCTAGCACTCTGGAAAGGGTTACAAAACATTGCTAAATCCAGGATGACACTGAGATTATCGGTCATCTTCAAACAGTTTAACAACTAACCACTTTCAAGACTCATCTCAAAACCAGCCTATTATCTTTTTTCTTTCTTTTCACAATTATCTGCTACATTATGTATTAATACTTTTGCATGGACCCTGCAGGACCGCACAGTGTGACATGTCAAAGTCCTGTATGAGTTTGAATATTGTGCAGTTTGGGCCAGCTTCAGGCATTGGGATTTCAGCAAACCACAGTGAGAGCCATTATCCGCAGATGGAGAAACATAGAACAGTGGTGAGTCTTCCCAGGAGAGGCAAGCCTATCAGAATTACTCCAAGAGTGCATCAAGGAGTCCACCAGGAAGTTACAAAAGGGAACAGAACAACATCATCATTACCACAAGTGCATTTCTTCAGTCCCATGTCACATCAGTTTTCCACACATATCTGTCTATTTTATCTGATATATACATAGAACTTTGAGGCTGCACGGTGGTGCAGTTTCTAGCACTGTTGCCTTGCAGCAAGAAGGTCCTAAGTTTGAATTCCAGCCCAGGGTCTTTCTGCATGGAGTTTGAGTGTTCTCATCCAGGCATGCGAGAGTTCTCTCTGGGTACTCCGGCTTCCTCCCACAGTTCAGCAACATGACTGTTAGGTTAATTGGTCTCTCTCATTTGTCCTTAGGTATGAGTGTGTATGTGCATGGTTGTTTGTATTGTGTGTCTCTGTGTTGTCCTGGCGACCATTACAGGGTGTACACTGCCTCTCGCCCAGTGATCGAAAAAAATGCACCCATGAGAGAATGCCAGGGTGAAAAGCACTGCTGAGCAAGTAAAGCTATAAGTCTGTCTCAGATTTGCCAAAAAAAACATTAACCTAATGCTTTGGTAAAATATTTTATGGACTGACAAGACAAAAGTGGAACTTACTGCAGGTGTCTCTCCTTGCACCTGGTGTAAAACTAACACAGCATTTTGGAAAAAGAGCATCCTACCAACAAGCAAGCATGGTGGTGGTAGTGAGAATGTCTGCGCTGCTTTGCTGCTTCAGGAACTGGACGACTTGCCATAATCGAAGGAAAAATTAAGAAAAAAGTCAGATCACCCTTGGGTTTTGCAGCAGGACAATTCTGAAGCACATCAGCCACTCCACATCTGAATGAATCAACAAATAAATAAATAAAATTAAAGTTTTGAAGTGGCCTAATCAAAGCCTGATTGAGTGACAGGCACTTCATGCCGAAAACCCTGAAATGTGGCTAAATTAAAACAATTCTGCAAAGAAGAGTGGACCAAAACTTCTCCACAGCAAAGACTCATTCCCAGTCATCACAACACTTGGTGGGAGCTGTTGCTGCCAATGGTGGCAAAAGCAGTTATTAGGAGTAGGGGACAATTACATTTTCAGGTTGGTGAATGAAATGTGGATTTACTCTGGTTATTTTTGTCTGGTCTTAAAACTTGTGCAATCTATAAGGCGACAAATACTTTTTTACAGAATGTAAATGCACCACCATGTATTTAAAGCACATAATCTTTTTAGTTGCACCTTAACAGCTGCAGCCTCTGGTCTCACAAAGTGCTGTGTATAATTTGTTATGGAAGGTAAACGTGCCCTGAGCACAGCCTTGTTATCTCAATGCTCACAAGGATGTGGACAGGCCGAGCCTCGTTGACAGCATTTGATGCACACTTCCTCTCTTTCTCTCTCTCTTTCTGCATCGCTTTTTCTTCCTCTTGATGGAAAACCTTTATTTTATGATGATAAGGAGCTTCATTTTGTTTACCTGTTCCCGTTTTGTGTGCGTGTGAGCACGTGCAGTTAAACGTTTCATAACAAGGAAAGAGACTGGGCGAAAATGCTTCTGCATAAATGTTTTCAACATTGCATCAGGTTTATAATTATTTAAGATGGAGGGTGCAGATTACAATTTTGAAAAGTTGCACCAATTCTTCAAGGCTGTAAAAACAATTTTACAAATCTCTTCATGTTATGTTAATTCTGACAAAGTATTACCTATCCAGCCTAAGCTGGGGCTTTTTTTGTCTTCCTTTCTTTCTTCTTTCTGCTGTAAATCCCAGATCATTGCCTCTTTGTTTGGTTTTCCACAGGAATCCTGAAGCTGGTTATAATGCAGTGTACTGTACGGAAGTCTGATAAAACAATGTAAAGGCTGAAGAGATAAAAAATCAGCAAGGAGCACTTTCTCTGTGCTGGATTGTTCTCTTTGATCTGGAGTGGAGTGAAAGGAGGGCATTATGTAACGTCTTCAGCACACACATGGCCAACTGTGTGACTGCCAAACACACGATGGGGGGAGTGGTAGTGGTGGTGGTTGTGGAGGGGGAGTGGGGGGAAGGTGGGCACTGTGGCAAAACAGGGGGAGGCAGACCGGCAAGAGGAAAGCGATAGGGGCACGGGAGGCAGCACAAAGATGGTTGTGAGAGGTAAAATGCTGCTGCTCATGTTGGTGTTGGGTCACTTTCCTTATTAAGGCTGCTCAGTCAAGCAGCTGTAATGTTGGCCTTAACAAGCCTCATAATGAGACATGAGAATGCCCCTTAGTAATGGTTCAAACATCCATCTGCTGTTCACTGGCCAAAAGACGCTGTCTCAATGCACATCAGCTCTGCCTGATGTTAAATGAGGAAATCTAAATGATTGCATGGGCTCCTGATCTTGTTGGAAAAAAAACTGTATTTGAGAAGTTTTAGCTACATTCAACATTTTTGCATTTTGTCACATCATAAACACAAAGTTTAATGTGTTTTACTGGGATTTTATGTGATAGACCAGAGGAAAGTAGTGCATATAGTGGAAAGTGATGCGGAAAAGAAATGATACACAGTTTGCACGGTTTTGTGTTTTATATTCAGCCCCATTGAGTTAAAGGTTTCAACCACGAATTAGAGCTTCAGAGTTTTGGGGAATATCTCAACCAGCTTTGCAGATCTGGACATTGAAATCTTAACCTATTGTTCTTGGCAAAGTAGATCATGCTCATTCAGATTAAACGGAAAGTGTTATTTTTCTTGTCACAGATTCTCAACTGGATTTAGGTCTGAACTTTGACTGGGCCATTCTAACATGATGTAAACCAATTTGTTGTAGGTCTTACTGTACGTTTAGTGTTGTCCCGCTGGTGGGTGAACCAGCACCCTATTTTTAGGATGGCCATGTATTTAAACTTAAACGTGATTTAAACTTCACCACTACTTTATCCGTGACCTGTCTGGTGATTTTATTGGTCTTCCTTCCTTTTTTTTTTTTTAACCAGGTCCTTTCTGGCCGAGTAGCGTTTAGAATTGTTGTCTGAGCACCAAGAAAGAGCCCAACAGATTTACTTTCACAAGTGGAGTATTACAGCTAACGCTTTAAAGCTTTGCTTGATATTTATAAAAGAAACTTTATTAGAAACTGCTTTGGGTTTATTTCAACTATTATGGACACGGAGACAGAAATGAAAAGGAAAAAAATAACAAGAACAAAAGAAAGAGTGCTGGGGCAAAAAGGAAAAGGGGAGAGAATGGAGTAAATAAAGATGGATGAAGAGCATACAAGATACCACCCTGCTTGCTTCTACACCTTCATATTACTAGCTTTTTTACCAAAAAGTGCACTGTACTTTTTAATGCAAGATCTATTTAGTGGTGAATGCAGCTCAATATAGAACATTTGTGTATCTGTTAACACCTGAATCTAAACACCTGTGGGTCTGAGTGTGAGCGTGCTTGTGTATACAAGGTTTCTCCAAAAAAATATGCAATAGTGAGTATGAGGAGCCACAGACCTGCCCCCCTATACCTGGGAAAGATACAGAGGAGATCCGACATCCAAAGGCCCCCCAACGTAAAGACAAACAACAATGGACGTCGTACACTCACTCACACTCTCCATACATACCCTATACTCCCAGGTCCAGGTGCCGATACCCCATAGGGGCAACCTGCTCCCACACCCAGGAGGTGGTCCCTTTCTTTCCCTCTGGGGGTGGAGACAGGCAGACCGCCAAGGCACCTGAACCCGGGCTGGTGCCATTGGTCTTCCTTCCTGAAACTGTGTATTCACTAATGTTCTTGACTCTGAGGCCTTCACAGAACGGCTATATGTCTACTGATATCAAGTTTCCTACAGGTGAAATCTATTAGCTAATGAGGTGACTTCTGAAGGCAACCAGTTGTAGTGGATTTTATCTAGGGGCATCAGAGTTAAGAGGGCTGAATTCCTATGCAAACCACACTTTTCAGAGTTCTTCTGAAGTTCTTTTGAAAATACATTTCTGAAACATTTGTCTTTTCCCTTCCTTTTCACAATTATCTGCTACTTTGTGTGTTAATATGTATATTAATACTTCGCCCCTCATTTGACGTTTGATTCGTTCTCTTGCAGAAATAACAAAACAGCATGCTTTTGTGGCAGATGGCTCTTTAAATCAATCATTAGGAATCAATAATAAATAACATCATGCCACTGATGCCAACCAAATCTGTGAAAAATCACAAGCTGTGACAAGCACCATACGGTGATGCAGCAGGCCAAATGTTTCCAACTAAACGGGTCAAACATGGAGTTGAGGCAGCACATAGTGTATGAGGATGTAAAGGAGAGGGGTATTATTAGTATCTCCAGCAAATCTGTGCAGCACGCATGCCTTATAAAGAAGGAGCCATCCTAACTGATAGGAGGAAGGAGTGAGAAAAAGGCAAAGAGCGATTGGTAGGTTGTGCTTGCAGTGGTGTGCACCCCAAAACTGATGCTGAGATGGCCTGACAGGGTCTGTTTTTGTTCATTGCGAGACTGTTATCCAGAGTGACCGTGTTGTCTTCCCTTCCCTCTGCAAAGGTTATGCCATTGCCAGCAGTCCACATGACACATTGAATGAGCCGCTGATGCCTGAGCTGGAGATGTTCATCAGGTCGGTCTTAAAGCGCAGACAGCCCTGCTTTAAGATCCAGGCTTTGCTAAGAAATCCTTTAAAAGGGGAAATCAAGATTGCTTCTCAACATTTTCCACTCTTTATTTGCAACGTATAGTGAGGCTGCAGCTGCATTTTGCAAGTGACGTGATTGGTAATCGGGTGTGTTGGGCTGTCAGCTCAGGGTGCATGATCTTGCCAGCATGACTCAAGTCTGCCCGTGAGCTGCTTCCTGTGCATCTACTCCAGTTGCTCGTATGATCTATTTTAGATTCTTTTGCCCAGGGATGTGTGTGCATCCTCACAGCGGAGAGAAACGGAAAAAAAGGAAGAGGAGGAGGAGGAAGTGGGGGGATTGATGATGTTCACATAATCTACAGGCAATCATGCTAATTCCCCAGACATTGTGCACTCACAGATGCTGTAGATAGGGGTGCAGGACCGGACTCTGTTCAGGCACAACAAATTTGGAATTATGCAAACAAATGAATGAGATCTCTATCAGCCATTTGTGCAGGACAGCATGTACAAAGCATGTGAGTCAACATATGTGACACTGTAAAGGATACTTTCCTGTTTAGCCTGCAGTAAATTCATGCATTTATCCAACTGGATTCATTTATACGCCATGCCATGGCCAGAGTGCACTGTGTTAAGCTCTTCTCATTGGTTCAGTTCTTTTACAAATGCAAGGGAGCACAGAATTTGACATACGTGTGTCCTGACTGTGTGTCTCAAAGCAGCAGAGTCTGTCCTGTTAGAGAAATAACACGATGGCAGCGGCCGAGAGACCGGGCCTCCATTTCAAGCACAGATGTCATGCTCCTTGTGGCCTTCACACATTGAAGGGGCCAAGCCGAATTTGGCATGACCCTGAAATGTCATTTTGATTAAGACACTCAGCTCATGTCGGCTACCAATGATATTTGCGTGCCTGCGTCAAATGTGTCCATGCAGGAATGTAAAGGATTTTTTGCATTTTAATAGAAAATTTTGACCTCCCCTTTTCATACTCCTGCAAAAACAGGTATCTTTGGAAGGAATGGTGCAGCAGCAGCAGCATTGGGAGGGATTGCATTTTCTACATGGTGGGCTGTAATCTTGTGGAGGCAGTGGACTGTTTTAGGGAATTTTCAGCACATTTAAATCCAATGGATGGGCGCAACAAAAACATTTTTATTGCAAAAATACACTGTTCATATTTGCTTGAAAGATTTTTGTCATGAAAATTACCCAAAACATTCTAATTTGCAAAACTGAATTATGTGTGGATTAGTTGGCATTTCATGCGTTTTCCTTTTAGCATTTAAGAAATGCATCAAAGCCTAAACTTAAAGCATAACAATCAAACATAACAAAAATAAGTCAAATGTCTTTAAAAAGTCTGGAATCTGATAAATCTTCATATTTTCTCTCTATGCTAAAATAACGTGACATCATTTTCTACCTATTTGATATTTCAAATATCAAAAGGAAATATTCAGTAAACAAAAAGACATATCAAAGATATGCAGCATCCATTCCAATCGTCTGGAGATGATGATACTCTTTGTTTGGTCTCCAGGGATTCAGAGATTTTAAAGCGCTTCTAAAAAAGCATAATGGTGCCATCTGCTGGTCAGTGGAGAAGATCCCAACGAGCCATAAATCTCAACCATTCAGTGCTACACCAGTTATGATATGCAGTTTTAATAAGTGGCTAGATGCAAAAAAAACAAAAATCTAATCATTATAGCAGAATATTTTTATCATTTCACTCTTGCAAATTTTCAGTTGTCAGTCGCCATGGCAGCAAACAAACTGAGTCTGAGCCTGCAGTTTGACGTCTAGGGAAAGATGGCAGCTGCTTGTTGAGAACAAGCCAGCCCGGCTGCAGAATTTATTTCACACACTTGGTCATAAGGTAGAAAATAGAAAGACATTAAATAAACAGTTGTTACGAAGCTGACCTGTCAACAGGTTTTTAAGCTGTGGAAAAGCACGTCTGTGAATCGTAGAAACTTTCAGATAACGACCAGTGGGACACAAGTACAGAGATAGTGTGAGAACAGTTTGTGTTTGACCTTCTCTGGCAACATCACTGCAGATGCCGATGGAAACTGAATCTCCAACTTTGGAGAATGTGCAGTCAGTTGTTTTACTTTATAGCAAAAAAATAAAATGACGGCGCACAGGGAACAGGTCCAGTGTCAACACCTTGTTGACTCAAAATTCTTAATTAATTATGGACTCATCTGGATAATTACAAGTGAACAGGTTTTTGTTTAGGGATTTTTTTTTCCTGGAGCAAATCAAACATCTTACTGACAACATGAGTTGTGAGTCCGTATTTTTTTTTTTCAGGCACTACAGCAGGGCTCCAGTCTTCATGTGCAACTCACCAAACTGGGCACAATCTAAAATGTAGGATCACCAGGCAGACTACATGGCATTTATTGAAGCAAAATGAGGAACCTAAACCTTTGCATGACAAATAATTAAAAAGTCTTTCCTAAAATATCACTGCACATTTCCACAGATCTCCGCAGCTACAGGCTGGTAGCACTGAGCTCGCATCTCATAAAGACCCTTGAGAGATTGGTCCTCAACTATCTTCGCCCCATGGTGAGGTCTTCGCTGGATCTGCTGCAGGTCGTCTGCCAGCCTGACATCGGGGAGAATGGGGCCATTATCTACCTCCTGCACCAAGCTCCAACCCTCCTGTAGAAGCCTGGAAGCCCTGTGAGGATCATATTCTTTGATTTCTCCAGTGCTTTTAATACCATCCATCGAGGACCTCTGAGGGACAAGCAGGAGCTGTCAGGAGTGGACCACCACTTGTCCGATGTGACGAGACGGGGCTGTGTCCCTGACATGCTGGTCTGCAGTATGGATGCCCCACAGGGAACTGTGCTGGCACCGTTCTTGTTCACCCTCTACCCTGCAGATTTCTCTATCAACTCCTCAGGCTGCCATCTACAAAAGTTCTCAGATGACCCTGCCAAAGTCACCCTTATTACAGTTTAGGATGATTGACTCAGAGTACAGACAGTGGACTCAGGCCATTGTGGAATGGTGCCAATGGAACCATCTTCTGATCAATGTGGGAAAAACCAAGGAGCTGGTGGTGGATTTCTACAGGCGTAGACCCACCACAAGGCAACTTTTTCAGAAGCAGCAGAATAAAAGGGGTGGAAAACAAATATGGGACACTGTCAAAAGCAAATTTTCCTTCTACTTTACAATTATGCACTATTTTGTTTAACTATCATATAAAATATCAAAACTAACATTGAAATTTGGAGATGTAATGTGACAGAATGTAAAAAAAAGTTCAAGTGGTACTGATATTTACTTTGCACCAGTCTGCTTGTTGGCTGTTTTTGTCTGAAAATTAACTTTAAATCTATTGTTTTATTCTTTCTGCAAAAGGAGAAAGGCTTAAAGTATGGTTTATCCACTAGTGTCCAAAGGTGTACTTTATGTAAGCTGTACTGGTTTATTCTACATGTTAAACTCACAAATGAAGTTTCAAATTTTCTTCGTTTCTTTCTTCAGATATTCTGGGCTTTGATTGGACCGCATGAGCATAAAAAGAGATCTGTGCTTTTGGGAGGGTCACTTATCGCTGATGGTAGTTTTGGTCATTAATATACATGCTGAGTTTAGCCTATTTATTTAAAATTCTGTGGTCAAAGGTAATCCTCGAAAGACAAGGTTTGCTTAATTTAAAATTTTAAGTGAATTTGACATTATAAAGATACATTATCTTCAAATATTTTGTCAGTTCCACATCCTAAATGTCCTGCATTGATGTATTTTAAAATCAGTGTGAATGTGAAGTCTGGAAAGGACTGCAAACCACCTGAAAACACAATGCAACTCCAGCCAACAGCTTTACTTACATTAACTACGTATACAACATCAGGCACTTGTGTGACAGCTTTCTGATAAATATATTGCAGGAAAAAAGGAAAACAAAACATGCAAACGTAGTACTATAAGTTTATTTTGAAAATATTTAAGTACAAAAAGTGTTTTCTTCCAGAGAAATGAAGATGAAAAACCCTTTACATTTTTCTAAAACCAGAACTTTATACTGTCTTTAAATGCAGAAACTCAATCATTAAATACAGGCCTAATATCGCCAAATACATTAGTGAAACTAACTTGTGTCAAACAAGCAGATCCCATAACAATCCCTCACTTCTACAAATACATACAGTAAGCTTAAACTCCAAACTGTTACAGAAATCTGCACAAAGCAAGCTTCAATGTCAGAAAACTGTTGTGTTCCTGCACTGATTAAAGAAAAACAATGGAAAATTTAAGAGGACAGGCTGCATCGTGTCATTCTAGACTAGTCTGAAAGGAAACCAAATGTTGATCATTCCGCTCTGCGCAATGATGGTCTTGGATGTGTAAAATAAAGTAGAAAAGATTATATAACAACTTACAAAACGTTTTATATCAATTAAAATGTGGGTGTTAAACTGTTAATTGATAAATCACAATGTCAAAAAAGTGACACTACTACATGTGGTGCCTTGGGAAAGTATTATTATACCCCAGATTTTTCACATTTTGTCACATTAGAACTATGAACTTTGATGTAATTCACTGAGATTTTACGTAATAAGACTAAAATAAAGTAGCCCATACTTGTGAAGTGGAAGAAAATGGTATGTTTTAAACATTTCTTACAAATAAATCCAAAAAGAATGGTGTGCATTTCTCTGACATTCCTAAATAAAATCTAGTGCAACCAACTGACTTTAGAAGTCGTCTTATTAGTAAATAGTCCCACTTTGTGTGACTTATTCTCAGTATAAATTCAGCTGTTCTGTGAAGGCTCCAGAGGTTTGTTAGAGAACATTAGTGAGTACAGCAGACAGGTCAGGAAGACATTTGTGGAGATGTTTAAAGCAGGATTAGCTCATAAACCTCCAACATCTCACAGGGTATTGTCCAATCAATCATCTGAAAATGGAAAGAGAAGAGGCCAAAGTCAGCATTTGTCAAACAAGCAGCCAAGACACCCATGGTAACTGGAGGAGCAGCAAAGGTCCACAGCTCAGGTGGGAGAATCTGTCAGCAAAACAAACATAGAAAAAGGTGCTCTGCTCAGATGAAACCAAAATTAAGCTTGTTGGCACACGTGAATGGCGAATGGATGGTTTTCCTCAGCACGGAGAAGCAAGCTGATCAGTGTTGATGGGAAGATGGATAGAACTAAAAACAGGTGAAACCCAGAAACAAAGGCTGATTGATGCTGCTAAAGACTAACATTCATTAGGACCTTCATTAGGACCAAACAGCCAGAGCTAAAAATGAAACATTCATGTGTTAGAACGATCCAATCAGTTCAGGAAGTATTAAAACAAGGCAGTGGACACATTTGTAAAAATGTTGCGTCAATTTGTATCCTTTTCCCTCCACCTCACAATTATGTGCAACACTTTTTTTGACCTTTCATGTAAAATCCCATTAAAACACAGTTTTGTTTGTGGTTCTACTTCAACAGAATGTGAACAAGTTTAAAAACCTTTCAAATAAAAAAAAATATATGCAGTAGCCAGACGAGACAGAATCATCACATTTTATCGGCCAATTCCAATGAAGTTAGGTTTTCAACATTAGACCGCACGATGGATCTATAAATTATTCCTCCAGGAGGGCGACAAATAATAGTCGCCACACTTTTCACTTTTATATCTGTGAAAAATGATGTAAAATATTATTTTCCTTCCACTTCACAATTTTGCACTACTTAGTGTTGTTTTATTACATTGAATCCCATTATATTAGATCCCAGTATTATATAACTTCTGGTTTTAATATGAAAAGTGTGAAAAAGTTGGATTGGTAAGAAGACTTCAATAAAGATTAAATAGACCTTTAATAAACCTCAACCGCATCAGAAATTTGGTCTTTCAAGCCCCACTTCCTTAATCAAACAATTTGGCAACATTATGACGCCTTTTAGATTTAGGGGGGGGACACATACACAATATTGTAACAGTACTCGCTAAACGCAACTGATGTGACCTCTAAAAAAACTAACTTTGTATTAATATTGCAAAGTGAAATCAACTTCTTTGTTAATGAAGCAAAACTTTCACTACAAAACTCAACATGCTGAGAATAAATAAAGTCACTGCTTATCAACTATTATACATAGGATGAGATTTGGCCGTATTCAGTGATGTGCTAAGCTACAACATCCAGCTCTGCAGAGCAACAAGAATAATGCAGCTGGAAAAACTGCGAAGACAGCCTTGCCAGAGGCTGCGATTTGTTGATGGATGCTAAGATATGCACCTAAATAAGAGTCATGAATAAAACCAGATACAAAAAATACAAGGAGTACAACTGTACCAGCAGTGACTATTCCTAAAATATTAGATAAAAATAAAATCTGGCTAAATACATAGTACAGGATAAAGTTTGTAATAGAAACCAGCTATTTAAACATGCTTTCTAGTTAAGGTCTGGCTATGATTGATTTTAGTGGAAGTAAGTAATCAGACTTAGTGAATGTATAAGCAAACTAACGTTCTTAAACAGTGGATAACTCCAGTTCACCATAGTAAAAAGGATGGTTTATTCTAGTGTTCTCTGAAAGCAACAAGGCCAAGGCCTTAACCTTCTCATTTAAATCTCAAAACGCATTGTTGCACATATTACTTCCAACAGGTAACCTACTACCCCAAAGGTCAAGAACATAATAGTGCAAAAGAGATATTTTCAAGTAATATTGAATGGAAAGCAGTGTGATCAGAGTGACAATGAAAGGATGGATATATGGCTTATAGGCTGATGGAAAAAGGCAGGAAAAGTCTTTGGCTATCAAAGCAGATGACAGGCACGTGAAAAAGATGTCGTGTCGACAACTGACAACTTTGGGAATCTCTATTCTAAGATTTAAAATATAATTTTGCATTTTCCTACAATGATGAAATGATTCAAAACTAAGTTTTTCCTTTTTGGGCAAAATTTGCCAATTTCAAATGACAAAACTGAGCCGAGTGTTGTAAAAGATTGAGCTTAAGCTCCAGAACCACCTATATGAGCACCACATGTCTGACACTGTTCTTGGCTAGGAGAAGTTGATTCTGGGCAAGAAGTGAGAATTCTCCACTCTCACATGAACCACTCAGAAACTGAAATAATTGTTTTTCCCCACGCCACCATCTGGGTCACTCTCTGGAGTTTGGTGGCCTGTACCCTTGGCTTGGATCTGAAGCCAGGCGTCACCCAGTGCCTTTGCAAAGTGGTCATCCACAGAACCTGTGATGGACACCGAATTGGACACAGCCTCAGCTTCTTTGTAGTTTTCTCCAAGGCTGCGACGGAAGTGCTCCTCAATAACAGGGTCGCATACTGTCTTAGCTGAAAATAATAGAAGGAAGGAGATAAGAGAACTGATTATAAACAAGCAATTAAAAGAAAAAAGAGGGACATAGTTATTACATTGTTATTGTTTTAAATCAATAAAAAGATCCTTTTCAAACCAAGGGAAACAAAACATTGACTTCAAACCTGTTTGTAAATGTAAATTCATTTTAAACCATTTGTCATTTAGGGGTGAAAGTTTATAGAAGCTGGATTCTTCATCATCATTTATGCTAATTTTAAAGAAAAATACAAACTTTCCATCCTAAAAGGTTAACTTAACGTAATAATGCCAACTAAACTGGTGGCGAAGGCGGAGGTTTTGTTTTCAGCACTGAATTGTTGTCTAATGTCTATGTATGTTTTGATGTTGTTTCATCAGGATACGACCATATTTGGCTGATGCATGCATGTTGACCTGACGTGCAACGATGGTAGAGGTGCTCACTTCCAGAGCCATCAAAAGGTGTGTACAATGTTTCAAAAAGTGCCATGCGCCTGGGCCAGGGTTTGTACACTTTTCCCACAGTAAAATTCAAGCACTTTCAAGCATTTTCAAGGTATATTTTTAAACTTTTCCAGCACCAAACTTCGGTGCAGTCTGTATCTCTTCATTGAGCTTTATAACCACGGCACAGACAGTGTTTGCTGTGTGAAGTGAGACTATCAACAATGTGCAACTGATTGAAATTCATCAAGTTATTGCGGCGATGGTGGTGTAGGGGTAAAGCGCGCAACCACATATAGAGGCTATAGTCCTCGAAGCGGCCGTCCCAGATCGAGTCCCAGACCCGGCGACCAACCAAATGTCTACCCCTCTCTTTGCCCCTCCTTCCTGTCTGCCTACTATCAAATAAAGGCTTCTAGTGCCGAAACAAATTCTAAAAAAAATTCATCATGTTATAATACTAATATGAAATGGACATATCGGCAGAAGGAGCCCAAAAGACATCAGAGACACATGACGGGATATTGCCAAGCCACAGCTACTTTTTGCGTAAATAAACCATTAGCTAACCACCTTTACTAGCGTTTTCAATAAAAAAATGTTTTGTTGTTGCACATTTTAAAGTACAGTAGACGGCATAAAACCCTAGCTCGATCCATCGCTCAAACAATCAATTTGCAATTTACCTGCAACAGACAGCTTCTTCCCTTACACACTGCAACCAAGCACGGATACACAACCAACCCCAAACCCTAGAAACAGTGTATATTACACTTCATTTTACATATCTATTTCAAGACAAAACCTAGCTAAATGTCTTATTTTTTTGTTTATCCTACTTTGGTGTATGGTAGCCCAGCACACGCACCCTCAATTTCCTTGTACCCCCCAGTACAATGATAAAGACTATTCTATTCTAAAATTGTAAGCTAGCTTAAATTTAAGATTCCCTCCCACTACTATAGCTTACCGCACGAGTGCCAACTCTCCCATCATGCAAAGCTGCAGGTTCTCCTTGCAAATGTTGCAGGAACCTATTTGAGGATTTGGTTGGTCCTCGTTTCAACCATGTTCTGTATCTAGCGTTTTCAAGCCAGAGGTCAATAAAAACGGTTACTACCAGCCATGCTGTTTTCTCCCGCTCACGGAGACGTGCGACTAGCAAGACACAGTTAAGTGCTCAAAGTGGGTCTGCTTCATAACTATTCAATAGGAACCCACAGGTCCAGCAGCTGATCTGTTCATCAGGTGATGTCTACTGCTCACACGCTGGTATTACATAAACAAGGAAACCCGCTTTATTTTTAATTGCAAGTCACTGATTGTGACCCAAGTGCTGCCAGCACCTCTGGGTAGTTAAGTATGGCATGCCAGTAATGTCGAAATCTTTTAAGAACTGCTGGCACTTAAATGTGTCATTTTCTCAAGATTAGCAAAGTTATGTAGTTAAAAAATTAAGGATCACCATTGGTCTTTCTCTCATCAGGTGGAGTTGGAGGGCACCCATTCATGTGGCAGTGCGAGAGGTTACAATTCCGGTTACTTGCTGGAGCACACGTGATAACTGAGGGCCGATTCTGAAAAAAGAAAAATCTACATGTTTCAGTAGCTTCATACAACAAGCTGAAAAAGAAAGAATATGTTGATAATGCCCTGACTGACAATAATATTTTACATGGTAACATGCTTTGCCCTAATGGGCCTAGTAGCCATATGTTAAGCAACCTTTTGTAAATACTTCAAAACCACCATACTGTTATACTCACATTTTGCACTTTAAAATGTTTCTGTGATCACCAAAAAATGGACAATCCATTAACTGCCTTTGGTGATGCCAAAACTTAAGTTATCTTGTTTTCACAAATTGATTAAAAGTAAACTCATTTCAAATCTATTTCTGAGTCAACAAGAGGACAAAAGCAGTTAATACATTACAATTCGCTTATTATTTCTATCCAACTGTCTTAAAAAAGCAGACTGTGTGCTGTCTTAGACCACTGTTTCACACAGACCACGAATAATACAAATCGCCAAGAATCTATTCATTTTAGGATTTTTAGTTAAATCATAAAAAATTCCTGGAATTTGTGGCAGAAGTACTGGAAAAATGTTGGTGCAGAACTCCAGAATAAAAACAATGTCAGTTATTTCTTATTAAATTCGTAGTTCATTCTTACCGTATCGTAACTGATTCCTAATCGAAAACAGTGTCTTCACCACTAAACAAAGGCATTCTCATCTCCAACCCTCAGCTCCTGCATCAGTCTGTTGTAGAGAAATGTTTTAGCCTTCCAGCTGGTGTCAGCGGTGGGTTCTCTTCCTCTTCTTTGAAGCAGTCTTCTTCTAGCCAACAGCGGCTGCTGTTGATACTCCAGTTCCAGGGCCAGTACTACAGCTGCTTTACGTTGAACAGCCATTTTGGGACTGATGCCTAAGCCGGGTGAGGACCTTTTTATGAATCGGGTACGGCATATTAACTGATTCCAAACTGATCCCCAACATTTATGCAGTATTCTTAAAAGATTCTTGTAAATCGTACTGAATTGTTGAAAATATTCATGCGCATCAAGCCGAATTATACAATTTCTCTTTATCTATCGTACCCGTGTCTTAACTGAATTTTAGGACATCACAAATTGGACCAGAAAATTAGCAAAATTCTAAAAATCCTCGCGAATCCCACAAATTTAGCAATTCCTGACGATTGATATTATTCCTGGTCTGTGTGGAATAGTGGTATAACACAGGGGTGCAGCACTTCTGGCTCCCCCACTGATGTAAAGCCTCTGATTTAAGGCCAGTACTTTAAAATGTATTTCCCCAACCATTGTTTCAATCTGGTCATATCAGAATCTAAAGGGCTTAAATTGATCCATTAAACATAAAAGCCACCTTTTTGTTGAGCGTACAGCACAGTATTGAATTCTAAGTCACAGACTCTCAACAATGTAAACACCAGTCAAAATGGACTTACCTGCTGCTGCTGCGTGGGAACACTTATGGCACCCCTTGACACTTCAGTGTCATTATAGCTTTTGGTCAGAGCCAGAGGCTGGTCTACAGCGTAGCCAGAAATGGATGCATATGGGTGGTTCCCGTGGACACCATTAGAGGAAGAAGTAATATGCTCCACAGGACTGTGACTGAGGCTCCAGTGCTGATTGCGGTTGTCTCCAGCAGAGGGACGTGCCCTGAGCAAAACAATTACTGATCAATATATAATGTAATCTATGAGGTATAATGATGATACACCTCACAGATCCGCCTCTCTGTACAGCCATGAACTGAGTCAGCAGCAAATATTGTTTCTGTGCAACCTGAATAACCTGTGTGACATTTATGAGCTGGCATCTGAAGATGTGCTGTGGGTATTAGTGATGCAATAATTTTACAAACAGGAAAAGGCCCACATTTTAAGGTTCCAATGCTTAACTCCATTTATTTCTAACTCTGTTAATATGAATTTAAAAAAATTGAGAAAAACTGGAAAACAGAATTCCTTATGCAAGGGAGTTTTGTTTTAAAAACTGAATTTGAGCTTATTACGTATAATTTCTGCTTAAATTTCAGAACGTTTTCCCCAGTCTTTATCATTCAAATCCACTATTCCTGAAGGGACTTAATTATATTTTTGACATATGCTCGGAGGTACACTTACAGATGAGTTGCAAACATTCTGCTCATTTTGGTCATGTGATCATCATCACAGCTGAGTCTGTTCTCCATTTGTTCGTCTCCATACTTCCGTTTGTTTTGGCAGTGTTGGGATGGCCCAGATATGGTGGACTCAGCAGTAGACAGGGAGGGGATCCTGGACTCATCTGTGGAAAGACGTCAGCAGAAACGTTTCATTTCGTATATCATATATTAATTGGATTGATTAACATATGGATTCTTGCTGAACACTGTTCACTAATATGACTTGATATTTTATTTATAAATAACTACAAATAAATACAATTATGAATTCAGCCACACAGCACATTTCTTTGTTCATACTGAATAAAAGGAACTTGGGCCATTACATAAGTTTACCAAAAAATGACCAAGATACCATTCATTTAAAGTGTCTGTGACACACTTTTCCCACAAATGCAGAAATTGAAAGAAAACATCTATATATTGAAGGAATTGGGCAGTAACTGACATGATATTAGGATTAAAGATATGAAAAAAGACAACTGTGACACAAAATAAGCAAATTTAAATTTTTCAAGTCCAAAGTCACCCAGAAATTACGTCTAGGGGGAAGTCTCCGTTCATTCACTGTGTGAGCGCCAAGTTGCTTTAAAAACAGCAATAACATAGGGAAACGGTGTATTGCTGGTGGTGGCAGCAATACTACAACAGCACCCGTTAATCTGCACTACTTTCCTAAAGCAAATAGGATCAGAGCTGCCTGGATCAGAGCTGGAAAACTGACGGGAGACAGATGGGCTGGTCCCACCAAGCACAGCCAGTGGTGATCGGAGGACTTCTTGGCAAACTGCTTTGAACAAGAAACGATGTAAAGGTCAGGATATCTGACAGACGAAGGAGAATGTTGAAGCAGTCTACAGCCACGCTGTTCAGAGCATCCGATGGGAAAAGATCCCCAAAGAAAAGGTCGTTGCTGCTGTTGCTAAACGGATCAAGGCTCAGCAGGTAAGAACACTTCCTTGTTGCAAAAGTACATTTAGATATTGCCAATTATTGCTAATAATAAAAAATCCGAAATTATTATTTTTACTATTGATAATCCGAAATTATTATTATTATAAAATAAGTGCCATATTCAGTTGCCGTACTCAGTGCCGTATTTACTGTAACCCTGGATTTACACTGTATCTGCTCCGGTCAGGTTTGCTGTGTAGCCCAGAGGAGATCCCAGTATGGAAGCAAATCGTTACCATATTTCAAATGAAAAAGCATTTTCAGAAATGCTTTTTCATTTTAAGAATGTGGCTGCATTGTTTGACTCATAAATGAAATTAGTTATCAATAATCCTATTTGCATTTTAATTTTCTTCTTCAAGACTGCTCATTCTTTCACTTAATTAAAATGAAAAAGACATTTGAGATTTATTTTTCAAAATGTACCCCAGCAAATAGATACCAAAATTCAATTTGAAATGTAAAATTTGAAAATGAAAAAGCATTTCCAGAAATGCTTTTTCATTTTAAGAATGTGGCTGCATTATTTGACCCATAAATAAAATTAGTAATCAATCATCCTATTTGCATTTGCATTTTCTTCTTCAAGATTGCACATTTTATGCCATAATCAAAAAGAAAACAAAGCAGACATTGCTTTTTCGTGGTCTGCCCGCAAAGTACTGCCCAGAACTCGAAAACGAAAAAGCATTCCGAGCTGCGGGCGCAGCAGAGTGACGTCAGCAGCCGCTCTTCCTCAGCTCCCTGCTGACCGAGCTACCCATCTTGTTCGGTGGGAGGCGCTGTGCACGTCTGCATTGCATTACATTGCAAACGTGCCGAGAAATTGATTAAATTGCAGCAGGACCGAGCTCAATTTGTGGCAGTGGCAGGCAGAACTGGTAGTTCCGGTGGCAGACTGTGGCATCCTTGTGGCAGCCTTATGGCCTGGGACCTCCAGCGTGTTTTTAAGCATTTATTTATATTTTTCTGTGAGTGACAATTCAGAATAGCCGCTCATGCTCTATAATAAACCGGCTGTTTGTGCAATAAATCTTTGTCATCCTTTCAACACGTCACACATACACATAGTGCTATTTATTTTCCATGTGAAGTAAATACAATCACCTTATGTTATGGGTCTAAAGCTGTTTATTAAATAATAAACAATAATGACAACCCATTTGCCGATAATCAGCATCAGCTTCCACAAAAACAGCGGCAACCGCATTGGCAAGTTTTACGGCCGGTGTGGCACCTTCTGGCATCCACGCGGAATCCCGTGCCACCGTGCGGCAGGCTGTGGCAGTTCCGGTGGCAGCTTCGGTGGCAGGCTGTGGAACTGCCACAGCCTGCCACCGAAGCTGCCACCGGAACCGTGGAGCTGTGGCGGAACTACCAGTTCTGCCTGCCACTGCCACAAATTGAGCTCGGTCCTGCTGCAATTCAATCAATTTCTCGGCACGTTTGCAATGTAATGCAATGCAGACGTGCACAGCGCCTCCCACCGAACAAGATGGGTAGCTCGGTCAGCAGGGAGCTGAGGAAGAGCGGCTGCTGACGTCACTCTTCTGCGCCCGCAGCTCGGAATGCTTTTTCGTTTTCGAGTTCTGGGCAGTACTTTGCGGGCAGACCACGAAAACGAAAAAGCAATGTCTGCTTTGTTTTCTTTTTGATTATGGCATAAAATGTGCAGTCGTGAAGAAGAAAATGCAAATGCAAATAGGATGATTGATTACTAATTTTATTTATGGGTCAAATAATGCAGCCACATTCTTAAAATGAAAAAGCATTTCTGGAAATGCTTTTTCATTTTCAAATTTTACATTTCAAACTGAATTCTGGTATCTATTTGCTGGGCATATTTTAAAAAATAAATCTCAAATGTCTTTTTCTTTTTCATTTTAATTTAGTGAAGGAATGAGCTGTCTTGAAGAAGAAAATGCAAATAGGATGATTGATTACTAATTTCATTTATGAGTCAAACATTGCAGCCACATTCTTAAAATGAAAAAGCATTTCTGGAAATGCTTTTTCATTTGAAATATGGTAATGATTTGCTTCCATAATCCCAGAACCATATGCAGATCGTGCAATAAAAGCCAGTGATAAATGCGGTAGCAAGTCCAAAACAACTCATTCTGTGGACGTTAAACCAGTTAAACAGCTTCATTTTTCATTTTATGCATCCAGATATTTTCATGTGTTTTGTTCCTTGAGTTCATTTGTTGCTTAATTTGGTGCATTTAATGTTTAATTGCTTGGTTTATAACACCTAAGTTAAGCCAGTAACTGATCTAATGTTAACAACTGCTAATACATACACGTGTATATATAAATACATGTGTCTATTTATTAATATTGCGAGATCTAGTCCGTCTTTAGTTAATTAATTTGAAAATCCTGATGTTGTGCTGGTCCTGTTTCCTGGTAGTATGATTCATGCAGGTTGACTCTGGCCGTGCTCCGGCAAAAATAGACTCTGGTCGACGTCCGCAGCACTTGTGCTCTGCCATCTGATGAAAGCTGACTTTGTTCTTCTGACTCTGCAGCGTCCCTCTGTGATAGTGACTGAAATATATCTAAAGAAATATCAGATTCTTCGCTGCTGTCTGTGTTGCTGGCCATTTGTAGCAGCAGTCAGTTTATATGTGAGGGTTCCCCTCTGATGTCATAAAAGGCCGCAACATAATCACAAAGGAGTCATCTGGAAATGCCTTTTTAGTGACATTTATGACCATATATCTCAACAACCGTATATCTCAGTGGCATGAATTTACTTTTTAAAATATTGTATAAATGTTTCCTTTCCATAAATGTAATTGGATTTATCATGCAAATTTTATGTCACAGACACTTTAAAACCCATCCTAAAACTAACTCTGTTTATGCAGCGCCTTATATGCAGGTAATTGCAAATGTGTTTTAAATTTTAACCAGTTTTGGACTCTTTAGAACTATGTCTACAACACATTAGAAAATAATTTCAATGTGATTCACAAAATGAAAACCATAGCAATATGCCACAAGTGCGACTAGTCTCTTTGAAAAGTAATCAAACCGGTTTAACATTTTGCTGTTGTTTAACAACAAACCTTCATTGTGATTTTGTTAGGACAGACGAACTCGGAGTAGTACATAATATTGAATTGGAGGGAAAACTATTTTTAAATGTTTTACAACAAAAGATTTGTATTTAGTCCCCATGAGGCAATGCTTTATAAAACCTCATATGCCTGCAATCACAGCTGCAAGTCTTTTGGAGGTTTTTCTCCACTAGCATTGCACATCTACACACTGAAATCTTGCCCATTTAATTATTTGATGGAGAGCGTCAGATTAGACGGAAAGATTCCATAAACAGAAATTTTCCAGCCATTCACCTGATTATCGATTTGATTGAATTATAGACTTTGACTGGGCTTTTCCAACACAGTAATTTACTTTGATTTAACTATTCCATTGGAGCTCTGGTTGTACATGTAGCGGCACTGTCCTGGTAGAAATGAAGTAGCGATGTTGTGTTCAAGGTAAGTTACCATGGGCCTCTTGGCTAGTTCTCTGATCAAAACTCGCCTCACCCAGCATATCTTGTTAGGTTTGCTGTTGCTTCATAGTGTTTTCACTTTCGGATGATGGATTGAACAGTGAAGTTTTAAAACTTAGAGTTTTATTTTATAACCTAACCCTGATTTAAACTTCTCCGTAGCGTTATCCCTAACCTGCCAAGATTGCAACATGACAAAATGTGAAAAGGCTTAAATGTTATGAAAACTCATAAATGTCCATTAAACGGAATAAAATAAAAAATATATTAAATACTAGAATTTATACTTTGACTAGTCAAAAATAGTTACATAAAACTGTCCAATGTTTTCAAAACGGTTATGACTAATGTTTTGCTTTTGTATAAAACGCATAGTATTATAAATAAAAAGGACTTCTTCAATGCTTTCCTTCTCCTGGACTCCGTTACACTTACATATAAAATAAAACTGATTTGTCTTTAAATAATGCTTGAAATTCTGGCCGTATGGTTTGAAAACATCGTTCATATCAAGTACAGTTGTTATAATTAGCAAAACTAATTTGTCGAAGACTAAATATCGTAAACGCAATAAAACAAGAGAGGCCGATGTTGCTGTTTGAGGGACTGTAGAGCTTAATATAGTTTAAAAAAATAACAAACTGACCGTCATAGTGCAGTCTCCCAATGTTATTGTTCATCTTGTCCAGGAACTGAGAGTTCAACAGGTCCATTCTAGTGCAAAGCATTTACACGTACAGGCTAGTTGCTAACATTGACGTTAGCAGGCTTTCCCACCCAAGACAACAACACTGGAGTATATCCTTAAGAAAAAAGAGAAACTTGTAAATATTAGACTGTAAACGACGCTTTAATTCACATCAATAACACATTATATAAAATTAATTTCTCAACAGCAATAATTCAGTGACAAACGTTATGTCCTAACAGACAATAACACCCACGGGCTAGTAGCACAGCTAACCAACCAAGCTAACTGCTAAAACTCCAGTTAGCTCTAACTGGTTCATTTTAACACTTAACATTAATAGCTGTTTGGCACTACGGAGTTACTGTGATTTTTAAAAAAACGTTTAGAAAACTGCAAATCTCGTAAACATTATTACATGAGTCAATGAAGCAGAAGACTAAGTTAGCCCAAGTCACACCAACTAATATTAGCATAGTCGCAAACTGAGTCGGCTTAAAAGTTGAGTTCAGCTAAAAAAAAATATGAAGTGAAGAACGCGTTAGTGACAGTCTACAACGTTTATTCCAACATTATTTTTTTTATCTTAAAGACGAAAACGGTAAACTTGTAATGATACTTACTCAATCGATAATCTTGGTCTTACATCAACAAAACCATAGTTTGTCCTCGGCTTCGCGTAGTTTCCCATCACCAGAGGAGGAGCCCTGAAACAAAAGACCTGCCCAAACGGAGAGACGAGGCATGTTTACGAATCCACCTGATCTACAAGCATGCGATAACATGAAGCTAAAGGTATATTCACTTTGCTATGACATGTTTTGTTTGCTGAGGAAAGTAAAGTAAAAGAAAAGTAAATGCTACCAATTGGATAATAGCTCAAACACAGTAGGCTGGGATTTTGTAATGCAGCTGCTCTCTGGGAGAACACATTTTCAGAGGCCACCACTTGAATCTTTGTTGGCTCACATGAATCTACTGTCCAATGGCACTTTCTAGAGTAGAAGTTGGAATTCAGGCATGAAAGTGCACCACAGTAAAACAACCAGCCGGTGTCCCTCTTGCACACAGTAAACTCAAAAAAATATAAATACTTTTATTATTTTACACATACCTGCTCATGAGTGTCCCTGTCAGAGATATACAGCACTGGTCTTTGCTTAGATTTGAACTGATCTCTGAGCACCACAAGCCACTGATTGATTGATTGAACTCCTTCCCAACACTTTTCCAAACATCCTTCCCTCTCTTTACACTTTCCTCTATGTTTTTTTCCGTGACATGCATTCAGGTTTTGTGAATGTAAATGTATTCAAGGTAAGGCTATAGGGTTTGATAAACCAAACAAGAGAGTGTTTACTGGATGTGTTTGTGTCTCAAGGGACTGCTGCTGACGTTTCCTATCTTTCAGTGCTGCCCACTGGTCCAAACAGCCATTTTAGAATTCATGTCTGATAGAAATGCTCTTCATAGACAGTGGGCAGAGGATCCTGTCCAAGATGGGTATTAAGTGTAAAGCAATTGTGATGTGTTACCCGGATACCCCCTTGCACCTCCACTGGAAACCCCTCTATTTTTCATGCTGTGGTTCAGAAAAGGATGATGCCTGTAAAGATGTACAAAATGGGGGAGGGGTAGGGAAATCAGGCATGCTACTGAGCGAGAGAGAAGAGAGGAGGGGACAACAGGAGGAAGGCACATTTGAGCATCATGTGCTATGTTTGAGGAAAGCACAGGGTGAGGGGATTGGCTGCTGGAAGCTGTAGCGTCACTGCCAGTGAGGGAGAGCTTGGAGGATGCTCTGCAAAGCTGGGAGGTATTACATTTGCTAGGAGTTTGTACAGAGACCCCAGCCTCCATTAGCTACACACTCACAGCCAGGAGAACCCTGCAGGATAATTTTCCACACCTAGCTCTTGTTTACTCCTCTCCAGCCATGAATTATCTGCGCCGGCGTCTCTCAGACAGCACCTTCATCTCCAATCTGCCCAATGGCTACATGACAGACCTTCAGAGGCCTGACCCAGCTCAGCCTCCTCCACCTGCTTCCTCCACCCCCGCCAAGTCTCCAACAAGCGGGCCAACACCTCCAGCCGCTTCCCCTGCCCCTGAGAGGAAACCTCAGCCGGCTCAGTCGACCGGTGCTGGCTTCTTCAGCTCCATCACAAATGTTGTAAAGCAGACAGCTGCCTCCGCGGGGCTTGTGGAGCAGACCCAAGTCACGACACCCAAGAAGTTTAAGATTCTCCTTGTGATCGATGAACCCCAGCAGGAGTGGTAAGACAATACACTGCTCAGTCCTAATTAGTTGGTTGTAACCCATTTTTTTCACAAATTATTTTTGTTCCATCCTTAGTGTCAGTTGTCTTCTTATGACTCTCTTAGGTGTTGTATAGTTGGGCAAGGATTAGAAACTGCTATAACATGATCTCTATCAAATGCACTGGGAATCTAAATCGTTATTGTCAACTGCTAGTGTTAAGGGGTAGCCAACATTCAAGGAACTAGAATGTTCTGGTTTTGAGGAATGGTCCTGTAGTAATGAAATAACACCAAGATGGATGATCCCAGTTTTCTTTTTTCATCTTTGTTTTGCTCGTCAGTTGCATTTTCTCATTTAATACAAAATTTCCTGATGTAAATGTGCCGTGTTATAACTGGGTATATCATTATTTGTAACATGGTGTACTGCATACATGTTAAAACTGCTGTGCCACAGGTTGAGCTGGACCTGCACCCTTTTTCCTCGAGTTCCATTTCAAGCACTGCAGTGCTTTCCTTCAGTTAATGGGGTTTCCCCACTGCTCACCGATTGCACATCACATACAAACATAGGAAAGGTAAATGAAAGACAGTGCAACCCACGGTGCATTGGGAACCATTTGTACAACGAAGCTGAAAAAAATGGTTAGATCATTATTGTATCAGTTTACTTGTCTGCTGCAAGAGAAGACCTTCCTGCCAGTAGTACAAAAAGATTGGGGAAAACCTTAAGTATTTTAGCCTAATGGTCTTCAGTGTCCAAGGGGATCTTGCTTGGAGATGGGATAAACAAACATCCTTGCCCGCGTGCTGCACTCAGAATCAATAAAGTGAGTATATTTCTTCTAGCCGAGGCCCTAATCCACACTAATACACGTTACCTGAATGATTTCATGAAAACCTTTATTTCTATAGGGTTAGGGTTTACTTTTCCAATAAAATGTGTGTGCTTGAGGCTTTGCCTCATTGCATGTAGTTTTATGGGCATCAGAATGGGAGAAAAGAGGATTTAATGGAGTTTGAACATGGCTGGTTGTAGTTGCCAAATGAGCTTTCTACTAAGATTTTAGCAAGGAAGCATCTCCTGGATTCACAGAAGATGGTCAGAAAAAGAGAAAACATCCAGTGAGCTCCAGTTGTTTATTGTTTGTGTCAGAGGTCAGATGAGAATGGGAACACAGGCTCGAGATGAGAGAAAAACAACTATAGCCGAAAACTAAGATATATGGAACGCCATCTCCAAATGCAAATGTCAGCCCTTGTTGCAGATGGACTGCACCACCTGAAAAGCACACCGGGTGTCACTCGTGTCAGCTAAGAACAAGAAACTGAGGCTACAATTCTCACAGGCTCACCAAAACTGAACCATTACAGATTGGAAAATGGTTGTCTTGATTTTACCTGCAATATTCAGATGATAGTGTCAAAATTCTACATAAACAACATAAAACATGGATTCATCCTCCCCTCTATCAACAGTTTAGGTTGATGGTGGTGTTGTGGTAGTGATAGATTATTTTCTTGGCCCACTCTTCACCCCTTAGTCCCAACTGAGCATTGTCTAAACACCAAAGGCTGGCTATTTATTGTTGTTCACCATGTCGATGATGCCTTTTTGACCACAGTGTACCAATTCTTCTGATCGCTACTTCAGCAGGACAGCTGGGAGATGGGTACACTTGTAATGAGGAAGTCACTTCTTGATGCAGGAAACAGTCTTCTACAATGATTAGTTCCGCCTCTCATTGGCAGCATGGATGAAAGCCATTTGTATTCATGTGTTCTTTATACATTTTGAGAAAAAGGAAGCTATTTCTGGAGGAGGATTGTTGTTTTGATGTACAAATGTACTCACATCATTATGCAAACTAAAGTAGAGTATGTGAATCATCAGAAATCATTTCAAGAGAAAAATATTGAGATTTTTGTGTGACGTCATTCTCACTGTTGGTATTTATCCAGATTTGATCTGAACTAGTTTCTGTGAGCAGTTTGTTGCTCTGACATTGTTTTTGCTTCTCTGTCTTCCATATTTCACCAGTGTTTGGTGGTCATAGTCCTTTGTCATCTTGCTTCTGATGCTTCTTGTGCATCAAGTGCGCAGTCACATAGGGGATGGGTGAAAATAATTAATTTAAGAGCTGCATCTATTTTTAATGACAGCATAGTAACCCAATGCAAGATATGTTTGACTGGGTTTGGCTTCTTTGGGTTGTTTTTAAACAACCTTTCACCCAGTGGTTCTGATTCATTGTAAAAAAAAAAAAAAAAAAACTATGCTGTTGGCCCAATGTTTAAATAATATAATGAAACATTTTAAAATAGTTCTCTTTGATTACAAAAAGTACAGGCAAACAGCACCAAATACTGAAAACAAAGAACGGCATCATAAGACTGTTGCTTGACAAGATAATATTTTTTGTGTTTATTGCTCTTAGACTGAAACTATACTAATATATCGCGCTGTTGGCAAGCCTTTGGAGGATGAAGCTGCTCTTTATTTTCCTATCTGTTTTGGCAGGGATCTAATGTTCTCAGTGATACTGCACATCTTGAGTCTGGGACTTTATTTATGGGCTTTAGCTCACTGTGCAACTAGCAGTGCTTTGACATTTCTGTCTTTCCTGCCTGCAATGAAAGCCAAAGGGATCATGGTAGCTTTACCTGATTCTTGAACAGTGCTTGGTTATTAGGGAAATGATCAGTGGGGTTTGTGTCTGTATTCTCCTTCAATGTTTCTTGGGAATTTTGTATAAAGTAAATTATTATAATGGCATCAGTTAGGTGAACTTTGGTAAAAACTAAACACAAACAGTAAATTAAAAATAGCTACTAGAATTTTGCCAGAAATTAAAAAGTATTTATTGGAAAAATTTTACTTACTACCTAAGCCAATATTTGTATACAGGGCTTCTATGCAGGTTAGGAAATTCAGAAAAAATATGGAATTTGATTAAAGAATTTAGTATTTCCAGAATTCATTCCTTTTTGGATGTTTTCTATAAATGGGATTTTGTGTGGTGTGCTTTCCTATGTTGTACTTTGCTGGTGAGACAACTTGCAACCTGTAGATGTTAAATACAGCATTAATAAGTAGGTTACGAGAGCTGGATCTGTAATTGGGTTGTCCCTATTGACACACTTATGGTTTCTATGAATAGGAAAAGTAGGCCAAAAATGAAAATGGTGTCATTCCTTGAAAATCATCCACCACACAGTGTTTTAAAGAAACTAAGAACCTGACAGGGAAAATATTTTGGACCCCTGAATGTATATTTTACAAAAAATATTTAATTTAAGATTATGTTATTTTGTACCTGTAACCTATGTTGTGTCATTTTTATCTACAATCTTTATAACAACTTTGCACCAAACACTTGATGCAAATGATAAAACTGTGAGATCTCACTGATGGCAGACTCTACAAAATGTAGAGAAATAAATAGGAAAATAGAAACCACATATATGGATGTGTGATTAAACTGTGAGTTTGTTATGTAACAAATGTTGCCTAAACTGGGTTCAGAGAATGGGTTGGCTGAGTGTTCAGAGCACAGACAGAAACATTGTGTTATCCCTCCAATGTTTTATGCTTGAGATAAGGCTACCAGTCATCCAGACAGGTTTGTATAGCTCCAGGAATCCTGTGTAATACATTTCTCTTATGAGAAGAGCGGCAGGTGAAATACTGTGTTACTTATCAGACTAATAACTGTGATGGACTGTCTTGCTCGTCGCTATACAGTATGCTTTCATTTACAGCAGAAAGACTGACAGATCAACCCCAGAAGAAAAGCAAAATATCTTTTAAAGATGTAGGCTGAAGCTGGTAAGAGTGTCATCATTTGCAGGGTAATAATTACTGCTCTGACATAAACTGAAAAGCCACTCAGCAGGGAAGAAGCCTTTATTCCAAGAACAACATGAAAATACCTGATTACAGTTTGCAAAAGCACTCAGGGACAATAGCTTCTTTATTTGAGATGTGTCCTATGGTCTGAAGAAGCTCAAACTGAGAAGGCTGTGAAAGGATGCACAAAACATGTGATCCAAGGTGTGCAGTTTATAAGGCTATTCTACCAAACACTAAGGAAATGTATGCAAACCTCTGAATTTGAAGGAAAAAAAATCTAAAATCTATCTAATTATTCTGGCTTTTAGCAAATAGAAATCATTTTGATAATTCTAAGTAACCTAAAACAGGTGTAGTCTGATTTATTGTCAGACAGAGAGGAACAAAAATATTATGAGTCTTTTAATACAGCGTATATAAATATAATATCAGTTGTACATGGACACTTATTGTTGACCTCTCTCTTTCACAGCAGGAAGAACAGTCACAGCCTAAATTAAACTCCCTCTGAATTTGGAGGACCTCGCTCCTGTGAGGAACCTGATAAACCTTTGTGCATATTAAGGCATGCACTGAAGGATAATTTATTGTGCAACCTCCGATTTGTATGCTGTTAGTTGTCCTTTGCTCAGCGATAACGCACAGAAAAAAAATCACCATATGCTACATCGCCTCACTAAGCCCCATGCTGGGAAAGATTACTATTTAGATTCCAAAAATGAAATCAGGAGCCTGTTTTTTTTGTGGCTCCTTTCTGTTTGCTGCTCATGCTTTTCTCACTTTGTATTTAATGACGAGTATTCATGCTTTTCAGCTTCCCATATGCAGGAGCTGCGATTCAAATTTTAATACCTGTTTTCCTCCCAGTGCTCTAATTGGGTTGTGGCAGAATTATTCAGCTGTGAGCCTTTGATAAACAAATAGTGGGAGCAAGTGTAATGTGACAGAAGAGCGATATGAACTAATGAGGAAAAGGAGGGAGAGATTTTAAAGTATGTTGATATTATTGTTTAGACAGCTATACAGAAACATGTATGTTCCTCAGATTTCTCCAGGGCCTAGCTGTCACCATGCAAAGCACAAAATGTACCACTGTGGCACTGCAGCAGTAGATGCTGTTAGTTTAAGGGCTGAGTGGTAGAAAGAGAAGCCAAAATGAAACATTCTCCATGGAAACTTGAGAATATAGATGGGAAAGACTGTTTTCTAAGAAGCCCCTTATTTGGTTATATTTCAGTGATTTCTATTGTCAAAACGTGTGTTGTTGACTGTTCCCCTGCATATTTATTTGACACAACAGCTTGCTTTGTAAATCTGATGTTGTGAATTTCACTAGAATTGAGCTGCTTTCAAAGGTGACTTACAGGTCGGTGTTATTAAAAATAAATCAAATCCTGTGGTCAGTGAACCGTCTCTCTAAAATCCAGGAATGATAATTTACAAGCGAGTTGAACTTTAATAATTTTGTAATATTTCAAATTCAGATGGAATGCTGCTTATTTATGTTTACAAAGCTGAGTTAACTTTTTCGTGTTTATGATGTTCAAACCTCAGACTTTAGTGTATTTTATTGGGATTATATGTGATAGACCAACACAAAGTAGCACCTGATTGTGAAGAGATTTCCTAAATGTCTTACAAATAAAAATCTGTAAAGTGTGACATGCATTTGCATAAAGCCCCTTTTACTCTGATGAGCCTGAATGAAATCCAGTGCAAACAAGTGCTTTTGGAAGTCACCTATTAACTAAATAGAAGTAAATAGATTCCAACTGTGACCGACAGGTTGTATAAAGAAAGCTTTAATCAGAGAAATAGCCACGAAACTCATGGAAATTCTGGAGAATCTGCAGAGATCCACAGTTCAGATGGAAGAAACACCAACCAGGGGCGACGCAGGACGTGGCGTAGTGGTAGAGCATTCGACCCATATATAGAGGGTTCGGTCCTCAATGCAACTGTTCCTGGTTTAAGTCCTGACCCCGGTGACCTGTGCTGCATGTTTTCCCATTCTCTTCACCCCACTTCCTGTCTACCTACTTATGAAATAACAAAAAATAAAGCCTACTAGTGCTGCAAAAAAAATTTTATAAAAAAGAAACTCCAACCAGGATGAATATTATCTATGCACTCCCTCTGGACTTTTCAGAAGAGTGGCAAGAAGAAAGCCTTTGTTGAAAGAAAGAAGTGCCACTTAAAGTTTGCCACAAGGAATGGAGCCAAAAATCTAGGAGAAGATGCTCTGGTCACTGACTTTCACCACACTCATACCTAAGAGCAATTTAGAGAGACCAATTAACCCAACCTCAACCCACCTGAATAAAACAATTAGGTTATTGGCAGGGCTTTGTGGAACCTGACTAAATGCTAAGGAGGAAGTTAAGGAGGAAGCCTTTTCATTTATGTGTGTTGGACCAGGCACAGATTTAAACGTTGCATATCATTGGGCCTCAAGGACTGGAGTTCGAGACTCCGGGTTTATTACATAAAATCCTGTTAAATTACGTTGAAGGTTCAAAGCTGACAATGTGAAAATTCCATGTGTTAAAGTTGTGATTTTAAGACTTGTTTTTTATGTGTTTTTGAGTTTTCTTGGCTGTCAGACTGAAGCGAAAAATTATAAGCTTCTACAGGGGTTGGACAATGAAACTGAAACACCTGGTTTTAGACCACAATACTTTATTAGTATGGTGTAGGGCCTCCTTTTGCGGCCAATATAGTGTCAATTCATCTTGGGAATGACATATATAAGTCCTGCACAGTGGTCAGAGGGATTTTAAGCCATTCTTCTTGCAGGATAGTGGCCAGGTCTCTACATGATACTGGTGGAGGAAAACGTTTCCTGACTCGCTCCTCCAAAACACCCCAAAGGGGCTCAATAATATTTAGATCTGGTGACTGTGCAGGCCATGGGAGATGTTCAACTTCACTTTCATGTTCATCAATCCAATCTTTCACCAGTCTTGCTGTGTATATTGCTGCATTGTCGTCCTGATGCACGGCACCGCCTTCAGGATACAATGTTTGAACCATTGGATGCACATGGTCCTCAAGAATGGTTCGGTAGTCCTTGGCAGTGATGCGCCCATCTAGCACAAGTATTGGGCCAAGGGAATGCCATTATATGGCAGCCCAAACCATCACTGATCCACCCCCATGCTTCACTCTGGGCATGCAACAGTCTGGGTGGTACGCTTCTTTGGGGCTTCTCCACACCGTAACTCTCCCGGATGTGGGGAAAACAGTAAAGGTGGACTCATCAGAGAACCATACATGTTTCACATTGTCCACAGCCCAAGATTTGCACTCCTTACACCATTGAAACCGACGTTTGGCAATGGCATGAGTGACCAAAGGTTTGGCTATAGCAGCCTGGCCGTGTATATTGACCCTGTGGAGCTCCCGACGGACAGTTCTGGTGGAAACAGGAGAGTTGAGGTGCACATTTAATTCTGCCGTGATTTGGGCAGGCATGGTTTTATGTTTTTTGGATACAATCCGGGTTAGCACCCGAACATCCCTTTCAGACAGCTTCCTCTTGCGTCCACAGTTAATCCTGTTGGATGTGGTTCGTCCGTCTTGGTGGTATACTGACATTACCCTGGATACCGTGGCTCTTGATACATCACAAAGACTTGTTGTCTTGGTCACAGATGCGCCAGCAAGACGTGCACCAACAATTTGTCCTCTTTTGAACTCTGGTATGTCACCCATAATGTTGTGTGCATTTCAATATTTTGTGCAAAACTGTGCTCTTACCCTGCTAATTGAACCTTCACACTCTGCTCTTACTGGTGCAATGTGCAATCAATGAAGACTGGCTACCAGGCTGGTCCAATTCAGCCATGAAACCTCCCACACTAAAATGACAGGTGTTTCAGTTTCATTGTCCAACCCCTGTATGTTTCAGCAGTTGGACGAGCACAGACGGACGCATGTTTCTTCTTTGTTTTGTTCACTCAGCAGATTGGTATTTATTCAGCAATGATTCACTTTTCTGCTTGTTGCAAACTCAGCATATTTAAGTGTTCAGACTGGATCTGGTATTACTGGACACCTGTAATTATGTTGCTGTATTAAAAATGCTTTTTATTTCTCCTCTGCCAGGGCGAAATTATTCAAAGGAAAGAAAGTCCATGGGGATTATGATATCAAAGTGGAACAGGTACGTTTAATGAAGTCACTTAGATCCATTTCAGGTGCTTATGCAAAACAAGGAGGATTAAATTTCCTGTCCCTATATAACTTACTGACTTTTTTGGTTTCAGGCTGAATTCAGTGAGATGAACGTTGTTGCCCATGCCAACGGTGTCTGCAGTGTGAACATGCAGGTCATCAGAAATGGCACCAAGGTTGTCAGGTCAGACAAACAAACTCCAAATGAATTTACTGTACAACTCAAGCTCTTTGTTTTGACTGTTCTGTATCTGCCCACAGACTGACTCATCCTCATCGCTATAATCCCTTGGCACAGCTTTGTTTACATTTCTATTGTTATTCCGTTCTCCAGGTCCTTCAAGCCAGACTTTGTCCTCATTCGTCAGCATGCCTTCAGTATGACCCAGAATGAAGATTTTCGCAACCTGATCATCGGTCTGCAGTATGGGGGTGTTCCAAGCTTCAACTCCCTGGAATCCATCTATAACCTCTGCGACAAGCCGTGGGCAGTAAGTGCCGACATGATGTGGTGGGGAGAGAAAACATTATTTAAAATTCTGTTCTGCAGTCTGGGTTGCCTGATTGTCTTTTAGACTGTCAAGTTTCTGCAAGTTTTTACATGTAGATTTTTAACAAATCAATTGCTTTTGTCCACATGCAGTTTTCCCAGCTTATCAACACCTACAGGAAGTTGGGGCCTGAGAAGTTTCCTCTCATTGAACAGACCTTTTATCCCAACTACAAGGAGATGGTGAGCACCCCATTAGATGAACAGACAAACTTGCTTTGTTTTAATCATATGTAATGGTGTTTGGAATAGTGAAATAATAATATAAAGACACAATAATAACTGGGTTACTGAATGTCTTTGTTAATTAGGTGAGCATGCCCTCATTTCCTGTTGTTGTAAAGATTGGACATGCCCACTCCGGTATGGGAAAGGTACAGTGATGTGTCATTTTATTTTTGCATTAGACCTTGTACACATACAGTGCCTTGCAAAAGCATTCATATTTGTTCACAAAGTCATAACACAACCACAAATGTATATATGTTGTAGGTATTGTGATATGTGATAGAGCAACACAAAGTAGTGCATAACTGCTGTTTAAAAGGAAAATTGCAGATAAGATAGTTTTTCAAAACAGTTTTCAAAAAAGATCTGAACATTTTGCCATGCGATGGTATTCAGCCCTCCCGAGTAAATATTTTGTATGACCACCTTTCACTAGAATAACAGCTTTAATTGTTTTGGTATGCCTCTTAGCTTTGTTAATCTGACTAGGCCATTCAAAAAAAAGAACACGCTTTGATCTAAAGCAATCTTTTGTAGTTCTGCCTGTATGTCCAGTCTCATCCTGCTGGAAGGTCAGCTTCCACCCAGTCTCAATTCTCTTTTACATTCCCACGTTTTCCTCTATGCCCGTTCTGCATTTAGCTATATCTGTCTTCTACCCATCTACTTTGACCAGTTTCCATGTCCCTGCAGTTAAAGGCATCCCAACAGCATGATGCTACCACCACCATGCTTTGCATGTAGATCAAAAAGTTCACTTTTGGTTTAATCTATCCAGAACACCTTCATTCATGTGTTCTGTGCGACCCACATGGCTTGACACAAACTGCAAACCAAACTTGCAATGATTTTCCCTCAGTAGTGGCTTTCTTCTTGCAACTCTTCCATAAAGGTCAGGTTTGTGGAGTGCATGAATATTAACGGTCCTGTAAACAGATTCTCGCAACTCAGCAGTGGATCTCTGCAGAACAAACCCAAGTATGACTACCTTTGAACGGCACTGTACAAGCACTGTGTTAATTTAAGCCATACTAATGTGATTGAAGGAAGATCACGGGATCATGTTGCATAAGACTATAAAAAAAAAATGCTTTTATATTTGACATTTGTTGTGTACAGGTGAAGGTGGACAATCACAGTAAGTTCCAAGACATTGCCAGTGTTGTGGCTCTCACTCAGACCTACTCCACCACAGAGCCTCTCATTGATTCCAAGTACGACATCAGAATCCAGAAGATTGGTACTGACTACAAAGCCTACATGTAGGTATAATTAAACCGTTGGTTCTCACCATCAAACTAAACAAAGCTAATCTTTTATTTGTGTGTTTTACACTGGTCAGGAGAACATCTATTTCTGGTAACTGGAAGACCAACACAGGCTCTGCAATGCTTGAGCAGGTCGCAATGACTGACAGGTAGGTCTTACCTAAAATTTAAACATAAAATGTTCTCAGTTGCTTTTCAGCATATTAATTAATTATTTTAAACATTTCAGATAATCTCTTCTGGTTAATTAGTGATAATCAGACCACATTGTGTAATTTTTGCTTCTGAATCATATTTCGACTGTTTTAAGATACAAGCTGTGGGTGGACACCTGCTGCGAGATTTTTGGGGGTCTGGACATTTGTGCAGTTAAAGCTATCCATGGCAAAGATGGCAAAGATTATATCACAGAGGTAAAAATCTGATTTAACATGATAATAAAGCTACACCTGAAATTTCAAATGGATTATGCTTTAGGAACTTTTTTGATATATATTTACACTTCCATTAAGAAACTTACATCCTAGTATCGCGAACACATTTATCATAGTCCTTGTAATAATGTGTTTAGGTTTATATTACAGAACATCATTATAAAAAAAAATAACCATAAATAATTAAAAAAAAGACTTGTGTACATGTTTTAATTTATTGTGGATTTTTTCATTGTCCCTCAGCAACCTGTACTTTAACTATGCACTTGTTGCAGCAGCCACCAAGCATGTGGCTTAATTGGATCTGGATATTTGACCTTTCTAGGTAGAATTGTTTATAATGTAATTAAACTGGTTGATTTCATGATACAGACATGACTTCTGAAGATGCTCTACAAATTGTCAATAGAATTGAAGTCGGAGCTTTGGAAGGGACATTATGGAAGCCTAATATCACTCTGCTTTACCTATTCCAAAATAATTTTTATAATTGCTTGGCATCATTGTCCTGTTAGAACACCCATTTGTGTGGAATTACAAATAGTCCTCCTTATTAACTGTTCCAGCTACTTTATGCAATGCAGTATCTGTTACAGGAACACATCTCCATTGAATGATGCTGCCACCACCATGCCTGACAGTTGGTACTGTGTTCTATGTTTGAAAGCCCGAACTTCATATCTCCAAACATGTCTTGTAATAACAAATAGTTCAATATTTGTCTAATCAGACCATAAAATGCTTCCTCAGAAGGTCTTCATCTTCTCTGTGTAGTCAGCTGAATAAGTTCTGTTGAGCCGAGGCCTCTGGTTTTGATCTTTTTGCACCTCGTTAAGGTAAAAGGGGCACTGGTTTTACAGCATTTTGCAGTTCAAGGCATCATTTGAGCCATGATGTTTTCTGAACTGTTCCTGAATGCCCCAGCAAATCTTAACTTCTGACCAGAACTGTATGCAGACCAGAATATTATATTATTCAAATCTGGCATGTACTACTGCGATATTTACATATCACAGCACAGTGATGCTCCTCTGCTTTAACAATATTCAATGTGGCACAGGTGGTTGGTTCTTCTATGCCTCTAGTCGGAGAACACCAGGCTGAAGACCGGCAGCTCATTGCTGACATGGTGTTGGCAAAGATGACCCAGTTAGCTGAGAGAGAAGCTAATGCTCCCCAGAGACCCACAACCATACAACCATCCCAGGTATGAAAGTACAATGGAGACTAAAAGCATGTGGTTTATGTGTTTTTCTGGTCCGTTGTTTCAAATGTATGTATTTTAAATCGTAATATAGGGAACTGGCCAGAAAGGAGAGATTACTGGCGAACTCACTAAGAATGGTGCTGGCCGTCCACCTCAAGGTTGCCTGCAGTACATTCTCGACTGTAATGGTGTTGCAGTGGGTCCAAAACCAGTCCAGGCCAACTGAGCCCCGTAGAGGGAAATGTTCTCTCAGATTCTGGATGGCGGTACTGGCCCTGCAGACCCGTTGGTGAATGCTGATAGCTAGAATCAGATCTGGTTGGTGTGAGCTCGGTACAGCATGGAGCTGGCCTGGACTGCGTTTTTTCTTAACTCTATGCAGTGTCAACATGTACTGTCTACCTGTTCACCTGATTTGTGTGCTTGTATAGGTCACATGTGTTTTAGCAGCTGTGTGTTTTTTTTTTGTTTTTTTCTTTGGGGCTGTTGTTGATATTATGAAATGAAAATTGTGCCTACACTGAGTTCAGTGCTGCTCTGTGCTAACTTTCTAACCCAGCTATAAAGCTTTTATTTCCTCCTAACACTGTGTCTTAAGTTCATTTAACATAATTTGGTGTGTACCTTTAGATATTATTCAAACTGTGGGTAACCATGCAGTTTGAACTTGTGTATCTTAATATGTATAAGATAAATGTGTGTGTATGGTTGTAGTGGTAAATATTTTTGGATTTATACTGATAGATATTTATTTTTGTTTGTCTGCATGACTGACACAAAGACAGGTGCAAATTCTAAATGTCTGATGATGTGGGATGTTTATCTAACATGGCTGTTACATCGCTGTGTATAACTAAGCTGTGTTTCCTGTAATTCTACATTGTGAATGTGTAGTAACAGATACATATTAAGAGATTCATGCAGTATTTGTTTTTTTATTTAAATCAATATTTAATTCCAGAGTACTGTCCCTAGAAATTAGATTATATTACAGTGGTAGTATATAAATTGATACCTGTATATTAAAAACGACAGGTTTATTGAAGATTTTATATTGTAGAATGTCGTGCAGATTCTAAACACAGATATTTGCCATAATTGTAGAATTTTGAACCAAAGAATTTAGTATTTAATTAGTCTGTTAGTCTTTGCACTCCAGAAACCCACGATGTAAATGACAGTAAGGGGACTGCTCATCATGCACGTGGGCGGTGCAGATTAATGGAAGAACAGTGATACAGGATAAAAATTATCTTTTCTAACTGCTTGTTCCAGATCTGATTCTGTATCAAAGCTCTTTTTTGTTCAGATGCTCAGAGGCAACAATTATTTCTGATAATCAAAATGTGTGTTATGTGTGAATATTCTGCCTAAAAATAGTTAATATGAAGTCCTTGTTGTACTTTTCACTTTACATATAAGTTTTAAGGAGGTCTTTCTACTTTAACAGAGTCATTGTTCTGAGGTTTAGTGTCGCTTTATGTAGTACTGCTGTGCTCAGATTACTGCCATTGCTGGGAGTTGATGGAAAGTGCAATATCAAATCTTGTTTGTTTCGATTCAGTAATATGTGTACATGTGCATCTCAGTATATTAGAATATCATCAGAAATTACATTTATTTCTTTAATTCAATTCAAAATAAGACTTATATGTCATAGATTCATAATTCATTACCTGACAAAGAAGTTATGTTTTAGTTGAGTGTGTGTGTGTTAGCAACTTTACCATTAAAGCTTAAAGTTACAGATGACTTCCTATGAATTTTTACTAGAGATGTGTCTTCACCAAAGGAAGAACCCATCAAATTTTGGTGATTATCCGGATCACGATCAGGATTTGGGTTTTTATTTTCTATGGCGTCAGTGATCCTTCATTAGGTGGCCGAGGTATGCAGTCTCTAACTATCTTGTTCATTTTAATTTTCATGGTTTACACATAATGAAAACCTTCAGTCCACAGAAAATTAGAATATAACTTGATATGTAATGTTATTGCCATGTTAGAGGCACTAAAGGTCATTGCAAAAGAAGCTGGCTGTTCTCAGGGGCCTAATTCCCAACATATTAAAGGAAACCAGTGGAATGAAAACCTTTGGTAGAAAAGGGTGCAGATTGCGGCTGGAGTTGGTGCTTCCAGAGCCACCACATGCAGATAGATCAGAGGTCAGATGTTTCTGGGCTAAGGACAAAAACTTCTACACCGTTGAATTGAATGACTTAAATAAATCAAACTATAGATGATTTTTTATTTATTTACTGAGATGCAAATGTATGAATAAGATCAGATCTTCCATTAAAATTATTTTATACAGTGATAATAACCCACAAACTGAGTTGTTTTTTAACATGCGGCTTTTTATTCTGGTGTCTCATTGACGTGTTGTTATCCAGTGGTTTATTTGCTGAGGCCATCTCATTTATCTGATATCCTAAATGGTGAAAAGCAAACAAACTATAAAAAAGACGAATCTATTCAGCAAGCTGTGTGCAGTTCATTTTCTAAGCTGTAAGTGCCATTGTTTATCTGTGAGTGTATTCTTGTAAAAAGCCATGCCTGAGGCTTTATGGACGTGTTGTTCTGTTTATTAGGAAATATGCCATGACATTCACGAGTAGAGAGACATCAGTCAGTGACCGCTACGTTGTTCGGCCTTAGTTTGGCCCCTGAATATATCTGAAGTTTGTCATTTGGCCTTCATGTTGAGGTGATAATCGTGGCTGCAGACTGTAACTAGAACTGAGGTACTATTAGAAGCAGTGATGAGCTGTTAAAATCAAGATCCAATTCAAACTGGGAAAAACAATAATGTGTGGACTCTTTATGTCACTGGCAATAAAGCTTCCTTTCCAATAAATGCTTTGTTTGTGTCTTTGTGTGCAATCAGTTATGCCTTTTGTTAAGGGAACATTTACGCTAAAATATTTATATTTAAGGGCACATCTGATAAAGATTTGTAAAATGCATTCAAATAAATTAATACCTTATTGAAGTTACATAACATAAAAAGGTTAAAAAAAAATCCAACTTTATTTTAACAAGCTAACCAGTGCTGCACCTATTAGTAGTTCCTATCAAATTAATTTTATAGGAACGTTTTTTGTATTTATAGCCTGCTTTTTCTTCAAGTTGATCAGAGTGTCGAGGAACCTTTAATTAGTATTCCATGCCTTTCTGTTTCCAAGTTGTTTAAATATGATGCAGACCCAGTCCAAGGTTCTACAAGGCCCTGCGCAAAATTTAACTGCATGTAACATAGTTTTTGTTTTATTCAAAAGCAACCCACAACAAAAAAAAAAAACAATACTCAATACTGAACAATAATGCATTTAGATTAAGATTTTGAACCATTTAAGAAGCATTTTATGTATGGTCACTTTTACATTTGCACTTTAACTTTTACTGTAATACTGTGTTGTGAAAAACTAGATTACTCATTTAAATTTTTATCCCACATTTTTTAGATCATCAAACATGTTCTGATTTCAAACAAAGGTAGTATTAGCAAATTAAAATAGCAGCTTTGATAATGAGGATTACATAGGATTACCCAAAAATAACTTATGAATAACTTAAAACAACTTATGAATATTATTTCTTACTTTTTACAAAAAATTGGTCCAACTCTCTCTAGCCTCAGATGTCCTCAGCAGAACTGATTCTTCAGTGGAGTGCAGGTCAAATGTTATCCAATAACACCAGTAAATTCCCTGTAACAGGATCAGTCTCATTCCCAGCAAGAAGCAGAGCACAAATCTGTCAAAGAAATTAGTCTGACCTAAATACAGACAGCAAGGAAACGTCAGGAAAACACATCAAAACAACCACAGCTGAAGACTACACACAATACAAAATCAGTGCTTAAATCGAATCACCTTTTCAAACTGAATCTACAGTATTTTCCAAAGGTCAGCCATCTCTTCTCTACCAGCACAGATCACAGACAATGTCTTTCTTCCATGCTAACAATGAGGACACAGCAGTGCATCTTTAACCCCAGGTAGTCCTTTAGAACTTTTTTCTGTGAGCACACAGCCACTAAATGTAATTACTTATGCACATTTTTGTGAAGTTCTTTATAATTATCTGAGGTATTAATAGTGAAAGATTCAATCGAAGTAATTGCCCTGAGAAGAATAACTCATTAATCTGAAGGCATGGGGTGTTTCCTTTTAAAATCTGAACTGAATCTAACTACATGAAATCTTTTTAACCTCAAGTTTAAGAGGGCTAAAATATAGTCTCAGTGATATGCATACGTATATATACTCTCAAATACAAAAATGTGATTATTTTAATAATACATCTCTACAGGCAAGAAACCTGGGTCATATATTTTCACACTGTGTTTAGCTGGGGTCACTAAGGCGTTCTTGTTGTTTTTTCCTACTGGGAATTTAGACAGTCCTACTTCTGAGTACAAAGAAAATGCACCATTAGAATCTGTTTCATCTGTCCAGTTGTTGATTTAAGGTGAGAAAATATGGAGGTACACTATAATGCCAAAAATATTTGTCTGTCTACTTTTACATGTACTTGAACTTTGTTGACATCCTATTCTTAATCTATAGGGTCCAATTTGTTGATGGACCCACCGTTTCCAGCCATAGCAACTTTAACTCTGTTGTAAACATCTTTCACAAGGTTTTGAAGTAGTTTGTAGTTAGATGCAAAAACCAGAATTGCAGCCTCCACTTTAATTCGTCCCAAAGATGCTCAAGAAGGTTCAGATCAGAACTCTGTGTAGTTTCTCCACACCAATCTTTACACATCAGCAGCCATGAAAGTGACTGTGTGTGATCTAATGCTTTTGTCAAAATAGTGTATATACGGAGGTATCCTTATTAATTATTCCCTATGTCACTGGCAGTAAAACAGACCCTTAGCATGATGCTACCACAACCAGACCCAGTCTTTTGTTTTATCTGACTATAAAACCTTTCTCAAGAAGATATATGTTGTGTTGCCTTTTTATCAGTTATCATACCATGATGTACTCATTTTCTCGTTTTGTTTTTGACCCAAGACTCAATCACTGACAAATGTTACTAGTTCTGTCTACCAAAGCTCGATACCAGTGCAGACAACATCCCACTGCAGAGAATCCAACAACACTAAAGCCACTGCAGAAAATCTGGTGTGTTTTGATCTCATATAATGTCAGCAGTCTTTCAGCAAACATAAGCAAGCAACTCAGATACAATCTGTTCTGCAAGAGGCATTTGTCAAACATGCAGATGGTGCTGATGTTTTTTTTCATCCTAACAAGCTGCCTGACCCGGCCTGAAGCTTGTAAAGGGTACAGAAGAGCTCCGAGCAAAGACAGTGTTGGTTTTTGAAGTTCCAGCTGAAAGGCGTCCATCTAGACTCTTCCCAGCTGTCTGCCAAGCTGCTGCACTACATGAAGCAAGTCCTGCTCTAAGGGGGGGGGTGGACATTCTGACCATCTGCTGAAGAGCATAGCAAAAGACGAGCACTTGCATCTAATAATGAAGGTGAATTAAAAGATTCTATGTGATATTTTTAATTGTTATGAGATGCATGCAATCTTAGCAAATCTCGACCGGAGTCTTTGATAAAGCTTTTACTCTCTGCTCTCACTGTTCTAAAACAGAGCTAAAATAAAACTAAGTATGGGAGTAAAGTAACGATACTTCTCAAGACATTTAGCATTCAGGACTATTTTAGATCTTGCAATGGTGGCGCCAAAGGTATGCCCTCTTGTCCCCCCCGATCAATCAATCAATCAATCAATCAATCAAGTCCAGTCCCACACACAGCATCTTAACTAGTCCTCCTATTCTCAGCAGCAAGTCCTATGATTATCTAATAGGTGCAGCTTCCTAAGTGAAAGGCTGGAGAGAAAAAAATACATCAGTGATAATCAATTGACTGAAAAGCTAGCATGCATTAACATGATCACTGTAGTGCCATGACTCTGGAGAAAATAAAACCCGAGAGAAATTCAGAATTTTTATTGCCATCTAGTGGACTGGATTTCCAAACCAAGAGGTCTGCAGCATGTTAGTTACTATGGCAACTTACTGACTCAAGCCAGTGTCTCCCCAGCTCACTGCAGGCTTTATTCAACATCTAACACGGCAATCAACAGCTATTTTTTCTTGTACATGTATAGGTTCCTGTTACATCATCCTGGCCTTCTACTGCAGGGACATATATAAATAATTTTACCATACATGTAACTGTTTTTTTTTTATTAGAGCTACATAATAAGATCTGCAGGACATACGAAAGTTATTAGGCTATAGGCATCTGCACAGTGTGGTTGTGTTTGTCAAATCACATTTGTGTCATGAATCTTCTACTCTCTTCTCCACAGAGTCTGCTTGTCTGCAGGGTGTGCTGCTGTCCAGTCTAGCATAGTAAGTCAGGTGCTTGCTGTCTGGACACCCTCACACATTCACCATAGCCAGAAACAAAAAAATTTATTTTGACTATGACTAAATAGGAACATTTACTCAAATAATGTACCTAACTAAAAGATAATGTGCCTTGCAAAAGTATTCACATCCCTTGAACATTTACACATTTTGTCACATCATTACGACAAACTCCAAAGCAATTTTTATAGTTTTTTTCATAGACAACACCAAGTACTGCATAACTGTTAAGTGGAAGGAGAAGGACATGTGGTTTTCAAAACCTAAGTATAAAAGTGCAATGTGCATATATTTTCAGTCCCTAAGTCAAGTCAAATTATGTCACTTTCTCTGTAAATATAGTCCAACAGTTACTCATATAATCTCCCAAAAAATAAAGCTGCTGTTAAAACATGCCAAAAGAAGTCGTCTCTGCAGATTGCCGTGAACCATCTAGGTGACATCGCAAATAGGGAAGACCCATGTCTGGCAAATGTAACCAAAATGAAACGTTTTGGCATCCAAAACGCTATGTAAGGCAGAAAGCTAACACCCTGAACACACACAATAAAACATGGTGGTGGCAGCATCATGATTTTCTTCAGCAGGTCAGGAAAGCTGGTTAGAGTTGATGTGAAGATAGGATGCAGCTAATATGTAAAAAATATTTTCAGACTCTTTCCATCTAATTTGATTGATCTTGAGCTATTTTGCAAAGATGCAGAAGCAACATGTCTCCACATGTACAAAGTTTATAGAAACATGCCCCAAAATACTCGCAGCTGTAAAGGCTAAAAATCTAAGTATTGACTGAGGTGGGCAACATAAAATGCAAGCCACACTTTTCAGATTTTTTTCTAAAGAATAAAAAATTATTTATCATTTTACTTTGCACTTATGCACTATTTTCTGTTGGTTTGTTACAAGACTAAATTGCTTGTATTTATTTATGAGCAATTTCATTTTAAAGAAACAGGAATTATGCGATTAAAAATTAATAATTTCTGAACACAACTTAAATGTAAAATGTATGATGAAGAGTAAAACATATTTGAATGTTTTTAATAGGAATTCCATTGGATGACTAAAAATGCCAATAAGTTCCAAAACGTTTGTTAAAATAATTTGTGTCCCCTTTACCAGGGGTTCCCATACATGTATGGCTGTATGAGGATTCTACAAAAAACTGGCAGGTTTTGTGCTGGAACAAACGCTAGATGGTGCTGTTGCTCGAAACATACAGGTCCTTCTCAAAATATTAGCATATTGTGATAAAGTTCATTATTTTCCATAATGTAATGATGAAAATTTAACATTCATATATTTTAGATTCATTGCACACTAACTGAAATATTTCAGGTCTTTTATTGTCTTAATACGGATGATTTTGGCATACAGCTCATGAAAACCCAAAATTCCTATCTCACAAAATTAGCATATCATTAAAAGGGTCTCTAAACGAGCTATGAACCTAATCATCTGAATCAACGAGTTAACTCTAAACACCTGCAAAAGATTCCTGAGGCCTTTAAAACTCCCAGCCTGGTTCATCACTCAAAACCCCAATCATGGGTAAGACTGCCGACCTGACTGCTGTCCCGAAGGCCACTATTGACACCCTCAAGCAAGAGGGTAAGACACAGAAAGAAATTTCTGAACAAATAGGCTGTTCCCAGAGTACTGTATCAAGGCACCTCAGTGGGAAGTCTGTGGGAAGGAAAAAGTGTGGCAGAAAACGCTGCACAACGAGAAGAGGTGACCGGACCCTGAGGAAGATTGTGGAGAAGGGCCGATTCCAGACCTTGGGGGACCTGCGGAAGCAGTGGACTGAGTCTGGAGTAGAAACATCCAGAGCCACCGTGCACAGGCGTGTGCAGGAAATGGGCTACAGGTGCCGCATTCCCCAGGTCAAGCCACTTTTGAACCAGAAACAGCAGCAGAAGCACCTGACCTGGGCTACAGAGAAGCAGCACTGGACTGTTGCTCAGTGGTCCAAAGTACTTTTTTCGGATGAAAGCAAATTCTGCATGTCATTCGGAAATCAAGGTGCCAGAGTCTGGAGGAAGACTGGGGAGAAGGAAATGCCAAAATGCCAGAAGTCCAGTGTCAAGTACCCACAGTCAGCTGCTGGTGTTGGTCCACTGTGTTTTATCAAGGGCAGGGTCAATGCAGCTAGCTATCAGGAGATTTTGGAGCACTTCATGCTTCCATCTGCTGAAAAGCTTTATGGAGATGAAGATTTCATTTTTCAGCACGACCTGGCACCTGCTCACAGTGCCAAAACCACTGGTAAATGGTTTACTGACCATGGTATCACTGTGCTCAATTGGCCTGCCAACTCTCCTGACCTGAACCCCATAGAGAATCTGTGGGATATTGTGAAGAGAACGTTGAGAGACTCAAGACCCAACACTCTGGATGAGCTAAAGGCCGCTATCGAAGCATCCTGGGCCTCCATAAGATCTCAGCAGTGCCACAGGCTGATTGCCTCCATGCCACGCCGCATTGAAGCAGTCATTTCTGCAAAAGGATTCCCGACCAAGTATTGAGTGCATAACTGTACATGATTATTTGAAGGTTGACGTTTTTTGTATTAAAAACACTTTTCTTTTATTGGTCGGATGAAATATGCTAATTTTGTGAGATAGGAATTTTGGGTTTTAATGAGCTGTATGCCAAAATCATCCGTATTAAGACAATAAAAGACCTGAAATATTTCAGTTAGTGTGCAATGAATCTAAAATATAGGAATGTTAAATTTTCATCATTACATTATGGAAAATAATGAACTTTATCACAATATGCTAATATTTTGAGAAGGACCTGTAAGTAGACCATTGGACTGAGCAGGTGCAGATATAGAGCACATTAAAACATATAAAGCTGTGGTGAAGCTTTTGCTGTTATTTAGTTGCAAAACATTTCATATGGAGTTCTCCACCTGGTGGAGAGGTTTTTTTTTTCCATCCAAACAAGTCCCCCAAAAACAGCTGAAGACCATGGAAAACTGCTGCATTTTTAAACCTGGTCTAATTTCAAGGGTCCATAAACACAAAATATTCCCATATTTAGCTCTTATGTTTACTGTAAACCTTATGCTGAGTGGCAATACCCCACAGGATCAGCCTACTGAATGTTTATACAAAACAAAATACAACTGTCGTGTCTCTTTCCACCGCTTGCCCGTCACCTGCTGCATAATTTTTGTTCCAGTGCGCTCGCCAATAGCAGCCAATGGCGGAATCTCTTGGTGGTGTATGCAGAGTGGATCCCCAGTGAGGTTACACCACGTTGCCACAGTGCTAAAACAAACATTACACCCTGCTGCAAAGTCTTGCACCTGTGCGGGACTTAGCCGTGTCAGGAGGCCAGACAGGGCTACACCTGCCACCATCACTGCCTTCCAAACCAAATAAAAGGTTTTAATTACCGCTGTCATTTACAGAAGTTTGAATTTTCTTGTAAATAGCCTTTTTTTTTTTTAGCACAAATTGCACAGTTAGATAATCTTAACACTGGTGTACACAGGTGGATCTGTATCTGTTATTTATGGATAACTGTAGCTATTAACTTTTTGCCACAACTGTGCAGTTCCATTTTTGTTTTTGAGTGAATATATTGTACAGTGCATGAACACACTCAGAATGCGAGCATTTCTGTATTAAAAATCTAATTGGTCATGTCTCATTCTTGAACTGATTTTTGGGTTTTAATTAGCTGTAAACTATCTAAATTAACAGAAATTGACATATATCACTCTGCATGTTTAACTTTTTGTATTAATTTATTGAAAAGCAATCTTTTTGATGATATTGTAATTTACTGAGATACACCTATACAGGAAGTGATGAGCAACAGAGGCATTTCAAAAGCCAAAATGAACATGATCAACTCAGCTTATTTTGGCAAATAATTTTTAACTTAATTTTATTAAAATATTGAATAGACACTTTCCCACCAACTTTAAAATAAAACATTTAACCTCCTCAAGGTGAAACAAACAACAAAATTAGTTTCCAAATCACTTAAAATATTTAAGACGCATGCCGAATGTCCAGCGCATGATAACCAAACAATAATAAGAACTAAACAGTGTGGGCGTTGACAAATATTTAATGAAAGCGATAAAAACCCCACTGCGAGACAGGACAGAAGTCTTAAAAAAAGGCCCAAAATAAAGAGAAAGCAGAATCAGCTACTGTGCAGCTAGACGGGCTGCATCCAGTGGCTTTGTGATAACCAGAGATAAAGTTGGGCAGAAATGTAGTCCAGACTTTGTTTCCTCGTAAGGCAGCTAAGCTTAAGTAGTCCTCTTTAGGCCTGATAGGAGCAGGGCTCAGGGCACAGATCAGCGAACATGCGTCTCCTGAGCTTCCTTCAGTGTCCATTCATTGTTGCCTCAGGTAGGCGTGTGCTTCTATATGCAATTTAAATCAAAAACGATACGAACACAAAGCCTCAACAAACTTCTTAATGCATGTGATGTACCTTATGCTGAACTCTGCATATGTAGATTCTATTGCATTCTTCCATAGTTAATCTCAGATGCTCCTCCTCCTGCTATGCTCCTTTACTGACATATTCATTGACTAACAATGGTTTATGTATGATTGTATGTGTACTGTTCCATACAAATGTCTTTTAGGAGGTCCATTTTCGATGTACTGATAGTGAGGAATATGATTTTTTTGATGCGGGGGGGGGGGGGGGGGGGGGGGGGGGGGGGGGGGAGTCTATGTGTAAACAGGCAGCCTGGTGGTCAGAGTGCAGGCATTGATGTCCTCGGTCTGCGCGGCTCTGTGCAGGGACGGTTCTGAGGCACTGCGGTTTATCTTAGGGAGGGCGTGCTGGAGGAGCTCAATGGAGGACAAGATCTAAGAACAAATTCATATAAAAGAGATTAATTTGACAAATACTTGTGATTCAGCCCAACAGCTTCAAATAGCAGAAAAGCAGCTCACCTGTGGAAAGAGCGGCCTTTCTTCCTTGGACTTCTCGATGCAGTCAGCTACTAACCTCTTCATGGCTTTGGGGCAGTTCTTGTAGAGCTTACTGAGGTCTGGGCACAAACGGCCTCTTCCCACCATGTATATAATCTAAGAGAGAGAGAGACACAAGGACTAGGTGAAGCTGAGAGGAACACAAGAAAATTATAGACCCACGCAAAAGCATTCATAGCCTGACAATTTTTATTTTATAGGAATGTTAAGTGAAAGACCAACAGGACAACTATTAGATTTTATGGAAGAGTGGCAACAAGGAGCCATTGTTCAAACAATGGCATTAATATGTGGAACAAGATGTTCTGGTTATAGGAGAACAGAGTTGAACTTTCTGGCGTACATGAAAACAAATGTGTAGCAAAACAAATAAATGACACACATTACTTAGAACACACCAGAACTACAATGAAATATGGTGGTGGCAGCAACATGCTGTGGGGATGCAATCCCATTAGAGGCTACAAAAGACTTAACAATGGGGACGGAGGTTCATGTTTTAGCAGTATAACGATCCCAAACATACAACCAGAGCTATGACAAAATGGCTTAGATCAAAACATATTGATGTGTTAGAATGACCCGGTCCATACTCTAAATCCATTGGGCTGTGACAAGACCAGATAAATGAGGTTCTCATCCAATCTGACTGATCTGGAGTTATTTTGCAAAGGAAAAATGAGCAAAGATTTCTCACTAGATTTGCAAATCTGGTGCAGACACAGGCAAAAAGGCTTGAGACCCCTAAAAAAGGAGGGCTGAAAACAGAAGCACACCAACACTTTCTGATTTATATTTGCAAAATGTTTAAAGCCATGCATCATTTTCTTCTAATTCACAGTTCTGCACTACATTTTGTTGATGTATCCTGAAAAATTCTCTATGGAATTTGAGGTTGACAAAATTCATAAATGGGTAGAAACACTTTTGCAAGGCACTGCACTTATTTTTAGAATCAGAGCTTTACTGAAACTTAACTATCAGAAATGTAACTTTGGTACTCTTTAAACCTTACTCAATTAAAAAAAGATCTTCATTTAGGAAAACAATACTATTGTAACAAAACTTGCTAAGTCACTGAAGTGACTGTTAAAAATCAGACAGCAGTGGGGGACTAACATGCCAACTTACAACTAAACCTGTTTATGCATTGCTGGTGCATTAATATCCTTGACTGAAAGCAATTTCTGTTATTGACGCAGTGAAAGGAATCCATTGGAGAAAAGGACAAAAATGCGAGGCACTGTTTTTGAAGATGAACAACTGCAAGTGAAGCCTACATCCACCCTGAAACAGGGGTCATTCTGACAGACATCTAAAACACTAGAGCTATTGTAAAGGTATGAGGGCATGACGATGTAGAGATAAAAGATGATAGGAGAACTCCATGTGCCTGCCAGATCAGCAGAGTACAAATTCATTCCACAGCATCATAAAGAGCAGGTTCCAGCAGTAGATCTTAGCACTTCTTTAGGCACAATTTGTGAACAACTCTTGTCTGACTCTATACAGATTAGGACCCAGATCTGATTTAGCTGGATCTTCTGCCCTAAAGGATAAAAAAAAACACAAGACTCACAGTCTTAAATGTAAACCTGAGAACTCCTTTTCTCACACAGCGTTGGGTTACGGGATCTAAAATTAGGCTGGTGGCTCCATGTCGTCCGTCTCTGTCGGGCCATAGGCCAGCCCCACAATGCCCTTTAGATGGCAGCAGAGTGTTTTCACCATCAAGGAGCTGAACTTGCACAAATGTCTGATTGTGAGGTTACAGATCTGTCAGAAACAAAAACTAAAACTTCGTCTTTAAAAAGGAGAGGGGTAGATCTGCAGACTGTTATCACTAATCATTCCCTTATCTGCAGCAGACAGATGTCATACTGCAGAGAATTTATGGAAAGATTCTCAGACTGGTGGAAATCTAACAGGTAATCAGAAAGGGGGCCCCTTTCAGCTGATTTGAAAATATTTTTATCAGTGGGCTAAATGCTATTTTAGCATATACTGCACATCTGCAAAATACCACTGTCTCAGGTTGGCCGTATTCGGAAAACAGCAACAAATGAAAAAATATATCTGAATATTTCTTACAAAAAAGTGCAAACAATTTCGCTAACATAGTGCTGTATTTCTTTGATGTAACTATTTTCAGCTGGAACTGTATTAAATTGCTAAAATAAGCTAAAATGTGGCATGCGTTTGTAAAAATTTTACCTGATCTCTGCTTGCTATGTGGGAGTATGGGAGCTCTCCAGTCATCAGCTCAAAGAGAACGATTCCATAGGAATAGACATCAGACTGGAAGCTGTAGGGATTGTTATCCTCCATTCGGATAACCTCAGGAGCCTGCCAATGACAGAAAAAAATCCATACGGAACATTTACAAATTAAATTGCTGTGTACTGTACCATTTCTCAAAACCAAATGAAGGTTATAGCTAGAGATGCACCGATCAGAGACTTGTGACCAATCTCAAATGTCAGTTTTTCCTAAGTGCAGACTGCTAAGAACGCTATAGAGAGCTAACTATCTATTACAGTATTCCAAATATTTCTTCCAAGCCTTTCTATTGTGAGCATCTATTCATTATTTAGTTTGGGAATGCTTATTGTATATTGACAACTCTAATTATTTGGCTTTTGATTTCAACTAAAATCACCTCATTGACACAGTCTTAGCATCTAGTATTAGCAATTAGCACAGTGGTGTCCCAAGTAAACTGAGTAAGAAAACAGAGTTGTCTGTTTTTTTTGTTGTTTTTTTTTAAAGGATTCTAACTACAAAACAAAAAGGGTTTCACAAAATTAAGAGAAAGGCATACAATTTTAAAAGATGTTTTGGCTGATGGTTTTACTGGTCTTGCAAGAATTTTTTGTCTATTCTCAGCAACAAGAAGGGGTTATCGGTCACCGCTTGTTGTATTTAGCCTAGCTTATTGAGCAGGTGTGCCCAAGTCTGCTTTGGAGTGAAGTGGGTAATGAAAGACAAATACTTTATTGTACCCCATATATTTTCCATTTAAAGAATATTTTAATTTATCTGTGAAATTTTTAATTTGTAAAAATTGTTCATGTGCAACAACCACATGTGCTACCAGGCTAAATTTAAATCAACTGCTTTAATTTAAGTCAAAGATCATGGTCAATCTTTCCACAGGCCTCAGTTTGGGCCCACTTGAATTAGCATGATTAGCATGGTTAGCATTAATAGATATAAACATTAGTCTGCCTGTTGTCCCTTAAGATTGCATTTTCTTTTCCTTACCTGTAATATAAAAAAAAAACAACACAAAAACATTTCCTAATCCAGCATCTTCAATAGCAAACAGAGACTGGAAGCTCAAAAGGATAAAATACTGCAAATCAGCTATAAAACATTCCAAGAAGGGGAAAAACTGACGTCCTGTGACAGACGACCCCATTCCACACCTGAAAAGCTTTCCTTTTAAACAGCTTTGTACACATTTTGTGTGTCCTCTGATTTTATTCTTAAACATCTCATACTGAAAGAGCGAGTATCAAGTCTTCATTCCCTCGGTAACTGCATCCACACCAAAGCGTATGGTGTGTTCAGTAGTTGGAAAAAGATTGGGTTTCTGAGATTTCAAACCAACCGTTCAAAAGTCAAACTGGTTGGATCTTTTGATCAAGTGCAACCAAATAGACTAACCATCCAGAGAATGGATCCAGATGGCTGCTCCACCTGGTTTGACCCAGTCCACCTGGACTTCACGGTAGCAAGACCAAAGTCCCCAATTTTTACAGTCAACCCTTCATGCAAGAAGATGTCTGCACAGATGTCAAGGCATTAAAACTGAACATACTGAACAAAAATTGGACTGTATGTTTTACTCACTGTAAAGCCACACATTAAGGGAGACAAAACAATAGAAAAGGATACTGTTGGACTTCATGTCACGATGAATTATGTTTTTTGCATGTAAATAACTGGAAAAAAGAAAGGGAAAACAATTCATGCCACCCAAAACATTTTTCATTTGTTTCAAAGCTCCATTCTTCATGACTTACTCCATGCCCTGAGCTGTCTGCCTGGCAATATCTATAAGTTGGATCATGGTGAAATTAGTCTCCAGGACATGAATGTGTTTGTACAGGCTGCTACCCTCACACCACTGGGTCACGATGGCCAGGTTGTCCTTCGTCATGTAGCCCATAAACAAAAGTATGTTGACATGTCGTGTTTTCCTGCAACCCGAAGCACAGGGGAAGAGGAAATCAAGATATCGTCAGATAAAAGTTCACAATGAAGATGATTCAGTAAGAATTTGTCAGTTTGCAGCTGTTTAAGTAGCTGTAAGAACAAAACCTGCTGTTGTGAGACAGAAAATGCGTTCCTGCGGGTTGTTACCTCAGGACAGCCACTTCATTTCTGAATGCCTGGAGCTGCTCCGGTGTTGGGTCAGTAACCTTTAAGATCTTCACTGCAACATCACCTACAAGAGAAGTTCTGAACGATGAAAGGCAACAATCTACATACTTCTCAATTCATGCTTCATTTATCTCATCTATATTAAAATGTTACACCAAACTGTGCCCTGCACAGTAGATTCTTACCATGCCATTTTCCTTTGTATACAGTTCCAAAAGAACCTGCACCAATGTGGGAATGTAGATAAACCTCACTGGCCTCAATTTCCCAATAAAAACTCGAATCTCGCTTATCCCTAGGCCTCTGGATGAACAGAAACCAAAGAAAGATTAAACAATTCAAGTTTCCCAAAATGCTGTGTATTAAAAAGGGCAACATAAGCATCACGCGACACAGAACGTACAATTTTATTTTTCTCCTGAGTGTTGGATGAGGCTCTTTCTCGCTGGGAAGGTACTGGAGCTTTGTGCTGGGTCCAACCTGTGGGGCTCTGGCTGGGGGAACTTCCAGCTTTAGGAGAAAATGACAGCAAAAACAATAATGGATGAGTCTAAATCGAGTTTTACTGACACTGTCAGGTGTTATAAGGTCACAATACACCTTCAAAGTTCCAATCTTATCTTATTCAGAAACATTGAACAATACTCATGAAACAATATAAACTTGTTTTAACTGCACATGAGGCAGTGCTCTCAAATACAAATGAAACGTTTAAAGCATTACAGTTCCTTTAGTCTTTCAATTTACACATTTTAAAAAGAAAAAAAAACTTGCACAATAGGTAAGACAAGTAGATAAGATCGGTTTCACGCATGGGCCGATCACCAATCTCCCAAAATTAAAGAAATTGGGGCCCAATCGGCCGGCCAATCAATCAGTGCACCACGGCTGGGTAGGTGCACTCTTTCAAACAAGGGTAAATGTTCAAAATCTGGGAGACTGTTTAATAACCAAAAGGTTGATGTTTTCCTTGGTCTATATGATGCGGTTTGTTTACTAATGATCTCCAAAAAACCTTAACAGCTGTTTTAACATATTGATATTAGTGTTACACAGCTGGGCCCCATTTAGTAATCTTGTCTCATGACTTCTGGTTGCACAGCATTTTCTTTAGTGGCATCAGAGTACAGAGGGCTGAAAACAAATGCTCAAACATTTCAGATTTTTTATACTGTAAACAAAACATGTATCACTTTTGTTCTACTTTAGAATTATGCTCTACTGTGAACCAGTTCAAGGGGTATAAAGACCTTTACAAGGCACTGTACACGCATTGTTTCAGAGGCCACTAAATATATCCAAAAAAAGGAGGTGCGTGTAAATTTATATCAGGTAATTTAATCTAAATGTTCCATTTATGTTTTCCCCCCATAAGCAAACAATCAAAAATGCTGTCAATAGAAACAGAAAAACAACTGTATAAGGTAATATTTAATTTGAGGAAATACAAATGAACATTCACTTGGATTAAAATGACCAAAACCAAGGGCAAAGGTGCTTAATGTCCTGTTTGAACCAGTTTGATCTTACATTATTTTCCTCAATTGTTACGCTTCTTTTTACACGATGAGGCAAATGCAACAAAACATTGTGAGCTGACCATTTCTAGTTTTTTTATGGGATGCACTGTGATTATGTATGGTTTAAAATGCCAAAAGGAACTCACCCGAGTCATGATCTCGCATTGCCTCCTAAACATAGACACAAAAATTACAGATTAGGTTTGATAAGCTTATTCGAGCACTAAAATGCATGCCGTGCGGCCACTGATTGTTTGATGTCTTGCATTACTGAGATGTGAGTGCAGATAACCCACTTGCAAGGCATGCAATTTAGGTTCCACACAGTGACTCTGCTTTCTAACCTTTTCTGGACTCTCAGACGAGGCCTCAACAAAAGACTCGGAGAAGGGCACAATACCTACTTTCCTCTTCAGCCAGAATCTATGGCACCAGGAGCTGGGAGAGGTACTCAGACAGTCTAGCTACTCCCCAGTAAGCAATACAACAGACCAGTGAGGGGACCAGAGAAAAAGGGGAGAGTTAAAGAGATGAGGATGAAATAAGACACGGTTTGTGGGTTTTGAGAGAGTAAGTAGAGTATACTGTCAATCATGAGAAACGTGTGAGCTGATTATGAAACAGTAGTGGTGTTGATAAAGCAGAAACTGGAACTGAACAAGAGGAAGTCAAAATGTGCAAGAGTATAAAAAAAGTTGAAATAAGATGCCATCTGGGGCCTAAATAAATATACAGTTACAGCCCTGTTCAGTCAGATGATATAAAGTTGAGGTAGATAAGAGGTAAACCAAACACAGATGAAATCCCCAAGATATAAGCAGTGGAGGCCTGAGATATTGTAGGAGTGGCAGATTCAACCTGCAGGAGCATTCAACTGGCCCCCATGGTGGGCACTTTACCTCAAACATGCTACTGTCTACAGGGAGGGTCGTGCTGACCATGTGGACATTGGGCGTAGAAGTGGAGCGCTGCCTCTGGGAGAGACCGCCGCCTGTGGGTGGGTACGAAGTGGTATAGTTGAAGGCATGAGGGATGGAATTTCGGTGGCCCGAGCTGAAAACACAGGGCGAACATTAAAAAAAATTTCAAACTAAGCTGCAGAACTGTAGAGAAACATCCTTTAACCATCAGTAAAACATCTATTTTGGTAACTTCTTTAAAACTGGGCCAATGTGGGTGTGCGGGCTGTTGGTGCTGCTGGTTTCATTTCTGTCATGTTTACTAATTTTCTCTATTCAAGTATTCTTTTTTTTTTTTTTTTACTTGGGCTACGACCACACTGTTAACACACACACAGACAATACACAGGATAAAATACCTAACCCAAAAAGTAAGCTTGCAAACAGCAAGGTCATAGGAAAAGATTTTTGGGGAAGTAACCTATTGGTTAATAGTTCTTATGGCATTCCCCTTCAAGCCATTGTTGGTTGTGTGTTGAAGCTGAAGACATTTTGCCAACATCAGTGCTGGCCCAGTTGAAGAGTACAAAGCTTACCAGCCAGATATGTTAATCTTAAAATGACCTGGATGCTGCTCAGACCCACAGTGTGCATGCACAGGCATCCATTTTCTAACTTTAGCAAGTTCAAATATTCAGAGGCATAGAGTGGCTTCTGAAAGGACAGCAGAAACTCACCTGACTGAAATATCTTAAACAGTATCAAATGTGCATAGTGAGCACATTACTATGTAAAAAAAAACAAAAAACGTTTTAATCATTTATCAAAACAAAGTTTTCACACTGTTACATCAGCCCCTCCACAGATGAGCCTCCCTACAACACAGGAAGTCACTGAAAGAGTTCGGTTAAATTATTGAACCATTTACATATACTGTCATGCCACTTTTGTTTTTAATTTTCAAATTTTTATTTTTAATTTGGCTATTTGCAACCACCAACAACCTTATATTTTGCTAGAATTTTATATGATAATCCAACACAAAGCAGCCCATAACTGGGAAGTAGAAGAATGATGATTTTTGGCATACATGCAAAATGCAATAAGTGGTGGAAAAACAACACGGCACTTGGAAAACAGTTTCCCCACAGTGAAAGGTGGCAGTGGCAGCATCGTGCTGTGGGTTTGGTTTTCCTCAGAAGGGTCTTGGAAGCTAGTCAGAGTTGATTGGAAGATTGATGAAGATAAATACTGGGCTATACTGTTAGAAAACCTGTTAGAGGCTTCAAAAGGCTGGAGAATGAGGAGATGGTTCACCACCCTGAACATACAGACAGGGCTGCAATGGAGTGACTTTCATAAATGCATATTTTGTGTTAGAATGCACCAATCAAAGTACAGATCTAAATAAAAATGTAATCTTTGGCAGGACTTTAATATTAGCTGATTATAAGATGTTTACAGGTATTCCTCATGCATTCTGGCTGAATGTGAGCCACTTTGTAAAGAATATCCAACAACATTTCAGTCTCCATTATAGAAATATCCCAAAATACAGCTTTAACTGCAGCGAAAGGTGGTTCTACAAAGTACTGACCCAGAAAACAAACACTTATTTTAAAGGTTAACAATTCGATTTGATTCCACTTCACAATCATGCACTAGTTTGTGCTGGGAAATCAGATAAAATCTCAGTAAAACAAAATGAAGTTGGTGGTTGTAAGGTGACAAAATCTGGAAAATTTGAATTCATATGAATACTTTTTGTAAGGTGCTGTGGGTAGAGTCTGACTGCACCTGTGCTGCACACACATAAATACACAATGACTTTGGTTACTGACAGATGATAATACCCCAATAAAAAACCTCAACTCCCTCACAAAATAACCCACATAACAGTACTTACTCATACCATTTGCTAGTGATTGATCGTTATCCTGAGTGGGAATGACTTGTAAGGTAAAACTGATACTCCTAAGAAAAATGGTTTAACTAAATATTCCTCCCTTTCTCGTAAAAGACGTTTAAATTTAGAGCAGTGAAATATATCTAATCATAATCAACATTGTGGTTTCAATGCTTGCAATATTGCAGTCACAAATGACTACTTTTTGTAGGTTCCGACATTTATTGGCCATGCATAAAAACACGGTCTGCCAATTCTATTTTGGGCTAGATGGATGGGTTTTCACTGTTGCCGATGCCCACACCTGATTTAGATCTTAGTGGACGACATGCTTCAGCTCGGGAACAGACGTGAGAATATTGTTATGATGGAAAAGAAAGAGTAGACAAGAAAATATGGCTTAATTGCAACTCTCAATGCGATATTCAAGAATAGTTTTGCACAGTTAAGTTTTCTTAATACTGTGAAGCCCTAGTTAGGTTTTACTAACTATTTGTTTCGCCGCCATCAGTTTTCAGTGTCCTGGGCTAAGAAAGTTTAATTCACCTTGGAACCCGGGTCAGGGATTCTCTCATACGTCGAGATGTGAGCTGTGGCAGGGACGGGAAAACACTCTCACCCGGTGTTGGACAAAACCTGCTAAAATAAAACAGAAATGGTGGACAACATGTGGAATCGTGTACTCTGACGTAGGAAGTGGATGTTACAGAATGTACGGGTACATCACAATGATTTAGAACATCATCGAAAACTTAATTTATTTCACAAAACAGCTCAGTTGTTCTTCTCCTTAGCCTCTAGTAAGACGCTTCTGATGATGTCTCTGGATAAGGAGAGGTCTCATATATGGAATGCGAAATATATTACAATACGTCATGAAATAAATGAACTTTTTAATCATATTCTAGTTAATTAAGATGCACCTGCACAGCGGCTGTCAGGTAAAGAGGATTTTCCTCTTGATTAATAATTACTGTTGATTCTTCATCCAGTAAGCTGAGAAAAACCAAAAGGTCTGTTTAGAGTGCATGTATGGAAAGCTATGCAAATGAGAGTGACCTGACCAGAAGTCTGACAGCAGTACAGATTAACTTCCCGTTTTGATCTTTACAGTCCTGTGGAACTTACCTCACAAACATGTATGACCGATTTCTATTTACATCCAATTATGTTCGACTGTGTGCAGATGTACTGATAAAAGGGAAAAAGTTGGCTCTTTTATTGTGTTTCTAATAGAAATTACCCTTTGTTTTTCAGCTCTTAAACTCAATCAGGAAACCAACATCAATTTTAAATTTTATATTTTTTCCTTTTGTATACTTACAGGAGCTGTCTAATGTTGCTCCAGTCCACACACATTGTGGGCACTTTGGTGCTACAATGCTCATGAAATTTATAGCCGCATGTTTGGCAGCGGAATCCATTAAGGAGAAACTTCTGGCAAATGTCGCAGAAGGCTAGCTTAAGATATGTCTTCCGGACCTAAATTTAAAAAGAAAAAGAAGGCAAGAAAAAAGTAAAGAGATTTTCCCTCTGCAGTAATATTTTTAAATAATAGAAGCTGCAATGGTTAACTTACAAAATTATGCGTTGTCAAAGGAACGTGATCTAAAACCTCGACCAGCAGCTCTTCCCCGATCAGCGAGGCTGAATCAGTGTTCCAGTCCATCCGGGATTTTTTACTGGTTTGGAAATAAATAGATAAACAACCAAACATATTTAATACCCCCCAGTGAGAAAGTTGAATAATCTTTACAAGCTCTGGTCGTAGGATTTCCTGAGTTTACCTGTTCTGTCCGGCATGCAGCTTGAAGACGGCGCAGCACTGAGGCTGCAGACCCCGCACCTTCAAGGCTTTGATCAAACAGCTGTAAAGAGTCATACCTGGTCGCACATTTACCTGAAAGACCAACAACTAATATTAATGACAGTAACAAATCAATTCTGAAGCCTTTTTCGGAGCCTGGAATCTCACGACTTACCACAGTGCGCTGCTGGTTTGGGAGGAAGACGCGGATTGTGCTGCTAGCCTTGGAGTCTGACATCTTGCTATCGTCTGAGGAGCGTCGCTGGCAGGTGAAGCCCTGGACAATGGTTGGGGATAGGCAGGGGCCCTCAAACGGTGAGTCCTTCATTCCGAAGCCATTGCTCAGGGTCTTCCACGGTCCTTGAAAGTGGTCCATCAGTAAAACAAACACTCACAGTGGTCTGTGAAAAAAGAAGAAAACAATAAAACATGTACCACCTTTGACTGAATTCTTTCATTACAGGACATTAGTGTTGTATACATTTGATATAAAAGATCAAATGTATGCAACATTTGAATAAAATGCATGCATGCTAAGAAAAGGGAAATGTTTTTGCACAAAATTATCCAAATTTACAATTGTTCAACCTTGCAATCTATTTCAACACCAAGGAAACCACTACAAATGGTTTGAGCGCTACCTGATTACAACAGGGACCTTTTTTGTCTGCAGGGAAAGAAATGTAGCAAAACAAGATATTTGGGTTACAGCATCATAAGGTTACAGGTAATCTTTAAGCATAATCTTGCTGAGAGAAACCCTCTAGGACTGTGCTAATGATTCGATTAATATTAAAAAGGTATAGGTAATGGCAACAAATAAAGTGATGCCAGAAAAAAGGGAAGATTTACATTCAAATTTCTTGTGTCTTTGTCCATTTAACACTGAAAGCAAATATGATAATCTGTACTGAACCTTTTTTCCTTCCATTGTCAGACAACAATGTAATACTTCATCTCGACTGTGTTCAGGGCCAAACTGTATAAACATGCACAGGACGAAAATAAGTTGACTATGTGCTTCTTAAAAAAAAAAAGAAAAAGGAAAGAAAAAGCAAGGCCCCCATAACCAAACATGCCATCTTTTTCAGCTTTGTTTGCACTACAAACAGCTGTGTTATATTGTAAATACAGAGGTTTTAGCCCATTCTTGGCAGCCACTTTATGCATGAGGACCATCAGCTTGCATAACTCTAATTACCACTGCTTTATTTATACAAAGACCTGCTGACCCTGGAGAGATAGTTTTTTTTTTAACTACTGTTAGTAGTTAGTTGTTCCACCAGACCTGTTGGTTTGTTAGGTGTGCACAAAAGCTAAAAGAAAACATAAACTTTGAGAATAATGGGTGTTTACACTTTCCTTTATGCTCCTGGATTTCAGTTGATAATAACAAAAGGGCACAAACACAGAATAGAACTACAAATAAAAGGCAGTATAAATTGCAGTGCAATGTAATTGGAAACTTTACATAGTTCTGTAATTATGAATGTAGGTGGGAAAATTATGCAGGGTCAAAAGCACCACAATGCAGTATAGATTTTAAACTAAATTGTAAATAAAAAATAAGTCACTTCATATTTTTAAATGTGGAAGTAATGAATAAGGTGTATATTAAAATATGGACATCATTTCAAAACTGAAACTCATGTGAAAATCATATGTTTTTCAGTATTTATTTGCCTATGAGTGAACGTTCCTGTGCTGCTGTTTGCTCTGCATAAACTAGTTTAAACTGTCAATCAGGCTCATCAAATAGAACCCTAACATATGATTGGTTAATCTGAACAGCAAGTCAGTTTAAGATCAATCATCTTTAACTATAGTTGAGTTGGTCCCACCCATCGACTGACCCTCCGTATCTTTGAAAGCACCCAGAATTCAAAGATTAAGTAAATTACCAAATTATTTGTTAGTCAATTCATTTTTTGTGTCTTTAAACACATAGCTTGTTTTAATGCATTTATTTTCAATTTTATTTAAACTCTGACATAACGAATTATAATAATAATATAAATATCATGCATCATTGAGTATGAGGATACCATTTGATCTTGAATCACTTGACTGTTGATTATACTGCTGGTTGCCTGGTCCCCTCAAAAACCGCTTGTTTGCCATTGTGGGTTGCTGAATTTCCAAAAATAAACAGAAAAAACCCCTCTTTTTTTCTTTTTAGCGATGTAGCCATGGATTGTAGTTAAAGTTTTGGCCTGATTTGTTAGTTGTTTACATGTAGCTATATTCCAAAAATAAACTGATTTCATGTGTGAGCAGAGACCTAATTAGCCATCGTAAGGTCTAAAAATGTAACTGTCATTTTATTTTTTTTATTCTTATGCCAAGATCTGGCTGTAATGTCTACACTGAAAAGAATGGAAGCTAAACGGCTTCTTTGTTACCAGGCAGAACATTTCCTGTTGCTGTTTTAAACCGTTCTAAATATATGTTCTAATGAATTTGAGCATCGGGCCAAATAACGAGAATCAATTATCTGACATTTATTCTGAACTGCAAGAAAAGTAGATTATTAATCAAAGACCATGTTGGTAATAACTACAAAAAAGATAAATCAAACGCTTTTCACAGGTTTAAATGTAAGTTGAGTTAAATACATTTCCTCAGAATTTTAGCTTTTACAAATGCTGTAATTGTCTTTTTTTTTAACCTACATACAAGATCCAGGTATAATTTTAAAATGATTTAAATTGCCATTTGAGGTGAAACTGTTGACATACAACTCTTGAAGAGTTAGCCAACATGCCTAAACACACTGCGGCACTTTCAACCCTCCATAGAGATCAGCGTGTTAGCCTTTATTTACGATTCGCGCTGTCGAAATCACTACACTCAGGGTTTCGCATCGCAACCAAACAAAATGAATAAAATGAACGACTACCATTAAAATACATTTATGTCATTTCTGAAACTGAGATGTAACCATAAATGTAGCTAGGGGGGTTTACATGAGGCCTGGTTGTTTCAGTTAAAACACTGAAACTCCCCGAAGGCCCTCATAAGGCAGACTCTATGGTTACACTTTACGTCCTTTCTTTCTCTGTTTGCACGTCTTGTTCATTTAGAGCGTTTTAACCGATAAAGTTAGTGTAACTAAAAGTCTTTCAAAGAGCAGTCAAACTTGGATGTGTAGGTTGTGTGTGCTCACCAAGAGAAGTTAAAAAAGTCCTGCTCCGCCATAACTTTAGGAAAAAGTGGCGTCGGTGACATCATTATAATTGCAACGCATTCAAAGAAGAAGAAAAAATAGGAAAAAGAAGGTCAAAGCTGGTGAAGATCCCGACGTTTAATCAAATAATCCTACAGCCAGGATTACTGCGTTAGTTAAAGAAGAGAATGTCACAGGTGAGTGCTTTTATACGAACTACCTAAAACAACAGGAAAAAGTTTAATCCTTAATCGTGTAGAAAAGCGGAAAAAAAAAAAAAATCCTTTGGTCCCTCAAAATCCCGCAACGAGGGATTTTCTTCAGGTCCAGGTGGCGAAGCACTTTCCAAAGTAGAAGTCCGATTAACTGCTTCGTCATACGGCGCTGTTACAATCAATATTTACGTTGTTTTGGGAGAAGGTGAAGCGGACTGACTTAGTGTCGTGCGTCCGTCTGACGCCAGTGATTGAAACAGGACCTTGCAGTCATAACAAGACCTGCAAACATCGCTCACACTGCGCAACTATTGCACACCCCTAAGCCCTCCCACCGAGGCGACACTGTTGCTTTTACCTCGGCAAGATAGGCAGTTCGTTGTTTTTAACGCTCCTATGTTGATTTAATTGCATTTGACTTATACACACTTTAAAGTCCTGCTGTGTAGTCGACGTAGTTTTAAAGCTGTGTACATAAACGACTATAAGCAACAGCCATATTTTTGCAAAGTTAAAAACACGTGAAAGCTTAACATGATTTTACAACTTAGTTTGTTAAAATAAGCTGAAGTTTGTTTTAAAGGGCGAGCAAATTACCAACCAGAGGACTATTTTAAGGGAGTAACTCATGATATTACCATGCGCGCCCCCTCCCGGCCAAAGGTGGATACTGCAACATATTAGGTTTGAGAATTTACTTTCTTTTATTCCTGCTCTTCATGTCACATTTGATATATTTCGTATGAAAAAACATAGAATGCATTGCGTGGATCTTGCATAGTTAAAAAACAAGTCTTCTTATATTCCAAAGGACAGAGACGCATTTTACCTCTTATTTGCAGTGGATGAGATATGTTTTTCAAACATTATCACTGTTTCAGATACCCCAGAAATGGCTTATTCTCCCTGAATCTGACCTTGAAATAATATAACTGAGAAACGAAACCCATCTCCACTTACCATGTGTTCACCATGTCTGTGGCATCCCAGTCTGGGTCCCCTGAGGTTACCAAATCACAGATGGCCCGGAGGTCCTTTTAGCAAACTGGAGTTGGCACCATCTTAGAGACAATCAGCTTTGCTAAAATCCTGTGTCTGCATCTCCTGATGGGTTCAGCATATATGGTTCCCATAAGGCAGCTTCATACAGTTTCAATGAGAGATTGAAACATAAACCTAAGTTGGTTTAAAAGCAAAATATGCATTAATTTAGACTTTTTGGCCTTTTCGAATACCTATGTCCTTTTTCCAGAGAAGTAACCAACCCAATAACTAACAGAAACACCAACTAATGTTTCTGTGAAGAAGAAGGTAGGGCTTTGTCATTCTGAAGCTTTTAAGGTATCCCTCCCCACATACAACTCAGCTACTGCTTCTAATAAGAATATAACTTAATTAGCTTTGAATTTATGCCAGACAGGTTATTATTGTGGTTATTTCCCTGACTGAAAGTCTACGAGCTTCTAAAAGTACGACAATGGAAAACAGAAAACCAAGCGCTAGAGCTTTAGATCCAAGGCCACCTTAAGACAGATGAGAGCATCTCTTCCACATATTGATCCATGCACTGAGCACTCCTAGCTGAGATGTTTACAGCTTTAATGAGTGCCTCTGTCAGTCTTCCTGTTTTCAACAAACAATGCATTCAGTTCTCTTTAAAGAGTTGAGGGTAATAGGAACACATTTCTTTTTAAACGTGAATTTTAGGCTTTTTTAACACCTGGATTGAAATATAAATGTTTAAAAATTTCATAAAAACTCAATAAGACGTGTTTTTGTAGTTGATTCATTCATAAAAAATATCTAAATTATGTTCTATTAATAAACCATTGTAGATATTCTCTAATCCACACATAGTCAAAATTATGCATACTATCTTAAATATAAACAGTACATACTCATTCACTGATATTTGGTTTAATGCATTTTCTGGACACCATACTTTTTTGTTGTCATCATGAAGCTTCTGGCATAATTCTGGTTGAATATTTGACTTTCTTATCATCATAAGTAATAGTGGAGTTTATTTATACTGGGTGGATTCCTGGCACAGACAGCATCTTTACAGGGTTGAGGTCAGGGCCATTCCAGAAACTCAATATTTCATCCACTGAAAAACCAGCTTTGATGTTTGTTCATGGTTCAGTTGGAACACCTAACCGTCTCCTAATTGCAACCATCCAGCTTTAAGTTGAGGTTGAGTTAAAGAATTTGGAGTTAGTGCCCTGGTTTTATCATTCTACCCACTTTCTGCAATCCACAAGTACCACTGGCAGCTCAACAGACGCTGCCAGTGGTATGACACTGCTACTCCCATGCTTGACAGCTGGTAAGGTATTATTTAGCTTTCAAACCTTGCCTTTACTCCTACAAACATACACCTCAGTCTTTGTCTCCTCTTCCATAAAACTATCCTGCAGAAGCAGTCTGCAGATTTTAGTCGAGCTGCAAGATTTTGGAGCAGTGGTTCTTTCTTGGTCGGCACCTTCCCAGTCCGTGGTGATTAAACTTGCTTCACTGCAGAACGTGACACTGATGTTCCTGCAGCTCTCAGTTCATGGTTGGGTCAAGCGTTTTTGGTTCCTAGGATGTTCAAGAACAACCCATCAGATTTTCTTTAATCATAGTGTGACAGTCAGGCCATATGGTTTAAATCTAGACATAACTAGATCTTCTCTTCCATCATAACCATGTCTCAACATACACATGTAAAAACCACTTTTAGAATTTAAAAAGCCATCTAACAGTTTTGGAATTGCCCCGACCTAAACTTTGTTAAAAATGTATGAATTGTGCATAAAAGCTAGGCCTGTTCCAGGAAACAAATTTAATAAATTCTACCATTTCTGATAAAAGGAGTGGTTGAATATTCAGTCAGAATTATGCCAGAAGCTTGTTGATGGTCACAGTGGCTTGCAAAAGTATTCATGCCCCTTGGTTTTTTACCTATTTTGTTACATTCTGACCTATAATTTAAATGCTTTTTAATCGTATTTTATGTGATGGATCTGACCAAAATAGTCTAAATTGGTGATGTGAAATGAAGAAAATTGGCATGTGCGTACATATCTACCCCCTTTGCTAGGAGCCCCTAATAAAGTTTTGGTGCAACCAAAAACTTTCAGAAGTCACATAATTAGTGACTGTGTGCAATCTAAGTGTCGCATTATCTGTCATAAACACCTTTTCTGAAAGGCCCCAGAGGCTGCAACAACACTAAGCAAGAAGCATCACACTATGTAGATCAAGGAGCTCTCCAAACAAGTTAGGGACAGAGTTATTAAGAAGTACAAGTCAGGGTGGGGTTTAAAAAATATCCAAATCTTTGATGTTCCCTGGGGCACCATCAAATCTACCATCTTCAAATGGAATGCACATGGTACCACAATAAAATAAGGGTGTTGATCAGAGAGGCAGCAAAGAGACCAAAGGTAACCCTGAAGGAATTGCAGAGTTCCACAGCAGAGATTGGAGTATCTGTCTTTAGCACCACAATAACTCCATAGAGCTGGGCTTTATGAAAGAGTGGCCAGGAAAAAGCCATTACCTAGTGTTAAAAATAAGAAAGCACATATTGAGTTTGCCAAAAGGCACGTTGGGATTCTCTAAATGTATGGAAGAAGGTGCTCTAGTCAGATGAGACTAACATTAACCTTTTCAGGACAACGACCAGAAGCATACTGCTAAAGCAACACTCAAGTCGTTTAAGGGGGAACATTTAAATGTGTTGGAACGTCCTAGTCAAAGTCTAGATCTCAATCCAATTGAGAATCTGTGGTTAGACTTGAAGATTGCTGTTTACAAGAAATAACCATCCAACATGATGGAGCTAGAGCAGTTTTGCCCTGAGAAATGGGAAAAAAATCACAGTGGCAAGATGTGGCAAAGTCATAGACTTACTCAAAGTGACTTGCGGCTGTAATTGCCGCAAAGAGCGGCTCTACAAAATGCTGACTGGTATTAAAGCAATAAAAAAAGTATTCCTCTTTTTTTATTGCTTCACAATGAAAAAAAGTTATACTTGAAAAATGCCAAGGGGGATGAATAGTTCTGCAGGGCAATGTTGCTCCTCTGTAAACGAAATCTACGTAAATATAAGCAGGTATGTATGTGAATATTTTTGACCACACATGGATTACAGAAAATCTGCAATAAATTAAAACTTGTATGCTCAAATCCTGTTTTTAAAACTCACTGAAGTTGTTTGCTGTAAGATTCAACACTGAGAAAGAATGCTACAAATGCATTAATAAAGGCCCAAAATTAAAAATGTGATCCATGCAGATGACGAGCACGCTTGTCACTGAAAATAAACATGTATCATTTTAATACTCAATGGTAGTTTGGATTTCTAAATAGTGTTGGTCTTTCATAATTTAGGTAACTTAAGGAAGTCTATCAAGTGGCTCACAAAAAGATATTGTCATCAAACATTCAAATTTCGAACCAATTGCTGTATTGGGGTATCTGCAGTATGTTGGGGCTCTTGACATGTAGATTATTATAGCAGGAGCTTTCTGTTTAGTAGAAAATGAAAGGGAAGTCATGCCAGTTGTGTTAGATGTGTGCCCCCAATATATTTAAGCCTCTTAGATCATTAATTCTCAAACTGTATAAGTGCAAGTAGTAGGGCAGCCTTTAGTGAAACTCATAATAAATGCTGGTGTTTTTATGGTTAAAAATGAATATATTAACTAGAGATGCAACGATGGGGTTTTCCTTGCCAACAATAATTTCAGATTTTTCTTTGAGATACAAATTGTTTAAGTGCATATAATCAGTTCTCCTCATCCTTCAGGTATCACTCAATGCAGCTAAAATAGATTTTGAGGTCCTAGTGAAAAATCCCTCACTTTTCCACTCAGAATTTTTACGTCCAGGGATATTTATGTTCCGTTTTCCAGCTTTAAACTTGGAAATGTCAACTAAGTTAAATGGATTGCATAACCCGCTTTAAACAATCATGCAAAGCCAGTGAATATTTTTTCTCCCCATTTTGCTTTTATGTCAACAAAAACAAAACAAAAAAACTCCGTGTAGCACTGTTTAAACATTTCGTAAATGAAGTACTTGCTCTTATGTATTGAGGTGATCCGTCAGATGAAAGATTTGAAAGAAATTGTTTTAGATGTTCAGTATGAAGTGGGATAAAGGGAAAGTGAAGTTAAATCTATTAAAGGCAAAATGGAACCGTTCCTTGGCCGTGATTGGCCAATATCTAGAGGCGGTGTCCAGACATCTTCGCATATTATTGGTTGCTTGCCGAGTCGGCGGCCAATGACTGTGCGGGTTTTTACTGGATAATGCGAATGACAATTCAGGAACTCCTGCTGGCACCGCATGTAGCGCAAAGAAGGAGGCGTAAACACGGACACAGCTAGGTAGCCATCGAGGTAAGCAATAAAACGGCATTAAATTCACGTACTCGTGGTCCGGTTCGTGTATTTTCATTTTGTAATTATCCGTGTTAAAATTAGCAATTGCGTAAACTTTGTTGTTTGGTTTGATTCCTCCCGCGAATAGGTACTGCTTTTAATTATGTTTGCTTCCCACAAAAACTCATGCAACGGGCTGTTAGCCCGGCCTGCTAACGCTACCTCGTCACAACGACTTTGGTATGTGCGCCCTGGCGGGAAATTTTGTTTTTAAGGCATATTCCCCCGAACGCTCACCAAAACGCGTGTATTGCGGATATTAATTGCAATTATTGACGGCTCGTCGGGTTCTTACTGGGCAATGTGGATCGATCGTCGACTGAAGCCCGTTTCTTGGTCGTGAGGTGTTGAGCTAATGTTTGCTAGCAGCTAGCCTAGCCAGCGCTACTGTCTCGCGAGCACGCAGGAGAAAAACCAACGTGACTAGGCCAACGTTAGCGGAGTTTCAACGTTTTGCTTTTGGGTTTCTGTTTTGCGTGCGGGTAAACAATTAACACTTACGCCTCACGTCTAAATACCTGAAAAGTGTGTGACCCGTTTAGGCGTTTTGAGCAGTTGGCTCTATATTCTCTTGGTTGGACTTGTGGCTTTGTTGCTGTTAAACACGCGTAATCTTAACACGATGGGACGCGCTACTCACGGCGTGCTCTCGCACTTGTTCCTCTGTTAGTCAGCAAATTTGCACGATCGTGGATTATTAATATTCATTTCAGCCTGTCTGAATATATCCTATGAAAAGTCTGACTTCCACAGAAAGTTGAAATTGCCCATTTTTGACGTTTTAGCCTATTCGTTTCGTGACTTTATCGTAGGTCCTATTTTTAGGAGCCTCTTTACCATACTTAGTATTCACGTTAGTGCCTCTTTAACTTCCATTCTTCTTGACCTGATGTCTTCAGCAAGCAGAAGTTTGACCTAAAGCGATCACGTCATGATCCTACTGAGGAAGTGTCTGTAAGTTAGCTCAGTAGTTAGTCTGATGGTTTGTTTATCTTAGACACAGCAGCTGATGAATGTGTCTCCATAATTGTAGAGTAGAACCCCACATGGTAGTCATTTTGTTGGTTTGACTGAATTTTTGAAGAACCATGTTGAAATAAGTACGATGAATTTCTAATTTTAGAAACTAAAGCAATTGGAGTGGAATTTATTGATAGACTTTGTTCAGTTCTGTTAATGTAGAATCAGATGTTGTCTGAAGGTACTTTACAAGACAAACAGATCGAATTTGTATACAGAAGTGATCAAGTCAATCCAACTACTTAAACAGATTAAAATTCAACAACATACAAGTCCAGATCCAATTCTATCGTAGTTATAATCCTGGGTAAGTTTTGTTTACCTCTGTTATTTATTTCTGTAGGTTATGGAGATGAGCAGCAACAGTGAGTGCTTTGGATGTGGCCGCTCTGGACATTGGGTCAAGCATTGTCCTAATGCCAGTGGTTCACGTGGACGTGGCAGGGGCAGGGGAAGAGGCAAGGGTACCGTTTGCTTTTTTTTGGGGGGGGGGGGGGGTGAGATGATTGTCATATAAAACGTTTGTGCTTCATTAGGGCTTTATCTTGTTTAAGATATTGTTACACAATCCTGACTTCTTTTTGGGTTTTTTATTTTTCTGGATTCCATATTTTAACCATCTAATTTTAATGAATCCTAGGGCCTTACTCATTGTTTAATCTTATATTTATTCATTGTTATAGTGTTAAAAGCTAAGCAGACAACCCAAAAAGTTTTGATACAAAAAAAAAAACGCAGCTCTTATTTGCATATTGTTTTTGACATCGCAGAGCTGTTCTGTTATCGATGTGGAGACCAGGGACACATGGCCAGGGACTGTGACCAAACTGAGGATGGTTTGTAATGTAGTTCTTTATATTCTGAATCAGCTGTCTTTTACAGGTAATACAGTTCTAATGTTTTTATTTCCACCACCTGCGTGTCCAGCGTGCTACAACTGCCACAGGAGTGGTCACATCTCCCGGGACTGCAAGGAGCCCAGGAAGGAGAGGGAGCAGCTCTGCTACACCTGTGGCAAAGCCGGTCACATGGCTCGTGACTGTGACCACGCCAACGAGCAGAAGTGCTACTCCTGCGGCGGGTTTGGTCACATCCAAAAGCTTTGCGATAAGGTGAAATGTTACAGGTAAGTGCAGTTTTGGGAATTGCTTAGCTATTTCTTATTTTTTTTTAATTACTTTTTAATAAAATTCTCATGATTTGTTTTTTGTCTTTTAGGTGTGGTGAGATTGGTCACGTTGCTGTGCACTGCAGTAAAGCCAGTGAGACCAACTGCTACAACTGTGGAAAGGCAGGCCACCTGGCAAAAGAGTGCACCATTGAAGCAACCGCATAATCAGCACCCTCTGTTGCCCCTCCTTTTTTTTCAGATTGATGGTTGGTTGTATTATTTTCTCTGAATCCTCTTCACTGGCCAAAGGTTGGCTGACAGAGGCTAGTCCCAGGCCTGTGAGCCTCTCGATATGTAATACAAAGAAAGGGGTGATAAAAAATATCTTTCTGCATTCAATACAAAAAATGTTTTAGTTTGGTAGCGGTGTTATGTATAATGCTTTGTTAAAGAACCTCCCCCTTTCCAGGCCACTGGTGATGAGTGAGGAATAAACGGGACTGAACATATGGGAATCTATAGGACCTCTGAGCTTGTGGACATGCATCTCAGTAAAATGAGATGGAAGACAGGAGTAAATGGAAACCAAACATCCATGTGTGGTTATTTTGGTTTGTTTTAGCGGAATCTGAGTTGGCCAAGAGAGTTTGACATGGAAACAGTTCATAACATGATGCATTTCAGCCCTTCAAGCAGCTACAAGTGGGCGATAACAAACGCTATATTACTAAGATATAAAAAATTTTTTTGGAGGTATTAAAAAGAAACATGCTCTTTTTATAGAAATCTGTTTACAATTTAAATATTACTTTGGTAGTCCAAGGTAGATTTTCTGTTTAAAAAAAAAAAAAAAAGGCTTTGGAAATGTTCTGGTTTCTTTTTGTTTTGTTTTTCTTTTCTTTTTTTTTACCTTGGCAAAAATTTAACATCAAGAACAGTCGTCAGAAAAGCAGAATTAGGAGTTATTTGGGAATGACAAATGTTTTCACAGAAATCAAAATGTTATTTTTGTACAATATCACTTAGACTACTGTATAAATACCATTTGCTTGTACTCAGTTTTTAAGTCGGAAGGAAAGTGCAACTGAAGTCCTAGAAAATAGAAATGTAATTTTAAACTATCAATAAAGCTGGAGGAGCACGGGGAGGAGTGTTTTTGTCTGATTTCATTGCAATGCTGTTGGCACAAAACAAAGTTTTAACTGTTTGTTGTAATTCGGTTTATGTAGCACCAGCTTATAACAAATGTCATTTCAAGGCACTTTACAAGACAGAAGGGTCTAATTTTAATTCAGTTGTATTTAAATGTAATCAAATCCAACCTTATAAACATGCAAATGGATTTTGAGGGTAGGTATAAAGACATGCAGGCAAATTCTGTTTATAATGTAACATAAACATGTAACTGATTTAAGGAAGCCCAGTTATTGACTGTTGTGGTTCTCCATACGAGCCTTTTAAGAATGCAACAGTAGTTTGATTAAAGGAATATTTAAATAGGTCAAATTAATGACAGTTTTTCCAAACATATACGATGTTGCATTAAAATAAAATCTGCAACATATTTCTTTCCAGTTTAGTTTACGTAGCTAAGCATATTTATGCGGTTACTTAAACTGGGGGAAGAGTTTGCCGCAGATGCAGGACATGAGGACAGACTGATGCATGTGATGTGTGTTTCAAGCAGAATATGGAACTTCTGTTCTTCATCGTCCATCGCGTGCTTTGGGGAACAGATACACAACCCACCTTGAATTATATGCAGAAAATTGCGATGATGTCAAATGTGATAAAAGAGATTCGCTGTCCAAATAAGAGCTGAAAAGCTCCACCTCGGGTGTCTAAAATGGCAGCGGGGGTTGCGGTGCAGATGCAGCGCATAGAGACCCTCCTCCTCCTCATTCTGCGTCACCGGCTCTGCTCCAGTCACATTTTAAAGGAAAAAAACAAGCCGAGCGGCCGGTGTGAGCCGGCTCCAGCTTTATGTGGGGGTGGTCTTCATTTATACATATATACACGAGTATTCTTTTTGTTGTTGTTTCTAAACCCACCCCGCCCAAGGGGTAAGCAGAGGAGATGAAGGGACTCCTGCCGTTTTTCCGGGGCCTGCACACCGTGAGTAACCGTCAAGCCAAGCGCAAGGCTGGGATTGTCGGTTCTCAGTGCGGGCTTTGCGGAACTCAGTCTGTGAACAAGGTACGATCCGAACTGTTGCTGCTCCTCGGCTCAGAAGAGCAATAACCAAAGCCGGGTTGTTTGTCGTTTCGTAAACATGCTACAGTCTAGCGAATGGGGGTCGGCGTGAAATGTTTTACGGAACTTTTGTGAGCCGTGGATGCGCTGACTGCAGCTAAACAACGAGGCGAGGAGGGGGTGTCCGGACATCGGGGCGCAGGCAGCAGTAGCTTCTGTATTGGGTGGGGGTGCAGCCGCTTATATGCTAAGATTTTTCTGTTATGTTTTGTTTTTTAATGAATTCCGCCTAAATTTAGGCATATCAGGCATATTTGGAAAAGCTTTGGGATGCGGTCATCGTTAGAGCCGGTACAAGCAAATTCAGCTACTGCCGAGGGTCACCCAGACCAGCAGGGGGAACCCAAGAGCTTTCCTCACTGAAAACTCAGACTTCAAGGCTACTCACTATATATATATATATATATATATATATATATAAATATACATATATATATATATATAGAAATATATATATATATCGATATTGTCCTCTAAATATACCCTTTAACACACTATTCATAAACAGATTTTCACCCCAGTTATTCCATGAAACATTTACTATTTTATTTGCAGGTTATATAGATGAGCAGCAACAGTAAGTGACTTTACAAAAAGTGATTAAAAAATTTTTTGTATGTTTTTTACTTGGGACAATTAACCCAAAAACAGTATAAGACCTCGCCAACTTTAGATCCTGCACCAGAGAGCATAAGACAAGTATATGATTTGATACAGCAGGTTTTTGCAGATAGCACAACTTTGTTAAGGAGATAAAAATAAGCTTTTTAAAAATAATACATTGGATATTATTGGGATACAATTGAAATGTATTCAGAATTTAAAAGAACTGACAATGGGAATTGATTTTTACTAATTAGGTTAGGATTTATGACAGTAAATACACAGGCACTGGATTGTATTAAGGGATTATCAAAGTCAAGAGGAATAAAGACTCTTGCATGAGAAAAGTTTCAGATTTTTTTTGTTAAACAATTGAAAACTTTACCTTCCGCTTCACAATTTAACTGGTATTTATATACTATACAATGTGAAGTGAATGCTGTTAAACACGTGTGATTTCGTCAATATAATTGTTGGCTAGCTAGTGAACTAAAATACTAGGGGTGTTAAATACACAATATGCAAAAAGTCAAGCTTGGACATGTTTTTATTAGCTTGCTGTGGTGGCAGGTGTGTGATAGATCAACTGATAAAGGGGCCCCAAAAAATATTGGGCCGGCTCTGCTGAGAGCGGACCAAATCCCGGCAATGTACTACTGTCTCACCATAGGATTCTGCTACATTATCATGACTGACCCTTATTACTTGTCGTTTTAGTCCACTAGATCACAAAACTGAACAGGAATGGGAAACAATTATGCACATTATAAAGACCCTTTGTGCCCTAACTTATCAACATATAATTGAGATGAATTAAAAGGGATACCAAAGTTACTATGCATTTTAATTAATATCCAGGGTCTGATTTTGAAGGATGTAGGCCCCTGGGCTACAGACAGTGTGGTACCTTATTCCCCAAGTTAATTTACTCACTCAAATAACAAAATGCGATCTGTAAGGTCTGTAGGGTACACTTATTTTCACAATTTCATGTGAAGGCGATGAGATTTGTTTGAAATCAAGTTTTTCTGCAACCGGATATTTCATTCTGGGCATGAGTAAAGTTGAAGCCTCTGGGGAACATTTCATACCAGCTTTGAAGACCTATCATTTAAAGTAATTTTCTGATTTTCTGCTTATAGTCAAATTGTGTTTCCGTGCCACCAAAAGATAGTGTCAACTAGAAGGAGGTTGGTCAGAGTCTTAACTTCAAAGAAAGAAACAAATATGGAGTGGCTTAGGTACATGAGTATGATATGGTTTGATTGAGAGTATACAACAGAGTTAGGAAAGGACACAAAGATGCAATATAAAGAAATACGTGAATAAAGTGCTTGTAATAAGACTGCCTTATCAGAGGAGGGGCTAGTGGGACAACTGGTGGCGCCACCTAGAGGGGGACACTGGTAGAAATGTTAGTAAATTCTGATCACCCTATATGGAGCAACTGATTTTCATTCCTTTTTATTGGATACAAATTTTAAAACCAACTTTTGCACAACTTCTTCTTTTTGCCTTTCTTTCATGCAGTTTACATTATGCATTAGCTTGTCTCTGTCTCCTCTTCAGCCACAGCCCAGATTTGGGCTGCTGTTCGACATCGATGGTGTGCTTGTCCGAGGAAGGATGCTAATCCCTGCAGCCAAAGTGGCTTTTGAGAAGTTGGTCGACTCTCAGGGACAGTTTGTGGTGCCAGTTGTTTTTGTCACTAATGCAGGGAACTGTCTTCGACAAACAAAAGCAGACCAGCTCTCTCACATCTTGGGAGTCCCTGTGAGTTATAAAACACCCTCTGTTCTTTTGATTTGTCTGGTGTACCCTGACTTTCTGCTAACATTACTTGCTTTACTTTCAGATTACGCAAGACCAAGTTATCATGTCCCATAGTCCCCTGAGGATGTTCAAGAAGTTCCACGAAAAATGTGTCATGGTGTCGGGACAGGGACCTGTCCTGGAAATTGCTAAAAAGTATTATTAAATTTTTCCCTTTTTGCATTGCTTTTTGATTGTTTTTTGTCCTAAGCAAGACCTGAAAATTAATTCTTTGTTAAAATTCTGTATTTAGCGTGGGCTTTAAGAATGTTATCAGTATTGACATGGTGAGGGAGTCATACCCGTTGCTGGATATGGTGGATCACAACAGACGACCCAAACTGCCGGTAAAATATTGCAACCATTGCTAGAAGTTAGATGTTTGTGTTTAAAAAAAAATTTTTTTTAAGATTTTTTTCATATAAGACACAATTCATTCTTTTCTTTTGTTTCAGTCCAGTCCTGTAGTCAACCTTCCTAAAGTTGATGGTATGAACAAACCTCTTGTATTTCCTTCTTAACGTTATATTTTTGCCATCTCAGATGTTGCGTCTCATTGGTTTAACCTTACTTGCAGCTGTGGTTTTGTTCGGGGAACCAATACGATGGGAGACAAACCTTCAGCTGATAATTGATGTTTTATTGACCAACGGTAACCTCAACAGTCCTCACCAACCCCATGGAATACCTCAGCTCCCTCTTTTGGCATGCAACATGGACCTGATGTGGATGGCAGAGGCGAACTCTCCAAGGTAATCTTGTAAAAAGTTAATTTTGTCCCAGGATGTTTGATGACGTTTACAGTTAAATCAGATATTGTTGTTTCGTTTTGTTTCAGGTTTGGCCATGGGACGTTTCTTGTGTGCCTGGAGAATATCTATAAAAAGATAACTGGCATAGACCTGAAGTATGAGGCCCTCATGGGAAAACCCAGCGAGCTGACCTACCATTTTGCAGAGTACCTCATCAGAAGCCAGGCCATGCAGAGGCAATGGAAACTTCCCATCACATCCCTTTATGCTGTAGGGTGAGACAGTTTATCTCTGCAGACAACTCTTAATGACATATCCCACCTAAGTAATCAAAGGACAAGGACTAAGATGGTGCAAACTAACTGACTTGATAAAGTGGAGAAAAAACAGTTTAACTAACCACAAGCAATGATTCAGTTTAATTTTTAGGTCCTATAAATGTATTCACCTTATACTTTTTCACATTTTGTCTTGTTGCAACTATATCAATTTATTTTATTGGCATTTTATGGGGTAGACCAGCACAAAGTAATGCAAAGCTATAAACTAAATACATGTCTTTTTTTATTTTATTCCCATTTTACTCGAATATTCTAAAATAAAAGTAAGTAGCTTTAGAGATCACCTACTCAGTGAATAGTTCATCTGTAATTTAGTCTCAGTATAAATGTAGCTATTGGGTGAAGGATTCAGAGGTTTGTTAGAGAACATTAGTGAACAAAAGCATCATGAAGACCAAGGAACAAACCAGAAAGGGGTAAAGTAGTAGAACTGCAAATCTATCTAGGCATGGGCACCTTAACTGACATGCTAGGCATGAAGAGCATTAACCAGAGAAGCAACCAAGAGGTTTGTGGTAACTCTGAAAGAGCTGAAGAGATCCACAGCTCTGGTGTGAAGAATTTGTCCATATAAAAGTTCTTGCTATTAGTTGTGTACTCTACAAAGACTGGCAAACTGAAAGCCATTGTTAAAAGGAATCCATAAGAAGTCCGGTGTGCCACTAGTGATACAGGGGATAGAGCCAATGAAAGGAAGAAGGCGCTCTAGTCAAATGTGAACAAAACTAAATGTTTTGGCCTAAGGGTGGTGGAAACCTAACACTGCACATCATCCAGAACACACAGTTCCCAATGTGACGCAAACATGGTTCCAGCAACATGCTGTGGGGATACTCTGCTTCAACACAGATGGAGAGCAAAAAGCCAGCCCTGTAAAAGACTCGATGCTGGGGTAGAGGAGAGATACACCCTTCAGCAGGACAGGAACCCTGAACATGCAGCCACACCTACAAAGGAGTTGTTTAGATCAAAATGTTGTCCTGTGTTAGAATGGCCCAGTCAAAGTCCAGCCCTAAGCCAAATTGCGGATCTGTAGAAAGATTTGAAAGTAGCTCTGCACAGCTGCTGTTGACCCAGTCTGACTGAGCCTGAGCTACTTTGCAGAAGAATGGACAAATATTGCAGTTTATATATTTGTAAAGCTGGTGGAGGCATACTTCTGCAGTGTAGGTAGGGTCTACAAAGTTTTGATTCGGGGGGTTGAATAGAAATTCACACCACACCAGATTGTATCCTAGTCTATCGTTTTCCTTCCATGTCACCATTATGTGCTACATTGTGTTAGTCTATCACATAAAATCCCAATAAATTATAATGAAGTGTGGGGCTGTAACAAGACAAAATGTAAAAAAATTCAATGGGTATGAATACATCTGTAAGGCACTATGATTCTGCAGCTGTTCTCTTTTTTACTTTACTATTGGAGTTAAACAGATCAGTACAAGACAAACCTATACTGGCATTTTTATTTATTTCATTTTTCTTTTCCATTCCCAGTGATAACCTCATGACTGATATATATGGGGCCAATCTGTACAATCGCTTCCTGGAGGAGAGAGCTGCTAGAAAGAACCCCAAAGCTGTTGCGAAGGTGGCGGCTGCCACAGGGTCCAGCACCGCTATGCCAGGGGGGGAGGAGGAGATCGACAGCATGTGGGAGAGTGAGCTTGCGCTGCCCTCTGCCACATCCTGTAAGTCCATCCTAGTTTGCACGGGGGTCTACAACCCGAACGCAGAGGTGCCGTCTGACGCAAACCGCTGCATCAAAGAGACGGTGTTCCATGGTCACCGGGACTTCAGGTTTGACCCTGCGCTGGTGGAGCCGGGCCACATCGTGCAGGACATAGCGGAAGCTGTGGACCTCATCTTTCAGCAGGAAAAGTTTGTGCTTCAGTAGAGATTCGAGTCCCGAAATGTTCTGCACCATTCAAGCACACGCGTGGTACGGCATTAAACTGGGAACTTACCACTTAATGCAAGAAACTGTTGGGAGTGCATCACTGTGGACTTTGAGTAACTCACTGACAGACAGGGCATTAACATAATATAGGTCATCTTCTAACATTCAACATGAAGACAAATTTAAGAGAACATGAATCGTTTAACTGTGGCCATCATTTGGTTTTGTTACCGTCTTTAACAACGTGTTACTCGTAAGGAAATGTGTTATAGATGCCTTATTTGACCCTGGTTATTTTTTAGATGATCGGATGTGCTAGAGTACAAAGTTCTTAAAGTTTCCTTACATTTAGGACAAGAGTTTGCCTGTGTTTTAGGAGAGCATATTCCAGAAAGATGTGCTTTTCATTATTCCCTTTTTAGACCTTTATTTACTCAGTTCACCCATAAAGATCTATGCATGAACACCAGAGAAATAGTTTTACTGTAATACCAACTGTTTGATGTGCAATATTGTCCAATATCTTTCTTTAAATATCATTGTATGGTCTATCCTCATTACGTCTTGCGGTGAAAGCCATAACCAATATTTCCACAGTTACTGTTTACCTGCCAGTGTTAGTTTTAATGTTGAACATCTGTTTCAAGCTCTCAGATTTTCATTTCAGATACAAAAGCTAAAAACACATCGATTCACTCACACGTAAAGCCTTTTCCAACTCATTTTTGTTGTAAGTACCTTACATTGAAAAAAAAAATATTAAATTACACAATGGACTTAATGTGACTTTTTTTCCTCTTCCCACACATTGTGAGCGAATTCTTAAAAAGAGCAAATAAACTTATTCTTTTGATTATGTATTATATTGGATAACATAGGGTGGATAGTGGGGTAATGGTTAGCACTGTGGTCCTTAACCCAGAATAGAATCCTGGCCTAGGGTCTTTCTGCAAAGAGTTTGCAGGTTCTCTCCATGCACGCAAGGCATCTCTCTAGGTACTTTAGCTTCTTTCCATAGTCCCACATCATCCGGTTTAAGAACTACAGCTCTCTGGGGCCCAGCGTGTGGCGTAGAGTTAGAGCGCCCGACCCATATACGGAGGCCTCAGTCGTTGGCGCAACCGTCCTGGGTTTGAGTCCCGACCCTGGAGACCTTTGCTGCATGTCTTCCCCTTCCCTCTATCCCACTTCCTGTTGGCCTACTTTGGAAAAATAACCAAAAAAAAAGCCACTAGTGCACAAAACAAAAAAGAATTACAGCGCTCTGATGGGAATAATTGTAAATGTTCAAACAAGAACGCCCTTTTGGACTTGACAATATTAAAAGACCTATACATCTTTAGTGCTGAGTTTTGGATAAATTGAGGTTCCTCTGTTGTTTCATAAAGTAATCTTTCCAGCCAAGCCAAAACTCTACAACCACATGCTGGTGTCAGCAGGAAGGATATTCCATTTCTGAAGCCTTTAGTTTCACCTCATGCTATGTGATGTAACAAAATGAACCACTAAGAGAGATTTTGCAAGCAGTGTCTTATAAGCAGCAGCATGAAACAACAACTAAATTATATGGTTGACTTTGGTTTAGCCAGCTTTAGCCCAACTATTATAAACAGCAAGCAACAATGGCACAATTTCTTTGATAAATAGTCTGTACTACGACTTGAGCGCAGATCAGCAGAACTTGATTAGGATATCCTTACTTCATCCTCTGTTGACTTACATGAATGTTTACCAGTCATTGTAGCTAAAGCCCTTGAAAACAAGCAGTGTGTACAAGGTAGATGATAACAGGCCATATCTTGGCCTGTAATCATACCTTGGCCTTCCCCTGCACACAGTGCCTTATAAAATTATTATTACACTTAAACACTTTCATGTTTTTGACACATTAAAGCCACCAACTTCAGCACAATTTTTGGGGGTTTCATATGACAGACCAACACAAAGTAGTGCATTATTGTAATGTGGAAGGAAAAAAAGCATGCAGGGTTTTCAATTTTTTTTGCAAAGAAAAATCTGAGACCTGTAACAAACATTTATATTCACCCCTCTTTACTCCGATACCCCTAAATAAAATATACTGCAACCAGTGGCCTATAGAAGTCACCTAAATAGTAAAGTGTCTCCATTTGTATGTAATTTAACCTCAGTATAAATACAGCTGTTCTGTGAATGTCTCAGAGGTTTGTTAGAGAACATCAGTGAACCAACACCGTCATGAAGAACAAGGAACAGACCAGACATTACCCCAAGCTTTGAATTGCTTGGAACACTGTTCAGTTAATCTGAAGATGGAAATGGCAAACCTACTAAGATATGGCTTCCCAGTTGAATTGACAGATCAGACAAAGAGCATTAGTCAGAGATGGTAGTGAAGAGGCCAAAGGTAAATGGAGGAGCTGCATAGATCCACAGCTCAGGTGGGAGACTAAACGGGACAGTTAATAATTGTGGACACCACAAACCAATCAGGCATTTTATGGATGAGTGGCAAGAAGAAAGCCATTGTTCAAAGGAAACTAAGAAGTTTCCTTGATCAATGTAAGGGACACAGCAAGTATGTGAAAGAAGGTGGTCTGGTAGGATGAGACCAAAATTAAACAAAGTGCAATAACTCGAGTTATTTTGCAAAGTGTGGGTTAGACGTATCAGTCTCTAGCTGCGCTTAGCTGTTAGAGGCATACCCCAAAAGACCTGCAACTATTTGCTACAAAAGAAACAAAGAATTGGTAACTTAATATCAGGCTGATCAAGCTGCAAAATGTTTACTAAAGACAGAATTTTCAGTAAAATTACCCAAGAATGAAACAGAAGAAGAAAATCTTCTCTTGCTCATTCATCTGGGCTTCTATCATGATACCTGCTGAAAACGTTTCACAAAATATTTACTTTTTATATAATTTTCCAACTAAATGTTCTTCCACTCAAATACCATATGATAAATGGCTGTAACTAAAATACCTGTCCTACAGTTTGGATGCAAAGACAGTTAAACACATCAAAACCTCTGATTTCCATGGTGTTTCAGTGTTTGTCATAAAAATGAAAAAAAACAAAAAAAACTTTTAATGGTATTTTAAATGTATCAAATTTATTTAAACAAAATTAGGTTGGACTGTAAATTATAAAAACAAATAAACAAAACTCACATATGTTTACTTTCTTGTAAAATGATTGGTGCAGTCTATAATGAAAAACATGTATAAAAATCCATTTAGCATTTTTTCTAACCACTCAGCCTCACTTCCTTCTTCTTACTTGTTTGTTGTTTTGCTGGAGTACAAATTAAAATACATTAAGGGACCTTTATCTTTATGTTGTGCTTCTTCTGTAACGTTTCTAGCACTTGTGGGAGTAACTCCATGTTGTCGAGTGGCCTTTCCAAGTCATCTAACAAAGTGAGAGAATCGGAGTCGGTACTGACCACTGACAGTCCTGTGTGCAGTCTCCTCCTGTGTTTGGGCTTCAGTGAGCGCAGAGAGTCCGCCTCGAATCCTGAATGTCTCTCTTCCACGTACAGCGTGAAAGTAGATCTTCTGGCGAGTTTCAAACTCCACAAAAGCAGAAAAATAATGCAGCACAGCATCACTGCTGCAGTGGTGTTGTGGGAAACATAAATACAGCCTGAGGTGGACATGTGATGTATGAAGAGAACGGTGCAGTAGGAGAAGTAGCCATCACTCAGGCCAATTATGGCTTTCTGACCTACAGAGCCTGGACTGAAACACAAAGGCTCCTCTGAGATAATAGCCCTGTTCTTCAGCATCCAGTCCCTCAGGTACTGGATGCTACAGTCACAGCGGAACGGATTTGGGGAGAGGGACACCTTTTTTAGGTTAACCAATCGGTCAAACTGACCTGGAGGCACTGAGGTGAGCTGGTTGTTCTGCACATACAGTTCTGTGGTTTCTGAAGGCAGATGAGGCAAATCCATGAGGTTTAAAGAGCTGCAGTTGACACTCAGCCCAGATGGTTGGAGCTCTGAAAAAATGCAGGGCTGGGCAGTTCTCTGAGCACTTGACGAGGTCAGGAGAAGACAGACAGCTAAGGTTACACTGGGAAGCAGCATCCTGTTGGAACAAGTAATTGTTTTGCTTTATATCAGTAATAATATTACAAAAAACACTGTAAAAAGTTTGCTCGGTACAGCTCATAAGATGACCTACATTTGTGGCCAGAGGTTTACATACACATCATGGGCATGAATGCCATTTTAATTTTGGGCCTTAACGCATGCAAATACTTTTTTTTCTTCACATAGACTCAAATATGCACATATATCTCAACTAATATTTTATAGATATAAAAATTTTATAGTCTATTTTATAGACAATTTATAGATAAAGAACACACTATTTGTAGCCATCAACAAGGTATGGGTATTGTTCTGGCTGAAAATTTGACCACTGTTAGGGTCAGAAATGGTAAAGCTTATTTAAATTGACTGGTTTCCCACAACAGATTAGAATTTTAAGCAGATCTCAAAACACTTTTAAAAGGGTTAAGGTCAGAGCAACACCAGAGCTCCAATGTTGACTCTTTCTTTATCAGTTTAGTTCAGTTCATCATATTTATGTTGCTCCAAATTGTCAAATGTCCAAATGTCAACTCAGGGCATTTAAACAGGCCCAATTCATGTGTAGATACGTAGAATTAAATTAGCTCCAAATTTAGTTCAGTTAATTTCTTAACAATCCAGTCTCACTATTTAGTCAATTTCAGATTCAAGTACATACAGTGCAATTCAAGTCTACTTAAAACAACACACAATCAAAGGCAGTTAATCATATTATGCCAGTTGGTGAACCTAACCCTATCTATCGAAGGGTTCCCAGATGATTGCATCGTCTTATTGACCTTGCAGCATCATGTGACTGGGGGAAAGGAACAATTTCCTTTTAACAGGAAAAATCTCCCAGCAGAACCAGGCTTTGTGTGAGCAGCCATCTGCTCGCTAGGAATTGAGAGGATGTAGCAGAAAGAAAATAAAAATAAAAACCACCCAAAAACCCAGGAGTACTTTCTATGTAAAAGTAGAGTTAATTGTAGCAATGGTTTTGTTAGTGGGTTGAGCTACTATAGAAACACAGTTAAACAGACAAGTGCTGACTGGCAGTACTATCTATGGGATGGAAAATGAACAGAATACTTTAGTTTATGACAGAAATTGTCCCTTTCGTGGTTTTGTCCAGGAAACAGATACAGTTAAAGACAGGATATCTGGGTCATTCCAAAACCACTCCTGAGGTGTGTTTAGAATTTTTGTTCAGTTGGTATAAACAACTGTGTCAATGTTCACCCATCTCATCCAAGTATCTTTATATCATACTATATTAGTGATACTAAAAAACAAGATACACCAAGGTTCAAGTCTATCATTAACTGAAAGATTCTATAATGCCAGAATCACTGTCCTGTATTTATGTAGACTGAGAGGGTGCCAACCTGGAAGGAAGCACCTGCTCCAAAATTGACATCTTCAAGAAACACTGTCATCTGCAGCTGCCCACATTAAAAAGCCTGACGTTTTCTGGAGAAAAAAATATATAGTCAGGTGAGACAAGATTGCACGTTTGCATGTTTGGATCTATCTGTGTTGACAATCTAATTCTTGCACACACACTCACAGTTATATATTCGCACCCCCAGGATTCCACCGCACTCTTGCAAAATCTTTTCTTCTTGTGTGTTGCTTAGCCCTGCACCTAATTGCGTGATTTCAATACTTTTTCATAGATTTGTAGTTTTATTAGAAGGATTACCAGCAAAAACCAAACAATATTAGTAATAGAAAATTTGGACTATAGCTAGTCTTACAACAATGACCCAGCTTTCTTAATTAGACTACAATGGACTGTTATTACTTAGTTCAACTTCAGTACCAGTAAAAGCAATATATTATTAGCACCTGAAAAATGTGGATTAAAGCTGTTTTGTACCAGTGACTCAGCTTCCCTAGTTAGAATTCAGTGGAATGATGAGACTATCAATATTATCATCTTCTTTTAGCATAAGTTATTATTAAGAGTGGCTTGGAACCAATTTCTACCAGTAAACTCGGAAGGATTATTAATTATTATTACTCCCAAGGATTATTAGTGTCATTTGATTTGTTTTTCTGTGTCTGTATCATTGTAATGTTTTTCCTCATGTACAGCGCTTTGAGTGCTTTGTTGCTGAAAAGCGCTATATAAATAAACTTGACTTGACTTGGAGGAGTCAAAAGCTTTTTAAGCCTAAGAAGACTGTGCCATCTTCAAGCATTGTGGTGGAAACATCATGGTGAAGGTCTGTTTCACGGCCAATGTCCTGGTGTTTGCACAAAGTCAATGGAAAAATTGAAAACTAGAATTAACACCACTTCTTCAACTTCACCTCAAATTACGAGCTGAATGGCTGAAAAGTTGACACAGCTCCCAAACTTGCATCAAACTGGATTTTAGAATGGATAAAGAGGGCCAACATTAAGGTCCTGGACTGTTCTCTGTCTAAATCACTTTAAAATGTATGGAAATTGCTTTAAAGTGGGATCTACCTCTATGAGTGGAGACCACCCACCTTTAATTAACTTTACTTATTTGCATAAGAAGATACGTTACATATTAAGCCAGAATTGTGCCAGGATCTTAATGATGACAGAAAAAAGTTTTTCCCCGCAAACCTCCACCAAATATAATTAGGTTGTATGCATATTTTTGAGTCTTTATGTATAATTTTGACCCCGTGTGAATTTGAGAAGTTGAGAACTTCGACTTTGAAAATGAATTATATTTCCACCTCAAAAAATCGGTTCAGATGCATCATTACAATTCCCAAATTACTCTGAAATTCATTAAGATGATGAATGTACAGTCATGTTCAATAATTTAAAATATGCGTTTTGATGAGGCTCAGAGTAAAAGTTCTTTTTGCAAATAAATTTTTTGGCCTGATGTATTATTCAAATTTTAGTGTTTTCATAAGTTTTAAGCAGAAATTAACATTTGAAAACATCAAGCTATGTGTAATATGTCTATATAATGTGTTTCACTTAGTGAATTGAGTTACTGAAATAAATTACCCATTCAATAATATTCAAATTTATTGAAAGGGTCCATATGTAAACTTAAATTTATATAGAGGTTGAGTAGCATTAAGCAACAAGATCTACCTACTGTCTTCAGTTTCAGTAAACATCATTAAGTACATCAAATAAAAAAATCTAACCATAGTTAGACTTTTAAAAATACGAAAACACACCTTTCTGTGTCAAGCCGACCTCAAGATTTCTTCTGCTGATGTCGGTCATCCTTATGAACTCTCGGTTTGAACATTAGGAAGATCTCACTGCTTTTCCCCCTACCTGATGAGTTAGTGAGCCCAGAGATATAAAAACTCAAATTGAGCCGCATCAGGGTGAGGAGTGCACCAATAACACTGCACAGTTATGGGTCACATGACATGGAGGAAGTCAATCTGCTTTGAAGTGATAAGAGTTATCTACTAATACGTTGGCTGAGGCTCTTTAATATATGCCCTCTAGTAGAAATATAGAAAGTAATGTTTTAATACTGAGCTGGTGTGAAAACAATTGAACAGTGCTGGTAAAATTTGTGAATCCTTTCTGTACCAGATCAAAAGGAACAGCAAACAGAAATTAGATGAAATGTTACTATCCTTATGATCCACATTCATGGATGGAAATCATCATACTTTTGAGTAGCGAACCCCTGTGAACATCTCACCTTAGCTCAGGTGGTTTAAATTTAAAGTGGCAACCGAGTGTGAGATAGAGGAAAGTGGGAACATTCTTAAATATCCCTCGCTTCACAGTAAGGCAGTTCAAATGGAAATTAAAGCACATATTTAGACTTTGAGTGAAATAAAAAACATGGGCTGGATTACAATTAGTTCTGCTTCTGTGTGTTGTACATCAACATGTAAAGGAGCAGAACTGCAGGGTAGCCACTGTTAATACACCTGAGCCTGGCCTATACCTTAAGTCAGTATAACTCTTCTTGACCTCACCATTGCTACAAGCCTCCGTTAATCAACGCAACCATGCTTTCCTTTTTCTTACCTGGCTGTGTGCTTTGTCTTTGCAATGAAGTAGACTCAATTTCTCTGCTGGTTGTAACAGCTTAGCAAATGCTTGTTGTTGTTGATTATTACCCCTTACATGTTCAATTTTTCAAATTCTTTAGCACCAGTTATTTTAGGGGTATGGTTTCTCATGCATATATGCTTAATTAGTTAGAGTAGGTTATCAGTGAGAGGCTTTCATTTTTTGTTAAAGAAGTTTACGTTGGTCTTAAATACCACAATTGAGCAGCTGTTTTGTAATTTATACAGATGTATTGGTTTTATTTGCCTTAATCTGCCTTGTAAGACGGTGGTGTTCCCCTTTTTAAAACTATCAAAGCCCGTATTAAAACTGGTCTTGTTAAGCTGACCATCTGGATGTTTGTGTTGCCTCCTATTATTCCTGGCTGAAATGGGTTGTAGCACCATGATCTGCAAGTTAATGTTGGAACCTGTACAACATCACAGCAAGCACAGTTGGTTAATGTCGATAACAAGGAGTTCATCATCAGGAAAAGGGATGAAAAAAATGAAAAGACACTCAAGAAAGTCATTGGTGTTCATTTGTAACCTGCTGAGGTTTATTTTGTATTGCCAAAAGGATTTGCCTGTCTTCAATCACACCCATGAACTTTAGAGACATCCCATTCTTAATCCATATGATTTAATATGTCAGCCCACCCTTTGCAGCTATAATGGCTTCAACTCTTCATTCAAGGCTTTTCACCAGGTTTAGAAGTGTATTTATTACCATTCTTCCAGTAGTGCATTTATGAGGTCAGACACTGATGTTGGACAAGAAAGCCTGGCTGACAGTCTCTGCACAGTCATGTTCACCGTGAACTCTTTTACTTCCTATCTTACTTTTGCTGGTGGCAGTTATAAATATGCTGCAGATATGTTTAATGGCACTCCTGATAAAGATGTGTAAAACGCCATAAATAAATCAACATTTTATTGCTGTAATATAATCTCACATTGAAAAATGTAGAAAACTCCAACCTTCGAGTATATTTATTCAGTTGAGAAAAATACCATGTTAAAAAATTGTTTTTGGGTGTGGGGCACAGTACGGAGGTCACAGTCCTCAACGCAGCTGTTCGGGGTTCGAGGCCCAGCCCGTGGACCTTTTTTGCATGTCTTTTTCTCTCTCTCTCTCTCATCAGTGCTTCTAGGTACACTTGTACACAGTTTTTGAAGGAACCTGGCAGGTGGGTTGTTCCAAACATCTTGGAGAACTAACTACAGATCTTCTGTGGATGTAGTCTTTCTCTTCATGTAATCCCCGTCACACTCGATGATTGGGTTTGCTCACTTAGCATTTTATAAATTGATAAAAATAAACAATCATCATTTATATTTCTGAAATAATTCTTTGTTTACAGCATTTTTTCACACCTGCCTAACACTTTTGGACAGTACTGTATATCTAACAAAATCGATGGTGGCACAGTTATTCATAAATCCTTTAAAACAAATATAACCAATGTAATTTTTATTTTACTCGACTGGATGAAGACCGAAATTCTGCAAAGCTTACTATTAGAAAACTACAACAAAGAGTGGTGTCTTATGGACACCAGATTTCATAACAACCACTGGATGCTATCTACATACCAGTCAGTTGTTTGGCAGTGATGCTGTACAACAGTTTTTTCTGTCCTACCATCCCAAACGTAAACATGTGAAGGTGGCTAAACTCAACTTTAGTTTTAACCCCGTGCTTTGGTCAGATCATGCAAAATTATGCTACATTTTCTCAGCATCTTATTCTTTCAGCTGGATAATTACCCAAACCATATGGTTAAATCAACACAGAAGTGGTTCACAATGTAGAAAATTAACCTTATTTCCTCTCATATTTTCTCTGAGAGACTTTGCTGTGCAATGAATGATACATTTTTTTAAAGGCTTTTTAAACATCTTTACCAGGGGTGCCGATAAAGCTTAGCTTAGCATAGTACCTGATTTGCTGCACGAAGGGAGAAATGGCTTTCATTATTTTCATTATAGATTTTAAAATACATTTTAATGGTCAATGTCAGAACAGCAACCCATAAAATGAAGTATACAGCAACAGAAAAATATAAATGTATGACAAAAGGACAGTCCTGACCCAAATCTAACAGAAATGTTGGGGTTAGCGAGTGAGGGGAATTTGTTTTTTTTATTTTGGTTTTGCACAGAAAGATAAACTTTGTCCAAGTTGACTTCAAAAGCAGGTGATGGTATTTTTTTAAAATTGGAGTTATTGTTACATGACTGGGAGCTGCTGATATTAAAAGCAAAGATTTTCATCTTGTTTTATCACTGTATATCTAAAACAGTCGTTTTATTCAATAAACAAAACAAGGAAATATTATTTTATCCAATTTGTTCAAATGTGTTTCTCTCTACTCAGTATATACAGGTATGTTGCCGTTTCCATTTTTGAAGCTCTAACACAACAGGGGGAGTCTAAAGAAGATGCTGATGTTAAAAAAGTATTGAAGCCTACAAACCTGACTCAGTCACACCAACTCTGTCAGGAGGAATGGGCCAAAATTCCAGCAAACTATTGTGAGAGACTGGTGGAAAATTACCTATAATGTTTGATTCAGGTCACACAACCGAAATAACAATTCTAACAAATACTAAGAAATTTTATGTAAACTTAATTAGAGGAAAGTAAAAAAAAAAAAAAGTCATTATTCTGGTATTTAGCAAATAGAAATAATTTTGGTGTTTCTAACTGACCTAGAACTGGTACAGATTAGTCTGATTTATCATCAGACAGTGAGAAAAACAAAAGTTGTGTCTATTTATGTAAATATCCATTTTCAGCTCTATCTTCCTTTGTATTACAGCTAGCTATGACTAAGAAGCCCATGAATTTTCACCCTGTATGGTTAAGTTTAGCAATGGAGAATAACAACCAATGTACCATAAGTCATATATTTGTTTATTTTGCGTTCTCAACATTGTCACAGTTGAAGTTTTACAATAACTGGGGTCTTACTGACTCACTATTCACTGTACAAACAGAATGCACATTTAAATGAGGCCATTTCTGTCATTTCCTTTCTTCAAAACGTGTATCGCGCCAGACCGAACAGCTTGCAGCCAGTTGTGTGTACATGTTTCTCTGTGTATTCTGTGTGTGTGTGTGTGTGTGTATGTGTGTTTGCATGTATGAAAGGACAACTGCATGTAATTGATGGCAGCACACTTTCTATAACAGTCTGGTTTTGATTTCCTCAGCAAATCTCAGTTCACAACAGCTGGAGGAAGAGCGGCCGATCTGTTTAATCTGCACCACTCCCATCCATCCAGGAGGTGACGTGTGTACATCCTGATCTCAACTGCAGATGTCAGAGTAGAGCACTGGAAATATAGACATTATGTACATCTCCTTTAACCCCAGTTTTGGTCCCTTTACAGTCTTCACAAAGTTAAACTCTCTAACCAAGCAGTTCATCAGCTTGCACAACAGAATCCTGTATTTACACAATGAAAGCCCTCAGCGACGAAGTGCAACGTTTTCTTTTTTCTTCGTCTTCTTCCATGTTTGTAATTTACACAATGGCTTTGTAGATGAAATGCATGCTGAGCTTCAATAACTACCAGGCAAAAACATGGACAAAAGGACACGCCAACATCATAAAGTTCAAACTTATTCAGAACCAAAAAAAAAAAGAAGTCCAACATTTTATAGGCTGATTTATTCCCCATCAGCTCACAGTGAATAGGACGCATGATGCATCGGATCCATGCAGTGCATTGTTGGGGTACTCTCAAAAAAGAAGAAAAAAAACCAAAACAACATTTAAGCACGACAACACACCAAAATAAACAGTTTCATCAGATCACACCATTTTCAAAAATTTCTGAATTATAGCAAAGATATGAAATCATCCGAAAAAGACACATTCAGCTGATCATGAATGTTCTGTGTGTGATATGTCTGTCATCTAAAGGAAAAAAAAAACAAGATAATGTTTGAGCCCAACTTCTATGGATTCCTTCATGTATATTAAAATACGATTTATAACCTGAATATTGGGACAAACAGCTTACTGTCACTAATTTACACACTAGAATAGACTCTTATTTGTAGAATATAGAAAGGTAATCTTTACATACACCCAGTTCTTTTGTTTAGCTTGCATTTGTGTAGGTTATAACTGCATTTCCTGAAGAAAATGAAACTGTCCTTTTATATGTGCTTGTCCAGCAAAATATTTCTGTTTCCTTTTTTATTAAAATATATACACACATTCTTCTTTCCACTCTGAAGTGTCTAGGTACTTATACATATTTTTAAAACAACAAAAAAAGTTTGTTTTTTTTACCTGAATCTCATCCTGGACAACAAGACCACAGACTTTCACTCTGAAGTACAAGCCTGCATGATTGCACTTAAACTTGCCATGGTAACACTGATTTCTTATACAATGTGCAGAGGATAGCCTCACATCCAAAACATTACATGCAAAACAAACAAAAACCTTACAAGACATTCCACTGAGCTCTGAGTCCGTACCCCTCATAAGACCACAAAGACAGGCAGACATTAATTTACAGAGAAAATGACTCAGACAGGGGGTCAGAAAGGGAAAATAAATAAATAAGTAATGGCGCAAAATGAAAAATGCACAAACAGGTGGGGAGACCTTGCTTGCTCTTGATGTACAAACCCAGTACAAAGATATTGCACATTTAATAGAAAAAAAAAGATATTCACCAAAATTGAGTTGGCGAATAAAAACATAATCTAAACAAGGCAAAAAATAAAGAAAAGATTTGATATTATCTGAGTTCGATTTCGAGAGCCAAGAAAGCAGCTGCTGCATATAGACTTTCTCTGGGACCATTTGTAACAGAAACAGAGACTTTAACTGTTAAAAATCCCATTTTGCACCAAATTCTTCATTTTAAACACTTTTCTTAAGAGAAAACCTTTCCTTTAAGAATTAATTTCTGCTCAAACTGCATTTTTTGAGGTCAAACATGCGGCAGCTGCCGTCTAAAGCTTCTGTTTTTTTTGTTTTTTTAATTCATCAGACAGCCAAAAAGCTTCAAAATAGATCATAAGCCTGGACTCGACCAGGCTGGGCCGAATGGGAGTTTGCTCCTTTTTCCTTTTTCTACATCCCGTCACCAGAGTCAGCGTAATACTGATAGACGCCATTTCTGCTGATAATAATTGTAAGTATAATCTTACAAATTACTTTACACACAATATACTATACATGAAGTCTCGACTAAATAGATTATGCGTTAATAATTGGCACATTTATTTAATGAGAGCTAAGACACAAAACGTATAGCTGTCGCGTACAGTAAATACAGCACTAGAACTACTATGACTGAGTTATTTAGCTGTCCGTTGACTTAGTGTGAAATGCCTATATCTACGTTTGTTTTGTATTATATATGAGCTCTAGAGGAGGCAATGACAAATAGCATTCGCATGATGGCAGGTTCTGCAAAAACCAAAGACTCAACAGTTAAAATCGTGAAATTGTGAAAAACAGTCAGACATGTTCTCATCTTAGGGCATCCTTCTTTATGAGTATTTAATGGTAGGACTGGTAAATGAGGGGATAAAGAAGCAGGTAGGAGCTTGTGGAAGATAAAGAGCATCTTCCTGTGCAGACCACCCAAACCCTCCACACACAGAAGCCCTGAAACAGGCAAACTAGTGAAGGCCCCTATTGGAAGATTTGAGTCCGATTTGTATCATATCAGTTGGACCTGGAAGTGAAAGCTGTGTCTGGGTGTGACTGGTTCCCAGCACAGCAGCTGAAACACAGTGGAGAGGCCATAGAGTTATGCTGTCAGTCCCTTTGGTGTAAGCGATTGTCCCTCCTTCATAAAGTTCTCTTTTTTGCTTCCCCTCTCCAGGTGAGGAGCATCACACTACGGTGCTGATACCACTGTGTTTGGGTTTGTGCCCGCCATGTGCCTGGCCCGGCTGCTGGCTGTGGTGTTGAGGGTGCGGGGCATGGTGGGGGTGCTGGGTGTAGTGGCCATGCTGTGAGTGGTGGTGCGCATGTGAGGAGTAGGCTGGGTGCTGGTGGTACTGCGTGTGGGGAGGCGGGTGATAGTGGTGGTGGTGGTGATAAGGTGGGGGGTTTTGAGGGACCTGGCAGTACTGAGGGTGCGGGCCGTGTAGCTGGGCCTGCACCGTGTGCACCGCCTGCGCCGTGTGGTGCAGGTTGGTCGGGTGGGGCTTGTGTGATATGAGGGTGGGGTGGCCTGGTGGTGGCAGAGGGGGCTGGCTCTGAGACGATGGCTTTCCCCGCTTGCTGCCAAAGAGTGACCCGAGGATCGAGGTCGATGCTGAGTTGGGGATGGAGGGATGGCCGCGGGAAGAGCCCTCATGTGCCGTGGTGGGTCTCCGACGTGTGTGCGGACTGCTAATGATGGACCCCTGAAGGAGGAAAATATAAACAATTAAATATACTACAGCTATGAAGCATTACTAGAACTATAGTGCCCTGCAAGTATTCAGACCCGTTGAACATTTTTACATTTTGTCAGATGACAACCACAAACCAAGTGTATAACTGGGAAGTGAAAGGGAATGGATATAGAGTTTTTAAAATTGTTCCCAAATACAATCTGAGAGGTGTGGTGTGGATTTATATTCTTCCTGAGTGAACACTGCAATTACAGTTGAAAGTCTTTAGAAATGTGGGTCTACCAGCTTAGCAAATCTAGAAACTAGATGTTTTCTTCATTCTTATTTGTAAAACACCTTAAGATCCATGAGATTGGATTTGAGATAATCTGTGAACATATGCTAACATATACATATATGTTGACCTAAACCATTCCATTGTAGCTCTGCCTCTATGTTTAGTGTCATCGTCCAGCTGGAAGATAAACCTCCACCCTGGTCTCAAGTACTTTGGCTCCAAAAGTAATCTTTTCCCAAGACTTTCCTGTCTTTAACTTCTTCTATCTTTCCTTCTCCTCTGACTAGCTTCCCTGTCCCTGCCAAAGAAAAGCATCCCCACAGCATGAAGCTGCCTTTAACAAGTTGAACTGTGGAGACAGCATGTGCAGTGTTGGTTTTCTGCTACACATGGTGTTTTGCATGTAAGACCAATATGTAAGATTTTGGTTACATTTGAACCGAGCGACCATGAACAAACCATGGCATTCTTGGGGTCACTGTTCCATTAAGGCCAGACTTGTAAAGTGCACCACTAATAGCTGTCCTGTCGACAGATTGTTCCAACTGAGATGATCATCTATGTAGCTCCTCCAGAAATACAACGGGCCTCTTGGCTGCGTCTCTAAAGTTTAAATGCTCTCCTTGCCCTCCTTGTCTTGATAGGTTTGCAGTGGTGTTATACTCTTTCCATTTTCAGATGATGGATAGAACAGTGCTCCATATCTCAAAACTTGAGATATTGTTTTGTAACCTGACTCTGGTTTAGACTTCTCAACTACTTTACCCCTTTCTGGTTTGTTCCTTGGTCTTCATGATGCTGCTTGTTCACTAATGTTCTCTAACTAACCTCCTCACAGCTGAATTTATGCTGAGGTCAAATTACAAATAAACTACTCCATGGGTGTGTTCTGAAGGGAGTTACATTGGATATTATTTAAGGGATAAATATTAACGAATGCCACACTTTTCATTTCTTCATCTGTAAAATTTGTTTAAAACCTTATTTTTTTTCCTTTCATTTCACAATTATGCACTACTTTGTGTCTTTCACATGAAATCCCAATAATATACATAAGCGAATGTGGTTGTAACATGTGAAAAAGTTTAAGGGGTATAAATACTTTTGTGAGACTGATTTAAAGTTTTCTTTTTTAAGATAAAGAAGTAGCAAAATGTTATATAGCATGCAAATGAGAAACTAAAAATGTCATGATAGGCAGCAGCAGGAATATTTCAGCTTTCATGACATAAAGGAACCCATTTTCAGAGAAGCTCTCCTTATAGAAAAAGAAATAATCTTGAGAAAGAAAAGCTGTAATCATAAATACAAGAATAAATATTCCAAAGAGAAAAATCTTGTGTGTGCCAAATTCTCTAAAAGTCACACATGCAACTTAGTATTATTAATGAAGGCACAGTTTCCACATGCAGAGGGTGTGACAGGCAAACTTATCATTCATACATTAGCATTCAGCTAGAAGTCAGATGGTGGGAGGAACTGAGCACTTGTGTGCAGACTTCCCAACAGGGTTGGGCACTCTGCCTCCTGTTTTGGGTCCAAAACTGATCAATAGGTACAAAAAACTAATTTTCTTCTTTGCCATGCTTCATCTAAGACTGAGGAAACAGCGTTTGCACTGTAAGATTTCCAGGATTCTACATTTTGACTCATGAATACATGAAATGGGTGCAAAATGAATGAATGAAATCCACATCTTTACATCTTTTAATCTGTGTGAAGCCCATGGCTTATTATGAAGGCTACACCCCTCCCTGAACCTTACAGCATCTAAGAAAAGTTTTGGATAAGAGGAAAAAATAAAAGACAGACCCAGACAGGGAGAGGGGCTGCAGGAAATGAAGAGTTTCCTAGTGTCTTTCAGAGCTACCACCCTGCCAAAGAGAAAAACCAAATGAAAACCGCTGGGATGTGACTGAATGAAAGACAGAGACAGGCGACAAGGGAAGAAGGGGAAGGGATCAGAGGAGGCATTAGTGGGAGTCATGCTTGTTTGAGGATAGAGTGTATATTGGTCATATAGCATGACCAAAACAGGAGATCTCTGGCTTCCATAAAAAAGAAGAGGGGAGACAAGCAACCCATGCATGCACACTAACTGAGGCAAGCAGGTTATAAGGCATCCCATCAAGAAAAATAAATGATCCAAACACATGGACTGGAGTCTATGAAGCAAAGGAGGTGTAAGACCAAAAAAATAAATGGAGTGTTTCACAGTGCACATCATCACAGAGAAAGAGGAGCTCGGATACCAGCTGCTTCCAACTTACTTCCATATTGCTGTCTAGTGATCCTGCACTGCTGCGACGCCCCCGCTTGCCTGCCCGAGACATGCAATACCAGAGATTAGAGATCGACAGCACTTCCTGGATCGACTACAGACGTTTCGGCCGCCCAAAATCATAGGGGGGAGTGGGGGGCGGCGCAGTTGATTGTGACGGTGAGTAAGGTCCAAAGACGAGAGATAGAGGGAGGATGGACAGAGGGACGTTCAGGTCTGAGAGGAGGTGGTGGGGAGGTGGAGCTTTAGTTTTCTTTACTCTGAAGTCAAACTGGGAATCAGTAAAAAAAAAAAAAAAAACAGCTGGACCAGCTGGATTTTGTATTATGTTTAAGCTCTAAATTTAGTTTGCATGAGGAGATTCGCAGTTCTAAGGTAATTTCTAAATCCTGTCACAGGGTTCATAGCGGAGCAAAATTTCCAAGAGATTTTTCTCTTGAGTAAATTGAGACAACTTATTCTTAAAGCTCAGGGACGGCAAAAAAATTAAAAAAAAATTATTAAAGCCAGTCTCAGCGAGAGTCACAAAGCAGGAAACAGATCAGAAGCAAAACTGTGGCTGGTGCACATTCAATATGCGGGCATACCCAGGTCTGAGGTTAAAACTTTAGGGCCCACTCAGCCAGTGATATATGACCAATAATTACACATAAAGAGGAAAATACCTGATGTGTATGGACAGTAAAATACATTTGAAATGGAGTATGGGGAAAAAAGGAAAACAAACAAAAATGATCCCACTAACATGCCACATCCTGCACAGAAAAAACACAGGAGACAGGAGGGCAAAGGGAAGTCTATGGACTATCTGACCTGGTGTTTCCCACTGAGGGTCGATCAATACAACAAGAAATCTTATATTCAAAACTGTGAGGCAGACCCCTAACTGGATTTCATCATGTTATCAAGTTAATCACTTGATAACTTCACATAGCTGTTGTTTGTAATAAATGACATGGATTCCTGCTTCTGAAGCAGTTATACACACTGACATATGTGAATTTGGGGTGATTTTTAATGCAAAGACTATCTTTATCTTGTTACTGCTCAGACAGGTGAAAGGAGACAGCATGGGACTTCTGAGTAAAACATAATGTGCTTGTGTTAAATGTCTTTGGATAAAAACAAACTAAGGAATGCAAAAATGCTTGGGAACAAAAAATAAGCAATTATAAGAATGGTAAGATGTTTAGAAAGAAATGTATTCAAATAAAAAGGAGTGAGAACTGCCCAACTGTTTCCTTATTTATGAGGAATAAGCGTTAAAAAGCTGCATTGGTAAACCTTTCCTTAAACAGGCCATGAAGTCCCTCTGAAACACAGTGCTGGAAAAACATTTGTACCATTTGAACTTTGCCACATTTTGTCAGGTATTGTATTAGGATTTTATGTGATACACCAACACAAAGTAGAGAATAATTGTAAAGTGGTGGGAAAATTGTACTTGACTTTATTTATTTACATTTTTACATTTTTATTCAGCCTCACTAAGTACGTACTTCGTGTTCTTAGACCAACCTTTTACTTCAATTACAGCTGCAAGTCTTTTCAGGCATCTCTCTACCAGCTTCGCACGTATAGAGTGGGATACTTTTGTCCATTGTTCTCTGGAAAAAAGGCTCATTGAGATTTGATGGAAACCATTAGTAAACACAGAGCCTTAGATCTCCAACTGGATTTAGATCTAACCTTGACTGGGCCATTATAACACATGATTCTATAGTGACCTAAATTATTCCATTGCTTGCTCTAGTTAAGGCCATACTGGTGAATGCTGAACCTCTGCCTTGGTCTCGATTCTTTTACAGATATTTTTCCAGCACTGCCTTGTACGTAGCTCCATCCATCTTCTCATTAGCTCTGGCAAACTCAGCTGTCCCTGGGAAGCAATACCATCTCCACAGCATGATGCTGCTGCCACTGTTGTTCTTTAACACTAGGGATGGTGTGTTCAGGATAATGATTTGTTCAGGATAAGTAGTTTTTCCCCACATGTTTTGCATATAGGTCAAAAACTTGAATTTTGGCCTCAGTTGACCAGAGAACCTTCTTTCACCGATTTGCTGTGTCCCTTATAAGGCGTATTGCAAACTGCAAACAGTTTTTTGCAACCAACGACAGATTCTCCCAGTGACCTGCGGATCTCTGCAGCTTCCCCAGAGCAACATGAATCTCACTTATGAATACTCTCTTTTCCCTAAAAGATTAGGTGGACAATTAACTGAACGATGCACCATGGGATGTTTTAAGGTTGGCATATTGTTTTATAACTTAACCTGGGTTTAAATTTCTTCTCAACTTTATCTCTGAGTCTGCTGTGTTTCTTGGTCTTCGTGATGCTGTTTGTTCTCTAACAAATCTCTGAGGCCTTCACAGAACAGCTGGATTTAAACTTAGATACAATTTAAAAAAATTCTAAAAAATGCGGCGAAATTCTATATGGAGACCAAGCTCCAGCAAAACAATATCAGAGATGTGTGGACAAGGATGAAGAAGATCACGGGCTTCAGGCAGAGGGATGATCGGACCGATGAAGGTCTGAACAGAGCCAATGAACTGAACACATTCTTCAATAGGTTCAGTTCAGAAACAAGCTTCGCATCCTCCTCTCCTGCTCACAGCCAAACAGACACCCCACCTTCCTTTGACACACAGGACCCACAGCTGTCCAGTAACACCTCACATTTTTTATCTTTCACCTCAGCCCTAGACCCTTCTGCTTCTACATGTTTGTCTTCAACCATATCAGAAGATGCTGATGCTTCCTTTGCTTCCCCCTTCCACCTGTGTATCTCAAGAAGTTAGGTGAAGAGACAACTGGAGAGACTGAATCGGAATAAGGCTGCAGGTCAGGTCCACATGGTGTCAGCCCTAGAGTCCTGAAGGCCTGTGCAGAGCAGCTCTGTGGGATTCTGCAGCACCTCTTCAACCTTAGCCTGGCCCAGAAGAAGGTTCCGGTGTTGTGGAAGACCTCCTGTCTTGTTCCAGTACCAAAGAAAACTCACCCATCAGTCCTCAATGACTATAGACCTGTTGCCCTGACATCCCACATCATGAAGGTCCTAGAGAGACTCCTGTTGGCCCACCTGAGTAAGCAAACAGTAAACCATCAGGACCCCCTTCAGTTTGCTTATCGCTGTGGAGTTGGAGTTGAAGATGCCATCATACACCTGCTTCAACAAACCCACTGTCATCTGGACAAAGCCAGCAGCACTGTGAGGATCATGTTCTTTGATTTCTCCAGTGCATTTAATACAATCCAACCTGATTTGCTTTGTCAGAAACTCCAGAAGACTCAGGTGGAGGCCTCAACAATCTCCTGGATCAAAGACTACCTGACAAACAGACCACAGTTTGTGAGACTGAAGGGTTGTGAGTCTAACCAGGTAGTCAGCAGCACAGGAGCACCACAGGGGACTGTACTCTCACCATTCCTTTTCACTCTGTACACCTCAGACTTCCAGTACAAGATAGACTCCTGTCATCTGCAGAAATACTCGGATGATTCTGCAGTCGTGGGGTGGATCAAAGATGGACAAGAAGCTGAGTACAGGAAGGTGGTGGACCGCTTTGTGGCATGGTGTGGAAACAATCATCTCATTTTGAACGTGACTAAAACAAAGGAGATGATTGTAGATTTTAAGAGAAACAGGAATAAGTCAAAAACTATTTCTATCACGGGAGAAGAAGTGGAGGTGGTGGAGGAGTATAAATACCTCGGTGTTCACCTGGACAACAGACTAGAGTGGAGATGCAACTGTGAAGCCATCTACAAGAAGGGACAGAGCAGACTGTACTTCTTGAGGAAGCTTAGGTCCTTTGGTGTTTGCAGCAAGATGCTGCATATCTTCTATTAAGTCTGTTGTGGAGAGTGTGATCTCTTCTACCATCATCTGCTGGGGAAGCAGCATCAGAGCCAGGGACTTAAAAAAGCTCAACAAGTTGATAAAAAAGGCTGGCTCTGTTCTGGGGACTCCTCTGGAACCTCTGGAGATCATTGTGCAAAGAAGGATTCTTCATAAATGAAGAACATTATGGAGAACCCTGAGCATCCTCTTCATGAGACTGTCCTACAACAACAGAGTGTCTTCAGTCAGAGGCTTCTTCAGATCTGCTGTAAGACGGAGCGCTACAGGAGATCCTTCCTGCCCACAGCCATCAGCATCTACAACGGCTCTTTGAAGAAACCTTCATAATATGAGCAACAACCAGATTTAATTTCCCTTTGGGATTAATAGTGTTTTTGAATTTGAATTTCTCAGAGCTGGACCCCTTTTATTTTAATTTGGTGACTTCGGACGACAATTGGTAGCATTGGTTTCACATAGGGTTATCAGAGTCAAGGGGGCTGAATAGAAATATAGATGTTTCAGATTTTTATTTATTTAAATTGGAAAAAAATACAACAGTTTTCTTTCCGTTAAATATGCACAACTTTGTGATTGTCTATCATTAAAAATTCAAATAAAATGTACTGAAAGTTCTGGTTGTAACCTGACAAATAGGGAACAAGTTCAAATGATATGAATTCCTTTGGAAGACACTGTATTCCCTGAAAAAGCTTCTAAACCAAACCATCAAATCCCGAGTGAGGTAATGGATTTGGAACGAGAAAAACTTCAAAATGTATGTATGGTGCAGTGACAACATTTTGCTATTTTTATCCTCTTAAACGTCTCGACAGAGAGGAGAATTAAAAAAAGTAAAAATTCTTTCTTTCCTTGCAAAAACCAGCTGACAAATCACAAGCATCATGTTTTGGCTCTACCTGCTTCTGAGAGGTCCCGCAGGGAGCTGCTGAGGGCGCTCCTCTTCAGACCCTCACCCATGGCGTAACTGTCATCCAGACTGGCGCGGTTCATGCCCCCATTGCCGGCTTCCTTCTTCAGGCCAGAGCTTTGCGACATGCTGGGCCTCACCACCCCCTTCTGCTTCTCCAGCTCGGCTGTGGAAACGAACCATGGAGACACTGGGGTTAGTGACCAGGAATTTACTGACATAAAGACATTTTATCATCCTGCGCTTTATTGTAAAACCACCTCTGCATGTCCAGAATATTCTGAGCCATGCCGTGAGCTCTTGTAATTTACTCTTATTAACTGGAGCAGCTGAATAATAGGTCCCTGCCTTGATTATGTTTAATTAGCCAGAGAAAGAGATGGGGGTATCGGAGGGGCAAAATAGTCAGCTCACACTCTATTCTGTATTTCTCCATTTCCTGGACCTCTGCAATTGACTCTCGCAGGTCGTCTGTGAACTTCTTGCGGTCCTGGGGGTTGGGTGCGTTAAAGTTGATGAGCACTTTTATGTCTGCACCTGGTATTGCTGATGTAAGTCTAATTCCATTTGGGTAATCTGAAAAATGAGAGGAAAAGCAATTTACAAAGCTTTCAGTTCAATAATATGTGTGAGTTTTTCCAAAGTTAGGAAGGTCTGAATAATATAATGGCTTCATCACCCTATGTGATGTAAACATAGGAAACACTTACACTGATTTTCAAACAGCATCACTTGCATCCCGTACAGAGAGAAGGACTGTCGGAAGCTGTATGTAACCGAATTTTTCTTCTTCTGGAAAATCTTTGTTACCTAAAATCACAAAGAGATTGTTTTAAGGGCCTGGGCTGGAAGAGTGAGAAAGAGCAAAGAGGGAGAGGGGAAGAGCCAAGGGCTTTTACCACTAGGAGGTCATTGAACAGGAAGATCTCCCGCTGATGCAGACCCAACTTCTGAGGCTTGTTGGGGTCTGGCACTTCAAACAGGCGACAGTAACACACCAAACGGCGATGGGGCAGCGACAGCACCTACATAGCAAAAAAAAAAAAAAAAATACCCACAAACACTTTAGAGGGTATTTTTGCCTCAGTCCACAGAATAACAGGGAACAGAAGCATGGATAAGTCAAAATCAGTTATTAAGATAAATAGACTACTTACACAACCCAGACCATGGTGGAGGGATCCAATCTAAGCAGAGGACAGAAAATGTCATATACTGTAGTTACTTCTCAGTTATTGTTAAAATAAAATACAACCTTTTTTTTTTTAATTCCCTTCCATAAAACAGTCTTGGACCTTAATATTATGATGATAAATACCTAGATGGGTTTCCAAGATTATCTTTCAAATTTGCAGCTAGGTGAAAGGGCCGTGTTTGTTTTTAACAATATTTTCATTTAATTCTCTTTGTTGTATTTGAGCACAAATAAAACAGCTCTGGCCCTGACAGAACCAGAAAGGAGTAATAGTGAAATGCCAAACACTATTAGAAGACACAACCCCCAGTTAAACTAATCAGCCAAAAGTAAAAGTAAAGCAAAATAACATGAAAATGTATAAAAATCACAGTATAAACATACAGGCAGAAAAACTATAATAAATATTACACCCATTTAGTTCCTAGTAAGGCACCTAGACTCAATGGAAAGTGTTGCACGTAGAGTGAAAAAGGCATGAAACATACTCAGGGGTCATGTTTTGATGCAGTTAATGATTTCTATTAGAGCAGAAGAATTATATTGAAACACTTCACTTAAATTTGTTATGGTCCTCTAAACAATGTGGTACACAGATCTGTTCATAAGTGGTGTTAATGCGCTCCTCAGGACTGAACGAAGGATGTAAACTGTGATTATTTGGGGGCAAACTTACATTTTACATTTCCCCTCAAAAGTAAGAGCTCGAGTATGTGCATGATTTTGGGCATTGTGGGGAACTGATATGAATCATGGAAGCCTTCCTCTTCGCTTTAAACCTAACAATGTAAACAGAAGCCTCATGTGCTAATCAACAAAAGTATTATTCTGAGTTGCTGCAGGCAGGGAGTGTGTTCACAGAGATGAGCAGAGAAAGGAACCTGAACCTTGATGAATTCTATCACTTCTAACTTTTCTCTCTAACCATCAAGAACATATAGCCCACAAAGCTGCACAAATGCAATGAAAAAGCTGTAATGTGTAGCTTTTTAGTAATAATTTTACACTCATTTTGTTTTCTGACAAGTAAAATAGAAAAATATGTGACAGAGCAGTTTTTGGGAGGAATTTGGCCATAATAAAATACAGTCTTGCAAAGAAAGCCAAAAGAAAAACAAAGAACTAAACAGATTTAAATATATTAAGGCAAAGTGTCAAATGTTATAAAATGAAATATGTTCATTTATAACTGTTATCATGATCTACATATTTCAAAGACTATGTGAAAAAGATTAATAAATGGAAAAAAACAAACTATTTCATATCAGGTGTGTGACTTTAGATCAGAATGTTTAGGTGGTGAACTATGAACATGAATAAATTCACTTTTACCCAAGTAGAGTGAACATAGAAAAAAGTTTTGCTCAGCCTCTCTTGCAGGGCTGAAGTGGTTAGTCACAGTTTTACCCTTAACACATGACAGAGACAGAACTAAACGCAGAACAAAGCAGAATAATAGTCCTGCGTTCACTGCTGACAAGATGAAGCTTCGCCAGATCCAAATTTGGAAACAGTTTCAGTTGAATATACAAATAACCTTGGCCTCAGTGTGGGTTAGCACTGCAGTTACCTTTCTCTGAAATCATGTAGTTTCTATAATGCGACAATATGGTGGCGTCTAACCATTTGTTTTATCAGCACTGCTGCACTGGGCGGCACCTCTCAAGGGCTTTGGGTGTGTTAAAATCACCAGCATGAAGGCCTAAACCCGGACATGCCAGTAATTTCACAACTGTAGCCAAAGGCATGCATGACCTTTCTAGACTATTTCTTCATGTTTCCCAAACTCAGTAATTTGAGAACTAGAGCTGCACAGGAAAGTCCAGATTCCATATATAAAACATAATTTTAGATTGTGAGAGTAATTAGGAAACAACTGTTGCATCTGCATGACCACATATGTCCCAAAGACCAATCTCTTCAATGCAGCTAAAAATAGAAACACGAATATATAAACAACCCTATGACCTCAATGGTAAAACAACTGGCATTACTCACTGGTTTCTTTCCGACTATGAGCTTCTCCACCTTCTGCACCTGTGACACATGGTCTTCATTGGTCTTAAGCTCTCGCTTACGAATCCTCTCATAGATACCAACGAGAGTCTCTCTGGGTATGTCCTCTCCATCATCCACACCTGAGAAACACACAAGACCTGAGTTACCACACCAAACATATGCAAAAGGATTTATAAATTTTTTTCAACAAATATTGTGGAAGACATTGTGGGAGACGATCTTAACTCTCTTCCATTAGAAGAAAAAAGCATCCACACTGATATTATACCAAAAGATTACAGATTAATGGTAGGTAAATTAATTGGAAGGAGTTACAGTCACCATCACAGCACATTTATTGGCCTTCATGGTAAAGATGTGCAAAACACTTTAAAATAAATTCAGACCTTGTTGCAGCAGCAAAATCCCACACTGAAATATATTTAAAAATTTGATTTTAGGTATTCAACCAAGGAAAAACCAACTTTAAGCAATAACTGTTATTGGTAAAACATCAGCAAAAAAGTTTAGTTTTTCATTTGTAATTAACATTTTGAGTTGATCCCAGTTTTGGAACTTCTTATGAGTTATTAATGACTTCCTGTCTTCCTGGGGTATAAATAAGCAGTGACAAGGAGACCAATTTCTTTTAGGCACTGACCACCAGGCTGGATGAGAACATATATTTATCCTGTCACTGAGCACAGTTAACAGGATAGTAGGGAAGGTAACAGAAATCTCCAAAGCTCACAATTATGGTCTACACCAAAGAGTTGCATTTTGGCATTTTCAAGTATCCATGATAACTATTAGATGCTAGTCCAGTCCAAAGCAAACCAGTAGATGGGTAGTGAAGCCTGGGAAAGACTTTTCTATTCTACTATCATAAATGTAAACATGAACTCTACTAAATTATGTAGGGATTTTAACTGCTTTGGTCAGATAAGACCAAGACTGAATGTTTTGACAACAAACACCTTCAGGTGGGTCTGGAGTGAAGTAAAAGATGAATATGTGGATAAGTATCTCACTCTTTTCCACAGACCTGAAGAAAGAAAAGGACCCAGGAATAAGAGGAATAATCAAAGATTCCTCCTCTCGGTATGCTCCAACCTTGTGAAATGCTACAGGTGAAGTCTGTAGAAGTGAGAAGACTGAGAAGTGCTTTCCTATTAAAAGGGGTTGGAAAAATTAATAAACATTCTCAAGTGTTTAATATTTTTAAGATTTAAAACGTGAGATTATGCTACTGCAATTTACGGTGATTTAGGGCATGTTACACATTTTAGCAGACGTGCCAAGAAATATAGCCAGTCTTGAACCTCTTAGCCTAATTCACCAGGCCACCTTTAACTGTATGGGAAGAAACTTGTGCCATCAGAAACTGAATTTGAATTGTTCTGACTGAATTTGTATTTGTGTACTTTGAAATGAAACGCATTGGTTTGAAAATGAATTTGACTAAACTGAAACTGAATTTTATGGTTTGAAACTGAATTCATTTGCTTTTAAAATGTATTTCGTTGTATTAAAAATTCAGTTTGACTACTGTCACTTTCAAGTCTGAAATTCAATTTCAGTTCCAAAATTCAGTTTTTTGTGTCACACATCCGGGTCCTTGAGGATGGCCACAGATTAATCAAACACAGATTCATCGATTTACGTTTCACATCAGGTTAAACTTCCTTCACGGCATGTTGAGCTGGAGCAGTGCAGCATTTATGAGTTTGGCGGATGTCAATCACCGAGTCAAATGAGCATCTATAAGAAGCGTCATGTAAACAAATGATGGTCAAACAGCAACACTTATGCAACCTGTAGCTATTAGCTAAACATGCCACATTAGCAGTGTGTGCCGCCGGAGTTACGTCGGTCTGCGTTTCTCTTTCCCTTACCTCAGCGTAACTTCTGTTGCCTAGCAACCGTGTTAGCGTGAAGCGCAGAGCTGTGAAGCCGAACAAATGGTGCCTGAAGGTTAATAACGCTGTCTCTACTGTAAATAACTACATGGTTTTTATTTACCCTTTTACATATTGCTGATGCCTTATAATGCTGTTTTGTTTAAAAATGTTATTGTTTTATGATCTTGTTCATTATTCAGCCATTTAAAATAATAAATATAATAATAAAATATTTTTTGTGTTCATAGATATAAAAATCTAACACTTATTAATATACATTCATGACAAATACCATTTGTTTAATTTATTTGTAAAGCTTTCAACAACTTAAACGCTAACATATTAACTTTAGGAACAAAGTTTAAATCAGTTTATTTGCAGAGCATTATAATAATAATTATTATTATTATAAATAAACCAAACATTAATATTAGATTTAATCTGACTGAATTATATCTGTCTAACTTCCACCCATTGGGGAAACCCAGCGGGAGTTTGAAAACATTGTGCCGGGAGTCAGCTGTTCTCTTGGGGTTTAGCGCACCTCAACCACCCGGTCAGTTGAGAGCTGGCAAGGCGAGCGGCTGCTGGGGCAGCGGACGAACACATCGGTGCAATTAAGCGATATCTTGATAAACTGATCAGATATTTTAGGTTTACACAACTACATTCTTGTCTAAAAACTTCGTTAAAGTTCAGTTGTTTCACAGAATCCAATATATCCAATTTTATTCACAGCTTTTCTCTCTCCTCCGGCCTTTGCTACTTTCGTTTAAACAATCTACTTCTACCTGCAATGAATCATGGGATAGGGTGGGAGACGGAGGATACACCGGACCCATCCTTCAAATCTGGGGATAAGATGGACGCATTTATTGGAACCTTGGAGATTGGACAGCATTCGTCGCCTCATCCAGGACGTTATCAGCCTACAAATGCGTCCTTCAAAAGGGTGCAGTCCTGAATTTGGACACAGCAATAGTGGATGACATCCGTGAATCAGTAAATCTGTGTTTGATTAATCTGTGGCTTCAAGGACCCGGATGTGTGACACAAAAACTGAATTTAGGAGCATAAAGTGAAAGCAATCAAACTGAATTTTCAATACAAAGCAAAGCAATTTTCAAAGAAAACTAATTCAGTTTTAAACCATTATATTCAGTTTCAGTTTAGTGAAATTCATTTTCAAACCAATTCAATTCAGTTTATTTATATAGTGACAATTCACAACACATGTCGTCTCAAGGCACTTCACAACAGGTACATACATGCCAATAAATACTAACAATTGAACAGTGCAGTCGGAGTTAGCTTTTTATTCAAATTGGATAAAAAGTTTTTCTATCTAAAGAAACCCAGCAGATTGCATCCAGTCAGTGACTTGCAGCATTCACTCCTCCTGGATGAGCATGTAGAGACAGTGGAGTCAGTGGCGTTGACTTTGCAGCAATCCCTCATACTGAGCATGCATGTAGCGACCAATGCATTTTATTTCAAATTACACAAATACAGATTCAGTCTGAGGAATTCAAATTCGGTTTCTGATGGCACAAGTTTCTTCCCATATAACTGCCATTTCCCAAAAATCAAAGGGAGCTATGATGCAGAGGAGAACTGCAATGCTAAAACAATAGTAGGAACCAAATGTAACATCAGTTCTAGTAAACTTTCTCTGAACTCTGAATTTTCCAGTATTGTCATCATAGACACTTAACTATTGCAGCAGGACAGTGATGACTCCAATGTTCCACCCCTGGGAGAAACATGCGAGCACATCTATATTTCTTTACCAGCCTGGTGGAGCGGCTTCTTTTCTGAACAGATCTATTATTGGCCAAAGTCTGCTTTTAATGAGAGGAGGGGCAGCAGAACTTTAGCTTCCTGTAAGGTAGTTTTTCCTTGTGGTTTTCTCCAAATTATTTTAAGTTTCATTTAAGAAGAGGACAGTAAGAAATATAGCCAAACCTTTTAGCTCAATTACAAGAATTAAGTTTTGTAAAATACACGGACAAAATGTCAAAAAATACTTGATTGTATAATAATAAACATTATTATTTATTGCTCATACCTCTTAAATTCTTGATGAAGTCTTCCAGTTTCATTTTCCTCTCTGGCTTGACGTTTGGGCTGTACATGTCAGTGTTAAGAAGGATGATGGCGAAGGCCAGGATGAAGATGGTGTCAGGGTTCCTGAACTGTCGCACCACCGTGGGGTTACAGATGCAGTACCGCTGGCTAAAGATGTAAAAGCATATCAGTTCACAAACCGTGTTCAGACAACAACGCACACAAACACACAGATCAGATGCCTTTAATGATGGGGAAATATTTTCAACACTGTTCGAGGAAAGCAGAAGTAATGCTGAAAAAGGTTCTCTTCATGTACCAAAATGTTTATAAACAATAGAGGAATAAGGTAGATTTATATTATTTTATTCAGCTGTGAATATAAACATTAAAATGACAGTTTCTAGTGTTTTACTTTTATTGGTTTGAACATCAGAATTGAAACATCATTGTGAGCTTTACTAGTGGTTTGTTATATATTTTTAAGAGTCAAGCGGTAGCTTTAGTCTAACCTGAAAGCTTCAATGAGCCGCTCCACCTTCTGAGCTTCCCCTTGGACACGGATGTGGTTCTGAAACTTCCTGAGGGCCTCATCTAGCTCCATGCCCTGGAAGTCCATTTCATCTACCACACAGCTGGTACATGAGGAGAGAGGACGGACATAAAAAAGGAAAGTTATTCATAAACACAGAAAGCTGTTGTTTTAAGAAAATACATTTTTAACAGTGTTTAAGAGTATTAAGAGTATCAAATTTAAACATCTAAAATTCTATTTTAGAGACAGAAAACCTGGAAAATTCTTAATAGTATGAATAATAAATAAATCACACTAGGCCTTTCCATTGTTTTTCAAACCGGATAAATTATTTAAAAAAATTATACCGAAGCACTTGCCCATGGATTATATTACGATTGGAATCTTGTATTTAAAGAAAGGACCAACACAAAGCAGAGGGACGAAGATAATACACCAGTTCGTGCCCAGGCTACTACAGATAGGTCTAGCGGGAAGTTAACAGCCAGACCAACAACGCAGCTTGTTGGTGAGCATAAATTAATCAGATAAGAACAGGTATTCTTACCTGATTAATTCGGGGCAAAATCGTTTTTTGTGTCCTCTGTTATTACAACACATCTGCTGATGTCCACTGATCATTTTATTAAATAAATCAACCACTTTCCACGAACCTCTTATGCCTAATTACAAACAAAGATTAGCTCTAGCAGAATCAATTCTTATCAGACCCAAATGAAGGAAAGAACATTTGACTGGAGATGCTGTTTGTATTATAATAATTTTCCAACCATCATATTTTTAGCATTTCCCTAAAGTGACCTTAAACAACATGTTTTTATGGGGAAACTACCTGCAAACAGACTTACTGGGTTTGAGTGGTGTAACATTTTGACAGCTATATTACTGTAGTGTAGTATACCCTCAGGAATAAAACACAGATTTGTTTTGCGGAAAAAAGTAAGACGGGCACAAGCACTGCATGCTCTCAAATATAAAGTTTGGGGTGACACACTGTTTTTGTGAAGAACTGGAAGCATTCATGCTCATGCACATTAGAGTAAAAGTACTGGTCAACACTGAAGCAGAAATTGCAAAGTCTACCTGGATGATCCCAGATTCTATTGAATTAGATTTTTTTCCTCCCACTCAACCATTTGGCACTGTTATGAATTACAAACAGACTGGGATTATTATAGAACACATTTAAATTCCTGGGCGGATTGCTGATTTGTTAGGTCTCCAAGCTACTGCTCTCAGTCAACATTTCTCTAGACTTCCTCCTCACAGAATAAATGACACAACGTAAATGTGACTTCCTCATTCATGGCTACTTTGGGCTCCATTCTCGGCAGCCTTGTCCTCAGGCATGGACATGAATGTAAGTATCATAAGCTACAAACCTGAACACACCTGAAAAAGTTGTTGTCAAAATGGTTATATAGTGTATGGTCTTTAAGCTACTAAACATTTAGGTACAATCAAGTCCACTTGTTAGCATAAAACAACTAATACTATAGTTACATACAAAAACACATACATACATAAATACAATCAGTTCCTTCAGTTTAATTTAGTGGTAGAATTGTTCAGAAACGGGAATAAAAGAAAACCCTACTTACTCCAAAACATCTCTGTTGAACTGTTTCTGTCGATTGCCCAGAAATTCTCCAATCATCTGCCTACTGAGCCCCTTCCTTTGAAGTAGGAAGTGGGCAACACCGACTGGTGTGTCAGGGATGAATCCCCGCTCTGTCAAGTACTGGATGCCCTTCTCGGGTTTCCTGAAATTTCAACATGCAACCGGATGTTACAATTTTAATCCCATTTGGAGAGAATGATCTGTTCCTGCTTGAGCTCTCTGAACACTCCTATTGAAGAGTTCTTGAGGCGGACTAGTTGTTAATTTTGCCATACAAGCATTACATCATTGAGATGAGCAAAATTATGCATTTAGTTTTAATTGCTCATTGAGTTCTCATTATCAGTTGGGTAATAGCAAAATATTCACAAGGCTTAAAATCTAAATACAATTTGTTCAAACTTCTAATCAGCAATATGTCTGTAATTTAACGGTCAGTTAGGGTTAGTTTTATTTCTAACAACTAACCAATATTTACCTCACTCAGGAAAACAAAAACAATCTCCTGCATCCAGTTGATATCCTCAACTGGACACAGTTTATGGAGCGAGAGAGGGCACAGCTTTTGAAAAGGTTTTTGAGTAGTCTATTTTCTTGGTACTCACAGGTAAAAGTCAAGCAGCTGCTCTATCACAGCTGAGTACCTACTTGTTGAAAAGATTGAGGCCAATGCGGTAGTGTCTCTTGCGGATAACATCATTGCTGAAGATTGGTGAGTCCCAGCTGTTTCGAGTCTCTTTATGGTAGGTCTGCTTACTTAGCGTCTGTTCTCGCAGGCTGTCCCTCGATGAGGACTCGGAGCTGCAGTTTATAGTGTCATTTGAGTTAGATGTGCTATTGATACTGTCGTTGTCCCCATCTGAGAAGTCTGATTCAGACTTGCTCTGTCGGTTTGCTGAGCCATTGATGGCCAGATGGCTTTCTAGCTGCCGGTGGCGGTGGCGCAGAGGCGCATCATCGTCACGGGAGGGGGCTCGTGGCGGTGGTCCGTGGGAAATGTGCTTGGGACTTGCCTGGGACGATGTCACGATGTGGCCGTGAGGTTCGTATGCAGGCGGTCGTTTGACAGAGCTGCGGTCAGAGCGGTCACTGAGCTCCGCTGAACTGTCACTGGGAGGTTCTATGGTCAAAAGAGGGAGATGGTCCATTCTAAGACGCTGTTCTTGGCACTCTAGAGAAGGAGTGCTGCGGCAGCTTGTGTCTGTGTCACGACCCTCATCTTTAGACTCAATAGGCCAGTACTCTTGGGAGGAGTTTACTGACTGCAGACGTAAGTCTGATTCTGTACTGGACGGCTGGTCTCCTGACCTCAGAGCAGCAGAGTGGGACATGTCATCCTCATCGATGAACAATGTTACGTCACTATACGATGCAACAGTTTCATCGTGTATCCGTCCAGCTGGCCTGCGGTGGGACTTCACCTGATAGGGTACTTCCCCCTGCACCTTGGAGCAGCCCACAGACTCAGGGTCAGGACCCTCATCCCCCTGAAGGCTGCGACAATTCAGCGCGTCATCTATGGACTCTGCCAGAGACTTAACCTGTCTGGAGAAGGCATCCTCCAGCTCCGTGATGGCATCTGTCAGGTCAGCCTGTGGCGCCGGGTGAGAGGTCATGTTTGCCTGCTGGTGGACTTCCACGTCCCCACGTTCAGACTGCACCATGGACAGAGGGGTGCCATCCTCTGTCATGGATACCTGCCTCCCTTCAAAGTATGAGCTGTGCACTTTCTCAGGGCCCTCAAAGGAAAGCTGCATCCTCATGTTAGAGAGAACAATGCGCCTGGACATACGGTTCTCTGACATAGAACTCCTGAGACGTTCAAAGTTCTTGTTCATCTGATACTGTCTGAAGGCTGTCTGGATGGTGCGAGCTGCATGCCGAGTTATGAACCTTCCACCATATTTACGCTCCAGCATTTCCACCTAGGTAAAGGAGGGAGGAAATTAACGGTAAATCTGTACCACCACCTGAGCACTATAACAATTGGGTAGGCATAAGCTTGAATCTATTGCAAATTTTTCCCCTAATCAACATGTTTGAAAATTAAAATAGAGACTAATGTCTAAGCACTCACAAGTATTAATTATTAGTATTAATTATAATAACATGTCCCTCAGAAAATTATACTTAACCACACATTTTTTTGTAGCCATCAGCAAGTCTCCTGGCATAATCCTGTCTGGATATTTAACCACTGGTTGTATCAGAAATGATACAGAGGTACTTTAAATTGGTTTAATCAAAGTCTGTAAATTTTCATTAAGGTTGTATTTGGGGCTTCTTAAGGGCAATTACAGGCTTTTTTCATCCATTCAAAACCAGTTTTAGTGTTTGATTATTCACTGTTATATTGGAAAACACAATACTATACAAATGTCAACTATCTAACCCAAACATTCACCCTCTAAAAAACAAAGTTGGTTAGGATGCTCAGGAACAACCCAAGAACCACCAGAAAAGCTCAAACCTGTCAATGAACTGAAAACCAATGGAACACTAATGTATCTGTAAACAGTTAATTGAGTTTTCTATTACCATGGCCAGAGGGAATACCAACTAAGAAATTACCCTGTGCTCCAAAACAGGCTCAAGGTGAAGCTTTCAAACCAAAATACACAGAAGTAACTATCAGATAGTGGTGGAGGCACCATTAAGCTGATGAGCTGGTTTGCTACCGGATGTACTAGTGGAGTTTAAAAGGTGGATGGAGTAGTAAAGGACGAGGACTCCATCCCGGTTCTTTGTCAACCCCTCGACTCAAAACCTTGAAGGTTAAGGTTTGGACACAACAATGATCTCTAGGACACATCAAAACCACTTTTGGAATGAATAGTGAAGGCTAACATTAAGCTCCTGGAATGGGCCGCACCTCAGTGTTATTTAAAATCTGAACTATGTGTAAAAGCCAGGTCCTCACCAGAAATTTAAATAAAGTCAGTTTTGCCAAGAAGAGTGGTCAAATACCAAGCCAGAACTATGCCAGAAGCTTGTCAATGCACCCAATTCTTGTGTCTTTTCACCCGCGCTGTATTTATTATTTTAAGCTACAGATGATACAGCCGATATGTTTCTTCCAGTTGTCAAAGCGCATTATCAGCATCATACATTATTTGACAAAGTTGGTTTTCTGGTAAATCCAAAACAATTTTTACAGCAAAGAATTACTTAAACTTGACAAGGCAAATCTTTTTAGATTACTTTTAGGGATACCTGTTTATCCTGGAGGTCAGCGGAGAGCTCATAGCTCTCAGAGAGCGAACGAGACCGCTTGATGGCCTCCTCCTCAGCCTGCTTGCGGAGGATGGACTGAGAGTGCTGGAGTTTGGGCCGACGAGGCCTCTGCGGCCCGGGTTGGACCCCGTGGCTGTAAAGTGGGCCGTCAAATCGGTCGGGGTTGATAGCCGAGCCGTGAGTTACAGGACCCTGGACGTAGCTGGCTCTGCCGTCCAAGGAAGGACCGCTCTCACCGGGGCGTCCATCTCCTTCCACACTGCAATCAGAACAAAGGGATAGAAAGACATTTCAAAAGGAGTGACAGTGAAAGGCTAAAATTATTAAGAACAGATAATGACAGCCGAAGGTAGGATGACTCAAGGGACTTGTGATAAGTTGCTTCAAATAAGGTACTGAAACCAGCACTTGTATTTTCACAAGATAAACGTGAAAATGAATACAACAGCTTTTCTGACATCCTGGCTTCTAAAGTCTAATGAAATGAAGTACAACCCGACGTTTGTTAAGTCAGAAGCTGTTTGATACAGTTGTACATGTCAGTATGCATTATTACTTAAAATAACATAAAACCTTTGCAATGTTTCATTCAGAAAACACAAGTGCCATGTAAATACACTCTTAAAATGAAACATTTGTTTCTCAGAGACCTCCTTTTTTACTTACACAGTCTTGTGCTCTGAAGACCTACGAGAAGACTGCTTATTGCGAAAAGACCGTCTGTTTTCAAAAAAATGCCAACTCTTCCTCCATATCTTGTCCACCATTCTTTCAGTCAAGTAAAGTCCAGAGTACACAGGCTCCTCCAGGAAACCACAGTTTATGCAAAGTTAAAGCCCAATCAGTGACCAGTAGGGAATTACATCATGTTTGCAGGAGTGACGACACACGGTTCCAGTTCACGCTACAAAGTCCAGTTAAGAAAAGGACAGAGTAAATATAGCCTTTAGAGATCCCTTAAACAAGTTGCGATGTACCTGAATGAGGTACCGATCTGCTCAATCAATCCCACCATACCAATATTCTTTCTGTTCCACGGTATGGTCTGCTCACGGTTGACGCATGCCCAACTGTGTTTGAGCTGTAACTTGGCACACCCATACAGTGTACACAATCCACTTCCTGCATTAGAGGGCCCTGAAATGAACATTCAGCAACAGCGTCAGCCTATCAAACAGGAGAAACCAGCGTCGAGTAAAAAAAAGAGGAAGCTGAATGACTTCAGACACCAGACGCATGCATGAACCTTTTCAGTTTAAGTGAGTACAGATTTATTGATTTGCACTCTTAATAAGTGCAAATCAATAAATCTGTAGTTAAACAGTTATTGCTGCCAATTTCAAACGTTTAGCTACATCTCTGCAAGAGTATCAGATGGACTGATTAGTTTTAGAGATAAACACAAATCATTTGGAGAATCCTTGTGTTTGCTTCAACAAAGTATTTAAATATGGAAGATCAAAACAAGCTGACAGGAAGTGGCTGCTAAACTACCAACACTTATCATACTGTAACTGTGAACATGGCATTAACTGGATTTTTCATTTTCATCTGTAAAAAAATTGATAAATAAAACAGACAGAAATATAATATTTCATCATTGTTTGCCATTTAAAAATAGAAATAATAAATCTCTATTTTTCTAGTACAGCCGTTTAATTCAACTGAGTTCACCTGGACTGTATGCTATTTAATTTAAGTCTTTATGATTGGATTGGATTTGATTTATTTGATTGAACATTTGTTTGTCGTTGGGTAAGAAATTAATTGGTTTGTCTAGTTAAGCCTTTGAAATGATGTGTTGAGAATTGGTCCTATATAAAAAAAACTGAATTTAATTGTTTCGGTTTCTTTTCAGGGTAGCATGTAGACATTGCTTAATTGTTGTTTAGTATACACCAACAGGATAAAAAGAGTCATGCTTTTACATTGCTGGAGCAACACCAGAACCACTACAAGTCACTGAAAATCCAGGCTCATTGCATAATCACCACTGGGACAAATCTATCCAGCCATCTGTCATAGCAAACTGCAAAGCCGTTATCCTGTGAGTTAAAAAAGACACCTTGTCTTCTGTCGAGGAGTTGAGGAATACAGAGTGATTTCTGGTTTTCTACAGCCATCAATAGAGCTTTAATTAGAAATGTGAATAAATGAAGGTTAAAAATAAGGTTTAAGGTCTTCTTTTTTTGTTTTGCAAGCAACACTGGCCAACATTTGGTGGACAGTGTGCCACTCAGATGCTTAATATAAAATCAGATGTTTTGGACAGATTCCACATAAACTCAGGAACACCAGAGACGGGGCTTTGAATTTTTGACTTTGACACAAATCCCACATAAGTCACTAAAATAGACTTCCAATTAGACTTACACTCAAGCTCTAAAAACCTGAGAATGATAATAATGATCACATGAATGCATCTCATGATGAACCCTCCAAGAAATGCTTTTTGGGTTTACCTCTGACAACTAATCTCATGGTGTTAAATTAGGGTAATTAAAAGGCACTTCTGATTTAAAAATAAAGCAGATCTTCATATAGTTATTCAAAAGTGCAACATCTTCCTCAGTAACTCACTACATCAAGGATTGCTATTTACCTTGTAATCTAACAAGTAACTTGAAACATGGGGGCTATTTAGGCTTTACCAGCTTTTATATGCAAATGGATTCAAATAATTTTGCAAATCCTCTGATTTGTAGTAAGAAGAAAAGCATTTAAATCATGGTTAATGTAGAATATAGCAGAGAAGCAGACAATTTCAACACCAGGGTAAAACAGGTGTCATTTAAAAGCACTTCATCTGTGATTCATACAGAAATCCAACAAAGGGACATAAAAAGTGTTTTCAACATGTTAAATTAAACGTTCTGAAAAAGATAAAATTGTTAAATGTGAATTAGGCTTATGGATAATAATTTAAATTAGTAGCCTAAAGCAATTCTGTATTTTAGGCAGACTAGACGGCATCCAACTGACTGTGAGAATATGAAATTTAGTCTCTAGAGTCTTGACTTGCACAAATTGACTTGTGAACGTCTATGATGAAAACTCTGAATGAATCCAAATCCCTTTGATGACCTCTTTGTTTTAGACCTAGAGTTATTATTGCAAACTTCCATTCACCTCATTACTATGCTTAAGATTGCTTAGCAAATGCTAACAAGGCTACATGTTAAACTAAGACAGGTAAATTATACCATCATAAATCTATTAAACCACATGTTTAGGCAGAATTTATGCAGCACGACAAAGCACAGAGTTTAGTATATATCACTAAAACACAAAGAGCATAGATGCTTCGAAAAAAAAAAAAAAACGGCAGCTGGCCTTCACTGGGTGTGTTGTCTCACTCCATCAACTCCAAAAACATTTACAGCGATAGCTCAAAACTAGCTGCAAGGCTGCCTTCGCTTTCCTCCAATGAGGCTTGTGGGCCTGAACCTTTCTTCACTTCAGTGCTTATGTTTTGCTTCTCATTCAACCATTCAAGTGTCCAGACAGTATGGGTACGTGGAAAAGTACAAAAGTAAGAGTAAGTGCGGCTGCGCTTTTTGCTCTGAGGTCACTGAATACTTTACACAGTGAGGTCAGCTGCTCATGATGGAGAAAACGGAGGGAGACGGTAGAGAGCAGAAATACTGGAGTTCATATTTTAGGCTGCAATGGATGTCGGAGGGTAAAATGGAGAGGCTTTGAATAGAGCAGGACATCTATGAGGGAGCAGACAATGAGACATAAATAGTAGCTATGATTTATATAAACGTGATGTATATAAAGCACATTAAGATCATAGAACCACTGTAAATACACGAAGAAGGAAGTAGTGATGTGATCTGTACACCATCTTCTGATTATTGTATTGCCCTTGAAATATGATCGCAAATGTTTAGAACAGCAACTGTTCCTCCTTCAGCCTCTTTACCCAGCTGGAGCACCTTTTGCTTATAATGTAGGGAAACTCAGCAGAACGGCTGGCAGTGATTTTGAGATTCAATGATTTGGAGGAGTGCGGTGGGGGGTGGACAATTACCCCCTTCCCCTCCAAACATTCTGAATGAGGAGACCTAGGCCTCAACCCATTCTGTCAGAGGGACCTGAAGGAGAAACAAACCTACATCCCGGAAAAGAGGAGTCACATCAACAGAAGTTCTCGGAAAAGAAGAAAGCTAATGAGGTGCAGGCAGAGTGAGCTACAATTTGGAACTAATGTAGCTCCCAAACAAAGTCCCACAAATATCTACAAACTGTCAACTCTAGGAAACATTTAGGAAATGTCTGCACAACGGTGGCCCATAGTTTTGGAAGACTTCATGTTTTAAAGAAACAATATAAATATGAGATATGACTCCCTTTTTCATAGACTAAGGTGTAGCCTCAAAACTGATGGTAAACATCCCAACCAAACCAAACAATTTAACAATGTTTCCTTTCTTTTCTGAAAACTGAGAGAAAAGGGACTGAGAACAACCTAGTGTATGCTCAGAGGAAGTGATGCAAAATAGCACATTATACTCTTACATCACAAAACTGACTTCCTGTAACTAACGCAAAACGTTTCTCAGATACAGAACCAAAATGATTCTACGAAGAAGTTGACTGATTGATTGAATGGCCAATTAATTAGGCCTATTTTAATATTGACATTTACATCATACTGTTTTTTATTCATGATGCTCTCTTAATATAGCCATATGGGACACAAAGGGCTTTACACAGGACATAAATGGAGATTAACCCTCTGGTGGTCGTAATCTGACAATTTTTATTTAAAATTTGCCACATCATTTAGAGAAAATGAAAATTATCAAGCCACGGCAGGCTTAATCCAAAGTCATCAAAAAAGTGATGTGACAGACAAGTTCAATTTACTGAAATGTCATTGGAGCAACTCAAAATGATAGGTTTGTATGGCCCCCAAGTGCTTATATGCATGCCTGACAATGTTGGGGCATGCTCCTAATAAGATGACGGATAGTGTCCTGGGGTATCTCTTCCCAGATCCTGACCAGGGCATCACTGAGCCCCTGGACCATCTGAGGTGCAACCTGGTAGTGTCGGTTGGACCTAAACATAATATCCTAAAGATGTCATATTGAATTTAGGTCAGGGGAGCATGGAGTCCAGTCAATGGTATCTATTCCTTAATCTTCCAGGAACTCCCTGCATACTCCTGCCACATGCATGGCCATGCACCAGTGGGATCCCAGGACCCACTGCGAAGGGTCTAACAATGGGTCTAAGAATTTCATCCCAATACCTAACGACATTTAAGGTGCCATCGTATAGGTCTGTGCGTACCTTCATGGATACTCCACCGCTGAACCGATCATGCTGAACAATATTGCAGGCAGCATAACGTTCACCGCAGCTTCTCTAGACTCTTTCACATGAGCTCAGGGTAAACCTGCTCTGATCTGTGAAAAGAACTGGGCGCTAGTTCCAAACCTGCAAATGCCAGTTGAGCTCCACCGTGCTGAGCAGTGAGCACAGAGCCTACAGGTCCTACCAGAGGATGTGGGGCCCTTAGGCCATCCTCATGAAGTCTGTTTCTAATGGTTTGGTCAAATAAATTCATCCAAGTGGCCTGCTGGAGATCCCTTTGTAGGGCTTTGGTGGTACTCATCCTGTTCCTCCTTGCACAAAAGAGCAGATGCCAGTCCTGATGTTGGGTGAAGGACCTCCAACAGCCCTGTCAAGCTCTCCTAGAGTAACCGCCACCTTCATAGGAAACGAAATTTGTAATTATTTCATGTTTATAAATGCGTATGAATTTTGCACAGTTCTTTTTATGGGCAAAAACAAATAAACTGCCCACATCAATAGGTCATTGGCTGTTCTGATTTCTAATCATTAGCACATGTCACTTCAAAAAACAAAATCAGCAAATCTCTAAAGTAAATCCATAATTACTCCCTTTAACCATACTTTTTATGTGTGTATTTAAACACAGTCAAGTAGTAATACCATGACCCTCACGATAAAAATAAAATTGTAACTCCGAGTTTAGGATATAAAAGCTGGAAGTGGTATTTATATCATGTCTGTAGAGTTTATAATAGATTCTGTGATAATAGGCATTGCAAAGCACATAAACTGAGCTTTTTGGCTTTCTGTGATTTTACCATTCACTCTTTGCTCCCATGTGTCATCGGGAACCCAAACCTTTCTCTTCCTGCTGATTAAAAACAGGGAGACTGGTCGTTATTACTCTGTGCATCTTCACTATCAGCTATTGTTGCATTGTGTTGGTGAGGAGTGCATTAGATTGTAACTCCATCTTCTCATTTTCTATCCTAGCTCTTATCGAAAAGTAATAAATAAACTGTTTGTCCTCTTCTGAATGAGAGACGTGATCGCCAGTGACTGACTACAGTACATCAGAGTAAATATTCTAGTATGTTGCAGTCAGCCTCATAAAAAGGCCACTGGCTGTTCTCATTTCTAAGCACCAGTATCATGAAAAAACAAACCTTATCAGTGCACCACTAATGTACATCCATAATTACAGCCCGCTGTAACCTTGCTATTCAAAGGTGCCAGTTTTTATGTGTGCATATAAACACAGTGACTCTTCCAATAAAAATCAAACAGCACCTCCACATCACACAGCCTTCCCCACATGCAGTGATGTGCCCGAAGCTGCACAAAGGCAGATGTTTTCTTCCTTTTCAAAGTGACTCAGAGAGCTCATAAATACAGATGCACTCAGCAGATCACCCAGCACACCGATGTGGAAGTGAGTAGAAGTTCCACATCATAACACATGAATTAAGTCTAGCATTAAAAAGGTGAACCTGCTAATAAACACAGAGGCAAAACCATTGTCTCAGCTCCAGTAACTGGACTAATGAATTATGCTGCAGCTCTTATAAAAACACACAGAGGAGCAAGTTAAGAATTTACAGTTTGACCCAGCTGCGAACTGGAAAGCAGCACTGGCCAGCAGACTGACAGTTTGACTCCTGAGAGTTTGCTGTAGACTGTAAATAGTCGACCAGAGTCTCATTACAAATCATGGTTGATAACTACTGTCAATCGTGTACTTCAGTTTAAGAGTTTTTACAGTTTTTCTGTGGATTACAAATGGCTTTTGGCAGCTACTTGTACCAGAGAGCAGTAGCTGAATCTCTAGAGGGACACAACTGACTGCTGAATGATAGGAAAGACCACAGACTCTAAATGTCACTCACTGTTTAGTGAACTATTGTTTTAAAAGCCTGGAGTTTAGCTCAAGGCTGTTTGAAACTGGGCATTACAGGTGAGAAATAAATATATTGCCTTACTCTACATATCAATATAACCTGCAATAATACAACTTTGGCACAAATTAAAACCAAGCTCAACTTTTATTTGATGAGATTGTTAACCCAGTCATATTGTTTACGCTGGGTTTTAAGACTGTCATCTCTTTGCAACCAGTCCTTACTGAAAACCAGCCATACTGTATCTTAAAATAGCTGCATTATCCATGTTTTGTGTTTAAAAAGTGTGAAAGACAAATATGAATATGTTATTTGTGTTCTTCAATCTATTTTCAGTAAATGTATTTTTATTCTAGGAAGGATTGTCACATTATTAGTCAAGTTAATTTATATAGGTGGATTAAAAAAGGAAGGCCGAAACACAATTACTGGTTGGCTAGAAGACAACAAGATGCCTTATATACTGTATTTTTTTAAATATTTTTTTTTAATGTAAAAATAAATCACAGTTTGATGTGGAGCTCATTTTAGTGTCACGGTTCAAACTCAGGATTGGTGCAATAGGCAAAAAAGGAAAAAAAAAAAGTTCCTTCACCTTATGCTGGACAAAAATTAAAACCTTGCAAAAGCTGAGACAGAAATAAAAACACTTTCTTGTGAGAAACTTGTAAAATATCAGGCCGATATGTACAGGCTGGAAGGATTTTTCTACAGGCAAACTCACTTTAAAATTAATAACATTTTTTAAATGAACTTGGTCAAACAGAAAGTTTACATCCAAAACTGAAAGGTTTCTTCTTTGCTATGAAAATAGTATAACATAAAACATTTTGGGGTTTGTTTCAGATAATTTGGACTTAATTTGGCCTTAACTGCATGCAGACCAAACAGCAATAAAGAAATTAAAAACTACTTCTAACAAAGAATATACAACTAATTAATTGTTATTCACAGACTAACCACTGACATTTTAGTGATTGATTGTACCTCTATCAACTTATTTTCTGACTTAAAGAAAAGTAATTAAAATACATGTGTGCTGGAGTTTAACTATACTTTAACTATACTTTGTGTTACTGGATCCACAGGACTGTGATATCTGTGCCACGACAATTTAGCACGACTAGATATACTGTCATACTCCTAATATTAATAGGTGCATATATTACTTTTTGTTCAATTTCCAGAAAAGAACAAAAACATGATTGTAAATATATTCCTTTTCTTTTGGCATTTGATTAGCAGTGATGATTTGACAGTACATTAATTTGTACAGTAAAAATGACAGTACATTAATTTGCATTACATATTCATGTAGTTCAGGTGCTGCATATAAAATATATGCTACTGCTACTAGTAGGAGTAAGTTATCAGACACTATCCATGCACTTCTGAAGTAATCAGAAATCAGTACTAATCACCTGTTAACCGCCCTTTTGACAAGATCAAACAACAACAGAGCGAGCATTCATTTTAAAAGAGAATAATAAGGCTTATCCTTAAAACTATGCCCGGCACCTGTCCTTGAACCTCTCTAGTTATGGAGCAGCTTAAAGTAAGTTGGTTGCGGGGGCCACGACACACCACAGGAATGCAATGCAATACAGCTCCCAGATGGATCCTGTACAGTAAGACTAAACACACATACATACAGTGACTCAGAGAAGGGACCTGATTTGTTTTCCATTGTAAGAAATGAGGGACCTTAAAGCTTTGCATTATACTCGTCATTCTGTTAAAACACAACACAAGACTTTCTTTCATTTCATCTCATTCTTTCATTTCATCTCACAAAGCACATATAGTGAAGTGTTTCCTCATTCAAAGGCAAAAAATACACACATGCTGAAAAAAAAAAAATACGTGCAGATCTTCTACTTTTGTATTAGTCTTACCAGCCGTTTAGCTCCAGTTCCAGCAGTGACTGAGTCTTCTCTGAATTACATTGCAAACACCACATGCTGGCCGGCAATCACAAGACGATGTAGTCCAAACATCAGTGGGTTCCCCCATAAATCCCCATACTGCCTAAAACTTTACTCTAACAGACAAATGCATCTTAGAACCATCATCTTCATCAGGCTGCAGCCTACTGCATCTCACCAGCACTCCCATTTCATTTCCCGTTTTATGGAAAAGAAGGCCTATAAGTCAGAGCTAAGTGGCAGTCTGAAATCTCTGACAGACAAACTGAGCTCGCTCTGTTTGTCTTTCTTCCTCTATGTCCTTTAAGCGCCGGGCTGGTAGGAGTTTCAAGGGGGGTGGAGGCTTGGAAACATGGGGAGTGTGCGAGTGTCTGCCAGACCCTGAGCAGTATATGAAAGGGGGCGGGGTGCAGGGAAAGGGTGTGTGTGAAAGGACGAGGCTTTCTAGATGTGGAGGATTTAGATTAAATATGTTGGTGGTGTCAAACAACATGCAAGAACGGGTAAAGCAAAGGATTGGGCAGCAGGTGAAGTAGATTTGTTTGGGCATGTCATCATGAACACATGAAATTAATAAATTACAGCACAGAGAGCTGAGTGTGAGATGAAGGAGGGTGCTAAAAATGCAAGTTAGGATGGTGGGGGAGTGTGTATAAGCATATACTGTACGTGAGCATATGCATGGAAAAGGTGGAATGCAGCCTCTATAGTGGTTGAAGGAAACAAAGTATTACAGATTCACACAAAAGGAAAAGGGGAAGATAAAAGCAAACAAAAGAGCATCTCTGTGAGATGTGCTGAAGAAAAAGGGCCAGATGGGCCACAAACAATCTCTTTGGCTGAAAGTCGTCTAACTCGGGCCTCTCTGTTTTCAGTCTACTTTAAATCAGCTTTATTTTAATCAACTTTATGTACAGTGCCCCGTAAAAGTATTCACACCCTTTATAAAAAGAATGCATGTTTTTTTTGGAAAAATCTGAAGTGTGGTTTGCATCTGTATTCAGCCAACATGAGGCAAAACACGAGCTAGAGAAGGAAATATTTGCCCATGTTTTTGCAAAAATATCTCAAGCTAAACCTGATTGGATAGAGAGTGGCTGTAAACATGTAAACAGCAACTATCAATTTCGGACTTTGACTAGGCCATTCTAACACTCGACTATGGTTTGACCGAAACCATTCCATTCCAGCCCTGAAAGTTTATTTAGGGTTGACGTCCTGCTGGAAGGTGAACCTCCATACCAGTCTCAGCTTCACTGTCCCTGCTGAAGACAAGCACCCTCAAAGCATGATGCTGCAAATCCACCATGTTTCCCCATTGGGACTTTGTATAGAGGGCAATTAACAGTAATAGTTTCTAACCCACATACAGCAGTTAAAAGTTGGGTTTTGATCTCATTATGACCAGTTGGGTTGCTTCTCCGACTAATGCTCTCCTTGGGCGGTCTGTCAGTTCAGACGCATGGCTTTGTCGTTGCAGGTTTGGATATGTGCCTTTCTATTTCACGATAATGGGTTTAACAGTGGTCTGTGAAAAGTTCAACCTAACCATGCTTTAAAATCCTCAATCTCCACAGCTTTCATCTATCTTGTGTTTTTCCTGATGTTTGTGATGCTGTTTATACACTGAAGTTCTCTAACAAACCCCTGAGGCCTTTACCGAACAGCTGCAGTAATTGGTTGCACTGGTTTTTAATTAGGGGTATCCAACTAAAGGGGGCTGAATAAACAAATACCACACTTTTCAGATTTTTTTTGTGTAAAAAGTTTTGAAAATGATGGATTATTTTCCTTCCACCTTGCAACTATACATTACTTTGTGTTGGTAATTCACATCACATCCCAATTACATTAATTGAAGTTTGGGGTTGTAGCTTGTCATTATGTACATATCCTTGTGAATTGCATAATATCTGCAAAACTGGAGCATCTACTCCCCATGCCTAACATGCATCAGACCTCACTCCAACAGCCCCTTGTTGCTGGACTTCACAAGCCACAGATGAATTACTCGTCTGAGATCGGGGGTGGGGGAGAGGAGGGGGGGGGGGGGGTAAACAGTTCCCCAGTTAAAAGTATTTTCTGTGGAATGACAGAGGCACAGGAAACAGTGGAGAATGGCTTCCACATGCAGCCAGTTTACAGGGACACCAATCATCCAAACAGACACATATACACAAGTCCCAGAGGAAGATTCTTCTAATTACAGGCGTCAACCCCTGAAATGATCACCTTCTGTCGCCTGTTTTTATCTGAGGCTTTAAATGAATGATGCTGAATTAGAGACACAGCCAAAAAGGGTAAGTAAAAGATATTATAACAATTCACCAAGAATGCCTGACCGAAGTAGAGTGATTATCTCCAGACACACAGTAACTGACCAGCTGATCTATTTCAATTTGAAACCTTGGCTCTGCACTCTGGTGACTACAGCTGCTAATGCCTCATGGAGGTACACACTTGGCTCATACTTGAATGCAATTACTCATGCAAAAAAAACAGTCATTTAAAACCTTTCTTTATTAAACTGGGACTCTGATTATTTCACACTCAGAGGCACAAAGCACCTTGTTTGGAAATGTCTGCACCAGATATTATCCCCAGTGTCTGGCTTTGTTTTGGCAAGGCACCACAGGGAGCAGCTAACTGGAGTTTATTTGTCATTTTGAGAAAGATATGAAGCAATTTCTTGGTATAATTTTAAAGCATGTGATGTTTCACCCCCTGATTGTTTCAGCATGAGGCTCAGGGGCAACATTGGTTTTAGAATTAGGAAGAGTTCCCCCAAACTAATTCCCACTTCATGAGTTAGAAATTAAAGTCTTCACAGGATTAGTTAGAATATGTGACTCTCTGAGCCTGCCGGCCTCCGTGTCTCACTTCCTCTTCTAAAGTTACGATGCCGGCTAGCCACCCTGTCTGGTGAAGGCCCACTCCATCTCCAGAGTCCTGGCTGCTCCAGCATGATGTCATTGAGAATTCCAAGCAGAGGCCCACTCACTGCCCATAAAATACCGTTTCTTCAACTCAATACATATGGTCTTTTTGCATTTCAGCTCCTTTTCCATCAACACCCCCTTTAGTTTCAATCTGTTCCCTCCTTTTAATCTCTACAGTCGTTGCAGAGCAAAGAGAAGCTGGATAGATTAGAGTTGGGCTGAAGCCAAAGAGGCATCCGCACATCAGACACAACCAGCTAAAAACTGCTTTATCTGGTGAATTCCCACAGATAGGCTGCCTGAATACTGTCAGGGAACAAGAAAAAAAAAGTTGTGACTTTGCTTTTGCAAGAAGAATGAAAAGAGACAGAGCAGGGGAAAATACAACAAAGGAAACGGGGAAAGTGATAGCTTCCTGGAAAGTTGGTCACAAGATTTGCTGTGGTGTGTCCGTCTACATGACATCATGTGTAATATCCCATTATCTGCTTCTTTTTTTTTTTTTTGCTGGATGCTGATCAACCGAGGCCTGCGTCGAGAGATGGAAAATAAAATGAAAACTCAACCCCTCACCAGGTCTGGAAACAATTAGAACTGGCTGATGTCATAGTTTTATACAACAGGATACTAAATGAGATGTAGTGGCCCGGTAGAGTTTTGTGAACACAGAAGACTTTGTGTAAGGGGTGGGGGGGGGGATAAAAAAAGAAACAGTTCTCCTCTAGATTCTCAGGAACAAAGAATGTCTGTGCATAACAAAGATCTGGCAGCAGATGTATAAATAGAGCTGATTTAGGAGTAATTAAAGGATATATTTCCTTTGCTCATCTTATCCTGGCAGCAAAGCTGGACCAGATGTGTTGCAAAGGGATCCTATGGGAATCATTAAAGTTTATCAGAGGCAAGTGATATCTGAAAGGCTTTTCTCTTTTTTCCTGTTTGTACATCTCTGCAGTAAGCAGTAAAAATACTTCTACTCCAGACAGAAATAATCTATGCAGATGCAAGAAAACTGAAGGCTGTACTGCCTTTGCTAAAACCGAGTATTATTTCAAATTGCAGAGACAAGTTTCTCAAAATCCTGTCTTCAGAACCATGAATGGGCTGATCTCAAAAATTGCTTACGGACTAATATACATAATGTTCATTATTGGTTGTTCAAAAACACATTTACAGGAATGGACTATTTAGGCGTTGACCTTACCCAGCTGGTTTTCAGCATGGGAAGCTTGAGCAAAGATCAAACAAAATGACACTCAAAAAATTTTTTTTCTAAGAAATCTCTATACCATAGATAAGAAATTCATTCAAATTAAATATTTAAAAGAAAATATATATAATCTAAATCTAACGTTTGTCGTTTCTCACCTCTATGGCCACATCTTTGCTAAGAAGAAGAAGAGATTGCTGCAAAGTCAATGACTTGATGACATTAGCTGGTCTTCCTTAGATACCTTGAATGTGATCTGATTGTCTTGTGAAGTGCCTTGAGATGATATTTATTGTGAATTGTCACTGAAAATTCGATGAATTGAACTGAATTTAGAGTGGAATTTTTTCCTGAGAAAAGAAGACTCATTATTTGCATTTTTCAATACCAGTAAATTGTCAAAAATGAAGCCAGGTGTACATATATAATAAAAAGGTAACTATTTTATACAAGATGAGGACTTCTATTTAAGTACCAGCATTTCAGCTAAGGAGCAACAGGATTCTTGAAGTATGGAGGGAGGAAGGACATTTCCACAAAGGTTGCTGTATTTTATTCTGTTGACTTTCAACCCATATACCAATCATGGAGTGTGCTGGTTTCGAAAAACCTGGCGGTAGATATGAAACAGTATCACATCTTCCAGAATGATTTCAGAGTATCATGGAATTTAAACAAAAATGTAAGACACAAGGGATGGACGGTGGCGCAGTTGGTAGCAGTGTCCAGGGTGTACCCCGCCTCCGCCTACTGCCCACAGACAGCTGGAGATAGGCACCGGCTTCCCCGTGACCCACTATGGAATAAGCGGTAGAAAATGACTGACTGACTGTAAGACACAAAATGCATACCTATATCTAATTGCTTGTTTTAAAACAGGAAACAAACAATTACTCAGTTAAAACAATGGTACCTCAAACATTCAACTATAATTTGCTCAACTGATTTAAGTAAAAATATAAAATAAACACAAAATAAATTTAGCAGTAGTTTAGAAGTGAATATTATACTGCTCTTTATTGATAATGGCTGGTTAATTAGTTGGGCTGTATTTATTTTCCATACCTCACTGCACATACTTGTCCACAACAGGAAATATTCCCAAGGAGACAATTTTGTCTCCTTGCCAATCAGCCAGCTGAATGGCAGTGCACATCAACAGCTGGGGAATGAGCAGGTCTGCATCACTCTTTGCACAAAAAACTCCAGTTAGCTGGACATTTTCTCTTGCAGTTCATTAAAACCTCAAACCACAGGACCACTATGATTCAAATTTTTGTGGTTTTGGAACCACAACTTTTTAGAACTTTTGCATTCCTTGATCCCATAAACCGGCTCATGCCAAACTGGCAGCATGCTAGAAAAATTAATGCCAAAGTAAGATATATTTAAAATGTTTTTACCATGTTGAAAATACAAGCAAATACTGCCATTAGTGTTGGTAAAAAATAATGCTGAAAAGAAAATATTTATTGAACTTTAAAAGATCCAACAGCTCTACAATCATTTTGTTTTTGTTATTAGATTGTTTTATTTTTATTTTACTGCCCACAGTACTGACTCATGTTTTATTTATGAAAACACACATGTATAACACTGCAATCTCAATAGTTAATGACCTTGTTAAATTACACTGTACTGTTAAAATAAAATTTGTAAATTATATAAAAGATCTAACACATCTAAGTTTTCCTCCCAAATATAATATTGGTTGCAGCAGTTTATTTTAATTTAATAATGTAGAAAAAAATAATTGGACATCCTGTGGTATGACACTCATATTTTAAGGTGTGCAATAAAACAATAAACAGGAAAAACTGTTAAGCAACTATTATCTGTCTTATAAATGAGATATACTGTTCTTTTTCAGGCAGGTTTATTTGCACAAATCTCTATTCAATAACATGGAGGATATTATTTGTAGATTTCCACCTTTACGGAAACAGGAAGCTCTATAACCTGATGTTGTTTTTGAGAAAATAAAGTGAAAAATGCTGTAAATATTAGAGATGCACCAAAAAAAATCAGCTGGTCACCAAAATCAGACAATCTGCGGCTTGACTGACCCTCATAAATTTGTTCTTTTTCCACTTAGTGAATGTAACATACCTATCAGGCTGCAGTAACAGAGACACCCATCGGTGTGGATGATGTAACAGAGGTAAGAAGACTCAAAATGAGCCATTTTCAGTTCATAGAGGTGTTTAAAAATGACAGCTTCATAAAAACCAGAGATTGGGAATAAGTCACAAATTTTCAGAAATATTTTATTGTGAAAATATTCAAGTTTCATATCAATAAAAAATAAATACTGGAAAATAATTTGCATCTTAACCTTACATTATAATTAGTCCAAATAGTAAAATGTGTTTGATTTACAAAAAAGAAAAGCTGAGTAAGTTAAGTTATAAATTAAGCTGAAATTAAATAGCCTCCCATTTTGCTGTAAAGTACATTGAATTACTTTGAGTAATGGCACAATTCAAACAAGCTTGCCTTGCCTTACCTGAGAAGTTTTGATAAAATAGGAAAAAAAGGAATTCAGAGTGGATTTATTTTGCATGTTTTTGGTGTGGCTGTTCTCCTCTAGTTTTCTTTCACATTCCAAGGTCACATCTGAGCCAGGGGAGACTCTAAATTGCACAAAAATATGAATGTGAGCCACTAGTGACCAGCTCCTGGGCATTTCTTTGCAATTTTTAAAATGACTCAGTGGGCATAGAAATTGCAAGAATTAAATAACACCCTTTCAGTGGAAACAGAGCAGAGCTGTACTTTACAACTCAACCACATGTTTGTGTATTTCCGTCAGTGATTGCAGTTTTGTGGATGGGCTGAACTTGGGAGCTGCAATTCTCCCTGATTTCATTCATCCTCTCTTTTTTTCTCTAATTCTGTTTTCTACAGCTCATGTACTGGGTCTTGCTGGGATTATCAGAAGTAGGATGTGTTTGTCCTGTTCAGCCGAAGCCAAACAGTTACCGTTTAACGTAATTCTCCGAAGCGCTTCACAATTGCCCCACCCCGACATAAAACACACACTACGGCACAGCTCTCCCTCAGCTAAAAATAGCTCCATGTGAGGTGACACGCTCTGCTAAACACAAAGCTGCAAAGAACAAGACTAAGAATACACATCCACATCATGAAAAAGCCATTGAATGCCCTGCTGATTTCATCTTGTTTTCTCCTTTTTGGCACACTGATGAGTTTTTTTTTTTTGAGCCACGCTGTAAAATCTGGAGGTCAGATGAAAAACAAAGTGAAACTCAGACAGTTTCTCTGGTGGTTTGTGTTTAGTGCAGCCATGATTTCTAAATGCGAGAAAGGCCACAGTGAGTATAAATACTCAAAGTGGTCATAATAACTTCAGCCAGACAGCCTGAATGACAAAACAGAGGCTTTGCACGATGGCACACACTCTAGAGTAGGCACCTAGCATCACATCGCCTCCCACTGGTTACAGAGGACACAGCTAGCTCCCTTAAAGATGCACCTTAACCCTGATGATGAAGGGATGACAGGAGGTCAGAGCAGCGTGGCACTGATGTCATTCAGGATGACTGAGGTCTGATATTTTTGGTTCTGAATGCAAGTCAGGGGTGGAATAGGGGATTTTTAAAGGCACTGGGATGCAAGTTTGTACATGAGGCCACGGGGGCATGGGGCTGTGCAGTCTATTTGTGGCAGCAGCAGACTCATACCTGTCTCAAGTGACAGTCCTGTGGTTTACTGAGCAGGAGAGGTCAGGAAAATGTGATACAGTCATCTTCATTTGGAGTCATCTCCATTTTAAATACTAAATGCTTCTTTAAAATAAAATGTGATATGCTTTTATTTTATATAAAGGTTTATAAAAATGTATTAAAAAAAGGAATAAATTAAGCAAACATGCAAATGTGACATACAAATGTACTAAACAGCATTTTTAGTATCCTTTTCTGCCATCTGTTGTCAGCCACTTCATAAATTCCCTGAATGATCCGCCCTCCTGCCAAATAACATCACGGTGGCCAATAAATCAATAAACACACAACTAACCCTTTAAAAATGACATCTGGTTGCTGTCCTGATTCCAAAGTTGATTTCTAGAGGCCATTCATCCTTTTTGTCCCTCTAAAATACATAAAATATGTAATGTATCCATCTTCTGATTTAAACCAGAAATTTCAAAAACTGAATCTACGTTTTTCACATGTTTATATGAGCGAGTGCATTTAGCCAAATATGTTTCTGTGTCTGGCAATTCAATCATTGTGGAGCCAAGAAGTGACTGAAATGACTGAACAGATTCAAGGCTTCCAACAGAAAAACATTCTGTTTCAATTCAATTTATTTTTATTATGGGTTACATCAGGGCAACAGGGATTTTCTTTAAAGTTTTGAGCGTTTAACATGCGAGGACTCAGAACTGAATCATCTTTCTGCAATACATCTCGGTACTCAAATGGTGTAGGTTATGAATGTACCTATATGCTTTTAAATGTACAACAGAAAGTTGACGCATCCATTAAAGATAGAATTAAAATACGCTCTATAAATAATGTAAAAGACATGGGATAGTATGAGACTCACACGGTGTCATACTTGAGCAAATTACCACAGTTTTAAGGGAATTAATACAAAAAATGTATTGCTTTTATTCAAAACATTTAAACAGAAAAGCAAGATTTATTTCTACTAGTGTAAAAATAATACATATTTTCTGATTAGAGTTGTCTAAACCATGTGTTTGTTTTCATTTTGATGCGTATTATATTTTGCTTAGGCAAAAATACACCTGATTAATTCAGTAGTTTAAGTTCCTTTTGGTTATTATTACACATTATTATTAAATTATATTTAGAGTAAAACAACTTTAGAAAGCTGATGTAGCGAGAGATCAGTCTGTAGTTTTAGAACAGAGTGATGGGTGGTGCTCCTGTAGTTTCCACACTCACCGTTTGTGTTTTTAACGACCAGAAATATTGTCAAACAGCCAAATTTGTGTTTATTGTAATAAAGAGAAAATTAAATTAGTCTTCTTTCTGCCTGTAATGTGTGGCAACACGTGGGGGAGGGGTGGCACGGCATAACTCTATGCTCAATACGGCCGGAGAAAAATTCCTGACACTACGGTGCTCTCTAGTATCTGATTAAAATGGGTTTATATCCTGGGAAACATTAGCTGTTTTGAAATGGTTTTGATACTGCTAACTTGTCTGTGGATGCACCAAACAATCTTTCTTCTACCTTCATCAAGGAACCTGCAGCACATTTTAAATTTTATTGGTCAATGTTTTATACGTTGGTGAATTGAAAACTAAGTTCATACAAATGAATGTTATTAAAATCAATTTAAATCAGTTATCAGACCTCAAAGAAAACCGGAAAAGCTGGGTTGCTCCAGTTCTATATGTGGTGCAATAAAAAAATATATAATGGTTGAGGCAAAACGGATAAAAAAAAAAGATGAAACACAGATCAAAACCTGTCTCTCACAGTTCCCTAACTGGTTACCCTCCACCAATTCTCACCAGCACAAATAAGTGTAAAATCACAGCTTGTTTCACTTTGCTTTCCTGCAGCCCTTAACTCCACCCTAACAACTCTGCCTCCATGGCATCTCAAGCTCACAGCATAAACACAGCAGTTATTGAGCCCCTCAGATGCTTAAATGAGCTCTTTCAAGTTCAACCATCTACACTGGCACGAGACATTGTTTGTGCTGGCGCTGCATATAAAAGCCGGCTTTCTCATAATGTTCCTGCTTCAGATAAACAGTCGCTGAACAGGAAGGGCTGTTCTGTCATGACAATCAATGTGTCAACATGTCACATAGCTCAATATTATTGTTTTTTATTGGGACATGTGAACGAGAGTTATAAACTAGGATATACAGCACGCTTTAGAAGCAGTTATTAATTTATTGCTCTGCTTGGATACAAATGTGTTTTATTTTACACAACTAATTGAACTGGCAAGGAAGAACTGAGTCAGAAAACACAGCGATCTCAGCAGGATCATAAGATCCGGTTCAGTTTTGAGAAACTCAAATTTTTACAATGCCTTCTGAAAGTATTCATACCCCAATGAACCTTTTTTTTTTTGCAAGAAAACCACATTATTTAGTATACTTAGGTGTAGAACAAAAAGCAGTGCATAAATGTTAGCTGCAATTACAGCTTCTAGTCTTTGCACATATAAAGACTGAAACTCTATTCTTCAATGCAAAACTGCTCAAGTATTTTCTCAATTACATTAATGTCTAGACTTTGACTGGGTTACTCCAATACCTGCATATGTCTTGACCCAAAACATTCCATTACTCCTCAAGCTGTAAATGTTAGATCTTTGTTCTGCTGGTAGGAGAACCCCCACCCTAGTCTTAAATATTTTGCAGTCTTTTACAATGTTTCTTTTTTTTTTTTTTAGAATTGGCCCGAATCCCGTCAACTCTGACCAGTGTTGCTTTCCCAGCAGAAGCAAAGCATTCCCACAGCCTTATGCTGCCACCACCATTCTTCACAGCTCTGATGAGACGCAGTTTACCTTATGAGCTTCAAAATATTGTGATCAGGACATACAGATTAAAGGTTCTTCATTGTACTTTCAAGCCAGCTAAGTGGATTTGGTGTTACAAGGGAATAAATACCACTATTATTTTCCTTTGTCTCTAGGAGTGAAGGCATTTGGCCAGCAATAAAAGTCATTAACTCAGCAGAAATGGTGTGTCAGGGTGTCTAAATGTGAAATAAAATCCTGACTGTTGTGCTTTCTTTTCCATTTTTTCCATTCTCTTCCATCCAAGCAGAAAACAGCTCGCATTATACACTGAGCCAATTTAAAGCCAAGTAACGACAGGTTTACCCATGATGAGAACTTGATCAGCCAGGTTTAAATATTAATTTAGGCAACAGTTAAAAATGTTTCGAGATAGAAAACTATTCAAGGACAAATTCATGAATCTTCCTTCTCTTGTTTATGCATTTATGAAAAACGTTTTTGAGTTTTTCAGGTTTTAACAATAAATGAAATGCCAAAAAGAAATTTTTATGAAAAAAAGATTAATAGGTCAGAGATTAATTCTCAGAGACAACCAGAAAGCAATCAATCTCAGAACAAAAGCACAGAGATAAAGTCACCATGCCTGGATCCTTTTTTTCCACACTAAGTGCAGAAAGCAGCTACAAAAACCTTTTGTGCAGGTCACAGGAGTGCTGAGAAATGGATTCATGTCGACATATTCCAAAGGAATAAGATATCCTGAGTGTGCAAGTTCCATTCATACCATGTCTCCGCAGGACCTGCTGGCTGCAAGTCAGCAGATCTTATATTTCAACCTGCGCTCCATTCAGACAGGCCGAAACTGGTGCAGGATATGAAGCGTGGCTTCATGCGGAACAGCAAGCACACTAAAATTCATGCTAACAACTCACTGTGGAGGGGTTAATCAGTGCTGTATCTATGGTTTCATTACTCTCAATGCCTCCTGTGACCTCCTCTTGAGCAATTTACAAGAGAAGTGGGTTACAGGCGTGCACAGATTAATTCCCCGTCTCTATGAATAACTAGGCGATAGCTAATGATGTTTGGCCTCACAATCAAAGCCTAGTTGAAGTTTTTTTTGTTGCTATTGAACAGTGGAAGTCAATAACAACCAAGTCTTTTATGAAGAAGTTACAGAAGCGCCAGTGATCCGTATGATATAAAATCGTTACCGCAGACTATATCAAGGAAGATTAAAAAAATAATGGAAAAAAAGGAAGGGATTTCAAATGTAGTACATATCTGTCTGAATCCCCGGAGGTTGCACGCTTGCTCCAGAAACCTTATTATATTATTGACTAAAAGTACAGCTCAAATGTCTGCAGGATGCAGAAATATAGATCCTTTGCCCTTCAGTTACTTATTAAAAGACCTGTGTTGTTCTCTAACACTGCACCACAACCTACTGTGGGTACAGTGGGGTCTTTAAATGCAGGTTCCAATAATGTGATTGGAATAATTATAAAATAAAAACATTAAACAGTATCTACTGGAAAGTTTGTTTATATGCCTTCTACACGTTCTTGCAAAAAAATTCATTTGCCTTGAACTATTTCACATTTGTCATGTTAAAACCATACACTTCAATGTATTTTACTGGAATTTTATGCGATAGGCCAACACCAATTATTATTATATTTAAAAAGAGGAAGGAAAAGGATGCACACTTATATTTTTTATGAACAAAAGGGTGTAAGCCGTTTTCTTCCAGGATTGTCTGCCACAATCAATCTTCCCATTAACTTTGTCCAGTTTTCCTGTTCCTGTGGAAGAAAAGCATCCCGACAGCATCATGTTGCCACCATCATGTTTCAAGTTGGGGATGTCTATACTGGGTAGTGCCGTGTTGGTTTTCTAACACACATGCAGTAACATTTTGCATGCACACCAGAAAGTTCAGTTTTGGTTGTTGTCCCCTTCAAGGTTTGTGGCAGACTGTAAACTTGGCTTTCTTTTAACAATGGCTTTTTCATAAATATCAGATTTGTTTAAAGCACAACTAATAGTTGTCCTATGGACCAAGTCTCCTACATGAGCTTTTAAAATTGTTCCAGCTCCTCCAGAGTTATCACAGGTGTCGTAGCAGCTCCTCCTACTATTGTTCTCTCTGGCTGGCATGTACAGTAGGTTTACCTGGACGACCATGTCTTTTTAGGATTGCATTTGTGCCGAGATCTTTCCATTTTCCGACAACGGATTGAATAGCGCTACAAAAGATGGCCAAAGTTTAGGATGTTGTTTAATAACCGAACTCTGCTTTAAACCTTTACAACCTACAAGCTTTAAAGCTCTGCTTTACAACCTTCTCTCTGATCTCTCTGCTATGTTCCTTGGTTTTCATGATGCTGTTTGTTCATTAATATCCTCTAAAAAAACCTCTGAGGCCTTACCAGCACATCTGAATTTAGACCGAGCTTAAATTAAATACAGATGGACTCTGTTTACAAATTCAGAGACTCCTGAATAACCAGGCTTAAAGAAAACAGAGGACGTTTTTCCACCTCCCATTTTCTGGCAACATACAGCTTTCCCGAGAACTCCGGAGTGCAACAAGGAGACCTACATGCTCCAGCCAAATCCTTTAAAACACAGACACTGTGAGGTGTTTTGAAGGGAGCACATTTTAGTCACTGTGTAGCTTTCGAGGTAAATCAGGTCAACTGCCTGACTTAAACGTCATGTAAACTGTGCAGCATACCACCACAAGCTTGCAGAATCAGAGAGAGGAATTTACTAAAGATCCTTTTTACTCATACATTCTGTTCATGTTTTCAAGACTAAGCCCAGAGTTACACAGGAGGGTCTTTATTGTGTCACAATAATGCACAGCAGACCTCTTTTACAAATTCACAAACAACTGTTGAGCATACAGGAAACACCCTCTTCAGTGCATTCTATTTAAGGTGCTTTGGGAGGGCCTTTAACTCTGTCCAAAACAGACAAATAGGCTGAAAAGCCAGGTCAATGTGTCTGGCACTACAGTGCACTTCATAATGAAACAACACGGAGGTTTGTGTAGTGTAATGCTCCAGAGTGGTCATAGCAGTCCCTAATGGTCTCGGAAGGATATTCCTTTTATTTGATGTACCATGAAACACAGTACAGCAATGACACACGTGGCATGTTGAAGATGGGTCAGACTGAAATGAACTGGGGGGAGGACAGAGAGGAACGAGTGAGTTGCAGCATGTGCATGCATGTATTCAGCACAGTGCAGCTCTGTATTCTCCAACCACTGTTCCCCTGTACAGCAAGACCAATGAGGTAGAAACCATCTCACACTCTGTGCATCTAATACATTGTAATTATGTTCTCACGAAGCAATTTATTATACTACCATGACTAATGGGAGGACATTTTTTGATGGACTAAGCAAGCTTCTAGTGAAGATATATCTACCACAACGAATGGGAATGATAACTTGGGCAAATCCTTTTAAAGATTAGAGATGCAAGAGAAATCAGCTGCTGACCAGAATCAGATTATTTTCAGCTTAGTTGGGGCTTACCGGTAACCGACCAGTCGGAAACGCTGGAATCTGAGATTTTTCTGATCAGTTAAAAAGCCATACTAAACCTCACCTGGTTGAGCTAACAACACCTTTCAGTGTAAATGATGTTACTGAGGGAAGAAGCCTCACAGTTAGCAATTTTCAGTCTTAATAATGTGTTTAATTAAGTAAAAAGGTAGTGCAGTGATCTGTGAAGATATTTAGGAAACCATTTTACGCAACCTGTTGAAACATGTCTGTTGTTCATTCAGGTTGCTAAAGGGAGGACAATTTTTTACGCGGATAATAGGAAGGCTGAAAACATTTGATTTTGTTTTCTGGCTTGCCAAAAAAAAAGGTAAGGGAGGCTAATACTTATTTATTTAATATGCATTTAACTTGTGGTCTTAGTTGTTTTTTTTTTTATCACATATGACTTCCTGATAATGTTTTTTCTCAAAAAAAAAAAAAAAAACATCCAGCTGCACAGAAAATTGCGTATCTGCAACCACCTAACCAGAGATTTAGAAATCTGCCTCAAAATTATAATCATTGCTTTTGTAATTTTGATGTATTGGAAATAAATGAAAAATATCCACTAGTCCAAGTGTGACAGCTTTGGTGCCTCGGTAATTACTCAGCATCTTACGTACTTCCCATGAAAACTAAGGCCAACAGTCACTCAATCAGTAAACATATTACTAGCTGAAAAAGGTAAATACTATAAAAAGAAAGAAAGAAACAAACAAAGAAAGAAACAAAGAAAATCCCACAAAAAGAAATTTAAAAACAAAAAAATTGCCATGCCTATGACAAAGTTGATATTTGTGCATTATTAATGACAATTATCAAACATGTTGGTAATTACTTTCTCAACATACAAGCCCGTCATCCCTGCATGGATGAACAATGTAAACAGTTGCTGCTTACCCTGCAGAACCTATTAGAAGCTTTACTTCACAGCCAGACATCACACACTCCGGGTAGAGCCCACCTACCTTTACATATCTATCTCTAGGTTGGTCCGTGCAACATGAAACCAGGGGCTCTGGTTCTCTGGTGATAAGCTGCAGACAGGTGAGGTGACTGTGGTAACTGGAAAGCTACACTGGCTCCATCAGGCACACGAGAATGGGAACCACAATCTGACTGGTTTACTTTCTACAAATCAGCACATTCCCCTAAATGTCAATGAAAAAGAGGAGGCTATTCTTCCCCCTGCCTCACTCAGCTGTGTTGCCCACAGCCTTACTCTGCCTTTGAATATGTCCCATTATTTAAATCTCTACCATTCTTACAATTAGTTGTCTCCTCACCCTCACTCTCAAACAAGCCTCTGCCCCTCTCCGCGGTCAGCGGCTTTAGCTGCTGTGATGCCTGTGGCTCAGCCGGGACATGTTTGGAGCCTGCGTGTTGCAGATCTGCAAGGCCACCAATTGTTTTGCCCTCTTTTCTTTCCTCTTTAGGACACATGGTGTGGCCGAAGGGGAAATCTGAGCTCTCAAGCAGACAGCGAGAGCACATTCTGAAATGCACACATCTAGCTATCCCTTTAAATCAAAGGGAAACAAGATTGTATGTCCTGCTTTGGGATAGAAGCTGCGACTATATAACTACATAAGAAAAATATAACATATTTGGAAGTATGATCCCCTGAAAATAAAAACAACAAAACAATATTCTTCTGTGGATAATGATCCAGGGCATCACAGACCACTAACTTACAAAAAAAATATTTGCTGCCAGGCACAAACATTCTTGTATTGAAACAGTTATGCAATCCTTGGCAGTGAAGCTCAATGGCAACTATCTGAGAAAAAAGCCAGCAGATGGGTCCATTCGGCTGCAGCAGCCTCGGTGGGACACCTGACGAGGCACGAGTCCCCATCTGCCTTAATTTGTTGTTTCTTCTTTCCCCTTGTGACCTACTCAGGAATTCATTTATTTGGTTTAAAATATCTCCAGTTGTTTAATTTCTTGGCTCTCTGCACTCAAGTCACTCACAGCAGAATGCCTGAATCGTTCGATCACTGGCAATCAGATACCTTTGATGGGTTTTCACTGAAGAAAGCATTCAAAGGGAGGCACAATGACATACTGCCTCGATAAATCACATGAGATGTTTCTGACTGGCATTGGAGCTGTGAGCTGCCCTGAAGTGTCTCCACCAACAGATGGTGCTGCTGTACAGTGCACTGCACATGGACTGACACAAGGTTTCAGGATGTATGACCAATCGAATGGACCCATTCATCTTTATTGAGAAGAGGCAGGAAACTTCCGTTTCTGTTGTACACCAGCTTGTTGCTGGTGTTAAACAGAGCAAAACTTCGAGGAAAAAGCAAATAAATAGAACAACAGAAAATGAGGTGGGAACTTGTTTATTCCACAGAGGAGATTAATGTCCGGATCACAGGACAGGTTTATTATTTTTGGTTAATTAGTTAGAAATAATTCCTTAATTTAAAGTGCTGTTGGACCTACACTGAGCAAGAGGGACTGTTTATTGTCTGAGGTAAACATAAAAACAATAATACTTAATACTTAGAATTATTATGCATAGGAAGGCAAAGTATCCAAGCGTTTTTTGAGAATGTATGAGCAATGGAGGAGGAGGAGGAATCACGTGACTGTGGGAAACTAAATGATGCAGGTATTTACATCTCTGTGGATAAAGCCTCATTGACTGAGAACATAATTTATCACAACTGCACGTGCTCAAATCTTAGGCCAGTTGTCAAGGCAACAGCTTCAGCAGACAGATATAACAAAAAAGCTCCTACCACACACTCTTTACAGTAGATACAGATATGTTCACATCCATGCACACGCAAACATCAGCTTCTATCTACACAGCCTCCAGCAGTAAATCCAGTAAGGATAAACATTTAAGTTTAATGACTGTTTACCAGTCAAAGTCTCATCCCCCTCTGGCAGCACCGCTATTTCACTGTGAAGCACAGTGAAGTGCTATTTTCCCCAAGTAATGAGCCCACACAATGCAAGTGAGAAAAAAATGCACCTGATCAAATATTCATGTATAGAAAATATCCAATTCTGCTTCAAATTGGCCTAAACTAATATGGCTGCAAAGTATACCTTCTGCATCATCAACAGTGCTATGCAAACGTATTCATAGCTCTTAATCTATGCGACAGACCAACACAAAAAAGTAAATAAACGAAGTGGAGGGATGAATGCATGGTTTTCAAAATCATTTACAAATAATAATCACAAAGGTCAGAATCCGAATCAACTTTATTGCCAAGTTTAAATTCTAAATATGACCTTTTGATTATTATTTGTAAACCATCCATTTTTTTCCCTCCACTTCATTTATTTACTTCTTTGTGTTGATCTGTTCCATAGATTAAGAGCTATGAATACTTTATAAGGTGTATAAAGGTGAGGCACACATACAGGGGTTGGACAATGAAACTGAGACACCTGTCATTTTAGTGTGGGACGTTTCATTGCTAAATTGGACCAGCCTGTTAGCCAGTCTTCATTGCTTGCACATTGCACCAGTAAGAGCAGAGTGTGAAGGTTCAATTAGCAGGGTAAGAGCACAGTTTTGCTCAAAATATTGAAATGCACAAAACATTACGGGTGACATACCAGAGTTCAAAAGAGGACAAACTGTTGGTGCACGTCTTGCTGGCATATCTGTGACCAAGACAGTAAGTCTTTGTGATGTATCAAGACCCACGGTATCCAGGATAATGTCAGTATACCACCAAGACTGCTCTATACTTACTCTCACTCACTTAAAACTGTGCACATATATTTATATTATATTGTAGATATATTTATACTGTTTAATTTGTATTGTATTGCACCGACTACGCCAAAACAAATTCCTTGTATGTCCAAAAACGTACTTGGCAATAAAGCTTTTCTGATTCTGATTCTGAAGAAGGACGAACCACATCCAACAGGATTAACTGTGGACGCAAGAGGAAGCTGTCTGAAAGGGAAGTTCGGGAGCTAACCCGGATTGTATCCAAAAAACATAAAACCACGGCTGCCCAAATCACGGCAGAATTAAATGTGCACCTCAACTCTCCTGTTTCCACCAGAACTGTCCATCAGGAGCTCCACAGGGTCAATATACACTGCCGGGCTGCTATAGCCAAACCTCTGGTCACTCATGCCAATGCCAAATGTCGGTTTCAATGGTGTAAGGAGCGCAAATCTTGGGCTGTGGACAATGTGAAACATGTAATGTTCTCTGATGAGTCCACCTTTTCTGTTTTCCCCACATCCAGGAGAGTTACGGTGTGGAGAAGCCCCAAAGAAGCGTACCACCCAGACTGTTGCATGCCCAGAATGAAGCATGGGGGTGGATCAGTGATGGTTTGGGCTGCCATATCATGGCATTCCCTTGGCCCAATACTTGTGCTAGATGGACGTGTCACTGCCAAGGACTACCGAACCATTCTTGAGGACCATGTGCATCCAATGGTTCAAACATTGTATCCTGAAGGTGGTGCCATGTATCAGGATGACAATGCACCAATACACACAGCAAGACTGGTGAAAGATTGGTTTGATGAACATGAAAGTGAAGTTGAACATCTCCCATGGCCTGCACAGTCACCAGATCTAAATATTATTGAGCCACTTTGGGTTGTTTTGGAGGAGCGAGTCAGGAAACGTTTTCCTCCACCAGTATCACGTAGTGACCTGGCCACTATCCTGCAAGAAGAATGACTTAAAATCCCTCTGACTACTGCGCAGGACTTGTATATGTCATTCCCAAGACAAATTGACGCTGTATTGGCCGTAAAAGGAGGCCCTACACCATACTAATAAATTATTGTGGTCTAAAACCAGGTGTTTCAGTTTCATTGTCCAACCCCTGTATATTCAGTACCTTGTACTCCGATAACCTTAAAAAAATCCAGTGCAAACAATTGCCTACAGAAGTCACCTAATTAGTTAATAGTTCAAGGTGAATACTTTTAAAAGGCAGTGTATTCACATTTTTGTTAGAGAACATTAGTGAAGAAACAGCATCATGAAGACCAGGGAACACACAATAGGCAGGTCTTGGATAAAGTTTACACGTTTAAAGCAGAGTGAGGTTTTGAAACAAAATCCCAAATTGTTCAATCCATCATCTAAAAATCTAGAGGCTGGTAGAATCACAAACCCTCCAAGAAATGTCTGTCCACCTAAACTGAATGTAACAGCAAGTCACACTTTTCAGATTGTTATTCTTAAAAAAAATGAAAATCAAGTATCCTTCTCCTTCCAATCCACAATTATGCACTAAATTATGTTGCTTTATTACAGAAAGGTTTTTGGTTATTACAGAAAGGTTTTTAGTTATTACAGAAAGGTTTTTGGTTGTAACATGACCAAATGTGACAAACCTCAAGGGGTTTAACAAGGCATACAGTGGTGCAGATAATTGTAAACTATGATTTTGTAATGCTCATTGGTGCACAATTTTTTATTCATTTGTTCTCCATTCCAGGTTGAGATGCAACTGAAAGGCCCAATGAAGGAACACTCTGTTTAATAGAAAAAAGGTCAGAAAACAAAGTGTTATAGATCTTAGGCCATTATTACAGACACCAATCAAATGACCTTGCTTCTCTTTGCACATTTCTGATGTAAATCAAAACCTGTCCCAGTTAATGAGGGGTTGATTTGTCACAGAAAAAGAGTTGGTGAACTAAAAGCTATTGCCAAGCTGTGCTGGCTCAGTTCGATCATAGATGACCATCAACTCTCTGTAATATCAGTGATGCAGGTAAAAGACAGCATCAAATATAATATGTTTAAAGCCTTTTAGAAATATTAAACACAGAGACTAAATGGACAATCTGCCTGCAAATCCAGCAAGAAAAATTTTGGATTAACCACATTCCCACATTTGATCAACCAAATAATTAGTGCACATATATGGAGATTGCATTAATGCACCTCAATATGCATAGTAACGTATGGCATGTGGCCAAAAGGAGCAGAGTGTCTATAAAAGCTGCAGTGCAGCAGCATGAGCTCATCATTCTTCTCTTCTCCCCTCTCCTCTTTCACCCCCCCATCTCAGCCCTCTTCTTGCTCGCCATTACATAAGTTAATGCAGCAACCAGCCTCATTATTCTCCAAGCAGGCACAGGAAAGATGCAAAAAGGATATGTCATCAAAAGTGAAATAACAGCAAAAAAAATAAATAAAAAGCTTTCAGAAAGAGACGGTGCTTGTGTTTCTGAACTGTCACAGTCCACTGATCAAAAGGAGCAGAGCAGAGAAGAGACGAAGAATCTTTTTGCTCTTCTTTAATCACAAAGCATGTCTACAAAAAACAACAACATTGGGGGACCAAACAGAAAGATGTCAATATTTCCAAATGAATTATTTCTATTCATGTGCATTTTTCTGATCAGAAATCTCGATGAAGAGAAAAAAAAAAACCTGAACATGAAATGAAAATTTGTGGTGTTGAGAGGGTGGCGTTCTTGTGCATTAAAGTAAAGTAAACAAACAAGCCTCCTCAGATGATTAGCATTTCAAAAGCTTTAGAGCTTAAGCATGCACCAGATGTAGCATTCTCAAATACATTCTCCCATGATTTAGCCTTACAGTCATGAAAGATGAGGAGACAGTGAGGGATGTAGTATATTCTCATGCATCACACTTACAAAAACATTATATGTGCTAAAGGCTACAAACTATATACTATATATTTAATTAATAAAATAAAAAAAGGAAGATTAATATATCTTACACGCCTGTGTCCCTCCGGGAAAGACATCCATATAAATTATTCAGTAATATGTAGACACAGACTGCAACTTAAGCATAGATCACAAAAAGGGCTGCACACAGGTATCTGGTAAAACTGACAAATAACATGAGTTATAGAAATTTAATGCTAACTGAAATCGGTCAATTTCCAGCTTGACTGGCCCTGACCTGTGACCAAAAATGATGAAAAATCTAATCTTTTTTCTGTTAGGGAAAAGCACCATATGTAACCACTCCCACGTCGGAATGATAACAACACTCCTTGGTGTGGATGTTGTTGCTGAGTGAAGAAGATTCTTACCATGGCAATTGTTTGTATTAGTAGGGTTTTGAAAAGAAACTCCGATAAAGCACAGATCTTAAAAAGCCATTTACAAGGAAAATCATTTCTACAACATGTTGGGACATGTATGGGGTTCTTTCAGTCTGCCGAAAGGCAAGAGAGAGTGAGGCTTTAGCAGAGAACAGCAAGGCTGCAGTATTTCATCCTCCGCCTGTCATAGAACTAAAGGGAAATGTTGGCAGCGTTTTGGAAATTACAGAGTTCAGGTAAAGGTCCTAATCCTAAATATAATACACACAGAGACTGCTGTTTTAGTAATGCTAGCCTTGCAAAAGCGATCTAACTGATAATATAGCATCTATGGCATGTTGTCTTTGCTTTGAAATTTGAGTGATGGGTAGCTTCGTCCCTTCTCTAACTATAAATAATGGTTGCTCTTGCCATGAAAGCTAAAAAAAGTATTTGAAAGCTGTTCTTATATCTTCTCATAATATCGATCTAAAGGGAAAGCATAATTAGCTAAAATTGGTGTCGGTAGCTTAACGCTTTACAAAAACCTGAGCTGGAATAGAATAAAATAGATTGGAATAGAATAAAGTTCATTGCCATTTACATGGGTACATCAGATCACTCACTGATGAATTGTTGTGTTTCCCATTGTTAGTCAAAGTTAGATCAAAAAAATGAAAACACATTTTTTTATTGATGTTTATCATACTGTTTATCATTATCATGAAACATTTCTTATCATGATAAGAATTTTAATTTATAAAAAAAAACCGATACATTCCAATCAATGATGACATTAGTGTTGGGATTATTCCTTCTGATATTTTCTCTACTGTTGGTTCGATGAGAGCAGCAATAAATATCAATCAATTTGAAAATATGATTAAATACAGTTATTGTCTGCAGTTTAGTGATAAAAATCACATTTCTTTATGTAACTGGTGTCCTGAAGAAACCGGTTTTAAAGGTTTTATTTATGTTTGTGGCACTCTTGACAGTTGCCTAAAAAAGTCTGCTAAGAAGCAGTAAATACTTTGTCACGTTTATCACAGTATCACAGTAAATACCACAAAATATTGTGGTAAATGTAAAGTATATTACCCACTCCTAGCTGAAGCATGAGCAAAAAAAACTATATTTTACAACAAGTAAATGGAACTTTGCTGATTAATCTATAAATGCCCACACCCAGGGTGAAGTATGGATTTATGCATAAATGTTTCTAAGTTTGGCTCCAAGTTTAAGTTTACCAGCAAAAGGTAAGTCTTATAACTGGTCAACTTTTCTGTTATGACTAACTGGAATCTGATCAACACCAAGGTAAGATTTCAGAGCTGAACACGGCCTCCATCCGAGACACGTCTCAGCTTTTCCACCTCGGAGGCTTTTTTTCCTTCTCTTCTCTCACAGTGGAACTGCAACTTGGCAGGTTAGTACATTTCCATTACGACCAGTTCGTCTCGAACCTCACCCAAAAAATGATTGTTTTAAAGCCAGCAAACTAAAGCAAAGAAACTAACACAAGGTCAGAGTCTGGTCTATTTTTAATCAAGTCAAACACAGCTAAGTTTCCTTTACCTTTCACATAGCGTGTTAGTCTTCCAGGAGCTGTTTTAAGATCCCAGTTCTTGTCAGAGTTTTGTTTCTGCTGCTCAGTTTCTTGGATATCCACAGCGGGACGGGCAGGCACCGTTGAATAAGTAATGTTCTAGTCATTGCGCTCTTGAAACATAACACTGGCTCGTGTTTGTCACTGAGCCGACTGAAGCACCCAGATCAAATGTTCCCTCATGTCTAAAGTGTCACAGCTAAAGGTTTCATGATGTATTCATGCATCCTTGTGCATTGCCCTGTTATTATAATATCTCAGCCACCTAACAGGAAGATATTTCCACTCCCCATCAGCCATCACTGGCTCTGTCGGCATTCAGATAGTGCTTATTCTTCCAACCTTGCCATAACTGTTTATGGAAACCAAACTCAGTTTCAGCGGTATCTGATATATCAAGAGTACACAAATGTAATTATACACCAGACATTAAAAACGTTCTCTACTTTTAATGCAGTTTTATAGTCCATAGCTAGCAGCAAGTTTGGATCATCTAACCAGTAACTCCTCCAGACCCATGCCCCATGCCAGGTGTCCATCAGCCACAACAAAGTTGAAGATGTCAGGAAGCCAAACAAAAAATAAACTTCCCATTTGGCAACAGTTCCTATTTTAAAGAAGAATAAATAGACTTCTGTCAGCTGACACTGTAATAAAAGCCCTTTTTACTCTATGCTCTTGTCAAATCTTACAAGAAAAAGACAAATGAGAGGCAGTTCCTCTAAATCTAAGACCACGCTTTTCTCAACCAGAAAAGGGTGGCCTTTTCCATCCAGGTCAAAGGTCAATCCCTGCCTCAAGTGGAGGAGTTCCATTATCTTGGCATGTGCCTTGTTCATGAGGGGTTGTAGGATGGAGCAGTATATGCATAGATGGATTGATCCAGTCTATCATGATGAAGGAAGAGCTGAGCCAAAAATCGAAGCCTTTCTACTTACTAGTCTGTCTGCATTCCAACAACCATAGAGTACAATAATATGAATAATGACTGAAGGATCGAGATCACAGATTCAAGCAGCTAAATGTACCTGTCTATGTGGGAGGTGGCTGGACTCAGAGTTACAGATAGGGTGATGATCCCAATCATCAGGGAAAAGCACAGAACAGAGTCGGTTTTTCTCTGCATCAGGGCTGAGGTGGTTATGACATCTGAACAAGATGGCTACTGGGTTAGGGTTAGAGTTGTCTGAGTACCTCCAGAACACGTTGGGTAAGGTTCAAAGGGCAAGGGATGTCAGAGTTGAACACAACCTCCATTTTTTCTGGACCTGTTACCTCCATGACCAGATCTCTCTCAGATATACAGGCTGATGGACGTGAGGATGGAAGGAACTCAAAGATATTTTTTGTTTCCTTTCATTATTAATACAAATAATATCAAAGTCATCTTATTGCATGCACTAAAGTGAAAACATTCAGATAGAATCAAACTCCTCATTAAATATTAGCCCGCCACGAGTTCAAGAAAATAATAAACTGCAATACGGTTTCTGAATATTGCAATTATATTGATTATGATTACCCCTTATTTACAAGACACATTTCTTTCTTTAGCATTACACACAATCTTCACAACAATGCAGAAGATCTAGCATCCCGGTCACTAAAGAAATAGAGATGGTGGGAACATAAAGGGAAGTTAGAGTACATTCAACTGGGTTGAATAATTAACCCATAATAGATTCAGAGTGTAACCATGTAAAAGTTGAAAACTAAAATCCTACCAAATACTCCATCCATACAGTCCTTTGTAATTATAATATTGCACACACTACTATTACACAGTATTTACAGCACAAGCAAAACACTCACTTACCTCAAAGACAGCAGCATCATTTTAGGACCAAACCAGACTAACTGTAATTCTTTCTGAATGCACTGTTAACAGTATGCTTTTTGTGTCCTCTGTTTATAGGGGATTTTTGTGTTTTCTTGGGTCACTGAGAATTTTCACAAGCAGCAATCCCAACTGCAAAAACATTTATCATTGTAAAAGAGACACACAAGACAGAAAATCATGCATGCAAAGATTCATATGTCATTACATTCATTATACGGGTGGAAGCGACCGGAGTACCTGGAGAAAACACAGGCATGAACATGGAGAACACGCAAACTCCACACGGGTTCAGATTTGAAACCAGAACTGCGTCTGCGAATTGTTTTAAACCCAGATAAAATAACATGATTAGGAAGATTATGTTGACATTAGCTTTATTGTCTGAAACAATTGTGATTAAATGTTTAATTAATTGCTACAAGCCTATTTGTAATTAGTTTGGAGATTGAACCATTAACCGTGATGCATTTGCATCTTTTCATTAAACGCTTGTTGCTGTCGTGACGTTAAAACTGAGAATCTGTAAAGGGCTCAGTGTGAAAGACATGTTGATATTTTAGTCTGACAGGGTTGATTCTTTACATTTGCTTCATTATATACATTTTGGAGTGATCTCATAGTTAGTTAATTATTACACATATCAGAATTAGGAACCGCCCTGCATGTGTCCTTTATTCATCAGTTATAATAGATCACTGCATTCAAGCTGAAGAGAAATGCTTACAGTTACTTTTGGGAAAAAACTTTTCCCAAACAAATTAATATCATTTGAAGCTACATCTTTATGTCTTGGTTCAATTTTGAACATGGATTCAAATAAAAAGGCTAATTTTAAGTGATAAAAGGAACAGGTCAATTAATGGCAGAATAATCTGGATTTAGTAAGAAATTAAAAGATTTTATGTCAGAGAGCGTCTTGGATGTAGTCCTCTATGTCAAGACAAAGAAAACTGTAATAAGGCTTAAGGATGACAAGGAAAGAAAAGCCAGATGATTTTTCAAATCTTTACAGTCAAAGACACGTCCTTGACAGAGAAAAGTACCAGGAAAGACCTTGAACATGTCTTTACCGTTTCCTCCCTGCCTTTTTTAGCTGGCTGATAATATATTTCCAATGGTTTTTGAGAGGAAACCACAAAGCTTGTGAGCATATGGACAGGAATGTTACTTGATCAGAAATATCTGCACCAACTGCTGTGGTGAGTTCGAAAAACAACCAGCACTCCGACCGCAGGCCACTACCATTCACACTCTTCTTCAACATAGGCTCTCCTACCTTATAGTTCGACTGGCAATGCAGTACTTCCACATCTTGTTTCATATAATGATGACATCAGGGCGGGCAGCAGAAAAACACATGGATGACACCGAGAGCAGGTTTCAGAAAAAAAAGTCTTAAACTGCAGCAACTGCTCGCTAAAAGCAGCAGAAGAAGAAAGAGTCTGCGCTAACTGCTTCCTCAACCACAAATTACACCCTACAGGCTTCACTTTCCATAGACGAAGCCACAGTGAGATTCATTCTTTCACTGCTAAAAGTTGCTCTGTCTGTGTCTTTCCGAAGCTCTCTCTGACCCAGTTTATGTTGGGCTCAGAGTTGCAGCTCTTGCAATCTGTCTGATGACCAAGTAAGGTAAAGGATTGGTATGTAAAGAAGAAGAAGGAGGAAAAAAATCATCCCTCTTCTTAACAAAAGCTCTCCACCCACATTGACCAACACACCAGTCCTCTTTCTCCCCTCTGCAGACACTCCTTCCCTATTGTTCCGTGCAATGCAATCTTTCACTCAGCTGGTGCTTCCAGGATGCTTATCTCCCAGCGGTGATGGGGAGACCCTGAATTCATGTGCACTTTTTTAAAGGTAAAAACGTTAAAACAAAAGAAAACACAATAAACTTTTACTCTCCATGTGTATGCTTATACCTGGGCCTAGGTCCAACAATCACTCCATTCTCAGCAGTAAGCCATGTGGGTGGGAGGGTGAACCCCAGTTCAGCAGCTGGGAAAGGCTGTTTTCAGTTACTTCTACAACCTGGCTCAAACAGCACAGCCTTAGGACACAGAAATGCTACACTAAAGCCAAACAAAATGTAATGAGTTACACCCAGTGACCAAAATATTCCGGTTACTGCAGAATTAGACGCAAAATGATCTGTTAAGAGTCTGTGGAAAAAACAACAAATAATCCAGAGAGCACTGAGTCATAGACTGAGGTCAGTTGTGTTCCAAGTTGAAGTCAAACTTTTTATAAGTATGTTTAAAAACAGCAGCTTTCATACATACAACACTTTAGTGTGCTGTACGCATATAAAGTCAAGGCATATGCAAATGAGATGAGACAGTAAGAGAATGTAGGTAAAATAGAACAACAATAAAATAGACCAAACCACAATTTTTCAAAGTATATATTTATAATAATCTTTAATTACAAACTGTAAATATTATTTTTACCAACTGAGCAACAAAGTGTGATCCCCTGTACTGGCCACAGCAACCTTATACAGGTCCTTCTCAAAATATTAGCATATTGTGATGAAGTTCATTATTTTCCATAATGTCATGATGAAAATTTAACATTCATATATTTTAGATTCATTGCACACTAACTGAAATATTTCAGGTCTTTTATTGTCTTGATACGGATGATTTTGGCATACAGCTCATGAAAACCCAAAATTCCTATCTCACAAAATTAGCATATCATTAAAAGGGTCTCTAAACGAGCTATGAACCTAATCATCTGAATCAACTAGTTAACTCTAAACACCTGCAAAAGATTCCTGAGGCCTTTAAAACTCCCAGCCTGGTTCATCACTCAAAGCCCCAATCATGGGTAAGACTGCCGACCTGACTGCTGTCCAGAAGGCCACTATTGACACCCTCAAGCAAGAGAGTAAGACACAGAAAGAAATTTCTGAACGAATAGGCTGTTCCCAGAGTGCTGTATCAAGGCACCTCAGTGGGAAGTCTGTGGGAAGGAAAAAGTGTGGCAGAAAACGCTGCACAACGAGAAGAGGTGATCGGACCCTGAGGAAGATTGTGGAGAAGGGCCGATTCCAGACCTTGGAGGACCTGCGGAAGCAGTGGACTGAGTCTGGAGTAGAAACATCCAGAGCCACCGTGCACAGGCGTGTGCAGGAAATGGGCTACAGGTGCTGCATTCCCCAGACCTGGGCTACAGAGAAGCAGCACTGGACTGTTGCTCAGTGGTCCAAAGTACTTTTTTCGGATGAAAGCAAATTCTGCATGTCATTCGGAAATCAAGGTGCCAGAGTCTGGAGGAAGACTGGGGAGAAGGAAATGCCAAAATGCCAGAAGTCCAGTGTCAAGTACCCACAGTCAGTGATGGTCTGGGGTGCCGTGTCAGCTGCTGGTGTTGGTCCACTGTGTTTTATCAAGGGCAGGGTCAATGCAGCTAGCTATCAGGAGATTTTGGAGCACTTCATGCTTCCATCTGCTGAAAAGCTTTATGGAGATGAAGATTTCATTTTTCAGCACGACCTGGCACCTGCTCACAGTGCCAAAACCACTGGTAAATGGTTTACTGACCATGGTATCACTGTGCTCAATTGGCCTGCCAACTCTCCTGACCTGAACCCCATAGAGAATCTGTGGGATATTGTGAAGAGAACGTTGAGAGACTCAAGACCCAACACTCTGGATGAGCTAAAGGCCGCTATTGAAGCATCCTGGGCCTCCATAAGACCTCAGCAGTGCCACAGGCTGATTGCCTCCATGCCACGCCGCATTGAAGCAGTCATTTCTGCAAAAGGATTCCCGACCAAGTATTGAGTGCATAACTGTACATGATTATTTGAAGGTTGACGTTTTTTGTATTAAAAACACTTTTCTTTTATTGGTCGGATGAAATATGCTAATTTTGTGAGATAGAAATTTTGGGTTTTCATGAGCTGTATGCCACAATCATCCGTATTAAGACAATAAAAGACCTGAAATATTTCAGTTAGTGTGCAATGAATCTAAAATATATGAATGTTAAATTTTCATCATGACATTATGGAAAATAATTAACTTTATCACAATATGCTAATATTTTGAGAAGGACCTGTATTTACTTAAGAGAAATTATATTATTTTACATAAACAATTGAAGGGGTGCTACAAAAACAAATGATGTCGCTTCCTAAAAAAAACAGCTTTTCAAAATAAAAGCAACATATTTGGATTCACACAGAGTTAACACTTTATGCAGGTTTGATTAAAAATTCAAAGAGGCTGAAAACATCTAAAGGGCTGAATGCGGCTCGCAGGTTGTTAAAAGTCCCGATCTGCAGTACATAGTAAAAAATAGTATAAAACATGTCATAACATAAGTGAAAATGTTAAGTATCGCCAATGTCCTAATGTAGGATTTTATTTGTGTTTCATCTTTTTATTGATTTTTTATTTAACTGGCGTTTTCGTTTTGATGATCATGCTTTTTGTGAAGCACCTTTTGATTCTTATCTGTGAAAGGTGCTACATAACAACAAATTTTATATACTATGTACTTACATACCTAATATTGCAGGCTGTTGCAGAGTTTAGGCGCATCTGGAGTAAAAGTTCAATCAGTCCAGACAGCGTGATAATGTGTTGCTGGAGGCCATATTTTCACTAATGTAACCGTTAAGCTGACAGCCAAAAAGCTGTTGCACAATTAAACCAAATACTCATAACAATCTCAAAACAGTACTTAAACAAATGTTTCCAATATATCAACAGGTTTGTTTTTTAGATTTAATAGATCACCTAAAGTTTAGGTATACAGGACAGTCAGCTATGAAAGATGAAGGAAGGAATTAATTATTCTACCACAGTTAGCGATGCTAATGGTGCTAACTGTGCTAATTACTAATGAAAGTCGGTGTCAAAAAGTTAAAAAAATCTAATCTTTGCTGCATTTCACAATAGGAAACCCCTATTTTTCTAGTATTTTGTGCAACTTCTCTGAATCTTCAATGTACACACATGATTATGGCTCTGCTCATTAACAATAATTGATTATTAATTAGAGAGGGGAAGACATGCAGCAAAGGTCAACGACAGGGATTCGAACCCGTGACGGCTGCGTCGAAGACTGTAACCCCTGTACACGGGCTGCGTGCTCCACCCCCCTGCACCACCGTTGTGCCCAAATCTTATATGATTTAATACAACTGCACAAATTGCAGCAGCACAGTTGACAGAGCCTGTGTTTTTTTCCCATGTTTGCCTATGACATCAGCGCAAAAGCAACACTAACTGTTGAAGTAAAACTATTCTGGTTGGAAAAATATTGGTGCCATGCTTGATGATGGTTATTGTTGTGCATGATTTCAAATCATTTTGACAATCCAGGGAGGTATTCTGGGGGGCTGCAGGGTTCATTATGAAGAAATGAAAAATCTGGGAATCATCAGTGTAACTGTTTTTTTTTTTATTCAAACCAAATGGGAGGATTTAGAGAGAAAACAAAATTGGACAGAGAATGGACCCTTTTGGGACCCCACAGTTGATGAAAGGTGTAGACCATGTAATGGTCTCAGTTTAATGATAAAGGCCTGTAATTTTACGTTTGATATAAATCGTAAGCTTTTGTAGAGCAACTCCTTTAATCCTCATCCTGCAGTCAACAGACAAGAATAAGATACAAGGTTGTGTGGTAAACAAAATCCAATTAACAATTCACAGAATGGGAGAAAATACACCTCTAGAAATCCATGAGCTAAAATAAACAGCAACGCTATTATTTCAAATTCAGAGAAACACAATATTGTATCTACAGATGGGGGATTCCCTGCAGGCTGGAAGCTAAAGGTGATGAATTATTAATAAATCCTGGACATACTTGTGTTTTCAGAAAGCTAATTCATTAGAAGTAAAAACTGTGTTTGAACTATGTGAGAGCAGATTAGTATACAGACAGAAAGCATGTAATTTGAAACATATTTCGCACTGCAGCTTGCCTCCGTGCATCATACATGTGCATGATGGGGGAGCTCACACAGGACATTTTAGCAAGTATATACAGTGAGCCATCTTAAATGTAGCAGAGAGAAATTGGACAAATAAAAATGAGTTTTAAATGATTTTGTTTGAGAGAAAAGCAACAGTTTCAACCATCTGAGATTGAGACCGTAGTTAAACGTTAAAGCCACATTTTTCACCAATGCAGTTACCCAATTTTGGGTTTTTTCCATCTTCTACACATACTAGAAGATGAAGTCATTGTGCAAAATGACATCAAATGCATCTCAGTTTGAGAATCTAGAGTATATGTACAGAATGTGGAGCACCATACTTTATTATTGTACACATGGCAACAAACTCAGAAGGTATAAAAAATGAATGATGAGTATCACTAAAAAAAGAAACACATAATTCTAAACCTGTGCATATTGTGAACATTTCTGCTAATGTTTACAGACAGAAATCAATATGGCATGATGATGTGATTTGCATGTCAAATAATATGTATAAACTGCAAATTTCATGTAAGCTGCAAAGAAAAAAATCAACAATGAGGAACTGATTATCCACGAGCTGAGAGGTGAACATATAGAGGTCTTAAAGAGGCAGATATAAAGACAGTCTGCTTAATGCAGCTTTCGGTTTTATAACACATGGGAAGAAAAAAAGTTATTTCGCCTTGTTTGAAGTAATGTAGTGTAGGAGGCACTTTAGCGCACAAGGAAACACTGACAGGATTACAAAAAATGTAAGAGAGCATGCAAAGCAAATACGATAGCCAGATGCAATCATTTTTAAACATACCTTTTGTAAAAGTTGTTGTGTGGGTGCAAGCACAGCACGTGCCAATAATCTAGGCAAAATGCTTTGAATTTCCACATCTTCAGGTCAGAGAATCAACAGGGTAGAAGAGTATCCAACCATATTACAAAGCATCCCCGAAGCAGAATCACAGCAGGCTGCTCATATTTTTTTTATTAGGCAGAAAATCCCAAGCAAGGACGTCAGCTCCGTCCTCCTCTCCAGCTCCAGCTTTACCACTGCCACAGGATGACAGACGGAGAGATTTCAACCCGCCCAGAACAACCACATCAGTGCTGGAAGGGTTGCAGTCTTAAGAGCCAAATAAAATGTAAAAAAAAAAACAGATCAGAAGTCCTCCTGGACTGATCTGGACTCAGTATTAATGTCTGGGATCCTCCTCCCAAAATAAGCTGTACGTCGGCTGCATTGGCTCTATTTTAAATCTTATCCAGGTCAGTCAGTTTGCCTCTGTGGACATTTCTCCGCACGTCTCGGGAACCTCTGAGACATTACGCTAAGGCCAAAGCTCGGTGCCCCTCCAGCTGGCATGGGTACTGGAATGTGTGAAAGCCCAATACAACGAGGACTTCTCCAAAACTCCCTCATTTCAGTTTGAAGCAGCTCACTATGGATCCCAAACAATGTCCTGATCTATCTCCTCCACTGCAAGAACAAACTTTCCAACTGGGTTTCTTTCCCCTTTCTTCAGCTTTAAACCATCTGCACCTTGAAACCATGAAAATTTCCTCTCAATTCCTGTCCCCTTCCCCTGCTTTTACGCGTCTTGCTCTTCCCGTCTCCCTCTCCCTGTTACAGCTACAGCCATCCACACAGGACCTCCGAAATATGTGCTGACTCCCGTTGCTGGGCAACACTACCGTACTACTGAGCTTCAAATGGAAGCCGAGCAGCCTGCAATTGGCTGGTCTTCCAACAAGGAGGGACTGGTGCAATGTTGTAAGAACCCATGAGTTCATGCAGAATCTTTGATTAAATACATTGGCTTTTAATTCTTCACTCTTTTATCATTTCCCAGTACAGAAAATGTCATGCAACAATTACAGTGAAATGCTAGTTCAATGATCAGTCTTGCACAATAATAATATTTATATGCACAATTAAACTTCAAATTTAATCATTGGGCACTTAGAAGCCACCATTTCAAGCCTAAACAGGGTGCATCTTTATCAAACACACACTCAAAATGCTGCAGCATTTAGCACTGCTTCACTGCCCTCTTCTCTAGCTAAACGGTTTTTTTATTTGAATACGAGCAAAGTGCATTTCTCTCTTTGGTTGGGATGCAGTGCCATGCTGCAGTGCCACTGTGACCCAGCAGCCGTGGGAAACAGGCGTGGATGGAGGGCCTCTCATCAATATTCAGCGACTCTCAGTGTCCACAAACACTGAGGATTGCATGGATCTACACAGATGAGCACACACTAATACGCATACCAGAGTACGACAAGCATGCATTAATACGTGTATGTGTTAGTGTAATTGCTAGTATGATCTGTTGGGTCTGACAAATTGACTGCTGCGTGACTCTTTCCACACAACTCCTGGCAAAACTCGGTCACGCATATTACAGATTATGGCAGGGTGCTCCACATACACTCTTGAAAGTAGGGATGCAACGACACTTGCTGTTATTAAAGAACTAAGATTTATTTTGTTAAAGTGAAGTCTGCCTCAGGAAGTGCCATCTAATTGCTGTCAGCCTATGACTTTGTCTGGTGAATTAAGTATAGCTATTATTTTGAGCCCCAATATGAAGGTGTGTGCCTTAAGCTCAATGACATTAATCTTTAATTATGATATAAAGCAAGGGATTTCTGAGTTGCCCTGCTGGGTTGACAGAGTTGGCAAATGAGTAACTCATCAGGCTGACAGTTTATAGGAATAAGGTTTGTGTGACAAGCATTTTTACTTGTAAACAATCTGTGGTATTAAATTGACTAATAAAAACCCCTTAAATCAGATGATATAAAGTTAGCTGCACCTTCATCTTATTACCACACATTACTGGGCTTTGGTATTTATTTATTGTACTTAAGTATTTTATTTTATTTTTGTTTTATTCTATTCTATTATTAATACCTGTTTTTGCACATTTACCTTGTTCTTCTTTGACTGCACATTTTCCTATCTATCTGCACCCTACTTGTGTGTTACTAAGAGCTGCTGTAAGAAAGTCTATCTTATCTTATCTCATCTTCTGGTGACATTGCCAGTAAATATACAGATAGCAGTCTGCATGTGTTTTGCGGGACCAGGATGATCTTTCAGTCACATAGGTGCAACATTGTGAAGATAAAACTATATTTCAATTCAATTGATATGGTGCTTTTTATGCTTTGAAAGTCGCTTATTTGTGCATTTGAATATTTTTGAAGGACAACTGTCTGTTGTAGTTGGAGAATGAGGTCAGGAATGAAGAGACCAGAAGGTCATATACTGATGAATTCTGAATATATCATAAAATGACTCCAGCATGTTGCTCGTGTAGAGCGCATTCTATGCAGTGCTGTTCTAGAGTCTTGCACAGGTGCATCAGTTTTTTTTTTTTTTACTCCTTTTCCTTTAGCTTCATAAACTAGCTTATGTTGTCCGGATGAAACCTTTATTGGTTTTAATGATTACCAGGATAGCAGTATAGTATTAGTATTACTGCTGCAGCAAACAATTATTTTAGTAATCGTATATTCTGTCGATTGTGCTGGTGATTGATCGAGTAATCTGATGAAAAATTGGCAGATTTTTCATTTAACGACTTGAGCTTATTTTATGAGTAATAAAGATACGTGAACAAGAAAATGCAGTAGACAAATAATTCAGTTCCTGTAAAAAAAAAAAAAAAAAAAATCTACATTTTGTGGATAACTTAGTCTCGTGGAGTCGGGGGTCCACAGCTGCAGCGGATGTTTCCGGCTCTGGTGTAGCAGCATGGAGGACGTGCTATCATGGTTTCATGTTCATGTTTTCTTTTCTGTTAAGTTTAAAGTGACCCCCACACTTTTGATACTTCCTGTCATTTTCTCTGCACTTTTTTTTTACCCTTTTACGTCTTTCTCCATAACTGCACTTGGTATCCATTCATCGTTAGCGGACGTGAGACCCTTGTGCAACTCATAAACCCACCTAGCCGGAACACAGTGCGCTGAAAGGTTGAACAGAATTTAACAAAGCCTCGAAGAAAATCATTTGCCTCTATGAATTTTAGCAATTGAGGAACTGGAAGCATTCGAAGAACAGTTCTAGCCCTACTTAGTAAAATAAATTAATAGTTTTAATGAAATTTAAATTAAAAACTATGTTGTGTGATGACTGCATGAATAACTGACTTTTTGTTGTTCATCAAAACCCAGCATCACAGATGCTGTCCCATATGTAAGCAGAAGATCACAGAGTATTAAATGTGGCTTTATTTTGGACTTTATAAATACACAAGGAAGACTTTTGAAGATGTTTTTGTTCTCATTGTATTCAAAAGGAGGTGGCTCTAGCTACCAAGTGGCTGCTGCTATATAAGCAATCATTTACCTTGATTTTTACCCTCTTCAATGTGGTCTGGTTTGTCTGTTTTACTTGTTACCTTAGCTTTGATTTCCTGTACTAACAGGGTCTGTTTATACTCGACAGGATAGCCAATAGAATGATACAAGCTTGCAAAATCGTGCTAACAGAAATCTGTTCAGAAATTTTCTTCGAATTAAATACTCTTAAATGCTTTTTTTAACACCAGTGTTTTTACGTATGGAAGCTGTGATAAATCAGTCATGATTTTATTGCACAGAAATCGCGATGTGAAATGTTTTCCATTTTGCTCACCTCTACTTTGGCCACTTTTACTTGTTAGCACCAGATCAATACTACTGATGAGAACAATCACTTCTTTTTAAACGCATCTTCAACACAATGCCACTGCTGTTTGTGGTGCTTTCTTACCAGAGGTTGCACCCACAATCAATCCTACAGCAACATAATATAGATAAAAGTTTTGAGTGTTTTGTGTGGAAGCATTTTAGGTACTCTGTTGAAAAATAAAAACTGTGCCAGACAAGATAGAATGTTTTGTACTCACTGTGAAAATAGAAAGATGTGCTCACCATTAGATGCTAATGGCAGTAAAAGTTGGAGTAAATTATTCAGCAGGGTTAACAGATTCTGTAAAACACAGTGAGCTATTTGTGAATCTTTTACTCTGTAAAACTGAAACAATAATGGGACTCTTGGTCTCACAACTAAAACTTTCCCTTGTCCTCAGGAAACACAGTATCCTTTGCTTTCACCCGCTACAGCCGTCTTATCTGATGATCTGATAAAAATAGGAAATGTTAAAATAATTCTCCATTTTACCTATGTTATATTTGTTGGAAACTAATCGAGACTATTAGTTGAATATTACTGGATCATATTTTTAAAGGACAATAGTGCTGGATACAAAAGGCATTGAACACAATAAAATCACTTTACAAAAGAGGGAGCGCTTTAAATTTCTCTGTCCAAAAGCTAAAAATGTCTGTCACTCAAGTAGAAACCTTTTAGTTCCTTTCTTTCTAATTCATGAAATGTTGGTGAGGTGAGTGGATCTCTAAACCCTGCAGAGTCTGTCAGTCAAAAGTCCGAGCAGGAATATTTTTATTCATATTGCATAAAAAGAAAAGCTATTTTTTTTTATTTTGGCTGAAAGAGATTAGCAAACGTGTGTAGAGCACAACTGGTTTTTGTTTTGGTGGTCCAAAATGGCAGGCATGAATTTGAGATGAAAGCTGCCTCTTAAATGGACATTTTTCCACTTCCAGCATTGCACCAGTCTACCTGGCAAGTTTTGCCAGCTGCAGTCCACACCGCATGACATAAGACCAGGGGTTGCTGTAAAAAAAATACCTAACTACCAGTGCTTTTGGGTTAAAGTAAAGAAAATAACACATGGCAGAAACTTGATTAAAAGTTCAAAGATAGATATTAGGAATCTTACAGATATAGATTTGGGGTCCCAATCCAGGCAATTTTAAATGATTGGTATCAGACAAACCTTGGTACCGCCTACTGTTTGTGATATTCTGAGGCGCACCTCTAGCAGGCCATGCGTCTAGATGTGGTGTGTCCAATAAAAAAATTAATAAATCACATCCTATCTTCATGAACACGGCTTTCAAAATTCTTATTATGGGCCATGCACATTATTTTGTTTATCTAAAAAATATGGATTTTGAATTAGTAACATAATTCAATGTATATGCTTTTAACCCTGTACAATTGCGGTGATAGTGAAAGAGAGACTGTACTGGCAGCTGCAGCTCCCAGTCTGTTATAGAAGATAACAGACTTATGATAACAGACAGATGATGGCAGAAGAGAGAGTGTGATCTCTTCTACCATCATCTGCTGGGGAAGCAGCATCAGAGCCAGGGACTTAAAAAAGCTCAACAAGCTGATAAAGGCTGGCTCTGTTCTGGGGACTCCTCTGGAACCTCTGGAGATCATTGTGCAAAGAAGAATCCTTCATAAAATGAAGAACATTATGGAGAACCCTGAGCATCCTCTTCATGAGACTGTTGTACAACAACAGTCAGAGGCTTCTTCAGATCTGCTGTAAAACAGACAGCTACAGGAGATCCTTCCTGCCCACAGCCATCAGCATCTACAACAACTCTTTAAAGAAACCTGCATAATATGAGCTACAACAAGATTTAATTTCCCTTTTGGTAATAATAAGGTTTTTTTTTAATTGAACTGAATTAAACTTATCAACCATTATTTTAAATGAAACATGAATGAAAACAATGCCAGGAAAGACTGTAGTGAAGGTTTGTCATTAAATGTATGACAAAGAGCTTTAGATTGCCTTTCTACAGGGGTTGGAGAATGAAACTGAAACATCTGGTTTTAGACCACAATAATTTATTAGTATGGTGTAGGGCCTCCTTTTGCGGCCAATACAGTGTCAATTCATCTTGGGAATGACATATACAAGTCCTGCACAGTGGTCAGAGGGATTTTAAGCCATTCTTCTTGCAGGATAGTGGCCAGGTCACTACGTGATACTGGTGGAGGAAAACGTTTCCTGACTCGCTCCTCCAAAACACCCCAAAGTGGCTCAATAATATTTAGATCTGGTGACTGTGCAGGCCATGGGAGATGTTCAACTTCACTTTCATGTTCATCAAACCAATCTTTCACCAGTCTTGCTGTGTGTATTGGTGCATTGTCATCCTGATACACGGCACCGCCTTCAGGATACAATGTTTGAACCATTGGATGCACATGGTCCTCAAGAATGGTTCGATAGTCCTTGGCAGTGATGCGCCCATGTAGCACAAGTATTGGGCCAAGGGAATGCCATGATATGGCAGCCCAAACCATCACTGATCCACCCCCATGCGTCACTCTGGGCATGCAACAGTCTGGGTGGTACGCTTCTTTGGGGCTTCTCCACACCGTAACTCTCCTGGATGTGGGGAAAACAGTAAAGGTGGACTCATCAGAGAACAATACATGTTTCACATTGTCCACAGCCCAAGATTTGCGCTCCTTACACCATTGAAACCGACGTTTGGCATTGGCATGAGTGACCAAAGGTTTGGCTATAGCAGCCTGGCCGTGTATATTGACCCTGTGGAGCTCCTGATGGACAGTTCTGGTGGAAACAGGAGAGTTGAGGTGCACATTTAATTCTGCCGTGATTTGGGCAGCCATGGTTTTATGATTTTTGGAAACAATCTGGGTTATCACCCAGACATCCCTTTCAGACAGCTTCCTCTTGCGTCCACAGTTAATCCTGTTGGATGTGGTTCATCCTTCTTGGTGGTATGCTGACATTACCCTGGATACCGTGGCTCTTGATACATCACAAAGACTTGCTGTCTTGGTCACAGATGCGCCAGCAAGACGTGCACCAACAATTTGTCCTCTTTTGAACTCTGGTATGTCACCCATAATGTTGTGTGCATTTCAACATTTTGAGCAAAACTGTGCTCTTACCCTGCTAATTGAACCTTCACACTCTGCTCTTACTGGTGCAATGTGCAATCAATGAAGACTGGCTACCAGGCTGGTCCAATTTACCCATGAAACCTCCCACACTAAAATGACAGGTGTTTCAGTTTCATTGTCCAACCCCTGTAGGTCAATATGGGTAAAAAATGCAGAAAATATCAATGATTTGTCAATTTTTTTCGGAAGTCTAAAATCCCCAATGCACTGCACTGCAGGGGGATCAAAACAAATCCTCCCCGTTTCAGACATCAAAAGGCTAAAACCATCAGTCTGGCTTGTTCACAATGTGCCCACTGCATTGCCGTTTTACACTGATGTATAGTGATCCAGGCTGATATTAAGGCTGGGGAGAAAAGAGAGCACACATCCCTCAAAGGCACCGTTGTCTGCCCTGTGGATTTCACAATGGCTCACTTTGGGCAAGACTCGAGTAGTCAATAAACACATCAATGGAAAATGGTTCCCAATGCATAGGAGGAAGAGGCACACAAAGAGTGAAAAGAAAAACAGGACATAAAGAAGTCCCTCTCATTCTCTGAAACTAATTTGAACCTGATGGAAACACGTTGCATTATTTCTGACTGGGTAATAATTCTTTAACATTTTAACATTTTACATTAAAAGAAGTGGAAGAAAATGCATGCTGGAGTTATACCAAGGTTCATTAAAGAGCCTGAGCTCATATTAATGCCTTTGTGATAAAAAGTGTAGAAAAATGTGTTAGAAAAGTTCACCCCCTGGTGGTCGACTGTAGCAGCTTGCATGCTTTAAAAGCTAAGGAGCCAATGAGCTGGTGGTGTGATCGGAGGAATGAGTCTGATGGATTTGGGAATTTGTCCCGACTGCGTTATCACACAAGGCTGCATATACCTTATTAATTTTTTTATTCAAACAGGATCATTCAGTGAACACTAGATGGGTAGAATCACATTGCGTTTATTGTTCAAAAATAATCTGTTATTATAAGAAGAAAATTATGATCATGGAAATGTAGAAATGTCACCCTCACCAAGTGACCATGCAGTCATGCCTCCTCTTGTGTAATAGACAAAATCCCACTGTATGCACTCAGCATGGCGATGCTGTTGATGGCACAAGAAAAGGTTCAACATTTGCCTGCATGGTTGTCTGCCCTGTGTGTGTATGTTTTTCTGTAGCTATTGATTGGGCTTTTCCTGACTGATTCATATTTCAAGGTTTCCTTGTCGACAGACCAACCAATTCTGATAGAAAAAAACCCAACATAATTCAGTCACTAACTATAGCACAAGAGAAAAATGCTCTCCAGATTCTTTGAAAGAGCAGTAGTTTTGAATCCAGCTATCCCCATTATCCCAAATGTATGTACCAAAACATGTGCATCTAATCTTTACTTGATTGTTGTTAAGTGCATGAAAGCACATGCTGCTGGTTTTGTGTATTTATAAACTGAACATGAGAGTTTTTAGTTTTGATATATTAAATAAATACAGAGAAAGTAACAAAGAGATTTCTAAACATTTAGCTTGCAGATCACTTATCAGAGACGATTAAGGTAAAACTGGCAAATTTCAATCTCTGGCTGATAGATTAATGCAGCATCTGCATCTATGATAAACTGGTGACATGTCCAGAGTTCTGCCTCGGTGCAGAAATACCACAGGCCCAGATTCAAACTTATTACCTTCTTGGTGTAAGGCAACGGTGCTAACAGCTGTGCCACCATGCAGCTCTTACATGGGGCAATCTTGCAAAAACATTTCAGAACAGTGTGAATGAATTCAAGCTCACACATATCCTACAGTACAACTGTTTAGCCGTTAGCCTTAAAGCCGCCATGTAGAACGGAGAGAGGGAAAGAGATGACAGAACCAAATGTTAGTAGGGAGAAAGTAAAAAAGACTTATAAAAGAGGATAACTGCAAACTAACTGATTAAGGGTAGCCGTTCCAATGTTATATGTAGGTCCCATTTTACAGCAAGGCACACATAGAAAAGGCTGCATCTGTCAAAGAACAACAGAATGGGCGGCAGATGTACAATCAGTTTAAAACTGTGAGATAGGCTTAAAAATAGCTTTCATATCAATAAGTGCAAATGCACTGGGAACACTGCACATTATATTCCTCAACAAAATGAATTTATTACATTTAACACTCCACAGAAAGTGAGAAAAATGTTTATTAGGGTGTTTAAAAAAGTGTCTACGTTTTGCTTTACAAACTCATACATTTACTGCATAAACCTTTAACTGCTTGAAGGTTTAGCTTTCCTGTGGATCACTGAACTAATATTTAGCTGTATAACCACTGTTTTTGAGAAGCACATCTGTGTCGCATGGAGTCAGCCAGTTTCTGACAGGTATTCCAGTCCAGTATAATTGGACTACATTCCACAATTCATCTGTATTTCTCAGGTTCATCTCAGAAACTTAATGTTGATGTCACCACACAAGTCTTCAATTGAATTAAGGTCCAGAAATTAGGCTGGCCCTCAATTACATTAATCTTGTTGGTCTGGATCCAAGATGCTGCTCACCTACCAGTGTGTTTAGGGTTGTTGTCCTGTTGAAAACAGCCACTGAAAAGACTCTCTTTCTCTTTGGCAAATGTCAACATAATCTGAAGTATTTTGATGTATTCAAACTGATCCATGATTCCTGGGAAGCGATAAATAGGTCAAACACTACAGTCAAAAAAGAGCAAACATCCCCATATCGTGATGCCTGAGCCACAATGCTGCACTGTGTACTGAGGTTTGAATTCAGCATTTGCAAGTTATCTGACAAACTGTCTGTGTCTCCTATGCCCTTCAAGAAAAAAAATTTCATCAGTCCATAAAATGTTGCATTACTTCTCTTCAGGTGTAGGTCTCTGCTGTTTGGAATGTTTTGAAAAACCTGACTGCCTACAGGAGCCATTCCCCCAACCCTGAGCAGAAAGAAGAGAGCAGGAAGAGAGCAGCTAAAATCTCTGCAAAGCCCACACACCCTGAACACAAACTGTTTAGGCTTTTACCTTTCAGGCCAGTGCTACAGAGCGCTGTCTGCTAAAACCAACCGCCACACAGACAGTTTCTTCCCCCAGGCTGTTTTTTTGATGAACACTTGACAGTCAGTCCTAGAACAACACCATGCATACTCGGACTGATCTCAAATTATATTCTTTTGTAAAGACTATTGTGCATATATTCTATATTGTAAATATATTCTTTATCCCACTATTAAATATACCAAAAAAATATCTTCACCGAGAGCAGTGTGCCAGAATCAAATTCCTGGTTTGTCTGTACAAACTTGGCAATAAAGCTGATTCTGAGATTTTCAGAGAGAAATGCACTACTACCAGCATGTACACAATTTGCTGCCTGCTTCCCTAACTGAGGGCCACATTTTTAACACAGAATCAGCAACTTGTATGTCATGACTGTTTGGTTCTGCTGATTTTCTATTACTCTACTACGCCAGATGGTAAATTATTTGAACCAGAAACACGAATTGTTATACATGTTTGTCTGAACAGGATTATAATGGAGTCAGTATTAACACATTAATATCATTTACCATTGAAATCCTAACAGGATTCTAACAGGATCATGGCTCATTGTGATGCACAGGAAAAAAATGTATACAGAAATTTAGCAGTCATGAAAGAGAACCCATGTGTGACCAGAATATGTCATTCTGAAACATCCAGAATATACTTTTTACACACTACTGGACCTTGTTTAATGACAACCCAGTGTAGAGAAAACCGAGAAAATGCTCGCTCCCTTCTTAATCTGGCCCCCTTTGTATAACATTGCTGTTCACAAACATATCCTTGTGTGCATCCAAAGGAACAAAATGTTCTGGAAATGCATCCTTTTCCGTTGCATCCTACTCTTCTCCGTGCTGTCGCTTCTGACGATGCCATTGGCAAAGGCAGGGGCTTATCATAGGGCATTTCAAACTACGGATGCATCAGTAAGCACCTCTCCCCCGAGGAAAGTTTAATTCAGTGAGATGCTCTGCAGCCACCGCTGGTTTTTTACCATCCTTACACATGGCTGACGCAGCTCCAGCTGCAGACTCAGCCCCTGGAAGCTGAAAGCCACATGACAGATGTCCTGCAGTTGAAGTTCTTGTTTGGAAGTGACTGCTTTTCAAGTTGCACTGGAGCTGATTGAAGTTTATACAAAACACAGTGTGACTGATGTGTCATCCCTTTTCATTTATTTCTGACTGAATGAAGCAAATTCCTACAGATTACATTATGCTCTCATCCAATCTGTTCTGTTCAGAGAACTATTGATGGAGCTAGAGAGGAAATGTCATATGAAGGTCCTACTAAACTCAGAAAAATAGGAATGGACTGAGCTGTGCTTTATAGGGTCCTTGGCATAAAGACTCATTTCTAACAAAAATGACTATGTCCACTTTGCAGAAGTTTATCACAATAAAAAGGAATTGCTGATATCAAACTGATTTCCGATTTAACAACTGCTTCACAATCTGCTCTGTAGCATTATGGTCTGTATCTTCTGATTCCATGTGAGCTGACAGCAGCCTCAATGCCAGACCGTGTGCTTGCACTGCACAACCTTGGATAGTGTTGTTGTCTTATGCCATGAGACCATGCATCCTACAGTTGCTGCCTGCAGTAGAGGCATATTCAGAGCAGCGCTGCCAGTTGTGTACTCCCTTAGTCTGCAGACCAAGCACACTCTGTTGTCAAAAGGCTCAGGCTTATAGCAAAGGAATGTGTCGTCAGTGCCTTACAGCTCTGGTGACGCACAGTATTTTTCATCATCGCTGGCGTCACTTGAACAGGAGCACTGCATTAAGTATGATTCTGCCAGGGATGGGCGACAAGGGCATTCCTCCTGGAAACGTTTCATGGCACGGCAGCCCTCTGAGGATACATGACATTATACCACATGAAGGGTAAAGCCCATCGATGTTTATCTGTGGATGAAATGGTACGGCTTCTGCAAGGTGCTGATTTGGTGATGATGGAATGCAGTTATGGGTAGAAAAAATAACCAATGCACTTTGATCAGATCAGAAGACTATTTAAAGATATCATTGTTCTTTTTTCAGCCGAAGTTACACAACAACTGAATAATGTACTTGGGATAGTCATGCTGGGTTAAATATCTAAAAATTTAATTCATCCACTGGATATAATTAACTTACTGTGCAATATAAAACTACAGCCCAAGGTGAAGCTAAATAGTATTTTCTACACCTGCAAAATGTATCACAACTAAACATGCACCAATCTACCAATGATGTGGCCAGTTTTCAGCTTGATGAGCTCTTACCAGGAATGGGCTGGTTGGAAACTCAAATATTCAACTTCTTTCTGTTCAGTGAATGCAATATACTATAAGGCCATGCTGACAGCGACACTCTTTGCTGTGGATGCTATTTCTGAGGAAAAAAGTTGCTCTGTTTTATATCGTTGAAGTTTAATGGAACATATTGGATTTGGAAAAGTTCCCATAATCTTTACAAATGTCAGAGTTAAGATAGAATGTACATCCACATTCTCTAGGGAACACATATCAGAAAATATTGTTTTTGCAATGCTAGCAGTGCCAACCACACTAATTGCCAAGATGCCAAAAGCCCAACAAAAATAAAATGAAAAGTAGTTTGTACAGAACTGAACAACACAACTTGCATCAACCTGTTCTTTGGAGCAGCATCTTTGTCTGTCAAAAAAAGAGATGTCTTGACTTTAAAGCTCAGGAAACATCTCTAATTCTAGCCCTCCAGTGTCGGAATCCAGAGGGGCATGGAGCTGCCAGCGAGGATAAAATGTCAATTTCAGCAGAACATTTGTGCATCCAACTCCAGTTACTGGCAAGACACTGTCTCTTTTACTCCCAATTCTACTCTGTCCTACACCAACCAATGTTAGACCAAATAATCAATTTGCACGAGACTTTCATCTTTGTGAGGATTGTCCCCTGGCCTGGTCATGTCACTTTGTACGGTTAAAGCTTTTCTTGGATTGAAACAGAGACAAAGGAAGAGATCAACCACTGCAGGAACAATGTCCTATTGCTTAATGTGCTGCTGCTGCAAAAACAAAAAACAACTATATCCTATTTAAGCATGCAGTAAAATCGTACACTACCAAACAAAACAAAAAATGTCATATAGAAATTTGATAATACGAGCAAACCATTAATGCATCCATGTCTGGTGTACACAGGAAAAGATGCAAGGAAGTGATTTAAGAGACTAAAAGAGCAGCAGTAGCAGTTTCCCTATGAAAGAATCAGTGGAGACCCGTGAAGGTCTCACATTCATTAAGATGACTGATCCTCATGTATCATGGCATGACAGGGTAATTCAACGTTTCCCATCAGCTTGTACAGGCATGTAAAAAATATATGCACAGAACACACTGACTATAACAGAATATTTAAGATAGATCTGCAGAAAAAATAAGGCTGAAAAACATAATTTAGCTGATCGTATTGTGCTCAAGACAAGAGGTATGAAGAATTGTTACACAACTGCCCACTAGTAATAAAAACCAACTGGGCAACAAAAACAGGTATAATACATCTCGTCAACCTTTCATCCTAGCTCGGTTACCAGATGGTTTACTTGGGGAGAATTGCCAGCTTTGCACACACTGACTGTGCAGGATCCCAAAATAAAATGAAAAACCCAGCCGCATTTTGCACACACTCAAGCAAAATTATGAGCTTTGCCACACAAACACACACACACACACACACACACATACACACACACAAACACACACACTGTACCAATCGCACAAGACCACAATCACTCCCACAAAAATAGTCTGAAAGGGACTCATGTGCCCAGTACGAGCTGTCACAGCATCATGCAGAAATGAGTCATGTTTCCCTGGCTCCCCGAGGCTCTATAAGCATCCCTCACATGACTCTGCTGTGATCAAGGCTACAACGGCACCTTCACAAACACAAAACAGCCTTGAGGTGTTATCACGTTACATGAACACACATGGCATTCACGGTGCTTTTGGAAACTGCCATTCACACAAAAGCGCGCTGCACTATGCCACCCTTCCCCAGAACACAGACATTGTTTACAAAGAACACAGGAAGGGAACAAGAGAGGACATGGCAAGGTCTGAAAGCTGTGAGTGATTCAGCATGGACACTGGGTAAACGGTGTTTTCCTCTGCCACCCACTTGACTGCTCTGCCTGTGAATGGGAGCTGCACCAGTGCCGCCCAGGCAGGCGACCCCTCCTATCTACCTGTTTTTACCATGTTTACAACAATCTGGCTTTACTCACATGTCATAGAGCCGGTAGCCCATGGCAGAGCCTGGTCTGCTCGGGTGGGACCCAGGGTCTCGTGTTCTCCGGGGGTCCGTGCTGCTCACCACAGCGCGCCACACGCTTGGCTTGTCCATCCTGTCTTCTGGTGAACGGGATGCGACAGTGAAACGGCGTGCACACACGGGCTCACTCGTACTCACTCTCCTTCCCAGTCACAAACATGGGCTGCCACAGAGCAGTGCGTGCGTGATGTAATGAGGAGCATCTAAGAGGCTGGTGGGTGGGTGTGGAGGGATAGAGGACCAGTAAGAAAGGAGGAGGTAAGGGGTGGGGATGTGGAGAGCAGGAGCTAAAGGAGCTGTCTGATGTGCAGTCTCTGTTCTAAATCATAAAGGATAATTGGTAATTCTTCATAGGTAGGAGTGCCAGTGGTGACTGCCACACATAAATAAATAAAAAGAGGATACAACCTGAAGGGGTGTTTGCAGTGAGGTTTACTGGGATTATGGTGCATCTTAAAGATACGGGGAAGCATCTGCGGATACGTCTATCCACCCGCTCATCTACTCCCAGTAGTATGGTCCTCAGATGGGGCCATTTGATTGGCTGCATGGTCTCCATAGAAACAAGAGGCTGTGTCAGAGGTAGGGCTCATTATCATGCCTCCTATTGCCCCTCCTTCCCATTTTCTGTTTTCTCTCCCTCCCTTCATATTTATTTTCTCCTCAAACACTCAGGTCCCTACCACCCCACACCATCCGTCTCTCTACTGGAAACAATGCTTTTTGTCTGCAGAGTCCTTTTACATTCTCATTATGATACACAAAGCTAGTAATACCTACTGGGTATACTTATTTTATTTGTTACATTTGGGAAAAATACAGATCAAATAAAGTTGATGGACTGAGGTGTCAGCTGGGGAGCAGGGTGATCGGCTGTGACAAATAATTAGCCAGTCAGAAATAACAAAAATATATTTTTCCAGTTATGAAACGTACCATTCAAAAGTGCCACCACAACAACAATACTCCTCGGAAGGGAGTTTATTAATGAGGGAAATCTAATTTTAGAAATAGGGAAATACAAAGTAAAGTGTTTTCAGTATCATTGAGGTGTTTAAAAAGAAGTCAGGAAGAAGCACAAAAGCTGTTGTAAGTTAAACTCAGCACAAAAAGGTAAGGAAGTTTGTGTTTGTTTGGTTGATTATTTCTTCGTGATGATAAATCTTCCTGGCAATACACCTCATTCTATCTAAAAGCCTATTTATTTCCCTTTAAAGAGGCCACATTTGTAAGGAAAATGCATTTGTGGATTGAGCAGCAGGGTTGAGTATATATGCTGGACACATGACTAACTTGCCAAATCCTGTCTGCCAACAGCGAACACCTTATTCTGCTACGCACTGTTGTTTGATGATGTTTAGGGGACTGAGTGATGGATGTTTCAAGAAACAAGTCATTGTAGTAATTTAACAATTTTCTTTATTTAAAAACCAGGGGCATCAGTAGTGCATGGGGGCGAACTGTACATGACCACAAATCCCTGGGACATCCTCAGTAAATCAGAAATGTTTTCTCTCAAATAATAAGTTTGACACAAGTGTACTATATGCTGCACCTTAATTTTACTTAATTCAGAAACTAGAAAATACATATTTGAAATCCTGTGAATTAGGTTGTAGTGTAGCTCATATAGAGGTTTTCCACCAAAACAGTTACAGTGGTTACCCAGAGCTGGCGTGTGATGGAGTTCTTAACAGGTTCTACAAAGATCCAGTTTGGCTTTCCAACCTGAGGGATTGCTCAATGCTATCTCTTTATGTCACTGTATACATCTCTTCCAGTAAATATTTAAACCTATATGTGCTCTATTCAGATTTTTTGTGCAGGATCTTAGACAAAGGGAGACAGTTTACCTAAGTAAATGGCCTTGTTTATCCCAGTATCTTTATAAAAAAAAAGGTCAAAATATCACCATCTTAATTTAATAACGTTAAATTTGAGCAAATTAAACTCAGCATTTACAGAAAGATCTTTGAACTCTGTCAATATAAAGAGACCAACTGTGCTCAGTTACTCATTCAGAAATGGTGTTGCAGATGAAAATATCGGCTCTAGTTTTAAACATCAAACAACATTCTGATTGGTATTTGGTCATTATGTCCTAACACCCCGGACAAACATCCTCTGGCTTGGGTCAGAGTTAAGAGCTAAGAAAGAATCAATTTGTTGGTATCAGAGGCAGAGTTTAGTGGAAATCAAAAAAACTGGTACCAAGCCTGCAGTAGAATCAGTTGAGCACTGTAACTGATTTGGTGAAACAATTCAATTATTATTGGCCAAAATCACAATCAGCAGGCTGCAACGTCACAATATCAGTAATTGCAGATCGACCACATAATTTCTGATCAGCAGATCTCTAAAAGAAATTGAGTAAAAACTTAATTATTTGAATATTTCACAAATAAATTGCTCCAAAACAGGTATATAAGCTTTTTGCATTTTCAACCTGTCTTAGCTTTATGATGCGAAACATGCTCAGAGACATATGGCTTGCACAGATATTGCAGCGTGAATTAGCGATACTAAACCAGAGAGGATGTCTAAAATATTAAACTCTGTTAAGACCCCAACAGTGGACATTTTATTTTTGTTTTATTGCTGAAAACTGACATTTTGGCTGCAAATTGAGTCAGAACCGATGTTGTAAAATCCATTTGGCCTTCCTCAGGCCACATTCTGCTTTGCCTCTGTTAAATAACACTGATGGTACTGTTGTTCAAGCTCTCACCAGGTAACAGCAATCAAAGCGGGATTGTTGTCAGGGAGGGAAGAGTGTGAAAAGAAAAGCAGAGCCATCCCCCCACCCCCAAACACACACACACACACACACACATTAGGACTCTGTATTGACTTCAATTCATAGTAACTGCATTTATTGACTTTTACAAGAATACTCCTAACCCTAAAGGAAAGCTGTTGCTTTACGACCAGGCTTTTGGTCCCCGTAGGACTTTTCAGTCTTAAAAAAGTTAGTGAAAAAAACAGAAAAAGTCCTAAATAAGCAACATAAACGAGGACACACACAAGCCTGGAACAGAAAACCCAGACCCATGGCCCCCTGTCTGCGGTGCGGGATGTTGGATGCAGTGCTGATGATATCTTGATCTTTAAGGTCAGAGAGAATAATAACATCAGACCTTTGTCTTTTTGTTAATGAACCTGTGTGGTGTAGTAATTGTGTATGCACATCATCTAATCGCGATAACATCCTCAGTGTAATTGCTTCAGTCTGCAATCATCAAACACAAGAGCCCTTTTCTCTGTCTGACATACTGATCCTGAAGTGCTGCGGTCTGTGCATGCGAGAAGAAACCCTGCATAATGTTTGAACATGCAGAGCACTACACTACATCTGAAACAAGTTCTACCTTTTATGTCATTCAGTGTTCTGAATGTCAGGGCCTCTGACTCAGTCCTTCACACTTTGAACCACTTAACTCTTGTAATGCAGCTCTTGTAATGTCACATCTAGACAGTTCATTTGTGGGAATTTCCTTTAAATGTCAAGTACAATTCCACCAAAGCTTGGCATGTTACTTCACTTCCAGGCCAATTTGCATGCCCTCAGAGCTGTTCAGTGTGTACGTGCTTATAGGTGTGTGTGGAGGATTGGTTCCTACAAGAGGAGTGAGGAGAGCTCAACATCCAATGTGCAACTCAAAAGTCATGTCTTTAAGATCCAGCAAAGGCCTAACATAGGACCTGTGAGATGAATCATCCCTGTATGTCAAGCTTTCCCCTAATAATCGTTTGGGAATCATCTTGTTGGCATCAAAATATCATTTTATGTCTGTCAAACTGTGTTAGCTTAGGTTGTGTTTAATAGATTCAACAAAAGAAAAAGCAACAATGGGTCTTTGTGGCAGGCTGCAGAGAATTAAGTATCGAAGGACCCTGGTACTTTTGTCGGTTGTCTGTTTTGACTAAACAGCACAGATCCATCCCCTGACACACAGTCATAAATATTTCCTTATTTATTTTTTCTGTTAATTAAGATGATTTTAGCATTCAGCTATTGCAATCCAAAAAATTTGCATTTCAGAAAATGACAATGTTACATAAGACCGATATAATTTTTTTTTCCAACAAACTTGTTATTTTATGACCATGATGTGACCTATACAATCATAGTGAAGACTGCTGACTTGACTTGTTGTCCAGCAGACAGTCAGTGACACCCTCAATAATGAGGGTAAGCCACAAAATGTCATAGCTTAAGAAACACGCTGTTTACAGGGTGCTGTATCTACACAAATTAAAAGAAAGTTACTTGGTAGGAAAAAGTATTGTGGAAAAAATTGTGAAAGCTACAGATATATCTGCAGAGGATTCTGCATCAAAGTCCATGGAAGAGTTTCCTCTTTGCCACACACTGATGTATCCAGAACATGGGCTGTAACTGTCACATTGCTTCTTTTGAGCCACTAGTCAACCAGAGACAACTTCAAAGGTTTCCTACCTGGGCTAAGAATAAAAAGGACTGGACTGTTGCTCAGAAGTCTAAAGTCCACTTTTCAGATTAAAACATTTTTCTATTTTATTTATAAATGACATTGCACAACTCTGGTGGAAGAGTGGAGAGGCAAAGAATCTTAGCTGCTTGGGGTCCCGTGTGAAGTTACCATAGTCGGTGATCATTTGAGAAGCCATGCAGCTAGAGTTAAGCAGCCCACATCAGACTGTTCACCAAGGCCAGCTGGATCAAAAAGGAGCCATATGGTGAGACAGGACAGCTATCTTCTGCTGTTGGTCCACTGTGTTTTATCAAGTCCAAAGTCATTGTAGCAGTCTACCAGGAAATTCTAGAGCACTTCATGCTTCCCTCTGCTGACATGTTTTATTGAGAGGCTGATTTCATCTTCAAGCAGGACTTGGCACCTGCCCAAACTGCCAAGGGTTCCAATACCTGCTTTAATGGCTGTGGTGTCACTGTGCTTGATTAGCCAGCACACTCAACCACACCCACAAAGAACCTATGGAGTATTGGTAGCATGAGGATTAGAGACACCATAGCAAATGATGCATAAGAGCAAAAGGCCGCTATTAAAGCAACCTGGTCTTCCCTAATCCCTCTGTAGATCACCTCCATGCCATGTTGCAGTGATGCAGTAATTCATTTAAAAGGGGGCCAGACCAAGTATTGAATAAATATATTAACTATATATATAAAAATATTTTTTTATTGTTCTTATGTAGTCCTCTAGTTTTGTGAGACACTGAACTTTGGGTTTCATTTTAAGTAATACACAATCATTTAAACTAACAAAAAAGAGGCTTTGAGCAGATTATTGAAAATTATGTTAAATCTCTCTCGTTCATGGTGAAGCAGAATTAACCACGTGTTGGATTGCTCATGCGCTAATAGGCAATATGAAGTAGGATTACAGCATTGACAAAAAAGGTTAGTTTTATTCAACTGATTATGTCTTGGTGCAATATTAATCCACTCTGTTGAAGCAGACACAAAGCGACCCTAAAGCAGCTACAAACTAATGCACGGTTGGTACAAAATGTCCAATTGCATGGGATTCTTTACATACCCGACTGCAGAACAAAACTGCAAATGTACAAAAAGGTAAAGGGAAGTTTTAAGAGACTGGGTCCGACTTCTTGGAAGCTGCTATGTGGGCTTTTAGATGTACAAATATTGCACATGTTGGTCTTCTTCTCCCAACCTCCCTGCTGTCCTCTCTCACCATATGGCTCCTTTTTGATCCAGCTGGCCTTGGTGAACAGTCTGATGTGGGCTGCTTAACTCTAGCTGCAGGATTTTGCTTAGGACTGCACAGAAGGAATGCACTCGAAATCACAAACCCACACAGTGGAATACACAGTTTAGTCATTCTTAATAGGACAGAAAATGTAAAAATCTCCCCATTAATCAGATATTAGTATATTTTCCGTACTTTATGTTGCTGTTAAGTGTTTTTTTTTTCCACAGTGCTCTAACATGGTATAATTTTAGCAAACAAGTCCTGGCAATGTCCAATTCCAAATATCTTTTCAAAACCTAAGCGATTGTCACCTGAAACCTCTCAAAAAAATTGCAAAAAGAAACGTTTTGCAATTTATATGTAGGAAAATAGTAAAAACTGTACAAAATTCAGATTGCCCAATATTTATGACATGTTTTAACTGTCATAAGAAACACATACCGTAGAGTTTTAAAACGGAGAAAGCCAGACAAGATTAACAAAAAACTGAGAAAAAGGAGTGAAACACCAGACGGCCTTATTAGACCTTTAACAACGATGACTCATGTCCTCACATTTTAACTGAGACAATTAACCTTTGAGTCAAGCCTACAAGGATTTAAAAGTGCCAACTCTGACAACGGCTGATAAACCGTTTACACATATTTTTATGCAAAGAAGTATAAATGTTTCCTTCCTGCCATTTAAAAAAACTACATTTGCTTCAAAAATAATCATACCCCTTGAACTTTTGCACGGGTTGTCTGTCATGTTACAACAATAAACTTAAATGTATTTTATTGGGATATGTCATGACAGTTTAACACAAAGTATTGCATATTTCTGAAGTGGAAGAAAAATACCATTTATGGTATTTTTACCATATACCATAATACCATATTTTCTGCAAATAAAAATCTGGAAAGTGTAGCATGCATATGTATTCATCCCCTTTAATCTGAAACAGTATCATGAAGACCAAGGAATACACCTAAAAGAATAAGCAAAAGATCTTAAAAGTTTCTTATCCTTTGCTCTCCTTAGTTTAGTGATATTGGGAGTTGCTTTGGCTGACAAACAGAGAAAACACAAGTACTGAAGGTCAGAAACATCACGTACTGTCTTTGACCTCTAACAGACTGATTCACCACTTTGTCAAAACGAAGCTTTGACCTGTTTTTCACTTTATTTTGGGTATGAAAGGGCCTTCATCCCCAAGCAGCTCTGATATTTGTCCAAACGTATGTGGGAGGAACAGCTCTTAAGAAAAACCTGACAACGGTGAGAAACAAACAGGAAAATGTTTTGTTTTGAGATATGCAGCTCTGCAAGGACTTGGCCACCTCTCATGAAGCTTCAACCCACGTCAAACATCTTCAAAACAGAGAAAACGAAACAGGGAGAGGCAGCAAGAGCTAATAATTTCCAGGGTAAATCATGCTCCAAACCACAAGATGGCAGTGCATGATCTACTCTGCTTGAGCAAGCCACTCCATGAGCCACTGCTGCTGCTAGTTACACTGAAACGTAGCACGCCGTTGCCACTTTTGTTATTTCAGCTTTGATGTGTTTACTTATCAGCAACTTCTGCTGATTAAAATACACCCATAAAGTTTGTGTTCCATAGAAATATTTTTCCAACCTCCCTAGAAACAGCATGTAAACGCCTCCCCCCACGTTTAGATAAGAGATCTCTCCACCCTGCTCTGGGCATGAGAGGCGAGAGGTTTAGTTTCCCTGCTGTTTTCCATGTTACAGCTCTGCACGACCTCTCTGCGTCTCGCTGGCAGAGGGCTCGGCCGCTGTGCAAAGGCTCCTTCTGTTCCCGGCTTGGCCTCAAGCCTGAGAAGATCAGAAGTAGAAGACAAACGAGCTTTTCATTGGCAGGCCAGACAAAGAGATGTCTCTCGCTGTCTGAATGGGACACAGAGACATGCGCGTGACCTCCCAGGAAGCAGCTGGGTCTCTTTGCTGCCATCACAAAGATTTGGACTTCAGTAGATAAACTGATATCTGTAATGCAGAAGGAAAGCCTCTTAGCACCTCACAAGCATGAGCATATGTTTTAGAAAAAAACACTTGTAATATATTCACCCCAGCAACAAATACCAGTATACTGCTGTAAAAGATACTACATAAAATATGTATAAATTCAAATAAGCAATAAACAAATGGCATCAAAGAATATGCTTTTTGTTGATGATTTGCTTACAATTTAAACTTTTTTTTCTTTTTAGTTTTATTGCATTTAAAAAACAGAAAGTAAGATTGATTGACCTATTGACTACTGAACAGAGCCCATCATAGTAAAACAGATTCTTATCATTTGCAGATTTATTAGTGCATAACTACTAAATACCTCTTATACATTTCACTGAGAAAATAACACAAGCAAATCTATAAATAACAGTCAATCAACAGTCAATGTTTCAGTTTAAGTAATTAAGTGGTCCAATTTCACATCCATATCTATTAGGAAACAGCATTCCCCACTTTCACCTTTAGCATTTACACATTTTATACACAAATCTTTACATATACTCTTTTACAGAATCGACACGTGTGAGGCAGTCATTTTTTTAGTTCCAAGTCAAGTCTCAAGTCTTTGAGGAGAAATTACTAGTCGAGTCTTAATCTTTTGTCCCAAATATAAATCAATTCTTAAGTCTGTAATGAAATAAATATTTCTCATTACATGCATGTCATCTATAGTCTGCCTATAACACAGCAAAGCTGCAGATTAGAAATTCAAATCTTGCACTGATTTAAGAAATGAACATTAAAAACAGGGTGGCTTGTCCTCTTCAGGTTGGAGGGGAGTTCCTGCCTCAAGTGGAGGAGTTTAAGTATCTCGGGGTCTTGTTCACGAGTGAGGAAAGAATGGAGTGGGAGATCGACAGATGGATCGGTGCGGCTGCCGCAGTAATGGGGGCGCTGTGCAGGTCCGTTGTGGTGAAGAGAGAACTGAGCCAAAAAGCGAAGCTTTCAATTTACTGGTTGGTCTACGTTCCTACCCTCTCCTATGGCCATGAACTTTGGGTCATGACCGAAAGAATGAGATCCCGGATACAAGCGGCTGAAATGAGCTTCCTCCGTAGGGTGGCCGGGCACTCCCTTAGAGATAGGCTGAGGAGCTCGGCCATCCGGGAGGGGCTCGGAGTAGAGCCGCTGCTCCTCCACATCAAAAGGAGCCAGTTGAGGTGGCTCGGGCATCTATACCGGATGCCCCCTGGATGCCTTCCTCTGGAGGTGTTCCAGGCACGTCCCACCAGGAGGAGGCCCAGGGGACGACCCAGGACACGCTGGAGGGACTATGTCTCTCAGCTGGCCGCCTTGGGCACCCCCCGGAGGAGCTGGAAGAGGTGCCTGGGGAGAGGGACGTCTGGGCGTCTCTGCTGAGTCTGCTCCCCCCGCGACCCGGTCCCGGATAAGCAGAGGACGACGAGTACGAGTACATTAAAAACATACTTTTTATTATTTAAATTTGGCTATAATATTCAAAACACTGTTATAAACTGCTTACATTTGTTTTGTTTTGATAATGTTTACTCATTTAGAAACATAAATGTCCATTTATTGTTGAAGAACAATAGCAAAAATAAATGAACACCAATTAGTGTTGCACTTCAAATTTTATTAGTGTTTTCTGTTTTTTACCTTGTAATAACTTAGTTGGTACCTGTTAAACCCTGTTCTCTTATAGTCCACTCCTTCACTATAAACTGCATTATTTGGATGGTTTTCTTCTTCTTACTTTAAGTTAGACGATTTTAGGAACATTAGAAAAGCACAATTTTAATCTAAAATTTTTGTGTTCAAGTCTAGAGGGCAAAATTGTTCCAAGATGCATTATAAATTAAAACATAATGAGAGAGGTACAGTGTAATAAGTACATAGGAGAGAATGTCTAATGTCTGAATGACCAAAACATGAAGTGCTTTTATTTTGATAAGCCAGAAATTACTTGCTCACCTAGCTTAACAGTGAGAGAATTAGATGTCTGTAGTATGGAGCTTCAGTAGCATCAGATAAAGACTTTAGCTTCAGACCAGATGTCTAAGTCAAATCTCACGTCTTTAGAGCATGAGTCCAAGCCCAGTCTTGAGTGTATGAAGTGCAAGTCAAAGTCAAGTCTCAAGTCTTTGCAGTGAGAGTCTAAATGAAGTTTCAAGTCTTTAAAGTACGAGTCTAAGTCATATCTGAATCTTTATACCTCAAATCAAAGTCAAGACTCAAATCTTGGCAGTGGTCCATCCAAACAAACACACAAATATACATCCAGGTCAACCTGCTTGTCAATAAGTGGTTCCACATGTACAAATCATTAAAAAAAACAGCTCAAACTGGCCAGTAGTGCTCTTCGATCTTATTTCTTAAAGAAAAGTGTACCACACCTTATTCTATTAGCTGATTGGTGTGATGCAGACATCTGCTCAATCTGAGCCGGGAATACAGTGCTTCAGAACAGCAAGTTTCTCTTATTAGACTGACAGACAGAGCTGATACGCTCTGAGGCCCTTTTGCCTAATATCACTGGTGCATGGAGCTGATGAAAGGATAAGCTGTGAGGGAGTTGCAGTATCGCTAATCTGTCACTTGATCTAATTAACCAACTGAAATGGCATTGGGTAATATGGAGGCAGTAACGCTGATAGCGAGAAAAACTCATGACACGTTGTTACTATAGTGTGAGGAACATCTGTTGCACGTTGTTTCACTCTGAGGCATTCTGAATCACATTAATGTCACACACATAAATATCTGGGAACTTTTTCATTAGTGCTGAAGCAATATGCTAGCTGTGAACTCACAACACTTCCTCAACCTCAACTGAAACACAGACTCCCACCTTTCTGATTGATTCTGATTTGTATAATCAAATTGCTTTATTATGCATGCAGTTTTTAGATTGAAAAGTTTTTTTTTTCCACCCAATCAGCTAAAAGAGAAATTGAAATTAATATTTTACAAGAGCAGTTGTCTTGATAATGACATTGCAATTCAAATAGACGGCTTGCTGTCTGATATCTGATTCCCGGGTTGAAGGCAGTTGTGAGCGCTGAAATCATAAGTGTGTAAAAGTACAAATTGGTTATTATGACTAAAGGTAATCATGTACTTTCATGCTGACAGCTTTAGCCTTTAAACCAGACAGAAAAGAAAAAACTTAAATACAGCCTATGAACAGAAATCGTGTTAGGAGAGAGACATTTTTTAAGTGTTTTGTTATAAAGAGATGTGTGACTCAATATAATTTTAAACGAAGGTTGAAGATAAAAAACAACTCCATTAAAACATATTTTGTGATGTAACATAATAAGATTATGATAAATCATTTCAAAACTTTGTGTGAAATATATCCTGTACGATTCAACTGAAAAATAAAACTAAAATACCATGAGTGGAAAAAAATAAGAAGAATAAAAGGCTGCAGTAACCTGTTTTATGAAACCTTTAAATTAATATGTTGTTTTGACTTCAGCAATCCGTTTTCCTGGCTTTCACCTGTCATCAAATACAGTGAATATAATTAACTGGAAATAAAGTTCAGCAGTCCTAGAGGGATTTTACTGACATTTGCATCCAGTTGTCAAAGCCACAGTTTGCAGACATGTTACAAAAGGCCCAGAAATGATCTCAATGTGCAAACGTATCAGCCAGCAGACCGCCTCCACTGACCTTCCTGTATTATACATTTGTTTGAATAAGGAGTAAGGCTGTAAAATAGACGTACTACCATACAAGAAGACCTGGATAAAATCTCGGCGAAACCTCAGTGACAAATTGGTTAAGATGTTGAACTTTTGGGCAATAATTCCAAAATGTATTTTTGGCACAGAAACAGCACTGCACTCCACCAAAAGAAAAATAAATAAAGACACAATGCCTTCAGTAAAACATGGCTGTAGCAGCATCATGCCTTGGGGTTACTTTTCCTTAGATGAACATGGGGCTTCTGGATGACACAGTAAACAATTATAAACCTGTACAGCACTTTAGTTGCCTTTTGGTTTAAGAATAATAATAAATTGTTCCAAATGCCATTCAGTCTTGACTAAGGCTGAAACAATTAATTGGATTAATCATCATTAATTGATTATTGAAATAATCACCAACTAATTTAGTAATCAAATAATATCATTAACTGGAGTATACAGACTCTAAAAGATGCCATTTGCTGAAAGAAGAACCCACTCAGAGTAGTAATTAACCAAAACTGAACAAAACATATATACATTATCAGTCAAAAGTTTTAGATACATTTTCTCACTTAATGGATCTCTTTATCTTCATGACTATTTACATTGTAGATTCCACTACAATGAAGCTAAAAGATAGTCCTCACTGACTAAATATTGAACAATATTGAATGCATTTTTGTTTACTTTTAGAAAGGCACCAATCATTCAGCCACAGGTTAGAATCGGCCATTTTCACCCCCGATAGGTTCTGATCTGTGACTGGCAGGTCAAACACTGAATCGTGTAATCTCTTTTTACCTATTCATTGAATCCATCAAAATTAAGAACTCTGAACATTTTTAGTCCATAAATGAATTAACCAACAGCTCGTACTTTAATGCTTTTCTTTGCTACTCCTTAAGTTTCTTTTCTTTAAAAGTACCACCTCTACCAAATAACCTGCAACACACTTTTCATCTTTGTGTCACAGTGGTTTGAAAGTTGTCAAAGATTAAAATTGGAATTTGCGATTCAGACATCAAATACCACCAGAAATTGGTATCAATCAGAAAGAACCGATTTCATTAGAGATAAAAAAAAAATCAAGTTCTCTATGTAAAGTTTTTTACATAGCACCTTTCACAGATTAAAGTCACTAAGCATTTAAAGACAGAGCATTAAAACAAATTATATTACAATAAAAAAGACTAAATAAATACATAATAGAGACAAAAGAAAACAAATATACAATATTTAAGATGATCTTAAGGAAAAGCATGTTCAAATAGGAATCCATAGAGGGCTTTTTTTTTTTTCCAATGAAGCCAGAGCTGGGAATGAGTTACATCTGATGCACCTATTAATACACTGACAGCTAATTTCTGCAAACTTTTCACTGAATCAAAATCCTCTAAAAATGTTTATGCATGGCGTGGCTGCATGAAATGGTCCACATACAAACCGCACACATATGTGCATGTTTTCACACTACAACAGGAACATTATGCTGAAAGTAGGACTGAGTGGAGTAAAATACACACTGCAAAAACATTATCTTGTCTGACGTTCAATCAAACAAATTTATCCTAAGCCAAAAGGAAAAACCAAGCCCTCCGAGATCAGAAACATGCACTTCCTCGGATCCAACCTCAGAGTCCTGAACAGAGCCTGTAATTAACTGTTGGGGAATGTGATGAGCTGGGTACCTCAAAGACAGCTTTCCCAGGAGTTCAGACCCATTACGGAAGTGGGCCTTTGGTTTTATAGGTCTATTAAATAATTGTGAAGTTGTGATTTCCCATCTGGTGGCGTCAAAATTTTACAATACAAACAGCAGTAAATAAAAAGGCCAATAAAAGGAGGATTTCCTACAGCCCGAAGAATGTTGTGTATGACAGAAGTCACATTCTTTACTGCTTTTTTCAGTCCAGCAGTATTTCATCTACACAATAACTGCTCATTTATTCACCAAACACTACTTTGCTGCCACATACAATAAATGTTTATTGTGTTGTTAAGCCCGTCTCAAAACAACTTCAGTTATTGCCATGGCTCACAATGGGGAAACGCTGTGGTGAGATAGACACAATTACAGCCACAGTGCAGGGCTCATGAACCTACACATGGGAAGACGTCTTCACTTCCACAGCATGTCGTTTCCCACAATGTTCAGCTCTGTGACACAGTCTTATGAGCTGCCTTCCTGCCTCCAGCGGTCAGCAAATGACAGTGCAGCAGCAACAGCAGCAGAGGCAGCAGCTCTGTGATTCTGAATCGATAGGCTCGGATTCTGCAGTGCTATTATTTAAAATGCCCGGAGATAATCACAGCTTCTGTCCTGAAATGGACATTCACTGTAATACAAATTATTATGTGTATTAGTTATTTATGGGGCTCGTTCGAGTGATTACCAACTAATTAGGAAGCGTAAATTAAATAGGCAGCCCATGTCTAGCAAGCCTAAAGCCTTTTTGGAAGCTCTCAAGAGATGACAAAACTGAGTTTTGCTGGTCACTTTAAATGGCCTTGAAGAGTCAAAACAACCTCTTCTGCATACCAGATGCAGCCCAAGTCTACGACATTGCTTACTGTTCCTTCAATGTTTATGTGAATGCTCAACAGCATCTGGGAAAGGTTTTATTTTTGATGAGCAAATACTTTTAATCACATTAATAACCTTATTTTGTTCCTTTATAAATCCAGAAAGCTTAATAAGATTAATAAATAACAGTATAGTTGAATATTGATGGATAAGTAGGTCAAACTTTAAATGTGAATGGTGTGTTTTAGTCAAATAAAATATTACATTTTTGGGATAACAGGATGGATGAATGTAGACAAAATCTCACACACAGTTATTTAGTTAACATTATATATTGATGTTATTTTCTATATATTTGTGGAAATTTGTAGAGACATCCAACATAAACGTATTTAAAGATAGATAGGCTAAAAGAGACCCAGACAGCTGAAACAGCAGTGATTGGGACCTGCATCAAGGCGATCCATTCTGCTCTGCTTTGTTAGATTTCGATGCTGGTAGAGTTGACGGGTCAAAGATTTTGTCCTGACTTTGATTCCATCACCTTTTCACTTTCTCTCTTAGATCAGAGCTGGATATTAGCAATCAGAATAAATAGTGTAGTACTCAAGGCCAATTAATTTGAGACCAAGCAAAGACCAAGATCTTCAGACTAATTTTGACTGATTTATAAACATAAATATAACTTACTGTAGTTTAACCCTGTTACAGAGAGGGGCAAAAACATTTTCTGCCAACCCTGTAGTTTTTTCTGTAAAACCTTTGTTCAGTGTCTATGAAACCAATAAACAAATTTTTCTCAAGATTGACATGAGTGAACAAAAGAGAGTCAGAGAAAGTAGTAGAACAGAGACCTGCCAGGGATTTCTGACTGAGAGGAAGAAGGAGAAAAATCTGAATTAAGAAAAAAAGGGATTCAAAACAGAAGCATGTAGTTAGGAAAAAAGGAGAGGCACAGCGAGCAGCTTGGGGTTTTAAAAGCCTTCATTCAGCCTTAAGCTGGACTTGATGGATGCAGAGAGGCAGGGAGGTCTTAACTGCACAGGACTAAACTGGAAGGCAGCTGCGGGTAATGAATGGAGCAGCTACTTCACAGGCAATACACCAATCAGTTCAAACTTGACTTTTTTCTCCTAGATTTAATGATGAGAAGGAAGTACCTTGGACAGGAAGGTTGCTTCCTCCTTAATTGATGAGTTCCTCTATATTTCTCTACGATTTGGCAATATGATACATAAAAGCCTTGCTTTCTTTAAGTAAGCCCAAAGCAATCCTCCTGTCTGACCTTTACTCTTCCTGATCACTCCAGTTTTACTGTCTCAATTTTAAATAAACACACTTTCTGCGTTCACCTCTCAATGCCACAGATCACTCAGCAGCCAGAAGATAGCACTGTGACCATGAAACCAAGAGGAAAGAAATGGCCAAACATTTTTATAACAAAAGCTGCAGTTGTGTAAAATGTCTGCAGATCCTTATCACACAAAAGGAGATGATAAAATAATTATAAGTCAAAGGAACTAAAAGGTTTGGACTGCAGTCAGCTTAGTTTAGCACCAGATGTTTCCTTGGTGTCCCATTATACTATTTTAGTGCAGAGTTTCTGACTTGTGGCATTTTAAATGTATTCACTCATTGGCTGGTGATACATTTTTGCAACTAATGGGAGTTGGAGTATAACAATTCAAATTCACATTAAAGTAATCACCACGTTTATTCCATTCATTTCATATTTACTGTGTTAACATTCAATAGTTTTTTTTGGATTTCTCCCTCTTCCCAGCAGCCTGCAGGCTCAGGTTTGTAGCCGGCTTCTGACTAAATGCGCTTATGGGAAAGGCACACAAAAACTAGAGTTAAAGGACATTAAACACCTCAAGGAACATGTCTATTAATTTGATGCGGCTACGGGGGCGTATTTAGGTAATTTAATACATTTGGCCAATATCAGAAATCCTACCTCAGCAGACCCGGCGCGACAGCAGAGTACTTGTAGTCCATAGCCATTCGCATGCATTTTCAATAGTTCGGCAGTGATATCGTTGGTCACAATCTCTTTATTTTTTTATTAAGTGAAATCTTAATAAACCGAGTATTTGAATATATTTGAGTTAAACAAACCTACATTTTTGCATAAAAACAGTATAACATTTTATTTAGGGTCACAGAAAGCATATTATTTACATTTTTATTCACAATTTTTGCCACCATCGTCCGCCATTGCTGCCTGAGCTCCGATTCGACTCCCAATGAATTATGGGAAATTGTGGGACACGAACTACAAAACTCCACTGTCGCGCCGGGGCTGCTGCCGTATTCCGATCTATCGGAAGTAACAAAAATTACACTGTGAACACGTTGAATGATAAAACTGAAGTGGTAAAAATAGAGTCGCTAAAATCAAGGCAGTGAATGAAAACAGGCAACGTTAAATTTGATAACATTAATATTTACCATGTTTTCATTTTAATGACCTCTAAATTCACTGATTCTAATTTTCACAGCGGTGAAATTAATCACATGTTGGTTTTTACGGGACTCAATTTTACCATGTTCAGTATTTCACACCTTCAATTCATTTCAAGTTAATTTTTGTTACTTTGACCCTTCATATCCAGGGGACTAAATGACTAAATCACAAGCTTGACCTCAGTTTAAAGTTAACAAAGAGTTAAAGCAACGCAATACAAAACTTTATATTTTTCTCTAATGAAATAAATGCATTTCATGAATTGAACTTTGCTTTCAACATCCTCTCAATAATGGAAATTTGCTCTTTATCTGTGTCATTTCATCGTCATAGCAAATTAGCAGAATGTTCAACAACACATTTACTAGCACCCCTGGTAAAGATGAGCATATATCTTTACCAGGGGGGAAGATAGACTTTAACTGAAACTGCGTGCTTTGATCAGATGGAATTTATAAAGAGCTTTTAGGGAACAAAAAAAATCTATGTGGGTTTGGCAAGAAGCAATGGAAGCACCTCATGCCCACAGTTAAGTATGGTGGCAGATCTGTGATGCTGTGGGGATCTCCTCAAAAAGGTCCCAGGAATGCTTTTAGAGTGCATCCTTAAAAACAGGTAATTCAAAAGAATATGGTGGGCTTTGCCAGTAAAGTGAAACTAGGTCACCACTGGGCTCCTCAGCAGTATAATAGTCTAAAACATATAGAAAAATCAACAGTTCATTGGAGACAGAAACAACCCTCTTCGAAGGCCAACACAGCCCCTCTTATCAGAACACTGTGGGTGAAGTGAAGAGTAGAGTTAATAGGAGAGGACACTAGACTCTGTAAACTACATAGAAACATTGTGGAAAGAGAAATGGTCAGAGATATCGCTCTCTCTATGCCTCAATCTTACAAATAGGTAAAGAAGACAACTTATTGCCATCCTCTTGGCAAAAGGTAAATTGTAAAAAGTATTGACAGTAGAGGGAGCCAATAAAGTGTCTGATTTTGTTTAAAACTAAAATATTCCCCACTAAATAAATGTACTCAAATTAAAGGCTGAATATTTCAATATTTTTAATTGTGAAACCATGCTACTTTAATAAAAGAAAGCAACAATGAGTTACTCTATGAATGCGGCAGGTGCTGTACACAAACATTTCACATTTCCATGCAGGTTACTATGAGATAGATACTGACAGCTTATAATTTCCTCAAAAAACAACAGTTCAAACATTCCTAAACCTTTCTTTATAACAAAGAAATAACAATAAAAAATCTAAAAATGTTACCAGGTGAAAGGAGATAAATAATAAAGTAAATGTGAAGTGCTTGAAGCAGATATTATATATATATATTTCAAGCAGATATTTTTTCTACTTTCAAATAAATACAGGAAAAAGCTACCAGAACTAGCTGTGAGAGAAGTCTCTGAACAACACTGGTCATATATGACTATAATATAAGAATAGTCAGAGGAAATCTTATTTATTAAGATTTAGTCTTCTGTTCTTAGGACATCAAAATATCTGTTATGTCCTGACTTTCCTCTTTTTTTATTTGAAGATGCAAAGCTGTCATGCTGTCTTTGGATGATGACGATACCATGGAAATAAATCAAAGTCGTACTAACTTACATGCTGCAGTTACAAACAGTTTTAGGAGGATTTCTTTTTCAAGATAAGTGGTCAACTTTAATACGATGAGCAGTTTTTCTTTAAACTAAAACAATAAAAACCTTGTTTCGATCTTTCAATATTGGTCCCAACTGTTTGCTTGTTGACTGTTGCATTGAGGTCATTACTCTCTGTTCCCTCTTTTGGTAGTGTTGGCAAATTTATAGGCAGATTCACCATAACATGCATTGAACTTATTCGTATACATTTAGGCACAGGGAATAAGTCATTTTCTAAGGATTTAGAGAGCCTGTGAAGTCCCTTACAGAAGCAGATGAAATGCTTCATATGCATGTAATTGTTGAAAGCAGAGAAGAGCACGAGCAACAGAGAAAAAGAAAACCATGTGAAACGCAAACAAGAAAGGAGATGTAAGAAGAATACAACAGAAGTCCTGATTCAATCATATCCATGGAGTATGTTTTTCACTGTTACAGTAACGGAGTTGCACTGCTTGCTTTAAATCTGACTGCTTGTCTCCAGAGATTGCTCCAACACTAGTTTTAAGCACGTCTTTGTGAGTAGCACAGCTCGAACGTCAAGATTCATACATTAATTTCCAGCATCTTCTCAAGCTCAGCGCACAGGGCCTAACGTAAACAATGGAGCTATTAAACAAAGAGATAGGAGAACACCACGAGCTCACAGTGCCTTGCAAAAATATTCACATTTTGTCCAGCTACAATGTTGGGCATTATGTGAATGGCCAGGAGCTGAAGTAGTACATAATTGTGAAGTGGGAGTAAAATGACTCCCACTTCACAATTATGATGTTTTTGACCTTTTTTACAAATACGAAATCTAAATAGTGTGGCCTGGATTTTCATTTATTCCCAGAGTCTTAAAACTATGTTTTGCTGCAATTGGGGTGTGTCTCTACAAGATATGAACATCTCCAGACTCAATTTTGTGCCCATTCATCTTTGCAAAGTAGGACAAGCTTAAGATTTAGATTTGGACTTTGACTGTAGAGTTTGACCACTGCAGTATAAGCTTTGATCCGAACCGTTGTACCTCTAGTTGTATGTTTACGGAAGTCCTGCTGGAAGGTGAATCTCTGGCTCCATTTAAACTCTTTTGCAGCCTCTAACACATTTCTTCCCAGGACTGTCCTGTGTTTAGCTCCATCCAACTTACCATCAATTCCAGCTTCCCTGTCCCTGGTAAAGAAAAGCAACCCCAAGCATGATGCTGCAACCCCCATGTTTTACCATGGAGATGGTGCGTTCAGCATGATGTGTGGTTTTGGTTTTCCAATTTGTAAATTTTGAAAACAATGAAACATTTTCCTTCCCCTTCACAATCATGCCTTTCCATTGATACAATATCAATAAAATCCCCTAAAGTTTGTGCAAAATATGAAAAAACTGGGCTGTAATAGCTCAACACAGGTCAGACTGCCCTTTGTCAAAACAACAAACATTTGTAATGAATAATTTAGCCCTGCAAAAGCTTTGGATAATTAAAGTTTTTTTTCCCCCAACACGTTCTATTATGCAACACACATAGATTTAAACTAAGCGAGGCAAAGAACATGCTGCTGGGCATGACACTGTACATCAGAAGTGGCAAAGTAATTAATATTTCACCCACTCATTTCAAATTAACGGCACACAAACACGGTCAGAAAATGCAGTTGCAAAAATCAGTCACTCATCAGGAGTCTCACACAGTTTCAGCGGGGTATGATTACAAAACATCTTTCCTCATTTCTCTACAAATACAATGTGAAAAAATGCTGTTTTCCAGTGACTCTGTGGTCAACATTACATACCACATCAATGCAACATCCTGTATTCAAATCTGGTGAATGACCTTTGTCACTTTATGGCGAGAGAACTTCCACTACCGAAGGAAATCATCCCTCAAAAATAACTCATGACAAAAGACAGCCGTGATGGAGGCCTTGACGTTTGCTTTCGATCAGTGTCGTGCACAAATCCATTTTTTAAACTTTCCTTCAGTCCGGTGTGGTGTGTTTGGGTTCTCTAATGCATGTAATCAGCAAGCTGCCCACTCTCATTCATTATTACATTTCAAACTGGCCTGAAATGTTTGATATAAAAAACAAATAAACAATAACAGCCTCACAGTGTTATGGATGCTTGAAACAGAAAAAAAAAAAAAACAGTAAAAATGGAAAGACTGGCACAAATTACATTTCCTAACTCAAGAATTGCTCAAACCAAACATGTCAGGGTTGCTGTACAGAAACCTGAAGGGAGAGCATTTACAAAACGGGCAGGAACTTTTAAAAAAGATGTCAGTGAAGTGGATAAATGACCAGCAGGTACTAAATCCATTTAAGAGAACACTTTAGGCTGATTCTGATACACCTTTGCTCCCCTTTGGTTTCATGTATAGAACAACAGGCGGACCCTCATCTTATCAACAATGTTTTTTTTTGGACTCAGTTGATGTCATGCAAATTCTGCAAATAAGCTCTACAGCAGCTCACCAATGCATAAAAGGGGTAATGGATTGGGGTCCCAATTAAGAAATTTTTAATGACCAGTCTTTCACTAAACCCAACTGTCTATAGCCGTTTCCGTTTTATTATATCAGCCACTGCTCAAATTAGCTGCGTTTAGCACAGCCAAAAGGTTAAAATCTCATCCAGTTTTTATCTGCATGGTCTGAAGAACTACATTGCAGAAAATGCTCACTTATTTTTCTTTTTATTTATTCTAGGGTCACAAAGTGTTTTTTACCCTTGACCTTGACATTCACAGTGTCACAGTGACTGTATTGACTGCTGCACCTTTCTGTCTGTCTGTATCATGTGACCTGCTCTGAACGCTGTGTTCAGACAGCTTCTGGAGTAGGAAGGAGCTGCTAGAGAGCATCTGAAACACTAGCCATTAAACTTTAGAATGTTCAAAGCAAAGTGCTAAGCTTATGAAGCCGCAGATTGACTTTGCAAGTTTTTTCTCCACACAATTACCTGAAAACACACAGAAATACACTGTATTGTCAAATGTGTTCGCTCACCCATTCAAATAATTGAAATCAGGCGTCCCAATCACTTCCATGATCACAGGTGTACAAAATCAAGCATGCAGACTGTTTCTACAAACATTTGTGAAAGAATGCGTCGCTCTCAGGAGCTCAGTGAATTCCAGCGTGGTACTGTGTTAGGATGCAACCAGTACAAGTTCACTCGTGAAATGTACTTGCTCCTAAATAGTCCACAGTCAGCTGTCAGTGGTTGTATTAGATAGTCGAAGGAATTGTAAAAGCCAGCAACTCAGCCACAAAGTGGTAGGCCACATAAATTGACGGAGCAGGGCAGGAGATGCCAGGGTTCTCGCCAAAGCATCATAGCGGGCCAGTATGCCGAAAATTGTCGCAGCCACGCTGTCACGCTCATAAAAAAATAAGTGTGGCGGCCCTTTGACTGACATCTGGCCTCCCTCTCGGTGTGGTTTTTATGTCAGCTGTAGTGCATGCGCAGAGTCTGCTACTGCTTCCTTTCACCCTATGCAACTGCTAACGGTAAAGCTTTATAAAATCATGTCAGCTTCAAAGGGTGGGTATAAACGCCATCATATCATGACGGGCCTGCAGACGAAAATAAAACCAGGGTACATACTGAATAGTTTTTGTGCACCCTTAATGCTAACCTCACAGTTGACTGTATAGGACACAGAAAGGATTAACACATGTTCTACAGTAACAAATTCATAGCTTTGAAGGGCTCCCCAATTCTTTTGATCTGAAAACCTAGCTGCCTCACCATGTAGCACAACTCTTGGCTCCAAATAATATAACAGCTTTTTAGAGTCAGTCTAACAAAAAGTATGTTTTCATGGAGGCACACAGCATTCAGCTATTATCACTTAGCAATCAGCTAATTGTAATTGTGTCTGGATAAGCCTGGTATACAGTATGCAAAGCTTCTCAGCTGCTTACAGCCATCATAATTCATTTAACCTATTAGCCTTCAGCTGTATTTAAAAATTACTCACTGAGCAACAATCAAGCCAAGACAAGCAGAGTGGATAAATGAGTGAATTAATCAGCACCATTTTTACAATCTAACAAAGTCTAAAAACAACCTACAAATTTTACTCATCAGACACTTGTAAACAGTTTTTTTATAGAATATTTTTAAACCATGCAGAACAATTTATTTTTGTGCTGCACGAGCCAAAAGTGGGCTATGGATTAAGCCCATATTTCTCTTTAATGATGAAGCACAAAGCACTAGGAGGCAACTCTGAAACTCTGAAAGTCTTTTGAAGCTCCCACTAGTCAGCCCCACAGATTTGACAGACTGCTCTCTTTTTCTCCTTGTTTGCTGAGAAGCTTTCTGAAGGTCTGAGCTCAGTGCAGGTTAATGGCTGAGCAGCACTGAAGGCTCATTTAACACTCGATCATATTTCATTAAGGCTGAACCTAATGATCTCCTCCTATAGTGCACTTGGTCACAAAAGATGAGGGTGCACATCAGGAGAACAAAAAGGAGGCTCTTAAACTGCATTAAAAAAACCGCTGATGACTGTAGAACAGCTGCAAAGCCTCAAACATTGGGACACTGCAAAGTTTGTAGCTGTCAAGCTGTCAGACCTGATACATCTGATGAAGAAAGGCTAACTACCGCAAGCCATTGATTTTATCTTGGATAACTTTTAGGCAATAACAGCAAGATAAAAAGCCACAGCATATATATATATATATATATATATATATATATATATATATATATATATATATATATGTTGTTCTCATTACAGGACACACTGCACATTTAAAGCCATAATAGCAATATGCAATAACTTCTTACTGTACCCAAAGGAGGCAGACTTCCACTTGCGGCAGGGGATGACCCTTCTGTAACCTTCGGAACCTAACCTCCCGGGATTTTCTGTGGCTTCAACCGGCAGTGATGCATGCCTCCTATGGAAGGACAAACAGTGTCACAAAGCAAACCTGCGAACATATGACGACAGATGTGAAGGGCAAAATTCTCATTGTGAAACGACCGCTCAGCAATCAAGCATTCATTTTCCCCTCAGAGGTTGACATCTAAAAATATAATGTAAATAAATAGAGAAATGGCTTCTGGTACCACTATAATCTACTACAATCAGCTTATAAATTGTAGCTGCTACTACATCAATGAGCAATAAACTAGTATCCTGTTTATGAATATACATTCAATTAATCATTTTTCTGTAATTTTGGAGGAGTTTGTCCCTATTTTCTTTTCAATTCAATTCAATTCAGTTTTATTTATATAGCGCCAATTCACAACACATGTTGTCTCAAGGCACTTCACAACAGTCAGGTACATACATTCCAATTAATCCTAACAATTGAACAGTGCAGTTGGAGTTAGCTTTTTATTCAAATTGGATAAAAGGTTTTTCTATCTAAGGAAACCCAGGAGATTGCATCCAGTCAGTGACTTGCAGCATTCCCTCCTCCTGGATGAGCATGTAGAGACAGTGGACAGTCACTGGCGTTGACTTTGCAGCAATCCCTCATACTGAGCATGCATGTAGCGACAGTGGAGAGGAAAAACATCCTTTTAACAGGAAGAAACCTCCATCAGAACCAGGCTCAGTATGAGCGGCCATCTGCCACGACCCACTGGGGGTTTGAGAGAACAGAGCAGAGACACAAAAAGAACAAAGAAGCACTGATCCAGGAGTACTTTCTATGGGAAGGAAAAGTAAATGTTATTGGATGTAGCTCCTTTAGTCGTTTCACCTAGAAAGAAAGAACAGATAAACTCTGAGCCAGTTTTCAAGGTTAGAGTCTGAAAAAGAGCACAGAGTTTGTTACAGTTAAGCTCAGTCAATCGCCATGTCTAGGAGAGAGAAAGGGTTAAACACTAAAAGACAGGGCCATGTGGATCATCTGTAGAAGGTGAGCATTAAGTTGTTGCCAGCAGAAGCTCGGACGATTCCCCTCTCCAGAAAGGTGTCACTGGTAGACACAGAGCCAGGCCAGGTGTTGTTTCTAGGAAGAGAAAAGAGAGAACAAGGTTAAAAGCTGAAATAACAGCAAATAATGCAAAATTGGAGAGTAGTGTGAGAATGTAGCGAAGAGGATGAAAGTGGTCATTATATCCTCCAGCAGCCTAAGCCTATAGCAGCATAACTACACAGAAAGTTTCAGTTCAGATTATTGAGTTAAACGGCGCTTATTTACAACAATGTTGTCAACCTTTGTTGTAAAAAGTACCCACAGTTACTGAGCTGGTTGTTCTGGTCTTTAAACAGCATTTGTACAAGAAACTGAGCAATTTTGGGGTATAAAGTCAGGATGGAGAATTTGTTTTTATTGACGACATCTTGTGGGATTGCTTTTGCACTAATTGTTTAAGCCAGCTTGCTAACACAAATCTGCCTCTGAGGTCCAGAGAGACAGCAAAGGTTGATTGTGCCATGTCTACTGCCATTTGCCGCTGCTTCGGCATAATGAAATATTAATTTGAAATATGCAAATGTCTTTACAGTGAATAAATTCAGAGCCATGGACCTTAACTAAGTATGAATGCATTCTGTTTCTCCACTTAGTTACTCCAGGGGTTGCAGAGTCGAATTCTGTGATCTTGTTTCAAACCTGAAAGCGACACAATGACTTCAGAAACACTTAAACAGACGATTCTCCTCCCCAGACAGGGATGTGCTGCAGCTGAAGTTTGTTTGCTTCTTTGCCTTCCTCTATTATTCTCAGCATACAAGTTACTATACTGTACTATCAGTTAAAGAACGATGTAAAACTCAAACCTGTTGTGCCATGCACTTAACTTGTTAATGTGTTTGTTTAATGACGTTCAGACCATTGTGATGCCTTGTCTACCTGGCTTGAGAGATATTCTTCTCTGCTGACTGAAGCAAGGTCACTGATATGCTCTAATAAGCAAGATCATTTAACTTCTGTTCTATATTCTTCACAATGGATTCCTGTTAAGTTCAGAATTCATTTTAAAATAGGTAGCAATAGATCCTTTAACTAAATATTTATAGTATCTTGTTCTCTACATTAGCAAAATCAAGATCTCTGAAATCTAAATCTGATTTAATGAGATTAATAAAGTATTTTTCAAGTGGAATTGAACTGAATTGAATTCAATTGAATTGAATTAGGACAAAATGCCTACAATTTTGCTTGCTTGTCATAAAGGACTTCTAACCTTGTCAAGAACCAAGACAGAGGACATGGTAGGAGTCCTAGATACTACAGTTGAGTCTCTGTCGCCAGAGGAGGACAGGTTTCTGTGGTCCCTAAGGTCTACCCTGGCTTTGGGTGTGAGACAGCTCTACAGCAGTGTTGAACCACAGCACTGTCACCTCCTGTCCCTGCAGATAAATATCAGCTCAGATATTTTGTCGCTACATCAGAGGACTTTTTAAGGTTAGACGTCTTTGTGAACTAAGTGCCTTTTGGTCCACACAATGTGCCGTTTTAGAAATCCATCTTCAGCAGCAGAAAACTGCTGTTCTAAAGCTTTTGTTTGCAATAACCTATCATCAAAAGAAGCTGCAATTGTGCATCCGCTGTGCTGCTCTTTTATAAATGCAACACTTTAATTCATTTGGCACAACATTGTGCTTCATTAATGATCTCACAATTTATTAACAACAATAACATGAATAGAGCAAATATTGGAATTGATCAGGCAAGCTGTGCATTGCTGCTGTTGCTTCGAGACACAATTTGAGAGTTTGGAACCTCCAACACATCAGCCAAGCAGAGCTTTATTCTCCTCACTGTCATCTATATAATAATGGTTCAGCTGTATAATCCTCGTCTCTCTGTTTTCTCAGCGGAGGAGTAAAGAAAAATAAAAGCCTCAGTCCAAGGCTTTTCTACAATGTATGCAGTCAATCACTAAGCTACATTTTCTTCCTCACAAGCTGCCCTGATCTTTTTGGAGTTGATTCAAATAAACACAATATGAAATTTTAATTAGCGTTAATTTATTTTATGGTCTGTCAATTACAACTGCCCTCCATCCCAAAGCTCAGCAGCTACACGTTTATGAATGAGTGAAAAGGGCATTAGGATGAGAGGCAGTGTGAGAATATTCACTGAAGAACAATCCAATGAAAGCAGGTCACTGTGAAGCTGTTGATCCCCTGCCTGAATATCTCAGCCAATTTCTAATCACATCTGAATAAAGCCATCCATTCTGATTTCACAACAGCGGACCAATTAAACACAACTATGTCAGTAATCCCCTCTCATTAGACAAGCAGCGTGGTGGAGAGTATACACCAGCATCACTGACTTCTCTCCCACAAAAACCTCTTCCAAACCAGTGCAAAGCAATCCAGCAGGATGGGGCCTTTTTTATTTATAGCGCCAGTGCCAAGTTCAGAGGCTTCTGCATTATTAATGATAATGAAACCTACTGAGCCATGTTGCACAGAAAATGTTTAAAAACAGCCAGTCTCACTGGTGTCACGCTGTAGCATATTAACATGGTGTGAGACTGTGAGGCTGCTGTGTGTTGTCAGCAGATTGCTGTTATGACAGTTCATGTCATCCTCCTGCTGGTTCAGGTGATAAAAAGGCAGCACTAAACTGTAAAACGATGGAAAAATTCACAATGACAGTTAATGCTGCTGCTACCTGTAACGCACTACGAGGCTAGGGGCCTGACTGCGGCCAAGTGTGTAATAAGGCAACCAGAAGTAGGTTCGGCTATGGAGCCTGTGCATGTGAATGAGACACCAAAAGACAAAAATTAAGTTCAAAATGTTTGTATTAAATTTATTGTTAGGAGTCAAATGATTAAAGCATATATATTAAGCAGATATTCAATAATATTACAGTAATGATGAATTATAAATTTAGGTAGGTGAAATTAAACAACAAAGCAACACAGCAACACAAAAAACATGATAACTCCCAAGAAACTTTTTTCAATGTTCCATAGCCCATTTGTATGCAGGAGAAAAGCTATAGTCCACAATTCAATAATCCAGTGGGTGAGAGTGTGCAAGTCTAATATAGGATATGGGGGTGAAAAAGGGAAGAGCTGAATAGGCCCGTAGAGGAAAAATAGGTATGATTGTTGCAACAGGACAAAAGGCAAACAAAAAAAAAAACCTGACCACCGAGTGGTTGAGGGAGAACAAGATGTTGAGTAGATCGGTGGAGTTGTTCCAGGCAGTTATGTGACGGTTGAGCAGCAAATGAGCAAAACGCCAACCGGAGCAGGCTAGCTGCAGAGACAGCAGTAGCCATGAAGCAGGAGGAAATGCAGGGTTGCTCCAGAAGTTAATAAGAGGTCCAGGTTGGTTCAGCCAGGCCCATTCAGATAGTGATAGGTTACATTATGTGGGTTACAATCACTTAAAATAGATGCTAAAGAATATTTACACTGAAATATTTACATATACTCCTTATGGAAAGAGATTTCTAAGCAGCAATAACATCCTAATAAAAGCAGAAACTGGACCATAAAATTAGTTCTCCAAACAAAGAAAGATGTGACAAAATTAGTTTGGATGTTTTACTGGAACTGTTCTTTTTCCAGGATGCAATAATTATACAACAAACTAATTTCTGGGTGCACAAGTTTGAATTCATTGTGAATTTTCTCCAGGGCGGCTCCTCAACACAATCGATTAAATCTAACAGTCCGTCGTTTCAGGTTTTTAGTCAGCGCATACATTTGATGCAACAACCTCTCTTAATTTCTGAAACTTAACAAAAATAGCAACGGTTTTCCTCCACACTGCTGTTTGAGGAAATGCCCCCAGGGCAACAGTCTGAAGGGATGTTGTGTCCGTGTGCACTGGGGTTCAGCTACAGTCATTGGTCGGCTTCATCCAAGTTGTTGTTACAACAAAATCAACGTGGATCAAGCTTCTGCTTCAGTGACAAATAGGCTGGGTTCTAAAAGTATTTAAAGTACCGTATTACCTAACTTTAGGTGATGATAAATGAAGCCTTTGGATGCTCTGTACAGCAGCATAACTGCAATGCAGGAGCATCTGGTGAGACAAAACCCATGAGACGAAGTCCCTAAGATTCTTTGAGCTTCTGAATACACTTTTAGATCCACATCCTGGTGTGAAGCACAGTGGCTGTGTGAGTTAATGTGCAGACTGTATACAGTCATGGCATCAATTTTATTTCAGCCTGTTTTAAAATAATAAAACTGTGTAGAAAATAATAACTAAAGGAATTAAATCTAAATTCTTAAAATAAAAGTTGTAGTAACAGTTTTTTCTGACATTCACGACTTAGTAAATATAGGAGCTTCGCACCAATTATTTTACATTTTATTTTGTAGCTTTTACATAATACTATATTCAAGGTCAGGTATATTTTAATACTCAGTATAGATTATTACTTTAACTTAAAACAACTTGGACCTAGATTGATGATATCCTGGCTGTGGGAGGTACTGATTTTTAACGTCTGAGTTAAATGGAGGCACATCTTTGGATGCATTAAGGCAACTTAAACCCAGTGTTTCCTTGTGTGTCATAGAAAAATCTAAAGAAATTAGGAAAGATATCAGAATAGGAATTGTGGACCTCCACAAGTCTATTTTATCATTGGTAATTTTCAAGAGAAAATTATAGCGACTGTAATTCAATTCAAAAATACTTTATTAATCCAAAAAGGTAAATTAAATGTTGTTGTAGCTCATATTATGCAGATTTCTTCAAAGAGGCTGTGGGCAGGAAGGATCTCCTGTAGCTGTCTGTTTTACAGCAGATCTGAAGAAGCCTCTAAAGACACCCTGTTATTGTACAACAGTCTCATGAAAAGGATGCTCAGGGTTCTCCATAATGTTCTTCATTTTATAAAGAATCCTTCTTTGCACAATGATCTCCAGAGGTTTCAGAGAAGTCCTCAGAACAGAGCCAGCCTTCTTTATCAGCTTGTTGAGTCCCTGGCTCTGATGCTGCTTTCCAAGCAGATGATGGCAGAAGAGATCACACTCCCCGCAACAGACTTATAGAAGATATGCAGCATCTTGCTGCAAGCACTGAAGGACCTCAGCTTCCTCAAGAAGTACAGTCTGGTCTATCACTTCTTCTTCACAGTTGCATCTCCATTACAATTTGTTGTCCAGGTGAACACCAAGGTATTTATACTCCTCCACCACTTCCACTTCTTCTCTCATGATGGAAATAGTTTTTGACTTATTCTTGTTTCTTTTAAAATCTACAATCATCTCCTTTGTTTTATTCAAGTTCAAGATGAGATGATTGTTTCTACACCATGCCACAAATCGATTCACTAGCTCCCTCTACTCAGCTTCTTGTCTGCAAGTATAATCACCCCGAGAATGTCCAGCTTTCAGACTCTTAAGGAAGGAAACAAGTTCTGTTTCCCGAAAATGAACATGTTTTGTTTTGAAATTTGTGTATCAACTCCAGAAAAAGCAAAAGACTGTGTGAGGATATTGATGGATGCTTGCCTGAGAGTTTTGCTATCCATAGTAAAATGATCCCTGAACCAACATGGGCTAAAAAGGCCACTCAGAAAGGAAGAAGCCAGTACTTCAAAAGGAACATAAAAAGGTAGATCAAAGTTTGCAAATACACTCAAACTAAAACTGAAGTGTTTAGTCATAATAGCGATAGTTACACCTGGAGAAAATAGCTTGCAAGCCTGAGAACAATATGTTTTGTTTTGGAGCTGTTTTACTGCAGAAGGGACAGTCTATAAAGTGGATGGCATCATCAGCAAATAACAAGCCATGGTTCTACAGGTTCAGGCTAAATATGTATTTGCAACATTTGTAAACTTTTACTTTGACTTACATTTTTGGATCTAAATTTCACACCCTAAATATGACCCATCTGAATCTAATTGAATGTTGGACCTCTGGAGACACAGAGTGGAAAAGAATCTTGGCTTCTTTTACCAAAAATAAGTCAAGCTTTGCTGGAAACCCTGGATCCTATATATTCAAGTAGACACATCTATCCAAACACAGAGACTCCACCTGAAACAACAATAGGTATTCCCTCAGCTGTAACACACCACTGAACTTGTCTTTGCCTCAGCACGTGATTGCATCACTTCTTGTTTCACAACCTACATTAAGCCACATGTACACCTGATGGGTCTGCTGTAAAAGCAAAAGGTCACACTTATCCATCATACCTTTTACAGAATGAGAATATCGCCTTGCGTTGAAAGCTTATTACTACTGAAGGGAACATACTAAAAGCACATCAACAACTTAGAATGCAGATGGCTGCTGCCATTTTGTTTCCAACCAAATCAAAGCAAGGTTTTGCTTTCCTCTGAAGCTCTGTCTATGTTTTATAGTTTTAATTCCTGCAGCAGCTCGCTCCAAAATACATGGAAATATATATATATTTGTTTGAATATCATGGCTCTTTACATTTTTTGGCAATCTGTAAAAAATAGGCTCCTGTCTGTTATCATATTTTCCAATAAATATTTTATGTCAGCTTTCTATTATTAATGCTGGGAGCTACAGAGTACAATAAATCCCAGCATTTGCCATAAAAATAAATGGATTCACAGGTGTGTGAGCTTAAAGGACTAAATACACCTGAGTCAAATAAAACTACATTATTTAGTATTGCAGAAAATTGTTCTTGTTCACGTTTCACCATGTGAAAAGTTATGTAGCTAAAAACCCTCTACATGTTAGTGCCTAGTTGTTAAATCAGTTTGTATTAAGGATGACACTTAAAATCAAATATATTTAATATAAATAAATAGGCCCCCTCTTTTTGGTTTTGCTCTATTAAGCTCTAATTTAGGGTTTTTGAATTTAGTTCAGAATGAATTATTGATTCAGAAAGATCCAAAACAGAGCAAAACTGAATTAAGCTTCAAAATCATACAGAATATTTGGTTAAATGTCCCTCAGCAAGTCCTGTCATAATTTTGACTGGATATTTGACCACTCATCTCATTAGAATTAGTAGGGCTTATTTAATTTGGTGAGTCTACTGGTATGGGTACTGTTTTAAAGCACAATCCACACATTTTCAAAAGGATACAGCTTTACGGCATTCCAAAAGCTTGTGAGCCTGCTTTGTTTGATCTAAACCAGTTTTGATGTGTGTTTGGGGTCTTCAACCAACTTCACCCACCCAACTGTGTCCATGTTCCAACTGTCAAAAGTCAACAGTCAAGTCAAGTCAAATGTATTTATAAAGCCCATTTTGTTTGAGAATCATAGACTTAATGGGCTAAAAGCAAGCAATACACAATAAAACAGCGATAAAACAATAAAGATAAAGTACATACAAAGAAAGAAACGGTGTGCACAAGTTAAATACCATAAAATAAAAAATAAAAGGTGATAAAAAATAGCAATATATATAAATAGGAAAGATAAGGATTTCTAAAGCTAAAAACATAAGCCTAAGGCTAGATGTTGATTTGAGGTGAAGTTGAAGAAGAAAGAGCAGTCTTCCTGCTTTAACATTCCACTTAATGCAATGAACAAGCATGACCAGAACCAGAACAGCTCCTAAACATGATGCTACCACTGCCATGTTTGACAACTGATGCAGTGTTCTTTGCTTTAACAGTCTAACCATGACTTTAAGTTTGAGTTTAACATTAATGTGCATCTTTTCTTCTTCTGCAGTAGAAATCATTGCCTTAAAGCATTCCAGCATCAGGTGCAATGACATCATTAATAGCTGTGAATCTACTCTGAATTGTCCAGAAAAAGAATAGGGTTTTTTTTAGCAGTTTTTTCATGTCTTTTTGTGCATCGTTTTTTTCTCTCTGGTTCACTGTAAGAGATAATAATGCCAATCAGCTACATGGAAGAAAATAAACACATAGTGTTTATAGCAGGACATTTAGTGAAGCAGAATAAAACCAAGCCCAGACTGTAGGATAGACCTGAAATGTTTCGGTATTTTTACCATAACACCAGACAGTTTGTGTGACACTCTTTCTAACGTACTTAGACAGCCTTTGGCTATGAACACATAGCATTCTGAGGTTGTCTGAGGTGGAGGATGCTTGGAGAAAAACAGCTGATAAGAAGTGTGTTTACCACTGAGCAAAACCCATTAACTCTCTGCTCATGGGTTATATTCCTCACTTGTGTTCCCAGTAAAGATAGACTTACTTTAGACTTTTAAAACTGTGGCAGCAGAAATACTCCTGCAAGTCTCCAGCTACACCAAGTGCTAACAGCTGAAAATAAAATAAACGGAGGTCTTGATTAAAAAAATGGGGAAAAAAAACATAATTTTCTCTTGAGTCTGTAAAAATCCCCCAGTAGCCAACACAAGCAAAAGTGACAGGTTCTGTCTTTGTCATACAGCTCTGCGCTTGTCCTTCAGAGAAAGAAAACATATCAGCCCAACTAGTGTTCTGATTGCTGTTATTTACTTTTACACAACCACAGCAGGAGATTTTTGAAACAATCCCAATATTTTGTTAAGGATGTCCACAGCAGAGTGCCTTTGTAATCAAGAAGACTGAGGAAGTCTTTGGAAAATAAAAAATAAGAAAAGAGTGGGAAGAAGCAGCTTCACCTACCTGACGATTCTGCTGAGGTCACACTCAGATCTAAAAGGCAGAAAAAAACATAAATTTAATGATTTTATAAACAACAAAAAAATGAAAACTGGAAATTTGTTTTAGGAATAAAACTAAACATATTATTACAAAAAAAATAATTTAATTCAGTAATGTCATTGGAGAGATCCAGTTAAGCCAGGAGGAACTTTTATTTCTGAACTAGGACTGAGACGGTAGTCATTTACATTCCGGCCATGACAAGTGGAAGAGATATTCATAAATTACACATACAAGGCCTTTTTTTTTGGTACACCCATCTAGACATTGCTATTGTAAAGAGTGAATTAGCCAATCACATGGCAGCAACTCAATGCATTTAGGCATCTAGACATGGTGAAGATGACCTCTGCAAGACAAAACTGAGCATCAGAATAGGGAAGAAATGAGATTTGAGTTACTTTTGGGTTGCTCTTAGGTCCACTTATTTCAGAGCATGATCTACTAGGATTTACAAAGAATAATCAGCAAAATAGAAATCCTGCCTTGTATCAATGTTTTGAACTGGTGCTGGTGATGTAGTTGTATGGAAGATATTTATTGGCACACTCTAGCATCATTAGTACTAACTGAGCATCATTTTAACACCACAGACATCCTGAGTATTGTTGCTGACTATGTCCATCCCTAATACCCACAGAGTACGCATCTTCTGATGGCTACTTCCAGCAGCATAATGCACCATGACCACACCTTTAAACCATTTCAAACTGGTTTGTAAAACATAATGAGTTCACTGTACTCCAATGGCCACCTACAGTTGCGAGATCTCAGTCCAACTGAACAACTTTGAGATGTGGTGGAACAGGGGATTCACATTAGGGATGTGCAGCCGGCAAATTTTGTCTTGTGGGATGTTTTTATTAAAGTTTTTCCTATACTGTATGACTCACTTTTGGTTAGGAATGTTATATTCTGAGGTTTTGGTATAGCGTTTAGATGAATGTGCTTCAAAGCTGAACTCCTCAGATATGTGCATATCTTTCTTTGAACACATTTTTTAACCTTCAGCCCTATGACTATGAAATTTCAAAGGCACTGTTAGGTGTCAACTGCAGAAAAAATGACTGCAGTAGAAAGGAAAAGTACTCCTCACCATACAGAAATAAAATGTGCAACCTGTTCTTTAAACCATAGCGCTGAGGAGCAATAAAGCAAATGCATGGCAGTGTCAGGGCAAATTTATATGCCACCTGGTTGGCTCCTCTCACTTTGGAGGAAAACAACGAGGTAAAGTCCACACAGAGAGTTTACAGTACCATTAAATATGGTAGGCTCTGTGCAGAAATATTTTCATAACTCCCACAGTACAGCACAAACATGGTATTGGCCGTGTTTTCTTTAGTGCAACACGCATTATGATTGTAGAAAGTAGTTCAGGTGAAGGCTCCAGAAGCGTCAGTGAAACACAGTGGGTGGATGAGATTCACTGATTCACCCTCTGCAGTTCAGTTACAACAGCAATTACGGAAGCTATTGATTGCTGTGTGGAAAACACATTACAGGAAAAACATTCAAAGACTCAAACTAATCACTAATCAGTTGCTGAATGATACACCCATCTTTTAAACTGGCCTCCATCCACTTATTCATATGCAAACCAGAACTTGAAGGAGTTATTGTATTGTACAAAAAAAACACTTAGAGCTACTATCACCACTATTAATATTACCACAAACACCAAAGCTGTTTACGTTACAATTTGTTTTAGTATGCTGACGCTGCAATAAGCATCCAACTTCCACAGAAGACAGATGGACTGCCTACTGCAGCGTACACAGCATGACGCGTCATCAGTCATCGTTATTCAAGTGGAACTTCACTTTGTGCCTGTCTGAGCTACTGCTTGGTAAGTTCAAGCCTTTTTGGCCACTTCAAGGCCACCCCAAAAGAAACACCGACATATCCTCAATGATAATTCAGTTCTGCATGCAAAATATCACTTTTTTGTTGACATCTTTTTATTATATTCTTTATTTATCCTAGTAAAAGTCTTATTGAGATTAAAATACCTTTTTAAAAGAGACCTGGTCATCCTGGAAAACATACCATTAAAACACAGTGGATCTCAAAAGGGGGCATACATGTTGAAGATCCAGGTTTTTGTGACTTAAAATAAAAAATAAAACGATAAATCATGTCAAAACTTGTTCCATTTCCATGTCTCATGTGTCCTGAACAGTCAAATCATGTGCAAAAGCAGAGCAGCAGGATCAACTTTAAACAATCACACTCTTCAGGGGTACTCTTAAAATGGACTTAAATTCCTCAACATTATTCTTGTAAATGGAGGCTGCATATTTAAATAGCTTTTTGTCTTAATTCTGTTTTGACTCAAGGAACTAGACATTTGTGAAATACCTTTGGAGAGCCGACCACATTGGGTTTGGTATTTGGACACTTTAAAACAGATATAAGAAAGTAACAGCCAAAGCAGAGGTCAATATGCAAAAACATCTTATAAGAAAGTCAGCTGACATATAAGTACAGCCACTGAGCTACAGCATGAAGAGAAATTCTAACCCCCTTTCATTCGGCTTTTCCCTTTCACAGGTTACCACAGTACGTCATGTCTCCGTCTAATCCTATCTGTTGCATCTTCATCTCTCACACGCACTACCTTCATGTCCTCTTTCACTCCATCCATAAATCTCATCTTTCGGTCTTCCTCTTGTAAGGAATAATGAATACTGATTAAAAAATATTTATCAAAAATTATAATAAAAATCATAATTCAGAAAAATTATTTTCTTAACCAAAAATCATTGCTTACGAATAGAAATCAGAGATGTCCTCTGGTGTTGTGATTATGGGCTCGAAGCACTTAATAAGTACCATTAGTTATCATTAATAATTGATAATTATTAACCAAAACCACACTAAATGTCACTGTTTAATCAGCTGCTTCACCGAACGGTGGGGGAACTTTGACCTTATTTTCACAGGTAAATCACTCCTGCACGAAATAACCACAAAGGCTTCTCTTTATACAGGTCCTTCTCAAAATATTAGCATATTGTGATAAAGTTAATTATTTTCCATAATGTCATGATGAAAATTTAACATTCATATATTTTAGATTCATTGCACACTAACTGAAATATTTCAGGTCTTTTATTGTCTTAATACGGATGATTGTGGCATACAGCTCATGAAAACCCAAAATTCCTATCTCACAAAATTAGCATATTTCATCCGACCAAAAAAAGAAAAGTGTTTTTAATACAAAAAACGTCAACCTTCAAATAATCATGTACAGTTATGCACTCAATACTTGGTCGGGAATCCTTTTGCAGAAATGACTGCTTCAATGCGGCGTGGCATGGAGGCAATCAGCCTGTGGCACTGCTGAGGTCTTATGGAGGCCCAGGATGCTTCGATAGCGGCCTTTAGCTCATCCAGAGTGTTGGGTCTTGAGTCTCTCAACGTTCTCTTCACAATATCCCACAGATTCTCTATGGGGTTCAGGTCAGGAGAGTTGGCAGGCCAATTGAGCACAGTGATACCATGGTCAGTAAACCATTTACCAGTGGTTTTGGCACTGTGAGCAGGTGCCAGGTTGTGTTGAAAAATTAAATCTTCATCTCCATAAAGCTTTTCAGCAGATGGAAGCATGAAGTGCTCCAAAATCTCCTGATAGCTAGCTGCATTGACCCTGCCCTTGATAAAACACAGTGGACCAACACCAGCAGCTGACACGGCACCCCAGACCATCACTGACTGTGGGTACTTGACACTGGACTTCTGGCATTTTGGCATTTCCTTCTCCCCAGTCTTCCTCCAGACTCTGGCACCTTGATTTCCGAATGACATGCAGAATTTGTTTTCATCCGAAAAAAGTACTTTGGACCACTGAGCAACAGTCCAGTGCTGCTTCTCTGTAGCCCAGGTCTGGGGAATGCGGCACCTATAGCCCATTTCCTGCACACGCCTGTGCACGGTGGCTCTGGATGTTTCTACTCCAGACTCAGTCCACTGCTTCTGCAGGTCCCCCAAGGTCTGGAATCGGCCCTTCTCCAAAATCTTCCTCAGGGTCCGGTCACCTCTTCTCGTTGTGCAGCGTTTTCTGCCACACTTTTTCCTTCCCACAGACTTCCCACTGAGGTGCCTTGAAACAGCACTCTGGGAACAGCCTATTCGTTCAGAAATTTCTTTCTGTGTCTTACCCTCTTGCTTGAGGGTGTCAATAGTGGCCTTCTGGACAGCAGTCAGGTCGGCAGTCTTACCCATGATTGGGGTTTTGAGTGATGAACCAGGCTGGGAGTTTTAAAGGCCTCAGGAATCTTTTGCAGGTGTTTAGAGTTAACTCGTTGATTCAGATGATTAGGTTCATAGCTCGTTTAGAGACCCTTTTAATGATATGCTAATTTTGTGAGATAGGAATTTTGGGTTTTCATGAGCTGTATGCCAAAATCATCCGTATTAAGACAATAAAAGACCTGAAATATTTCAGTGAGTGTGCAATGAATCTAAAATATATGAATGTTAAATTTTCATCATGACATTATGGAAAATAATGAACTTTATCACAATATGCTAATATTTTGAGAAGGACCTGTATATGTGAACATTTATTGACCATATAGCAATACAATTAGTATTCTGGTCCAAAAAACTTCACCTAACTAAATATGCACTATTCTACAGAATGGAGTAAAATGACTGTCTAAAAATAATAATAAAAGACAATATATGCACATTGAGTGTCTATGAAGATCAAATCAGCAGTTTTTAATCTTTTGACCTTCTTGTGTCAGACAGATTTCCAGCTTTCAAGTTGTTCCAGGAATGGCCGTGTGGAGGATAAGTTTGCCTGTGAGCTTTTGTCTCTCCAGATATGCACCTCCATTGCGTCGTCCCATGAGACACGATGGAAATGGGAACAAAAGTTTGGTTTCCACGGGTTTTATAATCCTGGGTAACGTCAGAGCTGCGACGCCTGTTAAGCTGCGCATGTCGAACTCTGCAGCCCAGTTGTTTTGTCCGACCAAAATGCATGACCCCAACACTCTAGGCCTCCTGCCTGGCAGTTCTAGTCTCAGCCTCCTTCTACCAGTGTACTCATTATCCCTCCTTATTGCATGTTCATACTATCTCAGTCTGCAGGAAGTGTGGATGCAAACATAGACAGTGTGCAGCGGCAACTGAAAGTGTGGCTTGTCTTTAATAAAAGAAATGATCAGTTGGCTCAGTGCAACATGCGCAGTAAGATTATATCATGCAAAGAAGGGTATATGACCAACATGGTTAGACGCCTGTGGATTCATGGTGTAGAAGTAACCCTAATTCTTGATGCTGTCCCACTTCCACGTTGAACTCCTCTGTTACACCTAGAGCACATCTCACCACTGTCTTACACCTCCCACACATGTCCTGCACCACTTACATACTTCTCTGCAACTCCAGGCCTTTTCATGCAATACAGCAGCCTCTCCTATAGACACTTCCATACCTCAACAGGTATATCATCAGGACTAACTTCCATTTCCATCCTCTTTGCAAAGTATACCACCGTCTTTCCTTCTGCATTCCTGTTCTGGTTACCAAACCTGCCCATTACTTAATCATCTCTTCTGTTCCCTGCTCCAACATGTCCATTGAGATCTGCACCAATCACCGCTCTCCCACCTCTGGGGATATTCTGCATCACTTCATCTAACTCGCTACACAATTTCTCCTTCTCCTCTAACTCACATCTTACCTGTGGGGTTGTAACCTCTAACAACATTGAACATCACATCTTCAGTTTCTGGCTTTACACTCATCAGCCTGTCTGACACTCTTTTCACCTCCAGAACATTCTTGACAACAGTCTCCTTCAAGAGAACTCCTGAACATTTTCTCTTCCCATCCACACCACATTAGAACAGCTTGAACCCTGCTCCTAAGCTTCTATCCTTGCTACCTTACCCCCTAGTCTCTTGAACATAAAATATGTCTACCTTCTTCCTCTGCATCATGCCAGCCAACTCCTCAGCTTTTCCTGTCAGAGTCCCAACATTCCCACAAGTTCCCACACCCAGCGATATAAAAGTAAAAAATGGTAAATGGCCTGCACTTGTATAGAGCTTTATAAAGTCTGCAGAGACCCCAAAGGGCTTTACACTACAATCAGCCATATACCCATTCATACACACATTCACACACTAACAGCGATAAGCTACATTGTAGCCACAGCTGCCCTGGGGCAGGCAGACAGAAAACTAATTTAAATTTAAACGTGGAGACAACACTTTCAATGAAGATAGAGTTTCTAAATGCCAAATTTAGATCGACAATGGCGCCTTGAACAGTTTTAATCTTAGGAAGTTTAGACAACAACTCTTTGCCATTTAAAAATATTGTAAATTTAGTTTTTGTTCCACTTCACACCAACTTTTGTTGGGCTAAATTGAACTGAACAACATCAAAGGCAGACTGGAGGTTTTCAAAGTTTTTAAAAGTGTAAAGCTTCATATAGAGTGAGGAACAGCGGTCCTAATGTCGAACCATCTGGAACTCCTTTGAATACTGGGAGAAAGCAACAAAAGGACACACCATGATGGACACACTGAGTTCACACTGACACTGAAACAACCAATTACTAACTGAAGTTAAACTGCATGATTAGCATTCAATTAGAATCAATCTTCTGACAAGCAGCCTAATGAAAACCCTAGTTTTTGACCTGCTCTCTCAATATTTGCTCTCTGCCCCCTAAGGGAAATGAATTTCCTTACATGCTGAATTCTTCATTATGTTTACAAGAGCACTACTTTTGTCCACAATTAGGTGCTTTCAAACCACAGTTACATAAACAGCGAGTGGGAACTCATCATGAAGTTTTGTAAATCTGAAAAAATATTAGAGTTCATATTAACTTTTCAGGCTGGATTAAAATTATGTTGTAAAAGCTAAGAAAAAACAGTTTTTCCTTCTTTCATCATGCTTATGATATGCACCTAAAATAAAGCTCAACTTTAAGTTGAACCGTTTTTCTCCTGCATTGCGTAGAATCAGTGTGCTGAGGCTCAAAGAGGTGCATTCCCAAAGCCTTTTAAATAATGCATGAAAGGCCAAATCCCAATGGAAGTATTATTCCACAGTAAAGCCTCTGTGATGTGTGTGATTGCTTCCTACAAGGGGCAGCCATACCTGCATTGGTAAAATTAATACTTTATCCCAACCCCTTTCTTATACCAAATCTTAAACTTCTGCCTTTCCTGCAGGGTCAGTGACATCACCCTGCCCCTTGGGTGGGGTATATATTTATCCCCCTTTTCCTGTTCCTCAGATACAGAATTTGTTACAATGAGGACAGCCCGTTTCCTGTTGTGAGGGTGGAAACGAACAGAGGGCACAGAGAGCAGGGAAAATGCTGACTCAGAAGTTATCTTTCTGCAGGAGTAAGTGCAACCGGACACGACTGCAGGAATGCAGCAGCCTCGCTCATTTAATCATAGCTTGCTGCTTGGCTTCAAATGAACTGAAACATCACTTACTGCAGGCCGTGCAGCAGGACTGATTCGCACCTCAACACAATGCTCTACCTGAGACAACCTCTTTTAAGCATTCATTAAACTAACATGTCCATTTTGCACATGCATTCCAGGATAACAGCATCAACGTATTTCAAATCACTGCTGTGATCCCAGGGAAGGGCAAAGCTTAAAGATCCAAATACTGAAAATATGTAGTGGCACACTTAAAACAAAGGATTATGAGCTGAACTTGACATCACAAAAGCATGATTTTTATACTTAAAATGTATTTTTGCTGAGAATAAATCTTTGGTAATAACCATCATGGTATCATGGTCGATTATATTTAACAACCATAAAAAATTGGAAAAAATGCCTAAAACAATTATGTTGAAATCATTACATTTTCACCTACAACATTGTTTTTCTTGTTTGTGTTTTAATTGAAATAGATTTTTTTTTCATTCCTAAAAAAACATTAAAATAGTGCAAAAAAACATTGTATTTTTCTGTTAAAAACATATTTTCTTTTTTATAACAATTTTTATGTCTGTTTAGAGTATTCAGATGCATTACATTTGAGATTATTTTTAACAAGTATATAAAATACAATGTATGTTGTTGGTCGCAGCAGGCTTGACAGCTAATATTACATGACATTTAGAAAATATTTAAATTGTTGGTGTTTAGGCAAAATAAATCTGCACAAGTTAATATTGTACTGGCTCTTTGCTGCAAGGCCACATTTCCAAGTGGAATATTTTAAATATATACTCTTTTGGTGTATTTCCATTGTAGAACCTTTTTTCAGGAAGAAGGGAGTTTCCTGGGCCCATATTCCTGGGTCACCACTGGCATTTCCATTGCAGGAACCCAGGCAAATCTGATTACGAGGGTAGAAATTTTGAGGTTTTTTCCTGTTCCTGGAGAGAACTCTCCAGGAACTTTCCACTCTTGCATCATGCAAGCTCAGTATGAGAGATTGCTGCAAAGCTAACAACGTGATGCAATGGGGGGTTTTCAGATGATGTCGCGGTCACATGACCGCACTTCGCAATCGCCATCTTGGGTGGCAGCTGCAGCCTGTTTTCGTTGTTTTAGCGTGATCAATGAAGCAAAACTCCGGACAATTCATTTAAATATGGGGAAAACTTGCTTAATTGTGGGTTGCGCTGCGCATAGTGGTCAAGACCAATGTTCATTCTACCGTCAGCCAGCCGTGATAGAAAATCTGTGTGAGAAAACAAAAACACTGAGTACACAACGTTGGCTAATGTGGCTGAATCGGATATCCAGGGCGGATTTGGATGGCTTGAAACTCACTCATGCCCGAGTGTGCTGTGCACATTTTGTGACAGGTAAATAAATAATGTTCGTCTACATTTATTGTAATAATATTCTGGAAAGTAGTCTGCCAAGACTGAGAGCTGATCAGTTGATTCTGAGCTGGGTAGCAGCACTCTGCACTGTGACCTACTTCAGTAAGCTGCACTCTCACGCCTTGACCAGCTAGATGTAGGCTGCAATTTACCTTTAATGTTATGCTGTAAATGTGTTATCTAGTAATATAACTATTATGTAATTATCCAATAAAAAGGCAATATTGAACTTATTATGGATTTTTCCCTAAGTTGTGGCTATAAAAAAAATAGTTGTGCGGCCGATAGTCCGGATGTGCACTAAACAAACCAACAGGCAATACATATGAATCCACCTTGTTGATTGATGCAATTTTCTTGAGCTACATGGCCTTATCAGGAGGCTGTAATGACTCTAGATACTTATACATGGTCAAAATGTATGCAATGTTGCAATGTTGTTAAAAGCGTCAAGTGATACGGAGACACCCAAGATGGCGGCAAGGAAGGGATGCTGCAACTTCAGTGACGTCAATGAAAACCCCCCCATTGCTACAGTAATCCCTCATCCCTCCTTGAGACAATATTTGTTGCTAACTTATGCTGTATAAATAAACAGAAATTTACTCCATGAAACAGATCTGGAAAAGAGGAAGTACTTTTGATATCTATTCTGAACCAACGGTGGAGTATAACTATCATAAACTGGTTACTCTAACATAGGTAAACCAGCTAGCTAAGCAAGTTGACACCTCTAAAGTGGAATGAGATCACCTTGAGCATGTCGATTTATTCATCGTATGCAAAATCTTCAAATCCATATGATTCAGAGGTGTTGGACCAGACACATATCTAACAGTTGCAGGCCCTCGAGGATTAAAGTTTAACACTCTAGGCTGTATTTGTTAAGAAACAGTAAGACTTTAATTGTGGATAAAAAAGTCCTATTGTCACATATCAGTGCATCAATTACAACAAAACATAATGTTTTAAGTTTACACCACCCAACCATAGTAGGTGCTCTAATAATCTTCTTAATAATCATTTTTTGTGTATTCTTAATACAGAATAAAATCTGATTATTTGTGAATCAACCAAGAGCAACACAATCCATGTGGAGCCATAACCTATTTTCTGAAGAAGTTATGAAAAGCAGTGTGGACCTGCAGTCTAAATAATGTCTTGTTTCTTTTAACAGAAGCTGTGCAGGTTAATTATATGAACCTGAACTGCTGTGTCAGCATTCTTTTTAATCCCTTAACAAATTGATTACATCGGCCAAAATCAATGCAGAAATCACAGACAACAGCCCAATTAAAGCAGCCGGTTCAAGGTGAGACAAGCTCTGTTATGATTTTTCACATGTCCCTACTTTGGATTTATCTGTGCTGTGTCTTTTTGTTCATTTGTACGTAGATTTCAATAAATGTAGAAGCTGGTAAAGAACGCATATTAGAATTAGCAAAGGGTGTATTTCATTTTTACCATAGCTGTCATTTTGTTAGCGATTAGTCATCACACTATTTTGCTGGATTTTTTTATTTTTTTTTTGCTTTTTCCATAAATCTACGAGTTATATTACACCACAATAATATACAGTAAGTAAAGCCTCCCAGAGTAGTGGCAAAATACAGTAGAGTATTACTGCTTTTATTTTAGGCATTTTGGACATAAAGCCTCTTGGAATAAAAACATTAATAGTGGAGACCGGTTAAGGTCTCCAATTCAAGTATTTTAAGAAAACTGGCACATTATCTTATTGGTGAATTCTGTGTAGCAGCAAGGTTTCAGGTAGTTTAAGGTTGTTAGAATAGTCTAAATATGAAGCAAAACAAAACCAGGAGTTTAGATAGTCAACTTTAACAACCATTTGCATGGTCATCATCAAAGCATTCAATTGCTGCTACTCTGATAAATTCATGATTTTAAAGCTACAGATTTATCTGATAAAAAGACAAAAAAAATCATCACCCACTAAAGTGAAAGGGTAAGAATATTTAAATGATTTTCGAAATATGCACACCTGCTGATCAAGAGTAAAATATAACACTGATTAATACTAGAGGGTGTGTGATTATGGGACACTGACAGGCCACATGAAAACACAATAGAAGTGCTCCGTATTTTTCCACAAATCATTTTTTTAATAATGTTGTCCGGGGTCATTTCAACTAACAAATGATAATCCTTTCTGCAAAAAAAAGAAAAGAACCCAAGCTTGATGTCAACTTTCTTCTGTGTAAAAAACATGATAATTGACAGCGCTGTGAGAAAGGTAATCAACAGAGATGAAATCGGTCAATAATTCTGACCTAACTGGCCCTGACCAGTGATTGGCCCGTAGTAAACTCAAAGGGACGATCTTTTTCCAATCAGGAAATAAAGCATATCTTAGAACTACCAGGTCACAGTAACAACAGCACTCTTTGGTGTGGACGTTTTTACTGTGGGAAGAACATTTAGATTTAGTCAATTTCAGGATCAGTAACTGGAGTCAATGGAAGCACAAATTAGGCTATTTAAAGCCAGACTATTTTCTACAAAGGCATATTGTCTATTTATAGAAGCTAATTTCTCCTTTGCCATTTCATACTTTTGCAGTTTTAGTCTTTACCACTCTTTTTTGGATTCAAAAATGATCCGCGTGCAACAGGAAGTGCCCACCTTGGGGACATCTAATCAGCAACAGGAGCAACCTGACCTGGAGCAGACTTCAGTAGATACCAAGGTGGCTAAAGGTATTAATCTAAAGCTGCCTTGTAGTACCCAAGGATCTGCATTCTCTAGGGAACACACAGAGACTGCTAGTAACAGTTAGTAATGCTCCATACCAATTGTGCTAATTGCTATTAAGATGTTAAAAAGATCTTAAAATGTCAACTCTGTCATCATTTTATTTTTGATTTAAATTAATGGTAAAACCTTTTTACAGCAACTACCCTCTGTCGCACTGTGTGGCATTCCCCTTTGCCTTCAATACAAATATTTAGTGATTGCTCATGGCAGCAAGGCGGACAAAATAGTTTTAACTAAAAGAGAAAGTGAATTTAGCTACAATCATTTTGGGTTAACAGCAGCTGAAAGCATTACAAAAAACAGATTCTGCAAATCCGCCACAAATCTCTGATCAATGACCAAATGTCTTTAGCCTTCACAATGTGAGAGAGAGAGATATTACAATATTGCAGTGAAAACAAGATGCAATTTGTTATTTAGTCTTGTAATAAAGTGAGAGGATCTGTGCCCAGGCAGCCAAGAGTAATCATGAAATAAAGTGAACTTGTTCATATCCAAGACGATATTTAAATATTTTGTTCAAAGTAATTAAAAATTAATTAGAAATGGTTTTATGATATTTTAGTCAGATCTGTCACCCCAACTACCTAGGGTAATGTTTTATATCGCTAAAGCATCCGCCAACTCCTGGACAGTCTGTGGTGCAACGTGACGTTGGTGGATGGAGCGAGACATGATGTCTCAGATGTGCTCAATTAGATTCAGCTCTGGGGAACGGGCGGGCCAGTCCATAGCTTCAGTGTCTTCATCTTGCAGGAACTGCTGACATACTCCAGCCACATGAGGTCTAGCATTGTCCTGAATTAAGAGGAACCCAGGGCCAACCACACCAGCATATGGTCTCACAAGGGGTCTGAGGATCTCATCTCGGTACCTAATGGCAGTCAGGCTACCTCTGGCGAGCACATGGAGGGCCGTGCCGCCCTCCAAAGAAATGCCAACCCACACCATTACTGACCCACTGCCAAACTGGTCATGCTGAAGGATGTTGCAGACAGCAGATCGCTCTCCACGGTGTCTCCAGACTCTGTCACATCTGTCACATGTGCTCAGTGTGAACCTGCTTTCATCTGTGAAGAGCACAGGGCACCAGTGGCGAATTTGCCAATCCCGGTGTTCTCTGGCAAATGCCAAGCGTCCTGCACGGTGTTGGGCTGTGAGCACAACCCCCATTTGTGGACGTCGGGCCCTCATACCATCCTCATAGAGTTCGGTTTCTAACCGTTTGTGCAGACACATGCACATTTGTGGCCTGCTGGAGGTCATTTTGCAGGGCTCTGGCAGTGCTCCTCCTGTTCCTCCTTGCACAAAGGCGGAGGTAGCGGTCTTGCTGCTGGGTTGTTGCGCTCCTACAACCTCCTCCACATCTCCTGGTGTACTGGCCTGTCTCCTGGTAGTGCCTCCAGGCTCTGGACACTACACTGACGGACACAGCAAACCTTCTTGCCACAGCTCGCATTGATGTGCCATCCTGGATGAGCTGCACTACCTGAGCCACTTGTGTGGGTTGTAGAGTCCGTCTCATGGTACCACGAGTGCGAAAGCACCACCAATATTCAAAAGTGACCAAATCATCAGCCAGAAAGCGTAGGTACTGAGAAGTGGTCTGTGGTCCCCACCTGCAGAACCACTCCTTTATTGAGTGTCTTGCTAATCGCCAAAGATTTCTCCCTGTTGTCTATTTCATTTGCACAACAGCATGTGAAATTTATTGTCAATCAGTGTTGCTTCCTAAGTGGACAGTTTGATTTCACAGAAGTTTGATTTACTTGGAGTTATATTCAGTTGTTTAAGTGTTCCCTTTATTTTTGAGCCGTATACATATATGTATATATACGTGAGAGACAGTGGGCTCTTCGTATATGTATATATATATATACGTATATATATATATACGTATATATATATATATATATATATATATATATATATATATATATATATATATATATATATATATATATATATATATATATATATATATATATATATATATATATGAACTTGTGAGAAAAAGGTTAGTTTCCCTTTCAGTGGCAACCATGAAATGTTCTGTGCTTTCCCTCACAATTTCCTTGCTGACAGAATAAAAACAAAATTACTCTAAATATTTGTGCACTTGCCTTCATTCACAACAATGTCACAAAATGATCAATGAACCTGCAAACAAATTTAGCAGCTCATTAATGTTGGTAGGGTGCTGCCGAGCTTCATCATCTATTAGAATGCTGCCCATTTCATATCAATACTTCAAAAGATTAATTTTTCGAAGAACACTGCAGATATAATAAAGTTTATAAGATTTTATTCATAACATAGTTTGCTCTTATTTTCTCAGATGAGATGCATGTATGTTTTTTTTATATCTGCAACTTTTTCTCTGTAAAGTACATATAGGTATTTACAACACATTCTTGGCATTCATGCTTCCGGTGGAAATCAGCAGCCAACACTAGCAAAAACGCGTGGATGAGCAGTCCTTTGTGGAGGTTTGCCTCTCATATTATGTATTGCATCTGGATGGTATTACTGGTGCGTGACCCTCAATAGCTGTCGGGCCCAGAAAAATGAGGGTGGCACACAAACAAACACACACACACACACACACGCGCGCGCACGCGCACACACACACACTCACACACACACACACACACATTATTCCAAGAAGCTGGAAACTGTTCCAAACAGGTCGCCCACTTTTTTCATTTGCGTTGATTTCTCATTATTTACTCTGACACTGCACTACCAGCCAATACATTATTTAGATAAATGTCAAGCAGTGTGAGATGCACCAGCAGAGGAACTGGGCCCTTAAGGATTGATGTACTGACCCTGTGACATGTCATTTAAGATGAAGTTAAGATACATTCATTTTTTATTTCTTCCCAAACATGTTGAATATATCTCAGTGTAGAATTTGAAGTAAAATCTTTGAATTATCAATTATCTTCAAGGAAAGTCATGTTTTGGGTTTGGGTTTAACCATTTTTAATATTTGTTAGAGTAAAGGGCATTTTAGAATGCTGGAGGATTCTCACTAGCAAATTAGACTTTTGATCAAAATAGATGTAACAGCAAAATAAAGCATTAAAAGGCTAAATAATCTGCACCTTTCAAATCAAGCTGCAAGTCAAAATTCTCATTCCTACTTTCAATCACCCTTAAAGCTACTAGCTGGAGGTGCATTTTCTTTCAATAGCAACCGTACATTTATAAAACCCCAAGTAGAAAATTAACTGGAATGTTCTACTTCAGGACTTCACAAATTTACAAATTAAAAAAAGTGCCAAAAAACACTTATTTCTATATTGTGTTGACACTAGATAGCAAGGATAAGGATGAACAGAAGAACAGACAAGTCTTGTGATAAGTCTGTCATGCTGAAGTTGTCTGATTTGACGTCATGTGGGCTATTAAAGTACTTTTAGAAATCTGTATTATAAATGTAAATGTAAATGGGTTGGATTTAAAGCATAATCCATACACTTTCAGTAGGGTTAAGTTCAGGGCAATTCAAGAAACCAGCTTCATTCATTTTAAAACCAGTTTCAGATTACTGTCCTGGTGGATCACCAACCTGTATTCATGTTTCAACAGCTAGCTGTCGATTTGAGGTAAAGTGGAATGATTTGGGTTTAGTCCTCCTCTTCCATTATTTGCTACACATTGTGCCCTACTCCAGTATCTCTGGCAGCACGGTCCAAGGTGGTGGCATGATGCTACCACCACCATGCTTGACAGCTGGTACTTTGTTCCTAGCCTAACCTTGTACACTCGTCGTTGTAGAAAAACATATTTGCCTTTTCGGACAATAAACCTTTCCTCCAGAAGGTATTTTAACTCTCCATCTGTCCAAATACAAACGGTACTCAAAGATAAATTTTGGAGCTGTCACCACTTTCTTGGTTGGCAACTTCTAAAAAAAAAAAAAAAAAACTTTGACACTGGTGTTTCACCAGCTTTACTTTATGATTGGCTCGGTGGCTCCTGGGATGATTCTGAACATACTTACCAAATTCCTTTTGTCTGAGGGTGCAAGTTTGGGTCAGACAGTCTAAACTTGACAGTTGTGTTCCAACATGACAATGATCCTTCAAAGTTTTTGGAGTATACTTAAAAGTTGCATCAATGGCCAGAAATTTAAAACTTAAATGAACTCTGACTTCATTTAAGTTGGTTACAAATTCTGTTAAGAGAAGCGGCCAAAAATCCAGTCAGAATTCTGCTAGATGCATGTTGATGGCTACTAAAAATGTGCAGTTCAGGATAAATTATAACAAAGAGAAACTCCGATGTCTGTTGAATTCCAACACAAGCACAAATCATTCTACATAATAAAGTAATAAGGATTAGATGATCTAACATAAACATTTTGTTTAGCTGTATTTCTCTCCTAGATGAGGACACTAAAGGAGCTACTGCAGCCATTTACTGTTTTTCTATAACATAGAAAGTACTTTTTTGTGTGTCTGCTCTGGCTTCTCAAACCCCCAGTCCACTGTATGAGCTGAACCCCATGGCAGATCGCCACTCGCACCAGATGGCCTGGTTCTGGTTCTGCTGGAGGTTTCTTCCTATTAAAGGGGAGTTTTCCTTCCCGCTGCCGCTACATGCGCGCTTAGTATGACTCAGTAAAATCGGCTGCCCATTGTGGCTACATACTCGTCAAGGAGGAGTGATTTATTGAATAATATTGACTGAATCATTGATTGAATAATAAACTTAGCTTGACTACATTGTTTGATAACTAGGATCAAACTGGAATGTATGTAATTGAATTTAAATCCCTCTTAATGATTGGATTGGATTGGATTGAATTGTCTTGAGTGGATATTTGTTGTGAATTGATGCTGTATTAATATAATTCGAATAAAATAGAAAATTAGAGAAACCAAATATTTTGGTGTGGTTTTCACTGAGGTGTATTTGACCCTAAATTTATAATTCTAACCCTGTATGGATTAGAGATAATCCACAATAAATAAATAAATAAATAAAGTAAATTCAAATTTGTGCCCTCACTGCTTGTTCTTAAAAATCACTCAAGTTGTTTGTTGTATGATCAAAAAATAAACAGTGGAAATGCATTAAAAGGCCAAATAATATTAAAATCATGTCCATGATGTATGCAAACTACTGGTCTGAACTGTTTTTGACACAAAAAACAACATTTATCAACTTGATTCAATTGCACATTTTTTCAAAGGAGACTACAAAGTATATCTGTTTAGTATCAGTAAAGAAAATGTAAACTGAAACCAAAGCCATAAAGCCAATTACAACAATTGTGTCCCTATTCTGGTCATTTTTTTCTTAATTATTTCAACCTGAGGCACATATTACCTGAAAGCGTGGTTACACATTATTACAAACCCTTAAAATCCTCACTAAGAAAACATCACACTCAAACATTGTCCAGATGGCTTGAGAAGCATTTAAATTTCTTTTAAGTGTTTTGGCTTCTTATGGTGCAATAATTTACCTTTTATTTATCTCAAACAAAGTACTTCCAATCCATGAGAATAAAGGGTTAGAACAGGTTAATAAGATTTGACTTTTACATTTTGGTTCCCTGTGTTCATTCTCACTGAAAAACCAGCTGACCTTTTATCCCACCTTAATTCAAGAAACCGTAAAGCAAGTGACTTGGCACGCGGAGCCGGATATACCGGGAGAGCTCACTTTCATTCTTGCTGCATTCCTGAAATTATTGCTTGGATTTATACAAACCCCTAAGAGTATTTTACAAACTCTGAGGTTTATAAAAGAGAGAAAATAAGGACACACACCAGTAGCCTGAGTGGAAACACAAGTACTTCCCAGAAGGAATGTATGACAAACAATGCAAACCAAAAAGTCACTCTGATATTAGTCAGCAATGTGTCACCAACTAGACACCAAAACTACAGAAGCTGCACCGTGAGCCTCTAAATTAACTTGTTTACATGACTCTAACTACTTCTCTGTAGAATTTCAGCTCGAACATTGTGGCGTGTAAGAAGAGGACGTCTGTGTTGACATATTTCCCTGATGACTAAGAAGATGTGTGAGCAGTAGATCCTCATCTGTGTTTAGCTGTTGACTCAGCCTCCACCTTGTCAGCTATACACACACACACACACACACACAACCACACACACACCAGCTTGGCAGAAAACTAGTGGCAGCCTTTCAAACGGCTCTCCACAGGTACTACGCTACAAATTGCCTTTGATTCAGCTGCTGCATCAGCTGGTTTTGACAGCTGCAAGCTGGATAATTGGTTCAACTGTGAAGAAATAAAGAATGAACAAGCCAACCACACCTTGGCCTCCTGGCCTCTTGAAGTTTGATGGTTTAGTGTTGATTACAGTGTGTAATAATGAAAGAGTGTGGAATGAGTATGGTGGGGCTTTACTAGGCTGAAGTAAAACATTGGTAAAAATAATTTCTACAGTGTATCAACTTCATGAAAGGCTACGTTAGTCCAAAGATTCTTCTCATAATTGACAAAGACCCAATGAAAATGTTTGATTTATATGCATCACAATTACCTGTCGTTGTATGCATTAACTGTTGCAAATTATGTAGATAAATATAGGTAACAAACAAACCAATGAACAAATAAATAAATACACAGCGATGGTCACATGCATTGGTGCTCTTGGTAATGATGTGTAAAACTCTTCTAAATAATTTCAGTTTTACTTCCATACTATAATCTCAGACTGAACGTTTTAGCCAACCCCAAGCTAAAATTTTAAGGTTTAAGGACTACATTCAGTGAATTAAAACAAATCAGTGAATTAAAAATGCCCATCTTAAGAAGTTTTTTTTTTTCAATCAAACAATGCAAAACTGTTTAAACTCCTCAAAATAACTAAAGCTTTTTTTGTTTACTTTACTTTTTAAGCTATCTCCTTTGCTGCAGTTGTGTAACTGCTATCTTTTGAGATTATTTCTTTATCTCCCTAACCATCCTGTTCACTATGCGTTGTGGCAAGATATGTGACCCGTCACTGCATAAAAAACGGGCCTCTGTGTTACCTCACATTTATACACCACAGGGATCTTGGGGTTCACAAAAACCTCTATAACAACCATTAAATGTCATCTATAAGCCAGCCAGTTGTTTCAGAGTGATGCCAGGAAAAAAAACGACCAAGATCAGAGAGCTCAGGGAGAGTGGTAGGGACATAAAGAAGACAATGTGGGGTGAAAAAATCATAGATTAACAATAACATCACAATGTCATGTTCTCATAAAATTGTGCCGACATGTTTCATTGTTTCACATTTCAATCGAATCAAAAGAGAAACTGAAAGACTGCTATTTGACTTCTTGGTATAGAATCACCTTTATTGTGTGATCTTCAGAAATTCTTTAATACTAGCAATCAGAAATGTTCTTGCATGTGGTCCAAAAATCTAATAAAATGGATTTAAAAAGCAATGCAATGTAAACCAAATGGTAGTTAATCAGTCCAGAAGATAGAAAAAAGGAAAGGAAAAGGAATCACAATATGAACATCAATGTTTATACAAAGTGATGATCATGATCAGGCATGGACCTAAATGAGATTCTCAATGGGGTATTTCAATTTTAAGGTATCACTGTATTTACAAAAGTATTTAAAACAAATATGTATAACATGCATTTTTTTTAATGAAAAACAGAAAAGCAACAATAAATCCTATTTCTGCTAAAATAACAAATATTTTTATATTTCTAATTAGAAAATTAATATATATGATTTTTAAATGTATACCTAAGCAAAAGTCTATAAATGTAGTTCCTTTTTAAATTTTGTAACATTTTTTAACTCCTTATTGCACATAATTAAGTTTTAATGCCCAGTATATTGAATTGCAATTGTTGCATCCCGATATCAGTCTCTGTAATATCGCAATCATAAAGATTTGCTAGGATGCAATGTGCACAGTGTGAACGGTTCATGACCCCAAAACGAGCCGCAGGCACAGATGGAAAATATTGAAAAGTCTGTCGATGCACAGTTGGAGCCAGGACAAAGATGTAAAAGTCGGATGAAATGCGACATGATCGTTCAGACTGTGGACGCTTTAAAAAACCATTGTATACATACAGATCCTTCTCAAAATATTAGCATATTTCATCCGACCAATAAAAGAAAAGTGTTTTTAATACAAAAAACATCAACCTTCAAATAATCATGTACAGTTATGCACTCAATACTTGGTCGGGAATCCTTTGGCAGAAATGATTGCTTCCATGCGGCGTGGCATGGAGGCAATCAGCCTGTGGCACTGAGGTCTTATGGAGGCCCAGGATGCTTCGATAGCGGCCTTTAGCTCATCCAGAATGTTGGATCTTGAGTCTCTCAACGTTCTCTTCACAATATCCCACAGATTCTCTATGGGGTTCAGGTCAGGAGAGTTGGCAGGCCAATTGAGCACAGTGATACCATGGTCAGTAAACCATTTACCAGTGGTTTTGGCACTCTGAGCAGGAGCCAGGTCGTGCTGAAAAATGAAATCTTCATCTCCATAAAGCTTTTCAGCAGATGGAAGCATGAAGTGCTCCAAAATCTCCTGATAGCAAGCTGCATTGACCCTGCCCTTGATAAAACACAGTGGACCAACACCAGCAGCTGACACGGCAACCAGACCATCACTGACTGTGGGTACTTGACACTGAACTTCTGGCATTTTGGCATTTCCTTCTCCCCAGTCTTCCTCCAGACTCTGGCACCTTGATTTCTGAATGACATGCAGAATTTGCTTTCATCCGAAAAAAGTACTTTGGACCACTGAGCAACAGTCTAGTGCTGCTTCTCTGTAGCCCAGGTCAGGCGCTTCTGCCGCTGTTTCTGGTTCAAAAGTGGCTTGACCTGGGGAATGCGGCACCTGTAGCCCATTTCCTGCACACGCCTGTGCACGGTGGCTCTGGATGTTTCTACTCCAGACTCAGTCCACTGCTTCCGCAGGTCCCCCAAGGTCTGGAATCGGCCCTTCTCCACAATCTTCCTCAGGGTCCGGTCACCTCTTCTCGTTGTGCAGCGTTTTCTGCCACACTTTTTCCTTCCCACAGACTTCCCACTGAGGTGCCTTGATACAGCACTCTGGGAACAGCCTATTCGTTCAGAAATTTCTTTCTGTGTCTTATCCTCTTGCTTGAGGGTGTCAATAGTGGCCTTCTGGACAGCAGTCAGGTCGGCAGTCTTACCCATGATTGGGGTTTTGAGTGATGAACCAGGCTGGGAGTTTTAAAGGCCTCAGGAATCTTTTGCAGGTGTTTAGAGTTAACTCGTTGATTCAGATGATTAGGTTCATAGCTCGTTTAGAGACCCTTTTAATGATATGCTAATTTTGTGAGATAGGAATTTGGGGTTTTCATGAGCTGTATGCCAAAATCATCCGTATTAAGACAATAAAAGACCTGAAATATTTCAGTTAGTGTGCAATGAATCTAAAATATATGAATGTTAAATTTTCATCATTACATTATTGAAAATAATGAACTTTATCACAATATGCTAATATTTTGAGAAGGACCTGTACAGTATCCGATTTTGTACCATACATGGAAGTAGCAAAATTTGGAGGTTTTTTGGAGGTAAAAAAAAGAAGAATTTAGCCATTTAGACTACCATGAAAAAGTAGGATATTGGTCCAATACAGGCAAATACATTTATTTGATTTGGTTCCCATTTGCCTTCTGTGTAAACGTTGCCTAACTGCCCTTGATGGCCACACATGATGTACATCTAGTGGGGTAGAGTCATTGTGTAATGGTAAAGAAAAAAAAGTGTCAGGAAGATGTGGGTAAATTGTAATCAATATTGTCATCACAATTCTCTTTTGTACTACTGCAATTAAATATTTCCTGATATTGGGTAGCCAAACTAAACAGCTGAATATTTTGTAAGCGAAGGAGTGTAGTAGCCTTCTTTCAGCCAGCTGAACAGCAGCCCACAGCAATATATGGGGGAGAGCCAGGGCTGCATTCATTTATGCTCAACACAGCCAAGGAAAATGTTAATCACTCTGGCACTTTCTTTGGCTTCTTTTTAAAAGCGCTTTAAACAGTGAGAAAAGTATTATGGAAAACTTTAACAGTTCAGAACATTGGTATACCTTGATGGCAGAAACCAGCCCATGCCTAGTTACAACATTTTCAAAAGGAGCCTGCGAATGTGGCAGAAAGTGGCCTGCAGAGAGGTCTGCAGCTGGACCCTCACAGATTTATCACCTCTGTCACTCCCTCAGCCTCATTGCGCCTCTCACTTTAAAACCCCACTGCTGCTGGCTGGTGAGTTGGCCCAGGCCACTTTTTCATTTTTACTACCAAGATTCAGGGCTGTGTACAAAAATGTGGGTGTTCTTTCTGCAAGGAGAGACGGGCCAGGTGACAAGAGAGAAATTTACAAAAAGCGTATTCAAGAATAGTATAGCTTTTTTCACTAACAGCCATAAAAAGCTGCAATATCCCACCACCTTGCTTGTAACTTAAAGAGATTTGGGTAGGAATGCTGATTGAGCCTTAATTATGTTTTCCCTTTAAGCACAGGACATGCAGCATCAAAGTACACAAAGCGTTTTTTAACTCTCTGTTAAAGACCTGACTGAGGGAACAATGGTTCAGCAGTAAATGGCTTTCTTCCAGCAGGATTGCTGCCACACAAAGATGCAAGGAGAGACATGGTTTCTTACAGATGAAAGCAGCATGCAGCTGATTTTGAGCGCGAGTTGCAAATTATCGTTGGCCATTGCTTAAGAAATATAGGTTAGTCTGAATGCAAATCATTCTTCCATAGACATTAATCTATCAAGCGTATTTCATTAGAAAGCATTTGCTGAGAGGTATAGTAGGTGCTCATAAATTTGTTTGGCACTCTGATTGTTCAGCAGATCACTGGGAAAATGAGTGGACAGCACCAACCACAAGAAGTGGCCTTCCCCATTATGCTATTATTTTCTTGCTAAGGGGTCTCAGGACACATGCTAACAGTGTTACAGTGGCTCGAGGTGAACTGTTTATGAACTTGCCAATCTCCAGTCCAGAGGCTCCATCCAGGGGCTTAGTGAGGGCAGCTGAGGTTTCCTCGGGCAGCAAATTACAGTAAAGAAGCCAAGACACAGTGATTATAACTAATAAAGAAGGCCATTATAAAGCAACCAGAGGTTTTAAGAAGATATATGCATAGGCCAAAATCAATAACCTGAAACAGCCCTTATGCATAACTTCAATGTTTGTAAGCTTAATTCTTTAAACTGCACTATTTTTATTTAAAGCTGTCCTGTGGTTATCTGCATTATGACTACGTACCATAATAGCATAACTCCATTGCATTTCTATATCATAAGAAAAAAGCTGCCTTAGGTTAGAAACACTCCCTTCCAACGCACCAGAGATTGTTGCATACCTAATTTATCAACTAAGTAAAGCTGCCCCAGATTTTTTGGACATGTGAAATAAGTTTTGCACACTGGGGCACCATATATACTGCACATTTCCAGTGTTACTCAAATGTTGAAACAATAACCTGACAACAACACTTATGGTGAGGCAATTGTAAAGTATATGAGCAACACAAAATGAAACAGTCATGGCAAAAGTAACATATCCTGTCCTGACTCAGTAAAACATTAGAAATATTACACTCTTCATCCAATTACAATGCATAAGTAACACACATACGCATCACACATGGCAGGACTTAATTTTTTTATTTCTTTATGTGTAGGATCATTAAAAAAATTTTTAGAAAATAGACAATATACAATAAACAACATCAAATACCACCAATAATGAACTCAAGCTCCACTAAAAGCACAATCTTGTAAAGTCAATTGATAACTAAATATTTCAATAATTTGTGTCTCATTAGCGACATCCAACCATAACCAATCAACCTTTCTTTGGTTGTTTTTAAATATAACTGATGGCTGCATTGATCTGGTACAACAGGAGCATTTAGTCAATCAGAAACTGGACACATCCCTATTGACGTTCTCATGCTTCATTCAGACATGCCTGTACAATTGATAGATACAGGGGTTGGACAATGAAACTGAAACACCTGGTTTTAGACCACAATAATTTATTAGTATGGTGTAGGGCCTCCTTTTGCGGCCAATACAGCGTCAATTCATCTTGGGAATGACATATACAAGTCCTGCACAGTGGTCAGAGGGATATTAAGCCATTTGTCTTGCAGGATGGTGGACAGGTCACTACGTGATACTGGTGGAGGAAAATGTTTCCTGACTCGCTCCTCCAAAACACTCCAAAGTGGCTCAATAATATTTAGATCTGTTGACTCTTCAGGCCATGGGAGATGTTCAACTTCACTTGCATGTTCATCAAACCAATCTTTCACCAGTCTTGCTGTGTGTATTGGTGCATTGTCATCCTGATACACGGCACCGCCTTCAGGATACAATGTTTGAACCATTGGATGCACATGGTCCTCAAGAATGGTTTGGTAGTCCTTGGCCCATCTAGCACAAGTATTGGGCCAAGGGAATGCCATGATATGGCAGCCCAAACCATCACTGATCCACCCCCATGCTTCACTCTGGGCATGCAACAGTTTGGGTGGTACGCTTCTTTGGGGCTTCTCCACACCGTAACTCTCCCGGATGTGGGGAAAACCGTAAAGGTGGACTCATCAGAGAACAATACATGTTTCACATTGTCTACAGCCCAAGATTTGCGCTCCTTACACCATTGAAACCGACGTTTGGCATTGGCATGAGTGACCAAAGGTTTGGCTATAGCAGCCCGGCTGTGTATATTGACCCTGTGGAGCTCCTGAAGGACAGTTCTGGTGGAAATAAGAGAGTTGAGGTGCACATTTAATTCTGCCGTGATTTGGGCAGCCATGGTTTTATGTTTTTTGTATACAATCCGGGTTGGCACCCGAACATCCCTTTCAGACAGCTTCCTCTTGCATCCACAGTTAATCCTGTTGGATGTAGTTCGTCCTTCTTGGTGGTATGCTGACATTCCCCTGGATACCGTGGCTCTTGATACATCACAAAGACTTGCTGTCTTGGTCACAGATGCGCCAGTAAGACGTGCACCAACAATTTGTCTTCTTTTGAACTCTGGTATGTCACCCATAATGTTGTGTGCATTTAAATATTTTGAGCAAAACTGTGGTCTTACCCTGCTAATTGAACCTTCACACTCTGCTCTTACTGGTGCAATGTGCAATCAATGAAGACTGGCTACCAGGCTGGTCCAATTTAGCCATGAAACCTCCCACACTAAAATGACAGGTGTTTCAGTTTCATTGTCCAACCCTTGTAATTCCACAGTGCATGATATGTGTTATTTAGAAGGACAGGGAACTACAATGAGTTAGGGGACCTGGCCCAATGAAACTTTTATATTGCTAAAACAACTTATGAAGGCATTCAAACTGCAATGTCTGTAAAGAATGGCAGCAGCAGAAGAAAGCAACTGAAAACACAATTTTACTGCACACTCAGGATCAACTGCATCATAGTTGCGATATCGAGGGAAATACAATTTCATTTCAACTGAGGACACTGTAGGCAGGTCATCACTGCTTTTACTATATTCAATAGGAATATAAAATATACGATAAAAATTCTTATCCAAACAGATAAGCTAAGAAACTTCACTGGATTATAAGAGCTGTGGATGAGAGCAGTTGAAATTATTGAGATCTGCAGCTGTGAATTAATTAAACACTATTTTTCTTTTTATGCATTTGCTTAAATTCATACAAGCATGAGAAGATGGTGCAAATATTGGTGTAACAGTGGAGGAAGGTTTGGACAGCACAGTTGTTAATTTGTGAACACAAAAACGTGAGCAGCTAAACACACAGAGCAATAGGCAACAAAAATAATTTGAAAAACCTAAGTTACTTTGAAGAACATTAAAGCAACACTATATATCCACTTCAGAACCATGCATAATTTCGTGGAGAAATTAAATTAAAAAAATTAAAAAGTACAATTTAAACAGCTTATTCTTGTTGTTGCCTGTGATATCCAAGGAAACATTTACTAAGAAGCTTCCAACTTTCCCTGAACCTGAGTGAACAATACAGCAGAGAAGAAGCTTGCTGTAATAAATGCTCTAATTGTTAAATACCAGATTTTTAAAATGACAGAACATCTTCAGAAAGACAATTCAGCCCAACAGTTTTCTCTACAATCTTATTTCCAAATTATTTACGAAGTAGACATGGAATGGTTATCTGGATAAATATACACCGAGGTTTTAAAAAGTGGCATTTTCAAAATCCCACAAGTTTTCAAACTGAGCCTGCACTTTAAAACAATTTTAATGGGATACAAGAGAAAGGAGAATAAACTGTTTTATCCAGCTGTATGAAGCATAGAGTAGTGTTACACTGTCCTCTCCCCACCGGTTGCTGCGTGCTGACAATCCAATGGCTGAAAAAAAAAAAAATGGTACTACACTTTTCTCGCTTCCAAGAAAAAACATACTTTGCTATTTCCAGAAGCAAAACCCACAACAAGTCGTGGTGAGGAAACTAAGTTAAGACACACATAACTATCATTAGGGTAATGCTGTTTTAACACTGCATTTATGGGCTGCATGTCCAACAATAGGTTGACCACCTGAGCAGATAGCCTGACTAATTAGTCTTCTAGTTATCCGCTTGTTTTTCTTTTCTGACAAAAAACTCTTGAAAACCGGTATTAATTTGAACTTTTGCTTAAAAATAAATAAATCCTATAGATATCATGATAATATTCAATGTATTGTTTTTGCTACATTAGGAATAATTGTTGCTTTTCCATTTTTAACAAAAGTAATTGTTCCTGTTACACTCCTGTTATAAATTTGAAAGAAAGTTATTGTAAAAAAGAAAAAAATAACGTTCAGTTTGCAAAAAAATACAAACGCAAAATCATGCAAAAATAACTTTTAAAACTCCGGGGATCTCTAAAATTTTCCACTTTCACAAATACAAATATCTTGGCTTTTTTTTTATTCTTACAAATTAAATTTGTGAAAAACTGTCCAACTTTTGCTCAAATGATGTTGCAGAGAACAGTAAAGACATTTAAAATCAAAAATCAGTATCTGCATAATTACCCAGCTGCTTCAACTCACCAAGAACATAAAAACTCCAGGGCTTTGGCATCAAAGCAATTGCGATTTTAATGGCACCTAGAAATATGCAACTTTACTGTAAGTACTGCCGGTCCTCACAAACTTGTAGAAATGGAAGCGTGGAGGGAGATGTCTTTTCACACGACAGGGTTGAGATGAATCGACCTGTCAAGAGCTTTGATGCTCATTCGTCGGCGCTAAAACACTCATTAGTGCGTTAAAACAGAGCGGATGTTGGAGTTTATAAAGACTTCTCACGTCATTCATTAATAATTGATCATTTAAGACTAATTTTGCTTCTTTGCTCACTCAGACTGATAAGAAATTTAAATGACTACTTAAATAAAAACACAGCTTTAGAGATGACACCCTTTTGATTCCTGATTATCTTTTATTCTGTCAGCAAACAACGAGTATGCCTCTCTCTGTGCAAAACAAGATAAGCTGCCAAACCAGGCATTAAAGAGCTTCTAGTTTGAAGATCTGCATTCAAATACTGCTTTTCTAGAAACATAAAATGACATGTCAGCTGAAATCCATCCCCATCTGAAGAAGCTATCTCTCCAGGGATCACGTCAGCATCCCAAATATTGTTTACACTCGGTTGGCTATCTGGGCCTGGGACAAAGTTTGAATGCTAAATATGGGCAGGCAGATGCACCCAGCAGTTTGGAGATAAGAAATGAAAGTGAATGCAGGCACTATACCCCCACAAGCCCCAGAGAGACAGGTTCACATCATGAGTGATGCACTCTGATTAAACCAGCAGCAACCTTTCATCAGAACCCCTGTCAGAAGTGACTTAATACTGGATTTTTATGGGAAAAGGGAGACACACAAACCTATAGATAAGTTTGGAAATAATCAGCACTGATAAAAAGAAAACTAGATGCTCAGCATAACCCCTGCTGAATCAAGAAATGGAAATAGAGAAGACATGGTTATTATATATTATTGCTAACTATTCCAAACATGCTGCAACTCCTTTTTAAAACATACTGGGTGACAATCCCCCAGGGCGGTTTGTGCAGTTTATAATCAGATGAAACCTGTGCACACCCTTAGAACTGGACTGACCATATTACACAGGAGCTTGTTCTGCACAAGTCACAGATAAATCTGTTGACTTGGCAACACTAGCTGCACGATCTGTGGCACATCACATTTATGGCTCTCTGTCCTTTGTTTCTAAAAAAGGGTCAAGGAAAGAAATACAGACACAACATGAGGGGAAAAGCTTTCTATTTTAGGCCACCCAAGATAGCAAATACATTAATGGAGCTCTCTGTTGAAGAAATATTCACTCACATGTTTGGCGGTGCAACGTGTGTTTTCTTTCCCCCTTCCTTTATAATTTTCCTAACATGAAAAGGCTCTTTGAAACATCTTAGTGCAGAAATTACTTGGAGATAAAAGCACATTTCACCTCTTTCTGCATAAACTTTGAACAAACAGGATACACCGTTTTTCCAGTAGATATCTAAAAAGCAAAAGCAGAAAAATGTAGATAAAAGCTTCATATTGTTATACAGTGCTTTGAAAAAGCATTTTCTCCCTTACAGATTTCTTCTTTCTTTGCTTTTATTTGCCACATTTCAGATTCTCAAACACATTTTATTATAAGACTACAAGATGCAGTTTTCAAATTATAATTTTGTTTATGAAAAGGGAAAAATCTATTCAAAACAACCAGTTTTTCTGAGGGTGATTATTTTTTCCACATAGAGCCAGATTGGTTTGGTTAACTATTTTCCCTTAATAAATACAAACCTTACTTGAAAAACCCTTTTTGTATTAACTCAAATTATCTTTGGTGTTAAATTTTCTTTGATGGTCTGAGAAAAAAGCTAGGAAAACAAAACCTAAGGAACTCTTTAAGAAGGGAAATACTTTTCACAACACCGCATCTTGTAAATAAACGGTGGTAAATCTCATCCTGGTGGTAAAACAGAACAGAGTATTAAATACAAAATATACAAGTAGAGAACTGTCCACCAAGGCTTTGAGCCTTTGCATTTCTGTGACAACTCCATTACTTTTCTACTTTTTCTATGTGCATGTGAAAAAAGATTTTGCCAAACTGGATGGATTCTTTCCCATTTACAGCAAGAAATAGAGTCTGTAGTTAGTAGATTGGAAATTTGGAGGTGAAATGAAGTTTTTTAACTCAGCTACCCCAAGTGCATGTGTTGTCTAGGGCCATTAGTTTTTCCACTTCATTACAAGTTCACTTTAAAATGCTGTTTCAGCAGGTTCAGGCATTAAAGAACCAGAGTGTAGTGTGTGCTGATATCTACAAACACATCTGCAAACTCCAAAACACCTCATATGGATGATAATACAATACTGGCTGTAAAACATAGATTAGGCACTGCTTTAATGTTCTAAGGCAAGAAAGCAAAGATTCTTATTTTTATACAATTTGGGTAAATTATACCAAAATAACTAAAGTGTATATTACATACACAGCCTATCAGCCAATGGTACTCATAATATTATATAGTACAGCTTTGAGTTTCTTATATCAAGTCAGTGCCATGCGATCTGCCAACAACACGAAAGTAGCTTCTAATGCAAACAGACTATGACAAGTAAACTACTGTCATAATGTTTCATATCTCATCAGATATGTTGGCAAAATTAAAAAAATGTCTAAATGTGAAGAAATTAAATGGCTTTTATGAAATGCCAAAGTCTTGTCACATATATAAAGTATGTAAAGCATTTATTATGTGCCAAGTTACATATATTGCAGACGCTTTGGAAGAAGGGATGCGGTAAATCTTGCTACTGCATAAGGGCATATTAACTTTATCTTTACTGTTTCGTAGCCTTTTGATTTATTTCCACAGTGATATCCAGCACACATATCTACACCTTCATTAGTTAAGCAAGCATTGTGGAACCAGACGAGGTGTAATACTAAACTCAGCAGGTTCGATATAAAGTGTTATGCAGAACATCTGTCAGACATCTCTCATTCTAAACGAGCAAACACATTGTTCTGCTTATGGCAAGAATTTATGTGCTTGACGTGACGCACAGATCTGAGCCAGTCCCATTGCTACATCACACCCTTGACATAAATCAGCTGACACAGGGCAGCTGATAAATCATCTGTATCATGTAGTATGAAATTACGTAACATTGTTTTCATGCCCTTGCTACGAAATTTGCGTAGCATCAACAAAACGTTTGGAGCAGGAATACAAGTTGTAATGCACCTGCACCAAAACTATACGGAGCTCGCATTACATATGTGATGCTTATAAAGGTGATGCCTTTATGTCAATTAAATAATAACACATTTCTTCATACACCATAGATGGCAGGTATTAGAAGTGTAATAGGGTATAAGTATAAAGAAAAGTCTTCTAAAAACACACAAACAAATTTCTTGGCCTTTCAGATTTTTCTGGATGAACATACATCCCCATCTAGCTCTGGGGAACTACACTATTCTGATGCTTATTCAACAAGGTGAATGATGGACTAACAGCTCCAACACTTCACTGTTTGTACAGATTAAACCCAGAAAATAACAAATTTACTGAGATTCAGGTTGACTACTAAAGATATTTTGGCAATTATTAAGAAATTAAGCCTTTCTCTCAACCCAAATTTTCAAAGGTGGATGATGTAGTTAGTTCATTCATTCATCTTTTATACAGCTTCTTCCATAGTGGGTCATGGGGGAGCTGGTGCCTATCTCCAGCAGTCTACGGGTAAGAGTCAGGGTACACCGGGGACAGGTACCCATTCTATCACAGGGCAACACAGACACATACAAGACAAACAACCATGCATACACCCATTCACACCTAAGGGCAATTTAGAGAGACCAATTAAACTAAAAGTCATGTGTTTGCACTGTGGGAGGAAGTCGGAGTACCCGGTGAGAACCCAAGCATGCACGGGGAGAACATGCATACTCCATGCAAATAGACCCCCGGCTGGGAGTCAATCCCAGGACCTTCTTGCTGCAAGGCAACTGTTCTGATTTAGTTGGTTAATGTACAATACAGGTCCTTCTCAAAATATTAGCATATTGTGATAAAGTTAATTATTTTCCATAATGTCATGATGAAAATTTAACATTCATATATTTTAGATTCATTGCACACTAACTGAAATATTTCAGGTCTTTTATTGTCTTAATACGGATGATTTTGGCATACAGCTCATGAAAACCCAAAATTCCTATCTCACAAAATTAGCATATCATTAAAAGGGTCTCTAAACGAGCTATGAACCTAATCATCTGAATCAACGAGTTAACTCTAAACACCTGCAAAAGATTCCTGAGGCCTTTAAAACTCCCAGCCTGGTTCATCACTCAAAACCCCAATCATGGGTAAGACTGCCGACCTGACTGCTGTCCAGAAGGCCACTATTGACACCCTCAAGCAAGAGGGTAAGACACAGAAAGAAATTTCTTAACGAATAGGCTGTTCCCAGAGTGCTGTATCAAGGCACCTCAGTGGGAAGTCAGTGGGAAGGAAAAAGTGTGGCAGAAAACGCTGCACAACGAGAAGAGGTGACCGGACCCTGAGGAAGATTGTGGAGAAGGGCCGATTCCAGACCTTGGGGGACCTGCGGAAGCAGTGGACTGAGTCTGGAGTAGAAACATCCAGAGCCACCGTGCACAGGCGTGTGCAGGAAATGGGCTACAGGTGCCGCATTCCCCAGACCTGGGCTACAGAGAAGCAGCACTGGACTGTTGCTCAGTGGTCCAAAGTCCTTTTTTCGGATGAAAGCAAATTCTGCATGTCATTCGGAAATCAAGGTGCCAGAGTCTGGAGGAAGACTGGGGAGAAGGAAATGTCAAAATGCCAGAAGTCCAGTGTCAAGTACCCACAGTCAGTGATGGTCTGGGGTGCCGTGTCAGCTGCTGGTGTTGGTCCACTGTGTTTTATTAAGGGCAGGGTCAATGCAGCTAGCTATCAGGAGATTTTGGAGCACTTCATGCTTCCATCTGCTGAAAAGCTTTATGGGGATGAAGATTTCATTTTTCAGCACGACCTGGCACCTGCTCACAGTGCCAAAACCACTGGTAAATGGTTTACTGACCATGGTATCACTGTGCTCAATTGGCCTGCCAACTCTCCTGACCTGAACCCCATAGAGAATCTGTGGGATATTGTGAAGAGAACGTTGAGAGACTCAAGACCCAACACTCTGGATGAGCTAAAGGCCGCTATCGAAGCATCTTGGGCCTCCATAAGACCTCAGCAGTGCCACAGGCTGATTGCCTCCATGCTACGCCACATTGAAGCAGTCATTTCTGCAAAAGGATTCCCGACCAAGTATTGAGTGCATAACTGTACATGATTATTTGAAGGTTGATGTTTTTTGTATTAAAAACACTTTTCTTTTATTGGTCGGATGAAATATGCTAATTTTGTGAGATAGGAATTTTGGGTTTTCATGAGCTGTATGCCAAAATCATCCGTATTAAGACAATAAAAGACCTGAAATATTTCAGTTAGTGTGCAATGAATCTAAAATAGATGAATGTTAAATTTTCATCATTACATTATGGAAAATAATGAACTTTATCACAATATGCTAATATTTTGAGAAGGACCTGTATTCTTCTTTATATTGATGCAAGACAGCAAAAAAAAAATAATGTCATTGTGTTGTTCCAGTAGACGTTACCTTCACACACAACTGATTCAGGTAAAGGCAATTTATGTAACTGAAAGAAAACCAACTTGATTCTCTATTCAGGTTCCAGTCAGTCACAAAGATGACAGCTACCACAGTAGGGAAGGAAAGGGATACTCGTTGCATTACAAACAAAGCTCTGTCTACACTCTTGGCATAGAGTTAAAAAAATACCTCATTGTGTCATGTCGCTAGAAGCCGGATATGCTTTGTCTTCACTAACCTGCATGGCATTCATTTAGAGGAAATAAAGGCAAAGCCAAGGTCTGAAGTGTGTCTGTTTAAACATCTGCTGTTTGAAGATAGTGTTGATATTCAGACCTGTGATCTTTCATTTGCACTGGAGTGTTTATACAGTTGGTAATGTGGCCAAAATATGTGTCAACGTTTACACACGAAGCCATTTTGGCTTGAAACAAAAAAAAGGAAGGCAGTCGATGCCTGAGAAAGAATTCGAGGGCACATGTAACCATAAAAAAATGGACATAAATAATAAATGTCACATATGCCATTCCTTTATTGGTCAGGATTCGTTTTCACTTTACAAAAACAAGATTTGGGCAGTAAAAGAGATGTGGAAAGATGCATGGAGCTACGATTAATGGTATTTTCAAGGTTTCCTGATAAAACACAGAACTTGTACAGTTGTATGCATTTTGGCAATCCTGATGTTGCTCTGTAGTCACTTTGAAAGTAAGCAGAGAAAGACAGATAAGGAAAAGACTTCCAGCATGCAAGTTCCTGGGAAACCCTGAAGGTAAACAAATAACTAAAATATCTTGGTTTCTATTGCTGTTCACTGGTGCCTAAACAGTTTTAGTTTGAAGAAGAGACTACAGTAATTTCACTGTCTTGCAAAAGTATTATACACCTTGAATCTGTACATATAAACCAAGACAAAAGTGGCATAACTGTAAAGTGGAAGAAAAAAGACAGATGATTTTATTTTTTTTATCTCTAATAAAAACCTAAAAAGTGTGGAGTGCATTTATATTTAGTCCCCTTTAGTCTGATACCCCTAAATAAAATCCACTGCATCCAAATGACCTAAGAAGTCATTTAATTAGTAAATAGAATCCAACTGTGTAATTTAATTCCAGCATTAATACAGATGTTCAGTGAAAGCCTCAGAGGTTTGTCAGAGAACATGAGTGAACAAACAGCATCATGTAGACCAAACACAGTAGACAGAACAGGGATAAAATTGTAGAGAAGTTTCAAGCAGGATTAGATAAACAAAATCCCAAACTTTAAACCTCTATTGGAGTACAATTCAATCCACGATGCACATCTGCAAACCTACCAACATATGACCATCCACCTAAGCAGACAGTTGGAGCAAGAGGAGGATTATTAAGATAAGAACTCAAGGGCAATGGTAACTTCGGAGGAGCTACAGAGATCTACAACTCAGGTGGGAGAATCAATTGACATGGTAACTGTCAGAATCAGAATCAGCTTTATTGCCAAGTTCATATATACAAGCAAGTAATTTGAATCCAGTACACTTAGCTCTCTGGGTTTTAAATATATATCAGTCATGCACTTCCCAAAACAGGCCCTTATGGAAAGATGTCAAGAAGAGTGTCCAGTTTTTGAGATGCTTGCATGTGCTCTCCATACATTCTAACTGAGCTTGAACTATTGTTCAAATGAAGAACTATTGTTCAAAAGAAGAACTAGAAAAAAATGCAGTCACCAGATGTGCAAAGCTGGTAGAGGTAGATCTGTATTTGCACCTGAAGGAGTTTCTACAAAGTACAGACACGGAGAACTGAATACAAATGCATGTTACACTTTTCAGATTTTTATTTGGAAAATATTTCCCTTCTTCTACACAATTATACACTACTTTGTGTTGGTTTATTACATTCAACTCCAAAGAGGTGCGTGGTACTACTTTGATAAAATATAAAGGATTCAAGAGGTATGAATACTTTTGAAAGGCACAGTGAGTAGATGTTTTAAATTATAAAGTTTCATATCTGTGGATCCATCTCTGCTTAAGGCCATTGTGTCTTTTTAAATGACTTTCTATAACTAACATTTTAAATGATTCATCCTCCCTAAACTGAACAGCTGTTACATTTCCATCAGGGGTTGCTGAGGTAACCAAATCTTGAAGTAATGTTAGCAGCATGCCTACCAAAAGTCAACTCAACAGCTACTGAGAACGTACAGCCTCAGAAATGGCAACACACAGTTTGTGGAGAAACCCCACAGAACGCTCCTTCATGATGCCCAAGCAAGATTTACTGATGGAAGTATGCTAAAGGTCAGTGGCCTAATCTCATGAGTCGGGTTTTATCAACCAGCAAAGACACAGCCCCTGAGTCAACAATATAGATTTGCTGCCACTGATCCCCATGACATGGACATGTCCCCGGAGACAAAGGTCAGGCACAATCACATGATCCTGCAGCCTGTCAGAAGCGCAGTCAAATGTCTGCATGCCGAGGCATTTTGGGGATCCTGCTAACCGAGGGTGAACTTTAACTGGAGAGGGTAATCCTGACGTTGCCTGACTATAAAGGTCTTTTGTAGAAACTACAACCAGATGCTCTGTGAGGTTACCCTGTCTGCTCTGCTCTTCCTGGAGCTTAACCCACCGCCTTGCCTGAAGAGTAACTGCATAATGGATCTCTGTCTTGTTTTTTTTTACAACATTTCACAGAAACTAACATGTTTATCCAGAACATTTAAAGGCACTATCCAGTGGTGTATTTTCTTCAACAAACAAATGTACCATGACAATAGAAACTCAGTTATGTAATGAACTAGGGATTTCCACTGACGTTTTTCACTAGATACAAGTACTCAAAAAGCCCTCAAAGAAAAATTCTGCTTTGTGTGCAGTTGGGTTGATGACATCACAAGAGGCACAATAATTATATTGATCTGCTGATATTAGTAAACACAAAGGCAAACAAGCAACTTTTGGTTAGTTTAGCCATAGATTCTGAAGCCCTGGAGTTGCAAGGGATTCAACCTGACTTATTTAAGCCTGAGTTTGACTCTGATAACCCCCAAGACGATGAAGTTAGCGTCTGCCTCAAAGCTTCTCACTGGTGCCACACCAAAAGGCCATTTAAGGAGTCCATTTGAGCATATCTCATTCAAAATCTGAAATACAGTGATCAAATCTAAACTGGATAATTCTTGGCTGAACAAGAAAACTATAAAATAAAGCATTTCAATGCTTTTTGGACAATTACATCTAGCTTTTCCAGACTGCTCTGCTCATGTTCAAACCTCTTCCATGTGTTTCATTGTTGCTAAATCTTCCTGAAATCCACGTGTTCGCAAATGTTGCTCAAATATTTTGGCAGCAGCCAAACCAAATTTCGGTAAAGGCTTTTAAAGTAGGAATGTAATTAAAAACACACAAATAAAGACGAAAAAAGGACACTTTATGTGAGGTCATCAGAGCCATGTTTACCAGGGAAGCCTCTTTGGGAGGAGGGCAGATTTTACCTTGGATAAATGATCACTTACAACAAAATCGCAAAACAAATAAAAAATTTGATCATGTGCTTGGAGAGAAGTGAGTGTTTACAGAAAGGTATGACTAGTAACTTCAATACCAGAAATTATTCGATATTACAAAGATAAAGGGGGAAATATTTGAATAAACAATAAAAGAAATAAAAAAAAGTCGCGGACCACGTCTGTGTAATTAACTTCCCATCTTAATGTCTGTTTATCTGCTGTTATATGTCGGTCAGTCAAAATGAGGCTCTGTATTTTGAAAATGTGTGTGGTGTTGCTGTTATGCTCATCCTAACACACAGGGGTGGTTTGTGGTTGCTATGGCCAGGGTTTCTCACACGCATTTCCACGGCTCTTTATAATCCAACTACAGCGATTTTCTGCTTTTCAGTGTAATTTCATCGACCCATTTTTAAGCAGGGGACACCATCAAACCCAAAAATGAACTGCTGATCACAGCCTGGCAGCCTCTAATTGGGGATATCTCCCAACTTTGATGAGTAGGCTGATAAGTAGAGGGTATTTAACTTTGATAAAGGGATGATTAGATGGAAAATCTTACTTGTCCTGCGTAACATGCTCCTTGATTGCTCCCAGTGTGACCAGGCTGCTGGTGCCCTGCAGCAGCCTGCAGGTTGCCAGGTGCCGCTGGTACTGCTCCTTCAGGCAGGCGTTCTCGGCGCACAAGTCAGACACTTGCTGCTCCAGCTCCTCTATCCTCCCTCTCTGCTTCTCCAGCAGCTCCTGTTGGGTCTCGATGATCTTGTTAAGCTCCTTCAGATATTCCGCAGCCCTGGTAGGGTTCTCGGTCGGACAATCCATGCCGTCCCTTGACTCTTTTCTGTTTCTTTTCGCCGAGCTCTCTCCCCAAAGTAGCGGTGGGGGGAGGCAGCTGTTTGGTCCTGGCTGGGTTTAGGCGCAACAATTCGGCGGGTCGAGTCTTTTACGCCTCGTCATTATTATTATTATTATTATTATTATTATTATTATTATTGTGAGTCTCTCAGTTTAAAAGAAAAAAACGCAGAAATGCTCCTAGAACACGCGTGTCCTAGCCGTCACGAAGCTACACGCGTGTAAAAGCTGGGAACGGCGTTAACATATGAGAGAAGCAGACTTCATGTTGAGGAGCACAGCTGACTGCTCGCTCACATACGCCTGACTGTCCCCCCTGTTGGCAGCGCGCGGAGACATTTCTCCGCTCGCTCCATGCTGTTCTCGTGACTTTTCGTAAACAGACGCTTGCCATACGGTGGGCGGGGTTTTCAAGTTTTATGAATCTGCAGGTCTCTGTGAGAGGTCACGGCGCTGTTTTTAATACAACTGTGCTGATCGAGTCTCGGGCCACGCGTTCACCTCGCAGACGCATCTGATGTATGTAGTCCAACGTAACTTTGCTGCATTGAAATGCTCTCTGACTTTAATGTTGTAGCGTAGTCTGGTAAACGCAGAGTGCCGCTGCTCTCCCTCAGAGTTGTTCACGATGCGGCCTGTGTAATGCAGTCCTCTTACAAAGCAGACCTCTGTTCCCTTACAAAAAGAGATAAAAATGAGATTTGCATCTATATCTAGATGCAAATCTCTCTGTAGATACAATCTCCCACGTTCTTTCTTTCTATCTATCAATGTTGTTATATATATATATATATATATATATATACACTGTTATTTTTAGTTGCTCAGTGCGACCTTGTCTAAGAGGACTTTTATAACTTTTTTTTCAAACTCGGATGTAAGCTTCACTATTACAAGTAGTTTTTCTCCAGATAATGATGTCATGCCTTTTTAGCTTTATAATAGGTTCTTTCTCAAAACGTAACTTCCAGGGAGGCGCACACTGCCACACTGCTTCCTTGTGTGATATCATGGAAAAATAAAAAGATATCAGATAAGATATCAGGGACAGTGGATCTACACATGTTTGGCTACGTTTTCCATATGCCTGAAGATTATACACAATGATAAACTGCATGGGAATGTCCAGCCATCATACCAAGAAGGAGGTTCTTTGTCCAAGAGACAATGTTGTTCTGCTGCAACCCCAGAGCAAAAACAAACGATTGTGTAAAGATGTATTTCTCAAATATATCTATCAAAAGTGTTCCAAGAAAGGAACAGGAACAGCTAAAGCATCAGGAAAAGGTTTCTTGATACCTGTGGGGATTGAAGGCTGACATGTGGTCAGATTATTATGTTGCGTATGAGCAAACATAGCTGCAGACTGTTCAGGTTGCCCATTCTAATCCCCATAGACTGTCAAAAGCACTAACAAAGGTCACATGAGCATCAGACCAGGATCATGGAGCCATGGTGTTCCTTGAGTTTAGAGCTAACTTTAGCATCAGTAACTCAGTTGTCCACCCATGCACAGCTATATTTCTCAATATGCAAAATTACACTTTGCAAAACACCAGAAGCTACCAAATCCCAATTTTCTGGATGTAAAACAGCAACAGGAAACACAGCTTGGGCACAAATGACCAAACCTTCTAATTTCTTCTTTTTTTGGAACCCATAAGGGAAGGCCTAGGTACTGAGCCATATTGCACATATCAAAAACCATCACTGAGCACATCTGCATGTATGAGAGGAGAGCTGCAGATTCTGCAGAAGCTGGGCTCAGTGTGAGTTCCCAGTCCGCAGCTCTGTCAAGAAAAAAATCGATGCTAAAGTTTTCATTGGGTGGCCATCTCTTTTCCTTCTGGCACTGGATGCCCTCAGAGACTTCAGCGCAAACTAACCAGAGTCAGGGAACAAAAACCAGTCAGCCAATTACACACACCACCCCTGCAGAATGTGATGTTACAGACATCTGTATAAGACCTGAAAGGCAAATCAATAAAGAGACTGAACAATCGCAGCTTACATTAGTGGCTCTGCTTAGTGCAACTCACAGGATGTATTATGGGATCTTTAAAATTTGCAACCCCCTGATTTATGCCATAGTTATGGTATTACTGAGTAAATAAAAAATAAAAATAAATACAAGGTGTTTTGTCCCATTTTTGTTTGCTGGACTTACAAAATCAAACTAACCTTTTCTCTTTCTCTTCTACTGCCTCCTCCTAACACTGAGGTTTCCAAACATAAGTTTATCATAATCCTAATTTTCATTTAACTTAGTTGTTATCCAAAGTGAATTCACACAGAAAAACTGCAATATATACTCTTGTCATATACTAAACTGTAAACTGTTGACACTATTTGCATTAATTACCAGTCTAGATTCATGGTAAAAAGAGAGTGGACCTACTTTTAAATCTAGGGTTTTACACATCAGGACATTAAGAGATTTTTTAAAAATCTCACCTCAAGTGAACAAAAGTACACGGCAGACTCCACATTGCCATTATTTATGAAACAAAGATCAAGCCAAAATGAAAAGATCAAGCCAAAAAAAAAAAGCATGACTACGAGTTTGTAATCGTCTTGTACAATATGTTTTTGAAGTATAACAGTCTGTATTATTTCAGTATCACATCTCAAATCTTCCTCTTCATTTCCATCTGTCTTAACTTTTCTTGCTCCTCCTCTTCCCTTTTTATCTACCCAGTTTTGCTTTGAAAAACAAAGACGCAATCACAAAGCAACAGAAGTTTAAGTAGATTTCTTCTGTTTTTAGTCTGACAATTAGGTTTAAAACTGATGCTATAAGTTTATTTTATATGGAATCAGACTTAACCAAATAGGTCATTTAAACACAAATTTGATGTAATTATGCTCCTTTATTTAGTTGTTTTCTGTTTTTGCTTCTTCCATGCTCACTGTGTGTTCATAACTAGTTTAAGTATTTTTTATTACTGTAATCTGAGCTATTGTTATGTTTTCAGTTTCTTTTTATTTGCTCTAACCTGAGAAATCCGCAGTCTGAGATGACTGGGGAAGATTTCTCACTGCCAAATCTAAGAAAAACAAAATGTATCTTACATAGTTACCAATGTTTCTAAAGGTGTGTCTTAGAAAGTGATTTTTATAAATATTGTGTCTTGCTGAGTCAGTGACTCTCTGATTCAACTTCTCAGGAACCTGAGATTACAGACGATGAAGTAGGATTTAGTAACAGATGCGCAGCTATTTCTGCAACTCCTCTGGCCTCACCATATCAACCCGGAAAAAAAGATAACAAATTAGAATATATCATCATCACCACTGCATATCTGTGAAAGCCAAAAATGATTTGCCAGGTGGCTTTTTTTTTTCTTTATCATACAGTATACAGCTGTTGTCAAATATTCACATACATTCACCATGGGCAAGAATTTTATCTGATTTTAAGTTTTTTAATAATTAATTTGCCAAAATGTTTTTGGGTGGAATGATTATAAAACAAACAACTTCAATTATAAAAAAGCTTGGTTCACTAGTTTGAATTTATTTTGGCTCAAAGATACACATACAAGCTAAAATATTTAAATATGACATCATTAATAGTTGGTTAAATATCCCTTAGCAAGTTGGATGCTGAGCACAAGCTTTTTTTTTAACCATCAACAAGCTTTTAATATTAGCCTGCTCTGGCTGGATTTTTGACCATTTTCTTGGGAAAACTGGTAGAGTTTCTTTGAATCGATTGGTTTTCTGGCACAGGCTATAATCCTTTAAGCCTATTTACAAATTTTGAAAGGGGTTCCTCAAGTGTTTATTCTCAGGTCAAGTGTTATTCAACAAACATAGCTCAGAGAAATGGAGTATTACAACACCTCTTATCATAAGCAGATGACACAAAACTTTCTATTTCTGTGATTCCACATGAACCTTGCACCTTACAGTCCACAAGCGTGTGTATCCGAAATCTCAGCTAGTGAATCGAAAAAAAGGTATTGTTTTTGGGCCAGTAAAAGAAAGGTTAGAGTTCAGTGCTCAACTAGACTGTATGAAGCTAAAAACCTCAAAGCATGCAAGAAGTCTTCATCATGGAATCAGATCTAAATTTTACAATTCACATAAAGTGTATTACCAAATCAGTTGACTGTCATCTTAAACATGTTGTCAGAAGACAGCGTTTCATGGATCAACATCACACCAGTCCTTAAATCACTCACCAACACCCTGTTTGTAAAAGTACACATGTCAAAACCTTGCTATTGGTCTGTAAAGCACGGAACATTTCAGATAAGGGATGTATCCTCAGGTCATCAGAGACCTGTTACTGAGAGTTTCCAGAACCAGAACAAAGGGATGCAGTAAGAGCTTCCTGTGGTGCATGCAGAGTGAAGCACATAGCTTAAAACAAATAATAAAAATAAAAAAACTACCTGCCTGAGTTTTTGATCCAACATTTCTTTGAGTGTTTCATGCATGAATTAGGCAGTGTTCACGGCTGCAGCCTCAGATGCTCAGGGTTAATGATGCTTGCACTGTAGCATGTGCCCAAACCTCCCATCACTGGGCTTATTTTATCAAAGCAACATAGACCCGCTCCTAAGAGTAGTAATAAAAAACTTTGCTGCTCCAGTTCTCTCTGCTCTCATTTTCTTTTGATTCATTTTTCAAGGCCCGTTTGAAATGCTGCAGTTCCTGCATTGGGCTGAAGTGAAAGTGGGAACGATGAGTGCTTTGTCCGTGAAACTAGATTCTTTGTCTTCAAGCTGTTCCACCTGAAGGCCATTTTTATATGATCTGAGAAGACTGAGCTTTATTGTAAAGGGAGAGGAGCAGCAACAAAATTGGAACATAGCATGCAGATGAAGTAGGGAAAGCTATTAACAGCCAATATGAAGTGGTCCTGGTGGTAAAAATGCCAGCAAAAATTGAAAAATGGAATCAAATTTTTAGGATATGGAGAGCAAAATGTGGATTTTCATGCACAACACCAGAAATGATTCATTACATTAGTCATAAAAAGAAGAAGTAAAAAAACATATTTAAATGTACAAAACTGAATCACAAACTGTTGTTTTACAAAATAGCAATGCAGTTTTTTACGGATGGATGGATAAAAACAGAAAAAAGGATCAAAGGAACACCAATAAAATCACATATAAAAATAATCTTGACATATTTTTGATCTATGATCACTAGACCACATCTTTTACCATCACCTCTGTGCTAAACCAGTCAAACAGCCATTTTTAAGTTTTGGTACAGATTCTTAATTGGATTTAGGTCTGGAATTTTGCTGGACCTTTCAAAAACATGAATATGCTTTGATCTAAACCCATCTGTTGTAGATCTAACATTCACTGAAGAAGAAAAGCACACCCACAGCATGATGCTGCCACTACCATGTTTCAGAGAGTGGATGGTGTCCTCAGAGTAACTGCACTGCTAGCTTTCCACAACAGAGTATTTGGCATGTAGGCTACAAAGTGCAAAGCAAACAGACATATACTGGCTTTCTTTCACCAATGGCTTTCTTCATGCCACTCTTCCATAAAGGCCAGATTTGTGAACTGCATGACTAATTGTTGTCCTGTCAACAGAGTCTCCCTCCAAAGCTGTGGATCTCCACAGCTCCTCCAGAGTTTTAATGGTAATTTTGTCTGCTTTTCTGCCTGCCTGGCCTATTAGTTTAGGTGGGTAGTCATGTCTTGGTAGATTTGCAGTTGTGCGATAATCGTCCCCGTTTCGGATGATAGAACAATGCTCCAAAGGTTGTTCATAACTTGATATTTTATAACCTAACCCCGCTTTAATCTTCTCCACGCTCACCCTGACCTGTCTGGTGTGTGTTTTCGGTCTTTCGGCAGCAATTTGCTCCCCACTGTTTACTTTTAAAAGTGGTGGAGCTTGATTCATTTGCGAGGAATGCTAGCACCTACTAAACATAAATCACGTTAAAACAATTATTCATTATTAATATGCTTCTGGGCATGCCCCTTTCCTCTTTTGGCTTACTGCTGATTCGCCCAAGTGAGAGCAGGTTTTAGTCGGTGAAAACTTTCACCAACGCCTGTAAGCTAACCAGATGTAAATGTGCTTCTGTGTGTTGGATCTGCATCACCAAAAAATGTTCAGCAGTGTACTCTGTTTCCTTTTATTTCATTAAATCCATAATGCTGTCCAGTTTCCTCTGTTGTGTCACAGGTGTATTTCTGAACAGCAATAATTCATTCATGAAACTTGATTAAGTTTAAATTGTCAGTCAGTCAGTCATTTTCTACCGCTTAGTCCATAGTGGGTCGCGGGGGAGCTGGTGCCTATCTCCAGCAATCTATGGGCGAGAGGCAGGGTACACCCTGGATAGGTCGCCAGTCCGTCACAGGTTTAAATTGATTTGTGTAAAATGTATGTGAAAAGTTTCGCTTCATTCATTCATTTTTCTCCTCAACCTGGCACCCCTTTTTACTCTGGGAAAACATTTTCCCATTTAAATCTGATTCCAAACTTTTTGCGGTGCTGTGAAAAAGTACTTGCCGCATTACAGATTTATTCTGTTTTGATGTTTTAGTGACACCAACACTTTTTACATCATCAGACAATTTTTATATTACAGAAAAATAAAATAATTAAATACAAAATGCTAATTTCAAACGATTTCATTCATTAAGTGAAAAAGCTATCTATACCAACCTGTGTGAAAAAGTAATCACTCCCTTGGCAAATCATGTGTGAGTAACCACAAGGTAAGCCGAGATAAAAAATGACTACCCACAACTAGCCCTCATAACTAAATCAGGAATAAAGAAATCATTTATATAGAACATGTATGACAGGATGAAGTAGGCTAAATTATCTCAAAAAAGCAACCCCTTATCCCCAATTTAACGACATTTTTTGGGACTCAAGCTCTTGTGGTTAACAAGAGCCATTTTCCACATATGGAGAAAACATGCAACGGTGGTGAACCGAGTGGCCAGCTAGCAAAATTACTCCAAGAGCACACTGACGGGCCCATCCATCATGTCACAAAAAACCCACAACATCTGAAACACTGCATGACTCACTTGTCTCAGTTAAGGTCAGTGTTCATGATTCAATTTTAGCAACGAGGAAGGGCAAAAATAGTATCCATGGGAGAGTTCCAACACCGAAACCATTTTGATGGTCTCAAAGACTTTTGGGAAAATATTCTGTGGACTGATCAAACACAACCTTTCAGTAAAAGCAAATAATACAACAATCAAACGTGGTGGAAGTATCATGGATTAAGGCTACTTCCCTCCTTCAGGAATTGCCGTAGTTGATGTAAATGTGAATTCTGCTCTCTAACTCAAGCGCACTTGGATTATACGGCAGAACAATGATCCAAAGCACACCTGAAATTCCACTTCTGAAAAGCAGAAAAGGTTTTGTCGTGGTTTAGTCAAAGTCTGATGCTATAGTATGATCTTAACAGGCAGCCAAGGCTCCACAAATCCAATAGGCTGAATTAAAGCTATTCTGCAAAGAAGAGTGGAGAAAATTCCCTCAGGGATTCTGCAGGAAAGTGAAAGACTCATTGCCAGTGATTGATGGCAGTTGTTGCCACCAGAGGTTGGACAATCAGTAAATAGGTTTAGGGGAGAATAACTTTAACATAGGGTCAGGTTAATTATTATTATATCTGATTGCTGATCTGAAGTATTCAGGTGTGATTAAAAAAAAGCAATTACAGAAGAAATCTGTAAAGGCAGCAAATAGTTTTTCAGAGCACTTTAAGCTAAGAGAAGTAACCAATGTCTTCCTTTAAAAGGATACTGTTTGGAAGGCAGACCTGTAGTTCAGCAGAAGCAGCCTAACTATTTTGGTCAGGTTCACTCAGTTAGTCCCTCATTGATCACCTCCACTGACAGCACAGTAAGCCATGTGGAACAGCTTCCCTTCACTCAGGACACTGTAGGATCAGCTCGACACGCTGACATCAGGGACTGGAGCGGTCTGCATGCTTTAATGGGAAGAATAAATTGAGTGCCATTTAAGCCCCAGTAACTGCTTTAATTATTTATAAAGTGCAGTCACACTGAAAACCTACATGCCACTATCTATTGATGGGGAAGAAAAAAAAGAATAATCATCAGTTTCACTTTTGCATTTCATCCCATTTTAACTGAATCAGACATTTAATTAAAACGGGTTTGCAACAAATGTCCGCGATAACCATCTTCTGAATTAGCCTGCCAGCCAGTGAGCTGGTTGGTTTGCTCCTTTGCACAAATAAAGTTTACATGCTTTCTTTCTTCATGGCCAACTGATATCTACAGCAAATCCACAGTGTGAGCTACACAGAGGCCCTCTGGAGCTTTATGAACCTATAAACAGTTTTCAGGCATGAATTGGGGATCTGTCTGCCTTACACTCCTTCTATGAATAAAAGATCCTGTGGGAGTAAATGCAAACGCTATATTCCAGGCTGTGTATGTCCAACTTTGGATTAGTTTAAGGTGGTAGTATTGTCTGTGTTTTTTAACCACATGCCATGTGATACAGTTAAAGCTTTAAGTAATAAATTGAATTAGACAAATAAATATAAAACATCAAGTGAGGATATATACACTCACCGGCCACTTTATTAGGTACACATGTCCAACTGCTTGTTAACGCAAATTTCTAATCAGCCAATCACATGGCAGCAACTCAATGCATTTAGGCATGTAGACATGGTCAAGACGATCTGCTGCAGGTCAAACCGAGCATCAGAATGGGTAAGAAAGGTGATTTAAGTGACTTTGAACGTGGCATGGTTGTTGGTGCCAGACGGGCTGGTCTGAGTATTTCAGAAACTGCTGATCTACTGGGAGCGGAAGTTCTGTGGGCGCAAATGCCTTGTTGATGCCAGAGATCAGAGGAGAATGGCCAGACTGGTTTGAGCTGATAGAAAGGCAACAGTAACTCAAATAACCACTCATTACAACCAAGGCATGCAGAAGAGCATCTCTGAATGCACAACACGTCGAACCTTGAGGCGGATGGACTACAGCAGCAGAAGACCACACCAGGTGCCACTCCTGTCAGCTAAGAACAGGAAACTGAGGCTACAATTCACACAGGCTCACCAAAATTGGACAATAGAAGTTTGGAAAAACGTTTCCTGGTCTGATGAGTCTCAATTTCGGTTGTGATATTCGGATGGTAAGGTCAGAATTTGGCGTCAACAACATGAAAGCATGGATCCATCCTGCCTTGTATCAACAGTTCAGGCTGCTGGTGGTGGTGTAATAGTGTGGGGATATTTTCTTGGCACACATTGGGCCCCTTAGTACCAACTGAGCATCGTGTCAAGGCCAAAGTCTACCTGAGTATTGTTGCTGACCATGTCCATCCATTTATGACCACAGTGTACCCATTTTCTGATGGTTACTTCCAGCAGGATAACGCGCCATGTCATAATGCACGAATCATCTCAGACTGGTTTCTTGAACATGACAATGAGTTCACTGGACTCAAATGACCTCCTCAGTCACCAGATCTCAATCCAATAGAGCACCTTTGGGATGTGGTGGAACGGAAGATTCACATCATGGATGCAGCTGACAAATCTGCAGCATCTGTGTGATGCTGTCATGTCAATATGGACCAAACTCTCTGAGGAATGTTTCCAGTACCTTGTTGAATCTATGCCACGAAGGAATAAGGCGGTTCTGAAGGCAAAAGGGGGTCCAACCCGGTACTAGCAAGATGTACTTAATAAAGTGGCCGGTGAGTGTAGACAGTATAAAGCTTTGGCAGTAAAACCGCTTCGCATTTTTATATATTTCTTTGATATATTAAGGATTAATGACCTTTTATAAAAATAAAAAAAAAATTACATCAAACTTTTCCGAGCCAGTATATACTGTGCTGACCTACTTGCTTCATATCAGCTTCTGGGACAAATCCTGATGGATATTGATCCAGTCTCATCCTATTAGTGCCCGGAGTTGATCAATTTCCTTCTCTTCTGTTTATGCTCCTAAATTTTCAGAACTGGCCACAGGTTCCTAATGGGTTTAAGATCTGTGGAGCATTCTGGCCATGTGTCAATTTCCACATTCTGATCTTGAGTCCCTTTTGCAATCACTTCTGCCTTGTGACACATTGTTCCATAATGGTGGAAAATACAGATTACCATCAGATTATTTTTTTAACTAAATATAAGAAGTGACTCAAAGGAAATTTTGATCCCATTAAGGTATATTGGAGCAAAATTGTACGTGTGCCCACTGTCTTGAATAAGCACAAATGGTTTGTTTCACAATGCTTCTATTTGTTCCTCCCCAGACATGTTCCAGATGCGTTATGCAATTAGAAGGAATGATTAAATATAATAAAACTAGACCAGCTTTCTGTTGTCCCTTCTTGTACTTCCTGCAGAATTTCAGTCTGTCCTTAATATTTTCTTAGGACAGATGTTCACAAACCCACCTGCCGTTGAGGTTGAGCAAGCTCTGCACTGGTGGAAACAATTATATACAGCACTTTTCAACAGGAAACTCAACTGGCATTTGGTCGACACTGAAGCATTTATGCACCACAACAGAACCTCTTAACTTGATGATCAGGAAAAGTGTCATTTGTGGCACTCTATTCTAAGCAGCAGTTTAATTAGTCTAATGTAAAGCCTTTTTCATGCAAAGCCAACTGCATTCTTTATCTTTAAATGTTATAATTTCAAACACAAGAAAATTAATATTTAACTTCTGTCCCATTTTGGCAATCAGTTTGCAAATTTATTTGATAGAGCAATTTCAGCTTCAAGTCTGCTTGTAACTGTACTAAAATAGGCTTTTCTGAGTACACAGGGTGGTGCTGATAAAATTATCAGGAAATAGGAAAAGGGTTCAAATATTTTTTATAAAACATTTTTCTCACAATAACTCATCCAGCCAAATATCAACAAGTCATCCTTCTGATACATTTTGTTTTATTTAGACGTCTTTGAGCATTCAGCTGAAATTCAAACCCATTCAGCTCCTCAAGCAACTAAAATGTATAAAATGTGTAAATATGCATGAAGGAAAAGATCAAAATAAGCCACTTTGACGGCTGCACAGCTTAAGTGAACCCAATTTGATGTTATGCTGCCTTCTATATCATCTCGTAGTGTACGGTGTGCTCCCCTACATGAGATTGTGAGGCAGTTTTTGACATTGGCTGCTGCTGCGGGCATACAAATGAGCTCGGTGACTAACAACACCTCAGCAGCTCAGGGGAAAGTCACAGAAAAACCGGAGACAGACTGGATCAGTGGTCGAAGGGTTTCACAGAACCTGGGCGATCTAGTGCCTTCCTCTTCTTGATGTTTGCAAGTTATTATTTTAAAAGCGTGCTAGCAACAAATGTCATCTCAAGACACTTTTCAAAACAAACTGATTTAGTTTATATACAGTAATAGTATGTAGGTAATTCAACTCAGTCATATAGATGGATCCAAACTCGCTTATATTCATTTCAACTCAGAAAATTATGCTGTCAACTTCAGTGTATTATGCCAGTTGGTCAAACGTTTTCTATGTAAGGAAATGGAGCTGATTACATCAAATTACTGAATTTGCAGCAATCCCTCCTGAAGGTCCTGAATGAACATGCGGCAACAGAGGAGTTGATTGCCACAACTGAAGAGAAGTTTGAGAAGCCAGAGCAGACACACAAAAACAAACACAGAAGCACCGGTGCCGTTAATGGCAGCAACAGCTCCTTTAGGAAAGAAACAGCTAAACAAGACTTGACCCAGTGAAAGAGTACATACAGTTAGATGCAGCAATAGTTCCTTAAATTGCAAGAGACAGGGTTAAACAGAAAACATCTTCAGAAAGAAAACATGAAGGTATAATTTAAGTTCTGTTTACCTCAACTAAATTTCTTTACTTTTTCCTAAAGCTAGATAGGACTAAAGAGGAAACTGTAAACAAACTGAGCAAATACATATGCATTGCATTGAATCTGTAACTCTCCACACTTCCTCCAGACTCTGGGACCTTGATTTGTAAACATTTCCTTTAATTTGAAAAGGACTTTTTTCCCTTCACTCAACTCTCTTAATATGCTGGGATACAACAATCTACAGCCAGCTTATTTAGCAAGAACCTTTGGAGGATGTCAGTGATCAGCTGCTGGATAACTGTCAAGTCAGAACCTTCCTAATATTGTTTATACCAGAACATAACATTGCTCAACTCAACATCCTTTTTATCGGCATAACGTAATACTAGAACTTTGCATTTTCATTAAATGTGAGCTATAATCATAAAAGAATAAGCACATAGATGAGACAAACTCAACATAAACAGTAAAATCTGTAATTAGCAAATACAAGCATCTTCTCACACAAGCAAATAAACTTCTCTCAATCATGTGCCGAAATTTGTTCAGAGTTGAATGAAAGCATAACTGCCAATCATAGACATTAGATAAGCAACATAAAGACACTCCTGTCAATAAGCATCCAATACCAGAATTTCACTTAAAACCAAGTCACACTTTGATGAATCTGCATTTCAACACTGCTATAAGTTATCTTTCTAGAAATGCCGAGAAACAGTCAGTCACATTTTTCAAAATGAGCCCAAGTCACATTTGAGTGCGTTTGTAAAGACAGATACAATCTGAATGATGGTTCACATTTGAAACTGTTTCACATTAACAAACCAAACAAGAGCTGCATACAATGTGGCTCAAACATCAGAACGTTTAAATAATAATTAAAAAATGCCCGAGACGGAAATTAGACCAACTTAGTTGGAGTTTGACACATTTGGAGGGTTCAGCGTCTTTTAAGGACGGATTCAGTGAACGACAGTTATAGCTACGACCAACTGAGGTCAAAAAATTAAATCAACTTAGCTTGTTGCTTGACAATGGATATGGTTTTTCCTGAGTTACAGACCTTCACATGTCAAATATAAGCGGCACACAAGTTAATATCAAACACCAAGTAGAACTTTTCAAGCTCAAGCAAATGATTTGGTTTTCAAACACTTTGTAAATATTTCAGTCATTAATGGGGCAGCAAAACAGAACAAAACAGCAGAGTTTGTATAGTTCCACACACGTCATATTCTTCATATTCAAACAGCACATCACACTTAAACATAAAACACAAAGAAAAAAACAAGGCAAAGAGCCCTGCAATTATTCTGCATCAATTTTAACTGATATATTCAATTTTTGTTATATTTTACATTTCTGTACCAACATCTGAAAGCAGATGACCTGCGACATCACACAGCTTTCCTCCTGCGACTCAGAGGCACATTATTCATATATTAATGGCCTGAGTTGTTGACATGTCGAAGAACAGAGGGCCCAATCAGGACTTGTAGTCTGGAGAATAGAGCTGCGACCTATAAGAGCTGTTTGGACTAAATCTTGGTGTGATGCGGTTGAAAGAATTCGATACGGGCGAGTCCTGACCTGAAAGAGTTGGATAAAAAAAAAAAAACTGTTAATAAAGAACACAAAACACAATGGAGCATTGTTGGTTTGCGAAATCTGATCAGCTACCAGTGCTGCCAGATCTCACGAGAGAAACAAGCCACCAGCTCTATGGAAATAGGCCCAAAAAAGGCTTTTTGAGCAACCCAGCGCATTGTGTAAAACAGAGGCCACTTGTAAACAGTGTAATAGTATAGATTTATTGTGGTATTATGCATAAGAAACAGCAACATTATGCTAATCACTTTCACCAAACAAATTTTGAATAACTTAACTTTTTGAATACTTTTAACCTCTGATCAAAAGAAAAGTAAATTGTTTTTGTTCGGCTGAAAATTGGAACAAATACAAAATCGCAAAAACATGGATGGAATGCACACAAAAGATTATAAGCATGATTAGAAAAAGTATCAGAAAAAGTATCAAAGCTCCTCAACCTATATCCAGAGCCATGAAAATTTTGGATAAAATAGATTTTTTACTGGGGCAGAACAATTCAGGGTTTCGAGTCTGGCAAAATAAGAATTTAATCTTTATTGATGACTTGTTTGAAGGGGAGATTCTGAAATCATTTGGTCAGATTCAAGAGAAATATGGGTTGATGTCAACATACTTTTATAGATTGTTGCAGTTGAGAAGTTACCTGATGTCCCATACAGAATGGTCTCTTCTTAAGTCGTGACCAACTGATTTAGAAATGTTCTTCATAAAAGGTCACAAAAGAAAACAAATGTGATAAAACAGTGTCAAATCTATAGAAATGTTTACAGTCATGTATGTCAGAATAAGGGAAAGGAGGGAACTAGTACTGATTGTTGTGACTGAGGATCAAGAATGGGAGCTAGTGTGTGAAAATGGACATAGACTGACTAACAGAACCAGCAACGTGCCAGTAAACAGATTTAAAAAGCTTTCTTTAAACACTGTTAAAAAGAAAAGGCACACATTTTATATTTTACTCATATTTTCCCCACATACTGCAACTCATTCCCACGCTGTCTCATCACTCATTTCTGTAACTCTGCGCTCTGGCGCAAGTGTGTTTGGGCTGTGCCGAGTCGACTCGTTTGGGCAGGATAACCAGGAAACGATGGCGTGGAAAGGACAAACTACCTACCACTCGTGTTTTGCTTCATTGTGGAGAGCTGGGAAATAATCAAGGGGTTTCACTTGGAAAGAAAGCCAAGACCAAACAAGCAACTTGACGTTCAAGAACAAGACCAAAGGCCCGCAATTCGTGACTCACGAGATTTGCAAGTGACTTTAGAGAAATACAAGCTCAAAGTTGCTTATAACAGACAACAGCAGTAAGAAGGGGAAGATGGACCGATCAAATACAGGCAGATCTCAGAGACTTAGAATTTTAAGAAGTGATTTGGGTATTTTTTATCAATTCAAATATTTATATTCATTCATTACACATGATCATTTATTTAAAGTGTTTATTTTTGATGATTATGGTTTACTGGGGATGCACCGATATCAAAATTCATGCCGATATTGATATTAATGTCAGTGTTATCGCAGATAACCGATATTTAATGATATTACATATCATTATTTGGTGTTGTAGTGAGATATGATATTATATATCATATCTCACTACAACACCCTAAAAAAATGACCACACTGCTGACATCGCTTCTCTGCTCCAGTTAAAACACCCTTCAGTCCTGCACTGCATCACTTTCATCATCACATGCCCAACAAAATACGGCAAATATGGCCAACCCTTCCCCCTCCAAAAAACACATAGAGCAACAAGATGGTAATAAATATAGGCCATTTATATCTGCCCAGTTTTACTTATTGGGCCGATACCAATGTCAATGCAGATATATCGTGCATCCCTATGATTTACAGCTAATGAAATCCAAAAATTATATTTCTCAGAAAACTAGATTAAACAAGACTAATAAAAAAATTATGCTTTAAACCGAAAGGTTATATTATGGCCTACACAACTACAGGGAAGACTGCTGACTTGATAGTTGTCCAGCAGACAGTCATTGACACCCTGGACAAGGATGGGAAGCCACCAAAGGTAATGGCTAAAGAAACACGGGTGGCTCCCACAGTGCTGTACTAAAGCATTTTAATGGAAAGTTGACTGGAAGAAACAACTGGGGTTCGATTTATTTTCAAAGAGTTGTTGAGGACCAAATACAGTAGGGTAGCCTGAAAGATAAAGAGCAAACCTTTTTTTCCACCTGAGGGATAGTCAACCACAGCAGCAGCCACATGTGTGTTTTGTGGGTTTTCAAGCCATCAGCCAGCAATTCAAAGTTTATCTGAAGGTCACAATAGCCAAAACACCTATTTGGAGCCGTAATATTCGGAGAATAAACCTGATAAAACTTTGTGCAGTGACTATTTTACACTTAGAAGGATTAAAACAGATTTAAATAGATACACCACCGCCTTCATCCTATTCCACAGCTAGAAAGAGAGCTTCATCACTGGCCATCAACTAACAGTTTCCATGATTCCACCACTAGGGCGTCAGTTTGGCTGAAAAAAACTCCTCTTATTTACCTTGTTACTGCAGAGCATCCGAACGAACGACTAAAGTACCAATCAATTGGTCAGTGATCAAAATTGGCCAATTTCCCCTTGATCGGCTATGCCTAGCGATCAGCAGGCCGAATAAAAGAGGAAAAAGAATTAGATTCTTGTTCCTGTTCGTTAAATGTATCAAATGGAAAATTTCCACTTTCATTTTAAACTGTAAACACACCGAGTCAGTTTGTTTTTGTTAAAAATTCAATAAAGGTTAGAGGGTTTATTCTTGATAAGGAAGCTACAGCTGATTTTCTTTTTTATGGCCAATGTTTGTTTACTTTAAATGCAGGATTAAAACAAAGTTTCCACAAATGAAGGATGGATGTCTTTTAGCTCTTCAGCTGCTTTCAGAGAAAATCCATTTTCACTGCTTTACTTCTCCGGATGAAAAGTGATTTCTTTCACGAATCTACTGACTGCCAGTGTTCTTGATGTCAAATCTCTTCTAATGAAAATGTGGGAGAGCTTCAAAGTAACATCATGCATTCAAATTTATCTTCACTGAATCGAGACAAATGAACTGCTGTTTCATGGCGTATTCATCAGAATCCATCAATCTTTAAGTACATTTGTGGACAAAGCTTGAACATATTTGTGTCCTACCATTGACGGGTGGAGGTGTCCTGTGGATGAAAGCTGGGTGATATGATTGTTCCTTTGGAGACAGCAAAGAGTGCAGGACTGCAGGGGAAAGAAATGCATCAATTTTGCCACTTTTTTCAAATACAGGAAAAAAAAAAAAGGTTTAAAGACCTGAGGCAGGTGTGTGGTCTAAGGGGTTCTTTAAGCAGAACCGTTCGCTCTCTCATCAATTATACTAACTTATCCTTACCTTTAATCTGCAGGTGCTGATGGGAAACTAGAGCTGCAAAATATATTGACTCACAGTTGTCATCGTATCAGTGTGTCCAAAACACTAAAAACTACGTGAATGCAGTATTTGGTTCAGGGACAGCTGGATGGACTTTAACTAGCTTTCTTGGTTACACCTGATAAAAATCTTAGTGACTGCAATGTTAAAGGAGATTATTAGGCTCATTGTGGTGAAGGAAGACAGAGACAAATATGAGTTCATTCTAACTACATCCTTAAACAGATGTACTGTGGAAGGATGTACATCCCTCCTCTTTACATGTGTAGTATAAAGAGGAGGGGTTCTGGAATATTTAACAAAAACATCTCAATTTCCTTACACAAATATTGCATAAAAAGTCTAAATCTAGCTCTCTGGACAACTTAAGCAAGTTTCTAATAAAATAATAGATTAAAGGACCCTGAGCAGCACCTCTTGGGTATCACTGAGGTACTTCTATTACAGCTATTGTTTTTGCATGTAGAACTGGTGCATTTTAATGATTCTCTGCCAACAAAGGAGCATGAATAAATGCTGGCTCATGGGGGAGCACCTTGTACCCACATTCAGATACATGCATCAACACTTTCACAGACATCTAATCCTTTAGAGGCAAAATGATCTGAAACATTGTGCGAAGCAGCCGCATTGCTTTTCAAGATGAAGAGGTGAGATGTCTCTGTCTGAATTAACAGTCCGTTATAGATCCAATGAATCAGCCAACCAGCTACTGAAGACCTGACTGATAGAGATATCCCACAGATAGCTGGCAGCATAAAAGGATTGTGCACACCTTTAACTTGATTTTCCCCAGAGGCAACCCTTTGAAGCAGCCATTTTCTTTTGATTTAAGTCGTTTCCAATGAAATTTAATTTTTTTTCCCTTTCCTGCAGCAAAGGTCTAGATTAGACACATTTAACACATCATCGTGTCTCTTTTTCTAGAATCCTTTGCCTGTAGAGTAAACCAAGAATAGAAAACTAAACTTTTTAACTCCTTCAAAAGTTCTTCTACCTACAAAATGAAAGCGTTGCAAATTGAGGTGACCCACCAATGATGACGATAGCTGTGCCCGCCAGCAGAGCGAACAACGTGCAGAACATCATCTGGTAGGAGTTTATGAAGCTGTGGAAGGAGTGGCCGTCCTCCATGAAGCCACCTAGAGGGGCCGCTGCTGAGAGGAAGCAGAGAACAAGAGAGCAGACTGTCAAAGCTTCTTAGAAGAGAGGAGAACGTAGCACACAAACATTTACTTATTCTAGGAAATCACACTGAAGTTTGTTAAATCCCAAAGTCCTGCACGTTTTCTCACTGACCTGCTTTTCTACAGGTTACGTCCATATGTGCTTGTTTAATCGTAGGTCTATTCAAAACAACTTCCTAACCCCAAGAGTGGCCGATCTCCAAAATATATCTCCAAGAAGCATATGACCTTGCTAGGTTGTTAAGGTCAACTTCTGTATTAGCCGAAACTTTAAATAGGGATTGTTAGTGTGTCTGTTTTTATTCCATGGAATGAATGCATGAATAATTAATACAATACGCATAAAAATTGGTGAAATGTGAAAGCAGTTGTGAGACAGGTTACGGAAAGAAGTTTGATTTTTAAATCGGGGTTTAAGTTTCAGACAGTTAGATTCAAGACTTTCTAAGATAATGCCATTTAAATTTCAGACCAAAACAGGCCAAACATAGACCACCTTGAATTATGATTAACTTACCTAAAAGTAAAATAAATAAAACTTTTTGAGGCATTTTTGAGCTCTGGTATGAGACTTTAGCATTTTTACACTTTGGTTAACCAACCTCAACTTCTTCTTTCAGAATACAGTAAAGATTCATAACAGTTATTGACAATAGGTCTCAGCCAGCTATTTAAATCTCTGTTTTAAAGCAAAGTCTGGTTTTAATATATACTCTTCCAGGATGAAAGAGTTGGCAGTGGATATCCCAACATAAAAGTTTGGATCTGGATTGCCCACACAAACAATAATCCAGTTTAGGACAAAGAAAGGAAAGGCTGAATGTGTGATAATAGTTTCTGTGGACAGGGCTTATTGCTTCCCTCCATCATGGAGTTTGTAGATGTAATAAATAATATTTGATAAGAATCTGATGGAAGACAAAATAAATGAACAAATGCACTAATTTAAAACGTAACAAAATGATGTAATTTAACACCTGCAGTTAGGAGAAAGTTGAAGAAAAGCTGTTTTAAACAAACAGTTGAATGCATTCATAATGGGCTGCATACCAAGACTTCGTACGGTCTCTCTCAGGTTAGCCCATGTCTGCTTTTGGTTGATTGGTCGATCAGTCTCTGGTGAGACCGGAAGCATTTGCTGTGAGAGAGCAGAGCTGAGCTCAAGGTCTCAGACCAAATCTTAGAATCCACCAAGAAAGTTTTACCTGGACTGATCAATCTTTTGAGATCTGGTTGCATTAAATATCTTTTGGTTTGCAACGTACACAACAGTTTGTCTATTTTTGTGCAAAGTTGTGCATCACCCAATGTTTTCTTTCATACACCCAGGACATGCACTCAGTCACTTAATAATCTTAATTTGTATCTGCATTTTGATTCTGTAAGATATCCAAAGATGAAGAAAAAAAAAACCTCTGCCCGACCAGCACAGTACCGTTTGCCGATCTCAGACGGAACTTAGATCAATAGAAACGGAGGCAAGAACCACATGAAAAGAGATGTGCCCATGTCTGACCCGCTAAGATACTCTTCAGTTCTATGGTGGCAGTTTTGGTGCTGAAAGCCGGTAGACGTGGTTTTTACGTTCCCCTGCCTGGTCTCCTATGATTAAAGTAAGTAATAAAACTTAAAACCTTTCAGTGGTCATCTGGGAGAAACTCTAGATAAACTCTTGAATTTTTATCAGTTTAATTAGCATTTTGAATGTTCATTATCTTTTTCCATAAAACGTACCTTTTTAACTGTAATTGAATTAGTTAAGTAGAATTAGCGTGTTTGTTAGATTTAATATTCATTTGTTATTAGTGAGCAGATTAATATCAGCTCTTGATTCTAGTAGTGATTCACACCAATTGATTCTAATAGCTTTAGATGAAGTGTAATTGTCTTTGATTTTGAAAAAAAATATTTAATGTGGAGAATTACAGAAATTTCCTGATTTTGCAAATGAGTTATAGGGTAATTTATTTGATAGTTTATGAGACTGGTTATGGGTCATGCACATAAATACAGGGCAATGTGGCTTAATATCAATACTTTGTAACAATACAAGAAGTTGCTTTATACAATTGTTTTATATAATTATATGAATAATTTTTTATATATAATATCTATCTAGCCATCTATAGAACAGAAAAACAGTGCAATAAGTGAGTGTAGCTGCCCCCTTTCCCAAGACTTCAACTTCAGTATATGGCAATTATTTAGTATAATTACATATTAATAACAACCTACAGCAAATTAAATAGCTACACTAGGTCATGGTGTGATAATTGCTTTTATACAGCTTCAAATTAGCTGGAAAAAAATTGAGTTTTGGAAAGATGTTGGCTCTGCTACATTTCCTGAGATCTGAGGCAAAAAAGAAAACACAGAAACAGGGTCTGACCTTGTTTGGCAGCGTTGGGATCAGCAACATGAATGAAACTGACTGGGATGACCAAACTCTGGCCAGAAGAGCTGCTTAAGGAGACAGAAGCTGAAACTGCTGAATGAAGGTCCACAGCGTTAACAGTGTACTTTGTATAGCTGGGGAATCCTTGATGGACCTCTTTCTCATGGACGGTAACACTGGGAGAAGTAGAGACCACCTACAGACAAAAAGTGTGTTCACAACCCCTACCCATTTCCTTAGAAACATATTTTGTGTTACATATTTCCCAAACAATTCTTCACCTCCATGTTGGACAGAACAGTGGGAGGCCCATAAACTGTGAACTCAGCAGATGGGTGCAGGTTGGAGAGCAGCAGCTCCGTCTGGTCCGAGTAAAGGCCCGGCTCTATGGGCAGCCGGGTGCCAACTTGTTCTCCAGTGAAAACGGTGCCAACCAGGTCTGCTTTCACCAGCAGGTTGGTCATGGACACGCTAAGCACACGGGTCTGTTGTTCAGTCATGGGCTGCAAGGTGATAGAACATGTATAGAGACCTGGAGCAAACACAGAGATTTCAGAAGGGGTGGTCATGTCAGTCATGGGCTCTCTAATATCAGTTTAATATCAGAGAAGCTTAAAGATACAGCGCCCTGCAAAAAGTGTTTGCACGAGATGAAATGTTTCGCATTTTGTCACATTACAACCATAAACTTCAGTTTACTTTACAGGGATTTTATGTGACAGACCGACAGAGTACCACATCGTTGTAAAGTAGAAGGACAATTTTTTACAAGTTGACGCCAACTTTAATTTGAGACCCATAAATACAATCCAGAGCAACCTATGCTTTCAGACTTAGTAAACAAAGTCTACCTGTTTGCAATTTAATTTCAGTATATTTTAGCTGCTCAGCGAAGGCCTCAGAGGTTTGTTTCAGAACATTAGTATCCAAACAGCATCATGAAAACCAAGAAACACAGCAGACAGGTCAGGAAGACAGTAGAGTGGAAGTTAAAGCAATGTTCCCAAATCTGATGGAGTTCTGTTCAGTCAATCATCTGAATACATAGAGTATGGCACACCTGCAAACATAGCTGTCAACCTAAACTAACAGGGCAGGCACAAAAAGCATTAATCGGAAGAGCAGCCAAGAGGCTAAAACGTAACACTGGGAGGGCTGCAGATGTCCATAGCTCAGGTGGGAGAATCTAATAACAGGACAACTATTGGTCATGTTCTCCACAAATCTGATCTCTATGGAAAAGTGGCAAAATGAAGTCCGTTGCCAAAAGAAAGCCGTGAGAAGTCCTGTTTGAAGTTATAAACCAGGCAGGGCATGCAACGATCACGTGGAAGAAGGCGTTCTTGTTAAATGAGGCCAATATTAAACACTGCAAATCCCCCTGAAAACACAACCTTCCTGGTATAGTATGGTGGAGGCACCATCATGCTGTGGGAATATTGTTCTTTAGAGTCAGGCAAGATGGTTAGAGTTTATAAGAGAAACAGAGCTACATATAGGGCAGCTTGGAAGAATTAAAAGTGCTAGTGGGTGCAAAAGACTTGAGAATGAGGTGGAGGTTCACCTTCCAGCACGACAAAGACCACACGCTTAGACGTATAATGGAATGGTTCAGCTTAAAGAATGATTATGTGTTAAAATGGCCCAGTCAAAGACCCAATCTAATTGAGAATATGTGGAAAGGCTTAAAAATTGATGTTCACAGACACTCTCCATTCAGTTAGACAGAGCTTTGCTGCAAAGAAAAATGGGAATAAATGTAGTCTCTGGGCAGCAAAAGGTGTTTTTAAACAGCACTGATCCAGTGGGGTCAGTGGGGGTCAACATGAAACTACATGAAAGTTTAAGGTTGTGAGGTTAAAAACATTCACTGTAATGTAGACTGTATTTTGCTCTACAGTTTTAACCTCTGACCTAAGTTTCACAATCAAATGGTGCAATTAGAAAGTCCATAAGAAGCCGTGGAAGCGTGTGATGGTAAACAACCAGTGGATCCCAAATGTGATAAACAAGCAAGTAGGGCGAGTCCAAAACCCCAAACACAATTACATCAGTGCTTTCAAGCAACATGGACTCTCCACAGTTCAATGCATCACTTGGACACCTTTTATGGCCTCTATTAAATTTATTCCTTGGGCAATGCAGGTATTGATTAGGCCCTTGTAAACGGTATTTTCCTGCTCTCATGAAGAGCACAGACATAAACACCATTTCTAAGTTAGATTTAAACATACCATTTCTATTTTTTTTTAGAACAGAACACTAAAAAACACAGGAAAGAATGTAAACTGCCCACAAGAGACAATCAGCAGAGGAAAACTAAAGCTGCATGAGTCATAATTTAAGCAATGTTATGGTCTTATGAACAGTATTTCTCCATCCTTTGCAAAACTGAGTGATGAGGTTAGATTTGAAGATAGTTTCTAAAAACAAGGAAATGCTGTAAACGCCAAATAATGGACAAACACAGGGGCATCAACATTTAAAAGCAATCTTGAGCTACAGCTTGAAACCACAGAAAAACAAATGCTTCACCAACATTCAAACCATAGATCTGGGCCTTCTGTGACTTTATCCAACAAAGACTATTAACCTTGAAACAAGTAACAATGGCTTCATACATAAAATGTGTTCAACACATCAGAACATTTGATTTTTGTTCAATAATTCAATAGAGTAAAATGCTCCCAATGTGTTTACAAGCTTTTCTGGTATTGAACCGACTTTCTGACTGGAATTCAGATGAAGTCTTACCAATGCTGGAGTCAAAGCCTGTGTGTGTTTTGAAGACATCGTTGGCAGAGAAGTCAATAGTGTCGCTGTTAAAGCTGAGATGGCAACTTACAGATTTCTCTGGCTGAAGCTTTGCAACAGCTTCTATCTGGGTAGGTGAACAAGCTCCTGGAGAGTAAAGCACAATACAAAGCTGAAAGATCATTTTTATCCAAATACATAAAAATTTAAAAGGCTTTAAACTAGCTTTTTTCATTTATTACTTGTTTATTACTTAAGAGGTGATTCTAATTTGGCCATCATATTTTAACTTTGTTGCTCTTCACACTGCTTACCTTTTATCTAAACCCCTAGATTTACTTGCAGCTAAACAGACAAGTTACAACCAGAAATATTTCAGTAGCAAACCGCTCATTATAAAGCAGATGTTTGTTTGAAAGATCCTCACCGATGAGGTTGGTTCCTCTCTCTCTGGTCGTAAGTAGGACTTTTGTCTCCTTTCCAGACCTGACAGGGGAAGATTGGGCCATAGCTGCTGTTCTAGAAGGCGCTTCCACAATCACCTACAGAGTAACAATCAAACACATGTAATACAGTCGATAAGCTGGAAGTATTTCAATGTGTGCGTTTGAAAGGGACCTGGTCATTTCACGCCGTTCCCATGTCACACCTCTGCAGCTTTGATTGTTTCGTACCTTAAACTTCCAGACGAGAAAAGGCACCGTGCAACAGGGGACCATATATCTGCCTTGGGGAAGGTTTGTACCCTCTTTAAGTGGCCACCTGGCTGGTAATTTTAAATTTTCTCTAATCTGCTGTGTTAAAATTTGATTACCCAACTCCTACAATTATATTTTGGTCAAGGGGTCATTGTCATGTCGCCTAGCGAAATAAACGGGGTTCTGAATGAGCATCAGCGGACATAAAGGGGGCAAAATAAAGTCTTCCAACAAATTATCTAAAATTAAATTATAAGCAGGATTTTCAGAAAAGAAACAAACAAGAATTGACATTTCATATCTCCAGCACTGAAAAAACTGCAATAATGGCCAGAGAATGAACAAAAAAGGCAAGAAGAGAAACAAATTCTCAGCAGAAATATTTAAGACATTATTTACAAAACAGTCAGTTAATTGAGGTTTTATTCATTTCTTTATTTGAAGTGTGTCAATTCTCAATCCATGTTTTAACCTATCTGTTTGACCAAGCAAACTGTGATGAAAGACGCTCACAAAGCCAAATTCATCGGTAAGTAAGTTAGTTTGTTTCATTGTGAACACGCTCTCACCCTCTTCAGTCTCTCTCTCCACTGCTCAAAGGTGGGTTTAGCCATAACAGTAAGGGTCATTTTTCTAACGTAACGTAACGTAAGCATTTTTGTTCTTGATCAATGATAATGCATGTACTACAGCTCTTAAAAAATGTTTCCTTTTTTAATTATATTGCTGAAAGTAAACAAAAAAAAGCCAGGAAGTTTTGCAGTTTGGAGAATTACAAAAAAAAAAAAAAAAGAAGTCTTTTGCATGTCATTTATCATGCTGGTAAATACAATATAAACGAGACATAAGAGTGCATTAAATCTGCTTTATCAAAGCGTGGTAATAAAAGAGAATAAACACATAACTAACCTCTCTGTACGTTTTCAGAACACCAGGTATTTCATAGTACACAGTAATTGTCCCAGAGTCTCTGGCTACAGCTGCCCCGCTTTTAGGGTCCACCTGGAGAACGCCACTTTCAGAGGAACTCCATGTTCCATAAGCACCTAAAAAGAAGGCAGGAAAATTACCTGTGGTACAAATATTGGGTAGTAAATAAAAATTCTTTATAGCAAGCATCAGGGGAAAAAGTTACCAAGCTAGAAACAAACTGATTTTGTAGGGGAAAACTGCAAGAGTTAAACTGGAAAAAGGATTTTGCCACATACAGAAGCAAATAATAGTAATATACTGACAGAAATATCTAAACTTTCTAAATGTTATCTTGGTACTATTTGCACAAATGTTTTTGTGTAATTTGTGCACCACTCACCATCTGGGTTTGTTAACTTTGCTTGGAAGCAGACCACATCACCCACAACCAGTTTGTTGGCTTCATCCATATCAATAGCATGCTCAACAGGAAGTGGAACATAGTCTGCCACACCCATGTTTTCATTATCCCACACAGCAAGAAGTGTGAGACCTACGTTGACAGTTCTCACTGTCAGTGAGTGGTTAGTGGGGCCGACTCCCACCTGTACCAGATCATCTCTGGGAGAAAGCAAAGAGCCACAGGTCAATGGCAGCAAAGACAGTAGGTGATACAGTCGGTTCACAGTAAAATGAAAATGAGTAAACTATAAGAGCATGCAATTGTGTTTGTAGTTCAAGCTACTTGTTAAAAAACAGACTATAACATTTGTTTTGTTTAACATGTGGGGATGCTCTGAAAATATTAAATGAAATTTGTCCATCAGGATCATACTGTAAAGTGTATGTTTTAAAGAGTGTTGGGACTAAGTAAACAGGCTTTTGTTCAGTAAATATCTGATGTACAGCAAACACTGTATAGATATGTATTTAATACATTTTTTAGGACCCCATTCCGTTTGCCCTCCACTTAAATATGCATCTATGATTTGTTCTCTCTCTTTTCTCTTCCTAGAAGCAACACCTGGCCTGGCTCTGTGTCTACCTATGACACCTTTCTGGAGAGGGGAATCGTCCGAACTTCTGCTGGCAACAACTTAATGCTCACCTTCTACAGATGATCCACATGGCCCTGTCTTTTAGTGTTGAACCCTTTCTCTGTCCTAGATATAGCTACTGACTGAGCTTTTACTGTAACTAACTCTATGTGCTCTTTTTCAGACTCTAACCTTGAAAACTGGCTCAGAGTTTATCTGTTCTTTCTTTCTAGGTGAAACGACTAAAGAAGCTACATCCATTAACATTTAATTTTCCTTCCCATAGAAAGTACTCCTGGATCAGTGGTTCTGTGTTCTTTTTGTGTCTCTGCTCTGTTCTCTCAAACCCCGAGTCGGTCGTGGCAGATGGCCGCTCACACTGAGCCTGGTTCTGCTGGAGGTTTCTTCCTGTTAAAAGGGAGTTTTTCCTCTCCGCTGTCGCTACATGCATGCTCAGTATGAGGGATTGCTGCAAAGTCAACACCAGTGACTGTCCACTGTCTCTACATGTTCATCCAGGAGGAGTGAATGCTGCAAGTCACTGACTGGATGCAATCTGCTGGGTTTCCTTAGACAGAAAAACGTTTTATCCAATTTGAATAAATAACTAACTCTGACTGCACTGTTCAATGGTTAGGATTAACTGGAAGGTATGTAGCTGACTTTTGTGAAGTGCCTTGAGACAACATGTGTTGGGAATTGGCGCTATATAAATAAACTGAATTGAAATTGAATTGGTCACAAAGTCTCATTTCTCAAAAAGGCAGAACTCCTTCAACCTGAGACACTGAACCCAATTGGTCCCTTCGAGGCTCTGTTTGATTTAATCAAAGGTCAGTATTCACAGTTCCCACAACATCAGCACTTTACAACTAAGTTTGCTACTTTTGCTTTTAAATTATCCCAGGAGCTGTGAAACAATACAACAGAATCAATTAATTGAGAGAATGATGAGGGAATTCACCTCCCTGAAAGAGCAGCAACCCTCCTCTGTGCCCTGCATTTCTATTAATTTAGGTCACTCAGTCAGTCTGAGCTGAGATTACTGAGCGAGTTTGGAAAATGAACGCTGCTAACTCCTCACGGAGGCAGCTGAAACACACTCCCGTGACCTTAACAGCTATGATCAGACTGAACACATACTGATGAGACTAGAAAGTGCAGTGGCATCACTAAGTAATATAAAAACTTATTAGAAGTGTCAATGATGGGCACATTTTTTTGCTAAGTTGCCTATTCTTCAGTGCAGACCAACTCAGCTCCACAACAGATTGAAAGATGATATTTTTCACATAAATAACTGATTACTAGAGATGTACTGAGAAATCTGCAGGGGATCAGATTCTGACTATTTTCAGCTTGATAGCTGACCAATCAGCAGGAAACTCAAAAAAACAATGCTTTTCTCATTAGTGAATGCACCACGCTACTCCCCACCAGGTTGCAGTGACAATCTTTGGTGTAAACACTGATACTGAGTGAAAAAGACGCAAATTATCCATTTCAGTGTCAAAGCAAATTAACAGGAACCTGCTTTACCCAACATGTAGAGACATGTCTGTAGTTCTGTCAGTGTGGGAGAGGGCCAGAACTACAGTAGATAATAAGAATGTTATCCAAAGCTATTTTATTTTAACCTTTTCCTTTGTGCAAAATACTGGATTTAGAAATGTTAATTTAAAGTAAGGATCTGTAGTCTGTAGGACAGAGGTCCCCCAAATTTATTTCCTCCACAGACAAAAAAAGCTGTGTCCTGTCTGACTTGCATACTGAGTGAGAGAATACCTCAACCATATCATCCGAGCTCATCACAACTTGTTCTGTAACAATCCCAAACTTTTTCCCCTTAATCTATACGGAATGGTTTCCCCTCACTTTCAATCGGTTTCAGTTCACGGTTCATGTTTTGAATCTTCATCGGTAGGTTCTGTATAAACATTAGCGAAATTAGACTAAATTTCCTAACAAATATAGTCCCCAAATCATGATGCAAATCGGACTGACCAGAGTGTTCTCCACCTCTAACTCATTTACCTAGATAGACAGACACAAGTAGCTCTCTAGCACCTCCTTACGATGGCCGACAGGTGCAAACGCGCAGCAAACAGTTAAATGAGCTGCAAACACAAAACGTGCAGCGCGTTCAACCGTTTGCTGCGTATTTGCGCCCGTCGACCACCTTACCTCCTAGATTAGGAATCAGTGCTCTAGGATACACACATCAAGCGTGCTGTTGTTGTAATGCTAACCTTGCTAATCGCTAATACAAGATGTTAAAGACAATTTAACCCTTAAGGCACCTTTCAACATTTAACTACACTTTTCAGTCTTCCCAAAAATGTCCCTGGCATTAAAGTATGATAAAAATGTAAAAACAAACTTTATTTTTTTCCCTTTTTATATTTGCATAGCAGAATATTTGGGATGAGGTTACTGTAACCTCGACATGGCCAACAGTTAATAACACTGTTTTTGTGCAATGAAAGTTGGGTAAAGAAAGTTTATTCAAAAGGGTAACACATGTTACTTCAGTTCAAAACGGTCCCTCCCAAAAGTGAGATTAAAAATGTTCATTATTTCATTAGTTTCATTATTTTTCCCCCCCTTAACATATCAATTCTTTCTAGCTACCGAAGAGCTAAACATAAATAGAACATTTTGTATTATTTATTTGTATTTTTAAGCCCATTTTTGTCACGAGATATTTTGTGTTTAGTCTGTGTTCACCTTTGATGACTCACACTTCACACACACACACACACACACACACACACACACACACACACACACACACACACACACACACACACACACACACACACACACACACCACTCCGATATCAGTCTGAACAAACAAAAACTGTTTTTGTGGTGTTCAGCTTTTCTTGCCATCAAGTAGGACAACAAGGCCTTCCCTGAAATATTACATGAAGCTGAGCTGCCCCAGGTAATCCTGGGTATTTATTAATCACAACTAAAACCTGCTGTGTCTTTATTTTGAAGGCAGAGGCATCATAACAGTGTGACACTGAAGTCATCTCAAAGACAAAGTGTATAAACATGTATGAACATTTATTTCATTTTGAAATAATAAGCAAATCCTGGCAGTTTTAGAAACTTAGCATTGAAACTGGCCAACTGAACAGATAACTCGAGGGTTAAAGAGTTAAGTCGGTCATTTTGTATTTGTTTTAAAATAACATTTAACCCTATTTAACCGTGACATTTTTATTTTTTTTTACACCACGCCATAATCCGGCAACTGCCTCTCTTACAAATAATGACCGCTCAAAGCAGGACTAGAAAGAGATTTTTAAAGCTGTTCTAATATTAACAGAGAATTAAGAAATGGCTAAAATCAGTAATGGCTGGACAAAGCTGCCATTTGTTACAAGATTACAAAATAAACTAGTGGTTACGGACCCTCTTCAGTCATTTTAGAAACCTTCGGTATCTTAGTGGATTTTTCTTTTTGATTTTGGAATTGCTTTGAAAGCCAAACTTGATGTAAAAACTACAACTTCTAGTATGCACAAACATCTTTAAACTTTCAACCGTTTATTTTATTTTTAAACACTAAAATGTAAATTATAGATCTCTTCCATACTGCTGGGTGTTCCAACACAATGCTGTAAAAAAAAAAAAAAAACATACTTATTCTATTGGGAGATGGTCTGTTTTTTCTAGTTTTTCTCCACCTTACTAAATTTCCATTAACAGCAACCATTTTTTCAAACTGTTCTGCAAATAAAGAATTAATACAGGAATTTTGAACTTGAACATCTTAAGGCGTTAAGAAGAAAGGCTGCTCTGCTGTGCTGGCTCTCTAACCATTAATTGCATTCAGGAGGAAAGAAATCATCAGAACAAACTGCCAGCGTGGTTTCTGCACCTTCCACAGTGACAATATGCAAATGTGTCCTGATGTGAACATAGTTTTTCACTGATGAGCCACATACTGCAGATCTTAAGCGCTTGTGACTTATGTAAAATCTGATAAAATGACAAAAAAATAAAATAAAAACAGTTCAGTTCCAGTTAGAGGCCGGTCTTTCTGTACGTCTACCCAAGATGACTCGTTCCAACTATGGTGTCTTGCTAAAGTATTCATACCCTTTCTCACACCACAAAAAACTTCAATGTATTTTAATAGCAAATATGTTCTGGTCCAACACAATGTAGTGCTATAATTGTAATTTGGAAGGAAGGTGTTATATAGTTTTCACATCGTTTTACAAACAAAAATATTTAGACTGTTTTTATTCAGTCCCCTGCCAATACTTTGTAGAAAACCCTTTCCAAGACTTTTGGGACATGTCTCCATCAGCTTAGAGACTGAAGTTTTTGCCCATCAATCTTCCAATCAGTTCTGATCAGGATCCCTGTCCCCATCTAAGAAAAGCATCCCCACAACAGGATGCTTCCACCGCCATATTACATCACAAAGATTGTGTGTTTAGGGTAACATGCAATCTTAGTTTTCCACCACCATAGAATTTGGCATGCAGGCCAAAATGTGTAGACCAGACCAACTCAATGGACTTCTTCTTGAAACTCTTCTATAAAGGCCAGATTTGTGGAATACACAACTAATAGTTGTCCTGCCAACAGATTAACCACCTAAGCAGTGGATCTCGACAGCTCCCCCAGAGTTACCATGGATCTATTGGCTGCTTCTCTGATTAATGCTCTCTTTCATGTTATACAGAGATTAAATTGCACACACAGATGGACAATTTACTAATAAGGGGATATCGGATGGCAGTTTCATTTATAGATGTCTTATTAAAAGGAGCTGAATATGCATGCAACAGTATTTAGATGTCTGTGTGAAAAACATTGCAGCCATCTTTGCCCTTCTGTCTTCACAATACCGCCCGACAATGTGTTGGTCTATAACAAAAAAGCTCAATAAAATAAAATAAAGTTTGTTATTGTAACGTGACAAAATAATACAGGGATAAGAGGTACAAGTACTCTTGCAAGGCACTCTAAAGAACTTCCTAAGCCTTGGCAACACCACATTAAAACATTGTATTAGCACATACACTCACCGGCCACTTTATTAAGTGCATCTTGCTAGTACAGGGTTGGACCCCCTTTTGCCTTCAGAACCGCCTTATTCCTTCGTGGCATAGATTCAACAAGGTACTGGAAACATTCCTCAGAGAGTTTGGTCCATATTGACATGACAGCATCACACAGATGCTGCAGATTTGTCAGCTGCATCCATGATGTGAATCTTCCGTTCCACCACATCCCAAAGGTGCTCTATTGGATTGAGATCTGGTGACTGAGGAGGTCATTTGAGTCCAGTGAACTCATTGTCATGTTCAAGAAACCAGTCTGAGATGATTCGTGCATTATGACATGGCGCGTTATCCTGCTGGAAGTAACCATCAGAAAATGGGTACACTGTGGTCATAAAGGTATGGACATGGTCAGCAACAACATTCAGGTAGACTTTGGCGTTGACACGATGCTCAATTGGTACTAAGGGGGACAAAGTGTGCCAAGAAAATATCCCCCACACTATTACACCACCACCACCAGCCTGAACTGTTGATACAAGGCTGGATGGATCCATGCTTTCATGTTGTTGACGCCAAATTCTGACCCTACCATCCGAATATCACAACAGAAATTGAGACTCATCAGACCAGGAAACGTTTTTCCAATCTTCTATTTTCCAATTTTGGTGAGCCTGTGTGAATTGTAGCCTCAGTTTCCTGTTCTTAGCTGACAGGAGTGGCACCTGGTGTGGTCTTCTGCTGCTGTAGCCCATCCGCCTCAAGGTTCGACATGTTGTGCATTCAGAGATGCTCTTCTGCATGCCTTGATTGTAACGAGTGGTTATTTGAGTTACTGTTGCCTTTCTATCAGCTCAAACCAGTCTGGCCATTCTCCTCTGATCTCTGGCATCAACAAGGCATTTGCGCCCACAGAACAGCTGCTCACTGGATATTTTCTCTTTTTCGGACCATTCTCTGTAAACCCTAGAGATAGTAGTGCGTGAAAATCCCAGTAGATCAGCAGTTTCTGAAATACTCAGACCAGCCCGTCTGGCACCAACAACCATGCCACGTCCAAAGTCACTTAAATCACCTTTCTTACCCATTCTGACGCTCGGTTTGACCTGCAGCAGATCGTCTTGACCATGTCTACATGCCTAAATGCACCAGTTGCTGCCATGTGATTGGCTGATTAGAAATTTGCGTTAACGAGCAGTTGGACAGGTGTACCTAATGAAGTGACCAGTGAGTATAGTCAGGTGTACTTTTTAAAGGGCACACAAGTTAAGAACTGCTGCTCTTTGTTAAAAAAAATGAATAAAGAAGAAGACAAACAAATAATTGCTGTTCCATGTTTTCAAACAGAGAAAAAAGATAAGGCATGAGGCATTAGTGCAAACATGACAAACTAACAGGGAGGGTGCGCTGCCCTCTACAATGAGACCCAAGTTATTAAAGGACTACCCTGTAACCTTTAACAGGAAAAGGATAACAAATGAAGGAATGACACCTTACCATAAAGGCTGCAGAACTATTTTAGGTTTAATCTGGGTGAGAAATTTGGTTTGCTAAAAATGCAATACATTAAAAAATGTAGGGCTCTGCAATTGATCAAATCTATATTATAGTAGCAGCTTTAAACACTCACAAAAAGTAGGTTTTTATTTTGTTCATTGTAATAAATGAAATGTCTCCAAACGTAATAAATAATCATGTTAGGAATATATTATGGCTCAAAATGATTGTGATTAGGGCTCCCCCTCCGCCAATTATCAAGCAGCTCTAACAGAACAAAGCAAAAACAAACTAAGAGCTCCCTAAATAACTCATGTAACGTATATGTTAGAGCAGCATAGCATAACTGTTTTAATTTTACTGTAAAGGCTCAACCCCTGCTGTGCTGCAGCAATGAGGGCTAAATTACAAAGAATCAATTTCAGTGGGAGGAAACCCTGTAGTATGCTTTCCCTACACACTAAAAGTAATACTGCTCCCTCCTGTGTTCTGTTGTGGTTATAGACCTGCTCTGTGGCCTTGAGTCTTAAAACACTGAATGTTCAGGATGTAAAATGGAGCTTTAAAAGAGAAAGGCAGCATAATGTCCATAAATGAGTGTACAATGAAAATATGTCTAAAAATAACAATGATTTGTTGAAGTAGGAAAGGCACAGCTCGTCAACCCTTGAAATATCTGCAGTCATAATTTGACGTTTGGATACTTTTTCTCTTGCTTTAAGACTCAAACTCACCCTAAACCTTTTTAATTTGAGATGTCAATATATAAGTTGACCGACCTGTTTGTAGAAAATGTAAGTTGGGAGTTTGAGCTGTGCAGGGCCTCTCCGGTGCTAGCGTGAAAGTGGACAATGAAAGTGAGCAGTACTCCCAGAGGAAAGGCGTTCAGGCCGTCTCTTGTGAGCGTGTAGAGCACTGGACTGGTGCTGAAACGGACATAGGACACAGGAACCACCTGGGGAATCAAGAAAAGAGTTGGTGTTGCAATCAGTAAGAGATGTAGGCCAAAGTCATTTCAAAAGCTTGGGAACAAAAAGAGAAGCCACACAGAGGCTCAGGGGTATTTCTCAGCAGGATGAATATTTCAGTTGTCTTTATTCCTGATAAAAGGTCATTTTTTTCTGCACCTTTTTACCACTATAAAAACACACGATTGTGCAGAACACCCCAGAGCTGACTTTTCACTTTATCTGCTGTCCTCCAAGGCCCTTTAAACTGTCTTCAGGTTGGCTTTTAAATTTAGCCAAAACAACCTTTTATCTTCAAGCATTTGCATCTTGGTTCTCCTATGCATATGAATGCTATGACAAGGAAGAATTACCTTCACAAGAAATAAATAAATATTTTAATCCACGATCAATTACCCTTCAGGCAGCAAATAAGAGAAACTATTTTTATCAAAAACATGATTATAAGTTGGAAACCTTAAATTGCATTCTTGGCCTCTTATTATTTACAGAAAGTGATGGATAAAAAAAAAAAAAAAAAAAAAAAAAAGATTTTATTCAATCTTTCTTATCGGCTGACGAGCACAAAGTGGACACGTTTCCCCAAGTGTGCATCTGATTGGTTGATCAGCCCCTCATAAAGACTCCTTTCCAGGAAGCTGTCGGCTCCTGGAGGAGCTCTTTTCTGACACACACAGAAAAAGAACTCAAAACCAGCAAGAATGTTTCGCTTAACTGACTCAGAAACAAGCGGGATCAACTCTCAAGATTCCAGTGATTCAAATGTTTTTAGTTGCATTGAATGCTTTGCTATGTTCATCTAATTTTTGGGTTGACTGCAGGTTATGAAAACAAAAATCCTAAACACATCTCATGCAACAAACTGGGCTGACCTTCACAGTAAGGATGAGAGTTTGATTGACACCAAAAATCTCCTCCGAGGTGATTAGCAGAGAAGATATCCCAGTGAGAGAACCAGATGAGAGGAAGCCCTTATTGTCAACTTGAGCAACAACAAGCTGGTCAGGGCAATCTAGCATCCGGTAGGAGAGTACACCCATCCCATCCCTGTTAGATAAAAAACAAAAATAATGTTTCAGTGATTTATAAACTATTCGTTGTGTGTGTTTTGTTTTTTTTAAATAATGCAATAAAACAAATTGTGCAACTAGAACAGACAACTCACCTGTTAGTTTGGAGTTTGAGGGCCGAGTTTGGAGCCAACAGTATCTCCTCAGCTTCTACTTGAGGATTAATCACGTGCAGCTTGTCATAGACCTTGATTAAAAGCAAAGCGTTGACACTTAAATTATTAGAGGACCTTCGGCAGCCTTTGATGTTTCTGCGCCAGTGACATGTCAGAGTTTATTAAAGCCTGAAGCCAGATGCATTCAGCTTCAACTAATCTGCAGTGTTATCTCTTCAAAGACCCTCCAAACCTCTGCATTTTCAATATTCTGCTGTCACAGAAGCACGCTTTCAACATTATAAAAGACGCAGGGAACACGGTGACGACGAGCAGTGAAATGCATAAAACAGATTTAAATTATTTATAATACTGGTGCTGAGATGAAAGATGAACAATTCTTACACAGGATTACCCCCAGCGTGTGGAGTCACTGTACCTGGATCTGGATCTCATCTCTAAGCTCCTGCACATTTCCCTCTAGCTGCTGTCCATCTGGGTCAGAAACTCTGAGAACCACCTTCAGCCCAGTTCGGCCTCTAGTTCTTCCTGTCACAGTCATGCCAAACTTGTGTTCTGGCTGAAGTTCAACATTAGCCTGAAGAAGACATAGATCATTATAATAATGGCAAAAATAGCAGCAAATCTAATAAAAAGGCAACAGCAATGAGAAAAGCGGGACAAGGCAGAGGCTATTAATGAGGAAGCGGCTGAGCAGGACGGGGTTCTAGAAACTACAACAGAACAGAGAGACAACATTATCTTAATTTAATCTGAAAAAAGGATCAAAGGGAAGCCAGAGCCTAAAATAGATATGGTCCAACAACAGAAAAAGCATGTAAAAAAGCACTTAGGGCTGGTACATTTCCTCAGTTTATAATGGGATAAAAGCTACAAAGTATATTTAGTAATCAGAATGTAATATTAAAATAAATAGTTAAAGATTCGGTAATGTAATGTTACTGATACTTAACAGTAGGGGTGCACAGATTGCAGTTTTCTGGCCGATCTCCGATCTTTAAAAAGCCTGACCTGCCGATACCGATTTTCTTTATAACTGACACCGTCAGGTGTCATGAGGTCACAACACACCTTCAAATGTTTCCAATGTTATGTTGTCAACAGTTGTGAACCGAGCACGTGCAGACGTGACCTATTGGGCAGGTCTGTCTTTCAGCCGTCTCTCACGAAGGAGCAAAAAGGAAAGTGGGTGATTTTCAGACCTTTGTGGAGGTACATGAGATTGGTCTATAAGATCGGTTTCACATGTTGGTATCAGCCGATCACCGATCGCCCAGAATTAAGGAAATTGGGGCAGATCGATCGGCCGGCTGACCAATCAATGCACCCCTACTTACCAGTAAAGGTATCAAATAAGGGTCAGAAGTGTCTACAATTGTCACTAGTTTTGGGCTTTTAATGATGCATTTGAACCGTTCTTTTTCAAGGTGGAATGGAAGTCTGAATGTAGGGATTTAAGCTAATCTGTAAAAAGGTTCAAAGTTACACATATAGGCTTAAATAGATACATATAACATGTGTTTGGATAAATGTCCCTTAGGAAACTGAAGAAGCACACTTTATGTAGCCAAAAAGCTTCTTCCATAATTCTGGGTGCATACTTCACCTTTTTTCTTTTGCTTTGTACGTTGTGCTTTTACCAGAAATATTTAGGCTCAACAAAACTGGTTGGTTTCCTGCTAAAGACAGGCATGTAAAAATGGTCCATAAAGAGTTAAGAGGGTTGAGGTCATTCCAGAAGCTTAATGTTACATTGTTTTATCCAGTCCAAAGCCAGTTTTGATACGCGTTTAAGAAAATATGATGTAGCTTCAAATATAGAACTTAATTATTTCACTTTGTGCGATGCATGAACAGTAATCTCAGCATTATGCTACTCTCACCACCATGCATGATGCTCTCACTCCCACCAAGACATTTGTATTGTCACTGTCTTTGTCTTATTGGACTATAAAACTTTTCTAAAGGGGTCATTTAGCTAGTCCATGTGGCTGGCTGGAGAATTTAGTTGAGCCTGAAGGGACTTCTTTCATTTGTCAGCACCCTCTCAGTTAGGGGTGTAACAGTACACAAAAATCATTGTTTGGTTGCCATTTTAAAGTTACAGTTCAGTATTTTTTCGGTACGCCTCAATCAAAAGTAAAACATTTTTTATTTTTCTAACTTGGTAAACGATCTTTCAAAATTTCTGAAATTAATTTGATTTTATTATGTTTTCTTCAACTTTTAAAAAAGTATTTACCTGGAGATTTTTGTTAGGTTTTTGTTTCAGTGAATAAAGTAGTATAAACAGGCATAACCAATGTCTGGATATATAGATTAAACAACAATAAAACCACTTGAAAGTGGTCATTGTTAAATTCTTTTTGCCCATATTGACAATAAAATATGTTTAAATCACTTTGGAGCTGTTGAGATATTTTGAGAACCTAGTGTCCCTGAATGCAGCATGTGCAGTTGGGAAAAGGCCCTCTAATCAACAGAGATTTCTCCAACGTGCATTTATTCCATGTAGCAAGCTTGGGCTCATTGGACGCTACAGGTAACCAATAGGACGTCAGCTGATTTTTCTCCCGTATCTGTGAACATTCAGCTTCATGTGGTTTCAGGTGAGTAATTCAGTTAAGTGCAGAGCGAGCTACATACATTATTGCTGTAGAAAGATCCGTATGCTTTTATATTTTATTGCAGCACTAGTGCCTTCAAGGCAAGACATGCAGCATTGGTCTCCGCGGTCGGGACCCTGGATGGCTGCATTGAGGACTGAGGCCTCCGTATATGGGTCCAGCGTCTACTGCTACGCCATGTGTAAACAGTGCAGAAAAGCTGGATCTATGGCAGGTAAACATAGAGTTTAAATGGGCTACATTATTTCTAAAGAGTGAAGAGTAACTATTCTTTTTTTTGAAAGAATCACTCAAGTTGTATGTTGTGTAATTTCACCCTGGCAAAAGAACAGTTCAAATGTATCATTTAATGCCCCAAATTAATATGACATTCATGTTTATTATCCATAATAAAAATAAACTTTTTTATACAAATAATTTGATTGAATTTAAACTAGATCTAAACCAGCACATTTAATAATGATATCATACCTCAGTGTGCCTGGAGTGGATATCCAGAATGTCTCTCTTGGTGGTGGACCAATAAAATGTGAGACTAGGTAAAACACTGCCAAAGGAGAAGGGTGTCTGACTATTGGTTAGCCCCATCACATAAACTGGCATCTAACACAAGGAAGAAGAACAATTGAGGTGATTATTGAAGAAGAATTAACAGAATATCCATAATTACATGACACTGGAATGTCACTACACATTCAGATAACCACAGAAAACTGTACGGAGTATTTACTAAAGGAAACAAACATATAACAAAATAATCAAACCTGTGCTCCTGTCTTTATTCTTGTAACTGGCGCTCTGATTCGAATGGCTGTCAGAACAACAACCTCGACTTCTACTTGATCCTATGACCAAAGGAAAATTAGATTGCAAGGTAAAGGTAAGAAAGGAATACACAGATCAATCTTCTGATATACATTTACCTGAGATATGACCACAAGCTTCCCAGTCTCAGCATCAACAGCTTGGACTAATCCCGTTACAGTCACATTCCCAACAGAGGCTCCTCTGACGTGGCCCATGGCATTAACAGCAGCTATTTCCTCATCAGAAATGGAAAACAGGATGTTGGATTGAGGTTGAGGGCCACCCTCGGATGTGATCTGTGATGAACAGTTCAATAGAAGTCACAAGGTATGGGGCGGTTGAAAGCTAAACCTTTAAAATTGCAGCTTTAGCGATGCAAAACATCATTTGATGCATAAATAAGGTTTTCAGCGACTAGGAAGCAACTTCGATGTAAACATGTTTTAAGTGGACAGCGTAATGAAGTGAAAGAAGGCTTGGCTAGACACTTAAACCAGGAGCTATTAGTGACGTTAAGGTAAAGACGAGTAATTCTGGCGGATAAATTAACAACGCTTTGCGAGATGAACCGGTGCCAGCCATTTTCAGACTGGACTGAGTTGTACGACACCTACCTGCATCATTGCACCAATTAACAGAGTCATTCTCCTGGGAATAAGCTTGAAAGGCGGAAACACCTAAAAAAAGGAAAAAAAATGTTACTTCTTCTCCAACAAATACCAGAGCAAAAAATTTGCTTACTTACTCTTTCAAAATTATACCTCAATTTGCTGTGGTGCAGAGGCGATTCTTCTCCCATTTTTATCCACAACAACAGCTGCCAGAGTGGTCTGGCCGATGGAGAGTCCTTTCACCAGGAACACTGCAGTATGGCTTTCTGTCAGCTCTGCTAAAGGACTGCAGCAAAAGTTTTAGAAATGTAGGCATTGCTTATTATTTCACATTAACATATTTTTGATTACTTACCTTAGAGAAACTATCACAGAAGCTGCCTTGAGTTTGAGATTCATGGACTGGAAATAGCTGGCTGAGAAAGGCTTCCTATTATCATCCAACACTCTGACAAAAGCTCTAACAGATTTGCCAATCTCCACCTGTAACCGAGATTAATTACATTCGTGAGCAGGAAAATAAATCTGGTTCGAAGGATAGGTATGTAGTTCAAGCCAAGGTGACTTGTCCTGAAGATGATTGGGGGCCTTGGACACCATGAAACCACATCAGTCGGTTATTTCTGGTAATTTGTGATACTGATAATAAACATAATGTGGTGTAGCAGGGCTTTGAAGCTAAATAGATAAAAGAGTCAAACTCACCTTGTCAACTACTCTCACATTAACCTCCAGGATGTCAGAAACATGAACTGTGGATTTGGCAGGTGCTGGAAAAGCCAGACAAAGATCATGAACCATCACAGTAACTGTGCCTGGACGGACTGGAGAAACCTGGACGGAGAAAAGAAAATAGATTATGTAGAAGAATATAAATTATAGAAAGGAACTAATACATTGTAGGCACAGGTGCAGTTACATTTCACATTATATGCAGAAAAGTAACAGTTATTAACACTAGTTTTGTATTGCCCAACTGCAGGTAATTTCTTGTGAACACAGTGAACACAGTTCGGATGTCGTTTCGTACCTGGGCCTCTGCTTGGTCCTCTTGGAGTACCACATCTACAATCCCCTTCACGCTGGTGTTCACAAAAAAGTGCCCAGAACCTTCTTGCATGGTTAGATCCAACTACAAAGCAAAATGCAATCAAAGAATTGGAAACATAGTTCTACAACACAGAAAGTCTTCATGCGGATAGACGGATCAACCTACAAGTGACATCAGAGAGGATCCCTGCAGAGACTCACTTGTTATAATTCCTTTTCCACGGGTCCCTGACCATGACTTATCCCACACACCTACGTAACAACGCTCTCAAATACGAGGGCTTTAGTTTCTTTTAAGCAGAGAGGACGAGTTTCCACTTTGTCATCTATGATAATTACATTTAAATTTGGTCTAAACAGGACAGATTGAATGGATTTCTGTCTGTGCAATCTGAAAAAAAAACAAAATATTCTTGAAGATACATTTTTTAATTTATCAAAATATGTATCTTTGCTACAGGGATAATCTGATAAAGGTTTTCTTCTCATCGAAACCAAATCAATTACAGTAAATGGAAAACAACAGCTACATAAAATGCAACTACATGATACGTTTAAAGAAATCTCTGATAACAGTAAAAACCATCATAAACAATACAAAATGCAGATTAAATTTCAGTCATAACATTTTGTGCTTTTAATTTTTACATAAAGACTGCATTTCCTTTGTTACAATTAGAATACCCTGAAATAAGCCTATAATAGAAAACTGCAACTGCAATGACATGTAACTACATTTCTGGCCAGCATAATCTCAACACCACCTTCTTTTAACATTAACTCCATGTACTCGGTGTTTCCTTCTCACAGAAAGAGCTCCTGGACCAGCGTTTTGTGCCTTTTCATTTTTTGCTTTCTGTCTTAAAACCCTGAGTCGGTCACGGACGGAGGCCGTTCACACCGAGCTGGGTTCCTCCATTAAAAGGGAGATGTTCCCTTCTACTGTCGCAACATGCTTGCTCAGTATCACAAACTGCTGCGTTGATCTAATTAGCAGGGCTTCCTTGCATATATACATTTGAACCTGTTGGTATTACACTGAATTAGATGGTCTTGTATTATTTTTAGGATCAGATTGGACGGTTACTGAATTTGATCTGTCGCTCTGATTGAATTGTACAGGCGTGAATTTGATTCACTGTATATTTCTGTATTATTTGAATTAAATTAAAGCAGTACTGGTTTGTTTGACAGATGCAAAGAAAACAATGTTTGAATATTATGACTGAACATAAATATAACTACAGTAACTAAGATTTTGGTAATGAATCTGGATCAATTTGCTAAATAGCTTTAGGCTAATAACTTCATAGTGAACACAGCAGTCACTGTTGAAATGAGCACAACCTAAAGTTTCAAATCAATGTAATGAGTACCCCAGATACATCCCTACCTTTCAAATGAACACATCATAAAAGCTAGTGATTCTGCCTGTGCTTAGTGCAGAGAAAGTACCGATAACAGTGGAATGCAATGCAAGTCAGCAGCAGTGATAATTATGTCTCTTACCCGCACATCTGGGTGATTATATATGGTCACGGTGTCAGGAAACACCTTTACATCTTCAACCAACAGAAGCTCCAGTGTGGCAGAGACAGGTGTCAAAGGTTCATACTGTCCAGGAAAGCAAAGCGCATTCATCCGGTTAGTGTCTGACTTTCTTCCATACAAAACCATAACATTATTGTCAGTCATTGTTGTACCAACAATGAATAGTGGAGGAAAGGACTTACAAGGTCTAGAGGAAACAAACTGAGAAAACATAACATCCAAATCAACATGGTCACAATTTGACACAGCCGTGTTCAACCGAACAAAGACCACATGAATGCAGAAAACTAATGCAAAACCAGCTGCAATAAAAAGGCCTGAGAGTCAACAATCTATGCACAACAAACGTCTTAGCAATAAGTGCTTGGTTAAACTGTTGTTTTCATATACCAGCAAACATGTTTGCTGGTATATGAAAAAAACTTTGTTTAAAACTTTGTTTAAAACGCCACGGTTTCACCATATCAAGGTATTAGCACATAAAATCCAAACAATAATGATGTAATTGCTTTAATTGAAAACAGAAAAGCAGAAATTACTACAGTGCCCGAGCTAGAATATATTGATTATGATGGTTATAATAATGTTGTCTATGACCATTTATTGTTAACTTGATTTTAATGCACAGCCACACAGAACACTGGTGAGACATGACTGTTTGTTTAAATCTCAGTCATGTACTCATGACAAATCAATTATTATTTTTTTAACAGCTAAAGCAAATTGTTTTAAGATTATTTCTTTAACAATATGTACAGTAATGGAAGGGATAAGCCTACTGAATTTAGTAGTAGCCTTCATCCTTTTATGCCTTAAGGGCATAAAGTTACAAATACTTGCATATACTTGTACGTGTGGACGTGCTCCGGACATGTCTGCGCAAAGCTCAATTTTTACCACCACGTACGCGGTGCCACACAATGAACTGCTTGGTGGGAAAAACTCTCCACATCGAACTGTTTAATATGTGACACACTGCTCCGAGCAGCTGGTCGCGAGAACGTGCAGCCTCGCCGCCACACTGCCTCGCACTGAGAGGTGTATTCCTCTTCTTTGTCCTTAGTGTGGTTTAATGGCCTTTAACACCGTCTGTTTTCTTTTTGTTATTGCAAAGTTACACGGCAAATAAGTTCTTCCTCCCTGTCCGATCAAACCATGGCAGAAAGTGTGTGAAATGTAGGAATTTGTCACCAGAAATATAGGGAATTATTAAGCTCGACTATGAAGCAGCATACAGTGCGAGCGGAGTCCACGCTGCTCATAGTACGCCTGACTATGTTCTGCCCTTTTGAAGTATGTGTGCTGCTTCCATTTTACTCCCATCCTGAATAGTGCACATACATTATTTTCCTATGAAACTGTCTTCCTACACCACTGAAACGAAAGGCAGATAAAAAACAATCAGTAAAATCAAATTCCCGTGAGACAGCCTAAACTAGAAAATACATCAAGAGCTTTAAATAAATACAATTTTGCACCCATTTGCTATGCTGCAGCCAATCACTACTTTGTCTTACTAAAAACCCTGGTATTCTATTCAGAACCTGTTGAATACCAGGTTTTTTAGTCAACAGGGCTAGACTGCTAGATGGGGGAAGACAAGGCAGAAATTCACTGCGGCCTCAAATGTTCCCAACAGCAAAGCAGCTGTAGGTCTGACCCTAACTGGTTTAAATGTAAAAGAGATCTAGTCATGTTTCATTCAAAATTACACTGATTATAGCAACATGTTAACCAAATTATTTTCAACTGCTGCTGCTTTCTTGTACAGACAACTTGAAAGTTGTTTTTACTAACTGGACTGGGAACTTTGGCAGCTGCTAGATGTGGAACCTGGTATCCAAGAGCGGTCACAGTAATAGTAGCGATTCCTGTCTCTTGATGGACGAGAACTGTCTGTCGTCCTAACCAGAAAACATAAAAAAAAGTTTAAAAACTGTCACTCAAATTAATCTTACAATGAACTAGATGTGTTGAAAGCATTTCCAACCCTCTCTTAACAAAACATGTTACCATGAAGTTTCATCTGTTTTTTGCTATCCTCAAACAGCTGAAGATCCATAGGCATAGTGGGCTCAATGCTAGCTAGTGAACCCTTTGATGATTCCCACAACATGCTTAAAGAGCTAAAGTTGTCAAACTTCCTTCCTTGCTGATCAAAAGCTGCCAAGTCCAACACAGGGTTACGATAATTTGAAACGGGTACCTAAGAAAGGGAAAGGGGAAAAAAATTATTAGGACAAGTTTTGCTAATTTCATTTTGAAAATGTAACATAAGTCATTAGTATTTTAATCCAGCACGGGTTTGTTACTATAATCTCATTATATTTATATAGTTCTGCAGTAGCTGTGTCACTTTCTTCAGTAAGACAACAGGAATTTAAAATCTTATTCCGGTACTTGAACAGCTTTGGTCAACAAAAAGCAGAATTATATAGATAAATGTCAGACATTCACAAGCAGTTTTACTTAAAACAAAAAATAAAAAGAACATTGGTTTGATTTTTTTCCCCCACCAAATTTAATTTTTCATCTAAAAAAAAAATAATAATAATAATAAAAAAATAGCAATGCAAATATTTAAAACAAACTAGAAAATAGTTGGCATGCAAACCCATTTTTAAAAATCACGCACCACTTGTTTATTCTGCTGCAGCAGAGGGCAGGTCAGGTCCAGCTGTGGACTGGTATAAACTGGAACCAGAGTGAGCCGTGATGGAGGTATACAAACAAACTTGACCACCGCCGGCTCCACAGCTGGAAATGGATTTGTAACAGTGGGCTTGTTCCCCACCGTAACCTCCAGCACCTTAAGAAAGAGACAGTGACAGGTGAGACAATTACACCTAGATTGAGTTTTTGGGCCATTTTAGTTTTTCAAGAAAAAAAAAAGAAAAGAATCTAAGACCAAACCGATTTTGATCACCATTACCTGTTCTCCTAGCAGTCTACAGGTTGCTCTAAGCCAATGATGATTATAGTTGTGAGATGAAGGACTAATCAGACTGAGGCTCACGCTGGTCTCATCCTCGGCTCTTGAAGAACAGAAAAACTTTGAGGGCTCTAAAACCCAAGGACGGGGTCCTCCCTCAAACAACATGTCTTTGGAGGATCCAAGCGTGACTACAGCCACAGACACAGGGTCAACCGCCTGAAAATGACAACATTTCCTCCATAGGGTCAGAAATTTCAAGAAACAAAAGCCTAAAATAATGTCAGATTATTGGGGTGAGAAAATGAGCACAATCTCAAGATAACAGTGAAAATGTCACAAAAAGATGTTAAATAAAGTGTATAATGTATATCGCAGGTCATTTTACTGTTGAAAGGAACTGGCACTGATCGTCAGAGGAAGAAAATGGGTCAATCTTTAGTTGCCAGGGTGAAAACAAATGAAGCAACTCTGCAAAATTATCTGAAATATCCTAAGAATAACTATTCGCTGATAAACTAAACTGTAGAGCCCAAAACTGATTTAGACATGTTACCACTTATAACTGGAGTGATGCACACCCGAAAACCAAAGATAATACCGTATTTTCCGCACTATAAGGCGCACTTAAAAACCATTAATTTTCTCAAAAAAATGACAGTGCGCCTTGTAATCCGGAGCGCCTTATATATGGATCAATTGGTTAATTGGTTGATCCATACTGGTTGTACACGGCGCTCTGTCAAAATGTTTCAGTACGACTGGTAAACTACAAAGCCGCACCGCTTGCAGCATTACAGCTACCGTAGTCAGGGGTGTCGCCGAAGTAATAGCGGTAAACACCTGTACTGTGCTTACTCCTAGTCCAACACCACTTGTGTGTGTATAACAACCCCAAAATTGCACCTTTCAAGAGACACGCTTACGATGCTGAGTTCAAACTCAAGGCTGTCAGCTACACAGTCGAACATGGGAATAGAGCAGCAGCGAGAGAATTCAACAGTTAACGCTACTGTATTGTGAATGTACTAACGTTTGATTTAGTGCATCAAACTGTTTCTTTTACGTGTTTACTGAATCAGGGAAAAGTTCCCTTTCACGTTTTAACTAACGTTTGATTTCAACTTCAACTTCATAGACTCCAATGCATTCCTAACGTGTGGTTGGCTCTATTCAATAGAATTCAATGTAGAGGAGACCTTACCATGAGAGTGAATGGAGTTATCAGAACGCTGGTTTGTAGTGTATTAATAAAGTTTGACTGACTGACTTATCTGACTGTTTTGTTGACATTCTCTTTAGCACAGCTCCATCTAGTGGATGCATAACGCAACCCCAGTCAAACGTTTGACTGCAGTAGCTTCTATTCTATGCGCCTTATAATCCGGTGTGCCTTATAGTGCGGAAAATACGGTATATCTGTTTATTAGGGCTGAGAAAATGTTTATTCCCACTTCCTCATACAATATTCAGTTCTTAAAATATTAAACACTCAGTTCATTCCTTTGATTGACTTGAGACTATATGAACAGCTGATCATTTTATTTCTGCCTTGACATGAAAGAAGAGTTCTCATTTCTGAAGAAGACACGTCTCACTAAAGTAAGTCAGCAAAGCTGTGATATTATTCAGTTTTTATTTAAAATAAATGTGATACAAATACAGTATTTCGCATGTACCTTCGTTTTTTTCCACGAAGAACAAATTGTTCAGCGTCAAGAAATATCCAATATGTACCGACTGGTTAAAACTTCATAGTCAAAGTTCACAATTAACAAATTCCTGAAAGGATAAGATTTAAAGACTCACTCTGAGAGGAAGGTAGGCAGCAACAGTGATCTTGGCACTGAGATGCACATTGCCATGAGTGTAGCTGACAGTAAGCACCGTGTAGCCAGCAGTCAGGGCCTTGGCTCGCACTCCACTGCAGTGCTTCTGGCCAGGAGCCAGCCTCCCTGAGGAACAACCAACCAAAGAGTGAGACATAATTTAAAACAACAACTTCAAATTTAAGTTATTTTCTCATCTGAAACAAGACAGAAACATCTGCAGCTCCCTGTGCTGCTGGCAGCTTATAGGAATGTAGTTTTGCAACTTCAAAAACCAGATGTATGCCACTTAAAAGGCGACACATTTAGGTAGTATTTTTATAGAATTCAAGTGACGGTGAGAACGCTCTTGTGTGTTGCTGTTTTGTGGAAAATACAATGGTTTGTATTGCAAATGTTTCATTGTGAACAGTTAACAACTAAAATTCATTTCCGCCAACATAAAACCAATATCAGCTGGTCAAAGAAAATAAAAATAATCAGAAACTGCCAGTAAAACTGCAGTAACTCTTTACTTGTGACACTGCTTTGTAAATGTTGCCCCAGTACATGCATGCATAATCGGTTACAAAGATATCCAATCACGTCGGATTACCGTAATTAGTCTCTATGACTGAATGATGTACTTTACACCCAACTCTATGTATTCTAAAAGATACTTTAAAAGGTGCTTCATAGATACCCCGATAGTGCACTTGTTGCACTTTACATGCGGACCTGGCACAAACTCCTTCGTTACTGTCTGACCCAGTCAAATCACCAGGACTCACCATCTAACACTTCAAAGACTCCATGGTTCTCCTCCTCGACCAGCAGATCAAAGTGGGAGCAGTCACTCAACATCACTCGCTCCATCTCCAACTCCTCCAGCAACCCAAAGATCCTGAGGGGAAGATCCAGAACCTGGCCCAACCGGGCTTCTACCGGACATGGAGCAAAATCCATGGCAACAGGCTCAACCACATATACCTAAGGGGTGGAGTAGGGATAAATGAAAAGATTAAAAATGATTGAGGAATATTGATTATAATCACCGTATACATTGAATTTATTCATAACCCTCGAACGTCAAGTTATGATGACAAAGGTAAAAGTATTTTATTGTTATTTTGTGTTGTGGATCAACAAGTGGTATTGTGAGGTAGAAAGACAGGTTTATAGTTTGATCGTTTTCAAAATGTTTCACTTGTTTTAGTGTTTTAAAAAGTGTCACATGTGTTATGAACAGTCCTTCGCTATCAGCTGATCACACCTAGAAACTAATTTTCCCCTGCAAAACAACGGAGGCTCAGTCAGATTCAATGCAAAGAAAGAATCTGAACAGCAACTGCTGTGTTGCCATGCTCAATTGGATTTACATCTGGACTTTAACTGCGCCATTCTAACAGTGAATTTAATTGGTCAAAACCATTTCATTATAGCTGTATGCTTAGAGTCAATGTCCTATTAGATGGTAAAACTCCGCACCAGTTTTTCCTCCAGCATTGCCCTGTATTTAGCTCCATCTATCTTCCCATCAGCTCTGACCAGCTTCCCTGTCCCCTGTGAGGAAATGCATCTCCACAGCATGATGCTGCCACCACATTATGAGCAGTTAGATCTTCTAGCATCTTGCATGACGGCCAAAAAGTTCCAGTTTGATCTCATCTGACCAAATCACCTCCCTCCACCTGTTATTTCTGTTTTCTTTCCCTTACACTTCAGAACTATGCGTTAGTTTGTGTTGGTCTAAACTCTCAGTGGAATGCACTGGTGTTTCTGGTTGTAATGTGCAAAAATGTTTTTATTTTTTATTTGAATTAACACTTCTGCAAGGCACAACTAATGAATTTTCTATGTATATCATCAAATATATGTTACGTTCTCAATATGTAAACTGCTCATAAGAGAAATTTTATCATTTCTATGCTTAAACAAATTATGAAACTAAATCTAGGGCAAACCTGCAACATACCACAGTTTTGAGATTAAATAATTTGAATATCTGAATCATTTAGGCTAAATGATACAATGAAATTACTGTATGATCATTGGATTAAAGGTAATTAAAACCCTCATATTAGTAGACCTTTGTGTGACAATAATTTTGAAATGAACGTTATCGACCAACCTTCATTTGTCCAAAGTGCAGCGGGTTACGTAGATCATGAGCATGAATTACAGTGACACCGATGTCACTGACTGTGGTCATCACTCCTTTCACAGTCACTGTGGCTACAGCTGTATTTGATGAAGTCCAGCTGAAATTTCCACTTCCACCTGTCGCCTGCAGTGAGCAACAGAAAATAACTAATCACATGCAAACTCAAGACACTTTCCAATTTAATTTCACTCTCAGACACGGTGCTAGTCTGCCGAGAACAAAATAACAGAGATTTTATTTTTGAGTTTGAATAACTGTGTACCCTTTATTAAAATTCAAAGCCCTTTAAACAGCATGTTTGAAAAGGAATAATTACCTTTATTGTGTACTGATATGCTCCAACTTTTGGTTGCCATGGAAATGTGAGAATACCAGGAGTAAGGACTATGGGGTTATAAATTTCCACATCCTGTTCATTGTGTACTGGGTTGGTGAACGCGTGGACTCCATACTGAAACCAAACAGGGAACACAGGAAATGATTAGATTGTCCATCATGAGGTGAAACAAAGGTGAAGAGGGTTAAAACCATGACAACACTGAACTATTAAGGGCCAAAAGTGCAGAAGAACTCACTTCATCTTCAACAGCTTTCAGGGTAGCATCAATCAGAGTAAGGCCATCTTTGAGGGCTCTGATGTGATGATATGATCCATTCACGGAAGACTCCAGGACTTCAAAATACTCCTCAGGGAAAACCGTGCTTATACGGACATTCTGCCACATCACAATAAATGGTTAAACTTATAGAACTATGCTAATTTTTTTTCATCCAAGCATGGAAAAGTCATGAAATTTTAACCAATCTGCACTTACATCGGAAAGGTAGATTTTGTTCCCGGATTTATCAAACACTTCAATAAAAATATCGTACATTCTGCCCGTTTCAAGAACCCAGCTTTCTCCTGGATGAATTTTAAAACCTAAATATGGAGATAAAAAACCAAAAATGTCAGCCAAATCTTGTAACAAAGAAATGAAATTTGTGTGAAAGGAGGAAGACAGACCGAGGTAGCCTGGCTCAACAACGTAGAGCGTGCTGTTGGGTAGGCGAGACACTCCCTGCATTCGAAGGCCTTTATCGAAGCCATTAAGGTAATTATATTCATGAATGACAGTGACAGCTGTGAAATGTATAATTTTAAATAAATGATGCAATGGTAGAAAACTAGAGATGCAATGATCATGCTATTTTTGGCCAATTTTTTAAGATCCAACCTCTTGCGATTGATTGGTACATCTTGATAGAAAACCGTTCATTAAGCCACTGCAACAACTTAAACTGCAGGCGCATTTCATGAGAAGGATACTCTTGTGATCCAACACCACATTGATGTGCCCCAGCTGAACTCCGGTAACTTTGGATGTACTTTGATGAAGAGAAGCCACACTGACATCTGGGTTTCCATTGGGACCAACCACACTGTTCTGAAGGTGTAGTTCATACTGATCACACGGCATAGAGAGCTCTGGATAAACAAAAAGAAAGACATATCAGTCTGTAGAGTCTCTGCACAAAAAAGGGATTTCAAGCAAAAAAAAAGAAAAATAACAGCCACTCCCACTCATCTGTGACAGCATTACATTTGGTTTTCACTTTCAACTAGGCTTTAACAACATACCCTAAATAGGTACACCAAAAACCAAAAACTGTACAGCATTATCAGATGAAAGATAAAAGCCTAAAGATTCACACCTGTGATGGTGCCTTGTCTTATCTTGAGGACTCTGTATCTGATGGACGTTCCTGCCAGTAAGTAGACATCATGTGCAGGGCTCAACAGGATGTTCTCTAAAATCAGTAGTCGCACTTCAGCAGCACCCACATCCTGTGGCATGAATACCATGGTTACACAACAACAAAGCTTTAGCAACCCGCCTCAATAAACCAAATGAAACGGTTGCAGGTTTCAAAGGTGTGCAAAAATTAAAATAAAATTATCTAAATATATATGACAATCAAATTACATTCAACAATCAGTTTTAAACACTTTCTCGTGGAAGGGTAGAAATGAACTTCACCTCTTTCTTTTTTCAGTTTCTTTAATGTTTTAAAGCTAAGCCAACTGAAGCAACAAAAAGTCAGCTACAAATGATCTGACAAGCAGGGAGTACAGGTTTACAGGAGTACATTTTACTATTTTTAAGAGTGCATCTGAGTCTATCACACAGAGGGACCAGTTCTAACAGAACAGCACCGATCAGGCTCTTCCTGGCTCATACCGATTTCCATTTTTTCTTTTGCTGACCTGCTGATTTTGACAAATTCTTATTTCCTTTTTTTTTTTTGATGATAAACATTAAAAAAGTTGTACAGCTTGTCTGGTAGAGGTACAGTTCTGTTTACATTAGAAAATAAAAATTACAAAATCATCTCTTATGCCCATATTACAAAGCATACAAACTGAACTTGAGCATTTGATCTGCCAATCACCAATCAGAGACAATCAAGGAAAACATGGGCTTTGATTGGTGCATGTCTACTAAAAAAATCCCGATCCTAATACCTAGTAAAACAATTTATGTGCCAAAGTATTAATAATACCGATTACCTTATAAAGAGACTCTTGTATTTTTGCCTTTAACTTAGCATGTCCCGTTTTCAGTCCTGACACTAGAATAATGTCGCCTTGTTTCCCCACACGCTCCATTTCAGATATGTATCCAGGAGGAGTGTACGTGGACTCTGAGAATTTAAGCACCCTTAAAGTAAGAGAGAATAAAATAAAGTAACAAAGCCTTTTGCATTTGATTTTAAAAATAGCTCATTTGTACAATTAAAATGCAAAATGTTACAACAGAAACATGATGGTCATTGTATAAATTGCCTATGGGCACATTTGGTGGTCTGTACAGCAGATTATTTACAGGGAATGAGTTGAGAATTAATAAAAAAAGAGATTACCGTAATGAATTGTAAGAATCTGTGAATCCGTTCACATCTACATCTTTCACCAAGGTCCAGTCAAACACCAGACCTGCAAGGGTGGAGAAAGTGTTTCCTGCAAAAAGAAAAAAATAACTTTGTATTGGAACCTGTTTTTTTAAAGCAACTGTAAACAGAGATAGGCAAGACTTGATTAAGAACTGGGAATATTTACAAAACAGCTTTTAAATTGCACTGCTGGCCCAGGGGTCCCTACGCTTGCGTTTATAATAAATTAAAAATCATTTTGTCCGAAGGCGACCAGCAGTCAGATTAGTTAAAACAAAACCAGGAGGGATTTCATTAAACAGTGCATTGCAATCTTTAGCAATCTACTCTGTTTGAAGGGTCTGGAATGGTACGCCAAAGCAAACAGAGCACCACACCCTAGAGCCATCATCAGAAAGTATCAGGCTGTAGCTACAGCTCATTAAACTAAGTGTGGCTGTCCAAAATGGAACAAGTCACACAGAACAAACAGCTACCTCACTGTGGGAAGAAAGAGCTGCCTAGAGCCAGCTCACTCTAAAGAGCTCTCAAAGCAACAAATAAACAGCATGGCGCTAGATCCTTGTTATTGGACAGCTGAGTTATTCCATCATTTTTTTAGATTACCCCTTACTCGCTCCAGAAGGGGTGTTTACTTATTTATAACCCATTAGCCTTTAATTAGAAGGTTGATATACTGCACTAAGTAAGCTTATCACCTTCAGAATCCAGTGCATGAATTTGGAGCGCCAGCGGAGAGTCCTCGAGATGCAACTCTCTCGTGGTAGAGACTATCTGGATCTCACTGATGATGTCAACGATAGCGTCACAGCGAAGTACCTGTCCACTGACTGCAAACAGATGGGTGAAAAAAGGTGTGATCAATGAAGCGGACTTTATCACAGATATGTGCAAAGGACTAGTAGGAAGTTATGGCTTTAGAGCTTCCTGTAGTCATTGGCGGAACCCTATTTGCTTATCACCGTATTCAAACGTTGCGGCTATTCTGGTCAGCTACATGGGTTTTGTGGGACAGATAACATTGGAAAATATGATACAGCTGGGTAACATTCAGTTAGTTACTTTGATTTGTTTCACAGAGTTGCTGAAGGAGTGCGTGGCAGCACATGGCATTACAGCAGCAAAAGATGAATTTAAAAAAACAAACCTACATTTTTATAAAGAAAGTATATTAGATGTTCTGCCCTGCTTTCTATATTAAAACAAATATTTCTAACAGTGGTGTTTTAACCCCACTACGACCTAAAGCAACAAAGTCCTATTTAGCTCTGACTGGGTTAAAGCTCTTTATTTAATTTAACACCAGCCTGGGTGCTATGGCAAATACTACATTCATTGGGCTTTTAAATTATAACTTCATTTGACTTTTTGATAAACTATCTTGAGAGAAAAGTTTACTTAAACACCAAACTAACTCAGCTGCAGAGAAATTGAAAAAAAAAAAAGGCCACCAGAGTAAGAACATTTTCTTAAAATTGAATCAATATTAAAGAACTGGGCTAAAACACTCCATTTGTTTTATAGAATATATGGAACAACATGATAGAGTAAATCCAATCCAAAAAAATAATAGCAAAAGGAATCTAAACCCTGCTTACATTGATACACTGTGAATTAAAATGGCATTGTTGTATTTACCAACATCTTCAGCTAAAATGATGCTGGTCAGCCTGGAGGGCTGGGTGGACAGAGCCTGCAGGACAGCCTTCCGAGAGCAGTCTCTGCCCGAATCTTCTTCCACAGGCTGGATGCTTGCGACCTCGGGTCTGGTGGAAGACCTGGAAAACAAAGACCATCAAAATGTTCTGTCTTTATATGACGCTTTTATGTGATTTTAGTGCTTTTATCTGGGTTTTAAATGTGTTTGTGTAATTATGGGGGGATGCTTGTGTCAAAGTGTTGTCTTTGGTGTGTGTGTGGAATAACAATTAAGTTTATTTTAGTAAATACAAACTGTACTTGTTTTGTTTAGGAATTTTGTATCTCTGTGACTTTTGTTTTAACATCTCTGAATAAATTCCAATAATAACAGTAAACACAGTGATATTACCGATTAATATTGAGATGACAATGTGAATTGAGATCCCACAGTTACCACACCAAACTCTGTCTTTACAGTCATTATGACAGCTTTAGCATTTCAGTCAATAAGCTCTACATCAGGTAAGGCATAAGGGACGGTAAAAGTCCATCCAGCTGGCTAAATACACTGAACAAAGAGATAAACGCAACATTTTTCTCATTGCTCCCATTTTTCAGTAGCTGAACCTAAAGATCTAAGACTGTTATTTTGTACACAAAAGGTCTATTTCTCTCAAATATTGTTCCCAAATCTGTCTAAATCTGTGTTGGTGAGCCCTTCTCCTCTGCCAAGATAATCCATTAACCTCACAGGTGTGTCTTATCAAGATGCAAATTAGACAGCATGATTATTACACAGTGTGCCTTTGGCCGGCCACAATAATGGATTATCTCAGCGAAGGGGAAGTGATCACCAACGCAGATTTAGACAGATTTTTTTAAAAATATTTAAGAGAAAAAGGCCTTTTGTTTACATAGAAAAAAGTCTTAGATCTTTGGGTTCAGTTAATGCAAAATGGGAGCAACAACAAAAGTGTTGTGTTTATACTTTGGTTCAGTGTATTTCATTAGCAGAGTTCAAATGCATGCAACATGAAATATAATGGCTTACCAACCCTAGCATCCAAGTAATAACATGCAAAGACGATTGTGACTCGTTAAACTGTGCACCCCTTATTTTCACTGTCCATAAAATGTTTGTTATTATCTCATTTCATAACATTCTCAAAATCAGTGACGAACTTTACCTAAGTGGAAAACAAAACTAGCATAATGCTTTTGCATTATTTATGATTACCCAGATGAGGCAGGCCTGAACGGACAGATCAATTTCTGCCCTTTTCAGTGATGCCACTCATTTAGGTATTACTGTATTTTCTTGCCAAATACCTGCGTGAAAATTGCATTAAAATTAGAGATGCACATGTAAAAACAGCCAATCCGCTCAAATCAGTAATATACAGGTCAGAAACTAAAACAATAATTAGATAAATACCACCATATTCAGTCTTACAAACAAACCAACCAACTTCATGCACTTCTTTTAAGTTCAATAAAAACCAGACAAAGGTTAGGGACATATGATGCATAAATGTGGGTACTCTTGTAACCCCTTTATTTTATGAGGAATTCAAAACTACTGCCTTGCTTAAATACACTGCAGCAATTTCACTGCTACGTTAATCTGAAATGATTGAAAGAAAATTTAAATTTAGGGTATCTGCATGTTTCAGTGAGTAAAAGACTATTAAGACCTTTTAAGAACCTCATGATTAAAACTTAGACCTACACGAATAACAATAAAATAGATTAGGCAAGTTAATAATTTAATAATTATGTGTAATATTGGATATCATAGCAAAATCCTTAGATTTTAATTCAGTTTTTTAACATGTATGCTTTTTAAATCATATTTTAATGATTCAGAGTGTAACTGGCACTTTGTTTTATCTGTTGGCCTTACTCAGCAAATTCTCCATCTCAGTTATAGATGAGGTGATTGGCTGTAGTACAAGCAACATGAAGTTATCAAATACAAAGTAAAATAACTGTTTATGACTTTAACATGAATGAATACAGGGTTTCATTTGATTTACATATTTATTTATTCAAATGTATATTGACATTTATAAATATGTATAGATTTATAAATTACTACATGTAATTTGGGAACTACGATGAAAATTTGGATGCAATAAAATCTTTTGAATGTAATGTTTAATGACTTTTTGAGACGCTGCAAAAAACTTTAAAATTGGCATCGGCTCAGAAAAGCGTGATCGGTCCATCCCTGGTCAATATCTCATTAACAACAACAACAACTACCCTGCTAACATGCATAGATTGTGTTTGTAGACGAGAGAGCAGCCACTCAAAAATCACAACATACATTTAAACATACATTTAAATTGAAAACTTGACAGAACGGTACTCCATTCTGGAAAAAAAAAAAAAAAAAAACTGCAACATTACTTAAAGAAAAAATAAACAGAAGGTCTAAGTGTCAATAATGCGTTCCCTGTAATCTTGTAGCAAACTACTGGACTGTACAGTATAACAGAGACCATGTGGCTTCCTTCACCGGCTCTGAGGTAATACGACACCTTCAAGCCCCACAAGGCGGGCCCCCCGTCCAGCCTTCAGTTTTACTCACCATCTGTAGCAGCCTTCAGTCGTCTCCAGTGTGAAGTTAATTCTTGTGCTCCTCGCAAGTGGAAGCAACACTTTGGGAATATTTAGCTTCGACGAACCGTAAACCCGGGTGACGGTTATAAAAAATAACAATAATAATTTTACCACACTCATTTCCGACTCCGGAGATTTGTTAAGAGCCCAAGCAAGGGTCGAATGAATGGGACACTACGTCTATTTACCAGCTTAACTTTCTTTGTCTCATTAAGTTCAATATTGCATAAACCGGAGCAGTAAAACAGACGTTTCTGTGAGTTAGCATAGCCAGCAGTTAAGCTAATGCTCCACTCAAATGCACGCCGTCTTCCTGTCCACTTTCACTTTTGACATATTAGTTAACACACTGCCGCCACATGATCATGTTAAAAATAAGAGTTTCAACTCCTCCGGCACCGTTATCCCGCTCCTTCGTTGTTTTTATACTCGAAAAATAAATCGGAACTTGAGCGATTATAATTTGAAATACGCTACTACAGAATAACACAACCGGATGGCAAACAATAGCGTAAAACTTGCGTGTTTCGTACAATACCCGCCATTAGCAACAATTGGACTTCCAGTGAGCATGCCGGGAGTGAGGTGACGTCACATGGCAGGGGGCGGGCACAGTTTTTCTTAAAGATACAGTAAGAACAAAATTATACCACTACAGACCAAACGTTTGGACACACCTTCTCATTCAAAGAGTTGTCTTTATTTTCATGACTATGAATATTGTAGCTTCACACTGAAGGCATCAAAACTATGAATTAACACATGTGGAATTATATACTGAACAAAAAAGTGTGAAACAGCTGAAAATATGTCTTATATTCTAGGTTCTTCAAAGTAGCCACCTTTTGCTTTGATTACTGCTCCGCACACTCTTGGCATTCTGTTGATGAGCTTCAAGAGGTAGTCACCTGAAATGGTTTTCACTTAACAGGTGTGCCCTGTCAGGTTTAATAAGTTGGATTTCAAGCCTTATCAATGGGGTTGGGACCATCAGTTGTGTTGTGCAGGAGGTGGATACAGTATACAGCTGATAGTCCTACTGAATAGACTGTTAGAATTTGTATTATGGCAAGAAAAAAGCAGCTAAGTAAAGAAAAACGAGTGGCCATCATTACTTTAAGAAATGATGGCCAGTCAGTCCGAACAATTGGGAAAACTTTGAAAGTGTCCCCAAGTCCAAAAACCATCAAGTTCTACAAAGAAACTGGCTCACATGAGGACCGCCTCAGGAAAGGAAGACCAAGAGTCACCTCTGCTGCAGAAGATAAGTTCATCCGAGTCACCAGCCTCAGAAATCGCAGGTTAACAGCAGCTCAGATTAGAGAACAGGTCATTGCCACACAGAGTTCTAGCAGCAGACACATCTCTAGAACAACTGTTAAGAGGAGACTGTGTGAATCAGGCCTTCATGGTAAAATAGCTGCTAGGAAACCACTGCTGAGGACAGGCAACAAGCAGAAGAGACTTGTTTGGGCTAAAGAACACAAGGAATGGACATTAGACCAGTGGAAATCTGTGCTTTGGTCTGATGAGTCCAAGTTTGAGATCTTTGGTTCCAACCACCGTGTCTTTGTGCGGCGCAGAAGAGGTGATAGGATGGACTCTACATGCCTGGTTCCCACCGTGAAGCATGGAGGAGGAGGTGTGATGGTGTGGGGGTGCTTTGCTGGTGACACTGTTGGGGATTTATTCAAAGTTGAAGGTATACTGAACCAGCATGGCTACCACAGCATATTGCAGCAGCATGCTATTCCATCCGGTTTGCGTTTAGTTGGACCATCATTTATTTTTCAGCAGGACAATGACCCCAAACACACCTCTAGGCTGTGTAAGGGCTATTTGACCAAGAAGGAGAGTGATGGGGTGCTGCGCCAGATGACCTGGACTCCACAGACACCGGACCATAATTCATAGTTTTGATGCCTTCAGTGTGAAGCTACAATATTCATAGTCATGAAAATAAAGAAAACTCTTTGAATTAGAAGGTGTGTCCAAACTTTTGGTCTGTACTGTATATAGTAGTACATAGTGGAAAGCTCTTTTGGTTGAAAGCTGAAAATTGATATCTGATGGTTTAAGTGTTTTTAAGTTAAGAAGCCATACAGTATTTGTTGCTGCTTCTCAAACATCACTGGAAAAATTATATCTACTGCATGATTAGTCTGCTGATGGTGAGGTCAGGTTAACCCTACTAGTTAAAGAGTAGGGCATTTGCGTCTTGGAGAGGCAACAAGTACCCTGGTTCGAATCCCACTGCCTGCCACTCTGGGTCCCTGAGCAAGACCTTTAGTCCCTGATAGCTCCCCAGGCATTCAGGGGCTCCCCTGGAATCACCAGGACCCTTTGTGGAGCTGGGGAGCCGTCAAAATGAACGATTGGGGGAGAAGGCCCTTAGTAAGGGAGGTGACCAAGCCCTTGGTTTCTCTGTAGAAAGAGAACCTTCCAGAAGCACGATCATCTCTGCTGCAATCCACCAATCAGGCCTGTATGGTAGAGTGGCCAGACAGAGCCACTGCTTAACAAAATGCAAATGGAAGCCAATCTGGAGTTTGCCAAAGGGCATCTGAAGGATTCTCAGACCCTGAAAAAAAAAATAATTGTCTGATGAGAAAAAGACTGAACTCTTTGATGAGAATGCCAGGCGTCATGTTTGGAGGAAACCAGGCACCGCTCGTCACCAGGCCAATACCATCCCAAAAGTGAAGCATCATGTGTGGCAACATAATGCTAGGGATGTTTTTCAGCTGCAGGAACTAACAGACCAGTCAGGATAGAGGCAAAGATTAATGCAGCAATGTAAAGAGACATCCTGGATATAAACCTGCTGCTGAGCGCTCTTGACCTCAGACTGGGGTGACGGTTCGTATTTCAGCAGGACAATGACCCAAAGCACACAGCCAAGAGTGGTTTCAGAACCACTGTGTGAATGTCCTGGAGTGGCCAAGCCAGAGTTCAGATTTGAATCCAATTGAACATTTCTGGAGAGATCTGAAAATGGCTGTGCACACACATCTCTCATCCAACTTGATGGAGCTTGAGATGTACTGCAAAGAAGAAAGGGTGAAACTGCCTAAAGATAGGTGTGATAAGGTTGTGGCATCATATTCTAAAAGACTTGAGACTGTAACTGCTGTTTATTTACTAGCTTATTTGTTAGATTTTTGTATGTTATTTGGAAGATTTTGTGTTGTTAGTTTATCAAGTTTATTCATAGTAGTAGTATTTGTAGTAGTAGTCTTGAAAGCAATATGAATCTGACTTTTTACCATTCTCATTTCATAAAAACTAAATTTAAAAACCTAATTTTATTGCACATCAAATTAATCAAATCACATCAAATTAATAAGCTTTGCCCTGAAAAAAAACAAAAAAAAACTTTAATTTAAATCACATCCATCTAATTTCTTACTCTTATTCGTCATCTTCCGCTTTATCCCAAGGGATTCCCAGGGCAGCCGAGAGACATAGTCCCTCCAGCGTGTTCTGGGCTATTCCCTGTGCCTCTTCCCAGTAGGAGGTGCCAGGAACACCTCCTGAGGGAAGCATCTGATCCCACATATAAGAAGCTGTACAAGAATACATTTTTTTTGCACAAGGTATTACAATACATTACAGTAATTAACAGAGGTGAAGATACTGTTCTTTGTAACCATAAGTCTAGCATTTGCACAATTACAGCTGTCTTTTGCACTGAAGATATAACGTTCTTGTTTGGATCGGACCAAAGTGCAGATAAGAGCTTGGCAGCCGCATGATGAGAGGAAGACTATTCTTTTAATTAAAAGGTCTCCAAAATGTAACATAATCCAACAAGTACAAACATGAGTCAAGCCAAAAACTTACATGTGTACATAGTTCTGTAACGTAGCAAAACTGAGCATAAACAAGGGTAGTGAACGAGGAATAGTGACGGAGGAACCAGCAGGGAACAAAGAACACAGACCAACTAATATACAGGGAGAAAACAAAGGCAGGTAATCACAGGAACTAAGAACAGGTGTGGTAAGGAGACATGGAGGCATAAGGGACAGGTGGAACTAATTAACAATAAAGGAAACCATAGACCTAAGAACAGTTAATACAAAAACCCAAACCAAGTCCAAGGATGTCGCGGCGACAGAGATGCAGGCGTCTAGGAGACCGGCGGCGACAGCGATGCAGGCGTCTAGGAGACCGGCGGCGACAGCGATGCAGGCGTCTAGGAGACCGGCGGCGACAGCGATGCAGGCGTCTAGGAGACCGGCGGCGACAGCGATGCAGGCGTCTAGGAGACCGGCGGCGACAGCGATGCAGGCGTCTAGGAGACCGGCGGCGACAGCGATGCAGGCGTCTAGGAGACCGGCGGCGACAGCGATGCAGGCGTCTAGGAGGCCCACAAAGCCAGGAGCTCTGCAACGTGGAAGCAGGTGCCTCGGAGGTCTGTGGCAAAGCCAGAACCGCAGCGAAGACTTAGGCCCAGGCAGGGCCCGCAGAGGCCTGGGCCTGGCATCAGTCTGGCCAGGAGCACAGTAGGTCAGCTCGGGAGCACAGTCAATGGGTCCTGGAGCCAAGATCTGAGGCGGTCCGTCCTCGGACCCCTCAGGAAACTCAGGAACTAGGATGAGAGGCGGCTCTCCATTGAACCCCTCTCTGGACTCTGGGTCCTGTAGCCTGGCAGCAGGCTGTGAGTCCAGAGGCTTGACGGCAGAGGCTCATAATCCTTGGAGCTCTGTGCTGCTCTAACGGCCACAAGAAGAGGGTCGAAAGGACCTCCAGCAGAAAGAGCTGGAGCGTTGAGCCATCCCTCCGCAATGAATTTGGCCTGTAGAACAGAGTGCACCAGATTCAGATCCTCTGGATGATCCATTAGATGAAGCACAAAATCACAGCAACGTCCCTTCATTAAATCCTTCTTCATTTTCTCCAGTCTGGCTTGAACCCAATTCAGGGCTGGAGGCTGCACCGGCGACTGGTGACCTGCAGAGGGCGCTGGGTGACCACCCACCAACTCCGGGGAAAGCAGTTGCGAGGAGGCCATGGCGGATGGACCCTCCGTAGAAGGGTTGGAGGCGCCCATCCGAACCTCCCCAATGGCGACTGTTCCGCGGCGACGACGTCGTCCAGGGCGGGAGCCGAAACCAGCGGGGAATTCGGCCGCAGCAGGTGCCGCTTCAGACGAGGATGGCTCCGGCGAAGCAGCTGTGAGCAGGTTGAGCTCGGCCGGAGCTGCTGCAGCTGGGGTGGAGCGCTTGCGGCGAAAGCGACGTCGCCTGGAGGAGGAACAAGCTGGAGAGGTATGATTCCGATCCGGTAATATATCCATGGGGACCCGGTCAGATACACCGAGACACTCCATCTCCTCCAGCAACAAAGGCGAAGGTAAAATCTCAACCCCCTCTCCATACATAGCTTGTAGCGTCTCCTGTTGCTGCTTTATCCACATCTTAAGTTCTTCAGCTCTGTCTGCTTGGTCCTGTTTATGGCTGGTTCCTAATATCACGTTCTTGGTTTGGATCGGACCAAAGTGCAGATAAGAGCATGGCAGCCACATGATGAGAGGAAGACTTTTCTTTAATTAAAGGTCTCCAAAACGTAACATAATCCAACAAGTACAAACATGAGTCGAGCCAAACTTACATGTGTACATAGTTCTGTAACGTAGCAAAACTGAGCATAAACAAGGGTAGTGAACGAGGAATAGTGACGGAGGAACCAGCAGGGAACAAAGAACACAGACCAACTAAAATACAGGGAGAAAACAAAGGCAGGTAATCACAGGAACTAAGAACAGGTGTGGTAAGGAGACATGGAGGCATAAGGGACAGGTGGAACTAATTAACAATAAAGGAAACCATAGACCTAAGAACAGTTAATACAAAAACACAAACCAAGTCCAAGGATGTCATACCATGACAGAAGAAATACATGTCTGTTCTTTTAGTACAGGTTGACGGAGCTGCCGAGATAATTTTTTAAATAGAAGATGTTAAATACTCAATCAATTAATCCATTTTATGCACCTAATTAATCCTGCTTAGGGTCACATCTCAGCAGAGATGAGAGGTAGGTTATACCACGGACAGGTTGCTAGTTCATTGCACGACCTGCAAAAATAAATGTAGCTCTAAATCAGGCTTAAGGACTGAGTAAGACAGACATCAAGATCATCTGGGAGCCATTTATTCCTGTACTTATCTTTTTGATTGAGTCTCAGATGACAGTTCTGATCTCCAGCCATCAGTGAAACCATGTAACACACAGCTTTTCACCCATAGGTGTCACTCCCAGCCACCTATCACATAAACAGCGGGAGGAGGAAGGTCACTTTCATGGCACCAGTGTGATTCAGGTGAAGTAGAATAAAAAAAAAAAAATTATTGGCTTGCAACTAGACAGACTGCATGAAATCAGTTTTATTTAGAGCAGAAAAAAATTAAAAATATGAAACAATCCAAAATCGTATTTTCCCTCTGCTTTGAGATCCTCTTCTGGCATTACAATTGGTTCTAACATGACATACCAATATTTGACACAGTTTCAATCCAGTTGGCAGGATTATTACTTATCCATCCTCTCATCTGTTTTGAAGTTTCACAGCCATGCTCCTCCTGGATCCAGCCTCCTTTACACACAAAGAGATGCACAACTTGATTAGCAACTACACTGTTCTTACATGTTTTGCATAATGCTGTTTTGTGCCAAAGGTGACATATTGTTTGAGTCAGAGGATGTTGTGTATAGATGCAGCTATAGTGATCTATATGTGATACAGTGCAAACTCTATATTCACACATCAGAAAAAGCTTTTCCAAGCAGTTTTGGGATTTGGATCTGTCAGGACAGTGACTCTAGGAAGAACTGAAACTAGAGAAACAATTGAGGCTTTCATTTATTTTCACCGCCCTGAGCTGCGCAGGCTTCAGCCCTGCATTAATTTTCACCTTTGTACCCTTTCCACAAGCAGCTAGTATGCAATTGAAGCAAGAAGTGGATGATGTAATGTCTGTTAACATGAAAAACAATGCCTGAATGTCACGCTCCTCGACTCTTCAGCTGCGGCATCAAAATGCAATTCTAGAAAGTGCATGATTGAACATGTTCCAAGGAAAATGTGTTTATGATGTTTTTCATGACTTTGGGACCATGAATAAATCTTCATGGGATTCCTGCCAGCAGAAGCCAATTTAAAAGAGGAAGTTTTCCAAAGTTTGATTTGGTAATATTTTCTTAAACCTATCAGTTTTTTCACATTATGGGGAAAGAACATGACTGATTCTTGTAAATTTCTTGAGTAATATTGCTTAATGTTTGACCTTTTAGATTCATTTTGTTCTTTATTGTTATAATTTCAACCAACCTAAAACCTGAATATTTCTTGGACTTTCTTTAATGCCCCAGGAGACCATATGTGTCACAAATACTTTCCTGCATCCAGAGTCACTGCATCTGTTTTGGTATCCTATCTTCTCATCTGGCATGCATCAGCAGTCACATTCTTCCTCCAGGACAGTTTTTTCTGGCCACCATACTCCACTCATTCCAGACAAGTGCTGCAGGCCACTGCACTTACTTCACAATTTACACAATGGCAATGTGTTCAGCTGCTGCTCTACTTTCAGCAGTAATGTAATAATTTTGAGAAGGGTCACTAATTCAAATAGTTTGCAAAGTACCCAGCTTAAATGTTCTCTGGGTGTGGGGCACAGGAAAGAATTGCTGTAAGTAGGCATAATAAGAGTGGCTACTACTATCCTGTGAAATCAGCATTTGCCTGCGGGAGCTATTATGTGTGTTCCAAGAAATATGAAAGAGGGCATGAAGGTGGGACTGGCTCAAATTATTACCCTTGTGCAATTCTTTGATAAGATATCCAAAGGGCCCCAACTTCTCAATTTCCTCTGCGGGGTGATGTGTTTATGAAAAATGCTGAAAAGAAAAAAATCTTCTTCGGAAAGTTTCCTTCAAGAAGTGAAATATTTTTTCTCCTGCATGTGAACATAATGCATAAAATACAGAGCAAAAAAGGCCAAGTCATTCAAGGCTTGAGTATCACAGTACTCTGGACAAGTATTTCCCCCTTACAGATTTCTTCCAATGTCACAATTCAGTTGCACCTAAATATTTTAGATCATCAAACAAATTCGAATATCAGACAAAGATAACCTGAGTACATGCAACATCCAGATTTCTTTCTGTGGGCAAAACTTACTTCAGTATCACTCTCCCCACTTTACTGTCATACATGAAAACTCAGGAAATCTCTTAAATAGAACCTGTTGGGCATGAAGTAGCTAAAAAGATCTCAAATCAACATGCCATGCCATGATCTAAAGAAATTCAAGAACAGATGAGAAACAAGAATATTGAAATCTATCAGTTAGGAAAGGGTTGCAGAGCCATTTCCAAAGTTTGGGACTCCAATGAACAACAATTAGAGCCATTATTCACAAATGAAAAACAATTATTCCAGAAGCAAAACAGTTCATCTAGGAGATCACAATATAACCTAGAACAACTTACTGCAGGCTTTATATGTTATGAAAGAACCATGATTTCGGATCTCTAGCACAAGATCTTGAAGGAGAATGTCGAGCCATCAGTTTAAGCGTAGGCATGTTTGTGTTATGCATCATAACAACAATTTGAAGCACACCAGTCGACCTGGAAAAATGTTTTGGAGCAGCGTAGTCAAAGTCTGGACTTAAGTCCATTTGAGATTCTGCAGTATTACCTTAAACAGGCTGTTAATGTTCAAAAAACCCAATTCTGTACAGAAAAGTTAGCCGAAATTCTTCAGCATTGATGCAAAAGACTCATTACTAGTTATTGCAAACACTTCATGCCAATTGTTGCCTCCAAGGGTGGCACAACCAGTTAATAACTGGTTATTGGGGTGGCTGTGGCTCAGGTGGTAGGAGCTCGTCCTGTAATCGGTGGGTTGCCAATGGATTGCTGGTGGGTTGTGTGCTTGGGCAAGACATTTCAACCGACTTGCCTGGTGATGGTCGTCAGAGTGCTCGGTGATGGCTGTATATGACAGCCTCACTTCTGTCAGCTGTGCCCCAGGGCAGCTGTGGCTACATAGTAGCTCACCACTGTCAGTGTGTGGATGAATTGATGAATTACTGATTGTAGTGTAAAGCGCTTTGGGGTCTCTAGCGACATGGTAAAGCGCTATACAAGTTCAGGTCATTTACCATTTTTACCATTAAGTTTAGGGAGTGTTTACTTTTTCCAATAGAGCCAAGTTGGTTTGGACAGTTTTTTTCCTTCACTAAATAAAACCTGAACATTTGAAAACTTTTGTGTTTACTACGGTTTTTCTGATATTAAAATTAGTTTGATGAGTTAAAGTTTTATAATAAAAAAAAAGTGCATGTGAAGCAAATAATTTCACACCACTATAGATCATTTTACATAATCTAAGGCATTGTAACCACTTTTGATGGCTTGTTTAAAGGGATCCTGTTTGAACTACATTGAATTTTTATTTTAGTGTGACACTTGGGATATCTTGTCACAAATGTGCTTCTACAAGATGTTGAATTGTGTATCTACAGTGCCTTGCAAAAGTGTTCACATGCTTTGAACTTTTCTACATTTAGTCACATTACATCCACAAATTTCAATGCATTTCATTGGGATCTTATCTGATAGACCAACACAGTAGTTCATAACTGTGAAGTGGAAAGAAAGTGTCCTCATTAGTAAATATTTCACTTGCACATTAATGGAGGTGTTCTGTGAAGGCCTAAAAGGTTTGTAAGAGAACATTAGTGAACAAAAAGCATCATAAAGACCAGGAAACACAACAGACAGGTAAGAAACAAAGTTGTGCATCTTAAAGGAGGGTTATGTTATAAAGCAGAATCACAAGATTTAAGTGTGTCACAGTGCACTGTTTAATCCATCATTCACAATTTGAGTATAGCATAACAGCAAGCTAACAAGAAATGGCCATCCACCGAAACTGACTGGCCAGGCAGGAAGACCATTAATCAGAGAAGCAGGCAGATGGCTAAAGTTAACTCAAGAGGAGCTGCCAAGACCCACAGCTTAATTTAAAGAATGGCCAGAAAAAACAAATGGAAGGGACACAGCAAATACGTGGTAGAAAGTACTCAGGTCAGGGGAGACCAAAAGTAAACTTTCTGGCCAACACACAGACCACAATGGGTGGAGAAAAACTAACACTGCTCATCTCCCTGAACACACTCCTTGTTGTGAGACATGGTGGTGGCAGCATCATGCTGTGGGAATGCTCTTCTTCAGCAAGGAAGCAATGAATGGAATTAAATACAGGGCCAAAAAAAAGTCCGTTGGAGGCGTCAAAGGATTTGGCAAGATTTAAAAATTAATATTTAGCCAGTGTGACAGAGCATAAACTCCTACTAAATGTGCAAAGATTTCAGACTCTATATGTGCAAAGCTGGTAGAGATATGCCCCAAAAGACTTGCAACAGGAGATCCACCAAATGTACAAAAGGACTGTGGTGTGTAGAAATACACACCACACTTTTCAGATCATTATTGGTAAAAAACAGTTAATATTAATCATAATCACAGTTACACACTCCTTTGGTTGGTCTATCACATAAAATCCAAAACAAAAAGAGCATTGAAGTTTGTGGTTTTAACCTGACAAAACCTAACCACTTACTTTTCAATAATGATCTCACACTACATCTTAAAATATTGAATGAATATTTATCTCAGTAATGGAACAGAATTCTGTAAACTGTAGTCAAGCAAAAAGCTGCTGCACTGTCAAATGGCACCTATCAGCACACTATGCTATTCACCAAACCCCTGAAGAGACTCTACAGGGTGCAGGTGGGAAGTTGCTTTCACCGTGTTACATTTGGGTCTTAATTGCCCTAGGTGCAGCCTCCTGCTGCGCTTCAGTATTCTACCTCTGTCGGTTAACATTAAAGAGTTCCTCCCTCTCTTCAACTCATGTAAAATGGACCCACAGCAGTGGAATGAGGGGAGACTACTTCTTCATTTAGAGTGTTTACAACATTTACTGGCGATCAGCCACATGCAAGGTTGGTTCGTTGAGAAGGTTGATTAACAAATCATCTGGCTCGTTGTGTTTGTAATTACTTATTTTGGGGATTCTGGTACAAATCTTAAACTTTATTCTCATGATTAGATTAAGAACGTTTCTTGGCATGGGGCGGCCCTGGCTGAGTCACTCTTGTCTTACAGAAGACCACATTACATACTACCTCTGTGAAAACACAATCCAATCCACCTGTTTAAACAAAGAAAGAGAAGCAGGACTTTGTATCACACAATTGACAGATAATATTAATGGCTGCTGCGTTCGGAGGTTCATGCAAACACTGATGTCACAGGCATTAGTTTTACTGAAAACCTAGCAGAACATTAGGATATAATATCATCTGAGAAGCTAAGACAGATAGGCTTCACGTTGCTTTAAGAAAAAGTAATAAACACAGTCTATTACATTTTAAATTAATGGAAAACACACATTAAGTGTAAGTAGAGGTTAGGGTAGAAGTCAGTGGGCTTTAGCTATTATAATTGGTGCAAGACACTATTCAAACATGCATGAATGAGAAATTACAACAGGATGAGGTGCAATTAGCTCTGCCACATCCCTGTGTGTCAGATGACATTATCTCACATACTGAGAGCCTTCACAGCACTGGACGCTTTTAGTCCCAGACGTGTTACCGGGATCAACTAGGTTGGCTGCAACCATGAGGACAACCTTACATGTTCTCAGTTGTGATTTATTTCATGTAGATACTGATGACAGAGTGGAATTTATATTAGAAACATGCTGTTGTTGAAATGGCACAAGGAGTAATTAATTTCTGAAGAGCTCGTTGCCAGCACATTCCAGGGTATTTCAACAGACTAATAATGGCAGGTGGTCTCATGAAATGTGTGTGTTGCAATTAATGTTACAATGTTTCAATGCACACAATCTAAACACTTAAAATTTACCCCAGGAATACATAAGGTACCCATCTATCTTTCTGTGTATAACTAGATTTAATATTTGCCAAAGTGCCTACATATTGTTGACCTATCTTACATTTTGTCACATTACAACCATAATATTCTGTGGAATTCAGTTAGATTTCATGTGATAGACCAACACAAATTAGCACATAATTGAGGTGAAAAGAAAATTATATAGTTGTCTTTTTATTTTTTATTTTACAAATAATCTTCTAAGTATGCTGTACATCTGTCTTAAGCCCTCTTTACTCAGAAATGAAATGAAATTGCCTTTAGAAGTCACCTAATAAGTAAATAAAGTCCACTTTTGTGGAATCTAATCCAGCTGTTCTATAAAGGCCTCAAAGGTTTGTTACATAACCTCAGCTAACAAACGGCATCATGAAGACCAAGGAACACATCAGTCAGATGAGGGACAACGTTCTGCTGCTGTGCCCCCATTTGAGTTAAGCAACTGAAGAAAACTAATAATAGGGGCATTGACTCGTCTCCGTCATTGATCATCCAAGGGTGACCCCTGAGACAAAGAGGCACCTGGACCCATATGTTGCCCTTTGAGCCTTCATGATCACGCTATTCAGCCACGGAGGACGTCTTTGTTATCATATAGTCTCCCAAGTGGCTCAGTGACCCTTAACATCAAGTCAGAAGAAAACTGCTTCAGTACTAACAAGACCCACTTCATTTGTATGTTTAGAACAGCTCTTATCACCATTTAGTACTGACTTTATTAACTTCTTCTGAGATCACAGACAACATGCTTTCTTTATCAATGTGGCTTTATGGCATCCTCAGTTGAAAAGAGGCTTTTAAACTGAATGAACAGCTTTTATGGTTAATGAAAACCTGCCCTAAAACAGTTTAGCATTTTCATTTAGCAAATTGTTATGCCTTGGATTTTCTTTTCATAAAATACCATTAGTAGTTGAATTGTTCACAACAAACACTGCCACTTGTCTCTGGATTCTGAACTGACAGTCCATCTACATTGAAAAAGACCTTTCTAGCCCCATCAATGGCTTCCCTCAAGGTACTATGCTTATCCCTTTGTTATCCATACTGTTACCACAATCAGTCTGCATTGGTGAAGAAAAAACTCTCCATGTCCATCAAGCTGAGCATTGGGATCCTACATGGTTGTATACTCACTCCTTTGTTATTTACACAGTTAACACACAGCTGCGCACCCACATATGGGAAAAACCTGCTCATCAGACAGGCCCCTCAAAATTTAATAAAACAAGGGAAATTTCAAAAAACAATTACTTGATTTGATCTGTCATTGGAATAAAATTTTTAAATTATATCTACACATTTCTCAATGTTCAATGAAACTTGATTATGATAACTGTCCCCTGTGCCCTAGATAGATAGATAGATAGATAGATAGATAGATAGATAGATAGATAGATAGATAGATAGATAGATAGATAGATAGATAGATAGATAGATAGATAGATAGATAGATAGATAGATAGATAGATAGATAGATAGATAGATAGATAGATAGATAGATTTGGTAAATCAAGCTGTGTTTCTAAATTCAGTGTTCATAAATAATAAGTAATGGTTTGATAAATCTTTTTCATAGATCTTTGTAGAATCTCAGTTGAATGGAGTTCAATCAGCTTCAGGTGTTTGGCTAATTTATTTTTTATTTTATACTATTGACTAGAGATGATGTAACCTATTTCTTTAAAAAGTATAGACTAGCCCTTTATCATGGCCTGAATTGGCTATTCAGCAGGCAGTGAAATGACCATAAATTCATGTTATCAACATTATATTGTCACTCATAAGGTAAATCCATAATTTTGGGCTTAAACTGATGAAACATTGCTCGTTTTACTCACCTCTGTGGGGGTCATTTGTCGCATACGAAGAGAGATGGAAAGACTCATGAAAAAATTAGAAATGTTTCTCTTTTTTGTTTGCCCCGCCCTCCGGAGGAGAGGCGCGCCTAGCCTCCGGAGTCAGATTCGGGGCAAAACTTTGCGCACAGGTTTCTTTTAGAAGCAGCGAAGGACCAGAGAGGCGAGGTAAGCAGCGAATATAATAACTCTGAATGTCATTGAACGTCACACAGTCCACATTTTGATTTCCACATAACGAGGGGCTAGATTTATATCTTACGCGTCCCGTTAATTCATGGATGATAGGAATGCTGAAGCAGTCTAAGGAGCGAAATAAGCGCTTAATGTAATCTGGTTTTCAGATATTAAAGCCACCTAAGCTTGGATACTGAATTTATTTTAGTTCATTTTACGGCCAAATGAGCAAAAAACAAACGTCCTTTTCATGAGCTGTCACATGTTTAAGTATTTGGATTGTGCTGAAACAGTATTTGCATTTGCGTATGGGTATAAACGTCACAGGATAAAGGTCATTTTTTGCAGCCTGTTGGAAATTCTTTCATGAATATCAACAACCCCAAAAATGTTTTTGGTTCTAACTCAGAGTCTCTGTTTGAGTTTAATGCTGAAACCCAGTTAGATTTCCTCATGTTTCCTGTTGCTCTGGTGTGTTTTTTGTCACTCAATTAGAACAGGCAGGCACACGGTTAGTGGTTGGACTTTGTTTTTAAAGCTGAGGTCAGTACTGCTACAGCCCAGGCTTAGGGCAAGAGGATCTGGTAAAATGATTTTGTACCTTCTGCACAAAGACATCATTGATTCCCTAATTAAATGCTGCAGTGCATTTTATGATTTTCTGTGGCAAAATATCTAAGAACAGAATAACAGACGTGTTTATTTTGATGGCTTGCAGACAGCAATTACTTATAGACCTTCTAGCATGTTAATTGCTTGATTTTTGAATACACTAATTGCATGTTTTAATTGTGCTGGACAAATTTCTTGGAATTAGAACTTAACAACTGAACTTTACATAACACAGCAAATTATCTGTTCTTGCAGAAAACCAATCTTTAAGGTCTATGACTTACATGGTTTGGTATCTACTCCATGAGAATCTATTTCAGTGACTGGTATAGATATGATAATATAAGCTGAAGGAAGAACATTGCTGCTCAAAGTGATTTAATTTAAAGATGTTTAATAGGAACTGTGTCAATGGAGTAAAAATAAAAAACACCAGATATATGAAATCAATCATCATATCTGAAGTGACATTAGGATCAAGTCTGATACAATAAATAATTCATGTTGCCTTTCTTTTTCTGCTTGTGTGCAAAACTGTTCAACTGCTTTTAAATCTACTTTACTGAACAGTTTAAACAGTTATAGAAATTCATTCAAGTAGGGGTTTGGACTGATGTGCTTCTCCAGTTGTTTTTATTGGCACCTCTGGTAAATTCATCAAACAATTAATTTTTTTTTCCAGTAACATCATCTCACACTGAAAAAACAACTTTATTTTTCATGACATTATTGTTGTTGGGAAAAATCTGATATTAAGAACAAAATCACTGGGGCCATTATTAGTAGCACCCACAATTAATATAAAATAAATGTAAATGAAAAATAGTTTTTAATTTTTGTTTTCCTGTTATTTGAAGTGTTAAATGGCTTTTTGTTAGTAATCCATGACTTCCTTTTTCACTGTGGTATAAATGCAATGCAGTTCTCTTGGTCACTCCCTACAATGACAAATAAAAGAGAACATGTATTCTCAGTAGGTCAGAGCAATAATTAAAAAGTTTAAAACAACAGGAACTGTGACAAACAAGGCCGGATGAGGACCTAACTTTGTCTTGCCACCTTAAACGGAGAGGAGGATTGTAAAGGAGGTAAAAGAGAGCTCACCCATATATACTGCAGCACATAGTGGCAACTTGGGGTCACCAAGTCTCCATAGCAACCATTGAATTATCTCTAAGTACCAGCTCTTAGTTTAGGAGGCATTTCAGGCAAAAGGCTTTTCTGTCCTATGTGAAAATGTGTAAACATAGTTGGGACTTTAACTCAAACTGTGTGCTTTAGTCAGATGAGACTTAGATTGGGATTTTGATAACAAACTCTTCAGGGGGGTCTGGAGTGAATGCGTAAAAATGTACCTCATCCTCTCTGTTTTAGTATGGATCTGTAATGACGTGGGCCTGTGTTTATTTTTCTAAACGCCACTGCACCCTTAGACGATAGAAGATAATGATTTAAAATGCAGCTGATTTTGGCTAATTAACACAGAAATGGTTCACCAAGCACAAGATAACTTGGTGTCAATCCTCTAATCTAACTTCTGAAAATCTGTAGGATGAGTTTTAGAGAAGAGAACATAAGAAAGGACCCACTCTGGAAGATCTTGAGAGATTGTTCAAAGATGATCCATCGCTTTGCTGGCTACAAACTTGTAATATGTTATAGAAGATTAGGTGCAGGAGTGCCAAGATTATGGTACATATGGTTTAGTGTTAATTAAACAAATATTTCTTATTGTTGGATTTTCCTGCATAAAACTGCTGAAATTAAAGTATAGATTTTAATATAATTTTCAACAACATTTTACACATCTTTAGCACAGGTGCCAATAACAGTGAATGCACATTTCTACTGTTAGCCCTAACAGCATGTACACCACATTCTTCAGAAGCTGTTACTTCATATTAAATAACACAGATTTAAAAAGCTGAGTCATTTGTTCCCATTTCAAAATACTAAAGACTGCATTTTTAAAAAGCACTATTGGGAGGTTTTCTCATTTACATCTGATACTTTTTGTTTAGTCATTATTGTACTTTTTCCTTGGGTAAACTCTACTACCATCCAAATTTCCATGGGCAGTTAAATATAAAGCACTTCTTTCTCTCCCTGGGGTGTCAAAACAGTAGGCATGGAAAAGTGTGCAAATCAAAGCAGACATGTTGTTACATTGAATCTAAACCTGTTTTAATAATAGCTAAACACATCTTCTATAATAGGAGACAGATTTGTATCAAGCTATTCAACAAATTATGTTTGTACTGTTACCATATCATTTATCACTGTTTGTTTTTACAGGCATAAAGACGCTAAACTTTTTTCCATCCAAGGGAAAGTCTGAGTTGAAGAGACATATTTAGACTTTTTTGTAGTTTTTGAGCAAAATGCAAACAACATTATATATATATATTTTTATAATGTCTGTGGTCATCGCACTGAGTCAGAAAGACTGCACCTTTGTAACCTGCCCTGCCCTCCAGAACTGCATCGAATCGGTTTTAGAGAGTGGTGCCTGTTGTCCCAAATGTGCACAAAGGGGTTGCACCTGTGAGGGGTACCAGTACTACGACTGCAAGCAAAACGGCTTCAAGGATGGGAAAGTACCAGAGGGAGAATACTACTTTGTGGATTTTGGAAGCACTGAATGCTCCTGTCCCCAGGGAGGAGGAAACATAACCTGCCTTTTTATTCCTTGCCCTGAAATTCCCCCCAACTGCATTGATGTTTCACAACCTCAAGATGGGTGTCCGCAATGTGGGCGTGTTGGCTGTGCCCATGGCACCAAGAAGTATGAGGCAGGACACTCCTTTCAGTTAGACCAGTGCCAAGTTTGCCACTGTCCAAAAGAAGGGGGCAGATTAATGTGCTCCCCGATCCCTAGCTGTGACCTCAGTGTTGTTAATAAGCCCATGTGGGCAACAACCACTGAAAATAACAGCCCCATGAAAGACATTAGCAGGGGTCATTACTCTCGACCCACAAGCCATGTAGAACCATATTCCAAGCTTGTAATGGCAAACTCTCTCCCACTTTATAAGAAGGACCCACCCAGTTTTGGCTCAGAAGATTATGACTACATCCTGGCAGAACCGACATCTTCCACTATTCAAAATCTGGCCCAGTCACAGGACACTGCCACAGTTCCTTCAGCATACCCAGAGTCAAGTTCTGTAACCTTCACGTCTCATGATGACAGAGGAAATGAGCTGTCGAAAACTGAAAAACCTCAAAGCACAGACCGGAAGATTGAGAATGACCTGAAACAACTCTTGGATTCAACTATGTCAGGAGCTCAAAGCAATTCCTCACCATCAAACACAAGTACAGCCACACATGTAGTTTATAAGAGGTCAAAGCAGGAAATTAAAGACAGGCCTCTAAGAAACAATATGCAGAGAAATATGGGAGGTAGACGCCTTGGTCATCAGAAACACAATCTGCACGGCCACACCAGACATCATGATGAAACCTATTCTGTCAACCACACTGAACAAGAAAAGACATCAGTGGAGCACAAGCCCTGGCTTGGCAAACAAGAACAAGGTGTCTACCCCACAGTCCAGTTCAGTCCCACCAGCAGAGCTCCAGTCAGGATGAGAGAAGAGCCTCAAAGACAACCTCACACCTTTAACAACTATGCCTTACAAGATGTGGAGGAAGACACTGAAGGTAACTCTGAGCTATTTTTATCAGATGTGTCCGTACCCCTTTAAATATTTCAAAAAAGCTGCTGAATTTAAAGAAAACTTTATTCATAGGATTCCTTTATTAAATTTTGTGGATTAAAATGCATTAAAAAGCAGACATGAAGCACTTCTGTTCCAAAGAAAAACTTTTTTATTTAAGCTGGCTGTGATCAAGGACAAAATTTAAAATGTTTTTAAATAACTGAGAGATGGTATTGATCTACTATTCCCAGAAAAGCAGTAGTTAAAAAAAACTTATTTTCATGTATCAGAGAAATATTTGTGTTATTTCATATACAATATTTCTTCAGTGATAGTGCTTTTATCTGAAATTGTTTTAGGGATTATCATCTTTTACTGTAAAAGATCAGTTCTTCCCCCTTATTACTGAAAACTGAGATAAAAAGGATGATGAAATTAGTTCAAAGTACTTTTTTCACAAGCACTTTGAATTGTCTTGTTGCTGAAATGTGCTACATAAAGAAACTGTTGCACCACATTAATCTGAAAATGTTATGAGGCGATATCCATAGATTTCTACACAATAAAATGAATGCAAACATAACAATGGAAATAATTAAAGAGAGTTGGCAAGCTTCCAAGATCTGAGATTAACTTTGCCCTGAAAATGGTGAAATGTATCTACAATGCACATCGGCACATACAGCAGGTACAGTACCAGCTGACAGGAACAGTCATAGAAGTTTGTTGATTTCCACAGACCCTGAGTAGATTGTATTCACACAGTTAACCCAAATGTGTGCCAACTGTCTGACAGCTGTAGGTTGGCCAAAACTGATTCATGCAAGAGGACTACGATCCCTACAGACTTCCCAAAAAGCTAAATACAATGGCTAAAAAAGAACAGGGTATTGTACTGGCCTAAATAAAGTAAAGACCTCATCCAATACTGAATCCAATGGCCTCAAACCACATTCAGCTGATGCTACACTATAAAAAAGGGTGAGGCAAAAGGTCTCCTTTATCAGATGGGATAGACTGATCTTGTCATACAAAAGGAGGTCACTTAAAACGTGGCTTTAAAGATGTTAAAATAATGGAATGCAAAACCGTGTCTTAGAAAAGTATTCATACTATGTTTGCAGGTTTCACATTTCGTCTTGTTACAACGACAATGTTCAGTTGGAATTTACTGTTTTACACCATATAGCACATAATAGTGATGTGTTCGCGTGCTTTTAAATTTTGCTACAGCTAAAAATCTGAAAAGAGTGCCATGCATTTGTATTCAACGCTCTTTACTCCGATACTCTACAACTAGTCTAGTGTAACCGTGACTTTAATAGTCAACTAATGTGTGGAGTCCTGTAGAGATACAAGCTACAAAATAACCATTTTTCCAGGTATTTGACCAATAGAAATCTAAAATGTGAGGTGTGAATTTATATTCACTAGCAAAACGGGACTTCTTTTGGCTTTCTTTTTGCCACTTTCCAGGCAGATTTGAGGAGTGCATGACTAATAGTTGTCCTGTCAACTGATTCTTCCACTTGAGCTGTAGATCTCTGCTGCTCATCCAGAGTTACCATGGGCCTTTTGGCTGTTTGTTTGATTTATGTTCTACTTGTCTTTTTGTGGTATTTTACAGTTCTACCACATTCAATCCATTGTTTAGATAGTAGATTGAAACAGTGCTCTGTGAGATGTTCAACGCTAGGGAACTCTAATTTAAACTTGACAACCTTCTCCATAAACTGTCTGGTGTGTTCCTTGGTCTTCATGATCCTGCTTGTTCACTAATGTTCTCTAGCAAACCTTTGGGGCTTTATGAAACATCTGGATTTATACTGAGATTATATTACACACAGAGGGACTTACTAATTAGTTGGCTTATAAAGGCAATCGGGTTTTATTTCCTATATGGGTTTTAGAGTAATGTGTGCCAGAGTAACTGTTGTCATCAAAGGTTTTCTTTCCCTAAATAATGTTGAATTAACTTAATCTGTTCCAATGAAGAAATTATAGTTTCATGGAGAGTTTGACCTAAATTTCAAGTGATGTTGTTTTTCTCCAGAGATAAGGAGCTGAACCTTGCTGGTCTGCAGTTAACACCTAGGCTTCGCTTCACTGCTCCGCACTGAAGTCAGATTTTCAGTGTGGTGACATGTTAAAACACAAACAGGAAATAGCCCAGCTGATAAAGGACCTGAGTAATGCCTGGTATCAATGCTATTAGCACAAGACATCAATGTTATTTGAACAGGAAAGAGAAAGTACAAAAACAGGCACATGTCCTTTTACTCCAAGCAGAGATATTGTTTTTTTTTTTGTAGCATCATTATTTTGCTCAGTCTATAACTTAAACTGATGATTTGTTTCTTTGTAGTGCTTGCACATAATAGGGGTGGAATTGTTTAGTTCTAATGCCAAACTGATCTGGTTTAGGATTTCTTTGGGGTGGGGGTTTATACCTGAGAGCTGCATAATTCCCATGTGATGAATGAGACCACTGCTATCGCTTGATTGCCAGGCGTTACTCTCTGTTCCCTCTTGAGTCTGTGTTGTTACCCATTTCCCATGAGGCTGCTGCTTTCCCAATCGTCTTAGTAATAACCTCATCTGAAGCACACATCCACCTGTTTTCCAACATTATTGAACACAAGCTATTATGCTGATAATAACCTAGAATTATATCAGACTTGAAAGACTGGATTAAACTAATCACTAATGCATAAAAACCATGTAAGGTGAGTTGAAACAAACTTGTTTTGATCAGCAAAACTGTCACGACATGCTGCATGTTGGAGTGGGTCGAGCCGATGTATAATTTTCTTTATGATGAAAGAGGAGGGTGAATTCCAGAGCCGTCTGGGGAAGAAGTCGTTCCTGCTGTACCACTGCTTTAAAATTTGGTTTGAAGATGATAGCTGATTTATCTGGGTTGCCGTCCAGATCATTTGCAGTAATTGTAGCAGTGTCTCCCATCTTCAACATGGTTCTTTTCCTAGTTCACATGTTCCTGGAGTTTATCAATTAAAACACACACACACACACGCTCCATGTGGAGAAAACACCCACAGTAAACCAGAGATTAATCTGCTTTTTGCTCTCATCTACATTTCTACAGATAAAAAATACTTCTTGGCTGCTAGATGTTTGAGGAGATACAATCTGAGCATCTAATTTTCTCATCTACATTCAAAGGAACATCTTTTAGAGAAAGTTGTTTTAATCAACTTTATCAATTTATTTTTCTGATGTAATACTTTCTAATGTGGAACCAATCTTTTACAGTTAATGTTTTGGACTTGAAATATTTCTACTTTAAAATCAAGAGTTGGATGGATTTCCCTTAGCAATAACTGAGTAGGTTTCCTGTATTCTGGCTTGTAAACAGCTGTTAAAATATAAATGGTATAGTAAAGCAGTGAGAAGCTGGTTCGATTTACGAGAGTGGAAAATGGTTTTGATGGAGGCTTGCAGAGGAAGCAGATGTTACACAGCTAAACATTGATCTTGGTTTGGGTGGGTCTTGGAAATGTGTGGGATCCTTTGGAAACACAATTGGTTTAGAAACATTTTACATAATGTAAAATGTCATTTCATTATGACACTGTAAATTTAAAGGAAAATATGTATTTTAGACCCAAAACATGTAAAAAATCTTAAAGTATGAAACATAAATGTCTTTCCATGACAAAATAAAATTTTCTTTGAGTCACTGGGTTGGTGTGTCTGTAACTACACCGACTCAAAGCCTGTCACTGTATGTAAATGTTGTAAACAGAAAAATGTGTCTGAAATGGGAATTTGTTGAATTGTTGTGTAGCTGTGTTTTGACAATGCAGAAAAAGGATGGAGTAATCACTTCTGTTCCAAAGATCCACAAAGTGTAGGTCCTGTGCGTTAGCATAATGTTTATCAAGTAAGACAATTATTTCTTTTACTTAGGTTTTAACTTTATATGGGGTTTTTTCTGCACAAAAATGCATGTTGATGTTAGCAAATTGTGTTGAATCAATAACTAAATTCTCAGGTGTACTGCATGTTTACCCAGGATAATTAGCTTCAGCTGTGACTCATTTTATCTCTGTGTTTGTGCCAAATGAAGGAAAGTATTTTAATACATATCTGTCTGATCGTTTATAATATTGCAACATCTCTTTCCTCCACCACATGTGTAACAGAGTTATTTATGACCAGACAACATGTTGCTTTGGGGAAACTAATTGCAGATCGACTTACAGAGTTCAAGCGCTGTGACAGACAGTGTCCTCGGAATAATGTTTGAACAGCTACTTGGCTGTTTTGTAGGTTAAAGAGGCTTATTTACAAGTAAAACATGGTTTTATTATGTGTAGAAAACAGACTTAAAAAAAAATCCAAGGCTTGTCTATATAAAGTAGACTATTCTTGTGACATAGCTGTCGGTAGAAACATGTTGATGCAGGCTTGTGCAGATCATAATAACAATGTTGCTCAAAACCTGGGCAGAAGTTAAAACATCTACCTTAAGACTGCCTAAAGTTTAGTGTTTCAAATTAAATTTTTTGTCACAAACGATCATTTAGTTCTATGGTAAGTTACTGGCAAGCTGGATTCATGACAGAGTGCTTCTAAATCCCTTGATAGGGTGCTTGTTTTTTAGGTCTCCAAGCCACTGCCCTGAGACATGTTTCCTGACCTTCTCCCCCTTACTGGATAATTCACCAGATAAATCTTTACTTTATGAGCTCAAGTCATCTCAGATCTCAAGCTGGAGACTTTAATTTCAACACTTTCCTTTTGTGGTGACATAGGGTTATGTGCTGATGTCCGAATTCCGCGTTAAAGACATAACATTATCGCTCTTCAGCAACTTTCAGCTGCTTTCTCGGGTGGCTTTTGCTACCCTTTTTCATTCAAACTTAGTTGCAAATAGTTGCATGATTATTGACTCATAATCGTTGGCAAAAGTGGAACACAAGATTGTTAGTTTTGGAAATGAACTCCTGGTTGCTGAGGGCCCTTATGTCAGGCCTGGTTTTTCTTGGGCAATCATCTGTGTCAAAACACAATGTTTCTAAAAGTACTCATGTTACAGGTAGGACGAATATTGGTTCACTTGCCTTGAAGCTCTTATAAAGACAAATATACAGGAACACAGACAAGTTTTTTTGCATCAAACAACTTTTGAATATTTTGTATCTTATAATATTTGTGTTATTCTCTTCAGCCCACATGTACAAGAAGTTGCTCACGAGTTCACAAAAGAAAAGACAAGAAATACAGGTACATCTTAAAAAATTAGAATATCTGAAAAGGTTTAATATTGTTTGTCACTTACTTCAGAAAGTGAAACACGTATATAGATTTGTTATACCTAGAGTGAAATATTTCACGCCATTATTTCTTGTAATTTTGATGATTATGGATTTTAGAAAATGAAAACCCAAAACTCAATGTCTTAGGTAATTAGAATAATAATAATAATAATAAAAAAGGATATTTTAAACAGAAATATCAGGCTGCTGAAACATATGTTCATTTCTAGGCACCCAATATGTGGTTGTGCCTCCTTTTACACGAATTACTGCATCAATGTGGGTCGGCATGGGTGCAATCAGTCTGTAGCTTCACTGAACCAGTATCTTTGTGGGCTCCAAAATGTCCTGTCGAAACTTCACACTGGATCTCAAGTAACTTGGATTCAACATGCCTTGTCAATCCTCCTCGAGACTCGGGGGTTGAAATTTCCAAATGAAATAAAAGCTTTACTTTCACCTCAATAGAAGAATTTGCAACCAATGAACAGTCCAGTATTTCTCCTTAGCCCAGGGTAAGACGCTTGTAGCCCATGTGTAGGAATGGTCTGTGGCTATTGACGAACTGACTCCAGCCTCAGTCCACTCCTTGTGATGCTCCACCAAATTCTTGAATGGATTCTGCTTGATAATTCTCTAAAGGCTTCGAATATCCTTATCCTTGTGTTTTGGTGTACCTACTCCCACCATACCTTTTCCTTCCACTCAAATTTCTATAGGTACAGCATGCTTGAATACAGCATTTTGTGACAATCAGCTTCTTTAGCAATGAACTTTTGTGGCTTACGTTTCTTGTGATGGGTGTTAGTCACCATCTTCTGGACATTTGTTGATCCAGCAGTCTTCCCTATGATTGTGTAGCCCACTGACCCAGACTGATAGACCATTTAAAGGCTCAGGAAAACTTTCTGAAATGACTGACACAAAATATTAAACTGTTTCACGCTACTTTTTTTCAAGATGTACCTGTGTGGATTAGTGTCTGGACGTGTTTAGAGTTGTTTTTTTGGATGGGGTTGTTTTTCTATCAAGTACCTTTTGCAGCATGAGTGATGTTTGGGATTGACACAAAAAAGCAAAGCATGTGATGTTCATGCCAGTCGAATGAGGAGATATAATGACAGGCTATGGAGCAGATAAAAGCCATGTTAAAAGTATATCTTCGATCTCTGTTGTTGAAGCACAATAAATCAGCGTGTTTAATTATTGCGCAGCTGTATACAGGTTTAATTATAAGGGCTGTCCAAGAGAAAAAGAGGAGTTGCAAGACTAGTCATAGAGTGGTTAAAAAGTTTCCCTTTCACAGTTGCTATTCTGTAAGAACATAATCCTTAGAAAACACATCTTAAACTACATGTATTGTAACGACATTCTCCGTTGAGTGTGAACACCTGGCGAAAATGTGTGTTGTGTTTGTTAATTACTCCAGGAGAAAATGAAAAGGGGGCAAAAGAATATGGGTAAATAATTATGTTTGGTGTCTTTTAATATACTTTCCCACAAGTTCAAAGGGACCTCGCTTAACTGCACAGATGCTGTAGTTGTGTATCAAAGAGCCGTGTTGCCCCACAAGGTTTAGATTTTCTTCTTTCTTTTAAATTAAGCACACTGCATCCGCCACTTGCATTGGTGTATAATTGCTTTGGTCTGTTTTTGTCGGTACGTCAAGGAGGGACATTTCAGTCAAAAGTAGTAGATGAGGAGGAAAACAGCACTGAAATGATGTTTGGGTCAGTCCTACAGTGCTCTTAATGCTTACTGGCATTCATGGTAAGGTTTTATTTCAACGTTTTAAAAAGTCCTCTTATTGCAGTATTAGTATTTTACACTGAAAATGTTTGAGGTTACTTAATTTGTACCCGTAGGTAGATTTGTTTTGCAGAGTTAAAAATACACTTACACACACACTGGAGAAAGAAAACATCTTAACATAACCAGAACTACAAAATATAGCAGTAATTAAAATGCTCAATACTCCACAAATCAAATCAAAGGACACAGAAGAGGAGAGGAAGGTTTAATAATCAAAACCAATAAATAATCAGATATTTAGGGGATAAAACTCGATAAAGCCGAAATAAAACCAGAATCCAGTAAAAATAAGTAAACGAACAAATAAAACATGGATAAAAAGCAGTTGCCAATGAATACTAAAGTTGAATAAAATATAAAATTCATTTAATATCCAATTGCAGTCCATTGAGAGTGTCGGTCTCATTTCAGCTTATGAATTTCATTAACAGCATAGAAGCGAAGCTGTTTTGGGACATTTTGGGACTAAGAACCTCCATCCAGAGGGAAGGAGCTGCAAATCTCTAAAGGGGATGGGAGTCGTCGTTTTAAATAGAAGAGACAATCCACTTTACCTGCCTGCTGTACAAGGATGAGACTGATTGTTGGGACTCTCCAACCAGTCTGGACAACACTTTAACTATCTGCTGGATGGAATTTCTCTTTTTCAAAGTTGACCAAACCATGACACCAAAGAAAAGGATAAAACAGATTCAGTGAAAGCATGATTAAAAAGGGTCATTATGGTTCAGTCTATATTAAAATGGAAGAGTTTCCTTAGATAGAATGAGGTCTGATGAGCCTTTTGCACATGGCCTCGCAGTTAGCTTTAAATTTCTATTCATCCTCTACAAAAGCCCCAAGATATTATAAATGTTAGAAAAATCAAACCCCTTACTTATATTACATTTATTCAATAGAATAAAAATACTAACCTTAAGAAATGTTTTTTAATAAAATCACTGGTGCCACACTTATTGGGACCCCTGCTGTTAAGACTTTGTTCAGCCCTCTAATACCAACCAGAAGGACACCACTTAATCTTCTCACATTTTACAAGATTTGAGAAAACAGAGAGGGGAATCTTTGGTGTCCTACATGATTTAGATGTCCCCCAGCTCCAACACAGGTGATTCAAACAGCTTACCTCCCAATCATGTCATCAGGTTTTGCAGAAGGCAGCTAATTACCCATTCATTTGGTTCAGGTCTGTTAAAGCAGGGAAACATCTAAAACATGCAGGACATTCACCCATGAGGACCTTGGACTTTGGACACTTCTGTCTTATGCTGTCATCTCCTCAGTCTATCCCAAATAGTGTTTTTTGGGCTGTAGGCCATTTTTTGGGTCATAATCTTGTTGAGAAACATAATAAGATCCAACATTCCAACACAATCTTTTTCACTCTTTTGCATTCCTAAAGCCTTTGGAAGAGGAAAAAGGCCCACAGCATTATGAATCCTTCACCACTGCTCACTGTGTGTGATAACTAGATAAAACTGGGTGCGAGTACAGCTTCTTTTCTCACATTTCCAGTTGTTTTAGGCTTTTTAATTACTGCTCTGGCTGTAGATACAAGCCAGTTTAGGTGAGCTAGTTTCTTGTAAGCATTACCTAATTTATAAAGGTCAACACACATCTACCTTACTTAAATTACATGTTCTTTTATCTTTCCCGTTTTGGAGAGAGTGCCTAAGAGAAACAGGGCTCTGTGAAACATTATATTTATACTTCAGAGAAACAGGAAGTGATGGATTACTTGTTAATGTTTAACCTAAACAGTAAAGTATATATTTTAAAGAAGCTTATATCTTCTGGGAAGTGTTCAGGCAATGCAGAACTTGCCTAAACAACTCCCCCCTATCTCGCTCACACACACACACACAAACGTACTCGTACTCGTCGTCTTCCGCTTATCCGGGACCGCGTCCCGGGGGCAGCAGACTCAGCAGAGACATCCAGACGTCCCTCTCCCCAGACACCTCCTCCAGCCCCTCTCTGGGGAGCCCAAGGCGTTCCCAGGCCAGCCGAGAGACATAGTCCCTCCAGCGTGTCCTGGGTCGTCCCCCGGGCCTCCTCCTGGTGGGACGTGCCTGGAACACCTCCAGAGGAAGGCATCCAGGGGGCATCCGGTATAGATGCCCGAGACACCTCAACTGGCTCCTCTCGATGTGGAGTAGCAGCGGCTCTACTCCGAGCCTCTCCCGGATGGCCGAGCTCCTCACCCTATCTCTAAGGGAGTGCCCGGCCACCCTACGGAGGAAGCTCATTTCAGCCGCTTGTATCTGGGATCTCGTTCTTTCGGTTATGACCCAAAGTTCATGGCCATAGGTGAGGGTAGGAACGTAGACCGACCGATAAATCAAGAGCTTCGCTTTTTGGCTCAGCTCTCTCTTCACCACAACGGACTGGAACAATGTCCCCATTACTGTGGCAGCTGCACCGATCCGTCTGTCGATCTCCCGCTCCATTCTTCCCTCACTTGTGAACAAGACCCCGAGATACTTGCACTCCTCCACTTGAAGCAGGAACTCCCCTCCAACCTGAAGAGGACACACACAAACGCCTACACTGAATAAATGTGCTACTGCAATAAAAGATTACATAATTTAAGGCTTTTTCAAGATCTTTCACTGTCAGTATATATTAACGCTGAATGTTTTCTACCCTATTTTGTACCTGTGCCCTCATTTAAAGTTTGTTTTGCAACAGGTCATCACAACAGGCCAATATGACCCCCAAATAAAGCCTTAAGAGAGTTAGAGAGCTGCGTTTATTTCTGCAGCATAACTCCCAATGGCATAGATGGTTAGGCAATTCATCGGCTCGTTCTCAACTCTGGAGAAATTACCTCCATCACCAGCAGACTGCCTTGAGTCTTAGTAAAGGTTTGTGTTTTCTTTTGTCACTGGGATTCAATGACAAAAGTTTAATCAAAAACAAAATGCTGTTTAGTAAATAATTGTTTTGCCACAATGTGAACCAATCTAAAAAATATTCCTTTTTTTTCTCAAGCATGAGTGTCATGCGTTGTCTGTCACAAAGTTGCAAAGAGACTAAGGATTTACGCTTAAATCCCCAGGTACCCACTGCATAAACATTTGTGCATTTCACCCAAGAAAATGGATGAAGTAGAAGATCTCTGGATGCTTTGAAAAAATGTGCAACTGTGCTTCAGATTCAGGTCTGAATCAGTTGTGATTTACGAGCAAAAAGGGAGATTTTTGCTTTCATTCTTTTCTCTTGTAGAAAAGGTTTGTGGCTTAGGTGGAAAAAAAAACACGTCATACTTTGTGCTCTCTGTAAAAGAAAAGTGTCTCTATAACAACATCCCAAAACACATCAGATATGGTTGCATTAATAATTTAGCAGATAACCAGATTTTGTTGCTTCTCTCCCACAAAGATTTCAGATGGTAAACTTTAATGTTACTTTTTTCTGTCCTGATATGGTATACTAGAATAGAATACATTTTCATTGTCCACCAGAGTGGGAAATTGCCTTAGCAACATATAAAACAAGCTGACAAGAATTTAAAAAAAAGGACCAGGCACACTGATCACTGGATACACTAAAAAACTTAAATGGAGCTGTTTGTGTTGCATTACAGAGTCTGTCAAAGAGCTGGTGAAGCACTGCTGTGAGACTGGTGGGAAATGGGCTTCAGCTAATGGCCACTGCAGCAACATGGAGCCACCCACAGAAGATAGGCCAACCATTTGCTGGTGAGTTCGTTATGTAACATACTTGCACTGAACCTGAAAACAAGGTGATATAATGGAAAAATATTTGCACTACACCAGTCACTTTTAATTTAGTTTTGCTTTGATTATTTATCAAGTTTTCAAGTATCTCCTAATATAACTCCTCGAAACTTGAAACCACAGTTCATTCAACTCAAGAGGCAACCCTCAAGAGGATAGTTACTGCTCCTGTAGGGCCACAGTTGCAGTCTAAAAACATCTGCAGTCATTTTTTATGTGTGCCTCTCTCTGTCAGGACTGCCCAACAACAGTGTTGCCTCGGCTCTCTGAAAGAACGCCAGTGCTTGGCGGGAATTAAGGCAGCCAGAGCAGGAAGTTTCTGCGGAGAGGATGCCAGCAGTAAATGTGGGACAGATTCCTACAAGGCGAGTATCCAGGAGCAGGTACCATGGCAAAAGCCCCCCAAAATCACATAACCGATTTCTCTAAAATTATGAAACATATAATAATAAACTATGTGGCAGTAGTATATTCAATGTTATTGTCAACTTTCCCAAAGGCACTCATCTAATGTTTGTTGATGTACTTCTTCACTTCATATGCACTTTAGCCCTTTTAGGCTGTAAGTCATACTTGCAGGACAGCTGCAAGAATGTTGTGGCTTTAATAATATTATGCTTTCTACATTAATATGGATAAACCTAGATCCACATTTTTTCACATTACCACCACAAACTAAAATGTATTTTATTGGAATTGTATTTGATAGACCAACTTGGATTCAGAAGACAACCAAATTAAAAACTAGAGTCCATCTGTGTCTAATTTAGCCATGGCATTTTTCTGTGGAGGCCTCAGAAGTTTGTTACAGAACACTGAGTTGCATCATGGAGATGGGGTGACCATTCTTTTGCAGGACACTGTTTTTGAATATCATGTTTTTGGGCTGCGGAAGGAAGCCAGAGTACCTGGAGAAAAACCACACACGCAAAGAGAGACCATTAAAACTCCATAGAGAAACACCCAGGTCAGGATTAGATCCCAAAAAATGTTAAATTAAAATTGTCAGATCTTTCAGGTGGTTGAATTTAATACACAGTGGCAACCAAATATTGTAGAAAAGGCATGTAATCAAGAGAATATGTAGAAATTATCTGTCAGGTAATCATAAATGTCATGTTATGGATTTTGCCACGTTAACCAGAACATAAAGCCCCATCATCGAAAAGAGCTAAGCAAATAACATTTAAATGAACGCGACACGAACAAAAGAAACACTCGGCTACTTCAGGAAGAAAGGAAAATTCCTAATGAAGCCAAATAAGGGAGAGATGTGGCCAACACAGAGAAGCTGGGCTTAAATGGAGCTGCATCAGTTTATAAAGTACATTTAGACACATAGGCACATTGAAATAAATTATTATTAACAACATATAGTTTTTGACAACTAACCTGATTTTATGCTTGTTTTATTACCCGCCTTGTTTCTTAAAACAGGATCTGTCTGTAAATGACCATAATCAAAGAATTAAAGTCTCAATAACCCATTATTGCTGTTAGACTTTTAATATTGTTTGAATCAGAAAGAAGAATGGAAAACCTAAATGCAAAATGCCAGGATTAGCTGTAGGCAGGCAGGCAGTTTCACCAAATTTAAAATAAGGAGTTTAATAAAACCAGGGCCCTGAAATAAAATATTAATTGAGCAATATTTATGAATGTTAAATGTGAGGCATAAAGGCAAAACCCTGGAATGCTCTTCAGATGGTTTAAAGCATATTTAGAGGAAGCAGGAAATTCATGGTGAAAAGCTGCAGTCACAATAAACAATCTGCCAAAGGATGACAGAAAACTAGTTCCTCCGTGGCCAACCGCTAGCAGCCAAGAATTTTATGATTCCCATGATAAACCTCTCATTAAAAAGGTGGTGCTTAGATGCCAAATTTTATAAACTGGCTGTGTGTTTGTAGTCTGTCAATGGGTTTGTGCTTCCAGACAAAGAAGTCCACCAAGGAGATCCAACTTGTCCATAGTGTCATTAAAGGAAGGTTTTCTCATCCTGCATATAGAACCACAGCTTTTAATGTTGCAGCTAAAAGCAGCTTCATCTAAAAACTCTGAACACTTCATGATTAAACCCCGTTTTCTGTGAACTGCAGGAGTGCTGCAGTTGCTGCTCTCTTGGGCTGCAGTTCCACAGAGCCAGCCATCGGTGTGAACCCCACCAGTACCTGGGTTTCCACTGCCAGCACGTCTTTCTAAACTGCTGCGAGTTGGCTGAGGGGAGGCAAACTGTGAGAGAAAGGCCTGCTCTGGTCCCAACTCTGCCCCCAGTAAAAGGTAATGTATGCTAACACAACCACTAATGCAAAATCTTAACTGCAATCTAAAATATGTGGTGCTGTTTGATGGGATGTGCTGTTAAAATGAATCAATGTACCGAAATCCCTTCACCCAGGTGCATGTAACAGCCTCGCTCACCCGCGTAGTATAATTCTTGGACATCTACAGTCTGCCTGCCTGCTGGGCCTTGTGTTCAGTGCTTTTCTAGTAACCCACTGCATTTTGTTGGAGGTTGTGCAGCAGTTATTTGAGCTGGCTGAAGATTTTTACTCATCTCATATTCAAAGTAAAACATGTTTTTTAGACTATACTGTCTTTTTGTCAGTGGTGATAAGGGACATTTTATTGAGAGGATAGTTAGGATTTATTATTAATGCCAAATGTTTTGCTCGCCCAGCAGCAAGTTAATGTATGAAAGAATCAGGGACAGAGCAACAGGTTTTTGTGCAAACTGCTCTCTGTATTGCTGTAGAACTTACATTGAATGTGAATTTGTTTGAATTTGTTTGCTCGGTCATGTAAAAAATAGATTGAATAATAAATATACCATAAAAACTTCTTCTATTCGCCTTATCTTCCGCTTATTCCATAGTGGGTCACGGGGGAGCTGGTGCCTATCTCCAGCAGTCTATGGGCGAAAGGCAGGGTACGCCCTGGACAGGTCGCCAATCCATCGCAGGGCAACTGAGATAGATTGGCGACCTGCTTCTACCAAAAAAATTTAAAATCAATAATACAAATCCAAGTCTCTCTGTGTTTTCTGTAAAGAAAATTTATATTTGAATCATCAATCAAGCATATCTTCAGACCGAAGGAAAACATGCATTAGTAAAAGGTGCCACACAGTCTTGAGATTCACAATGTATAGACTGACTGGTGTCAGTGCTTTAAGAGCCACCACACACAGAAATATCTAGGACATGGGCTGCAACCATCACAACCCTTGAGTTAAGCTACTCCTGATGTCTGAGGACACCTACCTTAGCTAAGGAGAAAAATGACGGGACTCAGACTGGGTCCAAAGTAGATTTAGAATTTCATTTGGAAGTCAAGATCTTAAAGCCTGGAAAAAGTTTCTGGAGGCACAAAACCAAGCTGCCTGAGGTCCAGTGTGAAGTTTCCATGGTCAGTGATGATCTAAGGAGCCATGTCGTCTGCTGGTGTCGGTCCACTGTGGTTTATCAAATACAAAATGAGTAAAGCTGTCAACCAGAAAACGTTAGAGGAGTGAATATGCTTCCCTCTGCAGGCAAGCTTCTTGCAAATTGTTTCCAGATTCTGATTCCAATGGAACGTGGCACCGGCGCACCCTGCTAAAAGAATCAATACCTGCTTTAATGACCATGATCTCTGTTTTAGGAATTTCATTTTAGGTTTCCATTTACAGTAATCCATAATCCCTAACATTAACAGAAATAAACACTTGAAATACATCGCTCTGTATAATAAATCTATATATTATAGGTTTCTCTCTTCGAATTGAAGTACTGAAATAAAATACCTTTACAATGGTACTCTGAATTACTGAGGTGCACCTGTATGTTATGAGAGACCACTCACACATTAATTATCCTTGTGCTTTAGTATCAGACAGCCCATATCCCAAAGAGGCCTTCTCCATCGGTGAAGAGCAGGATGGTGAGAATGCCGTCGAGGGACCTGTTGAGGACATGGATGAGTGCCTGATATATGAGGGCAACATCTGCCACCACATATGCATCAACACGCCCGGGTCTTTCCGCTGCGAGTGCTTCCCTGGCTATGTGCTGCACGAGGATGCTTTCACTTGCAAGCAAGGTAAAGTCAAGACCACAGGTCGTATTTTGTCTCTTTGACATTTTCCAGGGGCGCAAACAGATACAGAGGGAGCCGCCTTCTGTGCCATTTACTTTTTAAAGTGAGTTTTACGGTCAGTATGCATGTCAGAAATGACCTCATCTGCCATTGTGTTTTATTTTTCTGACCTGTTTGATTTCCTTCCTTTCTGCAAGGCCTAACAATTATTTTATTTATATACTTCACTCTGGTTCCTGGATCATAGTCACTCACATCTTTTCTGCTGTCGAAAGGCATTTCAACACTGGTTCCTTTTTTTGCTCTTCTCGTTTTTGTTCTCCTTTCTTGTTTAAGCCAAAGAAAATCTAAGCGTCGGCTCAGATGAACAGTTAGGAGGTATTTTCAGCTACTTTGCAACGAAGCAGACTTTAATCAGCAACACAAGCCTGTCTCAACAGGATACTAATGCCAGAGCTCTCAGTAAATTACAGTGAGGTATGGGGCTCACAAATAAACCCAAATGTTTGTCTGAAGGCAGTGTTTTTTCCTGTCTCACCTCCACTGGAATGACAACATTCAGCCGTAGCCACTTTTCTCACATTGTTGTATTTGACAAGTCTGTAACTAAGACAGCAGTAGAGGATAGAGGGGTGGGATTAGTGATTGGATGATGTTTATTTCTCCTGTTCTGTCTTTACTCATGTTTGTGCAGAGATGACGGATGAGGAGAACAGACTGAAGGAGTTTGATCGAGCAGCAGTAGAAACCGCCTCCCCTCTTCCATCTCCCACCCAGCCTTCTGTCCCACTCAACCCCTGTGAAGGTTAGACATTTAGTTTAATTAGAGGACCATCTCACAATGAGCATTTTTGTTATTTTAAATAAAATATGTTCAGCTGAGAAGCCTGCACGGATATTTATAAAATTATTCTTTCTGCCAAAGTATTCATTGAACTTTTTTGCATTTTCTCTAGCAGCCACATTCTTCATTGTTTTTTATTGGTATGTTATGACAGACCAACACAAACCAATGAATACAAATGGAGTGAAAGGCACATGATTTTCAAAATGTTTTACCAGTGAAGATCCAACAAGTGTGTTGTGGATTTTTTATTCTCTTCTGTGGTACGCTACTACTAGGTTTTACAGACCAACATTTTTGCCCATTCTTCTTTGCAAAATAGCTCAAGCTCAGTCAGATTGAATAGAGAGCTTCTCTGAAACTCAGTTTCCATGAGCTGCCACATGTTCTGAATTGTATTAAGGTCTGGACTTTGACTGAGCCATTCTAACACATGAATAGTCTTTGATCTAAACCAGTGCACTCCGGTTCTATGTTTAGGGTCATTATCCTGCAAAAAGGTGACACCACTGCTTTAGACCCAGGTCTTTTGCAGCCTCTGTCTCTAAATATTGCTATCCTCCTTTGGACTATCAGTTTAGCTTTAAAGGCATTACTTGGAGGGCTTGTAGTTGTACTAAACTGTTTTAATTGACAGATTATGGATAGAACAGTACTCTGTGAAAAGCTTAAAGTTTGGGATGTTGTAATATCACCTAACCCTGGGTTGGGTTATGAAACAGAACTTTATTCATGACAAGCCAGATGTGTTCCTTGGTCTTCATGATTATTTTTGTTCACTAATGTTCCCTTACAAATGTGGAAGCCTTCACTGCACAGCTGGACCTAAAATTAGATTAAATTACCGACACAGATGGACTTTATTTAATAATATTGGGGTTTTGAAAGCCATTGGTTGCACTTTGTTTAGGGATCTTAGAGTAAAGAAGATTGAACACTTGTATATGCCACACTTTTACACCATTCATACTTTGTGTTGGCCATTAAAATACACTGAAGATTGTGGTTCTACTGTTACAAAACGTTAAAAAGTTAAAGGGGCGATAATATTTTTTAAAGACACTCTATCCTTACAGGTTTTTTGTAATGTGCACAGAATAAAATTTCCTTGCCCTTATTTAGTTTCTATGACAGCACGGTGATGAGTAAATAAGGGCCAAACATTGGAAACTCAATATATGTTAGTAGGAGGGCTTGTTCAACTAGTGTGCCTTGATGTTGCATAAGCATAACCAAATATCCATCTATTACAGATAACTAGTGGAAGCTCATTTGGCTCAGGTCAGGGATCGGGTTGAAAACTTAGCACGTTTTAAAAAAGATACGAACAAATAAAGGCTCTGTAAAAACTGCTGCGTAAAGAAATGACACAAAATATTTCTATATTTTTCAGGAAGCAGCATCTGTGAGCAACAGTGCACCCCAGTGGGGGGAAGGCCACAGTGCTCCTGTTTCGTAGGGTTCTCACTCAAAGCAGATGGACAATCATGTGATGGTAAGGAGCTGAAATGGAGTAATAATGCAGAAAGTATTTTCATTTGGAAATGTATGATGAGAGAAGTGAACAATTAACTCTAAAATCTCTTTTCAAGCCAGAGGATTTTTTTTTTCCAATTGGGGAAGCTTTCTTGCAGAGGCGGTCTGACCCTGGTTTGTCTTTTTCACTCATCATTGCCTGTAGATTTGCAGAGGAGATACAGCTCTAATCCCCTGTGGGAGAAGTTTTCATCATGTCCCTGTACTGAGTCTATAATAAATGGATTATTCCAACTTCTCAGGCAAAATCTATCTCGGCAACGGCATACCATAGACAACCATTATAGTCCACTCAAAATGGTGGTTGACAGAGACCCATCAGGTGTCTGCCATGCAGAGCCATCAAACAGTTGTGTGCGGGATCACCCAAGCAAAGATTGTCCAGCAGTATAACTCTGTACAATGTTAATGTTATGGGACTTTTCCTAACAATTTAAAGGCAGACACAAGCATGTGTCAATGAACTGACTACAAGCAAGCCTGAAGACCTGACACAATTTTTGCCATCACCTCTGGGCAGTTAGAATATAATGCCATTGATGTCGAAATGTGTTGGTGCAGTAATTATTTCCCCAACAATGCTGCAAGCAATTATAATATTGGATTTATTATTCTAGAATGCTAAACATGACTTTGAGCACTGTGCATGTTGTGGCAGGGGTGTGAGTGGGAGGCTGGAATGAATTATTAAATTTTTTATTTATTTTAGTAGGAAAGCTAGTTTCTCAATACAGATTTTTCATGATACAAACTGCCTGTTGACTGAATTAAATTTAGATTCAGAGGTTTCTGTTTGGTGAAGTGCACCAGTCCCTACTGCAATAAAACCCCAACACTTGATGCTGCCACCATCGCACTTCACAGTTCAAATAGTGTTCTCAGGGTTGTTAGTTTTTCCTCCAAATGTAATAATGGTTATAATCTCCAAACATTTCAGTTTTACTTTCTTCAGCCTACAGGACATATCTTCAAAAGTTAAGCCCTGTGTCCCTAAATCCTAAATCCAGCTTTGATTGACTGTTTTACATCAAAGCATATCAATTTGTTACAGTAGAAAGGTAGAAAGGAAATATTCAGCCCGATCTCCCGTGCTTTATCATAAACTTTCTTACCAAACAGTCATCTCCTGAACACTGAGGTGTATGTCCAAGCTGTCTCCTGGGGGGAAACATATGAGACTTAAGCCATAACTGGTTTGTCTGCTGCTTCACATCTGCAGGCTGTTGAAAGTGACACAGAGAGCTGCTCAGAGTGGTGACAAATTTCTCATTGTATGAATGTTATTCTCAGTTTGTCTCCCTGCTGAAGGAGGCTCTGACTTGTCCCTTCAATCTGTTTCTAACTGCCGACTGTCACATTCAGACCACGCAGTTGTTGACGTTTATTGTACATCTTCTTGTCTGCCTTCTCTAAATCTTTTCACTGATCCTTGCATTCTATGCAGCTGTCATTGTTTGTATCCTGAAGCATTGTCTTGATTCCTTTCTGCAGACGTGGATGAGTGTTTGTCTTCACATGGCTGCCATTTTAACGAGCACTGCGTGAACACAAGGGGGAGTTACATCTGTCAGAGACTGATCACCTGCCCACCTGGATATCAGATCAGCAACGGCGTTTGCAAAGGTACTGTGTACCTTATCAGCACTGAGCAGCATCACTGGGCTTACTTCCACCCACTGTGAACATTTTACCAAGTGGGGGATTTTGTATTGCTGGATGTTCACAATGTCAGGAAAATGCATTGTTCAAGAAGAATCTCCTGTACCTCCCTTGGGAGTTAGGCATTGGACATTAAACTTGAGAAAAACCCTCAAATATACAAATTCTTTACATGAAATGTCAACCCACATAAGAAAGCATAATGATGACCTTTATTTAACCGCTTCAATTGTTTTTGTTTGCTATTAACTCTGAAAGGGCCTGCTGGTGTGGTCGTTCTGGGTGCCACCCGACCTTGGGATGTAATAGCAATTCTCCCAATACGTCTCATTATTTTCATGCACCATGAATTGGGTTCGTTCAGAGGCCTCATTTCCACTGCTGCAGAAAGGGCCTCCATGATGAGGGAGTTTCAGATGGGCTGTGAGGGCTATTTTCCACAGTGGATGGGGTTCCTTGGTTCCAGCTTATGGATGCAGCTAATCTTCACTAATGGAGGTTCATTCTTTTAACAAGTCATCTGTGGTTATTTGTAAGCTTTGAACAACTGGAAAAAACAGGCACTGCAAAATAAATAAACTCAATAGTTTAAAATCTAATAAAACATATAACTTGATTTAATAGTTATTAAACTCGATATTTCATTTTAAAAGCATTCAAAGACAAAATATGAAACTTAAACACCACTTACCCAGGGGATTTTGTAGTCAGTGCCATTGGAGGATAAGGTCTTGGATATTCTTTTATGTCCCATCACAAAGTCAAGCTTGGTCTCTGCTTGAAATAAAAGAGTCTAAGTATCTTTATTTCTTGTTTATGAGTTATAGTAAGATGAAGAACAAAATATTTATAAGACTGGGAACAGCTCAGCCCAAAGGCTTCAGCCTCACTGGTCCTTCTATGTTCTGAGACTCACCAATGGTCTTGAGCCATAGATCATGACCGACAGAAAGAGAAACTAGAAGTGGATACACCTAATCTGGATGGTTCTTGGGCATTTATTTTGAAAGTCTTCCAGCCACTTTCAGTAGCAGGCTTAGATTTTGCTCGAGGAATTAAAATCCATAATGGCCCAGGCAGTCCTTCAGATTGATTGATTATGAGCTGGGAAGTACCTCTTTGGAAAGAGATGGAGTAAAACTTAGATTTTTTGTTAAATACAATCAAACAATCCATAAACACTAATCAAGGGTCAATAGCAGAATAATATGTTAAGCACTGGCACAGAGTATTTGGCATCTTTTGCCCATGTCCACACCCCACATACTTAGCTCTGACAAAATATGGTACCGGGGTACAAACAGGCTACCCAGTAGTATGGGATTTATTGTCAAGAAGCTTTGATTCAACAAAGAAACAATCAACCAAACACAAATTTCTTTATGTTTTTTTTGTTGTTTTTTTGTAAAGGGTTTTTTCCTAATTATAGATTATTATAATATATAGTTTAAATATACCTGCGTAACCTATCATATTTTACATTCTATAAAGTCACATAACCAGGTGGTTGCCTGCCTTTTACTATACAACCTTTTTGCTAAAATAGATTTATTTCAAGATAAAACTCGAAAGCCATTTTCTCAGTTTCTCATGTCTGGCTCACCTACAAATAATCTCCTAAGTTATCAGGTAAGGTAATCATGGTATTTAAGGAGGTCACCTCAGATGTATCAGGATGTAGTTATGTGTCTTCAACAGTGGGGTTATATCTATATATATGTTTATGCCCTGCTGTACAGACATTTCATTGTTAACAAAGGATTTCAACAGAGATGGATTTATTCAAATATTACAAGCCTCGTTTTCCTGTTTTATTATTGTTTTCTGTTCACTCTCTTATTCAGTAACTTATCTCTTATTTTTTGTTCTCGACTGGTGTTACTTACTGGGCTCCTTAGAGACATAATTGCGTCAACAGAGAAATGCTCAGTCCCACTCTTCTGCCCCTAAAACCCAACCTTATTTGTGAAGGCCTGTCTGTTGTGGATAATTTAGGTTTCTTTGCAGCTGCTGCAGTGCTAAAATCCTGCAAAGTTGCTAACTTAAAAAAAAAGCTTTTTTTTTTTCCAAGGAGTTTATTGTTTGGCAACAGAGGGGGAAGATTGATTTATAAAAAATAAATCTTCCAGAATACAGGTGTTGGATAATTCTGGTGGAGTGTTTTGCATTCATCAATGACACACTGCAGGGAAAGAATAATGTGTGGGACCACTGTTGTGTTGATTTATTAGCATTATTCATCAAATAAAACTCTTATCAAAATACACTCTCATTCAGTGTATTTTAATTGGATTAAGATTGATATGTAAAGATAATGCTTTCGAACTGGTAAACATGCAGTTTGCTCCTGGACCACAGTGCCATCCAGTGGACCTCCATTGACTTACATGCATGTCATTTATTTACTGTTCATGATTTCCTGTGTTCCCATTTGTTTGTCACTTTTTTTTACTGCAGATATTGATGAGTGCATGATGGGAACCCACAACTGTGGATCTGGGCTCGTGTGCATGAATACAGAGGGTTCATTCAGCTGCAACTCCAAACCTATATGTCCTGCAGGCTTTAAGCAGGACACACAGGGCAACTGCATTGGTAAGAAAAACATGGATGTGCTGGGGTTTTTTACATTTAATTTTTGTCATCTTAATTGATTGATTTGGTTATGTTCAAAAAGACAATAAAAATGGAATAAAAATGTTTTTCTTTAGATATAGATGGATTTATTGGGGCTTTCAAAATTAAATTTCTCTCTAGTTTGAACATATGCAGGCTAACCAAAAACAAACAAGTTAAAAGATTGTTGCAAAATCTTATGACATGCAACATTATGATTTTCCTTTTCTTATTTGCAAATTCATTAGTTAATCAGTGAAGAAATTTTACCACACTTGAATGCCTGTGAATGTCTGAAGATGTACCGTTGTTTGCCATACAGATGATAAGTGGCAGTGCAGTGGCAGGGGGGTTAAATGCCACACAGACAGGAGATCAGAGACGTAGCTGTGAGGGGTTGCAGAGGGGGTGGATAAAAGCCAATCCTCTGTCTTCCTCCAGCACAAACTGATGCTGTGGAATTAGCCCCCAGGGGCAGGAACTTGGGCATGTCGAGGCAGCAGACGCCTATATAAAAGGACTGTAGAAGAAACGCTCTGAGAAATGACAAACTGTAGAAAGTGCAACTACAAAGCTGTCCAGGAGAATGTGACTGTGTGATGTGTGTATGCTTTGATATCAGAGCACAGTGTGGCTAAATTAATGCCCCCTGGTCTTTCATGCCTTGTTTGTGTGACTAAAGGGCTTTCCTCCCATCTTCTGCTTTCTTCCATTTTATTTGTCTCCTTCTCTGTATCTTCACACCAGATATTGACGAGTGTACTAGTTTGACCCTGCCGTGCAGTTCAGGATTCACCTGCATCAACACGGCGGGGTCATACATGTGCAACAGGAAGATAATATGTAGCCGTGGCTATCATGCCAGCCCTGATGGATCCAGATGTGTAGGTAAGATTTGCAATCATTTCACAAGATGCAAGAGTCATCAGATCTGGTATACAGAGTCAAAGTCGGAGCAGAACAGCAGATAATTCTTGCAGAAAAACATGCAGAGTGATTTACAAAGGTATTCACACCCAAAGTTTCCCCAATGTTTGTCACAATACAACCACAAATCTTAATGTTTTTTATTGGGATTTTATATGATAGACCAATACAAAAAACATAATTAGGAAGTGAAAAGAAAATGATTAATATTATTAATATTTGCAGTATATGATAAATTGTTTCACAAATAAAAAATGTTGGTTCTGCACCTCTGAAACAATACTTTGTAAAACCACCTTTCACTGTAATTACAGTTGTAAGTCTGCCTTTAGGGTTGTCTTCTGGAAGGGAAATGTCAAGCCTTTTGCAGCCTCTAACATGTTTTCTGTCAGGATTGGGATGTGTGTAGCTCCATGCATCCCATGCATCTTCCCAGAAAACACAGACCTTCCCTGTCCCACAGCATGCTTCCATAACCCTATTAAACTACGTGGGTGGTGTGTCCAGTTGATATGCTGTGTTAGTTTTATACAAATACCATTTTGTATATTTCATTTTGGTCTCATCTGACAAGAGTACATTCTTCCACATGCTTACCATATCCCCTACATTTCTTGTTGCAAACGGGGTTTTTTTTCGACAATGGGTTTCGTCTTGGTACTCTTCCATAAAGGCCACATTTGTGTGTGCCACTAATAGTTGTTCTGTCAACAAATCCTCCCACCCCCTGATCAGTTTATTTCTGCAGCTCCTCCAGAATGACCATACGATTTTAGGCTGCTTCTCTGATTAATGCTTTGCTCTCCTGGCCTGCCAGTTTAGATGGACAGGCTTTGTTGGTGTATTTGCATTTGGGCTCTTGTAGGTTTGCCATAATGGATTAATCAGTGCTCTGTAAAATACTCAAAGCTTGGGATACTGTTCTATAACCTTACTCTGCTTTAAGCCTTTCCAAAAATGTAACACACACCTCTCTGGTGTGCTCATTGATCTTCATATTACAGGTTTGTTCATCAATGTCATCTAACAAAAATTTGAGACCTTCACTTAAGAACTTTATTAATACTGGAGGGGGGGGGGGGGGGGTGTGTTCGCAAATTAGGTGACTTCTAACGACGACTGGTTGTACAGGATTGTATTTAATGGCATCAGAGTAAAGGTGAATAAATACATATGTATAACATGCGTTTTTATTCACTGTCAGAAATAATGTGCATTTAACACAAATTTGCAATTACAAATGTATTAATTGTAAACATAACCCTGTTTTTATTCCAACACCTTAGTTATGTATTCATACTTTTAATAGTTTAGTTTGCTTAACTCTAAACATAGGAAACTGTGACCAAATTCACAAGTAAATCCTTTTTGGACAACAAAGCTCAAATGTGTTTCTCTTCCATAGTTGTTTTGAAGATAGCTCAAGTAATAGTTATCATTTGTGTTATCATTTAACATTTTAGGTGCCTGAATTTGTGATAATTTCACATAGCACAAAACCTTTAGCATGTTTCTTTTTTTAAAAGTAAAATGTAGTCGTGTTACTTTTTAAAAAAGAGACAGATGTGCATGTATTTTTGCTGTTTTATTGGCAGTTCATCATGTTTCTTATAGTGTTTAAATGCATCAATTACACATTTTAGAATAAGACCGTGGAAGATCATTATTTTTATCACCTTTAAAAAAGGACAATACATTGGAAATGTTCATAATTTGCCGTATTTGTCTCTTGAGTGCTGGGAGTTTGACATATTTTGTACAATTGTTTTGCTTTTTTAGATGTGAATGAATGCGAGAGTGGCCTGGATCGATGTGGAGATGGACAGCTGTGCCACAATATGCCTGGCTCTTATCGTTGTGAGTGCCTGACTGGGTACCAGTATGATTCATTCAGGAGGATGTGTGTAGGTATGCTGAACATCATGTGTGGCCGCATCAAAAGAAATAAAAATTGCAAATATTTGTTTTGTTTTTTTTATATTAGTTTTGCCTCTTTTAACTACTGCCTGTCTTAGCAATAAATGCAGAGCAATTGTACTGAGTTACCTCCAATGACATGCTTGGTGACATTTTAATGTTAGCTACATAGTAGTGTAAGATAACATGCTAACATTAGTTTGTTAACATAAGCTATTTTAACCATAGTTGATAGACTGATGTGATAGATGTAAACACATGTTTATATGAAAACATGTTTATTTCTATAAACTAATGCTAGCTAACATGCTAATGTTAAAATTTTAGCAAATTTAGTCATTTTAACAAAAGATAACATAAACTAAAGTTAATGCATTAGTTAGTTATAGGTATTGTTAGCTAATAGTTCACAGAATATTACTAAACATAAAAATTGTAGATTATATTATTGTTAATTAACATGCTAATGTTAGTGTTTTAGCCATTTATAACGTATAGGCTATTGCTGGTATTGCAATTACTGTCTGGTAACATGCTATTAGTAGCTTATTAGTTTCTGTTAGCATGTTAATGAATATGAATGTAATATCTAACTTTAGCATGATCAATATTGTTTGCTAGTGTTAAAATGTTTGTTAATATTTGCATTTTTAAATTAAAAGTCTTGCTATTTCATTATCTAATTACACATGCATGTTTCAGATTCCTAATGAGCATTAAAAGCCACAACTAATGCATTTTGGGTCTAGACCAGCATCAAGTGGCAGGCACCATCAACATTTCCTCAGGATTTCTTCTAGTTTCTACTTGTTCTTCCTTTTTCATCTTAAGTTCTGAATGACTTTTCTACGATTATCCATTACATATAGTCAACCATTTTCCTTTTCTGTTTGCTCTGAGCCTGTTGTTAATTATTGTGGCTCTGAGGCAGCTCAGCGAGCGGATTACAGATCACATCTCTTTACTATGCTGCTTCTACTGCTTGTCGCTCTCTGCACATGTTTCAGTCTGTTGTGATTCTCATAATAATACACTCCAATCAAGTGTTTAGACTATCAGCAGACAGATGATTCACACACGTGCACACTTCTGTGCAAGACACTAAACATGCACGTTCCGCCTTTAGCACATGCACCTGCACACCTATGTGCTAACATGCAAGAAGTGTCCTAATCCAAGGTATGATGATTATGATGGTTCTTCCCTTCCTCAGATGTAAACGAGTGTTGGCGCTACTCTGGCCGTCTGTGTGCCCAGACCTGTGAGAACACCCGGGGCTCCTATGAATGCTCGTGCACCTCTGGTTTCCGCTTATCTGCTGATGGCAAGAACTGTGAAGGTGTGTTTTTGTTAATGTCAGTCGGCTTGGGCGTGTGTTCATGTTGCTGCATGTTTTTTTGTTTTTTTTTGTAGATTTGCGTGTGAAAATATGCATGCCTGGACAGCGAGCTTGTGTACATTCACAAACAGTGTGGCTTAAAGGGCAAAGCTGGTTCTGGAAGTTTTATTAGTTGTATCAGTCTTACCATATGCCTTGAAGCGGGAACACAGCCAAACGTATAATTGTCTTAATAACAACATCTTGTTTATACGGGATGATAAAACACTAAATATTCTTTCATCAAAAGAATTTCGACACTAATGAGCTCTAACCTCCAATCTGCAGACATGAATGAGTGTCTGACTAGCCCGTGCAGTCAGGAGTGTGCCAACATCTACAGTTCCTACCAGTGCTACTGCAGAAAGGGTTACTACCTCAGGGAGGATGGGCACACCTGTGAAGGTGGGCATATTAAACATCAAATTCATGCCAGATGTATGACAGATTTATATCTTAATTTCATTTAATTTACATTCTCAGACATTGATGAATGCTCTCAGAGCATTGGCCATCTGTGTACCTACAACTGTGTGAATACTCCAGGCAGTTACCATTGTGCTTGTCCTGAATATGGATACACCATGTCTCCAAATGGACGATCTTGCAGAGGCAAGTGAATTAACCCCCCTCCCAACACCAAACTTAAATATATTTATTGTGCTGCAGCTAATTCTACACCAGTCTGCCTACTTTAGTTCTTCTTGAAATTGATTTTAGAAATTGTTCAGCACCCATTTACCTTTAACAGAGTATGAAGTAAAGGCTTGCTAATTAGATTTTTTTTTTTTTAGTTGGGCAGCCTTTTTTTGCTTCAATTGTTCTACCTCTGGCAAACACCTGGCAATAAACCAGTCCTCTTGGTACTTTTACTGTGTGCTTAGATATTGATGAGTGCACCACGGGGACCCATAACTGCTCTTTGGCTGAGAAGTGCTACAACATCCGAGGAGGGTATCGCTGTCTTTCTCTGAGCTGTCCTCCAAACTACCGCAAAGTGACAGATACGTAAGTTGTAGCAACAATTTAAACTTCCTGTTCACAATTCTGAAAATGCTGGATAGTGGGATTAAAAGTCATTGATATTAGATGGCATTCGTTATTTAGGATTTATTTATTTATTTATTTCAGACAAGGATTTCAGACAATGACAAACAACAGTAAATAAATAAATCAATTTCAGAAATGCTTATAACAAACAAACAAATATCCAAATACCATACAAAGAAGTGTTTGGTAAACATTAAATTAAATTAAATTTCCAGTTCCAAATAAATTAAATTAACTTAAACATATATAAAAACTAGTAAAATAAACATTTTCCAATAAGTAAACTTGTCAGTATATTTAACCTGAGATCTGACATTGATTATTAATTAATATAAATTGTCTGAAAAGGGGTATGAAGAAGTAAAACTTATTTTTCATACCCCTTCTCCCTCTAATTGCACTTAAATTAACTTTGAGTAACCTTCCTAATTAACATCTATGTTTTTATCCAGAATTCACAAACCAAAAACTAATAAATAAATATATATACACAATTATTTATATATATATATATATATATATATATATATATACAGGTCCTTCTCAAAATATTAGCATATTGTGATAAAGTTCATTATTTTCCATAATGTCATGATGAAAATTTAACATTCATATATTTTAGATTCATTGCACACTAACTGAAATATTTCAGGTCTTTTATTGTCTTAATACGGATGATTTTGGCATACAGCTCATGAAAACCCAAAATTCCTATCTCACAAAATTAGCATATCATTAAAAGGGTCTCTAAACGAGCTATGAACCTAATCATCTGAATCAACGAGTTAACTCTAAACACCTGCAAAAGATTCCTGAGGCCTTTAAAACTCCCAGCCTGGTTCATCACTCAAAACCCCAATCATGGGTAAGACTGCCGACCTGACTGCTGTCCAGAAGGCCACTATTGACACCCTCAAGCAAGAGGGTAAGACACAGAAAGACATTTCTGAACAAATAGGCTGTTCCCAGAGTGCTGTATCAAGGCACCTCAGTGGGAAGTCTGTGGGAAGGAAAAAGTGTGGCAGAAAACGCTGCACAACGAGAAGAGGTGACCGGACCCTGAGGAAGATTGTGGAGAAGGGCCGATTCCAGACCTTGGGGGACCTGCGGAAGCAGTGGACTGAGTCTGGAGTAGAAACATCCAGAGCCACCGTGCACAGGCGTGTGCAGGAAATGGGCTACAGGTGCCGCATTCCCCAGGTCAAGCCACTTTTGTACCAGAAACAGCGGCAGAAGCACCTGACCTGGGCTACAGAGAAGCAGCACTGGACTGTTGCTCAGTGGTCCAAAGTACTTTTTTCGGATGAAAGCAAATTCAGCATGTCATTCAGAAATCAAGGTACCAGAGTCTGGAGGAAGACTGGGGAGAAGGAAATGCCAAAATGCCAGAAGTCCAGTGTCAAGTACCCACAGTCAGTGATGGTCTGGGGTGCCGTGTCAGCTGCTGGTGTTGGTCCACTGTGTTTTATCAAGGGCAGGGTCAATGCAGCTAGCTATCAGGAGATTTTGGAGCACTTCATGCTTCCATCTGCTGAAAAGCTTTATGGAGATGAAGATTTCATTTTTCAGCACGACCTGGCACCTGCTCACAGTGCCAAAACCACTGGTAAATGGTTTACTGACCATGGTATCACTGTGCTCAATTGGCCTGCCAACTCTCCTGACCTGAACCCCATAGAGAATCTGTGGGATATTGTGAAGAGAACGTTGAGAGACCCAAGACCCAACACTCTGGATGAGCTAAAGGCCGCTATCGAAGCATCCTGGGCCTCCATAAGACCTCAGCAGTGCCACAGGCTGATTGCCTCCATGCCACGCCGCATTGAAGCAGTCATTTCTGCAAAAGGATTCCCGACCAAGTATTGAGTGCATAACTGTACATGATTATTTGAAGGTTGACGTTTTTTGTATTAAAATAACTTTTCTTTTATTGGTCGGATGAAATATGCTAATTTTGTGAGATAGGAATTTTGGGTTTTCATGAGCTGTATGCCAAAATCATCCGTATTAAGACAATAAAATACCTGAAATATTTCAGTTAGTGTGCAATGAATCTAACATATATGAATGTTATCATCATGACATTATGGAAAATGATGAACTTTATCACAATATGCTAATATTTTGAGAAGGACCTGTACATATACACACACATATATACACATACACAAATACATATATATACATACACACATATACAAACATATACATATGTACACATACAGACAAACATGTACCTCCAAATATGTACATGTAACTGTACACATGCATACCTACACACACAGAAACACACCACACATTAGGCCTAAATCCACATTCACATTCTTGTATATCGGCACTTAGAGACCCCCCCCAAATCATCAGAGCCACAATCCAACACAGGATAATAGGATAATCGAATTGAATTATTCTATTGAAGGATATTCTTAGCTTTTTTTGTTTATGTTTTATGTTAAGTGTGTTAAAAGTGTTGTTGAATATTTACACTCAGCAGACAACAGTCAGAACCATCTCTTGGGAGATATTTTCATGGTGAAATCAGGCTAACAGTTGCTAAAGCTGTGTTCAGTTTGCCTCGTTATAACATACACCTGGAAATTATGTAGCTACCAATTTTTTTCCTCTGTATTAAAAACAAAATCTGACCCACACAGTCTGTCGGATTCTGATCAATAACGCTGTAATACTTATGTTGCATAATGCTTATGTTGGGATGGTGATAATGCCAACATTAAAGTGATCAAAACATCATCCTGAGCATGACTAAGGCACATCTGGAATACCGATGAAAGGTTTCTCCCAAAAAAGCTGAAGCTTGTAGGCTGATATGCTTACGTTTGAAGTTTGATGGAAAGTGAAAGAAATGTAGACAAATCAAAATAAAAATAACTTTACTGTTATGTTTGGTTTCTTATGAAGGATGCAGTTGTGGGCAAGGACAAAGTGCATGTTTACATATTTGTTTTTAATTGTCTGCATATATCACAAATAATTTCTTTTTATCCCTACTGTAGAAAGGAGTTGGAATAATTACGGATTTCCCCCCCAAAAACAATCTTTGTGTGTGCACGGATGGAGCAAAATCAGCAGACAATCTCAGTTTTGCAAAATGTCTGGTAGTTGGGACAACGCCTTAACCACATTCCAGTAGCAAGCCATTAAACTGCTGCTCTCGGTGACCAAGCTAACCACTACCAATGATATTAACCTATAACAATGTATTTCTTTGGTTTGAAACATAAGTTCGTGTTTATTAACAGAGGTGGAACAGAACTGGAGGCTGATGTTCACCTTCCAGATTGGGGAGAATTCTGATGTAAAGAACATCCTTTTGAAGTTTGTTAATATTCAAACCTAATGACACAGCCTGACCCTATAAGTGTGACTTACATAGTTAGTCACACTTTTAGCATTTATAGCACAACCAGAAGGTCCTGGGTTTGACTCCCGGCCAAGGCTCTTTCTGCATGGTCTCCCCGTGCATGCATGGGTTCTCTCCGGGTCCTCCCACACAGTCCAAAAACATGACTGCTAGGTTTAATGGTCGCTCTAAATTTCATATTTTAGCTTAGAAAGTTCACTCTTTATGGGCCCTGCTCTGAATATTTGTTAGCTTGACTTAAACATCACAGTTTCTTTATTATTCTCCAAAATGAGGTCCCTCTGTCTGCTGTCTACTGTAGGTATGATACTGACCACCTATATCTACTATACACTTCCCCACTGCAAGAAAACAAAACTATAATTTTTCAAACATTTTGAAATGTTCAATTGAGCAAAAGTGCTTCCCATGTAAAGTTTTCTTTCCTTTCATGCTTGTAGGCGCTGTGAGCGGATCAGCTGTTCCACCTACATGGAGTGTCAGAACTCTCCTCTGAGAATCACCTACTACTACCTCAGCTTCCAGTCCAACATCGTCATCCCCGCTCAGATCTTCCGCATCGGTCCCGCTCCTGCCTACTCTGGAGATAACGTGATTGTGACAATCACGCAGGGGAATGAGGAGAACTACTTCAGCACCAGGAAATTGAATGCCTACACAGGTGCTGTGTTCTTACAGCGTCAGGTGCAGGACCCAAGGGATTTTTTGATCAATGTGGAGATGAAACTCTGGAGGCAGGGGAAATTTACCACCTTCCAATCTAGGATCTATGTCTTTATCACGGCAAATCTACTCTAATGGCTGCTTGTGCTGAGGCCAATATGCAACTTAATACAGTTCATTGTCACTTTTCTAATCAATATTTAACAATGCCAGTCTATGTTTGATTTGTTTAGACAGTTTGAACATGTTATTGCAAGAAAAGCTGAATTTCTTAAAATATTGCATCCTATCATCTTTTTCAATAAGATTCCAGTTAATCATTCAATTGAGATTTTTTTATAATATTTTATCAGATTATATATCATTTATTTTCAGGAAATCTTTTCTTGAATTTGAAAGTGTTGTTTTGCATAAATCAGTTCCTCTAAAAGCAGAATCTACATCACCAACTATCCTACATATTGTATTTTTATGCCCAAATTATTTAGGTTCAGTTTAACATAATGTCTTACTTTGTAACGTGCACTGCTGCCTGCGTGTTGAGTTTTACAAACTAATTTAATGTTACCACATTTGTACGGAGAATTGTTTTCCCCTGTAATTAAATATATTACACTTAGATGTATCATATTTTTATGCTTAAATCTGATATTAGGAAAGTATTTCAGTAAAATACTGAAAAAGAATCACTGAGAGTTGGAATGTACTGTCAAATTTAATTTTTTTAATGTTATATATATATACTATATTTTATATAAATAAAACTGTTTTGTTTTTTTCAACAGATTGCCTCCAGAAATTGTCAAATATGCCACATATTATATACTTAAATCATATCTGTTCCTGTATTAATGTTATGCAAAAAATCTCCATGCTTTTTCCGTATATGTTCACACCTTGCTGGAAAACTTAATGGATAATAAAATATGGTTTATAAAAGACAAGTTTGATTAAGTAGAATTGTTTCTTTGCTTCTGGATGAGGTCTTGAAGACTTTACACATTAAAAATCCTCTTTTTACGTAGAAAGTGTTACACTTCCACCTACAGGAGTAAAAAGGTATTGCATTTTACTCTTTATAATTCAAAAAATAAAAGTTCAAGCAGAAAAAAAATAAGAACATTTGTTTTGACACAAAATGATCTTCATACTAAAAACCCTTTCTAGTTAGGTGTAATTATTAGTATTAATGTGTGTCACATATCCTAATCAGTTTTCTGTTCAACTTGATGAAATACACTGTCTTTGACAACGTTTCCTCTCGACACGACTCATGATAATAGCCTCCTTTTTGTGTGTGAGATGCTACTCCTCATATGTACATTTCGTGACAGGGCCTCACACACTGACTGATCTCTCTTTTCTCTAATTCGTTTTATCTGCTCTTCAATAATAGGTGGCGCTGCCTTTAAGGGAATGGAGAATTAGGGGCCCCTGAAAGAGAAGGTTAACACCCATCTGTCAGAAAGTTACGGGCTTCTCTCAGGAAAATTAGTTTTGAACGGAATGGTTTACTTTGTTGCAGTGGAGCTTCCAATATAGCTGGCAAATATTCCTTCAACTATAAATAATGAAGCAGGACTTGAGCATTAGATTAATTTATTTCTTTCTGACACATCAGGACTGATTTAAAGCAAATAAATGCAGAATATTCTCACTTTCATGAGCGTGAAATTATGTTCCAGCATTTCTCTTCATGCTGCTCCAGCTGGAACGCTTCGAAGCAAAATTATGAGCGGGTAAAACGAAAATGTGATTAGTCTGCAGTTTTATACATCATGCTCATTAAACTAAGAAATATGACGCAAGCTTTATGTTTTGATAGGGCAACACCGAAAATCATCCTGCTTCGACTATGTATGTTAGAAGTGAACCTCAAGTTTATCACAAAGGGACATTTTGTGTTGGCCAGTCACATCTCCTGCTAAGCCAATCAGGAGACATTAAATAACTAATGAAAATACTTATTTATTTTAAATGTGAAAATAATTTCTAAATATTTAACTAGCACACTAAATACAACTTTTGTCTCAGGGATTTCCTTTTACACCAGTACTTTGAATTCAGGAAAAAAAATATAAACAAAAGATTTTATGTGAAGTTAGAACCAAATGTAAGGAAAGTTGTGCCGTGGATTATGGATTTCTTGTAACAATGCTTAACAATACTGTATCAATACCGCAATAAATCATGTGCTGATGGAAAGCCTGTTTATTTCCCTTTATTTTCCTTATGCATTCGTAAGGAAAATTGTAAAGAATATTTCCAGGTTGAGCAGCAGAGGTGAGTATGTATCACCTCCCCTCTGCCGATGCCAGTTCTTTCTGTCTATTCTGCCATAAGTCTTCCTGGGTGTTATCTTTTGGTTTGGATAATTGAGGTTTAAAGATATATGAGATAAGGGCATTTAAAAACAAATATTCATTGAACAAACACAACTACATACACAACAAAGTGGCACCTCTTCCTCACGTTGGTCACCAGCTTGGTCACACACTGCTGTGGGATGTAGGATATTGGCGGCGGGTCAGCCAACGTGGTTGGAATGGTCTTACTGGAACAAACAAAATGCCCAAGCTGATTCCAAGTGCTCAGTGGGTTTTGATCAGGACTGCATGCTGTTATGACTTGAGGGTGTTTTGGTTTTTGTTTGTTTATTCTTATTTCCAGTTTGTGTTTTGGATCCTGCTTCTGTTTATTACTATCCTGGTTGTGCCTTTGTTTCTTAATATTGTTTTCTAGCTCACGTGTTGCAAGTCACGTTTCTCTGTATTAGTTTGTATCATTGGATTTCTGTTTTGCTCCAGTTACGTTTTGTTCTCCCTGCCTCTGTCAGCCATAGCAATCAGCTTTATTCGGTCTACCTGCATCATGCAATCAGTCTTTTTTTGTTTCACCTCTACCATGCTCCATATATACACCATCATTTTGTTTAATTGTCGCGGAAACATCCCTTGTGTTTGTCGTCTAATGGTTTGTTCCTGCCTCCACCTTGTTTCGCTTAAAAAAAAACGTCTTAACTTACGTTTAAGATGCCTGTCTGTCTGCATTCTGAGGTCCTCCACCACACCACATCTGACACAGGCAAGCCATTTCATCCTCACCACTCCTGAGGTAGACTCTATTAAACACCGCCTTGTTGAGGCAATTATTGACATGGAGGACAGAGCTAAGGCCAACACTGTGAAGTTGTGGGTTTACCACTGGCTGCAGAATTTCGCCTTCATATTTCTGTGTATCAGTGATGACAAGCTTTGGTTTGGTTTGGAGGATGGTGCCGTCCCACACCATCACCTCTACCAAAAGCTTATTAGCATTTTCAGAGAGGATTTAGCTGGTTTTTCATGGAGGCAACCTGCATACTCAACTCTGCTGCTCAACCCACAAACACATTTCCCTTACAATTGTGGTACTATTTCCACAATTTCAGAAGGTATGAAGAATTGCTACAACAAAATAAAAACATCTATCCTTTTCTATACCTGCTTCTTCCATAGTGGGTCGCGGGGCAGCTGGTGCCATCTCCAGCAGTCTACAGGCGAGAGGCAAGGTCCACCCTTGACAGGTCCGCAGTCCATTGCAGGGCAGCACAGAGACACACAGGACAAACAACCACACACACACTCTTTCATACCTAAGGGCAATTGAGAGAGACTAATTAACTTAACAATCCTGTTTTGTAACTGTGGGAGGAGAGACAGGAGTACCCAGAAAGAACCCTCGCATGCACCGGGAGAACATGCAAACTCCATGCAGAAAGACCCTGAAGCAGGAGTCGAACCTAGGACCTTCTTGCTGCAAGACAACAGTGCTACAAACTGCACCACCATGCACCCACAATAAAAACGACCAAACACAAATGTATAAATTTGTTTGTGCTAAGTTTATACAGAAATCCAGTTCAAACCTGAAGCATGTGATTTCACCTCGGGGAGAATTTTTGGGGATTCTGTTCTGGTCTGTTTTTGCTTTCAGTCTTTGTCAAACGGTATTTGCCTTCACCTCGTGTTGTATTACATTTACTTCTTGATATTTTCTGAGAAGTTAGGTAATTGCTTTCTCTTCAATGTTGTTCATCTTCACTGTACTTCTAAGTTTCAGTTTTTTCTTAACAGACTTCCTTGTTCTTTTTTCTTCCCATCTCCTTTGTTAAACCTGTTTCTGAGTTTTTATCATTTTGGTCTTATATTTCTAGCCACTCGTATGTTCGGCCAAGCTCTGTGAAGAAATGGTATCTGTGATTTGCCTGTATTTACTTATGTTTTGCCATCTACATTAGTCATGCTTCCTTAGCTGCCCTTAGATTCCAGCTTCTCATAGCTGAACCGCATCTGTTAATCAGTGACACCTACGTGTGATTTTAAATGCCTCTGACAACGCAGTAAGAAAGAAACCCACTACTCAGTGTTATACCTGCAGGTAGCTGAGAACTTCATGTATCATTTTCAGAACGATTTGACTAGGGATGTCCAAAATGAGGCTCGAGGGCCATTTTTGGCTTTTGTAGTGATTTTGTGTGGGCCTTGACGGCATTCAAAATGGTACTAATTTGGCCTACCAGCATAAGCAGTTGATGCAGATGGACACTTACATTTTTTCAGGGATAGAGATTTTCATTAATGAACTAAGTAATACGATTAACATAGGAATCCCCATGAATGTATCTTGGCTGCATTCATCTCACGTCTTTATCTTGTTGTTGGGCAGGTAAAAATAGAAAAATTCACAATTCAATTAATTTTCTGTTTTAAATGCATTATTTATGTTTCCAATCTGCCCCCCTGAGTTATTTAAACACTGTAATTTTGGCCTGAGTGGGAATATGTTTGGAAACCTCTCAATTAGATTTTTAGAGCAGGGGGAATTTGATGATTTAGGAGCTGCAGGCATAATTTCTGGCTTCCTTTCTACCCTCCTGCAGCTTTTTCTCTTCAGCTATAACTATCACCTTTATTAGCATAACTAGGTTTTTTACTGCTAAATTTTGGGAGAACATTTCACATGGTTTCTTCTGTATTTATTATCTAAAACTAAACAAATAGTTAAGCATTGTTTATGATATTACATTTCAATTTCATGTTTTGATCTTTGTCATATTTTTGTTTTATAAACATGTTGGGCTATGAACTGGTTTTTACTTTTCATTTAAGGAACAAAGCACAAAGGATCGATACTGCTACTATACAGAGCTTTCTACAGATCATTCAAAATGAAAAATATCTAGTTTCATCATGGATCTTTATGTGGCGTCCTGGTAAAAACTGTCACCCTGCTCACCCTACAGTTTTAAAGTCTATATGGTCTGGTCTTTGTCAGGCTCCATTGAAATCTCATCTCAAGTGTGCAAAAACACACACAATATAATGTGGGACCATAAAAAGCAACAATTCTGCAATCATATCAACTCCTTGATATAGAAGTCCTATATAACCTCCAAGGACAGAGAGGTTTGTACAGAGGCCAGTCTTACATATTTCATATTATTACTATTGTAATAATATATTCACAATTTTGTAAAATGACCATAGAGGACTGGTTTTCTCTTCTATTTATTGTTGCTCCACCTCTTCTTTGTCTTGGGAAATAGTTCATTTTTAAAATACTGGAAAAAGGAATCCAAACCTTTGGACATGAGCACAGTAACAATAAATCTTTTTAGCCACTGGATGTAGGATTAATAAAACCTTTGCTCTATTTTTAGGTTGATAATCATGGTTTTGTACAAAATGTGCTTCCTCGTTATAAAGGGGAAACCAACAGCTATCTCCAGGGATGCGGTGTAGCTATACGGTTTAGGCGGAGGTTGCTGCAAAGGGAGGAGTGAGGATCATGAGCTGGGGGGAGGAGGATGAGGAAGGGCAAGGTGCTCAGGTGGTCATCACCTGAGGGGGACAAAAACATTAATGGGCATTCTCTGCAGCAGACAAGCACAGGCTAGCGCTCCTCTTCCCTGGTTGCCATAAACGGTGGAAGTATACATCATTAGATAAAGCTAAGGCTAACGACCTGCAGTCAAGCCCACCTCATACAGTAGAGTTCCCACAACATCTCACTGTCTCTGATTGGATCAGCCAGCAGTGGGTCCACAACAATTGCTGGGTTACTGATCGATCTGTGGAGTGAATAACTTTCTCAGAAACAGATAATTCCTAAGAAAATGATACCAAAAAGCATGTATAAGGCAGCTATATGTAAGATAGATGCTCAGGAAGTGTATTGGCAGGAAGAAAAAACATATCAGTGAGATTAAACAAAATTTTAAGAGTAAAATATTTTATAGCCAGGTGTTATTGTGATTGTCTTTGTGATGATGTGGACGTTATAAGAACAAAAAAAAAAAAAAAAAATGAGGGAGGAGCTGCATAGGGAGCAACAAACAGAGGAATTTGCCTGAGAGGAAAATGTAGGAAAGTATGCAAGGCTGCCTGTCACTCTGAGGCGCCTGATAGCTTAACCTATCATCTTATCACAGTTGTCTCTTCTCAGTTATTGAGATATTGCACTATTGATGTGATATTCCACTTCTGACAACAGAACTGTTTGTGATGCATGTACAGGGACGTTTAAAATATGTAACAAATGATAATATAGTTTAATACATGAAGAAAGAGAAACTAATTCCTTGTGGATCGGATGTCTCCAATGAGAAACTCCCCTCCAGTTCTCACTGGGTGGGACAATTTACTGGAGTCCTAATCGCAGGTCGACAACCCTGGCAGCAGGCCTGCTGACCAACATCAGAGGAGCCAGAGATAATGATGCTCTGCTCTGTTAACTGCCTTTCTGACACCATGTTATGCAAAACATCTTTGGTATGTGAGACTTCTGACACCACTAACTGTGTTTTCTACTCCCTAAAATTAGGATTACACCTGCAGGACTACATAGTAGGTAATTTGTAATGAATAGGTCAATACATGCTGATTATATGTCACCAATCCCTTTGATGGTTTTGGTTTAATTTGTACAGATTGCTCAAAACAGAGGTGCTGTTTCGATCCTAAAACATTATGGCACAGCCCAGAAACAGTCTGATTTTCCGATGACAGAAGTAAACCTTTTCATTAATAAAAAACTGAAAAAGTCTGAGATAATATTAATAGGCTATTATCTGCACAAGCTGTTTTTTTTACAGCGTGAAAAAAAAAGTTTTGCTTTTGCTCTTTCATGTATAAACATGAAATAATTATATTTAATGCAAGATTTTCTAGGTTGATAGTGCTGTATTTTTAAATGTCAACCATCTCATGATTAGGTAAGTGAAAACATGCCACTGATTCCTATAATAATCTAAATAAACATTTCAGAACAGAAAAAAGTGTTCAAAGCTTCATAAAAGTTGCAAAAGCCAGATTAAGTACCTGGATAAATTAGAAAAGCAATCTGGGACCAAACAGTTTTTATGTAGTATGATATGATGCAATTTAGTCCAATTCAGATTTATTTATTGTTTGACATTTCGCTAAATGTCAGATAAATCAGACTGAAAACTTTTTAAAATCCAGAATTTTGCATACCATTTTTAGTATTTGCTAGCACTGCTTTTTAAACTGTATGATTTGGGTCAAATGTTTCTGGCAACCCTTCAAAGCTTCTCACAATAGTTTGCTGGAATTTTGGCCTATTCCTCCTGACACATCTGGTGTAACTGGGTCAGGTTTGTAGGCCTCCTTGCACATAGACACATTTTCTGCTCCCAAACATTTACTTTGTTGTCCGTTTTGAATTCAGGTGTTAACAGATACACAGATATACTCTATATTGAGCTGCGGTTGCCACTAAATACATCTTGCATTGATTAGTGCCATGTACTTTTCGGTAACATTGCTGTGGTTATATATATGTTTTTGTGAATGTAGCTAAAACTTTTAATGTCTCTCTCAAGGAAGTTTTATAGAAATTTCACTGTATTTTTAACAAAAATACAGTCTTGAGTACATGCTAAGATAATAAATATGATTGACTGACTGTAACTTGACATACCCAACAACCAAACATTATAATAACAATTAGACCCCATTACTACTAGTGAGTATTACAATAAGAGGCAAATCATCGTGTTTTACCTGAAAACTCCACATCATTTGTATCTGGTTCATCCAATCCCCCTTGTGTTGCTCCCCAATTTAAGTGGTGAAATTTCACAATATTGAGCAAATGAATTTGCAAGATACAACAGGTACTATGCTGCTTTCAAGGCTGTCTGCATACCAATGTGACCACAGTCTAACTATTACTCTCTTTATCTCTGCTCCCTCCGGCAGCAGTGCAGAAAACCTTGTGTTCTCTATCCAAAAAGACACGTCTTCAAAACTTCTATGGGATATTTACATTTGTTTGTGTTTATGCCTAAAGCAAAGTATTTTATGGTAGGTCTTTCATTTATTAAAAGTAAAATTCATTAAGGACTGTAAAAAATCACAGCAAGCCAATACTTTTAATATACAATACTTATTTGCTAAAGACAACATTCTTAGCTCAGTCATGTTTTCCTGCCTGCCACCTGAGTGCTGGGAGTGTTTTCTTAAAAAAAGATTGATGCTTGTGTGCTTGTGTGCTGTAAGTCGTGCAATACGTGGCTGTGAGCAGTTTTTTACTGAGTGACAGATGCTCAATATTCTTATTCATAAACACAAGCAGCAATCAGCGTAAATCATGTCACTCACAGCGTTTTATACGCTTCAAGAAGCCTTTTTTCAACGACAGCTTGATTTGTTGTTATTTCTATCTAATTGTTGAACTTGTCATAGACGCGCACGCTTATGACTCACAAAAAGCACGCCCACATAATGGCCTTGTTGCAGAGGGAAATTTCCCCAGCTCTTCACAATATTGCGTACCAAACCAGAGGAACAGTGCGGATAAATCTGCGCCCTCGGGAAGCCTTTGAGACGGGCCAACACTCAAATCCACTCAGGGATGAAAGGAAACTTCACCTGTCATAATTTCTGAAGCTCACTGAAAAAAAGTTACTAAACACCTGCGGAGAATTTCAGCTTCTTGTAAGTGTGTTTTCCAGATAGGTGGCTCATAAATATGGAGGACCGTTCCTGACAAAATTAAAAATAAAAGCAGAAATATATACATTTTCTTTTTCCTTTTCCTTACACATGCCTTTGTTCTTTTTACATTTCCTCGTCTCTCTTTTTCCTTTATCGTATGCATTTCTCCTTCATTATGCAAATGAGGAGGGGTGCCTTCTTCTCTCCAGCTCCTCTATTATTGGTCAATAAATAGGAAGAAGGAGGATCCATGTTGCGGCTGAGGGTGTGTCCCAATTCAGGGGCCGGATCCTTCCAAGTCCATACTTGTGGGCCGATTACATCACAGCGCGGCGCGGAAGGTTGTCAAATGCGGCAGACAAATGTGTCCTTCTTTTGCCCAATTTGAAGGATGCGTTGTGAGTATCCTTCGCGGTCTATCTTTTCCAATGATTCATTGCGGGTCGAAGCGGTTTGGTCAAGCAGGGGCAGCCATGGCGGACCACAGTGGCAAAAGCTGTGAAAGTTCATTTGTGTCAAAGAAAGTGTAATTTTTCAATGTTTTTAGTGCATGAATATGACTGTGTAGACGTGAAAAATCCGCTTGATTTATCAAGACATCGCTTAATTTCAAATGTGCTCCGACGTGTTCGGAGTTTTCGATCCAATAGTATCTGCCCGCTCTGCCAGCAAGCTAGACCCGGAGAGATCTGACCACTGCTGCTACTTGGCCCTGGTTTGTCCTTATGGATTGGGACAGAGGTCTTCCACAACACCTCCTGTCCTAATTACCTCCATCCCTGAGGACACTTCAGGGCCAAGCGGAGCGGTGGGCAACCAGATGGAGAAGGAAGACAGTGAGCCAACAGGAAGGGGTCAGAAAATAAAGAGGAACAGAGATGATGGAGTTGATCAGGGAGGACATGAGGGCACAGAGAATGGACAGAATGGCACCAAAATAAGGTGCTACATAAGAAATAAATAAATACGTTTTGTTCAGATAGTTTCTTAAAGTTTTAAGCTGTTCTAATAAATGTTAAAATTGTTTTTATCACCAATGTATTTTATTTCCATTTGACCTAACAATATATCAACTTCATTTAAATTTCTAAACACAGTTTATTTTGAAAATTACAAATAGCATTTTAAACAGAATGTGGAAAAAAACAACATTCAAACAGATCAAGATTACAAGACAAAAGGCATAAAATAAAACTATGTACAAGTATTTACAACGGCGACAGCAGGATCAACCTGAGTGACCGGTTCCTGGAAAAACCTCTTTAACAGAACAAAGAGGCAGATGTCTTTCTGAACAGAAGGTCTCTGGCGATGTGGCTAAATCTCTCGCAAGGTCAGAGACTTGGATTGGATGCTGCAACTGAGACCTGCGGTTAGTCTTTCTGGATGGTGAGCGAAGCATCACACAGGTGGTCTGCAGATGTTTGTGATTCCTCTTTCTGCTGTCCACGTCATCATCCATCATGTTTAAAGGGCTGGCTGGATCACATCACTTAAATGTAATCAGGAATATGTAGAATTAGAAGATGGTGCTCACAAAATATTACAATTAGTTATACACCTCAAACATTAATCACATCTATAATGTTATACTTGGCTGCATACAGTAATCATGATCTGGTGGTGTGTATATACATATATATATGTATATACACACTGCTCAAAAAAATAAAGGGAACACTTAAACAACACAATATAACTCCAAGTAAATCAAACTTCTGTGAAATCAAACTGTCCACTTAGGAAGCAACACTGATTGACAATCAATTTCACGTGTTGTTGTTCAAATGGAATAGACAACGGGGGAAAATTTTTGCCGATTAGCAAGACACACTCAATAAAGGAGTGGTTCTGCAGGTGGGGACCACAGACCACTTCTCAGTACCTATGCTTTCTGGCTGATGTTTTGGTCACTTTTGAATAGTGCCGCTTAAAAAAATAAAGGGAACACTCAAATAACACATCCGAATCTGAAAGAAAGAAATATTCTCATTGAATACTTTGTTCTGTACAAAGTTGAACGTGCTGACAACAAAATCCCACAAAAATCATCAATGGAAATCAAATTTATTAACCAATGGAGGCCTGGATTTGGAGTCACACACAAAATTAAAGTGGAAAACCACACTACAGGCTGATCCAACTTTAATGTAATATCCTTAAAACAAGTCAAAATGAGGCTCAGTATTGTGTGTGGCCTCCACGGTGTCTCCAGACTCTGTCACATCTGTCACATGTGCTCAGTGTGAACCTGCTTTCATCTGTGAAGAGCAGAGCGCCAGTGGCGAATTTGCCAATCTTGGTGTTCTCTGGCAAATGCCAAGCGTCCTGCACGGTGTTGGGCTGTGAGCACAACCCCTATTTGAGGACGTTGGGCCCTCATACCATCCTCATGGAGTCGGTTTCTAACCGTTTGTGCAGACACATGCACATTTGTGGCCTGCTGGAGGTCATTTTGCAGGGCTCTGGCAGTGCTCCTCCTGTTCCTCCTTGCACAAAGGAGTCCTGCTGCTGGGTTGTTGCCCTCCTACGGCCTCCTCCACGTCTCCTGGTGTACTGGCCTGTCTCCTGGTAGCACCTCCAGGCTCTGGACACTACGCTGACAGACACAGCAAACCTTCTTGCCACAGCTCGCATTGATGTGCCATCCTGGATGAGCTGCACTACCTGAGCCACTTGTGTGGGTTATTGAGTCCGTATCATGCTACCACGAGTGTGAAAGCACCACCAACATTCAAAAGTGACCAAAACATCAGCCAGAAAGCATAGGTACTGAGAAGTGGTCTGTGGTCCCCACCTGCAGAACCACTCCTTTATTGAGTGTCTTGCTAATCGCCAAAGATTTCCCCCTGTTGTCTATTTCATTTGCACAACAGCAGTGAAATTGATTGTAAATCAGCGTTGCTTCCTAAGTGGACAGTTTGATTTCACAGAAGTTTGATTTACTTGGAGTTATATTGTGTTGTTTAAGTGTTCCCTTTATTTTTTTTAGCAGTATCTGTTCAGAAAGACATCTGCCTCTTTGTTCTGTTGAAGAGGTTTTTCCAGGAACCGGTCACTCAGGTTGATCCTGCTGTCGCCGTTGTAAATACTTGTACATAGTTTTATTTTATGCCTTTTGTCTTGTAATCTTGATCTGTTTGAATGTTCTTTTTTTACACATTCTGTTTAAAGTGCTATTTGTAATTTTCAAAATACACTGTGTTTAGAAATTTAAATGAAGTTGATGTATTGTTAGGTCAAATGAAAATAAAATACATTGGTGACAAAAACAATTTTGACATTTATTAGAACAGCTTAAAACTTTAAGAAACTATCTGAACAAAACTTAATATTATTTATTATATAGCACCTTATTTCAGTACCATTCTTTCTAAGATGGAAAACAGTCTGTCCATTCTCTGTGCCCTCATGTCCTCCCTGATCAACTCCATCATCTCTGTCCCTCTTTCTTTTCTAACCCTTTCCTGCTGGCTCACTGTCATAAAGACAAACCAGGGCCAAGTGGCAGCAGTGGCTTTTCACTGACTCCCTCTCCTGACCCTGGATACTTACAATCCTAAAGTTAGAGGGAATAAAAAAAGAGTTGACTAAACAGAGAAACCAATAAGACTTTTAGAAATATTTCTTTATTTGTGTGTGACATGAGAACTTCTGAACAAACTTTATATTTCTTTTTCATATTGTCCCAATTTTGTTTGGGCCTGCAAGGAGTTGACCTTCCCCTGTTGGACCATGTTCTCCAGAATTGTCCTGAAAAAGCAAAAGGAAAGAGGGAAAACCAAAAGAAGAATGTTAATCACTGGATGGATATTTCTGAAAGTTAGAAAGATAGGGGTTTTTGAAACTGGACAGAAACTGACCGCAAAGAATGTTGTTATTGTACCTCCAAGCCACGGTGGCTGAGTTTTTAGCTCTAGTAAAAAGGTGGTCATTCTCACCCCTGAATTTAATAAACTGGCCCGTCTGCTCCTTTGTCCCTAAACAATAAAAACAACAAGAAAAACCATCTGGCTTAATATCAGTGTAAAACAAGTCTTTTTTTTATTTTACATTTGGCGGGGAAAATATGGCGCCGCAGATGGTCGCCTCGGCGTGTTGGTGCGCATTGTTTTGTTTTGTTTTTTGCTTTAAAACGGTCTTCTGTGATGGTACCCGGAGCTCTCTCACCAGAGAAGAACTCATGAACATCAGGGCTACTACACCAGAGGAGTTATTTCTAACATTTCTGCCTACTGCTCTGGAATTTTTGGACATTCTGGTCAAAGGTTCCGCTCACCTTTGTTCACGCGGTGAAACGCCGGAAGAGAGGGAAACGGGCTGGGCTGCTGGTACGTCTTCGCCAGCATGGACTACGAACACCGTTACCTGGAATATTTCTCTCTAACGTGCGCTCACTTCCCAACAAAATTGAGGAACTACATCTACTGTTGGGGAAAAACAGGGACTTTTATTCATCGGCAGTTTTGTGCTTCACGGAGACGTGGCTGAGTGGATTAATACTGGACTCTGCGCTGCAGCTGGCAGGATTCCAGCTCTACAGAGCGGACAGAGACACGGAACTCTCCGGCAAAGCGAAAGGTGGAGGAATCTGTTTTTACCTCAACAGTGGTTGGTGCAACGACGTGACAGTGATTCAGCAGCACTGTTCTCCAGACCTGGAAGCCTTCATCATAAACTGTAAGCCTTTCTATTCCCCCCATGAGTTCGCTTCGTTCATCCTGGTCGGTGTTTACATCCCGCCGCAAGCTAACGTGCAGGTCGCACAGCGCATGCTCGCCAACCAGATACTGAGTGTGGAGCGGACCAACCCGGACTCCTTAGTAATTGTCGTTGGCGACTTTAACAAAGGTAATCTGACCCACGAACTCCCCAAATATAGACAGTTTATAAAATGTCCGACCAGAGAGGACAACATTCTGGATCACTGTTACACCACCATCAGAGACTTTATCACGCTGTCCCACGTGCTGCACTGGGCCAATCCGACCACATCATGGTCCATCTGATTCCTGCATACAGGCAGAAACTAAAGCTCTGAAAAACCTGTTGTGAGGACGACAAGGAAGTGGAGCAGTGAGGCTGTGGAGAATCTCCAGGCGTGTTTAGGCTGTACAGACTGGGATGTGTTCAGGACTACTACCAACAGTCTGGACGAGTACACAGATGCTGTGACTTCCTACATCAGCTTCTGTGAGGACAGCTGTGTACCATCATGCACCAGGGTGAGTTACAACAACGACAAACCCTGGTTCACAGCTAAACTCAGAAGGTTAAGACTGGATAAGGAAGAGGCCTTCAGGAGTGGGGACGAAGACATATACAGAGAGGCAAAGTACAAGTTTGGCAAGGCAGTGAAAGAGGCCAAACGACTGTACTCTGAGAAGCTCCAAAACCAGTTCTCAGCCAACGACTCTGCGTCTGTCTGGAAAGGGCTCAAGCAAATCACCAACTACAAGCCGAAAGCCCCCCACTCCATCAACAACCGACGCCTCGCCAACGACCTGAATGAGTTCTACTGCTGCTTTGAAAGACAAAGGGACAGTCCTGCAACCATCCCCCACGACGCCCCCCAACAGCTGCAGCCACAATCCACCATCCCCACCTCCCCAACCTCAAGAGGGGCCTTGGCACCTCCAACCCCCACCCTGAAGTTCCCCCCCACCAGCCCCCTACCCACGCCGAGGATGGCTCTTTCCATCCAGGAGAGGGACGTCAACAAACTCTTCAGGAGACAGAACCCCCGGAAAGCTGCTGGTCCGGATTCTGTCTCACCAGCCAGCCTGAAGCACTGCGCTGATCAGCTGTCTCCAGTCTTCACAGACATTTTTAACACCTCACTGGAGACATGTCATGTGCCAGCCTGCTTCAAGTCCTCCACCATCGTCCCTGTTCCCAAGAAGCCAAGGACCACAGGGCTTAATGACTTCAGACCCGTCGCCCTGACCTCTGTGGTGATGAAGTCCTTTGAGCGCCTTGTGCTCTCACACCTAAAAGACATCACCGACCCCCTCCTGGACCCCCTGCAGTTTGCCTACAGAGCCAACAGGTCTGTAGATGATGCAGTCAACCTAGCCCTTCACTTCATCCTCCGGCACCTGGACTCCACAGGAACCTATGCCAGGATCCTGTTTGTGGATTTCAGCTCTGCCTTCAACACCATCGTCCCAGTTCTGCTACAGGAGAAGCTCTCCCAGCTGAGTGTGCCCGACTCCACCTGCAGGTGGATCACTGACTTCCTGTCTGACAGGAAGCAGCGCGTGAGGCTGGGGAAGCACGTCTCTGACTCCCTGACCATCAGCACCGGTTCCCCCCAAGGCTGTGTTCTCTCTCCTCTGCTCTTCTCCCTGTACACCAACAGCTGCACTTCCAGTCACCAGTCTGTCAAGCTTCTGAAGTTTGCGGACGACACCACCCTGATCGGACTCATCTCTGATGGCGACGAGTCCGCGTACAGATGGGAGGTGGACCATCTGTTGGACTGGTGCAGCCAGAACAACCTTGAGCTCAACGCTCTAAAGACAGTGGAGATGGTTGTGGACTTCAGGCAGAACCCAGTCCCACCTGCCCCCATCACCCTCTGTGACTCCACAATTGACACTGTGGAATCTTTCCGCTTCCTGGGAACCATCATCTCCCAGGATCTCAAGTGGGAGCCAAACATCAGCTCCCTCATCAAGAAAGCCCAGCAGAGGATGTTCTTCCTGCGGCAGCTGAAGAAATTCAACCTGCCAAAGACTATGATGGTGCACTTCTACACAGCCATCATTGAGTCCATCCTCACCTCCTCCATCACCATCTGGTACGCCGCTGCTACAGCCAAGGATAAGGGCAGGCTGCAGCGTGTCATTCGGTCTGCTGAGAAGGTGATTGGCTGCAGTCTACTGTCGCTCCAGGAACTGTACACCTCCAGGACCCTGAAGCGGGCAGGGAAGATTCTGGCTGATCCCTCCCACCCCGGTCACAGACTCTTTGAGACTCTCCCCTCTGGCAGGAGGCTGCGGTCCATCCGGACCAAAACCTCACGCCACAAGAACAGTTTTTTCCCATCTGCCACCAGCCTGGTTAACAAAGCCCGGAAACCACACTGACACTCTCCCTTTCCCCCACACCCCCCCCTTTTTTGCTGACAGGACACCTGTAACCTGTAACTCTATGCGTTACATTAACGCTCAGCATGGACTCCTGCTTTACTTGCACAATGATCACCTGCACTGTTGTACTGCTCTTGCATCTTATACTGCTCTATATTTACTCTCACTCACTTAAAACTGTGCACACATATTTAAATTATATTGTAGATATGTTTATACTGTTTAATTTGTACTGTATTGCACCGACTACGCCAAAACAAATTCCTTGTATGTCCAAAAACGTACTTGGCAATAAAGCTTTTCTGATTCTGATTCTGATTTGCAGAACATATTAAAATATTTCTATGCAAATGCCTAAAACAAGCTCTTTCAGACGTTTAACTTCTTTACTGAGATTTGCTTGCATTTGAAAGTGTATTTCTCTTCAGCTGTTCATGGAATCACAAATTATAATGCTAGCTGAATTATAAATATACTTTTAAAAACACATATAGCATATTTCTTCATCAAAAATGAATATTTAATAGCTTATTTATTCTCAATCACACTCTCCAGCGATACGGTAGGATTACATAAAATCGTCCATTTATTCAGGTTAACTTTAATATCACCTGTAATGTCAAATCGACTTACATGAACAAATGACACAATACATTAAAATAATACTAACATAAACTGTTAGAAATCACTTGTGTTAAACGTTCACTGTGATGACTGGCAGCAGGAGCTCAGTGCCGATAGTCCGGTCAGATCTCTACCGGGCTAGCTCGCCCCACCGCCGGTAGGACTGGCGAGGCAAACCGGGAGTTACTACGGCAGGATCGGAAAACTCCGAACACGTCGGAGCACATTTGAAATTAAGCGATGTCTTGATAAATCAAGCGGATTTTTCACATCTACACAGTTATATTCCCGCACTAAAAACATTGTAAAAGTTAATTTGTGTCACAGAAAGTGTAATTTTTCAGTTTACTCACAGCTTTTGCCACTGTGGTCTGCTATGGCTGACCCTGCTTGACCAAATCGCTTTGACCCGCAATGAATCATGGGAAAAGATGCACCGCGAACGATACTCACAACGCATCCTTCAAATCGGGCAAATGAAGGACACATTTGTCTGCTGCATTTGACAGACCTTACGCGCCGCGCTGTGATGTAATCGGCCCACAAGTATGGACTTGGAAGGATCCAGCCCCTGAATTGGGACACACCCTCGGCCTGCACATGGATCCTCCTCCTTCCTGTTTATTGACCAATAGGAGAGGAGCTGGAGAGACGAAGACAGCCATCCTCATTTGCATAATGAAGGAGAAATGCATACGGTAAAGGAAAAACAGAGACGAAGAAATGTAAAAAGAACAAAGGCATGTGTAAGGAAAAGGAAAAAGAAAATATTTACATTTCTTGATGAAAACGCATATCTAAGGAAAAGGAAAAACAAAATATATATATTTCTGCTTCTATTTTTAATTTTGTCAGGATCAGTCCTCCATACAATGACAATACATTAAAATAATTCTAACACAAACTGTTAGAAATCACTTGTGTTTAACGTTCACTGTGATGACTGGCAGCAGGAGCTCAGTGCCGACAGTACGGTTAGATCTCTCCGGGTCTAGCTTGCTGGCGGAGGCAAGCGGGCAGATACTATCGGATCGGAAAACTCCGAACACGTCGGAGCACATTTGAAATTAAGCGATGTCTTGATAAATCAAGCGGATTTTTCACGTCTACACAGTTATATTCCCGCACTAAAAACATTGTAAAAGTTCATTTGTGTCACAGAAAGTGTCATTATTCACAGTTTACTCACAGCTTTTGCCACTGTGGTCCGCCATGGCTGTCCCTGCTTGACCAAACCGATTCGACCCACAATGAATCATGGGAAAAGATGGACCGCAAAGGATACTCACAACTCATCTTTCAGGCAAAGGAGGACACATTTGTCGGCCGCATTTGACAGACCTTCCGCTGTGAACGGGCCGCTGTGAACTAATCGGCCCGCAAGTACGGACTTGGAAGGATCCAGGATTTATATATATATTTCTGCTTTTATTTTTAATTTTGTCAGCATCGGTCCTCCATACATAATTAAATTGACGAAATATAAACTTTATGTTTCCTGAAATGTTTACTGTAACAGAGCTTCTTCTCAGCTAAATAAGCTCACTATTGTAGCTGCAACCCTTCATTTAAGTTCAAGATAAAAAACAGTTTGAACAGTATGTTTATAAGATCCAGTCACTGAAAGCGTTTGTTTTGTATTTTTGTTCATGCCAATTTTCAATTCTTTTAAAGAGGGTTCTTAAACCGGAACAACAGGACTAGCAGCTTTTTTTTCTTTCATTATTTCTTGGTTTACAAGTAAATAACAATGTCTATAAATGAAGTCTTAATCAGTCTCATGACCTAAATCATATTCATTTAAATTACTATTTTGAACAATAAAAAAGCAGCAAAATTTATTGAAGGAACTGTTTCCTTTGGCTTCTAACACCAGAAAAACACATTAGAACTGAGAAGGGTGCCTTACTTGGTCCAAAGTCAGAATGCTGTTGATTCACATAATCAATTTTGATCACTCCGAGACCAGCATTGGAGAACACTCCTGCCTCTTGCTTTGGCATAAGTGGTAAGGAAATCTCTGCACAAACAGCAGCTGTATTGGCTGAAGGGTCCCCCTGAAGCTGGAGGGTTGTGAATTCTGGTTCTGGTACAGTTTAGGATCAGGTTACTTTTTTAATCACTGTATATAAATATCCCACAGCAAGACAGTACATACAGCTTGGCATCTTAATTCTAAAATAATAAAATCTTCTGCAAAGAGATTGAACTGTGTGATGAATGTGATAGAAGGCATACTCAGAATATGAGTAAATACATAAGCAATGTAAAAGCGAAACGTCAAAATATTTTAAAACAGCAATAAAAAATAAATCCATTTAATTTAGTCCATTTTTAGCAGCAGGAACAAACCATTTTTGTACTGGCATGATCCGCACTTATACAGACTAGAAAACTGCCTAGCAGGAAGAGACTGGAACACCATATACAAAAGGTGGGAGTCCTTTCTCAAAACAGGCGTGGCTAGCTGTTGTACCCGCTTGATGTACAGAGATGCTTGATATTGTTAAGGCTCATTAATCAGCCAACTTGACCATTCCACTGTCAGGGTCGGTGGTTTGGAAGTAGGACCAGAGGGCAGATCATTGCGAGGAGGCCGCATGGTGAGTAGTTAGAGGTTTAATGTAATTGAACACAGACTTACAGGCAGGCAGAGTACAGAGTATAGGCAGGTAATCTAAAAGCACAAGTTCAGGAAGCAAACGGAAAACAAACCACAAGGAGGAACTCGGGAAGATAACATGGGTAGTTAACGTAAGGAACCAGCGAGGAATATTACAAATGAACAAGCTTATATACAGAGGGAAGTGGAGTATGAACCAATGAGAAGGGGCGACAGGTAATCAGCTAAATAGTGAACAGATGTGAGAACCAGCTGCAGGGAACTGAGGGAGATACGGTTGCTATGGCTACAGGTGCAGGGGAGCACAGAGACCTGGAAAGAAACTAAACTAATCACAAACACAGGGAAGCAGATCTAAGGAAAACTATAACCAAACATAAAATATAACAATCTGGAGAGTAAACAACTAACAAGAGTAATCTGAGGACATGAGGAAAAACCTAACTGGGAAAAGCAAACAAACACATGAACACCAGAATCTAGAAAGTGATAACTTAACAGAAGTAACTACTAATCAGAAATGAACAGAAAAACACCTAACAGAGAAAAAGAAAACAAAAAACCCAAAATGGCAGATCCTGACATGCACTGTCTGGTTCAGACTGTTTCTTTTTTCAGAGATAAATGGCCATACCAAACCACTAAAGAAGACAAAAATTATTTAGTTTAAGCTTGATAAAACATGGTCATTAATGTTCGGTCAATATGAGTTGTAATTGTTCTTTAAAAAACATGTTGGATGTCCTGAATGGTTCCTTACTTAAACTTGGCAGAAACTTCAAACAAAGATGAGATGAAATTGTAAGGTACAACCAAAAATATTCATGACAACCAAATTTGGTACGTTTATGAGGCTTGGTTCTGACTCACCTCGCCATGCTCCTTGCTGTCGGTGGTATTGTTTGTCTCTTGTGACATTGCCTTGGAACTGAGCTTCTGGAGGGAGAGAGTCATCATGAGGCTGCACAGCCAATCAGAAATGAATTTTAGGAAATGTGTCGCTACATCACACTTTTTAGCCAATAAGAAAAATCTAATCTAGCCTTGATGATTTTTAGTTCTTTTCCATTTCTGTCTCTTTCTCTGTAGTTTTTACAATGTAGTAGAAAATAAATATCTCTCAGCTGGAGCTGATTGATATTTAGTATTAGAAAAAGACAAGTTTCTTTTCAGAGTCCATGCATTTTAACCACTATGTTCACTGCTACTACTAATTCTTCCCATATTTCCTGACCTCTGTTACACACAAACACAGTCAAATTCAGCTTTTTTAAATCACATATTTGCTTTAAAGGAACAGCGAGTTTCTGCCAAACATGTCAGCTGTTACTGTGGCCAAACAACTCTATCTTTGCCCCATCTGCTTAGAACGTTTTATTCCCAAAAGAAACGTCTTTAACTCTGTGAATTGGTTCAAATTGTCCTTCTGGAAAGCTTAAACTTTTCCATGACTCCCATACTTGATCAAATTGAGCAATCGCTTTCCAAATGTTGATTTGAAGTCAACAGCTACAAGCTTACCTGCAGATTTTGTGATTAAACTTTGAATTCAAAATATATTTTTGAAAAGACGTACCTGAATAATTAAGCAGTTGTTGGAATATGTTATAGTTTGGAGATTCTTTGGCAGGGAATTCTTTATTTTATTTTAAATCATTTGGAGCTGTTTTATATCTCTTAAATCTTCACAATATGGCATCGAACACATTAGATGTTAATCTGAAAAATAAAACTTACAACCTTAGTGCCTTGACAAAGTATTAATTTAATTGTATTACGCTTAAGCTTTTTTAATTTTCCTGTTACAACCCCAAATTTCAATGTCTTTTATTAAAATCTTTGTGATCAGCACACAATTGGGCAGGATTCTGAAGTTAAATTTGTAGACCAACTGGATTAATCACTGTTCTTGAAAGAAATCATATAACCACATGGCAAAGAATTTACTAGTCGGTGTAGTAGAGTCATAGAAACCCAACAGAACCAACATTCATTATATGCATGCTCCTGAGTCTGTGTAATTGAATAATTCATTGAAAATGGCATCCAAAATAACAGCAGTGTGGAGTTCATTTACTGAGGTCATTCATTCTGTGAAGAAACAGATGTCAATCAGACAGTTGGCCAGACAACCCCCAAACACTGAATTGAAGCCACAGTCCACTTTGAAAACAGTGAAGCAAGGTGGTTCAAGCATCGTGATGGGGATGTTTCTCTTACTATGGTGTCATGCCTATTTATCACATACAATGGATTATGGATCAATTTGTATTTATCAAAATACATGAACAGGTCATGTTGCCTCATGCTGAAGAGGAAAGGCCCTTGAAATGGGTGTTTCAACAAGACAACAACCCCAAACACATCAGTAAGAGAGCCGCATCTGGTTCCAGACCTACAAAATCAAAGTAATGGAGTAGCCAGCCCGATCCCCGGACCTTGATCTGATTGAAAACTTTTGGGGTGACATCAGGAATGTTGTTTCCTGATTCAGAACGAAGAAAGGCACATGAAGTGTAGAACGTTGTCAGATCATCCGGGGCTGGAATACCAGCTCACAGGTGCCAGAAGATGGTCAACTCCATACAACAAACATGTAAAGCAGTGCTCAGAAATACTTGTTATACAACTAAATATTAGTTCAGTGATTCACAGGAATGATAAATCCTAAAGATCTTTCAGTTTATACAGTAAATATTTAAGTTTGTAAAGAGAAATTTAGACACTGCTATTTTATTGAACATCCCAATGTTCTTTTTTTATTTTCTGTAAAGTGATGAAAAGATTGATCAAATTTGTTTCATGGTTTGATTTCGAATATAATGTACAGTGCTCCAAAAGCAGGGAAATAAAAACTATTTTAAGGATTTTGAGCTTTACTCGCGTTTTAAAACACACTAAACACAACTGTGCCTCTACTACTTGGCCCATGTCTCTAAGCTACAGGTGTGCTTTTTCACAGTACTGTTGACACATATGGCCTTGATGTCACCAATAAATAACCCGCATTAGGCTCAATGGGATAACAGCGGAACGACAGCAAACAGTCCATTGATACTCTACAGTTTATCATGAGAGCTTTTTTTACCTTCATTTTTATCCTGTTGCTCTGTAATCTTTACAGGGCACAAGAACACAGCAGTAATAGTTTTATCAATAGCGAGGATGTGTCTGAGACTCAGATGTCCTGGTCAGAGGAAAGCAAAGAAGAGCCGGAGCCTCAGCTAGACATCTGGGAGGAGCTGAGGAACCTGCGAGATTTGGTGGTGGCGCAAGGAGCAGAACTAAGGCTTCTGTCAGCAAAACTGGCAGCAAGTGACAGCTTGGTGCAGAACCTGAAGGAGGAGGTTACAGGTAAACAGTGATAATGTTGGAACTTACTGACATACACACTTACCTGTGTTTACATGTGCTTCATTTTATAGTGATGAAGATCAGGCTGACTACAGCAGAGAGTCTGATTGGAGAAATGCAGATGGAGGTAGAAGGTACCTTCTGGACCCGACTGAAGGATTATGCGTTAAATGTGTGACTTGTGAAAATTTAGAATCACATTTTAATAATTTCAGCTCAAGCTGCAGAACTCACAGTAACTTAGCAGAAACTCAGCTTTGTACAGGAAAGGCTATAGTGACCATAGCTCAAGTGGAAGAGCTGCAAGGGCAACAGGAAGGTTAAATTTAACAGCTTATTATTAGTGTCCTTATTTTTTGTGCATTTGTGTCATGATTTCATATGTTTTTATCTTGGAATTTTAAGACCAAAGTCTAGCACTGCAGGACCTGCAAAATACCAACAATGGTAAAATGTTTTTTGTTACTGTGTCTTAAAGAGAACAGTCATAATAAAAATTAACGTAGACCCCTTTAAAGAAAAGAGTTTTGGGATGTACTTAATTTTTCACAAACTTTTCCAGTTTGGTTTGAACTTTGTTTACTGATAATACCGTACTGATAATGTGAGATCTGTGGTGTGTGGTTTCATACACCTGAGGTTAGATTTAAAAATGTTGGGAACAGGTAAAGATCCTAAAGGGTGTACGTTCTTTCTACCATTATTTTATAAATTTTATTATCATCAAAACTAACTGCGTGATACTTTTAAAAAATGTATTACAGTGAGTAAAGTGGCTTTTTCCACCTCTCTGCTGGTAACCGGAGAGGGTAACACATTCTACGTTGATTTTGCCACGCTCGTCTTCAGAAACGTCTATACCAACATTGGAAACCACTACAGCCCAATCACAGGTAAGCTTACTGGATTTAAATAGCTTCACTTAAATCCATTCTGACTACTTATTGATGCATTTATTTCAGGTTATTTCACTGCACCAGTAAGAGGAGTGTATTACTTCAGATTCACTGGCCATCAAACGTCTGATCAATCCAGTTTAATGTTAAGACTTGTCAAGAATGAACATCCCATCATTTTCTCAGGGGACCGTGTTTGTCTGGATGATCGTGAGGACAGTGTGTCCAATGGAGTTGTATTGTACTTAGAGATCAGAGATGTTGTTGCTATACAGTTAAGTGGTGAAGTCTGGGATGACAATTATCACAGAACAACATTTAGTGGATTTCTACTCTTTGGCTTGTAGAACTTAATTTGTGTAAGGAATCACTGAACATTTTTTATAGACCTATACATTTATCATGGAAATAAATACTCCAGATTCATCCTGAAGTGACTTTCTGAAGTTCTCAGTCTTTTACACGTATTTAAAATGCTACTGTTTTACAACAAGGAAGTTTGAAACCTATAAAAAAAACAGACAATGGAAGAAAGGAAGTTTGGTGAGACAATAAACGAAAGGAAGGGAGAATGATCAGAAGACACGAAGACTGTAGGGAGGACACAAATAATGAGGGGGAAAACAAGGAGCAAAGACAGACATGCATAATAGAGAAGGTATGCATACTTTAAAAATAAACTTAACCATATTCAAAAACAAATAACACAGGTTCTTTCAGTATCACAAAAGAAATGTGTCTAAGTCCATAAACCATTTATAAAGAAGGAAGATAAACAACTTTATGTTCAATAAGTGTAAGCTTCAATTTTTATTCTTCCAGTGTCTTTATTGTGCTATAAACACTTGTTGTATTGGAATGCTGGTTCTTGAATTTTACTATATGACATTTGATTATAAAGGATTTAATTTGTTAAAACTAAGTTAAATTATTCTACCAATATAACTGTATATGAACTGCACCTGCTTCTCTTTTAAAGTGCCTAGAGACAAAATTTGTTGTAATTTAGCGCAAAATCAATAAAGTTAATTGAACTCAATTGAATTTTTTTTTAACTGGCTATACTTGAAATACTTGTGAAAATAATGAGTTTGGCCGACACTTTAAAATGTCTTAAATATTTATTTTACCGCATAAAAAACAGAATTCATAAAAATGTTTGTTGTCTCTATAAAGAGAAGTTGTTCCCAGTAAGAAGCAGAACGCATTTGTGCCCCCTAAGGCTAATTAAAGTACACAAAAGATTCTCAGATTTTCACACTGTGGGTCATATTTCCACAGGAAATGACTTTAGGTGACTGTATATATAATCAAATCAAAAACAAAATAATGTCTTGGTGCTCCAAATAACTCCAGGTGCTAAAATTCAAATACATTTTTCTAACTAATCGGGAAATGTGACAACCTCTATGAAAGCAGGACTTTTGACAATTTGCTCATATGATGCATTCAGGTGTGTTTTAACACAATGCCAAGAAGGAACAATATCTGCAATAAGAAGGGTAAAAAATGAATAGTCCTTAATTCCCCAGTGTGCAAAAATAATTAATACAACTACCAATATTCCCAAGGGTTGAGATTTCAGGAGTTTCACCCCAAGGTCAGATGTGCAACTCTGAAAAACTGCAAAGCTGCATTTAAAAGTTTAGGGGCAAGTTGGTGGGCATATTAAATGTTACAATTCATCAAATAGACCAAACAGCAGTGGTTTTTCTTTTTTTTTGGAAATTTTCCCACGACAAAGCCTTTTATCTCTAAAAGAATATGGCAGCACAGCTTAAGTTTACAAAGTTGCGTATAAATTAAACACAAGACCTTCGGAATGATGTCCTTTGGATAAATTAATCCAAATTAGAGATGTTTCACAATAAAGCCTCATTAAAACTTTAGGGAACTGCTCTCCACTTAACAACAAAACCCTAAATTTTGCCATCTGTACCTGCCCACCAGAGCCTGCCTGCAGCCCTAAGATCGTGCTGCCTGCACCGGCCTGGTCATGGGGTGGTGCCAAACACAGCAGTTAACGAAAACAAGTCAGTCAAGTCAACAACAGAGCTTATTAAACTTATTAACTGTCACATTTCTGTTATTTAGAGACCAATTCTTCACTAAGTGAAACGATGAGGGCAAGCTTGGCAGAAAACTTGATAATACACTTGGTAGTTTTCTGTTATTTAGAGCACTTTCACTTCACATTTAGTGTATTTTTCTTATATTTATTGGAAAATGCTATATAGGTTTAGATATAGATTTACATTTAAGATTTAGATATAAGATAGATTTTTAGAATTAAATATATATATAAATCTAAAATCTAAGATTTAGATATAATTATAATATTTATATTTTTATATAGGATATATAAATAGATTTAACATATAAATATAGATATAATATTTAGATGTGGATTTAACATTTATATTTAGTATTTCCCAATAAATAAGAGAAAAATGCACTAAATGTGAAGTGAAAAGTGCTCTAAATAACAGAAAACTACCAAGTGTATTATCAAGTTTTCTGCCAAGCTTGCCCTCATCGTTTCACTTAGTGAAGAATTGCTCTCTGTTCTACTCCTGCCTCTTCTCTAAACTAGCATTTTGGTTGTGGATTCAGGATTGTTCCTTGGCGCCCTCACTGTGGACATCTGTTTCTACTGTCTCTCTCCACTTTCAGTCTGTATATTAATTAGTTCTCTCTAGTTCCAGCAGAACTACCCCACCAACCAGGTAGTTACCTTTCTTAGTGGCATCCCTTTCATAAACCAGCCTTTTAATCACCCTCTTTCATTTACCAAATACTCACCAACCAGAAGACTCTGTTGACCATTCCTGTGCTCAAAAGAGGTAATGGTCATGGGAAACACAGCACTTGGGGTAACTGTGACACAATTTCTTTGTAATCTTTTAAAGAAGACAATTGCTTTTTTTTTTTTATTATTTATGTATTTATTTATCTTTTTTAAAGAGGGTATGGGGACACAGCTGTGATTGAGATGATCATGATCTCTGTAAACCAAAATAGTCTCAAGTAAAGTAATGACAGCTGCAGCTTGGACAAAGTTATCACCAAACAAAGCAATGATTCCAAGTACAATAGCAAATCTACAACACAGTGGCTGAGACAGAAAATAATCAAGGTGTTCAAGGAAAAATGCTCAGTGCGCACAACTCCAAAGTAAAAACAAGTAGATGGGTGCAAGGCTCAAAAGAACATAAAAAATAGACATTGGTTTGACTAAATGCTGCTGTTAGCATATTTAGAACAAATGGATGAAGCATGTCCCACTTGCTGGTTATCATTTTTTTTGACAATCAATGGGCCAGCCAATGCCCAGACCTCAGTCCAGTAAAATGCAGAGCATAAATCAGTGTTTGTGAATCTCAATAAACTGAAGCAATAATGTATTGACAGGTGGGCCTAAATTCCTTCACAGAGATAGTCATACATTTTATTTTAGCTTCAGGTGTGCAGAGCTTTCGTCTCTGTTGGTTGTAATGAAAGCTTTCCTTCACTGTTACTATATGTGATCAGTCTGTGTATAAATCTGAATGCTGTGCAGGGGTAACTCAATTCACCTTGCAAAGCAAATTGTGAACACAGTGCACTGTGTAAAAAAGGTAAAATGCTCAACAAATTCCAATGATAAGTGGGAGAAAATGACATCTCATGAATGTGATCATTGTTTCCTTTCCTTTGGTGTTTCACATCATAAACCTCCAGGAATGCAGCTGCATCAGCATTTGAGCTTTGACTAAATCCATTCAGGCTCTTTGTTGTGCAGTCATTCAGATCGCGCAAGTGTATGCAAACATACACACACACACACACACACACACTTGAAGAGCACCACACCTCTATTATCAGCCATCTAGTATGGCTCCGATAACCGTGATCAACGCACAACACAGAGCTACGTCTCCTTTCATAGCCAGCGTCTGTGGGGAATTCAGTCGCCATTCTGCTGCTCTTCACATAGATTATCTCTCCTACTCAATCTACAAGCTATCAGATGGCACACTTTTTTACACCTTCGCTGGAAGTTATTGTGACACTGGAATAATACTGCATCTCCAACCCTGTGGGACACCTTCTGCCTTCTAAAAGTAAAATATAGGCCAGAATCAAGCAAGCTGGCTCAAAGGAATCATTCAGGTGTGTTTATGGAAAGAGCCTGGAGTGCATTGGAGACAAAGTGTCTCCTTTGAATCAGATGAGGTGTTTAGCTCAGACCCGAAGCTACGATACAGCAGAGGAGCAGTCTGATCAAACAGCTGCCAATATGAAAAGGACTGCCATATCCTCTAGGCACCTGGGGCAGTGTGAAAAACACAGCCTCTCTGCTTTCCCTCTCACAGGCACCTCTTTGGTTGGAAACATTTTTTCATAATTGCATTTAATTCTATGTTAGGTGTCCCCGCAGTGCCACTATTAAGGTTAAAGCTAAGCCAAAGGAGCTTTTCGGGCTTTTTCATCTGGGCTTTTTCCTCGTTTAAACTTAGTATCAATCCACCAGTTCTGACAACAGAAGAAAACACTCAAGAAATTAAGTTGAAAAATTCCCATGCACACAGTATTTTAATTAATTATGCGTACTATCTCGGGAAATCCCTTTGTTTTGGCGTAATTTAGAACCTGATGAATGGAACGGATCTCGGCTAAAAGTCTTTAATGAGGGAGGGATTTCCCATTTAAAAAGCTTAGTCATTGTTTTATTAAGATAGTCTTTCATTTGGATTTTTTTCCTGTCTCTCTGGGAAGCTTAAGGTGTGAAGGCTCATTAGACTTAGTGATTGTGCTGGGAAGGCTGCGTGCCTTTTCTGTGTCATTCACAGCTTCTGCATGAGGATCTGCTGAACTGTGAATGTTTTGGTCAGGGCTGAATTCATGAGAAAGGACTTTTTAGAGAATCACTTACATTGTTTGCGTGACATCGTCTTGGTAGGTCAGGATTTCACTGGATACACAGAAAATAAAATGTACAGAAAAACTGTCAAAACAGGAAAAAAATAGAAAAAAATGGTGAAAGTTTACAGTCTATGGTCATGTCTCCACTTGCTTGTATGTGTTCATACACACAGAAATACACATAACAAGGGAATGACAGTGCTTTTTCTAACTTTGAAATTAAAGGACAGATTCATTATAGGCTTAAAAAGTCAGTTCTGGGAAGAAGAATACGCCTTTTGGGAGATTAGTATTGAATCTGAATAAAGAATAACTAATTACGGGGAGATTTAAGACAATGACAATAAAGACATTGTGAAGTTTAGTGGGGGGGAAAGTATCAAACATGTCAAACAATGTTTTTCTCAGTAAATATATCTCTAAAGGAGCAATTGACAGAAAATTCACACCAGAAGTCAATAAAAACACCAGTAATTCACACGTACAAAGAAATCAAATAACAAATAAGCCCATTTATAAGTTATGTGTGATAAAATGAAAACGCACAGGAAATTTACAGCACACTGAGGACATGAAGAAAGGAAGTTGTAATTAAGAAATGATTATAAAGGCAGGAAAACAGCTACAAACTGTCAATATTTGGTACACTGTTCCCAATCAATGTGTAATAATGTCACCTAGTTTAATCCTAATTGACATCCTATGAAAAGGTTTCTCATGATCTAGGTATCACAAAAGAAGGATCTTCTGATTTGTAAAAACAAACAGCTCTCTCAAGATCTTCACAAGCTTATGTTTTGAAACACACTGATGGCATTGTTTACAGACATATTTCTAAACTTCTGAATGTCTCAAGAAGCCATTGGAGTCTACTGCAGTGGAAAGAACATCATCTCACCATAAACAAGCCACAACCAGATGCTCCTTGCAAGATTTCTAACAAAGAATGCTCAACAATAATCAGAAACGTTGTCCGAGAGTCAAGGAGTGCTCAGAGAGAGATTTATAAGGATCTGGAATTAGCTGGTACACTGTTTCCATGAAAACAAAAAGTCCTTTGTGCCAGTCCCTGCACAAGACTCCACTGTTGAAGGAAAAGCTCAATGAAGCTTTGAAGCAGACAATTTGGAAAATTTATTGAAATACTGGGAGAATAAAGTCTGGTTCAATGAGACCACGAAGGAACTGGATTGCACATACCTTGTTTGGAAGACATGTTGCACTAAGCAAATGTGCCATAGCAACAGTGAAGTTGGGAAGGTAGAACATTATGGTGAGGGCCTGGTTTTCATTGTATAGTAGTGGCAGATTTTTAATAACTGAAGGAAGGATGAGTGAAGAAAGGTACTGGACATTCTCCTTACGAATCTGAAGATAAAACAAAGGTGGATTTATAGGCACAATAATCCCTGACACAGCCAGAAAAACTCTCAACTACTTTCAGAGAAAGAACATAAAGCGGCTACAGAGGCCTAGTCAATCTTCAGACTTGAAAACAATAAAAAAAGCAATGAAAAAAACTGAGTTCATAAAAGAAGCCCCATGAAGTCCTGCACACCTTCAGAGGAACGTCCTTATTTTCATTATACTATGTATAATGAAAATAATGTATTTCTATTTAAACTGAAGAAAGCTTGTGTGGAAGAATGAGTCAGAATCGCACCTGAGCAATGCAAACATCTAGTTTCTTTATACAGCACATATTTTGAAGCTATCATTAGCAAAAAGGCTATTCTACTAAGTGATAAAAGAATTTCGGCCTTCAGTACATATTGCAATGCAATTTTACTTTATTGCACAAAATGTATTTGTTTTGTTTGTATAAATGAATCACATTGGTTGTTACGAACATCTGGGGTGATTTTCAATAGCCTTATTAGAAATATGTTTTTCACTCAGTCTAAGGAAACTGTCAAAACATTTTCTTAACTCTACCGCTCTGCATCAGCAGTTGCATTTTTGATACATTAAAAGCAGGAATTCACTCTCATGAAAGACTGTGGAGATGTGCCATAAAGCATTTTGTGATACAGTCGTAAACATATGGGAGCCCTCAGTAAGTGCTATCAGTCCTCTTTCTTCTCTCCAAAAAAACATGTTTGGTGCAGGCAGCAGGCCCCAAGGCAAGCGGAGACCAAAAGTGCATTCCTTTCAGCCAGATTTAAAAGAGAAATCTCATCTTTCTTTTGTATTTTTGTCAATCACAGATGAGAAGAAAAAAACATAAAATCAAAACCATGGTTCTAAATTTTGAATTAATATGACCAGTGCAGATTTTACTGTAATTCTTTAAAACCTGCTCAAATGAAATGAGAGAGAGCATTTGTGCAACAAAACTCTGCATCACTGTGCCTTTTGCGTTGTAATCCAGAGTTTTTGGTACAACAAAAACTGCAAGTAACAAAAACTCAAAGACCTTTGCTGTCATGCATGCATGCATGCAGAATCATGCACAAGCACAGGTATGCAAAGAGAGGGCAGCCTGAGCCAACAATTCAGTGGAAATGAAGCCCTACACTGTGGGCAGAATCTGCAGATGCATATCTATTCAGTTCTGAAAACACCTGATTGTACTCACATTCAAATAACTCAACAGGAGAGATCAAAATTCAAGGAGTGTCTTCAGCCACTTATGTTAATTTATTTAACCTAAAAACTTTGTTGGAGTGTATTGCCCAAATTTAGGGTCAAATTAAGGTTTTGTTAGTGACTTGAACTGATCTCATTTCCACAAATTTTACACTAGTGTACAAAAGTGTGAAAAGTGTATGCAAGTTTTAGTTAACAGAGGAGTTAAAAATGGAATGTAATATGGCTGATGCAAGCATCTGAGGTAGTCAGAGTAAACGAAGTTGCAATGCAAGCAAAATTAGACCTTCTGGTCTGGACCTGCAGACCTGCATTCCCCTAGATAAAAAATTGCAGCAATGGCTAAAGCTGACCTGCAGATAAGACCCGAACTTGGATTTTAATTACATCTGGAATTCACAATTGGATTTTTGCATGTTGCTATTGTTAGATCTACATTGCATTAAATTACTTTGCACTGTATTTTATATTAAGTTTTATTTGTTTTTCAGCAACCAGCTTTATTGCATTTAAACATCTGGAGTTGAAAGGTGGGAAGAATTTGACATAATTACTTCCAGCATAATTTCTAGACTTTACTAAACAAACAGGGGGTTGATTATAGAGCAAAGAAAATGCCTTTACTTTGGTGTTTGTACCAAAACTGTCTTGAATAAAAAGGTTAAGTGGGCTTTAGAATGGGTTGCAAGTCCTTTTTGTGATACACTTTGTATCTAAATTGAAAGAAGGAAAAAAAACATATTTACTTTGGCTATGTGCTTATCTATCTTGATTATATTTGTTTGGTGAAACATGCAGTTCTGGGTGGCCTCAACAGGGCCCTTAAAAGTCACATCCTGGATATGCAACCTTGATTATCTACTGCACGACAATGTCAATCAGCCTTTGTACTTTCAGAACCAGAAAATATTTGTTTATTATCTTATGATGCTGTACGTCTAACTTTTTTATTTCAAGTAAGCCCTTTCTCAGTGAGGTAAATTTATGAAGGGGAAAGATAATTAATATACACAACTCAAGAAAAGAACCAAAAAAGCAAAAAGATTTTTAGGTGAAAATCTCTGGTTGTTTTAATAATAAAAAATGTGTACATTCTTCTTGTGCTGGCATTTTAACGTGTCCTCTTCACTTTTTTAAGGCAGTCCATCCAAGCAGTTAGAAGCTTCCTCTTTACAGCGTAATTTTACCTTCCAGGCAATACGTTTTCTGTATATTTTTTAAACTCTGCCTCATTGACTCTAATATGGGCTTGCTGATTTAGTTATCTTCAGACTTGTTTCCACAGGAGCTGATGACAAAATAATTTCAAAGATGCATGATGAGAATTTAGATCTTTGTGGTCTTGTTGCTGTTTATTCCTTAAGACTTTAATCAAAACTTCAAAGCCAGTTAGATGTGGCAATCATGGATGAAAGAAATCAAGACAGCTGTGTTGGTAGATAATAGGTTCAAGAGTACAAAGAAAAAAAAAATAAACATTTTGTATGGTCCATGTACATTTTCTTTTCTCATAAAAACAATAAAGAAATAAAATGATAAAGGGCCTAATTTAGAGACTTCACCACAAACTTGCATTATCTGCTAAATGAATGCAATTCAGTAAGCCAAAAGAGGTCAGATTTATAAATTTCCCAGCAAATAGTGAGTTTAACTCAAAATTTTACATATGTTCCTTATGTGTAAAAGAAAGATGTAGGGCTCAGCGCAGTGCCTTGTGGTACTCCACAAGTAGCCTTCAGTAAATCTGAGTCAACAATCTGTTATCTACTTCTAAGACCACTGTTTACCCAAGAAATGCAACCCCTCTGATACGTCTACTTATATTGTATCCATGATCTGCAGTATCAAAGACTGTAGACATGTTTGAAATGTGTTTCATCAAATGGCGATAAGTGCTCACATGTTAAATGTTTTTGTAGCTACACACAATTTTAAACCAACCAGCACATTGACATGACCAAGTACCTTTAACATGTAGGCACTTATTGCCAGTTGATGAATAATAAAACAAATTGCAAATCTGTTAAATAGCTGTCAAGCCTTTACTACTATGGAGCTTTTATTGCTAATGAAATAGCAGGAGAGATAAGGTGTTAGATTCGTACATAAACAGTTACTTGCAAAATGGACATCATTTTGTACAAATAAACATTGTTGAATCTGATTTACAGAATCTTATATCTGCGGTACCACAAGGTTATGTGAAGAGCTCTAAACTTTTTATATTTACATACAATATTTTAAATATCAAATTCACTTTATATAATAATGAAACTAATGTATATTATGTTGTACAGGTAAAAGCTTAGAAAAGCTTCTGAGTAGGAAAGGAAAGTTAGAATAGGGAACTATTTTGACAGAAATTAACTAGTGCTAATTTTAGAAAAGCTTAATTTACAATAGTTTGTAATAAAAAAATAAGAAATAAAGTCAATCTTTTGTAAATTACAAGCCTCATTAAAACACAAGGATTGTGTTACCTGTAAAAGGTAAAAAAACCACTGATGTCATATAAAACATTTTGAACAAAAAACATTATACATGTGAGCCTCCTCCCTTATAGGTCCATACAGGTCCTTCTCAAAATATTAGCATATTGTGATAAAGTTCATTATTTTCCATAATGTAATGATGAAAATTTAACATTCATATATTTTAGATTCATTGCACACTAACAGAAATATTTCAGGTCTTTTATTGTCTTAATACGGATGATTTTGGCATACAGCTCATGAAAACCCAAAATTCCTATCTCACACAATTAGCATATCATTAAAAGGGTCTCTAAATGAGCTATGAACCTAATCATCTGAATCAACGAGTTAACTCTAAACACCTGCAAAAGATTCCTGAGGACTTTAAAACTCCCAGCCTGGTTCATCACTCAAAACCCCAATCATGGGTAAGACTGCCGACCTGACTGCTGTCCAGAAGGCCACTATTGACACCCTCAAGCAAGAGGGTAAGACACAGAAAGAAATTTCTGAACGAATAGGCTGTTCCCAGAGTGCTGTATCAAGGCACCTCAGTGGGAAGTCTGTGGGAAGGAAAAAGTGTGGCAGAAAACGCTGCACAACGAGAAGAGGTGACCGGACCCTGAGGAAGATTGTGGAGAAGGGCCGATTCCAGACCTTGGGGGACCTGCAGAAGCAGTGGACTGAGCCTGGAGTAGAAACATCCAGAGCCACCGTGCACAGGCGTGTGCAGGAAATGGGCTACAGGTGCCGCATTCCCCAGGTCAAGCCACTTTTGAACCAGAAACAGCAGCAGAAGCGCCTGACCTGGGCTACAGAGAAGCAGCACTGGACTGTTGCTCAGTGGTCCAAAGTACTTTTTTCGGATGAAAGCAAATTCTGCATGTCATTCGGAAATCAAGATGCCAGAGTCTGGAGGAAGACTGGGGAGAAGGAAATGCCAAAATGCCAGAAGTCCAGTGTCAAGTACCCACAGTCAGTGATGGTCTGGGGTGCCGTGTCAGCTGCTGGTGTTGGTCCACTGTGTTTTATCAAGGGCAGGGTCAATGCAGCTAGCTATCAGGAGATGTTGGAGCAATTCATGCTTCCATTTGCTGAAAAGCTTATGGAGATGAAGATTTCATTTTTCAGCATGACCTGGCACCTGCTCACAGTGCCAAAACCACTGGTAAATGGTTTACTGACCATGGTATCACTGTGCTCAATTGGCCTGCCAACTCTCCTGACCTGAACCCCATAGAGAATCTGTGGGATATTGTGAAGAGAACGTTGAGAGACTCAAGACCCAACACTCTGGATGAGCTAAAGGCCGCTATCGAAGCATCCTGGGCCTCCATAAGACCTCAGCAGTGCCACAGGCTGATTGCCTCCATGCCACGCCGCATTGAAGCAGTCATTTCTGCAAAAGGATTCCCGACCAAGTATTGAGTGCATAACTGTACATGATTATTTGAAGGTTGACGTTTTTTGTATTAAAAACACTTTTCTTTTATTGGTCGGATGAAATATGCTAATTTTGTGAGATAGGAATTTTGGGTTTTCATGAGCTGTATGCCAAAATCATCCGTATTAAGACAATAAAATACCTGAAATATTTCAGTTAGTGTGCAATGAATCTAAAATATATGAATGTTATCATCATGACATTATGGAAAATGATGAACTTTATCACAATATGCTAATATTTTGAGAAGGACCTGTATATTGTGCGGAGTTATGGGGTATCAGAGGTAAAACTAAAACTTAAGCGGAAAAGAAACAAAACCAACTAATATACTGAGGGAGAACAAAGGCAGGTAATCAAAGGAACTAAGAACAGGTGAGACAAGGAGGCAGGAAGGCAGAGGGAGCAGGTGAACCTAATAGAACTAAATGAGGAAAAGGACTAAAGACAGGATAGTGAGCCAACACTAAAAGAAACTATTAACCAATACTGAAAGAACAAACTGTGAATGAGGCAGAGGAAGCGAGGACAAGAATAAAAGTAAACAATAACAAAAGCTAACCTATAAAGAGGGACTGGAGAATTAAGATAAAGAGAACCAGACTGGGAGGACTAGGAAACAAAGAACGAATACAGTATAACTGAAGAGGAACAGAAAAAGAAACTAATAAGCAGAAGAGTGCAAGGGGGAAGAAACAAATACCTAACCACAAATAAAAAACACAGAGAAACCAGATGGAGAACTAATTAAAGAACCGAAGGAAAACAGAACAACCATAATAATAATGGCAACAATGACAACAAAGAGAAACCATACTAAGTCATAAGAAAAACAACAGTAACTAAAGGAGCTATGAACAAGGGGGGAAGAAACAACCAAACACTCAAAATAACACAAAGCCACCACAGAGTCCAAAAGGCGACAGATCCTAACATAAACTACTTAATTACCTTTTTTCCAGGGTAGTCAAGTATCTGGACTCTTTTGGGTTTAACTAGAAGAGGATGGAGATAGCCAGCAAGTCATGATCATTTTGTTGAGTTAATTAAAGCTCTGCATCGAGGATTTGTGCCCAGTGATGTAATCCTCAACCAGAATTTTTCAGCCTGACTGGCTTGTCTACATGCATTACAATGTGAATATGTTTGTGTTATGATTTATGCTCCTATTACTGTAATAGTGGTACAAAAAGGTTGATAATTGCCAGCTTTATTATTACTATTATTATGTAAAACACAGAAGTTGGCAGCATGCACAAAGGGAAGCAAACTGGCAGTCAGGTCAAGGCCTCCTCTTGCAGTGTCCTTTAGAGAGAAACACCAAATGCTGAACATCAGTATTAAACATAGCCTAAATAATCCTTCGCTGTTGTTGCACAGCTGAAATTTCTCCTGTACATGAACTCAGTGATGTTTTTGGCTTTGAGTCCATCCTCCTCATTCAGCAGCCAAGCTGTGAGCCCAGCAGCAGCTGGTGATTGTGGAGATGCCCCAGATGGTGATCCTTAATAAGGAAATCAAAAGGGCCAGTCCCAGAAGCCTTTATGAAAGGGGACAGTTTCCAAACTGTTTAAGCTTTAGATCTTTTATGACCTTTTTAAGGTCTGTTCATAAATAGGAAATACATAAATTAAAACATTGTTGGATTCATTGGTACATAAAATTGTTTAAAACCCTTTATGGAAACATAGACAGCACAATAAGATCCATTAACCTTTCCTGGGAAACATTGGTATTTATATACAGGGGTTGGTATGGGAAGAAACTTGTGCCATCACAAACTGAATTTGAATTTCTCAGACTGAATCTGTATTTGTGTAACTTGAAATCAAATGCACTTATTTGAAACTGAATTTCACTTAATTGAAACTGAATTTCACTTAATTGAAACTGAATTCATTTGCTCTGAAAATGTATTTTCTTGAATTGAAAATTCAGTTTCACTACTTTTACTTTCAGTTCTAAAATTCAGTTTTTTGTGTCACACATCCGTGTCCTTGAAGCCACAGATTAATCAAACACAGTTTCACCGATTCACGGATGTCATTCACTATTGCTGCGTCCAAACTGAGGGGCTGCATTCTTTGAAGGACGCATTTGTTGGCCGATTACGTCATTGTGAGGCAATGAAGTCTACAGCTTCGCAGGCTCCTCCAAATAGGGCCGACAAATGTGTCCTTCTTTTCCCCAGATATGAAGGATGGGTCCGGTGTATCCTTCGTGGGCCACCCTATCTCATGATTCATTGCGGCTCAAAGTAGATTGCGCTAACGGAAGTAGCAAAACATGGAGGAGAGGGAAAAGCTGTGAACAAAGTTGGATATATTGCGCTTGCTGTGAAACCAAATGAACTGCTATGAATCAGAAAAAAGGTGGACCCAAGATTCAGGGGCTTCATGACAGGCTTGACCTGAGAAACGTGGAACGTGGGGTGAATCCTCATGGAATTGGGTAATCTCAGTCGTACAGCGACAGGGTTGATGATCTTAGAGATTGGGAAAGGTCCAACAAATTGGGGTGCCAATTTCTGGGATTCTACCCTTAATGGGAGGTACTTGGCGGAGATCCAAACTTTCTGCCCTACCTGGTACTTAGGGGCAGGGATCCGTCTCCGGTTGGCCGTTCTTGACTGAACCAGTGACATTCTGATCATCGATCTCCTGGCCTTTCTCCATATTCTTTGGCCCCTTAGGGCAGCCGCTTGGGCGGACGGAACATTAGCTTCTCTCTCCTGAACTGAAAACATGGGTGGCTGGAAACCAAACACAACATGAAAAGGGGACAAACCAGTGGCACTTGATTGCATAGAGTTCATGGCGTATTCAACCCAGGGCAAATTTTGTGACCACTTGGTCGGGTCAGACTCACATAAGATATGAAGTTTGGTTTCAGCTTTTTGGTTGGCTCTCTCGGTTTGGCCATCAGACTGAGGATGAAACCCTGAGGAAAGACTAACAGAAATTCCCAACAAAGAACAAAACTCCTTCCAGAAACGTGACACAAATTGGGGTCCTCTATCAGAAACAATGTCATTTGGGATTCCATGGAGCCTGAAAACTTCTCGGGTCAATATCTCACCCATCTCCTTAGCAGATGGAAGCTTCTCCAACAGCACCAGATGAACAATCTTTGAAAATCTGTCAATTATGGTTAGTAGAACAGAGTGACCATTAGAAACCGGTAGACCTGTCACAAAATCCATCGCAATATGGGACCATGGGCGAGCAAATCAATTGCACAATCATAAGGTCTATGGGGTGGCAGAGCTGTGGCCTTGATTTTATTAAAAACCTCCTTTAAATCATGGTATTCTTGCGGTACCTTGAATAAATCCGGATAGGTCTCCTCAACCTCATTCTCCACACTGACCTCCGTAGCAGCAGACAAAAGACAGTCAGCGGAACATGACTCAGACCAACCCAGAACTTCTTTTTTCTTCCAGTCGATGTGAGGGTTGTGTTTCTGCAACCAGGAGGCCCCTAGGACTACAGGAAGTTCAGGTGAATTAATGATCATGAAAGTTACTTTTTCTTGATGATTACCTCCAACTGTTAAGGTAATCTCCTCCGTCCTGGGATGTGAATTGTTCTTGCTGTGACCATCCAAAGCTAGCACGTTTCTTGTGTCAGCTGACGGAATAAGTTTTATGCCGTTCTTATTTGCAAATGTTTCGTCCATGAATTCAGTATCTGCTCCTGAATCAATAAACACGGCCCCCTGGAGAGACAAAGAAGAGGTTTGAAAATGGGCAGGAAACAAGAAGGAGGAGGCAGATAGTTGACTTCGGCTCAGTAGAGACCTCCCTTCCTCTGCTGAGCCTGTCCTTTTAGTGGACACCTAAGTGCTAAATGTCCCTTCTCTCCACAATAAAAACAGAGCTTGAATCTTCTCCAACGATCTTTCTCCTCACAGGTAATCTTGCATGGACTCACAATTATCATTTTCCTCAGTGAGAGGTGACCGACTCCTTCTCTCATACCGGTGTGCAGAAACCTGAGTTAATGATGAGCGACCCTTCTCATGGCGCTTCTCCTTCCTTCTCTCTGCCAGCCGAATATCAATGCGAGCAGCCAAATCCTCGAGTTGTTTCAGGGAAGAAGGATAGTCACGGGTCGCTAGCTCATCCTTGACGTCTTCGTTTAATCCTTTCATGAATGCATCCATTTGTGCTGCCTCATTCCAACGGCTCTCTGCAGCCAACAAATGAAAGTCAATTATATAGGTCGAGACAGGCTGATCACCCTGTTTGAGGGACAATAATCCTCTTGCGGCCTCACGACTTGGAATGACCGGGTCGAAAACTCGAATGAGTTCCTTGGAAAAAGTTTCATAAAGATTACAAGATGCAGACCTGTTATGCCATTCAGCAGTTCTCCACTGTTTTGCCTTTCCTGCCAGCAGAGATATAACAAACGCCACCTTGGAACGTTCAGTGGGAAAGGATGACGGCTGAAGCTCAAAATGAATTTCACACTGAGTTAGAAAAGCTCGACATTGGTCTGGGTCTCCCCTGAACATCTCAGGCAGAGATAGGCGTGGCTCCGTTTGTGGCGGCTCGGAGACAAGATTGCCAGAATGTAATGTGGAAAATATTTCCTCCAAGCTGGATCTCAACCGGAAAAGGGTCTCATCAATGTGGGTGCGCCTCTGCTGTGCTGGCGATGGGTCCATTTTTGGCCAGATTTTTCTGCTATGAATCAGAAAAAAGGCGGACCCAAGATTCAGCCAGACACAGTACTGAAAGTTTAAAAGGTTTATTCAGCCACAGGAAAACGTCACACATCACACTTTTGTATTGAGTGGAACTTGAAACCCAGAGGGGAAACATCAGTGGGCGGCAGGCGGTGATCTCCACAGCACAGGTCAGAAGTGACTCCAGGCTGAATAATCTGAGGGCTAGGCTGGCTCAATAATCCAAGGACAGAAACAGGGTCAACGATCGGAACAAGAGGCGTCAGGCAAGGGGCAGGCAGAGGCATAAATCCAAAAGGCAAGGCAAGGTCAAGAACAATAATCAGACAGGAAGGAACGCTGGATATCTACTCACACGATGGCTTTCAAAAATCTGGCACTGTCTGCTTGTCAGAGTCAGTATATATCAGGGAAGCCACAGGTGCTTGGCATTCCACAGATTGCACTACACCGCAGCAGCCACCAGGTGCATCTAATCTGCTGATTGCAGCCAGGGAGACAGGGTAGAGCAGACGTGCCAGAATCATAACATGAACTTGTTTTTAGACTAGAATGTAGCTGTGTAAACCTGAAATATCTGCTCGGTTTATCAAGATTTCGCTTAATTCAGCACGTGCTCCGACATGTTCGGAGACGTCCGCTTCTGCTGACCTGACAACGGGCTAACAGCCGGCTCGCCTCGCCAGCGCACAGCTGACCGGGGGATTGAGGTGCGATGAACCCCGAGAGAACAGCTGACTCCCGGCACGTTGTTTTCAAGCTCCTGCTGGGTTTCTCCAATGGATGGAAGTTAAACACAGAAAGAATTCAGTCAGACGAAATCTAATGTTGATGTTTGGTTCTTTATTTTTATGCTCTACAAATAAACTGATTTAAACGTTGTTCCTAAAGTTAACATGTTAGTGTTTAAATTGTTACATTTCTACAAATAGATTTACAAAGTTTTTTTATCTATGAACACAAAACTTTAACAATTTAAATGGCTGAATAATGAACAAGATTATATAACAAGAATATAAGCCATTAGGGCTCCATTTGTTCGGCTTCACAGCTCTGTGCTTCAAGCTATCACTGTTGCTAGGCAACATAAGTTACGCTGAGGTATAGACAGGGGAAACACAGACCGACATAACACCGGCCGCATCATGTTGATCTGGCATGTTTAGCTAATAGCTACAGGTAGCATAAGTGTTGCTGTTTGACCATCATTTGTTTACATGACGCTTCTAATAGATGCTCATTTGACTTGGTGATCAACATCTGCCAAACTCATGTATGTTGCACTGCTCCAGCTCAACATGCCATAAAGGAAGTTTAACCTGATGTGAAACGTAAATTGATGAATCTGTGTTTGATTAATCTAAGGCTATCCTCAAGGACCCGGATGTGTGACACAAAAAACTGAATTTTAAAACTGAAATTGAATTTTAGAACTGAAAGTGAAAGTAGGCAAACTGAATTTTCAAAACAACGAAATACATTTTCAATGCAAATTAATTCAGTTTCAAACCTTAACATTAAATTCAGTTTTCAGACCAATAAATTCAGTTTCAAACCAATAAATTCAGTTTTAAACCATTAAATTCAGTTTCAAACCAATGCATTTAATTTCAAATTACACAAATACAGATTCAGTCTGAGAAATTCAAATTCAGTTTCTGATGGCACAAGTTTCTTCCCATAGGTTGGACAATGAAACTGAAACACCTGTCATTTTAGTGTGGGAGGTTTCATGGCTAAATTGGACCAGTCTGGTAGCCAGTCTTCATTGATTGCACATTGCACCAGTAAGAGCAGAGTGTGAAGGTTCAATTAGCAGGGTAAGACCACAGTTTTGTGCAAAATATTGAAATGCACACAACATTATGGGTGACATACCAGAGTTCAAAAGATGACAAATTGTTGGTATACGTCTTGCTGACGCATCTGTGACCAAGACAGCAAGTCTTTGTGATGTATCAAGAGCCACGGTATCCAGGGTAATTTCAGCATACCACCAAGAAGGACGAACCACATCCAACAGGATTAACTGCGGACGCAAGAGGAAGCTGTCTGAAAGGGATGTTCGGGTGCTAACCCGGATTGTATCCAAAAAACATAAAACCACGGCTGCCCAAATCACGGCAGAATTAAATGTGCACCTTAACTCTCCTGTTTCCACCAGAACTGTTTGTCGGGAGCTCCACAGAGTCAATATACACGGCCGGGCTGCTATAGCCAAACCTTTGGTCACTCGTGCCAATGCCAAACGTCGGTTTCAATGGTGCAAGGAGCGCAAATACAGGTCCTTCTCAAAATATTAGCATATTGTGATAAAGTTAATTATTTTCCATAATGTCATGATGAAAATTTAACATTCATATATTTTAGATTCATTGCACACTAACTGAAATATTTCAAGTCTTTTATTGTCTTAATACGGATGATTTTGGCATACAGCTCATGAAAACCCAAAATTCCTATCTAAAAAAATTCGCATATTTCATCCGACCAATAAAAGAAAAGTGTTTTTAATACAAAAAACGTCAACCTTCTAATAATCATGTACAGTTATGCACTCAATACTTGGTCGGGAATCCTTTGGCAGAAATGACTGCTTCAATGCGGCGTGGCATGGAGGCAACCAGCCTGTGGCACTGCTGAGGTCTTATGGAGGCCCAGGATGCTTCGATAGCGGCCTTTAGCTCATCCAGAGTGTTGGGTCTTGAGTCTCTCAACGTTCTCTTCACAATATCCCACAGATTCTCTATGGGGTTCAGGTCAGGAGAGTTGGCAGGCCAATTGAGCACAGTGATACCATGGTCAGTAAACCATTTACCAGTGGTTTTGGCACTGTGAGCAGGTGCCAGGTCGTGCTGAAAAATGAAATCTTCATCTCCATAAAGCTTTTCAGCAGATGGAAGCATGAATTGCTCCAAAATCTCCTGATAGCTAGCTGCATTGACCCTGCCCTTGATAAAACACAGTGGACCAACACCAGCAGCTGATACGGTACCATCACTGACTGTGGGTACTTGACACTGGACTTCTGGCATTTTGGCATTTCCTTCTCCCCAGTCTTCCTCCAGACTCTGGCACCTTGATTTCCGAATGACATGCAGAATTTGCTTTCATCCGAAAAAAGTACTTTGGACCACTGAGCAACAGTCCAGTGCTGCTTCTCTGTAGCCCAGGTCAGGCGCTTCTGCCGCTGTTTCTGGTTCAAAAGTGGCTTGACCTGGGGAATGCGGCACCTGTAGCCCATTTCCTGCACACGCCTGTGCACGGTGGCTCTGGATGTTTCTACTCCAGACTCAGTCCACTGCTTCCGAAGGTTCCCCAAGGTCTGGAATCGGCCCTTCTCCACAATCTTCCTCAGGGTCCGGTCACCTCTTCTCGTTGTGCAGCGTTTTCTGCCACACTTTTTCCTTCCCACAGACTTCTCACTGAGGTGCCTTGATACAGCACTCTGGGAACAGCCTATTCGTACAGAAATTTCTTTCTGTGTCTTACCCTCTTGCTTGAGGGTGTCAATAGTGGCCTTCTGGACAGCAGTCAGGTCGGCAGTCTTACCCATGATTGGGGTTTTGAGTGATGAACCAGGCTGGGAGTTTTAAAGGCCTCAGGAATCTTTTGCAGGTGTTTAGAGTTAACTCAATGATTCAGATGATTAGGTTCATAGCTCGTTTAGAGACCCTTTTAATGATATGCTAATTTTGTGAGATAGGAATTTTGGGTTTTCATGAGCTGTATGCCAAAATCATCCGTATTAAGACAATAAAAGACCTGAAATATTTCTGTTAGTGTGCAATGAATCTAAAATATATGAATGTTAAATTTTCATCATTACATTATGGAAAATAATGAACTTTATCACAATATGCTAATATTTTGAGAAGGACCTGTATTGGGCTGTGGACAATGTGAAACATGTATTGTTCTCTGATGAGTCCACCTTTACTGTTTTCCCCACATCCGGGAGAGTTACGGTGTGGAGAAGCCCCAAAGAAGCGTACCACCCAGACTGTTGCATGCCCAGAGTGAAGCATGGGGGTGGATCAGTGATGGTTTGGGCTGCCATATCATGGCACTCCCTTGGCCCAATACTTGTGCTAGATGGGCGCGTCACTGCCAAGGACTACCGAACCATTCTTGAGGACCATATGCATCCAATGGTTCAAATATTGTATCCTGAAGGCGGAACCCCAATACACACAGCAAGACTGGTGAAAGATTGGTTTGATGAACATGAAAATGAAGTTGAACATCTCCCATGGCCTGCACAGTCTAGATATTATTGAGCCACTTTGGGGTGTTTTGGAGGAGCGAGTCAGGAAACGTTTTCCTCCACCAGTATCACGTAGTGACCTGGCCACTATCCTGCAAGAAGAATGGCTTAAAATCCCTCTGACCACTGTGCAGGACTTGTATATGTCATTCCCAAGATGAATTGACGCTGTATTGGCCGCAAAAGTACGCCCTACACCATACTAATAAATTATTGTGGTCTAAAACCAGGTGTTGCAGTTTCATTGTCCAGCCCCTGTACAGATGCTTTGCCAAAGTGTCCTCTAGTGTTAGAGAGCTGAAATGACACAAAACTCACAGTAGTTGTGACCACAAAGGCAACAATTTGATTAGGCTTAGGCCAAAAACACTTTGGGTTGTTGTTTATATGAACTTGCTTGTATGCTTTTAATTGATACCATGGAATCCTCTAAACATATACGCCAAAGTACAAATGAACTTACAACAAGCTGAGTAAAGTCCATGCCTCACCAGAGATGTCCAAGTTTTCACATGGCAAAAGCAACTTTTGACAGAGAGACTTCCAAAACTTTTCATACACTCAAAAGTCTTCTTATATTGCCAAATTACAGCCAGAAGCTTCACTATATGTTTGGGGGATTCTATGAGATAGACCAACTCAAAGTAGTGAAAAGTTATGAAGAGGAAGGAAAATGTCACACGGTTATCATTTTTCATCTTAAGATAAGATGAACTGGTTGGATGATATCGACATGAAACTTTTTGGCCAACATGCCACACCATGTGTAAAGGAAAACTAACATTGCAAATCACCCTGAACATACTTTCTCTGTGGTAAAGCGTTGTGTTGTTATGATCCCATGGACTTTGTAATGTTCTCTTGTCTGATTTCCTTAGCCCTGTTCCCCACTCAGCCTCAATTTATTCTGTTGATTTTGCTCACTTGGTCTCCATGACACACTAATATCTTCACAGTATTTAAGCTCCTTGGTTTTCTTTTTTCATTGCTGAGTCCTACTGTTGTTGCTGTCTTGGACCCCGTGTTTATTCCTTGTGTTCTGTAAGTTCCTCATTTTTGTTATATAACAGTATCTCCATCAGGCGCCTGCCTTTGCCCTGTTGCCATTTCGGCTACTTGTTGTCTCCTCAAAAAACAATGAACATGACGTGGTGGCAGCAGCATGCTGTGGGGATGCTTGTCTTTGGGAAGGAAAGGGAAGCTGTTCAGAGTTGATGGGACGTTAGATGTTAGAGGCTGCAAAAGACTTGAGACTGGGGCAGAAGGTAACCTTCCAGCAGGACAACAACTGTGAAAAAACAGCTAGAACTACAAAGGAACGGTTTGCCTCAAAGCATGTTCATGTGGTCAACGTCCAGACCTAAATCCAACTGAGAACCTGCAGCAGAACCTAATAATGCATGTTAACAGATGCTCTCTGTCGAATCGCACTGAGCTTGAACAATTCTCCAGAGAGTATAAGGCAAAACATCAAGTAGATGTTGGAGTCATACTCTAAAAATCGTCCAGCAGGGAGGATGAGAGCAACTACAGAAACACTTTTAAGATTTGATTATTCTGTGAAAAATGCTGAAAATCATCTGTGATTTGAATTCAACTTTATAACTATGTTCTATTTTATCTTGGCAAGTCACATAAAATACCAATATAATACACCTGAGTTTTTGATTGCAATGTTACAAAGTGTGAAAAGGTTCAAGGGCTATGCACACTTTGGCAAATCACTGTATATACAGGATGAATTTGTTTTTATGTTCAAATAAATACACCTGAGTAGAGCAGGTTTTAATGTCTCCCCATGTAGCTTTCATTTTCACGGTGATATCGGAATATTTTAGCTCTGTTGAACTCTCATGCATCTCAGAAAACACAAATTTGTTTGCAGATTTTGAAAGGAAAAAAATGATATTTGCTGATTTATGGTTAAATAACAAACCAAAGATGTTTATGCCTCTAGTTTTTCTTAAACCTAACTCCAAGCAACAAAAGCGGAGTGCACTTCCTCCCTTAGATAATTTCTATGTTCATGGCTTGAGAAGTTTTTTGAAGTTTATCCCACTAGTGGTAGATGCTGACAGTACATTGATGTGTGGGCATAAATCAAACAAATTATTCCTCTGACTTAGAGTTCTACTTATCTATTGTTTTATTTTATTCTATTGACTTCTTTATTGACCTTTGTTCAGGCCAATTAATAAATTAAACTTTAAAATTTTGATGTGAGAAGCTCAATGACCAAATATTGAATTTGTACAAAAAAACCTCCAAAAAAACAGTAAAATTAAATCACTAAGTTTTTAATAAGTGTTTATATTGTTAACTCTGTCATCATGTTTTTATGTGGAAATGTGTTTCTTCCCAAGGCTGCTATTTCCATCCATCCATCTTTAGAGGTTAGAAGGTAGCATCCCACTCAGGCTTTGGTATATTTTGGTATGGCAACAACATGTATGTGAAATAATATCTCTGGACTGGTTATGCTTCACTTTCACAACCACGTTAGACCTGATGGAGTTGCAATGGATGATGGCTCTGCATCTTAGCTCTACCCGTTGTCCCAGTGATCATGATGGATGGATGGATGGATGAATGGATGGATGGATGGATGGATGGATGGATGGATGGAAATATTTTGCTTTTTAATGTAAACTATATTTTACCTCCTGCTAAGGTACCTGATATTAGCATTACCTTAAACCCCCTATAAAAAACAAACTGCTGGCACATCTTAAAGTTGTAATTTCTTAAATTACTTTGTGTCCTTGAAAACCTGAAGCAACAGTGCTCTATTTGTGGTCAAAAATGAGGTGGAGGTGTGGCCTCATACCTGACATCTCAGCTGGCGTACAGCATTCCTCTTGAGCTACTTCAGCCAACAAGCAGAGGAATGCACACAGTCTGCTCTAAGTGGACTTGAGCAAGGGTAATAAATTTTCTGTGGGTGAGCAACGGGCACAGTTTTGTATGACGACGAAGAGTTCAGGCTTGCCTTGGAAGGAACATTGTCACTGAAGTAATGAGCTAGCTTTGAGTGTTTGTTATTTCAAAAGGCATTTTTCCTCTTGAAAGTGCAATCGTCATGCAGTCATGGACTGTGCTGTGGCATGTTGTGCTCGCCGAGAGGGGCGTAGAGGGATTTAGGTGTTCCCTAAAATTCAGTCAGTCAGTAAAAACAACCAGAATCCAAAAATAGCATAACTGGAGATGATGCCTTTTTAATCTTTAGTAAGCAATGCTTAACCTGTATAAGTGTCATAGATACAGTGGGTTGCAAAAGTATTAACACTGCTGGAACTTTTTCGCGCTTTTTCACATTTTTACAAATTACCATTACACTCACTTCTATGTATTTCATTTTGATTATAAAAGATAGACCAGAACAAAGAAGTGAAAATTTGTGACAGGAAGGAAAATGACAAGTGGCTTTCAAAATGTTTCCTCAATAAAAATCTGACAAGTGTGGCGTGCATTTGTATTCAGGGCCCTTTTACTCTGATACTCCTACATAAAATCCACTGTAACCAAATCTACCAACTTTTTCAGCCTCTGGATGTACAAAGCTGGAGGAAGCAAACTTGAAATGACTTGAAGCCTCAAATATCCTAATTCTTTATACTTTGGGTTTAATTTTGTTTGAGTTAATTGTTTCTTTATCATTTTCTAGTGCTTAAGTGTAGTTTGTTTCAGCCCTGTTTTTCCTAGTATCCATGATAATTAGTTAGCTCCCCTGAATTTTTATTTTTGCAGTGTTTACATGATTTATGTGTTTATCTTCAATCACACTCCCTCAGCTTTAGTACATTTACTAGACTCAGCTGTTGATTGTTACCAGCATACATGCTCACTTTTTTTATTCACTCCGGTTCTGGTTTTGCATTTTCCGCTGCCTTTGCTTGTCTGTGTTATAAGTTTTGGACTTTGTTTTTAAATAAACTTTGCCTTTATACATCATTCTGTCTGCCTCCTGCCTGTGTTTGGGTCCATTCCAACAACAAAACATGACAGTAATTCCAGCAAAAGTTAGTTCAGAGTGTTGACTCAGATGAGCTGAAAAAACACCAAACTTTTTGGGCTTTTATGTTTAAAGATTTTGAAAAGTTTTATTCCACTGTCCAGCTAGGCACTATTTTTGTTGGTCTCTAACATAAAAATCCTGAAAAACATTAACATTTCTGATTATGACAAGCAAAATATGTAAAAAAGTTTAGTGCAAGGCACTATTTCACAGTAGGTTTTTTATAGTGGTGTACTAGTTGGACCTTAAATATGGAACATTTTATCAAGAAGATGCAGGAATCAGTAACGTGTTTTAATTAAGGTACAGGCACCTCAAAACTTGATAACTCTCCTTTGTTTATAAACAAATGTCAGCTAGCACTAAGGGAAAACAACCATGCCCACCGGGTTTTTAATTAGCAGTTATTATAGGTTCCTCTCAGTGAGCAGGAAGATCGGATCTTTCTATTAAACCAAGAACACATGAACTTACTAAACCCCCCCTGCGGCTATTTAAAGCAAACTTCTGTATTTTGCCTGCATCTTATGTCTGTTGACTGTTACCACTTGATTAGATGATTATACCATGAGACACACTTCATATCTGTTTGTATAATCAGACAGGTGTAAAGCAGCACATGTTCTTCTTACTATTAGACAGTCTGTTTATCTAACCCTGAAAGTAATCAGCTTGTGAGTTTGACTCTATCTTGTACCGTCTACAGAGGCAAAAATCAAAAGTCTAAAATTGTTGGGTTCTTTGTGTGGGAGGATTAATTTCATGCAAACCCTCCCCTACGTGAAACTCAACTTCCAATGTGCAAAAACAGCAAGAGAGGTTGGCACCCAGGTCTGACAGAATGCACTTTTTATTGAATGCATAAATTCCAAACATTGGTTGACAGCGTTCACCACAAACAGGGAGAGTTCTCAGAAAGCATGTTCAAATGCATACAGTCAATCTTAGTCATCCATGCTGGGACGATACCTCTGTCAGTGTGGCCCTCTCATACGAAATTACTGTCATAGTTGGGGAGATGATTTTCTTCAGAAGATAAAAGAGGTGTTGATACAAAAGCACCTGGCAGTCCTTGCAGCTCCAGACAGAAACTGCTTGGACCCAAACCTATCAAACTGCAGACGGCTTCTGTTCGAGGCCATAGATTATTCTAGTTAGCTGACATTGTAAATTTAAAAGCATGTTTATTGTGCACAGCAAAATAGTAGTTTTGTTGATACAACTTAGATTAATCATAAATTCATCCGAGGGGCGAGCAGCAGAGTGGGTGGGTCGGTGGGTGGAGGTAGAGCGTGTGGGTGTTCACACTATCTCCAGCTTCTCCTCCACAGATCTCACATTCAGCTGGGTTTTTCCTGAATATGTTGCTCAAGGCATGTTTTTCGGAAAAGGCTTTGATTGATTGCTGGGATTTAGGGAGGAATCTCACACAATTTAACACAAATCATGAAGGACTGCAAAAATAAACCTCGCTGAAGGTGGATGTGGGCTGAATTTGGAGTTTTCTGCTGTCTGTGGAGCTGGCTTTGTCGCTGACACTGACAGATGTGGTAACTTAGCTCTGACTGATGTTTGAGTAAAACAATCAGTTATAAGAATGAAATTCAGATAGAAGATGAGGATCTACGAGGAACTTTCCTGGATTTATACAATGCCTGCCAAATGTATTTATACCCCTTTAACATTTTGTCATGTTACAGCCACAAATTTTAATGTATTTCACTGGGATTTTATGTGACAGACCAACACAGTCATGCATAGTTCAACTCAAGCTCACTCAGATTTGATGAAGAGTAGCTTTAAAAATAAATTTTCAAAGTCTTGCTGCAGAATCTCACTTAGGCCAGGACTTTGACTGGGCCATTCCAACACATGACTGTTTCACCGCCTCTTACAGGTTTTTTACTAGATTTCCCTGTATTTAGCTCAATCCAGCATCGCATCAACTCAAACCAGCACAAGAAAAGCATCCCCACAGCATCATGCTGCCACCACCATACTTGGATGGATGATGTAGTATTTTCAGAGTGATCTACAGTGTTGGTTTTCTGGCACAGATAAGGTTTTATATATTAGGCAAATAGTTTTGTTTTCATTTTATCACACCAGGGCATCTTCTCCTAGATGTTTGCTATGTCCTCTACATGGTTTCTTGCAAACTTTGAATGGGACTTCTTATGATTGTTAATAGATTCGCCCACATGAGCTGTGAATCTTTAGACTTCCTTCAGAATTACCTTTGGCCTCTTGGCTGCGTTTCTAATCAATGCCCATCCCGGTTAAATATTGCAATATTGATATTCAATGCAATTTTCCTAGGGCTGCAAGGTGATACAGTTGTTGGTGTTTTAAATCTAATTGGCATAAAGATCTACCATACGGCCCTTCAGTCAGAGGGGCCCTCTGCAGTTTAAGAGAAACATTGTGATATAAGCTTACAAAGTTATAAACTAATGAAAGATGTTTACGGACTTTCATTTGAATACATACACTTTGCATGGGAATATTTTTGGGTTCAATCAATATACCTCCTATTCCTTGGCTGATGCCCAACAGTGGTGGGCACAATGAACAGGTGAATAGTTGACTGTCTAAAGTTCAGTATTTTTTTGATTCAATTATGAAGTAAAACGACTTAAAGTTCTGTTTATTTGATCCAGGACCATTTTCTCTGGAACTATTAGAAGTCAGAATAAAGGCTTAAACTGATCAGCTCAAGCTAAAGAAAGTCTTTCTCAAAAGCATTAAAAGGCTTCATGGCAAAACTGTTTTTTTAAGCGTTTGTTATGATTTGACTCCATATGTCAGTGGAGAAAGGCAAGTTAGTATGTAGCAGTGAGCTCCAACTGTATCCCTGACCTGTCTGCTTCCTTGGTCTACATGATGCTGTTTGTTCTTTAATGTTCTGCAGCCTACACAGACCAGCTGGATTTATACTGAGATCATTAAATAACGCCCAGCTGGACTCTACTTACTAATTAGGTGACTTCTCAAGACAATTGGTTGAAATAGATTTTATTTGCAGTATCAGGGTATAGATGCTGAGTATGTAACAAAGTATGAATACTGTTGCCTGGCAGTTTACAACAGATACAAATATCAACTGAACATTTAGGTTTGCACGCTCCATAACCTCTCAGCTTCTTTAGCGTTTGATTGTTTTTGCATTCCAGGCTGCACACACTCATATAAGCACACCAAGACACTTCTTCTGTCTTTCAAATGTGGCCAAAACCCCAGAGGAACTAAAGCCATTTTTCATGTAATTACAAAAAAAACCTGTCCAACTGGCTTTGAGGGAGCTTGTGGGAAGAAGGATAAAGTCTTTTCTAAGCTAAGCAGCACATCTAACCAGTTACTGTTAGTAAAACGGTAATTTCACTCTTTTCAATTTCAGCCACTGGTCCAATTTTGTCGGTGCTTCTGAGGGTTCTCAGAGGCGTGCCAGTGTACCGGCTGGTTGAGCAGCATAAGTGAGACATGTAAAGTCTCACATTCTAATACTTCTGACCTACCCATTTTAATTTTACCTCCAGAAAGGATTCAAAACCAACGCATAGTACAGAACAGTTGACACAGAACTTAACAATCCACCTATTAATTTCCCAATGATCTATTCAACCATTGTAAACTTTTAAATCCTGCACGTTTAAGTTTCCACCCAAAATGTTCATGCATGTGACAACAGAGGTGGAATGTTTTCCACTACTGAAGCACACAGATATATCATCCTATGACCCAACACTGACAACTACAGTCTGCTGCAAAGAAGGACAGTGGTAGAAAGGAATTTCCCCCGGGGACACATCAGGGCAGACTCGGTGAACTGACGCTGCTCTGGGATGTAAGAGCAAGTCTGCAGCAGCTCTGAGGTAATGTTTGTCTCTGACTCTCCTCGAGATAAACCTGTCATTAGAGAATTGACAAACCTGTCACTCATTTTTGACTCTCTTTTATTTAGTCTTTTAGAAAACGTCCAACTTAATACTTAATGAGAAGTGTGTGATCAAATGCAGAATCTTTAGGCCCTACCTTTGTTCTTCACACTGAGTAACACTAAATTTTGTTGCTTAAAAAGCAGAGCAAAATATCCCCTTCATGCCCCGTGACTCATTTTAAATCACTCATATTTCATCATGGGAGGTGTGTTTTCCTTCAAAGGTTCATTTATGAATCCACAGCAAAGCACTAACATCCAAATAATCCAACCGGTAATGTCATTGTACTCGTCGTCTTCCGCTTTATCGTGGACCGGGTTGCGGGGGCAGCAGACTCAGCAGAGACGCCCAGACGTCCCTCTCCCCAGACACGTCCTCCAGCTCTTCCGGGGGGAGCCCAAGGCGTTCCCAGGCCAGCTGAGAGACATAGTCCCTCCAACGTGTCTTGGGCCGTCCCCTGGGCCTGCTCCCGGTGGGACGTGCCTGGAACACCTCCCGAGGAAGGCGTCCAGGAGGCATCCGGTATAGATGCCCGAGCCACCTCAACTGGCTCTTCTCAATGTGGAGGAGCAGCGGCTCTACTCCGAGCCCCTCCTGGATGGCCGAGCTCCTCACCCTATCTCTAAGGGAGTGCCCGGCCACCCTACGGAGGAAGCTCATTTCAGCTGCTTGTATCCGGAATCTCGTTCTTTTGGTCATGACCCAAAGTTCATGGCCATAGGTGAGGGTAGGAACATAGAGCGACCGGTAAATCGAGAGCTTCAGTTTTCGGCTCATCTCTCTCTTCACCACAACGGACCGGCACAGTGCCCCCAGTACTGCGGCAGCCACACCAATCCATCTGTCGATCTCCCACTCCATTCATCCCCCACTCGTGAACAAGACCCCGAGATACTTAAACTCCTCCACTTGAGGCAGGAACTCCCCTCCAACCTGAAGAGGACAAGCCACCCTTTTCCGGTCAAGAACCATGGCCTCGGATTTGGAGGAGCTGATTTTCATCCCTGCCGCTTCACACTCGGCTGCAAACCGCCCCAGTGCATGCTGTAGGTCTTGGCTAGAGGGGGCCAGCAGAACCACGTCATCTGCAAAAAGAAGAGACGAAATCCTCTGGTCCCCAAACCAGACCCCCTCCGGCCCTTGGCTCCGCCTAGAAATCCTGTCAATAAAAGTTATGAACAGGACCGGTGACAAAGGGCAGCCCTGCCGGAGTCCAACATGCACCGGGAACAGGTCCGATTTTGTGCCGGCAATGCGAACCAAACTCCTGCTCTGCTTGTACAGAGACCGGATGGCCCCTAGTAAAGGGCCCCTGATTCCATACTCCTGGAGCACCCCCCACAGGGCATCACGAGGGACACAGTTGAATGCTTTCTCCAGGTCCACAAAACACATGTGGACCAGTTGGGCAAACTCCCATGAACCCTCGAGTACCCTGTAGAGGGTATAGAGCTGGTCCAGTGTTCCAAGGCCGGGACGAAAACCACATTACTCCTCCTGAAGCCGGGGTTCGACTATCAGCTGGACTCTCCTCTCCAATACTCTGGCGTAGGCCTTACCAGGGAAGCTGAGGAGTGTGATCCCCTGTAGTTGGAACACACCCTCCGGTCACTCTTCTTATGTAGGGGGACCACCAACCTAGTCTGCCAATCCAGAGGCACTGTCCCCGTCCGCCACGCAATGTTGAAGAGGGGTATCAACCATGACAGCCCCACAACATCCAAAGACTTGAGGTACTCAGGGTGGATCTCATCCATCCCCGAAGCCCTGCCACCGCAGAGCTTTTTTACCACCTCGGTGACTTCAGCCTGGGTGATGAAAGAGTCCAACCCCGAGTCCCCAGCCTCTGTTTCCACCAGGGAATGCGTGACGGCAGGATTGAGGAGATCCTCGAAGTACTCCTTCCACCGCCCGATAATGTCCCCAGTCGAGGTCAGCAGCTCCCCACCCCCACTGTAAACAGTGTTAGCGAAGCACTGCTTCCCCCTCCTGAGGCACCGGACGGTTTGCCAGAATCGCTTCGGGGCCAACCGGTAGTCCTTCTCCATGGCCTCACTGAACTCCTCCCAGGTCCGAGTTTTTGCCTCTGCCACCGCCCGGGCCGCGGCACGCTTGGCCCCACGGTACCCGACAGCCGCCTCAGGAGTACCACAAGCCAACCACAGCTGATAGGACTTCTTCTTCAGTGTCCCTTACTGCCGGTGTCCACCACCGGGTTCGGGGATTGCCGCCGCGACAGGCACCGCAGACCTTACAGCCGCAGCTACGGGCGGCAGCATCGACAATAGATGCGGAGAACATGGTCCACTCGGACTCTATGTCTCCAACATTCCTCGGAATCTGGTCAAAGCTCTCCCGGAGGTGAGAGTTGAATACATCCCTGGCCAAGGGGTCCGCCAGACGTTCCCAGCAGACCCTCACTATGCGTTTGGGCCTGCCAAGTCTGTCCGGCTTTCTCCTCCCCCAGCGGATCCAACTCACCACCAGGTGGTGATCAGTGGACAGCTCAGCCCCTCTCTTCACCCGAGTGTCCAAAACATGCGGCCGAAGGTCTAATGATATGAGAACAAAGTCGATCATTGACCTCCGGCCTAGGGTGTCCTGGTGCCAAGTGCACTGATGGACACCCTTATGTTTGGACATGGTGTTCATTATGGACAATCCGTGACTAGCATAGAAGTCCAATACCAAAACACCACTCGGATTCAGATTGGGGAGGCCATTCCTCCCAATCACACCTCTCCAGGTTACACTGTCGTTTCCCACGTGGGCGTTGAAGTCCCCCAGCAGAATAATGGAGTCCCCAGGAGGGGCACTATCCAGCACCCCCGACAGGGATGCCAAGAAGGCCGGGTACTCCGCACTACCTCTTAGCCCGTAGGCTGAAATGATAGTCAGAGACCTCTCCCCAACCCGAAGGCGCAGGGATACGACCCTCTCATCCACTGGGGTAAACCCCAACACTAGACGGCTGAGCTGGGGGGCGACAAGCAAACCCACCCCAGCCCGCCGCCTCTCCCCGTGGGCCACTCGAGTAGAAGAGAGTCCAGCCCCTCTCGAGGAGATGGGTTCCAGAGCCCACACTGTGCGTGGAGGCGAGCCCGACTATTTCTAGTCGATATCTCTCGACCTCCTGCACAAGCTCAGGCTCCTTCCCCCCCAGCAAGGTGACATTCCACGTCCCTACAGCAAAGCACTAACATCCAAATAATCCAACCGGTAATGTTTTTTCATTTTTGTTTTCCTCTTGATTTGTATTCCTCTTAAGTAGAACATGTTTATTTAACTTCTCCAGTGCAGGACCTCAGAAGTGTGTGCTTTTTACTTTACAAAGGATCTTTGCAGCTTTCTAATATACTATATGCTGAATGAGTCACCTGTCTATTTTAAACCCAGCTCCTCTGCACAGATCGATGTTTTGGCTTTACACCCAGCTACCGTTAAAATTTAAATAAATCTTCCTATTGCATAAAAATTTACTTTTATGCCACAGTGTTTAATGTTGGAATAAAAAAAAATCACTTTAGATAAAATTAAACTTTAGAATAAATACAGGTAAAATGCATTACTAATTTGACCAGTCATGCTACATTAAGTTGGATTGTATGAAAAAGCAGTTATTTGTAAATAGGTTTGTGAAACGACAAGTTTGTATGTGCATGATTGTATGTTTTTATCTTGTCTGACCATTTCTCTGTTCTCTAGAAGACATTTGGCTTGTCCACGTGGACAGCTGCAAATTTCAGTCAGGCTTGTTTCGACATCTTAAGGGGGGCTTCTTACTTGGTCTGCACCCTCTCTGTCCATGTCACTGTAAAACTCACTTCACAGTGTTCCAGCAGCCTCCAGTTTATGTCAGACTTCCACCTTGGTGATCCCTAAGTCGTCCTTCAACATGCAAACAACATTTCTATTATCAGAGATCACAGTGTTTGTAAGATGAGTGACTGATTGACACATTTGGATGTTCCAACTGCATAATGTCCCCAAAACTCACATCAACCATGGGTCACAACTGATCCACTATACACACTCTATGTTTTCTTCAGAGGTAGACTTGCTGGTGTGCTTCACATCATTGTCCTGCTGTATAACCAGACTGGCTATAAGGCTAAGTGTAGGATCTCAGCTTCTCTCCTCCTGGTTGGTTCTGCAGCTCGTTATCAGCAGCTGCAGCTCATCTCCTGATGAGCTCACTGGGCTTCTTAAGGCAGCTGCTGGAACAGGTCTTTGCTGGAACATAACCTCAGTTATGTGGACTGCCTGTCTGCCTACAAGCCCGGCTACCTACCTACCTGCCTGTCTACCTGTCGACTTGCCTGTCTACCTGTCGACCTGCCTATCTGCCTGCCTGCACCTGGTAAATACTCACCTAAGGACTGCACTGTAAATATACTCACCATCAGCACTCTCACCTTGGATTCCTGGATTCCGTCCTCCTCCCCTGGTTCCTGGACAACACCAACTTATTATCCTCAGCAAGCCTACACTAGGAATAAAACTTCACTTACCGTCTACATCCTGTGTTTTGAGTCCGTTTTCATTCTCTGGTTTGTTCTACTTCGACTACCTTAGTGATTCATGATACTAAGGTCATAAAATGATGGGATTCCCCTTTAGGATTACCTGCTAGAGGGCAGAATTTATGGTTCTATTAATTACAACAAGTCATCAAAGTCCTTAAGAAGCTAACTACCCCCAGACCATCACACTACTACCAATTTGGCCTCTGGCTATAATGTTATCTATAGTGGTATAGTGTTTTTTTCTAAAGTATAGCATTGGTTTTACACCAGATATAACAGAACGCGTGACTTCAATCACACACCTTCTTTTTTACCGCCTGATGATTGTTGATGTGCATTTGGAGTAATTTTAACTCAAAGATTGGTTTGCTGGAATCCAAAGGCCTTGGAGATGGCTCCTTAACTGTTTCCAGACTGACAGAGGTCAAGAGCCCCTTTCAGATCATAGTTCTACAATAAACACACAACCACAAACATCCCATTACAAATCAGATTGACTCTTTGCATCATACAAGTCAATCTGTCAAGATCACAGGATGTGTGAGCTTTTAGAGCATGCAGCTTTGATTGTGGAATCAATGAGTCAACGTATCTGATCAACATATTTCTCAGATCAGACAAAGATTGAAGGATTAGCTAGTGTATTGGCTGTGTGTGCTTCAAAAGACTCTTGCTTCTGTTGCTTTTCTTAGTGTCATATTACTAGGTCACACTCTAGAATCCTGTACTATCCCTTACAGTTCGTAGTGATAACATGTTTTTGACTACCGGCATAGTCAGATTAGGGAGGTGAAGTTGGTGGTATGGCAATGACACTTCATTGCATGTCAGGACCTTTTAAGTCACTGCATGGTGTAAAGGACTAAAGTATGATATGAACAGGTCAAGAGATTATTTTTTTAATCTGTTCTTGAATTATTTTATATCGGAGCATGTTGCTTTGCTTTTTGAGATCTTTTAACAACTTCATGCTGTCAGACAGGTCCTACTTAGGTAACGTCTTGACATTACAGGTCTGGCAGCAACCACACCTTGATGAGGCAAATTAACTCATGCTTCCTAAATTAAAATGTGGTTAATCACAGTTAATTTATAGCCGGGTATGGGGGGTGGGGTTGCTTTCTGATAACTCTCTTTCCTTGATCAGTTAAATCTTTGCCTGATACACGTTAGGTGCAAAAAGAGAGTAAAAAACATAAGAAATCTGTGAAAGAATCTTAGTGTCAAATGTGTAGAAGGCAATGCTGGACTTTTATTTACCTCAAGACATGTTTTTCCCTTCACCATTGAAATTCAAGGGAGATATGCAATACTGTAATATATAATCATCCTAAACATTACAACTTGTGCATGTTTTTCACAGTTGCTAATATCATTTGTCACACATTGGAGAAAACTTCTGTGTCATGATCTTTGATCTCAGTCTCGCTGTGCTCTGCAGGTGTAATCTCAACAGAAACCTCTGGCTGACGCAGCCCGAAAAGTCGCTTTCAATTTTGAAAATGGAGAAATCATGGTATAAATGCAAACCTACCAAGGCATGGCTATTCATCTAAATTCAAAGGCTGGGCAAGGAGAACATTAATAGAAGCAGCAGAGGGTTCTCTACAACTCTTGAGGAGCTGCAAAGATAAACAGCTCAGGTGAAATAACATGTTGCGGGGGATACTATCTGCTATGGAATATCTGCAATAGAAAGTCAATGTTGACATAGCAAACATTTTGAAAAAGGTGCTTTGATGAGATCAAAGTAAAAAATGTTGGCCTACATTTAAAATGCTTCGTGTGGCAAAAAACCGACACTGCACGTTGAGTGGAACACACCATCCCCAGCAGGAAACATGGTGCTGGTAGCATCATGCTGTAGGGATGTTTTACTTTAGCTGGGGTAGCAGAGCTGTTTAGAGCTGATAGAAAGATTGATAAAGCTAAATACACATCAAACCTTAAAGAAAACCTGTTAGAGGCTGCAAAAAACTTGAGACTGGTTTGGAGGTTCACTTTAAGCAGAACAATGACTGTTAACATTGAGTCAGAGTTACAATGTATTGGTTTAGATTTAAGAAAATTCAAGTCAATGGCCAGATCTAAATCCAGTTGAGAATTTTGGGCAAGACTCAAACATTTCTGTTTACAAACTCTCTGTCCAATCTAATTTAGCAGGAGGTATTTCACCAAGACAAATTAAGGAAAACAATTCAGTCTCTAAAAATGCAAAGCTAATAGGGACATACCCCAAAAGATCTGCAGTTGTAGTTTCAGCTAAAGGTGATTCTATCGTGTTGACTCAAGGGAGATGAATACAAATGCACATCACTATTTACAGATTTTTATTTGTAAAAATCTAAAAAACTACACATAATTTATTTTCTCATGCCACTAAAATAGATAGACAGACCCCTCCACCCCTATATCAACAAATTGTAGCAGTGTACCCTTTAAATACCCATTAAATATAGCTTTGTGTCTTACAGACAAACATATTTCAGTCTGAGTTTTTAAAAAATCAGCTTAAAATGGGGCTTTATCTGACAAGCTTTTAGCCTTCTACCACTCCAAAGATTTCTTCACTTTTCTGCAAACTCACTGCAATCTGACATCTGCATACCACAGACAAAAGAACTGTTACTAATAATAATTTTGTAGAATCTCACTTTAGAAAATCCAAACTATCCCTTTAAGGTAAACCCAGACTGCATTAGATCTTTGCCGGGATTGTAGAAGGAAATATTCACAGTTATTTAAAGGAGCATACCGACCCGCTTATCCTGTCTTTAAGGGCTTTACAAATATTAAAACAGAGAACAGTGATGCATCTCAGAAATAGTGTTAAACAAACTTTAATTGTTCTTGTGAAAAGCCGCCTTTGAAGGTGTGCAGCATTAAATCATCATTTAATCTGAGCACCTCATATGATCCTTTTCTTTGGTTTTGGATCAGCTTGGAACAGGTATATGGAGGGCCCTCATACCTATCACCCCCCCACACACACACATACACACACACACAGACACTCAACGTCACCTGAGCTAAGCTTACAGTAATCCTCCAACGTCTCTGGCGTCCTGACACGGGATGTTTTGAGCAATAACACCATACTCACTACAACCCTGTAAGACTCAGGCGCTTAGGATATATCACAGATCATCATCAGGCGTCATATGCCAGTCAGGTGGGATATTAACTTGACCCTTCCAGGGAAAAATCAGGAGACTGTTCCTTTTCTGATTTTACAGTCCACCAGTATCCATATAAGTCACAGTCTTGCAGGTCATAAAACACCTTTAAACAACAATATAAACAGATTTGACATGAAACTAAAAAGAGAGACTGTCTGATACTGTTTATCAGACAATCAGTGAATCCATCATTGCTGTCAGTGTTTCAGTTCTCTATTTCATTCAAAGCCAGCCAGGTAAGGTGCACAAACAAGCTGCTGGGAAGTAAACATTCAGCGTGAATTGATGGTGTCATAACTTCGACGTTCCTGATAAGTGGTTGAGTTCAGAGGGAGTTGCAACGAGTTCTCTCCGAGCATCTTACAACCTGTCCAGACATGCTCCCAAATGTATCATTGCAGAAAGCCATGAAACAATTTGAGCTGATGCTGCCAGTTTAAATAACTAAACAGTGTGGTCAGAGCTATTATATCATTAATCTTCTCACTCTCTCCACTCATTCTTTGCCAAGATACGGAAACACCCTCAGCTCTGACCAAAACGAGGTAAGGAGATACCTGAAAGTACTTCTTTTGATATGTATCCCATTATGCAGGTGACAAAAAGCGCTTTGAAGTCTGTGCCACAGATCTATTCGTCCATGTTATCTTCATTTCATTCCCCTGCTACTGAACTGAATTGCATATTTCAGAAAGGACTTTGAAACTGCAAGATAATATGCAGAAAGGTCACTGTGCACATTTACAGTGCCTTGCAAAAGTATGAACCTTTTCCAGTTTTTCACATTAGAATCGAAATCTTTGCACTGTATTTTATGAGGATTTTATATGAAAAAGCAGCACAAAGCAGTGCATATTTATAAAGTGGAAGGTAAAGGACACATTGTATTAAAGAAAGATCACAACATTAAAGCTGCTGAAGGTAATTCTGGTGGAGATGCAGAGATCCACAGCTCAGGTGTGAAAAACTGTTGAAAGGAAACCTATTACTTATACACTAAACTAATGAAGTATTTATGAAAGAGTGGCAAGAATAATGTTTAAAAAGACACCATAAGAAGTCCTGTTTGCAGTTTGCCATGGAGAGGACCCAGCAGACATGTAGAAGAAGGCGGACTGGTCAGGTGAGACCAAAATTAAACTATTTAACTTATGGCTCTCAAACGTTTTCACACCCCTGCAAAAATGCCACATTTTTGTAACAATGTAAAAACATTTTCCAAATATAACAGGAAATATATCCCACACAATTCAACTCAAGAGCAAACAAATCTGTTAGAATAAAACAGAAAAATTATTTAGGGGCAATAGTTCAGCTGCACACCCTCAGACTGATTTGTTGAAACACTTTTTGATCAAGTTTTAAGCATTAAGTTTTTTGAGTTCACACCTGCCATGAATTATAGAGAATCTAATTAAGCTAGGCTAAATTTCGGCTGTCCTAGTTCAATTGTTCTGGCTGTTGCTTATTTCCATCCTTTAGCAAATACCATGGTTTACAAAGGATCCAGAAGGTCTGTGTATCAGTCAGAAGAAGGAAAAGTTACAGAAGAAAAACATACCCAGAGTAAAATATGGTGGTGGCAGCATTATGATCTTAGATTACTTTTCTGCAAATAAACCTGAGGATTTTGTTGAGGTAGATAAAAATATGAACAACTCCAAATACCAGATAAAAGTCAGTTTTGACCCAAACGTTGTGGTGTCTGCTAGAGCAGTGGTCCCCAATCCTGGTCCTCAGTGCACTCTGTCTATCTTGTTTTAGATTTATTCCAGCTTAGGCAAAACTGATTCAGATGACTGCATTGCCTCATACTAACCTTTGGCATACTTTTGTTTATTGTCTATTCATGTCTATAGATCACAAACCCAGCTCACAATGTGCTTAATTGCATACACAGTTCTTGACACTGATGTCATCAGCCCTAATAACCACTTCTATAAGAGTTTCATGTCTCTGGCTCCCTGTAAATAACAGCCAGTGTTGGCTGTAAACAAGCCTTCTGTCTGACGGGTGATATCTCAGGTCATTTCGCTCATTCATCCAGACAAAATATTTTCCATTGTCAACTTTTCCCTCACTATGCATCACTATTAAGCACTAAACCCACTTAAAAAACGGCTGATGTGACAGTTGTGGGTAAAGTGCACCGAGTGACCTCTGAGCCTTGTAGGTCGCTTGGTGACAGTGGTAGATGAGGCTGTGACACTGCTGGATGATCCTCCAGTTCAGGACAGGGTCAGAGGTGTTTTGGTGGGGCAGGGGAACACAGAAGGATTCTCTGCGCCGAGGTCAGCTTCAGTGATGGTAATGAGATAACGAAAAGGACAAAAGTGAGGCGGGATTAATGGCGCAGTGAAGGGGAGCTTACTTTCACTCATCCTTGCTGGTTTTAGAGAGGCTTTATACCTACAGTATGCTGATTTATGGTTATTGTAACGTTATATTGCACTCATTGTCTTTCCAAAATAGAGCCCAGGCATTATAAATGCCGTTTTTTGGTCAGGCTATTCACAAGTGAGTGTCTCCTGTTTTCCTTGTGAAATCCAGAATGAAAGCCTGATGGACAGGGACTTTTAAAATTGCTCCAGACAATAGCAAGCACCCTAAAGGGATTCTGGTAGGAAGTCCTTGGACTTTGCATTAAAAACCAACCCTGTCATGAATTGACAGCGATATGATTACAAGACAAACTCCTCTGTGAAGGTGAAGTAGAATCTCCAGCTTCATGTGTCTTCAGCTTTACTCAGGGGAAGTACAAAAAATACAATCTGACCCATGATCTGATGTCACCTCCATCTCTTGAGGATGAAACAAAAGCAGCAGCAGCATTGTCAGCTGGCACAGATACCACAGTGATCGCTTCCACCATAAATCACCGACATTCAAAAGGATTGGTGTCTGGTGACAGGATGAGCAGGCCAAACAAAGCAAAGTCTGCTGTGACAGAAATTCTTGTAAAGTGAAAGCGACTTTTCGTACTGCGTAAGCCGAGGGTTTTTGTTGAGGTTGCACCTGCGGTACACAAGGAGACCAAAGTTCGATGTTTTCTTTACCTTGAGGGAAATTAAATTAGCAGGTGTGAAAAACATACACAAGCTGTAATATTGGGGGTGATGTGTTCCTCTCAATGTGCCAATTTTCTGCCACACAAAGCATTTTAAATGTAGGCTTTGGTCTTATCAGAGCACCTTCTTTAATTAGTTTGCTATGTCCACATTAACTTCCTTTTAACAACCTTTCATGAATGTCAAGTTTGTTTCTGAGATACTTTCAATCCCACAGGTTATTTCACCTGAGCTGTTTATCTTTGTATCTCCTACAGAGTTAGCATGGATTTTTTGGCTGCTTCTCTGAGTAATGATCTCCTTGCCCAGCCTGTCAGTTTAGTTGAACAGCCTTGCCTTGGGAGGTTTGCATTTATACCATACTCTGCTCTGTAATATGTTCAAAGCTTGGGATAGGTTTTTACAACCTAACCCTGCTTGTTGACTTCTCAGGCCTTTGTGTATTTATACTTAGATTCAATTATTTAACTACCTAACTATGACTTTTAAAGCACTTAATAGCACTGTTTCCTTGTAGCAAGAAGGTCCTGGATTCGACTCCCAGCCAGGGGATCTTTTTGCATGTAGTTTGCAGGTTCTCCCCATGCATGTGTAGGTTCTCTCTGGGTACTCCATCTTCCTACCCTAGTGCAAAAACATGACAATTAGGTTAACTGGTTTCTCTAAATTGCCCTTAGGTATGAATGGGTGTCTGCATGGCTGTTTATCCTGTGTGTCTCCGTATTGCCGTGCGATGGACTGGCGACCTGTCCAGGGAGTACACGGACTCTCGCCCGTAGGCCACTGGAGATGTGACCCTGTACGGAAGAAGCGGGTATAGAAAATGGATGGATGGACTTTTAAAGATGTTTGGTGTCAGTGAATTTTATTTAGGGTTGTCAGATTAAAGGTTGCTGAGTACAGCTCCACACCACTTTTAAAGGTTTTTGTGGCACTAGTTGCCTGTCTTTATTAGACGCTTGACAAGAAGAAAGGCAGAGGGAACAGTAAGAAATGCTGCAAATGATAAGGCACTGTTGAACACTGTACCCTCCGCATATGGCCACGGGTTGACCCCACACCACACTTTTCAGATTTTCATTTGTAAACAATTTTAAAAAATGTGTATATTTACTTTTTGGTGGTCTGTCACATTAAATCCCATTAAAACCCAATACTTGGTGTTGGTCTGTGATAAAATGTAGGGCACTGTACGACTGATAAAACCTTCACAGAACCTCACCAAAATAATTCCAACTATCCCTTTAATGCTACTGACAATACACTAAAATGATTTGACTACGTGTTTACCCGTAAAATCAGATAGGTAGATAGGACCCGTACAGATCTCTCTCTTGTGAGGAGTGGATATTGTCAAGTATCTGCAGCCTCTATCAAAGAGCCTCAAATGGCAGGCGTTTTTCAGAGAGTACATGATTGAGCTCTGCACCCTTACAATATCTCTGGGATCACATAAAGACAACCTTGTGCTCTGCAATTTTGTGTGCGAGCACTCAGGTGCTTGTGCATGTCTCAACCAGAGGAAAAACAAAAGTATGACTGACATAATCATGTGTCAGAAGATTTATGGTCAAAGGGAGCACAGGGGAGAGGAAAACTGGAGAGCATATTTTCTTCCTCCTCCTCCTACTTGGAATTATTGTCTTTAGCTCCGTCCACTTGTTTGAGTGAAATGTTGAAAGCTGTTTGAACAGAATATGCACACATGCAGTAAAAGCTGTGCCTTAATGTGCCTAACACAAAGAATGATTTAACAGCTTTATTAAACTGAAACTATGAGTCATTTCCTCAACTGTTGGTGGTATTTTTATTATTTCTTTTTATAGATTTCCTTCAGAAAATTAAATTCAAAATGTGGAGTTGTGCTGTATTTGTACAAATGAGGACAAGAAAACTCAGATACATTTTTAAAGTTAGTTATAAATGTGATCCACTCGGGCTGTCAGAGCTGATCAAATGATAAAACACAGAGCAGGACGGGTCTTGCTTAAATATGTTTTAAAGACCTATTGTCGGCTTTGACGCTAATTGCTGGCTGGAGCAGAGAGCTGGGCGGTCCTGATATAACAGGGTCATGGGTGCAGATAGGGGAGCCATGGCAGACCTCCAGCAATAACAAAGGGAGTGAGCCAGACAACCGACCATAAATCTGCAGCTACCACCAATTTCCAGCTACTGCAGGTGACGGGGCCGAGGACGCGCTCGTGCGTCTGAATGTGTCTCAATAAATAAAACTCCAAAGGGTAACGCAACCCTACTTCAGAGGAACAAGGATATTACACCCCTGAATGTGTCGGCATGGGCCTGGTCCTGTTTATGGGGAAACACGGCTGAGAGTATAATCAAAGTCCCAGTGATCCTGCAGGGTGTCTGACATGGGCTGAACTATCAAAGAAGATGGCACTTTGTGGTTGTGACTCAACTGGGATGAAGTCATGGCAGACTCTGTGTGGTGGAGCTTTGCACCTGGCTGACAAACACCGCAGGTGGATTTCTGAATTAAACTCACCAGCCACTTCATTAGATACACCTGCCTGATTGCTTGTTAATACACCCAGTAAATCAGTCAATAACATTGCAACAACTCAATGAATTAAGGAGAAAATTAATGGAGAAGAAAGAGAATTTCAGATGTTTACTGGTGGCAGTTATTGGTGTTTCAAAAACTGATGGTCTGCTGGGATTTTCACACACAGCTATGACTTGCATTTACAGAGAATGGTCCAAAAAGAGGCGATGTCAAGTGGGCAGCACTGGTTTGGACAAAAATACTGTGTTGACTTCAGAGAGATCATGTCAATGAAAGAAAGGCAACAGAAGCTAAGATAACCACTATTTAAAAGCAGGGTGGAACATTTTCTCTGAATGCAGCAGATGGGCTAAAGCAGCTGAAGACCACAATGATTGCTACTCCTGTCAGCTAAGAACAGAAAACTGAGGCTACAATTCACTCACCAGCTAACCCAAAATGGATCATAACAGATTAGAACAATTTTGCCTGTTCCAATGAATGTGGATTTCAGCTTCAACATTCAGATAACATGATAAACATTTGGCCTAAACAACATGGAAGAATGTATCCATCCTGCGTTGTATGAATGGTCCAGGCTGGTTGTGTGGGTGTAATGGTGTGAGAGATATTTTCTTGGTGTACATTAGGCCCTTTAGAAGCAGTTGAGCATTATTTACAAACCACAACTTACCTGAGTGATAATGTTTACTATGTCCATCCTTTTATGACCACATACTTCCAGCAGGATAACAAACCTCATACAAAAGTTCAGATCATCATAGTTTCTTAAACAAGATAGTTCGCACATTCCAATGGCCTCAGCAGAGGTCAGACCTCAACCCAATAGGGCACCTTAGGGATGTGGTGGAACAAGAGACTCACATAATGGATGTGTCGAAGCTGACAAATCTTCAGCAACTGCATCAATATGGACCAAAATCTCAGAGGAATGTTTCTGACACCTTGTTGAATCGATGCTGCAGTCATTTCTAAAGACCAGAAGGGATCCAACCAAGTTCGCGTAAGGCATACCCTAATAAAGAGGCCAGTAAGGGCACATTGTTTGTTTTAGAAAAAGACTCAGTATGCTCTAAATAACAGGTCCAAATCTATACAGGTAATTCAAAATTAGCATACCTTTGGGGCAGCTTGCCCGGAGAGAACGGCACATTGAAGGAATCCAAACAAAGCTGGGATTTTTGGCACTGTCTTTCAAAGGTTAAATCACTGCAGGCAAAAGTTAATAGGAGACATATAAAGGAGTTGATGCAACTGGCTGTGCATGAGATAAGGTGATGCGAGTCCTTTACACAAAACCCTAGTTTAGCTTCGACCAGAACCTTTTGAACAGCTTCCTTTTCTTATACAAGCCTTTTGTATCAATATTATGAAAGCTGAAAGCTTTTGTCAGACAGACAAGCCTCAGCTATTATCCCTTCACGCCCTTTTCCCTTTTTACTAGGTAGATTATCACTGTCACTGACACACAATAAGGCTTATCTACTGTAAATTAAGCCTGAATTCTATGCTCAGTTTCACAAAAAAGGTGTTTTTACTGGGAAAAAAAAAATCCAGCACAGGTGAAAACTTTACAAGCTGCATTTGTCAATTCAGGGAGATTACTGGGAGCTAGTTTTCCATCAACACCTTCGGGCCCTGGCTCCTCACTCCACTTCCAGGCCCCTGTGAGAGTGGAATCCATAATGAATGTGGGCCTTAGCATCATTAACATTTTCCTGACACGTCGACTGGCCTCTCTTGGAAGCCGCCCCACATTTTCTCAGCTGCGCTGAAGTTGTTGTAGCAACTAGTGGCCCAGAAGTGAATGAAGCAGATGGGCAAGTCATCTATCACCTGACAGCTCCCACTCCCCCGACTGAGCAAGTCATCACAGTGACACGTCTGCCCCACCGGCCTCATCAATTATGGTGGTACCCTACCATTAGAGGACAAACACTTCTCTGCTTGCACACATTCAACTGCTTCGCAGTCTGCAGGATGGGCCCTCAATTAAGCCTGAATAACTTTCCCCCTCTGAAAGAACGTCTCTCTTTTGGGACGGCACCGCACACATTGTGCTTGCCTCCTAAAAGCTGATTTAGCGTCATGGTGACCAAATAATACAGGACAACATTTATCTCTATCTGATGATAAAAGGTGGTGCAAATCTCAATAAAATGTGAAGACTCTTTTAGTTCTGGTTAATAAGTAATGACAACTAAGTTTTATTTATATGACAAAATCTCTACAGTTCCCCTCCTAAAATCATTTTTGAGAAAATTAAAGTTTGTTTCAGTTTGTGATAACAAAAGAAGCCATAGAATATTTTTCTATCATATTTTTTTTTTCTCAAATGCACCAATCAAAGGTTTTAAAGCACTCTGACTTGCTGATACTGAATTAGTTTACGGAGATTTCTCCTTAAGAAATATAACCAACAATAAAATGCTTTTTTGTAGTTTCTGAAAAAGAAAGTAGAAAAATGAACTCTCTGACAAGAGCTGATTTCTACTGTGTCATGTATGAGCTACAAATACAGTAAAAGAGCATCACAACTCAAAAAAAAAGATTGGCATTGTAAACAGTCTGTAGCATGTTATATTAGCGATGAGCATCATGAGCACACTTATTGCGGTTACTAATAATACGTTTGTATTCCCTGTGGAGTAAGAAGACCCTTCCATAAAGTGACATTTAAAAGATTTTCTAATTCAATATTTGTCATGAAAAACCGAACTGGACTCTTCGAAAGGATAAAACCTTGCTGTAATACTTTCAGCTTCCTGTTATTTGGTGACGTCTCAGTCTGAGTTGTAGAAGCCAAGATGAAAAGTCGACAGGCCATGAAAACACAGTTTTCCTTCCAGAACCTTCTAAAGCTTTTTTGTTTTCTCTTATTTTGTTTTCAAACACCTCACTGATGCTGAAAATAGCTGATTCTTCCCTCTGTAAGAACTTCTACACCAAGGCATTATTGTCAGTGTGGCCTTGTAGAAGAAACATACAATGTGCTTTCCAGTTGGAAGAATATCACATTTTTAATTTCTGAAGGCACGGACCACCAATCACTGATCAGGGTGGATCAAGTGTAAAATCATCCGATTTCAGTCTTTCTGACAAATTTCTCTGTGCATCTCTAGTTTTTCTTTGGCTTCAGCTTGAAATTGGTGATGTGTGAGGAGTCAATAATGAAAATATAGTCTTGTTAGAGTAGGTCTGTTCCTGTATTCCATCAGTAGTAGTCATGAAATGCAGTAAACAAAGGTTGAACACAGACAGATATAGACAGCCTCTATCTTGTACAATATACAGCAAGCGATGGCAGTGACAGTTTGGGCCAACTGACATATATCAGCTTTTTTTTCCACATGGGGTTTATAGACAGGTCTCAATGTCCACACTTGACAATGAGTTGGAACAGTAAGATATAAATAAAACATTCATATAAAAATAGGCCTTTACAAATATATACTCTATTAACTATCATTTACCAAACGTGGAAAATGTGCCCATGTTTTTGATCAGCACATAAGTCCAGTAGAGCCAGGTTGAAGTGAAGATAATGAGTACAGCATACGGACCTCTACCTCAACAAGTGGGATTTTCTAGACTAGCAGCAACAGAAGAAAGTAAAACTCACAAAAAGGTAGATAGGTCAATGGGAGCAGCCTACAATGGTTCCAGTTGGAACTACATTATGCTACAATGTGACTCAAATCCAGTGTGTTAACTATGGACATGTTTGATTGCTTCAACAAATTATAAAAACTGTTGACATTTAGTTATTTTTTGACCCATACTGGACAAAATCAGTAGTTTTTATAGAATAAATTAATATCAATAAGTCTCATTCTCTAAATACAGCATGTTAAATATTTCAAATGGCTATCACTAATTTCGTCTGTGCACAGGGGGGCGAGAACTGTGTGTCCTGCCCAGCATCACATCCACCTCAATTCATTTGCATCTTGTGAAGTCCGAACAGAGAAAATGTCAGTACATGTCCATTTAGCTTAAAGTCTTAGGAATTTTGCTTCAGTGACTCAAAGTGTTACTCTGTCCCATTTTTCAGGTTACAGTTTTCATTACCAGTGTTTTATCAGATTGTTGTGGTCCTGCGTCCCAACAAAGAGACCAAGAAGAAGGGTGAAGAGCTTCTTGTGCAAAACAACCGTGGTACCCAATCTTCAGCTTGCTGCAAACGCAACACAGTAGTTGTTTGTTACTTAAGAAAAGACTGCAAGCGCAGGCTTTACACACAAAACATACAAAAACACACACTCACAACATCTCCACACACACAGACACACACCCTCCAATAAATATTCTCATTTGCATGTGTACACCTCTGTCCTCTCGCTGCAGGTGTTGCATTTCACGTAGCAGCACCACAGGAACTTACAGTTGCACTGCCAGACCCGGGAGTACTGATGCGTGTTGTATCCCCTGCCGCAGCACATCAGGTCGCAGCCACTGATGTGCTGCATCATTGTCTTGTTGCACACCCTCCCCTGTGTCCCCAGGCTCCCCGTCACCGGGTCGGCCTCACAGTAATTCGGCGACTTGTCTATGTACACTAAGTCCGTGTCCAGCGGCTTCCGGTAGGAATAAGGCTTCTTGATTTTCAGGAATTTCGGACGCTTGTTGCGGCTCGCTTTGACTGGCTCCACGTGCACGGCATGGGCATATTTCTCCTTTAGAATGTAGCCCAGCTCGCGGAACTTGGGAAGTGTAGTCCAGCAGGTTTTGGTGGTGCAGGAGCCCGAGACGCCATGACACTTACATTCCAGTCGCATATTTTTCTCCAGAACCTAGACATAGAAAAAAAACCAAGGTGAAACACTGACAAATGTGAGAGCACCACTTTCAACCAATATTCCAGTTTATTCCAGTGCAATGTCCAGGGTTTAAAGTCAAGCTTAATGTCTTAAAGAACAAAAGACAACTGAAGAAATGAAGAATTCAATATTGTGACTTGGAAATCTACTACAGCAGGGGATTAAATGCTGCCTACCACACAGTAGTGTGATAACATACACAGAAGCCAGAATAATGTATCAGATTTCATGCCCTGTGTCTGTAGTTACCACACTCAACCCACAAAAGTCAAGAGTGACTGTACAAAGTGCAGAGTGACTAGGATTACTGCTAAACCTGGAGCTGATGACAATGAGAGGTCAAACAAATTTTCCAAAAATGCTGTGTTTGGTATATGATTCGGTCTCCCAAAGACATTTGGAGGAAATGTATGCCTGTGTTTTGGCAAAAAAAGCTGCAACAGTAAACGCTAAACACAAACGTGTGAACGAGAACTTCTTCCTGCTTGAACCCCTTTATAAAAACCTTGGCTTCCTTTAACCATCAGTTGTCTTGTTACTAACACTTGTGACAGCTATTGTTCGCACGTCTTCCACCAGGGAGCTGAGTGCTTCTCCTGTTCAGTGTCACCGCTTTTGATTAGCATAAATAAAGAAGTTGGTGGGGTGGGGTGGGTGGGTGAGGGTGGTGGGGGGATATCAAGACAGAGGCTCTATTTATTAGCACAACGAAAGCGGAATAAGAGAAGCAGCTCGAAGACTGAATCCACAAGTGCAATCATTTCCCTGGGAGGCAATTTAGCTTTACAGATAGTCCAATTTGAATTCAAGGTGCAAAAACATGCATCGGAAAGTGATCTGCATTTTACAATCAGGCTTGAGGAGACTTCTCAGCCATTGCTTTAGACGTGTTGGTTGTGAGAATTAGGTTATTTTGGCAGAGGCATTCTAAGAGGGGATATCTATTAACTTTGGTCAATGCTGCCTCTAACCCTGACTTTGGCACATCATTCTACCCAGTGTCTAACTCTCAGACCAACTGGAGTCTCTTTGTCACTCTGCAGTGTTTTGCAACCATGCATGCAGGAAAAACATGTGAATGAAAACAACCAGGCAAGATTTTCTCCTTGGTTTTTATCATATTAGTCTTGTTCCTCATTATGTTTTTATGGCGTAATCTTCAATGTTTTGTTGCTTTGATTCTTTCTGCTGTGAATAAAAGATGATTACATCTCCTTTTCTGAGCTAAACATGACCAGTTTTATAATATGAAATGAAATTTTTGACCTAACTCAGACTCTATAGTTGTCTTGTAAACTGCACTTGATATAAAGATAGAGTTTATCTGTTTTACAGTTACGGCAATCCTTCAAAAGAGAACAGATCCTCACCAATGACAATCAAACCAAAAAGTAAATACCCCCAAGGTGCGTGTGCAAACACATTTCAACTGAAGTGGGTTTGTAAGATTACTAAGACTGTTGGTTGCAGATTGTCATAACTGTAACTGAAGACTGTCTTAGTGGTGTAAAACATGGGGGGAGACAGAGTTAATGCCTTTTCATACTGTTTTCTGTGCATGGATCTGGGCTGTAGTCAAACCCTGAGACTTGGACAGTTCTTCCTTTAAAAGCAGCTCTTGTTTAAGCTCTTGCTTAGATTTTACTTTTTCTGCTTATGTTTGAGGTTTAATGTAAAACAAAGTTAAAAAACAAAGTTAGTGGATTATAACACATAGAGAATGATCATGTTGAGAATGATCCTGTTGTGGTGGCTAGCGCAAAAGGCAACATATGACATTCGCAAAGTGAGCCTTTGTGTCAATGTTTCTAAAAATCTCTCGATATCTATTTCACAGGTATAGGCCACATATAATTTTTTTAAATCTCCGCTTTGGACAGCATTTCAAAAATCCCAGTTTTTTATACAAAAAACTCAGGCACCAACCAGCTGCACTACACTGGATATTATTTTAGACTGATAAATTTTCCAATGTGTTTAAACAAATCTCCATCTACACCCTCAGTAGAATTCCAAACAAAAACTACAGTTTAATGCTAGAGCTTTATGTCATTGTTTTGAAATCCAGCCGAGTATACAAGATAGAGTTTGTAAAAAAAACTCCACTTTTAGGAAACATTCCAAAAAACTTGATGTATTAGTAGGAGGTGCAAATCGAGCGGAAAATCTTGCAAAAAATGCATGGTAATCTGTAAAGGTCCTGTTATAGATTTATATGTGAGAACACATATTTTCCCTTTAAAGTTGGAGAAAGTACATCTTCTCATTCCTTACCTTGCGTCCCACCTCATTATTATGGAGGTTCATTAGAGTCCTTGCATTTTGCTTGACCTCCCGAGCATCGATGAAAACTTTGGAGAAGCCCAGTCCGTAGCGGATATCTGCCGAGCAGCCTCCCCACTTCCATCCTTGGTCTTTGCTGTAGAAACCCTGCTTCTCCTTGTCACAGCTGCAGTCACTCAGGTTGCCCTGCGTACAGGCGGCTGTGATGGCATGGGCCACCCCTGCTGCAATGATTGCGTAGGTGAACGCAGCCTCTTTGCTGCCTAGGGGAGCAGAAAAGATGGTGATCAATAATGTGTGGATAGAATGCACTTAGAATCTGTGAAATATTTAAGTATATAGTGTATCTCCTTCTGTTGAAGTGAATTGGATAGATTGTTAAAAGGGGGGAGAACAATTATTAACTGGCTGTGTGCTTACATCATAGTCCTGCTGACATATCACTCAAGAGCTGCAGTGTTTTGAAACCTGACCTGGAAACTGTCCTGCCCATGAACCAAAATGTCTGCTAGCGGTATTGTCAACAAAGCTGCATGAATAAGAGGGTTGTCGGCAAGGAAGGGCTATTGATCCACTTGGAAGCTGCTACATTGTGTGTACACTCGTAAGGTAGGGATATCAGAATCTTCACTCTGCTATCTGTTATCTGTCCCCAATTCCAGCTAACAAATCATTTACACATACGGAAATATTGGCAAAATAAGTAAGGGTTTGACAGAAAGTCTGAAAAATATCTCAGTAATGAGCCAAGAGAAAGATAATTATATTCTCAAAGAATCATAAAATCCTTTCTCGCAATCAAGACCATGCTAAAACAGCTTGTAATAGCATAAAGGTGTTTATTGGTAAACACAATAAGCAAGAAGAATGTTTTACTTTTCATTTTCCAATCTTTGATTTATCAAAATGCAAACAGGAAACTGCTGATCGTGACATCCATCATATCTATGTGTAAATAAACTCCTCTTGTCACTGTTTGCTCTAAACAAACATCATACATTCTTTGTGCTTCCTCCTGCCACACTGTTCACTATGTAAAGCTGCCATGTTTCTGATAAACATCTTGGATGTGTGCCCTAGCCATTGAAAGAAAGTGGGAAAAAAAACCAATTTTGAAGCATCAATTATGTGGACATTTTTATAGATTTGATGGGCGAAGAGCCAGAAAAGAAGGTGTGTCAGTGCAGACTGCACCGTTGTTAATTCTTTCCCCTTCAGTTGTGAGTGCACGGGTTCCCTGCAAAAGATGGAATGAAGTCTACATGACTTCGTAAAGAGAGATGGAAGGTTTAAAATCCTGGTTTAGACACAGGTTCGAGGAGGAGTGGTTGTTTAGTCTTAGTTCTGATCTAAGACAGCTTAGCGTAGGCTCTGAGTCAATTCACCACTTCACTAGCTCCTAACCCCATGTTTTCCCTATGCATTCCCTTTTCATCCCTTCTTCCTTCCGTTTTGTACCTGTATGAAAACCATTTCATACGCATGTACTACTCATACCAATGGCTTATATAAAATTTATTTTAGTTTTAATTATGTATTTTCATACATTTTGGTGATGAATAATAATAAAAAAGCCCACATCTCAAGTATAATTTCATCCCTCCATTCATCCCTGGTCTATATTTGCTTATCTTTGCAGAGGCCTCCATTTCTGAAAGCTTTGTATTATCCCAACTTGTTTCCACTAATTTCGTTCTGATCCCTATTTTGTCCATTGTCACTCATGAAATGGGACAGATTATGACCACTGATCAAATTAAAATACTTCTAAGTGACCTCCGGCTAGTAGATACTATGCCCGGAGTCATATTAAAGCATTTCTTTTACAATAGACTATGATTAGAATGTAGAAAATAGTTTGTTTTCAAAGTGGGTATTAAACATTCCTTTGGCAGGTGCCAGTTGATGTATGGTTGGTACAAAATGTCCCACAGTAGTCGCCACCATTTCAAACTCAAAAGGTTAGGTACAAAAACGGAAAAGCCTTCAGAATAACTAAAAAAATCTATGTTTTTAGGCAAAAAAAAAATCCAATTTACAAGGTGTTTCACCATTATGTCACTTTGCTGATCTCTCCGTTTGCTTCAAGAACAACTGCAAGCAGCTAAGCTCCCCCTTAGTCTGGGCATCAACAATGCCATCTATTTGAAACCATTCACTCTCTATGCTAATCTGACCAGTGAAACCAATCTATTTGGCATGGCTGTCCAGGCCATAGACTTGGAGGAGAATAAAACCCCTGATCGGCTGAAAAAAACTCCATTCATAACGCAGATTGTCAAACCGGACTGTTTTAATTTCAAAAGAATACAGAGATAATCCTTTTTTGCAACAGCAGAAAGCAACTATGCCTGAAACAGCTGGTCAAAGCTGCCAACTATTGTGTTTAAGAGTATTTGTGAGATTTTGTTATGTAAATATATTCATCTGAAGTAGGAGGAAAATGTCTAAAGAAATATCTCAGTCCTTTCTCAAACATTTTTACAAAACATCTGATGCAACTGAATCCTTCCTCTTTCTGACATTATTTCACTTGTCATTTTCTTGAAAGGTTCTCCTTGAAAATGACAAAACTCCAGATGTAATCTGCCTATATCCTCAATATTTATCCATCTCAGCTGCAGGAACACTGACTTGGAATCATTTCTATCTCTTATTTAGCACTTGCTTTCCACTGAGCTGTTACTCACTGTAATTTATACCCGTGGTAAGCTCTACATCCTTCCAGTGAGAGCCACGGCACCCATCACCAGACAGGATAAAGACCAGCGAAAATGTGTCTCTAGAGACTCTGACTGGATGAAAAGAAAGGCTGCCAACATTCAGAAGAGCTTTGTTCCACTACTGGCTTCAAAATACCTTTTGTACATGTTCAGAAAGTCCCCCCTCAGCAAAAAGTCAGTGCAATCTATGCCTGGTGTAAATGGCACTAGCTCCTTAAGGGATGCTTGCAGGTGAAATAGTGCAGATTATTGACTGGAGATAAGAAACACCACCTAAGGTAAATGAAAAATGATGTCTATCAAGCACAAACAATTTCTGTTTTATCAAGAGAACAAGTCATAAATCATTTCTATGAGTCCAGATTTTAAAGGTCACAAATATTGATCATTTTTATAATGGAAGTCATAACAGAGGCCAAGGTAAAGGATGGGATTCATCATAAATTAACCCTTAATTGAGCTCACAATCATCTTATAAAACAAGTTTATACTTTTTAAATAAATATAACAAACGCCAACAGACAGCAACATACCCACTTTCAACTCTTTTCCGAAGACAGTCCTCTCTCCAAGCGCAGAGCAGTTCCAGCGCCCGTTTTTGAACTGAAACTGACACTCGTTGATGCCCATTTGGGCTCCCTCTCCAATGACGATAATGGCATCGGGGCGACTCTGGCAGATAATCCGTTGTCTGGGAGCCAAACCGGGGATCTTGTTACAGATTATACTCGCACCGAGGGCCACCACCGACGAAAAGCCACTGCAAATAAAAAGATGGATAGAACTGAGAGTTTGCCCAAATCATTTAATATTAACATATGTACCAAAACCATTTAACAGGTCAATCGTCTATTATCTATGCTTACTGAGTCATTGTATCTAGATAAGTTATAATTGCAAGAGTTTTGTATAATTTACAGACAGGCTATTATAAAATAAAAGCACCCGCTTATATAGTATCCCAATTGGCCTTCATTATGCTACTACCTGTTTAGAAGAAGATAAAGGACTTAGATGTTTCAGAGAGACTAACATCTTGAAATCTGCAATTATTCCTATCAAAGTCTGTTCTTTCTGGGAATTAAATTGCTCTTAGTTGCTGATCAGAAATTAAATAAACGCGCCTCACCCAATTTTGAGGTAAACAATCCCTAAACAAAGCAAAACTCTTAAAATCCAGCGTCGTGTTCTCCGGCTCATTGCGGCCCAGCTTTCAGTTTCATGCACGGATCTGCAGAGGTGATTTTAATAACGCGCCTCGCTCCTGTTCTCCGCTCGACCACGGCTCAGGTAACTCCAGGGGGAAGTCCAAAACCACGAAAAGCATCAAAACAGAAGAAGCCCGGAGGACTTTTTTACAAACCGAGCGGGACAGCATCCAAACTCCCCTGGCGAGCCCCCCTCCGGATTGGCCCTCTTGTCATTGCGAGGGTGTCACAGGTAACCCTTGGGGTGAGCAAGTGCGATTATCTCTTTCTCACAGTTCCTCTGCTACCCGCAGGTCTTGGCTATATATCTGCCTCATCTATCTGGGGCGTGTTCACAGGAGACAAGGGGCCCTGCTGAAGAATCCCGCCAGGGCTCAATCTCAACACACACACACTGTCTCTCCCTGTACTTCTGTACACTCCTTAACAGAGAATTCACCTTGACTGATTGAAACTGCAATTAATTTGGTTCGTTATGTGAGTCAGGGTGTCATGCGCATGTGTTTGTTTCAGCGCAGCTTACAAAAGGTTTTCACAACTGCCAAGAAACACAATGCGAAAGCCAAGAATAATTATTACTTTAATTACTAAATGTGATCCTCAAGTACAGACTGGGACAGAATAATAACCTTCTCTGTTTCCTCTTCTGGTCCGCAGGAATTTTGATTTAGCATTTGTGAAAATATAATTATTTTTTTTTTTTATCACGAATGAGTTTGAGTTTTTTATTGTGTGTTTATATAAAACACTATAATTTCTCAACTTTGTATATTTAGTGGATGCTACAGACTGTGTGTCTCCCTCCTGGACGCTTTTTTCGGATCCACAAACCTTTACAATAGTGACATCTGGTGGTAAACAAAATACCCTGCAAGTGAATGTTGAACTGTTTGGTCCCCTTGCGTTTTCCGTAGCCTCGCTTCTAACTTTCCGTCGGATTCTTCATCCTGTTAAAAAAATTGTGCAGATAGTGAAAGCCGGTGTCAGTATGGATCACCATCATCCATACCTCATCGGTGACTGTCTTATTCATATTTTCACATTTCTGACCGAGGATGACTTAATCAGCGCTTCTACCGTGTGTAAGGTAAGACGTCTCAATTGCGGAAGTAGCTGAAGGAATCATTTTCTCTTGGAAGAAATATATATTATATTGATTTTTTTAATGCATTTTCTCAGGACTGGTATGAAGCTGCAGAGACTCCATGGTTATGGAGGTGAGTTAGTGTTTTTATTCAAAGTTTTAGCGAAGATAGTCTGTTTGACTCATTTGTTTTTTTATGACAGAAAGAATCAACCCGTCTTTTAATCATGTCACACTGTAAACAGCACTTTTATGAGTTGTAACGATCTTCTTTTAATTGCTTTTTCTAGGAACATTGCGTTCTGGATTCCCTAGATCTGTTTGTATCTTTTGACAACGTAAACAATCAGACTCTGCTCCCACGCCTTTAAATGTGTGCATGTGTCTAAAGGCCCAACTATTAAATGGTTCCAGTCATATCTAGTGGGGAAGGTTCTCTCTGTCCATCCTGGTCAGTATTCCTTAGCAGCAGTCCCATCACATTATGGCATGCCCCAGGGTTCTATTCTTAGTACTCTTCTGTTTTTTTTTTTATCTGTCTCCCGGTTTTTCTTTAATAGCTACTGTTAAGCCCAATATTTTTCATACACCTGGCAGATTTAGGTTTAAAGTAATCTTTTTTTTTTTTTTTTTTTACTGGAAGTAATATTACCATTTTGGAGTGGCCTGTCCCAAGTGCTGAATTTAATCTGATAGACAACTAGTGGAGGAAGCTAAAGACTAAGGTGATGACAAGGAGGCCTTTCAACCTAAAAGACTTTGAGCTGTTCACCAAAAATAAAATGTCAAAATACCAACAGAAAGATGCAAAAAGCTGATCAGCAATTATAAAAAAAGGCTGATTGATGTAACACCAATTAAGTTTTTTCTATTGGCTGTTAAGAAAAAGTATAAATAATTTTTAACATGCAATTTCTTTCACCTTTCTTCCTGTGAGACAAGTTCTGGAACTTTATTCACTAAGAAAACAGTAACAGTTTGCCAATGTTTCATCTTCATACAGATTACATTTGGTCCAAAGGTTTAAAAATCCAGTGCTGTGTTTTAGTGTTGTATTGATTTGATATTACCATGCTAATGTCATTGAACGATAGTAATTACATTCAGACATTTATTTTGTGTGCTCTTCAGGAGGATTTGCCTGCAGCGTTGGAGTTTCTGTAACCTTGCCGCCTTGGGGGGTGACCACCTGAATCACTCATGGAAGAGATACTTCCAGCGGCGATGCCACCTGGAGAAGAACATGACACAAGGTCGATCGGGACATTACACATGCAAAAGCCTGAGAGGGCACACAGGTATACGTTCTCTTTCTGTACATCAGAAACATCCCTAACATGACTTCATGATGCCTCTCGTCTAACCTGTGTGTCAAACATCCTTTTCTTCAGGCAGGGTGGTAGGTCTGGTATACCTGCAAGGGAATTCAAGCCTAATGCCAGACCTCTCTAAGAGCAGTGCAGTGGTCTGCAGTGCATCCACTGATGGGACAGTTCGAGCATGGAACATCCAAAATGTCAGTGCAACCCTCTCAGCGATATCTTTCAAACATCGTAGACACAAACCACTCAGGCATAGGATTTTGATTGTCATGGAATATGCAGCCCCATATGCTGCAACTGCCATCCACTGTCTGAACAGTAGCTCATCTGTTGGATTAGAGTGCCTGGAACAGAATTTGATTAAAATGTCAATCAATAAACCTTGTTTGTGATTCTCCACTATTCATTCTTGGACAAATGCTAGTAAAGGTGGGGTGTTCTCACTGCATACTGGCAATACTCCACAGGAGCTGCGGTTATTCAGATGCTCTCACCCAGTCGTCACAATTTGGCCCCACCAAACTGGCTCAAATACTCACACTTTCCAATTGTTTCTGCTTTTTGCACAATGGTAACCAACTCCATTCATTTGTTGTCCTGCGTGTTTTAGATACATTCTTGCTCCAGCATCTAATTTAAAGACCAAAATACCTCTTCACAATGTCAACAACTTCTGCAGAGGGCTCCTTATGAACCACTCATTTGATACAGCTGTATTGAACTAAGGGGAACATCTAAAACATGCAGGGCACTGGCTCTTGAAGACTGGGATTGGCCACCCCTGTTCCAAGCACATCAACTTTGAGCACAAAGTTGCTGCCTAACATATACCACCCACTAACAGGTGTTATTCACTTCACCTGTCATAATCTCTTGCCTGATTGTTGTATTAAAAACAACCATTTTGAAGAAATTGTTTGGCTTTTAATCAGCCTAAAATCACCTTTGTGTTTATTGATGCATTTGTCTTTATATGTTAGTTAAAATGGATTTCCCACTGCTGGTGTTTAAATTAAAATTATAACATAAAATCCCTTCTATATAGCTATAGTGATAGGTGATATGGTGTTAAGGTTCACATTTAAATGACAGTGTTAGATTTTCCTTCTGCAAGTATACTTTGAATTAGCCATCGGAAAACCTTTGCCCCACATTTCTTACTGCATATTTGAAAGATTGGCTTGTGCTGTGATAATATCCCTCATTGAGGCATGATCTTTGTTTTTGTTTCTCAGGGCGAGAACCTGTGGTGTAGTCCTGTACAGAGTCCTTTGACCAAGATCATAGTTGATGAGAAGCAGGAAGTTATTATCACATCAGACTTTGCTGGCCTCATTACGACCTGGCAGGGCCAGACTGGCCAGCAGCTGGCCTCTTTCTCTACTGCTTCTTCACACTGTACATTACTGCAGTACAACATCAACAATAATTGGTTTCTGACTGTAAGTCGCCCCAAAACCTCCTGGTTAAATATGTAGATTTTTTTCCGTGACAATATCTTCTCTTTCAGGTTGGAACAGACCAGGGATCAATTTGCACTCTAGCTGATTTGACTTTGACTAAAACGTCCAGTCTAATGGTGTGTGACTCTTTCAGAGTTGACATACTCCTAGTTTCACCTGACAAGAAGTGGATTGTTGCTGGAACCAAGGAAGATGCTGATTTAAGTCTAAAGGTATTTGTTTTTGTCATTGACTGCATAACTCTTTGTGTGTGTGTGTGTGTGTGTGTGTGTGTGTGTGTGTGTGTGTTCCTGTATTGGCATCAGAGTGAGAACCATTTTCCCGGTTTCACCATCAAATTGAGGACCGTTTGTACCAAAGTGAGGACAATTTGCTGGTCCTCACGACCTATTTTGCTAACGGTTAGGTTTAGGACTAAGGTGTGAATTGACTTTAGGTTAAGGTTAGGGTTAGGCATCCACTGGTAATGGTTAGGTTTAGGGTTATTGTCAGGGTTAGGGCATAGAAAGGGTTGAAAATGACTGAAAATCAATGGAAGTCAATGGGAGTCAACACATGGTCCTCACTACATATAGCAAAACAAGTGTGTGTGTGTGTTTCCTGCTCCAGTCTGTTTCAGCATTACCTTTGTGCAAATACCACCAGAAGGAAAGGTGATGATAAGGCTTGCAAATACTTACACATTCATTGGACACCTGTGTCTTTTTACGTCTTCTTTTCCAGGTGATTTACAGCGAAAGTTTGACCTCACCGTCTGAAGACGAAGGTACTATGTGTCAGTCTGTGCCAGTCCCGGGGTGCCAAGCTGCTGTCTTCATACCCACTCAGCCCGCCAGACTGGCCATCATCCACCACACTGAGCTCAGAGGCAACAAAGCCCTCACTGTCTTCGATGTCAGCATTAAAAAGATGAAGTACAAGACGGAGATCCAGGGTGAGGGCTGATGTGTAGTACAATGACTTGAAAATTACTTTAGCTCTGAACTCAGATCGTTGGGAAACAAAAAGTCTGTTGGTGAGTCATCCAGGAGAAATGTCTGCGTCACCGCAGGAACTGTTTGGAAATCTTCCTGGCACTAGTATTTTATTTAGCTTATTCTAATGGCATGCAGAACATTTTTATTACACGTTCAGTGGATTTAATGATAACAATGTGCAGTGCCAGTGAGAAGCTTACATACTCATCATTGCCATGAAAAACTCTTTTCAGGGTGATATGACTGAACAGCAAACAATGTGAATGAGTTTTAAGAACTAGAATGACGAGCACCAATTTGAATTATTTTCTCTTAATTCACACGGGGTCAAAATTATACATATAGGCAGAAACATATTCATAAATCTCCATTAATCTTTAAAAAAACTTTACCTTGCAGGGTGCACCTCAGCCACATGCTTTTTGTACTGAACAACAAGTTCCTTGCGTAATTATGACCGGATATTTATTCACTCTACCTATCAGAATTGGTGGAGCTCCTTTGCATTGGTTGGTTTCCAGACGAATTTGGCTTTTAGGCGTACCCCATGAATTCTTTTGTTATCACAGTTGAGGTCAGGGCCATTCCAGAATTCTTGTCCAAATGTCAACCATCTAGCTCTTTGTTTGAGAGAAAGCTGTTGAATCTGGAGCTATACATCCTTTATTATACAATCACTTTATGCAATGCTCCTGTACTACTAGTTGTTACACAGACCCTCAGCATGATGCTGTCGCACCCATACCTGGGAGTCGGGACAGAGCTCTTAGTTTTCAATGTCTCACCTTGACTCTTCCAAACATTCGTCTTGTCCTTGTGGCCAAATATCTCAATCTTTGTCTTGACTGGTCATAAAGACTTTCTCCAGAGGACATGGACACTTGTCCATGTGGCCAGCTGTAAAGTGCATGTTGGCATTAATCTTGTTTCTCTGTGAACAGGGACACTGCTGTTCCGTCGTCTTCCAGTTCATCATAGACTTGAGCTTTTTTCCTGACTGGTTCTAGAACATCGTTACCAATTTTCTTTCATCTGAGGGTGACATCTTGGGTCAGAATGTCAGAACATTATCCTGTTGGACCACAATTGCGTTTAACAGCAGGAAAATGATCCCAAACCCACATCAGAGGTGGTTTTGGAGTGAATAAAGGAGCCTTAACACTAAGATTCTCGAATGACCCAGATCTTAGCTCTGTTGAAAATGTATGAAGTATCTTTAAAAGCCTTGCCTAGAAACTAAAAAAATTAAATGAGCACTACTAATTCTGATGAGAAAAGCAATCAAATATCAAGCTAGAGTTATCCCTAGAGGGCCTTTCTCATGGCTACAAAAACTGTGTTATTTCTTCGGAACTTTGTTAGGGACATTTGCCATTTTTGTTTGCTGTATGTGTCTTTACAAAGCCCAAAGTTTTATATCGGTGCCTGTGATGGTTATTTGTGAACTTCCCACAGTACGTTATGTAGCGATTTTGTTTTTTCTTGAATTCACCACAGGTTTAGAGAACCTGTTATGAATAACTGCCTGACCTAAATATAGTGATCAGATCAGATAGATTGAGTTTTTGTTGTGAGCTCGGTCCTCGACGGTGTCTGCCGTGTTGCGCCTGTGGGCGGGGGCTGGGGTGGCGTTGCGTGGGGCCCTTTCCTTGCTGTCGTGGCGCGCTGTGTGGTGGAGGCAGGACGCGGGTGGGGGTGCTTGGAGCGGGCCTTCATCGGCTTTTTAGGGATGAAGCTCACCTATGGGAGTGTGACTGTGCTGTGAGGGGCGGGATTCATGGCGTTTGGGTTCGGGGGCATGTGTTTGATATCTGTGTCCTGGTTGGCCCAGTGTGGGGATTCATGTCGAGGTTCATTAGGGGTGGGGGGCTCATGGGGTTGGGATCGGAATTCATTGGGGGTTCGGACTATTTTATCCTGTGGCGGCTCTGGTTGGCGGGCTGGTTAGGACCATGTAGACCCCTCTTTTGTACATGGCCCCCTCTCTGGATGAAGATGGGGGTCGTTGGGGACTGGGGTTGGGGCCGGGGTCGCTCAGGTTCAGGCATGAGCCCGGTCTAGCCTGGACCAGGTTCAGGTGCTGGGGCGGTCTGCCTGTCTCCACCCCCGGAAGGAAGGGGACCACCTCCTGGGTCCGGGGGCTGGTTGTCTCTGTTTCGGCACCTCAACCACAGGTGTGCTTTACAGTAGTGTAAAGCACACAGCCACACAGTGGAAATGTGTTCTCTGGAGTAATGAATCACTCCTCTCTGTGTGCCAATCCAATGAGGGAGTTTGGGTTTGCCATTTACATAGAGAAAAGCACTTTCCTGAGTGCACTGTGTCAAGGCTCCAGTTTGATGCAGAGGGTATTATGAGGTGGGCCTGTTTTGCAGGAGTTGTGCTCGGCCCTTTTAGTTCCAGTAAAAACAACCCTTAATGCTTAGCAGACAAATAAATTTATTTGGAAATTTGGACAAAGCTCCCAGCGTTTTGGTAACAGTTCCAAAATGATTGCACACTAGTACAAAAAGCAGTTTCCACAATGAATGAGCGAATTGGGAGTGGAAAAACTTGACTGGCCTCAACCCAACAGAACACTTTTGTGATGAATTAGAATGTAAGAGCTCAGCCTGACCTCATAAATGCTCTCCAGGAGAAATGCTCAAAATTCCTTCAAGCTCACTCCTAAACCTTTGTGGAAAGCCTTCCCTTAACACCTGTTATAGCAGCAAAGGGTAGGCCGACATTATATTAAACCCTTTGGATTAAGAATTGGATGCCGCTTAAATTAATGTGTCTGTCACACAATCTCTTTCCACCTTTAGTCCAGCAGGTGGAGACCTTCTCCTTGACATTGAACAGCTTCTCCTCACACATCCTCCTAGAGGCCAAGAACAGCAACTGCATAGTACTGGCAGCCGAGGAGCAGCTGATGGTGTATTCGCTGAAAGGAGCCCTGCTTGCTAGTTTTAAAGATCATAGCAGGCCCATCTCCTCAATATGTGTGGTAGGCTGTTTTTATTTCAGGTTAAGAGTTCTACTTCCTCAGCTGGTCTAAATTTTAGAGTATTAAATTATGAATTTGGGTTTGCAGGACAGTTTTCGTGTTGTGACGGCGTCTCAGGACCTCTCCTTACGAGTGTTGACGTGGAAGAATGACCCAGACAATGGGCTCACTCTGGAGAGTCAGTACCACTTGCTGGGAGGCTCTCAAACAATGTCCAGGTTTGTGCATGCTGTACCATGTCAGTGTCTCTGATCTATCCACAAAAGCTTCATCTAGACACCAGTAATTACCTGAGATGTTCCAATCAAGGTGTTTCTTACCTGATACCGAGTAATTTAAGATTATGTTTTTGCTGACACAGAGTCCAAATCTGATACCATTTGAAGTTAACAAAATCAGTGCCATGTGTATGCCTTGAAAGCTCACTAGCTTTAAAACACAATAAAATAACCTGCGTGTTACCGGGTCTAAATAAATGTTGAAATTGTTTTTCCCACATAACTCATTGGGCAGTGGCAGTCGAGATATTACTGGCTCGCTTTTTTTCTTGTGAGCAACCGACATTTTTCCCAAAGTCTAGCATATATACCCTCTGTTTTGATATGACTCATTGATATTTTAACACATTTTAATATTGTTTGATATAGTGAGGGCAAAACCTACAGAGCTGTGCTTTACAAAAAGTGCTTTGTTTGAAAGTTTTAATTTTTAATATTTTTATATAGCCTTTCTCTCTTACTGTAAAAGCTGTTGTGAAAGGTGAAAAACACTTAAATTATTGGGGAAAAACAAATAGTTTTTTTTTATGTGCATGGTATATACAACTGTTTTGGGGTTTACAAATGAAAATAGGTTGTGCAAAACATGGCTGGCTAATTGGAATGTCTATGTATTTGTGTATAGTCATTTTACATGAGTAGCAGTGGCTTTGTAACCCTTTCCAGACTAATATATTTTAAGTTGTTTAGCTCTGGGCATGATTTCTTTTTGAGATCTTTTTGCCTACTTTATGTCAGCTAGGTTCTATGAAAATGTAGATGGTCAAATTGAGCTTATTTTTTTCAGAAAGCTTCTTGAAGAGGTTTAACATTTAAAACAAGGGACATAAAAACATTTTTTTAAAGGGTGCTAAAAGTGGGCTGCACTGTGGTGCAGTTTGTACCCCTGTTGCTTTGCAGCAAGAAGGTCCTGGGTTTGATTCCCACCTGGGAGTCTTTCTGCATGGAGATTGCATGTTATCTCAGTGCATCCATAGGTTCTCACCAGGTACTCCGGCTTCCTCTCACAGTCCAAAAACATGACTGTTAGGTTAATTGGTGTCTCTAAATTGCCCTTAGGTGTGAATGTGTGTTGTTTGTCTTGTGGGTCTCTGTGTTGCCCTACAATGAACTGGCGACCTCTCACCCGTAGACCCCTGGAGATAGGCAGCAGCTCCCCTGAGACACTGTACGGAAGAAGCAGGTATAGAAAATGGATGGATGGATGGGTGCTAAACAGGCAATGTTTTTGGCACACAAAGAAGGAAGTCACATGGTCTCATTAAGTCACATGACTAGTTTTTGCCAGAGAAGGGTTTTCCTGCAGCTGAAGATGGTACTTCCTCCTCTTTCTGTGACACACAGGGTAGCGATTTATTTATGCAGTGACGAGGAACCATTTTCAGGACAGCATTGTACACTGAAGACAAGTGATGTCTCCGGCCTTCACCCTTATTTAGTTAGGGTTATTCCACCCTCACATAAATAGCCTTGTGACGCCTCTTTTGAACCACCTCTGCTCTTTGTCCAAAATATTCAATTCAATTCAGTTTATTTATATAGCGCCAATTCACAACACATGTTGTCTCAAGGCACTTCTCAAAAGTCAAGTACATACATTCCAATTAATCCTAACCATTGAACATTGCAGTCAGATTCATTTATTTTTCAAATTGGATAAAAAGTTTTTCTATCTAAGGAAACCCAGCAGATTGCATCCAGTCAGAGACTTGTAGCATTCCCTCCTCCCGGATGAGCATGTAGAGACAGTGGACAGTCACTGGCGTTGACTTTGCAGCAATCCCTCATACTGAGCATGCATGTAGCGACAGTGGAGAGGAAAAACTCCCTTTTAACAGGAAGAAACCTCCAGCAGAACCAGACTCAGTGTGAGCGCCCAACTGCCACGACCGACTGGAGGTTAGAGAGAACAGAGCAGAGACACAAAAAGAACACAGAACCACTGATCCAGGAGTACTTTCTATGGGAAGGAAAAGTTAATGTTAATGGATGTAGCTCCTTTAGTCGTTTCATCTAGAAAGAAAGAACAGATCAACTCTGAGCCAGTTTTCAAGGTTAGAGTCTGAAAAAGAGCACATAGAGTTTGTTACAGTTAAGTTCAGTCAATCGCCATGTCTAGGAGAGAGAAAGGGTTAAACACTAAAAGACAGGGCTGTGTGGATCATCGGTAGAGGGTGAGCATTAAGTTGTTGCCAGCAGAAGCTCGGACGAGGCCCCTCTCCAGAAAGGTGTCACTGGTAGACACAGAGTCAGGCCAGGTGTAGCTTCTAGGAAGAGAAAAGATAGAAAACATAAAGTTAAAAACTGAAATAACAGCAAATAATGCAAAATTGGAGAGTAGTGTGAGAATGTAGCGAAGAGGGTGAAAGTGGTCATTATGTCCTCCAGCAGCCTAAGCCTATAGCAGCATAACTACAGAGATAGTTTCAGTTTATTTATTTATATAGCACTTATTTACAACAATGTCGTCTCAAGGCACCCCACGGCAGGGAGCTGCCGAGGAGGCCAGACCAAACCACCGAGTGCCAGAGCCCGGCCACCCCAGAACGGGCCACGTATAGGGGCACTAAGTAAAATAATAAACTGATAAAGTTTGTCCATCTAGAGCCCATTGATGGCCATTGTTATACTAAAAAACACAAGGATTGGGATACCTCTCTCTGTCAGACTGATTATAACCATTGGAAAAGAGAAGGGGTCATTCAGGTAGCAGAAATGGAGGGTGTGTTTGCACCTCAACCATGACTGAGCCGGTTTAGGCTAAACTTGACTTCCCCTTACTCCATCCAACAGGGAGGGAGGAAAGTGGAGGTAAAAAATAAGGAAGATAGCCTAAGACACTCTAATCATAAGCTTTATCAAAAAGGAAAGTTTTAAGCCTAGCCTTAAAAGTAGACAGGGTGTTTGCCACACGGACTAAAACTGGGAGCTGGTTCCACAGGAGAGGAGCCTGATAACTAAAGGATCTGCCTCCCATTCTACTTCTGGAGACTCTAGGAACCACCAGTAAACCTGCAGTCTGAGAACAAAGTGCTCTGTTAGGAACATATGGAACAATCAGATCTCTGATGTATGATGGAGCTAAATCATTAAGGGCTTTATATGTGAGGAGGAGAATTTTTAATTCTATTCTGGATTTAACAGGGAGCCAATGAAGGGAAGCTAAAATAGGAGAAATATGATATATCTTTTTAATTTTCATCAGAACTCTTGCTGCAGCATTTTGAAGCTGAAGGCTTTTAACTGCATTTTGTGGACATCCTGATAGTAAACAATTACAATAGTCCAGCCTTGAAATAACAAATGCATGGACTAATTTTTCAGCGTCACTCCTGGACAGGATATTTCTAATTTTGGCAATGTTCTGGAGATGAAAGAAGGAAATCCTAGAAACCTGTTTAATATGGGATTTAAATGTTTAAATGACATGTCCTGTTCAAAAATAACACCAAGGTTTTTTACTTTATTATCAGAGGTCAATTTAATTCCATCCAGGTTAAGTGATTGACTAAGCAGTTTCTTTTTTAAAGACTCCGGTCCAAAGACGACAACTTCTGTCTTGTCTGAATGTAGATGCAAAAAATTTAAAGTCATCCAAAGTTTTATATCTTCAAGACATGCTTGTAGTCTATCTAACTGGTTGGGCTCATCAGGATTTATGGATAAGTAAAGCTGAGTATCATCAGCGTAACAGTGAAAATGTATCCCATGCTGCCTGATAATTTGACCTATTGGAAGCATATATATATAGTAAAGAGAATTGGCCCAAGTACTGAACCCTGTGGTACTCCACAATTAACCCTTGAGTTTAAAGATGATTTATCATTTACATGAACAAACTGGAATCTGTCAGACAGATAAGATTTAAACCAGCTTAGTGCTGTTCCCCTGATCCTTACAGCATATTCCAGCCTTTCTAAGAGAATATTATGCAGCACTGAGATCTAATAGAACCAGTACAGACACAAGTCCATTATCTGATGCCATAAGAATATCATTAGTGACTTTCAGCAGAGCTGTTTCAGTGCTATGATGAGCTCTGAAACCTGACTGAAACTCTTCAAACAGGTCATTGCTGTGTAAATGCTCACACATTTGATTAGCAACTATTTTCTCAAGAATTTTAGATAAGAACAGAAGATTGGATATAGGTCTGTAATTTTTCAAGTCATCTCGATCAAGCGAAGGTTTTTTTAAGTAAAGGTTTAATTACAGCTAACTTAAAAGCCTGTGGTACATATCCATTTACTAAAGATAGATTAATAATATCTAAAATGGGGCTGGTAATCAGAGGGAACACTTCCTTAAATAATTTGGTTGGGATTGGGTCTAACATCCAAGTTGAAGGTTTAGATGAAGCTAATATTTCTGATAACTCAGGAAGCTCCACAGGATCAAAACAGTCCAAACACAAATCAGGTTCTGCAGTTATTTCCAATGTTGTCTCACTTGCTGAGGATGAAGTAATCATCTTCGGGAGTATGTCAAAGATTTTATTTTTAATAGAATCAATTTTATTTAAGAAGAATCCCATAAAGTCATGACTGCTAAGAGCTAAGGGAATGGATGACTCAACAGAGCTATGACTCTGTGTAAGTTTAGCAACTGTACTAAAGAGAAACCTATGATTATTCTTGTTCTCTTCTATTAATGATGAGAAATAAGCTGTTCTGGCTTGGCAAACTGTCTTTTTATACAATAGGCTATTTTTCCAGATTAAGTAGGAATCCTCTAGGTGTGTAGAGTGCCATTTTATCTCCAATTTTCTAACATTGTGCTTTAAAGTACGCAGCTCTAAATTAAACCAAGGAGCCAGCCTCCTGTGAATAATTACGTTCTTTTTCAAGGGGGCTGCATTGTCTAATGCACCACACAATGATGAAGTAACACTATGAACAGAATATTTTAGGCATATTTTAGACATTTTCTTTCTAGTAAAGTTGGTTAATCAGCGTTAATTTATAATCTACCAAGAGGCAGAAATACTTATTCTCATAGAGCCAGTGTGGCTTGGGGAGCTTATCATTGAAAAATGTATTATTTAAAAGCTGCATTTTTGTATTTACATTTGTCTGATTAACAAACGTTTAACTGTGAGAAAATATTGAAGACAGATGGGGACTCAAGATGGATTATTGGATTAGGACATCCCTAGTAATTACTGTCGACCTCAGTAAGAGTGCATTGATTCTGTGTTACTGATTACTTCACGTTTCTCTGTTCCAGAGGGTTCACTCACGTCAGCTGTGACTACTCCAGTATTGTGGGTTCAGTAGAAGGAAATAATGGGAAGGATGTCCTTAAAGCTTATTCTTTCACATCTTGAGCATCATAGCCCGGCAAAAAGAACAACACACCATTTACACAACCTTCTGATATTTTATTTTATTATGGACTCTTATGCTTCTTGGTGGGATCGTGTTGACAATTAATGGGAATGTAACAACCTGAAGAAATGCAAAACGACAGTAAAGTTGACTGTACGTCATTGTTCTTTAACTGTACTTAAAGAAAAGAGTGATGAATACGACGAGGCTTAAGGCAGAATGTTTTGAAATAAATACTCGGATGTTTTCTTTGAAGTTTGACCTAAACTCTACTAAGGTAATGTGTATTTTACAATGAATTACAACATACAAAAGTTCATATGAAGTTTATGTTAACAAACATTGCTTTTATATTATTAAAAAGAATTGTCACAAGGCACAGAAGTATCTATTTCCTGTAAGACTGGCTGTAGTCATGTTAGAGGGAGGGTAGGTTTGGCTCTCTCCTCCTCCTCTATTGCCAAAGATCTCAGGTCCAGAAGAACACACCTCAGAACTGATGTCATGGACTCGTACAGTTTGCTCTCCTCTGAATTAATGTTGATCTGTTAAAATGTAAAAGGACAAACAAGACGTGGAGAAACAACACACTTGAAGTTAATTTAAATACTTGAGTAAAACCCGGATTAATAGGTTTAATATTTTCCTACCCAAGTAAAAGCCTTGATTGCTCTGTTCAAAAAAGCTTCTTCAACTTCCTCTGATATGTTCCTCATATGAGCCATGCAGTTGAGTATGCATGTTACTGTTTCTTTGGGTGCCTGACAAGAAATGGCATGAAGGTTTAGATTAAAAAATTTTTTCCTGTTATGTCTGTATTGGTTCAGAATAACCTTTAACCTGGCTGAGTGTGCTGAAGACAGTTTTCGTATCAGTATTGTCTGGATTCAGAGCTTTAGCATCTTGGATGGAGATGATTGGCTCTTTAAGCTGCTCCAGCCATGCCCACATTATTCCAGTCAGGATGAACGGATCTCGCTCCATGCACAGTCTTTCCCATGCGCTGCCTTGATTCAGTTCCGCCTGCACACATTTCAACACTATCAGCTATTGCAAGTTTGGATGTGGCGCCTTAAAAACAGGTTATTGGTGACATGAAGGGGCGGTATGTCTTACTTTATTACAGGCCAGAATCTCTCTGCTGTAATGTATTTCATAGCATGTGTTGCTCAATTGTGAAGTGAAGGAAAAGGATACTTGGATTTCAAAAAATGTTCCAATAAAAGCCTGAAAAGGGTTCAGTGTGCATGTTACTCCTCTATTAGCCCTCTTTACTCTGATACCCTTAAATAAGATCCAGTGCAGCCAATTGCCTTCAGAAGTCAGATAATTGGTAAGTAAAGAAGGTCTCCATCTATATGGGGGTGGCAGCATCATCCTGTGGGGACACTAGTTTTTAGCAGGGACAGGGAACCTGGTGTGAGCTGATGGAAGACAGATGGAGCTAAATGCAGGACAAACCTAGAAGAAAACTTGTTAGAATTTGCAAAACACTTGAGACTGAGGTGGAGGCCAGCAACCCCAAACATACAGCCAGAGGTGTAAGGGAACGGTTTGGAGAGATGAATATTCATTTATTTAATTGGCCCAATCAAAGTCCAGATTTAATCTTATTGAGAACTTGTGACAAGACAATAATTGACTTTCATGCATCCTCCCCATCCAGTCTGACTGAGCTTGAGTTGTTTTGCAAAGAGGAATGGGCAAACGTTTCTCTCTAGATGTACAAACCTGATAGCAATATACCCCAAAAGACTTACCTCTACAACTGCAGTTAGAATATTGAATCAGAGGGTTTGAATATAAATGTAGTTTCAATTAAGGTTTGTGGTTACCATTTGACAAGATGTGGGGAAACTCCAAGTGTTGGGAATAGATTTGTATGTACATATGTGTCTAATGTAATTGCCAAACTTCGTGTAAGTTTGTTACCTGCCAGGCCAGTACTTTGGTCTTATGCTCCTTTTCTCCATCAAGAAAAAGGTCCACTGCCAGTGCCTGGGCCACCAGCAGCCTCCTGGCCTCCAGAGACAGCTCAGACTGCAGTGTGATGCAGGGAAGCTCTGTTTGCTCGTTTGCGTTACCTTGGGATTTTACCCCATTCATTGCTAGCTCTTCTCTCTGCTCTGCCTTCCACCTGGACAGCATGCTACCCATTTTAGTTGGCTTATTGTTTCCCACTGATTCACTGCGTTGGATGGCTTTCCTTTTTAGTTTCTTCACCACGATTGTTCCATCTTTCTGGCCTTCCCCATTCTTGATTTGCCAGAGCGAGCCTGTCGAACTGTGAGAGATATCAGAGGTGTTAATGTTCTGACCTTGATTTTGGTATGAGGGGAGGGTGGTCTCTGATTTGGAGACTGAGGTCAGATGTTGTGTGAGGAGGTTTAACTGTGAGCCCAGCCGTCTCAAGTCTGACTCACTGTAGCTCAGACTTTTGCGATGGTAGAAGATGGCAGGCTCATTGAAATGCCTGGGTAAGGTGGGCGAACCAGGTAAGCGGGGCTCCTTTGCAAAGAATTCATGCCCCATCTTCTCAATGAGACAGAGAGTTGTTTCAATTTCCTGAATATCAGGGGCTTCAAGGATATCTTCCTCAATCACCTGCCGGTTCTCTGCTATGTCTACCAAGAGCCCGGACACAAGATGTATAATCTTGGGGAGGTGCCTCAGTTCCTTTCTCTCATTGCCATGCAGTATGTGTCTCTGACGGTTAAGAAACTGGGACAGGGTTACAGGGTGGGACTGAGGCTTGGCGCATGAGAAAACACTTCTTAAAGGGACAAGAAACTGGACAAACGCTCTGATGCACCGCAGCTGACCCCGGGTTTGGATGGAATTGGGCCGTTTGGCACGAACGTATAAGATAGCCTGGTTTGCAGTCATGCTGGTTGCGTAGGCCAAGAAACATGCTAAGAACACACCTAGAGGGAGATCAGGAAAACTTTAACACAGTGTCTTGATGTACAGGTGAAAGATCACTTTAAAACTTCCTGTATAGCAAATCTACCTGTTCTGCCAAGTCCGGCATGACAGTGGACTGCTACCTTCCCCTCCTGCAGTGCAAAGGCCATCACCTTCACCATGTCCAGGATGGTGGTGAGGTTGGCCACTCCGTAGTCACTCCAGGCAAAATTATAGAAATAAACTGAAATTGCAACATCCATTGCGTTAACCATTTTAACAATTTACATTTATGACTAAAAACCGACAAAACATTCTCATCTACTGGGTTCCTCTATTTAAGATCAGGTGTTTAGCAACCAGAGCTTCAAACCTTTCATTCAAGACTCTATTGATGATCTTTATAACAATGGGATCTTCAATGCTTTCGATGCCACTTCAGGCAGGCTTTAAATTTCCTGTCCCTATTCCGGCTTCGTAAATCTCCAGCCCCACTGACATTATTAGACATTCTTCTCACAACTAGGCCTAAACAGAGGGAGTATTTCTCAGATTAACAATGCCATACATAGTGCTATTTCAGTCTTCCCCTTGCAAACTCAGAAATTGTGGGTAAAAGGTTGGAGTTGGCCTTCTGGAAAATATGTTCAAACTGGTTAATAAGTTGTCTATTTGCACCCATCATTGATTGATTAATTGCAAACTCATACACCAAAGCTAATAAACTAATCATAAATTATGTTGAAAAACAAATTGATCTAATAAAAAGGACCTACAATGGGCTCAAAACCTTTCCTTCTTGTTGCGGGATCCTGTCGGCTTCCTGTCAGCTGAAGCACATCACTCCATGGGCTTTTACACTCTACTGACCAGACAACTAACTGCTTAAGTGAAAACATGCTCTACCTTTATCTTATGCTCTTTGAATTAAAAATGTTTTTCTCAATATATCGGCTGCTGAGATTAGGTTGATGGTTGATGAATAAAAAATGTATTTTGTTTTGATTGCTTCTCCTTCCTGAAAACTATATGTATGATTGTTGTTCACAGAAGTACTATATTAAAAACACCTGCAAAGGTACATACTGTTGTTTTCCATGAACACTTCAGGGCGGTATGAGAACCCGCTTTCTGGCTCCAGAGGCTTTCCACAGCTTGCATGTTCTCCAGGTAACTGTAGGTTGATCACTGTTTTGATGCCATTCCTTCAACAAAAGCACAAAAACAGAGCACATGGCATGTCATTGGTCTCATTCCTCCATAGTTTATTAAAAACCTTTTTAAACTGATCACAATAAAGCAATGATGTGAATACCTTATAAACTGATCAATAATGTTATACTTCTGAATGGTCTCTGTAGAAGGTCTAGACATGGCAAGAATATGGTCAGTAACCCTAAAAAAAGCAAAATAAAAACAGTCAGCACCTGCATGTACAGTAGCATGTGAATTCAAACCTTCCTCTGTTTAAAGGATGTCTTGATTCTACAGGTCTTGCAGTAATCAGGCCTGGGCGTGGCAAGTAAAATTAATCATAGGGTCAGCTTGGATTGTATAGTTTTTTTTCTTAGTACATGACATAATTTCAAAATGGCTTTTTGTAATTACCCAGGTTATCTTTGTCTGATATTAAAATGTGTTTGATGATCTAAAACATTTACAAAAAAGCAAAACCAGAAGAAATCTATCAGGGAGCAAATAATTTTAACAGTACTGGAAGTAATAACATAAACGTGTACCAGGATGAGTAGAGGCCTTTTATTGCTTGTTGGTCCTCGCTCCAGTAGTTTGGGTTGTCATATTTGCAATCTTCTCCTCCACAGCCAATTGAGCATTGCATATGTGCGGGGATGACGTATCGTATAGCTTCTCCTATGATTGTGTATTTTGCTCTGGGGGCTTTTACTACCAGGGGGAAAGAAAAGAAGAAAAACCTGTTACGTAAAAGGTTTAATCCAAAGTTTTAGATCAAACGTCACAGTACGCTGAACATTGTTCCCTGATAATTGGTTCCTAAAAACTACACTTTTTGAATCAGACGTGTTTCAGAAACACCCACAGTTCTTAAACTGTTGTTACATGGGCTGCTTTTAGCGGCAGTCGGCAGACATCTTGGTATCAATGGTATGAGTTATTTGTTCAGAAAAATAAGAAAAATCTAACTATGATGTAGAGCTGATAAGCAACAACAGGCAAAAGGATATTTCCTATGCACATTGACCGTTGCTTCATCAAAAACTTCTATAAAAAAAACTGCAGTGGAGAAATTTTTGAGAACCCAGAGTCAGAACTGAATCGCCAAATGACAGTAAACCAGTAGGACAGAACTCGGTTCTGGAAATGATGTCCCACTTAACTTAACAGCGTTCCAGTTCCAAGTTCAAAATCCAATTGGGATTAGTTCAGTGATATGTTCAGTGACGAAGCTAACTACTCTCAGCCATAAAAGCTAATGAAAGTAAGTTTCTGTGCATTGAACTTTCAAATGCTGTAACATGTTGAGCTAAATGAGGTTTAAAAGTACTGTTAGAGGGAAAGATTTCTGGAAATTAAAATGCTCTGACATGCAAATACACTTTTTCACTGCTAGTTTTATATTAAAGGCAGCCGTTTAGGATTTTTCCTCTTGGAATTGTGACTTTACAAAACCTTTCTGTTACTTTTATAACACATAACACAAAAAGCTAAAAAGTCTGGTTGTACCACTGTCTGAAAAGCTCGGTCAGTAGAAAAATATGTATGTACCAAGGTAATACTTGGTTCAAAAGGTTCTTGGAACTACTGAGATCAACAGTTGTAATGTCTCCATCAAATGTAGGTGGTTCTTTAATGCCTAAATAAGGTCATCAGTGGTAAAGGGTTCACTAATCCTTGCTTTGGCCCTGCACGTTCGTCATCAGGTAAAAATAGCTAGAGATGCACCGATCAGGCTTTTAGTGGCTGACACAGATTTCTGGTTTGGTTTGAGGAGACGATTCTATTTTTTCCACCCATTTTCATTTTAAGCAGAATAATACTTACAAAGTCACTTGTGTAAACTTTTTTTAATTTAGCAACTGAAAGTAACAAATTTCTCAGGTTCATTGATAGAGGTAATAGTTTTCAACCCAACAGAAAATGAAGGAATTGCTAGATGTAAGCATCAAAACATGTGTCCCAACACTTTTTACAGATTTTTACTAAAGTCAAGACAATGTGGATCAAGAAAGTATATGTTTGTTGAGATGCATTTACAGACTGAAAAAAATATTCAGTCAATTTGCAAGAAGATGTCTGGTGCACTTTAGAAAACAAATAGATCTAATTTCAGACAGATCCTGATTTAGTTACATAAATATGTGAATTTTTTGTTTTGATGCCTTTTCATAAACTGAAAAATAAAATCTGATTTTGTTTGATTTTTCCATGAGTGGTTAGAGAAGATCAAAGGCAAACTGGCCTCCTGTGATTACTAGCATCCTGAATGGTGCATCACCAAAAATAGCTGCTCTTCTGTTTCTATGTAATTTGAACATAATATTTTGGCATGATGAAAGCATAGTTATAGCTCTCAAAAACTCATATCATAGTGATTTACAGGTACAATATGGAAGATTTTTATCATCCTTACTTACTGTATTCCATCAGAGATCCCCCTCCTAATCCTACATGGAACGCCATGTGAAAATTCACTCAGGCTGATGGACATAGCAGAGCCTGGACAACCAAATGCACTTTGTTATATTGTTTTACACATTTTCTGACTTACTCACAAAGTATGCTGTTAAAACCGTTACCTGAGGTATTACCCTGGTGGCCAAAGTACGTTGCTAGGTATTTATAACATAGTCTTTCACCAGTGTCTACATTCAGTGATGCACACCTCTGTTATTAGCTAAAACTAAAAATGGTCATATGAACGTCAAACACCTTACAGTCAAAGATTACCATTTTAAAACAGTATAGATCAAATGTGAACTAAACATGATACATTTCAAGTGACTGTTTAAGTCATTTGCTCCTCTCACTCTTACTATATAAATTCATCATGACTCCAACAGCTTGAAAAAGATTCATTCTTAAATTTGCAAGGATTTAAAGCATTACACACAATCTGAATATAAATACAACAAAATTAAACCAAATACAAGGTAAGATTTACCTTGAGACGTTTAGAGGATCTGCCAGTGGCTCCAGCCTCAGAAGCAAATTCATCCACTGCTACAGTTGTCAACATTTCTGACATCACTTTCCAGGGCTCTGACGTTGTCCTTCCCTCTCTGCTCTTTGAGAAGTCAATCCTGTGGCCTCATTGCCGTCAGATTATCTCCATGTCACGAGTCGGCGCGGTACAAGTGGAGCGATGGATTCTGCAGGGTCCTCTGTAAGAGGCCATGATAAGTCAGGACATCAAATCCACTGCATAGTGTAGAGATCCTCGAGGATATTGCATATTTTATTCAGCGCCATCCGTGGGTACTGTGTGTCACTTTGACCCTCTGAGGACATTGAGAGCCTATTTCTGACTCCTCCCAGATTAGACCACTAATCTTATTAGGTCCAGTTAAAGCAAAAATTCCCTTCTCCTCAAGAAAAAATGTCTCAATGACATTCCTGATGCCTTACCACATAATGGGCTTGTTTACACTTATTATCATCATTTATCTCTTAATCTGGCTAACTGTTGGACACAATAGAATCTCAATTATTTAATTATTTAATCAGATAAATGCATATTAATTACTGAAAGTGGGTATAATAATAGATTTGCTAGAGAGGCTGAAGAATTTCTGGCACATTAAGCTGACCTCTGCTGTACAAATTGTGTCGCCCTAGTTATGTAGCCAATAGAAATAAATATCATTAGCTTGGCTTTCACCTTACTAAATCAGATTGACTTAAGGTGAGTGCAGAGAGATCGGTTTACTATGTAAAGCATTTTGAGACCTTAAAGCCAGTAATCTTCAAACGAAGTCAAAACTCTGCTGGACACTTTGTAGTAATCAGAAAAAACATGACATCTCTTCATGTCTGCACTTAAATCTAAAATTGGGTTCTTCTTCATCACAATAAACCATTATGGACTTCAGTATGTTGCTACCTTGAGTCAGCTTGGAGATTGGAGGAATATCCTGCTAGCTTTTTAGAAATGCTCACACAACTATTTATTTGGTGATACATTTACATTTTCAATACCGTTTCAAGAGCACACAACTTTACCCCATTATCTTCATTTTATATCATTATCATTGTATAACCACAAGTTTTAATGTATCTTATTGGAATTTTATCTAACTGACCTACAAAAATAGAGTATACCTGTGAGGTGGAAGAAAAATGATGCATACTTTAAAACATTTTTTTTAATCAATATTTAAAGTGTGCATCTTCCAGCTTTGCACATCTAGAGACTGATATTTCAGCTGATTCTTCTTTGCAAAATAGCTCAAGCTCAATCAGACTGAATACGAAGCATCTAAGAACTTCTATTTTCAAGTCTTGCCAGAGATTACCATTTAGATTCTGAGCTTTGACTAGGCCATTTAAACAAGCAATAACACTTTGCTTTAAACCAGGTTGTTTTCCTCCTGGAAGGTGAACCTCTGCCCCAGTCTCTTTTGCAGCCTCTAACAGTTTTTCGTCTTGGATTGCCATGTATATAACTCCTTCCGTCTTCTTCATAACACCAACCGGTTTCCCTGTCCGTGCTGAAGAAAGTATTTCCTTGTCATGATGATGTGACCACTATGTTTAATAGTTTGTTCAGGGTGAGGAGTAGCTACTTTTCAATCGGTGCGTTTTGCATGTAGATAAAACATTTTCATTTTGATCTCATCTGACCAGAGCACCTTCCTTCACAACTTCCTTTCAATAATAGATTTATTTTTGCCAATCTTTCATAAAAGTCACATACAGATTTTCATGTCAACTCATTCTCCAACCAAGCGCCTCCAGAGGTATCATTAGCTTCTTGGCTGTTTCTCTTTTGCTTCGCCTGTGAGTTTAGATGGATGGCAATGTCTTGTTAGGTTTAACGCACCATGAGATGTTGAAAGCTTGAAGTATTGTTTTACAACCTAACTCTGCTTCCGATACACCACAACTTTGTCCCAGGCTTGTCTGTTGTGTTGTTTGCTCTTTAGGATTCAGTTTGTTCACCAATGTTTTCCAACAAACCTGAGTCTTTAAATCAAATCACACACTAGTTAAGTGAATTATGAAGGAAAATGCTTGCACTGGATTTTATTTAGGGTTAATCAGATTAAAAGAACATGAATTCAAATGTACATGATACTTTTTAGAATTTTATCATGTAAAACATTTCAAGAACGAAGTATCTTCTTCCTTTCACTTTACAATGTTGCAAATGACAAAATTCTTATAAGTTCAAAGTGTTAATACTACAAAGCATTGTACTATTTGCATAACTATGACATTCAGTTAAAAACTGCCTTGTCACTAAAACAAAGCATTACTCATTAACAAAACATAATGCATTGGTGAAAAAATAAAAGTGGAAATCATTAATTCAAATGTGATGAAATAAAATAACATGTTATTTAATCATTTTGTAGTCCTATGTTGCAGCACATAATGACAAAATGACTGGTCTGCAGTTTATTTGCCTTCAGAAGTAAACCAATCAAGTATTTGATGAGCCACAATGAATGCTTAAATAGTTTCTTTAAGGGTTGCTGCACAAGAAGTATTTATTGATTAAATAATTAAATAAGACTGAGAGAATTATAAAATATCTATCAACAAATAATTTGTTTGTCAGACGACACAGTTGTGGTGATGGGCATGAAATAATTTAAACTGTCAGTACAGTTTGTCAAGTATATGATGGGTTAAACCGCTGACAAATCAGTGTTAACCCTGTTGGTTGATTTAATTAAATGCCTGTGTGGATTTTACAAATAATTTAAATATTTAAATAAGTCTGTATATTTATATTAAATGCATTTTTATTTTAATTATATATGTGTATATTGTACATTGTAAATATGTATATTCTGTATTGCAAAAACAAAACCAAAGAACAAAGTGTACCGGAGTCAAATTCCTTGTTTGTATGTACGAACTTGGCAATAAAGCTGATTCTGATTAACTTCCAATTGAATTTAAATGATCACATGTACATTAAATAATCGTTTAATATTTTTATAGAATTTCTTCACTTATTGGACTCAGTAGGTTTCCTCTAAATTTACTATGAAATACTAAAAGATTCTCCAGCAGATGGCAGCAGATATACATCTGTCCACCGCTACAGTTCCGGTCTGCTCGTTCAAGTTCTGCGACAACGAGCGGGTTCATATGAAGATTTCCGCGCTCCACATAAGCAAGTCTTGATGGCCTTATGGGACATGAGTCCGCGTTGCGTTGCAGTCGGGTTACTTCTATCGGCACAAGAACTACAATTTCCAAGAAGCCCTGCCAAGAAGGTAGGAGCTCTCCTTTTCCAGCTGATTGCGTAGGTGTCTGATTTCGGCAAACTAGTTGAAATAACGGAAACGGAGAGGGTTCGTTTTCAAAATAAAGGAAATTAGTTTTAGACGTTTGGAAAAATTGTTAACAGTTACACAAGTCTACAGATATTTTACTAGTATTTGGGTTTAGCTTATTGAGGCTTATATTTACATGTCGACTTCTTCTTTCCTGTCTGTCTTCTTCGTACTGTCTGATTCCCTGCTTTACCGATTATGCTTTTAGTTTGAAAGCAGGAACCAACATTTGTATCCTCCCGGTCCTGTATTGGCTGTTTGTCTTCTCCGGCTGAATCAGTCTGACAAGCCGGTGGAGAGGCGTTAAGGAGCCTCAGAGCAACACGATGGAGCGTTTCTAAGAGATAACAGAAAAGCCTGCCGAAAAACAAAAATAAACTAAATGACCAAAGAACCTGGACTATCACCGAGCAACGCAGAAATAATAACCATGCAATTCAAATACAGACGAATTTGAGCAGCCGCTGCTTCTTTCTTCAAGGTTACACCGCCCCTACGTCTTCCCGTCGCAGATCAGCTGGCGCACGTTGGTCCGTAGATATCATGTCCACGGAGGAGCAGGGATACCCCGGAGCGACGCTGCTGGAGGCCGGGCAGGAGTCGCTGCGGGTCGAGATCGATCGTCTTTCCCGGGAGCTGAGCGAGACCACAAGCGAGAAGATCCAGGCGGCGGAGTATGGGCTGGCGGTGCTGGAGGAGAAGCAGCAGCTCAAGCAGCAGTACGACGACCTGGAGATCGAGTACGAGGCTGTCAGGCAGGAGCTGGACCACCTGAAAGAGGTAGAAAATCCCAGAAAATATGCCTTTCAAAATCATAATATCACTCAGGATATATTATCCATACATTGTAATAGTATTTTAACCTAGCTGCTTCACGATTTTTATTTAATTGTGTCAGTTTCATTATATATATATATATATGTGTGCTCAATAAGATGGATAGTGTTTGACGTCGCATTTTATCATACATCAGAATCATCCTACAAGGTCACAACTGCAAGGGGAGGTTGGGATGCTTCCACAGAGGGCATCTCCTCCATCCCCCTCCATGCTCAGGGGGGTCCCCTCTGCACTGCCACGTTTATTTATTTATGCAGCTCCTCTTCTTCAAGTCTGGCTCCTAGATATACCTGATGTGTTTAATCATCATGAGTAGATTTGCTATGTGCTGATAGAATCAACATCATAGGCAGTGATCAATATAAGACGTGGGCCGGTTACTGGTACGAAAGTACACCAAGAATTAAAAAAGTTAACAGCTTCAAAGTCTCTAAAAATCACCATCAGGGCGATTGTATGGTTCAAAGTACTTATGCACCAACCAGTTGGCTGGAATCAACCAATTTTGCTAGGATCGGCTTTGGTGATTTTTGTTTTGTTTGTTTCTAAATGCACCAAAACTAAGAACTTCTATAAACTGATGAAACCACAACAATTACTTTTATACCCTGTTTTTGAGTTTAATAAAAATTAGACAAAGGTTAGGGATTTTGGCTTGGATGCATAAATAGGGATAATTTTGTTAAAAACCTGCAGCACGTTTGTTTTTCTTTTACGTAGGCGAGTTCCTGGAACACCAGAAATCTCTGTTGGCCATACTAAACCTGAGGGGTGCATGTCCATGTTCTTCTGCTGTAAAACAACAACACAGCCCCTCCCCAGTTTGTTGCTGTCTGTGTTAATACCATTAAACAGTGGTACTAACTAAGGTTGTCATACTGGCCTGTTGTTTTGTGTTATATGGAATATGGAGGCACTGGCTGAGTGTTCATTTTCATATTTGTATTTTTCTGGATTTTTTTAATGCTTGCATTTACTTTGCATACACCAGATTTTAAGGTTGTGGAGGTTAGATTTGTATTAAAATGTCAGTTTGAAAGCTTATCAGGCTCTCTTCTGGGCTCACTTGGAACAGCAAACAAGAAATTCTGGTTCAGTTGAGAAGGGCGGGAGCAGGTTTGAATTTTGAACCTTCCCGCTTAGATGTGAACAGCCTACGGCTGACGCCAGAAGAGTTACAACCCTTTGGGAATGGAAAGAATGCTGAGCGGTGTGGTTAAAAAGGGCCTCTGGAGTCAGATGAAGTATGTGTCTGTTTTTCTGGACAATAGTTAACCAATTTTCCTCTGTCGGATCACGCTGCTTCCAGTTTTCTTCCTCGAGCAGTAATTTGTCGCTGGGTTGTAATTCAGAAGGCGAGAAGTGTGCTGCTCCTACATGTAAATCTCTTCTCACAGTTCAATGGCGAAAAACACATTCCAGATTTGAAATCACAGACTTGTTCATGGTTGCTCATATCCTCTTCTGATGTGCTCATTCCTCCTGTGTCCTTTCAGTAGGCACAGCAGCTACTAGCTCAAGTGAAACCTTACTTCATCTGGCTCTCCTTTGTTTTTTGTCAGAAATCTGCTCATTGCCTCTTTGGGGTTTTTGGAGGCTCAAAGGAATGTTTTCCGGCCCTCTGTTTCTGCTGCTTTTCTCAGTCTTCCGGTGGCTCTCTCTCTAGAGGTTTGTAAAAGAGAGAGAGGATGTAGTGTTTGGACTGTCTCAGCAGCTGCTGCACAATTTTCCCATGCTTTTTCTTGGCATGAAGATCTCAGTCACAGATGAATGACAACAATTAGCTCTAGATAGAAGAAGCTGGTCAGAAATGATCTAGAGGGTTAAACCATGGCTCAATGCTGACAGTTTTAGTTTTCTACTCATTTAAAGCCATAGTCGAACCCTGATATGGTTATGAATGTTAAAATCGCGGTTCATAGTACTGACGTTTGTATTTGTACTGTAAAACTTGGCTAAAAATTTGGAAAAATCAGGAAATTTGAGTATAAAATTTTGGCACGATGTGTGTGTTGTAAGGCTGTATTTTCTCTGCTCTCCCTTTTCATAATGTCTCATAACGTGTGTGGTTAAAAACTTCCACCATTTGCCAAGATTATTGACAGAGATTTTCTTTCTCTTTTTTGCCCCTGGGTAGGGTGGGGTTGGGTGTAGATCTGATTTTAACCGTCCGGAGATCACATCGTTGATCCCTTATCCCGCTTTTCTACCCTCAGCTCAGCCATGAATGGCAGAAATGATGTTATCACAAGAGAACCACAAACACATTATTTAAGCATCTCTATGTCTGTTTTTCAGTGTGATGCTGTTTCTGACTGTAAGGTTGTCTGCAGCTGTGACAAAAACACCCTCCATAGTTAAATCCGCAGATGCTCTTTACACAGACCCGACGATGCTTGGAAGTGACGGCTTTTTTCTCTGGAAGACTTAATGAGTTGCTCAACACACAATCCTATTGAGCGACTGTAAACCTGTTCCCTCACGTGCTGGCATGCACAAACAAAATAAATCATTAAGGGCTGTGAGAGTTTGTACTGCTTTAAAAATGCCCACATACCACTCTACTTCCGTGTGGACAGAGACAGTCAGAAATCAATACGACACTGAGCAAACTACTGATGAATTACCAGTTTTCAGCCTCTCAGCCACATTGCACTTGTACTTATATACCGCACCCCCCTTCATGCTGCTCTTGAGGCAGGAAGATGGAGGAATGCTGTGCATTGCTGTTGCTTGGTAACAGCTGCCCTCTGTTAATTTCAGCAGCCGTTTGTGCTTCTTCAGCAGGTGCTGCTGTGTGAGAGGGTTTGTCGGTAAATGCTGAAGGATTAAGCAAAGACTTGGCTAGGAAATTGACCAGTAGTAAGACAGATAAGGTAAATGTATCACATAGTGTTTTACCCACGGTCCATTACCCTGGTATTATTTGCTTCAGTATTGTTGACCGACATTAGGAATATGCTGCTACATACATTGATTCCACCAGTCTTTTCCTTACTCTTTTGCTTTCTTTAAAGCATTACAGTAGTTTGGCTGCATGTGATGCCACTGGCTATAGGTCTGTGGTGCAGACCCACTGCAGTACTCCGGTAGAGTGATCACCCTGCTGCTTTATGCTCATTACGAATCTCTGAATCCAGTGCCTCTGTACCACTTCTTGGATGCATGGACAGTGAAAAAGGTGTAACTCTGCTTTCCAAATTATATTCTAACCCCTTGAACTTTTTCAACATTTCTTTGAAATGAAAAGATAGCAATGATATGAAGAAACAGCCAAGAGACCCATGGTAACTCTGGAGGAGCTCCAAAGAATCACATCTCAGGTGGAAGAATCTGTTGATAAGACAACTGTTTGTCGTCTACTCCACAAATCAGATGATAGGTGAGGCTTTGATGGAAAATTAGCTATTTAAATCAGATGCACACACAGCAGGCCTACATGCAAAACACTGTGCTGGAAACCTAACATTGCACATCCCTCTGAGCACACCATCTCCACAATGAAACGAAGTGATGGCAGCACTATAATGTGGAGATACTTTTCTTTAGCAGGGATAGGTAAGTTGTTCAGAGTTGATGGGAAGATGTATGGAGCCAAATACATGGCAGTCCTGGACAAGGAAAACCTGTTCGAAGCTGCAAAGGACTTGTGACTGGGGCAGAGAACGCCCCAGACCTGCAGCATTGGTTTAGATCAGGGATTTTCAAAGTGTTCTTGTACACTTTTATTTTTCTTTGACATATTTTAAACATCTTTTTACACATGCCATTAACAGTGCTAAAAGTATGAATGACTTTCTGATGTGGCCGCAGTTCATTTAGCTCCTGTCAAAAACTCCCTGGACTTGGTCTCAATATAAGGCCTGAGTCGACATGGTCTCATAGCGTTTTTAGCTAGCATCTCTTGGAAGACAACACACTGCGGCAGTGGAGCATCTTCAGATGCAGTCCATAAAATTCAAACTAAGTAGTCTTGCACATTCTTCCTTCTCTTTTTGCTTGAGCCAAATTCTGTCTCCTCATTCACCTTAGCTTTAGGCACTAAACCCCTGGGGGAGGTGTGCCCCACACTTTGAAAAGCCCTGGTTTAGATCAAAGCTTATGCAGATACACCAGAATGCCCTAGTCACAGTCCAACCTCCAGTTGTGAATTTTAGGCAAGGCTTAAAAATTGATGCTCTCGATCCAAACTGATTAAGCTTAATCTCTTTTACAAAGAAGGAAGTGCAAAATTCAGATGTTCCCAAAAGACTTGCAGCTGTTTCTGCAATGTTTTACCAGTGCTGACTTTAGCGAGGGTGTTTAAACCATGTTTAAGACATACAAGTACATTGAATATGAATTTGAATTAACCTTGCAAGCTGTAATTATTAAAGTGCTTAATTAAGATATTTTCGATGCTAATTAGGATGTTACTGAGTAGTGATGAATTTGCTGTCCCCTGCTCCGAAGGTCTAAGAGCAGCATAAGCTGGTGTTCTGTCAGTTTTGGATCTCATGAGATGAACACTGTGACCACGAAGACGTCACTTTCTCCCCAAACACAAAAGGGCTATTATGTGTGCCACAGTCTTCGTTTCGTATTTACTTTTTCTCTGCTCCTGGTTGCATTCAGCCTACAGACTGCAACTTAAACAAAAGTTTTCAAATACTTCAGTTGTACGGGCGTTGTGTATCTGAGACCCACACACTCTTTTCTTTAAACCTCCTTACCAGTTCTGATGTCCAACCAGTAAAGCAGCAGATGTGCAATGCATTGTGGAGTTCAACCAGACAAACACTAAGTATTATGAAACCAAGACAGACTTGAAGCCTTTGTGTTGCTTTGCCTGTAGCCCGTTGGGGTTAACCGGTCCTTAGTGTCACAGATGTAGAGATGGGTAAATGGGAGGAGAGGATTGTGTATGACAAAGACAATACTGAAAGAGTTGTTCCATTGTGGCTACATTTAAAGGGTTGGTCTACTTTAGTCTCTTTTGAAATGGGAAGCCATTAAAGGGTAAAAATGCCAGTGTTCCCTAACAAAGATATCTGACTCTGAGCCCTGTCTCTGATGTTGAATGGTTTGGATGGTGATTGGATTTCAGCGGAAAATACAAAGACACAAACCCATCTGGTCTTTACTTGAAGAGGTATAAATAAAATTAATCTCTTTCTGTGGAATTGCCAAGCAAACTATGGTTTGTCTCTCAATTTCTTTTCGATTCTCTTTTTTACTTCTCCATTCTGGCCTGCATTCCGTGCCCTGTTGTGCTATCTGCAATCAGACCAGAGCTTCCAACATTGTTTTTGGCTTCCTGATTTGCCCTTTTATCCATGATTTTATTCTGCCAGAGAGCAAGGCTGCAGTTGAGGGGTAATCTTTTCTAAATGGCACTAAATAAAGTCCCAAATCCCCTACACTCTGGACATAAGAGGATGAATCCCAGCAGCTATGTGCAGGGCTTACAGCAGTCTGGGAGTCTGCCACACCCAACCACACTTATTAGCAGCTTCCATAGCCAAAGACAGCTACTTTCTTTTTGGGATAATTCTCATTGGGGGTCGGGTCTCTGTCTTCTGGTCCATTAACCTACTGCAGTGGTAGCTGCGTCTATTGATCTGTGCTCTGTACAGGCAGACTTTATAAATCCTGTGCATCCTTATGGCTTATTACAGTCCACTTGTATAGACATATGGTATTTTACAGTAATGAAAGATTTACTCCACTGAGTTTAGGTGAGATGTCCCAGCCGTAATCCAGAATGATTTCAAAAGCTTTTGTCCTCAAAAATACCACCAGCATCCATCCACAGTTGAAACAGAGGTCAAGTTTACGCTAAAGCATTAGTGAATGAAAGTCTGAGTGTTCCAGATTTTAGTGAATGCTTTATTTGGTCTGCTTCTGGTGTTATTTTAGGGTTTTACATTTAAAGACCGGTGGTTATGCCCAGTTTTAAATAAAAAAGCAAATGTTTGGGAATCATTTAGGAATCACTGTATAAATGCAACACGTTCACTGTTCTTTTCTTTAGGGGATCATACTTTCTGCTAAAATAAAGTAGATTAAGGATTTTCTCTTATCTACTAAAGCAGTTGTTAAAGTACTAAATATTGCCACTAATGGCAGGGTGATGTAGTAATCGATGACACTTTCTTCATAAAATAACACATTCTTAATCAAAAATGAAAACAGTAATTAATATAATTGCATAAATTCTCTGCGGCATAAATTGACAAAGACCTGAGTTTGCACTCTTAGTAAAGCGCAGTTTGAAGCGTGAACCTCTGTTATATTAAGGTAAAAAGTGCAAGCCTTGCACTTTTTGAGTGCACATGTTGGGGAGGTCTCTGTTTGGCCCATCATTTTTTTTCCCAGAAGCCCATTGATTTGGTCCTGTCATTTGCAAGTTGAATAAATAAACCTCTTAAAATTTCCTCAAACTGTGATTTTGCCTTTTTTTTTAATTTAATTCGAATTCAAGCTGTGAATTTTTATTCTTTGGATAATTTCACCAGGCTAACAATTAATTGTTCTCAGGCATCCGACAGGAAGAAAGTTATCTCTCTACACCACCATACTCACATGCTTACAGTATAACAACAACAGAGCGTAATGTCCAATTCGGAATGCTGCAGTTTTTAAAGACTGCATGAGCTTTTGAATGAAATCGGACGTACATGTATTGTAGAGCTTTATGGCAGCCCTGCAGGGTCATGATTCTATCACTGTAATCCATTTACTGAAGACAAGGACCAGATGAGGCAGGAATCCAGGCTAAAAGCAGAGCATGAGGTCATGGCAATGACTGTATGCCTTACACAACAACATGGTTCACTCAGTCAAAAGGCAGTCTCCTGTTCTTCCTTCTTCTAAATGACATTCTGGCATTGACATGGAGGGAAGTGTAGGTGGACACAATACGTACTTATCCTATCACTCCCGCTCATAGTTTCACAAGCTGATAAAATCCTGATCATCCTTTTTATAGAAACTTCGAAAAGGATTCGTATGAAATGTACATGCTATAATAAAAACACCACAATTTCATGGTATTTACACAGATTTTAAACTAAAATCTATATAATATGATCAAATTACTTTTATTTAAAACAATATAGAAGGACTTATTCCTGACCCTGCAAAAAGAAGGGAAAATAAAGGGTTGAATCAGTGAAATGTGGGTTGAGGACAGGTTGGTAATTCTGTCTAACAAATCCTACCTGTATTCCTCTTTAAAGAGAGCCCACAGGTTTTATCTGAGGCTTGTATCAGACTGCCTGCAGACTTTCCTTATCTTCTTTGCTGCATAGTCTAAGCAACATGATTGACATAACGGCACCCTCATAAGAAACATGTAGAGGACCTCCGGGGCCTGTTTGCAGCTTTGTTTGATTGAGTCTTATCTCAAACACAAGGTCTCTTGTTGATTCTCCATCAAATCTTTCTTTTCCTTCTATTGAAAAGAAGTGGAAGCTGGCCTCCCCTTCCCCCAGCTCTGCATCCTGTTTACATGCGAGGAGTCTGTTTTTAGCAGAGAGGAACTATATGAAATATGACTCTTTATCGGTGCGGATATTTTTTTCAGTGATCGGGGGGGAAGTGACCACATCAGGTTCATTAAGCAAGTCTCCTCATTATGCAGCTCTCAGTCTCACCATCATTTTTATTGTTTATATGAAAGCAGAGTGTTTGTTTTTCGTGCTGTATGTATTCACATGGTTCTATTTTACAATACCGAGGGACACTAGTGATACTTTCCATACAGGAACTCAAAATTTCTTGTGCTGATTTAAATCAGATATGTCTGTCAATGAAAAGAGATGGCACATACTGTATGTAGGAAACATCATCCTTCCATCCATCCATCCATCAATCCATCCTCCCATCCATCCATCCATCCTTTTGTGTTCACACTTAAATGGTCCGAAAGTGGACTGTGAACTCTGCTAACTTGAAGGTCAAAAATACAGAATCTCCCAGAATCAAACATCTATTGGAACCCTGTTTAATGAACATTTTTAAATGCATCTGCCAAATGGTAGTTTAAAAAGTATTCCTGAGGAAACAATTCAAAGATGCTGGTGTGAGCTTCATCTGCATGACTTAAAGAAATAAACGTGGGGTTGGTTCTAGTAGACAGATGGCCTATGCCCCACACCACCATCAGATATACATATCTGAAGGCTTTGACATGCTCCACCCATATGGCTCTACCACTAAACAGGAGTTTTGTTTGCATTTTCTACTTCAACATCTTGGGCTGTCCTCTAATTTGAAACAGTAGATAATAAGATAAAGCTGTAGATAGATGTTTCCTTTTGATGATGTGATTACATTCTGGCTCGTCCACGTCTAGTTCAGCCTCGCCCACTTATCGTATTTATTCTCTGACTTGCAGAGTGGTGTCTTCTGTGTCACACCAAGTAATTAACCAGAGCCCAGATTCTCTGAAGCACTGTATACTTTTAATAGGCCATCTATTTAAACATTAGCAAACCCCCTTCCCCCTGGGGCTTCGTCTCGCTTTAACACCACTGTGCCATCAGAAAAAAGCAGCAAGGCTACATTCCACCCACACTCGCTCCCTGCAACCTTCCTCCATCCCCCCTCTTCTCTCTGCTCTCTCCAGGCCCCCTTTTGTGAAAATACTACTCAGTCTGGTTCCCCCTGTTACAGTTTGCAATACGGGACGTTCATTGGGCCCGCACTCTGAAACCCTCAGGCTTGGCTTATCAGAAGAGAAGCAAATGGAATGGAAGAAGTCAGGCAGGAGGCTGAAAGGAACATTAAAACTTTAAGATGGAGATATGAAAGGAGCTGAGATTGTAAGTGGATATGTGCCAGACTCTCAGGGGTAATTGAGAAAAGCAGACAGAGAGGGGAAATGGGTTTTGAGGGAGGGGTTACAGGGCAATGCATGGATTTCCTGTGGGAACCTGCTTGGTGTTCTGTATAGGGGATACTCTATCAGCTGGCTGAAAGAGTTTAAAGTTCTGGGACTATCCAACCGTCTGTTAAAGTTTCCCTTTAGATTTTGTCTTTTGCTTAACAAAGAAGATGTATTCAGCAATAATCTAAATCCAGCCTGGGCATTTTAGGGCCCAAATGCTAAATCCTTTAGATGTCCCGTACCAGCGTGAGGTGGTCAATAGAAAAACAGAAATTAAACATGCATAAAGTGTTAATTCTGCACACAAATTTTATTTAAAGAAAAAACAGCTTTTGTTTTGAACCTGTTGTCATTTTGGTTTGTTATCTTAGCAACCTTGTGTGTGTACTAATGCTGGCTCGTGCTAAAACTACTGATAGTCCTTAACAATACATGGAATACTAAGTAAGGGCTGCAAAAATACCACTAGACAGTATCAGTGTTTGCATTAAAGATATGGCAGGTGACGTTTTGCAGTGCAATGTTTGTAGGCCGTTGTATCCAATTGTCATGAATGCACACGTTGTATACAGGTGTTAGATAGAGCCCAAGATAGAGGTCACAGAGTTTTGGAAACAGTAAAATCCCAATGCAAATTCCTGATGTCATTTCTGAACTCAATGGTAAGGTGATTCTGTTTGTAAAGGAACAGACTAGATACTCATGTGGCTTTTCTGAAAAATGAATTACCCAAACCTGATTTATGTTTTGAGCCATTATTTTCAAAGATCTTACTGACATTGACTGTGTTTCTTTGCACTTGCATAAAATCCATTAAAAACAGAGTGTTAGTAATGTCACTGAGCTACCACCTACTTCTTTCAAAGTCAACATGAAACACTTGCCCCCCTGGCTCTCATGACTTGGCCTCGCTGGCAATAGGAACATGAGAATTGTATTACTGTAGTTTTGCAAAGTAAGTCATTGTTATGTGTTTGGCCGGGAACAAGGGCAGAATCCCCACCACTTAACTGCCAACTGGGGTTTAGATGTGTTGAGAAGAGATAGAGGGCAGTGTAGAAAGGTGAGGAACAACCTCAACCTTTATTATGACGAAAATAAAGAACATAGAGTTGTTCAAAAATGACAAATCACTGTTTTAAAGTGGAAATATTGGAGACTGGAAAATGGCAAATCTGGTTTATAGAATCCCCTCCCAGTCAGGTCAGAGCTTTACCCCTGTTTATTAAAAATGTCCTCGCACTAACTGAAGGCTCGAAAATAATGATGGAGAACTTCATTAGTGGCTTCTATAGAACATAAGTCTATTAAAGTCCTTCTGATTTACTTTTCGCTTTTATCTGTGGAATAATAGATATTTTTTGCTTCAGTCCCAGCTCCAAGCTTCTTAACATTAAAGATAGATCATTCTGTGTGTGTGTGTGTGTGTGTGTGTGTGTGTGTGTGTGTGTGTGTGTGTGTGTGTGTTCCTGTCTTGGCATCACAGTGAGAACCATTTTCCCGATTTCACCATCAAATTGAGGACCGTTTGTACCAAAGTGAGGACATTTTGCTGGTCCTCACGACCTATTTTGCTAACGGTTAGGTTTAGGACTAAAGTGTGAATTGACTTTAGGTTAAGGTTAGGGTTAGGCATGCACTGGTAATGGTTAGGTTTAGGGTTATTGTCAGGGTTAGGGCATAGAAAGGGTTGAAAAGGACTGAAAATCAATGGAAGTCAATGGGAGTCAACACATGGTCCTCACTACATATAGCAAAACAAGAGTGTGTGTGTGTGTGTGTGTGTGTGTGTGTGTGTGTGTGTGTGTGTGTGTGTGAGCCTCTCAGATGTGTGTGTGCATCTGTATGTTTTGTATGTTTACACATGGCCCCTGCTGCTTTCCTTCTTGATCATTTCTGTCATTCGGAATAAAAGGCTTTCCTGTTGGGAAAAGCGTATGTGAAGGTTTCACAATGAGCAAACGGCTTTGGAAAAAAGTCTAAAAGTCTATCTTGAAAAACCATCTATGATTTTTTTTTTTTTTGCCATGCTGTAGACCTGATTAAAATGGCAAAGAAAAATGAAAATAATCAAACCAATCAGCGAGCATTGTGATTTTTGTTCAACCAGACCTCTTATTGGAGAGCTCTGACAATAAGGGTGAGCGCTGCTGCCAGTATACGAGGAAAGAGAAATAAAACGGCCATCTGTGCAACCCTTGCCTTAACTGGCCACCTCCCGCTCTGTCACTGTAATTGGCCTAGTAACCATAACGACGCCTACTCCCCTGGGGTGCGGGCGCGTGGACCTGGGACATCTCATCTAGACAGATTGCCTGGCAGAAAGAGGAAGCGGCAGGCAGACTACAGGCAGGCACAGATAAGGCTACGTTTGCAATGCAAATGACTGAGGTTGTGAATGCTCCAAGCTGGTGCTGTTATAGCATCCAGAGATAAAGAAACCAGATTCCAGCTCCGACGCAGACCTACGGGTGCGATAGGACGCCTATTGAATTCCTGCCGCCCTCCTGAGACCTCTTTTTTTTCCCTTCATAATGTAGCGGCACAACAATAGATTCAGCAAACGAATAAACAGATGCTTCCTTGTTATTTAGTGATTGTTTGGGTGAAATAATGAAAGCAGTTAGTTTATAACCTTGTAGTACACCTGAACCAGAAAATCACCAGAAAATGTCTTATTTCCAGTTCAAACAAAATCTATTTGTGTGTTTCTGGTGTGCTCACACACACATTATATTAGCTCACCAGCATCATGATTTATTCACATATTACCAGCTTGAATGCTGAGAAAATGACTGATTCCTTAGTTTGCTGTTATGGCCTTAATGACTATTTTTACGCTGTAATAACAGAGGAACAAGTCTCTGCACACCTTCAATGTAGCCTCAAATGGTGTTTTTTTTGGACGCAGGTGCTTTACCCTTTGAAGATTTATTTTTCTGTGATCCAGCCTTTGTTAAAAGCATGATGATGATAATTTAGCGTGATGTTTGAACATGTGGTGTCTGGTTTTACCAAAGGATCACTTCACTCAGAATCTCTAATCTTGACTTCTGATTATTGGCCTTTCCCATGTCAGAATAAAACATCAGATGTAGCCAGAGCTGCTGGAAGTGTGAACCGATGCTGAATCATTACAGGCTTCTATAAGCAGGGAGTGTTTATGAAGCAGATGTGTATCACCGAGCTCCTGCCAATTATCTGATTCTCATATTTTTATGTTTGGGGATCAGCCTTTCAGTCAGTGCTTCTAATGAGCCTCATGAGTGTTATTAGTGCATGGCGTGTAGAACACTGAGTGCACTAATACATGTGTGCAATTATTGTATGTGTCTGCTATCTCCTCTGATGTCTTTCTTTTTTTCTGATGGAAAGAAACACAGCCCCCACCTGCTGCAGCTTCCTGGTTGTTTTTAGAGCTTCATGCCTTTCAGTCTTATGAGTAGTTGCTACTTCAGGCAAGAGCATTTCTTTTGCAGCCTTTTTCTTTGACCTCTGCTGTCTTGTCATTTGCGTTTCTTGCCACTGGCACGCACAGCTCTGCCTGTGTGTAAGGGGCTTTCAGTGCTGGTGGAACCCCTGTGAGGATCTCATGTCCTGCTCCTTTTCTCCAGATGGGTTCTAGTACAAGCATCAGCATGACTACAGCACTGGGAGATGCAGAATGGCTGACTGCAAGGTGTGCACCGCTTGAATTGAAAATAGGGTAGGAGTGTATGTGTGTTCAGTCTGTGAAATTGCCCAGGCCTGTGTGTGAATAATAGCCCAACGGCTCTGTGCTTTGCCGAGAATCGGTGGCTCTGTGCCAGGAAACATCTCTGCCTCCCTGGTTAGCATTTCTCTCACCTCCTTATTCTCCTCTTATGCTCATGATGTTTAGCGTTGCAACTCTTTACAGTCATCTCACTGTAAAATATTTCCATTTTCTCCTCCTACTCTTGTAGAGTTCTTTTTGTGCTACGGCAGTGTTTTTCAGTGATTTCTAGTTTGCTGGTGCTGACTGTAAAGGTTTACTCAAATATCAAGAATTAGATCAGCTATGAACGGATTTATATCACGAAGAAAGTTAATCTGTCTTTCATTTCCTCTCTACTCCCCTGATGAAGTAAATGATTAGCTGCTATGTTACTCATCACAAATGTCCTGGGTGTAAGACAGGTGACGATCCAGTTGGAAAGTCCAAAATCCAATCTTTTTCCAGTCACTGAACCCACCTTACATAAACATTAACTAGCTGCAGTAACTGAAACAAATGCCGTTTTGTATTTACTTGTTTATTGGTTGTATAATGTTTTCTTATATATGTTGTATATTGTGTAATATCTTTTATTTTACCTGGGAATCACTTGCAACTGAGGTTATTTTATTGTGTTCTATGAATAAATATACCATTTATCGTCAATAAAAGGTATATATGTTTAGTATTAGTGTGGCGTTTAACAATGAAATCATAGGAAGTGCCTAGATGTAACAAGCTATTTATAAAGAAGCTGTATGTTCTACTGTATTCATTTGGGCTGCTAGAGAGACCATGGCTTTCAGCAGATAACAGAGGTTTGAACAGAGTACAACAAAGTTGCTCTGTTTTATGTTTATGTTTAACCTGTCATGGAATTGCTGGCAACATTTTGAAAACCTCAGTGTTAATGTAAGGATCTACATTGTCAAGAATTTACAAATGGAGACTTCCTTGAAAAAAAAAAAAAGTTGTTTCTTATATTTTCATGCTCTTGTTCTTTTGAATCCCAGACAAATAAATTACCAGGTCTGTTTAGTATAGAGTAGAGGGTCATCGTCTTGAAGCCACAGGCTTGTAAGTAGGGCTGGGTAAGAATCAAACATTTTCGATATTGGTACCAATACCAATACCTTCAGTTCGATAACGGTTCTTGAACGATACTTTTTTCGATACCAGTTTTATATTATCAATTCTAACAAAAAGAAAATTACATTACATCTTAAAGTACAAATCTTGAGTTTTATTTTTAACTCAGATTTTTCCATTCCAGGTATTTTTCTTACATAACAAAATTATTTTCAGTGCAAAAGAACTGTTGCAAACAAGTGACAAGTCTAGTGTCTAATGCTCACTGTTACATACTGAGGACCTTTAACTTAGCAGTTTTTCTTCAGAAAACTTAACATATCTGCTTTCTCAGGAGACAAACAAACCCGCTCCCGGCTGATGGTGTCTCGGGCAGTAGAAAATGTACGCTCTGAGGGTGTGGATGATGCTTGCACACAGAGATACCTGGTTGCCAAGTTTGATAGCATTGGCATAGTGTCCCTCACATTCCACCACCAGGTCACTGGATTCACAGAGGTTAGGGTAGATGGTAGACCTCTGTACCGCTGGATCTCTTCTTGAATCTTCTCCGTGGTGCTAAAACTGTTCTCTTGTCTTATTTCAACTACCATGTCCTCATCAGCAAATAGTTCCTCAAGGGCAGAGAGCTTTGGCTTTTTCTGGAAACAAAAAGAAGAATAAAAGAATAGATGCCAACAATTTAATTTTGTTATGGAAAATGAAATAGTGGGGAAAGAGGATGCTTTGTATCCTTTTATTTTACCAGTGTTGTCACTGCAGCTCCACAGTCTTCGTCAGAAGAGTTGTCATCATGGTCACCAGCTGTCCCTTCAAGCTCCTGCTTCATCTGCTGGGCCTAGAACATTACAACTTTATTCAATATTCAATGGATTATAATGGGAGTCATATAAACAGAGCTACATTTGAACAGGAATAAATATTATCAATGACAATAAACACACACCTGTTGTGAGGTTCTCCTTATGAGCTCCTTTTCTATTCTGGTCCACACTTCATCGCGTACTTTCATCTTGAATCTTGGGTCTAAGGCTATGCTCTCGTCCAAGAACTGCCTGATTCTTTCATCCTGCAAGACAAAAGCATAATATAGTAGTCATGTTGTCTCTGAGTATACCTAATGAAAACAACAAACAATTATGCAACATACTTGGTAACTTTTTGAGAGATCACCCCATATCTTGTCCTTGATAGCCTGTGTAAAGGAGGAGTCCTCATCAGGAACTGTGAAGTGATGCTGAGGCTTCCCCAAAATGGGCAGAATCTGGCCCAAAGGTGGACTCCTTTCAGCAGAGATGCAGATGGTTGAAGTATAGAGTATCTTCATAACTCTGACAAACTGTTCTTGTTTTCTAAAATCATCATCAGAAAGTCTCTCCAGTCTGAAGAAAATATACACATTGTTGTATTAGTTAGACCACATCCCAGCACATTAGTTTACTTTGATAAAAGTATAAGGTAATCCCGCAGTCTATCCTCATCCACAATACCTGTCCTTCTCCATTGATTTTTAACCGAGGGTCGATGGAGGCTGCCTGGATAGTACGAAAGTACTCCAGAAATTGCTCCAACATCAGGAACAGGCTGTTCCACCTGTTCTTCACATCTGAAATGACTGCATGTTTTGGAAGACCTAGAGAAACACGGTGTGTGTGTGTGGTTTACAAACAGGTTGTGTATTTGCTGTAATAGTTCAATGATTGATTTAGCCATATAATTTTGCACTAAGTTTAGTCTACTTTGATTTCTACTAACCGAGAAGACGCTGCTTCTCTTTAAGGATAGGTTTAGCCAAGCTGCACCGCTTTAACCACACCACTGTAGCTCGGATTCTTCCGGCCCACTTTGAGATGGCCGGTATAGTGTACAGCTTTTGAGCAGCAATGTTTAGAGAATGAGCAAAACAGGCAATCTTTCTAATGTTAATTTTTATTTATTTATATTAGCTGCATTGCTAGACTATCCACTATCTCTTTGGCTATTACATTCCCTGTCTGTGATGTGTAGACTTCCCTGGTATGCAGGATTTTCTCCTTCAGGTACCTCTCTCACAAAGTGGACTGAAACAGTCAAGGAATACAGGTCCTTCTCAAAATATTAGCATATTGTGATAAAGTTAATTATTTTCCATAATGTCATGATGAAAATTTAACATTCATATATTTTAGATTCATTGCACACTAACTGAAATATTTCAGGTCTTTTATTGTCTTAATATGGATGATTTTGGCATACAGCTCATGAAAACCCAAAATTCCTATCTCACAAAATTAGCATATTTCATCCGACCAATAAAAGAAAAGTGTTTTTAATACAAAAAACGTCAACCTTCAAATAATCGTGTACAGTTATGCACTCAATACTTGGTCGGGAATCCTTTGGCAGAAATGACTGCTTCAATGCGGTGTGGCATGGAGGCAATCAGCCTGTGGCACTGCTGAGGTCTTATGGAGGCCCAGGATGCTTCGATAGCGGCCTTTAGCTCATCCAGAGTGTTGGGTCTTGAGTCTCTTAACGTTCTTTTCACAATATCCCACAGATTCTCTATGGGGTTCAGGTCAGGAGAGTTGGCAGGCCAATTGAGCACAGTGATACCATGGTCAGTAAACCATTTACCAGTGGTTTTGGCACTGTGAGCAGGTGCCAGGTCGTGCTGAAAAATGAAATCTTCATCTCCATAAAGCTTTTCAGCAGATGGAAGCATGAAGTGTTCCAAAATCTCCTGATAGCTAGCTGCATTGACCCTGCCCTTGATAAAACACAGTGGACCAACACCAGCAGCTGACACGGCACCCCAGACCATCACTGACTGTGGGTACTTGACACTGGACTTCTGGCATTTTGGCATTTCCTTCTCCCCAGTCTTCCTCCAGACTCTGGTACCTTGATTTCCGAATGACATGCAGAATTTGCTTTCATCCGAAAAAAGTACTTTGGACCACTGAGCAACAGTCCAGTGCTGCTTCTCTGTAGCCCAGGTCAGGCGCTTCTGCCACTGTTTCTGGTTCAAAAGTGGCTTGACCTGGGGAATGCGGCACCTGTAGCCCATTTCCTGCACACGCCTGTGCACGGTGGCTCTGGATGTTTCAACTCCAGACTCAGTCCACTGCTTCCGCAGGTCCCCCAAGGTCTGGAATCGGCCCTTCTCCACAATTTTCCTCAGGGTCCGGTGACCTCTTCTCGTTGTGCAGCGTTTTCTGCCACACGTTTTCCTTCCCACAGACTTCCCACTGAGGTGCCTTGATACAGCACTCTGGGAACAGCCTGTTCGTTCAGAAATTTCTTTCTGTGTCTTACCCTCTTGCTTGAGGGTGTCAATAGTGGCCTTCTGGACAGCAGTCAGGTCGGCAGTCTTATGCATGATTGGGGTTTTGAGTGATGAACCAGGCTGTGAGTTTTAAAGGCCTCAGGAATCTTTTGCAGGTGTTTAGAGTTAACTCGTTGATTCAGATGATTAGGTTCATAGCTCGTTTAGAGACCCTTTTAATGATATGCTAATTTTGTGAGATAGGAATTTTGGGTTTTCATGAGCTGTATGCCAAAATCATCCATATTAAGACAATAAAAGACCTGAAATATTTCAGTTAGTGTGCAATGAATCTAAAATATATGAATGTTAAATTTTCATCATGACATTATGGAAAATAATGAACTTTATCACAATATGCTAATATTTTGAGAAGGACCTGTAGTCTTGTGCCACACTGGTCCACCCATCTGCGGTCACAGCCACATCTCTGACATCTTTCAATTCTCTCTTGGGTGTCAAAACTTTGTAGTTGCACTGCAAAGTGGGCTACCCTTGTCACAAGTAAAACTGACTCTGTATCGTTCTTACCTCTGAGTTGACTGAATAATACCTAACGGTACCACAAAAGAATCGAAGTTTGGCACCCTCCCCTACTTGTAAGATGCATTTTCACCCCATACCTCTAGAGACATGGCCAGCTAAATGTGGAATTAACTCACAACTCGGGGCAGTTTGTGTTGAACTTGCTGGATGTGCAGTGGTTGGTGAATTTAGACCAATGGGAAGACGAAGACAAAGAGCAGGACTATTTATCATCACAAACTATGACTCCACGTGAGCTGAGATTCACAAGGCAGGCGATTGAATTCAGTGTGTGTGTGTTTCCTGTTGTGTGTCTCCTGCTCCTACTCTCTTCCTCTGCAGTTGCATACAATGAGAACCCTACCACTGATGAGGTCGCTGAATCACTGCTTTGGCATCCAGAGTCGACCCCGGCTCTCCAGCCATCTGTGTATGAGTAACAGAACCGGTCGACACCACACAGTGTTATTGTTCAGCATTCGCTACAGACTCTTACAGTCCAAGAATGCTGCTGAGGAGACTGAGAATCTCAGTTCAGCATCAGCCCACTCTCTGGTTTACAGATGTGGCCAAAACGTTCATTTATTACATCAGTACATGTCTAGGGCTGTGAAACCTCAAAGTCTTAGTCATCCATGGTAATTTAGGTGATTACATAGAAGTCAGCTGAAAACCTACACTTCTCTGTTTACAAATTTCACTCTACATTGCATCATAGTTGCTATAACTGGGTTTTAGGTGTTTTCAAACAGATTTTCTCATGTTAACCCAATCTAGAGTCTGCAGTGTTTCATGACCTCGCTGCTTCCCTCACTCCTACAAATACACTAATCTTAGCCAGGAGCACTGTAGCCAAAAATAAGAAGATAGATGCCTCTGAGAACAGATGTATTGATCTGTTTTTCACTTGCGAGACCCCGATCCCCCTTCCTTGTTGTGTGTTTGCCTCACAGGTCAGGTGAATCATAAGCAGAAAGCTTTTGTGTTTGGAAAAACAAGCAGTGAACGATGTGGTCTGTGTCTATTCTGCGATACATTCCTTTTCCATGGAAGGTGTGGGACATAAACTCAAAGCAATACTTTTTGAACAAAACTGCTGCAGTGTTTGTTTTGAAGTTTAACTCTGTAAAACTAATCGTCGCATTAAGTAGGCTTCATGTAATCTAAAAGCACAAGAATAGCAACACTCCTCCTCCTTCTGATGGTCTGTATCAGTTCACCCACGCAGAAATCTGTTCTGTTTCACTTGGACACACAGATCCTCATTTCTGTTGTGGGGAATAGTTTGAGGAAGTCCTAAAGTCATGATTCTAAAAGGGTGAGAAAATTAAAACAAAACAAGATCAGAGTTCACTGGTCTCATAGATTGTATCCTCAGTCACATGAAGTTTAAGACCTAATGGTTCTGCACTTTGGTCGAATTGTAAATTGAGTGGACTGCTCACTGGGAAATTACAGACTTGGCCACATGCGTCTAAAATATAACCTCCCTCAAATGTTGCCTAAACTCAAGCACGTGTGGAGAACAGAGATTAAAGTCAATGGGTCAGTGGGGTTTTGGCAGGGGGGCTCTGTTTGAGTGATAGCCCTCTTTAGATTGGACTGATTGACCCCTCAGATGCCATGCCTGCTTTCAGATTATAATGATGAGATTCCCCTGATTTGTGATTGGTTATCCTTTGTATTTAATAGCATTTTAATCAAAAACAGCCTCCTGCTGATTAATGATATGATTTCTTTGGCGGGGAACAGTTGGAAAAGACATTTAGGAGACAGAGCATTAATTGTCTATTGACCTACCCTGGTTCTCCATAGAACACCTGTTTTATAAATAAAGTTATATATTTATTGACCAACCACCATCACATAGGTAGAGAAGACATTTTCTGCTGACCAATAATGACGAGCTAAAAATTCCAATCAGCGGACGCACCGTAAACACTGAAGAGTGTTGGTGCTATGACACAGCAGACTTAAGGTTAGCTGTTTGTTTTTAGAGCCAGTGAAGCCAGTGATGATAAATAATTCATAAGAAGCACTAAAGCTGTAAGAAGTTATTTAAAAGGAAACTATATTCAACTCGTCAAGATATTTCTGCGGTCCATTGTGGCTGCAAGAAAGATCAAGGCTTTCGCAGATAACATAAAGTCTAAGCATGGTACAATAAACATCATCTCCTTTATCCTTTTGAGCTTTCAGCTTATGTATGTATGTATGTATGTATGCAGGAATGTGAACCATCAGTTAGTCATATTGCGTAAAACTTTATTTATAATTTCCTGTAACCCTCTGAACTAGTTTTACCAATGCACGGATTTGTCCAAGTCCTTTAAGTCGGCAAGTTTGACAAATACAAATAAAACAGTTGTTTTTTTTCTCACTGCCTTAGAAGGAATGCCTGGGATTAATGCAATGCAGCAGTCTGTCACGTGCAGTGAACTGGGTTAGCTTGTCACACAGAGAGGCAAATAAGGTCATATTCAGACACCATGCATGCACACCCGCTATGAGGAGAGATTTAAAAAATAGAATATTTCCACCCAAACACCGATGGTTATGGGATTGAAAATGAAATTTGTTATCAGAGGGGTGATTAGTTTGAGAAAGGAGTGTGTGGCCTAATCTAGTTTCTGCTGTAATGAAGGTCTGTCTCTTTCAGTGGTGTGTTGTTTCTGCCTTGCAGGCTATTGATACGTTAAGGTAACATCAATAGTACAAAATAAATTATTTTACGTGTCAAACTCAAATTGAACAATGGTCCATTGCCTTTTACTTGAGGCATATGATCTGAGGTATTAAAGAGAATTAGAAAACAGTCTTCTCATGATCACTTAGACACTAGTCTGTTTGCTCTACTTTTCCTGTCTCCTTTTTCCATCTGTGGAGTCACTGCAGAGCACGTGCAGGAGAGGCCAGCATCCTGCAGCCAAAGGAAGGGGGTGGGAGGGTATTTGCTGGGTAAGGCACTCTGATGCAGCCCAGATGGACCCCAACTGATAATCTTCACAGAGCGACTGGAGTGTTTTGGTAGATTTTGCTCCACAGTCCTCAAGTGAACCACTAACGAAGAGATCAGTGTCAATTTAAACTGGCTGAAGCACAAGTAAATGTTTCTTCCATCAACTCCTGATCCTTATATTCCAATATGGCTTTAAAGTTTCTAAGCAGTTGCTCTTTTCCTCCTTTTCTGCACATTTAGGCCTTTGGACAAGCTAATACCAACCACAGGAAGGTGGCAGCAGATGGGGAAAGCCGGGAGGAGTCTCTAATCCAGGAGTCGGCCTGTAAGGAGGCCTACTACGAGCAGAGGGTCCTTGAGCTGCAGAACGAGCTGAGGCAAACGCGCAACATCCTGACCAATACCCAGTCTGAGAATGAACGCCTTATTGCCATCTCCCAGGAGATGAAAGAGGTAAGGAGGAGTGATACAAAGTCCATGTCATACAGCTCATCTTGTCGTTGCTTTAAAGGATAATACATTATTTATGTTTAAAATACTGGATTATGGCACAACATATTTAAACTGATTAAAAGAAGACTAGGAACATCATTGAGCTCTGTGCTTCAGTGCATTTTCACTCTTGTTAATACTTGGAAAATCAACTCACTCCACATCTATGGCACCTTACTGGTAAATATGTAAATAAACTCTAAGAATAAAATCATGTTTCAGTGCAGAAGCATAATCTCTAACAAAACAAATAGAAAAATCAAAGCTTTAATATGAGCATATTTATTCAATGGAGGGAAACAAATTCCTATGCTGAAATCATTTTCAGCAGATTTAAAGCTGTAGCACTTAGTCAGTCAGTCATTTTCTACGGCTTATTCCATAGTGGGTCGCGGGGAAGCTAGTGCCTATCTCCAGCAGTCTATGGGCGAGAGGCGGGGTACACCCTGGACAGGTTGCCAGTCCATCGCAGGGCAACACACAAACAACCATGCACACATTCATTCATACACCTAAGGGCAATTTTAGAGAGACCAATCAACCTAACACTTATTGACTCAAATACCTTTCATATAAAATAAATCTAACTGAAGCATTTTTATTTGTATTTTACCCTTTTTAATTTGATCAGAGGGGTCAGGGGCTTCCAATAAGCAATTTTGACTTTCTGTTTCCCGCGGGGTATAGATATGAGAGACTGAGGTCTATTTCTTTTGACCACTCTTCAAAATGGGAAAGATAAACATGCTATTTATGTAGGGCACTAAGGCAGATGTGTGTTTCTCTCCATAAGCTGGGAAACAACTACAAGGTTCAGACAATTTTGCCCACAAATGCAGTCAGAGAAAGAGGAAAAAATTAAATCAACAGGGAATGTGACTGATAAGGCAGGGGAGGGTTGAAGTTCATCTTGTCAGCACGCACATGCAGAGGATTGGAAGAGAGGTAGATTAAAGTCTCTAAAGCTCACTGTTGGAGAACCACAGCAAAGAGTGACATATTCTCGATCACTGCATCTCCATAGCAACAATTTACTTCAGTGTTTTTGTACACATCCTTACTAGGAGAGCCAATTTTAGTGGATGTTGCTGTATGTTTGCATGTTGCTAAGAAGCTGTGTTAATGCTTCTTATAGCAAGCTGAAAAGACTGATTTGATGTAAACATTTTACAGCTGAGTCTTGATAGAGAGCCTACATAGTGCACGTATATAAAGGTGTTATCTGTCCTGGGCTTTATTGTTTTTAGGGCATGATGGCAGAGATAAAGTGTCATCTACGTTTGACATGTTCTGACAACATTAATTACATCCTAATGATTGTGGAAACACCTCAGCTTTGAGTTTGATGTGATTTACTCCACCCTTATTGTCAGTTAAGGTGTGGCTAAAACACAGTAGAAAGTAGCTTGACTATGGGAAATCTGTCTATATTACCGAAAGATTGCAGGATCCTTCACGAATAATCGACCAATTATCTTAATTTAGTTCAAATCATGCCAAGAAAGTGGTGCTCAACCTGTTGCCACTGCTGTTTCTTCTGAGAGGTGCGTTATTATTAATTAGCTCCGCCGCAGAAAAAACAAACCCGCCAATGTTTGTCTGAGGCTCGATCACATCATTTTTGTTAAGCTCAGCACACATTCCTGCAAGTTTATCCTAATATAATGCAGAAAGCCAATATTGTCGCCCCACTTTGGACAAAGCCTGACCTCTTCACTGCTGCTATTTACATACACTCACAGCTAATTGACCTCGTTGGAAGAGACAACAGCTGAGCTCAGGGCGTGGGACCCTGTCTTTGCCAGGGGTTGTGTGGTGGATGTGCAGCAGAGTCTGTGTATGATTCCAAAAGTGATGATGACAATGTTTTAGCAAGAGAGCATCACAGTCAGACGTTATATCAGCAGGTGTGTAGAAACCTGTTTAACACAGTTGAGACGAGGACATGAAAGGATGTAATGAGATGAGCAGAAAGGCAGGTGGAGGCTTTTAGGTGTGATTGGTTTCTTTGATGATGAGGTCCATGATGGCCAAGTCGAAATTTAAATAATATTGAAGGGATTTTGATTAACAGACTGGATGAGGAGATGAGCTTTATTGGAAAAAAGTGAACAGACTGCCCCTGGTGCTTTTTTTGTTTGAGCTTTCATCTTCTTTCATTCTAATAACACCTTAACGTATCTGCTTTCATGGCTCTGGTGTGGCATTGCTCTAAATTTTGCTTCTGACTTTGTGCTCTTCTGAAAGGAGAGCTGCACCAATCAAAATTTTCCGGCCAACTTCTAGTTTTTTAACCTGCCTATATGAATTTTAGCCAAATCAGAGAAAGCAGTTGCTGTAAAACAGGATTTTACAAATTTACTACAGAGTTTACGTTTTAGGCAATCTTTATCTACTTGTATTAGATACTAGCGTGGTTAGCTTGTCCAGTATTAAAGCAGTCTTAGTGTGTAATCCCTAGAAAATGTTACATTAATAGTGAGATTTTCAAAGATCTGCCATGAAAGACAGAGGTTGAACATTCAAAAAGATAAAATAGAACAAACTTTCTATATTTCATTCAGCCTTCCTGTTATCTTGCTCTCTCCCTTTCTCACAGTCTGAATGAAGCACAGACAGTTTAAGACTTTAATGAGACTGTAAATAGCTAATTTTGAGTTTTTCTCTTTTGGTCTGTGTCCACACTAAAGAGTGTTGTTGCAATATCCTGATGGAGTTTAGGTATGGTGCATTTACTGACAGGAAAATAATCAGACATTTTTGTTTTTACTTGTTGGCCAATTGTCACAAATGTAAGAATCAGAAAATCGACCGATTCGGACCACCATCGGATTTCTCTATGCAATAGCTTGCCAGGAATTGTTTCCTATTTTCTTTCAGATTTAATTATTGTACTGTAAGATTGTTGAACCCAGCTGTTCATGCACAGCAGATTTAGCTGAGTGCTCTGTTTTTAAGGTCAAGTCCTTAATATGGGAATTGATCAATTCTAGAAAAAAATCCTCCTCATTAGTTCAAAGACAGATGCAGGACTGACTGCTGTTTTCTGAGTCACTATTTGAAACAGATGTCTGCGGTGCTTCTGACTGAGATTAGGAAAAGATTTAAAAAAGGCATGTCCCTGCCAGCGACTTAAGTTCTGAAAAGCTCCAAATACAGCAATAATTAGGTCAGCTGCTGCTCTTCTATGCTGGTGGAAGTTAGTAATAATGGAAGCCAGATGTACCCCAACCAAACCGATGTTTTGATCCACTGTGTAAAACTTGCCTGCAGCCAAGCATCTACTCAAACATTGGTTCTTTCAACAGTTACATTGTAGCTGTTCAATTCATGGTTTTTATTACTAATACTTTCATGGTGGATTTTAAATGCAAAGCAGGCCTGATCTGCTTCAATTCTGGGTCGCTCACTGGTGTCTTTCTGGCAAGTGCCATTCCCTTTATGACCACCCGCTTCATTGCAAAGGACCCCAGTCTGCTCTAATTAGTCGGATAACGGGTTCTGAAGTGTAAATTACCTCATGTATTCGAGATAACGACACCCCTCCAATGCCACTTTACTGTGTGCTAGGAGTGTGTTGCGGCGGGCAAATGGAGAAAGCCCGGGCACTGAGGCGGGCATTGTGACAACACTGGCAGGACTGAAAGAAGCCTTTGTCTGTGGGATTTCAAATTAGCCTAGAATTGATGCTAGAAGAGAAGGGAGGGCACTAAGACACACTGGGATTGGTACAAAAGAAAAAGAAGGAAGCCTAAAATCCATTTGAGAAGGAGCAAGGCTTAATGGGCGCAAATTCATTGCCAATGGCAGATTATTCTGCTTTTCTAAGAAAGCATGGGTAATCATGTAGAGTCAGAAGGTGGACTGAATTACTCAATTATAAGTTTAACATGGAATGCAACTGACAGTCTGCAACTGTAGCTTCTTTCTTGATTTGAGAGGACATATCTGCAAAGTTCTTCCAGTCTAGAAAATTATGGATTTTAGTTGAGTGTCTTCATTGCATCATTATATTTCAAAAATGCATGTAAAAGCCTCCGAAGCAATGTCAATTTGATGGTTTTGTTCCCAAATCAGTTGTTTAAAAGCATAATTTCACATATCTGGAAGCTCTATTTAACATGATTTTGTCACAACCAAAGCATCTCATCTGGTTACATGTTTCCCATTTAAACCGGCCAGGCAATCTCATGCCAAGCACTTCAATGGTGGCACAAAGCACAGATAAGACATTTTCCACTGTTACGGCTCAGTGTATAGGATTATATCCAGACAAAAAGCCAGTAACATTGTGAGGAGGTGCTCTCTTACAGGCATGACTTCATTAAATCCAGTCTCATGTATTGTAGGGAAAGTGCCGCCAGTGATGCCCTCCATTATCTTCACAGAATAGGAATCCCCACTGGATGAGTGTCAGGAAATTATCATGCAAAGCCATAGACTACATGTTCTAAATGTTAAGAAATCTGCTGTTAGCTCTCAAATATTTACGTTTCTCAGCTGATTTTGAACAGTTTGTAATTTATTTTTTCTAATTCTTGAAGAGTGTGAATGTGGAAGGACTATATATTGATGGAATGATTCTACAAGGGTGGAACAAGCGAGGAGGTAAAGCTAATTACAAACAAGACCATTGTTTTTATTATACCCAGAAGAAATCTGAGTACTTGGCTTCATGTTTTCAGTTGTTAAATAGTGATACACCTAGGTTCAAGAGCAATTTCATTGGCACTACTGAAGCCTGCCCTTGTGTTCAAAGGTCTGACTTGAGTGGTGCAGAGATCCAAGGAAGGTTACTCTTTGTTCCCTGTTATTATCATCTACCGCCATGAGCCTAATGTAATAGGACTCCTAGTCCTGGAAGGCTCTGGGGTGTTGATGTCTGCTTCTTCATCATTTCACGTGACATTAATGCCAAGATGGATCGTCCACTTAGTGTTTTAGAGGAGGAGGAGGGTGCATGGAAAGATAAATTGAGAGAAGACTGAAGAACTGCTTCTTTACAGGAAAACCACAGAACAGCTGCTGAATCTGAGGGTTTGGGGGGGTGAGTGAAAAAGGACTTTTATTGATATGGATTGATCTATTTCAGAGGAGTTACTGCTACTCCGGGTGGCACATTTGATTCACCACCTGATCAAAACCCTCTAGATAATTTCTGGGTTACAGAACGTAAAAAAAAAAAAAGCATTACACCCCCCGAACTTGATCAGATTTTGTCACCTTGTAATTATGAGCAATGGATTTTATTGAGATTTTATGCAGTAGACCACATAATTAAAAAATGGAAGCAAAACAACTGATTATTTTTACATAAAAATAGTAAAATAAAAAAAGTGTGGCATACATAAACTACAACCCACGAGTTTAGAAGTGGGATCAAATTTCTTCTATAAAAAAGCTGTTTAATTGGCATACTATGAAACAAAGTAAACATAATATTATTATAGGATTACACTGTATAATTATCTGGTGTTTTGGATATTCTCCTTTGGACTTCTTTCTTTAAATTAACTCCCCCTGGCTTTGACAACAACATGACAAATATATGATATGCAAACTGTCATTTATTTTTTACTTATGCTAAAAAGGTTGAAATTTTGACCCTTTATTCTGCCCAAAACTAGCCTATTCTTATAGTTTTTTATTTTTTTATTCTTCAGCTAAATTGAGGAACATGGAGCCTTACAACGAAAGCCAAGTCTGTTAATGCTGTAAATATAACCCAAAATCCATATAACTCATTTGTTTTTAATAAAGGCGTTGTGAACAGAAGCATTTTGTTGTTTCCAATTATTTGGCCTGTAGTGTATGTAGCCAGCCGCCACATAAAAAAAATAATAAATCTCTTGCAAAACGGTTCAATCCTGCAAGAAAACTTGTAAAAGACCTGACACTGGGGCAGAGGTTTACCTTCCAACAGGAAAAAGAGCCCAAACATACAGGAAGGGTTTACATCAAAGTATATTTATGTATTAGAGAGGCCTAGTCAAAGTTGAAACCTATTTCTGTTCAGACTGCAGACTTGCAGCTGTAATTATGACAAAATATTGGTTCTGCAAAATATACCACTCGGAACGTGACAAACTGAAAAAGGTTAAGGGGTGAATACTTCAGAAAGGCATTAACTTCCTAGTCACACATGTATCTTATTGACTGCTATACGTGTGTTTCTGAAACACCTTTAGATTTCCATGGATCCTTATAATTGTTGCTAAACTGAGTTAATTTAACAACCCAAAGCCCACCCGCCAAGCCCCCCTGTCACTAAACCAGAGGGATTTTCTGCTCTGGATCAATGGGTACAAATAAATCAACAACACAAGCACTTCCATTAATGACTGTAAACGCGGTTTTTCCACTCTGATTCGCTCCCACCCAAATGACCTCAAATTCACTATTTCACTGAGTGCAGGAAATGCAAAGGTCACCTAGTAGGTTTTTATGTAGTCATGCAAAGGGCAAAGTATGACTAACCAATCATTTATAGGGTTCTCGTGAAGTTTATTTGATCTAATTCACAGCTTTCATATTATTTTGCCTTGTTCATGTTGCCGCTCTACATCTGTTATTCATGCCTGGTCTCTCCTGGAAGTGACTTGAGGTAGATTTAGCTTGCCGGACTTGGTATGAGTTCAAATGACTTTGAAAGGATTTTGAAGGACATGTTGGTTTATTCCTCATCCCTGGCTTCAATTTGTTGGAGAGAAATTCAGGAAAAAGTTTCCTATGCTTCTGCTTTTCAGATCTGATGGACAAAAGATTTAGCATGAGGGGAAAAAAGTGAGCTGTGATTGATGCATGGCTTTTCAAAGGACACGGATGATGAAGGCACTGTGGGGGGTTAGGGAAATTAGAGCAACAGTGATGGCAAAATGAGAAGATGGAGGCCAGTGAGAGAAGTGGAGAGATGCAGTAAAAATAAATACGGTAGCTGGTGTTCTCTGTCTCACTCTCTCTGTCATGGCATTTCAGGGCTGCAGCACTTTGAGAGGAAATCTGTTTGGAAGGAACTGACATGTACATTTTGCTTAAGTGCAAAGTGAAGAAGGTGGAGAGGGAAATTGAGGTCAAGAGACTTTATGAGAAAGCATGGAAGTAGGACAAAATATATTTATAACAAATATATATTTTTTCCGTCAGACTAAATAGTCTTGAGCCATGTGGGGGTCTGTCCATCACTTCTTCAAGAGGCAGACTAAGAGTGAGAGGCAATATGGAAAAAACATGGCCTTTAAGAAAGACTACAATAGATCACAACATTCCACCAGAAGTAGAGCTTATAATAACTTACTTACAAACATTTAAAACACTTTTAGGCAGGTTATGGTGAGATTATAGAGACGTCTGGACTTTGTCACTCAGTGCATAAAGACTGTTAGTGAATCGGTGAGATGTTTAAAAATGAAGTCAGAGGAAGCAGAAAGATGCAAATAGCTATTTAAAATTAAACGTAATTTTCTTGTACATGTAAAAAAATATTGAGAAGACAGTTCTTTTAGGCAGCGAAATGGTGTGAGCAGGATTTCAACAGATAACAGGAAGGCTGAGCAGAGTACACCAAATATTCTCTTTTTGATCCCTTTGAGCTCTCCGCGTATATTGTCTATGACATACATGCACAGGCTGCTCTCTCTGTAATGGTAGCTGTACTAATTGCTAACTCAAAATGCTAAAGATAGTTTAAGGTTTCTATTCTAAGTCCCTTTGTCCTTGTTTTAAGATATAAATAAGAAATCTTGTTTTTCATGACTTCTCAACGCAGAAGTGATAATGGTTCTTAGAGTAACCAGCCTAAATCTGCACCACCAGGTTAAAGCTTTAAAAAAGCTGAGATTGAAAATCAGACAAGACTGGCGATTGTAGAAATACAATTTTTGCAGTGTTCCAGCTTGTGTTAGTATTAACACCCAGTTCACTCGGAAGTGAGGCACGTTTGTGGCTGATAAAACAGCTGTCAAGGCCTCACCTGTGGTGGCAAAAGCGACAGCCGCCGGCCTCACTTAAGCCTGTGAGTGACTTCTTCCTAATGAGCTCTGCAGGAGGCACCAGATTGTCCTCAAGATAATTCCCAGTAACATTCCCCAGAGTGTCAATATGGTCATCACACAAATAAATGTTATTAACTCTTTATAATTTTGGCACCGAGTTTCCTGAGCTGTGTTTCCAGTGTGGGGCCCAAGGTGAAGGAGGATACAGAAGGTCGAAGGTTGCCACTCATGTGTGCATTTAAATCAGTTCGGAGTCGCATCTTAATCAGGTTTAGTGGCAGTCTTTTCATCTGGATTGAACTGCACTGACCCACCAGCTGAGACACATAACCCTCACCAGGAGGAGACCTGAGCAGCCAGCTGGTTCCGCTTTGTTCAGTTGAAAAAAAATAGGTTACTCTGGTGATGAGATTATCTTTACAGACCTAATGAATTTACTGTTTTATATTGTTTGAGACATTTAAGCTGCTGATGCTCTTAATGCTGCTTTTCCAACTTTGCATTGATGCTGGTCTCCCTCAGAAGTTATAGTAATAGGACTTTTTTATTTAATAATACACCAACATCGTTCATCAGACAAGTGCATCATTAAATAATGGCCTAACTCTGCTCTGCACTTGGTGCGTAATTATTAAGCAGTTAACGGAGCGTGCATTTAATTTTCAACTCTGGGGGACTCTTTCTATTTTCAGATGATGGATTGAAAATAACTCAGTGGCCTGTTCAAAACTTGGCATGTTGTTTTATAACGTAAACCTGCTTTAAACCTCTCCACAACTCTCTTTCTGCTGTGTCTGCTGTGTTTCTCTAATGTTCTCTAACAAACCTTTGAGGCCTTCAGAAAACAGCTTTATTTAAACTGAGATTAAATTACAAACAGGTGGACTCTATATACTAGTTGTGTGTCTTCTGTAACCAAATGGTTGCACTGGATTTAGTGTCGGGGTGTCAAAAGACAAGAGGCTAAACAGAAATGCACTTTTTAGATTGTTTGTAAAATAAAATGATAGCCATGTATCATAGTTCCTCAACTTCAAAATTATGTGCTACTTGTTGGTCTGTCACATAAAATCCTAATGAAATCTGGAAGTCTGGTTGTGTCATTGCGAAACGTAAAAAGCGTCAAGGGATGCGAATGGTTTTGGAAAGCCCTATATGTAATGATATTTAATCTCCAGGCAGATGTGCATCCAAGTAAAACCCCCTCAGGAGTGACTTTGTGCAGCCGAGAGGATGGATTTTGATGTGGCCACATAGTGATAGCATGAGAGGAAGGGGCTAAACGTGCAAAGGGATAAGGATGGTTAATTGTCTCTTCAGTAGTTGGTAATCTCTGTCAAATCTCCTACATGAGCGACCCCTCACACTGACACACATAGGCAAAATCCCAGGCATATGCTTTACTTCTTAGTGACACATATAAATATGTACGTATTCAGCACAACACAACTCAGCATTAAGTGCCACACATTAAAAACACAGATATGTGTGATGTTTTCACCCTTCCTGTAATTTACAATAAACTCCCTTGCCTCATTTGACTGAATATTCCTGACAAATTCCTTGCAGTGATCCCTATTTTTATTTATAACAATCAGTGAGGCTGCATTACTCCTCCCTTAGACAAGTGGTAAGGTTTCACATGGTTCAGTAGGGCAGATTGAAGCCTTATAGTGGACGGCCACATCTCTGACCTCTCTGTCCTTTATATTATTAATGAGATCTTTCCTCAGCTGCAAGAGGTATCAGACTGCACTTACAGCAGAAACAGAGTGGTGTTTGGTGATTGGACGAAACTGCAAGTTAACATGAAATATCATCTTGTTTCTCTGGCACACTTCTGGAACATTTCGGACAGTTTTTACACTATTTTCTTTTTTCTTCTGCAGCTTCCTCACTTGTGCCTATTACACCATACATACAAAGAATGAATCCTAATGAGACTCTCTTTTGGATAATTAGACCATTTCAGAGCTTACCACCCACTCACAGGAAACGTGTGTCCCTAGGAGACAGAGAAGCAGGCTTCAATCCCTTTAGTGCAGTTAGAAGTGTCAAGTGAGAGGGCTTTTGGCCCACTGCCCGGAAAGACACCTGGCACCTACCTCCCAAAACCTTCAAAACAGTTGCAGTGTGGCAGCTTTCATCAGTCAGCGAATCACCATCACTCACTAATTTAATCTTAAAAAGCTTCCTAGTGACCGCTTCTCTAACTCTGTTTTCCCTACAGACCAGTGAGATGGTGGAGCTCCAGAGGACTCAGCTACGTGACGACATCAAGGAGTACAAGTTCAGGGAGGGTCGTCTGCTGCAGGACTACACAGAGCTGGAGGAGGAGAACATCTCCCTGCAGAAGCAAGTCTCCATGCTCAAACAGAGTCAGGTGAGGAAAGCTGCATGTTGGCAGGTTTTAAGCACATAAAAGCATAAACTGGTGAGATAAATGGACTGGTAAATGGACTGAACTTAGATAGTGCTTTTCCAGTCATGCAGACCACTCAAAGCGCTTTACACTAGAGCAACATTCACCCAATCGCACTCACTAACGCTCACACCGATACGCAGATCGGTAGGCAACTTGAGCTTAAGTGCCTTGCACATCTACATATGGCAGGAGGAAGCTAGAATCGAACCCACAACCTTCTGATTGCAAGACGACTACTCTTCCCACTGAGCCACAGTCATTACGCTGCTCATAATAAGAGCTGTGCTCATTTAATCTACTTCTTATAACCTGCCTGTTTTCAGTAATAACATAAACAACAAACATTACCACTTAAAGATGATTCTTTCTCTTAATTTAATTCTCTGCTGAGTTTTACATGTTTTAAATCCATTATGAGAGGAATTTCAAAAATATACCACTGTAACTAAACACGTCTCTTTAAAACAATATTTATTTTCATTTAAGTTCACACTTATATTCAAAAGCTAATTGTTTTGAACCTTAAATATTATTTGAGCAACATCAAATTTTGTAAACTTAAGAGTATTTGGATAGGTTTTAAGCGGGACTACACTAGTCTTCTTTGCTAACAACCTTATTGTACTTTTTTGCCTAATAAAAAATAGATTTGTATATTCTTTTATATGCCATTCCCCATACTGATAAACAGTATGTAACACAAGTCCCTGTTGCCTGTAAAACTTTTACTAGAACCCTTTTTTCCTCCACTCAACTTTCCCTTAATATGCTGTGATGCAGCTTCTTTAGCAGTGATGTTTTTTGGCTTACCCTTCTTGTGGAGACTGTTTTCTGGACAACCGCTGAATCAACAGCCGTCCCCACAATATTGTAGGAAGTAATATAACATTTCTGTATTAAAACTCCTTTATTTATTGGTCTCATGTAATATTCAATATTTTGGTGAAACCAAATCTGGCATTTTCATTAGCTGTAAGCCATAATCATCAAAATAAACAGAAATAAATATTTCAAATATATGCTTAGTAAAATTATCATTAAAATTGAAATTTAGGGGGATTGTTTTGTAAAAACATGGTCTAAGGTGATAGAATTGTCTTGTAATGATGCATTTCGTTGTTTTTGAATCTTCCTCCTCAGTTAACCCAATGGCTGATTCTCTAAACTTCCAGAAATCCTGACTTTCATCTGCTCTGTCTAGGTGGAGTTTGAGGGTTTGAAGCACGAGATCCGTCGTCTAGAAGAAGACACTCAGTTCCTGAACAGCCAGCTGGAGGACGCCATCCGCCTGAAGGAGATCGCTGAACGTCAGTTGGGTGAGGCTCTGGAGACCATCAAGACCGAACGGGAGCTCAAGGCCTCCCTGAGGAAAGAGCTCTCCCACTACATGAACATCGGAGACACTCTGTATCATTGGTAACCAGAACACAAACAAGCTGCTGTCATACTTTAGGTAAAGCATTTAAGGCATCAAAAAACATAATTTCCCACATTTTTCCCTCCCCAGTCCTCTAAGCATTTCTCTGGACGGCCTCAAGTTCATCGATGATGCTGCCATTGAACCTAACAACGACGAGGCTCTGCTGGGATATGAGAACAGCTTCACCAAACTGGCCAACACCATCAATGAGGACAACCGCATCTCCACACCTGAGAAGGACGAGCTCCTCCGCCCGGTGCCCAGCCTGGTTGACGACCTGCTGAGTGAACTGAACATCTCAGAAATCCAGAAGCTCAAACAGCAGCTGATGCAGGTTGGTCTCAGTTCTGTTCTGGTCTCTGTGCTGTTCCTTCAACAGTGCAGTATTTTCCATCACTCTGCGATCAGGTCCTTTTCATATTACTTTTTCCTATCAGTTTAAGAGGAAAACATTTTAGTAAAATGCAAAACAGATGAAAATCATAAAAAAAATATCAAAATGGATCAACATTTTTTACTGATACTAAATATTATAAATAGAAATACACAGATAAATGGTCTGGTGAACAGAATTGGACCATTTTAAGCTTGTTTAACCCTGACCGAGAGGAAAATACACTATTCTGTGTAGCAGTTGTTACTGTTCTGCCATTTTGTATCAGTGAGGTGTTTAAAGTCAGAGGAAGCACAGAGTTATAAGATGCCATTTAAAAGTGAAAACTGTTTTCTTAGATATTTTTTGAGAATTTGGCTAGAAATGGCATCAACAGGTGAGAGCTTTACAAAAAAACAATTGGAGCCTAGAAATTGGCTAAAAATCCGGATCAGTCCATCTCTAACTACTAAAGGCAGAATTCAACTGTATTTAAAGGTGTGTTTCTCAGAGAAGAGTCTTGCTGTATCCTGACCCAGGCCGCCGCATTAATCTAAATCCCATTAGAGCAAAGTTAATCCAAAGAGACGCAGACACATACTCTCCAGGCTCCACTGGGCCCTCAGGGCAGCAGGTGGTGGCACCGGAGGTCCTGCCATCTGCTTGTTTATCACCACAAGATCACACATGTCTGGGTGTCATGGTCACAAGAAACTCACCCGAGTCTTTGGATAGCAATTGTTTTTCAGGCTACAATGTTTTTTGTTGTCTTTTGACTTCATCAGATATAGTAGTGGCTGCTGGGGAACATCTGTTTTAGTGTTTTACTGCAGTGGCAGTAAAACAGGTTTTTTTACTGCAGGTTTAGACAACTGTGGCCACATAACATAACATTTGTCACATATAGAGACCCCTTCAATAAATTAGAAATGTGGTGAAATGTTTTTTTAAAAGTTAAATTCACTAAATGAAACATATTATTTAGATTAACTACACACAGAGTGATGTTTTCAAGCCTTTATTGCTGTTAATTACAATGATTTTACACTTACAACTAATGAAAACACGACATTTAGGATTAAAATATTACATCAGAATATTACATATTTTTAAAAAGATACTTTTAACCTGGCAAACGAGCCTCATCAGAACACATATTCTAATTTTCTAATTCTTCGCTTTAATTTCAAAATCTTGGTTCTGACTTTTAAAGCTCTCCATGGTCAAGCTCCCCGATACATTAGAGCCCTGTTGTGTCCATATATCCATTCTCGAAGGCTAAGGTCATTGGATCAGAATCTTCTTAAGGTCCCTTACACCCGTTTTAAGACTAGAGGAGATCGTTCCTTCCAGGCCGTTGCGCCAAAGCTTTGGAACGATCTCCCGCTCTTGTTACGTTCTCTTGATTCTGTGGACGTTTTGAAGAGCCAACTTAAAACCTATCTCTTTTGCTAATCTTTTTAACAGTTCCAATGCGTTGGATGTAGTTATGCTACTATAGGCTTGTGACTATTATATTTACCACTACCCTCATAGTGATGGTTTTTATTACATTTTTTGTGCCTTTATTGTTTTATCTTAATGTATAATTGTGCACTTCTGTAAAGCACCTTGTGACCTTTAATGTCTGTGAAAGGTGCTATATAAATAAACCTTTACTTACTTTACTTACTTTACTTACTTTACTTAAGTTATTGAATATATCTATATTATGCAGTAATAAACGTCATGCACATAACTGTCTTACTTATTATGAGTGTAGTTTCTGAACTAGTTCAGTGCTGATTAAAACAGCTCTGTGCAAATGTGTAAGACGACCCATACTGGCTGACCTGAACTGCTGAGGTCACCCTGACCCTGATGCTGATATTGCTGGCACTCTGCCTCATATTTTGCGGTAACACCGTCCTGATGCTGCTGTGGCTTACCACATAGACAGTTAATCCTCTGACTTAATATTATCTGTCCTCATAAGCAGAAACCCCCTTTCACATCATCAGGGCATTAAAAAAAAACCTACATGATATGTCTCTGTGTTTCATCTCAGATGGAGCGAGAGAAGGTCAACCTGCTGTCCAATCTGCAAGACTCCCAGAAACAGCTGGAACAAGCCAATGGGGCTTTGTCAGAGCATCAGGAGAAGGTCAACCGCCTCACGGAGAACCTCAACGCTGTCCGTAAGCTCCAAGCCAGCAAGGAGCGTCAGTCTGCTTTGGACAACGAGAAAGAGCGGGACAGCCACGAAGATGGAGACTATTATGAAGTGGACATTAACGGACTGGAAATACTGGAGTGCAAGTACAAGGTAACTTAAACTACTCTGAAACAAATTTTAAAAAGTCAGTATTTTTTTATGCTCAGTCATCATCTTTGTCCTGCAGGTGGCTGTGTCTGAAGCAGGGGAGCTGAAGGAGGAACTGAAGACCCTAAAAGCAGAATACCAGGCCTGTCAGTCACGTTACGAGGAAGACCGCAGCCGTCTGAAGACTGATGTCAGGTCTCTGGGGGACAAACTGTCCAGTCTGGAGAGGACTACACATGCAGAGAGAGAAGAGAAGGCTAAGCTGGAGAAAGAGCTGCGCAAGGTGAGTGGTTGTTCCGCAGAACGATTTATATCCTTCCAAAGAGCCATAAATGAATTTATGTCTTTGTGCATGTTTTAGTTGAGCGACGTGGCAGGCGAGTCCCAGGGCAGTCTGAGTGTGGCCCAGGATGAGCTGGTGACATTCAGCGAAGAACTGGCCACCCTCTACAACCACGTCTGCATGTGCAACAACGAGACCCCCAACAGAGTGATGCTCGACTTCTACAAAGAGGGTAAAGGTGGTCGGAGCAGCCCGGAGGGCCGTGGTCGCCGTTCTCCTATCCTGCTCACCAAGGGTCTCTTCCCAGAGCACGGTAGGGCCGACCTCAGCGATGGATCTCCCTCACCCGTCTCCTCTCTACCTTCTCCTGTGTCCGACCACCGTCGCGAGCCCATGAACATCTACAATCTGGTGGCAATCATCAGAGACCAGATCAAGCACCTGCAGCTGGCCGTGGATCGCACCACGGAGCTGTCACGCCAGAGGGTGGCATCTCTCGAGCTCGGCACCGTGGCTGACAAGGACAAAGAGGCCTGCATGGAAGAGATACTAAAGCTGAAATCTCTGCTAAGCACCAAACGGGAGCAGATTGCTACTCTGCGGACTGTCCTGAAGGCCAACAAGCAGGTGGGTTGATCGGTTTTGCCTGCTCTTGTCAGTATTTGTTCAGGCTGCTTGAAGTTGCAATCAAAAGTCCCTGACAGAGAGAAACGGGGCAAGGGGGAGCTATTTCAGGTCTGATCAGCTGTTGCACCGAACAAGTTGCAGACAGGGACTATCACAAACACCAGCTGAGACAGCAGCCATATGGTGACAGCTGAACTGAGTATCAGTGTGTTCAGGAAAACAGAGCTGCTCTTTAAAATGCAAAGAATTCCAGCCATAATGTTGGGTGTGTTTGCAGTTGCTCTGGCAGCCCTTAAAGCTAAGTGTGGGGCTATTCACCGAGAGCAGATATAAAAACACTTTAGAAACTGGCATTTGACATTTATCTGCAAAAAACTAGTCCACTTTAGCGGAGGTGGACTCTTCAGGCCATTTTAGATTAAGTGGTCCGTTCACTTGTAGCCTTCCAGGCTATACACCTCTAACATGCATCTTTTAACCATGCCTAAAAAGCAAGAAATAATAAAGGCAACAAAGCCTTTCTGTTAAAGAAGCTATTTAAGATCAGTGTAGTCCATGTTCTGCAGTCAAATAGCAGAAAGACTTAACGGACTTGAACTACTGAATAGTTTTAGACTTGGCTACGGTATGACTTGCAGAGATGCACCGATCAGGTTTTTTTGGCCAATTTCTGATCGCTGTTCTTTGTAAAGCTTTGACCTACTGATGTCAATCTTAGCTCATTCTCATTTCTCTTTAAGAACCACAATACTATAACAACAGCCTTGCTTTGAGGACACATTGATTATTGAAATTAGGAGCAGAGCCGACATCACAACAACTTTATCAGACAGTAAAACTGTGTTTTACTAATACTAATAAACAAAAAGACAAGAATGATTCCTGAGATGATATGTTAAACCGTTTTTAGCACCTTATATTAGCAATTAGCATGATTATCCTTATTAACTGTAAACAGGAGTGTCTGTGTGTATTCTGTAAAGTAAAACCCTAACTCTGAGATTTCCCAAAGACCGCCAACATTTCCAAATCTAGAATGTTCCATAACAGAGAGGTAGAACGCGTTCAGGCTTCCTGGAATCTGCCTAAAGTCTTGTTGTCTTGCAGCTGAATAAATCAGACATGTCTCCACATGTAGAAAATAATTTCCTTTTAAATAGCTTCTTATATCTCTGTTTCCTGACACCTCGCCAGTACTGAAAACTACACCCATACTATTCCATACCTGTAGAAAAACCTAAACCACTGTGTTTATTTCTCCTTAAGTGTTTTCATGAATTATGGACAGAAATTCTTATTAAAATGCTCAAATCCCACATATAATTTAATGAAATTATATATTATCATCTAAAACCTTTTTGTTACACTGTATTCCCATTAATGTTGGTTCCAGTCATGGTTTGGTTAAGTTTACTCTTATAAGGTTCTCGGTGCATCTCTACTTGTTAGGACAGAAAAGATATCTCCCAGCTGCTCTCAATCTTCTCTCGCTCTTGTACCCTCACAGACGGCTGAAGTTGCTTTGGCAAATCTAAAGAGCAAGTACGAGAACGAAAAGGCCATGGTGACCGAGACCATGATGAAGCTGAGGAATGAGCTGAAGGCTCTAAAGGAAGACGCCGCCACTTTTTCCTCTCTGCGAGCTATGTTTGCCACACGGTAAGAAGCACGCCACCACGCATAAGGCTCCTAAGTGAACAAAGCATGATAAAACCTCTTGAAATCTTGACTATGCTTGTATCTCCTGGTAAATTGTCTTAGGTAGCATTTCCTCTTTACACTAATGAACTGGCATCAGTCTTAATCCGTTCCAGGCTGCCATGTTACTATGGGGAGACGAACAAGTATAATTCATGTTAAAAAAGGAGGCGGGTGTTATTCTTAGATCTATTGTTGCATGCAAAGACCAAACACACTGTAAACAGGTAGCTAAAGACAGGATTATTGTTCAAATATAATCCATCTGTGCCATATGTTGTCTGCCTAGGGCATATTCTGCTAGTTTTATTCATGCCATGGAAGAAGATGGTATTTATTGTGAGACTTTAGGAGTGACTGTAAGTGGTGTGTTTGTGTGTATGTGTGTGTATGTGGCTCAGATGGGCCGACAAACTCACTAATCTTTTCTGATTCCCAAGAGAAGATGGTCAGAGGTTGGGTCCATAATCCCACCTCATCTTGGTGGCGATTACGCATTCATCACATAGTAGACCAAGTCTTCACACACTGCTTATTGATTTACCTGTTATGTGTGCATAGGACATATCCTGTTTTAAGAACTTACAAAGTGTGTATTTGTTGTAGAGGTTTAAATTCAAATGCATTTAAATGTGATTTTCATTGCAGTTATGATGCAGTTAGTGGAGATGAAATGCAGTCATTCTGTATTCCTGCATTTAGGGCTCTTTTACAATGCACAGAAGAGCCATAGATTTACAGTACAGCAGGGATGGTGGTCTGAGATGATAATGCAGTTTTAAAGTGGGAGGAGAGTGCTTGCAGCTTAGAAGACCTCATCTTACCCTTGCAGAAATTCGATACCTATCTTGGTCTGCGTTGCACTTACAGAAGTAACTCTCAGTGTCTCAGCAAGCAGTCACAGTAGTTTACACATGGGTATTTGCACGTTGTCAGTTTTTGGTGGTATGCCACGGAGTGAAATGAATAAAGGACGCACATGTTGCTGAGTTAACCAACATTACACTTCGCTGTTTATTATGCACTCTACAAATCTGGCACTTGTGGAACAGTTGAAATGAGAACGTTGCTGCTGAGGGAAAGGCCATAAGGGGTCTGGTAAAGTGAGACAAAAAATAAACTTTTTGGGCTACATACAAATCACTACTCCTTCCATTTCAGTTATGCACTTCTTTGTATTTGTATCACAAAATAGTCCCAATAAAAAACATAAAGGTTATTGTTTCTAAATGTGACAAAGTTCAAAGGGTATGAATAATTTAGCAGGGCACTGTGCTCTGGATGAGCCTCTTAAGCTATTTTTGTCTTTATTCTCCTGTTTTCCTAAGGATACAGTTAGGTAAGGTAAGGTAAGTTTATTTATACAGCGCTTTTCAGCAACGAGACACTCAAAACGCAGTTGATTTTTTTTTAACACTCTATGTAGTTTAAAAACTGATATCAATGCGTGTGTTTTCATCTATATTCTCAAAATACCTGCCTTAGATTAGATCTGCTTCTGTGCCCACCCAGCCCCAGTTGTACACCACTGTTGTAGAAGTACATTCAGTCTGTTTATGGGATTCATGCATTGGTATGTAAATTCTGTCCTATATGGCACAGAGTTGGGTCAGGGGGCTCTTTGAAAAGCTGGGAGACTTCCCTGGCTGAAGTTTCCCACACTCTCCACCTCCTTTGTATCCCATGTGCCCCTTCCATGCTTCTTCATCACCAAACAGATGAATCTTTAAGTATCTGGTGACGAGAGGAAGGACCAGGCTTTTAGTTGAAGCCCACTCTAGGAGCCCAGTGATCACCTCTGACAGTGTGTAAAAGAAGATTTAGGAAAAAACTCTCATCTACAAGTGATGTGTGGTCCCTGAATAAAGGAAAACCGGGAGATGGAGTGGAATGGGAAAATGTTTAGGTTTTAGTTTGAACAGCTCACTTATGGAGTTGGTTGAAACAGGAGTTGATTTTGCAGTGGGGATTTGATGGACTATTTTTTTTACATGTGTTTACATGCTTCTCTTTGTTTCCCTCTGAGAGTCTGAGCCCCTCCAGCTGCAGGCTCTGGTGTCATGTTAACAGTTAAGTTCCTGTCTCTAACATTCCTCAAACATGCCTCGACATGCTCAGCTCTCGGTGGTCCACAGTCAAACCATTTGGCTTAATCTCATCCTGTTATTTTCATGCTTTTAAAAAAAAATATATATGTTCTGTTCTTTTTTCCCCTGTGCTCTATCCGTGTGATCAGCCACGTTCAGATCAGGACTGTAGCTCAGGAGGTTGATTCTAAGCCTTCAGGACACCTTCAGGCATAAAACGTTATTTTTTATGAGAGAAGTAAGATGCTGGGAGCCACTGTAAATTTCCACAAAGGATGCAGATAATAAGCTTGTCTGTCAAAGACATCATTATGGCATGTATTCATCCTACACAGGCCAGCAGCCGCCTCCTGGCTCTCTTTATTCTCTTTATGCCACAATAACTCGATCAGCGGGCCAAAAAGGCTCCTTTTGTATCCCGTCGTCGTTTTCCCGGGAAAATCTCACGACCTCCCACTCCTAAGCAACACACACTGAACTGTCTGAAGAGACAATATTGGCCCCCCACACCTAACAGGGTCAGTCCCAGTCTCACACTGGGTTTAATGAAGAGGCACTGATCCCTTTTGTCTGGGTGTGTCCCTTGGGGAAGGGCAGAGCCAGGATTGACGGGGTGAGAGGGGTTAGTTTGTTTGTATGTTGGTCTGGTAAGGGCAGAGTTCACATAGCCAACAACCACGTGCAGAACTGAACACAACAAAAACATCTGCGGGCGTGAATGCCTTTTGACTTCACAGCAAAGTTTCCACAAAACAAAAGGTTTAATTCCAGATGGTGTTGGCAGTTTTACTTGTTCTTTGAGTACTTCTGGGCTTTTATGTGGTAATTCTTTGTCCAAACATTACAAACTAGCTTGATATTGAAAAATTCATTTTGAGATATTAAAATAAACTTTAATTAAGCTCATAGAATGTCATCATGCCATTTATTTTAAATTTATGTTTTGTTTATATTGCTGTTCAATTCAGTTTTATTTACATAGCGCCAATTCACAACACATGTCGTTTCGCTTTACAAAGTCAATTCAATCGAATCACACAGATTTCAAGTCAGGTACGTACATTCCAATTAATCCTCACCATCAAACACTGCAGTCAGACTCTGTTTATTATTCAAATTGGTTAAAAAGTTTTTCCATGTAAGAAAACCCAGCAGATTGCATCGAGTCAGAGACTTGCAGCAGTCACTCCTGGACCAGCATGTAGCGACAGTAGCTTGCATTGACTTTGCAGCATCCCTCATACTGAGCATGCATGTAGTGACAGTGGAGAGGAAAACTCCCTTTTAATAGGAAGAAACCTCCAGTAGAACCAGGCTCAGTGTGAGCGGCCATCTGCCACGACCGACTTGCTATGTTTTTTGAAAGTGGCAATTTATTATTCATTTAAAGATTTTCAGTTGGTAAGTAACAAGTAATTCACAGATCAGAATACCCTGACATCATATGCTATTGGCAGCAATGCAAGAAACCGTAAACATAACCCAGCAGTTGTAGGAAAAATAGCTGTACAAAGATGTTACTAGCAGGCAGAAGGCCGGACGTGGAGTTGTCTGAAGTTAAAACAAAGAATGAGACTTGGTGTGTTCTCCATTTTAACCAATGGTTGGACTGGCTAATGGGTGGCGGTAGAGTCCACTGCTTCCTGTACTGCATCTGGGTTTACATCAGACAGCAGATCCACCGCTTTGGAAGGATACTAGCTACCAACACAGCTAGGACATCCAAGAGGATTCAAACACGTTGCTATAGAGATGGTCAAAAATCAAAAGTCAGCTATCTTTAGCTTTTTTTCTTACATGCTGCAGTGTAGTTGCAGCTCTAAATGTTCCACCCTGTTATTTTTTTACTGCACGTCAGTACTAACTCGCGCTCAGTTATTGGCTCTGGAGCCCCACCTCGGTCTCCAAGCACACCACATTCTGTGCATCCTCACTCAGTCAGCTGGCTGCCTCCTCAGCTGTTGGCCATGCAAAACCCTGCCCCTGCTGGGATCGCACACACAGCAAGTGTCATTCTAACTACAAAAAACATTATAGGAAGATAATAAATGAACACAAGAAAGATTTATTTTGTTTTTTAGACCTAAACCTAGAGATGCACCCATTATTTGGGTAACTTATCGACTGTGATTGGTGATCACTCAAATACCGAAAAGTCAGATTTTATTTTATTTTTTTCTATGCTACTGCATTTATGTCAGCGAAACAAGGAAAGCGTAGATGAGCATGATGGAGATGGAAAGGGTCTGATACAAGCAGCAGAGAATGTTGAGGGCTGAGAAGTACGATAAGACCCAGGAGGGAGGGTGAAAATTAGACAGGAGTGCTACAACAGCAGATAGAGCGTGGAGATAGAATCCCTAAACACAATCCCGTTGAGTGACCCAATTTTCTTACCTGTCAAGCCTTAAAGTATTCACACATACAAGGGCACTGAGGACCAGGGCATAATGCTGCTGGGCTGCACACGATTGTTAGTTGGCCTACATATTTTGTGCTATTTGATGGAAGGGTTGGAACAAAGTGAGAGTCTCACTGCAGCTAGAAAAATGGAGATCAGATGTGAGCAATAACACATTCGTCTTCTTCTTTTCACTCCCCTGTTTCTCATTCTGCTCCTGAACTGAGCAGGAACAAGGTCTTCTGAATGACGATGTTGATGCTTTCATCCTTTGTGACCTTGTATTCCCTGCACAGGGGTTTTCAAAGAAACTCAATATTTTTGTTCAAGATATCTCACCTCATCATATTTGTATTCTTTTTTCATTAAAGAAAATCCATAATGTGATGATTTGGAATGCAAAATGATGCTAGCTTTGAACAAAATGTTAACCTTTTTTGGAAAATATTTTAATAATCTCAGAACATACTGGTAAAAAATGAAACTTGATTTCTTTGTGGCGGAGGTGGCAAAATGGCTGATGGAGTCAGAAGTAATATTACAGGAACATTTTCAAGCGTGATATTTGTGGCTTATTGCTGCCATCTGCTGGTTGTAAAAAATAATTGCAGGGACAAAGGAAATATCCTTGCTAGTCTTTTGAAAGGTTGATTTCCTCCATACTCTCTGCATGGATGCAGCAATTCATGCAAATGGAGGCCATTGCCAAATATTTAGTGCATTTACTGTACAGTACACAGACATACTTTTCAGTAGAATTTAATTTCTGTATCAAAGATTATTTTTTTCAATTGGTCTAGTGTAATATAAAAATGTTCTGAGAAACTGAAATTCAGGTTTTAAAGCGAACTTGCTTACTTCCTTACACACATTTTTCTGTTTGCTTCCCTGTTGCAGCTGTGATGAATATGTCACCCAACTGGAGGAAATGCAGAGGCAGCTGGCCGCAGCCGAGGATGAGAAGAAGACCCTCAACTCTTTGCTGAGGATGGCCATCCAGCAGAAGCTGGCCCTGACACAGCGCCTGGAAGACCTGGAGTTTGACCACGAGCAAGTCCGCCGCGGAGGCAACGCTAGGCGGTCTAAGGCTCGCAACAAGGCCACTGGCGCCGCCGCCACCGCCCCCACCGCCAGCAACCCACACGCAAGTCAGAGTCTCTCCTGCTCTGGCTCCGGCCGACCTGAGCTCAACAATGCTATGCCCAACAGCATTCTGGGAGGCCCCGCCATCTTCTGCAGCGAGAAGTACAAGATCTACTGCGATTGAGAGGCGACTCAGACATCCACGTGGACTGCTGTGTACAGAGGGCGGGGTTGGGGGGCCGAACCCACCCTGCTCTTAGTGTTAAAGAGCCCCACTCGCTCGCTTTTCTCCCTGGCCAGCCTGCGCTCCTCTAGGGACTGCTGTGTTACTAACCAGCTGCTCGTTTGTGCTCGTGTAACCACTTAGGGGAATGCAGTGTTATGTACAGTGTGCTGTGGACTGTAGTAGACATATCTGGCATGTGGGTTAAAGGGCCCTGGTTATATTGGGGGGGGTGTTGTGGATATTATGGAGTGTCTATTCTTTCCGCTGTCATGGTGCTGTACCTATGATGTAAAAGGTGGCAGCTTCTGTGTTTATCTGTTCTGGCCCCCTAGTTGGATTGCCCGGTAACATAAACACATTGTTGGGAGGTGGAGGCATGTAAAGATGATGTCGGACTGAACGACATTCTCTGTTTTGGCGTGTCTGTAGGTGCTCCTTTAACAAAAATAGCCCCTAACCTCTTCCCCTTCCTCACCATCCTGACCCAGGACTCCTACGTCTGGCGGTCCATTTTTCAATCAAGTAACTGATGTTTACAAGAACATGAACTAAAATATGCAAGCTCCCTCTGCTTTGGGGCTAGGGGAGCATCAAAATGGATCCATGTACCAATTTAAATCAAAAAGGGGGATTTTTGGTTTTATATTGTAACGGTTTGGGCAGAAAAAAGGAGCACCTGTGACCGCAGGTGTTCATTTCAGGATAAGTTTAAAGCTGTGACGCTAGCACACCAATAAAACAACGTCAGTAGGATCGCATGGCTTCGCAGCTGAAAACGCTTAAAAAATTGTTAGTTATTTTCTGTCATCAGGTGTGTAATCAGAATTGCAGTGCTCGACATTGCAAAAATCCCAGTTAATTGGTGTACGGTGAAACACAGGAGGGCTGTGTGCTCCACATGACCCGACATGTCGCAGCGGGTCTTATCAGAGCCATATCACAAGAGAGAGAGAAGGAGGAAACGTTTGACAAATCGATCTTCACATCTAAATTAAGTGCACTTCAACATAGGTGCCTCAGGTGACTTCTTCTGTTTTACTGTGAACAGAGATATGATATAGTTTTGTTCAAAAGCTATTTTTTAAATAATCAGCAAATTCTGGAAGAGCACAAATTATTTAAAGAGAAAGGTCCTCAAATCCTGATAAGGCAACCCTGACTGCTCGGCGAAAGTGCCTGTTGACACAAACATATTAGGTGTATTTATCTCTTGATGATGCAAAACCCTGTCCTCATGTTTCAGGTCTCCCCCTCTCATTTATCATGTCCCTGCTGGAACTTTGGGAGATCGCTCAGTAGCTTTCCAATAATCTCATAAGGTTATGTGGCTGAATAGACATGGGCCAGTACAAGATAAGGTTGAGTAAAAATACTTAAATACATGGTATATTCATGTAAATTTAAAAGAAAAATGTATAGTTGGGCTTCTTTCAAATCCCAGCCATAGATTTTTTATTATTTTCGCTCATCTAGGAAGCGTGTTTCTGGTTGGAAATTAAACGGTAATCTCCCAAAAGGATAAGAAAATGTTCTTGATTTATGAGAAAAAATAATCTCTCTGTTCATATTTCCAATTTAACGAAAAACGTCATGTCAAAGTATGTATACCCTTCTAAATAATCAATGGAAAAGCCCTAATGGTCAGTTCTGCAGTGAAATGCTTCTTAGAAGTGTTGACCCACTGGTATTTTTGACCATTCAACTTTCACAATGAGCTTCATGTCTTTGACATTAGAAGCCCTCCTTGTCATCACCTTAATCTTTAGCTCCCTCCATTGATTCTTTATTGGCTTCAAGTTGAGACTCTGGCTGGCTTCAAAATGTTAATATTACTTCCCGTCGGAAGAAACATGTTCGTCAAACTAAAAGATTACTTTAAATCTATATCTGCCAGGGGTGTAAATAATTTCAAGCCTAACTGTATAAAAGGAGCTAATTCTTTTTGTTTAAAATTAGAAAAGTAACAATTTGTCCTATCATAATTATTACAGCAGTAGTAGCAGTAGTGTTACCAAAGGTAATATTAGCTGGGTAGTTAGTCAGGCTCTCTGCTCCGGTAGTGAATCTGCAGTCTGTTGTTTAGCAGGCTTGCCAAGTGTGTGCAGCGTCCAGTAACAGATGGGGGAGGGGCATCGTTACGTTGCTCTGTGCTCCACACAGCTAAAAGAATCTCTGGCATCTTTTTGAAAGTAATCTGAACCATAGAGCGAGTATGAGGAAATAATTTTAGCGGTGTTGAAAACCTTACCCATTTAAAATCGTGGCATACCTTGATACCAGTAACTGGCCCATGCCTATGGCTAAGAAAGAAGAAAAGCTTTCCTTATGTCTCTAATCTGAGTGTCTTGTTGGCTAAAACCGCCTTCTCTCTTGTAGATTGTCAGCAGCTTGCTCCCTCAGCATCACCACTCACCCTTTAACTAGGACAAGGACTTGTGGGGAAAATATTTCTGTCAGGTAACGTCCTCCCTGCTTGTGTATATCTCAATGTTGAAGTGAGGGGGCCCTCGTGTGTGTGTGTGCGTGCGCTATTTTTTTTAACCATTTGCACAGCGAGGGCCTCATTTCTGTGTCGTTTGGTGTGTGAGGACGACACTGCGCACTGTTTTAGTATTTACAATAGCTTTACACCATTGCAAGCTAGTATTAAGCAAATAGTTAAAAAATGATAAAAGTGGGTCTTGTGTTTATTAAATCCATGTACTACTTGCGGATCATAAACATTTTCGCTTAATGATGTTAAAAGCAGGGTTGATGAAAGGTGATCCTGCAAGATCTTTTAAAATTCTACCATTTTCTAACACTACAAAGCTCTATATGAAACTCTATTTTCTTGATATAATCCTTCAGGTTGTGATCTTGCTGGATCCTACTACAGTATTCTTACATCTTTGATACAATGCAATGTGGATTGATTCCTAATATAAATGGAAAACTGTTGGTGATCAACCCTGCTTGAGCGTGCATCAATAGGCCACGGCACAAAGCATGGACTCAAGGCTAGTGTACGACTTACTGAAAAAATGAAGAAGAAAAAAACGGGTCATTTACTTCCATGTTTTATAATTTAACATAAAACTAAAAGACATCCTGTTTCTACCAGCTTGTGCTGAAAAGGAGAGAGACCTACACGTTAGATGGGAAAACCAGATGTCTGTCTAATATTGTGGAGAAAGACGTCCAGGGATTTTCCAGGGGGAGAAACTCCTGGTGATATTTAGAGACAGGAAACTGATAAGTGGTCACTCGGTGGACCCAAGGACATTGATTCAAATGATCCAACCTTCTCCTTGTATAGGCTTTGTGGTTTCGCTGAGCTGTAGATAGATCTCAGGATGTGATCGTGACTAGAATCCTTAGATAGACGAGTCTCGACTGTCCCCCATCTGGATTGAAATCAAAGTCTTTAATTAATCCGGTGTCATTACAATATGACACCTCTGCAGCTCCTCCTACCTCCGCCTGCAGGCTTCTCTCTCATCACCTCTGAGTTTCTGTTCTTTAAAGCCTGCATGTGAAAACTGTTCTCATTTTTCATTAACCTTCATGGCACATGAGAAGCTCATCCTTCTCTCACCTGATTAGTGGCTTCATCACTGTCCTCAGACGAAAGGTTCACACTACTTGTGACATTTTTTGGCTTCCCAGCTGCGCTTGCAGGATAATATGCAGTGAATGTTCACACCTGCAAAAAGTATTTATTGGAAAACCCTTAAGATGGGACATTATTTGGCTTTGAGCTCCTAATATCTCCTTCTGCTGCTTTGACTAACAACAGCTGCCATCTCCTCCATCATCTGACCATATTAACAGCTGTTCTCAGACTACCTGAACGCTAAGGATGCTGACCCTTTCTTGTGTCTCCATTTTCTAGTAATTTTACAGTAATTCCTCGAGGACGACAGAGTACCAACACAAAGTTCTCTCTCGCAGCTGCAAAAACTTAGAACTGTAGCTGATTTGGACTTGAAGACTAAAAAACTAGCCTGACTTCTACGTCTGAACACTAAAATGTGGCACATCGACGCTTTTAATTTTGCATAGCTGCTGGAAGCAAACTTCTCACAAGTCTCACAACAATCTGAAACAGATTTTGATTGGTTAATCTATCAGTCCTGTTAGACGTTAGGGGACATGTGGTTGTTTTTTCATTGTAAACAAGCTGTTTCATTTTTTTATTTTAGTTTTTCTCAATGTGCACTTTGACTATATAGGATTATAACATTATTATTAATCTAGGAAAGCGTGGTAGTACTATGGTTTGTGAGTTAACCAGTATAGATTAAAGACAATTAAATATACTAATTACTTGAGTAAATGCTCCACAAACCATAAAAGTACTATTATGACTGTGTCCTTGAGATTTTATCCATCAAGTAACCATTCTTAACTTGTTTTGTTACGTTTTACATGATGTAATGTTGTTTTCTTTCTTTATATGTTTGTTCTACTGCCATGGTCTATATAAGAAAATCCAGGGTAATCAGATTCTGGGGTTTTTTCATGTATTTATTATTCCTAGGAATAGTTCAAAAAATTATACACAATGAAACTTGACAACGCTCTGACTCAAATGGGTAAGTTGTGTTCGGGAGATAAAGTAAGAGTTGGAGTGACGAGCTTTTTTCCGAACTCCTTCCCGAGGGCGTTCCATCCTAACGGATCACTGGCCTTCAGAATTCTCTGCAAATTGCGACTATTAAATTCCAAATTGGAATTGCTTCGTTCTCTCTTCGTTTATCGTGCCAAATGTTGGCACACCGTTTAGGTCAACAAGAATCAGGACTCTGAAAGAAGACGAGGTGGCCGCGGCTCTCCATGCTGCCACCTGGGCTTTTGGGTTTTTATGTTCTGTTGGTTTGTTTAGTTCTTCGTTTCTGACCAGTAGTGCCTTTCATTGTTTCAAGGGAGAATCTTAGATTAGGATTTTATGTTGTTTTTTTCTAGGTGTGGGATTTGGGGTTTGAAATGACTGTGAGCAGCAATAAGAACAAAGTGATTGCAGCCTCTTTTTCTGCATGGGTAAGGTAATAGTTTTAAAATTAGCTTATAACTAAAATTGTATTGAATTGTGCAGGTCAGTGATCAGATAAATTAATTCAGGGGTATTAAGAAAAGGTTGCTGTTTATTGTTTTTTGTTTTTATCAAAAAGAATTCCTTTGGCCTCCTGTTGTTGAACTAAATGTGCTGGGGGGCAAATCGATGTACAATTGGAAACATCTACGCATCTCTAGCTTTGTGTGGTGAAGGTAATGTGATCCTTATAGTATTGTTGGGGGGGAAAAAGGTGCAGAAAGCACACTTTTTTTTCTTTTTGTCTCTTTTTAAGTTTGTTTTTTATTATATTAGTATTATTAAATCTTTTTTTACACCATGTTTTGAATATTTACGTTTCAGTAAACAGAAAACAAAAAACTAGCATCAACAAGCTTGAATAGTGCCATTACAGCCAATGCTTGTTTGTTGAGGCGTTAAAAGTTACCAATATGGAAGAAAGCTGGACAATTAAAGTGCAATTCAGATGCTGTTTTTTCTTTTTTTTCTTTTTTTTTTTACTGAAAAGTTTTCTGTTTGCTGGAAGCTAAAGCATTGTGATAATAAAATTAGCAGTGCAAACTATTGTCACATTGTCTTTCAGTATTGATCCATAAGAGTTTGATATCTTTATATAAAATAACCACTTCACCTGTATGTTGGTATTTATTTGAACTGTCATGCATTACTGTATTCCTATCAATAATGTTCATTATGATTAGTGGCATATTGATCCCAGCTAAATGTCATATGCATGTTCCTCAGTCATGGGACCTTTACACAGGATTGAAAACAAACATGTAAAGTTTTATCCGGGACGATTTTGAAAGAAATATGGAGGAAAAAACTAAAAGAAGCGGGTTGAGTTTGATGTATTACTGCTGAATTATTCTTATAAAAGTGTTTGTTTTCTAGCTGAGAAGTGGGGTGGCTGTGTAAGGGGAGTCATACTGGTTGAAATCAATAAATGTGACTAAGTTCCAGTTGGTTTCAGTGTTGTTGTTTTTTATAGCTCATGCACAGCAGGAGCAGATGAAGGGTTAACTGGGGGGAGTGCATGTTCTGGAGCTCTGAGTGTTCCCAGCTGGAAGTCGGAGGAATGGGGGGGGCTTCCCAGCTGTCCAAGTGGGCTTCAGGATGTGATCACATTACACACAATGCACAAAAGCACCTACATCCCCCTCTAAACTCTTCTCTTTTTTTCTACTGTCTCACTTAAATCTCTCCTCCCCCTCCCTCCTTTCCTCTTCTGCTTCTCTCCATTTCCCTTCCTCCCCCGATCCTCACTTCTGTCTGGAGATACGCCTACACACTGATCGAACAAAGTTTAACCTATGAGTCCTCCAGGGTTTGTTTTCCTATCCAAGCTATGGAGACTGGCTTTCCGATTAATTAATACAGCACTGATTTTCAGGGCCAAAAAAAAAAAGGCCTCGGGACATTTTTAAAACAGTTGTTTTGGAAACGCGCAAAATCAGGCCTTTTTTGAAATTTCAAAAGTAATTTATAGATGTAAGATATTTTTTAGCAACTTTAAAAGGTTGGGAGTTTTCCCGTGTGGCCCGTTGGATTGTTTATACAATGCCGTAGCAAAGTATTTGCCTCCTTACAGATTTGTTTCTGTTTTTGCTTTTTTGTCTCACTTAAAAGGTCATTAAACACATTTAGACAAATGAGTAAACACACAGCGCCTTATTAAAATGATTTATTTATAATGAGGTGATCCATATTAAATGAATCACCCTGCTTGTTAAACCATGAATTTGCTATTATTAACCACATTTATTTCGTTAAAAATCATTGACCACACACTTGGCTTTTTGCCCGTAGACCAAAAAGTTCAATTTTGCTTTCATCTGACCAGAGCACCTTCCTTACAATGTTTGCAGTGCCCCCAACATGTCTTGTGGCAAACTGGTTAGGGCATTCTGAATGGTTTTGATTCAACAATGATTTTCGTTTATTTCACCCTTCATAAAGGACAGATTTCTGTAGTTCAATTAGAAGTTGTCATGTCTACATCTCTGCAGCTCCTCCAGAGTCTCCGTGGACCTCTTGTCTGCTTTTCTGATCAAACCGCCGTCTCAGTAACCTTGCAAGAGTGCCATGCTCTTTACATTTTTATCCTAATAGACCAATCTTCTCAAAGAAAAATGGTTCCCTGGATTTTTTTTTTTTAGAGGTGTCAGAGAACATGAGGCTGAAAACAAGAGCATTTTTATTTCTAAAGAAGATTTACAATTCTACAATTCTTTGTGGTGGTTTATCACGTAAATTACCAATAAAAAACATTGAAGATTGTTGTTGTAACATCACAAAGGTTGAAATGTATATTTGAGAGAAAGGACAAGATCACATAACAGTGTGCATGTGAAATCAAACATCCACAGGGATTAGTACTAGGACCTTTAAAATGAATGATCCATCATGTCACCCCGACACACTGCCATGATGAGCTGCTGTTTAAACAGTTGCTACCACTTGCCATATGCTGCGCTGATTGAATTGAATGTCAGAGAATTACTGGGAGCCACATTGAAAGGGTCAATATGCTGGCAACTAAAGGGATCATATTGGAGCTTTTGTTGGTGTCATTCTTTTCCCAAATCCACCATCAGCTGACAGTAGAAATGTGGGTCAGCATCAGTTGTCCTGTTAATACACAGGTGCTCTGGTTCTGTTTAGAATAAAATGGAGCCGAATTTGCTTATAACAGCTGTTTCACGTCTCATATCTGGTGCACTTTTAAAGTCGACCACATGGGGTCACTCTGCTCAAACTGTTGACACATCAAGATCGGTAGGTTATCATAATGATGAGTATTTGGCTTAAAATAGAGAGAGTGTTTTTTAAAGCTCTCACAAAGAGTCTCTTTTTATGTGGGGCAGGCTGTGCTGTCATGTGATAAATATATGTGGAGCCTGAAGGATCGAGCAGCTGTGATCAGATGGTCAACAGCACACATGGAACAGTTTGAAATTGACACCACAAAAATTCACATTTCTAAACTGCTCTACTGTGGCACAAATAATTCAGTTAAATAAAGGTTGAGGTTTTTCTGACCTGTGCAACACCAACTTCGGTTCCTGATCTTAACACAGAGGTTTTAAATGTCTCTATTGTCTCCAATCAGCAGCTTTGCCTGAGGCAAGTATTAAATGAGATGTTGATTCACACAGTGTGAGGTTTTAATTTGCACTTGAAATGGAGTGTGCAGTTACAGACTGGCACTTCTGTGTGGTGTGATCAGTCATGTGATTGGTGTATTTACACCTGGATGGCTTCAGGTGGGTGTAAAAAAGCTGATCTGACAAACGTGTTGATTTTCGCATCCATTGTTTAGCTTAGATGCTCCAATCTTCTTTCTCTTACAATCCTAATAGTCTTTTGTCTATCACCTTTCCCCCTCTTCTTGTGAACATTGATCTCCTCTCTTTTTTTCCTCCCTTCATGAATGTTCTCTCAGCCCTTTGGTTGTGGCCAATCGAACCCTAGGGAAATAGAGGATATGTCCTAGAATGCTCTTTGGTGTTCTTCTTTCCGTGGACCAGCATGCTCCAGTCATACTGACAGACTCAATGTATTTGGAGGAAGTAAGGCCCCTGTTATATTTGCCCAGAAGTTCATTTACCCATAAAACTCTCTCAAAATCTCTCTGTGTTTGGAATACGTCCAATTCCAATGCAAATAATTGAGCATAAGGAAGTTTTTTTTTTGTTTTTTTTTTACTTTAGAGCATGCTTCATTGTTTCTAATTGCAGCATTTAATCTAATGAGAGAGGAGCACAGGTCCGACAAAGCAGCCACACAAAGGAACAGCATCATTTAGAGACACTGCTGTTGCCTCTGTTGATCCAGGCTGATGGCAAGCGTGCAGCCAAAGCAGCCACAACAAAAGGACTAATGGTGCGTGTCTGAATAGACACGAGTTTCAAATAGTTGGAGGAGAAGGAGTGAGTGCTAACACAGAGAGGCGTAAAGATTATTAGTGGCCACACACCTCTAAGGATTGGCTGTAGAAAATATTAGTAATGAAGGATTTTATTTTTTTTTATGTGACAATGAAAAGATTATTCACTGAGCCTGCAGAAGAACAGCTGTTGAGGGTGGAGCTGTAACTGTTATTTATTGTTAGCTCAAAATGTTGGGACCTCGTTAAACATTTTAACAATAAGTCTGAGCTATAAAATGTGTAAGGAGTTTTAAGAGGGAGAGAAAATACATAATATTGCATCAAAAAGTTGGACCAGGTTACACATAATCTTGTTTGTTTTTTGTGTGATTTCCTTTATGTTCATGTATCCTGTTGTTTTCTGTTAAATCAAACCATCTGTAATATTCAGAAAGGGTTGTGGCTGTTTTATTTTCCCCAGTTTTTTGGGTATATGTAAGATATAACTTAGACAAGACAAGTTACAACACCTCTTGGATACCTTTTGTGCAATAAGTGGACTATATATAAAACATGAATCAATGACAAATCAAATCATATTAAAAACAACAAAACAACTTCAAAAGAATAAAGGCCCGATGCCCAAGTAAATGTATTTTTGCCACATACATTAGTGCACGAACCTGTGAATTTTCTTTTACTCCATCTGATTTAAACTTTTAGATAAACATTATAAGAGGCAACAGAAATAAATGTGCACCACTTTAGCAAAACTGCAAATTCCAGCATTTTTCCTTCGTTTGTCTGTTTCTTTTTGCTTATTGAGTTCACAGCAGTCAATGAATACTCTGAAACTGGTAATCACTTAGAAGATCAGGAGAAAGCTTGCGCAGTGACATGGAAACCCTGTCCCAGTTAGTACCCCAGGAACTTTTCCACACTACTTGGCAGACGTGGAGATCTCCCAGCAGAGCCATCTATTGAAACAGACCTCTTCATCCTTTTCATGGCGTCTCGTGACAGCCAGTGTCACGCCTCTGTGCCGATGGGCATGTCATGGCTGAAGATGCAGCTGTGCTTAAAAATAGAAAGCATTAAATGATGAATTAAAGTAAGTAAAAGGAGCAGGTTAGATACAGCTTGAGAGCTCTCACTATTGAGATGTTTTTACTCTATTGGATTTTTCTGTGTTTTTTAATGTCTATCTACTTCATAATGTTTGTGTTATTTCAACCTTTGGAATATCAAACATTCATCTCTTTCTGAACATTATTGCTATGACTTTGCATATTTATAACTGCTAGAATGTGGTGTTATCAAACATGCTAATAGGAGCTAATTTTAACTAGTATACAAATACTAACATGCAAGCTCATATTAAATAATTTTAGCATATACACGACAATTAGCTATAAGCTAATATTTATATATGAGCTAATTTTAGCCTAAAGGTTACTATTAGCATGGTTATAGAAATTAGCCAATGCAATAATATACTATTAGAAAAATACCGGTAATTAGCAAATTAGCTAACATTATCAAAGTAGCAAGCCTTAGCTATCGTTTGTTAACGATAGCCAATAACATTTTTTGTGGTTTTTAATGAGACAGACAAACATTGTTTTGGATCTCTTGATTTTACTTTCTCAGTAGTTTATTTTTGTTTCTCACTATTTCTGTAATATATCTCAGCCATTCAAATATCGAAATCCTAATGTATATTTATGACTTTTATATTATGTTACTTAACCCGCTAATGGTTATCATAGTAGCTAAATTGAGCGCATAGCATAGAAACTAAGAGTAGCTTCTGCATACTAACACCCAAATTGGCTCAGTAAAAGCAAAAAAAAAAAGTTGAAAACATGAAGATACTAAAGAATTAAATTAACTAGAATATGAAAAAAATGATTTTTAAACTATCATCACTCTACGAGCTCAAAAATGACAATTTCTTCCAAGCAATTATCTTGTCCTAAAAAAATGTAATTGTGTTATTCTAAGATAAAAAAAAAAAAAAGAAAAGAAAATGATCACGTTTTAATGCTAATGCGTTATCATATGATGTCATATAAACAACAGAAGAAAAAAAATTATAGCGGGTTCGTGGTCGATTTCCATAATAAACAAGTTAATATAATATATAGATAAATTTATAGACAAATACTGACTGATCAGGGTCACCCACCCGCGGCCCCTCCTTGGTTGCGCCACTGTAGCATACAGCATATGTGCAGGAAACTCGATTGTTTCTAGTTTTATAAGTTTTAAAATGCAGTAAACTGTTAAAGTTCAACCCTAACCTTGTAGGTCTTTTATATTCAAAGCCTCTATGAATGGGATTGTCGTGCTCGCGCCTAGCACTGACGGGAACGCGCAATTCATTTTTCCAGCGGCACGGAGAGGAGAGAGCTCAGCCTCCGGAGAGGGAGGAGAAAGGGCTACATGGAGGAATACACCGCTCTGTTTTTACACAAAAACTGACCCGGACAACATATTTTTCTTTTGTGTCCATTAGGACACAATGAAGAGTCCTCGGTTTCTGTGTTAGTTTTTGTAAGCGAACAGGAGTAAAGGAGCGCTCCTCAAGAGTTTTATTAGTCCACGGTACGCTGAAGCCACCGCTGCTGCTGCCAGTTTCTCCGCGAATAAAGACGGCTTCAGCAGGGGAGGACCTAAAATAAACTTTGTTGAAACAATGCAGGGGATTTCAGCTACGGGTAAGTAACCTGTTCTCCCAGCTTTTTCTGTCTGCTTTTTATTAAAAACAGTCTCCACTTTTCTGGAGTTATTTCCAAATGGTCGTGGCATGTATTGCGCACAGGATTTGAATCTCCAAAATGCTTTTGCCAGCTGTCAGTGGGGCAGCTGCAGGCCCGCATCTACTTGGAGAATTAAAAAAAAAATGAGTTGTTTTGCTCGTCAGGCGGTCTCATAAACATAAATTGAAGGGAGCATTAATATTGGAGCTTCTTGGAAGCTTGGGCTGACAGACAGACAGGGCAAGAATAGGAGCAAAGCGGTGCCAAACCCTGAGAAAAAAGGCCTTGACCTCACTGACTGAGCCCCCTCTCTCTGAAACACACACAAACACTCACATTATAACTGCAGTCCTAAGCCATGACCGGAAATCAAACTGTAAACACACTTTCTGATAACAAAAGGGCTCCTGCACTGTCCTCCCTATTGTGTGTGGCTGTGACAGTGTCCCTGTGAGGAATGTGACTGAAGTGGAGGAGTAGGAGTGTGTGTGAGGCAGGGATTAAAAGACTGGAGGTCTGTGTTTATCTCTCCTGTAGGTTTGTAGAAGGACATAAGTTAGAGATGAGTGTGTGTTCTGTGGTTTCCTCATGCAGTGGGTGCTGCTGGCATATTTTGAGTTTTGAGAACCTGACTTTCATTTCTGTCCCACAACAAGCTAAATAATTAACTTCCTAACTGCCAGTCCTTCAGACTTAAATATACTATCTAGTGGTGTATTTGTTTTTACTAACAAATGTACACTGTCTAAAATAAACATGGCTAATTGAGTTTGGATTTCCACTGCAGGATTTCAGAAAATGACAAATTCAATTGAAAAAGGAATGAAGCAAAAAAATATGCAAGTACTGGTTTTTTTTGTGTGTGTGTATTTGAGTTAATCACAAAAGACACAAAAATCAAGTTGATCAGTTCCAGTTTACAACAAGTCCCATCTCAAAGCACAACAAGACAAACAGGCCCAATTAATTTAAATTAAATTAAATTCATACCAATACAATCCATTCACATAGGTATATTAACAAGTGACAGATTGACAGATTAAAACAAAAGATTCTGATGCATTCAACAAGCATTCATGTTGCAACACTACAAACTGGCTTTACTCAGAGTTTGACACTTCCAGCTAGGTTTAATGGTGCAGTGGCTGATGAGGGTTAAGACAGTTTAACAGTGACAGAATTTCTACGCCTTCAGAACGTTTACTGGTATGAATCTGTACTACTTGCACAACTGCTTTCTCTCTGACTGCCAAGCTATGGGATTATTTTCATACTTCTTCCTTCTGGTATTGACTGGAGTGATGGCAGTGGTATAAGCTGTACTGCAACTGGTGGAATTCGGCTGATTTTTCAGCAGAAGAAGCTTGAAGTCCAGCAGTCTGGACTTCAAAACCATCATAATGCAACAGCTCGACCAAACCAAACGGTTTTCACTTTAACTTGATCTGATCTTTGATAATGATATCTGGCCATTCCAGTCTGCACTGGTCCGCGTCACAAACCGCTTCCATGTGTTCCATGTGTTGGCTTGAGGTCAGGATGCCCCTTTGACATTTCCTACCAACCCTTGCTGTTTAATCCCTTTCTTCCTCTGCTTTTTGTCGATAAAACAAACCATTTTGTTTCTATGTGCTTAAATAGTTGTGTGTCCGTTTAATTTTCTTTGTAATTAGGTACTTTCATGAAGACAAATAGTTATAAAAAGGCCAAATTCCTGTATATAATTTAGTTTCTTGTAAATTATTTTCAAAAACTTGTATTATTCCATATTAGCAATGATCGTGGTTTCGATTTCCACTTAGGCCAGTTGATTGGTGAAATCTGATCCCTGATCAAATCAGAAAAACTCTGCTGGTGTATTAAATTTAGTAGCAGTGGACCAGTAGACCATGAGTCCATAAGGGAAAATTTATTTAAATTGTTTCCAAATCAGGTAAAAAAACGTCCCCCTGTTGGGTACAAATTGATGCACTGGACCTGTGAAAGTTGGGTTCAGAACAACCTAAACTACAAAGGCGTGAAATGATCACCCGTTTTAGTGTTGCCAAATTCAGAATCAGAATCAGCTTTATTGCCAAGTTCGTACATACAAACAAGGAATTTGACTCCGGTACACTTTGCTCTTTTGTTCTGTTTTTGCATTACAGAATATACAAATTTACAATGTACAATATACACATATCTAACAGAAAAGGTGCATTTGCAACATCTGTATGCTGTTGTTCTGTACTCTATTGAATGTTCAACAGAGAAACAGCCTGGGGGAAGAAACTGTCTCTGTGGCGGCTGGTTTTAGTGAACAGTGCTCTGTAGCGACGGCTTGAAAGTAAAACTCTAAACAGTTTATGTGCAGGGTGTGTGGGGTCTGCACAGATTTTAGCAGCTCTTTTCCTGACCCTAGACCTGTATAAGTCCTGGATGGAGGGAAGGTCAGCCCTGATTATTCTCTCTGCAGTCCTGATTATTCGTTGTAGTCTGGACCTGTCCTGTTTTGTGGATGAGCCAAACCACACTGAGATGGATGAAGACAGGACAGATTGAATGATGGCAGTGTAGAAGATGACCAGCAGCTCCTGTGGAAGGTTGTATTCTTGAGTTGCCTCAAGATTACAAGTAAACATGTAAACATGCACATCAAAAGGAACAAAAACACAAGAAAAATACAAATTGATATATCTAAATGAACCCATATCACTTGCCTTATGAGATGTCACTAGAGATGTGGACGTGAAAACCTTTTTTGGCTGGGAAGATCTGAATACCAGAATGATTTACAACAAAAAAATAAAAACAAACAGAAAAACTGGGCATGATATGTTGTTCTAAGGATGAAAACTATATATAAATGGAGTTTAATTGAATTTCCTGGACAGTCTGGCTGCTAGCTTTAATGTTTTTTTTGCCACTTAACCACCGTGAAGCCAAAACCTGTAGGAACTGAAGCAAAAATCACATAATTGTTACAGGCACTTTAGAAACAACCAAGACAAAGAAGTGTAGGAGTGTATGGCTGGGGGAGCATTATAGAAATAAAGTGCTGATGAGACGATATCAGGCTGCAGCTGTGGTAAACTATGCAGAGAGAAAGAGAGTCTGTTTGTTGTGAGGCTTAGGGGAGGAATCGATCTGCCGTCCTCCTGGCTGACTTTCTTTCTCTCGCAGTTCAGCATTGTATCATTTCTCTCCCACACAAACACTCATTCATTCTCAAGACCTTGCTCTTCAGTTTTTTCTTTGTTGTGTTTTTGCCATTCCCCCATTCTCTCCCACACTGTCCCAGATCAATCTCTGCCCCCTCTTCCTCGAACCCTGGCTCATCCCCCAGCACACAGCTAAAGTCAGATATATTACTTATTTTTCCCTTAACTGTACTCCCACATAGGAACCCTACCCCAGTCAGAGCGCTCTCCGATGCTTATTTTTCTATTTACGATAGCAGGGTCATAGGGGTTGTAGGCTGCTTGCATCAAATCATCTGAGAATCTATTAAAACAAACCACACCACAAATAAACTGTGGTGGGATGGATAGCATGCCTCTCAGTCTGAGGTCCACCGAAGTCCCCTGACTTGTTTCCATAAACTTTATAGACAGACTTCACTCTCATTCCTACACTCAGAGGTGGGTCAGCGTCTCTCTGACAAACACGCGGTGACGGTGGTCCATGAGTGGCAGGGTGGTTTAGTACCCGGCTGTGTTTCACACACCTAATGCAAGCGTCTCCTCTTTCTATAAGGAGAGCGTGACGGGAGGGAAAATTTCCTGCGTAGCAAAACTTTACCCACAACTATTTGCAATTTAGACCATTGTCAAGTTTAGCTGTTAAATGTTGTCTGTTCAGCATTGCGTATTATCCCAGGGTGTGAATTATACAGTAACCCAGCAGAGCACATGGGAGGGTTTCAGCCCTGTACTGTATCTTTTCTTGTTTATAGTAAAGTCTGTATGTCAGTAATGATAAACGAAACAGATTACAGCAACTCATGGAGGGAGTGCCCAGCAATCACCATTAGGTTAAAGGGGTCACCAAGTATTCAAGAACAAGTCTGTAACTGTAACATAAACCCATACAACAATGTAGCCTTTTTCAGTTCTGGATGTTAAACATGGTTAACACACCCACAGTTATTTTAAATAGCAGATTAAAGTGAACCTAACAATATCAATCATGCTTGCTGGTGCTGTGAAACTGATCATCAGCTCTATAACTAAATCCAGTTATTCTGACTCTGAATGTGTTCTTGTAAACGATTGGAGTTGGCATTAGATGACCAATCGCATGGTTGAAAGAAAAAAAAAAAGGCGGGATTATAGAGCATCAGTTTACCTTTAACTTCATTTGACAAGGAGTACCTTGGATTTCATTATATTATAGTATTATCGGTGGGTTTAATTGTTACATGAGACCAAAAAAAAAAAACGTCTTTTAATACAAAGATGTTGGCCTACTGAAAGGTATCTCTATGTGGTACTGTACAGTATATGCACGCAATACTTGGTCTGGGCTCCTTTTGCATGAATTACAGCATCAGCTATCAGCCTGTGGGTCTGCTGAACTGTTAAGGAAGCCCAGGTTGCTTTAGTAGTAGCTTTCAGCTCATCTGCATTGTTGGGTATGGTGACTTCATCTTCCTGGTCAGTTTGTGGCCAGTTAAGCACATTGATAACATGGTGATTAAAGCATATATAGGTACTCATGGCAGTGTGGGGATGGGCCAAGTCCAGTTGGAAAATGAAACCAGCAAAGGGAAGTGCTGTAAAATTTCCTGGTAGACTGCTGCTCTGACTTTGGAATTGATGAAACACAGCGGACCAATACAAACAGGTGAGATGGCTCCCCTAATCAGCACGGACTGTGGAAACTTCGGACTGGAACTCAGGCAGCTTGGATTTTATGCCTCTCCAACCTTCCCCCCACAGTCTGGATTTGTTTTTAAGTCAACTCTGTCTAGATTTGTTAAAAGTTTTATCTTTAGAACGGATAATGCAGTTCTGTCCTGGTTTCTGCCAACCAGTGCAGTGTGCATGCACAGATATTAAGGGGGTAAATTTAAACATGCATTGGGTCTATAGCTGGTTGCAGCTAATCTACCTCTGAATTAGCAATAGAAATTATTACAGGAGTAGATTGGCATGCATAGGTGAAGACGGCATGCCTAAAACCTCTCTTGGGAGTGACATCAATGTCACTCAGCTCTTTATGCAATGGGATCTTTCAGACTGAATGAGTTACCAAACCGTAGCAGCAGATTAAAAAGGAAGTTTTGTTTTGGGCCAATAAGACAGACTAAACTGTTTTCAAATAGCCAAAGAGTAAGTTTGTGCTCCTGGGCTTTGCACAACATGTAAAGCCCAGCCCTACGCCCAAATGCAGACAACTGCTCTAGCCTTTGCAGATTAAAAACAAATAGTCCACATCTGAGGCAAACTTGCAGTTGGAAAAGCAGCCAATGATCACCATGCACGAATGCAAGAAAGACTAAATTAGTTAGGCTTCTTCATACATTCCACAAGCAAATATGAAGCAAACTAAACGTTTTCTACTGATTAGTAGGAGGGAAGTTGATGTCAGCATCAGCTGCTAATTGGCTGTAGCTGGATTTGAAGCACACCATAGACCATAGAGACCGTAGACACAGGGCTGTATATACAAAGTCAGAGCTCAGTGACCATATCTGGCAACCGTAGCTGGAGATGCTACACAGATGTACAGAACTGGAAAAACAGCTTTTAGAAGAACTCGCTTCATTTCTTTTGAGAGTGAAGCAGACTTGGAGCTGAAATGTTCCTGCAGGGTTAAATGATGTGGGTCAGCTACCTGGAGTTCCAAGCAGACATTCATATTGACTGTAACAAGTTTAAGAGACCCACAACCTGAACTATTTTTGCATGATTTCTGTATCTTTTCAGTCTGTGTAGCTTTATAGATTATGCAACAGCATGGGTTAAATTTAATTGGGCTCAGGTTTTATCAAAAAGTATTTTGTAAGAAATGGTAATCTGATTATTCTTGGTCAAAAGTTTAGTTGCCGATTTTTTTCTGAGTGACAGTAACTTGGAAAAATGTTTTTGCCCCTGGAGCCTTTTCACATTTTGCCAGGTTGTAACCACAATCTTCAACATATTTCATTGGGATTTTATCGTAAAGATTAAAACAAAGTAGGCATCGGAGTAAAGACTGCACACTTTTTAGGTTTATTTAATTTGGCGAACATGTATCATTTTCCGTTCAGTTTACAATTATGGATTACTTTGTGTCAGTCTGTTATACAAAATTGCCAGTAAACTCTTTGTAGTATATTGTTGTACAGGGACCAAACGTGTAAAAGTTTTAGACTAATGAATACTTTTGAAATTCATTGTATTCAAAGAGTTGATTCCCCTTTGTTGTATGTTTGTTCTGTGTTCTTAAGGTTCAAAAGTTGCATTGTATGAAACGGGACAATAAAAACTCACAGCGTACAGACGTCAGACATCTCTGTTGTGCAGAAGCCCTTTCTCTTGTTTTTCTTTTTCCAAATGAGACAACATTTCTGAAGTTTGAAAATGAGTGAAACTTTGTAAAGATTTTCCACCTTGCTTAATTTTTCTATTTGTAGTTTTTGAAACAATATCTTTTAAGAGTTTTTAGTCCTTGTGAACATATTGCTTCATGCCTTTCAACCCAGAAACCACAAAGCCTCCGTTGTTTGTGCATAACTGTAGCCACAGTAAACATGTATTTCCTTTATTTACTGTCTTCTCATACATGTGCAAAAGTATGTGAGAAGCTCAAGGCAATATTCTGCTTGACTTCTTAGTAAAAGTAGTCATAGTCCTTTCAGTAGCTACTGATGTGAAAACTGCTTGGTGACTAATCCTAACCACTAGAAGAAATGGGTGTATTTTGGTTATCAGAATACATTGTCTGTATCCCCACCCCCCTGCTGTCTCATCTGGTTACATATGTGTGAGACAGCAGGACTCAGATCCAGGAACATTGAGAAGCTTGCGGCTCCTTCCCGGCCGGCCCCGGTGTCACTCTGATTTCCCTGATGGTGGTCATGCATGTGCTCTGCTCTTGCTGAGATTTCTTCCAAACATGATGCTGTTGGTTTGTTTGTGTGAGTGGAAAAGCAGCCCTAGAGGTGGGGAGCATTTTTCTGACGGGTCTTCTTTGTTATCTCCTTTGCATAAAGGAGTCATTATCTGGTAACGTGCACACTGGATTTAGTTTGTAGTAGACCATTCAAACTGTGAAATAGCTTGCCCAAAACCCAGCTTAACTCTTCTTTTGCACCTAATGAATACAGTGGTTTGCCATATTTTGCAGGTGCAACATTAGTTTATCATGGAGGTTCAAGTGCAGTAGGGTTGCCTTTAAACACTTACTCGGAGCATTTTAATGTGGACTGGATGGAATTAGGAAATAGTTTGTTTTGTTGTTTCTCATTCCTACTATAACTCTCACAAACACATTACGGGGTTTGCTGGCCTAATATAGATTGAAAGCAACTGAATAGTGTATTGTGAGACAAACTTCCACTTAAACAATAAATATAATGGTGTTTTAATATCGCAGTACCTAGCAGAACAAGATCTCGATTCACCTGTTATAAATAGTTTGCAGTCAGATGAATTAAATGTAGAATCGTCAGATTTAACCTTTTTTTGTAGTCATACATGTCCCTTGGATCATTTCCACCCTACTTTAAAATGTAGCCTGTCAGTTAAATTTCGGGCCGAAGCATAATTTGGCTTTAGCAAAGCATCTTTGTTGCTTTAATTAAATCCTGTTTGCTGCAACATACTCCAGCTGTGAGGTGTACACTGCTAGAAGGCTGAAGGTGTTGTAATTAGCAGTCTGAGCAAGTGTTCTGGACAAACTGTGATGTTGCTTCGCGCAAATTACACAAAGCAGCTTTATGCTTTTCATGCAAGCGAGTGCATTTAAGATGAAAGAACGTATCTGAAAACCACTGACATCAGATAATATTTAAGCTCTTATTGTACAGAGGTAATTAACTGTGGTTTGCTACGAAAGCTACGTCAGTCTATGATAAACACACAGACTGAAGTAGCCCCCATTTTCTGAGAGAGGTAAAAGATATCATACCACATGCAAAAGTTGTTTGAGTGTTTTAACAGATTAATAAAATACTGCTGGAGTTTGACAGCGACAACAGCAGAAGTGAGTCAAATGTAGTTTATGATTGGGATGTTTCTGCTCAGAGTAGCACTTCTTCCTGCACGTTATGTTTATACTGGAGGTCTCTTGGCTCACAAACTAATACACACACACACAGAAGGCGGAAGTGACCTAGTTTTCCTAAATGGTACCAACTGTGGAGGCCTTCTAGAAACGAACAGAATCACTTGGTGTCACCCAATAAAGGGGCACCAGGCTCGAGACCAAATTAAATCTCACGCCGGTCATTTATGTTAATGTATGCAAGCCAGATGTTTGTCTGCAGAAATGTTCAGCTTCTGAGTGCGCTCTTAACATGGTGGAAAATCATATTAAGTTAGCAGATGCCCTCTCAGATTTCATCGCAGTTCAGTAGTCAGTAACAGAATAGGAAGTGTTTCTGCACAGTGTTTTCTGCTGGTCTGCCTATATCTTTGTCTCGCTTCTCCAGTGTGCTGTGTGTCTGGATCCAACCTTCCCTGATGAGGGGGATTTTCCTAGGAAAGTCATATGGAAAGAAAAAAAAACTTAGCCCTAATAGTCAAAGCATGTTCTATTATATTTTCTCTCCTTCTGTGTGTCCCTGTGTGCATTTTATGAGTCGAGCTCCTTCCTAGCACACAGAAAGCTTTGTGTTTTTCCCTCACTCTCATGATCAAGAAGAGCAAGCTCTCTGGAATTAGAGCTTCCTGTACACACTGGGCTGAGGCCCTGGGATTTAGAGTGGAGAGAAGGGTGAGGAAGAGGGGATGAAGGGAGCCAGGTGAAGGTCACTGTTAGGCTACAGGGGTTAGCATCGGTGTTTGATCAGAGAACGACACATGATTATGAAAGTAAATCCTCTGATAAAGGAGAAAAACTGAGATACACACATTTTATTACTGAAAATATTATTATTTTACAAATTGTTTTAATCATTGCAAACAAAACCATTTTGGTTTTGTTTGCAATGGTTCCGTATACACGGAATTAGCCTATTGTCCGTGTATACAAAGACTGAAATTGCTCTTTGGTTAGCTCTTTACTGCATGGTATGCTACAATGCACTGCGTTAAATACTAAATACAAATATTGTTCTGTCTCTGAAGGTAGTTTCCTCTTCAAGATTCCTCTTTGTCTTTCTATTGCATCCTCTGTTAAAAATGGATAACTGTTTTTTTCTGTTTTGAGAATTTTGTTTTAAAACTAGAATACACATGATGTGACCTAATAAACCTGGCAACAACATGATGTAATCGAATGTTGGCTAAAAGGCTAACATCCACAATAGGGGTGCACAGTTTAGTCAGCCAGAGATCAGTCAATTTTCTTTAGATCTGCTCTGATTGGTGGTCGCTAGGTCAAATGATGAAAATCTGATTTTCTTTTTCTCCATTCATAAAACGGAGCTCCCGCTATTTTCTGTCTATAAATACTACACCTGACAGTATGCCTTTGGAAGCACTTTTCTGTAGATTATTAAAAATCACAAAGGTTGTGGACTTACAATTTAAACCAGATGTTTACATTCATTCTATAAAAAGACACACAACCTATTAAGAACTAGCAAAATTATTTGTGTTTGGTAAATGCCAAAATAAGGCCTGCGACCCTGCATGGACAGGATGGATGGATGGATGGATGGATGGATGGATGGATGGATGGATGGATGGATGGATTGTACAGTACATTGCACTGAGCTTTTGGGAAAGACGTGCAGTCCTTAGGATCTTTTATTCTTTGGCATGAAGTTATAAATAAAAAATTTAAAATAACAACGAGCATTTTTACATGCTGACTGATGATGAGACAGAAGCTTCTTTTATACCACAGTGATTTGAGTTTGTGAAATTTGGATTTGGGTACAAAAATCAGTAAGCTGTAATAGCAACTTTGATTTATACACTTGAGAGTGGTCCTACGGGACTTTTCATGCTTTATGACACGTCCTGTAGCACCCCCGGCCTCCTCCTAATCATCACGCTCTCTGCTGTTCACAGTCACTCACCTGATGCAGCTATAAACCATTTTGTAAATGCCTCCCCAGTCTGCCTGATTGCAGCCACAAAAGCAGCCTGTGTTTAATTCTCCATGCTCTCCTGATGTGGATGCCCCTCCTTCTGCTCTGTCCTTCTGTTCTGATTAACCATTGTCTTTCTCTGTCCTCTTCCTTCCTTTAAGCCTCTGTATTTAAACTAAAGAAATCAAACAACCATAAGGTTCACATTCTCAGAGTCGTGTGTGTGGTCTATCTGACATTTTAAAAGTTGACATGCTGAACAGGTAGGATTCAGGCACGCAAACACGTACAAACAGCCTCGAGGCCCGTCTGTCAGCAGGAAGCTCTAAACCTTTCTGTCCCATTCCTCCTCCCAACCGACTGCTTTAATCTGTTAACAGGTATGTGTTTTGGTATTTAAACAGGACTTTTCTTTATTTTGTAAAAGCATTGTCAGTGTTGTAGTAAGCTTTGATTAGAGTGCTTTTATCACTCTAGAAAATGCATTAAACATAGCAGAAACTTCACAAACCTCTGGCTTGTAGTTTTCTTCTTCTTTTGCTCTTTAGGCCAGAAACCTGAGTGTGTTTTTTCTGCCCCACCCATTAAAATATCAATACATGGTTGTGGCCATCTGACTGTGCAGCTATTATTTTGCCAGTAGATGGCAGTATGATCTTAGCTGCAGGAGTTGGGAAACCCCAACATTATTCTTTCACTTCATTTGAAAAGATCTAGATATATGAAATGCTAAAAAATGGTTTCTGCTTTATTATATTTGTGGTGCCAGAATTGTTTATTTTTTATTTAAATATTGGAAGTTTGGACTCAGCTTGAATCCATTTTTTAATGTTTGAGAAAGACATTTAACACACAGCCAGCAACATCTCTTCACAGAGAGATCTGTTGGAAAAGAGTAAAACAGAGCTCTGATCTCAACATCATGGAATCAGCTTTACTAAGGCTGAAGCTGCTGAAAATCTTCTAAGACTCTGCAACGAAATCTGTTAAAATGCATCAGTCAGACTTGCCTAAATATTTTGTTGTACACTTTTAAATGTTTAACTTTGCTTCTTCTTCAGTACAGTGGAATAAGCATTTGCACTTCAGTGATATTTGTAGGTTTAGGGTGTGATTTTCAGGGAGAGGACAGAGAACCCTGATAGGTCACAGGGGTTCAGACCCGTCTGAAGCTGCAGCAGTCGAGCTGCTGCTGCTGTGCTCTCTGATATCCTTTTGGTTCTTCAAGCTGAAGGTCACCCTGGTAAGAGACGACTGACTGACTCTCGATGAACTCCTGTCCTTCTTCCTATTATAGTCTGAGCTGGCCCTCGGCCATTTATCATGTCCTGCTTCTCTAATGACTTTGTCAAACCATAGAGTATTGCCATATGCCAGTGGGAATTGTGGTATAACTCACTGCTTAATGGCTGCTGAAGTTGGTTTTTTTTTGTGCCCTGGTGGAAAACTGCTTCACCTGGATTAAATAAGCATTGGCTGGTATGCGTATTCATACATCTGACAACTTTCCACATTTTGTCATGTTATAACCACAAACTTTGATGTTTTGTATCTGGATTGAATGTGATAGATCTATTGTTCAGTTGAGACAAACTATAGCATTTCTTGGCTTCATTCAAGATGTTATGTGTAGAGAAAAAGTAACACTGCACATCTGTCTGAATACACAATCCCCATGGTGGCGGCAGGATCAAGCCATGGGAATTTTTTTTTTTTTTTTTTTTCAGAAGGGACGTGGAAGCTGATTAGACAAATAGATAAATAGAGCTAAATACTGAACAGTTCTGAAGGAAGTGGAGGCCGTGAATGACATGATAGTAAAGATAGTGATTCCATAGTGAAATGGTTTAGAACAAAGCAAATTAGAATGGCCTAACGCATGTTTGTAGCTGTTCCAATTTGGTAGAGACATACCCCAAATGATTTATTGCTGTAATTGCAATTGAAAGGTGGTTCTACAAAGTATTGCCTCGGGCGGACTGAATACAAATGCTTGACACACTTTACAGGTTTTTATTTGTAAGAAAGTTGAAAATCACACATTTTTTCTTTTACTTCACAATTCTGCTCTGCTTTGTGCTGATCTATTACACAAAATCCGGACAATGTTCATTAAGGTTTATGGTTGTAATGTGATGAAGTATAAGGAAGTTAAAGTGTTATGAATACTTTTGATAGAATCAGGTTTTAAGACCTGATTCTGTGATTTTAACTTTTGTTTAGATTCCCAGTTGGCTGTCTGTGTTCTCTAGGTCTTATCACAGGACAGTCGTAACAGCCTGTGCCTAATGAGGAGATGAGAGGTACATCCACACAGATGGATCCTGTTCCTGTGGCCCGCTGTGGATTATCTTCCTCTAACAGATATCTCAGGTGTTGTTTCTTTTTTTCCTACTTTTTGCTTAGTTTTGTTTAGTTATTCACTAACAAGCTCCTCAACAGATTTAGGCAGAATCTAAAAGGTCAAAACATAATGAAACGGATGACTGCCTCAGGTGGCTCAACATCTGGGTTTTAGCCCAGGCATGTGTGTGGAGGTGTTTGCATACATCAGCTGATACCTTAGAAGCTGCCTCAGAGTACCCGAATCTGGACTGTTGTAATGATTTCCTGTAAAAACATCATTGAAAAATGCCTGCCTTGTACTGGAGGTTGTTAAACTGTCATCTGTCACTCTGCCGTGTGAAGGATTAGCCTTATTAAACCTGGCCCGATGCCCAGTGAGCCCCGGCTGGTCTGACTACTCGGTCTGAGAAGGATACCTAAAAGCAAGACAGGTGGGAGTTGCAGCTGGGCTGAGCCTCTCATAACACATTCATTACCCCAAGATTCAGATTGACCGTAAGCAGCCAGTAGCCACTTCTAAAAAAGGTTTGCTGAATGTGGTCCGGTAAAAGAAATGCTAATGTATTTCATATTTGTATGATTCTTTTTGTTGTATGTAACTATGTAGCTCAATTGTACTTGCTGCTGCCCATCTTGGCCAGGATTCTCTTGAAAAAGAGGTTTATAACCTCAATGAGATATTTCTGGTACATCAACGGTTTAAATAAAAAGTGAAAATCAGCTACTACCATTTTTAATATTTGTAATGGTTAAGCCGTCCAAGCTGATGATGCATTAGCTCATTCAGAGATCTTTTGAATGTTTGTCATTCTGTTTGCTCTCGTCTTTCAGTTTAATCTACCGGTGCAACTCACTAACGTAGAGTGCATGTAGAAAATCTACACGTCCCTGTTCAAATGGAAAGTTATGTTAAATAGAAAAAGAAGGCCTCGTTAAAGCATTTCCGAGCTTTTCACACAATTGGTGTGACCTATAACCTGTATCTGTATGTATGTATGTATGTATGTATATATATGTGTATATGTGTATGTATATATATATGTATATATATATATATATATATATATGTGTATATGTATGTATGCAAACAGAAATATTTTTAGGGGTGTAAATAAAAAGCTGAAATAATGTGGTTACACTTCCTCATATAACTGGGGATGTGGTCGTGTGCAGAATTAATCACCACATTCAAACTTCTGTTAAATAAAAGTCGGTACTCAGACTTGCCTCTGGTTAACCCTAAATAAAGTTTAGCTCTGTTATGAGACATTTGGTGACATGTTTCCATCTCTCAGTAAAACGTTATAGTCCTCGGAGAGCTTCCGATGCATCAGAGAGATCTTATCGTCAAAAGCAATCAGTCAGGAGAAAGGCACAGAAGAATATCCAAGGCATTAGATGATATCATGTAACACGGAGAGAAAACATGGCCCAACTTCAACTTTACCAATAACTGGGATGGCTGGTGCTCATTAGGTAATCATCCTGCAATTTGAAAGTTAAGTGTTTAATCCAGCTTCCTACTGCTACATGACTATGCCCCTGGGCAAGGCACTAACACTAATTTGCCTACTGATGTGCATAACGGTGTATGAGTGTGCTAACCTTGTGGAGTGCAGCTGGGTGAATGAAACTCAGTTAAAAACACTGTCAGGGATGCTCCGTATGACCAGAAAAGCACAAAGATTGGAACGTTTACCATTTGAGGTCCATCCAAATTTGAAGGGAAAAGACAGAAGCAAACTGATCAGTGAGGGTGTCAAAAGAGATACGGGAACTTCTGGAAAGGACTTGTGTTATATAACAATCTGTCATATTTTTCATGTCTGGGCTGTGAGGTAGAGCAGCGCGGCAGAAGCCTTTGCTTGCGAAGAAAAACATCCAAGCTAGAGTTGGAGTTTATAAAATCACAATCATTATTCTAAAATCGGTGAAGGCAATATCACAATCACAAAGGACTGCTTGGACGCCACGTTTGATAGGATACCATATTTCCACTGTCATACATTCTGCATATTGATAATATAGAATCATATTCAATAAATTACAATATGAGGCTCATTTATCAGATTAAAAAAACCTTTTGAAAATAGCTTTTTAGCAGTTATTAAACATACTTTTCATTAAACCCACATTCTTTTATTATTAAATGTTTCTTTTGTAGGACTAATGTAATATTCTAATCTTAAATGTCATATTATTATTAGCCGTAAGTGGAAAGTCATAATTAATATAAATAAAGGCTTAATCTATATAACGTGTTTTGCTTAGTGAATTGAGTTACTGAAATAAATTCACATTTTAATAATATTCTAACTGGAGTATGACTGTATTTGCTCCCCCACACCTGCTGTATATCTTTATTGAATGACATGCTAAAGCTCACTGAGGGTGGATGGGACATTGTGTAATAGTAAAAAACACATTATTTAATTATAATCATTATTGTCATAGAACCTTTCAGCGTGGTGGCAGCATTACGGTCTGTTTTTTAATCTTCTATAGCTGGAACTGGGGCTTTTGTCTACACAGGTGGGGGAATAATGTTGGAATACAGTTCTAAATACCAGTCGGTGTCGGCAAAAACCATCCAAGCTTCAACTAGAAAGCTGTAGATGAAGAACTAGGCACAAATATCAAAAAAGGGATGTCTTCACTAGAAGACTGAAGTAGTGTAATAATCCAGTCAGAGGCCGTCCCTGAAATTGTGGGGTGATCTGAAGAGGGATTTGAGCAGGAGATCTCCTTCTGATTTGGAGCATTTTTGCAACAAAGAGTCAGTAAGTATTAAGTCAAGAAGGGCCACTCTGGTAGAGTCCCATTCAAAAAGACACTGCTTTAATAAAATCAAAAGATGCTTCAACCAAGTATTAGTGTAAGGGTGTGCACATATATGCAACCACATTATATTAGTTTTTTTATTTATTTTTCCCTCCTAAAATCCTTCAGTTTGATTTTGGCTTGTACAAGTTACAGGTTAGATAATTCATGCTGGTCTCATTCGTTTGCATCACAGAAAACCTCTATTTTAACAGGAGTATGTAGACTTTTTATATCCACTGTAATTGAATATGATGCATCATAAAAGCTTGCACTTGGTTTTATGTCAGTTAATTTCTGGATTTATTGGATCAGAAATGTGCATAAAGGTTTTTACAATCTTTTGCTCGCTGTTAAATGGCTTCTGTATGTTTCCCCTCAGGTGAAGCTACTACAATAAACACATAGAGAGGTTAACTGCTGTTTGTTCAGCAGAGCATTGATCATTTTCCTTGCTGCTGTTTTGGGTGCGCTCTACCTGCCTGTGTGTGATCCATCATGTCACCTAGCTGCCGGTGACAAATGTCCCTGACTGTATTTGTTGCTACAAACATTCTCATCTGACACACACTCACATTTATCTGCCTGCTCCCCCCTCTCATGAAACCTGAGATCATAATAAGTGGTTGTCAGCGGTTCTCATATGAAAACAAGCCAGTGGGAGTGATAAGATGTTGAAAGGCTTTATGGTGCTGTGAAGGACAGATTTGTGAGATTTGCCTTCTTTTTCGCCTTCTGTCGATTTTGCTGTGCCATGTTGTCCTGTCTCTTTGACCTTGTGTACTCTCACGTTTTCATTTAATTGTGTCCCTTCTTTATCCTTATTTGAACTTTTTTTTTTACTCTCCATTTCTCTTCATCTCTGTGCTGCACGGTAATCTCTACTGAGCCGATCATAATCACAGGCCATCTGGGCGCTGTAGGGAGAGACGAGCCTGCAGCTCGTGAGATGACCAAACCCACTGTGGGTGAAAAGAGACACACATCCACATCCGAAGTCACACCTTTAATGCTCACAAATCGTCACGCGGCTGTTGACGTCCATCACACCTTTCCAAGAGCCTATTCAAGGACACACAGTTCATCCCAACACAGCACTGCTGTGATTCACATTGGAGAAAAGTAACATCATTTGTAGGTATTGATCTCCCACAGTCTGGAGAGTATTGTACGTGTGATGAGGATCAAGCACAACTAAACAATGAAGGGGGGGGGGGGGGGGGATGTGTGGAATAAATCCCAAAACAAGAAAGCAAAATGGAAAAATAATGGTGTCATAATTTTTGCTTGGTGCAGACAGGCTTCACTTTGCTCTAAAATTTAATAATCTTATCTCCAGACGGTGGTCCAGTCCAAATATCATGCTCTCTATTGCTATTTCTAAAATTGCTCTGCAATATCCTGGATGCCCTGTTGACAATGGGCTGCTACAGAGCTTATAAAGACCATTAGGAAAATGCTGACTGCTGCTTACTTTTAAGAGATGCCTCAAAGCTTGAATCATCCCGTCTGTGTAAAAGGGAAAAAAAACATGTTTTACTTTAGATGGCAACTAAAGACATAATTGCTCCACTAAAGTTTAATGCTTTAAACTGCGGTGTATGAACCAGGTAAGTGCTGCTATAATCCAAGTCCCAGCAGTGTTGGCACAAAAATGTGCAAACTTATTTTTTTCATATCTGTTCTAGTAGCAGTGGTTTTGCAAACTAAAGAAACTAAAATGATCAAAGGAATGAATCATTTTTAGTTGAAATGTAATTTTAATGACACATGGCAGCATGAAGCACTGTGTGCACGCTGAAGGTGTGTAGAGCACCTGCCAGTTAGTCTCTTTAGTGTCTGTGTGCTGAGCTTTGTGAACTTTGTTTTCTCCTTTACCTTTCTCATATTGTGTTTGTTTTCACAGACTTTTCCATTTTGGCTTTATCTTTGTATTCTGGTGTGTGCTGTATAATTTGGCTTATCGAGGATTGGAAAAGACAACAGGGGGAAATCTTTGGCGATTAGCAAGAAACACTCAATAAAGGAGTGGTTCTGCAGGTGGGGATCACAGACCACTTCTCAGTACCTACGCTTTCTGGCTGATGTTTTGGTCACTTTTGAATGTTGGTGCTGCTTTCACACTCGTGGTACCATGAGACGGACTCTACAACCCACACAAGTGGCTCAGGTAGTGCAGCTCATCCAGGATGGCACATCAATGCCGCTGTGGCAAGAAGGTTTGCTGTGTCTGTCAGCGTAGTGTCCAGAGCCTGGAGGTGCTACCAGGAGACAGGCCAGTACACCAGGAGACGTGGAGGAGGCCGTAGGAGGGCAACAACACAGCAGCAGGACCGCTACCTCCGCCTTTGTGCAAGGAGGAACAGGAGGAGCACTGCCGGAGCCCTGCAAAATGACCTCCAGCAGGCCACAAATGTGCATGTGTCTGCACAAACGGTTAGAAACCGACTCCATGAGGATGGTATGAGGGCCCGACGTCCACAAATGGGGGTTGTGCTCACAGCCCAACACCGTGCAGGACGCTTGGCATTTGCCAGAGAACACCAGGATTGGCAAATTCGCCACTGGCGCCCTGTGCTCTTCACAGATGAAAGCAGGTTCACACTGAGCACATGTGACAGACGTGACAGAGTCTGGAGACACCGTGGAGAGGGATCTGCTGCCTGCAACATCCTTCAGCATGACCAGTTTGGCAGTGGGTCAGTAATGGTGTGGGGTGGCATTTCTTTGGAGGGTTGCATGGCCCTCCATGTTCTCGCCAGAGGTAGCCTGACTGCCATTAGGTACCGAGATGAGATCCTCAGACCCCTTGTGAGACCATATGCTGGTGTGGTTGCAAGATGAAGACATTGAAGCTATGGACTGGCCCGCCCGTTCCCCAGACCTGAATCCGATTGAGCACATCTGGGACATTATGTCTCGCTTCATCCACCAACGTCACGTTGCACCACAGACTGTCCAGGAGTTGGTGGATGCTTTAGTCCAGGTCTGGGAGGAGATCCCTCAGGAGACCATCCGCCGTCTCATCAGGAGCATGCCCAGGCGTTGTAGGGAGGTCATACAGGAACGTGGAGGCCACACACAATACTGAGCCTCATTTTGACTTGTTTTAAGGACATTACATTAAAGTTGGATCAGCCTGTAGTGTGTTTTTCCATTTTAATTTTGTGTGTGACTCCAAATCCAGGCCTCCATTGGTTAATAAATTTGATTTCCATTGATGATTTTTATGTGACTTTGTTGTCAACACATTCAACTTTGTAGAGAAGAAAGTATTCAATGAGAATATTTCATTCATTCAGATCTGGGATGTGTTATGTGAGTGTTCCCTTTAATTTTTTGAGCAGTGTATTTTTTACCTCATAGTTCTCCAGAAAAAGAAGGAAACTATCATTGTTCACTTCTGAATGAAATATTCATAAAATTCAGTGTTCTAAGAAAAATAAATCTCATCTTACATTCTTAAAAGTTTGTCAAATATTAAGTACATCTCAAAAGGCCTAGAAAAAGAGTGAACGTTCTTTTTACCTCAACTGTAATTCTAGGTTTGTTGCTTAAATCTGACTTCTTCAAATTGAAAATAGTCTCCTTCTCTGCAGTTAAAGTTGTAAAAACAGCTTATTAATGCTTTGATCAGTTCCCACCTTGACTACTCCAATGACTGACACCCAGTCAGAGCTCCCTCTAAAATAGAATGAATAATGGGACAAAAATGCAGGAACCAGTTACTTTCTGTTATTGTCTCCCAGTACTGCCGTCTCGGTAGATTTAATATAGGTTCTAAAATCTCATGGCTCACCCTTAAAGCCCTATTTGACCTTAAACATGCATGGCAGACTTAACAATCTGGTATATGCTTGCCTGCTCATTGAGGTCCATAGGTAGCACCCTGCTGACTACTCCCAGCTGGAAGCTTGTGATAAAGCCTGTAGACCACTTTAAAGGGGACATATCATGCCAAATTCAATTTTATAGCTTTTAAATTTGTTGTGTACTTGGACTCCACAGGAGTACAGAAAAGTTTAATTTAGTCTCTCCATATTTATTTCTCGCTGCGATTCAGTAGTCCAAGCTCAAGTATGCCTACGCTGCAAGAGGATAAGTTCGGTTCGACTGTTGGGTTTATTAACCCACACAATTTATTACAGGGTCCCCCAGCATCGGAACCTCTTTGAAGTGTCTGGTTGAATTTTATTTTTCATGGAAATGTACCCACATCAGTGTGGAAATTCCTATTCCCCCACTTCAAGGACAAGTTCTTCAGTAAGCTACACCAGTATCAAGAAGGATTTGCTGAAAGACTTCATCTGATTAAGGGATCAGTTCTGATTAAGGGGGAAACGACAACACAGCAAAGCGGTAAGCTGCAAATGACACTAAAATGACGGAAAATTGTCATGTAGACATAAATTTATTGTGTGTTGATATGACGTCCTGGCCATTGTCTAGAAAGCAGTAGCATCATAGCATCGTGCCTTCTGCTTATTTCAGTGCTGTGTGCTGCTTTTAGCTCCTTGAGGACATAACCGTACTGCGTCTTTTGAATATTATTAATACATAAACAGTTTGGAATTTTTTTTTGCCGTCTCCCAACTTGACCTGTAGGGGGGCGGGGTGTGAAGTGCCTCAACAGCATTTAAAGACACTGCACCAAAACAAGTTGCTCTCAGACGCACCTCAGAACAGGGGTATAAGAGGGGCTTGTGGAGCTACAATAACAAGGAATTCAGACCCAAAGCATTGCAGTTCCTCTTTTTAGAAACCACAACTATCTCAGGTGTTTCAAACATTTCCTCTCCCATGTTGCTGGCTGCAGACGATGAGTCGCTAATGGATGCAGTCATGCTAACGAGATTTGAGGCTGTCGAAATTGTGCCCTCTTCAGCCTTGAGAAAAATCTTGTGTTTCACCAGGTGCTTCCTCAGATTAGAAGTATTCCTGCCGCTGGCCTTGGACTTCGCAGCACAAATATTGCAGTGAGCGTAATCTGCCCCTTATTTTGAAAAGTGGAAACATACTTTCGAGAACTTTCTATCAGCCATGCTTTGTTGACGGCTACTGACGTCATTGCGCTCTTGTGTGTGCAATGCTGTGTTCATGTCCGGCATGGAAAATCGCCCAATCTTCCACTCCCTCAGTGTCACGATGCGTTTAGGTACCGAAACATGGTACCATTTGATTTTACGTGAATCGGTACTTGGTAGTACCGATGGAATTCGGTCGGTACCTATAAAAGTACCGAATTTGGTATCCATTCCTAACCACAACTGAATGATTTAGTGTGAAAAGGAAGAATTAAAAGCATGATATGTCCCCTTTAAACTTTACTTTTTATAAAATGGTTTGTTATTGATAAATTAATATTTATTACTAGGGTTGCATTGTGGTTCAGCTGTTATCACTTCTGCCTCGGGGCAAGCACCTGTTATAGCAGCTTAAAGGAACAGCCAATGTGCCTCCCTTGGAAAAAAATACTTTCCTTTCTCAAAGCTTCTTACATCTTTCCTCCAGCTTCATTTTTAAATACCTCACTAACACTTCAAATAGCTGACTTTAACTTAGGGATAGCTTATATGGACTTGAAGTTTTATCAGATTTTCTTTTATTGCACCAATGATAAAGTGAAGATGCTAACCCAAAAACATTAACATGCTCTAAAAATAAAACTTGCACATACACTGACATTTATTGACACTCATGGAACCAGCATCGGAGACAATTAGTTAAAAAGGCAAAAATTAGCCAATCCAACCATACAGTCAGCTTTTTGGGGTTTGACAACCTTAGTTATAATTAGTGTAATTTTCTCACAATGAATCACTGCCGTTATCAGTATGACTGGTTACTACTTAAATATGGTGCGGTCGTGATAAAAAAAAAATATAAATTTTTGTTTCCAACTGGCATGACACCAATCAGTGGTGATGAAGAGTAAAATCATTAACCATGTAATTTCTCTGCATTTTTGGCATCTATCAGAAATAATATCCTGAGCCCCAGCAGTTTGTATTGGTATGCTAAGAAAAAATATTATAACAAATCTCTTCTGCTTATTTTCCTTGCATTGCACCCATCATTACCACCTTGCCCCAGGGCCAGACACTCTCTCACAGCATGGGATCAATGCAGAACTATATTCTGCAGATCTCTGCAGCTCTAACAGAATGGGACAGCAGGTCTGCCTCCTCACTTTCCTCTCAAAGGGGGGGTTGTGTAGATGCATGGATTATCCTTGGCTCCAGACTCTTTGTAATTCAGATAAGACCTCTCTCCTCCTGCAGATAAGTTTAAACATTAATAATAAATTAAAAGATTGTCCTTCGGGTGAAATATTAATGACCTTCTTATGAGACGCTCCTTTGAGAGAGGGAGTCTGATGGTGCGCTTGTTGGAGTAATTTCAAGCTTCTCTTTGATTTCTAGCTGCTGAATGTTTTAAATGTAGGTGGATGCCAGGGTCAATATTTGAGCAGCCAAATATTTGGGAATGACCACTAAAGACTTGTTTAAACAAGGACTGCATTGGTATACTAGTAAAATCTCACCTCGCTGTCATTATCCACCGCTATCATTGCCTCTAATCTACTTCAAGAAATTGATTTATTCTTGTATTGAGTCTTTGTGAGTGCAGGTCTAGCTGAGCCAGAGGTTAAACAAGAAAGCATGAATGTGTGTCACCAACAGAAGAATAAACCTTCATCCTTGCTCTATCAGCTGAGGTCTGTGAGGTTGTTATGTCTTCCTGGCCCTCCAGGACCTTCAGGGATGTGTGAATAAGAGGGTTATTTATTTTCTCAGATTAAGCTTGTGTCTGTCTGTTCCTCTGAGCGAGCGAGTGTGGGATTTATTCATGTGTTCTCTTTAGAAAAAGCTTTGCGTCGGGCCAACATGCAGTGGAATTTGAATTGTCTACTTGACAAAAAGCCAGGGACCTTCTTCCGGTTTTTGCTCAGCAGGGTGCATGCCGAGGCAACCGAGGCAAGTCTGCCATGCAGTCAATCACAGATTTGTCTGAATTAAAAAAAAAAGTTGTAATTAAGAAGTCTTTATTTATTTATTTTATTTATCTATGCAGGACCTTTTAGAGTTCTTCTTTGAGTTTAACTAGGCTATCTCCTGATTTTGCCTGCAGTCTAAAGACAGTCAGTTTGCTGTGTGTTTATGTAGATCAAACCCAGCGCAGACCTCTGAAGGAAGCTGACCGAGCTCTGGCAGCCATTCACACAGCAGCAGTGTTTTGTTTTGCTTGTTGTTGACAGCACATTTGTTCATGTAGTACTCTTGACGAGTTATAAACTGTGGCCACACATGCTCAAATATCCACAGTTGGAAATGAAAAACAAAGAAATTGTTTGTTTTATGTCTATATTTTAATAAAAGGAAGACAGATTCCCTACATTTTGCTGTTTTTCTGTCCTTAAATTCACAGAGGTCTCAGCAACAGAAGAAAGTGTGTCATGGTTATTCTGTTGAGCAGATGTGTGACAGATGCCAGCTGTAGGTCAGTGAGGCGAAGAAGATTTAGCCTGTCCGCCTTTAATATTTCAATGGGTTTGTGTGTGACAGGCAGATTCAACATACAAAGTTTCTTATTTATGGGCAGATGGGAAGAAAATGTGATTAGTGAGAGGAGGAAGGGGTGAAGAAAAGATGCACAATCTGTGCTGTTTTTCTCCTTTTCTCTGTGATCACTGTCAGTATCTGCTTTATCTCAGTACAAAAAGTAAAAACTGCCATTATTAAACCTTGTTTTAAGGAACGGGCCCATATTACATTCTCACAGTTTGATAACCTTGGCTCAAAATCCATTGAGTCAAAATGCTTTCATAGGATCATGCTATTATCACAAACATTTAAATCAAAAGTGTACAAGTTTAACTAATTACTTTATTTTACAAAGCAATTTATTCCAACTTCTGCTAAAATATGATAACAAATTGATTATTACACTTTATCATAATGTTATCTGTAACACTTTTTGTGGAATCTTTTAAGTAAATGTGCATATTGCACAGAATAGGATACTGTGCCCATGGCCCAGGTATAACAACCTGAAATCGGTTTGGTCTCCAATAATTACATACATCACCTAGTATCGGGGGGGGAATGAGCATTGCTGCCTTGGCATCAGAGGCCGGGGGGTATGGGGTTGCTGACATCAGGGCTGTGCTTTTGCTGTCTCTAGGTTGGCTGGGCATTTGGGTGCTGCCATGGGGTAGCAGTGGGTCTAGCATGGACGTGGCAGGGGTTTGGTTGGGTGGGGGTTCTGTGGCTGCCCTCACCGAGCCGGGGTTGGTGCCCTCTTCTCTGGCTTGCTGCCTCTCCTGGCTGGTTTGGAAAGGTTTGGGGTTGGGTCCCCCTGCGGATTGGTTCCTGCTCTGGATCCAAGTGGGGTGGCTGCCTGTGCGTCGAGTGGAGGATGCCTCCCCAGCATCCCTGGCCCGGCGGGTAGGACAGAGGCCATGGATTGCTTATTGACTTAGTCAACACAACAAAGCAACGCAGTAACCGCTTTCCTTCTTTGTCTAACATAGGAGTCCTAAAACAGCTGAACTCACTCCCTAATAGCAGCTTACACTTACTTCAACAGACAGTCACATGCCAACACCAACTGACAAAGACCTTGCAAGGCAGATGTCATTTGGATAAAAAAAATATCTCCCCCATTTAACATTCTGTTGAATCCCTAGAAGCTACTAGAACGTTCTGACAACAGGGCCCCTACAGCAAACATAACTCTATCAATATTTTCTAGACACATTTCTGACTGAAAATACAATCGTCTTCAATAAACTTTCATGCAGATCAGTTTGCTGAAATGCTAGGCTGACGTTAGCATATTTAATCTCCGTTTTAATATAGCTTGTTGATAATTTGGATCTTGACACATCTCAATGTGGGAACAAATGAGGGGACAAAACATCACAAACTTTGCACTTTGCTTTGAACATAACAAAATCTAATCACTAATGTTTTAGCTACACTTAGATTGTTAGAAAAAAATCCAGATTTGTTACATAAACAAAGTAATATGCAAAGAATATTATACAGTTTCGAATTTGTACACTGGAAAATAGGTAATGACTAATGTTATGATTAATGTTAAAAATTGGTTGCAGAAATGTGGCCACATGGTTCTTTAGGGGTACAACTGACCTAATAACACAATAACCAAACAACATTTAAAGAGCCCTGGATTGAGACCCAGATCTGCTCAAACAAATTAGGACCTTCTATGTTTCTTATCTCTGACTACTACTAGATTTTAATTTGATCTCATTATAAAAAGTGAAAGCTACATTTTAAAACTTTGTGGTGTTAAAATAATCAATATATAAATTATATAAGGTTCAGTATTTTCAACTGATCCTCAAGTTCCAGTATTTGGTCTAAAAACCATGAACATAAGCTCCATGTTTCACTACATGCAAAAGGAGGACAGTGGTCTTGTTTTCCTCGTTTTAGATTGGACTCCAACATGGCCGCAGAGCTAATTCTTTACTTGACCTTTGCTTTGTGTGAGAAGATTTTTCCTCAACAGGTTTGCTGGGATGAGCAGCCAGTCTTATTGTAGCACCTGTTTCGTTGATGCATAATTCACCATCTTGATTAGTTTTAATCAGTTCACTGAGAGCTGCATGGGGTGAGGGGTTTGCACAGGAGGATGTCACTGATGATTCAGTGCAAAGATAATAAGATCAATTAAGAAGAAATGTAACCCACTTACTGCTACTCACAACTCTCCTCCAATTTTAAATTCTCTACTTTTTTTTCTCTAAATTTAAATCTAACAGGAGACATCCATCCCCCTCTGCGTGCTCTTCATTTCTTCCACTCTACTCCTCACACCCATATCCAAAGCCCTGTCATCGTTTTGAAACGGGTGATACTTCAGCAGTGTTTCCATGGTTATTGCTGGCATTCGTCTCAGGATTCAGAGCTGGTGTCAGGCAATGTCACCCTGTCTTTAAAGCCGACATCAGCTCATGAGTGTTTAGAAGGGGGAGCACAGAGAGATATGAAGGGAGGGGGGTTGGTGGTTGTAATTATATGTGCATACGAAGAGGTTCAGAGCAGCTTGGGCGCGTCATTCTGCCAGCTTTTGTATTTCGCATGTCTGTGGGGGGAAGCTGCACAGGGACGCGGTTGTATCCCCCTGAGACTACTGGTTAACTGGGTCCCCAGGAGATCCAACATGTTTTATTTATTTACACATCAGAAGCGGTAATTATCCTAAGGTCTACAGCTGGAAAGTGCATTGTCTGATAATAGAAAGTATCAACTCCTTTAGATTTTTTTGTTTCAAATTTCAAATTAGGCATCTGTTGATTACCAGAATGAAGGTACACCGCGATTTCAAAACCACTAAACTTTTCCATCAAACTGTCACCTCAGTCCATTTAAGAGATGCTGGAGAAACTATCTGAGTGGCACAAAGAGTTTATTCTGGCTTTATGGAGTCACTCCCCCACCTGTATCTGCACATTGCTGGTCAGCTGGCTGAAGTAGGGCTACTAAACCTTTCCCTCGCTTAAAAGAAAGACAAACTAGAACAATTGGAAATAATTCCTGATGCGAAAAACATAATAAGCCAATCACTCTCATTCAAGTAATGTAGTTTTATTACTAATATTCTCAAGCTACATGCAGCATATCAGTTTAACAGTTGACAAACAAACAATGTTTAACATTCTGCAAAAAAGCAGGTGTTTTCAAAATATTTTGCTTAGATTATGTATCATAGTCAAAGTAACAGGTAAATGTTATAGATAACATTATTATGCCTTTTCTTTTTTTAAATAAAAGTAACAAAATAATATTCAACAATATAAAGTATAATATAAATGTAATCTTTGTCATAATGCTATAATAGTGTGAAACCATAGTATGTTTACTCTAACTTATACTTATCATACAAGAATCTGGTACTTCCCAAAGTCTGCAAAAATTAAACAAAAATATATATGTACATTGAGATTATCATGTGTTGAAGGGATTTTAAAAAAAGAAGGTTTTTCAGCACTTTCTGTTTTTGTTTTAGGGCTGCAAGGTGGTGCAGTTGGTAGCACTGTTGCCTTGCAGCAAGAAGGTCCTGGGTTCAATTCCCAGCCGAGGGTCTTTCTGCATGGAGTTTGCATGTTCTCCCCCATGCATGTGTGGGTTCTCACCGGGTACTCCGGCTTCCTCCCACAGTCCAAAGACATGCCTGTTAGGTTAATTGGTTCATCTAAATTGCCTAAGGTGCCTACGTTGCCCTATGATGGACTGGTGACCTGTCCAGGGTGTACCCTGCCTCTTGCCCATAGACTGCTGGAGATAGGCACCAGCTTTCCAGCGACCCACTATGGAATAAGCAGTAGAAAATGACTGACTGACTGTTTTAATTGACAGTGTTTTATTGTTTTGTTTTTACTAACCTGAATGGAACAAATGTGTTTTTTCTTATATTTTCTGGACAAAGCAAGCAACATTTTCCTTATTTTCTGACAATTTTACTACAATCCAATTAATGTCTGTCCCGGGTAGACCTTTCCACTTGTGCCAAGCTCCAACTTTTACAGCCATTTTCTCCCTCATATCCCAATTCACCCCCTCGTGCAACAACTGTAATCACACCCACTTGTAGTTACACACACTTCCCCCATCGTTCATTCAGCCCCTTCTTCTTCTCTCTCCCTCCTCCACCGCTCTCCCTCTCACTTACTCTCCCCTCCCTCTCCATCTCCCCATGTTTCCCCTCCCTCCTGTCATTAGTTTCCATAGCGACAGTTGGGGAGGCATTATCGCCGACTGAGAACCGCTCCTGGGCTCCTTTCAGAGCGGCGGCGGTGGAGGCATTGTTTAGTCGGCTGCTCTGAATGATGTGGGGATCAGAGCGTCGGACAGGAGAAACGCATCCCTCCCTGTTTTTTTTAGGACAGGCACTGTGCATTTGTAGACTGTGAGGGGAGAAGTAGAGGGAGTAAGAGGAGGGCAGGAGAAAAGAGGAGGAGAGAGCGGAGTAGCGCGGTGGTTAGACAGAATCGATGAGGGAGCAGGAGTAGTAGTGGTAGCAGCAGCACTGAGAGACTTACACTGAGATATCAACTAAAATATTCAGAGTTTTCAGGAACCTCCTTGTCGCTCTGAAATGGACTAGATCTACTTATTCAGCTCATCTTTGCGTATAACAGCCGGACTCGACTGGAAATACCAAGTTCCTGGTCAAGGAGTTCGAAAGGAAATCTGAGTTTGGCCGGTGAGTTGGTAATGGTTCTTCATCTGCTCTCAAACATGTTTTCAACCCTATGTTTAATATAATATAATGTTAGGTTGACAGCATGCTGCTACTCTGTGCTTTTTCTCCAAACCAAACCTCTGTCTGGATTACGTTTGAGTGTGTGGGCTTCCTGAGGTTTCCTGAATCCAGGCTATTTCTCGCCGCCCTCTGAAATATAAATGCCAGGCTGCATGTTTTATTGAGAACATCGGGGGCAATTTTCTGCTGCCTTGATTCTTGAATTCCCTCCAGCGTTTCTTTGAGGAAATATCACAGCGTAAGATGTTTTCTTCTTCCAGTTTGTTTGGAGGGAGCACTGAGCTCCTCTGGGTCTTTGAACTGGTCATATGTGGTGAGTAATATAGTTAGCAAGATGCAGGGGCAACATTTCATCATCCCTCTGATGTCTGTGTAATAAACCAGCACTCGGATTCTTCTTCACTGTCAATTTTCCAACTTCTAATCAATAAAAGGTCACAAACGCAGCGGCTGAAGCAACGCAAATGACCACCTTTTGCTCAATGATGTCATTGTGAATCGTAACAGATGATTTAAAGCTTAGCAGATAGCACAGCTGTCACGTATGTACTTTGATAGGTATTTACGGCATTTATGTTAGTGTTTGCAGCTTTTGCCCTCAGGTTGGTCAAGGCCACACTATAATTCAGCGACTAGGGAGTCGTCTTAAAGAGTGGGGAGTCTGTGTGTGTTTCCATGAGGACCAGCGGCAGCTGTGGAGAGCTGAAGCCCTATGTGTGCTAGACACTGTGGCGTTGCTTAGAGACTGCAAGACTGATCAAGAACCTTTTGACCCAGATCAATGAAATGAGCCTAGCAGCCTCAGGGTTAAGCTGACATGCATATATACCATGTAAAGTCAGTGGACGATTTACGCCCCAGTGCTTAAGGGCTTCCAAAGTCTTCGGACTTCCTAGACTAGACTGATCTTTAAATTTTGTATTAGAATGTTTACATAATGGGTTTACCAATACAGATGCACCAATCAAAGTTTTATGGGAAATTTTCTGACACTTTTGTAAAGCTTTGAACTGCCAATACAAGGTTTAGGCGATTCCTACTGCTCTTGAAAAATACTATGATACATGAAAACACCAAAGCATTATTTTTGACCAAACTTTTTATGGGCCTTTTGAATTCATTTAGATTTTTATGGCTGTAAAATGTGCAAAAATGTGCAATGACTGAACCATTTTTGTCTGTTTTTTGAAGACAATTTCAAATATCTGAAAATTATTACATATTATTGTGAGTTTTTGAATTCACACCCCTGTATGAGAAAACAATCACCATGAAAGCGGATTTTACTATTTAAAAAAAAATACACTAAATGTTTGTGGGCTTGATTGTTTTTTTTTAGCTGTCTATAGCGCTCTTATATCAGCAATTAAATTGTTTAGTTTGGCTAACATAAAAAAAATGGCAGTCTATATTGCTCGAGGATGTAGATCCTTACCTTTGCTTTGAGATTTCCAGAAGGCTGCCAACATTTTCAAATCCTGCATGTTCCACAATGGATAGAGGGTGAAAGCTCAGAGAGCTAAAACTGACTACGTTTGCTGTAAAATATTTATCCTGTTATCTACTGTAAGACTTGCCCTCTCTCTCTCGCAGTTGGACATGTACAACTTAGTTTATTCTTAAATAGCTTTCTAAAATGTTTGTGCTTCCTCACCACAAACTGCTAACTTGGAGTCTTCTCCATTCAGTAACAGTATTCTGACCGTCGAGTGTTGTTGTCAGCTGCACTTGGCAGTGCTTGATATGGTGTTTCCACCATTTCTCATGACATAGAGAGGTTATTTGTAGGTAGGTGTGATATATCTGCTTTCTTCATTTAACTGAAGCAGATAAGCAATGTCAGTGGCCTGGTCGTTTTTCACCGTGTTGAAAGGGTAGGGAATATATATAATATTTAAATATAATGGTAAACATTGATTATCGGCCATAACAGTAATATTAATAGCGGCTTTCGATATTGGCCCAAATCTTCGTATCAGTGCATCCCTAGTTAAAAGCTTAAAAGGATGACACAGAGCAACTTTGCCGAAATATGTTAAGCCTTCCTATTATTTGCTGAAACAGTCCCTCTCTTTAATACTAACCTCTGTTTTCCAAGCAGCTATGAGAAAGCAAGAAATAGCTTCTTGAATCTCTGTGTTTCTTGTTATTTTATTTAAGCAGTTTACTGATACTGAAATAGATCATTGAGTCTTTTTCACTCAGTAACAGCTGCTACCCTGAAAGTGTTGTTGTCAGCACAATCTGTTAGTGCTTACCTATGGTGCTTTCACTAATCGGGAAAATATTATATTATTAATATAAAGTTTCTGACCGGTCACCAGTCAGGGTTGATGGGCAGAAAATTGTCAAATTTAGCTCCCCAGCTGATGTGTCTGTGCATCTCTCACAAGATTTGTCACATGAAGTTCTGCCCAGTGTTGATGAGCCTACTTCACTCAATAACAGCATTCACACCGATGAGGGTTTTTGTTAACATCATCTGGGAATGCTTTTGTATGATGACTTTGTTGTCTTGAAAAAAATACCCTGATTTTCCACCCATTAGCAATTTTACATATACTTCTTAAGAAAAAAATACTGATACTTAAAACATCCCCGTTTTCCAAAACAAACATAAACCAAGTCAGTTGCTATGTTACACAGTCTCAACAAAAGGAGGTTAACCAGGAGATGTCAGACCAGTCAGGAGCTTTACAAGCTGAGATTTATGGTGGAGCTCCCATGTAGAAACTGTCAGCACTCGAGGCCAGAAGGGCTCACACAGTAACCTTGTGTGAAAAGCAAAGAACCCAGTTGGCAGTGGAAAAAGTAGTTAGTCATACTGCGCCCATTTTCCTGCGTCTGGCCAGGTTTGCTTTTAGAGGAAGCCAAAGGAAAGGATGTCTGTTAACCCACAGTGTCCACAAGTATTTAATGATGGGCTGAGTCTGTAACCAGGACAGCATGTAGCTCTGCTGTGCTGGAGCAAAGCTTATTACTGAGGTGCTTGTGCTTGTACACTTTATTAAAGCTTAAAATGTCTGAATCTCCTGGCTTTTGCTAATTGATAAACAACATAAAAACTTAGGCCTAATTCCCCATTTAGTGTACAAAAATACTTAGAGCTAAAAACGATAATGGTCTGAACCTTTTGCTGTTAAACACCGTTTTCTGACCTGTCTCTGTCAGATGCCAAGACATTGTTTACATTGTTGCTTACGCTCATGGTGTTTGGAACCTAAATGTGGAATTTGGATGTAGTCCTCCTCCTTTAATATTCTTTGCACTTTACAATTCACCGGTAGCAGCACCACAGCATGATGCCGCCACCACCACACCTGTCAATTGGTTTAATGCTGTTTAAAAGCCTCACCTTGACCCCTCCAAATATGCTTAACCTTTTTCTTGTGTGAACATAAAACCTTTCTTGAGAAGGTATTTGGTTTGTCCTTGTGAGCAGCTGTCAATTTCAGTTGTAGTTAATGGTGTACAATTTGTAGCAAAAGCTTTTTTCTTGGTTGGGACTATTTCAGGGCTTTTGAGCTTTTGTGTTTTACATTTTCAAAAACCAAGTAAACAAATAAAAAACATTAAATGAAACAGTTTGTTAAGACAAATCAACTTGTTGTGTGTAAAACCTGCATTCATTTGATGATAATTTAGCTCATATAGTTGAGTAACTGTTTCCATTTCAAGGATGCAAAAATCCCTGCAAGACCTCTATGTTTTACTTTTTATGATGACGAAAGGTTTTGTTTGCGTTTTTCTTCTTGTGCGTTTTATTTCCATCAGCAACCACTGACATTGCTAAGCCTTTTTGTTCTTTTGATTAACATTAAAATGAAAATACATTTAAAGTTACATGGAAACATGGCAAATAGGGACCAGTCTTAGAGTGCATCCCCATAAATTACAGGAGCTAAAATATTTAATTAATCCTCATCTTATCTAATTGAGACACAAATTCTGTATACCTGTATTAAAATAAATATTTTAATGTGTGTCCATATGTATTATAGTCCGCTTCCTCAAAACTCTTCCCCTTTAACAGAAAGAAGTGTTTGTGAAGTGAGTTTTCTTGTTTTGACCAACTCCTGGGAATGTAAACTCCTTTGATTCATTCATGTGGTTTTCTCGCTGTTAATTGGTCGAATCAAGAGGAAGGAAGTGCTTCATATCAGTCAGAAATGATGGAGAACGTGCGGTTACACTGACCATTGGACACTCGAACAGAAAAAAAACCTGATAAATATAAGAATCCCCTTTGAAGTTTATGTTCCAGACATCTTGCCTTGCAGCCTTCTAAAAACCTAAAAGGTTGTTTGACTTTGAGTTAATTTTTTCCAGGCCTCAGGCTCCACAGCAAGACAACAAATATTTTTGCTTTCTAGTATCATGTGTCTCCTCATGTCCTTGCATGCATCTGTATGCGTCTATCCTTTACTTCCCCATTTAGTCGGGGCAGTCAGTCGGAAAGTGTTAGGCGCACTCTAGTCTCTGCTGAAGCATGTGTGCGGCCTTTGTGCAAAACTTTGGCATCAGATGGCAGGGGTAAAAATGACACATGGTCACAAACATCGCTCACATCCTGCAAAGTCTCAGTCAGGAGCAACTTCACGTCTTTTTAATGTGACCTCCCTCAGACAGAGAGGCCATTTGCCTTTAATTGTGGCCTTGTGTTGTAAAATCACAGCTTCCTTCAAACGCCCGGGGTTTCAGCGTTAATGCAGAAACTGGCTTTGTAGTTGCAGCCTGCTGCTGTAGGAATTGAAAAAAAGGTGGCTTCCACAGGCTGCGAAGTAGAGGTTTAATGCTTTTTCTGCTGTACAGCGAAGTGTGTAGCTGTTTCAATGTTATTTCTTTAATTTTGGTTTTTTTAATGGTGAGAATCTTTCATGAATATACATTTTCTTTCCCTAAGGAATTTCTTCTAGTGAGTGCTTTCTTGCTATATTATCGTTAGTAGCAAGGAGAATTTAATGTCTCCTCGTAAAGTGAAGGCAGTACCTGTGCACACATGGTCCTGCTTGTGGGGAGCTACCTTAAATGGTAAATTTCATGACAGTAAGCCGTTCTTTGTGATGTCTGTTTTGTTCCTCTCACAGCCGGACTAATTTTTCTGAGCAGCAGCCACAAGGGCAGTTGCCAATAAGACAAAAAGGAAGAAAACTAATAAAACTGTTGCATTTATCAGTGAGATCAAGTCAGCTGGGGGCTTATGTCTATCTAGAAAATGTCTCAAACAAATTCATTTATTTCATGTTTGTTTTTACAGTGTTGCATATCTCCGAGACATTCCCGACAATTGTTTTCAGCTACCTAAGGGATCCTGCTTAATAAATCTGGGTTATTAAACTCCCCTGAGAGGCAAACTAATGAGACTGAGAGGTGACAGATGACAGGTGGCCAGATTTGCCAGCTGCAGGCAGTTAAGTTCCCTGCAGCTCTTTGTAAAGTTTCTCCACAAGAGCTTTGATTTAACCATAAGTTAGGTAAAACACACACAATGTGCAGCTTTTAGAAAAGGTTGACTAAACATATAAACTGCATAAATCATGGGAGTTGTGTCTAAACTAAGATTTCCAAAGGTCTTTAAATTGTCTTTCCTTTGCCTGTACTGAATTTATGTAAGTTTTAATAAGACCAAATGATAGAGGGTAAAAAAGCGTTAATAAAGGATTGGTGAAGGCTTTAGTGACATTGTTTCATGTGTTTCATGCCTTTTTTATTATCGTTTTGTGTTTTCCGGAGGACAGTAAAACAAAAAACAGAAGAATGTATTGTAGGTTTTGTTGACAGGAGTAGTTTTGAAGCAAACCGAAAATAAAGGAATTGCCATGTTATACCAATTTATACAATACATAATATGTCCAGACAGATTTTAAAAGCTCAAAGAATCAAACAGAGCAACTTTGCTTTGGCCTTTCTGTTATCTATTGAAAGTCTTGCTCTCTCTCACTCTCTCACAGCCCAAATGAAAAGCAGACCTTTCTCATAGCAAATACACTTTTCTTTTAAATAGTGTCTGACATCTCTGTGCTTCCTCTGACCTAATTTTTAGACACCTCCCTGATACTGAAAACTAGCACAGAGTTTCCAACGGGTCAATCACCTGTCAGGGCAGATAATGCTGAAAATCGTCTGATTCTGGTTGACCATCAATTTCTTTCCGCATCTGCAGTGATTTCTGATCTAGAGTCCAGTACAGCGTTAGTATCCCAATGCTAAAAAGTAAATCTCCTTATGCACTATCCAGTCCGAACCACCATCCTCCTTTTTCTGCTCCTAACCAATAACAGGCTTCAGACTCACAATGCATATGCACAAAGGAATAACTGTTTATAATTGAACTTCTAAACTAGTTTGGGTTTAGTGTTAATGTCAGAAGTCAAAATTTAGTTAGGGTTAGAGGTCAGGTCATGACAGGAAAATATTTTGGCCTATTTAGAGGCTGAAAATGCTGTCTGCTGTCGGATGCTTCTTGTCCTTGCAGCCACCTTCATTTTGTTGTGCTACCACCTCAGGATTTGGTGTTTATCGTCACAAAAACAGTTAACACTTGGATCACGCAGGCCTCAAACTAGAGCAGACAGTTTTATACCCGTATGACATTAAAGGTTAACTTTGCCTTTGGCCTTAAAATAAAAATAGTATTATCGCTTCCTTAATTTAATCCCATGCCAAAATTTCATTGACTCTGTAGTTTATGCACATAGAGGTCTCAAAGTGGTTCCTTGATGTCCTGCTTGTGTGTGGCTTGCATTTTAATTACATAAGAGATTAAGGTAATTGCATGTTTTATTCCCAAAGGACTGTCATACTCAAAGCGACTGATCTATTACAGTATTTCTGAAGTGTTTGCTAATGCCAGTTTGCATGTAGGTCAGCACATATTTATCAGGATTAAATATCAACGAGACTGGTTCGTTAGTGTGTGGCTTTATGAGGCTGCCACTGGTTCCCCTTCTTTCTAGATTGTGAGAACACCAGTGGCCCTCTAAGCTGAGTTGTGCTGTGCTGAGCTCGAAGGAGCCATTAAGGAGGAAACAGGAGCCTTTATTACTCTGTCTACTGTACACCTGGCTTCTATAACAAGCCTCTCCACACAGTTGGTGTGTGAGTGTTTCCTCATGGCTGTTGCTGTCTTGGCTTGTTGTTTTGATACTTCTGGCCATGACAAACGTTCGGCTCAAACTTGTCTCTGTAGTTCTTTGTGTTTCAGTTCAAGTCTTTCTTCACAAACATTTATTTTAGTAAATCCCTCATTTGCACCTTTCGAAGTTTAAGGGAGTCAGCCTCAGATCCTTTCTTGGAAGTTCAGTCTGTCTCAGATGCTGATGTTGCCTCTAAGGAGCCAAGTAACATTTTGAAAATGATTCTGACGTCAACAGACATTTCGCTGTTCAGTGTGAGTGACCTTTCTATTTCTCTGTGTATATTGGTATAAATCCAAGATGTATCAGCACAAAGGGAGCAGCAACCCACTTCCTCTCCGACCTTTGAAATCAACCTTTTGATTTCATCAGCCCAATCCTTCACATCCACATACACACACCCTTTCTGGATAACACCAACCAGCCTTGGGTGATCCAGACAGGAATCAGCAACACGTTGACCTGCACGGGGCTGGGCTGGGCCCCTCTGGGACTGTTTGACTATCAGCACCTTTGCAGACGCTCCTTTTTTACATGCTGACATCCATCCTGCCAGGAACAGATGCAGGGTGGTGTGAGAGGAGCCTGGTTAAAGCCAAAAAAAACATAACAAAACATGATAGTTGTGCACTTTAGATAAAATTTGTTAAGGACTTTCAAGTTAATGGAAGATTTCAAACATTCTCATTCTAATGGATAAAATCAAGCATGGTATTACATACTTTAAGGTCAATACTTTTAGGCTTCTTCTTCTTTTACATGGGTAGATGTTTTTTCTACTTTTTTCTCCCACCTATTTTTTTCACCAGAGTAAAGGAATAAATAAAATTAACACATCTCTAGAGTTTGAGTTTGATGAGTTTGGACAAAGAAATGTTTTTCAAAAATAAAAATTATCTTTAGTACATTTTGAGCCAAATGTTGAACAAGCTCATCTCATATCAACAATGGCATTACAAGGTGGACAAAGATTGCTAGTACGTTTTCATGTAAAAATGGTTTGTTAGTTGTTTTTTTTTATTAGCATCTATCAAAATGTTGTTAGCCTGTTTTTTTTCTGCATTTATTTTCCCAGAAATATCCCAAAGCGTAATGCTGCTCAGTTTTGTGCAAGCATGAAGAAGGACCATATTAGTGTACCCTTGTTTCTTGTTTTTGACTATGCACTGGAAAAAGTGGCAGAGATTTGTCCAAACGAACCAAACATTACCTGTCACATTTCCTGACCCCAAAGCTCACAAACCCATGTTATACCGATTCAATTCTATAAGGTTGCTTGCATGTTCAGGCAATTGATCCTGTTGTCCTCAAACAAATGAAATGGAGGTACGAAATGGTGAAGGGGCAAGTTGACCTGATGTCACATTAGCATAGTAACGCAGTGCTTTGGTTGGTTGGTTCTCTTAGCAGCGTTTGACTAACAGCTATGCTATCCAAAATATTGTTTAAAATCATTTATTCATTCTGTGTTATTATTTAGCTAATAGGACAATCATGCTTATTAGATCTGTAGTCACAAAGGAACATGCTGTTTTAAGCCACTGCTGTGACGGCCATGAACACTCCATCCAGTCCAAAAGAGCGAAGACGGAAACAGATGAGATGTTTAAAACAGGTTTTATTTCCCCTAAATCCTAAAAATAAAAATTAAATTAGACAATGTTCTTAAAATATGTCATAACTGTGAGCCGTGCAGCGTGCACACTGTATGTTGTAAAGGAATGTAAAGCCAGCGTGACGTTAGGCGCTTTATTTTGGTGGAGCACTTATAGTTGAAATCTTTAGTGTATTGTGCTGACAGTCCGCTCTGTAAGTACAGACATTACTCTGTTATCTTTCTAATCCCAGCTGTTATAACTATCAAGACTTTTGTGGTCAAAATACCTCCACAAATATTTGATTCGGATTCAGATATTTGATTCAGGTGAATATCAACAAGTGAATGGTTGAATAATAACATGGTGTAAATGACTGAGTGATTCTGAGCTGTTAAAGAAATGTAGGCATGCCTCTTCATGGCCCTTCTAGTTGTGTTTTGTTTGCTTGTGAAATGCTCTCTCTCTGTGGGTTGCATTTTATTTGGTAAAGGCAATGCTTTGGACGGCTGTGTTTTTGGTACCCAATTGATTTGGTAGCCCTTTGCAGCCTGCTTTAAAACTTTAGCAGATTACTGTGTGACGGATACTAAGTTGGCATGAGTGTTACTTTGCGGTCCATACTGCAGATGGGTTTCTATAAAGTGAAGAGGGGAAGCTTTAATGCAGTGTGTGCATGTTATTTTTCATTGAGACATAACTCAGTCATATTCAATAAATTACAATATGTGTTCCAATGAGGACTGTTTGTGATATTAGTATTTTTTGAAAATAACAACCTTTTAAGCATTTATAAAACATACCTTTCCAAAAGTCCACATTTTTGTGTTTAATAAGTTTTTTATTGATCTGATGTAATATTCTAAGCTTAAATATCCTATTTTCATTAGCTGTAAGCAGACAATCCTTATAATTAACATAAATACAGGCTGGAAAACATCAGTTTGTGTGCAATTAATCTATATACTGTGTTTCACTTAATGAGCCAAGTTACTAAAATAAATGAACATTTCAACAATATTCTAATTTATTGAATGGGTCTGTAGATGCATGGATGTGTTTGTTCCATGTGGATGCTGTATTTGTTCAGTCAATCAGCATTCAATCAATGATGAATCAAGCCACTGAGACAGTTTTTGACTGGTCCTTTCTATGTTAATGGTTGGTAAATTCCACCTGTCAGTATGTTGTGAGATAATCAATGCATTTTGACTTGGTCAGGACAAACATTGATCAAGCTTTGACTGCAGAGGATTATTCCCATATTCCCTGTCTGGTCCCTTAGGGTGGAACAGGACGGAAATTTGGTTTGAAAATGCTATTTTGGGCTTTAGGTGCTGGTGAGTCACAGAGCAGAACTGTGTTTGTTAAGACCTCCCCCATCCCCTTTGGGAATGGAAAACGCACCAGCCTTGATTGTTGTTCACAGGGTCCAGTTGGTTTTTTTCTGTTGCACAGCTAAAAGCCACCATTGAGAACTGCCACAGTAGCGTTCAGTAAGGCTTCAGTAGTTTCTGGGACAGTTGGGCACTCATCTCCAACGGCAGGTTTGTAAACCTCCTTGTTTTCATCATTGCCTGTGTGTATCTGTGCGTGCTGTCCTAATTGCCAATCTGTAGCTGTTTACAGGGATGCTCGAGGTTACAGAGCTGACTGCTGCCAAAGAGGGGCTCATTTCTCTCCACCATCCCTCTAAAACATCCAGTTACATTAGCTGTGGTAATGAGGAAGGGACCACAGGACTGTATTCAAATTTTAATAATTCTCTGTCATGTCCTGATGACATTGTGTTTTTACTGTAGACTCTGACTGTCCTCCTGTGACTCTTATTTAATGTGTTCCTGGCTACTGATTGTGAAGCCTTCAGTCATGTAGTGGAAAAAAGGTAATTGAATGTGTCATATCTCACCCTCAGCTTTTCTTATGACTAGTCACCAAGGACACTGGGGAATACAGGATGCACATGTTTGTGCTTTTCAGGAAGATTTCTGATTTATACGTTTACTAAACAAGTGCACTTTTAGCAGATTTGCTCAACTGGAGGGAGTTTGCTTTTTAGAGGATACCCTGACCTATCTCCTATATTAGCAGTATAAATCAGCTTTGTTGCCACAGCAATGACCTCTTTTGTTTTCGATGGAACACTGAAGCATGTTTAGGAGAGAGCTGATTTATGTTAAGACTGCCCAAGAATTACTAGTCTCACATTAACTCGCTAGTTACTTTTCTGTTAGTTCTTTTCCATTCTTAACATGATTTAATTAATTGATTGAGTGATTGATTTTTGAAAAGCTCTGATTGGCCTGTACAAAATTTAGCACATTCCAGTTTCTGTCCAGGAACCAAACATAACAAGAAAATATTTTATCTACTTTTTGGAAAAATTTAAAAATGGACAGTCATAAGAATAAACTTTTTTTTTTTTTTTTTTAATAGCCAAAAGGTACCTAGCTATCATTCTTTATGTGACTAAATCTATTAACATAGTAAAAACCTGATTACTCATTCACAGAACATTTCATCAGTCAAAAACAATTTTCCTTTTGCACAACTGATATTTGAGGACTTAACAAGCCTTTTTGTGGTGCTTTTTTATCATTTATTTTATAGTACGAGCAATTACCTCTTCACTTAGTCCCAACTTTCCTCACTACAGAGTGTTGCTGTGAGTGTGACCATATAGCAGTAATGTATGGTGCATTCACTGATTGGCCAAATACTGATCGAGGCTGGTTAGACATAAAATCTTTTATTCTTGGTCGGTGATTCTAATTGTTTGTATGTACAGGAAGTTCTAGCGGATGGGCATAATGAAGCTTCCCTCGTAAACTCATTATTGATGCATGTTTCCTCTTGTCATCTCTCAGTCTCTCATTTTATCCATTATTTATTCAGTTCCTCACATTTCTTTGTATTATTTTTCAGTTCCTGAACTTTTTACAGCCATCTGCTGCACCCTCATCCTCTTCCTAAGCTCTTAGCTTCTTTTCTTATCCTCCTAGAATATCACATAGTACTTATCTGTAAGAGCTTCTGAAACCTCCCCACTTACTGTGGGAGACATGTCACTGTGCCCACTGTGCCTACTGACCTGAATTAGGGCACGGAGGACAGACCTAACAAGATATTCTACCACCCCTTGTTTGCTCCCTGGAAGCAGTGATACAGGAGAAGCTTCAGGTGCCACTGATCCTTAAACAACCCAATAAATATGGATCTGAAATGGATCTGCAGACAAAAAGAAGAGGGCAGAGGAGAAATAAGTGAATATACATTTATAATGTGCTGCCACACAGTGGATAATTGAACAGCTGTTGATCCCTGTGTAGATGTGCGTATGTGCTCAGAAATCCTGTAGTGAACTGACAGTTGAAGCTTTGTTAGTTTATGGAGAAAATAAGCCTCTTTGTAGAAATTTAATCCGGCAACAATCCTGTTTTCATATATTGTGGACACCAATATTCCACATCAATATTTCCACTGCAGGTGTTTTTTGTAATTTTCGTGTTTGTAATTGATCCTCTTAAAGTGATGCTTCACCCACTGTGGGATAAGTTCATATATGGTACTGTTTTAATTGTTTAGTGTAGACTTTGGCCTGCACATACAGCCGCCATAATTGTTGATGTGTGCAAGATGCGTGCAAAAGCCCTAAAATACATTTTCAATATGGAGGTTTGGTGACACCAACACTCAACTGCAGTTCTCCAATATTGAGGTCTATAAATGTTTTTTGTTTTTTTTTACCCTTACCACCAATGTTCATTGTGACCAGATAAACTTGGGTCCTTGTTAGACTCTTTCAGTTGATACTTTCAGGGCAAAATACGTTCAGTATCTTGCTTGACAATAAATCACCATGTGAACCATGTAAGTCCTTCTGAAAAGAGCCTTTTTAAAATTTATAGTTTGCAAAGATCTGCATTGTCTAAGGAAAACACTGAGACTGTGTTTTTTAGTGCTAGCCACAGTAACCATGTTAATCTGTAATATACTGTAAAATGCAAAATAAAGTTTAAAATGCCAGCTGTGGCTCCTGTCTTAAACTCACTGCTTGATGTTGCCTGTGCCCCTAATATAAACATTAAATGATCACTGACAACAGGAAGAACTTAGGGGAATAAATGAATTATAGCTGTTAAAGAGAAATTGGCATGTCAAAGTTTTGTAAAAAACAAAGACTGGAAATCAGCAGCCAAAAAACTAGACTGCATCATTTCTGGTTTGGATTCATGAACCAGTCACTTAAAGATTAAATCGATTTGTTTTTTTCTAAAACCTGCCAGCTTATGTGTTTTCTATATTAATCCATGTGTTTTTGTTTCTTATTGTCTCTGTGGTTTTACATAAACAGGATATGCTCTTGTATTTGAAATTGTCTGTGGATTGCTGTGTTTCTGTTGTTTAACTGTGGGGTGAAAGCAGAAGTATATCAAGGTCAGCACTCATTACTGTCTCCTGCTGCATGGGGAGGAAAAAGACGAGGGCAGGCGAAATGAGGAGGAGGAAGATTAGAGGGGGGGGGGGGGGGGGGGGGGGGGGAGCAGTAGTGGATGAAATGGGGTTAAGATGATGGTGTTATGGGCCCCAGTGGTGGTGCAGGGGTAAAGTACGCAACCCATGTACGAAGGCTACAGTCCTCGATGCAGCCATGAGGGGTCCCACCCCATCAACCTTTCCTCCATGTCCTTCCCTCTCTCTCTCCACTCCATTTCCTGTCAGTCCGCTTGCAAAATAAAGGCCACTAGTGCCACAAAATCAAAAAAAGAGAAATCAGTGTTGGGTAATTTCTCTATTGCTTTGTTTTTTCTATTGTTTAGGGAAGCAGAGTGTATTGCTTCATTATTCTAGTGTCCTCATCACAGACATGGGGTCTGTTATCAGAGCACTGCTGTCAGCTCTTCCTCACCAGGGCTCGGAGACCCGATTGACTGGTTGTCTGAGCGGGGAGACTCTGCTGACACAAAGTAATCTGTCTCCGTCACCCAGACATCACTGGGACGAGAGGACTGTACTCAGGGGATGATGGGTGATAAATGATTGTGAGAGGACAGGGAGGGATCCGCCTCAGGGCTGATGGTGATTGACGGGTAGCTGCGTTTGTGGATTTTGTATTTGCACATGTTTGAAGGCAGATAAGAGGGAGGGAGCGAATCTTTTCCTTTAAATCAACATCTACAAATTAGGGATTCATTTTATTTTCATGAATTTTGTTACATTATCCATTCCAAGTCTTATTTTCTACCAAACATGTTAATTTTAGATAGAGCTGCACAATATGTTAAATTGCAGTCATCGTTGCAATATGGGTGATATCACACAGGACTGCTCGGATGCAATATTTGGTGGGCTATAATATTTCAAGGTACCATGCATGCTAATTATAAATGCCAGTATGTCTGGCAAGATTTTACAGCCCTCAAATCTCACATTCAATAAATATGTTTAGTATTAGAGATGCTAAAGCTCAGGAGTATTCTGGACAATAAAATGAAGGCAAAGTAAGAGAGTTAGGAATAAGCAGGTTAGTAGTAATCTGATGAAATAGTCTCCCTCTTCCCAACATCCAACAGCGGAGGCCCACTCCCTATCGACTGCACATGCATACAAGCAACAGAAAACCTGTTCAAGGTGAAACTGAAAGATAGGTTGTCTTTTTTTTTTATGTGGTGGTTGTGCACCGCCCCACCCATTTTTAATGCTGCCCTGGAAAACTGCCCGTAGGACCTGTCAAAAACTGCCACTAAAACTGCCATTAGTCGTTAGGTTAAGCTTGTAATGATGATTATTGTGTATAAGTGTAGTGCTCTATTAATAAGGACAGATTGAGCCATAAAAACACAGAGGCTACAGTGCGTCTGACTGAAATACCTGAAAGTGTTTAAATATTTCTGCCACTCAGGTGCAATGCAGACACTCAGTGGGCATTTAGAAAAGATGCCTTAATGCAAAGGTTCAGGTTACAGCTTAAAATATTCCCGCTGACGGCTCCCAGGGTGCTGAGTCATACTGCGTGTAAAGAGACTGGTAAAACAGGAGATTATCAGTACGTTTGTGGCTGTGAACAGAAAAAAGACTGTGATTAGATCTGTTTTATGTTTTTTTTAAACAAAAATTCTCATAACGTCCCCGTTTTCAGCATAATCATTTTAGGATCGCTCCTGTGTCTGACTTGTAAAGCCTGCTTAGTTCTTCAAGTGTTGTATGAGCTGTTGCGTGTCGTGGACAAAGTCCAGGGATTACGGGGCTCCTCTGTGACACGCAGTCTTGTCACTTGGGGCCCCAGGAGGAGGAGGAACCAGGATCAAGTTTAACAGGTGAGCCAGACAGGTGCAGCTTCAGGAACACTGCTGGGAACCGGCAGGTAAATGCGCGTGTTTGGCTGTAATGCAGAGCTGAGCTTTGAAGGACTTCACAGGGCGTGTCCCTGACAAATACTGGTCTCAGTCGTGCACGCGCATGTTGTTAAAACTGGGAGGGTAGGATTTATTGTGATACTGGCTGGGCAGACTTTCGCATGCACTTGTTCTTTGGACTTTGCATATAAGACTCAAAGAATTGAGACAAGGTACTGCTACTGAACATGGGTTCTTTTTTGATCAATTTTAACCATTCAGATGTTGTAGTGAAGGTTTTAGTTGAGCTGTGCTGCTTTGTTTTTATCTTTGTGTGATTTAAAAAGCTCGAGAATCAGCTTCTTCCTCTCTGCTGCGTCATCAAGTTGCTGCTTGACTTGAGGGCCAGGTTGGGCTCTCAGGTAACCATGGCTACACCATGTTTCCATAGGTAACAGCTCGTATGCCTCCGTCTTCCAAGGCTGTTTGTTTTTCCCAGGAGAGACCACAACCAGCCTTGGGTCAGGGAGTTCTTCACGAGTCACTCATTTAGCGGTCGGACATTTTTTGTCCTTTTCATCACAGGTTGAGCATTTCCTGTGTCTTGCCTCTCGCGTCATCTCTGATTATCCCGCTGATTTGGCAAGCCTCTTTGTGGAAAATGTTTTTCCCCTCATGCTTGTGTATAACACAGAGCCTGGAGGGCTGCTTTTATTCCACTGTGGTGCAGAGGTGCAGGGAAAGCCTGCAGTCTGCCACACGGGGCAGGAAGCATAACAGGACTCATTATGGCCTGAATTTTCTCTTCTTTCACTGCCAGGAGCACAGCTTTAAATCACCAAATTAGATGTGCAAGACTCTTGTAAGTTTAATTTTTGGATAAAATGTATTTGAGTAAAAATTGCTGACATCTTTTCACTGGGGTAAATTCAAATCTGTAGAAAAAACCTACCAAAATCCCCCTAGAATTTAGACGGAATACAAAGTCTATTGTTTTTCTGCCTTTGAAGCTAATAACTTGCAGATTCACAGATTTTGTGGAAACCCTAATTTTTAATGTGTTTCAACCAATAAGGTTTTTTTCAGTTAACTTAAATTCTTAATGCCATAATCATTATAAAACAAAAAGCACTGAACTTCTGCCATTCTAAATGCACCAGTAAACACTGCTCTCAAATTTCATCCTAGGCAAATTTATTGACACCTCTGTTAAAGAAGTGTAAGATAATCCTTTAAATAAATGAATCCTTTATTGCGTCTCTCACAATGCAGGGAATTCCAACCTACAAATTGGTTAAATTTATTCAGTTGGGGGGAGAGAAATCACAGCTGCCGCAGTTGTTGCTACCAGTTGATGCTATTATTACCCCCCCCTGGTCTTCTTGTACATTTCACATTTTATAAGGTTAGAGTATGATGATAAAGCCCACCAGATTTTATTATAAATCTCCTGGTGTTTCAAAAGATTCATGATGCTATGCACTCTAACAAGGTTCCCAGGACATCAAGAACAAAAACGGATCCAGAGCATTAGAGGCCATTAACCATACTTTACAGGTACTTTTCCACATATTGGTCCTTTGTTTTCCACCATACCTACTTGGAGTATTTCTTGCCAAAAAGCTGAAAGCTCATAGTTCAGGTTAAAAGTATCTAACTTGGTCTACTTCTGTGATGGTAGGACAGAAAAACCTTGGGCTGTTATAGAGATAATGCTCTTTGCTGCAGTTCTTCAACAGTGACCATTGGAGATTTTCTTTTTTACCTCCTTTTCCATCCTCCTTACACTACATGGTGGCGGGATAAATATGTGCAAGCCTTGTTTTTCACTCTTGCAGTTATTTTAAATGTTTAAATTATTGCTCTGTCTATAGATTTGGGCTGGTTTAAGCTGTTTTCATGTAGCTACGTCCTGACATATGAAGATCAAGAGACATTTGTCTTGCCTGAATGACATGCTTGCTTGTCTTGTAGGATATATTCTCTCCTCTTGATGCCCCACTTTTGGTTCTGTGGTGTAAAGGACCAATTCTGGGTCTTTACATCTGTTGAAGATAGAGATGCAGTGATCAGGTTTTTAATTTTCATTGATGACACAGATTTCCGGTTTCGATGATGTCTGAAGGCCTTATAAATATAAGTCCATGGAGACCTCTTTCTCAGCTAGTTCAAGTTTGCCATTTGCTATCTTTTGCTATTTGCTATTTCTGTTTAATTTAGCCTAGACAAAGGTGATGAAGGTCAGGCTTGTTTAAAGTTTCATACATTGTTTAAATGGAAGGCAACATTGTCTTTTCTTTGTCTTCACAACAAAACTTTGCTGTGGAGAATACAGATACAAGCACATTAATTTAGGCTTTATTTTGACCCTAAATGGAAAAGTGTTGTAGGCTCTTTGAATAAGGTAGTAGTTTTAAACCCAACAGAAAATGAAGGGAATGCAAGATTATCCATATTTATACATCAAGGCAATTGTCTCTGACCTCTGTCTGATTTTCTTTAAAGTGTATCCAATGGCATGATGCTTTTTTATGCATTTACAGAATAAAGTAATACGTGTGAGTTTTAAGTTTTGATGCATTTAATGAACAGAAAAAATTATATATATATATATAGAGAGAGAGAGAAATATACCTCTCTGTCTGTCTGTCTGTCTGTCTGTCTGTCTGTCTGATCTTGCTGCAAGGCAACAGGGCTACAAACTGCGCCACCGTGCTCAATTCCCAGCCGGGGGTCTTTCTGCATGGAGTTTGCAAGTTCTCCCTGTGCATGCGTGGTTTCTCACTGGGTACTCCAGCTTCCTCCCACAGTCCAAAGACATGCCTGTTAGGTTAATTGGTCACTGTAAATTGCTCTTAGGTGTATGAATGAGTGTGTGCGTGGTTGTTTGTGTGTTGCCCTGCGATGGACTGGGGACCTGTCCAGGGTGTACCCCGCCTCTCGCCCATAGACTGCTGGAGATAGGCACCAGCTTCCCCGCGACCCACGGTAGAAACGGTAGCTGTAGCAAATGACTGACTGACTATATATATATATACAGTATAGACCAAAAGTTTGGACACACCTTCTCATTCAAAGAGTTGTCTTTATTTTCATGACTATGAATATTGTAGCTTCACACTGAAGGCATCAAAACTATGAATTAACACATGAATTAACACATGTGGAATTATATACTGAACAAAAAAGTGTGAAACAACTGAAAATATGTCTTATATTCTAGGTTCTTCAAAGTAGCCACCTTTTGCTTTGATTACTGCTCTGCACACTCTTGGCATTCTGTTGATGAGCTTCAAGAGGTAGTCACCTGAAATGGTTTTCACTTCACAGGTGTGCCCTGCCAGGTTTAATAAGTGGGATTTCAAGCCTTATAAATGGGGTTGGGACCATCAGTTGTGTTGTGCAGAAGGTGGATACAGTACACAGCTGATAGTCCTACTGAATAGACTGTTAGAATTTGTATTATGGCAAGAAAAAAGCAGCTAAGTAAAGAAAAACGAGTGGCCATCATTACTTTAAGAAATGAAGGTCAGTCAGTCCGAACAATTGGGAAAACTTTGAAAGTGTCCCCAAGTCCAAAAACCATCAAGTTCTACAAAGAAACTGGCTCACATGAGGACTGCCCCAGGAAAGGAAGACCAAGAGTCACCTCTGCTGCGGACGATAAGTTCATCCGAGTCACCAGCCTCAGAAATCGCAGGTTAACAGCAGCTCAGATTAGAGAACAGGTCAATGCCACACAGAGTTCTAGCAGCAGACACATCTCTAGAACAACTGTTAAGAGGAGACTGTGTGAATCAGGCCTTCATGGTAAAATAGCTGCTAGGAAACCACTGCTGAGGACAGGCAACAAGCAGAAGAGACTTGTTTGGGCTAAAGAACACAAGGAATGGACATTAGACCAGTGGAAATCTGTGCTTTGGTCTGATGAGTCCAAGTTTGAGATCTTTGGTTCCAACCACCGTGTCTTTGTGTGGTGCAGAAGAGGTGAACAGATGGACTCTACATGCCTGGTTCCCACCGTGAAGCATGGAGGAGGAGGTGTGATGGTGTGGGGGTGCTTTGCTGGTGACACTGTTGGGGATTTATTCAAAATTGAAGGCATACTGAACCAGCATGGCTACCACAGCATCTTGCAGCGGCATGCTATTCCATCCGGTTTGCGTTTAGTTGGACCATCAATTATTTTTCAACAGGACAATGATCCCAAACACACCTCCAGGCTGTGTAAGGGCTATTTGACCAAGAAGGAGAGTGATGGGGTGCTGCGCCAGATGACCTGGCCTCCTCAGTCACCGGACCTGAACCCAATCGAGATGGTTTGGGGTGAACTGGACCGCAGAGTGAAGGCAAAAGGGCCAACAAGTGCTAAGCATCTCTGGGAACTCCTTCAAGACTGTTGGAAAACCATTTCAGGTGACCTCTTGAAGCTCATCAACAGAATGCCAAGAGTGTGCGGAGCAGTAATCAAAGCAAAAGGTGGATACTTTGAAGAACCTAGAATATAAGACATATTTTCAGTTGTTTCACACTTTTTTGTTCAGTATATAATTCCACATGTGTTAATTCATAGTTTTGATGCCTTCAGTGTGAAGCTACAATATTCATAGTCATGAAAATAAAGAAAACTCTTTGAATGAGAAGGTGTGTCCAAACTTTTGGTCTGTACTGTATATATAGTATAATTATATATGTATATATAATTTTAGTAATTATATAATTTTTATTAAGGCTCATTTAACACTAGGTTCTTAAAGTTCATAAAAGCTGATATATGCAAATAAAATAAAAAACAATGCACTTTACCTTTGCCCCAGAGTGGAGATCAGTTGGATGGAATGGTTTTCATCTTTGTTTTTACATGTTGCCATATTTCTGTTTGGTTTCTGCATGCCACACATAGATATATACACACACAATCTATTTCCAGAAAATGTTCAGAGCAGATCGGTGGTAATGAGTTCAGGCCACAAAGAGAAGCCCACAGCACTTCTCTGCAGGATTGATGCTCTCAGGCTGCCCTTCTCGGTTTCTGATCTTAGGGTGACCTCCTAAAACACACTGCCATAAAGGTCATTCACTAACAGCACTGTCTCTGCACACTGTGGCAGGATCATGGTGGGATATATGTGTTTTTCAGTGGAATCTTGTTAGGAGTGATCGATATCTAATATTGTGGGGTATTTGTCTCCTCTCTGCAGACCTGACGGCCTCCTCCCTGCAGTATTCGTGTGGATCAGTGGACTATTTGTGTTCTCCACGGCTGGCAAAGAAAGGCCCAACCACCAGACCATGTCACGACAAGCCCGCTATCAAGCCGCGGCCTCAGACCTCCACCTTATCCAGACCGCCAACTGCTCAGAAACCTCAAGGTAAAATCCCATGACACAGTGTGGCCCCTGTTGTTGTAATTGAATGGTGCCTGCAGGATCAGACTCCTGTTATTAACCTGTCATTGCTTCTGCTCTGACAAACCTCTTTTCTCTGTGCGGCCTCACTCTGCCAATCACGCTGTTTAGTAGGTCACTGCTGCAGGAGCAGCTGGTGGAAAAGGAGGCCAGCTGTTCCCAAGTGTTTGTGATTTGGTTTCATTTGAAGAATGAAAAATATGAACAACATGCGCTATGTTTAGAGAGTTTCTGAGGAGCAATACTGGGACACCACACCGTAGACTTGTCCCCGATTTTCGAATGGCTACTTATGCCGAGAGACGGGATGGAATAAATCCCTGTTAGATGTAGATGTCTGGTTGTCAAAATGGTGACAACAGCCTCTTGGGAAGATTAATATATAATAACTGGCCATTCCGGTGTATTTGAGGGTCCATTTTATTCAACTAGATTTAAAGAATCTACGTACTGATAATGTTTATTTGAAATAAAGATTTTATCTTCCATCTTTCAAAGAGCTCGGCATGATTTATGGACAGTACCTAAATACTAGATTAGCCTAACACTTTGTTTATTTTTATGCTTTGTTTTTTTTCCACTTTTAACCATTAAAAAACTAAAATCAATTTCAGAGTTTTATGAAAAAGAAGCAAGTATTTTTATAAGTAAGAACTAGAACTGGAACAGATATAAGACTGTTTCTGATCAATATTTTACTCCCATAATTTTTATGCACATGTTTGATAATATTCCATATATAAAAAACAAAATTGTGTATTTTCGTGGCATATCATTGGTTCCAGATGGTCACTGCTCGTGTTTGAGGTTTGAAATCTAAAGTGGCTGCCAAAAGAGCTAAGATTTGCAAATTAGGTGATTTTGTCGTGTAAATAGGTGCACAGTAAAATACAAAAAAGTCCGATTTGGTATAAAAATACCCATGAAGAATGGCTGTTGAGCAACTAAGGTTACAATAATACATGTATTTTATCACTGTGTTTGGATATTCATACTTACATTTACACAGCTCTGTAATCTGCATGGATCAAGAGGAAATTAAGTCTTTTTTTGTCAACAGTGATTAGGTGTGGTATGAGGAATGAGATTCTCTACGTATGATAACCTTGTGTAGAAATACCAGTTAGGACAAAATTGTCAATAAAAATGTATAAGTAAACATATTGTGAAAATATGATACATTCTTGCTATTCTGCTAATTATAAAATATCCCTGGGAATATAAAAAGTGTGATATTTGATGCCTGCTGTCAACAGCTTAACACACATGCTGGTTGAAGCTTTCTAACTGCTGTTTTAAGATAGTTTTACATTAATAGTGGTGGGTTGTCCTTTGGTTTCCACACCACTACTTTCTTTGTTATCCGTTACAAGAAAAATTTCCATAAAGCAAAAAAGTTGTCTATTTTGTAATTGAGGAAAAATGTATTAGCCTTCTTTCTGCCAACTGACCACCAGGGTGCAGCAACAAGTGGGGAAGGGGACACGTTGCATTACTCAGGTCACGCATTGTCTGGTACCTCATTTAAAAGACATATTTAATTTTAGCAAGGCAATTTGTTTGAAAGCAAGAAATGCAGTCACAGCTGTTCATGCTAACAATTCCTTTTGTTCATGTTTCATGGTCTGATAAAACACTTCAACATATACAAATAATTACCTGCTCTTTTCAAGATATTACATACAGCCAGGTTATCTGGTATGGATTTCCATTGCAGAATTTTGTGGAAAACCAATTTTTAAAAAGCACACTGAGGAAAACAGGTGCTAATTCTGCTTTGTGTGTATTTTGGTTGATAAAATTGCAGGAGGCACAGTGGCATTAGTGAAAACCTTTAAAAGAAGGCTTTTATGCCAATCATTTGAATAAAGATTTTTAAAAAAGCAAGAAAAATAAAAACACATATACCTCATTTAAAGAACTCTCACCTGTTGCCTCATGCCTTACATGATGTGACAGGGAACCAGTTCACCTGGTACCTTGTTTTTAAAGGACATATTTTATCTTGAAGAAATAATTTTAAAACAAAATAGTGAAACAAATACAAAAATTAAGTATGACATGTTGTCTTAGAGGGTACATCGAAAGTGATTGGTTTTACATAAAGGTCTGGCTAATAGATTTAAAGGTTTGTTATACAGGAAAGCAGTCCACGAGTTCACAAGTTCTGGACCTATACAGAACATAGAATGCATTAACATAGTAAAAGGTTTTGGGTTCATTATTGTTACTTCTAAAAAGGGGAAACATGTAGCTTAGTTGAGTGTGCTCTTCACAAACTACAGAACAACAAAACTGCAGGAAAAGCTGCCACTGTGCAGTTTGTCACCAACGTACCACCTGGCCGGAAGATAAAAATAGTGATTGCTCTTCCGTTTCATGAACGGAAAACTGGGATTGGAGCTCTTTCCTGGGATGAAATTGGAAACAAATTTTGGAAACAGTGTCCGCACATCTGCCTGGGAGTGAGTATAGGTTTGGCAGGAAGGACGGGCATTTCTTTTAGATCCAAAATAAGGTTGAGAGCCACTCCCCTAAAGGAAATCTATATTTAAATATCTTCCATATAGTTTGGGAATTATTCTGTTATTTGTTTCTCATAGAAAACAACAATTACTTTAAGGTTTGTTGAGGGTCCACCTCTTCATGAAGGTTTATTATACTCTGATAGTTCTAGATGACTGCACAGAGACAGACCAACAGAATTAAAAAGGGAAAACCCAATTATTGGATTAACAATACATTCATTTAGCTTTTGCTTTCTCATGATGCATAATTGTTTCTCATTATTAAAAGATAAATTACAAAGAACAGTCTTCATATCAGGAGGGAAATAAACCTTATGAAGATGAACCACCTGCACCATTAAAGTGATTTAATATAAAACTAAATCTGTTATGATTAGTTCTATGATAGCTTCTTTACTCCTGTTTAACGCAGTATGCATTTTGTTAACCTGGCAGGATGATTGTTCTTGATACAAAACACTCTTTTCCATTTGTGGCTTACCCAAAGGGAAATAAAAACACACATGGCTGATAGGGAGGGACCAATTCTGGAGTTAAAAAGACGATCTCCTAGCACAATATTGGCAGGTCTCGTTCTGGGGATTATGTTTACTCTGCAGCTACTCTGCAGGTTTTTATTGTCAGAGTACATTTGTCATAGTAAAAAAAAATACACAGCTGGTTAGCATCTTTAACAGAGCGTCTGTGTGGATGTTTCACTGCATGTGGGAAGTGAAGTTGTGTGTCGGCCTTTATCAGACTGTGAAACACACACAGAGAGGAAGTGCTCACTTTGAACAACTGTGACTATAAACTATATTTCCTGCTTTCAAACTAATTGATTTCCTAAAGTCAAATATATACAAATATAAAGACAATGAGAAAAAAAAAGTATGTCAGCGGTGTCCATGCATGCATGAAACCAGTCTGTTTTCGAGACAGCGCTGTCATTTGTTTCTGCCTGGAAGTGTGGTAACTTACACACACATTGCTCTCTGCATCCTGTTCTGAAATAAGGAAGTAGTTCAATTGCTGTCGCTGACAGTCGATGTTACTCTGCTTTGCTGCTTTAATTTCTTTCCTTTTTTAAGTTTTCTCTTGAAGTCTCAGAAGGGAGCAAACAGGGTTTTGAGTCAGCCATGGAGATTTTCTCTCTGGGATTTATCCGTGTTACCTGATCAATTCTCCTCATGTCAGCAGCCTCATGCATCTTCTCCTGTTTTGATGCTCTTGTATTGTCTGGATTTATGCATGTGCAGTGCCCCCTAAACCTGCGCACCTGCTCGCCCTTGGGCAAGACAAGAAACCGAAGAGGATCCCTCCGGCGCCCTCGAGACCTCTGCCGGCACCCCCCCCTCCTCCCAAACCAAAGCCTTGCCTGAGTCCTACTGGCCTGGGAGCACAGCCGCAGAGAGAGCCTCAGAAGGTTGGACAGCTCATCGAGAGGTTTAATAACTCCAGGTAAGAGGCTGGGAAGGAACTCTTAATTAATTTTGTTATGTTTTTTATGTTATAATTGGCACTATGTAGTTGTCTCATGCATTCTATCACGTTACAACCACAAATTTCAATGTCTTTTGTTGGGATTTTGTGTGATAGACCAACACAAAGTATAGTTGAAGTGTGAAATGGAAAAAAAGTGATACTTTTTTTTTCAAATAAAACCGTGAAAAGTCTGGCTTGAATTTTTGTTTAGTTTTCTTCAGTAAATACTTTATAGAATGGTTTTCACAGAAATTATAGCTGCAAGTCGTCTGGGGTTTTTCTCTACCAGCTTTACACATCGAAACATTTACGTTTTTGCTTGTTCTTGGCACGATAGCTTGGCCTCAGGCGTATTTGATGGAGAGCATCTTCTTGCATATTTTTGATTGGATTTAGGTCAGAACTTTGACTGGGCCATTTTAACACATGAATATGCTTTGATTATAAAAAAAACAAAACACTGTATGTCTGGTTGTCTGTTTATAGTCGTTGCCCTGCTGGAAGGTGGACCACCTCAGTCTGAAGTTTCTTTCAGCCTCTATCAGGACTGCCTTGTATTTTGTTTCATCCATCCTGCCGTCAACTCTCATAATACTCCCACCACAATGTTTCATGAGGATGTGGCTCAGTAGGAAGAGTAGTCGTCTTGCAATCGGAAGTTTGTGGGTTCGATTCCAGCTTTCTCCTGCTGTATGTCAATGTGCCCCTGGGCAAGGCACTTAACCTCAAGTTGCCTACTGATCTGTGTATGAATGTGTGAATGTGGCTCTAGTGTAAAGCGCTTTGAGTGGTCTGTATGACTGGAAAGGTGCTATATAAATTCAGTCCATTTACCATGGTGTGTTCAGGGTGATATATCAGTTTTCTTTAACCCATAGCACTTTGTACGTTGGCCAAAAATGTCAGTTTTCGTCTCATCTGACCACAGCACCTTCTTTCACCTGTTTTTGTCCCATATATAGCTTGTGGCAAACCACACACAGGACATGGCTTTCTTTCAAAAATGTTTTTTTCTCTTGCCACTCATATAAAGACCAGATTCACATAAAGACCAGATTTGTGGAGTAAATTATCACACCTGAGATGTGGATCTCTGCAGCCCCTTCAGAGTTACCTGGGGCCTTTTGGCTTCTTCACTGACCGATGCTCTCCTTGCCCAGCATGTCAGTTGAGGTGGGCAGTCATGTCTTGGTAGGCCTGGAGTTGTGCAATACTCTATTCTCAGATAATGAATTGAACTGTCCTCAGTGAGATATTCATCAGAGTCTGGTTTGTTCCTTGGTTTCCATGATGCTGTTAGGGTATTGCAAACCTGATTTCATAGAATACCTGGATTTATACTGAGATTACATTACACAAAGCTTAACTCTATCTAAATGGTTCACCTGGATTCTAATTAGGGGTTTCAGAATAAAGGGGGCTGAATACAAATGCATGTCACAATCTTCACATTTTTATTTGTAAAACTTTTTTAAAACCCTATATCATTTCCTTCCACTTGACAATATGTGATGTTGTATGTTGGTCTATCACATAAAATCCCACTAAAATACCATGAAGTTAGTTTTTGTAAAAAGACCAAATGTGAAAATGTTCAAGAAGTTTGAATACTTTTGCATGCATGTGCACTTGTTGGTGGATAAATATAACATAAATGTTTTTCTTTTTTCAACTTCCAGTTTTCCAGTTCATTTTTAAGTAGTGATTCATAATATCTTGTTTTCCTAGGGTCCCCATCCTGGGGGTGCTCCCACGGTCACAGCTGTCTCTTTGTCTGAGAATGGACACTGCGTCTGACCTCCCTCCATCCTGCAGCTCGAATACCACCACAAAGGTCGCTGAAGACTCCTCATCTGTGGACAAACCTGCACTTGGCACCTCTGAACAAACTGACGGAGTGTCCGAGCTTTCCCATCTCGCGTCAATGCACATCGACGGCTCGGACAACGGCGGGCTTGACAACTGCATGGAGCATGACATCACGCAAAGAGTTGGCTATATCAACGATGCGGACTGCGAACAGGGCTCTTCCCATAAACTCATAGACAATCCTGACTCCTCACAGCAGAATGGAAAGATTCCCAACAGGGACAGCGGCATCGACAGCCCGTCGTGCGCCGCTGAAGGGGAGGTGTTCCCCAACGAGGACGCCATTGACGAGGAGGATCATTACGACAGTGTCACTGAAACGGAGAGTGTGTCCTGCTGCGTTACGCTGGACAATAAAAGGGACTCCACGCAGGATGAGGACAGTGACATAGACGAGGGGAGCAGTGGAGAGATCCCATCTCTTACAGACACACAGACTGGGTATCTGACAGATGCACAATCAGATGCACAGAAAGTGAGTACCATGCATGCCTATCCCCTGCAAAACCTTCCCATTAAGCCAATAATATCTAATTTAAACCCTGCACCTCTGCAGCCTGTTTAATTTCCCTGTCTCGTGGTATTTTTCTGGATTTTTCTGCAGATTAAAAACTTAATCTTAGACACTCAGATCGCCTTTTATGACATGGAAAAAAACAGCCTGTGTCTATTATTATCCCTGCTTGGGTAAACCGTTTCAAAGAGTTCTTCTGCATGAAACGTTAGATGCTGTAATCGCCCGAGTTTAGCAGGCACAAGTGACTGACTCCTATCTAAAAGCAGCTCTTCCCTTACATAAAAGGATAAATACCTGCCCAAGAACTGTAACAAGAGCTGGAGCGGATTGCTTGTTCAGAGTGCACTAGTTGCAGTTTTCCCACAGCTGAACTAAGATTTCAGTTGGGCTATTGATTGTAAACAACACCTGTACTTGAAACTGTGCACAAATTTCCCTGTGAGACGGGCTATTCTGTAGGTTTGAAAATCAATTAGGACGAGTCCAGTTTAGAGAGATCAAAAGGTTCCGAGCTAACAGGAAACGATTGACACTTCTTGGTAGTCATTTCTCTCTCTGATGATTTCTGTACATACAAAACACACCCAGATCTCGCACAACTGTCACATGAATGCCTGAGCGTGCAGCCGCTGCCATCTGTCCACACCCTGAATGTTTTAGGGAAAAAAGGCATCAATGCTCTTCAGCACCTTTTGATCCCAACACTGCTGTGCAGAGGAAGGGTGTGCAGCTACATGTGTGTGTGTGTCTCTGTGAGTTTGTCTAATGCTGCAGCTGAGATGTTGATGGCTGCATAATGATGGCCTTGTCACAGAGGATGTGGGTTTTTTAGTGATGCACACTGCAGGAGGGTAACTGAAAACAACTTCTGCTGACTTTGTGCGGCCTCCACCTTAGCAACAATGAAGGATTTTATCAGAATTTTTGGCTGTAGTGTGATCTTTGAGGTGAATTGTATGCTCCCTCTAAATCTCCATGAGCATCAAAAATGTTGCTGTGGGTTTTGCTCTTGTTATTTGGAATACAGCTGTTGTGAAAACCCCATTGTTGCATCAGACTCAATCTTCCATGACTTTAGTGGCTGTCTAGCCAGCGAAAACAGAATGAATTTTGTCTGTAACATATTTTTATTTAGTTTACTCAAACATTTTTCTGTTTATTGGAGTGTTTCAAAAAAGTCACAGAAAGAGAAAGAGGAATAATGTTTCCCACTTTCACTGAAGCAGCCAAAAAACACATTCTTTTAGATTCAATGTTTGTTAACTTTACAGTAATCCAATACTGTGACACCCAATAAAATTGTCAGACATTCTCTTAAGAATTGTGAGAAATGGGTCTGATTGGCCTTTTTTGAAAAAAGTACCATTTGCTTGTTGATTTAAAAACTCAATCAACTCAAGCTGTTGAAGCATCTCAAAAAGAAACTTCCCATTTTGTAAAAATGTCCATTTCCCCAATCAAATTTTAAACTTTTTCAGACAGGGACATAATGCCCAACAACACCTCTCCTAGGTAAATTATATTGTACATCCAGATATATCTGCAGTAACCTGACTATCAAGAAGCTCAACCTCCCCACCAAGATTGACTAAATACAGGTGGACAGGTTTTGTTTTTGCTAAACTGGTTAAGAAGGGACCACTGTTCCTACTGTTTCAGAATTAAAATAAAAAGTAATTCTGGTAGACTGACCACTCCTGGGAAGGTTCACTGTGTTCCATTTTTTTCATCTTCTGTGCATGATGCCTCTCAATGCTGTCTGCTGGAGAGCCAAAACCTTAGAAATGACTTTGTAACCCTGTCCAGACTGATACATGGAATTGACTTTGTCGTGTGTTCTTGATATTATTCCGATCAGGGCACGTTGTGTTGCTTGGCTAAAAGTTTTAGCACTGTAGCATCTTCTCATCATGGTTCTTTCAGGGTACTCTGACTTCATCCCACAGTGCAAAAGCATGATTGTTAGGTTAATTGGTTAGGCCTAATGATCCTATATATGAGTACGTGCGCGTGTGCATGGTTGTTTGTCCTGTGTGTCTCCGTGTGGCTTTGTGAAGGACTGGCGACCTTTCTCAAGTGTACCCCGCCTTTTACTCATTGGCTGCTGGAGATGGGCACTAGCCTTCCTGACAACCCTGCACAGGACAAGCGGATGCAAACAATGGGAGGATGATGTGTTGCTTTTGAAGATCCTTTAGGGTACTTCATGTTGTCAGACAAGTCCTACAAAAGATATTTCTTGTTTCTACAGGTCAGGCAATAATCAGGCCAGGGTGTGGCTAAGGAAATTTAACTCATCTTTCCAAAAAAAGTGTCGTTTATCACAATTAATTCTGGATTTAACAACAGGGACAAAAGGGGTCATTACTATTTCACTTGGGGCCAGGTTGGTTTGGATAGCTTTTATTCAAATAAATAAATAAAATTATTTGTAAAATTGTATTTTTGTTTACTCAGGTTATCATTTGATGTTCTGCAGAGCACTCATGAGTTGTGACAAAAAGTCAAAAACAGAATAAATATAATTCTTTGTTATTGTTGTTCACAACAATAAAGCAAAGGGAAAACACAAGTTAACATTTTTAAAATTTTTAAAATATGCTTAAAAGCAAAATTCTTCCCCAACAATGTATTGCATCTTTAGTGCCTATGCTGTATGTTCCAGTCTGACAGGGCACATTAATGTGCTGATAGAGGATTATAAAATGACTTTATGTTGTAATAATAAGCCTTTTAAAATACATACATCCTTAAAAAACACATTTCTGCATTTAACAATTAAAATCCAAGCTGCCATTTTCCTGCATTTCCGGATTACTTCATGTGTCATTGCTGCAGTTAGTTTTGCTGTTTATCTTTGCTTTAGTTCATCTTTTTGTGTTTACCCATTGTCCTCAGTGCTCGGAGGCTCAGAAGCTTCTGAACATCGCCAAAGAGCTCCTCCACACTGAAGAGGCCTATGTGAAAAGACTCAACCTCCTCGACCAGGTAACACAATGGTCATCTTGTCTATTTTCGGTGGTGGTGTGTTCGGATGCAGGCTGTTCAAATCTGAGCTGGATTTGAACCTTTAAACCCTATCAGACTAGGTTACTGGAAGCAGTGTAGACTACGCATAATCTTGTGAGAGTGTTTCTGTGTGTATGTGAGTTATGTTTAAACATGTGTGGCAAAAAAAGCTGCTTTGTAATATAAGTGTGACCCTTTCCTGGTAAGAAAATCATATATTTATGTGGTAATACTATGATCATGTTCTGAACAAAACTGAATCATTCCTATAGAAGTCATTAGATCTTTAAATATCTAAATAACTGCAGAAATACTGGAAACATATGTTTCTGTTTACTTTTAACAAAAAGCACTCATGGAAATGATTGCTTCATTATTTGATATATGCAGAATATTCTTCAATCAATCAAATTCTTCTTTCTCTTGCTTGTAAATACATTACATTTTAACTTCTTATACTCCACGGTCTGTCTGTTGAGTTGTGTTGTGATGAGAACCCTATTCCAGTGGTTGAGTCGTCTTCCTCTTTGCTCAGCTCATGTGGTGCAGCAGATAAATAGCTACCCTATTGCAGAGCAGCGTTGGTTTATTTGTTTTCCGAGGGCACAGAAGCCTCATAGTTTGCTTCCTGTTTTTGTTCTTGCTACTACGATCCCCATTGCCATAGTTTCTGTAAAGCCCACCTGTGGCTGGGACTAGCAGGGAGGTGAGAGTTAATGTAGGCAATGGTTGAGAATATCACAAGTCATAAATGTGTGAATATAAATCTTGACCAAATGTCTTCCTCCTTAATATTTTGAAATTTCGGCCCCCACAAGCAGTTTTTTTTAATCTTTAAATATATAATGAGAAACCCATTGCACTTAGATGAAGTTCTGCTTTTGCACATGCTGCAGGCAGCCAGTTCGCATGCATGCAGAAGTGCAATTGGGCCTTTTAACAATACAACCACATGTACAGTTATAGAGGCCAATCAGTGAATCTTTATTTTGATGCAGCAGCCATCGCAATTACTGGAACCCCTCGTAATGATGTGTTAAAAGCCTTTAAGTGCCTGTGACATTGCATTTTCATGATAAATCCAATTACATTTATGAAAAGGAAACATAAATTAAAATTTTAAAAAGTAAATTCACGCCACTGAAATGAACAGTTGTCGAGATATATGGTCATAAAACAAAGATAAAAAGAAAAAAAATGCATTTCCAGACTACTCCTTTGTGATTTTGTTGTGCTATTTTATGATGTCAAAGGGGAACCCCTGCAGGAAACTGACTACTGCTACAACACAGACAGCAGCGAAGAATCTGATATTTCTTTAGATATATTTCTGTCACTATTACAGAGAGAGACGCAGAAGAGTCAGGAGAAGAAAGTTAGCTGTCATCAGATGGCAGAGCACAATTGCTGCGCCATGCGAACAGCCATCTAATTCGACCAGAGTCTACTTTTGTCGGATGCTGGAGCAGGGTCACAGTCAATATGCATGAATCATACCTCACCACCAGGAAACAGAACCAGCACAACATCGGGATTTTCAAAATAATTCACTAAAGACGGACTAGATCTCACAATATTAATAAATACACACATCTATTTATATATACAGGTGTATGTATTAGCAGTTGTTAACATTTGATCAGTTACTGGGTTAACTAAGGTATTATAAACAGAGCAATTAAACATTAAATGCACCAAATTAAGCAACAAATACAGCTTCGCTGTACTCGGTGTACTCACCCATTGTAGAAGAAAACACATGAAAATATCTGGATGCATAAAACCAAAAATGAAGCAGTTTAACTTCCACAGAATGAGTTGTTTTGGACTTGCTACCGCATTTATCACTGGCTTTTATTGCGCGACGTGCGTATGGTTCTGGGATCTCCTCTGGGCTACGCAGCAAACCGGTACGGAGCAAATACAGTGTAAATCCAGGGTTACAGTAAATATGGCACTGGGTGAAACAACCGGAGGCGAAGTGAGCAACATGGAGTAGTAGCAGCAAACAATAGGGATGATTCAAGGTCTGAAGACAATACCAGGTGTCATTTTTTAACTTTATATTAGAATCTTCAGAGAAACATTTATTTAAATATATCATATGAGCATGTAATTTATCTTATTTTAATAATAATCATCATTTTGGATTAATATTATTAATAATAAAAATAATAATTGCGGATTTCTAATTAACAATAACTGCCGATATCTAAATGTACTTTTGCAACAAGGAAGTGTTCTTACCTGCTGAGCCTTGATTCGTTTAGCAACAGCAGTAACAACCTTTTCTTTGGTGATCTTTTCCCATCCGATGCTCTAAACAGGATGGCTACAGACTCTGCTTCAACATTCTCCTTCATCTGTCAGATATCCTGACCTCAAACATAATTTCTCTTGTCAATTTAGAGGTCTCTTGTTCAAAGCAGTTTGCCAAGAATTCCTCCGATCACAACTGGCTGTGCTTGGTGGGACCAGCCCATCTGTCTCCCGTCAGTTTTCCAGCTCTGATCCTATTTGCTTTAGGAAAGTAGGGCAGATTAACGGGTGCTGTTGTAGTATTGCTGCCACCACCAGCAATACACCGTTTTCCTATGTTATTGTTGTTTTTAATGCAACTTGGCTTCTACCTGAGTAGTTTATCATTGAACACAATGATTGACCGGAGACTTCCCCTTATACGTAATTTCTGGGCGACTTTGGACTTGCAAAATGTAACATCAAAACATGCTTATTTTGTGTCGCAATTGTCTTTTATCACATCTTTATTCCTAATATCATGTCAATTACTTAAGATGTTTTCTTTCAGTTTCTGCATTTGTGGGAAAAGCGTGTCAAAGGCACTTTACTTTAGCACTTTAAATTGCAGTAGCATAATTTCACTCTGCAAAATTTAAAAAGATCCAACCTTTGATTTGAGTTAATTCATGCAGCTGGAAAAATTCTCCAATTCATAAATTATTATTTTTTATAAAACCACTGGTGGCACAACTAGTGGTACACTAACAGTTCCTATAAAATAAATGTATCTGAAACATTTTGTAAATCTATAATCTATATCTATTTGCTTTTTTAAGTTGATCAGAGCACTTGGGGAATGTCTAATTAGACACAGAGATCCATTTCTCATAGCCACTCTAAAGAATGAGAACGCAGGAGAACATGCCTTTCAGAAAAGGCAGATGAGTGTTGACCTTCACAGGTCAGGAAATGGGTACAAGAAAATAGCTACTCTGCATTTGCCCATACCTTTTATTCAGAGCCATAATTAAAACAGTGACAACAAGGCTGGGGGAGGATCCAGGTTCTATCTTGACACAATGCCCAGTTAGTAGGATGGTGAGGGAAGTAAAAAAAAAAAAAAAAAAGGCTTTGGAGAGTTCACATTTACACAGGAAAATGACTGAAAAAGGCCATATTAGTTCCCAGGCATAAATCCAGTAGAAACCCTGTGAGCTGACCTCAAGAGAAGAGTAAAACAGAGAGGACCCAGGACTATGGATAATCTAGAGTGATTGGGGACTCCTCTTCCTATATGCTCCAACCTTGTTAAATGTTAAAGGAGTGTTATTCCATAGGCTAACAGAAGGCTGTGCAAAGTATTCACCTTAAAGGTACCAGTAATTCTAGCACGAGTGATTTGGTTTGAAACTTACAGGTTTGATTTTTCTAAGGTTTTCAGTGTGCTTTTTTGTAGCTGCATTAAAACATGAATTCTTTTGAAGACTTTTTTACTCATCTTTAACAAGGCTTCCAATAATGTGGAGGGTATTGCTGTTAAAGTTGGATTGCCACCCTGCAGTGGAATGCAAACCTTTTTACATAATTTTTGCTCTCTTTCTACCTAAAAAACAATCTCCAATTATTTCCTTTGTTGTGACCTATGATTCGGTGTTGAACCTGGATTGGGTTGGCAGCATGGTTATAAATGACGTCATGTCTATGGTGCTGTTAAAAAGAGGTAGATATTGTTTAACAATACACTATTAGTCCAGTTATCAGCTACATTTACACACAGTACTATTGTTCAGCCAGTAAATGAGAACATATTGGTTGAAGTGCATAATACTGTATTTCCTGTTATTAGCACTGAAAATGTGATCTTTCTATCAGCTCATGTGTAACATTATTCCCAGATTCAATGCTTACTTCTGGGTAATTAGTGAGACCTCACAATGCTCATAGGATTTTTAGAGAAATTATTTCTGCAGCTTACAGGTATATATAACTACTACATGAACGTATTCATTTCATCTTTACGTGCTGCAGCACATCATGAATTTAGGTGTGTTACTTAAGGCCATACACAATAGATATAGACACTGTATATCTCTATATCTTTGCTTTACACAACAAAGCTATGAAAGCTATAGGGGTGGGGCTACTGCCGCTATAGTCAATATGATTGGGTTGAAGAAGACTTGTGGTCCACGTCAACCAATCAGAGGTTATGGTCGATTTGTAGAGCCAGACTGACGTTTGAAATTATTTAATTGTGCTGAATTTATTCATTTTATATATGAGTACCTAATTCGATAAATTGTTAAGACATTTAAAAATCTATGGACACATTTTTTTCTTTAATCTTTCTTTCTTTCTTTCTTCTTCTTTCTATTTTATTATGACATAAAAAAAAACAATTGTTTAATTCTTTATTATGTAATATTATATTATATTTTTATATTTCTGCAGGTATTTTGCACTAAGCTCACAGAGGCCGGAATCCCTCAGGACGTCATTACGGGGATCTTCTCCAACATTTCCTCCATCTACTTATTCCACGATAAATTCCTACTCCCAGAGCTCAAGACGAGGATTACTGGAGAATGGTGAGGAGTAAACACAACTCAGTGGGTTTCTTGCAGTGTTATTGTAAAGATTAGTACTGTTGTGGCAAGTTAAGTCATTTGTGTCAATTGCAAAGTTTAGGCCAGTTGATTTGAAATTGTTGTATTGCTACGACAACTTGTGCCAGGTTGTCTTTATTTCTCTATGCCAATATCAACTACCCTTGATAGGTAATTATTTCTCTTGTAGTCTGAGTTGTGCAAAATCACCTGAAAAAGGAAGTTTACCATTGCAATATTTTTTACATTTTCTCAGATCAGGTAGAACAATATGGAGAAGACATTTGCACGAGTCAGAAAACTTTAATTACAGAACAAAATTGGATAAAATGTAAATTGATGCAACACCCCAGTGATGCTCTTAAGAGGGGGCCTCCGTTTTAAGAACTTCTGTTTGTTTCTTACTACTTTAAATTAAACCAAGGCTTCTTGTTCTAAAACTATTTTGATAAAGCTTTTATCACCTGTAAAATGTATCTCTGAACACAAATTGTGCCACAAATCAAGCAACTTGTAATTAAAAATCTTAAAATTAACAATTCTAGCAGATATAGACTTTCTTCAAACCTGTAACTGGTAGTATGGGAGGCTGTTATTTCACAAACTGAAAAACGACCTCTTGAATGTGTCTTTTAAGATGTTGAACCTTTAATGTAAGATATTTTAACAAAGATACTGAAAATGATTTACAGTGTGTTGTAAAAACAATTTTTTTTGTCCACAAACTTCTATTTATATTATTGGTATTTGATGTGATAGACCAACACAAAGAGAAGTAGCATAGATGTGCCCTTGTTAACTCCGGAGGAGCTGCAGAGATCCACAACTTAGGTGGAAAATCCGTTGACTAGACAACTGTTAGCCATGTATCCACAAATTTGGTCTTTATGAGAGGAATGCATGAAGCTAAATACAAACCTGTTAAAGGCTGGTATGCATATGGTTAACAAGGATAGGATATAGCTATATCTGTAATGGAAATTTACTGTATGATAATTTCAGTGACAATTTCATTTTACATGTGTTTTGCTTTAGGGAATCAACCCCCCGCATTGGAGACATCCTCCAGAAACTGGCTCCTTTTATGAAGATGTACGGAGAATATGTGAAGAACTTTGACCGAGCCATGGACCTGGTCAACACCTGGACACAGAGGTCATCTCAGTTCAAGAGTGTCGTCCAGAACATACAGGTTTGTTTCTGTGATTGGTCGCTTTCTCTGCGATTGACATGCAAAACTGTATTTCAAAAAACGTTTTTTTGGAATTTTTTTAAGGACTTTGGATCATATCCCAATTTTCTATCCAGTTTTTATCAGTTTTTTTTTATTTTAAAATTAAAATTGCCACAATGTGTAATCAAAGTCACCAGTGTATAATATTTTGATTTACCAAGTCTAATTCTAGATCCAACTTTGTGTTTAATGTTTTAGCCATCATTTGTTTGCTGTGTGTTTTTCCGTTTTGTCTGTGTGACATTTGCTTGATCATGCAGCTGTAAAGTTGCCGTCAGATGATGTTTGTCAGTTGATGCAACAGGTTGCTCACTACCAACTAGGTTAGCATTTTAGTTAATGGTTCTTCTCTGTGTACAAGTAAGTTTGTACAAGTTGGTAAACACAAAGTAATGTGCAATTCCAACTACATTAGTTTAGAAAACGAACAAGGGTTCAACTAAGAAGTGTTAGGCTTATAAGACACTATCCCCACAAGATAAACTAGGTCTGAATCTCACGTCTTTAAGATAAATCCAGATATGGTCTTAGAGATATATAACCCTTCAGTTGATTGTGTACTATGTGACAAAGTATCAGCTGAAAGGCCTTCAGGAACAACCTTGCTGGTGCTAAAATAGTTTTTTTTTTTTTATATTGTTTTTTTTAATTTCACCTATATTTATACAGTTATGAGACATTAGGTCTCATGTTTAAGAGCGAACAGCTTTGGCACAATGTGGGTTTTTTTTTTATTGCCTTTTTTTGTTCATACAACACTGTTTTATCCTTTGAGTCCTGCAACCTTTTGTGTCATAGATACATTGCAAGCTATTTTTCTGATTATTATGAGGTAACTGGCTGAAAAAGAGTGAGAAAGTCCCAAAAGTTCAAAGAAAAACCTTCAGAAATCATGAAAACTATTTATCAGGACCATAATAGTCCAGACTTAAAGTATGGACAAAACTGAAGTTTCCATGAATGTGTATTGGGTCATGAGAAAAGCTAAGTGCACTCTTGCTGCTTCTCTAGGATTTAAGAGGCCTAATTGCAGCCATTTTATGGTTTTTAGACAGTGGCAATGAGGAAGAGACAGAAGGTAGATATAGTGTGTGACTGCTATAGTAAACATACGTATTAAAATGTTAGAAATGGCACAAAATGTACAAAAATGTGCAAATGTGAGTTTAGAAAAATATGTAAATTAAGATTAAATAATTAAAATTTCAACTTGTTCTTGACATAACAGAAACAGGATGTGTGTGGGAACCTCACGTTGCAGCACCACATGCTGGAGCCGGTCCAAAGGATTCCTCGTTACGAGCTCCTGCTCAAAGACTACCTGAAAAAGCTGCCTGACGATGCTCTCGACCACAAAGATGCAGAAAGTAAGACATGATGAACTTTGCTGTCTTTAAGCTTTATATCAACATGCAAACAAGTTCATTTTGCCTTATCAATTTATGTCACAAATAAAAAATTGACCAAACTCAGGATTTTTTGTGAAACGCGCACAGCTTTTAGGAGCAAATTGTACACAAATCAGTATGATAGTTGGTTCGAAATCAAACCGTTTACTTACATCCTGCAAAAGCTGTGAAATAACTAATCTCAAAAGTTAAGCTTTGGTATAATAACACGAAAGTGCAGATGTTTGTTCAGCGGCCGGTGAAGAAAGTAGAAACAATTAAAAAAAAACAATCCTATTGACAGCTTGGGTTGTCTTGCTCACATAAGTCTTTAAGACATTTCATTAATTGTGCTCACTGCGAGGTGGGAGAAAAACAAGACAGTTTTCAAAACGAGCCATTTGGCATTTTTAAAGGTATTTTTTGGTACTAATGGCCTTTATTTTTTCAAATTTTTTGAAAGGTAGTTGACAGGAAATAGGGTGGAGAGAGCGGGAAAAGTGTAGGTCTATGATTTTTGTTGCCTTCAGTAAGATTCTGCTATAGCTCTGAACTGTACCAGAATGGTAGAGCACATTTAAATCTATTGGTTTCTTGATGTTGGTGTAACTTTTAAGTATAGTCCATATTTTTGAAATAGTTGGGTGATGTTGGGGACATTTCAGAAGCTTAATGTTAGCTTCCTTTAAACTAGATTTGAGATGTGTTTGGCATCAATGTCCTGCTGGAATACCCAGTTGTCAGAGTTATTACGTTTATGTGAAGTTCACTTTGTACAATGCTCTAGTACCACTAGCAGCAAAACGGTCCCAAAGGATAATGATGCCACTACTACGCCTGAAAACCTTTATACACCTATTAGCTTTGAAAGCTTCACACGGACTCCTCCAAACATACTTTTGTCATTGAGGCGACTGCAAATTTTTGTCAAGGCTGAAGGTGTCAACTTTGGAATAGACACTTATTTGTTCGTTGTTGCCATCCCTGTCCATGTTAACATTAAAATCACTGTGTGGACAGTGACTATGGTGTTCCACCATCTTCCACCTTATGATAGTCCTGGCCTTGGTTTTTTCTGGGTTATCCCTGAACCTCCAAACCAATATCTTCCCATCTGTGTCAGTTTAGGTCAGGTGGTTGAACCTTGGAAACAGCTTGGTGTTTCTTTAGGACAATAAACCCAACTAATCAAAACTTTTTTATATAGAACTACAAATATTCCTAATAAATAATGTTACAAAGGAAGCATGCTTTGCATGTTGTGCAGTTGCAGAGATGAAGTACTGGTTTTAACCCAGTCTGATATTTTCCACCATCCCTGCGTCCATTTACTAAAACTGTAACTGTGTTTGTTTGGAGCCTCTTGTCCGCTTCTGCAGAGAAGCAATTCATCCCAGTTTCTCTGGCCTCACTCCCAGCCTGGGTGTCTCTTCTGTTTATGAGAAGTCATGATTAATACAGACATCCTAGGTGCTCACAGGCATTCATGTTAGACTCCCTGTTGGCTGGAAGCCAAGCTAATGCACAGTTACTCTGAGGATTAGAGTGCATGTTCAGTGTTTAGTGAGAAATTACCATCAATGTGACAGAAGGAAAAATATCAGGTTGTTGTTTGAATATCAGTCACATGATCTTGCCTGCTAATTTGGCACTTTTTGATCACTGTGTTTAATTGCACCACAGAGGCGCTGGAGCTGATCTCTACTGCAGCCAATCACTCCAATGCAGCTATCAGGAAAATGGTAAGACCTTTAACTCTTTTATATACAAAGTATTTTTATCTTTCTAGCCTCGTCTTGCTCTGCTTTACAAGAACTTGTTACCCAATCAAACACTTGCTAATGTTATCTCCTTGTGACCGACATTGCGTTAACCCAGACAGGAAGTTGCTACTTCCTGCCTGTTGTGTCATGATTGAGGTATCATGGCCGAGTATCTTCAACACTGGTCCTCCTCTTTTTGTTTGTCTGTATGCTATGATACCTTCTTCTCACACATCCTTACAACATCTTACAAATGCCTGTATGAATTAATAAAGGGATAAAATAGCTACTTTTCTACCTTATATTTGTAACAAAGAAAAAAGATGAGTGAAGCACAACCACCAGAGGGAGGTAAGCTTAGAGCTCCATCTATCTCCTGAGCGGAGAGCTTCCTGGATGCGTCTCTGTGTGTGCTCTTCTCATCCTGCTGGTTTTTTATTTATTTTTTTGTCAGGAAAAGATGAACAAGCTGTTGGAGGTTTACGAAAGGCTCGGAGGAGAGGAGGACATAGTAAATCCAGCCAACGAGCTCATAAAAGAAGGGCATATCAAAAAAATGTCAGCCAAAAACGGAACAGCTCAAGACCGATACCTCTACTTGGTGAGAGGACTGTGTAATAATAGTATAACACAGACTGAGAAAAAACCTTTCTGTGCTCTGCTTGGTAAATACTTAACGTCGTTTTCTTTTGCAGTTCAACAATATGGTGCTATACTGCGTCCCTAAGCTGAGACTGATAGGGCAGAAGTTCAGTGTCAGAGAGAGGATTGACATTGCAGGAATGGAGGTATGATCCTGCCTCTTAATAGCTTATAGTTTTCTCTCATTTTTCTGCTTTTATCGTACTGCTTTTAATTTATTCTTCTAAGTCTAATCCACATTTATTCTGCTTTCTTCTTTTTTTACCTCAGATCCAAGAAAATGTGAAGCAGAACCTTCCTCATACATTCGCCATTATTGGTAAACAGCGTTCACTGGAGCTGCAGGCCAGGTAGAGGCAGTTAAGATCGGCCAGCGAGCGACACACATATGTGTTTAAAATGTGGAAGTAATTGAGCTCAAAGCTATTTTGGCGTAAGATTGTCATGGTGTGATAACCTTGACTAAAAACGTCACAGTTTCACAGTATTTACATGAACACTTTAAACAAAAAGATTGTGTAATTGATTTAATTTAAAAACAGGAAAGAAACAATTCTTGATGCTATGAAAATAAACAAAATGTTGATCGCAGTACTTATATTATCTGTAACATTTATTTATTTTTATTTTCATTTTCAAACATATGCTTAACCTTAAATAAAAAAGAAATGCTTTTATTTAATTATTTGTTGTTCTGCTCTTGATAGTCGGACACCAGGAGTGTTAAAAAGCTTTTTTTGCTGCCTGATTAGACAGGCTTTCTGCTCAGGTAGCCTGCATTTGGTTGCTGAACAGACCTGCCCCTCCTTGCTGGTTAACTGTGGTTTTAAATTGGCATTACCTTAGTAGGACTTCTAAGGTAGTTCATCTTTCCGCAACCAGAAACATTTCCAAACGGAAATTTTGTCTTTCTTGTAAGACGAGAATATGTAGCTGGAACATGTACCTGGTCTCTGCTGTTATTTTTACTCATCAATTCGGAATTCTGTGAATAATATGCTTTAAGTTAGTTTTATCCCATTAACCTGCCTGGGGCTGTGAATACAAATCTGCCTGCATGGCTAAATCTGGCTCAATTATATGATGAACTAATGGGCTCATGTTTATTAAGGTGCAGGCCATTTTACAATAAATTAAGCTAAAGATTATATAATTTTTATAATGTTTTTGATTTCATTTGGACAAGTTTACGGTTCTGTAAATTTAATTTCCAGTGTGGACAAAATGTCTCTTTCTATCTGAATATTCCATTTATGTGGATTTTCTTTACAGGACAGCAGAGGAGAAGGAAGATTGGATTCAGGCAAGAATTACACACCCACACAAAGATGAACTCACCATCTGAGTCTCAGAAAGACAGACAGCACTCTGGTCATTCTGCTTTGTTGGGGAATGGAAATACCATAAATCTCCTTAAATCATTTTCTCAGTGTTTGAGTCCTGCTGTGTGATAATAAAAGCCCTCTGTTACCTACTTATCCCATTACAACAAAGCAAATACATTTTACTGATTTGACAACAGACTAACAGTTTTAAACACTGGGCTTATAAGGTATGTAAGCATGAAGAGTGGAAAATGAACATACGGTAGCCTAATCAAGAGCGATGATACAGTAGAAGGTAAACAGAACGCTGCATCAGTGGGATCGTAATGAGTTGAGTCAGAGTTTATGTTCTGAGCCTAGACAGGATGTGTAGATGAGATCAGAAATCTTTTATGCTCTATCCAAATGCTGCAGGCTTTCAGTTTTTTTATGTCCATTTATTCTGCCTTCCCACTCTCAGGTGATAATGGCTACCATTGAGCGGCACAAACAAAACAGCGAAACGTTCAATAAAGCTTTCAACAGCTCCTTCTCCCGTGAAGATGACCACGTGCCGGAGTCTCCGGTGAGTGTCCCTCTCCTCCCTTAATAACTCCATTGTGAAGTCAGTCTGAGGGTCATGATGTCCAGTGAATCATGGGAGACAACTGATGCACCAAACGATTTTGTCATAGCCTGGCCTTTGTCTGCCAGAACAGCCCTCCATCTATGGATGTGGGTAGAATCACACAGACAAAACACTCCCAGAAAGAGGCTCTTTATTTCCACATGTAGCGCCCTCGAGTCTCTTCTCCCAGAGATGGCTGATGACCAAATAGGGAGAGCACAAGTCACAGTTTATACTCAACGGTTATGGATCTTCTTTGACCCACTTTGTGTTGGCCTGAGCTGGAGCCAAGCCAAACAGTATCTTCCGTCTATGGAGGACCAGATCCAGGAGGTCCAGACTGATATCTAGTGGTAGAGATTGGTTACTGCAGGCAGATGATGCCCTTGCTCAGTTTTTTTATCTTCTCCTCAGGGTCCCTGGTCCAGCACTGCCATCGACTCAGATGGACTTCAAGAAAGGGTAAGATGCTGTCATTGTCTCTTGTATTGTAGCTGCTCAGACATTACTGAGACTTGATTTTTCTACATAATAAAGTTAATCTCACTTCTGCTGATGAAGATAAGAAAAAGGGACCATTTTACCATTTTGATCAAATGATAAAAAAAACATTCCTCCCTGTTGGATGTAGAGCAATTTTCTCTTCATAATAAAGTCATTGACCTTATGTGAGTGTTTTTAGATGTACTTGGTATACAAATAATAATTAATACACAAGCACGACTATTTGACCCCAATATACATGCATCTTAAAGTGTTACAAATGGCTCATCAGATTAATGTCTTTACAAAAATACATGCAAATATAAAGCTAAAAGAAAAGTATAGATAAATACAATTTTAATATAATTTCAGTGTAAAGAAACATTAGGATAGTAAAATCCTAAATATACCTTTAAAGTGTGGTTAAAATATAAAATGAAATATTATAGCATATTTTTTAAATATACAAACATATTTGACAAAAAGTTCCAAATAAATACATTTAACTACAAATTAATTTCACTTGCAGTATATTTCTTTGTAATATACAGTATTAAGAAAGTTAAAGTATTGGTATTGAAGTGTAAAGCTACCCGACTTTTTACACATTTCATAGCATTTTGTATTTTGTTAGTAAATTGGACATATGTTATTTGAAATCTAAATATGCTTTAAAAACATGGAAGTGGGTTATTTTTCTCTCTAGGGTTTGCTGACCTTTTCACTATTTTTTCCTAATGTTCAAAAAGCATTCAGCTTGTAATAAATCTGTTTATTCTGATGGAATCTGTGCAGGTTCGACTCTCTTGGTTCTGCTAAAATACCCATGACTTTTTCTTTAAAAAGGACGTTGTATGAATGGCAGCACATGTGGCTTTCAAATTGAATATTTCAACACAGATATGCATTCCACTGAGCCATGTGCACCCTTAAAATCATGGATGCCGGGATCCATGGTAGTTTCCCGTTTTCCTCACCCCCCTTTTTCGTATTTGTTAGAATGCTTCCAGCACTGTAACCTTGAGCATTTTGGGCACAATCATTTATGTCCAATTGAGCAACTACTATCATTGCATTGCATTAATGAGCATTTGCATTGTAACAGTCAACAAATATTGCATTCCAAACGGTCATTTGTGATATCAATTATGCACAAACTGATATTGCAACATTGATTAATTTTCTATGTATTGTGCAACTCTAAGGGTTACCAGACAGTTGTTCACTAGTAAGACGTCCCAAAACATTGTCGTTTTTAAAGGCATTATAAAATAAAAGAACAGCTCAAAATACAGGATAAAACAGGTAGAAACACAAAAAGATATTAGTAGCAGATATAGTTATTCTGTTATGTAATTTGTTTCATCTTGAAATGTTGTGAGGGAGTAAAGGAAGTGAGGGATTTTTCTTATTATTATAACTGCAGAGAAATATAAAAGAAAGCTGAATAATTTTCTGTCTGCATTTAATGCACAAACATTTTAATAGGCATATCTAGTCTAACTTCACCATAACAAAAGATCTGGTTCATAATATCTGGAAAAGTATGTTTAAGACACGTAGAATAACGACCTGGACCTCATGTATTCTTCTTTTGGTCTTTACTGCGGCTCTTATAAAAACGACATGCTGTATCGATGTTTTCTGTACTGTTCACAGTTTTTTTTTAAGCATTTCCTTATTTAAGGCTGGATTGTTGAGATTATGAAAATGCTGGTCTGAAAAAATCAGTTATTATCTCTGTGTTTCACATCTATAAAAAAAATTACAGTTTTTTCCAGCTGCCCAAGACAAACGGCTTTCATATCATGTGTACAGAGATTAGCCTTATTTCACCAGTCATACCACATATACCTCTAAAACAACAATCGGAGGCAAAACGTTCTGGGTGTTTTTGTGTGACTGTGTGGGTTTTTGCCTTTGTCTTTGTTAACACAAATATGAAACGGAAGACAAACAAAGCAAGCTGTCAGAGATTCCTTCCTCGTGACTTGTTGCAACACCTTGACACACCCTCCTGTTGTTTTTTTTTTTTTATTACTATTATTTTTAGAAGAGCTCCAAGAAAAAGGAGAAAGAGAAACAGACGTGCAGAGGCTGCAATGAGAGCTTCAATTTCACAAAGCGCAAGCATCACTGCAAGTCCTGCGGAGCGGTAGGTGCAGATGGAGTCATTTGGCCTTGGTTGTGAGTGATAAAGGAACAAAATGATGGAAAAGGGGAAAATCTAACTTAGATGGTCACTGTGTCTTTTTCCCACTGTCTGTCTGCAGGCCATCTGTGCAAAGTGTTCAAAAACCTTGGACAATAAAACGAGCCGAGTGTGTCCCGAATGTTTCGAAGCCAGTCTCAGCCTTGAAATGATCTGTGGTGGCGAACAAAAGAGAAAAGCTGCAGCTGAGGTAAAATAAAAATAAGTTTGTAATGAGATAAGGGCATAATTGTGGGAGGAAAGGAAAAGGATAAATGGTTTACAACCATGTTTCCAAAATGAAATCAGAAGAGTGTGGAATGTATTATTTTCTGCCCCCTTTATTCTGATTCCCCTGAATAAAATCCCATGCAACCAATTGTTTTCACAAGTCTTCTTATTGGTAAATTGATTCCACCTGTGTGACATGGCTGTCCACATAAACTCACAGGCCATGTTATCAGAGAAGGAGCCAGGAGGCCCATTAACAGCGCAACTAGTAGTTTTGCACTCTACAAATTTGGTGTTAATGGAAGAATGTTTCCACATTCATCCATTAACACCAAATTTGTAGAGTCAAATGAAACTCGGTCAAATTATGTGGTGAGTGTGTGGTGGAAACGTCAGTTAAGCCAGAGAAATAATAGTTATGTCTCCTGCATGGAATATCAGTGTTAGCTGCTCAGCTGGAAAAAAAAAAAAGTATTGTATGATCTTTTTAGGTGACTGTTTTATACAGTACACTAAGACACACTTTAAACATACAATGGAGACACAAATTCACTTTGAAAGCTAAGCCAAACTCCCTATGATGACTAATATTCTAACAAGATCTCAGCTATAGTATGGCTCAGTCATCTCTGCTGACATGACAGTCTGGCAGCTTCAGGTGTCTTACTGGGCGGCCTGCCTGTCTCTCAGATGTGCAGTCTTCTCTGCGTTTACTCTAAATTTACAACAGATGACTGTCTACACTGTTTACTCTAGGAGGTTATTGTAATGGTCACACTCTTGTGTTTCAGATTCTTTTTATGTTTAGTATAAATGACAAAATTGCAAAGCTTAGAAATAAATCAAACCTGCAGAGAGAATGATCACCACACGGGGGAGCTGTAGGTTACAAGAGATTTAGACAAGGTGCACAGAAGCTTAAGCTTCTCTCCCTGAACAAATCCCATTGTGTCCTACATTGTTGTTACATAAGATTGAAGGACCTGTCCTCTCCTTTACTCATCACATTTAAATCGCCCTCCATATTACGCAGATTCATTTGAATCACAAACGCGTTTAAATAAAAGAGTGTATTCACAATGTTAGGCTTTGAGTCTGTGATGCAGAAAAGCTTCAATTAACCTTTGGTTTTGTTGTTTCCTTGTTTAGAGACTGCTATCTCTGACAGGGGACAGCTGCCTGCTGTGTAGCTACCTCCAGGTGCAGGAGAAGGGGAAGAGTTGGACCAAGATGTGGGTGGCTGTAACAAAGACTGAGCCACTGGTGCTGTACTTGCAAACCAGTGGACAGGTAAAATATCTTCACTCTCTGTAGAGAGGTTCTCAAAGAGTTAAATTCAGACTTACACATTCCCCTGGACATTTTCTTGAATTCCTGTGTTTCTGGCAAATTAGACTGGGAGAGGTTTGCGTATTTTACAATAAAAGTCTTTTTTACAAATAAAATATGGACGTCTGGCTGATAAAGGAAGAAAACAACTGGAAGCTCAGAAGTTGCATTAATCCAACATAAAAACCTGAAGCATTTTTACAGACAAATAAATAATAAAACATCCTCCTGTATTAACTTAAAAGGAGGATTTTAAGAATACTTGCAGAATTTGGGAGCATAGAGGATGGAATGACCTTGCTGTAGTCCTGACCTCCACCCAGCTGGACATTTGAACAAACATACTCAACTCTGCTGCTCATAGATGCAGATTCCCTACAAATGTGAAATAAGCAGCCTTTCCAACAATGGAAAATTAATTGTCAAAAATCCTTGTTATAACCACGAAATGATTAGCCAAACACAAATTTGCCTAATTTTCTGTTCTAACTATGTGTTAGACCCTATTTTCTATGGCTTGTGGTTCTGGTCCCCAGTGCAGGTAGAAACTGACGCATGGTTGGTACGAAACATTCTTGGAGCAGATGTCCTTTTCATACCAGACATACTGTACTTACGTACAACATGTTAAAGAACTGAAAAAGCTTACAAAAAGCGAAAAAGCTCAAAATAACTTGATATTTCCTTGCATTAGCACAATCGCCCTCTGAAAAAAATAATTGAAGAAATATTCGGGTTTTATATGCCTTTCCAAGATGTGCCGGTATGTGTTGACGGTGCTCCTATCTGGAAATATGATCACATATCTGGTCACATTTATTCAGTACCATGAAAAACCATGGTTAACAGTAAGTTTGGGGAAATCTAAAATTTGAATAAAGTGGTTCTATTTCTTCACTCCAATGTACACCATCAGTGTGTGTAAATGTTTTTAGTAAAGGATCATCACATGCAAATGGAGAGACCTAGTTTTCATTATAGTTTGTCAAATGTATTAGAAATGCTTATTCTTTTCAATTTGTTATTGAAACTTTATTTAACCAGTGAATGAAACAATTTGTTTAAAAATAATTTTTTGACCATTTTAAAAACAGGAACAGTTACTAAAAAATGTGCACGAATGTCAATGCAACATTTATCATAGAGTACTAAAACAATATCCCACTGTGTAACCAATAAAGTTCTTGCAGCAGTCACAATCAAAATGAACATGTTTTTGGTTGTTTATTAATCTAAAATGGTCAAAGTTTCGTCTGAGCTGTTGTTCAGATATTGAGTTTCAGAGCTCGTCTCCTCAAAACACAGCTTTTAATTCCTACATTCAGGAGATATAAAAGAGTAAAGCATGGATTAAACAACCGGATTGGAACGACAGTATCATTAAACAGGAAAGTACTGCTCCCTATGCTTAGCAAAGATCCTGCACACACAGAACCAAGCAAAGCTGGCTAAACTCTCAACATGCAGACTGTAAAACTACATGTGAGCATCCAGGGTTTCACATCATAGACGGGAATTGTTAGTTTATGTACATGATTCAACCATATAGGAGGTTTATAACAAGTGATGTTGATATTTTTTGTTTTATTCACTATGGAGGATACTAAAGGGAGAAGCCTCCCTGTGTTTTATTTCTAAGATTAATGTCCCACTCCCACAGTAGTGAGCCGCCATCCCAAAGATTAGGATTAATGGAAGATTGAAGAGCATTTCCTGATTCAACAGAAAAAAAAGGGGGATGGGACAGAGCTGTACATCACTCATGAAATACAAGTGCATCTCAATGAATTAAAATATCATCAAAAATGTATTGTGTTTCATTAAATTAAATAAACAAAATGAAGCTCATGTATCATATAGATGGGGTTTATTTCTTGTAATGTCTGATGATTATTGCTTAAAGCTCATAAAAATCCCAAATTGGGTTTTAGAACATTACATTCAATTAACAAGAAGGGATTTTAATCCGGGAAGGATGTATTATAGCCATGTTATGGCTCTCTGTAAAAAGGGTTAGCCATAAAAGATCATTGCTAAAGTACTGGAGGTCCATTAATTCTCTGTATCCAAGCATATTATTGGAAGGTTAAGTGGAAGGAAAAAGTCTTAAAGAAAAATGAGCAGAAGTAACAGGGATAACTGCAGCTTTGAGAGTTATTAAAAGAAAGCCCTCTCAGGAATTTAGGGGATTTCAGAAATGTCTATGCTTAAAGCCCCTGAAACACTGACATATCCATGACTGATGCGACATCTGCTAATGAACCACTCCTGAACCTGAGATAACTTCACAAGCATCTTACCCTAACTCTAACACCTGAAATATTCCTCTGTGTTTGCAATTAATCCATAGTAGATACAATTTTTGAATTGACTTAATAAAATGAATTAACTTTCCAATGAGTATTATTGATATTGATATGGACATGTACAGTATATACAAGCTGTAATTCGTTGAAGTTACAATATTTTCTTTATTCATCTGATTTAAAAAAATAATCTTCCTTTTGAAACTAATTGCTTTTTACTGTTCTGCAGGATTTCAAAGGGTCGCGGGCTGTACCTCTGCCCGGCTTCGAGGTGAGCACGGTTCCGCCAGCCACAGCCGATAAACCAGAAGTGAAACACGTGTTCAAGCTCAGTCACAGCCAGCAAAACTTCCTCCTAAGTGCCCAAGACGCAGAACTTCAAGCCAAATGGGTGGAGGTCCTCTCCAAAGCTGCCCGTGCAGAAGCGCCCACTGAGACATTGACGAGCCTGACTGAACACAGGAAGAGCCAGTAGCGGCCACGCAAGAGCCGCCGGACTCTCTCCCCCATCCTGTGTATAAAGCACACATTACTTGAATTCACTTTACCTTGGCACTTTTGTTTTCTCTCCTCTTTCAATGGACCACTCAATACTTCCTAGTCCACCTCTATCTTACCCTCTTGACCACACAGCTACTTGGTTTTTCTTCATCTTTTCTCTGAAAACACACACACACAAACCAATACTTCAATGCCGCTGGTCAGGATGTTTTATTTCTGTGTTTTGAACAACTGGAGCAGATCTCTGAAGAACATTTATTTGTAATATAACTGAAGAAAAATCCAGTTTTTAGATGAAGTTCTTGTACATTATTCCATGGTGTCATGAAGCATTAACTCTTAGGTGTCTGTCTTTGCATTAGTGTGTGTGTGTGTGTGTGTGTGTGTGTGTGTGTGTGTGTGTGTGTGTGTGTGTGTGCGTGTGTGTGTGTGTCTGAGCGTCTGAGTCCCTTCCTGTGTTACAATAAGTATTGAATGCCTGTGTAAGAAACCTCCTCTATGGCTTTCATTCCTGCTGAGGGCACAGTGTTGGTTCTGTGGGTCTTGTACAGTATGTGTACTATAATGTGATGTAAGGAAACAAAAACAAAACAGACATTTAACTTAAAAAATACATTTGTGGCTGGCCACCTGATGTTTCCAGTTTTAGCACCTGTCCCTCAGACCCCATCCTGTTCATTTGTGGTACTTTGGTACAGATTCCCTCTCTGTCATTGTCACTGGAGTCTGAGACGTCTGATCCGAGTGGGATTTCCACTCCTGTCTTTGTGTGATAGATCTCGATCACGTGGCTTCACTTTAGTGTCAGCCTCAACATCTCCACTTGAACACAGATGAAAAGAAACCCCGTCTGTGCAGTTCAGTCTCTCACAGTCTCTCCCTTTTAAGTGATGCTATAAAAGCCAAGTACTATAGTGTAAGAAAAGAAAAAGTTTATTCTGCCTTTCCCCTGCGTACCCTTCCCCTAGCAGCACCAGCCTTTAAACAATAGTAGCAAATAAATTCGCCCTTCAGTCTCCTTTTGCATGTAAACTAACTCATATTTATATGCTCTGCTATAAAAATCAACTATTTGTCCCTCGTTTTATGCTCCAAAGCTCATTGTTGTTGTATTTTTCTGTATGTGAGCAGAATCGTCCCTTTTTTTGAACGATTGTGCAATGAAAAAATAAAGGAGTTGAGCATATCATCAATAAACAAGCGTGGCTCGTTTGACGCTGCGCTGTCCAGTAAGATCCAAATGCGTCTCAAGTTTTTCTTCATGTTATAAAACAAATGTCTTTTCTTGTAGGTATTTACACTCAGGACCGAGACATCATTTTACAGTGCTTTGCAACAGGATGGTCAAGTGGAGGCCAACTCAAGAGACGGTGTCTTTCATTCATAAATACTTAGTGAAAACCAATACAGAGACAGAGAGAGTATAATATAAGTATTAAGAAGGGGTGGGGACAATTAGCCGTTCCTTTTGAAAATGGGTAAAAAAAAATATTCTGCTTTCTGTTGTAATCGCTCAATGTTAACAGTCTAACATTTTCAAATACATCAATTCATTCTTTCCTTTGCTGGTCCAACACAACTGTATCAAACAAATGGCTCATTAGCAGGCTCCTGCAGAAGGTGATCACATGTTAAGGAGGTAATTCGACCCAGTACTCCTGGGTAGACCAACGTCAAGAAGTAGTACTGGTTCTTCAGACTTTGAAAAAGATCATGTCCCACCAAAGAAAGTGTAAATTCCATTTCAAAATAATTGTGTCCAAAGACAATAGAGTAACATCTTGATTACATGAAAAACTTGTTAAAAATCCCTTTACATGTAAAATATCTAGGAAAGACAAAAGAGGAGCTAAAATCTTGTCTTAAATGTAGCTTTAGCAATATGACTATTAATTTGTAGTTCCTTAAAGTTTGTCCCACGTTTTTGTCTGATTTTTATGCAAAAGCAATAAAATCAGGTGAGCTACATGACCGAGGACCCTCTTCCAATGCTTCATAACAGTTAAATGCAACAGTGTCAAAAAAGCTCCAGTAAGTTTATTTTTAAATTATAATTTTTAAATGTAAACTCATGTTGTTATTGTATCAACCATGATGTGTTAATGCTCTCTGGTTCATATAGAAAGACTTATTTTAAATTCTTGCATAAATATATTAATTGTAAGAGGAGGCCAGAGAAAGCCAGCAACAGGTCAACCAGGATGGCTCCTGTGAACAGCGTATCCATTTTATACCAAATCGTGTGTTTCTTTCTGACAATGTTGACTAAAACCTCCAAATCCTTTTAATTGGTGGCTTGATTATTATTTATGATCACAATTAAAACTGTACTAGTATTGCTTGTAATAATATTAACATCTACTTATTTTTATTTCCAAAATTGCCCTATTTTCAAATGTTTCTTACTAAAACCCTAAATTAATAATAGAATTTCTAAAAGTCATTTATAAAATTCAACCAAATGTTTACAATCAACATTACTGCTATACCTTCTGCAGTCTAGGTTTGGGCATTTTGTAAGTAAGAAAGGCATGTAGTTCAAATATGCTTATTTTGCTTCACATCAGAGTAGCTGACTACTCAGACTGTTAAGGTGTTCATAAGAGTGACAGCCTGGGGAAAGAAACTGTCTCTGTGACCGCTGGTTTTTGCAAACAGCGCTGACCTGAAGGTAAAAGTGTAAACAGTGTTTGTCCAGGATGGAGGGAAGGTCAGCCCCGATGATCCTTTCTGCATGAGAACCCAGACATGCACAGGGAGAACATGCAAACCCCATGCAGAAAGACCCCCTGCCGGAAGTCGGACCCAGGACCTTCTTGCAAGGCAACAGTGCTACCAACTGCGCCACCGTGCAGCCTTCAAGTCAAGGTATTCCGGAAAATTCTTATATTTTTGAATACATATATTATTTATATTTCTGAAAACAATGAATGAACCTAAAGCATAGATGTCTTGTTAGGATGAACTGCTTCCTTTAATGGATGCGACAATAAATTATTCAAAACTTGCAGTATAAATAAGATGATTAGATCTCCAGAGGTCTACGGGCAGGGTACACCCTGAACAGGTCGCCAGTCCATCGCAGCATAACACAGAGACACACAGGACAAACAACCATGCACACACCTACTCATACCTAAGGGCAATTTAGAGAGAACAATTAACAGTCTTCTGTTTGGACCATGGGAGGAAGCCGGAGTACCCCACGCATGCACAGGAAGAACATGCAAACTCCATGCAAAAATACCCCAGGCCAGGACTTGAACCCAGGACCTTCTTGTTGCAGGGCAACAGTGCTATCAACTGTGCCACTGTACATCCTATGAAAGAAAATCTATTTTGGAAAATCAGTAAAAACCAAAATGATATATATTCAACCATATCAGAAGATGCTGATGCTTCCTTTGCCACCCCCTTCCACCTGTGTGTCTCAAGAAGTCAGGTGAAGATGCAACTGGAGAGACTGAATCGGAATGAGGCTGCAGGTCCAGATGGTGTCAGCACTAGAGTCTTGAAGGCCTGTGCAGAGCAGCTCTGTGGGATTCTGCAGCACCTCTTCAACCTTAGCCTGGCCCAGAAGATGGTTCCGGTGTTGTGGAAGACCTCCTGTCTTGTTCCAGTACCAAAGAAAACCCACTCATCAGTCCTCAATGACTATAGACCTGTTGCCCTGACATCTCACATCATGAAGGTCCTAGAGAGACTCCTGTTGGCCCACCTGAGTAAGCAAACAGTAAACCATCAGGACCCCCTTCAGTTTGCTTATCGCTGTGGAGTTGGAGTTGAAGATGCCATCATACACCTGCTTCAACAAACCCACTGTCATCTGGACAAAGCCAGTAGCACTGTGAGGATCATGTTCTTTGATTTCTCCAGTGCATTTAATACAATCCAACCTGATTTGCTTTGTCAGAAACTCCAGAAGACTCAGGTGGAGGCCTCAACAATCTCCTGGATCAAAGACTACCTGACAAACAGACCACAGTTTGTGAGACTGAAGGGTTGTGAGTCTAACCAGGTAGTCAGCAGCACAGGATCACCACAGGGGACTGTACTCTCACCATTCCTTTTCACTCTGTACACCTCAGACTTCCAGTACAAGATAGACTCCTGTCATCTGCAGAAATACTCGGATGATTCTGCAGTCGTGGGGTGGATCAGAGATGGACAAGAAGCTGAGTACAGGAAGGTGGTGGACTGCTTTGTGGCATGGTGTGGAAACAATCATCTCATTTTGAACGTGACTAAAACAAAGGAGATGATTGTAGATTTTAAGGAATAAGTCAAAAACTATTTCCATCATGGGAGAAGAAGTGGAGGTGGTGGAGTATAAATACCTCGGTGTTCACCTGGACAACAGACTAGAGTGGAGATGCAACTGTGAAGCCATCTACAAGAAGGGACAGAGCAGACTGTACTTCTTGAGGAAGCTTAGGTCCTTTGGTGTTTGCTGCAAGATGCTGCAGATCTTCTATAAGTCTGTTATGGGGAGTGTGATCTCTTCTGGCATCATCTGCTGGGGAAGCAGCATCAGAGCCAGGGACTTAAAAAAGCTCAACAAGCTGATAAAAAAGGCTGCCTCTGTTCTGGGGACTCCTCTGGAACCTCTGGAGATCATTGTGGAAAGAAGGATTCTTCATAAATGAAGAATATTATGGAGGCCGCACTTGCCCTTTACTCTTCTTCAGTCATCCTTTTTTGAAAGTGAACCAAAGTCATGGACTAAACTTCTTGGATGAGCAGCATCCAGGAAGTTCAGTCCATGACTTTAGCGGACACGTGGTAATTTCCTACATACTACTTGCATGCCTGGGCAGGGATGGATCCATTAGTAAAATACCTTTAATTGGTATGAAACACCCAATCTCCTTTTGGATGGAAGTGCAGGTTTGGCACATCAGGGTAAAAAAAACTCCACTTGAACATCTTGACAATGTGTATCCACAATGACAACCTTTGTTAAGCATTAATGTTTGTCACAGTCAGTCAGTCATACTCTCTTGTCTTAGGATGACAAGAGAGTATAATTGTATATTGTAGGTGTCCACATATTATAAAATCATGTAATCCTTTAAATTAGGAAATTAGAGGATTAGCCCCATTTAAGCTTCATGAAATTTTACAATTATTTCCCAATAAAAGTTGCACTTTATTTGGTGGGACATTATACTGTCAAACCCTCAAGAATCAGTGAGCTGCATTTTCTTGGTTTTTTAGTCTTTTTATGCTGAGGATTATCTGTCATTTACAGTTCTCTCTCAGAACTTCACCTACTGGATAACTTTGTGTCAACCGCACCCTATTGTCATTTTGTGTGACATCATGTCACACTTAAAGAACCTATTTAGCAATACCCACACACAAGTGCAAATGTTGAAACCCATTTACGTAGTTCTGGTGAAACAGATAGACAGTTCTCCATTCCCGTACAGGAAGTGGTTGCAACTGTTTCCTGTCGCGTTCATGTCTTTTTCTACACTGGTTGGTTTAGGTAGCTTGTTTCTGAGTTTGACTGCCTGTGTCTGTGCTGTTTTTTTTTTCAAAATGGTTTACAACACAGAAATATGTTCTCACCAAAACTGACACACTAAATAGGAGGATTTATTCAACCACCAACCACGTTATCTACATGCAGAGGTTAGATTTAATTGAAAGGGTCTGAAACTAAAACCAAAGCATGTGTGCTCAGGGAAAATATCCTGCTATTGTTATTTCATATTTAAAAGCTGTTCATTTAAAGTCAGATTCACTTTAAAAGGCTGATTATCACATTATTTTATTGTTTTAAACTGGCAATCTCATTTTTTATCAGTGTCAGTTTTATTTTAACAAATACATAAAACCACACACACCGATAATAAATTAAAACACACAACAGCTTAAATGAGCACAAACAAAACTGCATCTAAAATTAATTTCTTTTCCAGGCCGTTGAACTGCCCGACTTCTCATCAGCTCGTGGCTCAGACTGTAAAATCAAAATGGGAAGCTTCTAAAGCAGGCTGAAGGAAACGAGTTATATGGAATAACAGTTTTTTACTGCAGCCAAATGGTTCATTTGGCAGCAGCTGATAGATAAAAAAAAAACCTTGTCAGGTGTAGAGTGGTTGAACAAAATAACAATGTGAAAGTCCTTAAATGATGAAGAGGAGCCATCAAACCATAAAAACCATTTGCTTGTTTCTCAACAGTTCCCACTTTAGGCAGTGTTTGTATTTGGTTAATACAGACCAACTTCACATCTATGTCATCTATAATTTTCTGTATTAAGTACAGTCAGAACAACTCTGCTTATTTTCCCCTAAAAAAAACAAAAACCTTTTTCTGATTGTACCTATGATTCTAGCTTTTACAATTAAAGGATGAGATGACTCAAATGCAGAATCAATTGGCACGCAAGCAGGGAACCCTCAAAAACAAGCATGGCAAAGCAAACCCAAAGGCACTGCAGAAGAAAGAACAACAAGGAAAGAACAGGAACTGATCTAAAGGGCAGGGGGTGGTGGCTGCCAGCATATAGTCACCAAGAGAAAGTCAAGACTAACGAAAACAAAGCAGGCAGAAAAAGACTATGAAACTGTGGAGGATACATAGCAAAAACTGCAATGTTCACACCCAAAAAAGGCTAAATGACTCAAGAAAATCTAAGGACCTAACTTGACTTAAATATTTTAAGATGATACAAATCTGGTCTGTATTATTAATGTACTATATCAATAAGTAGTTCTTAAGCTGCTTAATTTCTTAATGCCCCAAAACATAATATCCACCTAATGATTAAACGTAAAGAGTTTACTAAAAGCTTTTGGATTCAATACTCTTGAAAATGGTAAATTGTTTTACAATAATTATAAAAACAAATTGACAAATTTTACCAAACATCTGAGTAACATTCACTACTTTTAGTATCAATGCTGGATTAAGCAGCCAAAAACAGACAAATGAAAGTATAGAGAAAAAAGCTTTGCCTGGATCACCCATAAAGAATAAGACTCTGTCCTATGAAATACAGATCCATGACTGCTAATATTACACTAATTTAAAATTATTCAGAACAAATAACCCTCTACATTGTTCACAGATTTAAAAGCCAATAAAATGATCTTTAATCCATCCTAAAAATTTTAGACAATTTCTTACGGTAATGGGATAAAGTGGGGGTGGACTTTCTCAGACGTTTGTCTTAAATCGATCACATTTAAACTGAGGATTTTACTGTATATATACAGTTTGTTCCAGGGTATTACTTTTCATTATGACTGGAAATATTAAGAGGGTCTGTCCAGGTTTCTCCTCCAGTGTTTAACCCAAATCACTACCAGTTGGTGATGAGGTGACAGCTCTACCCCTTTCTTCACCAGAGTGTCCAAGATGCAGTTTAATGCCACAGGTCTGATAATACAATTACAAAATCAGATTTAATTATATTATCAGACCAAGCCACCAGTGGCATGGTACAAAGTACACATATGGAAGACGTTATGCTCAAACATGGTGTTTGTTATAGACCTCTCCGTGCCTACGGGACCAGATGAAGTGCTGTTTGGTGCATAAGCAGAACCAGAGCCTTGCCTCGTGCGACTAGAAGAGACAACTCTTTCTGTCACTGGGGAAATCTCCAACATCCAGTTTCTCAGCTGGGGATTGCAATTATCCTCACTACGGCCTAATGATTGTCTCCCTGGGCAACTCTGGAAGAGTAGATGGTCCAGCCCATCTCAAGGAGAGGGGAAACTATATCTAGCTGGATTTTCTCAACCATACTCAAAAACTCCAGCTTCTGCCCGATTAGTAAAATTCCCTGAACCCAAAGCAAAACCGAAATGTTGGCAATCAGTGCATCGAGGCCCTAGGCCTCATCTACCACCCGGCTTAAGCTGCACCTGCTCTCATAGTTCTTCCCACACATAGGCTGCCTCCTTATGCTTCTTTGGGTTACTTTGGGGGGGGCAGCATAGCCTCTAAGATTACTCAAATACTCAACACCCTCCACCACATTAAGGTGAGGATTCAACAGAAAGTCTGCTGGATAGACTTGTTAAATCTGAATAAATCGTGAGCTTAAACTGGGAACAACTGGCTCAGGGCCCCGTTGAGAAAATCTTCAGGTTACACCCTCAGGAGAGTTTCTCTTGTGTTTCACAAAAGGTTGGGGAGATGTATGAATGGTCCATGTATAATACTTCTAATGCATATGGGACTTCCAGGAGCTGCTGCCTGAAAGTTATTCACACCTATTGTGTTGTCAACCAGAGGACACCAGTGGTGATGGAAGCTGTCAAGCTGATGAAGACAAAATAGATGACAGGTACCCACGAACCATAAGCACTGCAGCTTCTGTGGTCACAGAAGAAAAGATTTGGGCTCAGAAGCAGTTTAGAGGGGCTACTTGGAACAAAGAGTTCGACAATTCAGAAAGGCAAAGCAGGTAGCATCCAAGACTGTGTTTAGTTTGTGAGGGGAACTGCAGACCTGGAATGAGGATATTATTGGCCTATGGAAGAAAACATAAAAGGACCTCCTCAATATGGTCCTTGGGTCCTCAAAGGAAAAGGAAAGTCAGAGGTCACCAAGGTAGTTAAAAACTTTGAGTGGGACAAGAGTCCACTCAGGTTTTAAAATAAATTATCGGTGTGTACTGAGAAGCATTAACCAATTGGATATGAATGAGCTAATGTATGTATAGTTAATTACCTTAAATTATTAAATCCAAACAAAAAACCTGTTTTAAATAAGTAAATTTCTTATCCTACATCTGCCACAGTGAGACTGTGCTGTGTCCACCTTACAAGCTGAGCACATCGGAGGCAGCTCTCTATTTGAAGAAATGCTTGATCAACTCAGCTTCCTCCTGAAGTTTCATTTTTCATTCTCCTCAACCTTCACCTATCTGCTTTCTTTTCTAATTCCTCACTTCTCCTTCAGTGAGCTTGTGTGACAAACAGATTAATGGCACAGTCTTATCCGTCATGGCCACATTCCAGCTTGACAAAGTGATCCGTTCAGAGATTACAGACGCAGACAACAGAAAGAGAACCATTAATGAGGCTGTAGAGGGATCATCACTGTGTGTACGACAGAGAAAAAAAAAAACTGGCATCGTTTCCGAAGTAATCTCGTCTTACTTTGATAGGGTTGGCATGTTCCATTCAGCGGTACAGAGAGACAGCTCATCTTTAATGAGGCTCTGGCTTTCAGATTAAATGGTTTCTTGGAAAACTCCAGCATTTCAAAAAGTTCTGTTATCTAAAATAAAGTTTGTTTAATGAGTCACACTTTAATCAGAAATCACTCACAGAAGCAGCAATTCATCTCTTGCAAGGAAAAAGCATTAAAGTCCACATATTATCATATTTTAGAGCCAAAAAACATAAATGAAACCTAAATATATCCTAATTGGCCTTTCCATTGTTTTTGTAAAAGGGATTTTAAAATTATCTTTTCAGACACAGAAAGGGCCTTTTGAGTTGCAACCCCAAGCTGGTTATGCATTTTCATATATGGATGATGAGGAATGCCTCTGCATAGTCTGCCAGCCTCACAGGGTAATGTTGCAAAAGATTGTGTTCTGGACCAAAACACCTATATAACAGTAATATGTCAGATACAGGGGTTGGACAATGAAACTGAAACACCTGTTAGTGTGGAACGTTTCAAGGCTAAATTGGACCAGCCTGGTAGCCAGTCTTCATTGATTGCACATTGTACCAGTAAGAGCAGAGTGTGAAGGTTCAATTAGCAGGGTAAGAGCACAGTTTTGCTCAAAATACTGAAATGCACACAACATTATGGGTGACATACCAGAGTTCAAAAGAGGACAAATTGTTGGTGCACGTCTTGCTGGCGCATCTGTGACCAAGACAGCAAGTCTTTGTGATGTATCAAGAGCCACGGTATCCAGGGTAATGTCAGCATACCACCAAGAAGGATGAACCACATCCAACAGGATTAACTGTGGACGCAAGAGGAAGCTGTCTGAAAGGGATGTTCGGGTGTTAACCCGGATTGTATCCAAAAAACATAAAACCACGGCTGCCCAAATCACGGCAGAATTAAATGTGTATCTCAACTCTCCTGTTTCCACCAGAACTGTCCATCAGGAGCTCCACAGGGTCAATATACACGGCCGGGCTGCTATAGCCAAACCTTTGGTCACTCATGCCAATGCCAAACATCGGTTTCAATGGTGCAAGGAGCGCAAATCTTGGGCTGTGGACAATGTGAAACATGTATTGTTCTCTGATGAGTCCACCTTTACTGTTTTCCCCACATCCGGGAGAGTTACGGTGTGGAGAAGCCCCAAAGAAGCGTACCACCCAGACTGTTGCATGCCCAGAGTGAAGCATGGGGGTGGATCAGTGATGGTTTGGGCTGCCATATCATGGCATTCCCTTGGCCCAATACTTGTGCTAGATGGGCGCGTCACTGCCAAGGACTATCGAACCATTCTTGAGGACCATGTGCATCCAATGGTTCAAACATTGTATCCTGAAGGCGGTGCCGTGTATCAGGATGACAATGCACCAATACACACAGTAAGACTGGTGAAAGATTGGTTTGATGAACATGAAAGTGAAGTTGAACATCTCCCATGGCCTGCACAGTCACCAGATCTAAATATTATTGAGCCACTTTGGGGTGTTTTGGAGGAGCGAGTCAGGAAACGTTTTCCTCCACCAGTATCACGTAGTGACCTGGCCACTATCCTGCAAGAAGAATGGCTTAAAATCACTCTGACCACTGTGCAGGACTTGTATATGTCATTCCCAAGATGAATTGACGCTGTATTGGCCGCAAAAGGAGGCCCTACACCATACTAATAAATTAGTGTGGTCTAAAACCAGGTGTTTCAGTTTCATTGTCCAACCCCTGTAGATTTGGCTGCTCATTGGCAGCACAGAAAAAGCTTATAGTGAGCATTTTTACCACAAAGAATATTTATCTTCAGCTTCAATGCATAATTGCTTTAGTAATATTTTGCCTTACTGGTACAATAACAATAAAAAATATAATTTGCTTGCCGCATAATGTGTTCCCTCTTTTTTCCTGAAAACATTCAAATGTGACTAAGGCATTATGCTATGAGGCTAATGTTATGTAGGAAAGGTGGAAGATCTTCATGGAAGTAAAGAAATTTCTACACACACTTCAAAAACAGTCTTGGTGTTGGGTGCAGCTTTTACCCCTGGATAAATAAACAATTGGAATCATGGATTTAAGTGAAGCAACAACCCAAATCCAAGACAAGAGGACACAATAGAGTATGTGGAACAGTTACGACAGATCACTTAATCAGGGAGTTGACAGGTAGACCAAGGCAACCTCAGGTGTTGTTTGTGAGCATAAAATTTCTTATCAAAGAAAATGCATTGTTTTACTGGTTTTCTCTTTTTGTGTGTCCTCTGTCAGTGCAAAACATCTGCAGATGTCTGCAGTTCACCTGTACATTACACAAAAGAAAACTTCTGCTTTTAAATGCAAGACAAAACAAGGAACCCAAAGAAATGTGGTTTTACTGTGATAACGTTTTTAGATTTTATAAATGACTCCTGTTTTTTGCCTGAATTATTTAAAGTCTTGTTTTATCTGGTTTACTGTCCCTATTACATGTTAACACTTATCCCATTGCAGCAGGCGAAGTGCACACAGGAATAGTTCTAAAATGCCAAAATCTGTATAGCAAAAAACACAGTTTCAGAAGTATGACAATGTGAGAAAGACAAGAGGAAGTGACAAGTATACTCCAATAATGAGGTAAATGATGTTCAAAGTCATTTAGCATTGTTATTACTGGAGAAACAAAAGGAGATCATCAGCTTACTTCTTTCTTTCAGCAAGCACCATGCTCCTTCTGCTTAGAAAGAGAAAGTCTTCAGAGGCTAAACTGGTTAAAAATGTTCAAATTCATGATGCACAGGACATCTACAGTGTCTAAAGCATGCGTGTTCACATTTTGTCACATTCTTATTAATTAGGTGGCATCTCAAGGCAGTACTAAAGGTTGCACCGGATTTTATTTGGGGGTATCGGAATGAAGGGTGCTGAATACAAATGCACGCAACACGTTTCATTGTAAATCCTAATCTGCACTATTTTGCACAATGTCTAAACCACTTCTATTGTGGACCTAATTCACGTGAAACTCGTGTTATTTATAAATGCAGACGTGCAGACAAGATATTCGTTGTGATAATGTGGCTCACATCCTGGCTGATGTTTTGCTCACCCTTGCATTGTGCAGCCTGACCTAACCTGATCTAATCCACAGAGTCAGTTCTGCTTTGGTTGACAAGGTGTCGACTGTTCATCCGTTTGCGCGACAGCAGCTCCCCAGCAGCGCGCCGCCCAGACTGAACTTGCAGCGAGACGGAGCGGTTCGCAGGGAGGACTCTCTGGCGGACGAGATTTATCACTTGGAGAAACTGACGATACGGAAGCTTAAATATCTCACAAGCAGCGAGTTTTTTTGTTTTTGTTTGTTTTTTTTAAATCTTGCACCGGGCACAGCAGGGTTCTGGAGCGCTGCTTTGACGCACATCAAAAAAGGAGAGGCGAGTGTGGGCGCATCTGCCTGCCACCACCATGTCCACGGCCTCAGTAGCAGATGTGAGATTAGAGAATAAAGAAGACAGCCATAGCCGGAGTGACCCAGGTAAAACAGACTGAATAGTGAACAAAAAGATGACTGTTTTTAGACTCCAACGTTTTGGATTTATAGCAGACTATATGAGTGGTTTTGACACTTAGGTGTTAGTTTCTTTTTCCCTAGGCTTCTTGCTCGCACGTTTCACTCTAAAATGCCAATTTTAGAAATTGCATGTGCTGTCCAGTAACCTCTAAAGCACTTAATCTACCTGTATTAGAATTTCAAGAAAGAAAGACAGGAAAAAAGAAAGAAAGAAAGAAAGAAAGAAAGAGGAAGTGTAAAAGGAGTATGAAAATGATGCACAGTCAGCCATCCTTTACAAAATTTCAGTCACATTCTACATACAACCCATAGACTTTATAATTTTATCTGAAGAATGTCTTTGTGTTGCATAAATGCATGTGATGAGGTAATACTGAAAGTCAACATGGGAGTAGGCCTGTTTTATCCAGTTCTCCCATTTTACGTTCAGATCTGTGGTAGAAAATATGTGCATGTTCTCGGTTTGTTTCCAACCGTCCTTTCTTTTCAGTTGTTTTCTGACAATAAATTTGGTTTCTCTTGTGATCAGTTCCAACAGATCCTGGGACTTTCTGTCTTCATACCTCCTACACCTTTTTCAAACTAAAACCACAAATTTCTGTGCTTAATTGGGATTTTATGTCATGGACCAATATCGAAACAAAGTAGAGCATAGCTGTGAGGTGCGAAGAGAAGATTACATGTTTTTGGTTTTGCATAGTTTTATAAATAAAGATGTTTAAAAAAAAATGCTTGCAGTTATATTTGGCCCCTTTGCTCTGATATGCCTAAAGGACATCCAGGGCACCCTGTTACCTCCAGAAATCATCTAGTTATTAAATAGGTGTCTGAATGTGTAATGTTATAGGAGTATATGTCCAGCTGTTCTGTGAAGGCCTCAGAGGTTTGTTAGAGAACATTAGTTAAAAAACAGCATCATGAAAACAAGTGGTGGAGAATCTTAAAGCAATAATTTTGGACGAGCTGCAGATCTCTACAGTTCAGACAAGACAAATATTCATTGTGTACCTAACAAATCTGACCTTATGGAAGAGTGATGTTTGCAGTTTGCTACAAGCCATATGAGGGGCACAGCAAAGATGTGGAAGAAGATGAGATTAGAGCAAAGTAAAAATTTCTGACCTATGTGTTCAACACAATCTGTGGAGGAAACTAACACCCCACATCACCTTAAAAACACCACTTCCATGGTGAAACATGGTGGTGGCAGCATTTTGCTGTGGGGTATATGTTTCTTCAGCAGGGATAGGGAAGCTGGTCAGAGTTGACAGGAAGATGGAAGAAGCTAAATACGGGATAGTTCTGGAAGAAAACCTGGCAGAGGCTACAAGGGACTTGACACTGGGGTGGAGGTTGACCTTCAAGTAGGACAACCATCCTAAACAGCCAGAGCTACAATAAAATAGTTTAGATCAAAGTATTTTATGTGTTAGAATGTACATCTATCCATCCAATCTGAGAGATAAGAATGAACAAAAGTATTCTCTTGTTAACAATTTTGACATTACAAATGAAGTCAGTCAGAACTAATTCTGTCCCATTCCTCCATCGTCTCCATGAAAACCAGTTTATAGTTTCTCACAGTAAACAAGATGACTGGCTTCTACCGTCATAGATCCTGCTGTGATGTCACTCTGTTTACCGTTCACTAGCTTGTTTCATGATGAAGTCATGCAGTAGGTGGATCATCATAGCATATGCCAGAGCAGTCTGCTGAGTACCGTGCTGTTCTGTAGGACAGCCAGTTGTTTAGGTTCCAGATGGCCTGAGAGTTTCCACCAACCTTAGGGGCCCTGATTTACACTTCCTGCTTTGATACAGTTGCTGTCGATGTAGCGTGCAAGAGGGTTCTGTAAGGGGGGCTGTGTTTTGTTACTGCTGTGCAGCCCTACAGAGTTTCAGTGCTGATAGCTGTGGAATTGCCACCCCGTTTTCCTCTACAGTGCTTCCTTGTTAGTTTTTGACCATGTTTCACCCTGAAAGGATGTTGTACAGATGATGAATCATCATTCATCTTAGCATTTCACAGCTATCTAACATTTGAGTGATTTAACATTAGCAGCGTGCAACATGCCCATCCCAGAAGCTGTATTTCTTGTACAGAGTTTAGTTCCTTACCAGCTGACTTCAACTTTCTGCTTCAGGTCGTGCACATGCTCAGTGCACACCGAGGCCCCTGCCGACTGTGGGCAGCCAAAGGATCATCCAGGGTAACGGGACCAGTGTGGGCACAGTCATTTCCCTGAAGTGCCCAGCTAAACACAAGCTGGTGGGCAAAGATCTGAAGTGTATCATGGGCACCAACAGCACCCAATGGGTGGGGGAGACCTTCTGTCAGCGTAAGTGGAAACAGAGAAGTTAAAACCAAGACATAACGTGGCAGCTGCTGCCGAAGAAAAACGACTATTAATTACCTGAAGATAAAACCTACAACATTAAATGTGAAGTTACATGATAATACCCAGATTTACTAGACAAAAAAACTGAATTAAATCTAATTTGTGTTACAACTCCTTTAAAAGCAGGACAGTTGTTTCTGGATTAAGGTCAGCATTGATTATGTTGTATGCTGAATTATCAGAGGAGATAAGAAGACTTTTAACATCACACTGAAAATAAAATTTAAAACCTGCTCTTAGTTTATTTTACCGCTTTATAAGCACAAACACAGACTGAAAATGCTTTTAAGCCTGTGGGTCTCTGTGGACCACAGCTGTCACAGACTAGTGATGCGTATGCATTTGTACCAGACGGTATCTTCAGACCTAAGACAGGCTGGTGGAACATGTAACATTATTACCATTCTTGTACTGATGGTAAAGTAAATTTCCATGTGCACAAAACAAACAAAAACAGATAAATCGACTCAATCTTTTGTCATGCTCCAGCTCTGTCCCCCTATGAGAACTATGGTTTCCGTGTGGCCGTCCTGGCATCCATCATAAGCTCGGGAATAATCCTGCTCATGTCTGTGGCCTTCATCACCTGCTGTTTGCTTGAGTGCACTGAAGAGGATAAAAACAAAAAGGAAGGAAGGTGAGGGGATTTATGGACATTTCATTAAATCTCGCTATAATAAATGTGTGTGAGTGGTCAACAAAATGCACTTTGTATAAGTTTGTCACATTACAACCACAAAGTCGTTGTTATTAGTTGTGATTTTAGATGATAGAGCAAAACAATGAACACTTAACTGTTATGAGGAAGGAAAATAATATTTTTTTTTCTGCAAAAAAAAAAAAAATCTGAAAAGTTGCATGCATTTATATTCAGCTCCTTCCTACGCCACGCATCCTCCTTAGGATGCGTGGCGTAGCAGTAGAGCATGCGCCCCATATCTCGAAGCTATAGTCCTTAACACAGCTATCCTGGGTTTGATTCCTGACCTTGAGACCTTTGTTGCATACATATTCCTCTTTTCTCTATCTGCCCATTTCCTGTCTGGTAACTTTCAAAAAAGAGCATAGTGCCAAAAAAAGTTAAATAATAAAAAAAATGTAATAGCAGCAGCTGATAATGGTATACATAAACACGGCTGACTTTCTAGGAAATAAATATATTTTTCTCCCATACCCAATTTAGCCAACCTGGGGGTAGTATCACTGCATTGTTCTGTATGTTTTTGGCTCAATTAAACTTCTGCTTTGCACGATCTTTGAATTGGTCCACAGTTTCTCCAGTAGATATAATAGAGTATTTTTGAGGACCTTTTTGAGAACACTTATAATAAGTTGGGGTGGCCCACAAGAGCAGTTTCTCTCAACAGTTTCAATTCATTTTCATTGCCAGGGAGCCTAATGGTCCTCGCTTGGAGGGTCAGAACCAGCGCCAGGAGGACAGCACGTCAGGTTACAGTCATAAAGGTCGGAACAACAACAATAACAACGCAGAGAAGATGGTGCTGCCTTGGTGGGAAACTGCAAACCCAGCCCTGTGTGACAACATTCAGCCTTGCAGGTATAGGTACAGTTTTAATTTAAATAAATTAAAATGTATTCTGATTTGCTTGGCAGCATAAAAAAAACATGAGTATCTCAACCTTCACAGATGTCAGCAGCAGTACACCTACTGCCCTCCTCTGCCTCCACTTACTGCTCTTCCTGGACAGGACTATGATCAGCCTCTCTTACCCCAAAACCTGCCCACTTATCCACCTGATTACACAGGACCTGCTCTCTCGTCCTGTCAAGCTGCCAACTCCGGATTGGTCCACTCCTCAGCGGCTGGGTCGGGACTGGTGTGGCAGTATGGGGGACAACACTGCAATATATCTGAAGTCAAGCCAGCAATCACAAGGAATATAAACACAAACAGTAATATGAACCCCAAGGAGGTTTCCATCAGGATCCTATCAGTGTGAGGATACATTGCTGACAGAGTAAATATGAAATCTTATTTGATGTGTAACACCTTCAGCTCAGATTTTGAGTGAAATGACTTAACCATGTTTTGTGAAAGAAAAACAGCTGAATGCCTGTGGTGCTATATCTATTTATAGACACTGATCTTAAAGGCATATAACTTGCGCCGTTAATCAAATTGTGAAACTACACTGCACCCTGGCGGAAACTAGGAGCCAATGCATCTTTAGTACACCTGCCATGCTATGGACGTAAACTCCTGACATTGAATGAAGAAAAAAAAAGATTTATGCTTGATAAAAAAAAAAAAACTCTCTTACACTAAAGGTTAAGGTGATTACTGGAAAAAGTCTCAATAAACTGGAACCAGCTTTTGATGTGGTGTGTTTCTTAATGGCTGCAGCCAACATGTAAATAACGCTTTAAATAAATTCAATTCTATTAAAAATGAGTAGTTCACTTAAGTATGTGGGGCTTTGATGGTATACTGGTATAAATCCCCCGGTGCCTGAGTGAATCAGTGTTTGCAGCTAAAAGCTGCGGCCACACTGCTGCTTGTCCGGGTGTAATCCACCGTTATCCTGCCGTGGAGGTCAGTCAGGTCGCGGTGTGGTACAGGCCAGCAGAGACCGTCGCTCCGGGGACTTTAAAGTGAATCCCACATGCCGTTTGTTTGGTATGGCACAACTGACCCTAAAAGGTAAGATGATTGGACTTGTGGATACTCTTTATTAGGCGAATACATCCACAAAAGGATGATTGGACTGATCACCAGGTGAGCTGTGTTTTTAGGAGGAGAATGTGTTAGCAGCAATATCTCTTCATACACTTCTTAAAATAGGTCTGAGATGCTTTTTATAGATTCCTATTAAGTAAGATTGGATATGTTTCTAATTCAAAGATAGATCTGCTTAGATAGATAGATAGATAGATAGATAGATAGATAGATAGATAGATAGATAGATAGATAGATAGATAGATAGATAGATAGATAGATAGATAGATAGATAGATAGATAGATAGATAGATAGATAGATAGATAGATAGATAGATAGATAGATAGATAGATAGATAGATAGATGATAGATTCACTTTACTAAATGTGGTAATAAACCTCTTAGTAATTTATTTCCAGAGCAGGGCTTACGCCAGGTGCAGATTAACTATTTAAATCATGACATGAAATCCGCACCATTCAATTAGCTGCATGCCATCACTAGGCTGGAATTTTGTCTGTTCAGTTTAGGACAGTGGTCCTCAAGCATTTCATTCTGTGGACCACTTCTGTGACAGACAATAAGATGTATTTGTACAAGCTTTGTACAAGCTTACTTAAACAAGTAACCAGGTCAGATCTGGGAATGGAAATTTTGCATGATTTTTAGTTTTTCACTTCTTCTGCCAGGTGTGTTTACTTACAATCATCTGTTCAAAGGATTCCACAGACTGGAACTGGGCTTTGTAGACCTGTTGAAGCACATAGTCAGGCTTAGCTTTTTATTAGCTTTCTTCTGTCAGAATTCAGCAAGGGGGTTGTTTTATAGGTTTGAAATGCACATAGGCATAGCCAGACTCATTTTACTGTTACACAAGCCCTGGGATATATTTCTGTGCCCCAGTAAATTTTCCTGATTTCAACAAAAACGTAACAGAGTTAAACAACCAGGTGCCTAAAGATACAATTCACAAGATTACAAGAAAGTCAGCTGCATATACATGTTTGAACTTGGAAGCTTTAAGCTAGCCAAAATGTGTATTTCATCTCTGTATGTGAGTATGGTTTTAAAAAACATCAAGCCTTGAAGCTAGTTATTTATATTTAAACAATTTTAAGAAAGCAGGTGCCAAAGTTCTTATTTACATATTTATATGTGTTGATTTCTCATATTTTTATATGCGGTCTGGCTTTTTAACGTGTCTGGAGGACATCAATAAAAATCCTAGAATTTTAGAGTAAATGTTTGAGGTTAAAAAATAGTTCAAATCTATTTTAATCAATTAAAATGTAAAATCTTAAGCTTGAAGCATGGCTTATCCCTGCTGACTGAATGCAGAACCTGTTATTCACTTTGTTTAGAGTTGTCATTTAAAACAATCATAGTAAATAAACAATAAATTGTAAATTTTTTATACCAAAATGTGTCCTGAGTCCACAGAGATCACCATTGGTGGTAAATGTCTTACAGTTTGAGAACCAGGGTGGGTTGTATGTTTTCATGCTGACTGAATTATATTTACTGATGTCTTCTCAATCTGTGTTGACCAGACACAGAAGGCTATGATGAGCAGCTCCACAGCGATGCTGAGTTTCTGTGCTCTCATCAGAGGATGGACACTGAACTGGTTGACAGACTGGTGCTGCAGCTCAACAGGATCTACCCCCAGACACTCAGTGACAAGGAAGCCTGCAAGGTCACTATGTAAATTGTTGGGCACCAGTAAACATGCAAAAGTCGTTTTATTTAATTACAAAATACAACAGTTGGTGTGTTGCATTATTCACCTGGTTTTAACCTAATAAATTTGTAAAAACACCAGTGGTGCTTACATGTTGAAGCGAGCAACAAATGATTCAAATCTTACATATGACAAATTTTCAGAGACCACCAGACTTTATGTGACATATTGAGCTATGTCAATATTGAGGTTGTGGTTGGGGCAAAGTGCAGATAAGAGCGAGGGAGCAACATGGCCAGTAAATGAAAGGTTTAATAACAATCAAACTTACACATACAGGAACACAGGCAGGTGTAAAACATGGTCAGGAAGATAACAAGAGCACGGAAACACAGAATATGTATTCAGGCATCATACAGGGTAGTGACCAGGGTAGTTTTCCAGGAGGAACTGGTGGAGAATGACAATAGGTAAGTATAAGTACCGAGGGAATGTGGAGAATGGACCAATGAATTCAGGAAGTTAATCTAAAGGAAATTAGGATCAGCTGGTGGGAGAGAGACTGAAAGTAACTGAGGAAGAGGGATTATTAACATGATTGTGCAGGGAAGAAACAGAAAACAAAGAGTACAGAAAAAAGTAAACACTGAAACTGCCGAAAGAACATAAACAGGGGGGAATAAGATCTATAAGGATATACAAAAATATGGCATTAGAATCCAGGGAAGTAACAAAAACCTAAACACCAGAATTAATCTAATAAGTCAAAATGAATTGAAATAAACAAGAGAAGAACATGGCAGGGAAAGTATCAGAACAACAAACTCACAACCCCAAACACAGGCATGACAGTTTTAACTCCCTCACCATCCTTCTGACTGTGTGTGTTCAAGTTAAATATTCGGCCTCTTCCAGTTCCAGCCGCTTTGATCAGCTAAAAAGTCGAAGCATACATTGAAAGACTTTTCAGTTGCAATATTTTTACAGGAGAAAGGGGCATTGCAGCCAAAGAATTGTTTTTGTAATGTACCAATGTGTTTTACTTGTCACCGAATAACTGTATTAAATTAGCAGCTGGACTAAATGTTCTAAGATTTTCTGGGAGTTTCTGCTATATTAAAAATATTTCAATAAATGATCATTTTTATTAAATTTTAGCTTTTTAGAAGCTCTAACATTGCTCAGACTTTTTATAGCTGTTAGTGGCAGAAATGTTTTGGAAATCTCAATCCTTAGCATTATTTTCTGTTTAGTTCATTCCTATTTAAAAACTAACAAACTAATACAACTAAATACATAAATAAATGTATGTTTATTTGACCATGGACAGAACATTTTTGAAAACAGTTAAGCAGTGCCCTCTGTGACACATAAACAATCTTGCTGAAAGCTTTCCTGCAGATCTAGCATCTGACTTCTTTTATGGACAAATTAATACATACAAACCTTTAAAGCAATATTTTAAGCTTATCTTAACCAGAAGATAAAAACACTTTGAGTATTTTAAATCTCTGGTACTAGATAGAGAGCAAAATAGAGAGCAGACAAAAACAGTAAGTGAAATGCTCACAAGTTAAGAACCTTATACAATAAATTAAAAAGATAATTCCATGTTTAAACATAAACTAAAATCATATGAGACTGTGTAGCTGACATAATTCTACATAGCGGATTGTATAATTAAAATACATTGGCCTATACTGGCGCCGGTTTTTCACTCATCAGGTGTTTCCATCACTTCCACGGCCACAGGTATATGAAAACCAGCACCTCGGCATGGAGACTGCTTCTACAAATATTTGTGAAAGAATGGGTCGCTCTCAGGACCTCCAAACTTCATGTGGCCTTCAGATTAGCTCAAAAACAGTCTCTAGAGAGTTTTGTGGAATGGGTTTCCATGGCCAAACAGCTGCATCAAAGCCCAGTGCGTCGGATGCAGTGGTGTAAAACACAGCACCATTGGACTCCGGAACTGTGGATACGTGTTTCTCCGTAGTGACAGTTAATGCCTCTCTTCCTGGCGATTGTGTGGACAGTCTGGGTTTGGCATTTGCCAGAGGAACAGCACTTTCATGACTGCATTGTGTTAAGTACACAATTTGTTGCAGAGGGAAGCATGATGTGGACCTGTTTTTTAGGAGTGGGGCTCATCACCTTAGCTCCAGTGAAAGGAACTCTATATATTCTACAATTTCCTGCTCCTTACTGTGTTGGAGCAGTTTGGAGATGGTCTCTTCCTTTTCCAATATGACTGCCCACAAGTGCACAGAGCATGTCAGAGCAGAAACATGTCAAAGTAAATTTGTTGTGAAATAACTTGACTGGCCTGCACAGAGTCCTTATCTCAGCCTGATAGAACACCTTAGGTATGTATTAGAGCAGAGACTTTGAATCACTCCTTCTCCTCCAACATCAGTGTTTGACCTCACATCTATTCTTCTGGAACAATGGTCAGAAATTCCTATAAACTCACTCCTAAACCTTGTGGACCTTGTGTTAAACCTAGTGGATTCAGGACAGGATGTGTAAAAGCAGACAAGTGAATAGTTTTGACAATATAGTTTATTTCGCATAGTAAGATGAGCTCAAAAAATAATTGTAAAAAGAAAAATTAAGTATCTTTTTATAATTTCTTGTTGGATATTTTATAGATAAAAATAAGATGTAGAACAGTTTTATAAATCAAAATGCAGCAATGTTTACATTCACAAAAGGACAGCACACATGAATATAATATGCAGCATCAAGTCAAACTTTCACAGTTTGTAGTAAACCTGTGTGCTCTGTTTAGACCGTATCAAGGGCCATTGGAGACCGTATGAGGTGCTCAGAAATAACATGTCCAGTATATCCAATCCAATATAGACATAAAAGTAGAAAACAGAAGTACTTTTCTTTTGCTTAAAAAGAAACACATAACATGATTCTAAAAATAACAACTCAGACTCTGCTCTTGTCCACCTTCTTGTTAGTTTAACGCGCTAAATAAGATTTTATTCAGATTATTGATCTGATAGATTACTGACATCAATGCAAAAAAAAAAAGACATTTCCTCTGACTGCACGTCTGCCTCTCTGCAGTTTAGAAGCCTGAGAGTCCCCACTAAATTGCGGCTAAGTGAACTGCTGAAGTACCTGCATGGGAAAGGTGACGATGCATGCTATGAGTTCTACAGAGCACTTCACATCCACGCTGAGGATGTTTACTTCAGCTTGCCTACTAGAATCAGACAAAGAGGTAAAGCTCTGAGCCTGAGTGAGATTCCTTCTCAGAGTTGTGGTTTTTATCAATTCAGACACTAGATTTTTATTGAGATGCCAACAGGAGCAGAAATGGTGGAGCAGATTGTGGAAGTGACATCAGTTTCCTGAAAAAGCCAAATATCCTGTGTGTCATAGTGATCTGTTCAGATGTCTCATCTGGTGGGTTTTCAAACTGACTGTTGATTATAATTCTGTTACAGTTACAAACTTGTTTGTATGAATCTTCTTTTTAAGCTTCGTTTTTGTGATCCAAATGGATAATGAGTTTCCTGTTTGTTCCAGGAGTATAAGAGAGAAGTGGTTCAATGTTGTTTTAATTTCCTTATCTATATTTCTGTAGGTTGGTCCTGTTTAAGACACACACCAAAGTTAGGGTGCTATCTTCTCTTCGGCTTAAGTTTCTATCTAAAGTATAACTGGTGCTGTTTGACCTCTATGACTCTCTGTTTCAGAGATGCCTGATTCAAGAAGTACTATCATCCCAGACCGATTTGAGCTTAACGACAGAGGTAAATACTGTTACAAGCAACATTCTAATTACAGTAATACAATCGATGTTTTATACAAAACTATGCAAAAGTATTCACAGTCCTTAAACCTTTTCACTTTTCATCACATTACAACATTACAACTACAAACTTCCATGTATTACACTGTATTTAGGCGATAGACCAACACAAAGTACTACGTAGTTGTGCAGAGTATGGGAAATGGTACATAGTTTTTAAAAATGCTCTTAACACAACCAACAGCAAAGCATGCATTTATATTCAGCCGTCTTTGCTCTGCCTTTTTGCCTGTGTATAAATTGATGTCAGTATGAACACAGCTGCTTTGTGATAATCCAGAGGTTTGTTGGAGAATATCATTGAACAAAGAGCACCACAAAGACCCAGGAACACATCAGAGAGGTTCAAGTTATTTTAGGTTAGGTGTTAAAAAATGCCCCAAGCTTTCAACATCTCACAGAAAACTGTTCAATCACCTGCCAGTATACCAAGGTCATCCACTTCAATTTAATTGACATTCCTACTATTACTCATCCTCTTCACAAATCTGACCTTTATCAAAGAGTGGCAGGAAGAAAACCATTATTCAAAGAATGCAGTTTGTCACAAGACATACTGCAAGGTGAACACAGGAAACATTTGAAAGAAGGTGATCTGGTCAGATGAAACCAAAATTTATGGTTAGAATGCAAAATGATATGGTTTAGAAAACCTAATGCTGCCCAATACCCTGAACACACCATCTTCACAGTAAAACATGGTGTAGGCAGCATGGTCCTGTGGGGATGCTTTTCTTCAGGAGGGACTTGAAAGCTGTTCAGATGTCATGGGAAGATGGATGATACTAAATATAGGGCGACCCTGGAAGAAAACCTGTTAGAGGCTGCAAATAAACTGGAAATGTGAGCAAAGATTCACCTTCCAATAGGACAAAACATAGCTACATTGAAATGGTTCATCTCAAAGAAAAATGTGATAGAATGGACTGGTTACAGGTACCATCCAGGTTCTATCCAATTTGACTGAGCTGAACTATTTTGCTAATTTCTTCCACTTTATAAGTTTGCACTACTTTGTGTTGATCTATCACACAAAATCTCACTAAAACAGCAACGTTTGTCATTGTAACTTTAGAAGAGGTGATAAAAGTTCTGGGGTGTAAATAATTTTGAAAAGCTCTGTATCCTGATGATTAATAATACATACACAAATACTGGGTTTTAACAGGTTATTTAGTGACAATAACTTGTCCAAGAAGTACGGGAGCTACAACAATAGGCAGACACAACACACATCCCCGGTAGACCTTATTAAAAGACATTACTGTTAATTAGCCAAAAAAAAGACTTTAATTCTGTCTTTGGACTCCTGCTGTGGGAAAAAAAGCTTGACTGCATGCCTGGTGGGGTGTATTAATGTAATAACCTTACAGTTTGTGTTTGTGTGGATACGTCTTTCTTTCACTGAGCTACACTTAAGCTCTATAAGCTCTGCTGAACCTTTTAACCCCTGTAGCATCAGAATGTGGGGCCCTCTGTACTGTACGGCTTCACCGTTCATCATCCCATTAAATCCAGGGCTTTGGTTTTGTGGGTCAACTAAGTTCATGTTTAAAGTGGGCTTCTTCTGCCCTGCCTTGAGTCTCAGCCACCATTAAACAGTTAAAATATGGCTCTGATAACAACAATGGTGTTTTTCCCACTGCAGCTTTAAAATCCCAACTCTTCACTTTTCCTTCAAATTAAAATGTTTGTTGTCAAAGATGAGTAATTTATCAATTTTCTTTCCCTTTGAAGGACCAATTTTCTTCCTCAGTTGTTTTAGCTTTGCAGTTGGCATTGCAATTCTCTATTATTACAGAGGTGAGTCATGCAAAATGAAAACTTTATCTCCACTCTCTCTTGGCAAATATCTGTAACCCTTTTTTACCCCTCTTTCTACAGAGAGTCAGAGACTCAGATGCATAGAAGCGTTCCTTCACTGCTCTGCAGTAAAACTCAGTAAAGATGCTAAGGACATTTTTATTTCCTATGTGGAGGTCAGAAAGCAGAAATAACAAGGCTGAAATGCTTCAGAAGAACAAGCTGTGCAAGTTTGCTGTGCCAAACCAGTTTTACGTCTACCTCTGTGGAGCACTTTTGTATCGTTTCTGCTTGGGTTTGTTGGTAGAAAAATGCAACCAACACAAATTTTTAAGTCACATTTAAACCACATTTTGACTGAAAAGCACAGTTATCACTAAAATGGAAGTTGCTTTCATTAATTAGATGGCTATGCAGTTTTTGATATTGAAAACATGTTGAATAAAACTGATAACACCCGCTGTAGCTAACATATTGCTGTTATTACCCTAAATGTAATGCTGTAAGTTTGTCAGAAAAAAAGACCAACCTTTGATCAGTGAATGTTTTTTTTTATCTCTCTCTCTCTTTCTGGCTCTTGTCTTATAATACATGTGTGTTCTGCCAGTTGCCTGTGTCCAGTAGAGATTTACTGTTATGTTGCTGCCATTGATTTTAATGTAGGAAGCTTTTTCACAGAGAAATCAATGCAATCATTAGAGATGTACCAATCATCTGGCCAGAGTACGAAATCGACTAATTTTCCGTTTAACCATCTCTAACTGGTGATCAGCAGAATAAATACCTAAAAAAAGAGATTGTTTTTTACAAATCATTAAAATCTTCAAAACCAAGAATTCCCAAAATTTCCTTTCATGAATTCATCAACCAGCAGTATGTACCTTGATACACTTTTTTATTTTATTAAAAACTGAGAAAGGTTAGGGACATGAGCTTTTTTCCTTAAGCTTGCAATCCCTTTTCTGTTGGATTCAGAACTACTGCCTATATCAAGGAACCTGCAGCAGATTTTGTTTGTTCCGCTCTATATGTTATTTTCCAAGAATCACAATCAGATCAGAATTGGCAGGGCAGAGCTAAAAAAAAATCAGAAAATGGTATTGACCAGGAAAACTACGATTGGTGCATCTCTAGATCTTACAAAAGACTGTTGAATTTCCTATGTCTGGAGAGCTGTTAATTGTTTTAGGCTAAACATACCATGATTATATCAACATGCTGATGTAACTCCTAAAAACAGTTTTCTGTCCCTCTGATTCAGTAGTGCCAAACTCCAGTGCTCGGAGTATAGGCCCTGCAACTTTTAGATGTTATCTCCTCAGCATGCCTGAAAGGTCATCTAAACGGTGCAGGACAACCATCACCCTCAACAGGCTGGTGTTTAACAACCCTGCTTTAATTCTTTACTTGAGTAGCATAACTTTCCATAGCACATGTCTGTTAACGTGTCCTACACATTTTCTTAAATGCACAATACCTTTCTGTTAATAGTAGTGCCTTCTAATGATTTTCTAATATGCAAACATTTACTGGGGTATGCTTAAAAATGAGGAAATAAAGTATAAAAATAAGCAGTTTTGGGACTTCATTTTATTCTTTAGCAGTAACAAAAAACTTACAGATAAATGTTGGTCTGTGATGACAGATACATTTATGTACATTTGTCTGCAACTACCCCCAAAGTGGTGTAGTAATAAATGCATTGTGGTATTATGCATACTGCATACTGCTTGTACTTAAGTAGTGTAACATGGTTTATGAAGCTACTGCTTCTCTTTGCACCAGAGGGCGCTGCTTTTTCATTCTCCACATCAAATCGTGACACAATGTTCTAGTCTGCCTTATCGATGACAATGAGAAGCAACAGAGACATAAATTAATAATGAGAAACTGGATGAGTAAAGTTAACTCAAGCTAAGGCAGCATTAAATACATTTACTTAAATGCACAGGTGAGACATGAGTGCAGGATGCATGCATTTAAAAATGGCTTGAAACTCTTTCTTGTAATAACTCTTGAATAAATATGGCTACATCAGGGGCATGGAGAAGGGCTCAGGCGCCTAATCGTATGATATTTCCTGCTTTCTTCAATAACATTATTGTTTTTCTGGTTCACAAAATCTAAAACGCCTCATTGATTACCAGCATACTGATCTTTGACCCTCACAGAACAACTGTGTTAAACCTTAGGCAAGAAGAGTCACAAACTTGGCATCCAAATTAGAAATTATTGTTATTGTTCTCTTTTCTAAACAGGGTGAAAAGTATATATACAGGGTCAACCATATACATGATTAGTTCTGGCTGGAAATCGGACTGCTATTCTTATCAGAATTGGTAGAGCTCTAATACATCTGCTTAACTTCCTGGCATGGACCTGTCTTTTAAGTGTAGTCCATACATTTATTATTATTTTCTTTTTTTTTTTACAAAATTTGGTCTTTGCTTAGGCAATTCTAGAGGTTTAATTTTAGCTCCTTTGTCCATTTCAAATTCAGTTTTGAGGTGTTCATTGGTGTTCACCGTTCACCGTACATACAGGCTTTTAAGCATCGTCCCCAAGCTTTCAGTAGGATTGATGTTGGGGCTCTGTGGAAGTCCTTAGGGGACCTTAATGTATACTTTTCTTCATGATCTAGATGTGCTTGGGTTGTGATTTTCTTTTGCATGTATTTTGATGATCATCTTGTTGTCATGTTCATATTCAGTTCATTTCTCTGTGTTCATTAGTGTATGTTAGTAGGAGTCTCTTTGTTAGTTCATGCATTTGTGTTTAGTTTCTTAGTTTATTCTTATGTCTTTTGTACATTTGGAATTGTTTCTGTAAGATCTGTCAGACTTTTCTTCTTGGTTTTATAGTTTCTTTGTGTGTTAGTTCAGTTCCTATCAGGTTAATTGGTCTCCTTCTCTCAGCTTCCTTGCCTTCCTCTGTCTCAGCTGCTTCTCAGTATCCTCTGATTACTCACCGGCTTGCTTTGTCATTCTCCACTTGTCCCTCAGTATATTAGCTCTTTGGCTCACATTGTCCTCCACTGGATGGTTCTGTTACTATCCCTGTTTCCATGCCTGTTTGTGCTGAGTTGCTCTGCTTGTCTATGCTCCATTTTCTGATCTCCTCAAGCTGTGCTATAAGTTATTTTTCTTTTATTTAATTAAACTACTCAACTGATCGGGCTTTCTGACACCTTTCAATGGTTTTAATTTGTGTTTGGGATCATTTTCTAATGGAAACCCCCAACAGTGTCCAAGTTACAACCATCTGGCCATGTCAAACTCAGATGAAAGAAAATTGGTTAGGTTGTTCAAGAATAACTCAGGAGCCACCAAGACTCAAGCCTGTCAAGAACGAAAGGATGCTGGAACAACAGTGTCACTCTCCAAAGTAAAAACGTACCCAGGTTTTTTAAGTCCAATTGAAACTTGCAGACGACTCAAGTTGTGGCTTTCAAAGCTCAGAACGCTGTGCCATCTGTCAAGCATGGTGGTGGCAGAATCATGATGATGGTCTATTTCACTGCAAGCAGTACTGATGTGTTGCTTAAAATGAATGGAACATTGAAGATAATGGACTACCTATACATGTTCACCTTCCTTTCAAATCAACATATCATGGTGAACACATAGTTTAATTAACATTTAATAAACAAAATGAAATAACTCACTGAAATATAAAATGTTTTTTTCAAGAGCGACCTGGCAAAATCTATCAAGACCCATATAAAGAAACGAGCCAATTTAAACGGGCACCATGAATGTTCTGACATATTCTGATAAGAGGAATGGTTGAATAATCATCCACAACTATGCAAAAAGTTAAAATTTTTGATACAAAACATCTAATAGTGGGACATTTAAGCAAATATTTATTTATGTCTGTATTTGTTTATATAAATTACACTGTGTTCATTTAAGACAATTCACAACACTTTCAAACATTAGCAGGCTTTTAAAAAACCATTTCACCCTTGAAAATAAAAGGCTCAAAAGCCCAAAAAATAACATGAAATTCATGCCAAAAAACGTATAAAAACATTTTTAATAATGTTTATCACTATTATTTAGATAAGGATGTAAAACACAGGCACAACGGCTTTTTGTGGATGAAATAGGCACTGATTTGTTCACTTATTGAGGCTTTAGTGACACAGATGAAACAGTCTAATCAGAGCCTCCACTTTAACAAGCAGTTCTGCTGGGGTCTGAATCGTGTTGACTCTGACTCACCAGCTGCTGCCGGCCCAGAGAACCACACACAACTTTGCTCATAGCAGATGGATTCCGGGTTAAACCGAACAATGTTTGGTCGAATGACGACAGGGCAAAAACGTGTTGGTGGGTCAGAACTTTGATGCAGATCAGATACACCCTGAACATATCCATTTGTTCAGCAGGTCAGTCCAGGTGAGCCATTAGTGCTGTGGAAAACTGAAATGTGTTCAAAAGTCTGCTCAGGTCACTCTAGGACAGCTGGGGAGACAGACAGAGCACAGTCACATGTGCCTTACTGCTGCTGTGTCCACTTTTCTGTTTGTCCACCAGCAACAAATACGTTGTTGATGCACCAGACCACCTTTGCCACCATGGCTGTTTCTCTCTGGTTCGTTGTTCTCTCGCTGTGCCTGCAGAAGAGCAGGACAATGATTTTCTGGTAAACGACCAGTGGCTGGATTTGTTTTAGTTTGTTGGAAACTTCCACACCAGTCTGGAGTGATCAGTGAGTATTTAGGTCAGGTAGACTGTTGTAGTTTAGAGGGGCAGAAGACCAAAACGATGCTGACTATGTGGATGCAGTGTGGAACAAACTGCACAATAAGAACAAAATGAGCAAAGAGGTTTAATATGATAATAAAGATAAAAATCAAACATGCAATCAGACAAACACAATTAGGCCTTCTTGGTCAGTGGCTGTGGTTTGGTTGATGGACTCCCAGGGCAGTGATGAAGATGTTGACAACCACTATGATAAAAACCAAGCCCGTGGCCAGATTCTCCATTAGGTTCAGCCTCCAGTGTTTTTGCTCATCGTTGATGTTCAATTGTACTGCAGACAAAGTCAGGACATTTTACTACACAAAAACTCATCAGCTAGTTTATTCAGGGGTCAAAGCAAACTCATTAGGATACTTTACTGTAAGTCATAAATAAATGTATGCCTCAGTCTTAGTTCTGTATAGATTTTGTGTCAGTAAATAACCAAAAGGACAAAGAATAATTAAAGTTTTTTACTTCTAAGAAGAATCAGATGTTTTCTCTTTCCATAATCCAAATAGAATGCCTAACTTGACATTTACATTATTTTTGCTATTGCTTCATGTTTCAGCTGTTGCTGATTAAATTAAAAAATATGTTCTTCTCATCTACAGGCTATTGAAAGGCCCTTAAACTCTTTCACATGTTGTCACATTACAACCACAAGCTCCAATGTAATTTATTAAGATTAATTTATACATGCTTTTCAAACTTTATTGAGATATTTTTTTTTTTACAAAAAAAAAAACATTTAATATGCCTTGTTGTCAGCACCTGAGTATATAATCTTTTAGAAGCAGGGACTAACATTTTGTGAATATCCATTTTGAAGCCTTGCCAAAAGTTTTCAATTAGATACAAGATTGGACTTTAACTAGTTAATTCTACCACATTATTATGATTTGATCTAAACCAGTTTATTGTAGGCTATATGTTTAGGGTAATTTTATCTCCTGAAATACCTGCCCCAATCTTGATTCTTTTTCCTCCAAAAAATGTTCTTCCAAAATTGCCTTAAATTTGTCTCCATCTATTTTTTATGTTCCCATCAACTGTAACAAGCTCCCTGCAGAAGAAAGGAATCCCCACAACATGATTTTGCCACCATCCTGTTTAATTGCAGGGGTTGTCTTCAGGTTAATGTGCAGTGCTAGTTTTCCAACACAGCATTTTTGTACATAGGCGCAATTCAGCTGCAGTCTCTTCTGACAAAAGCACATTCTTCCATGTTTGCTGCATCTTATTGCTTTTTTGGGCTCTCCTCTATAAACTCCAGATTTGTGGAATGCATAACTAAAAGCTGTCCTGTGACATACTCTCCTACCTGAGCTGTGAATCTCTGCAGCTCCTCCAGAGTTCAGAGCTCTCACCTATTAGTTTGGGTGGACAAGCAGGTTAGTAGGTTTCCATTTGTGCCATACTCTTTGATTTAAACATCCCCAAAACTAATTTTACACACAGAGGGATTCTGGTGACTTCTGTAGGCATTTGAATGCACTGTATTTAATTTAGGGGTATCAGTAAAGGGGGCTGAATATAATTGCACATCACACTATTCATATTTGTACTGTTAAACTTTTATAAACCAAGTACCATTTCCTTTGCGTTAGTCTATGACACCGAATCCCAATACATCAAAGTTGTGGTTGTAATATGGCAAAAACAATTTAAAGAGTCTGGGGTGTCAATACTTTTAAAATCCACTGGATATATTTTATTAAACTATACTTTATAAATCAAAGTCAAAAACAAACATTGTTTTTTAACTGTCGGGTTTTTATGCAAGAACACAGTGTTAGCTATCTGATCTGTAATACACCCTAAAGATAAGTGGACAACAAAACATGACATGTAAAATTATGCAATTAGCTCTATGATTGAAAACTAGGTCAAAGTCCAGAAGAGGTGATTGGAAAAACTAAATACAGGCCATGATTCAACGGCTTGCAGAACCACCTTTACCAGTAATAACATTTGATTCTAGTACTTTATGGCAAGAAGAATAGTTGAGGATTGACTCGATGACAGCAAAGTGCTTAAGCTTAGTGTCTGTGAAACAAGTTTATAAAAAAAGCTGATCATCACTGTTATTAAAAGCGAGTTACAAAGCCTTGCAACAGAACTCAAACTCCTTCAATGTTTTACACATTTTGTCACATCAGAACCACAAACCTAACTGTTTCATATTAGAATTAAGATGGCACAAGATGTATACGCAGAAAAAAGGGTGCATGATGCAAGTCTTTGGGAACTTGCATGCACCATTTTCCATACCAGCTTTGCACATCTTTGCAAATGTTTTGGATCTAGACTTTGACTATTTTTATCTGAAAAGAAAACCTCTTCTACTTTACATTTATTACAAATTCAATTTTGTAATGTGGACAATTTTGGAAAGATTGAAGAGGTATGAATACTTTTGCAAGGCGCTGTATTTGCTACTGAATTAGCCCAGGCAGGGCATCCTATTTAGCCTCTGCTGACTAAAGAAAATTCCTCCAGAAGTGGTTTTGGTTGTTTAGACGAAACTCTGCAAATCCAAGATGTGCTGCAATGCTATTTTATGAAAACAAAATCTTGCAAAGAAAAAAACAATTAGAATGAAACCATATTTTGTTATAAATTTAAAGTTGTAAGAGCTAGATAACTTATGCTGTGTCCTACCACATAAAATCTAATACTTGATGGAGGGTGTATTTTACCTTAACTCTGACTGCAAATGCAATGTATTTATTGAGATTCTTTGCGTACATTTAGTAGAGACAGAACCATGGACCCAAATATCTCACTCATGCAAATAAAACAAGATTCAACTTTACAGTGCACAGGTAGAACAATACAGAGGAAGAACAGAAACCAGCTAAGGGAAGCTTGCATTTCCTGTATTGCAAATATCCTTTCACGGTAGTTTTTTAGGACCTTGAATGCGCCAAAATGATTAAAAGAATTTAACACCATGCTACAATGACATAACAGTATTGTTATCTTCCTCATCACAGGGGACTGGCTTGTGAATAATGCTTAAAATAATGTGTGCTGCCAGTAATTAATCTGCCCATAGATAAAGGCAGTGAGTGAGCATGCATTCGTAATTTGTTGCCGACCATCAAAGGTCAAGCGGTGCACAAACTCGACAAGCTTGACTGTGCTGTCTGATGCGGGTAGGTGGGGGCTGGAGCGGGGCTGTGGGAGCAGTATGTAGGCCACTCACATCACACCCCGTTGGCTGTATTAGACTGGCTTCACCCATGGGTAACAGAGGGGAAGGCGAGGATCTCAAAGGGTCAGAGAACGTCAGATGACTCTCATGTTCTTGTCGAAATTTTCCCCACTTCAAGCATGAGTATTACAATATGGATTAATGGTTTCTGTTTCTTTATATGCTGAGCAACCTCAACATAAACTGCAGTGTATGTGGATTGGATAAAAATAAATCAGTCATTGCATCTGCCCTGAAATCTTTTATTTTTGGGTCATCATACAGATTCAGAGGGTGGAAGATAACGTAGTTCTTTCTGGATATGAAAAATAACAACAGGCCTCCCTTTATACAGTCATTCTGCTGGAGATGAGGTGATTCAATGTGACCTGGTGAAAGTGCAACAACCTGCGGTTTGACTTGTTGAAGCCTATCCAGTCTAACCTGCAATTAAATGTCTTTTCTTTATTCTACTTTCTAAATGCACATCTAGTTATCTAATTTTTCAAAGTGGCCTATATCCCTGTTATGTCTGAATGATATGCCTCATGAATCATTGACTTCAGCTGCAGTCTTCCCCTTTAAAATGTCTTCAAAACAATGAATGTGCTTTGCATCACAGTCCTTTCAAGGCTTGATACCCGCCCACACTACCAAAATTCCAATATCTGCTTTAAAATATATAAATGTTTTGCAGCACTAGTGGCCTTTATTTTTTGTTATTTTGTCCAAAGTAGGCAGACAGGAAATGCGGTAAAAGGAGGGGGAAGCATAGGTCTCGGGGGTCAGGACTTGAACCTGGGACGTCTCCATCGAGGACTAAGGCCTCTGTATATGGGTTCTTCGCTCCACTGCTAGACCACACGCCACACCCACCAATACTTGCTTTAATGGGCTTGATTGGCTAGCACACGCACTTGAGGCAAACCCCATAGAAAATCTATGGCGTATTATCAACAAGAAGATGAGATACACCAAAACCAATATTCCAGATGAGCTAAAGACTGCTATTAAAGTAACCTGACTTTTTTAAAACCTCTTCAGAGCAATAAGCTGATCAACTTCATGCTCCATTGCATTAATGCAGTAATTCACACAAACAGAGCCCCAGCCAACTACTGAATGTTTTGTATTGACATTAACTTTTTTACATAAATTTTTTTTTTTTTTAATAATTTGTATGTTATTGTAACTGTGAGAAACTGAATTGAAGGTTTTCATTTGCTGTAAGCCAATTATCCTCAGAATTAACAGTAATAAACACTTGAAGTATATCATTGTGTTTAATAAGTCTTTATATGTTTTCCTTTTTAAACTGAATTTATTGAGATGCACAAGCCTATTGTAGTTTTTAGTGGTAAATCTTGTTGTTTCCAGCACTTTTGTTGCCAAAAGAGTACTGAAGTGACCTCGCCCCTTTGACTCCCATATATGCTGACAGACTAAAGCCATGTGAACCCTGACCTGGTTACCATAGTCACAACAAAAGACTAGTTGCTAATGGATTATTTGTCAGGAATCATGGACTTGACATTGGTGCGGCTCGATTTCTTGTAGGAGCAAAAAATAGGCTAATAATAGGCATCGATCTTGCTGAGACGCAGGGTGAAGGGGATTTAAAGTGAGGCAATACAGAAAAAACAAAAAATGCCTCCATAAAGCTTAGGATTTATCTTTTTTCTTACCTGTGAAGATTAACAGGATCCCAACTGTGACCTGTAGACAAAGAGAGATTGTGATTAAGGTGACGACGGGGATGTAAAAAGAGATGTTTGGCCCCTGCTCAATCACGGCATTAAACTGGGAGGCATTGGCCATCAGCAGAGCCAAATCCAGCATGCTCTCAGCTGCACTCTTCTTATTGGCATAGTGGTTCATGTTCAGGAGGGGTGGTCCACCAGGCTGAGCATCAGGGTGGGTGGCCTGAGGAGAGAAAAAAGCAACCAGAGAAACCAAAATGTTTTAAACTTGGAAAAAAAATTATTTAACTTTAAAAGAATGCATGGAAATGAACAGAAAAATGTACTGCTATGTTTTGCTCACTCAACAGAGCAAAACAGTGTGTTGATGGGACAAGCAATAATGTGCTTCCTGTGCATGGACATCGAGGATCTGGTTGCTGCTCTGAGCTAATTGGAAAAACAAGCAGCCATTACCGTGGAGTGACCCTTAAAAACAGAGCCATTAGTGTAGCAAGAAGAGTCTGGGGAACAGGCGAACAAAAGTAAATCTTGTTCACAAGAAGTTTAAGTCAATATGGATAAAAAAAAATCTTCTCTTTCTTTCTTTCTTTCTTTCTTTCTTTCTTTCTTTCCTGTTTCTGTTGCCCTGAACCAGAATCTGTTTACTTTCCAAATCAAAGCAGTGATGACTGACTGTTCTGTGCCTCCAATTAAGCTGGTAGTTTGAAGAGACATATTAACCCTTCAGTCATAACCCACTCTAACTGAACATAATTACAGTGAGCTGCAGATCTTAGCTGAGTAAAACCCAGAATAACTATTTTAAGGAAAATATCTCATTTTAAATATTTTATCTGTACTTAATACAGAGCAAGAAAAACAAAAATGCAACAAATAAACATTTTATGCTACACTAAATTCATATTGTGCCACAACAAGTATTAGTTGTCTCAGGGGGGCTGAACACGCCACACTTTTTCAGATTTTTAGGGGGGTATGTAAGAACCTGCATCCTCTCTATGAAAGAGCAGCAAGTATCCTGAGATGTGTTAACTTTCCACTGAATTGATTCTTGTGTGGGCAGTGATTATGTAACAAATGATTAGCCTCTTCATTCTAGTGGACTCTGTACTCCAAAGAATAAATTGTACAGGGTCAGTGGGTGTTGGATTACCTTGTTTGCTTGCTAAAAACTCAAAAATGTCCTTCATTCTTAAACAGTAACAATGGATTTTAATTTCTTGATGAATTTCCATTAGGATCCTCTGTTCACCAACACCTAGCTGACCCCCATCCAACCCTCCCTGCAGACTGGCAGAATCTACACTTTCAAGGCAAAAGCAAGAGCTTTCTTAGGCCCTTTGGTAATCAGCAGCCTCTTCCACACCACCAAACCACTCCTCTTTCGTTTCCCAAACCCCTGCAGCTGCAGAAAGCACATCTTGTCAGAGATTAGCCAAACCACTGTACTGGTAACAACTATCTTCCCTATGCTCCAAGGACAAAGAGACAGGAAGAGCTGCAACCTCTAATTTGGCACAGATCAGGCAACAGCGAAATAACAGTGCCTTTACGATATTCACAACAATCAGCTGGCACGGTTTGAGTTGATAGTTGAGGGGAAAATAGAAACTGAGAGGCGATGTGGATTTCGGAGTTGGAGAAAACCTAGTGCTGCATTTTGTGATAATTCCAGTGAGTTTTAAGTAATTCCTTAAAAACAGGCTATCACCAAATCCTTTTCATTTCAAGTTTTAATGCCTTGTCCCTTGACTCATCACAGCTCCCTCAAAACATTTTGCTACACTCAACTGGAAACAGTGGGATGTGGTGTAGAGTCCTTGTGACTGTGAATTTGGGGCAAATGCTACAAACTGCTCGCTGTCGTGACGTGTCAGGGTCAACCATGCTGCTCTCAAACACTGACACAGGCTTTTCAAAGACAGGCCTTTATCCCAGAGTCAACAGACCACAGTGTAATAATGCCTGTTGTGAGACTAGAGGTTGGAAAACATGGAGTCAATGTGTCTAGAAGCACAGCAGCTGTTTTTTGTTTCACAGAAATTATAAAGAAATAAATCCACATTGTACATTCACTTTTAGTATCTAAACATTAAAGGCCAAGAGGTATGGTCTTAAAAGCTGTCAGTCAATGTTTTTCCTCAAAATAGTATTTTAAAGGTTAACTGACGCTACAGTTTGATGAAGACAGTTTGACATTGCTTTGAATAGGCATTCAAATGTGAACTTTGTGATGTGTAAATGTTTTTGCCCCCTTTACTTCATCTTCTGAAATAAAATGTAGTGTAACCAAGTGCCTTCATATCACATAATGAGTAAATAAAGTCCACTTTTGTGTAATTTAATGTTCATATAAATCCAGCTGTTCTGTGAAGCCCTCAGGTGTTTGTTAGGGAACAATAGTAAACAACAACATAATGAAGAGCAAAAAACACCGCAGACATGTCAGGAAAAAAGTTGTGAAGAAGTTTAAAACAGAGTTAGCTTAAAAAAACAATATACCAAGGACTGTTCGGTCCATTATTCGAAAGGAGATTGGCACACCTGCAAATTCACCAAGAGTTAGTCATCTACCTGAACCGACAAGCCAAACTAGAAGAGCTTTAATCAGAGAACCAGCTAAAAGGCTCATGGTAACTTTGAGGGAGCTACAGAGATTCATGGCTCAGGTGGTAGAACATGTTCACAGGACACCTCTTAGTTGTGCACTGCTCAAACCTGGCCTTTATGAAAGAGTTAGAAGAAGACAACCATTGATGTCCCGTTCAAAGTTTGCCATAAACCAAAAACATGTAGAGGACACAAAAAACATTTTGAAAAAAGGAGCTCTGGTCAGATGAGACTGACAATCCACACCACCATGAACATCATCCCCACAATAAAACATGATGGTGGTGAGATCATGTTGTGGTGATGCTTTTGCTGGCCAGATATAATAGAAAGATGGATGGCTCTAGGTACAGGACAACCCTGGAAAAATACTGCTAAAGGCTGCAAAAGACTTGAAACTCGGCCAAAGGTTCACCTTCCAGTAGGACAGCAACCCTAAACATACAGCCAGTGTTATAATAGAAGGGTTTAGATCACACCTTCATGTGTTAATATGGCCTAGTCAAAGTCATACATTTGGAATTTGGCTTGACAAATCATGTTTGCCAACGCTCTCTGTCTATTCTTACTGAACCCCTTCAGTCCCCAGATGTACAAAGATTGTAGATACCAGGAAACACTTGGCATGTCCTTACACTTGTAACTGTCAAAAAACATGGTTCTACTTGATTGACTCGGGTGGGCTGAATTCAAATGCATGGCAAACCTTTTACATTTTTATTTGTAAAAAAGCAAAAGGAGCACTTTAGTTTCCCCTCTAATTAAGTGAAGTTGTATTAAGTCATAAATCTGAAACTGAAATGAATATTCTCAGCTCAGAACAGTGCAGAAGGTTAAAGCATTTAAGATCCAGAAAATTAACTCAAACCTTAAATCTAATGAAAACATCTTTTTCTTTGTGTGTTGAGAGGCCACCTAAGTTTTGGCTGACTTCCCCTCAATAGAACTGAACTCATGAACTTGCACATCTAATCCCAAACATTTCCCCTTTTCCCATGTTGTCACACAGATCAACACTAATCTAAATACCTGCATGTCGGTTACTGCTTCAGGTATTGCTTTGTACCACTAAGCTCTGAGCTTGACAGGCAGAGGGCTTTTTACATCAACAATACTAGGGACTTTAGACACTCTAAGACCCCTGCATGTATTATGCTGTTAATTTAACCAGCTGTTGAAAGACCAAATTAACCTAACTGCACGGGTGTGTCTTTCTCTTACTTTTGCCTCATGCATAAGCACTTCTTTGGTTTTCATCTATCATATTGTGTCGGCAACCCTCTCTTTTCACTCAACTCAAACTCTGGCCCTGCTCCAGAAGAAGATCGACCCAGCTGTAAATCTAATTTCCATGATTCTCTGTAGAGCTTTTAGTTTTACAGCCTTGCACAGAGCAAAGCAAACATGGCTTTTTTAAAATGCGGCCTATCCAGCTACTGCAAGAGTAAAATAGAAACTGATTCCAGAGGATACATAGAAAAAAACTATTATTTGGGGGAAAATAAAATAAAAACACTTGTGTGTGTTTGCTCTGACACAGAATCTGATTGTTATTAGATTTCAGGGCAAAACAGCCTCAGACATTAAAAGGCTAAGGAAAGTCCACATATAGGATCTCCAACCTGCAAAACAACCAGGGATTTATTCTTCTTTTATAGATCAATGTGGGTGAGAGAAACATTGTAAATTATATCAAATGTTCATTTTATCGAGCGTAAGGCTATTACATTTAGCATCTGCTGGCTGAGTTCTGACAGACAGACGGAAGTATCTGCGGCCAGGGTCTTCCTCTTGCGTTGTTCCCCAATCAAAAACAAACAGAGCAACACACAAACAGGCACACCCATCTGAAATTAAATTGACCCGCAGAGATTGGGTCTGCAGAAATGGCACAGAGAAGTCTGTTTCCCTGTCTTGTAAAATTGAATGCAGCTATGGACTTCAGTGCATTGTCATTACTTGACAAATGGAAGTTTGAATTGCCTTATAAACCACAAGGCTTAATAAGTTTTACTATTATGTCCAAGTGTGGCTTGAAACATCATGGCCTTATGTAGAATGAAGTGTGTGTGTGTGTGTGTGTGTGCTTTTTATGTGTGCATTTAAGCCAATGAAGTGGTAACAAAGCAGGGCACTCATTATTTATAAGGTCACTTAATGTTGCAATGACCAGAATGTTACCTGAGCCACCATGCTTGCAGATCTCAGTTGAATGCTTCAGGGATTGACTGGTTTATGTGGTGTACATGAAAAGATATGGTATTGAGTACATACAGCAATGGTAGGTACTCTGGCTTGCAGTACTTTGGATGACATAGAGTATGAAACAAAAACAATAACAATGGTAAAAAAGTGAACTAGCAACAAAAGTTCTTGTGCTAAGTAAAATTGCAGACAGACTGTTGCATTGAATTTAGCCCCTTTTCCTAATAATCTAAGGACTTGTTCAGATCGTCTATGTCTTTTAAGTTAATTCCCCATTGCACCATTAAATTTACAGAAGCTATTTGTGCCTTACTCTTAATTTTGTAAATGTGTAGTTTGCAAGTAAGACTAATAAACATGTACTGTCCGAAAACAGACAAAGCTCAGTGTGGGATAATATAGGATCTGCTTTTTCTATGAAAAATAATTTCAGATATATTACCTCGGCTCCAGTTCCTCTGCTGCTGTTGTTGTTCATCATGTTCCAGCAAGCAAGCTGCTGCAAACTGAACTGTTAATGTATCCTGTTAAAGGAGAGGAGAGGACAGTACCTGCAACCGTATACTTGACAGAGCATTAGGTGCACATTTAGTTTTACTGATATGGAGACACAGCATCGTAAATTTGTCTAAATGTACCCTCTACAACAGTCTAACACTATGATGGGTGAAAGAACCATTTTGCAAATATCAGGCTTTTTGCAACAAATCTATGTGTGGTTGTTATAACTCAAGTCTATTACTAAATCAGATAACGTTTGTGTTAGAAAACATTGCTAGAGTTAAGGAATTCCCGCTAAAACAGTGTAAAATACTGGTCCTTGCTTTTATTTTTAGTAGATAAAAATAGTAGTGATGGTTTCTTTACTGGTGTCAATAAAAACAATCAGGTACAGTGCCTTGGAAGGTTTTTACACCCCCACTGACAGGTGGACTCTGTTAACTAAATAGATGACTTCTGATGGCAATGGTTACACTGGATGTTCTTCCATTTAAAAATTATTCACTAATTTGTTTTGGCCCATTTTTAAAAATTCCAACAGAGTACTCTGATGTTGGTGGTTGTAAATTGACAAAATCCAAAAAACCACCAGCAGTATGAAAACTTTTGCACGGTGCTGCAGAAAGTGTTGGGTCCTTTAGATAAACTGTCCATTGGTTTATTTTTTAATTGACCACTAAACACTGACAATAAAAACAGCTGGGTAATGAAGTGTGGATTTTACAAAATACGTTTTTAAAAAACAAACTGAAGTAAAAAAATATGGCTGCTCTTCCTGCTTTGTGTGTTTTTGCTTTGATGACATCACAAGAGGCACAAGAATTTCACTGATCAGTTGGCATCAGCAAACATTGTGATGGACAATGACTTTTGACAGATTTAAACATAGATTCTGAAGCATTCAATGTATATTTGAGTTGCAAAGAGGTTCAGCCTTACATTTGAGTCCATTTTCTTCCCCCGTTTGAATCAGAGTTGACCTGGAAGCCATATCGGATACTGATGTGGATGGCGAAGCAGAATCAAACGATGATGGTAACAATATGCATCGTTAGAAGTTTAATTAGTATGAATCATTTCACATTCCTGTTTGAATTTTTTCTGTCAGATTGTTCCTGGGCATTTTCATCTCTTGTAAAATTAGTAAATATCGTATTCTGCTTGTATTACCCTAAATATCCATGCAGTGTTCTCACATATACCTTTTTTCCTGTAGCAGTACAGAATACAAATAAATGCCTTTAAAGTTGGAATTTATTTAAAAGCATGCAACTAGAAAAAGAAAACTACAAATGGTTGCATTAAAAAAGTTGCCTTATGTGATGTCAGTGGAAAACACCTGAGTTGAAGCTTAGCTTAATCTTGATTAAGCTGCGTTTTAACGAAATAGCAAAACAATTAGAATATTTGGTTCTATAGGTGACAAATTATATCAAAAGTGAGTTTGATGAATTTACAGAAAGGTATGACAAGTAGCTTTTAATCAGGGCTGAAAAAAAGTATTGTTTACTGTAGATTTTAAATGACATTTGACTGCTAATCTTCACGGTAATCAACCATTTTAAGAATTTTTTTGTGTGTTCTTCCTTTCTGTAAAGCGCTTTAAATCGCCTTTAAATGAATGCAATAAGCTTGCATTACTTGTAATCGTTCATTTAAAAAAATAAAAAAAAATAAATAGAAAACCACTGTGTCCCAGCCGACCAGTTGTTGTCAGATTTGTGTCAGTGTCTGTGTTGGAAGGTGCAACAATGTGATGAGTCGGCTGTCTCTGGTAGTCCCAGCGTGCTGCGTGATTGGACCGTCCCTGCAGTCGTTACTAGGGGCGTGGAGCCACGCAAACTGAGTGGGAAACACATTTTAGAGCCTCAGCAGCGCATGAACCTAACGTTGAAGAGAGACGATGATAAGGGAATACAGATGTCCGTGTAAAATACCTGCCGGGGAGATTACAGGAAAGCTAAAGGCATCCCGTGGACTGAATCGAGCTGTGTGTTAGTTTACCTACAGCCTCAGCGTCCAGTAGCTACGGAGAACAAACGGTTGGGAGCAAGAATTGAGGTCTCCAAATATAGAGGGATGCGGGGACTTGTCATCAGATAAATACATCACATTCGTCATTTTTTTGCTCCCTTGTCAGTATGGGGTATGTGCTTAATTAGTAAAGCCCGGACTGAAGCTTGGTTTGCTGGTGTGTTGGTGTAGCTCTCGTGTGTGAAAATGGGCATAATAATGAGATAGGGCGTCCAGAAAGTCCACCGTCTGCTTCTTCTTGCCGTGGACAGTTGGCTAACGTTAGCGAGGCTTTTCTAACTGCGGATCTGACTGGTTCGGTTCGGACCGCTGTGTGAGGTGTAATCTGGCTGCTGTAGTCGTCTTTCCTGAACAAGGTAAGCCGTTTAGTTTTTGTGTAGCCGTGTTTTCTTGTGTTGGTACACGGGTTCATGTCACGCGTGGGGCGAATATATTTAGCGCGTGCAAACGGTTAGCTTGTTTAAACTTAAATTGTAGCTTGCTAGTTTCTGCTGCACCTGAACGAAGATGGCCTCTGCAAAAACAATGTGATTTTCTTTCATGGTTAGCTTATATTGTAAGTCACACCTGCCGACTTTTTTAGTAACTAAAATCCATGAGATGGCTTCATTTTTTTGAGGTCACATTGTATAACCTTTGTAATTTTTATTCACTAAGTGTCAATATTTATTTTTCCAGCTTTTGAATCTGATAAAATCTCGCCTGTGTCATCCATCCGAGCGCTGTTTAGGGCCTCTGCTGACAAACTGCGTCACCGGGTGGGCACTGCAGGTATTCATCTGCAAAAAAAGAAAATCTGCATTTGGAAATTGAAGCCATGCCTGGGAGAACCTGGAAACAAAAGTGACTGAACTTTTTAAGTCACCATGGAGCCAGAAACTAACGTAGACTCTGGGACTGTCCAAGAGCCCAATCCCTCATCTGTACCAAATTCTCAGTGTAATCTGGCCATAAATATACATGGGCCCAGGGGTGATGGAAATGTGAATCTTGTGGACTCTCTGGTGAGAGGTGGAAGTGATCCTTCTTCTGTTCATCAGAGGAATGTACGTCAGAGATTCATCAGGAGAAGTTTGTGGTTTTCAGACACAGATGAGCAATCCTACGAGGCCCCTGAAACTGAAAACAGGAGTAAAATTCTGAACATAAACTTGAGATCGATGGTAGACGGGACACGAGGGACCAGCTGCGGGGTTCAGGAGAGCTCCAGCACTGAAAGCCAGCGTGGGCAAAAAGACAGCGCCACAGAGAGCACCAGTGCAGACGAGGACAAGGAGAGAGTTGGACATGCTTTGAATGTTATTTGTAGTGAAGGTGGTAAAGTTGCTACTAAGGCAGCGAGTGAGGAAAATGAAGAGGAAGCAGAGATGAAAGCGGTCTCTACATCTCCAGGAGGAAGATTCCTCAAATTTGACATCGAGCTCGGGCAAGGGTCTTTCAAAACGGTCTACAAAGGCCTGGATAGTGAAACATGGGTGGAGGTGGCCTGGTGTGAGCTGCAGGTAAAGTAACAAAACAGTTCATTTTGTTCATATGTTCTGTGTGTCTTGTTAAAAATGAAGAAAAAAAAACAAAAACAGGTCTTTAGATTAACTTTTCACAGGTTCTCTACACAGTCTGGAAAAGTGTGAAATTTGAAGTATTTTCCAGCACTGGCTAACTTTAGAAAAAGAAACATCTTTTAGACTTTGACTGCTTGTCCATTTGAGCATAAGTCCCCAAACGTCGAACTTTAAACTTAAAAAACGTTCAACTTAAAAAAGTTAACCATAGTACATGATTTTTCCTTGTATAGACTGGAAATATTGAGAGATCTTATTTTTGATGCTTATAATAAAATGATAACAAAACAGACTTATTTTTCTCAGTACATGATCTGCGAATCACAGATCAGAGCCGGCAAAGTTTGGAAGATTGTTTGGTTCACCTCCAGAAAGAATACCTGAAATCCCCAAAAATTCTTATGTCTTTTCACCTTATCTACTCACCCATTTTTATGAAAATAAAGATGTCTTTATAGAGCTTTCAGACAGAATATGGAGGCATATAACAGTTTTTCAAATTCACTTGAAAATTGTATGTTCTTGCTTAATCCAAATGGGGGAAATCCTCAGTTAAAGACTGTACAAAGGTATTAACTAATTATTTCCATTCTTTGGAGACTGTAGCAGGGATTATCCTTCTCTCCCAGGAGGCTTAATGAGGACTGTAGTAGGCATGGCTGACCCCTTTTTAAAGAAAGCAAACCTGTACAGTGTCTGTTTTCTGCAATCTAGCTAAATTGTTGAGGATTAATTCTAGTTATGTTCCACCAACCTTCCTTTCAGCTATTACAGGTTGTCCATGTGACACTGTAACCACACTGGGTAGTTACTGCAGCGGACATGGCTGGAGGTGCATGTTGTGTCTGGTTCTACTTCCGTAATCCCTCCCTCTGTGCAACAGGAGATAGAGAGAAATGAAGCAGCCGAGGTTCGCTGTGGCCTTCTGGAAACTGCAGTAGTCAGCACTGTGACTGAGGAGATGAAACATCTCTGAGAAATGAATGAGATCTTAGTCTCATTCTATGAGACTAAAGATAGAAATGAGTAGGTTGAACTCATGCTGACTGAATTTGAGCAGTTCAGTGACTTCCTCATGTTGATAAACAGCAGCTGTTTGGTTCAGGGGATCCAAAGTTGAACAGGAAGCAGTTTGCTGTTTTTTTTTTTTCTCCTATAGACACATTCCCATATTCACTATAGACAAATATTCACTAATTGGCATTGCAGAGTAGATTTAAATAGTATTGTGGTCATTAGATTCCACAGTTTTTGTATATTTGCCTTTATGATCACTGTCTTTTTGCATCATTAGTATGAGCTTAACTTTAACTATCTGAACAAGCTGAACATAAATTTTGATGTCACAATTTTCACATTGTTTTCATCTTTAAAATCCATCATCTGCACTACCTGTTTTACTAGTTGCTTTTACCGTTCATTTTAGTCTTCCAGTCAACAACGTATGTGGGAATTTAAATAGAATCTTAATCTTGGTTATTTCCATGATAATCATATCTCTAATTTCAAAGGGTCTTATATTCACACTAGCTGTTTCTCACATACAAGGTGGTATCATTTTAGCTCAGCTGTTTTTTGGTTTGCTCTGTAGATCATTACTCTAGATTGAAACCTTGAGTTTGAGAATGTTTCTTGCATTGAAACCAAAGTCTAATTTCAGAGCTTCATGTTATGCAACTCTAGTTTGTACAATGCCTTCCAAAAGTATTCATTTCCCCCCCAAACAAACATTTTTCATGTTTTGCCGCCTCTCAACTTGGAATTAAAATGGATTGTTTAGGGGATTTTCCATTTTACTTACAGAACATACCTACAATTATGAAGACTTATTATGGCTCTACAAAATCAGTATTTTGTAGTGCCACCTTGTGCGGAACTTAAAGCTGCAAGTTACTTTGGATAAGTTTTTATGACTGCCACATTTGCCACTGGGATTTATGCCCATTTCCCAAAGCAAAACTGCTCCAGCTCCTTCATGTTGGATGGATTTCAGTTGTGAACTTCAAGCCTAACCACCCACCCAACCAGACTCCCAATTGGATTGAGGTCTGGACTTTGACTAGGCCATTCCAACACATTTAAATGTTTCCCCTTAAATCACCCGAGTGTTAATTTAGCAATAAGCTTTGGGTCGTTGTCCTGCTTTAAGGTGAGCCTCCATCCCAGTCTCAAATCACAGGCAGACTCTTTTGCGTTAGAATATCCCTGTATTTAGCACCACCCATCTTTCCCTCGTTTTGGACCAGTTTCCCAATCCCTGCAGCTGAAAAACATCCCCAAAGCATGATTCTGCCACCACCATGTTTCACTGTGGGGATGGTGTTCTTGGGGTGATGGGATGTGTTGGCTTTGTGGCAGACATAGCGTTTTCCTTGGTGGCCAAAAAGTTCAATTTTAGTCTCATCTGACCAGAGCAACTTTCTCCATTAATCTGGGGAGTCTCCCACATGCCTTTTAGCAAACTCAAAACGTGCCTTCTTATTTTGAACACTAAGTAATGACTTTTTTCTGGCCACTTTTCCATAAAGCCCAGCTCTGTGGAGCTCATTGTGGTGCTATGGACAGGTACTCCAGTCTCTGCTGTGGAACTCTGCAACTCCTTCAGGGTTAGCTGTGGTCGCTGTGCTGCCTCACTGATTAATGCCCCCTTTGCCCAGTCTGTGTGCTTGGTGGGCAGCCCTGTCGTTGCAAATTTGTTGTGGTACTATCTGCTTTCCATTTGAAGATGATGGATTTGATGGTGCTCCAGGAGAACATCAAAGAATCTGATATTTTTTATAACCCCTCCCTGACTTGTGCTTCTCTGCAGCTTTGTCCCTGACTTGTTTGGAGAGCTCCTTGGTCTTCATGGTGTGATGCTTCTTGCTTAGTCGTGTTGCAGCCTCTAAAGCCTTTCAGAAAAGGTGTTTGACAGATCATGTGACACTTATATTGCACACAGGTGGACTTCATTTCACTAACTATGTGACTTCTGAAAGTTTCTGGATGCACCAGAACTTTATGAGGGGCTCATAGCAAGGTGGGTGGATATGTATGCACATGCCAATTTTCTGTTTTTCTTTCTTTTAATTCCATTTTCATATATATTTTTCTCATTTCACTTCACCAACTTAGACATTTTTTGCAGACCCATTTAAATAACATGAGATTTAAAAACATTTAAATTACAGGTTGGAATGCAACAAAATAGGTAAAAAAACAACAAAAAAACTGCCTGGACAGATCTTAATAGGTAGTTAATGTAGCTACTCTTTTAGGGATAGATAGATAGATAGATAGATAGATAGATAGATAGATAGATAGATAGATAGATAGATAGATAGATAGATAGATAGATAGATAGATAGATAGATAGATAGATAGATAGATAGATAGATAGATAGAATAGTCAACCCATTAATCAGGTGACCAAAGTTTGACCTATTTTAAGTCGTAAAGTCTAGAGGCTCTCCGAAATCCATTTTATTCTCGTTTTTAGATCATTTTTTTTTGTTTAGTTTTCCTTTTTTAACAAACAAACAAAACAAAAAAAATCAGAAAAATAAAAGGAGAGAAAACTAAAAAAAGATAAAAATTTGTTATTTCTTGAGTGTTTTTCTTTTCTTTGCTCTTCTGAATTCGGATATTCTAGATTTTCTTTTTAAGATAGACCCACTCAGTTGATAAAATCAGAAGCAGAGTTTGCAGATTAATTTACAAAGCAAATACAGAATCATTGGTTGAGATCTCATCAAACCATGAAGGTCCAATGAGGATAGTTTGCATAACCAGAACCCCTCTTGTATAGGGTCCCTTCCTGCTGCAGTAGTACAAAAAGTTGCATCCTAAGAATGAACTCTGGACCTTGGAACAGAACTGTCTGTCCCTCTAGAGGAGTAGACTCACTTTAATGTAAACTCAGAGAAAGCTGAGCTAAGAGTACAATAAAGTCTTAGTCTTTAACCTTAACATGAAGAAAACATTAAAAGGAATATCTTGAACTTACTACTGCCCCATTGACCAGGACTTGTATAAAGCTGCTGCTGTTTTAATTTGATCAAATGGATCAGGGAAACATCTTAAGCTGTCTTTTTGTGATATTGTAGAGACTGAAACCCACACTAGTGCTGCAGTAGAGTTATCACTGCCAGTTCTATCAACTGTTTAAAGTCAGAGAATATTTATCGCAGAACAGAGATCATGACTTGGCAAGACTTCTTGAAAGTGTAATTTATTTTTTTCCATCTGTAAGCATGTGCTTCATTGAGAGGAAATTCCGCAGTGTGCGGTCCTGCACCAAAGGTGGTGTCGGGATCACAAACCTGCAATCCAGTAGCTCTTCAAAGAGGTGTCAGCACTTGGACAGGATGATTTATGGAGAAGGCTTCGGACTGGAGGTCAGCAGTGTTGCCCCATGCTGTGAAGGGATTTGTGTTTTGATGGTGTCTGCTAAGATGTAGTCTCTGTGCACGAAATGACAAAAAGCCTGTTGAGAACCAATGATTATATTGAAGAATCTGGAAGTGAAGTTAGTCTTGGAACTAACTTAGGCAATAATCAGCAAACCTTTAGACGACCATTCACAATGCAAGATCAGATAAAATATTATTTTAATAAAATAATATTTTAAAGAATGATTTGCTTAATAAAACCAACCTTCTGGAGGACCAATTCTCAGTGGTGTTTAATTAGCTGCCTTTAGTTATTAAAATAATATTTAAAGATATATTATTTTGAATATGAACCAAATCTTTGAGAAATGGGCTTAATTGTGTTACTTATCGAGTTTAGTAAAATAATATTTAGGGAAATATTATTTTCTAGATAGAAAACTAACAACCATTTTGGGTAAATGATCTTTAGTAGGCGAGCACGTGTTCTTAGCTGTTAGCGGTTGAAGCTAACAAAAGAACCTTATAGGTTATCATCAGAATCAAACACATACCTGTAAAATACCATTAATAAAAAGGTTAAAATCCATAAGCGCGGACGGCGCGTTATGGCCGATCTTTTGTGTTTAAAATCACCCTTTAAATAAAGTTTGTCTTAACTTAAAAAAAACAGAACACATAAACTGAGCACATGTGCTGAGCAGATAATCTGCTAGCACTAAGATGGCTGAGTTTCAACACAAACAAAACCATACGTCATAAAACGAAAATGTTTTAGATACTTCTCTCTGCCCAAACCTAACCTCTTACGTGAGCCGTGCTGAGGAAACGTTGTCCAAGGCGACGAAGTTTGAAGAAAACATCCACAGTGAACAAAGGGTTAACTGCAACTAACCTCCATAGCTGTGGGGTGAGGCGGCTTGCTCTGTCGGCCGGCCAAACTGCACGTTACAGCTGTAACCACTGTGATGCGGTCCCATTGTCCTTTCTTCAGACTGGGAAACTGCTCCGCTCTGCGTCGTAGAGACAGAGTCTCTGCTCGGAACTCTCTGAGAGAGAAAGTCAAGCAACGCTTGTACCTTAATTACCCCCGTTCATGAATGAATACCGGATACACAAACAGCAATTCATTCATACTTAACTTAGTGCATATGATCTTGTGATCGTATGACACTCTTGGATCCAGTTCGAAGAGTTATGTTTGTTTGGCTGCAAAGAGCCATTAGCGCGCTGTGTCCCTCCGTCCAGTTCCTCTGGGGACCCGCGTGGAAGAGGGTTAGCTTGTTGCAAAAGCGGTGTTTTTATTTGGACAGTGATGTCACAGGAAGTCCGCTGTTACCCCTTTTCCTGGCTGTGCTGGACGTAGGTTAATGTGATTTATTTTGAAAGTTCCAGAAAAGTTTGTATTGGCCTTTAATGTTGTAACCATGGCTGGGGTCCCGACAATTGCAATGTCTTATAATACCGAGCAAATATTGCATCCTTTGCAATTGCGATATTGCACACATTGATATATCAAAGACAAGTGAGATTCAATATTTTGTGCTACTCAAATATTGACTCTTATCCACTATGACCAGAGATCTGCTTTGTTGGTATGAATGTAGGGTATTAGTTTGTTTAAATTTCATGGAACGGTGATTGTGTGGCTGTTTACATGAGAACTAAAATTAGTTGTGATTTATCACTGTTCTTTATGGGATCTGCCTGACAGCTGTCATCTGAAGATCACTTGGTAGCATATTAAGTCTATGTAGAGACTAGTTGTCTGAGCCAAGAACAACTGCACACAATCTCTTCAGATCTTGGTCACATTCAACAACATTGTTAAGCACATGCATCAACAAGTCAAGAAGTCGGCTTCTGGTAAAAATATCATTCCTGTCATGCATGTTTCTTGAAAGGTTTTGCTGATGCCAGTTTGACCTTGCCCAAGGTTGATATTGCAGAACAAATGAGGCTTTCTTGTTTGGAAATTTAAATCTATTTTGGTAATATACATTTTCTGTTTTCTTTTTAACTTTGAACATAACTCTTTGATGCCATTGGTCTCACACTTCTGTTTTTGTGCCAGTCTTCTAGCGTAACACAGATGGCCTTGGCACAAGCTGTGATGTTAATCTGGGGAGGAGGATGCCAGAGTCTCCAATTGTTCTGCAGAAATATTTCTCATGCTGCTGTTTGGTTTGCCTTATTCCATCTTTTCTCACTGGAATTTGTTTTAATTCCTAAAAAACTTCCTGTTTCTGCCAGTTGGGACTACGTATGTAGATTTTTATCTTGTGTTGAATGCTGTGAGCACTCTTCCAGACACAGTTTACCTCTGACTCTCTGCTGATATTTCTGTGGTGTTTGGCACTGAGCTTGCTTTCATGCAGAATCGATCAGATTCTTGGCTTGTAAATGTGGAGCTGTTCATGATACCATGATGGCAATATTGCACTGCCTGTCTTGGATGGGTTGGCTATCTTGCGGCAAGCAAACAAATCCCCTGACCTCAAGATCAGCGCAGCGTCTACATCTTGATTACAAGTTCTTGATTTCGCTTGTATCTGAGATCAGATTAAAGGTCTCTCCACACAGTGCTGACTTTTATTTTTTTGCAAAACAGACATTTTCTGCTTGGTTTGCACCTGTGTTCCACATTGGACAGCATTTGTTGGCCAGAAAAAAAGATTTTTGTTGTCCTTTCAGGAATGATATTTCAATGCCAGGGCATTAAAAAAAAGCTGGGAATCTTGGACCACACTATTCAGTTATAATCCCACAGCATGCTGTTTGATGGATTTTCTAAATACTTCAAAATATGTTGTGACCTTTTGTTTTCCAGTTACCGATACAGTAAAATATTAAATAGTGTATTTATTTTTACAGTTTTCATCACCATCCTTGCCTTGGCTCGTCATTGACATCCTAATTGTAGGTTCTCATGCATTTTCAAGCAGGGTTCAGTAAAAAGGGAAGAACAGCAGAGCACAGTGTACAATTTGTTTCATTTCTACAGACATCTGAAACGCTGAAAAAACCCAAATATTTAATATACATTTCATGTAAATTTCAAATTAACCTCAAAATAAAGCTGATAAGGTGGAACTGTGTGACTCACTTTACATTTGAGGAATTGAATGCCTGTTGAGTCCAACTTGTGTAGCTGTAAATTTTCACAATCGCAGCACCAAATGTGAAAGAGAAATGTAGGCCTCATAAAGCAACAGTATAAACTTAATAACTACACTAGCAATGATCAGACTTGGTGACCATAGCTAGACATGCCTGAGTTCCTATGTCAGTCAACCAACCAAAGAGCTTGAGGGACAAACCTGTTGTCGCCACAGTTATCTTGCCTCAGGCTCCAAAGGGGATAATTGAAAATGGTTAAAAAAAAAACAAACAATAAAAATGTAGGTGTTTTACATTGAAAACATGGCTAGGCAGGACTTGCAGTCAGTAAGACTACCTGTGTTTTAAGCAAATAAAAGTAAATCATTTAAATTACGTTCAACACAAATTTAAAATGTGGCTTTCTTATTTCAAGTTTTACATATTACAGGTACATCTAGAATATAGCAAGTATGAAAAAGTACAGTTGTCATTATTTTCCTTAAGGAAAAGGATTCCAACACCTAGCACATTTTAAGCAGAATTATGATTGAAACCTTTGGAAATATCTGAGTTTTTTAGAAGAATATATAGAAATATGTTTAGAAAAATATATCACCACCCCAATATTGCTGTAATGAATTTCTAAAATAATCAAAGAACTGTTTGAAATTCAATATATATTCACTAATTACCTAAGTACAATGTCTTTGGACTCTGTTGATGACTCATTTTTTCTTATTGGCCCTAGTGGCATTTATTATTTTTTTTATTTGAAAGTAGGCAGACAGGAAGTGTGGTGACAAGAGGGGGAAGACATTCAGTAAAGGAGTCCGGGGTCGGGACTCGAACCAGGGACAGCCTCCGTATATGTGTCGTGCGCTCTACCGCACCCCTTTGGTGATCCCTTTTGTTTAATCCAGCAGGAAATGTTTTAGGAAGACATGAAGATGTTCTGGTAAAGTCATTCAGAAACCACAAGAAGATTATTTCGTTGCCAAAACAACAGACGTAACCTGATGTAGCATTGTTTTAACAGTAGCTGCAGAGACTGCTCACTATTTGAGATCTGGAGGAACCCAAAATACAAAGACATTAAAACTAATATTTATCTTCTGCAAGTCACCTCATTCCCCATCATTATAGCATATTCCATGTTGTTTGTGGCCTTAATCTTAATTGCTGAGCTGACTACCTAAGATTACTGTTCAATATTCAAATTACTTGTTTGTGGATTTTCCAACAGTACAGTGCTATGTGGATCCATTCAAGAATTATCAGACGCCCATGTACTTTATTAATTTTTTTACCAATTTGCCATCAGATTTTACCGCATCTTACTAGTTGTTGCCCTCCTTGTTTGACCTTGAATGGTAAATTTGTCAGACTTTTTTCTTGAACTTGCTCACACTGTTAAATGACCATTGATGTCACTGCAATAGGAAGTCTGACTACAGCTTGTAGTGGAAAAATTATCTTATGCTTTCGGTATGAAGAAAAGATTTTATTTGAACCAACAGTTATAATAGTTGCATGCAAACGAGTTAATTAAAATGTTCTCATAACCTTGCTGAATCTGTTCTGAGATTTGTAGAGAAAGGGAGTAAAAACTGCCAGAGCAGTTTTAGACAGGAGGTGATGGCCTTGTGAAAAGAACACTCTATTGTCTCTAGCTAGGGAGTTGTTTTTGCAGAAGTTGTTTCTTATCTAGCTTTGTAATGTATAGAGGAGCACTGACGATTGCATTCACTGAACTGTGTTTTGTGCCTTTCAAATACTGTGAGCTTTTGAAATAAACACTGAAGACTAGTTGTGGGAGAATTTGATTTATTGAAGTAGTATCTCACTCTATTGATAATAGATTTCCATAACAAGCTTATTAGGAGTAATAATCTCCTCTGGAATTTAGCCGGTTGTTTGTGTGAATAAACCTGTTGCAGCTTTGTTTCCTGTTGAGACCACCTGATTATGTTTTCGGAGTAAAAACAAGTACCAGAATTAATACAAGGTCTGGTTGACCTAAATATACTAAGTTGTTTATGTTATGATGACTTAAAAACAAAAGGCCTTACTTTAGCATTCCTGCCTTTTTAAAATCTGATTCTGTAATATAAAATATATATTTGTTTTTAGGATCTTTTAACATATAAATATGAATATGTTTGTCTCTTTTGTGTTTTTATTATTTACTATGGTAACCCATTTGTTGTGTTGGGCTTGAGGAATGTTTTTGTTCAATATGTCCTCTTTCATTTGAGTGGAATACAAAAATCTCCCCGCCATAAAATTATTCAATAATTAGAATAATGGTATTTATTAATATATCTTATTTGATTCTAATTTACTGATTTTCTTTTGTTAATTGGTGAATACAAAAAGATTTCCCCTTTGCATTATTATTCAAAGCTATGCATATTCATCAATAAAAACATTTACATTTTCTATCAAATTTAAATGTCTTGAATAAAAATAAAACTTTTAATTGCGGCACAATTTTAGGTGCAACTTGCAACATGTTGAATATTGCTACGGCTATATCCAACTAACCTGCACTTCACATTTTCCTAACTCATTTTTCACAATATTTCTGTCACTCATACTAAGCTTTCTGATCTTCATCACTCAGCTCTAAATCAGTCGTAGGCAAAAAAAAAAAAAAAAAGGCTCATGGCTCCCCCTGAAAGCCCATTCAAACGGCCAAATATACGACTGCAAGACGGTTTCAATTCATGGCACCTGAAAGACCTTAGCCAACCAAATACTACAGTCAAGCAGTTCTTTCCACACATTTATATGGCATTGATGATTTTGGTTACATATATTGTACATATCTTCACTGCTAATGTAATTTTTCTAAATAACTGCTTTCATAACCATGAAGGAAATTTGAAAATGCATGTATGCCCTCAATGATATTATTTATATATGTATATATTAAATCTCAAACTCATGGCAACATGCATATCACGAAGAACTGCCTAGACTGCAATGAGTTTGGGCTAATTATTTAAGTACCACGTATTCAGGCCATCTGTCTTTAATATATTTAGTTACACTTGTTTGTTTGAAAAGTAAAGTAATAGTAAGGTGATTATGTCATTCCCAAAACAGTAGATGTTGACCAGAAGCAACTTTTTCAATGAAACCTTGTTAATGAAAATAATGAATTTTATTTTACTTTTTCCAGTGGCTTGAGAGACTACACCTTATGCTTGCAATGAAGTCAAAGCAAAAAGACATTTGATTTTTTTGTTTTTGTTTATTTAAAGTCGGTCATATCGCTATTGCAACATTCACCAATATTATCGCATGTTTACTTTATAGTGTGCAGCTCTAGTTTGTACTCATAAATAAATTCATATAGAGCACTCAACTTATTGAACCATTTGTTTCCTTGGGGAATTTTGAAATTCTCGTTAAAAATACTTTCTACATATGTTTCATGGAAGTTTCTTCAGAACAAGGAAGCACCAGACAGAAATTACCTACGGTTCTCATGACATTTGTAATGCAACCTGAACATTCCTTCACTGTTATGAGTTTCCCCTCTGATCTAAGGTCCTTGGAAGTTGAGTTAAACTGGAAAAATAACCAAAAATAGCCTGACATCCTGCCTGAACAGGTCTCTGTCACAGTGGAAGTACACTTCCACACATCTGCATTGGGCTGGATGGAGTATGTTTGTTTTTTATTCATCTTTGCTCTGGAACTTATTGACTGTCTAATGTTCTCAGATCAACATGTATCTGAATCATTATTGCCGCTCACTCACCTCATTGATTCTTTAACCTTCTTAGCCATCTACAAGCTGTGACTTCTCGGTAACAGACAATTTTCTGTGGTGATAAAAGTTAACATTTTACAAGCTGTAGTGGAGATTTAGCCACAGTCATAAATCGGATATTTCAATTGCTTCAAGTGGAACAGTTTCGGTGTTGTCAGGCTTATCCAAAAGGTTTTTTAGTAATCCTAGAGCTATTTTCTTTACTACCTGGTTCCTGCAGTAGTAATGCATGGGTGAGGGTTCAGGACCTTCCAGAAAATTACTGGTACCTTAGATTTCGGTAGATTTGAAACACTTCGTGTAAAAAGGCATCAATCAGCCAGATGTTGGACTTGGTTAACATTCTTTAATCAACTCTTATTTGATGATGGACATAAATACCAAAAAAAATTTTTTCCTCTTCATTAAATGCATTAAAAATACAAGCTTTCCACATTTTTGGTCTAGATGCACACCATCATGTCATTTGATGCACTTCTTTTTAAAATGTAATAAAAATCTGATGAGGGGCTGGTGGCAGATGCTTTGATGTAGTAATGCGGGGGGGGATCTCTTGTATTTTATTCATGTTGGATTCAAAACTATTCCCACTCTAGAAACAAAATAATGCAGCATATTTTCTTTCTTTTGTTATAGTCTTGAGGAAAAAAAAAATTTTGCTCACTTTACTTTTGACCAACTCTGTTTAAACCTGAAGGAAAATTTGGAATTTGTACTTGAAACCCTGATTGATGCATCTTCATCCAGCAAGTGTTTCTATAAATAAAATGTGAATAAGACCTTTTTTCAAATACCAGAATTCATCTTATAGGTTTCCGCCCCCGTGATGTTTAGTTTGTGTCTGAATATTATAATTGATCAAAGCTGTCGTAGTTTTTGCTCTCCCACAGTCGTCTGACTTTCTGCTTTGTACCTGTCTGCGCTGGCTTGGTGAGGCTTTATGAGAATCGAGCATTTGTAAATATTTGTCTCAAGTTAAGCAAACACAGGCGAAACTGCCAAAGTGTGTATCGTATCACCTTAGCTAATTGTATTACCTACCCAGTGATTTTTACAGTAGGTCTGAGTGCCTGTGCTGCCATTCAGCGTGATGTTGGGTGTGTGTTGAGGATGTCACCACCAGCTGTCGTGTCTCATGCTCTGCTGGACGCCCAAACTCATGCTTCCTTTTGTCTAATTTAGGCCTCGGATTGGTTTTTTTCAGCATATGTTTGTAATTAAAAATTTAAAAGAAAATTTTTTGGATGACCAAAACAACTGCAGTCCATGTCTTCTATGACGCTGTTTTACTTTTTCTTCTTAGGTTTTACCATCATTAGCTTACGTTTGAAATTTAATAGAAACAAAGTTTCATTAAAAATGTTCTTCTGTTATTCTGGTTTCTGACATGGAAAACAAGAGTTGTGTGCAAAATAGACCTATGTCATTATTTTTAAAACTCTTTGTATAGCCTGCCATTCAAATCAGTTTTTACAAACTTCCATTTTGAAAATTGTTCCTATTTTCTTAGAAAAAAAACTGTGTGAGAACAGCAGGTAGAAATGCAGGAAACCAGGTCTGTTTCATAAAAACTCCAAGATAATCTGGACCGCACCTTTCTTAATCAAGGGTAACAATGGCAACGTTAAAATTTTAACCTGACTGTGAAAAGATTAATACATTTACAAACTAATTGGTTATCAGTTGCATCAGTGTTCTTGGGGAAGAACAGTTACCAGTTTGCTGACATTTTTTGAAACTTCATTTGTAGTAAAATTCTACTCAGATGTGTTCCTTTTCATTTCCTTAAAGTCAGACTTGGTTAAAAAAATTGCCAAGTTTTAAAAATCAGGTTATTAATACTATCATTTAAAAAAAAGACCCTTTATGAGGAATATATGTTTTCAGTTTCATTATCAAAATGGCTAAGTCAATTCACCCCTTTCAAGTTAATTTCCTACCCAACATTTCTGTCTTTTTTTCTTCCATTTTTTTACCTGTTAACATACCAATATATTTAAACCATTTTGTAGCTAAGCACCTATACTGTTTTGTACATACATACTTAATCTGTTGGTAAGGAATCCATTTACCTTTTTTAGTCAAGTATTTTTATTAACTATAGAGATAAACAACAATAAAAAAGCTTGAATCTCATGTTTATTTAATTGTATATTTTCTACATACTTGTTATATACTTTAATATATATATTTATTATAAGCCCTGATTAAACAATAATGGCTCTTGACGTTTTGCTGGTAGATATTATTTATTGGAATTACACAGTCAGATTTCCATGTAGTGGTCTATGGTTAAAATATAGAAAGTTACTTTAAATTCTCAGTTGTCAAAGCGGGTAATAAATATCCTCTTGATAAATTGACTTATTGATAGACGAAGCCAGTTTGTACCCAGAAAAGTTGACCAGTAGCAAACATTCCGGCAAAGGTACAGAAAAACGAACGTGTTCAATGACCAACACCTGTCCAGAGTGTGTCTGTATGCCAGACCCTCCACCTTGAACACACCAACTCATTGGTGTAGCATTTATAGATTTTTTTTTTTTTTTTAATAGCTTGAATGATCTACTTGTATTTTTGTCAATGTTTTTGTTAGCTCACGAATTGCATGTTTTAACAGGGAAGTAGTCATTATTACAGCATGTTTATTGTGTCTGTGTCTCTTGTTATATTGTTGGTGTTAATGTGATTCATTTATTTTTGGTGAGGGCACACATTTAGCCTTCTTTTTATCTTTCTATGTGAAGATACTGTTTTGCTGCCCTGAATGCGGGTGTTCCTCTTTGCACAGCATTTGCTGTTAGGCAGAGCCGTAGCACTGAAGCGGGCGTAATAGCTGCAGGCGCTTAAATGGTCAAAGCCTCGTGCGTTCAAGTATGATCAGGCACAATTCATCTGCTGGCAGTTTGCTGGCTCATGGCTCGCCCTGCGTCAGCTTCGGTTACAGCAGTGGATACACTGCAGTAGTCACCTGTTAAGCATAGGGAGTATCTGCAGCTGAGCAGACTTCAGTACACATTCAGTCTCACAAGCAAGATTTGTTTTTTGTTAAAGAAAACCTCTGCAGTTAGCAAACTGAATAAGATGTCTCTTTGCAGCACCCTGACGTCTGAGTAAGCAGAACAGGTTGCAAATGGATCAATACAGCATCCTATTGAGTTAGAATGAATCTTTATTTTATTGCAGAGTTGATGTGCTTTCAGACCCATTTGTTCAGTGCATATATGAGTGCTTCACAAATTGCTTTCAAAAATCTTGGAGTAGTAGTCTTCTTTATGTACCCAGGACAAACTCATTGAGATTAAAACCTCTTTTCCAAGGGTGACCTGGCCAAGTTAGCAGCGTAAAACATACAGCAAAACCAAAAAACGCATAAACCAACAGTTTCACTACTCATAAAAATACCCTTGATTTATCACATAGCTTTAAACATTTGGGCAGTTACAAGAGCCAAGTAAGCTAATGTCTCTCTCCTTTTAAATTTGACTTAAGTTCACTGAAAGTTATAAGAGATGACCGTTTTAAATCCTTTTGCATGTTATTCCAGGTATCAGGAGCAGAAAATTTAAAGGTCCAGTTCCCTTCTGACTTTTGTGACCTGCATCAAGATGATGTCCTGAGAGCACAAATCATAATGGTTGAACTTCCTACACATAAATAAGAATAAATATCTATGAAGAAGCCCAAGAATGCATTCATGAATATAAAAAAAAAAAAGACACATAGTGAGAGAGTCTGCAGACAGGTAGAGATGGACATTGCTCTATAGCATACAAAGTACAGTGATGTACACAATAGCTGCAGTCAGTTTATAAAACGTATTCAATTTGTTCAAATACTGGGCTTAAGTTTTAAGGAATTACAGATCTCCATAATTCACCAGGGGGAGAAAGGTTCAAGTTATCAGGTGCTTCCTCTCTTGCTGTGAGAAACATTGTTTTGTTTCTAAAAAAGAAGTTTAGCAACTTGACAACTAGTTTATCAATATGAGGTTTAAAAGATACATTCTCATCCATCACAAAATTTGTAGCATCTGACATTTTCAATTTGAACCCCTTGAGCAGTTGACAAGCTGGGAAGAAGAGGTGGGAGCTGCTTGCCAGTTGAAAATAGCATAGCTTTTGATTTATCTGCATTTAAAATCAGGTTAAGCCTAATCAGACGGGCCTGAACAGTGTACAATGCAGACTGCAGAAAGTAGTACATCCAACAAGGAAATGCTTTTCTTAAGAGATGTTGTGACATTGTGGTGTTTCCTGGAATTTTTCTGTATTTAAGATACAGTTAATCTGCTTGTTGTTTCATATCAGTTCAAGTCTGGTGTGAAATGCTTGTTTTGGAACACAAACCTGTGGCGAAGGATTAATTAAACAAGGTTCTAAGTGCGCGTAACATGCGTGCGTAATTAAAGCTTCTGGAGAAATTTGTTGGAACTCCTAACAAATCAATGTGTCAAAGCTTGTATATTAAAATATTGTAATAAAACTTGTGGTGTCGTCCATATAAGGTTCTGTATAAGTATAAGTATAACCCTGTTCTATGAATCTATCCCTTTTAATGCCCTTTACATCCCACAGCTTAATTAGCCCAGTATTTTAAGTTAATGTTAATCACAGAACATGAGGTGATAACATTTTTAACGTGATCATCTTGACTGAAACATAGTGTTAGACTTTTTTTCCCTTTTTTTTTTTACGTATAAAAATGCAAGAGAACACACCAAGCAGATAATTAAAGTAATTAACATACCCAGAATCCCATTGTGCCTTCCCTCATCATCCTTTAATTTGGTAGCACTTCTTAATTCTCACCAAATTACATGGAGCTAGATTATCATTGCATGAAACAAGAACATCCGTCTTTCAGTTGGGATTAGAGAAGACTGTTTGTGGTTTAAATCTTTTGCTGTCAACAGCAAGCCATTTTATACAAATAATTAGGAAATTATTTGTATACTGTGGCTATGTCTAGTAGTAGTAATGATAATATTATTGATGATGATAATAATATTATTAATAATAATAAAGATAGTAATGATTTTAGAATAATCTTGCAGTAAAGGCCACAAATGACATGAGGCTAAAATGTTTAATTTCCCTTACATGCCGTCATTAAAAGTTGGCTCTTTTGGATATGTCTGTATTGCTAACAGAGGTGACAGACTAATATAGCTAAACACAGATCTAGTGCAGGTCAGCAGTGTGCAGCACAGCTTTGGAGATCGCTTCCTCCTTTTGTCGAAGTTGGATTTTTTTCCTCTATACGCAGCTTATTTTTTTCCTCTGTGCTTGTGGTTAACCTTGCCTTTGCAGCTAAACACTGTTGTTGTAAGTTGAACCTGTACAGCTTGTCCTGTAGTACAAAACAGTGTTTTGTGAGAATACGTAAACAGAAACACTAAAATGAGGAGTGTCCCAACTTAAACATAATACTTACTGCTTAGACACGATATGTGTTTGCAGCTCTTTTTAGTGGGTATGTTTTACCTTCAAATTGTAGTAACCGTATGTCGCTAAGCAATAAAATGTCACCTTTGTAAGACACTTTATCTGATGGTTTGCATGACAGTGAGCTGGAAATGTGTTTGTATTTTTCGACATGCAGTGATCAACACCTCTGAGCTCACAGCACAGGTGGCTTCTGAATAATGGAGAAGCCCCAGTGTCTGCTAAGAGGGAAACAGAAGTGAGGAAGCAAATGCAGGGGTGTGAGGAGAGTGTGAATTGCACTTGGGAAGCACTCTGAGTCTGCTGTTATTTAAAGCAGCGTGATTCCTGGGGGACAGGCGGTGAGACTAGGAGGGGAAGCAAGGGACCAGGATACCAGAAGGCAGGTGTCGTCTTAAAATGATCAAAGCTGCATTTCTCATTGGTTAATCATGCCTTTTAAATTCTTTATTGTTGGCCCTTTAAGACATGTTTCAGATGAACCTCGCACCGTATGATGCTTCAGTGCAAGGAAAGAGCACCTGGGGATAACCCAGTCCTCCTTTGCTCAGCTTGCCTCGACAGAAAGAGTTCTCTGCAGAACTGAATTATTCATGGGCTTCGGAAGAGTGCAGTGAAAATCCCCACCCCCCACACACTTGCACACAAAACCTGAAATGCCACATTCGCTCACACATACTCGATGCTTCACCATCATAACACTCAACTCCTGGAGACATACCACAGTTCATGTTCACCGTTAAATTTAGGTTTTACTGGCTGATGTGATCCTATTTTTGCTGCTTTAGGCGAGAATGAGTTCATGCTGGTTGAATAATTAACAAGGCTGCTCTGGGTTGTTTTCATTGCATTCCAACGCTATTGTCGCCCATCTTTGTCTGGGGTAGGGGTCCGGCTTTCTTCCCCGTTTGCGTTGCTGCTATGCAACGTGTTCGTTTTGGTTCATTTCGTAGGGAAATGCACAACATAAGCCAGGTGCTGGTAGAGTCCTCCTTAAGGAGAAATGCAGAGACTGTAGGAGTTATGGAGGATGCTTCAGTGTATGGGTGGTGATGAAAAAGGGAGTGGTTGATGTGAAGGGTGCAGGGAAGGGGTGTGTTGCAGAGTAGGGGGAGGAGAGACGGGAGCAGAAGATGGTTGAGAGAGTGAGCACACATGTGGAACATGCTGAAAAGATGGAAAGATCAGTGACATAACCTTTTAAGGCTGCAGCATGATGTGGACGTGACTTGCAGCATCTGTGGGTTGTGTTGCTTCAGGCCATCTAGATTTTTTAGGAGTCTTAAAAATTCAATAGAAGCTATCAAATTGTAGATTAAAGGGGGATGCTATTAAAGAACATACAAGAGGCCTTTAAATATGTGTAAATTGTTCAGGCTAAGTTTTGTTTTCTGTTTAAAGTACAAAATGTCTCCTAATGTAGATTCCTTTCCAAGCACTGGGTCAGCAGCCTATAAACTGGGTCTGGTTGTAGAACTGACAACTCTACTTGCAGTTATCCAAATGTATATTTATTTCAGTAACTCAGCAACATGTCAAGAAATTACAGCTAAACAAAACCCAAAATTTAATTTATCAGAATTTTGGAATATTTTATAGGACCAATAATAACACAATCATGAGCAAGACTACTGCACTTCACTCCACAGGGACACAAAGGGGTATTGCTAAAGACGTCTGTTCAGAGTGCTGTATCCAAATATAATGTAAATTTAAGGGGAAGGAAATGTGTTAGTAGGAAAAGGTGCATGAGCAACACCTCAGCAGAGCCACAGGAGGAGTGTCTCTATGCCACAAGGCTCTGTTACTCTAACTTATGCAAAAAGAGCTCCAACCAGGTATTGGGTGCATATACTGTACAGATATGCATATGAACTGACACAAACCTTGTTCTTATTCAGTTCCACATGCATATGGGAAGCAACATAATGCAGGACATTGCAACCATTTACTGTTTGAGCTCAGTACTGATTATTTCTTTTCTTGCTCCTTTTCTTCCCCCAGGACCGTAAGCTGTCAAAAATGGAACGTCAGCGCTTTAAAGAGGAGGCAGAGATGCTGAAAGGCCTTCAGCATCCCAACATTGTCCGTTTCTATGACTTTTGGGAATCTCCTCTCAAGGGAAAGAAGTGCATTGTTTTAGTGACAGAACTCATGACTTCAGGAACGCTAAAAACGTAAGAGTTCCTAAAGCCCTTTGGTGTTGGTGTTGATGCATAGTCAAATACACTGACTTTGTGTAGATAATATGTACTTTGTTCCCAATTTCTCTCTGCTTCTCTCAGTTACCTAAAGCGTTTCAAGGTAATGAAACCCAAAGTCCTGAGAAGCTGGTGCAGACAGATCCTGAAAGGCCTTCACTTTCTTCATACCAGGACGCCGCCAATCATCCACAGAGATCTCAAGTGTGACAACATCTTTATTACTGGACCTACAGGATCAGTGAAGATAGGGGATTTAGGACTGGCAACACTTAAAGCTGCCTCCTTTGCAAAGAGCGTCATAGGTATGAGATTTGGGTATTAGACTTAACCATGAGGCTTGAGATGTTGATGATTCAGTCAGATTATGAGGCGCTCTGTCTCTCCCTTTCTAGGTACTCCAGAGTTTATGGCCCCAGAGATGTATGAGGAGCACTATGACGAGGCAGTAGATGTGTACGCCTTTGGCATGTGCATGCTGGAGATGGCCACCTCGGAATATCCCTACTCCGAGTGTCAAAATGCTGCTCAGATTTATCGCAAAGTTACTAGTGTAAGTGCACCTGCTGTCATCAGAAAAGTGTTAACAGAACTATAACCAACTGTTTTTGATTTATATCAACTGATTGTTGAGATTATGCAGTGCATTGTGTTGCAATTCCTGGGAATTTTGTAAATAATACAGTAAAGATCATTCTGAGTCCAGTTGTCTGTAATAGGGTTTTCGGTATAATTTGATATTTTGATATAATCTTTACTAAGAAAAATCAGCTCTTCAAAGGTTTTCATTTGCATCAAAATCAATACCAAGTGAGACATTTTATCTTCACAATGGGACACAGATTCCCACTGCAGCGCTGCACATGCAGAAACTCAGCCTCTCCCCTCCCTGAACAGCGATGGCTGAAAATCAAATCGGTGAGTCGCTCCTGGACACTTAAAACTCTGAGAACATGTCAAGTATGTTTGGACAAAAACCTTTGTGACTATCTATGGCGTCATCGTTTGAAGAAATTTTGCCTTTTAGGCAGAGTAACATAAAAAACCGAATGATGCCAATAAGCCCAGATGCTAGCAATGCTAGCACTGTAACCCTGGCAAGGGCAACAAGTTAAGTAAAGCCTCTGTATCTCAAAAACAAGAGAATTAAATATGCTAAACAAGATACTGATAGCCCCATCGCAGTCTTGCTTCTGTCTGAGTTCCACCTTCAAGATGCATTTCCCACATATGGAGTTGGTGCAGTCCGAGGAGCACAACGCTCTGTTCTATTGTGGGTACGATTTAATGCGAGAAAATGTCCATCAGCAGATGGCTTCATTGGCTGCTAAAAACTAAGGCGACGGAATAAAAACCTTCTCCATTGCTCCTCTCTTCTGTAGTAAAGGAATTAGCAGCTAATGTAGCTAAAAATAAAAGGAGAAAACGTTAATATATGGTTGGCACAAAGATAAAGTAGTCGGAACCAGTAGCAACCGGCCCTGTCAAAGAGAATTGAGGTACATTCTTTCATAAACACTTGCTGTTTTCTTGTTTACTGTTTTGCAGTACAAGGAAGTGACTTTTCAATTATATTTCATCTAAATGGGTCCTGATTTGCCCTCTACCTATTGGTTTTGTCGTAATTAATGTAAGGAAAATGTTGTCATAATGTCGTTAATATTTTCTTCTCTTTATTAAAAAGAACCCTGTGAATAATAAAGGTTGCAGCGGTATTGAAAATTGTATCAAGTGTTTTACTAAGTATTGGTATCGAGTCTGAACTTTTAATATTGCGACAAGCCTACTGTGTAATAGATTATATTATTATTATTTTTATTATAGCAGTCATTTTTACCTGTTGATTTGAGCAGAAATCTGGTCAAAATGTCATAGAAACTGAAAAACCATCTGAATAGCTCTATATTTTCCAGAATGTATCTGCTGAACTCAAAGTTGTGTGATTTTTGATCAGTATGTAAAAAGTAAAAATATTTTATATGTAAAGATCTCAGAAGAGTGTTTTACATACAAAAGAAGAGTCCCCTTCCTGGTGTATTTGTGTCTTCTTTTAAAGCATAGAGCTAAGCTATGTGTGAAGGTAAGCAGCTAGCATCATTTGGGATTACTAAATTATATAATAATTTTAATTTCTTAAATTATTTCCAGATTAAATTTCAATTGTACTGTACAGCCAGAAATCCATGCTGTGTAAACTGGAATTAATAAAAGCAAGGAGCAGGTTAAGCTTATTTTCCATATGGAGTCACAGAATGTGACCATATGTCATGTTTTTATAAAAACCCCAACGGCCGCTTTTAATTCGTCTTTGTCTCCATCTCTTTGTGCGGCATGCTCTATACTGTCATTTAGTTTGCGGGGTGTCTGAAGTCATGATGGACTTCCATATTGGATGAAGGGTATTGATTTTTCTGCTCTCAAGGTCTCATGATAAGCTAAGACATGACCACTGTACATGCTGTTAATGCAGAAGGCTATTCACTCCCATCAATCACTGAGAAACACTAGAGAAGCTGTCTCTAGATACTGCTTGCTCCATAGCAAAGTGGGATATTAATTGGAGATTGATCTAGAGCGATACTGATAACATTTTATTTCCTCAATGAAGAAGTGGAATAATAACTGAAAAACTCATCTTAAAGATGGGTATACTTTTAAATTTTGTTTTAATCTGATCAGAAAGTTTGAGAGATTCTTAAAGATAAGAACTGTTGGGTTAAAACACACAGAAAGACAAACCTTCACAGCTTCTGGTTGTCTGTCTGCTTTTATCTGGATAACTTCATCTTCTGTTTTCATGTCCACCATGTTATGTGGATTTCTCTTTCCTCACAGGGTGTAAAGCCGGCAAGCTACAACAAGGTCATGGATCCAGAAATCAAGGAGATCATCGGCGAGTGTATATGCCAAAAGAAAGAGGAGCGGTAAGTGATAGGCCGAAGGTACCCCAGCATTTCATGACATTTTACTCTGCATCGGTAATATTTCTCTGAAACTGAAGATTTCAGCAGATCAGCTTTCTCTCTTCTAAGAAGTCTTAAAGTTTGCTTACGTAATGAGTTTCCTTACAAGTAGGCCAAATGAGCCTCGAATACCATGTGGTGGGCCTTTTGTTGGGGGAATTTACCCGAGTTTAGTTGGAAAACACTTGGTAATGTTTTATTGCAATTACTTTATAAACCTAAGTCCTGTATTTACTGAATTTGACTTCTGCTTAGGACTGCCTCAGTTGGTTTTAATTTATTAACCAATTTGTTTTTATTAATCAGTTATTCTAAACCTTTACTTTTCCATAAAAAAGCCATTTTATTTAGACTTTTTTTCAATCATGTTTTGAAGTTGTTGCTTACCACAAAATAGAACGTATACCAAATGCGAAAAATAGCCAGATTATTTACAATGTGAAGATATGATGAGATTAAACTGGAAATATAGGCCTCAGTCTGGTGAGGATTCAAACTCAGACAGAAGAAAAAAACAGTTTCTATCACACCTTTTACCTAAAATGTTGTAGTGGAGACTGTAACATAGATATTAATATTGTCTATTCAGTTGAATGTGGTTTAAAAGGAGTGAAGTGAAATTGATTTTGGTCTGAACATGGATCCTTCCAGGTACAGCGTTAATCAAACCTCAAACACCTATTCAGGAAAAAACATAGCAGACAATCTAACTTCATAGAGTTCAGTCAGCAGCTTTGAAACGAGATACAGTGGCTTTCTGTCTTCTGTCAGCTCCTCAGTAGCTCCTAGCCGTTGTCTCTTATTGCCTCTTTGGAACCAAATACCTCCATACTTTTGCCCACTTCAGCTTTTGAGATCTTTGAAAAACGTTTGGCTCATTTGTTGGAGAAGTAGATGCTTTATCTGGCCATTTTTGCTTTGAAGCTGTAGCTCGGATGGAGCTAACCAATGACTGGAGCCCAGTTTAGCTGATTTAAGCTGAGTGCACAGACGCATAATGCTGCTCTACACTGCAGCCACAAAGGTTCTCCACATAAACACTGCATTTTGGAGAAAGACCCTTGTAACTTGTGTTAAAAATGAAAAACACTTAGAAATATGAAAAACATTTGGCTGAAATTACTGATGTCGACTCATTAATTGTAGCTGATGCTGTTGATTATGCCATCTGGTTGTGGAAGCCCTACTATTTTCCATTGTCTTAACAAAGTCGTGCCTGTATTTTTTCCTAAATTGCTGAGTCAGATCTATTTTTTGCATTTCCAGGTATACCATTAAGGATCTGTTGAATCATGCTTTCTTTGCCGAGGACACAGGTGTGAGGGTGGAGCTCGCAGAGGAGGATGATGGGGAAAAAACCACCATAGCTCTCAAACTGTGGGTGGAGGACCATAAGAAGTTAAAAGGAAAGTACAAAGAGAGTGGAGCCATTGAGTTCACATTTGACTTGGAGAAGGAGGTCCCTGAGGTTGTGGCGCAAGAAATGGTCAGTTAATAATTTATTATAAGTACTTAAATGAGCTGTGACTTTCTTTGCTTTTGTCATTCAGGCAATGTGATTATGTTTCAAAATAACTTGCAATGCTGTTCCAGGAACAAGCTTCTTGCATTTTTATTTATTTTCACGTTATTTCATCAGATAAGATTCCCAGTGGATAGAAAGATTTAAAAAACTGAGTATTTCTCCGCGTTTGAGCCGAAACTTCCTCAAGTCTCAACAGTCTCAAGTCTAACATTTGCTTAGACCACAGCAATGGTTTTAAAAAGGTGTGTGGTATGATGACCTTTTGAGGGAACTGGATATGGAGAATATAAACATTTTCATTTTAATGACCTATGTTTGTATCTCTTCCTCCTGCCTGTTCCTTCCCTTTTTATTTATTATTTTGGTTTGTTTCCTATAATCATGCTAAAACAATAGCAGACATGTACAGTGGCAGCACTTCTACATCATATTTCTTTAGGGCTGTCCTGATTAGGACCTTTTTGTCCCTGATACTGATCAAGATAAGGCAATAATTAGATGATTTTCAGCCCGATTCTTCATTAAAGTTAACTTTTAAGAATAATTATTTTCAAAGCAAGACTATATAGGTGCTTAATAAGTCAGTTAAAAGCTCAGTAATGTCAAAATTGAGCTACACTGTGACAGATATATTTGTAACGACTGGAGTTTCTGCTGGATTAAATGCGTCCAGAGCTGTTGTCATGTTTCGCCTACATGCCTTTACTGGTTATTTGTAAAGTTACATCAGACTTGATTCATGCAGCTAGGATCTTCAGTATCAACTGTGTGTTCCTGATGTGGATGATGTCTCTATAGGCAGCAGTTTGCTGGGTGCAAGGTTAATATTAGCATGTTTGTCTCTGCCGTGATGTGACTTGTTGATTATTCCACTTGTAGCGGATTTCAGTGTGGGTCCTTGTAATCTAATGTAAAACTTAATTTAAAAAAACTTCCAGCTGTTCTTTAAGCATTGTAAAATGTAATGCCTGGTGTTTCAGCTGCACTCTGAGCAGCTCTGTCTTATATTGAGATCTGTCTAGTGATATCTCAACTATGGTTACAACAATTAGCAGACATCATCAGTGACGTTTATTAAGACGTCGCATAGAACCCCTTAAATGTTTTTTGGAGAACATCAGTGCGCCACAGGAACTTAATGTTTCTTACTGTTTCCATGTTTTGGGACACTAACAGACAAAAAAGATATTTAAGTTGTACATAGTTGTATTTTCATAATTGCTGTTGTGTTAAAATGATCAAATAAACTAGTGACAAAATAGATTGGTGGTTGGTGGCTTTGAATTTATTAGGTATCTGTTAGGTTTGTGTGTCGTGTTCACAACTTCTTATTAATGTTGGGACAGTAATATAAAGCGGTAATATATATATATATATATATATATATAATGTACAAATTAAAACCAGCTCTAATAAATGGTGGCTAAGGAGATGCCTTTTCAGTTCTCTTTGCTAATACGTAAACAACATAATACTGGTGTAGCTGATTTTGCACTTCAGTAAAGGGCTGTTTCACTGTGTTTTGGGACTGTGGACCACCCTGTTCAGCTTTAAAAGATCTGGACTGGTTAAACTGGGACTGAAATAATCTGCAACAAATAGATATTGTTTAAAACACAGTTTGTAATCAGTGAAACTTGTGTTTGTGGAAACATAAGCACTGAAATCAGATTTTAGTTTTTTAAACTATTATGTTATATATTATGTCATTGATTTAATTTACTGTGAGAATGTATGTGACAATAAATAGACCTGCAGGCTGGGTAGGGTGTAGTAAAGCATGTACAGATACTGAAAAAAGAAGGTGTGCCAACAAAAAACAGAGAATGAATTCAAATATTTGTTTGTACATGTGAAAAAATCGGTTTGTTGACTACCGAAATGATCATTAGCTGCAGCAATCAGCTAATCTGATCCAGGTGCTGTGACACTGCAGACAGCGAGCAGCAGCAAACAATACAATCTCTCTTTCATTACAAACATCAATGTAAAAGTTGAACCCGAGATTTATTAAATAAACAAAATAATGTTAATAACCTAAATTAGTGTTGCACGCTGTCTATACAAAAATTGGTTGAGCAATATGCATCGCAAGTATTTTATGCTGAATAGTAATTTAGTACAAATTGTATACTTTTTTTAAATGCACAGAAAACACCCTTTAATATTTTTAAATGTAAATTTGTTTCTAATGTCATCCTTATACAGCTGCATCTATCTATGTAAAATCCTGGTAGCTCTAATGTGAGCAATGAGCCAGACACTAACAAAGGGAATCATAACCTGCAGCTCTAACCCCTTTTAAATAGCTCTTCACTTCCTTCCTTTGCTTGTTCTTTCTGTCTGCCTCCCACTCTCCCATTTTAATTCACCCTGTCCTATCTCACGTGCTCAGTGCTAAAAATATCTTGGAATTTATTCTTTTCCAATTTTTATTTATTTTTTGTCAGGTGGAGTCTGGCTTCTTCCATGAGAGCGACGCTAAAACTGTGGGAAAGTCAATAAGAGACCGCGTGGCCCTGATAAAATGGAGAAGAGGGAGGACGGCATCTATTGTAGCTCCAGTGGATCAGGGTGACAGAGGGCAGAGGATTAACATGACATCATCTGACGGCATCTCTGGTGCAGTACCACATGTTGTACAGCCTCTTGTGGTAGAACCTGAAGACACAGATGCAGACCAGCACAGCAGGCTACACACCCTGCCAACCAGTACCACTTCCGTGACATGTAAGAGATTTCACTCTCCCTGCCCAGAAACACCACATAAATCTGTCACTTTTTTACGTAAGTGCATTTTTGTGTGTCTCAGCAGCAGACGGCACACTTGACAGTGGCATGGGGTCTACTGTGTACTCAGACTCCCACAGCAGCCAGCAAAGTGTCCTCTACCAATCCCTGCTGGAGCCTATTACTATGGCAACACAGCAGGTTTGTATCAGTTCACTCCGGTAAAACCTGTACATTCAGATTTATTGAACTATATGCAAACTTTCAGACCAACCCGTGCTCAAATGTGTCCCCTAATGTGAAGGCTGGTGCTGTATTTCCACTCTGGGACATATTTAGTCATGTGCAATACAGATGCATCAAACTAAATGAGATTATCATCTAATAATTATTTAATTTCAGTAATTCAGTTCAAAGGGAAATTTATACACATTACACATATACTTATGTATTTCAAGAATGTTTTTGTTCAGTTTGAAGATTATTGTCTACAGCTTATGAAAATCCAGAATTCTGTTTCTCACAAAAATCTGAATATTTTTTAATGTCAACTTACTGGAAGGTATGTCCATGTACTGGAGGGATGCTCAGGTTTAATAGTGGCCTTCAGCTTGTCTGCATTGTTGGGTCTGGTCTGGTTTCTCAACCTTCTTTTTTCTATGTAGCCCAGACAAGACATTTCTGACATTGTCTTTGGTTCAGAGGTGGCCTTATACTAGATAGTGGCAGTTGTAGTCCATGTCTTGGATAAGTCTGTGTGGCACCTCTTGAAGCTCTGACCCCAGCTGCTGTCCACACCCAATGACTCTCCCCCAAACTCTTTAATGGGCTTTGCTTCAAAATATTCAGTTCAATTTGCAGTTTTCCTTGTTACAGTTTTCTGCTGCAGTTTTCCTTCCACTTAACTTTCCATTTATATGCCTGGATCTAGCAGATGTGTGGACACAGTAAAGTCAGTCAGTCCGTCCTCCCCACGATTATGCAGGTCATAACATAGCTGTAAAATGTCTTTTATTAAATGTGTTTAATTTTTTATGCAGTATTAACATTTGCTGTAAATGTGAATTTTGAGTTATTTAAATCAATGTAATTAGTTGTAAGCTATAGTTATCAAAATCAACAGGAATGACCACTTTTGCATTTAATGAGTCTATACGAGTTTCACTTTTTTTATTTGATTAGATTTTTTTTGACTACCTGAAATAAAGTAACTTTCTGATAATATCTTAATTTATGGAGATGCACCTGCAAATACAAACATGACCTTTTTATAATTTTGCATTCATATCATCATACACCTTTTTTCTGATTTTATTCTGTTGATTTTTGAGTAACACATTTTGCTTTTGGGTTGTTCTTTATCAGCGCCAGAAAATCTGCCATTTTCTGACAGGCCAACCTCATTCCTCTGAAATCGGTGACGTTTGGCAGGCACCACTGAGTCCACAGCTCAGGGCTCGACTGGGAAGTGCAGAACGAAGGGGAAGTGCCCCTGTTATCGACATTCAAAGGGCAAGCCAAATAGCTCAACTCCATGCTTTCATTCAGGCCCAGAGATCAGTCAGTCCCATCCCCATTGTAAGGGAGAACATGATGGAGCTCAGCCCCAGGGAAACCCATCCTCAACCTGTCTCTGAAGTTGAGGAAAGGCTTCCCTCCCCAACCACTCTGCCAATGTTTCTTCTCTCCCCTCTTTCTTCACCTACCGAGCTCCGCCGCCTTAGTGATGCTGGTATCATATCACCAACAACCAGCGAAGGTTTGGCTGTCCCAGTGCAAAGTCCACGCCGACACTCTGACCTCAGTAGTCTTTTTAGTCTAACCTCAAATGAAAACCATCTTTCTGGACTGCATAAGAACTCAGAGTGTCAAGCCTGCCTTTCTTTGCTTCTGTCAAAGTCCCAAAGTGGGAGCCACCATTCCTCTAATGTCATATCACCAACACATCACTGTCTATCTGACATGCGCCAGCATCCTTTATCCAGCGGAAAATTACATGCCTCTGGTTACGGACAGCCAAAAGGATCATGTGATTATTCAAATTTCTCCATGCTACAGCAGTCCCTGATTAATATAATCAGTCGGAAATCAATTCCTACTGTTGTCGTGCCACCCCAAACCTTCCCACTGCAGTCCTCTGCAGCCCAGAGGCCATCCCACAGCGATGGAGAATGTACCCCAACGAGCCCTCCACAGAGCAACAGTTTGCTTCAGGATCATGAATCTCTCCAGCACTACAAGGAGAAAAATTTTTCCAGCGAACAACAGACAATCACTGCTGTGGAAGTGGTAGGTTACAGTAGCAGACAAGTAAATTAACTTCCCTGTAATGGAGCAAATGCCTGCTTTGCAGATTTCTCCCAGCCTGCACGAACTAAATCTTTCATTCTGCATGAAGCTGGACCAGTCTCCTGTCTACTCTTAGGCTTGCTGCCTTCAGCTCTGACCGTGCTACAATCATAAGCTTGCTTCTGTTGGAGGAGAATGGAGTAACTTCTAACAGACTACCCTCCTGATTAACCTTAAAAAACCCCATTTTTGCCAATGACCTAGATTTTAACATTTTTCTTTCTACTTTGCTGGAGTAATGCAGCATCTGTCTATTAGCAATAGATAGCTAGATTCTATCTCAGGGAGAAGGGATGGTTGTCTAGTTTCTATCCTCTGTTTATCCCATTTTTCCTTAGTGCCCTCATTTTACCTCACATCTGTCTGCTCTTGCTTTTTATTGTAATAGGTGTTTTAATTAACCTACTTTCGCCCTCTTTTTTTCCTTGAACTTGCAGTGCCTTGCAAAAGTTTAAGAAAGAAAACATATATATATTCTACTTCTTTGACCTCCGATGAAGGTGTTCAATTCTCCCTTTTTGTCTTTAGGCCAGTTCTACAAGTCACCAGCATCAGCCGTCTGTCCATGGCTTGCCCTTATCCAGTACAACCATGTCCGTACCACAGCAGCCCGTTCCGCCTGGACACAGCTACCCTGCAGCACTATATGCTGGTCTCCCAAGTGGTGCTACACCAATCCCAACCAGTCTAGGCTCCTTAAATATCCAGCAACAAGCAACAGTTGCAGTGAGTAATGCAGCATCGGCTGTGCCGCAACATTTAGCAAAGAGTTTTCAGGCTACAGTACAACAAAATCAGCCGGCAGCATCAGGCTCTCCAACCTTTACCCTCCAAGTCCAGCAGGTTTCTCAGAACCTTGTTTCCTCAAATCAGCAACAGATACAGTCTGCATCAAGCTATCCTGCAGTTCAGCATCAGAATACAGCAGCCATATTTGCAGCACAACAGCCAACACAAAGCTGCCCTCTTGGCAAAATTTCCTCAGCGATGGCAGCAACGACCCACTGTCAGTCTGCACACGCCACTAGCACACCTCAGCAGGCCCAAGCCTCGGGCAGTCAGCAGCCTGGCCAGTTATCTTCCACACCAGTACTTTACAATCAGATCATTTCTATTCAACAAGACCTCCGACATGCCTTGCTGCAGAATACCCAGTCAAACATAAAACACACACTAAATGCTGGACAAGTTTACAATTATAGCCAAGAATCTGTGCATACCATTAACCATCCTGCGGCACAGCCACCCACGCTTTCTTCTCAAAGACTTCAGTGTCCTACTCACCAAGTGGACACTCCAACTCTTCTGCAAAATGCAGTTCCAGAACAGAACGAGTCCCAGTCTCAACCTCATCCCAAAGGAACCCCAGTTCGACAGATTTCAGCTGGAAATCAAAGTTACTTTGCGTCAGCTGTGCCTGATTCTTCCTCTCGCAGCTATGCACATCCTGCCATCCTGCAGGCCGCGCCAGGTCAGACCCAGTACCAGCTAGCACAGTGCGTCACTGTGGAAGGAGTTAATCAGGCAGCATCTCTTCAGACCTTTCCAGTTTCCTCCCAGCAAAGCCACAGTGCACACATCAACCAGCAGGTGAGTTGTCCAGTTAGTTTGCATTAACATTGTTTAATATAATACTTCCTCTTAACATGGGTTGAAAACATTTGAGAAATTTTTGGTTTAAAAAAAAATAATTTTAATAATTTTTGTTCTTTTTTTTTAAAGAAGTGAAACAATTGATCCGATTCTATTAAGAACCTGCATTTAGTCTGATATTAAAATCAATGCCATGTATATGCAGTAGGATGAGAGACAAGTTCCATTGGTATTGCATTGTCTGCATTACTACCGTTACTGTTTGGCACTTAACTCACTCACCAATTGCTTTCTTAAGGCTGTGGTCTCTCCTATTAATTTTTTATAAACAAGTCTCAGGGAGTCTCTTGCAGCTCTATGTCATTGTAAATGGGGTAATAAAACACAGTTCATAATACAGTTTTGCAAGCTGCACACATAAATAGGCTGTGACCTCAGCGACTGACCAAACTTCACTTCAGACACCCAATGTTGATCTACAGTATGTGTGGGAATACTGAAGATTGCTCCAGATACCGATCATTACAAATCAATCAGAACCCTCATACCTTTGAGCTTGGATTGGGAAATGGGTAAAAAGTGTTTTCTGTGCCTGAAGTTCCCCCTGTCTTTGTGTGTTTCTGTTCATTAGAGTGTTTCAGCTGATCAGAGCATTTCACAGTCTGGACGAGATGAAACGAGCCATGAATTGGATCTCAGCCAATCAGTTTCCATTGCACTAAATCAGACACCTGTTCATCAGAACTCGATTCCTCAGACTGCTGTCCACCAACAGCTACAACCTCTGCAGATCTCAGCCTCTCTCCCATCATCACAAACATCCCAGGTAATCCCAGTTTCTATCAATAATAAGAATGTTTGAGATATCGTGCATCTCAAAAGTTTTTGTATGTCTGAATGTTTGTCCAGTTTTGAATTATAACTACTGGAACATGAATTATACTACTGGAACAGCAATTCCAGTAGTAACAAAAGCCCTGCCTCACCCCTCTTCATTTGAACTTTCTAGATCCTATAATTGTCTTCTTTCTTCCTGTTTCCTTCAGTTTCCTTCACAATATCCCACAGTCCAGGTGATGACAGCTGTGACTGACCCTGAGTCTGCCTACCTTCCCCCCTGCACTGCTCCTCACCCTTCATCCTCCTCTTCCATTACTCACATCTTCCTTTCTCCTGGATTTACTGTCCCTGTAACCCCCTCCATCTCTCCTCTTTCCCCTCTGCACATTGAACACAGATTAGTTTCACCCACCCCAGTGTCTCTTACTGTACCATCCCCCTCATCTGTGTTGGGTATGGTGCAACCTACCTCACCACAACACCAACCCACAGCTGCTAGATCTGAGGCTTCTCAGATGCAGTCTTCATTTATATCAGCACTAACTAGCCACCCCATGCACACAAACACTGCTCCATGCCAGAACACACACCTTCCTTCAAATGGCAGCTGTCAGCATCTGATACAGGTAATTCTGACAGGTGCAGAGAAGCAAATTTTACTGTTAGGGTGTGCACTGGAGTTTAAATGATTGCGTGCTTAGGTGGATTTTTTTCTATTTTAAGATTTTGTTTATGTTGCATTTCATGAATCTTTTGTTTTTAGAATGGCTAAAGAATAAAATGAACGTTTAATCAGATTAGGTTATACAGATGTAAAACTTCTAATAGGAATATCGAGATGAAGCACAACAGTAAAAAAAAATTTAAAATGTAATTCATTTTATGTCGAGATATTTTATTAACACATGGTACATTTTAACAATAAATGTATTTATTTTTTAACAGGTTCCTCAGCAGACTCAGGAAGGCCCCAATCCACAGCAGGTTCAGCATGCTCAGCTCATTCAGCCTGCAGTGTTCTCCTCACCTGTGCAGAAAGAGGCGGATCTGGACACAGCCACTGCGGCTAACCAACTGGACAGCACAATGTCCTGCCAGCTGCCCCCACAGAGCCAACTTCAGAGTCGGGTACAAGGCCAAATTCCTGTGCTGCAGTCTTCTGACTCACAGAAGGCATTCTCTGGGCCCGTCACTGGTTCTGCTTCCCAGCAGAAAATCCCAGGCACGGTCACTGGAGTGGCAGGTCAAGGGTCGTCAGATATTTATGTGGAGGTATGGGAGTCATGGCTTTCTGCTGCTACCAGTCCCTGTTATTTGTGCTTTCTAAAGATACTGAAATTTGACAATACTGTCCTATGTTTGAAGACGCTGTTATATGAAATCAGGAATGGGAAGCAGGTTTGTGCTTCGTTATCTCTGGTTTACCTTTGGGTTCTGTCTTCTGTAGGAGCAGGCTGCAGAAAAACGCACTGGAGGACAGAGCTGTGACAGGTACAAGCTTATTACCTCTCAGCTAAATTAAACTGAATATTACAGTTTATAATGAGGCTTTCGCTAAATCCTGCATGCCGTAGAGGGCAGAGATGAACCTCGAGGTCAGTGGGGGGGGGGGGAGTGTAAGACTATTGGTAGGTTTTTCAGTTTGGCCATTTTCTTTCCATTTTCAGATATTAGATTTACCGTTGCTGTGCATGATGTTCAAAGCTTTGGATGTTTTGTTTTTTAGTCTAACCCTACTGTAAAACTCTCCAAAATGTTATCTCTGACCTGTCTGAGAATAAGTTATACGCAGGGGGACTCCATTTACTAATTAGGTGACTTCTGAAAGCCGATAGGTTCCCTGGACTTCATTTGTTGGTATCAGAGTAGAGGGGACTCAACCCAAATGCACGCCACACTTCTTAGATTTTTGTTTGTAAAACAATTTGAAAACCTTACACATTAAGCACTACTTTGTGTTGGTCTGTCCCAAAAAATCCCAAAATACGTTGAAGGTTTTTGTTTGTAACATGAAATAATGTCAAAATGTTCCAAAGGTATAAATAGTTTTTCAAAATACTTTATTCTAGGTCTTTTTATTTCATAGCTGACTTGACATAACCTCCCCTTGCTAGTGTCCCACATTCAAGCATTTCAGCCATATTTGGGACAAGTTTCATCCTGTTCTGCTGTGGCAGATTGAAATCTTGTTCGTGCGGCTCCAGTGCTATTTTTTCTTATCGTTGTTTAGGTATTCAGAGAATTTTACTATCCTGTATCTACTGATTATTGCATGTGCCCATCTTTCTCCTGACCAGTATCAACTCTGATGTGACATCGGGAAGAGAGATGAGCGATGGAAACGAAGGGACACATGGAGGCAGAGGTGAAGGGAAACAGCGTAGACACCGCAAGTCCTCGCGCACCCGTTCCCGTCAAGAAAAATGTGGCAAACCAAAGCTCAGCATGCTCAATGTGAGTGACCTAAATATTTTATAAAAGGGCAAACGTCTTGTAGTTCATGTTGAAGATGGCAAGTTGAAATTATGTTTCGTCTTGTTGCAGGTGTGTAACACAGGGGATAAGATGGTAGAGTGCCAACTAGAAACTCATAATCATAAAATGGTAACTTTCAAGTTTGACCTGGATGGAGATGCACCAGAGGAGATTGCTACATACATGGTATGTGAGGCAGTGGGCTGCCACTTCAGTTGCTGCAAAGGTTTTTGAAGCACGCTTAGAAGCTGTCGTACCACACAGAACAGAAACTCCCAGTTGGTTTCAGCTGCAATGCAGCAAAAAAGAAATCTATTAGATGTCTCTTGCTCTTTCTCTCTTCTCCAAAGCCTTGCTCACACACTATTATCGAGCATATTAAGGGATACATTAATGTTTGATGTGTCGCTTAACATGTTACTGACACTGGGTCAGTAACGTTGATTTATTCCAAAGACGTGTGTTGAAAATTCCTGAGAGCAAAAATAAATCGCTGAGAATTTTGTTTGTTTTCGCTTTAGTCTGCTAATCCATCTTCACTGGCTCCTCACCCAGACTCTCTCTCTTTTAGGCTGTATCTGTAAAAGTTTTTTTGTTTTAAATGTTTCATTTAGGTGGAAAATGATTTTATACTGCCCCTGGAAAAAGAGATGTTCATTGACCAGCTGAAAGACATTGTAGATAAGGCTGAAGACATGCTGAGTGAGGAAACAGAGGGTGAGAGGAACTCTGACCAGGGATATAACTCCAAACAAACTGAAGGAATGAGTGCCCTGGGAACAGAGGTGAGATCTGTTTATTTATTATTTAATCATCTGATTTTAAGTCCTAAATCTGCTCACCTACAAAGAAATTAACATTCTGATTTTAATGGGTTAGACAACCAAATCTACAGGAAGGAAAATCAATTAAATGATGTACGAATATGTGATTCATGAGCAACATATTGGAACTTGTAGAGAACTACTTGGTCAGTACCTTTGAGAAGACTTTTTTGTCATGGGGTTGCTCACCAGGTTTGCACACAGTTTCTCAGGAGGGATTTTAGCACAAAACTCTTTAAAGAAATAATGCTTCCACCTCCATGCCTGACTGCGGGGAGTTTTTTGGGGGTTTCTTTGGGTAATGCTCAGGATTTCTTTTCCTCCAAACAGGGAGTTGAAGTCAAAGAACTCAATTTGAACAAAGCACTTAACTAGATCACTGATTTAGATGTTTGGTTTTATGAGATCTCTATCCGAAAAGGAGTAATGTTTTACCAGTGATCACGCTGTGGGCTGATTTTTTTTTTTTTTTCCTTTTTGTGTTTCTTATCAGCGTCCTCACCCTTTAGGGAGAATCTAACTTTGAGCTCCAGGAAGAGAGCAGTTAATGAGCATTTTTTATTTTGTTTCCCAATAATTGCACAAACGGCTGTGACCTTCCCAACAAGCTTCTCGCTGATGTCCTTGTAGCCCATTCCAGCCTGGCACAAACCTGTCTTCTCCCTCATGCTTTTTGGCAGTTTTTTGGCTTTGCCCTAAGCTGCCTTGGAAGGGGGTGGGGTTGAAATGGGAATAAACAAGCTTGGTTTATGTACATGAGTTGAGGTGAGGAGTAGCTTGTAGCTGCCGTTGTAATGCTGCGTTAGATTTGTCTTGGAAGTCGTTGCTCAGTTCTGAAAACGAAATCACACCTGAGTTGAGGGTGTTCTACATGCAAACACTATGGGAGCTGCTAATTGTCATGGTGCTGAGCTCTTCCAGGAATACAATTCGATGTGTACAACATACCACTTACTATTGTATACATTTAGGCACAAAACAAACATGTTCAGGAGTAGATTTTTATTGCACTGTGTGCCAATATTTTATTGAGATAGAAACCGCCAAAGGTGCTAAAACACTAACCGTACAACTTTCCCTGTTTCAAACGCACACTGACTCGTCGTTCTTGTTGTATATCCGACTAGGAATGCTGAGAATAAGACTTCCACACACAAACAGAACACAGCATTAATGCTACATGGGGCAAGTTTTCTATAAGTTCATCTGCTGTTGATACATGAAGCAACCTGACTGTGTTGTCATTGCAAAGCTGCCGACAGAAGCGAGAAATACCTGTTAAAATTCCAATTAAATAGATTACTATGATCTTGTTGCTCTGTTAGTGTTTGCATATGCCTTTTTAAACAGATTTCCATCCAGTTACACTGTTCTTTTATTTTTGTCTGTAAAGGCTTCAGAACCCACCACTCCACAGCTGGTCTATCAACAAAACGGTAAGTCTCCTAACATGGAGTATATATAGTTTTTGAAAAAATCAAAATTTTCAAGGATTTAAAGGAGCGAAACATTTCTGGATGTAAGAATGTGTTACTTATATTGTCTTATGTTAAACTGTTGGTAAAAGGATCGGTTTGCACCTTAAGCTCCCTCAGTGTATTTCAAAGAATTTGTGTTTTTCCATCTCTCTCCATGACAGTCCTGCACACTGGAAAGCGCTGGTTTATTATCTGCCCTGTGGATGAAACACTCATACAAGACAAAGACAGCACTTCAACACACACCTTTACAGCACAGGGTATGTTGCACACTGTTTTCTCTCCTGTCTTCAGATTTAGTAAAGGCAGTTTTTACCTTCAATAGTTTGTTACATATTTATTTTTATGCATTTTTAGTGTGGTTTTTGTAGTTCTTCCATTGGGGTTAGTTATATAAGACTGGGTCTGCAGTGTTCCAGCCAGAAAAGAAGTGCGGACTTTTACCCCAGCACACAGAGGCTGATGGAGGGAAAGCAAATGATGATGTAACGCACTGGCAGCTATAGCACATAGATCCTCTTCTTTATAGCTTGGCTGTTAGACTCACAATCTGTTCACTTTCCGATTAACTCTGCTCCTTTCCTTTCTCCAGAGTATGAAACGCCTGGCTCATTCTCAGCCGGGTCCAGCAGCACCACGGCTACTTTGGCAACCCCAGTCACATCTTTACCTTCCCAAAGCCCTACCTCCTCCATTGCACCCACCTTAGTGCAACATTCAGACCAAATTATTGGTGAATCCCAGGTCCAGCAGAGCCAGCCCATTGTTGCCAAACATACCCTCCCAACTGGGAGCATCAACCATGACAACTCCTTTCCTGTGGAAGAACCTTCACTCTCTGCTGTGTCGATAGTAGCAGATATGCCATGTTGCGCTATTGTGCCAGCCGTCTCTGTGGATGCTAATAAAGATGCCGATAAAGAAGCAAGAGCCGGTGTTTTGATCTCATCGCTAAATAATCAGCCAAATCAGACGGCCAGTCCTACTGAAGGACAACCTCCTCCGCCGGCTTGCAAACAGCCGGTGGTCCTGCAGCAACCTTATGCCATGCCTATCCAGCCTGGGACAGTGACCTCTCAGCCCCAAAGTCCTGCACATCAGAACCTGCAGTCTTCAAGTCAGCAGCAATGTGGCGGGCAAGGGGAGTCGGATGGAGAGGGGCCTCCTAGGGGGGAGTTTGTTGACCGGACCATCAAGACTTTGGATGAAAAGCTCAGAAACCTGTTATACCAGGAGCACCCCCCCTCACAGCCTTCAAGCACGACCTCTGAGCCCCAGTCCTCCAGCACAGATAGACTGAGCTCCTCTACAGTCTCAGAAGGGCACAGCACAGAGCCCCTCACAAAGAAGAAGGTGGAACCAATGGTAAAACACAGTATTTGTGTCTATGAATAAAATATCACCATGCGCTGATTAAAAATTTGTAGGCGGAAATGATTGTCCCTTTCATGCATGAATTATGACTACCTCTAGATGAAGTGTTTTAACAGACATATCCCCTTATTTGAAGAACCTGCATTTTAGACTTTGAAATATACATTTGTAACTGGTGACCATGTGTTTGATGATTTTTGTGCACATAATAGATGGCATCGTATGGTGTGAAACATTGGAAAACAATTGGAATCAAATTGGCCTAAATGTGTTATCAACAACCAAACACATAGAAGAGAGCAGGTTTTAAATAGCTATCCGCTGTAGCGACCGCTAGCATGAAGGGTTTAAAACAAGATGCCCCCACTAAAATCCCCAAAATCAATTATTCTTAGCATAGTAGAGGCATTATTGATATATAATACAATTGCTACAAACATTGTTTGGTGAAATATTGATGAAAGGGTGTTGTTGTAATACATGAAAACACAATGGTTTTTGTAATTGGCTGAAAAAATAGAGCTCAATGATTTTTTTTATTTTTTTTTCTAAATTAAAAAGGAGTACAAGTGTTTTTGGAGTCATAATACATTTTGGATGTTGTTAATTTATCAGTTTGTGACTCATTCAGGGAGTTAAAATGACAAACCATAGCTCTCTGTATTTGTAATGTTTTAAATGTGCCACTACTTGAATTTATTCAACCTCTCACACACCTACAACTTTTTCTTTCCTTCTCTGCTAGCCACAGATTCCTGAGCGGACAGATTGTGTGGGTGAGTCAAACAACTCTGCAGCGGCAGGTTGGTAGATTTGATTGTGTAATGCCACTATATTATCACATAATCGTTTAAAATGGTCTTTTGTTTACTCTTAGTTATTTTTACTTTAGCCCCCAGCAGAACAAAAGACACAAGAACAGAAGTGTCTGCAACCTCCAGTTCATACAAGCCAAAAAGCCGTTTTCAAGTAAGAATATGCTGAAAAACCAAAATCAGTCATTAGGCTAATTTAGATTGTATTGCCATTCAATATTTGTTGCCTTAATATCATGTTAGTTAACGGGGATTTTAAACTTAGATTTTGTAACAACTTGGATTTCTTGACCTTTTAGATCATCCCCACGCCACCTGATGCCATTTGCTGTCCAGATAAAGGCAAAACAAGCTGCAGCTCTGTAGCACCCTCTAGTGGTTCTGAAGGGTCCTGCAGCCAGACTCAGGTCACTGACAGGAAAGACGGCAGCCATGGGGCAGCGTACAGGACCTCTGTGACACCTCCACCTGATAATGAAAGCGCAGGATCATCCAAACCCCATCAGGGAAGTCGTTATTCTGCCCCTCCAAACTTCTGTCGTGCCACTCCCACTTCCAGCCCCGATGCCACCCCACGTCACATCCCCCGAGCCCAAACTATTGACACACCAACCAATCACCACTGTCGGCCCTCATCTCAGCTTTACTCCGACTCAGCTGATGAAGACAGCAGCAGCATGGCTTTTCCTCCATCTCAGGCTGCTCCGCCAGCTCAGACTCTGACTGAGCATAGCGGAAGTGACCTCGTTAAGAGGGCAGTCGCCTTCTTGCGGCGCTCCGGACGAAGCAAAAGTGAGCAGAGCTCTGAATCACCAAGCTGCCAGCTTGTTGCGATGAATGGCCACACTCCTTCACCTTCTGTTGGACATTTCCCCCCTACCATCAGCAGCGACAATGACTCCGAGTTCGAGGATGCAGATATGAAGAAAGAACTTCAGAAACTCAGAGAAAAGTAAAGTATCATACTTGATAATTACAATAATTACATGAAAACAAATTAAAATAATATAATTTTTGCAGAGAATTTTCTTCAGATAAAACACAGTAATGTTGCGGTCTTGGGACAGCGTAGTTTGTCTTTTCCAGAAAACAAAGCCTCTCTTGTTGGAGCTATCTGACATCAGGAGAGCCATGCCCACATGTCAGGATAACGTCATAGCTTCATGCAACTGATTTAATCTGACAATGGTGGTAAACAGATGGCTTGATTTCGTCCTACCTAAATCTAAGTCTAGGCTTTAAATAGTGATCATTGTTTCATGATATAGTTTAATTTCTGCTAGATTAAATGCAGAGATTAACATTGACTTGAAGTTTAGTTAGTCATACCAAGAACTTTAAAGGCTGATTTAAAGTTAAATTTAGCTATTTTTCTTCCATCAACAGTAAAGATTTGGTTTTCATTAATTACATTATAATTCTTATAATAATTATAAAAACTCAATTTTTGGAGAAAATTATTGTTTTAAGGATTAGGGAAGAGTAACAGTAAAGATTAGAAAGCTGATAAAAATGATTAATTTTTTCAAACATTGGTTATAATGGTATTTCTTTCTAATTCTGTATGTTTGGCAGAAATTGAGCTAGTAATGAACATTAATAAGCTTGCATATCTTACATTTATTAAAGTATGTAACTTGCTGTTGCATTTACCTTCCAGATGCAAACCTTCAGTATCATTAAATAAAAAATCACTTTCATCTGTTTACTACATGTGCATTTCAATAAATTAAAGTAACACTGAAAAATAAATGTATTAAGAATTAAAAAAAGATTCTGAATTCAGAAATGCTATGTTGAGGCCCACACGGTCATGGAGAAAACTGCTGACCGAGTCTTGATTGAGAAACTAGCTTTCCGCTGACCGTATCAAAGCATATTACATTGTGAAGCATGGCCCATCCTAGATTTAAAGGGGGAGTTTCACAAGATGGCAACTGTGACTAGAGTCAGTATTTTAAGAGCCACCAGACATATCAAGGACATGAGATGTTGTTATTGGTCTTATATGTTTACATTTCCTTAGAAACTAAATTTTAGTTTTTTTGTAGCTATATGCGATCATCTTAAAATTGGCATCTTTGGAACTAAATTACTGGAAGAAATTATCTTTTAAATTATGATGAAATGCATTGGGATGCACCTTAGCAATCTTTTGGAAAATATGTATTTTATTTCTTTGTCTTTTCATAACAGACACATGAAGGAGATCTCTGAGCTGCAGGCGTTCCAGAGGAGTGAGATTGAACGTCTGTACAAAGAGCTGGGAAAGACTGTACCCCCCAAAGTTGGCCTGCTTCATGCTGTTCCTCCAACTGGCCGAAGGCGCAAAACCAGCAAACACAAACTAAAAGCTGGAAAACTGCTCAATCCGATGGTGCAGCATCTCAGAAACAATCCTAACAGCAACAGTGTGGAGAGGAAAGGTGTGTGGGTGGAGATGTTGGATGAAAACTCTTTGGACATTTTTAGTTCGGTAGAACACATTTCAAAACACTTAAATGGGATCGATTTAAAAAAAAAAAAAAAAAGTAGAAGTGTGTGAAGTAGTGATTCAGACTGACTCATCCTTTATTTTTGTTTTGTGTTATTTTGTTCTGTGTTAGGAGAAAGTACTGCCAGTTCATCCAGCTCCCCAGCTAAAAGTTCAGTTCTATCAGATGGGTCTGCCCACTCCAGTTGCAGCTCCACCTCCAACAGTACACCTAGTAGAGTCCAAGAGCAGGTTCACACACAGCAACCCTGTTCTCTGAAAGGCTCTTTCTCCTCAGACAACATCTACGCTGGAAGACATGGTGGTGGGATGGCCAACCAACCTGGTCCTGGCCAAGGTACTCTTTATGGATTCAGGTTCATGGTAGTCTGTGTTCAGGCAAATCACAAAACTAAAATCAACTCCCAATAGAAAAATCTAAATACAATCATCTCATTGCCTTTAGACAAACTAAACAATGAAATTACCAGTTTGTGCAAACGATTTATTTCAGCCTACACAAATCCAAGCGTAACAGATTTGTCAATTTAGTTGATTCTGAGCATTCACTGCGTCTACTGCTGGTAAGAAGTATACAGACTTCCTAACCAAACACATGAAACAAGCAGACTGTTGGTACAGTACACATTTTACTATACATGTACTACGAATACCACATGTCGCAAATGTGACAGGTATTACCAGTAACAACGAGGAATCCCTAAAGAACCTCAACAGTCTAGGATCATTCAGTGTTACATGACTTGGGCAAAAATTTGCTGCAACTTACCTGGGAACTTTATCTGCAACTATTAATCAGCCATGTGCGTATTCTTGATTTATATTTAGCTCCTTCTGTACACGACGGGTGACGATTGTTTGGTTTCCTCACATGAGTTCAGGAGTTGTGTGCATAGAGCCACTTAGCTGCATCACCCACTTCCTAATTTGTCATTTCACAGTGAATCATACAACAGCAAATGGTTTATTTGCTGTTTTTGGAGAGCATTGGCTGTTTTCCTGTATTCTACCATGCTCACCATCATGTTTTGTTGTCGTAATGGACTCCTGACTAATAAACAGCGAGAAAGTGGTCTATAAATACTCCACATTATTATTTCTGTCATTTCAGTCACAGTTTAAGGCCCCCATCACACCGGATTAAAACTGCCTTATGGTCTCCAAAATCTACAAAAACATTCAATCATTGCTGGATTGTGGCAGATTTGGAAAGCATTTTTTTTTTTTTTTTTTTACTTTTGCTGCCATCCTGGCCACCCAATCACTCTACTACCAACTCTGATGTCACATCTGTGATATAAAATTTGCAAACTATCTGCTAAACTCCCTGCTTAATTGTGAGTTTTCTGCACCTCCACCACCACTTTCAGCCTTACTGTGGAGAAGGGAACACCATTAGTATTTCAGTCAGCTTTTAAACATTATGACAAGAGGAAAGCGCACAGTTGAGTGATGACATTTTCACATTAGTTTTAACTAAATACTGTGAGCATATATTTGCGAGTGCAGTCAGACAGAATACTTGTGAAATCCAAAATCTGTTTCTTTTGCTTATCACTCCCTAATCCCTATTGTCCTCCTACCTCCATTAATGGCAACAGTTAATCCCAAAATCATTATTTTCCCGGCAGATTAGGATATGAAATAATTTTTCTTTAACAACTTTATTTCTGATAGGAAATGAGACCAACGTCTCTCAAAAGAACTTTTGTTGCATTCAGATCAGCCATGGTGCCAGAACTATTACAAAAAAAGGTCCAGTGTGGGGACGATGAGGTTGTAGCCTTGGACTGTGGCGTCTGCAGCACCCAAGATCTACATGCTGCTTCACCAGAAGAACTCTCCAAAAACCCTGATGAGACCATGAACATGCTGACTGACTTTTAATGTCCTGGGATGGTCTTAATCTGGTGTGAAGGGGGACTCCACTGATTGCTCTTAAACTGAATTGTCTTGGTTGGCAGAAAGGTGTCTGTTAGTTGGAAAGCCGTTTCCTAATTGTGTTGTTTTCAGACTTAAAGCGTTAGTGATAATAGGTATAAAACATGATGAACAATACTGCTTTCTTTCTCTCTTTCTTTGTTTGTGCCATAATGCACACCCCCTTTAACTTAGACAACAAACATGTAATTCTATAATTAAATAGTTTATCCATGCACCCATTTTTAAGGTTCATATTATTAGTTGTATTTGTTTAAACAAGTGGTTATCCTTTAATTTCGGTTGTCTTTGGTTATTTGCTTTGGTTGAATGCTGTAGTTGGTTCCAAATAACCCACTCAGTGTCCTTTTCTGATGCTTTTCATGGTGGGGGTTTCTCATACCAATCTTTGTTCACTTTTTCAAAGTGTTTCTCTTGTTTCTTCTCTTCTTCTTCCCTCCTATATTCATCTTTACAGGCTGGACGGTTTACCACCAAACGTCAGAGAGAGTCACCTATAAATCTAGTAGCAAACCACGCACTAGATTCCTCAGTGGACCTGTGTCTCTGTCCATCTGTTTGTATTTGTTCTTTTCTATTCCCCTTTGCCCATTTTTTCATACACTTAATTTACCTTGCCTTTATCTTCACTGTTGTTTTTATAAAAATAAGTTCAGTAGTTATTATTTTTCCACCCTTCTTGCAGGCTTTCCCACCTGATGTGTATCGCCATTTCTTCCTTTTATTCTTATTCATGCATATTAAATCTTGCCTCCAAAACGTCAAAAGATTGTTCTGCATCAGCCCCGGGACATCAACAACATGCATACATCGTATTAATTTATGAAAATAGTTGAACCCGTCATCCTCGGTACCTCTTTTTTCTCAGATTCTTTAACTGGTGTTACTAGGTTGGTGCCTGTAAAACGGTTATATTTTCTATTAGTGATGTCCTGATCAATATTCTTTTTTCCTGACACCAAGCAGAGTCATTTGGATAAGGCATCTGCTAATAACAAGTCTCTGTCCAATAGAACAATAAAGTGATAAAAATTAATGGCAGTAGTGTACTACATTTAATCAGTATTACATTGTTTATATTAGTGTTGTGATTGTGTCTCCACTTCACTTCCTCACCAACAAGGATGCTGCAGAAATTGTTGCTTTTTATGGCCCAGGTGGAGTGTCTGCAGGACAGCCTTAAAATGCTGCTTCAACCTGAGGTTTACTGATTTAACTTTGGCTTTCATGTTCAGACATGTCACCTAAAAGTGACATAATGGTCTCTAAAGATGTGACTCAAAACTACTGTAGCTACGATCTAGAAACTAACAACTTAGACAGATTTTTAATAGAGGGTTGTTTGATGACTCCCAAGGCTAAAGTTAGCTTACCTCACTAAGTTTCATTAGATCTGTTGTTAAATTCGGCTTATAAGGTATTTTAATGCACTTCCAGCTAATTGTGTGGGGACAAACATTTATTTGTTCTCTTGGTTTAAAAAACTTTATGGTTTGCTTTGTGGACATTGTAAAGTGTAATTACTGGTGGTTGACGGCTGTCTGAGCACCGTACATAGGGAAGGTCACATGACCCTGACAGACCAGAAGCTGCAGCAACAAATACAGTCTTAACGTTTACAGTGAATTAAAAGGTAATTAACACAGGTGGCTGCATGGCTCGCAGTCGTAACTTTGGATGAGGCTTAAATAAAATCGCAGACAGACCAAGGACACAGTCCAGGACATGAGTTTAGTTAGAGTCTAATTTCAAAGTTCCTTTGTCTGGACATCTTTTATGCATTTTTGCAGTCTGGTGTAAAAATATTTAATCTAACTGCAGCATCTATTTACTGTTTCTAAACTCTAACTTTCTTACGTGTCTCACTTCTAATAGCCAGACTACAATTAACTTTAAAGTAATAATCAATTTAATTACTAAATGGATGTTTTTTTCTGTAATCTTGCTTTCATCCATAATTTAAAGAACAGCAGTTAACCATTCATAACCATTATAACTTGGCTATATTGCCTCCTTCTCTCCATACAGTTTCTTAATGCAGTGCTTTAGGCTTAGATTAAAACACAGCACACAGATACTCTGGCTTGAGAACTGCTAATCCTGTCCAAACATGGACTGCAGGTCAGATCAAATGCAAGATAGTGGGACTGTTTCTACAAGTGTGCTGGAGAACTGACCCGTTTTTGTACCCTATTAATTTCTTCTGTATGTCCATCCACTGTTGATTTTGATTGTCTAACATCCCTTAAGTAAAGGCACTTTGCCCAAGCCTGCACTCCGGTGCGTACAGATGAAATCCCTCGACAGTTCCCTAGTGTTGGCAGGGTCCTTTGCTCTCTCTGTCCCTCATGTTTGGATGGAGAAGATGTGCATGGTGCAGGCGCCACACAGGGCTCTGATGGAGACATGCTTCGCCACATGAAGGGCTGTATCATCAATATTGTTGTTTTTTTGTCACTTCTCCTGAGTTATTTGCATGTTTATTTGTGCTGACGAGTTTCAGATAATAGCACTGTGTTTTTTAGTTTTCAAAGCTTTATTTAGGTTTTGTTCTACAGGCGTTCTCACATGGACAGTGATCTTTTTTTTCTTTAATACAGTCTTCTTTTGGTAGTAAACGGTTCACTTTCTGCCTACAAACAAATAAAATAATTTGTAAATATCCTCATCAGTTTCTATGAGAGAGCTAAAATCACTTGAAATATTATTTCCACTCATCCTAAAACTCAAAAGTCATCATCCTAAAAAGGAGCACTGGCAATTTTAACTTTTGGCCGGCTAGATGTAAAAGTAGGCAGTTTTTTCATTATGATCATCAAGTTTAACAGGGACAACTGGGCTCTATCTTCCAGTTTTATTCCCAGATTTATTTTTAAAACCCCGTTTCCGCTTTCTCTCTCCCTGATTGTTTTAATAGCTGATTGTGCTTTTAAAGCAGCTTGTCCACATCCTTGTGGCGTTCAGTGTCCTGGCCTAACTTTTTCTGTCTTGTGCTGTTTTACCTTTTTATAGGGTCCACTCTGAAACGACTATGTCTAGGCAAAGAGCGCAGTAGTAGTAACTATCTTATTTACTTCCTTTCTCTGTATTTCTTATTGTCTCCACGACTTTAATTATGTTTTTATGTACAATTTTTGTCCTTGTTTTTTCTCTTGGAAATTTGGTACTGTTTGTTTAAGACATGGGCACTCTGACTACATATTGTTTCACTGACTTTTGTTTTGCATGAAAACATTCATTGATTGTGTTATTTGTCACTGCTTGCATTTCAAACATTTATTTTTTTTATGTTTGTATCCTTTGGTTGCTAGATTGGCAACTTAATGTCAATGGCTCTATATGTGTTTAGTCTGTCTGGCCTCACTAAAAGCTGGCTTAGCTGATCATGACACAAGTAAAAAGCTTTAAATTCTGCCATACCTCAGCCAACAGATTTACCTGTTATTTTTAATGTTATTTATGTTTTCTAATGTTTTTTGGTCTCTTTTCAGGGTCCTCTCTCAACGCCACCACGGCACAGACGGCCTCGAGTCAAATGCAGCCATCACTCACCGCAGCAACACAGTCGACCTCTCCTCTGCCATTCCCAAGGCTCGCTCAGGTCCAGACCAACAACAGCAACAACAAGAGAGGCACTTTTACCGAGGATCTTCACAAACTGGTTGACGACTGGACGAAGGAGACTCTAGCGGCAGCCAATCAGCCACCAACCTCCCTGAGCAGGATGAAACGGCAGACACGCCAGCGGGGCACAGACTGGAGACCTGCACAGATGGGTGCAGTTGCATGTGAGGTATTTGGGTTTGAGATGTGGAATTGGTGAGGAGGGGATTTTTTTGGGGGCTCTTATACACCAAGCCAAACATTGGCTTTTAGGAACGCTTGCAGAGTCTGTGAATGTTTGCTTCTTTTGTTTTAGTGAATAATGTGATGCACCAATTAGTTTTGTGGAACATTTTTTGATCTCTGGTGTTTAAAAGGCAACCTGTTCATTCTTAATTTTCTTTAAGAGCCATAATTAATGGCATTTAGAATATTTTTTTCTAGCCCTGCTGCCGTGAGCCTAATTAGTCATTTATGGTAAGAAAAAAGGCAACATTATTTTTTGGGTGTAATTTTGTGAGGTGTTTATGCTACCTCTGATGTCATTGTTAAACACCTTAAGCATACTGAAAATGGGCAAATTTGAGTCACCTTTCTTCAGTAAGCACTACTACAACAAAGTGTGTGTTAGGGTGACCTATTAGGGCTTGGGTCTTCGTGTTCACTGTTTACCGACTCAAACAGATCAGATTTTTGAGTTTCCAGTTGGTCGGTCACAGGTTAAATTGAAAAATGCCAGTCACCTTCTAAATTTTTCTGTGCAACTCAAGTATAGTGGAACGTTGAGTCAGTTGACCCCAGTAATTATTGCAGATTTCTAGCCAGATATAATCTATTTAATTTGTGAGATTTGTAAGCAAGGCTGGTTAAAATGACTGTCACTTTTAAATGCATGAAGCATGAAAATGGATTCAGTTTCAATCAAAATAGGATGTGTTCAAGTGTAAACACATAAGATGTTTAAACTGCTAACGTCTGAGCTAAGTCGATTAGATTTTTCTTCTTCTTTCTAGTTATTTCTTAAATATTAGGTTCAGACTCAGTTTTTGTTTGATGTTGTCCTGTTCCCCAGGTGTAAATTGTACATAACAAGCTAGTTGTCTTATAGTGGTTTGGTTTATAAGTGCCCTGAGACCCTGTAGTAATACATTAGGGAGTCTCTTACATTTTTAATTCTACTTCAGATCTGTGTAATATTTTCTAAAATACCTCCATTCTATTCCAGATGAAATGCCACGTTGTTCCCAACAACATGCGGCTACCTCTCTCATGCCCAAAGACTGCCGCTTTAGGCCCTAGTGTGCCTGCAAATCTAGCACCAAACTCTTCCACAGTGCATCCTCCTGGCTACCTTGTGCAATCGGGCTCCTATGGTGGGATGGCTCCCGCTCCACTTTGTTCGCAGCAGTGGCCCGGCATGCCTAGTCCTGTTGCGTCTGTGGTTCCTGCAGGATTGCTTGGTGCTCCAAGAGCGATTCACTACGCCACAATGTCAAACCCAGGGATCCAAGCCTACCCCTATGTCATGCACAACCCTGAGAATGGGCCCTCCCCAAAAACCACTAGGACTACCTGATCCGGTAAAATATTGTCAGTGTAATATCGGTGTGTGTCCAGGACAGACCGATTTTGCTCTGCTTTGTCTACCAGAGCCACACATGTACATAGTTGTTTCCTGTAAATAATATCCTAAAGTGTTGCTATTCTTTCTACAATGCGTGTATGTGTCGTAAATCGCGTATTTGTTTGTGTGTATATTATACGGTATGTGTTATGTCTGAATGCCTACAGCTTTTTGGTTTTGTTCTTAGCTTAACTCAGCCATACAAGACATTTTATCTGCACTCACAATAACCAATTACACTCTACAACACACTACATTGGAATCCAAATACTAGTGGCTTAAGATTCAGTGAGAGAACAGTATTTTAAACAAATGAACATTTTTGCTGGAAGGTAGTGCCTTGAACATTTATTTATGTATATATTTTCTTTAAAACAAAGCATTTCTGCATTGATTTTATTTAAAACAGTAGCTTGAGTGCATTGTTTTTCTTTTGGTTTACATACGTATGCCCTTATTGTACTGCACTAATAACACATTATATAAACTTATTTAAATAACAGAAATATGGTTGAACTCTTATTTACGTTCCACCCCATTGACAAATGGAATGCCATAGCAGAGAGATGATCTGATGCCTTCAGATACAAACAACCAATGTATGAATGAAGAGGTTGGGGGGGCAAAGGCAGAAGCCAGCGTCCAAATCCACTTAATTCAGGTCAAATGGTTCAGCTGGGTAATGCCTCTTTTTCTTTTTTCAATTGGAGAACCAACTCATTGGACAGCACAGCAGCTTCCAATGTTGCAGAGGAAAGCCAGTATCCAGAGCCATATAATACTGTACATAAGTCTTTCTACAGTAGATGCCTCTGGTAGTTTCATGAATCAGAATGTAGCCAATAATGTGAATATTTTTTCGAGGCTCAAAAGTGCAATTCAACCCCTTTCCACAAAGCTTTGATCGTGGCCTTGCCACAAGCCTTACCTTTTGATTTGTGCAAGAGGAGCAAGCTGAAAGGTTGAACAAATTTACAATTCACCAAACCGCAGTCAGAAGCTACCAGATTAAGTATCAATATTACAAACGTCATCACAGCTTAATGTCCTTTCAACTTGCCTAGCACTCAACATACGCTGTATGTAGAATATTTTGTGCAATCACCAGTTTAATCTGATGTTTTAACTTGTTTGATGTCTTAAGTTTTTTTCTTTTTTTTATACTGCTATTTATCAAGGTGATTTTACTGTACAGTTGAGCGTTTCTTTCTCGTTTGATGGTACACAGGAGATGCTCATAAAGCAGTGTTATAGCCTTGTTAAAGGTCTGCTGTGTTTTTTTGGGTTTTTTTCTTTTGATGGCGGCCTACTTAATTTTTTGTCTTCTGCATTTATTTTTAGTGATATAATGCAACATTAAACTGAAACTTGATGTCAAAGATTTGCACAACATATGGTCTCCTTGTATCCTTCTATGTAAGGAGTTCCTACACTGTATATATTTAGTGGGGTTTGATCACTGATTAGCATGGCCAATATTTCATCTTTTCACAAAACATAGAAACAGTACAAATATAAGGTTAGAAATTTGACATCTGCACAACCCCAGTCCTGCCAAAGCTGTGAATTGTAAAGTTTTTTTCTTGTAGCTTGTATTTGTACATTTCATTTTGACTCTTAAAAGTGGCACAGGGCGAGGGGGTTGCTTTGATGTATATTACTCCATCAATTCGGTTTGAATTGGACTTTTGTAGGATATTATGCAGAGTCGTCTGCTTTGGTGAAATACTTCCAATAGTAAGAGATTTCTGTTCTCTGTCACTTGTATCTTGGATGTTCTACTTTTCCTAGCTGCTAACTCGTGGAGAGCATGGGAGGAGGTAACCAATACTGGTGTATATTTCGAAGCAGTGATCAATTGGGGTAGTTGAACATGCACAGAAGAGATGGAGCATCTTGACACTTCTTCCTCTGCACATCTCTCTTTTGTCTGGAAATAACTGCCCCTCAGGATTATGCTCCAGTTGTGACTGGACTGTATTTGAACTGTGAGATTGCTTTGCCTGCTGTATGTCCCATTGCATTACCCCACCCTGTCCTGATGCACTCTTATCACAGACTGTATGTTGAGAGAGAAATAAATATTTTGTGCTTGATTAATTGTCTTGTTTATTTCCACTTTTGAACTTATTTACCATTTAGAATGAAAAAAAAAATGTCAATGACAAGCTTTTTGGGGCTACACAATATTAGGAAAACATGCTTATGATTATGTTGGCGAGTGCCACAATACAAAGACTTGAGATAAATAAGCAAACAATTAAATGATCATGTCCTGCTTGGGGTTCATGGCAAACAAATACTGAGGGAAATTGTTTAATTAATTTGCATTCAATATGTTTTTATTGGAAAATGTACTTCTGAGCAGGTGTGATTACAGCGAACACAACTTTATAATTACTGACCAGCTTTTTACATGTTTCCACTTGGATGTTTGATGAAGTCTAAGCAGTTGGAAGCTCTGTGTGCCATCACCCTAATCTTCAGCTCCCTCCACAGTTTCTCTATTGGATTCAAGTTGAGACTACAAGGAGGGGCTGCTCCAAAACATTAAGATTAATTCCAGTTTGAAGAAACCTGTTGGTAAAATTTTAAGATTACTTTAGATGTAAATCTTCCAAGGATATTATTTTGAGTTTTACTTCTCTATAAAACCTTTCCTGTTTTAGGCCAGTTGGGAGATATTTCTGATTGCTAAATGATTAAGAAATGTTTTTTTTATATTTCTTCAAATGAATGTACACTGAGCTTAACATGCTGTTACATATAGCTTTTTAATCCTCGTGTAGGTTATCCCACAACGTTTGAGATAATTGGAGGAACATCTGTGGATGTATTTTAAGGCAACCCTTCAAAACATTACTTTTGGTGACGTGGAAAAAATCCTACAGGAAAGGTGATTTGTGGACCTTAAGTCTCCCATACTTGGGTACAGTTTCTATATGCCTGAGTCATGTCAATCTGTTTAAATACAATTATATGAAAGTAGAAACAAATTGGGAATTCCCGGCCATCTTCCTTTTACAGTAAGAGGCAGGTTCTGGGTCCCAGACATGAATGTGTCTTGGAGTCTTTCCGGGTACTCCTGCTTCGTCTCAGTCCAAAAACATGACTATCAGGTTACTTGACCTCTCTAAATAAACCTTGCTAACAGCAGAAAGTGTGAGTGCATGGTTGTTAGGTACCAGCTCCCCGTGACCATTTGAAGAAAAGCGGATATATGAAATGGTTGGATAGATTACATATAAATTAGTTATAAAGCAGCTGTAGGACAACAGAGTTAATTTTTTGGAGCGGCCATCACAGGCCCTGATTTATGTCCCATATAAACTTAGTGGACAGAGCTGAAAATCTGACTCAATTACAAAAGTTCTGTCAGGAAGAATGGACAAATAATTATTGAGAGAAGTAAAACAGATAAAATACATAACATTACATAAAACATTGACGGTCAGTTTGCTTTAACGTTGAACAGAGAAAATAATGTGTCTTTACTTCAGCAAATATCTGGTTTCAACGGTAGAATCTTTAAGCAGCAAAGCTGGAAAGTAGCTCTTCTTGTTTTCTGCGCCAACCTCTTCTGATTCTATCAACCAATCACCAAACGCGTTTTAACCCCAACGACCAATAACAGAAGAAAGCCCCGCCCATTGCGTCCCTATGGCTCGTCCAATGTAAAAGCGCTCTGGTTTGCGTAGTGAATAATATGTCAACCAGCGTTACAGCTATAGTTGTCTCCCCCTTTTGTTCATCCGAGTTCCTCCATTATTGCACAAATAATGAAACTATCTGGATGTTATAATGTTTCATGAAACATTTCCATGCATTCACGCCTTCTGCGCTGTCATCTGGGATTAATCTAATGAATTAAAATCGACCTGCAACCCTCCTGAGCTGCTGCGAGGTGTCCGAAGCACGCAGTATTTCCTGAAGAACGTGGAGTAGTAAGTGTTTAAAATAAAGCATTAGTCTGGATGTGTTGTGTTAACGTTAAATGGTTACTTTCGGTCATATTTTCATGGTCAGGAACTTACTGAAGTTGTGATCCCGGGCTAATTATTATAATCCATCATAACCCACTGTGTCCTGAAAACACAGGGACGCGGGTATGTCCCTTATTATGCAAAACAAGCACGCCAACCTTTTTCCACACCACAATACCAAGGCATATCAAGGCAGAAATACAATATGCACATGAATGTAGTGGTGATCGTCGGTTAGATTGATCATTGGACCTAACCACGCTTACTGTTGCAGTTTGCTAACTTCATAAAATCGGACGTTTGGTGTTATGTTGCTAAGTATCTGGATTCCACCGGGCGAGGTCATTATGGAGGGAAACACTGGGTCCAAATGTTTACAATCAGGCTAGTTCAGACGCTGTTCTGGGATTTAATTCTTACTATTTCTTAACGAAACGCCCTGTAACGGCTGTGTAACGGCTACCTTTGTTTAGCTAACGTTTATTTGGCGATCTTTGCTAACGCACGAGCGTTAAACGTAACATAATGGAATAGGAGCAACAATTCAAACGGATTTTTAAGGTTTGGTTCGTTTGTTTCTAACGGCTGTGAGGTATTTGTTGCTCTGTTCATCGAAGAATTGGTAAATGTTGATGTTTGCTAACTGTTGTTAGCAGGTTGGCTAAAGCGCCCTGCTACTGTAGTTCATTGTTGGGAGAGAAGCAACAGCAGAATGCTAATGTTAGCTGAGTTAGCATGCGTTGAGGTGGTTGTGTAGACAAGTTAATGTATTTTTCACTGAATACCGTTTGAAGTTGACTTTTATAAAGTTTTTCCTAGCCACAACGTTAACCAATGTCCTAATTTAAAATCGAATGTGTCCCTGTTTGTTTTTATTGCTTGAAAGTGTTATTTGTTGACCTGCATGGCACCTGTCACTGGGTAACTGAACATAACAGTTTGTTATGTGGGAGGGTTTTTTAGAGAGGGCATCTCATACTGATGTGGCAGTAGTACAGTTTGGTGTTCAGATATTTTATATATAGTACGCTAAAAATAACAGAGTAACAAACTAGGAAAGCCACTCTTTCTACCATTACTATAAATCGTATATGTTTCCATGCTGACAGCAGCCTATTCTAACTGTCAGTGGGTCATGGATCAGATCATCTTTGCATCACAGGCCGTTAATTCTGACAATCCGTTTTAATTTTGTTTCGGTCATAGTCTTTTGACTGAAATGTGATTTGAGAGAAGACTCAGTGCAGTCATTTGTAGTGGTTTCGGTTTGAGTCAACTAAATTTTACTAAACCTTAATTGACAAAGTTTACTGTAAATGTAGTTGACTAAATGTGTAGTCATAGAGGAATGCAGTTTTTAGGGCCTCTTACATCTTTAAAGAAAAATAATTTATTTACACCTATTCATCCCAGGATGCAACTGAATTAATTTATATTTTTCCAAAACACAAACACAGGCATTCGAATATTAAGTCTTTTAAAGCTACTTTTGCATCTTGTCCCGCCTCTCTACCTGACTGAAATTAGATCTGATTGGAATTGCACCTCCCTGCTATATTTTCATTATATTACTAATAGTTGATTAGAAGGTTAGTTGTTTTTGTCATGTAAAAATATATATTTTTGTTTGGTTAGGGAAAATTACATCGTTTTTGTCAACAGAATTTACACTGAGACGCAATGATTCACGCACAACAAAGATCATTTTAACATCCTTATTTAAACATACTAAATAGTCATCATATACCACGATAATGGAAAAGATGGAGGAGAGTAAGGAACACATTGTGTTGGTCAGTTGCAATTAATATAACCATGACAGTATTCATTATATTATAACAGCATAATTTCCGTTTGTGCTTTATTTCTGCAGATGTAAAGCTGAACTCCGTTTGTCCCTGAAGCGGTTGTTGATGCCATGGGGCTAGATTTTGATGTGAAGACATACTGTCACAATCTTCGGGCCACAAAGCCGCCGTATGAGTGTCCTGTGGAGACTTGTCGTAAGGTCTACAAGAGTTACAGCGGCATAGAGTATCACCTCTACCACTATGACCATGACAACCCGACTCCTGCTCCAGCTGTGCCCCAGAAAAAGAGGAAGGGCCGCCCTCCTCGTGCCTCGCTGACTGCCTCGGGGGACACGGACGACGGCGGAGGCAACGGAGGTGGGGGACCAGGTTCTGAAGCAATCCCACCTGGGAGCCCCAACCAGTCGGAGCATTCTCACTCTCCAGGGAGGGAGACCATGACCTATGCCCAGGCACAGCGCATGGTGGAGCTTGAGATTCAGGGACGCATTCACCGCATCAGTATCTTTGAGAACATTGATGTGGTGTCAGAGGAAGACAGCGACGCCGAGGACGCACCGCCATCTGGAACAGGCAGTTTTGGGGGAGGAGTTTGTAATGGTAGTGACAGTGGAGCCGGAGGCAGCGAAGTTGGAGGAGGCGGTAAGGACCGCTCTGATATCCCATCCTCTAACGGCGGTAAAGCCACGCCAAAGACTGGGAAGCACAAAAGTAAAGATAAGAAGAAAGATGGTTTATCTCATCATCAGAACCCGCAGTCTGGTCTTGCTGTCAAGCTTCCAGAAGCAGTGTTTAGAGAACTGGAACAAGAGAGGCCCGATGCCCCTCCTCGGACTTTATCCTACTACAGGTTTGCAACTAGGATTTAATTTGATTCATTAATATTTAGATAGCTCCATGAATCTGGAGTGGGCACAATTATTTGATTCAATCACCAACTTTTGGACTTAATGTTTTTTATTCTGTATTAAATTAAATTAAACTGAAGACTTTACATCTTTCATCAAATTCAGATGTTTACATACATTTCTTTAGTATTTGGTAGAATTAGTTATTGGATAATTAGAGTTAATGGTTTTTTTGGGAGGCTCATTTGTGCCCAAGTGGATATCTTGAGGTGCGGCTTCAATTTTTCTACAATATGCTTTTCCCTCAATGGCGGCATCTATTTTATGAAGTACAGTAGTCCCGACTGCTGCAAAACACCCCCCAACATGATGCTGCCACCACCACCCTTTACATTTGGGATGCTGTGGGCTTGCAAGCATCGTTCTTATTTTTTTTTCCCAAATGTAATCATGTCATTTAGATGCTTTAAACTTTTCAGTGATTAATTTTTATGTATGCCCACATTTTCTCCTAATTATGGGGTTCAGGTACATTGAGAAGTCTGTGGAAGAGTTGGATGAAGAGGTGGAGTATGACATGGACGAGGAAGACTACATCTGGCTCGGCATCATGAACGACAAACGGCGGCGTGACGGTGTGACACCAATCCCTCAGGAGGTCTTTGAATACCTCATGGACCGCTTAGAAAAGGAGTCATACTTTGAGAGCCACAACAAGGTACCTGAACACATATTATGAAAATAAACCAAACATCCAACTGGAAGATGCTAACTTTGTCTCATTCTGTTGCTCGTGTCTCAGGCAGACCCCAGCACGTTGATCGATGAGGATGCTGTCTGCTGCATCTGTAATGACGGCGAGTGTCAGAATAGCAACGTAATCCTTTTTTGTGATATGTGCAACCTGGCAGTACACCAAGAGTGCTACGGTGTTCCCTACATCCCAGAGGGTCAGTGGTTGTGTCGGCGCTGCCTGCAGTCGCCAAGTAGAGCTGTGGACTGTGCTCTGTGTCCTAACAAGGGAGGTGCTTTCAAACAGACGGATGATGGACGCTGGGCTCATGTAGTCTGCGCCCTTTGGATCCCAGAGGTAAAGCGATTTTTGCATGTCAAGTGCAAAGGATTTGATTGACCGTTTTCTCATGTTATCCCAAATAAGGACATATTTGCTCCAATTTTCCAGGTCTGCTTTGCAAACACAGTCTTCCTGGAGCCGATTGATAGTATTGAGCACATCCCTCCTGCACGCTGGAAGCTCACCTGCTACATCTGCAAACAGCGTGGCTCGGGCGCCTGCATTCAGTGTCACAAAGCCAACTGTTACACGGCCTTCCACGTCACCTGTGCCCAGCAAGCGGGCCTTTACATGAAGATGGAGCCGGTCAGAGAAACGGGGGCTAATGGCACCTCGTTCAGCGTCCGTAAGACCGCGTACTGCGACATCCACACCCCGCCGGGGTCGGCCAGACCTCTCGCTGGAGTGGGTGGGGCCAGCATGGGGTCGTCTAACAGCGAAGGAGAGCTGGAGGAAGACGATGAGCCCATTCTCGGCCAGGACGAGGACTCGAAGGGCTGGAGCTCCGAGCGAGCCAAGAGGGCAAAGGCCAAATCCAGGCTGAAGATGAAAAGAGCGAGGAAGATCTTGGCAGAGAGAAGAGCTGCCGCACCCGTGGTGTCCGTGCCCTGCATACCTCCCCACAGGTAGGCATGCAGTACTCCAGTACAGTTGTAAAAGATGTGATTGATTCCCTGCCCAGACAAAAATGTATGCCACTGTACAAAGTGTCTTCCAAAAGCATTTTGTACATTTTGTCACATTACAACCACAAATTCTGACTTATTTTATTGGGATTTCATGAGCTCAACACAAAGTAGTGCATAATTGTGAAGTGGATGTAAAACAATACATGGTTTTTAACACTCTTACAACCAAAGCCTGAGAAGTGTAGCACGCATTTGTATTCAGCCCCATTTACTCTGATGGCCCTACAAAAACACCCAGTACAAACAACTGCTTTCAGAAGTCATGCTATGAGCCTGTAGAGTCTACCTGCAAATGTCATTTAATCTCAATATAAGAGCTGCTGTTCTGTGAAGGCCTCAGCGGGTTGTTGCAGAATATTTGTGGGTAAACAGCATCATGTGGATCAAAGAACAAAAGAGACAAGTCAGAGGTAACGATGGAAGGAATTTTAGAGTAGATTTAGGGTATAAAAGATAATTCAACCTTTAAACAGGACCACTGACAAGCTGGGCAGGAAGAGGAGCCAAGAGACCCACCATAACTCTGGAGGAGCTTCAGAGATCCACACCTGATGTGTGAGAATCTGTCAACTGTTAGTTCCTCGCTACACCGATCTGGCCTTTATGATAGCATGGCAAGAAAAGAGACACCGTTATAAGAAAGACAAGGAACCTAAACATACAGACTGAGTTGGAAAGGATTGGTTTAGATCAAAGCATATTCATGGGTTAGTCAAAGCCCAGACCAACATCCAACAGAGAATGTTTGGCAAGACTTTATTAATGTTCACAGACACTGATCGAATTGAGTTTAAGCTATTTTGCATGGTAAATGGTTAATAGCCTGCACTTGTACAGCGCTTTATCTAGTCCCCAGAGACCCCAAAGCGCTTGACACTACAATCAGCCATCCACCCATTCACACACTGACAGTGGTAAGCTACAATGTAGTCACAGCTGCCCTGGGGTACACTGACAGAAGCAAGGCTGCCATACATTGAGGCACCAGGCGCTTTGACCACCATCAGCAGGCAAGGAGGGTGAAGTGTCTTGCCCAAGTACAGAACGCCTGAGATGGACAGAGCAGGGGTTCAAACTGTCACAGTCGCCCCTGCATAGAAGAATGGGCAGAAAATCAGCTGGTAGACATTCCCCAGAAAAGCAGCATCTGCAATACCAGGCAGTTCTACAAACCATTAACTCAGGGGGCAGAGTGCAAATGCTGAACGTTTTTATTTTTATATAAAAATAAAAATCATCTATCCTTTTCCTTCCACCTTGCAACCAAGCACTGCTCTGTATTGGTTTAGAACATAAAATCCCAGTAAAAGGCATTCATTCTTGTGGCGATAAGTTCCTCTACATGACCCTGTATATCTCCAGGGATTACAAAACTTTAAATTAGGGTTTGCTTCTCTCCAGACTCAGCAAAATCACAAGTAACCTGACGGTACCCAGGAAAAGCCAGTTCATGCAACGACTCCACAGCTACTGGACACTGAAGAGGCAAAGCCGCAACGGTGTTCCTCTTCTGCGACGGCTTCAGACCCACCTGCCATCTCAGCGCCATGTTGAGCCGCTTCCACCTCAGCCCTCAACACAGCTTCCTCCTGTAAACCTTCCCCCTTGTTGCCGTCTGTTTTGCCACTTGGCAAAATGTGCAGCAGATTTTTTTTGTTTTTTTTCCATGTTAAAGATTTTCTTTCACATTTGTGTTTCAGAGGGACAGCGAGGAGAAACACACTGCCCTAAAGGAGCAGCTAAAGGCATGGCAGAGACTGAGACACGACCTGGAGAGAGCCAGGCTGCTGGTGGAGCTCATCCGCAAGAGGGAGAAACTCAAGAGGGAGACGGTGAGACACAGAACGGATATTTGTACATTGTTATGATAACAAAACAGTGTAAGCACAAATGTCCGTTGATTTGTGCAGCTGACAGGTGTGCAAATGTGTGTGTTTAGATTAAAGTGCAGCAGAGGGTGCTGGAGATGCAGCTGACTCCCTTCCTGGTGCTTCTCAGGAGTACATTGGAGCAGTTACAGGAAAGAGACACAAACAACTTTTTCACTGAGCCTGTTCCTCTTGAAGAGGTAAATGGGCTGATATAAAAGCTCACGTGAAATGTTTCCCCTTTTTATTTTTCAGAGTAACAGTTTTGCACATATAAAGTTAGATTTGGTGCTTCATCGATTTTGGGTTAATGTTGCGAGCTCAGAAGTTAGAACTGTATACCTAAATGCTGTTGAAGGAGATTTAAAAAAAAATCAGTTGCAGAACATTTTCATCCGAATGTTTCTGATGAGGCCTCAGGCTGAGCATTCCCCTCTGTCCCACAGGTGCCAGACTATCTGGAGCACATTGACACTCCTATGGACTTCCAGACAATGTGGAACCTGCTGGAATCCCATCGCTACCTCACTTTCGAGGCCTTCGAGGCTGACTTTGGCCTCATTGTCAACAACTGCCTCAAGTACAACGCCAAGGACACTGTGTTCTACCGCGCCGCCCTGCGGCTCAGGGAGATGGGCGCTGTCGTCCTCAGAGCGGCCAGGCGCCAGGCTGAACGGATCGGCTTTGATTATGAGACAGGCATGCATCTTCATCGTGAATCGAGCCCAGACAGCCAACATGAGCCTGAGAGAGAAAGAGAGCGGGAAAGGGATCAGGACAGGGACAGGGAGAGGCCTTTGTCCTCTAATGAAGATGGTAGGTGCTCCTCTTTGGTTGGCTTATTGGTTTCGAAGAAGAGGCTAAACGCTAAATATTTAAAAAAGATGTGCCTTCTTATAGATCTTTTATTGTCACTTAAACATTCTCGCCCTCGTTAAAATATTACCAAGTGGTCATTTTATTTGTTAAATTTGGGTAATGTAGTGAGACAGTTTCATTCAGTACGTTTTTGCTTGTCATGAAATTGCAGAGTATCAGGCCAAAGAGTTACAGTTCATATGAAAATATTGTTCTGATCGCATAGAAAAATGACCAGCAGATGGCGCCTGATTCGTTGCTATGAAACGTTTTACTGGTTCAAAAACCTTTTGAATGAGACTTGACTGTCACTGTTTAAAGGGTTACAGACATTGCTCATGTTCTCCGGATAAATACCCTCAATAAAACTTTATTGTTTAAATCTCTGTTAATAAGATTATAAGTTTTTACAACTAAAATTGGCTCCCAGACCCAATCAAACTTCGGTGGGTTTTTTGGAGGACATTGTGTGACAGACAGACACAAACACAAAGTCGTCAAGTGGAAGTAGAAGGATTTTTTACATTTCTTTTTGTAAACTACCTCAACTTCTGTCAGATTGCGAGCATCTGATGAGCAGTTTTCATCTCTTGCTACAGATTCTCTTCTGGATTTAGTTCTAGACTTTGACTAGGCCATTTTAACACATATGCTTTGACCTAAACTGTTCCATTGTATCTCTGTATATCTATGTGGCCGTCCTGCTGAAAGGGAATCTCCACCTTAGTCTCAAGTCTTTTGCAGCCTCAGGTGTGAATTTCTGCAGCTCCCCCAGAGATACCAAAGGCCTCTTGCCTGTTTCTCTGATAAATGTACTTCTTGCCTGGCCTGCCAGTTTATGTGGACAACCATGTCTTGATATGTTTGCTGTTGTTCCATACTCTTTCCATTTTCATATGATTGATCAGTGCTCTCAGAGACCTTCACAGAGCAGCTGTATTTATACTGAGAATAAATTGCATTCAAATGGACTGTATTAATAAAATAGGCGACTTCTGAGGGCACTTGGTTGCACTGGATTTTATTTAGGTATCAGAGGAAAAGGGTCTTGGTATAAATATGCATTTTTTCTATTTTAATTTGCAAAATAGGATCTTGAAATGTCCTTCACAATAATGCAGTACTTTGTGTGGGTCTATCACATAAAATACCCATAATATACATTGAAGTTTGTGGGCTTAAGGTAAAAAAATGGATGAGGTAGGGATACCTTTATAAAGGCACTGCACGTAGACCATTGGTTGCCTTCCTATTATAAAATTAATACCTGTTTAGTAAACAACCAAAGACACTGCAAACTTAGAAACAATTTCCGTGACACCTCTATTTATTTGCTGCTAAATCTGAGAGTTTTCATCTTCACTGGATGAGTGAACTTTTAAGTGTTGCTCTTCCTGCCTCTCACAGACCTGTTCCTGCCAGAAAACAGGCGACGGCTGCCGCTGGACGAGCAGCTGCATTACCTGCAGGCGCGCCTTGATGAGGTCAGCTCAGGCAAGCACAGCATTGGCCAGTCTCGCAGGGCCAAAGCCCTGAAAAAGGAGATCAGTGTGATCAGGAGGAAGCTGGCACACCAGCGGGAGGTAGGCTCCATCATGGGAGGTCGCGAGTCAGTGGGAGATCGGAGTTCTTCTCTCCCGCATCACTCCTCATCTGCGGGTCACCATGATGAGGGGGGAGAGAGCAGTAGCCAGGAGATAGGAGGAAAGGGTGGGTCTAGAAGAATTTCTTGATATTAATAATGTCTAATATGATTCCAGTGACAAAATGTTTATTTTAATCTCATTAAGATTTGAGTGTGTTCTTATGTTTTCCAGCTCCTGAGGTTGGCCGGCGGACATCTGTGCTTTTCTCCAAGAAGAATCCGAAAATGGCTGGACCGCCCAAAAGGCCAGGACGCCCGCCGAAGAACCGAGACGTGGGCTACAGTGGGGCAGGGGTGAGCCAAAGCCCCATCGGCCCCCCACAGCTCCCCCCGCTGTCAACAGGCAGGCAGAGGAAGAGGCCCCGCAGCCCCCGCAGCACCTCCAGCTCTGACAGCGACAGTGAAAATGACGACCTGCTTCCAGGTGCAGCAAACAGTGGTTATTACTGGACCTTTAATAATGTGGTAATTCCCCTATCACACAGTGATTCACCTCTTCCGTCGGTTACTCTCAGGTTTACCGAGCAATGGGTTTAATACAGGAAACCAACCTGTAACGGAAAGCTTCCGTGTGTACAGAAATGAGCCTCGTCTGCCTCGCTCCAGCTCAGACTCCGAGTCCACAACCAGCAGCAGCAGCAGTGCAGCTTCTGACAGGACCAGGTGATTGATGCATGCGTGCCTCTGATCTGAAATACCTGTGATCCCATATGTTGCTGTTAGATGGTTCATCTAACAGCAACATGGAAGGTGAAAGTTCTTGCCTACAGAAAGAAAACCGCAGAATATACAGCTTTCTCTGCTGAGGTCTCTGTTTTAGTTTCACTGAAGAACGGCTCTGTGAGGTTTAGTTTCAAGTTTTGATGAGCATGCTTTTTATTTCCTCCCCCAGCACAACGCCCTCTAAACAGGGCAGAGGAAAAGCGTCATTCTCTCGTTCCACCTTCCACGAGGACAGCAGCGAGGAAACCTCGGGCACAGAAAATGATTCCTACTCAGTTGGAGGATCACGGGGTGTTTCGCACTGTAAGCACATTCTCACACACTGTGAAACCCTGCAAAACACACATGGAAATGCTAAACCCTAATACCCTCAATACTCTTATATTTTCAAGCGTCAAATTATTGTAAGACTTGATAGAGACATTTATCTTGAGTCTAGATCAAACTTCCATTTTAATCTTCCTGAACCCAAACTAGTATTTTGCTCAGAGTTTACCTCTTCACCACCACCAGAGTACTTTCACACAACTGCAAAGAAAACAATTCAAACCATATACAGGTTTGTTAGAAAACATTAGAGAACAAACAGCATCATAGAGACCAAGGAACACATCAGACAGGTCAGGTACAAAGTTATCCAGAAACTTAAAGCAGTGTTGCTTTATAAAAATAATGTCCCACGCTTTGAATGTCCCACAGCACTGTTCTAACCATCATCTGCACATTGAAAGAGTATGATAGAATTGCAGCCGTACCAAGAGGTGGCTGTCCACCTAAACTGGTACTTCAGGTGGGGAGAGCGTTATTCAGACAAGCTTCCAGAATGTCCATTGTAACTCTGGAGGAGAACTCCACAAATCTGGCTTTTATGGTAGTGGCAATAATAAAGCCATTGCTGAAGACAGCCATAAGAATTCAGACTGCCACAAGTGGTGTAGGCGCAAATCCAGTAAGGTGCCAGTTTCACCCCGAAGACACAATTGCCGCTATGAAACATAGTGGTGCCAGCATCATGCTGTGGGGATGCTTTTCTATAAAAGGGACTTTAAAGCTGATCAGAGTTGACCGGAGGAAGGCTGGAGCTGAATGAAGGACAGTCCTGGAAGAAAACCTGTTGTAGATTGCAAATGATTTGAGACTAGGGCAGAGGTTCATCTTCCAGCAGGTCAATGATCTTTATCATTCAGCCAGACACAGTGGAATGGTTTAGATCTAAGCCTGTTCATGGGTCAGAATGGCCCAGTCAAAGTCCAAGTCAAATCAAATTTTGGATGTGTGGCAAGACTGTTCACGGATGGCCTCTGTTCAGTCTGACTGAGACTGAGCTATTTTGCAAAGAATGAGTAAAACTGTAATTATATAGATGGTAGAGATGAACCCCAAAAGCATTTGCAACTCAGCAAAAGGTGAGACAGAATCAGGATTTTTGAACACAAATGCATGCCACACTTTTCAGATAGTCATTTGTGAAGAAGATGTTAAAAACCACGTATCATTTTCCTACTGCTATCAAATGAGATTCATAGTTCAAGGGGTATAAAGACTTTTAACAGGCAAATGACCACATTAACATCATTGTTTTTTGTCATCTCATCAAACAACTTCTTAATCCTCGTAGCTGCTGCTCCTTTCATAAGAGGCTTATTATAGCCAGAAGGTGACTCACTACTTTCAAGCAAGAGACCTGTGTTGTAATAAACCTTTAAGGCAATAACATATGTGCTCATTGTGTAGACAAAAAAGAAAGATAGCATAACACCGGCTCTTGTTGCTGCTGTCAGTGGTGCGTAGCCGGGACCGGTCAGGATGCTGGATGACGTCTGATGACTACTCCTCTCTGGAAGCTCTGGATCTGGTCTGGGCTAAGTGCAGAGGTTATCCATCATATCCTGCACTGGTGAGATAGAAAAGATGTCTTAACTCTGAGGACTGCATTAAAACAACATGATTTACCCCGTCTATACTGAATGCATGTCTAATTGCCTTCACACCACTGTTTGCCTGCAGATCATTGACCCAAAGATGCCCAGGGAAGGGGTGTTCCACCGGGGAGTCCCAATCCCTGTACCTCCTTTAGACGTGCTGAAACTTGGGGAGCAAATGACCCAAGAAGCCAGAGAGCACCTGTTCCTCGTCCTCTTCTTTGACAACAAAAGAACTTGGTCAGTGCTCTGAATCTTTTTTTGCTAAACATTTTTCAGAGTAATCTCTCTCAACCGATTAAAACCTAATGCACGACCGTTGTGTTCAAATAATGGCAGTGTGTTTAAAAACATCAGTAAAGCTCAAAATCCTTAGAAAAGTTACTTCCGTGCTTTGGGAGCACTGCACATTATATTCTAAATCAAACCATGAAGGAAACTATTAATCTTTTAATTGCTTCACAGAAAATAATGAAAAATGAACATTAGATGTTCAATAAAAAGTGTCTGCATTGTTCTATACAAACTCGAAATGTACTGTATAAACTGAAATATCTTTAGGATTTATCATTCCTGTAAATCCTTAACCAATATTTAGTTGTATTACCAGTGTTTCTGAGCACATCTGTGTTGCATGGAGTTGACCATCTTCTGGCACCTGTGAGCAGGTATTCCAGCCCCGGATGATGTGACAACGTTCTACACTTCATGTGCATTTCTTCATTCTGAATCAGGAAACAACATTCCTGATGTCACCCCACAAGTTTTCAATCAGATTAGGGTCCGGGGATCTGACTGGACACTCCCTTTCTTTGATTTTGTAGGTCTGGAACCAAGATGCTGCTCTCTTACTGATGTGTTTGGGGTCGTTGTCTTGTTGAAACACCCATTTCAAGGGCATTTCCTCTTCAGCATGAAGCAACATGACCTGTTCATGTATTTTGATAAATGCTACCCAATCCATGCACCACTGTATGTGATAAATAGGCCTGACACCATAGTAAGAGAAACCTCCCTATCATGATTGTTCTTTTTTTTTTTTTTTTATGTGTCCTGTCGTGGCTGTTCAGGCATAACATATGGAGCAGATGGTTGCCTACATGTGCCACTGCGATTTTACTCTACGAAAAGGATATATCACGACACAATCCTAATTGCGTGATTAACTTTATTAATTTTGGATTCAATCCAGCATCAGAGTAGGCAGGCCACATTGATGTTAAAGCAATGTGTTTGGATGACTTCTTCTACTATTTGAGAAATTGTGTATTAGTGTGTGGGTGTGGTTCAAGCATCATTTCATGAGGCTTGAACCACCATGCTTCACTGTCTTCATAGTGGACTACAATTTCTAATTCGTGTTCGGGGCTCGTCTGACATACTGTTTGTGGCCCTTGACCCCAAAGGGACAATTTTACTTTCATCAGTCCACAAAATGTTTCTCCATTTCTCTTTAGGCCAGTTGATGTGTTCTTTGACAGACCGTATCCTCTTCAGCACGTCTTTTTTTAATAGTGGGACTTTTCAGGAGCTTTTCGGTGATGGATTAGCTTCACACAGAGATCTTCTAATTGTCACAGTTAACTTCAAACCTTCTTTGATCACCCTGTAGCTGCTCATTGGCTGAGGCTTTGCCATTCTGGCTATTCTTCTATCCATTCAAATTGCAGTCTTTGGTTTCCTTCAACATCTCATAATTTTAGCTTAGCAGCCTATCATTTTCTGCACTTCGCTATGTTTCCCCCTCTCCAGTTAACATCTTAATCAAATTACGCTGTTCTTCTGAACCATTTGACACCTGTTTCTTCACAGAATGAATGGCCTCACTGATTGAACTCCACAGTGCTTTTTTTTTAAACATGCCTCTATTATAATATAATATAATATAATATAATGAATGTTGGTTCTGTTGGTTTTCTATGACTAATACTCCTACTAGTAAATGATTCGCCATATGGTAACATGATTTCTACAAAGAACATTGATTGATCTGGTTAAGCTAGTTAGACAGATGTACTTTGGATCTAGCAGTTTGAAAACGTTAATATTTGATGACATTTATCATCTCATCTGTAATGATCAAAATTTGTTTTGCAAGCAAAAGAGGCTTTGATGTTACTGGAGGCAGACACGTGCATAACTGTTGCAAAAACTTCAATGCAGAGCTACAGCACTTGCGCTGTGAAGCGCGAGGCTACCGACCGCTCAGCAGAAATAGGCCAAACGTGGTTTTGAGAATAGAATAGAAGGGAAAGAACACATAGACTTTTAGGTCATTGTGTGCACTGCTTTTTGAAGGAAAAAGCATAATTGTGAGAAACATGATAGCTGCATGTGCTGAAGTCCTTCCTTGTTCTCATCTTAGAGGGTTAGCTTAAGTTCACTTGCCCTCAGGTCACTGTAAAGAATCAGGAAGCCAGCCCACTGGGGGGAAAAAAATAACTTTTTGTTTGCAAAGGAATTTTAATCACACTAATATTAATTTTGGCACAACAGTGCATCCATCCATCCGTCCGTACATCCATGTGTTCATCCATCCATCCATCCATCTGTTCATTCATCCATCCATCCATCTGTTCATCCATCCATCCATCCATCTGTTCATTCATCCATCCATCCATCTGTTCATCCATCCATCCATCCATCTGTTCATCCATCTGTGCATCCATCCATCCATTCATGCATCCATCCATCCATCTGTTCATCCATCCATCCGTGCATCCATCCATCCATCCGTGCATCCATCCATCCATGCATCCATCCATCCATCCGTGCATCCATCCATCCGTGCATCCATCCATCCATCCGTGCATCCATCCATCCATCCGTCCATCCATCCGTGCATCCCTCCATCCATCCGTCCATTCATCCATCCATCTGTGCATCCATGTGTTCATCCATCCATCCATCCATCTGTTCATCCATCCATCCATCCATCTGTTCATCCATCCATCCATCCATCTGTTCATCCATCCGTGCATCCATCCATCCTTGCATCTATCCATCCATCCGTGCATCCATCCATCCATCCGTGCATCCATCCATCCATCTGTTCATCCATCCATCCATCCATCCGTGCATCCATCCATCCATCCGTGCATCCATCCATCCATCCGTTCATCCATCCATCCATCTGTTCATCCATCCGTGCATCCATCCATCCTTGCATCTATCCATCCATCCATCCATCCGTGCATCCTTCCATCCATCCGTGCATCCCTCCATCCATCCGTGCATCCATCCGTGCATCCCTCCATCCATCCATCCCTTCTAAAAATCACTCCTTCAGTCCTTTTAATTTTTTCACCCATTCTCTTCCTTACAGTTTGTGATTTTTGCAAGTTCCATATTCAAATATTTACTCTACACTTAGAAATTTTTGTCATAAATTCACAGGGAAGTGTTTTGTATGTTTCTTACACACTAGACATTTGTAGGGAAAATGAACTTACTGAAATAAATGAATATTGTTAATGATTTTCGATTTGACTGAGTTGCACCTGTTTGTGTTTGTGCAGGCAGTGGCTGCCACGGTCCAAACTGGTGCCGCTTGGAGTGGACCAGGAACTAGACAAGGAGAAAATGCTTGAGGGCAGGAAATCCAACATTCGTAAATCGGTGTCAGTGGCCTACAGTCGTGCCATGCAACACCGCAGCAAAGTCCAGGGGGACCCCAGCAGCGAAACCAGCGACAGTGACTGAATGCCGATGGACATGCAGTCTAACTCTGCAAAAGTTGGGAATTTCAGGCACCTATCAGGGGAGCACAGCCCTATGTCATAGATTACAAGAAGCAAAGCAAGCAGGAAAATTAGTAGGGAGGAAAACTCTGCTACCTTGGCCACAAACTGTACACCTTCACTCACACTAAGCCATATCTAATCAGGCATGTAAAAAATTAAAAATAATGTATTTAAGAAGATTGAACATAAGGATATTGCTAATGATGAAAAAAAATGTTTTAAATCATGACTTGAAATGTTTAATGTATGTGGTCTGTATATGTTTAAAACAAAACTGATAAGGGTTTACAGACTTAAAAAGTAATCATAGTATCACACTATGGTCCATAAACAAGTCTCCCTCCCCCTTTCTCTTCTTTACATACAGTCACGCAGGTAATCTTACACTCAAACAGGTAAATGCATGTTTTTTGGGTAGATTAAATATACACGCCTCCACCTTCCAGAAGACAAAAAAAAGGAAGAAGCATAAAGAGAGACTTGCACCGTGAATGGAGACAAATCAACGTTACTGTAATTTATTCTGTGGACTTTTTGTTAACCAGGTCTTTTCATTACGGACTACTTTGCATCACTCCAGCTGCACAACATACTGATATTCCTTTTTTTTTTTTACAGTTTTGTAAACAAGTGTTCCATTGATCTGTAGAGTCAGTCAATAATGTGGACTAAACTAAAACACGATCGCCTACCTGTCTGTCTTAGTCTCAGGCCGATGGCTGTAGAACTTTTATATAATACAGATTGCATAAAAAAACAGATTTAATAATAAAAAAAAAATAATAGTGTTTTTTTAATTTGGCTCTTGTGCTGTGTTTAATGTTGCTATCCCCTCAGCTTCTCCTGTGTGTGTGGATTATTTTCTAGCTGCTATTCTGGAGAAAAATACTGGCCCATAACTCAATTCATTGGAAGAATGAGTCATTGCTCGCTTATTACACATTACAGGTTTCAACAGTCAGTTTTTACACAATTTTCAAAAACGTGGTCATTATAACAGATGATATTCATTGCCAACTCTATTTTGGTTTTACTTTTTGTAAAAGGAGTGGCATGAAATCTGATGCCCTGTACTGTACTCAACCCACAGCTCTCTGTTGTATGTAAAAGATCTAATGGCATTTTCACAATGTGACTCAACGTGTTCACCTCTGGGTCTTATCAGGTTGAAAGAGCTATCATTTTTTTTTAACAGAGATGTTGAAAAGTCCTAGCATCCATGACACAGTCTTTACTGTGGTGGAGCGAGTTTGTTTGCTTTACATACAGTTGAAACCAGATTTTTACATGCAGTGCATAGAAAGACACACCCTTTTCTCTGACTCAGACATTCAATCCGACCAAATTTTCCAGTTTTAGGTCAGTTAGGATTATAAAAACTATTTCTGTTTGCTAAATGTCAGAATCAAAGACGAGCTTACATACATTGTGATTATTATACCTTTTGCATTGCTTAACATGCTTCTGGTGGGTTAGTTAACATTTGAGTTAACTGGTGGCACGAAAGGCCACTTAGAGAGGAAGAAGCCATTAGTCCAAAAGGAAAATAAACAAGATTACAGTTTGCAAATGCTCACAGGGACAAAGCCCTTAAATTTTCAAGACATGTCCTGTGGTCTGATGATGGTAAAATTAGAGTGTTTGGCTATAATAACCTTCGTTACATTTGAAGGGAAAAGGGGGTAGCTGGCATGCCTGAGAACATCATCCCAACTGTGAAGTAAGGAGGTGAGAGCATTATGTTGTGGGGGTGTTTTGCTGAAGGATAGACTGGTCCAGTACACAAAATAGTGGTTATTATAAAGAGAAAACGTTACGTGGAAATATAGAAGCAATATCTCAAAAAAGGGTATGGTGTTTCTCCAACAACCACCCCTGGGTGACCCCTGAGCTTAAAACCCATCTGAACCAGAAGAAGAGGGCTTTCAACTCAGGGAACAGAGAGGAGCAGAGGAGAGTTCAGCACGGTCTCCAGTGGAGGATCAGGACGTGTAAGAAGGACTAAGGAAAAAAACTGGAGGAGCGGCTTGTTCAGAACATCGTGGAGAGGATTTGACAACATTTCTGGATTTGGACAGAGTGTCAGAAGGACAGCTGATGGGAGACCACTCCCTCTGCACCCCCTTCCTGCTCCCCCTTCCTCACATGTCTCCAGCCCAACAGACACTCCTCCCTTCCCCCGACTACATTCATTTACAGCCAGGCCTCCACACCCATGCCTCCAGCCCACCCCATAAGGACTGTTTACAGCACCAGCTCCCCTCTGCCCCTTCACCTCCCCCCTCTCCCTCACATCAGACCAGGTAAGGAAAGAGCTGAGCGCTGTGAGAGTTATGTTCTTTGACTTCTCCAGCGTTTTCAACACCATCAGACCGGCGCTGCTGCGGGGGAAGCTGAAGGAAACGGGAGTTAATGGACACCTTGCTGCCTGGACCATTGACTACCTCACTGACCAGCCACAGTAACTGAGGCTGCACAGCTGAGAGTCAGAGGTGGTAGACTGCAGCACTGGGGCCCCACAGGGTACTATCCTGTCACCAATTATTTTCTGTCATCTCCGAGAAGTTCTCTGATGAATCAGCCATTGTGGGCTGTATGTCTGAGGGGAACGAGCTAGAGTACCAGTCGGTCATCATGGATTTTGTGCACTGGTGTGACCTCTGCTTGAACACCAGTAAGACGAAGGAGATGGTGATAGACTTCAGGAGAAGAATACCACCTCACTCACCAGTGAACATCCAGGGGGAGGATGTTGAGACAGCTGACAGTTTTAAGGACCTCAGTGTTCACCTCAACAAAACAATAAACTGGACTGGTCCCATAACACCAACGCCCTGTACAAGAAAGGCCAGAGTTGCTTCCACCTTCTGAGGAGACTGAGGTCCTTCGGAGTATGCAGGCCTTTGCTCAGGACTTTTTATGACTCTTTGGTAGCCTCTGCCATCCTCTACGCTGTCATCTGCAGCACAGAGCGGGACAGGAACAGACTGAACAAGCTGGTTAGGAGGGCCAGCTCTATCCTGGGCTGCCCATGTGATTCTGTGGAGGTGGTGGGTGAGAGGAGGATGTTAGCCAAGCTCACATCCATCATGGACATAACCTCTCATCCACTGCACTGGACTGTAGAGGAGCTGAGCAGCTCCGTCAGTGGCCGACTGAGACACCCTCAGTTCAGGAAGGAACGCTACCACAGGTCCTTCATCCCCACCACTGTCTGACTGTTCAATTCTACCATATAATAACTAGTGTAATAACTTCTGTATTTGTCAATACCTGCAATCATTGTCACTTTAGCACAAATTACCGTCACCTTCACCGTACATAAGTTATTTTATTTTATTTTTCATTTATTTTATTCTAGTCTATTATTACTACTTGTTTTTGGCCATTTACTTTGTTCTTCTTTGATTGCACATTCTTCCATAACTATCTGCAACCTACTTGTGTGTTACTAAGAGCTGCTGTAACCCTCTAACCCTAACCCTAAACCCACCCTAACCCTATAAGTTAATTTCTCCAGTGTGAGAGCAAATAGAAATAATATGAAACTTTTAGTCTGATTAATGTCAGACTGGGAAAGAATGGTTATGTCTTATTATACAGTGTGTGTAAAGATTTAGTTTCAACTGTATTTAGGCTAAACACAGACAAGTTGTATTCTGGCACTACTTGTCAGGCCACTTTAGTAAAACATATAATGTCCCATTATTGTGTTTTTAAAGCAGTCTCCATCATATAAAGGGTTTTTGCAGGTTTGTGAAATGTGAAAATGTGTTGAATTTCATGTTGTTGGTGTGACCGGTCACTAATGGGTCTCTTTTCCACAAGAGTTAAAACACTCTCGCTGCTGCATTTATTTTAGGATTCATACTTTGTGATTGTTAGTGACTGAACACCTATTTAAAACAACCAGCCCATAAGATGGCTGTTCATGTTCTCTGTCGCAATACAAGCTCAAGATGTTGCGAAGACAAAGGTCTCATGTAAATGCAAGCTCCTCAAGATCAAGACTTTTTCATCAGTCTTTCCGCAACTGATGAAGATCCCCCACCCAACAGGAGCACCCACACACCACAACATCTGTCTTTAGATCAGTAACTCTGATAACCCCCCAGTGATCGGTAAAAACCTTGTTTCCCTTTGCAACACATGAAAGACTTGTGGAAACATCTGATAAATATTATGCTGTGGTTTTAACAGGATGCACTTGATACAGGAGGTGACTGCAATGTTGAGGAAACATGGCTCTTTTTTTTTTCCTCTAGAAGTCATGTTTTAGGTTTCAGCTCTTTTATATCCATTTCTGTCTGAAAAAACCACCGTACGGCAGTCTAAAACAACAACAAGTTAGATCATTTTGAGGAAAATCACGCAAACAGCATTTTTACCTTTTAGGTTTGTTTATTTGAAAAGCTGAATCTCATGTACACACAAACTTTTTCTCAGTTCGAGCTATATAACATTTTATTACCTCCTTCAACTACAGCCATCAGGCTATTGACTCACTGTGTTCTTTTGGATTCTACCCAAAGAGAAAACCTGTGTATATTTTAACAGTGAGAAGATTGGTTTTTAGAAGTGTTTCACGGCCAGGGACTTCTATAAATGTATCAAACATGACATTACAGTTAATTCAAATATTTGTGAGCCAAATCCATTTCCATCTTCTTCAAACAATGAGGGATATTTACTCAAGACCTTTATTGTTGGTTCAAAGTGCTGGTTGATTGCACGTTGTCATTCTGTGTAGGGCGTGCGAGTCTGGGTATGTTGACAGGTGTGTAGTGGACCACAAAGATGAAGCTCACAGATTTTTATTCAGAATGTTTCAATATTTTAAAGAAATAAAATTTACCAGAGCCTTTAGTGCCACAGCATCACAGAGCCACCGCCATGACTAACAGTGAGTGTGAGATGTTTTTCCACATGTTCATCCTTTGCTTTACATTAGTCCCAGCTGGAGAGTTTGTTGCCAAAAATCTCAATCTCAGTTTCATCTGACCAAACAGACACACAGTTCCAGCATTTAGCAAATTTGTGTTAGTGGGACACAAATACTTTTTCCTGCATGTTTTCCAAACAACATGTTGATATGTGAAATAGTTAGCCTAAGATGGATCTCTTTGTTGCAGTTCAGTCAGTGAGATTTTTCCTTAACAACCTGCTCACCATGTGTGCTCCCCCGCCATCCTTCCCTCTTTGTTACAGTTCATTTTGTTTTAAACTCTTTAATTATTGCTATGACTCTAGATTATATAAGTTCAGAAAATATGTTATTTTCTTGTGGCCATTTTCTGTCTTATGAATATCAACACATCTGCTGTACTTGAATGGCTAGTTCCCTTGTCTTTCCCATTTTGAAGAGTGGCTTAAAGAAAGGTGCAGCTAATTCAGTTTCAATTCAGTTTATTTATATAGCGCCAATTCACAACAAAGGGCACTTTACAAAGTCAATTCAATTGAATAATACAGACAGATTTCAAGTCAGGTACATTCATTCCAATGGATTATCAAACAATGCAGTCAAATTCAATTTATTATTCAAGTTGGTTTAAAGATTTTTTTAACTAAGGAAACCCAGCAGATTGCATGGAGTCAGTGACTTGCAGCATTCACTTCTCCTGGATGAGCATTTAGCGACAGAACATAGTCGCTTGCATTGCGTCGTTTACTTTGCCGCGATCCATCATACCAAGCATGGATGTAGTGACAGTGGAAAGGAAAACTCCCCTTTAACAGGAAGAAACCTCTAGCAGAACCAGGCTCAGTATGAGCGGCCATCTGCCACTGTTTGAGAGAACCGAGCACACACACAAAAGAACACTGAAGCACTGATTCAGGAGTACTTTCTGTGTGAAAAAGTAAAACATTAAAAACAGTAGTAGCTTCTTTAGTGGCTTTATCTAGAAGAGAAAGACAGCTAAGCAGATAAACTGTACCACTTTTCAAGTCTAGAGAATTAAAGAGAGTGTATACAGTTACTCATAGTAAAGGTCAGCCAGTAGCTATGTCTAGGAGAGACAGGATTAAACAGTGAAAGACAGGGCCAAGTATATCATCTGTAGAAGGAGAACATTAAGTTGTTGATAACAGCAGCTCAGTCAATGCCCCCTCCATGAAGATGCCACAGCTAAACCCAGAGCCAGACCAGGTGTAGCTTCTAGGAAGAGAAAAAGCAGAGAGAGAACATAAAGTTAAAAGCTCAAATAACAGCAAATAATGCAAAATTGGAGAGTAGTATGAGAATGTAGCAGAGTGAGGGAACATGGTCATTATGTCCTCCAGCAGTCTAAGCCGTTAGCAGCATAGCTCAGGATAACCTAAGTCACTTAAACTGTAAGATTTATCAAAAGGAAAGTTTTAAGCCTAGCCTTAATAGTAGACAGGGTGTCTGCCTCACAGACTAAAACTGGGAGCTGGTTCCACAGGAGAGGACCCTGATAACTAAAGGAGCTGCCTCCCATTCTACTTCTACAGACTCTAGGAACCACCAATACAAATAAAGGTTTCTTTGGAATGCTAATTAACCTAAAATTAAACATGTGTTTTTATAGAAATTGTCAAGGTTTTCAAAAAGTGTTTCACTGGAAATTAATAAGAATTTATTTTCCCCACTCTGAACAAATCAAGTCAAATCATTGATTTGATTGTTAAGATTTTTCTGTGTGAGATTATGCTAGTACAGTAACAGATTTAGATATTCAGGAAGGGTACTGTCATATACAAAAAAGTGAGCATTTTTTAACCTCTCTTCCCAAAAGGTTTTTAGCGACCAACTAGAGCGAGACAGGCCCATATCATTATTACCTCACCACCATACTTCTGAGTGACACAGTTGTGTTTATAAAGATCTGCAGTTCTTAATTAATGCTACAAACTTTCCTGAGTCGTTCACTTGCATTTCAGCAAATACCTGAAATGATACATAAGCTGCAAATTTTATACGTAAAATCTTTAACACCAAGCCAACAGTGGGGGCAAAGCTACAATGCAAGGTGCCTATTAGCCTCCGGCAGAAACTAGAATTTTGTCTCTTCCAGGAAGTCTGGCATTTAGATAGTTAGTGGACTAGAGGAAATGCACACCAATAAATACATTTTCTTATTTAATTGTGGTTGTTTTTTGTCTTTTCAATTTTGTGATAATTCTCAGAGAGAGTCGTTTTATTTGGGTTTTTGTATTTGTTTTTGCCTATATGTTTTCACCTTCAGGAGAGTGTTCACTGAGAAAAAAAATTTAAATAAATATAAAGGGGAACAAATGCCTGTCACAACCTTCCGACGGTACAACTGAGATCAAAATGGTCTGCCCAGTATTAAATTCTATTGTGTTTCTTCATGTTAGGAGCTAAAACAATTACCACACGGTTTAAAGATCTCATGGTTAACCCATCATCTGAAAATGGGAAGAGTAACTGACCAAGACATATGTCGTCCATATGACAGGCCGAGCAAGGAGAGGAAGCAGCCAGGAGGCCCATGGTAAAACTGAAGGAGCTGCAGAAATCCACAACTCCAGTGGGACAATCTACCAACACAACAACCCGTATTCGTGAACTCCACGAAATCCAACCTTTATGGAAGAATGGCAAAGGAAAGCCATATCACGTCTCATCTGCAGTTTCTCACATGCCATGTATACGACACAACAAATGTATGCTCTTTTCCCTGATTGCACCATCTCCATATTTAAATACGGTGGTGGGGAAAATGGGACTAGGAAGATTGATGGAGCCAAATACAGGATAATCCAGGAAGAAAACCTGTTAGGGCTGGAAAAACTTACGACTGGAGTGATAATCCACCTCTTGGCAGAACAAAGACCCTAAACATAGAGCCGGAGCCACAAGGGGACGCCTGAGAGCTAATCTTATTCATACTGATCTATCATTTCCATTTAATTCACAATTAATACTATACTGTCATATAAAATCACGCATTTGAAAGAATATATATATATATACAGGGGTTGGACAATGAAACTGAAACACCTGGTTTTAGACCACAATAATTTATTAGTATGGTGTAGGGCCTCCTTTTGCGGCCAATACAGCGTCAATTCGTCTTGGGAATGACATATACAAGTCCTGCACTGTGGTCAGAGGGATTTTAAGCCATTCTTCTTGCAGGATAGTGGCCAGGTCACTACGTGATACTGGTGAAGGAAAACGATTCCTGACTCGCTCCTCCAAAACACCCCAAAGTGGCTCAATAATATTTAGATCTGGTGACTGTGCAGGCCATGGGAGATGTTCAACTTCACTTTCATGTTCATCAAACCAATCTTTCACCAGTCTTGCTGTGTGTATTGGTGCATTGTCATCCTGATACACGGCACCACCTTCAGGATACAATGTTTGAACCATTGGATGCACATGGTCCTCAAAAATGGTTCGGTAGTCCTTGGCAGTGACGCGCCCATCTAGCACAAGTATTGGACCAAGGGAATACCATGATATGGCAGCCCAAACCATCACTGATCCACCCCCATGCTTCACTCTGGGCATGCAACAGTCTGGGTGGTACGCTTCTTTGGGGCTTCTCCACACCGTAACTCTCCCAGATGTGGGGAAAACAGTAAAGGTGGACTCATCAGAGAACAATACATGTTTCACAATGTCCACAGCCCAAGATTTGTGCTCCTTGCACCATTGAAACCGACGTTTGGCATTGGCATGAGTGGCCAAAGGTTTGGCTATAGCAGCCCGGCCGTGTATATTGACCCTGTGGAGCTCCTGATGGACAGTTCTGGTGGAAACAGGAGAGTTGAGGTGCACATTTAATTCTGCTGTGATTTGGGCAGCCGTGGTTTTATGTTTTTTGGATACAATCCGGGTTATTACCCGAACATCCCTTTCAGACAGCTTCCTCTTGCGTCCACAGTTAATCCTGTTGGATTTGGTTTGTCCTTCTTGGTGGTATGCTGACATTACCCTGGATACTGTGGCTCTTGATACATCACAAAGACTTGCTGTCTTGGTCACAGATGCGCCAGCAAGACGTGCACCAACAATTTGTCCTCTTTTGAATTCTGGTATGTCACCCATAATGTTTTGTGCATTTCAATATTTTGAGCAAAACTGTGCTCTTACCCTGCTAATTGAACCTTCACACTCTGCTCTTACTGTTGCAATGTGCAATCATTGAAGACTGGCTACCAGGCTGGTCCAGTTTAGCCATGAAACCTCCCACACTAAAATGACAGGTGTTTCAGTTTCATTGTCCAACCCCTGTATATATATATATATATATATATATATATATATATATATTACTGGTCAAAAGGTTTAGAACCCCTTTCTTATTTGATGGTTTTCTTTATGTTTATGACCATTTTCATTGTATGTAGATTCTCACTGAAGGCATCAAAACTGTGAATGAACATGTGGAATTATGTAGCAAACAAAAAATTGTAAAATAACTTTAATGCTGTTTTACATTTTAGATTCCTTAAAGAAGCCTCCCTTTGCTGTGATGACTGAAATATTAACCTCTGGGAAGTTCTTTCAAGACTGTTTTGGAAAACCATTTCAGGTGACCACCTCATGAAGCTCTCGAGAGAAGACCAAGAAATCAAAGCAGTAATCAGAGCAAAGGGTGGCTAATTTGAAGAATCTAAAATATTAAAATGTTTAGAGGTATTTCACACATTTTGTTTACTACATAAGTCCATGTGTGTTCAGTTTTATTGCCTTTGATGAGAATTTTCAATGTAGTCATGAAAATAAAGAGACCTATATTAAGTGAGAAAGTGTATCTAATCATTATATATGTATGTACATATACATATGTGCATGTATAAATATATATATCAAGAGATGTGAATACTTTTTCAAGGCGCTGTAAAAAAAAAAGAGTCTTAGTTAAATAAACTGGCAGGACATTTATATATTCTGTTTCCGGTTCTGTTCAAATACAGTTTGTGCTGTCTGCTCCGATTATTCATTAAAAATAGTAAAACAAAAACGAAAGACAGGAGGGGGAGACTGACGCCTTCGTGTTTAGTCATTCAGAGCGTCACTGTAGCCTGGGAATAAAGCCTCTGAAAAGCGGAGGAGGAAGACGGCGGCTCCGACGGCTGTTACCAGAAGCAGCCCGCGGAGGCAACCAGCGGAAAGCCCGCAGCTTCATGATGGAGCAGCGGCGTGTTTAACAGAAGCATTTCCGCGTCTCTTTCTACGACCTCCAGCTGTTTAGGATGTCTTTCATCGTTGTGTTGACGCTGCTTACCGTGTGCTCCCTGCAGGTGGACTGTTGCCCAGACTGCCAGGTGAGTTAAACATTTATTTTAATTTGATCTGGATTTTAAACACCACTGGGTCAATTTCTTTAAACTTTATACTTAAACTTTGTGAAATGATCCCCATTTTCTGAACGTGTGTCGTTTCTCTTTTACTTATTTTTAGGAGGTTAACCAAACTGGTGAGTTATTTTAGTTTTTGTATAATTTTTCTCACACTAAATGTTCTGCAGCATCAGTTCAGCGACTTTTTGTGCATGCTTTGGTTAAACATTGATTTTTGTTTTATAATACCAAATATTACATTGATTAAAAGCGAATGAGTAGAAATGTATATGTATATATTTATATATGTTTTTAATCAATAAACTAATGTAAACATCAGATCACAGGCAAAGAGAAACGAAAAATTAACACCTTTCCCAAATCCTTAAACAGCCATCCTATACTATGACTGTAGGGGGCGCTGTGTCCTGTTTTTCACCACCAAACCATTACAGGTGAACAATAACATAGGGTAAAATAAATGTGACTAAGCTTTCGAGGTATTTAGATGAGGATTTAAAAAAAAAAAAAGTTAGATTTTTTTTATTTCGTTTGTGAGGCCGACACTGAAGACGCTCAACCCTACAATTTGGGCGGTGACGTCGCGCGTGGAAAATGTGCTTCTATTTCTCCTGGACCTGGGAATGACGTCACATCCCTGTTTGGCGCGTTCTAGGTGCAAAATAGAAAACAATATGGATTGTCTGTTTGTTTTGTTGCAAACTAAAAGTTGGTTGTATACTTCTTTCTTTTTCATGCACATTTTAACACACTAGAAGAAAAGATGAAAAAATATATATATTTTACATTACTGTGTGTGCCACTCAGTTTATGAGATCCAGACTATCAGAAGTGGAAAAGAATAGCTCATACCGGCAACCTTTGCTACCTTCTACAAATGCAGCAGCTATATTTCAACCTCGGGCTCCAACTTTTCAAGTCGGGATTCCAGCTTCAGGGGCGCTCTTGTTGTATTTATGAGAAAATCCAACTTCTGATTACAAAGAGGACGTAATTTATTTTGCTAGCACAAAATGAGTTACATGGTGGTGTCAAAATATAAGAAAAAGGGATTATTTTTTATTATTTTCAATTAGAAAATAAAATAATTAAATGTTCTTCTTATTCAATATTGACCACAAAGGAGAAAAAATATTTATTTTTCAATTGCATATTTAACATTCTAAAATGGAAAAAAAAAAACACATGATTTTGTACTTTGTTGCTGGTTTCTGATAGGAAAATTCAATTTCAAAAACATGTGCAGACCCTTGATGTTGGCCCCATGTTGCACTAATGCTCATCTCTGTGTGGACAGGAGTTGCTGAGGGACGGTGTCCTTTAAACCTGATCTCCACAGCACTAAAAGAGAAGGAGAAAGGATATTCTGAAAGGATAACTCTCCAGGTTTGGATGAAAAATAAGGGTACGTTCTATAACCTAATCTTTCATTTCTCTGACTGTGCTGCTACACATTTATCTGTAATCATTTCATCATCTTTCAAGTTCTCATGGTGGTTTATTTGCTAAGAGGTTTCTCAAACTGCTGTCTTCCAGACTTTCATCAGTCACCGCAGATTGAAATATACAGAGAACATAAAGAGGTTTTCTTGCCTATCCGGAAATGCAAAAGAAAGGTTCTCTTTGCTTCTAAACATTGTTTACATTGTCATAACGATGTCAGAGCTTGACATGTGTATATTACTGTTTACAATGGTACCATCTTTTATTGTACCCTAGAGTGAGTGTGAAAACATCAGGTGTTGCAAGCATCCAAAAAAACATTACCTGGTAATTACCTTAAAGTTTTTATAAGCTAATATCTATTGGAGATAGTTTTGTGTACATTTAAAAGTACACTTTGGTACTTTTCTTGTTTTTTTTTTTCCGGTGGAAGCTGGAGTATGACTTCAAGGCTGAAGCTAGAAAGAATGTTTCTGTGTCGTACATCTCAAAATCGACAAACTGCAGTGTTTATTACCTTGTACCAGGTGAGTTATTTTGATTTTCGTATATCATATCTTTTCATGCTCTTGTCTCCCTTCTTTCATCTGGTTTCTACCTCTCTGAGAGCAGCCTCTATGTTAAAGATGCAGGGGAAGCATTATGGGGGATGTTCCCATTGCAAATGGGAAAACAATGTCAGAGTTGCAAGATTTGCAAAAGTTTTTATAACCAGTACCACACAAACTTTAATGTTTATAAGGCTAGAATGATTCTGACTGGGCTCTCTTGTTGGTGCTGGTTCTGTATCTGTCTCAGTCCCCATCAAGGGGAGCTTTGAAAAGTGTGCTACTTCATATTGAGTAGCCTTAGTGACAAATGGATTCAAATCCTGCGATTTACTATTCAAAGTTAGTACTCGTCGTCTCGTCGTCTTCCGCTTTATCCGGGACCAGGTTGCGGGGGCAGCAGACTCAGCTGAGACGCCCACACGTCCCTCTCCCCAGACACCTCCTCCAGCTCCTCCAGGGGGAGCCCAAGGCGTTCCCAGGCCAGCCGAGAGACATAGTCCCTCCAGCGTGTCCTGGGCCGTCCCCTGGGCCTCCTCCCGGTGGGACGTGCCTGGAACTCCTCCCGAGGAAGGCGTCCAGGAGGCATCCGGTATACAGGTCCTTCTCAAAATATTAGCATATTGTGATAAAGTTCATTATTTTTCATAATGTCATGATGAAAATTTAACATTCATATATTTTAGATTCATTGCACACTAACTGAAATATTTCAGGTCTTTTATTGTCTTAATACGGATGATTTTGGCATACAGCTCATGAAAACCCAAAATTCCTATCTCACAAAATTAGCATATCATTAAAAGGGTCTCTAAACGAGCTATGAACCTAATCATCTGAATCAACGAGTTAACTCTAAACACCTGCAAAAGATTCCTGAGGCCTTTAAAACTCCCAGCCTGGTTCATCACTCAAAACCCCAATCATGGGTAAGACTGCCAACCTGACTGCTGTCCAGAAGGTCACTATTGACACCCTCAAGCAAGAGGGTAAGACACAGAAAGAAATTTCTGAACGAATAGGCTGTTCCCAGAGTGCTGTATCAAGGCACCTCAGTGGGAAGTCTGTGGGAAGGAAAAAGTGTGGCAGAAAACGCTGCACAACGAGAAGAGGTGACCGGACCCTGAGGAAGATTGTGGAGAAGGGCCGATTCCAGACCTTGGGGGACCTGCGGAAGCAGTGGACTGAGTCTGGAGTAGAAACATCCAGAGCCACCGTGCACAGGCGTGTGCAGGAAATGGGCTACAGGTGCCGCATTCCCCAGGTCAAGCCACTTTTGAACCAGAAACAGCGGCAGAAGTGCCTGACTTGGGCTACAGAGAAGCAGCACTGGACTGTTGCTCAGTGGTCCAAAGTACTTTTTTCGGATGAAAGCAAATTCTTTATGTCATTCGGAAATCAAGGTGCCAGAGTCTGGAGGAAGACTGGGGAGAAGGAAATGCCAAAATGCCAGAAGTCCAGTGTCAAGTACCCACAGTCAGTGATGGTCTGGGGTGTCGTGTCAGCTGCTGGTGTTGGTCCACTGTGTTTTATCAAGGGCAGGGTCAATGCAGCTAGCTATCAGGAGATTTTGGAGCACTTCATGCTTCCATCTGCTGAAAAGCTTTATGGAGATGAAGATTTCATTTTTCAGCACGACCTGGCACCTGCTCACAGTGCCAAAACCACTGGTAAATGGTTTACTGACCATGGTATCACTGTGCTCAATTGGCCTGCCAACTCTCCTGACCTGAACCCCATAGAGAATCTGTGGGATATTGTGAAGAGAACGTTGAGAGACTCAAGACCCAACACTCTGGATGAGCTAAAGGCCGCTATCGAAGCATCCTGGGCCTCCATAAGACCTCAGCAGTGCCACAGGCTGATTGCCTCCATGCCACGCTGCATTGAAGCAGTCATTTCTGCAAAAGGATTCCCGACCAAGTATTGAGTGCATAACTGTACATGATTATTTGAAGGTTGACGTTTTTTGTATTAAAAACACTTTTCTTTTATTGGTCGGATGAAATATGCTAATTTTGTGAGATAGGAACTTTGGGTTTTCATGAGCTGTATGCCAAAATCATCCGTATTAAGACAATAAAAGACCTGAAATATTTCAGTTAGTGTGCAATGAATCTAAAATATATGAATGTTAAATTTTCATCATGACATTATGGAAAATAATGAACTTTATCACAATATGCTAATATTTTGAGAAGGACCTGTAGATGCCCGAGCCACCTCAACTGGCTCCTCTCGATGTGGAGGAGCAGCGGCTCTACTCCGAGCCCCTCCCGGATGGCCGAGCTCCTCACCCTATCTCTAAGGGAGTGCCCGGCCACCCTACGGAGGAAGCTCATTTCAGCCGCTTGTATCCGGGATCTCGTTCTTTCGGTCATGACCCAAAGTTCATGGCCATAGGTGAGGGTAGGAACGTAGACCGACCGGTAAATCAAGAGCTGCGTTTTCGGCTCAGCTCTCTCTTCACCACAACGGACTGGCATAGCGCCCCCATTACTGTGGCAGCCGCACCGATCCGTCTGTCGATCTCTCGCTCCATTCTTCCGTCACTCGTGAACAAGACCCCGAGATACTTAAACTCTTCCACTTGAGGCAGGAACTCCCCTCCAACCTGAAGAGGACAAGCCACCCTTTTCCGGTCGAGAACCATGGCCTCGGACTTGGAGGAGCTGATTTTCATCCCTGCCGCTTCACACTCGGCTGCGAACTGCCCCAGTGCATGCTGTAGGTCTTGGTTAGAGGGGGCCAGCAGGACCACGTCATCTGCAAAAAAAAGAGACGAAATCCTCTGCTCCCCAAACCAGACCCCCTCCGGCCCTTGGCTGCGCCTAGAAATCCTGTCCATAAAAGTTATGAACAGGACCGGTGACAAAGGGCAGCCCCGCCGGAGTCCAAAATGCACTGGGAACAGGTCTGACTTAGTGCCGGCAATGCGAACCAAACTCCTGCTCCGCTTGTACAGAGACCGGATGGCCCCTAGTAAAGGGCCCCCGAATCCATACTCCTGGAGCACCCCCCACAGGGCATAACGAGGGACACAGTCGAATGCTTTCTCCAGGTACACAAAACACATGTGGACTGGTTGGGCAAACTCCCATGAACCCTCGAGTACCCTGTAGAGGGTATAGAGCTGGTCCAGTGTCCCACGGCTGGGACGAAAACCACACTGCTCCTCCTGAAGCCGGGGTTCAACTATCGGCCAGACTCTCTGACGTAGGCCTTACCAGGGAGGCTTAGGAGTGTGATCCCCCTGTAGTTGGAACACACCCTCCGGTCACCCTTCTTATGAAGGGGGACCACCACCCCAGTCTGCCAGTCCAGAGGCACTGTCCTCGTCCTCCACGCAATGTTGAAGAGGCGTGTCAACCATGACAGCCCCACAACATCCAAAGACTTGAGGTACTCAGGGCGGATCTCATCCAACCCCGAAGCCCTGCCACCGCGGAGCTTTTTAACCACCTCGGTGACTTCAGCCTGGGTGATGAAAGAGTCCAACTCCGAGTCCCCAGCCTCTGTTTCCACCAGGGAATGCGTGATGGCAGGATTGAGGAAATCCTCGAAGTACTCCTTCCACCGCCCGATAATGTCCCCAGTCGAGGTCAGCAGCTCCCCACCCCCACTGTAAACAGTATTGGCGAAGCACTGCTTCCCCCTCCTGAGGCGCCAGACAGTTTGCCAGAATCGCTTCGGGGCCAACCGGTAGTCCTTCTCCATGGCCTCACCAAACTCCTCCCAGGTCCGAGTTTTTGCCTCTGCCAACGCCCGGGCCGCGGCACGCTTGGCCCCACGGTACCCGTCAGCCGCCTCAGGAGTCCCACAAGCCAACCACAGCCGATAGGACTCTTTCTTCAGCTTGAGCCTTACTGCCGGTGTCCACCAGCGGGTTCGGGGATTGCCGCCGCAACAGGCACCGCAGACCTTACGAGCGCAGCTACGGGCGGCAGCATCGACAATAGATGCGGAGAACATGGTCCATTTGGACTCTGTGTCTCCAACATCCCCCGGGATCAGGTCAAAGCTCTCCCGGAGGTGACCCCTGGCCAAGGGGTCCGCCAGACGTTTCCAGCAGACCCTCACTATGCGCTTGGGCCTGCCAAGTCTGTCCAGCTTTCCCCTCCCCCAGCGGATCCAACTCACCACCAGGTGGTGATCAGTGGACAGCTCAGCCCCTCTCTTCACCCGAGTGTCCAAAGCCTGCGGCCGAAGGTCTGATGATACGACAACAAAGTCGATCATTGACCTTCTGCCTAGGGTGTCTTGGTGCCAAGTGCACTGATGGACACCCTTATGTTTGAACATGCTGTTCATTATGGACAATCCGTGACTAGCACAGAAGTCCAATAACAAAACACCACTCGGATTCAGATCGGGGAGGCCATTCCTCCCGATCGCGCCTCTCCAGGTTACACTGTCGTTTCCCACGTGGGCGTTGAAGTCCCCCAGCAGAATAATGGAGTCCCCGGGAGGGGCACTATCCAGCACCCCCGACAGGGACGCCAAGGAGGCCGGGTACTCCGAAGGGGCAGGGATGCCACTGGGGTAAACCCCAACACGAGACGGCTGAGCTGGGGGGCGACAAGCAAACCCACCCCAGCCCGCCGCCTCTCCCCGTGGGCCACTACAGAGTAGAAGAGAGTCCAGCCCCTCTCGAGGAGATGGGTTCCAGAGCCCACGCTGTGTGTGGAGGCGAGCCCGACTATGTCTAGTCACTATCTCTCGACCTCACGCACCAGCTCAGGCTCCTTCCCCCCCAGCAAGGTGACATTCCATGTCCCTAGAGCCAGCCTAAGCATCCGGGGATCGGGCTGCCGAGGTCTCAACCTTCGTCTGCCGCCCAATCCTCTTTGCACCGGTCCCTCATGGTCTTGCATCTCTCGTTCGGGCTCGGCCCGGCCGGGTCCCGCGAGGAGCAACCCAGCCACCAGGCGTTCTCCGACGAGTCCCGACCCCAGGCCTGGCTCCAGGTTGGGACCCCGGCTCCGCCGTACCGGGCGACGTCACGTGCCTCGATTTCGTAGTTGTCATGAGGGGTTCTTGAACCGCTCTTTGTCTGACCCGTCACCTAGATCCTGTTTGCCATGGGAGACCCTACCAGGGGCATTTAAGTCCCAGACAACATAGCCTCTAGGATCATTCGAGCACTCAAACCCCTCCACCACGTTAAGGTGGCGGTTCAAGGAGGGGAGTTTTTATAACCAGTACCACACAAACTTTAATGTTTATAAGGCTAGAATGATTCTGACTGGGCTCTCTTGTTGGTGTTGGTTCTGTATCTGTCTCAGTCCACCAAGGGGAGCTTTGAAAAGTGTGCTACTTCATATCGAGTAGCCTTAGTGACAAATGGATTCAAATCCTGCGATTTACTATTCAAAGTTAGTGACGTTTCCAAATGAGATATTCTGCTGGATTGAGCAGCAGCCCATTCAAGATCCGCTGTGACGTTCAGTTTAACACTTTGAAGGTTTAAATTGACCATACATTAATTATCCATCTTTTTAAAGGCTTACTGAGATTTAAACTAGCAGAGTAAGATCATTCACCTTAAGAAATACTTTGCTATGATTGATATTTCTGAGGTAGCATAGTACATAGCGTCTACTACATAGTGTAAATGACTTAATCAGAAACAAATGAAAATAAAGTGAATTATTGTATTAGTCACTTACAGTTAGGGTAATTTATTTAGGTTTTTCTTCACTTTCAGCTGCTTTCTCTGCATTTTGGCTCACATCCTGCAGCTGTATTTTTTCTTGTCTGACTTAGATCCTCGACCAGACTACACCCTGTCTGTGAATAAGTCATCCAAAACCATTTCAGTCAAAGTGGATTCTGGAGACCTGGTGTATGTCAGATGGTGTTATGAAAAGAAATCTGGTCACTGCAGTGGGGGACATCCACAAACAACTGTGAGCATTCGAGGCCCGTTCATGTGACTTGAAAATAACACTTATGTTTGTTATTTATTTCTTCTTTACACTTGTGTATTCTTTTTTCAGCATCGCTCAGCTGTTCTCAGCATTCCCCACCTGCTGCCCTGTGTGTGTGTAGAGGTGAGCACCATTCAGATTTTGAAAAAGGGTATTTTATGATGATGTGTTGGTGATGTTTATGTGGTTTTCATGTTTTCTATATATTCATTGTCTTTACTGGCAGATGTATTACACCTACGCTGATGCCTCAAGACATAAAAAGTGCCCATTTCGAAATGAAAGCCTTTTTGGTGAGTGTGGCTGATGAATCATCTTATTTTCTATAAGGGGAAACCTCTTAACTTGTCACAACTCAAACCCAATGTAATCATTTTGGGGAATTTAGAATATGCTAGGGGGTGAGTTTCTTCAAATTTGAGCTTAAAAACAGCCTTTTTGAGACTTTATTTCTGTGAGCATTTTACAAGTGAGCACAGTTTCCAGCAATGATTCTGCTTAGAAGGATGTTGTTACATGAAGAGTTTTGCGTTACAGGAAACTGCTGTGAACTCAACCTAGAATTATGAAAAAAAAGTTACCTCTGGCCTATTTTTGTTCTTTGTCTGAAATCAGAAGGCAACCATTTTTGCAGAGTTCTTGACAAAAATGATATTGCTGTGTATATAAGAATTATATTAACATTGTTGACACTTTTTTATAGCTTCTATAATTCTCTCTGATATGCTCGATGTCAACTCCTAGTCTATATCCTGATGCACGGCGACCCATTCTTGTCTTATTACTGCAGCTTTTGGCTTCTGTTTATCTGCCTGCTTTTTGAGGATTGACCACAGGTTTTCAGTTGGGTTAGGATCTGGAGAGTTTTATTTCCACAGGGCCAGAATTTGGTTGCCCTGATGGTTAACACCATCATACAGGAAAATACACTGATTATTACTAAATTGTGCCTGTTGCTGGTTGGAAGGAGTTGCCTTTGGAGGATGTTTTAATGCCACACTTTATTCATGAAGTATAAAACAAGGTTGCCCCCCTGTTTTTTTCCCTGAACAAATGATTTTCCAGATGCTCCAAATCATCAGAAGTAGGATTTATCAGAGAAAAAAAAAACGTTGCTACTGTCCTCTACTGTCCACTTACACCGATATGCTGTCAGTACTGAGCAAGCTCTGCACTGGTGGCAACATGATTCTATCATGATTCAATCCTGGAACCTGCTGGAAGCTCTTGGACACCCTAAAGCCTTCTAATCTTTTATATTGAAGTTCTTGATGATCCAGAAAACTGTTTTTTTAGCTGCAATATTTTAACCAATAAAGAGAAACATAGACCTAAGCAGAACAATAGACTAAACCAAAACATAAGAAATCTAGAATAACCAAGAGGTAAATGAAACAGAGGAACTGGAAGGAACAGAAGAATAACAAGAACCTAAGGCCTAAGCAAAAGGAAACCATAAAGAAACCCTGACTACAAGTAAACAAACAAACACTGAAAGAACAAACTGAGAATGAAGCAGAGGACTAGAATAAAAGTAAACCATAACTCAAGCTGACCTAACAGGAAGAAGAACTGGAACACTAGAAACTAAACATAAAGAACTAAGTTAGACAGAACAGAATAAAAACACAGAAAGGGAATAACGACGAGGAGGAAAACAACAAAACACCAGGAGGCGGTAGCGGGAGCAAAACAGACTAATCAACATAATAGAAACATCTAGACAAAATAAACCATCACAGAAACCATAAGACAAGGTCCAAAATGTCACTCCGTGAAAATTAAACTGTAAATATATATAGTTAAACTATTTAAGCTAATAAAACCGTTAGAATTAGATTCAAAAGTGAAAAAACTAAAGTTGCAATATTTGCAAAACATTTTTGTCTCTGCTAAGAAAACAAAACATTAAATATGCATTATTCTAGAACTTTTTCAGGATTTTAGGCTGGATCATGGTCAAAGCAAAGCAGGTTTTTTTCTTTTTTCTTGCCTTTTTCTTATTAACTTGCAACAACCTAGCACAGTTCCAAAAGTGGTAAGAAGCAATAAATAACAACATCTAAAAAGAGGGACAATTTTTTAATGACATATTTAAATTGTTCAGCAGAAACAACACACTCTATAACCCAGGTTATTCATAGCATGGTGCATCTGATAAAGGTTTTTGATTAAAACTCTCAAAATAGTAGAAGCCACAGCAGTTTCAGAGTCTCTGCATGCAGAAATAAAGCCTCAAACAGTCAATAGAAAAGGCCTCTTCTAGTTTCGTTTGGAAGCACTTGGATGGTTAGGTGCATCTGTATAAAGGCTCATTAATGCATTGAGTAAGAGGTGTATACTGGTAATTTGTGGAATTAAATGTCGCAGTCTGTTTGGTTTGAGATGGTTACACGCATGTTAACAGGTGAGGATGTAAAGAACGCTGTGAGATGGAGAGGGAGGATGGGCCACAGTGCTGTTAGACAGCTGTTAGTTTAGAGCCAATCTGCAGGAGACAACGACATCTCTGTGTTTTCCAGCTGGTGTTAATCTTTTGGGTAATAGTAAGGAAATTATTATTACAGATAGAACATTTTAGCATGTTGACCTGCAAGTAAGAGATTTCTGTGATTTTAGTCTCTTTTATCATTTGCCTTTATTTCAGACAAAACAATCAATCAAAATAGAAAACACAGACAGACATGTAAACCCCAATCTTCAAGCAGATAAAACTATGAGAAAACATAACAATACTCGTGCCAATAGAAGCTTGACGTATACCTTGTGTCATCATGCGTTATAACAGTCCAAACTCTTACTATTCAGATTTTGGACTCATTTAAACAGCACATGAATATATACATATAGTTCCTCAGTAAGGCATCAACTTCTCTGTGAAGGTCACTGGAGATCCTCATCCTAGCTCTCAAACGTCCACTTAACTGTTCACCAACAGGACTGCTGATTAGTCCACACTCCAGAACATCAGTTTTCTGCTTTTTTTGGCCAAATTTTCATCAAGAAAATTTAGAGAAAAATTGTGAGTTTGTGTTTTGGTGGACATTTGTATTTATATCGGTACCCTTCCTTTGGATTTTAATTAGCTTAACATCAAGGCTGTGTGATGGTTACCTGGATACTGTGGGTTTTTCTCAGGGTAATACAGGTATAGGCAGGACAAAGGTTGTTGTATCCCATCCATGTCCAGCCACGTCTGAGTTCATCCCCACCCCCTCTGCATTACAGGCTGGGTGGCGGTATCTCTAAATCTAACTGCTAGCGGTGCTTGTAGCCAAAACCGTTACCAAGAAGTGGTCCTTCTCCATTAGCTGCCTGTCCTGGATCTGTAGCCAAACTCTTAGCTAAAACTGGAAGCAGTAAAGAAAAAAGTGGAAACCACTTCCATCAGTTGGTCAGTACAACTATTGATTACCATGGAGACTGGGGAAACAGGCTGGTGGTGAGACATTGTAAACTAGAAATATCTGACAGGCTTCAACACAAATACCAGAAATATATTTTTCTAAATGAATGAATGAATTTTAACTGCCTTTATCTGTTTATTTGAAAAAAAAAAAAAAAAAATCACCAGACATCAGAGATATTCTGCAGACCTCTGAAGTGCAAGTGTTTGGGTCCCACTTGTTGTGGAGATCAGAGTGTCCTGCCTGCACAAAGAACATCTCTGCTGCCCTCTGCTGGAAGATGAACAATCACGCCTGCATACCTGTTCCCAACTCGACTCTGGAGAAGGAAAATAAAGAACCCCTGGTAAAATCGGCTCATTTGAGAATAATTTAATTGTAATTAATAAATGATTTGTTTTCTTTAACAAGCTATTTTTGTTTTAAACAGAAATTCAAAACATCCACAATAGACAAACACCCACAGCTATGTGTGCAGGTAAGACTTAAAACAAAAATATGTCCCCTTTGCTTTTTTAAAATTTTATTTTGTAATACTAAAATTTCTTTTCATTTTTGCAGTTTTTCATTCAAGACAGCCACAATATCTCTTGCCTCTTCCAGGCAGGTAAGTCAGAGCTAGAGTTTATACATGAGCAGCAAACGATGCATCAAAGTTTATCCAAATGTTTTCACTCTCTTCTCTTGACCTTTACAGATGAACCTTCTTGGGAGACATATGTCACACCAGACAGACAGAGCATGTCGGTGCATATTACCTCAACTTTGCCTGCAAAGTTCTCAGCTCAACTCTGTGTCCTTACTGAGTCAGGATGTGTGCCCAGGGGGCAAATACACTCTGAAACAATGGTTAGTTTAGATGTTTGGTATTGAAATAAATGCAAATATGCAAAATTGCTTTGATTTAATAAAGACATTTTGTTTTATGGGTCAAAATCAAGAGGAAAATGAAACACTTTTTGGTTTAAAATTTGTTTTGTTGTTTGGGAAATTTGTTTTCCCAAACAGCAGTGAAAATGTCCGAATAAGACCTGAATTACTTCAGTTTGTAGGTACATAGAGAAGTAAAGTAATTATAAGTGCATGGATTGAAATATCTGAGGTCAACCATCTTGTTAGATTTGATAAGAAATTATGAATGATGACAGAGTTAGCAATGCATGGCTGAGATGGTTTTGACTGGCGATGAAGCACAAAACATCCTGTGCTTCAACATGTTCCCAATGAGCCTCTACATAGTTTTTTTTTTTTATCATGTTGCCTTACTTTGTTCTGTAGCAGACAGACTGATTATAAACAGCTTTACTTGTTCTCATCATGAGAGATGTGACACCTCATCTCTCACGATGAGATGTCACATCACATTTAGAAAATCATTCAGATAACAGTTTTTATGCTTTGAGCATGGATATGCAGAGGGTTAGCATTGAGGGAGAGGATGTTGGGCATAGAGGGAGTTAGAAGCAGATGATTTGCTGTGGGAGTAGCTAGAAGAACAAGCAAGAGACAGGCTGTGTTAAACATAAACTCACCTAGCCATTTTATTAGGTACATCTTGCTAACACCAATTTGGACCCCTTTTGACTTTTGATGACCCTCATTTTACAATTCTTAGCTGGCAAGAATGACACCCAGTGTGGTTTTCTGCTAATGTAGCCCATTTGCTTCAGGATTCAACTATATAGTGTGTTCAGAGAAGGCATTCAGTATACCTTGGCTGTATCAAGTAGTTTTTTGAGCTACTATTCATCAAATCATCATGGAATACCGGCCTGGGGTCTTTCTGCATGCAGTCTATATGTTCTCCCTGTGGATGTATGGGTTCGCTCTGGGTACTTTGGCTTCCTCCCACAGTCCAAAAAATTTGGTCCAACCAATTTTATGGTTGTTTGATTCAACATTTGTTTTAACAAGAAATTAAATAAAATTAAATAAAATTAAAATTAATGTGGTCAGTGAGTGTATATACTGAAATAAATCATAACATTAGGAGATAAAAAAGCAATATTGAGGTAAGGCGCTGGATTTTTCAGGAGAGTACTGGTTTGATGAAGCCTTTAATCAAAACTCAATGGTTGAGAAGAAAGGGCTGTTTTGTATATGCAAAACAGAAATTGCAAAGGACTACTTAGTACAATAATTGGTGGGTTAACGTATTTTAAAGTGCTATGCATCAATTTTCAGCATATCAACAATAAAATCTAAAACTTCACAGAAGATAGTGAGGACTTTGTATGAAAAAGAAAGAAAAAAAAAGGAAAATGTGGGTTACTTGTAATATAATCATGGCAGTATTCCACAGTCAATTTGCAATTTGATGTTTGCCAGACTATAAAGTATTTAAAGTCATTTAAAACCTTTTTTATAAAAACAGAATCCTGCAAACTTAAAAAAGGGGCAATTTACAAGAGTCTGGTTATTGTTATTTCTTTAAATCTTCATTTAGACTGGCAATAATTGTGTCGGGAGTGAAATGTATGTCTACACTAAACGTTTTTAAATTTTTAATGAATAAGAAATTAAGTACTTATAATTTCAGGTTGCTAAATGTTGTGACCTCTCTCTCCTATTACAGGCTACCAATCAGAGGATGAATGTGCCCATTCTGGACATTACAGAGAGGCCATGTGTGCAGGTAAAGAAAATACTTCAAGAATTAATTTCTGGTTATGCATGTTGTATTTTCTTCATGTGGTTTTTGACTTGTTTGTTGTGCAGGTGTGGCAGTCGGATCCGGCTCTTATTGGGAGAAGAATCCTATGCCCAGACTGTAAGGCATCACACCCACACATGCCTGTTTGCATGTCTGGGGATCATGCATGAAAGCCAATAAGATTCAAAGTAAAAGCTAAATTTGCTGTTTGTTTTTCTAGACACACACAACAGGTGGGGCGTATATGCCGTTGGAGTTTTCATAATTGTAGTCACTGGGATGTTACTTGGAGTTTTTATCCAACGTGCCACAAAAAGTGGAATGGCAGGTTAGTTTGGTTGTCACGATTCATTCATGTTGCACAATGATTGTGTCCACATATCTTATTGATATGAACACATGTTCTGTGTTTTCCTTACATCCAGGATGGCTGACTATTAAGAGGCCACTGCTGCTGGTCTGTTCGTCGGATCAGTCGACCCACATCTCCGCCGTGTGCACCTTAGGCTCGATACTGCAGGAGAAACTTGGTGCATCAGTGCACACTGCTCTTTGGGCCCAAACCTCGCAGACCCAGGCCGGGAATGGGGCTAGCGTAGCAGATCTAGGTCCGCTCCCTTGGCTCTATGGGCAGTGGGAAGCTATCCGTAAGGCAGAGGGGAAAATACTGATTGTCTGGAGTCCTGAAGCTAAAAGGACTTGTCAGAGATGGATAGTCGAGAGGGTGAATATGGATAATAGTTGGAGACCTGACAAAATAAGAGCATCAATGCATGATTATTTAAAACTTAATGGATGGAGGCTGGGTAAAAATAAAAAAGAGAAATGTCGAGAAAACGAAAGTTTTGAAGATGAAAACTCACAAAAGGAGCCTTCTACAGTAATAGAGCCTGTGTTTGTGGCTGCTCTGGCCTCTTTAGAAGGGGCTCTGCAAGAAGGCAAAGGCAAAGATGTTGCTATTGTCTACTTCCAGGGCCTCTGCCACAACAGAGACATCCCGCAGGCCTACAGAGGGGTCCCTCGCTACTGTGTACCACAAGAATTCAGCGGACTCATACAGGAGCTGGCAGAGGTGAGAGGAGGGACTAAAAGCGGCGAGTTCAGATGGCACTGCTGGCCCAGACTCCTGACTAAAGTTCTGTCTGTATGGTTGGCTCGCCAGCTGACCAAGAGGCTACAAACAGTTCTACCTCAGACACGAGCACAGTGTGTCTCGTCATCTGCAAAAACACCATCAGATCAGACACATAGCAGACGGACACTGTCTCTCGCTAGCATGCCCAGCAACAGACAGGAGCAGGAGTTTCTGAACATGTCGCCATGGGGAGAGGGGGAGCATTGATCTCAAGTTTCACATACTAGACACTTGTCCTGTGGGAAGCATGATATTTAAGACTTTGGGAGGTGGCATGTCACTGTTGAGCACCTCAGGGGTGACTTGCTGGAACTATTCATTGGTTGCTCCCGCTTGTTTTGCATATTAAGTAGAGCTAAAGACTCCTGTCCACTGGATTTTAACACTCAAAAACAGAAGCTGCTTTATGCTAATGTCTCGTGACAGAGGCTGTAGCGAACACCTGCCTTATCTCTGCAAATATGCTAACCACTATGAAAATTGGCTTGCAAATTATTACTTCACTTTCTTCGTGTGCTCGCTTGCTTGTTGTGAAAGTGTAGGGGACAAACTGCTGTTTGCAGTGGCGCACACATTTGCATAGGGTTTTCTAATCACACGCACAGAACCAAAGCAGTCAAGATTTCCGTTGTTAGAGCACAGCATGTCGAAAGATGAAGATGGCTGACATATTTGCAAGTTAACTGGACGCACGCTTTGAATGTTTTCATGTTATGACCCTGCAAGGTCTGCAAACAATGTTTGCTTTTAGCTATTCTTATTATGATGCAGACATACTACCTCCTACATTCAAATTCAAGGCAATGCAGCACATTTACTAAACTTTATTTAGATAATTTTACTCCAGCAATCATTTGAAAAGAGGCAAAATCCCGTATGTGTCTTATTTCAACATAAGCTGTGACCTCAAAAATCTCAGAGCATTAGAGCAAGAAAAGCAAGACAAAGGGACTTTCCCATGCATTCCCAACTTTTACTCCTGAGTCAACGGTCAACTTTATGCAAAGCAACTTTAAACTGTAAACTTACACCTCACCAGGATTACCTCACAAATGTAATTGCCACCTTAGGAAATGTTTGTGCAGCTCTTTTATGTGTTTTCTTGCTACTTCAGTAAAGAGTATTTAGTGTTACCTTAGCATTGTTGGCATTATAAAACTGTGAATGCAGAATAATAAAATGCTTTTGATGGAAAAGAAAGTGTCCTTAGTAAAAAGTTCTTACTGTGTTGGGCCCTGTGTTACCACAAACGGTAACCACAAACGTTAATGGTTTTCTTGGGATTTCATGTAGTTTACCAGCACAGAAGTGCAATAATAGCTTTCTTCTTCTCACTCTTCCACAAAGGCCAGATTTGTGGAGCCCATGACTAATAGTCATCCTGTCTACAGATTCTACCACCTGGGATGTGGATCTCTTCAGCTCTTCTAGAGTTACGATGGGGCTCCAGGCTGCTTCTGTGATTAAAGCTCTACTACCCAGTCTGTTAGTTTAGGTTTAGCCCATGTCTTAGTACGTTCGTAATTGTTTACTCTTTATATTTTCAAAAGATAGTTTGAACAGTTCTTTGTGACAGTTCTAAAGCTTGGGATACTTCTTGCTGTCCCTTTTGGTGTGTTCATTGGCTGTTTGTTCACTTATGTTCCCTAACAAACCTCTGAGATCTTCCCAAATGGCACAAAGGTGGACTGTATTTACTACTCCAACCCTCTGATGGAGTTTACATGGGGGTATTGGAATAAAAGTGGTTCCATATAAATGCTTGGCTCACTCAATTATGTGCTACTTCATTGTGATCAATCACATAAAATCCAAATAAATCACTCTGTAGTTTGGGGTTATAACAGAACAAAATGCAAAAAGTTTAGGGAGAGTGAATACTTTTGCAAGGCATAGTATGCACAGGATTTCTTTTTCAGTCTTCTACCTTTCTCACTGATGTTACTCAGAAACATTTTAACTGCATCATCACAAATGAAGTCCATAGTCATAAAATGTAAACAAAAGCCTATTTAAGACCCATACTGTGATGTCGTTTTGTTTTTAAGTATATTGTGAAGCTGCGATCCCAGTTCCAGGTGGGTTAGTTTACGCACTTGTGAATAAAAAATTATTTAATATGGAGCTGGGCCTGAGGTTCCAGGTTGCAGCATAAAAACTCATCAAACTGCATTTAAAGATCCAGCATAATTTTGCATTTGTATTTATGGTTGATCCAAACATTGTGGGTATGGGGTAAGAACGCTGTCAAAAACAATGTGTATGTAAAGACGGAAATGTGTGCATATTAGTCAATAGTTGTGCATAATAAAATCCAAAAGAGGTATTGTATATTTTCTCTATAAGAATACAAAATAAAATGTTACAGCTTCAAGAAATTACAAACAGAAAGTTCAAGTTTACAGTTGTGGTTTATTCTTTATTAATACAATTTGCTATAACAGTTTGTGAATACGATTTCTTTTCTATGAGAATACGAATATTCTAGAATTGCGCCGCTCAAGGTGGCAACAGGTTGGAGTAGCTCTGTTACTTTTGATTCTGATTTATTCTTTTTTGGGAACTATTCCTCTTGTGGTGGATACAGTTGATTTTTTTTGGATGACTGTCGGATGCTGTGCAGCTTGGAGGATTTTTCTTAATACTTTCTATTTTTGGACATTTATTATGATGCATTGCCATGGCAACGGGGTTGATAAATAAGAAAAATGCTTTATTTATAATACTCTTGATAATATTTTATTTTGTATTCTTATAGAGAAAATATACAATACCTCTTTTGGATTTTACTTATGCACAACTATTGACTAATATGCACACATTTCCGTCTTTACATACACATTGTTTTTGACAGTGTTCTTAGTAGTTTCTAAAGTACAGGTATCATTATAACTACCTTAAAAGCCTGTGGTACATATCCATTTACTAAGGATAGATTAATCATATCTAAAATGAAGGTGGTGGTCAAAGAGAACAATTCCTTAAATAATTTGGTTGGGATTGGATCTAACATACAAGTTGAAGGTTTAGATAAAGCTAATATTTTTGGTATTCAAGAAGCTCCACTGGATCAAAACAGTCCAAACGCAGATCAGTTTCTGCAGTTGCTTCCAGTACTGTCTCGCTTACTGAGGATGAAGTAATCATGTTTGGGAGTATGCCAGTGATTTTTTTTAATGAAATCTATTAATTTCCCATAAAGTTATACCTGATGAGAGCTAAGGAAATGAATGGCTCAACAGAGCTATGACTCTGTGTAGGTTTAGCAACTGTACTAAAAAGAAACCTAGGATTTGTTAGGGTTTGCAAGATATTGGACCCCAGAATGCAGACGAGCAGGCATCGTGATGGTAAGTGAAAAAAGGTTTAATTACAAAAACTCACACTTAGCAGGAGGCAGGAACAAAACAAACGGGCAGGCAAGACAGGCATGGCATGATCAAAAAAACAAGACTTGGTTTGAGAACAAGACATGATCTGAGAACAAGACATGAGCATGAAAGATGTTTCCGCGACAACTAACTGAACAGGTGTGTATAAATGGAGCATGGTACAGGTGGAAAACAAAACTGATTAACATGGTGCAGGTGAACCGAATAAACTTAATTGACAGACAGAACAAAATGTGTCTGCGGCAAAAACAGAGACTCTAATATACAAACAAAACTTGACAAAACATGAACAAGACTAAAACATGACCAGAAAAATAATAAACAAAAGCATGATTCAAAACTTGAGCAGTGAAAAACATATAAGGAAAAAACCAGAAACCAAAAACCACACAACCCCAAATCATAACAGGATTATTCTTATTCTCTTCTATTAATAATGAGAAATAAGCTGTTCTGGCTTGGTGAAGTGTCTTTTTATACAACATTAGACCATTTTTCCAGTTTCAGTAGGAATCCTCTGGTTGTGGAAAGTACTATTTTCTCTCCAATTTTCTAACATTTTGCTTTAAAGTACGCAGCTCTGAAATAAACCAGGGAGCCAGCCTCCTATGAATAATTACCTTCTTTTTCAGGGGGGGCTGCATTGTCTAATGCACCACACAAAGAGGAAGTAACACTTTGAACAAGAGAATCAGTTTGTGAAGGGGAAGAAACAAAATAATTGCCCTCATCTGTGTTTTTTCTGTGATAATAAGGAAATGGAAAATGGAACAGATTCTTTGAAGGTTATTACAGCATTGTCTAATAATGATCTACTATAATGAAAGTGTAGACTACTCAGTTCAATTAAACTCAAATGTTTTTAAAAATTGCTTGACAGGACAGGGTTCTGAGGAAATATTGTTATTTCTTTACTCTCAATGCCATATGTCAGCACAAGGTCCAGAGAATGAAAACAAAGGTGGGTATGTTTATTAATGTTTTGAGCAAAGCCACATGAATCCAAGATAATCTTAAAGGCTATATTTAGGCTATCACTTTCAGTGTCAACATGAATGGTAAAACCCCCCACTATTATGCCCTTATCTGTATTTAAAACTAAATCAGATAAGATGTCTGAGAACTGATCTAAAAATTGACAGTCTGTTTGACTGCCTGTTGGCAGTACAAAACAACAAACAGATGTGGTTTTAGTGCTTTGCATTTGGATGAGGAAAACTAAGGATTAAATGTTAAAAAGAGTTGGAGCTATTAATTGGTCTGGGACTAATCAATAAATACACAGCCGATTTTATGTTTAAGTGGCATGAGCTGAAAGTTGTTACTTACAGTTCTGAAAATGTCCTTGCAAAGTAATGTGACAGGCCTCAGATGCGCAATTTATATAAAACAGTCCAAAGATTTCACATGACTTTATTTTACACAAAAAGGTGGTGCAAAATCCATCAAAACACGGCCTTGAAAAAGTATTATTATTTTTTTATAAATAAAAATCTGAAAAGTGTGGCATGCACTCGTATTGAGTCCCCCCTTTACTTTGATTGCCCAAATTAAAACGCAGTGCAAAAACTTGCCTTCAAAAGTTTAAGAATAACTTTAAAAAGTCCACCTGTGGCATTCACTTGTATTCAGTGCTCTGTTACTCTGTGTAGAATATAAACTATCTATGTGTGTAACTGGAAGGTACAAATATAGGGGAGTGAGAAGCATAGAAAGTGCAAAGTCGCAGAAGCACTCCTTATTTGGGCCTAAGGAAATGTTATGCTATATACATGAGTGACATGATATATGTATATGTTGAACACACCCCTAAGATTGAATAAAACGAGCTGAGAACAGAGGATAGCAGAGTTGGGCTCACAGGTTTTGACTGGAGCACCTTTATCTCACTCTGCAGAGGCAAACATAAGTTGATAAGTTGTGTTTATTTCACTCTTTTAAAACCTGTACCGAAATCAATGGACCCGGGGAAGCAGAGACGGCTTCGACATCTGACACCCTAAAAAAATCAGTGCAACCTCTTTGCCTTCAAAAGCCCCATAATTAGAAAATAAAGTCTACCTGTATATAATTTAATTTCTGTATTAATACAGCTCTTCTGTGACCCAAAACAACAAAGAATGAATAACTTGTTGCGGCAGAAAATGCAATTAGAAGGGTATATAGAAGTTTTTAAAGTGTAATGACTGTCAATGTCAAGAAGCATGAAGCAACCATTTACAGGGTGTGTGCCTTGGATGTTCAAAGTTTGTTATTGTGACATATTAGAACAAGTGTGTTAGTGGTTGTTTGTACACATCCAGGTAGTGGGTGCATTTGGGAGAGAGGTTAAGGGAGTTTGGCAACCCTTTCAAATCCACTGAAAGTGCAGCAAGAGTTATGCATATTCCTTACACTTCTTAACATTACAACCAGAAAACTCAGTGATCTTTCTTGGGGGGATTTTATGCGATGGACCAAAACAAAGTGCAGCAAAATTAGATACATGATTTTCAATTTTTTTTTTACAGAAGTTTGACTACATTTGTATTTATTTTGATAACCCAAAATTCAATTCAATTCAGTTCAATCCAGTTTTATTTATATATCACCAATTCACAACACATGTTGTCTCAAGGCACTTTACAGTCAATTCAATCGAATCATACAGACTGATACAAGTCAAATGAAATGAACACAGTTTTGTTAGAAGTCACCTAATTAGTAAATGGAGCCCACCTAGGAGAAGCAGCTAAGGGGCCTGGGGTGACTGTGGAGAAGCTGCAGAGATCCACCACTCGGGTGGTAGAAAATATTGACAGGACAGCTAGAAGTCATGCACTCCAAAAATCCAGCCTTTGTGGCAAGAAGAAAACCATCATTAAAGGAAAGGCATACAAAAACGAATTTGCAATTTGCCACTAGCCCTGTAAGGGGACACAACAAACATGTGGAAGGAGGTCATATGAGATAAGAACTTGAATATTTGGTCCCATACATCAGTCTCTAGATGTCTGAAGCTGGTAGAGACAGATCTCAAAGGAGTTGCAGTTGTAATTGCAGCAAAAATAGTTTAAAAAGTATTCACTCATGGAGAATGAATACAAAAAGCACACCTTATTTTTCTGATTTTATTTATTGAAAATTTGGCATCATTTTCTTTCCACTTCACAATTATGCACACCGTTATATTGGTCTATCACATAGAATCTTAATAAAACCCTCTGAAAATTGTGATTACGATGTGATAAAAAGTGAAACAGATCCAAAACCTTCGAAAGGACCTGAATGGTTAACAAGATCATGCAAGATCAAGGTGTGCTACTAAAACGAATATCATCCTGTGGTTTTCCTCATTTCTTTGTTTCTCTGTCACATATTTGTCTTTTAGCTGTTAATATTAATAAACCTGGATCATTCTGACAGGTTGTCTACTGTTTTTGTGAGTTGAAACCTTCTGGCACTTCTGGGTAAAAACAAACTATAAGCTGCCAAAAAATGTTGCAATTTACAAGTTGTTGATTTAGACAGGAATGTGCCCCCTTTTTTTTTTTTTTTGGATGCACGGTGGCGCAGTTGGTAGCACTTGGAGCAACAAGGTCCTGGGTTCGATTCCCGGCTGGGGGTCTTTCTGCATGGAGTTTGCATGTTCTCCCCGTGCATCCGTGGGTTCTCACCGGGTACTCCGGCTTTCTCCCACAGTCCAAAGACATGCCTGTTAGGTTAATTTGTCTCTCTAAATTGCCCTTAGGTGTATGAATGAGTGTGTGCATGGTTGTTTGTGTGTTGCCCTGCGATGGCGACCTGTCCAAGGTGAACCCCGCCTCTCGCCCATAGACTGCTGGAGATAGGCACCAGCTCCCCCGCGACCCACTGTGGAATAAGCGGTAGAAACTGACTGACTGTTTCCCCTTTTTATTAAACCGGGAAGGACAAAAATATCTAAAACACTAATCTTGATCAAAGGGTGTAACTTGAAGTTGTACCTTTATGCATTCAGCTGTGAGAAGCAGTAATGTTTTGTAAGGAGTTGTTGAAAATATTACCAGCCAGTGTAATATATTTTAGCAGGAATATGAGGCTGGGGTACTACACTGAACTTACATGGACACTGAGCCGTTATGCGGGATCTTTTGACAACATTAAGGTTTTATTATCAGGAAGATGTTGTTTACCTAGAACCCCCCGTAACCTAAAACAAAAACATTCCACCTTGCTGGCATCTTTAGTTCATCTTTAAGTTACAGGGTGAACAGCAGGATCCGCCCACTTCACGTCAGAAACTCGTTGCGCCCGGTGAGAAGTCATCCAGTTTTCCACTATCTCACCTAAGCAGGTAGCGCTGCAGCGGCATGCCCAGATCCCAGAGTTGTCAATCACCGAGAGAGGCGGGTAGTGAAACCTGTTACAGGAGCAGCATATCTGGTTTTTTTTTTTTTTTCTCTTTTCTTTTTGGAAATGCAGCTCCGCTGAGGCGCAGTGCTGCCATCATTAACCGTAAAGGAGAAGCTGGAAACAGAGGATTAAAGAGTCCCTGTCGGCTGCGAGCGGAAAACATGGCTCCTTTTCTCCGTGCGGGAGCGCTTGTTGTCACTGTGCTCAGTTTGCGCCTGCTCCTGTCAGCAGGCGCGCTGGAGACGGACACACCTGAACTCATCTGCAGCGAGGTAACACCGGCTCACCCGACAAGTTCTGTTCCTTCATCCTAAAATTTGACCTGCCGGGTCTGTCTGTACTTCATGAATGTTTGATTACATTGTTTGTTAGGAATGTTTTTTAGTGTCATCTTTGGAAAATCATTTCGTTCCGTTTTCTGGTTGTTTTATGCATCAGGATACAGAGAAGCCGCACATCCAGGCAGGATGGATCAAAGTTTAATGCCCATTATTTATTTACCCTTCCCTGAACATGAAACTTTACCACGCTGGTCCACTTCTGAGGAGTTTATTTTCACACGAAACCACTTAACTTCTGAGTAAAGATTCAAACATCCTCCTGATACATCCTCATTTTCAGAGATGTTTCATGGTAGATCATCTGTAATGTATTTCCAGGACTGTGCTGTCATTTACAAATGCATTCAGAACACTCTAAAAGCTAATTTATTTAATCATTTTAGTTCAGTAAGGGAAACTCCTGTATTATAAAAACAGTCATTCCGCAGAGTGATACATTTCATGGGTTCAATTCAAATAGTTTTAATGATTATGACAAACTGCCTATGACAACCCATACAATTAACTAAACATTATTTTTAACACAGACATATTAATTTATGGATTTAAAATTGATGAAAGGACAGAATAAACATCCCTATTAAGCTGGTAGTCAGTCACTGGGTCCTTGCTAAAGAAGCTGGCTGTGCGAAGTGCTGTATCGAAGCCTATTAATGGAAAGTTGAGTGGAAGGAAAAAATATGATAGAAAAAAAAGCCCAAGCAACAGGGATAACCTCAACTGTCAGGGAGCTGTGAAGCAAAGTATATTCAAGAGTTTTGTGGAGATTCACCATTCGTGGTCTGTGGCTACAGTCTAAGATTCATTCTCCAGGACATTGTCTGCAACTGTCCCATTCCTTGTGTTAAACTCCTACCAAACTAGATCCTTTCCATAAACACCATCTCTTTCCTCCTTTGTTTTCTCCTACAGTTTTACAGAGCAGGCCTTTAAAAATCTGTTTGCACACTCTCAACTGGGTAGAGAGAGACTAAAGAAGCAAAATATTATTGAAGGGAAAGTGAATAAAATAAATGTAGCATTTTAACCTTGTTTCTGTGTAATATATAAATAATATAAAGTTTTTCGAGCTCCAAGCAAACAATATTCTGTCATGCAGTTAATTAAAAGAATGCATTATGACCTCACTAGCTGTCCTAAAAACAAGCTGTAACAAATGTAGAATGTATAACAATCAAACAATGGGAACTCGGTTACGAACCGCCCCAGTTCGTGCTGTAGGTCTTGGCTAGCGGGGGCCAGCAGGACCACGTCATCTGCAAAAAGAAGAGACGAAATCCTCTGGTCCCCAAACCAGACCCCCTCCAGCCCTTGGCTGCGCCTAGAAATCCTGTCCATAAAAGTTATGAACAGGACCGGTGACAAAGGGCAGCCCTGCCGGAGTCCAACATGCACCAGGAACAGGTCCGACTTAGTGCCGGCAATGCCGACCAAACTCCTGCTCCGCTTGTACAGACACCGGATGGCCCCTAGTAAAGGGCCCCCGATTCCATACTCCTGGAGCACCCCCCACAGGGCATCATGAGGGACACAGTCGAATGCTTTCTCCAGGTCCACACAACACATGGGGACCGGTTGGGCAAACTCCCATGAACCCTCGAGTACCCTGTAGAGGGTATAGAGCTGGTCCAGTGTCCCACGGCCGGGACGAAAACCACACTGCTCCTCCTGAAGCCAGGGTCCAACTATCGGCCGGACTCTCCTCTCCAATACCCTGGCGTAGGCGTGAAAGTAGATATTATGTCTTTATTGATCTGCAATAATTTTATTATTACAGCAACACTTTTCTATAGTCACGTTGGTTTTTATATAAAACTACATTTTTCATCACCATCCTCATGATTTAATCCAAGTCTGTCACACAGACTATAAAACTAAACTGTTGTAAATTATATTCAGTGGGCAAATTGAGTAACGGAGGGAAGCGAAGAGGTAACAGATAGGGATAAAGTGAACTTTCAAAGTTTAAGTGAATCAGTTTATAGGCACGAGGTTTTCTTAATCCAAACCAGAAATGGGCTTCATGTTTCCAGGGAACAATTTGCCACACCTGGTAAAGATGTGCTGGAAAACCTTCAAAGAATTGGTCCTTCTGACATGATTCTTTCTCATTTGAAAGCCAATTTGAACAGAAGAAAAATTGTCACCTTCTAAATGGCTAAATATAGACTTCCATGTGAAGTTCCTAAAAAATAAAATAAAATAGATAAACACACAAAAGATTAAACCAGTCAGTATTCATCCCGTTTGAAGAGCAAACAAAATAGAAATTCAATAGAAAGAAACTAATAGAGATTATGACTCATTACTCAAAGCTCTGTAGTTATTGTTATCTGCAGTTATTGTAATAACCAGATTAATGTAAGAGGTGGAATAAGGGTCTGAAGCCTGAGACGGCTCCGTGAATCTTTTCTGAAAACTTTGAGATAAACTTTGGAGCAGCATTTGCATTAGAATACAAACAAATGCACTGATCTATGATTTTAAGAGTCCACTGTGTTTGCAACATTTTAAAACAGGCTGGCTGCAGTTGAATTTTACTCCCATGTGTTGTACAGGAATAAGCTGTGGTGGTTTGGTACTTGTTAAAAATAATTAGAAGACCTGTCAAGCAGGTGTTTAGCGCTGATCTACTTTTGAGGTGTGGTTCATCAGCCTTTGACACATGTTTTTTTCCCCTCCCTTTCAGGGTCTCACAGACTGCCAAATGAGCAGAGGTAGCTATTTGTTGTATAAGTGCTTCTGTTTCATAATGACATGCATGCAGTCGGCCTAAACAGACATTCTTTGTATACAGTGCCTTTCAGCAGTGCTCCACCTGATCCATATGGCTCAATGTATATTACACACATTCAACTCAACGTCACTCACTGCCGCTCTGCTAACACAAGAGACTGTAAACCATGTCTGCAGATTGAAATCAGTCTCCAAGGTAGCTTCATCTATTTATTTTCCAATATTTTATTGTAGACTTAAAATAAATCACATTCTCAATATTGTATCAATATCAAAATGTTTTTGATTCCTGCCTTGTTATCAAAGCTGTAAGAATTGCTACTGTGGTGTTTTGTAGTGCTGTTTTCTCTGCTCACATAATTGCGTGTTGCTGCAGATATCAATTTCACACAGAGAATTTCTGAGGGGTCAGGTGACGACAGCGATGAGGAAGGTATGAAACAAACACTTAAGGAAGGTAGTTACAGCACACCTAAGTAATTGAAGTAGAAGGTTTTAGAGAACCCCTGCCTTTCATTTGAGAACGTTTATTGAGTAGTAAAATAAATCAATGTTCCATATTATTTTTAGATAAATCAGCAGTGCCTGATTTAAAGGCTTTGCCTGCCATTAATACTTTGTACAACATATATTTTTTAATAAGTCTGTCCCTAGTCATCTTCTACAACATTTCCCAAACTGGAGCAGACAGAGGGAGGAATCATCCAGAGTCCTGGTCCTCACATATATGCCCACACAGGTTTTCTATAGGGTTTAGGTTTGGGGAATAAGTTGGCCATGGAGGAATGTTGACTTTTGTGTCGGGTAAACCATTTCTGTCTTGATTTGATTAATTGTTCTGGATCATTCTCTTGTCAAAATACTCAAATGGTGATCCATCTTCAGTTTACTGGCAGTGGCAACCTGGTTTTTATTTAAAATCCGGCCATGGGAAGAGAAACAGGCCCAAAGCATGACAGAAAATTCACATCTAATGTCATCTCAAGACACTTTTTATAACACTAACAGTTCCAATTTATTTAAACAAATCAATCATAGATAAAGTCAACTTCAATTACATACATTCAAAATAATATATATTACACATTTCAGGTTAAACTGCCTGTATCATTAAGCCAACTCTACATGTTCAGGCTTGTATGGTATGACAGCAATGATATCTTCCTGGCAGGTCCTCAAGCCGCCTACTGGCACGTAGATCACATCTAATGGTGGTTATAATGACCCCAAGATGCCACTTCTTGCAGTAGTTCTCTAACAGTGAGCCTTAAAGCCTAATCATGGTGGTGAGATTATAGCTGCTTTTTGTAGGTATTTTATACCTTTTGATGGTCAACACAAATCTGTCTTGTTTTAATCGCATGATCTTTTTTGACTGCACACTAGCACAGTTTTTAGCCCCATTGTTTGCAGCACAAAGGTCCTGAACTTGCATGCCAGTCCCAGGATCTTCCTGCATGGTGTTTGTAAATTCTCCTCATCCATGGATAGGTTCCCTCCGGGTACTCCGGCTTCCTCTCACAGTCCAAAACTATGCTTGTTACATTAATTGGTCTCTCTAAATAGCATTTAGGGATGGGTGTGTACGCACATTGTTGTTTGTCCTGTGTCCTGTCTTATTTTGAAGAGTGGCCAAGAAAATGGCCTTTCAGTGTCACGTTGTATGAAATAAAGGTTCAATCTGACTAATAGATAACTTAATTTTTAGTCCTTTTATGTGTCTTGAGTGTCAGTATTTGTGAATGACACTGCAGTGGGTTCTTTTGAGTATTGGATCTCCTTATACAATAACCTCTATTAAATCTGTTTTCTCTCTTGCAGCTCTTGTGAAAGTGTGTCACTCCTACCCGAGTTCTTTCGATCGCTGCATGGCAGTCCAGTTTAAACCAGCCTACATGAAAATGGACCAGTCCTCCACATATAAGGTAATATCAGGCTTGTATATAGAAACAGCCTCAACTACAGACCTGATAAAAGTACACCTTCTTTGAAGTCTGTTTTACATAGATTTTACATAACAGGATATAGAAGAAATTGCCATCTGATCCTCATCAGGTATTACACCTCTGTAAACCTCACGTAAACAACTCAGGATTGCATGTAACACTTTAATGTGCATTCAAAAAAACAAAGCCTGAACACAGAGGCAGTGTATACAAAATGAAATTTATCGTTATTGCTTCCACAGGAATTTAAATGGAAGCAACTGTAGAAGCAGGTTTTGTTCATGACAAATGATGAGCAGAATTTCCAGTTATGACCTTAGAGAAGTAATTGTTGCTGTCTATTAATCCGAGAAAGGTTATAAGGGACATGCGCAGAAGATCTAATCTTTGTGCATCTGCAGTAAGAAAGATACTGCTCTTAAAAATGTTAGATAATAAATGGAGAATAATGAGGACACTGGCCAATCTTCTCAGGAGTGGACATCCTACCAGATTCAGTGTAAAGTCATGGTGGTGAATTAAAAAGTCGTTTCATGAAACAGGACAGTAGAATGGCTGAAAACTAAAAAGATTTATAAGGGCGCAGTCAAGTACAGACCTCACCCTGACTAAAATGCAGCGATGGGACCTTAAGATAGATGGGCATAAACAAATGAATGCAAACTGCAATACTAAAACAACTCTTTGAATGAAATGTGCCTCAAATTCCTTCACTGCAATGACCGAAACTGATAAGGTTATCCAGAAATCCAGGGACAATGGTCCTACAAGCTGCTCAATCACAAAGTTTTATTCGGGTTTAAAAAACACAGACATCATAGCTTGTTAAAAAAATATCAGCAACATGAGGTAATATTTAGTTGTGAGTTGTTTAAGTAACAGCACAGAGTGGATGCAGAAATGTGTTTAAACATTTAGGATCTTCAAAAGGTTTGCGTTCTTTCTTTACAGCTGCTCTGCTCTAGTGACTGCTAGTAGCACACAATTTATGTAATTTTTCTGGTCTATTCTCTGAATTCTATGTGTTCTTGTTCAGGTTATATTGAACCAAACTTTCTTAGACAGCAGAAACATCAAAACTGACCTTCTATGGTATATTTTTAGCTCATTAACTCTTGTTGCGCTTCTTTTACTAACGGCATTAACAAATTTCCTCCTGTCATCAGGATCAGTTACTCCTGATTGGTGAGCGTAATATATTTGCCTAAATTAGAAATAATGTATGGGGTAAGATTCTTACCCCATACATTCGTGACATGAGTGACTGGTTTTAGGTGAACTGACATGTGATGTTTTAAAAAAAAAACTAGTAAGGAGTGCCTGTATCCGCCTCATTATTACACCACAACCACCAGCCTGAACCATGGATACAAGACGAGAGAGATCCATGCTTTCACGTTAAGTAAAATTCTGACCTTACCATCTGAATTTTGTAGCTGAAATGAAGATTTATTGGACCAGGCAACATTTTTCTAATCTGTTTTTGACCTATTTCTGTGAAAATTTGCTACGGATGGGGGATATGGACTTTCATGGAATGTTATCACGATATTTTGTGGTATTTATTTTATTAGTAAAATAAACACAAATACTGCTTTTAAAAAAACGTACCCATACTGAAATAAGCTTCTTCGGGATGGCAGTTACATAAAGAAGTGTGATTTTTATGTTATTATTATTTTTTTGATGCTCGCATGGGACCAGCAGTGCAGAAAATGGTAAAAGTAATAATCCTGTCAAAAACAGTTTTGGGTTTTCTCACATTGTTAATGGGAATTTATCATCATCACAATAAATTAATGTTTTTATCATAAGAAATTTTTCTCAATAACTATAAATAATACAATAAATGTCCATCTCCACACTGTGCAACAGCTGCCGTACTTCAAGCATTTGTCTTTGTCAGACAGATAATATACATAGTGTAGCATGACATAAAGTAATGTTATCAGGTAACTGCTGCAACATCTGAAATGTTTTGACATGATCAAATGAGACTTGTAGCAGCTTGGCTTAGCTTTAGGTCAAATCACGCATGCTTCAGCATCATGCTCGTAAAACAGAATTATTTAAAGCTATGTGTCAATCATCTGGAAATGCAAAGCAGATGTGATCAGTGTATTAAAGGTTACCTTGTTTTTATATTTCCTGCAAACACAGTTGCTGCTGAGGGAGACGGTGGATTTTGAAACTCTTGTTGTGGTTACAGCAGAATCAAAGGAAACATATGTTTACCAAAATATCACAATTCCAGCTGCAAAAGCAGGTCAGTTCAAATGTTGTAATCTTTTCAAAACAAATAACAGCAGAGCTGATTCACTAAGCTCCTGTCCCTTCCTCTTTCTTTCAGTCTGTCCCTGGAGCATTTTACTAGAACATGATGGTAAGAGATTAAAGTTCCACTGTTTACATTTTAAAACATATTTAAAGGAATGTTTCGCTTAGGATAATATTCTGTGGAAACAAAAATAGAATTTTCTGTTAGGTGTGTGTCCTGTTAACTTTAGGCTAAATCTGATGGAGCATTTCGGAATAAGATCATACCCAGCAATCAAACATGGTGGTGGTGGTGGTAGTGTGATAGTGAAGAGGAGGGTTTCTGCTTCATGACATCAACAACCTGCTGTAATTGATGGAAATATGAACTCTGCTCTCCACCATAAAGTCCTGAAAGAGAAGGTCTGATCATCAGTTTGTTAGCTTAAGCTCAAGGGCAACTTGAGTTATGCAGTAGGACAGTGATCTGAAGCACACCAACAAGTCCACCTCAGAATGGATAAAAAAACAAAACAAAAGGTAGGTTTTGAACTGGCCTTGTCAAAGTCGAACTTAAATATGGTTGAGATGCTTAAAAACATTCAGTGTGGCTAAGTTAAAGCAATTCTGCAAAGAAGAGTGGGCCAAATTCCTTAAGAGGAGGTTCTCACAAATGTTTGATGACATTTGTGTCATGACCAGGTACTAGGTTTAGGGGGGAAGATCTTTTTCACATGGGGCTAGAGTGGTTTGGACAGCTTTTTTCCACTAGACATCCTTTGAAAACTACATTTTGTATTTCTTAAGGTTATCTTTGTTATTTCAGTTTGTTTGTTGATCTGAAGCATTTAAGTTTGACTAAAAATAAATCTGTCACTGTACTTCTTGAACATGTTTGTCAATAACAAATTCTCTGGATTCACATGTCTGTACTAACACCAGCTGCCACTCAATATATATTTAAAAAAAAGACTAAGCTCAGTTATTTACAATGACTGACATGTGCCTCTTTCAGTTCCCAGACTCCAAGTTGTGACTGAGCACATGAGAAACATGGTCCGGCTGCAGCTGCAAAATACTACTGCCATACAAGAGGTCTATTGGGCAATGACCTGGGATGACGTTCACGGACAGCCTGTTAGATGGGTCAGTCCGAAATAAGTTAGCCAAAGTATTTATGCACACAAGTCAGAGTTAAACAACTTTTCAGCAGTGTATTTTTCTCATCTATGCAGCCCATAGGCAAGAACGAAATAGTTATTTCATCCGATCTCATTGCACCGTGCCTGTGCTTCCTGGTAACTGAAATTTTAACTGGAAAAAAAATTAATAGTTAAAAAAGTTCCAAGAAAAAAACAAAAACAAACTGTTTTGCAGGTATGGTTGGGTGACAACAACATCAGAAGAATGCACTGCCCTTTTACAAATCAATCAGGTAAAAGGCGTTCCCTGAGGTTGCTGTCTGATCTTATCAGTTTGTGTGATAAATTAGCTCGTGCAATTTGGCATCAAGTTTTCTGCTTTTTTATTTTTTAATAGATACTCTGAGAAGAATGCAGCGCAACGTGTCTGTGACTATGGTTGAGACTCAGTTGAGGACCGGGGACATGGGGCTGGGCTGGAATGTAACCTCTCCCTGTAAAGTGAAGGCAGAGGTGCGATTGTGCAAGAAAGACATAGAAGGGGGCCAGTGCGAAGGAGTTACAGGCTCCAACCAGAAACTCAAGACTAAGAATTGGACTGCTGCGCAGAGAGTACATTGGGTAAAACATGTTCCTCATGTAGATGGACCTTTCCTGGTCAAAGGTTCATGTTGCTGTTCTGTGTCTTTGTTAAAATGACTGAGGCTGACAAATGTTTGGAATTGATTCAGCTTGTAATCATGATGTAGCCGTCGACCAGAAGACTTGCAAAGATCAGAGCTGAATCGATTCACATGAAAGTAAAGACATTGTTTGGTTGAAGTGATTTTAAACGCTAGGCAACATTACAGGGATGTCTTTGTTTTTCACTACAAGTCAGACATCTGCAATGTGTTTTGATCTTAAACCTAATAGAAATTCAACCTCATTGTCAAACATTTTGGGATCTTTTTATTAATATTATTAATTCATTAATCTGTTTTCTGATTCCTCTTTATCTTTTTAGCAAACAGGAGAGTTCTTTCTATTGCCCCACCCTCAGCTTTGTGTGCAGGTACTGTTTGTCTTTATTTTTGCCAATGTGTTTTAAAAATTTTGAACTGTTTTAAACAACATTTTGTGCTTCCTAGAGTACTGAACTACTAAACCAACAAACTCTCCAAAAAAATATTTTGTAGGTTAAATTTGAAGGGATGGTCTCATTCTCAGAGCCCCAGTGTCCATTTGAAAGTAAGACTGCTGTCCAATATAAACTAATTTTACTAATTTTAAAAGTGTCCACAGTTTATTCTTATGTGAATAATGTGTTTAATGCTTTTTATTGTACAGTTGTGGCCTTACAAAATAAGGCTTAAAATGGGAAAATCTAGATACAAAAATTTGATTCTCTAAAATCAGTTATCACTTTATTTATGTACTTAATTTCTTTTCTAACTTATTTAAGGCTTCCACAAGCAGGAAAATTATTATTAACAATGACTAACTGACTAATAAATAGTATTTCTGCTAAAGAACTGTTTGTCATTTTGCTGCAGCTTTTTTCTGTTTTAGCCAAGTTTAGCTCCTACTTTGGAGGACTAAATGACACAACTTTACTCACATAGAAATAGAAAAATATAGAATGAAGTGTGTACATTTTCATTGTCTTTCCTTATTATTCTATAGCTAAAATGAACTTGATTTATTTTTTCCTCCTTAATGTTAAAGCAGATGAGCTAAAAAACTTTTTTCCCCTATAGCCAGGTTTAACCTGAAAATTTTGACAACTCAGTTGAGTCATCTTTAAGCGATGGTCCTGGTATTTACTGGACTACCTTTGGCACCCTGAATCTTTCTTCACATTAATTAAACCACCCTCATTGAAAATATTCACAGTTGGATAAATGGCTGGTCTGGGTGTAATCTTACAAGCAGCAATATCCATGTCTGTAAGGCAGTTTTGATGTAAACTGGCAATGACAGCACACAGTTGGTAACCATGGTTGACAAGAGTGATTTCAAGCACCACTCCCTGTTAAAGCAATCATTCTGCTCCTCTAATTCAAGAGTATGACAGCTGCCCTGTCTTCAGTAAAAACATCCCCTAACCATATGACCATTAAAATGACAGCCACAGGGTTAAAAATATAGTCCAAATGAGGTTGTTGTGATTAAGTTATTTTTCAATAATTGTGCAATTAAGTTCATTAAAGAGAAGAAGAGTGTGCGTGCGGTCTTATCCTTAAAAGCAAACTAGACACAGTGTAAATTGGACTGAATGGAAAACAATTTCTGCTGGTATTAAAAGTTTGGCTTTAACTGAACACTTTTATTTTAGCACATCGAGTGAGATGGATTCTGTCGCTTCTCATCGGATTTATCCTGATATGTTTGGCCATACTTGGAGTCTATTTGATACAAGGCATTCTTAAAGGTCGGCTTCTTTAGGGTATAATCCAAAATGTTTCTGGTGGTTAGTTGGAAAACGTCTAACTGGTATCTCTGCTTTTTCTCCAGGATATGTTTGGAAATGGTTGAAGGATGACGATGTTAAAGGTGTGTGAAATCTTTGCCCTCGGTTTATACTGATAAAACACCCTCTCTCTGATGTCACAATACCTTTAAAAACTATTACTATTACTACATTTAACGTGCAATAAGTTTGCAGTAATTAAAAACTCTGCTGCTTCAGCAATCCGGTCCCTTCATTATTATAGAAGTCTTGCCCCCCGTGACACGGAAGTACAGCGAGTTAATCCCGAAGTGAACTACCATTTCGGCCCTGGAGGAAGCATCTCCTGTTTGTTTCCCGACCACAGTCAGGAAACGGAAGCAGGAAGGGTTAACACCTGGCTCTCAATATTCTATTTATGACTAATGACTCTACTAATGATGCCAGGTTTTCAGAATCTCTTTGTAGCTCCCCCTGCCTAAAATAAAACTCGATCAGACTATCCCTGTCCATCAGTTGTTTTGTTCCTCCGTATGTTTGAGAAAGTGCGCTGTTTTAGTATTTTGTGCGCACGTTATATATATTTTTTTCCGCTAAACTGAAGGGCAAAATAAAGAGGGGGTTAAACAGAGAATTAGCCAAGAGGCCCATGGTAACTCTGAAGGAGCTGCAGTCAACCACAGGTCGGGTAAGAGAATCTGTCCACACTATCACTGTTCATGCCTACTCATGCCCTCCACAAATCTGGCCTTCATGGTAGAGTTACAAGAAGAAAGCTAGTTTTGACAGATAGAAATATGTCCTGTTTGTAATTTATGCTGTAAAGACTTGAGACTGCTGTGAAGGATTACCTTTAGCAGGACAATAACCCTAAACATAAACATACAGCCAGAGCAATGAAGGAATTGTTTAGATCAAAGTATATAAATGTGTTAGAATGGCCCAGTTAAAGTCCAAACCTTAATCCAATTAGGAATAGGTGGCAAAACTTTGAAATAGACGTTCAAGAGATGGTCTAAATCCAATCTAACTATATTTGAGTTTGAGTTCCAAAGGAAGAGCGTTTAAAAGTTAGCGCACAGCTTCAGTTACTACAGCTAGAATCCACCAATCAGGCTCAAAATTTGGGTGTAGTGATGGACTCAGACCTGAACCTTCAGAGGCACATAAAGGTAGCAACTAGGTTGGCCTTCTATCACCTAAAAAACATCTCCAGGATTAAAGGACTAATGTCTCAGCAGGACTTTGAAAAACTAATTCATGCGTTCATATTTAGTAGAATTGATTACTGCAACGATGTCTTCACAGGTCTGCCTAAAAAGTCGATCAGACAGCTGCAGTTGATCCAGAACGCTGCTGCCCGCGTCCTCACTAGAACTAAGAAAGTGGAGCACATCACCCCGGTTCTAAAGTCCTTACACCAGCTCCCTGTAGCTCAGAGAATAGACTTTAAAATACTTCTGTTAGTCTATAAATCACTGAATGGCTTAGCACCAAAATACATTACAGACTTGTTGTCAGTGTATCAACCACCCAGACCTCTCAGGTCTTCTGGCTCAAATCTACTCTGCATATCCAGAACCAGAACCAAACAAGGAGAAGCAGCTTTTTACTCTTATGCTCCACTAATCTGGAATACACTCCTAGAAAACTGTAAAACCGCTGAAACCATAAGTTGCTTCGAATCAGAATAAAAAACTTATTTTTTAAGAATGGCCATTGACTGTGCTATCTGAACATTATTAAGTTTTCAGTCCAACTTTCCTTTCATTTTCTTATCAATCATTTTATCATTAATTTTTCATTTTTTTCTTTTTTACTATCGTCTTATCATTTTAATAATTAAATTTTATTCTCTTTAATTATTTGTGTTTGTTAATTATTTAATTACCTGTACACCACTGTAATGTACTTTTTCCTATTATGTTTCTTTCTCCTTTCTTTCATGTACAGCACTTTGAATTGTCTTGCTACTGAAATGTGCTATATAAATAAAACTGCCATGCCCTGCCTTTCAGCCTTTCAGCCAAGATTTCTTCTTTCTTTCAGGTGCAGTGGGTGGTAGTCATGTGCTGCTGCTATATCCGCCTGATGATGATGAGCACCTGCCAGAGCTCTTATGTCACTTGGGCTCATCTCTCCAGACTCTGGGCTTCACTGTGTCTCTTGACCTCTGGAGCCAGGCTGAGCTCAGTGTACTCGGCCCCGTGCCATGGCTCCATTCACAACTGGACCGTCTAAAACGGCAGGGTGGTAAAGTAGTGCTAGTCCTAACCCAGACCACGTGGACTAGAGCTGAAGAATGGGGAGCCTGTAGCTGCAAGAAAAATGAAGAGAATATCAGAGGAGTGGAAGAAGACTGTGCAGGAAGCTACCCTGTCTCTTCACGCCATGTGGATGTGTTTGGTGCCTCACTGAGCTGTATTCTTGGAGACTATTTACAGGGCCGCGCAGGTGAGCGGTTCATGCTGGTGCAGTTTGAATCGCTTCCTCCTGCACCTCCAGGTGGTTATCGACCGCTTCCACAACTTTTTTGTGGACTCCATGTCTACAGCCTTCCGTCCCAGAGTCTTGGCTTTCTGACTGAGCTGGCGGGCCCCAAGCAAACCGCCTCTGCATCAGCAAGACGCAAAAGGGCTGGCGGGCTCCGGATGGCATCCAGAGCTTTTGCCAAACGGCTGTCTGGGTTTACTGCAGGTACAAATGTGTTGCACCTTGCTCGGGTATCTCCAGGTTGTGTTGGGGGAGAAGTGGAAGACTCTGGTGAAACACTACTCTTAGGAACCAGTTTAATTACGCCACCGTCCAGCCCTGACATAGTGGTCAGTAAAATTGAATGGGTCTGATTACTGGGAAGGCCGGTAAAGGAAAAGTTATTGAAAGCTCCAGTTAACAAATATACCTCACTTGATGCACTAGGACATTTATCTATGCATTCAATATCTATACCCAAGTAATCCTGACTGATTGTGGGTCTCTTAGTGCTTATCTCCAACTGTCTCCCAGGATCATTGGGCAAAAGACCTAGGGCAGGGTACATCCTAGATGGGTTGCTGGCCCAATATATGGAAAGACAGAAACACAAGACAAGCAATCATGCATGCACATACTGCCACCTACTGGCAATTGAGAGTGATCGTTTACCTAGCATGCATATTTGTGAAATTGTGAAGAATCTGGAAAACCTACACATGCAGGAGGAGGACATTCAAACTCTACATAAGGACGTGATCAGAAAATAGAGACTTAACATCTAGAGTAAGTTTGAAGTGAACAGAAAACCTAACATGCATGTTTCTGAACTGTGGGAGGAATCTGGAGAAAATCCACACATGCATGGAGGCAACATTGAAACTCTACGGTAGGACATGTTCAGAAAAAGCAGCAACTGTGTATAGTAAACACTAGGTCAGTAAAACTTGAGCTGCTGCTGCTTCAGAGAAACTTGACACAACACTGAAACAAGACAACCCCTGGAAAAACAAAATGCATAAAAAAATAGAACATCCTAGTAACAGTCTGCAAATGGTGTGTGACGGTGAACTTGCAAAAGCAAAATGGCATTAAACACTCAAATACAGGAAAAGAAGCATCTAATTCAATTCATACACTTCCATTCATTTGATATTTATAGCAACTCTTCCACAGGGTCTGTGTATTTCAACCTTTTTACTTGTACATGATATTTTTGCATTTGTCTATAAAGAATTCTTGCTAATGTATTTGAATAAATGATTAATTCTGTGACATGAGGAAAAATTCAGAGTAACGGTTATTTGAATGTTACAGCATAGATCACTGCACAGTTTAGCACTTTTCTGATGCAAATTTGATTAGCATGTTTTAATCATTAAAATTGTTAGTGAGAGTGTGCAGGAGCAACAGAGGAGGAGTATGTTGATACCAGTTATTGAAGAACAAGGTGGTCATGCTGAGCTGTAGTAACTAAAGAGATCAATCTAAAAAGGCATACCAAAAAGACGTAAAGAGTAGTTGGAGCTAGATTAAGAATAGATGTGACTGTCAGCAAGCAGCACTTTGATACTATGGTCATAATCAACTTTATTCGCCACGTTTGTGCACACAAACCAGGAATGTGACTTTGGTTCCACTTTGCTCTCAATGAAGACATTTTAAATATCAAAATGGAAAATGAAAAATATTTTTTGTAAATATGTATGTATACAGTGTCTTTGGTAAAAACAATGTATGTATAGTGTTTTTACCAAATGTATGTATAGTGAGAGGTTGACATGAATATTCGTGCAAATATTCATGGTATCAATTGGGGCACTCTGTTAAGTGTTCATCAGAGAGACCGTCTGGGGAAAGAAACAGTCTCTGAGTTAGTGAGATGGAGCACTACAGATGCAGTGTCAGAGGTAGGTAGAGTACCCAAATATTGTACTTAGGAGTAGCATTATTTCAACATATCTTTATTTAAGTAAAAGTAACAAGTAGCCATCCGAGAAATTACTCGAGAGGAAAAGGATTTAGTAAAATGGCCACTCTAATACTGAGTTACTGTGAACGTAACATCTGATATATTTCAAAAAATATGTAATTGGACACAAATGTTATTTACATATTCTGGTATTTAAAGACAAAAAAAAAAATGCAAATAACATGATTACAAAATAAATCAAATTCAGGTAGTAGAAAGACTTTCCAAATCAAACTTTTTCAACATATAACATGGTTCACAAGGTTGTAGAAAAGTTAAAAGATGAGTTCAGGCAGGACTTCATTTGGAATGCTCATGGGTCTTAAAACGTGGTACATGTGCCACTAAATGTACTTAGATTGTCTTCAATGGTACACAGAAAATGTTGCCACAATGTCAAGATAAATATGAACATATAAATTGTGATACAGGCCTTCTGAGCATCATTAGGCAAAAACCCCCCCAAAAAACGAGTTGTCCACGGATGTTGACCTTCGTTTCTTTTAAACCCTCCCAATTAAGAAACATCCCGGAGAAAACTTTAGGAATTCGCAGAACAAAATTTATCAAAAACAACAGTTGTTGGCTAATTATACTGGCGGTTGCATTTACCTCTGAATTCTAATGTAAATCTGGGGATGGCAGCGAACCAAACTGAACAATGTAGGCCAGTTGCAAGTCTGAAAACCAATGAGATTGGATAATTAATATGCTACGTCACTAGGCTAGCAAACATTAGCAATACAGCTAATGCAAATGTATTTATCTGTATTGTCTACCCTTGGACACCATTGGAAGTTGGTCACATTGGTTGTACATAGTTTGGAATATTTGATTAACTAAACATCAATTAAAATGTAAATAAACTGTTTTTACTGCAGCAAGCATTGTTTTCTATACAAGGCAGCCATATTGGATTTTGTGTTGGAGGTTTGTAGAAACATCAAACTATGCAGCAACACACCTAATTAAAATTTTGACTTTAGGGGACCATTCCATTAATTTTTCAACTTGGAAACATTGAAACTTGAAAACTCCCAACTGCGATAAAGGTAATGCAAAATTAAATGCCGTCCTTCAACGGTCATGTGGTGTAAAGAAATAACTTTTTTTCATTTTGTTTTTATGACAGTACACATAAAACTGTGAAAATCCACATTCTTTTGTACTTCTGCTTCAAAATGTCAGTATGGAGGTACTTGGAAAACATAGTTTACTGTGATAGTACGCCCCCCAACAGCTGCAGACACAATCCACCACCCCCACCTCCCCAACCTCAAGAGGGGCCTTGGCACCTCCAACCCCCACCCTGAAGTTCCCCCCCACCAGCCCCCTACCCACGCCGAGGACGGCTCTTTCCATCCAGGAGAGGGACGTCAACAAACTCTTCAGGAGACAGAACCCCCGGAAAGCTGCTGGTCCGGATTCTGTCTCACCAGCCAGCCTGAAGCACTGCGCTGATCAGCTGTCTCCAGTCTTCACAGACATTTTTAACACCTCACTGGAGACATGTCATGTGCCAGCCTGCTTCAAGTCCTCCACCATCGTCCTGTTCCCAAGAAGCCAAGGACCACAGGGCTTAATGACTTCAGACCCGTCGCCCTGACCTCTGTGGTGATGAAGTCCTTTGAGCGCCTTGTGCTCTCACACCTAAAAGACATCACCGACCCCCTCCTGGACCCCCTGCAGTTTGCCTACAGAGCCAACAGGTCTGTAGATGATGCAGTCAACCTAGCCCTTCACTTCATCCTCCGGCACCTGGACTCCACAGGAACCTACGCCAGGATCCTGTTTGTGGATTTCAGCTCTGCCTTCAACACCATCGTCCCAGTTCTGCTCCAGGAGAAGCTCTCCCAGCTGAGTGTGCCCGACTCCACCTGCAGGTGGATCACTGACTTTCTGTCTGACAGGAAGCAGCGCGTGAGGCTGGGGAAGCATGTCTCTGACTCCCTGACCATCAGCACCGGTTCCCCCCAAGGCTGTGTTCTCTCTCCTCTGCTCTTCTCCCTGTACACCAACAGCTGCACCTCCAGTCACCAGTCTGTCAAGCTTCTGAAATTTGCGGACGACACCACCCTGATCGGACTCATCTCTGATGGTGACGAGTCCGCGTACAGATGGGAGGTGGACCATCTGTTGGACTGGTGCAGCCAGAACAACCTTGAGCTCAACGCTCTAAAGACAGTGGAGATGGTTGTGGACTTCAGGCAGAACCCAGCCCCACCTGCCCCCATCACCCTCTGTGACTCCACAATTGACACTGTGGAATCTTTCCGCTTCCTGGGAACCATCATCTCCCAGGATCTCAAGTGGGAGCCAAACATCAGCTCCCTCATCAAGAAAGCCCAGCAGAGGATGTTCTTCCTGCGGCAGCTGAAGAAATTCAACCTGCCAAAGACTATGATGGTGCACTTCTACACAGCCATCATTGAGTCCATCCTCACCTCCTCCATCACCATCTGGTACGCCACTGCTACAGCCAAGCATAAGGGCAGGCTGCAGCGTGTCATTCGGTCTGCTGAGAAGGTGATTGGCTGCAGTCTACTGTCGCTCCAGGAACTGTACACCTCCAGGACTCTGAAGCGGGCATGGAAGATTTCGGCTGATACCTCCCACCCCGGTCACAGACTCTTTGAGACTCTCCCCTCTGGCAGGAGGCTGCGGTCCATCCGGACCAAAACCTCACGCCACAAGAACAGTTTTTTCCCATCTGCCACCAGCCTGGTTAACAAAGCCCGGAAACCACCCTGACACTCTCCCTTTCCCACACACACACCCTTTTTTGCTGACAGGACACCTGTAACCTGTAACTCTATGCGTTACATTAACGCTCAGCTTGGACTCCTGCTTTACTTGCACAATGATCACCTGCACTGTTGTATTGCTCTTGCATCTTATACTGCTCTACTTTTACTCTCATTCACTTAAAACTGTGCACATATATTTATATTATATTGTAGATATGTTTATACTGTTTAATTTGTACTGTATTGCACCGACTACGCCAAAACAAATTCCTTGTATATCCAAAAACGTACTTGGCAATAAAGCTTTTCTGATTCTGATTCTGATAAGAAGTACTAACACAGGACAGATAAGCTCAAAAGACAACAGGTATTGATGGCTGATGAGTTTGACAAGAGAGTGGACGCAGTGTGAAGTGGATGGAGACGAGTGTTGAGGATATTTTTGACAGAAGGGTAACTGCAGGAGAGAACTGGTATGATGTATACTTTGGAGACAGTAGCACAGAAAATGACAGGTGGTTGCAAAGCTGAAGATATTACAATTTATTTGGAAGTGACTAAAATATACCAACTATACTATAATAACATTAATTTTAAAGTAAAAACTTAAGAAACAAGCATGTAGGACACTACATTGAATGAAAACCATGTAAGATTGTACAGACATTATAACGTGTGTATAAAATAAACAATCAAAAAACGTGTTTAAAGAAAGACCAGAACATGATCAGTTTAAATATATATAAATATATAAATTAAACTACTCAAAACATATTTGTAGACATATAATTTGTCGTTTAATTAAAAATAATGGGTGTGACGGCTCTGCGATTGTGATTGGTTGAATAGATTAAATCCCAGTGACGTCATATTATGCGTGGCAGGCAGCAGTTGCATGGAAAACACTAGAAGCCACTCATTCATTCATCCCAGGAGAGTGTACGCTCTCTTTCTGTCCGTCCCGCTGCAGCCCAGCACCACGGCTGCTGCAGGAGAACCTCCAGGGTTAACCACACACTCATTGGTTGAAGAGTTAAAGGAGGATTTTAAAATGTGAAACTGTCCGGTGTGATGTGAGAGTGAGCCAACGGGGAAGGAGACGACCCATCGGTGGTGCAGCAGACGTTGTGGTTTAATAACAAGGTACAAACATTTTAAATTAAGCTACTTGGTGGCAGCATTTAAAGCAAAGCATGGACTTAAAAATGATATAAAACTATTAATTTGATTAGGATACTTTGTCCAAATAAAAAGGGAAGTAGAGAGAAAAAGCAGACTTTATAGATGCGGGTGGATAAAGCTAGCAAGCTAACTGACCTTAGCTGCTAGCTGATGCTGATTTAGTTGAGCTAGCTAAGCTAACATTGAAGCCAGAGCATCTTAGTCTGGATATGTTGCATGTTTCATTGCCTTTATTATAACACCAGCGTGCAGGGAATAAAACGCCTTTAAGTTGATTTGTAGGAGTAGGAAACACATAAATTTAGAACATACAGAAATGTAGTACTATTTCAATGCGTTAATATCTTTAGTTGTACTATGAACGATGCATTTCTGACACTAAAGTGAATTTCAATAGTTTGTCCGTCTTTTTGTAACCATGTTTGAAAGTTTAAATTAGCTGCTTTACGCTTTGTTTATTTGTTTTTATTTTCTTTTTAGCATTACCATTGATTAGAAAAGTACTTAATAAAAACACCTTGTGATGAGATGCTGACAGAGGTAGGTAGACAGCCAAAAAAGCAGGTAAATCAAGCATTTCACCTGAAAAGCAACAGAACGTTGCAGCTGATACCAGAATTACCTAAAAAAAAAACACTCCACAGGGTCATCACTAAGTAGTCATTGAGAGGCGAAGTAGTTTTGGCTCAAGAGATTTAAGAGAGTCCAGGTACAGAGCTAGCCTATACATTTTTTTTAAATTTTTTTAAAGTAAAATGTTCTTTGTGGCACTGCATTTAAGGATGTTACCCACATTGATAACTGCTAAGGTAATGGCGCTCACTACAGAACCGTTTCAGAAAATCAGAAACATATTACTTTAAACTTTGAAGACCCTCAAGATGTAAAGTTTGTTCTGTTCTCTGTCTGTTCTGGTAAACCACAAAGTTTCTGTCTCCTCTGAAGGATCATGTGGGGAGTCTGGCCTTTACTGCCAGCTCTGGTGCTTCTGTCAGAGCTCTCCGTGGTGAAAGTCCAGACGGCGCCATGCCAAACCTGCAGAAAACTCACTGAAAGCTTTATTAAGGTAAATCTGATAAACTGTAAGATTTCACTTGTCATCTTTTTATTTTGTTTTTATTTTATTTAACTCAAACATTAAATTTTCTTCGAGTTAGGGATTAGAAAGAACGGCTAACAAGAACTTTGGAGGAGGTAACACTGCATGGGAGGAAGAGAAGCTGGCCAAGTATGCACGGAGGTAAGACTAGTTTGCTGAACCAGTCAACTGAGTTTTGAGATATTGTGACCATTTGTAATTTGCTGAGGTGATCTGTATTATTTTAACATTTCTCGATACATCCCCAAGAATGGGGTATTTTATGGAAGTCATTACATGTGACAGATGATTTTTACCTCCTATTAATGTTTGTATTTACAACAGATATGAGATAATTATTTTATGATCATGATTTTGTGGATTAACCTCTGTCTAATTAGAGTCTCCTTGTTTCAGTGAGACTCGGCTCTTGGAGATTGTTGAAGCTGCTTGTGAGAAAACCGATTTTGAATGTAACCGCTTGCTGGAGCAGATAGAGGACCAGGTGGAGACATGGTGGTTCCACAGGTAAACTGAATTAAAACTATTATAGGTGTTGAAGGTCTTTTAATTAGCTTGTTTTATTACCCCTTAAATATAAATAGGTGGAGACATGTATTGCTGCTACAATGTAATCAGGATGTGTTATCCTGAACATGTTTGAACTTTATAACTGAGATGCTGTGTTTGTTCTGCAGGCAGCAGGAGGCACCAGACCTGTTTGAGTGGCTCTGTATTGAGCAGCTGAGACTCTGCTGTCCACCTGGACACTTTGGACCTGACTGCAAAGGTGTGCCCAAGTTGTTTTCTTATGTTAGTGAAAAATAACAGAGCACACATAACTGCTTACTACTTCCATTTCCGCAGTATTTAAACAAATAGCTGAACATTGTAATCATGCTAATTTTAAGCATTGATTAAAAGAGTCACTTGTGTATCTGATGCAGAATGCCCATCTGGACCTGGAGGTGTGTGTGGAGGTCTGGGTCGATGTGAGGGTGAAGGCACTCGTCTGGGAGATGGGGAGTGCGTCTGCGATCCTGGGTACTCTGGTCATCTGTGCCAGAGCTGTGCTGATGGTTACTACAGGGAGAAGAGCTCCAATGGCAGCGTACGGACTTGTGCAGGTGTGCCATTTTCAGGCGGCTGGTTACACATTTTTAAATCAATTTCCACTGGAACTGATCTTCTGGTGTTAACGGCTCTCGTCCTCTTTAGCGTGCTACCACTCCTGTAAGGAATGTTCAGGGCCACAGGACTACAAGTGCCTTGACTGCAAACCTGGGTGGATCCTTCATGACAACAAGTGTGTAGGTGGGTGTGGATTAGTATTGTTTTTTTTTTGTATATTGGCAAGTTTTGAATGAATGGACTGTGTTTGACTTTTACTGTGTGTCTCATAGACATCGATGAGTGTGGCACAGAGCTGGCTCGTTGTCCTTCCAACACTTACTGTCACAACACAGATGGATCATATGAATGCAGAGGTATCATTTCTTTAATGTTTACTGATCGCTATCTGATGAAATCATGCTGGTTATTTCAGTTGACCAACATGGTCTGGACAGTTTTAAGTAACACTTAAAAGTAATATTTAAAACTAGAGATACTGACCAGTGATCTTTGTTTGCTCAGATTTATACTTGCCAAATGACACAAAATAAGCTTGGTCTGCCAAATACGATCACAGTCAGATCACCAACCTCAGTCTGGTATTGATCAAGCTGAATTTGGAAATGTTGGCAGCCAAAAATCTTTGATTAAACATCTCCACTTAAAACTGTCCTCAATCTGCAGTACACAGTAATTATTAAGTTATTTCCTGGATCCTATAATTGGTTACGAAAAGCTGTCTAAGTACGACTATCATAAAATGAAATTGTTTTTTCAAGCCAAAGTATAAAGACTTTTGAGTTTACTGTCTGTATTAAAAATATAAGACACATGAACTGTGGTGGTTGTGGTAACTTTAATGAGGTACAAACTATTTCCCACAGTATGGAGCTTTGCTTGCAGTTCTCAGAGTAGCTCATAATGGACGGTAATGATGCTGACCGTTTCACTTTTTCATCCAGGCTGTGACCAGGCGTGTGTGGGCTGTATGGGCAGCGGTCCTGCTCGCTGTAAGAAATGTGCACGCGGTTACAGGCTGAAAGGAGCCAAGTGTCTTGGTATTTAAACTAATCATTAATGTTATGTGTAAATGTGATCTCTGAAGCTTATCCTGTTGGTCATTCAGCCATTTTTTATGCGTTTCTCTCTCAGATATAGATGAATGTAGCGAACGTGCAATAGCATGTCCTGGGCTAAACGAGGCCTGTATCAATGAGGAGGGCTCCTTCCACTGTGACTGTGCTGAGGGATTCATCAGAAGAGACAGCATTTGTGTGGAGAATAAGCCACCTGGTAAGTTGTGGCTTTTGGGCAGGGCCATATGAACCAAAAAATCATTCTGTCTGTGTTCAGTGATTAGCTCTTTATTTTTTTTTCTGAATAGTTTGGATCAGAATCAATGCTGCCAGCTTTTTACACAATTGACTGTGTTTTAATACAGCTGAGTTGTAAATTCAAGACCTTTCCCATTTACATATTTACAATAAGTTTAATATTTTAAATGAAATACAACCAAAATACCACATTAACTAGCATTTGCAGCTGCTTTGATTGGCAGTTTTGTTGAGAGATTTTTGGATTTGTCTCACTTTGAGCGCCGAGGGTGGTAACAGAGCCATATTGAGACCAACATTAGTGTTTAGCAGAAATAACAATGATGCTACACCTGATAAACCATAGAGATGTTCTGCTATGATCAGTACTTACGATGCATTGCTAAAGTATTTACACCCCTTGAGCTTTTCTACATTTTGTCATGTTCAACTGCAAACACCAGCGTTTTTATTTTATTTTTATTGGGCTTTCATAGACCAACACAAAGTACCACAGAACTGTGATATGGAAGGAATACATTGTTTAAAAGATTTTAAAAGAAGTATGTTGCACATTTGTATTCAGCCCCATGTACTCTGATACCCCTAAATAAAATCCAGGAGTCACACAGTTTGTAAATAGAGCATACTTGTCTGTTAAGCTTATTGTAAATACAGTTATTCTGTGAAGGCCTCAGAGGTTTATAATTTGTAGGAATCTTTACATAAAGGTACCAAAACCCGCAAACTGCTTTAAAACTGCTAAAATAAATTATTTCCCTATTTATATTTAAAATGTCTTCATTGAAAGCAAAACCTTGTTTGTGTGCACAAACTTGGAAAATAAAGCGGATCTTGATTCTGATAAAATATTTGTATTCAGTCTAAGGTACTTCATTCTGTATTAGAGTTGTTGATTTTAAAATAGAGCTGTTTCATGTTGGTCCAAATGTTACTAAAGCAGTCGTCCTATGTCCTGCTCTGAATACTGGAAGCCTATTTCAGCATTGTTTCATTATTAGAGGAACCTTCACATAAGACTCAACTACTATTCAAGCAGGTTCAAAATTTGTTTTCAAATGTCCAGAAAAAAACAAAATGCTGAAAAAGAAATGTTGCCATATAATGAAATGTGTAGGAGTCTTGCATGGAGGGCACACAGCATCTGGTCAGATGAAACCAAAACTGAACATTTTAGACCAACATGCTAAACGCTGTGTGACAGAAAATCAGAAGTCACCTAACTGATGAATCCCCACCATGAGGCATGGTGGTGGCAGCATCATGTTTTGGGGATCTTTCTCCCCTGCAGGGACGGGGAAGCTGATCAGAGTTTACTGTAGAATGAAATGAGCTAAATACGCAGCAAACCCTGAAGAAAACATCTTAGAGGATTCAAATTGCTTGAGATTAAGGTGGAGGTTCACCTTCCAACAGGACAGCGACCCTAAACATACAGCCAGAGCTCCCAGGGTATGGTTTACTTCCGAGTCTATCATATGAAAGGATGTTTGGTTGTAACGGGATAACTTAAAATCTAAGGTATAACTCCAAGGCTTATTGAAAGGAAACTGTGGTTAAAAAGTGCATCAGAAATACAGCAAAACAATTACTAATGACTCATACTAGTTGATGGGAAGCAACCCCTGTTGGTGATATTTTCATGGGATATCACTGAAATCTGTTTCCTTTCTTTTTGCCTCCTCAGCTGGCCCAGAGAAAGGATTGTTTGATGACATGACGGATGACGAAGTCCTTGTGCTGCAGCAGATGTTCTTTGGTGTCATCATCTGTGCCCTAGCTACACTTGCAGCCAAAGGAGACATGGTCTTCACAGCCATTTTTATCGGAGGGGTAGCTGCTATGGCTGGATACTGGCTGACAGAGAAAGGAGACTACATGCTGGATGGATTTCTGAAGGGACGTTAGACTGAGACGTCTGTGTGACAAAGGGACCTCTGAATACCATCCAGGAAGGCTGAATAAGTCTTGAACAAAGGCAAGGCATTGCTAGCCTTTCAGGGATTAAATTGTGACAGCATATTTTAAAAGGGCTTGGGCTAATTAACGTATATCCATGAAGAGGAATATGCAAGAAAAGGTGAAGACAATGATGTCACGAATGAAGCAACACTGCACTGATATAAAATACCTGAACTTCACTCCCTGCCATAAGCTTTGCCTGTGTCAGGTTACTGCTACAGTCCAGATGGTATCTATGGGCATGCAGATAGATCAACACTTTCCCAAATCCCCCCCGGCAACAGACCGTACAAACAGGCCGAGGAGGTTTCTACTGAATGACGCTTTACCTCTTCCTCCATGAATGTTTGTCACAATGCATGCTATATTTATAATGAGAGGCACTGCACTATTTTAATTTATTGTTTACTTTAGCATGAATGTTTTTTAGCTGATGGATTATTTATGTTTAAGGAGTGTGTGTGAGGGCAAACGGTAATGTTAAATACCAGCTGTAATCTGAAAGATTGAAGCCAATTTCTGTTGCCTTTTTTAAAGCAATCTTTATGTTTGAATGTTTAGAATATTTGGTTGGTTGTGTGTGTTATCAATGCAAACTTTTAGTTGTAATTCAGAGAGATATTATTTTCTGTATGCATCAAACTATCACCTCTATTCATTTTATTGATCCTTATTTAACCAGAGTGAAATCGTCCACAGAGGTTTGCTTTACAATAAACGGAAATTTTACTTACGATTTGTAAGCTTTTACATCTTCTTTGTTAGACTTTCTTTGCACTTCTCAGAAACGGGAACATGGAAAAATGGTGGTTGTAAACTGGCATGCAGAGAAATGGATGATAAATATAGAGGTTTGAAGGTAGGTGAACAAAAATGGTACCAGTTTCTTATGTATTATAAAAAACTGTGGAATTCAATTAAAAAAAACTTTTTATGTCTGGATCATTATGGAAGAAGTAAACAGAGTATGGAAAAATATTTATATGTTAATGGAAAGTTGTGTGAAAGGAAAAAAGGATTGAAAAAGGCAACAACCATAGCCATGAGGAGATTGTGAAAAAAAGCCTTTTGAAGAATTTGGTGCCTACTGTAGCTGGAGTCAGTGATGAACTGGGGAGCCAGGCCATCTGCTGGTGTTGGTGCAGCCATCTACCTGGAGATTTTTAAGGAGAGGCTGGTTTCGTTTCCCAGCAGGACTTGTACTATAAGAGGAATATGAGATAGCAGACCCAACAATGGAGAATATATTAAAGCTGCTATTAAACCAACCCGGACTTCCACCTCAGCAGAGCCATAGCCTGATCACCTCCATGTCATGCTGCATTAATGCAGTAAGTATTGAGAGCTTATACTAATTTTAGGAATCCTTTTTTATTGATGAGTTTCCCAAGAAACTTAGTTTTGGCTTTTATTTAGCTATAATCATCAAAATACACAGAAATAAATACTTAAAATATGTGTGTGAAAGGAATCTATATGAGAATCACTTAACTGTTAACTTGTTGATAATATTCTAATTTGTTGAGATGCATGTCTATATTAGAAACAGGCTGAAAGGGAATAAGCAATAAACAATTTTCTGAAGATTATTTATAGAAAACAAATAAAACCCATGCATCTTTCTTCTTCCTCTTCCCATTATACGCTTTGTGTTACACACATCACATAAATACATTAAATGTTGTGGATGTGTGATATAAAAGAACCTGATCTGTATATTTGTTTTCTTTTCAGACTGAAGGGTTGCTCTTCGGTGGCTGAGAAGAAGCTTGAATGAAAGGTTTTGGCTTCTTGAAGTTATGTCAGTGTTCCACTCCAGTTAACGGGGTTGAGGCGCAGCAGCTCTCTCTCCTTCAGAGCCTCCTGGGAACGTGTTAGTGCTCTGTCCCTCCAGCTCTGCTCCATTAGCTGCACACAAAACAAGTACAACCCAGACAAGGGAAAAAACAGTAACCAAAGAGCATTTTCCAGGAAGCATTTTCAGCTGACTTTAGTACACAGAGGCATCAGTAATGGATGCATAATGCATGTGTGGGACTGTACCCTCTTGTTTTCATCTCTGTAGGCTGTCATTGCTTTGGTGTGCTGAATCTTCTGCTGTCTCTCACTGGTTAAAGCAATGCGGTCCACCTCTCTGAGATGCTCTGCTTCTTTCACTTTACTGGCCAGCTGCAGCTTCAGTTCCACACACTTTTCCTCCATCTGCCTCTTTAACTGCTCTCGTATCTCCTTTCTGTCAATATAAAACTATTATTCATAACTTTTGCAAAGGTGAGGCTTCATCAGAGGATTCAAAGCTGAAGTATCAGTTTTACCTGTACTCTTCTCTCTCACCGACGGATCCATAAAAGGGTTTCCTCCACACCCGATGAGACCTGACAAGACAGCTTCAACTCAGTGATCCCATCTTGTTTTTTACAGTAAAGCCAGACAAAAGTTAGGGAATTCCCAGAGTGTTTCTAAGGAATGCTCATTCACAGCAGAAGTCACCCTTCCTACCTGAAATGCTCTCCTCTTTGCATGATCAGTGCCCTCTGGTGGTTGTGATGATGAACAGCGAGTGTCTCAAGACTGACGGTGCGTTTAGGGACCAAAGGTGGGTGTAAAGGATCCAACCTCGAAATCATCTGTGAATCAGATTTATAGATTTGTGCTTTTATTTTTACTTGCATTTATTCTTTCAAATTAATTAATTGATCAGGTTATCATTGCTCACCTGATTGCTGGTCAACAGACTGCCAGGGTCCGGGAGGATTGGAAATGTAATCGGCGTTACTTCAAGGCTTGGATTGTCATGGGAAACACAAATGGGCGTGGGAGGTATAGAGATAGGTGCTGCAATTGTAAAAACATACAGTGAAATGTATGTAATATTCATTATGCTGATTAAACTAATTAATTTGGGGAGTTTAAACCATTCATATTTCAGGATGAAACAATCATACAACAAGATAATACATTGGATTTCTAAAACAAATCATAGTCTTCTTTGTGTCCAAGTTTCAATCCATCCAACCCACACCAAACCTCAGGAGAAAGGAAATCGGTTGGATGTTTAAAAACAACCAAAGAACCACAAAGGCACAAGAACATCACAAACTGGAAGATGCTAGTAATTACAGTAACATCAACATGGATGGGGTGCTGTGCAGGAAAGAAATTTCTCTAATCAGCAGCTTGAATAAGAAAAATTATCCTAAACACGTGTCAAAACTAGTTTTGAAATGAAAAAAAACAAGCTAGCATATAATTTTTGGAACTCTCCCGATCATAACCCAATTTAAAGAATCTCTGTTATAACTTACAATAGTGCTCAAACATCAAGTCAGAATTATGCAAAAAGGTTGTTTATGGCAACAAAATGTTTTTTGGTTTTTTTTGCAACTTGCTTAAAGGATATCCAACCAAACATTGTCTGTTGTATTTCTAAATTTGATCTTGTATAATTGTGTATAATTTGTGTGAATTAGAGAAACCTACGAAAAAAAAATCTAATTTGTGCCTCCAATTTTTGTTTTTGAAAGTGAAGCTCCATGTTGTCTGATCCTTCCATATTTTTAATGTTTAAATGCAACATTAAAACCACAAAGTAAATAACACCCATGCCAGTGTTGAGTGGATCTAAAAGCTTTCCCCATTCCAGTAAATAAAAAACAGCAAAAAAAAAAAAGTTTTTTCTTACGTAGTCTCATCTTTTGGTCCCTCTGCTTGAGTCCAGGCCTTGGGTGCTGAAACTTCCCGAACTCCTAAATCTTTAAAAATATAATTTTTAAGCAGATGTGCTCATTTTATTTTGCAAATATCTGTAAAGGCACCAGTTAAAGATTAAACCCAGATGAACCAGTGCATTCACTCAGTGTTTGGCTTGGCAACAGTCTCCTTGGGAATCGGGTTACCCACCCCTCTAATAAAACAAAGCTGCAGCTCTGACTGACTGGCCATGCATCAATAGACTTCGCCTGTGGCAACAAATTAATGTGATAAAGACGGAGAACATTTCAAGATGTGATCTACAGTGGGAGCAAAACAAGGAGGATCATATTCAATCATTAAAATAATTAAAACTTTTATTGACGAAGACATAAAACCTTTAACAGTGCAAACCTTTGCAACAATACTGCATAATCTTTAAGTAATTCAGATTTAAAATTGCGAGTTCATTATACTGATCTGCTGTTTGGTTGGATAATGTCTGTGTTTATGTAACACAGCAGATTTTCTTGCTTGAAGATGAAATCTTCCTCGAGGTCGCTCATTCTTCAGATACCCAACGTTTCGTGGTTCTCCAACAGCCAAGCGTGATATTTGTTTAACTTGTGATCTTCAGGCGTCACCTTTAACAGAAAAACACAGACCGTTAGATTAAGCTTAATTAAGACTGAAAAATAACTTAAATATTGTTAGGGAGCTAAGTTCATTCACCTGTCTCCACTCTTCAACACAGAAGATCCTGTAAGAATCGTTCCCATACTTGCCAATACCGTACAACTCGATGGGGTAACGCCACTGTTTGTTTAGATACTCATCTAAACAGGAGAAAATCCAGTTAGATTTCTTTAGACAGCAATTGTCCTACAGAAGACAAACATCCTCACCTGAGAAGCGAATGATTGTTTTGGCTCGAAGCTCATACAGCCCAAGTGGCTTCATGAGTTCAGACATGGGCTTCCAATCAGCCTCCTGGGTCGCCTCTGCGGACGGATAACGTTCAAAGAACTGCCAAAGCACTGGAATGGCCATCCTGCCTGTAATGAAGAACTAGTGAAATGCCACGTTTCACTGCAGATTGATCCAGAATGTGTGTGAATGTGCGATCTTACCGCTTGTCTTATTCAGGAAAATAGTGGCCACCAGAAGCTTCCAGGTGTCGTGGAAAAGGGTTTCCTGTATGAGGTTGAAGGGAGAGCGGGGAGGTGTCCATTTTCTAAGAGATTTCCTCCTCGGTGGGCTGAGTCCTGAGTACAAACAGTGAACAATTCTCTAAAAACACAAACAATATCTCAGATATTAGGAGGAGTAGAGTCTGCTAACAATTACGTACAAATAAACTTTCAAACATTACCATCTTTCAGTGGTTTCCTGCTGAAGTAAGGGCTTGTTTTCCGTTTGCCCTCCAAACTGTTGGATCCTATGAACAAACAGGAAAGTGTTGAATGTTATACATCCTAAAATTCTTTGCCAGATTAATTTTATAGAATGCAAAAAATATATATATATATTTGTAATTTTAATAATATATTTATTAAACATGATTTTAGGGCTCTCGATGACTAGTTTTAAAATGTTTAAAAAGTTAATAAAATTCAGATTTTTAATTTCAACTTGGTGACGACAAATGGCACAGAAATACTGGGGTTCATTAGTGTACACACCTGTTACTGTGAGCTGATTAGTAGATTTAATGGTGTAATTTGCTGTGACAAAGCACACAGTTTGCTGCTGTTTGCGCTTATTATAATCATCACTTAATAACTTGAGATACAGTGCCTTGAGATGACATTTGTTGTGTTTCTTGAACTTGTGCTATATAAATAAAACCAGATTGAATTGAATTAAGCGGAGGATCATTGAATGCCAAATGCTGACACGCTTAACTGTCACTGGTTATTCTGCTTAAATGTTCTAAAATTACACTGTCTGCATTGCTTACACCCTTTTGTGGTTATTGGCTGTTGACAGCTGGTCTTGTCTACCACAGGGTATGGAATCAAAAAAGGAAACCATGTATCAAAACACATGTGGACTAAGATTGTTATCATACATATATAAATAAATGAAGTCCTGTAATGATTCCTCTTATAAGTTGCCATCAAACTACTGATGTTTCAGTTATTTTCTTACACCTCTAACTCACATGCATTTGTGTCTGGGGAATGCAAAAGCTACCAGAACCTGACTGTACTTAAAAATACGATAAAACAATAAAGTTTATGATTTACAGCATACAGCCTAAGTTAAAAACTAGATGAAATAAAGGCCTTGATTAAAAGCTTTCATTTGCTGTCAGACCATGTAGTTCATACTTACTATTCTGGGAATCTCTTAATGGTGTGCAGCTTCCACTACTGCCGTCAGGTAGCACCTCCTCGTCTCTGTGACTATCGGCATTACTCATTAACTCAGAATTAGACTTTTTGTCACCTTTGCTGTGAGGCTGTGCAACATCTGTGTCTGCTGACTCCTCACTTCCATTCTCGCTCTCAGCGGCAGCTTCAACACTTAAAGTCCAGACTGACTCTTGTTGATTCTTGTGAGCAGGCAAGCTGTTTTGTTTTTCACTAGAAGGAGCCAGTCTTAATATTTTCTCCCTCAGCAGCCCCACCCCCAGAGCACTCTTGTGCACATCATCATCATCCACCAAGTTTGATGAAGGTGCAGCTTGTGAGCAAATCTGCTCAGCCTCCTCAACTATGTCCTCTAAAGTCTCTTGGAAAATATCCATGTTAATAGCCTCCTCAGCAGGCTTTACCTTCCCGTCATCAGCTTTATGTCTGACAGATAAAAAGACTCTTTTAGATTTATTTTTGGGAGATTTCACCTGTCCACCCATTTTATCCTGCTGTCCATTTGCTTGCATTTTCTTCCGTCTCTTTTGTTTTTCTTTGGAATGATTTGTTTCAGAGCTCGTGAGCTTATTTTTGGAGGAGGTGAAATCAAACAGGCTTTTGTCCAAGTTCTCCCCTCCATTTTGTAATAGATAAGCATGCAGGGATGCTTTAGACCGGAACCTCTGCCCACTGGGACTAAAACAACAAAAAAAATGTACTGATTAGACATGGTTCTGAATTTGTACATGTGCATCTCAATAACAGAATTATTATATTGTGTTTATTTATGTTAATATTGAAAATATTAGGTTGCAGCTAAGGAAAAGCCAAAATGATGTTCTTCAAACATTTTTTATTTTACATGCGGCCAATAAAAATTTATATTTTACTACAGAAATGTTTTGTTATGGCCAACACAATTATGGGAAAGACAACTGGCTTCACAGTTGTTGAGCTGACAGTTAATGACACCCAGCAGCAAACAAAAAGCAGGTTTGCTATTTCCAGGAGAAAGATGAAAGATACCACTCCCAGCAGTGCAGACAAGCTATTAAAGTAATACGTCAGCAGTGCTATGGGCTCATCACCTGCATGTTACACTGCATTGATGCAGTAATTCTTGTTAAAAGGAGCCCCAACCAAGAATCGAGTGCATATACAGTACAGCTAATGGCCTACTTTTCAGTAGGCTGATATTTCTGTGTTACTTGTGCATCTATTTCTATCACACCTTTTCCTTCCAGTCAACTTTCCATGATTATGCTTGGAAACAGCACTATATGAACAGCCAGCTTTTTTTTTTTAGCACAGACCACTTCTGGCTTACCCCCCTTGTGGAGGGTGTCGGTGACTGTCTGCTGGTCACCTTTCAAGTTAGCAGTCTTCCCCACCATCATTAACATAACCTGTCTGTAAAAAGTAAATATATATATATATATATATATTATTGGTCTTATTTAATATTTGAATTATGTCAAAAACTGCATTTTGGGTTTTCATCAGCTGCAATAATTATACAACATTAACAGAAATAAGCACTTGGAATAACTGTGTGTAATGAATATATGAGTTTCAATTTTTAATAAAATAATTGAAATAAAGAATTTTTGGGATTTTTGTCTAATTAACTGAGATGCATCTGTATTTGTAATGAATTTATGAAGGGTGTAAAGTGACTTGCGGACAAGACAACGAATCACCTTAATATGTACACGTCCAGTTTTCCTGCAGTCTTGCCAGCTTTTCGCTGCCTTACTTCTCTAATCCATCCATGGGGCAGTTCTTCCTTGTTGCTTTGGCCATCCATGTCTATACAGATTTCCAGCTCATTTTCACACCTACTGGGAGGAATCTTGGAAAAAGGGACGCAGCTTACCAGTTCCTCTCAAATCTGCACCTTAAAATGACAACAGAAACACACGAAGAAATCACCGTGGACGTCAGAGAAGCAGCATTTTGGCATTATTCTTTTGCAACAGCAAACGAGGATAAGAAAAACACACTAAAATCAGCGAGTTGTACGTACCGGGTAACATGTAATTCATTCTGATATGGAGGAAAACCGTCAAAACCCAGCTCTGTTTTGATATCAACAGTGGAACGGAACTGGGCAACATGTTCGTCTGCAGGAAGTCGTAAGCAGTTCTGAGTCTGCGCAGTGCGAGCAAACCTTGACAACGAAAAAATCGAGCTGCTACAACTTGTTGATTTAAAGAAAAATCAGTTCGTCGTTTATATGGTTAAAATCAGAAAATGAAACCAATTGAAAAATGGAAAGAGTCGGTTCGTGAACGGTAAGAGACTAAGCTTGTATTTATTTTATAACCCTGGTCCGGAAACTGGGATGTAACGTTAGCTGGATAGCAACGGTGGTTGCTATGTAAACTAGTAGAAGCCAGCTAAGGTACATTAGCACTTGAGCTAGCCATTTATCGAAAGCAAATTATGTAGTTTGTCACAATTATTTTTGCTAGAAGTCTTGAAACATGGCAACCGTTAAAGTTAATCGAGCTGGCTTTAATCAACGTCAGGGTTTGTTGCTACGCAACTGCCTTATTAAAAGTATTTGCCTTTAAATGTTTTTTTCTTACAAAACGTTTACGTCGGTGTGTTAACGTTGCAGCTACACGTTGTTATTGTCTTATCGTAAAATACATTATTCCCCTTCTCCCACTTTCTTGTGTTTTGAGCAGTTTCTAGCTCCCAATCCTTTTTATATTTGTTAAATGTAGACGTTATTATTTTTAAACATTTACTCCAATTAAACTGATTTCACTGCCCCGAGTCCACATTTTGAAGATTTTCGAGATAATTGTCTGAAAAAATACCCAAAATGTCACCTTTAAAAATAGCTGCACATTTCTAAATTTTTGACCGAACAGGTAACAAGATGTATTGTTTTGTTCCATCCTTTAATTGCATTGGGATGCTTCTCTCTTACAGATGCCAATTTTTCATTATCCTCTGTGCTGGTCTTTGTGTATAGAGCCTTCAAATGAATTAATCTTTTATTTATACTTTAAAAACCCTTCTTTAATTTACATTAACTTCTGTCTTTCACCTTTCTGTTTTTGCATGCAGCTGTTTAGGGATAGCAATATGGACTTTAAATGTTATCACAATATTTTCTGCCATTTTGTAACATATCTGTAAAATATCTGTCATTCCATGAATATATTATTTAAAAATAAAACTTTACATTTTTTCATCTTCTTAAATAGGCAACTTTACTACGTTTTACTACATTACATTAAGTTGTGCAACAGACCTAGTAATCTGTGTTCAAATCAATCACATTTTGAAAGATAATCTCTGTATTCATTAATGTTCTTATGAAACAGACGATGTCATACAGACAACAGTCCCAGCAATACTGTCAGGTTTTTTGATTTGCAAACATCCTCAATTACAGTTTATAGTTATTATTGAAGGCTGAAAATGCATTTTTATCTTTTTTTTTTTTTATCAGCAGAGCCTTTTATTACATTATATTATAAACTACTATACAAAGAGAAGAAAAATATACTTATAAAACAACATTCTAAAGGGCATTTGGGAGACATTCCCAACATTAAAATTGCAATATAGGATTTTACTGACAAATGGCACCTTGGTATTCTTGCTGATCGACCAATCAATCTAGTGAAAATAAACATTTCAACACAATATTCTGTCTTGCAGTGTTTATGACCTTGCCTTCAAGCCAGATGGCAGCCAAATTATAATAGCTGCAGGGCAACGTGTGCTGGTAAGGCTCACCTTTTATCTTTGGCTGGCAAAGGACATCTCTGCAGAATGCATTATTATTACAAATTATTGTTTCTGTTTGCAGGTCTGTGATGCCAAAGATGGAACTATTATTCAGCCCTTAAAAGGACACAGTGGCACAGTGTACTGTGTGGCCTATGCCAAGGATGGTACTCAGCTGGTTTTTAGTTTGCAAGTTTTTCTGTATCTTATTTACTTTCATCTCATTAAGAACCACTTTTTCTGCAGGTAAGAGGTTTGCCTCAGGATCTGCAGACAAAAGCATCATTATTTGGACTTCTAAACTGGAGGGTATTTTAAGATATACGTAAGTAAATTGAATTGTGTGTGTGTTTTTAATGATGTCAGATTGGGGTTATTAATTTAACAAAGCCAATAAAAATTAGACTTTCTGGCCTTCATGCAAAACAATATGTGTTGGTAAAAACTGACTGTGCCCTCCCCTCTAAAATACCAACATCATACTATGAGGATGCTGTTCTTCAGCAAAAACAGCGAAGCTGTCAAAGTTGATGGGAAAATGGATGGAGCTAAATACAGAGCAATCCTAGAAGAAAACCTGTTTAGGGCTGAAAAATGCTTGAGACTGCGGCAGACGTTCACCTTCCAGGAGGATACGGCCGTAAACATACAGACATAGCTAGAGTGGAGTGGTTTAGTTCTTTTTTTAAGACACTGTAATAATCCGAAAGTCCATTACATCCAATGAGAGGTCCAAAGCTTGAAAATCTCTGTTCATGCACCTTTAAGCCTTCAGGTGGCGCTAAATGTATGGCCATCATCCCAAGCAAACAAGAAGAGCTACATGGCCTTGGAAGGACCTTGGAATAATGTTATCACTTGTCACAATCAAGTCATGCAATTCAGAAATGTTTGCTAAAGCCATTTTTCAACTATACTTAAAACTACTTGAACCCTGCTGTATTTGCTGTTTTAACACATGCTGTAACCTATAATAAATCAAGTTTCTCCTCACTTATTTAATACTGAAAACTGGGTTGTATTAGGCTGAAGTGCCTTAGCCTCTTCATTGATGAAGAACATTTTATTAGAATTAGACATGCTGCCGGGGTTGTCGACTATCGTAATGTACACTGTGCATTCGTTTGATCTGTAGCCACAATGATGCTATCCAGTGTGTCGCCTACAACCCAATTACTCACCAACTTGCTTCCTGCTCATCTGGTGACTTTGGTGAGTTTAATTAAGTTAATGAAACAAACTAATATTTCAAGGAGAATTCAATTCAATAATACTTTATTAATCCCAAAGGGAAATTAAATCATTGAATCATTGAGAGAGCATGATCTGTTTGTTTATTTTTAGGCTTGTGGTCCCCTGAACAAAAATCTGTAAACAAGAATAAAGTGAGTAGCAGAATAACATGTTGTGGGTAAGTAGTTTCTCTACTGTCCTGAAACACTTTTTCACACACATTTTCAGGCAATGCATTAGTGCTTAAACCAGAGTTTATTTAAACTTCAGGTGGACAAACGATGGGCAGTTCCTAGCCCTTGGCATGATGAATGGTGTGGTGAGCATACGGAACAAGAATGGAGAGGAGTATGTCAAAATAGAGCGTCCAGGAGGTTCTTTATGCCCAATCTGGTCCATAGCCTGGAATCCTTCCAAGTAAGTAATTCTTAGTTACTACATCATAATATCCATGAGAAATGTTGATTATTTTGATATTTTATCCTTCCTGTGCTGTCAGTTTTACCGGGGATGTGTGGATGTAAAAGCTTGTTATGCTAAAAAGTTGCCAGACCATTTTGACATTTAATAACTCAAAATCTAAAAAACAATTCTAAGAAAAACGGCCAGCCAGTGGAATGAATACAAAATCGGAGTGAAATGTTCATGTCGTCTTGTCCCCATTAGCAGACAGGCAGCTGAACTTTGAACCAGCTGAAGGTGGCGAAGGAGAGGCTGGTCAATGCCACTATAGAGGGAGTTGCAGTGGTCCAGTCTAGATGTAATAAAAGCATGAAAAACCCTCTCCTTGGCATCATGAGAAATATAATTCTTGACTTCATTAATAAGCCTCAGATGATAAAAGGTAGACTAGAGAACTACACTCACCTGCTTATTGAATTTAAAATCTGAATCAAGGTTCACCCCAAGATTCCTAACAGACACAGTCAGAAGAGTCCAGTGACCCAACAGCACTGCTGCATCCTGTCAGCAGGTCTGATTTACCAATAATACAGTTATCTCTGGCTTTATATCATTTAAACAAAGTTCAGCTCCACCCATGCTCTCATATCTGCCAAACACTTGTCAGCCTCTCCGCTGACTGGGATCCGGTGAATTTTAATGGAAGATGAACCTGAAAGTGATTGAATTAAGTTGCACATTTTTAGTGAGGCCAGCAGGTGGCAGTAGTTGACACCAGGGCGGTTGAACTGTGAGGGATATTATGACGCTCATTTGGATGTGTCTCAATTCTCTGCTGCCCTCTCTAGCCAAAATCAGGAGCACTCCACTGACTGGGTTCTTAATAAAAAAATAAAGCAATGCAAAAAAAATATATAACGTGTAAAACTTGTTTAAAGGGGTCATTGATGAATTCCAAAATATGTATTATTAGTCCATAAAGTATAATAATTCACTTAAAAGTGAGCATGAGAGGTGTTTCAGGGAAGATGTTTCATTTTAAGCTTTGAGGGATTTAGCTCTCTTGGAATTAAACAGTGAAACTTTGACAGTATGAAAAGATACATCCGCTTACCATGTCAGAAAGTACTGTGTCCTAACATTATCAATCTGATTACGATGAAAACATTACAAAGCTTCCCATTATTGCCTGTCACTTACAGGGGAAAACATAAAATGAAAATTGGCCTCTCTTGTATTTAGTGTTGTCATTACTTAACCAACCAAAGCCTCTATCAGCACAAAAGACTCTCCTTAGCACTTGTAGCTAAGCTCTTTTTGTTTCGCAGGAATGAGCACAGTGACATGTTGGCTGTGGCAGACTGGGGTCAAAAGCTCTCCTTTTACGAGCTCAGTGGGAAGCAGGTGAATATCATTAATCTTTGTTATAATATCCTCATTATTACCTCATTCTACAGACCTACATTTTAGGATGACATTGAAGCACACATATTTTCAGTAATTGGGTTAAAAAAGGCAAAGTTATAATATAACTAACATTAATAACAACACACAGTGATGTATTCAATCTGTTTCTTTCTGTCATTGATATATTTTATGTCCAGCAACTTTTCATAGATCTTCTATTTTTATGTCAGGTGAGTTTGCTAGCCAGTCAAGCACAGTGATACTATGGTACTTATACTAGGTATTGGTACTCTTAGCAGTGTGGGCAAGTGCAGAGTCTTACTGTTAAATTAAATCAGCATAGAGGAAGCATGACCTCGATTGGCAAATAAAATGCAACATTTACTTTAATCTGAAAAAGCACTATTGTTCCCTGAGCAAAAGTCCAGCCCCTTTTCTGCTCAACCCCAGTAAGACACTTCTGACATCGTCTCTGATTTAGTAGTGTCTTAACACAAGGAATGCAACAGATTTTCACATAAACCCTTAAATGGGCTTTGCTTCACAATCCTTTCGATGCTGTGGTTGTTGTGTAACTTGTGCACCATTTTCTGACACATTTTTTCCTTTCACTCAACTTTCCAGTAATAAGCTTGGTTACAGCACACTGTGAACAGGCAGCTTCTTTAGTAATGGCCGTTTGTGGTCGATATCCATCTGCTGGACAACTTTTAAGGCAGCGGTCCCCATTTTCAAGTGGTTTTTATAAAATGTTTTAATATCTGAGACACTAAATATTGGGTTTTCATTAGCTGTAAATCATGATCATCAAAGTTAAGAGAAATACATGTTTGAAATCACTTGAATTTGTGTCAAATTTTCTGTGAAATTAAATTTATTAAGAGGTGCCTGTAGATATTGTGTATGCCAAAGCAGATGTTCTATATTTTCAGGACAAAAAGAAGACCTTTTTGAGTTTAGAATTTGCTGTAATCAGACTGTTATGGTCTGTAAAAACCATAGCAGTACACTGCAGGTGATCTTGCTATGCTTTATTGGCCTACTCATAATCACTCCTCCTTAATTCCCTGTGGGCAATATTGTAATTATAGACAAATCTGCACTGTTCATTTCTCTTTGCTATTTCTAAGGCTCTTTTATTATCTCCCTATTTATCAATTTAAATGAACATTCTGTTATGATTACAATGCAAGGGATCGCTCACAATGACAGAAAATAAGCAGTGATTGGCAGGGAGTCTCTTTTTTGCTCAGTGAAAAAAACAGATGGATAGGACTGAGAGACCTGATATGATGCTGCATAAATGGACTTTGAACTCTAATACAATAGAGGCTTTCTAAACCAGAGACACTCTTTTTTTTTGTCTTTCTTTTCATCAGATTCAAAGGGATAGTTGAATGTAGTTAGGACTTTGAAGTTTGTCAGCCCTGACAGTGGGAAGTGCTGGCTCAGGGTCTGAGAAATAAAAACAAGACAAGCTTTTTTTATTCCTTTTTTAATGTGCTCTTCTCTCTTTGTCCTCCTTAGATTGGAAAAGACAGAACTCTAATTTATGACCCGTGTTGCATCAGCTACTTCTCCAAGGGCGAGTACATTGTGATGGGTGGCTCTGATAAACAGGTGTCCCTCTATACCAAAGATGGTGTGCGGTTAGGAACTATTGGAGAACATAAAGCATGGGTGTGGACATGCCGAGTTAAGCCTGACTCCAACTATGTGGTGGGTGCACAGAATACGATTCCATATATCTCTATGAGACCTCAACTTCCCTGCCCTTGAATAGGAATGCATGCCACAGTGAAAGCGATATAGTTTTTTCAGCTGTGAAGACACAGTTTTTAACTACACAGATACACAAGTTATTTAATTTTACAGTCCCTCTTTTACAGCTTTTCCTCTCACTATATTTAACTGAAAGTGATGAGGCACACAGGAGAGAATTGGTTCCTGGCAGATTCTCACAGCTCTGCAGTATAGAGACTTTAACAACAGGAACATTTTCCCACTCCCTCAGTCTTTTCTTAGAGGTGTTAATAGGATGTACTGCTACATTGTTGTCTCTTATCTAGGTGTGCGGCTGCCAGGATGGGACCATCTTCTGCTACCAACTTAACTTCACTACAGTTCATGGCCTCTACAAAGACTCCTACGCCTATAGAGACAGCATGACCGATGTCATCGTGCAGCACCTCATCACTGAGAAAAAACGTAAAGTTCTGCACACGAAACAAACAGGAGGGATGTTATGATGCATTCCTACAAAATATGTCAGATGTTTTTCAGGGTCACGGTGACCTAAATTAATAATATAAAGGTGGAATTACACTTTCACCACACTATTACATTTTCTTTAGAGATCATTGTCTTTCCCATTAGGATTAATAAAGTATTTTTAAATAATTTGAATTGAATTAAATTGAAAGTAATTATTAAAATTACAATATTGTTCTCAAATCCAGCTAGGTTCCTACACAGTCTGGTAAAGTTTGGAAATTGATTTAAGTCTGAATGTGTATGGGAAAAACATAGCGTATGGAAAATATCCATCCATCCATCCATCCATCCATCCATCCATCCATCCATCCATCCATCCATCCATCCATCCATCCAACCAACCATCCATCCATCCATCCATCCATCCATCCATCCATCCATCCATCCATCCATCCATCCATCCAACCAACCATCCATCCATCCATCCATCTCTGCGTGGTATGGTTTATCTTCCTCCCTGATTTTTGAAGATTTTATAAATAGCAATATCTAGTTATGTTTTCTATTTAAAAAGACAGAATTCTCAAATTCAGAGCCTGGAAAATGTTCGTTAAAGGTTGTAGCTTTGGTTTATGTACATTATGTAAATTTTTAGAACTTATTTGTCCTAAAACACTTTCTAATCCATCTTTTGAAAATGGTTTTTCCCATCATTCTCATATATTCCTAGTGAGGATCAAGTGCCGTGAACTGGTAAAGAAGATTGCCATCTATAGAAACTGCCTCGCCATTCAGCTGCCTGAGAAGATCAACATCTGTGAACTCAGTTCAGATGACCCCATTATGCACTACCGCATTAACAAAAAAATTTGCAAGAAGTTTGAATGTAACCTTCTGGTGGTCTGCTCCCAGCACATCATTCTCTGTCAGGTCTGATGTCTATTTCGTTTTCCAGAATTAGCTAAAAATTGCACAAAGTGCATAAAAAAAAATTGTGTTTTGTATTATGCTGCTTGCATAATGAAACATTTCATTCTTTAGTTTTTTTTGCTCAGCCTATATTGTTTTGAATCCAGTGGCTATACAGACATTAGGACGCCATTAAGATGATGAAATCAGAATGAATCAGTGTTAAATCATTTACTCCAAACCTGTGCAACCCAAGAATTGAATTTCTGCTTCCCTACATGTTCCTGCCGAGCTAGCACAAAGCTCCAGCTGTACATGTGTTCCTAACTACATGTGCAGCACGTGCCTCTCCCCCTTTTGCAACCCTCTTCAAACCGGATAAAAAAAAGACAATTAGAATGGATTGGAAGGGTTAGGGTCTGTTAAAGCAGTGGGTGTTTTGGGGGGTTCCTCTGCTTTTCATCTGTGTGTTTGACAGCGTCTGGTAGGGCGGAGGAGCAGCACGGAGGTTATTTCCTTTTCAGTTTGTCTTTGTGTGACAGAGGTGCTTTAGATCTCTCTACTGGGCATGCTCATGTTTCATGCCCCAGACAGATCTTAGACCTTATATATAGCTTGTGCATGCTTCTGGTAGATTATATCATTGTTTATCTTTGTAAAATTGCTTTCTGACATTGGAACACCCTTTTCAGTGTTTAAAAGAACAACATGCTGCAGTTTATTGGACTTACATGAGTTTGTTTTGCTATGATTAATAGCCCATGAAATGATCGAGCTAGAACTGTAATTTTGCCATAATGAATCAGTTAGTCAGTACTGTATATGATTGTGGTTTCACATTACTTGTCCTGCTCTGCACAGGAGAAGAGGCTCCAGTGCCTTTCCTTTGCTGGTGACAAGGAAAAAGAATGGGTGATGGAATCTATGATTCGTTACATCAAAGTGATTGGTGGTCCGCCAGGCAAAGAGGGTCTACTTGTGGGGTTAAAAAACGGAGCTGTGAGTACTTACAGAAAGTGTATTTCCTCACAGAAACTTGGGAATGGTGACCTCTCCCTTATATCAATTCTCTGGGAAATTTGGAGAAATACAAAATTTACATTTTTCATTAATAAAGCATGACTTGTACAATTTCTTGCAAAACTATTCATACACCTATTGTACAACCACAAACTTCAATATATTTTATTGGGATTTATGTGATAGACCAACACAATGTGGTCCATAATTATGTAAAAGAAGGAAAAGGATACATGGTTTTTAGGCTTTTTATAAATGAAAAAATATAAATGACAAGAATGAAATCATTTGTATTTAGTGCCCCTCACTGAATACTTAGTAGAAAAACCTTTTGGTGCAGTTGCAACTGCAATTCTTAGATGCATGTCTATGCCAGCTTTGCATGTCTAGAGACTGAAATGTCTGCCTATTCATCTTTGCAGAATAGCTCAAGCTCAGTCAGATTGAACGGAGAGCATCTGCAGACATCTGTTTTCATGTCTATCCAGAGATCCTCAGTGGAATGCAGCTCTGAAATGTTCATTCATTCAGATTTATTTGGACAAGGACAGCACATAGTCAATGTTACAAAGTAGCCATTGCCTTGTACATGGGCCTTCTAGCTACCACCTAATTTGCATACCCTTTGACTGGACCATTTTAAGACATGACTTATTCTTTGATAAACTGGATCTGTTTGCCTTGAGATGGCATTTGTTGAGAATCTGCAGCTATGAAAAAGAATTGAACTGAATGAATGTGTCCCATCAACTTTCGATAAGCTTATCTGTCCCTGCTGAACATTAGCATCCTCATAGCATGATGCTGGTAAATCTGTGTTCAGTGTAATGTGAAGTATTAGCTACATAAAAGTTACTTTGGTCCTGTTCAACCAAAGAACCTTCTTCCACTGTTTCAGTCTCCCCTTTTGGGAAGCCGTAGATTGGATTTCTTGTGGCTTGTATTGCTTAGGTAAGTTGTGAAGGAAATGGGTTGTAATAGATTTTATTTAGTGATGTCAAATTAGAGGGGTTTAAAAACAAAACACGGTACAATGACTGACTGACTGACTGACTGACTGCAGTTTTTACAATCCAAAAAGACATTTTTGCCCTCAGTTCAGCTAAATTTAATTTGTTTAGAGCCCTAAATGTAACATGACCTTTCAAAAAAGACAACTTATTATTTTTAAAAAGATATACTATAGGAAATGTACTGTCATATTTAGAAAATGACCCAATTTATTTAAATTTTTAGGTTTTAAAATAAAAAAAACTATGGTAAATCTTTTGGAAAAAAAGAGGATGGATACATTTTGCTGATTTTTGTGGAAAATGTTTGTGTAAAAGTAATTACATAGTTTCCAACCTAATGACAGGAAACATTGATCTAAAAAAAATATTGCTGGTCTTTCTGTTGTGGAAATTCAATGCAATTGTTCCAAAAAATAACTGAAAAACAGCTAAAACCTGCATTTGCTATTACTTTGTATCTATATTTAGATATTATAATAGAGATATAATTTTTAGCCTGAGTTATTAGGAGCCATTGTGGAAGCTCTAAAGATCCACGTGCAGCTCTGGAGCCACAGGCTGCAAACCACGGTCTATCAAGTAAAATCCTTAATGCGATACTTTTAAGTTAGTGGTTGAAATGTTACAAAGTCTGGAAAAGCTAAAGGGATGTTAATGCTTCTCAACAAACAGGCCATCTGCTCAGATTTTCTATTATGATTTTGTGATGTAGATCCTGAAGATATTTGTCGACAACCCCTTTCCAATAACGCTGCTGAAGCTGTCAACGTCTGTGCGTTGCCTGGACATGAGCGCGTCCCGCAATAAACTGGCTGTGGTGGATGAGCATAACACTCTCCTCGTCTATGACATCAACAGCAAAGAACTACTCTTTCAAGTTTGTAAAAAACAGTGAGCACAAGCATCCCAAGGAAGTTTGTTAATTACTTGCATGAGGCACAGGATGACTTTAATTTTGAAGTATGTCTTCCTGGTTGTTCTTTGTTCCTCAGTCACCTCTACGCCTTTGTTTTCCTGTATCATCTCATGTTTTCTCTGTAGGAACCTAATGCTAACAGCGTGGCCTGGAACACCCAGTGTGAGGACATGCTGTGCTTCTCTGGGAACGGCTACCTTAATATCAAGGCTAGCAACTTTCCTGTGCACCAGCAGAAAATGCAGGGCTATGTGGTCGGCTACAACGGCTCCAAAATATTCTGCCTCCACATCTATTCCATGTCTGCTGTTGAGGTGCCTCAGGTTGGTTGCGTGGTGTCAGCCTGTTTTAATCGAGATGTAGTGATGGTTTTCCATGTGGTAATTTTGAGTTTTAAAGTACACCCTTCCCATAATGTCTTGAAGGTCATTGTTTCAGAAGTAAAACAAATTCTAACTTAAGGGCATTGCAACTTTTACACAATTTGTCACATTGCAATCTCAAGCTTCATTTTATTTTATTGAGATTTTATGTGTAAGACCAACCCCGAGTACAATATAATCATCAATAAAAAATTAAATAAAAGAAAAATGATACATAGTTTTATACAAATGAAAACCTGAATATTGGGACCTGTATTGGTTCAGCCCCCCTGAGTGAATACTTTTTAGAACAATCCTTTGTTTGAATTACAGCTTCATCTCTTTTAGAGTTTGTCTCTACCAGCCTTAGACATCTAGACTGGCATTTTTGGCTATTATTCTCCTTAGAATACCTCAGGCTCAATCACATTGGGGCAGGAGTCCCTGTGAACATCAAGTCTTGCCAGAGATTCCCAATTAGGTCTGGGCTTTTCGTTGGCCATTCTAACACATGGATATGCTTGATGTAAAGCTTTGGCTGTATCTTTAGGATCTTTGTTCTGCTGGAAGGTGATTCTCTATCTCAGTCTACTGAAGCCTCTAACAGGTTTTCTTCTAGGATTGTCCTATATTTAGCTCCATCCATATACTCATCAACCCCAACCAGCTTCTCTGTCCATGCTAAAGAAAAACAGCCCTCAGCATGATGCTGCCTCCACCTTGTTTCATTGTGAGCATTGCTAAATGTAGTGTAACCTCTGACCGGAACACCTTTTTCCATATTTGTTGTGTCCTTTACATGATTCGTGTCAAACTGCAAACAGGACTTCTTGTAACTTTCTTTCAAAAATAGCTTCTTCTTCTTCTTGTCAAAGAGGAGGCTGGGCAGTGACCGAGCGTTTTCAGTCGCTGCTCCCAAACTGTGGAATAAGCTGTATTGCAAATAAGACAGGCCGACTCACTTCCTGTTTTTAAATCTTCTCTTAAAACACATTTTTTCCTCTTTAGCTTTTTAACTCACTTTGAGATGTTGGCTTTTATTGTTTTATTAACGACTGTTTGTACCAGATGAAATGTGGATCTTTGCAGCTCTTCCAGAGTTATTATGGGCCTCTTGGTTGCTTCTCTAAATAATGCTCTCCCTGCCTTGACAGTTCACATGAGTGGCCATCTCTTTGCAGTTTCAGTTTTGATATAATCACAAACCCCTGGTTTGTGCTACTTTGTGTTTTAAACATTACTATAAAAAAGTAATTCATTGTTGTTATTTTAACATGACAAAATGAATAGCTCTTCTTGACCCTGTTAAATCTTCTCTGCCCAGTCAGCACCCATGTTCCAGTACCTGGAGAAGAAGATGTTTAAGGAAGCTTATCAGATCGCCTGTCTGGGTGTGACAGACAGTGATTGGAGGGATTTGGCCACAGAAGCTCTGGAGGGACTTGACTTTGAAACCGCCAAGAAGGTGAGTCAGACACACAAGTTTGTCCGATTTCAGTGTCAATATCACACACAGAACTGGTACCTTTACCTTAATCAGCAAAAAAAGATGAACAAAAGCAAACTTTACAGCACTTTATAGCACTGAGCCTTTCTCAGTGGGGTTTGTTATCTGTGAGACATGGAAACAAATCTTTATCCAAGGAGCCAAACAAACATTGGAACGGCTTGTAAAAACGTCTTGCTTCCCATTTTCGTTTTGGTTTGTATTTTTTAGAAATACAAATCCATCACTATTTTTCCAAAAATCTCCAAGCATTGCACATTACTTAGTTTCATTAAAACAGAGAACGTTTTGCATTTGTCACACTTAATTTGCTACAGATGAGAGCGTTCTGAAAACACGTCACTGCAAGTGAGTTATACAGTTTTTGATTGGAAAGAAGAAAAAAAAAGTATTTTTTTGGTGGTTTTTTATATACTACCAAGATTCATGGTATTTTAAATTATCCCAAGGTTTTTTTTTTTTCCACCAAAAGCCCAAGTTGTTTAGTTTAGTTGTGGAGTTGTTTTTGACTGAATCTCAGAGGTAATTCAGGTGGAGAATTCAGAGAATAACCTGTAGCTTAAGGTGTTAATTACTCTCTAAGGTAGGCTTTTGTAGAAGCTGAAGCTGGCTATTCAAACAAAATTGCATCATATTATAAGAAATTATTAATTAACTTACTTTTCAATTTTCAGGCCTTTATTAGAATCAGAGACTTGCGCTACCTGGAGCTGATCAGCAGCATTGAGGTAAGGCCCATTCATCAGAAAAAGGAAGAAAATAAGTCATACATCAGTGTTCTTCTCCTCCTTTTCTTGTCTTCTCATGAACTCATACAGTGCTTTGTAAAAGTATTTATACCCAGTGGAGCATTTTCACGTTTGGTCATGTTAAGGCCACAAATTTCAATTTATTTTGATCGGATTTTATTTCATAGGCCAACATAAAGTAGTGCATCATTATGAATTGGAAAATAGAAGATACATGGTTTTTAAAAATACTAATCTGAAAGTAGGCTCCCTATTTGTATCCAAGTTTTCTTGGGCTTATCTCTTAGCTTTGTGCATCGAGAAACACATTTTTATTTGCAAAATAACTCAAGCTCATTGCCCTGTATTCCTATCAATAAGGAAAAACAGCCCAAGCATGATTCCACCACCGCCATGTTTTGCTGTGAAAATGGATTGTTCATTGTGATGCACAGTGTAGCTTTTCCACAACACATGCTGTTTTAGATGTAGGCCAAAAAATGACATTTTGGTCTCATCTGAGCAGAGCAACCTCCTCCAGATGTTTGCTGCGTCCTCTACATGGCTTGTGACAGACTGCAAACAGGTCTTTTTATGGTTTACTTTCAACCATTGCTCTCTTATTCCAACTCTTCCATAACGGCCTGATTTGTCAGGGGCAAACCTAATAGTTGTCTTGTCAGCCAATTGTTCCATCTGAGCTGTGCATCTTTGCAACTCTTTCAGAGCTACCATAGGTCTCTTGGATGATTCTCTGAATAATGCTTTAGGTAGTACAGTCTTGGTAGGTGTGCATTTTCAGGTGAGGGATTAAACAATGCTCGGTGAGATGTTCAGAGCCTGCTTTAAACTTCTCCACCATGTTATTCTTGCTGTCTTCCTTGATCTTCATGATGCTGTTTGTTCACTAATGTCCTCTGAAAAAGCTCTGGGGCCTTGATTGAGCAGCTGGATTTATACTAAGGTTACATTACACACAGATACACTATATTTACTAATTAGATGACTTTTGAAGGCAGTTGGTTGCTCTAAATTTAATAATAATAATAAGCGATGTCAGAGTTAACGGGGCTAGAATATTTACACACTAAAATGTTCAGATTTTTCTTTGTAAAAATCATGTATCATTTTTAGCGAATAAAATCTAAAATAAAATTAATTGAAGCTGGTGGTTGTAACACAAAATGTGAAGACGTTTAAGGGGTGTGAATACTTTTGCAAGGAGCTGTATTCATAGCTGTGTTATACAGATGTGTGTACATGTACTTGAGTGCTTGTTTGTACACAGTGTTAATGTTGACTGATTTGTAGGAGAGGAAGAAGCGGGGTGAGAGCGACAACGAGCTGTTCCTGGCAGACGTCTATGCCTTCCAGGGGAAATTCCGCGAGGCGGCCAAGCTCTACAAACGTACCGGCCATGAATCCAAAGCCCTGAGCATGTACACCGACCTGCGAATGTTTGAGCATGCCAAGGTGATTGATCTGCTTACTGACAAAAACATAGCCAATTACGTGCAACTCAGGTTTTACAAATACAAACAAAAAACCTTGTGAGGTCCTCCAAGCTTTATGAGTTGAGAACATGTGTTTTTTCTTCATAATGTGGAAAAATGCCGAGCGGGGGCCCCATACTTTGTTCAGACAGCCCCTTTTAGCTGTCTGTCTTTCATCTCCTCATACATCACCAGAATTACATCATCTGATCAGTAAACAAATGCCACACTTTTACAAGAATACTCAGGAACTTACTTACTAACACACACACACACACACACACACACACACACACACACACATATACATATACATTACTGGTCAAAAGTTTTAGAACCCCTCTCTCATTTAAGGGTTTTCTTTATGTTTATGACTATTTGCATTTCATGTAGATTCTCAATGAAGGCATAAAAACAGTGAATGAACATATATATATATATATATATATATATATATATATATATTGACTTTAATGAAGACATCAGTTTTAGCTAATTCCTTTTTTTTATGTTTGTGCGGCAGCAGTTTTTAACATACGTTTTACATTTACTGATGAAGCTGATGACTCAGCTATGACTTATTCATGTATATTTCTGCATGCATGTGTGTATCAGATTGTTTCTGTGTGATGTGGCAGCTGTGTATTTTTGTGGGTGTATGGCCATCTGGTCGCACAGCCTGTTTGTTTTAGGTAGGAAGGACACCGGGGGAAAGGCCGAGTAGCTGCCTGATGTTTGTCCGACTGTCTTCCTTCTGCCTCAGACCTTTACGGTTCGAGTGGTTTAGTCTTTTTGAGCCGGGGTTTTCTTGCTCTCTCTAAAGATTACTTTTGAGATAATGAAAGTGAGATTATTTTTCAAAGGAAATAAGATCCTGTCTGGCTTAAGTATCAAAGTAATTTATTCTTTGCAGAAGTATTTATAACCCTTGAACCTTGGTACTTTTTGTCACATGTTAAAGTCAAGATTAATGTATTTACAGGGATAGAACGAAGCACTGCATGATTGTGAAGTGGAAGGAGGTCTAATTATTTTCTTTTCACTAGTAAAAATCTGAAAAGTGTGGCCTATATTTTATTCATGAGTCAAAACTTTGGAACAAACATTCTTCTCTGCAAAAGTCAATCACTGGATGAAGAAGGTCTGTGAATATATTTTTTCAAGTCTTGCCAAAGATTCCTGATTGAATTTAGGTCTATACTTTGACTAGGTCAATCTAACACACAAATATGCTTTGACATAAACTGTGTCATAGCAGCCCTGTGCAGTCCCTGCTGGAAGGTGAACCTCTACGTCAGTCTCAAATATTCTGCAGCCTATAACATGTTTTCTTCCAGTATAGCCCTATATTTAGTCCCATTCCCCTTTCCATTAATGTTCACCCGCATCTCCACAGCTTGATGTTTGTGTGTATGTGTTCATTTTCCACAACACAGCATTTCTTATGTAGGTCATGTTAAATTTTGGTCTCATGTGTTCAAAACACCATCTTGACCATGTTTGCTGTGCCCTCTGAATGTCTTTTGGAAAACTGCAGACTGTGCATATGCAGTTAAATGGTTGCACTGGATCTTTTGTGGGGTTATCAGAGTGAAAGAGGGTAAATATAAATGCAGGCCAAACTTTTTTGATCTTTATTTGTGAAGAAAAAATGACCTTGAATCTCTTTCCTTCCACTTCACAGATATGTGCTACTTTTTGTTGGTCACATAAAATCCCAGTAATCCGTTAATGTTTGTGTGAGTAACATGATGGAATGTGGAAAAGTTCAAGGGGTATAAATAGTTGTGCGAGACACTATAATTCTCTCAGATTTTCTCTCAATTTTGTGTCAAAGAAAATTCCTTCTGTTTTACAAATTTCAACTTAAACACAAAAAGAGTTGATGCAGATTAGTTGGCAGTGCCTGCTCTGATCAGTTAACAGTACCTTTTTTTTTTTTAGCTTTTCTTTTTTAGCATTAATTCATAAAAAGAAATTTGACGTTTAACTGTTCTACTTATTACTTTAATCATATATGTGTATTTCGGCTCTACCGTGTTACTTCAGGTATTTCGCTTTTCTTTTTGCAGGAGTTTGTTGGTGCCACAGACCCAAAGAGCTCTCGGATGCTGATAACGAAGCAGGCAGATTGGGCTAAAAGCAGCAAGGAGCCACGGGCAGCAGCTGAAATGTACCTGTCAGCAGGAGAACACCTGAAAGCCATTGATATTATTGGAGAGCACAGCTGGGCAGACATGTAAGTGTCACTATAGGAGATGAAGTATATGTATCTAATCAGTAAAGATATTTATTTGTAGAAAAAGAGCACCTATTTTTGTAATCCAAATGGTTTCTAAGACATGTGGACCAGAGTTCATGGTGTGCAGTCATGTCTACCTCACCAGCGTAGATCTGTGCTTCATACTTGGTAGCACAAGGCACCAGGGTTAAATATCCTGCACGTTTACAAAATCGAAAGCATCACAAGTATCCGACATGCTGAGAGAAAGAAACGACAATCACCTTTCTGTTAAGTTACACTCATGTGCCTCTGTAGACAAACAGATACCTGGTGGTTGCTTCAGGATCCCTGATGCCTCCATCTGACACGCTTTGCTCGTGTTGTGAGTCTCCTGTGGTGCCACAGGTGGATCAGATGGGCTCAGCACAGTCAGAGCTCCTTAACCTGAATCAGATTCAGGTTCTGACCCTGACTGATTAGAATTCTTTCTGGGGTCATGAGCTTGGCTTGATACAGCACACGGCAAATTGATGTTCTTTCTTTACTCACCTCATCTGTGTACCTATTCCCCTCTTCTCGTGTAGGTTGATCGACATCGCCCGTAAGCTGGACAAGGCTGAGCGGGAACTGCTGGCAAAGTGTGCGCTGCACTTTAAGAGGCTGAAACACCACGGCTATGCCTCAGAGACTTATTCCAAGATGGGAGACTTGAAGGCTTTAGTGCAGCTGCACGTGGAAACAAGAAACTGGGAAGAGGTCTGAGACATGTATTCAGCTCCTCGGGATGACTTTTATAAACAAAAAGCTTTTGAGGCGGTCAGATAAATACAGGATTCCTACATAGTCTGGAAAAGTAGTCCATTAGATTACATTTTTTACTTGGAAACGAATAGAAAGAAGAAAAATATGGATTTAAAAAAGTAGGTTGCTCAAACAAGTGTGCTTCACTACTCTTGATTTGGATGGAGGATGCACATATTACCTCAATGTCAGTTTTATTTTCTTCATCTATCTCATCGGGTCTTCAGTTTATCGTTTTGGACGATGAGATGGCTTTTACTTTCTCATAAGATGAGTTACTGACAGAAATACCATAGATCAGTTTCTTTCTCTACATTCATAGTGAATATTGATTTCATTAATTCATTAATTCCTTTCAAATTGGAATAAAAAGACCTGAAAACTATTCAAAATCAAATAAAAGAAATGTGGAATATTTGACTGCAAAAATGTTTATAAAACTCCCAGAATACAGTAACATAAAACTGTTCTTAATAAAGTGCTTCATGAGCCATAAAGTAAACTGTATTTTATGGCTTGTTTAGTTTGGCTGGAAACTCCAACAAATAGTTTGTCAGAATAACCTGGTAACCACAGCTGAATGCAAGCAACAAGACAACATGGACTCCTGATTTCCTCATTTACTGACAAACAAAACCGCAGACCCTTCAGAGCTGATCATCAAGATTCTGGTTCCTCTGAATCCATGCCCAAATTATGATGAGCCTCAGAGAAGTTCTGAACGATACGCTGCATGGAAAGAGCACCAGCTTGAAAATATACTCTGCTTTCAATCACGCTCCTCCACCACGGCAGATCATACTGCTCAGATGAGAAGAAAATACTGCATTTCTTTAATCCATCTGCGGTCTATAATCAAATTAAAGGCATTGCATAGATGCATATTGGTGATTTGCATTTAGAATCACTAGAGCCAAAAGCAAAACATCAAATCTCAAAGACATGGTTTTTGGAGCATCTTCTTAATCCTCAGAGAAATGAGCAAAAATAGGGGTGGGTGGCAGAGGTTTAGGGAGCACTTGGATTTTATGTGCTTCTCTCAGGGAGGTGCGCACCAAGTCAGGCCAGACTTAGTAACAGCATATGGAGGCCTTTTTTTTAAGTCCAGTGTTTTTTAAATGACTTTGAGACACACCTTAAAAGTTTTCGCTCACACTCTTTGGTGTAAAGCGAGTTGTGTTTGTTGACTCAGATTTTGCCACAGGACACAGAGCTTAATTAGTCACTTTGTAAGGCAAATTTTTTACCACAGGGCCCCACAGCAACTCTTTATGTCCTGTCATTCAAACAGTGATGCAGTCGTTGCTGTAATTGAGTGTGAAATCAGCTTTCCTCGTACACTCTTCTTTGTTTTGAGTTAATTAATAATGTTGTAGAAATGTTTTGACTGGAGGTTAGGTGTGTTTTTCTGAAAATGTGCGGTAACTTGTATCTCCCTAATGAGCTGCAGCTGGGCCTTTGCCTGCCCAGGGCCATTTCACACTGTTTTCTATCCTGTACCAACTAACCGAACACCGATGCTCTATTAAATGTAATGTTTGCTTTTTCCCCTCAACTGTCAATGTTTCAGGCCTTCTCGCTGGTGGAGAAGCATTCGCAGTTCAAATATGACGTCTTTTTGCCTTACGCCCAGTGGTTGGCTGAAAACGACCGCTTTGAGGAGGCGCAAAAAGGTCAGAGCTCCAGCCTCACCTTTACTCAGTCAATTTGTTCCTGGGATATGACTGATATACAGTACAGATCAAAAGTTTGGACACACAAAATATGCCTTATATTCTAGGTTCTTCAAAGTAGCCACCTTTTGCTTTGATTACTGCTCCGCACACTCTTGGCATTCTGTTGATGAGCTTCAAGAGGTAGTCACCTGAAATGGTTTTCACTTCACAGGTGTGCCCTGTCAGGTTTAATAAGTGGGATTTCAAGCCCTATAAATGGGGTTGAGACCATCAGTTTTGTTGTGCAGGAGGTGGATACAATAAACAGCTGATAGTCCTACTGAATAGACTGTTAGAATTTGTATTATGGCAAGAAAAGAGCAGCTAAGTAAAGAAAAACGAGTGGCCATCAATACTTTAAGAAATGAAGGTCAGTCAGTCCGAACAATTGGGAAAACTTTGAAAGTGTCCCCAAGTGCAGTCGCAAAAACCATCAAGCACTACAAGGAAACTGGCTCACATGAGGACCGCCCCAGGAAAGGAAGACCAAGAGTCACCTCTGCTGCGGACGATAAGTTCATCCGAGTCACCAGCCTCAGAAATCGCAGGTTAACAGCAGCTCAGATTAGAGAACAGGTCAATGCCACACAGAGTTCTAGCAGCAGACACATCTCTAGAACAACTGTTAAGAGGAGACTGTGTGAATCAGGCCTTCATGGTAAAATAGCTGCTAGGAAACCACTGCTGAGGACAGGCAACAAGCAGAAGAGACTTGTTTGGGCTAAAGAACACAAAGAATGGACATTAGACCACTGGAAATCTGTGCTTTGGTCTGATGAGTCCAAGTTTGAGATCTTTGGTTCCAACCACCGTGTCTTTGTGTGGTGCAGAAGAGGTGAATGGATGGATTCTACATGCCTGGTTCCCACTGTGAAGCATGGAGGAGGAGGTGTGATGGTGTGGGGGTGCTTTGCTGGTGACACTGTTGGGGATTTATTCAAAGTTGAAGGTATACTGAACCAGCATGGCTACCACAGCATATTGCAGCAGCATGCTATTCCATCCGGTTTGTGTTTAGTTGGACCATCATTTATTTTTCAACAGGACAATGATCCCAAACACACCTCCAGGCTGTGTAAGGGCTATTTGACCAAGAAGGAGAGTGATGGGGTGCTGCGCCAGATGACCTGGCCTCCACAGACACCGGACCTGAACCCAATTGAGATGGTTTGGGTGAGCTGGACCGCAGAGTGAAGGCAAAAGGGCCAACAAGTGCTAAGCATCTCTGGGAACTCCTTCATGACTGTTGGAAAACCATTTCAGGTGACTACCTCTTGAAGCTCATCAACAGAATGCCAAGAGTGTGTGGAGCAGTAATCAAAGCAAAAGGTGGCTACTTTGAAGAACCTAGAATATAAGACATATTTTCAGTTGTTTCACACCTTTTTGTTCAGTATATAATTCCACATGAGTTCATTCATAGTCTTGATGCCTTCAGTGTGAAGCTACAATATTCATAGTTATGAAAATAAAGACAACTCTTTGAATGAGAAGGTGTGTCCAAACGTTTGGTCTGTACTGTATTACATTGTTTTTTAAAACGCATGCCTCCAGGAATATGTTTCACTGAACGTAGAGTCTGCTTCAAGTTGGTTTACATATGGGAGTGATAAAGCCCGCCTGGCTTTGGACATAGAATTTTTTTTTCACTACTTCCTTAAGATTTTCCATATCCGCTGTAAAACATGATCCTCTTTGCTGGAGCAGAGCAGGACACACCTCTGCTGCCTGTTCAGTGAGTGACACGCATGCTTGCCTCTAATCACCAGTGCTACAAGCGGCTCTGATGATGATTACCAACTCTAACCATAGTCATAATCAGCTCATAGATTTATAATTATAATCTCAGCAGGCATATTTCCTCTCCTACATAATCTTCTTCTGCTCGTCTCAATGTGGGATTCATGACTGATTATGTTTAGGCTTGCTTATAGTCATGCGTTTAGGTAATTGTGTGCATTTTCGGCAGCCACTGAAGCAGTATTGTGTTACCAGTGATTGTAATGTTTCAGATTCTGGCTTGCCTCATGCTCAGTGCACTGGTATTTCTCGGGGACAATCTCTTAGATCTGCTAATATGCTCTGTCTGTTGTTTTTCAGGGCTATTCTTGGGTTCCCCTGAAATGAAATCATATGTGTGTTTTTTGACTCCACAGTGACAGTATTCATTAATTAACAATGTTTTTTGTCCATTTATTATATCCACTTTTTAATTTTTGAACGAATTAATATGCTTAAGAGGGTCTAGTCATGGTGTGTCTTTTTTGGGTCTATGTTAAATTTTCCTCACTTTGGTTTAAATGCTGTTCAAAATTCCTGCCTTTGTTATATGTCATCATTTCTGAACATGTTACATTTTTGAGGCAGTAGAGAAAAGTTTCTAAAGCTTGAGAATACCTTGAAAAAGACCCCCGATCCAAATGAATTTTAAAGAAGCTGTTTAGGATGTGGGACAATAGCAAAACAGACTACGGAGATAATGATAGTAAAGGACTTTTCTTTCAGCGCTGCAAAAAGTTAAGTCCCCAAAACGTTCCCTGGAAGGATTTTGTAGGGATGCACAGAGAAATCAGCTGTTGACCAGGGCTGCAGGATGTTAGGAAAACATGTAAAGTAAGCAAATGATGATGATTTACTTACAAATACTTAACTAACACTTAACAAGCACAGACCCCAGATAATAAGTAGTCTTTCCAGTTACTGGAAAAACTGATGACATTCATTATTTCAATTCAATTCAATTCAGTTTTATTTATATAGCGCCAATTCACAACACATGTTGTCTCAAGGCACTTCACAACAGTCAGGTACATACATTCCAATTAATCCTAACCATTGAACAGTGCAGTCGTAGTTAACTTTTTATTCAAATTGGATAAAACGTTTTTCTATCTAAGGAAACCCAGCAGATTGCTTCCAGTCAGTGACTTGCAGCATTCACTCCTCCCGGATGAGTATGTAGAGACAGTGGACAGTCACTGGCGTTGACTTTGCAGCAATCCCTCATACTGAGCATGCATGTAGCGACAGTTGAGAGGAAAAACTCCCTTTTAACAGGAAGAAACCTCCAGCAGAACCAGGCTCAGTGTGAGCGGCCATCTGCCACGACCGACTGGGGGTCGGTCGTAACAACATATTTTTTTAAGTTGCATCTCTTTTCTTCTACTGCAGTGAAACCACCTCAGTGTAGTTTCTTCGTGATTTTAGAACATCTTAACGCTCTCCTACAAGCTTTTTTTGCTGCATGGAACAATGAGCATCACCAGATATAAAGAGCCTTAAAGTTAATTACTCGTATAGGTAACTAATATTTACTGTACTCCAAGCCGTTCATTGCAATATTGATATTCTATATAGGGATATCATAATAATTCAAAATTTGTGATATATTGTGCTGCCCTAATGTTGACTGGAATCATCCAATTTTCACCTAGATTGGCCCTGACCAGTGACCGGCCAGTCTCACATAAAAATACTGACTTTTCCAGTCAGTGAACGCAGTATAAGTAAGCGCTACCAGTTCGCACTGACAACAACCCTTGTAAGATGTGAATGCCATTACCGAGAGAAGACTGGAGCTTAGCTGTTAGCAGTACCAGAAAGGTGTTTAAAATGAAGACAGAGGAAGCTCATAGGATGTAAGATGTTAGCTTCCAACCTCTGTCTCTTATGGAACGTGTTGGATTTTAAAATCTTGGCGATGTCAGAGTTTAGGTAACAAGAGCAAACGTGTTAGAAAAAATATTTTGAAAGCTGTTTCCTGTTTTATATTTTTAAATAATTAATCTGAACGAGCCAAGGTTGCCATTTGCAGGCCAAAGCTTTACAACAACCAGAGATCCAGATTGTTGTATGCCGGGTGTTAATCTGGTAGATTCTTTTTGTTTACCAATAGATTTTACCTGTATTACTTGCTGATGCTGCTTCCTGCTCTGTCCCTCAGTCTTCAGATGTTATACCCAGGATATAATTTACCTTTGTCAATAACTAAATGATTCAGTTAAGTTATAAGCAAGCATACATCTTGGTTTATTTCAGTGCATACTGACTATATTGTCATATAACAGGCAAAATAACGTGCATTTCTGTCTAACAGCGAGCTCAAATTAGAAAATTATGTTTCTCTAAGGCGGGGGATGGGGGTGCTTGTCGCTAACAGTAACCAAAAGCAGCTGAATGTGATTTCTGTCCAGTTGGGGCTTGTAATATATGTTTAGCAATAATATTTTTTGACCCCTACAGTGCTCTGTGGGGGCAGCCTCCCTGTTGGGGTCGACTCCCAAAAGCTGCTTCTAATTACCCAGTAATAGGAACACAGAGAAATATTTAATATTCATTTGGACCTTAAAGCCAAAGTGCCTTGGTGTTCAGGAATATTTTAGGAGCAGCCTTCATAATTGGACAGGTCTGCAGTTGGTTATTACATGTATGAAATGACATTAGGATCACTTTGTTTAATCTGGGATACAAATCACTTTTGACATTTATTTACAAGACCTTGCATGTGAAACCATTTATTTGTCACACTCAAACTACAGTCAGGTGTTTCTAGTGGGATTTTATGCAATAGACCAACAAAAAGCTGAATGTAATTGTTCAGTGGATGGAAAGATACTTCCACTACTGTTATAAATACAAATCTGAAAAGTGTGGCATGCATTTTGTATTCATCCCCCTTCAATTTGATACCTCTAAATAAAACCAAGTGTACCAGTTGCATTGAGAAGTCACTTAATTAATAAAGTCCATATGAGTGTAAGTTGTATAAATACAGCTCAGGTCAGGAATTAAAAAAATTAAATATCCTAGGCTTTTAACATCTAACTGCACAAAATCAGAGGAGAGAAGAGGCTCACTGTAACTTTGGAGGAGCTGCAGAGATTCATAGCTCAGGTGTGAGAATTTGATGATATGGCCACTGTTGGGTTTGCAATTTACAAGATTAGATGGGACCAAAATGTACTTTTTTAACCTTAAGTGCAAAACATCATGTGTGGCAGAGAACTGATCAGCACCCTGACTACACCTTCCCCTCAGGGCAACATGGTGGTAGCATGAACATTCTGCCGGGAAACTTTTCTTTAACTGGGACAGGGAAGCTGTCACAGTTGTTAGGAAGATGGATTCAGCTTAATGCCAAGTAGGGGTTCAATCAATCGGCCCCGATTTCCTTAATTTTGGGTGATCGGCAAACCAATCTTATCCACCGTTCTTATCTACCTCTGCAAAGGTCTGAAAATCAGCCACTGTCTCCTTTTGGTCAGTCGTGAGAAAGGGCTAACTGACAGACCCGTCTACCAGATTATGTCTGCATGTGCGCTGTTAACGATAATCACCCCACTGTTGGCAACATCAGATTGTAACATTGTAGGTATAATGTGACCTTAGAACACCTGACAGTGTCAGTTCTTAAAAAAAACCGGCATCAGCTATAATCGGAAATGGCGGATCAGGCTTTTTAAAGATCACGATCGGCCAAAAAACTGCAATCGGTACACCCCTAATACCCAGCAATCCTGCAAAAAAAAGCCCATAGAGACTTCAAAAGACTGTGGTGGAGGTCCACCTTCCTGCAGAACAACAGCCCTAAACATACACCCAAAGCTACAATAGAAGGGCTTAGATAAAATCCCATCTATAAGTTAGAATGTCTTAGTCAAAGTCAAGACCTAAATTGAATTGAGAATGTGTGGCGTGATTATAAAATTGCTGCTCATAGATGTTGTGCCTTCAGTGTGACCAAGCCTGAGTTATTTTGCAAGGAGTGCAAAAACACTTTGATCTGGCAGAGACGTTCCCCAAAAGACTTGGAGCTGTGATTGAAGTGGAAGGTTGCTCTGCAAAATACTGACTCAGGGGGTTGAATACAAATGCACGGCAAATTAGGTGCCATATTTTTTATTTGTAAAAGATGTGTTTTTAAGTCTGTTTTTGTCCTTCAACTTCACAATTACGCACTACTTTATTTTGGTTTATCACATAAAATCCCAATGAAATACATTGAAGTTTGTGGTTGTAATGTCTCTGTGACTGTATCAGAAGGTGTGTAAAATGGTTGTGGGAAGTCCAGTAAAAATGGCAGCTTAGAACCTTTTATGTCTCTTGAAATAAACTACATGAAATGTTGCTTTTCTGAATATGCTTTTGAAGACTCACAGGAGCAACTGGCTGTTGTTCCTTTCCTACTTGTCAGCATTTCACAAGGCCGGGCGTCAGAATGAAGCTGTGAAAGTCCTGGAGCAGCTTACCCACAATGCAGTGGTGGAGAACAGGTTCAATGATGCAGGCTACTATTACTGGATGCTGTCTATGCAGTGTTTGGACATCGGCAGAGGTGAGGGACATCATCACTGAAGGCTAAAAGAAACAGAACTGCTTTTTTTGATGTGAAGCTTCACCTGCTTATAATTTCATTTATCTGAACCAGAATGCGAAGAACAGAGGAAAGAAATGCTGGAGAAGTTTGAGCGTTTTCAGCATCTTGCTGAGCTTTATTACGTCTATCGCTCCATTCAGCGTTACACGGTGAGGCTCTAATGCTTTATACGTTTTAATTCTGCTTAAGTCAAAGCCACAAAGACTAGGAAGGGTGGACCAAGTGACGTGCTGTTAGATTTAAACTGCTTAGCCCCAGAAATGGTAGCTACAGTGTGGTTAGAGGTCTATTTTTGTTCACATATATGTGACTTACAATTTCACACACACATAGAATAGGTCTGGCTTTGCACTTTTATGTCAATCCACAGAATGATTCAGCTTTAAATGGAAATTAAGATAAGCACAGAGTGTGTCAGGTGAAGTGAACAAAAGAGAATATAGAAGGCATTAAGTTAAGGTTACAGTTCACTAAAGGGAAATATCCCACCCATTATTAGACTCCTAAACCCCACTGACCCCTGTCGCCAGGATAACAAGCTCCTTTATAGAACAACATGACAACCTCATCAGTGGTCCTCTCCTGCCCCCCAGGCCTTACTTGCCTCAAGACAACACAATTCCTGCTTATGAGCGCTGTGTGTGTGACCTGGCCTGTGTCAGTGTGCTCAGTTTGTTGTTTCAGCGCTTTCTTTCTGTCTCTCCGCTGTGGTCACACCCTCGCATCAACAGAGGCATCTCTGTGATCCAGACCAGAGCAGGAAAACCTCTATTTATCACGTTAACTCTCCCAGACAGGCGCAATAGATGTAAACTATCAACTCTGGGGATGAAATGCTTTTAGCGACGGCTTTAGAAAATTTGTCTTTGCCTTTCAAAGCACTCCGAGGACGGATAAGGCGCAGCAACGGGTTAGACTGCTTTAGACCAGGTTGAAAGATTATAGAAATAAGAGTGGGAGTAAAAGAAATTGAGCTTTTAAAATTTTTATCAGGTACTGAGGCTATTTTTAATCCATACCACCACCACCATTTCTCATTTCGAATTATTTTTTTTTTATCTATAGGATGAACCATTCAGTTCCCACATGCCAGAGACGCTCTTCAACATATGCAGGTTCCTACTGAACAACCTCACCAAGGATGTACCACCAGGAATTTCAAAAGTGTATCCTTAGATTTTACACAACAAGATGTTACAGTATGGTGGACTTTACCTCTTTCCCACAACAAAACACTCTGACATCAACACTGGCAACAGCAGCAACGACAGCAAAGCAGGAGAAAAGAGATAAAAGTTGGGAGAGAGCGGAAGTGTTGGCGCCACAGCAGAGACCACACCGCTGCTGAGGGAAAGAAAAGCGCTGATGATGGGGGAGGTGGCGATGCCAGCAAGGGGCACATTTTTGGTTTTCTAAACAAGGGCTATGATTACTGAACTCTGTGCACACTTTTCTTACATAAACTCAATAATAAGTTTTAATTCGAACAAAAATATTCCACCACACTAAGAAGAGGAAATCCACCGCAGCCGGCATCCTCTGTGGCCGAGCGGAACTGCTCCAACAACTTTGAAGTGAGATTTATGAACTTAGCGGGAAGGTGTTGGACGTTGTGTGAACTGTTAGACACAATGTTGCAAATAACTGCCAACCCCGAGCTAAACACATTACACAATAGAAGGAAGTTTGTTTATCAGGAGTAGCAGAGCTGGGTGTGTAGGAGGAGCTGGAGAATGGTGTTATAAGAGAAAAGGACCAACATAGAGCGGTTGCAGCTGCAGCTCATTGACCTGTGCTTTCCACTCACAGAGCTGCTCTCCACAATCTGTTTTTATATAATTATTAATCAGTAACAGTTCTGTTGAGACTCTCTGCATAATCTGGTTGATGTGGTAAAAGATGTCCTGAAATACATTTTATAAAGGATGCACCTAGAATTGGACTGGTCAGTTGATTTTTACACTTGACGGACTATGATCAATGATCGGGAGGTCGGTTACTAAAGCTTCGCAAAATTAATCAGACAAAGTCTACAAAGTCTGATCGGTTTATCTCTATATGTAGTAGCACAGAACCTTAACCTGACTCTTAGCAACACCTTGTTTGCACTGGCCAAGCAGAGTCGCAAGTTGGGAGCGTATAAGTTGGCCCGGTATGCCTACGAGAAGCTCCAGGAGCTGCACATTCCCTCACGCTTCCTGGAGTCCATAGAGCTGGGCAGCCTCACCATTCGCTCCAAGCCCTTCCATGACAGTGAGGTTTGTTGAAGATTTAAGTTTACTCTGTACTGATTCTGAAACATCCAAGGCCATCCCTATCTTGTTTTCAGTTAGTTACACTTTCTGTGTTTCCTGCAGGACCTTATTGAGGACATGATGTGCTACCGGTGCTCCACAAACAACCCTCTTCTGAACAACCAGGGCAGCGTGTGCATCAACTGCAGGCAGTCTTTCATCTACTCAGCGTCATCATATGGTCAGTGACTCAAACATGCTGTGTGTAACAATAATGTGAGTGATCTATTTTTATTTCATTGCTTTTAAAGGTTTTGCATGTGTTTTTTGACACAGAGGTGCTGCCTCTGGTGCAGTTCTACCTGGAGGAGGGTATCAGTGATGAAGAAGCTCTGTCCCTCATCGACCTGGAAGTTCCTCACACAGATGAGGGTAATGCACGAGGCCACAATATGGTCGGTAATGGTATCCTTTGATCTTCAGCTTATTATCATATCTGCACACAAAGTGACAGACTGTTCACTTGATGTACATGAATTATTAAGTGCTGATGCCCTTACAAACAGCACACCTCCTCTAATTGAAGCATGTGGCTCTCCTCTGTCTTGTGACAGTCCTGAGAAGCTGTTTAGTCTGCACTGGCCTTGATTTTGTGCTTGTGGGTAAGCTGTCAGAACTAAGTCATCTTAGCTTTGCGCTAATAGGGTTAGTAAGGCTCTCCTGTCTCATCTTAATGACACTAACTCTCCGAGAGCCATAGCCACAGCCCTGCTGCGGGGATTAACCTGCATTAGCCAGCAGACTCTCAAGGGCACCAAGGTGTGTTGTGTTCCTCCGAGGCCATGAAGTGACTGACAGGCACAACTTAAACCCATTGTCAGGTGTCAATTTATCAGGGGCTCTCCTGTTTCACAGGCATCATTGTAGAAAACATTTGTAATGGTTATTTCCTCTTAATTGATGCAAAACAGACATGCAGGCTTTGAGGATAGATGGCGGTTTGGATTATACAGAAGAAGATCCATTTACAGCCAAAATGAGCTTTGAGGTAAGAAAAGAAAGGACAGAATAGACGAGGTGATTAATATTCTGCCAGCTGGGTGAGCCAGCTGGAGACGATGAAAAGACAGAGTCCATATGAGGATGTGTTTGTGTTCATCCGTGTGTCCAAACAGCAAGGGGGCTCCACCTTTGTCCCCGTCAAGGTGAGTTGTTCGGTGCTGCGTTCCATGAGCAGAAGGGACGTGCTGATCAAACGCTGGCCCAAGCCCCTTAAATGGGAATACTTCCGCTCCCTGCTGCCGGATGTGAGCATCACCATGTGCCCCAGTTGCTTCAAGGTACTGCATTTACATACTTGGTGCTGTAGCTTTCACTGTTTTTAAGTGGCTGAAACAGATTTCCAATCTAGTTTGAGATCTGAACTGCCCATTCAGCGTTAAACCAATTCTGATTTTGACCGATTCCAATAGTTTTAATTCCTAGGATGGTAACACATGCACTAGGAAAAAAATGTGTTGCTGCTTCTTGAGGATGTAGTAGTTTTGAATTCCGCTGATTATCCCTATTTATGCATTAAACCATGTCTCTAACCTTAACCTGACTTTTATTCAACTCAAAGAAGTGCATCAAAGTACAAACTGGTTGATGTGTTTATAGACTAATTATGGTGGGAGTTCTCAGTTTTGATCATTAATAATTGATAGGAATAAAATCAGGTTTTTCAGTAGTTGACTTGCGAATCCACCAGAATTGGCGCATTTCAAACACTGGATGACTGATTGCTGCAACTCTACATTATACATTATACCTTATTATACCTCTGTCTTCTTCTTTCTTGCAGGTTTTCTAATTTTCTCCCACTGTATTTTCTTGTAGATGTTTCACAGTGAAGACTATGAGCTCCTGGTGCTACAGCACAGCTGCTGTCCTTACTGCCGCCGGCCTATTGACGAACCAAACTGATCAACCCTACACCAGAGCAGCACAGCATTTATTAAACATTTCACTTGCTGCAGTAATTCTTCTTATAACACATACCTTGTTAGTTGATGCTAAGATCTAATACCATCATAATGGCCGGCATTTTAAAACAGTAATTCAACAGTTGGGGACTTAAAATGCCCTTAACACCTGCAGGCTCTATATGCTAGGTCTTACATTTTATGTATTTGTCTTAAATTTGTTCATACATTTGCTTCTTTCATCTATCCTTTTCTTCCTAAATTGTAGTTTTGACTAGTATTAGGTTGCTGTAGCAAAACTACAAGGCTCATGATGCAAAGCAGCTAACTGTCCTGCCAGAAGTGATTCATGGTAGGACATTCAGCCGACTGTAAACTTGCAAGAGTCCTGCTCCTAAAACCGGCTTATTGTTTGTTCACAACCTAATTGTTACCATATCCAGCAGCAATTCCTGTGTCCTTGGGGAGTCTCTATTTAATTCCAGTAGTTGACTAAAATGGGTCATCAATTACTGTCATGAAGCATTTTGCCTACTGTGATGTAAGGCAGTGAGGTTAGGTAACCTAAGTGTAAAAGCAAAGGATTCAAATGTCGAACCAAGAAAACACAAGTGGAGAACGTTAGCATAAGTTTTTAACTTAGTTAAACTTAGTAAATTATTTTTGTAATCAATAGGGGTCTTTAAATTAAACAAGAAATATCTTCAGAGGGTCTTTAAAAAGTCTTAAATATAACTGATGAACTTGCTAAAATTCTGGGTGAAAATTTCCAAGTCTCAAGCTTAAAAAAACCCCCACAAAGATTCCCTGAAGATGGGGTTTTCCCAACAGCAATCTTAAAATCTAATATGGCCGCCTTTTATATAAACCCTGATGAGGTGTGACAGTTTAAAAAAACAAATAATTTTCGCAACAACTAATTCATTTTCTAAATTTTTCACAAACACACAGTACCTCCTTCAATGAACACGTTTCTACAGTGTTTGAAGGTACAAAATGCAGCGAGAAACATTGGTATTAGCTTGTCTTGCTTATAGTAATAGTAACTAGCTTGTTGACTAAGTGCATAAACGCCGATATATATAAACTTGGAGCTAGAACACGGTTGAGTCTGATGTTATTCCCAGATCCAACGTAAGTGTTCAGGGGTCAATGAAACCCAACATTAGTAGCCACAAGCACCTGTTCTGATTCAATTTGTAGGTAAATCAGAAGATGATGTCATCTTTGTGGTGTACCTGTAGTTTTCTGTGAGGATATTACTGAACTGTGTAAAGTTGTTCAGACTTTCAGAAGCTGAAGAAATACCTGTTATGTTTGAGGATAATCTGGTGTGAAAACATAAAAACTTTGTAAATAGTGTAAAATATATTAAAAAACAAATACATTTGGAAAAAATATCACTATTTTGATGTTTGATGTTTTTATGGATGTTATTACACAAAGATTGTTGCATTTTCTAAGCTGGTGTATAGTTTGGATCATGTATAATAAAATATGCAGCCTTTCACATGACTGTGGTGTTATCCATTTTACAGGAAAAATGAGTGATTTTAACTTCTTTCTCTTTCTGTTTGAACTTTGGGATTTGTGTTTGTGTAAGAGCTGTTATGAGCAGTATAACCCACTGATTCTGATTACACTCAACACTATAAGTGGAGCTCTCCGCCTTGCAGTGGTTAAGGATTAAGCTTTTTACAGATTCAAATAAGTTGGATTGCTGCAAAAATTTCATTTGCAGTCCGTCCACTTTGTACAGCTGAAATCACAAACCGTTCCTCCGCCTCCCTTCCCACTCGGTCCTCTTGGCTAATTGTCATGCAGCGCTGATGCACATGACAGTAATTAATGGGTTTATTTAAGCATGGTTCTAACTTCTCACTGAAAAAATGCTTCACATCTTTTTTGTGCTGTGTATTTTTAGAGCTTTCTCCTGTGATGCCTTGTGTATCTGTGTGTTTGTTAATGTGTGCAAGGACTCTCAGAGTATGTCTTAATTCCATCTCTCCTAACACCTCACTTCATCCCTCGTCCCTAATCCGGCCAGACTATTAAAAGGTGGTGCACCTCCTCAGGGGGGTGCAGAGAACATCTTACTTCCTCAGGATCCAGCCGTCCATCCTTATTTTCGTCCTAATTTCCACCTCCGCTGCACAACAAGACATCTCAGCTGTACTTTGCTCTGAGAGGCACAGGCTCTTTCGCCAGGTCTCTCAAAACAGAAAAGACATCATCAACAGCCACAGCCATGAATGGCACAGAAGGGCCCAACTTTTATGTCCCCATGTCTAATAGGACTGGGTTGGTGCGCAGCCCATTTGAGCACCCTCAGTACTACCTAGCTGAGCCATGGAAGTACTCTCTTCTGGCTGCATACATGCTGTTCCTCATCATCACGGCCTTCCCCATTAACTTCCTCACCCTGCATGTCACTGTCAAGCACAAAAAGCTGAGAACCCCGCTGAACTACATCCTGCTCAACCTGGCGGTGGCTGACCTCTTTATGATAGTTGGAGGGTTCACAGTGACCCTGTACACGGCTCTGCACGGATACTTCATCCTAGGTATCACCGGCTGCAACATTGAGGGATTCTTTGCCACCTTAGGAGGTGAGAAACTATCCATGTATATTTGGCTCAAAATACTTTTACTATGTACTGCATTTCAAGCCTATACAACAGCAACTATGTGTGAGGTGTTTTAAATTGTCTTGCTTTTTGTCTCAGGGGAGATTGCCCTGTGGTCTCTTGTAGTTTTGGCAGTTGAGCGTTACTTTGTGGTCTGTAAGCCAATGACCAACTTCCGCTTTGAGGAAAAACACGCCATCGCTGGCCTGGCGTTCTCTTGGGTCATGGCTCTGACCTGTGCTGCTCCACCTCTGTTAGGATGGTCCCGGTACTGTATCCCACCATGTCTATGCAGCTGTAAAACTGCAGAAATATTCTGTTTTTGTTGTTTGAGTTTATGTTAATGCACACATGCAGCATCTAATAACTGTGGTGTTGTTTCTGGATGCAGGTACATCCCGGAGGGCATGCAGTGTTCCTGTGGGATTGACTACTACACTCCCAAGCCGGAGATCAAGAACACCTCATTCGTCATCTATATGTTCGTCCTCCACTTCAGCATCCCTCTCTTCATCATTTTCTTCTGCTACAGTCGCCTGCTCTGCACTGTGCGAGCGGTAAGAATATCACCAACCATGCTGTGTTTAACAAAAAAAGGATATGATAGATTGTTTATCAGGATAAAGATTTTTCCCCTCCATCTGAAGGAGGGCAGAGCGTCATGGAGTCTCAGGAGATGTGAGGGGATTTAAAAGCTCAAGGACGCTTCAGGAGGGCAGATCGTTGCCAACATGGCAGCTTGCGCTGAGGTTCTCAAGCTAAAGGGCAGTCAGCCTCCACACTGCCATCATGCCCTTGATAATAATAGTAAAAGTTTAATTATGTATTGGGAATACATAATTAGGAAAACTTTCTCTATGATCATGTTTTTTTGTGGTAAAAGTGCATAATCTTCTAATAGCAGAATGATTTGTAATTCCAGTTTTGGCTTGCACTTCTTCTTAAATGGGACATATCATGCAAAATCCACTTTTTTAGTCCTTAAATACATTTTGTTGTGTACGTGGGAGTCTGTAGGAGTGCAGAAAAGTTTAATTTAGTCTCTCCAGATGCTGCGTAGATACCTTTATATTCTGTTTGGGTCATATTTTTCAATCTGTTCCGTTTTCTATTACGTTTTTGTTTAACTATTACGTCACAGTATTTGCTGCAGAACAGCTAAACAAGGTCCTGGACTTCCGGCTGACCAATTCGCGTATTATTTCTAGCTGTGATTTTGTAGTCTGAGCTCAAGTTTGCCGAAGCTGAAAGACTATACGTTTGGTTTGGTTGTATTAACTCACACAATGCATTACACTGCCCCCAGCATCAGAACCTCTTCAAAGTAAATTTTATTTTTCATGGAAATGTTCAAACATCAGTGGGGAAATTCTTATTCCCCCAAGAACGAGTTCTTCAGTAACCTCCGCCCGCTTCTGCAGTAATTCAGTAGTCGACCTTCTTAAATAGGGAAAGTAGAGGTTATGTTTTTGCAAATACTTTCCTACTAATATCGACGAGTTGTTAATTTTGATCCAGATACAAAAATGTAGAACCTCTTCTGAAGAGGGATGCAACATATCATTACTTGTCATATCCTGAGGTTCTCAATTTTACAGTTCTAAAAAAACAACACTTTGTGTTTACTTTTAAAAAATGCCATGAATTGACAAAATTAGATGTTTACTGCATGCAAATTTTATTGTGTTCCAATAATTAATTTTAAATCCTTTTTCGACCAATACCAATCATCTGTATTGTACACCCTTATATGGTAAAAGGGGTGCAATTTGTATTCTAGATTAGAACCAAACAAAATCTCTCGTCAATAAATCTAAGAAATGTTTCAATTAATTTTCCTAACTGATGAAAATTATGGTAATATTGAATTACAAACTCTGCAAAACAGGCTGCCTACAGAAATTTGTTTGTCTCCTTTGGTTATTTTCAGAAGTTTCTGAGAAAAATTCATATGATAGTGCTACCATTTCCAAAGAAATAGCAGCATTGCCTAATGTACAGTTAGACTGTGCAGAGAAACCACTTCTGCCATTGTTCTGTCTTGATATATTCACTTATTTCTGATGAGAAACGGTGGCGTTTATTGAAGGTGGTTGGTGCCCTGCCACAGACAGGACTGGGGTTGTGACCTTTTCCTTTCAGAAACTTAATATTATCCATTTGAAACCCAGTTTAGATGTGTTTAGGATCACTGTCCTGTTGGAAGACCCAGTTGTGTCCAAATGTCCACTATCTAGCTGTTGATTTGAGGTGAAGTAAAAGAAAAAGTTAAGGTGCTCCTTTATTTTCCTTCCCTTTCATGTAATGCACTAGTACCACTACCAATGAAAAAGAACCTCAGCATGATGCTGCCACCGCCATGCTTCACAGTGTGTGCAATGTTTTTATGTATGAAAGCCTCATTTTGACTCCTCCAAACATTCTTCTTCACATTAAGACAATGGTCTGGTCTGTCCATAGAACCTTTCTCCATGGCTTGTTCCCATGCACAGCTGCAGATTTCAGTTGAGTTTGAAAGTGTCCCTTTTGGAGCAGGGTCTCAGACCATGTTGATGGTTACGTCTCTTCACTGTGGAGAGTAACACTGCTCTTGAAAAATCTATTTTCACATTCATACCCATGATGAGCGCATGCAAACGTCTGACTGGAAACTGTATAAAATGTTGGACTAACAATGACAAAAATCTGAAATAAAATAGACAGTACATCCCTTACTTGTTTTATGTGTGAAGTACTGCTTTGTGTTGAAGGTTTGTGTGTTTGTGTTCAGGCTGCAGCTCAGCAGCAGGAGTCTGAAACCACCCAGAGAGCAGAGAAGGAGGTCACGCGCATGGTCATAGTCATGGTGATCTCCTTCCTGGTGTGCTGGGTGCCCTACGCCACTGTAGCTTGGTACATCTTTGCAAATCAGGGAACTCAGTTTGGACCGGTATTCATGACGGTGCCAGCCTTCTTCGCCAAGAGTGCAGCTCTGTACAATCCAGTCATCTACATTCTGCTAAACAGACAGGTATGTCTGAAATGTATTTGTGGGTTTCTTATATATTTTTTATCATAAGGTTTTATTTTTTAACATAAGGTTTAATGGAAGTTTAACGAAACGTAGCTACTTCATATTTTCTTGTTCTATTTTTGTAGCAGGGATGTTGGATTCCACCTTTGTAATGGTACATTTTACATAAATGTGTAACTTTCAGCTGTACAGTTAAAGTAAAACTAAATGTTATCAGGGAAAAAAATATAAAACTTAAAATGCCACAATAATGTTGTTGCATAAATATGTACACACTGAAACTATTACTTTTTGAGGCGCGTTTTGATTCAGCATTAGCAATCAGTCCTTTTGAGTTCAGCCCTGCCTTTTTGTAAAGCATACGATAAGAGGAAACACAAACTGGTCAATGAGACTACCAAGAAGCTGAAGGAGGTGCAGGAATTTCTGCCAAGCACCGGTTGTGCTCTAAATGTGAGAATGATCTCTTGTATTTCCCATATTTCTGGACTAAGGAGCAGGATGGCAAGACAGAAGTTTTTTCTTCCAAAGATAGCATCCAGGCTGGGTTAAAATATCCCAGAACCTTGTTGGAGAATGTGGTATAGGCTGATGAAACCAAAGTTGAATGTTTGGGCCACAGTTCCTAAAGGTGTGTTTGGCACATACACAACATTGAGCATCACTTAAAGAACACAAAAACTACAGTAAAACATGCTGGTGGCAGTATCATTCTCTGGGATTGCTTTTCATCAGATGGAGAGACTTTTGTCCTGGTGAATGAAGATAGATTTTCTTTTTCAGCACCACAGTTAGTCCATGGAAACAGTACATTCAGAACTACTGAAGAATGACTTCATGAGTTTTGGAATGGGCTACTTGGAGTAAAGAATTAAATTTGACAGAAAATTTACTTTCAAGATGTCAAGATGCAGCATGCTGGTATATTACTACCGTAGAAGAAAGAATGCTGAATCTGAAGGTTTGTGGGTTTGCACACCAGGTTGTTGCACCTTTTTATTTTTCTGTTTCACAGTTAAATTATTCATGATAAATACCACATTAATGGGGGAAAAAGCTTTGAAATGATTTACCATGGTCTTATTTGTTTTTGTCATAAAACCTGACATTGTAACGGGGGGTGTATACTTTAAGAGCCACTCTAACGCGGGACAACTTTACCTTTTTGTTAAATATATATTTGTGGCAGTTTTCCAGATTTGCAATTGAAGCTTCTGTTACATTTAGTAACAGTTTAAGTAGAATCAGAAAAAAAAAGTACAAAAAAAAGGTTTGAAATGTGTGCAGAAGATTAATGTTGTTTATCTTCTTACCACAAATCTGTCAGATTTATCTTGTAAATTAATGAAAACCTAAACCTCAAATGCATTGCATGATCCAAAAAATGCTCTTTAATTACTTAAACATGGTCTAATAGTGACATGTAAAAATGTGTGTATGCTGGAGTCTTGTTATATCTACATTCATCTAGTAAGGTGAGGTGAACTATTAGCTAAAGTTGGTACTTTGGGTTGTAAAAACGAATACCAGATGCTTTTTTACTGTGGTTAAATTTCAGATGAAGCGTATTTTTGCATTAAAGTGTCAGTAGGTGCGTTAATGAGCCAATGTTTCCTGAATGTGTCTGATTCTGTGGCTTCCAGTTTAGAAACTGCATGATCACCACCGTGTGCTGTGGAAAGAACCCATTTGGCGATGATGAGGCAGCCGCCGCAGTCTCCAAAACCCAGACTTCATCCGTCTCCTCCAGCCAGGTGGCCCCCGCTTGACCCCTCACTCCCTCTTCTATCTGCGCCATCTGTTCCCACTCGCCAAGGGACCCACCACCACCGAGCAGCAATACGTTCCATTGGTCGATTCCTCTGGACTCACCTCTTCAGTTGTCCTCGTTGCAGTTGGCGCTTGTGCTGTTAACTTCAGCGGGACAGACTCAATTAAAGGCCAGCATGTGCACTTTGGAGCCCGTTTACTTACGGAAAGCGTTCAGCTGCTCTCACAGATTGTTAACCCGGCGTCATAAGGTTGCTATCTTGATGCAGATCCAACTGAACACCTTCCAAGCTCCCCTGCTGCCTCCAAAAAACAGGATATAGGTGGAAATCTGATTCAGATTTATGCTCCCACTAATATTTGGATGAATGTCTCTTAGCAAGTTGCATAGAGATTACACTGTTTTTGTAGCTATCAACCAGTTTCTGACATAATCCTAGCTGGATATTTCACCACTTTTCTGACCAGAGATGTTAAACCTCATATAATTGGTTGGATTCCTGGACACAGTTTTTAAGCATATTCCATACTGGGTAGAGGTCATGGCCAGCAGCTTAATGTTAGCCTGCTTTATCCATTCCAAAACCAGTTTTAATGGAAGTTTTGTATCCATTGTGTCCAGGTTTCAACAATGTAGCTATGGATTTACGTTAAGGTTAAAATTATGATCTAGTGGCGCGGCGTTGGTGGTGTAGGGGTTAAGTAGACAACCCACATATAGAGTCTACAGTCCTCAAAAGGGGCTGTCCTGGATCCGAGTCCCGGACCCTGAGACCTTTGCCGAATGTCTTCACCCTCTCTCTGCGCCTATTTCCTGTCTGCCTACTGTCGGAAAAATTGAAAAAAATACAGGCCTCTAGTGCCGCAAAAAAAAAACTATAAAAAAAATAAATTATGATGTAGTCCATCTATATTTTTCAACCCACTGCAATGCGGCAACATCACTGGGAGTAAACCTGACCCACAGCATGATACTTCCACCACTATACTTGGCAGTTGATAGCACCTCTCAGGTTTAAAGCTTCACCTTTACTCCTTCAAACATATTTCCTGTTATTGAGGTCAAACAGCTCAATCTCTGTCTTGTCTGACCATAAAAACATTTCTCTGGAAGGGGTTTGGGTCGTCCATGTGGACATCTGCAAATCTCAGTCAAGCTTGAAGGTCGTACGTTTTGGAGCAGGAGGTTCTTTCTTTGTCGGCATCCCCTTAGCCCATGTTAATAGACATGGATACTGGTGTTCCATCATCTTCAGATTTATTATAGTTTTGAACATTGTTAGTTCCATCCTATTCAATTTCATTTCATGGTTTGGGTTAGAATAATGAAAATTATTCCCAGCTTATTGATCAAAGGGACAGTGATCCCAAACACACACAAAAACTGGTTTTGGAAAGGATACAGCAAGGTAGCAATGGCCCTAAACTTAAATCTGTTGAAAATCTGTGGACTACACATAAAATCCAGGTTGGTGCCAGGGAATCAAACAATTAAAATGAGCCGTACCAATTCTACCAAGAAGAGGGGTCAAATACACAGCCACAATGATGCCAGGACCTTACTGATGGCAGCAAAAAGCATGTGGTTTACTCTGCAACCTTCTAAGGGACATTTCTGTGTCATCATCACCCTAAAAAACACATTACATTAGATGCATAATGAAAAGCCCAAGATTAACATTTATGATATGTGCATATAAACCTCTGACTGGCTCTAATTAACCAGTTTTGAAGTCCTTAGATTAGGCATTGATTTGTTTAATGTTTTAGTGCATCAGATTTTTCTCTCCTCTGGTCATTAAGATAAACCTGGGAGGGTTAGCTTGTTCTTTGTCTCAGCCATGGGTGTAGACAAGTGAAACTGAATGATAGAGTCTGTGTGTTTGGCAGATGTTTATGTTTCTGAATGGATGCCAGAATGTTAGAGTACGTGTCACAAAGAGACATACTATTCTGTTTGTTGTGTAAAGGCTAGGATTTGTGCATTGCAATAAAAACAAAGCTGAATGTCTGCACAACCTTTTCCTGCACTTATTTTTTTTTTTTTTTCATCATGACAACACAACGTTTCCTGAGAACTTCCAGATGCTTTTTTTGTGGGCGGCTGAGTAGAAGGCCAGATTGTAATGGCTGTCAAATGTTGTTAAAATCCTGTAATGAATTCAAGAGCTGCTATGATAAATAGCATTATTAGGCACTTTAAAATTCTTACTTTCCTGTAATTTATTTCACAAACAAATAATTTGGCATCACAATTACAGTCTCTCCTCAGATTATATTGAGCTCTCACATTTTTTTCTTTTAAATGTAAATTTCCCTCTTTAAATTGATCAGAATCCAACATCCATTCACAAGCACACTGATTATACTAATGCAGCTCTTCCCAGTGAACTGCATTAAAACATTTGATTTAATTGTTTGCAGTCTTTTATAGCCTTCCCTCCGCTCCTCGTCAAGCCATCATCAGCCTGCAGAGCACATTGGGACGTAATGTTCAAAGCACCAATGGGAGTCTGTCACCCATCGTCAGCCTGACCTGAGATCGTTGCAGGCTTTAGGAGACAGGAGGAGTCCATCATGGCCCTACTAAACCTGATGGACAGGCCACTTGAAAGCATTATAACACATCTATAAATATTGCTATAGACATTATATTACAGTACAGTGCATCATAGGCCCGTTCCCTTTTTTAAAAAAAGGTTCAGTGCGTTAAAGGTGGCCACCAGGGCTAACTGAGCAGAAATCCAGAGAAAGCTCTAAACTCCTTCAAATTCCTTCTAAGGTAAATCAGAGCTAGGCTGGAATTCTGTCCTGTTTTGTGGGGAAAGATTGGGAAACGTGTCGTGAGCGTATGACGCTTGAGAGGCAGCATTAAAATCCGTTTTCACTCTGCAAACAGTCAGTGGGAAAAAACACACCAACAGTTCCTCCTGAGTGGCGTTCCCGGGGAACGGTGTAGGTGGGAGGAAGGCAGCTGGCAGCAGAAGAGAGGTGAGGAGCAGAGGATACTGGCAGGTTCAAGCTTCACTGCAGCACTCATAGATGTTGTCCTCCACGAGAGCAATGACCTGCTCAAACTTGTGGTGCAGCTGAGTGCGACGTGCAGTGGGGTTGGCCTCCAGAGCGTTAATCACCTGATCCACGAAGAAAGAGGAGAAGAGAGGAGAGGAAAACAACGATGACTTTAAGAAGCTTTCAAGCATTCATGCATTCACCTGTATACGTAAACACAAAGAGAGGAAAGAAACCCACCAGCTCCTTCAATATTCACAACCTTGCAAAATGCATGTGGCTCCTTTTCACATTTTGTGTCTATACAGCCAAAAACTTCAGTGTTTTCTTTGGATATTATGTGATAGACTAACAAATGTGTTATGCAGTAGAAAAAAGAAACATGGGTTTCAAAATGTTCTACCTGCTTTGCACATCTAGATACTGAATTCTGCACATTCTTCTTTGCAAAATATCTAAAGCTCCGTTGGATTGGATGGAAAGCATTTGTGTGCAACATTTCTCAAGTCGATTAGATTTAGGTCTGGACTTTGACTGGGCCATTCAAAAGCATTAAAATGCTTTGATCTACACTTCTACAGCTCTGGCTGTATGTTTAAAGTTGCAGTCCTGCACGAAGGTACCTCTACCACAGTCTCAAGGCTTTTGTAGCTTCTAACAAGGTTTCTTCCAGGATTGTCCTGTATGTAGCTGAATCTATCTTCCCATCAACTCTGAGCAGCTTTCTTGTTCCTGCTGAAAACAAAACATCTCTACAACATGATGGTGCCATTGACATGTTTCATTGTATCAGGGATGTTTTTTAGGGTAATATCCAGTGTTAGTTTTCTTCAACAAATAGTGTTTTGCATGTTGGCTAAGAAGCTGAATACAAATGCCAGATGTGTGGAGTGAACAACTAATTGTTGCAAACAGATTCTCCCACCTGAGATGTGTATCCCAGCAGCTGTTCCAGAGTTTCCATGGGCTTCTTGGCTCTATGATTATTACTCTACTTGCTTGGCCTGTTATTTTCAAGTGGACAACCATGTAGTTGTGCCATACTCTTTCCATTTCCAGAAAATGGATTGAACAGTGCTCTGTGCACATCTTAAGTTCAAGACTTCAGATGTTTTATAATCTAACTTGCTTTAAACTTCTACGCAATTTTATTTCTCTAACAAACCTCTGAGGCCTTCACAGAATGGCTGGATTTATACTGAGATTAAATTACACACTAATTAGTTGTTTTGCATTTTATTCTGGGGTATTAGGGTAAAGGGGAGCTGAATACAAATGCACGCCATATTTTTAAAATAATTGTTTTTCATTAGATAAAAAACATAAATCATTTTACCTGTACTAACCAGTTGTGCACGGCTTTGTTTAGGTCTATCACATAAAACCCCAATCAAGTGCATTAAGGTTTGTGGTTGTTTGTGGTTGTAATTGTCCCAAAACATGTAAAACCTCTTCTGTTGTTGTTTTTGTTTTATTTGAATATGTGCAAAGGAGTGTGTTAACTTATCTAATCCCACTCCTCCTTCATGCATCACCCTTATCACGCCTAAGTGTTCTAGTTAGAGCACATACATTAAATATTAGCATTCTACATTATACATACAATAAAACTTTAGAGGTTTTTCTCTTATAAATCTTGCAGTGGTCTTAACATTTAAATAAATATGCTCTTATGTACAGTACTAAACTGAAATATACAATAACAACTACAGCATCAATAACTTATTTATGTAATAATCAATGATAACACATGTACTACCAATAATACTAATAAAACAATTATTACATTTAAGAGGTTGAAATACTTTTGCAATGGGAAAACAGGAGAAGGAATAAGCGAAGTGCTTCAGCCTCTTCTCCCTGCCTTCATGCACCCCTTATAACCACAAAAGCTCTCGCTCTTCACATATTTATAAAACCCACATCTGCTCTGGTTTTCATGCCCAACAGTTGTCACCGTGTCAGTGGGATTTATGGGCTCTTAGCAGCAGTGTGCTACCAGGCAGAGCAAACTGAGCTGGGGCAAGAGAATAGGCAATCAGGGGCCATTCACAGAGCTCTGAATCAGTCTAAGCCAACGTCAGTACAGTAGCATGACAGAGGGAAGCAGCTAAGCAGCATTATTGTGAGGGCGCTCCATTAAGGCACAGTCACCACTGACTAAGCCTCTCTCTGCAGAATAAGGCGTAGCAGTGTGGAAGCATGGGGGAGGACAGAAGAGGGCCAGTTCAAAGCAAAACAAGAGATATGAAGCGGCAACTTAACAGCGCCATTAGACAGATGAGGGTGTTGGTTCAGGAGAAGGTAAACAACACGCTGTTTTCTTAAAGTGAATGGTATCTGTGGTCTGGGAAGAGATGAGTGAACACACTCAATAGTTCTTGCTGCTACTGCTTGGATGAGACCCCAAATCTGATAGTTCCCCCTTTTAACAAAAGAAAAACAGCTTTTATGTGCTTGTATTTAGTGACTAGTTGCAACACCATCCACAGTCTGTTACATCTCCCATCGCATCTGCAGCACTGATTCATCATGCTCTGATAGCTATCAATGAAACCTAATACAACAAGTGAGCTCTGCTGAGGCGTTCTAGCTGTGACAAAGGGCCAGTCTGAACATCTCCAAATCTCTTATCCACGCCTTAGATCACAAAAACAGAGAAGCAATGCACAAATCTCTCACCTGGTTTCTGTATTTCTTGGCATATTTGTAGATTTCTGTCAAGGCCAGGTTTGTGTTAAACTCATTTCTGTACTTCTGCAAGACAGACATCAAAATATCAGGCTAGATCACATTCCAAAATGGGACTTGTTTGTCATAACACGCTTTTGAAGAGCCAGATGGATAAACAAACAGGAGGCCTTTGAATATTTGACTTACTCTTGACTCCTCAGCAAGGTGAGCGTTCATCTCCTGCTCACTGAGAGGGGGCATTTCTTTTATCTGCTTGTAGTAACACTGCACCCTCTTCTTGTACTCTGGGATTTCCTTGGCATACAGCAGCTTGTTAGTCGGTGAGTCCTGTAAGAAAAAAAAAAAGAGACTCATATTTCATTCAGGAGACTCATGTAAAAGTTTAGCTTTGCAGCCATAGTGGCTCTGTGCGTGCCAGAGCTAAACTATGGGTCCCCTTGCACCTGCAGTGCTTTGACCTACTTGTACTGAAGATTTATGCCAAAATAATTTCATCCTCAAACCAATACGGCACTGGAATTAAAAGCTAAAGTTCATGCCTAAAACTGAAATGAAACAAAAGAGTAAACGTGTAGGGCAGTTTGTTAAAATGCATGACACATACAGCCATTGTAAAAAGAAAGTACACCCTTTTTTAAAGAGATTTTGAGAAGTGTGATCTCAGTGCCAATATTTATTAAACAACGACATAGCCAAAATGGAAACGTTGCATGTGAAAAACTAAGTACACACTTTCTGGTTCCACGGAAATACAGAAAGCAGCAACCAAATGTTTCTAATCAAACTAATTTAATCAAGCATCAGCAAATGTGATCATCTCTATATAAGCAGGGGTTCTGTCAGTTTGGTGCTGTGTTGTGTTGACACAGTGACAAGAGTGAAAAACATCAGCTGTGACCTTAGAGAAATTATTGTTGCTTTCCATCTACTGGTTAAGGGTTATAAGGTAATTTCCAAACTAATTCAAGTCCGAAAGATTATTCCTAAGTAGACAACACTGAAAATGGTTGTTGATCTTCCCAGCAGAGAACAACAACGCAGATTCATCCAAAGGTTGGCTTGTGTGATGAACAAAGAAATTGCAAAAAGCCCAAGAACTTCCTTTTGGATTTTATAGTCCTTCGTTAAGGTTATAACAGTAATGGCTTGTGATGAAGAGTTGCTGGAGACAAAAAGAATATGGCAGCACAAACCACCTTTCATGCACGGTGTTGGAGAGATGATGATTCGGGCTGGTTTTTCAGCCACAGGATCTGCATACCTTGAAGTCCTTGTGTCAACCATAACTTCTTTAATTTCTAAATTGTTCTAAAGTCAAATGTGGTGCCATTGGTCAGACAGCTGAAGCTTGGCCAGAACTGGGTCAAGTAAACATAGGACCTTCCTTTGAAAAGAAAAGAGTTCCGAAATACCTCAACAATGATGTGAGAGACTTGATAAAGTCACATAGGACATAGCTACTTCAACTTATTGCTGCTAAAGATGGTTTTGCAAGGTCCATTAATTGTACTGAGGTGTACGTAGATTCTGACACATGGATTTTCTATTTCTTGAGATTAGATTTAAATCATTTTAGGACCTGGAAAAGGTCAGAACTTTTATTATGCCTTTCTTTTCACCAAGACTGTATGTTAAATGAATCCTACATTTTTTAAACTAATCATTACTAGGTAACCTCCATAGATTGGGATGCTGTCATCTTTGGGTATCACACCAGACATCAGTGCCCAAACTGGCATCAATGGTTAAAAATGATAACTTTACATACTTTCTATTGGATTACAGTGACCCTTCAGTCTAAGCAGACATTTAGACCCAAACCATTCAGAAAAAATCCTAACCACACTTCGATAAAGAAATCGGATCCTTTCACTGTAGAGGTCAGGGTTTTTTCTCTAAAAAACGTTCAAAGATTTATCTATAAAAACTCTAATCAGCCTCAAAAGCCTGATGCCCTTTTAAGATTAGATGGCTGCTCAAATAAAAAACTCAAACTGAGACATAATTTGACTGAATAAATCATTAAAATGCTGCCTCAGTTGTCATTCAGTTGTAATAAAACTTTAAATATGATTTCAAACAGGAGGATCCGGTCCCGGATAAGCGGAAGACGACGAGTACGAGTACGAGGATCTTTTTTTTATTACATTATACCTTTATTCCACCATAATTGAGGAATTTTATTTCCAGCTGTTCCATCTTTTCTGCCAGCCTTGCTAACACTGCATACATCCAACTAGCTGAATTCTTGCTTTTTTCCCCTCCTCCAGAGAATAATTTCTGCTTGCTGTGCTTCAAATATCTTTGCAGTCCAGCCCTTCTGTCTACTGCGAATCCCACCTCCATACAATCAAGCTAGAGTTAAACAGGAAAATGCAGTTGCCACTTTGTTTGGCCTTATTTCAAAACCAGAGGTTGTCATATCTTCACACTTAAAACAATATTTCACGTTGATGAGTCTAATCACTATAAACTGTTCTCCGTTGACTTACGATACTATGAATGACCTATTTCTTAGCACCAAATAAGAACATTTTCTACCACTTCTTCCATAGTGGGTTTTCAGGGTGTACCCCGCCAGGCAACACACAAACAACCATGCACACACTCATTCACACACCTAAGGGCAATTTAGAGAGACCAATTAACCTAACAGGCATGTCTTGGACGGTGGGAGGATGCCAGATTACCCGGAGATAACCCACACATGCACAGGGAGAACATGCAAACTCCATGCAGAAAGACCCCTGACAAGGAGTCAAACCCCGGACCTTCTTGCTGCAAGGCAACAGTGCTACCAAATGCGCCACTGCGCAGCCCTCAATTCAATATGTATTCATTCTTAAATGTTTATTCGATATTTACAAGTCTGGTTTTAGAAATAACCATAGTTCAGAAACAGCTGTTGGCGGAGTTATAAATAATAAGAAAATTAGCCTGGACCCAATACTTATTTTCTGTGTGCTCAGAAAAAGCTGTTCATTTAAACTTTGTTTTATTTTAGATGATCCTATCTAAACCAGTAGAAATCGAGACAATGAAGGAGTGAAACATTTTCATTTCCACACAACAGGAATCAATCATAGCCAGAGAACATTTTAGTCTAAACAGATTTCCCCACACTGGTGCTTATTCAAGCAGGAGGAGAAGTAGCAGCCCTAAAAGGCTGTGGGCATATTTGGGTTTTAGTGGCGGCTACTGCTGTGAGCGTAGTGAGGGGGAGAGAAAGGGACAGAGAAAATAGGACAGTTAAACACAGAGGCTGCCAACTACTGCTTTCAGCAGGACTGAAGGTGCTTACAGCGCACCTTAACATTTCCACATGTCATGAGGTATTTGTGTCACTTGCTGTGTGAGTTAAATGTGCTGAGGACCTGAAAGGCTGCAGCCAAATTTGCTCCTTCTGATAGGAACCCTCTTTCTTCCTGTCCACAAGGTCACTTCCTGCTGTTCATCCATCTGCCTGCCAAGCCTCCTGTGACTGTGTGGCCCTCTACGCTCTGCATCTCGCCAGATAATACGGTTTCTTTGGACACCAAAAGCAACACCCTGCTTACTACTCTGAGATCACCGCTGCTGGACTTCCAGCTAATCCAGATCCTGTACCCTTTACTGTCTCATCTTGTAGCCATCGCCTGGGCAGAAGCTCTCAAAATGTGGAAATGTGTCATCGCCTTTCTCCTACACCTGCATGACATGTGACCACATCCTTGAACCTGGTGGCTTCACCACACATACAGCCAGATTTGACCAGATAATGAGGGAGCCGTACACATACTCTGTCTCATCGCTGAAGGTTTTATGTTTGTCTGTGCGCCCATGGACATGCATTATCCCATTTGTACACTTGAGCATAGCGACTGTAAGCGCACTGGCTTTTTGGCACTGAGATAAGGCACATAAATCAGCCTGTTTCTCAGAGAAAAGAGCATTATATGAGGAGTCCTTGGCTCCCTCCAGGGAGGAAGCCAGTCAGAAGGAGACAGGAAGCAGAGCGTGCTAAGGGTCATGGTGTCTGAAGGATGAGACAGATTTGTGGGCAGTGAGGACATTGACATGCAAACGTGCACATGCAGACAGGCAGATACAAAGATAGATGAATGAATGTGTCGCGGACTCACACACAAATTTGCACCCAGCGCCAAAACAGATCCCTGGTGCTTATGACCTTGGATCAACTGAGTGGGCTGGAATAACAGGAGGAGAGGTAGATGGAGCTGACAGTCTGAAGGCTTAGAAGGAGAGCTCACAGAGGGGGGCTGAAGAAGTGTGAGGAGGTGTGTGGCACTGGCTGTTAGAAAGCTAAATGGATCCAGTAGATACAATGATTGATGGGTAGAGAACAAATAATTAGAGGTTTTATATGTCGAGAAAGAGAAATGACCTAGTTCCTCATAAGGTGACAGTGAAAGGTTAGATTTCTATTTTAGAATTGAAACAAAAACAACTACGTCCAACAATATAGTATACCTAAAAAATGCCATTATGATATAAATAGTGCATATTAGCTTCATGTGAATCTGGCATGTTTCATATCAGATTTCAAATAATGAAATGAAGACATTTTTTGTTACTAATCTACCAAATCACTCATCACCTGATTTTTAGAGGGAATAGGAGGGAAGACTGCTCCTTCTAAGCCATTGACTGACATTACTTCCTTATCACTGATATTTTGATTGCATCATGTGGCACAGCCACTGTTGGGTGGCACCATTTAGGGCTACTATCTAATCTTGTTTACTTTTCTGTAAACTTGCTCCTGAATGGGGTTGACCTTATGCTGCGGCCAAATCTTGCAAGAAGCTTCTTCAAAGAACAGAGGTTCTCAGGATCTCATTTGTACTTGATAAAGTGTTTACAGAAAATATGTCCAAATATAAAGGCCAAAACCTAATCAACGGATTGGAAAAAGAAAAACACAGGTAAACAGGCTTAAGACTCTAAACTATGGTGTCTGAGGTTAAACAAAGAGGAGGAAATCACTATATCTTCCAACATGCCTGCAGCTACTAATTTGCCTGAGTTGCATGTCTGAGCATGTTGCTTTTTCCACGGCAGCTGGTAATAGCAACACTGTAAATGAGAGACTCACCTTTCCTAGCTGCAGATCAGAAATGGAGCAGGCATCAATGAAAGCCTGAGCAATGACAGACAAACAGGCGTCCATGTGATCCGTCTTATCGATATCAAACACAAACTGGGGGTTTTTCAGGATGTTCACCCAGAAACGCAGAGGTAAGCTGCACAGACAGAGGAGAAAATTTGTTTTTAAACACTTCGACCCACACACAAAAGTGGACCAAATGGGTTTTAAATCATGCCGTTTAGTAGACTACCTATTAGTTTTCCAGATGTGCAGGGTGTCTGGGTCCGTGATGCCCCGTTTGTCAGCCTGCTCCTCAAGGAAGTCAAAAAAGTATTTGACGGCCAGAGGCGGGCGGTCTGGAGGGATGCTGAGGATGGCCAGGAAGAGGTCATCTAAGAACTTCTGAAGAGTTCCCTGCAGAGGGAAAGGGCATTCACATAATTTTATGTAATGTAGGAAACATCAGTGAAATAAATATAAAGTATTCACACCCCATACATCTTTTGATGTTTGCCACAAGTACAAACTTTAGTGTATTTTATTGGATTTTAATGTTAGACCAACACAAAGTAGCACACAACTATGAAGCAGAAGGAGAAGGATACATGGTTTTCAATTTTTTTTACAAAAACCTGAAAAGTGTGGCATGCATTTGTATTCAGCCACTTTTAGGCTGATACACAAAATCAACCAGTTGCCTTTAGAAATCACCTGATAGTAACAAAGAGTCCACATGTGTATAGCTTATTTCCAACATAAATCCAGATGTTCTGTGAAGGCCTCAGAGATTTGTTAGAGAACATTAATGAACAAACAGCTTTATAAAGACCAAATAACTCACTGGGCAGGGAGAAAGTTTAGTGGAATATTTAAGCAAGGTTGGGTTACCAAACAATATCTTTAGTTATATATCTAGTTTAAATATCTCACAGAGCAAGTATTTGAAAGTGTATGGCACAACTAGAAACCTACCAAGACATGGCCGTCCACCTTGACTAAAAGGCCCATTAATGAGAGCATCAGATGAAATGAAAATTACATAACTTTTTGGGCTAAATGTAAAATGACCTCAGACCTGGTAGAGGCTGCAAATGGCCTGCAACTAGGATTGAGTTTCACCTTCCAGCAGAACTAAAACCCTAAGCATAAAGCCAGAGCTACAGTTTATGATTCAGATCAAATAATAGTTATGTCATAGAATGACCCAATCATTTTAACCTTTAGCAAAATATGAAAATTGATGTACATACACACTCCAGACAAAGAAGCATTAGGGAAAGTGTTTCAGGTGTGAAAAACTAGTAAAGACGCAGGTCAAAAGACTAGCAGCTGTAATTGCAGCAAAAGTCGGTTCTATAAAGTAGAGAGACAGGGTGGGTTGAATACAAATGCATTCCACCCTAAATCCTTTGAAATTTTGTGGGTGTCAAAATGTGAAAACGTTCAAAGATGTGCATATTTTTGCAAAGCTCGGTATACCTGCAGAGATTAATTGTGTTCTGACTTTATGTTGCAGATTTGATTAAAGACAGTGTTGTTTCTGGTTACCTTCGTAGACAGAAGGCGTGTCAGGTAGATTTCCGGCAGCACTTTCTTGCGATGACTGTGCCTGTGCGACTTCTTGGTCTCCATTAACTCATCATTCGGTAGGACCTGGAAACCAGAGGTCAAACGTTACTACAAAGAGTAGCTAAGTAAACACTGCTGTGTTTATCTGTATGAGTTGTCAAAGGGGAGTTTTTTCTGGTTCTTGCATTAGACACATGATCCAGATACCCAGTCAGGTTATATTTGGAGCATTGGATGATAAACAGAATTAGGGAAGTCCAAGGAGGTTGGGAAATTCTCAGGGATTTTTCTCAGTTTGCTTTTGGGAACTGGATCATGTCTGTGCTTTGCTTATTTAATTGGATATTTTAGAAGTAAGGTTCTGTCTAAAGGTTATATGCAGTTAAAATTGTGGATGATAACTCTCTTGGTGTCTTTATTTAGTTTAAATCCAGATCAGATGGTCTTAAAGGCTGGAGCTAACAGCTAGTACTGCCAGATCTTATTTCAACATCTAGACACCATTTGTTGTATTTTTAACTAAAACATAGTTCTTCTGTTCAAAGCATGTGTTTAAGACAGGAAGATTAATGGTGGTGCATTGCTTCATGTGTTTATAATTCTCAGCTTCTGCACGAATTGCCACTCAATGCAACGTGATGATGGTTAAAAGATTCATCAAATCTCCCTATCACAAACCACTATGATGTTTTTGAGATCAGAGTTGTCTTAAGACGGAAGAAGTCTGCCTTGATCTCAAACAAGCTGTTAGCTTCCGCCTACTTGGACCAACTAACCTGGATTTATACCAAATGACAGTGCCACCAGAGTTACATCCATGCTACTGCATTAATAGAAACTGCTTATAACCTTTTAACAGAACGTCACTTAAACAATCCTAAACTATCCCTTTAGGTTCCAACTACTCTGCTCCAGAACTTTCCTGTAAAACTAACTGTTCACCCGGCAAATTGTATTCCAAGAAACTCATTATATTAAAGTCAAAGGGCCCATATCTTAGCTGACGTTTATGAAAGAGCTTAAGCGGCATTAGCGCTGTCATGTCCTCTCAGCAGCTTTCCCTCTCACCTCCGTCCCCCCCCCGCATACTCTCTCCATCATAAGGCATGCCACTGGGCTGCACACAGAAAAACTCTTCAAATTTAGCCATATTATTTATGAGGAGATACTCACCAAGTGTACATATTTTTCTGTATCCAGATCTTTGACTAAAGAAAGAGAGAAAAACACACAAAATAAACAATTTACAATTACTATGGTGCAGACACAAGCAAATGAGACAAGACAGAGAAGAGTGAGAGATACTAGTAAGACAAAAAATACTGACAGGAGAGCAAAAGGAGATAGAGTGCAAAAGCAGAAAGTGATTAGGGTGAACGGTGTGCTTGAAGGGGAGGGCAGCTGTCTGAGAGAATGAAAGAGAAAGATTACGAATAAAAAGAGAGAGATTATGGGAGACAGATGCATGGAGTCTGAGACTGGTTGTGGAGTTGCTGTTAATGAGATGGTAATGCTCGGCCAACGATGGGAACAAAAGAATTAAATCTAGCTGGTTTATTTATAGATCTTAACACAAAACATATTCATACACACGCATGAACGGATATGAGTGCAGGGAGGAGCGTAGACTCACGCTCAAACACGAGCTCAAAGACAAATATAGTCAATTTATTGTGCATGGCACACGAGCTAAAACAAGGACAAGCTGAGACATACACACACACACCCACCCACCCGCACACACACACACACACACACACACCTTCATGGTGTGTGTTTTCTCATTACAGCCCACTCTGCCAGAGATGCTCCCATCCAGCAGGCCACAGTCCAGACCTCCAGCACTGATCATAGACAGCCAGGACAGTGTTTCAGATTAGCCAGGGAGCACTACAAGCTCATAGCACCCCCTTGATGCTTTGAAGCAGAAGCCAGGTTTGATGCACTTGAGCCCATTTTTGGCACCGTGTGAATGGAGAGAAGCACCTTTGATGGGCAGAACTTAAAGGGAACCGGGCTCTGGTCTGGAGCTGATTATGTAAGGTGGACCCTGGACAACAAGCGCAGGAGCCCATTAACGCCTGAAGGTAAACTCATCTGTCAACAGGGGAAGCTTGGTGAATGCTGGACAACGGGCCAAATTGTGTCACATTTTTCCCGACAAGCTGACAGCTGCTAATGGATTACATCCACAGCATGGAGGGAAAAAAACGCTTTCAATGAGCCACTGTTGTTAGAGTTTCTGTTGTGAGTTATTAGACGGGGGGGTATTTAGATATCAGCCTTTTCATGGATGAGGGGAGGGGGCGACTGCTTGGTTTCACGTATGTTTACATGAGCAGATCATGTTCTCGTGATCACCTAAGCATGTGCTGTTTCCAAGTGATCGAGTGTGTGAGTGTACCTCTCCATGTCTGGGCGAGTGTGCATAACAAAGTGACAGAGAGTGGGCGTGTTTGAAGGTTACATACCTCTCTCCAGGGTTTTTTCTTTCTTGTCTTTCATGCTCATGGCCAGCGATGCTCCCTCTGGGACCTAGAAAAGCGGGGAATAAGGTGGAGAAGAAGGATTAGGGGTGAAAAAAGGCGAGAGAGACCAGAGGGCATGAGGTCAGGGGTGAGCTTGGGTGCACCAAAACAGTGTCATTAAGCATGCCCTGGAGGGCAATGTGTTGCTCAGAGGTGGAACTGTTTGTGTATGTGTGTTGGTCTTGCATGCACCTAGAGCGGTGGCTGGTTTTGCAAGCGCCAGGCTCGGCTCATTAAAGTCAACCTGCAGTGAAATGGATTGAACAGCTTCGCCAGTGAACCCAAGCTGTTAGTACAAGCTCCGGCTCGTTGGTCTCACAGATCCGTCCCAACCGCACAATAAAGCTCAATACAACACTAACCAAAAACACAGGAAGCAGTTCAAAGGTCGAGAGGCACGGTGTGTTTAATAATGCACAAATCACTGCAGACATTAATACACATAAAACAATGAAGGTCTTCCTTTTTGCAATGGGCCTAATTTAGGAGCAGTTTGCTTTGTAAGTTTGGAAAATGTCTAATACAAGTAATAATGGCAGACACAGTAAGAATATTATTATTATTATTATTTGTATTCACGTGTTGCACTTAAACAGCCAACAATTTTGAATGCTTGCAGTTAGCTTAAGTTTTTCATAAAAATGTGCCAAGAAATCCGGTGGTGACCAGAACGGGCCAATTTTCAGCTTGATCTGCCCTACTGTAATAAGTGATTGCACATTGGAAACTCAAATATATCTTATTTTTCCCATATATGAATTAGGTGGCAACAATCTTCAATGTGGACTTGGTTACTGAGTGAGGATCAATCAAATTTAGCTAATTTTACTGTCAGTGAGGTGTTGAAAATGACATCAGAGGAACCACAGAGATGTAAGGAAATTGTATTTTTGTACATGTCTACTGTTCTTACAGGCTACTAGAGAACGAGAGACAGCAAAACATTTAGCAGGTAACATGAAGACTACATTTATTACAGGGTAGTTGCTCTATTTCAACCGTTTCAGCTTTCTAACCTTGTCGGTCATGAAACAGGCTGGATTTGGCCAACCCTTCAGAAATCTCATAGTTAAGACAGATTTCCAAATGTAATCTGCAGAAAATCTGAATTGGGATGTTGAAACCTAACAGAAACTGGAGATTGGAAATAGGTAACACAAATCTGGTTGGTGCATCTCTTTTCATTCATTAATATTTAAGTATAGCATTAATATATGATTATAAAATGTATAATACAATATTTGAAGAGCATATTAGATTTTGCCACATATGAGGAATCCTCTTTATATAAAGAGTGCATCACAATTCTCAGTAGGTGTAGAAAAGTGAGTTAAATTCAAAGAATAACGTATTACATACAGTTACATCTTTATCAAATGATTAGTTTATACACATAAAAAATACAGTAAACACGTTGAGCAAAGCAGACATTTGTAGTATATTATTGTCTGTTAACCATTAATGTCAACCATTATAAATTAGGAAATTGTTGCAGTAAACGTGTTAATTTTCACATTTGATGGTTTGATGATTCTGCTCCAGGAGAAGCTCTCCCAGCTGAGTGTGCCCGACTCCACCTGCAGGTGGATCACTGACTTCCTGTCTGACAGGAAGCAGCGCGTGAGGCTGGGGAAGCACGTCTCTGACTCCCTGACCATCAGCACTGGTTCCCCCCCAAGGCTGTGTTCTCTCTCCTCTGCTCTTCTCCCTGTACACCAACATCTGCACCTCCAGTCACCAGTCTGTCAAGCTTCTGAAGTTTGCGGACGACACCACCCTGACCGGACTCATCTCTGATGGTGATGAGTCCGCGTACAGATGGGAGGTGGACCATCTGTTGGACTGGTGCAGCCAGAACAACCTTGAGCTCAATGCTCTAAAGACAGTGGAGATGGTTGTGGACTTCAGGCAGAACCCAGCCCCACCTACCCCCATCACCCTCTGTGACTCCACAATTGACACTGTGGAATCTTTCCGCTTCCTGGGAACCATCATCTCCCAGGATCTCAAGTGGGAGCCAAACATCAGCTCCCTCATCAAGAAAGCCCAGCAGAGGATGTTCTTCCTGCGGCAGCTGAAGAAATTCAACCTGCCAAAGACTATGATGGTGCACTTCTACACAGCCATCATTGAGTCCATCCTCACCTCCTCCATCACCATCTGGTACGCCGCTGCTACAGCCAAGGATAAGGGCAGGCTGCAGCGTGTCATTCGGTCTGCTGAGAAGGTGATTGGCTGCAGTCTACTGTCGCTCCAGGAACTGTACACCTCCAGGACCCTGAAGCGGGCAGGGAAGATTCTGGCTGATCCCTCCCACCCCGGTCACAGACTCTTTGAGACTCTCCCCTCTGGCAGGAGGCTGCGGTCCATCCGGACCAAAACCTCACGCCACAAGAACAGTTTTTTCCCATCTGCCACCAGCCTGGTTAACAAAGCCCGGAAACCTCCCTGACACTCTCCCCCCCCCCCTTTTTTTTTTGCTGACAGGACACCTGTAACCTGTAACTCTATGCGTTACATTAACGCTCAGCATGGACTCCTGCTTTACTTGCACAATGATCACCTGCACTGTTGTATTGCTCTTGCATCTTATACTGCTCTACTTTTACTCTCACTCACTTAAAACTGTGCACATATATTTATATTATATTGTAGATATGTTTATACTGTTTAATTTGTATTGTATTGCACCGACTACGCCAAAACAAATTCCTTGTATGTCCAAAAACGTACTTGGCAATAAAGCTTTTCTGATTCTGATTCTGATTCTGATTTGATTCAAATTAAAACAATCACACATGCAGTTCTGTACAGCATCTTTTAGAGGAAATGTTTATAGTTGCAGAAGAAGAGATTTTTCTTAGCTTAAAAAACAAATTTAGATATATCTGTCCATAAAGCAAAACAAATAACAAATTTGACTAGTTTTTTGAGTTGTAGCTGAGACACCATAACTCAGGGCGTCACTTTATTTTGATATCTGGGTTCTAAAGTTGGAGGTAAATGGAAAGCAACATTAGTACTTAAAGACACTAAAGCAACTATAAATTTCTCCCACTGCAAACTTTAATTTCTAGTTTTATTGATTGTTAATATGTAAATGCATGCGAGCATGTTATTGTCAACAACATGAAACACATACTGATCCAAAGGGATTAGCAATTAGTGCTTGTAGCCATTTTAGTTCAAGGATTGACCTTCACTTTGAGGAATGATTTACATACAGCATGTGCTGAGTGTGTTTTGACCTTTTTCTGTTGAACTGTAAAATTAGCCCACGTGACTTCCAGATTGAACAAGTCGTAACACTTTCCTCTCTCTTAAAGCCAGTTATGGTAAAGTACATAGCACATAGACCAGGTATGTGCTTGGAAGTGAGAAATGCCGCACTCTGTTTACGTTAGTCTGCTTGTTATAATGACCTTTAAACATGAACTTTCACAAGATCTATAAGCACTTTCACCTTCTGTTGTGACTTTTATACACGTTGCACAAACAATGCAATGTTTAACCTTGACTTTATAATGTTTTGGTGTGATGTAGAGGTAATTTACAAGTTCCTAATGTAAAAATAATACCGAGGCTTATAAGGAAATAGGCAAATGCTTCTGGTATAATTCTGACTCACTATTTGACAACAGGAAGCTTTAGTGTTAATTTTTATTGGCTATTTTTAAGTTCATTGTATTTCCAGCAGGGGGATTTCAATTTCAACCATCTGACCCAAGTGGTTACTCTAGATGAAAGGAAAGTGGTTAGGGTGGCCAAGAACAACCCAAAAACCACCAAGGCTCAACTCAATCATAAACTGGGAGAAGCTTGAAAACCAATCACTGTCAACAGTGAAGTGAGTGTAACATCAACATGGACTGAGAAAGAAGCTCCTGCTCCAAAATAGACACCTTCAAGCTTGCCAAAAATTTGCAGCTGCCCACAAAGACAATCCAAATGCCCTCTGGAGAAGTGGCAGAAAAAGTGTTTGAAGTTAAGATGAGGCTTTCTAACCTAAGAACACAGTACAAACTATCAAGCATGGTGGTGGCAGCATTATGTTGAGGGTCTGCTTCACTGCCAGTGGTACAAAGTGGGTGGAGTAATGAAGGAGGACTGTTCCCAAATTTTTCAACTTCACCTGAAGAAAACAATTAGATGTTTGAAAGCAGTTGGGTGTTCCAACAGCATAATGAGCTCAAACACACATCAAACTGCTTTTGAACTGGATAAAGCAGGCTAACATTAGGCCTCTGGAACCACACCCTCTTCAGTTGTATTGGAAATGTATGGACTATGCCTAAAACGAGCAGGAAACCAACCAGTTTAAATGAGTCCTGGCATTTCTGAAATAAAGTGTGATGTTAAGACAGGACCTTGTGATTGGCTACACAGTGTGGGGTAAGGGACCTTTATCTAAATATCAGTGGTGCGTGTGCATATAATATTATTGATCCTGTGTAAATTAGAGAAAATCCACAATCATTTTAAACTTACACCATATTCTCATTTTAATGATGTTGTATGTTGTTCAATCGTTTCATTAAAGGCACATAATTAACATTCATTCTGATGACGAGTGTTCGTAAACTTTTGTGCAAAACTGTATACTTAACTGACAACCGCAAAAAGGTCAGCAAACAGTGCTGCAAACACACCAAATGAAGGACAACAATACCATTTACAGTGAATTCTCAAAATAACACCCCACTAATATAACATGACCCGCCTCAGCAGCCATGCTCACACACACACAAACACTCACCTGGTAATGGAAGACTGTGTTGAGTTTCTTTCGACCATCCTCCATCACAGAGGTGTTGTCAAGATCCTGCAGGAGCTTGCTGTTGCTCCCAGAGTTAAACCACTCTGAAAGGAAGAGAAGGATGAAGAAGTCAGAGGACTGAGACAATTTCATTGTTAAATTTGAAAACGAGTAGAGACAAACAGCAGCCGTGCTCCAGCTGTGTGTCATGACCTGTGGAAATATTCTTAGGCCATTAATCAAATCAGCTCTACAGGCTCTGCAGCCTCTGAAAGCAATAACTCTTTGTGATTATGACTGTACACTCTCCTCAATGCATTCTGTCATTTATTATATTGCAGCCTCAGGTTAGTTGGGCTTCATGAGAAGAATTGACCTTTTTGCAAAGGAGATTACTATATCTTGGAGGGCTCGAGGAAGGAAAAGGATGGAAATAATCAGAGGAAATGTGTTCCTACCTAGGTCCACATCTTCCGCTCGAGGCCACTGAGAGAAAGGCAGGTTTTTATAAAAGGATTCAATGATTTTTTCTTTAACTTGGCAGATTGTGTCAGTATGCATGACCCTGACTGACAGCGAGTCCATGCCGCAGCCCTGGAAGGACACGTTGATGTTCTGCAGACAAACAAAAGAAGCAAAAAGTGTGTCACTTTAACTGAGAGTATTTTGGTTGGAGAAAAATGAGCAGCAAGTGTGTAAAGTTTTGACCTGTGGCTTGGCCTCAATGTTTTCACGGAGCAGCCACTCCTCATTGAGAGTGTAGCGGGCCTTCCCCGTGAGGACATCTATGGAGCCCTTGTTGATCTGCTGCTTGATTGCACAAAGAAGCAGGAAAAAAGGCTCGCCCACTGTTTCCTGTGAAATGAGAACAGAGTCAATAAGCTTCCCTTTGAATCAAACCACCTCTCGGCGTTACTCTTCATCCTAACCTTCAGGTAGCTGTACATGCAGATGGACATCCAGTTGGTCAGCATCTTCTCTACAACGGACTCGGTGCGCCGCAGCATCAGTTTGGGGTTCTTGGAAGCTGAAGCGTCGATCAGATCAACCAGCAGGTCTTTCATGATGCTGGTATAATATTCAAGTTTGCCATGGAGGGCGATGGTGAGCAAGGATGCCAGGCTGCATCTGAGGGAGTGGGGGGTAGCATAAGCAAAAAAAAAAAAAAAGAAAAAGAAAAACATGGCTGTGTAAACACACTCCATCAATGTGTGGTCAGTGGAGATTTAAAAATAATATATCACGTGAACCAAAATAAGATTTAGTCCAGCCCAGTCCACCTGCGACTGCAGAGCCAAATAAAGGTCTGATCTAAAGCAGGGAGTGTCTGAGTCAGAGTCCAGAGGTGCAGGGAGGGGATTTTCCTAACAAAGCCCCTTTAATCCAGAAGGAAGAGGCTTCATCAGTCAGTAAGTGCTGACGCTGTGCAGGGTCAGGGATGCGGTTTTGCCTCTGAGATGTCTCTCTGAATCACAGTGACTGCTTAATGTTGGGAAACCTCAAATAAGCATTGAGTTTACCTCAATATCAAACTTGACCTGTTTATGTGTGGGTTTGTGGGTGTGTGTGTGTATGTGCATGTGCGCGTGTGTGTGTGTGTGTACGTGTGTGTGTGTGTGCGTGTCTGTGTGTGCGCAGCAAAAATAAAAAACACAACACCAGCCTGGTACCACCTTTTCACGTCTTCTCATAAATGATTTGTTGGAGAAGTACAGAGCATCGGCTGGTATTCAGCAGGAGTTAGCAGAGGGAATAAACAAAACCGGTGTTGGTTAGAAAACCAAAACAGTAGTCTGAAAATGGTAAAATTCTCCACTAATCGTGAAACTGGGCGATTATTAAACACCTTACATTATCATCTGGCTTTTTAGCCCTTCACTTGAGCTGTTTTGGTAATTAAAGATGCACCAATCAATCAATTTGTCAATGATTTGGCTCTGATTAGTAATCAACAGGTTAAATGCAGAAAAGTATATTTTTTTATATTAATTAAATGCATCAGAATGAAGAACTCCCACCATTTTCGGTCTATAAATGCAATTATCCACAGTATGTACTTGGATACATTTTTCTGAGTCTCAGATAAATTAGATAAACATTAGGGGGCATAATTAGGGCCACAAACGCTTAATTTCTCTTTTTTCTCTAACTATAGATAAATAGTAATTGTTTTATGCTCAAACGTACATTTTATGCATTTGTAAAATCACCCCACCGAGTTGCACATTTCTTTTAATCTGGGTTTGCCTTTCACTTTGCTGCTGGTACACCTGAATCTCCCTTATTGTGTTTGAATCCCCAGACAGCTATTTCTGTTAGTGTTTGCCTGAAAGTGTCTGTGGTGGCTGAGCTCTAATAAGTACCCACTTTGCAAAGGTCAACTCAAAACAAAAGGCTAAGTCATTCATTATTCTCTGCTTCTACTATCCAACAGTGCAAAATGTAGCTAAACTTTTAACCAGACATTTAAAGGCAGGAATATTATTAACATTTCAGAATTGTTCAACCTATAATGCTGTCCAAACTTATTGGCACTGGTCATAAAAGACATGTAAAAAGACTTAAAGTAATATCTTATTAAAACAGCATAATCTGACACTGTAATATGTAGAAAAACCCTTTAATTACCTTTAATTAGAGAGCATTAAAAAAGGAAGCATCTGTTTTTGACAAAATCACAGGTGGCACAATTGATGATGCTAATTTTATTTAAATTCCCATGCTATTTCAGAGTGCATAATGCTCTCTAACGAGGTTGCCAGAGTCTTTGGAAGACAAACAGTCCCACAAAGTCACAAATCTTCCCCCGTACCTAACAGTGGCTATGAGCTGCTCTTCCATGTATTCATCCTTTCTTTTACGCCAGACATATCTGAAGTGTTTCTTCACCAACAGTGAACTTTGGGAGATTTGTTTTACCTTCCTTACCATCTTGCTATCAGTGCACAATGGCAAGATAGTGATGTCTTTCCCCTCTTGAAGAGTGGCTAAGAGAAATGACTCTTTGTTTCATATTTTTACCCTAGGGAAACAGGAAGTTGTGTGATTGTAACTAAACGTTTCTAAATACTCTGATCAACTAGAATAATATAAAAAAAAGTGTTGCACTGGTGATTTTATCACAAATGAATATTTCTTAAAGTGGGATTTCTTTTACAACCGATTAAATGTACTCAAATCAAGATCAGTTATTTTTTTTTTCAAATTGTTAGTGAGAGATTATGCTCCTGCAATTCAAGATTCATTTTTAGGCTTTTATGCAGCTTATGTGTGGAGAGCACTGTATAGCACCACTATTACAACGAAAGACTGCACGGCAAAGAAGCAGTAAATGTTGCAGTTACCTATCTCGCACAGCAAAATCCTTCTGCTGCTCCAAGGCGTGGACGAAAGTGATCAGGAAGTGCTTGTTATTGAGCAGAGTGGAGAACAGAGTGATGCCCTCCTCCACATTAGGTTGTGTTGTGTTGTTGGCCTGGTGACAGAAGATGACAGAAGCTGGGTGAAACATTTACTTCCCTGCATGATTTCACCCTAACTGGATTACACACTTGCTGTGCCGTCACTTATCATCTTCACCAACTCTCGTCTCTTGTGACCCATCTAGTGAACACCTCATCTTTCTATTATATCCTCTTTCCTCTGTTCCTTCAACTACCTCCTCCACCCTTTAAGTTTTCTCCACAGTAGCCGTACTCCCCACTCCAGTCCTTTACAGTGTTTTATTGTCGCTAAATGTGCGGAGTCGACTTAACGAGTGTGGTCTATCAATGGGTGCGACTAAGCAGCATTGTGATGAAGTCTTCCCTCTGGACCGCAGCCATATGGTATGGTTTGCAGCCTGACAGAAGGAGAGCAGGGGTGTCCATTAAGATAAATGCCCGCCTCTAAGATTTATTCGCTGTGACCTGGAAAACACTTCCTGCGAAGACAATGTGGATCCAAGGCACTTCATCACCCTTAGACAGGCTCCCTTGGCTGCCGACCCAAAACCAGCGCCACAATCTTTACTTTCCCTCGTTAGACGCTTCACACACATACGTGTGCTTTCACATTTAGCACACGTTAACACCCATGTATGAAAGTGCACACCTTCTCCCTTTGTAACTACTTTCTGGCCCTATGAAACCAGACACACAACCTGGGTTGGGCTTTAGAAAGGACTTTCAGAGGCAGCAGCCTGGGACGTTTAGGGAGCCGCAAAATATTTTTTGGTTGTTTTTTAATAAATGGATCTTTTGTAAATACAGTATTTTACATATAAGTTATAGGCCAATATTGGGTGAGCTGTTTTAGTTTGCTTTATCATTGTATAGATAACCAATACACATCTATTTAAAAATGCCGTAGCTCCACCAATAACCTAACCCTTGACCCCAAGCTTTAAGGGTATGCTCCATCCTTCCTTTATTGTTTTTGGTGTATTTCAGTGACTGCATTTTATCCCCACATACAGACCTGGCAAGAATACTGTCACATTTAGATTTGGGCTTCTCCACCACTTCATACTGTAGAGACACACAGCCCTTAATTTTGACGTTTCATCTCCAGAGACTCGTTGCTCTTATTGCTACTTCAGCTGGCCGGCTCTTTTAATGATTGTCACTTTTGCATTGATAACTGCTCTGTAGGTCAAGTTTATATTTAATTTTCTTTAGCTCTAATTTTTCAGTACAAATTAGTTGATTTATAGTAGACTTGATTCCTTATTGATGGTTCAGTTGTTAATTTTCCATGTTGATGTTTTTGGATCCATCTACCATGGGGCATTTCATACAAACCATAAATCTGTTTATACCTGCCAGACCAACTTTTTGTACCTACTTTGATAACCGACTAACGTTTTATATTCTAGTCACAGTCTGTGAAAAAATGTGATTATTTGATCCAACAAATATTATCTACCAGTAGGAGGTCACTCAGAGTCATTTTAGTTTAAGTTTAATCTGTCCTATTTCATTAGAGGCAACTGGCCCAAATGATCAAATTTATTGAAATACATTGTAATGTAAAGTTCTCAGATAATAAGGTTAAAATTAGTTATACATTAGATCTGAGCATTTTTATGGCTATTAATCTCCATAACGCATTAAAACTATGAAGCAAAACAAACTGATATGCAATGGTTTAGAGCATGGGAACATGGTTTGTTTAAGGGTATTAAGTGGAAGTAGGAGGGGACAAAACAGCAATGCATTAGCAATGGCGGCACACATTGCCAAAGACATGAAGTGACATTGAGCCTTGTAGAAATAATTCTCTGTTTTCAAGGAAATGGCAAGTGCAAAAATCATTTAAAACTCAAAGTTGATGTGTAGGACTACCTGACTATCAATTTATTGTATTTTGCATGTGTAAAGGACACTTGTGGGTAAGGCACCTTTACTGGCAGTAGCCCGGGGGCCCACGTCCTCTTAAATCAGGCTCTACACAACTAACTGAAGATGGATTTGTGCCAGAGGTGGAAGGGAAAGATGCAACAACCTGCCATCAGCTTGTTTTTAATATGTCACTAGCTAGAAACCATCAAATAACACACATTGTCCCTCAAGAACACGTGACCACACACAAACACTCTTTATATCCACATTATGACAAACCCACAAAGCACAATACGGTTTTCTTTAGTGCTAATCAGTGTTAAGATCATTGTAAGTGTGTTTTCACCGAAAGAACTCTTGAACTGGATCAGTTCGGGTGCCTTCGAACTTTGGTGTTTTGTTGAGAACCGACTCGTGTTTCCACCAGTTTTAGAAACCAGGTATGCATCATCAGCAGCGAGCATTACACATTGCAAAAAGAAAAGCATAGTAGCAAGATGGGGGAGCATGATAACCTACACGGAGAAAAGGTAAAATGATAAAATGCCACCACACTTGTTTCTATCATCTCCAGCTTTGACCCACTCACAGGTGACATCACGATTCACGCAGAAAAAAAAGTTGTCTGTGCCCAAGTTGAACCATAGTTTGTACCCTCTTTTTTTGGTAGAAACAAGCAACATTGGTTCAAAACCATGTTCGGGAACTGGAATGGGCTCCGAACCGCGGTGGAGAAAGGGTATTTGAATCCTTAATAAGACTGAGGGTGAAGATGCAGAGATCCAGAGAACTGAAACCCCAGCTTCACTGCTCCAGATATTTTTTAAATGCATATTTTTGTTCTCTGTTCCTCTGTATTAATAGTCTCTGGGATTCTCATCAAACATTTTTTTTATAAACATGCAAAAATAGAGCATAGCTAAAGCAGTGCAAAGCTAAACACTCAACCAAAACAATCATGGTGTGTTTTTTTCTTGAACACAAGTTATCCTTTCTTTTCAGTATGTGGCTTCTTTGGGTCAGATTTAAAATTTTATGAAAACAGAGTCAAGACAAAGCAGTGTAGATGTGAGAAAGACCATACAACCACACTGTTGTTGTTTCTATCACAGAAAGTGATACAAGTAAAGTTGATCACTACCTCATTTTTTCAAATGATCTCTGGGTATCCAGTCCATACAGAAACACCCCCAACTGAGATTTTAGAAGTCTCCACTTTGGAGACCATCTTTACAAAGCTCTCTTGAAAATATCCCCATTAGTTTGTGACAAGGCCTAAGAATGTCAAAAGCAGACCTTCACCTGCCAGTCCTGCAGCAGCGGGTGGGTCTCTGGCAGCGCTCGGGGGCCAAGAGAATCATTCTCATAGGTGGGCTGGACCAGGCTCTTCTCATAATCTGAACACATCTGAAACACACATAAACACACAGCAAACTGTAAAACAAAGTGTTTTGTATTCATAAACACAGGGAAGAGGGACTGGGAGGGGAAAAAAATGAGCTGGGCTTTGGCTGTTGGTGTTTGGATTGCCATCCAGAATTTAAAAAAAGAGAGAGGTTCTTAAATAATCGTGTGAAAGAAACATGGCATGGTGAAACCACGTTAGCAACAGAGAAGGCTTTTTGAGACAAGAGTGAAACAGAGCTAAAAGGCAGCCTTTTCAGCTCAGTCTGTCATTTCAGGACAGCTACATTTGGCCTGTGTTCTGACTGTGTCTAACACTGTTTTGTGTGTGTAATCTCAGACAGCCAGAAGCTCTTGTGGAACAAAAAACAAAGGGGCATGAAGTGTTGACATTGTTGACTGCCTTTGTGGAAAAACTTTGGAGAGATGATGGCAGGATTGCAGCAACCAAATTCTAACACATTTCTAAACAGAAAATTGGCATCCAGTGTCCACTCTACAACTAGTATAGCTGAAATTGTGCAATATCATCTATAGTTGCAAAACACTGTGGGTGTGTGAGCTGAGGAGGTAGTATAAATTGAGGGAAAATTTGCTTGTCTCACTGCCCATCATTGTTCTGTCTCCTTGAAAGTTCATGAATGTGGTTAGAAGACGAAGCCCCCTGAGTTGTGCCTCTCTCTATTTGTGAAAAAAAAACCACCTAAAAATATACCCACAGTGAACCTTTGTGGTGGATCTCACATCAGGAAAAATGCTTACCTATTGGGAAAACATTAACTCTTCTGCAGGGTGCCAAACTGAGCCAACTTCGCTCTACATTTACCTTGTTTTTAAAAGTTCCAAGGTGAATTTGTATCCTGGATATTACCAGCAGTAGGAAATGTTTAAAAGAAAGAGGAAGGCAGGGAGTAATACAAATATGAAAACCCCCAGTGAGAAAAATGGCAGTGTCAGTCTGCCAGGCGGACTTAGATAACAGGCTAAAAAAAACATTTCTCACCTTGGGGAAGAAAGTGCGTGTGACAAACTGTTTGTACTCCAAGAAGGGGATGCCCTGGCTGCGATTCAGCTCCTTGGTCAGATCTGTCATGTCTGTTTGCAGCTCTGCAAAGCCTGCAAGGACAAAACGCAAGGAACAATGAAACATCTTGTCTGGATCATCACATACATGTTTTTTGTGAAGCAACATACATAAAATGTGTTTGGGTTCTAATGCTATGATTACTGTCTAGGGTCATATCCTTGATGAATATTAAACATAGACAACTTTAATCCTGTGATCTTTTTCCCTGTTTCTTTGCCAGACTGTGCAGCCCATCTCAGTAAGGAGGCAAATATTTACCAAATGCCAATCACACCAGCCAAATTCAGTCTTGGGCTTTTATCCAAAACATGTGCAGGCTGAGGTTCACATGCAGAAACAGCATCAGCATGTCCAGGCACAGACTCCTCCCTACATGCTAATACTGCAGCCCTGCTATGTTTCAGCAGAGGATAATGTTCTTCTCTAATGAGAGGCTGGAGATTTTTTATGGCAAAGTGCTTCATTTCACAAGAGGATAGACATATTTGGGTTAAAATGGCAATATCTTTGGGGTCTGTCTATTGAGAAAGAATAAAACAACAGACCAGAGAGATTTTACAGTGCCTTACAAAAGTATGGAAGTTTAATACAGCTACAAACCTTTATGCATTTAATGCATTTTATTGGGATTTTATGTGACAGACCACCACTAAATAGTGCATAATTGTCAACTGGTAGGAAAAGGGAGCATTGTTTTCAAAGAATGCTGTGCATTTTTACCATCTTTTATTTCCATATCCCTAAACAAAATAAAGGGCAGCCAATTGCCTCCAGACATTACCTCTGTAATGTGTAATTTAATATCAGTATAGTCAAAACTTTGTACTGCGATTACAGCTACAAGTCTTTTGGGCTATGTCTCTACAAGCTTTGCACATCTAGAAACTAAAATTCTTCGCCCATTTTTCCTTATAAAATACCCCAGGCTCAGGTAGATAGGAAGGAGAACATCTATGAACATCAGTTTTCCAAGTCCTGCCACAAGTTCTGAATTGAATTTAGGTTTGGACTTCAACTAGATCTTTCTAACAGATGAATATGGTTGGATCTGAACTATTCTGTTGTTGCGCATACACTATAATTATGTTCAATGACCTCATTCCCTATCTCTGCTAAAGAGAAGATTCCCCACAGCATGATGTTGCCACCATCATTCTTTCACTGTGGAAATAGTGCTTTCAGGTGATATACAGTTTTATTTTATACAATACAGAGAGTCTTGCTTCTTGGACAAAAAGTTACTTTAAAGTTCTAGAGGATCTAAACACTTGCAAGGCACTGGATGTATGGTATATTACTCCTTTAAGTTATTTATCCTCTAAACCAGATCACATCATTTAGTCCAGATTAGATGGAGAAGGCCAAATGCAAAACCATCCCTGTGCTTCTGTTTTCACACAAACTCTTCGTTTTAGAGCAATGTTTGCACCACCAGTTTCCTGTTGTCTTTTACCCCTCCTTTTTTAAAAGGACTACTTTCCTCTCAGCAGAAAGGTTCTTCGTTTTGTGCGCACTCACCATGAACTCGTCCACAAATCTATCTGTGTCCTCTGACTAAATAACCTCGCCTCTCCTCCTTCTCTCCCTCTCACGCCTTCGCTTCTTCCCCCGGCTCGTGACCCTCATCCTCATTCCTATTGCTTCCTCCCTCCATTTCTCTTTCTCTATCCACCCCCCACATCTTTGGTCCATAAATCTAGGTGCTCAGACATGAAGTGGCCATCATTTGGGTCTACTCTAATGCTCAGACACACACATAAACATATATACACACAGAGGACTTCTTCGTATAGATGCTGGACAGACAATGTTGCCAAACGGTGAGTCTGTGTGTGACTGATCATTTGTCATGCTCTGCGTTTTATGAGTCATGCTTACTAGGCACAAATCTGTCAACTTTTGTCTCTCCTTCCCACTTCAGATGAGACAGCCTCCAAAGCATGTGCCTTTTTTGCACGCAAACACAAGAACATATAAAAAACAGACAAATACCGTGTCTTTTAAGTCAGTATTTCTCTTTTAACCCCACCTTTTCGGATCTCCTCTCTGATCTGGGACTCCATCTCCTCCATTTGGAGAAGAGTTTTCTGCCAGTAGCGTTCAGCCCTCCGACTCTTTGTGCAGTACACTACAAGAGCTGCAATGGACAGCAAAGAGTGAGAAAAACAAACACCACTTCACACAATAAGAGGTTAAAACGGTCCTGAAATATTTTTATCGACAATTTTCAGAAAAGCTTCTGTGTCACAGTTTTTTTAATTAATTATAATCCTAAATGAAACATTATCCATATCGTCTAATGGCTGAACAAAATTCAAGCACACATTGTAATCAGTAGCATCGCACCTAAAATGTCTGGCAGGAAACGGAGGGGGGTTTTGTGAATATATGATCCAAAATGGGAAATGGTGTGAAAATACTCGCTAGCACTAATTTTCACCTGTACACCTGCCCCACAGACCATCTCAGTCTCTGATTACAGAGAACAGCACACACACACACACACACACACACACACACACACACACACACACACATGAAGACAGAAAGAGGAATACTAGAGTCTTTGTGTGCTGGATACCAAAGAGGGATGAAGCAAGTGCAGGAAACTACAAGCCTAGAATTCCTTTTATCTCAGTCCACATCTGGAGCATGTATTGCTGCAGCAGGCATACATCCATCATCCGCCAGCAAGCACGTGTGTGTGTGTGTATGTGTGTGTGTGTGTGTGTGTGTGTGTGTGTATGTGTGTATGCTGGACCTACCTACTGTACACAGCAGCAGCAACACACAGCACACCACAATGGACACCACGATGGCCAACTCGCTGCCACCGAGCTGCACTTTGGTAATCATGTGGCGGAAGTTCCCCACTTGCACCTAGAAAAAGAAAGAAAAGTGCCACATGAAACTGAGTCACGCTTACTAAAAATCAGACTTCCCTTTTGTTCTGAATTTATCTTACAGTGGTAATTTCAAACACCACTGGTTGTAATTTGATTGAATTTTGATTGTTTTAGCAGAAATAGCAGTTACATTTAATTAAAAATAATTAAAATGTAATTAAATAACAAATGTGAGCAAATTTTCTAACCCCAGCACCACTGGTGGTAATTGGGCTGTGTTCAGAGGAAATGTTCGCATCAACTACTAATGAGGAAAATACAGAGCAAATAACCAATAACAAGCTAATCTATCATTTAAAGTTACCACAAACAGCAATAAAGATGGATTGTTCATGTACATTGATTGCTTCAAAAGAAAACTGCAATATTGAAAAGCGAGACACAGTGCAAAAAACTATCGGGAATTAAAATGGATGACAGAGGTGTGCCAGGGTTATAAACAGTTCCGGTTTTAAAAATGTGCCATCATACCACTCATATGGTTACCACTCATCCTTTTAAAGTTAATTTTGTCTTGGTATATGGAGCATAACGCAGTGCTGCCCTTCCCCCATGCGTTGCTGCCACTGCTGGTCAGGTGGCAGAAAGAAGACTCCAGGGCTTGTCTCTAAACTTATAAAAAATACAAATGAATGACAAATTTCCCAAGTTGGCCATTTGGAAATATTTTTGGTTTAGCAAAACACACACAGTTATGGTGTGAAAGATAAAGGAGTACCACCCATCACTCTTATAAAGGTACACTGTTTTAGAACTACGGTTTACAAGCTATAAGCAACATGTTTGTAAAGCAGTCGACTGCAGGGTGGCACACCCAATAGGTAGTCTGACAAATTAAGCTGCAGCAGAAAAACAAAACAATTACCATGTATAGGTAAAAAGAACAAGATTTAGTGGATAAATATTATATATCTTGGCTTAAAACTATGTATCAAAATCAAAATGACAGTAATATATGTCATAGATAACATTATTATAACTGTAATAATCAAAATGTTTCAATATTTTAACAGCAGTATGAATAATTATTGCTTTTCTGTTGTAAATAAAAAAAAACTATTAGATTATGTTATACATTTCTGTTTCAAGTCAAGATAATGTGGTATTTTTACCCAATATTATCACAACTTCTCATTCTCCTTCCGATCCATGCCTAATGACAGAGAACTGGTAAAAAGTGCTGGTGGTTAAATATGCTTTGAAGTTGTTTGGGACTTTCTTTTCTGACTATTTCAGTGTTCAGTTTTGACTTTCTGTTTCTTTTTCCATCTCGGAACCAGAAAAAAAGTAATTATTTAGTTACAGATAAAGTGTATTCTCTTCTTTTTCTGAGAGAAAGGACAACAAACTAAACAAGTATAACTGATGTGTTTCTGTCTTAAAATGTGTCATCAGGGTGGAACCATTGTTCTAAGCATAACGTCAGTGAAAATAAAACATTCAGATCTAACATGTAACAATGTTACATTAAGCCCATCCTTTCTCCGTCTAGAGTTTAATCTCTGACTTGGCTGCATATGATGAGGAATTTGTCTTTAGTCATCGAATCCAACAGATTCACATCTTCTTAGTATGTTTATATCCCTATCACCCAAGTCCAAAATGCACGTGACCTGCTTTCTGAGCAAGAAACTCAGCAACGTATTCCCTCTGAAATGAATCAAGATTTCTCTCTAACATTTCTGTCCAGGTTGCTCAGCAAAGTTCAAAATCAAAAGGATAAAAATACGTAATATTTACAGCCTGTAGAAGACTTTTCAACTTCATTTCACAGGTTAAAATCCTCACATATTGAAATTAATTAAAATTTACAATAACTTGGCCAATAAATTGCTATAACATAAAGGCTTTTCCACTCCTAAAATAAAATTCCATTCTTTGATATTAGGAATCCCTTCTTTATGTCAGCATCATAAAAACATAGAGGTATTCACGTATTTAAATATTTTTTTGTGTGCAGTTTATTAGGAATCAACAAAAGCTAACTCCAAAGCTGCAAATAAGTGTTAAAAGCAATGCAGGAGCCCCTTAGATGGGCTTAAAACGAGCAGCTGATGTTAGCAGCAGTAAATACAGCTGCAGTAGACTAAGTAAAATTAAATACAGGAATAAACCTCTCAAGCTGAGTAATTTTAGCTACTGTCGCTGAGTATGTGCTTGAGGTATGATAACTGTTTTTCTTCTTCCTTTAAATTTATACTCCATAACATACAGGTAGTAAAGAGTATTTGAAAGACAGATACAAAGATGGAGAGAGAAAGCTCAGGAAGACAGGGCAAGTATGAGGAGGAACAACATTAAAGGACTCATTTAATATATTTTTATCCCAGGACTGCACCAGAATAGCACGTTCCGATTCACATATCATGAAAATACTTTTTTTCCTTCTGCTTTATGCAGCTTCTCAGTTAATCTTAAGTCATGAACAAGCCCTTTAAGCTCTTGTCTTTTTCAGTCTCGTTACTCCCAGGCTTTGCTGAAACCTTTGCCCCTTTTAGTTTCAGAATGGAGCCTCTAAAAGCCAATTGCAAACCCACTAAGTAATTATTTTGTAACAGATTGTGAAAGACAACTTTTCTAATCTACACTGCTGTGTAAAATTATTCACACCCCTTGAACTTTTTACTTTTTCACACATTACAGCTGCAACCTTTATTTTGTTGGTATTTTAACTGTTAAATCAACACAAGGTGCTGCATAATTAGGAAGTGGATGGAAACATATTACATAGTTTTCAAAATGTCCTTCAAGCAAAAATCAGAAAAGAGTGTTACGTATTTGTATTAAACCTCTTTTACTTTGATACCCCTAAACAAGGTTCAGTGCAATCAACTGCTTTCAGTAATCTAAGTATTAAATAAAGTCCCTCCATGTGTGAAATGTATACTCAGTAATGCAGGGTTGCTGGCAAACTTGAGTGTAAAAAACTGAGAGCTGCAAAGACTCTTAGCTTAGGTAGGAGAATCTATAGACATGACAACTATTAGTCACACACTTCACAAATCTGACCTTTCTGGAAGAGTGGTGGGAAGACTGTTAATACAAAACCAAACTAAGTCCTAGATAATGTTTGCAGGTGGAACAGCATACATCTGGAAGAAACTGCTGTAGTCAGATGAGACCAAAATAGAACATTTACTGCTATGTTTCATCCACTATGTGAAACACAGTAGTGGCAGCATAATGCTGTGGGAATGCAGTTGTTTAGCAGGGGCAGGCAAACTGTGCAGAGTTGTGGAGAAGATGGATGGAGCAAGAAGCAAAGCTCAAAGTTGAATCAAGAGATTTTTGCCCTTGAGGCCACCACAACAACATCCTGCTAATTGTTTGTGCTTAGAAGCACATATAGACCATTGTCAATTTTACTCGTTGAGATTTATTTAAATTTTCTATACTATGTAAGGTGACCCCAACTTAGACACAAGCAACAGAAAATAATAAACTACAGTCAGAGAATTGTCAAGATGTGACATTTTGGACTTTGTTTGTGGTTTTGTGTTTTGTTTTGCTAGATGTTTCTTGTTTGAGGGTTTGTATTCATGTTTATTGCTTTCTGTGTTCTGACAGTTCTGATTTCCTTTTGCCTCCTGGTGTGCTCTCCTCTCGTCATTAGTTTTCCTCTTTTAGTTGTTAATTACTCAGTTTTTGTCCCCTTTACATTCATTGTCCCTCTTAGCTCTGTTTCCTCTAATTTATCTTTATTCTCCAGTCCCTCCTTTTATAGGTTAGCTTTAGTTACTGTTTACTTTTATTCTAGTCCTCATTTCCTCTGCTTCATTCTCAGTTTGTTCTATCAGAGAAAATATTTTAACCAGATATATACTTTACAAGTATTATTTTAATAATTTCACCCTTACCTCCTGTTCAAAAGTAATTACTACAGTTTTATATAGTTTGGCCAAAGAAGATGACAAAATAAAGAAATCTTTACCAAGATGATGTTTGAAATAGTGGAAAAATATATCTAAAGTTGATCCACAGGGCTTATCTTTGGTCTTGTTTCCACTCTAAACCTTTATTCCACAGTGTTAGTTTATATTTAGTTGCCCAAAAATAAGGACAAACATTTTTTCTAAATAACATACTTAAACATTTCCCAGTAGGGGCGCAGGTGTTGGCACATACACAGACAAGCCCATCCATTTGTAATAGACAGGTGCACACATGCAAAAAAGAAATTACGCTGTAGGTTTTGAAAAATGTTCTCTCTCTGAGCTGGAAGAGTCACCCAGTTCAAACTAACCCAGATGTGGCAAGAAGTGAACTTTCACTTCTGCCTTTTGATTAGTCAGCAGGGTCCTCTGTGGTCCCAGCTCACATCGTTCCCTCCTCATCTGCAATCCCAACATACTTCATAAAAAGAGACTCAGATCAAAAACCCTCCAATCCTCAAACCAAATCCTTCTTACACACAACTCTGTGGGGGAAACAAGCTCATTGGGGTCCCTCCTTTCAACATTCCTTCATCCCCCTTTGAGTTCAGGGGCTTATTTACACGGAGTAGCCTTCTTTTCCAGAGACTGCACCGCTGTGACCCGGTGTAATGGAGGAGAAAATGCCATTGTTCCATGTTCCTGTTTCGCTTGGGGTAGAAAAACATTGCTTCATCACGTCTACTGCTGCAGCACTTCAGAGCCAAGCACAACACAGGCATGCAAAAATAGATCTGCCTCTGAAAGTAAGAGAAGAAAAAAACACTAATGGCCACAAACTTTGCCTGAGGACAGCATATAGGCATTTATTTAGATCTGCCGACACAAAAGAAAACAAATGTGAGGGCTATATTTACAGCCTTGTCAAATGCGCACACCCACTGTTGCTCATGCACAGGCAGCCCACCCATTTCTGTTATGACATCTCCTCTGACCCTTGCCCTCCATTCATTTAGTTGCTAATTACCCCTGTTTATTCTGAGTGATCTTGATAGACAGAACAGGTGGGCCAGTACCTGAGCATGTCACAGGTACCCAAAAGTTTCCTATTGCCATTTCTGTATGAACGTAGAGGAAACTGCTGCACAACTTAGCTGAGAACATATGTTTCAGGTCTATTTCATAAATCAATACCAGTTTTACTCATAGTAAAATATGGATGAGTTGCTTCTCTTTTAATGAAAAGCTATCACAACAGACCAGAATGGACAACAACACACTATGTGAAAGAAAGAAATCAGTTAAATAGGACTGATTTATGTTTTTACTTTGTAACTTGGAATAAAAAAAATCCCACTGGAAAGTGAAATCATCACTGACTCCGAATAATTGTGTAACAATGAGAGTAACAAAGACTGAAAGACACATCAGTTGATAAATAGTGTGTCACTGTTTTGTTGTTACTTTGTGTCACTAAGTGACGGCTCAACACCCGGATAATGTTAAAGTGTCATGGTTAGAAACCCGAAACCATTCATAAAACATGTTAGAGTGGCTCAGACATCTTACTTACAGTGCATGGGTTCCTACACACCAAATCTGTTTCAGTTAACATCACAGATGGTCCTCATTTTGACTAAATATTTGGCTTAAATTCTGAATGACAGATGGGTGAGGAGCTGAAATTATCAGGGTCTGTCAAGCAATATTTTCAAGATGCGAATAGAGGGAGTGTTTGTGTGAAACTGTGGTAAGGGTTGTGGTTGTTGTACTTACAGTGACAGGGAGCTCATTTTCACTGGAGCTCAGCTGCCCGTTGATGGTGCAGTGGAACAGCTGGTCGTTATGGAAGCTGATGTTACAGGGATAGGAGCCAATCATCACAGAGTATTCCTCAGGTACCAGCTCCAGCTCACTCGGCACTTTCTGCTGCATAACAAATAATAATAATAAAAAAAAACATCAGCTGGTCGGTGCCAAGAGTTGGATCCACTTTAAACAGACCCTTATCAGATGCTAGAACCCACATCCAGAACATTGCAATAGAATTCATTCCTACAACTTTTATTTACATTTTGCCATGTTAGAAACTTTGCGTGTTTCATTGGGATTCTGAAGCAGAAAGAAAAGGATACATTTATAGAAAAATATTTAACAAGTAAAAAGTCTGTAAAGTGTGGTGTGCATTTGTATTTAGCCCCCTTTACAGTGATTCCTCAAAATAAAATCCAATTGAACCAGTTTCCTTCAGATGTCACATTCAGATATAAATAGAGTTCTCCTAGGTATGATTTCACCTCAGTATAAATTCAGCCGTTCTGTGAAGGCCTTAGAGATTTGTTGGAGAACAATCACAGCTAATTTGTGCTAAGGTACTATGGTCACATGAGATCGAAGTGTAACAAACTGGCCTGCATAAAAAATGCTTTTTGTGCAGGAAAACTAACAATGCACATCACCCATAACACACCACCCCCACAGTGAAACATGGTGGTGGCAGTGTCATTCTGGGTTCTATAGTGGGGACAGAATAACTCTTCATGGATTCCTGAGCTCCCTGAAAACTTAGATATGCAGGAACTGTTGGTTCCTTTAAATCAGGCCTGAAAATACTTTGTATACAGCAGCTTTTGATCTAAGAATCTTAATAATAAACTGTTTGAAACATCTGTTTCTGTATTTATCTGTTTTTGAACATCTTGTTCTTTTATGCAATGCTTTAACGTTTGGGCTTTGTTTAAGTCTTTCTGTCTTTTCTTTGATGTCATATAAAGCACTTTAGATTGCCTTGTGCATGAATCGTGGTATATAAATAAACTTGTCTTGCCTTGATAGGAAGATGGATGGAGATAATTACAGAGCAATCCTGCAGGAAAACCTGTTTAATGCTACAAAAAACTTGACAATAGGGTGGGGGTTCACCTTCCAGCATGATAACATGGGAAAACATACAGCCAGAGCTTCAGTGAAATGGTTTGGAATATAGCCTATTTATGTGCTTGAATGGCCCAGTCAAAGTCCTGACCTAAATCCAGTAGAGAATTTAAAAACTGCTGATTACAGATGTTCTCCATTCAAGTGGACTGTTCTTGAAGTAAGCAGGAATGAGAGAAAAATGTTTTTCTCTAGATGGATAAAGCTGGTTGAGATCAAGCCAAGGATATTGCAGCTGGTGGTTTTACAAAGAATGTAGGGTTGAGAGTCAGACTTTATTTACTTATTAGGTGACCATTCAAGGAAAATTGTTGTATCCGACTTTATTTCAGGGTGAGAGTGAAGGGGCAGAAAACAAATGAACATCAGACCTTTACTTTTTTAGATGGGAACATACAGAAATTTGAAAAGCATATATTTTCCTTTTACTTCACAATTATGCACAACTTATGTTGGGTCTATCACATGAATCTTCAATAAAATACTTTGAAGTTTGTGTAAGAAACTTCTCAGTGTAGGAATACATTTGCTAGGTCTTATATATATATATATATATATATATATATATATATATATGTTCTTATACATTGTTTCAAATAAACAAAAGTGTCCAGGTTAGGCTTCAGCATTCTCCAAACAAGCAGACTGATGGTCATCCCTGAATAGTCCAGAATAACACACTCAGCTTCTTTACATAGGTCTATGGCAATACATCTAACTGTCCTATTTCTGTCTCTCACTGCTGGGAGCAATGTTAATTAAAGGACCCTCCTTGGATTTTACACTTTACGTGTGACTTCAAGTCATGTGGATTGGCAGACCTCAACCGTTTAATACAGTTCCACTTTGTCTTCTGGGTGTCCACAGGGAGCTTTCTACAGTCTGAAAAAATTATCCCTACTGCTGGTGACATCATCCACGCTGCCTTGGGCTTTACACACTGTTGGCTTGGAAAGTGAAGGATGTTTGTCTGCCAGTTAAGGTTCAGTAACATTTTTAATTGGGAAACATTTTGGGAAATTTGTAATGTTGGGCCTCATCTAGAGTCATTCCAACCATGTCGCTGCTTCATCTTACGTTTACATTCTGCTGCAAATCCCAAAACAATCTGGAGTGATGGGATTAAGTTGGTGTAAAATTCCTTTACTGTGAATTTTATAAAGTCTCTGTGGATCTTATGGATTTCTGCTTGGAAAGTCTACAACAGACAGTTATTTCAGGCCTGCAGGGAGGTTTTTATTGGGTCTCATTTTCACAGCTTTACTTGTTCATTACATATACACTTTGCTCGTCTCCTTAGTGGGTGGTCGTCTTTCGAAATTAGGTTCTCTACCAGAGGCCCAGCAGATTAAGGGTAGGCAGAGAACCTTGAATCTAGACAGTAGGTTAGATGTTCACTGGCCTGAATGCTCCATCAATCACTAGGAACACTGTCTCATCTTCCATCCTTTTTGAGCTCTAACTACTCTGCCTTCATCTTCATTTTGTAAAACAAAAAAATGCCCAGCTGGTTAGGCATCACAAGCTTGTCAGTCTAGATTAGGTTAGAAAACCCAACAGGATCATCACATACCGTCTTTTTCCATCATCTTGACAGGTGCCTTCAGTTTGACCTTTGAACTTTCAACACCTGATTGTTTAGCATTTCAGATGGATTGGAGCAAAGATTTTAAAAGCACTATAGCAAAGCTGGGATTCCTTTCCTTAGCACCCATTCTGTTGGAGATTTGCTGATGTCCTTGTTCATGACCCATTATCAGTCAAACACCTCGAACACAAATGAAAACGTAAAGCTGCATAAAAGAGGATACACGCTTTGTGAAATTTCAACAAGGTGAATCCCCAAAGTGAGCCAAATGTTTGCAAATGTAAACAAAGCTTAAACTCAAAAGTAGCAAATATGCATTTTATCATCTACCTTCTATTCTTTCTATAAAACCACAATGATCACATGACTGAAGCATGCTTTGGTCCCTGCAATTAACCTGGTATAAGTGTATGTGTGTGTGTGTGTGTGTGTGTGTGTGTGTGTGTGTGTTTATCACTAGAGGGTCTCCTTTTAGTGGTTACACCAAGAGGATCCCTACAGGATACAACCTCTTAAATCTTTGTCAAAAAGTGCTTCGTCACAACACACACACACACACACACACACACAAAGAAAACTATCACATATATGTGTTTAAATGCTTGGTAAAAATTTTATATATCAATATAAAATGCACAATATTATTACAGAAAACCTAGCTTGATTAAATAGATGTTGTGAAGAAGGATGCACAGCACAACAAAACCCTACCTCTGGTCCTGACTAGCTAACAAGCTCCCTGTTAAACAAACATATTCTGTCAGCAGCCTCCCCACCCCTCAGGTTCACCACAACTGGAATCCACCTCACTAAATAAAGCAGGAAACAACAGACAAGTCGCCCATGTAGGCAGGTTAAGACAGCGATTCCTGCAGCGACCTCCTCCCAGCACACACCAACACATAAAGAGGAGGTGGCATCATGTTCAGACATCCTTGTCTGTGCTGCTCAATGTGCGTGTCGCGCAGTGTCACAGCCGGCAGCCCTTTAACGTGATGGATTCAAGCAGACAGGTGCTTAAATCAGCCAGAACGCACAAACACGGGGCCTCCCACTGAGCTGCTGCTGCGCCCCTCCCTACCCCACTCACACCTCCAACAGAAATCAACATGCTTAGGAGGACAGGGTCTTTGATGTGTTTTATGTGCCTCTGGTTTATGTGAATATAAATAAGGACACACTCAGTTCTTTCTGATGTACACTGTCAGGTTTGTCTTGTTAAGTAAGGATTTTTGATCCATAAAACAAGTAAGAAATTGCATCACCTGTTGGTGGCTCAGAAATATTCATCTTCTTGGGGATGCTAGTAGGTCAGCTTGGCCTCATAATGTAAGTACATTTTATTACTATATTATTATTTTTGACCTACAGGATAAATCCAGCCTCAAAGATCTTGTCATCTAGGACCATGACGTTGACATTTGTTATGTTTTGAAAATGAATTAATCTTTTACTGCCGTGCACCAAACTATGGAAATAATCCAAGGTTTACCTTCAGTACATTGATTCAGTAGGAAAGAGGAAATTCTTGTTTTGACACATTACTGGTGCCACAATAATCGGCACTACTTACAATTATAAAATTTATATACCTGAAGCTATTTATTTTTTTTGAATCAGAGTCTGGGAGTTTTTAACTGTAATGCCCTCCTGTTAGCTTCGCTATAGATGTTACATCACACATGAGCGTGTTTCTTTTAGCCTTCTCTCCAAAGGAAACACAAGAGAACATGTCATCCATAAGTCAGAAAGTACTTGTCAATAAAATTACCCATATCTGCAGGCAGATCAATGAATACAAAGTTTAAAAAAACTGAAACTATGACAAACAGGGTTAGCTGAGGACCCAGGTTTATTTTTGCAACCTCAAACAGTGATCAGGGTGGTAAGGGAACTGCAGAGATAAAGAGGTTTCTAAAGTTTCTAAAGTTTACTTAAGGATTTGTACAGGTCTTTTCCAGAGTTGTTAATACATATGAATGGTGCTCTACTTTACTTCTAGAATTACATTAAAAGCAGAAAATAAATACTAGCAACCCCATATGCACAGCTAGGATGCTGTACCTTGTACCAGCTCAAAAGTCCAATGCAGATATTTTATTTAAGGACAAAGCACAGGCAAGAATAGTGTAATAGAGTTAAGAATGTGAAACTGTATATCATAAAATCGCCAAGGTGTGTGTCTGTTGTTTTCTTGTTTCAAAAATGCAATACAAGAAAAGAATTAAATGCAAATAGTTACACTAATCCACCTAAAATCATAAAATATAGTCCTCACAGTCAGCACTGAGTTTACAAATTATAGTGTTTTATAATCCCTCTATAATACCTGACCTCCATAATATAGAACCGTTGGTATTTTATTGTTATATTTTTCATTTGTTTTTATGTTTAATTTTGCATATCCTTGCATGCGTGCTGGACTGGCTGGCAGAAACCTTTTACTTTTTAGAGATATTGTGATGAAATATTTATTCAGTGTTGTAATGACAAAGGTCCAAGGAGCAAGGGGTTTCTGGACATTTCATAACACAGAAGAGACTCTGAAATAACATAGGTCGCAAGTCATTACAATTATTTGTACTCTAGGCATGTACAGGAGGCAAGTGGAAACTGTAGCTGCAAAGCTGGGTAAGTTAGACTGCAGAGTTAATTTTAGATCATTGGTTTCTCTGTTAACCCTTGTGTGGTGTTCGGGTCTGTGGGAGCCATTTTCATTATTTACTGAAGGAAAAATGATACAATTAATGTAAATTAATTGTAAATTTGTTTCCACTCATATCATGATTTTAATTAAGTGTTTGATTGTGAGGCATTAAAAATCACAAAATGCAACGGGTCCACCAGACCCAAAAACATTGGCTGAGTGAAAACATTATGAACACCACACAAGGGTTAATGCATTTGATGAACATATCCAAAATATCCAATTTGCATTGCTGCAACTGACAAACAGGCAATGCTCAAGCTTTGCATAGCTAAAGATAAGATAAGATAAGATAAGATAAGATAAGATAAGATCAGATAAGATAAGATAAGATAAGATGAGATGAGATGAGATAAGATCAGATCAGATAAGATAAGATGAGATGAGATGAGATGAGATGAGATGAGATGAGATGAGATATCTGTTTACCTCACAATAAAAAACTAAAAACATTTGTTTTGTTGACTCAATAAAAACACAATTATAAATACTAATTCAAAAACTCCTAAAAACATTTCAAAAGAGGTTTATAGTGATACATTTGTGAAATACTGTGGAGAGAGCTGCAGATTAGGGTGATGGGAAGAAGGACCTTCAACCTTAAAGACTCGGAGCTAATCATCAACGATAAATCTTACAACTCCCATTGGACACATGCAAAAAGTTGGTCAGCAATGGCAAGAAACCTCCCACTGTAGCTGTAATCCCAATAAATGCAACTTTTACATTGATTATTGAGTAGGGTATGTCAACATTTTGTTATTTATTGCATCATAAAAAACAAGAGATGTTTTATTTTTTTCTAAAATAGATACTCCTTTCCCAGTGTTTTATTATCTTTCAAGTGACACTGATCTAATTTCCTGTCACAGACACCTAAGTTTAAAAATTATTTTAAATCTGCCAGGGGTATGACTAAGTTTGGGCTTTACCGTAGCTTTAGCAACTGGGACAAAAAATTACTGTTGAGGAGATCAGACAATGATAAAAACTGTCCAATTTAAATATTTAATGAATAGATATTTCATATCCTGTTCAAACTATTAACAACATATTTTTTGTGGTTAGTCCCGAACAAACTTCACACGCTACCAACTAGCTCTGAGTTCATCTGAGTTTAATAAATATAAAAAACAACGCCTACCTTTTTATAAAAACATTAATGCAAAACATGTGTACATCAGCCTGTCGTCATTTTAACTGTTAACATACACTTCACACATTTCCTAAGAGTTTCCTCCTCTGCCAACCAGAGGGAAATGGGTCTACTCACCGTCTGAGTAGCTAAGAAACAAGACAAAACAACCCCAGGTACCATAATGTCACCTACTGGTGTGTGAAAACCTGGAATAACAAACAAGCCCATCTTTATTTCCCGCTGATACAGCTGACTGGCAATTATATGCCAGTCAGCTGTATCAGCGGCTTCGATTAAAGGTCCCTGAAGCAGCATTTACTCATAGTTAAGTACAACCCATATATTAACTGACATTCTTAAACCAATGAGGAATCAAATCACCAAACTGGTATGGGTGTACCTGATAGTTCTCAAGGAAATCAAATGTTCAGAGTTCAAATAAACTTTATATTGTTGATGCATTTTAATGTTTGCTGATTAACTGCCACAAATGAATAACACAAATATGAATAAATACTGTTTGAAATACTGTACTTCAAATCAGTACTGAGCCAGTTCAAACAAGGAAATACCATTTAATTTCATTTATCATGAAAGATGGTTAATATTAAGTTAACCAGACTGAACAAGAACTGAACACAGCAGGGATGCACAGTTTTGAACATCTCAGCATCGTTACTCACATTAATGATGAGAGTAAGTGGCTCTCCTGAATGGTGTTTGATCTGCTTCTCCTTGTTGGCAGTGAAGAACTGAGGGTCCTCGACATATCCCAACTGGAAGTGCTCTTTTTGAGGCTCCCCGTCCTCCTCCTCGGGCCTGTCATCGGAGGAGGAAGGGCTGTCCCCGGTGTAGGGGACCCCGTTCAAAACAAACTGCACCGAGGTTTCCTGGGACTGGCTGGACTCCGGAGATAGACAGGTGATAGTAGAGGGGGAGAGCACGGTGCAGTTCTGCAAAAGAATTAAACAGAAATAAATCTAATACTTTTAAGATAATAACAATATGTGATTTTTCATGTAGCATGGCTGATGAACTGCTTACTGTTTGTCCTATTTCCAGAACATGCATGGTGACACTCTGAACCAGATCAAAACCTTGACCTTTAACTGTGATGGTCCTGCCTCCACTGTGATACAAATACCAGAAAACTGTTATGTCACAGCCACAAAAAAGCCAACAATTCACTCGCGATACATTTTGACAGATTACCCACCTGAGGAAGCTCTTTGTTGGGTGGATGGAGCTGATAGTTGGGTTCTTCTCATAGGTGTATGTAGTGCTAAGCTCCATGTCCTGACAAGAGTGGTCTTCAAACTCCACGCACACTGTCACTGGCTCAGTGTCAGCCTCCAAGGTAGGAGGCATGATACATTTAATCATTTGATCTGTTTTCCTTTAAAAAAATACAAGCAAAAGATGTAAACACTGTAGCCACACAACTTGATGTGATGTCTAGAAAAATATTTAATCTAATAAAATGTTTCTGATTACTGCTGCAGTTTCATGTTTTGCAATTTTAAAGACTTACACTGAAGTGGTGAAGCTATTTTGGTATGCACTATGGCAACAACTAGAAGTGCTGAATTTAATCTTGTGGGAAGTTATGCAGAACTTGCAAAGCAATGCACTCTGAATATTTAATTGTCACTTCATGCATTTAATATCCACTATTTAAAAAAGGGAAGCTATTAATACATGGGAAGGAAAAGAGACCTTGCAAATGATTTGTAATTGTAATGGGTAGAATTCATGTAGACTTCCAAAGCAGGGTCTAAGTTAAAAAACGTACAAACAACCTAAAAATGAAAATGTTAAAACAAAGGTTGTACTCACTCTGTGATGGTGCACTCCTCTGTTTTGTTGACCTTGACTCTAATCTGTGAGCCAATGTCCAAATGTTCTCCATGGATCGTCACTTTGGTTCCTCCAGCCCGAGAACCTTTGTCCGGATATATTGACTTCACACTGGGGGCCTGCATTCAGAATAACAATGCAACACATGACAAACGATACATCGGATTAATAACTGGACATCCGACAGCTTCTCCCACTGGCCTATTTAGACAAAGTTTCTCCTCCATGATACTTTTATTTGCAACGAATGAAATCACTTCTCTTCCTCTGAGGTTTAATTGTTTAGTTTTTGCAGACTGGCTGAGACAGCTACTGACTATACTAGTAAAGACATGAAGAAAACTGTGAAGACAGCCCACGCTGCAGCATGTTACTGTGCAGCTGAAGCCATTATTGTACAATCATTCTGTACTGTTTAATTCCTAGCAAAACTATTCACTCTCCTTGAACAAACTGAAATTTATTTTAGTATGAATTTATGTTAGACCAACACAAAGTAGTGCATAATTGTTAAGAGAAAGGAAACTGGCCCTAAATAAAATCTACTGCAACCAACTGCCTTCATAAGTCGCCTGATTAGAAATAAGAGAACACATATGCATGAGACTAGTATAAATACAGATGTTCTGTAAAGCTCTAAGAGGATTTTTAGACAACAAACAACATCATGATGACCAAGAAACACAGCAGACAGGTCAGGGATAAAATTGTGGAGAAACAGGGTTAGGTTATAAAACAATATCTAAAGCGATGAACATCTCATAGACCACTGATTAATTTAGCATCCAAACACAGAAGGGGGATGGTATAACTGCAGACCCACAAAGACATGGCTACAAAGACGCTAAACTAAGAGGATGGAGTAAGGAGAGCATTAATCAGAGAAGCAGCCAAGAGGCCTATGATAACCCTGGAGGAGCTGCAGCGATCCACAGCCAACATGAGAGTATCGACACGACAACTATTATTCATGCACTCTATAAATTTGGCCTTCATGTAAGAGTGGGAAGAAGAAAGCCATTGTAAAAATACAGCCATAAGAAGTCAAGTTTGTAGTTTGTTTCAAGAAATGTAGAGGACACAACAAACATGTAAAAAAGATTTTCTGGTCATAGAAGACCAAAACTGAACATTTTGGCAAAATACTCAAAATGCTCTGGGTAGTGGGAAAACTAACACTAAACAAAACCCTAAACCTTCCATCCCCATAGAAAAGCATGGTGGTGGCTGCATCATGCTTTAGTTTAGTGACAGAGAAGCTGCTCAGAGTTGAGAATGCAAAAAGTCTGTAAATGTGCAAAGCTAGTAGAGAGATACACTTAAAGACTTGAGGTGAAAAGTGGTTCTGCAAAGTATTGAGTCAGGGGAGTAACTACACATACATGTTACACTATTTAGATATTTTTTGGGAAAAAAATATTTTAAAACATGAATCTGCTGCACTATCTAAATTTTGTTTTCCATTTTGTATTTATGCATTGATGTAGCACATGAACCCCCCAAAAAAACAGATTGTAGTTTGTGACTGTAAAAATGTAAGCATGTTCTTGGCCCTTATACTGTAGGTTACACAAAAATACTATTCATGCATATGCATTAAGGTATGAATGGACATTCCAGATACATTGAAACTTGCTCATTTATGGAGAGAGAAAGTCCTATGGCAAATTATCCATATCCAAATCTGCAGCTACCCGAATCAGCATTTCTGCTTTTTCTAAACTTTCTATCCCCTACATGAACCTCGCCTCCAGGGATGCCTCTTATCCTTGCTGACAGGATTCACTTCCTCAGCGAGCAGGGATGGGCAGACCTATTGTGCTTCGCTGTGTCAATGTGGGTGGAAGGAGGCAGATGTTTCCGTTCAAAATTTTGAGGAAGGAGATGCAACAAAACATACATCCTGTCTCCAATACAGTTTTTCCCCTTTTTTTCCCTGCATCTTCCCCTTCAGCCTCGCTCTCATTGAGCATCTTAGAGATAAAAAAAAAAGCCTTAGAGGAGTTCCCACAGTAGTCACTTCCTTTAAACTCCCTGTTTCAGAGTTTCTTCATCTTTATGTATCATGATGGGTTTTCAGATTGGGGTTAGTTCTTTGCGGGATGACTCATGGACAGAGCTAGTCTGAGAAGCTGCTGAAACAATGCTGTGAATTATGAAACGCTCTTTGTCTATGAACACAGAGAAACAAAGAGCTTACATGGGTATTTCCACAGGCTGAATGTCCTTATTCCAATGAGAGGTTGTGTGGGCTGAAGTTAATTTCCAAAGCACTGGCTGGGTTTCCTCAGCCACTGATAAATTCAGAGTAAAGGGGGCATTCCAGCAGTCTCTATATTTGTTTTTGTTGGCAGAGAAAGCTACATGACAATTGCTCTTAGCCTCAGCTCAGATGGACATTTGAAGATTCCCACACACCAACATTCCTCTGAACCATAAAAGACATCTGTTAACACTCAGCTGACACTCTCGGGAAGCCTTTCCCAGTGGGGAGCAAAGCAAAAGAGAAGAGTGTGGAGGAAGCAACGGACAGAAAGGAGAGCAAAAATCCAGCAGGAGAGTCAGAAGCTGGAGAATCCTCACCAAGTATGCAAAGCTTTCCTTTGACGTCCCCGTCCCGCTCTGATCCACGTCCACGCGAACAGAATCCGTCCTGTCATGTGCGGACCTCCCGGTGCGGCACACGAGCCTGAGGACAGAGCATCACAGTGAGAGATCAGTTAATAAAAACACAATCTGGATAACACAATACAGCATACAATTTTGATTTAATAAGGACTTTAATCAAGCCAAATTGTGTGTGAGGAAAATCTGATCGTGACGGCTAAACAAAGCCATAATATATCTCAGAGAATGGTCTTTATGAGCTAATTCATCAAACCCTATTGCATTTACATATGGAATCAAATAAAGCCTCGAAGGTATCAGATATGAGCAGATGTAAAGTTCAAAGTCCCCCTGACCAAATGCGTCTAACCACAAAGGAGATTAGGGGGGCTGCTGAGGCTTGTTCTCATGCCTCCTGGCTGTGATTAAACCCTCTGCCACCACTGCACGCTCTGCAGGGATGACTCGTATTAATGACACAGGAGAGGCGCATGGACCTACTGCTCTGGGACCTCAATGGGATAAATATACCAGGGGCTGGATATAACCTTTATTCCCTCCAATGATCCCCTCCAGGTTGACAGCTTGCTGGTTTACTTAGTCCGGTGCCTGCTGCTGCAGAGGTTAGAAACTCTCAGCTAGTGATCTGATGACTGGCAGAGATCGTTGGGAATCTGTAAATCCTTGTTGAAGTATTCACACCAACAGGCCTTTTTTATATATTTCTCATATTTTGTCATAATTGGTAGTTATGACAATCAAGGGTATTTTAAAAGGATTTTATGCAACAAACCAACACAAAGTAGTGTCTAATCGTGACATGGAGGACAAAGGATATGTGGTATTCTCTAAACAAATTTGAAAAGTGAGATGAACTAAATAAATCAGATGTCAAATTCCAGTCTCTTGCAACTTTTAGATGTGTCCCCGGTCCAACACACCTGAATCAAATTGCTGAATTGCCTCATTGACATCCAATAAAGCTTTACAGAATGCTGCTAATGACCCAGTTCTTTAATTTGGTGAGTTAAAGCAGTGACATGTCGCAGGACACCGGCCCTTGAGGACTGGAGTGTGAAAGGCTGCATAGGACTTGAGTCTGAGATAGAGGTTCCCACCCTTCAATATGACCCCAAACATGCAGCCAGAGCTGCAATGAAGTGGTTTGGATTAAAGCGGATTCATGTTTTGAAATTACCCAGTCTGATTACTAACCAAAACCAAATTGATGTTCACAGATGTTCTCCATCTGATCTGATTGAACTTGGGCTGTTTGCAAGCATGGGCTGAAATTTGTGGTTTTAATAAGATTATAGAGACAAAGGTTTTGAGGTTCACCTCTTCAAATGAAGCAAAAAAAGGATTTTATTTATGGGTAATACAAATGCCCCTCGCACTTCTCAGACCATGAAAAGCATTTTTCATCCACTTCCCAATTATGCAGTGATTTGTGTATGACTATCAAAAAAAGTGTAATAAAATTCATAGTTTATGGTTGTAATGTGACATAATGTGAAAGTTAAAGGGCTATAAATACTTTGGGAGGGCACTGTATGTAAGCGGAGGAGCTGTGCTTCAAGTAGACAGGCCTGGCTAGCTTGTACGATAAGATTAGTCAGTGATACACTCAAGCAGTTCTGACAAATACTATAAAGAAATCTGTACTTGAGTGTGTTTTTAAATACGTAATTCAAACTGAAAAGTGCGTTGTGTTGACTGTATCTCAGATCGCATCACTGTAGCATTTAATGAGCTCCAAAGTGTGAATTTTGCTCCTGTGCCTAAGTAGCTGTTGAAAATACTCTAAAATAACCTGCAGTAGCTGTAGACCCTGCTGAGGCCTACAGTGCTGCTCATTAATAACAAGAACATCAGGTAAAGAATGTCATTAATCTCAAATTAAACTCCTGCCATTACCTGGCACAATGGCGCCCTTTGAGAAAAATGTATCATTTCACAGTCTCTAATTTGGAGAAGAATGAAAAGCGACAACTATAATGAAGCAAGAGTATTCCCCGTATTCAAACCTGAGGGAAATAAGAGATACAAAAGCCTGAATCAGCCTTAAAATAGAGAGTTTTTGAGGGCTCAGAGAGTTATCAATCCAGTACATCACATTAAATAATAAAAATAATAAAACATTTAATAAAAATGTAGCTACTAAAAACTAATGCAGAGGACTACTTTGTGCGTAAAAGACAAAGGTAAAAATAATTTTGATTTAAAGTTCAGTCAAGCAGCTGCATTTCAACCTGTCCTGGGTGGGTCATAGTTTTGAGATGACCAAGTTAACGGCAGAACCGCTTCTTGATCAAACCAGTCAAAGTGTTATGAATGGCAGACAACAGCAACTGCATCACATATCCTGAACATATTTTGGGTTTATATAATGTCCTAAAATGTAATATATTTCTGTTCTTCAACAACAAATCAAAACAAAAGGCATATGAAACATATCATTTTCACTTTCACAAGAGAGAATGAAATGACCACCACTAAAGCAAACTGCTGAAGTGAACTCAGTGGGTTTCTGTTTAGTTTGAGGCTGCTACTGTTGCTTTTGTACCTAAAACCCAAACTTACACAAGACCAAACCGTTTCGCTCATGTACATCCTACACTGTAACAGACCCACAGTCAGACAGTACCTTGCAAAAGTGTGAAACCCTTGAACTTTGAACTGCAGAGACCCACCCTTGAGCTGTGGGTGTACTTCTCTGACAAATACTCCCTTTGCCAGGCCTGCCAGTTTAGATGTCTTGGTAGGTTTGCATTTGTACCGTACTCTTTCCATTTTTGGATGATGGATTGAAAAGTGCTCTTTAAGATGTTGGATTTCATTTAGGGGTTTCATAGTGCATATCACATTTCCATATTTGTATTTGTAAAACATGTTAAAACCAATTATTATTTTCTGTCCACTTTACAATTAAGAACTACCTTCTTTTGGTCTATCACATGAATCCCCAACAATATATGTAAAGTTCTGGAGTTGTAACATGACAAAATACAGAAAGGTTTACAAGGTAGGCGTATGTTTGTGATGTTTTCCAACAGATTGCAACCCAAACACAAGAACATGAAAAATACACTTGCTGACAATATATTGGTGGGTTTATTTGTCTGTGAGTCCATCTGACATGTTAATACAGAGTTATCCCAGTCTAAAGACATGCTGACTCCCTGCAGGAGCAAAACAGAGCCACACTGACTCCCGGTCCACATTCCAATGACACCGCACTGCAGAGGTATTATGGCTGTCAAAGGGCAATATTTGGGCAAGTACCGAAGTGTCTCCAATCATTTCCCCTGAGCGGCTGATAAGGATCATCAACAATAAGCTCTGTGTGTGTATGTGTGTGTATGTTTGAATGCAAGTGTATTGTCTGAGTCTTGCCAAACAAATAGGGCGAGGGCCACTTAGCGTTCGAATGAAATTGATAGGAAGGGCGGTGTGAAGAATTTGCAACAGATATCAAGAGACACACTTCAAGTAAATGAGCTGCACCCAGGCTGACATTGCCATCAATTAACATGTCAACACAGTGTGAGAGAAGAGGAGTTCCTCCAGTGCTGCACACTTCTCTTTTCGACACACAGATGTGAACTTTGGCCTTTTGGAGTACACAAGCAGGCACCTGTCTCAACAGCTTCAGTAAATGGGGTCACACGCGTAGGTGTTGTACTTGTATGCTGATGAGTGTGGGAGTTCGCGAGAGCAATTTGAACTTTAAATCTCGTGAATGAGGGTAATTAAAAAAAAGACAGTTTTAAATATTGCCAGGAGTGAGGTACTAATAAGATTCGTTAATTTTCAATACCCTCACAGTCTGGCATGTAGGGTTGCAAGGAGGATTGATAATAACATTTAGATGTACAGCTGTAATCATACGTATTTACATGCACTAAATAAAGAGACACATTATCTTTTCTTTCTCAATCAGACTAAACGGTTCCTGGTTTATATCAGTTAGGATTACTGACATATTTTCTAATTGCTAAACGCCAACATATTTTTTGAGAATGTTTTTTTAACTTTTAAAAGATTTAGCACATTTTCCTAGAAGATGGTTAGTATTGCCATTTAAACTCTATTACTTGGGCCAAATGTTGGGTATCTTTCCATAGATTTCTCACAATAGTTTGCTGTAATTTTGGTCCATTCTTCTGGAAAGAACTGGTGTAACTGAGTCAGGCAAAGTTTTCATGGGACACAGATCCCAGGTGTGGGATGACCATTCAAACAGATTGGGAATTTTTTTGTTTGCAACCAATTTGTAAATAATTTGGTTGTATGATTTTTGTCATTGACCTTTTGAAAAACTCATTTGTGCCTAAGCCTTAACTGCCAAAGTGACGTCTTGAGATGTTGCTGAAATATTTTCACATGCTTTCCTCATGATGCCATCTATTTTGAAATCTCACCAAGAAAAATAATTTTGTTAACCATAACTGATCTATTCTATTGTATTCTATGCTATTCTATTCAAAAAACTCTACCACTCAGTTGTGTATTTCTTTGAATCTAAGAATGCTATTTTTAATAACTGTACGGTATGTTTTTTTTTTTTTGTGTTGTAAATTTAGCCTGACTCTTATTCTTGTTTTTTTGTTTATATTTTTACCTTTGTGAGAATCTGCATACTTCTGTTTTGCCTGTCACTTTACTGCTGGTACACCTGCATTTCCCCACTGAGGGACAATAAAGGATAAATAAATATAATTTTAATACATTTTAATTTAACTCTTTATTTTTTGTTTGAATTACCAAATATTACAAGTTGAGGTTAAGATGAAAATATTTCTGTTTAGATGAGGAGATGAGATGATCTATCTCTGGATGTACCATCAACAATATAACCGAGAAGGTGCGCTCATGCATGCGTATGCAAGTCAAAAGTGCTGACAGTGTCAGATGCACTAACATGTTGTGATTTGTCAGTGTATCTTCCAGCAATGAGGATGTGATCCTCTGTCATAGCAGCTAGCCTCGGGAACCATTGAGAAATGGTGACAGGAGGTTTCATAATCCCCGGAGTAAAACGTGTTTTTTTTTTTTTTGCAGTTTTGGGAAGGGGAGGGTGCGGATGTGTCAGGCTTTTGGAGTGACAGGTGAGACCTGCAGGTCACCCTGGAACTGGTTTTAAAACAATGATTGGCTTCGCTGGAGCACGACCAGATAAACACTTCTATTCAAGGAACATTACAGATACTGAATAGAAGTTTTGGATGTAATTGTGGAGTTACTGAGCTCTGTTTCGCCAGTGTCAAAGCATGGTCCTGCTGTCTCCATGGTGACAGTGCGATGGTCCCCAAGCCACGAGGGGATAGCGGCAGAGTCATTTAAATTGAGAGATGTGCTGCATAATAATATTTGCGAAAATTAGCCTTGTGAATACATAAAAAATAAGCTACATATGGATGGTTGAGATTCTTCTTTTAAGATAGGAACAAGGCAGCTATGTGAGGAGACGTTTAATGGCAGAATAAGCAGTTTGCATAGAGTTTTCTCTTTTTTTATTTCTTTCAATAAAAGCTTATGTACGTAAACTGAAAATAACCGCTGACAACTTTTCATCACTTACTGTGTTGTCACACTTACTATGTTGGATTAATTTCGTAAAGATGGATTTGGACCAATTACTTCAAATGATTTGTATTATGAATGTGAGAATGGAAATTCTAGTAACTTTACAAATAAGATTTTCTCTAATTCTTGTAGTGGTTCATAACAGCCTTTGGGCTGATTTCTAGCTAACATATGTACTACTTCACACAGACACGTGTAGATACATGGTTAGTCCTGCTGGAAAATGAAATCAGCATTTTCACGAAGCTTGTCAGCAGAGGAAAACATGAAGTGCTCTAGAATGTCCTGGTAGATGGCTGCATTGATTTTGGTATTGATGAAACTCAATGGACCAACCGCAGTATAACCTATATCTGACTGTGGAAACGTTATCCAGGACCATAAGCAGGTTGGATTGTGTGCGTCTTCACTCTTCTTCCAGACTCTGGGACTTTGATTTTCTCAGGAAATGCAAAATTTCTCTGAAAGGAGGACTTTGGACCGGAGTTTGGTCCTTTTTCTCCTTAAATAAGACGATTTTTATGTCTCAGGTTCAGGAATGGTTTAACACACGCATTGTGACAGTTGCACCCAATGTTATAGATATGTTGGTGTGTAGTGACTCCTGACGTTATGACTCCAGCTGCAGTCTGCAACCTTTGAATCTCCCCAAACTCTTGAAATGAATTTGCTTCATAATCCCCTTAAGATTGCAGTTCTCCCCTGCTCCTTTTTATACCACACTTTTTCCTTCTACTCAATTTGCCTTTAACATGCTTGGATAAAGCCCATCATAAACAGCCGGCTTCTTTAGACATCAGTCAAGTTGGAACAGAACATTTCTGTTTTAAAAATATTTTTACTGACATTTTGTAATATTAAAATTTTTTGAGAAACTGATTTTTCTGGGGTTGCTATTAGTCGTAAGCCATAATAATCAGAATTAAAAGATTTAAACACTTTAAACAGTCCTTGGACAAAGATGGAGTTAACTCTGGCTGTGTCAAATCGAAAGCCAAGGCTTTTCTATTTAGTTGTAACAGGGATACTAAATGCTTAAGAACATTTAGCAGCTTACAAACTCAGCAGTAATAGAGTTTGAAAAGCATGATTGCATCTCAGGAGACTCTGGCTGTTTTCGGTACATGGGCAAAAGATAATGTACAAATCGAAATCAACAATTTCTACCCTGATGAAGAGATAACGAAACACATTAAGTTGCAATACAGTCGAAACTTGATCTCCAAAGCATGACTGGACAGGCTGGTGAATCATTTAAACACCACAGAGTCAGTATAAAACCGTGAGACATCTCAGCAGAAATGAAAAACAACTGGCTCTGCCTGTACATACTGACGGACCTTTGTATGCATCGGTTTATTGTACCAATACTTGTTTTGGATAAAGAGCAAAACGGCTCAACTGTGATTCAAACTCTGCAGCTAAAACTCGTAATGTCAATAAGCCAAAGTATTGTATGATCTTGGATCTGTGGATATCCTTTACAATAATCATTGCATACTTACTAAGAGGATGGAGGAAGGAGAGCATTAATCAGAGAAGCAGCCAAGAGGCCTATGATAACCCTGGAGGAGCTGGAGCGATCCACAGCCAACATGAGAGTATCGACACGACAACTATTATTCATGCACTCTATAAATTTGGCCTTCATGTAAGAGTGGGAAGAAGAAAGCCATTGTAAAAATACAGCCATAAGAAGTCAAGTTTGTAGTTTGTTTCAAGAAATGTAGAGGACACAACAAACATGTAAAAAAGATTTTCTGGTCATAGAAGACCAAAACTGAACATTTTGGCAAAATACTCAAAACGGCTCAACTGTGATTCAAACTCTGCAGCTAAAACTCGTAATGTCAATAAGCCAAAGTATTGTATGATCTTGGATCTGTGGATATCCTTTACAATAATCATTGCATACTTACTGTATGACTGTGTTTCATTTCATATAGTTCACATGAACATAAAACAAAACACATAAGGATGCTGTGATCTGATGAACTCTGGGTTCAGATGAAGGCATTTTTGAATGATCTGTAACAGAGTAGCGGACTGCACTCAGTCCCTGATCTCTGTGGTTGCCCTGCTGAAAGATGGGAAATGTCATGCCCATGTCGTTTTACAGTACAAGAAGTATCACAGATACATACCAAGGGGAGGAATGAGCACTTTAAACTTCTGTAGAGTTAACGAGGTATTACTTATACACATTGCATTGATTTTAATACCTTATGGCACATACAGGGGTTGGACAATAAAACTGAAACACCTGTCATTTTAGTGTGGGAGGTTTCATGGCTAAATTGGACCAGCCTGGTAGCCAGTCTTCATTGATTGCACATTGCACCAGTGAGAGCAGAGTGTGAAGGTTCAATTAGCAGGGTAAGAGCACAGTTGTGCTCAAAATATTGAAATGCACACAACATTATGGGTGACATACCAGAGTTCAAAAGAGGACAAATTGTTGGTGCACGTCTTGCTGGCGCAACTGTGACCAAGACAGCAAGTCTTTGTGATGTATCAAGAGCCACGGTATCCAGGGTAATGTCAGCATACCACCAAGAAGGATGAAACACATCCAACAGGATTAACTGTGGACGCAAGAGGAAGCTGTCTGAAAGGGATGTTCGGGTGCTAACCCGGATTGTATCCAAAAAACATAAAACCACGGCTGCCCAAATCACGGCAGAATTAAATGTGCATCTCAACTCTCCTGTTTCCACCAGAACTGTCCGTCGGGAGTTCCACAGGGTCAATATACACGGCCGGGCTGCTATAGCCAAACCTTTGGTCACTCATGCCAATGCCAAACATCAGTTTCAATGGTGCAAGGAGCACAAATCTTGGGCTGTGGATAATGTGAAACATGTATTGTTTTCTGATGAGTCCACCTTTACTGTTTTCCCCACATCCGGGAGAGTTACGGTGTGGAGAAGCCCCAAAGAAGCGTACCACCCAGACTGTTGCATGCCCAGAGTGAAGCATGGGGGGGGATCAGTGATGGTTTGGGCTGCCATATCATGGCATTCCCTTGGCCCAATACTTGTGCTAGATGGGCGCGACACTGCCAAGGACTGCCAAGAACCATTCTTGAGGACCATGTGCATCCAATGGTTCAAACATTGTATCTTGAAGGTGGTGCCGTGTATCAGGATGACAATGCACCAATACACACAGCAAGACTGGTGAAAGATTGGTTTGATGAACATGAAAGTGAAGTTGACCATCTCCCATGGCCTGCACAGTCACCAGATCTAAATATTATTGAGCCACTTTGGGGTGTTTTGGAGGAGCGAGTCAGGAAACGTTTTTCTCCACCAGTATCACGTAGTGACCTGGCCACTATCCTGCAAGAAGAATGGGTTAAAATCTCTCTGACCACCAAGATGAATTGACGCTGTATTGGCCGCAAAAGGAGGCCCTACACCATACTAATAAATTAGTGTGGTCTAAAACCAGGTGTTTCAGTTGCATTGTCCAACCCCTGTAGTGTGCAAGTCTGTGCTCTAAGTAAGTCAATAATAAAAATGTATTTATACAGCACCTTTCATATGTCATATTGACAACAGGCTGAAAGTTTCTGATTACTCCAGTCACATGGCAAAATTAAAAATAATAACAAGGTTTCTGGGGTTTGGTTTGACAGAAGAAGCCAGTATGGCAAGATATTGCTTGATTTGTGTTGTTCTAATCTCAGGGGCAATAATTAGGTTTTCTGTCTCATCAGAGTTCACCTGCAAAGTAGCTGTCACAGAGCCAATGTTTGATACAACTAAAACAGTTTATCAAGGAGGATAACTTTAAATATTCAGTTGGCTTAAAATAATAGTAGAGCTACTTTACTTTATTTTACTACTTGAGTCCATTGACATTAAAGATTCATAGAAATAACTTAAAGTAGCATAGGAAAAAAGTTGATTTGTTTTTACTTGAGATGCACCAGTCAATCACCAGAAATATGAATTGTCTAATTTTCCCTCAAACGTTCCTGATTGGTGATCGGCAGGACAAATAATGAATTTTCTTTGGTCAAAAATCAAAATGTTTGTTTTTTATGTTAAATAATACAAAATGAAGAACTCATCAAACAGCAATTTTTTAGATTGTTCACCCGAAAACTACTGTCTCCATCAAATAACCTACAGCACATTTTCTCCCTTCGTTGTGGTATTGTTCTTTAAAAAATTAGACTTGCTGAAAATCAGCAGGTCCAAACGTCACAGAAAACTGGAAATCCATATCAGCCAGTAAGAGCCTGACTGATGCATCTCCAGGTATTCATGGCGTCTTGTAATTCATGTCAGTAACTAAGAATTGAGGAGGATTTGCAGTGAGCAGTTCTGGTAAGCTCTCTCTACAGCTTCATGTTTTTATTTATATTTCCGAGAGATTTCCCATAGTTGCCTTTGAAGCCACAGAAAGCTATATGACTTTCATGTTTCACAACACATAACCAATTATTCTCCCATAGGACCTGGTAATATGGGATATGGAGTTTGGTTCTTCAAAAACCACTGTAGGCCCTAAATTGGAGGTATTTAGAGAGCTGTAGGAGCTCTGAAAATGTATTTGAAGCTTTCTTTATGTTTTCCCAACTGATAAGGCATTTCAGAGCAGAGAGCTTGGTTCCTGTTTTCCGTCAGAGTTCTGAGCCCTTAATGTACCGTCTGAGTTGAGGCACATGTTGCTGTCCGAAACATTCACTTCAGGATTTCTTCCAGTAACAAATCTTTCTATTCTCTATTTAGTCTTTTTGCATCTGTCTATCTCTGCTCACTGTCCACCTGAATGGTCACCTGCCTCAACAAATGTCAGGTTACCATGGTAACAGGTGACTGGCACCTATCATCACATCCTGGCTGCGACATTGATGCATATTTTAACAGGTCTTTAAATAAAAATCTTGCTAGGACTTCTCAGCCCCCTTTTTCGACACTTTTGACAGCATGGATAATTAAATAAGTAGAAGGTGCGAGAAGTCAGCAGAAAACATGCCAGTGCTCGGGAAAACACATACTGCAACTTTGTAACTCATTAAGGAAGTTTCTGTTTGAATACTCACTCTACAGAGACAGTATAGCGCTCAGGCAGCACAACACAAGGAACGTCTCCTACAAAGATTTTCACTCTTCCTGGCCTTCGTCCAAGGTTCCTGCCCTGTACTGTCAGCAGTGTGCCTCCTTCAACAGGACCCCTCAGGGGGGAGATCTGACAAAGACAGAGTGAAGCAATGAACACAGAGAACAACAAAACAAAAACAAACAAACAAAAAAAAAAAACAGAGTAGATGCTGTACTAAGCACAATAAATTACAGCTCATAAGAAGATTACTGCCCTAAAATCACTCAAATGATGATGGGTGATAATTAAAGCGACAGAGAATTAGCAGGCCTGGCATGGAGATGTGGACCGTGCCACGTACAGCAATGGAACAGACCCATGGTTTAGGTATATAGGCTCGCACTGCAGACTCTTAACTGTGCCTGTCTGAGACTCTTCAGCCCCTAATCCTCTACAGCACATGCAAATAAAGAGCAGGCTAAGAGCCTCCTTCACATCCCACGAGAGACAGACAGAGTGGGAAAGTGAGGGCTGGAGAGGCGAGGTGTAGAGCGCAGCAGAAAGGTGGATGAGTGGGGAGGCAATTTAGAGAACCGAGTGTCGAGAGGAGACTGAATGCTGATGATGGTGGTGAGAGAGCAAAGCTTCAACAGGGGAATTAATGCACAGTGCTTTTTCCCTTTCATCTGTTTTCCTAGGTCCGCTCCATAAAATTCCTTAGTCCTGTTTCAGCTGTTGTTCTGAGGTGTGCTCTCACACGTCATTTCAGCCCGTGGCGTTGATCCCTTAACTTTCCACTTATAAACCATGGGAAAGAAACAAAGGAGAGGATGATCACCTCTTCATTCACTATGAAAACAACTTTAAAGATAGCATCTTTGAGACCAAGACAAAACAAATCCACCATAGTTTTGGGAGTGTAGCATGGCGGTGCTTAAGCAACTTTTCTCAGAAAAACCACCAGGCTGAGGCGAGGTCACCATGACCCCCTTCTTGGTCTTATTAGCCTGTCTCTGCTGCTATCGGAAACTGAGCTGAAAAATGAAAACAACACTTCAGTCTGGGTGAGAGGACAAGGTTTGGCTTTATGTCCAGATACCCACCAGCAGCTCGCAAGAACAAAAGGACAGATAAATGAACTATATATTTCTCAGCTAAATGGGAGGGAGGTTATAAAAAGCAAGAATGAACTACCTTTAATGCTATGTAAAAATAAACTATAGAAATGGATGTATAGTGCCTTGCAAAAGTGTAAAAGCCCCTTGAATGTATATTACATTTTGACAAGTTAAAATCTTCAAGTCCAAAATGTTTAACAGAGATTGTATCTGATAGGCCAACACAAAGTAGTGCGTAATTGTGAGGTGGATTTGCATTCAACCCCTCTGAGTCAATACTGTTTAGAAGCACCTTTGAAGGCAGTTACTGATTTTACCAGTAACTGCAGTTACTGATTTTACCAGCTTTACTCATCTAGAGACTAAGTTTTTTGCCCACTCTTCTTAACAAAACAGTCCAAGCTCAGTCAAATTAGATGGAAATTATCTGTGAACAATGCTTTAATTTACTAATTTGGTCACTTGTGAAGGCTGTTGGCCCCACTGGATTTTATTTGGAGGTATCAGAGTAAAGGCTGAGTAAAAAAACGCATGTTACACTGCTCAGATTTTTATTTGTAAAAAACCTTGTATCATTTTCCTTTAACTACACAATTAGCACTACTTTATGTTGGGTGATATTAAAGATTGTGATGAGAAAATGGGTATTAGAGGCATTAAAATATTTTCTTAGCCAGTTATTCTCATATTTATGGGGTGTTTGAAGGTTTTTGCAGATGTGGGACCATGCTATGCATATCTAATTTTTTATACACCTATAAACAGCACATTAATAAAAATAAAACCATGGTTACAGATAGTCTCGAGCATTTCAGACAAAAGCAGTTATTTACGCATCTAATAGCACCAAGTGTGCCTCTGTGGCACCTTTGGGAATTAACATTAGCCTGCTCTGCTATTCATTTACACCTTTCACGAGTCTGCGAGTCTTGATTTACAGCGCAAACTCTGCCAGGCCTCCAGAGAGATTGCAGGGTGTGAGTTTGAGTCTGCAAAAGCTTCTAGACTCAATGCCTGAGCAATTAAACACATATGAACAATAAATTATCCCTCAGTCAAACATGCTCCACTCGCAGCATACAAACATTGTCTTGCAAAATTATTCATAGTTCAACGATTTCCCATGTTACAACCACAGACACTAATGTATTTATTATTAAGGTTTTATGTAGTAGACATACACACATTGTGAAGTGGAAGATGAAGGATAAAGGGTTTTCAATAAATGTACAGTATATATATATATATATATATATATATATAGATATATGAAAAGTGGGGCATGTATTTGCCTCCCTTACTGTTACCCCTAAATAAAATCCAGTGCAACCAGCTGCCTTCAAAAGTCAATAATTAATAGTCTGTCTGAGCATAATTTAATCATATCCCAGTCTTTTTTTTTTTTCCTTTTTCTTTCTTTCTTTCTCTTTTTTTTTTATATATGGTGCAGCTATAGCATGTAGACCAAAAGTAAAGTGTTTGGCTTACATGAAAAACAGATTCTGGGGAAAACTATTGATGCTTATCAATCTGAAAACACGATTTCCACTCTGGTGACAGTATCATGATGTGGGAATGCTTTTTCTTTTCAGCCGGGATAGTGAAGCTGGTCAGAGCTGATGGAAATATGGATGAAACTAAACACAGGGTAATCCTGGTAGAAAACCCACTAACACTGGAGTAAAGGAGTACCTTCCAGAGGGACAACAACCATAAATATGTCACCAGAACTAGAGTAAAATGGTTTGGCTCAAAATCTATTCATATGTTAGAACACCCTGGACAATCTGTACCAAGACTATATGATATACACAAACGCTCCCATTTAATTTGACTGAGATTTAACTACAGTAATTTCCAAAGAAGAATCAGCAAAAATTCCAAAGCTGGTAAAGACAGAGAGGGCATAATATTTAGACTTTAGTCTCTAGAAAAGGAAAACCATGTTTCCTTTTCTTTTAGCTTACTTTGTAATGGTCTATCACATATAATCCCAATAAGACATATTAAAGATTAAGGTTATTATGTGACAAAATGTGGAGAAGTTTAAGTAGTGCGAATCATTGTGGAATGTGCTGCATACAACTACGCAAAACAGTGTTCCTGGAAAGCTTTCCAGATGGTGCAATGATAAATGAATGTAAGCTGGAGAGGCAATTTATTTTATGCAGTAATGATGAGGTTTGTCCATTGTGCAGAAAAATACGAAGAAAACATAAATGAGGTGAATCTAAGTTGCCAAAAAATAATCACTGCATTTTATTAGCTTAAACTTCACATTTCCGTAGACTGTACCAATGCCACATAGAAACTCCTCAAAGTGCTAAAAGGCAGAATTTCTCCTCGCTAGGTAAAAATTATTTACATGTCTGATCAGATCTGAGCACACATGCAGATTCTTTGCAAAACAAAAATCAGGAAGTGTCATTTACTATGTACATATTGGCTTCCATATCCATATCCCAGTCTTTAAAAATCTCACACAACACTGTTCAATCAAAATTTGGAAAATTTAAAAAGTATGACACAACAGCAAATTTACCAAGAAATTGCAGTCCACCTAAACTGACAGGCCACATAAATCAGGGAACACTACCAGATGCCCGTTGTAAATGTGGAGGACCTGCATCCACAGCTCAGGTAGGAGACTTGAACTGAACTTTGTGCCCTACATGCAAAACACTGAGCATCACCCTGAAAACCCAACCCCCATTGGAAAACATGGTGGTGGCAGAATCATGCTGTGGGGATGATTTTTTTTTCTTACAAATGGACCACAGAGTTTTTTATGTTTAAAACCGTGTTGTTTTTTTATACACTGAAGTTCAGGGTTGTAACGTGGCAAAATGTGAAAATGCTTTAGGCTTTTAAATACTATTGCAGCACACTGTATACTGTATCCAACCTGCCCTGAAACAAATGCTGTCCTTTTGTTTACTTTTTCTGTTGCCGTCATAGCTTTCATCTTCCTCCTGTCAGTCCAGTTCCTCTGCATCTCTCTAATCAGAGAGAGCACAAAGACAAAAACAGGAAAAAGCTCCTCGCTGTAACTGTAGCGCTCTCCACCCTTTTCTCTGTCCAAATCTTTCCACATCCTCTCTCCTAAGCCAGGTCCTTCTGTTCTTTTTTCTTTACATGCTGTGGATAAACCATGTTTGTCAGTTCCTGTTTTGGATGCCAATGTATGTTTTCTTTTACAGCAATGAACTGGCCAACACATAACATGTGAACAAAGAGCCCAGGGATACAATAAATATCTCTTTTTGTCTGCCCCTGGTGCACTGAACAGAACTCATGTTTCATAATTAGGCTGTAGGTGAAAAAGTTTAGCGAATAATGAAGTCCTCCATTTTAATACTGACATTTTGGCATCGGTATTTGTTGATAGAGATTGTATGTGACACAGCAGGGTGAAGACATACATGTTTCATTATCTTAGCCACACTATGACTGTATAACAAAGAGCTGTTGCCGTCGGTGAGTGTGTGTGTGCGTGTGTTGAGGGAGATGGGATCTGGTTTCAGTAAGTTGGAGTACTTGGGCTTTAACCCCCGCGGATTCTCTGAGAAAACACGCCTGCCAAAGCATTGCATCACACCCCCGAGTGAACCACAGCTCCACAATCCTTTCTCCTGCGAGAACCAGTGGGAGTGTGTGTGTGTGTGCACGTGTGTGTGTTTGTGTGTGTGTGTTTGTGTGTGTGTGTGTGTGTGTGTGTGTGTGTGTGTGTGTGTGTGTGTGTGTGTGTAAGAGAGCTGTGCAAAATAGTCTACCCACACACATCTCTGCCCAGCTAACTTCAGTCACGTAAGAAGTCCACATGAGTTAGGCTCTCAAAGAGCATCCTGTTAGTCACAGTATACTGACAGCTACAAAGAATGAAGGATAATCGTGAATGCTTCAGTATGGCCAGTTTGTGTGACAGATTGTGGGCTTATGTGTGTTTAGGTGAAGGAGTGTGTGTGTGTGTGTGTTTGGCTGCTTTGTTCTGCTTTGCTTATTCTCCTGGGCTGACCAGGTTTTATCTACAGGAAGTTCAGGCCGACTGGCATTCATGTGAGCCGTGCTTCCCATGACCGCCTGCCGTGACTGCGCCGATATAAGCTGCGGGAAAAAGACTTCGGTGATGAGACTCAAAGCGCTTCCACTACAGTTAGGCAAACAAATAAACATGATCACCCATATGAGCTGTATAAAAGCATTTGAGGGAGGGTACCCTTTTCAGAGATGATGATGACACAACCGCAATCAGATCTGTGTTGGATAAACGGGCCTCAATTCCTTTTTTACCACAGTGGTTTTGCTCCTGTTATGGTTGAAAGTCAAAAAAATCTCTCCTGGGAGCTTATTCTAGCTTCTGTGGTTTCTTTCACATGAAGCCTTCTACACTTATATCTCCTGATCCAGAGGGATTACTCGTACACATGTTGCTGTTTTAAAGGGCGGAAGGTGTTCTCATGCCCTCCTGATGGAACGCAGATCCTCTCAGCTGTGTCCCATGTGGGCTGTGGCTGAGTGTGTGTTGTTGTTGCTGCATAATGAACTGCTTTATTAGGAATCGGTTCAAACAGTCCCTCAGCAGCTGACACTACACAGACAAGACATGGGGAGGGGGTTGAGACACCATGTGAGTGACCTCATGATTCGCTGAAACGAAACCGAAGCCTGATGCACAGAAAAGAAGAGGAGGAGGTGGATGGTGAATGCAAAGATTTTACCTTGTGGATCTCAGGAGCGGGACACACATCCCTGATGGGCTGACAGTCATCCCTTGGCCTGCAGCTGTTTTCGCACCATCCACAAAGGTGTCCCTGATCCTCACGGCCCCAACACTGCGAACAGTCAGAGCTGCCCGCTCCACAGTTGTACACCTCCACTAGAGGGAGAAGGGACGAAGGAGGGGAGATACAGAGAGCAAAATATAAAATAGTCAGAGGAGGACCAGACAACCTTAAATGGTAAATGGACTTAACTTATATAGCGCTTTTCCAGTCATACAGACCGCTCAAAGCGCTTTACACTAGCGCCACATTCACCCAATCGCACTCACTAACGCTCACACATTCATACACCGATATTCCGTCACCTTAACTCTGATACCTGTAAATAAAACCAATTTAACTCTTTCAGAAGTCACCTACGGTAACTCTGAAAGAGCTGTAGAATCCCACTACTCAGGTGGGAGAGTGTGTTAACAGGACAACAATTAGTCTTGTGCTCCAGACTCACTTGCCCTTATGGAAGAGCGGCAAGAAAAAAAATCACTGTTGAAAGAAAACCATTAGAGGTCCTGTTTGCCTCACGTAAAAACAACTTTAGTGTATTTTACTGAAATAAAGGAAGAAAATGAGTGCAGCACCCTATACTAACACCCCTAAATAAAATCCATCACTTCTAATAGTCATCTAATAATCTTCATAGGTTCACATGTGAAATTTTATTGCAGTATACACACAGCTGTTCTGTAAGTCTTTTAGTTGATAAACAACATCTTGAAGATCAAGAACACAGCAGACAGATCAGGGATAACACTGAGGAGACGTTTGAAGCAGAGTTAGCTAATACAACAATATTTTAAGGTTTAAATATCTCACTGTTTAAACATTATTCAGTTGATTTTTCTAAAAATGTAAAGAGTACGGCTTAGCTGCAACTCTGCCAAGACATGGCTGTCCAACTGAATAGGCATCTAGAGAAAGGAGAGCATTAATCAGATAAGTGGCCAAGTGATCCATGTTGACTATAGAGGAGCAGCAGAGAGCCACACATCAAGTGGGAGAATCTGTTGACACTACATCTATTAGCTGCATGCAAGAAGTCCCATTTAAGGTTTGCCACAAGTCATGTAGAGGACACAGTAAATCTGGGGAAGAAGGGGCTCTGGTCAATGAAACAAAAATCTTATTCTTTGGCCTTCCAAAACACTGTGTGGCAGAAAACCTATGCTGAATGTCCCTCTAAACACACTGTACCAGTGGTAAATTATGGAGATGAAAGCATTATGCTGTGTGGATGCTTTTCAGGGACAGGAAAAACTAGTCAGAGTTGACAGAGTGGTTTAAGATAAATACAAAGTAATCCTGGAAGCAAATCTGCTACAGACAAAAAAAAACCTTGAGACTCGGGTGGAAGTTCACTGTCCAGCAGAATAACAACAATAAACATATGACCAGAGCTTCGGTGGAAAGGTTTCCATCAAAGTTTACTTGTGTGTTCGAATGGTCAAGTCAAAGTCCAAACCTAAATCTAATTCTTCACCTTGACACTACCTTTTTTCACTCTGTCACAAAATAATCCCAATACCATACATTTAAGTTTGAGGTTGCAACATGAGAAAATGTGAAAAAAGTCATCTCTCTTTATTAATAAAAGAAATGATAAAACTGTAATTTTCCAGGCTCTTAAAAGCATTTCCTGGAAAAATCATAAAAAAGGTTTACTTTCTCAGTGACAGTTGAAAAATTGGTTGCCAGCAGCTCTGTAAGCTAATTTGTAGAAATTGCAAACATTAGAACAGTGGCCTAAACTTTATTTAGGCTCATCATGTTTTACAAAAAGCAGTGTCTAGTGTAATTAAATGTTTCTGCTGATGCTTTGTCTCATTTCATGCATGACCTATATTTGTAATATATTTAGCATGTAATCAGTCTGAGTCTTTATAGGCTGCTGCATTGGTTCATTTTCTGAAGTTCTTGTTTCTCTCCTGATAAAGCATCTTTTAGCTGTGTTGGCCTGAATGGTCAGCTGAGGGTACACCGTTAAAAACATTTTCCTCCACAACTTACATGAACCATATGGGCTGCATGCTCTAAATAAGCAGAATAAACATTTGGAGGGTGATATATTCATGGTTATAAAAATAAACCAGGAACAAAAAAAACAAAAAAAACGAGAGTGGATGAGAACAAAGCCAGGGAAAACAGATGATCATGTTCGTGTTCTAAAGTGCCTCCCAGCGAGACATCCCATTTGTATTACTGCATGCACATCTGCACAACTGACTGTGTGCATATTAGGGTACGCATCTGCATGTATGTGATAAAGTGTGTGTCATTTTAAAATTTGATGACTGTGCATGCTGCGTCGAGGTGCCTGTTAAGCAGAATGTCTGGCAGAAGAGCCAGAGCTGTTGTTCATATGGACTGTAAACGTCACACCTGGGACTGGGACAGGCAAACAACTGGCTTGTAGCTGCTCCGCAAGACAATATGCCAAGTTCAATAACGCACACCACCTCTCATCATCTCGCTGTTGTCATGGAGCTCAAATTGTATTTGTGACAATAGGTTTGGACACTGCAATGATAACACCTTCAGTTGCAGCTCCCCCATGTTCTGTAATTATTATGTGTAATTAGGCGTTAGCAGAATATAACATTATGGTTAATTACTAGTTGTTGGCAAATTATGTGTTGCAATACACAAACTGCTATCATTACAAGTGAAAGACAGTCTGACACTGTCTATCCCTGTAAGTACTTCTTTATTTTTCAACAGGTCCAATCAAATCCACCCGTCTCATCGGAAATGCATTCTCTGAGCACCGGTGTCATGTTTTTTTTTCTTTTAAAGTATAGAAAAAGAGAAGGATTTCAGCATAGCATATGGCGGTGTTTTTCATTCTTTTCTGTCTAATCATAGGTTTTACATCTTACCTTTCATGGGCTGAGGGCTGTCAATGAATATATCTTCCCTCTGACTGCTGAAGTATCCTGCTCTCCTGAGGCTGAGGTGGTAAATCTGACTCCTCTGATTGGTGAACAACTAAATGAGCAAAGAGGCCGGTAATATCAAGAAAACAGATTGTGCTTGGCATCTGTATTATATACATTCTGCTTCTTCTTACTGTTGCCCCACACACACTGCAGGACACATTGATTGGTTCTAATGGTACAAATATGTCTAAAAAGCCCTTAAAATAAATTCATCTTCTATTGCAGCAGCACAATATCACACTGAATATTTTTAAAAGATCAAACCTTTAATTCAACTATATTTATTAAATGGAAGGAAAAAAACCATGTTAGAAATAGAGATTTGTAATGAAACAACTGGTTTAAGAATAATATAAATTTATTTAAATGAAGCTTTTATAAAACATTTTACTTTTTCAGCCTGATTGGAGTTTCTAAGCTGTGCGAGAACCCATATTTATCTTGACACCACGAGGAATAATACACTAAGGTCACTGTTGGAGAACTGCAGCAAAGAGTGACATGTTGGGTACATAAAGTCTCCATAACAATTATTAGATGCTATCTACATGCGAACCAAGCATTTACATTCTTATTAGTCTTACTATGAGAAACCTTAACATGTGGAGTTTCCTACACACGATGTTCCCAGGATGAATATGTGGAAAAGCACCTTAATGCCCACTGTTAGGCATGGTAGAGGAATAATGATGCTGTGGGTCTGGGAACCTTGTTAGAGTGCATGGCCTCATGAACTCTTTAAAATACCAGACCATTCTGAATACATATCTGGTGAAACTAAAAATGGGTCATTATTGGGTCTTTCAAAGGTTAATGACATCAAACAGCTGAATCAACACAGACATGGCTCACCAAACACCAAACAATTGTCAAAAAAGGGAACCTCTGGGCTACCAGGTCTCCATAATAACCATTAAAAGTGATATATGGCCAACCAGTTGTTTAAAAGGATGCAAGGATAAAGTATTTTCTGTCCTATCATCACAAAACATAGGCAGTTTGTAGACGGTTAAACTCTACTGGGACTTTAACTGGAATTGTGTAAAACAAAAAATAAATATCTGGAAAAGCTTCTAATGCCAACTGTTAAATATGGGGAAAGATTGGTAATGCTTTTCCAAAGGCCTTGATATTCCTATTAGAATGATGTGCCTGATGAACATTTCCAAACACCAGGAGATTTTTAAGTAAAAGTCAGATTTCATATGTCGGAAAACTGAAACTAGGTCTTCCGTGAGTCTTTAAACAGGTTAATAATCCAGGGCTCCAGAATATCTTTGGAGATTGGGTTTAGATAAATTGTCAAAGATCCCTCCAACCTTGTGGTCCAATCTTTTGAAAGCTCAAGTGCTGTTCTATTGGCAAAAGTAGACTGTACAAAATATTAAAAGCAGAGATACCAGTAATTTTGTCAATTGTGTATTTTGTTCACAATAATAATTTCTAAAAATTTGATTTATTTTTTTTCTACACTGGATAAATGTATGCAAAATTTTAGGATGGATCCATCCATCTACCCACTGTCGGTACCTGCTTTTCCGTGCAGGGTCGCAGGGGGTGATGATTCCTATCTCCAGCAGTCATTGGGTGAGAGGAGGGGTACACCCTGGACAGGCCTCCAGTCCAACACAGGGCAACACAGAGACACACAGGACAGACAACCATGCTAGGTTGGATTTTTTAAAATATATTTTTAGGGTAATATGCTACTGCAATAAATTATACATTTATTTTAAGGCTTTTTACTCATCTTTTCCTGGGCTACCGACAAAAGTCACCAGCTCTGTGATACTGGCTTTCTGGTCAACTCATAAACAAAGGGTTTAAGTTATTACATTAAAAACAGCTGACTAATAAGCTTTAAACATAACAAGAGTGAGCTCAGTGAAGCAGTAGATGTAACAAATTGCCTCACTGGTTATTTCTGGAAGGTTATTGTCTGTACTTACTGTCACCCCACTGCACTTGACAGTTGAGTTGTCCAGCCATATGGCTTCATAGCGCGGTTCTGTTCCAAAGTCACACTCCAGCCTCTCCCTCTGTTGTGCAAGACACATATTTTAAACAATATGGAGTATTTAGAGAGCAGCAGCCAACAAAATTGTGATACTACACGGTTTTTAAGACTTGGAAAAGAGTAAACGAACGCACAAAATGTTAATGTCTGGCAGCTATCGTCAACGCTGAGAAAGCACCAGGAAAATTAAAATAAAATTAATCCCATATTAACTGAGCCTGCCAGAAAAGACATTCAGATTTCATATTCATAAACATCTGGACTCCCACACCTCGGCAGCTCATCTGGGAGTCAGAATAATGAGTGTGAATTTATTTCTTCACAAAATAAGTGCCATGAGTTCTCCAGAGCGGGGATATCTGAAACCAGTGAGAAGCAGAGACAGGTAAGAGCAGCAGACGATAAGTGCTTAAAGTGGAAGAAGTCATTTGTCTGTGAATCCGGCCAGCTTAAATGGGTCTACTTTGATCAGCCTCTCCAGGACGCTGCTATTTCACAGCGCTTTCTGACACCGGAGACGGCTGATATTTATGGCAGCTGCACGGTTCTTCCTTTTCTGTGCTACTGTGAAAATTTCCCTGGAAGTCAGTCAGAGATAAAATATAGGGGAAGAGAAACTTGTTCTGAATTTATTTATTCTGTGTGGTAAAGGCGTGGGAATTTTTCAAAAAAGATCCCCGAAGGATCCGAGAAATGGCTGAATCTGATTGGCAGCACATTTCCTGCTCTGCTGACTTGTCTGAGATGAAGACGTTGATCAAACAATGTTAGTCTGAATAAACTTTCATAATGAAGAGTAGCAATGACGGCTATCCTGAGGAAGTCTGTGTGATTCAATGTCTGTCACCATAGCAACATGCCAGGAAGGCATCGTGAGGGGCCAGCCGGGGCTAAGAGTGTGACCAGCCACGCCTGGCAACCAGTCAGCACTGGCATTTTGAGCAGGTCTCAGAGTTGTGTCCTCATCCTTATTGGTGCAGCGTCAGCTTCTGCAGCCCCTCAGTGTGAATTAACTACGAGAATGGGAGTTTTTAACAAGTGATCTATGAGAAGTGCCTGAATAAAAATGAACAAGAGTGAAATTAAGCTCCTGCTCCGTGTGCTGCTGCCTCAGGGTGAATGCACCCGCTGTACACAGTGCTGACGAAGACACAACTCATCATAGTTAGATACCGGAGCATGCCTGGACAACTGAGGAACTCTTCATCCCTTACAGAGGCTCTCAAAAGTCTAAACAGGTCAAATGAGACCAAGACAAATCATTTCAAGACTTTTTCTACAAATAATGTGACATTTCCACTGTACAATTTAACTAAGAAACAAACAAATATGTTAGAGGGAATAATATGAAAAATAAAAAACACAACCTTAAACTAACACTTTGTTGATTGAATTTCTGCATTTAATCTTATTTGGTAGAAGTTTATCAGCATCCAACATATCTTGACTTGATTATATTTTCCATTCTTTCTTGCAAAAGTTCTCTAATTTGCCAGTGCGACAAGGTTATGAGGACATCTCTTGTCCACATAACTGTCCAGGTGAAAATTCCTGTCAGATTTAGTTCTGGATGTTGGCTAGACTGTTCCACAACATTTTCCTCACATGAAGCAATTATTTTGAATTTGATCTCTCTTCATCTTCAGCTTTCTAGTGGGGACCTAAATGTCTTAAAACTTGTTAAAAATCAGAATTGGTCATATTTTAATTCCCTAAAAAGTCTAGTTCTATCTAAAGAAGCGCAACCCCAGAGCAAGATGCTGTCACCCCTATATTTCACTATGGGAACGATGTTCGCTTTTGTGACATGCTGTGTTGTTGTTTTTTTGTGTGAAACAGACCTTTTTTATGATGAAGCAAATTTTGCTTCATCAGACCAAAACACAATCTCCCACAAGGCTTTGGCAGATTTTAAAGTTTAGAATTAGGGCTGCACAACATGAACAAACAGCTAATTGCGAAACCACTGTTGAATATTGTAATTACAATATCGATTATGATTAACCCATATTTTTCTTCTTCACAATGTGGCCTTTAGCATCTCAGCTACTTAAAAAATAAACATCATTGCGGGCACCGATGGCAGGGACAGCTGAATATATTATTGGCATGCATAATTTATATGCATGATGCTTTAAATACAATATTCTACCAAATATTGCATCCAAGCAGCCCTTTGTTATTGTGATATTGCAAAAGTGGGTATTTTGATGACAATTGTGGTTCGATATAATGTGCAGCTTTAGAGTGGATGTTTTATTAGGATAAAATGTTTATGTGTTTTAACCTTAATATTTATTTGAGAATCCAGTATGTGCTCTAGAACCCAAACAGCACCTATCAGAAATCCCTGCAGCTAAGTCAGCATTGCTAGCTGCATCTTGAAATGTTCTCTTTTTTTCTGCATATTTTCTCCAGTTATTAGAAACTGCCTTCATTGTCTCGTGAGTGTTTTTGTACTCTTCTCCTGACTGATGTCTCTGTATAATTACATAATTTTGATCCTCTGTAACCTTTCGGTAAATCAAGCAAATGAGCAAATGTCAGGAAATTCCTACCAGGACAACAGAACTTGATGGAACTCAAGAAGACTGATATTTGATGTTTGAAACAAGGTTTTAGTTTGAGGGTGTGCACATTTATGCAACCAAGGTAATTAATTTGATTTTCACCTGAACTATACCAAATAGTTGTCAAATTATATGCTGAAAAAAGATTTGAAATGATTTATCAAAATCTAGTGTTTATATTATAATAACCTGACATTTTATCAGTGGTGTGTAGTCTTTTGAGAGCCACTGTAGTCTTAATAAGTGGAACACCAGACTGGTTTCAGTCATCCATTGACCCCAATCCCAGAACACAAACATTCATCTGTTTTTAGCCCAGCTTGAAGCAAACACACCATATGCTTCTCTTTTCTTCAAATCACTTTCACCACATGCAGTTTTTGGAGACAGTCCAAGTCCAGCTCCAAAGCCAGAGGATATCCGACGTACCTCCTGGATGTTGCTCAGGATCATGGTGAAGTCTTGGGCCATTCCCGATGGCAATGGAGGAGCCTCAGAGGGAGTCAGGATGGGACAGGAAGCGTCACTCTGGGGTGAGAGTTGGGGGATTAAAACAGGAAGGAAGTGACATACAGGAGTTAAAGAAAACAATGGCTCCCTTTGCACCCCTTTGCAAACATCCACCACCCAAAAATACCTGTCCTGTTTATCTGTACAAGCAGGAAATGAGAGGGTGAAGTCTCGCTTTGAGTGAAGCAACAATGGCTTGAAAAAGAGAGACGATGAAGGATTAGAAAAACATACCCTCCGGACGCTGTGAAGCTCTGAGGAAAGCAGGAAACTGGAACATACTTCCCGATGACCTCACAACCCATATTATAAAAATCTTATTTCATGTTTAAACAGAAACTACAATTTAAATACCTCAAGCAGCTTAAAAAGCACAATCCTTTAATGCTGATCTGATGGAGATTTACTCCATTTGCTTTAAAGATGCTATCATGCTTTCATTAGTTTAGCTGTGTAAGACTCCTGAGATATAAAACTAATCATTAAACAGTCATGGCAATAAAAGGCTTAAGGACAACACCGGTAGACCTGCAGCTGAACAGACGAGCGAGAGCTGTGGTCTCCCCCCGTGTGACTCAATGAAGGAGTGTGAGTGGGATCAGAGCCGGAGGGGGAAAGTCTGCAGGGCCATGCAGACCATGGGATACGGCTCAGCAGTAAAACTCTGAAGTCAACACAAATAGTTTGATGGCTGACTTGACCTTGATGTCAGGAAAATGTCCAAAGAAAGGTGGTGATCGTTTCCAATGAGGCTCTGCTTGTTTTGGATAACTTTCCCTCTTTTGCACTCATATCTTATTACACTGTTTGATACGCCTCTTGCACTCATAGGTTTTTTATTAGTGAATATATATCTATAAAATTTATGTCTATGGGCTCCTACTCAGAAAAAGTAACATATAAAAAAAGTTGTTATTCCTCAGACATTAAGGCACAGTGAATATACTCTTTCACTCTTTCATTCGCAAATATCTGGCAGAGAGTGAAATTTTAGAGCGGGTCAGAGTAGCCTTAAAATGCCACATTATCCTCTTATGAGTCTGTAAAAGCAGAACCTCCTGAGATTTTATAGCTGGTTTCAACATTTCTGCACAATGTAGTTGAGACACTGACATTGTAACCTCACAATAATTCACCACATGAGTGCTCTTGCCTAACCAGTTTGGACTCAGATTATTTAAAAAAAACTGTTTTTCAGCTCCAGAGTCTGGAATATGTCAGATGTTTGGACTTTTAGGATACTGATATCATGAACTCCTTCGGGGATGTGTCTGGTTCATAGACTGGAGGTAGAGTTACTTACTTCAAGCAGGTTCGGCTTTGAATCATCTTTGCTTGAGAGACAGAGGTGGTTCTCTTGGTCCCAGTAACACTTCCACCTTATGCTCAGGCAACTCATGCATCTGTTGAACAAAAAGACACAAAAGTCTTCAAAACATATTGCTATTTCTTAACCTTTTCCAAATTTTGCCATGTTACAACCATAAACTTCAATTTATCTTATTGGGCTTTCTTGTAATAAACCTAGCTTAAGTAAAGCATGTAGGTCCAAAGCATAGCAGATTCTTCTATGTGTTCCCTACATGGCTTGTAGCCAAACACAAACAGGACTGCTTAAGGCTTACTTTCAACAATGGCCTTTTTTTGCCACTCTTCCATAGAGGTCAGATTTGTGGAGTACACGACATCTACATGTCCTGTTAATAGATTATCCCACCTAAAATGTGGATCTTTGCAGCTCCTCCAGATTAAGCATGGGGCTCTTGACTGTCTTTCCTTGCTCTAACCACCCAGCCTATTAAATTAGGTGGCTGACCTTGTGTTGGTTTGCCATACTCTTCCAACTTTACCCATGCCCTGATGTGTTCCATTGATTTTTATTTGGGGTTTCAGAGTAAAGGGGGCTGGCTACAAAGGCATGGCACCTGTATTATTTCCTTCCACTTTACAAGTATTCTCCACTTTGTTTTTGTCTAAAATCTTAATGTGATGCATTTCTAATAACATTGCATATCTTTGGTTACTGAGGCAGGGATGAAAATATCAGTCAATCTGATCTGTTTTCACCCCCAGATCATGTTTCTGTGATTGTTCCCATGTAAAAATGGAGAATGAAGCCTTCTCTGACTCATTTTGGAGTGCAAAACAAATGGGGAGACTGGACTGATTACAGGCATCAAAGTGAGGCCTTAATAAAAGGAAGTAATGCTTAGTCACAGTAGCAGACGCGCTCATTCCACAGCCACAGCTCAGCCGGTAGAGAGGTCAGGTTGGGCCAAATCAGCTGAGATCAAACTCTCTTGCTGCTAAATGATGATGCATGAGTACGCATGCCATCTCATGTGTTTATATTTCTGTGAAATCAGCCTTGAGTTTTACGGTGTAGACAAGGAGCTACTTCACCAAGAACATCTGCTAGATCATACTTACTGGCTCAGTTGATATATGCACAGCATTCATTAAGGTTAGAAGTGCATTTGAAATGATAAAAACAGGGTTTCTATACATTTTGACATTTTTTCTTGTCAAAATTTTATATTTCTCCAGTTTTCAGTCTATTACAGCTATTCTTTGAAGTATCAATTTAAAGGTTTGCTCTGAATGTATCAGATTTTACTGATCCAACTTTGAATAAGGAACCTGCAGATACCATAAACTGCAAGGAAGGAAGGAAGGCAAACAGATGGATGGACGGACGGACGGATAGATACATATTTTAGACAAAAAGGATACTTAGAATGGGGAATAAACTCCAGAAATATGAAAATTTTTCCAAACTCCTCCAGGCCTGGTAACAGTCTAAATGAACTTCAGTACTTTGTCTCAGGCTGAGTTGTAACTCTGTACAAAGAGAGCGTTCGCAGATAAGGACCCAACAATGTGACTTCCAGAAAAACCACCTTAATATACCAGCACTGTGGAGGTGTGTGAGGGGAGTCTGAATCATTGTGTAGCCTCTGGGTAGAGACAGATGTCCCACACTAGGAAGGATGGTGCCTCCAGTGATAGCAACACTCCGAGGGGGTCTCTAGATTAGACGGCGGTGGGTGTAAGAGGATGTGTTCTGATTAGAAGCAGACGGACCCGCCGGGCTGTTATCAGCTGCAGCCTCTCAGTGTTTGCTGACTCCTTTTCTTTCTTACTAAAACACCTAAAAACCTCACCACCCACCAACGTAGGCATACAGAATGTTTGCATACACACACACTCTCTCTGCTTGACCGAACACTGACAGCAAATACCCTGTGAAACTGCTCACCCCTGGTCATAATGACCACTCACGTAGACACTCATGCTAAATACACAGCCGGGGTAACACTCTCAGGGTCCCTCGGTGGACACAGCGGTTAAACACACACCCTCAATCACACTTCTGTCAGAGAGGAATACATTCAGGAGAAAGGATCACTTTCAGGGAGGGGAGCTCGAGTTAACCGACACAGACAAATCAGAAAAGACAGGGAAAAAGGGGAATTGAGACGTGTAAAAGCTAAAATAAAAAGTAACAGATAAAACAAGAAGAGAGTAAGTTTGAGGCAGAGAGAGAAAGAAGAGTGAGAAGTGAAGGTTTGGTGTTTGTCCTCCTGGGCTGCAGGGCGACGCTGGAATGCCGCGGTCTGCTTGTCATTAACACTTTGCCTGGTGACCACTTTAACTGTGTTAAGGGAGAGCTGTATAAACAGCACTCTCTCTCTCAGACAAACACACACATGCAAACTGATTCAGCACTATTATATCATAAAATAAACTTTACCATGTGACCTGTAAATAAATTCTGTTTTCTTCTTTTTTAACACGTTTATCCTGATTTATTACAGTTGGAACAGCTAGTAGGCTCATCCAGCCAAATGTATTGTATGAAACTTTTCTTCATTATTACACTTGTGTTAATTTGCTGGACTCACCAAACAAAAAATATAATCAACACAATGAAAAATATTGGACAAGATTTAGTCTCTGAAGGCCAATATAGTCTGAATTGCTGGCATGAGACATGAGATCCAAACTTTCCAAATAAATAACCTATGTTAGGATATAGATACTTTTTAACTGCAAATGTGTTTAATTTCAAACCCTTGCACACTCTCTGTGGCTCTACAAAAATGATTAGGGTGAGATTTTGTCAATGCTTTCCCTATTTTCTTCTAAAGTCCATATCAGTCATGCAGAGAAAACATATTTCTGAATTTTTCACAATTACTTCTTTGTATAGGTGCATCTCAGTACATTAAAATGTTATTTAATTAAATAATCAATTTCAATAATTCAATTAAAAAGTGAAACTCATGTAAATTATGTACATTTATTACAGACATAGTGATATATTGTTTATTTCTGCAAATATTTGTATGACGTCTAGCCAAAGAAAAACCCAAATTCATTTGATAAGACAAATGAAGAAAAAAAGTTTTTTTAATATAATGTCATGACGATCATGTTTTGGCCTACATATGGAGGATGAGCCACAAAAAAATGGCTGTTTACAGGGAACTCTGTCCAAGCCTATCAATAGAAAGTTAAGTGAAAGGAAAAACTACAGCAAAAAAAGAGTCAAAGTTTCATGAAAATGTAATTTTTTAGAAGGACTTGACATCTGACTGAACAGCCAAAAGTACCACAGCCTGGTTTATTGAGCATTTTTATGTGCTTGATTGGCCATCAAACTTACCAGACTTAAATCCCACTAAGAATCCAGGAAGTACTGTCGCAAAGGAAGATGAAAGACAGCAAACTAATAAAGCAAGCTGGGCTTCTTTACCACCTCAGCAGAGCCAGAGGCTTCATGCTACGATGCACTGATGCAGGACATTCAGGCAAAAAGAGCCATGAGAACGTACTGACTTGAAATACAGCAAAGAACATGTACTTTTCAGTCGGCCAGCATTTCTGTATTACAAAATACATTTTGATTGTTTTAATTTTGTTATTTTGATTTTCATAAAACTAGGTCATAATTACATGTGTAAAATTAATGTGTAATGAGGATGTAACATTTGACTGCACTGTTCAATGGTTAGGATTAATTGGAATGTATGTACCTGACTGTTGTGAAGTGCCTTGAGACAACATGTGTTGTGAATTGGCGCTATATAAATAAACTGAATTGAATTGAATAACTTTACTATGATTACTTTTCTGTGACATTCAAATTCATTGTGATGGATTAAAAACACATTCATATTTAATGATCACAAGTAATGACAGTATTTGTGCAATTCTTTGTACAAATCCTGATTTTATACTGGAGAAGTTTGTATTTGGCCAACAGACAATCATGTTGTTGGTTCACTTTATTCCTAAAAGGAAATGGACTTCATAAAAGTGCATACATTTATTCAAAGCGTGTGGCATAAAAGAACTCTGTCTTTGGTTCTAAAAGCATTAATGCCCAATATTACTTAAATAAAACATTATAGCCTCAGTTAACATAAAACAGGGGAGGATCTCTGCATTAAAACCAAAGTAAATGCATTCCTCAGTAGACAATAGGTTTTTCTTTCTCATTCTTCAAAACTTTGATTTATCTATTAGCAAAGTGATGGCTCTTTTCATACAAAACAGCTCTTTTATGTGGTTTCATTGAGTCTAAGTGTATAACAAACCCACTGTTTAAAAAAAAAACAGCATGAAGTGAATGAGATCAGATAGCGCCCAGCAGTTCTCCACCTCGCTGTGTAATGCTCTTCCTGTGTGAACGACACTTTGCTCATTATCACCTCCGACAAACCGCCGTCTAATTTCACAGTCTTGGACCCCGCCACATATTGGGTGCAGTCTTAGACGCGTACACCTGCAGCCGCTGTGTTCACACCTCAAAACTACTTTCAGAAACTGAACAAAAGAGGGGAAACCAAAGAAAAATGCTTTTTGATCTTCATGAATCTGTCAGACACACTGAACTGCACATAGAGGATCCTGTGACGTGGTCAAACATGCCTAAGGATGCCAGCTGGAATGCCTGCACATATGAGGAAAAACTCTGCTTTTGTGACTAGGACATGCAGGTCAAAGTCGTTCACAAAAAAAAAACAAGGGCGTGATCAAGCAGACATACATATCTAATTTCCTTTGGCTTAACATTTACAGAATATTAATCCCACATTTGATCTCGTGCTGAGGAAACCTTGAGCAAAGCCAAACACAAACAATAAGCCCTGGGAGAAGAAATGTTGGCTGTGTTTACCCAGCGTGGCTTAAATAGACAGCATTTGATGAGGAGGCTAGGGACATAGAAAAAGAAGAACAAACAAAGAAAAGAGGCTTTGCTTTGTCTTTATTGTCCAGCTGTGTGTGCAGATCTGAAACGTCACTGAAGGAAATGCTTGATATTTCATTTCAGGTTTTCTGTTTAGAGACTGCTAGAAGAGCAGTTTGTTGGTGTTTAGTCTCCGTTAGGAAGGATTGTTTGGGGGGATTTATTATAAGCCTTGTCGTAAAAATGTGGGAAAGTGGAGAGGATATAATCAAATCAAGTAATTCGATAAAAGCACCGGCAGGAAGTATAAATAGTCTATTACAAATAAATGTTCCACTTAATGAAAAGCACAAAGCATTTACAAATAGATTTAACAGGTTTATTTGCAAGGTGATTTGCCTATTTATTCTGATTTCAGTCCATCCTTTCAGGAGACACAGATCAGTTTGAAGCATAGTACTGTGCAAAACTTTTAAACCAACCAGTTTCCAGGGAACCAATTTTATAAGGTAGTTCCTCAGGCTCTCCCAATTTCCCCTTTCTGTCTTTCTCATTTTCTGTCTAAATCTTGTACCCAACAGCACACTCTATACAGTGCCTTGCAAAAGTAACCTTTTCACATTATAACCAGAACAATTTGTGTTTATTTTCTTCTGGTCATTTGAGTCCAGAATTAAACTTTTTGGCCTACATGCAAAAGTCTATGTGTGGTAGAAAACTAAAACTGCAGACAGATCAAAACATTCAATTAATATAGTGAAACATGGTGGTGGCAGCATCATGCTGTTGGAATACTATCCTTCAGCAGGGACAGGAAAGCTGGTCAGAGTTGATAGGAAGTTGGATGATATTAAATACAAGACAATCCTGGAAGAAAATCTGTCAGAGGCTGTTAGAGACTTTAGACTCAGGTGGAAATTCACGTTCAACCAAGACAACAGTTCTAAGAGTCAGACTGCAATGAAATGATTTAGATTAAAGAATATTCCTGTGTTAGAATGGCTCAGTCAAAGCCCACAGAGATGCCTCATCCTTCAGTTTATTGTCTAATGTAAGGCAAGTTTCCTGCAAACAGCTCTTCAGGAACTACCTAATCTTATAGTATTTCAGTATTTACTACTTTCACTGATTAAACAAAAACAAATGGGAACAAACTGTTTCTTTCTGAGAGGCCACTGGTAAACGATCCAGTTCAAAATGAGCTCTTTGCCAAGTTGTTTCTTATGAGTATATATATTTCAGTGTCAGGTGGCTTAACAAGAAACACGTAAACCGAAACCATTCGTCTAAAAAGCTAGTACAAATGTGAAAAAAGCAGCAGACGTCTAAAAGAAAATGTTAAAGGTCTGGCCTCTTTTACTGCGGTGAAAGCAAAGAATTATCAAATTACATCTCACAACTGAAATGTTTTTTGGATGAAATGCTAACTAGTGATTTAAGATGTTAAACTGAGCATCTGGTAGTCGCAGCTTTTTGTGAAAAGTGTCTCAAGTGAAGAAGTGCAAAACCCACCAGTGTCACGCATGACAGCGTGGCATCGTTATGCGCTGGTCAAGTGAAAACCCTAATTATGCTTGTAATTAAAAACTAGCAGTCAGACTTTTTCTGCTAGAATCTGGAGAAGAAAATAAAAAGATATATAAGAAAACAAGAAAGTGACAGAAAAAAGGGGTGAACTGGGGTAAATTGTGACTCAAAAGGACATTTTCCAAGTATCACCAACTGAAGATTGTGACATGAAATTACTTACGAAGTCTTTGGGTGTATTTGTCCGGTCCTCTCACAGTCGTAGATGATGAAGCTCCCAGATACCACAGACGTGCCATTCACCTTTATCGCCACAGAAACACTGAGGTGATCTGCAGAAACAAAGGATGCATGTGTCGAGCTCTGCAACATTTCGAGATGGTATCGCTCTCATATGACAAAATAGATGGCAACAGACTGAGACCTTTTTCTGCATTGTGAGAGATAAAAGCGGAAATTACATTTGTTCTATACTAAAAAAATAAATATGTTTGACAAATGGCTGGCTCACCTGTGCCAGGGGGTATTGGTTGGTAGTTTTCAGGTGGAAGTAGGGGACAGGTCTGGATCTGAGCGGGACCATAGACTGTGGCAGCGGTGGACACCCCGGGCTTGTATTCACACTCTACCTTTGAGCCAATCAGATCAGGAATGCTGCCGTTTATTAGAATGCCAACAGCCTGCAGCAAAAAACAAACAAAACAAACAGATATAGGAGCAGAAACATAAATAGCTTCTCATGTTGATCAAAATTAATTAGATTTTTAATTTGCCGTGCCCGTAAATGTGCGGTCTTGTTTAGTTTATGTGCACGCTTGTTGAGGGAGCGCGGAGGATGTTGGCGCCATTTCAAGATTATTTAGGAGATGAGGCAGAAAAAGAGAGGAACTACTGTGTGATGGAGAAACAGATGGCAAAATGCTAGATTCACATCTAAATCTGCAGAAAGTGATGAGGTATGACAGATGTATAATGAGAAACATAACACCTCTCTGACATGTCTGAAATTTAGCTAAATGAGAGGAAATGTGAGGAAAAAACAATTAGGGTGGAGATAGGGGGGACAGGATCTTCAACTGGAGGGAAACGAATCAGAGTCTCGGCAGGTAGGAGCTGAGGTGGTCAGTGGCATGTGCTGACATGTCTCAAAAATCTTCCCCATTGTTCACAAGAATTGCTCATTTCCCAGCTTGGACCCTGACTTCCTGCCTGCTGCTTCCTGTTAGCGGAGACAACCTTGAGCTGAGCTTCCTGCCGGTGACTCAGCCATTTGGTGAAGCAATTACGACCCACTATAGACCAACCTCCCCAACAAGCAAATTTTCACAATTAATGAAGCAATTAATGACCTGTCGTCTCCACCTTCCATCAAATTAGGCTCTGTAATTAGAGGTCAAATGTATTCCAAGTGGCAGAGATCAGCGATCTAATCAAGGCATTGTTATCACCCTGTAACACGATGCAAGGATGAGAAAGAATTATTGAAAACAATAGTTTGCATGTCAGACCACTGAGAGAATCTTTGAACCCAGATATATTATCCTGCCAAGAGTGATTAAGTCAGGCTGGTTCTGTTGAAGAAACCTGGCAATGCCACCAATAAGCAAACACCCACACAGATAAAGGTGAGAATAGTTAAGGTAACGTTAAAAATCTGTATTTTTGAGTTAGTAGTTTTGCATTTCTTCTTCTGAGTCATAACAGAAAATAATTTAATTAAAAGTCATCGTTGACGATGATGATGCATTTTTCAAAAGCAAAACAGAAACTGATTAAAATCTGATTAGGCTATAACTCCAATTATATTCATAACAACTGCATGACAAATTCTGCACAAAAGTCCCAGAATCAGCAAGGAACACCAAACTATACAGGAATAACCCAGAAGGTACAAGAACACAAGCATGCAATGAACAGGAAACGCTAGTGTCATTGTCATTTGCTGTCACCAACTTGGAAAAACCACAGGCCTTCTGGAAAGAACCTTTATGGTACAATGAGACAAAGAAGAAAAAAAGAATATCTGGAGAAGTCAAGGTGTACCCTTCAAACAGAAGAACACCATACCAGCAGTCAAGCATGTTGGTGGCAGTATCATGTTGTAGGGGGTTAGATTGTGCAAAGTGGGTGAAATAATGAAGAAGGAGGACTGCCTCCAAACTGTTGTTCAACTTGCACCCGAACAGCTAGATAGTTGAAATATGGACCAAACGGGGCGACTGGGCGCTTCAGCAGGACAAGGGTCCCAAACACACATCAACAGCGGTGTTGGAGTAGACAAAGCAAGCCAACATTAAGCCTTTGACATGCCTGCCACATCAAACCCTATATAAAACATATGGATTACATTGAAGAGTTGGTTTCTGATAAGAAGAGTGGTCAAACATCCACCCAAAACTATGCAAGAGGCTTATTGATGAACACAAAAACATGTGTTTGGGGTGTAGTTTATGACCATTATCAGGACTGGTTGTTTATATTTTGGCCTGTATGAATCATTTCGACCCTGCGTAGAAAAACAGTAAATTAAATCTTGAGCTTCCAGTTCTTGTTTTTTAGATTATTGAACGTTTTTTTTTTAAATAACCATTCCACCCAAAAAAAATATATATATATATATATAATCAAAAAACCCAATGGTATTAGACATTCTTGCCTATGATGAGTTTACAGTATGTGAACTTCTTACTGTTAGCTCCACGGTCCCAGCAGAGCGCTTTCAGTTATCATGCTCCTCTCCTGTGGAAGCAGCTGCCTGTGTTTGTCTATGAGACAGACACCCTGTTTGTTTTTAAGATTAGTCATAAAACTTTCCTTTCTGATAAAGCCTATATTCAGATTGACTTATATGAGTTATCTCTGTTGAGTTGTCCTCACTGCTTTTATGCATAATTCTTCTAACTATTAACTTTGTGCTCTCTAACAGGTTATCTTTCCCTTAGACCGTACCTGTAGCCCAGTGCCTCTGTGTATGTCTGTATGTCATTCAATTCCACCACTACCCACAGATGAATAATGTAGATAGCTGCTCAAACTGAGTCTAGTTCAAAAGGAGGTTCATCCACCTCAACCAAAAACTCAGTTCCAACTGAAGAGAAGTGACCCCAAGGTATGATGCTACCACCACCATTTTCTACAGGTGTGTTGTCCTTTTGTGATTCACAGACTTTTGTATTGGCAAACATACGCGGTTTATTCTGTTGCTAGGTTTTGTGATTTTCTGAAGGAAAAGGCTTCTGTCTTGAAACCCTACATCTTAGTCCAGATATATGGACAAACTAGGGCAGCTGGACGCTTTTTTGGATTAATCAAAAATCTATTACGTGCCAACTCATGGAAACTGAATGCTAAAATCTATTCAAAATGTGCTTCAATAAAGTATTAGTTTAAGGGTATGCAAACTTATGCAGGAAGGTTAATTCATTTCTTTTTTTCCCTGATAGGCGTGTTTTCCAGTTGTATGGGAGATATGTGACATTAAAGGTGGGGAAAAAGTCTGGAATGTTTTTATTTGTCATATCACAAAAACAGGGTATATTAAGCAGCCATTACAGATATAATACTGTTATTGAAATACTTACAAATCAAGCCACCTTAGATTGAAAGCTGACATATTACAAAAAACTGTGAGAACATTTAGGGAACTGCAAAATTTCAGTGCTGTGGTTTATCTCTTCAGCTCATCTATATACGCTGCTCAAAAAATAAGGGGAACACTTAAACAACACAATATAACTTAAGCTGTTACTGACACTTGCCAGAGTGTTACTAATTAAAGAAAACATATAAGAATTCTAGATAAATTATGGGCAGTCAGGTATTTGAGTCACCTTATTCTTGGTTTTTCGTTTGTGGTAAAAAGTCTTGTTGCCTGGTTCTAAGAGATTTTAGGAGGCTTTTATAGGTTGCCTTAAGCCAAACTTGTTAAAACAGTGCCCTTGGACCTCGTGCCGAGTCACTAAAACTGACCTAACCCATATACACTGCTCAAAAAAATAAAGGGAACACTTAAACAACACAATATAACTCCAAGTAAATCAAATTTCTGTGAAATCAAACTGTCCACTTAGGAAGCAACACTGATTGACAATCAATTTCACAGCTGTTGTACAAATGAAATAGACAACAGGGGGAAATATTTGGAGATTAGCAAGAAACACTCAATAAAGGAGTGGTTCTGCAGGTGGGGACCACAGACCACTTCTCAGTACCTATGCTTTCTGGCTGATGTTTTGGTCACTTTTGAATGTTGGTGGTGCTTTCACACTCGTGGTAGCATGAGACGGACTCTACAACCCACACAAGTGGCTCAGGTAGTGCAGCTCATCCAGGATGGCACAGCAATGCCGCTGTGGCAAGAAGGTTTGCTGTGTCTGTCAGCGTAGTGTCCAGAGCCTGGAGGTGCTACCAGGAGACAGGCCAGTACACCAGGAGACGTGGAGGAGGCCGTAGGAGGGCAACAACCCAGCAGCAGGACCGCTACCTCCACTTTTATGCAAGGAGGAACAGGAGGAGCACTGCCAGAGCCCTGCAAAATGACCTCCAGCAGGCCACAAATGTGCATGTGTCTGCACAAACGGTTAGAAACCGACTCCATGAGGATGGTATGAGGGCCTGATGTCCACAAATGGGGGTTGTGCTCACAGCCCAACACCGTGCAGGACGCTTGGCATTTGCCAGAGAACACCAGGATTGGCAAATTCGCTACTGGTGCCCTGTGCTCTTCACAGATGAAAGCAGGTTCACACTGAGCACATGTGACAGACGTGACCGAGTCTGGAGACACCGTGGAGAGTGATCTGCTGCCTGCGACATCCTTCAGCATGACCAGTTTGGCAGTGGGTCAGTAATGGTGTGGGGTGGCATTTCTTTGGAGGGCCGCACCACCCTCCATGTGCTCGCCAGAGGTAGCCTGACTGCCATTAGGTGCCGAGATGAGATCCTCAGACCCCTTGTGAGACCATATGCTGGTGTGGTTGGCCCTGGGTTCCTCCTATTGGAGTGTGTCAGCAGTTCCTGCAAGATGAAGACATTGAAGCTATGGACTGGCCCGCCCGTTCCCCAGACCTGAATCTGATTGAGCACATCTGGGACATCATGTCTCGCTCCATCCACCAACGTCACGTTGCACCACAGACTGTCCAGGAGTTGGCGGATGCTTTAGTCCAGGTCTGGGAGGAGATCCCTCAGGAGACCATCCGCCGTCTCATCAGGAGCATGCCCAGGTGTTGTAGGGAGGTCATACAGGCACGTGGAGGCCACACACAATACTGAGCCTCATTTTGACTTGTTTTAAGGACATTACATCAAAGTTGGATCAGCCTGTAGTGTGTTTTTCCACTTTAATTTTGTGTGTGACTCCAAATCCAGGCCTCTATTGGTTAATAGATTTGATTTCCATTGATGATTTTTGTGTTATTTTGTTTTCAGCACATTCAACTTTGTACAGAACAAAGTATTCAATGAGAATATTTCATTCATTCAGATCTAGGATGTGTTATTTGAGTGTTCCCTTTATTTTTTTGAGCAGAGTAGTTGTGCGGGCCATACTCATTCCATTGTAGCATCAGTTAAATGTTTATATTTGCAAGAAACTAAAAGCAAAGTTTCAGCTTTATTCACTGACCGCATTCAAAGACCTGAGTGGGTAAAGCAGACCTTTTCATTTACACTTGTCTTCAGCATGTTTGTTTAGAAGCTATGTGTCACTTATTTCAGCACAAAGAGCTCACATGTGATTCAGTTTGTCGAAATGCATTTAGATTGAGGTGCTATTAGACTGGTGACAGTGAACAAAGGCCGCACTGTTGTAAATCAGAAAGCTAAACAAGCAGATGAATGTCGGCTTTACTGAAAAGGAGGAGGTGGTATTAAAAGGGGGGGCTGCTGCATCAAACAGCATTGGCCAGATTTTATCAGCTGAGTTATAATAATAGGCTGGATAACAACAGAGAGGCAGTGTCAGATTATAAATGTGTGTGGGAAAAATCTGCTTTCATACAGTGACCCCATTACTGCCATGCCTTTATAAAGATCAGCAGCCATGACTGTTTAGCTTATGGCAAGGTGATGGCAACCGCAGGGTGATAAGAGATAAAAGTACCTCGATTTTTGCAGAGATGCTGATCTCTGGGGGGGTCAGGGTAATGGAGGGACACTGCTGGGGGCCGTCTCCCATGGTGATCCAGGAGCGTGGCAGCAACCCTCGGGCACACTCGTTTTGGATGGTGCATCTAGATAGAAAGTGACAAAATATGATTTGCATACATATTATCTTATCACATCATGTCTTACTGTGCCTTGCAAAGGTTTTCACACCCACTGAACTTTATCACATTTTGTCACGTTGCAACTGCAAACTTCAATGCTATTTTAATAGAAATCATTTTCTGATATAGTCCAACACATTCTACAACACATTTATAAAGTTTTAGGAAAACGATGCAAGGTTTTCAAGATGTTTTGAAAACAGTTTTGCATTTGTATTCATCCACACTAAGTAAATTTTTTAGAGCCATCTGTAGTTTTTTGAGAGGTATGTCTCTACTAGATTGGCACATCTGGAGACTGAAATGTGTATTCATTTCTCTTTGCAAGATAGCTCAACCTCAGTTACATTCAGCATCTGTGAACAGTGATTTTCAAACCCTCCCACAGATTCTCAATTTGATTTAGGTCTAACTTTTACTGGACATTTATAACACATTCTAGCAAACCCTGAATATGCACTGATTTAATTATTGCTCTGGTTGTATGATTAGAGTTGCAATCTTGCAGCCTCTAACAGGTTTTCTTCCAGAATTTAGCTCCATTCGTCCTCCCCTGATCTCCAACCAGCTCACCTGTCCCCACAGCATAATGCAGCCATCACCATTTGTTACTGTGTGGATGGTCTGGTCAGGATAACATGCAGTAATAGTTTTCCAGAACACACAATGATTTGAATGTTGGCCAAAAAGGTAAATTTTGGTCTCATCTGACCAAAGCGCATGCTTACTGTGTCCCCATGATTGCTTGCAGATGGATTCAACAATGAATTTCTTTATGACACTAGTTATGACTAATAGTTGTCCTGTCGACAAATTCTCCCACATGAGGTGTAGATCTTCGCAGCTCCTCCAGAGTTACCATGGTCCTCTTAAATGCTTCAGTCAGTTTACACGAGGGCCACATGTCAGTGGGACAATGAACTGAACGGTGCTCAATGACAGAGGTCACCAGCCCTAGTCCTCAGGCCCCATTGCCCTGCATAGTTTATGGGTTTCCTTGCTGCCACACATCTGACTTCAATGAATGGGTGATTAACAGGCTTCTGTAGCATTTGATATTATGGTGACGAGATAACACCATGATTTGAATCAGTTGTGCTGGTGCAAAAACACATCTAAAACATGCAGGACAGTGAGCCCTGAGGACCAGAGTTAGAGACAACCTTCTCCCTGGCCTGTCAGCTGTGTTCATTGGTCTTCATGATGATGTTTGTTCACTAATGTTCTCTAACCACTGAGGCCAGAAACAAAACAGCAGGTTTAACAGAGATTAAATTACACACAAGTAGACTCTGGTTAGTAACTTTTCACTTAACAATTCAGTTATTTTGTGTTGGTCTATCAGGTCAAATTCAAAGAAAATAACTAAAGTTTCTGATTTTAACATGAGAAAATATGAAAAATGTTTGAGGGGTTTGCAAAGTGCTGTGTTTTGCTGATCACATTAGATAAGCTTTAAACAGCAGTTTGCTTTGAAAACCCACACAGTCCCATTTGGCGTTATGATCACATATAATAATGACTTCTCATCGCTACATCTTGTAATTGAGAGCTGTGCATATGTGAACGCAGAGCTTCAAGGTCAACATTTCATCCTTTGCAAACTTTTCAGATTCCATTTCATTCCAAAACTTGTCAAAGTCTCACCATTGGGTTTCACGGTCTGCTTCCCACAGATTTATGAGGTGCTCTGGTCTCCTAATGTCACATTCAGACCTCGGCTGTCAGTTTGCCTGGCTCGGCACAGGAGACCACTTGACTCTAGGTCACACGCATTGCTATGGTAACCCGAGCGGCAGGCGCCGAGATCAGGGACCAGTTGCAGATATCAGAATAACAAAAACTACTAGACTGAGACTTAATCTGCATGAAACAACAGTGCATCCATGAATCTGTGTGTTTGTTTCAAGGACATAAATAAAGTGGATATTGTGCAAATATGTGAATATAATGAATTCCTGGTACAGGGAAGGTTGCAAAGGGACATTCAACAAGCAAAGTGGCCTTAGTGACTTGTGTTTCACTAATGAACTTCAACGTTGGCACTGAGCTCAGTTCATCTGCAGCTCTGACTGAAAGGACAAAGTGACCTCAGAGAAAGGAGGAACCAAAAGAGGGCCCCATTTAGTGTCCTCGTTACATGCCACACAATGAGTTTGAAACATCCCACTTTCCTTTCACACTTTACTGGTTGATTTAAAGAAAAGTGTGTGGCCATCTGCCTGTAAGTGTGAGGACTTGTGTTTGGGGAAAGTAGACGTCCAAAATCTCAATCCCACTGGCACTTAGGGACCTGGAGGGTCTGTGAGGTCAGCTACTGAGCTAAAAATAAAAATGATGGCTCTGAAAGCAATGTGAAAAAAAAGAAAAGACACCCAGACACAAACAAACTTATAAACTCTGAACACATTCTCAACGGTCCTACTAAAGTGGATTTAAATGCGCACAAGATGAAAATTATTGCTTGCTTTGGAATTTAGTAAAGCTGTTAAGAAGATGACTAAATTTAGAATGGCATAAACACCACTGATAGGGCAAAATATTTTGATAGCTGCAAAACAGATTGGCACGATCTTGGACTATTGCAATAAATCAAATATAATATGTTAATGTTGACACTTTTACAACAACTTTTTTCTAACCATATTTATGCGAGCTGTACCAAAGTACAACCTTCATGCTTATTAAATGCAGGGAGGAACATTGTCAGGAATACTTGCAGTTACAATATTATTTTAGAATATCACAATGATGACATTGGTTGCAGTTAACCCACATTTACCTTATTCATCTATCATTTACCCTCATCATGATGTTTCCACCACATACCATGAGTTTAAGCATATTTGTTTCAAAATCCTGAATAAGGAGTGGGCATCAAGGGCTTAAGAGTCCATCCAGCAAATATACAAAATTTACAAAAATATTACTGGCATTTAGTATAGGAATGCATGAAATATTATTGCCCAACAAATATTGTATTCAGACAGTCCTTTAAAATTAGTATATTTTGCACACTGATATTGAAATGATGACACAAAAATTTATATAATATATAGCTCAAAAGAAAAGCATTATGTCTTTCTCTTATCTTGAGGCACATTCTTGCTCGGGAAAGATTGCTACAAGGCCAACAACTCAATGAAATCAGCAACCCACTCTCGTTATATGCTGGCTCAGGATGAGGTGATGCCACCAAGGCACACATCCTGGCTAGACAGTCTTAAATGCATATATTGTTTTTTATGAATATGAATTAAAAAGTGGAGAAGAAAGGCTTTTTGTCCTTTACATTGCACAACATTTGAATGCTTCACCCTCACCACACTATTTATTGTATGAAAAAAAGACTCAACAAATTAAAAGTTTATTTGTGTCACCACAAGATTACCAATGGCCCCCGTCAGACCACCCCTTTGAAAACATCCGAGCAGCACCCCTGTCAAAACGAGGGATTGATGCAAAGTCAATGGCTCGATGCAATTGGGAGGACTTGCTTTGATAACTGTTTACCAACTGGTATTTTGTAACCAAATGAATCTGACTGTATTTCACCTGTATCTGTGGCTGTATTCTTATGTACTTCAACTGAATTAGACTGCATGGAGTTTGATTTGAATCTGCATGATTAGATTATATCAGAATTAACTGGGCTGATTTGAACTGAATTTGGGGCAAGGCTGGTTTCTATACTTATCGCCTGGTTTATAAGGTACATCTTTTCACTTTCTTGGTACCATAAAACAGGCAATCACATATCAGTAACACAATGAATTTAGGCAGCTAGACGTGGTGAAGGCGACCTGCTGTAGTTCTAACCAAGCACCAGAAAGAGGATGAAAGTGGATTTAATTAACTTGAAAGTGGTATGTTTTTTAGTGTCAACCGGACTGATCTGAGTATTTCTAAAAATGCTCATCTACTGAGATTTTCATGCAAACCTTATCTGGTGTTTATAGAGAATGGCCCAAAAAAAGCTAAAATATCCAGTGAGCGACAGTTGGCTCGGTAATGTCAGAGTTCGGAGGAGAATGGGCAGACCGATTCAAGATAATAGAAAGGCAGCAGTAGCTCCAATAACTACTTGTAAACACCAAGGTATGCTGAATACCATCTATGAACACACATTTCAAACCTTAAAGTAGATGGGCTACAGAAGTAGAAGACCACACTGATTTAGTGTAAGTAACAAGAAAATATGCTTCCAAATTTATTTTTATTAAGAAATGGTTTATCTCAGTTGCAGTCTACGAGATCATTCTCTGTAAAAAATGCTTTTTATCACCTGTATCTTTAATGTCTCCTTCCTGAAAAATACCCCTTCGGACTGGTCAGCCAGTTGGCCAGAAGAGCGTACCCTTGCTGACTTGTCCCCTGTAGCAATCCTACAAATGTGCTATATTATGTTGTACATATGTAAGTATGGAAAATATCTGTGAAAGAACAGTTATTTTCCTCCATCCACTCTGAAAAGGATTTAAATCGCAGAGCCTTTCAGGGGTTGGGTACATTCAGTTCAAGGCAATCATAGAGGCAGACCAGTATCCTTGCTCGTACTCACACCAACTGCTGATTTAGAATCAGCAATAAACTCGATGTGCAAGTGTATGGATTTGAAAAGAAGCCATAAACAACCCACAAAGGCTGAGGCAGAACATGCAAACTCCACTCAGAAAGTCCCCAGGCCAATCGTCAGTTTGTTCACTGTGACAGCGTTAACCACTCTGACAGCGTTCTTTCCTTTCAGTCCGGAATAATATGTTTAGTTTATGCAGTAAAGTGTAGATTTTGTCTTTTAAGTGCTGAATACCTCCTAATTGAAGGAAACTGAAGCAAGCATCCAGGAAATGTTATTTTACATCTCAAAAAGAAAAGAGCATAAACAAACACCAAGGAAAATAAACAACAAACACTCTTATTTCATTATTTTGAATACGTATAAAATGTATTTACATCCGCTAATTCAAATAGCAATTTGCTCAAACGCCTAACTGTGGAGAAATTAATTCAAACCACTTCATTTTCCTCTAAAACACTAATACACACAGCAGTGAATGTGCAGTTCTGACATGCAAACTCTGCCTGATTAAAAAGCTGCTCAAAATAGCAACAAGGATCATCTGCCCATCTTATCTAACCGGCTTCCTTGTCTCTAGTGAAGAAAAGCATTCCCACGGCATGATACTACCTCTATCACGTTTCACAGTGGGGATCGTGTGTTCAGGGGAATATGTAGTGTTACTTTTCCACCACAGATAGCATTCCCACAGCATGATGCTACCGCCATGTTTGTTTTTACAATGGGAATGCTGTGTCAAGCGTGATGTTCAGTGAAAGTTTTCTCTCGTTCATCTGGGTAATTTCTAGTCTTAGTTTTCTGCCAGACACTGCACTGTGAAGAAATTAATTCAAGGTACTTTACTTTCCTCTGAAAAACCAATGCACACAGAGAAAATACAGTTCTGACATGCAAACACTACTCCTCTCCCTCTCAACACTCTTCCAGACTTTTAAAGCTTTTAAAAAAAGACTCCCTTAAAATAAACAGTCAACATTTTCAGCTAAAATATGACCTGTGAAAACTCATCACCCCCCAGAGTGTCTGAAGAGGTGGGAAGCCAGCAAGGTTGTTAAACAGCAACAGAACATATGAGCTTCTGAAGTGCTCACGCAGACACACACACACTGACAAATAAGAACATGCAGATAAGCATGATAATTTGTGAATAGCAAAGATGGCATGTCATGCATAATTTGATTCAAATAAAGATATTTAAGTGCTTTCTCATGACATGTGGCAGATTAAACCAGCGCCAGCATGAAAGCAGTGATCAAGGATTGGGTTTTATCTCTGCCAGAGAAACTAGCTCTCTCTTTCTGACAACAATGTCGCCTCACACTTGTGAACAGACATGTTTTCGTGCTCCCTCCACCTGCAGACGTACCAAGAGACGTCAGAGTCGTGCATATAATCAAACTGGCCCCCAAAGGGACAGTGGTGGCTTCACAGATTGTGAGAACTAGTAGTTCCTTTTTTCTCTTCTGCTCACAGTGTCTGCAGTTGTATCAGACAGTGAGGTGATAAAGGAGATCATCCACCCCCACACTTCATCCCCCAGGCCTTGAAACCACAGAGCCAGCCCAGCGGCCGGCAAGCCAGGCCGAACAGTGCATCAAACACACAAACACTCATGACATCAGCTCCCTGGCCTCTGAGAGCCAGTAAGAGACGCACACTCATGCTGACACTTGCACGCAGGCTTACACACTTTGACATTTCCTTGTAAAAAGAACCAGTGTGCTCGTTTCCTCCTACTACCATCATCACAATCATCGCTCCTTTGTAGCGGGATAGGAAAGGGGACAGGGGCACGGGGGGAGGAGAAGACAAGAACTAGGGAGACAGGATGGCAGGCAGAGAGATGGATGGCTAAAATTCTCAAAGCTACTGGAGATTCGAAGGGCAAAATATTAAAAAAAAAATAGAAAGCAGAGGACAGGGAGAACAGGGAGAGTTGCAAGAGTAAGAAAATGCAATGAAGCGAGAAACAGAGCAGAATAAAGAGACAACAGATAGATAAATAAGCAAAGGAGACATGGAGAAAACAATGAGTAGTGATGGGTCTTGGTTGAATGGAGTCTTGGGCAAGTGTCTACTTCCACACACCCCCAACCTCCCTCACCTTTTCTTTGTGATTTTAATAATCTAAAACTATGTTGTAAATCAACTCTGGTTAGTGTAATCTGGTCCTGGTTGGATCAGTCTAAGTATTTTAGATACTGAACTAGAAATTATTATTGCATTCCAGATTCCTTAACAAACAAACACAGTTTCCATGTGTGGAGTTTTTAAAAATAAACTGCAGGTCTGAAGATAAGAAAAAAGAAGCTTATTTTTTGGAACATAATGTCCTGATACTTCTTTAAAGTCTGTGTTTTGCTATTAATATTCAACCGATCTGAATAGTGCAAATATCTTGGAAACTAGGGTGAAAAATTGTTCTACTGCGTCTCTTTGTATTTATTTGTTCAATATTTAAAGACCTAGTTAGACAACTTCAATGCTCTACCAGGGCCCAAAAGTGATCAGGTCATTATCAGCCAAATTATTCAGCAAACCCCCAGTCGGTTGTAGCAGATGGCCGCTCACACTGAGCCTGGTTCTGCTGGAGGTTTCTTCCTGTTAAAAGGGAGTTTTTCCTCTCCACTGTCGCTACATGCATGCTCAGTATGAGGGATTGCTGCAAAGTCAACGCCAGTGACTGTCCACTGTCTCATGCTCATCCAGGAGTGAATGCTACAAATCTCTGACTCGATGCAATCTGCTGGATTTCCTTAGATAGAAAAACTTTTCATTCAATTTGAATAAATAATTGAATCTGACTGTCTGTTCAATGGTTAGGATTAATTGGAATGTATGTACCTGACTTTTGTGAAGTGCCTTGAGACGACGTGTTGTGAATTGACGCTATATAAATAAACTAAATTTAATTGAATTGAATTAGTTCACAGCGTCAGTTTCAGGTTCAGTTTCAAGCATCTGGGATTCCAAGATGAGATAATCTTCATCAGTGCAGACTGATGAAGTGCAGAGTGTTTCACAGGGTTGCATAGGAAAAATTAACTGCATTATTGGGTCATTGCTGCAATGCTTGAGTAATAACTGTGTAATATCTGTAGCAGTGGGGCAGAAGTGTGGAATAGAGTCTGAAAGCTGCAGTGGTATCAAGTGTTATTTACCTAAGACAGGGTATCTTGCAATCCCACTGAAATGCAAGCTAGATACGCAATGGTCAGAGTATTACAAAACACCAAAGCAGACCTTCAGTTCAGCTCCAAATTGGAAACTTGAAATCAGAATCCATTGTCATCATTATTGTCCCCTAACAGTGTCTGGCCATATTTTCTTGCATAATACACGGGGGCACCCAGTTCTTATAGACTAAACACAGAGTTCCTGCCCTTTTATCATGTCAAAATCCCATGGTTTTCCAGACTTCATTTCTAGATGGATGGATTGAAGCAATGTTTAGACAGTGGGATAGGAAATAAAGTCTGGGATTACAAATATTTCTCCAAACTTTTATTTTCTTTTTTCATACTTAAATCTAATTTCGGACTTTTCTAGACCTGTGAACATGCAAAACACAATACAAAACTTGTTTGGGGGCACAACTGGGGGCACACTGACTTTTTTCATGCCACCTCAAAAGGCTGGGCCACCACTGACAGTAAACAGGCTGACCACATACATACAGACAGACACTTTCCATTTCCACCCTTCAGCTTTGAACGCCCTCTGGCAATACCAGAACCTCCAGAGCTGCAGCACAGCTGCTGTCACAAAATTCACTATCTGGACTGATCTGCTTTAATCACCGGCAACTAACCAACACACACACAGACCCAAACAAACACAACTCGACGGCATTCATTTTCTGACATGGGGCCAGAAGGCCCATCCTGACAAAACCACATTAATCACTGTGTACTTTCAACAGCTCACAGCTCCACTTCAGCCAAGTAACTCCTCGCCGGGCGCTCCCTGCCTGTCACTCCTACCCTCAGAGCCAGGGGAGCGCTCCAAACAATGATGTTACTCCCAAGTCTAAGGCTCAATGGAAAGCAAATCAATAGTGATCCAAGGACAGTTTTCCAAATCAAAACCACACACTGTTAGTGCCAAGACTCAATCAGCAAGGTGACACTTTGAAACTGAGGGTGACAAATCCCAAAACCAGAAAAAGAGCCTCAGCAGTTTTTACTGTGCCTCAAGTATCAAAGCAGAAAGCAGAAGTGATTCCATTGAGTTATCATTATTCCCTTTTATTGCTTCAAAGTCACATTATAAAAACAGCAGCAGTTGAACCTGCATGAATGTTTAAATAAAAGACTGCAAGAGAATCTTTCTACATTCAACCTCTATGTTTTCGTATTATATCAACAACCACGTCGCATGAGTCTGACACCAAAGCATAGCAGTTTTACAAGAAGAAAAAAGGACACCGAGATGAACAGATTACAAGTAAAGGAAGACCTTTGAAGACACAAAAGATTCTCGTTCTCACCTGTTCTCCAAAGTGCACCAGCCACAGTAGGCGTCTCCAGCCCCCAAACAGTCAGTGCAGCTCTTCCACTGGTCACATTCTGCCACTTTAACTCTAAGCATCTGTACACAGTAGCAACAAAACACAACAATTTTAACTAACTGAACATGATTAGGGCAAGAGATTTTCTTTTTAAGAGACATGCTGGTTTGGTAAGAGACCTGCTGATGATTTAAATAACAGCAATTTACTCCTAGACATCTCTGACCATCATTTAATATATCACTGTACAAATATAACATCTTCTGGCTCCAGCTTGTCAGAAGTTGGGATTTGCTTCTTTTTCTCTGTTGCTTAATCTTTGTAATTAGGTCATCTGTGGGATTTGGACTGCTAGGCGGACGTAACAAGCAATTTAATGATGTCGTCTGGCCTCTGGAAAAATAGTTGCTTCTGGCATCCCCCCATGGATTAGACAATAAATTAACATGAAAATAGCATGCGCTGGTCAGCAGTACAGTAAGTTGCAGCCTCAGTTATTTTGGGTAAAAAGCTTGAGAGCATTATTTTGTTAATATAATGTAAATATTTTCATTCAGTGGCTGGCAAAGGTATTTACCCATTTTGTTACATTGCAACCTGTAATTAAAATGTTTTCTTTATTTTATGCGATGTATCTGCATAAAATTGACTAAATTAATCAAGCGAAATGAAAAAAACACCGTGAAGATCAAGGAGCTCTCCTAACAAGTCAGGTACAAAGTTGTTGAGAAGTGCAAGTCAGGGTTGGGTTATAACAAATATCAGAATCTTTGATGTTCACCCGGAAAACCATCAAATCCATAATGTTCAAATGGGAAGCACATGGTACCATAACAAACCTGCTAAGAGGACTGCCCATAAAAACACGCAGACCAGGCAAGAGGGCATTAATCAAAGAGGCACAAGGAGCAAAGTTAACCCTGAAGAAGTTGCAGAGCTCCACAGCAGAGACTGGAGTATCTGTCCATAGCACCACAATAACTCTATAGAGCTAGGTTTTATGGAAAAGTGCCCAGAAAAAACTCATTACTTCATGTTCAAAATATGATGGCAAGTTCTGAGTTTCCAAAAAGGCATGTGTGCAATTGTATGGAGAAAATGGTTCTGGTCAGATGAGACCATAATTTAACTTTTTGGCAACCAGGAAAAACAGTTTCTTGCACAAACCCAACACATCCCATCACTCCGAAAACACCATCCCCACAGTGAAACATGGTGGCAAACTGGTCTGAGTCAAGGGAAAATGGATGGTGCTCAATACAGGGATATTCTTAAGCAAAACCAGCCTGTGACTTGAGACTGTGATGGAGGTTCACTTGCCAGCAGGACAACAAAGCATGCTGCTAAAGCAACATTCGAGTGGTTTTAAGGGGAACATTCGAATGTATTGGAATGGCCTAGTCAAAGTCCAGCCCTCAATCCAATTGGGAATCTGTGGTTGGACTTCAAGATCAATGTTTACAAGCAAAAACCATCCATCATGAAGGAGCTGGAGCAGTTTTGCTTTGACGAATGGACAAATATCCCAGTGGCAAGATGTGGCAAAGTCAAAGAGATTTATCCAAAGCGAAGTGCAGCTTTAATTGCAGCAAAAGGTCACTCTACAAAGTACTGACTTTAGGAGGGTTGAACATTTATGCAACCAGACGTTTTCTGATATTTTGTCCTAATAGTTGTTTGCTTTACAATAAAAAAATCTTCAAAGTTGTTGGCATGTTCTGTGAACAAAATGGGGCAAACTCTCAAACAATCAATTTTATATTCCAGGATTTGAGGCAACAAAACATGAAAAATGCCAAGGGAGTGAATACTGTTGCAAGGTGCTGCACCAGATCATGCTTCTTCCAGTTGCTTCTACAGCGCCATATATGTGCATGGCAGCTTACAAAAACAATCTAGTTTGTCATATTTTTTTAACTTTGAGGTCTGTTTAATTTTGAGTGAAATTTTAGAGATTTTAATCTGATAGTAAGAAGTTATGGATAGTGCTGTATGCTGCTAACAAGATACTTTGCTCAACTTGCCTCTGAAACCAACTTCAGCTCATCAGTGTGCATATTAAAATGTGTCATTGACAGGAAACAAAGTGATTTAATCTCTGTGCAGCGAACAGTCAGGTACACTTGTGCTATGTGAGATACATGCTGAAAGTGCAACCACATACAGACACAAGTGCAGCAGTTATGAAACCATCTGGTACCGTTGAAGTCTTATGGAACTCAGAGCGCCATTACACATCTAACAATGTTCTGCTAAATGGAAGCAATGAGCCTCTGCTGGATGTTAGCAGAGGTGTTCTAAATGTGGTTCTTGTGGTTCTTCGTCAGGCTGACATCGGTGCAGATTAGCAGGAAACATCTACCAGCTGAAGCAGTAGTAGTTGTTTGCTTACATGGTGAGAGGTCATGACATAAAGAAAGTTTCTGTTGTTGGGGTCAAAGGTCATGACGTGGTGGACTGCTTCGCCGGCTGGCAGCTTCATGGTCCTGTGGCCGGCCAAGGTCATGTTTGGCAAGAGGGTCAGCTGCGAACAATACAGAGAGAGGTTAGAAATCAGAGTAAAAAGAGATCAAACAACCAAAGAACCTCAGCTCTGCACCACTGGCTTTATTTTCATACCACATATTTTAGCAGACAAGATGAACTACTTAATATGGGACACATTTGCTTTCTGCTGATTGAACTAATCTCGGTTTCAGTGATTTATGCCAGAAAGGTTCACCTAATGATGAAAGGCTGCTTAAACCTACAATGTTTGCAAGGTTTCATCAGCCTGCTCTTCAGCTTGTTTCTTCTGTGTCGGAAAAGGTCTCATTGGAGGCTCCAAGAGTTGCTTATTGAAATAATAATGTAACCATTTGTGGAGAACAATACAGTATTTGGCAAAAATCTTTAGACCACTTCCAATGTCTTTTAAATTTTTTTTCAAAGAGTCATCATCAATTTTCCATCAGTGGTTCCCCAGAATCCAAACAAAACTTTATAAGTTTTGTTTGGATTCTGGCTGTTTTTTTTACTAATTTCACTCAAAAAGAAGTAAAGTTGACAAATGGAGGAAAAAAGGAATAGTGTGAAGCCTAAAAACTATCTAAAGAAGATGTTCAGTATCTGAAAGTCAAATAAAAACTCCAGCAAGGAATTGACTCCAAACATGTAGATCAACCTTCACTTAATCATCCACTGTTTGCAGGCTTTGAGATCATACTCAGCTTCTTTAGATAGAAAACCTTTAACCAGTTGGCATTAAGTAAGCAACTGAATTTGACTGTACTGAATTATAACTGGATTGAAATGGACTACATAGAAAAAGGTCTGAATCTGACTGGTTGTATTGGAGTAGAATGAACTGGATTCCACACAGCTGCAAATGAATTGGACTTGTTTGTCTTGTTAGGGGTTTAGGTTTTCCTGTTAGTTTGTGCAATATGAAGAAACGAACCAACTGAACTTAACTGGACTTAATTAAACTAAACTAGACTAAATGGAACTGAACTGAACTAATTTACATGGAACATCTGATCTGAACTGAATTGAACTGAATTGAAATATAAAATGAATAGAATTGAACTGGATTGAACTGCACTGAACTGAACTGAAATTACTTGTATTGTGCTGAACTGATCTGAAATAAATTGAAGGGAATTGAATTAAAATCAAATGACCTGAACTGAACTAATTAACTTAATTAGTTCAGTTTGAGTTGAATTGAACCGAATCTAACTGACATGAACTGAACTGAATTGCATCTTGAATTATCTTTGTAAGAGGCAGCTGCAATTATTAATTAGTTTTTTTCTTAATTTTCTGTGAAGACACAACACAGATTTTCTCTCTTAATTTAGGAGATTTTATATGCCTGAGTGATTTATAAAGTCATATTTAAGTTCTTTAACAAGTTAGAAAATGTGCATAAAAATAGTCAGCTGCTAAGCTGAAAATGAGTAAAAACAGCTAAAGTACAAAAAGGACAACTTTGAAAGATCCATCAGAAAGTCTAGAAAACTATTGCTTGAGACCACTTTAAAAGATTGCAAAATGATCTGGTTCCTGAAGAGCAACTTATGAAGAATATGGGAATGTGTCGTGAGGCGACATCTTTGGACTTTGTTGTGGTTTTATGTTTTGACTTTAGTTTGTTTTTGTAGTCATACTTGTTTGTTTATTTCCTGCCTCCTAGTGTTTGTTGTTTTCTCTACCTTCATTCCTAGTTCCTTTAGTGATTTCTTTTCTATTACTTGTTATGGTTTTCTTATGATTATGACTATTATTATGTTTGTTGTTTTTCTAGTTCCCTTGTCTTCCTTGTAGTTTCTAGTTTAGTTTCCCATTTAGTATATCTGTGTTTATTTATGTTTAGGTATTTGTTCACCTGCGCTCTTTGTATACTAGTTTATTTTCTCTGTTCCTCCTCGTCCTGGTTCTCTTTCTGTGGTTTAGGTTTGTTTATTTACAGTCAGGGTTTCTTTATGGGTTCTTTGTTAATTATTAGGTTTTGGTGTTTCTTCTATTTCCTTTAGTTTCTCAGTTTGCTTTAGTTAATGATTATTCTAGGTTCTTATGTTTCTTTTGGTTTGTTATCTTCGTCCATAGTTTTGCTTTGATCTGTTTTCTCTGAGTTTTGTTATTTAGTTTTGTTTTTGTAGTCAGGTTCCTTTGGTTATGTTACTGTCTAGCTTCCCTTATGTTTTCCCCTCTGGATTTATGTTTAGGTTTAGCTCGCGTGTTTCGTTTTGTTTCTAGCCTTGTCACCTTAGCAACTATTCACATTCCCTCAGTTCTCTATAGCCTGGTCGACACCTGAATTTCATCTCCACTGATTTCCTGCCTCTCATTCTCATTGGTCCATACTCCACTTCCCTCTGTTCATAAGCTCTCTGTTCTTGTTTGTTCCTCGCTGGTTCCTTCCATTCGAATCCCCGTTCATATCTCCATTCACCTACCTTCGTCTATGTACTTTGCCTACTATGTCCCTGCAGTATCAACTTTGTAAGTTTTTGGATTTCTTGTATCTGCAGTGATTTTGCTACGTTCTTGCTACGTTTGGAAAGCCTTTTGAACTTATTTTTGAATAAAAGAAGAAGACTCCTTTAAACATGCAGCTGCCGAGCTCTTGTCTGTGCTTTGGTCACTCTAAACCTCAGAATGCGACAGAATGACAAAGAATGACATAAGCTTCTTTATGTGTGCTGGTCATTTATCTCCACCATTTCATAGTTGTGCAGTTTTAATTGGTTTTACATGGCTTTCAAGGTTCAAAAAGGTGCTTATAGAGCTGATTGGCCTAAACATGGATCAGAATGACAATCAGGAGTAACAGGGTGTGATATAAAGTCTTTAAAAAGTAAGATTTGGGCATTTGATGATTATTTATCTGCAGAATTTACCAACATGCCAAACTAACAAGAAATATTAACTCACTTGCAATGGCTATGAAATGGTTATGAAATGGGTTTGTTCATCGGTGCAAAACTACACGAGGTTAGGATGAAATGGCATTGTTTGGGTATGAATAGGTGGAGGAACAAATTGACAGAGAACCCTCCTAACTAATCCAACTACACAGATTCAGCAAATTTTGAAACTTCAAATCAACCAGCTGAAAACTTTCATTTCTGACAGTATCTGCAAGTCTTTGGAGAATCCAATGAAATTATTATATTTCTTTTTTTAACTTCCTAAATATGTTTTTGTTGTTTCACCCTTTCAAAAGCTTTTTAGGAGCTTCTTTGTTCAAGCACTGTGCCTAATCTTGTTCTTCCAAGCTGTGATTTATCTACAGAGTGGCCTTCCTACATCCAAAGGTAATAAAATGGTGAAATATCGTCACGTTCGCACAAACTTATGCACACACAGGCACACTCACACATAAAGAGCTCTGTAGGAAAAACAAACAGCGCTGAGTGAGACTTCCTGTCACGCTAACAGAGAAAGCCTTTTTTTCTGTCATTTGCTGGGAGACATCCTGTCATTCTGAGGAACTGGCACACTGACTGAGATTTTATTGACAAGCATGGGCACTGTCTCTTCTCCATCTGCTGAACATACACAATGCCTTGGAATATCATTTAGATTTTAACTTTTTCCTCATTTTGTTACATTGTAGCCACAAAACCTTGATTTATATTATTTGGAGTTTATGTGATAGACCAACACAAAGTAGTGCTTGCTTGTAAAGTGGAAGGAGAATTATGTCTTATGCAATTTTCATGTCTTATATATTATGGATTGGAATTTGATCTGGACTTTGACTAGGCCATGCTAACACATAAACATGCGTCACAGTTTATTTGTTGCTTTGGCTGTATTTTTAGTGTTGCTGTCTTGCTTGAAACTGAACTTCCTTTCTAGTTTCTATGCTTTTGCTCCTTCTAACAAGTTTTCTTCCAGTTTTGGCATGTATTTATCCATCCAATCATTGTCTATACCCACATATCCTTGCAGGGATGCTGGGGGGGCTGGTGTGTATCTCCAGTGGTCATTAGGTGAGAGGGGGGGGTACACCCTGAACAGGTCACCAGTCCATCACAAAGCAGCCTGTATATAGGTCCATCCATCTCCAAATCAACTCAGAACACATTCCCTCTACCTGCTTTAGGAAGGGAATTCCCACATGTAAGAATGATGTGTTCAGGGTGATCGGTTCACTTTATCCACATACTTGATGTGTCATTTAAAGAGTTTGTGGCAAATCTTAAGCGGGACTGCTTACAGCTTTCTTTCAACAATTGGCTTTCTTCTCGCCACTCTTCCATAAAGCAGAGATTTGTCCACTGTCCTGTTGACTGAATCTCCCTTCTGAGCTGAGGAACTTTGCAGCTCCTCCAGACCTACCATGGACCACTAGGCTGCTTCTCTGATAATGTTCTCTTCGGCAGGCCTGTCACTTTAGGTGGACAGCCATGTCATGGTAAGTTTGGAGTTGTGTCATCTGTTTAATGAGGCCTTCACAGAACTGTTCTACTGTTTTGAGATCAAATAACACACAGGTAATCTCTATTCACTAATTAAGTGACTTTTGGAGGACTGACTGCACTGCATGGACGTTATGGGTCAAAATAAAGGAGAATGAATACAAATGGATGCTACACTTTACAGATTCTTAGAATCAAGTCAAATTTTCCTTACAGTTTATTTTAATGAAATATATTGAAGTTTCTGACTGTCACGTGTCAAAATGGAATAGGTCCAAGGGGTATGAATATTTCTGAATGTCATTGTACACAAATAAAGAAAAAAACCTCACCACCCACCGAGCTGGCTCCAAATATTGCTGACATTATTTAATGTCACCCACCACTTCTATAGGCACACACAGTGGGGATAGCAAGCAGCTGTATTTTGTCTTTAGCTCACGCCCCAGTGACTGGTAACGCATGCACAGAGGGACACAGCGAGGAGCATGCAAACAGCAGCCCACACACGTGGATCAGGCAAAGAATAGAAGGTGAGCTGTGGCACCAAGCACCACCTGGTCAGCCAGCAAAACACCTGCTGCACTGGCAGGTCGCCCTGACTCCATTCTCTATCTATCTCCATGCTGATCAAAGGTCCTATATAATCAAGGAACGCTCAGCTGCTGTGCACTCATTTTCTCCTGCTCTCTCTCGGTGTGAGTCTGTGTTTGGATGTGTACCTGGATGTGAAATTAGGAGAATACAGACCGACAGAGGTGTGGCAGCAAGAAAGAGAAATAGAGTTGATATTAACATACACTATATAAAAGGTCACATTACCTTTCTTTAATCACTGTTTGCCCTTAAATCAAACTAAACAGTTCCTGTTATAGTATTTTATATAGCTAAATTATTTGTATTTTTTAAAGGCCAAAATGACTGAAATATTTTTATGTTAACTGGGGAACACCAGTGGGTGATATTTAAGGTAACACTTCAAGCACCCTGCTTCCATGTGTGACATCATGGGAAATAGAAAAGAAATGGAAATACCAGAGGAGGCATGTGGAGGCTTGCAAGCTTGAGAGCCATCACTATGTAATGCACGGGGGTGGCAGAATCATTTTGAGGGTGTTTTACTGCTGGGAGGACTGGTGCACTTCACAAAATAGAAGGCATAATGAGGAATGGACTGAGCAGAAGTGAACATGTTATAGCATCATCTCAATACATCAACCAGGAAGTTAAAGCTTGAGTGTAAATGGGTCTTCCAAATACACGATGACCAAAGCCATACCGCCAAATTAGATAAAAAGTGACACAAGGACAACAAAGCCAATGTATTAGAGCAACCATCACAAAGCCGTAAAACTCAGTAACAGTAACCTACAAACCCAACTCATTTATACCAGTTCTGTCAGGAGGAAAGGATCAATATTCCTGAAAAGTATTGTCAGAAGCTTGTGGAAGAGTACCCCAAGTCATCTTAAAGATCTTGGTGGGCGATGCATGGCTCATTTGGTAGAGCAGGCGCACCATGTGCAGAGGCTATAGTCTTCGATGTGATTCTCCTGGGTTCGGTTTCCGATATGAGGTCTTTTGCTGCATGTCTTCACCCACGTTCCTGTCAAATTACTGTTTAATAAAGGCCACTAGGCCCAAAAAATCTAACAAAAAATCTCTGTCATTATTCTGGCTTTAAACAAATAGAAATAACTCTGTTAATCGTGACTGGCCTAAAGTAGGAAAGATTTAGTCTGATTTAATATCAAACATTGAACATTGGACACTAAGTCGGACCTGTTCCCTGTGCATGTTGGACTCCGGCAGGGCTGCCCTTTGTCACCGGTCCTGTTCATAACTTTTATGGACAGGATTTCTAGACGCAGCCAAGGGCCGGAGGGGGTCGGGTTTGGGGACCAGTGGATTTCGTCTCTTCTTTTTGCAGATGACGTGGTCCTGTTGGCCCCCTCTAGCCAAGACCTACAGCATGCGCTGGGGCGGTTCGCAGCAGAGTGTGAAGCGGCTGGGATGAGGATCAGCTCCTCCAAGTCCGAGGCCATGGTACTCGACCAGAAAAGGGTGGCTTGTCCTCTTCAGGTTGGAGGGGAGTTCCTGCCTCAAGTGGAGGAGTTTAAGTATCTCGGGGTCTTGTTCACGAGTGAGGGAAGAATGGAGCGGGAGATCGACAGACGGATCGGTGCGGCTGCCACAGTAATGGGGGCGCTGTGCCGGTCCGTTGTGGTGAAGAGAGAGTTGAGCCGAAAAGCAAAGCTCTCAATTTACCGGTCGGTCTACGTTCCTACCCTCACCTATGGCCATGAACTTTGGGTCATGACCGAAAGAACGAGATCCCGGATACAAGCGGCTGAAATGAGCTTCCTCCGTAGGGTGGCCGGGCACTCCCTTAGAGATAGGGTGAGGAGCTCGGCCATCCGGAAGGGGCTCCTCCACATCGAGAGGAGCCAGTTGAGGTGGCTCGGGCATCTATACCGGATGCCTCCTGGACGCCTTCCTCGGGAGGTGTTCCAGGCACGTCCCACCGGGAGGAGGCCCAGGGGACAGCCCAGGACACGCTGGAGGGACTATGTCTCTCGGCTGGCCTGGGAACGCCTTGGGCTCCCCCTGGAGGAACTGGAGGAGGTGTCTGGAGAGAGGGACGTCTGGGCGTCTCTGTTGAGTCTGCTGCCCCCGCGACCCGGTCCTGGATAAAGTGGAAGACGACGAGTACGAGTACGAGTACATTGAAAAAGGTTATGTGTCTTTCTAGACCCTTTATTTAAATATCTGGTTTGAACTGTAGATAGAGTCTGTTTTCAAAGTGAATCAAAGGATTTTCTTTTTACATTTGAGGTGAAATAAAACCAGAGCTAAATGGGGGGAAGCGATGAAGTGAAAGATGGAGGGAGAAAATTTGGATGTTAGGAAGTGAGTGAGATAGAGGCAGAAACTGCCAGACACAGGAAAATGGAAGTCAGCCGTAATGGGGAGGGAGAGACTTCATTAAAAAATGCATGTAATTACAAATTACTTCAGTGAGGGCTCTCTCAAAGACAGTAAAGGAGGTCTAACCTAATCTGAACCACTGCTCCCCTGTGTTTAGTCTGAGCCAAACTCTCAGTCAGAATCACATTACACACACTAACAGCACCATTAACCTCTGTAACAGCTCTTTCCTCAGGGCACACACACCGTGCACAATCACCACACACACACACACACACACTAATACATACTAATACACACACAAACAATCAGAGCCACATTCAGCTAAAAAGCACAAAGCAAGTTGTTGCTGCAAGGTCACCAAAACACCCCACTCTGGATTTAACAGGGTCGATGCACACACATGTATAATCTCAGGGTTTGTATCCATCTAAGTAAACACATGGAATCACTAAACTCACTCGCAATGGCCTACAGACAAAGTCAAACACCTAAAAACACCGTCAAACCTGCAATCAGGCAAACACATGCACACAAATACACACACACACCCACACACACTGCCTGTTTATACCACTCCAACCAATGTGGTGCATCTGGTTTACAGCAAAAAAACAAAAAAAAAACAATTACTGCAAGCTCAGCTGGGGCCAAAGCAGTGCCTTCTTCTAAGGCAGGGAAAACAATGAGAGCTCTTTTTGCACCCCCCCCCCCCCCCCCCCCCAACCCCAGCAGTATGGTTTTAATGTTGTAAAAGATACAGAGCTGACACAAAACAAGCCTTGAGAGTCAGCTCACATTGTTTCCACAAGCATCTGAAGAAAGTAGATTGTTGCGCTTGCAGGGAGCTCAGTCAGGGGTGACTGGGAATGTGACTGAGACAGGAATTAAGGAATGCTGCTAATTAGACACAAGCTGGATGGTCAATGAATGTGTAAAAGCGGAGGTTGCAGGCCAACACATGGCAGGGCTGAGTCATGCATCCTCACCGAGTCTATTTAGAGTGCTTCTCTCAGACAATAACCGGGTCTCAGGAACATTAGAGCACATGATTAGGGCTGCTTAGGAATGACCCAAGGATGACGGGGGATTGAGTGGTGACAGCACTGAGAAGCTGCAGGATGAAAGCAGACAGTCTTGCTTTTTCTCTGAGTGTTTTCTCACACACCTAGATTTTGTTTTATTGACAGATGCAGCAGCCACATCAGAGCAGTCGTGCATGACTCCTCATGCAGTAGTTTTTCCAAGCTCCAAGGCTCAATCAAATTAAAAAACCTGAGCTGTATTCAGAGGGGGTCATTTTGTACAGCAATAACTCTATGACCTGAGGAAGTATTGCTTTAAGTCCCTTCTTACTCATTCTTCACTGTACTTTTGTACGGTGTAAGGCATCCCAATATGTTTTGTATTGTGTAAGGAGAGACCAGTATGTTTTACTGGGATTTTATGTGGTAGAAGAACATAAATATAAACAACATAAAAGCATAGCTGAGTACCAAAAACCAAATGGATATATATTTGCAAAGTTATTCTACCTATGAAAATCTGAAAAGGTAAGGTGTACATTTGTATTTAACCCAGCTGAGTCTATATTTCTACCCAAGTAGGTCTCTAAGAGCTTTGCACACCCATGTCCACCAGTTCTACTATAGCAAAATAGCTCAAACTCAGTCAGAGTGGATGGAGAGAGCCCTTGAACTCTAATTTTCAAGTCCTGCTACAGCTTCTCAATTGGATTTAAGTCAGGACTTTGACTAGGCCTTTCTAGCACATGAATATGCTTTGATTTAAACCATGCTTTGCACCTCTGGCTGTTTGTTTAGCCTTGTCCTCCTGGATGGTAACTGTCAGAAGAAGACAGGTCTGACCAGCATTTCTTTCCCAGCTAAGAAACAAATAACGCTTTAGATTTATTTTTTTATTTATATTTGCTGTAAAAGCAGCATATGATGCAGTAAACATGTAATTGTTCCTTTTGATTGTCTTTAAGGGTTATTATATTTAACAAATTCAAAACAAGTTAACTGTCTCTATTGTATCAATGCTGCGTTTGAGTTGTCTTGGAAATTGGAAGTCAGAGCTGGAAACCATGTCACACCTGAGGTGAGAGCAATTTAGTTTCCAGCTTGAAAACAGTGTTAGGAGACATATTACCTTTTTTTAAGCCCCACAGTTGTCTTTTCTTTAGATATGAACAAGCCTTTTGGGTGAGAGGTTAAATATCTTCTAGAACCAAAAGAAGAAATCATTTTTTATGATTACTTTAAGTTGTATTTATTTTCACCATTTGACATTTGGCATTATGCTGAGTCGTCTCGCGAGTCAGAGCTGGGAGCTGGGTAAGATGTCACACCAAAGACGAGACCGTTTTGGTTGCAAGTCCAAAAACAAGGGGATTTGCAATTTGTTTTGCAGCTAGCTAGCAATACAAGGCCAAAATAATATTAATCTGTCTAATTTATGTGTTCAAACACAAAAGGAACAAGTTCACTAATAGATATTTTACAACAGTGTGTATGCCAGTGGTTAAACGAGCTTTACTCCATCAGAAGTGTTTTGTTTATACCAGTTTATACCAGATACGTTTGCTGCCTTTTATATGCATGTAGCTATTTTGAAAACTGAACTTCAGCAGCCAGCTCCGAAGTTCCCAGACAGAATTCCAGTCTCAGCAGGCATTCTTTTAGTTTTTCTGACCGGGAACTTGAAAAATCCAAATTCTGAGAATAATGATAACGCATCATTAGAGCTGCAAAATATATCAAATAGCAGTCATCATCACAATTTTTAAGTGTAAAAATGACTCTTTCAGAGTAATATTTGGTACAACATTATATTTCAAGAGGCATGCGTGTCATTAATATATTTGACCTGTTGGATGGACTTTCCCTGCCCTGCATGCACGTAATGGTTGCATGTTTGTAGCGGCTATTATGCAACAGCTGACAAAGATTGACAGGGAGATTGTGATGAAGGAAAATAAATTAAAAATAAAACAGGAAAATGTGGTGTAATCACAGTTGGAAGTGTCATTGCAACAGTAACACAGTTACAGGTATTGCAGATATCATGCAGCCCTATTTTGTGTTATATTTTTGTCCTTGCTTAACAAGCATACTACCGGTCAAAGGTTTTAGAATCCTTTTCTTTTTTAATGGTTTTATTTATTTTCATGACCTGGCATCAAAACTGTGAATGAACACATATGGAATTATGTAGCACACAAAAAAATTGTAAGAGTTTTAAATATGTTTTGTATTTTATATTTTAGATTCCTTAAAGTAGCCGCCCTTTGCTATGATGACTGAAATATTAACCTTTAGCCGTCTCTCAATTAACCTCTGAGCAGTTCTTTCAAGACTCTTTGGAAAACCATTTTAGGTGACCACCTCATGAAGCTCATGGAGAGAATGCCAAGAGAGCAAAGCAGTAAATACACTGGAGATGTATTAGCTTGTTGAGTGTCCCATTTCTCCTTTTAACCACCACCTGAAATAAGTTCTTGAAGATAAGGGACAAGGTCTAACCCCCAGAAATTGGATTCATCCAAAGTTTCATTCACCCTTAATGCCATGGCAATGTGCCTCACCTTATGAAGACGTCCGTTACTGGTTCCCAGAAAAACCACAGCATGGTTGTGCACTGTGTCCACTGAGACCGAACTGAGGGCCAGGTACTCGAAGAGAGGAAGGGCCTTGAGGGACCTCCGTAGAGCCAGAGGGTGCTGCAGGTGGGCGGCGCCACAGTCCAACTGCTCTGGCTGCAGCTGGATAAGCAGATGAAATGAAAAAGAGATCAATCCTCATCAGTTTTTCGCACAGATTGGAAGACAGCACAGCACAGCGCACAACAGGAGCGCCGTGTGATTAATGTCTGGTGAAAAGCAAGTGGTATGTTATAGGAGCTATCACTCTGGTGCTGCTCGTTCTTCTAAATTACTTTGTGGGCATGTCAGTGAATACTTGAAAAGGGATTACAATGCTCTTCAACACTCATAAGACTTTGCTTTTGTCAAATCCTTGGTAAGCAGTGATAAAACATTAGTGCCATGCTTGGATGAGCACCAGGATCTATTGGGAATTCTTTGAATATTTTAGAACGTGCTCAGCCAAAAAAAGAAAAGAAAAAAAGCAAAAATAAAAGTGAAAGAATTAAATGCAGTGGATATTTGTGGAGTCGTTTCCCACGGGCCTCGTCTGCTCACAGCCTCATCTCTCTTATCTTAAATTGTGTCTGACTTTCCTTCAGTGGCCTTCAAACTGTCAACTACAAAAACGATCATGTGTCTGCAGCCACTAACTGTAAAACCAAAGGGACTAACTTTTCACTGAATAGTGTTTTTATGACATCAAAAGCTGAAAAAACAAATCCGGACTAAATCACTTTGAACAAGTTGTCTATCTTTGTAAGGCCTGAGGACCAACTAGGATGTTAGATCCATTCAGAAAGCCTATCTTGGATGGAGCGGCCCGGGGGCCACAGACAATAAGGCGGTGCCATCGAGGAGGGAATCTCCCTGCTCGCAGCACAGCATCCTTTGACCTTAACACTGCCAGTCTGAACCGCAACAACAGAAATCTAAGATTTCATCACATTCCCATTTCACTTTGCCTCCATTATGAAACGACATTCAAACAGAGGGTAAATATAGTGTATAGCATCAAAGTTTCCTTAAGGGCAAATATTTGGCCTGGTATGTGAATGGAATACAAGATAATGTCTGATTACAGGACAGCAACAAAGCGGCTACTTGTACTCGACCACTGCGCCAAATCTGTGGTTGAGCTATAGTTAACGGCAAAAACTCCCAAGTACAAACTGTAGCTGAAAAACATAGCAAATTGTTAACCCTTTCTTCACATTTGATAAGACCGAGAGGGTAGGGGTTGCTGGACATGAGAGTCTGAACATTCCCACAACCCTTCAAGTGGCTCTGAAGGATCTTTTCAGCTCTCCTCTCCTCTTTCTGAGTCAGGAGCCTTGGGGCTGAGGAGGTTAACTTTCTGTGTGAGATACAGTGGTCATGATGGCGCCCTGAGGAACTATAGGACCCTCTGTTTCATAAGTAAGCTCATTCTGCATGTCTGAGTGTTTCACTGGTCATTAACCCCTGGTGTGTTTACACAGTAGGAATAAAAAGTAATGCATGGATAAGATATCAAAGTATTCAGTGACTTACAAAAGTATTTGTAGCTCAATTGAAAACCACAAACTGCAGAGTATTTTATCAGGAATTTATAACAGACAAACAAAGTAGGGCATAATTGTGAAGGCGGAGGAAAATGATACCAGTAGATCTCAGTAAATTGGAATATGTGTTCCGATGAGGCTTGTTTGTGAGATTAAAAGTACCTTTTTAAAATAACAACCTTTAAGCAGGTTTTAGACAGTCCACATTTCTGTATTAATTTTTTTATTAGTCTAGTGTAATATTCTAATCTTAAATGTTATGTTTTTTTTTTTACCAGCTTTAAGCAGAAGAACATCATAATTTACAGAAAAATTGTTTGAAAAATTTGTTTGTTAATCTATACAATGCACTTCACTTAGTGAACTGAGATACTGAAATAAATGAACTTATCAGTCAGTCAGAACTTTTCAATGATATTCTTAACTATTAAAATTCTGAAAAGTGTGATGTGCAATTACAGCTTTTAGAGCATATTTCTAACAGCTTTGCACATCTGGATTCTGCAGCTCTTGCCATTTTCTTCTTTGAGAAAACAGATCAAGCTCAGTCAGATTGGATGGGGAGCATCTACAGTAGTTTCCAAATTTTCTCGGATTTTTAATTAGATTTAAGTCTGGATTATATCTTTCTAGAAGGTGGATCTCCAACCTTCTCTTATTGTGCAGCCTCTAACAGGGTTTCTTCCAGGGTTGACCTGTCTGTAGCTCCATCCATATTTCATATCTGGCTGACTTCCATGTCCCCACATCATGTTGCTGCCAACACTGTATTTCATCTTGTTGTGTTCAAGATTACATGTGGTGTTTTCTGCAACAATTTGGCTGTTTTTATAGAAACGTATATTAAATTACTTCTAAAGGAACCTGGTTGCACTGAATTTTAATTACGGTATCTCCGTAAAGGGAAATAAAAATGCACACCACACTTTTCAAGTTTATACCTGTAAATAAATTTAAAAACATGTATAATTTTCCTTTTACGTCACAATTATGTGCTATTTTATGTTGGTCTGTTTCATAAAATCCAAGTAAAATCCAATGGAAAAATCGACAAAATGTGAAAAAAGTTCAAGGAACGTTAATACCTTAATTCTGACTAAGTTAATATTTTAATTAAATCTGAAATAACAGGGGGCTTTTTTAGCATTTATATCCCTACTTTTACCAAATGTAGGCTACTTTTAGATAACTTTATCTTTTAACGTCAGATAGCAACACGCAGCTGTAATTTTGAACCTAATTAAAAGTGCATGCCCTTACCACCAGGTTTCCCTTCTGAATGCAGACGGCCCCGGAGCCTTGGATCACGCTGTCCAACACCTGAACGTCGCTGCTGGGGGAGTTGGAGCAGTTCCTGCGGCCCTGCCGGATCTCCTTCTCGATGTCTCCAAACTTGAAAGCGCACAGCGCAGCCTTTCTGTCCGCCTTGGAGAACACCCCAAACAGATAGGGCTCCCATCCGCCCTCTGCGTGGACCTCCGCGGGGTACACCGAGAGCAGGCGGTTGTAAATGTTCCCGCTAGATCCACACTGCAGGGGCATCTGGATGTAGGACTCGGTGAGCTTCCTGCTCTCCGGCCCGGTGGTTTTTCGGGGGCTGTCGCTGTCCAAACATATCCGGGCCAGGATGCTGTTGGGCTGGCTCTCCTTGTGGCCCATTTTGGCATCATTGTTGAAGGCGATGTAGGAATAAGTTTTTTGGATGAAGGCGTGAACGAAGTTGAGTTTGTTTTTGGTTTTGACCTCTTGTTTAATTTTGAACACATTATCCTCTGAGGGATTGATGTCATAGGTGAACAGCCTGGATAGATCCTTAATGTTTAAGGATCGGATTGCGATCTCCGGGGTGTTCTCAAAGCGCAGGTCCTCCTTGCTGTGGTTCTTTGGGAAGAACTGAGTCCCAGCTCCTGTGTATGTGGTCCCGACTAAAAGCCGGGTGTTTCCCCCAAGGCTCTTGAAGATGAGCCCCACTGTGGACGCGTTCGGGTGATTGGCAGCGATGTTGAGCATGCTGGGGAAGACGGTCTTTTCGCCTTGAGGTGGAAACTCCACCGCTATTTCTGAAATATTTCCCATCCGCCTCAGCTCGCAGAAGCCTTGGTACACAGATCCACATACCACCACGACACCCTGCTCCCGGTCGAGCTTCAGGAGCTTGTTGTAGTTGTCAGTGAGGGATTTGGGATGCTCGCACGGAGCCTGGGGCAGCTGTGGCGCATGGCACAACAGGTTGTCCTCCACCGGCCCCGTCCTCTTCTCCACCTCCACGCTAAGGGTCCCGTTAAGCTGGTACACCGTGTTTACGGTGGCCAGGTAGACCTTCCTGGACACCGGGTCCACCACGAAGTTATTGGTGAGGTTTGGAGACGCGAACGCCTGCTGAATGTGCAGCGCGCTGGCACTCCAGCGCATCTCCAAAGCCAGGACGCCGAGGAGTAGGACGGCTATCTCCATCGAAGGAGGCATTCTTCCTTCTGACCGGCTTCCGCGTGTTCTGTGCCGAGGGGTGCATTGAGCAAAGACAAAAATGTATGTTTGTTCCGACGGCGACAATCCGAGAGGAAAGGCTGTTTCCTGCTGAACGGCCGAGCCCAGAATGACGCGATAAACGAGTCGTGTTTCCTTTTTCAGGCTGCCTCCTCTGCCTCTGTCCCCCCTCTGCCCGCCGAGCAGCTCAGCAGAGACACAATATGGCCTACGAGGTCAAGATTTATTTTTTATATGGAACTACTTAACAAAAAAGTAGGATACATATTTCATGATGCGCAATTTCTAGACATTCTCAGAATAAAAAATTGCTGGTAGTCTTGTTTGTCCTGAAACATTGATTAATAAAGAAAGCAATAATAATGAATTTCTTATATAATAAAACTTGCTCTTTCATTGAAGCAGGGGTGTCATCCCATTAGCCGTGATGAATGGTCCTGCCTCCCTGTTATGACATATATTGTCCTTTGAGAGCACTCTGTCTGTCTGATTGATCTTTGCTCTCATATTTTGTTTTATCAAAACATCAACTTCGGTGAAAAACTGCGAAAAATACAATTGTTTACTATTTCAGAATCCCTCTTTAAAGTTTACTCATCCCTGTAAAAAGCTAGGTTTTGGTGACTTAACAGAATAAGACCAATGAAAATACCAATTTAAACAGCTTTTACACCTTTAGTATGGCATATACCATGTGCAGTTCAACTGAAAACCAAAAAAAAAAACAAAAAAAAAACCTATTAGTGAAAAAGAATATAACAAATAAAATAGATACAATAGCCTGGTTGCATAAATGTGAAATCACCCTTTGATTCAAAGACAACTTCCAGTCTTCTTTGGCAGGAGTCTTCTAGCATCCCAATATTTACCCACTTGGATTTGCAAAAGTCCTCCAAAACTATCAGATTGCAAAGACATCTCTTTTCTGCCGCTGACAATGAGAAATAACATCAAACTTCACCATATGAATGTTATTCTTCAGGTAATGCGCACATATTATTTCATGCCAAATATACAATTCATTTAGCATCTGTAGAACAAAAATGTAGGTTTGGCTTCATCACATTCTTCCACAAGCTTAAAGAATATTTTAGCCAGGTCTGTGTTCTTTGGAAGAAAACGCCTCTTCCTTTTCTTGGTTGAGGCATTGAAAGAATGGAGGAGATTTCCGTCACATGTAGAACATTTGCTACTTGCTAAAAGAAAAAACCAAACAGCTCTTTACAGCCTCAGTGACCAGTTCCTGTCTTGTGTTTTGGGAATGTACTTTTCTCCTGACTGATACCTTTACACAATGAGAGCCTTTAGAGGCCCCCGAAACCTCTCTGTACACTGGCATTTGCCAAAGGATGCAGGTAAGCAATACTTGGACAGCTGAACTTTATTTCAGCTTAATCACATTTAATATGCATGTAACCAAGACTGGATGTCAAAATCTACATAAAACAAAGTATCAGTTCAATCAAGTATCAATTCAAATACCCTGACATTTTAACAGAGGTGTCTAAACTTATTAGATCCTCTGTAAAAATATGAATGCATGCGGCCACCTGATGGTCCTGTCAAGATGAGCCTCCACCACCACCATCTTGGCATTGTGGTTCCGCTCATCTTGAGGTTAATGACGGGTCACCGTCCCACCTTCTGTGTTCTCCAAATCGCCCGGCTCTCAGATTAGTTCTGCAGACCCGGAGGGTTCCGTTTTGGGCACAGAAGGCGCGGTAAGAACCGTGAAAGTGCAACCAGATGGACGCGTAAAGCGCACCTTTCCGGGCTCTGACACCCACTGCAGATTCCTTTCAAGTCATAAATATTCAAGCTCAAACACATGCGCCCCCACTCCAAAAAAATTAGCAATATGGTTTGCATTTTTGGACTCTGGATGAAGGGTGCATATGCTCTCTCTCTCTCGCATCTCTGAATAGAATACTTGGTTGTGGGGCGATAAACCAGTGCGTCAGACGCTGCATAAATCAGCTTGCAGGCGAGCCAGAGAAGTGTTATCTCGGAATACAAGCAATAATTAAAGTTGATGGTAAATCGTGAGGAATCGCCCTGTGCCAATTTGCCGCGGACTCCTCTGGGGACAAAACTCCCTCCCCTCCCCCCAACCCCTCCTGCACCCCCACCGCACCCAGTCACCACTAGCAGCTTTCAGCTGGACCGATAAGTGCACCACGCGTGTTTACCTTGGCGCACAGCCATGCGCATCAAATCTGGCAGCGTGGAAGGGGAGGAAGGTGATAAAGTGCAACATCATTACCTTTAAACTGCACAACACAATGAGTAAGATGCAGGTGAGGGGGGTGAGGAGTTTAGGAGGGATAAAGCCATGGTTGGGTCTGACGGGTCAGCATCACATACCCTTAGGCGGGCGTTAAAATGCAATAGCGGTAAAATGAGGTGGGGTTCGCTCATACATCATTAGACCACTCCCAGTGGTAACCCAATTAGCCCCTAACCTGTTTCCGTCTTGATAAGGAGCAACAGCTATTTGTGTTTGGACCCCCTCCTCTCTTAAAGCTCACAATATACACACACAATCATGCAACGCTTCTCATACACGAGTGAATTGCACGGTAAAAGAGCGCCATCTTGTGGTTGGAAAAATGCAGAATTCTGAAAACAATTGTCATTATAAATAAAAATGACCCAATATGTCACACATTAATTCTCAAAGCTTAAGCGTAAGGTATTTTATTTTAGTTGACACAAAACAAATTTTAAGTAACACGTTCAAGGTGTTATTATGACAGACAGCAGAGGCTGCATGTGTAAATCAATATCACTTGTGTAGACCTAGACTGCTATGACAATAGGAATGTTTTTGCTCTATTGCTAAACAGTATTTGATGAGATATTTGATGTACAGTTGATGACAAATTTATTAGCCTCAGCGATAAAAATTTTGTTTCAAAAAAAGAGAACATCCTTGTTTCATTTTTGGGTTCATAGATTATTTTACTTTACAAATAGAAACAAAATTACTATACACACTGTCGCGGTCAAATTTATCATCCCCATGACGCCAGTACTCATTTATAGAACATTTTTGCTGGATTACAGCCTGCAGTCATTTGTTGTTACTTTCAACAAGTTTCCTGAGGAAAGCCAGCAAAACCTGGCAATCCCTCGAGCTCCTTCGTATTTGCTGGCCTTCTGGCATGGACCTTCATCCTTAGTTCATCTCACAGATTTTATTGCGCTTCAAGCAACTTTGTACAGACCAGTCCAGCAGTGACATACGTATAATATGTTCTGGGTCGCTGCTTGCTGCGTTTGGTTTTCTTTCAAAATCTTGATCTTTCCTCCTTTATCTGCTACAGGTTGGCTCTGGCTCAGGTGGTAGGAGTTCATCCTGTAACTGGTGGGTTGCCAGTTCAAACCCCACTCTGTTGATCTCAGTCAAAACACCCTCTTTGCTTGCTGATGGTGGTCAGATGCCTCACTGTGTGAAAGTGTGTATGAATAACTGATTGTAGTGTAAAGTGCTTTGGGGTCTCTGGGGATTTGATAAAGTGCTGTACAAGTTCAGGCCAATAACCATTTTCCCTCCACCTTGGTGAGATTCCCAATTCTAGGCACACTGAAGAATCCCCACAGCATAATACTTCTATCACTGTGTTTCACTATGGGTATAATGTTTATTGGGTTGTTCACTTCTCTCCTCTTTTGCCAACTGTAAGCAATGTCTCAATGCCCAAGGGGTCTAATTTTGAAACTGACCAAAGGACATGCTTTTAGTGTGCATTATCTTACTTAAGGCTGCCTTAAAAAAAGTCACTTCTTAAGAAGCTTATCTTTTTTCTTGGCATACAACTTCCCTGTGCACAGCTCAGTCTTTCCCTTCCTACCTCATCCAGACTTGCTCTATGCTGTTTGGCTGTGTTTAATTTACTTGATGAGAGTTACTTCTCATGTCATTACTTCAGCACATCATTGCACAACACTGGTTTTTCCCTATGGCTCAATAAATAGGTAATTTCATAAGGATAAAAATGCTGTCAATGGTCATTTTTGTTTTTTCAGTGATAGTTATGTTAGTGTGCATATATTTGTGTATTCTTTAATAATGCTACGTTAAAAATTCCTTGCTTTGTTAAGAAGTGCTTTTTTTCAGGTAATTTGCTGAACTGTATGTAATATTTTGCCAAAAATAATTGAGTGAAAAAAAATCACTTGCAGAGAGCTTTAGAAAGACATGGAATTAGCAGGTAGAGATTTTCCATAGAGTAATGCTCTTAACCTCAATGGTCTCTATGCACACTCACTGCACAGGACTCCACTGGTGAAGAAAAGCATATTTAAGCCTATTTGAAGTTTGTGGCTGAACAGTTGGACAAGTAAATGAATAACTGGGAAAAGATAGTCTGGCCAGATGGCATTGCTAACATCATGTTCAGAAAGAATGGCGCTGCATCCCCTAAACACCATATCAATATTTAAGTTTGGAGGTGAGAACATCATGGTTTGGGGCTGCAGTTCTCATAACTGAAGGATTAGTGAAAAAAAGCTGAACATTGCTTATAGGCCCCCTCCCCCCAGTAAACTAGAAATAAATTTACAGATAAAAACTTTGATTTGTTCAATACCTATTTTCCTCACAGTACTTGAATCTACTCTATGCCTTTGAAATCAAAACAGAAGACAACTAAAAGAGAGCACTTGAAACAAAGCTCAGTTGGGAATGCACTTTATTTATTCCACACTTAGAAAATGACATCAGAAGGCACTGAAGTGGTTTAGCACACAACCCTGCATTAAAGGTGTTACTGAAAAAGTCATGCAAGGTTAATGGTCAACTCACTCAACTCAAATGCTCTTCTTATCACAAAATAGAAACAGATGAATAAATAAATCTTATATTTTTAAAGTCTGTTTATCTTGAGGGGAGTCGAGTTTACTTTGATTTTGACACGAAACCTTCTGAATCCTGTTAGTTGGTTTTCTTTCAGAGTAAGGATGATGGTGATCCTGACCCGAGTCAACTTTACCACTAGAGAGTGAAGTCTCTATCAAAGCTTTATTCAAATTTAGCCTGACCTATGTGCTGTCCCACGCAGTGCTAAAGTGCAGCTGTACAGTTCTGATGATCATGCTAATAATCTTGTGAGCGGTTGTCCTATATCTCCCAACAAGCCGCATCCCTGACGACCATGCAGCATACATTCATGACATATGTGAAAAGTGCACAGCATTATCTTAATCATGTCACCCTTCAGTATGCTTCAGAGTCATGCCTGTTTTAACTCAAGTTTGGCACTAGGTGTTTACATATACAGAATTAGTGCTTGTAGAAAAAAACAGGATACAAGGAGAATGTGTTAGTACAGTGTTAAATACAGGCAGTGTGCATTTATATGCATGACAGTGGAGATGACTTGCACTGTGGATATTAGGCAGCATCATTCCTGATCCAACTGAGACGGAGCTGGATGAGCACCAGTGGTCTCTTTTCCCTAAACTGATCATATCAAATATGGCAGGTGGGAGGCAATTATCCTGGCAATTGATTTTACATGTACAACAGTCCTCCATCATTGCTTTTAGTAGCAAAACTGGTTTGCATGTAATTTTCCTAATGACAACAAGCAGCTTTGTTTCCATGTTTCATATATGGCAGATGCTTAAGAATTAAAAGATGTTCTCCATTTATGTGGCTTTTTTAACAGTCTTCATCTGTCATTCATAACCTCCATTAATCATGTTCTCTTCACTTAAAACCGGAGCTAATTAAAAGCAGGTGCTATTAGAAATGCTAAAGAAACAACATCTTATGTCATCATGACACAAAACCCACTTTCAGTTCTTTAAAATTCTCCTTCTGAACCAGTTCATCAAAAGAAAAATGGACCGACTCCCATTAAAGTTCATAGTCATGGTTCAAATCTACCAATCACAGAAAGGTAAAAATTCTCATCTTCTCCTAAAAGCACCCAGCCCCATTCCCATATGTCTATAAAATTAGACTGGACCTTTAGGCTGAGTCGCCAGCCTAGTTTCCAGAATAAACTCTCCACTGTGTAGAGGGAGAGGGTCATAATGCTACATGGTACTGAATAAAATAACAATAGAAATAAAATATTAGAAAAAAACATTATAATTGATTAAACTCTAAAAGATAAAAACAGTACAATGCTGCATCCTGTGAGGGATAACACCATGTTGTTTCATTTCAGAACTGTAAACAGTCTTTTCCTTCCTCAGTGCGAGTGTCCTCTGCTGTACTCTAATTCTTCCTCTACATCTTGGTTTCAGGTTGTGTCCAAATGTGCTCAGAGTGCACGGCTAAACAGCCATGCCAATGTAATCACATTCTCCAAACCTCTTGCATGACTGCAATGACAGCCTTATCATCCGGCGACACCAAAAGGATGCGGCGATCTGGTCATCCGGGGGGCTGCAGAGCACGGTGCGTGTACCCCGACAGAGCATCCCAGTTTCTCCACAGGAAGGCCAGCAGGAGAACAATGAGGATAGTGGAGATGGAGCGTGAGCGTGTCCTCATCAGCGGGACCACACAGTTGGCCACAGTTGAGACAAAAACCAGAAGGACGGCCATAAGTGCCAGCAGGACATTGATAAGTTTTCCCAAGAGGGTCCGGGCTGTGGCATTTTCCAGCCCCTCCAACTGGACGACCTGCTGTTGCTGCTGCTGGAGCTCCATCTTGAAGATCCTGGTCTGACAGGCTTCCAGGGCCTCCTGTGGAAAATGACACCCAGAGGGAACAAAGGTCAGCCAAGTTACCATTTTTATAAATAAAAACTGCAACCTGAAGTAAACACACAACAGACTGGATACAAGGTGTTTATTTACACCTTTTATGTATAAAAATTACCTAATGCATGAGCAGCACAAGTCACTAGAAACCAAATTTAGCTTCAACAACAAAGGGAGGACTGACACCACAAAACAAATATAAATGAGCTGTAACATCTACAATAAAAACATATCTAAATTTGGACAGAGGTAAGAATAGTTAAACATTTTTAACACTCTCCACTACCATATAAGGGCAGTGACTTGGCAGACCAGGTGCGTATTTTTGATCTAACAAGTTGAGGGGTGAAGGTTTTCTGATTTTCTTCTTGATCATCTAGAAAAATGCTGTTTTTTTAAATGTTACTTTATGTTGTTGTCAAGTTCTGTGGAAACATAGTAAAGGATTATGTGAGAACCTGCTTTTGGGAAGATGGCACAGTGGTGAAAGTGGGAGCGATTTGTCCAGGTGAGGGAAACGTTTTCAACGTACAAATCTGCTAAACAAAACAGAAATCATTCCGTGGTGTCTGTCTGAATTGGTCAAGAAAGAGAGTCGTCATGCATCAAGGAGAGGGCTGAGCAGCTGTGTGGCCCGGAGAAACCAAGGACTCGGTTTTCATTCATTCAGAAAATAACAGCATGTTAATGGTCAGCTCTGAATTTCATAAAAGCAGCAGCTGGACTGTCAGCGCATGTAAATGCTTGAGATTTCTGTCGCAGCCTGTTGGTTCAGTGTTAAGGAGCAGACAGGACTCCCAGATGGGCAACAAACAGGACATCAATAGGTCTGTAATGTCATTATACACATTATCTTAGTGGTGATTCAGCAGAGTAGCATTATTGTGCCGTTATTTTGGCTACATAATTTTTCATGAGCTTCACATGATTCAACAACCGCGATATGAATGAAGTAAAAACGAATAAATGATGTGTCAATTTACTGAGCTCAAAGACACTAAAGATTTTAGCTGTAAAAGCTACAACACCATTACAAAAAAATAAATAAATAAATAAAAAATAACAAATAAATCACTCGATTGGTCCCTTGCCACCATCAGCTGCAGCTCTGATGTGCACAGAGGGCTGTGTAATTAGGTGAATTATCATTTAACACATCACTCTGCAGATTAAAACGTAGACATTTACCAGCTGGTAGAATCTACTTGCACAACAAATAAAACAAAGTATACACTAAAGAGAAAAATTAATCGCCCACAACGTCTTGTAAATGCTTGATCAATATAATGTGAACGTCTTTTCTCACTGAAGAAAATTAATGTCTTTTTTAACTGGTAGACGTTGGATGTAAACATGTTGGCCAACCCTCTTATTCCCACTTTTACCTCATTGTGAATTTTACTTTTAGTGTACTTTTAGTCATTTTTTAACAGACTAGCTAAAGCTTTGTTTTATTGAGCGGTTTTCCCTTATTTATACATTTCAGTGAGAATTACAGCTAAGGTTGATTGCTTCCTCTTGGTAAGGAGCAATAGTGGGGTGTCCAGAGCTGTTAAGTGCATCATTTACATGTTTCTAGCACCCTCTGCTGTCAGAGTAAGGAAATGCAGCCAGAAACAGCTTAAGTAGAAGTGGGTAATGCAGGGACAGTTACACAATACACTAAAACTCAAGCACTTGCAGACAACAGGAAAGGACAGGACTAATGTGAGACATTTGCAAGGAAATACTTTTGTTTTGGACAAACAGAAAAAACCTGTTGGACAAACAGGATTCCTTGGACAGATCTTCCTGTTTACACTGTCAATATGCATGGTGAGATAATGCCATTGACTGTTGCAGGGTGTGTGTCCACCTCAGTTTAACACGCGTCTGACCAGCCTGTATCAGATTACCACTGATTAAAACAGAAAACCACACACACGAATCATGTTGTAGTAAAATAACTATAACATGGGGCAGGTTTAGCTCCAAATAAAAAAATTAACGATTTAAAAGGAACAAGTAATTACTAAAAGCCAACTTATTATGAAAACACTTGATAGCACTGGTAGGCGAGATAAGAGAGCGCAGCAATTACTGACCACAAAAATCAATTAAACCACTTCAGCTTCAGAGAAACTGTTAGAGCATTATTTATCTACTAAATATTTTTTATTTTCTCCCTGCTAACTGCGGCCTCTGCTCTAGTCGGATGTGAGGCCTTGTATTACTTTGCTTTATTACCCAGGAGCGTAAGAATATTTAAATCTATCTACGAGTTATTATGTGGCAGAATAATGGTGCGTTTGCATCAAAGCAGATGATTTTTTTTTAACATGGGTGACGTGCTTGTGGACACAGGTCCGATGGACACACCTGGATGTCTCGGGCTCTCTCGTGGGACTGATAGGCGATTTTCTCCTCCATGCTGGCCAGCTCCTGTTTGAGGTTGAGGATCTCGTTCTGATGAAGTTCTGTCAGGTCGTTTAGCTGTTCCTCCAAACGTTCACACCTAAAGACACATGTCAAGAACACGTGTGAGCGTCTGAGCCAAAATTAGCTTAAACCAAAAAAAAAGAAAAACACATGCAGGCATTAGTGGAGACAGGCCAGGGGGCATTTCATCACATGGCACCTGACTGGACTGATGACTTGTCTTGATAAGATTAGGATGTGCTTACTCATCTCCTCATCCAACTGGCCAACCACAAGGAAAGTTACCAGTATGAAACTGGCCAATGGTGAGAGCCCAGTGGGAGGAGGGGGATCTGTACTCCCGTTTATTTTGAGCTCAGACAAATGGATAGAGATCAGTCAAGAAAAAACATAAGGCACCACATCTATTTGATTGTTTCTTTTCGGAAAATTCCCCATAGTGTTTGGGACATTAAACTTTTAGCCACCACCCTGACCTGAAAAATGCTATCAAATTATTAAATGTTTCTTGTTATAGATAAATATGGTGAAGGTGCCTCAGTAGTTTAAAATATATTCAGAGTTTAGTTTAACAGAGAAAAGGTTAATTAAACAAATGCAAAAAACTTTTAACAAGGTTAGAACAGTACATTTTGGTTTGTGTTGCTTTTAATTCTCAGTTCTGGGTGGCTGAATTGCTGTCAAACTTAAGCTCAACAATAAAGCAAGAAAGAAATTCTACATAATCATGGTACTGGGCACTTAGAGCATCCACCCAAAAATTATAATAGAAAATACAAATATTTGTTGCTTTACTTAGGCCGTACACACATCCGTTTTGCTGTTTATAGCCCATTACACATCCCTTTGTAACAATCGAACCAAAAAAGAAAGATATTTCATACATCTAAAAGTATCAGGGAGCTTTATTTTGAAAGGCCAATGGAACCACTTTTTCAATGCCTGGTTTAGATCCTTATATGCAACCTAGATTTGCAGTAACCCATATTATGAAAAACAATAGGCTTTTACTATGAAGAGACTATTAAACTGTGTTTTGTTGGTGTCCAACAATGACTTACTTCAGTGGTTCTCAATCCTGGTCCTCAGGGTCCACTGTCCTTCATGTCTCAGATGTATCTTTGCTTCAGCACACCTGACCTAAATGAGGGCATTACCTACTCAGCACGCCACGTGCAACAGAGGCCTATTAATCAATCATTTAAGTCAGGTGTTTGGCAGCAGGGAAACACGTAAAACATGCAGGACAGTGGGCCCTGAGGACCACGACTTAAAACCACTGACTTAGTTCATTGAAGATGCAAAACTTTTAATATTAACTACACAATCTTAAAATAAATATCATCCCTTTTTATTACAGCTTAGTGAAATATTGCAACCTTTTATCGGAATGTTTTTTTTTAGCTTAATTTGGAAAATTTTACATGGACTCTTTTAACTGCCTGGTTTAGGGTCGTTAGTACTGTGGAACTTAGATTTCCAATAATCAATTCTAAGAAAAATGTAGGCCTTTATTTTGAGGAGTAGCTGTAGGCTTCGTTTTGAAAGCCCAACAATCTTTTTTTCCATCACTTGCTTAGATATTTTAAAAAATGCAGAAACCACATTTACAATAATGTAACCTATGAAATATTGATGGCTTTATTTTGAAAAGTATCAAAACTTTATTTATTGAAATGCTAAATTAGTAACCCTGGTGATCAGCTTTTTAGGCAAATTAGTTATTTCTAACAGACTCTAGTAATCCTCCAACACGTATGAAGGTTGAGTCTCTTATTTTGATGAGAATTTGTTAGCTTTACTTTGAAAGTTCAAATTAATCTCTTGTTGATAGCTGGCATAGGCCCAAAACCTGAAACCTAATCTTTCAATAATTCAACATGCATTGGACTGAGTCTTTTGTTTTGAAGGGTATTTGGTAGCTTAGATTTGAGCAACTTAAATTAATTCCTAGTTGATCACTGGTGAATCTTAAGAAATGCCAGTCTCACCATTCATTGCTATGGCTGTCACCAATAACTGATCAGTTGTAGGCATTTACTGGATATAATAAGGATAGGTTGAAGTGCTGAGGAGTTATGGTTGTTCTGTTTGTTTATGGACAGTTATTCCCCTGCAGATAGGCCAAAAACAGCCTGTTTGGTCCGTCCTGCATGGGGGAAATGATTTTAGCCTCAGTGGGTGAAACACAGGCAGCTCTGGGCCTAGACAATTTAGGAAGAAATATGTCTAATATTTCTTTATCTGACCTCAATGTTTGTGCCCTCATGTCAGAACATTCTGGAGGAATGTGAGTCTGAATGCCGTTCCTGGGAAAAGAGCTGATTAAATAATGAGGATGTGAGTACTGAGAAAATACATGGGTGTGGATGTGTTTGTCATGTTTTTTAGAATTAAACAACAAACTATATTATTGTGCAAAGGAAAAAGTAAAGATCTAAAACTGCTGAACAAAATATGTAAAATGCATGTGACAAATTTTATTAAGAGTCAGTATAAAAGATAAAGTATTATAAGCTGTAAGTAATATTAACTACCCGCAGTTCAAAGTAGTTGTTGTTTTTGATGTTTTAGGTTTTTGATCAATTCAATTACTGCCAGTGATTACATTACCCTTATGTGAACAACACATTTGTTTCTAAAAATGGTAAATGTTCCCAGTCACATGCTGGTAAACTTCTGGGGATTTCCTCCCAACCATTGATAGTGAGCATGTAAAAAACCTCTCAGGAATGTGTGACAAGAACTAAGACAGTCTGGTAAGCTACCTGAAGCGTTCCTCCTGCAGAGCTTGCATAACGACTGTGTAGTCTCTCTGATAGTTGCTCTTCAAACTTTCCAGGCTTTCCTCAAGCTTTGTCTGACCGTCCCTTAAGTCCTGCACCTCCTGTAGCAGCATGTCTAAGCTGGAGCCTTGGCTTCTCTCCAGTGTGTTGCCCTTGGAGCTTGGAGGACCCCCAGTGGTGCTGTTTGCTCCGGCTGAACCCGATGTAGCACTAGAGCAGTCGTCGTCACTTATGTATTTGGGGCTCAACTGGAGCTGATGTCCAGCATTAGTCAGGGATCGTCCGCACCCACCCGTTACACCTTCTTCCACCGAGGGGTCATCCAGCGAGTCTTTGAGGTTGGGGATGTTGTCTGCACTACCGAATTTGTTGCGAATGAGCGAGGCGATCTCCCGAGGCTTGGAGACGACTGCTCCTGCAGCAGAGTGGGTGGCCTGGGAGAAGCTGGACAGACCGCCCTTCACGCTGTCCACCACGCCCTCGCTAAAGCCGCTGACTTTAGCACCGACATCCTTGAGGCCCTGCTGCATGTCCCGCAGAACATCCTTGGGTTGGCGAGGGATTCCGTTGTGCTCCACTTCCCTTAGCTTCCGGTGGTAGTGCTCGAGCTTCCTCTGCAGCTGCTGGATGGTCTGCGCCGACTTCTGGTTCTTTTTCTCAAACACCTGACAGCCACAGAATATGTTGAATTACAAAGAATAACATGTATTACTTCTTGTTTAATTAAATGCCAAACTTCCCTTCCAGCATAAAGGCAGGCACAAACTAATTAAACTGGTTTCATTCTAATGCAGTGATTGTGCAAGCAACCTGATAATAGTTTTAACACAATACTTATAAACTTATCAAAGATTCAAACATCCAGTACCGTACCTGCTTGATACGCGTGCTTTGCTGTTTGTCAGCGTTGTTAGCTAGTTTTAGGTATTCTGCAACATTATCGTCTCTTGCTGTTTGCTCGATCTTAATCTGCTCTGTGAGCTTGAGGATCTTCTGCTGCAGCTGAGCGATAGCCTGTTTGGTGCGCTGAGGGTCAGGGGTGCCATCTTCACCCGAAGGGAAGGAGCTGTCCACCCCATATGAAACAGCGAGGGGCGTTTGGCCCAACCCGCTCACCTCCAACCGGTCAATCTGCAATAAACAGAGAGGACGCTTAGAGTGGGTTATAGGGCACTGGGTATGAGGTAAGGCATTTAAGTAAAGGGAACAAAAGTGGGGACTACAGGAAATAGTTTACAGTTGCATATTGTTAGTTCTTGTCAAATCTGCTGACATGTTAAAAAAAAGGTTGGTTTCTGCTTTTTATTTTGTGTGATGGTTGGAAAAAGGGCAAAGTGAGACAGCTGAAAAGGCAACTTTTGGTTATGGTTTGTCTGAAGAGGAAGATGCCATGTATTAACTTCTCAATTATCAGTTAATTAAGAAAAGAAACTGGAAGGAATAATTCACTTAAAACACCCACATATTTGATGCGGGACCAGTTATTGCAAAAGGCTGTTCACATTTGTTAAATAAGTTTTTGTATTTTTATACATGATACATGTTGTTATATTCTTGTACATAACTTATTTTATTACTTCACTTGTAATATGTACAATTTCCCACAACTCTATAGATGTTTTTTTTTTTTCTAATTAATGCTTTTTTGTGTGTTGTAATTCTCTTTACCAAAGGAAGGACAATGCTGTTCTATTTTATTGTAAATTCATAGTGTTTGTGCGAGGTAACAGGTCTAACAGGATATTAAATCTTGGCTTTAAAAAAGTATTTGTAGATTACAATAGTTGCCCTTCCTTCTAGACTGTGACCTAATTTTGTCTGCTGCCCTAAAAGTATTAGCACAAAAAGAAGGAATTGAGTTATTCCTCCACTCTTCAGGAACTAGATGAAGTCCACTTGAGATATTAACGAGTCTCTCACCGACGGTCACAGGCAGAGGAGGTGATTCATTCACTGAAACACTTCAAGGAAAAGACCCACAGAACTGCGATGACTGATGAAAATAACAGTACACACCAGGGGCTTGGAAGCCATGATACCATTGCCTCACCTGGATGACTAACAGAGATCACAGCCAAGAATGCACTGAGGAAAACTACATTTCATGATTAAATGCAACAAGTTTTAATCTTCATTCTCAGTGTTTACTCCTATACACATAGTATTACACCCGAAACAACTCCCTCCTGCGAACATGTGCCAAAACTGCCGCTCACCTTTCCAATCCTCAGACGGAGAAATTGTTCCCAGTACATTGTTTTCCTCCCAGTAACAGTCGGCTGTGTATTTTCATCTGTCCTGGCAGCTTAGTTTGTGTTTCAGTGGGTGAAACTCCCAGACGGGTCGGTTGGTCTTTACGTTTCACCGCACGCTCCCGTCGCGTCTACCCGCGCGGCTTGTTGAGAAAAGTTTAAATCACACCTGAAACTCAGACAGCTCAAGCCCCGCCCACTTCCTCGATCCGTCCCTCCCCCTTAGAGCACAGGGATGACATCATCCCCGTCAGCTGTGAGTTCACACAGCAGCGCAGTGATCTTCAGAGAGCGCCAACAGATCAGATAGTGATTTCTTGCACTTCAGACAGCACAGCCTTTAGGAAATAAATTGCAACAACTTTATAACTGAAGTTCAAAGAATCTAATCCAATTTTGAGTTACTTTTAATAAAGTCAAGGATGCTTAATTAAAGTGTTCAAATTACCTCTAATACAAACCCCTTCTTACTGTAGAGCAATGTAAAGGCACCATAGGCTTTATAAATGCTGCAGTTTTCATTGCTATACTGCAATTTTTATGTGATGCAACTTTTATATGATATTAAAAGGCCTATGTAAAAAAGTGGAATTTTATCACAACGTTAGAACTGGGCTAAGAAAAACAAAATAGGACTTTTAACATAGAAAGGTCATTTTGTGGAAAAAGACTGATAACCTGACAATTGTCCAGCATACAGTCACAGACACGTTCCACAAGGAGAGTAAGACAAAAAACAAATTGTTACTGAAGAAATAATCTGCAGAGGATTGTATCACAGCATACTGATGGAAAGTTGAGTGGAAGAAAACAATATGGTTAGAAAATGTGCACAAGCACAACAGATAGATAGCTGGATCATTTTTTAATACCAGAAGATAATTTGTTTTGTCACAGTAGCATGAAACAAGAGTTTGTGCAAGAGCAAAGAACACAATTTACAAGGTTTGAACAGTAACTGCACTATAACAAAGAGTGGCATAAAACGTATGGTTTGTTATGATAAAAATAAACACAATTAGAATAATAAAGTAAATTTAATAAATAATATAGCATATGAATAGAGAGGTAGGCGGAAGGAAAACTGGCAAGAAAAGGTGTACAAGGAACAGGGAGGATTCTGTACTGAATTTGTTTTTTTTGGAGGGTAGGGTTTCACAAGGCCAAACTTCTACATCTAGAATGTAAAAATTACAAAGATTAGGTGCATTTCACAAGTCTTAAACAACAGAGGGTACAACAGGCAAATAAGTTAGCATCTCTTTATTGACTTCCGATTAGTTTCAGAATTGATTTTAAGATTTTACTGATTACTTTTAAGTGATGCTCTGGGCTTTTATCAGAAACACCTCTGAGGAACTGTGCCAAAGCTCCTTTGACAGACTCAACTAAGAGCTGTGGGGGATCAAGCTTTCTTGGTCAGGCTACCAGTTGGCCAGAATAAAATCCCTGAGGAGATTGGATTGGAAAATTCACTCTTGTCTTTTAAATCCCTTTTAAGACATAGTTTTATAGACTTGCTTTTTATATTTATTAATATAAAAAAGCATATTTATTTTGTTTCAATGAACTGTTTTTATTTCTGAATTAAATATCATATTATTGGTTTCTAACCTTCTTGAACAATTAGTATATACTACTATTACTGTTATTATCATTACTTTAAAATATATTTGCAATGCCCAATTCATTTATTTGCTCTAGTTTAACCAGAAATGTCATTAAGAAATTCAGCATCTCTTCGTCCAGCGAGTCTTGATAAGATGATGGTGTAACAACATTTACAGAGTTACAAAAACTGGCTAGCAAGAAAGGGAAACCAGTTCCTAGTATTCTTCCAACTGGCACTACAAGGCTAACTGGTTACAAAGCAACACCTTACCAACTCCTAGTTAATCCTTTCTGCCTGCCTATAGAAAGCTATTTAAAAGCAAGAAAAACCAGTTTGGCACCGCTTTACTTAACCTCACACAACCTCACAAACATTGCTCCTGAAGCACATTCCTCCACATACAGGTCAACAAGTGGGCAAAACATTTCATGTGCTTTTGTTTTGAAGCTGGGTTTTTTTTTTTTTCCTTTTGCTGAAATATTTAAAACAGCCTTAGACAGCAAGAAAAATAAAAACGTAAGACCCCAAAATAATAGTGAGTAAATTTACCCAGCACATGCTGTGTAGAGAAAGACTAATGATGCCTACTGACAAGACTATCAAATGAATCAGAACTAAAGTAGTTCGCCAGACAAGCAGTAAAAAAAGAACCATGAGGTGGTGTTTCAAAGTGAAACCTGCTCTGTTTGGCTCTGGTTCAAAAGGAAATTAATAACTTCATGAGCGTCCTACCATACCTCATTCATAAAAGCCCTGCAAGGTGTATATCTGACCACTGATCAGTTATCTCCTGTTTCACCGTGGACAATTATGTGCTTTATCAAATATCTCCCCTATTACAGAAGATAAAAGGGGCAAAGAACAAGTGGCCGAACTGCTTAAACGGCAGTTTACTGTAACACTGTAAGACTGTAGCACAGATAGGGGTTACCGATACTGTGATAAGAAGACCCAGTAATCTGTACAGACACTAAAACCACACCCTTTCACCTATCAAAGGAAACATCCACAGTGAGCAGCAGTAGACACTGCAGACAACTGGACAGTCTGGTGATTTCCAAAGACGCAGCCCCAATTTTATTGAGCTATAAACAGTAATATTTGCTTTATAATTAGTCACTGCAGTCTGACTTTTAAAAATGAATGACACAGCCATATTCCCACACATACATACTCTTCACTGGCATCACACATCAAACAAAGTGTAATAATCTATGAGAGCAGAGACATCTGCAAATAGCCGAGTTCTGTAACTAATCATGCAAGTAATTAAAGATTGTCAGCCGAAGGAGCTAATTCCCCTGGGTTAACTAAGCCAAACATGTTGACGTGCAGACTCACTGAGGCAAGAAGCTTCATCACTGGTGTCTGTGTAGCCTCATAAAAGGAGCTGAAGGCTTGTAATTGGGGGCTGCACTTGATATCACTCTGATTAGTCTTTATTAGAAGGAATGAGAGACAGAGTCTCTGTCAGTGGTCAGTAACCTGTACAATTTAGAGATCAATGTTTGAAATTTTATCACATTTTTTTTTCAATTAGTATTAATTTTTAATAGATAACAGATTTTCTGGAAAACTGGGTTTAGTTTCTCAGGCCAGTTTCATTTTACTGCCAGACCTGCAGAACTAAGAAAGTATTTAAATAGGCCCTGTTTCACAACATGAAGTAGGTTTTAGGATCTAAAAAGCAACAAATCATGCTCCAGTCTTAGGAAATTTAAGCACAGATGAGAAATACAGTCCTTCACATTTATCAATCAAAGAGTTACAAAACCTTTTCCAGGGCTTTGGGATTCCATCGAACCACAGTGAGAGCCATTATTAAATAGAGAAATCCTGGACATGTGGTGAGCCTTCCCAGGAGTGGCTGGCCAACCAAAATTAGCCCAAAACCACATTGATGAGGTCATGCAGGACCTAACAAAATAACCCAGGACAACATTTAAACCACGGCAGTCCTAACTTGCCACAAGAAGAAAAAGAGGAGGCAAAACTAGCATTCAATGGAGAGTTTGAGCCCAAAACCACTGCTGACAGAAAACAACACAAAGGCCAATTGCACATTTGAATAGCCAAAGGAGGAACTTTTTTGAAGGTGTGCATCCTGCTATCAAAAATACCAAAGCATTTTGAAAAAAACATTATACATAACGATCAAGCATGGTAGAGGTAGTGTCATGGCCTGGGGCTGCTTTATTGGTTCTGAATGACCTGATGGAGCCATAGGTTCAATTCCTCTACCAGAAAATCCTGAAAGTAAATATGCATCATCCAGTTTGTGACTTTATGCTCCAGCACACTAGGGTTGTGCCAAAGGACAGTGACCTGAAGCACATCAGCAGTCCCATCTTGGTATGGCTAAGAAAAGATAAAATGATTTTTGGAGTGGCCTAGTCAAAGACTGCAATTAAATCTGATTGATATGTTGTGACATGACCTTAAGCAGGCTTTTCATGTGATTTCAAAGAAAAGGCCACGGCTTGTCTACAGTTACTGTATCATAAACACTTGATGGCAGGTGTTGCAAACCAGTTATTTGGTTTAGGGGGCAATTTATTTTTCAAATAGTACTAAGTTGGTTTGGCCATCTTTGTTCCCCTTAATAAATTTACTGAGCTTATCATAGTCTGACATTATAATTTATTTGGTGATCTGAAGCATTTATGTTTGATCTATTAAACAAATATGTTTTACAGCATTGTAAAACATATTATTAATAATAATAATATTAATAATAATATTCATGTTAATGACAGCCCTTTTTGGGCACCCTTGGAACTCTTAACATTGACTGAAACTTTTAATTTTGAGCAGCATGTTTCTGGCCCCACCCACCAAAGGGGACACACTCTTGACTTGGTTTTTTCACTTGGCCTAAATGTTGCCAACCTCTGTGTGGAGGATGTCCAAATGAGTGATCATTACTGTGTTTTATTTGACTTAACCTTCACTCCTGAGCCCATGCACCCTGAGATTAGGTTGCTGAGGCACATCATCACTGAAAATGCGGCCGCTAGGTTCGCTGCCATGTTTGATTCTGAACTTCTTGTGGATTGTCATGATGTGGACAGCCTCATTGACAGTTTTAACAGTCACTGTGAATCCATTTTGGATCGGGTGGCTCCTGTTAAATCTAATCTGGCGACTAAGAAGACCACATGTCCCTGGATTAATGACTGTATTTGGGATATGAGGAGACTTTGTCGAAAAACTGAATGCCTCTTTAAATTCGCTTCTTTAAATGAAATGATAAAAAATGCCAGATTTAACTATTTCTGTCAGCTGATCATTTTGAGGAAGAAAAAAGTCCAGAGACACCATCAGCTCTACTCTTTGTCCTGTTGCGCCTCTTGCATCTGTTTTTTACAAATCAATTAGCAATGAATTTCTTAAGTCTTTTATTTGCAAATTCAGGAAATTAAGGCTAACCTTCCAAAGCACTCGTTTTGTGACTTTGTTGTTGAGCCTACACCCTATAAGTGGTCCTTTTTTAAACCTGTAAGACTGGGTGATATCTCAGCTCTTGTAACCAGAATGAAGCCATCTTTTTGTCTTTCTGATGCTCTACCTTGCAGACTCCTTTTAAAAGTGTTTGATGTCATTGGTCCCTGGATTACCAAACTGATAAATGTCTCATTATCTTCTGGTGTACTTCCCAGCTATTTTAAACACGCTCTTGTGGAACCAATTCTTAAAAAACCTGCTGATGATATTCAGCTGTAGTGCTCCTCCAAGGCCTTTGAGTTCCAGAAATTGAACTCCTTAATGAACTGCCTTGTAAAAATAAAACATTGGCTAGGCGCAAACTCCCTGCAGTTAAATGCGGATAAAACTGAGGTGTTGGTGGTTGCCCCTGATGATGCCATTCCAGGGATCAACCAGTTTATAGGTGATCTGAGCTTGTCTGCTAAATCAAGCCTTGGAAATCTTGGTGTTATCTTTGACAAAGTAATGTCATTGGAGCATCATTCAAAGCAGCTGACGAGAAACTGTTTCAACCAGTTGAGGAAAATCTCTAAACTGAGAACAACTGTCTCCAATGGTGATCTTGAGCTGATTGTCCATGCATTTGTATGTTTTCGTTTAGACTACTGCAACAGTTTATTTTCTTGTCTTAACAAAAAGGAAATGTTTCGTCTGCAACAGGTCCAGAATTCTGCAACTAGATTGCTGATCCGCACCAACAGAAGAGCTCATATTACTCCCATTCTTCATTGGCTCCAAGTTTCTTTTTGTATTAATTTTAAAATCTTGGTGCTGACTTTCAGAGCTCTGCATGGTCAGGCTCCCTCCTATACCAGATACATGTTATGTCTCTATACTCCCCCTCAGAGGTTGAGGTCATTGGATCAGAACCTTCTAATGGTTTTAAGTTCCGAGATACTCGCTCCTTCAAGGCCATCGCGACAAGGCTCTGGAATTATCTCGCGTTCCTATTACGTTTCCTTGACTGTGCTGTTTTCAAGAACAAACTTAAACCACTTGTTTCTCCAAGCATTTTAACTATAGCAGTGACAGGGTTGTATGACCTCCGTTTATTTTTTGTATTTTATGTGTACTTTCTGTAAAGCACTTTGTGACCCTCCTTGTCTGCGAAAGATGCCATATAAATAAACTTTCACTTACTTTACTTACTTATATAAACATGCTAATCTATTCTATACCATCTTTTCACCAAAATACTCAAGAGCAACTGATGACCCAAAGATCCAGAAATTGCTCCAGAGCTGCAGGTTGCAGAGCCCCTGCTCTACAGCTGCATTGCACACATACGCTGTTACAGGAAAATGTTCTCACTTCACTTACGCCCAAAATCTGGGTCCGGCTGCGAGGGGGTTCTACTTGTGTAACAGCCTCTGATCCAAGTAAAGCTGGTAAGAGACATGATATGGCGACCTGCTAACCCTGAATGCAACAGAGCTTTAGGAACAGTCCAGTTAAACATAAGCAGACCTACAAAACACACCTCGCAAACAGGCATTTAGAATAGATTACTAAAGTTGTTAGACACATTTATCACATAAATGGGTGCATGCAAAAAGAAACTCTTGCACAGTCCTTCATCAGGGCAAGATTATTTTATGTTATTCTCTCCTAAAACGTGTTTAAGAATAAAATAAAGCTATCATAGATTCCACTTTTTTCTGAACAATAGTTTGCATAATATTCTTTTTTGCAATATTTAGCAAACACACATATCAGTTCCAGGCACTGAACTGTGATTGTTTCAAGTAACAACATTTGAGTCTGAAACCTCTGGCAATACCCCTCTTTCTATGTTCTGTCAAGTTAAAGTCAAGTCACTACAGTTTCTCTGTGTGCATGAAGAGGTCAGTACCTTGCTGGTTGTTAAGACTTGTATTAAAGTTGAGTTGTGGTGTGGTTCCTGTGATGTCAGCCTGCGTGTCCAGTGAAGCTGAGGCTTTATGTACCACGATGGTAAAGGAGGGCTACAAAGATGCTGTAACATCAGGTATCTTTCTGAAAAATCACACGTGCTCCACGTCTCTCCAGTGACAGCATTCTCTGAAATATGCAGACTGCTTTGTCCTGGCGGGTCTTACTATTTCAGTGGTTGTAGGCTGGGTTACAGGGCTATCAGTCCCCTCTTATCTACAGGGTCCAATATCCATTAGTGATGGGAGTTTGGTTATGACGTGAATGTAATAAGGTTAGTTTTCTACATTTACAGTGCCTTGCAAAAGCATTCACATCTCTTGAACGTTTCCACATCACAACTTTAATGTATTTTGCTAAGATTTTATGTGATAGACCGGCAGAAAGTAGCGCATAATCCTGACGTGAAAGGAAAATTAATAATAGTTTTCAGTTTTTTATTTTACAAAAAAACAAAAATCAGAATAGATTGGCATGCATTCGAGTTCAGCCCCCCTGAGTCAATAATTGGCAGAATGACCTTTCACTGTGCTTACCATGCCTGTAACTGGGAGTATGTCTCTACAATCTTTGCATATGTAGAAACTAAATGTTTGCCCATTCCTCTGCAACATAACCCAGGGTCAATTACAATGGATGGCACCTTTTAAAACATAGCTTTCTTTTAGTCACCATGTTCTGTAAAGGCCAGATATTTGGAGTGCCTGACAAATAGTTATCCTCTAGACACATTCTCCAGTTGAGCTGTGGATGAGTTACCATTGGCCTTTGCAGCTTTGCCATATGGTTTCTATTTCCAGATGGTGAATTTTTCTATGAGATGATCAAAGCTTGTAATATTCTTTTATAAACTTCAGAGAAAATCTGTTTCCTTAGACTCACTTACACACAGGTAAGTGACTTTTGAAGGTAATCTGTTGCACTGGATTTTATTTAGGTGTATTAGAGGAAAGGGTTGAAAATGCAAATGCCATACCACACTTTAAGGTTTTCAATTGTTCAGAAAAAATAGAAAGAAAATCCATTATTTTACTTTTACTTCCCAGTTATACAATACTTTCTGTAATGAGAAAAATGTGGAAAAGAGAAGTATGGATACTTTTGTAAGACATTGTTTGCTCAGACCTGTACTATCAATCTCTAAATTTTAATTTTGCACAGTGTGACGGTTTTTTACTTATAGGGCTCATAGTTTTCCAACTTCACTGTGTCAAAGCCTACATCTCTGAATGAGTTCCAATGATACTACTGATTGTTTATTCTGATCTTTAACCCTGCTGTCCAGGGATCAGAAAGGAATGGTTTTACAGCTGTAAGCTGTCCTTCAGTAGTTTATTAAAACAATTAAAACATTTCAGTTTTAATTGACATGAAAATCAGGCCCTATACAATGTTGATTTATGTCCACAGAGTAGGCATCTACAATTATCGGTTATTGTTTTTTTATCTATACACACACACACACACACACTCACACACACACACACACACACTCTCTTGTTTTGCTATATGTAGTGAGGACCATGTGTTGACTCCCATTGACTTCCATTGATTTTCAGTCATTTTCAACCCTTTCTATGCCCTAACCCTGACAATAACCCTAAACCTAACCATTACCAGTGCTTACCTAACCCTAACCTTAACCTAAACCCAATTCACACCTTAGTCCTAAACCTAACCGTTAGCAAAATAGGTCGTGAGGACCAGCAAAATGTCCTCACTTTGGTACAATCGGTCCTCAATTTGATGGTGAAAGTGGGAAAATGGTTCTCACTGTGACGCCAAGACAGGAACACACACCCACACACACACACACACACACACACACACACACACACACACAGTCCTTGTCATTGTCTCCTGGTTTCAGTTCCTAACTACTAAAGCTTAAAATCCGCTTCTTGTTTCCTTTAAGGGAATCTGCTGAGGCAACAATGAACCCTTTTCCCCAGATCAGAAAAAAACTACACAAGTACTGTACATGTGTTGCTGGACTGGAGGCAGTTTCATGCAACACATTCACTCAACAATAGCACTCTAAACAAAGTTGCACCAGCTTTTGTGTTAACATAATGGGCTTAAACACAAAGCCCACCCCAAACAGAGCATACGCTGAGGAATCCACACATAAGCAAGGAAACAATCTGCAACAGAGAAGAGTAATCAGGGATTCCTCTGAGCTTCCAGTACAGCATTAAGATCTGACTCACAAAACCACACAGTTCATGCAGGTGGAGACTCACATTGGTGGAGCAAGGAAGTGGAGAAGTACCAGACGTTACCAGGCTGAGGATGACCTCCATAATGGATTGGGGAGTCATATGCATGCAGCTTAGACAGGAAATTATCTTGGTCTTTTTATCTGTTTGTGTGTCTTTGAGAGGACAACCACAGAGCAGGGAAAAGAGAGGAGCACAGCACTCATCATTTCATCCAAACAAAGTACATTTGACTCCACTGGGCAAAGACTCCCCTTGACAAGAAGAAGCCAAAGAAGACTCTGTAGAGTTTAATGTTGGCTTGATTAAATATCCAGAATGGCCAACAATGAATCATGACTACTGGAAGCTGCTAAATCTACAGAGATCTTGCAGAGCAGATGCTTCTCAACTCCCATCTCAATGCTTCAGAGCAAACACATGCCAAGCAGAGTCACAAAAGCTATAGAACACAAATCTATGCAGTCCAACTAGCAGAGCTTCCACTAATTCCAGTATGCATTAGTGGAAGAGGATGGATTCCTCTTGAGCAAAGCGCCCATTTCATGTGGCTTTGGAGGGACAGAGCGCAGGCGGCTAATCGACTGGAGGCTTGCTGGTTTAGATGCTGGCAGGAGCAAAAGCAGAAAGAGTTCACTGTGAAGTTAAATGTTCAAAAAGTCTATTTCAGAGAAAATCCCAAGAAGGAGAAAAGAAGCAAAGACCCAGAGGACGGATGTGAGAGGAGTGAGAGAGGAGAAAGGAAGGAGGGAAAAAAGGACCCACCAGGAGCTGTCACTGAAGGGGAGTCAGAGGGGGAAAGAGGGAGCCAAGGAGAGAGGGGTTATGAGAAAGCTCAGAGAAGGGAGGGTGAGCATTTCTTCTGTTAGACTTTTCAGGCCAGCTCAGCTCCAAAAGCAGTTGTTAGCTTACGCAGAAAGAAGGGAGAACAATTTTACTCTCCGTCCTTGCAATTATCACCCAGTATGATTGTCAGAGCCAATTTGTTTTCTGACTGAGTGAGCGTGCTGGTATGAATCACCCTCCGCTGCTTGTGTGCATCAACAAGCAGGGCTTGGTCAAATGTTTCCTCTTGCTACCAATACTGACTGAACAAGCAAAACCTTAAACAGCCCATAGCTCTATGTGTTTACAGAGGCTGTAGTGGACAGCTTTGGTTTAAGGTGGAGAACAAAAGCAGAAAAGTTCCAGATATATGAGATCTTAATTGAAAGCTTTAATAAGCTAGCAGGAGGCATTACAGAGCTGCAAGTGTGAGTGAGCAGGATTCAGAAAGAAAACAGCTTATGCAAGACCAAACCCAAGTTGCTGAAATGAAAATGTGATGTTTATGGACTGGCAACTGAATAGCTGTTATATAAAAATGGAGGATCTGTGCTAGGGTTGCCTTATATTAGGAAAACATTTGATTTAGGACAATATTGGTAAATACTGCAATAGTGATATGACTGGCTGACACCTGTTGTTTTTGGCTTCTAAAACGTGTTACTTACTAAATGTGTTTTTATTGTGCATCACACAGCAAGTGAACCAAAACATATTCCAGGCATAAATAGCTTGAGTGCATGGTACTTAAATAATTGGCTAACATTTAATGCAGCCCAGGCAGTTCTTCTCAGTGTGTGTTAATGATATGTTTACAATATATTCTGCAGCCGTAATCTATGCATAAATTTATACAGCAAAATACATTTTCAAAATTCAATTTTTCTCTTGATGGTATTCTTGATGACATTTTCAAGTTAAAATCAAAATTTTAAGCCCCTTTTCCATTAGTAACCTACTGTACTCTACTTAGGTTTGGTCAACTCTAAATGGTTTGGTTCGTTTTCATTACAACTGAGTACCATCTTAGACGGACCCACAGTTGGAAAAAGTAATGTGATGTGATTTGTAGTGACACAAACACAACAACCGCCTTGACTGGCTGAGTCTATGGCTATTGTCAGACTCAGAGTGAAAGAGGAGAACCAGAGAAGGCTGTGGGCAGCAAGACAAAACACTGGATAACTATAGGAGAGAGAGGGAAGCCATGAGGTGGTATCAAACTGAAGGGTACGAGCTAAAGGACGTGTTAGGATAAGCTAACGCTACCTAATGCTAGCTTGCTATAGTGGTCGTATACACAATAAAGCCAGCATACAACGAATCAGTGGTTGAACATATTAGTTATTAAAATATGTTGTGACTAGTGACGCCGCCCCCTACCCAATCAGTGATCGACAATCTTCTGATGTCACGTTTTCAGCATGGGTCGGCCATACTTCACTTAAGGAGTTTACTTCATGCTAACACATATTTATCAAATACAAATACTCTCCAAATACATGTTTCATGTTTGTTATACCGGTTAAGTGTTTCTAGACTGATGGGAAAATGTAAATCAAAGATAAATCTGGAACAGAACAAAACAGGGAAATCTTTCTCTCTACACTACATGAGGTCCCCTGCAGAAACACTGAAGCTCTCAGGGTGACTCAGTTCTTTTTCACCTTGTCTGGCAGCATTACTTGCTACAAATAGCACAGTGGCTACACAATCACAAAATTACAGACTGGGGTGTACTCATGTCCTGATGTGGATTCATTAAAAATAAATAAAAGAGAAAAGTTGGCCACAGGGGTGGGTTTTCCCTCATTAGTGCCAGATTAGTTTGTCCAAATTAGGGGACAAAAACAGCAGCTGTTGCTTTATACAAGTTTAATTTTAGTGCATAGATGTATTTTTATTTCCCACAAGTTAACTGAGTCAGTGATACGCAGGTGTATATGCATTGACGTTCTAGTTATTAGAAATATTAACTCTCTAAAAGAATACGGACAGTTAACTAAAGCATCAATGACAAAGACTAAATGTTATTTTGGGACAAAGTAGTTAATTAACTAAAATGAGAAAATGATTAAACAACAATTTACTCCTAAAGAGAATTTTAAAAAATCAGCTCAAAGGGCATTAACTACACTCTAAATCAAAGTAAAAGGCATTTGAGAAATTCCAGTTGTCAAACATAATGTTTAAGCATGATAATGTGTTTACCTACACCTGTAATTGCTCTGCCATGGGCACTGTAGTGACTTTTTGCTAATTGAGATCAGGATTTTTTTCCTCAGTCGGGCTAAATTAAAAGAAAAACCCACAGTGGCAAAGGTGTACATTCAAAGACACTTGAATTTAAAACTTCAAAAGGATGATAACAGGTTTGGGATGCCTAAACTCAGAATAACAGGTTGGACTAGATCTTGAAAAAACAAACTGCACTGAAAGAGAGCATGTTAGGTATTTTCCATTGGGATGAATTCCAATTAAACTACAGTACAGTTATGTAAAGGGTGAGATGTTTTAATATCAATGTATAATAGATGGTAGATGCTTTTCATACAAAGTGGAGGTGAAAAAATACCAGCAAAACAGTAAAGTGACAGATCCAGAGTACCAACCACTCACTAAAAGGAAATGTCCCATTGAAGAAAAGCAAAGTATTTAGAGGACGAACGTAAAAACAAGTGCAGATTAGAACAGCAAAACAACAGATGCAGTGATATGAATAACTGTGTCTTAAATTAAAGCTATAGTTATTTTTTCAAATGTTAATCAGAATTTAAGAGACTTTAAGAGTCGGAAATTATGTTGAAGAAAAATAACAAATCGGTAAAAAACAACAAACAACACTGCAAGATCTCTTTCTCTCCCACAAAATTGTTATTTTGTGTTAATTAGGTAGATGGGTTATTCATCTTTGAAAACACCAAAACCAAAATTTGACCACGATGTCCTCCATGTAGGAGGCAGAGTCTGTAAGCCAGGGTGAAAGACGAGTCCATCACTGCGGCAGAGGTCACGGAGGTTGGCAAAAAGCTCTCTAGGCCCAGACCACAAGGAATGGATGAAATCCATCCCAAGATGCTACATGTGTTGCACATCGATGGGTTGGTGTGATTGGCCTGCTTCTTCTATGTAGCATGGAGGACAGGGAAAACACAAAGTTGCCTACTGGGGCAACTTTCTCCACTGCCTTTAAAAAAAGGCAGTGGAGAATATGTTCTAACTTTTGAAGGATACCACTTCTTTACTTGCCAGGGAAACTTTCCTCTAGGGTGATGGAAAGAAGGCCCAAACAACTGTTGAACAAATTCAGGAGGAGCAGTGTGGCCTTCACCCTAGCTGTAGAACAGTAGACCATCTCTGCCCTCCTGAAAGTGACGAGGGGTTGTGAAGTTTTCCTGTTAATACGTGTTTTTTGACTCTGGAAAAGCTTTTACGGTTGTGTCCCAATAAGCATTTCATGTGGAAGGTGCTGGGGATACTTGTAAGGGCTACCTGGTCCATGTCTATCCAAATGTAAGAATAGTGTCCACATTCTCAGTACTGAGTAAGCTTAATCTCATTTTGGCTTTTGGCAGATAGGTTGGTTATCTAGGCATCTTCTGGCTATGACCTTCAGTGTGCAGTGGAGGAGTTTGCTTGGCCAGGATTAGAGCCAGCTCCTCTAAGTTTGAGGCTATGGTTTTAAAAAATAAATAGGTGGACTGGTTCTTCTGCCTCAAGCAGATGACCTAAAGTATATTGGTGACTGGCATAGGAGGGATGGTAGGATGAAGCAGGGGATATATTTACAGATTGAAACTTTGTTTGTAGTAATGCAGGCACTGCTTTGGTTTGTCACAATGAAGAAAGAGCACAGCCAAAGCAAAGCTCTTGATTTACTCATCTTTCTACATTCCAACAAACACCTCTGATCATGAGATATGGATCATGACTGGAAGAAAATATCCCCAATACAAGAAGCTGAAATGAGCTTCCTCTGTATGGTGGATAGGCTCACCCTAGGAGACCTTTGATCCAGGGGATGCTAAGAGTAGAGCTGGTGCATCTTATCAGGATGTCTTCTGGGTGCTGCCCTCTCTCTTCCAGCAGATCCAACTAGGACAGACCAGAGCTCACGGTAAGGACTATATATCCACTCTTTCCTGGGAACACCTTTGGATTCCTAAGACTGAGTTGGAGAGAAGGATGTCTGGGTTTCCAGATAAGTGGAAGACAATGGATTGGCGATGGGGGTGATCTATGTAGCCAGTCCAAAGCCTGCAGGACCCCACTTATTCAATCTCTTAGAAAGAAGGACTTTAGGGGACCAATTAAAAATGTTTATGTGGTCCTTTTTTATAGGAGAGTGTGACATTTAAAAGACAAATTCCCCATCTAAAGCAGCTGTAACACAACACAATTGTAACTGGCGAACTCAGAATCTAAACCTGTCAAGCTTCACCTCTGAATTAGCACCAGGTGATTTTATTACAATAGTATTTTGAGATTGGGCGTATCTACCACTGGAAAATCTCTTTCAGCATTGCCCAAAGTGGCACTGCATGAAGCCACATTAACGAATAATAGACATAAACACGATCAAAATATATTTATGACAGGGAGGACAAGGTTCACTGGAAGACAAGGGGGGAACGAACTGGACAGTATTGAACTTACCACATAGACTTTTACACTGCCACATCCAGCAGCAATAAAACACACAGAGTACAATCCATCCATCTGCTCAAGGCACTTCCACTGGAGAGACAAAACTCTTAACAATTGTCATTTTGCTTTAATTGCAAGTACAGAAGGCATGCTACACCTCTCTCAGTCACCCTTGAGAAGCAGCGAGGAACTTGCTAGACAAAGGTCTTTGTCATTTGGAACTTAACTTGGGCCAAGTCTGCAACAGGGTAAAACATTTCTGTAAAAGTTAAAAAACAGAAAAGAGCCTGATTCTGATGTAGCTGGAGGTTAAAGTACAGATTAACTCAATAAAATTGGTTAGTGAGATTAAAAAAAAGGTGTGAACTATTTTTCCTTCCCCACTGTCCCCTTCATGGGATGGTCAGTGAGTATAATGTGTTTGATCTGGGGGTGAGAGATGTTACATAAACAGAGAAAAGAGTAAGTTTTGTCTTCACAGACTGATGGGATTTCAGGCCTAAATGAGGAGACAACCATGACTCGGGGTTTGGTCTTTTTGAAACAGCACCTTCTTTTAAAAGGAAGCTCCTTTCCAACTAGTCTATGCTTCAGAGTAATCAATGGCCCTGTGAGAGGTTACATAAAGCATGAGCCACTTCAAAGACAGGACCAGTGTGGTTTTTTTTTTTTACAATAGAAAAGTAAAAATAAAAAAATACATTAGACAAGCACATAGTCCTGAGCCAGAGCCTAATTTACCGATACTTTGCAGAAACTAACAATTTGCAGAATAAAGCTAATAGATTTTGTTTTGTCATTCAATTGTCTCTCTTTCATGTGTGGTATTGTAAGCCCATGAACAGAGAAAGGAGTGTGGATCTAGATTTTAGTTAGTTACGAAAGAAGTAACCCAAGATAACAGCTGCTGTCAATATTTTATTTATTTTGGTTAAATGGGTTTCCTTTTTCTTTGCACAGTAGCACTGATGCCCTGCACCAGGTAGGTCCTGGGTTCACACCCTAACCTAGGGTCTTTCTGCATGGAGTTTGCACATTCAACAGTCCGAAAGCATGACTGTTCAGTAAATTGGTCTCTCTAAATTGTTCTCAGCCTAAGAGAACACCAGCCTAATTTAACTGGCAAATGTATATAAATTTATAAGTAATTTAAGCCCCACTCAACACAAAGTGTGGCATAAAATGGTTTTCCATATGTTGCTATTGTTTACACTTAATTTTACTATGTTATAAAATGAAATTGTGATATAAGCAATGATAGGTTAGATATATGTAAGGGGAAATGCTTATGGACGGAAAAGCAGTATGGACAACAAGCAGGAATAAAATATGCATACGTGACAAGAAATAGCAGGCCAAGATGGCGAGACTAAATGTTTGTCTGTTGGAGGTGGTTGGTATTTGTTGGGCCAGGCTCTGTTTATACTTCAACCTGGTTATGTAATGTGAAAACAGAAAGGGCTCTGGCCCAAAGACAGGGTTCATTTTGCTGGATGCTGCACAATACTCAGTGTACCATGGGCCAATATACAAACCCCAAACACAATGGAGGTCTATTAATCAGCAGGAAAACGAAGAATGCAGAACAAACAGTCCCAGCTTTTCAGCCTGAAAGATTATTAAGTCTAGCCACACATTATGGTCCTGTAATGACCTCACTGAGCACTTTGCTAAAGACTTATTAGTTGGTCTGAAGCGAATGCACAGCTTTACTCTGCAGTAAAATTAGGACAACTGGAAGTGGCATATTTGATAACAGGAAGGAAGTTAATTAAGAGTGGAATTTGGAACAAGGAAGCTCTAATCAGTCAGACAGCTATTAATTCTCTAATGAAAATCTTAGTGGATTCCCTCTCATTACTAATTTAAGTTGATTTTACTAAAATTTGTGAATTTCGTAAAGGTTAAGTTCTACAAAGCTGTTAGTCACTAGCAAAAATGGGGGATTTTTCATAATGAGATTTAACAGCACACCAAGATGATTTAGTTCTGTTTACTAAAATTGATACAGTTATTTAGAAAGCAGCCACTTTCATTTAATAATAGATTAACTACATCATAAGCTATTTTAAAACAAATATTATTAGATAAATCTACTGAGAAAACTATTTAAATATAGCTACAGTCAACTATAACATCACTGATGATGTCGATGAAATATGACAATCCACTAGGAAGTAGAATCCACCAGAGGGAGCTAAAATATACATTAATCTACTAACAAGAGCAACCTGAGGTTGGTACAACTGACTGTGGATGTTCTGTCTGCTTTACAGATTATAGCACATTAGAGCCATTTGTTTTTTATTGCTGTTATTGTTGTGTCCTTAATTCTTCGTTGTAACTTCTCCTGACAAGCATACTGTCCTGAAACAGGTGGGATTAACCAATCTCAGCAAAGCATACAGGTGATTTATGAATCATACCAAGAGTGAGAACAAGCAAGGATATAAAAGGCAAGGTTATTGCAAAACAAAATGGAATGAGGAATTTCAAAAGATAGCATAACAACAATAAGCTTCAAAAATAAAGAAAATACACATAAAACGCCTCAATGAAAAAGAGAAGAGTTGGTGAAAGGAGGATATTGTGAGATAGAAAAAGAGTATAGAAAAAAAAAATGTGTTTGTATACAAACTGCAGAAAAATGACAATATTTGGATTCCTACTGGCTGGCACAAATGAGAACGCAAAGGATGGTTCTGGTTATTAGAGGAGATAGAAATATGCAGATATTTCCCAAGAGGGCGTGATCAGATTTGAAATGTGTGTCCATGTGTGTTCTAACTGGGTCAGTAGAGCTGAGCTCAGTGATCTATGGTCTCATCCATAATTTATCAGAGTCACACAAATGATACAGACTGAGCAGGGAGTGGCAGAGATGAAGAGCATGGCCTTTCAACAAAGTCGGTCTGTTTTCTCCACTAAATACCTTCAGTAATTTGACATGTCCCCTTTGAATCCATCTCAATTTATCTTTAAACAGTTGCTGGATGTGAGACATGAAAAAAAGAATCGTAAGTATAGATTTCCAGGTATTTTACTTCAGTTTTTAACTCGATCTCAAAACCATGAAAGGTGGTGAAAAATAGAAAATTCAAAAAGTTGCAGAACAACATAAGTTTTGTTTTCTACCAATCAAACTGGTTTATAATTACACAAAGAACAATGGACTGTACTAAAAGATTATTGGAGCTGCATTATTGGATACAACAGACTAAACCAAAGGAACATCAGCATAAAAATGCAAATTAGTGTTTCACATTTCTTAATTAAGATTTCTTATATATAAAATAAGTGTGGGAGGAACACCTTTGGACACACAAAGGAACCTAGGGGAGATACACTCAGCTTTGACATGTTGAGATCTTTTTGTCAGAAAATTAATGTAAAGGCATGCAGAGTGGTACTTGCCACCTAAAGCTTTAATAAAATTATTAAACCTTGTCACTTTCTCAGAAAGGGTAAACAGTGGTTTAAACTGGGTAGCAAAGGAAATTAAAATCAGCAGAAGGATAATTTCTGAGCGACAGGGATGTAGGTTAAGGTTGACTCAAACATTGTCAGTGTCTGGAGGAACAATAAAAAAAATAACATGTGGCAACCCTAGAACGGCTGAGAAAATATGATATAGACACAAATGCAAGCATGGGCCCAAGGAGGAAAGACCAGCTGCAGGCCAAAAATAAATACACATAGGAAGGCCCATAGTGACTCACTGCTGACATGTGCATATATCTGCACAAACCTTGTCAGAAAGAAAGAAAGAAAACAAACATTCCACATGATAACCGTTACAGTCATTCTCAAGAAATAACTGCTGCTTGTGTGAACTTAAATCAATAAAAGTAGACAAAAGACATGGAGCAAAGAGCTTTAATAATATTTAAAAAAGATTTGAACGGGTGCGGCACACGGCGTAGCATTAGAGCGCGCGACCCGGTTCCCGGGTTCGATTCCTGACCCCAGCAACCTGTACTACACAGCTTTCCACTCTCTTTACCCCACTTCCTGTCTGCCTGCTTTCAAATAACAAAAATACTAGTGCTGCAAAAAAAAAAAATCCTAAAAAAAAAAAAAAAAGATTTGATTGAAGGTATAGTATAAAATAGTACATTTGAATACTGCTGAATAGAGAGCTGGATTAACACTGGTTGTCTATTAATAGAAGCGGAGGAAGACGCAGAGATGAAGCAGACTCCTTCCTCATTTAGACCCACATCAGAAAACCATCAAGCTGTCTATGAGGAAAATACAATTACCACTGCATCAGAGCAATATCTTCCCGTCATGACTCCATCCACCCTGCTGATCAGCAACCATGATCACACACAAGAAAATTCCTGTGGCCCAAAAACTCTTCCCATGCAGCCACCGTTGTTATTTCATTTTATAACATCACCATTAATGGTTCCACACACATTATTGCTTATTTTACATTAACTGTAACTGCTTGTGTGTGTGTGTGTGTGTGTGTGTGTGTGTGTGTGTGTGTGTGTGTTGGACATGCAGCTTGAGTTACAACTACAAGCAGTTGGTTCCTAAGGGCGTTGGCCTACATGAATAATTGAATGAATATTCAACAGTCTGATAAAACAGGCTGAGGCGACACATCAAAAGGAACATAAACTGTTTGGGTGAGGAGTTCGAGCACACACAAAGCTGCACACATGTGCAAAACAGGATGATAAAAAAGATCCAGATCTACACCCAAATTATGCACAGAACAACAAGCAATTTACAGAAACGTTTGTGCTGCACTGGGAAACCAACTTTTGACCAGAATCATCCGGTTTTCGGCTTGATCAGGCTGACTGGTGACCGGTTGGTCACAAACTCAAATATCTAATATTTTTATCAGTGAACACACCGTAAATAAGCACTAGCAGTTCAAAGTTGCCATTTTCAGCATCAGTGAGGTGTTTAAAATGAAATAAGATGAAGCACAGAGATGTAAGAAGCTATTTGAAAAGAAACAATTTTTCAGAAGAGCAAGACAGATAACATGAAGGTTTAACAGAGAACACCAAGGTTGCTCTGTTTCATCCTTTAAAGATTTTCACCTTGATGCTGAATTTGGAAAAGTAGTCATCCATTTGGAAATCTCTGAGTTAAGGTAAGGATTGTTATTCTCTGGGGAGTACACATGGAGGCTACCCTTTCATTAATGCTAGCTGCTAGTATAAAATGCTAAAAACTGTTTAGAATTTCATCTCATGACAAATCATTTTGTCTTTGCTCTAAAACTTACTTTTACGACTGCTCTCACATACGTTCTGTCATATCTGCTCTGATATAAATGATTCAAAACAACTCACGACAGAAAAGTTAGAAAAATATACTTTGAATGCTGTACTTGTATATAATATGTTATATTTCTTAAAGAGAAATATAAATCTGCCTAAATCAGTATCAGCAGGTCAAAGCTTAAAAAAAAAAAAAGCTACAATTGGAAATTTGCCACACAAAGCCTTACCAGTGCAACAGAAAATGCATTTACTTAATTTGTTAGCCTTCACTAAAACGGAGAACAGAAGACCAAGTGAACTAGGATAACCCCAAATATCCACCGTTTGTAGGTCATCCTCTCAGACTCATTTAAATATATATCAGGAAGAAATGCAGAAGTTTCTCTTCAGATCTAATTAGGCTCCCGTGAGTCCTGTTTATATTTCAAATACTTAAGAAAAACTGAGTCTGCAACACTATACAGTTTTGACACAAAGTCAGCAATTCACTGAAGTGAATACAAATCTAATTTCAGACAACAGCCTTTTCCTGCTCTGAGAGGTCATCATCTCAGCAGACAGGCTGATGAGGCGGCTGCGAGATCATTCGGGAAACCTGCGAGGATTCAGCTGGGTTGCGCTGGTTGCGCCCCCCCATCTCTGAACATCACCCTGTTACCATGGAGACCAGCTCCACTGTCTGGAGACTGGACACAGATGAGAGGGAGAGCGATGAAGTGGGGGGTGAGGAAACTAAAGCGAGGCAGTCTTTAAGACCGGCAGGGAGAAGGTAAAGAGTGTGGAAGAAGTAAAGAAATAAAGGCTGCTAAGGATGTGAAACACGTGTTTAAGAAGGAGTATAGTGGAAGTGTTCTCAGTTTGGAAATCTCCTGTTTGATAATGGATCCAAGACAAAATTGGATGAGATTTCTTCGAATGCACAAATATGTGGAACACGAAAATATTAACGTGCCAAAATATTTAATTCTTCTTGAACTCTTAAATTTTAATATAATGCAACCACAAACCTCAATTTATTTTATTGACATTTCATGTGACAGACCCACACAAAGAAGCACATAAATGTGACCTGGAAGGAAAAGGATAAATGGCTTTCAAACTTATTTACAAATAAAACCTTGTAGAATCCATTTGTATGCAACCCCCTTTCCCCTAATAAAGAGTAAATAAAATCCAATTTAACCAATTGCCTTCAAGGGTCACATCATTAGTAAATAGACTACTAATGTGTGTAAAATAATGTAGACCTCAGTGTAGACCTCAACATTTATTAGAGAGCATCAGTGACCAAACAGCATCATAAAGACCAAGAATTAAACTAGAACAGCCAGAGATAAAGTTTAGGGTTGAGTTATAAAACAACATCCCAAGCTTGAACGTCTCATGGAACCATGTTTAAACCACCATCCGAAAATGGACGAGTATGGCACAATTGCAAACCTACCAACAGTTTTAATCAAAAAAGCAACCCAGAGGGCCATGGTAACTCTGGAGGAACTGCAGAGATCCAAAGCTCAAGTGGGGAGATCTTTTGACAGAGCAACTACTCCATTAGAGGAGCATTTCACAAAACTGGCCTTCATGGAAGACAGGCCTGAAAAAGCCAATGCTAAAAAGAACGTCATGAGAATGTACATTAAACGATTGCCACAAGCCAGGTAGGGGAAACAAAAAATGTAAGAAGATCCTCTGGTCAGATGAGACCAAAATGGATCTTTTCCGCCTAAAAGCAAATACATATACAAACCCCTGGCACAGTTTTAGATATTTATTAGTAAAACTATTTTTAAGTTATGGATCCTTATCCTTCTTATTAACAATCATGTACTGCCTGTCATTGGTCCGTCGCATCAATTCCCAATTAAATGCATTCAAGTTTGTAGCTGTAATGTGAAACTTTGTTAAATCCAAAACTAGAATTTATTACGATTGACTCCCAACTTAGCCTATTCCTAACTGACAAAATAAAACAAACTGGAATATGTAATAAGAAGGAATCATTGAACAGGCTAACTTACAATACCAAAATCTTTTCTAGGTCATTATGTTTTGTCCTTTGCTGATTTATGCTTTCCTGTTTGTCTAGTTTCAGTGCTTTTTAACTATTACACAGTACTGTATTAATCAAAATAAGATGAGCCAAAAAATGCCTCAAAACCATATTAAATTAACAGGAAATCTGGTTTAACCTTACATGGATCATGTTGATAACTGAAATAACCCTTGCTAATGTTGCTGGTGTTTTTAAAATGATCAACAAATCTGCTTGACTCAAGGGTTTGCGCTAATTTTATGCTACCACTGGTAAAATATGTGACCAATACCGAAATGAGAAGTTAGTGCCTTTGTTTATTACTGCCTTTTTGAATCCTGCATATAAAACAGGAAAATCCCATCTGTACTCATATTGACCTGTAACTCCATGCTTATTTTTTTAGAACAGTAATCCTGTCCCTAAAAATAGTTGGATGTTCTGAGTGAGATCAAAATAAATAATTGTGAATGTAAAGTAGAACCCCTAACATGCAGTGTGAGACTTCAATGGTAGATCTCTAACGACCAAAGAAGCCATACTTCAAAATTCAGACATAACCTTATAGAGGAGTTTTGTTGTAATCAAGTACGTTTAAATAATTTGGCAAAGCATGACAAATACAGAGAAATTATAAACTAAAGCAATTTTAAAAAACAGATGTGACCGATGGTATTTATTCAGAGTAATAAAGCCACACTGGTGCCTTGTGTCGGTTAGGCCTTTCTCCTCTAAACAAACATACAATACATTCACAGCCACACACACAATGCCAAAGTAAAAAGCTTTTGAAGTAATTTAAAAGCAATGATCCCAAACAAATGAACCAAATCAGAGCATTAATTTTATGTACTGTACAGTCAATATTGGTGTTTACTCTGGAGATCAATTATTGTCTTTTTCAAATTTTATCATGTGAGCATTTGTTTGGCAAAGTTCACTTCTAGCAGACATAATATATTATGAAAAAGATCAAATAAAAAAGGTGCGATTTGTTTGTGTGACATGATGGACTGAAGATCAGGGAGTAAAGACATGACTGGATAATAACTAACAGCTTCAGTTGATAAGAGAAGGATAAGGCCAATAGAGGATGTAAGTATTAACTCACTTAAAGAAGAATACATTAAATATCATAATCCACAGTCAGTACAAATCACAAACCATACAGTTTCTGATTAGTGGTAGCTTGCTGCCGTGCTTCCAAATTTCACTAACCCTTCTGGTAATCAGGTTATATTGATGAACTCTGACCAACATTAAGCATGCTCACAGCAGCACACACTACCTGAAAAACACCTATCAATGGGTTGATCCTGAGCAAACACACAGGGATGACATCACCTCCAGTGTGAACCAAAAGCATATGCTTCACTATCCCCTCGGGCTGTCGCTCTCTTTCTCTCAAACTCAGTAGTTTGATTATACATGGGTGTGACTGTGAGCTTCTTTGTCTTTTTTTACAAATATATCTAGATAATGTAGGGTAGCAGTGGCTGGATAGGACAGGGTGACTTCATATACATCTGTTTTCCAACATGCATTAAAGTGTAAGACAACCATATCTCTAGTAAAGGTTTTTAGAAGATGTGATGTCACGTAAGTAAAACCTGGAAAAACAACCAATGGCCAGAGAGATTGAGAGATGACTATGGCTTAGTGATGAGGATGTTAAAACTAGCAAGGGCAAAACAAGCCTCAGGGAGGGGTGATGTCCGGTTTCTCCCTCCACTCACACTTCTCAATGTTCTCCTACAGGGTCACAGCCCTTATAAAAATTCTGCCAAAATGTCACAAACAAACCTCACATTCATTGCAATTCATTAAGTCTAGGACTGATAAGAAGTAAATAGTTGGACCAATTAGATTTCGGCTACATGGTAAATTCGGGGTCCTGATTAAGGCATTTAGAAACTCTAGATACCCTTTCTTGTACTGCCTGTGATCTCATGTCTACCACACCACCAGTGAGCCATGCAGTCGTGTTTTGTTCAGTCAATATTTGAAAGTCACAGCTACTTCCGTGTGCTTGCAAAACTGTATTACAGGCACATTATGTTATATTCCCTAGCAATCCAAGTGTTTCCACCTTTACAATAAGGTTCACAGTGAAGAAGAGACTGTATTGGTTGCTGCACCTGCCTGTCCATGTAATTCGACCTACTATACACACCTGACGGAGAGATACTTTGAGTGCAACTAAAACAATTCATCAAACTTTGTGAATAGCAAAGCAAAGTGAGCGATTAATCGCATTAAAATATGTTAAGAGCAGAATAAGCAATAAGTCATTTCACAACAGAGAACTACACTAGTATGCTTAAGGTTATTGTCATTTTGGAATGCCCAGTTATACCAACCGTCAGCCTTCCAGCTCATGTTTAAACATATATGACATATATATTCGAAGTGCACCAGTATCTCCTGCAATAAAAACCCCAACACAACATGATGCTGCCTCCCCTGTACTTCAAAGTTGCGATGGTGTCCTCAGGGTTGCAAGCTTTCCTGTTCTTCTCTACATGTAACTCTATTCATTATGGCCAAATAATTAAATTTTAGCTTCATCAGACAACAGGACATGTCCCTAAAATCTAAGGTTTTGGTCCCAGAGTGCATTTGAAAATGAAATGGTAATTAGGCTTTTTTGTTGCTTTGGGAGTAATAGCCTCTTTAGACAGTTCTCTTCCTGATATTTTGGCTGATATTTTAGCTGATTTTGTCTTATTGTTGCAGCACGGCACACAAAGACACAGTCTGTTTGAGGTTTGAGTTGCTTCCACATACATCAAATTAACTCAAAGGTTTTGAAATAAACAATCAGATGCTTACAACACCATGACATCAACATCTGGGATTTCCCAAAATGTTAACCATTGCAATCGTAGTGTATGTACACTTTAGACTTTGAAGACAGCAATAAAAAGGTTTTTAATGACTCAGATCGCTATCAGGGAAAAAGAAATCCTGACCATGAAATCCCAAACAACTACCTAAGAGGTCAGTCATTTTTCTGTGAGAGAGAGAGAGGCTCTGCATCAAATGATGGAGTGAAGACTATTCTAGACTATTATATATGTAATTTCAAAACACAAAATGGTGCACAAAAAGCAGATACAGTATATATATTCTACAGATCAGGCTTCATTTGGTGACAAAGAAATAAACAGAACCTAAACTCAGAGACTGATTTTGCTAAATAAAAAAATCTAAACTCCAAAAACTAAAAATGCTAAATAAAAATAACTAAAAACAAATCTTTCTTAGGTGAAAGGCATTTAATGAAAAGAGCGATGAGTTTCAATGACTTTACTCTGCCTTCATCTAATGTTGGCTCCACTTAAAAATGGATCAGCCTATCCAGCTTCAGATCTACGGTTATCAAAGCATAAAATGAGCAGATACCGGGACAATTCAGCCACAGACTAACAGTCGATGTTTTTTTTATATTTAAATTTTTACAACAACAAGAGTTGTGTGTTTTAGTCTTGAGGGATAATATACAGTGATGCCACATGTAGAGATACATGTATGTAGAGATACAAAGAATAGAAGACAAAGGATAAGCAGGAAGACAGGTGGGCTGTGGAAATTTGTCTTGAGGGGAAGAAAAGAGGTCACCTACCCAACCCCCATTTTTCCAATAATTCTCTACCGTCCTGTTTTTGGAGAAAACAAGTTACAGACGGGCCCGGAGGACACCATGATTACCAAACACAAACACTGCTTCAGTCTTTCAGGCAGATAAATTATATTAATAGTGTGAGAGGAGTAGCCTGAAGGCTTGTGTTTAGTTTCGCCTCAGTTTGTTAGCTCATATCCCACCAAAGCCTACCAACCAACTTTTATAACATCCTATTTAAAAAAAAAAATCCCTGCAGCAGTTTAAAATCTTGCACCTGTAACACATTTTCGTCTGGTATAACATGCTGTATTGACAACACATACTATTACAAATACTTGTAAATCAAAATTACTTGTGTGCTGCTTTTTTTGTAAATCTATAGGAGATACAGAAGCAGAGCACAATACCTGAGCAGGGAAGTATTTAAAAGAATCATGCAGGCCCTTTCTGCCAAGCTTTGTGCTACATAGGTTGCTGCCAACTGTGGCATTATTTACCTCCATATTATGAACCATATGTCCTAGAATCTGTAACTAATATCGCTATGATTGCTGCTGCAGGAAGGAAAAAGCAGAACTTGACTTGTGCAACATTAGCAAGAGACGGTATTTAAAACAAATACAGATTTTTAAACATGTAAATTAATTTGGAAGTGCAGAAAAAGATGCAATTGATGGGACCGCTAAGCTACTTTGTTCTTAACTTACTGAAGGAAACATAAAATAATTAAAAACACTAACTACTTATGCTTTAGGTCTAATAACTCCACCAAAAGCTGTGAAAGGAAACAGATTAACAGGCATGGCAATTAAGCAAAGGTGATAACTGGATGACAAAAAAAAGTAACAAGTAGTAACATGTTTAAATACAGCTGAATGAAAGTCACATAAAACACATGTTCCATTACCTTTCTTATCTATATAGACTAAATAAAGTCTTTCAAAATAAAGAGGGCATCTTCATTAACCACTGAACGCAGAATCAGGTTTATGCTTAAATGACTCGTGTTATAAAAAAGAAACAAGTCAGAAATATGGTAAATTACAGATGGAGTTCATTTCAGCACTAATTTGCATCATCTTCCAAAAGTATTTAGGTTAAGGTGTAAAACAACACACAAGATATAAACATCTTACTGAACACTGTGCAATACATTAACAGAAGATGAAAAAAGTATGACACAACTGCTAACCTACCAAGACATGGCAATCCACCTTAACTGACAGGCTGGGCAAGGAATGCATTAATCAGACAGCCAAACAAGATACCCATTGTAACTTTGGAGGAGCTGCAAAGATCCACAGCTTAGGTGGAAGACTAGTCTTAATGGAAGAGCAGCAAGAAGAGAGTCATTGCTGAAAGAAGTAATGTCTGCAGACAAAGAAAACCTTTGGAAGAAGGTGCTCTGGTCAGATCAGACACCAACTAAACATTTTGGCCTTTATGTAAACTACTATGTGTGCAGGAAAACTAACACAACATCCTACAGTGAACTGTGAAGGTGGCAGCATTATGCTGCAGGAAAGCTAGTCAAACCTGCTTGGAATATGGATGCAGCTGAATGTAGAGCAATCTTGACTTTATTTTGAATCAGTTTATTTATAAAAAAAAAAAATTCACAACAAGTGTCATCTCAAGGCACTTTACAAGACAGATCCAAGACAAAAATATAAAGCCAGTTCAATCCAGCCATATAGACAGATTAAGATTCAATTTAATATATTCCAATTAAATTCTACTTTTAACAAATAACATGAAAGAATGACTTTAGAGTCAAATTCACTTGACTGAACCTGATAAGAATACCTCTCATAGGTTTTCTTTCAAAATAATTAGAGGATCCACATGGCGAGAACCTGCAAAAGACTTAAGATTGGATGTAGGTGCCCGCAAATCTTTTCAGATTTTTATTTGCAAAAAAAAGAGAAACCATGCATCTTTTTTGTTGCACTCTACCATTATGTACCACGCTGTGCTGGGTCTATCAAACAAAATCCCAATCCAGAACACTGACGTTGGTGGTTGTGACCTGAGAAAATGTGAAAAACATCTAAAGGATATGAATACATTTGCAAGGCACTGGACTCTGTATGTCCACCAGACTGCTCCTGGTTGTTACTAAAACGGGTTGAAAGGTCTGTGGTTGTAGAAAAATTCTACTTCAGGACATCCCCCATATAACAGAGCACTCCCATCTTTGCCGCATCTGGTTTACTATTAAATGCTCTTTTTTTTTGGCTTAGTGAGTCTGCAAAGAGATTAAGTTATTTTTTACTATCTAAAAGCAAAATCAGGAATCTATTCAACCTACTGATTTATGCAGGTTATACAATAATGAACAGGGAGGGTGTGGTTAGTCAATTAATTAATCAGAACAGAAACGTATTGCCATGTATACTACAGACTGAGTTCAAGAACCAGAACATTAGGCTCTCAAAAATAATACTGCTGGTTTTTAACACAAACCATCCATTCTCTTTATCCACAAAGCCACTAGAGGACAATTGTAAAACACACACTTACAGCCTGCTATTGAGATAAATGCTCTCTAATTAGAAATAATCACACGTTTATAGTTAAAGCCCATCCTTCAGCGAGAGGTTGAATCAATCTTTAATAGGCATCGCAAGTTAATGTTTAAAAAGAGCTTGGATAAACTCAGAGATGGACCACTTAGTTACCACGTGCAACAAACCACCCAAAAATGGTGACAATAACTCAATTCATACCCTAGTCCTAAACCTAACCCCTGTCCCACGAATGGAATTTGAAAAAGTGAGGACCAGGAAAATGTCCTCACTTTGTCAAAATGTCCTCATTTTGCGATAAAAATACGAAAAATGGTTCTCACTCAGCAACAAGTACAAGAACACACACACACACACACAAGCACAAAAGAAAGCTTCTATTTTTCCAGAAATGTCTAAAGGTTTCAAATGGTGCTTCTAATCTAATATGTGTGCAGGAAGATTTGTATCTTATGTCTACAAATAGATGTTTTTTATTATGTCTGCTGTAAGCAGACTTATCTCCTCCTAACGCATAATGTCAGGAAGTTTCATGACAGGAGGTGCAAGGAAAAAAGAGGTGGAAAAATATATTAAATCACTCTTTAAAAGGAGCTGATATTTCGATTTGATTGCAAAAAAAAAAAAAAAAACCGGAATGAATAACAGAATAGCAACATGGACATATTAGCACGGATGTGTGCAGAAAGCTTACCTTAGAGTATTGTCTACGAAGACTGAAACGCTGCACCATCCTCCCTGACTGACTGACAGATCCACAGCTGGAATCCCTGTCCTACTCCCCTCTGCTGATACCCATCCAAAGTACACACTGCCTCCGATAACACACTTCCCATTCACACACACGTGCTACAAGCACAGATGCTACCATCCTCTCCAAACAGCCATGGGTCCACACGGCACCCTTCACTATGCAAACACAAGTGAGCAGAGAGGAGAGGAAACAGGGGAGAAACAAAAAAGACGAAGGGACTAAAGACAGACAGATTTACAGTGTTTCTCCACACTTGTATTCATAGTGGAGGGAGATGTATCAACACTCACTCACTCACTCAGTCAGTCAGAGGTAAGGTTGCCTCATGCTTCCTGTCAGTGTGCCGAAGGGTGGGGTGGCGAGAAGGATGAGGTGGAGGAGGTGCCGGTAGAGGGAATGAAAGGGAGGAGGGGGAGATGGGAGAGGAGGAGGGACCAGCTGACTGCTTGTAATAGCTCTCTCTAGGGATTGAGGGAGAGGGGACAGTGGAGGGAAAAAAGAAGAAAGCAGAGGGTCAAAGGAAGCACAGCGGGGAAAAATAAAGGAAAAGAAGTAAAGATGAGAACAAAAGAGAAAGAAATCGATCACTGGCTGAATATTCCTGATAAAAAAGAGCCTTGAACCTTCAATCTCTACCAATAGCAGGGCGTCACACTTCCAAGGTCAACCACGCTGTTACTATGGAAACAAATAGTAGAGTATACATCATGTTGCAATTGTAAGAGAAGCCACAGTTTGGATTACCCTAATGACATTGCTATGTTGCTATGCTAAGGCTGGGTTGTGATGTAAGCTGGAAATGAGCGAGCAGGTTCTGATCACGGCCAACAGACCTCAGAAAGGCTCATCTAAATACTAATGAAGCCCACATGTCTGCTCTCGTTTAAGGTGAGGTCACTCACACAGGACAAGAACCTTCTTAAACACAGCCCCTATATTAAACCCGTTACTCAATACTACCACCTTTACAGATCATTTGGATTTACCAGAAACAATTGTACTGAAAGGCAATCATTTTATTTTAATAAATTAAGGTAAATTTATTAACCCAGGATGAGCTCATAGTGCAAATACCAGCTCCACATGAACCAGATCTGACACTTTAGAGCAGGTTAGGTGAGGTGACAGTGACCTCTGGTGGCATGCAGTACTAACTAATATAACACAAGTGAATCTCAATGTTGATTACAGGTCCTTCTCAAAATATTAGCATATTGTGATAAAGTTCATTATTTTCCATAATGTCATGATGAAAATTTAACATTCATATGTTTTAGATTCATTGCACACTAACTGAAATATTTCAAGTCTTTTATTGTCTTAATATGGATGATTGTGGCATACAGCTCATGAAAACCCAAAATTCCTATCTCACAAAATTAGCATATTTCATCTGACCAATAAAAGAAAAGTGATTTTAATACAAAAAACGTCAACCTTCAAATAATCATGTACAGTTATGCACTCAATACTTGGTCGGGAATCCTTTTGCAGAAATGACTGCTTCAATGCGGCGTGGCATGGAGGCAATCAGCCTGTGGCACTGCTGAGGTCTTATGGAGGCCCAGGATGCTTCGATAGCGGCCTTTAGCTCATCCAGAGTGTTGGGTCTTGAGTCTCTCAACGTTCTCTTCACAATATCCCACAGATTCTCTATGGGGTTCAGGTCAGGAGAGTTGGCAGGCCAATTGAGCACAGTGATACCATGGTCAGTAAACCATTTACCAGTGGTTTTGGCACTGTGAGAAGGTGCCAGGTCGTGCTGAAAAATGAAATCTTCATCCCCATAAAGCTTTTCAGCAGATGGAAGCATGAAGTGCTCCAAAATCTCCTGATAGCTAGCTGCATTGACCCTGCCCTTGATAAAACACAGTGGACCAACACCAGCAGCTGACACGGCACCCCAGACCATCACTGACTGTGGATACTTGACACTGGACTTCTGAAAAAAGTACTTTGGACCACTGAGCAACAGTCCAGTGCTGCTTCTCTGTAGTCCAGGACTGGGGAATGCGGCACCTGTAGCCCATTTCCTGCACACGCCTGTGCACGGTGGCTCTGGATGTTTCTACTCCAGACTCAGTCCACTGCTTCCGCAGGTCCTCCAAGGTCTGGAATCGGCCCTTCTCCACAATCTTCCTCAGGGTCCGGTCACCTCTTCTCGTTGTGCAGCGTTTTCTGCCACACTTTTTCCTTCCCACAGACTTCCCACTGAGGTGCCTTGATACAGCACTCTGGGAACAGCCTATTCGTTCAGAAATTTCTTTCTGTGTCTTACCCTCTTGCTTGAGGGTGTCAATAGTGGCCTTCTGGACAGCAGTCAGGTCGGCAGTCTTACCCATGATTGGGGTTTTGAGTGATGAACCAGGCTGGGAGTTTTAAAGGCCTCAGGAATCTTTTGCAGGTGTTTAGAGTTAACTCGTTGATTCAGATGATTAGGTTCATAGCTCGTTTAGAGACCCTTTTAATGATATGCTAATTTTGTGAGATAGGAATTTTGGGTTTTCATGAGCTGTATGCCAAAATCATCCGTATTAAGACAATAAAAGACCTGAAATATTTCAGTTAGTGTGCAATGAATCTAAAATATATGAATGTTAAATTTTCATCATGACATTATGGAAAATAATGAACTTTATCACAATATGCTAATATTTTGAGAAGGACCTGTATGTTACATAATGGATCCTACTGGTTTAGTGTAGGAGTTTCAGATGGAGTTGGAACAAAACTAAATAAAATAAAGAAAGTAAACATGTTAAAACATCCCTGTAGTAAATTGTGATCTAAAAGCTCTTTAGGAGTCACTGATATCTCTGTGCTGTTAGCTCTATGCCAGCATACGTAGTTTTTGCAATTGTCTTTTTGGAGGAAATATACAAATATTGAAATATGGGTTCTTACAGTGCACATTTCATCACAATTTATAGCCAGAAAACCAAATAATGTTTAAAGTATGAAACATACATAAATCCAAATCAGCCTTGCCAGTGTTTCACAAAGCAGATCATTTTAAGGTGCACTTTTGGAAACAAACAGCTCCTTTTTGGGTTGGGACCACTAAAACAGCAAGGCACACAAAATTTGGATGATGGCAATAGCCTCTATTGGTGCCATCTTGAATCCTGTTGTTTACTATAGCTGTAGACGGAGCAGAGATTGTTCTTGGTTTTCTTGACAATAAATAGTTTTAACAGGAATATGTCCCAATATATGCTGTAACCATTCTCTATTTTCATCCTGAAGGAACTCTGGTTAACTTGCTCGTTTACACCCTGTAAACCTTTTTGACCCTGCCTCTTAAAAGAATCGGATTTGAGAATTGTTCTAATTCAAACAATGCTCAACCCTACTGGTAACTTAGTTGAATATATTCTCTGTATGAATGGGAACCATTTTTCAGCTAAAATAGCAGGGAAAGGTTCTTGTACATCAGCAACAAGGTGAGCTTCGGCATCTGAGTGACAGCTTACTGACAAACAAGCTTGACAGCAGTGAAAGGGAAGAAAGGACACACTGATCAACCCTGGCTGAGGTGATGATTAATGGCTGCTGTCACTTACTCTCTCCGTCTCCTCTGTAGACTGGTATCCAGACGTCAGCACCACATCCCCAACAGTGTGTGCAGGTGCAGGGCTGGTGGGCGTGGTGTCAGTGGTGGATGAGGAGCGTGGGCGGCTAATGTGCTTGTGCTGCTGTGGGTCGTGGGTGTTGCGCCGCTGCGGAGGCTGAGGGCTACTTCTCAGAAGGGGGTCGCGGTCTCCGCTCCCAGACCCCGACCTTTTGCTCCGCTGGCTCTGCTGGCTGGTCCCACGCCTAATCATGGCTGCAGCGGCTGAGCCCTGTCCAGCTGCAGAAGAAATCACAGGAGCATACAGGCGATCAGAGTCAGAAGTGCAGGACCCCAAAATGTCCTGAGGAGTAGAGGGGGAGGTGCCGCCTGCTGACACCACCGAGGAGGATGAGGAGGAGGATGATGAGGGGATGGTGGAGCGAGAGAGGGAAAGGCGTTTAAGCTGATTTTGGAATAGTTGTTTCAAGCCCTGACCAAGAACCCCCATGCTCTCCTTGGCATTTTGGCTCATCTTATTCAAAGAAGGATGTACAGACAGAGATGAGGCCCTCCTCAACCTTGGACCCTGTGAACCTTCTGACCCTCCACTAGCTGCAGGATTTGAACTGGGGCCCATCTTTTCTGGGTCACTTTGACTGTTTTCTCCCTGCTGCATGTAGTCCTGCTGAAACCAAATAAATAACAGGGATATATTGTCTAACTTGACAGCCTGCTTTCGCCTCGCTTTCTATCTGTAAGGAATGCTGGGGACAGAATAAGAAGAATAGAGAACGGCAGGACAGTAAAAGTAGAGATGGGACAGTGATGGAAGATGGGATCAGCTCAGGTGACTTCAGAGGGATGGATCCAAATTGGGAGCATGCATCTTTGACTCAGGAACAAGCAACCTTGATGGTCTAACACACAAAAAAGAGACAGTTAATGAGAATCTCAAATGTTTACTTGATTCAGTGTTTGTCATCAATTTTTCCTCAATTTAAGATTAATTTTATGCAAATAGCGCTAATCCTTCAGCATAAGTAGGGAACTTAAACAAATACGTAAAGCAGTTTAAAATGCTTTCTTACTAAGCAGGTACGACAAAGCTAAAATATAAACAGACAACCAACACTTGATGTGAGACTAATCTGCAAAGCTTAAAGCTGAAATGTGTCCCTCCTGTCTGCAGCAAACCCCATGACTCTACAACATGAAATGCTGGTTTCCTGAACATCTGATCCTCCTATATGACCCTGAACCCAAAACCTGTGAGTAAAGACAGCGTAATAAGAAATGTTGAGCAGAAGGAGCAGAAAAGGGGAAAAAACTGAGAAAAACCCACCTACCATCAGCCCAGCTGTCATCCTTTTATGCCTCACTCTTCCTAAGTGCCTGAGAGGGACATGAATGAATAGAAAAGATGAAAAAAATTCTGTAAGAGAATAATATTTAATAGCATTTAAACTTTTAAACTTGCTATAATTGTTACAGCAATAACTTATCTCAAGAGGTTTCTTTATAAAAGTCATGATCAAACAGTCTGTAAGTTTGATTCAGTCTCTGATCAACTTCATAAAAAAAATAATAAAACATCAGACTTTACAATTTGCTAGTCATTATAGGTAGAACCAATTCATCATAAATGAGAGAGAGAGAGAGAGAGGACTCTGCAAGTCTAATAAATGTGTTTGGTGTAGTCTGAAGAAATAAATGCCAAGCAATAACGAATTTTTGAGTAAACTGCATGCTTATTTTACCAAAATGATTAAACGTGTTTGAGCACATCACAGACTCTGCTGTTAGATAGATGGTGCAGAGAGGAAAAGATCTGTAACAGCAAGCGGTTTCAGAGTCACCTCACTATGTTTAAGGTTAAAATCCGAAACAGCTCCATTATAAATTAGTCAGTTGCTTACAACCAGACTGATCATTTCAGCCTGTCTGGTTAAATTATTTATTGGTGATGTTTTGCTTCTTCCTATAACACTACAACAAGCATTTCCTAGAGGTATTCCCAGATGCCTAAAGGTCTTCTTCAGCAGGACAACAATATGCCATGGTCAGATAAGGTAAGATTAGGTAAGTTGTCAAAGAGCCCAAAAAGTAAGCACAGCTTCCAAACTGTGAAAAGTGATGGAAGAATCTGTGAGATTCACCAGAGCCACACTGAACTCCCCAAAGCAACGCAGGTAGTACAAAGGGCATGCAGATGACCCTATCTTTGGCACCACATGAGGTTGTGTGTCCATGCCCACATGGGTCCAGTAGAGGGCACAATAATAAGCCAACTGGTACAATGTTATGCTGGAGAAGTATCTGCAGTACTTAAATAGTTTGCAATAGTTTTGTTCCTTCAAAAGTTCATTTAGTACACTTGAAGAATCCCTTCTTGAATACCTCCTTTATACTGTACCAATATCAACAGAGACGAGTATCTGCCCAATAAACACCCATCAGTGCAGTCTCACTAACACCAAGAGCAGTTGTCCTGTATTCATCCACATCATCTTCCTGAATTTGAGTTCAGGAATAAACCTTTAAAATAGTCCATGATTAGTTAGCTTTAACTTGGTTCATGTGTTAAAGCCTGATTGTGAACTGTCTTTTCAGTCCAAACATTACATCTTTGAAACGTTGAATGTCTAATATGATGTATCACAAGTCGACAGGGCAAACAATAAGTTTAGCCCAGCCAACTCAGACCAAAGGCTGATCATCATTCCAGATTTGGTTTGGATACATTTTTTGTTTGCAATGTACGCTTTATTAAATTTGTCTAAATTTAGTGGTTTTCCTCCACGTCCTTGGATATGTTGATCGTTAGTAGTGACTTTCTAGTGGAGCTTTTCCTTCGTGTCAAACTTAAAAAGTAAGCAAAAGTAAGGAACTCCTAAGACATCCAACAAACTACCAAAACCAACAGTCGACTAGTCTCTCTGGGACCTTTTAAGGCAGAACGAAAACTGTTGTGCTGAGGTTTCTTTGCCAAACGATTTTAAAAAAACAACCATAAAAGCCACAAGAACAGAAGTCTAGTCGGTTCGGTGAGTCAGCCAACAGGTAGATTCTGAAACACAAATTAGCCAGTCTCTTTCCTGTTCCATAATTGCGATTCTCATGATGGTTCTCTAACAAATTCTACCTCCTTCTATTCCCGCTTCCTGAATTAGGCTCTACAGCCTAATTCAGGAACCTGTGTTTATCGGTCTCTCAGGAGTTAAACTTTAGATTTAAGTCAAACCTTTAATCATCCTGGAAAATAACATGATTGTCTTTATTCATTAAACTCACCCTCCTGGCTGTAGAAGTAGTTTGTAGTTAGCATCTTTTTAAAATGTTTCAAAATCAGCAGCAAAAAGGTCTTTTGTTGCTATGAAATTAATTCTTGATTATGTTAATTACTAGTTCCTGGTAGTTGATCATACAATCCTTTTTTTATGTATAATTAATTTTATTGATGTCAAATAAAATTCAATCTGAGAAACACATAGAATCTCCTTACTTTTTAAAATCTTTCATAAAAAATTGTTTAATTGAAATAATTTATCATTCAGAATAATATATGACATTATTGAAACTAAGCTATGCAGAATAATTACAATAACCATCCCCACTAATAATCAGGTTAACTATGGTCATACATAAAAATAAACACATTTGACCCCTACATTGATATTAATGTAATCTAAAAGCTGCTTTATTATTTAAGAATCAATGTCTAAATTAAAATGCATTTCTCATTTCATCCTTTTTATGAGCTGTGTCCATAACCTCCAAACTGCCTTATATAAATTTATTTTTGCTCAGTAATGTTCATAATGAAGAAACATTCTGATGTATGTGTGTTTGGTCAGTGAAAAAAAAAAATACTGGTTGTGCATTACCTCATGGAGTCCAACTAGTAATGTATACACCTGCAGCATAATATTGTAAACACTCTGTGTGGGTCACAGGTCAGTGCATAGTTGTGCCAGCCAATGACTGGGAGAGTGACAGTGAAGTGTGATTCATTATGATTTAACACTGTGCTGTTGTCTCAGAATTGATGAGTCAAGGGGTAAACCCAAGTTAATCCTGCCCCACAGCTGAAGCTGAACCTGATGTCCTGTCCCTACAGCAGTACCTAACACTCCCTCTGTGGTAGTAAATCCCCCCCCCCCCCTCATCCCCTAGGCTAACCCCAGCAATGGATTGGATGTTTTCTTGATTGCCCGTGGTTTAGTATACAAACTAAATCCTCTTTCGGGAGCCTTTAGAGCACACTAGTTTCATTGTCAGATTTGGTGTGCATGTCTAAACCTTTGTTAGGTTTCAGCAAGTCTTGGTGATCCACCTTGATGAACTGATGATGCAACTGAAAAAACAACAGATGGATCTTACATGATGTGAAGTGTCCTTTTCTGAACTAAACAGTCATCTCATAACATTCTTACAGCCTACCAGGAATTGACTAATGAAGCAGGCACAGCTGAGAATGTTACATCAACTCTTGTTTTGCATCTGAATGACGATTTTGTTCATGTGTTCAAAAGCACAAGAGCTTTAAAATACTCCACCTTTTCCTATGCACAGAACACAGTAACCAAGTACAGTTCCTAATAAAAGAGAGACTGGACTGGCAACCTGTGAACGTCAGCATGTTTCTCATTTCACTGTTGATGTTGTTGGGACCTACATCCATGGATTTCAACACTAAAACATGCTTTCCTGGAACTTTTCAAAATAAAGTGCATTAACCTTCTTCCAGCACAGCCAGGAAAGGGGGTAACTGCGGACTTCCTGTGGCGCCATTACCCAAATAAAAGCACAGCCAGGAAAGGGGGTAACTGCGGACTTCCTGCGATGACACTGCCGCATATAAGCCCCCACCTTTCCACAAGTCTTCCTCTTTCCACACGGCCTTCGAGGAGGACGGTTCAGGAGAGGCCCAGCGCGCAAATGTCTTTTGCTGGCAAAAAGACAAATTTAACTGGATCCAAAGCCATACGATCATCGATCATATGCAAAGTTAAGTAGAATGAAATACTGTCTGTGTATCCGGTATTTTCATTCATAAACGGGGAAATTAAGGTGTAAGAGTTGCTTACATTTTCTCTTCAAGGCCCCACAGAAGCAAAACTGTATCAAGGAGAGATCTAATCACTAGTTCTCCCAAAGAAAGGTGAAAAATTAACTCTAAAATCACAAATATCCTTAGAGAAAGGAGTAGCATTGTAACACTTGGAGCATAGTGTTGTCATAAGTCACAGGTTGAGTGATCAACTGGTGCACCCATTTTACAATCAAATGTTTCCAATATATGTATAGTCAGATATACATATATAGCTGGACATACATTTGTTAGATGTTGTTGCTTTTAGCAACATTCTCATAACTTTGTTGTTGTTTTGTAGTGTCTGCCAGAATGATGGAATCACACACCATTATGAATTCAGCAGACATGGAGATGCAGAAGGTGGTGGTTGCTGATCTCATCCGTTTGTTTCCAGATGAGCGGGATGCTTTAAATCAGTTTGACCTTGCTGCTTGTGATAAACAGATTCAAGAATTACTTGACCTAATTGAAAATCCAACTAGAGAGATTCTGATTTCAGATGTTGTTGGTAGGCTTACCTTGTTGTATCAGCAGAAATCACAACTGGAAGCTAAAAGATATTCTCAGTTACAGGCTGACCATCAGATGACTCTTCAAAGAGAGAATGCTGCAAGGCTTGAGCTCTCAAAAGCTGAGGAGAGGACCAAGAAACCTGAAGCAAAGTTAGTGGACCTGAAGGCAGATGAGCTCAAGGAAGCTTTATCCCAAAAGGGGGGACAGACCCCCACCTCTCAGGTACCTGATTTGCATTTTCACTCACAGCAGCTGCAGCAGCCACAGCAGGGGGCAGACTCAGACAGCAGGCATCCAGCACCTAGGTCAGAGTCTCCCCTTTCTAAATTTAGCCAAAGTGTCCAACTTACTTCCACAGACCTTAACAGAAATGTTGGAAGTCAGATGGTCTCCAGTGGTGTCCTGCCAAATCCCATTGCAGTGAACAACCACCAAGATGACCAAGTGCCAGACTCAGCGTGCACAAGTGGCCCAATTCAGTGGGAGGAGCACCCTTCCAGCCTGATCGGCACCCCTCTCCTTTCTGACTCTGTGTCAACCCCTACGGACCAGGAGAGAAGCACATGGTTTTCAGGTGATTCAATCCAACCTGACCCAGCACCACGTGCACGAGTCCATTCATTAGAAATCTGTCATTTAAATCATGAGAAGACTTGTCTCCTTCCCCAGAGGTTAGGTCAGGATCTTCCACCATTTCATGAACCTAACCAACAGGACTTCTCCGATGGACGTAGCCCACCTTGGAAGCATGGTGTCCGTTTCAAACAGCTTGAATCCCTTGCTAAGGACATAGAAGTTTTTTATCCAGGTAGCCAGAAGTCAAATATTGATGCTTACCTGTTTGAGGTTGAACATTGTCTTCTTGACTTGTGTTTTCCTTCTGATCGTGAGAAGCTGAGACCTATTTGGAAAACAACAGCTAAGAGTGTTCATGTGTTCATAAAGACTCTTCCTCCAGAAATTAGTGACAGCTATCCAGCTCTCTGCCAGGCTCTTAGAGAAGAGTACTATGTTTACAGAGATGAAGCCGCTGCCACTATTAATGCTTTGACAGTTTTGCAAAAACAGTTCGAACCTCCCAGAGAATATTTCCACCGTTTGAAGACAGCTTATTTTCAGGGATGTTATGCTCCAGGTCGTGAAGAAGACCACACTTTTAAGTCGTTGTTTCTTCACAACCTCCACGTTAGCGTGCAGTATGACGTGACCATGCATTGTATAACAGAGAATCTCTATGCAGGAGATTTGTAGATATGCTCAGCTTGTGTGGGAAACACGTGTCCGTTCAGACAGAGCAGGAAAAGGCAAAGTTAGAGTGTTAAACATTCAAACTGAGAACAGGCCTAAGAAGAAGCGTAAAGTAACTTCCCAAGTGATGCAACAGAACCAGGGGGGTGGTAACTGGCATCAGCCAAAAGACAAGCCACCAGTTAAAAGACAAACACCTTTTCACAGTGCAACATCGAACTGTAAGGTTGGTGGTAAAGAGTGGAGCCACTCCAAAGATGTCATCACAAAGGAGGAGTTTGAGATGATCTGCAGGTGTGTTATAACTGAGGTAACAGCGTTCCTAAAAGACATGGCAAGAAGCCGTTGCAGTCCAGAATCAACCCTGTAAATCTATCAAACAAGGTATGAAGATGGTAAATAATTTCCAACACACTATATTCTGTTTTAATCTTTTCCTTTTTATGGTTTGGAACTTCAGGAATTAAGGTTTAAAAGCAGTATTATTATGGTGTGAAAATTATTACATGACTTTTATTTTTGTTTTGTTTGTTTTTCCCTTTAAAACATTTTATTAGTGTTAGTCTCTGCCCAAGCCTGCCTCACTCCTGTCCAAACACTAACCTCTGAACCAAAATGAACTGTTGAACTCTGCCTTGCTACAGGACCCCAGTGACTCTTTTCACATGGCTGAGGACGGATTGTTAGCCCCAAAGACTGGATTTCATCCCATTCTTTGGAACTAAAAAGGGGGGATGTTGGGACCTACATCCATGGATTTCAACACTAAAACTCCGGTACATACTTTCCTGGAACTTTTCAAAATAAAGTGCATTAACCTTCTTCCAGCACAGCCAGGAAAGGGGGTAACTGCGGACTTCCTGCGATGACACTGCCGCATATAAGCCCCCACCTTTCCACAAGTCTTCCTCTTTCCACACAGCCTTCGAGGAGGACGGTTCAGGAGAGGCCCAGCGCGCGAATGTCTTTTGCTGGCAAAAAGACATAAATTCAACTGGATCCAAAGCCATACGATCATCGATCATATGCAAAGTTAAGTAGAATGAAATACTGTCTGTGTATCCGGTATTTTCATTCATGAATGGGGAAATTAAGGTGTAAGAGTTGCTTACATTTTCTCTTCGAGGCCCCACAGAAGCAAAACTGTATCGAGGAGAGATCCCGGTGGAGAAGCTGTTTCTACAAGCCGAGCCGGAAGGACGGACTACGGCTTGCACCACCGTGTTACGGTAACCAACAGCCGCCCAGCCCTCCGGAGCTAATGCTATTGTTCACAGAGCGAACGCAGAGGTTAGCTGAAAGACAACCGCTTGTTGACTGTGGACGTTTATCCGAACTTCATCGCCCTTGGACAACGTTTGCTCACCATGGTCAGAGGTTAGGTTTGGGCAGATTAACAGATAGGTTTAGGATGAAATGATCTAAAGGTTTTCATGTTATGAAGTTTGTTTTGTGGAACTCGGCTATTTTTGTGCTAGCATGCTACCTGTAGCACACAGGCCGGTTCGTGTTATTTGTATGTTTTAAAGTTACGATAAACTTTATTTAAAGGGTGGTTTTAACCAGAACATTGCTCATAACGCGCCGTCCGCACTTATGCATTTTAACCCTTTTATTAACCTGGTATTTTAAAGGTATGTGTTGATTCTGGTGCTAAGCTATTAGCTTCTTTGTTAGCCCAACGGCCAGCCGGTAAGAACACGTGGCAGCACTAAGTAAACACCATTAAGCCCATTTCTCCAGAAAGATTTGGCTCTTTTCCAAAATACCCCTCTTATAATATTTCTTCAAATATTATTTCAATAAATAAAGGCAGTTAATTAGACACCGTTGAGAATTAGTCATCCAGGAGGTTGGTTTATTCAGCAGATCATTATGTAAAACATTATTTTATTAAATTAATATTTTATCTGATCTTGCATTGTGAAGGGTTGTCTAGATGTTGCTGATTATTGCCCAAGTTAGTTCCAAGACTAACTTAACTTCATTTCCAGATTCTTCAAGATAATCCTTGGTTCTCAAACATAAACATCGCATGGTAATGTTGCATCACTCTTTTTGGTCATGATTTCCAATCATCTTTAATCAACTTGTTGATATTGTACATAGCCCATTAGTCTTCATTATTCTTTCATTCTGCTTGGTAGTTTAGTTGAATTGTTTTAGCATAGTAAAGTGTTTGTTGATTGAAATATGTTTGACTTTGAGTTGACTTATTTTTGTTAATAAATTCTTGCATTTTAAGAAATTGTGTGAATTCATTCCATATATGTGCAGAGTTTATGCTGTTCAATAATGCCAGAGCTCGTCTCACACCTTTCTATTCTGTCCTAATACCATCGCCTTATTGGGCTGGTATTCACAGGACAATCCTTAACAGACCGAAATATTATTTGATAAAATATTAAATATTAATATTAAAATATTAATATTAAATCTTAAATAATATTCTCAGATTCATATTTACAACAATGGTAAGTAACAAATGACCACATGAACAACTGCCAACCTGGGGCTGTATCATCCTCAGTTAATCATTCATACAAACACAAATGCATCACTGTCTGTAACTCGACATCTCATTCCATTAAGCCCTCAGCTGACAGTTGCCCAGCGTTCATCATCTTTGGCCGGGTACAGGAGGAAAATAGAAAAGGTTCTAGCTTTAATGCAGTGCATCTGGAAAGTGCTCACAGGGCTTCACTTTTTGCACATTTTGTTATTTTTGGCCTAATTACAAAATTGATTACATTTATTTCTTCCCACAAAACTCTACACACAACACCTCATAATGACCCAAAATATGTTTTTGTTGAGATTTTTACAAATACATTAAAAATAATAAACAATGAAATCACAAGTTTTAAAACCATTTTCTCAGTACTTTGTTGACACATTTGGCAACAATAACAACCTCCAAGTCTTCTTGAATATGATGCAACATGCTTGGCACACCTGTCTTTAAGAAGTCTTACCCAGTCCCTGCAGAGCTGCCAAGCTCAATCAGATTAGATGGGAAAAGTCTGTGCAGAGCTGATTTTAGATCTATAAAGAGATATTCAATCCAATTCAACTCAGGACTTTAGCTAGGCCACTCAGGAAATTCAAAGAAATGTCCTGAAGCCACTCCTTTGATATCTTGGCTGCATGCTTGGGGTCAATGTTCTGCTGAAAGGTGAACTGCCGTCCCAGTCTGGGTCTAAAGCCTGCTGGTGCAGGTTTTTATCTAGGAGTTTTTTGTACATTGCTGCATTAATCTTTCCCTCTATTGTAACTAATCTCCCCACATCATGATGCTGCCACCACCGTTCTTCACTTTTGGGACTGTATTTGCCATGATGAGCAGCCCCTGGTTTCCATCAAAAATGCCTAGCATTCATGCAAAGAGTTTAATCTTTGTCTGATCAGACCAGAACATTTATTTTCTCATGGTGCGAGAGTCCTTTGGGTGCTTTTTGGCAAACTCTAGGTCAGACTCGATGGGAAGATGGATGGAGCTAAACACTAGGAGATCCAGGAAGAAAACCTGTTAGAGGCTGCAAACGACTACAGCAGGACAACATCCCTAATTATACATTCAGAGCTACAATGGAATAGTTTAGATCAATGCATATTCATGTGTTAGAATGGACCAGTCACAGTTCAGACTTAAAATCCAATTGAGGATATTTGGAAACTGTTGAAAATATGTTAACAGACTCTCTCCTTCCAATCTGACTGCAATGAAGCTATTTTGCAAATTAGAATGGCTAAACATTACGGTCTCTTGATGAAAGAAAACTATGACACATACCCCAACGGTCTTGCAGCAAAATGAGGTTCTACACAACGGTGACTGAGGAAGGCTGAAGACAAATGTATACCAAACTTTAGATTGTTTTTTTTTAAACAAGTTCCCAAACCATGTATCATGTTCATTCTAATTCTGCATTATGTTGTGTTGGTCAATCACAGAACATGGTAATAAAACACACTGAAGTCTGTGGTTGTAATGCGAGAAAATGCGAACAAGTTCGAGGGGTATAAATACTTTTGCAAAGCACTGTATCTTGGTGGAAAAAATTTAGTCTTCCTGTTTTGTTTTTTTTAAATCTCCAGAAAATAAATCTAAGTCAGCTTTTGCTCTATACAAAATCATTTACTGACATGCAAAGGTTATAAATTAAATAGTCATTAAGCTACTGATGGAGTTCAAAGCTAGAACAAGTAAGGCAGACCTTTTGTACCCCAAAAAAGGTATATCTAAAAAAAAAAGTATATATTACATGACACATCAACAAAATGATCATCTTTTTTTTGTCAGTTCTGTCAAATATATCTCTTGTTGAGGGACAAAAACAAGAAATAACTAATTGGGGATGAACAACCCAACATAGAGCGTGGCCTGGTTTCTGTGACCCCTTAGAAAATATGTTGTTGGTATTTGCTGAATATACAGCTGGTTAGCTGAAAATATGGATCCAGCCTAAACAAGCTAGAGCAGTGTTTCCAGAAGAGTCTGCAAGCTGGCGTGGAATAGGCCCGTCTTTGTTTCCTGTGAGCCCCACACAGACCCATCGCTGCTCTTTGTCCTGCGCCTCTTTCACTGACAGACACACATCAGTAAGAGCAGAATGAGGCCAGAGGGTTCAGTCAGCTGTTTGCGTTTCAGTGCGGGCACCAATATGTGTGTTTGTGTCATACCCCTAAAAGAAAACAGCAACTTCAAAAAACATCCAACATGATTACACGGCGTGTGTCTGTGTACCTACATATGTATGTTCTTCTGCGTGACATCTATGACCAGTCCAAGCTGCAGCATATCTCATCGAGCAGCAGCAGAACAGCGGTACCATCAGGAAACAGGAACAATCGTTATTGTATTGTATTGTATTTATTGTATGTGGGGCTCAGAGGCAGATAATGGCACAGTTGTGCCAGCTGTGACAGTGAAGGAGATGACTTCAGCATGCTGCACAGAGTGTGATAAGAGACACAACTCTTTGTATTAAATGGTGATGCAGTGTAAACGAGACAAGGGAGACAAGGGCGTTACAAAGGGAGGGAAAGAGGCTACATGAATCAAAGGCATCGGATGATCCGCGTCATGCTTTGCCTGGCTGTATCGGGTTCAACCCGGCCACCTAGCGCAGGGTGTGTCTAAATGAGGAGACGTGCAGCAGGTAAATGGTAGGCACATTGTTCCATTGTCTAATAAACGCCACAGGGATGACGTTGTGCTCAACTTTTAAGAAACCGAATAAGAGGATTTGCAATGATCTTCAACAAGCGTTGATGTGAAAAATAAATACAAATGCTAAATCAAGCATGCACATGTTCCCCCCAGCCATCTAAAGCTGCTATAGCTGCCTATTAGTCGAGTATGATTGAGTGATTCTCACCATGCTGAGTTAGAAACGTGAAATGCATATAGGCATTAAAAAATCTTTTGTGTTTTACTTTATTTCTTTATTAAATTATCATTTGTATTTTTTACTATAATAATTTTTGTTTCTTTCATGAGTTTCATTATATATTTCATTTATTTAGGTCTAGTTCATGTATTTGTTTAGTTTTATACATACTTTTATTTCATTCCTCAGCGTTTACTTGTTAATAAAGGGCAGGAAAGTTTTAACTGTTTATTTGTTAGATTTTTGATGGAGTGGGTGTGTACTCTTCAGTCTTATGGGTGGTAGATTTTTCACACTGAAATCTACTGTGGGCTATATCTCTTTGCTGAAAATAATCTAAAACATAAATAAAAAGGAGAAAACCAAACTTGCCAACACTCTTGCTCTGGGGATATCATTAACAGCACATGCAATGCTAGGTGTGCGGCAAACAGGAGTAATTTCAGACTACCAAACCTGGCACAAACTATGAACAGTGGGAACTGTTAATATTGATCTGCTGTAGTTGTAAATCGCTGCATATACCGTCCAATGACTGAGATGTGGGTGTGGAACAGTGCAGCATATTGAATAAATGTAGAAAGAACAGAACTGAAGCCTGGGAATGAGTAATGGTCAGATTTCAGGTTAACCATGTTCTAGGAAAGGCTCTGTGTTTACTGGAGTGGGCTTATTTATAGAACACCTTTGTATCTGTCTTTCACACCACAGCGGGCAGTCTAATGAATAATTTAGAACCTTCAGGGCACCAACGCCGGTGCAGCTACTACTACAACGTGATAAACAGATAGGGCCAACTCTTTTAAACATGCTAAGCTTTCAGAAGTGACCCCACTGTCAACAGACTGGAAACCCCCTTACAGATCAGCTGAAACCTCATACCACAAACTTCATTTAAGCCACGCCACTATGTAGAATGGGTAAAGTAATCCATGTCATGATCAATAGTGACTTGGCATTATAGATGGGGGAAACCTGCCAAGTCATCAGGCCAAGAAACATTTGACTCTTTGTGCTTCCAGCAGGTAATAAGAACCTTATGCAGCCAACCAGAAACATTTGCATTTGGGATGCAAATTATTGTGTCCAGGTGCATTATGTTCTCTTTTAAGCAATTGGATTATTTAATGTTGTGTAATTACATTCTACAAAACCTATTTAGTTCGAATACAGTTTCACCACAACTAAAAAAAACAATAATCCATTTCTTTTTTTGACAACACCAACCTCCAAAGTGTCAGGTGCTAAATACATTACGATGATTATTTAAAAAGTACTGTAACGGTAACTTATATAATAAATAAAGTTTGGCATGATTTCATTTCTGAAAGCTTTCAGATAAACAAAAAACAAATAATCACCATTGGTTTTAAAGATGTTGAGAAAACTGAAAAACTACCGTGTCAAATAGATTTTCATCTCTCTCTCTCAAATAAATTAAAAACTGTAATTTTCATCTCAGATGTTGGTTGGTGCACTTCCCATGTCAGGTGGTACAACCAATGTAAAACTACCAAACTGTTATTTTATCAAAAAATTATTTATTTCATTTAAAATCAGGCTTTGCTAAATATTTGGGTATGCATTATGACCATGTTTGGAGAATAAAGTGAAGAATACATTTAAAGTGAAAATGCTATTTCACTATCAGAAAGTATTAAGATATATTCCATAGTCATAAATATACATTAAAATGTATATTTAACATGTTGTGGTCAAAATAAAACCTGCTGATGTTCTTCCATTCTGAAAGAAAACTGCGACACTGGATTCCTCCTCCATAGTTAGTCAGTGCATTTTAAGTTATCTTCATATCAAAAAAACCAAACAAGAAAAATATTACAAAAAATTATGTTTTGCTTTATAGATCATGGCAATCCAATTTAACACTGAATACTAGGAACTCAGTCCTCCTTAAAGGGCAAACTCTTGTGCTCTGCTTGTTTTCTGTTGGGAGGGATCAGAGGGAGGCCGGGAGCTCGTTGCCCTGAGAAACCACAGCCTTTATGAAGGAATTTCACCTTCCCTCTAATGGTGTGGGAGTAATTATACTGGAGGAAAACAACGCCAGAAACAAACACGGAAAAAAGTAAGTACACCCCTGCCCTAAAAGTTCTAAGGTTACGGTTACGACATAAATAAATCTGACCAGTTTTTAGATATATTTTGTTCAACCCTAACTGTAAAGCAATAACTTTACATAACATAATTTACAAATATGCTGATGCAGAGTATAAACCTAGTTAATCTAAGTGACCCCTTCTCCTTACATATAATTCAGATAGATAAGTAGCAACCAACTACTGCTAATAAAATAGTACACATTTAATTTCAGCAGCATATTTGCATGTGTGTGATCTGGAGCATGCAGACGCGTGTTAACACACTGTCAAGCGGGAAAGATATCAGCAATAAATCTTAGAGAAGAAATCACTGCTGTGCATCACTTTGTTCTACAGAGGTCATGCAATGATGTCACGTTTCTGCACAGTGTTTCTGCAAGTTTCAGTCACATTTGTAAACTGTTGAGATGTTGTGAAGCTCCTCAATTTTTTGTGTTCTTCAGCCAGAACTGCAACAAACCTGAGAAATCAACACAGCTACTGCCTTTTTTGGTTAAAAAAACAAACAAAAAAAACAATAAAACAAAAAGAAAAGGACTGCAATGAATGACAAAAAGTATATGTTTATGACGTAACTAAATGCCATGTAGTAACCCGTCATGTTAGGCCTAAAATTGTGACTTTTAAATACAGGACTTTATAGAAAACGTTTTTTGCATTTCACAGAAAAAAGGCTTCATCGCACTTCTCAGGTGTAAAGGTTTTTAAGGCAGTGTTAATGTTTAAAAGCAAATGATCAATGTCAAGTTACATGCTGTAGAGGTTTTAAATCACAAATTATGAGTTTATCCCAATCTGTACAAGCCAAAATATCACCTTCATACATAAGACAGACAACATATAGCAGCATAGATATGGCAGTAAGAGACCATTAATTAGAGTTAATAAGTGGACTGTCTAAAGCTCACAAAAACAGTGTAAAATATCAACATTATCAGACTTAGCCTAGAATAGCAGCGCACCAGGGACCCACTAGTTGCAGTAGATCCGTTTTTTAAAGCTGTTTATTTTTATCTTGTTGTGATTTCTTCTCTTTATTTTGTACATTGTAAGCAACTAATCCCCATGGCATTCGTAAAGTACCATTGAGTTTAATTTCTACCCACAATGACTAAACTCACTGAACGAAACCAATTGTTCCCTGACACCCTGGACCGGTCAATTCATTTGGTTCCTTTCTCTCATTTTTCACAGTTTATAAAACTATGACCATGAAATTAAGTTGAATTTGTTTGTATAGTCCATTGCACCAAACCTTCTATAAATCTGTTTTCAGGTCGCTTATATAGTCATTGCCAGGGGTGTTGCTGCTACTCACTGGGGCCCATGTACATCACATCCATGATCTCTAAGGTTATAAAGGTTATTCGCAAGTAGAAAATATACAAGACTGTTATCAGTCTTCATAGAAGTAAACATTATAACAATTTCCACCCATGGTAAGAAAGGATAATGTTATGATGACTGCCCGATCTTGGAGTGAAGTTTCTGAGATATTTATTCCTGAGAACACTGGAAAGCAATAGTTTAGCTCAACTTCTTCCTGTGATCCATTACAAACATCATGACCAAAACCGACCTTAAGTCACTGATCTGACAATGACCTCCTCTGTATATGAAAGTACTTTGCGGTCAAACATAAGACCATATGTACAAAAGCTGAAGCTTGGCTGAACCTGGAGCACAAAACAAAACATTTATCTCAAGAATCTACAACAAAATGGCCAAACTGAAAACAATCAAAGGGTTGCAGTACTCCAGTTAGAGTCCAAATCTAATTGAAATGTGGTCCAAAATAAAGATGGCTGTGTGTAAATAAATGTCCACAAAAGTAAGTGAAGCAACACTGAAAATACACTGGCCAAAGCTCCTTCTCAGCAACATGGGAGGCTAATGAAGTCAAAGAAAATTATTACTTCACTATGACTAAATGTTGCAGTTACTGAGCTGTTAAACTCTGGGCTGCCCACAGCATTTTAGTGAACGCAGTGCTTCTGCATTTACAGTCATGTTAAAAAGAAAGTACATCCTCTTTTGGGTTAAGGGGTTTTATGTTTCAGTACAAAATAAAAGTCAGTAGAGCTTCACCAGATTCAAAAATTATTCAACTCTAACCTCAAGTGTGCAAGGGTATAAAAAATATATATAAAACACACCCCCCACACACACACAATAAGTCTCTGCTCTGTAGCAAACAAGTGAGTTAATGCAACGCCAGGAAGAAAACACATCAGCAACTACCTTAGAGAAGCAACAGTCGACGGCCATCAAGCTGCAATGATGTCATGAGTAGAAATATTCAAATCAACCAATAAAAATACCAGTAATTTCATCTTTCAGTGCATGAAAGGTGTCCAAGTCTCATACAACAAAGCCACAGGTGGTGATTTGATGAAGTGATTTAACCTTAATGAGTATTAGCACCTAATCACAATTTACCAACCTAGTGCGGGTAATATTGGGATTGCATTAATCTTTTGAAGCATCGGGGTGTTTTAAATGGGCTACAACGACACTGCAACCATTAGCTGATTATTCAGTAAATCAATCAGGGGATGTTATACAAGGTTCATGCCTGGGTTTATATATGCTTTGTCTTACATTTTTGTTTTATTATGCATCCAAACTTTTCTGCGCGAACCGTGGACAAGCCTGTTCAGCGTGAACTCTTCTGAACAGGATTTGGTATTCATCCGAACAACACCTTTAAAGGAAAAGGTAGCAGCACATGTTGATTTAAACTGTGCTTATTCTTATAAAGAGCGTTCAACATTTTCCATCATACCGCATCTACGATTTGAGGGTCTCCCAATAAGATGCAAAAGAAAGTGCCAGAGTGAACGGCTTTTCTTTTTCTGTATGGAGCATTGAGTAAACATTGTTTCACACCCACCTGATGCTGCACACTACCGGTCAGCTGGCTAAAAGAAGGATACGACACTTTTCCATTTATTACAAGGAAGACAGATTTGTCTATTTGGAAATATTTTCAGCCACAAACGAGAGAGACAGTCATATTGAGGAAACTACAGGAGCCTAAAATTTCCAGTCATACCATTCCTACAGTTTTAAGTCCTTTTCAATAAGACACCAGAGAAAGTTTTGAAGCTATATGGAGCATTACATAAGGCAGTGCTGTCCCTCTCCCACCTGTTGCTGTGCACTGCTATACAGATGGCTAAAAGAAGGCTATTGCTCCTTACCTTTTCTTACGAGTATGCCAAACTGGGCTGCCAAATTGGGCAGGCGCCACCTGTCACTCTTATTAGTGTAATAAGCTATTGTTACATCTCTGTAAGCCAACCGGCTGGTGAATGCCCATTGAGGCCAAACACGCAACAGCAGCGTGTTATACATGCGTGACTTTATAAAGAGCCGAATAGCAAGGAGGTAAAATGTCCTGTGCAAAAAGGACACTACAACTAAATTTAGTGGCACTTTACTCTCTATTTTTGCATGTTTAAAACCCAAAACAATTAATAAATGTTTCATACAACATTATACCTGTAATAACGTTGTATTATTTAAGCATTACAAGGGAGTTTTGTTACCATTCTGTTTGAAATAAAAACAATAACATCATGTTATACATTACTGTATCAAATTATAATGTTGGCACTGTAAAATTCTGGTTATTTTTACACATGATTATCATAGCCACAGGATTTCATACCGGCCCTTGCGAGTTGTAAGTTAGTAGACTCAAATTGTTTCTACAGCATCTTTTTGAAAATCATGTTGAAAAACAACTGTTTTCTCAATGAATCACATCCATAATAAAGCCATAACATTGCTGATTTTCCCATAGCTAATTTCATGCAATTTTTCTGACCCAGTGTCAGCATTTTTACATGGCCTGGCTGTACTTGCTGAACTAACCAATGCTTCAGGAGGCCAAACTACACTGCAGTACTCCCCTTTTAGCCTGCAGATGGATCTAACACAAGCACATCTTCTGGATTCACCGCCACTACTGAAGTGTTTCAATAAGCTGAGGATGAAGGAACTCCCATCTTGAGAAGCTGCAGAGTTTGATCTTGTATGCGTCATGCTCAGAACCACTAACACAAAGATGCAAAACACATTACGCTCCTACAAAGACCCTCAATTCTGAGCCCAGACCCGAGAAGGGATGGAACAACATGAGCGCAGCAGGAGGAGGAGGAGGAGAACGAGGAAGAGGGGAGGGGCAGCGTCATCATGGTGGTCTGACCATCCAAGTGAGACGTGAATAGCTGTGCTGTGTTAGCAGTGCCCTGAGGGGCAGCCAAGCTCTCAGCCACTTAGCAGAAAAAGCTAAACAGATACTGGGATGCATCATGTCATGTCATGTCAGACTCGTCCAGGCTGCTACATCTCTGCATGGATGGAAACAGTTATCAGAATGTATGAGTGGAGTGAGAGGGTGAAAACCAACCTTCAGTCCATTACAATGCAGCAGGAGTGGATTTAAGTCATTGCAGGGGAGATGACAAGCTGCCACAGTTGGTGAATCTGCCTTCAACCACCGGGAAGAGAAAAAGGGAGATGAAATCTGTAATCCTCCACATCTGCCTTCCTGACTGCTTGCCTGTTTTTAGTGTGCATCACTGTTTCCTTGACAATGATAATAAAAAGCTAAAGAAAAAAAAAATAACCTTCAGATAGAATAGAGCTGCAAGCTCATCAGACTATAACATTATTCAGGCTGCATTAACCTGTGGAATTAACTTTTTTAATGACCTGGTTGCTATATATATACAGGTCCTTCTCAAAATATTAGCATATTGTGATAAAGTTCATTATTTTCCATAATGTAATGATGAAAACTTAACATTCATATATTTTAGATTCATTGCACACTAACTGAAATATTTCAGGTCTTTTATTGTCTTAATATGGATGATTGTGGCATACAGCTCATGAAAACCCAAAATTCCTATCTCACAAAATTAGCATATCATTAAAAGGGTCTCTAAACGAGCTATGAACCTAATCATCTGAATCAACTAGTTAACTCTAAACACCTGCAAAAGATTCCTGAGGCCTTTAAAACTCCCAGCCTGGTTCATCACTCAAAACCCCAATCATGGGTAAGACTGCCGACCTGACTGCTGTCCAGAAGGCCACTATTGACACCCTCAAGCAAGAGGGTAAGACACAGAAAGAAATTTCTTAACGAATAGGCTGTTCCCAGAGTGCTGTATCAAGGCACCTCAGTGGGAAGTCTGTGGGAAGGAAAAAGTGTGGCAGAAAACGCTGCACAACGAGAAGAGGTGACAGGACCCTGAGAAAGATTGTGGAGAAGGGCCGATTCCAGACCTTGGGGGACCTGCAGAAGCAGTGGACTGAGTCTGGAGTAGAAACATCCAGAGCCACCGTGCACAGGCGTGTGCAGGAAATGGGCTACAGGTGCTGCATTCCCCAGACCTGGGCTACAGAGAAGCAGCACTGGACTGTTGCTCAGTGGTCCAAAGTACTTTTTTCGGATGATAGCAAATTCTGCATGTCATTCAGAAATCAAGGTGCCAGAGTCTGGAGGAAGACTGGGGAGAAGGAAATGCCAAAATGCCAGAAGTCCAGTGTCAAGTATCCACAGTCAGTGATGGTCTGGGGTGCCGTGTCAGCTGCTGGTGTTGGTCCACTGTGTTTTATCAAGGGCAGGGTCAATGCAACTAGCTATCAGGAGATTTTGGAGCACTTCTTGCTTCTGTCTGCTGAAAAGCTTTATGGAGATGAAGATTTCATTTTTCAGCACGACCTGACACCTGCTCACAGTGCCAAAACCACTGGTAAATGGTTTACTGACCATGGTATCACTGTGCTCAATTGGTCTGCCAACTCTCCTGACCTGAACCCCATAGAGAATCTGTGGGATATTGTGAAGAGAACGTTGAGAGACTCAAGACCCAACACTCTGGATGAGCTAAAGGCCGCTATCGAAGCATCCTGGGCCTCCATAAGACCTCAGCAGTGCCACAGGTTGATTGCCTCCATGCCACGCCGCATTGAAGCAGTCATTTCTGCAAAACGATTCCCGACCAAGTATTGAGTGCATAACTGTACATGATTATTTGAAGGTTGACGTTTTTGTATTAAAAACACGTTTCTTTTATTGGTCAGATGAAATATGCTAATTTTGTGAGATAGGAATTTTGGGTTTTCATGAGCTGTAGGCCAAAATCATCCGTATTAAGACAATAAAAGACCTGAAATATTTCAGTTAGTGTGCAATGAATCTAAAATATAGGAATGTTAAATTTTTATCATGACATTATGGAAAATAATGAACTTTATCACAATATGCTAATATTTTGAGAAGGACCTGTATATATATGTGTGTGGGTTTGTTTTCATATATATATAGTCAGTCAGTCAGTCATTTTCTACTGCTTATTCCATAGTGGGTCACAGGGGAGCTGGTGCCTATCTCCAGCAGTCTATGGGCAAGAGGCAGGGTACACCCTGGACAGGTCACCAGTCCATCGTAGGGCAACACACAAACAACCATGCACACACTCATTCATACACCTAAGGGCAATTTAGAGTGACCAATTAACCTGACAGGCATGTCTTTGGACTCTGGGAGGAAGCCGGAGTACCCGGTGAGAACCCACACATGCACAGGGAGAACATGCAAACTCCATGCAGAAAGACCCCAGGCTGGGAATTGAACCCAGGACCTTCTTGCTGCAAGGCCACAGTGCTACCAACTGCACCACCGTGCAGCCCATATATATATATATATTTACAGGTCCTTCTCAAAATATTAGCATATTGTGATAAAGTTCATTATTTTCCATAATGTCATGATGGAAATTTAACATTCATATATTTTAGATTCATTGCACACTAACTGAAATATTTCAGGTCTTTTATTGTCTTAATACGGATGATTTTGGCATACAGCTCATGAAAACCCACAATTCCTATCTCACAAAATTAGCATATCATTAAAAGGGTCTCTAAACGAGCTATGAACCTAATCATCTGAATCAACGAGTTAACTCTAAACACCTGCAAAAGATTCCTGAGGCCTTTAAAACTCCCAGCCTGGTTCATCACTCAAAACCCCAATCATGGGTAAGACTGCCGACCTGACTGCTGTCCAGAAGGCCACTATTGACACCCTCAAGCAAGAGGGTAAGACACAGAAAGAAATTTCTGAACGAATAGGCTGTTCCCAGAGTGCTGTATCAAGGCACCTCAGTGGGAAGTCTGTGGGAAGGAAAAAGTGTGGCAGAAAACGCTGCACAACGAGAAGAGGTGACCGGACCCTGAGGAAGATTGTGGAGAAGGGCCGATTCCAGACCTTGGGGGACCTGCGGAAGCAGTGGACTGAGTCTGGAGTAGAAACATCCAGAGCCACCGTGCACAGGCGTGTGCAGGAAATGGGCTACAGGTGCCGCATTCCCCAGTCCTGGACTACAGAGAAGCAGCAATGGACTGTTGCTCAGTGGTCCAAAGTACTTTTTTCGGATGAAAGCAAATTCTGCATGTCATTCGGAAATCAAGGTGCCAGAGTCTGGAGGAAGACTGGGGAGAAGGAAATGCCACAATGCCAGAAGTCCAGTGTCAAGTACCCACAGTCAGTGATGGTCTGGGTGCCGTGTCAGCTGCTGGTGTTGGTCCACTGTGTTTTATCAAGGGCAGGGTCAATGCAGCTAGCTATCAGGAGATTTTGGAGCACTTCATGCTTCCATCTGCTGAAATGCTTTATGGAGATGAAGATTTCATTTTTCAGCACAACCTGGCACCTGCTCACAGTGCCAAAACCACTGGTAAATGATTTACTGACCATGGTATAACTGTGCTCAATTGACCTGCCAACTCTTCTGACCTGAACCCCATAGAGAATCTGTGGGATATTGTGAAGAGAACGTTGAGAGACTCAAGACCCAACACTCTGGATGAGCTAAAGGCCGCTATCGAAGCATCCTGGGCCTCCATAAGACCTCAGCAGTGCCACAGGCTGATTGCCTCCATGTCACTCTGCATTGAAGCAGTCATTTCTGCCAAAGGATTCCTGACCAAGTATTGAGTGCATAACTGTACATGATTATTTGAAGGTTGACGTTTTTTGTATTAAAATCACTTTTCTTTTATTGGTCGGATGAAATATGCTAATTTTGTGAGATAGGAATTTTGGGTTTTCATGAGCTGTATGCCAAAATCATCCGTATTAAAACAATAAAAGACCTGAAATATTTCAGTTAGTGTGCAATGAATCTAAAATATATGAATGTTAAATTTTCATCATGACATTATGGAAAATAATGAACTTTATCACAATATGCTAATATTTTGAGAAGGACCTGTATATATATATATATATATATATATATGAACAAACCCACACATAAATATACACTACCAGTCAAAAGTTTTAGAACCACTTTCTCATTTAAGGTTTTTCTTTATTTTAATGATCATTTACATTGTACTATAAATACGTGTACTGTGGCGACAGGACATGACCGTAACAAAATTTAAGTCCAAACATTCATGGTTGAGTAACACAAAAGTACTTTATGTTCTATATAACATTATAGAAGACGGACTTTGTGTATTCAGTAAGAAAAAAAACACGACAAAATAAAAGTAGCAAAAATCGTCAAAATATCAGTTCAGTTTAGGTTCAGTGAAGTGCGTTTTATCCAGCAGCCCCTATCATTCAGTTCAGCGGACTCTGGTTGACAGTCCCGTTATTGTCATTGCACAGAGCGGCTACTACGGCAAATTATCAACCCGATACTCTGACAGTCAGAGGCTCAACAAGCATCACAAACACGCACAAACTGGCGGTAAAAGCCTCCTAAAATAAAACAAAAACACTGGGCTGAAAGAAAACGAAAAACACTTACCATGAATGATACCAAACTGTCGGAGCTGACAGACGTTAAACGAGCGAGACCCCTCCTCTCAGAGAGGTACACACCATGGGCCGCCCTCCCTCCCTAAAAACACAACTCTGACGTCGCGGCGTAAAGCGTAACCAAAGATTGTGTGTTTAAGATGATGACTCACCCCACCGTTTAAAAGCTGGGACCAACATCTCCCGTGATGTAACAGACTAGTTTAATGGTTTACTGGTAAATCTCATAGAATTATAATATAATCCAAAAGTAAAATTTTTTTTTCAACGAATTCAAAAGGGAAACGAATATGTTATATAGATTCGTTACGCACAGAGTGATAGATTTCAAGCACTTATTTCCTATACATTTGTTGTTAATGGCACACAGCTAATATTTAATATAAAAATGTCAGCCTACTGCTATATGTTGTACACACACTCAATATTTGGCCGAGGCTCCGCTGAGGTCGAAGCCCAGGATGCTTTAATAGCAACCATAAAGGATTAGTTAGCTTTTCAAAATATGAAAAATGAGAGAAAGGAATGTGGAAATATAATTGCCTTATTATTAGTCGCTAAAACTAAGATATATTTGGGACTTTGCGGCTTATAGATTGATTTTTATTAGGAGTTTTAGTTATGTTTTTGATAGTTAGAAAAAACCTTAACAGTAGCCTCTAGTATTATCGAGTCCAGTTTTTACACAATGAGTGTTTATTATTCAAGGTTAAGGCTGTTTTCTGTCTGTATTGTGAGAAGTTTATTATTCAAGGTTAAGGCTGTTTTCTGTCTGTACTGTGAGAAGCCGGCAGTGTATTGGGGAGGCATGGTACTCCTCTCTGTGCTGACCGAAACGTCTGATAACTATTCGACCCTGAAACTTCCTGAAGACGTGTGGGAAACAATTCTTTAATTAAATGATTAAATGTATCTTTGTTTCAATTCAATTCAGTTTTATTTATATAGCGCCAATTCACAACACATGTTGTCTCAAGGCACTTCACAACAGTCAGGTACATACATTCCAATTAATCCTAACCATTGAACAGTGCAGTCGGAGTTAGCTTTTTATTCAAATTGGATAAAAAGTTTTTCTGTCTAAGGAAACCCAGCAGATTGCATCCAGTCAGTGACTTGCAGCATTCCCTCCTCCCAGATGAGCATGTAGAGACAGTGGACAGTCACTGGTGTTGACTTTGTAGCAATCCCTCATACTGAGCATGCATGTAGCGACAGTGGAGAGGAAAAACTCCCTTTTAACAGGAAGAAACCTCCAGCAGAACCAGGCTCAGTGTGAGCGCCATCTGCCATGACCGACTGGGGGTTTAAGAGAACAGAGCAGAGACACAAAAAGAACACAGAAGCAATGATCCAGGAGTACTTTCTATGGGAAGGAAAAGTAAATGTTGATGGATGTAGCTCCTTTAGTCATCCAGGTGTAGCTTCTAGGAAGAGAATAGAGAGAACAAGGTTAAAAGCTGAAATAACTGCAAATAATGCAAAATTTGAGAGTAGTGTGAGAATGTAGAGAAGAGGGTGAAAGTGGTCGTTATGTCCTCCAGCAGCCTAATCCTATAGCAGTATAACTACACAGATAGTTTCACTTCAGATTATTTAGTTAAACGACGCTTATTTACAACAATGTCGTCTCAAGGCACCTCACAAAGGGTCCCACTGATGGTCATTGTTATACTAAAAAACACAAGGATTGGGATACCTCTCTCTGTCAGACTGATTATAACCATTGGAAAAGAGAAGGGTCATACAGGTAGCAGAAATGGAGGGTGTGTTTGCACCTCAACCATAACTGAGCCGGTTTAGGCTAAACCTGACTCCCCCTTACTCCATCCAACAGGGAGGGAGGGAGGCTCCCTCTCTGATAAACTAAGCCACTCTAACTATAAGCTTTATCAAAAAGGAAAGTTTTAAGCCTAGCCTTAAAAGTAGACAGGGTGTCTGCCTCACGGACTAAAGCTGGGAGCTGGTTCCACAGGAGAGGAGCCTGATAACTAAAGGATCTGCCTCCCATTCTACTTCTAGAGACTCTAGGAACCACCAGTAAACCTGCAGTCTGAGAACGAAGTGCTCTGTTAGGAACATATGGAACAATCAGATCTCTGATGTATGATGGAGCTAGATCATTAAGGGCTTTATATGTGAGGAGGAGAATTTTAAATTCTATTCTGGATTTAACAGGGAGCCAATGAAGGGAATCTAAAATAGGAGAAATATGATCTTTAATTTTAATTTTCATCAGAACTCTTGCTGCAGCATTTTGAATCAGCTGAAGGCTTTTAACTGCATTTTGTGGACATCCTGATAGTAAAGAATTACAATAGTCCAGCCTTGAAGTAACAAATGCATGGACTAGTTTTTCAGCGTCACTCCTGGATAGGATATTTCTAATTTTGGCAATGTTCCGGGGTTGAAAGAAGGAAATCCTAGAAACCAGTTTAATATAGGATTTAAATGACAATTATTCTAAAATGAACAGGAAGCCAATGTAAAGAGGATAAGACAGGCGTAATGTGCTGGTCAAAAGTAACACCAAGGTCAATTTAATGCCATCCAGGTTAAATGACTGACTAAGCAGTTTCTTTTTTAAAGACTCCGGTCGAAAGACAACAACTTCTGTCTTGTCTGAATTTAGAAGCAAAAAATTTAAAGTCATCCAAGTTTTTACATCTTCAAGACATGCTTGTAGTCTATCTAACTGGTTGGGCTCATCAGGATTTATGGATAAGTAAAGCTGAGTATCATCAGCGTAACAGTGAAAATGTATCCCATGCTGCCTGATAATTTGACCTATTGGAAGCATATATATAGTAAAGAGAATTGGCCCAAGTACTGAACCCTGTGGTACTCCACAATTAACCCTGGAGTTTAAAGATGATTTATCATTTACATGAACAAACTGGAATCTGTCAGACAGATAAGATTTAAACCAGCCTAGCGCTGTTCCCCTGATCCCTAAAGCATATTCCAGCCTTTTTAAGAGAATATTATGGTCGACTGTATCAAATGCAGCACTGAGATCTAACAGAACCAGAAAAGACACAAGTCCATTATCTGAGGCCATAAGAATATCATTAGTGAATTTCAGCAGAGCTGTTTCAGTGCTATGATGAGCTCTGAAACCTGACTGAAACTCAGGTTGCTGTGTAAATGCTCACACATTTGATTAGCAACTATTTTCTCAAGAATTTTAGATAAGAATGGAAGATTGGATATAGGTCTGTAATTATTCAAGTCATCAAGCGAAGGTTTCTTAAGTAAAGGTTTAATTACAGCTAACTTAAAAAGCCTGTGGTACATATCCATTTACTAAAGATAGATTAATCATATCTAAAATTGGGCTGGTAACCAGAAGGAACACTTCCTTAAATAATTTGGTTGGTGTTGGGTATTATTTAGTCAACTCAGAGGTAAGAACGATACAGTCAGAGTTACTTGCAGCAAGGGTAGCCCACTTTGCAGTGAAACTACAAAGTTTTTGACACCCTATCTCTTTATTTATATGCACAGTTCAACAGACAGTTCAGACAGGGTGTATGTGTGTGAGACAGAAAGGAGGCTGGTTCACACAGAGATAACAATGATCTCACACACACAGGGAGGAAGGCATAGTGCAGGTGCCTTGCAACACAAAGTTTTTACATGAGTGATAACAAGTTTTTGCACCCATCCAACAGTCCCTCCTTTTATCACAAGTAAAAACATTTAATATAAAAACGAGTAAGAAAAATACTTTGTATGAGCGAAAACCCACGGACGGTAAACAGATTATATTTTGTGGGAAATACTCATACGGCCCCGCCGCCCTCGGCAACCATTAAAAGTTAAATGTTGATTAATACTTGAAATCATAAAAATAAAAGAATGAGACTTGAAATCATAAAAATAAAAGAATAATACTTGAAATCATAAAAATAAAAGAATAATACTTGAAATCATAAAAATAAAAGAATAATACTTAATGAAAACAGTGAAACATAATAAAGGAATTTAAAAATCTGCCCTGTTTATGTCATCATTGTACTTTTTCTCATTTCACTTAAGCAACAACTTCTTTCGATTTTCTGCTGTAAGGTAATTTTATGAAATACAATGTATGAGTACACTCAGGCTTTTGATGTGATTTATTTACAACATGTCATCATAATCGTCCCCTTCATTTTCGTGCATTTATACCTAATTCAGTGTTGCATATGCTACCATGAACAATACCAGAAATTCTGTAGGAATGGATGTGCGTCATGTTCTTCCGTCAGTGTTCTGAGATGGGTCCCGTCTGATGTCCATCTCTTCTGGTTCGGTATCACCTCCTGTGGATCCTGCTTTAGATAGAGAAAGAGTCCTGCTACCAGAATTAAGCTCAGGTTTATCAGTCCTGTCCACATGTTACAGAGAGCCATTTTATAATTGGGCGCAGATCAGCTGTTTTCTTCACCGGTTTGAGACGCTGGGCCATAGGGGTCCTCCAACTCCTTTGAATCCGGACTTCCTTCTGCTTACCCCGTCGGTTGGTTTGGCTCCTGTAACGGCAAAACTGGCTTACAGTGGCTTTTATGGATCCAGGAAGGCCTCTCTGCTATTTTCAGAGCTGTGGGCGTTGTCAGGAGTACTTGAAACGGCCCTTTCCACCGAGGAGTGCTCCAATCCTTCCGGTGGAGTGTCTTAATCAGGACCAGGTCTCCAGGCCTCAGGTTGTTCTGTGGGATAGGAGCAGAGATTATCGGCAGACCACTGGACATTTGTTCTTCTTTTGTATGCAACATTTTATTCATCCACTCAGCTAATGAAGTTTCCTGTTGTGCTTTCTCTATTTCATTCATGTCAGAAGGCAGAGAAAACGGTCTGCCATGTACTATTTCTTTGAGAATACAAATTCACATCAGCAACTTGGTGCCACGTGATCTCAGGCTCAGAACACAGTGGGTGGAGCCATACAATGATGCACAGCAGGTGGCAAATGGAGTAAGACCAGTTTGATTTGGAGTTATTCTCATCCATAATTTAACCAGGGTTAGGCATTCGGGCCATGGCCTCCCTGTTTCTTCCATTGTTTTCCTTAATCTTTAACTGAAACCCTAATGCATTAGAACTTAGTTCTATTAATTTATTTACAAAATGAGTTCCATTATCTGACCTTATAATCTGTGGGATACCATATGTGGGGAAGAAATGTGTCACTAGGTTCATCTATTACAACTAGGCAATATTTCTTCCCCCGTGTTTGCAACAAATTATGCATGATCTGCAAAAATTCTTTGCATAGTCAGAAATATTTACAGTGTAGCATTAATGCTTTACCAGATGTGACATATTCCCCCCTTGACACGTGGGTCTTCCCAATGTGTCACTGTAGCTGCTGTGTTGTATACATTTTTGGGAGGATTGGTTTATCTTCTATCTGATAGATGTCATCTTTTTTCTGTGCTCCTTTCTTTAGCCAGGCCTTTATTTCTGTCTCGGGTGCTGACTGTTGGGCGTCTTTCAGCACGTCTGTGTCTATAAATAGCAGATCTGACATTTTCTCTTTAATAGGTTGAAATGAGTTAGTTCTGTCCCTGATGATGTTTTAAAACCTCTATTTTGCCAAATCTTAGCATGGTGATGTACTGATCCGAAAACGTATTGGCTGTCTGTGTATATAGTAAGTATTTGTCCCTCATGTAATTCACATGCTCTTACTACAGCATATAATTCTGCTGTTTGGGCTGAGCATGTATTGGGTAGAGATTTAGCTTCTATTATCCTATTGATGGTTGTTACTGCATAACCAACTCTATTCTTTCCATATTCATCTTTAGATGCTGAGCCATCTACAAACACAACACATGAATCTGGTATAAGGGTTTGAGAAATATCTTGTCTAGGTTTTGTATCTTCTTCTACCTTTGTTTTACAGGAATGTGGTTTTCCATCTTCTGCAGTAGGTATTACAGTACTTGGATTTAAAGAGCACATCTTTTTAGAGTTATGTTTGGCTGTGATAATAATAGCGATGTCAGTGTGATATGTCTTGCATGTAGCGTCAGGTGCTTCTCTTAATATTCCTGACTTCAACATATCTTGTATTACTGGCTTAATACCTTCTTCAGCTTCTGGCTTGAAGGGGTATTGGCGGACTAATAGACTTTTTTCAGATATTAGTTTAACCTTGTATGGTGGGAACCCCTTTATAAGTCCTACATCAGTTGATGATTGGGACCACAGTTCAGGTGGGACAGCAGCTAGGGCAGGATGCATGTTGCTCTCTTTGCTCTCAGCTAAACCCTGTATTTGTCCCTCTGCCTCATCTAAATGTGTCCTTGGATGGACTTTGACTGTCCACGCCAGAATGAGCTTCCAGATTCCTGTATGAGGATCTACCTTTGACAGTGTCAGTGCTGTTCCTGCAGAGGTTTAAAGCCTCTGTTTTTCCAAATTCTTATTATTCTTTTTTATCATATTTTATAAAGTAAGTCCTTATTACATTTAAAAATGAGATCACTATTTTTGGTAGTTGCTATTATTATAAATAATGCTTGGTTTAGTTCTTATTAAAAATAAAAAATAAAAACTCACTCACTGATGAACACAAAAAATGAAGGGCATATTATATCTTATAATCTTAGTTTATCTTACCCAGTTTTATAGATACAACATACAGTTTCAGTCAGCTTTGTATTTAAGTGAAGGGTGTCAGTAACTTCTGGGAAACTGACAAGCAATCAGCAGTCTTACCCATGATTGTGTCGGCCATTACATGGCAATGTTTCCATACTGAATATAACTTATTCTGGTCTTATATCATATTCACCTTTTCTGGCAAACAGAATATTGGGTTTAAATCAATATAACATGAGTTTTGCTTTTTGAATTGAATTACTGACATAAGCCAATCAAGTTTGTTTGCATTGGAGCAATAATACACAGGGCAATTTTTCTGTGGAAAAAAAGAGATTTGACAAGTTGAAAAAATATCGAATACATCAAAACAAGAAATACATCAATATAAAAACATTAAAATTTTAAAATGTAGGCATCATATAAATCAGACAAAAAGACAATTAAAAAAGATATTGTAGAAATTAATCAATAAAGTAATATTTGGATTTTATGAGAAAGCTGCTGAAAACAGAAATGTTTTCTGTGCTCTTTTGAAGGAGACAACTGTTTCTACACAATTCATGTTTTAGGATGTTTGTATTAGAGTTGAAGAGCATAGAAACTAAAGCTTTAGGACAGACTATACAACTTTCACAGTCACAACAGACTTGGAGATCTCCAAGTCACTGCGTCAGACAATTCAATTCAATTCAATTCAAAAATACTTTATTAATCCCAAAGGAAAATTAAATGTTGTTGTAGCTCATTATGAAGGTTTCTTCAAAGAGCTGTTGTAGATGCTGATGGTTGTGGGCAGGAAGGATCTCCGTCTTACAGCAGATCTGAAGAAGCGTCTGACTGAAGACACTGTTGTTGTAGGACAGTCTCATGAAGAGGATGCTCAGGGTTCTCCATAGGTTGGCTTTTATTAAATGCACTGGATAAATCAAAGAACATGATCCTCACCGTGCTGCTGGCTTTGTCCAGATGACAGTGGGTTTGCTGAAGCAAACTCCAACTCCAACTCTGCAGCGATAAGCAAACTGAAGGGGGTCCTGATAGTTTATTGTTTGCTTACTCAGGTGCGCCAACAGGAGTCTCTCTAGGACCTTCATGATGTGAGATGTCAGGGCAACTGGTCTATAGTCATTGAGGACTGATGGGTGAGTTTTCTTTGGTACCGGAACAAGACAGGAGGTCTTCCACAACACCGGAACCTTCTTCTGGGCCAGGCTAAGGTTGAAGAGGTGCTGCAGAATCCCACAGGGCTGCATAGGCCTTCAAGACTCTAGTGCTGACATGATCTGGACCTGCAGCCTTATTCCAATTCAGTCTCTCCAGTTGCATCTTCACCTGACTTCTTGAGACACACAGGTGGAAGAGGGAAGCAAAGGAAGCATCAGCATCTTCTGATATGGTTGAAGGCAAACAAGTAGAAGCAGAAGGGTCTAGGGCTGAGGTGGAAGATCAAACATTTAGGTGTTACTGGACAGCTGTGGGTCCTGTGGGTCAAAGGAGGGTGGAATGTCTGTTTGGCTGTGAGCAGGAGAGGAGGATGCGAAGCTTGTTTCTGAACTGAACCTATTGAAGAATGTGTTCAGTTCATTGGCTCTGTCCAGACCTCCATCGGTCTGATCATCCTTCTGCTTGAAGCCTGTGATCTTCTTCATCACTGACCACTACAGAAGATCTGTCCTGATCAACTCTTTGAAGAAACTTGTAACTTGAGTTACAATATTTCATTTCTTTTTTTAGATTAATACAGTATTTTTATTTAATTTAAATAAAATTGAGTAGCATTATTTATGCATTCTAAAACAATGCATACATTCTGTCAATCTGATTAAATATTCAGCATCATAAGTAAATTCTTGTACAAGCAACATTAAGTGGTTCATATTTGTATGGTGTATGGGTTGATTTGCCTTAAATAACTAGATGTAATAAAAAGTAGTAGTAGACTAGTATCATAGTTTTGGTCATCTTCCACGGTGCACCTCACTAAAGAATCAGAATCAGAAAGAAATTGTGGGTGTTACAATTGTAGAAGTACGTACAAAGTTACACATGGGTGCCTGTTTTATGGTCTTACTATATAGATGTCAAGACACTATAAAAGAATAAGAGTTATTTACAGGTGGGTAATGAGTCTGAAGGTAACAAAATACTGCACAGGTGAGTGGTTTCAGTGAGTAAGTGGTATAGTTGTTCAACAACGAGAACCTCTGCAGTATGGTGTTGCAGATTATAAATTATGTGAGCCTGCACAGGCAGCACAGATTAATCTGAACCTTCTTATATTGTCACTACATACATTGATGGACAGGATTGGGGTACAGCGTGAAAAGAAAGGGTTGGAGGACTGTTCTTTGAGGAGCTCCAAAGCCGCACATCACTACGTCAGGCAGAGTCTTGTCACCGTTTAAGGTTTGAGGCTTGTTATTCGAGTAGACTATGATCCAGAGAATAGGGTGAAAATCTAACAACGTGCTTCCTAGACATCTTAGCAAACATTCTTTCATTCGGGGTATAATAATCACCATCACTATCCAATAAAAAAGGAAATCCCTCAGTCAGTTATCTTCTATACCTCTTCTTCTATAGTGGGTCACAGGGAAGCTGGTGCCTATCTCCAGCAGTCTATGGGCAGCAATCCATCGCAGGGCAACACACAAACAACCATGCACGCACTCATTCATACACCTAAGGGCAATTTAGAGTTACCAATTAACTTAACAGGCATGTCTTTGGACTGTGGGAGGAAGCCAGAGTACCCGGTGAGAACCCACAAGGAGAATATGCAAACTTCATACAGAAAGACGCCCGACCAGGAGTCAAACCAAGGACCTTCTTGCTGCAAGGCAACAGTGCTACCAACTGCGCCACCATGCATCCCTCATTCATCTTTTAATGTAAGATGGATGGATGGCTGTCACGACTTCTTTTGAAGCAAGACCCTAAAGGTTTCCAGCGATCAACTCTGTTTTTGTTGTTGTCCTGGAAGAGGCCTGCATGGGTTGATCCTCTAACAGACCCTGTTGTGTTGAAGCATTCACAGCATCAGAAGCTTTTCACCTAAATGAGAGCTTTGTAACATTACTTTTCTTTTCCTCAACCATCAAGAATACATGTTTGAATGTTTGTTGAGGGTTATGTTTAAAAGGCCTACTGAAATTAGTGTCACTCAAGAGGTTTTAGTTAAGACTCAATGGGTAGAATGTAAACCTGTTAAAAGCACCTTTCCTTCCTCCAATGGCCACCCAATCAACTTTATTTTAATATGTCTGCATTCCTCTAATCTCGCTTGGGTGGCAGATAGCATGCAGAGAAATATTACATCTCTGGGTAATAAGTGTGAGGTTTCTGTCTCAAAGATGTTGTAACTATGGAAACATGAGCTACATCTCAATGCCCTAATTTCTTCTAGTAATCTTGCCTTCAAAATCCTAGCATCAATGGGTGCTTCAAGCATAAAGTTATAAATGTGTTTTTATTTGGTCCCTTACTCTTTCTCACTAAGAAGCTAAAACAGCATCTTTTAAACATGAACACAGAACACCTTTATGATGTTTAAGCTCTGTTTTTTATATGGCAACCAAAGCTATCCGTTGAGCTGTTAATTTCTCAGTAATCGATTTAGTTTGTTGCTGGACTATCCATTCAATCCCCATAATGTCATTCATTGATTTATTTGTCTTCAATCTTTGTCCACTAGGTGGTAGCATTAACACGGATATTCAGCTTCATGCAGTGCTTTCAAACAGCTGTAATTTATGCTCTTTTAATTTTTTTTATTGGTTTTTAAACTGAAAACAAACTTGGGTCAGGGAAAAGAATAATAGGACTGGGAATAATAAAATACAACAAATAGTGAATCTCGTGTGTTTTCTTTTCTTTTTAGGATTTCTATTTTTATGTGACATTAACAGTATTATTTTTTATCATTATGATTTCCTAAAAAAAGCCTAAAATTTGACTGACATCAATTATAATCTACTAATGATTTAAGATTTTATATATTTATAGATTTTGGGGATTAATATATTATTTTGTTATATTAGTATGCTTTTTATTATTACTTATTCCTGTTGACAAAAAGACATCATCAACATTTGACTCACAATCAGTTAGGATGTATGGATTGAAGATTTTAGATATTTTATTATCTTGACACTGCAACATTTGTTTATATCATGCCTTGTCTTTTACCGTTTTACCCATAGTAGAGTATTATAACATAAGCCCAGTATATTGCTTATTTATTAATTCATAGACACCTTGCAGCGACACTTCTTCTGTAGAAATGTTTCACTTTTAATAATGTATTTAAAGGAGAAAAGCCATATAAAGTTACAGATAGCTTTTTCTGTAAATATATATTTAATTTGATTAAACAAAATGTGCATTTAAAAATGTGTGTATTTAATTAAATTAAAAGAAAGAGGCACAGAAATACAGCAGATCCAGACCAATATATTTAAAAGTGCTGTGCATAGATAGAAACATAACGAACCAGATGTTCAGAGTAAAATAACACTGTTATAGACACTAAAACTGTAAAGTTAAACAGAAAATGTACTTGAATCGGAAGAATAAAATAAAATGCATTAAAAGAAACAAAAAGTTAGACATCACCAAAAGAAAATAAGAGACCACACACAATTCTCATGCCATAAGATGTAAGATAAAAAAGTAAAAGCGTTTTTAAGGACAAGATTTAAAAGTTTCTTAATTAGAAAACAATTTGATTTTAAGTAGGTAGCTCATTCCAGAGTTTGGGCAACTACACTGAGAAAGCCCTGGCTTTTTGCCTCATTTTAGGAACAACAAGAAGCAGACCTTAGTGCTAGATGGAGTATACCAGAGGTCCCGAGCTATGTACCCCTATTGTTCTGCTTGTTTTGGGTGTTTCTCTGCTGCCACAAACCTGGATTAAATTAATGGGTGATTCACAGGCTTCTGCAACACTTGATGATATGCTGAGGAGTTACTGCAAGCCTGTGAATCAGATGAGCAGGAGCAGAGACATCTAAAGCACCAGAGGTGGGGGACCACTGGGGTGTATGTTGTGGTGCCAACCCATTCAAACACTTCAAACATAAAGTAAAAAAATAAATAAATCTTCAAAAACACCAGGACGCCAAAGGAGAGAAGTAATGTGTTCATGTTTATGTTCACACACAATTTAAATAAGTTAAAACTGGATTAATTTTAGCTAATAGTCATAACTGCTAAAAACTAGTGTTAAACACAAAATGAATCTGTTTATCAAGTTTCAAATGAGTGTGTATTTCAAAACCAACATTAGTGACAACTGATTTAACACATGGTTGTAACAGACCCATATCCAAAGATTATCAGGGGTCAGGGTGGCTCAAACAAAATCACATAAATTTTATATTTCTTCAATTATTTAAATTTCAGAAAGCAAAAGCTATTATGTCTGTAATGTCTTTGTGGGATTTCAGCAGTGTTGTCAGAGGTTTGATTGTATCACATTAAAGGCATATAACTCTAAGTTTCATCAGCATTCAAATAGAAAAAGACACCATGCTGGCTTCAGATGTTTCCTGGCCGGAGGAGGTAAAGTGAAAACTGAACAGGAATGAGAACTGAGCCCTTTCCTCTTTCTTAAGAAAAATAAAAAAAAACACTTAAAACAAATGGCATTATTTTATCATAACTGGAGTCATATTTGGTTCAAGTTCTGTGAATGATGCTGCCTTTAAGAAAACGTGTTGGTTTGTCAGTTAGCTCTTTAGAAGCTTTTCCAAAGTCATAGAGTGTCAGTGAGTTTTATAGAAGGTTTATCCTATTGGTAAGAGTGTTATAAAAGTTGCTTTAAAGTGTGATCAATATAGAGAATTAAACCGAATTACTTTAGTGATCCCGTGACTCTTCCTCTAACACTTCCAGCAGGTTAACAAACACTCACCAGCCACTTTATTAGGTACAGCTAATCAATTGGTTGTTAACTCAAAATCCCTATCACTCAATCACATGGCAGCAACAAAATGCACTCAGACATCTTGGCATGTTGAAGATGATTGGCTGAAATTCAAGCTGAGCATCAGGGAGGTTGTGTGAAGTGTGTGAAGTGTCTTTAAACATGGCGGTGTTATTGGTGCCAGACAGGTTGGTCTGGTTGTATCAGACACCGCTGATATACTGCAATTTTCATGCAGAATCGTCTCTCTGGTTTACAGAGAATAAACTAAAATATCCTGTAAGCAGCAGTTTTGCTGATGAAAATGAGTAATCAGAGTATGGACAGAGTGGTTTGAGATGTCAGTAGATCAAATAACCGCTGTCACAACGAAGGTACGAAGAAAACAATCTCTGAACACACAACATGTCGAACCTTGAAACAGATGTGTTACAGCAGATGAAGACCACTCCTGTCAGCTAAGAACAGGAAACTGGAGCTACAATTTACAAAAGTTTATCAAATGATTTTTACCACAACATTTGGACAGTAGGGGTCAGACTTTGGCCTAAACAACATAAAAGCATGGTTCCATCCTGCCATGTTTAGGCTAGTGGAGTAATGGTGTGGGGAAACACCGTCTAAACTCAACATCCTACCTAAGTAGTGTACCCAACTTCTGATACCTACTTCCAGTTGGATGATCCACCATGTTTCCAAGCTTAAATAATGTCAATCTGGTTTTTTGAACATCAGAATAAGTTCACTGTACTCCATTGGCTTCACACTCACCAGATCTCAGTCCAATAGAGCAGCTTTGGGATGTGGTGGAACAGGAGATTTGCATCATGGATGTGCAGCTGACAAATCTGCAGGATCTGCTTGATGCTGTAATGTCAACATGGACCAGATTCCCTGAGAAATATTTTCTATACCTTATTGAATCTATTTCACAAAGAATTAAGGTAGGTCTGAAGGGAAAAGGGGTCCAATCTTGTATTAGCAAGATGTATCTAAAAAAAGGGTAATAAAAAGGAGAATTATTACCATTACTTGAACATAAAATTTCTGTTGCATTAGGTTATGTTTATCCTGGTATTTTAAGCCATAGACATGGGTCTACTTTCTCCCAGCTACCTTGGTTTACAGATCAGCAAGGGCGTTTTCTGTTTTCACTTTCTATGTGAGTGTTGTGTTACTGCAAACGCTATATCCTGAAAAGATTTTTCACACAATCTTTATTTCTTTTCCCAAAGCCCTTTCAGTCCCTTCTCGGTCACAGTAAGAGCTCTCACACCACAGGTAGAGGCAGATATTTCTCATAGGTCATCAAAAAATGTTACCCACACTGCAAATGATCATGGCTATGCCTCAGATTGCTTTAGATGACAATTTAAATGTTCAATCATGACAATTAATGGTTGAAATTGGACATGTGAATGGTATAAATCCCCACAGGGGCTGTGAATGAATATGAGTGTACCGTGTGTGTCTTCAGCAGTGTAGCTAAGAAGTAATTAGCTGCCAAACAGGTAGAGAGACTCTTAATTACTGTGACAGATTTGTTTTTCAAAAAATATTAAGTGCTTTAAAGCCGGACTGCTGGAAAAACATCCTGTAGAGCAGATACAAAAACATTAGATGTACTCAAAACACAAGTTGTCATTGAGTACCATAAATAACTGTAATGTGTTCTGTTTTTCCTTGATCTAACATGCTACCATTAGCCAAATACCTGCAACGCTTGAAAACAGTCTCTCACAAAGCGAGGCCTACTGCAATGTATGATATGTCGCAGTGGCAGGCAGGCTGTTTTTCCTGCTCCCACAGTAGAGTAGAGCATAATGGGGAAGATTAGTCTGAGCGGCTAAGGCCTAGCGACCCTTTTTCTGAGAGACTGGCTGACGAGGATGCTGGCTCTCTGTGGCCCCCGTCAATTAGAGCTCCCACTCACACAGGCTGGACCTAATGAAGAGGCCGAAGTGTGGGAGTCGAGCTGGGCAGGCAGGGATTGATCCCCAGACCGGTGAGGGCACAGCTGGTGGGATGAGGGGGGACAAGATGGGAAAGCCTGGGGACTAAGGGACTGCATCTAGTTTTTATCATAATATACATCTCCTGGAGGAAGATATTCCCTCATTTGAACTTGCAACATCATTAGTTACTCCTTTTCTTAGGTCAAAACTGTTCCCTTCTGTTGCTAATGTGCGTCAGCAGTGCAAACACCGACAGGGAAGCTTATGTGACTCCAGTCTCAAGCTGGGTCAAAACTAAACTGAGTAGTTAGTGTTGGTTGACCCTGTTGTAATTGTGGCGGAACAGTAATTGTTTATAGTGAGCATCATTATACTAGTGTGAGAATGGATTCGGTATTTTATTCAAATGAAAAAGTTCAAGTCCCAGTCAGGAAAATAATCATCTTTAAAATAAAACTGCTCATTTTCCACATTTTGTCACATTACAACCACCACTTTAATTTTGTTTTGTGGATTTTACGTGATAGACCAGACATCAGTACCCATTACAACCTTGAGAAAAATGTATGCCTTAAATCCTACTAAAACAAATTGTGTTTTCAACATTTTTCAAGTTGTTGAAAAGCATAAAATATATTTAAATGGCTATTTGTCCTCAACATTTAACAAAACAAATCAAATGGCCATCTTGGCACCATCAGGAGTTAGGCTTTACACAGGTCAAATAAAATAATCAATGTCCATACTAAGGGATGTGTTTCAGTTGATTTATTCACCATTGTTGGCAACCATAAAGACAGCCACGATCTTCTGCAGCCAAATGCCCCATGGTGCCCTCTCAGACCCATCCCACCTGACCTATTTATGCAAATTCGCACCTGACGGCCCACAAAAAGCATAAACCTTAGTTAACATTAACCAAAAAATAATAACAATAATAAAATAAACTAAGAATTTTAACGCTAAAGAAAATTTAACTACAAATCGCCCCAACAAATATAAAATGTGGTTATTGTGCAATTAAAGAATAACTAAATAATTTAGTTTTTTTGAAAAAAGAAAAACATCTAACTTTTACAATGACAAAATTATTAAACTTTTTGCAGAGGAAGGCTCTATATTTACATTAAAATTAGCACATCATGCAAGATAAAAAATATTGCATCATTAGCAGCGTTGTCTGTTCTGGCATTCTATGCAAAGTCTGCATAAAAAACAGTCAAAAACAAAAAGCTAAAGTTGGCCTATTCATACGTTTAAGAACCGTGCTCAGTTCAAGATAATTTCTCCCAAAAATATTAAAAACAACTGTGAAAACCTATAGAGCCACTTGCAGCATGGGAGCCATAGGTTGAAGACCCTTACAATAGAACAACACAAAACAGTGAATAATTGTGAAGTGGAAGGAAAATTATACATAGGTTTCCCAATTTTAACAACAAAAATTCCTAAAAAAACATAGCCTATCTGTGTATTCAACGCCCTGCAACCAGCTTAACCAGTTTTTCTCAGCTTATGGATCAAAAGGTGGGTGACAGACTGGTTTTCAGTGAGTTCTATGGTCTTTCTCTGGCTAGAAAATGACAAGAAAAAATAATAAACAAATTCTCATCTATACACATTCCTTACAGTAGTTGGCGATAATGTCTTGTTCTGCGACTGGAGACCCACTGTTTCATACTATAGTAGAAAACATGCATAACTGATAAGAGAGCATGGTGAAACACAGGTATGACCCAGGCTATGTGAGATACATACAGCTGGATGTGTAAACCCTTTGAAAATAATACATAAGTCATCAGGTTGCCAAGCAACAAAGAGGGTCAGCTGGTGGTGCTCTCATGTGACCACACCCTAAACTCTGCAGAGGTAATCCACTCTCAATTCTGGAGCTGCACTGTGTTGAGCGAGTATCCTTTGCTACCCAAGCTTCTTTTAGCGCTAGCCATCTTTTTTTGAGTGTGGCCTCTCAGCTGCGGTTCAGTTGATAGGCCACACTCAAAACAGTGAAGCAGACTGGACACTGAGTCTCACTTCAGAGTTGCTCTGACTGCAATCCAGACGTTTAGGGTCTTATCAGGAGGAGTATAAATGCTCAGTTCTCCATTTAACTCCTCAAAATTCAAGTTTATGATGTTAAAAAATTTAAGCACAGTGATGCTTAAATGTTCTCAAAGCAGACAATTTCTTTTATTTTTTAGCCACTGATAGAAGAAAACAATTTTCCTAACTTTGCTTTCATTTTTTATTTCCAATTGAGGACAAAAACTACTTCTGAAGTATCAGATTTTTTTATAATGATGCTATGGCTTTATTGATCATTTTGAGGTCAAGCTACATAATTTGATTAATTCTTCAATATATTTATCATTTGTTGCAGTGGTCTGTTAAAACATTACTCTTACTGATTGTTATGTCAGATTTATGATTAAAGGATGTCTAACTAACTGAATAAAAAGAAATGTCCTGGTTTTGGGTTCTGGTTTGTCAATAAGGGTCCTGAACCCCGAATAGCTAAGAACTGCTGTTGACCACCATTTTGTTGTTGCTCTGGCTGAATGTTTTTGGTCGTTGTCTTTTTTGCAGGGTTTTCATGTCATTTTAATTACATCCATCTACCCATAACCACACACCAGTTCTTAGCTGACAAAAATCATTCCCACATCATAATTCTGCCACCTCCATGGTTCAAAGTGTGGATGGCAAATTTAGGGTGGTGTGCAGTGTTAGTATTCTGCAACACAAAACCTTTTGATTATTGGTTAAAAATCTAAATTTTGGTCTGAGCGCCTTCTTCCACATTTTGGGGTCCTCCAAATAGGACTTCCTATGGCTTTATTTGAACAATTCCTTCATTCTGGTCACTGTAAGAACAGTTGTATTTATCCTGAGAATAAATCACACACAACTGAAATCAATTCACACAATTTAGTGGGCTTCTAAAAGTTTTTGGTTGCATTGGATTTTATAGCATAAAAAAGACATTTTAATACATACAGTACCCTTTTCAGATTCCACATCGCAATTATGCACTACTTTGTGTTGGTTTGTCACATAAAATTGAAATCAGATACATTAAAGTTAGTGGTTATAAGTAACAAAAACATGACGTTTAGGTGGTTTACTACTTTTGCAATGCACTCCCCCTGCATAATTACCTTAGGCAAGACAAGACAAGGCAAGTTTATTTATATATCACATTTTAGCAGCAAGACAGTTTAAAGTGCTTTACATGATGAAAAAAGTACTTTGCAGTAAAAAAGGTACATTGTAGTGGCATGATAAATGAAAGTAAAAAAGGAAAGAAAGTAAAGTTGGATTACAGACTAAAATGAATGAATTTCAATATTTCAGGGCTGAATGATCCCCCATTCATTCATGCCCTCTGCGTTTTTTGGTCCATATTCTCTCTTAACATAAAATTAAAAGTTCCACACTGCAACCTTAGAAACAAAATTAAATGTCAGTGTAATGGCTTTTGTCAAGAGGCGGCTGGGGCCAGTCAGTCCTCAGAGGGTAAATCCTATTTGTTTTTAAGTATTCTCTGATTTTCAAATGCAAGAACTAACTATCGTTAAGAAAAGGCAGAAAAAAAGCCCTATTACATATTCTGATCATGCCAGCTGCCGCTCAGTCCTTGATAAGGTCAGGACCCCTCTGCCTCCTCCTCAGTGTTCCTGCATCCTACCAGTGATCAGCATGCTAATACCGATAATTGCCATTTCTTGTATGGGATTTGCATTCAGATGGAAAAGACTGGCCAGCACTGGTCAGAATATGTGATCTCAACATTGGTCATAGAGACTGATAGCCACCACAGCTTGACCATCATCCACCTGTCACTATGACTTGATTGTTGTAAAAAAAACTATTTTCCAAAACACTCCATCACTGTAGTTCTATTAAGAACTAAAGAGACTGAAGGAAAGGTGGTTTAAAGATCAACTGCCATCAGCTGTAATCTGGCTGTGGTAAGTAGCATACCAACTGGCCAGGACAGCACAATGTTAACACAACATTCAAAGTAAAGCTCTTGTTCTTCTCATTAGAGAACAAAGTGAAATGACTTAATGGTGCATGAGTCATGTTGGAATTGAACCAAATCTAAAGCTGAATTTTTCATCAATGAGACCTCTTTAGTCAGAATATTGGACTGCAGTAAGGGAAAAACAAGAAACTTACAGACCTTTAATGATTATTGTAACTGTATTTGAATGGCTTTTCCTTTCGGATGGCTGGGTTTGCTCATTTGGCCTTTAACTCAACAGTGCACAAACAATAACAAGAATCGCTAATGTGTGTTTGAAAGAGAAGCAATGTGCTTCTTGATCAGATTTTGAACAATAACGCATCGCACCAACAGAAGGAACTTGTGTGTCAAGGCTAATTGATGATTCAAAGGAGTGAAATCTTAAATCTGTTTCAAATATATAGTCTTTGCTGAGTCCATTTCTAGGAATGTCCGTCCATTAGTTCTCATGTTTTGCGGATTTACACTAGGACCCAAGAGCAGATAGGAACATGGGATGAGCATGGTGATGATTTCATAATAATGATAGGAAACATAAAAGGGAAACACAAAAACAGGACATGAAGGACAAGCACAGTCTCTGGCAGTAAAAAGAAGAGTGTAGCGGGATAAGGGACAATCTAATAGACATAGTAACAGGAGGATCCAGCAGACAACTATTAAAACCAGAGCTTATATACTAAGGGAGGTGTGGAGAAGACATTGGATGGTGGTTTGTTAATCAGGAGATAATGTGGAGCAGCTGAGGCAGAAGGTAAGCAGGGAGACTAGATAACACAGAGGGAGCTGAACTAAGACAGAAGGAAACCCTTAGCCAAGGAATAAAGACAAATACTGACCCAAGGGAATAATCTAAAATATACAGGGATCAGAAAACAAAAAAATAAGACACTAAACGTAAACGAATTAACTAAAACCTTTGTATCAATAATAAACACAAAGGAGTGAACCCAATATCATTTAGAACATAATAAACAACGAGATGGTGAAAACAGAGACACTAGCTGCTTTCAGTCTACATGGGAACCAACTCTGCATCTTGCTAATTGGTGGTGGCAATCATCATTGCTTCCATTACTACTTCTGGTTTTAACCTGGATGTGCACCACAGCATCAGGATATGCACTTACTGGCGACTTCATTAAGTACACCTTGCTAGTGCCAGGTTGGACTCTATTTTGGCCTCTGCCTTAATTCTTTGTGACATTGATTCACCAAGATGTCGGAAACATTTCTCGGTCATTTTGGTCTATACTGATGCGACAGCATTATGCAGTTGCTGCATATCGTTCAGCAACACACTCATCATCCCAATGTTCCCTTCCATCATAGCTCAACGCTGCTCTGTTGGATTGAGATCTGGTGACTCTGGAGGCCATTGAAACACGGTAAACTCAGTGTGAAACCAGTTGATTGGGCTTTGTGCTTTATCTTACTAGAAGTAGCCATCAGACGATGAGTGCACTGTGGTCATTTAGCGTCAGCAATAATACGCTGGTTGGCTCTGGTGTGCGTTAAAGCAATGCTCAGTTGGTACCAAGGGCCCAAAAGTGAACTAAGAAAAAAGCCTCCACACCATTACACCACCATCCCCCTTGAGCCATTGATATAACTTTGATAAGAGGCAGAATGGATGCTTTAATTCTGTGCCAAAATTTGACCCTGTTAAATAGATGACACAGCTGAAGTTGTGACCATTGGACCAGGCAACCTTTCTATGTCTCTTATTGTCAAATTTTGATCAGCCTGTGTGGACTGCAGCCTTAGTTTTTTGTTCTTAGCTGAATAAAGTGGCAAAAGAGGTGTGGTCTTCTGCTGCTGTAGCTCATCTGCTTCAAGGTTTGATATGTTGTACGTTCAAAGATGGTATTCTGCATACCTTGATTGTAATGACTGAAGTTGTTCCTTCTCTATCATCCGAAATCTGCCCGTTCGCTGACATTAGTAAAGCATTTTCATACACACAACTCCTACTTACTTTTATTTGGATTTGAGATTTATTGGGGCAGAGTGAGAAATAGAAGAAAATGTGGGATTGTTTCACACAGGTTACATTTTAGCAATGCCAGATGGGCTATTAGCTAGGTGAACAGAAGCAAGAAAAAGGAAAAGCTAAAGACATAACATTATGGGTCCGTTTTTGTTGAAAAGGCCAAAAACTCCTCATTAACAGATAACAAATAACATCAGACCAGGATTATGCAGGCATCTGTTTTTTTTTTTGGCAAAACTCACTAAATTATGAATGTAACTTGACAGCCATCTTCAAGGATCAAACCGTTTAGTGGCAAGGATTTAAATCAGGGTAAATTGGTGTAAATTTGCACTTTTGTTCTATGATTCATCGGCTTTTTGAAATGCCTGTTTCAGTCTCTTGATTCTATCTAACAATGGATGTTGTAACAAGTACACCTATAAGCCAGATGGATTTCATTTATGTTTTCACTGCAGATCCTGCTGGCCTCAATTAAAACCTGGGAAAGAAACGGAAAAATGCGAGACAAAAACATGTTATAGTTTCCCTGAAGGTAATCCTTTAAGACAGGTTTCTTCCAAAGGCTGAAAATCTGCCAAATATAATTAACTGGCATCTACAAGTTTTACTTTATTGTTGTTGTTGTTTAATTAATAATGAAAAAACAGCAGTTAAGAATTTTTAGTAAGGGAAGTCTAGGAAGCATGAACTTGCAGCTTACATCATCTGCTCAAACTATTAAATCACAACGAACGCTTCACTTCACACAACCAATGGATTCCCCTCTCTAAACATTATGCTTATACAGCATACTGATTTGTTACAGCTTAATGTTGTCTTATTTAATCTTGTGCTGAGGCCTTTTAAATCCATTTACAACATAACACATGCATAGTGGGATGCTGGACACATTTTTGTGACTTCTGTTATAAAGCTTTGTTGTACATGTTCACTGCGAAGATTAACACACTATCTGCTACTTTTACTCTACCTAATAATGCCAGGTAACATTTAAGGTGATCTTACAAACTGATAAACACAACTCCAATACCTCAGTTTTATGCAGATGTTTGCAGACAGGGTAGTTAATGCTCATAAGACAGCTCTGACCTTCCCAAAGACAGCATTGCAACACCCACTGCACTCAGCAGTGCCTAATTAGACATAAAAGGAGTGGCTGACTCCACAAGAAAGAAAATGTTTGCTTTTTCTGTTTAGTGTACATATATAACTTATTTTCCCTCAGTCAGTTTTAAACTTTTACAGCACATACGTCTAAGTTTCCTGTTCACTCATGTTGCTGTACACCTGAAGGCAACTGATTATCAGTTTGCTCTTTCCAGCATTAGATCAAAACAGGTATAGTTAATCAATTAGACAGTTACATTAAACATTTGTAGACAAAAATGTTTGCAGGGTACTAACAAAGAACTAGAAAACAGAACTAAGGTGACATTCAGACCCCTTTCTGTACCTTTTAAAGCACACAGGAGTATAATGGCATCTAATTGGATCCATCCATTACCACAAAGCAGATTTAGCATATTTGCTAACGAGGCCCCTTCTCTGCCTCCTGGACTGCACCTCTGAGAGAGGAATGCATCTTGAATAAAACATTTATTTTGGTTAAGCAAAGGTAAGATAGAAAAGTAAAAGCTGATAATTGTGATATTTGGCTGGAGTTCAAGGCGACTTTCCAAGTCAGTAGGACAAGCACTGAAACCCTTTTGGTATGGTAGAAAAACTGAGGGGAGGCGCATGTGAGGATTCCACCTGTGCAGCTGTGTCATCCGCCTGTTATTATGTTTTTTCATTGTGCTACTAAAACAACCTGAATGGGTAAACCTCTGGATGAATGCGATAAACCACGCGATTGAAAGAAAATGTGAAAAGTGCTCCTGAAGCAGGGAATCCAAAGTTATAGCATGAAAACACCAAAACTTAATGCCAACTTGCTTTACCAAGAATTCAACAATAAAAACCCAGGAGGAAAGAGTAAATGACTAGATATCGAAGCATGTCTGTCATATTTGTGAGTTAATAAAGGACCCAAGCACAGAGAACTGACTGTGGCAAAGAGCAGTTTTCAATAATAAAGAAACAAGGAGACTTACAGGGGAAGAGCAGGACATGGAGCATGGCAGAGTGACGTGAGGAACTAGGAAAGCACAATGAAAACCAGTGAGCTCATTTACTGAGGGAAGAGTGGAGAATGACATTCGATGCACACAAAGGTCACATTAACCGAATATTTTCTGTTTTTGACCGTTCTTTTTTTAAACTGTGACGGAAAAACCTGAAGGGCATGTCATTTTGACAGATTGCAATTCACATCCCTGACCACTTGGTGGCGAGTGAGCATATTAATTAGCTGTTTGCTCCCACAGTCGCAGAGCCCTTGTTGGGATCAGGAAACCCCTCCTTTGGAGAGTCTTGCTGACGTCTGATCCCTTTAATTGGAGAAATTTCAAAACTTTGGCTGAAGTGGTGCATGTAATTCTGATCTCTAGCGGATTCAGACTCCAGAACAACATCAAAACAGGCACGAGAAGTCATCTGTCCAAGACAAATGCCAAAAACTCATGACAATGTCCTCTGCAGCAATAGCCTCCCACTTGAGACAAGTGGTGCGCAATTAAGGTCCTCGTGGACCAGGTGGAAGTTGTAAGACTTTGCATTCAGGTCGCATCGGGCGATCTGTTCATATTTTAATGCAATTCCTTTAATTTTATTGTTTATATGTAGTGACTGGAACCACAGTCAGTGTTTTTTGTCACTGCGGAGAAAAAGTTAAAAAAATGTATCTGGTTGATGTGGATTCTCTGTTCACCTTGTTCAGATTGAATATTATATAAAATGAATGAAAATAAATTTTATTGATTGTTCAATTATTAGCACTTTAAAAAATCAAGTGATGGGTAAAAATAGATTATGATAATTTATTTATTTTTTTTTTTTACCCTGTCAGTCAAAATGACAGGCAATGAAAAAGTCTAATGCAACCTCTGGATCCACATGAACTTAATCAGGGATATAGGGAATAGCTGGGAGAGGAGACTGCTGAGCAGGGGACCTGAGGGAAGGAGACTAATAAACACAGAGGGAGCTACACTAGATACAAAGTGAAAACAAACCAAGTAGAAAAAGACTGACACTGACCTAAGAGAATAAACTAAAATACACAGAGAGCAGAACATATGAAATAAGAAACTTAAAGGAAAAACCTAATATGCAAAGACCTTTTTAACACTAATGAGCACAGAGGATTGAGCTAAATACAGTAAGACCATTGCAACCAGGCGCAGACTCACCATATAAGCAAAGTTAGGCAACTGCCTGGGGCCCCCAACCAGTAAGGTGCCACAGTGGTTGCCCAACCCCCTACCATTGTTTGAAATAAAATGAACATTTCTAAAAGTGGAATTCCCATTTTATATATGTGGTTACCTCAATGAGTTGGACCGGGAGGAAAAGTCAACAAGCTGAGTTCGGTAACAATGGCCTATTGTATTTAATCACATAAAACATCCAGGAAATGCAGTGTGCTTGAGTGAGAGGCGGGGTCAAACAGGAGGAAGATGATGCGGAGTTATTAAAGCAGAGCGGAAAAAAGGAAAAAGCATGTAAAACCAAACAGCTTTCAATGTACCTTCAACGTTGTTGGCTGATGAAAATTCTGACGGGTATTGGCCCATTGCCAGTGTGAACAGAGACCCGGACTGGATGAAGGAAGAAGTGAGTGCAGAAGAACAACAAGCCAATGAAGAGGATTCACATGATGAGGTTTGACTGATGGTTGTTGTTACTGTGTACATGGGTGGATTTAAGAGTTGTATGAATTATTTTCTACATATATTCTGGGTAAAGCGACCCACATTGACAGCAAAGTGAATATGGCTGAGACAAAATGTATATGGACGTATATTTATTTTTTCCATATCAAAATATTACCAGCCCCCCCAGCATATCAGCAGACCATGTTTGCCTTATATCAAAATTTAAGGACAGCTCTAAGACAACTACTCAACTTCCCCGAGACTGTAGCTTCAGGCGTAAGAAGCGTCTCATCACTTAATTAACCCAAAATATATCTGAGATCCTCCATGTTACATTACAGGCTGTCTTCCCTTGCTCTCATTGTCATTGAACACAAGGTCAGGAAAACAATAGACATGGATGCACTAATAGAAAAGCTTGCAGAGACCAAAACCCGCAGGGTTAGATTCAACTACTGACGTCAACTGTGCCAGCCAGCGATGCAAAAGTGGCAGGATGATTACAGCTGAATATTTAAATACTGATCAGTAATACTAATAAAATAAACTAGAAATGAAAACATCTATCTGAAAGGGACTAGGAAGGAGAGGAATATACAGTTACCAGCACAAATATGGAACAATAAAGGAGAGAAAGCGGAAGAGGCAAAGAAAAGAAGAGTACATTAACATTGCAGGGAAATAGAGGCATAAAATAGGATACAGAACAAGGGAGCTTAGAAAATGTAGTACATTTTGTTTTGTTAATTACATTATTCTATACCTCTTGCAATGAACCTGTTATGCTCTCATGTGATTCTCTCTTTAGTAAAACAAGACAGAAGATACAACTTCTTTCATAGATGTCTGGACCATCAAGATAATTCATGATTGCCTAATTCAGTAAAACGACAGCGTACAGCATAGTGTGCAGCACAGAAAGTCATCTCCTCCAATATTAATACATTTGATGTGTTTTTACCAGATGCATTTTCCATCCACATGTCACAGAAGACCAGTAAGTACTAACAGTTTCCATACTGACTTATTCAAAACCTTATTAATCTCTGCAGACCCCTTAACTCTGTCCGCATATTCCTCCCATTCCCTCACACACACACATGGCTTTAAATAATTCATATCATATTGTATTACTTTCATTTTTATTTCTATATTTCATGATTGCAGACTCACTTTCCTCTCTCAAGGTATACACTAACAGAAACATTGCAACGATAGCTGGACATTTTAGTTTGGCTTTATAATGATTTTAAGTCAGGAAACAGCATTGAGAATTAAAATGAACTGAAAAGCTTCGGTTCATATATTGTAATTACATGGCTCAGCTGACTGTTTATGCTTCAGATGTTGCTTTGACAAGTAATTATGGGAGCAGTATTTGGTACAATTCAGGTCATTTGAGTCTCCTCAAGCCACTCACACACCTTGCTGGGAAATATGAGTATTCTTACTATAATTTTCCAGTTTTATGAATTTATTCATGAATTGGGTTCTTAATTGAGGCTGGGGAGAGACTACAGGCACAGCGGTGAAACCTCTAATACAGAAAACCCAACTGAGACTGGTGGACAGAGGAGACAAGAGGGGACAAGTAAGGACAGGGAGCAGGTATTATTAGAGAGGACCAGACCCATACAAAATGTTAAACTTGTAGGGCCTTGTGGGTAAATATTACGCCTTAAACCTTGAAACGAATATTCCTTAACATTAACAAGAAAGATGTCATTGAAGGAGGAGAAGAAAAGCATGACGAAAGAAGGAGACAGGGAGCAAAGAAACAAGTATTGTTTGTGTGGAGGAATAAAAGATGTGACTCCCCTCTCACTTTGCTGATTACAGATGGAGAGGGCTCTGTGGAGTTCTGCTGCAAGTTCCTGCTGCCTCAGAGATGAGTGTGCCTAATGCTCCTTCTTCTCCATTACAGTCCACAACACTGCACACAGCACATAACCTCCATATATAACAACAACCAATGCTACCCTGTTGTCTCCTGCAGATGTCATACTGCTGCCTCAGAACAATACAAGCTGCCGTGTAGCTTTTTTCTTCCCTCTGTAGTCAATATAAGGTAATACGTAGGTGGCAGTTGCTGCCAAGGAACCCTGCTAATGATTAGTTTCTGAACCCTCAATTACTGCCCATGTATTATAGAGGGAAACCTTCTTCAAACACAGGAAAAGAAACCGAGCTGCAAATCACAGAACCATATTTGCTGTAAACTCACAGAAAACCAGCATTGAAGACTTGACTTTCATATATTCATTTAAAATGTTACGGTGTTGATATTATTCTTCAAACATACACAGAGATTTGTGAGTTTTAATATTATAAATTATGTTTTAGTTGATTTACTTCAAACTAAACCTTGTTTTGTTTTGAGGCTTTTAGAGATTTATTTCAACAGTTTTTAGTGTGGATTGATGATAAAACAACATGACTTCACAGATTTTCAATAAAAAGACATGGGTGTGCAAATTACACGAACAGGCTCAAATATCACTTAGCAAGATTCAGTGAAACCTCACGCATCTGTATATTTGGCCATTCTTGTCTGGAGGGATATTTGAAGGCCATTCAGTGTAAAGTCAGAAAAAAAACAAAAAACTAAAACTAAAATTGTTGCCTTTGTGTCTTTATTATGCTATAGGTCTGGCATCTGTGGGAGTTAGACATTTCTAGAACCACAAGCAGTTCCACATTAATTACTGCATTCACATTTCTAATCCATAAACAGATGTCAAACAGAGCTGTGACCAGATGGTCACAGAAAAGATGGAAGAGAAAGTCAGTCAAAAGTCTGATATTAAGATCGCAGAGTGTCATACAATCTCCAAAAGGGTCATATTTTAAAAATGTCAATATTTCCAAGACTTAAAGTAAAACCAAATTTGCTGAGTAAATTTCAACTTCCATGCACTTATCAGAAAAAATAAAGGAAACCAAAGCACTCTGTGCCAACTTTCAAGCATGGTGGTGGTAGCATCATGCTGCAGGGAAACAATCGCTGTCCCCTTTTTTGGCATCGCTTTTATAGTGCAGATGATCTCACTGGTCAGCCCTTTGTTAGGCTTCTACGTTATTGCACAATACGTTATTGCTCAATATTTAGTCATGGTCACAGAGACTTTCTTGCGCTGTTTTTCGGCCTTCAAGATACCAGTAATCAGCACATAACTGGCTTTGGTCCCTTCCTCGCTTCCTTGTGTTGCTTGTTGGTCTTCAAAAGACTCTCGCTGTCAGCACGCAGCTGGCTCTCTTCACTCCTAGTCAGCATAAAGTTCTCTCCCTTATCTGCTCAACCTTAAACTTTACACAGTATTACCCATTCCACTTTCACCTTTCTGCTTTTACTTTAGTCACAGTTATAAAACCACAATTTCATTATTTTTATTCATACATCACAACGGATTAAAACTATATCTCTTTCATATACAGTTGATTGAGAATCTCTAAACCTTAATGGTTTATTTTAATCATCAGTTCTCAGTCATATTTCAACCTTATGTGTTTTAACTTGATAAACAAAGATCACTCATTTCATTTAATACTTGTAGAAAGTAGAAAATCATCATACATCACCTCTTTGGTTACACTTGTAGTTTATACGTCTGCAGAAGATAAGACAGTTAATATATGACTCCAGGCCTCTCCAGTTTTTTGGTCCCAGAATGTGAGAATATACTTATTTTACTTTCTATTGATTCAACTGTGAGTATTTAAAAAGTGTTGCATGGATTACATGGAACACTGTACCTTTAACAAAGGTAATCTGACCCACGAACTTCCCAAATACAGACAGTTTATAAAATGTCCGACCAGAGAGGACAACATTCTGGATCACTGTTACACCACCATCAGAGACGCTTATCACGCCGTCCCACGTGCTGCACTGGGCCAATCCGACCACATCATGGTCCACCTGATTCCTGCATACAGGCAGAAACTAAAGCTCTGCAAACCTGTTGTGAGGACGTCAAGGAAGTGGAGCAGTGAGGCTGTGGAGAATCTCCAGGCGTGTTTAGGCTGTACAGACTGGGATGTGTTCAGGACTACTACCAACAGTCTGGACGAGTACACAGAGGCTGTGACTTCCTACATCAGCTTCTGTGAGGACAGCTGTGTACCATCATGCACCAGGGTGAGTTACAACAACGACAAACCCTGGTTCACAGCTAAACTCAGAAGGTTAAGACTGGATAAGGAAGAGGCCTTCAGGAGTGGGGACAAAGACATATACAGAGAGGCCAAGTACAAGTTTGGCAAGGCAGTGAAAGAGGCCAAACGACTGTACTCTGAGAAGCTCCAAATCCAGTTCTCAGCCAACGACTCTGCGTCTGTCTGGAAAGGGCTCAAGCAAATCACCAACTACAAGCCGAAAGCCCCCCACTCCATCAACGACCGACGCCTCGCCAACGACCTGAACGAGTTCTACTGCCGCTTTGAAAGACAAAGGGACAGTCCTGCAACCATCTCCCACGACGCCCCCCAACAGCTGCAGCCACAATCCACCACCCCCACCTCCCCAACCCCAAGAGGGGCCTTGGCACCTCCAACCCCCACCAGCCCCCTACCCACGCCGAGGACGGCTCTTTCCATCCAGGAGAGGGACGTCAACAAACTCTTCAGGAGACAGAACCCCCGGAAAGCTGCTGGTCCGGATTCTGTCTCACCAGCCAGCCTGAAGCACTGCGCTGATCAGCTGTCTCCAGTCTTCACAGACATTTTTAACACCTCACTGGAGACATGTCATGTGCCAGCCTGCTTCAAGTCCTCCACCATCGTCCCTGTTCCCAAGAAGCCAAGGACCACAGGGCTTAATGACTTCAGACCCGTCGCCCTGACCTCTGTGGTGATGAAGTCCTTTGAGCGCCTTGTGCTCTCACACCTAAAAGACATCACCGACCCCCTCCTGGACCCCCTGCAGTTTGCCTACAGAGCCAACAGGTCTGTAGATGATGCAGTCAACCTAGCCCTTCACTTCATCCTCCGGCACCTGGACTCCACAGGAACCTATGCCAGGATCCTGTTTGTGGATTTCAGCTCTGCCTTCAACACCATCGTCCCAGCTCTGCTCCAGGAGAAGCTCTCCCAGCTGAGTGTGCCCGACTCCACCTGCAGGTGGATCACTGACTTCCTGTCTGACAGGAAGCAGCGCGTGAGGCTGGGGAAGCATGTCTCTGACTCCCTGACCATCAGCACCGGTTCCCCCCAAGGCTGTGTTCTCTCTCCTCTGCTCTTCTCCCTGTACACCAACAGCTGCACCTCCAGTCACCAGTCTGTCAAGCTTCTGAAGTTTGCGGACGACACCACCCTGATCGGACTCATCTCTGATGGTGACGAGTCCGCGTACAGATGGGAAGTGGACCATCTGTTGGACTGGTGCAGCCAGAACAGCCTTGAGCTCAACGCTCTAAAGACAGTGGAGATGGTTGTGAACTTCAGGCAGAACCCAGCCCCACCTGCCCCCATCACCCTCTGTGACTCCACAATTGACACTGTGGAATCTTTCCGCTTCCTGGGAACCATCATCTCCCAGGATCTCAAGTGGGAGCCAAACATCAGCTCCCTCATCAAGAAAGCCCAGCAGAGGATGTTCTTCCTGCGGCAGCTGAAGAAATTCAACCTGCCAAAGACTATGATGGTGCACTTCTACACAGCCATCATTGAGTCCATCCTCACCTCCTCCATCACCATCTGGTACGCCGCTGCTACAGCCAAGGATAAGGGCAGGCTGCAGCGTGTCATTCGGTCTGCTGAGAAGGTGATTGGCTGCAGTCTACTGTCGCTCCAGGAACTGTACACCTCCAGGACCCTGAAGCGGGCAGGGAAGATTCTGGCTGATCCCTCCCACCCCGGTCACAGACTCTTTGAGACTCTCCCCTCTGGCAGGAGGCTGCGGTCCATCCGGACCAAAACCTCACGCCACAAGAACAGTTTTTTCCCATCTGCCACCAGCCTGGTTAACAAAGCCCGGAAACCACCCTGACATTCCCCCTTTCCCCCACACCCCCCCTTTTTTTGCTGACAGGACACCTGTAACCTGTAACTCTATGCGTTACATTAACGCTCAGCTTGGACTCCTGCTTACTTGCACTGCTTTACTTGCACAATGATCACCTGCACTGTTGTATTGCTCTTGCATCTTATACTGCTCTATATTTACTCTCACTCACTTAAAACTGTGCACTTATATTTATATTATATTGTAGATATGTTTGTACTGTTTAACTTGTACTGTATTGCACCGACTACGCCAAAACAAATTCCTTGTATGTCCAAAAACGTACTTGGCAATAAAGCTTTTCTGATTCTGATTCTGATTCTGAGATCTCATCTTATTTTGACAATAAAGATGAAAAACTACCTTAAAATTTTTCAACTTCTCTTCAAATCAACATCTATGGTTAACGGTTTGACACTGGATGTTCCAGCAGGACAACCATGCCAAACACTCGTTAAAACTGGTTTTGTAGTACTTAAGCCATGCTTACATTTATTTTCTAGAATGGCCCTGACCTCAAGCTTATTGAAAATGTAGGCTTACAAGTCTGGTCTGTGCCGGGAAAGAAACAAATTTAAATGAGCTCTACCGCTTTGGAAAAGATAAATGGTCAAATATTCAGCCACAGTTATATCAGAAGATTCTATATGGTGACAACAGATTTATGGTTTCTCTACAACTTACATTTATTTAAATATTAGTTGAGGTGTACGCATGTATCTATGTCATAATGCATTGAGTAGATGGACCAAGATGCAGACAGGGACTCAGGAGCTGCGTGGTGAGTAGAAGTCTTTAACAATAACAGAACTGAAAACTTACAGAGGAGCGATCAGGACACGGAGTACAGGCGATGATCAGGCGATGAGACTGGCATGGAACGGGGAGGCAAAACAGTAGAATTCAGTCGCAAATAAACAGAGGCAAGGAGCACGAGGCATGGAGCAAATTAAGGGGAGATCTCGGCGAAGAAACAATAAAAACCAACTAATATATATACATGTATAGGGAGAGAGTGAGAGAATGACAGGGCAAGCAGGTGAGAATGAGCAGCAGGTGAGGAGAATTAAAGCAGGGATCTGATGGAGAGAGAGAATAAAAGCACACAGAATACCTCACACCTCATAGAATATAGTAAAACAAAGCAGGAGAATAAACTATAAACTAAACCCAAAGGAATAAACTGGTAAGGCAACATCTAACAAAATAATCTGAGTCATGAACTGAAACCTAACACCCATAAATCATAACAATTTGAGCCTGTATATGTAAGTTTATTACATAGATTAGAGAAAATCCAGAATAAACTCAAAGCTGAAGTTGTGTGTTATTTCATCGTTCTACCCTGAAACAAAGAATGGTTAAATTAAATCAGTAAAAACCACAAATTATATGGCATCCCTGCCAATGAACTGTTTAAGAATAACCAACAGGTTTGTTTCTTATTGATGGTTACACCATTTTTATTAAAGATCAGCAATGATCTTTTATAAAATTAGTCTCTGGAGTAAAAAGGGCAATACAACAGTTCTAATCTTGAGACTCTAGCTCTGCAGTAAAATGGCTCTGTAGTGGAAACAACTATATGTGGGCTCAGAGGTACTTGTGAATCACTGATCCTCCATCATCCTTATTGAAGACAGACCACCTTCTTGTCATGTCTACTCTTCAAATCCTGCTTCAGGGCATCCATAGGGGTGCATTAACACACATGGCTCAGGTCATTTGCACATCTGTGAATGATGAGTATATAAAGTCTTAGTTAGTCTGCTTAACATCCAGACAGACCCTTTTTATATGGTATGTAGGTTTGTCTTCATCCGGTATAGTTTCAAAGGTTAAGGGGGATTTTTGAGAACCTCTCTGGAGCTGGTGAGTCACCCTGACTGTCAGCCTCTTTGTTTCTCAGCTCCATCGCAGTGGATGTGGGCAGGCATCTGTTGGCAGGATGGCAGAGCAGCAGGATGTTGACGGGGTGTCTGATAGAAAGCTCAGACAAGAGGCCAAGGGGGCAGAGTATGGTGCAAGAGACTGGTCACAGAGCGGCAACAAATCTGGACCTTCCCTCACTCTTCGAAGAGCAAACACCAGAGGAAATACACCAGCAATGACACATTGTACAATTTGTAAAATGTTCATGTAATCACTTCAAACAGTAAAGCAATTTAGATTGCATTAGGAGTTGATGAGGAGTTTTTGCTTTAAGTGATTTCTCAATTTTAAAAACCAGTAAAATACCAGCCAATGGCTTTTTGAATCATCTCTTCTCCAACAGCTCCAAACAAAAGTCCATCAAAATTATAACAGGAGATGAAGAATCAATATCAGGGAGGTCATGCTGAAAGACCTGATTACAGAGCTATCATCTGTTTAAAAAAAAAAAAAAAGAAAACACAAAAATCTGTGTCCACGTGGCCACAGCTCCCTCCACACTTATTAGCACCCCTATTAAAAATGGATGAGAAAGCCTCAAAATAAACATATTTCATTGCAGAAACAAAATGTAACTGAAAATAAAATTCACATGTTATTTAATTCGGGTGGGTGTGCCGGCGTGTGTGTGGCTGGCTCCACTAAAATCAAATAATTATTTTTATAGAAAACAGTTTATTAGATGATTTGACAAAATATCAAATCCAAATAACTTTTATATTATGTTATAAGAGCATATAATGTTTATTTATTAAGATCTAAATATTAATATTGTTACATTATTAAATTAATACATTGAATGTTAAGTACTTACATAGGCAAACATCAAATTCAAATCAAAATATATTCCTTATACATTTAACATTAAATTAAGTTGTAAATGTATTGCATTTTTACATTTATAGTATAAATTAGCTTAAGTATCACAACTAATACACAAATTTCATTGCAGTTTATTTAAGAATTTAATGTTTGAATATATTATTTGCTAGATGACTCTAATAAAGACATTTCTAAGGATCAGCATTTTTTTTTTACATTTGATTTCCACTAACCATTTCCAAAATAGGACTTTGGATTTCGTGAAATATTGTGTTACTTACAAACTGCCATCTTTGAGTTTAAAATAAAACTAGCACTTCCCGCCTGTTGTACTTAAACCCTCCGCCAGAGGGCATGGGACAAGTATAGGATCTGATATAGTAGGTTTCTAAGGAAAGCAACAGCTTTATTAAAGAGGTAAAAGACTCAGAAATGTGTGTATCAGCAGCAATACGTATGGTATTGTAGGATTCATTCGTTTTCTATGACTTCCTCTTTCCTTTGGTTATAGGTTTATGTCTTTATAAGTCAGGAAATAGCTTCAGCAAAATAGCTCCTTGCCCAAACTTGATCATATCTACAGTCAGAGTGATGATTAAAACAACTGGAACTGTGAACAACAAGGCTGGAGGACCTGACAACACGTGGTGAAGACGATATTAAGAGAGAAAAACAAATTCAAAGCTCGTCATACAACAAAAAGTGACATCTTGAAGTCACCATTTTCCATAACAACCATTAAACACAATTGACATGCCAACTGGTGGTTTAGGTCAAAGTATTTTTTGTCGTACCATCACAAATGTAAATGTGTGGTGTTTCCTTCAAATGGAATTTTCTGATATGATCAAACAAGGCTAAGAACAACTTTTTTCTGTTAAATACAGTGGAGGTACTGTGATTCTGTGAGATTGTTTCTCTTCCAGAGACCGTGCAATCCTTGGGCCCCTGCCAAAAAACTGTTTTTATGGTTAATTTGAAGAGAAGAGAACAGAAGATTTGAACATAGTTTTTGATGATCTGGATAATTTTATAAAGAGGAATGGTCTAATTTGCCTCTTTCTGTACAGGTCCTTCTCAAAATATTAGCATATTGTGATAAAGTTCATTATTTTCCATAATGTCATGATGAAAATTTAACATTCATATATTTTAGATTCATTGCACACTAACTGAAATATTTCAGGTCTTTTATTGTCTTAATACGGATGATTTTGGCATACAGCTCATGAAAACCCAAAATTCCTATCTCACAAAATTAGCATATCATTAAAAGGGTCTCTAAACGAGCTATGAACCTAATCATCTGAATCAACGAGTTAACTCTAAACACCTGCAAAAGATTCCTGAGGCCTTTAAAACTCCCAGCCTGGTTCATCACTCAAAACCCCAATCATGGGTAAGACTGCCGACCTGACTGCTGTCCAGAAGGCCACTATTGACACCCTCAAGCAGGAGGGTAAGACACAGAAAGAAATTTCTGAACGAATAGGCTGTTCCCAGAGTGCTGTATCAAGGCACCTCAGTGGGAAGGAAAAAGTGTGGCAGAAAACGCTGCACAACGAGAAGAGGTGACCGGACCCTGAGGAAGATTGTGGAGAAGGGCCGATTCCAGACCTTGGGGGACCTGCGGAGGCAGTGGACTGAGTCTGAAGTAGAAATATCCAGAGCCACTGTGCACAGGCGTGTGCAGGAAATGGGCTACAGGTGCCGCATTCCCCAGACCTGGGCTACAGAGAAGCAGCACTGGACTGTTGCTCAGTGGTCCAAAGTACTTTTTTCGGATGAAAGCAAATTCTGCATGTCATTCGGAAATCAAGGTGCCAGAGTCTGGAGGAAGACTGGGGAGAAGGAAATGCCAAAATGCCAGAGGTCCAGTGTCAAGTACCCACAGTCAGTGATGGTCTGGGGTGCCGTGTCAGCTGCTGGTGTTGGTCCACTGTGTTTTATCTAGGGCAGGGTCAATGCAGCTAGCTATCAGGAGATTTTGGAGCACTTCATGCTTCCATCTGCGGAAAAGCTTTATGGAGATGAAGATTTAATTTTTCAGCACGACCTGGCACCTGCTCACAGTGCCAAAACCACTGGTAAATGGTTTACTGACCATGGTATCACTGTGCTCAATTGGCCTGCCAACTCTCCTGACCTGAACCCCATAGAGAATCTGTGGGATATTGTGAAGAGAACGTTGAGAGACTCAAGACCCAACACTCTGGATGAGCTAAAGGCCGCTATCGAAGCATCCTGGGCCTCCATAAGACCTCAGCAGTGCCACAGGCTGATTGCCTCCATGCCACGCCGCATTGAAGCAGTCATTTCTGCAAAAGGATTCCCGACCAAGTATTGAGTGCATAACTGTACATGATTATTTGAAGGTTGACGTTTTTTTGTAGAAAAAACACTTTTCTTTTATTGGTCGGATGAAATATACTAATTTTGTGAGATAGGAATTTTGGGTTTTCATGAGCTGTATGCCAAAATCATCCGTATTAAGACAATAAAAGACCTGAAATATTTCAATTAGTGTGCAATGAATCTAAAATATATGAATGTTAAATTTTCAACATTACATTATGGAAAATAATGAACTTTATCACAATATGCTAATATTTTGAGAAGGACCTGTATGCTCCCACCTTGTAAAATGATACACAAGAAGATTAAATGCTCTTCTACTGGCAAAATGAAGTCATACAAAGTTTTAACATTATGGGTATTCTTAATGTAGCATTTCCTCTTTTTCTTTTTTTAAAGAATTTGTTCGGCAATAGAGGCCTTTATTTTTGATAGTAGGCAGACAGGAAGGAGGGGCAAAGAGAGGGGGAGACACCAGGTCCGGGACTCGAACCCAGGATAGCTTCGAGGACTATAGCCTCTATATGTGGTCACCCGCTAACCCGTACACCACCAACGCCTCGCCCTCCTCTTTTTCTTTTCGACTAACAAATTATACCCATTGAATAAAGGAATATTCAGTTTTTGCCACAAATCAACTGTGTTAATTAAAACTGCTTTATGAAATAAAAAAAACTTAAACTTTTGTCCATCTGAAACCCCACAGTGTGTGTTTCCCTGCACTAACAAATTGTACACATACCCACACAAGCCAAACAATAAGGAAGCCACCTACTCCACAATCAATGCTCTATTATGTTACTTTTTAAGTAGTTTTTTAGCAAAATCAGTTTACTTGCTGCACTGCTCAATAGTAAGTCATGAGAAACAAAAGTAAAGTGATTCAGTAAATCACTTGACACACGTGTCTTCAGAAGCCATCTGTCCCATCTTTGTTAAACGTCCTGTCCTAAACAAAAAAAAGAAGCTCATCTTTTTGCATAGAAAGACATTCAATTAAGCTGCCATTATGACCAGCCACCTAATGTGCACAGTCCATCTAAAACCCTGAATATGCTCATGATTGACTTCATATTGTTCTGTTAACATTAACAAAGTGAAAACATCAGAAAAAAAGTACTCCTAGAGGATGTTGTCTCGGCTTTTTTATTTTGTGAAAAAATCAACATAAGTTTAAGCATGAACTGTAAGGTTAAAGTAATGTTTGGTAATGAGAAAAGATTGAAAATCTTAAAAACAGCTAGAAGAATCTGAGATGTTGACTTCATGAATAAAAAATAATATTCTTCATTAATTAGGCTCTTGCTTTCCCAACACAGTCCGTGGCATACACAATGTTATTGCCAGAAATTGAGATCTTGTTAAGAATTTTAAATCTTGCTCTATTGCAAAAAGTATTAAAGAGGAATGAGTGAAATACTTGCATTTATTGAAGAGGCAAAGACGGCCATTTACAGTACATGTAAGTTCTAATCACAAACTGTAAAAAAATATGTTTGTTAAAATGTCTGTTTTATTTATAGCAGTCATCTTTTTGTCTTTAATTTTCTGCTCACCAAGCGAGATCCACCATCATGTTGCTGCCCAGTGCAGAGTGGTGATCATCACTGAATATGACTTTCAACCACTGACCATGACTGCATTTTTTTGACCGGCAGTAACTTCATACTTCAGTTTTAGTCTGGATGGTTTTTTTTCAGTATGTAAATACTGTTTAATTCAGACAATGAACAGATTGAATCATCTACAAAAATCTTGGCATGTGAACTTTGTTGGGAAATTGCATCCAGAGTGAGATAAATCTAAAGTAGACCTTGCTTATCTTTAAAAAGGTGGCCAATTTGTCTGCAACCTCCATCCATTCATTGTCTATACCTTGCAGGGTTGCAGTAGGGCTGGTGCTCCAGGGATCGTTGGGCAAGAGGTGGAGTTCACTATGGAAAGGTAACCAGTCCATCACAGGGCAACACAGAGACTTACAGGACAAACTGCCATGCATGCACTCACCCCTAAGGGCAACTTGCATATATTTGTTCTGTGGGAGGAAGCCAGAGTACCCAGAGAGAACCCATGCATGCAGGGGGATAGCACGCAAACTTTATCCATAAAAAGCTATGGCTGGGATTCAAACCCAGGACCTTCTTGCTCCAAAGCAACAGTGCTAACAACAGCGTCAACATCTCTGTAAGTTGTGTTTCCAAAACTGTGCATTACACTTATTGGATATATGTAAATTGCATTTATGTTTTGCTGTAACTGCATTTCAAGCTGAAATTGAGAACGTATTTAATTCAAGTACATTTATTCAGAAAAAAGCATCCCAAGTTAACCACTTTTTGTATAAATCACACGTGCAAGAGTTCCAGTTTAAGTTCTAAGAAATCTCTACATGTATGCATTTGTAAGGGTTTGACAGAAAAGGAAGGTTATCAGGGTCTCCATAAGATTTTAAAATCTAGGGCTTTAAAACTTTGCTGAAAAAAATCTTTTTTTAAAAGGATCAGGAATAGTTAACAATGTATGGGGACACCTTTTACCTCCAGCAAAGCTCCATGATAAAACCCGCAAAAGTAGCAGGCAGGAAAACTTAGCCTTTTTTAATGAAATGCTTCTCTTTTGGTAGATTGGATTCATAGTTAAAAGCTAGTACTCTTAAAGTAATCCTCAGTGTCTGACTTTCAAAGCTGTACACCTCCATCTCCATCCAACAGAGTTATGACATGAGTTCAATCTCAGCAAGACATTATCTGCTACCTAAATCTACTTTTTCTGCAGTCTGACCTTTAGAAACTCTCCAAGTTGCACAAACAGACAGTAGATCTTCATCTATACCTAAAGAAATTAGGTTGGTGGAGCATACAACCCTGTCGTTCCGGCTCTTTGCTGTAAACAATGGCCGTGTTGGCCTCCTAAGAGACCAGTAAAATGTGGGACTGACACAATATGGCTTAAATTCAGATGGAATGACAACGGCGTTGGGAAATGGCAGATGTCGTTTCGACTAAAGAAAACCTTTTTAGCTAATAGAACAATAGTGGTAACCTCATGGGTTGAGCTTTAATTCTTTTGAACTTAATGTAAAGGAAAGAAATGCTGTTAGTAGTGATTCAGGTCTATTGCTCAGCAGTAGCAGCAAATAAAGATTTGAAGGGTTGTTTCCAAGTTGCAAACCTCACCAGAGCTGACAGAGCAGAGCCATCTGCTGTCTCCTGGGAAGAGGTCGGCAGAGAATCACCACCTGTTGTTGCAATGATCTGTCTGTTGGGATTCATCTGTAATTCTACTGAGAAAGCAAGATTACTTTCTTAATGTGGGATAATAAGGCTAAAACAGATGCTAAGTCATCAAACAAGGGAAAAAGTAATAGACATGTGAGATACAACAAGTTTTCAACTTGAAATAAGCTTCATTCATGATGCTTTGGGGTGGTTTGAAGCAGGAGTATTTTCTTTGCCTCCCATCAGGGGGTCCCAGACAGTTCAGCCAGCATGGACCCTCCAATGTGGAGTAAATCTGAGAGTCTCTTTTTTTAACTTATTCCTGGTGAGCATATGTTGAGGATTGTTGCTTGTCTGACATCAGCTTGAGGATCTATGTGTGGCTGATCCAGAAAAAAACAGCTCCCCTGCGTCTTTCATTGATGGCTGCTGTAGATGTAAATATATCGGTTAGCCTCGTTCCCTGAAATACAGCTTCTGACTCAGAGCTCAAAAAAAGCCACAAAAACAAGTGAAAGGATTGTGAAGGTCCATGTGACAGAAATGAATAGGAAGCAGGATAAAACAAGATCAAGGCCTTGTTGAAAAAAAAAAGAAAAACTTCTCTCTCATAAGGTGCAGCAAATACTGTGCGAGCACAAACACTTTTAGCACAGTAAGCACAGAGGTTCATACAGGAGCAAGAATATGAAAAAAGGGCGAAGAATCAGAAGGAAAGTGCTATATAACTGCATTCCTTGCTTGATACCTTCTGGGTAATCTAAGATGCAAAAAGCAAATTCAAAAACAGTTTGTGAGCTTTCTTTCTGCCAGGTGCAAGGGCTAAGCTACCTTGACAACAAATGAAAGTTCAGAAACCAGTTAGTAGGAAAGCCTGTCAGCCGGAAGGATAAACTTTTTTTATTGACACTGTGTGAGGTATTTCACACACTTAAAGATGGATCAGGAGATTTTGTATGAATAAGTCATACTATTAATCAGTTTACTACTAGTTTAATTAAGCTTAAGAAACACAAAAACAAAGATTATCCTAATTCTACTCTACAACTATTTCTATAGGGGAAATGTTTACATTTATTGTTAGAATATTTTTTATTTGTTAATTTGCTTCTATCATAATTATGTACAGTGCCAGTAAAAAGTATTTTCCACCTTTGGCAGCATCTGTCATCAAATCTTTTACGTCACAGTAGAATAATGTTTTCCAGAAGTCATCTTTTTATCTTTTATTGTGTGCGAACCAAACATGCTCCAGCATCATTTCACTGCCCGGGGCAGGTTGTTGACTCATCACTGAATTTCACTTTCAGCTACAGATCTTCATGACTATATATTTTGACCTGCTGTAAATTCGTGTACTTCAGTTTTAATCTTTTATCAATGCTGTTTCTGGATGTAAATACAGTGCAATACAAACTTTGAACAGGTTGAATTTGCTTAAAAGAGTTTCACTTATTATCATGACTTATTATCAAGACCCAAAAGTCTTGGGAATCATGGAGATGTATTTTTTATGAGATGAGCCTTTGTGTTTTTTCTAGATAGCAGCGGTTTTCACTCTGCTATGGATGTCATTTTCCCCAGACACTATGAGATTGTTGAAACATGATCTCTAACCTTAACTGGGGCAAGTGAAACCTGCAGTGCTTAGATGTTGTTCTGGGTCCATACGTAACCTCCTGGATTAGTAGTCGAGGTGCCCTTGCAGTCATTTTGATTGACCAGCAGCTCCTGGGAAGGCACCACTGTTCCAGGTTTTGTCCATTTGTTGAAAATGTATCTCACAGTGGCTCACTGGTATCCGAAATCCGTGAGACATTTCCTTTAAAAAGATGACGATGACTGGAATTTAAATTTTTTAGATGGGGGTATGACACGTTACTTTTGTAGATCCTTTAGCCTACTTCGTGTTGATAATTCATATAACAGAAATTTGACATGAGAGGCATTTAGACAAATCTTCTTTTGAGCATAACGCATCGAGGTCATACAAACACTGATGTTTTTCAGATTCCTGAAGATCACCACAGTAGAATGAAAGGTTATGACTGGATCTTAAAGTTCCAGCAAAGCCATTTTAAAGTGACCTGGATGAAAGAGAGGCTTGTAAGAGTTGTAACGATTGCTTTCAAATCTTATGTTTATCTAAAAATGTAGGACACATATCATCAAGAAGTTTGTGAGTCGCAGTTTGTAATTTTCTAACTCCTGTTCCTAAGGTTAATTGGAGCTAGTATCATAACTATGAAGTGTTTATTTGCATTATGTTATTATCTTATATTATTACAATGCATTCAGTTTCCTACATCACATCTAACATTAGCTGTCAAAAACGTTCTTGTCGTGCTCCTCGAACCACCACCTGCCCTTTAAAAGCAGAGAATAAACTAGTATCACATTCCCCACTCTCACTTCTGAACGTAGTTTTTCATATTCATGTAGTGTTGCAGGTTTTCAGATGTGCACTGACTTTTGTTATCTATAAATATATACAGCTAAAAAGAACATTGCATCTGTCTCAACACAACTGGCATCATATATAGAGTCTATTGCGCTATATTGCAGCAAGTTGTGTCTCGTGTTGAATGTTAAAATTCTGCCCTATCTTTGTTTGACAGCAATAATTTAAATCTAAAGATAGATAGGAAACTTTTCAGGCAAATCTCAGGAGAGAAACATCTTGGCGTCATGTTCGATTATCGTGTTAAGTAAAATGTCAACAGAGTGAGCAAAGTTGCAAAATCAAACTAGAAAACATTTAGATTAATCAGAGATGATCTGCCATTTCATGATGCAAAGACTTTCAGGATTCCTCCTCCAACACTTCAATTAACATGTAACCTTTTTGGTCACAATCAAGATCTAGTATAAGGGATAACTCTTTATCAGGTGACTGAGATTGTGGAACTCCGTTAAGATTGCATCACTGACATGCTTTATCATATAAATACTATGAATTTAGGTAATTCGTATTCAATTTAAATTCTAAAGTTTGCCTTTAAACGTCTATGTGGTTAGGTTTCTCACGTGCTTTGTAGCCAGTGTGAAATGCACGGTACCTGTATGTAAAACTGTTAATAATCTCACTGCTATTCACAGCATTTTATCTTACCAACATTTGCTCAGCTCCATCTTTTGCTAAAGTGTTTGTTTTCAGATATGTGACAATGACTCTAAAGGATCTCATTTTCGAGATGTATCAGTCAAGAGAAGGACATACAAGAATCCACAGCAATATACATATTGAATGACATAGTAGACAGTTACCAATATTTAGAGAAAATATAAGACCACAGTAACATTATGGAAACTGGGGGTTTCCCCAAAATGGATCAAAAGACAAGGTAGAAACGGGTCATGGTGGCAGCAGAGAGGCCAACATCAACACTGAAGAAGCAGCAGAAATCTCTGAAAACAAAACATTAAACCTAACTAAAATCTTCTAAAACTTAGTGGTAGAATGTGGTGGTGAAACATGGTGGTGGCAGCATCATGACACATGGTTACCCTTCTTCAGATGTTCTTCAAAGATTATTATTTTTTGTCTGTTGCACCTTTTGCCACCACCTTTTTCCTTCCACTCAACTTTCTATGACTATGCTTGGATACAGCCCTCTGTGAACAAAGACCTTCTTTAGTAGTGACATTTTGTGTCTTTCCCTCCTTGTTTAGCATGTCAGTGACTGTCTTATGGACATCTGTCAAGTCAGCAGTCTTTCCCATGATCGTGTGAGCCATAATGTGGCCTTTACATAACATTTGTACATTAAAATTGCTTTTTTTTTGCAGCTAATCATATGTAATATTCAAATTTCCTGAGATGCACCTGTATATTGTTCCGGTACCAAAGAAAACTCACCCATCAGTCTTCAATGACTATAGACCTGTTGCCCTGACATCTCACATCATGAAGGTCCTAGAGAGACTCCTGTTGGCCCACCTGAGTAAGCAAACAGTAAACCATCAGGACCCCCTTCAGTTTGCTTATCGCTGTGGAGTTGGAGTTGAAGATGCCATCATACACCTGCTTCAACAAACCCACTGTCATCTGGACAAAGCCAGCAGCACTGTGAGGATCATGTTCTTTGATTTCTCCAGTGCATTTAATACAATCCAACCTGATTTGCTTTGTCAGAAACTCCAGAAGACTCAGGGGGAGGCCTCAACAACAGACTAGAGTGGAGATGCAACTGTGAAGCCATCTACAAGAAGGGACAGAGCAGACTGTACTTCTTGAGGAAGCTTAGGTCCTTTGGTGTTTGCAGCAAGATGCTGCAGATCTTCTATAAGTCTGTTATGGGGAGTGTGATCTCTTCTGCCATCATCTGCTGGGGAAGCAGCATCAGAGCCAGGGACTTAAAAAAGCTCAACAAGCTGATAAAAAAGGCTGCCTCTGTTCTGGGAACTCCTCTGGAACCTCTGGAGATCATTGTGCAAAGAAGGATTCTTCATAAAATGAAGAACATTATGGAGAACCCTGAGCATCCTCTTCATCACACTGTCCTACAACAACAGAGTGTCTTCAGTCAGAGGCTTCTTCAGATCTGCTGTAAGACGGAGCGCTACAGGAGATCCTTCCTGCCCACAGCCATCAGCATCTACAACGGCTCTTTGAGGAAACCTTCATAATATGAGCTATAACAACATTTAATTTCCCTTTGGGATTAATAAAGTATTTTTGAATTTAATTGAATTGAATTGATATGTATGAAAAGTATAAAATTATTTTTCAAAAGAAAACTGCCATTTTTGATAGTTGTGTGAAAACGTCTGAGAGTCCCTGTATCTATAATATGTATTCTTGTAGTTTTTTTGTGTTCTTTGGTTCTTGGTTTTTCGTTAGGGCTTGCACAGATTCGTTGTAAAATAATCATTCTTTTTGTAACATCATGAAGTTATTGGTGTAATACTTTTTGCTTCGGCCTCTGTAAAGTCCATGGATGAGTTCCAGCATGCCCACAGTTGCTCTGCCTGTGCACATATCTCCCTTCCAATATGTCACATATTACTCACGTTTGCTTCTCTTCTCAGAGCCACTGTCCTATTTCCTTTGAAAACCTTGACTCTGTGCATGAAAGGATTTTTTTTTTCTAATGAGTGCAATAGTTGAAGCCCATGGTCCTTTAAGGGAACCATTTTTAAATATATGCATGTGAAAACAAATTAAGGCATCTACAAAAATAAAAAAGATAAAGGGAACTTTATCTAATAGGGCACCCTCAGTGAAGGTGATGCAGGCAGATTAAAGGAACGCAGAACAAAAACTCAAGTCAACCTCTCTCATCTTCAAACCTTGTCATGAAGAACTTGTAAAAATGTGTTTAATGGACAGACATTAAGAATTTATTGAGCTGTAAAACTGCACTATATAGAGTTTTTCTTTTTACCATTCCATATAGTACTGGTTCCGCAGAAATATATTTTAATAAAGAGCAGAAAAAATGCTAAAATTGTTAAATAAAAAAGGCACATGGCAGTTTCCAGACAATTATATTGTCTTACATGATTCTCAACAGAAATATTTTTTAAAATGATGGGTGTATTTTTTTTCCTCTGTGCAATAAATATGACATATGTGCTCCATCCTGTGCAGTAAAAGCCAACAATAGGGACATTTGCATGTTGTGGAATTTATATTTTGGAGATAAATATACCTTTAATGTGCTCTGCCATTGCCTATGATTTCTACCAATTAGATTAACTATGCTGAAGGATGCTCAAGCTGGGAGACTGGAAATGAACATAGCTGTCAGTCTGCAGTCCCTCTGGTTATTATCAGAAGATGGATGGTTTGCTAATGGTTGTTTAACACCTTGAGGCTAAAGCTACATGTGCTGATAGTGGATACACCTCACCACATTACTGTTTTGTTACTTCATGCATCCCTACTCTGACAAAGTGGGCTCTCTCTCTTAGATCCAAGAGGGACAGTCTGAGTCATGTGCTGTGATGCTTTAGGGCTTAAATTTCTCTAATGTTAAAGGTTCTGAAACCTGAAAATATATTGAAAAATAAGGGTGGATTAAATAATCATATTTCAAGTCAGAGAACTATGGCAATAACGTTTTCCATCAAACTGCTTATTTGATCTCAATTCAATCACATGCAATTCATTTTGGGTCAAATGAGGAATTTGAAAAAACAATCATGACAAAAGAGGGACAAAAGTCATCAAAATGATTTGGATGAGTGATCCTATTCTACTTATTAAATCAGGTCAAATATATACAGTACAGACCAAATGTTTGGACACACCTTCTCATTCAAAGAGTTTTCTTTATTTTCATGACTATGAATATTGTAGCTTCACACTGAAGGCATCAAGACTATGAATGAACACATGTGGAATTATATACTGAACAAAAAAGTGTGAAACAACTGAAAATATGTCTTATATTCTAGGTTCTTCAAAGTATCCACCTTTTGCTTTGATTACTGCTCCGCACACTCTTGGCATTCTGTTGATGAGCTTCAAGAGGTCACCTGAAATAGTTTTCCAACAGTCTTGAAGGAGTTCCCAGAGATGCTTAGCACTTGTTGGCCCTTTTGCCTTCACTCTGCGGTCCAGCTCACCCCAAACCATCTCGATTGGGTTCAGGTCCGGTGACTGTGGAGGCCCATCACTCTCCTTCTTGGTCAAATAGCCCTTACACAGCCTGGAGGTGTGTTTGGGGTCATTGTCCTGTTGAAAAATAAATGATGGTCCAACTAAACGCAAACCGGATGGAATAGCATGCCGCTGCAAGATGCTGTGGTAGCCATGCTGGTTCAGTATGCCTTCAATTTTGAATAAATTCCCAACAGTGTCACCAGCAAAGCACACCCACACCATCACACCATCACACCTCCTCCTCCATGCTTCACGGTGGGAACCAGGCATGTAGAGTCCATCCGTTCACCTCTTCTGCGCCGCACAAAGACACGGTGGTTGGAACCAAAGATCTCAAACTTGGACTCATCAGACCAATGCACAGATTTCCACTGGTCTAATGTCCATTCCTTGTGTTCTTTAGCCCAAACAAGTCTCTTCTGCTTGTTGCCTGTCCTCAGCAGTGGTTTCCTAGCAGCTATTTTACCATGAAGGCCTGATTCACACAGTCTCCTCTTAACAGTTGTTCTAGAGATGTGTCTGCTGCTAGAACTCTGTGTGGCATTGACCTGTTCTCTAATCTGAGCTGCTGTTAACCTGCGATTTCTGAGGCTGGTGACTCGGATGAACTTATCGTCCGCAGCAGAGGTGACTCTTGGTCTTCCTTTCCTGGGGCGATCCTCATGTGAGCCAGTTTCTTTGTAGCACTTGATGGTTTTTGCAACTGCACTTGGGGACACTTTCAAAGTTTTCCCAATTGTTCGGACTGACTGACCTTCATTTCTTAAAGTAATGATGGCCACTCGTTTTTCTTTACTTAGCTGCTTTTTTCTTGCCATAATACAAATTCTAACAGTCTATTCAGTAGGACTATCAGCTGTGTACTGTATCCACCTCCTGCACAACACAACTGATGGTCCCGACCCCATTTATAAGGCTTAAAATCCCACTTATTAAACCTGACAGGGCACACCTGTGAAGTGAAAACCATTTCAGGTGACTACCTCTTGAAGCTCATCAACAGAATGCCAAGAGTGTGCGGAGCAGTAATCAAAGCAAAAGGTGGCTACTTTGAAGAACCTAGAATATAAGACATATTTTCAGTTGTTTCACACTTTTTTGTTCAGTATATAATTCCACATGTGTTAATTCATAGTTTTGATGCCTTCAGTGTGAAGCTACAATATTCATAGTCATGAAAATAAAGACAACTCTTTGAATGAGAAGGTGTGTCCAAACGTTTGGTCTGTACTGTAGTTCAACCATTCTGAGGGTGTTAAGTTTAGTATTTGACTGTGACAATCTTTGTTTTTAAGGTGGATCTGGCTGAGAACCTTGATGCACACGTATGCAGCTGAACCCTTAGGTCCTAAGTGAAGAATAATGCTTATAAATGTGTATATTCATCCAATAGTGAGTTTCTCATTAACACAAAGAAAATTACATCCTCTATATAAAATTTAGAAAGATATTGAATTTTTTTACAATGAATTTAGTCTTTTTATGTAGCGCCAGTTAACATATATTATCCTGAGGCGCTATGCAGAAAAAGATATTCCAGTTCTTATCCGAAAAATCAATGACAAACAAACTGACATACAATTACAGAAAGTTCAGTTTGATCCAATTATATAACAGTATTATTAGATTTCATTCTTCAGCAAATGCCATCTGGTAAAAGTTGTCCAGGAAAGTCCAGCTGATTGCATTGAGTTGATAACTTTGCAACAAACATGTGGCAACAGTGGAGAGACAAAAACAACCTTCCAACAGGAAGAAATCTTCAACGAACTATACTTTGTGTGAGCAGCCATCTTCCACCACCGGTCGGGGATTAAGAGGTGAGGAAAGAGGTAGTTTAACACAGAAGCACTGAACCGGGAGCACTTTCAATGGGGAAAAGAGAGAGAGAGCACAACATTTATCACAGAAATTATTGCAAATAATGCATACATAGAGAGCATTTTCTTTTGTTTGTTTTTTGTTTATTTAAGACCATACACAGTAGTATCAATTTCACAAGAGAAGAGACCTGTACCTGATTTAACCAAAAGCTAATTATCATCTGCAGTTCCGGAGGCAGATAAAACTTAAACTGCATAAAATGAAAGCAAAATAAATAATTAAAACACAGGTTTAAACTTAAAACCACACTGAATCCTCCCTCTGTTTACAGACAAGAACTCATGTATTTAGTCATCTTAATTTAAATGTGTAGCCATTTAATTCACACAGCAAATTCAAAATTCAAAAATACTATACTATATACTATACATTAAACAAATAACAAGTAGCTAATGTTAGTTAATTAATGTTGACAACACTGGTTGCCAGTTAGTGGTCAGGATGTCGTCCAGAAGCCTAAGCGTATAGCAACATAGCTACGGAGATCGCTCAGGATATCCTAAGCCACCAAGCTTTGTCAAATTGGAAAGACAGGTGTCTGACTCATGGACAAAAGGTGGGAGCTGGTTCAACTGGAGAAAGGCCTGATAACAAAAAGATATTCCTCCCTGTCCTACATCTAGGAACCACCAGAAAACCTTAAATCTGTGAGCAGGTTGGGAATGTACAGAACAAGATAATAAAAAATAAAAAAAGAACTAGACATTCAGAGGCTGCATACCTCCACCACCCAACATAAGGTCACTTACGCCATAGATTCCTTCCTAGCAAAGTGTGTTACTCCAGTTTCAACAAAGAACAAAAAAGGTTTGATTCCGTTATTTCCGAAACTTTCCCATAAAGTTTCTAACTTTACAGGAAATAATTTTTCTGATTCCGAATGCTGTCCTTAAACTAATGCTATTTCAAATCCTATAATCATTGTACTTGTCAAATATGGACTTGAGTATACTACTTTAAATGCAGATTCTGTAAAACGTCTGTAGCTTTATTGCATTTGTAAAAATCCAAACCATAACAGTTTTAGAGTGGTGTTTGAAGTCCAGAAACAAAAGGCCTTTGTTTTTATTTTAGAATTAGTGCCTATGGTATGAAAGCCAGAAACCAAAGAGTTTCATGGAGCGACAGTAAAAGAATCAAGGAGCGACGTGGCAATTTCAAAATAAAGAACGTTTAAATTTTAATTAATGTACGTGCCACTGAAATTATTAGCATTGTTTGAACTTTGTCCTTTAAAAAACTAAAGATAAAAAAATATATATATATTTTTCCGTACTCAGTTTTCTTTTTCCATACTTATCCAGACCTGGAAAACTGAGCAAAATGTCATAGTTTTCCATGCTTTTTTAGTTTGGCCACAGAGAAACCCTGGAATTGTAAGGTGGCTTTGGATCAAAATAATTTGGGACAAAATTGTCTTGGCAAATTAAAAGTGGGACAGTTTGTTAAGATCATCTTTATGGTTTATATGTGATAGTATTGCATTTTATTGGTATTTTATTTTTCATTGTTAGGCCTCAATGAGTTTTGTGTTTTCACTGCGTTTTTAACTTGTGTTGTAAACCTGTTCTATTGTTACCAAAAGCTCATCGAGCTACAGGCACTGCAAGATAGCTTAGGCTATTAATATTGATAGTGTTTGGTATGCATTGATACATTTATCTTAAATAAAGTACAGAAGGGCAGATTAATGCCATTCAGAGTAGGGATAGGAGACTAACTAAATTGTTTGTTCTCCAGATCCTCGGCCAAAAACAGCCAGCTCTATGCTATCTGAGTTTAAAAAGAAAAAAATCACATCTGACTTAATATGATGCTGACAGACAAAGCAAAACATGGGTTATTGATCAGATATAACAATGGTTTCATTTGGATAAATTAGAGGAAGAAAAAGCAGGTGAACGCATTAATGGAACCCACTGAGATCCAATACCACAGGTAGGCATCTTAAACAACAAAACAATGTTTTTTATTTAACCTGCAAAGTCTCAGTTATTTTTAAAACAAATTAAAATATATGCATAAATGCTTCAGCATCCTGTTTAAACAAAAAATAACTGGATTTAACAGTTCTGGAAGAGCAATGATTGTCTTAAAGCCCACAGAAACACAACCAGCACAACTTCTCCTGGAAATCTCCCCAAGAAAACAAATCAAAATAGTTTTTGTTTATTTGATTTAAGGAAGTAGAAGCTTAAGGCTTAAATTTAAGAGTATATTTTTCATAAAAAATTCTTTCCTCTGGTGTTCTCAGTGTTAATGGAAATCTTTTTACCTTCAATATTTCCCATTTATCACTCTTGAGGAATGGCATATTCAAATCCTCACATCTACCATTTTTACCAGGCGTGAGACAGAACGATCAGCTCAATCTAGCATGAATTACGTCTGGTCCCAGACAGCGGCTGACTATGATAGAGAGCTGCGAAGCTGAGGGCAGAGAGACACGGAGGGGGAAAGAGAGATCGAGAAAGCTTGATGATAAGTGAGCTGTAGCATGTGGTAGCAGTGAACTAATCATGGTCTCCAGCTGAAGAAACACACAGGCGCTTCACAGCTTATTGAGAGATAATGGAGTTCTCAGAGCAACAGACACACAGCTAAGGACAGAAATGAAATCTGAGAATAAATAATGCAAAATTCACCTTTTTTTCTTCTTGCTGTGTGTGTCTGTTCATGTGTTTGCATATTGAGACTCCAAATAACTTTTAGGTCTGATGAAAAATTCAGAAATAAGGCAAAAGATAAACTTGGTTGAGTGATTTTGAATTCCTAGTCAGGAAACTGCAAAGGAAGAAGAACTAAGAGAATAAACTTTGGGCGTGAAATAGAGAGTTTACGGTGGATTTTGTAAGAAGACCCACAGGACCTGTTAACCACAGGACCTTTTAAAATCCTGGATAAACAGAAAAAATAAATGGTGCACATAAAATAGACGATGCAATAATTTTTACAAGAAGAGCTTTGCGAGTATAAAAGGTGCAACTTCTCACTTTAAGTAAATAAATAAATCCCCAGGAAAAAACTGTCCAAGCATGATGTTACTTTGTTAACTTTGGTGTTTGGTTTTAGGTCAGCTTCCATGATAAAAATATACGATAAAAAGGACATCATCATGCAGACTTAAGTTAATCTGCCATGCAAAGCTGGGGTGGAGAATTCTGGTCCCCAAGGACCAGTATTAAGCATGTTTTAGACATTTCCCATTCCTGGGACGCAACACATTTAAATAGACGTGTCATTAGAAGGCTCCTGCAGGACTTGGTGACACACTGAATCAGCTCTCTGAACAACGGGCGAAGGATGAAGGTCAAACAAGAGTACTGTCATATCTGGAGGTTAAATTGGACCCAAAAGCAGGCTGGAAGCAGGCAAGATCATGAAGAGCGAAAAGCATAAAAGCAAGGACTTTACAAGATAGTGAAATAGAAGCAACCTGGTGGCAAAAAACGTGCAGGGATAATAAGAGGATCTGACCAAGGAGTGTCTGAAACTAGGAGGTATGCATACTTGTGAGGGGATTACTGGATGGAAGACAGGTGGTTGTTTACCGATGAGTAGCAGCCGTGAGGAGGAGATTGAGGTAACTGAGGGAAACTAATAAAAGAAAACGGCTGAAAACAAAGAGATCAGAGCAGATTATATTTCATCCTATAATGAAACACAGGGGCCAGGGAGAAACTAAAAACACGCAAGAATGACTTACAATGTAAACAAACAGAAGAATTATGCAAAACAAAACTCAACCAGTGGTGTCAAAGCAAAACAGAGACATTAACATCAACACATCCTTTACTTTAGAAAATCTGAAATAGTCAGTCATTTTCAATCATTTATACAAAACAAATCATGTATAATCATGAATAGGTAGATACATTAATAAACATGACGTTGCTCCTGGAGTGCGTCATCATTCAGAAGCTTTCCTTTGAATTTTTGCATGATATTAACATGCAGCACAAAGACAACAAGCAGCTGGTCACTCGAGCTGAATTTGTTGAGCTGACTTGTGATGCTCTCCTCTTTCACACACGCACTCTTCCATCCAGAGGTCTCCAGCAGCACCCCTTGTAGCTGTCATTCACTCCCTGCTGCAGTGACCCCTGTCAGGCCAGTGTCACTTCCAGAGGACAGGCTTTCCGTGCCATGCGCACAGGCCGGCTTTTCAGCCCGTTTCTTTATTTGTTTGAGCTGCTTTGTTTTCCCCATGTCTGCCGTCAACCTGTCCGTCTTTTTACTCTGCGTTCCTCACACAGCCCCACCATAACAGATGGAGTTCCTGTCTTTTAGTTTGCCACCGCTGCCCATGTTTCTATGGGTACGGAGGTCTGCTATTTTGGTTGTTCAAACATCCGCTTTGAACTTTCAGTCAGAACTTTCACTTTGATCTTCTCGACCTAACCCTGTGGCTATGCAAATAATCCAAGATTTCAAACTGCATAGATATCAATGACAGATATTAATGACAGTCGTGAACGACAGGGAATGAACACTGTATGGCAAGACCTTACAGTAATAAACTCAGAAATGATCAGCAAACAAAACACCGGTTGATGATAACAAAAATGTATTGTAGTATAGAATATTAGATACATTTTTATCTTGCAATTATTTGCACAATTTTCCATTTTCTTGTTAAATGCTGTTGTTGTTGCACAACTATATAGAGCACATTTTGTTCATTTTTATGTCTTCTTAATTGCACATTTCTTAGAACCCGAGTCGTTAATTTTAATAATGATACAGTTTTTGTATTGCGTTGTAAATGCTACCTTAATGTATAGTCTCTTACTTTTTTATTTTGTGTTATAATTGCTGTCTTTATCTGCATGTTATCATTTGTGTCTTGATTTGGGGTTGTTTGGTTTCAAGTTTTTTCCTTATATGTTTTTTATTGTTCAAGTTTTGAATCATGTTTCTGTTTATTTTCCTGGTCATGCTTTTGTTTTGTCGTCTTGTTCGTGTTTTGTCAAATTTTGGTTTTCGGATCTGGTTATGCTTTTGCTTCATGTTTTTCTAGTTTGTGTTCAAGAGTCTCTGTTTTGCTCCAGTCACGTTTTGTTCTGTTAATTAAGTTTATTTGGTTCACCTGCTTCAAGTTAATCTGTCTCCTTGCTCCACCTGGTTTTCATACCATATATTCACACCTGTTCTGTTAGTCGTCGCGGAGACATTTCTCATGCTCATGTCTAGCTCTCATGCTTATGTCTTGTTCTCTAACCAAGTCTTGTCTTTTTGATCATGCCATGCCTGTCTTGCCTGCCCGTTTGTTTTGTTCCTGCCTCCTGCTGAGTGAGTTTTTGTTATTAAACCTTTTTTCATTTACCATCACGCTGCCTGCTCGTCTGCATTGTGGGGTCCAATATCAAGTAAACAGTGACAATTTGCTTGTCGCTTTCCTGCTTATACACCTGAATATCCACTGTGGGACAATAAATTATATTTCTATTCTATTCTATTCTATTCTATTCTATTCTGAAATCCAGAAGCATTTCTCATGGCTGTGGTCTTATAAATCTTACAAGCTTTCTCAGAAGGTTTAAGATTATAATTTTAACTTAAAAGAAAATGTAATGCAGCTAAAGGTTATTTGAGGACAAAGTTCTTACAAACAATGAATCTGCTATGTAACCCAGGAAAGCCATATGCAAACATTTTCCCAGCACTGTGTTAACAAAGCAGAGAGAGAAGCAATAGTAAAAGTTGGTGGGCGACCCAACATTCTCTAATTTAAGATTGTGGCAAAGCAGAAAACCTTGCTGTACTAGTGCAGCCCCCTAGTTGAGAGTCTTTTTTTCAACATAGAGATAAAAAACAACTTTGAAGACATGCTGTGAAAGTCTGAAAGCTTCACAAACAAGTTTTGGAGCACTGCGTTGAACCCTTCAGAAAGGGCCTAGTTTGTTTCTGCAGGAGGGTACAATGAAAACACAAGACAGAAAGAACTGGTGTTACTCTGACCTGCCTACAGTCTAAATGCGGTACCTGACAAAGACATGTGAAGCAACGACCTGTGCAAAACTTCATTCAGAAGACATAAAAAAGACTTCCAAACAATCTGAAAAACGTGCTGGCCAAGCCTGACTTTAAACATTTTTGTTCAGCCAAAATGTGGTTGGGCTGAAATGGTCACATTTTAAGTTATTTTCTGGGCTAAAGAAAGAAAAAGACTCGCCAACCCTAAACAGCCATAAGAAACAAAGTTCTTTGATGGTCATTGTTACAAATTACGTGAATTTAAAAATGTGACAAACAGGAACTAGAGAAGCTAAAATTCTGTGTTAAGGTGAGTTCAACTATGTCCAGGAGCTAAACTTTGCATACAAGGCAGGGGCCTTTCTCGCAGATGAATTGACATCCCCTGTCCCCAGGGCAGACCGGTTATCAGCATGTCTCAGTCCCCACTTTCACCTGCCCCTGAACTTACATTGTACTCAACTTACATTGTACATATTTAATAAACAACATTCATTAAAAGGCTTATTCTTTTTATGCTTTTGAAACAGATGTTAATTTAGAACAAGTATAACATTTATTTTCTATCTTAAAGTCCATGGTAATGATTATTATTATTTTTTTTAATAATACATCTTCTGATGCTAAGCTGAGGTTCTTGCGTGTTTTGGGTATTTTAATGTCATACATCCCTCACTCAGGTAACCCAGCTTTGGATCCCCTTGTGAAGTCAAGTACAGTGTACAATCTGCAGGGGGACACCTTCCTCTCTCTCGCTCTTCCTCTCTAATGCCTCCTTCATATGATCCCCCCAAGGCTTTTAAGCTTCAGCATGGTGATATTTTTAGTTGTGTCAGAAATCAATTATATTTCATCTCAGTGTCATGATCCTGAGGCTATTGTTGTTTTGTTCGTGTCTCTCCTTTCTGACCGTCACATCCCTGACCTCATCAGTGGGTGGGGTCATCCCCTGTGAGGCACACCTGCAGTTCATTATGCAATCAACGGTTGGGTACTTGGGATTCTTATTGAGAGGTTTGCCATTAGTGTGAACATATATTAACCCTATAGAATAAACAGACAAGGTGCTAAAGGTTCTTATCATTTTTTCATGCTGTAACCTCTTCTTCCTTAGCATACGGCCACCAGAAAACCAATTGTTAGGAGTTCAAAGACTTTGATAAAAAAGTTTTCTTTTGGAAGATGTTTCAGAATGTATAATGGAGGCTTTGTTTTTAATTTAATTTAACCGAACAGACCCTGCAGAACCAGTGCACTTCCATCCACCGTAGCGCATACATGTTTTTTACGCTGGTGTAAAATCCCACAATGCGCTCTCTTGATAGATTAGTTGGATCCTTTGTGTGTGCTCTTACCCACTTGGTCTCATAGGAGGGTGGTGACTTACATGTCAGGTGTACGGAAGTGGACGCCCGCACAGATATGAAATGTTTTAATTGCACTGTTGTCACTTTGTGTGTTCATTTGATACAAAGGAGTTCAAGGAGAGAAGCAGAGAGAGGTTGGCTCCTTTAGCTTGGAGAAAATCATTCCTGAGGGGCTGGTGAATTTTAACACAGTGTTATTTGAACTATTCTCTTTAAGCCCAACTTTGTATGTTCGGTTTGTTTTTTAAACCTATGCTATTCAGCATAGCAGAAATACGACACTGTTCCTTTTTCCTCACACTGAAAAGTCAATGTGACTTTGCTATAAAAAGTATTTTCACAACCTACTGAGTCATTTCAACCATGGTCATGATGTTTCCAACCAAGCAGGTCTGAACGTCTTTGAAATATTGGATGTGACAGCACCCTGATAGCAAGTAATTATAGAATTACACAGTCATTTAAATTCACACTTATCTTCAGCTCTGACTGGGTGAGACTATGAAGTTCTTCATCCTCAAAGTGGACTGACTGCATGATGGAGAGATAGCTTTACAAAAGACTGGGTTTCAATAATCAGAATTACAGTGTCATGAAATCGTTTTTGCCCCTTTATAGATTTTTGCAGGTTTTGCAATTTGTTGCAATCATGTAACAAAGTGAATAAACGAATTTCAATTATTAAAAAAATTATTATTATTATTACAAAAATGTGAGTTCTAAAATTCAAGTGAAGATTTAAATTAAAGGGAAAATTTCAAAACAAGATCACCCTAATATATATATTATATATATATTATATATATATAGTTACCCACCTTCTTAGATCATGATTGAGATTACCACATTTCTTGTTCAATTTCATGAGCCACACCCAGGCCTGAATACTGCTAGACCTGTAGAATCCAGAAGTCCTTTAAACACAGCCTGTCTGACAGCATGAAGTAGGCTAAGAGTTGCCAGCCTACCAAAATGACTCCAACATTGCATCATCCAGGAACTCAAAAAGAACCAAGACCATCTAAGGTTATGTAGCTCTAACTTGGCTCAGTTAAGGACAGTTTTAAAGAATAATATTATGAAAGTTTCTGGGCAGAAATGGCCTCCATGGAAGATTTCTAAAGTAACAACCACTGCTGACCAAAAGGAACACAAAGTCCCAACTCAAATCTGTCTAAAAGCATCTTGATCATCCTCAGGATTTATGGAAAAACATTAAGCGGATGTTTTGAAAGGTGAGTGCTTTGTTACATCTGGTGTAAAGCTAACACAACATTTCAGATCACAGAAATCATACAGACAGTAAAACATCATGAATGTAGTGTCATGGTCTGGGGCTACTTTGCTTCTTCTTGCGACTTGTCATAACAGATCTATATAGAACCATGAATGCTGTTTTCTAGCAGAAAATCCTCAGAGAGAAAGTCTGGCCATCAGTTTCTGGTCTTAAGCTCAAGTGCACTTGGGTTATGGTCCAGGACAATGATACAAATCAAGTGCACCTCTGAAAGGTTACGGAGTGGCCCAGAAAAAAAAAACTCAAAAACAAAAAACCTCAAATCTAACAGTAATATTTATGTTGGGTAGGGAACACACACTGCTGAGCAGAGGCAAATTTTACTGTTATCAAAAACCCTGGTTCTTAGCAACAACTGCATGTAAAAAGTGTAAATGCACCCAAGACCAGTTCAGTACTAAGAACATCACACACAAACCACCACCCACAGACCCAATTTCTGGCAGCTTCCTGCTGCTCTGCAGCATAGGATTTTTCTGCCCTCCTGTGCAGACACATCAGTCCCCATCTCAGATGAATGCTGTGTGTTTACATCCATATTTTTGCAATTAGGTTTTATCTCAAACTGATGGTTGCACACTGATTTATGCACAAAAATAGCAAACAAATCTCTTGACATGTAAACCTGAAACACCCCCAAATCACATACCAAAAACGCTGATGCGACAAGTATGACCTAATGAAAAAAGATTGTTCTAGATTAGATAGCATGCATTTGATGAGAAAATGTTTATTTCAGTCATTAGAACATTGAGACATGTTTTTTGACTTGGGAAAATCACTTGTGACCATCTGTTTCACATGGCTTGTGGTAAACTGTAAATAGCACCTTTAAGATCAGGTTTTATAACTTAAAGCTCCTTTAAATGTCTCCACAACTGTCTTTCTGACCTGTCTGTTGTGTTATTTGGTCTTGATGGTGCTTTTTGTTCACTAGTGTTCTTTAACAAACCTCTGAGGGCTTCACAGAACTGCTTGGTTAGTACTAAGATTAAATGACACACAATATGACTTTATGTTCTATGTCTGTGAATTCTAAAGGCACTTGGTTGGACCAGATTTTATTTAGGGGTATCAGGGAAAAGATGGTTAAATGCAAAACGGCACTTTTAGGATTTTTTTTGTACAATATTTAGTGAACCATTTTTACAATCATTTGCTATTTTGTGTTGATCTATCACAGAAAGCCCCAATAAAATACATTGCAGTTTGTAATGTGACTAAATGTGAAAAGTACCAGAGGTATGAATATTTTTGCAAAGTAAATGTCTTTATATATATTAAAATTAATATATATATATTATTCTGTAATCCAAAAACAAAACCAAAGAGCAAAGTGTACCGGAGTCAAATTCCTTGTTTGTATGTACGAACTTGGCAATAAAGCTGATTCTGATTCTGATGTTCTCAGTTGAATTGGGAATCGAAGACAAGTCTCATGTCTAATCCAACACTACCAAAAATAAGAGATTTGATGACAAACTGATATTTCTGTAACTTTGTCCATTTTAAAGGGGAAATAAAGAGAACATGGAAAAACATATGTAGTTGAAGTAAAAGCCTCTACCATGCATCTTCACTCTCTGCCTTTTCTGGTTGCTTTAGCATACCTTGCTTCCACTTACCCATTTAAAACTTGCAGACCCTGACTCTGGCGCATTCAGCAGTGCTGCATCGTGACTAAAAAGGGCATTCTGTGTGCTAAAGAGGCAGCTGGGTTTTGCTCAGCCTTCTATTTCCTCTGACTTGGGGGGGTTTGATGAATATATTGAATATATATATATATATATATATATATATATATATATATATATATATATATATAGTCATCTCACTGCAGTCATGGGAGACCTTTAGATTACTTAAGATGAACAAAAATGAAAAGATGAAAGTCTGATGGGAGGAGACAAACTAGATAAATAAAATCTGATTAAATGAAACAAAAGTATCCAATTTCGTAAAATCAATATATAAAAGCCTCTATTTTTTAATAAAACCCATAATAACCCATCTCCCTTAGTGCAAGAGTTATCTTTGATTTTCAAAAGCCAAACTGGGAAGAGGTCCTTGGCGATCATTCACCAAACCCAGTTGCGCACGACTTGGTGACATCAGTGGGGACGAGGGATCCTGAAAAATTACTCCAGGGATTGTGTGACGACAGTGAATAAAAGTATAAAAGCAGAGCCGAAGAAGTTGTCAGCTCATATACCTTCAGGATCTGGCCTTAAGGATCACCGAGAGCTCAGAGAAACCATTATCATCACTGCCAGCGGCGCCTCAGGGTGGGGACGAGGAGAACTTTGATACTTTTCAGGTGAGTCTGGCGCTTTTCTGAGAAAATCCTTAAACAATCAGAAAATGTCATCCAGATTTGGGTTTATGGTTCATCTCACCTGGATGCAGCAGGCTTATTGTGCACCTTGCAGTTTTAAATCAGTTTTCTTTGCTTCTGAAAGTAATATTAATAAAATTCGTATAATTTCAATTGTGTATTACTAACCTTTACCGTAGCTGCTCTTCATAAATGAAGCATGATCGCTAATAAAACTTTAAATGTGATTCTTCCCTAGTTGCGGGCAAAAAAAAAGCCATGAAGTCGACATGCCTCTTCGTCCTGGCATCTTTTGTGATCTGCAGCTTGGCGGTGTCTGACGGACAGGGTCTTCCTGCTGAGGATGAGATGGACCGAAGTACCACCATAGACAACATCATGCTGCAGAAAGCACAGAGCCTCCTGTTACGGTCCATTCTCAAAAAGCTGCAGGATGAAGACGGCAGAAATGGTGTGTAAGGGGTATATTTTTTATTAGCAAAATACAAAAGCGACTTTGAAGTAGAACAGTGCGACTCAGTGCGTCAAAGTGCATATTTACTTGTTTTAATCTGGTGTTAAAGATTATTTTCTATTACCATAAATGTAGCTGTCCTGAATTTGTCCTGGGAGTGATTTTTTTCTCTTTAAAAAAATATCCTGAAAAATTATGAAATGATGTTGGGCATTTTATATTTAGTGAGATAGAGACCAATGGAGTTAAGGAATCCACCAATATTTATCATTTTGCGCAACAAACACGGACCGTAAAATGTTATTTTGTGCGTAGTTTACGCACGCCGCAGACTAACTGTAAAACCATTTTTGCAGCAGTCTCTGCAGGTCAGAGTAGACTCAGTTGGTGTTAGAAATGTACTAAAGAGGTCTTCAAACCTTTTTTTTTTTCCAGATGGGATTTTCTCACAGCCGGAATGGGTGACAAAAAGACAGCATCCCGGTAAGAGGTACTTCGAGGATCTGGAGAAGCGGCAGCATCCAGGCAGAAGAGAAGGGGGCGACGACGAGCAGTTCTGGGATGTGCAAAAGAGACAGCACCCCGGCAAACGCGAAGATGAAATTCATTCCTTCATGGAGTTCCAGAAGAGGCAGCATCCAGGGAAACGCTCCACCGCGGGACACATTCCTGACAGCCCTATCGCGCTGCTCAATGAACTTTCCAAGCGCCAGCACCCGGGCAAGCGTTACCTGGTACTGCACAGCAAGCGCCAACACCCGGGTAAGCGTTTTCTCGACGATGAGGACGGCGAAGCAGACTGGACTGAGGACGGAGTGGAAGATATGTCCGAGCTGGAAAAGCGTCAGCACCCAGGAAAACGCTTTTGGGATAACTCCAGTCCGGAATTAAGCACCAGCAGTCCGTGTGATGTTTTGGACCCTGACAGCTGCAGTAAGACCAGTCTGCTGCTCGACTTTCTGGAAAACATCAACAAAAGTCACGCCGAAGAGAAGAGACAACACCCGGGAAAAAGGTTTGCACCAAAGGAAGATTTGGAGGAAGGAGAGTAGGAAAAATAAACAGCTGTTCTGCCTTATTATGAACCAACGCATATATAAACCAAGTGATCAGAATGAAATACGAAAAGTGGAAAAATATTTTAATTATTTAACCTTCTGAGCCATTTTTTCTTTGGCACACAGTTTGTAACATTAACGCATAGTATTAATCTGAAACTCTTTGGAGCGCTTGTGCGTAATTATTCTCCAAATCTTTGAACTTTGCTGTAAATACAGATTTAGAAAGAAGGGGTATGCTAATCGACATCTGATATTTTTTCAGTTATGTTAGGGTTCATTATGTTCACTAGAATATTTATGGCTTATTTAAATCGTAGGGTTATATTTACTGGCATCAGCAATGTTGCCTCTGTGAGGTAACACATCTTTGGCACATACCTGATTCCAGAAATAATGAAAACTGCCTTGCTTGCATCCAATAAATGTCTTGACTGATTGATTTGTGTTTTATTTTCTACTTATGTAAGATATAAAGAATTCTACTGCAAATTAAGTGTGTCACTCATAATTCTTTTACATTACCTCATGAATGAAGTTCAATAAGGATGCTTCTGATAAGCAGTAAGGAGCAAAATGTGAGGTGTGTGCAGCAGTGCATTTATTTTGAACCTATATATGCTGTCTCAATTCCACAGTGTTCAGCCTGCCACAATCTGTTCAAGCATCATTAATGCAGACTAATAACAGAGGGATGATGTCAAGTGCCCACTCTTTAATTGGAATCCTTCCATCATAGCCTAACCAGCAGATGCATGTAGTCCTCAATATGCAAATAAATCATAAAGCATCAGAAGATTCAAACTAAATGTTTCACTGAATTCTCATACACTTTCACACTTCTCCAGCACAATGAAAAACTAACTGGTAAAATTACACCAGTTAAACTGGTGTAACAATTTGTACACATTTTATTTTGATTTTAGTTTGATTGGTTTCAATTAATATCTATGAGTAGGAGTTGCGTAAATTCAGCAGCCAAAAGTAAAATTATCCTACTTAATTAGTTAAATTTAACACATTTGGAGATAATTTTGATCATCTGCTTTATTCTTTATGTTAAATAGAATCGAAAAATAACAACTGGTTTCTGATTGAGGAATAAAACTTTACTGAAATAGTAATAAACGTCTAAATCTACTTTTAAATAAAAGGTATATAAATATTTTACATGGTGACCACAGCTAACGTGTCTTGTTTTCTTGACGACTGCTTCAAGAATTCAAAAGTCAGGCATGCTAGCAAGTTAAACTTTAGCGTTAGTGCTGTTACTAAACTAAACCAGTTAAAACTGGATACAAAACATTTAAATTTGTAATTTGCAGCCAACAAGGCTGCAAATTACATGTTTCCCTGACAACAGCTCGGATGTATCATTAGCAAGAACTGTCTAGCTTAGAAGCCCAGCTTGCTAGCAAGTTTAACTTTAGCACTGGCACTAAACTAAAGTTGGATATGAACTTTCGGATTCTGTTCTCACAAGGTGAAATGTAAAACATTCCCTATACTTGGAAAAGCTCATGTTTATGTAAATTATCACACTGTCACCAGCTAAAACTTGAAAGACTGCTGTGTGTACAGTCAACTGGTAACACTGAAAGTAAAAACAGCTCCAGGCTTGTTGAGCTCCCTCAGCAGTTTGACAAAGTATGGAAATCATCATGACAATCCTGGGTTTTCAAGCACTGAAGACAGATATGCTGTAAAACATAAAACTAACTGTAAAATATCGCTAATCTACAGGGTAGAAGGTCCTAATAGACATGACTGAAAAACTGCATCACATTTAAGTGGAATTTCACAGTAAAAAGATTGTTGCCTCTGGCTCCAAGCAACACCATACCCATCCATTCATCTATCCATCCATCCATCCATCCATCCATCCATCCATCCATCCATCCATCCATCCACATACAAACACATATGGTAAACCCTTAAAACTAGCTGTCAACTCACACAATTCGAGGAATTTTCTCGTGTGCTGCTTTCAGCAGTGAAAAGAAAACACCCAGGTCGCTTTACATACTGTTTTCTTTTAATTTTTTACTGAACAGTAATTAGATAGAAAAGAGAATGGCGAGAGAAAGGAAAAACATGCAGCAACTGGCCCAAGACCAGGTATCAGACCCAGGACATTTACATCAAGGGCAATAAAACCAAAACCTCTGCTCAGAGATAATTGTTAACTGCAGTTATGTTGAGTTGTCCCTTTATCTGGCCATCCCCTCTTCTGGCTCTAAACACATTCGCTGGAAAATGTAAAGTTTGGCAAAATGTAACAGCCCAGTTGATTTCAAAAACAAACACTCTTGCTTCATTATAATTGTTGTTATTATTATTATTTTGGCACTGCATTTAGAGTCAAAGTATGAGTACAACTTAACAATGCTGTTCTATGTGAACTATTTTCTCCAAATGCTGCCTAAAAAAGTTGTTTTTTACTCAAACAATGCTTTACACATTTCCACCCCCTTTCCCCTGTTAGTGGCTCTGGTTGTAATCAATTTATGAATGCCTTTTCACTTGCTAAAAGAAGTATCAGTACGTTTCAATCATAGTGCTTCCTTCTTTCAAGACATATCCACCTAACAGAATGAGTCGCACTTTAAAGGAAAAAGCAGCCACAAACATATTTTGGAAATGCTTGTGATGTCAGGAAGTGCTGTTTTTTCCAGGACCTAAATGCAAACAGGAGCTTGGGAGCCGCATGGTGAATAGAAACATTTTAATGAAGACAGAACCAGAAAACTTGCTAGGAAGTGTAGGACAGGCAGGGAGAAGCCAGAGCTACTGAAGGAGGGTTAATTAACACAGATGAGAAGGCACAGAGAAGTTTGGGAAAGTAACAGAAATATCTAAACAAAAGAATAACCTAGAACCAAATGTACAATAAATTAACTAAAAAGACAGCAACTAAAGAACAAAAACAACAGGAAGGAAACAGATCAATAAAGGAACTCAAACACCTCTAGTTCAAGATTTGTGAATCTTGTTCCAGTAAATTACTAACAATGGAAATGTTAAAGTTGTCTCCAATATTTTATTTCCACAAACGGTTTATTTCTGAGGTAATTCAATCCCAGAAAAGTAGTTGCACATTTCCAAAATGTGGTTTATTTAATCTTCCTCAGTCGCCATTTTAAATGACCAATGTCCCTCTCCTTCCCACCTCAGTTTAATTTGAAATGTAAAGGTGCATCTCAGCAGGTAAAAATATCAAATGGTTATGTCAATGTCCATGTTGCATATCAAGAATCAAACTCAGGTAATTTATAGATTTATTGAACAGAGGAATATATTTCAGATATTTCTGTTAATTTTGATGATTACTGCTTACAGCTAACAAAAACCCAACCTTCAGTTTCTTTCTAATTAGGACTGATAAAAAAAAATATTTCCAATATTCTATTCCTATTATGGCCTGCAAAACCACAAAACAAAAGGGCCTCTGACTGGACAGGACAGTTGGCAACCTGACAGTCATCGATACCCTCCACAAGGAGGCTAAGCTATTAAAGGATACTGCCGAAGAAGCTAAATGATGCATATTATTAAAACATTTAGAACAAGGCAAATGTGTGGTTGAAAAACGTTCACAAGCAACAGGTGTAACTGCATGTTTGAAGGAATTTTACCAGGGAGGTTAACAACAGACTGCAGCTGAAGTCAGAGCCACCACACACAGATTTATCCAGAACAATAGACTCCCTTCCTTGTGGTAAGCCACTCCTTAACCATAGACAGGGTTAAAGGCGTCTTCACAGATAAGGGGAAAAAGGACTGAACTCTAGTTCAGTGCTCTAAAGTTCCCTTTTCCGAATAAAGAAAATGTTGCATGTCATTTCAAAATCAATTTTCTAGAAACTAAGAGTGGAGAAAAACCAAGTCCAAGCCGCAAGAGGTCCAGTGTAAAGTTACAGTCAGGGGTGATTTAGCATGTACTGGAGTTAGTCCACTGTTTTATCAAGTCCACCTCAGAGCAGCTTTCGACCAGGAAGTGATAAAGCACTTCCTCCTTCCCTCTGCTGACAAGCTTTATGAAGATGCTGATTTTCATTTTCCAGCAGGACCTAGCACCTGCCCACACTGCCAAGAGTTATAATAAACGGCCACAGTATTATTTTGCTCTACTGGTTCCACACATAAACTATGCAGTTTTGTCAAGAGAAAAAGCCGAGACACCAGACCTGACAATGCAGAACAGCTGAAGACGGCTATTAGCAACCTGGACTAACTTAACACCCCAGCAGAGCCACAGGCTGGTCTCATCCGGCTTTGCCATCTAGATGCACATATTGATGCAAAAAGGAACTGAACATGAACATGGATTTTCATTTGCTGTAAGACAAATTATCAAAAGTCATTTAAATGTGTAGAGATGCACTGGTAAGCTAGACTGAATCAAACTGGTAATCATAGAGAGCAAGTAAAAGCAAGATAAAGTAAATGAGAAAAATAAAATAAAATGTCTTCATGGAACTGCGTATGTTTTGTGAGGCAAGAACTGGACTAAGTTGCAGACAGGTACTTGGGAGCAGCATGGTGAGTGGAAAAATGTTTAATATATATACACTACCAGTCAAACGTTTTAGACACACGTTTTTTTTTTACTGGTTTTCTTTATATTTATGTCTATTTACATTGCACGTAAATTCTCACTGAAGGCATCAAAACTGTGAATAAACACATATGAAATTATGTAGCAAGCAAAAAATTATAAAATAACTTTAAATATGTTTTATATTTAAGATTCCTTAAAGTAGCCGCATTTTGCTGTTATGACTGAAATATTAACCTTTGGTCATCTCTCAATGCAAAGGGGGGCTATTTTGTAAAAATATAAAATGTAAAGATGTTTAGAGTTATTTCACACTTTTTGTTTACTATATACTTCCATGTGTGTTCATTCACAGTTGTGTTGCCTTTGGTGAGAATCTACAATGTAAATAGTGATGGAAATAAAGAGACCCATTAAGTGAAAAATTGTATCTGAAACCTTTGACCGGTAGTGTATAACATATAACAAAGGAAAACAAAGACTTACAGTCTGGCACGGGGAATACTGAGGGTGGAGCATCAACAGGACCAAATAGGAAAAAACAGGCGTGGTAGTGTAAGGATCCAGTGGAGAACAAAAGAGAATTGGTGAGTATATACTGAGTCAGGGGTAGAGAAATGACAGGCAACCCAAATGTGCTCATCAGAGTTGCAGCTGAGGCAGAGAGAAGGCAGAGCAACTGAGGAAGGAAGAACTGATTAACCAGATGGAATAGAGCAAAAACACAGAGAAACCCAAAGAACTGACAAAGAACTAACAGAATAATCTACAAGTACAAAAAACACAAGAATGAACTATGAAGAGAACACCTAACAACGATAAGCATAAGGAAATTACTGAAGAAAGCTAAACCCAAGGAACTTAACAGCACAAAATTAGTCAAAAAACAAACAAGAAAAATCAAAACTCAAACACTTGTACCAGTATTGTGACATACTCTGCTTCTTTCTCCAACGATCCCCCAATTGTTCATTATTCACAGTTTGTGATCATTAACTTTATGTTCTCTCTATGTTTTTGCTCTTCATAGAGGTAACACCTGGTCTGGTGCTTCTGTTGAGCTGTTATATATTCCTGGAGTGGGCCATCGACAAATCTATTGTGCCAATATCTTCACACTAAGCCAGGTTCTGCTGGTGGTTTCTTCCTTTTTAAAGGGTGTTTTCCTTTCCACAGTCGACTCTTGGTGGTTCAAGAGGAGAGGCTGCTGCAAAGTCAGTAACTCGGTACAATCAGCTGGATATACTTAGATAGAGAATTTTAGCTGATTTCAGTGTTTCATAACATGAACTTTTAATAGTATTTGTCTGAATTCAATATAGATTTATTTCTATATATGAATTGGATTTGCGAGTAAAGTTCTTACGGCAACATTTTGTTTTGAATCAGCTTTATTTAAACAAACTGAACTGAATTTTATTTTTTCTGTGTCTTAGACTTATTGAAAGAGCATTTCACAGGTGGATGCTGCTCCTATTTGACGGAGGTATTCTTGTCTGAACACTGCTCTGTCAGAGCTTGATCTGTCATGAATACATAAAGACAGAAGGGAGCGCTGCTGCTTTGCCAAGAGCTGAATATGCATGGCAGCCCTTGAAAAAGCCTAGGGTTATGATGGAGTATTAGGCCAGGCTAAGAGATCTTTTTTTGACGAGAATAAAGTCTTAAAATTATGAGAATAAACTCTGATTACAAGAACAAAGTCGTAATATTACGAGAATAAAGTAACAAAAATGCACAGTCTTCCATGAGTTAAGATGAGGAATGTTGAGCATCTTGTGAAGTTATACTTTTGTATTGGTTTCACAAATAAGGACATTCTTAATCTTTTAGCACATCAGCACCAAATTATTACCAGTTTCTGGACTTTGAAACGATTCTGCAAACAACTGTGTCTGTTTTGAAGAAAGAACTACGTGGACTTGGAAGAAATTGCTTGTTTTGTGGAAGAGGAGCTGTCATTACTTCATTTTCATAATGTTACGAGTTTAAACCAAGGCGTTAAATATTTGGAATTAGATCAGTTGTATTTATCAAATGCACAGTTATTTACACTACAATGTACAATGAAATATATCGTGGTGCCTGCTACTAAAAGCAAACAAAAAGGACAGTAGTGGCACACAAAATAAAAATAAGAAATATATATCTAAAAATATAAAAATGTAAAAATATAGATTTCTAATGAAAGTAGTATTTACACAGGGGTATAGTATTTCAAATATGACAATACGGTGCGTTGAGTAGTGCAAGTTAAAACAACAGAAATGTGAATGTCCAGAATAGTCCAATTTAGGGCTCCAAATTGAGCAAATCAATGGCTTGTGGGTAAAAACTCTTTCTCAGCCTGATGGGAACAGGAAGAAGAGGTGACTGGGCTGTTTACGAATCTTCTTGGATCTTAACCTGCAACACTTAGTATAAATGTCCTGCACGTTGGGGAGGGTGTTTCTGATGGTCAGCTCGGCTGAATGGACCACTCTTTTAAAGGCCAAGAAGTCCTGTTTAGCGCAATTTCCCATCCAGGTGGTAATACTCATACAAGATGCTCTCGATGGTGAAGGTGAAAAATCACATTGAGTGGGAGCTGAACGTCTGTTAGTGGACTGAGGAGGTAGAGTCGCTGTCTGGCCTTCTTTACAGTGGTGTTAACATGATTAGTCCAAGATGAATCCTGTGAGATGGTCACTCCCAAGTATTTGAAAGTGTCCACTCTTTACACCTCTGCGCCGCTGATCAGAAGTGGATGGTAGTTCTTCTGCTGCTTCTTGCTGAAGTCTATAGTCAGTCCCTTTGTTTTACTAATGTTCAGCAGAAGGTGGTTCTCCGGGCACCAGTCCTCCAGGTATGAGACCTCCCCCCTATAGGCTGTCTCATCATAGTGGGAGATTAGTCCCACAACAGTGGTGTTGTCTGCAAAATATCTCTAGGATGCTTCTGCAAATCCAAGCTGCTTGTTGCAGGAACTGAAGTGAGTTAATGAGGAGGAAACTAAGTCCTCTTTATTTTATAAACGTCCTAACAGTGCACTCTGTTTAGATCTGCTCCCCTGTATCATAGGGTAGTAATGACTGAAATGACGAATGCAATGAAATGAAATGAAAAACAACATGGAGAAGTTGAAGTAACCCGGATTCACTTTTATCAGTAATAAACTATCGATTAACTTCATGTTTTTAGAGATTAGTATTTGAATGTACCAACAATTGAATGATTATTTTTATGCTCACTTCTTTCAGCCTGAAGCGCAATTTTATTCAGGGCAGATGTTTTAGATGACTTTGACAACTCAGCACACTGAGCAGGAATGTCTTCAAGTTTCTGGCTCCAATGAGAGTTCTGCCCACAAACCTTCAGAGATAGCATGTACAGGGGTTGGACAAACTGAAACACCTGGTTTTGGACCACAATAATTTATTAGTATGGTGTAGAGCCTCCTTTTGCGGCCAATACAGCGTCAATTCGTCTTCGGAATGACATATACAAGTCCTGCACAGTGGTCAGAGGGATTTTAAGCCATTCTTCTTGCAGGATAGTGTCCAGGTCACTACGTGATACTGGTGGAGGAAAACGTTTCCTGACTCGCTCCTCCAAAACACCCCAAAGTGGCTCAATAATATTTAGATGTGGTGACTGTGCAGGCAATGGGAGATGTTCAACTTCACTTTCATGTTCATCAAACCAATCTTTCACCAGTCTTGCTGTGTGTATTGGTGCAATGTCATCCTGATACACGGCCCCGCCTTCAGGATACAATGTTTGAACCATTGGATGCACATGGTCCTCAAGAATTGTTTGGTAGTCCTTGGCAGTGACGCGCCCATCTAGCACAAGTATTGGGCCAAGGGAATGCCATGATATGGCAGCCCAAACCATCACTGATCCACCCCCATGCTTCACTCTGGGCATGCAACAGTCTGGGTGGTACGCTTCTTTGGGGCTTCTCCACACCGTAACTCTCCAGGATGTGGGGAAAACAGTAAAGGTGGACTCATCAGAGAACAATACATGTTTCACATTGTCCACGGCCCAAGATTTGTGCTCCTTGTACCATTGAAACCGACGTTTGGCATTGGCATGAGTTGAGGTGCACATTTAATTCTGCCGTGATTTGGGCAGCCATGGTTTTATGTTTTTTGGATACAATCCGGGTTAGCACCCGAACATCCCTTTCAGACAGCTTCCTCTTGCGTCCACAGTTAATCCTGTTGGATGTGGTTCATCCTTCTTGGTGGTATGTTAACATTACCCTGGATACCGTGGCTCTTGATACATCACAAAGACTTGCTGTCTTGGTCACAGATGCGCCAGCAAGACGTGCACCAACAATTTGTCCTCTTTTGAACTCTGGTATGTCACCCATAATGTTGTGTGCATTTCAATATTTTGAGCAAAACTGTGTTCTTACCATGCTAATTGAACCTTCACACTCTGCTCTTACTGGTGCAATGTGCAATCAATGAAGACTGGCTACCAGGCTGGTCCAATTTACCCATGAAACCTCCCACACTAAAATGACAGATGTTTCAGTTTCATTGTCCAACCCCTGTATATGGATGCTTCTTGACACATACCACCTACCTGCATGTTCACAACACTCTCCACACTTACTGAACTGAATGTAACCCCTGTAGTTTGTTTATTTTTTCTAAAGTTGAGTTTCTATGAATGTCTGGTAAGTAATATATGACTCTGAGTTTCTCTGGAGTATAAATGTGGAATTGAACAGAGACCCATTTGTTTTAGTCACTGGGCATTATGTTGGAAAGGACCTCGACTTAATCTTGTCTTGGTGCATTGTCAAGAGGAAGTAAGGGAGACTAAGCAATCTACAAAGGTCACTGCTAGACAACTACAGCATCTTGGGGTCACCAAGTGTCCATAACTGTAAGGGGCTATCCACATGCCAACCAGTCTTGGTTTTTCGCTCTTTTCTTTTTTTAAGGGGGGGAAGCTGGGAAAAAAGCAATTTGTCCTTCATCACATTACAAAAGTAAACTGTGGAGTTTCCTAAACTCCTGGGACTTAAACCGTGTGCCTTGGTCAGATGAGACTAGATTGAACTTTTGGACAACAACCACTCCTTTTGGGTGTGATGTGAAAGATGATGAATATGTGGAAAAGTACTGGTGAAGCATCCGTGATGCTGTGGGCCTGATGCTCTTTAAAAGGCCTTTGTTATGTTGTGCGGTTTGTGGGTAGGACCAAAGTGAATGAAGGAGACGCCAGGAGTCAGATGAATAATGGTAAGTCCAAGATTTATTGTTCTCACTCACGGACCAGGCAGGGAAACCAGAACCAGGCCAGGACATAGGACACAAGACCAGTTTCGACCAGGACACAGAGATAAGTACGACCCAGGACACCGCAGGGAACAAAGGCAACTAAGGAATATTAATGCAAACAGGAAATGCAGGGAGAACCAATGAAAAACAAGACCAGGTAATTAGGAGAAACAAGAAAGAGGTGCGGGCTAGGCAGTGGTAAACAGGAGTGAAACCAATTAACAATTCAAAAACACAGAACTAATGGTAAACTAAGGAAAATATGTCTAATCAGTTAATTGTCGAAGTTGAAGTTAAAGTTTTAAATATTTGAGATTTGCCAATTAAGCTGAAGTAAGATGAATGGAAAAAAATAAGAGAGGAAATAAAATGAAAGTTATATAATCAAGACTTAGAACAAGTAAAAAGTATAAAGTTTCTAGAAATATGGTTTGATGAGAAAATCTTATGGAATATACATGTACAGAAAGTGACAGATAAATGTAAGAAAGAATTAAATATTATGAGATGTTTGGCTGGCAGTGACTGGGGAGCATATAGGGAAGCCTTAAAACAAATTTACATAGGATTGATCAGATTAAATATAGATTATGGAAGTATTATATATGGTTCAGCAGCAAAGACACATCTGGAAAAATTAGACATTATACAACATCAAGCATTGAGGCTTTGTACAGGTGCCTTCATAACAACCCCAACAACAGCACTCGAAGTAGAAATGGCAGAAATACATTAGATCTATGGAGTACACAAATAAAAATAAATTATTGGTTAAATTTACAAGGCAATGACCCTGATCACCTTGAAGCCATGTTGGGAAAAAGAAAAAAAGATACAAGAAGATTTGGAAGGATTATTAGAAAGATAACAGAAGAATTTCAAGTAAAAAATATATTAATAAGTCCGATACTGCCTCGATCTGTTGTACCACCCTGGATTTTACCAGAAATAAAGGTAAATATGTCATTAATGGGGAAAAAAGAAAAGGACATTCATATTAGATTCAAATACAGTAGAAGAAATATGTTAATAATTATTATCTATTCCTTAAGATTTATACAGATGCATCAAAAACAAATGGTAAAATAGGAATAGCATTCGTAGTACCCAGAATTTCAAATGAAAGTACGAAAACGAATCACAAATGGTTTATCAGTATACACAGGAGAAATGTTAGCAATACTATTATCAGTACAGTGGGTGGAAGAATAAAACCTTTAAAAACAATAATTTGTTCAGATTCAAGCTCGGTATTATTGAGTTTAAAACATAACCATTCAGACAGCAGGCCAGACATTTTATTAGAAATACAACATACTTTATTCAGACTACAAATGATTTGGTTTATCAATAGTATTTTCATGGGTCCCAGCACATATTGGAGTTAAAAGACATGAGATGGCAGATAGGATGGCTAAGGAGGCAACACAAAAACATTTTATTTTTAAAAACAATTTTACAGTACATTTAAGTAAATCAGAGGCAAAGAGCATCATCAAACAAAAACTGAAGAAGGAATGGCAGAAAAAGTGGGATGGAGAAAGTAAAGAAAGATGGTTTTATGGGATTAAAAAGGCAGTAGATGAAATAAGACCTTGAAGAAGGAGCAGAAAGGAGGAAAGAATAATAACAAGATTAAGATTAGGACATACAGGACTTAACTATACACTTTTTAAAATACATAAACATAATATAGCAAAATGTGATCACTGTGGGATGGATGAAACAATTGAACATGTTATTTTAGTGTCAGAAATATGAGCTAGAAAGAAGATGTATGAAGAGAGAATCTGAAAGGATTAAAGAAACGTTTTGCATAATAGACATATACAAATTATTATACGATTTCTAAAAAGAACAAAATTATTTATTAGAATTTGATTATATATGACAGATATTACTCCATGATGAACCACACTCCATACCAGTGGTGGCGGTAATGCACACCTTCAGGTTTTTGCCAACCGCCATTAAACTCCAGTAGAAGAAGAAGAAGAAGAAGTAGAAAAACAGAACTTTAAAAAAAACAAAATGCAGGTACCTTTTCTTGCACACAGCGAAGGCACGTTGGCTCTTTCTTCAAGCTGAATGTACTGTGTTTTAACTGTGTGGTTGTTTCTGGATACTCTTCAGAGGGGAACATAATGGAGAAAGTTGATGTGCTGACTCGCATCCTGAAGGCAGAGGACACCGCAACGATTCTCGGTGGACAATCTCCTGCCAGCGTCATTAACAGCGGGAAGTACGTACCTGTCACCGCTAAAACTCAGAAGGACAACCTGCGCTGCCTAGATGATGCCATCCGAACCGCTCTGTGTGGTGAGATCCGAACTGTTGTAGTGGTTGGTCCAGAAGGATCGGGTAAAAGCACTGCTCTGCACAAGCTTGTTGCGGACTGGGCTAAAGGAGAATGCCTTCAAAACTTCTCATATGTTTTCAATTTCCAGTTCAAAGAAATGGGTTCTTCTGCAGGTGAACTCTGTTTGGAAACCTTAATCCAACAAGGTCACCATCAAATCCCCCCCGAGTCAATGTGCCTGGTTGCAGAGAAGCCTGAAGGTGTGTTGTTTGTATTTGATGGTCTGGATGAGTACAAGCACAGCCTGGACCCCTCAGTCCACACCCTGACCTCTGACCTGAACCAGCCGGCCTCTGTGTCCTGTTTATTGGCCAGTCTGCTTGACGGAGCCCTGCTGAAAGGAGCTGCCTTTCTAGTTGTAACCAGGCCCACAGATAACGTGAAGTTTCTCAAAGGGACTCAGCTAGAGATGCTGGGCTTTCAGAAGCAGCAAAGACAGGTCTACTTTAACAACTTCTTTACTGACCACGCTGCAGCCAACAAAGCATTTCTGCACATGGAAAGAACTCTGGGATTTTATGATTTCTGTGCAGCTCCTAAGTTCTGTTGGACAGTCTGCTCTATTTACAAGTGGCTCATTGATTCAGATACCAAACTTCCTGAGACTCTATCTCAGCTGTTTGTACATATTCTGGTCCTCCTGATTCAGACTCTCTCACTGAGCAAAGCCTGCAGTAGAGGGTTGGTGTTGGCTCTTGGCAGAATGGCCTCTCACTGCCTCCACAACCAGCATTCAAGCTGTTCTAAACACGCCATTGATTCCTTTGGTTTTCAACAAAACCTTACCGCTGTGGACAGTTTCTTGACAGTACAAGGTGAAGAGGAGTTCTCCTTCCACTCCCAACTGATACAGGAGTTTGTCTTGGCTGTAGCTTTCTTTTTGGACGTGTCGACATATGATGACGTGGAGAAGATGCTGGATAATCACAAAGGTGGAGCAAAGTTACTAGATTTCTTTATGTCAGGGCTCTCAGAGCCAGCCCAGTACAGATTGTTGGAGGACTTACTGGGAATGTTCAGCTCTGATCAAATCAAAGGTTTTAAAAGCTGGTTTAAAAGCAGCTCAGAGAAAACACTGAGAGAGTACAACAAATCTGAGCACTACAGATGTTTCCATTTGCTGCATCAATCCCAAAATGAGAGTTTGGTAAAGGAGATCCTCACCCCTCCCGCACACCCGCGCGTCTTACATGAAAACCTGAGGCTCCAGGACTGTGTCGCTCTGAATTACGTCATCACATGTCTGGGTAAAAGGGAAACGTTGAGTGTGTCCAGAACAAGTGTGTTACGAGAGACAATGGAGGTCCTGGCTCCATCTGTGAGTCTGTTGCACACTGTGATGTAAGAAGCGTGTGTTTAAAAAAAAAAAACATAAAGGATTTATCACTTTGTGTGTTCAGCATCATATAAAATGCAATGCCGTCTCCTCCAGCTTGTCAAACTGCTCCATTTATAAAGAATCGGTTCCTCTGCTGGCTTCAGCTGTCAGCCTGGGAGTCACCAGGGAGCTGGATCTCTCTCATTCCAACCTCGGAGATGAAAAGTTACAAATTCTCTGCACAGGACTAGGCAAGACCGAGCTGCACAGACTAAAGTAAGACTGAACCCTTAAGTGTAAATATTTTTTTCTTTCTGGTAATGCAGTTCTGTGATTATTTGCACCCCTCACAAATTTCACACTTTTTTTCTGTCACATTTAATAGTTTTAGACCATCAAAAATTGTATATCAGACAAAGTTATCTTGAGTAAACAAAAAACACAGTTTTCAAATTCTGATTTTATTTTTTAAATGGAAAAGTTTTTACTCCGATCTAAAGTTCGTGATCTATGAATTCATGAATAGAAAAACAGTAAGAGCCGTTATCCACAGATGGATAAGACACTAAAGCACTACAGGCCTCCGTCAAGCTCAGTGCTCATGATTCAACAGTTAGAAAATATACTGTCTAAAGTTAAGACCACTGCTGACCAAAAATAACAAAAGGGCCTATGTCACATTTGCCAAAACAGAAAAAAAAATTCATACAGTCAAACATGGTAGTAGCAGAGTGATGGTCTGGGGCTGTTCTCTTACAGTTGCGCACTTGGGTTATGCAGCAGGACAATGATCCAAAGAGACCCAGCAAGTCTACCTCTGACTCAAGCAAACAATATACAAAACAAAGATTTTTAAGTTGCCTAGCTAAAGTATAAATATAACGCTGTTCATGAAAACCTGCAGTGTGGCTGAATTAAAACAATTGTTTTAAAGAAGAGTGGGAGAAGATTCCTCCACAGTGATGTGAAAGATTAATCTGTAGTTATCACAGACGCTCGGTGGCAATTGTTGCCGAGTGGCACAATCAGATCTTAGGTTTAAGGGACAATCAGTTTTTAAAAAAGGATCGATTGCTGTTTGTATTTACTCAGGTTATGTTGATATTAAAATTAGTTTGATCTGAAACAAATGTGACTAAAAAGCAAAACAAAAAATAAATAAATCTCAGGGGAAAAAAGCAACCTAACCGGACTTGTTGGTTTTTGAAATTTGCAGTCTCAGTGTCTGTGAACTGACTGCGGCCTGCTGTGGCGACCTGGCTTCTGTGCTGACCTCGGAAACCTCCCAACTCCGGATTTTACAAATGATGTTTAATCAGATCGGCGATCAGGGCTTCACAAAACTGTGTGAAGCAATGCATAGTCCAAACTGCAAACTAGAGGAGCTCGAGTAAGTACTGAATTAGTGTTGTACATTGTTATATGTCCATACTTGGTCAAATGATCCACTTGACGGTTTGTACAATTTTCTGAATTTTCTTATAACAGGATTCCAAACTGTGACTTGACGGCAGCATCCATGGAGGCTTTTGCTGCATCTTTGTATTCTGGTGAGTCAAAGCTGAGAAGAATTGACTTTAAGGACAACATGATTGGTGACAGTGGGGTGCAAGCTTTATGCAAAGCCCTGCGACAGCCACTTTGTAAACTGCAGAGCCTCGGGTAAGTCTGTTTCAGTCATAAAACCACAGTCGTCTCCTTTACTTTTTGTTACCAAGAGTGATTAGATTTTAAAAAAGCTTTGTGTTGTAGATTGTTTGGTAGCGGTTTAACAGGTGCATGCTGCTCCGACTTGAAGGAGGTCTTCATGTCTGAACACTGCTCTCTGACAGAGCTTGATCTGTCATTGAATGATTTGGGACAGGAGGGGGCGCTGCTGCTTTGCCAAGGCCTAAAAAGACCCAGCTGCCCCATAGAAATCCTTCGGTAAAGTCATCTGCCAAGCTAATTACGTTTTTTTTTAAGTCAGTCTTTCTTACATATTTTGATACAGATGAAAGCAGAAATCCTCTTCCTGATATCTTGGCTGATTTCTCTTGTTTTTTTTTGTACTGTCATACAAGAAAGGTGTGTGTTTGAGATGTTGCGGCTATTTGACTTTGAAGAAAACAATAACAAAGTTACCACTCTTAGTTATTCTGGCATTTAGCAAACAGAAATCATTTTGGTAATTCAAACTGACCTAAAACAGGAACGTTTATAGTCTGATTTAATGTAAGACTGTGAGGAAAAAGAAATATGTGATGTTTTATACACTCTGTGTAAATATTCATTAAACAGCCCTGCTCTGTACTCTGATCGTTCCTACAGCTTGACACGATGTGAGTTAACCCCAGCAGTTTTCAATGACCTGGGATCAGTACTGAAAAATGGGACATGTCAAATCAAGTCTCTGCATTTGGACATCAACAGCGTGGGAGACAAAGGGGTTAAATATCTCTGGGATGTTGTTGCACATCCAAGCTGCTTGTTGGAGGAACTAAAGTGAGTTGATGAGGAGGAAACTAAGCCCTCTTAATTTGTTTAAACCTCCTAACACCTCCTGCACTCTGTTTAAAACTGCTCCCCTGTAACACAGCGTGGAAATGACTGAACTGACGGATGCTTGTGTTGAAGACCTGTGTGCTGCTCTTAGAGACAATAATACCCTGAAACGTCTGGAGCTGAGAAACAACTGTCTTACTGATGCTGCCGTACCTGCGATTGTCCAAGTTATGAAGGAAAAAGTCAGCATGGAGGAGTTGAAGTAAGCTTGATTCACTTTAGTCATAAACTATAAGCAAACTCAATATTTTCAAGGTTTTTAATTGTTTGTGTGTTATGAAAATCTAACTGCTTCTTTTGTTCTCCTTCTTTCAGCCTGAAGTATAACGACTTCAGTGAAGATGTTTTTGAAATGTTTGAGAAATGTCATAACATAAGATACTGAGTAGGTACAGTCATTGAGTCCCTCGATACGAAAACAGAAGACATCTGTAATGAAGCTGTTTCTGCCCAGTCTCTTCCTTCTAGTTGAATCATGAGCACTGACCATATCTGAGACATATCCTGCAGTCCTTTAGATGTGGCTCTGGGTTCTTTCGTCTTCTCCTGGATGAGTCATCAGTGCACTTTTTTGAGTAATTTTTGGTGGATTGATCACTACTGAGAAGGTTCACCATTGTTCCATGTTTTCTCCATTTGTGGTTAATAGCTCTGGCTGTTGTTATCCGGAGTCCCAGATAGATAGATATCAGTGTCTGTTTTTGAATGTCTAGACCCGACCATGATTTGTTGCTTTGAGATCGTTTAGCCTACTTCATGTTGTCAGACAGGTTTTATTTAACTGATTTGCTGACTGTGCAGGGCTAGCAGGAATCAGGCCTGGGTGTGGCTAATGAAACTGAGCTAAGCTTACCAAAAAAAAAAAAAAAGTTTAATTACAGTTAATTTATGATTTAACAAGGTGGGTGATTACTTTTCACATTGAGGCAGGTTGGTTTGGAGAGCGTTTTTATTTAATAAATAAAATCATTTTTAAATTGCTTTTTTCATTCACTCAAGCTATCTTTATCTGATATAAACATCATTGTGACAAGAAGAAATATTTAAAGGGCAAATACTTTTTTACACCACTATCAATACTAATGCTTATTTCACACATATTGGCACCCCATGTATCAAAACAAAAAACAGAACATCAAAACAAAACTGAAGTAATAATCTTTGGACCAAAGGAAAAGTGTTTAAAAGTTAGCACACAGCTTCAGTTAATACAGCTAGAAACCACCAGTCAGGCTCGAAACCTGGGTGTAGTGATGGACTCAGACCTGAACCTTCAGAAGCACATAAAGGTAGTAACAATGTCGGCCTTCTATCACCTAAAAAACATCTTCAGGATTAAAGGACTAATGTCTCAGCAGGACCTTGAAAAACTAATTCATGCGTTCATATTTAGTAGAATTGATTACTGCAATGGTGTCTTCACAGGTCTTCCTAAAAAGTCAATCAGACAGCTGCAGTTGATCCAGAACGCTGCTGCCCGCGTCCTCACTAGAACTAAGAAAGTGGAGCACATCACCCCGGTTCTAAAGTCTGGCTCCCTGTAGCTCAGAAAATAGACTTTAAAATACTTCTGTTAGTCTATAAATCACTGAATGGCTTAGCACCAAAATACATTAGACTTGTCAGTGTATCAACCACCCAGACCTCTCAGGTCTTCTGGCTCAAATCTACTCTGCATATCCAGAACCAGAACCAAACATGGAAAAGCAGCTTTTAGTTCTTATGCTCCACTAATCTGGAATAAACTGCCAGAAAACTGTAAAAGTGCCGAAACCCTAAATTGCTTTAAATCAAGATTAAAAACTTATTTGTTTAGAGTGGCCTTTGACTGTGCCATCTAAACATTATTAATTACATTTTCAGTCCAATTTTCCTTTCATTTTCTTGTCCATCATTCTATTCTCTTTATTTTATTTTACTTTTTTAAATTACCTCTCGTTTGATTTGTTTTTCTGTGTCTGTATCTGTTCATTTGCTTTGTGATTGTATTGTAATTGTATGTACAGCACTTTGAGTGTCTCGTTACTGAAAAGCGCTATATAAATAAACTTACCTTACCTTACCTTCTAAAGATGCGTAGCAAAGCAAATTGATTTCCCCTTTTATTGCACTAGAAAAATCTCACATTGAGGAATTTAGTCAAATCCAGCAATTAATTTGAAGAGAATTCCACATTAAGAAAACGTTATCAACTAAATTGGGGCTCTGATAGCCCTGATATACAGTACCTTGCAAAAGTATTCGCCCCCCTTGAACTGGTCAACCTCTTGCCACATTTCAGGCTTCAAACATAAAGATATAAAATTCAAATTTTTTTGTGAAGAATCAACAACAAGTGGGACACAATTGTGAAGTGGAATGAAATTTATTGAATGTGTGAAATGTTTTTAACAAATAAACTGAAAAGTGGGGCGTGCAATATTATTCAGCCTCTTTACTTTCAGAGCAGCAAACTCACTCCAGACGTTCAGTGAGGATCTCTGAATGATCCAATGTTGTCCCAAATGACTGATGATGATGAATAGAATCCACCTGTGTGTAATCAAGTCTCTGTATAAATGCACCTGCTCTGTGATAGTCTCGGGGTTCTGTTCAAAGCTCAGAGAGCATCATGAAGACCAAGGAACACACCAGGCAGGTCCGAGATACTATTGTTGAGATGTTTAAAGCCGGATTTGGATACAAAAATATTTCCCAAGCTTTAAACATCCCAAGAAGCACTTTGCAAGCAATCATATTTAAATGGAAGGAGTATCAGACCACTGCAAATCTAACAAGACCTGGCCGTCCCTCTAAACTTTCATCTGGAACAAGGAGAAGACTGATCAGAGATGCAGCCAAGAGGCCCATGATCACTCTGGATGAACTGCAGAGATCTACAGCTGAGGTGGGAGAGTCTGTCCATAGGACATCAATCAGTCATACACTGCACAAATCTGGCCTTTATGGAAGAGTGGCAAGAAGAAAGCCATTTCTCAAAGATATCCATAAAAAGTCTTGTTTAAAGTTTGCCACAAGCCACCTGGGAGACACACCAAACATGTGGAAGAAGGTGCTCTGGTCAGATGAAACCAAAATCCAACTGTTTGGCCACAATGCAAAATGATATGTTTGGGGTAAAAGCAACACAGCTCATCACCCTGAACACACCATCTCCACTGTCAAACATGGTGGTGGCAGCATCATGGTTTGGGCCTGCTTTTTGTCAGGAGGGACAGGGAAGATAGTCAAAATTGATGGGAAGATGGATGGGGCCAAATACAGGACCATTCTGGAAGAAAACCTGTTGGAGTCTGCAAGAGACCTGAGACTGGGACAGAGATTTATCTTCCAACAAGACAATGATCCAAAACATAAAGCCAAATCTATTCAATTCAGTTTTATTTATATAGCACCAATTCAGAACACATGTTGTCTCAAGGCACTTCACAAAAGTCAGGTACATATATTCCAATTAATCCTAACAATTGAACAGTGCAGTCGGAGTTAGTTATTTATTCAAATTGGATAAAAAGTTTTTCTATCTAAGGAAACCCAGCAGATTGCATCCAGTCAGTGACTTGTAGCATTCACTCCTCCTGGATGAGCATGTAGAGACAGTGGACAGTCACTGGCGTTGACTTTGCAGCAATCCCTCATACTGAGCATGCATGTAGCGACAGTGGAGAGGAAAAACTCCCTTTTAACAGGAAGAAACCTCCAGCAGAACCAGGTTCAGTGTGAGCGGCCATCTGCCACAACCGACTCGGGGTTTGAGAGAACAGAGCAGAGACACAAAAAGAACACAGAAGCACTGATCCAGGAGTACTTTCTATGGGAAGGAAAAGTAAATGTTAATGGATGTAGCTCCTTTAGTTGTTTCATCTAGAAAGAAAGAACAGATCAACTCTGAGCCAGTTTTCAAGGTTAGAGTCTGAAAGAGAGCACATAGAGTTAATCACAGTTAAGCTCAGTCAATCGCCATGTCTAGGAGAGAGAAAGGGTTAAACACTAAAAGACAGGGCTGTGTGGATCATCTGTAGAAGGTGAGCATTAAGTTATTGCCAGCAGAAGCATGGACGATGCCCCTCTCCAGAAAGGTGTCACAGGTAGACAGAGTCAGGCCAGGTGTTGCTTCTAGGAAGAGAAAAAAGAGAATCAGAATCAGCTTTATTGCCAAGTTTGTACATACAAACAAGGAATTTGACTCCGATACACTTTGCTCTTTTGTTCTGTTTTTGCATTACAGAATATACAAATTTACAATGTACAATATACAAATATATAATAAAAAGGTGCATTTGCAACATCAGTATGCTGTTGTTTTGTACTCTATTTAATGTTCAACAGAGAAACAGCCTGGGGGAAGAAACTGTTTCTGTGGCGGCTGGTTTTAGTGAACAGTGCTCTGTAGCGGCGGCCTGAAGGTAAAGCTCTGAACAGTTTATGTGCAGGGTGTGTGGGGTCTGCAGAGATTTTAGCAGCTCTTTTCCTGACCCTAGACCTGTATAAGTCCTGGATGGAGGGAAGGTCAGCCCTGATGATTCTCTCTGCAGTCCTGATTATTCGTTGCAGTCTGCACCTGTCCTGTTTTGTGGATGAGCCAAACCACACTGAGATGGATGAAGACAGGACAGATTGAATGATGGCAGTGTAGAAGATGACCAGAAGCTCCTGTGGAAGGTTGAACTTTTTGAGTTGCCTCAGGAAGTACAGTCTCTGCTGGGCCTTCTTTCGAACAGTGTCTATGTGTGAAGACCATCTCAGGTCCTCAGAGATGGTGGTTCCTAAGAACCTGAAGTGGTCCACGGCCGATACAGTGTTGTTGAGGGTTCAGTTCAAGGTAGTTCTGACCGCACCTGTGTACCAGCCGATCCACCTGTTGTCTGTATGCAGACTCATCACCGTCCTGGATCAGTCCAATGACAGTGGTGTCGTCTGCAAACTTAAGGAGTTTCACGGACGAGTCCGATGAGGTGCAGTCATTTTTATAGAGGGAGAAGAGGAGTGGGGATAGAACACACCCCTGGGGGGCACCAGTACTTATTGATCTGGATCGGGAGAAGATGCTCCCCAGTCTCACCTGCTGCTGTCGGTCTGTCAGGAAGCTGTTGATCCACTGACAGGTGGAGGCTGGGACGTTGAGCTGGGTGAGCTTCTGGTGGAAGATGTCTGGTATGATAGTGTTGAAGGCCGAGCTGAAGTCTACAAACAGGATCCTGGCGTACGTCCCTGGGTGGTCGAGGTGTTGCAGGATGAAGTGTAGACCTAAGTTAACAGCATCATCTGCCGACCTGTTTGCTCGGTAAGCAAATTGCAGGGGGTCCAGCAGGGGGCCTGTGATGTCTTTCAGGTGCTTCAACACCAGCCGCTCAAAGGATTTCATGACCACAGACATCAGGGCTACAGGCCTGTAGTCATTTAATCCTAGGATGGTGGGTTTCTTGGGAACCAGGATGATGGTGGATCGTTTGAGGCAGGAGGGGACTTCACATTTCTCCAGTGACTTGTTGAAGATCCTTGTGTGGATCGGAGCAAGTTGATGTGCACAGGCTTTCAGGCATGATGGGGAGACGTTATCAGGTCCTCCAGCTTTCTTTGTTTTCATGCGCTGAAAGAGCCTGTTTACCTCTTCCTCGGAGATCTTTAGTGCAGACAGAGGATCTGATGGTGGGGGGTTGGTTGCTTTATGGGAGGAATTTGTTCCTGAATGGGATGTAGAGGGGATGATTTGAGGTGTGAATGACTTCTTGTCATGTCTGCAGTGGAAGCCATTCAGACGGTTGGCCAGGAGACGACTCTGTTCAGGATGGGTGGAGGGGCTCTTGTAGGCAGTCAGGTTTCTCAGACAAGTCCATACAGCTGAAGTGTCACCAGTAGAAAGGCTGTTCTTAAGCTTCTCACTGTAGCTTCTCTTAGCTGCTTTGATCTCCTTTGTTAGTCTGTTCCTGGCCTGCTTGTACCGCGCCCAATCTCCACTGCTGTGAGCTTCTTCCTTTTCCCTGCGCAGATTCCTGAGGTGTGGAGTAAACCATGGCTTATTGTTCCCAAAGGTGCAGAAGGTCTTGGTCTGCACACACATGTCCTCACAGAAACTGATGTATGATGTCACCACATCCGTTAGTTGGTTTAAGTCAGTGGCTGAGGTTTCAAAAACAGTCCAGTCTGTGCATTCAAAGCAGGCCTGTAGCATCTGCTTTGATTCCTCAGTCCACTTCTTAACAGTGTGAACCTGGGGTTTGGAAGCTCTTAGTTTCTGTCTGTAGGTTGGGATGAGATGGATTAGATAATGATCCGAAAAACCCAGAGCAGCCCTGGTAACAGCATGATATGAGTCCTTTAAAGCTGTGTAACAATTGTCCAGTGTGTTTTTGTCTCTGGTGAGAACATAAAGTTAAAAACTGAAATAACAGCAAATAATGCAAGATTAGAGAGTAGTGTGAGAATGTAGCAAAGAGGGTGAAAGTGGTCATTATGTCCTCCAACAGCCTAAGCCTATAGTAGCATAACTACACAGACAGTTTCAGTTCAGATTGTTTAGTTAAACGGCGCTTATTTACAACAATGTCGTCTCAAGGAACCCCACAAAGGGTCCCAAATCTACAATGAAATGGTTCACAAATAAACGTATCCAGGTGTTGGAATGGCCAAGTCAAAGTCCAGACCTGAATCCAATCGAGAATCTGTGGAAAGAGCTGAAGACTGCTGTTCACGAACGCTCTCCATCCAACCTCACTGAGCTTGAACTGTTTTGCAAGGATGAATAGGCAAGAGTTTCAGTCTGTGCAAAACTGAGAGACATACCCCAAGCGACTTGCAGCTGTAATTGCAGCAAAGGGTGGGTTTTTTATTTGTAAAAAAAGTTTGACACATCCAATAAATTTCATTCCACTTCACGATTGTGTCCCACTTGTTGTTGATTCTTCACAAAAAATTTGAATTTCATATCTTTATGTTTGAAGCCTGAAATGTGGCAAGAGGTTGACCAGTTCAAGGGGGCCGAGTACTTTCGCAAGGTACTGTAGGTCCAACCTCTGTAGGTCCAAGATAACATGGTTACCTAAGCAGGACCTGCACAATGTACATGGAGAGGATGTATTGGTTTTGTTTTATGTGTCGACAAAATACCACAGCAAATAATCCATTTAATTGAGTCGGCTTGGAAATGAAAAAAAAATTAATAACTGTGTTGGCTTGAATCTCAAAGCTGTAAAAGCCGTCATTCGTTACATAAAAGATGCCATACTACTATCACTGGATTTATTGCATTTATCTTTCATCAAGAAACCTTTGGGATGTTTGACAATTGAAGTCAAAAGCACACACATGCATATTTATCTATGATACAACAAATACATTAGAAGCAGTGATTTGTTTCACAGCCATCAAACACATGAACCATTGCCACTAGAAAAATCTATTTACATGCATAAAGCACTGTAAGCAGTTCATCAGTTGCTGCAATTCTCCAATATTTTTTGTGTTCCTGTGAGAAAAACAGCAGATGTAAACATGTCAGGGGTCCAAGGCTGTGGGCTAACCATGGAGTTTAACATCCTTGCAGGAGTTTAACATCCTTGCACACTTCTTAGGAAAATAAATCAAAGTTCACTGTAATAAGGTGTAGAGTGAGACTCACACATGTAGAAGTGAACAAAACATGACTGGAATAAAGGATCCCTCCTTGTCCTCTCAGTGGTCATACGTTTCTCCATTAAGGACGGTGGTATGACTACTGTCCCTCACTTTGGATTTTTGACAGGAGTTTTTATTGCCGTTGGAGGATATGTCCTCATCCGTGCTGCTCTCCACGTCGCTGCGATCGTCTTTTGACACCTGAAAATAATACAACAGACTCCTTAATGTTTAAACAAGCCTAAGTGGTTTATAGCAATGCTGCAGTAGTGATGAGGTCTTCACACCCCTTAAACCTTTATTGTGTTTGAAGGATAAATTTATGTGGGTGCATATTTATTCAGCCAATTTTACTCCGACACCCCCAAAATAAAATCTGTATAATTAGTAAATAGAGCCCAATGGTGAGCAATTTAATCTCAGTAAAATAATTATCTGAAAACAGAAGGTATGGCAGAAACAATCCAACACTTGGCAGTCAACCTAAACTGACGGAAAGAGCATACGTCTGAGAAGCAGCCAAGAGACCCATGGTAACTCAGGAGGAGCTGTGGAGATCCACAATTTAGGTGAAATAATCTGTTCACAGAACAGCTTTTGTGAGCTCTACACACCTGGCCTTTCTGAACGAGGCGTAAAAAAGGAAAGAAAAGGTAAAAGAAGTCTTATTTGTAGTTTGTCCCAAGCCATGTAGGAGCCAAACCTGGAGAAGAAAGTGCCCTGGTCAGGTGACAAACAATTTTTTTGGCCTATGTGTAAAGTACTATTTGCTGCATCCCTCTGAATTATCTTCACAGTGCAACAAGGTGGTGGCAGCATCATGCTGTGGGGAAAGAGAAGGAGACTAGAATTGAGATGATCGATTTGACCTAAATACAGGACAATCCTGGAAGAAAACTTGCTACAGGCTGCGAAAGACTTGAGACTGGAGCGGAGGTTTACATTCTAGTAGGACAACGACCCTCAACATACAGCCAGAGGTACAACTCAAAGCCTTGGATCAAACATTTTTATGTGATATAATGGCCCCGTCATACCTTAGTCCATACCTTAACCCAATTAAAAATTCCTGTTCACAGATGTTCTCCATCCATCCTGACTTACTTAGAGCTATTTTGCAAAAAAAAAAAAAAAAAAGAAATAGAATGGGCACATATTTCAGTTTCTAAGAGAGAAAGATACAGTCTTTAAGTATTTACTTGAACATTTCAAATTTGCATTTGTGAAAAAGGGTTTAAAACCATGAATCCTTTTTCTTTTACCTTACAATTTCTACTTTGTGCTACTTTAAATACACAGATGTTTATGGCTGTAAAGTGAGACATTATGAAAATGTTCTAGGAGCATGAATACTTTTGGAATTCACATCATCTGCAGTGATGCTGTAGACAAACCTTTCCTTTGAAGAGAGCTTTGACAGCAATGCGTGCGATGAGGTAGAACCAGATGATGTGAAGAGACTGCAGGACCAGCAGTAACCCGTTTAACAGCCACCAGGCCTGATATGGCCCAATAATCTGCCAGCTCTCAAACAGCACGCTGTTAACAATCCTGCAAGAAAAAACACACTAAGTGTTTAGGAAATGCATTTAGTAAAAACATGCATTTTATTTGCAAAGTCTGTTGATAAACTCTCACCAGAAAGGAAAGATGATGAGTCGAGTGAGGAAAAAGATTATGCTGAACACCACAAACAAGCTGTCGCATAACTTCTGGTACTTGGCATAGTTGGCCAACTTGGCTGCCTTTGAGAAATAAGAAACAATTCACAGCTCTCAGAAATGATAAAATACATCTAATTCTTCCTTTCTGAGTAAACAGTACACCTGTATTTCAAGGTGATGATGCATCTATTTACCTCGAGGAAGATGTCCGATGCATCGTGCACACACATGACCAAAGTGCCAGCTCTGAGCATGTTGTTGGCATAGGAGAAAGTGATGAGGAATATGGTGGCCAGATGGTGAACAAGCATGATCATGAAATCCTGCCATCGACACAATGAGGTGAGATTACACAGAAATAAGGACTGATAAATAGGAACATTCACAATATTCACTTTGAATATTGGTAAAACTGTAGATGGTGTGTTGAAAGGCTGGGTTGTGAACCTAAATGTGTTAATGCCTATAGAACTTAAGGGAAATAAACTTGTTGGACTGTATAACTGATTAAAAAAAATAAATGCCAAAAAATGAATCAAGTCATTGTGGTTTGCTGGTTTTGATAATCTCCTGTACTGGTTCTACTGGAAGACTTTAAAGCAGTGTGTTGTGTAGAAGGTGTGCAGTGCTGTTTTGTGTTTAATGTGTTAACCATCTTATGCAGTATTCATATTTTAACCATCATCCCTAAAAGCTGTACATCAGTCTCCAGAAGATATTCTTTGTCAAACCTTTGCTTTGTTCTCTTTGATGCTGCAGCCCCTCCCAGTGGTTGCAGAGGGAATTTCATCCAATAACAGAAATATCTTGTTCAAAGTTTTCAAAGATGATCTTTCTTCAGGAAACAAAGGTTTCTCTGACCCTGTACTGCATTTATAAGCCAGGATATTATGTAGGTGAATAAATATGTATCCATCTTTGTCTTACAGTTAAATTATATATTTTCAAGTCTAAATAAGGGCATCAAAAAGATTTGAAGAAACCTAAAATAAGGCTGGTAACAGGTAGTACAACGCACACCTTTAATGCAAAAAATAGAGTCTACAAGGTATCAAACATTGAATCACCTTATCTGCAGGCAAGCCCTCCAGCTGCTGTTGTCTACATAAAGTATTCTACAACTGGAACAATGCTGATAACCCGCACAAAAATTGTAGGATGTGGGCCGCTAGGCTAGATCTAGGTTTCATGCCCTACCCACACCACTTCTCTTTATGCAAATAACACAAACAATATAATTAGATACACATAATATTCAAGGTTTTTAGACCTTGCCCATATGAAAGTTTTGTTGTTGTCTTTTTTAAAGACTTACATCTAAAAACAGCACCATTTCTAGAAAGGTCTTCATTCACACCAAAAAAAGATCCAAAATGTAACAGCAACTACAACAGGTGTTTATGTAGTGATGTAATAGTTACTGAAATACACAAAAGACAGAAAGCAGGAAGCATGCAATTAATCATGCCGTTTCACTTGACGTGCTTTCAGTTCCATTTCTAACGAATTGTGTGTTGGTTATCTACACGAAAATCCAACATATGAACACACCTATTCTGAAAAGCACCTCAACTGTAATTTCATTTACCGGCGACCTCCAAAGTCTATAGTCTCAGAATTCTGTTCAGGAAAGCCTAAAGCCCAAGCCAGCCAAAACACTCCAGGTAGATTTGGCATGAAATAAAGGATGGATAAGTGAAAATCCTCTCATGCCCACTGTTAAGTATGGTGGAGGTTCTGTAATGCTGTGGGACTGAATCTCTGGGTCTGGGAAACTTGTTAGAGGGCATAGCATCCTAAACTCTCTGAAATACAGATAGTCTTAAATGAAAATCTGGTGGATTCTATCAGAAAACGTAAAATTAATCTTTATCTGGACTTTTAACAAGATAATGATCTAAAAATGCCCCAAAAACAACACAAAAATGGTTTCTCAGACATAAAACTCAACTTCCTTCGATCAGTAAATCCTATGGAAGAACTGTGGACTGAAGAGAGGAGAGCAAAAGAGGACCAACGATTCTAGCCATGCAGAGAGACTGTGTAAAGAAACCCTTTCTTTTTGTGCTCTAACCCTGTGAAATATTATGAACCAAAGACAAAGTGCTGTCCAATTAGTAAAGGAGGGTTGAACAAATTCTTAACGGCAGGTGCCAAAAGTTCACAGTTGGTGAAAACAGGTGATTTCCTTAAAATAACGGACCCTTTTTCCTTATCACATAGACAATGTTGGCAGTTTCAAAACTTTTAGGTGTGAGATGGCGCAAATACGACTAAAGAGGGATTAATTCTGAGGCTTTTAGAAACTCTTTTCTAAAAATGCCAGTAAACATAAATAACACAGTAGATGCAAGCATCGCCTCTGCACCGTCTAAACCCATGAAAACACTAACACGGTACACAAATCAACGCATTACAAACATTTTTCTGTCACAGTAGTTGAAGTAAAAATCTAGATCCCCAAATATTTAAGCTAAAACAAATGTGAATATTCTTTGTAACTGATGTTGCCAGTTTTATTATAATTGACTATAACTGACATTTTCATTGACTCAATTAGCCAAAGAGACATTATAAGAAAATGCTTTGTATGGACAGTGCAACTGAAACCTTTGGACAAGTTTATTTTCCATTTCCACCTTGTCTTGTAACTCAGTAAATGAGCTGGCAAATAACTTCCATCCTAAAAGTTCAAACATCCGATTCCATTGCTAAGCAGAAATCTCCGTGGAGAAATGTTCCACCGGTAAGAAGTGAAAAAAGGGAGTGTCGAAAAGCCGAACAGAGGTGGTGAAAGACTACACTCCAAGTTCACTATGACATCTATAAAGAGAGACTTCACATATATAGCTTTCCACTGAAAAATGCAAGGGAATATTTATTTTCTTAAATCATCAACACAAACATTAATAATGCTTGTGATTTGTTTGCCACAGTCAACAAGTTAACAAACCCTCTTGTGTCTATCGCATCGGAACTCCACTCTAACATGGAATGCATTGAAGTTGCTAACTTCTTTACTGAGAAAATTCAGAAAATTAGAAGTATAGTCTGAACATCAATATCTAGTCCAGCTCCAATGCTGCGTCTAATCAAAACACATTTTGAAAAATTGCACAAGTCTTAAACTAAGACTAGAAAACTAAGTTCCTCCTCCTGCTGTCTCAATATTTTACCTACAGCTTTCTTTAAGAAAGTTTTGTCTGTTATAGCGTCTGATTTGATTCAAATAATTAACGCATCCATTTTGTCAGGTGTTTTCCGCCAGGCCCTAAAAACAACAATTATTAAAACACTGTTAAAGAATAATCTGAACAAGTTGCTACTACAGAATTACAGGCCCATCTCAATTCTCCCTTTTATTAGTAAGGTTATTTAAAAAGTTGTGTTTCAACAGTTAAATACCTTCTTAACAATGACCGCTTGATGTCTTCCAGTCAGGTTTCTGTGCTCACCGCAGTACAAACACTGCCCTTTGTCAAGATGTTTAATAGCATCGGCATAAATGCAGACTGTGGAAGAACCACAGGGCTGGTATTATTGGACCTCAGCGCAGCATTCAACATTGTTAGTCATGGTATATTACTGGAGCAACTGGAAAACTGGGACGGTCTTTCTGGTACAGCATTTGGCAGGTTTGGTAGGTAACTTTACAGTTAACAAAAAAAATAAATCACATGCAGGGTTCCCCCAGGATCCATCTTGGTGCCCCTTCTTTTCAATATCTACATGCTCCCACTAGCTCAGATTTTAAACCACAAGATAAGATACCATAACTACACAGCAGACACATAGCTCTACATTACAATGTCACCACTTGATTATGAAACTATTTAAGCCTTAGGTAGATGCATAGAACAAACCAATGTGTAGATGTCCCATAACTGTCTTAAGTTAAATTTAAACAAAACTGAAGTAATTATATTTGGAGCAAAGGATGAGCAATCATAAGTCAGCACACAACTTCAGTTACTTTAGCTAGAAACCACTTATCAGGCCCAAAATCTGGGTGTAGTGATGGACTCAGACCTGAACCTCTAAAGCCACATAAAGACAATTACCAAGTAAGCAATCTTTCAATTGAACATTTCCAGGACTGAAGCACTAATGTCCCAACAGGATCTTGAAAAGCCCATCCATGCATATATCTTTAGTTGAGTTGATTACTGCAACAGTGTCTTCTCAGGTCTGCCTAAAAAGTCAATAAGGCAGCGTCAACTGACCCAGAATGCTGCTGCCCGCATCCTTGCTAAAACCAAGAAAGTACAACACATCACCCCAATCCTTACAATGACTCCCTGTATCTCAGACAATAGACTTTAAAATACTTATGCTAGTCTATAAATCACTGAATGGCTTAGCACCAAAATACACTAAAGATTTATTGTTGTGTCAACCTTTCAGACCACTCAGATCTTCTGGTTCAAGTCTACTCATGCATACCCAGAATCAGAACCAAACATGGAGAAGCAGCATTCAGTTCTTACGCTTCACTAATCTGGAACAAACTTCCAGAAAACTGCAAAACTGATGAATCCCTGAGTTCATTTCAATCTTGTAAATTTGGTTCTGTTGCCATTGATTGATAAGAAAATATGGGCTTAAAAGCATCAAGTGCAGTCTGTGGTTCAACTTTGCTTTACTTTTCATTCCTACATCATGCCACAGCAATGTACTTTTTTGTTGTTTTTTCCTGTCACGGCAGTGTACTTTATTTCCATCATGTAAAGCACTTTGTATTGTCTTGTTGTTGAAATGTACTATTCAAATAAACATGCCTTGCCTTGCCTTGACTTGCCTTACAGGAGAATGAAAGTCAACAAGGATGAGTCACGACTTTGCATGCCAGGTTTGCAAAGAGACGTGGACATATTCATCAAAATACCTAAAGTGGCTAATTGACCTTTTTAAGAATTTCTGCAGGTAACCTTTGTTGAGTAACAGTCTGAAGAGACACATTTTCCTTGAAATTGTGCACAAGGATATAGCTAAATCTGTAGGAGTCGTTTTAAACCAGATCAGTTATTTGCCTCACAAATATTTCATAAAAAAGTGAGCAGTTTCAATTATTTGAATGTATTAACATTAATCTAATTTACTAGCTGTATATTATATTTTGTATTTAACATTTTTATTTGTTGATTCACTTTTACAAGAGTGTAGACCAATTATTATTGTATACTGGTAGCATTTGATCCTGTGACACAGATACAAACAATATAAAAGAAGAATTCAAAACAAACTAAAACATGACATCTAGAAAAAACGCGTTTAGTTCCAGTATGAGTGATGAGGGAAGCACAATGTCGTTAGTTGTTAACTCACCTTACGCTTAATGTCTGTGAACTGGGACACCATCAGAGACCAATAGAAAGCCAGCTCAGCAACATAGTGATTGTATTGTCCAGGACTTAGAGGCTTTGTGGGAAAATGGAGCAAACACATATTTGATAAATATGCAGCCATACTAACATATACTATATGGTGCTAGATTCAAGAAGTAACACTGTGAATTAAGTGTGCAAAATGTGACGCTTTTCCAATCAGAATCGGAATCAGCTTTATTGCCAAGTTCGTACATACAAACAAGGAATTTGACTCCGGTACACTTAGTTTCAATTAGTTGAAAATAAAACTGCTGACCTGAAAAGGGTAGTTGTACCAACACTGTCTGGTATCCCATGTCCAAGGTGACTAACATAGAGATTAAAAACGAGCACAGTTAAATTATAAGAAAAACACAAACATACAATATGATGATAAATGTTCATTTCTCTTCAGAAGATTGAATTAGGACACAACTGAGGGCAAACATATTTATTTTCTACAAAAACATACATGTACAGGGTCTTCACAAGGTATTTATATAGGAATGTTAACTTCTGTCAAGGTACAACTAGTTTTAAGTATTTCATTGGGATTTTATGTGACCAACATCAAACAAATTAAAGCTATACATGGCTTTTAATTTTTATTTCCAAATAGAAATCTGTAAAGTGTGTTGAGCATTTCTATTCACCTCCCTGAGTCAATACTTTCTAGAACCACATATCACTGCAATTAAAAGCAGCCAGTCTTTGGTGGTATACTACAACTAGTGTTGCACATCTAGAAACTGAAATGTTGCCACAGTCTTCTTTGCAAACAGCTCAAGCTTATTCAGGTTGGCTAGAGGGCATTTTTGGACATCAGTTCGACTCCTACCATACATTGCTATTTTGATTTGAGTCTAAAGTTTAATTGTGCCATTTAAACACACGAAGATGTTCTGTTTTGAACCCTTCTAGTACAGATCTGGCTGTGCGCTGTGTCCGGGTTGTAGGTAGCTTCATTGTCCTGCTCAGAGTGAACTTCAGCCTTGGTGCCAAGTGTGTTTGCCATCTGTAACAGATTTTCTCCAAGTACTGCTCTGTATTTAGCTCCATCACATCTTCCCTCCGACTCTAACCAGCTTCTCCGTCCCTGCTAACAAAAGCATTCCCACAGCATGATGTAGCCATCACCACGCTTCAGTGTGGGTATGGTTTTGTCAGCATCCACTGTTAGTTTTCCACACAGTTTGTTGCAAGTATGCCAAAAAATTTAATTGTGGTCCTGACCAGACCACCTTTTTTATGTTTGATGTGGCCACAACAAGGCTTGTGGCAAAGACTTTAAACAGGACTTCTTAAGATTGCTTTCTTCAAGATATGTGGAGTGCCCGACTAAAAGCCATTATATACTCTGCTAGAACTGAGAAATTTGTTCGCTCTACCAGGGCTCGGAGAGAGAACTTTTTACTGTGTGGTGTCTAACAACTGTTTTATGATTGGTCAGGCAGCCATGGCTAACGTGAAAAAGTACTTTCATCAACATTTCTCCTGTCTCTCCATCGCAGGAGTTTTCCGCTTCAGTTTCTTGTAACAAAATATCCCTGCCAGAAAATTAGCCTCTTTAGACATTTATTTTTGTTCTTGCTCTTGCCACCTCAAGTAAAATGCATTTCTTGGTTCATGTGGAATATGTACAAGTCTTAATATTTGTTCAGTTGGAAGATTCTCCCACCTGAGTTGTGGATATCTGCAGCTCCTCCAGATTTACAAAGGGTGTTTCAAATTAATGTTCTCCTTGCCTGGCTTGTCAGTCCACCATGTCTTTGGTAGGTTTGTAATTGTTTAATTTTGGGGCCTGCATCCAAATGCATGCCACACTTTTCTGATTTGTATTTGCAAAACATGCTAAAACCATGCATTATTTTGCATCCTTTTTACAAGTATGCACTAATTTGTGTTGGTGTCTCACATACAGTACCAGTCAAACGTTTTAGATACACTTTCTCACTCTTTAGTTTCACGGCTATTTACATTGTAGATTCTCACCAAAGGAAACAAAACTGAATCAACACACATGGACTTATATAGTAGACAAAAAGTGTGAAATGACGCTACACATATTTTAGGTTCTTTAAAAAAGGGCAGCCTTTGCTTTGATTACTGCTTTGCTCTCTTAGAACGCTAAGAGATCATGCGATTCATGAGGTGGTCACGTGAAATGGTTTACCAACGAGTATTTCAGTCATCACAGCAAAGGGTGGCTACTTTAAAGGAATCTAAAATATAAAACATATTAAAAGTTCTTTAACAATTTGCTACATAATTCCTTTTGTGATCATTCACTGTTTTGATACCTTCAGTGACAATGTACATACAATGTAAATAGTCATAAACATAAAGAAAACCATTAAATGAGAAAATGTGTCTAAAACGTTTGACTGGTAGTGCATAATCCACACAAAAAATATGCTGAAGCTGGTCGTTGACATGATAAAATGTGAAAAAGTTCAAGCTGTATGAATGATTTTGCCAGAGGCCATAATATCTCCACTTACCACCCACAAATGGCAAATGGCATAGATAAAAATCACAAGGTAAAAGGTAAATCTCCACCTGAAGTCACAAGAAAGAAAAAAAATTGCTGTAAGAAAATTTGTAAAACATCACATACTTAGAGCAGTTTAGAAAGCATTTCCAAAATGGCATTAACAATCCTGATGGGCTATTTTTACACAGTGATATTAAGGTTCTCCCACACATCACTACTAAATATCTATCTGCCAATTGTTAAAGAATTGGAGATATTTCAGTCTCAGAAAGAAACTGTATTAAACCTGCAAAAATATTTATGGCACTCTTTGTGATATTTGCAGACAAAGTATTTTAATATGGAACACTAATAGACAACCTGTTATATATTGTTGGAAATGTGGACTTCCCTTATTCCTACTGCGACTTTAACCATTGCCAGGTGCTCGGATCAGATAAAACTAAGACTCAGCAGCAAACACTCCATGTAGGTTTGGTGTGAAACAAAACAACTCCATGCCCAATGTTAAGCATAGTGTTAGATCAGTGATGCTGTGGGCCGGTTTCTCTCCCAAAGGTCTCAGATACCTTGAGCATTACGTCATGAACACCTTAAGATAGCATGACATTTTTAACAAAACAAAATGGTGGCATCTGGTAGAAAACTGAAAATAGCTCATTATTACTGTGTCTTTTAGCTGGATGGTGATCCAAAAACCTGGTTAAATAAACACAGAAATGGTGAGCTGGACAGAAGACAACATGAGAGGGGAACCAGAATCTCTGGAAGGATTACGCAAGGAGGATTGTTCAAGAAGCCCAAACTTTTGAAATGTTATAGCAGAAGACTAAGTGCTGTCTGTTAATTAAAGAAGGGTTGTACAAACGTAGGGGTGCCAGTAAGGGACATCCTGTTAAAACCAATTATTTATTACCAAACCCCTCAATAAATGTACTCAGTTTGAAGGTTGATTTTTTTCTCCTTTTTTAGATGGAGATATTTCCCTTCCATCTTAACTGTAATATGCTTTAAGGCTTTTTATACATCTATTATATAGGTATAGGTGCTGTATATTTCTTTATATTTCTTTTACAATGCTTTTAACTGTGCAGTCCTTCTTGAGACCTACATGCTCTCACAGAACTTCTTCTGCGTGCTGGGCCTGTCCTGGTTCCGGCGGATACGAAACCATCTCTGAATTTTCCTTTCCTCCCAGTCCAGCTGCTTGGAGAGTCCCTCCAGTTGTCTCGTATCTGGACACTAAGGAGGACAATTGTACAAAGATGTGCCTTTTCCTCCAAAGTATCTGCTTGTAAAACCACAATGGTATTTTATACAACAACTGGTGTTTAGCAAACATATCATTATGCCTGTGGTGGTCTGTGCCGCTCCAACAACACCGTGCTGCAGAGTGTACAGAAGCAACAGAACAAACACAACCCTTATGTACCGTGTTGGCCTGATAGAGCCTCTCCAGGACAGCATTAGGCTGAGCTCGCCGGGGCACTCCTGTCTGAATCTGAAGTATGTGGGCACAGGGTTTGGCCACCAGCCTGTGTACACACAGACAGAGGGGCAAAAACCAGAGGGTGGGGACACACGTTCGGTATTAAAGAGACATTTGGCCAAAAAGAGACGTTTAATGCCACGGTAAATCACATTACAGTTCGCCCATAATGACACGTTAGACAGGAATGATGGCATTTGTTAACGACAAAGAGGGACAGGGAGCAGAATAAAGGCTAAAAAAAGGGAAGACACAGGGACATGTTAAAAAACCTTAAGTATGTAGCACCTAGTCTAAACAGAGTGTGATGACCTGTCATGTGAGAGTATGGGAAACTGAGTTTGGGAGGGACGACTCCGGCCAAAATACTAATGCGTGTCACAGGATCATCTGGTTGAGCTGGCAACTGGTCTGGATTAAACTCAGAGACATTATGACATGTCAGTGTGGTAACGCCCTGCTAGTCTAGAATAGGTTTGGTTACTTTAAAAAAGGTGTGATTGAATGAGGGGCGGATCTGTTGCTTTTCACATTCATTTCTGATTATAGTACTGACAGCTGTACTATACGCCTTTATTTTACAATAAAAGGTTGCATTTGTTAAGGAAAAAACACAGTCTACATCTTATCTAATAATTTTGTGCCAAATCGTAACCTGCTTCCATTTATATCTTGTTACGATGATGCCATTTTTGTGATTTTACAAAAATACCATCTTAATATTGTAGTTCTAGTCAGAGCTGCCCTGAGGCATAAGTGAACTTTGCTACTGGTTAGGAGTGTCAACATTCCTGGGGGCCCCAACAGCATTTGAATTTACACAGGACCGGTTTACAGTGTGCCAGTTGTGTATGTACTAATGCTGCTGTCAAGCTGCTTCCTGTGTTGCCATGCATGCTTGCACACTGAAAGGATATACTTTCAAGTATGCGTGTCGTTTTTGATGTGCTCCCGTTTTTGAATAATGCATTTGTATTGAGAGCAAGGATCCAGTATCCACAGTGTTCTGCTGTGTCAGGATAGGCTTACTTTTGCTATAACTTGAACATCTCAATTTGTTTTTTTCATATAGGTAAAAGCACTGACCATCTGGCAATACAGGTTTAGTACCCCCAAGTAGTCAGATAATTGTTAGCCAAATTAAACAAAAAAGTTCATGCTGTCATTATTACCTTCAGTTTTAAGCTTAAGGCATCCTGAGGAGACTGAATCTTTGTCAGTGGAGACAGTGTTTATACTGGGTTGCATGAGATTATGAGATTCAATAATGGTAAAATTGGGTCACTGCTGTGATATTTATGCAGTAGCTTTGTAAATGTGGTAGCATTGGCGTGGATGTGTGGTATATATGGGATATGAATACTGACACTCCTGTTGCAGAATTTTTTGACGCATTCAAACAATCCATGGCAACATGGGTAACTGGTAATTGATTTTTGTACACTATGTTTGTACAAAGATGATGTTGGAGTGTTATTTACCTAAAGCAGCGCATCTTTCTACACCACTAAAATTAAATATTGTTATGCAACAGTGTTGGTACGCAATCCAAATTCAGTTCATACAAATGCAGTCAAATTCAGATCCAATTTAGATCTTAATTACAATACAGTCTAAAGTCATGTGATCATTAAATGCCAGATGATGAAAAAGTCATAAGTTTATCAAAAACCTTCATAGTGTTAGTTATTATTACAGAAGCATGTTTTACTGCTATCCTAATCATTTCTGATGCTTATTGTGGTGGTTTTACATTTCATGCTCAGTATGAGTGTACATAGATCAACAAGTAAAAGCCGTTTTGCTTCAGTTACCTGTAACCAAAACATTTAAATTTGCCTTTCCTCTCAAAATCTACCAAGTCTACAGCAACCTTTGGCCGGCTCTGCTTTCAGCCGAGCAAAGTCTCAGCAACATCTGAGCTCAGTGAAATCACTTTGTGTCATAATCTCATAAGGTCAATGTTGAAAATAATGTTAACTAATCCTTGAGTTGTTCAACTGAGTTTTCTCTTAAAAAATGTTGAGTAACGGTGACATGAAATGGAGAAGAAAACATGCCTACAAAGAGCTTTTTCACTGCTCAGAAAGAATGACTCATGTGTCCACATTCCAGGAAGCAGCAACTTTTTGCGGCTACAGTTTCCATTTTGTTTTATTTTAATCCTCATGAATCCCTGTGTCTTTGTAAGCACTAACAGGAACAACAATGCGGAAGTATATTAAAACAGTAAAACAAACATAGCGGCCTCACCTTTCAAAAAGCAGCCTGAGAAGTAAAACCCCCGCAGCCAAAGGGAAGGCATGGGAGAGCATATGCTGCAGTCTGGGGTACTCCGCTCCAGCTGGAGGGTGCTCCAGGTCTGCCCACGACACATTTTCGGGAAGCCAGAATTTCTCACTCCAAATCCAGGCTGAGATAGAGGCAGTCATCGGGGAGCAGAAAACGGTAAAGCAGAAAGTAAACCAAGTTTTCAGTGAAATGTTGACTCACAGCATCACTTTTTCAGCTAAACTCTTAATGAGGAAACTGAAGGCTGGACTTCTCTACTAGGCTGACAGGCTACACCCACCACTGTTTACATGTGGAGGTAATCCTCCTGAACCCCGGCTGTGAGAGGCAGCTAGCAGCGGCTAACCGCTTTTAATTACGGCCCCAGGCCTCTAGGCTCTGGCTAAATTAACTTTTACTGCCAATTAACATGAGCAGCTTCTGAGCTGCGACCACACTTTATAACAATTTACACCTTTAACTAAAAAAAAAAAAACACGAGTTTAAAGTAGCACAGTGAGACTTGTAATTTATTTGTTTTATTTGTTCTTTTTTTTTGTTGTCGTTTTCAAAACTGGCTGGAAGTATACGTCACAAAAAGAAATTATATCGTCATGAACAGAAGCGTCCTGATTTCCTAATTTGTTTGTGTTTATGTTAAATAATGTTTGAGAACAGAAATAAAGTTGTGGATGGTTCAATTCTGTGCTGTTCTGACCATTGCAGATATCTTCCAGAAAGACTAATATGAGCCTTTTTACCTGTGTAGTTAAATTACCTTACAAAGCAAGGCAGACAGCATTATCCCATCTCGTTTTTTTCTTTTCAGCTGTAGGCTTGTAGGGATCTGAAAATAAGACCCGAACATCACTCATGTTGTGTTTACATGATAAATCACTTAGACAACATTAAAAATAGGAAATTAGTTATCATCAAACAAAACTGACATTCTGGTCTTTGTCTTATCATCAGTTCTAAGTATCTTTCTTCATTTGGTCACTTTACAACCACAACCTTCAAATAATTTTAACATTTTATGGGATAGAATACCAGAAAGTAGTTCATTATGAAGAAGTGAAAAGAAAATCTCACACCGTTTTCAATTTTTCTACTAATAACACTGCATTTGTATTTACCCCTAGTGCAAATAAAGTCGACTTGTGTTTAATTTATTCTCAGTATAAATCCAGTGTGAAGACCTCAGAGGTTTATTAGTGAACATTAGTGAACAAACAACATCCTGAAGAACAAGGACCGCAGCAGAGAGGTCAGGGATGAGGTTATGGAGAAGTTTAAATCAGGGTAAAGTTGTAAGGCAATATCCCAAGATTTGAACATCCCACAAACGACTTTTCAATCTACTTTAAGAAAAAGTAACGAGTATGGCACAGCTGCAAACCTATAAAGAAATGACCTTCCAACTAAACAGGAAGGGGGAGGGAAACAACTAATCAGAGATTATTAAATGGTCCATTGTAACTCTGGAGGAGCTACAGGGATCCCCAACTCAGGTGGGAGAATCTGTTGACAATTATTAGTTATGCACTTCACAAATACGGCCTTTTATGGAGGAGTGACAAAAACAAGTCTTGTATGCAATTTACCACAAGCCAAACAGGGGACACATTAAAGATGTGGAAGAAGCTGGTTTGGAGATCAGTTTGGACAAATGAGACCAAAATTTATCTTTTTTGGCCTAGATTTAAAATGTTAAGTGTTGAGAAAAACTAACTCTTTTTGTCATCTAAAACGCTACACCACCACTGTCAAAAATGTTGGTTGTAGTATCATGTTGTCTAGAAAGATAGAGCCAAATATTAAGAAACAAAACCAGTGACTTTAAACTGGGGCGGAGGTTCACGTTCCAGGGGGACATTAACCCTAGGCAGAGCTACCAATCAAAGCATATTCATATGTAAGAACTGCCCAGTCAAACTCCAAATACAAATGTTGAAAATAAATTAGACAATTTTTGCTTTGGTCTACCAGATAAAGTGCCAATAAAATACACAGAGGTTTGTGGCTGTAATGAGAAAAAATGTAAATCAAGATGAATACTTTTGCAAAGCACTGTACATGTTCGGTACTTGGTTGTTCAGCTCTGTACAGATCATACATATGTGGTAACACTAACACTGCAGTCCTGTAGTTGTTGTAAAACAATGGAGGATAAGGATGCTGCACATTCATGATGCACAGTCTTGCAGTAGCAGTCACTACTCTGTGCCATTCTGTAGATTTATACTTCAGTACCAACCAGCTTTAGAGCTGCTCCAGAGCCTGAACAAAACCTCTCTGTGTCAGTGTGCAGCTGCAGCTTCCGAGATGCCCTATACGGATCTGTGACCCAGTGTGGAGGGCCTTTGGACTTCAGACACAAGCGGGGGAAATCCTGTGTTTTAGGTCTGTCTTTTTGCTTAAACAGAGCACGGGATGATGATCCCACTTAAAGTGTTTATTTTAATCTACCTAGTAGTAACTCCTCAGTAGTTTAAGTCCAGATACAGCAGAGAGGTTTGGTTTAATGTTTGTCATCTCATCAGTGTCGACCCCTTTTTCTGCTTGGACTGCTCCATCTCACGTCTGAAAAAATCTGAGAGTTGGAGAAGAGTTCTTCTTATCAGAGACTGCTGTAGCCTCGGCACATAGACCAGTGCAGCTCCTGGATCACCTAAGGTAATATTATATAAAGAGCTTTACTCTTTACTTTCTCATCTGTATATATTATGTCATCTGGTCCTTTTAGGGACATTTTAAAGCTGCTGTTTCTTTTAAAAGCAACCAGTGTCCTCATAGATGATTGCGCACTTTTGTGCTTACCTTAAAGGAATCCCAAACCTCCAACAATATCAAGAACAGTTTTTTTTGTTATTAAACATGACTTCTTGATTTAAATGTATATTCACATTTTTATTACTGTTTTTAGCAGATAAGCAAATGGATCAGAAAGAGCTGAGTGATCCACTCAACAACGTTTCATTGATTAAAGGTAATCCAGCTCTTATTCATTTTATACAAGTATGGACATACATAATCAAGCTGAATGACATAGCAATATCGTTCTCATACCTCACACAGCATGCCTTGCCAAATAAACACTGAGGTAGCATGAGTAAGATCAGTGTTTGAAGCTATGAGTTGGTTTTAAAGCATCTGATGCTGTAGGTAGCCTTATTTTAGAGGATGACCTCTTGTTCCAGTATATTGAAGGATGAAGCTTCTCTGCTCACAAGATCCTGCAGATAGTGCAGTGATGGTCCGACACAAGACATCTTAAAACAAATGGGAAGATTCATGACAAAATGTGTAAGTGTATCAATTTTGCATGATGAATGAATTGGTAATGCTACACTGCACATTATAGAGAGAGAGAGAGAGAGAGAGCACAAGGCAAACAGTGTCCTCCGTGTCACTTCAGAGAGACACCTTCAAACAGGACATTTTGGAGCTGTAACTGAATATCACCGCTGGCAAGCTGATCAGTGCTTTCTGAGAGAATAATGTGGATATTCAGAGCACCTCCAATTCACTTTGCTCCAACAGCCTCTCAGAAGGCAACAGACGTCAGGGAAACATGGACCACGATGGCTCTAGCCTTCAGCACACAGGCTAAAAAAAGACTTTCTCCTTCATTTTGTTTTCTGCCATCACTCGAGGCAGAGTGATGCTTGCCCCCCCACCCCCCAGTTCTCAACCAGTTATTTCTACTCAGAGGCTAATCTATAACTGCTTTGTCCGGTGTCATTCTGTGACACTAAAAGACATAACTGCTAATGCTTCTAAAGATAACATGTTGCACTCTCATGTGAAATTACCCTCCAGTGTCTTTCAAACAAAGTGGACACAGACAGTGGACTTACAGGACAGAGAGCCCACTCACATTCTGGTTCTCGCTCATACATATGCAAACATGCCCTCTCCTCCTTTGTTTGGCACACAGCTGGGTTTGTCATGTGCTTTCGTCAAAGGATGTCACCAGCTCCTAGCCATTGTTTCACACTCCTTCAGTTTAGGGACATTGATGAAAAACTTTAACATGCCATGGCACTTCAAGTCCTCCAATGGTTCCATTTACGGTGCACAAGCTCGACCTACCCTGCATTTGTTTTGGGCCCCACCAAATGCTGGGCCTGGTATTAGGTCATCTCTTTTCTTAGCTGTGGTAGATTAAGAGAATTTCCAAAGTTAAATATTTGTGAAGTTTGTTTCCACCCCACCCAGGAAACACAACAGACCCTTGACAACATTGGCAGGTCCATTTCCTTTGTGTATTATTCATTGGCTGCTTCTATTAATAAACAATGTCAGTGTGCCAGAGAGTGGTATGAGGCTGGGGTGATAGACAGTTTGGTTTAAAAGCTTTGACAGAAAATGCAGATCACTACAGTTGGGCCTATTTCTGGATGAGCAATTAGTTTATATAATAGGCCTATTTCAATATCTTGGGAAATCATCTAGCAGCCCTGGTTACATATTTAGGCCTGCAGCTGAATTAACAGTCATATCTTCTGGTCTTGTATTTTTATGGAGTCATTTCTCATCATGCAGTTCTTCTATCAGACCAGGACATCATGTTAATTGTGGGCTTTTAATGATGCATTTGAACAATTTTTTCCCAGTCTGGCTTAAAATAATACATGCAAGCTAAAATATATACATACAACCCCACTTTTATTTGTTTAAATCTGCTGTAACAAGGTGGACATTGAGACCACATGCTTTTGTTTCCATCAACACCATATGCCATAATTGTGCCTGGATATTTGACTACTATTCTAGGCAATGTTGGTAGAAGTCATTAAAATTGTTTGGCTTCTAGCAAAGACCAATCTGTAAGGCAAGGTCCATCTATTGTCAACAAAATTGAGGTTAGGGCTTTAGGAAGAGCATTCCAGAAGATGCTTTTTTCATTCCAAAACCGGTCTGTTTGGGGTCATTTTCCTGAGGACAATCAGTTGTCCAAGTATTGACTGCCTGAACCAAACTCTCACCCTAAGATGAAAGGAAACTGGTTATGATGTTCAACAACAACCCAGCAACCACAAGCTTCACTGTCGATAAGAAAGCCAGTTTTCCTCAACTTGGACTGAGAGGATGGTGACCAAGAAAGAAGTTTATGCTCAGAAATCGACAACTTCAAGATCAACTCAAACTTGCAGCCATCTTATAAAACCAAATGCCTTCTAGAGAAATGTTTTATAGTCAGACAAGAAAAAGACTGAAGCTTTTTGGTCAGGATGCCAAGAAGAATGTTTTAGGAAGTACAGACTTTAGAACATTGTGCCAGCTGTCAAGCATGGTAGTGGCAGCATCATGCTGTGGGCCTTTTTTGCTGCCAGTGATGGGAATTGGGTGGAAGGATGAAGCAAGTGGGCTTTTACCTCAAATCAACACCTTGATGGCTACGCCTTGGATACAGTTGTGTGGCCTGGTTCTTGCCAGGAATACATGTGGTCCAGATGCAACTCAAAATGGGACATTAAACCAAATATAATAACGGGGGGATATGTATATATTTGAGCCTGTGTATAATGAATTTTTACTGTGTGTTGATTTGAGAAAATCCACCAAGAAATAAAATGTGTGCACCCAATTATTGTCTTAAAAAACATTGCAAGTGTATGTTGTACTATCAGGCCACCCCCGAGTTCAGATATATCATTAAAGCTCCAAACTTAATATGTCTGTAAACATCTAATAGTATTCTACCTCCATATGTGGTCCTTTGACCTGATAGGTGCTCTCCTCTCACAGCAGATTTACTTTTTTATTATTAGATGATCTGACCAGGTCCAACATGGGTTCTTCTGGTGATTCTGAGAAAATGATTCAGCACTTGAATGATGAACTTCAAGAGGCTCGGGAGCTAGCTAACACAGAGAAGCAGAAATGCATTGAGCTACAAGGTAATTTCGAGCACCTTAGATACCGGATACATGTCAGCCATTCACAATCACAATGCTTTCATGTTTTCATGCCTATTTTATAGGTGTTCTGCAAGATGAGAGGAAAGAGCATAAACAACAAGCTGACCAATCTTCAAAACAGATTAAGCGTCTCCAAGGTACATTTTCTATTTATAGACGGGAAATGTTTTCTTTCCTATAGAGGGAGAGTCATAAAATGGCACTTTTCTTATCTAAACACTGAACTGGGTTTGGACAGGCCAGCTCCAGCAGCTCCAAGATGAGGTGGATGATCTCAAGGAGCAGATAAATGTCTCCTCTGGTTCACGTGACGAGCTACAAAGAGCACAAGATGAGGTGAAGTCGCTAAAACAGGCCCTTGAGGCAGCCTCTGCAGAACGGGACAGTGACGTTGCTGCCGTCCAGTTTAACCTGGCAGCTACTTCCAAGGACCTGGACAAATGGCATCAGACTGCCAACAAATATGAGCGGGAAATTGAGGACCTGCGACGTGATCTGGAGCAGCAGAGCAAGCAGTGGCAGAAAACAGCAGAAATACAAGGTAGAAAGTGGTGCAAATACATGTTTATTATCTGTAAGCCCTAGTTATCAAAATTACAAGAAACAAAGGCTGAAATATTGGGCTCTATGTAATGAATCAATATATGACAAAAGAGTGACAAATAAATATTGAATTATTTCACAATTTTCTAATTTTTGAGCGGTAGTTGTATGTGTGAAGTAGATGAGTTTCGCTTTTTAAATAGAGTTGCTGGAACAAATTAGCTTTCAGTTGTTGTTCCATTTTATTGAGATTTATTGAGATCTTCTACATTTTGCGATGCTTTTGAATGTCTGCATGCAAATTATAAAGCAAACCATTTGCTTAAAGAATGCATGCATACATAAACCACTTTCTCATTGCAGCCAGTGAGCTGCAGTCTATGCAGGTGGAGTGTAATGGTCTCCAGAAAGAGTGCTCTGCCCTGCGATCTGACAAACAAGATATGGTGAATAAGCATCAGAAAGAAAAAAACTGTTTGCAAAGCGAATGTGCCTCTCTCAGGGCAGAGAAAGAGGAACTCTTCAAGGCTCATCAGAAAGAAAAGGCCAGTGTGCAGAGTCAGTGTGGAGCACTGCGCAGTGAAAAAGAGGCATTGCTGCAGAAACAGCAGCAGCTGGAGCAGGACTTCGTCAGGTCAGAGCACTGATATAAGAATTACCTAAGCTGTATCTTCACCCCACATTTGCTTCTTTATTGCACACATTTTAGCCATTATGTTTAGCTAAACAGTAAACTAAACACTGCTTTTCCTGTTGTCCTCCTTTTTATGTTTTTGGTAGTTTGCGTGGCCAGAACACTGACCTGAACAGCAAACTCAAAGTTCTCCAGGAATCCCAGCAGGAGCTGGAGAAGAGCCTGGTGGCCATACAGCTTCAGCACCAGCAGGATAACATCAAGCTGCAAACGCAGCTGGATGAGGCAGAAAGCCGCAGCAAGGCTCTACAGAAAGAGGTATTCTCATGTTAAGGTCTCAAGTTATGGAAAGAAACTTGTGCCATCAGAAACTGAATTTGAATTGTTCTGACTGAATTTGTATTTGTGTAATTTGAAATTAAATGCATTGGTTTGAAAATGAATTTGACTAAACTGAAACTGAATTTTATGGTTTGAAACTGAATTCATGTGCTTTTAAAATGTATTTCGTTGTATTAAAAATTCAGTTCGACTACTGTCACTTTCAAGTCTGAAATTCAATTTCAGTTCCAAAATTCAGTTTTTTGTGTCACACATCCGGGTCCTTGAGGATGGCCACAGATTAATCAAACACAGATTCATCGATTTACGTTTCACATCAGGTTAAACTTCCTTCACGGCATGTTGAGCTGGAGCAGTGCAGCATTTATGAGTTTGGCGGATGTCAATCACCGAGTCAAATGAGCATCTATAAGAAGCGTCATGTAAACAAATGATGGTCAAACAGCAACACTTATGCTACCTGTAGCTATTAGCTAAACATGCCACATTAGCAGTGTGTGCCGTCGGTGTTACGTCTGTCTGCGTTTCTCTTTCCCTTACCTCAGCGTAACATCTGTTGCCTAGCAACCGTGTTAGCGTGAAGCGCAGAGCTGTGAAGCCGAACAAATGGTGCCTGAAGGTTAATAAAGCTGTCTCTACTGTAAATAACTACATGGTTTTTATTTACCCTTTTACATATTGCTGATGGCTTATAATGCTGTTTTGTTTTAAAATGTTATTGTTTTATGATCTTGTTCATTATTCAGCCATTAAAAAGGTTGAGAATATTTTTTGCGCATAGATATAAAAATCTAACACTAGATAAAATACATTGATGACAAATACCATTTGTTTAATTTATTTGTAAAGCTTTCAACAACTTAAACGCTAACATATTAACTTTAGGAACAAAGTTTAAATCAGTTTATTTACAGAGCATAATAATAATTATTATTATTAAAATAAATAAACCAAACACTAATATTAGATTTCATCTGACTGAATTATATCTGTCTAACTTCCACCCATTGGGGAAACCCAGCGGGAGTTTGAAAACAATGTGCCGGGAGTCAGCTGTTCTCTTGGGGTTTAGCTCACCTCAACCACCCGGTCAGCTGAGAGCTGGCGAGGCGAGCGGCTGCTGGGGCAGCGGACGAACACATCGGTGCAATTAAGCGATATCTTGATAAACTGATCAGATATTTTAGATTTAAACAACTACATTCTCATCTAAAAACATTATTAAAGTTCAGTTGTTTCACAGAATGCGCATTATAATTTTATTCACAACTTTTCTCTCTCCTCCGGCCTTTGCTACTTTCGTTTGAACAATCTACTTCTACCTGCAAGGAATCATGGGATAGGGTGGGACACGGAGGATACACCGGACCCATCCTTCAAATCTGGGAATAAGAAGGACGCATTTGTTGGAACCTTGGAGATTGGACAGCATTTGTCGCCTCATCCAGGACGTTATCGGCCTACAAATGCGTCCTTCAAAAGAATGCAGACCTTAATTTGGACACAGCAATAGTGAATGACATCCGTGAATCATTAAATCTGTGTTTGATTAATCTGTGGCTTCAAGAACCCGGATGTGTGACACAAAAAAACTGAATTTTGGAGCTGAAATTGAATTTCAGACCTGAAAGTAAAATAATCAAACTGAATTTTCAATACAAAGCAAAGCAATTTTCAAAGCAAACAAATTCAGTTTTAAACAATTATTTTCAGTTTCATTTTCAAACCAATGCATTTAATTTCAAATTACATAAATACAGATTCAATCTGAGCAAATCAAATTCAGTTTCTGATGGCACAAGTTTCTTCCCATATCAAGTTCCTACTTCAGAGTTATTAGCATTTGGTTCCTGTTTTGCCTCAATGCATTTTATTCATGTTTTTCAGGGCTCACGAAACAGAAGATAAAATGCGGAACTTTTATTATAGTTGTGTGTCTTATATAGTGTGCAGAACTGCAGCTGACTCTGGCGTGCTGACTACACTACTTTACAGACACAATGTTAACAAGGTTGTTAACAATTAATGACACTTCCTTTGTTCACTCCCAGCAGGTAGGGGAGGTTTACTTATTAAACATTGGAATTTTTAGCATAAAAGTCAAACAAGATCAAAATTACTCACTTGGTGTACAGGAAAAGCAATTCTACTGATAAACATTAAAAATCCAAAATAACAATAATTTGCATGAAAAGGGAAGAATCAAGCTTAAGATATATGTGAATTACTCATTATAAACAGGATCAGTTTGACACATTCTTTGTTTCTTCAATTTCTCATGAAAAGCGTACAAAATAAGCAGTGACTCTGCAATCTTTAACCAGAATTACAAGTTATTTATCACTTCAAGTAGCATTTTCATGTGAAGAAATGCCTTCGCAATGATAATAATCACCATCCATTTTCTCACATTACAACTACAAATTTGAATCTATTGTATTGTGATTTTATGCAATAGACCAACACAAAACAGTGCAGTGCATAATCTGTTTTAAATTTTGAACAAATATAAAGCTTAAAAGAAGGGAATCTATTTGTATTCAGTCTTCCTGATTCAATACTTTGTAGAACCACCTTCTGATGCAATTACAGCTGCAAGTGTTTGAAGTTATGTCTCAACAAGTTTTGTATGTCTAGAGATGTCAAAGTATTGCCCATTCTTTTTTGTTTAAATAACTCAAGCATTTGATAGAGAACACCTGACAAAGGCAATGTTCAAGTCTTAACTCAAATTATATACTGAAGTTAGGTCTGGATTTTAACTGAATGGGCTCTGTACCATCCATGGCAGAATAATTGCCATCTGGGTCGTTTTGAAGATGAACATCTGTCCAGCTGTTTAGCAACCCCTAACAGGTTTTCTTCCAGGATTGCACAGTATCTAGCTCCGTCCATCCACCATCAGCTCTGACCACATGTCATGTTCCTGCTGTATAAAAGCATCCCCATAGCATGACACCGCCACCACCATGTTTACTGTGTTCCGGGCAATGTGCAGTATTAGTTTTCCACCACACACACTTTTTTCCATGTTGGCCAAACAGTTAGATTTTGGTCTCAACATCTCATGGATCCCATGAGATGTTGAGAGGTAGACTAAATTGACTAATTAGGGGGACTTCTGAAGCCAATTCCCTCAATTTGATTTGGGGATATCAGAGGGAAGGGGCTGAATACAAATGCTTTCCACAACTTTTGTAAACTGTGTATCTTTTTCCTTACACATAATTATGTGTTACTTTATGTCTGTGTATCACACAGTCCTTGTAAATTACATTGAAGCTTGTGCTTGTAACATGTTAAAATGTGGAAATGTTCAAGGGTCATGAGAATTGCAATAACACATCGCAAACCCCCAAAGTGTGTGTAAATGTAAAGGTTGGTTTAGAAACCCTGCAGATTGCCATCTGGTGGGATCTGTGCTGCATACTCCCAGTCAGAATCAGCAAGCTGTGTTGCGATCATTCACTTTTATAGGACTATGAAAGGAGCGACATTGTAGCACAGAAGAAAACAAAGATGAAGTCATCCCTAAACTCCACTCATGCAGTCATTATGAATGAAAAAGGAACCGGAGGCCTCCTTTTGCATTGGATACTCTCATCTCGCACTGATTAGCTGAACATTAAGTAGATTTAGCAGTGGATCTCACTAGTAGAAAGATTATTTAAGTGTAGAAACTGGATAAAACATGTGAGATGTATAGATTTACTCCATTAACAGTGACCTAGAAGAAAATGGAATATTGTTTTCTTAAATTATTTTTCATAAAGATTCCTTCTTTTAATTTGCATTGTGCAGTATGAGGAGGCTCAAATGGAGCTGTCTGACCTAAAGGAAAGATCTGAGAAGACCGAGCAGGAGAAGCAGGGGCTTGAAGATCAACTGGAGGAATTCAAAGCCAACATGAAGGATTTACAGGAGAAAGGGTCAAAGGTGAGTACTGACCTGCCTGACACACCCTTTTCAATGTTATATCTTCTATACGTAACTGACAATATATCAATATAATACCCGTGTTTAAATAACAATCCGTAATTGAGTTTAGAAAAGAATTAACACATCTTCTGTGAAGTTTGTTTTTTGTAGTGGAGCTGTGCTTCAAATTTGCTGCAACATTATATTTACCGTATTTATTTAGTTAAATTGTGTTTTATTATTTCAGCAGTTCTGCTCCCCTCCACTCAACCATGGGTGTTTTATTTTGGCCATTTATTCATTTAGATTTAAAAACCAGCAGTGTTCCCAAACAGCTCTGAAAGGTTTGGGATCTGACATGTTTTTAAAGTCTGGGAACATTTATACTTCCAGACTTTATTTCCTAAAATTCATCTATCTATCTATCCATTTGTCCGTCCGTCCATCCATTCATCCAACCTCACCCCATCCATCCATCCATCCATTCATTCATTCATTCATTCATCCATCCGTCCATCCAACCAACCTCACTCCATCTATTCATCCATCCATCCATCCATCCATCCATTCCCCCAACCACATCCCATCCATCTATTCATCCATCCGTCCGTCCGTCCATTCATCCAACCTCACCCCATCCATCCATCCATCCATCTTTTCATTCATCCATCCATCCATCCATCCATCCATCCATCCATCCATCCAACCAACCTCACTCCATCTATTCATTTGTCAGATGTTGTTTTATATGTCTGTGTGAGGACTGCTGCACACAGACAGCTTAATGTGACCAAAACATCTGTGAAAAACATCAGTTAAAGACAGAGTGACTGAGTGACATATCTTTAAAGAAACCTAAACACCCACAGACGTCTGTCCAGTTGCAGTTGATTACTATAATATCCCTTCCCTTCTGTAGACGCCCCTATTGCTGCCTGTTCAAGCCATAGTCATCGGCCTTATCCTGGCTTTGCTGTTTTGGTGCTTCGGTGCAATGTGGTAGTAAGGTACACATGACCTCTGCCGAACCGGCCTACATCTTTCATTTTCATCAGCATATTTTTTGATCATTGCATGACTTAATTGAGGTTTCCTCCTTTCCCGGAACGCCCTCCTCGGGAAAACTGTCATCTAAGAAATCTAACCTCTCTAATCATGCAGCTTTCAACATCTGACATCTGTTTGTCCTGTCTGAATGCCTAATACTTAACAACTGTACTTCCCAGTTGACTGTGATGAGACTTATTTTTATCCTAAGACATTTTTCCTTATTTTGCTTCTTCCATCCGCTGTGCTCCGTCTTGATCTCAGTTGCAAACTCCCACTGTTTGAACTTTGGTGATCCTCTAAGGGGAGATGTTTTTGGTCATTCTGTTTCTTTTCTCTCTGTTGCCGCTCATTGCAGAAGCCGTGGATGATCTGGGGGCCTGTGGTTGCTGTGGCTCTTACAGCAGTGACGGCCGCGGTCCTCTTCAGAGGTACCTGAGGGCAAACGTACTCAAACAAACACACCCAGAAGTTAATCCTTATTTGATTTGTTGAGAACTAGCCCCCTTTACATATCTGTTGTAGTAATCAGGTGGGCTCATATTTAACTGTTTATTTAAGATGCTCTGTTTTAGATGGCAGAGATGTTTCTAAAAGAGTGTTAGTTTGTATGTCTGTTATTTGATGGGAATTTAGTTGGGCTGTGTAAAGTTTACTATCTTGGCTCATAGGGGGATCTGTTAATGAATGTAAAAACTTAAACCACACTTGACTAATTCTATTTAGGTATCGTTAATTATATTTAAGGTCGATCACTTTGAGTTTCTCTACTCATAGCACATTTTTGTTAGAATAATTGTTGTCACAATAACTGCCCCTAATGGATGCATTATGAAAAAAACAGAAAAAAAACATGTTGGTTGATGGTGTTGGATGCTAAAACTGTGTTTGAAGAACTGGAGGAACAGTTTAGATGAACCATATTTGGTTAAATTTTTGTGTTTTTTATGAGGGCATCATTAAACACATCTGCAGCAACTTGAGTTTTGAATCATTGCGTCTTGGCTCAGTTTCTTGTCTGCAAATGTTTTTGTGCATTTTGTTCTGCTTTCAGCTATTCATTTTAGGTTTGTGAATAGCACAAATGTTTGTCTTGTATCAGTTCCTGAGCTTTCTGAAACAATTAGCATTTAAACCATATTAGGAAGAACTAAATTGCACTATTATTGTCACACAATTTGAGGTTTGGTGTAATATATTACAAAAATAAAAATAGCTATCTAAACCAATCTGCCCCTTTGTGAAAATGTATTTGCCCCCCTGTTAAAAAATGAATGAACTATGATTAACTGCCTTGTTTTGCTTTAGTTTTACTACCCAGACCCAGGCCTCATTACTCCATGGCCTGTATAACAAAGAAAACATGACTTAAATGTCTGGCATGCATTTATATTCAGACCCACTGAGTCAGACTACTTTGAAAAAACCTTTTGCTATAAGAACAGCAAGCCTTTTGAGGTCTTTTTTCTACCATATTTGTACATCTGCAGATTAACATTTAACATATTCTTTGCAAAATATATAAAAATTAGTCAGATTGGATGGAGAGTATCTATGAACATCACGTGTTGCCACAAATTCACCATTGTATTAGTCTGGACTTTGAGTAGGCTGCACTCTGGATACCATTGCTCTAAAAGGTTATCTTCCAGGATTGCCCTGTATTTAGCTCCATCCATCTCTTCATCAACTCTGACCATCTTTCCTGTCCCTGCTGAAGAAAAACACTCCCACAGCATAATGTTGCCACCACTACGTTTCACATTGGGGATGGTTTGTTCAGACAGATGTGCAGTTTTTTGGCACACACAGTCTTAAGCATCTGGCCCATATATTTTATCTTTGGTCTCATCTGACCAGAGAACCTAGTTCCAGGTGTTTGCTGTAAACTCCCAATCAGACTTCTTATGGCTGTCTGTCAGCAACAGTTTCCTTCTTGCCAGATTTGTAGATTGCACAGCAAATAGCCGACCTGTAAATGGATTGTCCCACCTGAACTGTGGATCTTTGCAGTTCCTTCAGTTACCATGGGCCTCTTGCTTGCTTCTCTCATTGATGCTTTCTTTGCCTGGTGTATCAGATGGACAGCCCTGTCTTGTGAGGCTGCAGTTGTGCCATACTTGTTCTAATTTCAAATGGTGAACAGTGCTTCATGAGATGTTCAAAGATTGGGAGACTGTCTTATAACCTAACCCTCCTTTAAAACTCTCCACAACATTCTCCTGACCTGTCTGCGGTGCTCCTTGGTCTTCCTGATGTTCTATGTTCTTTAACAAACCTCCGAGGCCTTCACAGAACAACTGTATTTATACTCAGATTCCATTAGACGTAAGTGGGCCTGACTAATAGGTTGACTTGCGAAGGCAGTTAGTTGCACCGGATTTTATTTAGGGTTATTAGTTAAAAGGGGGCAGAATATAAATCAATCACACACTTTTTTATCTGTAAATAAGAATAAAACACCACATGATAGTTTCCCTCCAGTTCACAATTGTGCACTCCTTTGTTTTGATCGATCACAAAAAATACTGTTAAAATACTGTGGCTGTAATGTACGAAATGTGAAGAAATTGTAGTAGGAAATATTTTTACAAGGCACTGTAAATTATCAATGACTGGAAAAAAACAGAATTTGTAAAACGTTTTCCAATGTTTTAATATCAGATGTCAACGTTTCTAGATCCAGAATAAAGCACTGTTCTTAGATAAAATGTACTTTATAATAGTAAATGTTCACCAAAATTTTAATGGGTGGCAATTTGAATAAAAATGGTCTTATTACACTTCCATAGTGCAAATTAATTGTCTATGCCTCATCAGAAATATTCACCCAAAGCAAATTGATCTCAGAATCTTTAGGTCTTCAGGCTTTATGTGAATCCCCAACTTTCAAGGAAGTGGATAAATCACTGGTTTATCTCTTTAAGGGAATTATGGTGTGGCAGAAGGATATTTTCATCATCTGACTTGGTGTGAAAGCTGTGTGGACAGATGTAAAAATCCCTCCCCCCCACTTTTTATTTCTAGTTGTGTGGTTAATCTTCCAGCAAATGTTACTGGTCACGTTCTGATGACTAACATTCCCAATCTTGCCACTAATCCAACCTTGGCGATGCTGACCTTTCTGCTAACAGCTTATAAACAGTCAGAGCTGTCCCTCCCTTTAGGCAGTTTGATCTCCTGCTTGTTCCTCAGTGAGAGAGGATGCAAGCATATCTCCGAACATGATGTTGGATAATTATTTTGTATTGGTCCTGTCATTTCTGTTCTGTTGGCTTTGCTGTGTCAGAAATCCCTCTCAGGATACAACCTAACAAGCAGCATAATGTGTTATATGGCATTACAGACACTACTGTGGATGTGATTCACTAACAGATTTAGGCTAGCACCATTCATTCTATATGAACCAAAATATGAGAATTGTTCCCATGCAGGGCGAGCTCCTCTGGACAGTGAACATGTCCATTTCTTCTGCTCTACTTTGTATGTAGGTCATCTGTAGTGGAGAAGGGATGCAGCAGAATGGCAGTTCTATGCTGCATTCAGTGGGGTTTTAACTATGCAATCATATGCTGGTTTGCATTTCTTTTATTAACCGTCGTAATTAAAAAACATCTTAGAAATCGCAGAATAACCACAAAAAACAGTTTAAGGGATCTCCTGTTCTAAAATTTAATGCATGCAATGTTCTAATGCAGCATGTTCATGAGAAAATACACAGTATATTTTAGATAACTCTCACTTTAAGAGTTACTTTCAAAAACGTGGAAAGTGTAAAAAGTTTGAAAATCTGTCTTGAGATTCATAAAGATATGAAAATAAAAAATGTTATTTTGTAATTTTTTTTACTGTTCATATTACAACTATCTCTCCCTTCATAACTGTGTTACTATTTTTATTGTATTTTTTAGATAAATATATTTAGACATAAAAAAAACTTGAAGGTGCCAGTAATTAGGTAAGAAAAACAACTTCCAACTAATTAAATGCTCACTTTAACCTTCAGGCATGCACCATCAGAGATAGAAGAGTAAACGCAGCTTACGCGTCTAGGTTTTACACCACTGTCACCACATATTGTGAGCCTAATTTTTGTTGAAACACACCATATAGTAGCATACTGAGACCTTCATTTCTTCAACATTTTTTGCAAAAACAACCTATTTATAAAGTTCTAAAAATAGATATTTTTGCACAAATAACCCTAGAAAAAAGTCTGTAATTGATTAGACTGCTGCTTACTTACCTCTTACTCTAATAGGCAGTGTCGATGCTTTGATAATATGTATGTCCTATTTATTATTTTAATTGTTATTATTATTATAATTATGTTCAGTCATATGGTTACCTAATATTAAATTGAATCAACAAAAATTCATATACATCCCCAATGATGTTCAGAAACTAACAATGGGCTAAAAACATATATTATCACATGTAATTCCTAAAGTAGAACCAACAGTTTTGACTCATTTAAAATAACATTTAATAATAATAATCATCATCTTATTAGTTTTATTAGCAGTATTATTATCATTAAAATAATCAAAATATGAAAAACAAGAAGGAAGGCTTTTACGTCTACCTCTAAATAATATTTTTGTGGCAAGACAAGTTATAACACTGACTAAATTATTTAGTGATGTGGAACATTTTCAGGAGTAATTTAAGCCACGTTTAACTACATTATGAAGTAACTGTTTCTTTTTTTTCTGACTTGCAAATGTTTATTTTATGAAAACAATTTTATTTCTAAAAGAACATATTTCATTTTATATGTAAATGACTCATCAAAATTGGTTGAAATTAAATTTCAGTGTGTCTTTTATTAGCGAAAAAACAGTTTCCAACCAAGCTAGGTCTTCAAGGGGAATTTGCCACTCGCAATATGGCGGATGCGATGACACGTCGTTTCTACCGGGCGATGACGTCCATGCGGCCTCTGCTCTCATGTATGCTGAGTCATCACCAGTTCAAGGGGCGGGATTTCAAGGCTTCTGTGCTCTGCTCTTCTCATCTTTCCTTTCAATCAAAGAAACTCTTCAAATTGCTTGTGAAGAAAATCTGAAATACAAGTCCACAGATGCATCATAAGTTTGCCTAATTTCTTCTCAGCCGATCAACCACAGCAGAAGAAATGCTGTAACAGCTGTGCAAAAGGCCATCAAACCCATTTACTGCAGAGCCACAGGGGACACGTCACAGTCTGCCTCTATCATGACACCCAGTGGTAAATTAAGGTCTTGAGAATGAATTGCCAAACTCATATAATACGAAGATTTTGTGAAAGACAATAATGTGCTTAGACTGAGCTACATACACATTTAAGGGTCAGTCAAAAATATGAAGCATTTAATTTTGAAATGCAAACATTTGATTTTTTTGCATTAAAATATATCATTTGTGGGATTCTGCTTGTTTAGTTGTACAGCATTGTTAAGTAGCATCATGTTAATAGCTTCTAATGCACTCCAGCTTTCTTTTGAGGATTAGATTATTTTGTAAACTGACTAGATAATGTTAAATCCTTGTTTAAAATTTGTTTTCGGTGGCTTTTAATTATAGTTCAGCATTCCAACTTTACTTTCATTTGGACTATTGTATTTATTTAGGTAACATTTTTATAGTTTTTCACCATTTTTATACTCTGTATATGTGCTGTAGAAATATATTTTGACAGTTATCTGTAGTACTGAATTATCCTGCAAATTCTCCTTAAATAAAACATTTAATGCAGGTTTCTTCAAGTCTTAAACGTGCACTGTTATGAGAGGCAAAGTAGAGACCATGCGTTCACTTTAAAAGATTGACCGAATCATGTTGTGGCCCTGTTTCCCCTAATGATGAGTTATAATCAATGAGTTTCACCAGAGCAAACATAATCTGCAAAGCTAACTGCACACTCCCCCTTTTTTTTTTTTTTTTACTCCAGTCACCGACATCCTGTATTTAAACATTTTACACCTAGACAGCAGGACTGAAACAGTCCATTGCCTTCATGTGACAGAAGAAAGAAGAAAGAAATTTCATGAAAAGTGAGTCAATTGCCTTTTGGAAAATGCATGTTACAGAATAATCATTCTTCTGTGTTTATTAAATATGTTCCCCTTCCATCAGTTTTCTGGATTTTTAGGGCAGCCATGGCAGCTGAGCTGGATGTAGTGAACCTGTTCTTCGTTGCTGGAGCAACACTCGCTATTCCCATCCTGGCTTTTCTGGCCTCGTTCCTTCTCTGGCCATCTGTACTCATCAAAGTGTATTACTGGTAAAGTAGCTTTCTATGCATGGAGATATAGCATCAGTGACACAGATTATTGAGTGCTTGTGTTGTAAATGACTCATTCACCCCTCCCTTGTTAAGGTTTGTTAAATTGTATTTACAGATATTGTTCTGCAGTATTTTGTATCACATAGTTTACATATTACCGTACTCTATTTCAGGTTATTGTTGAAGCTACGTCATGCTTACATCATACCTTAATCCTTTTTCACACATTTCTAGAACATTTACACTTGAGAACTTACCAAGCTTTATTTTATTAAGGAACCCTAACATGCACATTATATATCCATATGCATATATATATTATATAGCAGAAAGTCCTTTATACATGACAGTCAAGATGCAGCATGTAACAAGGAGCAAAGTGTCTGTTCTTGACATATTAAGGTGTTAAATCTGTAAAGCAGGTGCTTCAGTTATTAATTCATTTAAAAATTTTATTGAATGTAGGAGCAGATAGTAACAGCAATATTTACTAATATAAAACATTCACATGTTCGATGGAGTGGACAGAAGTATAAACTTATATTAACTCACCCCTTCTATGTAAAAACTTAAAAGACTTTAAAAGACTGACACATAAGTGGCAGCCTAAGGATCTTTATGTGACAGGAGTTTCACACTTTAACACATTCCTGGAACTGATAAGCTTTGAAATTCCAGGATTGGAAATGAGACTTTGATTATTCATCGTTTTGATTCGCATTTCAGCCATGTCATTTTTAATATTGCTTATATTATTAGATTTTATGCAGACCTTTCTTTAAAACTTGTTATGATGAATAAATAAAATTGCAAACAGTGAGATAGGATTACTCAAAGAGCTCCAAAATCAGCAATGTGTTCATTCAAGCAATATCCTGATCTAATACATGTGCCTGAGTTTAGGTACTGGAGAAGGACTTTGGGCCTGCAGGTTCGCTATGCAGACTGTGGAGGTTATCGCTTCTGTTATTCCTACAGAGGAAAGCCTGGGATGAGGCCCTCCATCCTGATGCTCCATGGCTTCTCTGCTCACAAAGACATGTGGCTGACTGTTGTCAAGGTTAGACAAACTGTAAATTATAATCTATTTTCACTTAAAGAGCTGAAAATGTTCATCTTATTTGGGAAAAATCCTCTCAAATAATCAAACACAGGGGAGCACAAACATCAAATGAAAAGCCTCACTGGATTATAGGAAGATAAGCCATGATGATAGACAATTTCACCTTTGTAGAAATTACTTAAATTATGTAACTCTTAGATCATGTTTTTTAGTTCTACTTATTTATAAAAACAAACAAAAAAATGTTTGTTTTGTTCTAAAGAATGAACTATATTCAAACAAAAATAAAGTAAAACTTAGTGAGCAGTGCTCTCATCCAAGCCTCCTTCCTAGTCTGTTACATAAACAAACAAGAGGTTAAACTAAATGCATATTTAGATTTTTGCTTTTATAAATGCAACATGAAAGAAAATGTTCATTAGCTTGTCAGGTTTTTTAATAAGATGATATCCCTTGCTTATGTACATTGTGCACATTGATGTATATTTTTCTTTTTTGTTTTTGCAGTATTTACCAAAACACCTGCACATTGTGTGCGTGGACATGCCTGGCCACGAGGGGACGACACGCACCACCACCGAGGATTACTCCATTCAGGGGCAGGTCAGAAGGATCCATCAGGTACTCAGAGGAAAGACCTTTGTGAATAGGATGTATAGGAGTATTTCTTAGTTAACCAAGTCTTCATTTGAAATCTGTCTGTCTCTCATACTTCTTAGTTTGTGGGAAGCATTCATTTAAACAGAAAAGTGTTCCATCTGGTGGGAACCTCCATGGGGGGAAACGTTGCTGGGGTTTATGCGGCCTGCTATCCCTCAGAAATCTGCAGCATGACTCTCATCTGCCCCGATGGTCAGTAAGCTGTGCGTCTTCATACAGTGTGCTGCAAAAGCATTAATAACTCTTGACACTTATTACAACCACAAACCTCAGTCTATTTTATTGGGATTTATATGTTGTTTATATGTTATATGAAGAAAAATGATACCTTGTATTCAAAAAGCTTTTATGAATGCAACCAACAGCCTTCACAAGTAACTTAGATATACTACTGAGCTTAATTTATATTCTCAGTACAAATGCAGGTGTTTTGTGAAAAGAGAACATTAGTTAACAAAGAATTCATGAAGACCAGGGAACACAGCAGATAGAACAGGGATAAAGTTGTGCAGAAGTCTACAGCACAGTTGGGTTATAAAACAATATCCAAACCTTTGATCATCTCACAATGTTCTGTTTAATCCATCATCTGAAAAGAAATTATGTAGAAGGAAGTATGAAGGACGGGTATGGCACAACTGCAAACGTACCAAAGAATAGTTGCCCACTCGTGGTTACTCTGGAGAAGCTGCAGCGATCTACAGCTCAGGTGGGAGAATCTGTAGACTGGATAAGTATTTTTCTCACTCCAAAAATCTGGTCTTTATAGTAGAGCAGCAAAATTGTTGAATTGTTGAAAGAAAGTCATAAGATGTCTTTTGTGCTTTTTGCCACAAGCCATGGAGACAGGAGATACGGCAAACATGGGGAAGAAGGTGTTCTGTTCAGATGAGACTAAAATTGGTGGTGGTGGCAACATTATGCCATGTGTAAATAAAAAAAAAAGAGACATCATGTGTCATTTTCCATCCACTTAAAAATTATGCACTACTATGTTGCTTTACCACATACAATCCCAGTAAAATACACAAAAAACTTGTGGTTGGAACATTACCAAATGTGACAAATTAATTTTCTAATCAGTAAGACAATGGTTTCATCCTTTAGGAATAAAACACCCATGTGAGACCAAATTTGACAACCACCTTCAAGACCTGGAACAGAGCAACTTCACGTTGAACATCCCTTTGATTCCAACTACACCTGACGAGATGGAGGACATGTTCAGACTCTGTTCTCACGTTCGCTTTAAGATTCCTCAGCAGGTCAGGTCCACTCGTTAAAAGTGAATTTAAATCTCTAAAAAGCAAATAATGGGTAACGGATGTGTACAGCATTTTTTTTCAATGTTTAGATTCTTCAAGGACTGGTCGATGTCCGAGAACCTCACAACACGTTCTACGAGGAAGGTTAGTTCACTGTTTTGAAAACATTTGAGCATGATGAATATATTGAACAAATAAAACAGTGTTTATCTTTTAATAGTATTTATGAAGATCATCGGTGAGAAATCAAGATATGCCTTACAGGAGCATTTGCATCTCATAACGTCACCTTTACAAGTGATTTGGGGCAAACAAGATCAGGTAACTTATGTTCGATTATTTGGCAAAGTCTCTTTAGATATATAGGTTCCATCTGCTACCAAACCTATTCTAAGTTTCCCCTCTTGTTTCACTGTGAAAAACGTTTCAGCAGGTAAATATACACTATGGGTCAAAGGTTTTAGATACTCTTTCTCACTTAATGGGTCTCTTTCTTTTCATGACTATTTACAGTGTAGATTCTCACCAAAGGCATCAAAACTATGAATGAACACACATGGAATTATATAGTAAACAAAAGTGTGAAATAACTCTGAACATTTTTATGTTTTAGATTCTTCAAATTAGCCACCCTTTGCTTTGATTACTGCTTTGATCTCTTGGTATTCTCTCCGTGAGCTTCATGAGGTGGTCAGCAAATAGTTTTTCAAACAGTCTTGAAAGAACTTCCCAAATGTTCAATGAGAGACGGCCAGAAGGTAATATTTCAGTCATCACAGCAAAGCGTGGCTACTTTAAGGAAAATATAAAACAGAATTAAAGTTCTTTTACAATTTTTTGTTTGCTACATAATTCCATGTGTTCATTCACAGTTTTGATGCCTTCAGTTATAATCTACATACAACGTAAATAGTCATAAACATAAAGAAAACCATTAAATGAGAAACTTTTGACCGGTAGTGCATGCAATTCTTGCATACTTGTCCAGGTGGTGGATGTCTCTGGAGCTACAGTCATTGCAGAGTTGGTGCCTGGATGCAGAGTGGACTTGCTGGACAACTGTGGTCACTCTGTGGTGATGGAAAAGCCTTGCCGGACAGCCAAACTTATCCTGGAATTTATTATTCTGCAGCAAAATGCCAAGAGCGGCACAAAGAAGTCTTCTTGAATATTTAAGTCTTCTAATGCATTGTTGTGTTGCAGTCTTAAAAAGACTCACACACCTGGAGCAAACACTACAATGTAGAGATGTTTAGGAATAGCATTTTATTAACAATTTAAAGAGAATGACAATAGTTAAGATTTTGCTGGTGTGTCCTTATGTTTAAGGGTGTTTTTAATGTCACTTTCAAAAAACACATCTCCTGCTCAGAAATGGGAAAAATGTATTTGTCTCTCATTTGTAATACAATATCAAACAAATTTGACATTGTTTTTCATATTATTTCTGGTACTAATTTTGACATATTTGGATAATTGTACATCCATTTAACCTAGATTTCAATTCAGTTCCGTTTTGTTTGTTCAGATATATGTTTCATAATAAAATATGCAATCTTTTTGCCATATATTTCTGACATTATTACCTACAGGTACAAAATTAGAATATCATGAAAAAGTTCAATATTTTTGTCACTCATTTCAGAAAGTGAAACTCATATATTAAATAGATTTATTCCACATAGAGTGAAATATTTCAAGCCTTTATTTCTTGTAATTTTGATTTTGTTTTACAGATAATGAAAACCCCACATTCAGTGTCTCAGAAAATTAGAATATTAGATAAGATTAATTTAAAAATTATATTTTAAACAGAAATGTGAAGCTTTTGAAAAGTATGTTCAATTCTATGCTCTCAATACTTGGTTGGGGCTCCTTTTGCACGAGTTACTGCATCAGTGCGGTGTAGCATGGAGGTGATCAGCCTGTGCCTCCGCTGAGGTGTTAAGGAAGCCTCATTGAACCAGTACCTTTTCCTGCTGGAAAATGAAGAAGCTTGTCAGCAGCAGTAAGCATAAAGTGCCCTAAAATTTCTTGGTAGAGGCATTGGAAACTTCCCACTGGACTTCAAGCAACATAAATTCTGTGCCTCTTCACTCTTCCTCCAGACTCTGGGACCTTTTTTTCAAATGAAATACAAACTTTACTTTCAACTGAATAGAGGACTTTGGACCATTGAGTGATACCCCAGTTTATTTTATCTCCTTAGCCCAGATAAGATGCTTGTAGCCCATGTAGAGGATCTGTCTGTGCAAAGAGGCTCTTGATGCACTGTCTTCAGCCTCATTCCACTACTTGTGAAGCTCCCCTAAATTCTTAAATTGATTTTGCTTTACAATTCGCTCAATGTTATTCATGTTGCTGGTGCACCTTTTCCTACCACATTTTTTCTTCCACTTAATTTTCCATGAAGATGCTTGGATACAGCACTCTGCGAACAACTAGCTAGCTTCTTTAGTGTGAATGTGTAGCCTACGGACCCTGACTGAGAGACCATTTAGAAGCTCGGGAAACCTTAGCAGGTGTTTTGAGTTAATATGCTGATTAAGGAGTGACACCATAAATTTCCTACGTTTAACTTTTTCACAATATAAAACATTTTTTAAGACACTGAATTTTGGGTTTCCATTAAGGCATAATCATCAAATTATAAGAACTAAAGGCTTGGAATATTTTCACTGCGTGTTTAATTTATTCCTCCGTAGGGTGGCCGGGCGCTCCCTTAGAGATAGGGTGAGGAGCTCGTTCATCCGGGAGGGGCTTGGAGTAGAGCCGCTGCTCCTCCACATCGAGAGGAGCCAGTTGAGGTGGCTCGGGCATCTATACCGGATGCCTCCTGGACGCCTTCCTCGGGAGGTGTTCCAGGCACGTCCTACCGGGAGGAGGCCCAGGGGATGGCCCAGGACATGCTGGAGGGACTATGTCTCTCGGCTGGCCTGGGAACGCCTTGGGCTCCCCCCGGAGGAGCTGGAGGAGGTGTCTGGGGAGAGGGACGTCTGGGCGTCTCTGCTGAGTCTGCTGCCCCCGCGACCTGGTCCAGGATGAAGCGGAAGACAACGAGTACGAGTTTAATTAATCTATGTTTTACTTTATGAAATGAGTAACAAAACAACTGAGCTTTTCACGATACTAATTATTTTAATGTACCTGTATGTTCCAGGCCAAATGTGAAACCCAGGGATTTTCTGTATGTTTTTGCACTGTGGCTACTTGGCTCTACAAGTCAATAAACATGGTATATTTATAAGAATTTTGTGCCTTACGGGAAGTTTACTAGCAGAGATTATACAAGTCCGGTGTGTAGATGATTTATTGAGACATAAACCATCACAACTACAGACAACACGTAAATTAGTACAACTATTAAAGTATATAAGCACAGCAGCCATGTTGGATTTAAAGGCAGTGGTTGTTGAAGAACCTCCGAAGTCCAAATTCCGCCTCTGCACCTATCAAAAAGTAATCTTGTTGTTTTTTTTCTGTTGTATAAAAACACAAGTGTTACCCAAACCTATGAGTGGGCTGGCTCGTTGTGCCCCCTCGCCTGTAACCCGTATAGTGCTGTGTTTTTATGCAGATGTGGCTGTAGTTTCTGAGGGACCTCCTCCTCTCTGCGCAGTTTTGCTGCATCCTGGAGTCGAGCACAGCTGCCCCGGTGCAGCATCACAAATGACCCTCTGTCTGCACGGTTGTAAACTGATCCCAGTGTGCTTTAACTGGATAAAAAAAAAAAAATACAAGCAGGCCATAAAGTTAAGCTGGTAAGGATTTTCTTCTTTACCGTCTGTTTTTACCTGCAGTTAGTCCGGTTCAGATCCCGTTATTAACCACAGTTGTAACAGCGGCTAGTTTAATGGGATGCTAGCTGCGTTAGCTTGTTAGCTAAAAACTAGCAGTTTGCTCGGCTAGCAAGGGTTGGGTTAAGTATGTTCAGTTTTGTTTTCCCGTTTTTTGTGTGACCTAAACAAAAGCTCATAAAAGGTTAATTTAGATAGTTGTTTAATTTAAAATTCAAAACGCACTTAGCGATATGCTGATGATTATTGTTTTGCCAGCTTCTTTCATTTTCGTTGCAGCAAATGCAGTAAAAATACTGTGGTGACAATATGTAGCTTTATGCGTTAGATCCAATGTACTACTGTTACTGTGCTAAATAATTTATGCACCTTAGCTGCAGTTTCATCAAAGTAAGACTATGATTTATGGTTTCTGCTGACTTGGATGCACAGTAATACGGAGAATATTCTAAAGATTATTTTTGAGTTGGTACTATCTAAAGGCAAAGTTTGCATTATATCCAGTTGCCCTGTTAAATGTGGCAGTTAGTGATTTTGCTCAGTTCTCTTCACTAGTTTCATACATAGAAGGCAATTAAAATGAAATAACTGGCTATTAAATTTGAAGATGTGCCCTGTTGATATAATGAGATTCATAACACAACTCGATGATGAAGGCACTGCTGTATCACACCTTCATGTCCGCTCTCCTGACCTTGTTTTGATCACATCAGTGCTGCAGAGAAATATTTGCATTCAGTCCCAAGACATCTGAGAGGGCAATCCATGTGAGATGCCTGACCAATGATTACAAATCACTGTGCCGTCTAAATTTCATTATGTGTTTATGAACACTTGTTAAGGGCTGCAACTAGTGATTATTTTGATCGTTTAAGCTGTCAGTTATTTTTTCGATTAATTGAATTAACAATTGTATAGGAAAAGGTTTTTTACAGAGATTTATTACAGAATTTGAACCAGGTGAAGTTAAAGCTATGCCACTTGAGGAATTGTGGATAAAGCATATTTACTGGGAAATAAAGTTTTTCATCCTAAATGCAAAATGTATATTTTTTTGTACAATTTTGGCCTCATAACTGCCCTGAGTGGGTAGTTCTTTGAGCAAATGGCATGTTTTAGAGTCTGTATACTCCAGTTAACGATTATATGATTACTAAATTAGTTGATGATTACATCAATAATTGATTACTTTGTTTAATTGTTTCAGCCCTACTTTTGGTGTTTAATATTAGTAGATACTCCAACACTCCTTTTTCTTATGTGTGTATATTTTTACCTTTTGGGTGTAATATGATTCAAAGTTCAGTTTATTTATACAGTGCCAATTTTCTGCATACAGCAATGTGTAATCAAATAAATATGGTGCAATCATGTAGGCAGATTCAAATCTAATTACTTACATCAATTCCATACAATGCAGTCAAATTCAGTTTATAGTGCCAACTGGTAAAATGTTATTAATCTAAAGAAGCCCAACCGATTCTATCTAGTGATCGACTATTCAGGATTCCTTCTTGAGCACAAGAAGTGAACCAGCTTTAAGCTACAAAAACGATAATGTAATTCAATATACTTACAAAGTGACAAACATACAGTTTGATTGGGCTTTAAAGGCCATCTCTAGCTTGACCTGCTAATCCATTTGTGTTACACCTCATTAATATGCTGCTTTTTCTTGCAGGTAAAGTCAAAGTGAGGCGACAGTAATCACTTCCTTCTCTGTTTTGGTTTGGACCTTGTGGGGTTTTACTCTACAAATGGATAATGGAGACTGGGGACATAGGGTAAGCGATGGGTATAGTATAATGTGGGCCGTGTTGAATAAATTCACCCTTTTAGGTGTTAAAATCTTCCCAATTGCACTTATAATATATGCTTTTACTCATAGATGACAACACCTGTTACCCTGAACGTGGGAGGCCACCTGTACACCACTAGTCTGTCCACCCTCCAGCGTTATCCAGACTCCATGCTTGGTGCCATGTTCCGGGGGGACTTCCCCACAACTCGTGATTCCCGGGGGAATTATTTCATCGACCGCGATGGAACACTTTTCCGGTACATTCTGAACTTCCTGCGGACGTCTGAGCTCACCCTCCCTTTGGATTTCACAGAGACAGACCTGCTGAGGAAGGAGGCAGACTTCTACCAGATTGAACCTTTGATTCAGTGCCTTAACGACCCCAAGCCGCTGTACCCCCCAGATATCTTTGAGCAGGTTGTGGAGCTCTCTAGCACTCGGAAGCTGTCGAAATACTCAAACCCAGTTGCCGTTATCATTACACAGCTAACCATAACAACGAAGGTTCACGCCCTGCTAGAAGGCATTTCCAACAACTTTACCAAGTGGAACAAACACATGATGGACACCAGAGACTGCCAGGTGTCGTTCACCTTCGGACCATGTGATTATCATCAAGAGGTGTCTTTAAGAGTTCACCTCATGGACTACATAATGAAACAAGGCTTCACTATTCGGAACACGCGTGTGCACCACATGAGTGAGCGTGCAAACGAGAACACCGTGGAGCATCACTGGACTTTCTGTAGACCCGCTCACAAAGTTGAAGACTAACTAACAGCACAGCAGTTGTTGTTTCCGTGACATTACTGTTAGAGTTGTCTTTGTATTACGCAAATCAAAACACAAACAACTGTCCTCAGTTTTAATGATGTACTGCTTTTTTTATTTTTACCATGTTTTGACTTTTATATGGTACAATGCTATAGCTTAAAAACAAGCTATTAAAAATGTAGTTTTTTTCTATTTGCTAAACTATTTCAAGAAAATATTTCTTCATCTAATCCCACACATGAATTTTCTTACGGTAGAGGTATTTTTGGTTTTGCAATCTACAAAACAAAGTAAACTTTTTCCATTATTCAGTTAATCGCAATGATGCAAAAACTTGGTAATTCTGACCAGAATTGATTAACAAGTAATAAAGGGAATCAATAGAATGCAGTTATATGAGACTCATTGCCTGCTTATGTAGAAATCTTAATATTTAACACTAATTCAGTTTAACCTCAATTTGTAGGAACATGTCTAAAAAAAAAACATTGGAAAAGGTTGTCCTTGTAAGAAAAAAGTAAACATTTGTCCCTCCACTGTGAATGCAGTGTGCTGTTTAATTACTGTAACTTATAAATCTCTTTTGTACCGTAGATGTATGGTGAGTAAAATTAGATTTAGTCTCTTAGATCCCTTGTAGACCCCATGTATGGTACTATTAGGCCCCTTCATAGCTGATGCATGTGTCTTGTGTATGTATAATTTATGTATCTGCTGCGTCATAATGTCATAGCAACAGTGATGTGTTTAGTCATTCCGGCCAAAATCAAACCAGTTTGTGTATTTCATTTCTATCATCTAGCTCTGTGGTTTGAATTTTCCCTGTATTGCTGATATTTTGAGCTGCAACTAATGACGGGTACAAGCAGTTTTTAAATTAAACCACACAATTCAAACCTGTGGAGAAAAACACTATTTTCTTTCTTGATTGGATGAAAATAATGCATGTTTTAGTATGAATTCTAAGTAAAATTTAACTAAATTTGTGGCTGTGATGTGTAAGATTTTGTTTTTGCTTTGTATGTATGTGGATTACTAAAGCTTTGGTTTCATTCCATGTTGATTAAGTATTTTACCACAAAAAATAGGTGTCAAATTTGTCTAAATGCAAATTGTTTTTCAAGTTTGTGATTAAAAAACAACAAAGGAAAGAGGACGTTTTGGAATAAGGGACTTGCCTTAACTGAAAAGACCTAATACTTCTATAGATTTATGACAGGAGAGGATTAAAACAATTCTATTACTTAGGTGTCAGTGTACTGAAAAGTATGTTCATGTACTGTCCAGCGTATGCTTTTGCTGGAGCTCTTTTCGCATGAATTAGTGCATCGTGTGGTGTGGCATGGAGGCAGTCAGCCTGTGGCTCAGCTGTTGTGTTTAAGAAGCCCCGGTTGCTTTAGTAGTGGCCTTCAGCTTGTCTGCATTGTTGGCTCTAGTGTCTCATTCTTTAAAATACTCCATAGATTCTCTTTGAAGTTTAGTTCCTGGCACGTTTTCTGGCCAGTCCAGCACAATGACGCAATGGTCTGTAAACCAGGTATTGGTTATTTTGGCTGGCAAGTCCTTCTGGAAAATGAAATCAATATTTTCATAAAGTTTGTCAGCATGAAGGAAGCATGAAGTGCTCTAATTCCTCCTGGCAGAAACCTGTCCTCACTTTGGACTCGATAAACCTCAGTGGACCAACACCAGCAGATGACATGACTCCGCAAATCATCACTGACTGTGGAAACTTCACGCTCGATCTAAAGCCACTCGGGTTCTGTGCCACTCTGCTCTTTCCCCAGATGCTGGGCCCTTGATTTCCAATTGAAATTCAAAATTTACTCTCATCTTAAGAGGACTTTAAACCAGTTTGCATCAGTCCAGTACTTTCTCTGGCTTAGCCCAAACAAGAGCCTTCTGACATCTCTGGTTCTGAAGTGACTTTGCAAAAGGAATGCATTAGTTGTAGCCCATATCCTTGATAGGTCTGTGTGAGGTGGCTCTTGAAGCTCCTGGTGCAGTCCACGACTTTTGAGTGAATCTGCTTAGAATGTTAAATGTGCTTTGTGCTACCACACCTAAAATGAATAAAATAATATATCTAGTTTTTAAACTGAATTACTGAAAGGAATTTGGTTTTCGATTGTATTCGAATCACCTATAAATGATTAGCTATAATATTAAGCTTTTTTTTAAAGAATTCTTTAAGCAAAGATGTTTTTAAAACCAATTTATTTCACTACCTTTTGTTCAGAAAGACTGTGTATGACCTTGACGCATGACTACATTTAGATTAGTGAGACGTAAATCCGTTCATATACGCGGCATACCCGGATGTTACGAACTTCTCTATGGTGCGTTCGTTTTAAACGCCATCGTCTGCAGAGATACCCACTTGGAAATGTCCGGAGCTTGTAACACACCCCGCCCGTCTTGTCTGACCCGTTGCCCTAAAATGGGCGCACCCCGTCGTTGCTCTTATAACGTCTGTAAAGGACGTAATAAAGGTAGTTTTCGTTGCTGCTTCGTTTTGAACCGTTCTAATGACAACGCGGTAATAGATTGTTTGGAAAGAGAAACACATCTTTATAGCCGAGATGTTTGGTAAAACCATAAAAGGCTTGCTGTGTCTTGTCCCTGGGAAACACCAACTGGGGGCGTACAGGTTCCTGCCTATCTTTTTCTGCATTGGAGGGGTCATGGAGTGGATTATGATCAACGTGCGGATAGGACCAGAAACTTTCTGTAAGTGTAAACGCACAAAGCCAACGTCTAATCTGTGGTGGGAAGTTAGCATGTGTTAGCATTGGCAGTTCAAAAGCCATTCTGATTTCAATAAATGACACTTTTTGGCTCACATGCGATGTTACAGATATTCACCAAAAATAAAAGCGTCTTATTTTAACACGTGATTGGTTAAGCATTGTTTACTGTACCCACAATATTGCTGTGACTGCAGAAGTATCTATACCCCTTGAACTTGTCCATACATTGACATTACAACCACAAGGCTAAATGCATGTTATCTGTATTTTGTGTGCAAAACCATTGGATCTCAATCCTGGTGCCTTGCCAAGAAATTCTGAATTGGATTTAGGTCTGGACTTTGACTGAGTCACTCTAACAACTTCTTCCACATGTTTTGGGTTCGCTTACATGTCTTTAATGTTAAAGTGGATTTCTTTCAACAATTGCTTGCTAGTTGAAGTGTATGACAAATAGTTATCCTGCTTCTCCTGAGCTGTTGATCTCTGCAACTCCTCCAGAGGTACTCTTGATCTCTTGGTTGCCTAACTAATTAATGCTATCTTTTTACCGGTCAGTTTAGTTGGACAGCTGTATTTAGTGCATTTGTGGTTGTGCCATACCCTTTCCATTTTCAGTTAGTGGACTGAACCGTGCTTTTTGAGATATTAAAATGTTGGGACGTTGTTTTTAGAACCTAACCTTTCTTTAAACCTCTCCATAAATGTGTCCCTTATTTGTCTGATGAGTTCCTTGGTGTTTATGATACTACTTGTTCACTAAACATCCGAGACCTTCACAGAACAGATGCATTTACAGGTCCTTCTCAAAAAATTAGCATATTGTGATAAAGTTCATTATTTTCCATAATGTCATGATGAAAATTTAACATTCATATATTTTAGATTCATTGCACACTAACTGAAATATTTCAGGTATTTTATTGTCTTAATACGGATGATTTTGGCATACAGCTCATGAAAACCCAAAATTCCTATCTCACAAAATTAGCATATCATTAAAAGGGTCTCTAAACGAGCTATGAACCTAATCATCTGAATCAACGAGTTAACTCTAAAAACCTGCAAAAGATTCCTGAGGCCTTTAAAACTCCCAGCCTGGTTCATCACTCAAAACCCCAATCATGGGTAAGACTGCCGACCTGACTGCTGTCCAGAAGGCCACTATTGACACCCTCAAGCAAGAGGGTAAGACACAAAAAGAAATTTCTGAATGAATAGGCTGTTCCCAGAGTGCTGTATCAAGGCACCTCAGTGGGAAGTCTGTGGGAAGGAAAAAGTGTGGCAGAAAACGCTGCACAACGAGAAGAGGTGACCGGACCCTGAGGAAGATTGTGGAGAAGGGCCGATTCCAGACCTTGGGGGACCTGCAGAAGCAGTGGACTGAGTCTGGAGTAGAAACATCCAGAGCCACCGTGCACAGGCGTGTGCAGGAAATGGGCTACAGGTGCCGCATTCCCCAGGTCAAGCCACTTTTGAACCAGAAACAGCAGCAGAAGCGCCTGACCTGGGCTACAGAGAAGCAGCACTGGACTGTTGCTCAGTGGTCCAAAGTACTTTTTTCGGATGAAAGCAAATTCTGCATGTCATTCGGAAATCAAGGTGCCAGAGTCTGGAGGAAGACTGGGGAGAAGGAAATGCCAAAATGCCAGAAGTCCAGTGTCAAGTACCCACAGTCAGTGATGGTCTGGGGTGCCGTGTCAGCTGCTGGTGTTGGTCCACTGTGTTTTATCAAGGGCAGGGTCAATGCAGCTAGCTATCAGGAGATTTTGGAGCACTTCATGCTTCCATCTGCTGAAAAGATTTATGGAGATGAAGATTTCATTTTTCAGCACGACCTGGCACCTGCTCACAGTGCCAAAACCACTGGTAAATGGTTTACTGACCATGGTATCACTGTGCTCAATTGGCCTGCCAACTCTCCTGACCTGAACCCCATAGAGAATCCGTGGGATATTGTGAAGAGAACGTTGAGAGACTCAAGACCCAACACTCTGGATGAGCTAAAGGCCGCTATCGAAGCATCCTGGGCCTCCATAAGACCTCAGCAGTGCCACAGGCTGATTGCCTCCATGCCACGCCGCATTGAAGCAGTCATTTCTGCAAAAGGATTCCCGACCAAGTATTGAGTGCATAACTGTACATTTGAAGGTTGACGTTTTTTGTATTAAAAACACTTTTCTTTTACTGGTCGGATGAAATATGCTAATTTTGTGAGATAGGAATTTTGGGTTTTCATGAGCTGTATGCCAAAATCATCCGTATTAAGACAATAAAAAACCTGAAATATTTCAGTTAGTGTGCAATGAATCTAAAATATATGAATGTTAAATTTTCATCATTACATTATAGAAAATAATGAACTTTATCACAATATGCAAATTTTTTGAGAAGGACCTGTATACTGGGATTAAATTACACCCAGGAGGACTCTATTTAGTAATTGTGTGATTCTGAAGCTGTTTGATTGCACTGGATTTTATTTAGGGGGATTAGATTAAATGGGGCTGATTATATGTGCTCACAACTGTTCCGATGTTCATTTGGAATACATTTTGAAACCACATGTCCTTTCTATTATTGCAGTTATGCATTACTTTTTGTTTGAATAACATTTAGAATACATTCTGGTGTTGTGACCAAATTTGAAAAAGTACAAGGGGTGCAAGTTTGTGCAACTATGTCTTTATAGCAGCTTAAAATGCATTCATTATATATCAAGAATTTAAACCAGGAAGTTTAATTCAGCAAATAAATCTGCTGCAGGCCCCTTGAGGTAGTAGTTTTGAATTCAGCTTAAAAAATTAGGAGATTACAAGATTATCCTTATTTATGCACTGAAGTGTACGTCCCTCACCTTTTTATGTGCAGCTTAATTTTTGCTTCGCTTACCAAAAATGATTAATAGACTAATCGTGACAGCTGAGACAAATATTATTCTGGGTGTCTGATGTGCAACATATATAGATTGTGTCTGAACAGAACAAACATGCAACAAATTGTATTAAATATTGTTCATGTATGGTTTGATTCTTTAACTTAACTTGTATGTGACTTGGTGGTGTATTCTGTTACCACTCTAGTATATAAAGTATTTCAAAAATAGTATTTTAATAGTTGTTTTGGGGGGGAGGGGGGTTGCACCTGTGATTGCACCTATGCCTGGGAGAACTGAAGAAATGAATAGATGAAAAGCAATGGTTTGCCTCTGTTATTGCTTAAGCATTTTCCCTTTTTTCAGATGTGCCTACTTGTGCAGTTTGAGGAAACTGAATTGATTCAAAATCCACTGCTGATTAAAGAAGGGAAAAAAAACAAAATATTTGACCCTTTCTTACTCTGACCCTCTTCCGGATAGAGAGGAATGTTGTCTCTAAAAAACAGACTCCTTTTTCATTCCTCAGGTTTTAGTGGTTGTAAAACTGCCATTGTTGCGTTGGATAAGAAGGTTGTGTCAGGAAAAGTACAAGTTGTTTTTGAATGATTGCATTCTATCAAACATCCGGGTTAATTAATGTAAAAAGTACCAGAAAGCCAGTTGAATATTGCAAATATGACATTACACATGCTTTTTTTGCAGTGACTGACCACATTGTGCTGCACAGCCTCGTCCACTTTCAAACAACGCATTTGCTGGGTCACCTACGTGGAACACAGCCATTGCTAATGAATAGTAACACCTGTTCTTTTCCTGCTGTTCCACATTAAACACCCTGGGAAGATAGTCTGTTGTTCATATAGGTGCCAAATATCAGCCACCTAATTCTTTTACTGCATCCTTAACAGAACCGCACTTCATTCCTTGTATCTTTGGGTTTTTTTTTTAACAGATGACGTCTACAGAAGGAAGAAGTCAGAGCGGCAGTACCAGCAGAAGATGGTAGAAGGTCTCCTAGTGCTCGATCAACCCGGAGACAAGTGAATGATGGTCAGACTTTACAACAGTCTCCTGAGGAGACACTGTTGGACACGAACTCCCTCAATAGTTTTTAACAACTGAATTACAATCATAGAGACCATTAGGACAAAAAGACAATGGAGAAATCCCTTCCAGCTTGCAGGTTTTATCCTGTAAATATGAGTCAAACAACCATAGTTAAACTTGGTGTTACAATGCTGTATGTATGAGATCAAGGCTGATTTAAGTGTCAACGAATACTACCAAAGTAACATCAATAAAAAAAACATTTTATATCTATTATTTAAAGGATTCTGTGCTAATAATTTCAGTACAGGAAGTGAGACATTGTATGGTTGATTTATTGACTGTACAAAAATCCACCTCATTCCATCTTTATCCCTCGCTTATTCAGTACAAGCAATGAAATGCATGCATTGTTATTCTTCAGTTGTACCAGCCAAGAAGAAGAGACTGCAGACCAGATGAAGGTGTTGGGGTATTCCGACAGCTTGATGGGGTTCCCATCCAGCCTCACCTGGTCCAGGTTGGACTGTATGTAGTAGCTGGTGCTGCCTTTGCAGAATGTTTGTCTGTAATAGTCGAGATCTTGTTGTTCTGTAGGAAAACAATAAAAAAGCACAATATTGGGATGTTGTGTAGACATCCCTTCTCTTTGATTTAAAAAAAAAAAGAAACTGCAGAAGAACTTACATGCAGGTGCACAACTTGAAGGGACTCTGGAAGTTGGGGCACTGCTGTCAGTTCATTATCTCCAAGGTAAAGGTATGCAAGACTGGTAAGCTTCTGCAACAATGTAAGGACAGTTTAGATGCTCAAAGCTCATTCTTTTCTTAAAAATGAAGATTACAGGATTAAATTGTTAACTCACTTTAAAAGCATTTGTCTTTACCCCCTGCGCTTTTAGCCTATTTGAATTCGCATTGAAAGAAACTAGTGAGCAAGTCTGGTCAGCAGGTTTTCTGTTAGATTGAGCTCCTGAATCTCAGCAATGAGATTCCCAGTCAGGTCAATTCTTTGGAGAGTTGCTGAAAATTAAAGTAAAGTTTGGTGATGAATACAAAAAGTATTTTTACAATTTTATCCTACTACAGTACCTTGCTGAAGTATTCATAGCTATTGAACTTTTTCACATTTTGTCATGCTACAGTGACAACTTTAATATAGTGTATTAGCATTTTATGGAACAAACCAACAGAAGGTATTGCATGATTGAGAATTGGGAATAAAAGAGACTTGGACATTAACAAGAGTCCCATAGTAACTGCAGGGATCCACAGCTTAGGTGGGTTTGCCACAAGCCTTGTAGGCATGACACAGTAAATGTGTGGAAAGAGGAGCTCTGGTCAGATGAGACCAAAATGTAACTTTTTGGGCTACTTGCAAAATGATAAGTGTGCAGAAAACTAACGCTGCAAGCCAAGGTCAACATACTATTGCCATATGAAACATGATGGTGACAGCATCATGCTGGAGATGCTTTTCTTCAGTTGGGACAAGGAAACTGGTGAGAGTTGATGGTAACGTGGATTGAGCCAAATACAGGGCAATTGCGGAAGAAAACCTAGAGGCTACAAAACACTTGCGACTAAGGTAGGGGTTTATCTCCAGCCGCAAAATGCCCCAATCACACAGCAATGGAAGAGTTTTAATCAGAGCATTTTCTTGTGTTAGAATGACCCAGTCAAAGTGCAGACCTAAATTTAACTGAAAATCCTTGGCAAGTCTTTAAGACTTTTTTGCAAAAGGAGAATCGACAAAAATGTCAGTGCAAAGCTGGTTGAAATGCACCCCAAAATGTTTCAGCAGTAATTACAGGTCCTTCTCAAAATATTAGCATATTGTGATAAAGTTCATTATTTTCCATAATGTCATGATGAAAATTTAACATTCATATATTTTAGATTCATTGCACACTAACTGAAATATTTCAGGTCTTTTATTGTCTTAATACGGATGATTTTGGCATACAGCTCATGAAAACCCAAAATTCCTATCTCACAAAATTAGCATATCATTAAAAGGGTCTCTAAACGAGCTATGAACCTAATCATCTGAATCAACGAGTTAACTCTAAACACCTGCAAAAGATTCCTGAGGCCTTTAAAACTCCCAGCCTGGTTCATCACTCAAAACCCCAATCATGGGTAAGACTGCCGACCTGACTGCTGTCCAGAAGGCCACTATTGACACCCTCAAGCAAGAGGGTAAGACACAGAAAGAAATTTCTGAACGAATAGGCTGTTCCCAGAGTGCTGTATCAAGGCACCTCAGTGGGAAGTCTGTGGGAAGGAAAAAGTGTGGCAGAAAACGCTGCACAACGAGAAGAGGTGACCGGACCCTGAGGAAGATTGTGGAGAAGGGCCGATTCCAGACCTTGGGGGACCTGCGGAAGCAGTGGACTGAGTCTGGAGTAGAAACATCCAGAGCCACCGTGCACAGGCGTGTGCAGGAAATGGGCTACAGGTGCCGCATTCCCCAGGTCAAGCCACTTTTGAACCAGAAACAGCGGCAGAAGCGCCTGACCTGGGCTACAGAGAAGCAGCACTGGACTGTTGCTCAGTGGTCCAAAGTACGTTTTTCGGATGAAAGCAAATTCTGCATGTCATTCGGAAATCAAGGTGCCAGAGTCTGGAGGAAGACTGGGGAGAAGGAAATGCCAAAATGCCAGAAGTCCAGTGTCAAGTACCCACAGTCAGTGATGGTCTGGGGTGCCGTGTCAGCTGCTGGTGTTGGTCCACTGTGTTTTATCAAGGGCAGGGTCAATGCAGCTAGCTATCAGGAGATTTTGGAGCACTTCATGCTTCCATCTGCTGAAAAGCTTTATGGAGATGAAGATGTCATTTTTCAGCATGACCTGGCACCTGCTCACAGTGCCAAAACCATTGGTAAATGGTTTACTGACCATGGTATCACTGTGCTCAATTGGCCTGCCAACTCTCCTGACCTGAACCCCATAGAGAATCTGTGGGATATTGTAAAGAGAACGTTGAGAGACTCAAGACCCAACACTCTGGATGAGCTAAAGGTCGCTATCGAAGCATCCTGGGTCTCCATAAGACCTCAGCAGTGCCACAGGCTGATTGCCTCCATGCCACGCCGCATTGAAGCAGTCATTTCTGCAAAAGGATTCCCGACCAAGTATTGAGTGCATAACTGTACATGATTATTTGAAGGTTGACGTTTTTTGTATTAAAAACACTTTTCTTTTATTGGTCTGATGAAATATGCTAATTTTGTGAGATTGGAATTTTGGGTTTTCATGAGCTGTATGCCAAAATCATCCGTATTAAGACAATAAAAGACCTGAAATATTTCAGTTAGTGTGCAATGAATCTAAAATATATGAATGTTAAATTTTCATCATGACATTATGGAAAATAATGAACTTTATCACAATATGCTAATATTTTGAGAAGGACCTGTACAGCACAGGTGGTTCAACAAAGGATTGAATCATTTAGGCTAAATACATATTAAACATTTTTCAAAAACTGAAAGCCATTTTCCTCCTTCCTACTTTCAGTTGTGCACTACTACAGTTGTTCTATCACATAAAATTTAATTAAAATACATTAAAGTTTTTGGTTCCAATTTGCCAAAAGGTGAAACAGCTCATTGGGTAGGAATGCTTTTGCAAGGAACAGCATTTATTTACATTTTAACCATGTCAGCAAAGTCTCATTTGCTTATTTTTCAGATTTTGTTGAAACGTACATAGAGGTACACAGTTACTTTCGACAGAGATGGCACAGCAGTCAGATCAGTTAACGGATTCGCTCAGGCAGACACACATCAGACATGTTGGCAGCTCTGAAAAAGGTCACATCTGTTCTTTAGATTATACAGGCACAGACTGACTAATGAACAGCCCAGTTCAATGGTCTCACCGGTTGGACTTTGCTGTTTGCAGTTAGTTCTGAAGGGGTCACATAATCAAGTCTTTTATCACATAATATGATCCAAGGTCAAAAAAGTGGAAAACGCCTATTCAAGGGTTGCATAATAAGACTTTCAACAGTTTTCAAATTGAAAAAATGTTTTGAATAAAAGTTACCGCTGGCTTCCTGAGCTACTGCCAGGTCTGGGTCCGAGTCGTGTTGGAGGCTGTCATCAGGAATGTTCACAATCTCAGTCTTGAGAAAAATAAAAGTGCTTCTCTGCTCGTTTTCTTCACAACCCAGACCATTATACGCATCTACTTATTCCAACGGTACACAAACACTGGAAGATACTTACCGAAGATTTCCTTGCTTCCATGGATTCATCTTTCTTAGCAGATATAAGCCTTGCAGAGAGGATAATCAATACAAAGATTAAAATCCTTGGATGCTCGGTTGTCAGAGAAGAGGGCTCTGCCTCTTCAGCTGTGTGCATGTGAGCAGGAAAACTTTTCCGTCCACTTTTCATTAAGCTGCTATTACTGAGTAAGTAAAGGAAACTGACTTTTTAACTCTTTAGAACAAATAAAATCTGAATCTGAGATGGGTAAAATGTGGAGTGACTAGGCATGGGTTGGTAGGAGGTTCTCTGTATGTTAACATTCGGTAAAAATACTGTGTTTGCACTGTTTCAACACAAAAATATAAACTAAAATGTCTATGTTTATTTTTTATTATTTAAAACGGGAGAGCAACAATTATTACTACCCCTGCTAAAATATAACACTGCCTAATAATGTTATACTAATGTTATTTATTAGTTATTGATTTGATTTATGCAGACTTGCATGAAAACATCCAGTTAAAACTAAGTATTAACATACACTGAATATATAACCATGTTTTTCTCACAGTCTGAAATCTCACAATCTGAAATTGAATCAGATTAAACTTTTCCTGTTTATTGAGTTAGGATTAGCTAAATTATTTATATTAGCTAAATGCTAAAATGTTTTTTTTTTTTTTTTGAGAAAATTCTTTATGGCTTTTTTTTTAATACTTTCACATCTCAATGTTTCTAAATATGATCATACAATGGCTTTTTCAGCTTGCTAAAGTTTAATTCACAACATTTGAGTGAATTGGAATCTCATTGAGATTCATCTGCATAAATAAAGATGAAATTAAAAAAATCCCTTCAACTGGAATTGTGTTTTGGTTAATGCTTTTAAAAAAATGTTCTGCAGTATTAGACTTTGTTGCACAAAACTATTTGTACTTAAATGTTGACAATGAGACTTTTGGCAGTTGTGGTGTAAACGTGATGGGGAAAGTTAAAGCCTGCTTTGCATGGACACTGATAAACATGAAGCGAAATGGGAAGCTTTATATATCCACAAATATACTTATAAAAAGTATTTGCCTATTCACAGATTGGTTCTATTGTGGTTTACATTTAGAGGAATTTTAACCAGGTACATACAGTACAGACTTGGATGAGTGATCCTATTCTACTTATTAAATCAGGTCAAACATATATAGTACAGACCAAAAGTTTGGACACACCTTCTCATTCAAAGAGTTTTCTTTATTTTCATGACTATGAATATTGTAGCTTCACACTGAAGGCATCAAAACTATGAATTAACACATGTGGAATTATATACTGAACAAAAAAGTGTGAAACAACTGAAAATATGTCTTATATTCTAGGTTCTTCAAAGTAGCCACCTTTTGCTTTGATTACTGCTCCGCACACTCTTGGCATTCTGTTGATGAGCTTCAAGAGGTAGTCACCTGAAATGGTTTTCACTTCACAGGTGTCCCCTGTCAGGTTTAATAAGTTGGATTTCAAGCCTTTTAAATGGGGTTGGGACCATCAGTTGTGTTGTGCAGGAGGTGGATACAGTACACTGCTGATAGTCCTACTGAATAGACTGTTAGAATTTGTAATATGGCAAGAAAAAAGCAGCTAAGTAAAGAAAAACGAGTGGCCATCATTACTTTACGAAATGAAGGTCACTCATTCTGAACAATTGGGAAAACTTTGAAAGTGTCTCCAAGTGCAGTCGCAAAAACCATCAAGCGCTACAAAGAAACTGGCTCACATGAGGACCACCCCAGGAAAGGAAGACCAAGAGTCACCTCTGCTGCGGACGATAAGTTCATCCGAGTCACCAGCCTCAGAAATCGCAGGTCAACAGCAGCTCAGATTAGAGAACAGGTCAATGCCACACAGAGTTCTAGCAGCAGACACATCTCTAGAACAACTGTTAAGAGGAGACTGTGTGAATCAGGCCTTCATGGTAAAATAGCTGCTAGGAAACCACTGCTGAGGACAGGCAACAAGCAGAAGAGACTTGTTTGGGCTAAAGAACACAAGGAATGGCCATTAGACCAGTGGAAATCTGTGCTTTGGTCTGATGAGTCCAAGTTTGAGATCTTTGGTTCCAACCACCGTGTCTTTGTGTGGTGCAGAAGAGGTGAACAGATGGACTCTACATGCCTGGTTCCCACCGTGAAGCATGGAGGAGGAGGTGTGATGGTGTGGGTGTGCTTTGCTGGTGACACTGTTGGGGATTTATTCAAAATTGAAGGCATACTGAACCAGCATGGCTACCACAGCATCTTGCAGCGGCATGCTATTCCATCCGGTTTGCGTTTAGTTGGACCATCAATTATTTTTCAACAGGACAATGATCCCAAACACACCTCCAGGCTGTGTAAGGGCTATTTGACCAAGAAGGAGAGTGATGGGGTGCTGCGCCAGATGACCTGGCCTCCTCAGTCACCGGACCTGAACCCAATCGAGATGGTTTGGGGTGAACTGGACCGCAGAGTGAAGGCAAAAGGGCCAACAAGTGCTAAGCATCTCTGGGAACTCCTTCAAGACTGTTGGAAAACCATTTCAGGTGACCTCTTGAAGCTCATCAACAGAATGCCAAGAGTGTGCGGAGCAGTAATCAAAGCAAAAGGTGGATACTTTGAAGAACCTAGAATATAAGACATATTTTCAGTTGTTTCACACTTTTTTGTTCAGTATATAATTCCACATGTGTTAATTCATAGTTTTGATGCCTTCAGTGTGAAGCTACAATATTCATAGTCATGAAAATAAAGAAAACTCTTTGAATGAGAAGGTGTGTCCAAACTTTTGGTCTGTACTGTACTCCGAGGAAGTATTTGAAATTTGCTATTTATCGTCAACCACACACATCCGTATGTGTATGTTTTCTTCTGCCAGAGTGAGAAACATAACCATTTCCCCCCAAAAAACCTGCCCTGCTCTGATTGGTCAGCTTCAGTAACTGACACATGAAATTCAAAATAAAGCAGGAAAAAACATTCAAACAGAAGCAAAGTATGTGTGTTCTTGAAAGCATTGGGCAATTTATTCACAGCTTTAGTTCTTACAGAAGAACTACTAGAACGATTGAAGAGGTGAAGATTTCAAATAGTGCCACTTTATAAAGTATTTTATGGATTCCTATCTGTGTGATAATACGGCACAAACAATGCTAAAAAAAACATAAAAGAAAGACCAGGTATAAAAAGAAGAAAATTAGAAGCTTTGATATCAATGCTCAACTGACCTTCTATTGGGATTAGCAGTAAAACTTGGTTTTAACAAATGTAAATAGAAGAAATCTAAGCAAGACTTTCTGTCTGTAAAGAATACTGGATTCCCTCGCAATTTAATAAAATAATGAAAAAAAAACGGACATAAAAAAAGTCAAGTTGGCAAACATTGTTTGGATGCAGTTTAGCTTCACAGCTCCTCAGCTCTGGCACTTATAGACTTGAAGTTAAGTAAGGAAGACGCTACATCAAGGATGTGGTCGTTTTGTGCCATATTTAATTTATCATTCAATTTTGATGACTGCAAAGATATTACCTTGATTTGTTAAACACAGCCAACAGTTCTGGATTTATAATGAAGTTGTTTCCAAGGTTTTAAGTCTGAAATATTATGTACAATTGATTCATATTTTTTGAATATAAATATATTTTAAACTTTCAGTTTCATGATCATCATTTTCTGATATTAAAACACAAATTCACACTTTTAGGGCCAAACTTAGAGTTCAGGATATAAAGCATTGGTTGTTCATAAACCCTGTCTACCCTGTAAAAGACAAAAATTGAATGGATGATTAATATCATTGTTAATGGATCTTTTAAGACTGAATTATTGAAAAATATAATTAAAAATAGACTATTATGGATAGGTATTTACAAGATTGACATGCAGGTCAACGTCTGTGAAATCCAAGAGAGACCATATGTGGATATTTGCATATGAAACTGATTCCTGCAGTATTTCAATAGTTGAGGGTTTGTATTATGCATTATTTTACTTTGCTTAAATGTTTGTACACTTCAACACTAGATTGGGATCCAAAGTTTGCACTATTGTTTTTTTATGGCACCAAAACAGAAGCATTTAGAAAACCTTTGTTTTAGTTGCTAAATTCAGCTGACAGTATATATTTATAAAATATTGTATAATTTTATTATACAATTATTTATGTTTTTATTATCTTCAAAATATTGGCATCAACAACATATGTGCTCAAAATCATCACTGAGTAGAAACCTCATACTGAAACTTGGATTTTGTGCCTGTCCAATCTTCTTCCAGACTCTTCCTCATTTGAAAAAAGTACTTTGGTCCACTGAGCAACAGTATAGTCCTTATCTACCTTATCCCAAACGGGACGCCTCTGACATTATCTCTGGTTAAGGAGTGGCTTAATACCAATAATGTGAGAGCTGTAGTCCACCTCTTGGATACATCTGTGTGTAGTGGCTCTTGAAGCACTCCAACCACAGTCCACATTTTGTGAATCTTCCCCAAACTCTTAAATTGGCTTTGCTTTATAATTGTCTCAAAGTAGTTGGTTCCACTGCATCTTTTTCTACTGCAGTTTTTCCTTCCACTCAACTCAACTTCCCACTAGTATGCTTGTATATAGCAGTCTGGAAACAGACAGCTTCTTTTGCAAAGACCTTATGTGGCTAACCTCTTCTTGTGGAGTCAATGCCTGTCAGCTGGAAAACACTCAAATCAGCAGTCTTTCCAAAGTACATTGAAAATGTACCTTGTTTTGCTTACCACGTCAATACCAGTTTCTAGAAATAGCCTAAAACATTTATACAACACATAGACTTATTATTGTTGCAGAATTTTTAAACATTCAGGTTGTTTCTCCAGTAAGCCCACAATAAAGCAAAACAAGACTGAAATGTAAGCTTATTTGATGTCTTCAACTATTTCTAGTACTATCTAGAACAATAAGCAGCAACAAGACGTTAATGTAATCCAGGCATAGCATAACATATTTTTATATTAAAACAGTTTATTTATTATTGGTATCACATTGGTATTTTCTTATAATTCGGGGTTTTCATTAGCTGTAAACCATAACCATCAAAATTAACTGAGATTACACTGTGTAATGAATCTATGAGTTTCACTTTTTGTGTTGAAAACTTAAATAAATCAATGTTTATATTCAAATTTGATGAAATCCACCTTTATATGGCAACTTTATTGATGTCACGTTTAACATCAAAATTCAATATTCAGAAAAAATGCAACAAACGCCAAAAAAAAAAAAAAAAAAAAAAAACTTGAAAAACGCTGCAATGACACTTTGAGGCTGGAAATTAGCAGCCTCCTAACACGTGGTCTATAAAGCTTTAACAGATTACATAATTAGTATGGAAACATTAAAACATATCGCCATAGAAGTTAATATGTGTTGTGATAAAGTAACAGGTTAATCTCGGCTTCGTACATGTGTTTGATCTTCAGCAGAAAAGCAGCTCCTGCATTACGTAAGGCAGATGTGTGGTGAGAAAGGAGGAAACAGAAGTGCCAGTGTAGCGGAAGTGGTACTGCCCTGAACGCTGAGCGAGACGGAGGACGGAGGCAGAATCGTACAGAGAGAGAAAAAACCGACAGAAAAAGCAGGATTAACAGTCACCAATTTTGTAAGTGTAATAACCTCGCGCGTCTGTATATCGCATGATAGTACTACCTTTTCATTGGTAATTCGGCGGGAGAAGAGCTGTTTTTCATCGTGTGCGGCTGAATCCTGTTGAGAAGCCATCATAACCAAGAGGCTAGGTTAGCTGCTAACCGACGCTCGGATTCCATGACACTTTGTTCTGACAGGCTCGGCAGCCTGGGCGGGCCTCGGTACAGCTGTGGAAAATACGCTAAAACGCACAGGCAGCTTACCGAAATGCCACAAATTTCCTTGTCTGGCTAAGGAACTCCCTAAAAAGAATCGTCGCTGTCTCATTCTTGTTTAAATAATTTAACGTGGCCGTTAACATTTTCTTTACTGGCCTAGCGACAGACAGCGGCACTCAGACGACCGTAGCTAGCAGTTAGCTTCTCCATTCGCTTTGCGTTATCACGACAGATTAGCACCTCTCCGCGTTCTGTGTTCAACCCAGGACACACCCTTAGATGTAATGTAATAGAAATTATAAATCAGTCCAGGTGTTTTTATCTATAGGGCGTTAAAAATAAGTCGCTAAATACGACAGCACGCTAACGCTACTAGCAACCTCAGGGGAGGGCATTAAAAGCTGACCCGGGAAAGCTGTGGTTGGTTTTGTAGATTGAGGATTACATCAAAGTATATTTATCCAGTAAAACAGCCGTGACTGTTAAATTTAAGAATCGTACACCTGTGTGTGTTGACGACTGAGTACGGAGAAGGTTAGGGATGCAAGAGAAGAGACGAGATTGAGGGGCGCTATCAACGAGCTAACAGCTAAACCTTAGCTAGTGATGTGTATGATTGACCCACTTGAGAAGGAGCTCAGTTTAAATGTGTACCCAATTTCTTTAAAACCTTATAGTTTCCTTCAAAGATTTGGTGAACCATGTTCATTTAAGCTAAAAGGTTAACTATCCACCTTAAAACGTGAATAAGCATGTGTACTGTTAACATATCAAGCTCTAATATTTGTTTATTTTCCCCCTCCAGTCTAGAAAATGGATAAGAACGACCTGGTACAGAAGGCTAAGCTTGCTGAGCAGGCTGAGCGCTATGATGACATGGCTGCAGCCATGAAGTCGGTGACAGAGCAGGGTGCAGAGTTGTCGAATGAGGAGCGTAACCTTCTCTCTGTGGCCTACAAGAATGTGGTTGGGGCACGTCGCTCATCCTGGCGTGTAATTTCCAGCATCGAGCAGAAGACTGAGGGTAATGACAAAAAACAGCAGATGGCACGTGAATACCGGGAGAAGATAGAAGCTGAACTGCAAGAAATCTGCCATGATGTGCTTGTAAGGGTTTGCTCTTCATTGGTACACTTGTGACAGTTGTGACCTTTTTTGTATTTAAGGAGATGTTACTAAACTGGTAATCTCATCTTTTGATTTCAGGGGCTACTGGACAACTTTCTCATTGCCAATGCATCTGCTGCCGAGAGCAAGGTGTTCTACCTGAAGATGAAAGGCGACTATTATAGATACCTTTCTGAGGTTGCATCTGGGGAAACTAAGAAGGGTGAATACATTATTTTTACATTGCTATGCATTACAACATTTAAATTGACTTAAATAGGGATTTGAAAGATTGAAATGTTTAATATCAAAATTCTGATGCTTAAAAGCCTTTTTCAGGTAAGCAATTGCCTTTAATGTAAACTGAAAAAGGGCTTGTTTTCTAAATGGAATCTTAAAACTTTTTATTCTACAAAATGCAGTTACTTGTTAATTACAAGGCTTGCCATTTTTCTGTAAACAATTTAACAGTGCTGTGCTCATTTTCTTTGCTTATTCCACTGCCCACATGTGGCCAAATTCAAAGTCGACTTCAAAATTTGTGAATTTTGAATCATTTTGTCATTTTTCTGCCAATATAGATACAGTGGAGAATTCCCAGCAGGCATACCAGCAAGCTTTTGACATTAGCAAGGGGGAGATGCAGCCAACACATCCCATTAGGCTCGGGCTGGCCCTCAACTTCTCAGTCTTCTATTACGAAATCCTCAACAACCCGGACAAGGCCTGTAGCCTGGCTAAGACGGTACGAACTAAACCTTTAAAGGCAATCAACATGAAGTCTTGTTATTTTTTTTTCATAAAAAATGTTTAGAAACTAATTGGCTATCAATTTTTAATCTGGAGATACTATAGAAATTACTAATAAATGTACGTCAACTATTACTGTCTTTGGAGAATAGTACCAGATTGTAGAAGTTTTTGTTTCTCTCTTCTAGGCATTTGATGAAGCAATTGCTGAACTCGACACTTTGAACGAGGACTCTTACAAAGACAGCACCCTGATCATGCAACTACTAAGGGACAACCTGACTGTGAGTTCCATACTTAGTTTATCCTGTGTTTACTTGATGTCTTTCGTCATGAAATGTTATAATGTTTTTCTTTTTCCAGCTGTGGACATCAGAAAACCAGGCAGATGAGGGAGAAACCGGAGACGGGGAAAACTAATGGAATTGCACTGTTAATCCACCTACACTCTTATCTTAAACACAGACAGCTTATATACATCCCCCCTCCACTCCATCAGCCCCTCCCACTTCTGTATGACAAGCAGCCTGAATTGCTCCTGACCAACTAGTTTACCCCTCTCAGTTCACTGTGAGGTGACAGGGTAATTTTCAGTTGTTAGCAGATTCAGTCACTTTGTGGAAACATGTTGTATTGATTAGTGAGTCCATGTTGCTGTTGTTTTTGTCAGCTTCGTGTATAGGTTTGTATGTAGTGAGCGTGAAAGTGCGAGTGAATGTGAAGCAAGCAATCGTGCGTGTGTTGTCTGGGGGGGAGGGGGTGTTGTGAATTCGAATCGTCCTTCCAACTTCCTTTGTCCCAGCTAGTTTGGTGTGCATTTTTCATCCCATTTTTTGTTACTTATTTGTGATTCCTCATGATATTTACAGGTTTTATTGTATGGTAATTAAACTGGCAGTTGATTTCCACCAAACACTGTGATGGTAGGCTTTCCATTTGCTTCACGACCCCCAAAACAGTTATTTTGTTTTTGTTTTGTTTGAATTTCCAGACATGTACGATCCTGTATTCAGTTAACTGCAATTCTGCTGTGGGCTCATACAGAAAGGAGGCAGGCTGTATTGTGACACTGACATCTTGATGTAATATTCCTTGATCATGTTCACAAATTCAGTTTTAAAGTTCTAAGGGACCCCTTAAATTGTCATTATAGATTTGTTCAGACATAAGACATTCCACATTATTAGGCTTTTTGAAAACAGCAGTGCTCCTTATTGTTTTTTGAAATAAGTATAGATTGTCATTGTAGTTTTCTCACTGTTCTGGTGCTGCTTGATCTCAGTACAATGAAAATTGTATACGTTAATGTGGTTCCATGTATTTTGCAAGATTGACTATCATCTGTATGTAAAACCTAAAGTAACCTTTTATTGATGTTAATTGAAAATGTCTTGCCACACTGTATCAACCCTGCTTGCAAAATATTCCTCTTAAAGCGGTTGTTTTCTCCAAAAAAGCTTTTGTGCCTGGCTTTCTCTTACAGCCTCCTGCATTTTTATTTTAGGTAGCAGCATCTGCTTGTTTGAAATCTCATGGAAGGAGTTAAACTACAAAAAAAATAAAATAAACCCTGACCTCAGTTTTTATCCAGGTGAATCTCTCAGCTGTTAAAGATGGCTGGTGGTAATAATTGCCTCTAAAAATCAGGTTTAAGAAGGTGAAAAGAAGCTCAGTGTCACAATACCATGTATCACCACTACATTCCACATTACTGTAGTTGAAGACACCATTCCACGTTATAGCTGGCGGTCTGTTTACTCTGACAATGCTCCAATAAATTGAAATCTTTTGTTGGGGGAAAAAAATAATAAAAAAAATTATGTCCATTATTTTGCTTGATGAAAATGCAGTTAGTGAATGTGGAACGAAGCCTGTCTGTATATCAGGTATTTACTTGCTTTGTTTTTACTGACAAGTCTTATGGCTAAAATTTGCTTCTGTAACAGTCTTATTACCCAGTGCACACACGTGGTTGTGAAAATTTAGAATAGCTATTAAAAAAGCAGTGATGAAATGGAGATAAACAATGGTTGGTGTAATTCTAGCTTTGTGTTTATGTATCTTAAAACCATTCTAGTTTCACTCTACATGTAAGAAATAGGAAAGTGTCAAAGACCATTCAGTGAAATAAAGTTTCGTTTAAGATAAGAGGCAAATTACGTCTTCATTTCTGTTCACAATCAAGTCTTGTTAAACTTTTTAAACACATAAAACGTGGCTTTAAACTTGTGGGCTCATCCACATTCATGTATTATTTTTTTCATCAGAAAAGCTGAGCTAAGAACTACTTTTTATCGCGGAGTGTGACGTCCTTGCGATCTCCTTACATCTTAATTGAAATACCGTTATGCGGAGCAAGCGTGCAGGTGTTCGGCGACGATAATTAAACCAAAACAAGCTGATGTTCATACGGAAAGTGTTCACAAGCTACAGCGCTGAAAAGACACAGAGCCCCGCATTAAATGTAAGTTAATTTAGTTGGTCTAAAAGCGCTTAGATGCTTGAAGTCGGTTTTCTTTCGTAGAGTTTTGTTAGTTTCTTTCAATGCGTTGTTCGCAGGCGGCAAACTTAGCTAAGGACAGTTTTAGCTTAATTTTTTTTTTTTCTGTTATAAACTTTGCTTGTACAATTAGCGACACCATAAAACTTTTGGTTACAGGTGCAAATGTTCTAGGTGACGTTTAGCTACCATTTAGTAGCTTTATTTCTCTGCAGTAAACGCTTTTATGTCAAAATAATCCCTTGAAATGTTACCAAAACGTCGCCACCTGGCTGGAAGAAAATACCTCACCATGCAACAAATCTTACTTGTGAAAGTCTTAAATTTAGCTTAACTTCTTAAATTAGATGATAATCGAAAAGTTCATTTGTTTCAGCGATACACTTTTAAAAAAAGAAACTCATAGATTCATTACACACAGTTTTAGATGTTAATGTTTAATTTTGTTGATTGTAGCTTACAATGATATATATATATATATATATATACACACAGTGCTGGGGAATTTGCCCGTTCAAAATATGGGCAAATTATATAACATTATAAAAAAAAATTATATATGTGTATGAGTAGAGTTTTGGTGCCTTATCCGAATATGTTTCTTTTACATGACAAACATTGATAGATGGGTGGCCCTACACATGGTTCATATGCCTTGTAAAAGTGACAGAGTAGTTATTTCTAAAGCAATGTTTGTATTTGTCATTTAGAAAAAGATCTTTGTAAACCTGATGTAATTTCTAGAAAGCTGTGACCTGCATGTTGTACCTACATGTTGCCATTTCGTCCCTTCCTGCTTGTATTTCATATCGATGACTTGTGTACTTGGCCACTGCATATCAGTTCATATTTCTTGGTAGATTAATAATTTCATTAGTTATAGAGGTAAAGAGTCTTAAAAATGCTCTGTCATGTTTATTTTACTGTAGAAGATTATTTTTTTTTTGCATCTTTGTATTACAACCCATTTTCACGTTTTTGGTTCTAATCCTTCATTGGGCCAGTTGACTCCAAATAGGACACACTATGAACGCAGCTAAAATCAATCTAAAGTATCTCTTTATTGGAGTCACCACATTTCCTTACAGCGGAGTAGAATAAAGACAATGTCTTTCCTTGGTTGTCAAAGTGGGTATGAAAAGACACGTGGTCAGTATAAAAACATCCACTGGTAGATGGCTTTTAAAAATGTGGTTATGATCTGATCAAAACTACAAAGGTACCACTCTTTGTATGGGAAACATTGCCCAGCACTCTTTCCAGAAATGTCTTCATCCATGAAAAATTGATAGAAATTATGTCCAGGAATGTGTGGCAATGGAACCCAGTCAGTTAAATGCTTTTACACATAATAATGTCTAAAGCATGTGCTTAAAGCTTGCTGTTACTTGTGATGTGCTTTGGGTTGCAGCGTTTGGTCAGACATTTTCCAATAATTGTGTACTGGTTCTATTTAAAAATGGTGTAAATTAAAACAACTCACCCAATGTGGTTGTACAAGTTTAAAAAAATATATTGTCCAGCAATGAAAAAAAAAACAAAATAAAATGGCAGGTGCCCCAAATCATCAGGCCCCTGGGCTACTACATCTGTAAACCCTTTAAGGTAGCCTAGCCCAACATGGAGGTATAAGCCTGTGGCAGTGGTGAGGTGTTGAGGGAAGCCCAGGTTACTTTGTGTCCTTTAGCTCATCTGGGGTCTCTGATCATCATCTTGACAATTATCAACAGAAAAACTATGGGTATTTGGTTAAGTTTGCTGGCCAATCAACCATGGTAACCCCATGTTCAATAAGTAGATATTGGTATGTTTGGTAGTGTTTGCAGGTGACAGGTCCAGCTGGAAAGTGAAATGAGCATCTCCATAAATCTCATCTTAGTGGAAAGCATAAAGTGCTGTAAAATTTCCTGGTGGACAGCTTTGCTGCGTTTGGACTTTGGGGAAAAAAAACAGTTGACCAAAACCAGCAGCACATTTTTTTTTAACCAGACCTTTTCCTTCCACTTAACTTTCCATTGATATGATTTGATACAGCACTTCTTAACAACCAACTTTAGCACTGAGTATTTTACCCTCCTTGTGGAGTGATTCAATCACTGTCTGATGGACAAGTAGGTCATAACATTTTTATATTACAATCCTTAAAATTCTTTAATCACACAATTTAAAAATATTCCAATAGTCTGAGTTTAAATTAACAGAAATAAACACTTGAAATATATTATGCTGTGTGCAGTGTCAATTTTGAGGTCCATCTGTGTATATATGTTGGGAATTAAATATTGATATTTTTGAGGTTTTTGTTTCAGTTGGTCTCAATTTAATATATATATATATTTTTGTCCTTATAAAATGCAATGCAAAAACACCTTGAGGATGAAGTGTGGTACTTGATATGCAGTCAAGCAAAACAAAATCTACCAGTTTTGGTCATTCCTATAGGATAAAATTTGAATTTTCTTTGTTTAAAAAAAAATTGTGTAGTAGCACTCAAAACACAAAATGTATAAAGAATAGGTGTGAAAATGTCACTATGTTTAGTGTGAGGTTTCTAAATACTGAGGTTGCAGTAAAAGACTTGGTAGTATCTGCCTAAAAGAAACTAGCAATCAGGGTTGTCAAAATAATCAATATTTCGATTATAATCAATAGTAAAAAAATCAACACAAGCTGACCCCTAAACATTTGCCCAAATTGTCTTACTTCTAGCAGCAGCCTGCAATAACAGAGGCACTCAGCCCCTCCCCTCGCTGAGGCCTCGCCGGACCAAAACAATGAGCTGCTGGATGTGTTAAACTCTAACATGGCGGGTACATCCACGAAAAGAAAAAATCATATTCAAGCCTCTTTAGTCGACAAGGCCAACAAAAAAAGGATTGTCCAGAGTTACTGTCCCATGAGGCAGACAGGAAACGATGTCACACGCTAGCTGCGCTATTGCTACAAGCTAACGCTATGATGCTGATGATTGATAGCAAATTGAAAAGGTCAGCAAAGCCCCTGTATCTGATGCAGTGAAGTAGTAACCTCCTGGGCTCATATTCACAAAGATCCTCAGCATCTTCTCAGAGAGCTGCCATCATAGCCTAAAATGCTCTGCCTAAGAGACCTAGCTTAAGAGTGATTCAATTTGCTGCCGAGAGCGACTCTGAGCTAGGAGACGACTGAAATTCCCATCTTAGTGAGGAGATGTGGTTGACCCCGTTGCTAGGTGTGACGGTGTCCTCTAAGAGCTGTGATTGGTTACAAAAAACATGCACTCCTTGTAATTAATGGAGAGAAATGATTATAACCGATTATATAATTTAGACAGGATTCAGAAATGTGTAAATCATGACGATAAAACTTAACAAGATTAAATTGTCACACAGTATCAACTTGTTTGAGCGTAGCTCATTTACATGCTCGTCATTATCTTGAGTTGCTTATGTTTATTCGCCAAGCTGGTTGTTTTCATACTGCATCTGTTTCATAGTATTTTAATAATATTCAGCATTTTACTGCGATTGCTTTCTTGTATAAAGAGGTTTAGTTTGATAAAATGACCAAAACAAAACTGAGGAAAAAAAGGCAGAGAAAACCGATTTGAAAAGGGGAGCAGAGCCTGCTGGTGGAGGAGAAGAGGAGTGTTGAAAGGTAGATTTAGTTCTGGGATCATGGGACGAACAAACAGGGATTCCTAAGCAGATCAATGCATCATTCCCAGCGCTTGTACCTGCTGCATTAAAAAGCTAGAGAGGAAATGAGGGAGCTTCTCCACGGATGGGAGCAGATGACTGTTTAGGCTTAGGTTACTGACATCATGTACAATACAGCAAAAACTTATTCACCTCATTTACATCTTCTTTCTATGTATATAGTGCTTAGATTATTGTACTGTTGAGTTTTTCCCAATTTTTTCCAAATTAATTTTTTCAGAGCATTTTGGTCTGTAAATATTTAAATATGTACTATATTGTAGTTTTGTTTACTTTTTATTCATGGTTATTTATTATTGTCTCTATTTATTTATCCTTCCTAATATTACCTTACTAGAGGTGCACCTTTAATCTGTCCTGCTGCTGAAACAATGTAATTTCTCCCTAGGGGGATGATAAAGGTAATCTTATCTCTGATTGTTATAGAAGTTTATTTGCTCATTTTTTCGACTGTTTAGGGGTGGATCCCTGCGTGCTCGAGCTGGTAGCGTTTTGATTAATTTGCTTTTCATTGCACGGAGAATATCTCTCCTTTCACTCTGCCTTTCTGGCAATCTTTTTTCTTAAAACACTCTTAGGCTCACTAAAAGTCTCCCTCACTACTCTTAACATTTCCTCACGTTGGGAGCTCTCTTAAGGCTTAAGATGCTTTGTGAATCACATTTTGGTTACCTTGGGAAAATTGTAAGAAAAATCTTAGACTTTGAGAAAGTCTAAGATTTTTCCAGAATGATGTCACTAGGAGCTACTTTTAGTTTTAGGATTCTTTGTGAATACGGGTCCAGGATGACATAACCTAACGCCATCTGCCTCATGGACACAGACAGCCCAATGATGGTGTTCTGTCGGTCTCGGCTCCGCTGGCAAGATGCAGAATTCACTGCGTTCTACTTCAGTACGAATTAATGCAGGAAAAATTTTTTAATGACTGAAGGCTCAGTCAGCTACTAAATGGTAAAACAAACCAGCGCGCCCCACTCCATTACTCTGCCGTTTAGTCGTAAAGGCATTAGAGGCTAATGTGGCTAATGATAACACAGGTTATGTTGGAACCAGACTGAAGCTGGAAATTAGGACAGAAAAAAGTGTGAACCTGTAGCAACCTAGCCTGCTGCTGAAGTTGATCATTAAAGAAAATATTCAGAAATTGTACAGGGATGTTGCTGAATACATTTGCATTGAGCAGATCCTTGTTTACACTGTAAAAATGTTTTGTATGTGCCAAATCCATGTCTGTTTTGAAACACAATTTATTGAAGTATGGAATAATCCTTTATTTGCTTCAGTAATAAAATGTATTTGTATAAACATCAAGTTGACAGGCCGATGGAAGCACACAGTGGCACACTAAACATAGGCAAATAGAATACAATAAAATAACTGAATCGAACATCCATCCATAAAGGATATTAACACTTATACTTTATCTTATCTACAGTTTTGCCAAACAAAAAGGGAGACTTAAAATTTTGATTTTTCTAAACAAAGGCTGAATTGTCCACTGGTTGCTGATTTTGCCCTAAGTAAGGAAGTTAAACTATTGTCATATTGTTCTCAATCCTCTTTTGCCCTTGACTAAGAAGAATCCTGTGCCTTCAAACAATGTTGCTGTGGTATTGGAGAGTATTTTTCTTACTATAGGTATCAAGTTTGAAATTTTTGTGTTGTGACGACACTACTAGCAATGCAATCCAAAGTCTATAACCCCCTTTTGTTTTTTTTTTAATCCAGCTGTTACGCAACATGAACAGCAGTGGACCAACGTATCCTCTGGCCTCTTTGTATGTTGGGGACCTACACCCTGATGTTACAGAGGCCATGCTTTATCAGAAGTTTTCTCCTGCTGGACCCATCATGTCGATCCGCGTGTGCCGGGACATCATTACCCGCAGATCCCTAGGATATGCCTACATAAACTTCCAGCAGCCAGCTGACGGTAGAGCCACTTTACAGCATCTACTTACACTTGCTGCAAAGCAGTAGCATAATCAAATAAATCAGGGCAGCACTGCTGTCTTTTGGAGAGATACAAATGGCATGCTGATACATAAAGAAAGCAAATAGATTCACTTCCAGATTTAATAAATGGAAATGGGAGTTCCAGACCATGAAATAAAATTTGATGCAGTTTTTTTTATATACAGTTCAGTATAAATTAATCATAGTCCTGATTTGAATCTGACAGAGAATCTGTGGGGGGAAACGAATGAGGGTTATGGAAAGGAGGCTTCCCAACCTCAAAAAGTTGGTAAAAAGTGATCTAAGGGAACTCAGTTGGTTGCATTTAGTGATTCATTTTGCTCAAGATGAGGGGTTTCAACAAGCATGCAGAGACAGGAAAAACTCCCTTTTTTAATAGGAAGAAACCTCCAGCAGATCCAGGCTTAGGTTTAGTGGCCAAATTTATTATAGAGCTACAGAGATTGGAATAAAGACAGCTGGATGTTTTAAAATCCCATGCATGCATACAAACTTAAAAAGATGATGTATTCATCAGAAGTTATCCAGAAACAAATCTTATTTTTAGACTCTAAAAATTTTTATGTTAAGCTCACAGTAGATGCAAAATCTTTGCTGAATGCTGTAGTACAATTGAATGCAAAGTTGTGGTCCTTTTTGTTTTTGATGAGTTTTCCTTCCTTATTCTGTCTTTTTATTTCTATTTATGTTTAGCTGAGTGTGCCCTAGATACAATGAACTATGATGTCATCAAGGGTCGACCCATTAGAATAATGTGGTCTCAGCGTGACCCAGGTCTCAGGAAATCTGGTGTGGGTAATATCTTTATCAAGAACATGGATGAGTCCATTGACAACAAGGCGCTGTATGATACCTTCTCAGCGTTTGGCAATATTTTATCCTGCAAGGTAAGTTGATTTTTTACAAGATTGTAGCAGAGATTGTTTTTTTTGTTTTTTTTTGAATGACTCAACATGTCTGGATTTTCGTAGGTTGTCTGTGATGAGAAAGGATCGAAAGGCTATGGCTTTGTTCACTTTGAGACTCAGGAGGCTGCAAATCGGGCCATTGAAACAATGAATGGGATGCTTTTGAATGACAGGAAAGTGTGAGTAAAGTTTGATTGAAACTGCTTTTGCAAATAAGTCCATCTGAGGGCTCCAGAAACACCTTTTTTCAATGGTTGCACTGGTTCCACCTAACTTTTCAATTTGTTGCTCCATGACAATTCCTGGGTGCACCCAGATTTCTCACAGCTGCTGTCCACCCTATACCTGGCGTTGCTGCTATAAGATTGATTATTGTAGCCGTTTCCTGTAAAATTAGTGGCAGCTGCACTAAAGTAGTTTGGTTTTGTACCTAATCATATTTACTGAGCTGTACTTTTAAGATTTTTCAGTTTAGCTAAGCTTATTCTTGTTTTGTTTTTGTCTGTTGCGATAATCGCAAACCTGTGGACATGTCCCCCAGAGGCTTGGACATGTCTGTTTTCTTATTGCTGCCCCTTAAATCAGACAAAATTTGACCTGCAACTTCAGCTGGGCCCTATGCACTCAAATGTAACCTGAATTATTTCTGTGATCAATGGATTATTTTACATGGGCTTCTGAACAGGATTGACAGCACTGCTGAGAGCAGATTGTGTATGATTTTGAGTTTAGAAAAATACAAGGAATCTAGTTGCGTCCTTTTCTGATTGGTAATACCTTTCTAGTGCGTGACCTCCCAGACTTTACATCCCTGACTGCATTGTTAACCTACTACAGAAAATTACCAGTTTTAGTCAAATACACAACTAATGTGCTCTCAGTGATTTAAAAGGATCGAAAACATCAGATCAATACAGCATTCAATTATATTTTCAACATGTAGCTGTGGAGTCGAAAAAGCAGATTAGGGCTGTTGTAAATGATTATTTTAGTAATCAAGTATTCTGACAAATAATCGAGTAATCGAATAAAAATTATGTTTTGCTGTAGCAATATAAGGTAGTAGAAATATATGAAAGCAAAAAAAATGAAAACCATAAAGTGACGCAGCTTGTTACGGCTGCTCTCATTGGATACTTGTCGAAACTTGACTTGGAGAGTGGCTGGGGATGGATGGCTGCGATACCTCTGCTAACAGTGAAAGCTTGTAAGTAGAGATGGTAATATTTAAAGGAAGCTTTGATTGGTGTCGTTGTTCTTCCATGAATGTGAGCATGACAAAACTGGTTAAAGACATGCAAAATGTTAGGCGCACTAGTGCAATCAAGAAGAAAAAAGTGGTTGCACTCCAAAGATTTTTAGTCACTACAGTGACTACATTGGTCGCACTCTGGAGCCCTTCGTTTTACACCTGAGGCTAGGCAAAGAAGAGAGTAGAATTCATTTGTGCTGCTTTTTTAAGCCAGGATTTTGTTGCAGATGACATCTCCATGTGTTTTTTTTGTTGTTGTTTTTACTCAGTCGAAAGACAGGTAATAAGGAATCTGGCATTGCCAACCTAAAGGACCGTTTCCTGTGGGAAAAATGTCAGTTCTTCCAGCTTAGGTCAGCAAATAGGTAGGATCTTTGTCTAGGTTTGTTGTCCATGTTTTTATTTTAATTTTAGAGCCATGCAGGTAAAATGGCCACAAAGAGCAGAACCAGTTGAACAATTTCTAGTTTGAAACCTTAATTCTGAAAGTTGGATCAGTATTGGGTTGCAAAGGTATAATTGCCCTTTGTCATGTTACAACCAAAATCTTCATTGTAATTTGTTGGGATTTTGTGTGAAAGACTAATACAAAGTAGTGGATAACTGTGAAGTGAAAAGAAAATGTTACATGGCTTTCAAAATATTTTCCAAATAAAAATCCTACCCCTAAATGCAGTGTACAACCACCTTGGGCTGTAAAAACCACTTATAATGGGTCAGACAATACCGAGACTGTAGAGTTTGTCTTGTCAAGGTGAAGCAAGGTGTTACAGATTGAGGATTCAAAGCTTCATTTGTTTAGTCAATCACCATGGGTTGACTTGCCACAGATTTCCAACCGGAAAACCGAAATTGGGAATATCCCACACAGATGTCAATTTTCAAAAAGCAAGCCTGCATGGTGGAACAACAGGAGCTGTCGCGTTGCACTGACGTCAGCACTGCGGGTAAAATCTGTCGCAAGTCTTGTTGCAATGTTCTTTAAAAGAAAAATAATGTTGGATGAACTCAGTGTAGCAGTCCTGTTTTTGGCCAAATACTTCAAATATAAATGAAATCTCACCCTATTATTGTGTGAAATAATTTCTGGGTCTTTTTTATGCTTTTAAATCCTGTGTCTGGCTGGTCTCACAAACAATGCATCATAACTATAACAGTCCTTCAACCCGCGAAGCCTGCTTGTCCCTATAGCAGTCAGCTGATATGGGACTGTGACTACCTAGCTTGACAAGTCAGGGGTGTAACATAGTTGCAGAGTTGATCTCTACTCCCCTCTCCACATAGATTCAGTCACAAGACACATGTTTTGTGAAAGAGGTTAATGTACACTGCTCAAAAAAATAAAGAGAAAACTCAAATAACACATCCTAGATCAGAATGAATGAAATATTCTCATTGAATACTTTGTTCTGTACAAAGTTGAATGTGCTGACAACAAAATCACACAAAAGTCATCAATGGAAATCAAATTTATTAACCAATAGAGGCCTGGATTTGGAGTCACACACAAAATTAAAGTGGAAAAAAAAAAACTACAGGCTGATCCAACTTTGATGTAATGTCCTTAAAACAAGTTGAAATGAGGCTCAGTATTGTGTGTGGCCTCCACGTGCCTGTATGACCTCCCTACAACGCCTGGACATGCTCCTGATGAGACGGCGGATGGTCTCCTGAGAGATCTCCTCCCAGACCTGGACTAAAGCATCCGCCAACTCCTGGACAGTCTGTGGTGCAACGTGACGTTGGTGGATGGAGCGAGACATGATGTCCCAGATGTGCTCAATCAGATTCAGGTCTGGGGAACGGGCGGGCCAGTCCATAGCTTCAATGTCTTCATCTTGCAGGAACTGCTGACAAACCCCAGCCACATGAGGTCTAGCATTGTCCTGCATTAGGAGGAACCCAGGGCCAAACGCACCAGCATATGGTCTCACAAGGGGTCTGAGGATCTCATCTCGGTACCTAATGGCAGTCAGGCTACCTCTGGCGAGCACATGGAGGGCTATGCGGCCCTCCAAAGAAATGCCACCCCACACCATTACTGACCCACTGCCAAACTGGTCATGCTGAAGGATGTTGCAGACAGCAGATCACTCTCCACGGTGTCTCCAGACTCTGTCACGTCTGTCACATGTGCTCAGTGTGAACCTGCTTTCATCTGTGAAGAGCACAGGGCACCAGTAGCGAGTTTGCCAAACCTGGTGTTCTCTGGCAAATGCCAAGCGTCCTGCACGCTGTTGGGCTGTGAGCACAACCCCCATTTGTGGACGTCGGGCCCTCATACCATCCTCATGGAGTCGGTTTCTAACCGTTTGTGCAGACACATGCACATTTGAGGCCTGCTGGAGGTCATCTTTCAGGGCTCTGGCAGTGCTCCTTCTGTTCCTCCTTGCACAAAGGTGGAGGTAGCGGTCCTGCTGCTGGTTTGTTGCCCTCCTACCTCCTCCTCCACGTCTCCCGGTGTACTGGCCTGTCTCCTGGTAGCACCTCCAGGCTCTGGACACTACGCTGACAGACACAGCAAACCTTCTTGCCACAGCTCACATTGATGTGCCATCCTGGATGAGCTGCACTACCTGAGCCACTTGTGTGGGTTGTAGAGTTTGTCTCATGCTACCACGAGTGTGAAACCACCACCAACATTCAAAAGTGACCAAAACATCAGCCAGAAAGCATAGGTACTGAGAAGTGGTCTGTGGTCCCCACCTGCAGAACCACTCCTTTATTGAGTGTCTTGCTAATCTCCAAAGATTTCCCCCTGTTGTCTATTCCATTTGTACAACAGCTGTGAAATTGATTGTCAATCAGTGTTGCTTCCTAAGTGGACAGTTTGATTTCACAGAAGTTTGATTTACTTGGAGTTATATTGGGTTGTTTAAGTGTTCCCTTTATATTTTTTTGAGCAGTGTATTTTTAAGTTTTGTTATGCCGGAAGATGAACATCTGCCTCAGTCTCAAGTATTTTTCCAGCTTCTAACTCTGGGTTCTCCAGCTCCAGTCCTGGAGATAATCAGGCCTGAAACTTTCAGATGCATCCCTGGTCCAACACACCTGAATCAAATAAATCGCTTATTGCTTGGCCTCTGCTGACCTTGATATGTTGAGGACCAAATTCTGTCATGTGACTCTTGTGTTGGAGTAGGGGTGCATTTAAAATTCACAGTTTTGCAACCTCTGACATTTTTCTTCCACATAATTAACTCCACCCATCTTCTCATCAATTCCAGCCATTTTTTCTGTCCCTCTTGAAGTAAAGGTTCCCTGCATCATGATGATGCCACCACTGTGTTTCAGTGTGTTTAGGGTGACCCATGACCAGTGTCTTCTGAAGACAGTTGATTGCTGTAGATTTTATTTCGGGGTATCAGACTGAATGCAAATAAAGCCAAATTTTTCAGAATTTTATTTATAAACAAAATTTTAAAACCATTTATTTTCCTTCCACTTCACAATTATGCATTTGTGTTGGTTTGTCACTTAAAAATAAAGTAAACTGAAGTTTTAGGTTTTAAAATGAAAACAAACGAGGCGTATTAATACTTTAGCAGACTGTATATTTACACAAATCAGGATTCCGGTGCAGTCTGGAAGCTTTTAGCATTTTAGCCTTTTTCAGTGTGGTGTGGGGACGAAAAATAAAAATTATAATGTAAAAATGTTTGCTTCCAGACTGTTTTCATCATTTCATTATTTAAATAAACAAAAACAAAAGTGAATTTGAGATAAACCGAGGGCCTTGGGTTCTAAAGCTGGGGTTGGTTTAGATAAAAAAAAATGTTTTTACTTTTTTTCAGTTTTTATAAATAAGTCATAACAGGTCACAAAAATCTGTATTTAATGTAAAAAATCCAATTAACATTTGAAAATGTTAAGTAATATATACACTACTCACAAAAACTTAAAGTTCGGCTTTTGGGTGAAATTTCAGGATGAACCTAAAATGCACTATAACCTTTACAGATGAACTTAATGTGACCTTCTCTAAAACTTAAAAACTGTTTCAGTACTTTTTACACAACTCGCTGTTCTATAACAAGTAGCTTAACAAAATTCACAACCAGTGTTTCAACCATGAATCGACCAATACATTTCCTGGTTCTGTCAGAATTGGTTTTTAAGCAGGCCTCATCATGCTGTTTACATTTTGATGACACGAGACCAAGACCCACACTGGTTGTTTCATTGGGAACAGTGCTCTGTGGAACCGGGTGATGAATGTCACTCAACTCCAGGCACATTTAAGGGAGGTGAGAGGCACCCGTGTCAGCTCAGACCATTAAAAATCGTTTACATTAGCCACACAACCACTGACCACACAACCAGACACAGGCATCACCATCTTGCATGGGCCAGGGTGCATTTACGCTGGATGAGGGACCAGTGGGCCTCGTTGCTGTTCTCTGATGATGGGTGATTCACGTTGAGCAGGAATGATGGCCACCAACGATGTTGGAGATGTCGAGAGAACAATGCATCACCAGATGAGCCTTTGGTGGTGGTGGTGCTACACTGTATGCAGGTGTGTCTAGTCAATGCAGAACTGCTCTACGCTTTCTGAATGGAACAGTGATGAACCTATACTACCTGAATAACATCTTTTAATCCAGTCATGGTGCCTCTGTATGAACAACGCTGGCCTACTTTCATCTTAAAGGATGACAATGCTCCTGACCTGAATCCCACAGAAAACCAATGGGACCACCTGAGTTGCACTCTGGAGGCTTGTTACCCGTACCCTAGAACCTCAGTGTCCTGAGGGCCACCCTTCAAGAAGACTAGGATGCCGTGCCTTAGCAGACAATAAGGGGGTTTGTGAACAGGAGGAGACGTCGCCAAGCTGTAATTGATTCTCAAGGGCACATGGCACGATATTAAGACAATATGACATGTTATTGAGACATTGGCATTTTTTGTTGTGTTATACCACCACTGTTAGTGACTTTTGTTTCAATAAACAGTTTGAGGAAATCACCATTGCACGCTTCTACCTAAATGTCCAACTTTTATGATATAATCACTGTAGCCTGAACTTTTTACGTTCCCCATAAATTTCACCCAAAAACAAAATATCCCTAACTTTTTGTGAGTAATGTATTTTAAATTTAATCTGATCCAAGTTGGTCTAGATACCAAAAGACTGTAAAATGTCACTGCTAAATCATAAATCAACTTTAGTAATATATTTAATGATTTGTAGAATTTAGTAATAAAACCCAACTAGAAGAATGTAATTTACTCAAATATCTAGAATAATATGATGACTCATGGAAAAATCTATAAATTTCAGGTTGGATTATGTAACTTTTAAAATAAAAATTGTAGGATCCTTTTGAATTACCCTTTTCTTTACAATATTTTGCATAAAAGAATATCGTTACATCTGCCATCTTTTGCTTTTTTAATTTGTCTGGTTTCTTGGGTTCCTTGGTTATGTCTCCAGGTTTGTTGGCCACTTCAAGTCTCGCAAGGAAAGGCAGGTAGAGTTTGGCTCCAAAGCTTTGAAGTTTACCAATGTCTACATCAAAAACTTTGGAGAGGACTTCACTGATGAGAAACTCAAGGAAGTATTTGCTGCCTTTGGTAAGAAACCTTTCTTCTTCTTGATGACTGGACGTGCCAGAGCTGTTTAGTTTGTGGTACACCACTGACCTGTTGGCCCTCAGGCAGGACCCTCAGTGTGCGTGTGATGACTGATGAGAAGGGCCGCTCCCGAGGATTTGGGTTTGTCAACTATGCGCACCACGAGGATGCTCAGAAGGTAGCAAATACCACTTGACTTGGTTTTATCGGACTGAAAACAGACCAGTAAAAGTAATTTTAATCGTCTTTTAAACATTGTACTGTGGCTATTGCTGCTATTGTCTCTTTATTAATTTTGATGTCCTAATGAATTGAACTTTCATATAACCTCACCGTACATGTCAGGGTAGTATTTTCTGAACCCGGACCAAAAAGATAACCATGGTAGAAATCTACCTCCAAAACCAGCCCTGGTAGGGAGTCAGCATTATTTGGATGGACACTGAACTATATGTGAAATTAATAAACCTCTAGATAATTTTTTTTCTGGCTTTTATTAATACTTATGTTTTGCGGCACTAGTGGCCATTATTTTTTTTTTTTTCTGAAAGTAGGCAGACAGTACATGGGGTACGGGGGGGCAGACATGCAGCAAATGTCACTGGGACAACGTCAACAAGAGTAATTGGAAGTTTTTTAGGAAATGTGAAATTTAAACCCAGTCACTCATGTGAAATAGCAGTGTTTGAGTCTTTGAATAAATCCAGCTAACCATTGTGGAAATAATTAAATGAAATGTAGATTTTCACTTTCAGCTCTCTGCGGTGACTGATAGAGTAACGATTATGCCAGTCGTACAATTTGTTGCTGCAGCAGAAACATAAATGTTTTTAAAGGATGTGAGTGCAAGACTAAATAGGCAGCAGATGTTATGCGGGTCAATGCACTGAGACGGAGAGGTAGAGGAGAGGAGGCAAAGGAGACTTTGGAGGCGGTCATGGCTGGGCTAAACGGGACAATAATCACATGTGCATATGCATAATTTCCCCACAAAAGTTCTGACACTGCTTGATGTTTGTTGTAGACTGTCTGTGGTGGAGGGAGAGCTAATCTGGTGATCAGTGTTTTCAAGTCTCTGAAAAACCACAGACCCCTGATTCAAGCTGACACCCGAAGATGTAGTTTTTATTCTTTCACGACAGGTTTTAGTCAAACACAGCTGATGGAGTGAACCCAGCTTTATACGCTAGTAACATCTTGAAACCCTGATTGCTATTAAAATTCATTGAGAAATCTAGAAAGTAAATGAAAAATGTATAGTAAGCTTTTCTGCCCAGTCTTTCCCCGTCTGCAGTTGTCCTGACAGAGAATCCCTGTGTGTATGATTAGAGCAAGTTTCGACTAGACAACAAGATTTAAACTAAAATAAATCTACAGATTATCAGTAATAAGCTGAAAAAAATAAAAATAAAATCAAAATCAGTCTAGATCATGTGTGCTTTGTAATTGATGGAAATGTAGAGAGATGCTGAAAGTACGGTTGCAAAACATTAGGAAAACACAACAATATTGGTACGTCTAGCGGTAACGATATGACTGTGTGCCAATGTCTTTCTGCTTTGGGTTCATAGCAAACATAGACCCCAGATAATGAGTAGTCTTTCCAGCCAGGAAATTCATTTGAGTACACATACCGCCCCTTTTTAAAGGTGATGTGTTACTGCTCCTCATGCTTGTTTCCCAGGCTGTGGATGAAATGAATGGAAAGGAGATTAATGGGAAGATCATCTATGTGGGACGAGCTCAGAAGCGTCTGGAGCGTCAGGGGGAGCTGAAGCGCAAGTTTGATCAGATCAAACAGGACCGCATGCAGCGCTATCAGGTGCAGCTGTGTTTGACTCCCAATGACACAAACTGTAGATTAAATCACATTTCATTTTAAAGTGTGCCTAACTGTGAAAGAAAGAAAAGTAATTTGGGATTCTTTTTGATGATTTAGGGGGTGAATCTTTATGTGAAGAACTTGGATGATAGCATAAATGATGAAAGGCTCCGGAAGGAATTTTCTCCTTATGGCACGATCACAAGTGCTAAGGTAATACTTGTTCAAAATCCACCCAAATACTGCTATTAAAACCATATATATTAAACGTTTAGTACTTTGTCCATTCATCTTTTCTGAACCTAGGCTCTTTTGTTGACTACAGGTGATGACTGAAGGTGGCCAAAGCAAGGGCTTCGGCTTCGTCTGCTTCTCGTCTCCAGAGGAAGCAACGAAAGCAGTGACTGAAATGAACGGGAGAATTGTTGCGACTAAGCCGCTGTATGTTGCTCTTGCGCAGAGGAGGGAGGAGCGTAAAGCCATTCTGACTAATAAGTACATGCAGAGACTCGCTACCCTGAGAACCATGACCAGTCCCATCATTGACTCGTTCCACCAGTCTGGATACTACATGACTGTACCACCGGTATGAATATTTGAACTGCAACACTAGATTACGATGAATTTATTTTGCAAAAAACAAAAATGCAAACAATTTCTTTGGTGTAGCTACCAGAGGTTGGGTTTAAAAAATGTGGCATAATAACAGGAAATTTAAATCAAACATCAACTTTTTATATATGCCTCCACTGCTAAACTTGGCATCTTTTCTGCCCTGGAAAATCTGTCCATCTAAACTAATTTTGCTGGTTAATCCTGGTTATAGTCTCAGGGTGACTCGAAATAATCCCATGGTCAATGTGCAGTCTAAACAAAACCTTATCTTGCAGCCTCCTGCTCGCTCTTTCTACAACCACAGTGCTGTCAGCAACCTGAGACCAGTCCCTCGCTGGACAGGACAGCCGCCCAGACCCCAAGGTGAGTGTCTTCATTCCTCTGTTTGATGGAAACACATGTGGTTTTTATCTAAAAGGTAAATAATAAATGTGTTCATGCTTCCAGGACCTTACTCGACCCAGTATGTTGGGAGTCCTCTTCCTCGTCGTGGTTCGCCAACCATTACCACAGTTCGGCAAGCTTCCACCCAGGCTCCACGTCTCATAGCCTCCACACAAAAGACAAGTACCTAAACTAAAACAGGCTTTTTGTAAATGGTCCAATTTAAAAGTATGTCACTGTTGGATGTGTTTGAACTCTTCTTCAGACAACATAGGGACACAGACTGGAGGAGTGCCCAGAGGAAGTCAGTACAAGTATTCATCTGGAGTGAGGAACCCCCTGCATGTCGTTAATGTTCCTGCATCCATGACGAGACCACAGGTACAGCTGTTGCGCCTCAGTTATGTGACCTGTAACCTGTGCAAGTCAGCTGAGACACAAACCACATAATTTTTTATAAGTGTTGTAAGGAATATGATTATTGATTAATAATATTCATCAAGAATCATAATTTAAAATAATAAGTTGAAAAATATTAATTTCTTAACCAAAAATCATCACTTATGAATAGAAATCAGAGATATCCTCTGGTGATGTGATTATGGGCTCAAAGCTCTTTAATAATTACAAATTATTAACCAAAACCACAAACTGTCACTGTTTATTCAACCGCTTCACTGAAGGTGGGGGAACTTCGACCTTGTTTTGACAGATAAATCACTCTTGCACGAAATAAACACAAACGCTTCTCTTAATTATATATATGAAGATTTATTGAAGCCAAATAATCCTGATATACCAAAAACCTTCACCTAACTAACAAGCACTGTTCTACACAAAGGGAATAACAATGACTACCTAACAATAATAATAAAAGAAAAATATATATGCACATTTAATGTCTATGAAGATCAAACCAGCAGTTTATGGACAAAATGTGTAATTTGGGTTAAATGGAAAGAAATCCTCCTGTCGTGTTGATGTCTCGATCGCAGCGATCAGCTGATGAAACGGTGGGGCCACGCCCCTTTAGCCCCTATCAGCTGACCGCCCCAAATCTTGACAAAAGGGTCATAAACTCTTGAGGCGGGAACCCAGTGGAAAATTTCCAGCAATAAAACTGGAACAAAGAGTGGTCGGGCGAGGCCCAGACCGCAGCTGCTTTGAATGAAAAACTTTTAAAAGTCCAACTTCTAACTCCTGGCTGATTTGGGATCAGCCGGACAAACATTAACCACGGTTCCGCAGCAAATTAAAACACAGCTCAGCATAACATATTTCAATCAGTATTGCATGCAACAAGTTAATACCTGAGATTAACTACTGGAGATCCTATATCACCTTAACTAGGCCTCATCCTGCCCAGACCTCTAGATGCACCTATCCGGTTTACTATGAAAAGAACGAATGTACTTTGAAGTTGATTTCTTATCTCCACCGGATCAGGTCTGAAGAAAAGGGGGGGGGGGGTCCGTGATCGAATTAAAGAGGGAAAAAAAAAACTGTAATTTCTCATCTGTCCAGGAGGGGAAAAGATAAATCCTCTGATCTTCTCGTATCAGACAGATTTCCAGCTTTCAAGCTCTTCCGGGAATGGCCTTGTGGAGCAAAAGTTCGCCTGCGAGCTTGTTTCTCCAGGTATGCGCCCCCTATACGCTGTCCTGTTAGACAGGCGGGAAATGGCCCCGAAACTCTACATCTCAGCCGGTTTATACTCCCAGTGACGTCAGAGCTGCGACGTCTGTTGAGCTGCGTGTGTCAAAATGCGCGACTAAAATGGATGGACCCAACAGTGTACACATCGTCTTACAGTGTACAGCTGTTATTGTTTAAAGTGCCCCAAATGGAGTTCAGTTATTCTGGCTTTTACTTACGTTTTCTTAGTTTCATCTTATAGTAAAACCTGCTGTCTGCAAAGACCATCAGGGGGATCACATTGTCAAAAGGTATCAGTCAGGAGAAGCAGCCAAAGGAATATCTAATGCATTTTACCACCAGTAAGGAAAGAACTTGCAAAAATGAGCTTGGGGAGATCATAGGGGGTCCCATAGCTGAATAGCCGTTTTATATCAATATGTTACCAAAGTGAGTACACCCCTCACATTTTTGTAAATATTTAAATATATCTTGTCATGAGGCAACATTGAAGATATGGCACTTTGACATAATGTAAAGCAGTCAGTGTACAGCTTGTATAACACTGTAATTTTGCTGTCCCCTCAAAATAACTCCAAATTGTGGACAACTACCAATTTTCCCTCAGTGGTGTCATGTGACTCATTAGTGTTACAAGTTCTCAGGTGTTAATGGGGAGCAGGTGTGTTAAATTTAATGTTGTCGCTCTCTCACTCTCATACTGGCCAAGGGAAGTTCAACATGGCACCACATGTCAAAGACCTCTTTGAGGATCTGAAAAAAAAATAATCGTTGCTCTATAATGATGCTCTACGCCAGCCCTATTCAAATGCCGGTCCGCGGGCCACATCTGGCCCGAATGCAACTTTGTAGTTTCCCTGGAATTGCTCCCGAGTGTCTGGGACTCAAATCCCATCCTTTGAGCCAAACGTTGCCAATCTTGTCATTTTTCCCACTAGTGAACTAAAGAATATCAAATATAATTTTGTCAGTTGTGCTTTTTTGTACACAGGATCAAAATAATTTTCCATCCTTTCTTGAGTGCGGTGCATTTAAGAAAAATCAATGTAAAAAAAAATACAAGATGTAAAATAGATTCTTAAAACTTAAACTAGCAGGTGAAGTCTGTGAATGTTACTATTGAGTGTGGGCTAAATGCACTTTGATATACTCTGATGAGAAGATGGGATTTATTTAGCTTCAAAAGGAAAGCGAACATCGCTAATATTGTAAACTTTTTGATTATATGCACTTGAGATGCGACTGGCTCAGATGGATCAAATATGGACAAAAAACGATTTATTTTAAATCAAAATATATTGCAAGCAGCCCACATTATGTTTTTGTTTTAGAGCACTGTTAATATTTTAATGCTCTGTTTCTGTTTTAATGCACTTTCACTTTGAAAATCCCAGATAAAGGGTCTACAGTCTGTTTGCTTCAAGAACAGTTTGACTATTTTATTTTAATGCACTTTTTCATGTGATAAAAGTTAATAAACATTGAACATGTAAGTTATTACATCTTTTTTGTTTCTTTAAAATATTTACCTTTCCTTGCAGCAAATGTCCATCCCAGCTCATGGTCTTAGTTTTAAAATCTGGCTTGACTGAAAGCCCACAAACAGTTTGCTGAAGACAACCAGACTAAGGACATGGATTACTGGAACCATGTCCTGTGGTCTGATGAGACCAAGATAAACTTACTTTTGGTTCAGATGGTACTAAGCATGTGTGGTGGTAACCAGGTGAGGAATACAGAGACAAATGTCTTGCATACAGTCAAGTATGGTGGTGAGAATGTCAAGGTTAGGTGCAGTATGAGTGCTGTTGGCTGTGGGGAGCTACAGTTCATTGAGGGAACCATGAATGCCAACATAACGATCTCAAACACACCTCCAAGATGACCACTTCCTTGCTAAAGAAACGGACTGTAAAGGTGGTGGGCTGGCCAAGCATGTCTCCGGACCTAAACCCTACTGAGCATCTGTGGGGCATTTTCAAACGGTAGGTGGAGGAGCACAAGGTCTATAACATCCACCAGCTCCCTGATGCCGTCATGGAGGATCGGCAACCTGTGAAGCTCTAGTGAACTCCATGGCCAAGGGAATTAGGGCAGTGCTGAAAATAATGGTGGTGACAAAATATTGACCATTTGGGCAAAATTTGGACATTTTCAATCCGGGGTTCACTCATTTATATTGCCATCGGTTTAGATATTAACAGCTGTGTGTTATTTTAAGGGTGCAGCAATTTACAGTTATGCAAGCTGTAGACTGATATTTAACATTGTCTCATAGTGTCCCATGAAATAATCTTATAAAATATTTACCAAACTGTGAGGGGTGTACTCACTTGTGAGATCTGTAATGTTAGTTCACATGTAAGGTGTGTCTTGGTTTGCTATAAAAGCTGAACTCCTTGTAGTTAATAATATGCACTTTAAATAATGGCAGGTCTGTTCTGACTCTTATTTAACAAGAATCTGAACGTTAATAAGGTGTTCATAAAAATGAAATACTTTTATTGCTTTTTTTCCCCTAAAATGTGTCAGTTTGTTTTTCAATTGAGGTGTGCAGGTTGTAAGTCATTAAATGTGCAAAAAAGTTCCGAAATTAATTTTTCATCTCCTTTTTTTACATGACAAAAACCAGGATGTCAATTTTCATATCTACTATATGTGGGAAACTTATGAGCACTTTATTGGAGGGATTGCTACAGTAAAAATAAATTACTGTGAAATAAAATTGTGAGTTGATTGTTTTACGTTCTCAGGTTGTTCCTGCACCTGTAGTAGCACCAGTAGGTCATATTCCAGGCCCGGAGCTGCTCACCGCTTCTATGCTTGCTGCAGCTCCACTCATGGATCAGAAACAACTCCTTGGTATGCCATCTCTTAATTTAGCTGTTTCTTATATGCATCCGTCTGTCTATTTGTTTTCATATCTTCTCCCCTCTGCTGTGACGCACAGGGGAGCGACTCTATCCGCTAATTCACGCCCTTCACCCAAACCTGGCAGGGAAAATCACAGGGATGTTGCTGGAGATCGACAATTCAGAGCTGCTGCACATGCTGGAGACACCGGAGTCCCTAAATTCGAAGGCACATTTATTTTTCATTCAATCCTTACTGACTTTACACGTCCTTATTAGGACATTTATGGTGTTGACTGTGATGGGATCATGCAGTGCATTTTTCTTTATAAATCTTTTGCCAAGCAATGCTGCAATACACATCCAATACTGCTGGTCCCAAAATGATATAAATAGCAACAGCTAGTGTGGATATAAAAGGCCTAGATTAAGGGAAGAAATAGTGGGACAGAAATACAATGTTTCTATGCCGTTTTGTCTTTGTTGTTTTGGTAAATCTTATGTGTTATTGAAGAAAATCAGATGCACTGTTTTTCTGCTTTTTGTCCTTTACTGATGCTGTTTTTTTAATTAATCTTGGGGTATCCGTGAGTTAAGATGCTCTGCCTCTGTGTCCTTTTTCTTCCTTTCAGGTGGAGGAGGCAATCGCTGTCTTGCAGGCTCACCAGGCAAAAGAGTGTTCTCCAAAAAAGTGAAACAGTTTAAGGTCAGTTTAAAATTTTTAGAAGACTCGTTGCATATGCATTTAAAGTTGTCAATGTAAGGATTTTCCTTGGAACCATGGATGTGTGGGTCATAAAAATATAGGGCAGCGACCTATATTCCATTATTTGTTGGGCTGTTTAATTGAGCTTTTTCAATTTCAACCAGTGCTCCAGTCATAAAAAAAATTTAGTCTACAAAAAGTAGTAGAGGCTTCATCACTGGTGTTACTGATATTAATGTAGGTGGGTAATTTGATTTAAAGTTCTTAAAATGTACTGGCTTATTATGCTGCTCTATTTTAGATGTTTTATCAGACCTACTTTATATAGAGGTTTTTAATGCACGTAAATAAAATGAAGAAGCATTGTTGGATACAATATGTCTGAGTACACGTCAAACTATTTAGCTCCTGATTGTTGAAAGGATTATTTAGCAGCAATCAGACGAGTTTATTCATGCCATGTTTCTACCAGGTAGACGACCACAGAGACCTTACTTTGTATTTTTTTCCAGGTGTGAACATTGTTCTGGAGGAGAGGAAAAGTTCTAAGTGTAAATTTTGAAAAGGAAAAAAAAAAAGGAGCAAAAAATAAAAATCCTACTTGACATGGTTAGAAAGACGGTGAAACGTTTCTGAAGTTGAAGCTATTTTGTTGTTGCAGTGACTTTTGTTAGAAGATAAAGTTTCCAGAATATGCATTAAATCTGTGTTGTGTCATTTATTAAAACTGAAAGTGAATACATCTGTACTATTGCATTCAGTCCCACACATGGATTGCTATACCAGAATACAGTACTGGTTGAAGATATGTGGGAATGTTGATATAGTGACAGGTGACAAAATGTTCATTGCTTCATTTACTGCATCTTTGTGGATTGGAATATCATTGAAAAGTACATTTATTTTAGCAATCCAATTTGAACTGTCAAACTTGTATAGCTTCATTTCCCAGTGTTTGATTATAGCTTACAGCTAATGAAGCCACCAAATCCAGTCCTAGAAAATTACCGGGAGCAATAGTTTTTTTTAACACACCAATGTCTGCCTACTGATATTTCTATTTACTGTACTCTATTTGCACTTAATACTTGTACAGAGGTACTTTGGCATAAATTAAGGCATGCGTGTTGTGGAAGTGATCAGCCTGTGGTTCTGCTGAGATGTTAGAGAAGCCCGGGTGTCTGTAATAGTGGCCTTCAACTCATTGGTACTATTGGGTCTGTTGGGCCCGTCTCTCATGTTCTTGGCATTATTTCATACATTCACTGGGGAGTTAGCTGAAATGTCGAGCACTATCACGCGCTGTGATATGTGCTGCAACTAACCATTATTTTGCTAACTGATTAACCGATGAATAATTGAATAGCAAAAGGTGCTTGATATTTTTTTACAGAATTTGAACCAGGTGAAGCCAAATCTATTCCACTTGAGTTCTGGAAAAAGAGCATATTTCCAGACAAAGGTTTTTCACCTTAAATGTATTATGTTTTGGGCACGGCACTGGTGGTGTAGGGGTTAAGCGCGTGACCATTTTATAAAGGGTATAGTCCCCGATGCAGCCGTCCAGGGTTAGTCCTGGAACCAGCAACCTTTGCAGACTGTATCTCCCTCTCTGCCTCTTTCCTGTCTGCCCACTGTCGAAACATGAAAAATAGTGCTGAAAAATATCTTTAAATGTATTGTTTTGGCTTATTTACTGCTCAGAGCAGGTTGCCCTTTCAGCAAATAGCATCTTTTAGAGACTATATACTTTAGTTAAAAATTACTGGATTACTAAATTAGTTGACTAGTATTTCAAAAATTGATTGTTTCAGCCCTATATTAGTGCAGGTGATTGTCTTTTGGTAGTGTGAATAGGTGGAAAAATGAAATCAGCATCTCCTTTAAGCCCGTCACCAGAGGGAACCCTGACATGCTCACCTTGGTCTTAAAACGCAGTGGTCCAACACCAGCACGGGACATGGTTCCCCAAGTAATCACTGATACTAGAAACTTCAACTTGGACTCTCCACTCTTCCTCCAGCCTCTGTGACCTTGATTTCCACATGAAGTGTAAAGTTTCATCTGAAAAGAGGACTTTGGATAACTGCAACAGACCAGTCGTTTTCCTTTAGCCCAGGTAAGATGTGATGCTGTCTCTGGTTCAGAAGTGGGTTAGAACGAGTGCGACAGTTGTATAGCCCATGTCTTGAATGTGTCTGTTGTGCTCCTTACCCAAAGTCTTAAATGGACTTCACTTCAAAATCCCCATAAAGGTGAGTTTTTCCTATTGAGTTTGAAATGTTTTCTACCACACTTTTTCATTCCACTCAACTTTTCATTAATGTTTGAATACAGCACTCTGAACAGCCAGCTTCTTAAGCAAAGACCTGTGATTTACATCCTTGTGCAGGTTGTCAATGACCTTCAGACAGTAGTCAAGTCAACAGTCTTCCCTATGACTGAATAAAACATGCAGTGCTTTGGAGATGAACAATCTGCTTGAAGCTACATGAAACCAGATGCCTTAGTGAGAAATGAAAAGGATGGAGGCTCTCCCATGCCTACAGTATTGTCTCCCAGCTTTCACTTCTTCAGTGTATTAACATTCCCTTTGCAGGCCCTGCTTAGAGAATGGGTCTGATAGCTCAGTAAGGGGGAGATAAATTGTTGGATATTTCTGTTATGACTGGTAAATGTGTCAATTCTGTTTTTTTTATTTATTTATTGAGATGCAGCAACATATCGGATATCTGAAAGGGAAAACTAAGGAAACATGTTCTGTCAAAGCCTGCAGGAATTACACAGTAAATAAGTTGTAGAGACCAAAAAGGACTGCAACTCGTAGAAAAAAATGGAAATGTAACATTTCATGTAAATATGCATTGTCCAAAAAAGAAAACTGACAGTAAATTGTTTAATCAAACCAAGTCTTAAAATGACAAACATGGGCTCTGACACTGTTATTAAGACTTTAATCACAAATTGAACCTGGCACTGCAAACTCAAAACAAGAATGAACTGTGAGGTTTGCCAGATTTATTGGAAGCCTTCATACAAAAGAAATTATGGCTGTATAAAGTTACAAAGGATTACCGTTGACATCAACCTTTCAGCATTTTAGGTCTATTAACCGAACAGTTTTCTGTAACTTCAAGGTAATGTATCTAAAATGGCTGATTTTTACGAGCAGATAAGACGATATTTAAAAATGTACAGACCAATAGATCTCTGCAGATTACTTCTCAGTTGTAGTTTACAACTAGATCAAAAAAAACAACTTCAAAAAAAGAAAAAAAAACTTGATAAATGTGAGGGCACTTATTACACAGCCAACTAAATTTCAAATTTTTTTTTTCCTTCAATGAGATTCTCATGAAATGCAAACAATTTATGTACACCGACCCTCTGGAGCATGTCTCAGACTATCGACGTGAAGGCATTAGGAGCTGCTTCGCTGTTACTGAATCTGGGAAGAGGTTGTGGTAGGTTGGTAAAGGAACATAAGCAGCCGTTATCATTTTACCTGAAAAAAAATAAAATCATTCATTCATTCATTGCTGTCAAGTTTCTGTTCATTGTCAGCAGCTACTTAACATACCTGCAAACCAGCGTCCATGAAGCGCATTTACTGTTGCCATCGCTGCAGGTATTGAGGGACACTTCACATACACATTACCCTGTAAAATACAAAAATGACTAACTTACTCTTCACACTGATATGAACCTAGTTATGTATGATAAGCTAATAGACTTGAATATTGTTAAATGATAAACTACCTGAGGAGAGTTCCTATCGACGTAGATGTGAACGACTCCTCCGTGCTTGTTGCATTCATCAATCACATCATCTTGGATTTCAGAGGACCAGTTGGGATCATTTTCTCTGAGGGGGAAAAAAAATGAACATGGAGCAACAAGGTGCTGAACATCACTAAACAGAAAACCAGATCATTTTAAACAATGCAAAGACCTCAGCTGAGCTGGAAAAGATGGTCACTGTCATTTGCTCTCTGTCTTGTTCAAGTATTTCACCCCTTGCTACTGAAAATGTTTTATAAAGTGACTTCTTACAGTTGTGTTCAAAATAATAGTGTGTTTATAAACATCAGTAAAGCTCAAAATTCTTAGTTATTTCCATGCTTTGGGAGCACTGCACATTATATTCTAAATCAAATGACAAAAACGTATCAACCTTTTAAACACATTACAGAAAATGAAGAATGAACATTGGGATGTTCAATGAAATGGTGTCTGTATTTTTCTTTGCAAACTCAAGTATTTACTATATAAACCGATATCTTTAGGATTTATCATTCCTGTGAATCACTAAACTAATATTTAATTGTATAACCAATATTTCTGAACACATCTGTGTTCCAGCTTCTGGCTCCTGTGAGCAGATATTCCAGCCCCGAATGATCTGACAACGTTCCACATTTCCTCTGCCTTTCTTGATTTTGCCTCAGAAACAACATTGTATTTTATTAAATGCCAACTGATCCATGATGCTGGAACCACCTACTGTCTTCAGAGTGCACTGTGGCTTCAGCTCAGTGTTTGGGGGCTTTGGACCCACAAGTAACTTCATCAGTCCACAAAATGTTTCTCCATTTCTCTTTAGGCCAGTTGTGTTCTTTGGCAAATCGTTTCCTTCCATTTTTTTTAAAGTGGGACTTTGCGGGTGTTTCTTACCGATGGATTAGCTTCACACAGGGATCTTCTAATTGTCAAAGTACTCACTGTTAACTTCACTGCATATAATGAATGTTGATTCTGTTGGTTTTCTATGACTACTCCAACAAGGACAGTATTTGCCATGTGATGTGATTTCTACCAAGAACATTGATTGATCGAGTTGGACTATTTTTATCTCTACATACAAATAAAACAGAAGGGAGCAACAGAGGTTAACTATTTTTAAAGGAAACTTGACAAAACATGTGAAACAGTTAAAAACTCTTCTTACGCTTGTGGGTTAAACAGGTTGGACAGCTGAAGGCAGTGTGTGGCCAGCGGCTGTGACGGGAGGTTCAAGGCTTGGCTTGGTGCAGGACTAGGAACTGTGAAAAGAATACAGATCTGTCACTGATGACATTTGGGGGGTGTGGGGGGGTTGGGTTTCCTATCATCTTGACTCTCACCTGCTGGAGAAGGTATTCCCCCAAAAGGTATGGATCCAGTCATCTGAAGAGCCTGCTGAGCAGCAGGAGGGATTTTCAGGCCAGTTCCTGTGGAGGATGGGGAAATTTTGACATTGATATGTGAATTATTTCACGGCAATGAATGTAATTGTAATTATTTATAAAAAATAAGACAAAAACCGGTAGACTGCATTTGAAACCAACCTTCTGCCAGTCGAGCCATGAGCTGAAGACGGCCTGTTGTGCCCAGGTCAATACCAGTTCTCTCCAGTTCATCGTTGTCTAGGAAAGAGCTGGCCGTGGAAGAATCTGAACGCTCTGTGACATGTCCCACCTTCATGGGACGTCCTGCCAGCTCAAACCCATTCAGCTGCTCCAACGCCTTCTTTGCACACTCTGCATCTGCAAACTTCAGAGAATAAAGAGATTAAAGACGGGACTTAGCAGAGAGCATCAGTTCTAACAGAAAAGCTTCAGTTACCGATATGAAGCCGTATCCTTTGGATCTCCCAGTCTCGCTGTCCATCATAAGTTGGATTCCTTCAATCTATGAAAACAAAAAACAATCAGCAATAATGAATATCAAAGCAAATTACATGAACAAACTAGATTAAACTTGAATCATGTTTCTAACCTTTCCAAAGGGTTCAAAAATCCCTCGCAGCATTTCTTCAGTGATGTTAAAATGCAGTGAACCCACATACAGTCTCATTGGACCAGCACTGCCCTTCTGTAGGTTATTGGCTGCGGCAGCAGCTCTATTTTTCTCTGCCTGGAAATAAATGTACAAGATTTAATTAAGCCGAGAGGAAATTATACAATTACAAATATAGTTTCTCAAAAACAATTAGCCATACTAGTTAAATGAACTTGTTCAACACTTCTTAAATGTCTAGCAAAGCTTTTACAAACATTTCATATCACACTAACTTATCTAATGTAGCTCAATGTTTGGTGACATTGTTGCACTCGCCTGAGAAGCCTGGACGATGATAGGCACACCTAAAAGCCTCTGGCCAGTTAATCCAATTGCCAGCGGTACAGATGATGACTCCACAAACTCTATGTATGCAATACCCTTTGACCTCCGAGAGTTTCTATCTGAGATGATTCTCACATCTCTGACCTGCAGATAAGAGAGAGAAAAAAAAGACTCAAGATAATTTCCAAATAGAAACTGGCTAGTCACTATACACCTAATAGAGCCGACCTTTCCAACAGCAGAGAAGAAATCTTCCAGGTCACGAGCTCTGATTCTTGCAGCAAGCTGCATGCAGAAAACTGTGCGGGCATCCCTCTCCTCTGGTGTTAAGTTGTCAATCGGTTGCCTTTAGAATAGGAAGAAAATGGTTCAATTTAATTATCCTTAAACATTTCTAGTTTTGTGTAACAGCCACAGCATGCTCATAAAATATCTGTTTTTAAACAGATATTTTATGGGAAGTGTTTCTGAATTTCATACCAGAGCATGAAACAAACTAAACTGATAGTTCATCTTACCTAACAGGACTCTTTTCTTTTTTGAACGGACTCCGACTTCTGGAACGTTTCCGGCTAAAATAAAAAGGACCAAAATATTACTGCTTTTGTTCCGTATGTCACTTATGGAACCTGCCTCTCCAACCATTATAATCAAATATGAAATGTATAGTTACCAGAAAGCTACAAGATGACTGAAGCAACAACAGTACAAAATGTGCAGGTTCTGACTGAGTGAATATGCAACATTAAGAGTTGAGAAGCTACATACATGGGGCTCTTGCGTGCCTTGTACCGCCCAGCCCGGTCCTTGCTTCTGGACCCGCTGCGATGGCGCTCCTTGCTTCGGCTGCGTTTTTTATCTCTGCTCCTGCTCCTTTTCTTACTCTTCTTCCCGTCTTTGCTCCTGCTACGGCTTTTCTTCTTCTTTGAACCTGGACTACGACTCCTGCTCCGACTCCTTTTCTTCCTATGGCACATTACAACCACGGAGGAAAATTACCACAAGCGACATTGTGGTAGAATATGAAACTATATAAAGATTTGGATCAAAACTATTTTTATCTATTAGGGTGTGAACTCCCAACAGTTCTTATGAAACACATTATGACAATTATTCTGCAATTAACACAAACAGTTGACAATAACTGCATGTAAATGAGAAATCACCATAACTTACTTCTTGCTGTGTTCATCGTGTCCATTTGCATGATAGGACTTGTTCTCATCCTAAGCAAGGTTTATAGAAGAACATCATGAGGACGTAGATGAAACATTTCAAGTCGTCAAGGTAAAGGGGGTTGGGGGGTGAGACAAGAGAAAATGCAAAATATATTCAATTAATAATAATTCATACTTTCTAATGTCAACTCTGGACAGTTCTTCCACCACCCCAATACCTTCCTTTCCCCATCATTATTAGGCTGGTCAGTACTTAATGCTACAATAAAAAGTTAAGGGATGTCCAACATATTAGCAGAGTTCAGGAAGTTTTGATAACTATCAGGTCCTCTCCACCAATCCCCCACCCCCCTCTAACAGGTCGTACCAATGCCACTATTTGTGCCTAAACACGTGACCACGCATGGCCCATGGCCACTAAAAGAGATCCTGTGTGGTTGGTGTCAGTCCAGTGATCTTCACCCATTTTCGTTCTTGGACTGTAAGAGCTCGATGCCACCTCTGTCACACATCTTGCCCTGAAGCAAACAGGGATTCACACTTCTTAGTAATTCTGACGCCCAAAAAAATAAATAAAAATGATCAAAAAAAGCCACCTTTAACACTACAATTATCTGTAGATTGCATTAATATTTACAATTGTTTGGCTTAATAAAAATAACTACTGAAAATACAAGATTTTCTTACACAACAGTTATGCTAAATATGCTGTATTTTACAGTCATTTAACTAAAATGTCAATGTAATATGTTTTGTGTAGCATGCAATTAAATCAAGATGCTGAAAGAGGCAGTATTCATATTTACGAGAAAAATCTGACCAGCAAATCTGGCTTAATTAAAACACTGTTAGGGTAGTAAGTGCATTAAAAGGCTGTGTTGCTCAGAAACTTCCTAGTGCACTTAAATATCAAATACTTGAGGACGTGCATATAAGCAAAAATGTATACATGTTCTCCACAGAGTAAATTGTTTTAAAAAAGGTACAAATATACACAATTATATGCACAAATAGATAAGGATTACACATTAAAAAGCAGGGTCAACAAGCCAACTGTAAATCAGAATACTGCCTCCTTTGCTGGACAGGTAAAGATGGGCTCATCAACCACTGGCATTCACCTTGTTGCAACCGAATTGGGACTGGATGGTTCTCGTTTGAATCTCTTTTAGTCCTAAAGTGAACCACAGTACATCAGTATATGCGCAATAACTACCTTCCTTTTTTTTCACAGTTCACAGTGGAATCAAAGATGAATTCATGGGAGTAGAGGTGAGATATCATTAGGGAAGTCTATAAAGAGAGATAGATGTGGATTTATTTATATTTCTGTATTGCGTTTTTTTTAAATAACTCAATCACCAGACACAACATTCAAGTGAACTTCTTCATAACAAAATTAAATCTAAGATCTAAACAATACAAGGACAATAACAGTTTACAGGCCCCATTTCTTCAACTCTAAACTCACTTTTCTGAATGGAGCTTCCAGCATGGCCTCAACGTCAAAATCATCCGCCATTTCGGTCCTGCAAATCATAACAATAAAAGATAAATGAAATCACTCCTGTGATTAAAAAAAACAAAACAAAACAAAAAGAGTACGTTCTGCTGGGTAGGGGGGTACAAGGTTTAGACATGGTCGATGATTCTATCCGGTCGAAGACGCGTTTAGTTATACATTTACACATATTTTCAGATTATTATCCGGATAAGGGTCCAGTTTTCAATATACAAATATAAAGACTGTAGGCAAAAACGTGTTAAAATATCACCAAAGCCACACACGGACTTACGTCGCTATAAGCTAACGCTAACTAGCTACGTGCGAATACGACTTTACCGTTGCTTCAACTTCAACTAGCAAAGGTTTTTCTAACGGAAATATTAAAGTGGCCAATAAGACAAAACAAAACGAACACAGAAACCATTGAGTAGACTAAATAAAATACTCAATTACTTAGAAACGGTTACAGGGCCGCAAAATACTTCTAGGTTGATAACACAAGCGTTTAGTTCAGGGTGCCAAAATGGCCACTCTGACTCAGAGCGTTTCCGCGGCAGCGAGCTGAGTGGCAAACAATGACGTTACCGTCTGAAATGGAGGATATGCTGTGCCAAAGTCTGAATATCACGGTTAATATGCTGCTGACGGTACTGGCGTCGACGCTTCTCGCCTTCTTAAACACAGACCGCTACGGTGAATTTAGACCATTTGAAGTTATGTAACCTTTTCTTTTTCCGCTCCAGCTATTAGAATCTACTCGAGGTAGGTCGTGGCTTTACGGTCTTCTTCCGTCTCCTTCGCCGTCTTCTTCTTCTTCGATTGGTTCTCCAGTGGAAAAATAAAAAATGTTACTGCCACCTGATGGTCCTAAGTAGTATTTCAGTACTTCACAGTAATATTTGCACAATTCTCTAGTGGTATTCACACTGGAGAATTGTTCAAATATTATTGTAAAGTCGCTGTATTTTGGCCAACAAATTCGAGAGAAAAAGTTTCAGGAATACAGTTTAGGTAATTGATTTATTAAATAAGAAACAAACTACATACTGTTTTTTTGTGTAGTCAAATTTGATTTTTTTAAACTAATTTTTCTTATTTAATTGGCAGGCATGCCTTTGTTTTTTATTGTAAGTTATACAGTGCCTTGAGTATTTATAACCCACATTTCATATTGTGTCATTTTAATACACAAACCTCAGTATGGTGTTATGGATTTTATGTGATAGACCAGCGCAAAGTAATGCATTACTGTGAAGTGGAAGGGCCACAGCAAACAGGTAGAAGAAATGAAAATGAAACTTGGCGAAACATGGTGGTGGCAGCATCATGCCAGGGAGATGCTTTTCTTCCGCAGGGTGTAGTAAAGATGTTCAGAGTTGTTAGGAGGATAGATGGAGCTAAATACAGGGCAATACTGGAAGAAATCCTGTTCTAGGCTGCAAAAGACTTGCAACTGGGGCTCGGGTTCACTTCACAGCAGTATATCAACTATAAAATTAAAGCCAGAACTACAAGCAAAATAGGGGGTTAATTTAAAGCATCTTCTTGTGTGAGAATAGACCAGTTACTTTCCAGATCCAATTGGGAATCTATGGCGATACTTAAAAATTTATGTTCACTGATGCTCTCTTTCCAATCTGACCGAGCATGAGCTATTTTGCCAACAAGAATTGGTAAACATTTTAATCTCTTTTTGTGCAAAGCTAGTGGAAACATGGTACAAAAGACCTGCAGCTGTTATCGCAGCAAAAGATGGTTCTAAAACGTGTTGACTCAGGGAAGGCAAGTTTAAATTCAAGCTACATATTTCCAATTCTTATTTGAAGGAAATAAAACTAAGCATTAAAAAACCTCTGCACTGGTCCTGGACTCTTTACCACATGGTGTGGGATGACAACATGTGTACTGGTTTCCTTAGATGCCCATTATTTTTAACTTCTACTTTTAGTAATATTTAAATCTAATTAATTTTATATTTGTTTTTTTATTTGAACTTTTATTTATGGAAGAAGGACAGTATAACTTCAAGATTCTCACTATTTTATAATGTAGTAGAATTTTGAGTATCTTACGTCAAGATTTCAGACATTTAGTCTGGAATAATGGAAATTGAAAATGTTCAGTTTCACTGTAATACATCTTCATGCAGGCTGAGCTTTTGATATTGAACTCTGTTTAAACTCTTGCTCATTATGTTGCAACTATGTTTTATTTTTTATCACTCATTTTCATCGACGCCTAAAATGAAACAGAAATGTATTCAGACAGATAGTAAAATGTCCAATGAAAGAGGGAGTTAAACATTATACAATATCAGAAATAGAAGGAGTAAAACATTGAGCAGACTTTGCGAGTTAAATATTCAGCAGAGACAGATATGAAGGTAATTAGGTGTCTATCTAACATGTAAAACTGTGGTCTTGTAACACATAAAATCTCTTTTAAACACATAATTTAAAATGTTTAGGTTCCCTATATTCGTTTTTGTACTTAATTATAATTAATTGTCTGATATTACTTTTGACGGTTGCACTCAGTTATCTAATTCAAAGAAGAGACAGATCCAAAGGTCTGAAATCATATTATCTACATGACCTCTAAATCAAACTGGAATGACACTTCCACAGCTTTGTATTTTAACTGCAATCTCATAATAAAACATATGTCTTTAAGATTTAGGGTTTTAAAAGTGTTGTTTTTAAATTTTATACTACAGAATGTATAGTGCCTTGGATTTACTGAATGAGCCCGTAGCCCACCACATGTATTCTCATATATTTTTCTTTTTATGAATTAAAACATATTTTAATTTTTATGTATCTCTTAAAGACAACACATTGAAGTTTGTTGCTAACTATGAAGTATTCTAAAAAATTACCAAGACAACAGCCTCCTCTTTTAAAAAGAAAACAACTAGTTGTACCAATTGCTGCAAATCACTTTTGTCCTGTTTGAACGTGTCCTGGAAAGAAACTGACTACGTTGATGTTTAAAAAAGCAAGTCATAGTTTATAGACAGAAAACCTGGAAGTCTTAAAAATATAACCATAAATAAATCACAACTGGCCTTTTCATTGTTTTTCAAAGCAGATAGGTAATTTTAAATGACAATTTTTCTGATCCATGCATTTCTAAAACAGAAAAGCTCTACCATGTATGTCGCATTTGTAACAGCAAAATGCAACTGCGTCTTGTTGTAAACACAGAACAGAATTGTTTTCTTAACAATAAACACGTTTCTCACAGCAGTGGGTTTATTGGTGTGTGGCTACTTTCCACTAACCAAAATAAGCTCTCTGTTCAAAATGCTGTTGGGCCCAAGAGAATGAAGCAATTGTTTCTACATAGACTTTTGTCCTAAAGCAAGAATCGTGGCTTCAAGGGAAGGAGCAAGCTAAGGTCTGGAGCTGAGGACCCTGTTTATGCTATAGCTTTAGCTGAGTCAGCAGCCAGACCAGGCAGAGGGAGATTTGTGAGCATAACAGTTTTCAGGTAAGGCATTTTGTCATAGTTTTTACTTTCTATGTGCCCTGTGTCGATACAAAGTGCCTTATTAAATTAGATAAATAAACACTTGCATGTTTAAACACAATTAGCACCAACAGTAGCTTGTTTTTTCCTCAGTGTCTGAACGAAATGAACCACCAAATCTTTAGCATTAGCTTGAAAATACATTTTAGTGTTTACTCTATTGTTCAGAGACAGCAAACTGTGGGCAGACTCACAGAGTTTGAGTGGTGTGGCACACTAAAATAAAGTCTGATAACAATGTTACTGTAGTGTAGTTAAACCCTCATGTGTAAAACACAGACTGATTATGTGCAAACAAATTAGACTTTCAGCTGCTTCCCTTTACTGTTGCTTTGTTTTACACAACCACAGTGTGACTCTAAAATCAATCATTCTGGTGACACAGTTGTTGGGAGATATAGGAGTGCTGCCATATATCTATGCAGAGCAGAGTAACAGAACAGAAATAACGTCTAGCTGAATGTTAACTGATTTTATTTGTTTATGTTTTGTCAGAGGTAGTCACAAGTAGACAGGATTTACAAGCAGACTGGGGACCTTTTAAATTCCTGGATAGGGTGCTGGTTTGTTAGGTCTTCAAGCTGCTGCTCTCAGATAACTTTCGTCCTGGCATCCTTCTCTTCACTGGTCAAATAATTAATTAATTACTATTGCTATTACCTTTTTCGTCTTGTTCACCCATTGTGGTATAAATTAACACCTGAGCATAGTGTTTCTTGTGCAATGTAATCACTGACTATTGGGATGTACACGCATTAACTCAACTGAAAGGGAAAAGTGTTGAAAAATGATTAAATATTTCCCTTCGAAATATTAATAATATTGCTGATAATAATAATTCTTTGTCTGCAAGCTCTGGCTGAACCCTCTGTTTTTGCAGAGCCTGAATTATGAACACAATTACTAAAATGTATGTAAAAAAATTTTTTTTACAGTGCAATGGATATAAACATGTATTTAGTAGTTAGTAAAATAAAAACCAACACTGCTTCATCAGTTCAAAAGGACAAGTTAGGCACATTTGTTTTCCATGTTGTCCATTAACTGGATGACAACTCTTTGGTGCTGCACATCTGAAGAATCCTCTGCTGTCATTTTGTAGTTGAGTTTAAGCGGTGCATCGTAATCTGGGGGAACTTCAAAAAACAGCACATCATCAAAACAGAGGTCGTCCGAAGGAGATGCAAGGTAAGGTAGCTTTAACACATAACCTGTCAGGATGCCTCCCAGTGCTGACAGTCCTATTGTGGAGAATACAGCTGCAACCTGGAAGAGAGCTTGCGCCCTGGCAGTCCTTCCCAAACCCAGTTTTAAACCTGGAATCAGCATTTGGAGCTCTTGCAGCTTTGGGTCCCCTTCTACTGGAGCTCTGTGAGTAAAGATCTCATACAAACTGGGGCCGTAAATGTCCTCATCAGCCATCAGAATGGCACATATCCCTGCTGCGCATGAAATAAGTCCTGTTAGTCCATGCAGGTTGTGTATCCCGCACTGATCCTGGATCCGGCAGCGTTGTGCTAAGAATGGGCTCAGATACTTATAGCCCAGCATGCAGGCAGTGCAACCCATCATACCCAGCACATACGCAGCAGCAGGTGATATCATCATGTCAACAGATGCCCCAACTGTTACTCCTCCTGCCAGGGTCACGTTCTGAATATCCGCCATGGTGAGCTTTCCCTTTTTGTTCAGCATTGCAGACAGAGCAAATGCAGTGAGGGTGGAGGCACTGAGGCCGATGAAGGTGTGAAGAATGGCCCGGTGCTGGTCATCTCCTTTAAGGGTCAGTGCTGAGTTGAATGAAGGCCAGAACACCCAGAGGAACAGGGTGCCCATCACAGACAGGATGTCAGAGTGGTAACTGCTGTTCTCCTTAACATGGCCCTCATTTAAACCAGACCTGTACAGCACAAATGTGACACCCAGTCCAAAATAGCAGGCAAAGAGATGAATGAGAATAGACCCTCCTGCATCATTGATCCTCAGATACGTGAGAACGACCCACTCTGTGACAGCAAACACTGGCACCTCCAGCAGGACCATGACCAGCAGCTGCAGTGGACTGGTCTTCCCCAGCACCGCTCCGAAAGAAATGAGGACCACCGCACAGGCAAATTCTGCATTTATGAGATTGATAACCCCAAGGTGGATCTTCCCATTGTCGTAGAACTGGAAATAGCCCTGCACCAGAATGGCCCACTGGATTGCAAAGGTAGCAGTCAGAAAGTTAAAAACCATCCCACCAAAGCCATAGAGTCGGAAAAATGCCAGCAAGCATCCAAAGCCAAGGAATATCATGACCTGTATATCTGTGAAGAAGGGGTAGTCCTTGTACACGGCGTTGTGCATGGGATTGGTCTGATTGGTCTGAAAACGGGCATCAGCCTGGTCATCATAGGTCACAAAGGCAAAGTAAATGGCAACAAAAATCACCTGGAATACAAACAGGAAGACTGGTAACTTCACTCGAAGGTTGGTTGACCGCTTCTTCATCCTGACAGCTCTCCGGAGCTAATGATGGTAGCCTCTTTTTGCAGCTTGGACTATCTCTCTTTACATAAGATAGGTCAAAGGCATTGATCAACCCGGCTCTCACTTAGACAATAACAGCACAGTTTTTTCTGCCTGAAGAATGGAGCACTGCGGACTTTGTCTGTAGTAATAAACAATTGTCAGCAGTTTTTCTGCAGTACTTTTATCCCTGAATTCCTTTTTCTAACTGTGAGAGATGTTCATGGAAGCTTATCACCAAAAAAGGGGGGTTAGTTTGCAGTTTGCATGCTCCTGCTTTAGATGTTTGTTCCTAAAAAGAAACTTGCTTCCTGGAAACACTTTTGTTACAAGAAAGAGTGACCCAGTGTGTAGCAGTGCCAGGAAGTTCAGGTTAAATATAAACAAATTTTCCTGTTTCATAAGTTCAGATGTGCCCTTGAACCTTTCAAATTTACTTTGTGTTATAACCTCAAATTGCAACAAACGTTATTGAGACTTTTTGTGACAGACCAACAGAAAGTAGTGCATAATTGTTTGGTGTAAAGAAATGATTCATGGGTTTAAAGTAATTTTACTAATAAAACCTGAAAAGTGTGCTGTACATTACATTTATTTAATACTTTGAAGAACCACATTTCGCTTAGATTACAGCTTCACGTCCATTGGGGTATATCTCTACCTGCTTTTCACATTTGAAAGTGAAAGACCTTTCTAATTCTTGAATGGCTCATATGCTTTGATCTAAACCACTGCAGTGTAGCTCTGGCTGTACGTTCACATTATCCTGCTGGAAGATGAACCTCCACCTCAGTCTCAAGGCTCTTGCAGCCTCCAACTGGTTTTCCTCCTGAACTGGCCTGTGTCTAGCCTCATCTATATTTCTATCAACTCTGACAATCTTTACTGTCCCTGCTGAAGAAAAGCATCCTCAAGCATAATACTGCCATGGCCATGATCCACCATGAGGATGGTGTGTTCAGAGGGATATATAGTGTTAGTTTTCTGCACACACTGCCTTTTGCATGTAGGTCAAAAAGTAACATTTTGGTTTTATCTGACCAGAGCACCTTTATTTCCCTGTTTGCAGAGTTCCCCACAAGCCTTGTGGCAAACCGCAAACAAGAGTTATCATGGCTTACAAAAGTTTTTCTTTTTGCCTCTTGCACCCCAATAGCTATCCTGTAAACAGTCTCCCACATGAACTGTGGATCTCTGCAGCTCCTTCACAGTTACCATGGGCCTCTTGGCTGCTTCTCTGATTAATGCACTCTTTGCTTGACCTGTCGGGTGGATAGCCATGTCTCAGTAGGTTTGTGGTGGTTCCATACTCTATTTTCAGATAATGGATTGAACAATGATCGGTGGGATGTTCATAGGGTGGGATATTGTTTTATAACCTAACCCTGCTTTTAATGTTTCCACAACTTCATCCCTAACCTGCCTGCTGTTTATCTTTTTTTCAAGTTTATCCCCTAATGTTCTCTAACAAACTTCAGAAGATTAAATAAAATACAGATGCAGTCTATATATAGACGACTGCTGAAAGCAAATGGTTGCACTGGATTTTATTTAGATTAACAGGCTCAATATAAATTCATGACACACTTTTAGATTTTTGTTTGTAAAGTATTCTGATTATTTCATATTATGTTCACAATTATGCACCACTTTCTGTTGGTCTATCGCTTAAAATCCCAATAAAATACAGCAATGTTTGTGGTTTGTGATAAAAATCTGAAAAAGTTCAAAGCGTATGAATACTTTAAAAAGATATTTCTTTTAACTGACGTAGCTATGATATAGATTCCATGTTTTTGAATCCACAGCACCATTGTTACCGCTCACCTGGAGCTGAAGTCTGCATATGGACAACTACAAAAGAGAAGGCAAAGGGGACCAACTCTGTCACTAATCTATGTCCTGTACCATGGATATCTCTTTTACTCTACACATGGTCAAAGGTAGCTGGAACCGCAAGGGCATTTTCTTTTGTGTTGTTTGTTGTTGTTTTTTTATCCGTACAAGTGTTAAAACCCCTAATTTTTCTTAAATAACTAAAGTTCTCTTGATCCAAGTTTTTTAGATTAACAAAGACAACAACCCCCCCCCCCACCCCCCCCCCCCCCACCCCCCCAAACTTGACAAAATGTTAATTACAGCACAATTAATTTCAGACACAGCCTTGTATGTCTTCAGTAGAAACAACTTCCTGTACTGGATAATGTAAAATAAACAGCCAACAGAAAATAGGACACATATTTGCAACTTTAATTAATTTTATTTAGATTTATTGCATTTTGTGCAGACATAAACATGGTTTATTCAAACCATTATCTGAACGTAAATTCAAAAGATGAATTAGGTCATAAAATATAATGTGTGATAGTTTTAAACACATTTCTAACTTAAATCTGTTAAGACTGATACATGTTATTTCTACACCTTTAGTCACAGACCTTCTCACAAATGTCTGTCCTATATGTCTTTAAGATGCTGTTTCAATCAAACTCACAGTATGCACACTTTGCAAGGAGGACTTTAAAAACTGTGAGCACTTCTGCAAGCAAGGAACCAGTGATTTCCACATGCAAAATCAATACCTGGTAGATGCAGAGGGTGTGTCGTTGCACTCATTTCTATCAGTAATGTAAAGCAAACACTTCTCTGAATAGACATTTGTTAATAAAAGTATATATTGTTGTATCGAGAATGAGGTAAGATTTTGCAAACGGTATTCTACAGCATCATAAACAGTATGTGTATATTAATGAAAGGGAATGAAAATACTTGATAAAGTTAATCCTAAATAAAAAAGGGTGGAGTAATAACATACCAGGGAGGGGAAAAAGTGGGCTGTCTGTGCTCTTTTTATGAACTACGATTACAAAGATCCTTCTCCATAAAGATAACATGTTCTGGGCCATAGAAACACACTGATAGTCAGGGGACACTGAGGGGTAAAATGCTGAAAATAAATGTCCACATGTTGATTTCTAATCCCATTTTTCTCTCTCTGGAAAATAAAGTATTTAACTGCACTTAACAATTGGTAGCCTTGTTTTACTCAAGAAACAAGAGATATAAACATAAATGTGTTTTCTAACTGAGGCAAAAGTTAGGACACCCTACCCATGTAACCACTGATGTTACTTCCTTCAGTGAGACGCTTCTTTTAGATGTTTACCTTCCTCTGACGTCAGCCTGGGGAAGGTTTGCCCCACTCCTCTCTTTTAGCTGGTAGATGTTTGAGGGATTCGGTGGATGTACAGTCTGTTTCAAGTCACCCCATTGCATAATAAGATCAAGATCTGGGTTTTTACAAGACCCAGGACTTTTCATTTCTTAATTCTCAGTCAGCCTATATTTGATTTACTGCTATGTTTGGGTCATTGTCATGTTGCAGGGTCCAGTTCTACAACCTTTGAGGATTTTGTCTTCAGTAATGTATGGTTGGGAAGATTGTTTACAAAGAAATGAAACTTTAATGCCAACGATATTCTTCCACGGACTCTTCAAATAAAACTAAACTAAACTAAATGAAAGCAGTTAAACCGTTTTCCTCACACGGACTCAGAAATGTTGATGAACACTGACCTCCAGTGGTGTAAATTATACAGGTGAAGTTCGCCGATTACTGCTTGCTGGAAGTTTGATTTAACAGAAGGATTGTTAGAACCATATTTTGTTAGACAGATAAAACAATTAAAATATTTTTTAGCTGCATGTGTGACAAATAAACAAATGAACAAAAACACAAAATAACACCACATTTTACCAGAAGGAGATCAGCATGTTTGGAAAGCATTGTGGTGGTAGGATCATGATTTGGGCCTCTTTCGTTGCATCACAACTAGAAAACACTCTGAGTGCTAATAAAGCTATGATTAAAGCAATCTACCAGCAAAGCAACAGCTTCATAAATACATAGGTATTTAACCATAAAGTGAAAAAAGAATGAAGTTGAAGTTCACCCTGTCAGAGTTCAAATCAAAAGCTTAAAAAATTGAAGTTGTTTGTACAGAATGAACTACAATTTCGAAACAGCTTGTAGTTGCTGCTACACAGTAGGGGTCACAATGAATATTACAACTAAGGATTCCCTTTTAAGAATATAAACATGTAATTCTTCATTTTTCTAAATAATAAAGGATATTATGACATTATGGTATGTAGATATTTTAGGCCTATCTCCTCCACAGTAATCCGATGATGTTTTAGGCCATATTTCATTTAAATATAGACAAGCTAATGCAATCTAAACTAAACATAAAAACATAAAATTAGATGAAGATAATTTAATCAATTATGAAAACACATATACCCTCATGAATTTAATGTGTGATTAACAAGGTCATCTTAAAATTGTAACAACGGCCCTCTGAAATTTACTTTTAACACATTTCACTGTTTTTGTCTATATTTTGCAAGTTTTGTGCAGTTGTGAGTTAGTGAGTGACCTTTAGACAAAGGAGTTACCTTTGGACAGCTTTTTCTGTATGTGAAAGTACACCTTGTGAAATAAGCAAATGAAAAAGAGCCATAATATTTCTCAATGAGTATCTAATTTAGAACTAAATTTAATCTGTAAATATATTTTTAAATCAAATACTGTATTGTCCCCATAAAGCCAGTTTAAATGGTATTTTTTAAAATGTTTTTTTTATTTTATTTTTGATCTGATGCATAGTTCTTGACTAAACCTGAAGGTTGCAGAGCATGACTGCAGACTCTTGTCAGACCACAGAGCTGGCCAATAAAAACAGAACAAGCTTTTTGTGAGGAAGCGAGAAAACCTTTTTAACCAGTGCTGCAAAGCTACGCTGCAACAGATTTAGCTGACATGTATAACCCTGCTTTAAAAAAAAAAAGAAACATTGTCTGGATAAGAACTTTAATATGAATATAATATAATATAAACCAGATATAAAATGGCTGTGATACAGCAGAAATACACTGTGATAAAGCTACATGTTTACTAGAATGCCACCTACAGTATTGTATTAGATGGGCCTAACATTGTATTTGAATAAAGATTGCGTCCTTAACTTTCACTTTTACTACAGATCATTTTTAATTCTGTCTTTAAAAAGACTTTAATACATACTATTTAGTACATACTTGAATACAAATTCCATAATTTACTACATGATCACCAATTCCAAATCTTATTTGAATAAAGTGAAACTACAAGGTTTAGGGTCATCATTTCTATAAAATCTTTTTTTTTGGAGCAAAAGTTCTATTAGCTTGTCTGAAAATGATGTTTAACAAATCTAATTTGAGGGAATGGTATTTATATGTGTTAAAATGTCAAAGAACCCAAGTTTTATCTAAATGAAGACAGAAACGTCCTCTTCATCCACTCAGTTTTCATTATTAGTTGGATATATTCATTCATACAATGACAGACAAAAACAAAGACGAGTTAAAATGGAACAACTCTCAAACAACACAGATGCTGAATGAACACATATAAAGAAATATGACATTTCTCTTACAGGTGAGCAAGGAAAATCCAGAAGAAATCATAAATTTCTTAGGTGATGTGAACTCAGGTGGTATGGAGGTAACAGATGGAGTTAGGTAATGCGTGGATGGCTCCTGGAAGTGCTGCGGTCTGGTTGCAGTGGGAGGTGGCAGGTCAGGGGGAGGATTTTCCTGGAATCACACAGAGGCAGAAGAACCCACGAGTTCTTATATAGATGCTGATAAAAGCCCCTCAGGAGTAGATGGTGATGACCTCTCGCCCTCCTCCACGCACTAGGAGAACCCTGTTGAGACCGTCAGTGAGAACCTCAAGGAACTCCATATCTGAGAGACACTCCAAGTGAAGGATTCACACATTAAATAGATTAAAGTTAATGTTATTGTGTCACTTTTTTGCTAAATAGTTTTTTCTCAAGGAGAACATTCTGCTGTTTTAGAGCACATATAACACCATCAAGAAGTAAGATGAAGGATACAGTTTTCGTCGCCCACTCGGTTCTTTGGTGGTCCGGGCATGTTGAGCAGGACAAGTTTTGCCTCCTTGGACTTCTTTATGATCACCTCATTGAGTCGCATCGCCGTGTGCATGCGCCTCAGATCCATCTGGTTCCTGAAACAAGAGAAATTCAGCTGGAAAAATGGCTTTTTAGCTGCCCCAATCAGGCATTACATCTGATTAGAAAATGTTAATACTCACAAACTCTCCCATTCCCTGCAGCGTGAGTAAAAAAAAAAATTGTAATATGTAAGGGAGGTGCTAACACAAAAGTAGGTAGATCTATTAGAGGTTCACTTGATTTTCTTTAAAAATCAGTAAAATTACAAATTGAACACATGACCCAAAGGTATTTTACTTAGAACAATTAAAGCGCACAGGTTGGCATTATGTAAAAAGTACAGACACTGGCTACCAATCTGTTTCAGGATTTCATAGAGAGCTAATTTTGGGAAATTGTTGTTCCTCCTCCAAGGCAAAAGAGAAAGAGTAACATAAAGTCATGCATCTAGTGCAATAGAATATAAATATACATATATATAAACAGAGCAATATTAAGGTTAATTTTAAGTTACATTTCATAAAAAAAGTCATAATAAACAGTGAAATGCTGCATCTGCATTGGTTGGTGTTGTGATTATGTCTGTTTTTCATCCCTTTAATGAGTTTATACCGGGACTTCATTCCCACTTTCAAATTTAAAAGGAGTTATAAAAACAAAAAATTAAAGAATATCGAAAAACAGTATTTAGTGTGTAGCACATTTAGGGTGTATTTGATTGGAACAATATAGACACCTTTTGACTATGCTTTCCTGAATGTTTTTCCTCTAAAACTTCCCAGAAGCTTTTTTTTTTACCTACTTGGGCCATATGTTTTCTTGGGTCTTTAAAACAAGCTTCATTTGCAACTTACTGAGCTGAATTTTGGTTCTAAGGGACTTACGGCTTCATGCTAAGGGGGTCTTTGCATGCCTCTGGTGTCGCTGCTGAGTCAGTCATCCCCTTATCTGGACCCTTGCTGTCTCTCCAGGTGACAGCACCTCCGGCAAGCGTAGCAGCAGGTGAGGTAGGGCTTGTGGGGCTGGTGGGTGTGGCTGCATTCTTACTTTGGATCAGGCGGACCTGTTTTAGGTTGGAAACAGCCTCATACTAAGAGACAAACGTGATGACAGGGTGAAAGAATAAAAAGAGAAACCTGTCAGTAAAGGTTGGACCTCATTAAGCCAGTGATTAATGACTGAGTCACTATAAGGGTTATACACTGCAGCAATAATTGCTTCTGGGATGTAGCAGCTCTATTTCATGACAGAACAGGGGACACAGGAGAAGTTTTAAAATCTTTACCTTATGTTGTGGTTTTTCTGCCAGGGTGGTTCCCTCCTCTGTACTCTGCTGGGGCCGCAAGGTTGGCGGATTTTTACGTCGGATGGATCCACGAGATGAATCAGTAATACTTTGGATCTGCGAAAACAAAATAGGAACGATTCTGTAATTCCTGCAGTTTGCCTGTGGAGTTAGTTTGTTTTTTGCTCCAAATTAGTAGGGAAAATATCAGACACTATTACAGTAGCTAAAGCACAGTTGTAAAAGTACTCATACCCCTTGATCTTTTTTCATTTTGTCACATCACATCCATAAACTTCAATGTATTTTATTGTAATTTTATGCGATAGAAAACCCAAAGTGGTGCAAAATTGTTAAGAGGAAATGAAAACAAAGAATACTCTGACTAAATATCTGAAAAACTCTGCTGGATAATAAAACCACTAAATATGATATGTTAATCTCAGTGTTGTAACAGTGTTTTCTGATTTACCTCTCTCTCCATCTCATTCTTTGTCAGATGCATCTGTTTGAGGATCTGCGATCTTTGCTCCATTACCAGTGTCTTCTCGTAGGTGTAAGCTGAGATATCACCGTCGAGCTTTGAGAGGAAAACAGATGTTTGTGTTAATAAGCATAATAATTTATTCAAGGAACAGGTTTTATTTACGGACGGTGTGGAAGTTTTCCTTAATAAACGTCTTCTTGCAGAGATTCGGAACACAAGTCTCAGATAAATCTCTCACCATTTCCACCACTTCCACAGCAGCATCGATGCGCAGATGATAGAGGAAGGTGATGAGGTCTTTCTTCATCTGAATGCTGTTGTCATCCATTTGTGCCACAGTGAAAATGCGCAACTTGCACTTCCTCCACACCTGAGGCAGCAAACATTGACTTGAACATGCACTGAAGTTTTTCATGTTCCATAAATACGGTGTTTTAAACTCAAAACTGTAATTTACATTGGACTATTTCTCCTTACACAGCAATTTTAGGCCATCTGAAATAAAGAGCACAGACTGTTGTTTCTCACCTTATGTTGGCGGAGCAGGAAGGGCAGAAGCATCAGCATGCCTCCATCGTGGACAATCCACCACATGTCTATGTGGCCCTCAGTGAAGCGCTCTCCATTGGATGGATAACTGGAGATATTCTTAGGAACCAACAAGGCCAAACTAGCTATGGTCGTCTCTCTAACCACCTCTGCAAACAGAAAGAGGCCAAAGGTTTGGTTTATTTTATTCATTCAATAAAAAAAAATCGTTTTATTATAAAGCAAAATAGACAACTTCATGTTTTGGGGCTGCTTAGTGATGTATGAGTATGTTGCAAATCTGATAAAATATGATCAGCTCACACTGATTTTAAAAACCATCGAGTTAGTTCTGGTATAATTAATCATGACAATACATTTAGTTTGGTTTTGCTGTTATTTATTTTAACACCCCTATTAAATACCAATTTGCTGCAATGATTTTGGAACCTGCCTTTCTACACGTAAAACAGCCTTTAAAGTTTGTTTTCCAAGACTACATGAGTTTTAACAAGTTTAAATAGATTTTTCAAGAATATTGCATTTTAAATTATGTAGCAAAAATGCGTCTGCTAATCTGTCTAAATGTGTATGTAAAACTTATAATACAAATCCTTAAAGTCTTGTCTTTAACACTTTTCACACTGTTTAAGAAAATAGATTAAGCATGAATGTAAACAGATTAATGTGAATCACCACTGTGAAAAAATGTGATCTGAGACTTTTTCTTTGTTTCAATGTTATCAATAAATAAATAATTAGGCGAATACACTGTGTTTAGCTGCGTAACTGTATGCACTGCAAAGCTGCTCCTGTACGTACTTAACGTAAGTAATCAAGTAAAGCTTATTTAAAAAGCCCCTTTCACAGACACAAAGTCACAAAGCACTGTACAAGAAAATCCCATTAAGATCTACATACAAAACACATAGGCTACATGTATGTACCCTAAAATGACATTCTCAGATTTTCATGAGCTGAGGATCTCATCAACTCCTCCACATTTATGTAAGGCTCTCTAAGGGACTCTTGGTTATTTTTCTGATTAATATTCTCCTACTGCCAGTGGGCTGCTAAGCTAAACAAAGATTGCAGTTAAGATTGACTCTATTCACTGTTGAGTTTAAAAGGCAAACCGTTGCACTGAAATTCACTTAGGGCTATAAGAGTTAAAGGGCTAAAGTTGTAATAATAATAAATAAAATAAAAACGTCAAATCATGAACTACTTTGTGTTGGCCTATCACATGGAACCCCAATAACAGGCATTAATGTTTGTGCTTGAAACTTGACAACATGTGGAAAATGTAACAGGTATGAATACTTAATACTTACCTACTAAGTTTTTACATTTCATATTTGTTCAGGGTACAACAATATTTTTGTACAACGAAATGTCTTTGTCCTGTCTGTCTATTTTATTTCTATTTGGTACATAAAATGCTGCTGCAACTACCATTTAAATGTGGGACGGGTTACTTGAGTGTTAATTTAGACAGAGTCATCCTGACTGTAACAGGAGACCAAAAAGAAACATTGTGACATTTTAATGTCTCAATCCACAAAATCCCAGAACACCTTTAAAAACTTTCTTGTTATCAAACTTTAAAAATGGTCAAATTTGAAACAATGTTCTTATTTAAACATAAAGCTGATTGTATGCCACAGAGATCAGTGATTAAAACCAACCCGGAAAAGAACACTGCTGTTAAAGGGATGTTTAAATAGAGAACTGTAACCTCTTTAATATCAAACCACATCAAAAACACATATTAAAACACAATAAAACGATGACATAAAAGCCTGGCAGAACAGAAAGGTTTTCAATTGATTTTTAAAATCTCTGCAGAGTCAGCAAAATGAAGCTGCGGTGGCAAACTGTTCCACAGTTTCAGAGCCACAGTCTGGAAAGCCCTCTCACACTTGGTTTTTAGCCTTGTATGAGGGACATCCAGGAGATTTTGGCCTTGTGACCGAAGGCTACGAGGAACATGTTTAGGTAAAAGCTAATATATATGTACTATAATATAAAGTACACAACACAGCCAATGAATGTTGCCAGTACTGGCAAAAATAAAATAGAATAAAATTAATTTGCCTAAAAAATATATTTTGCTTTCATTGCAGTTCCATAACTTCTGCTGAAAATTGGACAGAAATCCATATTTTGATATGACTCCTTTTACGTAGGAGGACAAATATCTATTCTATAATTAAACAATTGATTTTAACAGAATGACAGGTGACATAACTGATAAAATAAATGCAACTAAATATTTTTCTAATATGTACTTTACTTTTTTGAGATGATCAGAAATTATTGGAACTTGCAATCAGTAATGCATGTCTTCCTGTTTCCCTGGTGTTTACATGTAATGTGAAACAGGTGCCAATTTCTTTTTGTCCCTGGTCCAGTTTTACCTTGTGACCCTACATCACGGGAAAGATAATAAAGGATGTAAAAACAAATCTTCAAAACTCACAGTGTTCGAGGACAACTCCAAACATCTTTAAATCCCTCAACAGACTCAAAGGCTGCTACAGTCTTCTTTCTGAAAGGTCTCAGACAGCTCTTTTTATCTCATCATAGTGTCTGCCAAACTAAATGTCTGAGGTTTAACAGAACAAACCTTCAAAATGCATGTTCTCTGCACCTGATTTAATATGCTCATATGTTATTTTAGCCTTTATAAGTGGGAATAAATGAGCAGATGTCCTAAAATGAAATTTTACTGAATTCTTTCAGTTTTTATTTATTTTTATGTATCTATTATTGATTTATATTACTTAACATCGTAAGTACTATTAAAATTGTTATTAAATACTTACATACGTACAAATATGTTATATGTGTAATCACATTTTTTTCACATTACTGTGAGTCATTTTTCCCCACTCTATAAATGTACTCAAAACAAAAGCTGGATTATTGAAAAAAAAATGTAATGAAAGAATATGCTACAGTAATAAAGGATGAATTTACCTGAAGGCTTTTTGCACATCTGGCCATAAAAAAAGAACATGAACAAACCATTTTAACAATCTCTCACCAGTTTCCTTACCGATAAAGTTCCTAAACTGCTGGTAGCACTCGGGTTGCTTCCAGTTCTGAGGCCAGCTGACCATCACAGTATTATGCTTCAGACCCCCAAGTCCTCCAACCTGGATCAGGTGTGACGTTCCATCTCTAATGTTGGAGGAGACGACCACCTGAGAGAAACCCTTCACCTTCTCTGTCTCCATCAGCTTACGCAAAGACTGCAGACAAAGATACACATCTGGAAATTACCCTCTACAACTGACAATGTGGATCGAAAGGCTGTGGATCTATTAAAGGCGTTTAAGATACCTGATCTGCCCGCTGGGCTTCAGTATAACTGTCGAGGAAGGTTCCTTGAACAGAAGTACCTACAATGGTCAGGCCTTTGCCAGCTTTAAGTTGATTGGTTAGAGAAAGCAGGCGGGGCTGCTCCACATTCTGCTCAGCATCCATGCTCACCAGCACCAGGATCTGAGGCCTTAAAACAAGCAGAGCACCACACTAGCACAAATTAGTTAAAAAAAAAATCAACAGGCAAAAGCAAACTGGTTTCAAGTTGTTTCATCTTTTATACATGTTCCAACAATTCTTCCAACTAAACGGACCTCCAGTTTTTGGTGTGTGGCGGCCCTTCCTCCAGCCTCATCAGAGCAAATCGTGCAGCGCTCAGTGAAATTCCTCGTATGCCATCACCCCACTCCTTCTCAGCTCTGTTTTACAGCATAATAACAGTTAGCAATAGATCTATTTAAAGTATTGTGCTAAAGAAAACACTTTAAAAAAAAAACATTTGTAATCCTAAAAACATTATCCATCAATGACAGAATACATGCGGTCATAATGATTACTCACCCACAGAACTCAATATATTTGTAGATGCAGGTTGCAATCCCCATAGCGACTATGGCATAATACCAGGAGCAGATGAACATGAGCGACAGACACAGGCTCATACCCAGGAAAGACAGAGCCCTGTAGGTGACAGGATGTCAAAGGTATGGGACTTTTTAAAGAACATTTGCTACTGTCCATCACTTTTAAAGGCCATATACTATTCTAGAGCCAGAAAATCGAGATATTTTGAAAGTACCGGATGAAGCATAAATAAATCATAGTTTGTTTCACTTTTGTTTTTCAAAACAGATAAGTTTACTACATCATTTATGCAACCAAAAATAGTCTTTTGAGTCATGCCCTCTACCATGTGTAGATGATGTCATGGCATCTGTAACTGCACCATCTAAAAGACTGTTGATTAAGGCCCCACAATTGTTTAACTAATTAAATACTGGAATTAAGAGAAGGGATAACCCAAAGCTGATGAAAAGAGATACAACTAAATTTATGCTATAGCTATGACAGATAGTTCAAGAGAGTAATTAGACAGATTACAGATTGCCTGCAAGTGTTGTTTGTGAGCATAACGTGTATCTATGTTATGATTTGTGGTTTTTTTTGGGTTTTGTTGGTCTGTTTCACAATTAAGTTTTTGAATCATGCTTCTGTTTATTATTTTCCTGGTTATGCTTTAGTTTCATGTTTTTCTAGTTTCTGTTAGTTTGTATTCAGGAGTTTCCATTCTGCTCAAGCCACGTTTTGTCCTGTCAATCAACTTTATTCGGTTCACTTGCACCTAGTTAATCTGTCTTCTTGTTTCACCTGGTCACGCTCCATAAATACACACCTGTTCAGTTATTGATCGCGGAATCATTTTCAAATCATGTTCATGCCTTGCTTTCAGATCTTGCTCCTGTCTTGTTTTTCGGGTCATGCCAGCCCATTTATTGTTTTTTCCCTGCCTCTTCTGAGAGTGAGTTTTTGTTTTTTAGTCATTAAATCCTTATCACTTACCATCATGCTGCCTGCTAGACTGCATGTTTCCGCCACAAATGGACCTCGCGGACAGTAGGCAGGAGAGCGCCAGGGATTGATGGGTCCAGCAGCAGATGGAGGAGGCGATGAGACATCAGCCAACGGACCTGAAGGTTCTGCCGTTTCCACTGCTGATGGAGCGTGAGGCGGCCCAGTGCCAGAGAGTTCGGGAGGGCTGTTCTTTCCTTCCGCGTCAGCTCCGACGTTCCCTTCCTGCTCCCGTATCGGCAGCAAAACCGTCATCTTCCTCCCGCCGCAAAAAACGTCGGCGCGGAGCACTTTCCTGTGTTTCGGCTGGCTAGGAGGTGGTTTCCCTGCCAGCTGACGTGAGGCCTGCAGCAAGTAAGCCCGCATCTTCGTCTGCCACAGCACAGTTTCCCAGGCTCGCAGCAGCTCCGCCCATGCCGTCTTCGCTCGCTCCAGCCCGGTGTTCTGAGGCAACACCTGTCGAGCTGGAGCAGCGTTTAAGGTTCTATGCACGCCAAATCAAAAGCTTCAGGACGACCTGTCTCATGTATTCCTCTCCTGAGCTGATGGAGAAGGATTATGAAACGGCAGTAAGGCAGTTTTACTGCCGTCCTCCTTCACCCACACCAAGCCACATGAGTGGTGCTGCAGCTCAGTCCACGGCATGTCTCCAGAACGGTGCTACTGCTGCTGCTGAGCAGTCCACGCCAGGTCTACAGCCTGCTGCAGAGTTTCCAGAGGGGCCCGTGGGCGGCTGCCTCCACGACCAGGTCCTGAACACCTTATTGTTTTCCTCTAAGGGGTGCTCACGGAACTCAGGCCAGACACACCACAGCCTGGGATGAAGCCTGACCCTAAGTCTGCCTCAACCTCCTCCACACGCCGCAGAGGACGTTGTAAGAGGGGCGCCTCGGCTGAAGTCATCGGGGGTCCGGGCGACGCCTCAGCTCCTGCTCACGCCACTGAGGGTCCGGGCGACGCCTCAGCTCCTGCTCACGCCACTGAGGGTCCGGGCGACGCCTCAGCTCCTGCTCACGCCACTGAGGGTCCGGGCGACGCCTCAGCTCCTGCTCACGCCACTGAGGGTCCGGGCGACGCCTCAGCTCCTGCTCACGCCACTGAGGGTCCGGGCGACGCCTCAGCTCCTGCTCACGCCACTGAGGGTCCGGGCGACGCCTCAGCTCCTGCTCACGCCACTGAGGGTCCGGGCGACGCCTCAGCTCCTGCTCACGCCACTGAGGGTCCGGGCCACGCCTCAGCTTCTGTTCACGCCACTGAGGGTCCGGGCCACGCCTCAGCTTCTGTTCACGCCACTGAGGGTCCGGGCCACGCCTCAGCTTCTGTTCACGCCACTGAGGGTCCGGGCCACGCCTCAGCTTCTGTTCACGCCACTGAGGGTCCGGGCGACGCCTCAGCTCCTGCTCACGCCACTGAGGGTCCGGGCCACGCCTCAGCTTCTGTTCACGCCACTGAGGGTCCGGGCCACGCCTCAGCTTCTGTTCACGCCACTGAGAGTTTTGTCCTCGTTCTGGCTTCTGAATCCAGAGACGAGGGATTTGAGGAGGAAGCTCCGCCGGACCTTGTTCATGAGGGGTTCAAGGAACAGTTTGTCTTCGTTCTGGTTTCTGAACCCATAGACGAGGGTTTTGAGAAGGAAGCACCGCCGGATCCTGTCTCTGGGGAGTTCAAGGAGCAGCTTGTCCTCGTTCTGGTCTCCGAAGGTTCCCCAGACTCTGTTCCTGTCTCTGAGGGTTCCCCAGACTCTGTTCCTGTCTCTGAGGGTTCGCCAGACTCCACGCCTGTCTATGAGGCGCCTGGCTCCAAGCCTCCGGAGTTCCATAAAGTTTCTGGGGGGCCCTCTATGCTCCATGGTCGGCCTCCTGATCTGCCGCACCGAAGCTCCTCTACTCTGCTCGGCCGGCCTCCTGACCAACCTGCAGGTTACCGTCGCCGGCCGCCCAGGTCTCTGCCAATCTCCAGGTCTTCGTCGCCGGCTGATCAGGCCTCTGAGTAGGGGGTCCTGGACTCCTCATGATCTCTGTGCCTGCTCGGGATGACCTCCTGGTTGCCCGCCTGAAATCTGTGCCTGTTTCTTATCATTTACCATCATGCTGCCTGCTAGTCTGCATTCTGGGTTCCTCCGTTGCTCAAGTCCTAACAATCTATTTGGAAAGTGCTGTTTTACACAGTGGTTTTTATGTCCTCTGTCAGTGCAAAATGTCTGCTAATGTTCTTAGATCAAGTTAAATTAATAATTATGCTCTCCATATTTTCTTCCCTTACATTTACCTGCTTTAATTAGCTGTAACAACATTGCTAATTCTATATTAGAGCCGAATGAAGGAGAAAACTGATTATGTGGAGAAAGGTTGTAGTGGCTCAATTATTGCATTACTCCCTTAATGCAATGTATTCCAGTGGTGCAGTTGATTGGAGAAATGGTAGTGCTGACACTTGCCTGGGCGCATCAGAGTGACAATGCAAATCAGAATAGGCACAGAATTTACACTAATTTGAATGCTGCCAAAATGTTAGCGCTTTAAATCACTGTGTAGAGTGCTGTTTTGTTCGGTCTCCGAGGAACTTCTCTCAGACAAAATTTTTTCTGACTCTCACCTTATTAAATCAGCATATAAATATCATTTTCATGGAATCAAATTCCGTTGCAGACTTTGTTAGCACTGCTTTTGTTTTGGTTGGACATTGTGTTAGGTGCTGATGCCCAAGATCAGAGTTTCCTTCGTATCATCATCAATTTGTGGAACTAGTGGCTACAATCTCGACTGCTTTGTTCACACTTTTTCACATATTGCTCAAATTAGGAATAAATAGAGCTACTGTGAGCTACAAGCCCAAACACATCTGAAATAAAACTTGTAAAAAATTATAGCCCTACCACACTTACCAGTGGTAGAATTTGAAGCGTGGTCTCCAGTTTGGTGTCCTCAGCAGAGTCTGCAGGGCACAGGCAAGATTGACAAACATGTAGCACATCAAGAAAAACCTAAAGACAAAAAACAACAGTTAAAAGTAAAAGAAGAGGACTTTAAGCAGCTGTGATTATTTAGTTTGACAGTGAATTCATGCTGGTATTCTTACATGGAGAGGATAGGAGCGACTGCATCCAGGGAGGCAATGATGATACCGATTTCACAGATGCTAGCTGTTAGTAACAGCGCCCAAGTTGGCTCCCCGTTAGCTTTACCATGTCCAAACACCTAAAAGAAATACCCATTTAGAGAAAGACACATCAGTTTTAAGTTTTAAGATTTCAAATCCTCATAAATTTGTTTTTAGTATGAAATGGAGATGTGCACAAACTGAGCCTTGTCCATACTCTGAGAAATGGGATGATGCCATCTCTTGAGATAGCTTGAAGAAGACGTGGAGCTCCAGTTAGACTCTGAAGTCCTGCACCACAGGTGGAGAAAAAAGAGCCAAACACAATGACCCAGGGAGAGGGCCATGCCAGCGTTCCAATAACCAGGTTACCATTAACCCCTTCACCAAACCTGAGGAGCGAGGAAAAATCTCAGCTATACTTTATTAATCAGTGCATGCAAGGGAACTTTCAAAACATCTGATGCAGATGATCAAAGTAAAAGAGAAAAAAAAATCAGCTCTTTACACTAAATAAACTTACTTGTCTCTTAGTACCACTCCTTCTATACAAGCACCAAACAGGACCACACACGACATATCTTTGGAGGAAAAGTTAAGAAACAGCACATGGTCTAGGATATTTATTTCAAAATGTATGATCATCTGGCATGCTGGCTCTTTCTTTCTTGACAGTGTTTGACCAATTAAGGATACAAACAGTGGAGGTAGTGGTGATGGCTGCGATGGTTCCAATTGGGATGGACTTCTGGGCATCGCGTAGGTCGCCAGAGCGGTTTGAGCCTGCCATGATCCCTGTGAGCCCCGAAAAAAATGAGATTCACACTTAAAATTCTCAAGGGGAAATTTGTTTGTCTTTGCTTGTTTTTCTTCAGTGTTTGCACCACCAGAATCACCTAAATGTTCTTACACACATTTATTGATTTTGGCTAAATTTTTCATAGATTTTCATGCTCAGAAAATCCTTAAGAAGCTAACTTGGTTTGCTCTTGTTAGAAAGTCAATGGCACATTTTTTGCTCCACTTGGAGGCAGCAAAAACAACCTTTAGTAAATACAGCACTGAAATAACTATAGATCTAATAGGAATCAACAATTGCTACAGCATTTTATAAACTTTTCTGTAACTCCACTCAGATCAATTTCTGTACATTGCTCACGCCGCAGAACACGTCGTAAGAGGGGCGCCTCGGCTGAAGTCATCGGGGGTCCGGGCGACGCCTCAGCTCCTGCTCACGCCACTGAGGGTCCGGGCGACGCCTCAGCTCCTTCTAACTACTTCTAAAGTAATACTAGTTAAATTGTTTTTGGACTGATTGCCTTTTTCAATCCATGGAGGTGAGGAAGTGACAACCTCTGTCATCTATCGGGGAGCTTGAATTAGAAGTACTCAATTTAATACTCTACTAACACCTTCCGTAAAATAACATGGGGGACAACAAAACTTCCATTAACCACTCAGCAATTTTATTAGTGAAAAGATCTGTTCCACTGTTCCACAGCCATTACGAAATCCACACTGCTCATTTGGTACCGGTCAACTGCTTTGGGAGTTCCCAGGGGCAACCAAGTACCTGAAGGTCTCTCTCACCAGCTTGATTGCTTCCATTTCTTCCAGCAGTGACCCCCCCGAAGGGTCCTTTGGTGTTAACAGGCATGAATTTTAGGCCACAGCTCCTGAAATCTGCATCTGCAATGGAGGTCTTGAAGATCTCCTACACAGGGGCCCTGACATGACATTCTCAGTTTGCCCTAATCACTCGCTTGGGTTTACCAAGTCTGTCTGGCAGGCCCCACATCTCCAGATCCACATTTACAGAACATTTAAGTTCGGTGTGGTCAAATACGGTGCATGTTATGAATAGATGAGTATTACACATTTCTACACAATTAGTCTTACTTTGAAATCTTTGAGTGTAATAACTTTAAATTTGAGATGTAGAGGAATTTGAGTAGAATCTCCAGGGTCACCTGTGACAGATGGGAAATAAATTCCCACCAGCAGGGTGAAGAAGCTGGTGATGTCAGCCAGGACGTAACGGTTGGCGTTGGTGGTTGGAATATCAGGATCCACATTGGATGAGATTCCACGCTTCTCTAAAATCATGCCTTTTTCCAGATAGTTTCCAAAGAGGTTCTCTGAGAAAAGGATGAGTGTAAATAAATCTGAGTCTGTAGAGTAATCATCAAACAGTGTTACAGGTGCGTCACAGAACAAACCTGCAAGGATACCACTAGTGACCCCCGGAATGCCCTGTATCTCTGTGATGTTGTTGTTGATGAAATATTCGTCACACGTTGCATTGAGGGAATCAGAATCACAGAATGACCTCCACATTTTGGTGGTGATCGTCTCATTGTCTATTTCAACGACCTTTGCACAGATGTCATATGATTTTGAGAGAAGCGTTCGATTTCCAATGAGACAAACACTGCAAAGTAAGAAAAAGACAATAAAATGCCTTGTTATTTTAGGTTGAGATAAGTTAAATACCTAAACAAAACAGTCACTTACGGAAAGACGGGAGGCTCAAGGGCAGTCTTGATGATTCCAGCGTAAACAGCCAGAATAGATAGGATAACGCAGGCCAGGAAGACCAACGCCAACTTATTGACGTATTTGACCCCAACAAATACCACTATGGCCATGAAGCTCAGGACAATGGTGCCGTAAACCCGCATGTTATTGAGGAGTGCAATCTCTGCCTCAGGACCCTCCAGGCCCTCAATCTTAAAGATGGCTGCCTGTGGAACAATGTAAATCTGAAGGAGTGTACAGAGGTAAAGAAAAAGGGGAAAAAGAAGGTAGAGACAAAAGAAGTGATGATAAGATATTTTTTTCATTTACATGTTAGCACATTAAATGAAACATTTCTATGTTCTCTTACTGCAGTTAAATATCAAATATAAATGTATTGTGCACATGGAAATAATTACTTTCAAATGTGATTAAAAACCTATTGTCAAAAGTTCACAAAGCTGAAAATCTACTTAAAAAGTCTAAAATTCATGTAAAATTGTTTAAACTTTTTTAAAATGTAAATGCAGCACCGTATCAAGTAACTGCCTTTTCTTTATAAGAAGGTTTGCCCTTCTATTTCTTAACAAGGCAGCAGATATTGTATTTTGATGCAATTTTAACTAAAGTTTTAACTTAAATAATATGTCACACAGGATGAAGACATCAAGTGTAAATTATTGCCAAATATCAAACATTCATTAAAAGCTGTATTTGGTACTTGGATCCACTCACCAGCAGAATTTCAATACAACCCAGAATGTACATGGCCCCCGCAAAGGTCGTTCCCAGGTAGAAGCAAATCCCCACAGCTCCACCAAACTCAGGCCCCAGAGAGCGAGATATCATATAGTACGAACCACCAGCTGTGAATCACAAACACACACAGTGGTCTTACCTGTCAGACTCATTAGGAGATTCCTTTGTAAAAGTATTCATCTCCATTTGTCCATCTTTTACCACAAACTCAAATATATTTTATTGGGATAAAATCTCAAATACCCACAAAATGTAGTGAGTAACTGTGAGTAATCCCCTCCAACCACTACCCCACCCCTAAAGTAACCTAATCTTGCTTTAAACATGCTCCACAGCTTGCTCCACTGACCTGTGAACTCTGTTCCTAGGTCTTCATTATGTTATTTCTTTACTAATATTCCCTGAAAAATCTCTGAGGCCTTAACTGAACAAGTGGATTTATACAGAGATAAAATTACACACGAGGGACGTGTGTATTTATCAATTAGATAACCTCTGAAGGAAAAAGGTTGTACTGGATTTCACGTTTGGGGTATCAGAGTACAAAAAAATGCATGCCACATTTTTAGATTTTTCTTTGTAAAAAATGGTGAAAACTATAAATCTTCTACCACAATTTTGCTATATATCATCTATCAGATAAAATCCCTATGAAATACATGGAAGTTTATGGTTCTAATGTGACAAAATGTGGAAACATGAAAGGGGCATGAATACATTTTCAAAGGACTGAACATGCCTGGAGTTAGACCCTTACCTGGTACGACTCCATTTGTTGCAATGGCACTCATAGAAATGGCCGTGAGCATGGTCTGGAAACGGCAGCGAACCACAAAGAAGAACATAAAGTCAAACAACAGACTGTCCTATTTGGTCATACTGAAAGGTTCAGTGGAGAAATAGCAGCATCTCTGATTAGATTCATAATGCACAACCTTACATTTAGTGTCTCTCCTTATGTTGAATGTTCAGACCTTTGTTGAGTCACTCTTTTCATAAAGGCCTCTAAGCAGCATATATGGATACTTTCCTTTGTATTTCTTGTTGTCAAACTGAGTAATTTTGTTAACCACATCCCATCAGACCTGATATCAATGATCATGATATGAACATGCTGGATATAGACATGTGCAGGTTTAGTGTACTGCGACATAAAAACGGCTGTATTTTTATGGGTAAACAAATGTGTCCCAAGTGTTGTATTTAAAAGAAAAAAAAACATCTCCTCATACAACAGATGTACCACTGCATGAACATCTGCAGTTTTACACACCGTAGAGCAACACATAAAGACAATTATGAACGAGCCCAAGACTCCTCCAATCCCAACCATCCATGTCATTCGCAGGAAGAGGATCACTCCAAAAATATTCTGGATGCATGGCAAATAGACTCCCATCAGGGTGCCCAGCTGGGGAGCCTGGAAAACATAAACCATAACAACAAATGGGAGAAAAAAAGAGTCAAGTGCTTTCAGGTGTTGAGTTATATACATCTGATGTTTCACAAAGCATTAAAATGATAAAATGACGTGCTTCTCTCATTCTGTCTCCAGCTCAGCTGCAGAGATCGTTTAAGACATGATGGCCAAGCCAAGTACAAATGTGCGCAAATGTTTTATTGCTTTTTATAACTTTTTTATTGTTTTGATCTCATGTAATGTGAAAATACCAAATGTGGACCATTCTGACATTCCATTTGGATGAAAGTATTAATTTTAAAAGCTCTTTTTAAAAACTGGATGTTCTTTAGGAAATATTTTCAGTAACTAGTTTTTACATGAAGCCATTGATATCTCTGTTCGTGAAAAAAAAAAAAAATGTCATGAGGGCTTCAAAACTAAATTTATTGATAGCCAAGAGCCTTTATGATTATTAAGAGCACTGTTGTAATAAAACTTTGAAACTGACTGGCAAGTAAATTAAAAGGAGTTTCAATCACATAAGTAAGGAGAATTTTTCATTGACTCAACTGAAAAGCAGAATAAGAAGATACTGATAGATATTTTACAGGCACTACAGGTCCTTCTCAAAATATTAGCATATTGTGATAAAGTTAATTATTTTCCATAATGTAATGATGAAAATTTAACATTCATATATTTTAGATTCATTGCACACTAACTGAAATATTTCAGGTCTTTTATTGTCTTAATACGGATGATTTTGGCATACAGCTCATGAAAACCCAAAATTCCTATCTCACAAAATTAGCATATCATTAAAAGGGTCTCTAAACGAGCTATGAACCTAATCATCTGAATCAACGAGTTAACTCTAAACACCTGCAAAATATTCCTGAGGCCTTTAAAACTCCCAGCCTGGTTCATCACTCAAAACCCCAATCATGGGTAAGACTGCCGACCTGACTGCTGTCCAGAAGGCCACTATTGACACCCTCAAGCAAGAGGGTAAGACACAGAAAGAAATTTCTGAACGAATAGGCTGTTCCCAGAGTGCTGTATCAAGGCACCTCAGTGGGAAGTCTGTGGGAAGGAAAAAGTGTGGCAGAAAACGCTGCACAACGAGAAGAGGTGACCGGACCCTGAGGAAGATTGTGGAGAAGGGCCGATTCCAGACCTTGGGGGACCTGCGGAAGCAGTGGACTGAGTCTGGAGTAGAAACATCCAGAGCCACCGTGCACAGGCGTGTGCAGGAAATGGGCTACAGGTGCCGCATTCCCCAGGTCAAGCCACTTTTGAACCAGAAACAGCGGCAGAAGCACCTGACCTGGGCTACAGAGAAGCAGCACTGGACTGTTGCTCAGTGGTCCAAAGTACTTTTTTCGGATGAAAGCAAATTCTGCATGTCATTCGGAAATCAAGGTGCCAGAGTCTGGAGGAAGACTGGGGAGAAGGAAATGCCAAAATGCCAAAATGCCAGAAGTCCAGTGTCAAGTTCCCACAGTCAGTGATGGTCTGGGGTGCCGTGTCAGCTGCTAGTGTTGGTCCACTGTGTTTTATCGAGGGCAGGGTCAATGCAGCTAGCTATCAGGAGATTTTGGAGCACTTCATGCTTCCATCTGCTGAAAAGCTTTATGGAGATGAAGATTTCATTTTTCAGCACGACCTGGCACCTGCTCACAGTGCCAAAACCACTGGTAAATGGTTTACTGACCATGGTATCACTGTGCTCAATTGGCCTGCCAACTCTCCTGACCTGAACCCCATAGAGAATCTGTGGGATATTGTGAAGAAAACGTTGAGAGACTCAAGACCCAACACTCTGGATGAGCTAAAGGCCGCTATCGAAGCATCCTGGGCCTCCATAAGACCTCAGCAGTGCCACAGGCTGATTGCCTCCATGCCACGCCGCATTGAAGCAGTCATTTCTGCCAAAGGATTCCCGACCAAGTATTGAGTGCATAACTGTACATAATTATTTGAAGGTTGACGTTTTTTGTATTAAAAACACTTTTCTTTTATTGGTCGGATGAAATATGCTAATTTTGTGAGATAGGAATTTTGGGTTTTCATGAGCTGTATGCCAAAATCATCCGTATTAAGACAATAAAAGACCTGAAATATTTCAGTTAGTGTGCAATGAATCTAAAATATATGAATGTTAAATTTTCATCATTACATTATGAAAAATAATGAACTTTATCACAATATGCTAATATTTTGAGAAGGACCTGTATACTTCATTCGTGCATGTGCATAAAAAAATGACTTTCCATTGAAGACCCTTCCTTGAGGGCCCCAGACTTCATTCAACTTTCTCCATCAATCATATTAGTCAGCATCATTTCTAAAAACTGCCAAAATGTTTCAGCTGATGCATTGTTTTTAAATATTATTTAACTTTAACATAGCAGGATAGCTATTTTATGCACTATGATAGGAGGTCACAACAGAGCAGAATTTAGATTGAGAAAATAAGTCTTCTCCACATAAGGCAGGAAATACAGCTCAATATGTTCAAATTACTTTAGTAACATGTTTACATATGTTTAGAGCTTAATCTGTTTTCTAAAATTGACACCATTTTTGTAGTACTGTACTCAGTTGTCGGGTCAAATACTCGGTTGCACTTTTTACTTCTTTGTGGTTTGTACTTTGATTGAATATACACAACTTTGACCAAAGTACAACTAAAGAAGACTGAAATATCCATTAAATTTAAAAACTAATTTTGAACAGCTTAGTTAGTTAAGCCTGTTCCATACACTGTTCTAGATTAATATTTGTCAATGCTAAGTAAGAGTGTAAAAAGTAGGTTCCCTCAAGGCTGAGTTGTTGGAGCCATTTTTATTCAATATCTCTTTGCTCCCCCTATCAACTACTACTATAATATCTCTTACTGTATGAGAGCTGATAACAAACACCTCTGATGTAAATGAAAAATTAAATGAGGTACAATTTTCCATTCACAAAAATACTGCTGCAATGACCTACCTTTACAGGTTTTTTTGATGGCCGAGCACCCTCCTCATTATTCTCAGCCTCTTCGTGCTCTTTGCTGCCCGTTGGCAGGTTGGAGTAGTTGGCCAGAGAGCTGAGTAGAGAGGAGACCATTGGACTGGTATCAATCTCCTCCTACAGCACAAACAAAGTAACACATTTGTAAAAAATAGTCATTTTACAAAACAAATTGGTGCTGATTACCAAGGGCAGCCTCCACCTCAAATAAAGCCATGCTCTTGCCGTCGTATTGCTGGCTCTTTTTCATATCGGAGGCTGCGCTGCTGTTGATGAAAGGACTGCTCTCTTTGGGGTGTCCATCGCCTGAAACACGGAAACACCAGCCATCAGGATGTGAGTTGATTCTTCATTCAGTTTAGGAACACCAAGGTAGGAGCTGAGTGGTGTTTTCATGGTTAAAGGAGGAAACAACTTCTACATTTGGAGTCACAATGAAAGAGTCTTTCTTTTTTCTTCACCTGTAAAGAATATTAAGTAAGACAGATTATTTATAAGCATTGGTAGAGATACAAGCAGGTCATTAATGAGGTTATTAATTGTTAAAAGTCTAAAGGGGTGCAACTCTCCACATTTGAAAAGAAGCAACTTTCATGTGGACAAACCTCCAAACTTGGGGAAAATACCCATTGCAAGGGACCAAAGTACAGATGTCTAGCCATACTGCACTGAACCACATACGGACAACATCAAACATGTAGTATCAGAGACAATCCCTCATACCAGCTGTGGGAAGCTGATGATTTTTGATGAGAAAAGAAGTGATGCATCTTCATTTTATCATCCCTTTAAAATGATGCAAGATTTGACTAACTCATGGGATCACATGGTTTGAAAAATATTATGAATGAGCAAAAGCAAATCAGTGGAGTTAATGTGGTTTCTGTGTCAACTTGCCATTTCAGGCCCATAGGTTTATAAGCAGATGAGATCTGCCGTTACATTTGTGAAAAAAAAGAAAGTACACCCTCTCCCAGTTTTAAGGCAGATTCTATAATACTTAAATTTAACCTCAAATGTACAGACTTGACATGATATGAAGATTCTCTCTCTTTTTATGTGTGTGTATTTGGATCTTTGGTGTTCCCAGGTTCTGTGTTTCCTTATAGAGTTTATTGTTCTGTCAATCTATCCCATTAGTTTCTCTCAGCTATTAACCATCTGCTGATACCTACTCTCCATCCAGTAATCATTCTCCCCCAGTATTTATGGTCTCTGGTTTTATTTGCTCCTAGGCTAGTCCCCCTGAATATTTACCTGCTTTCTCCCAGTATAATGCCAGCTGTTTATGGTTTTCAGCTGTTTCAACAGCATCTAGTACCTTTCACCACACTTTATGAACAACCTCACCCTGCAAATCCCACCAGAGGGTTATTGAGGGTAGTGAACACCTCTCTCGTATTGAAGGGTATTCTCAAAAAAATATGAAGAATCCCAAATGTCAGGTAAGAAAAACAGACAAAACATTCTACCTTGGTTTTCAGGACAATGAAGTTTTATTCTTGAAAGCCATTTGACATTTTGTAGTTGAGTAACATCTGGCTGCTCACTGCAGCACAGCCAAGTCACCTCTTCCCAAATCTGTAGCTGTATTACACGCTAATCTCTAAAGTAAAGGGGAAAGTCAAATGCTTGCCAAACTGCTCTGACACAGTTATTAATCCTTTGAACCATGGACAGCTCTACAAAATTCATAGCCTGTCAAATCTTTTTTGATTTTAGACAACATCCTCAACTGTTGTACATTTTTTAGCAATCAGGTCTGAAAACAAAATGCTGAACGTGAGAAAGAATTATGACCTTTGATTGTTTTCTTGGTAACAAAATCCACAATCAGTTTTATTTTTAGCAAGTCTGTTGTAATCCCGCAGAGTACTGCTTGGCTTTCAAAATCTGTATTCTATCCCCATTCTTGCTTTTAGCTTTGAATAAAACCTGCTTTTAGGAGAATGCAACTTAACGATGCTTTATTAAATGCCTGTGTGCGTGTCCGTGTGCTTGCATGACTGCTTTTATTTTGGCTACACATCATGTTTTTGCTCGACCTTGTTTGAGCTAAAGCAACGATGGGCTGGTGGGATTTTGTCTCTATCTGCTTTCCCCATAAAGACAAAGATGTTTTTTAAACCTTTGTGTACTCTAAAAATCATAAGGTGCACTGTCTCACAGCAAGAAGGTTCTGGATTAGAATCCCAGCTTTGGTCTCTATGTGTGAAGCTTGCATTTTCTCCCAGCACATAGGTAGGTTTTTCCCTTGAGCACTCTGGCTTCCTCCCACAGTCCAAATGCATGTATGTTAGGTTATTTCCCTACAGTGTGTGCTGACATTGGTTGTCCTGCGATGGCTTGGTGTTCTGTCCAGTTTTTATGGTGCCTTTCAAAACTTTTTAAACCCTTTGAACTTTGTAACATTTTGTCATAATAAACCCATAATCGTCAAGGTATTTAATGAGATTTCATGCAATAAACCAACACCATGGAGCACTTTTTAATCCAACATCCAGAACTGAAAAGGGTACAAACCTACCAGGACATGACCGTGCATCTAAACTTGCCAGATGAGCAAGGAAAGCATTAATCAGAGAAGCAACCAGAAAGCCCATGGTAACTCTGGAGGAAATGCAAATATCCACAGGTTAGGTGGTAGTATCTGTTGACAGTACAACTGTGATGATTTTCTTCAGCAAGAAGAAGGAAACTGGTCAAAGCTGGATGGCAAAATACAGGACAATCCTGGAAGAAGGCCTGTTTGGAACTGCAAAGATTTTAGACTGGGGCGGTAGCTGACGTTCCTCCAGCACAACAATTCTAAGCATACAGCCAGAGCTACAATGGAATATCTTAGATCAAATATATTCATATGATAGAATGACCCAGTCAAAGTTCAACCTAGTTCGAATTGATCTGAGGTAAGACTTGTAAATTGATATTCATAGTTGTGCTTGATCCAATCTGAGAGTGAAAGAATTATTTTTCAAGGAAGAATGAACAAGAAACTCAAAGATGTGAAAAGCTGGTAGACACATACCCCAAAAGATTTACAAATCAAAGTATTGCATGCCAGACTTTTCAGCCTTTTTAAAGATTTTTTTGCACAGCAGTAGTGGCCAGTTTTTTTTTTTTTTTTTCAAAAGTAGTCAGTTGCGTCAAGAACTGAGGCCTCTGTACAATGGTAGTGCGCTCTACCACTATGCCACATGTTGTCCCACTTTTCAGCTTTTAGTTGGGTAAAATATTTGAAAACAATTTAGAAACAAATGTTTTCAGCCAATCAAAAGAAAACTCCCAAATTCTGTGACCTACAAGGATGCAAAATGGATGGATGGATGGAAGGATGGATGGATTAGCTCTGCCCTAAAGAACAAAAGCTTTTTTGTGTATCATACATGGACACATAAAAATATATGTGGAGTGGAGAAGAAGTAAAACTTCAAATATTTGTTCTTTGCTTCACTGCCATTCCAATGCAGTTGAGTTTAGGATTTTACTGTAGCACTCTCTAGGATATCCCTTCAAAGATTTAGTTGTTTTTTTGGCCAGGATGATGTTTTTTGAGAAGCCTTTTGACCCTTTAAGAACAAGTAACAGACTGCGCCCTTTTACTGTTTACAAAGCCGAACGTGATATTTACAAACATCACTGTGCAGTAAGAAATAACTGTTAGTTCAGTTATTTATGTCTTTATTAGCCAATATTGTATAAGTTTTAGGCTGCTGTCAAGGTTCCGAACTCATCACCCCCTGACCTTGTCTTTTGCATGTCTGGCAGTGAGAAAAGGGTCTGTGACTAAAGAGCCCAGGGGGAGCGATGGAGTGGTGGAGGAGCTGAATGAAGATCAAATATGAAGTAGCATCACAGCTCAAGTTGGATGCCTGATCTAGCTTGCAGGTGTTGCCTTGTTTAATTATGATGAAATAAAGAATCATGTATCACCTGTATTAAAACAATTTTAGATGCAAGACATTTATTTGTCATGCTTCACTCAAAACTCTTTGTTATATTTATAAAGAAAAAAGCACTGTCTTATAATTGCATTTTTCCAAGAGTGCAAATGCTTCAGACTGGAAACCAATACGGGTTTTTACATTAAGCCCTTTTGACTGCATGATAAAAAAAAAAGGCTTCAGCTTTATTCCTATAAAGATACTAAAATGATCAAAAAGACCTATCCCCATCAACATCCTAATCCAACCTCAGAAAGATGGATGCCTGTGTGCGTGAGAGAGAGGGAGACAAGTAAATCTGATGGGGCTTTATACTGTAAATCTCTTTTTTATTTCATAACTGTCTTCCAAGGATAATTCATCAAAATCATTATATTTCTCCAGTACTTTGGGTGACTTGTACCACATACAAAAGTCTGAACTTGTAAAATTATAGATCATACTTGAAGGTCATCACTTGTAAAAATCTAAAATCTGAAGGGAAATTCTAGAAAGGGAATTTCCAAAAACATTCAAGACTCATTAGAGGAAATCTACAGTACAAACGGTGCAAATGGCTAATTTCGCCTAAAACAACAACAACAACAACAAAGAAGCTGCAAATACGAAAAGACTGGTAAACAGCAAAAACAATAGCAAGTTAAAAAAAGCTGCAAAGTCGCTCCACAAAAAGGAAGTGCACCTGACCACTAGGGGGAGTCAATCACCAAGTCATATCAGACCAGACCCTCAGTAAAGACATTAACAGGATTGCCCAGAAGAAACTTGGAGGGAAGAAAGAATAGGTACGTTTTTCTTCATGTCTTTTTAAAACCATTGATCGTAATATTTTACGATATTATACAGCAGCATATTTGCGTAATATTAGCGGTCAACTCCGCCTAATGGTCTGATGCAATTCCATTTTATGAAGCGAGTTTGCAGCCTTTTTTAACTTGCAGTTGCTTTTGTATTTGCACCATCTTTCTATTTGCTTCTGTCCCTTTTCTGTGATTGCAGCATGTTTCTTTTGCAGCGTTTTTGTGTTGCATTAGTTATTTTATGTTTGTGTGTTTTGGTGTTTGTATCATTAGTGTGTTTGCAGCGCTTTTATCTGTTTGCTGCGTGTTTGCACCTTCCGGCCTGAACTCTGATAAACTGATCTTACCTTTTGTGACATAAAACAAAAAGGCCTGAAAGTGTGCTTTTGAGAGAGTGGATGTTATAGAAATTGAAACACAATTAACCTTAGACAGCTAAATATATACAGGTGAATAACTAAAGTGTGTTTGTCCATATTTTACATCAAATTCTGACTTTAAGGATCATAATGGATCCCAAAGCAGCACATTAGACTGTGTCAAGAGCATGTAAGTGATACATGCAATTAAAGTTCAAATATTTACAAGTTATGAAGAATTAATTACTTTATTAAAAATTATTCCTCTAAATAAAATATAATTTTTTCTATTCTTTAAAGTTACTGCAGTTGATTACACAGTCATATTCAAAAAATTAGAACATGCTATCTAATGAGGCTCATTTATCATATTGGTACGTTTTGGAAATAACAGCGTTTAAGCAGGTATTAAACATACTTTTTATTAGGCCCACATTTTTGTATTGTTTTGTTTTCATTTAGTGAATTGAGTTACTGAAATAAATGCACTTCTCAATAATATTCTAATTTATCAAATATGACCTTTTATCCTGCAAATTAATGAAGGTGACTCTATGAAGCTGCTGATATTCATTCAAACTAAATACAAGAGTTGGAGGCAACAGAAGTAGCTTCAGCTATTGTTAATATTTGGTTTATATTAGTCTTGAAGCTCATTGACACCTGTTACAAACAGGCTGTATGTAAAGATCCCATAAGTATACACACCCCTGTTAAATCACTGGCTTATTGTAATGTAAAAAATGGGACTTTGATAAATCATTTTAAAACTTTGTCCACATATGCTGTGGCATACTGTATGTCCTGTGCAGTTCAAGTCAAGCGTGATAAAATTTATAACAGGAAAAATTCAACAAATGAGAAGCTGCATTGAAGTGCTTGCATAAATTTACACACACTTGTATACTTAATAAAAAAAAATCGTTTTTTGCAGTTCCAGAATTTAGTCTTATTGAGTTCACTTCTGCCATCAATCTAATACTGCTACCAAGGTTCAGCTGTAGTGATAATTTGTTTAGTTGCATCCTTTGCCTAAAGCCAGAGTTTGCAAAGGGTTCAGACGATCAAAATGGTCTAAGTGTACAAATGTATCACTCAGAAGAAGAGCACCAAACAACAACAACACTCTACATACACTGTTGCACAGTGAAGGCGATCACTAACAGTTGAAGAAAATATGGGCTGTTAATTTATTTTGTTGTTAGCTATGAATATTTTGGCTCTCCTTTGAAAAGTATCTAACTTTTTACATTTAAGTTCAGCATAGGGGTTTGTGTTTACTACAAAACTGTAAAGAAAGAAAAATGATGAAATATATATTAAAGTTAGCAAAATAGCTACATGACATTGTTAGGGACAACATGTAAACATAACCTTTAAATTGGTTGGTTGGTTGAATCTGTTCAAAGTACACCTCATGAGTGTACTTCTTTCAATGCAAACCAAAGCACAGCAATACTTCTAGATGCTATGTTTGCTACTCCTAAGGACAAATTTTCATAACAACAAGATGTTTATAAGATATACCCAGACATCGTATTAGGATGGAGGATTTGTGGGAGACATTTGTTGTCTATCCGAGGGCCACAATGTTGTTTTTATTTTTTAGCTATCCCTTTAGAAATCCTCCAATGCAGAATATACCAGCTTTCCCTTTAGGAACTCAAGAAGCGAGTGAAGAATCTGCCCCTATAATTTAAAATACAGCTTAGACTCCCTCTGTGCAGCACACTTACACGTGTTTCATTAAAGCATAAGCATGTGGATTCAACCTTTTTTGAGTCCCAGACAAACATGTCTGCGTTTTAAGCGCCACATGCAAAGTGCTAGGTGCACAGAGTAAAACAGTTTTACAGCATATATGTAGACACTGTTAGAAAAGTTGTTGTTTCATATTGTGTTTTATAAGGCTGAAACTAAACTCCAGCGATGCATCTTTGAAGTACCAAACCCAAGTAAACAATTTTGATATCTGAAATTATATGTAAAAAGTAAAAGGTTGTATTGGATTGAGATATATATTTATCTAACTGCAAACTTAACCTGTACTTTTTTCCTTTTCAATTTTTATCACTCACCTTTGCCCTGAAATACTACAGAGACCTCAGTTTCTGCAGAAGTATGTCCTTGTTTTTGAAGGAGGCCATTCAGCCTAGCACCTGAGGGCAGGCAAAATAATTTTGGTCTGTCCTAGGATTTTGGCTTGAGCTCATAACCGACTCATGAAATTAACAAAAGGTACCTGAGAACTTAAAGCAGTATTTTTTTTTTTCTGCTGTTGTAAGTTGGAGAAATACCCAACTTTCCACTTTTAAAACTTCCTAATTTAATGAAATAAAAAATAACATATACTTTTAATTATATACCAGAAAATAAGAATTTACAAAGATGAAAAAAAGATCAAAGAATACCTCCTACAGTAAAGCTAATTTATGAGAAGTATTTAAAATTTGATAGTGTTTACTTGGAAAGAGAGACCGAGTTTAGAACACTGAAGTAAAACAGGATTAAATAAAAGAATGTAAGGAGGTTTGCATTTTCTTTATTGTGGGACAATCACCATCAATGTGATATTGTACTATGGACTTGGGATCTAGTTGTCCAAACGTTCCCAGAGCTTCAGAGGAGGCTCCCACATCTTGACATGTATCAGTCTCAGTCCTTGGTCTCCACAGGGCTGTGTACTGAGCCCCCTGCTCTACATCTATGACTGGACTCCCATTCTGGCCAGCACCACTATCATAATGTCTGTCGATGACAGCCCAGTGGTTAGACACATCTCGGTGGGTGATGGCGAGTTAGAGTTATTGTCCAAGCGGTGCACTGACAACAACCTGGTCCTCTTCATCACCAAGACCAAAGAGCTGATCATCAACTTTAGCAAAAATGAATTAGGAAGCAGCTCCAGGGGGTTATCAAAACTGCCCCAGGAAATTTCTGATTGTTCTTTGTCCACATTGGAAGAACTTTACACCTTCTGCATCCAAGACACTGTCTGGTAAGTCACCTGTCCTGAGACAAGAGATATAGGACAATCAGAACAACCATAAATGTTTTTTATCACAGTTACCCCTGCATAGAACTGTATTCTGAAGTATGACAGATATAGACTTTCATTATGTCGAAGATTTTTTGGACACAGCACAGCCTTCCTCTTATAGATGTTGGAGACATTGCATTAGAAGTGTTCAAACCTTCAGAGCCTAAACAAGCACCTCCTCTGCAAGGGACAATATTTTCATAAAATATAGGAAACCCCAGCATTCAAAATCATCTTGTGTTTTCTCTCAGCAGCTGTAGAGGCTTTTTCTGATTGGACACTCTTATGCTGTATCTGTCTTAAAACATCAATTATGTCTGGATTAAGGAGTAGGGTTCAAGACAGAAACCTTTTCTTCCAAAGAAAAAACATGCAGGCCGGACTAAAACCACCCGAAACATTTTTGGATAATTTGATGATTTCTGATGAAATCAAAAGTTGCAATTTTTTGCCACAAGAACAAAAGGGTGCAAAAACACAGCAAATCAGTAAAGGAACAGCAGAGAAACATGGTGGAGGCAGCTTCATGCCCTGGGGTAACCTTTCTGGGACTTTTGGATAAATTTTGCAAGTAAGAGGAGGCAAATATGCCAATAAAAGGTGTTGCAAGCTGAAAAAAACCCTAAGCAAATGGAATAAATGTTGTAACTAAATCAAACATTGTTTTGTTGTATGTTTCAACATACAAATTTAAATTAGTACATAGTTCAACCATCAGATGACTGAACCTTTTTAATATTTTCTATTTTCCCAGATGACAGTTTGGTTTGTTTTTCAGGTGAATTTCGCAGGACATGTGTGGTTGAACAATTGAGCCAACAAATGTATAGCATAATTAGACACCCATGCTTCAGGATATGTGTCAAATTAAAGGTAGGACAAAGTTTTTAAGTTATTATAAATGATCTCCTGTTTTACAGGTACAGATTAAAAAAGGTTTTGCAACATTAAGTATGTTTTAGTGAAAAAAAGGCTCATACTTTTCCCAATGAATGGACAAGTACTGCTTTTGTTATTAAATCGTATCATATTGAACTTAATGAAAATATGTCACAATCAATAATTCTATACTTTTGTACTCAAATATACAGTTGCCAATAGTACTGTCTAATAGTTTCTTTAGGTGTGTTGTTCCTGTATGAAAATGGTAAGCAGAGCTCAGCTGATAAACAGGATTTTGCTGCAGAACATGATGTGTTTGTACTGATGCCATGGCTGCTGTTTGACTGCATCATGCAGATGAAAGGCAGTCCAGGGTGGAGATTTGTACCCTTGATGTGACATGGTTATTAAAAAATGGACAGTTCATACCAGCTTTTTAAAGCTTAATAGGACACAGGCTCAGAGGGATTATCCAGCAGCTGCTGGAGCCCGTAGAGGATAGCAGAAATTAACTTCTTCACGTGAAAGAAATGCACCAATCGTCATCGCAAAAACGACACCATCATTCATTTTCACCTCGCCTGCAATCAGGAATTAGGGCTAATTCCATAAAGTGATTTATTTAATTACATATTCTCACTTGCTCTTGTGCTGCCTGTTTGTGCTTGTCAGTCTCTCGGGGGCAAAAATGGATCAAGTTTCTCAGTTTTCAGAAAAACAGCACAAAGAGCAGAAAATTCAGTGAAGGAATTATAGAAAAACTACAACTGTCTGAATTACGATTTTAGATTACCATCACACAGCTAAGAATCAAAACCTTTGGTTTGGTAAACTTCCCATAACACATAATTTAGAGCTATCTGTTTGTATAACTGTATTTTACATTTACTCTCATGATTTTATACCTGTAGAATGACATTAAAAATGTTAGTTTTTTTCCTATACATTATTGTTATTGCCGTTTTATGTGATAGACCGTTATAAAATTGAAAATAAATGTTAAGTGGCACTGTTTTCAAAGGTTTGATACCCCTAAATAAAATCCATTGAAACCAATTACCTTCAGAAATCACTCAGTTTGTAAATAGAGTCAACCTGTGTGTTATCAATATAAATCACGCAGTTCTCTGAAGGCCACAGAGGTTTGTTAGAGAACATTTTGAAAAAACAGCATCATGAAGATCAAGAAACACACAGAACAGGTCAGGGGACAGTCATCGAAATATTTAAATCCATCATCAAAATATAGAAAGACGATAGCGCAACAGTAAACCTACCAAGACACAGTTGTCCATCTAAACTGACTGGCTGGTAGAGACATACCTCAAAAGACTAATTGCAACGAAAGGTGGTTGTCCAAACTATTTTTTCATACATATAGAAATTAGACCAGCATCAATCAAAAGATAATAAAACGATGAAACAATAATTTTCTTAATTTCATTTTAAAAATTTCATTTTAAAAATTATTTTTACCCCAAAACAATGGAAAAAATGTTATCAGTTTACAACAATCATAACCATCCTATGATTGCTGACCTGCTTTTTTGTATGTTTCCACTGCTATTTTGATGTTTTCTTATTAGTGATGAGCTCCAATTCCTTGATGTCGGAAGGTCTCTGTGGCATCACCCTAATCTTCAGCTCTCTCCACAGATTCTCTATCAGCTTCAAGTCGAGACTCTGGCTTGACCATTCCAAAACATTAGTATTGCTTCAGGTCAGAAGAAACATGATGGTAAAATTAAAAGAATACTTTAAATCAAAATTTGCCAGGGCTATGAATAATTTATTTGCAGAGAGAGAAGGGGAAGACATACAGCAAAGATCTCAAAGTCAGGAATTGAACCATGGATGGCTGTGTTGAATACTAATAGTGTCCAAATATAGGACTCCCGTTCTACCTCTACACCCACGCTGCCCCAGACCAAGTACATATCTCAAGATGTTCTCTTAAGGAGAGTTCTTGAATTGCTATGACTTGTAATGCTCCATATAAGATCTCTCCTTAAAATGTTGTTGTAATGATGTAATCAAACACATGCTGCCATCGTATATAGAGATGTCAAGTAGATTTTGGGTAAATAGTTATTTTCTGTGCTGAATTGGTTTGTTGACTTAAAACTTGTTGGTAAATCTGTTGCAGCTTAACATTGTTTTGAAATAATTTTATCAGTTGCTCTTAAAATTCACATCTGCAAATTGTTTTACTGCTCTGTGTTATGATTATGTTTTGTTAATTTCCATTTTAAGCAAAATTGATTTGCTTGCCATCTAGTGCTTCTCTGAAGCCTTCATAATTTCTACTAAAGACCTTAAATTTCTTCTTAAAAATCTGTGAAACAGATGAAGACTGAAAAGCTAGTTGCATGGAAGTAATGAGCAGGTTTCAGTATGATGGCATCCATATTACTGAGGATAACAAAAGGCTTGTTGGATTGTTTTACGTGGGAGGTGAGGCTAATAATTAAAAATAAAATAAAATAAACAGCATTAATAAATGTATCCTTTTAGTTCGGCTTTTAGCTTATTTTAAGTAGTTAAGGTAATATATTACTAATCTAACTTTGCAGTAATTTTCAGTACTTTTTATTTGCCATTTTAGTTTGACTTTTCTCACCGATTTTAAATAATTTATTAATAATCATACTTCTATTTTTTATATTTTAGTTTCTATTAAGTTTTCATTAAAATAAATGTTGTATTAGCATTTAATTGTCATGGCGAGTGAGGATTTTGCTGGACCAAAGTGCATACAAGAGCATGGAAGCATCATGGTGAGTAGGATAATGATTTTAAAATATAAACAGGAAACTTAGTCAGTTGGGCAAGTAGCAGGTACTAGCCGGGAGGATCCAGTGGAGAACAATGAAAACCAGAGAGTATAAATACTGGGGTAGGGTGGAGAATGGACCAATGAACAAAGGGACAGCTGAAGGAGGGAGGCCAGATAACACAGATGAGCAGGGAGTCCAGGGGAATAACAGAACATCTAAGTGAATAGAAATAAACAAACAATGGGCCTAACTACAGAACATAAACAGGGAGCAACAAGATCTACAAGGACATACAAACTAAAGTAATCTAAACAAAAGGATAATGAATCTAAACAACATGAATGAACTGAAATAGCAGAACGTGAGTAGAGAAAACAGACAAGGAACTCAATCTCAAAACCTAACACAGGCAGATCATAACAGTTATACATGTATTTTCCCATATTAGCACAAATACTGATCTCCTACATTAGTTGCAAGTAAAGTCTGGTTTAATCCTATTTTATTTATGTTTTGTATTATTTATTTCTTTGTTTTTTAATTTGTTTTGTTTTTGTTGCATTTTGGTTTTTTCTTTGCAGTGCAATTGAGATAAAGACTTAATGATCAACATAAACACACTTGTTATACAGAGATAACAGACAGTCTACTGCTCTGTGGACCTTTTATATGCCAGAACCTTTTGTAAGTCTGTATATTATATATACTATGATCTTTTGAATGCGCTGCCTTAGAGGTTATATTTGCTAAAGGCCCTAAATTCGATTTTATGCAGCTTCATTTGCAACACACTTACCATAAAGTAACTGTTTTGCATAAGCCTCTATAAACATATCATCAGATCCTAAATGGGAAGAAAAACAATCTCCAGATGTGAAGCATGACGTAAAAAATATCACTGCTAATAAAAGTAGTTCACAGTTCAGCTACTCCAATGATTCTGTTTGCCAAGGAGAACAGTACTTGTTTAGATGTGAAAATTGGCATTGCTTGGATAGCTCAGCTGCAAATGAGCCCACCCTGTTGCGTTATATTTGTCAGACTCTGTAAACCAACAAAGACATAGAGAGGAGATGTACTGACATTTTTTTTTCCATTTTCAAAAATGTGCTGCACCAGTGAGTCACGATGCATTTGATGTTATGTAGTATCACCTCCTTTTATATTTTCCCAGCCCTGTGATGCACACTCTCTATATGCCTCATTACAATTTTGATAAATGGTCACCCGATGCAGCAGAGAAAATGAAACACTGGACTTATTTTCAATTAAAGTTTGTCTCCATATAAGTATCCCATAATCTTCTGAACCCTTAAAAAAACATAAAGAAATGAGGTTGCTGCTGAAGGAAACCTACATGATTCATTGGTCTAGTGAGTGAACGACTGCAAATCAGTTAAAAATATAAAAGAAAAACTTTAACAGATTTGACTAAAAGTCTGGAAAATCTAAAAAAACATTTTGGTAACAAAACCAGCAGGCCAACTAATACAGTATAACTCAGAAGTACATAAACTGTACATAAACTGATGATGAACATGAGCATTATTTTCTTATAGAGTTTTTGTATTATATTATTATATTAAGTGTACTATTAGATGTTTAATTATATCAATATTTGTTTTATCTCTCTTTTATACCACTTTATTTGAATCTATGTTTGTATCTTTCTTGTAAAGTTTTTTGTAAAGTGCTTGATTAGTAAATGTATTATTATTAATAGTTTGGGCTTTAAATGATGCAGTTGAACAGTTTTTTCCAGGGTGGGATGATGGTACAACAAACAACTTCGATGATTTTTAAAGATTAAAAAATAAGTGAGCAAGGTGGATTTTTTTAATGACCTTACTTTATTCCAAATTCTTATATATATATCCATACACCCACACTAATATTTAGATAAATGTCTTTTTCTATGAACAGGCTTCTCATAATTGTGTCTTAACATTTTAACACAATTTCTGGCAGAACCTTTCATTTAAACAAGTTCGTTTCCTGTTTAAACTTGGCTTTAATGCATATATAGTCACAAATTAACATTGGGAAGGCCATTGAGGAAATTAGTCTTCTGATTGTGTTCTGTTTGTAAGGTGCCTTGAGATGACATTTGTTGTGAAATGTCTGAAAATTGTTTTGATGTTTGTTTGAAATCAACGTCCTGTTTAAACAAATACCTAAGTCCAAGTTTCATCCATCTGACCCAAACTTTTACCCTCAGATTAAAATTATTTACGTTGTTCATACAACCTTACATTTCGGCTGAAGTTTGTTGCTGTCAACATGTTCAAGACAAAGGCCGTTTGGAGAAAATGTTTTCGGGCCAAAAAAGGCAAAGATTGAACTATTTTGATACAATGATGGAAAATATAAAATATTTGGAGGAGTTGTGGTGGGGCTTTCGTACCAAAAAACACTGTAATAACTGTCAACCATGGTGGTGGCAGCATTATGCTAAGGGTCTGTTTTATTGCTAATGCTACTTGTACATTGGGCAAAGTACAGAAATGATGAAGAAGAAGAAGCTTTAGTTAAGGTCTAATCAGCAGCTAGATGGTTGAAACAGGGACACAAGTGGATGTTTGAATGTGATAATGACCCCAAAATTTTAAGAAAATTGGATGTGGAGTGGATAAAGCAGCCTAACATAAAGCTCTGTGTAAGGTAACCAATGCTGTAAAACTAAACCAAAGCCAGAACTATACTAGAAGCATGTGATGGTTACTAAATATCTGTGGTTTCTCAGCAACCTTTTAAAAGAGATTTATTAGTTAAGCTCAAACGTATTCATACTCCTGGCAGATTTAGGTTTGAAGACATCTTTTATTTCTATCATGTTTCTTCTGGGACTGTACAGTGATGAAACACTGCTGCCTTGCAGCAAGAAGGTCCTAGCTTGGTAGCACTGTCAGAGGACCTTCTGCATGGGGTTTGTTCCCCCGTGCATAAGTGGGTTCTTTCTGGGTACTACGGCTTCTTCCCACAGTCTAAAAATGTTTTTTATTATATTTTAGTTTAAGTTTAAGTTTAAGATGTCTGTCTCATTACCTATCAAACTTCTTGGTTAAATATAAAATATTTTAACATCTAAATCTGCCAGGGTTCTAAATAATTTAAGCCTTAACTCTACATGTTTGACTATTTACATAAAATCTTGACCCCGTGTGGACTACAGTTGGTGACTAAAATCTGAAAATCCGATTAAAATAACCATACATTCAATTTATATTTTGGTAAACAACATCAAATTGTTATGATTTGTGGGTGTTTTTGTTGGTTTTATTCACAGTTACGGTTTTGAATCGTTCTTCTGTTTGTTTTCCTGGTCATGCTTTAGTTTTTGTATTCATGTTTTGCTTAGTTGTGTACTTGGATTGAGCTTCTGGTTATGCTTTGGTTTCATGTTTTTCTAGTTAGATTTCTGTTTGTTTGTATCCTTGAAGTTCTGTTTTGCCCCTGTCATGTTGTGTTCTGTCTGTTAATTATCTTTATCCGGTTCACCTGCTCCAAGCTAATCTGTCTCCTTGCTCCACCTGGTTTACTCTCCATATATATACACTCCTGTTCAGTTATTCAGCGTGGAAACATTTTCAAACCATGTCTTGTCTTCTGAATCATGCTCATGTGTTTCATGCCAAGCCTATCTTGCCACTCTGTCCATGTCTGCTTTTGCCTGTCTTGCCTGCCCGTTTATTGTTTCTATTTTTTTTCCTGCCTCATCTGTGAGTGAATTTTAGTTGATTAAATCTTTTTTCACTTACCATCACGCTGCCTGCTCGTCTGCATTCTGGGGTCCTATCTCGCAAGCCCTAACACAAATGAGCATTAGTATGAATGTTGAAGTTATAGTCCTGGTTTGGAAAGTGGGCTTCATGAAGTAGTGTATTCTATACAGCGAGGCGATACATCTGTAGATTTTCTCTGTCCCTCAGTAGATACTGACTGTAAACCAGATTTAAATAATGAAGCAAGTGCCGTGCAAATGTGTCAGTTGGACAACCTTCATTAATGTATGGGCAATCAGACAGATTGATTCAGGCTCACTCACCAATGGATGAGACGACAACATCTGGCAAACCCATTTAATCCGTTTCAGTGGGGGCAGATGTAGACTAAGTTCAGGCCAACATTTGCTTCTTTACCCGGTCACATGTAACAAAATTTGATCAAGTGTCACTAAAGCTAACTAATTTGCAGATTATATTACACTCTATAGAAACTGAAGCTCAATCTTGCTCATAAATTATATTTACGTTTAACTTTGACCTTTCATATGGATTAAAAAATTAGATGTAGCATGTTTATTAGATAAAACTGGAGCGGGAGGAACGTTTTTTATTAATCTTTGACAGTTTTCCTGGCCAAAGGCAGGAGTTTTCTTTGTTTGTAATTTTTGCATCAAGCTAAATTCATCCACAGACTATATTTACTGAAGAAGCATTAGATCTAAAAGACATTTTACATCATATTAAACCCTCCTCAGATTAAAAATGTCACAAAGCCCAACATTTTATCTTTAGTGTCAGGCATTGTTTTTTTTTATTTTCTAGTAATTATTCTGCTTTTTATTTGTTTTTATTTTACACAGTTTCTTTGCACAGAGGTTCACCAGTTGCCACCCTGTCCCCTGTTTCTCCCCTGTACCCCCACTGTCAGGCAGTCTATGTCAAAGGTTCCCAAATGGTGTGCCATAGTCTTTGCCTGGATCTATGAAAAGTCTTTATTCCCAAAAATATATTTTTATTTAATAAGCTTTTATTTTGTACTACTTATCAGCATTATTAAGTTGCCCTTAAGACTGAGAGTGTGTGTTCATGGTTGTCCTTTCTGCGTGTCTCTGTATTGTCTGTGCAGGGTGTACCCTGCCCCTTGCCCAAAGACCCCAGGACATAGGCATGGATGGATACATGGATTTAATTGCTTTTATTTATTTATTTCTAAACTATCCCATTTATTTTGTTTAACTGATTTGAATTAATTCATTTAAATAAAAATACATTAATTTACACTTTATTTTAATTCATGTATTTAGTTAGTTTAATTGATTAGATCTGAATAATTTCATTATTATTTAGTCAGTTTTATGCATGTGACTTATTTAATGTATCTATCTGTTGAGTTTTACTAATTATATTTAATTTGGATCTTAATGACTGATCGATTCTTTGAGGCATCAATAAAAAAACCTGTTTTCCCATAAAGTTTAAGGTTCAGTTTTCCACAGATCATTGAGATAGTGTCTTTACTGTTTTTTTTCTTTTTGTTCTTTAGCAATATGCAGTATCATAATGAAAATTCTTATCACCAAATCGAAAGTATCAATACGTCAATGTACATCTGATGGTTATTTGTAGAGGTAAGCTAGAAAATGAGCTAAATCATCAACCATCGTGTGAATATTGAGGTGAAATAGGTATAAGATCAGGCAGGTGGGGGTGTAATTATACAACGAAGACAGCATGCAGAATTAAATCTTATAACGATCCTTGTATCAAATCCAGGATTAGATGCTATATAACCACCATCTTATTTTGGCTTTGTTTAATTCTAACAGTGAGACAAGGTGACATGTTTATCATGAAGACTGTTTATCCACCACAAGCAGAAGTCTCCGAGTGTGGTGGGTAAACAAGGGTGTTTATCATTGGTTTGGTTTCATCCTAAATTTACACAACGCTGGAACACCTGTTATATTTTAAGTGAGTTTAAGGTGAAGCTGGGTTTAAAGATTAATTTAAGGTCTTGGGAGGATTATCTACAGTAAAGTATCTAGTGTCTATAGCTTTAATGGGCAGTGAAAATGTATAACTTCAGAAAAACTGGCAAAAGATACATGAAGAGAGACAAAAAAACTGTTGTTTTCTAGAGTAAATATTTAAATCAACTCATCAATATTAGACACAGTAGTCATAGCTGCACCACTGTGCAAATGTTAAATTGCTTGTACAAACTGCTTTTAGTAACTTACCACTTATTAGAGTATATTACATACATCATATTAAACCCTCCTCAGTTTAAAAATGTCACAAAGCCCTACATTTTATCTTTATTTTCTGGCATTGGGTCTTTTTTATTTTCTAGGAATCATTCTCCTTTTTATATGTTTTTATTTTACACAGTTTCTTTGCACAGAATTTCACCAGTTGCCACCCTGTCCTCTGTTTCTCCCCTGTACCCCCACTGTCAGGCAGTCTTTGTCAAAGGTCCCCAAATGGTGTGCCACAGTCTTTGCCTGGATCTATGAAGTATTTATTCCCAAAAATATATTTTTATTCAATTAGCTTTTATTTTGTGCTACTTATCAGCATTATTAAGTTGCCCTTGAGACTGAGAGTGTGTGGTCATGGTTGTCCTTCCTGTGTGTCTCTGTATTGTCTGTCCAGGGTGTACCCTGCCCCTTGCCCAAAGACCGCTGGACATAGGCACGGATGGATACATGGATTTAATTGAGAGAGCACACAGTAGAACTGTTATGGCACAATGCTGGCAGTGGATCAAGTCATTCGTAAATAGAAAATGTTAAACTTCCAACTGGAAACAATTAAAGAGTACCAACTTGAATCCAGAGTCTGTAGTTGTGATATGAAACATTAAATAAAGCTACTGAAAACATCATCACTAACTGAACTTTACTTTATAACCCGTTGAGCGCTGCTCACACATAACAGCACCTGTAGTTTCTTATATCATTTTATTTTGAAATGCAAAGTAGCACTGCATAAAGAAGACCATACCTTCTCAAGAAGGTAGAGGTGACTTTCCAGAAATTTGAAGGTTATTTTCTGAAATGTTCCCAGAGCTTTTACCAGGTGCTTGGAACTTTCAAGGAACATGGTTAATTCCAGGAAAGTACTTGGTAAGTTTCATACAGTATCTGGGAAGCTCCAAAAAGTAGCCCCCCTAGGTTCTTGGAAAGTAACCTACAAGTTCTGGGAATGTATAGGCTGTAGTATATAGTGCTAAGAAGATCATTACTTTGACTCAAGACAGAGTGAGTGAGTAAACACCCTATGCAAAGTTACCTGAGGTTTCAAACAATGAAAGCGGATGTACTATTCAGAACACAGAGAGAATACAAACAGAGTATCAAAGTCAGGAGTTACCAAAAGATATGTGTTTCTGTGAGATTTTCCTATTATTGTGAAGCTCACAACATATTGTCCACTTGTGTGGACACACACACCGCACACTTGTCTTACTATATGTTGTGAGGACCTTCCATTGACTCCCATTCAAATTTTTTTTTGCAGCACTAGAGGCCTTTATTTTTCAACAGTAGGTAGACAGGAAAGAAAGCAAAGAGAGGGGGAGACATTCGGCAAAGGTCGCTGGGTCCGGGAGTCGAACCCGGGACAGCCGCATCAAGGACTAAAGCCTCTGCACATGGTCGCATGATTAACCCTTACACCACCAGCCCCACATTTCAATTAACTTTCAACCCTTTCCATGGCCTAACCCTGACCCTACATCTAAACCTAACCATTACCAGTACATACCGAACCCTAAGCGTAACCTTAACTCAATTCACACCTGAGTCCTAAACCTAACCCCTAGTAAAGTGAGGACCATGATGCCCTCACGTTACAACAAACGGGCTTCACTTTGATGGTGAAACATGAAAAATGGTCCTCACTCAGATGGAAAAACAGGAGCACACACACACACAAATCCAAATTTAAGATTGGATAGATAGTCAGAGGATTGCTGATCAGATGAGATCAAAGTTTGCCTCAGATGGAGTCCTGCCATTCGGTCATCTGGTCTGGACCACCACAGTGGTTAATTTTCATAGTAAATCCTCTGTCTGTCTTTAAAAATATCTAACAAAACAAAACCTTTGGAAAATGTTCTACGAGTTCCAATATTTTTCCTCTAGTAAATATAAGTTTTACCTTTACATATGTTTTACAGAGAAGAAATTTTGGATAGCTATGTTAATCAAGGATTTTTTTTATCCAGAGAAGGAACCAGAAAAAGAAGAGGGTAAATTAATGTAAGGGGTGCAGCATTCATATTCCCATTAGGTAGACTTTAGGGATTTAAAATTTTATACATAGTACTCATTTAAGCTTTCTTAAATTCTGTCTGCTGTGAATTCATAGGAAATAAAAAAAATAAAATAAATAATAATAACAATAATAATGATTTTTATTACTATTTCTATTTTATTTTTATTTATTTATTTTTATATATTTTAACTATTCTGAACTCTTAATGTTGATGAATTTGATTCACCTTATTTGGACAGTTTTAAATAAAGCCTACTAATGGGAGTGCTACTACTGTATTTTACCCTTTGTTTTCCCATGGATCCATACATTTACTCTGGCTCTTATTATGAACCAGAACAAAAAATAAATAAATAAATAAATAAATATAAAATAATTTTTGCCTTAAGATCAGTTAAAAAATCCCAATAAAGCATGACTCCTTGGAACCAAAGCATAGCATTTTTATATAACGGTGGTCAAACATCAGACAGGAAAAGGGTTCAGCCCAGATGATGTGTGAAATACATGTTGCTAGAACTCCCAAATCAAGACTGTGAGAACAAAAGGAGTAAGAAAAGATTGGCATGTTCTTGGAGTGTTTATAGTCCTTAAATCAGAGAATAAAATACAAATTTTTCTACACCTTTTTGAATGTTGACCATATTTTATTATCTGCAACAAAGTATCAATACTGAGATCAAAACATAAATGTAATTTGGCATGAAAAAAGAGAATAAAATAGCTGCACAGGACTATCAGATGGAAGTTTGCAGCAGGAGGAGTGATGCCTAGATTGAGTCTTTACTGAAGTAACATTTGAATCAATGTTTGCCCCCACTGATCTAAAAGTTGTACCAAAAAATGTTTGCTGCTATTGTTTTTATTGTTTTATTGTTTTCGTGCACTAAATGCACACAACTGACATACACAAGCAGTTATTTAGGCTCAAATAGACACTCAAGCTCACACAATGCTGCGCAGTGACACATGCTCCTCTTACATCAGTCTGTGACAGGTTTCGTCACTCACCCTGGCTGGTGGGTTCCCCTTCTCCCTCTTCACAGTCAGTCATGTTGTTCTCCATCCCCCTCTCCTCAGCAGGCTGGGAAAATCTCGTAGCAGGCTGGTGCAAAAGATGAGACTTCTCCGTCCCTCCACGTTTTTCTTCCTCACGTTGTCAAATGGCTTTTTAAAAAGCAGTGCAGAATAGAAAGCTATATTTATGTGCTTCCTAACTTGCCTGATTTCCTCTGTCTCTCATCAAGAGGAGTCCAGAGAGACTGAGAGCTGCTGCAGGGAAGAGTGGATGCTGGTGCACGCTGTCACTCACATGCAAGCTCTCAGCCTCTGCACGCCACTCACCTCCCAGTCAGTTTAAGCCTGGTGTCTATGTTTGTGTATTCAGAAGGTTTTATCCCCTTCTCCTCCCCCCGTCCCTCTTTCTGTCCGTCTAATGATGAGAGATGGACGGAGAGGGATTGAGAGGCAGACGGGATACGCTTCAGCACTGCCTTTTGAGATTAAACATCTCCTTTGATGTGTTTTTCAGACAGAAGACCACGTTACATTTCATCAATGTGTGTTCATCCCTCACTCTTTTATACTCTTTTTCATGGTCATGGCCCATTATCTGTTAACTACCTGGAGGCTACACTTTATAACTCAGCAAACTTCATCTCACTGTTACCCCCTGCACTGGCTGAATTGTCTGGGAATCCAGGCTGACTTTTTGAGTCCTGGAGTGTGTGGGAGCCACTTTTCAAATGTTTCTTATTTATTTAAAGCTACTTTAAAGCATTAGAATTAAACTTAGACAGCAGTAATGGGAAAATGAATATTCTTACATTTAAATGTACAGGGGTTGGACTATGAAACTGAAACACCTGGTTTTAGACCACAATAATTTATTAGTATGGTGTAGGGCCTCCTTTTGCGGCCAATGCAGCGTCAATTCGTCTTGGAAATTACATATACAAGTCCTGCACAGTGGTCAGAGGGATTTTAAGCCATTCTTCTTGCAGGATAGTGGCCAGGTCACTACGTGATACTGGTGGAGGAAAACGTTTCCTGTCTCGCTCCTCCAAAACACCCCAAAGTGGCTCAATAATATTTAGATCTGGTGACTGTGCAGGCCATGGGAGATGTTCAACTTCACTTTCATGTTCATCAAACCAATCTTTCACCAGTCTTTCTGTGTGTATTGGTGCATTGTCATCCTGATACACGGCACCGCCTTCAGGATACAATGTTTGAACCATTGGATGCACATGGTCCTCAAGAATGGTTCGGTAGTCCTTGGCAGTGACGCGCCCATCTAGCACAAGTATTGGGCCAAGGAAATGCCATGATATGGCAGCCCAAACCATCACTGATCCACCCCCATGCTTCACTCTGGGCATGCAACAGTCTGGGTGGTACGCTTCTTTGGGGCTTCTCCACACCGTAACTCTCCCGGATGTGGGGAAAACAGTAAAGGTGGACTCATCAGAGAACAATACATGTTTCACATTGTCCACAGCCCAAGATTTGCGCTCCTTGCACTATTGAAACCGACGTTTGGCATTGGCATGAGTGACCAAAGGTTTGGCTATAGCAGCCCGGCCGTGTATATTGACCCTGTGGAGCTCCCGACGGACAGTTCTGGTGGAAACAGGAGAGTTGAGGTGAACATTTAATTCTGTGGGATGTGGTTCGTCCTTCTTGGTAGTATGCTGAAATTACCCTGGATACCGTGGCTCTTGATACATCACAAAGACTTGCTGTCTTGGTCACAGATGCGCCAGCAAGACATGCACCAACAATTTGTCCTCTTTTGAACTCTGGTATGTCACCCATAATGTTGTGTGCATTTCAATATTTTGAGCAAAACTGTACTCTTACCCTGCTAATTGAACCTTCACACTCTGCTCTTACTGGTGCAATGTGCAATCAATGAAGACTGGCTACCAGGCTGGTCCAATTTAGCCATGAAACCTCCCACACTAAAATGACAGGTGTTTCAGTTTCATTGTCCAACCCCTGTATTTAATATGTAGGGCTTGTTTAAGAACTATCTTTTAATGTTTAATATTTTACTTGAACATTTATAACAATTTTATCCAATAAAACTAATCAACTAATCCACACCCCCTGCCTCATAATATATATAAAATGGCCAAAACACAAATGGCATTTAATAAATAAAAGGAGGGAAAATGTTTTTCTCTTTCATGATCTGTGGTTATTTGTTTGTTTGATGTTATGTCTTCTTAAACTGTATGAGCATCTCTGGCTAGATGATCTCAGAGTTTTGTAGATGTTCAAATGGACTTCATGTTCACTGAACGAAAACAGCTATGGATTCAAACCCTCTCAGACATTTCTCTCTGTATTGAACTTCAACTAACACCAGTCTCCAGAGTGGCATGACCGAGATGTCTCATTGTGAGAAACAGTGAGTTACAAATATATTTTCAACTCCTTAAACTAACAGTTCGTATGGATTTTTCTGTTACGTTCGATGGTTGACACAAGTAGGTATGTGGTGAAAAGTTTATTTAGTTATGAATATTCAGGAACTTACAGTCTGGTTGTTAAACAATTTTCCAAGTTTTGGACAGCTTGTGGAGCACCATAAATCCATTATCCTAAACTACAGCACCAAGACATTCACCTAAACTAGCCGTCAGCCACTGTCCTGCAGCTTTTGGATGTATCCCTGCTTCAACACAGCTGAATCAAATGAAGGGTTAATGGTCAGTGCTTTGCAAAACCTGCTGACAAGGAGATAATTCAGTCTTTTGATTCTGGTGTGTTGGAGCATAGACACATCCAAACATTGCAGAAAACTCGAGGACTGGAGTTGCAGACCCCTGACCTAAACTGACAGGCTGAGCCAAGATCCCCATGATACCTCTGGAGGAGCTGCAGAGACCAAACGCTCAGGTAAAATAATCTTTTGACAGAGCAACTATTAATCATGCACTCCATAATTGTGTTTTTTATTGAAGAATCCCAAGTAGATAGCAATTTTTAAAAGGTAGCAATAAGTAAAATCCTCTGGTATTTTCATGATTTATCTTTGGGGATGAGCTTCTTTGAGGTTGCAATGCCTACTTGGCATCACCCTAATCTGTAGTTCCCTCCACAGATTCTATATTTCTTAGGGGTATGAATACTTTCGGTCTTTCCATCAAATATAGATGTTTTGATGACTTTTTCCATGTAATTTATGGGTTTGTTTTTTAGTTATATGGAGTATATTGGCAAAAGTATTCACTCCCTCATGCAAAATATTGAAATCAGGTGTTCCAATTGCTTTCAAGGCCACAGGTGTGTAAAATCAAGCATCTAGGTAGGCAGACTGTTTCTACAAACATTTTTGTAATAATGGGTTGCTCTCAGGAGCTCAGTGAATTTCAGCGTGGTACTGTGTTAGGATGCAACCGGTGCAACAAGTCCAGTCATGAAATTTCCTCGCTCCTAAATATTCCACCGTCAACTGTCAGTGGTATTATTAGAAAGTGGAAGCAATTGGGAACGGCAGCAATTCAGCCACGAAGTGATAGGCCATGTAAATTGACAGAGCAGGAACAGGGGATGCCGCATAGTGTGCAGAAGTTGCTGACTTTCTGCAGAGTGAATCGCTACAGAGCTCCAAACTTCTTGTGGGCTTCAGATTAACTCAAGAACAATGTAGAGAGTTTCATGGAAAGGTCTTCCATGGCAGAGCAGCGGCATCCAAGCCATACATCACCAAGTGCAATGCAAAGTGTCGGATACTGTGGTATAAAGTATGCTGCCACGGGACTCAAGAGCATTGGAGCTACGTTCTCTGGAGTGACGAATCAAGTTTCTCATCCAACATGAGTCAATGACCTCACAAATGTGCTTCTGGAAGACTGGTAAAGAATTCCCATGAACACGCTCGTAAACCTTCTGGACAGCCTTCCCAGAAGAATTGCTACAAAGGGAGGACCAACGTCACATTGAACTCTATAGATTAAGAATGGGTTGTCACTTAAGTTCATATGTGAGACAACAAGGCAGGTGAGTGAATGCCTTTGGCAATATAGTGCATTTTGCCATAGTAACTCAGAACCTCACATTCATTTTCACAAAGGACTAAATACAGAAATCCATTTATAGGCAGAGAGTGATGTGCCTCAATGCAATGCATTGGCTTTGCTATGCATTGCACTGCTTTCCAGTCATCGCTATTGTGAGGCACCAAAGAAAGATCAGAAAGCTGTGTATATGAAAGCTATGTAAAGGATGCAGTAAAGGCAGTTATTTAAAAATAAATGTAATAAACCAATTAACACACCTTAACGCAATTTCAAGTGCTGACCTCCCACTGTGTTATCCCGCGAAGCTCAGGTATAACATAAACTTTATACTGAACATGTGGCACAGCGGACGCCCGTAAGCATCAAGTGTTCATGTTAATCTAACTCACCGTTTCCCAGCCCTGTCAGTGAGAGTGGGATGTTGGCTGCACTTTGATTGGCAGAAAGCCTGGGAGCCATCTTCATCTGGGCCAAGCGGCTTTAGCTCTTAACCCGGAGGCTCCTCCCTTCTCGCCTGCTGCTGCTACACATGTAGCCCTGACTGCCAGAGCTGTCAAACTCAGTCACTGTGCTAGTTTGTTTACAAAGCATGCAAGCTAATGCAACTTTTACATTTTTCTTCTAAAGGTATAGAAAAGAGAAAAGCCGTATATCAGCATGCGCATGAGCACACCTAGAAACACCCTGGGGTGAACTTTCTGGTGGCCTAATCCTGCAGATTAAGGCCATGGAGTGCTGGGATAAAATCCCTTTCTTCTTTTTGTCTGATTGAACTGAGCTCTCAGTGCTTTTAGTCTACTCCAATGGTTGCTAAGCATTAAAATGACACCTGTTGTCACACCAAATAATTATTGAATCCGATAATTGTGCCATAAGAAAGGTGGTTTAAGGATTTGATAAATGCAGGCATGGAACAGATACATTAGGATGCAAGATTAGCCTAATTAAAACTGCAAGACATAAACTGATAATAACAGGAAACAACACAAAGAACTGGCAAAGGCCCAGGAATAACAGTACTGGGAGGATGATAGCTATACCAGGATAGATGTAATGACTGCAAATAGACAATGGGTGAGGGGAGGATGAAACAGAGCAAGAATTTTAAATTCTATTCTGGATTTAACAGGGAGCCAATGAAGGGAAGCAAAAGTAGGAGAAATACGATCTCTTATTTAATCTCGCTTTCGTGGAGGAACGCCACGAAGAAGACTGTTGTTGAAAGAAACCTTGGAAGATCCTTTTAAAGTTGGCTATGATTAATCTGGGACATGGCAAACGAAAGAGAGTACTCTGGTCAGTTTTGGCCTACAAGCAAAATGCTAAGTGGCAGTAAACTAACACTGCACATTACTTTGAATTCACCATCCCCACCCTAAAACACATTAATGGCAGCATCATGCTGTGGGAATGCCTTTAGGCAAAGACAGATGAAGCTAAACACAGGACATTACATTCAGAAAGCCTGTTAAAGGTTATAAAAGACATGAAACTGGGAGGCAATTTCCCAGTTTACCAGGACAACATTAAACAGCCGGAGGCACAATAGAGTGGTTTAGATTAAAGCACATAAAGGAGTTGAAGTTCAGGCCTGAGAAGAATTGGGAATCTGTGGCGAGATTTGAAGATGCCGTTCATAGATGCCAACAATTCAATCTGACTGAGCTTGTGTTATTTACAAAAGAAAAATGGGCAAAAAGATCAGTCTCTAAGTGTGCAAGTCTTTAGGAGACATAACCTAAAACAGCTGCAGTTGCAGTAAATTGCGGTTCTATAAACTCAGGGGCAATGATTAAAATGCATGCTTCATTCTCAGATTTGTAATTGTAAAATTTTTAAAATCCTTTATCATTCGCCTTCTACTTCAAAATTATGAGCTACTTCGTATTTGTCTAGCCCCAAAATATAAAAGCCCCAAATGACACATTGACGTTTGTGGTGTTGACATGACAAAATGGGATATGGACATTTTTGCATGGGGCTGTAATTCATTGACAAGAAAAATGGTTAATATTGATCATTTCAAGGCAATTATACAATTCTGCTCTGAACTACAGTCTTTAGTAGTGATGTGATAATCACTTTGAAATGTAAGGACTAGAGGCACTTACTGACAATGGTATTGTGGTTAAAAACTGCTAGGCAGTAGTTCAAGAACAACGATGAACATGTCCGCAGAGCCAGATTCAAATGAGGGCAATTACCCAACATAAACCTTATCTCCCAGTCAGCAACTTCTAAAGCATTTGCTGACTGGGAGATAAGGTTTATGTTGGGTAACAACATAGAAAAGCAGGGGGAGAAGTGTGAGGGTGAGCTGGTACGGTCCGGTCCAACCATCTTTCCAATGCCTTTTCTATGCAATGCACCACAGGAGCACCTCACCATGACTGAATTGCACAGGATCAAGAAGGTTTTTTCTTTTTTACTTTGCTGCTGTTCTAGAATAAATGGTAATCAATATTAAAATATTTTGTCTTCCAACATGAGGTCCATGAAACCATTCAAAGAGATGATTTTTTTTAAATCCTGGTTCACATTACCTCTTATTTTTAACTCTAACCTTTCTGTCTACAATCATGTTAGGTGTTAATGTGCTTATGTGATGGGAGCCTCTTTACTTTCTATTTTAAATATCTTCTTTTGTGTTGCTCCACCATCTCTTCGTGTCCATCAAGTATTCCCAATCCAATACAAAATCTTTAAAGTTATATGACAGTATACATTGCTTTAGGTTGAGTGTAACCTGGACTGTTACAGCAGGGCATCTTTGAGACAAGCATATATGTGATCATTGGATGTGTTGCTGTGAACAATTTCGAAACAGACCGGTTGACTAAGACTTTTGTACACAAAAAATGTGCAGATATACAATCAACAGGGTGGCCAGATGGGGGACACTGATAATCTTGGGGTGAAAAATCCGTACCAAAATATAACACATATTTAATCTGTATGTTGCTGTCCCATATAACGGGTTGTGGTCAGGGCTGGGAATGATTGACAGACAAATAAAGTGGACACAATATTTACACAAGAATAAATACAAAAAAGTAATAATAACATTTTAAAATGTTGTTCCTTAATTTTAAAAAAACACACTCTCCTATGTTAGTAAGAGGTGACTGTGGCTCAGTAGGAAGAGTAATTGTCTTGCAATCAGAAGGTTGTGGGTTTGATTCCAGCTTCCTCCTGCCATATGTTGATGTGCCCTTTGGCAAGTAGCCTACTGATCTGCATATCAATGTGTGAGTGATTGGGTGAATGTGGCTCTAGTGTAAAGCGCTTTGAGTGGTGTGTATTCCTGGGAAAGTGCTATATAAGTTCAGTCCATTTACCATTACAAAATATCAAGAATATAATATTTGGCTACAACGGCCAGTAGGATGGCCACCAAATGAATAAGGGTGGCTGTTGCCCCCTGCTGCCCCTCTTAGAGGCATCACATCAGACAGGCAGACAGATGACAAGTAACAACTAAGATCAACACAGAGAGGCCTTGACCATCAAGATCTAAACAAAAAACTAAAGGACTAATAGGCAACATGCCAGTTGAGTTGTTAATACTGTGATAGCAACATTCTCTGTTGATGTTAATCATGTTATGTCTCTCTATTCAAATAAATCTCATCAATCCAATTTCAAGTCTTCCAAAATATTACAGATTGATCTGCTTTTGTCAAAAAGTTATTTTTTTCCCAATCAAAATTGGCCAAGCAGTTTAGCAGGGAAAAACGTCAAATAGTATAATCCTTTTTAGCAGTGAAATCCTCTCAAAATGATGACATGTTGTAGCTTTTGTGAGGGATCAGTGACTGGCGGAAGCTGAAACACTGCTGGCAAAGCTGGATAAATGAACATGAAGAGATTTATCTACAGCCATTTCAAGATCCTCTACACATTGCTGGTTTTTGATGAAAGGAAGTAAACTAATTTAACCATGTTTATCAATCAATTTACTCCTTTTTGATTAAATAAGTGGTTTCCAGTCAGGTTTGAAACCACAATGCAGCACTGACACTGCTCTGGTAAAGGTTTTAAATGACATATTCAGTTAAGCCCAAAAATGTTCATACACCCCAAGGAGATTGAGGTTTTAAGTAATTTTTATTCATCCAAAAACTTTATTTCTGATAGGAAATGTAACAGGCATCTCAGAAAGGATAATAAATACGTAAAAGAGGTAGCTTTTTTTCTTTTTTTAAACAGCATGTGTATACCCTTCTCAATAATAAATAAAAAATTCTTTATTAGCATTACAGCCATCAAGCCATTCTTATAATTGCTGATCAGCTCTTTGAATATGGAGGACCAGTCCTGCCATAATCAAGAGTAAATTCTGAAAAACAAAATAGCTTAATAAATGAATCACTGAGCCATTATTCTCGTTTTGCTTTATAAAATATTGCCATTTTTCCTTTAATTGTTAACATATATGAATTTATTAATATATTATTTTCCCCAGCCCTTTTATTAGTTTTTATATTTGTTCCAATACACGTATATTTATAAAATAAAATTCTTAGATAAATCTTTTGTCTTTTATCCTTTTAATTCTTAAACATAAATATGTTATCTCTCCTAATATATCCCTGTTGTACGTATATTTTTGTGGAAAAAATCCAACAGGGAAATGAGCCTCATCATTCCTGCCTGGTTTTGAAAAAGAGCTGCTAGCAATGGCAACTTCTGTCATGTTGTTGTTAAAGAAATTGGGCCCATTGTGGATTTGGTGGTAGATAGCGTTGTTAATCGGGATAGTTTACTGTATCCTGTAGAGAGAATACTTTAATTTGCCAGAGTACTTAGTATTAAGACATTCATGAGACAATTTCATAAGTCAATTACTGTTTTCCCAATCTAACCAGAGAAAACATATTTTAAGAATTTTAACGTTAAATTAGCATATTTGAACATTTCTAATGATACTTCCTGAAGATATACAGATATATTCAAAATAAAGCCTGATAAATATGAACAATATTAGTAATATTTATAAATTAAACTGTCATTTAAGGCGGATTTCTGTCCTGATTAAAAGTTCAGTTTTTATAAATGTCACTAAATATGTAAAATGGATGAGATTATCTGAGGCATGATCTGACTGAACAAAGATCACATGGGATATTTTTGGGCCACTATTATTCAACTTCTTCAGCTGAAACAACATATTTACTTACTCTTGACAGTCAAAATGGAAGAATAACAAGAAATATATTATAGGGATATTTTTCATCTTTTAGTTTATATTTTCAGAGCTAGTTATGAGCTGTTTTGCTAATTTATTGTTGAGATATGTCTTAGGTGTGTTTGTCTACTCAATTCGGTCATATGAAAGTTCCTTACAAAAACTAAAGAAGTCAGTGACAGAGAAACTGTGAATGAGGCAAGAACTGCATGAACTGAGAATGATGAGGAGGGAGAGACAATCACGTAGTCAAATGTACATTTCTTCTGTTGTATGAGCTTGTAGCATTAATAAAATTAGGCTTTTTTTTTTTTTGCTAAATATGGCATTTTGGTGTTTCATAAGATGAGAAAACTAGTTCCAAAATTAATAAAAATGTAAATGTTTCTAGGATTATACTATGATGACTCCAGGTTCTCATGTAAAACCTTTTCTGCTCTTATTATATCCAGACCTCCGTGGCTATCATGCCTGATAGAGGAGGCCTTGCACAAAACAGAGATGAGCTCATGTTAGCGGACTCCTTGACCATAGTTTACTCTCTCTCTCTCTCTCTCTCACACACACACACACACACACACACACACACACACACACACACACACACACACTTTGACTTTGAAGAAAGTGAGAAAGAAAAAATCTCTAAACAAAATTCAGAATTCAGCATTTAACAAATAGAGGGATCAAGTTATACATGACGTGCCAACAAATTGAGCCTGGCTGTGTGTGTGTGTGTGTGTGTGTGTGTGTGTTTGGTGTGTGTGTGTGTGCATGGTTGCATGTTACTGCAAGGATATGTGCACAGAAGTTAAGGCAGAACAAATGTTAGTCCAACAACAAAGTTTTGGGGTGGTCACAAATAGTAGGTGGGGTGGGGAAAAGAGGTTGGTGGGGATGAAGATTTAGTGGTGCTGCATGAGTCGCCCCACCGTTCCCTTCACTGCAGCCAAAGAGAAGATCCTTTCCCCCAGTCAACAACCAACAGTCCACAATGGCTACAATGGCAAGGACGTAGAAGACAGAAAACAGAAGCATGTGTTGCACCACACCAGTAAATTGTAGGCCCCCGCACCACCCATGACCTGCAGAGGAACAAAAGTAGCCCAAGTAGCCTTCCCCCGAGCACCAGACAACCCACATACACCAATGCCCCATCTGTGAGCACCGACTGGCCACTATCCATTCAAGTAACAAAGTGTGTCCATAATATCAATGAGTGGAACTTACTCCAACTTAAAACATACTAAAAGTAAAATTTCTAAATTCAATAAATGTCTTGGATAAAGTTAAAGAGTAAATTCAGATGCAATGCAAAGCATTCAGAAAACATACTCCTCCCTGTCCTAAATCATGCTTTTTGGTTACAGCAATTTCTCTGACACGAACCCAGGCCTTTATGATTTGAAGAGGTATTTTTACTGCCCGTTTCCTGGTTGGGATTCAGTTACACAATGAAAAACTCCCGCTGATATTACGAATAGCCAACAGATGGCGACACAGACTGGTTTGGTTATACTTTCTGTTCAAACTTTTTTTTATTTGCACCCTTTAATTTCAGAGTTAAGTATTTGCAATAGTAAAAAATCTTTGTTTGTTATACTGGTATATAGCATTCCATACCTCCATGACAATTATATATTAAAAAATTAAATATTCTAAGATTTTACTGAATTCTTCCAAATTTTTTTCCCTTTGGTGTCTCTTTTGAGATTTTCACTGTAATCAAGACAGCCTGCTGGAATTTAAATTTGGGTGGGGCAGTTGTAATATGAGTTACCACTGAAACTGTGAGAAACCGAGAGAGAAACCTTCTCATCTCTGTGTCCTGCTGTGCCATGACAAGTCTCAAAGATATAGCCACTTTCTGTGTGCCAGCAGGGAACCGTTTTATTACATTGTGGGAAAAATAATGTGTCACGAATAGAGATGTTACAATGTACAATGGGGCTAAAATACCTTCTTTCTGTTCTTCATCCTCCAAATTAGATTTACTTTCCTATTCTTTGGTTGGAAAGTTGACTAGTGTAGACATCTGCGAAACTTATGAATGCACACACTGACAAAGAAAGACACCCCTCTCATTGCTTACACAATATTGTATTATCTTAAGAGAAAAGAAAAACATAAATACAGTTGAATACATGAAAAAGTATCCATATTCCTAGAGTTGCTTTCACATCCTGCTAGATTACAACCATAAACTTTAATTTCCTCCATTTGGATTTTATGTGACAGACCAACACAAAGTAGTGCATACTTGAAGAAGAGGGATTAAAATGATGTTTGCACATTTTTACAAATAACAATCTGACATGGGTGATTTGCATTTATGTTTCAAAAAGTCTGACAAGGGGAATATTTATAGAGAAGCCAAGAGATCCATGGTAATTGCAGAGATCAACAGCGCAGGTGGGATAATTTGTTGTTAAAAATCTGGCCTTGATGGAACAGCAGCAAGAAGAAGACCAGAAGTAGTCCTGTATAGAGTTTGCCACAAGCCAAGAAAGCATCACAGGAAATGTGTAAAAGAAGGCTTTCTGATCAGGTAAGACACAAATTCCACTCATTGTTTTTAGATGCCAATATATGTAGTGAAAAGCTAACGTCACATGTCACTGCACGTTATTGTCAGTAGGGACGGGAAGCTGGTTACAGTGTATGGGAAGATGGATAGAGCTAAATACAGGATAGTCATGTACGAAAACATGTTAGAGGCAGCAAATGACTTGAGGCAGAGGTGAAGTTTTACCTTTCAGCAGGACAATAGAGAGGAAAACCCTAAACCCCATCTATCTGTCCATCCATCTATACCCGTTTGACTACCCACTGAGGGGCTGCTGGCTTTTGGGAGGAAGCCAGAGTTGAATCAGCCAGTCCAAATCTAAATTGGTCTAAAAATCTCTGGCAAGACTTGACAATTGCTGTTCATAAAAGCTCTCCCGCTAACATCATCAAAGGATAATCAACAGCTACATGCCTAATAATAAAAATCATGTTCATGCCTAATGGCCTTCTTGATAGCATATGTAATCTTTGGACCACCCATTAATCCCAGTCCTATTTGTGCATGGTGCTGCTGGCAAAGCATCAGTAATCTGGGATGTCTCCAGCAGGCTGCCACAGAGAAGAGCAGGAACTCTTGCTGCACTAAGTCAAACCAGCCTGCTGTGAGCAGCCGTGGAAGATGACACAAGCCGTGACTTATTAGATGACCGTAATGATTCAGCCAGACATGAAATCTGCTCCAGATGAGTCCTTCTTCTCAGCAGAGAGCAGATAATCTAGCCAAGAATGAAAAGCAACAAAGCATCTTCTCTCAAATGAAGACCGGTATGTGTTTGAAGAAGTTTTTCCACTCCCTGCATTCCACCATTTTTCTGTTTTACCAACTCAGCCAGACAGATACCTCTGCTGGGAAGTGTTCAATATTAGTTACTGGATTGCTTAAAAGTATATAAATAAATAACTTCCTTATGGACTGATGGAACATAATGTGGTTTGTATGATTTTAAACATCTGGCAGATATGCTCCTGGGCTGTTGTGTTAACAGATATACACAATTAATGGTACAGAGAGACCTCTGGATATTGAAAGTTTTCACACAACCTTTGGGCTCTTCTTTCATTGTGTTCCCAATCAACAGTAAATGCACCGCTTATACATGAGTAAAGTATACCGTAAACACTAGTAAATACAGCAAAAACAAAATTTGGGGCTAATGGTAAAAAAAGCCTTTAGTAGTAATAGCTCATACGGTTGTCTTCTAAATATTTATTCTGTATGGAGACTGTATTTGAGAAAGGAATAACAGTAACACTGTAAGTGGTTTATTAAATGTTTGGCCCAGCCATGGGAGGAACAAAAAGGATTGAACTACACAGAAAACAAAATAAATTGGTAAAAACTCCGAATCCCAGAATGCATGAATGTTTGAACCCATTTTCATGACAGGAAGGTGAAGTTTCACAGGTGGAATACCCTAGACATCATAGAGCTACATTCTCACGCAGCAGCATTTCTCTCTCTTTGACCAAAGATCTCTACAGGCTACACTGAAGAGGACACGCTTGTGGACGTCTTGATCTTGCTGGTAGAGTAGAAGACTACATCTTTGAAGAAACATTGTAAGTAAAGTACGGCCTGCTGTTTGTGTATGCAGGTGACTGTACTAAAAAATAAGACTAGCTGCCTAAACCTGGCTGTCTGAGACCCTGCTGAAAAGAATCTGAGAGAATCATAGTTTCCCCAAGAAGAGACAACTCTATTTACATTGAGAAATGCGTGCGCCAGTCCGAGCAGACGCTTACTCCAGCTGCTAGAAGGAGAGTGGCTGCCACATAACTCAATGGCCCTATTAGATGTCTTCCTGTTCATCAGAACAATTCACATATAAGGTTGTGTCTGGCTAGAGAAAATTGGTTTAGGATAAAATAATTACATATTATGTCATTGTGTTTTGCTTTGTTTGTGGTGCTTAACTGCTCGAGTGTTAACAGGCCACTCAGCCTAATGCTACAAGGTTTATATATAATACTTTAGAAATTACCCTGAACTTTCAGGGTGGAGTTTTGTGAAGGGATGGTGATAAGCATTTCAGACTGGAAAAACATCTTAGCATCATACAATATGTCAGTCATTCCAATGTAAACTTTGCTACAGTTCATATAGTTATTTTTAGTTTTTAACTGTAATAGATTTTACATCAGGGACTCATTTGTGGAAAGCAGGAAAATCCTCTTCTAAAATTAACATCTTTTTTTAAACCATTCAAACCATAATTTGAATGTTTGATAGCATTCATGCTCCAATGTTTTTCTTTTACTGTAATCAGTAAGTCATGCTCTATAATCATGTGTTAATATTTAACATTCCCACACAGTTTACAGAGTCGTTTCAGAGCAACCACTGGCAAAAAACCCCCTGAAGTTTCCTTTTTATGGCCGCAGAAGAGAGGGTTGTAGGTATTATCACAGCAGTCCTTCATTTCTCTGCTGCAACTGTGAAATACATTTAAAACTCATCTTTACATTGTGTTTGGAGTAATTGTGCATAGAGTGAAGATGTTGTGAGTAACTGGTTATAGTTTAGTGCTGAATAACAAAGGTTTTTAATATTGCAAGGGAAAACTACATAGGAGGGTAAAGGAAGAGTCAGTTGTCTCTTATCTTCAGTGAACCTAAGTGACCGTAACAGCACCTTTGGTTGCAGATGACAAACAGCCCTGGGATAATTAAGAGTTATTAAGTCCTGGGAGATAAATCTTCAGTGTAGTATAACACAAACTCGCCAATACTGTCTTTACATATGATAGATTTAAATCAACCCCTTTCCCCATTTGCAATGAACACTAAAGAAAAACAAAAATCTTTAAAGATCTGAATAATATTCATGGTAAAGAAACAATATTTCATTGCTTTTTACATATTTTGTGTTGTTATCAGTTAATTTAAAAATAAAGAGTAAACTACTATAGTACAAATTATAAATTGTTTGTTGCTGTCAAACACAACCTAGAGTTTATTGTTGGAATTTCCTCTGGAAGAAGAGACTACAGAGTGCTGCTAAAATAATGCAATGTAACGAAACGAATCCTCATGTTTTAGATTGGGCGAGTCAGAGTCCACACCTAAATCAAGTTGATGGCTTTAAAAAACAACCTAAAGATTTAATTTTCCTTCTTTTCTTATTGCTATTAAAGCAAAAGTTTCGTCCTCAAAGCGTCACAAAAGTACAGCTTATTCAGACATTGTTATGAATTTTATATGGAGGTGAGGGGGAGTGACTGTATGGTGCCTGAGCCGTATATGAATACTGATCCTTCAGATTCCACAGTACTGCAGCTTCTGGAGTGTGAGAGAACAGGAACTCAAACACTGGACGGTGACACTGCAAAAACTTTCATCCTGCTCTGGCAACTGTCAGGTAAGTTAATATTAGAGCTGTTCAGTGATTTCACTTGACGTATAGCTTCTCTTTGCGATTTAGGATCTGGACAGGGCAATGTCAGACATGTTTTTAATGATCTAATTCTTTTCCTCAGCCAACACTATCACCTTTCTGGTCATCTGGAGGAGGAACTGTATGCTCTCTTTGTCCAGCCGTTCTATCTGATGGCAGACGCTGTAGCTGACGACCTTGTACTAACCAGAGGGGGCTGTATTGGAGTTTTAAGCCGTGCTGCAGCCTGAGGGACGTTTTATCCTTATGGAGTCTACAACGCCTCCAAGTGGCTGGCGGTTCTGTTCACAGCCGATCATTTCATCAGCATCCAAGATGCCAGCATGCAGAGATGCGCTGTGTGAACAATGCTGTTCCTTACGTCTGGTCCAATGCTTCAATGCAGGAGAACAACCGCACCGCATCGACAAACAAGAGGCCCCAACACAGTTTATTCATACCCTGGTTTGGTTACAAACGCTACAGGCCTACATTTCCCCCTTTGTCATAATCTTCAGTCTTAATGGATTGATCCTGCATCTCCTTACTCTCAGCAACAGAGTTCACATCTCTGCAGATGCAGCCTTCAGGAAAGACAGACCCCTTCTTTGCTCTCAGAGAAAATCTGTGGTTCTTTTGGTGACTGGTTGGTTGAAACACAATTCTTGAAAGAGTTTTTAACTGTTGCACTTTATAGACGTCACTGAACAGAGGCCTTTTCCCATTGTGGTCATACTTGTTTTTCTCAAGACACACAAAACTTTATACCAATCCATAAACATTTTTTTTTTTTACCATTTCTGTCATTCTGCCCATTTATTTAAAAAAAGGTAATGGCTTAACCTCTATGTTACCCATGCTGGCATTGGCTTGCAGTTTTTGATCTTGGACTCTGAACATGTTGATTTAATTTCCTGCAGTTGGTTCCCAGACCCAGAGCAAACAAACAAGATCTTATGTCCAAACTGAAATTATGTCTGCAAACAGTTTTTTTTAAAGAAAGGCAACATAAAAAGACAATTTCTCTGAAAAACACAACACAGTAGGCACTAAGCTTCAAAAAGTATCTTCCTCATTGCATGCAGTAAGACAGTAAGTAAACCAGTCTTAAGAAGGGAATTTGCACTATTAATGTACAGTATTGCACAATGGTGAAGTGAAATGAAAAGATTCTTTTACAAATAAAAACTGGATTTCTACTGAGCCCTCCTGATGCAATATTTTGGAGAAACACCTTTACAATTAGTTAAAAGTCTTGACACAGTTTCACATCTAGAAATAGGTGTTTTTTTCCAGAATTGACCCATTTTAACTTGATTGACCTTCCCAGTCCCTGCTGAGAAACATGATGCGCAGAATTATGTTTTTTGTCACAGCATTTTGCATGTAGCCCAAAAAGTTACATTAGAACACCTTCATTGTTGCTGTGTCCCTTACATGCCTTGTGTTAAGCTGCAAACAGGGCTTCTTGAGACCTTCTTTCAACAATGGGTTTCTTCTTGCCACTCTTCCACAAAGGCCCAATTTGTAGAATGCATGACAAGTGTCTTGCTTACAGGTTCTCATAACTGAGCTCTGGCTCTCTGCAGCTCCACCAGAGTTACCACAGACCTCTAGACAGCTTTTCTCAAAATAATCTTCTTGTCAGGCCTGTGAGCTTAGGTAGAGGTCCATGTCTTGGCAAGTATGTAATAGTATTCTTTCCATTTTCAGATGATGGATTACAGCACTCTACTTATCTAATATGTGGTGTAACCCAAGGCTCTGTTTTGTGGCCACTTTTTTTTGCTAAATATTCACCCATTTGGACAGATAATCTATACATTTCCTAATATCTCCTATCATATATAAACATATTACATTTAGTTGTTCTTCAAAGTGTCTGAATTAAAAAAATTACAATCTAGAAAACAATGACTGAATTCTGGGAAGACCGAGTGTTTGAACATTCCTGTATTCAGGCAACAGTTTGGACTGTTGAACTTGGCCGTCAAGCCAAACTTCAGAAATATGTGTGTTGTTACGGACCAATCAATGTTTCTAAAGGTCTCACAAAACAAAAAAAATATTTATCATTTGAAAAATATTTCCAAGCTGGGTGTCAAAACAGGAAATAGAGATGGTTATTATTTGCTTGCATTATTATCATGCTTTTTATCTTCTCTCCAGACTATTGTAACATACTTTTTACATGTATCAACAACAAAGACCTTTATCGCCTTCATCGTCCAAAAGTCTGCAGCAAGACTCTTCTTTGGAATAAACATTCTTTCATTCATCTTCTATACCGCTTATTCCATAGTGTGTCGCAGGGAAGCTGGTGCCATCTCCAGCAGTATAGGGCGAGAGGCAGGGTACACCCTGGACAGGTTGCCAGTCCATCGCAGGGCAAAACAGAGACATACAGGACAAACAACCATGCACACACTCATCCATACCTAAGAGGAATTTAGAGAGAACAATTAACCTAACAGTCATGTTTTTGGACTGTGGGAGGAAGCCAGAGTACTCAGTGAGAACCCACGCATGCACGGAGAGAACATGTAAACTCCGTGCAGAAAGACCTGCAGCCGGGAGTCAAACCCAGGACCTTCTTTCAGCAAGGCAACAGTGCTACCTACCAACTGCGCCACTGTGCAGCCCTTTGCCCTGCCCTTGGAATAAACAGAAAAGCTCATATCCCTTCTGTTTTAATGTCTTTGGCCTGGTTTACTGATCATTTTAGGATTAATTTTAAAATCCTGACTTTAACTTTAAGGCCCTGCGTGGTTAAGCTCCTATATTACCGAACTGTTTAAACCACACGCTCCAATGATAATCCCCAAGTCTGTGTCCAAACCAAATTCTACTTTTAGTCCCAAGGCTGAAGTATAAGACTCGAGGGGATTGCCCTTTCCAGACTTTGGAATCTGGAGTCATTTAAAAAGTTGCTGAGGACATTCTTATTTAATTGTGCTTTTCCTTAAGATGTTTTTAAATATTGTATTTGTTTTAATAACTTATATAATTTTATTAGATTTTTGTCATTTAATTGTGTTTAAATGTTTATACTCTTTTTAAGCACTTTGTGATTTTATCATTGAATGGTGCTACATAACTATACTTACTAAATGCTTTTACATTTACAAATCTAACAGCTGAATTTAGGGCAACAAATGTTCCAAAGTAGGTTAAAAAACAAACAAGAGTTTTAGAAAGATTTCCACCAATGTTCCTTTATTTGCCATCAGTAACTAATAATCTTGCAATGATAACAAAATCTGGGCCGGAACCTATCAATAACTTAAAACTTGGATATTAAACTCTGAGCTGCAGGAAGATAATATAAACACATTTAACCTCATGTCAGGAAGTGATAGTGTATGCAATTTATTAAAAGAATGGACAACAATGCACTTAAAATGATAATGCAGCTTTGAATACAATAAAAAGCTGGCACAGCAGAGCTTAATGTTACTTCTTTTTCCCACTTTTGGGAGCTTTGTCCAGTCCCTGGATGTACTTGCGAGGAATCTGAAATTGATCTGAAATTTGATTACAGAGGAGAAATCATAATTCTGTTTGCGCAAATAAATAATGTTATATCCCTAATGTTAGAATGTTTCTTACCAAGCAACAAACTTCCAACCTGATGAACCTGGTTACCTTGGATTTGGACCAGGACTCTGTCTTTAGCTCCAGGGAGGAGCTGTAATACTGTGCTGGCCTGAACCCTGTGCTGCAGAGCAGTGGCAACTGCTGCAGGATCCAAGCCGTATACTTCCAAATTCTTTATTAGAGTCACCTACAGACATAAACAAGAAATTTACATTCATAAAACAACTCAGATCGTTCTGAATTATTTGAAACGTTTATTTTATTTAATAAAGACTCTGAAAAGTTTGACTTTTTAAACCTAAATGATCCACAAAGCAAAAATATCTTCCAGTTTCAGATGTTTTATGTCAGACATGCAAGTGATGTAGGTCCAGGACACCAAAGTGACATGAAGTGACATTACATGATAAACATATTATTATATATGTGTAATTCCTAGAATTCAGATGACTACAGTTGTCCTTTAAGTTGAGACAACCTTTATTAAAAAAATAAATAATCTTAGAGAAAAAAAAATCTTAACTATCTATGTCATTTCCTTTCCACTTTCATCACCAATCCAAATTTTTGAGCGTTTTGCTTGTTTATGTTTCTATTCCTAAAAAACTCACCCTAGGCCTACTTTGATTAGGAGAGGTGGTCATTTTTTCCCTTACGTTACAATTTAAAACTCTCAAAATCTGTACTGAAACACACACAAAAAAAAAGAAATGTAATCTGGAAATATCTACTTGGACTGACAGCTATCAGTTTATGAAAATGTTTTAAAACTTGTCACCTTCTTGTTGGAACCCCGAGAAGCTACAGAGATGTCTATTGGCTCAATGTGACCCTTCTTTACAATTGGTGCCTGTCCAGGGAACACAACCTGATAGCACTCTTGCATTCTTCCCAATGTCCTGTGAAGAAGATGATGATGGTACTGAATAAAAACTTCAGACACAAATATAATTTTTTTTTAAATCCATCCATCCATCCGCCCATGAGTCTATCTGTCATCCTCCAGCTCATTATGGGAGATCCCAAGGCATTCCCAGGCCAGGCGGAACCTCCAGTGAATTTTGGGTCTTCTTCCAGTGGGTCATGCCTGGAAAACCTCCTGATCAGATGCCCGAACCACCTTAACTGACTCTTTTTTCAATGCGGAGAAGCAACGGCTCTACTTTGAGCGCTACCCAGGTTGATGGAGCTTGTCACCCTACCTCTAAGGCCGAGTACAGCCACCCTACGAAAAAAAGCTTATTTCGGCCACTTGTATCCAGTATCATGTTGTTCCGGTAATAACTCAAATGTCTGATACAGTTAACAAAAAATTCTAAATAAAATTGTTTTTTAAAATTAGACTATTAAAAGGAACTATAAAAGGGGAATTTTAAGATGCCCTTCATGATCAAGGGGAAGACTGCTAACGTGACATTCACTAACACCATTTACAAGGAGAATGAGTCACAAAATGGCATTGTAAACAGCCTACCTTTTTTAGCAGAGATCTCTATCTAAGCATATTAATCGAAAGTTCAGTGGAAGGAGAAATTATGGAAAGAAAACGCACAAGTAACAGGGATAAATGTTAGTATGAAGTTTCCACAGTCCGTGACTGGGGAGCCATGTGATCTGCTGGTGTTGGTCCACTGTGTTGCATCAAGTCCAAAGTCAGTGCAGTTGTCAACCAGGAGATTTGAGACCACTTCATCCATCGTTCTGTTGACAAACTTTATGGAGATGCTGATTCCACTTTCCAGAAGAACTTGGCACCTGCTCACACTGCTAAAATGTACCACTACCTGGTTTAATGACCATGGTATCACTGTGCCCAATTGGTCACAGTGATACCCAATTGTGTGTATCACTGACTTAAATGGTATTGTGAAGAGGAAGATGAGAGACACCAGAACCAACAATGCGTATTAAAGGATGCTATTAAAGCAACCTGGGCTTCCTTTCCATCTCAGCAAAGCCACAGGCTGATTACCTCCATGCCACGCTGCAGTACATCAAGCAAAAGGAGCCTCAACCTAGTACTGAGTGCATATACTTTACAGAACATTGACATATTTCTATTTATGAACTGAATTATAGAAGAAAACGTTTTTTTAAATATTTCAATTTATTGAGATGTAACCTGGAAGTCAAATTCCCTTTAGTATTTCATCTGCACAATTCACCACATTAACAACCACTGGTGCATGTGGTTACAAGTTACTAACAGCTAGAAAATGTACAAAACAAGTAAATATTAACAGTACCCCCTATATTCTATAATAATAACAATATTTATTTACCTGCTAAAAAGGTCATCCCACTTGAGAGACTCTACCTCCTGGTATTCTGATTTTTCCAGTAAGCAGTCACACAGAGTTGGGTTTATAGTCACGTAACTGGTGAAAAAGAAAGAGGAGCTTTGGTTAGATGGTTGGACCTTAACAAGGAGCATGTGGCCTTGTTACACTCCATCGGATGCCTAACAGGTTTGATCCAATTTCTTTCATTTCCAATTATAGACTCCTTTCAAGAAATCTTGAGAATAACTTACTTTTACACATGAAAAGAAGTATTTCAGATGTCTTAAATGTGACATTTTAACCTTTTAAATGATTGTAATGACATTACATGGTCAAGGGTTGAGAACTATATTTACTTAGCAGTGAAGATAGAATTGCTAACTATACATGTCTGAGAAACCCAGAATGACATTTTATTTTAAAGCTACTTATTCTCTTGAATCCACAGACAGGCAAAGAGAAACAAGATGTAAACTGGTATTAATACAAATTACAATACAGATACTGAAGCTAAAACGTGACCTTAACTAAAGTTTACTGCAATAATTGATGTAGTTTGCAAATCAAAACCTTAGTCATCCACTTACTTCTTATTATTTTCATCCACCAGCTCATTCTTCTTCACATAGTCAGTGACTATACTTCTGATTTCAGCAGGATGCATTGTTGTTCCTTTCCTAAACAGGGGCCAAATCACGTCAGTCCCTCAATCGGTGTGAGAATGTCACAAATCTTCCAGCACATCAATAATCCTAACCCTAACCCTCTTTTTAGATTTTAAGCTTCCAAACGTCAGGAAGGTAATGGTTTTCAAATTATTTTTTAAATTTTGATAGCCATATGTTTATTTAGAGTCAAAGGATAACACAACATACATATTTGGTTATTTTAAAAATAATAATTTTTACTTATTTATTCAAGTTGGAGTTTATTGTGAATTTTCTCAAGCCCAGCTCAAACATGCCTAAAAAATAGCAAAAAATCACACATTTTTTGTAGCCATCAACAACCTACCAGTATTGTGGCAGATTTTTGAAATAGTACAGATCAATGACATTGTCTAATCCTCTGGCAAAGGCCCAGCTTTTAAGCACAGTTTAAACATTTTTAATAGAGTTGAAGTCAAGGCAGGTCCACGACCAATTCAATGTGTATTTAGGATCATTGTCCTGCTGAAACACACCATTGTGTCCAAATGTCAGCCATTTAGGAACTGATTTGGGTGGAAGTGAAAGATTTTAGAGGTTGTCTTCCATCTGGTTATTCTATCCATCTTGTGCAAATCACCAGCACCACTGACAGTGACACAGCCCCAGAGAATGATGCTGCTACCACCATGCTTAGAAGTTGGTGCAGTGTTCAATAGGTTTAAAAACCTAATATTGATTCCTTCTTTTTTGTCTTCATGGCCAAATAGATGATAAAGCAGGCTAACATTAAGCTTCTAAAATGGTCCTGAGATCAACCCTACTGAAAATATGCATCCAAATCTTTATTTGTATATGTGTTGTACAAAAGGAACAGTTCAAATGTATCTTTAAAAGCCAAAATTATTTGGCTTTTAGGTTCAAGTTCATAATTACATCATGCAAACATCTGTCCAAAACTATTATATATTTTTTTCCTAAACCATAAAGACGTTTGAGAAAGTTAATATAAACAGACCAAACCATTAACACAAACTATTCCAATGGTCCTCATAAACTCAAGAGTGTTTCATCTGCTTTACTATGCACTACCCCTATATAACAGTTCATGTTCCAAGAATAAGAAAAAAGTCAATTTGTCAGGTTTCTTAGAGGATTTACAGCTTTATATTTCCTTAAAAATGGAAGTAAAGAGGTATATGGTACCACACTAAGAAAAGCAAAACAGAAAGGGTGATCCTGAACACTACAGAACACTAATATTTATTTGACTTTTACCTAGGGAATATTAACTTATCAATTCACAAGAGAGATGAGAGTTTAAGGTTAGGTTAAGCAAACCCCAGACCCCATTCCTCCTGAGGTGCTGGAGTATCTCCTCAAAGTAAACACCAGCTCTCGCTCTCGCTGTGATGGCCACCTGCTGCCTGAACCATTAAAACATGAGCCTGCATGAGGAGCCGGGGGTGAGAAAACATCAAAGTGGACAGACACACACCTCTTGTTTGTGTCCAAAAACAGTGGCTCCAACCGAGCAGAGACAGAGTATAGAGTAGTGATCTCTGGAGGGTGGTACGGGGCTTCTCCTTCTCCTCCACCCTGCAGCACCTTATTTTCAACACCTGCCTCCTCTGGAACGCTGAAGGACCGCAGTCTGTCAAATGTTTAGTGGCCAAGGAGAGAAAGTAAATGTGTGAAGGTTGCAGAAATAAATTAAAATTAAAAATAAGCTTAAATTGTGGCAGGGTTAACTCACTGTGGATTTTTCCAGTCCACCTCCACAATGCTCTCCACACCCTTGGTGAGTTCTTTCACTTGAACAAGACAATACTGCTGTTGCATGACTTGTAGAAACTTGGACAGCTGTTGGAAGGGTGAAAAATATGCATATTGACAAGTGTCCCATATGACTTGGTCCTACTCTGGGGATATTTGGTACCTTTTTATATCTGGATTTCTTGATATCCAGTTGCTTTCCACTTGGGCTGGAAAACAGAGGATGGTCTCAGGAGGACTGATTTCAGTTTGTTCACATCAGGTTTGAATAGACTGGGAATACGTTACCAGCAGGTGAACATGTGGTTGCGGAGAAATGTACTAGTCAGCAGAGGGAGCTCTGACCTCTTAACCTTGCTCTTTAGAGCATGCAGGAAGCACTGCAGCAGCAGGGCATCCATTTCCTCTGGAAAAACAGGGTTTAAAACCTTTTTCACTCTGTTATCTTTCAAACATCAGCAATAAAAAAAAACAACTTTATAATCATTGACAATTGACAGCATTTAATTGTAATCCAAAATAATTATAACTAGGACCATGTTTGCTACCTTGTGGAGTTTTCTGCTCGTCCTGGGTCTCCTCGGATTTTTCGTTGCTGCTTTCCACTTTGTCTTCCTCCTTCTCTGTGAGACTCAGTTCCTCAAAACCACAACAGGCTTGATCTTCGACAGTGTCACCAGAGCTTTGCTGCTCCTCCACACACTTCCCAACATCATCATCTTTATATTCTTCTTTCTGACTGACTTCACATGGCTCTCCGTTTGCATCTTCTACGTCATCATCATCATCTTGTAAAGAGGGAGGATTTGATTTATCACCAAATGCCCTGTAAAATTAAAACAATGTTGAAATTTGTCATTTGTGTTGGTACATGAGTCAAAACAAATGGGCATATTAATCAACCTGAAACAGCAACAATATCAGTGTGCCTTGAAAAGCAGTTCACCTCCTATGGTATCTCTGTGCTTTTCTTGTCTTCTTGCTTGCAGAGTTCCTCCCAGACTTTGACATACATTGCATAAATGTCATGTTAATTTTGGGTTTTTTGAAGATTTAGCCGAATCATTTTGAAAATATATACGTTTTCACAGTTGCAGCTCAATAAATTATAACATCACAGTTAATTTATTTCAGTTATTTAATTCTGAACAGAAAACTCACGTTAGAGCAATTCAGTACACGCCGAGTGTTATATTTCAGTTTCTTTTATCTCATTTAAATTTTCATGATTATGGTTTACAGCTAATCAAAACTCAAAGTTCAGTTTCTTCGGAAATTAGAATATTGCTTAAGACAAATAAAACACATTTTTAATGTAGCAATGTTAAGTTATGGCCCTATAACGGCCTACACAATCATCGGGAAAAATATTAAATTGACAGTTAGCCAAGACAACTAATGACACCCTCTACATGGATGACCAGCCACAAAATGGTATCACTAAAGAGGCTGAATTTTCACAGAGGGCTTTATCCAAGCTTATCAATGGGAAATTCAGAGGAAGGAAAAAGTGTGGTAGAAAATGGTGCATAAGCAACAGAAATAATCACAGCCTTGACAGGATTATAATCACAACCCATTCAAGTGTTTGTGGGAGATTCACAGAATGCGGACTGGATCCGGAGACAGCGCTTCAAGAGCCACTGCACACAGATGTATCCAGGACATGGGCTGCAAACATCACATTTCTTGTGTTAAACCATGTCAAGCCTTTATTTCTTTTAGTTTTGAATATTATGGCTTACATATAATCTTAAGTGTCTCAGGAAATTAGAATATTGTGAAAAGGTTATAGCATGCTCATAGAAAGTTAAGTGGAAGGAAAAATTGTGATAGAAAAAGGTCCGCCAGCAACAGAGACAACTGCAACCTTTAAGAGGATTGTCGAGAAAAATCAATTTAAAAGTTTGAGAGAGTTTCACAGGGAGTAGACTGAGGCTAGAGCTAGCACATTAAGAGCCACGATGCACAGACAAATCCTACGCATGGGCTACAAATATCGCATTCCTGGTGTTACGCCACTCTGGAACCAGAGACAACGTCAGAAGCGTCTTACCTGGGCTAAGGAGAAGAAAGAACTGGACTAATGCTCAGTGGTTTGGGCTGCCATTTGACCTGTCGGTGTTGGTTTACTTTTATTAAGTCCAAAGTTAGCACAGCAATCTAAGTCTGATTTTAGGGATTCATTCTGCTGGCAAACTTTGCCCTATTGTCCATGGTATCGATGTGCTTTGGCAGGTAAAGACCTGGCCTGAACTTAATGGAGAATCCATGTGTGTAGTTAATCAATATGAGATTCACATTTTGAATTAAATTGCTGAAATAATTTACTTTCTGAGGATATTTTGAGTTGCAAATGTACAGAGTCAAATACGTTTCCTTTCAGTGAAGGTCTGGCTCTTTTACACCTTGGCCAAGTGATGATACATCCAAATAACTTTTATGGTCTTGTACATCTCTAAAAAACTGTTATAACCTATAAATCTAGACATTTCTTTTGAAGATTTTCACTGAGCTGCTAGGCGAGTTTCTCACTGTTCTTGGTATCAGTTAGTTCCAGTGAGTGCTGTCCAACACATTTTGTACTTTGGCAAAGAGAAAATAATAAAAACAGTGAATCCGGATCCCCAAAGAGAAATTCACAGGCCTGGTCAGGACAAAACCTTCTAGAACATTCAGCAAAACTTCAGCACAACCTCAGTGAATGCATGTACACATTTGAGCCTGAATGTACAAATAAAACTTGTAACTCACATGATCATTAAGCCATATGAACAGTTTTAAAAAAATTATTTCAGCCAAATATTTATGAGATTTATGACCATGCTGGTGTATATAAACTTGAGACAGAAATTTTAAATTAATTTCTGGAGTATGCAGAGGATTTCTGCCAGTTACCTTCAAATCAAAGTCTGCGTGAGAACAAATTCTGGTTGAGTTAAAAAAACAAAAAAATGAAACTGCCTCTTTATTAGCATCAAAAAATAAATATTCAATAAATTAGATTGAAATGTTCATTTATTTCTGTAAGTCAATTTACTAAATGAAGTTCATTATATAGACTAATTACACACAGACTAATGTTTTTAAGCCTTTCTGTCTGTTAGTTATGATGATTTTCCGCTCAGACCCATAAAGGCAATCTTACAAAGAAAAATAAAAAACTCATACTGAATTTTCTCAAACTGCAGTACAAGAACATCACAATTCCTTCCATCTTATAGAACCAATTGACACCAAACTCTGTTTTTGTCCTATAACTTCAGCTACAACATACAAGATGAAAACACTTCTCAGTTGGCCGAAGAGCTGTGAAGCAGTCACCCTTGGATAATAAAATAAAAATTTTTTATTAACTGCTTACAGGTCATTTTCAAAATGTACTTTTAATACGACAAATGAGCCCGAGAGGAACACATATTTCTTTCTTTCTTCCTTCCTTCCTTTCTTCCTTCCATCCATCCTTCCTTCCTTCCATCCTTCCATCCATCCATCCATCCATCCATCTATCCAATCATCCGTCCATCCATCCATCCGTCCATCCATCCCCGCTTCTTCTGCCGTACTGGGTCACGGGGGAGGTGGTGACTATCTCCAGCAATTCCTGCGAAAGGCAGGGTACACCCTGGACAGGTCGCCAGTCCATCGCATGGCAACACAGAGACACACAGGACAGACAACCATGCACACACCTATTCATACCTAAGGGGAAATGTAAAGAAACCAATTAACCAAACAGTCTTGTTTTTGGCCTGTGGGAGGAAGCCGGAGTACCTGGAGAGAACCCACGCATGTAAGGGGAGAACATGCAAACTCCACGCAGAAAGACCTGCAGCCGGGAGTCGAACACAGGATGTTGGATGGGTGCAAAAACTTGTTATCACTCATGTAAAAACTTTGGGTTGCAAGGCACCTGCACTATGCCTTCCTCCCTGTGTGTGTGAGATCATTGTTATCTCTGTGTGAACCAGCCTCCTTTCTGTCTCACACACATACACCCTGTCTGAACTGTCTGTTGAATTGTGTATATAAATAAAGAGATAGGGTGTCAAAACTTTGTAGTTTCACTGCAAAGTGGGCTACCCCTGTCACAAGTAACTCTGACTGTATCGTTCTTACCTCTGAGTTGACTAAATAATACCCAACATTTATTGGTCCTTCGTAGCCGGATTAATTCAATAACCTTATTTCTCTTTGCTTTAACAGTGACTCTGGGATCCGTGGGGGAAGCCTGACGTCGAGCGAAGCACCGCTGCACAGCCTCCATTAGCCGGAGTGGCTGAAAGTCCCGGTGTGTGTGAATTCACACCTGTCCAGTGGGTTATCGCCTTCCTCGGCGCGGGGTGACTCTCACAGGGTCCAGAGAGTCACTAAGAAGTCAACTCCGAGGTGAGACAGTTTTAAAATACAGTTCATAGGAAAAGTACTTAACAGTCGTTGGTAGTGCGTCGCCGGTAAGGACGCTGCATTCGGATGGTTTTATTCCACCGTGAAAGGAATAGTGACAAATTTGGTACAATCCCGCCGTGAAGGGGATTAAAGAAAACGATTGAGGATTATTCTCCTGTGAGGGAATAGAGTAAGCGCTATATAAATAAAAGAAGAAAAGTACTTAACAGTCGTTGGTAGTGCGTCGCCGGTAAGGACGCTGCATTGGGATGGTTTTATTCCACCGTGAAAGGAATAGTGACAAATTAAGGTAGGGCCCCGCCAAGAAGGGGGCCAAATAAAACGACTAAGGGTTATTCCCCTGCGTGGGAATAGAATAAGCGCTATAAAAGTAAAAAGAACGGAGTAAATTGAGCTCATAAAATAACACCAAGTTAACTTAGAAAAAATTACAAGGTACCTGAAACTAACTGTGTGACTGTGTTGTGTGTGTATGGAGGACTAAGCATTTTAATAGAATCATAGCAGGATTCTGCTAGTCCTGTGTTTTCTTTTGCCCAGATTAAAACTACGTACTGGTGACTTTGGAGATTAAGGTCGGATTTCATTCCAGAAAATTAACACCGCTGCGAATTAGTCGCAGTAGAAGGCCGTGTTAATGTCCTCTCCTTAAAGTCTCATGCCAGTGACCTTTTATCTGGGACATTCATACTACAATTAAACTAACATAAAACATAATGGGGAAACAACATAGTAAACTGAAAAATACTTTGGAGGGAGATGTAAAATTTATGGAGAATTATGTGGAAGGAGCAGGCATGATCTGCCATAAGTGGAATAAAAAACATGGGTTTTTGGGCAAATTAGAAACAAAGGCTGTCTTAAAATTACAAGGGGATCTAAAATTAGAAATAATGAAAACTAAAAAGAGACAAAAGACAGGACAAAGGAAGGTTGAATATAAACTGTCAGAAAAATGGTTGGAACAGAGCAAGCTGAGAGACATACAGAGGCAGGATAAGAGGGAGAAGCGAAAAGAAAAGTTAACAGCCGCAGTTATGGTGCGGCAAGAGGAGGAGACTACAGCTGTTTTCAGACAGCAAAGGCGGCAGCCTCCAGGAGCGCAGCCGCCTGCTACACAGGCAGTGGTACAGCGTGAGGAGGAGAAAGAAGGCGCAGCAGCAGCACCTCCTCAAACCCCCGACCAAAAGCCAGATAAATCAAGCAACCCTTTTAAAACAGAAGAACAGAGCTCCTGGTCTCCTAATCTCTGGGGGAGCACAGGCGTACAAACTAGGAGTAAAAAAAAAACCACTACTGACCCCGGCTTATACCCAAATGAAGCCTTAAAGGCTCATGAACAGGAATTTCATCCATCTGAAAAAAATAAAAAAATAATAGAGGAAGACACATTTCCTCTTGTAGAAGTGGCCAATCCAAACATAGGTAACGCTGATAATCCACAGCCGCCAACCATTCTAGTATATAGGCCATGGACGCAGGAAGACAGAACTGCCGCTTTAAAAGGTACCCCAAACATACAGGAAGGTGTACCGGAATTTTTAGCAGCTATCACAGAACTCAGAGGAAGTTTCCATCTTAATGGCAGAGAAATGCACCAGTGTCTTTCTCAGCTCTTTGGCCATCGCTGGTGTAGAGTAGCCGGAGATTTCACTGGAAATAATGCCCAGGGAAATTCAATGGCGCACAATTCAGCGGATTTAAGAGATGCCTTACGCATCCTTTATGACCGAATCAGAACAGAATACACACAGACAGCAGATTACGGCAAAATCTCACAATGTAAACAGAAAGATGAGGAAGACCCACAAGATTTTTTGGATAGAATGAGACGTGTTTTCAGAGCAAACTCTGCTATACCATACAATGAGGTAGAAGGCGGGGCATATCAACAGCAGCTGAAGAGAGCGTTTTTGCAAGGATTAAAACCTGAGCTCAGACGATACATAGATAAACATTGGGTACACCAGAATACAGGCACTGTCACCCAGGCGTTGGAATATGCCGACCATGCACACAAAACGCAACAACACAGGAAAACAGACACATTCACAATGCAAGATGGTTTAATAACATTGCAACAAGTGTCAGCACACTCATCAAGGGGGAGGGGAAGATTTAGAGGCGGGGGGAGCAGAGGAGGAGGAGAATTCAGAAACACACAAAGCATTGTGTGTCGGAGGTGTGGCAAAACAGGGCATTACGCCAGAGGATGCAAAGTAAACTTACAAAGCTCCAGAGCAAGAGATGAGAACTGTTGGCTTTGCAACAAGCAAGGACATTTTGCAAGAGATTGTCAGGAGAAATCGGTATACAACCCCAACTCCAACCAAAATTGACAATTACCGCCTCAGCCCTCTGCAGGGGAAGAAGATAACTCTGATATGGAGGAAGTTGACATACAAGCAGCCTTAGAACTGATAGCGTTAAGCAAATCACAAGATTTACCCTACAAGAACTTAATAATAAATAATGAAAAAGTGTACAACTGCTTGTGTGACACGGGGGCATGTAGGACAGTATTAACTGAACCCCCACCTGGAGTAAAATATTCTAACACTGCAGTACATGTTAGATCTGCAGCCGGTACATCAGAGGTCCATTATCTAAGCACACCGGTGATCATAAAAGAGCCTGAAACAGGATCCACATGCCAGGCTCCCGTTCTAATTAGTCAGAAATGTCCAGTAAATCTGCTAGGGAGAGACATTATGCAGAAGTTACACATAAACATCGTGTCTACAGAAACAGGCATGAAAGCTATTGTTGAGGAGGGAGCCCTAGTTGTACACGGGTCCTCACAACCACACTATTACTGGTCTCTAGATCTAGGACCATCCCCAACAGCTAGAGAGCTGCTAAGAAAAACAAGAGAAAAACAAATTTTTCAACAAACTCAGAACATGCCAGACACTGAACTCCATGTGACTATGAGATACAAAAACACTCCAGGGCCAGATTATCAATATGACACTGTTTTTCATAGAGAGAATAATCAAACCATTACCATACAGCATCTGTATGTTGACCCCAAAACAGGGAAATCCTCTGCCTCAGTCCTACTGTCGGAAAAACAACTACAACTGTTTAAAGACCACACCCCTCATCTATCACTGACTAAACCTGTAGGGGGTCAATGGAAGAATTCAGAACATTTTCTACAAAGAGCTGAGAGAGGGAGATATGAGGCATCAACAAGCTCTGACTGGAAAATAGATCATAATACAGGGATCTGGAAACTCACTCTAGGGTGGGTGATCAAAGTCCATCCAAAAACGCATATGGATGAAGCTGACTGAAAGCTACAGTGTCTGGCTGAAGAAAAACAAAATCTAAAACACTCTGCCTTGAAAGCTGTCCCACCTGAACTGTGGTCCCAATCATCAACTGATGTAGGACTAATAAAGGGGTTCCCACCATACAAGGTTAAACTAATATCTGAAAAAAGGCCATTAGTCCGTCAATACCCCTTAAAGCCAGAAGCCGAGGAAGGTATTAAGCCAGTAATACAGGACATGTTAAAATCAGGAATATTAAGAGAAGCCCCTGAAGCTACGTGTAACACACCTATTTTTCCAGTGCAGAAAGCCAGCACAGGAAAGTGGAGAATGGTTCAAGATCTCCGACAAATAAATGATATTGTACAGCATGCAGCTCCAGATGTTTCAAATCCACACACATTGCTGCATTCACTGACCCCAGATAAAAAGTATTTCTCAGTAATAGATCTTAGTAATGCTTTCTTCACAGTACCACTGCATGAAGAATCACAGCATTTGTTTGGTTTTCAGTTTAAAGGAAAGAAATACACCTATACTAGGCTTCCACAAGGTTTCAGTGAAAGCCCACATGTATATACACAAGCATTAAGGTACTCAATGAGCACCTGCATAATACCAGAACACAGTCAAGTTCTGCTATATGTGGATGACATTTTAGTAGCATCAGACACAGAAAAACACTGTGAAGAGGCCACAATTACTGTGTTAAAGCACCTACACCAAACAGGCCACAAGGCGTCAAGAGATAAGCTGCAGTTTTGTAAAAATGAAGTGGTTTATTTAGGGCACACACTGTCACAGAATGGACGCTCCCTGCTGAATAGCAGAAAAACAGCCATACAGGAAGCCCCAAAACCAATAACAAAGCAGCAAATGATGTCCTTTTTAGGACTTTGTAATTTCTGCAGAGAGTGGCTGCCCGACTATGCAGCCATAGTGCAACCATTACAATCTATGATTTATGGAACAAACATGACATTAAGGGACAAAATTATTTGGATAGAAGAGGGGGAAAAAGCATTTATTAACTTAAAGAACTTACTGCAAACCACAGTTACATTAGCCTTACCAGACTACAGCCAACCATTCACGCTGTGCGTGGACTCATGTCAGGGCTATATGGGCTATAAGATGGGCTTTTAAAAGGGATTTTAAATCCCTTTTATTGGCTGATCTTACAGTAAGAAGAGGAGTACTCCAGAGTTTTTGGAGCGACAACAGAAAAAGGCTCTGTCTCCTCAGGTCACAATCCGCCTCCTATGAATACCTTAAAGCAACAGAAGTTCTGACCTCAAACTTCTTCTGAGAACAATAATGATAAAAGCTAGGCTGGACTACTGCACTGACCTGATCATCGAATTTAAAACTATTATCACCACTAGATCAATAGTACTGCTTCATCCTAAAAGCAAGTACGTTTTTACAAAAATCAACCACTAATTTTGGTCATTGGTTCATTCATAAGAAGTTTATCTACATCCAAATTTAAATGTCATTTAAACAGTTTACCAGATTCTGTATTGACTGGCTTCCATTTGCTTTCAACAGGAGATACATTTACAGATCATCTGTAAAACAACGAAAAGACATAGGATGTCTCCTAAGAATCAACCTCAAAGGAAGCATTTACAGTGAGAAAAGTATAGGTCCGAAGATGGAGCCATGAGGTACTCCACAATTCAAAGGGGCCTCAGAGAAGGAAAACTGACCCGACTGGACAGAAAACATTCTGGCAGACAGGTAGGAGTGAAATGAGTAAAGAACTGCCCATAAAACCGACAAACTCGTCCAGACGTGATAATAAAACATCATGTCCCACCGTGTCGAAAGCAGCAGTCAAATCAAGCAAGATTACAACACCAGAATGTCCCGAGCCAGCAGGTAAAAGCAGGTTGTAAAAACTCTAAGTACTGTTTCTGTGCTGTGACAATTTCAAACAAGGCTGACATTTGTCAGTAATCCCATCATGCTGTAGATGCTCCTAAGGTTGGAAATAAACCACCTTTCTAAGATTTCAGAAAGAAATGGGAACTTAGAAATAGGCCTAAAGTTTGACAGAATATTAGGATTTAAGTTGCTTCTTTTAATAAGAAGTTGGACAATAACATGTTTAAAGCAGCTGGGACACAGAAACGAGGATGAGGCAGGATCAGAGGTGGAATGAGAGGGTGAGGACCTGACAGTGCTTCATAACAAAAAAAAAAACATGTAAAAGCTTTCACAAGTAATCCAGAAAGAACCAGGTAAGATGAATCACGAAGATTCAGGAAAGATTTCAGTGAGTTAAAAAGAGCTTGAGGTTTGTCGCTATCATCAGAAAAGCTTTATTGCCAAGTACGGTTTTGGACATACAAGGAATTTGTTTTGGCGTAGTCGGTGCAATACAATACAAATTAAACAGTATAAACATATCTACAATATAATATAAATATAAACTTGAAATAAACTGAATGTTAGCACTTTTGACTGCAGCCTGATACTCAGCAAAATAGTTTCCCAGAATCTAAAAAGAAATGTACAGCTTGTCTGACTTCCAGCTCCTTTTGGTGCACTGGCAGGTGCGTCTAAGCACTTGTGTTTGATCAATAAGCCAAAAATAATAGTACGATTAGTGTTAAACTCATTTAGGATTAAATCAACATCTCCATCCTGGTGAAACTCCACAGGGGGAAGCTCAGAGTCTGTAACAGGAAGTCAAAAACTGGGGCTCCATCTGTGGATTGATCAGACGAGGGGCGCATGCAGGTGCGCACGGCCAAGGGCACAAGTAGAAAGATTGAACTCAAAACAAACTGGCAGATGATCAGAAATACCTGAGTCACACTTACCATTTACATGTTCATCCAAGCCAAAGATAAGAACTAAGTCTAAGATGTGTCCCGTTTCATGAGTGGGACCACACACTAACTGAGTCGAAATAAAAGAGCCGATCAAGTTTTAAAAGTCTTTAGTTAACGGCTTATCTCACAGACATCAATATTAAAGTCACCAGCAATTAAAATATGATCATAAGTCAACATAATGCCAGACAAAAAGTCTGGAAAGTCTGAAGAAAATTTTTGTTAAATTTTGGGGCAAAGAAAGATAACCAAGCAGCACCAGGGATTCACATTTTATCTCCATGAGCTGGACCTTGAAGCTGGAAAAGCAGTCCGCTGGGACCTGTTGACACAGGAATCTGGAGAATAGGAGAGCTGATGAAACCACAGTCCGGTGGAAGACGTTCAGAGAAGGGGGTGACCTCATTGGCCCAGAGCCATGTCTCCGTCAGATACATAAAATCCAGCTCCCGCAAAGTGAAAAATTTGTTTTCTAGAGATCTAGCATTCATAAGAGGTCTGACTCAGGTTGCAGAACTCCACGTCCCGATGGAAGTCACCTTGAGGTGACCCTGGCATACTGCCAATCCAGGAACAATGAGTAAAATCCAATGCAGAGAGGAGCGATGACAACAGGAACGGAAATTCCTTTCAGAGAATTTCAGAATGGCCTTAATCCGCACCATCACGGCACCTGTTTTTCCCTGTCTCCTTGGAAGCTTTGTCTGCTATAAAAATGACAGGTGTGCGATGCAGGAAAGCTGGTATGCTAAAAATGGATGGTAGTGGGCTTCAGGGATCATCATTGGATTTTCAGTTCAAAATAGACTTATGAGAATGTCCAATATGTAAAACAGTTTGCCCATCACAAATCCACGTGGCAGAAAATTCTGACTTTGTCCTTAGTCATTAAAATCATCAACAATGACAACTACAACCGTTTTAAACCTACTCACAGAATGCAGTTTGATGCACTTCTGAGTTTAAATAAAATCAGATCGAGGTTATAGACATACAGGTCCTTCTCAAAAAATTAGCATATTGTGATAAAGTTCATTATTTTCCATAATGTCATGATGAAAATTTAACATTCATATATTTTAGATTCATTGCACACTAACTGAAATATTTCAAGTCTTTTATTGTCTTAATACGGATGATTTTGGCATACAGCTCATGAAAACCCAAAATTCCTATCTTACAAAATTAGCATATCATTAAAAGGGTCTCTAAACGAGCTATGAACCTAATCATCTGAATCAACGAGTTAACTCTAAACACCTGCAAAAGATTCCTGAGGCCTTTAAAACTCCCAGCCTGGTTCATCACTCAAAACCCCAATCATGGGTAAGACTGCCGACCTGACTGCTGTCCAGAAGGCCACTATTGACACCCTCAAGCAAGAGGGTAAGACACAGAAAGAAATTTCTGAACGAATAGGCTGTTCCCAGAGTGCTGTATCAAGGCACCTCAGTGGGAAGTCTGTGGGAAGGAAAAAGTGTGGCAGAAAACGCTGCACAACGAGAAGAGGTGACCGGACCCTGAGGAAGATGTCTGGAGTAGAAACATCCAGAGCCACCGTGCACAGGCGTGTGCAGGAAATGGGCTACAGGTGCCGCATTCCCCAGGTCAAGCCACTTTTGAACCAGAAACAGCGGCAGAAGATCCTGACCTGGGCTACAGAGAAGCAGCACTGGACTGTTGCTCAGTGGTCCAAAGTACTTTTTTTGGATGAAAGCAAATTCTGCATGTCATTCAGAAATCAAGGTGCCAGAGTCTGGAGGAAGACTGGGGAGAAGGAAATGCCAAAATGCCAGAAGTCCAGTGTCAAGTACCCACAGTCAGTGATGGTCTGAGGTGCCGTGTCAGCTGCTGGTGTTGGTCCACTGTGTTTTATCAAGGGCAGGGTCAATGCAGCTAGCTATCAGGAGATTTTGGAGCACTTCATGCTTCCATCTGCTGAAAAGCTTTATGGAGATGAAGATTTCATTTTTCAGCACGACCTGGCACCTGCTCACAGTGCCAAAACCACTGGTAAATGGTTTACTGACCATGGTATCACTGTGCTCAATTGGCCTGCCAACTCTCCTGACCTGAACCCCATAGAGAATCTGTGGGATATTGTGAAGAGAACATTGAGAAACTCAAGACCCAACACTCTGGATGAGCTAAAGGCCACTATCGAAGCCTCCTGGGCCTCCATAAGACCTCAGCAGTGCCACAGGCTGATTGCCTCCATGCCACGCCGCATTGAAGCAGTCATTTCTGCAAAAGGATTCCCGACCAAGTATTGAGTGCATAACTGTACATGATTATTTGAAGGTTGACGTTTTTTGTATTAAAAACACTTTTCTTTTATTGGTCGGATGAAATATGCTAATTTTGTGAGATAGGAATTTTGGGTTTTCATGAGCTGTATGCCAAAATCATCCGTATTAAGACAATAAAAGACCTGAAATATTTCAGTTAATGTGCAATGAATCTAAAATATATGAATATTAAATTTTCATCATTACATTATAGAAAATAATGAACTTTATCACAATATGCTAATATTTTGAGAAGGACCTGTATGCTTAGGTGAAAAATGTGGACAATCTTGTTATCCTTTCATTTTCTGCTGGTTGAAATATATCTCTATCAAAGAACCTGCAGCACATATTCCCTCTTTAAAGTATTAAAGTACTTTGAAAAAAAATAAAAATCTTTATCGTTTAATAGCAGAATTAGTCGGTCCAGATATTCAAATAAAACCCGAAGTCGATATTCACCAGTAAAAGCCTGATTGGTGCATGTCTCATACAACAGTTAAAGGACACTCACCAGAGGTAATCCATGTATGTGTGGAGAATAGACACTCCTCTCCCTTTCATACCCGAACTGTGCATCTCTGCGCTTGACATTGCAGCTTGGCCAATAGCAACAGGTGCCCTGCCAACAGCAGGGAGAGCATGGTTATCCTCATATCTTTGAGGAAGGTGAAACAAAGCATCTGCAAATTTTTAATCTGTCCCACACCTATTATTCACAATCGCAACAGCACAGCAGGAACCTTGTTTCACATCTGGGAGTCCACATGAAGGCATCAACACACCTGGCAGCATGAGATCTTTGGAGAAGCACATCGTTTTCATCACAATTGAGACACGCACATAAACAACACGTCATGCTGAAAAGGGAAACTTACCGGCCCCTCCAATCAACTTCTGAAGCACAGGAGCCCATGTTCTGAATACTGGTAGGAGAGCAGGGTAGCACCAAAGCACATACACTGAAAGATGAGAGAGAAAACAACAATATTCTGGGCAGATTTATTACCCATTAGTCCCCATTTACATAAAGCCATTTTCCTTTTTTTTTTATTACCTGTAGGATAAAGTCGTTTCTCTAGTTCAAAGAAAAGAGGGTTTTTATGAAGAACATAAAGAGTCACAGCTTCTCCTTTGTGCGCATAAATCTTCACAACATTAATTTCTTCTTTGTTGGGGGCGAGCTCTGACAGATCATCAGCAGAGAGTGACGGAAATGCTGCTGAAAGGTCAGCTTTCAGCTTCCTCCTGCATGTAGTTAAACACATTTTACTGTTGGTTTCAAGTTTTTCATTTTCATTGAATAACTTTAACTGCTAATAACTAGGATAATTTAAAATTGTGACATAACTTATACTTTAAGCGGTTGATTTATTAAGAGAAGAAACTAGAATCTTAGAATAACCGTCAACACAATATTTTCCTAGTAAAAATGTCAATTAATCCTATCGTTTTAGGGAATATTTGAGGATTTATTTTAAAAACATAATTCAGATTAATGACCGACTGCTATGTGCCATTTATCCCAAAGCTTCAGCACAAGCAGACGGAGAATAATCTCTATGTATCGTATCTGTGGTGTCAGCAGCACTGACTCACCTGTCTGATCCTTTGAGTACAGTGTTGGATTTGACACGAAACGGTTTGGCAAACATCTTTCCACAAATCAAACCTTTACGGCGACTACTTCACCGCGTCCACCATAAAACACCAGTGGTTTAACGCGTCAACAAAGCTTCATTACCGCAGCACATTTCTCCCACAGTAACATGCTTCCATTGTTTCCAAATAGCTTTACAGCGATCAAGGGTTTCTCGGTCCGACGCTTATTTGTTTCCGTATGGAACATGTACCGCGGAATTTCCGGAGTAACATTAGTTCCGCGCATCCAGACAATCACTTCGAGGGAAGTTCATGTTTCCCTGTTCAGTTATAGGTGCTCGTCGACCTTTTGAAGAACTATCTTACTTTTAATTAAAGTCGCTTCTTTAAATTGTATATATTTACAGAGTACACTGCAATTGCTGAACTAATATTTTTAAAAACAGTACCATACATTACCCACTTTGACTTTTCACTTTATTTTGGTTGACAAGGGAAAATGTGTTTGATCAGATTTTGCACTAATTGTCTTTCCATGCGTAATGCAAAGCTGTGAATTTTTCTGTTGTACATTAGGCCATTGTAATTTTTTTTTTTTGGCACCTTATTCACGTTATTTCATTTCAGGTGACTACATCACGAAGTTCATATTGCCAAAAGAATTGGGTCACACCACCAAATCAATTGTCCAGCAGGACAAATATACAACTGAGAATCTGAGGCAGTTTTTGAAACTGCCTCTGACCAACAAACTCTATGCAGTCTGATTGAACTCAACTGATTTTGCAAAGAAGAGTGGGCACAAATTTTACTGTGTAGATGTGCAAACCTGGTAGACACATAGGCCAAAAGATTTGCATCTGTAAGTGCAGCGAAAATTGGTTATACAGTGGATTTACTGGAGCAGCTGAATCTAGCCAACATGTTTTATTTGTAAAAGATTCGGAGAACCACTTATCATTACCCTTACACTTCACCATTATGCAGTAACTTGTTTTGATAAAAATCCCCTATAAAATACTGTACATTGTTCTGCAAGGCGCTGTTCCTGTCTGAAAAAGACTTATTACAGACAGTGTAGCGTCTTTGGAGGACCAGCTACAACAGAACATCATTGTGGTTCGGTAGAGTCTGAAAACTATTTCAGGTCACAAACCAAACTCCCAGGCTCTGTAGGAGATTTAAGGTGAATGAATGATCTGAATCAGAACTTCATCAGGTTTGATCAGACACATACCTCTCACCCAGTACAGTCTTCCATGGTGCAACCCCCGTTGTCTTCAATGCCTGCTTGCTATTCTTCACAGAACCTCACAGCTCTCAGCCATCACCCACCCCCTCCGTTTCAGAGAACTCAATCCCACAGTCCCCCTACCCCACCACATCCTTCCCTTTCAACACTTCAGGTGATGAAGGAGCTGTGAAAGATCAAGGTGCAAAAGGCTGCAAGTCCAGATGGTAACTGCTCCAGGCTGTTGATGTGTTGCGCAGATCAACTGTGTGGCAACACAGGATAGATGTTCAACATGAGTCTGAGGCTGGGGAAAGTACCACAGCTGTGGAATACCTCCTGTGTGGTACCAGGGATAAGACAACACATCCAAAGAACTCAGCAGCCACAGGCCGGTAGTACTGACCAGCCCGATGCCAGCCTAGTTTCAGGGTAGATGTGGTGATTCTGTGGTGGCATCAGCCATCTTCTATGGAGTAGCATGCCTACAACTGAGAGGAAGCAGTTGGATGAGCTCATCAAGAAGGCTAGCTTAGTTCTAGGTTGCCCCCAGGACATACTGCAGGTGGTGGGAGGCAGAAAAACTAGCAAAAATAACATGACTTTTGGGCAATGTCTACCACCGCATGCATAAGGTGTTGCAGAACTGGAGAGACCCTTCAGTGAAAGACAACTGCATCTTAGGTGCACAAAGCAATGTTATCGCAGATCCTTCGTCCCAGCAGCTGTTAGACTTTATAACCATCACTGCTCCCAACAAACCCAAAGTGTCGAGATCCCTGCTGTTATTTACACAGTTTTTGCCTTTTTTGTAAATAGTCTGTTGTTGTTTTCCAAAACCAAATCCAAAACCTCTGTGTGCTGATTGTTTAGCCACCTCGTTGTCAATCATTTAATGTGTCATGTTGTTATCTCATGCTACAGATAAACATCAAACTGTTCCTGAATTGTTGGAAGAAGTTCCATTTTAAACATTTTGATGACACTTTTTATTCATCAAGCAATGTTTCCAGGTAGAATAATGAGTGAGTGCACTCCCTTGGATGAAAAACAACCCCAAACATGGATTGTAACAGGTTGCTTCAAGATGTCTCTCAGTAGTCATGATTTCATAGATATCATAATTAATCAGAAGGAGGATCAATCAGTGATAACTACTTTATACCTGTCCATCTACAAAGTTCAATAATTGTGGTAATAATTGTTTCTGAATGTAGGACAATGAATCATAATCCAATAGTAGAGTCCAGCGAAAATTGTCCAGCTGATATTTCTTTGATTAAACTGCAGATTTATGCCTTTTAAACACTGTTCTTCAGGACTTTGGAATAAATATTTATCTTGCAACCAAAGCAAATAAATAATTAATTGTATCTGATTATTATTTATCATCTATTACTTTAACAGTAGCATCAATATATTTCTTGAAAGTGGAGAAATGTCTTAAAAGGGTTTTAAGAATAAAAATATATTTAAATGAATGTGTACAATAAATAATGACTTGTTTACACAGGTGCAAGAAAGAAACTTGATGACACAAAAGCTTAAAAAGATTGCCTTGAAATGCTGAAGGCTCTGGACATTATTGGTCTGTCGTGGTTCACACGACTCTCTGACGTCACATGCAGGACTGGAACAAAGCTAAGTTAAATCTAACAACGTAGCCAGTGAGTGTATTTACAATTCCAAAAACAGTCTGAGCTTGGAAGATAAGGAGGACCAGTCTTTTCTTTTACTAAGGTGACAGTGCTCTAAAGCTAATTTCAGATTAATATGCTTGCTTCCCTGTAAAAAGAGGAACAGCAAAAAGTTATGGTAAATGCACTGACCTATGTAACATTTTTCTAGCCATAGTGACCACCCAAAAGTGTTTCGATTGGATGATGTCTACCTTTCTGACACAGCCACAGCAGCCACACTTATCCGACTTATTCCTGGGCCTGCCACTGTAGGATTGATCATGTTAACTACTTCTCATATTGTTTCTCTTATAATATCAGTAGCTGTAGTGATGCAGTTCTTTTTGGTACATTTGATTATTTGTGATGTGTAGTGAGTTTTATTTTTGAAGTAACTGCTTTGCAAATTAGCTGAATTTTGTTGTTTTTGTCTGCTATGGTAATCACACACCTATGAACTTTTCCTTTAGAAGCTCAAATATGTCCAGACATGACTACATGTGCTGCAGATAAAGCTGTCACCAAGGTGTGAGGTTGGCGAGGTGCCCAGTCCTTGGCATGTTGTGGTGGCCTTCTTCTAATGCTTCCTTCTGTGGTTCTGGTCCCTGGCCTGGAGCTGGGCTGCGATTGGTGGTTGGGTGGGTGTGACGGTGGAGAATGTCTTGTGCCTGCACTGGGGCTGCTTGCGGGTTGTGCTTGGCCTGGAGCGGTCAGATTGCATGCACCGGCCAGATTTCCTGGCTGGTGCATGTTTCTCTCTCATGGACTGGCGGGCTGGGGCTGCTAGCGCTGGCCTTATGGTTGGGTGGGCTTAGCGGTGTGCTGCTATGCTGGCTGTCATGTCCAGGGGGGGATTGGGGCAGTGGGCTAGAAGGTGGCGTGGAGGGGCTGCAGCATGTGGGGTGGGGGGGTTGTGTCCTCTTCTTGGATGAGGGGTTACCGGCATTTGGATCGGCTAAGCAATGATGGTAGAGCTGAGCTGGATAATGTTTCTGCCTGGGCTATTGTTGCAGTGATGTGGTGTGTTTGTGTGGATGCGGGGGCGTGGTAGGGGACTCCGGCACTGGGTGCTTGTGACTGGCCGGGGACCTCTTGCCGGGTGAGTTTGTCCTGTCTTGTTGAGGGGTCGGGGATTCTGTTGTGGGCGCGGTGCTAGGTGGTGTCTGCCCTGTTGCTCCTGTGGGTGGAGGCTGGAGTGATGTTATGCAGGGCCCTTGCCTTGCCGTCGGGGCGAGCTGTGTGGTGGGGGGCAGGATGCGGCAGGGGTGCCTGGAGCGGGGCTGTGTGTGGAGCTTGTGCTTTATGGGTGTGGCTTCGTCGGCTTTTTGGGGATGGAGCTCACCTGAGGGGGTGTGCCCCTGTAGGGAGGGGATTCATGGTGTTTGGGTTCAGTGGTATGTGTTCGATATCTGTGTCCTGGCACTTTTTGGTAAAAAGCTGTGATTACGTATGTTTCTGCTGCTACAGAAGCAAGCAGGGTGTTAAATCGTGATCTCTTCATTCTTTTTTCTCTCATCCATTATTTTCTCCTTCTCTCCCATTTTCCTTTTTGCCTCATCTCTCTCTCTATGGTGCTTCTTATTTTTCCCTTTACATTTCTGTCTCCGTGTCTGTAACAGTTGAAATAATCCCAAAGCAGTTTCTAATAAAGTTTATTTTAGAAATCTCACGCAGAGCATTAAAGCGTTAGCTCTAATGCACCACTTGTGAAAGTAAATCTGTTGGGCTTCTTCTTGGCACTCAGACAACAGTTCTGAGCACTACTCTGCCGGACAGGACACGGTAAAAAAAAAAAATATATACTTTTCAAATTTCTGCAGATGAGGTATGACCTGTTTTTGTTTAGGCAGAGCTTAATAGTACATGTGTGTGGTGTTACAGAACAGCCATTAATTCCTTGTTTTGACATGGAAGACAGACAGTAATGTCTTTTCTGCAGTGAGACTTTATTCCCTTCCCGCATGAGGGAACAATAAAGCTGGTATGGTTGGTGGAGTTTGAATGTGTGTAGTCCATTACCTACTGCTTCTCATCTAACAGCAAGCAGAGGCCTCTCCTTATTTTTTAAAATTCTATGTTCAAAACTAAAAGAAAAACTCTTGCATTTTAACTAATGGAAGATTTGCTGATGGAAAAAAGCTGCTTCAGTAGTTATTGGAGGGAAAATAAATGTCTGCCACATAGCAGAAATCTTCTAATACATTTTATGAAAGCCATTAAAACTTACCTTCGCATGATACAAATACCTTTTTGTGATCATATATGTTGGAATATGGAATAGAATAGAAATTTCCATTACAGGCCCACAGTGGGGAAAAAATAGCATACTCATGTTAAATGAAATGTGCAACAGATTAGGGTAATTTTGAAAATGTACAAAATACACATTTATTACTGTGCATAAACAACAACAACAAACTATTTACAAAAAAATAGATAAACTGTGCAAATAACAGCAGGGATGTAACGCTTATTGAGTATGTTGGTAGCAGTGAAGGCTATAAGGTCTAACAGCTACTGGCAGGAAGAATCTGCAGCAGTCTTTCACTGAAAAATCCAAATACAGTTAAAAACAAAACAACAGGACTTGTTTTTTACCAAAGTGGTAAAGCTCACCAGGTTGAAATGCCTTTAAAAGTTAACAATGCCCAATAAAAGTAACTGATCTAACACCTTTGTCACACTATTGCCACACTGATGTCAACAGAAATGAATTCTTAACAAAAGAAAAAAGATGTAATGGACGAAGTCTGATCTACTTGTGCTCTTACTCGTCGTCTTCCGCTTATCCGGGACCGGGTCGCGGGGGCAGCAGACTCAGCAGAGACACCCAGACATCCCTCTCCCCAGACACCTCCTTCAGCTCCGCCGGGGGGAGCCCAAGGCATTCCCAGGCCAGCTGAGAGACATAGTCCCTCCAGCGTGTCCTGGGCCATCCCCTGGGCCTCCTCCCGGTGGGACGTTCCTGGAATACCTCCCGAGGAAGGTGTCCAGGAGGCATCCGGTATAGATGCCCGAGCCACCTCAACTGGCTCCTCCCGATTTGGAGGAGCAGCGGCTCTACTCCGAGCCCCTCCCAGATCGCCGACCTCCTTACCCTATCTCTAAGGGAGTGCCCGGCCACCCTACGGAGGAAGCTCATTTCAGCCGCTTGTATCAGGGATCTCGTTCTTTCGGTCATGACCCAAAGTTCATGGCCATAGGTGAGGGTAGGAACGTAGACCGACCGGTAAATCGAGAGCTTCGCTTTTCCACTCAGCTCTCTCTTCACCACAACGGACCGGCACAGTGCCCCCATTACTGCGGCAGCTGCACTGATCTGTCTGTCGATCTCCCGCTCCATTCTTCCCTCACTTATGAACAAGACCCCAAGATACTTAAACTCCTCCACTTGAGGCAGGAACTCCCCTCCAACCTGAAGAGGACAAGCCACCCTTTTCTGGTCGAGAACCATGGCCTCGGACTTGGAGGAGCTGATCCTCATCCCAGCCGCTTCACACTCAGCTGTGAACCGCCCCAGTGCATGCTGTAGGTCTTGGCTAGAGGGGGCCGGCAGGATCACGTCAAAAAGAAGAGACAAAATCCTCTGGTCCCAAAACCAGACCCCCTCCGGCCCTTGGCTGTGCCTACAAATCCTGTCCATAAAAGTTATGAACAGGATTAGTGACAAAGGGCAGCCCTGCCGGAGTCCAACATGCACCGGGAACAAGTCCGACTTAGTGCCGGCAATGCAAACCAAACTCCTGCTCCGCTTGTACAGAGACCGGATGGCCCCTAATAAAGGGCCCCTGACTCCATACTCCTGGAGCAACCCCACAGGGCATCACAAGGGGCACAGACGAATGCTTTCTCCAGGTCCACAAAACACATGTAGACCGGTTGGGCAAACTCCCATGAACCCTCAAGTACCCTGTAGAGGGTATAGAGCTGGTCCAGTGTTCCACGGCTGGGACGAAAACCACACTACTCCTCCTGAAGCCGCGGTTCGACTATCGGCTGGACTCTCCTCTCCAATACCCTGTCGTAGGCCTTACCAGGGAGGCTGAGGGCTGAGGAGTGTGATCCCCCTGTAGTTGGAACACACTGTAATGGAATTTTCTTATCTAAGTGTGAGAGAAGTTGACTCACCGCAAGAGAAAATCCGGACTTTGTCTTTATAAGTTTTATTCAAAGGCATTCAGCGTTTGAATGACTCTGTCACCGAGCAAGTCAGTTAAGCAGAGCCACGAACACCGTTTACACACAGTATTTATACCAAACATGACAGTGTTATCTCAACTTCAAAGAGTCTGTGTTTTATGACCCTAGACCCTCCTCGGGTTCAGAGGTGACAAAGTTATCTAGGAACAGACCCATCTGCTCTTCCTGAGACATCACCCTAAATGATGGGTTTTAACCATTAAACTTCTGATAATGGCTTTTACAGCCTCCTCCTCTAACACAGATGTTCTGAGGAGTGAGGTAACCTAAAGGTCATACACTTTGGAACACTTACTGCAAGAATTTCCATCACACTCTCCCCTTGTGATTACAAGACTATCATATAAAAAATTCTAGCAAACCATCACCCAGAAAAATAATCAAAAGAAAAGGAAAAAAGAAAAGGAAGGAATACATATATCAAACGTCGTAAAGTCATGGCCCCCACGAAAATTGAAGGTATGCACATCACTAGGAAAACAAAACTGAAATAACAAGGACAGCAACACTGCAAAAAAATGAACCACCAAAACTCTATGTACACCACTAAAATGCTGAACATCAGTAGTAACTCCCCAAACAATTTAGAACCATCACATCATTAAAGCATCTTAAGCAACATAAAATCCATCGCTATCCATACCATCTGTCATCTCAAATGCAGAATCATCACAATCAGTACAAACAGAAATTAAGTCTACATCCTTATCAACTTTCAACATGGAAAGATTTATCAGTCTCATAACCATTCCCTTAACCAGTGGAATAATGCAACATGAAAGAAACATCAAAATCAAAAATAAAAATAAAAAAATCACTCCAATCTTTATTAACCAAGAAGTCCATCCACCAGTAAAGAACCAAGACCAAGGATTCCAAAAGGAACTCATATTTTCCTTCTGCTGGGTTGTCAGCAATTCCTCAAACTTATCATGGATACTTGTCATGTTACTAGACACATCAGGAATAAAAGTGCAACATTGTTCCCCAATTAAATGACAAACACCACCCCTCTCAGCTAACAGATAATCCAAAGCCATTCTATTTTGCAAACTCATCGTTCTAATAGCCTGCTGCTCCTTAATCAGAACAGTAAAACCTCCCTCAGATAAAGCAGTAAGATTTTCTAACTCAACTGACAACTCATTAATCATATGGGCGGCGTTAGCAGCACCATAACTAGGAATAAGTAAACCCAAAATCCCTTTCCAATGTGGAATCCTAGCTCTCTTTTGCCGTTTGAGCATTGCCTTCCTCTCTAATAATGGGCTGATTGAATTATAAGTTGTGACTGTAGGTAGTAAGTGAGCTAAATAACATACTCCAGACCAATTAGCAGGCAGATACAGATATGATCTATTTCCACACATCCAAACCATGTTCTTAGGACACGAGTACCCATCTCTACTAGGAAAAGTAACAAGAACCCTGGTTAATTTACCTGCCATGCCATACAATTGACTTCCATTCGGTAAGTCTGTAAGATTGAGAGTTAACACAAAAGGATCTGGAGCCAAAGATTCTGAAATAGTATAAGGATCAGTTCTGACAGGACATGGTCCAGATGTATTACTGTGGGTCAAGGCACATGCAACTGGTATAATAGCTTTGCAACCCTCTGTCTTTCCAAGGAAATAAGGTGTGCTTTCATCCTGAGCAATACAAATATCTGGATTTTTAATCGGATTTCTATTACCCCGAATTCTATAAAGAGTTCCTGTAGAAGCACATGTTAAATTAGTCTCACTAGAAAATCTACTAACATTTTTGTTTTCCCTTACAGTATAATTCCTCACCCAAGGAAAAATAACCTCCACCAACCGGTTATCTGGGAAGAAAGTAGCTAGAGTATAAGCAGTATCAATAGGAACAGGTACCAAAAATGGTTGATCATTAATAGCATGTGGAATTAAACAACAAACATAGCAACTATCATTTCTTATCTTCCTTACAGTTTGATGCATCAGTTGCCACCAGATATTATCAGTATGATCATGGTAGTCAGGAAAGTGATGAATCTCCCTTCGAATCCACTGATGAGTATTATTAGCATAATTCCTCAGATTAGCCATACATTGTCTTTGCTGTACCTTTTCCCAAATGAACACAGGAGTAATAAAAATACTTGCAATACCAATCATTAGCATCAGAACAGAACATCTTCCATTTAACTGCATCGTAACCTTGAAGTGGAATGTCCTTTCTTCTGGTACTGAAAACAAACAGTTTTTTCCAAAGAAAACAAATTATAAACACAACTTAAAAAAAAAAAAAAATCCTGCTGCCTCTCCTGAGTGGCTTCTGCGCTTCAAACTGCTCTGTTACCATGCTGATACAGGTGGGCGGTCGTTGGAAGCTCCTCTAGGTAGGAGGTTCAGAACCAGGATGCTGCTCAGGTGGTGTTCCAGTGAACACCTTGCAGTGCGTAAAATGGACCCAGGTGTCACGTTCCTGGACCTTTATGGCAGTGTGAGTCACCAGCAGAATTTGAAACGGACCTCTCCACCGTTTGTCTCTCCAGTGATGTCTCCTGGTATCTCTAATCAGCACCCACTGTCCTGGCTGGAACTGGTGCAGGGGTTTGTCAGCTACTGGGGGTAAGGCAGCTTTAACCGTCTGATGGGAGAGAGAAAGAGAACGTGACAGAACCTTACAATATTCCAACATGGAATGTTCAAAATGAGCAGTTGTTAGTGTGCTTAGGTTAGTACTCGGTCTTCCCCCTGTATTTGCAGGTCTCCCAAAAAGGATTTCAAAAGGACTCAAATTAGCTCTGGATCTATTTCTCATCCGCATATACAGGTCCTTCTCAATAAATTAGCATATTGTGATAAAGTTAATTATTTTCCATAATGTCATGATGAAAATTTAACATTCATATATTTTAGATTCATTGCACATTAACTGAAATATTTCAGGTCTTTTATTGTCTTAATACAGATGATTTTGGCATACAGCTCATGAAAACCCAAAATTCCTATCTCACAAAATTAGCATATCATTAAAAGGGTCTCTAAACGAGCTATGAACCTAATCATCTGAATCAACGAGTTAACTCTAAACACCTGCAAAAGATTCCTGAGGCCTTTAAAACTCCCAGCCTGGTTCATCACTCAAAACCCCAATCATGGGTAAGACTGCCGACCTGACTGCTGTCCAGAAGGCCACTATTGACACCCTCAAGCAAGAGGGTAAGACACAGAAAGAAATTTCTGAACGAATAGGCTGTTCCCAGAGTGCTGTATCAAGGCACCTCAGTGGGAAGTCTGTGGGAAGGAAAAAGTGTGGCAGAAAACACTGCACAACGAGAAGAGGTGACCGGACCCTGAGGAAGATTGTGGAGAAGGGTCAATTCCAGACCTTGGGGGACCTGCGGAAGCAGTGGACTGAGTTTGGAGTAGAAACATCCAGAGCCACTGTGCACAGGCGTGTGCAGGAAATGGGCTACAGGTGCCGCATTCCCCAGACCTGGGCTACAGAGAAGCAGCACTGGACTGTTGCTCAGTGGTCCAAAGTACTTTTTTCGGATGAAAGCAAATTCTGCATGTCATTCGGAAATCAAGGTGCCGGAGTCTGGAGGAAGACTGGGGAGAAGGAAATGCCAAAATTCCAGAAGTCCAGTGTCAAGTACCCACAGTCAGTGATGGTCTGGGGTGCCGTGTCAGCTGCTGGTGTTGGTCCACTGTGTTTTATCAAGGGCAGGGTCAATGCAGCTAGCTATCAGGAGATTTTGGAGCACTTCATGCTTCCATCTGCTGAAAAGCTTTATGGAGATGAAGATTTCATTTTTCAGCACGACCTGGCACCTGCTCACAGTGCCAAAACCACTGGTAAATGGTTTACTGACCATGGTATCACTGTGCTCAATAGGCCTGCCAACTCTCCTGACCTGAACCCCATACAGAATCTGTGGGATATTGTGAAGAGAACGTTGAGAGTCTCAAGACCCAACACTCTGGATGAGCTAAAGGCCGCTATCGAAGCATCCTGGGCCTCCATAAGACCTCAGCAGTGCCACAGGCTGATTGCCTCCATGCCACGCCGCATTGAAGCAGTCATTTCTGCAAAAGGATTCCCGACCAAGTATTGAGTGCATAACTGTACATGATTATTTGAAGGTTGACGTTTTTTGTATTAAAAACACTTTTCTTTTATTGGTCGGATGAAATATGCTAATTTTGTGAGGTAGGAATTTTGGGTTTTCATGAGCTGTATGCCAAAATCATCCGTATTAAGACAATAAAAGACCTGAAATATTTCAGTTAGTGTGCAATGAATCTAAAATATATGAATGTTAAATTTTCATCATTACATTATGGAAAATAATGAACTTTATCACAATATGCTAATTTTTTGAGAAGGACCTGTACATAAGAACCAGAGGGAGAGCTTTTGGCCAGGACAACCCTGTTTCTTCACAGCATTTAGCCAACTTATTCTTTATTCCATTTTCTCATTCTACTGCTCCACCTGATTGTGGGTGGTAAGCACAATGTGTCTTCAACTGAAACCCTAAAAGCTTACTAATTTCCTACAAAGCTTTGTTAACAAAATGTGTCCCGTTATCACTGGAAATCACCTCTGGGACCCCCCAATGGGGAAGAATCTCTGTCAAGAAAGACTTCGCAACAGCACTGCTGTCTGCGTGTTTTGTTGGAAATGCTTCAACATATTTAGAAAACATGTCCATGACCACCAAACAATATTTCTTCCCTTCGGCAGGTGTTAACTCAATGAAATCCATCATCAAATGCTGAAATGGAAACTGTGGAGGTGGATGTGCCACTTGTGATTGCACAGGAACCCTTGAGGGGTAGTGAGAAGCACAGATCAAACATCTTTTACAATAATTTTCAGCTACCACTGAAAACCCATTTGTATTCCAATATTTTTTAACCATATCCAGCATTCCCCCTTTGGACACATGATCCAATCCGTGCGTCCATTTAGCAAACCAGGGAAAAAAATGTTTAGGCAGGCATGGTCTACCATCAGAGACATGCCAGCCAGAACTGCTGTTAAAGATACACCCAGCTCTTCACCATTTTTCCTTTTCCTGTGGAGTAGCAAAGATTGCATTTCTGAAACAGTGACAGCTTGCGGATCAGTCAGAGAAAGAAAAGTGTCGTTTGAGGAGAAAGGCCTCAAAGCCGCGGTTTTTGCTGCCGAGTCCGCGGCTGCATTACCCCTAGAAACAGAATCAGACTGTGCGCAGCACACTTAACCACAGCCAAACGTGCGGGTAACAAAATAGCATCCAAAAGATCAGACACTTGTCTAGCATTCAAAATAGGTTTTACATCTGATTTCAAAAAGGAGCAATGTTTCCACAAGGCCCCAAAATCATGCACTACTCCAAAACAATATCTGGAATCTGTGTAAATAGTCACAGTCTTTCCTTCTGCCAACTTGCAAGCTTCAGTCAAAGCAATTAATTCAGCTGTTTGAGCTGAGTAGTGCGCTGGCAAAGGACCTGAGCGCAAAACGGCTGAGTCAGAGCACACTGCAAAACCTACTTAGTTCAGACCCACGGCAGAACGGGAGTAAGACCCATCTACATACAAAACAGGATCAGGGTTAGTCAAAGGGGTGTCTTGCAAGTCAGGACGAGGGGTACAAACAACATTTAAGACAGCTGCGCAGTCATGACTTTCACCATCCTCCTCAGTAGGCAGAAGTGTGGCTGGGTTTAAAGTGTTACAACGTTTAATCGTAATGTTGGGCATGTCCAATAATATTGAGGAATACCTCAGCCACCTTGCTGCTGATAGATGAGACGTCTTTTGTTCCAGGAGGATGATGGAAACAGAATGTGGAACAAAAACTGTAAAAGGATTATATCCAACAATGTCACGTGATGCTAACACTGCTTTCTCAGCTGCAGCAATAGCTCACAAACAACCAGGCAACCCAGCTGCAACTGGATCAAGCTTACTGGAATAATAAGCCACAGGTTGCAATTTATCACCATGGGATTGCAACAACACAGATGACATGAAACCAGATTTTTCATCCACCATTTGAATAAATGGCTTGTCAGAGTTTGGTAAAGCCAATGCATGCGCAGAAGACAGGGCTGTTTTTAAATAATTGAAAGCCAATTCTGTCTCATCTGTCCATTTAATTTTGTCTGCAGCTGCCAAGCTCCTCCCATATATTGAACTGGCCAAAGGCGCTTCCAGCTCAGAGTAATTCAGAATGTGAGCTCTGCAATAGCCTGTCCTACCCAAAAATGACATAATTTGTTTCTTGGTGACAGGTTTTGGGATTTTTAGAACTGCTTCAATGCACTGAGGGGACAGTTTTCTGCTTTTATGTGAGAGAACATGACGAAGAAATGTCACTTCTTCCTGTACAAACTGCATTTTAGATTTTGAAACTTTGTGACCCTCTTTATGAAGATGTTGAAGCAGTTTTAAGGTGTCTTTCCTGCACTGATCCGATGATCTTGCTGATAATAATAAATCATCAACATACTGTGTAAGGACAGTTCCAGGAGACAGAGTCAGATCAGCCAGAGAGTCCTTCAGAGCTGTGTTAAAAATAGTTGGACTCTCTGTGTAGCCCTGACAAAGACGAGTAAAACAATATGGCTTCCCATCAAACTCAAAAGCAAACCAATACTGACTGTCCTTGTGTACAGGGACAGAAAAAAACGCATTTGCCAGGTCTATTACTGAAAAATATTTAGCTTCTGGGGGAATTTGTGACAGAATCGTAGAAGGGTTCGGAACTGATGGTGCACGGGCCACAACAGACTGGTTGACAGCCTGAAGGTCCATGACAAACCTCCATTCGTCAGGCTCTCCAGGGGGCCTAATGTTTTTTACAGGGAACAACGGTGTTCTCACAGGTGAATTTGGACAGGGTACAATTACCCCAGCTCTAAGGAGGGAATCAAAAACAGGACGAATTCCCTCCAAAGCTTCCTTTTTCAATAAGTATTGTTTCTGACATGGCCTGTAATTTGATTTAGGAGTAACAACAACTGGCTCACAATATGTAATAAGACCAACATCATATTTGTGAGCAGCCCACAATGAATCAGGCAGCTCTGCAAGATCTGCATCCGCAGAAGAAGCAGTAGCTAAAAACCGATGTGAATGTGAAATCAGTTGCACTGTACGATTACAGGAAACAACAGTGGGACAATGTCTTTTAAAAGCATTTTGAGAAGGAGATGCAAACACATATGGGACATCTGTCTCCCTCCAATCCGTGGCAAGGAGACAACGTCTAACAAAAAACCCCACATCCTTCCATTCCATATTTTCAGACTTGGCCAACAATACATGCGGCACCGAACCAGAAACTTGAAAAAAATGCAGCTGTTCAGAGGTCAAAGTCACAGATAAAGCTGTCGATCATTCCAGTACATGTCAGAGAGGTGCACTCTCTCATTTGTAATTTTGTACCAATTGTCCTCATAATCAAAATCAGGTCCTTCAGATACATGTGAAGTACAATGCAGATCATCTGCACTCATTAAATCACAATCAGGTGCCACAGCATTTACTGCCAATGTGACAACATGTTGAGGTACAGGACCAACTGGAAGCTTCCACTGATATGCATATAAGGGTTGATCTGGGGTCCAATGTACTGCAGTGTAGTCATAGTCAAAGTCCTTCTGAGTGTGAACTGTCAGTCCATTAGGGTTTGAAATAATAGTAATATTTAATCTGCACATCAAATCTCTACCCATCAAATTTAAAGGATACAAAGGAGACACCACAAAAGAATGTTTTAACTGCACTCCCTGTGGAGTGGAACACTTTAGAGGAACCGAAAAACTTTCCCTAACACTTTCACCCGAAGCAGAGACAGAATGAACATAACGACCACTCAGTTTTGGCTGCTCTTTAATACATTTAGCTGATAAAACAGAATGTGTCGCTCCTGAATCTACAACAAAAGAAATTTCTTCATCCATCACCATCATAGAAAACATAGGCATTCTTTTAAAAGCAGGGTTCTGTGTATGAAGATACGTGCCTGGTAAAACTACGGAGGCACCTTCTAAGTATAATATGGCCTCTGTAAGCAACCTATGTGAATCAGTATCATCATGCAACTGTGTGTGTGTTTGTGAAACCTCACGCTCCTTAAGAGACCCCTCCTCAATGCGAGTGGCAGCCAGATCCAGGGTCCCGTCCTCCCCCCGTCAGTTACCGCCGTCAGTCCGCTGCAGTTTCTCAGGACATTAATTCCTCCAGTGTCCCAACTTTCCACAGTTATGGCAAACATCGGAGCGGGCCCACTGTCCCCTTCCCCGACCTCTGCCCCGGCGTCCCCGGCCTCGTCCTCAAGGAAATGAACCACGTTGATTTGTACAGCAGTACAGGGTCAAGGCAGCGTTATGCAAATCAGTCTCTCTTTTGTCCACTTTTTTCTTCACCCTGTCGTTGATGACATCATCGCTGTGTAAAGCATGTCTTTTCAGCTTCTCAAACTGCACCCCATGTCTCCAACTAACATAAAGAGTCTTAGTTTGTGCTGCGATCTCAGGGAGAAGTCCTTCCATAATATATCCACACAGCATCTTTTCCCAGGGGCCCAAAACAGTAAAATCAGCTCCATACCTGAATGTTTATTGAATGCTTCTTCCATCCGGTAAAGAAAATCTGCGACAGTCTCATCAGGACGTTGTTTGACTCACTTAAAACTGTGCACATATATTTATATTATATTGTAGATATGTTTATACTGTTTAATTTGTACTGTATTGCACCGACTACGCCAAAACAAATTCCTTGTATGTCCAAAAACGTACTTGGCAATAAAGCTTTTCTGATTCTGATTCTGATTCTGATTCTGTAGCACTGCACAATCACTCCTCTGTGGAAATTTTGTGATCAAGTCAGTGAACAAATGTTCTATGGTATTATACCATGGTCCATTACGATGATTTAAATCACCATTTTCACCTCCAGTTGTCACGCCAAGGCGCACTGCAGGATCTGGCAATCTCAGACCAACCAAATCTCCAGGTTTGATTTTTGCTGCAAGGAGCCGGCGAATTTCTGTGCCTGTAGGTCTTATTTCATGGCATAAAGCTTTAAATTTCCACCTACGAGTCTGGAGGTAGAATGCAGGCTGGCAGTGTGAGGTTGTAGATTGCCCCCTGGAGTGTGACTGCCCCACAGCCTACCCCATAGCTATGTATTGTCACAGCCGCAACCTGCAGCATGTTCCCTATGTTCCTTCACACATACAGTATGTCTACCTGCAGCGTAACCAAATAACGGGCATTCAGGACGGGGTGTTTGACAATGCTACTAACCTGATGTGGGTGATTTTATCACACAACCAGTCAGCTCAGACAAAATCAGTGACCATATCTTTGTTAAGCTGAAAAGCCTGGATCGGCTCTACCTGTATCACAATGAGTTGACCCGTGTGCCTCGCAACATGCCAAGGTCCATCACTGACCTGCAACTGTCCTACAACAAAATCACAAAAATCTCCTCCAAATCGTTTGAGGGAATGTCCAACCTTACCACCCTCAAACTCCAGGCCAATGTCATAGACGAGGTAGAAGGTGGGTTTAAGGACCTAAAATCTCTTAATATGCTTGATATGACGAAAAACAAGCTGAGGAGAATCCCCGACAGCCTTCCTGAGAGGCTGCAGCAGCTCTACCTGGAGTATAATAACATAGAAAGCGTGCCAGCTGGTTTTCTTACCATGCATCCCGACCTACAGTTTGTCCGCTTGGCTCACAACACTCTCACAGATAAAGGACTTCCTTCCAGTGTCTTCAATACCAACACACTTGTTGAGCTTGACCTATCTTTCAACAACCTGGAAAAGATCCCTCTTGTCAATAGGAACCTGGAAAACCTGTACCTACATGCCAATAAGATCAAAGGTACGCAAAATTCCATGTTCCCTAACGTAACAATTTACAACTAAAGTTAAAAAAGAGCATTTTAAATAGTTCAATGTTATTATTATTTTAATGCTACTATTTTTTTAAAAATTTAATCAAACCAGGCACAATGCCCTATAGATGATTTGATCATTTCAGTAAAATGTTTGCCATATAATAGTGTACTTGTAAAGCCTTTGTTGACACAAGTCATGCCATTTCACAAATTATTATTATGGTAGCACCACTTGAGTATGGAGCACCAGACCTGCCCTAATCATGAACAAACTGTAATACCTGTAATATAATATTGAATAACTTTTGTACATCTATTATACCAACAGATGGTACAAAATTTTAAAACACATTTAAATATTTTTATTTATTTATGCGGCAATTAAAGAAAATGTAGCATAAATTGATATTATTGTTTTGGTTTTTCACTATAACAATTTATTTAAGTGTTATTTATCCTGCTATTTTGGGTTATACCTATTGAAAACGTTGTGTCCACTTCTAGGGCGTGGGGTCACTGGTGTTTGGATCGGCTGGGCGGCGATGGTGGAGCTGAGCTGGATAGTGTTTTTCCCTGGGCGGTCGTTGCAGTGGCAGTGATGTAGTGTTTTTTGTTGCTGAGGGGGGCGTGGCGGGGTCACTGGCCCTGGGTGCCTGCCGCTGGCCAGGGACCTCTTGGTGGATGAGTTTGTCCCATCATGGTGTGTGGTCGGGGGTCCGGTTGTGGGTGCGGTGCTGGGTGGGGTCTGCCCTGTTGTGCCGGTGGGCGGGGTTGGCATTGTGCGAGGCCCTTGCCTTGCCGTTGTGGCGCGCTGTGTGGTGGGGGAGTGGGGTGTGGCGGGGGTTCTTAGAGCGGGGCTGTGGGTGGAGCTTGCGCTGTGTGGGTGTGGCTTCATCGGCTTCTCGGCCACGGAGTTCACCTGTGGGGGTGTGCCCCTGTGGGGGTGGGGATTTGTGCCGTTTGGGTTTGGGGGGATGTGTTCGATATCGGTGTCCTTGTTGGGGGTGGCCCTGTGGGGAGGTTCTTGTTGGGGTTCACTGGGGGTGGGTGACTCATGGGGTTGGGATCGGAGCTTCTTGGGGGGTCGGGACTGCTCCGTCCTGGGGCGGCTCTGGTTAGCGGGTTGCTTTGGGCCATGTGGACCCCTCTTTTGTACATAGCCCCCTCTCTGGAGGTGGATGGGGGTTGTTGGGGACTGGGTTCGGGGCAGGGGGGCGGGAGCTGGGCCGTGGTCAACCGGGTCTGGGCAGTACCGGCGCTGTCTGCCTGTCTCTGCCCCAGGAGGGAAGGGGACCACCTCCTGGGTCCAGGGGCTGGTTGCCCCGAGGAGGTACCGGCGCCTGGACCTGGGAGTATAGAGTATGCGTGGGGAGTGTGAGTGAGTGTATGTTGTCCATTGTTGTTAATCCTTACGTTGGGTGTGAGGGATTTTATGTGTATGCATGAGGGTGGGAGTGGGTGATTGTGACTGTGTGTGTGTGTTTTTTTTTTGCGATAGGTTGGGTCTTGAACTGCTCCCTCTCCTGGATCAGCTTCCTCCCTGCCACACCGCCCACCGGTGGTTGGAGTCTCTGCCCGCTGGTGTACTTGTGGTTCTCGGTGTCCGCGGCCGGGTGCTTTGGTGTAGGCCGGCTCACTCCCGGTGGCTGCTTGCCGGGCCCTGGTCCCCTGGGCTCTGTCGGGCCTCTGCTTGGGGGGTGGTGTGTCCCGGGGTCTTGGGCCTCTGGGTCCATGGCTGGATCTGCTCGGGCGTGGACGGCTGCCAGCGGGGCCTGTGGACTTGTCGCTGCGGCTCCCTGGGGCTTCTGCACTGTCGCTGCTGGGTGGTTCCCCTGGGACTCTCCACTGCTTTTCTCTGGGGGGGTTGCGGTAGTCCTGGCGGTGGTTCTCCTGGGGTTCCTGTGCTTTGGGGGGCCTTTAGATGTCTGTGACTCAGATCTCCTCAGTGTCCGTCCAGGGACCATGGGGCAGGCCTATGGGTCCTCACACTCGCTATTGCATATTTTTGTGGAGAAACCTTGTATACAAAAGCGCTTCCACACCCATACTCACGGATGTTAAGCTTCAGGTGTTGACAGATACACAGATGTTATATTTTGGGCTGCACCTCTCACTAAGTACATTTTACATTCAGAATTACCGTGTACTATTTTGTTAAAAAAACAGCTGCAGGTGTATTAGCAAGCAGGGTGTAATCTTGTATTCTCTTTATCCTTCTTTCTCTCCTCCACTCTTTCCTCCTTTTCTCCCCTTTTTCCCAATCTCTCTCTTTTTTGAGCTTCTTTTTTCCTTTTCATTTCAGTCTCCGTGTCCGTAACAATTGAAATATTCCCAAAGAAGTTTATAATAAAGTTTCTTCTATAAATATCAAGCAGAGCTTTAAAGCATTAGCTGTGATGCTCTGCTTGTGAAAGTAAATCTGTTGGGCAATTTCTTGGCACTCAGACAACAATTCTGAGCGATACTCTGCCGGACAGGACATGGTAAAAAAAAAAAAAGAAAACGTGATTACATTTGGGTTTCTTTGTTTGTTCTTTTTACCCCCTTTTTATTTCCATATGTGCTTCATTTTGCATCTTTAAGGAGCCTGGCAAGTGTCAGCGGGTAAAAAGCCGTCATTTTAAATGTTTTATTTCAGTGTAACAAAAATAATGTCATATTCAAAGCTGTGAAGTTGATTAAAACTGATTAAAACATGGCAGTGCTTTAAGTTTACATGTGACAACAGATCCATTGAACTTACCTTGCAAGTGTGGGCCATGCGTCCAAACTCTCGACAGATGTCAGTGAGTCTTCTGTGAGCATGGATTGCAAACTGAGCGCACAGTTTAGTGAAGCGTGAGCACGGATTTCCAACGGCTTTGTTTTTTTTATACCCACTGACACCTGCCTAGATCCGTACATTTTTTACTTTTTTACATTTCAGTCTCTCGATTTTACATTCCTGTGTCTGGTGGACCTAACAAAAGATATAAATGGAGCAGGGAGGGGAGGGGGAGTGAGGATGTAAGCCTTCATGCTTGTCATTGGCTCAGCTTCCTCCATACTGGTCAACATGAAGCAGCTGATCCTGATAAGGAGAATGTTTCCTTGTTTTCCTGCTTACACAGGGTAGCACATAGCAAAAAAGGCCAGATGACAGACAGGACCGAACTGAATCTCATTTCCAAGGGTTATCGCCACCACCAGAATTTCAGCCTCACCTCATTTTAAATGCAGTTACTTTAAAGAGAAAAGGGAAACTTCATTAACGACCCATAATTAGTTCTCACAAATTTCTATTGTGTGAACAGATGTGTCTTAATATGTCAATATGTGTGGACATAAACGTAAAGCACACATTGTTTCTCATGCTTTTTGAGGATGAACAAAAATATAAAGCAACAAACAAATAACACAAACAATTCTAATTTATATACATTTTCGAAAATGCAAGCTGAGGAGAATCCCCGACAGCCTTCTTGAGAGGCTACAGCAGCTCTACCTGGAGTATAATATAGAAAGCATGGCAACTAGTTTTCTTACCATTTATGCCAACCTGTGGTTTCTCCACTTGGCTCACAACACAACAGATAAAGGACTTCCCTCCACTGTCTTCAATACCAGCACTCGTTGAGCTTGACCTGTCTTTAAACAAACTGGAAAAAGATCCCTCTTGTCAAACCTGTAAAACCTGTACCTACATGCCAGTAAGATCAAAGATACATATTGACTTAATACTATGGTATTATATTGACTTAATATTACGGTAGAAAATGACTGACTGACTGACTATATATATATATATATATATATATATATATATATATATATATATATGGTCAGATGAGAAAACAGCTAATGCCACTGCGAAACATTTACAAACACTGTTTGCTTGATAAAACATTGTTTTTAAAGCTTGTGATTGCAGGGTTACTGAGATATGTTATATGAGTGGTGTGGTTAAACTGTAGCCCTTCCCTTCAATCTACCACAATAAATAAAGAGTAAAACAAAGGAAAACAAACGTTAAGTGGACGAGATGTTAAAGCTGGGTGGCTCTAAGTTGGTGCTCAACTTGTGGAAAACCAAACCAGTTCTTTTATAAAACCAGTGAAGAACTGCTCTGGCTAGACACTCGAACAAAAGACTTAAATTTGCAGGTGTCTTTTGCTTTATTAACTGAAAGGTGACTCCTTCTTAGCTGCACACATGGACACAGAGGCTGACATGTTTGTTAGAGCTCCACTCGGCTGCTAGCTGGACCACATTGTGACTGTAGGCAGGCTGTGTAATACCATGCCGGTTGCTTATCCTTTCAAAGTTGTATTTCTTATAAATAGCTTCTTACTGCTACGCATGTATACAGTGATAGGAAACGTATGGTGCATTCAAGTACACTTTGTAAATCAAACAATCCACTTTGAAGTAATTATACAATAATCACATAACATGCTCACAACACATTATGGCAGCTTTGGTGCTCCATATTGGAGGTTCTGAGTCAAAGACCTCGATGATAAAATTTCCCAACTGTAGAGCAAAAATAAACATGCTTAGCAGGCAACTGCTAAACAGTTTTATATGAAGGTATAACTGCAGCTACAGCTTACAAATATGTAGTAAAACTTTAAGTAGTAAATATTCAAAACATTTTTGTTTAATGGCAAACATCTCACTGGTATAGTAGGAACAGACAGACAAGAAAAGGCACTTACAGAAAGATTTTATTGCTACAAGCATTACACACTGCCAAATCTCCTAAGAATGACTGGCATAAATGCAGACTAGAAACCACAGCACCTTCCCATATGAAATGAATCACAGTTAACACATGGTAATAGCCTGTATGTGTTTTCTCTTAATTTTATTTTTTAACTTGTGAATATAGCTGATAAATGAGACTCAGTGTATTTTATTGTGGAACAGTGGAGTCACACATTAAGCTTTACTAACCTTTTGTTTTAAACGTTTCTAACATTTACAATCGCATGATTTAAGATTAAGATTATTTTTGTAGCTCATTGTTTTTTGCTTTTTATAAAGAAAAATGCAGTAGATATGTTGAAAATTGTATGTGCAAACGGAAGAATGAACCATTTCATTCACCTCTGAAGGCATGGCAAGAAAACTTAGTGGTAATATAAAAACGTGCAACACGTTCGTCAGAGTGTGGTTTTGGATCGGACCAAAGTGCAGACAAGAGCTCGGCAGGATCATCTTTGTAATTCAAAGATTTATTTTACAAGGTCAAAAACGTAGCAAAATCACTGCAGGTTTCCCAAGTCAAGACGTGGCAAAAAACAGCATAATCATGGACGAGAACGAGGTGTGACGAACACAAGGAACCAGCAACCAACAATGACAAAAAACCAACTAATATACTGAGGGATAACAAAGGGCAGGTAATCAGAGAAAACAGGGAACAGGTGTGACAAGGAGGCAGGGAAGCAGAAGGAACACGTGAAACAAATACAAAGGCTGAGGATGGGCAAAGTAACTAATAAACAATAAACAGAAAGATAGACCAAGCACACCTAAAGACAAAGATAAATAATCAAATGGGGAATAAGAAAATTAGAATAATCATGACTAAAGTAAACAGAGAAACTAGAGGGAACATAGGAACAATAACAACCTAAGAACAAACAAAGAACCCAGAAAGAAAACCTGAATACAAAAGAAAACAAACCTAACCACACTGACTGAATTAACTAGAAAGGAAACAGAAAATAAACTAGTAAACAAGAAGAGTGCAAAGGAACAAATAAAACACAATTAACCACAAAGATACTAAAGAGAAATAAAACTAGAGAATCCAGGGAAGACCAAGAACTATAATAATTACAATAATAATAATAATAATAATAATCCATACAAAATAATAAGAAAACAACCATAAAAGAACTTAAGTAGTAAACACTAGGAGGCGGAAGAGGGAGAAAAGAAAACATGATACAAAAACCAAAATAGAAAAAAATCTAAGCAAAAGGTAAACAAACACCAAAGCCACAGAGTCCAAAAATGTCACTCCGTGACAATGTTGTGGCATCTTTGCTATTATTTCACTACTACATGTAACAAATATTGCATGTGGTCAGGAAGTTGATAAAAGTTTTGCATCCAGACATTTTATTACTTTATCCCAAACCTGGGAATTTTCATATTGGAGACTCTGAAAACAGACAAATCATGTGACATTATAATTGGTTTTACTAGTAGGTTAAGTGGTATATTTTGAGGCACGAGACAGTTTGCCTGTTAACAAAAATGATCTTAGAGAATTTCTTAGGGCCTTACGATCCATAAATGCACCTCAATAGAAAGAACGGATTTGTTATCTGAGCTCACTGCAGGTGTTGAGCTTGGTAAGCCAGACTGAAAAGTTATTTGTAAAATGTATGTTTTGCTGTTTGACAAATGAAGCTTTAAGTATTGGAACAAACCACACATATACGTGTCAGAGTCTGAGAGTATATGTGTGTGTGTGTGTGTGTGTGGGTGTGTGTTTTATGTACTTGTTTAAATAACCACTCAGTGTTCCAGTTGGTGTTGGAGTTCTCAGGTGCGCTGGACAACAGGTGTTTCCTATCTGCTGATTGCTTTGAGGAGTACTTAAGCAGGAGGCTGCCAGCACTTCGATGCCAGAGTGTTTGCCTTAGTGGTAACAAGCTCAGCCACTTTTAATTTTGTGCTTTGTTTTTAAACTCAAGTAATCTTGCATTTTTGTTCCCTAGCAAGTTTCTACCTGAGGCTTTGTTTACCTTGCTGAGTTCTGGCTTCGTTTAAAGAGAATCTCTTTGCTCCTGGATTATTAACTACTGAGTTAAGGAACTACCTTCTTGTGGATTTCTCTCACCTCCGTCTGAACCTTTCGGACACGGACCAAGCTGGCGGCTTCCCGTTTCCTTCGACTCCAAGACCCTGGCATCAGCACACCCTGCTTCTTCCTCCTTCTCAAACATTGGCACCTGCGCTCCCTTTTGCTGGCACCAAGCTCACAACAGAAAATACAACAAGACAATTCCCCTTCGCAGGTTAAGACTCTGAATCTCTCTACCCCTGGCGGTTCTTGCTACAACAATTTAGTAAGTCATTTCTCAGATCTAAGTTATCAGTTGCCTCATATCATTCGCTTGTTTACCAATCCATTCTGCTTCCTTCCCTTACAGTTGGTGTTCCCAGTTCCCGTCCTAGATTACCTTATTGACAATAAAACCATAAACGTTTCCTTCTGAGTGTTCTCTGTATGTGGGTCAAATCTATACCAAAATTGACAATACAAAGCTATACCTAAAGCTGTGGAAGCTAATAATTACTTATCGGGACTTAATTTTTGCTGAAAAACTGGTCAATTTAAAAATGAGCTTACTCGATATTTTTGTACCTTATTTAACCTGTTAACATACATTCCATGTGTCCCCAACCAATGCTCCATTTTAAGAAAGGTGAGGGTTCAATGAGCAGGCGAGATGAGAAGAAGCCGCAGACTGTCACATATAGATGTGATGTAATGGGTGCTGCAAATAAAATGTAAACTGATTATGACAGTAAACAAATAAAAATAGACCTGTGGTAAAAAGTAGACGGCATGCTATTGCAATCTCAAGACTGCTGTGTCCCTGATGTCTCTGTGCAGATTGGTTCTCTACCAGTGCAATGTTTGCGGACCATTTTGTAGATGATGAACCCCCTAGACTCAGCTTACCAGCAACTGTCATGGTTAACCAACAAACCCTGACTATGTCTGCTTTGGTCGACTCTGGAAGTGAACAGAATTTAATTGATTCAGGGTTAGTAAGCGAAGCAGAAATTGAGGTTGAACCACTTCCTTCCCCATGGTCTGTATTATCCCTTGATGGTCAGGCTTTACAGCAAATACACATCAGACCAAACCCATTGATCTTTTGTTATCAGGGAACCATAGAGAAAAGATTTCTTTCTTTGTATTTCCAGTATCCCAGGGTCCTTTGGTCTTAGGTTACCCCTGGTTACAAAAACACAATCAGTCAGCATTTTCCCAGAGCTTTTCTGAACAGAGTAGTGAGGAGAATGAGGAGATAGATCTCTCATATGTACCCTTAGAATGTCATGACCTCAAGGGAGTCTTTAGTAAAAACAAGGCTTTGTCCTTACCACCCCATAGGCCTTACGACTGCGCTATCGACCTTCTCCCTGGCGCCCCCTTACCATCTAGTAGACTATATAATATCTCCCACCCAGAACAGAAATCCATGGAGAAATATATTAGTGAGCCTTTATCAGCAGGGATAATCCGACCATCTTCTTCGCCTCTTGGGGCCGGATTCTTTTTTGTAGGCAAAAAGGATGGTTCTTTAAGACCATGGATTGACTATAGAGGTCTTAATCAAATCACCGTCAAAAATATGTATCGTCTTCCAAAACTTTCCTCAGCTTTTGAACCGGTTCATGGTGCTACAGTATTCTCTAGACTAGATCTGAGAAATGCTTACCATCTTGTTAGGATCCGCCAGGGGGATGAGTGGAAGACAGCCTTCAAGACTCCTCTCGGTCATTTTGAATACCTGGTCATGCCTTTTGGACAATGCAATGCTCCTGCTGTTTTTCAGACACTTGTTAACAATATGCTTAGAGACTTTTTGAACATTTTTGTTTTTGTATATCTTGATGACTTGATTTATTCTAAGGACATTGAGGAGCATTGTCGCCATGTACGCCAAGTACTACAACGTCTTTTGGAAAACCGTCTCTTTGTGAAAAGTGAAAAGTGCGAGTTTCATCAAACCTCTGTCACTTTCTTAGGATATATTCTCAAGAGTGGACAGGTTTGATCTGATCCCGAGAAGATTAAGGCGGTCCTGGAGTGGCCTGTACCAGACACCCGCAAAGCACTACAAAGACTCCTCGAGTTTGCAAACTTTTACAGACGCTTCATTAGAAACTACAGTCAGAAGGCCTCACCACTTACTGCTTTAACCTCTTCCAAGGTCCCATTTTCATGGTCACCTGAGGCTGAAGAAACATTTCAGGCTCTAAAAAGGAAGTTCTCTCAAGCTTCCATCCTAATTCACCCTGACTCTTCGAAACAGTTTATGTTAGAGGTTGATGCCTCTGACATTGGGGTAGGAGCAGTCTTATCACAGAACTCTGAAGATGGGAGATTACATCCTTGTGCCTTTTTTTTTCACGCAGACTGAACAATGCAAAAAGAAACTATGACGTCGGAGATAGGGAATTACTGGCTATTAAGCTAGATCTTGAGGAATGGCGCCACTGTCTTGAGGGCGCGGAACATCCAGTCAAAGTCTGGACGGACCATAAGAACTTGGCTTACATACAATCTGCAAAAAGATTGAACCCACGTCAGTCCCGGTGGTCTTTGTTCTTTTCTCGTTTTGACCTTTGTATTTCTTTCAGACCAGGAACTAAGAACCCTAAACCTGATGCACTCTCCAGACAGTTTGCAGATGACTAATCTGTAAAGGAGCCAGCGCCCATCTTACCGCCAAATTGGACGGTCGGGGCGCTCAGGTGGGAGATGGAAGACGTAACCCGCAGATCACAACAACAAGAACCTGACCCTGGCACAGGACTACCCAATCGTACCTACGTCCCACTTCAGGTTCATCATAGACTCATTGATTGGTTACACACAGCTACGTTTTCTGCCCATCCCGGAGTTAGCAGGACAATAGCACTAATACAGAGAAGGTTTTGGTGGCCTTCAGTCCATAAAGATGTTAAAGACTTTGTTCAGGCTTGTTCCACATGTGCCAGAAATAAGACCAGCAATCAACCCCCCGCTGGTCTCCTCCAACCGCTCAGTATACCTGGTCATCCCTGGTCACATATTGCTTTGGACTTTGTTACCGGTATACCCTCATCTTCAGGTATGACCACTATTCTCACAATTGTTGACCAATTCTCTAAGACTTGCCATCTCATCCCACTCAGGAAACTTCTCTCTCCTCTGCAAACCGCCAAACTTCTCACCAAACATGTTTTTCGTTTACATGGCATACCACATGACATCCTGTCTGACCGAGATCCACAATTCATCTCTCAGGTCTGGAAGCAATTTTGTTTAACTTTGGGAGCTAGAGTTTCACTAACCTCCGGCTACCACCCCCAATCCAACGGACAAACTGAAAGACTCAATCAACAACTTGAATCCACCTTACGCTGTCTCACTTCTACTAATCCTACAGACTATGGTGCTCATACCTACCATGGGTCGAATATGCTCTGAACTCTCACGTTTTCTCTGCTACAGGATGTTCCCCTTTTGAAGCATCGCTAGGTTACCAGCCACCTTTGTTTTCTGCAGATGAGACAGACATCACGGTCCCTTCAGTCCACCAACACATCCGTCGCTGCAAGACCAAATGGAACTCCATCATTCAAACCCACCAACAAACTATAGAACAGAATAAACGGTTCGCTGATCGTCGACGCCCACCTGCCCCGGACTATCAGCCTGGCCATAAGGTTTGGTTATCTGCAAGTGACGTACCATTGATGTCCCAAAAACCTTCACCTCGTTTCATCGGACCCTATAAGATTGAGACAGTGATCAGCCCCTCAGCAGTCCGTCTCCATCTACCTGCAAGCTTTCGCATACACCCTACATTTTATATTTCACAGATAAAGCCTTGGATCCCTAGTGCTTTGTGCCCTCCGGCCAAAACCCCACCACTCACCCTGGACCATCAGGGGCACCCTGTCTACACGGTCCGAAGGGTCGTGGACTCTTGTCGGCGGGGCCGTGGTTGGCAGTTCCTTGTCGACTGGGAGGGTTACGGTCCGGCGGACCGCTCTTGGGTGCCCCGGTCATTCATCTGTGACCAAACTCTCATTGATGACTACCGTGCTTCTTTGCCTTCCACTTCCTCTGGGCCACCAGGTGGCGGCCGTTGAGGGGGAGATGATGTCAGAGTCTGAGAGTGTGTGTGTGCATGCATGTGTGTGTGTTTTGTGTACTTGTTTAAATAACCACTCAGTGTTCCAATTGGTGCTGGAGTTCTCAGGTGCGCTGGACGACAGGTGTTTCCTATCTGCTGATTGCTTGGAGGAGTACTTAAGTAGGAGGCTGCCAGCACTTCGATGCCAGAGTGTTTGCCTTAGTGGTAACAAGCTCAGCCACTTCTAATTTTGTGCTTCGTTTTTGAACTCAAGTAATCTTGCATTTTTGTTCCCTCGCAGGTTTCTACCTGAGGCTTTGTTTACCTTGCTGAGTTCTGGCTTCGTTTAAAGAGAATCTCTGAGCTTCTGGATTATTAACTACTGAGTTAAGGAACTACCTTCTTGTGGATTTCTCTCACTTCTGTCTGAACCTTTCGGACACGGACCAAGCTGGCGGCTTCCCGTTTCCTTCGACTCCAAGACCCTGGCATCAGCACACCCTGCTTCTTCCTCCTTCTCAAACTTTGGCACCTGCGCTCCCTTTTGCTGGCACCAAGCTCACAACAGAAAATACAACAAGACAATTCCCCTTCGCAGGTTAAGACTCTGAATCTCTCTACCCCTGGCGGTTCTTGCTACAACAATTTAGTAAGTCATTTCTCAGATCTAAGTTATCAGTTGCCTCATATCATTCGCTTGTTTACCAATCCATTCTGCTTCCTTCCCTTACAGTTGGTGTTCCCAGTTCCCGTCCTAGATTACCTTATTGACAATAAAACCATAAACGTTTCCTTCTGAGTGTTCTCTGTATGTGGGTCAAATCTATACCAAAATTGACAATACAAAGCTATACCTAAAGCTGTGGAAGCTAATAATTACTTATCGGGACTTAATTTTTGCTGAAAAACTGGTCAATTTAAAAATGAGCTTACTCGATATTTTTGTACCTTATTTAACCTGTTAACATACATTCCATGTGTCCCCAACCAATGCTCCATTTTAAGAAAGGTGAGGGTTCAATGAGCAGGCGAGATGAGAAGAAGCCGCAGACTGTCACATATAGATGTGATGTAATGGGTGCTGCAAATAAAATGTAAACTGATTATGACAGTAAACAAATAAAAATAGACCTGTGGTAAAAAGTAGACGGCATGCTATTGCAATCTCAAGACTGCTGTGTCCCTGATGTCTCTGTGCAGATTGGTTCTCTACCAGTGCAATGTTTGCATTTTTTTTTTCTTTAGGAAATAAACAAATGACTTCTTAATAAGGGCTGCATGCTCGTGCACTTATTAGTTCTGGTGTATTGCAGCAACAAGATTCTAGGTTCAAATTCTGCCTGGGGCCTATCTGCATGAAGTTTTCATGTTCTCCCTGTCACTCACACTCTATAAACATAAAAAGGCAAGGTTAATTAGCCACTCCAAATAGTCCAGTCATACTACTTTAAAAAATGTCTGTCAGTATAGTAATATTTTAGAATAGTAGTTTTATAATAGCATTTAATGCAGTGGTTCTTGTTATTGAAAGGGATACTGCATGTTGAAAAACGTCATTTCTAGTATTTTATCACTTTTTGTCTGATGCTTTGCCTTCACTAAATAAGCTACCTGGAGCATGCACAATAAATAACAATGTAGAGACAACTAAACCAAACCAGTGTGAATCTGATTTTGTCTAATTAACCTATTGTAAATTAATACGGTGATTTTAATCATATGCCAGCCCAGTTTGGCTGGATTTTCAGAATGTGAAACCCAAACACTGTCTATGAGGAGTGTCATAAAGTGTCATTTTTAGGTATTAATTCTTATTAGAGTTGCTTTAACAGTTTTTTTTTTTTTAAGTGGTCATGTTTGTAACCTGTTTCCACATTTCTCTCCCCTTTCAGAGTTCTCCCTGAGCAGTTTCTGCAACACAGTTGATGGGACAAACTTCTCCAAGCTGAAAGTGCTCCGTTTGGATGCTAACAAGATCAGTGCCAGAGACATTCCTGTGGAGGCTGCCTACTGTTTGCGGCTGGTTTCTTTTATTGATGTGTAGAGCTTCCTGTTCTTTCATGATTTCTTTTCGTCCTCTCCAACTCATATTCCCTTACTGCTACTTTATTGGTCCAGAAAATGTTTTATTAAATAGTTATGCTATTAACATTCCAATGATGTCATAATTCCAGTGTTAGTCAACAGGAAATACCAGCGTTTTTCAACGTAATGTCTAGATGGTAGTCAAATGGACATCAGAGAGATGCTAAATGTGCTTTAAAAACATCAGAATTGTGGTTTCTTGATTATGGCTAAATAATAGCATTACATATAAATAGATAATAGCTGATAATGAAAATTTTAATTACCATAAATTTGTCAATCATCTGTATAAGATTTAATTTTGATCTTTGCCTCCACCATGTGGAACGCCATAAAACGTCACGACCGACAATGCGTTGATGTACTTTTTACAGGTCTGTCTCACTTAATCATTAATATTCCAATGAAAAATTACTTAAAATGACATATAATATTTTATTCCGAAATGCATGTACAGAGCCACTATAATATCTTGAGATAACTTCAGTTAAACGGGATTCAAATACTTACTTTTTCTAGAACCGGTTCTTAGCAGAAACAAAATCCATTAAGAACTGTTTTGTTTTTCCACACATCCTCCCACGGTGTCTAAGCTGTGCCCTGACCTGGGGAAACCAGTTTATGACTGGAAGTATTCCATTGCTTGTTTTTATATCAAGCTGTGCAGTGAGAGTGTGGTTTCAGGCATTAGTTTCCTGTTACTTAACCAGAAAAATTGCATCACAAATGAATGCTATTACGTTTAAAAATATTACTTATAAATTGCCTTATCCATCTGGGAACTTTGGTTACGATTATACAGCAGATCTTGATGCTCAATTCCGACTTTTTTGTTGAAATCCATCAGATTTCAGTCTGAACTGTTCCCGACCCAAAAGCGACATCGCATGCACAAAAGGAGAATGTTGACGTCACACAACAGCACACTGTTTACTGAAGTCTGAACGGTCATGTCACATTTATTGAAGTAAACAGTGTAAAAATGGATGTCTGTATCTGTGTTTTACTTTTTTTACGTTGAGCAATTGGAGGTGACAATATTGCCACCACGTCATAACAAGATAAAGAAAGATAAGAAAACAGAGAGTTATTACAACTATTAACAATGGCCTTTTGTGGCACATTGACAGCTTCTTCTGTAGAGAAGTCTGTGTGGTTGTATAGAGAGAGCCAGAACAATGAGGTAAAAGTCGGACAAAATGTGACATGACCATTCAGACTGCGGACGCTGTGAAAATCATTGGATACGTATCTGATTTAGTACCACATTTGAAAATGGCACAATTCGGATTGCTTTGAAATGAAAAAATAAGAGTTGGGCCATCCAGGTACTACATGTCTCCAGGACCCAGAGACTTGCAGCCAGGATTGCACCTGACCCCTCTCGCACTGGGCACATAATGTTTCAGTCCCTTCCCTCTTGCAAAAGACTCCGGTCCATCGGGACCACGTTTTTACGCCACCAGTTTTTTCCTTGCTGCAGTCAATCTGCTGAACAGTGTCCCAACTCCCCCAAGCTGACACTTTTGTGATGGTACCTGGTCATTAGGTGTTTCTGATTCTGAGATTCTGACTTGCATGAAACAGTTGGATATAGGTCGTGTATGTTTAAAAAAAATAGGATCTGCACTGCATTTGCCTGCTGTGTGAATGTAGCCTTTGTGTTTGGACAGTGTCTTTTAGCTATTCCCAGGACTGTGCTCCTCTGGGCCGAGGCTTCAGATGTTGTTCCTGGAATGTGCTGCAGTCACTCCTCCAGGTTCAGGGTCACAACCCAAGTGCACTGATGACCACTAAAGCATTGACTCTCTTCAACTCCTCCATTTCCTCTTTGAGCCCTTGGCCTGTCTGGAGCTTCTCATGTTCCTTCTTCTTAATGTTGTTGTCCAATGAGATCACCGTGTCTATCAATACTGCTCTTTGTTCTTCCACAATGTCCAATTGGTTATTCTGTGTTGAACTGTTTAGGGGCATCTTTGCACAGCCTGCACTTTGGATCCTGTTTGATGTGATAAACCTCTATTGCTGTTGTGCTTAGAGCCTGTTTCTGTGCTGTCTTTCAGTCCTCATGGTACTTGCCATTCAGAGACTTGTCTCTTCACAATTGTTCCTCCTGGTCCTCTTCTTTCACTCTGGGTTCCTGCTGCCCGAGACATTTATTAAGCAGTCTGTTATTGTTGGCCATCTTCCTAATATAATCCAGGATCTTTGTTGTTTTGTCCTGGATAGTGACTCGGTCACTTTTGAAAATAACTTTTTTGCAGGTATTAAACATACTTTTCATTGAGTCCACATTTCTGTATTAAAATGGGTTTTTTATTGGTGTTATGTAATATTCTGTAAATGTTATGTTTTCATTACCTGTAAGTGTAAAATCCTCATAAGTAACAGAACGATAGGCTTGAAAACTGTGTGTGGTCCTTCGTTTTGAAGCTTGCCCCACAAAAATCTTAGTTGTTAAGGCCAAAAAGGGTGTCATTTTACTGTCCCTCATCAGTGGAACAATTGCAATGTTCTAGCCCCCAGGGTGAATGTGCAAAACAAAGGGATTGGGTTAAACATGAATAAAAGAAGAGGCAAATGGGATTCAGACTTAATTTCCAGCCAAATCATGTTGCATGTTGAAGATGAACATAGTGATAGCGCTCTGTTTCATGTGGTGTGGATATTGTTCTAGTTTATCAGTTTGTTGTTTTTGCTGGTTCAGTATGCCTTCAACTTTGAATAAATCCCCAACAGTGTCACCAGCAAAGCACCCCCACACCATCACACCTCCTCCTCCATGCTTCACAGTGGGTACCAGGCATGTAGGGTCCATCCGTTCACCTCTTCTGCGCCGCACAAAGACACGGTGGTTGGAACCAAAGATCTCAAACTTGGACTCATCAGATGAAAGCACAGATTTCCACTGGTCTAATGTCCATTCCTTGTGTTCTTTAGCCCAAACAAGTCTCTTCTGTTTGTTGCCTGTCCTCAGCAGTAGTTTCCTAGCAGCTATTTTACCATGAAGGCCTGATTCACACAGTCTCCTCTTAACAGTTGTTCTAGAGATGTGTCTGCTGCTAGAACTCTGTGTGGCATTGACCTGTTCTCTAATCTGAGCTGCTGTTAACCTGTGATTTCTGAGGCTGGTGACTCGGATGAACTTATCGTCCGCAGCAGAGGTGACTCTTGGTCTTCCTTTCCTGGGGCGGTCCTCATGTGAGCCAGTTTCTTTGTAGCGCTTGATGGTTTTTGCGACTGCACTTGGGGACACTGTCAAGGTTTTCCCAATTGTTCGGACTGACTGACCTTCATTTCTTAAAGTAATGATGGCCACTCGTTTTTCTTTACTTAGCTGCTTTTTTCTTGCCATAATACAAATTCTAACAGTCTATTCAGCAGGACTATCAGCTGTGTACTGTATCCACCTCCTGCACAACACAACTGATGGTCCCAACCCCATTTATAAGGCTTGAAATTCCAACTTATTAAACCTAACAGGGCACACCTGTGAAGTGAAAACCATTTCAAGTGACTACCTCTTGAAGCTCATCAACAGAATGTCAAGAGTGTGCGGAGCAGTAATCAAAGCAAAAGGTGACTACTTTGAAGAACCTAGAATATAAGACATATTTTCAGTTATTTCACTCTTTTTTGTTCAGTATATAATTCCACATGTGTTAATTCATAGTTTTGATGCCTTCAGTGTGAAGCTACAATATTCATAGTCATGAAAATAAAGACAACTCTTTGAATGAGAAGGTGTGTCCAAACTTTTGGTCTGTACTGTATGTTATTGTAATGCTCCAATCCCCTCATCTAATTTCTATTTACTGGTCAGCTGCACCACAGTGTTTGTCTCTTATAGCCTTTTGTGTCAGTTATATGGATATTTGACAACTCTTCTAAGCAAAAATGGTTGTGCTTATTTATTGTGGTTGGCTTCCAGCCACAAACCTGGTTTTCAGGCACAGTGTAAAAAGTCAGTTTGATGTGTGTTTGGAATTATTGCACATATATCTATATATATATATATATATATATATATATATATATATATATATATATATATATATATATATATATATATATATATATATATATATAGATATATGTGTATATACAGGGCTTGAAATGAACTTTTTTGCTCACCGGCCATTGTGGCTAGTGGCTTTCCAAAGTTACTAGCCACTCAGCATTTTCACCAGCCACAATGTTGTTGTTGAGAATTTATGATTATGATTATGAATAAAGCTGACTAAAGCGTGCTAAAGTTTACTTGAACTAGATTTACAAAATTTTTAAATGTAAATTACCCTTTTACACAATCATATCAAGACTACATAAAATATTTACCACTTCAGGTCATTATCAAGCATTCAGCTCCGATAAGGTTCTGTGCAGGGGCGTTTTTAGGGTCTAAAAACATTGGGGGCTTTAGTCCAAACCCAAAATATATATATATTTCCATAAGGCCGTTTATTAGTAATATAAACTTAAAATAACATATCACATATTGTACCAGTTCTCTGTCTCGGCTGCTTTTAGACTGAATGTAAGTTATTGTGAATCAAACAAAAAAAGGTTTACAATAATTTTACTTGTTTTTTATTTTTGTTAGAAGCTGAATGAAGGATAAGAAGAAACATAGTTTGGGACTGATGAAAAACCATTTTGCTGAAGCAAATAATGACACATTTTGAGGTATTTAGAAAAAAACCTAATCTGAATTTTTGATGACAAAACTTTTTCTTAAACTCAGATGTTTATTATGGGCCAATAAAATGTCCTTCTTTTGTCATCTACATCTACATAAATTACCTTTTTAAACATTACATTCTCATCAAAGTGTTCCACTCCTGAGGCTCCATTGTCTTAATTTCTTACATTTCAAAAAAGGAAACTGGTATAAAGTAGATTTTTATTAAATCTTAGTCAAATGGTAAAATCCTAAAACACATTTATTTATCCACTGTGGATTTCGTCTCTTCTTTTTGCAAATGACGTGGTCCTGCTGGCCCCCTCTAGCCAAGGTTTGCAGCCGAGTGTGAAGCGGCTGGAATGAGGATCAGCTCCTCCAAGTCCGAGGCCATGGTACTCGACCGGAAAAGGGTGGCTTGTCCTCTTCAGGTTGGAGGGGAGTTCCTGCCTCAAGTGGAGGAGTTTAAGTATCTCGGGGTCTTGTTCACGAGTGAGGGAAGAATGGAGCCGGAGATCGACAGACGGATCGGTGCGGCTGCCGCAGTAATGGGGGTGCTGTGCCGGTCCGTTGTGGTGAAGAGAGAGCTGAGCCGAAAAGCAAAGCTCTCAATTTACTGGTCGGTCTACGTTCCTACCCTCACCTATGGCCATGATTTTTGGGTCATGACCGAAAGAACGAGATCCCGGATACAAGCGGCTGAAATGAGCTTCCTCCGTAGGGTGGCCGGGCACTCCCTTAGAGATAGGGTGAGGAGCTCGGCCATCCAGGAGGGGCTCGGAGTAGAGCCGCTGCTCCTCCACATCGAGAGGTGCCAGTTGAGGTGGCTCGGGCATCTATACCGGATGCCTCCTGGACGCCTTCCTCGGGAAATGTTGTAGGCACGTCCCACCGGGAGGAGGCCCAGGGGATGGCCCAGGACATGCTGGAGGGACTATGTCTCTCGGCTGGCCTGGGAGCGCCTTGGGCTCCCCCTGGAGGGACTGGAGTAGGTGTCTGGAGAGAGGGACGTCTGGGCGTCTCTGCTGAGTCTGCTGCACCCGGTCCCGGATAAGCGGAAGACGACAAGTACGAGTACGAGTACATTTATTTATTTTAATAATGCCAAGAGCTTTCGAAACATTTAATTAAAATTGTTCCTTCTTTTATGAACCTGTTCTCTTTTACAGCCATATTTTTAGCCCTTCATTCCACTTCTGGAGAAATTTGGCCTGCCAAAAATAATAAATAAAAGATTTTACAACATAGTCTGTTGTTCTGCACTGAGCATGTGAGACATTAGTGCAGTTCTTACTATTAAAGACTTTCTGAGAGAAAAGGGTGTTAAGTTGTGGTGTTTAAAATATAACATAGAGCCTCAAACTGGACCTTATCAGTACTAATATTACAGTTATTAACAACTGTATACATATGGTATCATTGTTTAATTAGTTTAGTTTATATAATATTACATGTGTAATTCGGAAAAATAAAATAGTTGACTAATTAATGGTCCACCTGTGATTAATTGCTATTATTTATTTCTTAATTATACTGTATCTTTAAACCCAGAGCTGTATGTTTAGAATCAGAAAAGAATATATGAAAGAGAGGAGGGAGGCTTACTTTTGCTCTGTCTACTATGTCTTACTGGCACCAGGAGATATTTTCCTGGTTTATTGAGCAACACTTTTTCTGTCTACATGTAGAAGTGGACTATAAGGCTGGCTGCAGTAATGAGATGTAATGTGTTGATCTGAAGGACTTTTATTGTGTTTAGCTACGTTAGGATTAAATGCTTTTATTATGACTGAAGTAAAGGACCTGATATTTTCACATCATGATGCAAATCCAGCATGTGTAGATCTACCGCTGTCTTCAGCCTGGGTTATACCGCTCTGCTATCACCTGTTCCTGTACACACACACGCACCAGCCTCCCACTCTTCCGAGGTTGCTCTAAAATGATCCTTCTTTGAGGCGCTCAGTGTAACTTTTCAGGTAAAGAAAGAGGCAGGTCGACCTGGAGCAAACTACTGTTCTGGACTTCTCCAGAATGGAGTCCGTCTCTGCCTGTGCACGTAGTTGCGCGTTCGCGGTGCCGCGAGTGCGGAAATAAGTATTTTTTGTTTCTCCTTTTAACTCATCGTCAGATTAGGTGGAGTGGGAGGTGACTATGTGGAACACAATTGGAAAAAAAAACGGATTGTTTTTAAATAAAACTGTGAAGTCCAATACCATTTTGTGGTTGCAACATTTTAATACTTCTAAATATCTTCTATCAAGAAATCCGGGGCTATTCAGAGAACCTCCGGGTCTAACGACGCGCCTGGTTCTGTGTAAAGCTCCCTATACAGGTCCTTCTCAAAATATTAGCATATTGTGATAAAGTTAATTATTTTCCATAATGTCATGATGAAAATTTAACATTCATATATTTTAGATTAATTGCACACTAACTGAAATATTTCAGGTCTTTTATTGTCTTAATACGGATGATTTTGGCATACAGCTCATGAAAACCCAAAATTCCTATCTCACAAAATTAGCATATCATTAAAAGGGTCTCTAAACGAGCTATGAACCTAATCATCTGAATCAACGAGTTAACTCTAAACACCTGCAAAAGATTCCTGAGGCCTTTAAAACTCCCAGCCTGGTTCATCACTCAAAACCCCAATCATGGGTAAGTCTGCCGACCTGACTGCTGTCCAGAAGGCCACTATTGACACCCTCAAGCAAGAGGGTAAGACACAGAAAGAAATTTCTGAACGAATAGGCTGTTCCCAGAGTGCTGTATCAAGGCACCTCAGTGGGAAGTCTGTGGGAAGAAAAAAGTGTGGCAGAAAACGCTGCACAACGAGAAGAGGTGACCGGACCCTGAGGAAGATTGTGGAGAAGGGCCGATTCCAGACCTTGGGGGACCTGCGGAAGCAGTGGACTGAGTCTGGAGTAGAAACATCCAGAGCCACCGTGCACAGGCGTGTGCAGGAAATGGGCTACATGTGCCGCATTCCCCAGGTCAAGCCACTTTTGAACCAGAAACAGCGGCCGGAGCGCCTGACTTGGGCTACAGAGAAGCAGCACTGGACTGTTGCTCAGTGGTCCAAAGTACTTTTTTCGGATGAAAGCAAATTCTGCATGTCATTCGGAAATCAAGGTGCCAGAGTCTGGAGGAAGACTGGGGAGAAGGAAATGCCAGACGTCCAGTGTCAAGTACCCACAGTCAGTGATGGTCTGGGGTGCCGTGTCAGCTGCTGGTGTTGGTCCACTGTGTTTTATCAAGGGCAGGGTCAATGCAGCTAGCTACGAGGAGATTTTGGAGCACTTCATGCTTCCATCTGCTGAAAAGCTTTATGGAGATGAAGATTTCATTTTTCAGCACGACCTGGCACCTGCTCACAGTGCCAAAACCACTGGTAAATGGTTTACTGACCATGGTATCACTGTGCTCAATTGGCCTGCCAACTCTCCTGACCTGAACCCCATAGAGAATCTGTGGGATATTGTGAAGAGAACGTTGAGAGACTCAAGACCCAACACTCTGGATGAGCTAAAGGCTGCTATCGAAGCATCCTGGGCCTCCATAAGACCTCAGCAGTGCCACAGGCTGATTGCCTCCATGCCACGCCGCATTGAAGCAGTCATTTCTGCAAAAGGATTCCCGACCAAGTATTGAGTGCATAACTGTACATGATTATTTGAAGGTTGACGTTTCTTGTATTAAAAACACTTTTCTTTTATTGGTCGGACGAAATATGCTAATTTTGTGAGATAGGAATTTTGGGTTTTCATGAGCTGTATGCCAAAATCATCCGTATTAAGACAATAAAAGACCTGAAATATTTCAGTTAGTGTGCAATGAATCTAAAATATATGAATGTTAAATTTTCATCATGACATTATGGAAAATAATGAACTTCATCACAATATGCTAATATTTTGAGAAGGACCTGTATATGAAAATGTGCAGTGTACAAAGTAGAAACACAATGTTTCTACTTTGTTTCAAATATTACCGCCCCCACCGCGACACAACTGTGTTCTCCACAGGGACCGTCTGTCTAAAGCGACGTCGGTCATGAACGGACCAGAGAGCAAACACCGAAGGCGGGGCTCATGGGAGTTGTAGTGTCGTAGTGTCACATTTCAACTTGCTTACTATTTCAGATCCCATTTGAGAAACCTACAATTAAAAACTGTATATATAATTCAACCCGCCAAAGAGGCTAGTTGGAATGACATGAATTTTAGCAGTGGCGGGTAGCACACCCTGCTAAAAATAAATAAATAAAGGGAACACTTAAACAACACAATATAACTCCAAGTAAATCAAATTTCTGTGAAATCAAACTGTCCACTTAGGAAGCAACACTGATTGACAATCAATTTCACAGCTGTTGTGCAAATGAAATAGACAACAGGGGGAAATCTTTGGTGATTAGCAAGAAACACTCAATAAAGGAGTGGTTCTGCAGTTGGGGACCACAGACCACTTCTCAGTACCTATGCTTTCTGGCTTATGTTTTGGTCACTTTTGAATGTTGGTGGTGCTTTCACACTCGTGGTAGCATGAGATGGACTCTACAACCCACACAAGTGGCTCAGGTAGTGCAGCTCATCCAGGATGGCACATCAATGCGAGCTGTGGCAAGAAGGTTTGTAGTGTCTGTCAGCGTAGTGTCCAGAGCCTGGAGGCGCTACCAGGAGACAGGCCAGTACACCAGGAGACATGGAGGAGGTTGTAGGAGGGCAACAACCCAGCAGCAGGACCTCTACCTCCAGCTTTGTGCAAGGATGAACAGGAGGAGCACTGCTAGAGCCCTTTGTGTGTGACTCCAAATCCAGGCCTCCATTGGTTAATAAATTTGATTTCCATTGATGATTTTTGTGCCATTTTGTTGTCAGCACATTCAACTTTGTACAGAACAAAGTATTCAATGATTATATTTAATTCATTCAGATCTAGGAGGTGTTATTTGAGGGTTCCCTTTATTTTTTGAGCATATTTCAATTGTTAAAGAACTGCCATGTATGAAAGAATGATAAACCATTTTCTGATGCAAAACTTTTCATCTTCAGTTTCCGTCTTTTCTTTTGAACAAAGAAGTTATTGTTCTCTGCTTTGTGGTCAAGTTTTGATTTCATTTAAATAACAATTTGAAAGTTTGGTTGTCTTCGCGTTTTATTTATTTTTTTTAAGTCTGTAGATGGTAAGTGATTTATTGTTTGTCCTGTCCTAATGCAAGTGGCGGTTTTTTTATGTCTGTGCACCACCTATGTAAAATCTCCCAGTCCATTAAATCGAACGGACCGATCTCCTTGGCAACCACTCTGTTTTGGAGGTTGTGTAGTGTATGTGAAATCTCTGGTCATAAGTGGTGTTTTCGAGCTGTACTGTGTTGTCGTAATTCAGCAAAATAACGTGAAACACAACTAGTTACTCTCCCTTTGCTTTTAACTGGGGTATTTAGCAGTGAGCAGACAGATATTAAACATAGCGGTGCTCGTTTTAATTCAATTCAATTCAATTCAGTTTTATTTATATAGCGCCAATTCACAACACATGTTGTCTCAAGGCACTTCACAACAGTCAGGTACATATATTCCAATTAATCCTAACCATTGAACAGTGCTGTCGGAGTTAGTTATTTATTCAAATTCGATAAAACGTGTTTCTGTCTAAGGAAACCCAGCAGGTTGCATCCAGTCAGTGACTTGCAGCATTCACTCCTCCTGGATGAGCATGTAGAGACAGTGGACAGTTACTGGCGTTGACTTTGCAGCAATCCCTCATACTGAGCATGCATGTAGCGACAGCGGAGAGGGAAAACTTCCTTTTAACAGGAAGAAACCTCCAGCAGAACCACGCTCAGTGTGAACGGCCATCTGCCACGGCCGACTGGAGGTTAGAGAGAACAGAGCAGAGACGCACAAAGAGAACAAAGAAGCACTGATCCAGGAGTACTTTCTATGGGAAGGAAAAGTAAATGTTAATGGATGTAGCTCCTTTAGTCGTTTCACCTAGAAAGAAAGAACAGATAAACTCTGAGCCAGTTTTCAAGGTTAGAGTCTGAAAGAGAGCACATAGAGTTAGTCACAGTTAAGCTCAGTCAATCGCCATGTCTAGGAGAGAGAAAGGGTTAAACACTAAAAGACAGGGCCATGTGGATCATCTGTAGAAGGTGAGCATTAAGTTGTTGCCAGCAGAAGCTCGGACGATTCCCCTCTCCAGAAAGGTGTCACAGGTAGACACAGAGTCAGGCCAGGTGTAGCTTCTAGGAAGAAAATAGAGAGAACAAAGTTAAAAGCTGAAATAACTGTAAATAATGCAAAATTGGAAAGTAGTGTGAGAATGTAGCGAAGAGGGTGAAAGTGGTCATTATGTCCAGCCTAAGCCTATAGCATCATAACTACACAGACAGTTTCAGTTCAGATTATTTAGTTAAACAGCGCTTATTTACAACTATGTCGTCTCAAGGCACCTCACAAAGGGTCCCTCTGATGGTCATTGTTATACTAAAAACCACAAAGATTGGGATACCTCTCTCTGTCAGACTGATTATAACCATTGGAAAAGAGAAGGGGTCATACAGGTAGCAGAAATGTAGGGTGTGTTTGCACCTCAACCATAACTGAGCCGGTTTAGGCTAAACCTGACTCCCCCTTACTCCAACCAACAGGGAGGGAGGAAGGCTCCCTCTCTGATAAACTAAGCCACTCTAACTATAAGCTTTATCAAAAAGGAAAGTTTTAAGCCTAGCCTTAAAAGTAGACAGGATGTCTGCCTCATGGACTAAAACTGAGAGCTGGTTCCACAGGAGAGGAGCCTGATAACTAAAGGATCTGCCTCCCATTCTACTTCTAGAGACTCTAGGAACCACCAGTAAACCTGCAGTCTGAGAACAAAGTGCTCTGTTAGGAACATATGGAACAATCAGATCTCTGATGTATGATGGAGCTAGATCATTAAGGGCTTTATATGTGAGGAGGAGAACTTTAAATTCTATTCTGGATTTAACAGGGAGCCAATGAAGGGAAGCTAAAATAGGAGAAATATGATCTCTCTTTTTAATTTTTGGTCTACACGGTGGCGCCGTTGGTAGCACTGTTGCCTTGCAGCAAGTAGGTCCTGGGTTCAATTCCCAGCTGGGGGTCTTTCTGCATGGAGTTTGCATGTTCTCCCTGTGCATGCATGGGTTCTCACCGGGTACTCTGGCTTCTTCCCACAGTCCAAAGACATGCCTGTTAGGTTAATTGGTCTCTAAATTGCCCTTAGGTGTATGAATGAGTGTGTGCATGGTTGTTTGTGTGTTGCCCTGCGATGGACTGGCGACCTGTCCATGGTGTACCCTGCCTCTCGCCCATAGACTGCTGGAGATAGGCACCAGCTCCCCTGTGACCCACTATGGAATAAGCGGTAGAAAAGGACTGACTCTTGCTGCAGCATTTTGAATCAGCTGAAGGCTTTTAACTGCATTTTGTGGACATCCTGATAGCAACAAATTACAATAGGATACGATAGGATATTTCTAATTTTGGCAATGTTCGGGAGGTGAAAGAAGGAAATCCTAGAAACCTGTTTAATATAGGATTTAAATGACATGTCCTGGTCAAAAATAACACCAAGGTTTTTTACTTTTTAAAGGCTGGCCGTTCACAAATGCCTCGAACTCCGAGGGGAGAGACGCAAAGAGCATTGACGCTCCAACATAGCAGAACAGTTCAGAAACAATTTGGAATGAGGGGAAAAAAGCTATATTTATAAACAGATTAAGTCGTGTTTTAGACTGCCTATTGGTAGCGGATCAGATGTTCTTTGTTTGCTCGTGAATTTTTGCAGCCGTAACTGGTTCTGGATGACGGCTTCATAGCAGACCCGTTCTTCCCTCTTCCCGGTACTGTGTACCGGCGCAGAATCTTTTAATGGTACGCAGTACCGGACCGTACTGGCTCACTTTCACCCCTGTTTATAGGTATGCTAGTCTGTTTGTTTTAATCTAATTTGTGGGCTTCAATAATAACCTTTTCATCCTCTTGGGCCACATGAATGGTTGAAAACAACTAATCTCTAACGGCAGGATTTTTACATCACGTTTGATGCTTATCTGTTAAAGGTTTTAACAGATAAACCTTCTGATCCTGAATGGTTCAGAGCACATTCAGGATCAGAGGCGATGTTATTAGCTAATGTCATGATGTGAGGGTGTTTGGGTTTTTGTTTAGGTTTTATTTATTCTTTATTCCAGTTTGCTTTTTTGGATCCTGCTTCTGTTTTATTATTTTCCTTATTGTGCCTTAGTTTCTGATTATTGTTTTCTAGTTTATGTTCTGTATGTTATGTTTTCTCCCAATTAGTTTGTATCATTGGATTTCTGTTTTGCCCCAGTCACATTTTGTTCTTACTCCCTGCCTCTGTCAGCCATAGCAATCAGCTTCATTCAGTCTACCTGCATCATGCAATCAGTCTCTTCGTTTCACCTGCACCATGCTCCATATATGCCCTACTGCTCTCACCGTTCTGTGTGGAAACATCACTTCTCCTTGTTGTCTGTGCTCTTTGTTAATTCGGTCCTCACCCGTGAATGATATTTGTTTTACTTAAAATAAAGCAGTTTTACTAAATCAGCCTGTCCGTGCATTCTGGGGTCCGTTCAGATCAGTTATTCTGACACTCACTATATTATTATGGTACCACCATTTATAAAGTTTTTCAACTGGGTGGCCTGCAATCTTGGAGCAATGTATTTATGTGCGTTTTAGCTTTAACTGTGATCCAGTTGATAAAATCAGTTCAACTGATTTATGATGATGGAAGATACACATTGAAGTGAAGAATTCAAAATCACTCTTCGAGGCTAAGCTAAACTTTGTTCCAGAGCCAGGGGTCTGCCACAAAGTGAACAACCATCCAAAGAAAATTGGATCTAAGCAAAAAATCGAAGCTGAGCTTTTAGACCTAAACATAGCCTAGGTGAAATCTAAAGTCTTTGTTTTTGTGACTTCAGTACAACTCGAGTCTAATTCACAGACTTAATTTCCTATCTCTGATTCTTACAAAGAAGAAGTTCAAAAAAACTTTGCAACAATATTTCTGGTGTGTAGATTATGTGTTTTCAGAAATGGAGGAAACAACACTGAAAGTAAAAAAAAAAGGTGGGATCCCTTCTGAGAGTCTTGTTAGGCAATTCCTACAAAGTTGTTATTGAAGAGAACTTCCCTTTTCATCTTCCAGTCTATCACTCTGTAGCTGCTATTAATCCTCCAAAACAATTAAAAGAGCACTCTACATTGATTTAGAAAAATACTTTCCCTGTTTTGTAATAAAGAAATGTCTTTGAACAAAGAATTGATTACTGCAACTGCAACAATGATTTGCACAAAGAAAAGTTGTAGCCTCAGACAATTGGTGTGTTGGATATCATGTTATATTGCAGGTTACACATGGTGCTGCAGAGGGTGTGTTATTTTTCTTCTCCCACCCTCCTCTGCTTCCTACACAGATTCTTAAAATACAAAAGGAAAGCCAACACACATGCACTTGATCACATGTGGAAATCTTTTCACAGTTTTTACTGATGTGCTCCTCTGAGACACAAACAAAGGTTTCACTTTATGGAAAACAGTCCAGTTCTTACCAAACTCAGACGTTATGCAATTTGATGTTATAAAACACAAGGCGTGACCATCAATTGGTGAACATGAGTGAAAGTCATGACATTAATAGATCTACATACATTCCTTGGAAAGCTGTCACAGAGAATAATGTGTGCATATTTCATTCATTCCTCCATTCTCTGCCAGTAGGAACAACTCAGAGGACGTGATCAATAACACTTTATTGACCAGGGTTTATGTTGAATCTGCACAGCAGTCCGGTATGGCGATAAAGTTTGATAAACAAATCTTTAGTGAGAACTTGGTTAAAACAGACATGAAAAGATGGTTTTACACTGAACAGCATTAGATGATTGCTTATTGAGACTTAAGTGCTTTCCAGAAAAGATGCAGCCTGTGAAGTTATGCAGATCCTTTAATAAAATCATTGGATTTTGGATATGACTGGTAGCTCACAGCATGGAATGAATCAATATCTGGGTTATTACTGATAGTTTTGTTTTCTTAATTCTTATTACAGTGATTGAAAAGAAATAAATAACTTATGGGAACAACATCAAGAACACTTGGCTAATGGGACACAAACAGAGAAAAAAATTGACTACAGTAAACTAAAACAAAAAAATGAAAGGAATTAGTTAACCTGAAAAGACACCTGTAATATGTAATGCTCAATATAAACAGCTCCAAAAAACACCTATCTTTGTTTTTGGTCAAAGCTAAGCTTCTGATTAAACTGGTAAGCTGAATACATAACACATACAGGAAAACATGTACAGCGTCCCAAGTACTCTGTCTTCTGATGTAGTGGTGAAGTCCTCAATCCCTGAAGAGAGAGAAGAAGAATGAAAAACTATGTTTTCTGCCCAATCATACGTCACTGATAAGCCATTATTGCATTTTTTAGTTGTGCTACCTTTAAATGTGTGACAATATGCAAAAATATACAGTTTTTGAGAAATACTCACATTACTGTGCTTCCATCTCTACATCCTGTGGTTCAATGCTTTAATCAAGATCAAAGAAATATGCATTAGTATCACATTAACAATTGTGAAAAACAGTTAGACTTTTGTCCCTTTTGTTGCATGTCCTTACTTTGAGTTTGTGTCTAACCTTGATCCATGATGGGAGTAAATTTTCTGTTTTGAAAAGAAAAGATTTTATATTATGAGATGAATATGAATAGATTTCAGGTGAAGGAAATCATAAGAATGAGAAGCACATAAATTTCTTTAATTTTGAATTCGTTAAATCTCTCAAGGCTGATAAAGTTGTGAATGATGTGTTAGTTGACGTGCTTTTGTGCAGTGAGAATATTACTGGAACGCAACATACACAGATAAAGTGGCTGGCTGAGAGCAGTAATTTACCACTACAACCTTTTTTTTCAATCACCACACATTCCATTGCTTCCATCCGAGTGAATGATAATATTTGTATTTTTTTCCAGACATATCAAATTTACAGCGGATGAACATCTCAGTTAGAAGACAAATTTGTTATGTCATTTTCTTTTGCTCCTGTGGTGTAAAGGGGTGGGTGGTAACATAAGGAGGGACACAAATTATTTTAAAGGGAATTCCATTCAAAATGAATCTATCTTTTGTAGTCAAACATACTTTAAGCTGGATATAAATATTTAGCAGAGACACTATGCTTTAGTGAGGGTGAATCAAGGTATTTTATTAGAACAATGGTTTGGTTTTTTTATTTGGCTGTCTGCTTATTTGCAGCTTTGATTCTTACTCACTAATAGGTGCTGTCAGAAAGGCAGACCTCCAGTGTTCCAGTTTGTGGAAATAATGTGGAGATAGAGGAACCATCAAAAACATCTACAATTACCAACACACTCCCTAATCATTCCTTTATGTCAGTGTGGCCAGATGGAACCCTCCGCACTAAAAGCCTAAAAGCACCTTGCAGTTTGTCAGACCAGGTGGAACAAAGTAACTTTGTTATTTACAATTGTGGCTACATTCTACCTCTTTTAACTTTTCTGTTCTCCAGTAGCCAGACATTCTCACTGCAAACCCAGATGATTTCAATCAGTGTGCAAAGATTCAAACTTAGGCCCAGTGAGTATAACAACCTATCTTAGCAACATGCTACAGCAAGGAATACTAAAGAGAGAGACAGCATAGACTAAAGACTGCAGGGGCACACACAGCTTCAAACCTAAAAATAGTATTAAACAAGGGGCAAGTTATCCAATTTAAGAGGGACTTTGTTGTTGTCCCACTTTTTGTGCTTTTACCGTAATACCATTTGACCAAAGGAACACATAATTTAGAGAAAACTGGGCACTTTTTTAAGGCTATAGATTTTAGGTAAAATTACAGCACATCATTTTTGTGACAGAAGTTTAACTTCTTATGAATTTATATGGTGTTAAATTCAATAAGAACAATTTGTTTGGATTACTAATTCAGTAATTCCACTTCATACCTACCAATAGGATTTTCATGTTTTTGCTGTAATAGTGGAGGGTTCCTCAACCGGTTTTGTGTTGTAGGGAGAGGGTGAAGAGGCCTTTCAAACACACGTTTCCAGGGGAACACTTTAACTGAGAGCATGTGTTGCATCTGCAAATATGCTCTTAAGTATTTTACATGATTACAGAATCATTTTACCAGCACAAATAACCCCTGCAGTCTCTAGTTTTAACTGAAATGCATTGAATTTGTTATCCTTTTCTACTGTTTCATGCAAGCTTAGAAAAGGCAAGACTTTTTCATGTATTTATCCTTGAAGACATTATTTCCATAGCAAGCATAGTTTGATTACTTTTGGCGTTATTGTAGATCTTCCTTAGCCTAAATGAAAAGGAACGATGTATGCCAATGTTTGTTGGAGGCTAGATAAATGTTTACAAGGCAGCTATTTTCAGACACAAGAAATAGATTTGCTTCATGAAGAGATATACAATCATATTATTTTACATATATATGGGAAGTTCCTGGAGAAACTGAACTTCAAAGAATTGTTGCACACTCAGCAAGATGCACAACCATGTTATGAGCAGCCTATTTTGAGCAATCACTGAAAGTTGTGTGCACAGCTTGTTAATCTGTATTATAGTTTGTGCACAACCCTTTGTCAAATCTGGGTTTTCTACTTATAAATTTAAGGCTTATTCCCACTTTGCAATGCAGTCACAGTGAGATAGTCTTTTGCAGTTCCCTGTATGTTTGTCAAGGCACTTGCTCTGTCTGATGTACTGAGCATTGTTACCAAGCTAGCTATGTGGTTGATATATTTTGTGAGTATTGACTCCATTCACTCTTGCAAAAAAGTAGCAATAATAACTTTTTTGGTGTTATTGAAGACATTTACGATTAAAGTCACACATATCTTCAGCCTGCCTCCATTGGAATGGAGAAACTAAATGACAGAGGTTTAATGTCTTGACACATAAAAAGGCTCTTTCAAATTTCCAGGGGTCTCATGTGCAAAAGAGTATGCAGCTTTCATAAAGAGAAATCCTGAAACCTGGGACGCTCAAAAAACACAGATATAAGAAACCGTTCATAAACATGTCACCATGCACCTTTCCTTCATACATCCCACTTTGTGTAGAATTGGTCGCTGCTGCACATGCATCTTAGACCACCCAGTCCCCGCCTCTAAATACAAATGCAAATTAGCATAAATACCTGAAAGCCTCACACCATTAAAACGGTACAATATTTATTGTCAAAGTGACGTCTGTATGGCAAAGCAAACTTCCACCTCTATCTCAAGTGTCTCATTCTTGTAAACCCAATATCATGTCTGGTATGGTCTTATGAGTTGAATGCCCTGAAAATGCCTTAAAACATAGCTTGAAATTTTTTTGAATAACACAGACTCAGCAGGCTGTGATTATTTGATTTTTGAAACAAATCTTTTTTTTACATGTCTACAACTTTTGCAAGTTTTCCAACAGCTTGATTGCACACTATATTCATTTTTCTCAATTCAAGTACAATATACCCCTTGCCTAACCTAAATTAAATGCCTGTGATCAGGGCATTCTGCTTTCTTCACTGCAAAGAACAAATATAATGAATGAATTAATGAATGAATGAATTGATTAGATAAAAAGAGACAAATCTGCTAAATCTGTAAAAGCGGTGCAAAAGTGAAATTCAGATTGTGGTTGTTCTCTAATGCAACAGTAGTAAAATGTTTTGATGCATTTGTGTTGTATAAATTGTCCTTTTTGATTTTTTGTTTTTGTTTTATAAACGTGACTAAATAGTTTAATTTTACATTTTGTCTATTTCAGTTGAACTATGACAGAAAAGAAAAAGTAATTTATCTTAAATTACATAAGATGAGATACTGTGGTCCATGAAATCTGATGGCAATTAGAATTTTTATACCAGTTTGAAAAGATGAGGCGATCCCCTTTAAGCCATTTAGATAAAATATTGTCCTTAGATATTTACTTTTAAAGTAAAAAGATGTAATGTTTCATGGAGATATGCAGTACGTTCCTGAGAGGTTCATAATAGCTGTGCATACCGGCCATCCCTCTATTGCTTGCGTTATATTACTTCATACAGCTAAACTAGTAAAGGAACAATAGAAACTTCCCAGAAGAGGAATGACTCCTGCATGCTTTCTCATGCTACCTGCGCTTGCGTACTTGGCAGTGCTTGGTCAACAAGTCACTCAAATCATGACTTGAAGAGAATGTTCCTATTCTTTGTCTTCATGGAGAATCATCTAATGTGGTTTCTTTGGTGTCAAACTCATCCTGTTAGTATTCAGTAATATCTGTCAGCGTAGCAGGAATTCCTTTCTAGGGAAAGTGGTTAATGTTAATATTCCTTTCAGACAGGGAAAACAAAAGAAAATCCAATTTGAGCCATAACGGAAACCATTCATGAGAGCATGCCAAACCATGTCATGGGCATGGATTCAACTAATTGCAGCAGGGAGGGAATGGAAATCGAATCAAAAACACTTAGTGTACCGAGACATTTCTGAGATGATGATGACACAACTACTCAATAAATCCATCTGTTTTCCCACTATGCCACAAGGCTCTGCTGAACTGCTATGAATCTGTATGCAAATGGTGGGATAAAGGAAATGCTACAATGTTTAGATCACATCCATTGGTCAACTCCAATATTAGCTTATGTGGAGGACTGCATTGTTTAATGAAATACAACTTTTTATTTTAATCTGTTGTGTTGCTGTGTTCCCTTCAGCTTACTGAGGGTCGCAGGAATGCTGACAGGACTGTCTGTCAATATATTTACATAATTCTATCCCACAGTGGGTTTTTTGCTATAAACATAATAGACCGATGTATACTCATAAAAAGCCACAATCCCTCTTTAAATAACACAGTACTGCCAAAATTAAAAGTAAGTGAAAACATATTATTGTCCAGGGACCTAACTACAACAGAAAGTAGTGAGGCTTAGTTTGTTTTAACAATTTTCTGTAAATGATGACGCTTACCTCACAGAGAAAAAAAGAGGTAACATGCAGAGACTATAGATGCCTGCGTCGCAACAACCATCAAGCTACGACTCAGATGCACATTTCATTCTACCCCTGCACGCTAAAATCTGTATGCCATAATTAAAACCATCCTTTTTTTGTACATGCAAAACTCAAAGCACACAGCTGGTGTAAAGATGCCATAAAGTTGATGGGTATCTGTTTTTGAAAGAGATTTGGCCTTGATTTTTGAGCTGTGCTTCTACCCTGTCGATCATCATCACTTTCAGCAAGCTTGTTCTCTGACTTTGGCAAAAGAAGCAAGCCAACTGTTGGGTGAAAAACAGGTATCAATGTTTGGTGATCTGCACACCCCAAACAGATTTGGTACTGTGGCGAATCAGTATGTGCTTACAAAGGGCAGTCCAATATCACAGAATCAGATGGAGGAAAACGACATTGTTGGTTACACACATATTCAGAGCTGTGAAAACTTATTCCTCCCTTACAGATTGATTCTGTTTTTGCTTTTTTGTCATATGTAAATGTTTCAGATTCTCAAACTAAATTTAATAGCAACAAAAGATAACCTGAGTAAATAAACAAAGCAGTTTTTGAATGAAGATTTCATTTGGTAAAAGAATAAAAGCTGTCCAAAAGAACAAGGTAAAACCTTAACTGCCTCCTAAGCCTCATAACTGGTTGTGGCACTCCTAGGAGCAATAGCTGTACTCCAGCATGTGCAATCACTTGCAATGAGTCTTTTACAACAGTGTGGAGGAATTTTGGCACACTCTTCTTTTGTTTTATTTGTTTTTGCCATTCAGAGGTAGACTTGCTGATGTACTTTGGATCATTGTTCTGCTGAATCACTCAAGTGAGCTTGAGCTTAAGGTCATGTAATAGTGGTTGGACTATCTCATTCAGGATTTTTTGGTTGAGAGGAGCATCTTCGGACCTTATGACAACTCATCCAGATCCTGAAGAAGCAAAGCAGTCCCAGATCATTACACTACCAGCCCCATTTTTGTATGATGTTCTTTTGGTGAAATGCTGAGTTTGTTTTAAGCCAGATGTAACGGGACACACATTTTTCGAAACATTCCCATTTGTCTCATCACTCCTAAGAAAATTTTTCCAAAAGTTCAAGGTGGTTTAGGGCAAGGTGGCTAACCTAAAATGAAGCAAGCAAGGTCTTTAAAGCTTTAGATGTTGTTTTGGGTTCTTTTCTGGGTTCTTTTGTGGAACCTCCTGGATGAGTATATATATATATTTGTTTTTTACATAGAATTTTGCGATTAGTAAATCATCATCATCTGAATGTTTTGTTTAATTCAGATAATTTTTCTCTGACACTGTTATTTGATTGATTCGCTGAAACATTTAAATATGACAAAAAAGCAAAAACAGAATTAATCTGTAAGAGGTTACCGTTAGACCGTTGGTAAATGAAATCCCTGTTAGACTCACTAACTCCAGCACTGCTTGATCAAACCTCTGGCCCAGAATCATGCCTTAATGTCAATTACTTTCCTACACTGGTCTAATGCTCCCATATAAGCAATTATCTGGGTCAGATGCAAATCAAAGGTTTCTCTACATGAATAATAAGATGTTATCTGGTTACTAGACATGAACAGAGCCGTTTTGTTGTTGGCAATCATACCAAAGGATCGACTTGTCATTGTTTTAGGTTAAATGTTTATTTGCAGCAGTTCTTGTTGCTTCAAGGAACCAAAATCCCGTGTGACTGTATCTGTTTGCCTGAGTAACCTGAGTACAATTTTATTTAGTCTTTTATTATATGTTGTATTGTGACGGTATATCTTAGCGTGTTATTACAGTCTAAAGAACTGAGGTTTTAACCATATAACACCAAACCTATCTATTTTGATACACATATTCCTAAATCTCTAACTCTTTAACAAATGTGTTATCTTCCTCAAAAACCTGGTGTATCAGTCACTATACTAGTCTTCAGTCTTCTGTAGATGGCAAGTTCCAAATTTATTCAAATGTCCAAGATGGCTGAGCAGTAATTTTGCTTCTAATGTGTTTTTAAGCAGTAAAGAAATAGAAATTCTTATTTTTTGAGTGAGTTACAAAGATCAAAACAAAGGTGATTTCTTGTAAAAGTTAATATTTAACAAAACATTGGTAAAAATCTGTCTATCAATTGTGATACAACCTTATTTGATATATTGGACTATATTTCATTTTACATTTCTCATTTATGCTCATTATAAATAAAAAATATATAATATATCAATTTAATAATGTATTTGTATTGATATTTACATTAATATTTTGTCAAAGGCATGTAATGACCATGTCAATGTTTAAAGCTTAGAATTTTCTGATGATTATTTCTTGTGTCGAGACTTTAAATGATTCATTTAGACTTAAACTACAGCTTCTTCTTTATAGCAACCTCCACTGTATTGGGTACTGAAAGTCCTAAGTCCTAATTGTAAAACAAATGAGAATTATTTAGCTCATACAAAGTACCAAGAAAAAGCAACATAAATGGACAGATTTGCCTTTGTTGATTTTTAGCACGCAAAACGTTTAGCCAGCATTCATCTTGTTTTGTTATTACCACTGAAGTAGGTCCGGCTCAGAGTAAGCATAATCAGGCTGCCAATGGCTGCCTTATTACAATATGAATGAATGCATTGGCAAACGTTATTAGTTTATATGTGATTTTTCAAGTTTACACGAAACAAATGCTGGTACCTTGTGGACGATGAGACAGTAGAGAGAAAGTATGAGCAGCAGTCCTCCGCAGATAGAAACGACGATGAGGCCAAGCTTGTACACATCTTTGTCTGGTCTTCTGTGCGAAGCCTTCACTGAGTTCCAATCATAACTGTCTGTGGAAATGTTCACAGGATCTGTGCTCACATTCTTCCCAGACATCTGCATTATTCATCACACAACATTCCAGAGGTTTGAGTTTCACACCTGTAAAATATTGCGTGGTCGACTCTGCGGGTAGCTCTGTCATGGAGCTGAAGCTATCTGAATATTCCTGCTGGCATCTCCAGTCAACTGGTGAGTCACTGGTTGTCACCAGTTCCCAGTAAATGGACAACACCTCTGATACTCTCTGCAAAGCTTCCATCGGAGACCCCCGGTAGACCGTCTCAAAGCTCTCTGGCTTATCCTGCGGCACATTACGAGAAACAGATTGGTCTCTTCATGCTTGGACAGCTCTCACAATACGTATTTAAATGTATCTTCATTAAGAAGCACACATTCACCTCCACCTCTTCATTAATCTGAGGCACACAACTCTGCGAATACACGTTGAGAATGAGCGCCCTCAAGGACTGAACATAGCCGTCATTTACTGAGCCTCGATTGTACTTGAAGTGAGTGGTGAGCAGCTCCAGTATCCAGGGCAATGCAGCTTTTACAAAGCAACATTTGCTCTGCACAGAAGGAAAAGAAAATGAGCAAGAGCAGAGGAGTTTATTTCACACCTCCTTTGGGCAAATGTTGTCTTACCAAAGTTCTCCGTTCTGTGAATGTGTAGGTTATTGAACACCCACTTCTCAGCTGGTTGTCCATCTGCAGAAATAACAACGGGAGGATTTCAGCCAGAAATATTTGATCTGATCTGTTTGATGTTGTTTTAACACCTACCAGTTGCCTGACTATCAGCAGGTGTTCCCTAGTGATTGAGTGTCTGCAGGGACCAGGGACCTCGGCCATTGAAAGGGGGAAGCTCAGGAACACAAGCACACACAGACACTTTACCTGCAACTGACAAAACTGAACATCATCCTAAAGCCAACTCAACTGATTTTAGTTTGACTCTAACAACACTCGTGCAGATATCCTGTATCCTTAATACCTAAAATTAAGCACCTGAAATTTAAGCGGGGAAACTGTTGAATAAAACCTAATGTGGTCTGCTATCTTTGCCTGCTTATTCTGTGACACACCCCCACTTTAACTTTCACTTTGACAAAGAAACAAATCTTGTAAATTATTTTACAAGAAGAAAAAAATTCATAGCAATCCGTTGAATTTCCAGTTAACTGTGCCACAGCACTTTCACAACTGGAGTGGGACCAGTTCTCACCTTTCCACCCAAACATCAGCGCAGTGCAGAGAAGGGGAGCTTCTCAGAGAGTGTCAAAATAAAATGTTTCCACCACCGAGACTGTTAAACTGGGGTACACATTTGGGTGACATGTGGACAGAGGTAGCCAATGTTTGAGCCTGACCTTGACAGAACTTTGAGATAAATCAGTTATGTTCATATTTTCCCTTATGCCACAGAAGCTTGGCCAGTGAGAGCAATGCGTTGAGTCCTCCTGTAGCTCATGATGCCTGCCCCCAAGCACCTTTTGGAATCCGTAACAGTAAAATGGGCTCCAGATGGACTTAAACTCTGGATTTAAACATAGTGACAAGCATGTGCTCTTCAAATTGCAGAATAAAATCTCTACATTCGGCGGCCGTTTTTTAAAAGTGATCATTAACCATTTATTTGAAATGCAGGTTTTATATGGGATAGTTACACCTCAATACAGATGTGAACAGAGCACTGGACTGAGACCACAATGCAGGGTTTGCTGTGTTCAACTTCTGAAACGAATTAAGAAACAAAGGACATTTTTTTCAAGGCTGCAGAAATGAGAGGGATTGCTTTCATGGTTTTTTTTCTCTGTTCTTGATGCAACACTGAGCTGTATTTTAGATAGATTTCATACATTAATTCAGAAGAGCATAAAGGAAAGGGCAAGTCTCATTCCAATAAAGTTTTAACTCTAAAACTATGCTAAAACAATGCACAAAGTTTTTTGAAACATTTAAGTCAGTGGAGTAATTCCCACGGAACAGGACTGGGAATGCGAGCATAACTCCCATCATGCTCCACTATTATTTGGAGCCCAGTTAATGACTGATGATGATACATAATCTACTTAATGTAATCTAATGAAACTATAAATGTTACTGGTATGTGGCAAACGCAGGGGCACATGATGCAAATATAACTCATCACATGATTTGTCTTATTTTTGCATTAATTATAAAAAAATGCGTTTGTGTCATTTAACTGCACAATCAAGTCTGATTTTTTCCACTATTCCACTGATTAGTAAAAACTCTCACCTACCTTAGCTTTGCTCTGACTAACTGTTGACACAGGGATGGTCATCTGGTATGTCTTTGGCAATGGAAAACACCAAACTCCTCTGTCAAACACATTGAAGCAAGCAGATCTTTCTCATATATCCACTTCCACTCCACAGAAAGGAATTTCTTCTTAAGTAAATCTGACACTTCTTCATGTGGAGCTGGTCTTCAAAGCATTGCCTGATGTGCTCCTCCTTCTTTGACAGAGTTCAAACTGAGACTGACTGTTTTAGCTGACAGACAGCCTTCTTAAAGACCTCCCACCCCTCCTCAAGTTTGACAATATGCAGCGCTCTGCTCTCTGAGCATGTGAAGAACTAAAATGTTTTTTTTATCTTTTTTTGGTGGAATTCAACTGTCATTATGTGGCTTTATTAAACAATAAGTAAATAATAATTACAAAAATGATTAAAGACCCTCTCATTCTGACCTTCGGCTGCGTGTTATCTGTTATTGTTTTTTTAAATCTACCCTTGAAAGCATTTTTTTAATTAGTGACATATGGAATATGTTTTAGACTGAATAAAATTAGATCTGAAAACAAATAGTATAATACTGAAAACTTAAAAAAACACAAAGTTTTGTTTTAAGACCAGAGCTCGTCTCTTAACCTTCTCATATTACCACCAGTTATTACAGATAAATTATTTGCAGCGTTCATCATTGTGTTTATTATGTTTCCAAACTTTTTGCTTTGTGTTTACTGAAGTCTAAAATTGTGTTTTAGGAATCAAAAAAGCATTGACTATGGTTCTTCAACGTCAAAGTTTCATGTAATAATTTTTGCATTGTGAGTTCCGCCTTCATAATATCAGACAACTTGGCATTCAACATAAAAGTTGCAAAAATAAAATAAAACCGGGCTGACCTAAATAGATTTTGATATTATTGATTGGAACTGGGCTCTTACTTTGAAGAGTTGTAATGTTCTTACATGAGCAGATCAGCGATGATCCATGTTTGAATAGGGCCCTAAATTCATACGGAATAGCAGGAAATACATTTTGCAGACAAGGATATTTCTGTGATTTAACCCTTATGTTATTCCAGTCGTGACCAGATTAGTGTTTCTGTTATGACTTGCGAGAAATTGGACCCCAGAATGCAGACGAGCAGGCATTGTGATGGTAAGTGAAAAAAGGTTTAATTCCAAAAACTCACACTCAGCAGGAGGCAGGAACATAACAAATGGGCAGGTAAAACAGGCATGGCATGATCAAAAAGACAAGACTTGGTTTGCGAACAAGACATGAGCATGAGAACAAGACATGAGCATGAGAGCAAGACATGAGCATGAGAGCAAGACATGAGCATGAGAGCAAGACATGAGCATGAGAGAAAGATGTTTTCGCGATGACTAACTGAACAGGTGTGTATAAATGGAGCATGGTACAGGTGGAACAAGGAGACAGATTAACTTGGACAGGTGAACCGAATAAACTTAATTAACAGAGAACACAACGTGACGGGTCAAAACATGGCTTGAACAGAACGCAAATCCAAGGAAACAAACTAATGGAAATATAACTAGAAAAACATGAAACAAAAGCATAAACAGGAAAATAATAAACAGAAGCATGATTCAAGACTTGAGCAGTGAAAAACATAAGGAAAATACCCGACACCAAAAACAAACAACCCCAAATCATAACAGTTTCAGTGCTGACTGACAACTTTTGAAACCAGATATTTACATACAGTACATATAAGGGCATATAGGCTTTTTTTCCTCACTGGCATTAAATCAGATTAGACTTTACCTATTTTCAGTTGGGAATACTGAAGTTATTTCTATTTGCTAAATGCTGGAATAATGAGAAAAATGTTTTTTCTCTTCAAATTCAGAATTTGACATACATTTCCTCAGTATTTTGTAGCACTGGCTTTAAACTGCATGAATTGGGTCAAATGTCTTGGTCATTGTAACTTTTGTAGGCTTGCAAACAAACATTGACTTTGTTACCCTTAAGGCACTTTGTAATCAATTTGACACAAGGCTTCGGGTCATTGTCCATTTTTGATGGCTTGTGCCCACGCTTCAACTTCCTGGTTTTTGTCCTGACATTTTATTATTCGATTTATTCACATTATGTTCTATCCTTGTGAAATGCACCAGTCTCTCCTGCAGGAATACATCACCACAACATGATGCTCACACCTCCGTGCTTCACAGTTGGCATGATGTTTCTCAGGCTAACAAACTGCCCCTTTTTCCTCCAAATGTAATGGTTATTATGGCCAAATACTTCTATTTTACATTCATCAGGACATGTTGCTTAATGTCCCTGAGGCCATTTGTAAACGTTTTATGTTGTTTTGTAGTGTTCTAATGACCTTTAATGGCTGGATTAAGCAGGAAGTTTGAGACAGAGATAAGCTGGCGAGCAGATGTTTTTTCACCAACATTGAACAGGTACACAAACATGGAAAAAAAACCTGTTCAGCACATCACATAAGGGTCTCAGCAGCAGCTCACAATTATCTTAACAGGCAGCCTTTTGTAACCTTTACAACTTCAAATTAACAGACCTGATTCCATGAAAAAGGGTTAGCAATAACATAAATGCAGTAACACTATATAACAAATATTATGTAATACTAAAAATGATCTAAACACATTTCAATTTCTAGATTTTAACATAGAAAATGAAACCCTAAATGTTGGATGGGTGCAAAAACTTGTTATCACTCATGTAAAAACCTTGGGTTGGAAGGCACCTGCACTATGCCTTCCTCCCTGTGTGTGTGAGATCATTGTTATCTCTGTGTGAACCAGCCTCCTTTCCGTCTCACACACATACACCCTGTCTGAACTGTCTGTTGAACTGTGTATACAAATAAAGAGATAGGGTGTCAAAACTTTGTAGTTTCACTGCAAAGTGGGCTACCCTTGTCACAAGTAACTCTGACTGTATCGTTCTTACCTCTGAGTTGACTAAATAATACCTAACATTTATTGGTCCTTCGAAGCCGGATTAATTCAATAACCTTATTTCTCTTTGCTTTAACAGTGACTCTGGGATCCGTGGGGGAAGCCTGACGTCGAGCGAAGCACCGCTGCACAGCCTCCTTTAGCCGGAGTGGCTGAAAGTCCCGGTGTGTGTGAATTCACACCTGGCCAGTGGGTTATTGCCTTCCTCTGCGCGGGGTGACTCTCACAGGGTCCAAAGAGTCACCAAGAAGTCAACTCCGAGGTGAGACAATTTTAAAATACAGTTCATAGGAAAAGTACTTAACAGTCGTTGGTAGTGCGTCGCCGGTAAGGACGCTGCATTAGGATGGTTTTATTCCACCGTGAAAGGAATAGTGACAAATTTGGTACAATCCCGCCGTGAAGGGGATTAAAGAAAACGACTGAGGATTATTCCCCTGTGAGGGAATAGAGTAAGCGCTATATAAATAAAAGAAGAAAAGTACTTAAAAGTCGTTGGTAGTGCGTCGCCGGTAAGGACGCTGCATTGGGATGGTTTTATTCCACCGTGAAAGGAATAGTGACAAATTAAGGTAGGGCCCCGCCAAGAAGGGGGCCAAATAAAACGACTAAGGGTTATTCCCCTGCGAGGGAATAGAATAAGCGCTATAAAAGTAAAAAGAACGGAGTAAATTGAGCTCATAAAATAACACCAAGTTAACTTAGAAAAATTACAAGGTACCTGAAACTAACTGTGTGACTGTGTTGTGTGTGTATGGAGGACTAAGCATTTTAATAGAATCATAGCAGGATTCTGCTAGTCCTGTGTTTTCTTTTGCCCAGATTAAAACTACGTACTGGTGACTTTGGAGATTCAGGTCGGATTTCATTCCAGAAAATTAACACCGCTGCGAATTAGTCGCAGTAGAAGGGCGTGTTAATGTCCTCTCCTTAAAGTCTCATGCCAGTGACCTTTTATCTGGGACATTTATACTATAATTAAACTAACATAAAACATAATGGGGAAGAAACAAAGTAAACTAATTGACTTAGAAGGGGAGGTAAAGTTTATGGAGAACTATGTAAAAGGAGCAGGTATGATCTGTCATAGATGGAATAAAAAATAAAAAACATGGGTTTTTGGGCAAATTAGATACAAAGGATGTCTTAAAATTACAAGGGGATCTAAAATTAGCAATAATGAAAACTAAAAAGAGAAAAATAACAAAGAACAATGGGGGAAGAACAGAGAAAAAGCTCTGATTTAACAGAAATATGTGCACGATGGCATAAAAATACGGATTTTCAGGTAACTTAATTATCACTGAAATCCTAAAACTACACGGGATCTTAAACTGGAGATTATGCATTCAAAAGATTCAAGAGACAATAAAAAACCTTGCCAGGTTATAATTTCAAAGGGGACTTTTCAGTCCCTGAGTGCTCACAGTTGATAAACAGATTAAAACAAAAAGATGAATTTAAAAAAACAACAATAAGGGCAGCTTTTAACTGACATAGCCATAATACTGAGGCCTTAAGAAAAGCACAGAAAAAAAACTTTCAGCTTAACTGAAAACAAATAAAGGGGGGGGCAGACTGCCACCCATCCCAGTTTAGAATACCAAGGTAGCCCCAAATTATAAAGACTAAGAGATGGTTTTAGAGGACGTGGTAAAAGAAGTTAAAAGAGGAGGTGACAATGTGGACAACATGGAAACTGTCCAACTGGACAACCCAGTGAACAATGACTAGAGTTGTTAAAGAAGTAATCTGAGAGTAAAAGATTTTGTAGGCAAGCATTAGTGAGAAACAGGTGCTTTAAAAATCATTCTATGGTGTTATACTACTAACAATATCATGATAAAATGCAAAAGATTCATTTTACAGGGAAATAATTCCATATTTGGCTCAGATTGTGTGCATTCTTGATTTTTCCTCTTTGAGAGAAGTTAAATTTCAGCTCTGTGAAACGACCTTGACAAAGAGATGCAGCTGCCTGAAAACAAAGATAAAACTAAGCCTGTCTCTGCTGAAAGGTCTGAAAAAAAAAAAAAAATTGTAACTCTACCCTGCATGTGTCAAACTCAAGGTCCGCGGGCCAAAACCGGACCTCAGAAGTTTAGTGATTCTCTAGAAGTAGAGCCTTTTAATATGGTGATTGTGTGCTTGAATGTTATTTTGTCAATCAATAAGCAGTTTTGTCTACATTCTGCCACAATCTGCCTTTTGAAAATGTTTTGAATCTTGCTCTTTATGTATAAAAAAAAAAAAGAAAAATCGGCTAAAGTCTGCAGACACAAAATGAACCTGGATTGAAGCTCTAACTAAGTTTATTTAATCTGAGATCCTCTCCAAATGCAACAGTATATGTCAGTCTACATGAGATACTAACAACTTCACCTACTGGTATAATATAAAGATCTGATTGAATATGTGAAACAAACAATGATGAAAGTTTTTCAACAGGTGATGCTCATCCAGGAGGAAGACAGTGTTCCTAGGAAATGCAGCTCATTCATTAACAATCATTTTTTCTCCTATAGGTGGATGTTTTGCTGACTAATCATAGGCTGGATCTATGAAACATTATGTGCACAGAACAAATGACCAAGGTTCTGACTGACTTATGAACCTCACTGACCTGACAATGATAACATGACACCCAACAGATAACACCTTTAAGGTGGACCCACTAAGACCACCTTATTGATTCTTGGTGAATAAAAAAAAAGAATTGAAGCGTTCAAAACAGACCTTGTGGAAACAAAAGGGGTTATGAGGAAACAATGTGCATTTTAAGAATAATAGAAGTCAAATTATGTTCAAATCTTTGCAAATAAAAATTACTCTGACAGAGAAATAAGTAAGTAGTGTGTGAATGTGTGTGAATGGGAATGACTGATTTCATTGTAATGCATCTTTGAGGGACCTTAAAAGCGCTAATAAAGGTCTGATGTTCTGATGATCTTTGCCAAACTTATATCTTAATAAGGTTTCCAGAATCTTTTTTGAAAAATCATATAAAGATGGCAAAGGTTCTATCTGTATTAAAAATACTGATAACCATAAGACAGTTCATAGATCTGTCTTCAATTTTTCCTAATTCTTTTACAAACAGGTTATTTAAACTTTCATGTGGCCAAATGTCTGTGTTTGACTTTCTGTTTTTGTGAAATAAATGTCTGTTTCATGTTATGTAAAAATTAGAGTCCTCAACATTACCATAATAATATTAGGTCAGTTCTCTATGATAAAACAAAAAGAGTTTAACAGATGTTTAGACTTTTTCCAGTCAGGTTCAAAATGATTGAATTAGACTCAAACTTAACATAAGATGAAATGAACCTTAACAGAATTACTGAACTGGACTGAAATAGATAAAACTTTAGTTAATTGAAACAAACTTTAGTTACTTGAATTAAATACAAAGCTGACTGTAACTGTATGTTGTATCTATAAAACTGGGTAAGATAAACTAAGATTATAAGATATAATATGCCCTTCATTTTTTGTGTTCATCAGTGAGTGAGTTTTAATTTTTTATTTTTAATAAGAACTAAACCAAGCATTATTTATAATAATAGCAACTACCAAAAATAGTGATCTCATTTTTAAATGTAATAAGGACTTACTTTATAAAATATGGTAAAAAAGAATAATAAGAATTTGGAAAAACAGAGGCTTTAAACCTCTGCAGGAACAGCACTGACAGTCAAAAGTGGATCCTAATACAGGAATCTGGAAGCTCATTCTGGAGTGGATAGTCAAAGTCCATCCAAGGACACATTTAGATGAGGCAGAGGGACAAATACAGGGCTTAGCTGAGAGCAACATGCATCCTGCCCTAGCTGCTGTCCCACCTGAACTATGGTCCCAATCATCAACTGATGTAGGGCTTATAAAGGGGTTCCCACCATACAAGGTTAAACTAATATCTGAAAAAAGGCCATTAGTCCGTCAATACCCCTTAAAGCCAGAAGCTGAAGAAGGTACTAAGCCAGTAATACAAGATATGTTGAAGTCAGGAATATTAAGAGAAGCACCTGACGCTACATGCAAGGCATATCACACTGACATCGCTATTATTATCACAGCCAAACATAACTCTAAAAAGATGTGCCCTTTAAATCCAAGTACTCTAATACCTACTGCAGAAGATGGAAAACCACATTCTTATAAAGCAAAAGTTGAAGAAGACACCAAACCCAGACAAGACATTTCTCAAACCCTTATACCAGATTCATGTGTTGTGTTTGTAGATGGCTCATCATCTAAAGATGAATATGGAAAGAATAGAGTTGGTTATGCAGTAACAACCATCGATAGGATAATAGAAGCTAAATCTCTACCCAATACATGCTCAGCCCAAACAGCAGAATTATATGCTGTAGTAAGAGCATGTGAATTACATGAGGGACAAATACTTACTATATACACAGACAGCCAATACGTTTTCGGATCAGTACATCACCATGCTAAGATTTGGCAAAATAGAGGTTTTAAAACATCATCAGGGACAGAACTAACTCATTTCAACCTATTAAAGAGAAAATGTCAGATCTGCTATTTATAGACACAGACGTGCTGAAAGACGCCCAACAGTCAGCAACCAAGACAGAAATAAAGGCCTGGCTAAAGAGAGGAGCACAGAAAAAAGATGACATCTATCAGATAGAAGATAAACCAATCCTCCCAAAAACATTTAACAACACAGCGGCTACAGTGACACATTGGGAAGACCCACGTGTCAAGGGGGGAATATGTCACATCTGGTAAAGCATTAATGCTACACTATAAATATTTCTGACTATGCAAATCATTTTTGCAGATCATGCATAATTTGTTGCAAACACGGGGGAAGAAATATTGCCTAGTTGTAATAGATGAACCTAGTGACACATTTCTTCCCCACATATGGTATCCCACAGATTATAAGGTCAGATAATGGAACTCATTTTGTAAATAAATTAATAGAACTAAGTTCTAAAGCATTAGGGTTTCAGTTAAAGATTAAGGAAAACAATGGAAGAAACAGGGAGGCCATGGCCCGGATGCCTATCCCTGGTTAAATTATGGATGAGAATAACTCCAAATCAAACTGGTCTTACTCCATTTGCCACCTACTGTACATCATTGTATAACTCCACCCACTGTGTTCTGAGCCTGAGATCACATGACACCAAGTTGCTGATGTGAATTTGTATTCTCAAAGAAATGGTACATGGCAGACCGTTTTCTCTGCCCTCTGACATGAATGAAATAGAGAAAGCACAACAGGAACCTTCATTAGCTGAGTGGATGAATAAAATGTTGCAGACAAAAGAAGAACAAATGTCCAGTGGTCTGCCGATAATCTCTGCTCCTATCCCACAGAATGAGGCCTGGAGACCTGGTCCTGATTAAGACACTCCACCGGAAGGATTGGAGCACTCCTTGGTGGAAAGGGCCGTTTCAAATACTCCTGACAACGCCCACATCTCTGAAAATAGCAGAGAGGCCTTCCTGGATCCATAAAAGCCACTGTAAGCCAGTTTTGCCGTTACAGGAGCCAAACCAACCGACGGGGTAGCAGAGGAAGTCCGGGTTCAAAGATGGCCCAGCGTCTCAAACCGGTGAAGAAAACAGCTGATCTGCGCCCAATTATAAAATGGCTCTCTGTAACTTGTGGACAGGACTGATAAGCCTGAGCTTAATTCTGGTAGCAGGACTCTTTCTCTATCTAAAGCAGGATCCACAGGAGGTGATACCGAACCAGAAGAGATGGACATCAGACGGGACCCATCTCAGAACACTGACGGAAGAACATGACGCACATCCATTCCTACAGAATTTCTGGTATTGTTCATGGTGGCATATGCAACACTGAACCAGGTAGAAATGCACGAAAATGAAGGGGACGATTATGATGACATGTTGTAAATAAATCACATCAAAAGCCTGAGTGTACTCATACATTGTATTTCATAAAATAACCTTACAGCAGAAAATCGGAAGAAGTTGTTGCTTAAGTGAAATGAGAAAAAGTACAATGATGACATAAACAGGGCAGATTTTTTAATTCTTTTATTTTTATGATTTCAAGTATTATTCTTTTATTTTTATGATTTCAAGTATTATTCTTTTATTTTTATGATTTCAAGTATTATTCTTTTATTTTTATGATTTCAAGTATCATTCTTTTATTTTTATGATTTCAAGTATCATTATTTTATTTTTATGATTTCAAGTATCATTATTTTATTTTTATGATTTCAAGTATTAATCAACATTTAACTTTTAATGGTCGCCGAGGGCGGCGGGGCCGTATGAGTATTTCCCACAAAATATAATCTGTTTACCGTCCGTGGGTTTTCGCTCATACAAAGTATTTTTCTTACTCGTTTTTATATTAAATGTTTTTACTTGTGATAAAAGGAGGGACTGTTGGATGGGTGCAAAAACTTGTTATCACTCATGTAAAAACCTTGGGTTGGAAGGCACCTGCACTATGCCTTCCTCCCTGTGTGTGTGAGATCATTGTTATCTCTGTGTGAACCAGCCTCCTTTCCGTCTCACACACATACACCCTGTCTGAACTGTCTGTTGAACTGTGTATATAAATAAAGAGATAGGGTGTCAAAACTTTGTAGTTTCACTGCAAAGTGGGCTACCCTTGTCACAAGTAACTCTGACTGTATCGTTCTTACCTCTGAGTTGACTAAATAATACCTAACACTAAAGTACACATTTTACCATCTCAATTGATTAATTGACTCTTTTGGAACCTTTAAAAGGTGCTCAGGCCTCTGGGGAATCTTTTAGATTGAACACAGCACTCAGGAAAAGACAGAGGTAAATCATCTGCATAACAATTACCACAATACACTTTAAAACATCAGTGTTTTACAACTAATTTCAAAGATTATTAGTTAAAGCATTACTTGTTTCATTGTTTTTTTTTTGTTCACAGTGCCAGCTGAGAAGAAGTTGTCAAAGCATAACCGCAAACAGTACCAATAAAATACTACAATCTGTTTATCTGCTTTTATTCTGAGGTTATATCGCACATTTTGCACACAACCATTTCTATTTTCTCTGGGACAAAAAACCCGTCCCCTTCTGAACTGTGTTTATACTCGTACTCATACTCGTCGTCTTCCGCTTTATCCGGAACCGGGTTGTGGGGGCAGCAGACTCAGCAGAGAGGCCCAGACGTGCCTCTCCCCAGACACCTCCTCCAACTCCTCCGGGTGGAGCCCAAGGCGTTCCCAGGCCAGCCGAGAGACATAGTCCCTCCAGCGTGTCCTGGGCCATCCCCTGGGCCTCCTCCCGGTGGGACGTGCCTAGAACACCTCCCGAGGAAGGCGTCCAGGAGGCATCCGGTATAGATGCCCGAGCCACCTCACCTGGCTCCTCTCGATGTGGAGGAGCAGCGGCTCTACTCCGAGCCCCTCCCGGATGGCTGAGCTCCTCACCCTATCTGTAAGGGAGTGCCCGGCCACCCTACGGAGGAAGTTAATTTCAGCCGCTTGTATCCGGGATCTCGTTCTTTCGGTCATGACCCAAAGTTCATGGCCATAGGTGAGGGTAGGAACGTAGACCAACCGGTAAATAGAGAGCTTCGCTTTTCAGCTTAGCTCTCTCTTCACCACAACGGAAGGGCACAGCGCCCCACACCGATGCATCTGTCGATCTCCCGCTCCATTCTTCCCCCACTTGTGAACAAGACCCCGAGATACTTAAACTCCTCCACTTGAAGCAGGAACTCCCCTCCAACCTGAAGAGGACAAGCCACCCTTTTCCGGTCGAGAACCATGGCCTCGGACTTGGAGGAGCTGATCCTCATCCCAGCTGCTTCACACTCGGCTGTGAACCACCCTAGTGCATGCTGTAGGTCTTGCCTAGAGGGAGCCAGCAGGACCATGTCATCTGCAAAAAGAAGAGACGAAATCCTCTTGTCCCCAAACCAGACCCTCTCCGGCCCTTGGCTGTGCCTAGAAATCCTGTCCATAAAAGTTATGAACGGGACCGGTGACAAAGGGCAGCTCTGCCGGAGTCCAACATGCACGACTTAGTGCCGGCAATGCGAACCAAACTCCTGCTCCGCTTGTACAGAGACCGGATGTTCCTTAGTAACTTAGCCCCCAATTCCATTCTCCTGGTGCACCCCCCACAGGGCATCACGAGGGACACAGTCGAATGCCTTCTCCAGGTCCACAAAACACATGTGGACCGGTTGGGCAAACTCCCATGAACCCTCGAGTACCCTGTAGAGGGTATAGAGCTGGTTCAGTGTTCCACGGCCGGGACGAAAACCACACTGCTCCTCCTAAAGCCGAGGTTCGACTATCGGCAGGACTCTCCTCTCCAATACCCTGGCGTAGGCCTTACCAGGGAGGCTGAGGAGTGTGATACCCCTGTAGTTGCTACACACACTCCACCACCCCAGTCTGCCAGTCCAGAGGCACTCTCCCTGACGGCCACGCAATGTTGAAGAGGCGAGTCAACCATGACAGTCCCACAACATCCAGAGACTTGAGGTGGTCAGGGCGGATCTCATCCACCCCCGAAGCCCAGCCACCGTCGAGCTTTTTAACCACCTCGGTGACTTCAGCCTGGGTGATGAAAGAGTCCGACCCCGAGTCCCCAGCCTCTGTTTCCACCAGGGAATCTGGGATGACAGGATTGAGGAGATCCTCAAAGTACTCCTTCCACTGCCTGTTAATGTCCCCAGTCGAGGTCATCAGTTCCCCACCCACACTGTAAACAGTGTTGGCGAAGCACTGCTTCCCCCTCCTGAGCCGCCGGACGGTTTGCCAAAATCGCTTTGAGGCCAACCGATAGTCCTTCTTCATGGCCTCACCAAAATCCTCCCAGGCCCGAGTTTTTGCCTCTACCACTGCCCGGGTCGCGGCACGCTTAGCCTCATGGTACCCGTCAGCCGCCTCAGGAGTACCACAAGCCAACCACAGCCAATTGAACTCCTTCTTCAGCTTGACAGCGTCCCTTACTGCCGGTTTCCACCACCGGGTTGAGGGATTGCCGCCGCGACAGGCACCGCAGACTTTACGGCCGTTTATACTCGCGTATAGTTATTTGAACATATGAACGTGGCACCTTCATGCATCTTCGATTCTTTTTCTGATGTCCTTCTTGATTTTTGTTTCATTATATCACAACAGGAAAAACCGGGTTAGGGGTGTTGTCTTTAAATACATCCTCAGGTATGCTTTCAATTAACTTAAATGTTGTGAATTAACCAATCAGAAGTTTACAAAGCCATGAAATCATCATATGGGCTTCCCCATATTGTTAAAGGACATGGCAAGTGTGATCAAACTTCTGAAGGTGATTAAGAAAAATCAAAAATTCTACTTGTTACTTTTTCTGAAACAGAAATAATTTTGGTAAATCTAACAGACCTAATGCAAATATGTTGGTCTGATTTAATGTCAGACGGTAAAAATAAGAAAGGTAAAATGTAATTTTATTCAATGTGTGTAAATATGTGGCCCCCAATCAATCCTTCTGCTGAACTGGGGATCATAAGCAGCAGCTTATTTCGCTTATGTCTTGTTCCGGCTCTGAAGCAGTTACTCTGTCATTGGTTAAAGTATCACCCTAGATTTCTCTAATGTTACCAGGAGACAGTTGGTGATTAGTTGACGATAAAATTCGGCATCCTTAGCGTGCCCTTACAGCCAATAATGTGGTTGGATGCTTTTGCCAAAATTTTGGTTAGGAAATAAAACCTAATTTTCTAATTGCTTAAAAAATGCATTTTTTTCTTTTTTCTACACATCATGTTTTCAGGATTCAAATAAATTAGTTGGATGTTACCAAGACCATCCTTAACAGTTGACAATCTGTCTTTGGCTATGTGTTGTTCTGTTAGACCGGTAATAATAATGGATGACCGAGCAGGAACTGGATGTCTAAGGTAAAAACAGAAGGGGGGAGTGATACATCCAATCGTGGTAAAAGTTTGCATTCTGCAACAGGACGGACAACCCAGAACCGGTTGCTGTCAACAAAATAATGACGTTGACCCTAAAACAGTCATCAAGAATCTGGCTGCATTTTTGTTTTCACTAAACCCACACCTGATCATGGGAAATCAAGAGTAGATTTCAGTGCAAAGTTTTCTGACCTAAATTAAAATCTGGATGATCTTACAGCTATCACGTTTAAATCGGGTACACTATATATATATCGTGCCACTATAATTAAAGAGCCTTGCAAAAGTATTAACCATCCTTTTCAATTTATAGACGTTTCGTCATACAACCACAAACTTCACAGCATTTTGTTTGGATTTTATGAGATACAAATGTGGTGGATAATTCTGAAATATAAGAAATTCGATACATGGTTTATACAACAAAAAATCTGTGTGTGTAGTCAGTCGATACTTTGTAGAACTACCTTTAGCTACAATTACAGCTGCATGTCTTTTAGAGTATATCTTTTTAAGCTTTACACATCCTCTACAAAATAGTTTAAACTCAGACAGATTGGTGGAGAACATTTGAGGTCATGTTTTTAAAATGTTTTCTAACATTTTAAACTTGACTTAGGCCATTCTAACACTTGGACATGCTTTGATCTAAACCATTTAATTTTTTTCCACTCTGGCTGTATGACAGATCATTGTGTTGCTGGAAGGTAAACCTCCACCACAAGATTAAGTTGTCTCGCAGCCAGGACTGCCCTCAATTTAGCTAAATCCATTATTCCATCAACTCTGACCAGCTTCCTTGCCTGTGCTGAAAAGCATCCCTTCAGCATAATACTGCCACCTCCAGGTCTTTCTGTGAGGATGACACATTTAAAGTGATGTAGTTTTACTTTTATGTTTAACTTTTTTCCACATGTTAGCTGTGTCCCCTTTATGGCTTGTAACAAACTGCAAATAGGACTTCCTTTGGCTTTCTTACAACAATGATTACAACTAAGCTTGAGATATTTTGTCATTGCTTTAAAATAGGTGGACTCTATTTACAAATTAGACAACTTCTTAGGCCATTGTGTAAGGAACTGAAAAACAGATACCAGTCACACTTTTCAGGTTTTTACTGCTGAATTATATTGAAAAGCATGTATCATGTATAATCCACTTCACAATCATTATCTAACATCAAATTTTACTGAAGTACATTAAAGTTTGTAGTTAGAGTGTGACTCCTTTTAATGCATGCTCAAAAGGAAATCACAATCAATCAACAGGCCAACCAATTAAATTACTCAGTGAGTTTCTTATGTCACAATGCAAAAGGTGGACACAAATATTCTGACATCTACATATGACAACTACTCAGAATTAAAACCTGAAACATAAATACCATATTCTGATTACCTTAACTCACAGCAAGCTATGTGTTAAATACCAAGCTTCGTCTATCAGAGATATACAACATTTGCTCCCAATGTTGCATCCTGCTGGAGTCCTGCATCTTGCAACAGATGTTGCTGCTTCACAATGTTTGCCAGGCTCCAGCAGAGTTAGTTAAAACATGTTGGCTTTAGATAAAACAAAGACAAACTTCTGGGATAAATAACAAACTTTAGTATTCCCCCCAAATCTTATCAGTAGGGAATGTAGTAAAAGTTTTGGGCCACCATAAAATTATCCAATAGCACATTGTGACCTAATGTGGGCGTGAGTCGTTGTTAAAATCTTTCACTTTAATGTGTTGACAGAAACACCAGCATTGTTTTATTCAGAATAAAGCCAGTTTTAAGACTTTTGCTGGGCTTTGAATCTGTCGGCAATAGATTGTACAAAGGTGCAGAATCCAATATTTGACATTCTAACAGTAATGTTTGCTTTAAAACCAGTCTTTTTGTCTTAACACAAAAATACTGTACTAAACCACATCAGAATCTGTAAAACTAATATTCTGATTTATCCAAGCCATTCTTGATATTTCTCCTATATCCCTGCATTCGGTATTATTTCTAATGTTTATGAGCTTTTTATAAATGCTTCTAGTTTTTTAATGCTTGTTCACCTTGAGTCACACAACATAAATGACCTTCATCTTCATGGCATTGACAGAAACCAAAGAACCAGACTACTCCACCTGAGACACAATGCAAACTTTCAATAAATCAATTGCTTGCAATATTCCTAAAAGACAGTTCAAATCTGATCCATAACACCTGCCGCCTGATGCATAAAACTCACAACTTGACCATGTTGAGAAATGTGTATCTGCACTCTTTTTATACAATCTATAAAACCTTGTATTTCCTGCTGTTATTTTTTTTTGCTTTTCAATCAATTTTAATATTCAAATATATATATGTGTGTCTATTACCCCTAATGACCAGTTTTTAAACATCTGTTAGCACAAGATATAGATACGTACAGCCACCTCTACACTTTTGGCTCTTCATATAAAGATGGGTAAAAAAAATCCTAAAAAACAAATTGAAATCTGTTTGCCAGGGAATAATGTCACACTGAAAGTTTGCTTTTTTGGAGCCATTACTTACTCCCCTTTATTTTCAATAAATCTACCAGGGCAAAATAAAGTACCAGGGTAGAACTTTAGCCTACAAAAAGTAACCTGGCACCTTTTTTAATGTACCAGGAGCTTTTGGATGGAGTTTTGTGGTGGGAGAGTGCAAAGAATTTAGAAATGGTTGATGTTTTCCAACATTATAATTCAGTTATTTTAGTCTGAACTCATCTACAGCGCATATTTTCTGTGAACTTTATCTTTAATGGATTTTAAATCATTGATGTCCTCTTACAGTCAAACGTAGAAGAAAAGGGGGAAATAATCCTCCAGTCAGGGACGTCAGAACCTAAACGGTTCTAAGGCCTAAATAAAACAACCCACAACCCTCTTGGATTGTTAACTAATTTTAAATTAAGCGATTGTGGTGCTTGTAGTTAATGCTCCTTTGAGACACATTTTATACCTTTTAATGTTTCATAAACTGTTAATATGACAGAAATTATTTCACTTTAAAATTATATATTTATTTAATTTTTGTTATTTTCTCAAAGTAAGCAGACAGGAAGAGGGGTGGAGAGAGGGGGAAGACATACAGCACAGTTTGCCGGGACTCGAAGCAGGGACAGGTGGGTTGAGGACTGAAGTCTCTGTAAATGGGTTGCGCGCTCTACCGCTAGTTATTTTAGGTGTTATCTCTAGGTTGTAATGCTGACTGGAGCCCTCCTTTCCTCTCTTTATGCACCAAAGGTGAGAAAACAGTAGGTCTGCATCAGCGGAGTCGCTTCAAAAGTTGTTACAGTTACATCTTTCAGTTTCAGCTCTATATAAGTTCAGAAGTGTCATCACTGAGACAAAATTATTCCTTTTTTTTATCACTGAAATAGAGCTTTTGTTTTTCCTAATAAAAGTCTGTCTCCCAAATCAAGAGGCTGAAAAAAGTGAGTTACTTCCCATCTGTGGACTTAATTTACACAAATGGTTATATTTAGGACCCCATAGTGAAAATGCATACAGAAAAATAGGAGGTTTTGGTAAAATAAATCCTGTGGAAGAGATTTTCTGTGTCTCATAGTTAAAACATTGGGAGTGAGCTTTGGATATTTTAATGTTCTATCATCTTTCCCTCTACTCTTTTTCTTGACCTTGTTTAAAACCTCTACGGATTGAGGAACGTTTTACTCTAATACTCCAAAATAAAATCCAGTGCAACCAACTGCCTTCAAAGTCACCTAATAAATACAGTCCACAGACCTCTCAGAGGTTTGTAACAGAACGTTAGTGAACAAATGATTTGATTCGGTTTCAATTCAGTTAATTTGTACAGAGCTAATTCATAACAAATGATATCCAAAGGCACTTTACAAAAAACGGTTTCAGTTCAATCAAACAGACAGATTCCAAGTAAACAAGATAAATTACAAATTAATCTTAGTTATCAAAAAAGGCAGTCAAGTTCAGTTTATAATTCAAAACCATAATGTAAACTGAGGCATACACAAGGAAAGCATTAATCAGAGAAGCAGCCAAGAGATCCATGGTAACTCTGGTGCAGATCTACAGCTCGTGGGAGAATCTGTTGAGACGACAGCTATTTGTCATGTAGACTACACATCTGTCTATGTTGGAAAAGTGGAAAGATGAAAGCAATTCTTTTTTTAAAAAGCCATAAGAAGTTTGAAATTTGCCCAAAGTTTTGTAAATGATTAAGTGCTTGGTCCAGATGAGGCAAAAATTAATTGCTTGATTAACTGTTGTCCTCCATGCAAATGGTACGTGTGAAGAAAATCTGCCACTGCACCCTAAAACTATATTGCACAATACCCAGGATCAGAATCAGAATCAACTTTATTGCCAAGTTCGTACATACAAACAAGGAATTTGACTCCGGTACGCTTTGCTCTTTGGTTTTGTTTTTGCATTACAGAATTTACATATTTACAATGTACAATATACACATATATAAATAAGAACGTGCATTTGTAACATCAGTATGCTGTTGTTTTGTACTCTATTGAATGTTCAACAGAGAAACAGCCTGGGGGAAGAAACTGTCTCTGTGGCGGCTGGTTTTAGTGAACAGTGCTCTGTAGCGACGGCCTGAAGGTAAAACTCTAAACAGTTTATGTGCAGGGTGTGTGGGGTCTGCAGAGATTGTAGCAGCTCTTTTCTTGACCCTAGACCTGTATAAATTCTGGATGGAGGAAAGGTCAGTCCTGATTATTCTCTCTGCAGTCCTGATTATTCGTTGCAGTCTGCACCTGTCCTGTTTTGTGGATGAGCCAAACCACACTGAGATGGATGAAGACAGGACAGACTGAATGATGGCAGTGTAGAAGATGATCAGCAGCTCCTGTGGAAGGTTGAACTTCTTGAGTTGCCTCAGGAAGTACAGTCTCTGCTGGGCCTTCTTTCGAACAGTGTCTATGTGTGAAGACCATCTCAGGTCCTCAGAGATGGTGGTTCCTAAGAACCTGAAGTGGTCCATGGCCGATACAGTGTTGTTGAGGATGGTGAGGGGGGTGTATGGGTGTGGTGTTCTCTGAAAGTCCACCACCATTTCCACAGTCTTGAGTGGGTTGAGTTCAAGGTAGTTCTGACCGCACCTGTGTACCAGCCGATCCACCTGCTGTCTGTATGCAGACTCATCACCGTCCTGGATCAGTCCAATGACAGTGGTGTCATCTGCAAACTTAAGGAGTTTCATGGACGAGTCCGATGAGGTGCAGTCATTTGTGTACAGGGAGAAGAGGAGTGGGGATAGAACACACCCCTGGGGGGCACCAGTACTTATTGATCTGGTTCGGGAGAAGATGCTCCCCAGTCTCACCTGCTGCTGTCGGTCCGTCAGGAAGCTGTTGATCCACTGACAGGTGGAGGCTGGGACGTTGAGCTGGGTGAGCTTCTGGTGGAGGATGTCTGGTATGATAGTGTTGAAGGCCGAGCTGAGGTCTACAAACAGGATCCTGGCGTACGTCCCTGGGTGGTCGAGGTGTTGCAGGATGAAGTGTAGACCTAAGTTAACTGCATCATCTCTCGACCTCACACTTCTCCAGTGATTTGTTGAAGTTCTGGGTGAAGAGTTGATTTACACAGGTTTTAAGGCATGATGTGGAGACGTTATCAGGTCCTCCAGCTTTCTTTGTTTTCATGCGCTGAAAGAGCCTGTTTACATCATCCACGAAGACCTTTAGTGCAGGCAGAGGATCTGAAGGTAGGGGGTTGGTTACTTTATGGGAGGAATTAATTCCTGAATGGGATGTGGAGGAGATGGTTTGATGTGTGAAAGGCTTTTTGTCATGTCTGCAGTAGAAGCCATTCAGACGGTTAGCCAGGCGAGGGCTCTGTTTAGGAAGGGGGGGGGGGGGGGGGGGGGGGCTCCTGTAGGCAGTCATCAGGGGGGGGCTCCTGTAGGCAGTCATCAGGTTTCTCAGACCAGTCCATACAGCTGAAGTGTCACCAGTAGAAAGGCTGTTCTTTAGCTTCTCACTGTAGCTTCTCTTTGCTGCTTTGATCTCCTTTGTTAGTCTGTTCCTGGCCTGCTTGTACCGCGCCCAATCTCCACTGCTGTGAGCTTCTTCCTTATCCCTGCGCAGATTCCTGAGGTGTGGAGTAAACCATGGCTTGATGTTCCCAAAGGTGCAGAAGGTCGAGGTCTGCACAAACATGTCCTCACAGAAACTGATGTATGATGTCACCACATCAGTTAGTTGGTTTAAGTCAGTGGCTGAGGTTTCAAAAACAGTCCAGTCTGTGCATTCAAGCAGGCCTGTAGCATCTGCTTTGATTCCTCAGTCCACTTTTTAACAGTGTGAAGCTTGGGTTTGTCTGTAGGTTGGGATGAGGTGAATAAGACAATGATCCGAAAAACCCAGAGCAGCCCTGGTGACAGCATGATATGAGTCCTTTAAAGCTGTGTAACAATGGTCCAGTGTGTTTTTGTCTCTGGTAGGACACTTAATATACTGTCTGTATTTGGGCAGCTCAATAGAGAGGTTAGCGCTGTTAAAATCTCCCAGTATTATGATGAAAGAGTCCGTGTTTTTACGTTTTGTTTTTCCTTTTCCTTACACATGCGTTTAAATCAAGAAATGTATATATATTTTGTTTTTCCTTTTCTTTAAACATGCGTTTTCATCAAGAAATGTATATATTTTCTTTTTCCTTTTCCTTACACATGCCTTTGTTCTTTTTACATTTCTTAATCTCTCTTTTTCCTTTACCATATGCATTTCTCCTTCATTATGCAAATGAGGAGGGCTGCCTTCTTCTCTCCAGCTCCTCTACTATTGGTCAATATACAGGAAGGAGGAGGATCCATGTGCAGGCCGAGGGTGTGTCCCGATTCAGGGGCTGGATCCTTCCAAGTGTGTACTTGTGGGCCGATTACATCACAGCGCGGCGCGGAAGGTCTGTCAGATGCAGCAGACAAATGTGTCCTTTTGCCCGATTTGAAGGATGCGTTGTGAGTATCCTTCGCGGTCCCTCTTTTCCCATGATTCATTGCGGGTTGAAGCGGTTTGGTCAAACAGGGGCAGCCATGGCGGACCACACTGGCAAAAGCTGTGAGTAAACTGTGAAAAATTACACTTTCTGTGACACAAATGAACTTTTACAATGTTTTTAGTGCATGAATATAACTGTGTAGATGTGAAAAATCTGCTTGAGTTATCAAGACATTGCTTAATTTCAAACGTGCTCCGACGTGTTCGGAAAACTCCGAACACGTCGGAAACCGTAGTAACTGCCGGTTTGCTTCGCTAGTCCTACCGGCGGTGGGGCGAGCTAGCCCGGTAGAGATCTGACCGGACTATCGGCACTAAGCTCCTGCTGCCAGTCATCACAGTGAACGTTAAACACAAGTGATTTCTAACAGTTTATGTTAGTATTATTTTAATGTATTGTGTCATTTGTTCATGTAAATCAATTTGACATTGCAGGTGATATTAAAGTTTACCTGAATAAATGGACAACTTTTTAATCTTACCGTATTGCTGGAGAATGTGAGTGAGAATAAATAAGCTTTTAAATATTCATTTTTGATGAAGAAATGTGCTATATATGTTTTTAAAAGTGTATTTATAATTCAGCTAGCATTATAATTCGTGATTCCAGGTACAGCTGAAGAGAAATACACTTTCAAATGATGTAGTAACACCATCAACAAGAGAATCAATTTGTGAAGGGGCAGAAACAAAATGTTTGCCCTCCACTGTGCTTTTCTGTGATAATGAGGAAATTAAAAGTAGAACAGATTCTTTAAAGGTTGTTACAGCATTGTCTGATAATGATCTACTATAATGAAATTTTCTTTCAGGTGTGGAGTACTCAGTTAAATTAAACTCAAAGGTTATTAAAAAATGGTCAGACAGGACAGGGTTATGAGAAAATATTGTTATGTCTTTACACTCAATGCCATATGTCAGCACAAGGTCCAGAGAATGAAGAAAAACGTGGGTAGGTTTGTTAATGTTTTGTGCAGAGCCAATTGAGTCTAAGATAGCATTAAACGCTATATTTAGGCTATCACTTTCAGTGTCAACATGAATGTTAAAATCCCCTACTATAATAACCTTATCTGTATTTAACACTAACTCAGATAAAAGGTCTGAAAACTGATCTAAAAATTGAGAGTAAGGGCCTGGTGGACGGTACAAAACAACAAACAAGTGGTTTTAGTGCTTTGTAATTTGGATGAGGAAAACTAAGGATTAAATATTCAAAAGAGTTATAGCTATTGATTGGTCTGGGACTAATCAATAAATCAGACTGAAAGATGGTTGCTACTCCTCCTCCTCGCCAGTATTTCGAGGAATGTGAAAATTTAAATAATTAGTAGGAGTTGACTCATTTATAGTAACATAATCTTCTTGCTGCAGCCAGGTTTCTGTGAGGCAAAATAAATCAATCTGATTGTCACAAATCAGGTCACTAACTAGCAATGTCTTTGAAGAGAGAGATCTTATGTTCAGTAGGCCACATTTAAATGTTTTATTTTTATTTTTAGTCTGAGTTGTGTATTTATTTTTCTGAGATTTTCCTGATTTCCTCCTTTTAGATTATTTTTTAATCGGGCGAGACACTGTCTTAATAGGGTAATGGGTGGGTAGCAGTACAGAAGCTGCAGAGAGGAGTGTTAAACTACAACCCTGCTTCCTGGTCTGAACCCTGGGTTGTCAGAGTTTTGGAGAACTAATAAATTCGGTCAGATTCCTAGAAAGAAGAGCTGCTCCATCTAAAGTGGGATGGATGCCGTCTCTCCGGATCAGATCCGGATCAGACCAGGTTTTCCCCAAAATGTTCGATTGTCAATGTAGCCCACATTGTTTTCTGGACACCACCTAGACAGCCAGTGGTTGAATGATAGCATGTGTCTAAACATGTCGTCACTCGTCAGTAGTGATGTCAAAATTAGGCTTTTTGAAGCATAGAATAATTTTGAACCATTGTGTCATAAAGTGGTTCACTAACCGAAGCTTCATTCAATTCCCTTGGGTGACATCTACTGGCAGTAGTGATTGTTGCACCAAATGAAGCCCCGCGAATGTGATGCACCTCTTGTGTAAATAATAGCACTTATGTATGTATATATGTGTGTTGTACGTATGTGTTTTTAGTAACTCATTAAAGATTCAGAGTAATTAACCCATTAAAAAATTATAATTTAAAAACAATGTGAACTGTAGGGGGATTACAGATGAAAAATAGCCATTAGGCTAATTCTGGCTTCTTTAACTTGTATTGTCATATGTTTTATGAAATTCCACTGTCCCATTTTAAATAAATACCCCAAAAAATAAATGAAGAGAAAATTTTTGATTTGTCATTCATATTTTCTTTGGGAGTGTGTTTGGTGTACTGAGTGTTTTTGGACATTGTGCTTGGTGTAATAAAGAGGATGCTTGTGTTACCTCAGGTGTTTTTATTCAAGACAAGTCATTTCTGCACAGTAGAAGGGCTCAAATGGTTTCTTTTTTTTGAGACGTTTTCTTCAGCTTTGGAAAATACTCTTTCACATGGAACAGAGGAGGCTGGTGTGACAAGGAACTGTTTAGCTAGGTGGTATAGGTTTGAGTACAGTTTTTTGCTGTGCCCAGTATTTCAGTGGATTCTGTGTTCAGTCCAGAAGAGGAGCAGATAAGTATTGTTGCACCTCCACTATAGCATCTGCTGTTGCGTTTTTCCATTTTCTTGCATCCTCTGGATCATTGTCCAGAAGCTGCCACAAGTTAATACATGGGTGGGCTGGGGGGAAGAGAAAAGGCACATTGCATATTATATTTTCAATGACATCAATGTGGCATGACATTGTGTCTTACCTGTGGAAGCTTCAGCTTGTGCTGGCTGTGGTGCTGCTGATGTAGATGGTTCTGATGTTGTTTCTTTCATCAAGGCCGCACATTCCCCTTTTAGGCGTTTCACCGCAGTGTCACAGTTGTTGGGACTGTGAAATCCAAGGGTTTAAATCTCAGATCCAGCAAAGTAGCCATGGAGTTGAGATTTGTCATCTCTATACCAGATAGCTTCTCAGTCATTATTCTGTTTAAATTTTGTCCCAGTTGTTTGGCCATATCAATTGTAGCTCCACTTAGCAATTGATTCAGTTTGTGCTTCAACATACGTATTAGTGGAACTACTTTGGAGCCTGATACTCTTCGCTCTTGGGAGAGCTCCACAGTCACTGCCTGAAACAGTGACAACATAGTGATGCAGTGAGCCGTTGCCTCGTATTTATTGGCTGTTAAAGGAGCCAAATCTGTAGCCAGAGCTGCTGCCACTGCTTCTCTCTGATCATATATGCGCTGTAGCATTTCAAAAGTGTTATTCCACCGGGTTTCCACATCCTGCATCAATTTCATTAGAAGGTGGCCCATTGGCACTTGCACCTGCTGAAGGGGCTCCTTGGCTGTGGTGCTGCTTTTAAAATATGTGACGATCCTCTGCACTCTTGATCGGATGTCATCGAGCCCAGGAGTTGCATCAATGGATTTTTTCACTATCAGGTTGAGCGCATGGGCTATGCAGATAGCATGAATAACTTTTAGTATTCTGGCAGTGGCTATCATGTTTTGGGCTGCATCTGTCACCAAGCATCTCACCTTTCTACCAATTCCCCACTCCTCCATCAGCTCCAGCACAACAGCTGCAATGTTTTCAGCTGTGTGGCTACTAGGGAAAGGGTGGACTCCCAGCAGAGTTGTAGCTAACTGCTCATCAGCACCAACAAAATGGCAGGTAACAGCTAGATATGCATCCATGTTAATGGATGTCCACATATCTGCTGCGAGGCGGTGGTCAGCAACTCAGTCTTTGCCTTCTCCTTTTCCTCCACATACCACTTCTCCACCATGGCCTTAACTGTATTCCTACTTGGAATGGTGTATGTAGGATCCAGTTTTGCCACAAATGCCCTGAATCCAGGATCATCCAACACAGTGAAAGGCAGGGAGTCCTTCACTATGAAGTCCACAAGAGCTTCATCAAGCTCTTGCTTCCTGGATCCTAAAAAAAATAATAAAGAAAAGTAACTTCAATTTAACTTACAAACATTTAACTATCATTCTTTCTAATTCTGCATGTATATCTATGTTATGCTGACCTTGATTGGTGGCATGAGGCTGAGTGTTCTCGTGTTTGGCTCTATAATCCCTCAGCATTGATGACATATTATTATTATACATCAGCAGCTGTGGGCAAAGCAAAGACTGCACCTGTAAAACAAGGATAACAACCCGTTACCGCACCACTTGCATAACATGATACCATGACTATAACACTACTGCATAGTATAGGCTATAGGCTTTCTAATAAAGACTTTGAATGTACATTACCTTATTAGGTGGCACCAAATCGAAATATTCCCACACTTGGGAACGCTTCCTAGATGACAGAATAATCCACCAAAACTCAGAATATCCAAAAACGAGAGCTGTTCGTAACGTATAATACGTGTAGAACGGGGATGTGAATCAGGGCTTGAGCCATCTTAAATACACTGAATCGCGCCAAATGTTTGAAACTCCGCCAGTCAACTTGAAGCAGTCAGTTGACTTGGTCTGAATGAAGCAGTGAAGTGGTTCACATTGTCATCGGGGACATCACATGAAGCAAGCTCCGGCAGACTGCTTCATCATAATTACCCTGTCGAGTTTGAAACGTGCTTTGAAGCTTCGGTGTTAGGGGTAATATCACTACTGGTCAGATCGGGGAGGGGACCAGAGAAAATTACAGAGTCCGACATTGTTTTGACAAACTTACACACCGAAGCAACACTAACTTTGGTGACCTCCAAATGGCGTAACCGGGTGTCATTACCGTCAGCGTGAATAACAATCTTACTTATTTACGCTTATCCTTAGCCAGCAGTTTCAGGTAAGATTGGATGTCGCCCGTTCTGGCCCCTGGCAGACATTTGACTATGGTCGCTGGTGTCTCTAGTGCCACGTTTCTGACTATGGAGCTGCCAATTACCAGAGTCGGCTCCTCAGTGGGTGTGTTGCTTCCTGGGGAAAGTCTGTTAGAAACGCAGACGGGTTGGTGGTGACCTGTGGGCTGGGATCTAGGACTATGCTTTTTACGTACCATCACCCAGCCGGCCTGAGGCCCCGGCTGTGCGGGCTTTGCTGAAGGACTGCTACAGGGAGCTACCCTCGGTGGCTCTGCGCTGGCTAAAGGGCCTCGGCTGTCTGCTGGTTTTTTAACAGCGCAGAGCCGGGCCTCCAATTTCGACACCCTCGCCTCCAAAGCGACAAAAATGCTACATTTATTACACGTACCATTATCACTAAAGGAGGCAGAGGAGTAACTGAACATCTGAAAGAGAGAAGAGGAGACTCAGAGAGAAACAGCAGAACAGGTTGCCATGGTGGAGTAAAAGCTAACGCTATGCTAGCGACCCCTTACCACTACTTGAAAAATCGTGTAAGACACGGAGAGTCCCCAAACGTTAAATGCAGCAACAGAAAGTATGTGTTTTAACATGCTTATGTATTAGAACAAGTAAGAGATATCACAGTAGAGAGTAATCAGATCAAACGAGAGAGCCTTCACACACCAAACAATTCACCAAGTGCAATAGTGAAAACAGGAAGTGACATATACGCCTTACCACGCCTTAGCAAGTAAAGCTAACGAGAGGATAGAAAACTAAATTAAAGTAAAAACTAAAATGAGTGAAGCACTGAAATCTGTGAACCAGAACTTAGTAAACCCAAAAACAACTATCTTGACAACCCATCTAAACAAGCCATAGTCATTCAGTCTATTTTCTATTTGTTCTGTGTGTCCTGCTACGTTTCCAGCATTTATCACATAATCACTGAGGCCTTTTTCTAAGTGCGCATGGATCAAATCATCAAACTGCCTCAAAATTATGAGTTTATCAAGGTGCTTACATGTCCTTATATTTAGTTAATAAAGTACACAGTTATTGGATACAAATGTAACAAGTTACCACAGAAACAATGAGGGCGGACTTATTAAACTTTAAAAAAAATAAATAATCTAATGTACTGGAATGTGCTTGTAGCTTTAAACTTGTTTTTACTTAATTTTGTGTGTTGGTGCCGGCTGCTGTCCGGCAAGCGTTGGCTGCGCCAGCCGTCCCCCTTTCCCACCTGTTTTAAATGCACTATACAATAACCCACATCAACACCACATTTGACTGGGCACGGTAGGCTTGGGGTATTTCCACACCTCTGTTCGCTGTTTGCAATCTGGGGTTGGAGGCCAGGAGGAGGAGTGGGCCTTCTGGTTGGAGTCTGGGCTGGGGTTTGGCAGTCGGGTCTTGAACACTATGTATCATTCTCCCCATTTTTCAAAATTTTGCAATACTTAGTGCTGGTCTATCACATTAAATCCCAGTAAGCTTTATTTTAAACGTGATAAAATATATATTTTTTTAAAAGAGATGATATTGGTTGGTTTAAATGTAAAACATTAATAAATTTGTGAATTATGTTAAATCACCTAAATGCTTTTTATTGTTCAGCAACAACCATGTGCAACATAAACGGCTTGTGTCAAAGGCTGCAGTCATTGGAATTGGGCTTTGTTTTATAACATGCTACATAAGTCAACGTTTCAGGATGATTCTGCAAGAAATAACAGATTATACAACTGTGCCTTCTGACAAAGTCTTTGTCTGTTGTGTTTGAGTTGTTTGTACAGGTTTCCAGCATACTTATGCTAACTCATACTGAGAGGGATGCTTTTGCAATGGTTGGATTTTGACCAAATGCCAGTGTCCACCCTCACCTCACGGTGCACTTTCAACAGATACGATCTCAGCATGACAATTGAAGGATATGGGAGCAAGGAAGCATGACATTCCTTTTGTCACTGCGGAGGGACATTAGTGGACTTCCTGGGGAGTTTGGAGAAAATGAGACAAAAATATCTGACAAGGGCAACTGATAAATTTAAGTGCTTTTGTATTTGCATTGTTTTGTTCTGTCCCCTGCCGTGTAGGTAAGCAGAAATTCCTGCAATGTTCATTAAGTCTCAAATTTTCCTTAAAGATACACGCTTGCTTGCAAGTGTTTGATTGCTCAGTTTATTTTACGATAAGCCTCTTTCTTGTAAGACTCAGTTTCACAAAAATGGCTTGATCCTCTCATAGAAATGGCTGAGACACAGGATGAAGTCTTCCAAAAACATGAAATGGATTTAATTTTTAAATCACAAAAGGTTTAGCGTAGAGATTCACTGGCTCAGGATCACAAAGTGAAAAACAAAACAATTTTATTTTGGACATGTTTGATAAATGCATCAAATCTAAGAACTTCCTATAGATATCTAAAGCACAGAGATATACAGTAAGCTTTGATTTAATAGGAATAATTTAGTAAAAGCTTCTTTTCCTGTTTAATTCAAAACTTGTACCTCTATCAAAGAACCTGCTGCACATGTTTTCTCTTCTCTGTTATACTGCTTGCAAAAAAATTGAAAGGTCAGAAAACCGGTCAGAAGGTCAGAAAACTCAAAAGAAAACTGGAAATGGGTATCAGTCATGAAAAGCTCGATGAGTGCATCTCCGATTCAAACCACCAGCTGGATGAACATTGAGGCTCCTAAATTTGAACAGAAAGCCATTGCTGATTTATTGTTTTTTCACAGCTTATAGTCAATCTGACAGACAGAAAGCTTATTTTGTTGTTTTTTCTTATCCTCTAAGCAGAAATTCTCACAAAATGAGATACTTACCAGGATCCCTGTCCCTGCTGAAGGAAATGATATTATAGATAAAATCTGTTGCAGCATCTGTTTCCAACTTCAGACTGAACCTTCACATAATGCTCCCAAAATGCATTCATCACACTGGGATGGAAACAATGTAGTCAACACAGAAATCACACAAAACTAAAACTAAAGCTCATACGAGAATTTTATTCTCATAGGTATTATTTAAATTGTTCATATCAAGCACAGCGAAAGACAGAAATAATTAATTTGCTAGTAAACATGAGTATAAATATTTTTTTATAGTCCAGTGCAACTTGTGTCAAAAAAAAGAAAAGAAATATTCAAGAAATGCTTTGCATTCCTCTTTGTCACTGCTTAAAAAGCTAGTTATGTTAAAAGCAGAGAAAAGTCAGCCGGCCACCATGAGGTGGTAAGAAAGTATTGGAAAACAGTAGCAATAATAAAGTGGGGAGACAGGTTAATATATTTGGACTTTAGGTTCTTGTCAGACTGCCGTGGCAAACCCTATCCGGTTATTGCGACGATCAAACTCTGTGTAGTATCGGGCAATGAAGTTGGCTCCCAAAATCCAGATGGGACCTGTAGGCGGTGGCACATCCAACCCTCTGAACGTGACGGTGCAGACATCCCCTTCGATCTGTGACTGCTGTAACAATGGGTTTGTTTTTACTTTGGAATCCTTTAAACCAGTAAAACTATTTAAACACCACAATTCTAACAAACTAAATACGTGTTTACTCCTTTTAGTAAACAATAAATACTTCAGATAAAAATACTTTTAGGAGTACAGTAGCAAAGCATCAGAAACATGTACTTTACTGTGCAGAAGTCTTAAAACAATAATCTGACATATTTTTAGATATTGTCTTAATTAAATTCTCTCAATGGTTGTTCATGGTTCTGCTTTTAATCTTAACTAAATTTACAAATTTTTTGCCCAAAGGTATCAAAACTCCAGGGATGAATCATTATTGTGTCTATAACGGAAAACTTATCAAAGAACCAGTCAGAAAGCAATTTGGCAAATGTCTGAATTTTGTCCACATCTAGAGAGTATAATTTTTGCCCATTCTGCTTTATAAAATAGCTCAAGCTCAGTCAGACTGGATGGATAATGTCTGTAAACATCAATCTATTTTCAAGTCTTGCCAAAGATTCTCAATTTGATTTAGGTCTGGACTTTGACTGGGCCATTCTAACACAGGTATATATGGACCTCATTTAGAACATGACTCTATAATATGACTATTTATAGCTGTGATTCAGACCTACATATTTTAAGGTAAGATTTAGTCCAAGTAAAAACTGTGGGGTCTAAAGTAGTATAGACTTTCAATTAATGTAAAACTTCATTTGTTTTTGCATTATAAACTGATTTTATCCATTTTTCAGTTTTCAATGGGCAGAAAATACTATGCTTTCTATTTGTGCGTGAAAAATAGAGATAATGGTGATAAACATGATGAGATTTTTACATATTTACTAGTGCAGATGGATGGAAACACTGTTGTTAAGCTATGGAGCTGTATGGGATGTGCACTGACAAGAAGATGCTTTCTGGAAATCATCAAAGATGAAGTTTAGTTTGCTCCACAACAAAAACAGCAGATGTGCAGCAAGAATTGCATTTTCCATCCAGGACTGCTACACACAGCTCCTCTGTCACCAAGTGGTTTGTAGCACACAGAAGAGGCAGCGGGAACAGAATGTTGAGGAGGCAGATGAGTTTAGCTTGTGAAAAAAAATCATCCTAATAATTTTACAGCAATAATAAAAACATGATTAACGCATATGGGGAATCCTGGAATTATATATTCTATCTATGTATCTAAGTCCCGGCCTTAGAGACTGGCTGGTGTTATTCTTTTTTTCTTTTTACGTTTTTTTGCACTTGTCAATCTCAGCTAAACCAGGTCTACATGCAGACTTCTAAAAAAAGTCTTAAAACAATGCTAGATGTTGAAAAATCACCTTTAAACAAAGGTCTACCAAATGTACCCAAGACATCAACGAATAATTTAGACATTTTCTAGAAGTATTTTCAAGCAGAAAATGTTCACTGAGATCCCATTTTGGCTCTGGAAGATAACCCTCCCTACCCAGTCTCAATTCTTGTGCAGCCAGTCTAATAAAAGCTGCAAATTTAATTTCTTCTGGCTTTCTTCTCGCCACTCTTCCAGTAAGGGAAAAAATTGCAGAGTGCATGTTCAATATAAATAATAGATTTTGCCTCCTGAGCTGCATATCTCTGCTGCTCCTCCACAGTTATCACAGGTTTCTTGGCTAATCCTCTAATTACAGCTTTGCTTGCACAGGGTGTCAGTTTAGGTGGATAGCCACATCTTTGTAGATTTGCCATTTCTAACAAACTTCTGAGAAAAAAAACAGCTGACTTCATACTGATTAGTCGTACTAATCTGGTGACCTTTGAACGCATTAAAACATTTTCTCATTTTCCTTAAACTTCACAATTATTTTGTAAAAAATCTCAGTGAAATACATTGAAGTTTGAGATTGTACCAAAACCAAGTTCTAGAGGTATGAATACTTTTGTTAGGCACGGTAAAAATTAGTCTTTAGGTTTTTTTAAAGTATTTTGTGAAAGACATCAAGCAAGACACTTTTTGTGACCCTATTTGCAAAATTTTGCATAACAAATTTGGCAGTGATTCTCTGTCTTACCCATATTATGTAATCCTCATGCGTTAAAGAATATTCCTGGCCTCCCAGCTGAAACGTGACACTGGGCAACATCTTCACAGTGTCGCAGTTGACCTTATACTGTTAAACAACACATTGTGAGAGATACCAATTTAGGATTTTATGAGTTTCTTTTTTTTTTTTTTTTTACAGAATATTATTTTTCGTGGGAAAATTATTGCCATGGGTTTGAGACTTACTCCAGTTTCATCCAGCTGAGCTCCAATGGTCTTCATCAGCCTCGAGACGGAGGAGGCGGGGCCTGTTATATAGGAGGAGCCCGTGTCGATTACAGCTGTGCAGCCCTCTGCACAAAACATCGTCTCCACTCCCACAGAAACCCTGAACAAACAAGACACAAAACGTGTCATTTCTCAACAGTTGCACGCAACAATATACTAACACACAGACATTCCATATGATCAGCAAAGATCTCACCCTTTCATGGTGACTTCCCATTTTCCCATCTCTCTTGTTTTTAGGTAATTAAAATTTCCAATGTAGTAGTTTGGGTCAGATCCCCCAAGGAGCAGTTCTCCACCAGGGGAGTGTTTTGGGTCCCTGAAAAACATGTAATAACTATTAAAAGATTTACAAATGAGCCTGCTGACCACAGGCCACTGGGTTCAAAGGTTCATTGGGGTCTTGGCCCTCATCACGAAGAGACAGTAGACATTAAACTATCACAAAAAGATGCATAATGTCACAAGACTTACAGACAAATGTAAGGGGACACCAATCAGACAAAGTTTTAAAAACAGTGACTAGGTTACTACAAAGTGAGAGCACTGCTATTACAAGATATATAATTACCACAAAGAGACATTAAGTGACTACAAAGGATAGACAGTTTAGTACGAAGAAACCCACAAAGCATTTGACCAAACCAAGACCAAATGAACAAAACCTGTGCAAAGACACAGAAAGCAACCATATGAAGACTCAAAACTCAAAACACATCTGTAGGGTCTGCAGTTAGTTTGATATGTGGGGACCATTTGACAGCTCCCCAGGGGTCCATGCCCCATGATGTGCCAGTGTTTTAAGCTAACTGTCTTGAGAGTTGACATTTTGGAATTCATTTTTTCCTTGTCACTGTTGAAAGTGTTGGTTTGTTGATTTATGATTGATGGTATGTACAAAGGTTTCTGGGTAGAGGAGGTTTCTGGGTAGAGGTTTAAATTTCTGGCCTCTTTATCCTGCAATGGTCCATTATGATAATAAGCCAACAACAGCATTAAAAGAACAGTGTGTTGATGCAGCTGAAACCAGATATTTACATGCACTGTTTAAAAAAATATACCCAATTTTTCCCCTGATCTGATAGTAATTTAGACTAAACTTTTCCTGTTTTAGGTCAGTTAGGATGCCAGAATAATGGGAGATCTTTTTTTTTTTTACAGTATTTGTATTATTTTTATTTAAGTCTTAAGACTTAAGACAGTGACACACAGGTTATGTGACTTTTTATGCAACAAATTCAGCTAACAAGACTCTAGAATCCAGAAGACTATGATTTTAGTTTATATGTCTGTATTTTTGGGGGTTTTGTGAGTTATCGTTTAAGGGTTAGAAGTTATATTTTATATTGAGTTTTCTTTTTGTTTGATTTGGAACTACATTCTGTTGCTCTGGTCCAACATGCAGCAAATGTCTAAAGTCATGCCTTTCCTATCTATTTTTTCTCCCCATTATGGTCAGACAGCCTAACAGATGGTGGAGAAGCTTGATAAAATCTCTATTAACATGATTTTACACCTCATTCAACATCATTCATACAACGCTCTTTTAATTTACTAGCATCCCTGGTAAGGATGTCTAAAAAGCATTAAAATAAATCCATCTTTAATAGCAGTAGTAATAGCAGTAGTATAATTGGACACTAAAAAACATTTATTCAGAGGGAGAAAAAACACTCCCATAACTAAAGATAATTCTTTAAAGACAGTTACTGGCGCCACAACTATTATGGCAAATATGTACCATAAAATGAATGTAAATGTAGTGCAGTGCACAGAACATCCAAATATTGACCATACACCATCATAACCTGCTTTCCTGCAGGTCAGGGTTCAAAATGTTATAGTACACTTTTTAGATCCGGTCAGAACAGTTTTTCACCCACATAGTTGGTGTCCCTGAATCTCCAACACATCCATGTTTTATAATCTCAAGGTGTCTTGCTCAAAATAAGTAAGCTGGGTTACATGTTAAAGATTTCCAAGTTTATATAAAATTATTTTGCTAGTTTAGAAAGGTTTTAAAAACCCTCAATTGTGCTTTTTTAATAGAATAGTTACATGTCCACCCACGAGATTGTATAGTAGTATTTTATCAACTCTGATAGTTTAAGGAAATGTTTGGTGTCTCTCTAGAAAAATAATAATATCCAAGTTTTCCTGGGCTTGTAATGGGACATAGCCTGCACATTATCCAAAATCCACCTCTGATTGGCTGATGAGTTCCTGCTGATGACTCCTCCCCCAGAAGCACCCTCTACCAAGAGCTGAGCTAAGCTGTCCAGTGTTGGGGGAAAAGAAGGAGTGAACCCAAGAAGGCTCAGCACTCAGGACTGATCAACTTGTCAAGATTTGTTTGGAGTGAATGTTTTTATTCATGTCCCAGACTTTATTACATTCATTTAATTGTTGCTGAAAGTTCTTATAAGATTTTTCTTTTTCTATACACTTCAAATGTGTTCGGTGACCCTCAGTTACAAAGAGAGTTTTATCCAATTCTGAATCTAAAGTGAGGAACCTCCAGGAATAAAAAAGCCAGTGCCAGGAGACACTGTTTTGAGTGATTTGTGGTAGACAGAACTACTGACAGAAGCAGCTGAGAGAGACGAAAGTGATGGAAAGTAAACAGTCCTGTCCAACCCCGTAAGTCAATCTTTACAGTCCTATCCCTGGCAGCTCTGATGGACCAAAGGTGATTTCCACCTTTAGAACTAAGAGTACTAAGTGGTAAAAACCTTTCATTAAATCCCTGGGAGACCTGGTAATGTTTGAAATGGGAAAGACAAGAGAACATCTATTTTAAGAAAAACAAAGGTCTGTTGATCCCCATAAGTCAGGCTACAGGAAAATAGCTATTTTCCTAAACCTATCCATATTTATAGTCAGGGCAGCAATTAAACTGTGACAAACAATATTAATATATGCAATATACACGTCATCACCTGGTGGTGAGTTGGATCCGCTGGAGGAGGAGAAAGCCGGACAGACTCGGCAGGCCCAAGCGCATAGTGAGGGTCTGCTGGGAACGCCTGGCGGAGCCCTCGGCCAGGGATGTATTCAACTCCCACCTCCGGGAGAGCTTCGACCAGATCCCGGGGGATGTTGGAGACATAGAGTCCGAGTGGACCATGTTCTCTGCATCTATTGTCGATGCTGCTGCCCATAGCTGCGGCCGTAAGGTCTGCGGTGCCTGTCGTGGCGGCAATCCCAGAACCCGGTGGTGGACACCGGCAGTAAGGGATGCTGTTAAGCTGAAGAAGGAGTCCTATCGGCTGTGGTTGGCTTGTGGGACTCCTGAGGCGGCTGACGGGTACCGTGAGGCCAAGCGTGCTGCGGCCCGGGCTGTGGCAGAGGCAAAAACTCGGGCCTGGGAAGAGTTCGGTGAGGCCATGGAGAAGGACTACCGGTTGGCCTCGAAGCGATTCTGGCAAACCGTCCGGCGCCTCAGGAGGGGGAAGCAGTGCTTTGCCAACACTGTTTATAGTGGGGGCGGGAGACTGCTGACCTCGACTGAGGACATTATCAGGCGGTGGAAGGAGTACTTCGAGGATCTCCTCAATCCTGCCATCACGCATTCCGTGGTGGAAACAGAGGCTGGGGACTCGGGGTTGGACTCTTTCATCACCCAGGCTGAAGTCACCGAGGTGGTTAAAAAGCTCCGCGGTGGCAAGGCTTCGGGGGTGGATGAGATCCGCCCTGAGTACCTCAGGTCTCTGGATGTTGTAGGGCTGTCATGGTTGACACGCCTCTTCAACATTGCGTGGCGGTCGGGGACAGTGCCTCTGGACTGGCAGACTGGGGTGGTGGTCCCCCTTTATAAGAAGGGGGACCAGAGGGTGTGTTCCAACTACAGGGGGATCACACTCCTCAGCCTCCCTGGTAAGGCCTACGCCAGGGTATTGGAGAGGAGAGTCCGACCGATAGTCGAACCTCGGCTTCAGGAGGAACAGTGTGGTTTTCGTCCCAGCCGTGGAACACTGGACCAGCTCTATACCCTCTACAGGGTGCTCGAGGGTTCATGGGAGTTTGCCCAACCGGTTCACATGTGTTTTGTGGACCTGGAGAAGGCATTCGACTGTGTCCCTCGTGATGCCCTGTGGGGGGTGCTCCAGGAGTATGGAATCGGGGGCCCTTTATTAGGGGCCATCCGGTCCCTGTACGAGCGGAGCAGGAGTTTGGTCCGCATTGCCGGCACTAAGTCGGACCTGTTCCCAGTGCATGTTGGACTCCGGCAGGGCTGCCCTTTGTCGCCGGTCCTGTTCATAACTTTTATGGACAGGATTTCTAGACGCAGCCAAGGGCCGGAGGGGGTCTGGTTTGGGGACCAGTGGATTTCGTCTCTTCTTTTTGCGGATGACGTGGTCCTGCTGGCCCCCTCTAGCCAAGACCTACAGCATGCGCTGTGGCGGTTCGCAGCCGAGTGTGAAGCGGCTGGGATGAGGATCAGCTCCTCCAAGTCCGAGGCCATGGTACTCGACCGGAAAAGGGTGGCTTGTCCTCTTCAGGTTGGAGGGGAGTTCCTGCCTCAAGTGGAGGAGTTTAAGTATCTCGGGGTCTTGTTCACGAGTGAGGGAAGAATGGAGCGGGAGATCGACAGACAGATCGGTGCAGCTGCCACAGTAATGGGGGCACTGTGCCGGTCCATTGTGGTGAAGAGAGAGCTGAGCTGAAAAGCAAAGCTCTCAATTTACTGGTCGGTCTACGTTCCTACCCTCACCTATGGCCATGAACTTTGGGTCATGACCGAAAGAACGAGATCACGGATACAAGCGGCTGAAATGAGCTTCCTCTGTAGGGTGGCCGGGCACTCCCTTAGAGCCTTAGAGGCCATCCGGGAGGAGCTCGGAGTAGAGCCGCTGCTCCTCCACATTGAGAGGAGCCAGTTGAGGTGGCTCGGGCATCTATACCGGATGCCTCCTGGACGCCTTCCTCGGGAGGTGTTCCAGGCACGTCGCACCGGGAGGAGGCCCAGGGGACGGCCCAGGACACGCTGGAGGGACTATGTCTCTCGGCTGGCCTGGGAACGCCTTGGGCTCCCCCTGGAGGAGCTGGAGGAGGTGTCTGGAGAGAGGGACGTCTGGGCGTCTCTGCTGAGTCTGCTGCCCCCGCGACCCGGTCCTGGATAAGCGGAAGACGACGAACGAACGAACGAATATACACGTCAAGACCTATATTAATCTTGCATTGAGGAGGATAATAAGGAAGGTAAAAACATGCCAAAAGATCACTGTTACAGAGCTATAGCTAATTATTCAGCATGAGATTATGCTCCTGCAAACAGCGTAATGTACTATTAGGCTTTTTAGGCATTTTATTTTTACCAGGATGCCAATAAATAATATAATGTTTATGAAAACTACTAATTGTAAGTGATTTAATTCCAGCCGTTAACAGTCTCAAAGGAAATTTAAATGCAAATTAGATTTCTGACAGTGCTTTCTTCTGAGTTTTTTTTTTTGTTCAAACCACCTGCTGAGAGTGTGTCAGATGTAGCAGTAGGTAGTAACCTGGTTCAGAGCCACTTTTGTTGCCCTACACAAGCAAGTTTATTTTGATGCACACTTTACCTTCAACGTTTTTGGTCTTTGTGCACATGAAAACATAGTTTTTCCAAAAGTGATTTTTGTATTTGTTCTATCTTAAAGGTTTCTTAAAAAAAACAATTATTTCACGTAATCTTTTCATCCATTTAAAGCATGGGCAAATTGTGATAGTAATTAATGGCAGGTCTGTAATAGATTCAGATATATACCTAAAAAAAGATGTTGCCATGGAGCCATGAAGCATGCACCACAGTTTTTCTGTTACATCAGATGTAGTTCGGCTTAGGGGTTGGATAAGAGGTGGGGTTATGACATAATCATTTTCAAATAGCTGCATGTTGGTTATCTTACTTTTTTGTAAACTTAAAAAATGCCAAATTTGCAAAGCATCCATTTATTTTAAAAACTAATCTGTAAGCTCTTGCAACAGTCCTGCCAGCTTGAGAGTCGGGTTTGTCCTGCAGTGTGGATTTTATATGACATGATGAAGCACAGGTGAAACCTGTGAACACACCTGTTGTAGTAGATTGAAAACACCTCTTCTTTGAGGACATGCTGAGACATAATGCGATCAAACACTGGAGTAATGCCATCAATTGCCACATTGGGATAACCCATCCCCAGGACCCCATCAAACTTGGCAAAAATAAATGGCATTGCAGACAGGGAGGTGGCTTCGGCAAATACTTGAACAACAGGGAGGCCACCAACCTGCAGGGATCAAATACCAGGAAGACAGAAAATGGTATACAGAGGACAGGGCTTTAAGTTAAAAGGGTGATTTATTGGTGCAGCACTCTGAACTCACCACAACAACATCCTCACTCAGAAATCCCCTGATAGTTCCTGATGCGTAATTGATTGAAAATCCGGTGCCATTCTCAACATGAGTGTGGGACTGGGATGAATCATACCTGTTGTGAGTAACTAAACATCCAAAATGTATTTAAGTCAGAAAACAAGTTAATATCAAAGAGATTACAGTTTATATATTCAAAAATATTTAAGCTAATATATGAGTTTTTGTTCCCACTGTGAGAAAATCATTTTAGCAGTTAAATAATTTTCAGACATGTTTATGAGTTCCAGATGTTTGTGTCTACCTGCAGCTTGGTAACCAGTAGACCAGGTTAAGTACACAGAGAACAAAGAGAATAAGCTAAACCAGGGTTGGTTTGATCTCATTTTACCATCAGCTATATTGCTACTACAAACAATCACCAGTCACTTTACTACAATGCCTGTTCAACTGCTTGTTAACACAATAGCAAATCACCTAATTACATGGCAACTCAGTGCATCTAGATGTGGTAAATATGACTTGTCAAAGTTCAAACAGAGATTTACAATGGGTAAAAAGTGACTTTGAACATGGCATTGTTGTTGGTGCCAATTGTTACAACCAAAGTATGAAGAATACCATTTCTAAGCACACAGCTTAGTTGAACTTTGAAGCAGATGGGCTACATTAGCAGAAGACAGCACTAAGTCTCACTTTGTCAGCTCAAACAGGAAACTGAGGCTACAATTTTCACAGGCTTACCAAACGTTTGACAGTAACTGATTGGAAACATGTTGGTCTATTAAGCTGCAACATTCAGATGGTAGGGTCAGAATTATAATGAAAATAACATGAACGCATGGATCCATCCTATCTTGCATCAATCATTCAAGCTTAGGGGATAGTGTGATGATGTTGAAGATATTTTTATTGGGTCCACACCTTGACCCCTTAGAGCCAGTTCAGCATCATTTAAACAGCATGGTTTACATGAATAATGTTGCTGCCAATGTCCATCTTTTTTTGACCACAGTATACTTGTCTTCTGATGGCTACTTTCAGCATAATGTTACAAAGCTCAAATCATCTCAAATTTCTTTCTTAGCAATGAGTTTGCTGTACCCCAATGGTTGTAGTTAAGCACATTGACACTTACAGCAGGCGGTGGAGAAAGGTGAGCAGCGTTGTGAGGGCACCCACAGGTTGGCTGAACCGGTGTCGAACACCACGTTGAACATCTGGGCTGGGGAGCCGATGCTAATTTCTCCAAAGTACTGAGTCTGTTTAGAGACAAACAGGACAGTATTTCTGATGCTTTCTGAATGCTCTTTTTATCTTTCCTCGTGTGCTTTTTTTTTCATAAATGATGTTTGGTGGAATGACACTTGGAGTATGACTCATGCACAAATCTTCAATTCAAAGGCAAATGGATATGCTGTTTTACTCAAGAAGACATTTTTAACATTGGCCAGAAAAAAGCCCACACATGCAAAAGGTTTTTGCATGTGTGGGCCTTTTTAATCCTGAACAGTCAGGTCTGTTTTTCTCTAAAACTCAAACAGCAAGCCCAGATGCCTTCAATTTAACACGTCTTTATTTCCCGTCACCTGCAGAATCGTTTGCATGAAAACATATTCTTGATATGTGTCAGATTTCTTGATGTGAATATACACTAATAAAGCACTTAAAGGCAAGAAAGAATTTCTCACATCCAAGTAGTTGGTTAAAGGTGTGGGAACTGTCCCATTATTGGGGTCAGCTGTACTCATCTGGGCCAGCTCAGTCAACACCTGCTCTGCAGAAACCCCCATCTCCTGTAGCGTCTCTCTGATGGATGGCATCTTCTTGAGAGTAATTCTAAAGACACATAAAGGCATAAAAGGAAATTTGGGAAACAACCAAAGAGAAAAGTTAATTGAATTAAATATAAATAGAGCCAATAAAGGTGGCGACAGGAGAAATGTTCTGTGAGTTTTATGATAAATATTTATTTAATTTCTGACACATGTGCCTGCTCATGGTTTCAGTAAGCCCCTTAATAAAGCCTGAAGTATTATTCACCAAGCGCCCAGCCAGAGAAATGAATAGAAACACATGCAAATCCATCTCAAATCACAAACTTTAGTAACAACTCAATAAAAGCCATTTGTTACATTGTTTCTTTTGTTTTTTGCAGTCACTTTGTTTTGCTGCAGCATGTTTTCTCCTGATCAAACATTTTTGGCACCTGGTAAACCTGTTCAAGTGTTAGTACTCTACAGTAAACTGAGCTAGATATGTGTGAAGAAGTAAATTGTCTACCTTCTTAAACCATGGCTCGTGGTCACTGCAAGTGATAGAGCAACCAAACACATCCAGCAGTTCAGCAGTAGGGTCATGGTGACTTCTCTGACAGCAGGCAGAAAAACAGGCTAATTATGCAGCTAAATATTAGCTTGTCTTGACTGTAAAGTTCCTGGTTTGTGTAATCTGAGTTTGTGAAAGCTGCGTCTCTCAGTGTTGTGCCCAGTTCCTCGACTCTTTTTATAGGCTGTCCTCTAAATCGTACTCTCACCATTTAGCCACTCAGTTTGGAGCTTTTCTTGATGTGACCTCTTGAAAACCAAATGATCCCCCCATCTAATCCCTCTACACCGGTTCACAACCTCTCTTGTAATAAACATGACCCAGAGGGAGATCTGACCCCTTCTGCCCTGAGGACCAAACTCGCTTAGGGTACACAGCTTTGTAGACTGCTGGCGTCAGTGACTGAGACACCTTCTTTGCAGGGTTGTGAGAAGCTTCAGATGAAAGAAAGATGGTGTGACCTGGCCAGACAGATTTATTAGATAAAGAAAAACAACTTAAAGCCTATGATAGATCTTCATTCACACTGATAACTTCTTTATTATCAATGCTGGATCAGTGCAGTGACAATATATGAGGGTTAGAACAAAAATGGACAGATAAATGGAGAGCTGTGCTTGCTGGCTCAGCTCAGTTTTCACCACATCAGATTGACGCATTACTTCAGACGAGGCCTCAATCTGTCAATCCCTTTCTGTCTTTGACCTTTAGACATTAGACATGGATCATGACTGGAAGAATGACATACAAGTGGCTGAAATGAGCTGGACTTAAAATCCATAATTTGACTAGGCAACTCAAAACCTTCATTTTGGGGGTTTTAGCCTCTCAGAGGTGGACTTGCTGTTGTCCTATGGTTGATTTTCTGCTTGTGCTTAAGGTGACAAACTGATGGGCATACAGTCTCCTTATGGATTTTATGGTAAAGATGTGAATTCATGGTTCCATTAATTACTGTAAGTTGTTGAGGTACTGAAGCCGCAAAGTTACCCTCAACTCTTACACTACCACCACCATGTTTGACTGTGAGTATAGGGTTCTTTTTCTAAAAAGATCCCTTAGCTTTACACCAGATGTAACATAAAGAAAGTTCCACTTATGTCTCATCAGTTCGCAAAAGTCTTGGGGATTATCAATATGTGTTTTTGCTTTTTGCAAATCTGAGATGGCCTTAGAAATTAGCCTTAGAGTGGAGATGCAACTGTGAAGCCATCTACAAGAAGGGACAGAGCAGACTGTACTTCTTGAGGAAGCTTAGGTCCTTTGGTGTTTGCAGCAAGATGCTGCATATCTTCTATAAGTCTGTTGTGGAGAGTGTGATCTCTTCTGCCATCATCTGCTGGGGAAGCAGCATCAGAGCCAGGGACTTAAAAAAGCTCAACAAGCTGATAAAAAAGGCTGGCTCTGTTCTGGGGACTCCTCTGGAAAATCTGGAGATCATTGTGGAAAGACAGATTCTTCATAAAATGAAAAACATTATGGAGAACTCTGAGCATCCTCTTCATGAGACTGTCCTACAACAACAGAATGTCTTCAGTCAGAGGCTTTTTCAGATCTGCTGTAAGACGGAGCGCTAAAGGAGATCTTTCCTGCCCACAGCCATCAGCATCTACAACGGCTCTTTGAGGAAACATTCATAATATGAGCTATAACAACATTTAATTTCCCTTTGGGATTAATAAAGTATTTTTGAATTTTTTTAATTGAATTGAAATGGGTTTTTTTTAACCTTTTTCAGATTGACAGATGTTGATTAATTGATCACATAATGTTGTGTTGCTTTTTGAAAGGGGAACTGAATTAAAAAATTTGTTTAATCAGTTTTTTTTTTTATTTTATTCAGGTTATCGTTCTGTGATGTTGAAATTTGTTTGCTGATCTAAAACATTTAAGTGAGACAGGGAGAAAAAATGGATAATCTGGAAGGAGAACAAAACTTTTTTACAGCATTGTATTATATGTACTCTTGCACCAACATGCAGATCAACAGACAAGTTGGAATAAGTGCCTTGCCAAAGGGCACATTTATATGTGGTGGGGGAAGCTGGAATTGAACTCACAACCACCCAATTGCCAAACAATACCCTGTCCACTGAGTCACCCTTATGGGTAGTTGGACCATTACACTGAATGAAACTAGTTCCATTGTTAGCTAGTGAGCTGAGATAGGGCCCCATAGAGGAAAGCACTGAAAGAGAAAAACTGATTGTGATGAGATATTGCAGAATGTTTTATAAGGTGACTGCTGTAAATAAATGGGAAAGCCGCCAGCTTACTGGCCATCCTCCAGAGAAGATAAATGTATGTTCACCCCTGCCACTTGTCGGACCCCCGACAGGTCTCTTGCTCTTCTTTTCCTGGGCTGCCAAGTCCAGTTTGGCTCCCCATCTGACTGGCCCTTAAGGTTATTTTTTTATTTGCCCACCTCATGCTTGTTCAGTTTGATTCCTCTTTTCACTGTGACACATTTACTACTTTAATGAGAAACACCTTAACAGAAAGGATCTGCTTCGTGGCTTATTCCCAAGACCTGGAAACAATCTAAACTAACATAAAGGTTTTTGTCCTAATTGAAAACATAATTGAACAATTAAAACAACCTCCTTGGCACTTTTGTGGTACCGGTAATGAGCGCACAATGTAACAAGGTCCATTTACTTTTATTGTTACAGGTCTGGTACGACTGTTGTTTTAAATGAAATTAGGTCTAAACAGGGCAGTAAGAGTCTTAACCCACGATCAGTTTCTGAAGCTGCTGTGTTTGATAAGGAATCCATGATAATTATGATGAGGATGTCATTAGTTTTCATTTTGTTTGTCTCTTTTTCCCAACCCTTCAATGATCCTTGAAGTTGACATGTCAATATCCATCTGATAAAAAGTTCTCACCAGCCCAAGCACTGACACACTGCTCATTTTCATGAAAGCATGCAAAGGGAGAAACACATTGCACATGTGTAACTTCAGAAAGGGATATTTGATAAACAATCCTGGCAGGAGGCAGAGCGCATGTTGAGTGCATTTTCCAGTGGAGAGGGATTGCAGCGTTCTGTGTTTTTGTATGCACCTCTTGCTGCTGTGCTCAGACTCAGCAAGGTTTTTATTCCGAGATATTACAGTGCCTGGTTTGAACCACATAAATTCCCACAATATCTAGCCCGCCAGGATGGGTCGGTGTTGATACTTGATTGACCACACAGTTAAAGAACCATCTGGGTTCATATCAGACAGCCATTGGAGAGATTAGTGATCAGTCCCTAAATTAAATGTGGACAGAGGTCTCAAAGAAGGACTCACACACTTTCAACAAACAGAAGAAAGCAGCAGTTCAACTACACTGCACAAAATCATCTGCAAAGTGTGGCAAATTGTTTTTATCAATACTTGCACAGAAAATGTAGCAAATAAAAGGAAACAGAGTAAATAACTTATAAACAGACCCAACATAAAATAAGATTCAAGTTGCCTAATATTTTTTCTAATATTGTCACATTACATGACAATTTTATGTCACAGAAAACAAGAAGTAGTGCATAAGTCTAAAGTAAGAAGAAAAGATACAAGATACAAAAGTGTATTTGTATTCAGACCCCTTTACTCTGATTCAGAAGTCCCAGTGTCCATAAACAGTGCATAAACATGTGTAATGTAATCTCAGTGTAAATCAAGTTGTTCTCGGAAGGTGTCTGATGTTTATTAGAGAATATTAGTGAGCAAACAATATCATAAAGACCAAGGAAGACAGGAGAACATTGTGAAACAATTTGAAGCAGGGTTAAGTTACAAAACAATGTCCCAAGTTTTGGGACATTGTCACACTGAGTTATGTTCATGTATTATTGAAGAGTGGGACATGGCTTTCCATAAAAAAATATATACTGAAGATGCAAAGATAGAGAGGTCCACAAGTAGTAAATTCTGTTGACAGGAAAACTATTAGTTTTGCACTTTTTTTGCCTTTATCAAATATCTATAAGGAGAAAGTCATTATTGAAACAAAGCCTAGAAAAGTTCTATTTGAAGACATGTGGTAGAAGGCGATCTGGTCAGATGACACCAAAACTGAACTTTTTGGTCTACAACCTAAATGCTGTGTGTGGTAGAAAACTGACATGACCCTGGAAGCACCATCTCCACAGTGAAACATGGTGGGGCAACATCATGATTTGGGGATGCTTTTCTTCAGCAGGCACAGGCAAGCTGACCCAAGTTGATGGGAAGGAGCTAAACACAGGGTGATCCTGGAAGAAAATGGCTTGGAGGCTTCAAACAGACATGAAACTAGGGTACAGGTTCACCATCCAGATGGATAACACTAAGAATACAGTCAGAAAGAGTTTAGAAAGGATTAGATTAAAGCTTTTTTATTTGTAAGAATGGCCTAGTCAAATTCAAGACTTAAAACCAATTAATGATCTGTGCCAAGACTTGAACACTGCTGGTAACAGGCAGACTCCATCCAATCTGAGCTATTTTGCACAGAATAATATGGAAAAATGTCTTGGTGTCCAAAGTTGGCAGATAAGTAAATGTATAATTGTAGCAAAAGCTTGTTGTATAGATTGAAGGCTCAAAGAAATACACTCAAGATTGTGGTTGTAATCTGATAAAATAAAGTTTATTGAGCTTTATAGTCAATTTCAGCTCATTGCTTCTGTAATCTGTTTTGCTTCTCACTGATTCCTGCCATAGTGATGCTGACAGCAACAGCAGGCAGCTGTTTTCAACAAAAAGAACACTCTGTGCCCCTCTGTACACAACCTGCTAAGCACCATGCAGCTTACATAACTTCTATAACCTCTAAAGCCTTCAATGATTGAAAGGTGTTACAAAAGGATGAATACCGGAGTAATGTGTTAAGTAGTCAGAAAAAGAGTTGATGATTTAGTAACTTAATATTTTTGTTCCTCTGCAGAAGTACAACATGCTCTAAACATACAAACATTACCCTGTAAAGCTGTTGCAGCAAATGTAAAAAAATGCTATCTTTGTGGTTTTCTCTGAGAATGTTGCTTTGAAATAAAAAAGGATGCATGCTGCCTATTATATATACCAGAGCTTCGAAAGTGAACCGCTAAAAGGTTTGAGCTAGAAAAGATTACCCGCACTCACTTGCAAACGTAAAAATGTTTACTGATGAGCAGCCTTCAAACGGAAACATTTCATGCTCAGTCTCACGCACATTTGACTCTTGAGTGACCTGGATAGATCGGTACTCATGTGTTTCTGTCCCACACTGTCCATGCATCACTTATGCATAGCCTCTCACCTTTACAGTGACCCCACTCAACTGGTGGGCATGGGAAATATAAAAATCCTGTAGCTTCAGTGGTGATTTATTTTGTTTTTTTTTCAATGTTTTTTAGATTTCTACATGTCATCAATGTTGATCAAGTCCATACTGGCTGTACATCGGTCCTTGTAGACACTTTTCTCATCAGAAATTAAACACAGAGATGGTTGTGAGAAAATACAGTACTGTGCAAAAGTTTTAGGCAGGTGTGGAAAAATGCTGTAAACAAAGAATGTTTTCAGAAATATAAATGATGATTGTTTATTTTCATCAATTTACAAAATGCAAAGTCATTAAGAACTACAGGGGTTGGACAATGAAACTGAAACACCTGTCATTTTAGTGTGGGAGGTTTCATGGCTAAATTGGACCAGCCTGGTAGCCAGTCTTCATTGATTGCACATTGCACCAGTAAGAGCAGAGTGTGAAGGTTCAATTAGCAGGGTAAGAGCACAGTTGTGCTCAAAATATTGAAATGCACACAACATTATGGGTCACATACCAGAATTCAAAAGAGGACAAATTGTTGGTGCACGTCTTGCTGGCGCATCTGTGACCAAGACAGCAAGTCTTTGTGATGTATCAAGAGCCACAGTATCCAGGGTAATGTCAGCATACCACCAAGAAGGACGAACCACATCCAACAGGATTAACTGTGGACGCAAGAGGAAGCTGTCTGAAAGGGATGTTCGGGTGCTAACCCGGATTGTATCCAAAAAACATAAAACCACGGCTGCCCAAATCACGGCAGAATTAAATGTGCACCTCAACTCTCCTGTTTCCACCAGAACTGTCCATCGGGAGCTCCACAGGGTCAATATACATGGCCGGGCTGCTATAACCAAACCTTTGGTCACTCATGCCAATGCCAAACGTCGGTTTCAATGGTGCAAGGAGCGCAAATCTTGGGCTGTGGACAATGTGAAACATGTATTGTTCTCTGATGAGTCCACCTTTACTGTTTTCCCCACATCCCGGAGAGTTACGGTGTGGAGAAGCCCCAAAGAAGCGTACCACCCAGACTGTTGCATGCCCAGAGTGAAGCATGGGGGTGGATCAGTGATGGTTTGGGCTGCCATATCATGGCATTCCCTTGGCCCAATACTTGTGTTAGATGGGCGCGTCATTGCCAAGGACTACCGAACCATTCTTGAGGACCATGTGCATCCAATGGTTCAAACATTGTATCCTGAAGGCGGTGCCGTGTATCAGGATGACAATGCACCAATACACACAGCAAGACTGGTGAAAGATTGGTTTGATGAACATGAAAGTGAAGTTGAACATCTCCCATGGCCTGCACAGTCACCAGATCTAAATATTATTGAGCCACTTTGGGGTGTTTTGGAGGAGCGAGTCAGGAAACGTTTTCCTCCACCAGTTTCACGTAGTGACCTGGTCACTATCCTGCAAGAAGAATGGCTTAAAATCCCTCTGACCACTGTGCAGGACTTGTATATGTAATTTCCAAGACGAATTGATGCTGTATTGGATGCAAAAGGAGGCCCTATACCATACTAATAAATTATTATGGTCTAAAACCAGGTGTTTCAGTTTCATTGTCCAACCCCTGTATCTTCAGCGTAATGAAGAACAAGAATTACTGGAAGTGATGGTGTGGCCCCCACAGAGCTCTGATCTCAACATCATTAAGTGTGTCTGGGATTACATGAAGAGACAGAAGGATGTAAAAAAGCCTACACCCACAGAAGATCTGTGGTTAGTTCTCCAAGACGTTTGAAACAACATACTAGCCGAGATTCGTCAAAAACTGTGTGCAAATGTACCTAGAAGAATTTATGCTGTTTTGAAGACAAAGGGTGGTCACACCAAATATTGATTTGATTTAGATTTCTCTTTAGTTCATTCACTGCATTTTGTTGATTGATGAAAATAAATGATTAACACTTCCATTTTTGAAAACATTCTTTGTTTACAGCATTTTTTCACACCTGCCTAAAACCTTTGCACAGTACCATAAATGAAACAAAGAAGATGTCACAGATACAGTAGCCAAAACCTCAAATTAGTTTGGGTTCAAAAAAACATTAGCTGCACTGATCTTTTAGAATTATAACAACTCTCATACGATAAAACAGATACAAAGCAAAGCACTTGAATGAGATTCAAGGGAAGTTATCTCTCAAACAAACAAGACTGACATCAAAAGTCACAAACACTCCGCATCAAATTCTACCCAGCTGTTCTGAGTATAAAATACAAAATGTTTGCATATTTTTGACTTATTTTGTGCAATTCAGCACATAAAAATGTTGATTCCAGTCATTTTCGTCTCAGTTATGTTTTCAAATTTAAATCCAACAAACTATGAATTAGATTGCATTTCCATCTGGAGTCAATATGCATTACAATGTGCAAGCCAGTCTTCACAACAGGAGGTCAAAAATGTAGAAATAGAGACCAATAGGCTTATTAAAAACATATTTCATCCACATCCACGTGATATCCATTCCAAAGAGCTCTGTGAATTTTATATTGTTCCAGGGTGATTTATGTGGAGGACCGATCGTGACAAAATTAAAAATAAAAGCAGAAATATATATATTTTGTTTTTCCTTTTCCTTACACATGCGTTTTCATCAAGAAATGTAAATGTTTTCTTTTTCCTTTTCCTTACACATGCCTTTGTTCTTTTGACATTTCCTCGTCTCTCTTTTTCCTTTACACTATGCATTTCTGCTTCATTATGCAAATGAGGAGGGCTGCCTTCTTCTCTCCAGCTCCTCTCCAGCAAGGAGGAGGATCCATGTGCAGGCCGAGGGTGTGTCCCAATTCACGAGCTAGATCCTTCCAATTGCGTACTTGTGGGCTGATTACATCACAGCGCGGCGTGGAAGGTCTGTCAAATGCAGCAGACAAATGTGTCCTTCTTTTGCCCGATTTGAAGGATGCGTTGTGAGTATCCTTCGCGGTCCATCTTATCCCATGATTCATTGCGGGTCAAAGCGATTTGGTCAAGCAGGGTCAGTCATGGCGGACCACAATGGCAAAAGCTGTGAGTAAACTGTGAAAAATTACACTTTCTGTGACACAAATTAACTTTTACAATGTTTTTAGTGCGGGAATATAACTGTGTAGACGTGAAAAATTTGCTTGATTTATCAAGACATCGCTTAATTTCAAACGTGCTCCGACGTGTTCGGAGTTTTCTGCTCCCACCGTAGTAACTGCCGGTTTGCTTCGCCAGTCCTACCGGCGGTGGGGCGAGCTAGCCCGGTAGAGATCTGACCGGACTAACCTGAATAAATGTAATCCTACTGTATCGCTGGAGAGTGTGATTGAGAATAAATAAGCTTTTAAATATTAATTTTTGATGAAGAAATATGCTATGTGTTTTTAAAAGTATATTTATAATTCAGCTAGCATTATAATTTGTGATTCCAGGTACAGTTGAAGAGAAATACACTTTCAAATGCAAGCAAATCTCAGTAAAGAAGTGAAAAGTTTGAAAGAGCTTGTTTTAGGCATTTGCATAGAAATATTTTAATATGTTCTGCAAATTAAAACAAATGGAAAATGAAAATAAAAAGACTTGTTTTACACTGATATTAAGCAAGATGTTTTTTTTTGTTTTTGTTTTTATTGTTTAGGGACAAAGGAGCAGACGGGCCAGTTTATTAAATTCAGGGGTGAGAATGACCACCTTTTTGCTGGAGCTAAAAACTCAGCCACCGTGGCTTGGAGGTACAATAACAACATTCTTTGCCGTCAGTTTCTGTCCAGTTTCAAAAACTCCTATCTTTCTAACTTACATAAATATCCATCCAGTGATTAACATACTTCTTTTGGTTTTCCCTCTTTCCTTGTGCTTGTTTAGGACAATTCTGGAGAAGAGGGTCCAACAGGGGAAGGTCAACCCCTTGTAGGCCAAAAAAAAAGTGGAACAATATGAAAAAGAAATATAAAGTTTGTTCAGAACTTCTCATGTCACACACAAATAAAAAATATTTCTAAAAGTCTTATTGGTTTCTCTGTTTAGTCAACTCTTTTTTCTTATTCCATCTAACTTTAGGATTGCAAGTATCCAGGGTCAGTAAAGGGAGTCAGTGAAAAGCCCACTGCTGCTACTTGGCCCTGGTTTGTCCTTATGGATGATGTGTTGGGACAGAGGTCTTCCACAACACCTCCTGTCCTAATTACCTCCATCCCTGAGGACACTCCAGGGCCAAGCGGAGCGGTGGGCAACCAGATGGAGAAGGAAGACAGTGAGCCAGCAGGAAGGGGTCAGAAAAGAAAGAGGGACAGAGATGATGGAGTTGATCAGGGAGGACATGAGGGCACAGAGAATGGACAGACTGTTTTCCATCTTAGAAAGAATGGTACTGAAATAAGGTGCTATATAAGAAATAATATTAAGTTTTGTTCAGATTGTTTTTTAAGTTTTAAGCTGTTCTAATAAATTTCAATGTGTTTTTGTCACCAATGTATTTTATTTCTATTTACCTAACAATACATCAACTTCATTTAAATTTCTAAACAGTTTATTTTGAAAATTACAAATAGCACTTTAAACGGAATGTGTAAAAAAAGAACATTCAAACAGATCAAGATTACAAGACAAAAGGCATAAAATAAAACTATGTACAAATATTTACAACGGCGACAGCAGGATCAACCTGAGTGACCGGTTCCTGGAAAAACCTCTTCAACAGAACAAAGAGGCAGATGTCTTTCTGAACAGAAGGTCTCTGGCGATGTGGCTAAATCTCTCGCAAGGTCAGAGACTTGGATTGGATGCTGCAACTGAGACCTGCGGTTAGTCTTTCTGGATGGTGAGCGAAGCATCACACAGGTGGTCTGCAGATGTTTGTGATTCCTCTTTCTGCTGTCCACGTCATCATCCATCAAGTTTAAAGGGCTGGCTGGACCACATCACTTAAATGTAATCAGGAATATGTAGAATTAGAAGATGGTGCTCACAAAATATTACAATTAGTTATACACCTCAAACATTAATCACATCTATAATGTTATACTTGGCTGCATACAGTAGTCATGTTCTGGTGGTGTGTATATACATATATATATATATATATATATACATATATATATATATATATATACATATATATATGTATATATATATATATATATATATATATATATATATATATATATATCACTTCAATTCAATTCAAAAATACTTTATTAATCAGTCAGTCAGTCATTTTCTACCGCTTATTCCATAGTGGGTCACGGGGTAGCTGGTGCCTATCTCCAGCAGTCTATGGGTGAGAGGCAGGGTACACCCTGGACAGGTCGCCAGTCCATCGCAGGGCAACACACAAACAACCATGCACACACTCATTCATACACCTAAGGGCAATTTAGAGCTACCAATTAACCTAACAGGCATGTCTTTGGACTGTGGGAGGAAGCCGGAGTACCCGGTGATAACCCACGCATGCACGGGGAGAACATGCAAACTCCATGCAGAAAGACCCCTGGTCGGGAATTGAACCCAGGACCTTCTTGCTGCAAGGCAACAGTGCTACCAACTGCGCCACCGTGCAGCCTACTTTATTAATCCCAAAAGGAAATTAAATGTTGTTGTAGCTCATATTATGAAGGTTTCCTCAAAGAGTCGTTGTAGATGCTGATGGTTGTGGGCAGGAAGGATCTCCTGTAGCGCTCCGTCTTACAGCAGATCTGAAGAAGCCTCTGACTGAAGACTCTCTGTTGTTGTAGGACAGTCTCATGAAGAGGATGCTCAGAGTTCTCCATAATGTTCTTCATTTTATGAAGAATCCGTCTTTCCACAATGATCTCCAGAGGTTCCAGAGGAGTCCCCAGAACAGCCAGCCTTTTTTATCAGCTTGTTGAGCTTTTTTAAGTCCCTGGCTCTGATGCTGCTTCCCCAGCAGATGATGGCAGAAGAGATCACACTCTCCATAACAGACTTATAGAATATATGCAGCATCTTGCTGCAAACACCAAAGGACCTAAGCTTCCTCAAGAAGTACAGTCTGCTCTGTCCCTTCTTGTAGATGGCTTCACAGTTGCATCTCCACTCTAGTCTGTTGTCCAGGTGAACACCGAGGTATTTATACTCCTCCACCACCTCCACTTCTTCTCCCATGATAGAAATAGTGTTTGACTTATTCCTGTTTCTCTTAAAATCTACAATCATCTCCTTTGTTTTAGTTACGTTCAACATGAGATGATTGTTTCCACACCATGCCACAAAGCAGTCCACCACCTTCCTGTACTCAGCTTCTTGTCCATCTCTGATCCACCCCACATCTGCAGAATCTTCCGAGTATTTCTGCAGATGACAGGAGTCTGTCTTGTACTGGAAGTCTGAGGTGTACAGAGTGAAAAGGAATGGTGAGAGCACAGTCCCCTGTGGTGCTCCTGTGCTGCTGACTACCTGGTTAGACTCATAACCCTTCAGTTTCACAAACTGTGGTCTGTTTGTCAGGTAGTCTTTAATCCAGGAGATTGTTGAGGCCTCCACCTGAGTCTTCTGGAGTTTCTGACAAAGCAAATCAGGTTGGATTGTATTAAATGCACTGGAGAAATCAAAGAACATGATCCTCACAGTGCTGCTGGCTTTGTCCAGATGACAGTGGGTTTGTTGAAGCAGGTGTATGATGGCATCTTCAACTCCAACTCCACAGCGATAAGCAAACTGAAGGGGGTCCTGATGGTTTACTGTTTGCTTACTCAGGTGGGCCAACAGGAGTCTCTCTAGGACCTTCATGATGTGAGATGTCAGGACAACAGGTCTATAGTCATTGAGGACTGATGGGTGAGTTTTCTTTGGTACCGGAACAAGACAGGAGGTCTTCCACAACACCAGAACCTTCTTCTGGGCCAGGCTAAGGTTGAAGAGGTGCTGCAGAATCCCACAGAGCTGCTCTGCACAGGCCTTCAGGACTCTAGGGCTGACATGATCTGGACCTGCAGCCTTATTCCTATTCAGTCTCTCCAGTTGTCTCTTCACCTGACTTCTTGAGACACACAGATGGAAGAGGGAAGCAAAGGAAGCATCAACATCTTCTGATATGGTTGATGGCAAACATGTAGAAGGGTCTAGGGCTGAGGTGGAAGATAAAAAATGTGAGGTGTTACTGGACAGCTGTGGGTCCTGTGGGTCAAAGGAGGGTGGGATGTATGTTTGGCTGTGAGCAGGAGAGGAGGATGCTGAGCTTCTTTCTGAACTGAACCTATTGAAGAATATGTTAAGTTCATTGGCTCTGTCCAGACGTCCATTGGTCTGATCATCCTTCTGCTTGAAGCCTGTGATCTTCTTCATCCCTGTCCACACATCTCTGATATTGTTTTGCTGGAGCTTGCTCTCCAGCTTCTTCTTGTACACCTCCTTGCTGTCTCTTATCTTGACTTTAAGTTGCTTCTGTAAACTCCTCAATAATTCTCTGTCTCCCTCTCTGAAGGCTCTTTTTTTCTTGTTAAGCAGGTCCTTCAGGTCACTGGTGATCCAAGGTTTGTTATTGGGGAAGCATCTCACGGTTCTGGTGGGGATGATGTTATCCACACAGAAGTTTATATAGTCGGTTACACACTCAGTCATGGCATTGATGTCCTCTCCATGTGGCTGGCACAGTGCGTCCCAGTCTGTAGCCTCAAAGCAACCTTGCAGAGCTTCTTCAGCTTCCTGTGACATATATATATATATTCCTGTGATATATATATATATATATATATATATATATATATATATATATACACATATACATTTATACACTGCTGAAAAAAAATAAAGGGAACACTTAAACAACACAATATAACTCCAAGTAAATCAAACTTCTGTGAAATCAAACTGTCCACTTAGGAAACAACATTGATTGACAATCATTTTCACTGCTGTTGTACAAATGGAATAGACAACAGGGGGAAATCTTTGGCGATTAGTAAGACACACTCAATAAAGGAGTGGTTCTGCAGGTGGGGACCACAGACCACTTCTCAGTACCTATGCTTTCTGGCTGATGTTTTGGTCACTTGTTGGTGGTGCTTTCACACTCGTGATAGCATGAGACGGACTCTACAACCCACACAAGTGGCTCAAGTAGTGCAGCTCATCCAGGATGGCACATCAATGCGAGCTGTGGCAAGAAGGTTTGCTGTGTCTGTCAGCGTAGTGTCCAGAGCCTGGAGGCGCTACCAGGAGACAGGCCAGTACACCAGGAGACATGGAGGAGGCCGTAGGAGGGCAACAACCCAGCAGCAGGACCGCTACCTCCACCTTTGTGCAAGGAGGAACAGAAGGAGCACTGCCAGACCCCTGCAAAATGACCTCCAGCAGGCCACAAATGTGCACGTGTCTGCACAAACGGTTAGAAACCGACTCCATGAGGATGGTATGAGGGCCCGACGTCCACAAATGGGGGTTGTGTTCACAGCCCAACACCGTGCAGGACGCTTGGCATTTGCCAGAGAACACCAGGATTGGCAAATTCGCCACTGGCGCCCTGTGCTCTTCACAGATGAAAGCAGGTTCACACTGAGCACATGTGACAGACGTGACAGAGTCTGGAGACACCGTGGAGAGGGATCTGCTGCCTGCAACATCCTTCAGCATGACCGGTTTGGCAGTGGGTCAGTAATGGTGTGGGGTGGCATTTCTTTCCGTGTGCTCGCCAGAGGTAGCCTGACTGCCATTAGGTACCAAGATGAGATCCTCAGACCCCTTGTGAGACCATATGCTGGTGCGGTCGGCCCTGGGTTCCTCCTAATGCAGGACAATGCTAGACCTCATGTGGCTGGAGTGTGTCAGCAGTTTCTGCAAGATGAAGACATTGAAGCTATGGACTGGCCCGCCCGTTCCCCAGACCTGAATCCGATTGAGCACATCTGGGACATCATGTCTCGCTTCATCTACAGACTGTCCAGGAGTTGGTGGATGCTTTAGTCCAGTTCTGGGAGGAGATCCCGCAGGAGACCATCCGCCGTCTCATCAGGAGCATGCCCAGGTGTTGTAGGGAGGTCATACAGGCACGTGGAGGCCACACACAATACTGAGCCTCATTTTGACTTGTTTTAAGGACATTACATTAAAGTTGGATCAGCCTGTAGTGTGTTTTTCCATTTTAATTTTGTGTGTGACTCCAAATCCAGGCCTCTATTGGTTAATAAATTGGATTTCCATTGATGATTTTTGTGTGATTTTGTTGTCAGCACATTCAACTTTGTACAGAACGAAGTATTCAATGAGAATATTTCAGTCATTCAGATCTAGGATGTGTTATTTGAGTGTTCCCTTTATTTTTTTGAGCAGTGTATAAATATATACATATATATATATATATATATATATATATATAAAGAGAGAGGAAAATAAGTATTTGAACACCCTGCAACATTGCAAGTTCTCCTACTTGGAAATCATGGAGGGGTCTCAAACTTGGTGGTTCTCACCCCTGAGCTTAATAAACTGGCTCCTTTGTCCCTAAACAATAAAAACAAAACAAACAAAAAAACATCTTGCTTAATATCAGTGTAAAACAAGTCTTTTTATTTTCATTTTACATTTGTCTTAATTTGCAGAACATATTAAAATATTTCTATGCAAATGCCTAAAACAAGCGCTTTCAAACTTTTCACTTCTTTACTGAGATTTGCTTGCATTTGAAAGTGTATTTCTCTTCAACTGTACCTGGAATCACAAATTATAATGCTAGCTGAAGTATAAATATACTTTTAAAAACACATATAGCACATTTCTTCATCAAAAATGAATATTTAAAAGCTTATTTATTCTTAATCACACTCTCCAGCGAAACGGTAAGATTACATAAAATCGTCCATTTATTCAGGTTAACTTTAATATCACCTGCAATGTCAAATCGACTTACATGAATAAATGACACAATACATTAAAATAATACTAACATAAACTGTTAGAAATCACTTGTGTTTAACGTTCACTGTGATGACTGGCAGCAGGAGCTCAGTGCCAATAGTCTGGTCAGATCTCTACCGGGCTAGCTCGCCCCACCGCCGGTAGGACTGGCGAAGCAAACCGGCAGTTACTACGGTTTCCGACGTGTTCGGAGTTTTCCGAACACGTCGGAGCACGTTTGAAATTAAGCAATGTCTTGATAACTCAAGCAGATTTTTCACGTCTACACAGTTATATTCCCGCACTAAAAACATTGTAAAAGTTAATTTGTGTCACCGCCATGGCTGCCCCTGTTTGACCAAATCGCTTCGACCCGCAATGAATCATGGGAAAAGATGGACTGCGAAGGATACTCACAAGTCATCCTTCAAATCGGGCAAAAGAAGGACACATTTGTCGGCAGCATCTGACAGACCTTACGCGCCGCGCTGTGATGTAATCAGCCCACAAGTACGCACTTGGAAGGATCCAGCCCCTGAATTGGGACACACCCTCAGCCTGCACATGGATCCTCCTCCTTCCTGTTTATTGACCAATAGGAGAGGAGCTGGAGAGAAGAAGGCAGCCCTCCTCATTTGCATAATGAAGCAGAAATGCATACGGTAAAGGAAAAAGGGAGACGAGGAAATGTCAAAAGAACAAAGGCATGTGTAAGGAAAAGGAAAAAGAAAACATTTACATTTCTTGATGAAAACGCATGTTTAAAGAAAACAAAAAACAAAACATTTACATTTCTTGATGAAAACGCATGTTTAAGGAAAACAAAAAACAAAACATTTACATTTCTTGATGAAAACGCATGTGTAAGGAAAAGGAAAAACAAAATATATATATTTCTGCTTTTATTTTTAATTTTGTCAGGATCGGTCCTCCATAGCGTTAAGGTATACGATATAATGTCATTTTCTCAACTGGTGTCTAGACCTTTTTGGGTAAACACACATTGCCAGCAGAGGGTAGCATCAACCTTTAAACTCATCTGAACAGAAATTGAAGCATGGGTCATCGTCCTCTGACTCAGACAAACATCCAGTCACATGGACAGGCAGGCTTGATCTTATTCATTCTTCCATGGAAAACATGAAAGGCTGACTGCCTTTATGTAAAAAAACAAACAAAAAACTGTTTCTTTAAACAAACCCACAGGTTTGTTTAAAGAAACTCTCTGAGTAAAAACATTAGACCCAGAAAGGCATCAGCCAGTTCCATGATCACACTCAGCTGTGCGTGAAAACAGTGCCTGCAAAACTGAGTAGCTCTATTCTGAAGCAGTTATATTTTTAACGTATGAATTTATAAAGCAAAAAGTTGCTGACAACTTACGGAAAGTAAGATTATATATTTTCTCCAGCAGTCAATGGGCGTGAGGTGGGGTATAGTCAGGATGTGTAACCAATCCATCACAAGCAATCTTTTCCACCACACACACTCACACCTGAAGACAATATATTAGCCAATCAACCTAAGTAGGGGTGTATCCATATGAAAATTATTAGGCATGATAGCGGTTTAGAAATTCATTCTTGTTATGAGTATTATTGTTGTTTTTATTAAAATAAGCTGAAATATGCAAAAATCGTTGTCCCATGCCCTAAGCCCTTGTTGTTAAAGTTGTCTTGATATGTTTTTTCTCAGTTTTTCAAAAGGAATTGCCCAGGATTCGTTATAGAAACTCTGTAATACTCGTTTTTCACCAGCAGGTGGTGACAAAATTAACATAGACACTATTCAAATTAAGCAAAAAAGGATCCTGAGCATGACTAAGAGAGTACTAGGTTAAAGATTGTCCCAAACTAATTGTAGCTCATGTTTTCTGTGACAAAGTTTACTCTTTTACTCTCAGCCTTAACTTCTTCATCATATATTTGAAGTTTAATGAAAGCAGAGTCAGGACAAAGTGAGACAGATGGGGAAAGAGTGGTTATGTGCATACAGGTCCTTCTCAAAATATTAGCATATTGTGATGAAGTTCATTATTTTCTATAATGTAATGATGAAAATTTAACATTCATATATTTTAGATTCATTGCACACTAACTGACATATTTCAGGTCTTTTATTGTCTTAATACGGATGATTTTGGCATACAGCTCATGAAAACCCACAATTCCTATCTCACAAAATTAGCATATCATTAAAAGGGTCTCTAAACGAGCTATGAACCTAATCATCTGAATCAACGAGTTAACTCTAAACACCTGCAAAAGATTCCTGAGGCCTTTAAAACTCCCAGCCTGGTTCATCACTCAAAACCCCAATCATGGGTAAGACTGGCGACCTGACTGCTGTCCAGAAGGCCACTATTGACACCCTCAAGCAAGAGGGTAAGACACAGAAAGAAATTTCTGAACGAATAGGCTGTTCCCAGAGTGCTGTATCAAGGCACCTCAGTGGGAAGTCTGTGGGAAGGAAAAAGTGTGGCAGAAAACGCTGCACAACGAGAAGAGGTGACCGGACCATGAGGAAGATTGTGGAGAAGGGCCGATTCCAGACCTTGGGGGACCTGCGGAAGCAGTGGACTGAGTCTGGAGTAGAAACATCCAGAGCCACCGTGCACAGGCGTGTGCAGGAAATGGGCTACAGGTGCCGCATTCCCCAGGTCAAGCCACTTTTGAACCAGAAACAGCGGCAGAAGCGCCTGACTTGGGCTACAGAGAGGCAGCACTAGACTGTTGCTCAGTGGTCCAAAGTACTTTTTTCGGATGAAAGCAAATTCTGCATCTCATTCGGAAATCAAGGTGCCAGAGTCTGGAGGAAGACTGGGGAGAAGGAAATGCCAAAATGCCAGAAGTCCAGTGTCAAGTACCCACAGTCAGTGATGGTCTGGAGTGCCGTGTCAGCTGCTGGTGTTGGTCCACTGTGTTTTATCAAGGGCAGGGTCAATGCAGCTAGCTATCAGGAGATTTTGGAGCACTTCATGCTTCCATCTGCTGAAAAGCTTTATGGAGATGAAGATTTCATTTTTCAGCACGACCTGGCACCTGCTCACAGTGCCAAAACCACTGGTAAATGGTTTACTGACCATGGTATCACTGTGCTCAATTGGCCTGCCAACTCTCCTGACCTGAACCCCATAGAGAATCTGTGGGATATTGTGAAGAGAACGTTGAGAGACTCAAGACCCAACACTCTGGATGAGCTAAAGGCCGCTATCGAAGCATCCTGGGCCTCCATAAGACCTCAGCAGTGCCACAGGCTGATTGCCTCCATACCACGCCGCATTGAAGCAGTCATTTCTGCCAAAGGATTCCCGACCAAGTATTGAGTGCATAACTGTACATGATTATTTGAAGGTTGACGTTTTTTGTATTAAAAACACTTTTCTTTTATTGGTCGGATGAAATATGCTAATTTTGTGAGATAGGAATTTTGGGTTTTCATGAGCTGTATGCCACAATCATCCGTATTAAGACAATAAAAGACCTGAAATATTTCAGTTAGTGTGCAATGAATCTAAAATATATGAATGTTAAATTTTCATCATTACATTATGGAAAATAATGAACTTTATCACAATATGCTAATATTTTGAGAAGGACCTGTAGTAGACCTCTATGTCATTCACCATTTTTTTTGTCATTTTCTGGATATCTAGTCCACGCTTATACAGCCTTGGTAGAGTCTATACTTATACAGCGTATGCAGGTTATGCAGAGATTTAAATTCACATCCCCAAATGTTTCCTTTTTAACAAAAACTCTGAAAAAAGAAAAGAAGTTAATCTTTGTCTTCACCAAATATGCAAGTTATGTGGGCAGTGTCTAAGACAGGAGTTAGGTTTGTAAATTAGTTTTCCTACATCATAAACTTACCGTATATACCCTAATTCAACCATGAATAATAAATCAGTCAGTCACATCTTTAACCACATTACATTTAATGACTTCTGTGCTGCCTTATAACTATTTTTAACTACACAAATTTATCTCTAGAGCGCGGTGAGAGATTACCTGTAAGTAAAATTATAAACTGTATAATTATTGCACATACATTATTTTGATACAGCAAATAGAAATTCCAGTAGAATAAACATGGATCCACCACAAGACAGATGTCTGCAATAGATTTTCAGTGTTTGAAACCCTTGCAAGAAGTCCAACACCTTCTGTATATAGAATAAACAAAAATGTGACTGCCTGTAACTGCATGCAAAACATCAGTTATGGTGCATCCAGCTTTAGAACACTTTCCAGTTTTTTACAAAATTAATAAAACTAACACCTGCATAATGTTAAATAATTACTTACTGCAACCCAAACACACATTGCATCCAGTGTTCATACTGTTTTTAGTTGCAGAGAATATGCAAACTGTAGGCTGTTTTAAATAGCTTCAAAATGCTTAATTGAAGTTCACAACAGATCAGGTATTATTACACTTTTTTGTGAATGTTTTAAGAATGATGTGTCTCAGTTCATCTGCTCTGTTGACGATTTTGAGAAAATAGATGCTCGTCAGTCTGCCTCAGATGAAGTCTCTCGTATTGTAATTTTGTTGCTGCAGAATAGCATCGGTTACAACGCTGAGAAGTTTAACAGACAAACCCAGACCATTCAGAAATGTTCATAAATCTGACTAAAGGTTTGCCTCGCATTAGCTGCTAAAACATGGGTCTATGCTAGAGGCAGAAAACAACTCCTGTCATTTTCATGTAGAGAAAAGGTTAGAAAGGTCAAAGTATATCTACATAAAATACAGAATATTGAAATATCCCAGCTTTCTCTGCTGTTTGTGTTTCTTGCAAAGCATCTGATACTTTGCATTTGATGGACAATAGAAAACCCCAGCCTAAGTATGTGTGTGGATAGTTGTCTGTCCCGCATGATGGACTGGTGGTCTGAAAAGGGTGTACCCCACTTCTTGGACTTCAACTGTTAGTCTACCACGTGAGGGTAAAGCAGGTCTAAACAATAAATTGATGGACAATAGATCTCATACTACCTCCTCTTGCTATACAATGTGATCAAACCAGCAAGTAAAACTAACTAAAAATAACTTCATGATGATTGAAGCATGTAAGAGAAATGTAAACATTATTACATTTTTTCTTTCATTTATTCATCTTCTATGCCGCTTATCATATAGTGGGTCACTGGGGAGCTGGTGCCTATCTCCAGCTGTCTACAGGTGAGAGGCAGGGTACATCCCGGACAGGTTGCCAATCCATCGCAGGGCAACACAGACACACAGGACAAACAACCATGCACACCTAAGGGCAATTTAAAGAGACCAATTAACCTAACAGTCATGTTTTTGGACTGTGGGAGGAAGCTGGAGTACCCGGTGAGAACCCATGCATGCATGGGGAGAACATGCAAACTCCATGCAGAAAGCCGGAAGTCAAACCCAGGACCTTCTTGCTGCAAGGCAACAGTGCCACCAACTGAGCCACCGTGCAGCCCCTACAATTTTCCTTTAACTCTTCAAAATATCCCTACCCGCACACCGGCTGTTTCTCAAAGAGCTTAGAAATGACAGATGACACATTAGAAAAAAATACAAGAACAGGTCAGGGGAGACAAAATGATTTCAGACATAAAATAAGCATCAAAAGGTATAAAACCAGTAAAACAATTTTTCAGAAAGAACACAGTGATACCAGAAAAAGCGTTTTACGTTACATCTCTAATGAAACCATAAACTCCGAGCAGATGTTATGGGCAGTGTCATATTGAGAGGCAGTGAATGCAGACCATACAGGAGACAACCAGAGACCAATTAAACCTTCATATAAGTCAAAGAATGATACAGCTGAGACAAACTAGGTCAGACCAGCAGGAGGTAGTTAACAGGAGGTAGTTGACATAACACTTATAAACTATGTTAACCTATATTAAGGTGGATAACATGACTCTCGTGATCTATATCATATATCTGTCTGACGGATGAATCCTTTCACTTCCCACTGAATTCCTTGTTTGTATGTACGAACTTGGCAATAATGCTGATTCTGATTCTGAATGATCTTCATCACTAAGTAAAGAAGCAAGTATACTTCTTAGATTAAGATTTACTTACCATCAATTGAAAATAATGACTCTACCCCGGAGGATTAAAAGAAAGGCCGTAAGAAGCTAATAATTAATGTAACGAAGAACCTTTTTTATTTGAATCACACTCAGGTATATTTTCTTATTATTTATTTGGGTAAAAACCAGTGCATAGACAAGCTCATAAAGAAATGGAGAGGATTTGGAAAGAAAACTGATCATTCAGAATCTAGCCAGGATCTAGCCAGGATCTACCAAGAGTGCAAAGCAGGAACGAGCCCAGGAGTCCTTCACTCGAAGGAGGTCTTTGTAATGGACCAAGAAAAATAATGATTTAAACTGAGAATGGGCTGAAGTTTTAAGAGCTAGCAATCAGCCCAGTTACTTTGTCTTCATTGGCTGTTACCAATTCTTCACCTGCTCATTGTGCTCAGCATGGGAGTGGGCACAATGAGCAGCAGAATAATTAGCACTGACCTCAAATGCATGAAAAATGGCCTTTGAATAAATGGTGATGAGGTTGATTGTAAGCTAGCTTTTGGCAGTGAGATCCATAGAAGCGGTTGCTAGTATCAACAAATGGAAGAATTGAGTGAGAAAAGTTTTTCAGCTCTGGGCTTTAAGAAGAACCTTAAAAAGACACAATAACTGCTTGAAATGTTTTGCCATGGTTTGTGCATTTTAATTAAAGTGGGGTCCCTGAGTAACAGTACTGCTTTGTTTTATTATTATGTCGGTTGATAAAGGTCTAACTAAAGAAATGGGCTGTTATAGCCTACAATTCTGGGTTCTAATACCTAAAATATGGGGGAAGTGGAAGTGGGAGAGGAATAAATAGAGGGGGACTATCTCCTGCCTGGTGCTGCTTTCACATTTAAGGTTTCAAACATGTTATTTGATTGAACTAAGGGCCCGATTTACAATTTAGAGTTTAATACTTTAACCTATGTCTAATCATAGGATACATGCAAGCTTATAATATTTCTAAATTAGAAAACAATAAATGAATGAATTTGATATTTATTTATTCACAATTTAATTTACTTAACACTTCAAGGTCATAAATACATTGATATTTTGTAAAGTCCCTGACACTATCGCTGTTTTTGATGTGACTATGGAGGAAAGCAGTTCTTCATTGTGAAAGGTCAGATTTGAGTGTTTGTGTTCATTACAGTAGCAACAAAACCTGCACAGGATGGATAAAAAAAAGAAATACAAATGGAGAACTTCACAGATACAGAAGCAAAAACCAAAACAACATTCACCACAATGCAAAAGAAAAGATAAACACTTATAACATTAATATTCATAACTTATCTGTTAAACAGAAACATAGAAAAGTCAGCTGCTGATGTTTTGAATAAGTTTAAAAGGGCATTTATTTATTCCACCAATAGATGAAAAATACAATTAATGAAAATTTAATTGTGTTTTTATATTCTTAACATCCATCTTAAAAACAGAGATTGAGTTGGATTGATCCTTTGTTATCAGAATAAGGCTTTCACATACTTCATTTTAACATTGCTGGAGTATCTATTTAAAAGTTACCCATGTAAATACAGTGAGTGAGTCCTTCTGCTGGCACACATCTGGGTCCAAAGTAAAGGAACAGAAGCAGATTGATTTAATTATGTTAAATTAGATAAAATGCATACAAAGCTGGAGTGAATAGAATGATGACGTACGAAACAAGTAAAAACGTGAAACTTACATCCTCCACTAAATCCCATGGAGAAATCATTAAATAAACAGAAAACATCTGGTTCTTGTTTGAAAATCACAGCAACTGCCACCGTTTCTGGTTTGCTGCAACACAGCACAGCGTATGTGTTAAGATAAATATTTGATTAGAGCAGAGAAAGACTAACACAAAGGTGAACGTGTTGATCGCCTCACCTTCATGAAGCAGCTCAGTTCATAATTTGGTTTATTCATGTCGATGGTTTCATTTTATAGCTAGATTTACTGTGTCCTAATTAAACACACAGGGAAATATGAGTAATTATACTGAGCACAAAGCATTACAAATAAAGTTTAGCAATGATTAACATGTGTCTATTCTGGACACGAATGAAGCATGTGTGTATGATTGACTTTGTAGTTCTTTTCTCAGCATTAAAGATAAAGATGCCAACTATAGTCCGCTGATATAAAAGGACACCCAGCTGTGGTGGCAGTAAAGCTAAAGCAATTCAATAGATGACAGAGTAAAGCTTTGCAAAGCTTTGTGAAGCTGATTTTTCTGCACTTCAAAGTCTACTGTCAAAAACAACACTATCCAGACTGCTGACTGTCAGATCATGCAACACATAGAGAAAGATCCAGCAAGCTGAACATTATGTAGAGCAAGCAGCAAAATGCCAGGAGCATTTTTAGCATCATTGCTAAACTTACAGGTTAGTTTAAATTCCTTATGAAGCGGCTACATATAGTATTGAGAGTTATATACACTTGATTAACTTCATTTGGTCAGTTTCTATTGTCATTAGGATTTAAAAGGAGCAAATCTTGAATTCTGCAAGAGTGTGTAAATTAATGAACATAACTATATGTGTAATGAAGTAAACCAAGTGCTAAACGTGCTTACTGAAATATATAAAATATTTTGTAGAAAAGTATTTTTTAGCAATGTCAACTTGAAGATGCATTGCTCAAGTGTGATTTTGACTCATTGATCCATTGTTCTCTTTTATGCTGGACTCATGCTGGGGAATGGAGTGGGCCATTTTAGCAGGGTTTCTTTCTCTGAAACCAGAAAGGGTTTTCCATGGCTGTACAGGTCCTTCTCAAAAAATTAGCATATTGTGATAAAGTTCATTATTTTCTATAATGTCATGATGAAAATTTAACATTCATATATTTTAGATTCATTGCACACTAACTGAAATATTTCAGGTCTTTTATTGTCTTAATACGGATGATTTTGGCATACAGCTCATGAAAACCCAAAATTCCAATCTCACAAAATTAGCATATCATTAAAAGGGTCTCTAAACGAGCTATGAACCTAATCATCTGAATCAACGAGTTAACTCTAAACACCTGCAAAAGATTCCTGAGGCCTTTAAAACTCCCAGCCTGGTTCATCACTCAAAACCCCAATCATGGGTAAGACTGCCGACCTGACTGCTGTCCAGAAGGCCACTATTGACACCCTCAAGCAAGAGGGTAAGACACAGAAAGAAATTTCTGAACGAATAGGCTGTTCCCAGAGTGCTGTATCAAGGCACCTCAGTGGGAAGTCTGTGGGAAGGAAAAGGTGTGGCAGAAAACGCTGCACAACGAGAAGAGGTGACCGGACCCTGAGGAAGATTGTGGAGAAGGGCCGATTCCAGACCTGGGGGACCTGCGGAAGCAGTGGACTGAGTCTGGAGTAGAAACATCCAGAGCCAACGTGCACAGGTGTGTGCAGGAAATGGGCTACAGGTGCCGCATTCCCCAGACCTGGGCTACAGAGAGGCAGCACTGGACTGTTGCTCAGTGGTCCAAAGTACTTTTTTCGGATGAAAGCAAATTCTGCATGTCATTCAGAAATCAATGTGCCAGAGTCTGGAGGAAGACTGGGGAGAAGGAAATGCCAAATGTCAGAAGTCCAGTGTCAAGTACCCACAGTCAGTGATGGTCTGGGGTGCCGTGTCAGCTGCTGGTGTTGGTCCACTGTGTTTTATCAAGGGCAGGGTCAATGCAGCTAGCTATCAGGAGATTTTGGAGCACTTCATGCTTCCATCTGCTGAAAAGCTTTATGGAGATGAAGATTTTGTTTTTCAGCACGACCTGGTACCTGCTCACAGTGCCAAAACCACTGGTAAATGGTTTACTGACCATGGTATCACTGTGCTCAATTGGCCTGCCAACTCTCCTGACCTGAACCCCATAGAGAATCTGTGGGATATTGTGAAGAGAACGTTGAGAGACTCAAGACCCAACACTCTGGATGAGCTAAAGGCCGCTATCGAAGCATCCTGGGCCTCCATAAGACCTCAGCAGTGCCACAGGCTGATTGCCTCCATGCCACGCCGCATTGAAGCAGTCATTTCTGCAAAAGGATTCCCGACCAAGTATTGAGTGCATAACTGTACATGATTATTTGAAGGTTGACGCTTTTTGTATTAAAAACACTTTTCTTTTATTGGTCAGATGAAATATGCTAATTTTGTGAGATAGGAATTTTGGGTTTTCATGAGCTGTATGCCAAAATCATCCGTATTAAGACAATAAAAGACCTGAAATATTTCAGTTAGTGTGCAATGAATCTAAAATATATGAATGTTAAATTTTCATCATGACATTATGGAAAATAATGAACTTTATCACAATATGCTAATTTTTTGAGAAGGACCTGTATGTTTGGGATAATTGTCTTGCTGAAACGTCTACCCTTTCATTGACTAGTCTGGCAACAAACGTTTAACTGGGATACGACATGATTTTCTTTAGCAGTAGAATTTTGTGCAGTGAGCAATGAGGGCAGCCATGCATTCATTGCCTGTTGTTTTCCAGAGGTGGGAAATAACAAAGTCCAAATACTATAAATGGTAAATGGACTGAACTTATATAGCACTTTTCCAGTCATACAGACCACTCAAAGCGCTTTACACTAGAGCCACATTCACCCAATTGCACTCACATTCATACAACGATACACAGATCAGTAGGCAACTTGAGGTTAAGTGCCTTGCCCAGGGGCACATTGACATATGGCAGGAGGAAGCTGGAATTGAACCCACAACCTTCTGATTGCAAGACAACTACTCTTCCTACTGAGCCACAGTCGCCTCACAATCGCCTATGCAATACATGACTGTACTTCAGATATCTGTACACTCAGCTTAACGTGTTTCTGGACTGTGGGAGGAAACTGGAGTACTTGGGCAGAACTCACACATGCATGGAAAGATCCCAAGCTGGAATTTTAACCCAAGACCCTCTGCCCGGATTAGCAGGCAACTGCTCCACCTTGAAGTCCCATTCCTGTTTATGACATACAGTATGACTTAATTTTTATGTCTATCCAGCCATTGGAAAGATATTTACTGAGAAAAACAAACACTTATTTAAAATGTGTTTTCCCTGTTGTATCTTGTAATAGATTTTAGTTTAATTCATTACTGTTTAAGTAGTTACTGTAAAACAAGTTGTGTTTATACAGAATAAAAAACATGATTAGGCACTGATAATATAGAATTATTAATTAAGAAATGTTACCCCCCCCCAAAAAAAAAGCAAAATAATTGACAACATTTTGATAACCATCATTCAGGGAACGTCTATACACTATGAAAGGTTGCAATGGCAATCAGGAAGGGAGGCAATGCAATGGGTACTTTGTGTACACATTCAATCAGTCATTTTGAAAACATTTACACAGCTCAGATAAATCACTGAATCTCTTCAATATATTTTAACTTGTTGCTCATGCTTGTATATTTTGTTTTTGAAAAACATACTTTTATACAAGCTTCTTTCTTCACATTTATTCTAAAATGCACAATTTCTATATAAATGAGTGTAAATTCTGAATTGTTACCCTTACTCTTTATTTAGGCACGTTAATAGTGAGACTTGTTTGCAAACACTTATATAACACATATTAAGGCCATAACATGTCCTTGCTCTAATTCTTGAGTGGTCTGCTTTGAAAAACAGAGTGAAAGCAAACAAGGCACAAAGCTTTAAAAAACCTGGTGGAATACAATAAATAGGAGTAGATCTCTTGAAAATGACGCTGATGCCGTGACCATGTGAAATTTTGGTGATTCAGTGCGGAGGATATCCTCATTAAAAACAGCAAAGACACCACCTAATTGCCTGGCTTTGTGATTTCCTGGACTTCAAGCATCCACATCCTTTAAACCCACCAAACATCCTGTGTTTTTTGTTCACAGTAACAAACTGACAAAATCTCCAAGACTCAGAAAATCAACTAAATCTCACTAAAAACTGTACTTTGTTTTCATTTCTCTTTGATAATGGTTCTCGTTTGTTTCCCAGAGTGTCCTGCATGTTTCACTGCTGCTGTGGTCCATGGCAAGTTTTAATGAGGATTATATGGCTTTCTGTCCAGGGCAGCACACCAGAGGGACAACATCCATCCATCCATCTATCAATCCCTCCATCCGTCCATCCGTCCACCCTTCCATTGACCAAACCCGCTTATCCTTACAGGGTCACAGGGGGGCTGATATCTATCACCAGCAGAGGCAGGGTACACCCTGGACAGTTTGCAAGTCCATCACAGGGGACATAGAGACACACAGGACTAACAACCACAGACACATACCTAAGGACAATTTAGAGAGACTAATTAACCGGTCATGCTTTTAGACTGTAGAAGGAAGCTGGAGCAGGAAAAACACCAGAGGAAAAAAAAAAGGTTATCTGTCTGTTGTGCAACCAATGCCTTTCCTAATGTTAATTTGTATAACCAGTCAATGGGATTGGGTTCCCGATGTAGTGTAAGATAACATTGGCATACAGCACTACTTGGTAACTGTTTTGTAGCTAAATTAAAAGGCTTTTTCAGTGTTTTTTTTAAGAGATCTAGACTACCATCTGTAATTTAAAAACTTACATATTTAGACTGGTGAGACCTCAATTGGATTATTATAAAAAGGATTTTGATTACTTTTTTGGTATTAGGACCACATGAGATTCAGACAAGTTTGAAAGCAACAATTAATAAGGCTGGTCAAAACTGGAATACATTTTTCTGCAGGGATTATCTATCTGGATGCATACCTAGATCAATAAATATCAGATCAATATGTTTTAGTTCTTAATGTGCCTCACGACAAAAACATGTATTTATTATTTGCAGAAAGGGCTTGGTCTAGAGAGTGGGATTGTTCATGGTCCCGTGTAGGGTGGCAAAAGGAGTAGCATGCTCAGTGTCCCATTCACGCAAGAATTAGTTAATTAGTTGTGGTAGTCATTATTTACCAAAAACTGAAGCTGCTGTTAGAATAAAATGAATAGTAATCTCTGTAAAGTGACAATAATTTCATGCTGGCTTTATTATAAAGTCGCGGCATGTGATGCATACTTGGATGTATTGCTTGATGGCACTATGTAGGTTAGCTTAATAAATGAGCAAAACATCTCTTTAATTACTTTATTAAAATAATAAATGATCGAAAACCAATAAATAATATTTCATGTTAAAATTAAAAATATTTATTGTGCTACATAAGCAAAATGGGCTCACCAATAAAAACTTCAAACATGGAGAAATAGGCCACTGAATGTGTAAAAAAATGCATCTTATTTTATTCCTATAAATATTTTGTAAATATAATTTTCTTCACATAGGGCAGAAAATAATTAACTAGGGAGTTTGTTAATGTGATATTTTTGTCTAATAATTGGGCAAAGGAATTTGAAGTGAAACTGAGTTTTTTTCTCCACTTCAGTTGCAACTTTTGCACAGTAAGTCAGAAATGAGAAAAAAGATTAATGTGTTGTTGCATTATAATTTTCTAAAACTAATACAATGAGTCATTGTATTTAGAAGAGTTCTCCTCTTTGCTGTCACTACATTCTTGCTCAGAATGAGGAATTGCTCCAAAGTTAAAGACTCATTGCAATAGACTGTCCACTGTCGCTACATGCTCATCCAGGAGGAAGGATTGGCTGGGTTTCCTTAAAAAAAACTAAACTTTTTTTTTCACCAATTTGAATAATACACTGAAAATGAATCCATTGTTTCATAACTAGGGTCAAATTAGAATGTATGTATTTGACTTTAAAATTGTCTGCTTGATTGGACTGAATTAAATATTTATGTGTACCAATTAGATTTTATTTTATTTTTTTTGGTAATGAGCTTTGAGACGGCATTTGTTGTGAATTGGCAATAGATAAATAGACTGGAAAGAAATTAACTGAATTGGATTGTAAATTCTATTAAAAATAAAATTTTTGTGAAGAAACTCAAGCTAACACTCTCCTGAATACATATTGCACATTTTCTCTTCTATTTTTCAGACTATTGACAAAACAGGCCCACTTCTGCTGAAACATTCTCTGTGCTTGAATAATTCAATATTGCTCACTGTCTGCTCCTGTTGTGTGCTGCATGGTTAAGAACCAGTGAAGGGGAAGGCTCAATGCATGGGGACAGGGCTTGTTTTCTATGCCCGCAGTCAAGCGTGCATCTCTTATGTAAGGGTGGGGGTTGGACGGCAAGAACACATCATCCACTGCAAATTAACTCATGTTGCCTCATCATCACGGCTCTCACTTATCCTCACTTACTGTCTAGATAGTTCACAAGCTTCATTATCGGTTCATATTATACCACAAACAAGTCAGATTTTTTGGGTGTATAAATGTTAAAGATTTACCTTTCTCCATACTTCCCATACATACCACTTGCTTTTTTTTTACTGTATAATAGCAATTCTGATGACTTTGTGTCTCTATTATGTAGGTCTATTAAGTGTTAAGACTATAAATGTATACATTTTACAAACAAAATTATGTGAGACTTTACTGTTACAGTAAAGTCTCATGTTCACGAGTGAGGGAAGAATGGAGCAGGTGATTGACAGATGGATCGGTGCAGCTGCCGCAGTAATGGGGACATTGTTCCAGTCCGTTGTGGTGAAGAGAGAGCTGAGCCGAAAAGCGAAGCTCTCGATTTACCGGTCGGTCTACGTTCCTACCCTCACCTATGACCATGAACTTTGGGTCATGACCGAAAGAACGAGATCCCGGATACAAGCGGCTGAAATGAGCTTCCTCCGTAGGGTGGCCGGGCACTCCCTTAGAGATAGGGTGAGGAGCTCGGCCATCCGGGAGGGGCTCGGAGTAGAGCCGCTGCTGCTCCACATCAAGAGGACCCAGTTGAGGTGGCTCGGGCATCTATACCGGATGTCTCCTGGACGCCTTCCTCGGGAGGTGTTCCAGGCACGTCCCACCGGGAGGAGGCCCAGGTGATGGCCCAGGACACGCTGGAGGGACTATGTCTCTCGGCTGGCCTGGGAACGCCTTGGGCTCAACCTGGAGGAGCTGGATGAGGTGTCTGGGGAGAGGGACGTCTGGGCATCTCTGCTGAGCCTGCTGAGCCTGCTGCCCCTGCGACCCGGTCCCGGATAAGCGGAAGACGACAAGTACGACAAGTACAAGTACGAGTACTTTACTGTTACAGTGAAAATTGTGCTTATTAAAAAGCAAGGTCGTGGTTTTTATTTTATTTTATTTCATTCATTGATTTATTAAAAGCATCCAAATAAGGAGACCAAAGTACATAACTATAGAATCATAGAAACACTCTGTAAAAACAATTATTCAGTTAAGAAAAGGTGCTAAGGAACATTAAAAACCTTTCTGAACAAATACATCTTCGACTTGCTTTTAAAATGGCCTGATTCAGTGATTGCACAAGGATCGAAAAGGAAGCTGGCCTCAGAGAGCAGGTACCACCACTGAAAATGCCCAGTCACCCCAGCATTTAAGCTTCGTCCTTGGAACATCTAATAAAAGCTGACTGGATGACCTTAAGGACCTGCCACACACACAAACACTGAAAAGCTCAAATAAATAGGGAGAGGCAGTTAAGAGGTTTAAAAACAAAGTTTAAAATCAATTATAAACCTAACAGGAAGCCACTGTAAAGAATGCTAAATGGGTAATGCACACACATCCAGAGGCGTTAAAAGATGAAGGCGAGCATAGTCAAGTCTGGAGTTAATAAAAACATGAATGGCCTTCTTATGGTCAAGATGATTAATAAAAGGCTCTGGGCAAAAGACGCAGCAGAAAAAGCTTGTCCTGTCCACAGAGTCAATTTGATTTTTAAATGTACAATTCTTACCAAATATTATCCCTACATTTTTAACACTGTTCTCTAAATTAAAATTTAACGCACTGACGTCTATGGTGCCGTTGTCACCAAATAAAACACATTCAGTCTTTTTTTTGTAAAAACAAAAGATTCTGGCCAAACCATGGTTTGGCAGCATTAATGTAATGCAGTAGATAACAGAGAGAAACACTGCAACCTGGCTTCAGAGGCCAGTAGATCTGTAGATCATCTCCATAACAGTGGAACGATAACTGTTGCTGAGGTAGAATTGCTCCAAGTCACAGCATATACAGTGAAAATAGAAGAGTGCCAAGAATGGAGCCTTGTGGGACCCCACATGAAAGAGGAACACTAAAAGAAATTAAAATTATTCATCACGACAGAGAAAGTTCTGTCAGATAAGAGGTGAACCACTTCAGGGCTGTGCCACATAGTGCATAGTGCTTCAATTAGGACAAAATAACAGAATGATCGACTGTGGTAAAGGCTGCTGTAAGGGCCAACAAAACCAGAACCACAGAGTACTTTTGAATGGCAGACATAGCTACATTAAAATGTACTTTTATTGAAACGGCTTCTGTACTATGGCCTAATCTAAAGCCAGACTAAACTTTTTCAAAGATGCCATTGCTCTTTGAACAAGGTTGAAGTTGAATAAAATTATTTTTTTCTAAAACCTTGAAAAGAAAAGCAGTTGTTCAAATGAACTGAACTAATCTCCATCACATGTATAAGCAGGCATCAGGCAGCTGATTTCTCACAATGGTAGGCAGACACAGAAAAACCTTGAGGGACAAGTTAGAACCCAAACACTTCCCAGAGTAGCCAAAATGAAAGGAACATTAAATTTATCAATTTTTACCAGATCTAGATCTTATCTTTTATTGTTATGGACTCTGAAGGGCATATGGGATTATCCCTTAAAGGTGTTGGTGGGGTCCTTGTCTCTTTTCTCTACTTCAGTTGCTGTTATTTCAGTTCATTCTTGTTTATTAGATTCACCAAGTCAAGTCAAGTTTATTTATATAGCGCTTTTCAGCAAACAGGCACTCAAAGCGCTGTACACGAGGACAAACATTACAGAAAATCAAACACAAAACCCTTGGGGGTTTACTGGTAAGAGCTGGTTCTAATCCAATATTTCTAATAGAGGTAATTAGCACATTAAGTCCTCTGTGCTAGAAGAAAAATGATAATATTAATCGTTTGGTCCCATTATTCAAATAGTAACAGTCATGGGCACTCACTGAAGTCTAAGTAGAGAAGTTGGGTCACTGGTAGGTCCAAACTTTTTAAATACTAATAATGTTTGGCTTTCACTGGTATGAAATTGTTGTAATACAATCCTTCTAAGAAATCAAAAAATTTATGAATTCTTCTAAGAAATCAAAAAATCTCTGGTCATTGGTGTAAAAACAGCTGTAGTAGTAGTTGGCTTTTGCTGGTAATCCTTCTGAGAAATCTGAAAATCTATGAAAAGTTATGAAATCACACATTTAGAAAAAGTAAGATAGGAGGAAAAAAATCATATTTCAGACTCTATTCTTAGCAGAATAAGTCTGAGTGTGTTTGCAAGAATTAGACTGTCAACACTGATAGAAGCGCCATTGTCCTTGGGAAGAGAGGTGGAAGTTTTATCAATCGGCCACATAGTCCTATCAGCACACAGCTAGTAGGGGGGTGCTGGGGAAGAGCGTCTTGTTTATATAACATCCAGGAGATATTTTGTCGATAGCCAGTTAGCAGAAGTTCCCAAGGCCACGTTGGGGCACCAGATTTAGAAAAACAATAAATGTTGTGGTTCAGGCAGTTGTGAATTTCCAACCACCTTAAGGGTTTTACTGGTATGTCTCAATTGCGAATCCAAATAGCCAAATTTCTGGTATTTTCCACAGATCTGGAGCGTACAACTTCGCCAAGATTTTATCCTTTAACCTCTGAGTCCAACCGCTGCCAGGCTGCGATTCAGTTCAAGAATCGTGTCCAGCTTGCAATTCTGCTCTCTTAGTGTTGATCGCTCTACAGACTCCATCTAACATCGCAGGAAGCTTTGGAATGCTTTGAACAGCCGCCCACGTTTTGCAAATCACTCGATAAGCCAGGTAACAACCAACTCCAAAAAGCAGAAATCCTGTTATCAAAAGTCCAAATACAGTACCTTGCGAAAGTACTCGGCCCCCTTGAACTGGTCAACCTCTTGCCACATTTCAGGCTTCAAACATAAAGATATAAAATTCAAATTTTTTGTGAAGAATCAACAACAAGTGGGACACAATCATGAAGTGGAATGAAATTTATTGGATGTGTCAAACGTTTTTAACAAATAAAAAACTGAAAAGTGGGGCGTTCAATATTATTTGGCCCTTTTACTTTCAGTGCAACAAACTTACTCCAGAAGTTCATTGAGGATCTCTGAATGATCCAATGTTGTCCCAAATGACTGATGATGATAAATAGAATCCACCTGTATGTAATCAAGTCTCCGTATAAATGCACCTGCTCTGTGATAGTTTCAGGGTTCTGTTCAAAGCGCAGAGAGCATCATGAAGACCAAGGAACACACCAGGCAGGTCCGAGATACTGTTGTGGAAAAGTTTAAAGCCGGATTTGGATACAAAAATATTTCCCAAGCTTTAAACATCCCAAGGAGCACTTTGCAAGCACTCATATTGAAATGGAAGGAGTATCAAACCATTGCAAATCTAACAGGACCCGGCCGTCCCTTTCATCTCGAACAAGGAGAAGACTGATAAGAGATGCAGCCAAGAGGCCCATGATCACTCTGGATGAACTGCAGAGATCTACAGCCGAGGTGGGAGAGTCTGTCCATAGGACAACTTTCAGTCGTACACTGCACACATCTGGCCTTTATGGAAGAGTGGCAAGAAGAAAGCCATTTCTCAAAAATATCCATAAAAAGTCTCGTCTAAAGTTTGGCACAAGCCACCTGGGAGACACACCAAACATGTGGAAGAAGGTGCTCTGGTCAGATGAAACCAAAATAGAACTGTTTTGCCACAATGCAAAACGATATGTTTGGCGTAAAACCAACACAGCTCATCACCCTGAACACACCATCCCCACTGTCAAACATGATGGTGGCAGCATCATGGTTTGGGCCTGCTTTTCGTCAGCAGGGACAGGGATGGTGGTCAAAATTGATGGGAAGATGGATGGGGCCAAATACAGGACCATTCTGGAAGAAAACCTGTTGGAGTCTGCAAGAGACCTGAGACTGGGATGGAGATTTATCTTCCAACGAGACAATGATCCAAAACATAAAGCCAAATCTACAATGGAATGGTTCACAAGTAAACGTATCCAGGTGTTGGAATGGCCAAGTCAAAGTCCAGACCTGAATCCAATCGAGAATCTGTGGAAAGAGCTGAAGACTGCTGTTCGTGAACGCTTTCCATCCAACCTCACTGAGCTTGAACTGTTTTGCAAGGATGAATGGGCAAGCGTTTCAGTCTCTCGATGTGCAAAACTGATAGAGACATACCCCAAGCGACTTGCAGCTGTAATTGCAGCAAAGGGTGGCGCTACAAAGTATTAACGCAAGGGGGCCGAATAATATTGCACGCCCCACTTTTCAGTTTTTTATTTGTTAAAAAAGTTTGATACATCCAATAAATTTCATTCCACTTCATGATTGTGTCCCACTTGTTGTTGATTCTTCACAAAACATTAGAATTTCATATCTTTATGTTTGAAGCCTGAAATGTGGCAAGAGGTTGACCAGTTCAAGGGGGCAGAATACTTTCACAAGGCACTGTATGTACACATTTTCTATGTCCTCGACCGACAACGTAGTCAGACACACAATCTTCCACTGCTGCCAAGAATCCATTGTGTATGCAGTGAAGAACGTCCTGTCTGGACAAGAGGGTCTCCTTTACCCTGTCTTCCCGTCGAAAAAAATATTTGATCAATTACGTTGAGAGTCCAGCTGACCAAATCCATAATTTACAAGTTTGGAGGATATGCAAAGCGAGGCTCTGAGAAAAATACAGACAAAAAGCAGAAGCAGGGATCAGCAGGGAGGGAGAGAAAACGCGTGTCTTCCATCGAGAGCAAGAGAAAAGAGCTCGTCATTCATTTTTGTGTTTCTATTACTTTCTTGGGTTCCTGTGTTAGATTGTATTTCCTTGTAGACCTGGTTCTTCCCTGTTTATGTTCTTTAGTTAGTTTCATTGTTGGTTATTTCTGTTCCCTTAAATGTATTGTTTTTCCCCGGGATCCCTTGCTCACCTATGTTATTTAGTCTCGATCCTGCAGTTGTCGTACGCTCTCTCATCAGCTATTCCTGATTCCCTTAGCTCCTGGTATTTATTGGTCCATTCTCCACCCTACCTCAGTATTTATACTCTCCAGTTTCAGTGTTTTCCACCGGTTCCTGCTGTTACTATCTATTCCTGCCTGAATTCCTGCCTGTGTTTTCATGTCTGAATTTGTATATAAGTCACTAGTTTAATTATTGTTAAAAACTTTTCTACTCACCCTGTGGCTCCCATACTCTTGCCTGCACACTGGTCCAGTAAACATCCAGCGTCACATGACATTATTTTGTTTTTCATCTGTTGCCTCTGTTTACTGGTGAATACTTTTCAATATTCACAAAAAGCAAACAAATGCGACTCAATGCACTGAGACTCTGTGTCTTCAATGCACCCATCCAGGCATTAATTATCTGTTTAGAATAATTGCTGTATGCCTTCCAATACTCTCTGCCCTGTTAACCTGTTCTCTACTCTGAAAACTCGCATCGGGATTCTTGCTGGTCCATACTAGTGTGTTCCTTGCTGGTGAGATTAATTTTTGACACTGAGCAAGCAGACTGTTGATGAAGCCTTCCAATGAATTTCTCTGTGGTGTTTTGCTGTTTCTATTCAAGCATTAAGAACATGATAAAATGATGAAACATGATGTTTGCATTCAAACCTCAAACACACACAGCTAAAGAGTGAGGAGTAGAACAAGCTTTGCTCAGACCTACAGGGGTTGGACAATGAAACTGAAACACCTGTAATTTTAGTGTGGGAGGTTTCATGGCTAAATTGGACCAGCCTGGTAGCCAGTCTTCATTGATTGCACATTGCACCAGTAAGAGCAGAGTGTGAAGGTTCAATTAGCAGGGTAAGAGCACAGTTGTGCTCAAAATATTGAAATGCACACAACATTATGGGTGACATACCAGAGTTCAAAAGAGGACAAATTGTTGGTGCACGTCTTGCTGGCGCATCTGTGACCAAGACAGCAAGTCTTTGTGATGTATCAAGAGCCACGGTATCCAGGGTAATGTCAGCATACCACCAAGAAGGATGAACCACATCCAACAGGATTAACTGTGGACGCAAGAGGAAGCTGTCTGAAAGGGATGTTCGGGTGCTAACCCGGATTGTATCCAAAAAACATAAAACCACGGCTGCCCAAATCACGGCAGAATTAAATGTGCACCTCAACTCTCCTGTTTCCACCAAAACTGTCCTTCGGGAGCTCCACAGGGTCAATGTACACGGCCGGGCTGCTATAGCCAAACCTTTGGTCACTCATGCCAATGCCAAATGTCGGTTTCAATGGTGCAAGGAGCGCAAATCTTGGGCTGTGGACAATGTGAAACATGTATTGTTCTCTGATGAGTCCACCTTTACTGTTTTCCCCACATCCCGGAGAGTTACGGTGTGGAGAAGCCCCAAAGAAGCGTACCACCCAGACTGTTGCATGCCCAGAGTGAAGCATGGGGGTGGATCAGTGATGGTTTGGGCTGCCATATCATGCCATTCCCTTGGCCCAATACTTGTGCTAGATGGGCACTGCCAAGAACCATTCTTGAGGACCATGTGCATCCAATGGTTCAAACATTGTATCCTGAAGGCGGTGCCATGTATCAGGATGACAATGCACCAATACACACAGCAAGACTGGTGAAAGATTGGTTTGATGAACATGAAAGTGAAGTTGAACATCTCCCATGGCCTGCACAGTCACCGGATCTAAATATTATTGAGCCAATTTGGGGTGTTTTGGAGGAGCGAGTCAGGAAACGTTTTCCTCCACCAGTATCACGTAGTGACCTGGCCACTATCCTGCAAGAAGAATGGCTTAAAATCCCTCTGACCACTGTGCAGGACTTGTATATGTCATTCCCGAGATGAATTGACGCTGTATTGGCCGCAAAAGGAGGCCCTACACCATACTAATAAATTATTGTGGTCAAAAACTGTTATGATTCCGGCCCGTCTGCCTGCTCTGTCTTTATGTAATCGGCTAATCTGCTTCACCTGTCTGCTGCTGCACTGGAGTGCAATCAATCATGCCATGCACCTGTTTTTCTGCAGTTATATTCAGCCCTCAGACAGGTAGACAGTGCCAGATTTTCGAAAACCTACCAGTTAGTAGATGTCCAGCATTCCTTCCTGCCTGACCACGTTTTTGACCACTTTTTGCATCTTGGATTTCCCTGCCTTGCCTGACCCTCATTGGATGTCTCTTGCCTCTGGATTACGACCTTGTTTCTGCCTCTCGACCAAAGCCTCCTGCCTCACCCCTGGATTTGTCTGCCTGAGTCTGCCTCCCTGGTTTCACCCAGTTACTGCCCCCCTTGACTACCGAGCCTTGGATCTTTCCCCCTGTCGGCAATCCGACTTCTGGCTGCGGCGTTTTCTGCACCGATCCTCCCGGTCTGGAGACTGCCAGGACCACACCCCAAAGGAGCCTATTCTGATTCCTCCGTCCTACACGGACTCTGTTAAGTGATCCCGGGTACCCGGCTGGTGGAGTCCTGAGTATTTGTGCGCTGCTCCTGAATAAATCGTTTAACTTTTATTCTGTTTCTGGCTGAAATTCTGGGTCCTCCGTCCTGAACGTCACAAAAACCACGTGTTTCAGTTTCATTGTCCAACCCCTGTATATCAGCTCATGCTTCAAGAAGCAACTCACTGAAAATATTTCAGCTAAAGGATATAACAACACTTGTTAGAGTTAAGGGTGTCCTAACTTTTTTCTCAGTTAGGATACACATTATTGTTTACATCTTTTGTTTAATGAATAAAACAATGTTAGTTTTTTGTGTTAACTGTAATGTAAACTTTCTTTAAATAAAAAAAAAGATTACACATCATTTATTAAATATAGAACATTTCCTTTAAAAGAACTGAATATTTAATTTGGCGTGCTTATTTTTTTATTGGACTTTTTTATTGGACTTATTGGACTTTCACCGCGCTTAATTTTACTGAAAGAGATGCTAAAAACCTCACAGACACTTGTGGGAATTTCACGATGATATAACAATAGGAAAAGTGAGGAAAATGCATGTTTTCCCAAAATCGAGCATCGGTGGTTTTAACGGTTTAAAACTAAGCACATGAGTTGCTTCTCATGTGTAATGCTAATTTGTTATTGTATTTCTCCCACTTCTCTGCCTTCTCTGCCTATCACCTGATAAGCCCTTAAAGTCTTTGAGTCAGTCTGGACACATGAGTGCTCCAGGTAAAGATGCATTTGTCACATCACTGGGTGAAAGCCATTTACTTTGAATGGACAAATATTTCTTTGCACTTAGCTGCTTTCCATGTCTTTTGTCTGTTTGTTTCCTGACTCTTCTAAGTGCATTTAAGTAATGAAAATTATTTATAATGAGTTTGGAAATGCTTCCCTGATAAGAGTACTTATAAAATGAAGTCACTGTTTTAACTTAAACAAAGCTTGTGAGACATTTAAAAATCTAGGCAACAACGTTTTATGACAAATAGCTGTTATAATAAGAGTTTTATTTAAAATTTGTTATTACAACTTAGCAACTTGTCATATCAATCTACTGACGAGTACAAAATTAGTCATTTTGTTTGTTACTGGGGGTATGTGTTTTCAACATACAGTAAAATCTTCTCTCAGTGCTTCCAGCCACATTCCTTACAAGATCTGATTAAATTTCAATCTGTGTCCCCTTCAAAAACGCAGCTCACAGCTCTGCTGGCATTTACCTCATGGACTAAAATAAAGTCAGAAAATGAGCAGCAAGCCAGATTTTTATGTTAGAATGTGTCTCCTTATATCTGTCGTTGAATAGCTGATGTTATTGCAAAGCATTAATGTGTCATGTTAGGGGGGAGGTTGTTTATGTGAAACAAACAGAAACACACTGAGCCTTAAATTTAAGAAACGTTTTGTTATTAGATTTAAATAACAGTATTATGTCCTTGTTTAACAGTTGATTTGTGCAGGGTGCAAGTAAGAAGCCTTGAGGAAAAGGTGAATAAAGTTAAAGAGGTTCAGATGGGGTACTGTAGGTGAGTTATAGTTTGGTATTTTGAATAAACTTTACTTGTAACAGTGAGGTTATAGACGCTGTGGAAATACCGAGGGTCCTGATGTGGTTAATGTGGTCCTGGATGGAGGACAGGTAAGTATCGGTGGGTATTGTTCCTTGGAAAAGAATGACAGTTTCCTAATGCTGAAAGGTTTTCAAAACTCTTTACAAATGTAATCTGAAAAGCATGCCATGCATTTGAATTCATGACTGAGACATCTGTGACACAATATGATAGCATTTAGGATTTTACATGAACATCCTCCACAATTTAGAAGTACACCAGATTAACAAAGAGAATAATGAGGATCAGTGAAACCTCTTTGGTTGTGTAAGTGTTCTGCTTCTCTGGAATACCTGAAATCTGTATGCATGATAAAAATCAATAAAGTGTTTGACTTGCTGGTTAATATTAACCTCTTGTTTTTCTACTGTTGACTGATGGCATTCCTGAGATCTAGCTGCTCAATAACTGCAGCTCATAAGAACAAAACAGCCCTAGTCATACAATACTCAATGTTTTATTTTAGTTGATCCATGAATCATCTCTTCAGAGAGGCCTTTAAGTACCACTCAGTGGAGTGTTACTTATAGCAAAGAGGTTCAGTAACTGCATTCCTCTCTTAAATTAAATCTGTAATGGATGACAGGAAAACGTATATGCCTTAAAAGGTAGATGAATTTATTGAATTATCTGCCACATTACATTCTTGTTTTTTTCTTGTCGCAGAGAAGGTGGAGAAGATTAAAATAATCAAAAATAATCCGTTTTTTTTCTAATATGTTCATTTTATGATGGCAAATTTTGACAGTTTCTTATTTTCATTATAGTCAGGACAGATTAAAATTTATTGTTGACTGATAATTAATTATCAGCTGTTTTCTGGCAATTTTGAATAAGAATCTGATAAATAAAAAGACATCCTGTGTGCATGTGCAGAGAGCTTTGATGTTTTAAATTGTATCATTTTAAAAACAAACGTTTGATTAGAATAACATTTTCTTCTGAATGTAAAACATTTTTGTGTTGTAAGTCCCAAACTGGAATTTGGGTTGTTTTACATTTTCCTTTTATGTTTTTCTTTCTTTAAACTTGTTCCAACATCAGTGTTACAGATATCCTGTGTGGGTCAAGTTAATATGAAGAAATAAAGGCCCAAGCTGCAATAATCAGGCGTTCAAATAGTCACATTTGATCAATGAACCACAGATCTCTATATAATATTTAACTTTTATAGATAAAGCCAATTTTTAGGTAATTGTTTGCAGGCTTCTGTCTTGGATACAGAGTACATCATTGTCCTACATTAGTGTGACGTTTACCACCCTGCAGCCATTGCTTTTGCCCAGCGAAAATGTCATGTAACGAGTCAGGCAACAAAGCCCACTTTGCAGCACAGAACAAATAAGAAAGTGCCGTGCTTTTTGAAATAAGTCCAAAAATAGATACAGAGACAAAATTAACCTAATAAATAGCTGACTTTAAAAAAAATAAGATTAAACTTAGTCACTTTGAGAGAAATTGTTTCTGTATGAGAAGCAGGAGGTGTGAAAGGAGTGGAATTACACTGAAAGTTCTCTGTTTTAAACACTGAAGTGAAATGGGATGGAAAGGTTTATTTCATGTGCTGTTATCCAGGTCACTGCTCTCACAGTGGTAGAGTGCCAGTTACTGTACTTTATCTGAACTGGCAGGAAACGCACACAGATCCTGTTTTCCTTTGCAGTGGCATGTGTTTCTCACCTGATCCCTCCTGGCTCTGTCCAGACAACACAGATCCGTTAGTTGCACTGCTCTGGATAATTCAATTGTATATATTACTTGCCAAAGGGAAGAGATTTTTTTGTCCACAATTAAATTGGACTGGTCAGAAAAACACATCTAATTGACCTTTAAATGTGAACTTCAATTCAAGGCTGTATGCCTTCAGGGAAAAATGCTTATAAATTATACTCATAACATAAGATTGTTAAAACTCATATAAATGTATGTATCTAAAACCAAAACATTAAGTGTAATTTTTAACTAACAACTAAAATATGAAATTGACTTGTTCAGTATAGCTATTTTCAAAGGAACTTTTGCAAAAGGCACCCCTTGCATCTTATCAGCTGTTAAAACCAATTACTCATACTTTAATTTCACTACCCTAAACTGCTTTAACTCTCTTTATTCCTGATTAAGCCGTAACTCAATTTCCTGCTTACAGGTGGTCCAAAATCCTGCTGCAAGGCTGTTCATCAGGGATCGGCTCTTATGCATCTTCTGCTTCCATTTAAATTTATAAGACAATATTATGGTGAAGTTCAGACATGTCAGCTGCAAAATGGTCCAGCTAAATTAATCATAGTAGTCCTTAAATATGTGAATGTTAATCAGTGAATAGCAAACTTTTTTATTTGTTTGATTAAAAAAAGGGTTTAGATTAAATGGACAGTACAGAGCAAATGAGCAAAAGAGCAAAAAATGATTGTCTTGACAGATGCACAGTATTTTGATGATTTGAAATGATTTGAGTGAAAAAAAGTTTTTACATAAGTCATATAAACATGTAAATGAAGCAATCACAATTTACAATTTGCACACAATTTGGATAGAATTATTATGTTCATTAAAAGGTCCTTATTTATAAGTGGGATTATAGATTTGTACACATTAACGTTAACTAAAATTATTGTCTTTAAGGATAATTTATGTAGTTTAAAACAAATGAGTCATATATATGCTTCTTTATTCCAGTAATTGTCTTTTTATATTTCTATTTGAGTTATTTTTTAGGAATCTTGAATACAGTTGATCATAACAAGTTTAAAATATAACACCTTGACTACTAGGAACAGAACAGAACTATTCTGCATTGTATTTCTTAAAGCCAAAATGTTTATGAGGCACAAAAGGAGGGGCTTGATCAGGGCACTGTTTATGCAAGTACTACCGCTGTCTGTCATTTAGAAATTGGAAAGTTGAAATCTTATAACTGTAGATAAGAAAGCCTTAGTACTAAGCCCCATGTAAAATAATATACTATATTCTCAAACGTATTGAGTCCCACCACCAAATCAAGGAATTCCTGTGTTACAATCACTTCAGTGGCTGCAGCTGTATAAAGTTTAGTGTGGAGAACAGTGACTGGCCTGCTCATTGTGCTGTCCTCTACCTTCTTGAACACCTTTGGGATGAATTAGAATGGAGGCTGCAATTCTGGTTTTCTCATCTAACTATGAATACACTTCTAAACCTTGTGGAAGATGTTTACTGAATAGTTAACGTTGTTATTAGTAGTAATATGTCTAGGTGCATTCTGATGAGAACTAAAACTAAAACAGCAATTCAAAATATGAACCTACAGTACTTTTTAATTCCAAATGTATTAAATGTTTAATGTTGAAGATCTGCACTTTCACACTTCCCAGTAGGTCTTTGTCAACAGCTAAATCTGTGAGCAGGCTTACTGTATCCAGTTCAGGTTATAATGTCTAAAATAAAAGTATTTTTCAGAATTTTAAAAACCCAAACATTTATCAGCTAGAATTCCAACTTTTGTGTGACAGCCCTCTGAATCTAATCTTTCCCGGATGAAAAGTAATTATTGTTTATGACCCACTTTATGTCAGTGGTAGACTAAATGGGCGGGTTTGGAGTTTGCACCTTTAACAACCTCCATAAAGCAGCAGCACTGCGCGCACAGAAAGAGACTCACCGTGTGCGCGTTTTCATGTTTTCCGGGTAAGGACAAAAGGCTGTCAGGGGTCCCTGAGGATTAGACGCACGGATCGCAGTAATCCGCCTTGAAACGAGAGCTGGCCAGCGGGCGGGGAGGAGCTCCGGCGACCGGCAGGTTTGGGGTTGGCTTGGGCTTTTCCTCGTGGAGAGCGTGACGCATGCGCCTAAATCCTCTGTTTCTCCATCCCAGTGGCACAGAAGGAACGTGAAGCGTTACCTGCTTAAAGGCGCCGCTGGCTCACAGTTTGGAGATAACCTAGTGCTTTTCCTTTTTTCCCATATAAAAAAAGTTTATAAAGGATATTAAACATTGTCTTGTTAAAGGAAAGAGGCGGAACTGGGATATTAATCTTCGGGGAGGGATTAGATCCAATTACGAGGAATAAGACCGTGTGCTGCTCTTAAAGATGCGGAAACACCAGCTGTCGAAGTCTCGGTTTTGATCCATACAGGATGTGTGCGTGAACGAGAAGCAGCATGCCAAGGCTCTAAAGTAAACATGTTCCAAATTGGAATTAAACGACATGAAGTTTTTTTGCGTGAGATAAACTCAGTGCTATGAATCGACCCATTCTTTCTCAATTTCTCGGAATTTACGGGTTTTCTTTGGAGATTAACCACCATGTCAAAAGTCATTCAGAAGAAGAACCACTGGATCACAAAAGTGAACGAGTGCGCGGTCATCAGGGACGCGAGTGGAGAGCTGAACGTGGAGCTGCACGGTGGAGCGGAGAATGGAGAGTTTGCATATATCGGCCAGATTAGACAGGATGCTGTAGTTTATCAGGACGGGAAACTGTCAGAGGGAGAACTGCTGCTAGAAGTTGAGGCGCTGTCAGTGTCTGGATTACCCCTTTATGACATTTACACTGTGATCAACTGCTGCAAAGGACCTGTCAGGCTAAAAACTGTTCGTCAAGGTAAGTCCTGACGTAAAATCACCTACATGTGTCCAGGGGCGCCTCCTGAAAGTTTTAAAGGGGAGACCACCAATAATAGTGGCACACTAAAACCAAACGCCAAATAGAAAAGTTTTATTTTAGGTCTGTTGCTTGAAAAGAAAAGAAAAAATAAGTCTTTACATCAGTCTTTTTAAGAACTTATATTATACATTTTTACAACTTTTCTTTTTTGGTGATGTTCTACGGTTTTCATGACCATAATTGAGAAACATATGATAAAAAAAACCAAACACAAAATTGTGCCAGGAATAATGCTTTAGGTTTATGATGACATTATGTGTGGAACGCTGATCTTTGGCATCATTGCATAACACAATGCCCACTAAAGATGACAGTAATAAAAGTCTGCAACTCTTAAAGTTTTTGAGGAGAAGATTTTAAAGGTGATTTATCTAGTGAGTTGGAAAAAAATGTGAAGAAATGTAGCTTGGAGACCTAATAAACCAGCACCATATGGAGGAATTTAAAAGCGCTCTGTGGTGAGCCTGGCATACCTATAAATCATCAAGGAGCAAGTGACCGCTTGTGAGGAAAACTATAATTTGGGGCACTACAATTCTGGGAGCATTTTGACATTTTTAGGCCTTGTTTACACAACAGTGATCCTTAAAAATTAGATTTTTTTCCTGTTTCTGTTAAAGCATCTACACAATAATGTTTTAATTGCAATCTCTGTTCACATGCAACAGTAGGGATGTGAAAATGGTGTATATCCCCTGCTATACCACTTTGTTTTAAAACTCAACATGCACAGACACTTCCTGCTCACTTTTTTCTGCAAAACCAGTGCTTGCTAATCAGTCCGGGTTTGACTGTACTACAATAATGTTGCTGTCAAAACGTTTTTCAGAGGACATTGTCTGACATGTCACTAAAACTCTATCAGTCCTAATACAGTTAGTTTAAATTGACAGTCACTTGAAGCTAATGCTACAGACATAGTAGATGGAAGGGAAGGTAAATGCTGATATACAATCGGATTGCAGCTGCAGCCAAACACTGACCTGTTTTAGTTGCTTTTAGTTTATTTACTAATTTACTTGTAAATAATCATTCTCTTGCTTCTGTGCAATTTATAGTCAGTCAGTCAGTCAGTCAGTCAGTCATTTTCTGTACCGCTTCTTCCAGAGTGGGTCGTGGAGAAGCTGGTCCTATCTCCAGCAGTCTATGGGCGGGAGGTGGGGTACACCCTGGACAGGTCGCCAGTCCATCACAGGGCAATGTATAGTTTTATGTCTAATTGAATTGCACCTCATACAGTTATTGGCCTGCCTGGCCTCCTTGATGATAGAACTGCGTGCCTCTTTTGCAAATCTTAGGCTCTCACACATTATAGCTCAGAAATTCACAGGGAAGGTATTTTGGTTGTATTGTAAGCATATAGCACTGCATTATAATTTACAAATTGTTTATAATGTGAGTGAAGCAGAGGAGTGCTACTGCTGCAGCTGATCCCTCCACATCAGCCTGGAGTGAATAAGCTTTGACATGAAGCTGCTCTGACAGTCATCCTGCCATCATTTCCTAAACATTGCTAAAGCCACAGTGGGTCAGACTTAAAGGGTTACACATTAGACCACTTACTGCATTATTAAAAGCAATGATTGTGTCCAAACAATTTACTGCGGTGATTTGTGATTTAAGCCAGACCCTGGGTTTCATGAAACTTTCTCTGCCTTAGTGGCTGACAACACATTACAGCCCTTGTTTTCAAACAGTTTGTGTCGTTTGGAAAAAATCTAACTTTCTGATGTTGCATGCAATTTGAAATATTAGTTTTAGAGACATCTTCAAATATAGCTTTTGTTTGATGACCTGTTCAGAGCTTGTTTTATGTTAACTGTGAGAGTCAGCAGCCCTTCTTCCAACTCACGTGGGCTACATAATGTGAGGGTATACTGTTGCCCATTGCAGCAAGGCACAGCTGACTGGGAGTAGTAGTTATTGTGCAGTTCCTGCCAGTGTATTGAGGTAGCTTGACCCATTGCTTACAGCCTGATGCATGTGCATCTGGCTGTTAGACGCTCGGGGAGAAAAACAAAGCCTATCTAGTGGTTCATGTGTTTCTTTCACTAGCAAAAAGTGCACTTTTAGTAAAACACAGATGGGTAAGGAACTGTGGGTTTCCATTGCATGATTTTACAAAACATTTTACAGTTGTTAAAAAGCACTCTGAAGAAAACGACCACTAAATTTGCTTTGTGTTTCTGGGTTAATTAGATCACAAAAGGGACAACGATTAGGCTGATCATTTGTTGTTAGCAAACATGAGATTTTTGAAAGATGTCGACAGATTCTGAAGCATTTGAGTTGCATTTCAGTTGCAAGGGCTTCAGCGTGTTTGAACCGGAGTCTGACTCCAGTGACACTCAAGCCAGAATGAATTCCCTCTGGATGTTAATGTCATGACCTGTCACACTGTTTTGTGTTATTTTGTTAGTTCTGTATGCTAAGTGGATTCCTGTGTATTGTTATGATTTAGTTATTTTGATCTATTGTTGCTCCACTTTTTCTCTGTTCCCTTGCTTCCATTCTCTGCTCATTCTGCATCCATTTGGCCAAATTTCCCTCAGCTCCTCTATTTGTTTCCCACACATAGCTGTAGCACACACCTTTTCCTTGTCTGAGTGGAGCTGAACAATTTTAGAAAAATATGACATTGCAATATTATTGTTGAATAGTGTGATATAAATTTAGATTGTTTAATACTTCCCCACCACTCTTCTTGGATGTTATGATTTTACCTATATCAGGTGTGGGCATAAAGGGTGGAGGAAGTCCATCCGATTGGGCAAATATATTATTTGCAAGCAGTTTTATTGCATAGCACCTGAAATATACACTGTCTGGCCAAAACAAAGTCGCCACCAAAAAAAAAAAAAAGAGTCTGACCGCTACGCAAAGCCTTCTCCAGCACATCCTAAAGATTCTCAATGCACTCTGTGGTGGCCAATCCATGTGTGAGAATGATGTCTTATGCTCCCTGAACCACTCTTTCACAATTCGAGCCCAATGAATCCTGGCATTGTCATCTTGGAATATGCCCGTGCCATCAAGGAAGAAAAAAATCTATTGATGGAATAACCTGGTCATTCAGTATATTCAGGTGATCAGCTGACCTTATTCTTTGAACACATACTGTTGTTGAACACAGACTTGACCAACTGCAGCAACCCCAGATCATAGCACTGTCCCCACAGGTTTGTACAGTAGGCACTAGGCATGATGGGTGCATCACTTCACCTGCCTCTCTTCTTACCCTGATGCGCCCATCACTCTGGAACAGAGTAAATCTGGACTCATCAGACCATATGACCTTCTTCCATTGCTCCAGAGTCCAATCTTTATGCTCCCTAGCAAATTGAAGCCTTTTTTTCCGGTTAGCCTCACTGATTAGTCGTTTTCTTAAGGCTACACAGCTGTTCAATCGCAGTACCATGAGTTCCCTTCGCATTGTGCGTGTGGAAATGCTCTTACTTACACTATTAAACATAACCCAGAGTTCTACTGTTGTTTTTCTTCGATTCGATTTCACCAAACGATTAAGTGTTTGCTGATCATGATCATTCAGGATTTTTCAGGATTTCTTCCTCGAAGACGATGGGTCCCCACTATCCTTCCAGTTTTTAATAATGCGTTGGACAGTTCTTAACCCAGTTTTGGAAGTTTCTGCAATCTCCTTAGATGTTTTCTCTTCTATATGCTTGGCAGTGATTTGACCCTTCTGAAATGGACTGACATCTTTTCCACGACGTTGATGTGACTTTTGACATGGTTGTTTAAGAAATGAGAAGCAACTCATTGCATCATTTGGTGTTAAATAACTTGTTGCCAGCTGAAACCTAACCGTCCATGCAGTAATTATCCAATGGGAGGCTCGTACCTATTTGCTTAGTTAAATCCAGGTGGCGACTTTTTTTTTGGCCAGGCAGTGTATGTTAGCCTACCAAAACATTAATTTGCAACAGTGATATTGCAGACCTGGATATTGCGATTAGGACTGCGTTTTGATATATTGTGCAGCTCCACGTTTCAGCAATCACTCCTCCTCAGTATTCAGCCTCTGTTCACTCCACTTGTTACTTGTCCTCTCAGTTCTGTAAGTTTGTCTTTCTTTGGTTAATTCATTAAAATCTGTCTGTCAACCAAACAATCATGACAGTTAAAGCAAAAACGTTTAGTGACACTTTAAACTTTAACTGTTTATATCCCCGATTTGAACATTTCCTTCTCATTCAGTTCTGTCTGTCCAGCAGTTATTTTCATAATGTTTTGCGGGAAAAGATGCTGCAATTCTGCAGAAATCTTTGTGGCTTAAAAACGTCTTAATGAAGGACATTAACCTTTTCATACGTTTTTATTCAAGTTTGGTCAAAAGGATTTTGACAAATCTGTGATCATGATTAATAACAGTCCAACTTTTTTAATGTAGAATACAAATAAACATAATTTGAAAGAATTGGAATTTGATTGAAACGTGCAAGTTAATGGGAACAAATTAAGAAAAACACAAATGGATATACTAAAAATTACTCTGATTAATTACCTTATGCATCATATGCCTGGGAGTGGAAATTTATTTTTCAGAGCGCAGATTTTATCTTGACTAAATCGAAAGTTCACAACAAGGTAGCAAAAGAAATAGAAAACCAACAAAGGCTTTATGTTTTATCGATGATGAACTTTATTTATAGGGTGTTTGATTAATTATTTGCTAAAAGGTCTGTCTAACAGCTTTGAATGTAAGCTTAAGGTTACTTTTTCTCTTTACCAATATTGTATTTCTGGTGCTGGTTTCGGTGGACATTCCAATTGAGTTTCTCACTGGTGCCTTTGTTATATTTGATAAGGCAAGCAGTGCCTCCTGTTTATAGGAAATCATTAACCATGTTGTATAACTGTTGTTTATAGTCAGTGCAGCATCTTTGCCTTTGTACGTCAGTGTCCACAGAGAATAATTGACCTCTAGAACTGAAGTTTCACCACCTGGTTTCAAAGCTTAGAACTAACACTTTTACATGTTTGCATAAATTGGGTTTTGGTTGTCATTTAACCAAGCTAGCAGCATACGTTTATTTTTGTATCCACTTACAGTTATCTAAATATTCTTTCTTTCTATTGAAAAGTTTACCAAGAAAGCAGCAACGCTCTGAGCAGTTACATAAAGGATATCCTTGTCCATCTGTCATTAGTTTCTTGCATGAGTCAGCAGATTCCCCTTCTCTAATTAAAAAATTAAAGGGGGTTATACTTTGACTATCTGAGCGGCTCACAAGACCTCCTTTGTGCTTGGCAATTTGTGAGGCTCCCATGCACAACTAGGAAGGGTTTAGCTGTCCCAGACCAGATGACAGGTTGGTGAGACTGATGTGATCGCTATCTGTTCCAATTCCAAACAGCTGTGGATCATGTTACATGGGGCTGCACCACCTGACTGCTGTAGGTGAAAATGGTATGAATGTGTGCAAGTAGGCCGCTTGGTGTTATGGTGCCCCACAGGTGTGTTCCTCTCATTGATCAATGCAGACTAGATAGAATAGTGCAGACTTGTAGTCTTGACTTTAAGGTTTTACATTGTGTTATGTATTTGTCGTTTGACCATGTGTTCAGATTGGTTGGATATTTGAGACTTTTTAGAATACACATAGAAAAAACAAATCTGTATAATGTTGACTCTAGCCATTTAAAGACTGTTGTAGCCACCTCAGTGTTACTCTGGTTTGTGATTTCATCTTGAAGCATTCTGTTCAGGACTCCTTACCTTTTTTATTCTCAAACTAAATGCTTTGAATATGGGATATGTCTTATTAAGAAAAATAAATCACTAAATTACTCTTATTGCTCACTTCAAAGATTTCATGATGCACAAGTAGTTTCTGATGTTTGATATATGAATTTGTGAATTATCTGTTTTCTTTTCTGTCATTAGGACTCTTGGTTGTAAGAACGGGCCGCTATGAGATTCTCGTTGTACTCGTACTCGTCATACTCGTCGTCTTCCGCTTATCAGGCCTTACCAGGGAGGCTGAGGAGTGTGATCCCCCTGTAGTCGGAACACACCCTCCGGTCACCCTTCTTTTGAAGGGGGACCACCACCCCAGTCTGCCAGTCCAGAGGCACTGTCCCTGACCGCCACGCAATGTTGAAGAGGCGTGTCAACCATGACAGCCCCACAACATCATCAACATCAACAAAAAATATATATTAGAAAAACAGCTAAATTTAGTAGCATTTTTCTAATGTTTGTAATGCAAATTACCTTACTATTTAAGATTAACACAAGTATATCAAGCTGATCTTAGCTGGTGATTATGCTGTGGGACTGTTTGGAATACTGGTCGACTTCAATGTTTTAAAGTGCCAACTAATGAGGCAATGGACCGTTTAATCTTGGACATCATGTTATTGTCTCAGCCAGAACACCGATGCCCTGTTGACTGAATCAGATAATCATCCCACTTTATGTATGTTTCCAGAGAGCTCAAATTGTGTATCATTAATTTGTGTCCTACATTTCCCTTATGATGACCCTAAGAACTTGACATTGAATGCACACTGTAGCGCTCAGCTGTGACAGCACAGAGTGGTTAAATAACTGCCTTTATGAAAGCTACTACTGTTTCAGTAGCTCACCCATTAACAAAATGACTAAATTAGTGTCCAAATTACAATACCCCACTTGCCTTATGGTGTGAACCATACCATGCACTTGCCACTCTGCTCTCAATATTTTTGCTTCATGTCATTCCTTTATTTCTTAAAAACATCAAAATAAAAAAATATGTATTTCAATAGTGAACTTTGAATACAGGACATATTTTCCTTTCTTTCTTGTTGTCAATAGACTGCTGTCCTATTGAATCAAATATTTTCATTGTACTGACACAAGCCAAATGCATGTGAGGATTATTATGAGGTGCAATTGTCAGGTTAAAGTCCGAAGAGGGAGTATTATGAAACATGTTGACTCTCTTCTTTGTAAAGGCCATTAAATCAGTTTAATTCGAAACGTTTGTCTCAGTGGATTTTATCGAGGTATAAAGGTTGTGCGGCAGGTAGCCTTCCCTGGTTTATACCTATGTAGCTAAACACTGCATTCTTTTGATTCTGAGTTGTGTCTGTTTCTTTTTCTCCCAGATGCCATAATTTTCTTCGTCTCATCATCTTGCTTACTCCTTGGAGAGTGGTTTGTGAAGTGATTCTGAGCAGTAAAGTTTAATAATTCAAGATTTCAAGTGTGTAAGCATTTATCCTGCTTAGGGTAACACAAAGTGCACACCTACCTTGGGGTCGCTAATAGCTGACCCTACACTTCATCCTTAGTGTAAGCAGCAGTATTATGCAGTTTGGGTCTTTATTCACTCTGGCACTTCACATAGTTTTTTCAAAATCTTAACATGTCGGCACATTTAAAACACACTAACATGGGTTTAAATGTGAAAAAAACTGCTTTGCATTTTGTGAAACATCTAGCCCTTTGATGTGTATAAAATCTGTCTGTTTTTACTTCTTTTTACAGAGATGGCGACTAAAATTTCAGACTTGGACTCAATTTGCACTTTAGCCGCAAAAACCAAGAATTAGGACATGAATTATCATCGAGCTCTAAAGCCTCTAGACTTGATTTAGACTCACTGTTTCGGACTTGAGTCTCATTAACAATCTTTATTTCATAGATTCAGGAGTGAAAGCAAGTTGTATGTGTTGTGCAACAAAAGGGTTGGATTGGCCATGAATAACTATTAAGCACCAAAGGCATTTATTAACAGTTTGTAATTTTGATCAAAGTCAGATAGCGAAACAACTTTAGACTTCAGACTGTCAGATATTGTTTTATAAATACCTGCCTCATGAGGTGCAGTATTATAGAACAAAAGATGGAGGGACGTGAAGTGGGACGTGGAATGTCACCTCGCTTGGGGGAAAGGAGCCTGAGCTTGTGCGGGAGGTCGAGAGATATCAACTAGAAATAGTTGGGCTCGCCTCCACGCATAGCGTGGGCTCTTTAACCCATCTCTTCTACTCGGGGCCCACGGGGAGAGGTGGCAGACTGGGGTGGGTTTGCTTGTTGCCCCCCAGCTCAACCGTCTCGTGTTGGGGTTTACTCCAGTGGATGAGAGGGTCGCATCCCTGCGCCTTCGGGTTGGGGACAGGCTTCTGACTGTCGTTTCGGCCTATGGGCCGAGCGCTAGTGCAGAGTACCCGGCCTTCTTGGCGTCCCTGTCGGGAGTGCTGGATAGTCCCCCTCCCGGGGACTCCATTATTCTGCTGGGGGACTTCAACGCCCACATGGGAAACGACAGTGACACCTGGAGAGGCATGATCAGGAGGAATGGCCTCCCCGATCTGAATCTGAGTGGTGTTTTGTTATTGGACTTCTGTGCTAGTCACGGATTGTCCATAATGAACACCATGTTCAAACATAAGGGTGTCCATCAGTGCACTTGGCACCAGGACACCCTAGGCAGGAGGTCAATGATCGACTTTGTTGTCGTATCATCAGACCTTCGGCCGCATGTTTTGGACATTCGGGAGTAGAGAGGGGCTGAGCTGTCCACTGATCACCACTTGGTGGTGAGTTGGATCCGCTGAAGGAGGAAAAGCCGCACAGACTTGGCAGGCCCGAGCGCATAGTGAGGGTCTGCTGGGAACGTCTGGTGGAACCCTCGGCCAGGGATGTATTCAACTCCCACCTCCGGGAGAGCTTTGACCAGATTCCGGGGGATGTTGGAGACATAGAGTCCGAGTGGACCATGTTCTCCGCATCTATTGTCAATGCTGCTGCCCGTAGCTGCGGCCATAAGGTCTGCGGTGCCTGTCGTGGCAGCTATCCCCGAACCCGGTGGTGGACACCGACAGTAAGGAATGCTGTCAAGCTGAAGAAGGAGTCCTATTGGCTGTGGCTGGTGGACTCCTGAGGTGGCTGACGGGTACCGTGAGGCCAAGCGTGCCACGGCCCGGGCTGTGGCATAGGCAAAAACTCGGGCCTGGAAGTTTGGTGAGACTATGGAGAAGGACTACCAGTTGGCCTCGAAGCGATTCTGGCAAACAGTCCAGCGGCTCAGGAGGGGGAAGCAGTGCTTCGCCAACACTGTTTACAGTGGGGGTGGGAGGCTGCTGACCTTGACTGGGGACATTATCGGGCGGTGGAAGGAGTATTTCGAGAATCTCCTCAATCCTGCCATCACGCATTCCCTGGTGGAAACAGAGGCTGGGGACTCTGGGTTAGACTCTTTCATCACCCAGGCAAGTCACCGAGGTGGTTAAAAAGCTCCGCGGAGGCAGGGCTTTGGGGGTGGATGAGATCCGCCCTGAGTACCTCAAGTCTCTGGATGTTGTGGGGCTGTTATGGTTGACACGCCTCTTCAACATTGTGTGGCGGTCGGGGGCCGTGCCTCTGAACTGGCAGCCTGGGGTGGTGGTCCCCCTTCATAAGAAGGGTGACCGGAGGGTGTGTTCCAACTACAGGGGGATCACACTTTTCACCCTCCCCGGTAAGGCCTACGCCAGGGTATTGGAGAGGAGAGTCCGGCCGATAGTCGAACCTTGGCTTCAGGAGGAGCAGTGTGGATTTAGTCCCGGCCGTGGAACACTGGACCAGCTCTATTCTCTCTACAGGGTACTCAAGGGTTCATGGGAGTTTGCCCAATTGGTCCACATGTGTTTTGTGGACCTGGAGAAAGCATTTGACTGTGTCCCTCATGCCCTGTGGGGGGTGCTCCAGGAGTATGGAATTGGGGGCCCTTTATTAGGGGCCATCCGGTCTCTGTGCAAGTGGAGCAGGAGTTTGGTCCGCATTGCCGGCACCAAGTCGGACCTGTTCCCCGTGCATGTTGGACTCCGGCAGGGCTGCCCTTTGTCACCGGTCCTTTGCATAACTTTTATGGACAGGATTTCTAGGCGTAGCCAACGGCCAGAGGGGGTCTGGTTTGGGGACCAGAGGATTTTGTCACTTCTTTTTGCAGATGACGTGGTTCTGCTGGCTCCCTCTAGTCAAGACCTACAGCATGCGCTGGGGCGGTTCGCAGCCGAGTGTGAAGCGGCTGGGATGAAGATCAGCTCCTCCAAGTCCGAGGCCATGATTCTCGACCGGAAATAGGTGGCTTGTCTTTTTCAGGTTGCAGGGGAGTTCCTGCCTCAAGTGGAGGAGTTTAAGTATCTCGGGGTCTTGTTTACGAGTGAGGGGAGAATGGAGCGGGAGATCAGCAGACGGATCGGTGCGGCTGCCGCAGTAATGGGGGCACTGTGCTCGTCCGTTGTGGTGAAGAGAGAGCTGAGCTGAAAAGCAAAGCTCTCGATTTACCAGTTGGTCTACGTTCCTACTCTCACCTATGGCTATGAACTTTGGGTCATGACCGAAAGAACGAGATATCGCATACAAGCAGCTGAAATGAGCTTCCTCCGTAGGGTGGCTGGGCACTCCCTTAGAGATAGGGTGAGGAGCTCGGCCATCCGGGAGGGGCTCGGAGTAGAGCCGCTGCTCCTCCACATCGAGAGGAGCCAGTTGAGGTGGCTCGGGCATCTATACCGGATGCCTCCTGGACGCCTTCCTTGGGAGGTGTTCCAGGACACGCTGGAGGGACTATGTCTCTCGGCTGGCCAGGGAACGCCTTGGGCTCCCCCCGGAGGAGCTGGAGGAGATGTCTCTGCTGAGTCTGCTGCCCCAGTGACCCGGTCCCGGATAAAGCGGAAGACGACGAGTACAAGTACAAGTAAGATGGAGGGAAGTTGTGCGTTGGCATTTTCAAACTTCAAGCCCTACACACATATACAGTATAAATATAAACGTCTCTCCAAAATACAATAATTTATTAACATAATACTTCAAGTTAAAATACTTTAATCAAGGAACTCTTTAACTTGGCTAAAGTAAACATGAAAAGAATAAAGGAAACTAATACTATGGAGAAAAAATTGTAAAAAGGAACAAATTACAATAAAACTGAAACCAATAATCAATAAACAAATACAGTGATATCACAGTTCAGTGTGGATATGTATGTTTAAGAACCATAGTTTGTTTTGACAAACCGGAATGAGGTCAAAATAGCTCTGAAAGCTAACAGAGAACAGCAGTTGCTAGGTGTTCAAACAAGCAGTTCACAATGCAAAGCACAAGGGAATATAAAACACTATTTAAAAAAAAATTTTTTTTCAAATATTGTTTGCTGAATTAGAAATCAGTAACATTTTGGAAAGTTGATCTTTAATGTTGTGTTAACTAGCCATCACAGTGTCTAATTGAATGGAGTGATGAACTACCAACATGGCTGCAATAAGCATTCATTGACTATCAAGAAGGTGAACAAATAAAGACATCACAGCCGTTCCAGCTGTGAAATCCCTTTTTCCTCGGAGCGGTCATGAAAATAGGTTAATGCTGTGCATTCTGGGATTCATAGTTTTTACCAGTCTCTTTTCTGTTTGTAGTTCAGTCCTTGTTCCCTCCCAATTGCTAGACCCAACAATGTTTTTTTTTGTCTTTACAAACAGCTTTCCCCACAATATCCAAAATAGGTGAAACTGAGATCAAGGTAATACACCCTGAATGTTTATTTAGCTGTCTGATTTACAGAGTGTCCGGCTAATGAATACGGTTTATATTTGCTTAGACAGGCAACACATTTCTTGTTTAGCTTTTTGTTGCTAAGCTGTGATACAGAGCAACTTTTATAAATACCTTATGCAGGAATGGAACTCTGAAGACTAATATTCAACAAACCCATTCTATGTGAAACATGAAACATTCTGAAGAGACAAGTAAAATAAATTTGGATGCAGTGTTTCTATTTGGGGAAAAAAAAAATGGAAGTGCAGCTTTTGAGGTCTTTTTAACTTCTTCATGTGTAATATTTTGGTGTTAATGGACTATCTACAATGCTTGCTGTTCACAGAAGAATTTTGTTTAGTGGACAAAAATAGTCCCAAACTTCCTAATTTCATACATCTGGAGAACATTTTGGCTTATTACAGACCTTCTCTCACACACATTAACCATAATTCTATTTTTAGTTCGTTCTTTTGTTGTGGTTTTCAGTAACTTAATTCCCCCCTGCTTGTCATGCAAAACCTCTGTCATCAGCCTCACAAGCTGTAGGAAATAATTTTCCGAAGTCATTTTGAATCCTCATCAGACTAATGTTCTTTATGCTCGTCATTATGTGAGCATGGATGTGTTATATATCTGGATAAAAGGTTAGCATAAGGATTTCTTATCTCTCCCCATACCCTCTGCTCTTAGCTTGTCAATCTTGAGATTTATAAGGTTACTCGTAAGCTCTTGAGTGGCTGACCCGACCTGGCAGGATTTAACAGTATATAAAATGTTTTATGCACCATCATCAAGTGATATCCTGATACTAATATTTGCCCTGCTGTTTAATCTGAAAGCATGCTTCTTACTGTATGTACAACATTCAGATGTTACCACTCAGCTTCAGCCAGTGTGTGATCATTGGTAATGTGGCGCAACGGTGGCAAGTACTACAGAAAAGCCACTTTACTTTAACTTATCCCTTGTTGTCCTTACACAGCACACCACTCATGGGCTGTTAAAAGTGTATGAGGTTATGAAGACTTTCTATTGGCAGGACATAGGTTGTTAATTTTTAATGAGTTACCGGGCTGTTGCTACAATGCTGCAAGAGATTAATTCGCTCAGACTGTAAAAGCCTCTAATGTCTACATCTCTCTGGCAGGATCACGGCTTACTTTATGGAAACAACAGAGCAGGGAAGCAGAGGATGGAGAGAAACTCTAGCGTGAGGAGGGAGCACTGTAATAAATAAACATAATGTTGGAAATGAAATGTAGGGGCATGATGTGAGCTGACATGAAGTTCTTTTTTTCTGGAACATCCTTAGAGAACTCTGTTAGTCATATCTGCCCCAGTACACAAAGTCCAGACTCTTGTTTGGTTTAGTAAACACTAATAAACTTACAGCTACACAGCGGGACATTAAATAAATTCTAGTCAACTACTGCTCCTTAATATGGCAAAAAATGGAAAAAGGTGTCTTATTCCATCTTGACTCTTTTCATATAATGTAGCAGTAATTTATTCGTAATCTATTTTTGTTGTTGTAAAGCAAAAGTTTGCCAATATTGTTGCAAGGTAAAATATTGTTTAATGAGTTTAATTATTTTGGTTATTTAGATTATTGATGAAATTACACAGCTTCTATTTTTGTTTTCCTCTAATAAAAAAATAAAAAAAAGTGTTGTCTTTGTGAGTTTTAGTTAACTATAATTACCCTGGGGCACAACCTCCCTCCTTGCATCTAGCTTTTGTAATCTGGTCCTTTTCAAATGCTTGCCCATTTTTCCTGTTTCTAACACAGCAGCTCTGAGAACTATTGACTTGCTGCCTAATATATCCCACTCATTAACAATTACCAAGATAAAGAGATTATCTGTGCAGTTCACTTCAGCTGTCATATTGTTATGCCTTATCAGTGTACCTTTACTTAATAAAATCACTGCTCTCAGTAAAATCCATCTTAAAATTGTATTCAGTGTTTTATTGAGTTTTGCTTTTAATGGGTATAATAATTGTGATATGAGAGAATGAAATATTGAGAGTTATTAACCATAAATATGAAATCTCATACCAAAGGAACATAAAATAGACTAGTTTTGTGAGGATTAAATTCAATTCAGTTTATTTATATAGAGCCAATTCACAACACATGTCATCTCAAGGCACTTCACAAAAGTCAGGTACATACATTCCAATTAGTCCTAACCATTGAACATTGCAGTCAGATTCAGTTATTTATTCAAATTGGATAAAAAGTTTTTCTATCTAAGGAAACCCAGCAGATTGCATCGAGTCAGAGATTTGTAGTATTCACTCCTCCTGGATGAGCCTGTAGAGACAGTGGAGAGTCCCTGGCATTGACTTTGCAGCAATCCCTCATACTGAGCATGCATGCAGCGACAGTGGAGAGGAAAAATTCCCTTTTAACAGGAAGAAACCTCCAGCAGAACCAGGCTCAGTGTGAGCGCCATCTGCCACGACCGACTGGGGGTTTGAGAGAACAGAGCAGAGACGCACAAAGAACAAAGAAGCACTGATCCAGGAGTACTTTCTATGGGAAGGAAAAGTAAATGTTAGTGGATGTAGCTCCTTCAGTCGTTTCACCTAGAAAGAAAGAACAGATCAACTCTGAGCCAGTTTTCAAGGTTAGAGTCTGAAAGAGAGCACATACAGTTAGTTACAGTAAAAGCTCAGTCAATTGCTATATCTAGGAGAGAGAAAGGGTTAAACACTGAAAGACAGGGCTAAGTGGATCATCTGTAGAAGGTGAGCATTAAGTTGTTGCCAGCAGAAGCTTGGACAATTCCCCTCTCCAGAAAGGTGTCTCAGGTAGATACAAAGTCAGGCCAGGTGTAGCTTCTAGGAAGAGAAAAGAGAGATAACATAAAGTTAAAAACTGAAATAACAGCAAATAATGCAAAATTGGAGAGTAGTGTGATAATGTAGCAAAGAAGGTGAAAGTGGTCATTATGTCCTCCAGCAGCCTAAGCCTATAGCAGCATAACTACAGAGATAGTTTCAGTTTATGTATTTATATAACGCTTATTTACAACAGGGTGTGTTTGCACCTCAACCATAACTGAGCCGGTTTAGGCTAAATCTGACTCCCCCTTACTCCATCTAACAGGGAAGGAGGAAGGCGGAGGTAAAAAATAAGGAAGATAACCTAAGCTACTTTAACTTTAAGCTTTATCAAAAAGGAAAGTTTTAAACCTAGCCTTAAAAGTAGACAGGGTGTCTGCCTCACGGACCAAAACCGGGAGCTGGTTCCACAGGAGAGGAGCTCGATAACTAAAGGATCTGCCTCCCATTCTACTTCTAGAGACTCTAGGAACCACCAGTAAACCTGTAGTATGAGAACGAAGTGCTCTGTTAGGAACATATGGACCAATCAGATCTCTGATGTATGATGGAGCTAGATCATTAAGGGCTTTATATGTGAGGAGGAGAATTTTAAATTATATTCTGGATTTAACAGGGAGCCAAGGAGGAGTAAAAATCAAATCAAATCAAATAAACTGGCAAGCAAACTGCCATACAAAAATACCTTAGCAAAATTTGTGACAGTAGATGGAAAGGAGAGCTTAGTATCATTCCCCCCCGTTCGTTACAGTTTTTGGTTAACTCTCCGTCAAAAAGTAAAAGGTTTTTTACAGCATCTAAACATATATGGTTGTTTTTCCCATATTTTTAACCCCACAGTTAAGTTACGAGGCAACTGTGGCTCAGTAGGTTCGATTCCAGCTTCCTCCTGCCATATGTTGATGTGCCCCTGGTCAAGGGACTTAACCTCAAGTTGCCTACCGATCTGTGTATCGGTGTATGAATGTGTGAGCGTTAGTGAGTGCGATTGGATGAATGTGGCTCTAGTGTAAAGCGCTTTGAGTGGTGTGTATGACTGGAAAGGAGCTATATAAGTTCAGTCCATTTACCATTTAAATGGGCTTTTACTTCTTTAAAATAGCATCCAGACAGCAGAGGTGTACTGCAGTCGCTCTCAGGCCAGATCGAAGTCTTTACAATCTGTTAGACACCAGAAATGTGCACAAAAATAATTTCTTGTTTAAGCATTGATGAAATGTTAAAACAGGGTATTAGGTCTGATATATATTTAGTTAAATTGTCTTTATGGTGACCTACCTGCTGGACTTAAGTGTTTGTCCACACTGGTGCTTCTGATTAGGATGTTTTCCCATTAGAGCTAGTCCATTACTAAACCCACAACCAGCAACCTTTATTGTCAGTAATTTAGCCTGGTCAGCTCTTCCTCCCTCAGAGTTAATGGCTATGCTAAGTTACCCTCACGGCTGTATGGTGTAATACAACATGTCGTTTTAAAACACATATTTTTCCTTGTTTATTTTACTGCCTCTGTTGTTCTGAATGTTCTGAATCTCAAAAAAATCCAACTATAAGAATTTTAAATACTGTAAGTAAGTTGTCTAATCAGGTGAGGTCTAGTCTTTGTTTTTTGTTTGTTTCTAATTATTTCTAAAAAGATACATTGCAGAATAGAAGAGAATAGAGTGCAGTAGAATAGAATACAATAGAATAGAAATATCCTTTTATTGTCCCATAATGGGGAAATTTGGGTGTATCAGCAGCAAGGTAAAAGGCCAATGGAACCCTGCAGGTACACACAAAGATAAAAACTATATATTTCAAATATAAAAACTAAATTATTTTAAAAATCTACAAAATGCACAGGTAAAATTGTGCATAAAAAAACAGCAACAGACGTTTTACAAGAAATAGAAAAACTGCAAATAAGAAACAAACTGTGCAAATATTAGGCTATAATTACAACACACTTGATTTTAATGATGGAATTACCTCTTAAACTAATGCACTGCAAATACCTGCACAACAACTATGGTTTGAATCTGAAAACATTGTTTCTAAATCCAAACATTATTTAAACATTATTTTAATCACAGTAAATTTGTTTTAATAAATACTCTTTGAAACACTGGCGTAATTCTTGTTTGCAGCCCTGCTAATATAGGCCAGTTGCAGAGAATTCACACACACTAAATAATAAATTAAGATGGTAATTTTAGGACACTTATTTGCAGACATATTGAGTCAAATAATGTGATTTGTGTAGTTCAGCTGTCTCTGTAATCTGTCAACTGCAGTTCTCACAGAAATTCAGAAAACGACAAAGGGAAGATGACAGAGATGTTTTAAGTAACATACTGCCTTGCTTCAAATACTTAACCAGCTGTTTTATAGAACTAGTTAAGGACTAGCACCAACCCTGCCTTAGCACTGGTACTACTTTGCTCTATGTGTCCAGGTGCCACATTTACAGATAGAAAGGTTATGGAAAGGGTCCTCCTTCTTGTGTTATACTTACACAAACAGACAAACTTTATTAAGCAGAACTGTCTTTGATTATCAAAGTTTAGAGGAGACCGCCTTGGATCCCCAAGATCTTTTTTCCTGGTCCTCACCTTAAAAGAGGTGAAAAAGTGAAATCCCACAGAGGACTGTCAGCTTTGAACAGGTGAAGACAAACAGTCAAACACTCTTATGAGCTCTGTGTAACAGTGTGTTTGGGTTTGTGTCCCAGTGCCCACGCCGACTCCTCTATTCCCGGTCATAAATCTGGAGGTTTTGTCAGTTTGAAGAAAGCCTTATCTAAATCAAAGCAGCTTTGCAGGAACTGCCTTCCCACATCTGATGTTCTCATCACTGGTAAGATATTTGAAGTCTGCTCCAGTTCTGGTGTTCTCCGTTAGCAACAACGTGTAAGGGAAAAAAGGTCTCAGGGATGAGTGACAGGAGTGCTATTAAAGTGTTAAAAGACCTGCAAATTTTTGAAGTTGTTTCAGTTAAACAAATACAAACATATCTAGATCCTAGATGTATTAAACAATTTAATCTCTCAGCAGAGTCGGTGTGCCTTCTTAGCTGCATTCTGTACATCTGGACCTCATCTGGACAATTAGTTGTCGACTGACAAACAACAACTCTAATTTAGGTGCCTTTTAAAACCATGCTGCATATCTAAACTATACACTTCTAGGTTTCTAATATAGCTTCACATTGAGGCTTTTAAAAGAAAACCATTAACCCACAATCATTAATCAAATGACACAAGATGGTTTTTGCAAATAATTTAGTTTGCGTATAAATAGTAAAAAGTCTGAATTAAAAGAACAAAAGAATGAATGAAGCCCACAAGACATCAGTTTAAAATTCAAGATTTGATTTTTAATTTTGTTTCTTTAAAAATGTTTAAAGCCTAAAAAGCAACCCTTTTTTCCAGAAGAAGCACGCACTTCTTTCAGAAATTGATTTAAGAGCTTTTGACAGCAGTGGAATTGTTTTTGTGATACTCAAAGTTTGGCAGATCTCTCTGGATATTTCATTGATACATTTTTAGCATTTTTGTTTGAACACAGAACACCATTGCAAGAACAATTCAACATTATAATGAGACTCTGTAGAGTCTAGATTTTATCTGGTAAATTTAAGACTTTTTAGCTTAACTAAATGGATGACATATTTGGTTGTGTTCATGAAAGCCTTTCTGTTAGGAGTACCTTTTTTGTTCCAGTCCTGCGAAGACTAGGTTTCTGTAGGATAGTTTTTAATGAAAGCCAAGTCATAAAATAAAGCTTCTTCTATGACTCTCAAATCCCTCCTGAAATCATAAACACTGACCCTAAATAAAGCAGGTGGGGCTGAAGTTCTTTAGATGGTAATCTGGGTCCTTTTGTGACCTTCTGGGTTAGCCATCAATGTCCTCTAGAAGTAAGTTTGATTGGCCGACCACTCCACGGAAGGTTTACCACTGTTCCAGTGTTTTCACCAGTGGTGGATAAAAGCTCTCAATAAAAAACAACATGGTCTTACTTGATATTTCAACTCACCTTATTTTGTCAGATATGGTTTATTCAAGTGATTCCTTGATTATAAAGGTGTCACTCTAAAATATAGATTTAGAGAATCATGTGAGTCCAGAAAGCCACTGTGGTGTTGACCAGTATGTAGCCCCATCCTAGCCTTTCTTGAAACCAAAAGGTTAATTTGGTGTCCTGCTTTCACATTGAAACTACTGTAACTACCAGTAGAGAGTCACTTGCCATTTGTCACCTGTTTTGGAGCACTCCTTTAACAGACTAGACATAGACTAAGATCATTAAAACAATTTTCCTTTAGCTGGTGATAATTTTCACCTTTCAAACATAGCTTCCCCAACTGGCTTTCTATTTGTGTTGTACCTTTATAAACCCAAACTAAACTGACTTAAAACTCATTAAGCTTCCTGAAATGGAGGTAAGAAAGAATTCTAGGATTTTATATTTATCCATGTTCCTAATATAGAGATTCAGTCAGGTTGTAGATAGTATATCAGTGTGTTTAATCAGTACACTGTCACTGCAAATAGAGCATTCTGACCAAAATATCTTCAGATGACTGATTTTATTAAAGAAGAGCAGGCTCGACAAAGTATTTTTAGGCAGTGTTAGAAGATGTTGAAAGGTACATCTCTGGTTCTGCTGTCAGAGTTACAACTGATATACAATACATAACCACACAGACTGGGACTGTTTGCATGCTTCTCGCTCTTTGTGGGGGAGAACTGACCTCGAGCTGCAGCTATTTATCTGAAGTTTGCAGCATCTGGCTGTTTTGATGGGTGAAGGTGGTCTATGAAAAGTTGGGACCACACAGTTGACAATACTTGGATCAAGGGTGAGGCTAGCATTTAGCATCCCTTTTTGACTAATAAATGATTTGTTATTGATGGCATTTCACATGAAGCATGTTTTGCAGAAACGTATGGTAATAAACCTGGCATAAGTACTATTTATTGCAAAAGAAATGCAATGTAAAGACCAACAGCCTCCGCTTAAAGCAATTTTGTTTTTTCATTTTATAATGCATTACTTTGCGTCAGATGGTTTTACAGACACATAAACACATTCGATTTCACATATGGTTTAGGTTTAGGTTTATGAGGTCCGAATGGAGATGGACCGGTAAATCAAGAGCTTTGCATTTTGGCTCAACTTTCTTCATGACAAGAGACCAGTATGGCCGTGGCCATACTGCAGACGGAAGCCCCGATCTATCTGTCCATCTCCCTTTTCATCCTACCACCACTTGTGAAGAAGACACCAATATACTTAAACTCCTCCACTTGAGGCAAAGACTGACCCTCAACCCAGAGGGGGCAGTCCACCTTTTTCCAGTCTAGAACCATGGCCTCAGACTTAGAGGAGTTGACTATCACCCCAGACTCTTCACACTTAGCAGCAAACCACTTCAATGCATGCTGGAGGTCATTGTGTAAACTAACTAACAGAACCATATCATCTTTGAAAAGCAAAGAGGAGATCCTGAGGTTCCCGAACCAGACACCTTCCTCTCCATGATTAGGCCTTAACATCCTGTCCATGAACACCACAAACAGGATCTGTGACTAGGGACAGCCCCTGGCGGAGTCCAATGTGCACTAGGAACAGGCTTGACTTTGTACCTAGAATATGGACATAGCTCTATACTTTAGGCATACAAGGACTGGAAATTCCTTAAATGCCACCCTGATACCCCATACTCCCACAGCACCACCCACAAAATACCTCTGGGGACATGGTCGTAGGTCTTATTTCAGGTGTTTATTTGTGTTGGATTTGGTGATTGTAGTTTGCAGCTGGTTCAGTGGTTCCAGGATTTAGTTTCTTAGAGCACTGAACTGTTAACAAAAACCAATAAAAAGGCCACTGTTATCCCTCTTACTTGTGCATCTTTTTTAACCAGTCTTTTTCCTTCTCCCAAATGTTCCATTAAAATGCTTGGATACAGAAGTCTGAACAGCCATCTCCTGTAGGAATAATCCTTTGTGGCTTATCCTTCTTGTGGAGGGGTCAATTAGTGAGCATTTTCCCATTATTGTGTAGGTTTTATGTTTTTGTCTTGTTTACTGAGGGGCTGAATTTGGGGTTTTCATTGGTTGTGGGCCATGCTCATCAAAGTTGACAAAGGTTGGTGCTTGAAGTGTGCCAGTCTTTGTGGGGTGAATTAATGTGAGTTTTACTTTTTGAAGATTACATAGTGGATCTTAATGAGGTTAATCTTAATGTGTATAAATAAAGCTGAAATAAATAATAAAAATGATGACGCTAAAGAGCTTTTTCTTAATGTACCAGTAACTGGAGTATTATTTTCTGAAAAATGTTGATCGTTATATGCCAGTTGAAACCTCAGACAAATACACTAATAAATGATGGGGTTTATATATATATATATATAAAAAAAAAAAAACTCCTTAGGAATCCCTATAGAGATGATGAAGTAGAAAATAGAAAACAAAAGAAGGCAGAAACTCATGCATTTCTTTAAATTATATAACAACTACTCCTTGTTACAGATTACTGCTCCAGTGGCATAATGACTTCTTCTCTTCTTTAAATGACCTCACTATTTTTTTCTCCTCTTATGGTCTCTGTTCATGCTCCTCATTTAATACCATCTCAGATGTCTTACAAGCATTTCTGTGTTCATTGCAGTCTACATAAAGGGAACAGATATTTAAGCTGCTGAATGTTTTTCCATGGGTACACATTGTAGGAATGTGAACTAACATGCTTCATATACTTGTACATTAATCTTCGGCTGAACCTGTCCATCCATGTGAAGCTAAGATTTCAGGGATTTAATAAATCCTTGAAAGTAGTTTATCAATAGAACATAGAGAGTCATCTTGAACAGGTGACATGATATGTCACTCAGAATGTTTCTTGTAACTACATCGAAACGTCAGACTCTGTTTACAGTTTATTTTAGCATTTTTGAGAAATTGTAGATTTACCGATGTTTCACCTATGTTTAACCTTGTTTAATGACATTACATAATTTTGGAGAAAATGATGGACTTTGGGAAAAATTGGGGGATAAATTTACAGTCAGATTTTTCTTTTGGATCAAAATCATAGTAGTGACATTCACAAAGCTGTTTAATATTACCTGCAAAGACAATAAATCTAAAAGCAGAGATGTTTTTTGGATATATTGAGGTGCTTCCCTCTCTTCCTTGAGTAGTGTGTTTTGAGATGTATGTATTTAGGCAGGGCAAGGCAAGTTTATTTGTATAGCACATTTCAGCAAAAAGATAATTCAAATTTCTGTATATGATGAAAACATAATTAAAGAAAACACATATAGTACCCTGCAATGTCATAATAAAGGAAAGTAAAGAAGATGGACTACAAATAATATTAATGTTTTGGTCAATAGTTTAAATAAAACATTCAAAGCAACTCTAAACAAATGGGTTTTAACCTTGATTTGAAGGAACTCAGAGTTTCAGCATCTTTGCAGTTTTCTGGAAGTCTGTTCCAGATTAGTGGAGCATAGGAACTGAATGCTGCTTCTCCATGTTTGGTTCTAAATCTAAATTTGAGTGGTCTGGAAGGTTGATACAATGACAACAAATCGCAAATGTTTTTCGATGCTAAGCCATTCAGCGATTTATAAACTAGCCAAAATATTTCAGAGTCTATTCTCTGGGATACAGGGAGTCAATGTAAGGACGGTAAAACTGGGTTGATGTGCTCCACTTTCTTAGTTTTAGAGAGGATGCAGGCACCAGCATTCTGGATCAGCTGCAGCTGTCTGCTTGACTTTTTAGGCAGACTTGTGAAGACACACTTGAAGAAATCAATTCAACTAAAGATAAAAGCATGGATGAGTTTTTTTTAAGATTCTGCTGGGACAGTAGTCATTTAATCCTAGAAATGTTCTTCAGGTGATAGAAGGTCGACTTAGTAATTGTCTTTATGTCCCTCTAGAGGCTCAGGTCTGAGTCCTTCACTATCAAGTCCAGTATCAATCAAGGTCTTTACACAAATTACCCTAATCTTTGAAAATAGCCTACAGTATTCAGCTCAACAGTTTATTAATGTGCACAGAGCACACTGAGCACAGCCTTCCAGAATAGTACAGCTGTCAGCTGAAATAGGCTACTTTTTTGCAATATATGTAGTTTCTTCATGGATATTTTGTAAAAATTCAGCTTAAGATAAACAAATATTAAAACTGACTACTGAAGCACATGGATGGATCATTTTATTTAGCAGTTTCCAAAGTTTACACTATTACTTTTTAGATTCACTGTCTTAGTTTGCCTACCAAGCTATTCTTTACAATTATTCTATAGATTAAATCAAGAGGGTTAAAAATAAGTTTCTAAATAGTCTTGTACCATCTTGAAACAGTCTTGTTTCACAGTGCCTAAAAACATCATACTATGTAAAATGATTTGTAAAGATGTCTCTCATAAACAGACAAGACACACAACCTATTTATTTGAGTTGAGATATTTATTCTTGAATTATTCACTAGTCTGTGTATATATTAGTGTAAAATCTCAGTCATTCAGGACATGACAATCAAGGCAAATGGACTTCTCTTCTTTTGTTTCTGGAAGGCAATTCACCTCTCATCCAGAATGTTTATCCATGCTCCAACAGTTGCATTTACATGTAGAGATTAACTGAGAATAATGAGAACTGGACGATTTCCAGCCTGATTGGCCCAGGCAGGTGATAATGGGGAACTTGAAAATCTGATCTTTTTCCTATCAGTGAATACGTAAGGGCTACCAGGCCCAGTGACAACAACAGTGTTTGATGTGGACACTTACTGAGTGAAGACAGGAAGTTTGCTATATTCAGTATCTATGAGGTGTTTAAAATGAAGTTAGAGGAAGTAAAGAGGTGTAAGTAGCTATTGAAACAGAAACTATGACATGTTGAGACATGTCATAGTTTGTGGTTCATTCAGGCTTCGAAAAAGCAAGAGCAACACTTTCAACAGATAATAGAAGGGGTAGAGTACAGAAGAATTGCCCCTTTTTGTTTGTCATGGGAATTGGTAGATATGGAAATGTTGGCAGTCTTTTGGAAATCTCAGAGGTAAGGTAACATTATGTATGGAATATACACAGAGACTGTTGTTTTAGTAACACTAGCTGTTCTAATCACCACTAACATAAGATGCTAAAACCAATTTAAAATATCCACTCTGTAATTATGTTGTGTTTGCTTTAAAATATAGGACTGAACACATCTATGAAGGTTTTCAGCAATGTGAAAATCCTGCTGGCTGCATAGATGCAATGCCCCTGTTTAATCTTCTCTCTGTTGATCCCCAGCTGTCAGTGTATTGTGTTTTCACTCTGCTCCCAATCAGTTTTGATGAAGAATAAGATGTGAGCTCCACTGTAAAGTGAATCACATTTGCATTTTTGTTCCGTCTGTCTGTTTTTAGTTTCCTTTCAAAACTTTACTTTAAACTGCATAGAAATTCTTACCCTCTCTTTCTACCAACCATGTTTTTGGCTCATTAGTTATATCAATATTGCCCAGTTGGCATTTCTAAAATAATGCTTTTTCTCAGAACGAAATTCAATTTCAACTTCTATTAGGCAGCATGCTAAGGCTCTTCACATGACAAATTGAATTAATAAATATTTGGGCTTTGGCAAGTTAGCTCTCTCCTTGCACACAGTGCTTTATATCAGTTGGATGGCCTCCTGTTTCAAAAGGCTACCTTAAAGTAGTGTTTCTGGTTATTATACATTTAAAAACTTACAGACCTAAGATACACACTACAACTACACTAGTCTTTTAACTCTGCAGTTTTTTTTATCATACTGCACTGAAGATGTTCAGATCTTTGATCATAACCCTCAAGATAAAAAATTTAAAACTGTGGACCTATAGCTCCTTTTCCATCCCTCCATTCAAATGAGTATGAACCATAAATCAAGTATAATGGGATGATAATCTTGTCTCAGGTTTTTATTATGTTTCCCCAGCTAGCTGGTGATGACACTCTGGGATGCATTTCACAGAGAAGAAGAGCTTGAGAAGGGGGATGTGAATCTCTGCCCGTAGACATGCCCGTAGACATCAGCTCCTCTGAAAAAGAGGTCTTTAATGGCAGAGGGGCCCTTTCTGTGTGACAGCCAGCCAGGCAGTGACATTTAACAGAGGCAGCCAGTTAAAACTGATGGCACTCTCATGCATCAGCCGTAGCTCTATGCTTTCCATCAGCCAACAGGAAGGATTCAGCTTGCTGGAAGCTTCAGTGTTTCTGCACGTGTTGACCCTGAGAGGAAAAATAGTACAATGGACATGGTAAAAATAGGGCATTATCTACGAAAACATGGCACATAAACTGTTTTTCCATATTTTTTAAGTGAGCCCACTGGCTAATCATTGAGATCCTGTTACAGTATTTTACAGATGTTGAGTTTGGCATTCCTGTTTTGGACAAGAATATCCGTCCTTTCCTTGTCTGGTTTAATGTTTCCCTGTTTGTTTAGGATGATTTCCAAATGATTCAACCTTGAGGCTAACATTGATTCTAAAGTCTTTAAAACTGCACCAACTTTCATATATGTCTGCCTCCTTTTTCCTTCTCCAACATTTGGCCTACTCAGCTTGCAACACAGAGAAGAGCGATTGTACAGTTTGGGTTCCTTTGGAAATATTTAAAAATGAACAGATGCAGCGCACTGGAGCTTCTGTGTGTCTGATGATGCTTTTGTCTATGACTCCATCAAACCCGTTTTCCCATCATGCACAGCCGACACTGACACAGCAGCACAACAGCAGAACCGGGTCAGAATTGGCTGGTCATGCCACTTTACACTGAACCACTCATAGTGTTTTGACAATAAAAGAGGCTTTTTCATTCAAGACTGTATAGTATCATGTCAAAATTATGTTTTTCTTCTCAGAGGGCTCAGTAGCGCAATTGTCTGGCAGCCTCTCTTCTGTCAGTCTGTCCCTGGGCAGCTGTGGCTATAATGTAGCTTACCACTGTCGGTGTGTAAATATGTGGATGATTGATTGTAGTATAGAGCACTTTGAGGTTCTTGTACTTGATAACGCGCTATACAAGTACAGGCCATTTACCATTTGAATGTCTGGCTGTTGACGCCCTGCTTGAGCTGTCAGTCCTAGTTGTGGCACTAGTGCACTCGGTTTTGCTCCACCCGGTACGGTACCTGTAGTGTGTCCATGGACCCACAGACCGCTGAAACTATGTTGCCTGGACCCCCCGCCTCCAGCCGTCAGTGTAGTGCGCTGTTCTGCTATTAACTTTACTGTGTTACATTGTGACATTGATCTGCGTGAAACGATAAAAAAATAAATAGAAAATAAAAACCAATAAAATAAATAGTAATATTGTTTGTATTATTGTATAGGCAAGAATGTCTCCTATATGTTTTTTTTTTTTAATGTATAAAATGATTCACTGGGATAATTATCTGGACCACAGCCCAGCCAGAACGTATAAAAAACAGGCACTGGGGTTCTGATGTGAGGGGGCTGTGGCAGGAGAAGAGCAGAATAGATGCTTGCCTGAAAAAGTTTCAATTTTGGGCTTCATGAGAAAGTTTTGGCCTCAGCCATGGCAATAACAAAGACAAGGACTATAAAGCGCAAAACCACAGACTTTTGACCGCAGTCAAGTAATTTTTAGGTTGGATATTGGATATTTGTGCTCAGCAGATTTAGTGGGCTCTTCCCCCCGTTTGATCTGATGTAGGCAGTATGATTATAGACAGCTGCTCTCCGCCTGCACCTTCCTCCTGCAGATAGTAGTTCGCTCAAGGACCGTCAATAAATTTCCGAACCAAACAAGTTCTTTCATGGTGGAATTGTTTTGTGTGTTTTGGGGGAAATGTTTGTGGGTCTGAACAGCTGATTTTCTGCGTGATCAGCAATTTTCAAGGCGACTGTGGCTCAACAGGAAGAGTAGTCGTCTTGCAATCTGAAGGTTCTGGGTTCGATTCCAGCTTCCTCCTGCCATATGTTGATGTGCCCCTGGGCAAGGCACTTAACCTCAAGTTGCCTACCGATCTGCGTATCGGTGTATGAATGTGTGAGCGTCAGTGAGTTCGATTGGGTGAATGTGGCTCTAGTGTAAAGCGCTTTGAGTGGTCTGTATGTCTGCTATATAAGTTCAGTCCATTTAGGATGTTATTAAATACAACTCCATGTAATTCAGAAAGCTGATGTGTCCTATTTATTTTCTTAAGCCTTCAGGCAAGGTTTATAATTTGTAAATAGTAAAAGTATATTTCGGTTTGACCCGCTCCGGCCATTGTGGTCCTTAATATTATTGTAGTCGCTCAAGACCTTTCTGCTGGTCCCATGGCCAATCAGTGAACAGCAGTCTGTTCACGTCACACATAGTCTTGACTCAGCCCTGGTAGGACCTGCTCAGGAGCCAACTGGAAATCGAGCCAGTGGAAAAGGAGCATATCTGTGTTTGTACTCTTCCAAAAGCTTTGGATTGTTTCCTGGCTTAAAATAAAATTCTCATTGTGTCATAATCTTAGGACAAAATGTGGTTTCATCTGAAATATTTTTTTTTTTGTTAGGAGAAAACTGTTCTTTTTGTTCTGTCTTGTTTGCTTTCACAATGCTACCCTACATTTCCTGCATAGATTATCTTTCACTCTTTTTTTGTTACCCAAAAGTGGCCACGCATCTTTTCAACATAATTCAGTTAAAAAGGTGTCTGTCTTCAATTCTCTGTTTAAGGTCGTAGACAGTGACAGGATTGCTGATGCTTCATGATCATCCATCTATGGAAGTGCATTTCAGAATTTGAGGTTGTTACTCAAAAGGCACCCCAGTGCCTTAATTGCACTTAATTGTTACTCATTAAGTGCATTTTAAAATTACCTTTTTGCTTTGAGAGACAATGTAAAGGTCAGTTGTGATTTATTTATGTTACATACTTTACTGGCTTTAAATATGATGATTTTGGGCTTCAAAATTCCAAAATTTACTGTGATATTAAATGTTTAATTTTATGTTTATTTTTGTTTGAAATAACACTAATTATGTTTTAATTAAAATGAGAGGAAATGTTTAGGTTTGCTGAACATGAACATGTCACTCAATGTCTTACCTGTTTTCTATATGCAGCCCAGTCTCACTTAAAGAGGCATTGTTGTGAAAATAACATGAAAGAAGTTCTGGGTGGGGCTGCTTATAAGGTAATTATAGTAGGAAACAGCAGAGATGTGGTCCAGAGCTTTATGCTGGGCCACTCTATGATTATTTCAACTCTGATTGTAGGGCTTTGAAACCGTAGCAATAAGACAGCGCCTGCTAGGGGCAAGCGTGTGTAGAAGATGCTCTATGTACAGTTTGTATCTGCGAGCAGGTCTATGTGTTTAACAGAAACACTGAGATTTAATTTATAGTTGACATAATGAAGTACCATGTTTAATATCATTAATGTCATGTCTTCTGCATCTGCTATCACAAAATCTCAGTTTGAGTAATGACTGTGTAATAGCAGGAGATTGTAGCTGCTTTATCACCCCAAGAGTGATAAGTGAAGCCTTTTAGAGAGAGCAGCAGCATTTGATTACATCACCTTCTGTCTCCATCTTGATCCTCACCTCTCTCAGACGGCCCCTTCTTATATTACTGGATAACGCAGAGTTAAATGCTCCCGTCTGTAACTGTAGAATTCAGTGTGGACTGACAGGATGTCCCGAGAATCAAAGGAAGCTGCAGAAACAATGGAATTTACTGTTTTAGGAACCAGCATTTCCAGTTCCTTCTCTGTGCCTATTGTTTGAAATGAGCTCAAGGAAATACAATATTATTTGTCCCCTGCAGGAAATTCCTTTTCTTTGTTCTCACGTTGAGGTCTGATATATACATTTGTAATGAAAGCCTATTGAGGGTTAAGGTTGTTTTCCTGTAACATTAAACGTGCTATAGAAGGTACAAACAAAAAAACAAAGCTAACAAGCAATCATTTATAATAAAAAGGATTTTTTCACCACTAGTTGTAGTACAATTATTTTAATAAATGTTTAGCATATGTAAACTGTGACAAGCAATCTCTGTCTTTACTGTGCCAAAGCCCCTGAACAGACTAAAGGACATAGACACTGAGGAACCCACCTAATCAGAATGTGATGACAGACAGGCTTTTCCACTGACCAAGATTTGAAGCAAACTTTATCCTGAGCTGCACCCGACAGTCGGAAGGCACAAAGACATGAAAGTGAGAGTGACACTGAAAAATACAACAAAAACAACAACAAAAATTCTGAAAAAATTTAAAATTATTTATTGCTAAGCTAAACCATGCTAGTTAGCAAATTATACCTAACACCTGCTTGGTTTAACATTCTTTGTACGAATTTAGACATGAACATTTAAGACCTTCGTAGTAAAGTGTAACATTAAAGTTACTTTTATGTGGCGATACAATATATAGCAAACCTGACAAGTTTATCTCCAATCATTTTTTATTAGCGATAAACATGAGATTATTAGAGATAAACAGAGATTATTTTGTGCCTTGCAAAAGTCTTCATATCCCTGCAACTTTTTCATGTTAAAACTACAAACTTTAATAAATATTTTTGGGATTTTATGTGCTAGACCAAAACATTGTAGTGCATAATATGATGTGCATGAAAAAGCATATATGCTTCTTAAGATTTTAAATGGAAAATAAAAAAAGTAGGGTATGCATTTGTAATTTGCCCCGTGGATGGATAGAAATTTGTTTAGTCGACTTGGGAATAACATGAACAGAGTTCTTTCTTGCCTGGCCATTTTATACATCACAAGAAACTTAAGTGCAGAACCCCAGGGGAGTCCTCATAGGGACCTCCCACAGCAGTATATGTTATTGCAGTATCCACGCCCTCTTCACATTTCTGACCAGTTGCACAATAGTTGTTAGACACCACACAACAAATAGAGACACGATCTCTGCGTTGTTTCAGCAGTTTTTAAATGAACAAAAGACTGAACATATTCTATTCAGTAATAATGCCACCAACAATGTTAGCTTTTACCATCTACGCCTTTTGTCCAAAGTTGAGCCTTTTTTAAACTACTCAGACCTTGAGACGGCTATACGCGCTTTTGTCAGCTCAAGAATTGACTACTGTAATGCTCTTTATGTCGGTGTCAGTCAGTCGTTACTCATTCGTCTGCAACTAGTCCAAAATGCAGCTGCCCGGCTTCTTACGGGTACCGCCAAAAGAGAGCACATCACTCCTGTTTAATTCTGTTTGCATTGGCTTCCTGTCCACTTTAGAATAGATTTTAAACTTCTACTGTTTGTTTTTAAGGTTTTAAGTGGTTTGGCCCTATCTTATTTATCTAATTTGTTGTGTCTTTGTGTGGTAGATCCTTGAGGTCTTCATCCCAGTTTTTATTAAACGTACAAAAGGCTAAGTGTGCATTGGGGTGACAGGGTGTTCTCAATAGCTCCCTCTGGACCTACGCTCTATCTCTGACCTGGGCTGTTTTAAACCAAACTTAAAACTCTATTATTTAGAAAGGCTTTTAATATCCAGTAGTTTGATGGCATATTATTCCAGTGTTTGTATTGTTTTATTGCTGTTTCTGTTGTTGATTGTTTGCTAATTTACCTTTTATGAAATGTTTTCTTCTTTTTTTGTATACTTTGTAAAGCAATTTGGTTGCCTAGCCGGCAGTTTTGAAAGGGCTTTACAAATAAATAAATAATAATAATAATATCTCAAAAATGAGAATATCATCAAAAAGGTAATTTCAGAACTTCAATTTAAAAAGTGAAATTATTGTAACATACAGAATTATTCTGTGCACAGTTACATATTTCAAGTGTTTATTTCTGTTGAGTTCACCATTATGGCGTATAGCTTATGAAACCTGTGGCTCGGTTGAGGTGTTAAGGATGTTCAGGTTGCTTCAACTGCAGCCTCCAGCTTGACAGCATTGTTTTGCCTGGTGTTTCCCATCTTCTGGTGTTGTCTCTGGTTCAAGAGTGGCTTACCACAAGGAAGGTGACAGTTGTAGCTTAACTCCTAAATAAGCTTTAATTCACAACCCTCCGAATGCTGCTGTTACCTGTGATACATTTTCTACCAGACTTTTTCTTTACATGTGACTGTCCATAATGTGCTTGGATACAGCACTCTGAAAAACCAGCTGCTTCAGCAATAACCTTCTGTGGCTTACCCTCCTTGTCTCACTGACTGTCTGCTGAACATCTGTCAAGCAGCAGTCACCCTCATGATTGAGCAGGCTGTTACAATACAATATGATACAATAATGTGACATTTCTGGAATAAAAATCTACTGTATTGGTCTTTTGCATAATATTGACATTTTTGTAGAAACTTAATTCTGGATTTTTTGTAGCCTTAAGCCATCAAAAATGACAAAACAAAGCTTGAAACGTATTATTTTGTTTGTATGAATCTGTATAGTTATGAAAACTATTTCATCAATATTTTTTAGACTAATTTTGATTCCATATGTACACCATCCATCACAATGAATCCATCACAGATTTAGAGCTGCTTCCTTGATGTCCCATTCAAGAGGAATCACAGGTTTAGTATTGAATTAACAGACTTGAGCTCAACCACTAGGGGGCAGCACACTATAATGACCACATAGTTTGAGTCAGGCATTGGTTGGCTCTGTGTTGCCATAGATACACATCTACATGAAGCAGACCTCTCAGACATGAGGCTTGGAGACACAGAGGGCAGTGTTGAGCTTGAGGATGGCAGATGAATTCCAATTAGCAGCTGAAAAGAGTTTTACACACACACCAAATGCACACACACCAAACGCACACATGGATGTGGACGTTTCCTAAAATGAAAGCCACTTCTGTTTAGGCTGCTGGCTTCTTTTACATTCAGATAATCACAGCCACCCCACAAGCACCACGGCTGATGATTGGTTGTCTTAAATGGTTTCCACAGGCAGGTTTATTACTCTAGTCATGATTGACAGGCAGCAACGATGACTTGTAGTGAGAACAGCTGCTGTGTGGTACTACAGAGTGCAGCTGCTTGGCAGCATCTTTTACTGATGTTTGAGGCATACTGACATATGTTTGAGCTTTCTTGCTTTTTGTCTTGCTTTTTTTTGTTTAAATACTGTCAAAATGTCAATTATGTACAGAGTTGTGAAATCCCATCCGTTTTAAACTACATCACCAAAACATGGGTGCATTTTGTATATGTTTATGTGGGAGGAAATGTGTAAAACTGTGTTCAAACGTTTGATTGCACTCGGCCCCCTCCAACCCTGCTCCTAAAATGAGACAGGGATGCATAACTAGATTTAAGATTATGTAATACTGACTGGAAGCATGGAGGATGTGTATAATCCACTCCTATTTGGGTAAAATCCGTCCCTCTCTCTCTTTCTCTCTCATCATATATATCTGAAAGAGGACAGAAGCCTCACATCCTCACACAGCTCCCTTCTGCATCATCAAGCCTGAAAGCACCAATCCCTGCCACACACAATATTTCACCAGCTGGCTGCAAATACATCTTAGGAACCATCTGACAATACACTAATGTCTAATGTCTCTGATGTATTATTCTTCTTATGTAGGGATTTTAGTGTTTTTAGATTCAAAATGGTCTAATTCAATCTACAAAAGGAAGTATTGTATCATCGGAACACAGATTAATCCCTGTCTACTGAACCTGCAATAAACTTTTAAAGGGATAGTTTTACATAATGTTCAGCAAACAGTGACTATTATGTCTTACAGCAAACTAAAAAGGCCATTACATTATTGCATTAAAAGGGAAAAAGATCTAAACTCAGAATTCAATGTTGCCGTCCATATTAAATTGTTTATCTTTTATTTTACCTGTTTTACTGCAGTTTGCTTCTGATTTTAGCAACACATTTATGTGTGGCGTAAATATATATATAATTTGCTTTGTATTACCAGTTTGATGCATCTAGTAGCTGTATAATGCGACTAACAGACAAGACCTAGTCATGACCTCATGATGTTTCAAACACTGAGGTACTTTTAACAAAGTCTACCTGTCAACATGGCACATCAAAATTGCCTCACAGTCTTTTACGTATACCCTCATCAGATTGTTGTGTATCTGACTTGTGTTTCAGAAGCTTAGGAAGATTTTCTGCCTCTGTTTATAAACAGTCCAGCATCACCTTCCAACACATCTGATTCTGCAGCTCATACAATTAGATTTTTTGTATTACATACAGGGTTTTAAAAAAATCCTTCCATCCAACTCCTCTATGTAGGTTGTCACGTAGGATATGGATGGCTGCAGATTTTTGTTAGATCTTGTTTTGACACTGTTGATCCCAACACCGTAATAAATGGACTGCAAGATCCGAATAGGATATCTGGGTCATCTTTTCAATGGTTTATGTTTTACCAAAGAGAACCTTAAATGTTAATGTCAAACCTGTCATGTCCGATTCGATTAGCCTATCAAATGGAGTCCCTCAGGGTTCTGTTTCAAGACCAAACCAGAGGTTTACATACACCATTTAAAAAACACGTAAACGTTTTTCCTCACTGTCTTATGTTTGCGAATATGCAAGAACTTTAATAATTGCTGGAATTCTGGTTCATCACTCCTGACGGAACTGTTGACAGAGTCGTGTTTGTCGGCCACCTTGTTCATACTGGTACCTGAGCTTTGTGATGACCACTCATTCACTTTGTTAACTTAATGCCACTTTCATTGTCCAATTTCACTCAGCTCTTTAAGTTCCTGACTGATGTTAACATGGTCCAACATTTCCAAGCAAGCTATTTTGTAAAGGAAAACTCCCCCACAACATGATGCTGCCACCCCTGTGCTTCATATTTAGAACGTTTCCTTGTGTGACATCATAGGAAGATGAAGACAAATAAGTCAATATATCAGGAATAGAATCTCTATAGATGGAAAAACAAATGGTGACATTGTCATGAGTTGCAACATTTCTCTGTAAAAATAAAAATTTAAATTTTATGTATTGGCAAGAAGGCAAGCTGTAGCTGTGTAGAAATCTGTTTAATAAATTCCCACTATATATTAGACAATAATAGTGTTTTGATATACAAAAGTGATGTCGTATACATATTGTACCCGCATATTACTTACAAACCTTTTTTAAAGATTAGGGTTATAATAAATAAAAATGAAAACAAATGTTGAAGCTTATTTCATTTCACTGCAGTGAAGATGGGTTGGAGGTTACATCAGCATTTATCTTGACAACCAAAAAAAGCACACACATGACACAGTGGGGTGAATGTAATACGTGACCCCCACAGCTCTAATCCACATGAATATTGAATATTTGATGACTTTGTCATTGATGGAGCATGACACCTGGGCGGTTCAGCCCCTGCGCGATGCAAGGGAGGGGTCGTTCTTGACAAGAGTCTTTATCTCTGGGACAGCGTATGAGCCAGCAAAACTGACAAGAAGACGAGTACCACTGCTAACATATGTGGAACATTTTATTTTTAATGGGGGGTGGATTGTATAAATCAAAATGAAGCAGCAGGGGATGCACCAATGGAAATAATGTTTATTTATGTTAATTGGGGGGGGGGGGGGGGGGGGGGGTAGGAAAGAGCGAGAGGGAACAAGAAAGAGATTGTGCTGTTGTATCTGTTTTTCCTATAACAATCTGACTTCTGCCTGCCTAGCAGGGACCATAATCATGGTCGTCAGCACTGGCTGGTTGCTAGGTAACAATTACCTGAGTGTGCTTTGCTTGCACTGAATTACACACTGTGTGTGTGTGTGTGTGTGTGTGTGTGTGTGTGTGTGTGTGCGTGTGTTAGAGAGTGTGTTTAGGAATAGAAAAAATGCAGTAATGTAGAATATCAAGCAGTGTCTCGACATCTGGTTAAAAATATCACAAAGCAGGAGGAGATTCAGCTGAGTTTGCTAATAGTATCCTCAGACTGAACGTTTTCCACAGTTATGTTATTGTTTACACCGTGTTGTAAATTTTACTGTAAATGTATTCAGGTCAGTAAAAATAGACTAGGTGACTTTACTGTCTAGTGTTGCTTCAATATTTCCATCCCATCAAAGGTGAGATGTGTGTGAGTCGAAGACTAACAGACTGTGAGGTCATCACAGAACCACCTCAGCGCTGCGTTCCTCCCCCACCATCTTCAGTAGCACTTCCTGTCAGGCTACAATGACTTCCGGTTTTCCTCCCAAGCCCAAAAGAAGCAGCTGGATATGTGGAAGATATGTGGATTTATGCGTTCTGTTTTTTTCCCATTCTGGCATGTTACCACCACAAACTTCAAAGTGTCTATATAATTTAATAAAGAAAATATTTTATGTGATAAATACAAAGTAACACATAATTGAGAAGTGCGGAAGTTGGTATGAATATGCTTTAAAAGTTGCAATTGCAGTGAAGGTTAGTTCTATAAAATGACTCGGACTGGCGTATAAAAAATGTAGAACACAATATTCAGACTTATTTCTCCTTCATAATTTTGCACTACTTTGTCTATGACACAGAATTCCCAAAAATTACATTCAAGATTATAGTGCAGAAAAAATAATAAAAGCTTAATGTATCAGGAATTATTCTATTCACCTTCCTTTTGATCAGATAATTTTAGCAACTGGAAGGTCACTAATCTTTAAATGAGGACAACGAGCAGACCCTACTACAGGTCCTTCTCAAAATATTAGCATATTGTGATAAAGTTCATTATTTTCTATAATGTCATGATGAAAATTTAACATTCATATATTTTAGATTCATTGCACACTAACTGAAATATTTCAGGTCTTTTATTGTCTTAATATGGATGATTTTGGCATACAGCTCATGAAAACCCAAAATTCCTATCTCACAAAATTAGCATATCATTAAAAGGGTCTCTAAACGAGCTATGAACCTAATCATCTGAATCAACGAGTTAACTCTAAAAACCTGCAAAAGATTCCTGAGGCCTTTAAAACTCCCAGCCTGGTTCATCACTCAAAACCCCAATCATGGGTAAGACTGCCGACCTGACTGCTGTCCAGAAGGCCACTATTGACACCCTCAAGCAAGAGGGTAAGACACAGAAAGAAATTTCTGAACGAATAGGCTGTTCCCAGAGTGCTGTATCAAGGCACCTCAGTGGGAAGTCTGTGGGAAGGAAAAAGTGTGGCAGAAAACGCTGCACAACGAGAAGAGGTGACCGGACCCTGAGGAAGATTGTGGAGAAGGGCCGATTCCAGACCTTGGGGGACTTGCGGAAGCAGTGGACTGAGTCTGGAGTAGAAACATCCAGAGCCACCGTGCACAGGCGTGTGCAGGAAATGGGCTACAGGTGCCGCATTCCCCAGGTCAAGCCACTTTTGAACCAGAAACAGCGGCAGAAGCGCCTGACCTGGGCTACAGAGAAGCAGCACTGGACTGTTGCTCAGTGGTCCAAAGTACTTTTTTCGGATGAAAGCAAATTCTGCATGTCATTCGGAAATCAAGGTGCCAGAGTCTGGAGGAAGACTGGGGAGAAGGAAATGCCAAAATGCCAGAAGTCCAGTGTCAAGTACCCACAGTCAGTGATGGTCTGGGGTGCCGTGTCAGCTGCTGGTGTTGGTCCACTGTGTTTTATCAAGGGCAGGGTCAATGCAGCTAGCTATCAGGAGATTTTGGAGCACTTCATGCTTCCATCTGCTGAAAAGCTTTATGGAGATGAAGATTTCATTTTTCAGCACGACCTGGCACCTGCTCACAGTGCCAAAACCACTGGTAAATGGTTTACTGACCATGGTATCACTGTGCTCAATTGGCCTGCCAACTCTCCTGACCTGAACTCCATAGAGAATCTGTGGGATATTGTGAAGAGAACGTTGAGAGACTCAAGACCCAACACTCTGGATGAGCTAAAGGCCGCTATCGAAGCATCCTGGGCCTCCATAAGACCTCAGCAGTGCCACAGGCTGATTGCCTCCATGCCACGCCGCATTGAAGCAGTCATTTCTGCCAAAGGATTCCCGACCAAGTATTGAGTGCATAACTGTACATGATTATTTGAAGGTTGACGTTTTTTGTATTAAAAACACTTTTCTTTTATTGGTCGGATGAAATATGCTAATTTTGTGAGATAGGAATTTTGGGTTTTCATGAGCTGTATGTCAAAATAATCCATATTAAGACAATAAAAGACCTGAAATATTTCAGTTAGTGTGCAATTAATCTAAAATATATGAATGTTAAATTTTCATCATGACATTATGGAAAATAATGAACTTTATCACAATATGCTAATATTTTGAGAAGGACCTGTATACTGAAGCGCAAAAACCTGAAAAGACTCCAATGCTGGGATCCGAGGGCGACAAGGGGACATGGCACCTCCCCCAAGAACTGTCTGCCAGCTCTAGCAGAGATGGCTGATATATTTGGAGATCATTAAATGGTCCTAAATGAGACCCTGGCGTGAGAGCGAGCTCTGGCCATCTGGCCCCATTGTGAGCACCGGAGCTCTGTTCAAACTCAGTCAGCAGCAACCACACAACTGATTGGATAGATTCTGGTTGTGCTTTGCAATTTCATCCAATCAGAGACACTTTTAGTGAGTGGCTGGAACCTGTTCCAGTCTCTCCCAGTAAATGAACCATGCTGTTGCATATTGTGTGTCTTTTCATTGCAAGGCTCAAACGTTGGACTTTGTTTTGTTTTTTTCTCTTGGATTTTGTCCTTCAACTAATGAATGAAATGTAAATAAATTACATTTAACAGTGACGCATCTTCAGGCTTTTATATAAGTATATAAGTATATAAGTACCTGTTGATTCTACATTGATATTTCCATCAAGAATCTTTAATGTTGTAAAATTTAATTTATGTATTATACAAACTTAGAAAAAAGTTGAAATATCTACTCTTGTGCAAAAACCCAGGTCCAAAGAAAATTGCTTTGAGCAATAGTTGGTTAAAGAAACTGAAAGCATTTTTACAGGCAGTTGCTCTGGCCTTTAGCAATACAGTTTTATCTAATGACCTTCTTAATAAAGTTTTTTTTACTTCAGTTGTTATTGTCTGTTTCCTTTTTCCAGGTCACAAGCTCAACAAGGACCTAAAGCACTTCTTGAGCTTGAGATTTCAGAAAACATCATCTGACCACGAGTTGCAGAAGACTATCCGAGCCAATTTATATCGCCATGCTGTGCCTTGTGAGTAAAAACCCTACACCCATGCTTAAAACAGGACATCCAAGTGGAGGACGATGTCTTTAAAATCATTTAATACTTCATGTTCTGATTTATTTTGCTTTCATCATTGAGAATCATGGCCATTGCTGCAACAGGAAATTTTATGAACACTGTAAGTTTGTTAATGCAGCCCTTAAAAGCATTGTCGTGTTGACTGATCTGGAGCAGTTTCCGAAGCTGGGTGATGAAATAAATAAAGACTTGCCTTAAGCCAAATATTCAGCAACCAGCCAGGCTCCCCAGCTGGGCTTAGTTACATCAAAGGCTGTTAGATCTGGGTGAAAAGTCTGGTAATTCTCACTTTGCTAGCTAAGTTGATGGTGAATCCTCCTTTGCTTTAGGATTCATTTGGACTAGTATGGGCCTGAATGATGTTGATAGCTTACAAATGAAAATAAAAACTAGATTAAATATGTGAACATTGTTATGAAAGTACTTGTACTGAAAAATGAAGATTTCAATACTAAAAGAACTGGTATTGAAAAAAAATTAACAAACAAACACACAGACACATACAGAGCACAGACACACACACACACACGCACACAGAACGAGAGAAAACAACATTAAAAGATTAATATCGCCTAGCTTAGGAAGTATTTACGGCCAGGCCTGGTGGATTTAATAAAACCACTGACACGCCAGCAACACTCCAACTGCTACAATTTCACATCAAATTCTTACAAAGGCATTTCATGCCTTTTATCCACTAATAGTTAACAGCTATCGTTACAACATGTAAACTGGATTCTCTGGTACTAGGTGTAAGGGGAATAATTATTTAATGTAATCTAAGTTTTTAGACCATTTTAGACCAACATCCTTTTTAATCAGCATACATTATTAAGCAAAAAAAAGCTTATAATAATTGTTATTGCTTAACTGGATTGGTGCAGAGACTGTACTGTTTTACAGCTATTGTCTTCCTGTGAACAGGTGGCATTAACAGGAGAGATGCTATATCCTCAGTATGTAAATCTAATTTGTTTTAGTCCTAAAAGGACCATAATCTGAAGCTCTAACCCTCAAATCAAAACTGTGTCAGAACTGTAAAAGTTTAGATTTTTTGGAAAACAATGTTCTGTTCATATGTAGTGACAAAGTAATATCTGACCTGCAGCAGAAAGCCATCCTATCAACTTTACTTTGAAGCAGAAATTCTTCTTACATGATACTGTTATTGGGACCGAAGTCTATAGTTCTACAACAAAGACTATAGTAAGTCACTAACCATAACAATGACTTGCCATTTTTAAGATCTAATAGATTACCCAATGTGTAAAACATATTATATTCCCTTACAAAACCCTTAAAAACCACAATGCTCCTCCTGAAGCCGAGGTTTGACTATCGGCCGGACTCTCCTCTCCAACACCCTGGCATAGCCCTTACCACGGAGGCTGAAGAGTGTGATCCCCTGTAGTTGGAATAAACCCCCCGGTTTTAAAACAGTCAGAGACCTGTCCCCAACCCGAAGGCGCAGGAATGCGACCATCTCATCCCCTGGGGTACACCCCAACATGAGATGGCTGAGCTGGGGGGCAACAAGCAATCCCACCCCAGTCCGCCGCCACTCCAGAGTAGAAGAGAGTCCAGCCCCTCTTGAGGAGATGGGTTCCAGAGCCCACGCTGTGCGTGGAGGGCAGCCCGACTATTTCTAGTCGATTGCTCTCGACCTCCCACACAAGCTCAGGCTCCTTCCCCCCCAGCGAGGTGACGTTCCACGTCCCTAGAGCCAGCCTAAGGATCCGAGATCGGGCCGCTGAGGTCTCCACCTTTGTCTGCCGCCCAATCCTCTTTGCACCGGTCCCTCATGGTTCCCCCCGCAGGTGGTGGGCCCACTGGGGAATGGCCTCGCGTCTCTCGATCGGGCTTGGCTTGGCCGGGTCCACCAGGCGCTCTCCGACGAGTCCCGAGCCTAGGCCTGGCTCCAGGGTGGGACCCCGGCTCCACCGTACCGGGCAACGTCACGTGCCTCGATTTTTATGGTCCTCATGAAGGTGTCTTGAACCACTCTTTGTCTGACCCGTCACCTATAGCATGTTTGCCATAGGAGACCCTAACAGGGGCATTTAGGCCCCAGACAACATAGCCTCTGTAGCCTGTACATATTATCTTTTCTCCAATTGTTCACAATGTACATTTTATTTGTGTTTTTGTTTCTGTTTATAAACATTTGTGTATTTCATAAATGAAGTTTTGGATACACGCCAAATACATTTTCTGTGGTTTGAAAGGGTTTTGTGCAACCTTTTTGAATTACAATTATTGGTCGAAACAGCTATGATATTTCTGTATTTAGGAACATACGTGTAAAAACAAAAATTAAGCTATTTTCATTTTTCTGGTGGTTAATTGCACTTTTTTGCAATTTATTTAGTTAATATGGCCTTATACAAATAATTAAAATTTGGGATGTAAGGGTTGTATTGACGTCTAGCAAACTGAAATGCTCAAAAAATGGCTCTACACCATGTAAAAATATGCTCTGGGGAACTTGTTCTATGGTAGGTCATAAAGGGTTAATGTTCTCACCACTTAGGTTGTTACAATCTAATCAAGCAAATAAAGTAATCAACTGAGTTCTCTTGTTTATGTGAAACAAAATTTGCGTGTTGTTTTGCATGTCTGAGTAGTACTGCACCTTAGGAAAATGTTACTCTTGATCAAGGCCTTTTCTCTTTCAATCTCTTTGCTTCTTTTGCTCTTAGCCATGTGATTGTTAAATCCGCCTCTTTGAGCCTCCCACTGTGCCCTGCCTCGGATTATGATGTTCTGATAAATTGAAAATAGATTCCTATCTGATTATATGATAAACATCTCCAGCTCCAGCAAAGGTTACAGTGTGACGGAGAGTTTCTTACATGCTGAGGAAAAACAGTGAAATAAAAAAGCATATATTAAGTAAGCAATATATATAGTTCAGCGTATATAAGACTATAGTGAATGAGTGTTTAAATGTGTTTCTTTAACGATCCTACAGTATTTTTTGTTTTTAACTACTGATGTTTTCCTTGTTCTACATGTTTAACATCTGTTACTTAGTACCACTGTGGTTTCTTTCTTCTTCAGGAGATTCCAAAGGTTTGCAGTGGCTAAGGTTAATGTTTGTGCAGTGGCTCTAAATGATGTCCCATCTTCCCTCAGCTTCACACATATCAACAGCTAGCTAGTTAGTTACACTGCTAACTATAAATCCAGTCTGGACTGAGAGTAGACTAGGGTTGGCAACTCCTTGATAAATAAATAAGGGACACCTCCTGGTAGGGCTATCCAACTCCACTGTCTGCACCTCTAGCGGCCTGGTGATTTTTTTCACCCTTTTTCTTTGTGTGAAATGACTTTGGAAACATTGGACTCGAACCCAAGTTTAATTTGATGCATGTTTTTAACTGATACAAATATCCATGGAAAAATAATGATTCAACAATTTATAAAATAATTTATTCTTTTTGCAAAATAAAATTACTAGACAAAAACAAATATCCTTCTAAAATAAATAAACCACTATTGAAAAGACCTCCGTCCTGCTTAACTTAAAACAATATAAAAAAGCATAACAGTATAATGCAAAACATTTTCGTAATAGTGCATTTAGTGCAAACAAAAAGTCTGTAGAAAAGTTGTAAACATAAACACTTGTGCCTTAAAAGCCATGACTGTACAGTTGTAGTGAAAAAAATATTGAACTAGTGAACTAAAAACTGCAGTGAATCTATCTATCTATCTATCTATCTATCTATCTATCTATCTATCTATCTATCTATCTATCTATCTATCTATCTATCTATCTATCTATCTATCTATCTATCTATCTATCTATCTATCTATCTATCTATCTATCTATCTATCTATCTATCTATCTATCTATCTATCTATCTATCTATCTATCTATCTATCTATCTATCTATCTATCTATCTATCTATCTATCTATCTATCTATCTATCTATCTATCTATCTATCTATCTATCTATCTATCTATCTATCTATCTATCTATCTATCTATCTATCTATCTATCTATCTATCTATCTATCTATCTATCTATCTATCTATCTATCTATCTATCTATCTATCTATCTATCTAAACACGTTGTTTGAGCTTTCACGGTGTCCGTAGATCTCCTGCGGACGAGCGCTGAACAAGCCCGGGCCTTTTTTGTTGCGTAAGCGCAGAGGAGACGCTGGGGAAAACGTATCTGATGGGAAAACGCAAATCGATGTAACACCTGTATCTATCCTTAGCAACGGTACCTGCTGGCCAATGAGATAAGCCGAAATATTGTGTCAGCTCATTGGTCACAGAGCAGGATATGGTTGGTAATGAATTTACCGTAATGTTAAATATAAAGCACCCCATCATTTATTGATTCTATTGACATTTTAGTGAAGATTTTTGATCCACCTAATAATACGGGACTACGTGCGTCCCGTTTCAGCTCAATACTGGACGCGTACTTTTTATTCTAAATACGGGACAATTCTGTTTTTCAAGGGACAGTTGGCAACTCTAGAGTAGACATTCACTGGTACTTGTTGACTGAATACTAAAGACACACCTGGGTAACAATACAACCCTGTTAGTCACATGTTCCAGTTTTTTTTTCGCCTAGAATTGGAGTTTTGTTACCAAGAATTCTCTCCTCTGAGTTTTGTATCAGATATTTAAATAATGAACTTTTTGCTTATTAAACCTCCATGTTAAAAGCTTCTTTGTCTCTGAATAAACAGCTAGACACTGAGGGGACTCTGTACTTGTAGATATACTGTAAATTGTTAAACAAGGCAAGGTTAGACAAGACTATTCATTGTGTAATTTCTCATGGAAAGGGTAGATGTTTTACTCCTTCCCTTAGTATTTTCTAGCTACCCTCACCTGAACAACAAAGTGATTCTTATCAAGTATGTTGACGGTCCTTTCACAAAGAAATAGTTTAATTTATATATTTATCAAACTTCACAGTAAAAATAAAGGAAACCAAACAAAAAAATAAAAAAGCACCCACTTTTTAATGGTACCAACCACAAACTGTACTAGACTAGATTGTACATTGATGTTCTATCTCCAAACATGCCGCTAGCCATCAGTATGTGAAAAAAAAGTTATGTGAATTTTTGTCAGAATTCAGAAATCAGATGGTTATTGTCAATTGGAAGATAAAAATCTGGCCCACATTCACAGAGATTTTCAGGGTCCTCTCAGAGAGCTCCTAACTTATCCTAAAAAATCTTGGCCTGTTAGTTTGTAACCTTATGGTCAATCACATGTGGGTTATGCACCAGGACTATGATCCAAAGTACACCAGCAAGTCCACATCTCAATTACTTTAAGAAAATCAAACTGAAGGTTTTGGCTGAGTCAAAGCCTGGACAAACATCTAAATAAGATGCATAACCTTTAAAATGGCAGTTCATGGTCAAAATCCCTCCAGTGTGGCCAAATTAAAAAATTTCTGCAAAAAAAGTCGGCCAATTAAGTAAACCTGTTAAAATCTATTTTAATAGAAAAGGGACTCCTGATCCTATCTTTTTCTATTTAGAGTCCATTTTAGACAAATAATTCATGTTAACCTTTTGGTTTTCTTGCTTTAGCTTGACCTAAATCTTTATTTTTAAGAAATCCCTTTTCCATTCCTCCCTTTGAACTTGGTTACCTACAACCACTGTTGTCTCACTTTATTGTCATACGTTTCGTCAAACACACAGAGTAAGACATGCAAATTTGTTTTCAGGATGACGAGGCAGAATGGCAAAAGTAGTCAAATAAAAGCCACACGACTCTGCCCTGTGTTTTCTTTGTCTCTGTCTCTTTGTGTCTCCTCCCCCTCTCCTGAGTGCATGTGTTCTTCTCTCTTCTCGTGCTTGACTCAAACAGGTGCTTTTCCCTGCACCATCAGCTGTTTTTATTTTTTTTTTGTGTGGACCTAGCCTGTGCATGAAAGTGGTGTTTATATGAAGAACCCCCCCCCCCACCACTATCCTTGGCCTGTTGCTACAGATGGCCGTTGTTTTCATGTGCAGCAAATGTCACAATTGATAGAAAAGTCTCTCTCTCTCCTTCTCTCTTTCCCGTCTACAGCTGCTGCTTGTGGATGAGGGTTATTTCTGTGTTATCCCAGAGTTTGAACCACAGAGTGAACCAGTCCTCCCTCCCCCCACCTGATCCCTCCCTCTGTCGCTCTCCTCTCTTCTTCACTTCAAATCCTCCAAGCGAGTGTCAGCGTCCCTGTGGCTCAGCAGGAGCGGCCGCTTTTCTTCGTCTCTCTCTGTCACACTCTAGCTGCTCCCGCTGTCTCCCTGCCTCTGCTGATCTTACCCTTCATCACCATCCCTTTCTCTCTCTCTCTCTCTTTCTCTCATCCTACCCTCCCCTTCTTGCTGTCTTTCACTCCCTCGCTTCCTTGTTTTCCACTCCATTGCTGATCTCGGGGAAATCATTGTGGGAGACAAATTTCTGTTTGCTGCTCACACAAAGTAAGGGATTACTGGTTAATTTTTTTTTCCAGCTCCGGGCCCTTTCAGCATCCAGGCAAGTGGCAGCTCCTTATTGTATTCTTCTCTCTCTCTTTCTTCTTTTTGATGCTTTTGCCATCATCCACCATCCGAAGGCTGTGGTGTATGCATGGCAGAAACTGTTTGTGTGTGTGTGTGTGTGTGTGTGGTTGATGCTGTGTATATAGGCTAAGGGAATCAGGGATGGTGGGGGTAGGGGTGGGAATTATGTGGGGGGAGAAAAGGGGGGCAGGCACACTCGGGGCAGGCATGTCCAACCCAGAGGGACAGATGGCCAATAGCCCTGGTGCTTTTTCCTTTTTGCTTTTGCGATTCACGCTGCAGGCTTTGTATAAGCTCCACTAATACACAGACATTCTTTTTAAGAAGCAAGACATGGCCGCTCTCCTTAGCTGGAATAAGGGCTAGCAAGCAGAGACACAGAAGGTTTTAAAATTGGAGAGAAGAAGGGAAGACGTAAGAGGGGGGCCATCAGCCTTGAATGCAGGGAGGTCAGGTCCAGATGCTGTCCAAACAAAAGGACTTCTCTGAGGGGGAAGCGTGGCACTCGCCATTGTGTGTGTCGCTGCATTGCAGGGTGCTCCGAGGAGCCTCATGCTAATGCTGGCCATTCATTCTTGTAACGGATGAGTGGGCCCCAGCTTCTGTTCATCTGCTTTTCACACACGCACAGTTCATATTTTTGCTCATGTGACCAAATAACCCATAGTTTGCTCTGTCGACGGTGAAAAAAACAGAAGCATCTTAACTCACTGAGAAGGTTGGGCATGCAGGGCTTTGCATAGTAATGCTGTATGAAAACAGGTGCAGACTTTGTATGTGTGTTTACATAGACTCTGTGTGTGTGTGAGGCTTATGTTTTATGGATAGGGTTGTGCTTTAAGTGCAATATCTGTAATCTTTTTCAGGTACATGCATAAACAATCATCAACTGTCACCAATAAAAACACTGACAGGCAAAATACCGGCCAAAATAACCAAAAATCTTACTTTTTGTTTCATTATCTGTGAGGTTGTCTTATGAACTGGCAGCCTCCCATGGAGGCGGTAGTCTCTATTTGTTTTATATTGCCATTCTCCTTCCAGGCCCACTTCAAAGGTATTTGATGGTAAATTATCCACAACCTCTATCTAGGCTTGTGCACCTGAAGTTTAGGACAAACTGCACCCTCGCTCCCAGTTTCTGTAAATCAACGTAATTAATTTTGATGCCGACCCACCGTGATTATATGTGTAAGGTGTAGGCCACAACAATGTGGATGTAAGAGATCATCCTTATTCACCGTGCCTCGTCAAGCTCATGTTAGATAATCGTCCTTTGATCTTGTTAATACTCCAGTGAGGATGTGAAGATGGTTGACAGGATCACCCCTGTTACTCAGGTCAAGACTGCAGCTTCTGCATACTCAAACCAGACTGATACCTGAGCCAAAGGGAGTTCAATATACAGCAAGACAGCCTATCTAGCTGATTAAACAATAGATTGAAATAGGGCTAAATGCTGCTCACTGTTCATTTTCTCACTGTTAGCTACCTTAGCTAATTTTATTTTAGTCACTTAATGATTATGATGATGACCCTCTGTGGGAGGTTGAGGAAATGAAGTGCTTTAATGCATTGAGTGAACAAAGATCCTCTGTTATGGTCCAGACGTGTGTGAGGGTCTTGTGATGAAATGGACATGGTTCTGCTGTGCTGGGCCTAATCAGCTAGCCTGTATTTAAGCTATCCTCAGTGCCTCCAAGCGAGTGATGGTGTCTCATTAGATATACTTTAACTTTCTTTACTGACCATTGTGTTCATGTTGCTATCTGATGAGTTTAAATCACTCCCACTCCTGTTGATAAGTAGTTTTTATTTTCCTCTCGGGGCCTTTTTGGCTCCACACTGACCTCTAAAGCTGAGGTTAAAACCAGAGCCAATAAAATCTACTGTTAGATAGTGGACTGGCTACTACTGCACAATTTAGGAGGTGGGTTTGATATTTTGCTTTTAGTAGAGTACCAAAATCTGCTGATACAGATAGAACTAGCAAAATATTATGAAAAAATGGCTGTAGCGCCCCATGCTCCAGATTTGTAAGCTAACTTGAGGTTATCTGCCAACTATAGCTTTACAATTTGTACTTGATGTATTTTTGGGGAGAGGTATCAGTACTTTCTAATTATGCAGGTGGTTTATAACTTTGGTTGGTTCGAATACAAATCTGCATTTAAACGTTTTGGTCATATTCTACCGAACCTTTCCAGGTACAACATGGAGAAGCTTACATTTTGTACTGACCATGTGACCATTCATAGCTACTTTGGGGATGTTTTGTACATGTTTTGAAAACCGATGGTTAAAGGTAACTCATTAATTTAATCATAGTCTACAGTAAGCAAAAATATGGTTGTCTGTTGTACAGGTCCTTCTCAAAAAATTAGCATATTGTGATAAAGTTCATTATTTTCCATAATGTCATGATGAAAATTTAACATTCATATATTTTAGATTCATTGCACACTAACTGAAATATTTCAGGTCTTTTATTGTCTTAATACGGATGATTTTGGCATACAGCTCATGAAAACCCAAAATTCCTATCTCACAAAATTAGCATATCATTAAAAGGGTCTCTAAACGAGCTATGAACCTAATCATCTGAATCAACGAGTTAACTCTAAACACCCGCAAAAGATTCCTGAGGCCTTTAAAACTCCCAGCCTGGTTCATCACTCAAAACCCCAATCATGGGTAAGACTGCCGACTTGACTGCTGTCCAGAAGGCCACTATTGACACCCTCAAGCAAGAGGGTAAGACAAAGAAAGAAATTTCTGAACGAATAGGCTGTTCCCAGAGTGCTGTATCAAGGCGCCTCAGTGGGAAGTCTGTGGGAAGGAAAAAGTGTGGCAGAAAATGCTGCACAACAAGAAGAGGTGACCAGACCCTGAGGAAGATTGTGGAGAAGGGCCGATTCCAGACCTTGGGGGACCTGCAGAAGCAGTGGACTGAGTCGGGAGTAGAAACATCCAGAGCCACCGTGCACAGGCGTGTGCAGGAAATGGGCTACAGGTGCCGCATTCCCCAGACCTGGGCTACAGAGAAGCAGCACTGGACTGTTGCTCAGTGGTCCAAAGTACTTTTTTCGGATGAAAGCAAATTCTGCATGTCATTCGGAAATCAAGGTGCCAGAGTCTGGAGGAAGACTGGGGAGAAGGAAATGCCAAAATGCCAGAAGTCCAGTGTCAAGTACCCACAGTCAGTGATGGTCTGGGGTGCCGTGTCAGCTGCTGGTGTTGGTCCACTGTGTTTTATCAAGGGCAGGGTCAATGCAGCTAGCTATCAGGAGATTTTGGAACACTTCATGCTTCCATCTGCTGAAAAGCTTTATGGAGATGAAGATTTCATTTTTCAGAACGACCTGGCACCTGCTCACAGTGCCAAAACCACTGGTAAATGGTTTACTGACCATGGTATCACTGTGCTCAATTGGCCTGCCAACTCTCCTGACCTGAACCCCATAGAGAATCTGTGGGATATTGTGAAGAGAACGTTGAGAGACTCAAGACCCAACACTCTGGATGAGCTAAAGGCCGCTATCGAAGCATCCTGGGCCTCCATAAGACCTCAGCAGTGCCACAGGCTGATTGCCTCCATGTCACGCCACATTGAAGCAGTCATTTCTGCAAAAGGATTCCCGACCAAGTATTGAGTGCATAACTGTACATGATTATTTGAAGGTTGATGTTTTTTGTATTAAAAACACTTTTCTTTTATTGGTCTGATGAAATATGCTAATTTTGTGAGATAGGAATTTTGGGTTTTCATGAGCTGTATGCCACAATCATCCATATTAAGACAATAAAAGACCTGAAATATTTCAGTTAGTGTGCAATGAATCTAAAATATATGAATATTAAATTTTCATCATTACATTATAGAAAATAATGAACTTTATCACAATATGCTAATTTTTTGAGAAGGACCTGTATATCTGCTGCACGGTGGTGCAGTTGGTAGCACTGTTGCCTTGCAGCAAGAAGGTCCTGGGTTCGACTCCTGGTCTGGGGTCTTTCTGCATGGGGTTTGCATGTTCTCCCCGTGCATGCGTGGGTTCTCACCGGGTACTCTGGCTTCCTCCCACAGTCCAAAGACATGACTGTTCGGTTAATTGGTCTCTCTAAATTGCCCTTAGGTGTGAATGAGTGTGTGCATGGTTGTTTGTCCTGTATGTCTCCGTGTTGCCGTGTGAGGTACTGGCGATCTGTCCAGTGTGTACCCTGCCTCTTACCCGTAGATAGCTGGTGATAGGCACCGGCTCCCCCTTGACCCACTATAGAATAAGCAGTATAGAAGATTAATGAATGAATGCTTTATGTGTCCAATTAATAATACCTACCCTCAGAATCAGTCACTCAGAGTCATTTCAGGTTGATTGGAGTCATAATAGTATACCTTTGCAGGTTTCGTTGATTCATACTCAAAAGGTCAAGACAAAATGTAGCTGAAACAAAGACATCTGCAACAAACCACGTGTCAATTTGAGTCCAACAGGGGGAGGTTTTGTACCCAGTTTGAAAAGCTATGATTTATAGGGTTGCACAATATCAGGAAAACATGTCATTACAATAATATTGTTAAGTATTGCAATTATGATATCATTTAAAATTAACACAATTTTCCTTGAGTCTTCTTTTTTTCCTTCATCACAATGTTCTTAACATTATTTATTAGCTTTAGCACTTAAGTCACTAAAATATGCATCAAGTGTGAGCATCAAGGGCAGTAATGGTCCAGCCGCCAGGCCATATATATTTTTCACGTTCAAAATCTGCATGCATTTCCCTTGACATATTCTATCAAATGTTGCCTTCTTGCAGTCTTTGTGATTGCAATCTTGCAGATATTGAAGCAATTTGACATATTGTGCAGCTTTAATTAAAAGCGATTTTATATAATCTACTCACAGTCTGAAATAACAAAATAATGTTCTATTTTTTGAATACAGTTAAGCCCAAAATTATTCGTACCCATGGAAGATTTAGGTTTAACATAATCTCTTCATTTTACATTCATATTTTTGAGTAGCCCAGCTAAAGTCCCGAATTGAACTAGATAGAGGATCTGTGGAGGAAGCTAAAGATTAGGGTGATGGGAAAGAGGCCTTTCAATCTCGAAGACTCTGAGCTCATCACTAACGATAAATTGTTAAAACACCAGTGGAATGATCCAAAAATCTGGTCAGCGATAGTAAGAAGGGTCAGAAGGCTGTAATGCCAAATAAGCTTTTTTGCGTTGATTATTAAGGTTAATTTTTTTAATCTGTTATTTTTCAATAAAATGTAAATAAAACTATGTTTTAAGTATCTTTTTGAGATCCCTGTCTCATTTTCTATTAGAAGCAAACTTCCTGGGTGAATGAAACTTAGTTTACATCAAAATCTGCCAGAAATATGAAAAATGTTGATATTTGCTGTAAGTACAATCTGCCAGCAGAAGGTCAATCACAGTGATAGTGCTTTCATCAGGGATAATAATCTGTTATAATTTTTAAGAGCCAACTGGTCAAGTGTTTAGGCAACAGAATTACAATCAGCAGAAATAGGATGTAATAAAACGTTTTTAAAAAGTAATATACAAGCAAATTTAATTGTGCTTGACTTTTTTTCCAACACTTTTTTATCACATTTTACCTCCAGAATTCATTAGAATCTTGAACTAAATTAGAAAAACTACTCAGTGGTAAGAAATTGTTTATTTACAGCAACAAAATGGAAAATGAATAAGCGATGTGACATGGTACCCATAATATCTCATATTTGAAAAGTTGACTGGCCCAAAAGGAAATGTTCTGTAATTTAAAATCTTCATAAAAAAAAAACAATGTATTATTAAATAAAATTATACCTGGCATTTGAACATTGTATGATTTTTATCAAAAATTCAAGAAAAATGCAGAAAGGTATTGAGAAATATAGTGATAGTTGATTAATAAGCAGTATGAAATGGTTTATATGTACAAAGTGGAAGCATGAAGAAATTGAAATTAGCAAAGGGGTAAATTAACCCAAAGTTCCTAATCTCACAGTTTAGGAGCTGAACAGCCCAAAAGAAAATGGGGAGTAATATAAAATCTATGGAGTAGAATATGCAATTAAATTAAATTTTTTGACTATTTTTCTCCATAAGTCATCAAAAATACTAAACTACCAAGAAAATAAACCTAAATGCAATGGTTAAGTAGTACAAATTGGTTTGTTTACCAGAATGAAAAAGAAGTAGAAGGTGACAAAATAGAAACGTGGGTATGAATCTCCAAGGGGGCCAATTGACCCAGAGACATTTTTGAACATACACTAATGTTATAATTGATTAAAAAATTAAGATTTAAATGTTACAAATGCTAAAATAAAATAATTTTTTTTTAACATATATCTCTCAAAAGTGCAGATAACTCTAGGCAACCTGTTTTCAAATACCTGCTTAGAAATCAGTTAGAAATTGTGCTTGAGATAATTCAGAAAAACATTGAATATTGGACTGAAAATTAGTTTTTGCTGATGATCACCAGATAGCGTAGGTGCTACTTCTTTGTCTGTTGTTTATTGTTTGACCAATATCAGCTGATAATGGGCTATGTCAAATATAGTACCGTATTTTCCGCACTATAAGGCGCACCGGATTATAAGGCGCACCTTCAATGAATGGCCTATTTTAGAACTTTTTTCATATATAGGGCGCACCGGATTATAAGGCGCATAGAATAGAAGCTACTGCAGTCAAACGTTTGACTGGGGTTGCGTTATGCATCCACTAGATGGAGCTGTGCTAAAGAGAATGTCAACAAAACAGTCAGATAAGTCAGTCAGTCAAACTTTATTAATACACTACAAACCAGCGTTCTGATAACTCCATTCACTCTCATGGTAAGGTCTCCTCTACATAGAATTCTATTGAATAGAGCCAACCGCACGTTAGGAATGCATTGGAGTCTATGAAGTTGAAGTTGAAATCAAACGTTAGTTAAAACGTGAAAGGGAACTTTTCCCTGATTCAGTAAACACGTAAAAGAAACAGTTTGATGCACTAAATCAAATGTTAGTACATTCACAATATAGTAGCGTTAACTGTTGAATTATCTCGCTGCTGCTCTATTCCCATGTTCGACTGCGTAGCTGACAGCCTTGAGTTTGAACTCAGCATCGTAAGCGTGTCTCTTGAAAGGTGCAATTTTGGGGTCGTTATACACACACAAGTGGTGTTGGACTAGGAGTAAGCACAGTACAGGTGTTTACCGCTATTACTTCGGCGACACCCCTGACTACGGTAGCCGTAATGCTGCAAGCGGTGCGGCTTTGTAGTTTACCAGTCGTACTGAAACATTTTGACAGAGCGCCGTGTACAACCAGTATGGATCAACCAATTAACCAATTGATCCATATATAAGGCGCTCTGGATTACAAGGCGCACTGTCATTTTTTGAGAAAATTAATGGTTTTTAAGTGCGCCTTATATTGCGGAAAATACGGTATTTACAATTATTTTTATTGAGTAAATATTGTCATTACACATTACAAAATAATGCAAAAAGTTGCAAAGTGGATTTGATTCCATCTGCATCTTACTTTTAAAACACTGTCCAGCATTCTTTGTCTAATCTAACTCTCATATGTGCTGTTGATTAACTTCAGGAATGTTCTTGCATTTACTTTGTTTATTTTTATCAATATGACAATAAGAACAAATAAATTCAATTACATTATGTGACTTTTCGCTCTAACAAAAGGTCCTGGGTCTTGTCGAAAGATTGCCTGGGTACCAGTTATGCCCTTGGAGTTACTGGCCTGTATTTACTGGTAAAAGCCTCCTTTGACTATTCAGTTGGTTCCTAATTTCCAACGTCTTAGTCAAACCCATTATCTTTAGTCTGGTTTCAACAGATTCTCATAAATCACAGGACATTGACCACCAGAATTTTTATCTTGTCTTGTCTTAGTCTGTCCATTTATTGCTCATTCTATTGTGTAAGCTTCCTATTTTGGTAACTTTTGCACGCCTCTTTAACCCTGTATTTACCACTGAAGGTCCTCTCACTGAGGAGACCTGCATGAAGCTTGTTGTTTATCAAAACAGACCATGTATTAGGTAATGTCAAGAGTCTATATTTATGACCAAGAAAGTAAGAGATAAAGGAAAAGACAGAGGACAGGAAGGAGAGAGAATAAGAGTGTGAGGGAGGGAGGCAGTGGGCGGGAGTATGCAGGGGGTTGTGAGGCTACAGCCATTGGCCTCAGACAGGAACTGGAGTGTGAATTGCACACATTGGCTTAGCCTCTAAGCTGGGCAGGACCTCTAATTTGCTCTGCTTGTGGAGCTTTGAAGAAAAACTGCAGCTGCCGACTCGCCGCCAGCCTGAATGAGCCTGTAAACTGGAAGCCTATACTGGTGGAAAGACAGCTGCATGATCCATGGATGGTTTTGGATGGGGAAGGGAAGGCCTGAGTCACTGTGCTCGGATTTATCATTTTGAAATTTTTTGTGGATTAGCGTGCACAGAGGAAGAGAGCAGAAGCAGTGATGTTGTAAAGGTAATTCTTGGACATTTGCTTTCTTCTCACAGGTGTGATGCCCTGTCTTCCGGGATTAGATTGGTAGCGATGTGGGTGAGGAGAATAGATGGATACAGAGATGCAGAAATACAGGCTGGTGTAGTGACAGCTAGAATCGGTGCTTATGCAGATTTTGATTTTGCAGTGAAATGCTTCGATGTGTTTTTGTGTGCATCTCTGGGATGAGGGATCTGTTTGGTTAGAAGGGCTTAATTTAAACACTGATGTGTTGACACACTCGTCTGCTGTTGGAGGAGATTTTTCACTGTCATTATCTCTTGCAGAAGCATCTTTTTCTTTATTTTTCCTCTCCATCTTCCTTACATTTGTATCTACATAAGTAACCCTCGTCTTCTACTCTTACACCCTTGGATTTTCTCCAACAAATAGCCTTTAGTATGAGGTTAAATCAAAAGCCTTTCAATCTTTTGTAGCATTTTACAAGATTCCTAGCTAACAATGCTTCAGATTGCATGTGCTTGCCCACTATTTATTAAAAATCCCCCCTCCCTCATTCTTTTCCCCCATATTGAAAGGGAGAAACGGGGAGGGAGCAGGGGGAACAGCAGGAGAATAGCGGCTGGACTCAGCTGTAAGGAGTTTTGTGGCGAGCTGAAAGAATAGCCTGTTGTGTTGGGCAGTAGCAGTATTGTGTATCTGGCTTCTCCCACCTTCTGTCCTCCTCTTTAATGGGCAACTCCATCATCCTTTTATTCAAAGAATCAGAGCAAAAAACCTGCTGGAGTTACTTTTTGTGAAAAACACAATGAAATAGGCTGTTTGATAAAGATTGCCACACTGTACATGAGCAGAGACCTGGATAATGTTTGTTATATTTCAGTTCTTGTGCCAGTGGAATAGCTCAGATATAAATGCTAATACATTACATTTGGCTGAACCACTTAAGTTGCCAGACCTTTTTTCAATTTGAACAAAATGTTGCATTCTTGTGGTAGGTTAGTTAATTTTTTTTTTTGCACCAATAATATAGAAAGCAATTAAAATTGCTTTCTTGAAAAATTATAGAGGTAAAGAAAATCTAATCAAAAGCAAGAATGCCTAAAAATGAATAATTGTACAATTCAAATTAATAAAGTTTTCTTTGACTTTTATAGTATGTTTCAGTTCTTATTAAAAAGAGCCAAAAAAATCTGCAGCTCTTAGGTTTTTAGGGAGTTTGTTCCATAGTGTTGGAGCATAGAAACTAAATGCTACCTCCCTTTAATTAGTTCCAGTCCTGGGAACACAAGAGTGAACAGGTGTCCTATGACCTGAGAGGTCTATATGGGTCACACCTGATCAGCAACTCTGAAATGTATTTAAAATATATTATTTTGCAAGCATGTAGCTATTGCACTGATGTAAGAACCAGTGTGATATGATCCATTTTTGTGGTGTTGTCAGGACTCTGGCAGCGGCATTTTGGGGGAGCTTTAGATACCTGGTTGATTTTACAGAGATGTTTATAGATATCAGTAGAAAAAAAAAGCACATATAGATTTTTTTTTACTTGTTTTGATAGGAAGCCTCTTACTCTGACAATGTTTTTAAGAGAATAGTAGGCCGATTTAACATTAGAGTACATGACTATTAAAATTTGAGTCCATAGGCTTCTTTCATGTTGTTTGATTTTCAGCCCAATTGAGTCTAGTTGAGTTCTGGTATCTAATTTTATAATTGTGTGACTATAATTACTAGTTTCTGTTTTTCTGCATTAGAATGAGGGAAATACAAACGTTTTGATATTATGGGCCCTATGACTGTTGACTCTTATTCCTGTGGTTTCCCAGAAATAGCAGGTTGTTTATCATCAGCACACATATTGTTAGAGATGTTGTAGTACTCCATAATCTGAGTAAGAGGAACCAAATAGATGTTGATTAAAAGTGGCCAGAGAATTGAGCCTTGAGGAACCCCTACATGTGACCTTTCTTCGATTAAATTAATAATGCCAAATAAACCAAAGTACTCCTGGTCTCCCAAGTAAGACTTTAACCAATTTTGCAAGGTAACAGACAATACCATTCTACGTACCAGTCTATCAATCAATATCTTGTGATCATCTGTCTCTAAAGCAGCACTGATATCAAGAAATCTCATGAAAGAGGTTTTAGATGCAATACTGTATGGTATGGTGTATGCCATTTAAATTGTTGCTTGGTGGACCAGTGGCACAGCTTAATATGAAGCGCTGAAGAGATTAGAATGTTATCAAAAAGATTTGTTGATAAATTGCCCATTCAAGGATCTTTGTGAAACATGTTAGGCTAGATAAAGACCTCTAACCATTTATTATTGGGGCAATATGGCTTCTTTAAAAGAGGTTCAACTACAGTCTGTGGAAAATAACAAGCTGATATAATAGAAGAATTAACTATTTGCTATATTTCGAATGCAACGTGCTCATTCTATGGTTATAAAAACCCATTGTAATTAGATTTATTTATTTTTTTTCACAATTAATATGTTTTCCACAATAGCTCTGACCATTGTTCTAGATCAGGCATGGGCAAACCGCGGCCCGCAGGCCATATACAGCCTGTTTGGGTTTTTAATTTGGCCCACCGAACATGAGTTTCTCTACTGTGTTGTGGAACAAAATGCATTTGGAAAATAATTTAAACAATAAGCCTAGCATATCCATGCTTTACTATCTATTAAAGGACAGAACCTTTTTTATGTTATGGCTTTTACATGTCATTTATATTAGTTCACACAAATACTACATTCATCCGCTCCTGGCCCGCCCCCTCTGTCAAATTTTAGAACCCATTGTGGCCCAAGTCAAAAAGTTTGCCCACCCCTGTTCTAGATTGTTATTTATGAAAATGTAAGTGTGAAACTGAAAATTGTCTGTGCTGTGCATAGAGAAATCTTTGAGCAGTCACAAGAAACCAGGAAAGAAAGTAGAGCTTTTGATTGAGCTGCCACCTTTCAAAATGGTTTTGTATCACCGTGAAACACAATATGAGATTACAGATTGGTGTTGAAGCTTGTCCTAACCCTATTTTAGGTAACTGAACCTATTGCAGTATGGTTTGCTTCTAACTGCACCTTTAACCACTGGCAGGATCTGGAGTTGGATAGCTATTTGCTTAATTATTAATCTGAGGGCCTCCACTACATTGATTCTCTCCCCATTCTGTTCATAAATCATTATAGGTCAGCAAACCCTTTAATGTTGGGTGGAAGCGTAATTGAAGCCAACTGTCAAAGTGTAGTATTTACTAAGATCTCAAGGCCCATCAAGCTTTCATTTAAATCACAAGTCCATACAAAGCATGTTGTTAATTTTAGACATAAGCCACAGCTTTTGAAGAACAAATCATCACCTCTAGCTGGAAAATGACTCATTTGAGGTACATGAAGATTTGTTGGCTAAATCAGACTTGTTCATCTTTTCCAAGTCAAGTATGAAGTCTTTAATGATTCTCATAGGATGTTTGTTGTCTAGTCCACCATTACAACTGCAATACTCTAAGGTTTCAGCACTCAGTCGTGTACTCTTTTGTTCTTTGCCCCAATATAATATATGAACATTGACCAATCTTTGTTTTCAGAACTTTTTGATTCAAAACCAAAGAAGATTGTCTTGATCGAATATCAATAGTGCTTACCTTAGTACAAATATCAATATGTATTTATGCTCAACAAAAAATTGTGGAAATAAGTTATCACTTGTTAAGGCTGAAAATCTGAGGTAATCAGAAAATGCCTTGTAATAATGTAGAGAACACTTGCCAAACCTTTAGTGTGTCCAAATTGTCCAATCATTTACTATATTATTGTTAAATATGGCTTTTGAGGATTTTCTTATCACTTTGAGGTGAATGATTTGCAAGATTTTTATGAAGCCATCTATTAAACCAACATTTGAAACCTTGGCTGTCAAGTCTAAACATTATAATTCGGTATTTTTATATGAATGACAAAATATACATCGAAGGGCGATGTAGTGAGTTGATGAGCGAAAATGTAGAATTTCTGAATGAATGTAATAAGTGTTTTAAACTATAGCTGACACATTTTTTCAAACTTAATAGGCGATTTTCCACAAACATCTCTAAGTTTTCATATTCACCTTTTCACAGGAGAGTATACAATATGTGTCCCTGTCAGAGCATTCATTCATTCATTCATTTCAAACATATTGTTGACATATTCCTTTTTCACATACCTTTTTTCTAACAGACTTAAAATGTAGTAAAGTATAAATTTATATCTTTTGACATGATTACATGATTTTCCCCAGACTTCAGTCCAAGATATCAAGTCTAAGCCAAGTCTCGAGTCTTTACAGAGTTAGTCCAAATCAGTTCTCCAATTTTGAGTACACATCTGGGCCTTAAAGAGAGAGTTCCGATTTTTCTGACTGAGGTTCTGTACGTTTATTTTTAGTAGTAGTGTTGGGATTATGAATCTGAGAATATTATTTAATATTAATATTTTAATATTTTATCAAATAATATTTCGGTCTGTTAAGGGTTGTCTTACCAGCCCAGTAAGGCGATGGTATTAGGACAAAATAGAAAGGTGTGAGACGAGCTCTGACATTATTGAACAGCAGAAACTCTGCACATATATGGAATGAATTCACACAATTTCTTAAAATACAATAATTTATTAACAAAAATAAGTCAACTCAAAGTCAAACATATTTCAATCAACAAACCCTTTACTATGCTAAAACAATCCAACTAAACTATCAAGCAGACTTAAAGAATAACAAAGACTAATGGGCTATGTACAATATAAACAAGGTGATTAAAGATGGTTGAAAACCATGACTGAAGGAGTGATGCAATATTACCATGCAATGTTTATGTTTGAGAACTGAGGATTATCTTGAAGAATCTGGAAGTGAAGTTAAGTTAGTCTTGGAACTAACTTAGGCAATAATCAGCAAATGTTTAGACAACCCTTCACAATACAAGATCAGATAAAATATTATTTTAATAAAATAATGTTTTAAATAATGATCTGCTGAATAAAACCAACCTTCTGGATGACCATTTCTCAATGATGTTTTAATTAGCTGCCTTTAATTATTGAAATAATATTTGAAGAAATATTATTAACGGAATGGTAAAACATTTAAGGACGAATTTTGGAAAAGAGCCAAATCTTTCTGGAGAAATGGGGCTTAATGGTGTTTACTTAGTTATCAAATTTAGTAAATTGATGTTAGGGACACATTATTTACTGGATTGAAAACTAAACCTTTCTGGGTAAATATTATTTTGCAGCAAGCACTGTCCTTACCTGTTAGCAGTTGAAGCTATCAAAGAAGCTGATAGCTTAGCACCAGAATCAAACCCACACCTTTAAAAATAACGTCAATAAAAGGGTTAAAATGCATAAGCACGGACGGCGCGTTATGGCCGATTTTCTGTGTTTAAAATCACCCTTTTAAATAAAGTTGGTCTTAACTTTAAAAACACACAGACAAAGACCACAAAACTGAACATGTGTGCTGCAGATATTCTGCTAGCACCAAGATAGCCGCGTTCAACACAAACAAAACCAAACTTCATAAAATTAAAAATGTTTAGATCATTTCAATCTAAATCCTTCTATTTCTCTGCTCTGCCCAAACCTAACCTCGTATGAACTGTGCTGAGGAAAAGCTGTCCAATAAAGTTTGAAGAGAGCTCTGTGAACAAAGGGTTAGCTTCCAGCTAATCTCCGTAGCTGTCGATGAAAGATGGCTCGTTGTGAGACAAAAACACACTGGACCATTGTTACACAGCTTTAAAGGACTCATATCATGCTGTTACCAGGGCTGCTCTGGGTTTTTCGGATCATTATCTAATCCACCTCATCCCAACCTACAGACAGAGACTAAGAGCTTCCAAACCCAAGGTTCACACTGTTAAGAAGTGGACTGAGGAATCAAAGCAGACGCTACAGGCCTGCTTTGAATGCACAGACTGGACTGTTTTTGAAACTTCAGCCACTGACCTAAACCAACTAACTGATGTGGTGACATCATACATCAGTTTCTGTGAGGACATGTGTGTGCAGACCAAGACCTTCTGCACCTTTGGGAACATCAAGCCATGGTTTACTCCACACCTCAGGAATCTGCGCAGGGAAAAGGAAGAAGCTCACAGCAGTGGAGATTGGGCGCAGTACAAGCAGGCCAGGAACAGACTAACAAAGGAGATCAAAGCAGCTAAGAGAAGCTACAGTGAGAAGCTTAAGAACAGCCTTTCTACTGGTGACACTTCAGCTGTATGGACCGGTCTGAGAAACCTGACTGCCTATGGGAGCCCCCCCACCCATCCTGAACAGAGTTGTCTCCTGGCCAACCGTCTGAATGGCTTCTACTGCAGACATGACAAGAAGCCATTCACACCTCAAATCATCCCCTCTACATCCCATTCAGGAACAAATTTGACCCGTAAAACAACCTACCCCCTACCTTCAGATCCTCTGCCTGCACTAAAGATCTCCGAGGAAGATGTAAATAGGCTCTTTCAGCGCATGAAAACAAAGAAAGCTGGAGGACCTGATAACGTCTCCCCATCATGCCTGAAAGCCTGTGCAAATCAACTCAATCCGATCTTCACAAGGATCTTCAACAAATCACTGGAGAAATGTGAGGTCCCCTCCTGCCTCAAACGATCCACCATCATCCCGGTTCCCAAGAAACCCACCATCCTAGGATTAAATGACTACAGGCCTGTAGTCGTGACGTCTGTGGTCATGAAATCCTTTGAGCGGCTGGTGTTGAAGCACCTGAAAGACATCACAGGCCCCCTGCTGGACCCCCTGCAATTTGCTTACCGACCAAACAGGTCGGCAGATGATGCTGTTAACTTAGGTCTACACTTCATCCTGCAACACCTCGACCACCCAGGGACATACTCCAGGATCCTGTTTGTAGACTTCAGCTCGGCCTTCAACACCATCATACCAGACATCCTCCACCAGAAGCTCACCCAGCTCAACGTCCTAACCTCCACCTGTCAATGGATCCACAGCTTCCTGACAGACCGACAGCAGCAGGTGAGACTGGGGAGCATCTTCTCCCGATCCAGATCAATAAGTACTGGTGCCCCCCAGGGGTGTGTTCTATCCCCACTCCTCTTCTCTCTGTACACAATGACTGCACCTCAGCGGACTCGTTAAGTTTGCAGATGACACCACTGTCATTGGACTGATCCAGGACGGTGATGAGTCTGCATACAGACAACAGGTGGATCGGCTGGTACACAGGTGCGGTCAAAACTACCTTGAACTGAACCCACTCAAGACTGTGGAAATGGTGGTGGACATTTGGAGAACACCACCCCCATACACCCCCCCTCACCATCCTCAACAACACTGTATCGGCCGTGGACCACTTCAGGTTCTTAGGAACCACCATCTCTGAGGACCTGAGATGGTCTTCACACATAGACACTGTTCGAAAGAAGGCCCAGCAGAGACTGTACTTCCTGAGGCAACTCAAGAAGTTCAACCTTCCACAGGAGCTGCTGGTCATCTTCTACACTGCCATCATTCAGTCTGTCCTGTCTTCATCCATCTTAGTGTGGTTTGGCTCATCCACAAAACAGGACAGGTCCAGACTGCAACAAATAATCAGAAATGCAGAGAGAATAATCAGGACTGACCTTCCCTCCATCCAGGACTTATACAGGTCTAGGGTCAAGAAAAGAGCTGCTAAATTCTCTGCAGACCCCACACATCCTGCACATAAACTGTTTAGAGTTTTACCTTCAGGCCGCCGCTACAGAGCACTGTTTACTAAAACCAGCCGCCACAGAGACAGTTTCTTCCCCCAGGCTGTTTCTCTGATGAACATTCAATAGAGTACAAAACAACAGCATACAGATGTTGCAAATGCACCTTTTTATTAGATATGTGTATATTGTACATTGTAAATTGTAAATCTGTATATTCTGTAATGCAAAAACAGAACAAAAGAGCAAAGTGTACCGGAGGCAAATTCCTTGTTTGTATGTACGAACTTGGCAATAAAGCTGATTCTGATTCTGATTCTCTTTTGCCTTCACTCTGCGGTCCAGCTCACCCCAAACCATCTCGACTGGGTTCAGGTCCGGTGACTGTGGAGGCCAGGTCATCTGGCGCAGCACCCCATCACTCTCCTTCTTGGTCAAATAGCCCTTATACAGCTTGGAGGTGTGTTTGGGGTCATTGTCCTGTTGAAAAATAAATGATGGTCCAACTAAATGCAAACCGGATGGAATAGCATGTCGCTGCAAGATGCTGTGGTAGCCATACTGGTTCAGTATGCCTTCAACTTTGAATAAATCCCCAACAGTGTCACCAGCAAAGCACCCCCACGCCATTACACCTCCTCCTCCATGCTTCACAGTGGGAACCAGGCATGTAGAGTTTTACCTTCAGGCGCCGCTACAGAGCACTGTTTACTAAAACCAGCCGCCACAGAGACAGTTTCTTCCCCCAGGCTGTTTCTCTGTTGAACATTCAATAGAGTACAAAACAACAGCATACAGATGTTGCACATGCACCTTTTTATTATATATGTGTATATTGTACATTGTAAATATATATATTCTGTAATGCAAAAACAAAACAAAAGAGCAAAGTGTACCGGAGTCAAATTCCTTGTTTGTATGTACGAACTTGGCAATAAAGCTGATTCTGATTCTGATTCTGAATTGAAGTCATGTTGGGGGATGCTCTGCTAATATAGCGCTGCATCCCATCCACAGGAGCATTTTCAATTTGATTTGTTTTAAATTGTTAAAATCAATAGAACTTGGCTTCTTTCTGGCTAGCTGTTAGCCTTTTATCACTTTAGGCTTTAAATGTATTTTCATGACAAACTGCTAATGATCTGTTTTGTGACTGTTTCATAATATGTGTTTGATGTATACTAATTTATGTCATGTTTTTGGCCTGTTTACAAACAAAGAGAAATCTGTTCTGTGCTAGATTAAAACACACCTTTTTCTTGGTCAGGGCCCTTTAATTGATATACATAAATCAAATTCAGATGACATTTGAAAACTTTAAATTGGAAAGAAAATAATAATATTTGCATTTGTATGTCTAAAAGGTTTTGTCCTAGTGACACCATTAAGGATAGAAATGGCCATCAATGGATATTTTGTGGTTGAGACGCTCCCTTCATCTGACCAGTGTATTAAGGGACTGCTTGTATAGACGAGCCCTTAAAGTGCTGCTTCAATCAATGTAGCTCTGATAATTGGCTTAAAGGCCCTGGAGAGTTCCCTGCTAACTCCCTCTGTGGCTGTTTGCTGTCTCTGCCCCTGTTCAGCTGTCTGCCCAAAGATGTGATTGTATTTTCTGTCTGTTTTCATAACAGGTTACCCATCAACACAAAACTTCTGTTAATTCTGGAAACAAATTCTAGTTTATTTTGGAGCTATGATTTTAATGCATTATTTACATGGCTTGTTTCTTCTCTATAGTTTCACCCTAAAACCTTTGTGCAATGCAAACCTCTCGCTGTTTCTGTTATTAACCTAGAATTGCTTGCCGTTTTTTGTTCCATGAGGAAAACACCAATTGTCTTACATTAGTTCCAATCCCTTCATTTAAGGTTAATCTCACTCTCAGGTCAGTGCCTGTTCTTGTATGTACTCCCCGCCACACTCACACATAAAAGCAGTAGGGGTTAAAAACAGCAGATGTTCTATGTGTTTGTGTGTGACTGCAAGTATGTGTGTGTGTGTGTGTGTGTGTGTGTGTGTGTGTGTTTGCGTGACAATGAGTGGAAGCTCCCCAGACCATCAACAGCAGGAAGGCGATGAAAGGTATCAGATGTCAGCATAGTGCTGTAGCACATTGACTATTGTTAATACTCAGGAGGGCAATTTTCACCTGGATTTAAGGATGTGATTGTTAGTAGAAAGCTGCTTGGATCTCACCAACTTGCAGAGGTGACAACACTGGTGATCAGCCTGTGGATTTGCTGAGGTATTAACCCTTTATGACCTACCATAGAACAAGTTCGCCAGAGCATATTTTTACATTTGTACATGCTGTAGAGCCATTTTTTGGAGAAGTTTTTGATTTGCTATACATCAACATAACCCTTATATCCTATATTTTAATATTTTGTATATAATAACTCCATAACAACTAAGTAAATTGCTAAATTGTGCAATTAACCACCAGAAAATTTAAAATCGTTTTCTTTTTGGGACATATTTTCCTAAATACAGAAATATCATAGCTGTATCCCTCAAACATTGCAATATAAAAAAGTTGCACAAACCCCTTTCAAACCACAGGAAATGTATTTGGAGTGTGTCCATAACTTCATTTTTGAAATACACAAATCAAATTTTTATGAACAGAGACAAAAACAAGCACAAAATGTACATTGTTTGAGTTTGAGAAACAGTTTGAGAAAAGATAATATGTATAACATCAAAATAAACTATTTACAGAAGTGTAATTAAATATCTAAGTGTGCCAGATACCTATGAGCACACATTTATGTTCATGAGACCATCTTCAAACAATAAAAAGAGCAAAAAACAACAAAAATGAAAGCGGGAAAAAACTCCCGGGACATGACATCACTTTCTGTTGTTGCGGGCATTGGCGTGAAAGAAAACCATCTGATAGTTCATCCACCAATGTCATCGCACATATTCCAATGTAGGAAGTACACTGCGGTCTGGAATTTAATGTTTGTTTTTTGAGATTATTTTTATTGGATTTCTGCAACAGTTTCTGGAAAATAAAATCCGTGCTCTGGGTCACGTGGTGAGTATAATATTTAAGTTGAACTCTCTGGTTTCATTTGCAAAAAAAAAAGTATTGTTCTCACTTATTTGGTGGCAATTCTACAGGCGATTAAAAATAGATATGCAAATGGGAGCGCCGGCGCTCCTGCCAGTCATAAAGAGTTAAGGAAGCCCAGGTTGCTTTGATAGTGGCTTTCAGGTCATCTGCGTTGTTGGGTTTGGTGTCCGTCACCTTCCTCTCGACAGATATGTACTGTATATATAAACACATACAGGGGTTGGACAATGAAACTGAAACACCTGTCATTTTAGTGTGGGAGGTTTCATGGCTAAATTGGACCAGCCTGGTAGCCAGTCTTCATTGATTGCACATTGCACCAGTAAGAGCAGAGTGTGAAGGTTCAATTAGCAGGGTAAGAGCACAGTTTTGCTCAAAATATTGAAATGCACACAACATTATGGGTGACCTACCAGAGTTCAAAAGAGGACAAATTGTTGGTGCACGTCTTGCTGGGGCATCTGTGACCAAGACAGCAAGTCTTTGTGATGTATCAAGAGCCACGGTATCCAGGGTAATGTCAGCATATCACCAAGAAGGACGAACCACATCCAACAGGATTAACTGTGGATGCAAGAGCAAGCTGTCAGAAAGGGATGTTCGGGTGCTTACCCGGATTGTATCCAAAAAACATAAAACCACGGCTGCCCAAATCACTGCAGAATTAAATGTGCACCTCAACTCTCCTGTTTCCACCAGAACTGTCCGTCGGGAGCTCCACAGGGTCAATATACACGGCCGGGCTGCTATAGCCAAACCTTTGGTCACTCATGCCAATGCCAAACGTCGTTTTCAATGGTGCAAGGAGCGCAAATCTTGGGCTGTGGACAATGTGAAACATGTATTGTTCTCTGATGAGTCCACCTTTACTGTTTTCCCCACATCTGGGAGAGTTACGGTGTGGAGAAGCCCCAAAGAAGCGTACCACCCAGACTGTTGCATGCCCAGAGTGAAGCATGGGGGTGGATCAGTGATGGTTTGGGCTGCCATATCATGGCATTCCCTTGGCCCAATACTCGTGCTAGATGGGCGCATCACTGCCAAGGACTACCGAACCATTTTTGAGGACCATGTGCATCCAATGGTTCAAACATTGTATCCTGAAGGCGGGGCCGTGTATCAGGATGACAATGCACCAATACACACAGCAAGACTGGTGAAAGATTGGTTTGATGAACATGAAAGTGAAGTTGAACATCTCCCATGGCCTGCACAGTCACCAAATCTAAATATTATTGAGCCACTTTGGGGTGTTTTGGAGGAGCGAGTCATGAAGGGTTTTCCTCCATCAGTATCACGTAGTGACCTGGCCACTATCCTGCAAGAAGAATGGCTTAAAATCCCTCTGACCACTGTGCAGGACTAGTATATGTCATTCCCAAGACGAATTGATGCTGTATTGGATGCAAAAGGAGGCCCTACACCATACTAATAAATTATTGTGGTCTAAAACCTGGTGTTTCAGTTTCATTGTCCAAGCCCTGTATATATATATATATGTATATGTGTATATATATGTTTGTGAGCGTATGTGTGTGTGAGCGCATGCAACTCGGCGTTTCAGCGTCTGTAACGCAGACTATGAGGAGTGTGTTTTCGTCCAGCTTTTTTCAAGTTTCTCCTTAGATAGTAGAGTAGTGACAACGCAGGGACAGAGATCGCTCACCAGTCGTTCTAATAAAATTCATAGTAAATGGTAAATGACTTGCACTTGTATAGCGCTTTATCAAGTCCTCATAGACCCAAACCGCTTTACACTACAATCAGCCACCAACACATTCATACACACCTTCACACACTGACAGTGGTGAGTTAAACTGTAGCCACAGCTGCCCTGGGGTAGACATACTGAAGTGAGACTGCCATACAATTGCTGCCACCGAGCAGGGTAAATGCTGGTGATATTGTTGGCATTATAGCAGGTATTTGGTACTTTTGGCAGTGTGGGTTGGTGCCAGGTCCTGCTGGAAATGCAATAAGCATCATGCAGCTGGTCAGCAGAGGGAAGCTTGGGTGCTCTAAATTTTCATGGTAGATGGTTATAGCACAAGCAGATGACATGGCACCCCAATTCACTACTTTCCTGGAAACACTGGACCTGAAGCAACTTGGATTCTTGGTCTCTTCACTCATTCTCCAGGCTCTGGAACCTTGATTTTCAAATTAAATGTAACATGTAATTTCTTATGAAAAGAGGACTTGGGAAATGTGAATAACATGTAAGACGCCAGTGTTAGACTCTTCTATTGTTGAAACAACTCCAACCTTAGTCCACACATTGTGAATCTCTGTTAAACTCCCGGATGGGCTTCGCTTCACAAACCGCTAAAAGCTGTGGTTGTCTCTATACCTTGTCCACCTTACTTTTGTACCACATTTTTCCTTCTCAATGCTTTCTATTAAAATGCCTGGATACAGCACCACATTAAAAGCCAACTTCTACAGCAAAAACGTTTTGTTTTATATTCTCCTTTTGGAGGGTGTCGGTGACAGTGACAAGCCATAACATATAAGTTCTCTATTAAAAAATTTTTTTTATTTGTCTTACGTAATATTTTGATTTGCTGTTAGCTAAAATTGTCAAAATTAACAGAAAAACACTTTAAATCTATCACTTTTTGTGTGTAATGAATGTATAAAATTGTATCCTACCTTTGTTTCCAACTCTGGTGCCCATGATTGTCCATGGTACCTTTTGTTTTGGATAACAACATAGAAATATATAAGGTGAAGAAGCAGTGCATGAAGAGTGTCACTGAAGAGGTATTATTAGTGACTACAAAGTAAAACTACCTGGAGATAAAAACGGAGGCTGAGATAATTATCACCCTTAGCCTGATGTACCCTTCTTTGGTTGTTGGAAAGAATATAAAAACCTAAATACGGAGCTTATACAATTTTCAAAGTGTAAATTTAAGCATGAACTTAACAATCTTGTGTACAACAATTAATTTCTCAAATTGCTGTGGAGGGATTTTGCCCTTCTAATCTTAAGAAGAGTGCCTCAGTTTTACAATTTGTAGATTTTGCACAGTTGTTTTATTGTTTTGTCACAGTTTTTCTAGATTGGTATCTAGATTTCTAGATAGGTTGTTTTTAAGTCATGCTGCTGTCGATTTCTTGACATTTTTAATCATATAGGCTTCATCTGTTGACAGGCAGTCTCGCAGTTGACCCTCAGAATACTTTTAAGAACAAAGGAGTTTATGGTCTACCTAATTATTGCAAGGTGTCAAAGTTATGTGACTGTGAAACAAGCCCCAATAATGAACCTACCACCATCATGCTTGAGGGTTTATTAGAGGTGTTTTAGTTGATATTCTGTGTTTGGTTCTCAACAAATGTTGGACTTTGCCAGGTGGTCAAACATTTGGACTTGGTTTCATTTTTCTCATAATACTTTGTTCACACCTGAAACTTGCTGCCATTTATCTTTCTTCCAGAAAACCTTTTTAGAAAAGTCAAACCTGTTCAGCCTTGTAGTATTTGCACTTTCCTGCGGACTGATTCGATTTTTTTGTTTTTTTGTTTTTTGCAATACATTTTTTTATTACACATAGACTTTGAATGGAATTGCTTGGATTTTTACTTCCTGATGCTAATTTGTACAAATAAAATTTAATTTGCAGTTGGTTTAACATGTCAGCTGTGAGGTTAGGATGTTTTATTTTGTTAAATGGCTGTTGTCTGTATAGCTATCTCATTTTCTTCTCTCCTTCTCTATTTTTAGCCTGAGACACACGAGGAAAGTAAATTAGAAGATGATTTTAGGGTGAACAAACTGACTCGAATAGAAACAGACTTTGCATGATAGGATCCAATAACAAAGTGGCCAAGTATTTTATTCATTGCCACAAATACCATAAACTAGTTTAATTATTCTTCCAAAATGTGAATGCGGATTTTTAATTAACAAAAATTAAAAAATTAGCAATACATTGCATAAAGTGGTTATTGTGAGTTGTAGTTTCAGATTCTCTTTTTAATTCAGCATCAAAACATCTTAAATCATCTTATGATGCATGAAACTTGTCTGGCCTGGTGTGGGCCACTTTCAGACAATGTAAATTCACAGTGTTCAACACTAATAAAATATTTAGTCAGGCATCCCAGATAACAGCTCTTCTCTCCGTTTAAACCTGCTGAGCTTGTTTGGTCTTATAGCTGAAGAGGCCACAGGGCATTTCATGCAGAAATGTCAGTTCTCTTTCCGCAATATGTACTAAAAGGCAATATTGAGCACTAGTAAAATTATGTTTATCTTTGAGGTTCTGCTTCCTTATGAAAAAATGAAAAATTGCATCTAACAATAAGAATTTCCTTTTCATTTATTTAATTTCAAAAGTAAGTTTAAAAAAATCAAATAAACAATGATATGTCAGTGTTTTTTATTTCTTGTTTCTTCCTATTGTTGCCATCTCGTATGAAGAATATCCAGATAAAACGTAAAGCAGTCTAATATGTATATTTAATGTAAGCAACATTTTTTTTATGCTGTGAGCCTTTATCCCATACAGTCCCTTTAGTTTTGACAAAGACAAATTATTTATTTTCTTTGGGAATAAATACTTAGCATTTCTGACCTGAAGCTGTTAATATCAAGAGTCGCATCCTCAGTTACGCAATAGGGATCCTATTTCATTTTGTGTGCAACCTCAAGGTATGTAATTAATATCTTAGGGCTGTTCTGATGCTCCTGCAGTTTATGGTACATGTTCAGTCACAGTATATGAGTGGCCCAGTATTAGGAGGCAGGATGTGGGTCATAGCAGGCACTCAAACAGGCTACTTGAGGGACACCGGTCTCCTGCCTCCAAAGCTTTTTATGAACTGCCAGTGAGGACAGAAACTGGCCTTACTCACCCTATATTTATAGTTCACACTCCCTACAGACAACAGTAAGTTGTATGTGTGTTTACACTTCACATGCTCTTCGTCATGTTTTTGTCTTTATCTCCTTGACTGTTGATTTTGCGATGTGCATACCTGAAAGTGTGTGTTTTTACTGTAAATATTATACAAACTGGCTAAGTTTAGGGCAGAGAACCAAGTTGTAACACTTTACCTCTGTTGTACCATACTGTTTTAACATGTAGGTACTATAACACAACCATGTTTAATACAGTGAATTCTGGAGTAGCTTTCTTAAAAATATTTTTTGTTTAATTTGAACATTTTCTCATATCTGAACCTCATTGATATTCCCAAATTACTCAAGTCGTCAATTAATGTTGTTATTACATGAAGGGTTTAATAATTACACTATGGTTATTTTTCATCATTAGGGTCACCCTATCTGACCCTAGAACCTGCTGATTAAGGTTTTTATTATTGTGTTACAGTTACTAATCAATTTGGGGGCTCAGTTCTCGCTTAATGTGCCATACTTTTTAAAAGTATTCACACCCACTGAACTTCTACACAGAATTGTATTGATTTGTACAAAGTTTTTCTGGGACAAAAATACACAAAGTAGCATATACCTGTTAAGTCACAGGGAAAGGATACATGGTTTTCAAATTATTTGTCTACAAATTAAAATCTGAAAAGCGGGGCATGACTTGTATTTATCCTCTCATTAGGTACCAACTAACAAAATCCACTGCAACCAACTGCCTTCAAATATTAACTATTTAGTAAATCAGTCTGTGTGTGAAGGCCCCAGAGGTCTGTTAGAGAACATTGGTGAACAAACAGCATGATGAAGAACAAGAAACACAGCAGATAGATCAGGGAGAAAGTTGAGTTTTAAAGCTAGGTAAGGTTATTAATAAGTGATATGCAAAGCTTTAGACATCTCACAGTGTACTGTTAAATCCATCATCCAAAAATGGAAAGAGTATGGGACAACTGTAAACCTACCAGAACATGGCTGACAGACCCATGGTAACTCTGGAGGAGCTGCTGAGATCTAACGCTCAGATGGGAGAATCTTTTAACAGGACTGCTCATGCACTCCATAAATATGGCTTTTGTGGAAGAGTGGCAAGATGAAACTCATCAATTAAATAAATCATTCAGACAACCTGTTTGCAGTTTACAATAAATCATATCCCACAGCAAATGTGGAAAATGACGGTCGGATAACCTTTTGGTCTACATGCTTTGTCTGGTGGAAAACTAACACTACATGTCAGGTTGAATGTACCCACCCCAACATGAAACATGGTGGTTTTTGGTGTCATGCTGTACTGATGTCTGTTTCTTCAGGAGGGACAAGGAAGCTGATTTGAGTTGATATGAAGATGGTTGGGTTTCAATATAAGGCTATCCTAGAAAGAAAAACCTGTCGGAGGCTGCAAAGGACTGGAGACGGGGACCAAAGTTTGTGTTCGGGACGCAGCATTAGCTTTGCATTTTTAGATTTAACAGATCATCAGTGTATTAGTCAGTATAATTTGTTGTAATGATGTCCCACAGAAAAAGCAGGTACTAAAACATTTGAGAAGTTTACTAAATACAGCAGTTTTTCCTCTCAAATTGCAGCAAATTTGTCAGTCTGTTTGCTGACGTCATTTTGACTACTTGCTTCAGAGCTACTATGTTTGCAGAGCTTTAAACAGTGTAGCTGTAAAGACACATGGACATACAGTAAAGATAATGTTGATGACGCGACTGAGGCAAAGCCAGGCTCGCCTAAAACCCTTTATCCTTTTAGCAGTGCTCAGATCAATACTGCACTCACGCAAACATGTAAATGTCCCGACTTAGTTTTTTGTATCACAGAGATCTGATTCCCACTATAACCTGATAAAATGAGAAGCAGAGAACGTGTGCCACGCAAGCAGCCGAAGAGACCGTTTGCATGTTAATGTTTTGCTTCTCAGTTGGTCTTCATTATTAGGCGAGAGAGAGGTAAAAACTGTGAGCTGACCGGAGATTTCACGTGCCCTTTAGGTGATTGTTTTTTTTTTTTTCTGTCATGTGTCTGACTGCCTTCATCCTCTTTCGCTCTCTGTATCTCCTTTTTATGCTGTTCCACCATTTGGCAGATGCTCCCTGTCACATCAGCCCAGCACGTCCTCTGCTTCCATTCCTCTGGGAACGGATTCATGTTGATGTGTCTAGGCTTTAAATTCGATCATGCGTGGTAAACATCTGTTTTGTGGTGTACACCTCACCACACCTCAGAGGTGTCTCCTGTATTTGCCTGCTATAAATCCTTGAATATGTCAACTATATTATTTTACTTCTTTACTATGTGGAAAAAGATGGTACAATAATGGTGGTCAGTTAATGAGAATTATATTTAGCCATTTCACTGAAAACTGAAGTAGACCAAAGAGGAGATGTAGATATAAGACTGGTGATTTATTTTTTCCACTTGGAAAGTCCTAATATTTTATATCAAACATACAAGGCATCTGATTGTGTAGATCAATTTCCTTCAACAGCTTAAAACATCCAGAGATTACAAGGGTTTTATCTTCCTCATAAACTGTACACAAAAATCAAAACTCTCCCACGGCCCCTTTTCACAGTATTATCAGTATTGTAACACAATGATTGAATAATGGAAATTGTGTCTAGACTTGGGCTGGTATGACTCACTGTATGATAACCTTGAGGAAAAATACTATATTTTACGGTATTTATGCAAATATTTTAACAAACAAATTATAACAAGGACAAATTGCTTTTATTTAAACTAGAAAAGCAACAATTGTTCCTACTGTGCTAAAATAATGTGACTTATTGCAATTCTAAAAATATTATCTGCACTACATCAAAGTTTTTCTGGGGCATATACTTGAACTAAAATAAGACATAGGTATTCTTACTGAAGTTAGAGCAAAAAGACTTTGTGAAAACACTAATCAAGTCGTGAGGAACTGTTTGATCATAATGTCTGATTAATTTTTTTAGAAATTATGTACTCATTCATACATTTCCCATACCCACATAATCCTTAAAGTGTCACAAGTGTCCATCTCCAGCAGTCAGTGGGAGACCCTGAACAGGTCTGCTTTCTATGAAAGAGCCCTTTGTCTGTTGAATACCTTAGCTGAACTGAACCTTGCTGGGATGCTAAGACAGAAACGTCATCTTTGCCGGCTCTAAGCTTTCGGTTTAGGGCGATAACACACAAACCTATGCGCCTTATAATCCGGTGCGCCCTATATATGAAAAAAGTTCTAAAATAGGCCATTCATTGAAGGTGCGCCTTATAATCCGGTGCGCCTTATAGTGCGGAAAATACGGTACATGAACATGAAAGAAACAAGGTTGGGAACTACAAAAGAACTGCAAAAGAACCCAATAAAGAAACAAGGTTGGGAACTACTGTTGTAGTGCACAGCGTGTCAGAAACTGATCTTACTCAGAAATGTCGCTACACGTTGCAGTAGTAACTAGTTGGTGCTTCCTAACCATACTGCTGCTGTGATATAAAATTTTGTTTATTCTTATTTCAAAAGACCCACCAATCCACCAAAACATCCTGATTCCTTTTTGCACGTAGCTACATTTATTTCTTGTTGCTTCTGCCTTTGTATCAGACATGGAAATAGCCACGTGTCCCACAGCTTTAGCTGTCTTGTAACAAAGTTTACAGGAGTGCTGAGATCTGGCTGTGTTGACAGATGGTATGGAGATCTATTTTTGTTTTGAAACTGTGTTATACAAGATTGATTTTATGATGCCATCATTGGCATCCCTCTTCCTGACTGTACCACAGATAGATTTCACACCATCTTTTAGTTGAGGTGAATTTGATTGTTCTTCCTGCTTACAGACTTAACAATGCTGTTTTTTGCCCAAATAAAATATTCACTATTTACTTTCACCAAACACACTGGACGTTAGACCCAAATATACTGTATTTAGAGCTCTGGCAGTGAAAGCACTTTTGATTGACCTACACATTGTGGTTTGTGGTCCTAAATGGAACAGCGCAGCAGCTTGTAGATTATTTTCAGTAAAATTACATTCAGAAAACCGTTTCTCCATCATCATTAATAGTAAGCTTGGGGATCTGATCACTTTTCATCTGCTTCCAGTATAAAATAACATTTCCAGTATAAGCAGTCCAACAAGCATTTTTTACTTAATTTAGGTGCATCTCATTGAATTAGAATATTATTGTTAATATGGTAATTTATTTCGGTAACAAAATTAAAAAATAATATTGGATGACGTTCACACTGAGTGATATATTTCCTCTGTTTATTTCTGTTGATTTTGATGATTGTGGCTTACAGCTAATTAAAACCCAAAATTCAGTTTATCATATAAATAGAATATCACATAAGACAAATGGAAAAAAAAAATTAAATACAAATCTTGTGCTACTGAAAAGCATTTCTATGTTCTATACAGTAGAGCACTCCATAACCTGTGATTCTGGTGAGGTGTTAAGGAAGCCCAAGTTTCTTTAATAGCTTGTCTGCATTGTTGGGTCTGGTGTCTCTCGTCTTCCTCTGGTCCATTTGCTGGCCATTCAAGCAAAGGGATATCATAGTCTTTAAATATGTCTCTTATACATATGTGGCTTAACACAAGAGGTGCGACAGTGTAGCTCATGCCGTGGACATGTCTAAGTGTGATGGCTCTTGAAGCTCTGATTCCAGCCACAGTCCATGCCTTGTGAATCTCCCATAAGGTCTTGAATGGGTTCCTCTCAAGGCTGTGGCTATCACAGGTTATTCTTTCACTGAACTTTCCATTAACATGTGGATACAGCACTCTGTCAATGCGCAGCTTTTTTAACAATGAACTTTTGTGGCTTAACCTCCTTGTGGTTGTCACTGACTGCCTGCTGGAAATATGTCAAGCCAGCAGTTTTGAGCATGATGTTGTCAGTCATAACAAGTCAATGACATATTATGTTTGTATTACATTTTGTTTTCATTGGTCTGTCATTTTCCAAGACAGTGAGAAGCTGAATTTGTTTTTATTTATATATATATATATATATATATATATATATATATATATACTGGTCCTTCTCAAAATATTAGCATATTGTGATAAAGTTCATTATTTTCTATAATGTCATGATGAAAATTTAACATTCATATATTTTAGATTCATTGCACACTAACTGAAATATTTCAGGTCTTTTATTGTCTTAATACGGATGATTTTGGTATACAGCTCATGAAAACCCAAAATTCCTATCTCACAAAATTAGCATATCATTAAAAGGGTCTCTAAACGATCTATGAACCTAATCATCTGAATCAACGAGTTAACTCTAAACACCTGCAAAAGATTCCTGAGGCCTTTAAAACTCCCAGCCTGGTTCATCACTCAAAACCCCAATCATGGGTAAGACTGCCGACCTGACTGCTGTCCAGAAGGCCACTATTGACACCCTCAAGCAAGAGGGTAAGACACAGAAAGAAATTTCTGAACGAATAGGTTGTTCCCAGAGTGCTGCATCAAGGCACCTCAGTGGGAAGTCTGTGGGAAGGAAAAAGTGTGGCAGAAGACGCTGCACAACGAGAAGAGGTGACCGGACCCTGAGGAAGATTGTGGAGAAGGGCCGATTCCAGACCTTGGGGGACCTGCAGAAGCAGTGGACTAAGTCTGGAGTAGAAACATCCAGAGCCACTGTGCACAGGCGTGTGCAGGAAATGGGCTACAGGTGCCGCATTCCCCAGACCTGGGCTACAGAGAAGCAGCACTGGACTGTTGCTCAGTGGTCCAAAGTACTTTTTTCAGATGAAAGCAAATTCTGCATGTCATTCGGAAATCAAGGTGCCAGAGTCTGGAGGAAGACTGGGGAGAAGGAAATGCCAAAATGCCAGAAGGTTGAAGGTTGACGTTTTTATTATTAAAAACACTTTTCTTTTATTGGTCAGATGAAATATGCTAATTTTGTGAGATAGAAATTTTGGGTTTTCATGAGCTGTATGCCAAAATCATCCGTATTAAGACAATAAAAGACCTGAAATATTTCAGTTAGTGTGCAATGAATCTAAACTATATGAATGTTAAATTTTCATCATGACATTATGGAAAATAATGAACTTTATCACAATATGCTAATATTTTGAGAAGGACCTGTATATATACACAGTACAGACCAAAGGTTTGGACACACCTTCTCATTCAAAGAGTTGTCTTTATTTTCATGACTATGAATATTGTAGCTTCACACTGAAGGCATCAAAACTATGAATTAACACATGTGGAATTATATACTGAACAAAAAAGTGTGAAACAACTGAAAATATGTCATATATTCTAGGTTCTTCAAAGTAGCCACCTTTTGCTTTGATTACTGCTCTGCACACTCTTGGCATTCTGTTGATGAGCTTGAAGAGGTAGTCACCTGAAATGGTTTTCACTTCATAGGTGTGCCCTGTCAGGTTTAATAAGTGGGATTTCAAGCCTTATAAATTGGGGTTGGGACCATCAGTTGTGTTGTGCAGGAAGTGGATACAGTACACAGCTGATAGTCCTACTGAATAGACAGTTAGAATTTGTATTATGGCAAGAAAAAAGCAGCTAAGTAAAGAAAAATGAGTGGCCATCATTACTTTAAGAAATGAAGGTCAGTCAGTCCGAAGAATTGGGAAAACTTTGAAAGTGTCCCCAAGTGCAGTCGCAAAAACCATCAAGCGCTACAAAGAAACTGGCTCACATGAGGATCGCCCCAGGAAAGGAAGATCAAGAGTCACCTCTGCTGCGGACGATAAGTTCATCCGAGTCACCAGCCTCAGAAATCACAGGTTAACAGCAGCTCAGATTAGAGAACAGGTCAATGCCACACAAAGTTCTAGCAGCAGACACATCTCTAGAACAACTGTTAAGAGGAGACTGTGTGAATCAGGCCTTCATGGTAAAATAGCTGCTAGGAAACCACTACTGAGGACAGGCAACAAGCAGAAGAGACTTGTTTGGGCTAAAGAACATAAGGAGTGGACATGAGACCAGTGGAAATCTGTGCTTTGGTGTGATGAGTCCAAGTTTGAGATCTTTGGTTCCAACCACAGTGTCTTTGTGCGGCGCAGAAGAGGTGAACCCTACATGCCTGGTTCCCACCGTGAAGCATGGAGGAGGAGGTGTGATGGTGTGGGGGGTGCTGGTGCCGCTGTTGGGGATTTATTCAAAATTGAAGGCATACTGAACCAGCATGGCTTCCACAGCATCTTGCAGCGGCATGCTATTCCATCCGGTTTGCGTTTAGTTGGACCATCATTTATTTTTCGACAGGACAATGACCCCAAACACACCTCCAGGCTGTGTAAGGGCTATTTGACCAAGAAGGAGAGTGATGGGGTGCTGCGCCAGATGACCTGGCCTCCACAGTCACCGGACCTGAACCCAATCGAGATGGTTTGGGGTGAGCTGGACCGCAGAGTGAAGGCAAAAGGGCCAACAAGTGCTAAGCATCTCTGGGAACTATTTCAAGACTGTTGGAAAACCCTTTCAGGTGACTACCTCTTGAAGCTCATCAACAGAATGCCAAGAGTGTGTGTAGCAGTAATCAAAGCAAAAGGTGGCTACTTTGAAGAACCTAGAATATAAGACATATTTTCAGTTGTTTCACACTTTTTTGTTCAGTATATAATTCCACATGTGTTAATTCATAGTCTTGATGCCTTCAGTGTGAAGCTACAATGTTCATAGTCATGAAAATAAACAAACTCTTTGAATGAGAAGGTGTAAAAATAAGTGATCAAATATATACTGTTGTGTGTATGTCATATATATACTAGGCTTTGTCCCGCCCATCGGACACTCGGCGTCTCTGGGGCAGTGGGCTGGCCTCGGCTGGCCTGGACGCTCAGCTTCTGCATGATGATTGGATGATCTGTCTGAGGCTGAATCCCTTTTTGATTGACAGTGAAATGAGCGAATCAGCAATCTTGAAATTGAGCTTCCCCTCCTTGAAAAACCGGCATCTGCCACTGATAAATGCAGGGGTTGGACAATGAAACTGAAACACCTGGTTTTAGACCACAATAATTTATTAGTATGGTGCGGCCAATACAGCGTCAATTCGTCTTGGGAATGACATATACAAGTCCTGCACAGTGGTCAGAGGGATTTTAAGCCATTCTTCTTGCAGGATAGTGGCCAGGTCACTACGTGATACTGGTGGAGGAAAACCCTTCCTGACTCGCTCCTTCAAAACACCCCAAAGTGGCTCAATAATATTTAGATCTGGTGACTGTGCAGGCATGGGAGATGTTCAACTTCACTTTCATGTTCATCAAACCAATCTTTCACCAGTCTTGCTGTGTGTATTGGTGCATTGTCATCCTGATACATGGCACCGCCTTCAGGATACAATGTTTGAACCATTGGATGGACATGGTCCTCAAGAATGGTTCGGTAGTCCTTGGCAGTGACGCGCCCACCTAGCACAAGTATTGGGCCAAGGGAATGCCATGATATGGCAGCCCAAACCATCACTGATCCACCCCCATGCTTCACTCTGGGCATGCAACCGTCTGGGTGGTACGCTTCTTTGGGGCTTCTCCACACCGTAACTCTCCTGGATGTGGGGAAAACAGTAAAGGTGGACTCAACAGAGAACAATACGTGTTTCACATTGTCCACAGCCCAAGATTTGCGCTCCTTGTACCATTGAAACCAACGTTTGGCATTGGCATGAGTGACCAAAGGTTTGGCTATAGCAGCCTGGCCGTGTATATTGACCCTGTGGAGCTCCCGACGGACATTTTTGGTGGAAACAGGAGAGTTGAGGTGCACATTTAATTCTGCCATGATTTGGGCAGCCATGGTTTTATGTTTTTTGGATACAATCCGGGTTAGCACCCAAACATCCCTTTCAGTCAGCTTCCTCTTGTGTCCACAGTTAATCCGGTTGGTTTTGGTTCGTCCTTCTTGGTGGTATGCTGACATTACCCTGGATACCGTGGCTCTTGATACATCACAAAGACTTGCTGTCTTGGTCACAGATGCGCCAGCAAGATGTGCACCAACAATTTGTCCTCTTTTGAACTCTGGTATTTCACCCATAATGTTGTGTGCATTTCAATATTTTGAGCAAAACTGTGCTCTTACCCTGCTAATTGAACCTTCACACTCTGCTCTTACTGGTGCGATGTGCAATCAATGAAGACTGACTACCAGGCTGGTCCAATTTAGCCATGAAACCTCCCACACTAAAATGACAGGTGTTTCAGTTTCATTGTCCAACCCCTGGACATAGCTGATTATTCCATATGTAAACATGTTTATTGAGGATCTGTATGTCATATCTGCAGTCGATTAGACATTGCACCTAGTAAACCACTACTGTCGAATGTGACTCATCATCAAGTTTTCGTTTACCTGTGTTGAGCCCATTTAAGTCCATAACAGGCCAAACAAAATAAAGTCAACGCTTCATTGGTTGAAAATACCAAGCCCACCTCCTCGTACTTCTTACGTCAAACTTTCCCAAACATTCGGCAGTTGCAGAGAGACGGATGCACGGGAATGCGCTGCTAACCCTCATCACAGAGCTGGGGTTAAAAACCTCAAAGAGAAAAGGTTAGACAAACTGAGCAAATATCCACTCTAGAGATCTGCTTGGACCCTGGAAGAACACACCCAATGTTTATTTTGAACCTTGGAACTGTTGCGATCTGCACGGGAGGTACGATTTTGACCAAATCCGTCTCTGAGTGCCGAACATTAGAAGTATCTTATTGTAGGATTGTTGGACTTGGATTTCTTCCTGATTTCTTCCTTTGAACCCAACTAGAGCCATTCCGAGTTGGCTCAGGTTGTTCTCCCACAACAAACAATTACACATGTGCGATAAGACAGAACCGCACCACTCACAAACTCTGAGCCCTTGGATTTGACATAACCTAAACTCTGAAAATTAAGCCAGTAGGACTACAATTATCTGAGCTCAGATAAGGACACTGGGTATTATGATTGCGTTTTATTTTCATATCCTTGTACCTGAAAGTACACTGTTTAATTGTTGCTATACAATTCACTTCAATTCAAAGCAGCTTTATTTGTGGCTTCAGTCAGTCTTTTTTGTACATACATGTTTTACTACATAAATATATACATTCAATATGTGGGAAATTCCTAGGTGTTAATTTAAAACATTTCTGTTTCCATGCATAATATCATATCAGAGATAACTTATAACAGTTTAAAGCTTGTCTTCGGCCATGCACCGCTTTCTTACAAATTTGGGACCACTATCAACATTACATTGACTATAGTTTAAACAACCTTAACAAAATAACAGACAAAAACAAGACTTGTGAAGAATACAAAGCCTGGGAGACTGTGTCCTCTGATCACTTGTGAGGTGAATCAGGCTTAAATATTTGTAGGATTTAAGATAGAGCTGGGCGATAAAATGGTAGCAATAAATATCTCGATATAGTTTTTCCTCGATAAACATATGAGAAAGGGTCAATATAGATCTTGAATATACACACAAAATGAATAGCAAATGATTTTACGTTGATTTGACATTTGTCTATTTAAAGTCGGACAAAAGAACTACCAAAAAGTAGCGTGCACTGCAAATTACGTTGAGCACATGTTACGACAAAGTCGGGGAACACCACCAATCTGTTTTACCCCTTAAATCAGTGGCACACACTGGAGCATGCAGAATGTAAAACTTTACAATCCCAGACAAGAGCGAGTACTAAACCCCAACTTCTTTGAGGTATGCAAATGTGCTGGTCTGATTTCCCTTCAATGATTTGGTTAGAAAATATATAGGAAAGATCACAGAAAAATAAAATAAAGGAGAACAGTCAAATAAAATGTGGCGTTCTAAGTTTGTAAAGTTAATGCTGTTTAGATTTGTTGCAGTAACTTCATTTTTTATGTTTCCAGTGATAGTTACTGTGAGGTTGATTAGTTGAATTTCAAGCATCAGTTTTGTTCTTTATTACACCTGCATAAAACCTTTGTAACAACAGAAGCATACATATTCAGCTGGAATCAGATATTTATATTTACTGTATAAAGATATTTTCTATGACTGATTAAACCCTTCCTGTTTAAAGTCAGTTAGGGTTACCAACATTATTTCCATTTGCTAAACGTAAATTTTTCATGAAATTCTTCAAAGTCAGAAGTTCAAATACACCATTATTCCTTTGCCTTTAAACCATTTGAGAAAGCCCAGATGATGATGTCATGGCTTTGTAAGCTTTTAATAGGTTCATTCACCTCATATTGGGTTAGAAAAAGCACATCTGTGGATGTATTTTGTGGCAACACCTGAAACACATGGCTTCCATGTGTGACGTCACGGAAAAATCAAAAGAAATCAGCCAAGAGAACTGTGGACCTAACATGGAAAGCAGCAGGTTAGAGCCTGAGAGCACATGCTTTTTTACACGCAAATGTAACCACAAAAATAATATATTTTGTAAAATTATCCATAAACTTAAAATGCTAATGTACTTTCTTCAGATTCTTATTCTGTTACCACTTGTTGATTTCAGACAGATCTTCTCTGCAGCAGCATCTACTGTTAAAAATAAGAACTGAAGAGTGTTGTGTGTCTGTAACAGCAGCATAAAGGGCAAGAATGCTCATGCTGATGCCAGAACTTGCTCCCAAAAGGACATACGCTCCAGCACAACCGCAGCATAAATCTATTTGTGTTATATTTTCTATTCATTCAGACACAGACACTTCTCAAACTGTGAATGAACACAACACCAGATGATGACTGTCTCTGTAAGTTAGTAAATCAGAGCTTGGCCTGACTGTGGCCTGTCATTGTTTCTCTATTGACTCACCACAATAATAGTGATGAGACAAGCCTGACCCCACTGTTACTGTTGTACTCTGAAACAATTGATGCTCTCTGTGGTTTTTAATTCAGTTGAGATTATAGTCTCTTCCCCCACTTGATGCCTTATTCAGGTATGATTCTAGTAAAAATAATCTTTTACATGGAAAAAGTTATTCTTCAGGGGAACATTTTGTGTAGCTTTAAAGTTATGGGTTTTTATTTTTTGGATTAACATTGGGCAATGTAATGATATTTATTTACACATAGTACAGGCAAAAAAACTGTGTGATCTTGCTACTGGATTAAAAAAAAATAATCTCAAATTCAGAGGAGCTAACTCTCATCCCAGTCACTCAACACACCGACCTTGAACCGATTCAGTGCATAATAAAGCTCATGGCCTGAAGAAGCCAGCAAAAAGCAAAAGCAAAGATGAGATTCTGAGGTTTCTATACCAGACACCCTCCTCACCATGACTACGCCTTGAAATCCTGTCCATGATCACCTCAAACCAGGGCAGCCCTGGTGGAGTCCAACATGCACTTGGAGCACAGTCCCTGGTCCCCTTTCTTAAAAATTGGGACAACCACCCCAGTCTGCCACTCCACCGACGTCACAGTCCTCCATGCGACATTGAAGAAGCGTGTGAACCACATTGTCCAAATCCTTGAGAAACTCAGGATGAATCTCCTTCACACTTGGTGCCCTGCCACCGGGGAGCTTTTTAACTACCATGGTGAATCCTGCCACATTAATGAAATTGCATTCTTCCAAGCCTTCAGGCTCTCCCTCTGCCGTGGAGGTCATGGTGACTGGATTAAGGTTATCCTCTCTCTTTTCACTGTTTGATGATGTCCTCAGTGCGAGTCTGCAGCTCTCCTCCCAAAGCATATACAGCTTGCAGGTGGGTTAGTCCTGTTAATTTCCTGTTCGTGGGCCTCCAGGATTTCTGTTAACTTGTGCAGGACCCTGTCATGCCGCCACCTGAATCTCCAGAAATTACAAGATCTTTCGTCTCCTTCTTGGTGGCTTTAGACCATCTCTTTGGCGCTGTTCCCCACCCAAGGCCAGCTCTGCCTGGTTGTGTGAGGCCAATAATCTCCTGATACTTTAGCTGAGACATAGCCTGGTCTACTGCTTTGGTTACATTCCATTTGTGTCACATATAAATCTGAGGATTTGAAGCTTGAATTGCCGGTTCTGATGAGTCTCTCAGCTCGAATAGGAGTCTCACCTTCTCCTTTTTGTATCCCAGGCTGATGGACTGCAAAGGGAGCTGTAGGGTGTTTCTCCCGAAGAGTGCCTACTTGGAGAGGCATCGAGGGAGTCTGGGCTATTTCCTGATGTAATTGCAGGCCTTTGTCTCTAGCTTCAATACTGTTGTCATTGTGATGTCACTCAACTTCAAGGACAACATTATGCGATAATTATAATATCTAATTATAATAATTGAATAATTGTGGCTTCTTCCTACTAACTTTTTACAATGAGAGTAGATATGTTTTGGATGTTTTACTGCTGTTTTAACTTTAATTGGTGTATTTACAATTTGCTGAGAGTCTAACCTACATGAGTTTCCCGAAGAAAAAACGGCTTCTCGGGTATCTAGTTTAGTTTCGGAAGCTTATTGACTTGTAAGAAATATAAGATGTGTAAAATCAAAGCAGAGAACTGTATAATCATCCCAACAGTGACCCAATATCATTGACATAGAGGTATTTAAGCTTTAGCTGGCAATTCAAGAAATCCTTGGGATCGAATATTTATTCCTTAATATTAATTTCATGTTCCATAACTTAGTCATCCTCTAACTGTTGACCAGGAGTTTTTGCAAATTTTGTAAAATTCCATTAGTCTTAAACTGCTATGATATTTAAATATTGTTCAGTGGTTGGATATCTAGTTTCCTTTTCTCTTTGTCATCAAAATATTTGTATTTAACTATTTATTTTTGCTGTAAAGTTTATAGGATCTTGCCAGAAGTAGACATAACAAATTATTGTTTGATTTAAGATGCAACATGATTATATTGGTATGACAAGTAGTGTGTTATAAAATTGGCCATGCAGTTTTATTATAGCCTCTATGTTTTGAAAAGGGAAATGAAATAATGTGAGGATAATGTAAAAAAGTATTCAGTGGTTATGTTGGCAAACTTGAATTAGTCAGCCTATCAGAGACATTGTGGTGAAAATGGCTTCAATAACAAGATGTTTTTTTTAAAGCACACTGAGCTTCAAAAACATTGTCATCTATCAGGGGACCTCCCATTCCTGTGATTCAAACTCCCAGACACCTTCACTTTTATCTCGTCTCTCTCTGCTGAGGTGAATACAAAGCAGTGCTTGACTTGTGTGCTGCTGCTGTAAACTGACTGTTAGATGATTTATCATGTCGTTTTCTGCATGTGAGGGATCTGTGTCTTTGCTCACAGTCTGAGCACCACGTCAGTTTGGCAGTTTATTTTTTTGTATAATTTTCCAAATATCAGAACAGAGACATAAAATATGTGCTTTCTTAGCACTGCAGGTGTAGGATAGAGCAGGGCTGGGTAAAAGCTTGCTCATTATATGGTGTTTTGTGGGCCAGATGTACCTTTAGGGATGAAGTTTGAGTTGCCATACTGGAAAGACTAAGGTAAACATTCAGACATCAAAAAGGCTTAGTGTGTTTCTCTTAGGAGGTTATATAAGAATATAAGATTATAAGCTTCATTTAATGCAGCAGTAACATTCATATGTTATTGCATTTTATAGTGAGAGTGCTTAACTACAAAATAGAGCTGTATGGTTTTGTTCATTCTCTGAATTGTCTTCTAAAAGCACACTAACATTTTTCTACCCCTGTTACAGTGTCACATTTGCTGCAGCATCAGCTGTGTACAAAGGGGATGCTGCAGCAAATGTGATTTAATCTACAGCAGATGTTTTTGTACATGTAAAAGAACTTGGTGGCATGACACAATAAATACTGCATATACAGATATACAGGTGATATTGAAAACATTACAGAAATGTTTCGCTCATACAGAATATTCAATGTTTTCTTGACACTAAGTATTAAAATAATCTATCAGTCATTTAAAACAATTTGATAGACAGGACCAATAAAGGGTCTCTGTCACTGTATAGGGTGAAAGATACTTAGGGAAAACTGGGATTTATTTAATAACATCCATAAATTAACATATCCCCAGACAATCAGCAGTTTATATTATGGGTTGTATTTCAACAGGTATGTTTTTTTTCCACATCATGAAGCCAAAAAAGAAGCTGAATGTGGTGAAATCATGTTAATAATAACAAATAATTTTCATCGCTACGTTTTTTTTTTTGTGATCTTTTGCAGCCAACGTCAGAACTGAAACACATTTTTTATAGAATACCTTTGTGTTTATTTTAATTGAACAATGTTATCAACCAAGGACTTCAGTTTTTGTTTCTCTAAGTTGTCAAGCTGCTGCATGTCTGTCAGAATTATAGCTGATATTTAACTGAAGTATATACACGACTGTGTATTTTACATACTCTCCTTTTAACATTACTGCCCTGGTTACAGATGAGATTCAATTTTTGTGAACTGTCTGCCATGTCATTGTATTGTTTTTGCAAAGTCATGACATAATGTCCTCTATTTCCACTGTTTGATGTCAGCATTCACCTAGAAATTGTTCTGATTGCATTATTATTATGATTATTATTACTATTACTATTATTATTATTATTATTAGTAGTAGTAGTAGTAGTAGTAGTAGCATTATTATTATGATTCTTATTATGGTTATTATTGTATTTTTATTATTAATCCCTTCTTGGGATTAGTGTTAGGGTAGTTCAGCCAGCAAGGAAAATGTTGCTGAGAGTGAAACCTTAAAGGGAACTTAAAACCCTGAAGTTAGTTATGAAATGTATTTAGCATCTATTTTTAATTTATTGTCCAACTGTGAAACTAGTTAAAACAGCATGGAATTCAGTAAAAACCGCTGCTAATGTAACAACAACAACATCAGCAGATATTAACAAAACCATAATTTTCATAGTGAATCAAGTAGTGTAAGCCAAGAGATTAATATCTGAATGAACATGAGTGTGCTGTTCAAGGTGACCTTTTTCTTGGACTTGGCAGGCTGCAGTTTCCCATGAGACAAAACGATTGCTCAAAATGCAATTCTTGATTTAATTTCTTGACATAATATTCGCAGGCAGTGTGCTTCCAATGATGGTGCTGAATTACAACCACACCATCTTCATTTCAGAGCCCCTCCTATTGGCCCATCCCCATCTCAGACCTCTGAAATAATTTTGGGCTGTAGTGACAGGCTCTCAGAGTTGTAGGTGTTAGACAAGAGTATTATTGTTCTCCAAAGAATATCCTGTTTGCACCTTCAGCTGTAAAACTTTTGATAGAACTTTTCTTTTTCTCCTCTGTTTAGGTACGACACGCACCCCTCGAGACGGAGAGGTCCAAGGATTGGATTACAACTTCCTGTCTGTGGACGACTTCCTACAACTGGAGGAGAGTGGCACACTACTGGAAGTAGGAACATATGAAGGTGAGGAACATGATAACAAAGATCAAAATAGGCACTTCACGTGACTCGTGATCGAGCAGGTGTCCTCATTCTCTACAGATTGGGCGAGCATAGCAGCCATCATATTTAGTTTTTTCCTACATGAAGGCAGGCTGTAAGACAGTGCACTCAGTTGATTCTGATTAGTCCGTGCATGATGGGAGGGGGGGATTCATCCAGGAGACAGCAGGTCTCTCCACATCTGCCCCTCTCACTCTGATTAGGACAGCGTTGTGCTGGGCTAAGTCTCATACTGACACAAACCTGTGCATGCTAAACATGTGTATGGGTGATTGTTTGTTGGGCTGTGCGATATGTACTGCTAAGTCAGATTTTTGTGTGTGTGTGAAAGAAAAAGAGAGAGAGGGAGAAATAGAGATTATATGCACAGGGCTTGGAGAGAATGTTGCAACATTAATCTGCTTGGCATGGGCTCTGCTGTGTGTTGGCACGTTACTCTCTTTCACACAGACAATGTCAAATACCTGTCCACAGGAGTCCATGGCACTCCACTCATCAGCAGGCAGGACATGTGCAGCAACAGATAGACAACTTTGATAGTCGGATGAAGGCACATAAATAAATAATAAAAAATATGGGATAGATTGATAGTTAGTAAGACAGACAGACAGATATATATATATATATATATATTTGTTTTATTATTCATTCAGTCATTCATTCATTCATCTTCTATACCACTTATTCCATAGTGGGTCACGGGGGGAGCTGGTGCCTATCTCCAGCAGTTTACGGGCGAGAGGCGGGGTACACCCTAGACAGGTCGCGAGTCCATCACAGTACAACACAGAGACCCACAGGACAAACAACCATGCACACACTCATTCACACCTAAGAGCAGTTTAGAGAGACCAGTTAACCTAACAGTCATGTTTTTGGACTGTGGGAGGAACCCAGAGTACCTGGTGAGAACCCATGCATGCATGGGGAGAACATGCAGAAAGACCCCGGCTGGGAGTCAAACCCAGCACCTTCTTGCTGCAAGGCAACAATGCTACCACCGTGCAGCCCTTTATTTTATTATGTATTATTTTTATCATTCAAGAAGCCACAAAATGTGGCCGTCAGTGCTTTATGGCCATATTCCCTCCTAACAGAATTATGTTAACTTTTTTCAGTTGTTTTCTTGCTCATCTTTTGACGACCTGGGAACTCATTAGCGTTAGAATGCTAGGGGCAAACAATTCATGGTAGCTGCATCTGTGTAGGCAAATCAGTTGGGACTCTGCTTTTGTGCATGCGATCTTATTCATACTACATTTTTGGGCATGGGAAAATAATTGGTCTTTGTAGCTTTGCAATGAAACATCGTTGAGATAATTGTTGTTTTCCTGCAGAATCTCCTGTCAACAGTAGCAGTTCATATTTTACTTTATTAAGTGTTTTTTCTATAATAGAGAGACTGATCCAGCTGCGTAGAGAGTCAGTGCTGTCATTCAGTGAAGGAACAGCAAGTGGTCAGTGTGAGAAGTACCTAGTGAGTCTTGGTAAGCTGAGACAAAATGTACAAACACCCCATAGGTTCTGTGTGCGAGTCATTGTGACAACTAATTTGGCTTTAACTAAGCTTCTGCATGGGATAGACAGCATCAAGGGGTGTTTAGTGTAAGTACTCATTATAATTGGCTGAAGGCCCCTAAGTGATTTGATCCTGTGTATTTACAGAGAATAAACATTTGCACAAACACTACATTTAAATTGTTAAGAACTTTTTATAGAAAACAAAATTTTAAAACAATTATTACTTCCAATGTAGCTCTCATAGCATGCATTTTATCCCCTCTGGTATAGATAGACAGACAGACAAATAGAAAACAGATCATGTTTCCTTAACTAATGCTCTTGTACTATCGCTACATGCTCATCCAGGAGGAGTGAATGTTGCGATGCAATCTGCCGGGTTCCTTTAGGTAAAAATTGTTGTTTTTTTTTTTTTAGACAGAGACATGTACATTTTTTGTAAGCCATTAAATTGATACACAAGTACAGACAAATCTGTAAAAATAAAAATATAGGCTTGAATGTGTATGGCTTTACAATTTACTCCAAATTTCTTCTGTGTCTCTATCTTGTTTTTATTTGTAAGACAAGGAAACAAATAAACAGCCTGAGAGGTGAACTATAACAGATACAGCATTATATAAAAATATGGTTCAACAATGAGGAATTTGTGATCAGAGAATCTTGTTACTAAAGTGTAAACCATAGCTCTAAGTGCATCCTATCTATGCACATTATTCTTATTCATTTAACAGACATATTCAGTATCATTTCCAGCATATTTTGTTCAGCATACTTTTGCCATTTATTCCAGTGTTTAAAAAATACGTTCGTCTTTAAATTGACTATTTATTTTTCCATTTTGTAAATATCCGCCATTTGAACCCATTGGTCGGTTCCTTCTGTACCCTTCACTATTTTGTAATAGAACTTTTAACCTACTTTTTAACCAATTTGAAAAATAAACTGAATCTGACTGCACTGTTTGATCATTAGGATCAATTTGAATGTATGTACCTGACTAGACATCTGCATGATTTGATTGAATTAACATTGTAAAGTCTATAAGAAGAAATGATGAATAAGCAAGGTTCTGCTTGAAGTTTGCACGGTCACATGGATGCATGCATGAAGGCACAACTATGTATGTGTGTGTCAGGTGAGGCGGGGAGCAACTTTCTTCTCAATGACTGCTCTAAAATGGGGTCTTCAAAAAAGATATAGTCTGTCTTGCACATTTTACAAATATTCGATTTATTACTGGTTCAGCTATTGTTTCAGCTGGATCAAGCCATATACTGTGAGTTGATCCACAATGTTTTCAGAGTTTACAAAATACAGACCAAAACAAGAACAGGAACACTCTGGCTTGCTCACCAGCTGCTTATTTCTAGGATTTGTAGTCACACTGTGGTTCAGCTTCTTGCCTTTTTCTCTCCACATAAGATCCTCTGGCTGCTTTTTCTTTGTCCGCCTGCACTGCCTGTTTTTATCCCCAACTCCTTCTCTTCATCCCCTTCCCTCTCCCTCTCCGTCTCTCAAGCATGCTAATGTCCTTCTTGTTGCCTAGGTAACTATTATGGGACCCCAAAGCCTCCAAGGCAGCCCATCATTGGGACACTGACTCTCAGTGATGCGGGCTCCCAGCCGTCCACACCAAAGCGCACCAAGTCCTACAATGACATGCAAAAAGTCCGCGTAGTGCCTGCTGACGACGACGATGACGACCAGGCCACGGAAATGAACAACAGTTTTACAGGTGAGGGTATTGCTGCACGCCTCTCTCTTTGTGTTTATCAAAGTGCATGATTCTCTAGCTCTCTCGGTTTCTGTATGTGTTTCCCAGCTATGCTGAGTTTCCTCAACAACACGTGCTTTTTTTTGAGCGTCCTTTTAACACACATACGAGTGCATGATTAGGAATACAGAAGGAAAGAGTTTGTTTCCTCTGTTGTAAGATTATGGGTGTCTGGCAATTACATCATGTTTTTGTGATGCAGATTCTTTTCTTCCTAACACCGCCATCTGCCTGTGAGGAGGGTTGTAGTAGAGTGGCATTTTTTTCCACAGCCCAGCATGCACATCCCTATTAATGCTGATTGTATTCTTCTCAAACTTTTTTTAACCTAAATTCTACTCATTATGTCTACCAAATATGTTGTACTCCTGCATCCGGCAGCAGAATAGTTTTAAATGTTTCATATTTCACAGATGCAAGTTAAGGTGTAAATACAATGCCTTGTTTAGCTTGTTTGCATTTTGTGACGTTACAACCACAAACTTTTATGGGACAGACCAACACAAAGTACTTTGTAACTCTGAAGTGGAAATATATTCAATAAAAAAAGATTAATCCTGCATTTGTATTTAGCCCCCTTAACTCTGATACATTTAAATAAAATCCAGGCTATAAAACAATATCCCAAGATTTGAACATCTTCTGGTGCACTGTCCAAACCATCACGTTTTGATTAATATGGTCCAACTGTAAACCTAACAGGACATGGCCGTCCGCCTAAAATTAATCAGAAATGCAGACAACAGGCCCATGGTAACTCTGGAGTAGCTGCAGAGACCCACAGATCACCTGGATGAATCATTTGACAGAAACAACCTATTAATTGTACACTCCAGAAAATTATGGAACAGTGGATAGAAGAACGCCATTGTTGAAAGAAAGCGAGAATATGCTGTACCTGTTTACAGTTTACCACAAGACATATAGGGGACATGACAAACCTGTGGAGGAATGCTCTCTGGTCAGGTGGAGCTTAAAATGTAACTTCCAGGCCTACATGCCAAACAGCCTGTGTGGTGGAAAGCTAACAGTACATCGGCTGATCTGTACATGGAAGCTGATCAGGGATTTTGGGAAGATAAATGGAGATACATGGACGACAATACTTTATAAAGAAAACCTGTTAGAGCTTGCAGAAGACGTGTGACTGTGTGGAGATCTACATTCCAGCAGGACAGCAATCCTAAACTAACAGCCAGAGACACAATGGAACGGTTTAGATCAAAACATATTCGAGTGCTAGAACAGCCTTGTCAAAGTCCAAACCTAAAACCAATTAGCAATCTGTAGGAACCCCAAAAGGCTTTCAGCTATAATTGAAGCAAAAGCTTGTTTCTTTAAAGTTTTAATTGAGGGGGTCTAAATGCAAATGAAAGACACTTTTCTTAGGTCTTTAGTTGTAAAAAAGTATAATAATTATGCTCTACTTTGTTTTTTTATGTATTGCAGAAAATCCCCGTATTACACATTGCAGTTTGTGGTTGTAATGTAAAACATATATGAAAGACCAAGGGGTATTAACACAATACACAAAGCACTGTATTTCCCTTGTTCTCTTCAACCTGTTTAGAGTGTGAGGGATGTCAGCTTTTCTTTTCTTTCTTTTTTGATACTTTGAAACTTTTCACTCACTTCATCCCCCTGCGGGTTGCCTGTGTGTTGAATTTGCATTTGATCAGTCGGTGTAAGGCCCGAGGAAGTGTTTGAGTGTATCTACCCAGAATGGGGAAAGCAAGTGGGAATAGGGGGTTGGTCTAGCCCAAGCAGAAAAACACTCACCGCTAGAGAGGGTAAAATGGATGGGGGTCAAATTAAGTTAGGGACTGTTGCTGAAAGTATTAGCATATCCTATTACCCCTCTCCTTACACTAGCAGTAAGCTGGAGGTAAACTGGGGGAAGGGAAAGTACTTGGAGTTTGGTGTGACTGAAGTTGCATGAAATTAGTGAGCATGTCTGTTTCCTCCATCGTGCATGCATAAGACAAACTGTGATTTTTTTTCTCCTGTTTCTCTTGCTCCGTGTTGTGCTTATTGTGCCATCCAGGATCCTTAGTGCGTAGTCTCTTCCCATCTCCTTTGTTGTGCACAGGTAACCCTAACGACCAGGACGAGAGCCGCAGCGGCATCCTCCGGCCGTACCCCGTGCGTGATAATGCTCTACCCTGTGGTCTGAACAATGCAGCCACTTCCACTGCAGAGAGCGGGCAGCAGACGCTTGCAGATCCCCAGGTCTCTCCGGAGGACCCTCTGGGACCACTGCCCGAAAACTGGGAGATGGCCTACACCGAGAACGGGGAACTGTACTTCATAGAGTATGTATTCATGTCCTGCTAGGTTTAAAAGTTGTGTTTAATGAACGCAACCTTGGCAGTATCTAAGTAAGTCTTTCTCTCTTTAGCCTCTGTTGTATGTTTATGTGTACTCTGTTTTATTTCCACTGTTGCTCCTTTGGTTGGCCTATTGGCCTGTGTTTCACAATGATTTGGTCTGTCGGCCTACCCAGCCCCCTGGGTGCAACCGCTTTCCTGTTAATCCCTACATGTCCCGATCTCAAAAGGAGATCACATCCTGATTACCTGACTACCTCCACCTCTCTGTCCTCTGCAGCACGGCAAAGACTCTCCACCAGGACATGGCTGTGTGTTTTCAAAGCTTGTATGTTCATTTCTGCTATCACTGAATTACTATTTGTTTTCACCTAGCAGTAGAGACACAAGTAAGGTTGTTTATGGTTACCTTGCCTGTGTCCCCTGTGTTTTTCCTTGTTTGCAGCGGACGTCGTCTGTCCCCTGCAAACTTGCTGACATATTTTCTTTTTTGTTTAATTCTTATTGATGCATTCAGGTGCCCCTGCTGTGCTTTGATATGACAGATTGACTGCTTGCTGCTGAATTATTGTGTTGTGTTGTTTATTTCCTTTCAGCCACAACACAAAGACCACATCCTGGCTGGATCCCCGGTGTAGAGACAAAGCCCCCCGGCCTCTGGAAGATTGTGATGATGATGGTAAGCATCCAGACTTAATTTAGAGCATTACAGTGTACATGAACAGTTCTGTGTAGTGGTTTTGAAACAGTGTGGGTTCCCAGTTATAGGTCTCTCTTGTGTTTTGAGTGATGCCATTGTTGATTTCTAATAGTGTTTTCAGAGCTTTGATTTGGTTTCTTTTGCAACATTCCATGTGTTGGGAATGTGTCATAGATTTCTCATGAGGCAACAGTCATTGGAACTGACATATTCATTTGTGATGGTAAAGAAGTGCTTTATAAAATCCAAATGACACTTTATTTATTTGCAATACTGTGAAATTGCACCATCAAGTGGTGAAACTTAAAGCAAGCACTGCATTTCTTTATGTTGCCAAAGGGCTGATATGATATTCTAGATTAACCATCTTCTAAGGGCCTTCTGTTCCCCTGTTTGCCTTTCTCTGGATTGTCACTTCATACCTTATTTGCTCCTGATTCCTCCATCCTAACCTACATTTTTCTGCCATCCATCCTTTTTTCTTCTCTTCATTTTGTCATCTTTGTTTCATCCTGCTTTCAAAATTGGAGAAGAAGGGATACATACAGAAGACCTGGAAAGTGATCTAGGTATGGTTTTTTGATTTTGTGTTTAATCTCTAATGTATTTCTGAGCTCCCTAATTAAGGCTACAAAGCATTTTTTTTTCTTCATTCAGGTAGATGAAATGGAAAGAAAAGAAGCAATCCCTAACAGTTTTAAGTTGTGACTTTCTTTGTTGTGCTTTGGAACATTGTTGTGACATAGAAACTTAGCACAAAAAGTATGGCAATTTGTGTTTGGTTCATTGTTTTCTTGGCATACATCTTATATAATTGGAAAGTATGTTTATATCCCCTTAAATAGTGCCACAGCTGTAAGACAAATACATTTATGGGTTGAATAGCGAGCCGCCCAATGTGGTTGCGTTGGTTACTCTGGCACAAACAGCACGCTCAGTATGATCCAACCAAGTGTTTTGCAGGCTCAGGTCAGGACTGCAGGTAGACCATTCCATCGTCTCCACTCCCAAATTTTGGAGGTGGTCTCTGATAAACCCGGTTCTCTGGGGCCAGCCATCTTAAGACATCTTGAGATAGAGTTCAGTCCCAAAGAGTGAAGACAATACATTTCCACTGGTTGAAGAAGCTCATCTTGATATCTTTCTGCATGAGATTGCCAATATTGACAAGTCTTGCTTTGAGCGAGGGAGATGCCACTCCACACCATCACACTGCCTCCACCGAACGTCGTTTGGCATTGGCAGTGTTGTGATTATTGATATGAGTATATTATTTAATATTTAATATTAATACTTTAATATTTTATTAAATAATATTTTGGTCTGTTAAGGGTTATCCTGTGAATACCAATATGTTTGAGAACCAAGGATTATCTTGAAGAATCTGGAAGTGAAGTGAAGTTAGTCTTGGAACCAACTTAGGCAATAATCAGCAAACCTTTAAACAACCATTCACAATGCAAGATCAGATAAAATAGTATTTTAATAAAATAATATTTTAAAGAATGATTTGCTGAATAAAACCAACCTTCTGGATGACCAATTCTCAATGGTGTTTAATTAGCTGCCTTTATTTATTAAAATAATATTTAAAGAAATATTATTAAGAACCAAATCTTTGAGAAATGGGCTTAATTGTGTTACTTAGTTATTAAGTTTAGTAAAATAATATTTCTCTAAATATTATTTTATTAGATTGACAACTAACAACCTTTTTGGGTAAATTATATTTAGTAGGCAAGCACGTGTTCTTAGCTGTTAGCGGTTGAAGCTAACAAAAGAATCTTATAACTTATCATCAGAATCAAACACATACCTGTAAAATACCATCAATAAAAGGGTTAAAATGCATAACTCTAAACTGCTGTCACCACGGTGATGCGGTCCCGTTGTCCTTCCTTCAGACTGGGAAAAACTGCTCCACTCGGCGTTATAGAGACAGGGTCTCTGCTGGGAACTCTCTGGAACACAGATTGTGTCTGTAGACCTCAGAGAGAAAAGTCAAGCAACGCTTGTACCTTAATTACCCCCGTTCATGAATGAATAACTGACACACAAACAGCAATTCATTTATACTTAACTTAGTGCTTATGATCTTGTGATCGTATGACACTCTTGGATCCAATTTGAAGAGTTTATGTCTGTTTGCCTGCAAGGAGACATTAGCGCGCTGTGTCCCTCCGTCCAGTTCCACTGGGGACCTGCGAGGAAGAGGTCAATTTGTTGCAAAAGAGGAGTTTTTATTCGGACAGTGACGTCACGGGAAGTCCGCTGTTATTCCCTGTTTCTGGCTGTGCTGGAAGTAGGTTAATGCGATTTATTGTGAAAGTTCCAGAAAAGTTCTTACTGGCCTTTCATGTTTTATCCATCGCTGGGGTCCCAACAGTAGAGAGAATTTGGCAAGCTTTTTTAAAGGACGCAACTGACATACTCAAACCTGCTACTCAATTCACAAATGGATTTTCCTCACAATTGTGGCACCGTTTGATAGAAATGAACAGACTTTTTAGCGGTAAAAGATTTACTTTGAAGAAGCATTGTTAAAACCAAGAAAACCCAACCAAACACAGACTTCTTTACTTCATGTGCTAAGTTTATGGGTTTTTTCATTAACTGCTGTGATCACAGATAAAATAGATATATTAGTATGCTGCATTACCAGTGGTACACATCAACAGCTGGTCGAGACAATGCACTCTTATGGGACAGTTGGCTAAATAATTGTGAATGAGTTAACCTTTCAGCAAAATTGCATAGTCAGGGTCAGAGGTTTAGATACACTCATCACTGGAATGAATACCATATTACTCTGAGGCCTTTGTTGACTGATTTGAACAAACCAACCTTTTAATAAAATAGTAAAACAACCCAAACTACTGTATTAAAAAAAACCAAGAATTACAAACGCAAGTTTAGTTTTATTTTGGTTTTAATCAAAATCACAGAGACTCAAAATTATACTTATGGTCTCAAATATCTAAATGCATCCCCACTAATATTTAGTTTTATGTCCCTTCGGAAGTTGCACCTCAATCACAAGCTTTATGATGCCATCAACCAGCTGCTGGCACAATTCCTGCAGAAAATTTCACTCCACTTTTGAGCTTAGTCCAAAAATGTAACGTCAAAAATGTTTACTAATTTCCTGGCTTATAATGTATAAATAATCCGCTCTTTGTCTATTTAGTGTTAAAAGTGCCACAATTTTAATATATAAAAAGCAAATCAATATTTACATATGATGTAATTGAACTAAAACTGGACATAAATGCATTTAATACGTTACTAAATGTGTATATAATTGTTTAAATGTGTCATTAAGTTGTAAAATATAGATTTAAATACTAAAGCATATGATGTTGTTTAATGATTTTTAAATTTGGGGAGCCAAATCTTTTATTTTTAATTACTGCAATAGTGGTTTATAGACTGTAAATAATATGACATTTATGTCCATGATGAGGGCATTCATGATTTATTTTCATATGAAAACTTATTTTCCAAACCCTGAGATGATTGGACCTTTTGACTTGCGCCTTCCTGTGAGGCCAAAAGCTTGTAAACTGTGTTAGCCCTCCACAAAAACGAAGCCCAGTTCCTGCTCCTAATTATTGTTGGCTACTAAATTAGTTAAATAAAGGCTTGCGGTTTAGGACTTTTAAAACATGTGTGCATTTAAGAGTGCTCCAGAAAAGGCTTCTACATCCTTATTTAAGTAAAAAAGTATCCATATTCACTTCTCTAAAGATTACCATAAAACAGTAGATATCATATTCCTAGCTTAGCCAGGGTACATATAGAACTGAACGTAATATTCTCTCTGGTTAATGCTAGACCATTTTTAATTATTAAGCTAAATTTAGGTTTATATCTGTTTAAAGTAGCATGGTATAGTTGATTTCTTTCCATTAATAAAACATTTTGGTTGTAATTAAAATAATTATTGTGGCCATAAAGAACAGAATGGTTGTTATTCAAATGGATTGCACTTTTACTAATACTAAGTAATAAAGGTAGAAAACATTTAAAAGTTGTACGAGTCCTAGGCATCTGTCTGTTCTAGCAAAACGGTTGTAGAGTAGGTGTTGATTTTAGGGAATATTTTTGGACCATTCAAACCTTGCCAAAATAGCATGTTCTGACAAGCCATGCTAGAAGCAGGAAAAAAAGAGACTACATTTAAGCAAAAATAATGAAATTAATCTGTGCTAATGGCCGAGATAGGAATGTTTGTGTTTAACGCTACTTGCTCTCTGTATTCCAGAGCTGCCTCCAGGATGGGAGAGAATAGATGACCCTGTGTACGGAGTGTATTATGTAGAGTAAGTTAATCACCTCATTGACACATCACTACACAAAGACAAATAGAGTTCATCCACTTTTAAAGCCTTCTTGCAAATCTGTTCATTCTATTTCATAAAAACTCATTGAGGAAAGCTTTTTGTTTTTGCATTATAGACAGAATAATGTTTAATATCACCTTAATTTCTCTGTTTATTCTATGTTTGACTTTCAAAGTCATATAAACAGGAAGACCCAGTATGAGAACCCAGTGGTGGAGGCGCGGCGTCAAAAAATCTTGGAGCAGCAACAACCGCCGCAGCCTCCAGAAGGTGAGCGGTATATCCGAGGTTCGTTTCCTGCCCATTTCTTTCTTTCTTCATGTCTGTCAATGTCACGTCTTTCTTGTTCGTCTGGCGTCTCCCAGGGGTTTGGCCAGAATTTATTTTCTTCTGAATGTCCTAATTTTCACATACTCTCTCCAAATGTAGAGTTAAAAAAATCAAAATAAAAGTTTTCCAAATTTTGATTGTTGTGGTTTAGCCAAATATAAGCTGGCCCAAGTCCTGGTGTCGTCTTTAAAGTTCAGGTTTTAATTTATGTGATTTTTAATCATAAATACCATTCTGTATTTGATCATTGTAGTTTCACATCATTAAAAACAGAGGGGGGGGAATGTTTACCTAAGCTCTGGTGTAAAACTGTGAAATGAATGTTTAAAGTGAATACTAATCATACTAATAATTCTTGTGTGTGTGTACAACTTACAGATGCATCTCAGTAAATTTAAATTACTTATAGTGATTAGGTTTAGAAAGATACATTTTGGATTTTTATTTCTGTTTATTTTGTTGATTATGGATTACAGAAAAAATGAGAATATTAACTAAAAACACCAAAAATTGTATCTTTAATACAGAAATGTCAGCCTACTGAAAGGTATATCCATGTACTGCATAGGACATGTATTCAATACTTGGTTGGCGCTCACTATGCATGAATTGCTGCTTTGGGGCGTGGGATAGGGGCAGTCAGGCTGTGGCTCTGGTGTTAAAGGAACCCAGGTTGCTTTAATATGTGGTATTCAGCTCATATGCATTGTTGGATCGAGTGTTTCTCATCTTCTTCTGGATGATACTGCCTAGGTTATCTATGGGATTTAAGCCAGGTGAATTTTCTGGCCAATCAATCAGAGTCATACAACAGACATTAGACCAGTATTGGTACTTTTGACAGAGTTGGCAGGTTCCTATATTTTTCCTTTGTTTATTTAATACAAGTGCATTTCTTGCTGTTTTATTTTTCCTAGCCCTTTTATTTCTTTAATATCTCTTACCACCCACATATATTTAAAACATAATTTTGTTTCTCTCAAAAATACATAGACTGTTAGACTGCTGTGCTGACCTTGGACTTGATAAAACACAACACCAGTGATTGGCATGGCTCCCTAAAACATCTCTGACTTTCAGTCATAATGAAATGTAATATCCACTTTTATCTGAAAAGAGGGCTTTGGACCACATTGCAATAGGCCAGTCTTTTTCCCCTTTACCTTTCCCATGTAGGACACTTCTAGTTTTGACTGTTGAGCAGCAACTTTTCACAAGGATTCCCATATTTGTAGCCGTCTATTGGTTCTGTCAGGTGTGATGGCTTCTAAAGCACTGACTCCAGCTGCAGACCACACCCTGTGAAGCTCCCCCAAACTCTTGAATTATCTTTGCTTCACAATCTTCTAAAGGCTGAAGCTATCCCTATTGCTTGTGTAGCTTTGTCTACCAAACATTTTATTTCTAAACTTTCTAATAATATACTTTGATGCAGCACTAAATGTCAGCTGCTTTAGTAGTGCTCTTTGTGGCTTAATGTTCTTGTGGAGGATGTCAGTGACTCTCTGCTGTCAAGTCAACAGTCTTCCCCATGATTGTGTAGACCAAAACATTTCTGCATTAAAAATCATTTTTTATTGGCCTTCAATTTTTCAGAGAAATTGAATTATGGGTCGCAGGGACCCACTATGGAAGAAGTGGTATAGAAAATGACTGACTGACTGAATTATGGGATTTTATTAGCTGTAAGCCATAACAATCCAAATTAAAATAATAAACTCTTGAAATATATCAATCTGTGTGTAATAAATCCATGTGAGTTTCTCTTTTTGAATAAATTACTTTTGTTAATGAACTTTTAAATATTATCCAATAATCTAATTTATTGGATACGTGCACAGTTTGCATTAAGCTCTGTCTATTGTGTGTGGTTAATGTGTGATCATATATGTCACATGTAAATAATTCAGTACATATGCGGTAAGTATGTGGGGATTAAAGTGGGAATAATCATGTGTGTGCAGAATGGATAGAGGAGCACTCAGCTGCAGCTCCACTAGCAAACTATGCTCCAAACCACCTGGAGACCTACAGGGACCCACAAGTCCCACCAGCTCTACCTCCTGGCCCAGCAGGAGTAAAAAGTAAGTCTTTATGAGTTAGTAGACTTGTAGATATTTCATTGTAGCTACTTGATGTTTGGTGGATGTTTTCAGAAATCACATATGGTTCTTGGTTTTAAAAGTTCTGCTCTGTGATAATGTCAAGCAAATGCATGCAGAGCAGCATTTCCTGATAAATCCAAGGCAGCTCACAAATCAGGAACCATCAGGCAAAAGTCGATGCAATACAATATTTTTTTTTTATTTTTTTTTTTATTATACTGATTTAAAAAAAACATTATTCATGTTTGTTTTTATCCTATTTGTGTTCTTATAGTTTCAATATTGTTATTAGGGCCTATGTGTATTATAATCCTTATGTCTACCTTTAGCTTGTCCTCAGTCCTTCAAACCAACATCACCTCTGTTACACATTTCCGTACATTTCTGTTTTTTTCCACGTTTAGCCTTGTTTAACAAGTTTTTCTATGTCATTGTTTGTTTTTTGCCTCTTGTTTTATGTTATGTATGAAACTAAATGGAGCCTGATTCATTTGGTGAACGTATGTATATTTGTGTTGTCTGGACACAGAGTTTTGGAGTTGTTGTTTGCTGCACTTTCTCCAGGGGGGAAACCTTTCTTCACCAGAAACCCTGCAGAGCTAAAAGGAACCTTCATCAACACCAAGCTGAAGAAAAGTTGCCGTGGATTTGGCTTTACAGTAGTTGGAGGTGACGAGCCCGATGAGTTCCTGCAGATTAAAAGTCTGGTGCTGGACGGGCCTGCAGCTGTGGATGGCAAAATGGAGACAGGTGTAGTACGCAGCTTTCATCCACAGGGGGCACCATTTTCTTTCAGAAATACACAGGAGGTGTTTTTGAACAACTTTTCTTTGAAATGTCACTACTGTATGACAGTGAACTAATAAGATATAACACATTGTGTATGAGGTTTTACAGTGCAAGAGACACATTGCTAAAGATACCATCTTCCTTTTTGCAGGGGATGTAATTGTCAGTGTGAATGACACCATCGTGCTGGGCTACACCCATGCACAGGTGGTGAAGATTTTCCAGTCCATCCCAATTGGCTCAATGGTGGACCTGTCGTTATGCCGTGGCTATCCGCTGCCATTTGATCCCGATGACCCCAACACTAGCCTAGTGACCTCTGTGGCGATCTTGGACAAGGAGCCAATCATTGTCAACGGACAAGAGACTTTTGACGCACCCACCAACCAGGTCGGACCCATCAATGGCATGCGGGAACCACGGCCGCACAGCCCCTCAGCCGAGGTAGCGTCCAACGGTTCACATGGCTACTCCAGCGACGTGGTCACACTGGCCTCAGCCATTGCCACCCAGCCGGAGCTGATCACCATCCACATGGAGAAGGGAGACAAAGGGTTTGGGTTCACTATTGCTGACAGCCTGACAGGAGGCGGGCAGAGGGTCAAGCAGATAGTGGACTATCCACGGTGCCGTGGCCTGAAAGAGGGGGACATTCTGATGGAGGTCAACAAAAGAAATGTTCAGAATATGAGCCACAACCAGGTGGTGGATCTGCTCAGCAAATGTCCAAGAGGCAGTGAAGTCACCATGTTGGTGCAAAGAGGTATGTATAACATCTCAGTGTATGTGTATGATGAATGTCTGCAGAAACTGAAGTTTTGACATGAAAGGCTGTGAGATTAAGTGAATATGCTTTAATCTGCTGATTAGACAACAGTCTGAATTGTTGGCCAGTAGAGAGTGACAAAATGAAAGGAGAGAAGGAGAGTGGGCCGCGGGATCAAAATGCTCAGACTGGATAGAATGGAAAGAGGAGATGTACAGAGATGGCAAGAAGAGATGAGAGTGGGGGAACAGAGGAGTGTGAGAAGGAGTGGGAGGATGCGAAAAGAGCGAAGATGGATGAATGAGGGTGAGAAAATAGCAGCACATTAGGTCAGAGGCTTGTGGATTACTGGTAAATGTTTGTCATCTAAACCTACCCCTGTGATAAGATAGACATTTTTCATGTTTTCACCCCTAATCACCATCTGAAATTAAGTAGAGTGGATCAAGCTTTGTCTTTGTTGTGTATAGATTCAGATTAATGTATTTTCCACAAAATCGTTCATGTTATATTTACTAATGTCATCACGTATATTTGGTGCCTTCCAAAAGCATTCTTGCCTCCTAACGTTTTGGTGAATTTTGCCATATTACAACCACAAACTGTAATGTATTTTGTTGAGATTGTATATAAAGAGCCGACACAAAGTAGCACATACTGTAATTGTGAAGCCAAAGAGAAAAGATTCATGTTTTTTTAATTATTTTAAAATAAAATCTGAAAAGCGTGGTGTGCATTTGTATTTAACATCATTTTAATCTGGTAAAACCCAACACAGGCCTTCAGAAGTCCCCTTATTAGTAAATAGTCACCTTGTGTGTAACATTATATCAGTTTAAATACAGCTCTGTGAAGACCTTACAGATCTGTTAGAGAACATTAGTGAATAAACTGCACCATGAATATCAAGGAATACAGCAGCCATGTTGGGGATGAAGTTGTGAAAACAATATCCCAAGCTTAGAATGTTTCACAGAGCATCGTTCAGTCCACTTTTCAAAACAGTATCATCCAGTGAGGATGCTTTTCTTCAGCAGAGAAGCTGATCAGAGCTGATGGGATGATGGATGGAGGTAAATACAGGGCAATCCTGAAAGAAACATGTTGGAGGCTCCAAAACCTTTGAGAATAGGGGAGATGTTCACCTAAAATGACAACAACCCTAAACATAGAGTAGGAGCTTCAATAGAATAATGAAATAGCTTAGATTAAAGCATATTCATGTGTTAGAATGAACCAGACACAGTACAGATATAATACCTAATTGAAAATTAGTGGCAAGATTTTCAGCTTTAATCACAGCAAAAGGTGGTTCAAAGGTATTGACTCAGGGGGGTGAATACAGAATGCACACTCCACTTTTTAGACTTTTATTTGTAAAAGAATAAAAATAAAGCCTGCATAATTTTCTTTCCACTTAACAACTATACACTACTCTGTCCATGCATCCCAAAAAATATGTTAAAGTGTGTGCTTATAACGTGAGAAAATGTCATAAAGTTCAAGAGGTATTAATACTTTTGTAAAGGGTATGCAGTGCTCTTTGTGAGAAGGGCCTTTATTTTTCAGGCTTGTAACAGACACTTCCAGGGTTCCTACAAACTAGACTTCTTGCCTTAAAGGTCAGTACTGATGTCAAATAAGAAATTATCAAAGTGAAAAGTATCCAAACAGACACATGCATTCACAGTGTCCAGACACTTTTATGTTACATTTCTAACCACATGACTGGTGTATTGATGGCAGCTTGTGATATGCACCTCATATCAATTATGTCATCTAATGAGTTGACCTTGTGCACTGTTGCTGGATTAACTGCTGTATTGTGTTAAATGTCAGCATCATTATGGACCGGTGTATGTGAAGGAGAGAGAAGACAGATATTAACAGAAGCAACCTATGAGGGCAAAGCACAAAGAGAGGGAATAAATGAGATGATAAATGGGTAGGAAGTTGCAGAAGTCAGAGGAGCTGGCAGGGTGACTGACAGGTTCGTAGATCATATCTGCTAGCTTTAACAAAAACCTGTAAAAACTGTGGGCTAGGGTGGGCAGGTGAGTGGTCAGTAACTCAGGAAATTAGGCTGCCATTTCAGGTTTTTGTTTGGATTCCTTAAAATCTTCAATATAAGAAAGGAGTTACTAACCTGGCAATGTATTTGAGGCATTTGAGGAATTTTCAGTGACAATGTTAGAGGTTCAAATGCCAGACCTTTACATGTGAATCTTGTCTAAAAGCTATAGATTAAACTGCACCATAAATTCCTCAAGACATAATTTGTAGTTTTAAGCATATTTTGGCTCAATTGTATGTAAATTTTGTCTACTGTAACACCCATACAAATTACATGCACATAGCCAAGTATGCAATTAGGTGATAATTATTTTTAGCACCTTTTTGAGCAACCAGTAGCTACTTTCCATCCTGGGGACTTAGCAGTGGTGGTGCTGACACAGCAGCCCATTACATGTTAAAACCCACATAAAATGTGTTTTAGATACACCAACATACATGTAATAACAATAAACTACCCAGAAACAAAAATCTAAATTGTAATTAACAGTATTGTCAGGTTTGGAAACTGTTACTGTATTTATTGCAATTGTCTTAGGTTACAGCTCCGACCAATAAGATTTCTGTTTGGCTTTATGTTTGTGTTATCCTTGCTGCTGCAGGTGTAATGTGTCTGACAATTACAACTAAAAAGAGCCCGTTAAGAGGGGTGCATGGGAAAAAAGAGAGGCAGGGATTATGTTTTAAGAGAGTAGAGGTTGAGGATTAGAGAGGGTGAGATTTACTGAGGTGAGCTGAAAGTTCACCAAAGGGAGCATGTATGAGAGGATTGGTTTCTGAGATGTACAGGAGACAGATAGCAGGAGGAAGAGGAAGAGGAGGAGGAGGAATAAGGTAAGCTTCATCGGGAGGAGAAAAAGCCCTAATCTGTTTATCAGCAATTCATCAATCTCTGCTGTCTGACTCAGAGTGAGCAGACTCAGCTTTTAAGAGAGGGTGAAAAGTACAAAGTACAAGTTTTTTTTTTTTTTTTTCCTTAGGTGACAGGTATCTATAAGAATATGAGGTATAGATGCTGCTACTATATCTTTAACGATAGAGAAGATGTAAAAAACGTTAACCTCACCTAATTTAAAGAATTTGTGTCAAAGGTTCAAATCAAGCATTCTGTCTTGACAAAAACGACACAGCAGATTAGGAAATGTCTTCTGTAACACATTTCAGTTTGTCATGTCACTTTGACAGCATCACTCCAAACTGAACTTCCTAACTTTATAAAAATACAGTATGAGCTCAGAAAATGATCGGGCAAAAAAAAAAGAAGACGAAGTAATGTTGCAGAGCATCTTGTTGTGTTAATAAAGGAACAGTGATGCCTGAATGTTTGGGATCCATTTCTCAGTAACTATGATCAAACGACCTCAACCATACAAATGCATAAATAGAAATAATATGCAAGTCAATATTATATATTGTAGAACAGTTTCAGCTGGCTGCTGATGGGGTTCCCACACAAGAACTGCATGCTAGGGATGTCTGGATCAGGACTTTTGTTCCTGATACTGATCCAGATCATTTAACAACAGACATTTGCTAAATCCCAGTTTGATACTACAATAAAATCAATAAAATAAAAAGCTATGCTTGAAACCTCAATAGCTTTAAAGTGCAGTAAAATAACAGACATATTCTACACCGGTATTTTAATTGTAGCTGACCTAACTAAATCACTGGTGACATTTGTGGCTCTGCTGTCTCATCTTTGCTGCATATCTTATTGTAAAGTGTGAAAAGCACTTAGAATGTTGGCAAAACACAGATTTGTAAGAACAACAAAAAAATTGCACTAGATGGTTTCGCAAGCCTTGCACATGAAAATAGACTAAACTAGTTACACAAATGTGGCCGCATGGCTGCTTGGGGGTGAAGCTGACATAAAATCACAGACAGAAATCCAACAACAGGAATCTGGGGATGAACTTCGTCAAAGACTCTCATACTGATAATTTAAAAATGCCTTCCGCACCGACAAGCCCCTCTTTCTACAACCACCACCCACCCAACCACCTAACCTAGCCAAACTATACTCATCCTTTTAACAAAAGAAATCTTTCACTTTATAACTCATGAGAACCATTAAGACACAAAACCATAGTTATTTGACCCTAGTTTCCTTACAACTCTACTATCTGTTATCATTTTGAGGAACAACCATTTTATTTCTAGTTTTAGGTTTAAAATTAAAAAAACAACATTAATTGATACATTGCTGATATTTGTGAAAAATAGTGTAAAAATAGCACACAGTTTCCACCCTATAATGGCAAGAATAATAGATCTAAAAAATTTTACTGGTACTTTTAGTGTCATTCTGTTGTGAAAATTCAGTGCAGTTATTCCATTAAAAAACTGAAAAACTGCCTCTGTGGAAGTCTAGAAAGTCACCCGCGGCTCTGGAGCTGCAGGTAGCAGACCCCTGCCCTAGATCATGCTGCCCTGAATTGGTAACCATATTGCTCATATTAGGAACCTACGGTTCCCCTCTGTTTTGTTTATTAATTAAAATATTTCACTTAGTAATAGTTATACACTCAGGCAGTATTTTCTCATTTGTACTATTTCTGGATTCCCTGTACATTTATATATTTAACTCAATTTTTCAAACTCTGACTAAACATTTTCTTTACATTTTGAATTTATTTTGTCTCTCTTTCCTTTTTTGGGAGGTGAATAATTATCAAATCACTGATAGATCTAAAAGTAATGTATTTTATTATTTAATATTTATCTGAGTAATTTCATTTTAGTAAAGGATGCATGACTAACCATCAAAAATAAAGATTACATCCAATGTTCTCACCAACAGAGACACATCCCTGTAAAGGAGGGCAGGCCAGCTATGACTCTTCCAACTTGTCTTTCCGTCATTGTTGCCATGACAATCTTGCAGAGTGCTTATGTCCCCAGAGAAAAAGAGGAGAGAAAATGAAAAGACAAAAGGAAGGGGAATAAAACAAAGAGGAATAAACTGTTATGACAACTTAACAAGAGTAAATAACTTAGAGCAGATGAAGAGAAAGGACAGTAGGATGCCAGGACGATCTTTTATGGAGAGCAAGGACAAATGTTGATAGGCTTTATTCAACAATCCAAAGCACTACTCACTTTTTGTTTTTCCTTAACAAAATACATAGAAAACCTGGCGGAAGGACTATTCACTCAGTCCGTGTGGGCTCAGCATGGAGTGGCCAAGGTCACAGCTTCAGCAGCTTAGAGAAGTAAAGGTCCATTCCAACCGCTGCAGATTCACTTTGAAAAGCTTTAGCTTTTTTTCTGGGATGAAAGAATGATAAACCTGCAGTACATCCTTTGTGCCCACACAGCAACACCGATATGTAGGTTCTCCTGAATATTCACCGTAGTTGTTGCTCACAAGTGGAAAGGAACATGTTAATACGTAAAACTGAGCTCTCTCATCTTGTCGTCGCTCGTCTATTTCCAACATGAATTGATGAATGGGAAGTGACGTTCCTGAGAAAACCACAATATAAATAAGACTCACTCAGTCCTATATCAAAAGTACTGTTAATACAGTTCAATGCTTATAATTATTTAAGATTATCTTATTATAAATTATCTTATTAAGCATTGATATTTTAAGCATACCTGTGTTTACTAATAAATTGTTCATACTGTGAAATAAAGAGGATCCTTCTCTTTGTTATAGTCAGCATGAAAAATGTTCTTCTCTTTACAAAAATACATCCAAACAGCACTGATCTATATAGCAATGCGCAAAACAACTTCAGTGCGAGCTAACTCACTCCAGGTCAAAGTTCCACATTTTTCCCTTATTATGTTCATGACTACTTCAGTATAAAAGTCTTTACATTGTGTTCAGCTTTCTTTTTTCTTTGTATTTTGTTTATCTTCATAGAGTGCAAAAACATATTTTATATTAATCCTTCTAGTAGAACCAGAATGAGCCGCACAATGTGATAACGGCCAGTTATTGGTTTCAGCAGGAATTTGGTTTCAGCAGGAATTTTGGTTTCAGCAGGAATTTGTTGGTCATAGCCATATTCTCCTTTCTCTTTTGTAGTTTCCACAATGTTCCATGGAAATTCTCATTAAAAAAACATTTTATTCTAGCAAGGCAGATGTATAAAGTCAAGAAAATATCTCCTCGCCTAAAATTTTTAATATGTACTCGCAAGCCAATAATTAAAAAGCTTCAAACACCTACAAATATGACGTAAAGGAAGATAATATTTCCAAATGTCAGTGTTAGAGAATTGACCTTAGGCACACCAAGTCTCCATAATCTCTATTTATCTTAAGTCTTTTTACACATCTTTATCTTGAGTACCAGTGATTGTTCAGGATGCGGCAACTAGGCAACCAAGATGGTGACAGCTTAACCTGCATTTGACCCTAATTTGTAGAGTTTGACTGACATTAAATCAGCCCCAAAAGCAGGAGCCTGCTTTGCCTTCTTTACCATTATTGGATTTAAGTCATGTCTACGAATCCTGGTTTCTCTTCTGCAATGTTGGATTATATAAACCCAGCATGTTAAAATGTGGAACATCATCTTAATTCTTGGGGGAACAGATAGACTAAAAGTGATGTGTAGTCTTAAATAAAAAAGGACTCCTGGCTATAACACCTTTATTTCCTTCTGGGTCAATAATAGTAGCATTGGTTGCTGGTTGTTGATTATGTAGCAGCATCACTATTACACATTTCATTTCAACATTTTATGAATGTAACAACAGATAGTAACAGCCATATTTACCAATATACAATATTGATACACTCAGGGGAGTGGACAGAAGTATACATTTATTTAAACCCACCTTTTGTCCTGTGATGGTATTCCCTTCATTTCTTATTGGTCAATAAAAACATACTTAATTTAATATAAAGTTTGTAATCCAAAACCACACAAAAACAAAATTTGAGAAAAAACAAATAAAATAATAAAGTGTATGCCATAAACCCCCTTGACTATCATCTTAAGACAATAAGACGATATACAGCAATATCAAAGGTTATGTTTCATGTTTGGACATTGCTTAAATGGGACATATCATGCTAAATCCACTTTTTCAGCCTTTAAATATATTTTGTTGTGTACTTGAGGTCTGTAGTAGAGAAGAAATGTTAAATTTAGTCTCTCCAGGTGTTGTGGAGATATTGTTACATTCTTTTTGGGTCGTTTGTTTCAGTCCATTCAGTTTTCTCTGTCAGCGGTTACATTTTTCCAACTGATACGTCACTGTATTTGCTGTGGACTTCCGGCTGATCAATTTCGCATATCCGCCATATTTATTAATGTCTAAAATGACATAAAATGTCATTTTAGACATTAATTTATTGTGTGCTGATGTGCCATCCTGGCCATTGTTTTGATAGCAGTAGCATCGTGCCTTCTGCTCATATTAGTTCTGTGTGCTGCTTTTAGCTGCTTGAGGACAGAACCGTCCTGCGTGATTTCAATGTTATTATTACATAAACAGTTCTGCATTGTTTTTGCAGTTATTGTCTTGTTTCTGCGGTGCTGGATAATTGTTATCAAACTAGAAAAATGGCCGAACGGGTTAAAGTGCAGCACTCTTTGACCTCGAGGGGGGCGGGGTTGAAGTGCCTCAACATCATTTAAAGAGACTGTGGAAAAACAAGTTGCTCTCAGACGCACCTCAGAAGAGGGGTAAAAGAGGAACACGTGGAGCTACAATAACAAGGAGTTCAGACCAAAGCATTGCAGTGCCACTCAGTGGCGGTTTCTGAAATGGGTGAACCGGGCAACCGACCAGTGCGGCTTTTTTTCTAATGATTCATAGGGGGCGGTACGAGCACTTACGCAAAAAGAAAAAGAAATTCAAACTCATCTGCCTAGCAAAAGTGGTTTTCAATTATCTATCATATCACTGTGTGGGCAAAGAATTAGCAAACTGGCATAGACTAGCATGAACATGAATGTCTGTTTCTTTCAAATGTTGTAGATTTTTTTTGTGGTGGTGGCTCGAAAGGGGTCTCGCCCGGGGATTAATTCAATGTAGAACTGCCTCTGGTTCCACTTTATATAGACCACAACTGAATGATTTAAGTGTTAAAATGAAGGATTTTGTTCCAAAGCTTCACACCACAGACAGAAATACTGAAACCTTTTCTTGTTCTAATCATTCGTGTCTGATGAGATGTTCCTCCTAACTCATTTCCTTCTCTCGAATAATTTTTAAATATTTTCTGGCAGTTGGTTATTTTTAGCTATGTCTGTAAGTATTAATAATTTTGATTGTAATAAATAGCGGTTTGTATGATCCAGGTACCGAGCCTTGATAATTACTCTTAAAGCTCTTTTTTTGAAGGACAATTTAATGTTTGTAGTTGTAGTAGTTGTGTTGTTTTGAAGTTGTTTCCTCAAACCTCTGTGCTGTAACTTAAATATGGTAAAACTAAGGAACAATAGGGGGAGTGCTTTTTCATCTGACATGTTTAGCTTCCTGCAGTACTGAAATACTTTATATTTTACATGAGATGTGAGGTTTTCACTTTATCATTAATAATAACACCAAGAAATTAATTAATTTACTATTTCAACATTCCCTTCATTTATCTATATTTTCAGTTCCTTGTCTGCTTTACAGTTTCCAAACAACATTATTTTGGTTTTGCTCACATTTAAAGACCGTTTGTTACAATCAACAATATTTTTAGCATTTTCATTTCTTCGCTGACATCTTTTAGTAAATGCTCCAGAGTATCTGTGACAGAGAAAATGTTTGTGTCATCAGCAAATATTACCAGATTTATAACTTCAGATATTTTGCATATGTCATTTACATAAAATATAAAGAATTTAGGACCCAAAACTGACCCTTGCAGAACCCCACAAGCAATGTCCAAACACTGAGAACTCAGAGCTCCGGGTATTACATACTGCTGTCTGCCACTTATAAAAACGTTTAACCCACTGTAACACAAGCCTCCTGATTCCGTAATGTTCCTTTTTTATTGTGTCAAAACCTTTTTTTATTATCAATGTTTCTGTCAACAAACACTCCAGCAGCTATTTTCCTATTATCAACAGCAGTTGGTATATCTTCAAAAAGATGGCCAGAGAATGAAAGAGAAGACATACAATAAATGGCCTGCGTTGAGGAATACTATCTATATAAACTCCAGTATGGTGCAGCTGCACCACCACTGAGCCCCACTGTGCCCCCTTCCTGTGGTTTAACAAAACCACGTCTTTTAAGCCAACCCTGGATTTCTGCTGATCATTTCTAACTCTTTAAAACAGAACTACTTTTTAGCCTTGCTGTGATTGAGCAGCTGCAACAGAGGAGTCAAATACTGTAGGATTATTGCACTGTTGCACTGTTATTTGTTCATGCATAATCATTAATATTCATGTACATTGCATATAACAAGCTGGCTGATATTACAAATCTATAGCGTCCATCCATTTATGGCAGCTTTTTCAGAGATGAATGAGGCAGCATCATGCAGTTCCTGGATTTCTTTCACTGAGCCTCAGCTGCTCATGAAAGATTTAGTCAGCTTATTTATACACCGGCATCACCCTACCCTGTAGGTTAGGCTGAACCGAAGATGTAATCACACATTAAGATGCTTTACAGAGTGTGTCAAGTAAATTAAAACTTCTGCCTGATTTATGTAACATTTTTCTGGTTACCTGACATTTGACCTTCATACCTTATTTCCCTTTTAGCCTACTCATTTTTTTTTAACCTTATGGTAATGCTGAAATTAAATTTCTTCACGCTTAATACTAATTATTCTGAGTTTGGTGCTAATATTCTTATTTTCAGAGGTTACTTGAAGGTTACGTACTTTCCTTTGTAAGTGTGTTCTTGATTCGATTTTTTTCATGTCCAAAATTGAGAAATATGTCAAAATCATGAAAGGAAAAAGGTAAACTCAATGCAACTGAGAATACAGCTGAAACATGCCAAAGAGTTATTGCGTAACGTCTGGAATGCCTGATTCAAGCATGATTGCACAACACATTGTCCACAGGAGACAAAGTCAGTGATAATCTCTACCTCCAATTTGAGTCACAAAAAGAACATTCATAAGGCAATTTATCAGCTGAGGAGAAGGAAGTCAGTAGAAATGTGAAAGAAGCCCAGACTGCCTGTAATCCACTTCACGGGTGTAGTTCTCAAAACATTACTTAGATGACATTGTCTGTCTTGCCATTCAAACTATATAAGTCTGTCTACAGTTAGTTTTCTCACAGTGGCATGTTGTTTGGCTTCTCTAGGAAGTTACTTTTAAGCTAATGTTATAAGTGAAGGAAAGTTAAAATAATATCTGCAGTCAAATCTTATCTACCTCATTTGGCAAATTATGCTCAGTCACAGAGAAAAAGAAAACAGTGCTGCTACAGCTAATTATTATAGATAACATGCTGGAAGAACAGTTGTGGCAAGTTGTTATTGATTTATTTAATAAGGTGATCTGTGGTCGTCAGCAGACGTTTTGTACTGCCATAGAATGCATGAAAAGCCAAGAAAAAAAAAAAGAAACTGCTAGAAGAAGGCTTTTTCTCACCTTATGAACTTTATGTTCACAAACAACCCTCTTAGTCACCTCAGTGGTCTGGTTGTTGACAATGGATGTGATTACAGATGCTAAATTATCATTCATATATGGTAGTGCAAGAGGGCATGATTCAAAATACTCTTTTTGTGTGAGAAAGTGTATTTTAAAATTAAATTACTTGCCTACTTTGAAAAACAATTGAAAGGCTAATTGTGATTTATTTTTGTTTCAGACTGTCAGGACTTTTAGGTTTTCTTCCTCTAAAATAGGATATTTTGAATATATTTTTCTTTGACCTTACACACTGGAGTGTAGACCTTGAGGGTCACATAACCAGTAGTTGTAATAGGAAACAATTATTATTGACATGATGTCTGACCCAGTGATGTCCTTACTGTGTCAGCCACACCCACAAACACACTGCAATCACTCAGGCCAGTAGAAAACAGTTTAAGCCTTTGCTCAGCAGACGAGATGATCCATTTGGTCCAGTGAGAGGCGCCCCATAATCTGAGAGATGGAGAGAACATGCAACAGAAAAAAAAATGTCAATAAATTATGAATCGAGTGGAGGGGGGCTTTGCAGCAACAGAGAGTTTTAACATTTAATGATTTTTTTGCCAATGCAGCAGAAGGAGCCTGGGTTGGATGTTTGCATTATGTGTGGTAATGTCAATGGAAGATTCCATCTACACTCACTGTACATGCTGGGGGACAGAAAATCTCCAACTACTTTATAGCAAATATGAAGGCAAAACAGATATGAAAGGATTACAGTTAATATTAAAATTACGTTCTATTTATACCTCCTGCTCAACAAAACAGAACCACTGGATCACCTTGGAAACGACAAGGCCTCATCCCAATCCTGTCTTATATCGTTCATGCATTCATTTGTCTATTTTTGTCTTCATGTTCTGTGCTGTGAAAAAAAACTTGATGTAGTGTTGCCTTGGAAAAAGATGAAGCATCCCTGTGTGGGTTAAACAACCAGGTTGGGTCTCGGTGGATTTCATATTTGAGGTAAAAGAGGCTTTGCTGTAAATAATTAGACATGTTTGGAAAGGTTAAATGGCATGTGTGTTATTCCTTATACTGATATGCTGTGTGTCATCTCCCCTAACATCTGGCTACGAGCATAAATAATTTATTGGCACAAATGAGATTGATCTTCTTGGTTACTCTTTACAGTATGTTGTAGGAGCGAGATGTAGACAGAGATCAGGGCTCACTCAGCGAGGCATGGTACACAAAAGAAGAGAAGAGGAGGGGGTAGTGGGGAAAATGGGGGCAGAAGGAGAAGATCAGCTTCTCAATGTAAGCCCTGAGTGAAGCGGTGGAGTTAGAAGAGGAAGCAGCTCTGTGTCACTCAAAAGATGCACACAGGGATGTTTTCCCATTTATGTGTCTTGTTCAGTGTACGTAAGGATTGAGATTCAACCTGGAGAAGTGGCGTCAGAGGGACCTGTAGCTGCTCCTGCTGCCTCGGTCAGTCTATCTAATGCAGTCAGATCAGTAACGCTCCTCTGTTAGTGTGGCTGAGAGAGCGCTGACTGGAGTGGGATACAGAAAAAGGGGGAGGCGATCACTTAGATCAGCGAGCAGCCCAGCCCAGTGTGTTGCTCAGTAAGAGAGAGAAGAGGAGGCAGAACGAGGAGAAGAAGCAAGCCAGTTGCATTTTGCTCTGGAGCACGAATCTAAAGGTTCACCAGTTCACCCTGAGGTGGATCTAACCAGAGGGGACAGAGGAAGAGCACCGCAGGTCATTAATGCTCTCTCTGTCTTTCTGCCGATGTTTTGCAGGCGTGGTGCCAGCCAAGAGAAGCCCAAAGCTGGTGGTGAGTACTATGTCTTCAACTCTCCTCTTTGTGTGCATATCACTGCATGCTCCTCACTGAAACAAGTGCTATTTTAAGAACTGAAGATGCAGACCTGTGAGATGTGACTGAGATCTTAAGCTTCAGCAATCTTTAGTTTTTTTTCATTATCTGTCTCCTGCTCTTTATGCAAGCGCTGTGCGATTTATTTTAGTCTTTGATCTTGCTTCTGTCACTTTTCTTTGTTTATATCCTCTTTATTTTCTGTCAACATCCCTCCCTTCCTGCCATGCTGCCACTCTGTGACTGATTGAGCGTAGCGTAGCCTGGGCAGAGCAGTGTGACCAGCTGTTGAGGAGGGCAGACAGCCACAGCTCAGAGAAAGAGGCATCAAGCAAAGATTGGGGGAAAATGGGTAGAGAGTAAGGAAGGGAAACACAGCTGTAGGAAGAAGGAAAGAGGAGAAACAATGTCATGCCCGAAAATTAGGGTTTATAAAAAAGGCAATGGAGAAAATGCTGAGAAAGAGTCAGCAAGCCAGTTCTTGAAGGGCCTCCCTGGGGACTAGACAAGAGTTTAAAGAGTAAACGGCTTCTGATTTTTATACTTGATCTCAACTTGATTTGATGAAACCAATAAAAGCCAATTGATTGTCCTACTTACAGTTGCAGACAAATTTGTTGGCAACAACAATAAAGATGTTCAAAAACCCTTATAATATTACTTTTTATTGCAATACCATAGCCTCACATTGAAAATTCTGACAAATCCAACCTTTAATTTGAGTACATTTGTTCCGTTCCCTTTTTACCACCAAGAAACATTTACTTTTTAAAACAAATCGATGGTGAAACACCTAGTTGCCCTTAGCAGCCCCTTTAAAATAAAATCAGTGATTGAAGCATTTTGCAATTAAAACTGTTAAAGCTTATAATTTCTAAGGAGCTAATTAGTAATCCTGGAATTTTTGTTTTTCTTGGTAAAAAAATATGACATGTTACAAAGCTTCATTTATTTTTGCGACTGGCCACTAGGCTAGATGAGAACCCATATTTATATTGCCACCACACAGTAACCAGAATGGTAAAGTAGGTTGAGAAATCATCAAAACTCACTGTTGGAGGACCTCAGGCCAGGGTGGCATCTTAGAGTAACCAAGACTTCATAGCAACCCTCAGATTATATCTATATGCCAGCTGTTTAATAGTGATGCCACAAAAAGGGTTTCTCTCTCCCACCATCACAAATGTAAATGTGTGGAGTTTGCTAAACTCTACTGGGACTTTACCTGGAACCATGTGCGTCATGGAGGTGAGATGAAGATTTAGCTTTTCAGCAACAAGCAACCAAGTTGGTTTGCTGAGGAACAAACACTAAATATGTATAATATAATCTAATGCCCATTATGAAGTTTGGTGGGGGATGTGTGATGCTGTAGGCCTGTTTCAATCCCAAAGACCCTAAAAACCTTTCTAAAGTGCATGGTGTTATAAACTCTCAATTACAAGGGCATTTAAAAAATAAATCTGGTGGACTTTATGATTAAACTGAAAAATGAGAGGTCAATGGGTCTGTTAGGAGCAATTAAATCAATGCCGATATTGTTCACCAGACTCAAAATCAATGTTCTTAAATGTATATCCAAGTCCTCTGACCTAAATCCTTTAGAATAGATGTGGGCTCAGCTGAAGAGAAGAAACCAAAATGGAGAATCCAGAACTCTACACAATCTAAAAGGAGTGTGCAAATAGGAATGATGAAAGATGCCCCTAAAAATTTATTTAATTTGAGATCATAACATGGGGTACCAACTGTAAAGAAGGTCAGGGACAAATTCTTTTTTTACCAAACGAGAGTGAAAAAACTTCTTCCTATGCCTCTATTGACATTCAAAGCTCTCCTCTGACCTGACTGGATATTACGATTAGGATTAGTTTGGTATCCATCAGGAATATGAAAGTTATCTTTCCAGGTCACATGATGTGGCAGTCTGAGAAGGGGGGATGCACTCTGTTTAGGGGTCGAGTGGGACCAACAGTGGCCATGGCTGAGTGTCACTCCATATTAGTGTTCATCTAAGAAAAAGCCAGATTTCTCCCCTGTGTTATGTTGCTGTATGTGACTTTCTGTTAGCCAAGAACGTCCACTTTGCCTTGAGTCCAAAATCTGTCTAGGTGCTTCCAGTAAACTCTCATATGCAGGAGAGACTCTGTGCTATCCCACCTCATTATCAAGTCTCTTGTGATTGAATGAGAAGTCAATTTTGTGTGGCTGTTGTCCTCATTATGAAGCAATTCGGGTTTTCGACCCTTCATCTCATAAAGTGTGATGAGTGGAATGACTTCTCTACCATTTCAAGCCCCATCCTATTAGTTACAATAAATAAAGAGTGATTCAGTTGTCAGTGTTGCCCCATTTCACTGTCAGTAATCACATTTTCTGAGTAGGACTCATTGTCATATGAGTGGAAAGAGTTTTTAGGCCGTGTCAACAAATATTAACATTGTAATCTGTACAGACTCCAATTGCAGTAGAAGATAACCATATGAAAAAAGGAGGAGCTTGTAAAAAGCTTTAAGAACATGGAGGTGACTTACAAAAGTATTCATACCCGTCTAAAAATTTACATTCTTTAGAATTAACTGATTACTTTAGTGTATTTAATTGGGATTTTATGTAGTTGACCAACACAAAGTAGTGCATAACTGTGAAGTATAAGGAAAATAATATGAATTTTAGATTCATAAAACCAATATGAATTTAAAATGTGTGCTGTGGTTTAGTACTCAGCCCCCATGAACCAACCTTCACTGCAGTTACAGCTGCAAGTTTTTATGGTTATTGTCTCTGGCATACCACCTTTAAACATAAAGAAACATAAATGTTTGCCCATTCTTCATTGCAAAATGAAAAGCTCAACTCTCAGTTGGATTAAGGTCTGAACTTGGACTGGGCCATTTTGACACATGAATATGCTTAGATCTAAGCCATTCCAATGTAACCCTGGGTCAATGTTTAGTGTCGCTGTCCTGCTGGAAGGTGAACGTCTGCCCCGATCTCAAGTTGTTAGCAGTCTCTCACAGGTTTAATTTGGGTTTGGTCATAATTTAGCTCCATCTATCTTCCTATAGCATGATGCTGCTATAAACTAGTTATATCAAATATAAATAGTGTGGTCATCAGGCTGACCACACTGTTTCTTCATCAAAACAAATAGTGTGGTCAGCATGGTGAGCAGTGTTTGTTTTCTGCTACATATGGTGTTTAGCATTTAAGAGAAAAATTATCACTTTTGGTTACATAGTTTGTGTCAGATTGCATATAAGACTTTCTTTTAACAAAGGTTTTTTCATGCTACTCTTTCTTAATTGCTGGATTAATAGCTGCCATTTCATCAGATTCTCCCACCTGAGAAGTGTTGGTCTATCACATAAAATCCCAATAAAATACACTAAAATTCTGGTGGCAATGTGACATATATTTGAAAAAAATTAAAGGGGATAGATAGTTTTGCAAGACAATGTGTTTCGTCGGTGTTTGATTTTTCTGTGGCAATAAAATAACTCAGAGAGTTTTAATGTTGAGAAAGAGGTTACCACATGGAAGTCCAAACTGGTAATGCACACGATTAAGATTTAGTTGTTTTTTTTACATTGAGTAATTCTTATTTATTTTGGTTGTATTTCTGTACAAGAAATAGAAGAATGATGTAATCTTCCGCCATGAAGACTAATGAAATTGATTTAAAAAAGCAACATATTTTTCACTTTATTTGAGCCTGTCTTTGTCCTGCATCCATGGAAACCATGTCATTTCTCCTTTTACCTCAGAAGACATTTTTGGTTAGATATGTTTTACAGCAATATCTAGAAAAGATGACCTTGAAAGGTTTTCCTCTGTCTCTCTGTCCTCTATTTTCACTGATGTGGTCTATTCATTTATTACTTTCCTCTCTTATTTCTCTGCCATCTCTTCTTATACCTATAAGTTCATACCCACACACCCATCCCCATGGTCCTTTTACACTCAAAGACCTCTCTTTATTTTCCATCCACCAAGCACCAGTTGGAGAGAAAGGACAGTCAGACCAGCTCCCAGCACAGTGTGTGCAGTCATCGCAGCGCTCACACCGACTCTCCTAGCCACCCACCTTCTGCCATGCCCAGTGAGGCAGTGGTCCCCACTCCTGCAGCGCCCACACAGCCCCTGCCGGTCTTGCCTCCCCAGGACCCCGCAGATGGCACGCTCACCCTCCAGAAGAAGCCAGACCCCTTCAAGATCTGGGCCCAGTCCAGAAGCATGTATGAAAGTCGACGTGAGTAGATTTTTGTCTGGTTCTGTTGGAGACATTTTCATGAAGGTTTATCCTTAACATTTTTTCACCTTGTATTGGTAGAAATTTGAGTCAAAATCAACAAGAAAACTAATCTGAAAGATCTGAGGTCAATGCGTGTTGCATATTTGTCTTTTGTGGTTGCTTCAAGATTTTACTTAACGTCACAACATATTGACAAAAGCCACCTCCAGAGAGAAGTGTCCTTGAGAGGGTTGGTGTGTAGTGTGTTTTAATATGCCACTTGAAAGTGCACCATCACTACCATCCTCTTTCAACTTTGATGTACAAATGAAAGAACAAGTCATTGATGCAAAAGGTGAATCCAAATCATTGACTTCAGAAGAAGCTAAAAAGAAAGTGTTGTTGAGTCAGAGAGCAAGCCAAAACCCCACAACTGATACCTCAGATTGCAGCTATGAAACACTTTTATATCCTATTTGGTCCATGTTTGTTTCTGCAATATTCATGGCAAAACACTGTAAAGGTGATGAGAAAGAGAGAGTCTGTGTGATCTAAATCATGCAAACCTTCATTTTTTGCATTGGTGATATAGCAGAGAAGTGTGCAGTGCTACACGCTCTGAAATCCAGCTTCAAGCCGCAACAAAAAAAGCATTATGTAATCAAAGTGGGATGATATGCACAGTAAGTTTGTTGTGTTGGCTTGTCAAATTACTGTTCTTGGCCAGATGTGCTGGTTGTGCACCAGCAGTGTGTTGCAGTGTTGCTTAATAAGAATGTCAGCAAGAAGAAACTAGGACTGCTGCTAATTAAATATTAACTGGGTCTTGAGCGGGTTGCTTTAAGCTGCAAATGATTGGTGTATATGTTTGATAACCTCTCAAACAGCTACAGCCCATTTTTTGGTTCAGTGGGGAAGCAAGAGGAAACACAATGAAACAAGAAAGAGACAAACAGAATTACTAACAGGCCCAGATTTTCTGTCTCCATTTTCATGCTTTTCATACCACCACATCCCAGCAAACACAGCTTGAATTCGTCTGGAGATGCATTTGTGCAGCCACTGTGCACACTTAAAAAGCACTGTTTTAGTGCAGAGAGTGTGTGATGGATGGTGAATCCTAAGTGCTGAAAGACAATGCAGCTTGGCTTCTTTTTGATGCTTCTCATACAAGTCAGTTTTTACTGACTGAGAGGTAGTTCCAGTGTTGCAGCAAAGTAGAAGGGTGACTGTTCTGCAGGTTCACGAAATGAATGCCATTACCAGTGGAGATAAATAGATAGATACAGTATTTTTGGCCCACTCTTCTTTGCAGAAGTGTTTAAATTACGCCATATTGTACAGTTTTTATCATGAACAGCATGCCACAGCATCTCAATCGAATTCTGGACTTTGACTACACCACTTCAAAACCTTCTGTTTTTTAAAGATCCAGAGGTGGATATGCTATTATGCTTTCAGGCATTGTCCTGCTGCTAAAATGTTTTTCATCTGAAGCATTTATATCTGGCAAAAAAGCAAAAAACAGAAGAAAATTGTAAGGGCAAATATTTATTTTCCTCGGACGGACGGACGGACAGAAGGATGGATGGATGGATAGACAGATGGATGGATAGACAGATGGATGGATGGATACCAATTGCTTTGTTATCCTTGTCTCCGCTTCTTCGCATCCTTTTAAGAGGCTTTAGGGGGAAATATAATGTGGAGACAGTGAAAAGTAATTTCGGCTTTCTGGTATTGTATCGTCTCCTGTTTATCCAGGGGGGTCCAGTTTTACCAAAACAAGTTAACAGATTTACCTCAAAATCTCTATAACGTCTCTGATGTTGAGTGTAAAATGGATGGTAACAGCTTTTTTGTTTTAACCTCTGGCTCTGGAAGACATTTCATTTCTCAACCAAGAGGACGCTTTAGTTCTGACCCATGGGCAGTCAGTTAGAAATGGATCAGAGGTAACATCTCTAAAAGAAGCCAAAAGACAGTCCAGCTGTTTACACTGAGCTTTGATCATTACTTCTCACAGGTGAACTGAGGGTTACAAACCAAGCAGTGGCAGCTTAATTCAAACTAACCACACAGTAGATGGAAGCGAGGGACTGAAGCAAAGGGGTCACTGTCGGCCTTGCGAGGCAGTCGTGTTGACAGCAAGTGGTGCATTAAAAAAGGCTCATGCCGCCTGTGCACACTGGCCCTGTGGGTTGAACAGACTGACACCAAACTGCCTCCAACTGCATCCTCCTCCACAGTCCAATTTTTCTGTGGTAAGATGCGAATGTGTGGGACACTGCGCTTGAGTAAGCTGTAAAGAAGATGAAGTAAAAGGGAGAAAGACAAATTAATCTGTATGATTCAGAACTGTGTTATAAATACAAACTAGCAGTATGTCTGCGTTAGGTAAGCTTTTAGATATCGGGTCTGGGTGTAGGAGCATCTGTGACTGGTGTAAGTTATTGCAAAACTGGTTTTCATTATGGTCCATTCTACATATCACTGGTTAAATAAGACATGCACAAAACAATAGAAACAATCAATAACAGACAATAACATCAATAGACTGACAAATGAGGACTTATGTTTCAAGTAAATGTAATTTGGTGTAAAATACATTTTGCCAACAATGACTGGTTTACAAAAAGGTTTCTAAATTTCAAGTTAGAATGTAGAAGAGATTAAATAATGAGTAAATACATTATAAAGGTCAAAATAAAAATATTATAATTAAATAGCAATGACCTTAAAAATAAAAAAAATGATAAAGATATTGACATTTTCACCACTTTGACTGAGAAGATGTTTTTCACTGAAGCAAAAAGGAACTACAAAGCACGTATGGATGTGAAAGAACAGCTTTACTTCTCTTTGTTCTTAGGACCCCAGAACTGCCCAGAGTGGGCTTTACGTATCCTTACTGTAATTGTAGAATTTTCTATATTAGTTAACATTTATATAATTTGCTCTATATTTTAGTTATATTTGTTTACGTAAGTATGCACCCTCCACAGGGGCACAGGGTCTTATAAATTGTGGCAAATGAGCCTTTTAGCTCAGGCTTTCTAGAAACTTTTGTTCAAATGTAAAGAGAGAAATGGCATCTCTGATCTACAGCCTTTTTATTTTCTTTGAGAAATACAGTTTTTGGAATAAGGTCTTTGAATGGAAAAGCTTATGGAGACTCATCCTGCTGTGAGTTTTACATACCGCAGCTGTATTTTCAAAGTGCCAAAAAAAACTTTATGCAGAAAGACCCCCGCAACAGCAACAGTACTACCAACTGCGCCAAGTGCAGCCCTGTCATCCTAAGTACAAAAATAAAATGAAACAAATTGAATGGAAAATAGGTGTAGTAGTGTCTGAAATATTTCTGGATCCCACTCACATGATTACTTCAGTACCTGTACAAAACCCAATGGGAATCGTGTTGTTTTACATTTAAGTGTAACACAACATGATTTAACCAGGACTATTTAAATAATTCTGCTTGATTAACCTCCATTTCACCCATACAGACTGCAGCTCACCTCCGTAATTTTGCTAATACCTTTGGAAGAAGAAGAATTTAAAGTCTTGGTGATTTGGACAATAATTGCATAAAGAACATGAAACGACACTTAACAAAGTAATATTTTTTCAGCAACCAAATTTTCCCTCCAGATTTAATACACAATCTTTTGTTTTGACCAGTGTTTGTGTTGACTCACAAGGCAGTACTGAACTTCATTTCTAAGTTTAAAATCATGCCAAACACTATATTAAAATTTAGCCCTGTTTCCACACAGCTAAATGCATAAAACTACAGGAAGATTTTTCTTTATTTTAATATATCCATATTATTCAGTTTCTCTCCAGGTCAAAATTGTTCACTCCACTATGATCAAAATATATAGAGAAATTCAGATCCAGTCAACAGTCTTAACTCAGTTCAAATACAAACAATTCAATTCAAATAAATTCAGTTTATCATTCAATGCCAATTACTAAAAAGTTATCTTTCTAGGTTAGTCCCTCGCTTTTAGTAGCAATAAACCTCCATCAGAACCCGACTCAGTGAGAGTTGTCATCTGCTGCAGCTGGCTGGGGACTGAGAATACAAGAAGAAGATACAGAACCAGGTGTACTTTCTATGGGAAAGAAAAACATAAATTACAGAGAATTTGCAGAAACTCATTCAGTGGCTTCGTCCAGGAAAGAAGGGACTAAATTCAGAAGCACTAGGCCTGGTGTACTTTCTAAAAGTAATCTTAGAAATTTCACTGTCAATGCCTTTGCTCAAAAAAAAGACAATGAAGGGACAATGAAGGGCTGTTTTAGAAATTAGTCAATATCCATTGTGATTACTAAAAGCAGATTACCTCGTAGACTTGTAATGGATCTATATGGAGACATCTGAATGATTTTCTTCTGTGTTTCAGTGCCAGATTCCCAGGAGCAAGACATTTTCCTTTGGCGGAAGGATACTGGTTTTGGCTTCCGCATTTTAGGAGGAAATGAGGCTGGGGAACCTGTAAGTTTCTCTTCACCTTTAAATCTCATTATTTCATGTAAAACCTTGCAAATTAAACGATATGGGTGTAGATTTGTACTCACATACAGTAACCATACTTCTCTGAATTCTCCTTAGTTTGAGGTTGTTTGCTTCATACGTTATTCTCTTTTCATTTCTGTCTGCCTGTACTCCAGAATAGCACAAAGTCTTAACAAATTACTCCCACTCTCTATCTGGAGCTGTTGCTCTCTAGAGAATCTTACAGACAGCTTGTTAGGAGAAGCAAACGCCATATCCTCCATTCCTTGCGGTTGTGCATCATATATTTGTCTTTAAAGGGAAAACAAGTAGGAGAATGACAGCTTGCAATTGGTTAAAATAAAGTCGTAGAAAGTTTCAAGCCTGCCTCATAGGAGTTTTGCTCGTTGATTCGTCCAAAAGTAATGCACAAACAGCAAGTCTGCCTGGATGTGATGGGCCAGACCAGAGTAGCCAGGGCTCAGACAGTAGATTGGTATATCCTAGGTGCATTACTGTGGGTTGGTCTATGACATATAATCCAAATAAAAGGCATTGAAGTTTGTGGCTGTAAATGGTAAAACAAATTGTAGGCATCACTTTGATAGCCACTGTAGTATCACTGAATCGGATACTGAAGTTCTACTTGTGTCACTACAGTATTTCTGCCCGTGCTGTTGGTAAGGTAAGGTAAGGTAAGTTTACTTATATAGCGCTTTTCAGTAACGAGACACTCAAAGCGCTGTACATACAATTACAATACAATGACAAAGAAAATAAACACAGATACACACACAGAAAAACAAATCAAATGATAATACAATCCTTCTAAGAAATCTGAAAATCTATGAATCCTTCTGAGAAATCTAATAGTCTCATCATTCCACTGAATTCTAACTAGGGAAGCTGAGTCACTGGTATAAAACAGCTTTAATCCACATTTTGAGGTGCTAATGATATATTGCTTTTACTGGTACTGAAGTTGAACTAAGTAATAACAGTCCATTGTAGTCTAATTAAGAAAGCTGGGTCATTGGTGTAAGAGCAACTAAAGTCCAAATTACTAATAATATTTGGTTTTTGCTGGTAATAGAGTCTGAAATAGTACAAAAAACCTCAGTAGGGGTAAGCAACACACACATAAGTAAAGATTTAGCAAGGTATGGTGGGATCTTGAGGGTGTGAATATATAAGTCTGAGTGTGTTTGCAACAATTAGACTGTCAACACTGATAGAAGCGCCATTGTCCTTGAGAAGAGAGGTGGAAGTTTTATCAATCGGCCACATAGTCCTATCAGCACACAGCTGGTATGGGAGTGCTGGGGAAGAGCGTCGTGTTTATATAACATTCAGGAGATATTTTGTTGATAACCAGTTAGCAGAAGTTCCCAAGGCCACGTTGGGGCACTAGATTTAGAAAAACAATAAATGTTGTGGTTCAGGCAGTTGTGAATTTCCAACCACCTTAAGAGTTTTACTGGTATGCCTCATTTGTGAATCCAAACAGCCAAATTTCTGGTACTTTCCGCAGATCTCGAGTGTACAACTTCTCCAAGATTATATCCTTTAACCTGTGAGTCCAACCACTGCCAGGCTGCGATTCTGTCCAAGAATCGTGTCCAGCTTGCGATTCTGCTCTCTTAACATTCCAGTCTGAGTGTTGATCGCTCTACAGACTCCATCTAACATCGCAGGCAGCTTTGGAAAGCTTTGAACAACCGCCCACGTTTTGCGAATCACTCGATAAGCCAGGTAACAACCAACTCCAAAAAGCAGAAATCCTGTTATCAAAAGTCCAAATATGTACACATTTTCTATGTCCTCGACCGACATCGTAGTCAGGCACACAGTCTTCCACTGCTGCCAAGAATCCATTGTGTATCCAGAGAAGAACGTCCCATCTGGACAAGAGGGTCTCCTTTACCCTGTCTTTCTGTTGAAAAGAAAAAGATTTGATCAATTACGTTAAAAGTCCAGCTGACCAAATCCATAATTTAAAAGTTTGTAGGATAGGCAAATCGAGGCTCTGAGAAAAATACAGACAAAAAGTAGAAGCAGGGATCAGCAGGGAGGGAGGGAGAGAAAACGCGTGTCTTCCACCGAGAGCAAGAGAAAAAAATAAAAAATATATACAGTACCTTGCGAAAGTACTCGGCCCTCTTGAACTGGTCAACCTCTTGCCTCATTTCAGGCTTCAAACATAAAGATATAAAATTCTATTTTTTTGTGAAGAATCAACAAGTGGGACACAATCATGAAGTGGAATGAAATTTATTGGATGTGTCAAACTTTTTTAACAAATAAAAAACTGAAAATGGGGCGTACAATATTACTCTGCCCCTTTACTTTCAGAGCAGCAAACTCACTCCAGACGTTCAGTGAGGATCTCTGAATGATCCAATGTTGTCCCAAATGACTGATGATGATAAATAGAACCCACCTGTATGTAATCAAGTCTCCGTATAAATGCACCTGCTCTGTGATAGTCTCAGGGTTCTGTTCAAAGCGCAGAGAGCATCATGAAGACCAAGGAACACACCAGGCCGGTCCGAGATACTGTTGTGGAGAAGTTTAAAGCCGGATTTGAATAGAAAAAGATTTCCCAAGCTTTAAACATCCCAAGGAGCACTTTGCAAGCAATCATATTAAAATGGAAGGAGTATCAGACCACTGCAAATCTAACAAGACCCGGCCGTCCCTCTAAACTTTCATCTGGAACAAGGAGAAGATTGATCAGAGATGCAGCCAAGAGGCCCATGATCACTCTGGATGAACTGCAGAGATCTACAGCTGAGGTGGGAGAGTCTGTCCATAGGACATCAATCAGTCATACACTGCACAAATCTGGCCTTTATGGAAGAGTGGCAAGAAGGAAGCCATTTCTCAAAGATATCCATAAAAGGTCTTGTTTAAAGTTTGCCACAAGCCACCTAGGAGACACACCAAACATGTGGAAGAAGGTGCTCTGGTCAGATGAAACCAAAATCCAACTGTTTGGCCACAATGCAAAACGATATGTTTGGCGTAAAACCAACACAGCTCATCACCCTGAACACACCATCCCCTCTGTCAAACATGGTGGTGGCAGCATCATGGTTTGGGCCTGCTTTTCGTCAGCAGGGACAGGGAAGATGGTCAAAATTGATGGGAAGATGGATGGGGTCAAATACAGAACCATTCTGGAAGAAAACCTGTTGGAGTCTGCAAGAGACCTGAGACTGGGACGGAGATTTATCTTCCAACAAGACAATGATCCACAATATAAAGCCAAATCTACAATGAATGGTTCACAAATAATTGTATCAAGGAGTTGGACTGGCCAAGTCAAAGTTCAGACCTGAATCCAATCGAGAATCTGTGGAAAGAGCTGAAGACTGCTGTTCACGAACGCTCTCCATCCAACCTCACTGAGCTCGAGCTGTTTTGCAAGGAAGAATGGGCAAGAATTTCAGTCTCTCGATGTGAAAACTGATAGAGACATACCCCAAGCGACTTGCAGCTGTAATTGCAGCAAAGGGTGGTGCTACAAAGTATTAACGCAAGGGGGCCGAATAATATTGCACGCCCCACTTTTCAGTTTTTTATTTGTTTAAAATGTTTGACACATCCAATAAATTTTATTCCACTTCACGATTGTGTCCCACTTGTTGTTGATTCTTCACAAAAAATTTGAATTTTATATCTTTATGTTTGAAGCCTGAAATGAGGCAAGAGGTTTACCAGTTCAAGCGGGCCGAGTACTTTCGCAAGGCACTGTATATATACCTGGTAGGTATACTGGTAGGTATACCTTAGAAGAAGGTATACCTACCAGTATACCTTCTTCTAATCTGCAAAGCACCAAATGTTCATTCATGGCCCCAGCAAACTTCATGGATCTTCTTTGATTCATGTGTCACTCATAAATACACTGAAATAATTCAGCTGCACTCCATCTTTTTATTGGTTCATTAACATCAGATTCTTAACTCCTCTTTAGCTGTAAAATGACTCTTGATTGAAACACATAGTTATTATATTTCTGTCTTTTTCAGATCTACATTGGGCATATAGTGAAGTACGGGGCCGCAGATGAAGATGGCCGCCTGCGGTCAGGTGATGAGCTCATCTGTGTGGACGGCACAGCGGTAGTGGGCAAGTCCCACCAGCTGGTGGTTCAGCTGATGCAGCAGGCTGCCAAACAGGGTCACGTCAACCTCACGGTCAGGCGCAAGACCCCTGGATACGGAGGTGATGAGAGGTTCTCGTTAAACACGTACATGTGTCTATGTGTCATGCATGGTCACATGTGAATTATGTAAACATATTGTTGCCATTTGCTTCTTTGTTCATTTATCTCACCCTCTTTTTTCCCAGTTTCAAAGGGAGAAGGTGACGTTCCCCCGTCGCCGGCCTCCTCGCACCACAGCAGCACCCAGGCGCCCAGTCTGACAGAGGGCAAGCGAACCCCTCAGGGGAGCCAGAACTCACTGAACACGGTCAGCTCTGGCAGTGGGTCTACCAGCGGAATAGGCAGTGGTGGCGGAGGCGGCAGCGGGAGCGCGGTGGTTCCTGCCTCCCTGCAGCCTTATGACGTGGAGATCCAGCGGGGAGAAAATGAGGGATTTGGTTTTGTAATTGTGTCATCCGTCTCCCGGCCTGATGCTGGCACCACATTCGGTATGTAAAGCAGGACTGACAAATTTGTTTACTTTGTAGAGACTGGATAACTTGGTTTTATTCACAATTTAATTGATTGATTTAATACAAAAATAGTTTTTTTACTGCATGTTTACACAAAAGGGTCTTTAATCATTAGATACATATTTTTTTGTTTCTCTGTGATTCTCTGTTTGGTCAAGCCATATTTTGGTTTAAAAGCATTGAAACCAATCGCCAGTTTGACACGATCTTTTATTGACTAATTAAGCCACTATTACACAGGAGAAAGTCTGAAAAAACAAGCAAAGAAAAGTGTTATTCATTTACTTTGGAAGTCGAGGCTTTGACATAAAAACCAGTGGGATTTGCTAGTTGTTGTGCTAAAAGATTAGGCTAAACATAGTTAGCACCACCAAGATTGTACTTTTCAACATTTTATGTATCTAAACACAAAAAAACATCTTAACGAATAGCTGCTGTGCTGTTCTATGTATACCCTTGATTTAATGAGTGTATAAAAAAAAAAATGGTATAGGCGTGGCAGCCATATTGGATTTTGAAGTTGAAGTTAGTGAGGAACTCCAGCTGGTATTCCTTGACCATTTCAATATCTGTAAAAAAAATCAGCAGTGAAAACACAAGATGTGTAAAACAACTTAGTACATTTTAATAAGATATTTTAGGATTTTTGAAGTGAGGTTCTGTTAAAAGTTTATAAATAGGTATGTTATAACAAAGAATTCATCTGAAAGAAAATGAAAAGAACCTTTAAAGATACCATGTGTAGGTTTGGAAGGATAAGGTGTTTTTAGAGCTGAAACTCTGGGGTCCCTTGAAAATTTGTGACCCAAAATGCCAAATGATTTAATGCTATTTTAAAACACTTTTTTTCAAAAATTGCAATGAAACATTCAGCAAATGATGTGTTAATAATGTTTTGCTTTTTTAATGTTTAGAATAAATGTCAGTCAACTGACTTGTAATAATTCTTTCATTCAGGTAAAAAGTCAGGTTTGTTACTATAGAATATTATATTTTTACCAAAGAAAGCAACAACAAATATCCTACCTTGGAACAAAACCATAAGCCTGCATTAATTGGCAATTGAATCATTATTGTTAAATTCTCAAATTAAGATATAAGTTGTTTTCTTTTTCTAATTGAATCTAGACCTTGAACAGGCTAATTACACCTCTGCTCACATATTAGATGACTTAATTGTTTAAATATAAGGATGTGTAAACGTTAATAAACAGAATATTTAATTATGTCATTTAAGGAAAATCAAGGATGGTTTTCTCAGGCTAAACCTTCAACAATAAGTCATTGCTACACTTCTGAAACAAAACAAAAAAAATACTTATGATATTCTAAATATGTTTACTCTAAGTTATAATTGGAAATTTCAACCTGCAATAAGCAAATGAAAAACTCAGGCCGGGATTCGACCCAGGATCCCAGGATTGTTGCTGCAAGTGCTAACAACTGCACCAACATGCAGGTCTCATACCTACTATAAGTATTTTATATATTACCTTCAATAAATAACTTTACTGGTTTCTTCATTCAGCATAGATCCAGATTAGTTGGTCTTGGAGTCTTAAATTAACAGCTAGTTTGACTTAAAATAAATTCAGTCTTATAAATGTCAGCAGCTTATGCAAAAATCTATTTTATGAACCTTTAAGATGATTTTGTCGTGGGTGTTTAACCAATATTATACAAAAGGTTACGGTTTACACAAGAAGGGGGATTGGAGACGGTGCACCACCAATTATCTTTCTGTGTGAAACACATTACAGAACAATCTACCTAATAGAGTTCACTATACCCGCTATATTATTTGTTTATACCACTTTACTTTTTATATCAGTCATGTCAACCGTGAATGGAAAAGATTTTGGAGACTCTCCATGTGTGGAACAGACAGGAAGAGTTGTGGTAATGCATCACCTCCTCCCTCCATTTCCCGTGTAAATAATATGCAGCCCCTGTGAAAATAACTGTCCAAAGCAAACAAGTTGAGTGTTTAAAAGTTCATAAAATTGCATCCGCTTAATCCCACTATGATGTTTTTGAGACATGAGTTGTTTAAACATGGTAGAAATCCTTAATAACTGGCCTCTCTGAGACTAGCTGTTAGCTTCAGCCTCCAGGACCAAATAATATGGATTTATAACAAAGAAGACACCCAGATAGCTTACTGCATATACAATATAATAATAAAATAAATAAATATTTAAGCCAGAATTTGCTCTTTTCGAAAAATCTGCAACTCTCTCACCAACACAAAAAGAGAAATGTTCCTCCTCCTGGCCCTCACCAATTCATCCAGCATAGGTTCAGCACCACTGTTAGCAATCTTAAACTTTTATGCATCACAGCAACACAGCAAACATGCATGCAGAAAAGTCGGTCAGGCTTTCAACAGAAATTGTAGAAGCTGCCCTTGAACAAATTTGGTATAAAGCTCTGGGTGATGAACACAGATGTCATACCAAGGACCCTTGTGTATGTAGCCCTTACGATGATGTAATGTGATGTGTCATAGGTGAAAGATGACAGTGGACGATACTCTAGCTACGCTAAGTGTCCCGTGGAGGTTTCACTAATCCCAGGGGCTAATAGTGTTGCTTTCCAGAAAGCAATTCAGGAATTAATGTGTTATTAACAATGACAGTGCTGGAAAATGACCTTGTCTGGACTTCCTGAAGCCTTAAAAGGTTTCTATTTAGCCTGCTTCTTCTCTGTGTTTAGTGTCTCCGCTCCACCTTTGTTCAGATTCTGATTGTAATACATGAGCTGCTGTAGCGCCCTGTATGTGCTCCTCTAATGGAATGAAACCATGTGGGACAGAGGGTGAAATCAGGAATTTGTTTTTAAAAAGTGACATTGCTCTAGGTCTTCCTTTAGGTTTTTTTTATGCCTTTCAGTTGTCTGAAAAACAAAGCATCTTCATTTGATTCAGTCTCCTGTTGGTGGTGGACAAAAACCATTTTCCTTAAGTCCATCTAGGCCCATCCCCCCTCTTATCCCCTTGTTCCATGACCTAGAGTTGGCGTTGTGCTTAGCAGATTGGGTGTTAAATCCTTGTCAAACTCTGTAATGTCCCAGAACTCATTATTTAAATAAGGTGAAAGCATACAAGTGCATTTTCAATCAGGGTAGAGGAGGGGTGAATGTGAAGAAAGGTTATGTAATTAATATGGATGTTGCATAGAGTGCTGAATGGAAGAAGGAGGAGAGAGAGAGGGAGTTGAACAGGTAGAGAACTGGAGATATCAGGGATTTTTCCTTAGTTGCCATTAGCGGTACTGAACTCTGTCACTCTGCTTCAACAATGTCCTGTCATGTTTTCAGTGACTACATGACTAGCGTCACATAAAGTCTTAAAGGGATAGTTCAGAATATTTGATTTACCTGCAGTATATATCTTTCTTGGCGTCTTCAATTAGAATCCACTTTCTACTCATAACCCAAGATGTTGTTCGCCACTTCCAGACTATCATTCTTATGTGTGAAAAAAAAAAAAAACATTTGCAGAGCAAAATACAAATTAAAATGTGGAAATGTCAACTTTGGCACTTTAATGTGTTATTAACAAGCAGCCCTATAAAAAAGGGATGGGTTAAATGCAGAGGACAAATTTCATTGTAATGTACAGGTGCAATGACCAATAAAGATGATGATTATTTAAAATGGAAAATATTATCACAGCAGAATCTTCATTTATCAAAGTTTGTGAGGATGACCAGTTAGAATGGACTTTGATTATCTATACCAGCATATTTACTAATCTCATCAACTCCAGTTCTAAGGGTGGAGAATGGAGATAAAAATACAAAGTAATTTGATATCATCCTGTTGTTTTCTAAGGTTTTAAATCACTTAGTGCACGCTATTGTGAACTGGCTGTTTTTGAGTGCCAATTTTCTGCTCTAAGTTGAGCGTGCCGTTAGCAATGAAAAGATCCAGGATGTCAGGAATTATTATCAATCACCAAGAAGACGTAACTACATTACCTGTTATTTAGTGAAATTGAAATTATACCTGATCTGCTCTCCGCAATGGTGATGATACTTTTTAGAAGCAGGCATTTCCTTGTTGGTGGTCGTCAGGTAGTTTATGCGGGGGCCAAACAAAAGTGGTTGGTACTATTAAAAACAACTCAAGTCTCAAGAGAATCGTAGCGTTTGTCCAAATGCTATTTTACGAACCTTTAAACTGTCGTTATGTTAATATTGGGTGGTTATTCAAAAAAAGGGTGATAATTATTTACAGAGGAATGTAATGTTGGAGGCGGAAGGCAACCAATTATCTTCCTGTGTGAACTGAACTTGTACAGCATTTCCAGTAAGAGGAACTATCTCATATAAAACTAAGGCAGAGTATAGTTAAAGTGCTATAGTAAGTTTTGTTTAAACACAGCTTTTCTTTTTAATAGCAGACAGTCATTTTTATTGGAAAAGATTTTTCATGTCCTGTTTGGGTACGTGTTTAGCACAGGAAAATTATTGGTGGTGTATAACCTCCGGGCTCCATTTCCTGTGTAAATAATCAGCAGCTTCTTGGTGAATAAACCCTCAATGCAAACATAACAATGGTTTAAAGGCTTAGAAAAGAGCATTTGGATAAATTAGGTATTTAGAAGTCCAGCAGAGTCATCTACTCCGAGTTAGATATTAATTAACTGCTTATGAAGTTTTAACAGAACCCCGCCTAACTTACCCTTTAAGTTCTTATCGTTGTCTCAGCCAAGGTACCACAGCTCAGGTATCAGATTGTGTAAAGACTGAACACTTATTGATCCAGTGATACACCAACATTGCAGCTCTTTAATTAAATTGTCAAGCTGTGAGACAAGAGAACGTCCTTTGCATTTTATGAAGAAGTGCATCACTTTTACCATGACTTCTTTTTTTACTGTAAAAGTTGTCATTTGTATGTAAACTCCAACAGTTATTGGTTTTCTATGGGCGAATTGAAACTTGGTGATTTGGATATTTAATCTATCCTCCTTTTTCTTTCTTTCTTTATGTTTTCTCCTCTTTTCCCACTTCCATTAAATGCAAATCAACACAAATAATCATCACAATCAAACAAATATACACCTCACACTCCTTTTAATATGAAAAAAACAATGAAACATAAACACATCTAATATTAAAAGCTGGAAATGCTTGTGTGGCAATGCCCCACAAAATAGGGCGCATCATAGAGGGCAGCCCGGCAGACCGCTGTGGGAAGCTGAAGGTTGGGGACCGGATTCTGGCCGTTAATGGCTGCTCCATCACAAACAAGTCACACTCGGACATCGTCAACCTGATCAAGGAGGCCGGGAACACTGTCTCACTCAGGATCATTCCGGGCGATGGTAAGGCTCTCGTCTTCCAACATCACGAGAATGTTTCATAATGCACCAAGATTTGACTTATTCGTTGTTGTAGTGGGAAGCAAAGGGCACTGATGCTTTCAGAGGCAAGATAACTTTTTTAAAAGGGTGTGAAGCCTTGTGAAAGAAGCACTAGGTAGGAGTAAAGTAAAATACATTCTCCCTTCTCTCTGCTTTTTGTTCATTTGACCTGCTGGATTGAACATGAACACTTCTATCCTGCTGGTGTTAATGCCAGCAACTTTTACAATTAAATATAACAGTATAATGTCTCAGCACAAGCAGTCTTTGTCCCAAAGCTGCATGTTTTGTTATAAGAGAAAGTTTGGGAAATTACAACTGCAAGTCTTTTGGGTGTATGTCTCTACCAGCTTTGCACAGAGACTGAAGGTTTTGCAGACTATTGTTTGAAAAACAGCTCAAACTCTGTCAGACTGCTTGGGGTGGCTGTGTGAGTACAGCTATTCTGCTTAAGTCCTGCTTCATAATCGCAATTAGATTTAGGTTTGGACTTTGACTGGACCATTCTAACACATGAATATGCTTTAATCTAAACCGTTCTTTGTGGCTCTGGCTGCATGTTTATGTCTTTTACAGCATCTAACAGGTTTTCTTCCAGGATGACCACGTATCTAGCTCTATTCATCTTGAAGTTACATTTTAGTCTAATCTGACTGAAGCACAATCTTTTAAATATTTACAATGGCATTTTCAAAGACATTTCAAATGGTTTCTTTCCATTGGTGGCTTTCTTTTCAGATTATTCCATAAGGGCTAGATTTGTAAGGGTCAACAAATAGTTGTCCTCTCTACAGATTTCCTACCTGAGTTGCTTTATATGCCTCTTGGATGCTTCTCTGATTAATGCTACAATTAGAATATCGTGAAAAGGTTTAGTACTTTTGTCACTCTTTCAGAAAGTGAAACTCACATATTATACAGATTCATTACACATGTGTGTGCAATATTGCAAGCCTTTATTTCTGGTAATTGTACTGATTTTATAAATAATGCAAACCTAAAATTCAACGTCTCAGAAAATTAGAATAATACATATGATCAATAAAACAAATTGGTAATTGAAGCAGAAATACCAGGCTTCTGGAAAGTATGTTCATTTCTATGCACTCAATATTCGTTTGGACTTTCTTTTACATGAACTACTGCATCAATGCGGTGTGGCATAGAGGCAACAATCCTGTGGTTCTGCTGAAGGTGTAGTGGAAGACCAGGCTGCTTTGATAGCGGCCTTCAGGTCATCTGCATTGTTGGGTCTGTTGTCGCTCATCTTCGTCTTGACAATAATCCATAGACTCTCAATGGGGTACAGGTCAAGTAAGTTTGTTGACCATACCTATGATTGTGTAGCCAACTGACCCAGACTGATTTACCATTTTGTAAACCATTTTGTTTTTGTGGCACTTGTGGCCTTTATTCATTAGTAGCTGGAAAGAAAGAAGGGCAGAGAGAGAAGGGTAAGAGATAGACAAGGGACAACTATATTGAGGACTGTAGCCTCTGCATAGTTCAATTCAATTAAATTCAAAACTACTTTATTCATCTCAAGAGAAATTAAATGTTGTTGCAGCTCATATAAAGGTTTCTTCAAAGAGATGTTGTAGATGCTGATAGCTGTGGGTAGGAAGGATCTCCTGTAGTGGTTTGTCTTACAGCAGATCTGAAGAAGTTTCTGACTGAAGACACTGTTGTTGTACGGCAGTCTCATGAAGATACTGTCTGACCTGATAAGGTGCGCCTACTCCACCACTGAGCCCCTGAAGGTGCTTTGAGTTAATTAGCTGATAAGGGTGTGACACCATGAGTTTCCAATATTTATTTTTTTCCACAAAATTCTAATTTTATGAGACACTGGGTTTTCATTATCTGACAAAATATATTGAACATTTTCACAGTATTCTAACTTTTTTTGGTGTACCTGTATATTACACCTGAAGCCACAGGATTTTATGTAGAGATGTCAGGGAAAGGACCTGAATACATTATCATGTCACATTTTTCCAATTTTTATTTTCCAGGCAGGTCACAATTAAGCAATATTTTGATGAAATCCCAAAAACTTCCATTGATTGGGGGGTGGGAATACTTTTGCAAGTCACTGTATGCCAAGGTTAGAGAGAAGAACACTGGCTGGCAACTGAGCCACCGTTCCACCACCACAGACACCAAGCGGAGCTGAGCTGTGCCTTAATACCCTCTACAGAGGCACAGTTAGAGCTAAAGGTGGTGGTAACAGTTGCCGTCGTAGACCCTAATGCTCAGTGTGAAACTTATACACATACTACAAACACAGTCCAAGAGAGATGTTTTGATCTCTGTGGGGCAGCGTGGAAGTCATAGCTTTTTGGAGATGAGTAAGGTGCCCTAAGAAGAATGAGTCAGGCTGACATTTTTGCCAAACACGGATAGAGCTGTACTCTTTTCCAATTGAAAGTAGTATATATAATGTTTTGCTTAAAAACTGTCACAATTTGTTTTTTTTATAAAACAGATCCTAATAGCAAAAAAAAAAAACATTGCTTAGGAAGTTTTTTTTTGTATTCGCTGTTGTTTTCTGCTTCGTGCAGTGGGACCAGTGATGTTAGTGAACAAATGGCAGATGACAGCATCACATACAGTTAGCATCAGGTTGAATAGAGCTGCCTGTGGGTGATTCAGGGGACTCTTTTGGACGGTGGCATTTTGTTCACCACTGTGCCTTTTAAAAACATAGCTTCAGGCTGAGGCATTTAATAAAAACACCCACATTAATTTACCTGTTTTCTTCTTTCAGAATCTTCCAATGCTTCTCTGCTGACTAATGCAGAGAAAATTGCCACCATCACCACCACACACACACCTCAGACCACAGAGTCAAGGTAGGTGCTCATGAATGTTTAATTTTCAAATGTGGGATGTGATAATAACAATAATGCTTACTGTAGCAAAAATATATATCACGAGCGTGAAATCTTTCTGTTTTCCATTGAAAGGAATCATTCAAAGTCAAAAGGAGCTCCTCCTCCACCTCCTACTCAAATGCAGGTAAGTGTCAATATTTTCAACGCACAGATCCTTGATATTTGGATGTGTAATCATCATGCACTTAAAACACAGAGAACAACTCAACATAGACTGTTTGCCACACACATGAATGTTATATGTTCAAACTAAAATTATAAGAAGTGTATTGAATTATTTAGGTGCTCTGGGAAAATACATACAAAACTAGTTAAGCTGACTAAACTGCCCCCAAACTTTCATCAGGATTTCTGAAAGCACACATTAGTGTGCTTTTTTCACTCATCCACTCATATCATGTTTTATCTTCCTTGTTTTATTGTGGTGAGAAAATATCTTAATCATAACCTATGCCACACCTGATTTTTGATTTACTCCATCTAAACAAACACAAATTGCTTTATGAAAACAAAGGAGAATCTCTTGGGAACAGTATAATATTTATATAAAAGCCATGGTGTAGTTTATCAATGCTTTAATAAAGGAGCATAAGTCAGTAATAGTCAGTAAATAAATCAGTAATATTTTTAGGCTTTCTAGCCATGGTATATGTTACTAAGCAGTATGGAGCAGAAACACACCAACAGAGGAAAGAAGGAGGGAAAAATTGTAGGGGGAGAATGCAAATGAACAGAGTAGTATAAGTTTAATGAGGAATGACTTAACCAGCATTATAAAAATGGCACACAGTGAACATGAATCTGTTAGTACTGCTAGCATAGTGATGGTATGGTGTGCTAGTCAATTCAAGGCTTTGGACTCATAAATCAAGAGATTTTTGTATTAATTAGAGAAATTATGCAAATAGTGATATGGAATCAATATAATATTTAGGCAAAAAACTGCTTCATCAGGTTTAGAGATTAGGTTTTGATGTGGGGTAGATCCCATGTACAGTATCTCCACCGTTTTGTGAGTTTGATTTTAGTATTTCTTTTGACCAATCTAATTATGTTCTCACAGTAAAAAGCTTCTGTTTGATGCGAACTTTTGATGAGTGTAAAAACTTTGGGGGGCAGCCCTTGCGCTGCCCTTGCTTGGATATCTGCACCCTGTTCACATGCACTTCTGCATTAACTATTCATGTATTCCACTGTATTGTACAGCCATTGACATTTTGAGTTTTCTTTGTGTAACATGGCTTGATCAGTTCTTAAGTTTGGACTTACCTTTCAGTACAATGAACGAGTCACTGTCTCCTAGTGGCTCCTTTGTATATATATACAAATATATATATATATATATATATATATATATATATATATATATATATATATATATATATATATATATATATATATATATATATATATATAAATATATATATGTGTGTGTCTTTTTTTCTCTTGTACAACAGGATGCAGAGTACTATTCTGTGGACCTGGAGAGGGACAGTAAAGGCTTTGGCTTCAGCCTAAGAGGAGGACGGGAATACAGCATGGACCTTTACGTGCTGAGACTAGCCGAGGATGGAGCTGCTGTCAGAAATGGCAAGATGAGGGTATGAAACTCACAAGTTTCCTCTGATTCTCTACTAAGAACATTTTGACAGGGTTAACTTCCTCTTTTCGCATTATTTATGAGGCTATTTTTTCAGCCAGCTGTCCTAGTTACACAGTCTTTTTGTTCTAGGTGGGAGATGAGATCCTGGAGATTAACGGTGAGAGCACAAAGAACATGAAGCATTCACGAGCCATTGAACTCATCAAGAACGGAGGTCGGAGGGCACGGCTCGTCCTAAAGAGAGGCGATGGATCTGTGCCTGAATATGGTAGGTGAACATACAGCAGCTGTTTTTCTATATTCCAGTGAAGAATTGTGTGTTTTTTTTTTTTTTTCTTGTTGTACTTTCAATGGAATACAATGCATGCTTAGTGCAACACTTCAATATATTTCCTTAAACGGATGAATTTTTTCATTGCATATTTCACGCTAAACTAAATTTTCAGGTAAAAGATAAATAAATGTATATTTTGTTCTATCAGGCAAATCTCAAACTGAACCTTTTTGAAAAATCCAACTTTTCATATGAATGCAGTTATTCAGTTGGGCAACAATTACCAATAAAAATAATTATATTTTTACATGGACATGTACCACACTTACTAGCACTCCTGCCATCAATACTTTGTACAACCCCCTTATGGAAGCAGGACAACACTTGATCTTAGCCTCTACTCCTTTATAAGGTTGAAGCATACAAAGAGAGGGATCTTTTACCATTTATTTCTGCCCAGATTTGTGTATTTTTCTTCCGCTCACCCCACAGGTTTTTTAAAGGATTTTGGCCATGGACCACCAGATTTTTATATTGAAATGAAGATCTCTTGGCATTTCAAAGGGTTTATCTTGCCATGCACTTTCAGAGCATTTGTAAAAGAAACATGTCCACAGGACCATATATCCTTCACCTTGCTTAACAGTGGGTGCTTTTCCACAAATTCACCCTTCTGGACCCACCTGAAATGTTTGTTGCAGAAAAGCCCAAGTCTTATTGAAACTGACCAATGCACACAGTTTTAGTTAAAGTCTTAGTTGAGTTTAGGAGACTCTATACTTTACATTTGTGGTAGGAAAGAAAAGGCGTTTTCCGGGCATGTCTCCTAAAGAACAGATGGGCAGCTAGATGGTGTTTAATTGTTGTTTTTTTGAGACTTTGTGACCTCAAAATGCCTAAATTCTCTAACAGTGATCTTTGGAAATGTTTTACCTTTCTTATTATATTCTCCATTGTGTGAAGAGACAAGAAAAACGTCAGGTTTTCCTCCAGCCTTGTTTTCAGTTATTGCTCTGACTGTAGATATTTTCAAGTTTAGGTCAGTCGCTGTTTTCTTGTAGATATTTCCCATTTTAAAAAGTAAACTAAAACAAATGGGCCTCTGTGTCATGTCGTATTTACACTCCAAGCAGAAAGAAAGTCATGGATTAGAAGTTCCTCAACATTTTTTTCCTCATTACTGAATAAATGTACTCAAGGTAACGTTGGATTTTTCTAAAAAATTTTCTGTACCATTAAAAGATTACTTTCTTTCACTACTTTTTACTATCAAGTCGGCGCCAATTGGTGAGAAGATGCTGTATCAATAATAAAATGCTTAACAAAAAAACATGTTCACTGGGTTTTGTTCAGTAAGATCTAAGGTAAAGATGGTCTATGGATGCTGCTGCTCTATGGAGCTACGTTCTTTGCCGTTGCATTATTTCTCCTGATTATCCACAGGTTTATGTTGGGGATCATGTTCAAACACCTTTTAAAATTTAAATGAAGAATATTCGTGTCTTTCATACCAAATCCCTTCTTCTCTCAATGGATGTACTGTTCTATTTGTTTTCTTCTCTTGCCTCCTCCTTCCTTTTCTCTGATCGTCTTGTCGCTGGGCTCTTCCTCCTCTCTCCAGCGATGATGGCTCCTCATCTCGCTGTTGGTACATTGAGGAATGACAAGATGGGAGAGCCCTGTTTCTACCTAATGGGCCAAAATCAGACAACGGTTTGTAGTCAAATAAAAACTCTGTCCTAATCCACTCTCCCTATCATATCCCCTCTCCTCACTTTTAGTTATTATACAGCTTTCCAGCTCATCCTGACCTGCATCTTACTTTGTTTGTGTTTGTGTGCAGATGTGTTTACACTGTAAACATACTTTATGTCTCGTCACGCTCAAATTAAACTGTACTTATGTGGCTTCTGTCAGTCCATATTGACTCTACCCCTCTGCTACTTAGAGAAACCTTATTTTTATTGGAACTAACTTGATGCCACTCCTCATCACATGCTGCTGCCATAGCAACCAGTGTAATCTGGCAAACATTCAGCCAAATGCACATTTCTTTAATTTGGTTTTGGTTTGTTTTGATGTACCTTTTTCATACAGTTTTGAATGACTTCCTAGGTGCCTGCTGTTTCATTGATAACCCCTGCCCTACACTTGCTGATGTGTTGCTCATGCTCTTGCAATGTAACCTTCTGTTTAAACCTGCAAACTCAACTTAGTGAATTTGTAGGTTTTTTTGTGCATAGATTTAAATTTGAATCTGTTGCATCAGTTAAGATAATGCTGCTATTTCTTTTTTCAGAATACATGCAGCATATTAAAACAACACATCTGCGCATGATATTTATAGCTGCATTGACCTGTGTTGTGATAGTGCAAGAAATCAAGAAAATCATCAGTGCAAAACATGTTAAATGTTTTTAAAACCTATTTACATTCAGCAAGTCGTTCCTCCTTTGTCCTTTTCTTCAGACGGCAGCAGTGACGGGCACCCTCCCCCACCCGGGGCACAAAACACTCCGGAAGTGAGAACGTTGCCACTCAACAGCCGATACCACACCTCATTGGAGTCCAGTTATCCACCAGACCTTCACAAACCATCACGCCTGGAGGAGGCTGCACGTGGCCAAGGTATGGACAAGAACAGGGACTGGGCTGGTTCGGATCTGATGGACTTCCACGGCCGGCAGTTCAACCCCCATCTTCATCACACCTGGAATAACAGTCACAGTCAAAGTACCCACCGACAGCAGTCCCCTGACAACAGCAACGGCAGCAGTAGCGGCAACAAGAAGAGCCGAGGCCGCAAAGTCAAGAAGTCCGAATCGGAGGGTGGCATTTCCAAGCTTCTGAAAACTCTGAGGAAGGACAGCTCTGGAAAGAAGGATGCTGGCAAAAAACTGCAGGGCCAAGACCTCTTGAACAGCAGTTCTACTCTGGACAGAAAGTTTCATCTGCAGCGTCGTGGATCCCTTAATCGCTCACCAACCAGGAAGCGTAACTTGTCTCCAGATCGTCAGCGCGCGAAGTCCATGGACCGCAGGGCAGAGCGTGCGCATCGGGACCACACACCTGAGAGGGAGTACGACGATGGAGGGTTTCTTTCAGTCACCCCTGAGCGGAAGTTCTATGAACGGAGGCTCCTCAAGGAGTTCCAGATGGCTGGACAAGTCAATGAGGCCTCCACCCCTGAGCGCGCCAACAACAGCGGCGATTCTCTATCTAGAGGTCACATGCACGAGAAAGCCACAAAGAACGGCAACATTCTAAGAGACTCTTCCTCGGAACGGGGGGAGGAGAGGCACCGGACGAACGGGACAATGGAGAGGCACTACAGATTGGAGCGGGACTCTTCCCCTGACAGCAACTACAGCCGGGACGAGCTGAACTATGCAGCGGCACCCAGACTGAAGGATTACTACAGCATGATGAAGAACAACGCTGCACACAACAACGCTACCTACAACAAGACAGTACACAACAATAATGCCGGAGGCCGCAGCTCAAACCAGATCCCTGAGCCCAAGAAAAGGCTGTACAAAGAAAACCCTAAAGACCTCAGTATCTAGAGGGGAGTAGAGGTTCCCCTCGCTGCTCTCTCCTCTGTCCGTGCAAACTACATACCATACACTGGCATTGGACTAGTAACAATACTAACTCTTACTCTTTTATTTGGTCGAATTGTTTATGATTTAAGTTGATTGACTAAACTACTTGTGGTCCCATCCAGAGATTCATAAAAACAGCAGGAGAACAATCCTTCTATCAGTTTATACTGGTTGTGTTGTCATTGTTCTTGTTATTTTGAGCATAACAGAGGTTGTTGTACTGTAGTAAAGGTATTGTATGTGCCTGCATATGAAATCAGTGATATTGCTATTTTGTAGGCATTGCTGACTTTAAATATTTGTTTCCTTGAGAGGTCTGAATAATGCTTCCATTTGTGGTAAATCCTAATTCCTGAGCTTGTTTTTAAAATTGCTTTATGTGTCCTTTTTGCTCCTGAATTACTGAAACTATAAATACCGGTGGTTCACAAGAGCTGTGGAAGTGAAGCAAAGCTCTACATTTAAATTGGATGGTCAAACTAGAGCGTTAAATTATACATAGTAATAATATATGAAATTTCTAATTTCGGTCTATTTATTTTTAATTTTACTCATGTGTTGAGTGAGCTGCATTAAATCTTGAAGGGCTGAGGTAGAAGTGTAAGCATGCTGTACTACAAATTGTTTTGCATAATTGTTTGCCAGCCCATTTTCAGAGACTCTGAGGCCCTGTCTACACTAACAGATATTTTCTGCTGTGCTTCCACATGCTGTCCACAAACAACCTGAGTTTTTGATGAAAAAAAATATATTTTTAAAAACACTTTCCAAACATTTGGAAAAAAACTTTGTGTGCAATGGGTGTGGGGAGATTGTAAAAAAAAAAAAAAAACCCGAAACCCTTAGAGAACCATTTTTCACACACCTGACTGCTGTTTCTGTGCTTGAAACCACAACATCAGTAGAGCCATTTTTGGTAGGTCTCTCCACATCTGTCCCGCTTTGTCCTCATGCTGTTTCTATTGAACTTCAAAAATGAGCGGAAGAAGTCCACATTTTTACAACTCTCCCTTTTCACTTGTTTCACTTGTGACTTGTAGCTCACAATATGTTCATTCTCAGTGAAGTTTAAATATGCACAGAGTAGTTTAACTTGGAGTTGAGTTTTTGGTAAGAAAAACAGAGTCAGTTTGTTGTAGAAATGTGTTAACTGGATATCCGATGATTAGCAGAAATAATGACACAGAGGCTCATGTTGCAGATACCCATTCTCACTATCTGAGCTGAAAATCATAACAACATTAGTGCACATCTCCCTTGATTTGTCTTGACTCTCCACCCATTAAGCTTATAATGTAAGCTAAAGAAGATCTGAGGACTGAGAGCAAAGGGTAAATGCATTCAAAAGAAACATGAGCCACAATTGTTTTTAAGATAATCTTTAGCCTAGCACAACTTTAGCTAGAATCGACTTTTTCATTTATTATGAGGTGATTAATGCCAGTATTATCACCACTTGCTGGTGCAGTATGGTTATTACAACATTTAAAATTGGAACTACTGAATGCAGACTCAGCTATTTTCATACACAAAGGACAAAAAAACAAAACAAAAACAAATCCATAATAAAATATCTGGAGTAGTGTGGCTGGGCCCTGAGACTATTTTCCAAATTACGTACGACTTTTCCCCTTCTCTAAACTGAATCAGTCTGTTTGAACGACAGCCAAACCTGTTCATGACTAAATGAGTTGCCCTGATTTCTTAAAAATCATGTTTAGTGACTTAGAGTAATTTGCAATCTGCCATACTACCAGCTGAAGCTGCCATTAAGTATGATTGTTCAGATATGGCAAGCAAATAAAATAAAATAATAAATAAGTGAAATAACCCTGATAAGATGCATGTGTAAGTTGAAATGTAGTGTAACCATTTTGTTTGGCCTAAAGAAACTGTATTCCCCCACGCTTATTTCTAGCCCAGTCTGTGTTTATTACACCCATCATCCACCTACTGGGCCCTGACACAATGAGCTGATGAGGGTCGTTGACACGTAGACGTAGACGAGACAACTAATTTTGCCACTCTGAGCCACGCTGTCACGCCACTGGAGTCTGACTGCTGCTTTTTCATGTGTTTTTGTTTGTGCGTAATAATTCTCTGTTTTATGTTTTGTTTGAAACCTAAAACTACATATTGAAAGAACAAATGCATTGTTTCATCACCGGTGTCACTATGGTACTGTATTCAAGAAAAATACAAAATTAAACAAAAAAAAAAAAAAAAGGAGAGAGAGAGAGAGAGTCATATTTAAGAGGTTGGCCATCACCTGTAAAGAGTTTTTCTCGCCCCAATGTAACCACTAGGAACTTGTCAAGGAATAAAATGTTGCCTTTTTCTTGCACAAAAGAGAAATTTATGAACAACCTCAGCAGTGAGGAATGTGATATTGTATTTATATCTCTGAAATGGACCTGATGATTTATGGTAAATATGTTAATTTACTCTGGGTCAGGTATGTAAAGACATTTTTAAAAATGAAAGACTGTGGTCAATCAACAGCTGTTAAATGGTTTGAAGCTCTCTATGGTTAGCCTGCCTTTGTATTATAAAGCACTTGTATGCAGTCTGTGTTCTTCAAGCATTATTTCTTGCAATGTGCTCCAGGCATATTGCTGTCTCTGTGTTGATAAAAGCAGTACATGTATATGGGCCAATCTTTTTTATATAACTATGCATATATAAATATTACATTGTTCATAGCTTTATTTGACCCATGAAGCTATACATAACATTAGTCAAAGTAAAAGTAGATGTGGACTTATCCAGCTTCTTTTCCTTCAGATGGATTACAATGTATATGTAGCTATCAAAAGAAGTCTGTGGATGCTATTTTTATTATCAAATAAAGTTTTCCATACAAATTCAAAAGGATTTCAGTTCTCTACGCAGCGGCTTGTCCTAGGAGACAAAAATGCACCAGCATTGAATATATTGAATGAAAGTCTGAATATATGGAATGAAAGTCGGACTGCCCTCGAGGACTTATGGGTAATGTGGTTCAAAACATGCATAGTTGTCTGTAGGTGTGTATTCACGTGCTTTTGAAACTTCATCGGTAGTGACCCAAGCACTGTTCCAATCCTAAATACGCATCAAACGAAGTACTCTAAAATAACCCTTATATGTTCTTATTTCATCCATTTTATTAAAGATCCATCCTTCTGCGGACTTGGGCCAGCATCATATCCCACATGTATTGCGCCACCAATAGTCGTAAACAGAGAAGGCCAGCGTTTACACTTAGCGTTTTCATACTTTTCTGAATTTGTCGCAAAAACTTTAAAGATGTTTTAAGCGTAGAAGTATACCTAAACTTTTTATGCGACCAGTCTGTTCATCAACAATGGGCAGCCATTTGCAACTGCACCGCGCATTGCGCACCGATGGCAGGTCGCTATGTGGAGATGAAAAGAACAGCAACGATCTTCTCTGTTCGTGTGAACATTTTTGAAATAATAGGATAAATAAATAATCAGGACCTCTTACAGCCTGTCAGGGTCATTGTTTCGTTTTCTGAATGCAACGCCAGTCAGGAACGGCCGTCACATAATCTCTCCAGACACCAGGACGCACGAAACCGTTTTTAATGAATGAAGAACCTCTATTTTACTTTTTATTTTATTAAAGACAATTGGTTAATATGAAAAAAGATAAAAACGGTTGTTTTGTCAGCAGAAGTTCTGCAAAAACTGTTCAACAACATAACGACAAAACGGTTTTATTTTATTTTTAAAGTTTCTTTATTTTAATAAGAAAATATTACATTTGACAAATCCGATTTACAATGAAAACACCCCTGTTTATCATTATTCTACCGGTTCGTGTATCAGTAGGCCTAATTATTGTTCTTAATAAATTGTTGTTGGGATTATTTGTGATATAATAATAGTCTATAACATGAATATATTTGGTATTTCTCGGGCTATATTAGATCTCAGTTCAGTGACGTGCGGTGAGGTCCATGACTGGTGAAGCCCTTAGAGTCGGTTGTACAAATATATGAACCAAATATAGAAACTGATATTTAATTGTTTTTAACTCAGTTAAAACTTAGTTGTTTTAAAAGCTTTTAATTATGATTTAATTAATTCTATACTGTTCAACAATACGACAGCAAGAAAAACAAAATATTTAATATAAGGTCAAATTTGATTATGTAAAATTATTTTTTTATTTTCCGCTGATCCTGCATGGGTTGCAGGAGGAACTGTGACCCAATCCAGAGGCTGCGGGTTCAGCCGAACTGGAGCAAAACCACAAAGGAGCGTCTTCGGTCATGGACTGTGAGGGAAGTCGTCCACTCCTAACGGCGGATCCTCCTATGGACTCAGTAAGAACCACAGCTGGTCTGGCACTGCGCGTTTTCCCGTGTAGCGAACAGATGCCCTCTGCTCTGGCCACTTGAAGCACGCAGGAGGTTGTTGTGCTGCGTCATTATGATCCAGCTGCTGATGTTTTTCCTTCTGTTATGTTTTGCTCCTGCTTTTCTGGACTGTTACAGTTTGTTAAGCTGTGTCATCACTGTCCACAGCAGCAGGTTAGTCATGTCGGCCTCCGCCCTGATGTATCCTCCCTGTTCATTTGCGCAGGGTGCCTCTGACTGCGTATTTACGCACTCGAAGCCTTTACGCTTCTCTTTACGCTTCTCTCTTACGAATCTGGGGTTACGTAACCCAAGACTCTATGAGAAAAGGCACAGCCCTTTAAGGTCTGGGGTTTACTGGTTCCTAAAGACTGAAGAAAAAACGTCTTCGTTGGGAACCGCTTGGCATCATTTATACCTAGACCGGGGTGCGCCCCACTCAGCAGGTAACTGCGGTTAAGTGAGCCGACAGTCGAAAATACGCGGTCAAGCCAGCCGACACCAGCTCTCTCTTAAAGATTAGCTTCGCGCATACAAGGTGCATTACGGTAATGGAGCAGAAAGGACGTCGATCCTAGCAACGGTTGAGAAAATTAAGAGGAAAACAGAAAATTAACCTTCAGAATATTTATATTAATTACATTTTTACAACTTTCACATAGATGTTTTATGTAAAAAAAATATATATATTTAATAATTTTACTGTAGAGTTTTGGAGAAATAACGGGTCAAAGTTGCTCATATGCTTTTCTCCAACTTTCAGCAATTTATTTCTCCAAAACCATGGGAGTTGACAACACACTCTCTTCAGATTATATTAAAGGGTCATCTATACTATAACCAGAATAAATATTTCATAATTTTACTGTAGAGTTTTGGAGAAATAACAGGTCATACATAGAGAAGAGTGTGTTCAGTCCTCCTGGACCTCCAGTAATCCACAGACCACCACTGTCAGTCAGTGGCGTGCACAGACATTTTGGTGGGCAGGTGCTCAAGTGGGAAAAAATGGCACCTTGTTCAGCACATGGAGTTGTTGGTTGCCTTTGTAGTGTGAGATTTATTACAAGCACAGCATGGACATAATTTATATGTATTACTAAGCACCCACAAAACAAACTGTCCTGTGGGATGTAGGGGAATATCACCCAGGAAAAAACAAAACAAGAATGCATTTGACAAAATTCTTAAGATTTAAGGCAACAAAATGATCATAGACTGATTTAAAGTTAGATTACTGATTCACAACCTGAACTTCCTGAGTCAAATTTGAAACTATCTTATCCTTCTTTTTTTTCTTTTTACACACTGAGCACAATGTGTTTGTCTTGACTATATCATTTTGTACTTTTATCACAAAATGTCTTCTGCACCAAATAACCGTATCTTGTAGCAAAGCAAGTTACAATGCCAAATTTACCAGGTATGTCACACTAAATGAGTTATTGTCAGAAATGTGAGTAACCAGTGACCATTCTACAGTGTAAATCAACTATACCCAGAAAATGAGTTTTAAAATCTTTATAGTCAAACTGCAACCAACATCAGAGAATATGATCATAAGAAGAATCATCTATACTTCTGTATGTAGCCAGTGTGATTTATGACAGAAATTATTCTTAGAGAATAAAAATGAATGAGATTACAAGTCCTGAGAACTGATAAGATGTCTGCTATTTAGAAATTAAAATACTCTGATCACATCATAATCTTTACACACACAGAAGTAGAAAATACAACTTAGCCTACATGCCCCACATTTACTGAACTTTATTAAAGGTATATTAGTAGTGTATGAATTGAAATGTTAACCAGCTCATTTGGCCGTATTTGCAATAAAAAAAATAAAAACAAAACATGAGTCAAACAGAAGTCATTAGGGACCATTATAGCAAATGTAATACGTACATCTATGAGATAGATTTATTTATTTCTTCTAATTTAAGAGTTAAATCGTAGACATCCTCCTGGCGCCTGGTGGCAGCCATAGAAGACATAGCGGGTAAAGGTATGCCATTCATTGGCCTGTTCTGTTTAGATAAAATGGTGGCAAGTGAAGTTTGAACTTTTTCATCTGAAGTTTAGGAAGCAACTATATTCGTTTTGTTTGTTACCTGGATGCCCTGCCCTGGCTCTATCTGACTGCAGAAGGGAGGAGAGAAGAGGTAAGCTGCACCAGTGCACGTCCACCTCTCCGCTGAGAAACACACGAGGCGGGACAGGATGTGTTTTGCCGAGGGAGGTGGCGGAGGTAGTTGTCGATCAAGATTTCAAAACATTGGGCACTGCTATTAAAGACCTTTAAATTAAAAAATTTCACCTGGGGCCCCACACTATACACTGTAAAAAACAAACAAAAAAAGATTTCAGGAGGGCACTTTTTGTCCATAGGATAAAGGGCAGGTGCTCTAGCACCACCTAGCGTCTATCTGTGCACGTCCCTGGTGTCAGATGTTGGATACTGGATGAGCATTTTGAGGTACTTTCACCCGTTATTTAATAATTGTATTGTTTATTTAATACATCTGAAGAGATTGTGTTGTCACCTCTCATGAGTTTGGAGAAATACATTCAAGTGACACAAATGCCTATACTGGTGAACATTAGTAGGTATTATTTCACCAAACATCCACAGTGAAATTATAATGTTTTTTTTTTTTACATAAAACATGTATGTGAAAGCGTGAAAATGTCATTAATATAAATGTTCTGAAGGTTACTTTCCTGTTTTCCTCTTATTTTCTCAACCGCTGCCAGGATCGGCATCCTTTCTGCTCCATTACCGTAATGCACCTTGAATGCGCGAGAAGCTAGTCTTCAATAGAGAGCTAACGTCGGCTGGCGTGACCGCGTATTTCCTGACTGTCGGCTCGATTGACCGCGGTAGCAGGTAGCAGGAGAAATAAACATAATGGTCAAAATACATAAACAGAGACTGTAAAGGGCCACTTTTAAAGAGAGAACTAGAGGAAGGAGGGTTCTGGGCTAAAGCCCCAATATATCAAGACACAAGCGAGTCAAAGTTATCTTTGGCTGGCCAGGGAGAGACCGCCGCTAATCAGTGATTTTCTGCTCTTTCAGAGGGGCTGCCCAGTGTGTACAGCTTTTATTAAAGAAAGAAAAACACACTCATGTTACAGCATCGTGGGTGTGACCACGCATAGTTTCACAAATACAAGCTCTACTGATTAAAACTGGTTCTATCCAGATACTGATACAGCACACACGTCCACATCTGGCACTCAAGGACGCGAAGATTTAGCTGGAATGCTTGTGCGCCGGGGAGAACACACAAGTTCCTGCACAGCCAGCATAGCAACTCTAAGACAAGATGACAATTCTGTTAATAGTTAATAGGACACTAAAAATAAATGTGAAAAGTATTCAATCCATTTCTATCAATGTTCACCAAACTAAATAAATGAAAATGTCTTTTAATGGTAAACTACAGGCGTTGGACAATGAAACTGAAACACCTGTCATTTTAGTGTGGGAGGTTTTATGGTTAAATTGGACCAGCCTGGTAGCCAGTCTTCATTGATTGTACATTGCAGCAGTAAGAGCAGAGTGTGAAGGTTCAATTAGCAGGGTAAGAGCACAGTTTCGCTCAAAATATCGAAATGCACACAACATTATGGGTGACATACCAGAGTTCAAAAGAGGACAAATTGTTGGTGCACGTCTTGCTGGGGCATCTGTGACCAAGACAGCAAGTCTTTGTGATGTATCAAGAGCCACGGTATCCAGGGTAATGTCAGCATACCACCAAGAAGGACGAACCACATTCAACAGGATGAACTGTGGACGCAAGAGGAAGCTGTCTGAAAGGGATGTTCGGGTGCTAACCCGGATTGTATCCAAAATACATAAAACCACAGCAGCCCAAATCACGGCAGAATTAAATGTGCACCTCAACTCTCCTGTTTCCACCAGAACTGTCCATCAGGAGCTCCACAGGGTCAATATACACGGCCGGGCTGCTATAACCAAAACTTTGGTCACTCATGCCAATGCCAAACGTCGTTTTCAATGGTGCAAGGAGCGCAAATCTTGGGCTGTGGACAATGTGAAACATGTATTGTTCTCTGATGAGTCCACCTTTACTGTTTTCCCCACATCCGGGAGAGTTACGGTGTGGAGAAGTCCCAGAGAAGCGTACCACCCAAACTGTTGCATGCCCAGAGTGAAGCATGGGGGTGGATCAGTGATGGTTTGGGCTGCCATATCATGGCATTCCCTTGGCCCAATACTTGTGCTAGATGGGCGCATCACTGCCAAGGACTACCGAACCATTCTTGAGGACCATGTGCATCCAATGGTTCAAACATTGTATCCTGAAGGCGGTGCCGTGTATCAGGATGACAATGCACCAATACACACAGCATGACTGGTGAAAGATTGGTTTGATGAACATGAAAGTGAAGTTGAACATCTCCCATGGCCTGCACAGTCACCAGATCTAAATATTATTGAGCCTGTCCACTATCCTGCAAGAAGAATGGCTTAAAATCCCTCTGACCACTGTGCAGGACTTGTATATGTCATTTCTAAGACGAATTGACGCTGTATTGGCCGCAAAAGGAGGCCATACACCATACTAATAAATTATTGTGGTCTAAAACCAGGTGTTTCAGTTTCATTGTCCAACCCCTGTATAAGGATTAAGAACATTTTTAAACTTAGCATTGATAATTTATGTACAAATCTTCCAACAAAAATGTATGATTTTCTTCCTAATTTTTAAAATATTTTTACTCAGTTTACATATTTCATTTGTGTCACATTATCCTCCCAACATTTTTGGCATCTTCACCCTCATGTCTTGACACTGTCTACTCCCCTTCTTCCTCATGTTCTTCATTTAATTATTTGCTGATGTTTTGACATCAAAGATTTTAATTCCCTGTACTTGCTGACTGTATCTGTAATACCAATAAAGTTTTTACTAAAAACATTGTTTCTACATTTGTGCTATATATGTGAAATGAGCTTACTAGATGGTAATAAAAGAAAGACGAGTGTGTTCAGAAGTGTTTAGTAGTGCCATTTTTGCTTGGTATTATGGTAGCCCTTGCAGCAAGAAGATCCTGGGTTCGATTTCAGCTTGGGTCTTTCTGCAAGGAGTTTGCATGTTCTCCCCATGCATGCGAGGGTTCTTTCCGGGTACTCCAGCTTCCTCCCACAGTCCAAAAACATGACTGTTTGGTCAATTGGTCTCTCTAAATTCTCCTTAGGTGTGAATGTGTGTGTGCATGGTTGTTTGTCCTGTCTGTCTCTGTGTTGCCCTGCAATGGACTGGCGACATGTTCAGGGTGTACCCTGACTCTCGCCCAATGACTGCTGGAGATAGGCACTGGTAGACCCTCGCGACCCCAAAAGGATAAGCGGGTTGGATAAGGGATGGGTGGATCGATTATGTTAACCACTTAAGATCAAAGGATTGAGGTCCAAACTCTGCTTTTGGACATCTTAAGGCAGTCTAGAAAATTATTAACACATTTAATTCTTTCTCCTGACAGATTTGTCAATTGTTTGATCAAAGTGTTTGATCACCACCGTATACACCATACCATTGTTTCTATTAATTTGACCCAAAACTATTTTGGGGAGATACATACAATTAATTTGATTTGAGAGATTATAAACTGTGAAAATTAATTGAAAATATAAAAAAAATTCAAGAGAAAAATCATATATTCTATATTCTGGTAGTTACTGTTATTTGCCACAAAACTGAAATTTAACCGCAATTAACGAGTAACAAGGAGCGGGAAATGACAGTGTACCTATCCGACATACGACAGGAGTGAGAGGGGAAACTCCACTCCAACCGCTCGGTTAGTTCAGCAGCCAAGGCGATATGTGAACCGAGCTCTGCTGTTTCGAAAACCCTAGACTAAATTTCAAATTATGCTCAAGGTTGATAAACTGACTGGTCAGATAACATATTAATTGTCTATTTTCTTGCTTAACACGTCTGGAAAATATTTGATTTAGCGACAACCTCATAATAGTATAAAAACTTGAAGTTTCTGCCCTTCCCTTCTCTGTTAAGGACCACGGACCACATTACCCCTAATTCCTTGATGACTTTCATTCCATATATTCAGGTTTTATTCCATATGTTCAGATATTTGGAATATATACATAAATAATTTCCTGAATGGCATGCCATAATATATACATATACACTGCTCAAAAGAATAAAGGGAACACTTAAACAACACAATATAACTCTAAGTAAATCAAACTTCTGTGAAATCAAACTGTCCACTTAGGAAGCAACACTGTTTGACAATCAATTTCACACAATGTTGTACAAATGGAATAGACAACAGGGGGAAATCTTTGGTGATTAGCAAGACACACTCAATAAAGGACTGGTTCTGCAGGTGGGGACCACAGACCACTTCTTAGTACCTTTGCTTTCTGGCTGATGTTTTGGTCACTTTTGAATGTTGGTGGTGCTTTCACACTCGTGGTAGCATGAGACAGACTCTACAACCCACACAAGTGGCTCAAGTAGTGCAGCTCATCCAGGATGGCACATCAATGCGAGCTGTGGCAAGAAGGTTTGCTGTGTCTGTCAGCGTAGTGTCCAGAGCCTGGAGGTGCTACAAGGAGACATGCCAGTACACCAGGAGACGTGGAGGAGGCTGTAGGAGGGCAACAAACCAGCAGCAGGACCGCTACCTCCGCCTTTGTACAAGGAGGAACAGGAGGAGCACTGCCAGAGCCCTGCAAAATGACCTCCAGCAGGCCACAAATGTGCATGTGTCTGCACAAACGGTTAGAAACCGACTCCATGAGGATGGTATGAGGGCCCAACGTCCTCAAATGGGTGTTGTGCTCACAGCCCAACACCGTGCAGGACGCTTGGCATTTGCCAGAGAACACCAGGAATGGCTATTTGCCACTGGCGCCCTGTGCTCTTCACAGATGAAAGCAGGTTCACACTGAGCACATGTGACAGAGTCTGGAGACACCGTGGAGAGTGATCTGCTGCCAGCAACAACCTTCAGCATGATCGGTTTGGCAGTGGGTCAGTAACGGTGTGGGGTGGCATTTCTTTGGAGGGTCGCACGGCCCTCCATGTGCTCGCCAGAGGTAGCTTGACTGCCATTAGGTACCGAGATGAGATCCTCAGACCCCTTGTGAGGCCATATGCTGGTGCGGTTGGCCCTGGGTTCCTCCTAATGCAGGACAATGCTAGACCTCATGTGGCTGGAGTGTGTCTGCAGTTCCTGCAAGATGAAGACATTGAAGCTATGGACTGGCCCGCCCATTCCCCAGACCTGAATCCAATTGAGCACCTCTGGGACATCATGTCTCGCTCCATCCACCAACGTCACGTTGCACCACAGACTGTCCAGGAGTTGGCGGATGCTTTAGTCCAGGTCTGGGAGGAGATCTCTCAGGAGACCATCTGCCATCTCATCAGGAGCATGCCCAGGCGTTGTAGGGAGGTCATACAGGCACGTGGAGGCCACACACAATACTGAGCCTCATTTTGACTTGTTTTAAGGACATTACATCAAAGCTGGATCAGCCTGTAGTGTGTTTTTCCACTTTAATTTTGTGTGTGACCCCAAATCCAGGCCTCCATTGGTTAATAAATTTGATTTCCATTGATGATTTTTGAGTGATTTTGTTGTCAGCACATTCAACTTTGTACAGAACAAAGTATTCAATGAGAATATTTCATTAATTCAGATCTAGGATGTGTTATTTGAGTGTTCCTTTATTTTTTTTTGAGCAGTGTATATGTGTATATATATATTCAAGGGACAATCATTAATGATGTCAGTTGTTTACTATGCAATTACATAATCTTATTGTTTCAAAAGGAATAAAATGAAAATAAAAATAAAAGGAAGCTCAGTTGGACCCTAATTTCTTAGTTGTGTGGGTGCCATTCATTTTATTGGTACCACTAACTGAGTAGAAACTGCCCCACCATAGAAAACCCTTTTCTTCTTTGTCTGTAGGATCTTTCTGGTGGTGCTGCTGAATGTGTAACAATTACCTTTAAATGGGTTTTCTGAAACAGAAACAGTTGCCATGATACATTTGAATTGTATAGGGAAATGATCAGTAATGATTTAAACTCACAATAACTCTTTGGATCTGATGCTTCAGTTTTACTTTAAGTCCCCTCATTCAAAATTCATGCAGGGAATAAAAATAATATTAATCTACGACTAAATTATTAATACTCATGTAATCACACAGAGCAATGAGCTCATGTTTTAGTAATCATTTCAGTTTTATACTTGTTGGATAAAACTACCTGTTAAATTAGGACATATTCTGTACTCGTCTGTAGTTTTACTGATGTGTTCTGGTAAATTATTTTTTAGTTTTAACATCAGTTTCCACTTCTCTGTAATCAAGGTAGTAGTCCATATTCATAACCTTTGTTTGAAGGTCTCTTTTGATAATATAAATTAGTATTATTCCTTAATCTTTCTTAATGATTAATTTCTAAGACTTAATATTCATCATCAGATAAAGCTGAGTGTTGTGACATGTAAATATGTTTATGTATATATGTATCCTGGTTAATATTAATATTATAATCCTTTTATTAGCCAGATATCTAAATCCAAGGTGACCTGTGACTGAAGTGAGATTATATCTGCTTTGCAGGCACCACATGGAGAGTTTATTTAAAGATTTAGTATATTCCTATATTTCTGATGTAGATGTAAACAAAAAGAAAACAGGTTTCAAAGTAGAAACTGACTCAAGACATAAATGCATTTTGAATAGGTCATTCACATTTATTTATTTATTTATTTATTTGAATAAATATACTACAGTCATATGAACTTTCCACCCAAGTTATAATTAAAACATAAACAGGATGAGTCATTTGCAAAGTGCGATTTATTTTACGTTGCCTTGATTACATGCCTCTACATTCAAAAATAAGCCAGTATCATATAGAATCCAACTGTTAGAGAATAACATTTTCCCCTTTTATCTGAGGAAAAAAACTCACAGACGGTTAAGTTGGATATGCTGTACATACAGGAACAACTCTGTAATGGGCTGACCTTTCCTGCAACTGTCTTTAGGTTAAACCAAGTCGTTTGTGAAAATAAAAAAGGGGAAGTTATTTCTGTAGCCATTAGCCTTCAGTCGTTTCCCTGGGGATGCAGAAGTCTTCTTGAATAGTAGATTATGGAGCCTTTGCCTGTTGCTCCATTTATGCAGGAGATACGGAGCTGGAGGACACAGAGGAGGCCTCGGTTTTGGAGGCAGTGGTGGATGCCCCCTCCTCCTCTTCGAAGGGATTCTTCCCGCAGCACAAGGTGGTGATCATGCAGTGGCGGAACTGCTTGTTCATGCAGATGTAGATCAGTGGGTTGTAGATGGAGGAAGACTTGGCAAAGAAAGCTGGGAGGGTCATAAAGAGAGGTCCAAACTCAGAACCCTGATTTATGAAGATGTACCAGGCTACGCTGGCGTAGGGACACCAGCAAATCAGGAAGCCGATGACCATGATAATGACCATGCGGGTGACTTCCCTCTCAGCTCTCTGGGTGGTCTCAGACTCCTGCTGGGCAGCAGCAGCCTCTTTGACGGCACAAAGCAGACGGCCGTAGCAGAAGAACACAACGAAAAGAGGAATGCAGAAGTGGCAGACGAACATGTAGACAACAAAGGACTCATTGTTGAAACCCTCTGCACGGGTATAGTAGTCGACTCCGCATGAGCACTGCATGCCCTCTGGGATGTAACGAGACCAGCCGACGAGAGGCGGGACAGCACAGGCAGAGGCCATGATCCAGGTGAAGACCAGACCCATAATTGCGTGATTCTCAGTGAAGCGGAAGTTGCTGATAGGCTTGCAGACAACCAGCCACCTCTCAACAGCTAGAACGACCAGTGACCAGAGACCAATCTCACCACCAAGGGTAGCAAAGAATCCTTCCACATTGCAGCCAAGACGTCCGAGGACAAAGTAACCATGCATGGAGGTGTACATCGTTGTGGTGAATCCTCCGAACACCATGAAAAGGTCGGCCACCGCAAGGTTGAGCAGGATATAGTTTAGAGGGGTTCGCAGCTTCTTGTGTTCGAGGGTGACATAGAGGGTGAGGAAGTTGACGGGGAAGCCGACGAGAATGAGGAAAAACATGTAGGCGCCCAAAGCAGCATAGGCTGCTGTGTTGACAAGGTAGTACTGAGGGTATTCATAAGGACTCCGGACAACGCCAGTGGTATTAACCATAGGGATATAAAAAAAGGGTCCCTCTGTGCCGTTCATGATTGCGGCTTGCGGTTGCTATCAGCCCCTCGGTGGTATTTCGTCTGGCTGTTTGAGATTATGATGGAGATGGACCTTGCTACAAATGGGTCTGGTGGCCTCGGCCAGGCTTTTAAAAGGCACACCTTGGATTATCACTTTCCAAATCCGTCAGCACAAATTGATTTAGGCCATAGTTAATATCTAATCCAGCCATCACTGCAAACATAACTGACCACTCATCAAGATATTAAGGTTACACCTGCTCAGGTCTGTCTTGGAGCTATTGAATGGCTATGTGTTCCAAAGCATGATTACAACCAGCCATATTGTGCACAAAAATAAATTGTGCACAAGTTTGAGTTAAAATTGTGGTTTAAAATGTCACTTCTGATGTCCGTACTTGAAAACAAAAGTCATACACCCAACAGGAGGATTTTCAAAAAAGCTTTCATGTGTTGCCTGAAATCTCATTGTATTATTCACTTATTCAGGAACTTATTTTTATTTGGTGAGTGAAAGAACGTGGACATATATTATTTTATATTAATTAAGGTAACTGTGACCGTGTAAATAAGCCTTCTACTTTGCAGACCTACTCCACAGCTGGATTTTTTATTGACAAAATAAAAGCTATACATCTAAATATTTTACATATAGAAACTTTGCAAAATTACTTTATAAACAACAGACTAAAAATGCATTCAGTATTTTCATGAATTATAGTAATAAATAGTAATCTTAAATGTTAGGAATCTTAGAAATCTTAGACATGATTGCATTTATTTGTATTTATTTCTGAAAACCTTTCCAGTTATTTTGGTTCTGATCTTTCCATTTGCTTTAAAGAAAGTACCTAGAAGTGGACTATTATTTAAAAAAAAGACAGATTAAGTAATTTAACTAAGAAACATCCAATTATGTATCAAAATCATAAAACCAAATTTCCATACAGAATATAGAAAATAATTGAAAATGCTGGTTTTCAGATGATAAAATTTCATACCAGACAAAAGACAAAATGATTAAAACTACAAAGATAGGAATTGTTGATCGGGTAAAATGACCATCCTTCGTTAAGGGTTACCAAATCTCAGACATTTTAGCATTTATAGTCTAAGCTAATTTGCAAGTTGGGCTTTTGATAATGTAACAATATAAAATATACACTCACCGGCCACTTTATTAGGTACACCTATCCAACTGCTCGTTCACGCAAATTTCTAATCAGCCAATAGCTAATCAGCGACATGGCAGCAACTCTGCATTTAGGCATGTAGACATGGTCAAGACGATCTGCTGCAGTTCAAACCGAGCATCAGAACGGGGAAGAAAGTTCATTTAAGTGACTTTGAACGTGGCATGGTTGTTGGTGCCAGACGGGCTGGTCTGAGTATTTCAGAAACTGCTGATCTACTGGGAATTTCACGCACTACTATCACTAGGGTATACAGAGAATGGTCTGTTCTGTGGGCGCAAATGCCTTGTTGATGCCAGAGATCAGAGGAGAATGGCCAGACTGGTTCGAGCTGATAGAAAGGCAACAGTAACTCAAATAACCACTCGTTACAATCAAGGCATGCAGAAGAGCATCTCTAAAGGCACAACATGTCGAACCTTGAGGCGGATGGGCTACAGCAGCAGAAGACCACACCGGGTACCACTCCTGTCAGCTAAGAACAGGAAACTGAGGCTACAATTCACACAGGCTCACCAAAATTGGACAATAGAAGATTGGAAAAACGTTGCCTGGTCTGATGAGTCTCAATTTCTGCTGCGACATTCAGATGGTAGGGTCAGAATTTGGCGTCAACAACATGAAAGCATGGATCCATCCTGCCTTGTATCAACAGTTCAGGCTGGTGGTGGTGGTGTAATGGTGTGGGGGATATTTTCTTGGCACACTTTGGGCCCCTTGGTACCAAGTGAGCACCGTGTTAACACCAAAGTCTACCTGAGTATTGTTGCTGAGCATGTCCATCCCTTTATGACCACAGTGTACCCATCTTCTGATGGTTACTTCCAGCAGGATAACGCGCCATATCATGAAGCACGAATAATCTCAGACTGGTTTCTTGAACATGACAATAAGTTCACTGGACTCAAATGGCTTGCACAGTCACCAGATCTCAATCCAATAGAGCACCTTTGGGATGTGGTGGAATGGGAGACTCGCATCATGGAGGTGCAGCTGACAAATCTGCAGCTTCTGTGTGATGCTGTCATGTCAATATGGATCAAACTCTCTGAGGAATGTTTCCAGTACCTTGTTGAATCTATGCCACGAAGGATTAAAGCGGTTCTGAAGGCAAAAGGGGGTCCAACCCTGTACTAGCAAGGTGTACCTAATAAGGTGGCCGGTGAGTGTAAATTAAAAAGTTCACAATACACATGCAAATCATAATAGAAGCATTACAATTACTGAGACCCAACAAAAAACAAAAAGATTTAAAAGAAAGGTGGCAATTATTTATGAAAATAGGATAGTTTTTTATTGGCCTTGTAAAAAATAAACTACATGAGGGTAATCTTGCTGGTCTTGCTCTGGGTCAAATATGGACCAATCGTTTCCTGGGTTGATTTAACGCCAAGCTGTGGGTTTATGAGTTTGACCCAGCACACTGGGCCACTGAGCAACCAAGAAAAAAACAACTCATAATATCTAATTAGTGTTATTGACAAATAACTGACTCTGGAATTAAAATTCACACTTATTATATAACACTATATTGAGCACTGCTTTTGTACACTGACTTTATGATAAATTCTTTGGTCAAAGTTTGAATATTGAGCACAGCTAGCACTAGCTTGCGCTAACTACTAAGCAGGTAAGAGGCTAATGTTATCTCAAGTGAACAAACTTCTTCTCTTGTGTGAATTAAAGTCAATATTGTGCAGCACAATTGGACAACTGTTTCATTTCTTATTTCATCCTTGAGAAGAGGTTCAATGAAGTCTCTTTAGAACAGAATATCTTTTTGAGGTGCAGTCTTTGGAGCTGTCATTGTACAGCAATGCCAGTCAGAATGGCGAGCTGCCTTTTTATCTTTCCTGTAATCCAGTGGACTGGATCACAATTATTGAGCCAATATTTGGTATCTCTGCCCAACTCCTGCATCAGCATGAACCCAACAGCAAGTTAAAGAAATTACCCAGCAGTCTCTAGACTGTAGGAAACTCGTTTATTTTTAAATGGATACCAGTAAGAGATCTGTTTTAGCTCTGTAGGTGAGGAATTATCTGTTCAAACAGTCTCTCAAATCTAGGAGTCTTTAAGAAACATGGCTGAACCAGAAACTTATTGGAACATTTTAGAAATATGTCATTGAAGCAAGACTGAAAAAAGAAATTCTTACAAATGTGTAAAAAAAAACAAACAGGCTATCCTGTAATAAGTAAGGGTCAGTCAGTCTAAAACACATAAAAGATTTTAATGTTCAGTGAGTGACCCTAATGCAGACTTATATTATATTATATTATATTATATTATATTATATTATATTATATTATATTATATTATATTGTATTGTATTATATTATATTATATTATATTATATTATATTATATTATATTGTATTGTATTATATTATATTATATTATATTATATTATATTATATTATATTATATTATATTATATTATATTTTATTATATTATATTATATTATATTATATTATATTAAGACAAGGCTATTGTTTCGGTTAGGACGGGGTGGGATTTAATTAATCTCTCTCCATTGTGATCCTGTAAAAACATCAGATAAGGCCTTTTTAAGTCTCATCTTTAAATAATTTTAGTTTTTTGTAACTTTTTAATATATATTTAAATTGTAATTATTCTAGACTAAACTGACAAAAATTGTTTTCAGAGATTTTCTGTATTGTACTGAATGTAGAGCAGACGCCATAGTGTTGCTGAGTGCAGTACTATCTTAGCTGTTGGTAAAGAGCTCAGCACTTTCCTAATGGGTGTTGTATTAAAGAGATTTGGAGCTTATGACTGTATTCCTCTCACAAGCCTGTAATGGATTTAATGTTGCAAAGGGTCACTCTCACTTCATAGGATGCAACCTTCTCAAGACGTTATACCTTCGATGCCTCTTTCTTATTTATGTGTTCGTTTTTCAGAACCTGTAGAGAATACTTGTTTAGTTTCTCTAACAGATTCTCTATCATTGTCGGTAAATTGTTTTTAACAACATCAAGCAGGGATCACTGCACTATGACCCAATTTTTTTAGGTTAATCATTTATTAATCTCTAGATAAGGAAAACAAAAAAACTCTAGGCAAAACTTTCGCCCCTACAAATGACTCTTTTTTTTGCATAGTAATTTTCTCTCCCTAGACCCAGCCATTACTAATGTATCAGTTCACAGCAAAGGAAATTTTGTTGATTTTATTGTTTACTCCTTGTTTGAAGATGCAGAACTTATTTAGTTAAAAAAAACTGTCAAAATAGCTCTTCAGGTTTTTTTGCTTGTTGACAGAGTTGTCTTTTTTAAGAGTTTAGCTGTCAATATAAACTTCCATGCTTGCAGTTAAAGGTTTTGTAGGTAATATTTACAAGAGTGTTTTTTAAAACCATTTGCCAACCATGGCAAAACATCTGTAGTTCCTGAATTATTGATCAAACAATGAAAGACTCTTTAAACTCATCCAATACAATTATTTCTACAGGTTTTTTATTTGCTAAAAACAGCATAAATGTTACATTTTTTTAATAGTTTTTGAGTTGTTAGAAATTTATATTGATTGTTAGTGTAAAACCGTTTACCCAGATTTGTGTTGAAAAATAATTATTTGTTACTAATTGTTCATTAATTGTTTATGGTTATTAATTGTTATTGTTAATGTACCCATTATTTGGAGTTAACTAAAGAGCATTATTGGTTACTATTTGTTAATTAATTGTTATTATTGTTAATTAACACTTAGTCTAAAAATATAAGTTGGACTTTAATTCAATTAAATAATTGTTATAAAATATTAATATGTTTTTGTTCATTGTTAATGTAAAGATAATGTACCCATGAACAAGACTTGGACTTTCAAAAATACCAAGACTTTACAGGTAATACTAAAAGACTATAATAAGTATTTCATATTTTGATAAGTGAACATAGAGTCAGATGCCATGATTAAATGCTATGTTAAATGTGCCATATTAAATGTTTCCCCTCCCTAATAGTCTTCCCAAATAACACCTGAGAATGTGAAGAGCTGGAGAAAACCACCTATTTATTTACAGCATGTTTGTCAGCATGCTTTATAGTAAACGTAAAGCCCTTGACAAAATATTTTCTATAAACATGTTTTAAAGAAAGGACCAACTATAAACCTGGCTGTTTTTAAAAGACATCAGTCTGTTTATCTTTCCACGTTGCTATTCTGCCTTCATTGTTTAATGTCTCAGCTGGTCTTTAAGGAAAAAACACCAAAAGTACAAAAGCACCAAAACAAATGACCGAACATCCAGAGAGCACATCTTTCCAAGCAAACTCTGCCCTCTGGTGGAGATCAGGTGAAACTGATCATCTCCAAATAGCCGTTTTTATTGTCAGCCTGTATAAAAAATACATTAGTAGCTTGACTATGCAAAGTAAAATTTAATACAAAATTAACTGAACTCAGATAAAAATGTGTTCATAACTCACAATATAAAACAATTCATCTGGATCAAAGTGCTATGAAAAGATGAGGATAAAAAGATAATCAAATTTAATAAAGCTTTAAATTACGGAGAATAAAACTGTTGCTGAGTTGTATGCAATTACAGTCATCACAACAACGATATATGACATAAGCTAAGGTGAATATCCATAAGATAAACTGATTTTCTTTTCAAAAATATAAATATCTCACTAAGCAGAGTTATCAGCAGAGAAATAAATTGTGTGCATTGAGTCACACACAAACAACATGTTTTCACATCTTAAATGATCATCACTGCCAAAATGTAGACACAAATATTTGACATTAAGAAAAACATCTCCACTTTTGTCAGACATGTAAATGGTCTTTGGTCTAGACGTCCGATGGTTTGTTTGTCTGAATGCAAATTAAACTTCTTGATTAATTGCGTTCAATCTTTTTTAGACTGTAAAATTTAACACGTGTTAAACGAACCGACGATTCTCAGGTACAACTTCTCTCAGCATTGAACAATCAGATCCCAAGACAACTTTCTAAAAGCTGGTTTGAATATTTTCCATTGCAGAATCATAAACCCTTAAACATTTGCAAATTGCCATAATGTTTAAATGTTTAAAAGAAGGTTAGAGATTAGGATTACTAAATGACCCAGGTGCTAAATTTCTAATTTGAAATTTAAACCATCTTTTTATGGTGTGATAGAAACTAAAGTTAGGGTAGTACAAACAATGTTGATAAGTAAGGGGAGCTGTAGTTGGCTACTGTTATAATTTCAAAGCTACAAATCCTTTAGAGGATTAGCGCAGACATTGTGCAGATAAACAAATGTCCTGCTGCCCCCCTCAGGAAGCCAAAGTAGTTACAAGGGTTAAAAATCATTACCAAACATTACCTCTTTGTGCATATAATGTATATTATTTGTCCAGTGCAGTTACTTGGTTTATTGTGTATACATATATTTTCACCACTGACTAATATCCAATTTGCACCATCTTGTACGGTTCTATAAAGAGCAACATGTTCATTTCTGAATATTTCCTGTTACTAATTAGTTCAAAGCACTTTCCACATCTATTTGGAGATGCATGCACTGTATGTGGTGGTGCCATAATCATTAGTTATACTCTTAATTGTTGTCTAAATTTAGTTGGTCTAAGAAATGATAAATAGTCCCTGTTTTATCCAGTGACTGTACTCATACCTTTCCACATTAGCTGACCCCAAGTAGCACTTTATGTTGTACTTGACATGAAGGTATAAGGATCAGACAAAAAAAACAAATGTGTATAATTCAAATAAATCACTAGGAGTTTAGATGTCCAGCCCCCATTTGTTTAGTGCACCTGGAAAAGGCTGGGAAAAGCTTATGACTGTATTCTTGAAGTGTTTTTCAATTGTTATAGCAGAAGAATGGATGTACCTGGGATGCTTTTAACGGCTATCAGGTCCTATACCACAAGCATTAATTAGCACAAAGTGAAGCTGGTTCCAAAGTGTGGGTTGGACTAGATAGATAGATAGATAGATAGATAGATAGATAGATAGATAGATAGATAGATAGATAGATAGATAGATAGATAGATAGATAGATAGATAGATAGATAGATAGATAGATAGATAGATAGATAGATAGATAGATAGATAGATAGATAGATAGATAGATAGATAGATAGATAGATAGATAGATAGATAGATAGATAGATAGATAGATAGATAGATAGATAGATAGATAGATAGATAGATAGATAGATAGATAGATAGATAGATAGATAGATAGATAGATAGATAGATAGATACAGATGGAAATCTAATAATTTGTTTCTTGTCCTACTATGCACCTTTCCTGAAAATTTAATCCAAATATTTTAGAACTTTTGAGACTTTTTGCAAACAGACAGACAGAAAGACAAATGCAGACAAAAACATAACCTCCTTGGAGGTAATAATTAGGTGTGCAAAATACATACAGTACAGACCAAAAGTTTGGACACACCTTCTCATTCAATTCAATTCAGTTTTATTTATATAGCGCCAATTCACAACACATGTCGTCTCAAGGCACTTCACAACAGTCAGGTACATACATTCCAATTAATCCTAACAATTGAACAGTGCAGTCGGAGTTAGCTTTTTATTCAAATTGGATAAAAAGTTTTTCTATCTAAGGAAACCCAGCAGATTGCATCCAGTCAGTGACTTGCAGCATTCCCTCCTCCCGGAGGAGCATGTAGAGACAGTGGACAGTCACTGGCGTTGACCTTGCAGCAATCTCTCATACTGAGCATGCATGTAGCGACAGTGGGGAGGAAAAACTCCCTTTTAACAGGAAGAAACCTCCAGCAGAACCAGGCTCAGTGTGAGCGGCCATCTGCCACGACCCACTGGGGGTTTGAGAGAACAGAGCAGAGACACAAAGAGAACAAAGAAACACTGATCCAGGAGTACTTTCTATGGGAAGGAAAAGTAAATGTTAATGGATGTAGCTCCTTTAGTCGTTTCACCTAGAAAGAAAGAACAGATAAACTCTGAGCCAGTTTTCAAGGTTTGAGTCTGAAAGAGAGCACATATAATTATTTACAGTAAAAGCTCAGTCAATTGCCATGTCGAGGAGAGAAAAAGGGTTAAACACTAAAAGACAGGGCTATGTGGATCATTGGTAGAGGGTGAGCATTAAGTTGTTGCCAGCAGAAGCTCGGACGATTCCCCTCTCCAGAAAGGTGTCACAGGTAGACACAGAGCCAGGCCAGGTGTTGCTTCTAGGAAGAGAATAGAGAGAACAAAGTTAAAAGCTGAAATAACAGCAAATAATGCAAAATTGGAGAGTAGTGTGAGAATGTAGCGAAGAGGGTGAAAGTGGTCGTTATGTCCTCCAGCAGCCTAAGCCTATAGCAGCATAACTACACAGATAGTTTGCACCTCAACCATAACTGAGCCGGTTTAGGCTAAACCTGAACCGCCTCAAAGAGTTGTCTTTATTTACATGACTATGAATATTGTAGCTTCACACTGAAGGCATCAGAACTATGAATTAACACATGTGGAATTATATACTGAACAAAAAAGTGTGAAACAACTGAAAATATGTCTTATATTCTAGGTTCTTCAAAGTAGTGATGGAGTTGTTCCCTAAACTCCTGCGTGCTCGTTTGTTTGGTAAAGCTAAGACATCCTATACTGTTACTAATAAAAACAAAGTAATAAAAAGAACACGGAGGTTGCGCAGCTTTTAGATGCCTGTACAGGGAGAAGCTCGTCCGAATACTTCTGAAAACTTCTGAATACTACTCCCAGAACAGCAGTTTTTATTCAAAAGCAATGCGTGTACATTACAAAGAAAAAACATACAAATGTATGTCTGATTTCCTATCCGGAGCTGTCTGGCACTTTGACATTCAGCTGCCTTTTCAGCACTTCCTGTTTTTCCACTTTTGACCTTTATCTGCAGACATATACACAAATATAGGCAGAAATCTTACATACAGAAATATCTTCTTGTTGTGAGGCAGAAATCTTGCAGACATATACACAGAGAAGCCTGTTAGCAGGCCTCTAAGTTACACAATACATTTTATTTCACACATTATTAAACATACTTGAGCATATCAATACAGATCCTATAAGCATAGCATGGATATTTTCCAACAGTAGCCACCTCTTGCTTTGATTACTGCTCCACACACTCTTGGCATTCTGTTGATGAGCTTCAAGAGATACTCACCTGAAATGGTTTTCACTTCACAGGTGTGCCCTGTCAGGTTTAATAAGTGGGATTTCAAGCCTTATAAATGGGGTTGGGACCATCAGTTTTGTTGTGCAGGAGGCGGATACAGTACACAGATGATAGTCCTACTGAATAGACTGTTAGAATTTGTATTATGGCAAGAAAAAAGCAGCTAAGTAAAGAAAAACAAGTGGCCACCATTACTTTAAGAAATGAAGGTAAGTCAGTCCGAACAATTGGGAAAACTTTGAAAGTGTCCCCAAGTGCAGTCGCAAAAACCATCAAGTGCTACAAAGAAACTGGCTCACATGAGGACCGCCCCAGGAAAGAAAGACCAAGAGTCACCTCTCCTCCGGACAATAAGTTCATCTGAGTCACCAGCCTCAGAAATCGCAGGTTAACAGCAGCTCAGATTAGAGAACAGGTCAATGCTACATAAAGTTCTAGCAGCAGACACATCTCTAGAACAACTGTTAAGAGGAGACTGTGTGAATCAGGCCTTCATGGTAAAATAGCTGAGTCCAAGTTTGAGATCTTTGTGCAGCGCAGAAGAGGTGAATGGATGGACTCTACATGCCTGGTTCCCACCGTGAAGCATGGAGGAGGAGGTGTGATGGTGTGGGTGTGCTTTGCTGGTGACACTGTTGGGAATTTATTCAAAATTGAAGGCATACTGAACCAGCATGGCTACCACAGCATCTTGCAGCGCCATGCTATTCCATCCGGTTTGCGTTTAGTTGGACCATCATTTATTTTTCAACAGGACACTGACCCCAAAAACACCTCCAGGCTGTGTAAGGGCTATTTGACCAAGAAGGAGAGTGATGGGATGCTGCGCCAGATGACCTGGCCTCCGCAGTCACCGGACCTGAACCCAGTCGAGATGGTTTGGGGTGAGCTGGACCGCAGAGTGAAGACAAAAGAGCCAACAAGTGCTAAGCATCTCTAGGAACTCCTTCAAGACTGTTGGAAAACCATTTCAAGTGACTACCTGTTGAAGCTCATCAGAATCAGAATCAGAATCAGCTTTATTGCCAAGTTCGTACATACAAACAAGGAATTTGCCTCCGGTACACTTTGCTCTTTTGTTCTGTTTTTGCATTACAGAATATACAGATTTACAATTTACAATGTACAATATACACATATCTAATAAAAAGGTGCATTTGCAACATCTGTATGCTGTTGTTTTGTACTCTATTGAATGTTCATCAGAGAAACAGCCTGGGGGAAGAAACTGTCTCTGTGGCGGCTGGTTTTAGTAAACAGTGCTCTGTAGCGGCGGCCTGAAGGTAAAACTCTAAACAGTTTATGTGCAGGATGTGTGGGGTCTGCAGAGATTTTAGCAGCTCTTTTCCTGACCCTAGACCTGTATAAGTCCTGGATGGAGGGAAGGTCAGCCCTGATTATTCTCTCTGCAGTCCTGATTATTCGTTGCAGTCTGGACCTGTCCTGTTTTGTGGATGAGCCAAACCACACTAAGATGGATGAAGACAGGACAGACTGCATGATGGCAATGTAGAAGATGACCAACAGCTCCTGTGGAAGGTTGAACTTCTTGAGTTGCCTCAGGAAGTACAGTCTCTGCTGGGCCTTCTTTCGAACAGTGTCTGTGTGCAAAGACCATCTCAGGTCCTCAGAGATGGTGGTTCCTAAGAACCTGAAGTGGTCCATGGCCGATACAGTGTTGTTGAGGATGGTGAGGGGGTGTATGGGGGTGGTGTTCTCCGAAAGTCCACCACCATTTCCACAGTCTTGAGTGGGTTCAGTTCAAGGTAGTTCTGACCGCACCTGTGTACCAGCCGATCCACCTGCTGTCTGTATGCAGACTCATCACCGTCCTGGATCAGTCCAATGACAGTGGTGTCGTCTGCAAACTTAAGGAGTTTCACGGATGAGTCCGATGAGGTGCAGTCATTTGTGTACAGGGAGAAGATGAGTGGGGATAGAACACACCCCTGGGGGGCACCAGTACTTATTGATCTGGTTCGGGAGAAGATGCTCCCCAGTCTCACCTGCTGCTGTCGGTCCGTCAGGAAGCTGCTGATCCACTGACAGGTGGAGGCTGGGACGTTGAGCTGGGTGAGCTTCTGGCGGAGGATGTCTGGTATGATGGTGTTGAAGGCCGAGCTGAAGTCTACAAACAGGATCCTGGCGTACGTCCCTGGGTGGTCGAGGTGTTGCAGGATGAAGTGTAGACCTAAGTTAACAGCATCATCTGCCGACCTGTTTGCTCGGTAAGCAAATTGCCGGGGGTCCAGCAGGGGGCCTGTGATGTCTTTCAGGTGCTTCAACACCAGCCGCTCAAAGGATTTCATGACCACAGACATCAGGGCTACAGGCCTGTAGTCATTTAATCCTAGGATGGTGGGTTTCTTGGGAACCAGGATGATGGTGGATCGTTTGAGGCAGGAGGGGACCTCACATTTCTCCAGTGACTTGTTGAAGATCCTTGTGAAGATCGGAGCGAGTTGATGTGCGCAGGCTTTCAGGCATGATGGGGAGACGATATCAGGTCCTCCAGCTTTCTTTGTTTTCATGTGTTGAAAGAGCCTGTTTACCTCTTCCTCGGAGATCTTTAGTGCAGGCAGAGAATCTGAAGGTAGGGGGTAGGTTGTTTTATGGGAGGAATTTGTTGCTGAATGGGATGTGGAGAGGATGATTTGAGGTGTGAATGGCTTCTTGTCATGTCTGCAGTAGAAGCCATTCAGACGGTTGGCCAGGAGACGACTCTCTTCAGGATGGGTGGAGGGGCTCTTGTAGGCAGTCAGGTTTCTCAGACAAGTCCATACAGCTGAAGTGTCACCAGTAGAAAGGCTGTTCTTTAGCTTCTCACTGTAGCTTCTCTTAGCTGCTTTGATCTCATTTGTTAGTCTGTTCCTGGCCTGCTTTTAACGCGCCCAATCTCCACTGCTGGAGAATGCCAAGAGTGTGCGGAGCAGTAATCAAAGCAAAAGGTGGCTGCTTTGAAAAACCTAGAATATAAGACATATTTTCAGTTGTTTCACACTTTTTTGTTCAGTATATAATTCCACATGTGTTAATTCATAGTTTTGATGCCTTCAGTGTGAAGCTACAATATTCAGAGTTATGAAAATAAAGAAAACTCTTTGAATGAGAAGGTGTGTCCAAACCTTTGGTGTTTACTGTATATATCTAACCAGTTTTCATCATAATCTTTCCCTAAGCATTAACATTCTATAACTTCATATGATTTTATCTTTAAAATAAAACGTTCTTCATCAAGACTGTTGAAGTTGGGTTTGCTCATTTTAAAACGTTACAAGACCTAGAGGGAGGACGTTTAAATACTGACAACTGTGTAGCTAGCAGATTCGGACGTTTCTCAAATATTTGGGTATTACATCTTTTCAGCTTGGAGGAACAGTCAGGGGTTTTCCTTCACTCAGACCTAGGATTTATGTGACACATATTTTGCTGTGGAAACTTTGACAAACGTCGGCGCAGCCTCGCTGGCTGTTAAAGATGACTGTAGTTTTTAGAGGACAAACGTGTGGGCAGAGTGTGATGCTCTCTCACTCTGCCCACAGGAACTCTCTTGCTGAGTGACCGGTAGAGAGGAGGGAACATTGTGACCAGGACATGGCACATTCTGCACCTCCAGCTCCCACATACAGTTCACACCGCAGAGTTAGACATCATCAGGCCCATAAGAGCAAAAATAACATCAGAAGATGTCCGGCATGTTGAGATCCATTTCATGTTTGAGCTTCAGGAAAATACGAATTCATCAGCACCTACCATGTTTTCAGCTGAGACCTTTTTTTACTACTTATTTAGAAAATAAATGTATTTTTTTTTCCGTTAATTTCTAAAATTGCCATTTTAAACTATGTTTTAAGCTGCTTTAAGAAATTTTAAAAGAGAAAATATTTACAAAGTAACCCAATAATAAGCAAAAAATCAATTCACGATTATTTTTTGAGTTTAGTTTAGTCTTAATCTAGTTAAATCTCTGAAATCAAACTGCGTTAGCTGTGGTGGGCTCTGCAGAGATGTTAGCTGCCCTTTTCCTGACCCAAGGCATGTATAATTGTGGATGGTTGAATGGTTAGCCCTGATTATCCTTTCTGCAGACCTGGTTGTTAGTTGTAGTTTAGACCTGTCCTGTTTTGTGGATAAGCCAAACCCGGCGCGTAGTAACTTAACAACCTTTCCTCTCAAAGTGTTTAATAGTTAGAACTGCACTAATGTCTCACATGCTCAGTGCAGAACAAAAGACTGTGTTGTAAAATGTTTCTTTTATTATTTTAGGCAGGCCAAATTTCTTTAGAAGTGGAATGAAGGGCTGAAAAGATGGCGATAAAAGAGAACAGGTTCATAAAAGAAGGAACAATTTTAATTAAATGTTTCAAAAGCTCTTGGCATAATCAAAATAAATAAATGTGTTTTAGGATTTTACCATTTGACTAAGATTTAGGAAAATCAACTTTATATCACTTTCCTGTTTTGAAATATAAGAATAAAGACAATGGAGCCTCAGGAGTGGAACACTTTGATGACAATGTAACGTTTAAAAAGGTAATTTATGTAGATGACAAAAGAAGCACATTTATCTGGCCCAAAGTAAACATCTCTGAGTTTAAGAAAAACTTTTGTCAGCAAAAATTCAGATTCTTGTCTAAATACCTCAAAATGCATCATTATAAACTCTGTTTCTCTTTGTCCTTCATTCAGCTTCTAACAAAAATAAAAAGTAAAATTATTGTAAACCTTTTTGGTTTGATTCACAATAATTTACATTCAGTCTAAACCCAGCCGAGACAGCGAACTGGTACAATATGTCCTATGTTATTTTAATTTTAAATTACCTAGAAATTGTCTTATTGAAATCTAAATATTTTGGATTTGGGCTGAAGCCCCCAATGTTTTGAGACCCTAAAAATGCCCCTGAGCTAAACCACACTCCCATGGATGGAGACAGGACAGACTGAATTATAGCAGTGTAGAAGTAGACCAGCAGCTCCTGTGGAAGGTTGAACTTCTTGAGTTGCCTCAGCAGGTACAGTCTCTGCTGGGCACTTCTTCCTTCCTTCTTCTTTTGTGACTGACTTAATGAAATACTACTAGTCAAAGGTGCCAATAAACGGTTTTTACTGCTATCATTTAGTGTAAGTGCAAGGCAGCCATATTGAGGTTGGAGCCGTTCATTTAGAGAAACTCTTTGTGATGGATGAAAAAAGACCACTGTCGTAAGCTGCTGTTTGCAGTCAGTTTTTAAATAAATAAATCTTGTACTGGATTTTTTACTGGCTACTGAAGAATCATTAGTAATCAATCAAAACACTTGGCTGATATCCAGCAGCGCTGGGCACAATGAGAAGGTGAATAATTTGCACTGGTTCCAGATTCAAGATCAAGATTTTTCTTCAGCCAGTTAAAAAATGAAATAAGCTGAATTTCTGTGTAGCTAACCTAGGAGCACTTTCTCTGAATCAGTAATGTTCTTGGAAAAATTGAAGGATCACACAGCTCAGACAAAGGTAAATAGATTAAAAATGCATTAAAAAGCCCGAATGGACAAATAACTTTTTGTTTTACAACACAAATGCAATAAATCTCCTTTCTCTAACACCTGCACAGTCATAAAAAAGACAGCTGGATATTAAGATATGGATTTCAATTTAATAAATTAGATATACATATACATGAATATATATATATATATATATATATATATATATGTGTGTGTGTGTGTGTGTGTGCCTAAACTATTAAATGGAAATGTAATAATCTAATGGAAATCTAATAATTATATATATATATTATATATATATATATATATATATATATATATATATGTATATATATGTTTACATTGTGGTTCCCATCGTTTGAGTTAAGTAATTAAGGCATTAATGCATACCTTATTGCAGCTGAAAACTCAGATTTTTGGTTTTTGTCCTTATTTCTTTCTCCAGCATCAGTGTATCTGCATATGAAATCTTAATGACCCCAAATAGCAGCTTTAGTTAAAACTGAATGTGTTTTCTGCCTTGTTTTGGTGCCACATTTTATAGATGCACAGCCGAACAAACACATTAAGGTTCTGGTTGTGTACAGATTTAAAACAGCTATATTCATTCCATATAGGCCTGTGCCAAATATTTGCCGTATGCCGCATGCACACCTAATGTTTGTGTATTTTTTAACTCTGCCCAGGTCATTTTCAGTGTTCTCGTTTATGGGTCAGACATTTTACTGCAATCATAAAAAATACAACTAACCACTTTTAGACTGCTGTCATAAATTTGCCTCAAACTACTACTGTATTAAGATCACTTCTGGTCTTAAAACAGCCTAACTCCAGTTGATGCATATTTAACACGTAGCAATGATCATCAGAAATTGCTTCGCTCTCATCTAGCTGTCATTTTTATGCCCAAATATGGCTAATTTTTATTCATTGACATACTAAATACCCTAATGTATACCCCTGGCAGGCGTGGGTCTAAAGTACTGTTGCAGGACATCTGGAAACGTTTTTATTTGCATTAGTATGGCTGTGATATTATTGATATTACTATCGATAAGCATGTTGTTATTGTTTGACACTTTAAATATAATCCTACCCAAAATTGCATACAAGCAGTCCTTTGCGATTGTGGTATTACATACACCGATATTGCGATGACGACTGCAATTTCATATGTTGTGAAGCTTTTCATGTGAACTGGACAATCAATGGAGGGAGCTAAAGATTAAGGTGATGGCAACGACCCTAACCTCAATGATTTGGACATTAAGAACAAGACAAATTGCCAAAATACTAGTGGAAACATGGAATCAAACTGGGAACGGTTTTATTGCTGTAATACGAATACAGATTTGACAAGGGTTTAAATAAGTTTTTAAATGCCATTTAAAATTTATATAAATTTTATATTGTTCTATCTTTTGAGAGATGCTCGTCAGAGGTATGAATAATTTTGAGGTTAACTGTAGGAAATAATTTCAGGCATAAACTGTCTGAATCCCCCTGAATGATTAATTAGATTAAAAACAGGACAATAACAAACTCAGAGAAGATTGCTCAATTGACCTCTGCCATGTGTTTGTCATGATAATTTGGACTTTGCATGTTTGTGTTCTGTTCTTTTAGTTGTGGCTTGGGTCCCATTTATAGTTTCTTATGTGTAGTTTCCTGTTTAATTTTGGTTATTCTCATCCATTCTGTTCAGCGTTCTCTGACTTTCCCTGCCTCCTGTTTGTTTTGTTCTTAAGTCTTTCCCATGTTGGGTTGTGTTCTGTTCTGTTTGTGTACTGTTCTCCAGTTTCTGGTCTTCCATCCATTCCCCTAGATCCCCTCTGTCTCCAGCCTTCTCACTCAGCTGCTCTCACTCTGGTTAATTAGCCTCACACCTGTCTCTTGTTCCACTGATTACCTCCCCTTAGTATATAATGCCCGCTGGTTTATTCAAATCCCTGCTGGGATATTCTGTTTGTTTTTCTCCCTATGTTTCTGTATTTTGGATTTGCCTGTTTTTTGTTTTTTTTGCCATGAACTTCTGTGATTTTTTGGCTGCACGGTGGATCAGTTGGTAGCACTGTTGCTTTGCAGCAAGAAGGTCCTGGGTTCGATTCCCATCCGGGGGTCTTTCTGCATGGAGTTTGCATGTTCGCCCTGTGCATGCGTGGGTTCTCACCGGGTACTCCGGCTTCCTCCCACAGTCCAAAGACATGCCTGTTAGGTTAATTGGTTACTCTAAATTGCCCTTAGGCGTATGAATGAGTGTGTGCATGGTTGTTTGTGTGTTGCCCTGTGATGGACTGGTGACCTGTGCCCTGCCTCTAGCTCATAGGCTGCTGGAGATAGGCACCAGCTTCCACCCAACCCACTATGGAATAAGCGGTAGAAAATGACTGACTTATGTGATTTTGGACCTGGGAATTTGTTTCAGTAAGGTATTTGTTTGTTGTTGAATGTCTTCATTTCTGCTTTCACCTTTGCCTGCATTTGGGTCCTCACAAACAAACCAGAAAACCAGTGTGACAATGTTACATCAACATAAGTATGCATACCTCATCCTGTGTTTCTTTAGACAGAAAGATTTTATTGTGACTGTATTTGATTATACAGTATTACAATAATGGAGTTGAGACAACATTCAACTTGAAAGAGTCACCTCTACTCCTGGCCCCGTCTAACTACTCCAATACGTTCTCCGCTCCAACCAATCAGCTTCTGGTCAGCTGAGCTTCGACCCTCCTCCGCCCCATCTCCACCAACAGGCTCCAAGCTCCTTCCGACTCCCTTATCTCCTCAGGCTTCCACTCCACCACCAGTATCAGGATCCCGGGGGGACAACTTCTCTAATTCTAACCCTAAGATGTTCATTCAAGCTCATGTCATTATCAGCATCCATGTCTTCCACCGGGGTCCGAGTGCCAAAAGAAAACAAACATCAGCTAATAAACTTATTTAATTGCCATCTCTGTGCTTCTCTCATTGGTGAGTCTTTTCAGGTTGAAATATAGCAAAACTAATAAATACCTTGGAATATTGTTTTATATGTGACAAACTGGATAAACTGGATTTTAATTAAGTTTGACCATATTTCCCAGAGAGGTCTAGCTAGTAACTTTTTATTTATAGCGTGAACAGAAAAAAGCTACTTTAAAAATCAATGGTTGGTTTAAAAAAAAATAAAAGCTTTGTGTGAAAAAAATGAACCAATAGGGAAAAATAAAATAAGGCACAAAAGAGCTGTGTTGATGTGAAGGAATTTGAAAATCTCCAAAACACAATACTGTTATATTTAAACTACTTACCAGGGGGTTAACTGATATGTTGTGTGCACATTTCTACCTGGAAAATTAACAGTGTAAACACTTCTAGTGCTGCGCAACCTTTCTGCATGTTTACCAGCAGTGGGCGCTGTTTCCTTTGGCATGACAAAAACTGTTCACGTCCTTCATCATTATCGATTCCAGAGGAATCAGCTGAAGCAACGTTTGCATCTTGTTGCTGAATTAGTACCAACCCTTGGAGGTTACGTGAAGCTGTCCAGCTGGCTCTTTTTAATGCATTATTTACATGGTCTAGGACGCTTTAGCAGAGCGTCTGCTGAACATTGGTGTGCTGTATCGGATGCATGTTTCTAAATCAGTATCTATCACACCACTGCTATTACTGCGTGGCAACACCATGTATCAAATGGATTCCTTAGGCACTCCCTCTCATCAAAAAAGACTGTTATTTCTCTAGAATAGACATGTTGGACCTTTTAGTCCTCTTAAGTACAAAGGAGATGAGGTCAGAGGTGTTGTTAATGTTTCGTTTAGTGTAGGAAATCAAATCATTCTGTATCAGCAGCATCTGATCTCACATTAAACCTCAATGGTTAGACTATTCATGGCACTTGTACCTATTTTTACATCTTAGGCGAACCCTTTGTGAGTAATTGGATGTATAACAGCTGTGTAAGCCACATTTACCATGTCACTCCCTCTCCTTTCTGTTGCCATGTTCCCTGATTAGCCTTGATTTCCCCTGCCTTGATTTTGTTTTCTCCTTTGTTTCTTCATGGTTCTCCTGAAAGCTGACACACACACACATACAGCGATACAGTGACGTTTCTGTGGCTACTTTGTACCACCCATTGTTCATGTTTGACAACTGCAAAGAAATTAGCCATCTTTGGCATGATTCATGATCTTTCAATCGACTGGTTGCTAAGGCGATGAGTCTGGGGTGCATGTACAGACAACTGAAATCCTGCTGAGTGTGTGGAGAGTAATGGCTTCAGTTTGACACATACACACATGCACAGATTTTTATACATGTTGAGGAAATGTAACTACGCTGCCAGGCTGATTGAGGCTTGCAGTTTTGGGTTTTTCCTGAAAGCTGTCCCAGATGCTGGTGGATAAACCTCTCAGTGTGCACACAAATGTCCCTCTCATCAGCAAGCATTTTCAGATCCACACACACACAGATCCACACACAAGACACCTCCCACGCACTCATCTGCACATGTTCACACCACAACGGCTTCAAAGCCAGACATATTCATCAGGTCTGTCTAAACTCCTTTTATGATCTCTCATCTTTCATATGCTAAACTACATTGATTTTGAGGAAAACTAAATCTAGTTGGATAATCACCCAGGTCAGGATTTACTCCAGTTTTGCCCTGCCTCCATGATCTTAAGCTTCTACGGACATTTTCTATTTTTGTTTGCTGTTTGATCTCGGCTAAATGACATGTTTTTGAACTGATCTGTCTACAGAGCAAACAGAGATCTGTATTAACCAACCCTGACTGTAGAAGTCATGCAAGGCTAGTAATGGATGGTGTTCAAGACCCAAACTAACATCCTATGGTTCAAATTATATTTTATTTAAAATATGTACGAGCCAGTATGAAATTCACAGAGAATTATAACCTTCAGTAGAAATGCTGTAAGTTTACTGTATCATGCATTTAAGGCAAAAAAAAAAAAAAAAGAAAAAAAAAAAAACATGATCTAGGAAAAGCAACAACTATTCCTGCTGTAAAAATAATATTACAACTCTAACAATGTTACATACAATATAACATTAATTGAATTTCTTTATGATTATAATCTATAGATGAAAATAATATAGAATAAACCAAAATTTACCAAGTTGACATTAGTTGGTTAAATAGTCAGACTATCTGCTCAGGTAGCCAGCTTGCAGTCAACTGCTTAACAGACATGCTTCTTGTAACTCACCAAGCAGCATATCTGTTTTTAAAAAAAGTGTTACTTTTGGAGTACTACTTTAGTTTCCACAACATGACTGCCTGTGTTTTCCATGACCAGAACTATTACCAAACTACAGAAATTTTTCTTTTCTGAAAAGTATAGTAGCCCTCTTTCAGCCACCTGAGTGGCTGCAATGGGTGGGGGAGGGGTTAGCTGTCATCCATACAGCTGACAACTCAGATGAATCCAGCTCCTTCTCTGGCAAAATATCTTTTAGCAGTTTTGAAACCATAACTTTTTTAAAACTTTGGTATAATACTGTTAAAATGATCATCCTAATCTGAAAATTTACAGTGCTGGCCACATTTACTGGAACCTCTGGTAAAGATGTGTAAAAAGCCTCACCCGTGGCGACTTTATTACATGGTACCCCTACTGCCGATGCTTTAGATTTACCAGAGTCCCGGCCCTCTATTATGCTCTTTTCTCTTCAGCTCCCTAACAGGATTTCTTTTGGATGTAGGTCTGGGACTGAGATAGCCATGGAAGAAGAATGACTCTGTCATCACAAATCCTTCACCATCATTAACATCAGACATGAGGTGTTCTTTTTTTTTTTGCTTGTTTGTTTGTGTGTTTCAAGCCAAACCCTCCTAACGTGTTTATTGCAGAAAACTTCAGTTTTGGTCTTATCTGCCAAAAGCACAAGTGCTAGTACAGTTTATGCCTAGTTCACACCGCAAGATTTTAAAATTGTTGGTTGATTTCCAAAACCTGCAAGTGCCCACACCTGACGATAAAAAAATACAAAGTGGGTGGTGTACAGCTACACGAACAGGTTTCACTCACAAACATTTAAACGGGAAATCTTGCAAACCCTCTTGAGATCGAATGTAACATCAGAGTAATTTCCCTCTGTGTTTCCATCACCTCAATGTCTCATTCAATAGCTTGTTGGTCTTTGAGGAACACATCAGATGGTAGGATATTGGGCCAAGACAATCCCACATGTTGAATATTCTCGATTTGAGGTCAGGGTGGTCCCGACTTCTTTCCAAGCAGAATACATCACTCTTAACACACCACACACAGCAGGAATATCTCATAAGATTATTAAGAGCCATCACAATGATTGGGGCATGTCAGAAGGGGAAGATTGGGTCCAATATAAACATAAAAATCCTGCCTCGTGAATCAGGCATTTGCAAACTCTGTGTTTATGTTTCTGATGGTGGGACAGAACATTTTACCTCTAAAACAACCAGCCGGTGTATAGATGGCATGTAGTGGCTGCTATGGGGACTTGATGAACCTCCAAGATGCCACTGTTTGCTGCAGGTCTCTAGCACTGACCTTTCGAGTTTTTATCTCACTTCCAATCTTGGCAAAATGAATATGGGTCCTAGTGGCCAAGAACAATTAGCCTCTGTGTTACATCATATTTATACCCCTGTCAGGGTGGGGTTTTGGGTCGGACCAAAATGCAGACAAGAGCTTGGGAAGCGCATCTTAGTAACTTCCTTGTTTATTCACAAAGTCCAAAAATGTAACAAAAACACTGCAGGGATGAAACAAAGACAAGATCAAAAACTTGCGCAAACCTGCAGGTACTCATGGCAAGGCATAGCATAGACAAAACGTAGCATAGGTTTCCAAGGCATAGCATAGTCAAAGCGTAGCATAGTCGAAGCATAGGATTCCAAAGCGTGGCATAAACAAAGCATAGACATAAAGGAATGGGGATGACAAACCCAATCCTTGTAAACCCATGACGAACTCTGGACTAACCCTACATTAATCCAAAGATAACCCAAGGAACCAGCAACAAACAATGACACCAAACCAACTAATATACTGTGGGAGAACAAAGGGCAGGTAATCAAAGGAACAAGGAACAGGTGTGACAAGGAGGCAGGGAGGCAGAGGAACAGGTGACAAAGAATACAAAGACTAAGCAAGGGAAAAGGACTAATAAAGAATAACCAGAAAACACAGACTAAGCAAAAGTATAAGCAAGATAAATAACCACATGAAGTATAAGGAGACTAGAATAACCATGAACTAAAGTAAACAGAGAAACTAGAGGGAACATAGGAACTACAATAACCTAAGAACAAACAAAGAACCCATAAAGAAGACCTGAATACAAAAGTGAACAAAGCTAACCATACTGACTTGAATAGACTAGAAAGGAAACTAGTAAACAAGTGTGCAAAGGAACAATTTACCAAAACATAAATAAACACACAGATACTAAAAGAGAGATTAAACTAGAGAATACAAGGAAGACAATGAACTATAATAATTACCATAACAATAATACTAATAATGAACCATACTAGGCCATAAGAAAACCAACATAAAGAAACCTAAGAGGAAAAACACTAGGAGGGGTAGAGGGAGCAAAGGAACTAGAAGACATGATGCAAAAACCAAGATAGAAATATCTAAGCAAAAGGTTAATAACAAAGCCACAAACAAAGTCCATAAATGTCACACTCTGACAACCCCAAGTGAAAAGAAAGTCATTGATTAATAATTCCTAGACAATTATTTATTTTATAGAAATTGTTAGGGGTACCAACAATTATGGCAAAGGTAATGTTGTCAAAAACAATTAAAAACAATTAACAATTGCAAGTGGGATGTGCCTGTATCTGCATTGACTTTGAATTGTACATACTGTGTAAGCAACTAGGATAGGATTTGCAAAATAAAGATAAATAGGTTAGATTTTAAATGCAAAACAACTTGCACATTGACAAAATAGTAATGGGATCAACTGTCTAATGTCATAGAGAGCCTAGCTTCAGTCTCAGAACAACAGAGAAGAAGATGAGATTTTTCTCAACTAATAGTAGCAAAACAAAATAACTTCTCCTACAATAAAAGCATGAATCCCATCATTTTCTCTGCTATCAATGACGAAATGTTTTTTAGTCGTGCTAGAAATGATGCTATAACAGAACCTACGCAAATAACTGGCCCTCTTGAAGTTTGGCAAGAAAAACTGATAACACAAAGCCATTGCCAACCTGAAACAACGACACATAACAGAAATGAAACAGAAGGAGCAGAACTGACGACAATAACAAGGATGTGACAAAAAAAAAATTAAAACTTCAAACTAAATTATAACCATGTCTGAAGGGAAGAACGAAACAAAAACAAACCAAAGCGAGACTGATCTTAACCGAACACAGGATTATAAACTGAAACTCATGAACAGATCAACCTTAAACATGATCATCTTTACTTCAACAGAATATTATTTCTCATGCAGCACTGTTAAACAGCTTACCATGACTTCTTGCAATTTTCCACCAAAGATTAGATTTTTACAAGCCAGCATACTTGTAAATTTTGAGGGCCTTAATTATCAAGCTGATATAATTTATTATGATTAGCACAGAGCGAGCGACAATAAAAACATTTAATGAGAAAGTGCATCAGAGGAGCTGACTCTTTAAATTTGTCAAGTGGTGTCTCTAGTTTAGAGAAGTGAAGGGGAGACAGAGTTTCAAACATGTCCCTCGTAATGAGAAGGCAGGGCCAGGACTGAGCAGAAGATGATGGATTAGGCTCCTGAGGGATGAGACTTGGAATAGACAAGAAAGGCTTTGCAGCCCATCTGCTTGGGAGCCTTTAATATATCTTACAGAAAACACATCTTATAACCTTGATTTATAGATCAAACCTCTACAAGACGCATTTTTTGGTTGTTGTGTGGAAATTATATGTCAGTTGTCTGTGCCAGGGGTAGGAGTAGAAATAATGAAACTCAGTTCAAAAAGTATTCTCTGGTTATCTCACTGTGAAGAATCATTTTGAATATCAATAAAGGCAAAAACACCTGACCTTTATATGTGAGCAGTGTTGTGAAAGTTTAGATCTTTAACAAGAACTAGTTCTTGTTCATTTATTATGTTTGTCTGAAACTCAATTTATATGGCACCAATTATCTATCTATCTATCTATCTATCTATCTATCTATCTATCTATCTATCTATCTATCTATCTATCTATCTATCTATCTATCTATCTATCTATCTATCTATCTATCTATCTATCTATCTATCTATCTATCTATCTATCTATCTATCTATCTATCTATCTATCTATCTATCTATCTATCTATCTATCTATCTATCTATCTATCTATCTATCTATCTATCTATCTATCTATCTATCTATCTATCTATCTATCTATCTATCTATCTATCTATCTATCTATCTATCTATCTATCTATCTATCTATCTATCTATCTATCTATCTATCTATCTATCTATCTATCTATCTATCTATCTATCTATCTATCTATCTATCTATCTATCTATCTATCTATCTATCTATCTATCTATCTATCTATCTATCTATCTATCTATCTATCTATCTATCTATCTATCTATCTATCTATCTATCTATCTATCTATCTATCTATCTATCTATCTATCTATCTATCTAGTCCAACCCACACTTTGGAACCAGCTTCACTTTGTGCTAATTAATGCGGAGACAGCTTTTGCTTGTGGTATAGGACCTGATAGCCCTTAAAAGCATCCCAGGTACATCCATTCTTCTGCTATAACCATTGAAAAACACTTCAAGAATACAGTCATAAGCTTTTCCAGGTGCACTAAACAAATGGGGGCTGGACATCTAAACTCCTATGACCCCCTCAGCAATTTTGCAATGGTAAAAGTCTAGTCCGCTGGTCCATGGCCAGGACCAGAGCCAAACTGCTGTTTCTGATTTAGAGTTAGTTGGAGCTTCATTTAAAAAACCCTAGAGAAAACGGATAAGAAAGAATCTCACCATTTGTGAAATTATTTAACTGACACTAATTTTCTGCTCTTTAATCTGATTTGGTTAAAGTTTATGAAATCTTGCTCACTTTGCTGGTCATAAGAAGTCCTGCTTCTGGTTCTGTTTCAACTGCCACCACACTTCTACCTGTCTGTCCTCTTTTCCTGTATTTCAGTTTCTGATAAATCATAGATCTAATAATATTTCTCAGCTTGTACATTGGGTACTTGCAATGTGTCACTAACAGAAAACTGCTGTTATGTTACCTTTTGCTTCTCTCTGACATCAAGTATAAACATAAAGCCATTTGTGGCTATAAATGGCCCACTGCTGATGCAAGACTTTCTAAATTATTAATTTCTACAGCATGTTGACAGAGGACAGAGCCAAAAGAAAAAGTCAAACATTAAGTCAGAGAAGGAAAGCACAGATAATCTGTGAACCTATTAGTGTGCAGTTATGATTAAAATATATTTACAGAAACAGACGTTTTAAACCTCCATTGATGACAGAAGATGTCTAATGAAATGAACAGGTGACATACAAATCCACGTACTTGAATCACCCTCCACAAATCCAAAGGGGCTTATTTATTTCTAAGGTACATCCAGCTTTCATTTTCAACTACTCTTTGCATGCATTGAAAAGCCAAGCATGCTTTGCAGAGTCTCTTCTGATTAAAGCTCAATCTAATAAATATTTACCACTGTTGTGTGCATATCCAAATGTGTGTGAAATGAAAGGCTGTCAGCATGGCCAGGAAAGAAGGGCACAGAGTCTCTTGTGGTGATCATCAATGAACACTAAGGATGTGATGATACATTAAGCTCACAAGATGTGTCAGGATAGGGAAAACTGAGAATGAATCCAATTTGTTTTCACAAATTAAGTGAAGGTTTTAAAACACAAAAAGTGCGTTCAAAGACTCTCATTGAACAGTTCTGTCCAGGATAACATATTTTGTTGTTGTCTATCCCATTTGTGCAACAGTTGTGCAATATATTGAAAATGTATCCTTTATTAAACATGTGAAATGAATTGTGCCCTTTTTGCTGGATTATATTTATATTTGTGCAAAAAAGGCTAAGTACCACAATTTTGACAGATAGACTGAGTATAAAGAAATAAGATATTTTGAAAATTTGCAATAAAAATATTTAAAAACCATTGTCCAGTGAATGTGACCACAATAATTGTTTTGCAGGTACACTTCGATAGTCACCTCTAAACCTACTTGAAGTCATTTGTCAAACCACTGAAACATTGTTCAATTTGATTTGTGCAACAGGAAAGTGACCACAAAACTCAAAAAATAAAAACAAAGTTTTAGTGCTGCAGTTGCCCAGTTAAATTCTAGCCATTCTTCAACTCAACTCAACTACATTCAAAGGAATTTAGGAGTGCACTGTTGTCAAATGCAGGTAAACTCAAGTGAACTATACCAACGTTGTAAAAAGATCCTATAGCCAGCTTAAGAAGACTATTAATCATTAGATGTACTTAGATTTTTTTCTCACTTCTTCCACAACCAGCTGACTACACCTCCACAAAGTTCTTTGATTGCTCAGGAGATGGATCTCGTCACTGTCTGCTGCATGTGTGTGTGTGTGTGTGTGTGTGTGTGTGTCACAGATTTTGGGCAAACAGTGTGCTAATGTCTGCTGATCTCTCAGTCCTACTAAGTGCCATCCTTTCCAATTAAACACCCCAGAAACTCACCATCTAAACTCTTGGAAGCGCAGATTTGTGCCTTACCCTGGCTTTCAACAGGCCTCAACACCAAACAGCAGGCTTATCCATTATGTTCAATCTATGATAAGTCTCTGTGTCTGTGGATGTGTATAAAATTCAAATGTGTTTGGCTCAACACTAAAAGATAATAACATAAGAAAATAACATAAAACACAAGCACACTATTCCTTTAACTCTGTCTTTGTTCATATCATTAAAAAATCTCTCAAGCACAATGACATGAGAGTTATATTTTTCTTTTGTTAATGTTCAAAAAGAGAGAAGACTGAAAACTGGTCCATTCTTTGATTTCTCCTCAATATAAGCTCTTTCAGCCTTACCTAAGGGAACTGTACAAGTAATTATATAAATATTTCCCCTTTGTTGTATGAAGGGATGGCTCTGATTTTTTGAATTGCGGTTTGGTGTAATTTATTATCAGCAGATAGTATCTTATCTGTAGTAAGACCACAGACCTCTGGCTAAATAATTCAAACATGATGGAGGTTTAAAAAGTAAAAATGGCTTTCATATGAATTTATGCGATGTTTTTAGATAGGAGGTTTTTCAAAGATTGCAGAACTTCACTTTTGGACTTTGCCCCACCCCGACTGACCAACTTAATTCTCTTCCTGGCCGAGCTGAGGTTGTTCAAATTGCTAGCTTCTTCTAATACAATGCAATACAATAATTGATACTTTAATAAATAAAAGACATTACAACTAGGTGTTAAAGGTTTAACAGAACAGTGTTTTATTGTTTAGTTGTGTTTTTAAAATGAAGATGAAATATTAACAATAATCAAAAGTCACACCCCATAGGTTCAGAAAACAAAGGCCATCACAGACAAAGTTTAAGGGGTTTGCAAAAGGGCTGACCTCTTAAAACAAAACAGTATTTGAATATCAACCCCTAGCAAAACCAGGCTACAAACCAAGTAGCAGCTCATGAAAATACAGAGAACAAAAACTAGACAAGGAAATTAAACACAAACACAGGTCAAAACTAACCAGAGCACAAGGCAGAAACTATTAGCTCACATAAAACTTACAAAATGCAAAAGCCAAGTCAAAACTCTAAGAGACATCCATTGACTGTTTGAGCAGCTTGACTGCTCAAACAGACACAGATAGCTCTTCAGGGATTGGTTGAGCCATCAGAGGAATGATCCAATCACTTCTGCCAGAGGATTCAAACAGGAAGTGCCAACCAGGAACATGAAGCTCACACCAAGAACAGGAAGCTGCAAGGCACCATCACCTGCAGCTAAACAAGAGAAAGAAAAAAAAAAGAAAGGCTATTGGCCGTAACAGGAAGTCTTTGAAACTTTACAATAAGAGCCACAGAATTAGCTCAATTAGATGGGTTTAAGACAGAAACTTATTTGGGGACTAATCAGGAACTAAAAAACAATTACAATTATCTATTAGTACAGTCTTGAATACATTTTAATGTAAAATGTTCGTCAATATTTATAGAACATTAAATCTTTAAAAACTAATAAATGGGGAACTAACTGATAACTAACCTAACCTGATCAGTGACTTTTGACTAAATGTTCTTAAAGCACTGATGATTATTTAACGATAATGTAATGTCAGTTAAATCTAAAACATAAGGCATAATTTGGCACCTTTTGTTATGACGTTTGATTTGTTTTGTAATTCATTTGTAAAGAAGGTCCATAATGTTTTTAATTAGGATTATGCCATAAAACGCAATACTATTTTAAGGAATACAATATTCTATTTTAGTGAATTACAAAATAATTTTTGGGAAATTACACAGGGTCCTAAATGATTGCTTGCCCATTTTGTTTTGACTAATTACTATTATTATTATTATTATTATTATTATTATTATTATTACTATTATTATCATTATTATCATTATTATTATTATGAAATAATTAGCTTTGTAGTAGAGTATGATTAGTCATATATAATTTGTCATAGTATGACCTTTAACACTAATTAATGTAAGTGTTCGTAAGCTCCAAATTGTTTTCTCAGTTATTTCATATTTTTACATGCATTTCACTAATCACTAATGAATACTAAATACTTAGTTATTTATAAACTAAGCTCTAAGTACTCATACGATATTCAATAAAATCAATAATCATTCAGCATGAGATAATTCCCCATTTGCTCCTAGTCTATTTCATATTTAACTGAGCATTAACAAATCAATGAGTAACCGACAACTAACACTAACAAATTAATTAATGTTGATCAGATGTTGGGTAATTGCTAACCAGCCATTAGTAACAAGTTTGCTTCTAACTTAACTTAACTTACCCCTATCCACCAACTAACAACAAACTACTTAATTAAAACTTATGGGGAGTTTATTTCCCATACACAAATTCATCAGTTAATTATGAATTAATATGTAGGTAATTAACCACATCTTAAAGTTAAATCATAATGCTAAATATTCTGTTATTCTTAGTTATATATTAGCTTTGCATTTTGTTTTCTCATTTATTTCATGTTTCTATGGTCAATAACTACTTTATTTGTTAAACTTTAACTATCATTTTGATCCTTTAAAAACTAGCTAATTGTTAGTTAGCTATGAATTCCACACTCAGTCCTAACTCATTTCATGTTTAACTGGTCATTTACAAATTATTTATTACCCATTAGCTATAAAATAAAATTTTAACCTACATTAATCAGTAAGGACTGGTGAATTAGCTATGAGTTTCTCATTTGTCCCTTCTAAAAAAACCATGAAACTAAGCTAATTTTAGCTTTTATATAAGTATAGGGAACTCTTTAATAATCATAATTAAAGATATGTCCAGTTAAAAATCCAAATTGTGCTCTTAATGCTCAAATGTTTACAGATATATTGTTGCCCTTTCTACTCAGAAACATGCCACGGATGGATTGGAGGGTTTTGAGTTGCGGTCTCTGAGCTCATTCTGTTTGTGAGAACCAATGAGAAAAGATTTATTGCCCTCACTAACAGCCAAATTGCTGTATTATAAAATAAGCAATCCGATCCTCAGATGTGGCTCCCTCTATTACGGCACTTTGCTTGCAGAGAGGAGTTATTCAACAGTGTATAGAAATATAAATTATGCTTATACAGCTGTACAGTATGGAGTAACTTAAACTTTTACAGTTTGAGGATGGGATTTATTGGCTTTGTTTCTGTTAGATATACAAGAAACCTGCACCTCTGTGCAACCTATGGCATAGAAAAGTTTTGAGACATTTATTGACTTCTTAAATGTGTTTTTATTGCTGTCTCTGTATATGCAACTGAAGATAAGAGTAAAGTCCGATGTGGTTTTCATCTATGAAATGTGCCACTTCAAGTGTCTTAACCCATTGCTTTTAACTATAGAGTGAAGTAAAAATGCAGAGGGTCTCCTAAGGGCTCACATGCATGTAATTGTTATGGTGATTAATGCAAAGGGGCCCATAGACACATAATGTACATGGCTGTTGGATTTACTAGACACAATATGTTCAAAATTGAGTTGTGTTTTTCTGTTTATTTTTGTTTAAACCTCAGGTTATGGGAAGTATCATCCATCTGCACTTAGACTGAAACTTCTAAATACCAGAATGAAAGTAGCAGTAGATTAGACCACCAGAGCTTTTGAAGGGAAAGAGAGACCTTGGAGGGTTATTATGCCATTATTTGTTTCAAGTGCAGCATCCTAGAATTATATATCTCTACCTAATGTTTTGTTGAGAAATTTACTGAGAACAGCAATAGCTCTTGAATTTTCAAGCTGTGGAAAACAGTGCAAACAATTTAAAGTTTAAAGTTTTGAATCTGCTAGAATTGCACACTTTTTTTCATATTAGTGTGAGTCACTTTCTTTCAGAGAGTGCTCATGCAGACTAGTGTGACCATTTTGTACAGGAAAAAGATAGCTCAGTATCCAGGAAGTAGTATCTCTGCCACAATATATCAGCCCGAGGAACAGGCTGTAATTTAGGAGCTTTAAAAGGCACATGTGGACATGGAAATGAATGCAGAAGATGGACAGATATTTATAAGCAGGCAAAAACTATTCATGGAGCAAAACGAAATGTGTGTAATACATATTTCTGATTGTGGGAAAATGCTGTTCACTCTATGTTTTAGTGCAAAAAGCAATCCATCTTCTTTTTCAGTTTTCATTCAGCCGCTTTTTTTGAGCCCCTAAAATGGTGGGTCAACTCAAATGCAGCCTGTGTATTTTTTCATAGACAAGCGACCTGACATTGCTAACATCAGCCAGGCAGTTGATCAACCTCAACTCCAAAACATTTATACTCAAGTTCATAGGTTAGATATTTATACACCAGTTGAAAAAAGCCCTGTGAGAAATTCATATTAAAATGTAATGTTCATAGAAGAAAGATTCATAGAGAGGTTTAGACTATTTCATCCAGAAATAACTCTGGTTAGCTAGCATATTTAAACCATGTAAACTTTTTTCACACTGCCTCTTAAAAGAATCGGAATTGAGAATCATTCAAATTCGGACGATGCCCAACCCTGCTCTACACCATCTGAGCTGTGTTCCTTGGAGACAAAGTCCATCAGACCAGATGATTATGCTTCACAATCCATGTTGGAATATGAAGTTGCTCGCCTAGCACAGTGTTCACTGAAGCCAGAAAATCACCTTGAAACTCACTTTTATGTGTTGATCCTGGCTGGTTTTTTTTCTACTATTGTTGTCTATGGAGTGTCATTCCTTGCTACCCTCTCTGATATCAGCCACTTGGATGGAAATGGTTTGTGTTTTTGTAAAATCCTGCGCCAGAAATATTAAAATTGTTTCATCTGTCTGTGGTTTTATTGTAGCTTTACAATTGTTGACAGTGAAATGCACCTCTGGTTATTTGCTTTAAGAAAACAACAGGCCACACACCTATAAATTATCATAGGATAAAAATCGGGGTAGGTAATTGGAAAAGGGACAGTGGGACTTCACCACTTCCACACATGTTTTCTAGTTTGTATATTTTCACACTTTCTTGACACAAAATAGAACATGCGGGAAAATACAATGTTATGTGGAGGGTCATCTATAAAAAGAAGAGTCAAACAAATGCATCATGAGCACAGCATGTCTGTTTTTATGCAATGGAGATGTGTATTTTCTGTGTACTTTGTTTTCAGTTTTATTTCTGCTTTAGCGATGGCAGACCTTTCACCCATTGAACATAGTGTGAATTATAGCTGGTCTCAGCTGAATAGAGGAAAGATATTATTTATTTTTTTACTCGTTTATTTTTGTCCTCAGTTTGGGACCCCGGTGATCATTATGACAGTTTCAACAAACCTGTTATTTATCTATTTTTTTCCAGTTGGTAAAAGAAGTAGGTTTTGTCATAGGTAAAGCATACTATAATAAATCATAATGTTTCTTTTATGATTTATTAGTCTTTGTCTAAGTATGCCTTTTTTGTCATAAAAGCAGATCTTACTTAACAGCATTCCCCACCACAGAAATGTAATTTCTTTCCTTAGAAGTTATTCATATTTATAGATCTAGACTTTATTTAAATTCTATAGTTTTAGAGATTACCTCATTTCAAAAGGACAGTAATAAGATGGTTTATTGCAGGCCCTGAAAGGAATTTTTTCTTCTTTAAAGTTCTGGTTGTGTGGAATCCATAAGTAGTTACGACATACTGTAGCTGCTGGTGCCAACAACTGTGTGAAAGCAAAATAACTCAGATTTAAGGTTTTTTAAAGAGTTTGAGCCAACACTATTATTTATTGTTACATGTTCCTGCTTTTACATGCGACAACTGCTGATGTTGTAATTTTGCTTTCAACAATGTTTTTTTGTTCTGAGCAGAGATGCTCCTCAGTATTTTTCTTATGAAACCGTGATGAGCCACCGTGGCACAGTTTTCCTTTCTTCTCAACTGTTTTCTGGGTTATTCGAATTTCCTCTTGTCTTTCCAGAAGAAGAAAAGTCATCTTCATTTTTTTAATCATGCATCTTTATTGCCTTGTTGGTTTTTTTTAGATGTTAGACCAGCAGAATTACTCTGCCCTCATGCAGCAGCAGTTTTTAAATGTTTACACCCCTCATCCCAGTAGGTGGCTATCATGAAAAATATGGACAAACTTCACTATTTCCCTTTAAGACCCACATAACAGATTTTTAGATACAACAAGATACTAGGCAAAAATGAGAAACAATGTGGCAGCAGCCTTAGAAAAATGGGTTCTAGTCAAGGATTGAAATGTTATCCATCAATTTTAAAAGTTTCTCTAGCTGAGATTATCAGAAGAGTCCCTGCTAATGTGAGCTAACTCTCAATGGTATTTCACTTTACTTCAAACTATTTTCCTATCCATCACTTAAATAGGCCGCAGTCCTAATTTGAAGGTATTTCGTATCCTGAAATGGGAAGTTTACCCTCATTAGTTTTTTTTCCAAATAATTGTTTTATTTCCTGTAAACCTGGATATTTTTCTAAACTGTTTATGTTATTTAGTCTGTCATGTGTATTGCTTCTTTTTCAGAGAATGTTTTGTTGTCAAGCCTTGTTTCCATGCTGACTATGTTGTCAGCATGGAGTCATAAAAATCCTGCTTATCAGACTGAGGAAGCTGTGTGCTCAAATCAAACAGGGAACAAGATAACAGACTGTAACTTAGGCAACATTTCTCTGCCATTCTCATTATCTTCCTTCTCTGTTGACCTCATCACCTCAATGCTTACCCAGCAACGTGGGTCATTAAAATTCAAAATTTTCATTCAGTATGAAGCTAAATCATTATTGCAAATGTAACCAAAACGCAGAGAGTGTATACAACATGTTGCTGGAACAGGCACCAGCACCTACAAATCCACACTCCATTATACTTTAAACTGAAAACCTTTCAGGGTCAGTTCCTTGCACCATGTCACTCTGATGCAAGGGATAAAACCTCCTTGTGTCACACTCCTCCAGAGCTATTGAGTCATTCCTCACCAGCAGAAAGCTGGGGTGTAGGACAGAGCTTCCCCCCTTTTTAAGATGGTGTAAGATTTGCTGTTCCTCAGGGAGAGCAAAGAAACATCCTCTGTGGATGAAACATGACAAAACATAAACTGAGACAAAGAGAGAGGAGACCCACATGAGTTCAGAAAACCTTAGAAGACGTAGCACACTTAAACTTTGGTTAATTATGACAAGTTGCTGTAAAATGACAAATGTTTAAGGTAATAATGTAATACATCTGCCAAAGTAACTGATATGAGTGTGCTAATTAGGGGTTTCAATTGACGCTAATGAAGACATGATTGTGAATAAGAGCGTTTCAAAAGACGAGTGCTTCTAGCTTTAATATGGAGTGGCACTATGATCTGCTCAAAACCACATTTCTGCCTTATGTAATGCTTTTATTTATGCTCACAAAATAAAAATCAGAAACATTTAAGGCTGCCTGACATTTTTCTGAGGCATTTACTTGACAAAAGTTTTTGCATGTCACAATATTAAACAATACTCCATTAATGTTAGGCAACCCGGAAGGATGAGTAATGTCTTCACATCTCGGCTGATATTTTCAAGTCTCTGATGTAAATGCCAAGCGCACTTATGTGGTTGTCATGCCATCTTTCTCTATGTTGGATAGAGCTGCTCTTACAAGATCCTGTGTTGTGGGTAGAATTAGCAGAGACCTCTTTTTTTTGCATTAAACATAAAGGCTATTATTTTACACTTTATTTGCATTTAATCTACCCTTCTATATTTTCCATTTGTAAAGAATTGCTCATACTTTAACTTTTATTAATAAATCTTTCTTAGTATTTGCAAACAAATATTCAAATTCGGAGAATGAATATTTTACTGATGATGACTCAAATAAACAGCAAACCTTTTGTCTTTTCTCAGTGCTTGTTCTAAGAATTTTGTGACTAAATTCACTCTCCTGCACAACAAACAGGCTGAAATGCAGAATTTTACCCTTGTATTGTCCATCTGAGCACTCTGGCTTCCTCTTATTCAAATGTAACATTATTATCCTATCCATCACAATATTTTGTATATATCCAGTGTTTCAATAGTGTATAAAATACACAGCTTTAAGTAAATAACATCCTGGAATTGTATTACTGTGCGTTTGACAATGCAACCTAAGTTATGTTATCTTAAGTAAGCCAGGCTGCCACAAATTATTTTTAAATGTTGAAATCAGAGGCGCTTGAAATTTTCATTGTTTGGTATTTTGACTGACAGGGTCAAAAGAATTATGTCATGATCTATTTTTACACATTATTTTATTCACCATATGTACTTATTTCATTCTGCTTTTAAAAATTTTTTCTCAACCACACTGGATTAAAGCAAATCGAATTTGTAGTTTGTTTCTATAAAACCTCAGAATGTGTACTGATGATCTAATTCCTTTATTTTGTTGGCCAGTTCTAGACCTTTTTCTTATTTTTCCTCATCATGTTAATTGAATAAGTGATGATTTGTTCCTGTAAGTATTGTGGTGTGAAAATGTTGACTATTGCATATTTCTTCTGTCTTTCCTATTATGTCACACTTAAATGGTTTATATCATCAAGCAAATTTTAACATCAGGAAAAAAATGAGTGAATACAATAAAATAGTGAATAAAAGCGGGATTTTCAAATGATGCTATCCAAACCAACCTGGGCTTGAATACTGTCAGACATTTTGAATCAGGAAATAATTTAAATAGAACCTGTCTAGCAACATGAAATAATAATCTCAAAAACCAGCACATAATCTAAGAAATTTTAAAATCGATGACTGATTGATGTCAATCAGTCTGAAAAAGTTCAAAAGGTCTGAGGCTTTGCTTGGTTAAATTACATTACAAATTAAACCAAGTCAAAAAAAGTGTTACTGCAACACTTAAACCTGTGTTTTTCATGAAAATGGTCAACACTGAAAACTACCACCTAAATAAAGATTTTTTTCATGAACCAACATCTTCTCAAAATATCCTCTACATGACCTGAATGAAAATAAATATGATGTCTGACAGCTGGTCCACTTTTAGTGTCTTCTGTGTATAAAGTTGCGGGTAGTGGTTAAATAAAAAAAAAGTCTGAACAAAAAACGTTTGTCCACTTGCGGACTGCAGTGCTGAGCTCCTATGTGGGACTGAACATGTATCCAGCAACATAAAATTGTTCATTTATTACATCTGAAAAATAAAAAATGCCACTTTGTCCTGATTTGTTTTAGGTGTTGTCTTTAGGCTGACAGTACAGTTTTCTCTTGGTTTCTGCCAACCGGCGCAGTTAGCAAACGTCGATTTTTGCAAAGTAAATATAAACATGCAGTGAATCTGTATTTTGAACAATTTTAACAAATAGAACATACCACCCTCTGCATCAAATGAGGAGGAAAAAACACTTTTCTGTACATAGCTATTGATCTCTATAATCTCTGTTCCCACCTTCTCACTTTCTGCTCAAATTGTATTTCCCGCTGGACAGATGTGTGACCCTGACAATAGAGCCACCGCAGTTTAGGATCCAAGATTGTTGAAGAAATTTGTTGACAGTTATTAGGTTGCAGTAATTTTATTATTTGCTGCAGGCAGCCCACATCCAAGAGATCTGACTCAGAATAAATCTTGTCACAGGTATATCAAACAGCCATGACATTCTTACAGGTAATGTTAAAAATGTAGCTTATTTTCTATCAGCATCATGTACAGAACATCCAGATTTGTGCATTTAGATGAATAATCATTGTAAATGTGCTGCACACCAATATATTCTGCATTCACATTGGAAATAAGAAATAAATTACATTACGCAGCAAACAGACAAAACCCAAGAGTGTAAAAAACTGTCCCTAAAGTCCTAATTAGCAGTGGTCTACCATTATACATACTGTGTCTGCTCTTTATCTCAGAGAAACGCTGAGGTTATTGAAAGATAATGAAAACGTGTCCCCCAAGAAATTATCTCTGTGACCTCTGCGGCCACTTTATCCTGCTGCTTAAAGCATTTAACTAATATAAAGTCAGCTCAGTTGTTGAAAATGTTCCTCTTTATGAACAATATCAGTTGCCAGAAATACAAAAGCCACATTAGACTAGCAGATCACTTGAACAAGACTACATAAGATAGATGTAATGGCATCACACAAGTTATGTTGTATAAAAAGTAAATTAATGTGAGTTAATGATATTTTGATGTTTGATATATAATGTTTTGTATTCATTTATAAGTGATTCTTTAGGTGGATAATGTCCAAGTGTCATTTAACCCAATGTTTTGGGATCTTATTACCTCTATAAGTTACTATAGGTGTGTGAGGGACCGAGCAGTAAATGCATAGCGGACACAGGAAAGTATATTCCAAGTGGGTCTTTATCTTACCCAACAAACTTCAAAAAAATAGCAAAGTTCCAAAATATAGCTTATGGGTCCGTAAAAGAGGTCAACTAAATATAACTCTTCTCAAAATGGGAACTCACAAACTATTAGCTAAGGAAACAAAATATATACAACGTAACTCCAAACTGACCTAACACAAAGACACAGAAGGTTAACCTATATAGTGAATTAGCCAGATCATTCATACACAATAGGGGGGAAACAGAACTAAACATCACTACTACCTAAGAATCAAATGATGTAAATTAACCTAAACACCCCCCTAGCTGACAGGCAAATCATTGGTCCTGCTGAGCTGGCATTATGCTTTCTAAGTCCTCAGCTCTTGGCCACGCCTCTTTCCAAGACAGGAAGCAGCCGACTCCCCAAACCAGGTAACTCAAAAAAGATTGTGCTATTATCTGTGTTCCATACTTTAGTTTAAGTAAGGAAATTAATGAATTACCTAACTAAAACACATGTTTAATCTCAAAACAAACTTATGAGGTGAGTGTGTGAACTGACTTTACCAAAGTGGGGCTGAAGCCATCACAAGGTGTCAAAGCATGATACTAACACGATAGCAATTTTGTAAAAGAAATAATGAAGAGTTCCCCTTCCTAAAATGTTTGAATGGTTTATGGCCTGGTTCTGGTTCTTTTTATGCTTTAAACAAGTCCTCCTACTTCCAAACACACTCACATCTCTTTGGTTTATTGCGTAGGTCCAAATTGCACACCAGCTGAAGAACACATGTCCTATTTTAGTCACTTACCTTCAGTTTTGTTTAGGGCAGGTACGGGGTCAGACTAAACTTTTACTCAAATGTGGCTGAAGCCCTGATTGAATGAATCACATACCAGTGACTCACACTAAACAAGTCATGCGGTGATGAACACTGTATATTTCCTAAATATACATCTAGGCTTTCTTTAGAATTGTTTGACCAAATAAATAAACTGTTGCTCATCAGATATGACTTTAAATGGTAAAAGTGCTGATATACTTCATTTAAAAGGACTGTGTTACTGTTTGCTTCTATCACTTCACCAAGAATGTCAGGTCCTCCCAAACAATTCTCCATTTCATTTTCATCTCCTTGTGGCAGTGCATAAATACTCCTGTTATTCTAATCTGTGAGCTGTGTGCCACTGTTTGATTGGCTGACGGCTGATGACTCATTTCAACAGGCTGGTGTGGGGCTGGCAAGAAGAGGGGTGGGTAGGCGGTTGTGAAAAGGGGGAGCAGAAGGTGGGAGTGAAGCATCTTCCCCACCCCCCTCTGCCCGCATGAGCACTGGTGCGCAGTGTTTTTGATAGAGCACGTTGTTTCTCACATCATAATACACAACATAAATACCTGCAACTTAATATATAAAGCACTTCTCACCGACCCCCCCACCCCTCTTCATCTCCTCAGCTGCTGTTGTCTTTAGCCATACTTGGGGAGAGACACTGCCTGCAGGAAAGGGAAGTAGAGAAACTAATCAGAGAATCTGCATACCCCAACCTTTCCTTCTTTCCTTCCTTCGCTCTGCTGTTGCTCCACAGTCTGTGTGAAAGGCAAAGGGAGGGAGAGGCAGCTGAGGAAGAGCTGCTGTTTGTCTCTGAGACGTGGAGGGAAGAGGAGTGAACTGCGAGGTGCAAAGCAGACCCAGATAGTCTTCTGGTTAATGCCGGTGTAACCAACTCAGCCCAGTCTCTGCGCATTCCTGCCACTGTCTGAGCAGCCTCTCTCTCACACACACACTCACACACCAGGAGTCTGACATCAGCATCACAAACAGGTGAGTCGGAATAAAATCAAGATTAAATAATGAGCCGTTTCAGTGGTTAGTTCATTGCTATTTCTGCTGGTTTTAACAGTTCGCAACAAATTTCAGCATGGATTGCTGACACTTGCTATGAGATAAGGTATATCCACCTTTTGTCTTATGTGTTGATGTGACAGGTGTGGGGTTTTTATTTACGTGCCCATGGTTTCTTTGACTTGGATGGAAGTGTTGCACCTTACTGAGTAGAAATCATATTTCATCCTTGTTTTTCATTGTGTAAAGCCATGTGTCCCTGACTGGGTTTACAGGGAACATGTTCCAGCTCACACACTGATCTCTCACTGGTTTTCAGAAGCAGATAAACAGGAGAAAACACAATGTAAACAGTGCTTTCTGAGCTGCTGTGCTTAAGGCAGACTAAAGTATCTGCTGGAATGCAGATTGAGCAGCCCGCAGTGGGTCTGCGTGGAGTTTAGCGACAACTGTCACGAGGAGCCACAGGCTTTTATGTTTTTCACTGTTTTTACCAAGCTTAGTGGAAGCTTTGGGTACAAACTGCGCAAGAAATCTTCAACAGTGATTCTTAACTGGTGTGGCTTTGACACAGTGAGAAGAAAATGTGGTACAATCCTATAAAATCATTGCTGACGCTATTACATAATAACTATTAAATAACTGTATTAAAAAATAAAAGGTTCATTTTTGTACATATGTCAAAAAGTCACATTTTCTCTGAGTCGCATCACACATTGTTCATATCTAAGATGAAAACCTGTGCTCTGATTTAGCACCTCTTCCTCCATGTTGCTTGCTGCGTAATCTCATTGGGTTTAATGGCAGCTTGGTGTTTGGTGATTCTTCAGAATCCTGTGATACGCTACTTGTTGAGTCCACTTTTGTGTGAAATTTAAATGCAAGAGTCACGCTGCCAATATTTATAAAATGTATAATTTCTGTATAGTGAAGGCTTTGAAAATGAGCGAATTGCTGCTTGAAATTATACAGAAAGACATTGAACCCCCTGAGCCATGGCCACGGCCTGAGCTGCCATGGACAGGGAAAAATCCCTGCGGTGTTTGGGTCTTTCATCGAATGCTGCTGTTGTTTGACTTTGACTGTCAGTCCGTCACAGATTGTGATGCTGAGGAATTGGCCCCAGATACCCACTGGTCCCCCACCCTTCAATTTAACACCCCATCACCTCCACCACCACCACGCCGTCAGTCCATCCACTCCTCCGTGTTTCTCCCACCAGGTTTTGAAATGTTTGTCTCCTCGCTCTCGCCGCACGCCTCCCTCCACCCCTCTCCACTCTGGTCGCCACAGAAACGGCTGATTCAGGAAGGGTGGGCGGGTGTCTCTGAGCTCTTGCTGCTTGCTCTGCCCCATGCGGTGCTTTCACAGTACATTTTTGCTCCTGAGATGCTTTTATGGCCCTGATACGCTGGCAGTTCAGGTGGTTCAGTCAGATGTTAAACAATTCCTATAAACAACACAAAAACCGCTTGTTCATTTACCTCAAAGAGCAAATACATTACAAGAGTAGAGTATAACGTTTATGGAAGCTCTGTCCTCCAACAATTGCTGAAAAATTAGGATTAATTTTTGTGATTCTGACTAATTGGGAGTACTCATACGTACTGTGCAGTGAAAAGTATTTGCACCTTTAAAGATTTCTTATGTTCTTGCTTTTGTCACTCTGAAATGTTTCAGATCATTAAAGGTAGCCTGAGTAAATACAAACTGCAATTTTCAAAAGATAATTTCATTTATTTAGGAAAAAAAGCTGTCCAAACCAACCTTGATCTATGTGAAAAAGTAACTAAATTACTGGTTATAACTGGTTGTCCCACCCTTGGCGGCATTAAATGCCATTAATCATCTCTGTTAACTGGTAATGAGGCTTTTACATTACTGTGGAGGAATTTTAGCCTTCTTTTCTTATAGTACTTGTTTTAATTCAACCACTATAAGGGGGTTAAATGCCACAGCATCTTTATTAGATTTAAGTTGGTTACTTTGACTAGACCACTCCAAAACGTTTATTTGGTTTTGCCTCTCTTCCACTCTGCACGGTGTGGTACAGCTCTACTCAGTTTTAGACTTTTCCATTAGTTACTATTTATGGTACCTACTTGTTTGCAGTTCCAACTGTGCCGAGTCGTGAAAATTTAATGTCAGAAGACTGTCGATCACTGATTGGTTTTGGGGATGCCTCACTGTTCATACACTGTGCATACATATTATAACTAACTAATTTCTTCAACCATTAAATCGAGGTGCACTGGGCTTATTCTGTATATGAGCACTATACCAAGCTAGCATTAGGTAGTGTTAGCTTACCCTCACATGACCTCTAGCTTCTACCGCTGCATGGCTTCTCTCTGTCTCCTGTACATTTCCAGAGTACTTTGCTTCCTGCAGCCTTCTCCGGTGCTCTTCTTTCACTCTTAGACTGATAACAGTCATAGACCGAGCAGGAGTCTTTTGTGTTTGTGTAGCATACAAATCACATCACGTTACTTTGACTGTGGGTCTGCCTTGCTATTGGCCATCCTGAGTAGCTACTACTGGAAAAGGGGCATTAGAGCCATTCAGAGGTAAACTTGTTTGTGTCTTTTGATTCATCCAATCATAACCTAGGTACTACTGAACTTAAGGTCACAAACCTAAGACTGGATATTCTCCTTCAAGATTTTTTACGTGAGAGTAGAATGGCGCCATTAATTATGAGTTGCCAATGTCATCCGTGTCCTGAAGCAGCAAAGCAGTCTCAGGCCATCACACTACCATTACCGTGTTTTACTGGTACTTGTGTTAGTCTTACTGGACGCACACCTTCCACTTTTCTCTTCTCAGTCAACAGAATTATTTCCCAAAACTCTTGGAGAGCATTAAGATGTTTTTTAGCAAATGTTAGTCAGGCTATTATACTCTTTATGGACAGCAGTGGTTTTAGCCTCAAACCTTCCTATGGATGTCATTCATATCCAGAACCTTTCTTATTGTTATATCATGAACACCGACCTTAACTAAGGCAGGCGAGGCCTGAGGAAGTTTAGATGTTGTTCTTGGAATGTTTTGGGATAAATCATTAATGTGCTCTCGAATTTGGAAAGAATAATGTCTCACTGGGATTCGCTGGAGTGCCAAAATCTTAGAAATAACTTTGTATTCCTTTCCAGACAGATGTCATTGCTTTGTATCTGACCTGTTCTTGAATTTGTTTAGATAGGGATATGATGGGTTACTTTTTAAGATCTTTTAGACTTCATGTTGTGAGACAGGTTTTGTTTAAGTGATTTCTTAATTCTAAATTTCTGGCAGGAACCAGCCCTTTATGTGGTTAGTGAAACTGAAATAACCTTTTCATAAAAAGTCATTATTTAACATAGGGGGGATTTCCTTTCACATAGGGCCAGGATGGTTTGGATAGCTTCTTCCCCTAAATGAAAATATTATTTGAAAACTGCTTTTTGTATTTACTAAAGTTATTTTTGTCTGATATTCCACGTTGTTTGATAAAATATATAAATATGATTAAAAAAAGCAAAACATTTATGAAATCTATGGGGGGAATATTGTTTACAGTACTGCACATGACAGTTGGGACAGTAACACAGAGGGTGTTTTCAGAAGCTGTTCTGAGCTGATCAATAATGTAATATACCCAACCAAATCATTTAATAATAGATATGCTGTGACCTTTTTTGTACATAGTTAAAAAACACTGAGTAATTACAGTAAGAAGATGGAAACTTTTGGTTGGAAAGAAACATTTACTTTGGTGATAACATATGTATTGATCAGAAGTTGCTTTCTGTTTTTTGGGTCGTATTGTTGTTGGTTTTGTTATATTGTCATGAATCGCTCCGGTTGCCTTGGTGATCATTTGTACAGTAGCTTCAAGCGCTGCCTTTTAGAGACGTTGGTGAGTGGGAAAATGAAACCTGGGTTGTGCTGCAGTCAATTCCAAACAGGACGCCATGAATTTATCCTGCTGTGCCTTTTTTAAATTAAAATGGGAGCCTTGTGCACAGGGGAGATAATAACAAGGACCGCCCCCATTTACTCTGTCGTGCTCCATGGAAATTGAGCGTTTGATGTTTATATCTTCATTTTACAAGCATTTTGCTAATCACGGCGTCGCAGTCTTTCCAATTCATATCCATTACAGAATTACTTAACGTTGACGCTTCTTCCAGATATTATACTCACAATATTGTACCTAAGCAGTTGCTAAAAGACTATAATAACCATTATAAATATGTACATCTGAATTTATTTCATTTAGTCTAAGATGTGTTCTTCCTAGTATTTGAGAAGAAAAGCTACAAATTGAATGCTGTAGTTTTTCCTCCCTGCAGTGTTCTGCCATTACAGTCAGTGGTGACGCAGCTCCATACTCATCCAGAACACTGCAGACCCGTCACAAGGAACAGCTAGAACAAAGAGCACAGAGTGTCATCTAAGAGAGCAACTCAACGCATAGGCCGCCTTCACATAACATATCAAATAGAAAGGCTGACTTTAAGTGTGATGCTGTGTACTGGAACCTGATTGGCTCCTTTCTGCTCAAATGTACAGAAGGTCTGCGGAGCATGTAAGATCTTTCAGTCACCTTTTGTGTTTAAATTTTGTGTAAATTGATTACAAAAACAATAACTACATATAATTTAAATAAAATGAAATGAAAGTTTAAAAAAAACGGTGTGTTTGTTCATAAATACTGTTGATTTCGGAACCAGTACTACAAACAAGTCTGCTTACAAGCTAAATATTATATAGAAGAAGAATAACGAGCCACCTGGTACACAAAAGTCTCTTGGAGGTATTTTCACTTCTCACTGTTTTCAGTGTGTCTTCTGATGACTTTTTTTCCTATGAGTGGGGGCATTGGGAGCCTCTTTGATTATCACAACATGTCAAGGGTTAGCAGTTTTTTTTTTTTTTATCCAATGCCCTTAAACAAAACCAAGTAAAACTAATTGCCTTCAGAAGTCATGTAATCATGTAGTGCTGTGTGTAATTCAGTTTGCTTATAAATAGAGATTTTCTGTGAAGACTGGAATGTTGTAGTGAAGTTCTAAGGAGGGTTTGATTATACAATATCCCATCCTTTGAATATGTCATGGAAACGGGGAAGAGCATTAAGTTAAGAAGCAGCCCAGAGGCTCAAAGTAACTCTGGAGGAGCTGCAGACATCCACATTTCAGGTGGAAAAATCTGTTGACTGGACAACTATTAGTTGTATACTCCACAAATCTGGCCTTTGTGGAAGGAGGGGAAGAAAAAAGCCATAATTCAAAGATAACAATAAGACGTATGGCCTGCAGTTTGCCTCAAGCCATGTAGGGTACACAGCAAACATGGATGAGGGAGCTCACAGTGACACAGTCACCATATGGGACCTAAAAACACAGCCAGAGACACAGTAGAATGGTTTATATCAAAGCATGAATTACAGTGACACCTAAATCCACTAATACATCTATGGCAAGACCTGAAAATGTATGTTCATAGAGGCTGTCAATCCTATATGACTCAGGTTGAACTATTTTGCAAAGGAGAATTGGCAGAAACCTTTGCTTCTACATGTGCAAAGCTGGTAAAAAGGTGATTTTTCTAAAGCATTGGCCTCATGAGGCTAAGCACAGATGTATGCCAGCTTTTAGGATTTTTATTTGTAAAGAACTCAAAACCATGTACAACTTTTCTTCCACTTTTCAATAATGTGCTACTTTCTGCATGATGTCTGCATGATGTTGCAAGATGTAAACCACTTGTGGAATGTTTTTATAGTTTTGACACATCCAGGTTTCAAAGGTTAGTACTGCTTCATCTTCCTCAGATTAGTTTGGTTCTGTTGGTCTTAAAGTCATACCACCTGATATTACTCCCAGATCCAAGTTCTCAATGTTTTATGTCGAAAGTAATGTTTGCATGGTTGCTCAGACCTGTATGTCTTCCTTTTAAAATCATTTGTAGTGTAAGGATGTGTAAATAAAACACTAAACAGAAGTATTATTCTATATATCACTAATTATTAAGATGATTAGTAAATTGGAACTTTGTTTAATGTATCCTGGTGTGTAATAGTTGGCAATAATGATTGTAAAACTACCTTAAGAAAGTTAAAATAGTGAACAAATGCAAGTGACCTCTTGTTAACCTTTGCAAACAAAAATAAGCCACATAACTTGTAAAAGTAAAACGGACTGTGAGGAAATTAGGTGAATCATGTTCTGTTAAATGTCAGAGGTTCAGACCGCTTGATTTGATTTCCATGTGGAGTGAAAGGTGAAATATCTCCTGCAATCGCTTGTTACCACAATCAAGCTCCCTTTGAAGTGGATGTAGGATTGCTCCCAATGGCTTGTTCCAGCCTGATGACTAATGTCCTCCCAAGTGCTATACTAAAGTCCCCAAATTGTTACGAATAAACTAATCATTAGCATGCTCATTACTGCTCATTGTAGTGCTGAGATTTCAGCTCTGTGACTGGATCTTAGCAAACTCCTGTAATTGTTCCCAAGGTCCTGTTTGTGACATTTTTCAAGGATTGTAAACATCGACATCTTGACTCACTTTACTTCTTTAAAGATGTATTAATTTTAAATATTAAACAGTTATTGTCACATAAGTTTACTTCACAGTCACCTGCATGCATTTGATTAACTCTTTTCTTGTTTTGTAAACGTACAGTTGCATGAAAAACTATTTATGCCCTTACCAATTTCTGTTTGTCTTCTTTTGTCACACTACAATGTTTCTGATCCTCAAACTAATTTTAATATGAGAGAAAGATCATTTAAGTGGATACAAAAGTAGTTTTGAAATTATGATTTTATGTATAAAGTAATCATGAACTGTGATTAGCCATGATTTTTGGTTACGTTTACTAGCCACATAAAGACCTGATTACCCCCAGACCTGTAGAATCAAAGCATTAGAAGCTGTCTGACAACATGAAGAAGGCTGAAAGATCTGAAAAAGTCTAGAAATCGCAAATCTAGAAAGATTTAAGAACAGAGGAGAAACAAATCATTTATATATTTCTGTCTTGAAAGGGTTGATTCAACAATAAAAACAGGGCTGGGCAAAAATGGCATGAGAGAATTCCACGGAGAAAACGACAGCTGACCAAAAAAAAACACAAAGGCCCATCTGACATTTCCCAAAAAAAACATATTGATGGTCATCGAGTTTTGGGCAAACATTCTACGGACTGACAAGACAAAAGGCAAAAGACAAAAAATGACAGGTGGTGGGAAAAAAAAGTGCAGCATTACAGAAAAAGAACATCATACTCAGTTAAACATGGTGGTAGTAGTGTGATGATTGGAGCCTTAGAACATGGACAACTTGCTGTTATTGTTGGAACCATGAATTCTGTTCTCTAGCAGAAATTCCTGGAGGAGAATGTCCAGTTATCAATTTAGGATGGTATACTTGGGAGCACTTGGGTTAAGCAGCAGGACATTGATCCAAAACTTACCAGCATGTTAATCTCTAAATGGCTCAAAGGAATAAAAGGAAGGTTTTTGAGTCCTCTACTGTGGCTGAATTAAAAGCAATTCTGCAAAGAAGAGTTGGCCAATTTCCTCCAAAGCGATATGAAAGGCTCCTTACCAGCTCTCACAAACACTTGATAGCAGTGGCTGCTGCCAAGGTTGTTACAACCAATTATTTGGACTGTGGGGCAATTATTTTATAACAAGGGGCAGGGTGGCTTGGATACCCTTTTTCCCTCGATCAGTAAAATCATCTATTGAAAACTGCTTTTTGCATTTAATTATCTTTGTCTGATATTAACATTTCTTAGATTTTCTGAGACATTTAAGTGTGAACAAAAAAAAAAACAGAAACAGAAGAAATCTGACGGGGTCAAATGCTTTTTCACAGCACTGTATGTAGTTTGCTGAAAGAAAATAAGTACGCAAGTTTAGATGATGACACAATAACATAGATTGGTCCAGACTGGAGTTTTAACTTGATTTACAGCAGCATGTCCCTTCAGTGCCGTGGCAGCAGTTTCTAGCCAATCTTTTTGTCTTCCACAAAGTGCTGACTAGCTTACAGCAGGGATCAGTGAAGGAAAATATCTGCAAATTACGCTTAGTCAGAGAAAGATTGTTTCTCTGAAATTACAGACATCAGAAAGAGGCCAGGTACAAATGGAGCCTGCAGTCATTGTGCAGGTGTGTGGATTATTGCCAGGAGGACAGAGACAGCATGATGTAAATGCTGTGCTGCCTCTGTTGGTGGGGTTGTTGGTGTTGGCTGTGGTGTTGGGTTGGCCTCACTGGGTGATGGATATGAGGAAAGTGAACTCGAGGGGAATCATCTGCGGTACGCCTGAGCCCCGAGGTTCAATACCCACTCCATCTTCACTCTAATGGCATCATTACGGGAGCCTCTGAGAAAGGACTTTCATACTCTCAAATGCTTGCAAAACGTGACACTCTTCACATTTGAAAACTCTGAGACGGACGTGAACATATTAGATCAGTCATGCATGCATGCCTTTTTGATTGAGAGCCTGAAGTAACTGAAAGTAGGAAAATTTGGTTTTACTTCATTAGAGTAACAATAACTATTACAAGTGAATATTGAAACTCTGCAAAATGTAAGAAATATGATACTTTTAAAGTAAAAGGGAAAAGTCAAAGAATAGAAACCCTATATGAGCAATATTTCATTTATATTTCTATATGTAAATCATCAACTCAAAGTTGTACTTAAAGTAAGTTAATTCATTTTGTTACTGTTCTTATTCTGAAGCAACAAAGATTTTATTTGAAGCATAAACAGTGTTTGTGGAGCTTCATTTTATGGCTAATTATGGATGCAAAGTAAAATGTCTGAAGGGTTTTAAAGCAAAGGAGCTTCGTAAATTGTTACACACTGTCTTGCAAATATATTCACACCCTTTGAACATTATACCATTTTGTCAGGTTACAATCACAGACTTCAATGGGTTTTTTCAGGTATTCTATATGATAAACTAGATATGATGATTATTATGCAAGTAGTGCATAATTGTGAAGTGGAAATAAAATGCAACATGTTTTCACAAAATCTTTGGATGTTTCATGTTTAATGTATTTATGTTCAGCCTCCACCGAGTCTATACTTTACAGAGCCGACTTTTGCTGCAGTCCCACCAGCAGGGTTTTTTGAGGTAGAACTGCATTATAATCATAGTGGGAAAACATACAACTGCAATAATATTAAGTATTGAGTTGACAATATCGGTTGCAATGATACCATCTTTATGTCACTCTTCTCTTTCTTTCCATTATCACAATGTTTTGACCATTCTCTGTCAGTTTCAGCACTAAAATCAGTATCAAGTGTGGAGGTAATGGGCTGCAAAATTCCATCTTACTTGTAAATTAATTGTTGCCATGATGAAGGTGAATGTATCACTCTTGAAATATAAAGCTGCATTCAGAGATACCTTTCCAATGCAGAATTGCACACATTGACTTTGTGATGATGATACAATATGCAGCTCTACTTTGGGGGGTATACCTCTATCAGGCTTGCACATATAGATTTTGGACCCTTCTTTGTAAAATTGCTCAAACTCAGTCAGCATGTGTAGAGAGTGTTAATGAATTAAAATTTTTAAGTCTTGCTACAGATTTTCAAATGGATTTGGATCTGCACTTTAAGTGGGCCATTCCAACACATAACACATAAAAGTGCTTTGATCTAAGCCATTCCATTGTTGCCCTGGCTATATCGCAATCCAGGATTGTGTCATGGCTGTTGTGGCAGAGGACCCCAGAATGCAGACGAGCAGGAAGCATCGTAGCGAGGTAGAAAAAAAAAGTTTTATAAACGAAACTCACTTCAGCAGGTGGTGGCAAAAACAGGCAATACAGGCTTGACATGAACAGAATGAACTGAAATGTTTCTGCAAGGAATGAACAGAAAGAGGGTGTATATGTATGGAGAGACACAGGTGAAAAACAAAAGCTGATTGATATGGTGCAGGTGAGCCGAATGAAGCTGATTGCTTAACAGAGACAGAGTGAACAAAACGTGGCTGGAGCAAAACAGAAATTCAAAAAAACAAACTAACAAACGAGAGAAACATAACTACAAGACATAAACTAGAAAACGCTAAGATAACAATAATAAGAAAGCTAACGCACCACCAAGAAAATAATAAAAAGAAGCAGGATCCAAAAACACAAACTGGAGAAAAGAATTTATAAAACCGAAAAAAAACTCAAACACCCTCAAATTATGACAGATTGACTGTATTTAGCTCCATCCATGCGCCCAGCATCTTACTGCCTGATGCTGCCTCTCCCATGTAAAACTATGCGAATGATATTTTCACAAACACGTATCCAGTCAGTTTTTTCCCACACATACCATTTTGCATATAGGTAAAAAATAATTTATTGGATTTGACCAGAGCACCTTCTTACACCTGACAGCTGTGTCCACTGCATGGCTTATAACAAACACAGGGCCTCCTATGGCTTGTTTTAGCAGTGGTTTTTCTCTTCCCTCTCTCCCATAACAGCCAGATTTGTAAAGTGCACAACTAAGTTAGATGTGCACACCCAGTATTTCTGCTTCCAATTTCCGTATGTTCACCTGCCCAGTGGAGTTTTGTTTTCCTACAGTGCATACATAACTCAGTGTATTGTATTCTAGTGGTTCTTTTTAAGTCATCCCAAGGTTGAAATAAAATCTGATAGAACTAAATCAATTTTGCTAGTCATTTGTTAGGAGGAAAACAATAGTCTTAATTCATGTAGAGCCAAGAAAATGAAGGCTTGTCCACTGTTTAGTGGATTAATTTTCATGGCATATTAACTTGTGGCCAGAACTTAATTAGCTTATGCTTTATCATGTGGTCACAAACCAGCAATAATAATGTAGCTCTATACCACACAGATCATCATGATTACAATGAAAACATGATGTTTCTCTTCCAGACCTCCATTAGACTCCAACCTATGAGACAGTAAAGTCTTTCAGATAACAATAATGGATAAATGAAAGCAACATGGCACCTAAAATTTCTGATTTCTTTCAATCAAGGAAGCGGGATGATTGAGGTGTTGCCTTAAAATCAACGTCAGCAGGCGTGTCTCTAATGTAACTAAGATTAACCTATCAAAACCTCGCAAAGCCATGACATCCTTAGCTTGGCTTCCCAAATTGTTTAAAATTGTTTATCTGTATATGCCTGTCATCAGAATATTTTCATAATATGAGATGAATGACCTGGCCATGGGTCTCATGGCCCTTCTCCATTAGTACCTACTTACCTTGACTCGACTCAGCTCTATTCGACTCTACACGGTTCGGGTAATTTTTCCTTAAAAATTGCGTACCACCTCAGTGTGGGTTTGGTTGTCATAGCAAGGCTGCCCCTGAGTCCAAAAAGTAACGTGACATGATTTGTATGTGACACAAACACAACGCAACAAAGGAGGACATGGAAGCAATGGTAGAATTGCTGCTCAGTCTATGGCTTTTTATTAGACTCAAAGTAAAAGGAGAGGACCACAAAAGGTTGCGGGCGGCAAGACGAAACACTGGAAATGTTGAGGAGAGAGTGGGAAGGCATAGAGCTAAGCAACATATAAGAGAAGGTCATATAAGTCCAACGTACAATGATTTAATGGTTGAAGATATTTGTTATTGTAATATGTGTGCTATGTGCGTTTTGGATGGCTCTCCTGTTGCAAATTTCTCGCCACAGAAATGTCTGTCTGGATGTTTAACCGAGCCTCCCACTGGTGGGAAGTTACTGTTCCCGGTTTCATGAACGCACAGTTGTTGCTAACTTCAGGATGTCTGAACAAATGTTTAGCTTCCTGTGCAACAAACTATATCCAGCTCTGGAGCGACTTTAAATATTGGATGTCAGCATCACAACTGTGTGCAGCTGTGTGCTGCAGTCTCATGAATTTTTAAAATAAACATTTGTGTCTTTTTAAAAATCTCTACTTTTGTTTTGTACATTTTACAAATACTTTATGACAAGTAAAATGATAAAAGAAAAAGGATGAGAATAATCCAACATTTGAATAAATCCCTTTTGGTTAGGTATGATTTAGTCAACAGAATTATGAACCATGAAGTAGTTGTTCGAAACAAATTAAATTCCATTAAAAACTAACCCAGTTTCAGAAAATACAGATTCTAGTATGGACAGAATCCCTTGTTATAAAGGTGTTATCACTAAAGAGTATGGATTTTTCTGCACTGATGCACTAAATAATAGAGTTGGTTGTGTGATCACTTTACCCAGTAATAAAAACAACCTTTTTTAGATAACATTTTTTTAAAAATAAGCAATCAATGCACAAAAATGTCAATGAGCGCTACTGACTCTTCCTACCAGTGTGTGCACAGATAAAATAGAAAATCATGATGCAAGCACATAAGTCCCATTTTTGTTATTACTGACAGCAAATTAATACAAACTATTTAGAAAAACCAAAATAGGATAGATCTCTCCCAACACATATAGGGGCAAAATCAGGGGTGCTTGGAGGGTCCAAAGTACAAGAGTTGGAAGAAAACCCTTTGCATCTGGAACAAAAAAACACACACAACTGAAGTACAGGTTCAGTGCGTAATTGCAACATGAGACAGCAAGTGTAAAATACGAGCACACAAACACTAGATATTTATTGTCGTCTTGCAGAGTGCAATGGCTTTACTTTCAGAACAAAGTATGCTTACCACCGATGGGTTAGCAAACATAAAAGATGCTTAAACTCACTCACCATTATCCATCACAGAATCCAGAAATGCAGCAGCCAAGTTGAGGACCCTCCTCCTCCAACTGCTCACTGGTTGGTGCCCATAAGTCACGTCCATTTGGTTGAACCCCTTCCAATTTATTTGGTTTGAACCACTCTGGCCATTGTGGTCCTTGACAGTCCAGTAATTACTTTTAAGGTTTTTAAGCTTCTCATGATATTGCTTTGTTGTTCACTGGTACCTGTGAGCAGCCATCAATGGAGTCGCTCTAGTGACTCAACTAGTGACACCGCTCCCTACCCAAATCGGCTCGTTTTCAGCCTGACTTAGCTCACTTGAAACCGCTGCCAAGGAGGTACTAAAAAAGAGACTGGTACAAAGTAACCATTACTAATGTAAAACCCTAAAAACCGAGTAGAGCTCAATCAAGTCGAGCCAAGTATGTTCTAATGGAATAGGGCCATTAGAAGTTTGATCATCAGGAGTTTGCATGCCTATAGCAACTTGTCTGTAGCCTTTAGTTGTTTACTTATTTCAGCCCTGATTGGGCTGGTCGAGCAATGTTTTTTGGTGGGGAAACAGTTAAAGCCTCTTTAAAATTTGATATATTTGTCACACTGCACAGTGTACAAGCGAGCCTCCTGCTGCAGGCCTCAGGGCTCCCTGGAAGCCAAGAGTATAGAAAGGTACTCACAGCCTACACGCTGACTTTATTCACCTCTTCCTCTCTTTTTCTCTCAGAATTTCTGTTGTGCTTACTGTTCCTACCCAGGCATCCCTGCTTTTTACTTGCACAGTATTCAGTTTTTTGCCTGCAAAAAGTCAGTCATTGGAGTAGTTTGCAAATTGACTAGTTGCTTTTACATCTTGTTGTGATTATGAATATGAATATATTATTTAATATTAATACTTTAATATTTTATTAAATAATATTTTTGTCTGTTAAGGGTTGTCCTGTGAATACCGGCCCAATAAGGCGGTGGTATTAGGACAGAATTGAAAGGGATGAGCCAAGCTCTGACATTATTGAACAGCAAAGCTCTGTACACGCAGGGAATGAATTCACACAATTTCTTAAAATACAAGAATTTATTAACAAAAATAAGTCAACTCAAAGTCAAATATATTTCAATCAACAAACTCTTTACTATGCTAAAACAATCCAACTAAACTACCAAGCAGAATTCAAGAATAAGGAAGACTAATGGGCTATGTACAATATAAACAAGTTGATTAAAGATGGTTGAAAACCATGACGGAAAAAGTGATGCAACATTACCATGCAATGTTTATGTCTGAGAACCAAGGATTATCTTGAAGAATCTGGAAATGAAGTTAAGTTAGTCTTGGAACTAACTTAGGCAACAATCAGCAAACGTTTAGACAACCATTCACAATGCAAGATCAGATAAAATATTATTTTAATAAAACAATGTTTTAAAGAATGATCTGCTGAATAAAACCAACCTTCTGGATGACTGATTCTCAACGATGTTTTAATTAGCTGCCTTTATTTATTAAAATAATATTTAAAGAAATATTATTTTGAATTAGAACCAAATCTTTCTGGAAAAATTGGGCTTAATGGTGTTTACTTGGTTATCAAGTTTAGTAAAATAATGTTTAGGGAAATATTATTTTACTAGATTGAAAACTAACAACCTTTTTGGGTAAATGATCTTTAGCAGGCAAATACGTGTTGTTAGCTGTTAGCGGTTGGAGCTAACAAAAGAAGCTTATAGCTTATCATCAGAATCAAACACATACCTGTAAAATACCACTAATAAAAGGGTTAAAATACATAAGCGCGGACAGCGCGTTATGGCCGGCCGATCTTCTGTGTTTAAAATCACCCTTTAAATGAAGCTTGTCTCAACTTTTAAAAAAAACCACAAACCCAGAACACACAAACTTAGCACATGTGCTGAGCAAATAATCTGCTAGCACTAAGATGGCTGAGTTTCAACACAAACAAAACCAAATGTCATAAAACAAAAAATGTTTAGATTATTTCATTCTAGACTACTTCTCTCTGCCCAAAACACAACCTCTTACGTGAACCGTGCTGAGGAAAAGTTGTACGGTTCTGTTCTGTTTTAGCCTAAAACAATTTGCTTTTGTAGCAGCCATTGACTTTGTTTCCTGCTCTAATTTTGAAATAATATTTGACATTAAACATGCAGGGCATAGGCTTAACATGGGACTTTAACATGCAGTTTAAGGCAATTAAACTCTATGACTGTCTTTTGGGTAAAGTACTTTTTTCCACAACCGCATCTCTGGTGACTGGAAACAGGTTTCTGTTTCCTGCTGGTCACTCCTGTTGCAAAACAAATTATAACCCTTTGGTTTTGATTTGCATTTGGTTGCTTTGACCACTTTTTTCAGGTTCCTGAATGCTTCTCTGAGTATTTCTGGTCTTGTTCTGTTTCTGGCACCTTCAGATACTGGCACATCTGGGTCATAAAAGCGCTGGAGAATGGGGAGTTATTTTGGACATTAGTTTGGCCATCAGGGGAGATTTAAGAAAATAATTGAATTTAAGGTTAAAGATAAAGTTTGTTCTAACAGAAAAGCATTCTCTCCCATGTTAAGGATGTCCAGCGTCTCACATGGCCTCTGCAGCGTGTCACTCACACAAGCTCTGTCATCCACTAATAGCTTTAGAGACTCTACAGTAAGTACTTCCTACACTTTAACAGGCAGTATTTAATAGCGCTTATTAATGCTACAGCATATACAGAGCTTGCCGTTTTATGTTGAATTACAGGCTTCGCTGAACAGATGTTAGACTAGATTAACTGCTTCTGAACAAGAACAAGAACAACATGGATAAAATCGATTAGCAGCTGTTGAATACATTTTTTTCCCTAACATATTAAACATATGATTGATTGATTGACAGACAGACAGACAGACAGACAGACAGACAGACAGACAGACAGACAGACAGACAGACAGACAGACAGACAGACAGACAGACAGACAGACAGACAGACAGACAGACAGACAGACAGACAGCATGCTTTTCTCACTTAATGGGTCTCTTTATTTTCATGACTATTTAATGAGGATTCTCACCAGAGACGACAAACCTGTGAATATACACACATGAATTTATGTAGCGAACAAAACATGTAAAATAATTCTAAACATTTTTATATTTTAGATTATTACAAAATAGCCACCCTTTGCTTTGATGACTGATTTGATCTCTTAGCATTCTCTCCATGAGCTTCATGAGGTGGTCACCTGAAATGGTTTTCCAACAAGTCTTGAAAGAACTTCCCAGACGTTCACTGAGAGTCGGCCAGAGGTTAATATTTCTACTTTAAGAATTCTAAAATATAACTTATTTATTTATTTATTTATTTATATTCTCTTTTTTAGCTTTTTTACCGAAAGGTGCACTGTACTTATGAATGCAAGATGTATTTAGTGGTAAATGCGGCTCAATATAGAAAATGTGTGTATCTGTTAACACCTGAATCTAAATACCTGTGGGTCTGAGTGTGAGCGCGCTTGTGTATACAAGGTTTCTCCATAAAAATATGCAATAGTTAGTGTGAGGAGCCACGGACCCGCCCCCCTGGACAGATACGGAGGAGATCTGAGCCACAAACATCCAAAGGCCCCCCAGAGCACAGGAACTCCAGGAGAACCACCGCCGGGAATACCGTAACCCCACCAGAGAAGAGCAGGGGGGTATCCCAGGGGAACCACCCAGCAGCCACAGTGCAGAAGCCCCACGGAGCTGCAGCGACAAGCCCACAGGCCTGTTTTTGCCCGAGCAGATCCAGCCATGGACCCAGAGACCTGAGACCCCGGGATATATCACTCCCCAAGTAGAGGTCCAACAGAGCCCAGTGGTCCAGGCCCCGGCAAGCAGCCACCGGGAGTGAGCCAGCACACACCAAAGCACCCAGCCCCGGATACTGAGAACCACAAGTAGGCCTAAACTGGTGGGCAGAGATACCAACCACCGGCAGGTATGTGGTGAGGAGGGAATAGGCCCCACATTTGATGGGGGCTTAAACTGATCCAGGAGAGGAAGCACCCCAAGACCCAACCTGACACAAAAAACAGGCACACACAATCACACTCACACATTCCCACCCTCATGCGTACACTTAAAAAAACACTCACACCCACACACCCATCGTAAAAACAAAAAATATATAACATATTTAAAGTTATTTTACAATTTTTGGTTTGCTAAATAATTCCATATGTGTTCATTCACTGTTTTGATGCCTTCATTGAGAATCTACGTACAATGTAAATAGTCATTAACCTAAAGAAAACCATCAAATGAGAAAGGGTTCTAAAACTTTTGACTGGTGTAAATGTGGAGATTTATTTATTTTTTTTTATCTCTGGAAGATCTTTTATCCTAGATAGGCTGACAGCTGAGGAGCTACTCTTACATTTCAAACCTTCATAAATTACAGCTGATTGATATTGACTTGTAGTTCAGGCAGGAACAGGCACTTCGGTCATTATATTCTGTCTCTTCTCACCTTTTTTATCCCTTTATCCTTTGAGTGATTTTTCCTATAATCTCTTTCTTTATATCTTGTCTTCCACTAAATCACACTCTGTTATCTATCTAAGCTGTCAGATGAATCCATTTTTCTGTCAAGCATGGAAGCAAACTGTATAACAAAATAACTAGATTTTATCATTTTCTTTTCCTGATATTCAGCAGCGTCCCAGGCCATCGCTCCAAAACACACGCACACACAGTCAGCCCTGCTGTTCTGTAACCCATTTAGGTGCGACATCTTGTCATTGCCCTTCAGCTGCAGAAGCTCAGCTCTAATGACCTCCAAGTTTTTCTCATTAACTAATTATCTTTTGCGATAATGCCTACAGCTTGAGCTATTCACTATATTAGATTTTAGGCTAATGGAAACTAATCTCCTCTCTGCACAACCTAAAAAAATTGTATTTTTTATGTTTTTGCTCCTTTTGTTGGGATCATCATGGCCTTGTACTGTGTTTGTAATAGTGTTCTGCCTTTTGGAAAAGCTAGTTATAGTCGTGATGAAACCAAGTGAACTTTTTTTACATCAAATTGCAGTTTTGCTAAAGTCAGAGTAAAATTTAAAAGATATAAACATCGTCAGAGTTGCATCTCCTGCATCCGTACGGCACGGTTTATGAAAAAATCTAACTTCTCATGAAAATTCACATAAAATTGAATATAATCTGACATCCCTAACCAAAAATTTACTGCAATTAACTCTCATAGTGAGAGGGCCATAAAGAGCTTTGCCTCGGACAAAGACTTCAAAACTTAGATTTTTAAAGGGTTTTGGTAGCAAAACAGGTATCCACATAGAAAAACTGACCTTTCTGAAAACAGCTATCTTTGTGTGCAGCATTTATATTGAACAATTAAATATCTGACTATAAAATATCAGATTGTGAAGTTAATTTTAACACAGAACAATAAGATGAAATATTAATTATTAGAATAATAATAATATTATGTATAACAGTTATTTATTGTTCTCAATTTTAATTTATAGTCAATTAAAAACATAAAATAAACACAAACTAACTTGAATCTAATAGAGAATCGAGAGATTAAAGTGATTGCAAGGAGGTCTTCGATCCTCGAAAACCTGGAGCTCATCATCAAAGAGAAATCGTCAAGATGCAGTAAAAACATGCAAAAAGCTGGCCAGCAATTACACGGAGGTGTTGACTGCTGGGATTGCCAATTCAGGTTTTTTTATTGATTATTGACAAAAGTTTAAATTATTTGTTCATTATTTTTATAAATACAAAATAGTTTTACTTTTTTTTTTTTCTTTTGAGAAATGCCTGTTTCATTTCCTTTAAGAAAGAAACTTCTTGCCTGAATGAAAATAAATCTACCAGGAGTATCAATTATTTTGGGCTTAGCTATATTTCTATGTATTTTAACTGAGGACTTAATAAGGTTCTTTGTGAAATTAAGTTAGTTTTTATTTTTTGTTTTTTTTGTAGATTTTTTGTAATCTGAGTGGATGCTAGAAATGTGTCATGAATGTTTTCCAGTTGTAGAGATACAGTTAACCTGCTTCAGCCTGGTACTTAAAGTGATTTGTTCCTTTTCAGAATCTTTAGGTTTGACTGGTCTAAGGAGATCTGATCAATATGTCCCATCTCATTGTCTGCTCGCTTTGTACTGTCACCATCAGTTGCTATGCCATTGTTTGCTTCTGAAACAACACTGTCATGAGTCATTACAGGTCCATTGTTGATTTTGTTCGCCTGCCTTCACAAAAGAACTGTTTTTTGATGACAGAGGGTGTCAAATGAATCATGCCTTCAGTAGCGACTATCCTCACATTTTTTTAATGTGGGTTGTTCTTTAAACCCCAGGATTCAGAGCCAGGCACAGAGCTTGTTCAATTCACACAAAAAAACATCTATTTTTATTTTTATAGTTTTCATCTCAGTGCATGTACAGATTACGATAGACATTTTAACCAATGCAAGTTTCAACAGAAGCCCCTTGTCCAAATCATACAGATAATCTGGTCAGGATTTTTTTTTTTTTTTTTGCTCACATCAGTGATCAAGGTTTAAAAACCCTTAAAGCTTATTCTGTTGGCAGTAAGGACTGATTATAAAAATATTGTGAAATATTGAGATTTATGCACAAGGGACTGGATCTGTGAAATTCACACTGTGCTGCCAAATTATCAGCAGTCAAAGATGTCAGAGCAGAAAAAAGGTCCCTCAAACTTGCCACAGAAATAAGTGACCTATTTTTATTTCATCACCTTAGCAGTGCATGAACACTGCTGTTAGCATGTGAGCTATTGTAAGGGCCAGATGAAACCTAATTTGAGGCCTCAAAAGGCTTTTCTTTGCCACTTAGAGGACATTGACATAGTAGCACTTTCTCATATTATCTAGTACACATTTTAACAACACCATATTATTTTTCTAACTCTAACCAAGTCATCGCAATGCCTAAATATACCCAAGCAGCAACAAATTATAGTATAAAAATAATGACCCCAGAGTGGAGACTAACTTAAGCTTCCAACATCATGTTTTTTTCTGCTTGCACCCGTACAGCAGATATGTTCTTTAAATTGCATTTAATTTAAGGTTTTCTTCAGTTCCTTTTGTGCTAAAACAATAAAACCTTGTAGAGCTGACAAAATGACAGCTTATCAGTTCTGAATTTGAATGTTTTCTTTTACTTTTGCCTTCTGACAACAATGGCACAACTATATTTAAGTGAGAGTAGCTTTAACGTAAATGTGGCCATAATAAAATGCAGTATATGTTAACACAGAGACCAAATGCCACATAACCCAATTTATTTTCACTAAAACAATTTAATTTCTATTTTCTAACAACTTTTTGTAGATGACAAGTGAATTTAGCTAAATTGTTTTGGTAGTGATCATTACAAAATGTTTCAAGCTTTAATATATATATTTCTTAAATGTATGTTCAATGTTCACAGTATTGGTTGAGTTAGGAGCATCTCCAAAGCTGAGAGGAAGAAACCAAACAAAGCCCTGTCCTGGGATGCCCTCTGGATGCAGATCAGGTGGTGGGAGACAGAAGGGTGTTAACCAAGCTTTCATCTCTCCTGCTCCCTGTCTCTAACACCCAATCTGTGACACTGTAATGGCACAGGGGTTTCTGCAATCTAATACATGAGGTCCAGTCCTTGCTCTCTGCAGCTGTCAGACTTTTAAACCAGCACTGCTCCTATAGTAGACACAAAAGATTTCAAATTTCACAATCATATCACCTATTTGTTGTCTACACGCAATCATGATTAGACTCACTAGGAGAATTGCTGAGTGAGGGGTGGGCTACGTTAGAGGGCCAACACAGGGACACCCATGGCAATTTAGAATTGAATATTAACCTAACATTCATATTTTTGGACTGAGTACCACAGCGCCCAGGGAAAACAATTGATTTTAGGTAAGAGTGCAACAATCCAATGTGCTGTCTCTATCAATGTGCAATTTTTTTTTCCATTGCTTAAATCATAAATGGCACATTCAAATCAAATTTCATATTATTTCATTTGTTGGTTAGATGCACGGTATAGACATCTGCTGCTTACGTTTGTGTAGCATTTATTTAGGATGCCAATATTTGCTGCAGCAGTAATGGAAATTTTTTTAGCTGAAGGACAACAAAAATATTATTTATTTAATAAGATAACTACTGTATGTATATACACGTAATATATTTAGTGCGAGTCTCTCAGAGATTGTGATTTAAGTTTTATACACTTCCATCCATCCATCCATCCATTCATCCATCCATTCATCCATCCATCGTGTATATAACGCTTGTCCTTGCAGGGTCGCGGGGGGCTGGTGCCTATATCTCCGGCAGTCAATGGCGCGGGGTACTCCCTGGACAGGTCGCCAGTCTACATGCATGCACATGTTCATACCTAAGGACAATTTAGAGAGACCAACTAATCTAACGGTCAGGTTTTTTGAATGTGCGACACACGCATGGGGAAACATGCAACCTCCATGCAGAAATCAGAATCAGAATCAACTTTATTGGCCATGTTTGTGTGCACAAATAAGGAATTTAATTTTGGTTTCCATCACTTACATCATGTATCAACATCAGTTAAAACAGCAACCACAATGTGTAAAAACAAATAAATAAGGACAAGGAGCAGTATGTAAAAGAGTGTTTTTTAATGTATATAAAAAATGGAAGACAAGTTGTGATAGCGCAAATTTGCTTATTGGTTTCCAGCAGAGTAGCTGAGTACTGTGGCTTTGAGGTGTTCATTGTGTTCAACAGAGAAACAGTCTAGGGAAAGAAACTGTTTCTGTGGCAGCTGGTTTTTGCCATTAGCGCTCTGTAGCGCCGACTCGAAGGCAAAAGTCTAAACAGTTTGTGTCCAGGATGTGTGAGGTTTGCAGAGATATTAGCTGCCCTTTTCCTTCCCTAGACCTGTACAAGTCCTGGATGGAGGGCAGGTTAGCCCCGACGAACCTTTTCTGCAGATCTATTTTTTTATTTTTGCAGTTTGGACCTGTCCTGCTTTGTAGATGAGCCAGATGTTATGGATGTATGATTCTGTGGCCTTTTCTAATCATCTCTTTGCTGCCCTAATTAAATATATCTGCCGCACCGCTCACTGATATCACATAAGACGCAACATATAGTCAAGGATAAACAGATACAGAGTGACATTCACCTTCGGTACCGGGCTTCCCTCAGCCCAAAAACATACACCCATAACACACACCAAACAATGATGGATGAGCATAAAGCAGACTGAATGATGGTAGTGTAGCAGCTCCTGTGGATGGTTGTACTTCTTGAGTTGTCGTACAGTCTCTGCTGGGCTTTCTTACGAACAGTGTACAGGTCCTTCTCAAAATATTAGCATATTGTGATAAAGTTAATTATTTTCCATAATGTAATGATGAAAATTTAACATTCATATATTTTAGATTCATTGCACACTAACTGAAATATTTCAGGTCTTTTATTGTCTTAATATGGATGATTTTGGCATACAGCTCATGAAAACCCAAAATTCCTATCTCACAAAATTAGCATATTTCATCCGACCAATAAAAGAAAAGTGTTTTTAATACAAAAAACGTCAACCTTCAAATAATCATGTACAGTTATGCACTCAATACTTGGTCGGGAATCCATTGGCAGAAATGACTGCTTCAATGCGGCGTGGCATGGAGGCAATCAGCCTGTGGCACTGCTGAGGTCTTATGGAGGCCCAGGATGCTTCGATAGCGGCCTTTAGCTCATCCAGAGTGTTGGGTCTTGAGTCTCTTAACGTTCTCTTCACAATATCCCACAGATTCTCTATGGGGTTCAGGTCAGGAGAGTTGGCAGGCCAATTGAGCACAGTGATACCATGGTCAGTAAACCATTTACCAGTAGTTTTGGCACTGTGAGCAGATGCCAGGTCGTGCTGAAAAATGAAATCTTCATCTCCATAAAGCTTTTCAGCAGATGGAAGCATGAAGTGCTCCAAAATTTCCTGATAGCTAGCTGCATTGACCCTGCCCTTGATAAAACACAGTGGACCAACAACAGCAGTGGGTACTGTGGGTACTTGACACTGGACTTCTGGCATTTTGGCATTTCCTTCTCCCCAGTCTTCCTCCAGACTCTGGCACCTTGATTTCCGAATGACATGCAGAATTTGCTTTCATCCGAAAAAAGTAGTTTGGACCACTGAGCAACAGTCCAGTGCTGCTTCTCTGTAGCCCAGGTCAGGCGCTTCTGCCGCTGTTTCTGGTTCAAAAGTGGCTTGACCTGGGGAATGCGGCACCTGTAGCCCATTTCCTGCACACGCCTGTGCACGGTGGCTCTGGATGTTTCTACTCCAGACTCAGTCCACTGCTTCCGCAGGTCCCCCAAGGTCTGGAATCGGCCCTTCTCCACAATCTTCCTCAGGGTCCGGTCACCTCTTCTCGTTGTGCAGCGTTTTCTGCCATACTTTTTCCTTCCCACAGACTTCCCACTGAGGTGCCTTGATACAGCACTCTGGGAACAGCCTATTTGTTCAGAAATTTCTTTCTGTGTCTTACCCTCTTGCTTGAGGGTGTCAATAGTGGCCTTCTGGACAGCAGTCAGGTCGGCAGTCTTACCCATGATTGGGGTTTTGAGTGATGAACCAGGCTGGGAGTTTTAAAGGCCTCAGGAATCTTTTGCAGGTGTTTAGAGTTAACTCGTTGATTCAGATGATTAGGTTCATAGCTCGTTTAGAGACCCTTTTAATGATATGCTAATTTTGTGAGATAGGAATTTTGGGTTTTCATGAGCTGTATGCCAAAATCATCCGTATTAAGACAATAAAAGACCTGAAATATTTCAGTTAGTGTGCAATGAATCTAAAATATATGAATGTTAAATTTTCATCATTACATTATGGAAAATAATGAACTTTATCACAATATGCTAATATTTTGAGAAGGACCTGTATATGTTTGAGGACCACCTCAAGTCTCGAGAAAGGATGGTTCCTAAGAACCGGAAGTGATCCACAGTAGACACAGTGTTGTTGAGGATGAGGAGAGAAGGCAATGTAGAGGGCGTTCTTTGGACGTCACTGTCATCCCCACTGTCTTTAGCGGGTTAAGCTGCAGGTAATTCTGAGCACACCAGTGGACCGGCCGATCCACTGGTGCTCCTGTCTCCTGCTCCTGCAGGTCGACCCTTTGTATGAGAGTGAGGTGTCAAAAGCTGGTAATCAAACCTACATAAACAGTTCAGTTCCTCAGCCAGGCAGGGTGTCATCACAGCAAGGTGGGTAGGGCTCCTGCAGTTGATAATAGTCTGCAAACTCCTCCACAATAAAGTGCTGTCGTTAGCTGAGAACCATTTTTTTATTTTTTCACTGTAGGTTATTTTTGTCAGCTTGTTTTTTGCCTGCTTATACAGGGTCTGGTCTCCACTGTGGTAAGCTCCATCTTTGGTCTGACGCAGCCAACTCAGATGTGAAGAAAACCATGGTTTATTTTTGTTGGAAGAGAAAAGGTCTTGATCTACACACACACGTCGTCACAGATGCTGATATATGATGTTTCTCTGGTCAGGCAATTACCATGCTGTCTGTATTGAGGTAGTTCATTAGAGAGATTTGCACTCCAGGAGGAAGGAATGCTGCAAGTCACTGACTGGATCCAATCTGCTGGGTTTCCTTAGACAGAAAAACTTTTTATCCAATTTGAATAAATAACTGAATCTGACTGCACTGTTCAATTGTTAGGATTAATTGGAATGTATGTACCTGACTGTTGTGAAGTGCCTTGAGACAACATGTGTTGTGAATTGGCGCTCTATAAATAAAACTGAATTTTATTAAAATTTCCCAGAATAATGATAAAAGAGTCCGGTTGTTTTTCTCCAAGTCAAGTATACAAACTCTCTTTCTGCTATGGCAGTGCAGGATGGAGGGATGTAAACATTGACCATAATGAACGTGAATGCCCTCTGAGAATAAAAGGGTTTTTAGTTCCCTCCTCTGTTTTTCCCAGAGAACTCCGCGCTGCAGTCCACATGAAGCATCTGGGAGCCCAGCAATAGAAGCGTGCAGTCCGGGTTGTGTTAACCAAGCCAGGTTTCAGTGAAGCATAATGCGGCAGATAGGCGGAAGTCTGAGTTCTTTGCGCAGAGAAGGGGCATTTGTTCACCAGGGAGCAAATGTTCACCAGGTGGATGAACGGGGGAGGAGTGTGCAGTCCCTGCTGGCACAGTTTGACAAGCATTCCTGCCCATTTACCTCACCTGTATCTTTGGTAGATCCAACAGAGAGCTGCCACGCTTCAAACCATGATCACTGGAGAAACTCTCTGATTTGATGAAGAGAACCTCTCCAGAGAGAACTCCCTGGCGCTTATGAGTTGCTCTTTTGTAAAAGTGGCTGCAGTACTACTGGAGGAAACAAGAGAAACACAACAATACACAAGATACAAGCGAGAAAAGTATCAAGTTAACCATCCGCGGTGCCATCCTGTATGTGTGTAAGGACCCCAGGCCAGGACTCAAACTCAGGATCTTCTTGCTGCAAGGAAACATTGTTTAATTTTACAAGTCACAAAAATGAAATACTTCAGACTCAACTTAGATTTGTTCCCTAAAGATTTGAGACTTGACTTGAACTCCTGGTCTGAGACTTTTTTTCACGAAAGTAATGAAGAGTAAAAGAATCCAGTATGTGAGCTACAGGTGGCAGCTGAGGTGCATCTCTTACTGTGAAAGGATGAGGTTGATTATTAGTCAGGGACGTTGGTGGATTAAAGGGTGTTAATGGCTTGTAAAAATGTTTTCATGTTAGCTGTAGCTTCACAGTAATGACCACATGAATGTTTCTCCAAATGAACGCTGTATTAAATAATTTTAGATCATTTTAGAACAAAACAAACGTGACCAACCTTAGATATTCTCATCCCCTTTAAGCTAACAACAACATCACAAGTATACTTCCTGCTGAAAATATCAAAATAAAAGCAAGTCCTGTTCCATTCATTCAGAATATTGACACTCATTACTTCCTTCGTTTTGTCTCATTCATGATGTTGTAATTTATATCTTAAATGTGAACATCTTTACTAGTTAGAATTGAGAACAAATGTTTTAAATGTGGATTTAGGAAATCCAATATAAAAAATTCTCCAACTCAGAGTGAAGAGAAGAAAAGCCTCCAAACCATATATAGCCCAATTTATAGTGGACAATATGAAGACAGGGATAAACAGGCGTTGAAAAAAACATTGATTCATTCAGAAATTCAACATTAACATATTTTAATCTGTTTCTACTTCTCTTAAATTTCTCCTTGTAAATTCATCCATGGAGACCACAAAGATTTACAGTGTTTTTGTATAAAGCACGTCTAAACGTAAGAACGGAGTTATGACAAAGAGGTCCTTCCAAAACATAAAAAGAACTGAAGCTGTTTAAGTTTGCTTTTAAAATAGAATACATCTTCATATTTAGCCATAAACAGCATCTCAGTAGTGGGTTCAAAAGGAATTTGTTTGAAATTCTTTTAACAAACCAAAGTTATTTTGAACGTTTTAGAAAATTACAGCTCTGCAGTAGTGATGATAGAGATGATTTAAAATTCATAAAACATTTCTAAAAACATACTAACACATTTTATGTACCTTACTGATCTTGTTTAGGGTTGGATCAGTCAACAAATGATTGGTACAGTTCACCCTGGGCGGGTTGTCAGTCCATCATCCATTCAACAGAAGTATGGGATTAATCATGTTCACACATACAGGCCTCAACCTCAGCTAAATGAGGAAGCAAAATTTTGATCACATGCAAATTAAAGCAGCAAATATCTTGTTCTGTGCCAAAGGTCGTAATCAGTGCACTAATTTCTGCCATACTTCTGAAGGGCTAATGGATTTTTAAAACAGGTACAGCCTGGTTTGGGAAAAAGGTTTCTTGGGGTTAGGGGGATAAAACCCGCTGCTGTTTTCCACTTTTACAGTTATCAGCCGAATTGTTAGGTTTACATACAGACCAAAGAATGCAATGCTTGATGGTGTGTGTTCTCTTTAAGAATATTGAATAAAACTTAATTTGAGCCTAAAAATCATTAGGAAAGCTAGCTTTGTAATAAGTAAACCATAAAAAAGCTAAACTTTCATTTGAAATTATCTGTGAGCTTTATTTTTAAAAGCTTAAAATATCACTTTTTTTCAAGCCTTGTTTTGGTGTGTAAGTGAAATTAAACCTAGTTTTTGCATAAAGCAAATCTATAAAAGATTTAGATTTTTACGTTATAGACAATATTTAAACCTTATTTTATAAGGCTAATATCATACATATTTTACCACTAATTTTGCTTAATAAGTTATGTGGAAACTAGCTTTGTTAGAAAGCATTTATATCCTTTAATTTGAAAGTCCATATTAATCTTTTGTTGTTGGTTTGTTGTGGCCCACTGGGAATTGTAATAATGAAGTATATAAAAATTCATTTTGAAAATCTCGACAAAAATCAATTTTTAATCTTTAGTTCAAGTCGGTTAAGATTCTGGATCCTTTGCTTAGTTGTAATATTTCCTTTAAAACAACAAGACTCTCATTTTGTGAGCTTCACTTTGAAAGTCCAGTTTTAACTCACTCCTTTCAGGGGCACCATGTACATGCTGACTGCCATGGGTTCCTGATTATGTTGTAAAATGGAGAAGCAAATTTACAGATAGTGGCCAAGACCCCACCAAAAAATTGCATCACATTCAACGAATACAAAGCTATGTAAATGTGCAACATGTATAGAACATACTTTATCCATCTCATGAAACCTGATAAATACACAACTGTTAGCATGGTGAGTATGAAAACATGAGGTACTAGTGGTGTAGAGGTCAAAGAAATCTTTTTTTCTAACTTTTGTAGATTTTATCTATAATCTTTTTTACATTGTAGCTTATCCCATTCAGACGAATATATTTTTATCAGGTGAGTTGGATCGATCCAACTCTGAGTTGAAGGAGGGTGGGAATAAAATTCAGTATGAATTTAATAGTTTAGAAAGTACAATTAGAATTAACAGAGAAATTTGTCAGACTGCAGGGAAATAAGAGACCAGAAAAATGTATTTGCCCCCCCCCCCCTGGATAGAGGTATGTGACCTTGCTGTGTTCTAAATGAATTATAAAGAAAACTGTACTTCATACCAGATTATGGCAAGATTTGTTGTTAAACTAAATTTTCTGAGAGAAATTTCAGACCAGCTTCCACTGTGAGAGAATTTCACAGTTAGAGGGTTTGTTTTCTAAAAATGTCTGACTTAAACAATGACTTCAGGAAATCATTAGGTGGCTGGACATGGACTAGTTATGCATTCAGTCACTAAACTTGCCTGAAACCTGCTTGAACATCAAAAACATAGATGATATTTTTAAGGAAAGTCATACTTTATTTCCACATAGTAAAATAGAAGGAAAATAAATTTCACTCAAATCATTGCATAATTCCTAAGTTACATAATAACCCATATAACATGACTCCTCACTACAGCTGAAATTGGAGAATAACATACAGCACTGATCCAACAGTAAAACACACTGATGACGTCCCACACCCTGCTCTAGCCCTGCAATCCATCAACGTAATGGAGCCGTACGCCAAAATAAGAAGCAATAAAGGGGTTCAAGCCCTTTTTTCCTCACTGCATCACGCCAGCTCTGAGATGTGCCCGACCTCTCAATGTTCTACTAAAGCTTTCAGCACATCACAAAAAAACTGAAAGAAATAACAGCCCTGATATGTGTGTTCAACTCCTTTCTGCCACGGTGTTTCATGTGAAGAGACCAGTGGGAGGACATCTAAAAATGCATAGCAACAGACTCTCTCTCTCCAGTTCCCTTTCTACCTCTCACATTCACGCACATGCACATTAAGACAAACACACATCTTCAGAAACAAACATATATGCACAGAAACTGCACACTTGTACTCTGCACTCCAGCAACCAAGCTCTCCAGAATAATAAGAGCTCCAGTGGTGAATAGTAAACCACTGGGCAAGTGGCATAAATGGCATCATGCAACAGGAATTATCCTGTGTTTATGTTTCAGCAGCAGCAGAAGGAGAACCTACAGTCCAGCTGGAAGGTACTGCCTCAGTGTGGGGACAGCTTGTGCTTATGTTGTATCACTTGATTTTGCATCTTGCAGAGCACTAGGTAAAATGACTATTCTTGCAAAACCAACCATCCATTTCCTTTATCGAGCTGCAGGATGTAGCCTGCATGTGCAGCAAAGTGGAGTGCGCTTTGCTTGTTGAAACCCTGCAATTCTATTTCAGGCCATCCCACACAGTGGGAGAGGAGCAGAAATGTGTCACCCTTTAATTGTAGCTTTTCAGGTCCTGTGAAAATTTGTGCATCTGTAGGTAAGAGAGTCCCACTTTGGATTTCAGGAACACACCTCCAGCAATTAGCACATCAGGGATATGAATAGTAGTGTGTGTGTGTGTGTGTGTGTGTGTGTGTGTGTGTGTGTGTGTGTGTGAGAGGGTAAGTTTTGAAGACTGTGTGGAATTGTTTTAAGATTTTCAGTTTAGTTGATTGTACATTCCAGATCGGCACTTGGAAATTATGTTCTTGTAGCTTTCCGGTGAGTAATGCAGCAGTCAGTTCCAGTGTGTGTGTGTGTGTGTGTGTGTGTGTGTGTGTGTGTTATGTTCCAACTCATATCACCAATATCACCAGCATTGTCACTTACTCCGAGCTTTTTCCTCAGTCTGTTCTGCCAGCTGAACTGCAGAGCTTTATTCCTATAGGGTCAGCCCCTTTCAATTAATTTCTTGTTAGTCCTGATCCAAATAAGCTGCGGTAAGAATTTAATCCCCATAACTGGATTATGAGCTGATTGGCGCTACAAGAGAGCTGTTTGTTACTGAAACTAACAGTTGTGTAACTCGGGATGGACGGTAAAATTGACAGCCAATCAGAGCCGATAAGTTAATGAGCAGTTGTGTTGTTAGAAACTTTAACTCGCCTTCAGCGCAGCGGCTGCTTTCATGAGTGTCCTTGATGATAATTTTTCCAAAGAGCCAACTGATCAACACCTCCTCTTCTCTGCATGTTCGGGTTAACAAACAAGATGGATGACTGCAGGAAGAGAATTTGCTTGAAAGGCTGCATTTTATAAGATGTATCCTCTAGATGCATGGTTTCCAAAGTGTGGTACAAGTACCACTGGTGCTACTTAGGCTAGCTTTTCAAGGCAAATGGACTGAGCTTATATAGGACTTTTTTAGACATACTCGCCACTCAAAGAGCTTTAATAGTAGAGTTCCACACATTCATACACAGATATGCAGATTGTTCAGCATTACGAGCCAAGGTGTGGTCGGGGAAGAGGCTGGAATACAAGTACTTCTCCCAGTGATCCACTTATTTAGTTGTAGCTGGAAGATATTTGGCAGGAATTATTTGCAAGGTAAATACAAATGTGTTAGCTGTGAAGTAGACAGTAATGAGCTATAAAAAGTACTGGTGGCTACTCGCAGTGCTCCTAGAAACAAATCAAACTTAAATTATCCATGTTAAAATTCAAAGCTCAAAACCTATTGTGATTTGCTATGTGATATGCTAATTATGCTCTATTATTTTAGCAACATTTTGTCAGAAATCTGGGAAACTTCTTGTTTTGCATAAATCACAAACTGTGAATCTGTAATCATTGCACAATAACTCAGTCCTGGTTTAACCACTCCACGTTTCATCTTTTATGCTTGTCTAATTTAAAGTGGTCCTGGTTTTAACAAAACACGATTAGTTTTTTTATCAAAGTATGTATTAAAGAATCTCTATTCATTGTAGAACAATGCAGTTCCAAATAAGAAACTCTTGAGCAGACGTCAAAGTTAGCAATAATAGCAACTAAAGGTTAGCCAATTCTAGTAATCTCACAGCGCTTCATTTCTTGTCTATTACTCTTTTGCTGTTTCGTTTTTGTCTACCAAGTACCAAAAAATGCTGTCACATAAACGTGGAGGCTTCATCATTGCTTTTGTAACCCCAATGAGAAGTTTGTGAGCAAGATCTGTACAGTATACTGGTGCAAAGCAGGCACTACTTCCTTTCTTACTTCAAAATGGGAGTCTCACAAATAAATACAACATTGATCCAAGCTTAAAACATTTTCATAATAACCATGTTAATCTCTTAAGGCTCATTTATGCTCTATGTTAAATTTGCAGATGCATATAGATGAAGCCTTCTGTCTGTTTTCTGCATTAATTTTATGCATATTTCCATAATTACAAGTTCATCATAAGGGAGCTTGCTGATGCGTATCCAAACGCAACAAACAATACCACTGGTAAATATGGGGACGGTGTGGCACAATATAGCTCATGTCAAATCAGTTAAAGCATGGAAGTGAAAGTATGAAGAGGATGACAGAAATGGTGAAGATTTTTCATCCATATCCCACAAAGTGTTTATAGACCATCGCCATGTTTGCTGTTGTCTAAAACTGTGCTCTGAATTCTGGACCTCACTCATAACTGCCCTCTAGTGGCTGCATTGCGGTCATGGTTAATTTAGAAATTTCCAACTTAGCGACTTGGAATTCCAAAACCTTTTATAACATCAAACTACAAAATTTCAATTTCTGGACCAGTTGTCCAGTGTTTGTGGATACAATTGCTTTGTATGACACAATACAACAAACCAAAGAAGTCAAATCACTGATGTACAACTGCTTTAAAAAGACAGTAGAGATGGAGGTAGTTGAGAAGCGTAGTATGTGCGGAGCTGTTGCTTGTTATAAAAAGTCTGTTCTGGATGACAGCCAATCTGACACATTTAAGCCCATTAATAGTTATTTTTTATTCTTTTTGATAATCAGAACACACAAACATTTTGCCATTTCTTCCAGCTAATGTTACATTTCCTGTAAGGCTTGTTCATTTGCTCTGCTGTCACTGAAGTTTCCTATTTCAGTGCATGAATTCACATCTCAATGACTTTTAAAAGGGCTACAGTATTTACTCAACCAGAATGACTCCATTAAGCCCAACTCCCATGCCATTATCCTATGTGGAAGGTTATGATGCACTGTCACAATGGTTCCCTGCTGTGTGGCATAATTCCCCGTTCCATGGGAGAAACGGTTAAAAAAAAGTTGTAAATTGAAAAACTGTGTGTGTGTGTGTGTGTGTGTGTGTGTGTATATGTGTGTGTTCAGGTAATGTTTGAATATTTGTGTATGTCTATATTCCTGAATACTGTATTTAATCAGGGATAACTGAGAGGTCAGCAGAGGAGGGGAGGAGGGGAGAGAAGCCAAGGGTTGACATTTAGGGCTGTGGTGGGTCCAGCAGAGAGGGTTACACAGCAGCGTCAGTGGAGCGGTGGGTTACTGTTTCGGTCCTGTCAACAGTGCTTTGTTCTGTCACCATGAATCAGTGCAAATGCTGCAATTAAACATTAGGTAAAGAGCATGCTATTGTATTTTAACAGTAAAATTACAACATTGACACTTATCTCTAGGCATGGGGGGCCAGAGAGATAAAATTTTAATAAATTAAAAAAAGTTATGAATTCAAAACCTCTAACTTTCTGGTCATATCCTGCCAACAGCCTAACGTGTCAAAGTGACCAGAGTTTTCTCCAGTTGCATGGAGCAAAGAGTAATGTAACACTGTCCCTCACCCACATGCTGCTGCATTTTTCCCTCACTTATATAAAAGATAACTTAGGCTGTTTGAAACATTTCTGGACAGGGAAACAGAGAAAGTGTCATGTTGGGAAACATGTTGGGAAAAATGAGTGCTGTCAAAAACAATGTGTGTGTAAAGACGGAAATGTGTGCATATTAGTCAATAGTTGTGCATAAGTGCGCTTTGAGTGTCTCGTTACTGAAAAGCGCTATATAAATAAACTTACCTTACCTTACCATAAGTAAAATCCAAAAGAGGTATTGTATATTTTCTCTGTAAGAATGCAAAATAAAATATTACAGCTTCAAGAAATTACAAACACAAAGTTCAAGTTTACAGTTGTGGTTTATTCTTTATGAATACAATATGCTATAACAGTTTGTAAACACCATTTCTTGATAATATGAATTTACATCAGCGACTTGGTGTCACATGATCTCAGGCTGGTTAGCGGAGCACAGAGGTAGTCGATTAGCGTTGCGCATGCGCTGTCACGCTCCTCACCGCCAGTAAACGTAGTGCCAGAATGGGAGATAATTCAGTCTAAAAGGAATATTAGGAACAGAGGGGAGATAGGGGGGAGGGGGGGATCAAGAGTATTATAAATAAAGCATTGTTCTTATTTTTTACAAAACTAAAACATAGAATATAGTGGGTGGAGTTATACAATGATGTACAGTAGGTGGCGGTATGCACTTCTGAATTTGTTGCGCACCGCCAACAGAAGAAGAAGCAGCAGCACTAGCGCCAAGATGACGGACCAAGAAACTACGGTACAAAGCCAGGTAATGTTAAAAAGTTTATATATGTCTTAATGTCGTTAATATATGCTCTTGGTCCGTCATCTTGGCGCTAGTGCTGCTGCTTCTTCTTCTGTTGGCGGTGCGCAACAAATTCAGAAGTGCATACCGCCACCTACTGTACATCATTGTATAACTCCACCCACTATAGTCTATGTTTTAGTTTTGTATTTCATAAAAATAAGAACAATGCTTTATTTATAATACTCTTGATCCCCCCCCCCCCCCCCTTATTCTCATAGAAAAGAAATCGTATTCACAAACTGTTATAGCATATTGTATTCATAAAGAATAAACCACAACTGTAAACTTGAACTTCGTGCTTGTAATTTCTTGAAGCTGTAACATTTTATTTTGTATTCTTATAGAGAAAATATACAATACCTCTTTTGGATTTTACTTATGCACAACTATTGACTAATATGCACACATTTCCGTCTTTACATACACATTGTTTTTGACAGCGTTCTTACCCCATAGTCACTCTTATTAAGGTGTAGCAGTTTGAAAACTTGATTTTGAAAATCTGGTAAGCTACGAGATGCATCCCAGTTAAGCAGCTGGCCAAGTTTGTTACAAAGAAAAAAGTTATAATATTCTGTGCTTAATGTTTAGGATTATAAATCAAAAATGGTTCTCTTCAGCTCTTCGCCAATTCATAGCCCCATTTTGTCCTTTCATACGTTCATTTGGTACATGTACACAAGCCATTTTGTACACAAGCCATTTCATACCCGTGTATTTAAAGTGCTGCATGTTGGTCTATTTTTCTTTGTATTCTAATACAGGTCCTTCTCAAAATATTAGCATATTGTGATAAAGTTCATTATTTTCCATAATGTCATGATGAAAATTTAACATTCATATATTTTAGATTCATTGCACACTAACTGAAATATTTCAGGTCTTTTATTGTCTTAATACGGATGATTTTGGCATACAGCTCATGAAAACCCAAAATTCCTATCTCACAAAATTAGCATATCATTAAAAGGGTCTCTAAACGAGCTATGAACCTAATCATCTGAATCAACGAGTTAACTCTAAACACCTGCAAAAGATTCCTGAGGCCTTTAAAACTCCCAGCCTGGTTCATCACTCAAAACCCCAATCATGGGTAAGACTGCCGACCTGACTGCTGTCCAGAAGGCCACTATTGACACCCTCAAGCAAGAGGGTAAGACACAGAAAGAAATTTCTGAACGAATAGGCTGTTCCCAGAGTGCTGTATCAAGGCACCTCAGTGGGAAGTCTGTGGGAAGGAAAAAGTGTGGCAGAAAACGCTGCACAACGAGATGAGGTGACCGGACCCTGAGGAAGATTGTGGAGAAGGGCCGATTCCAGACCTTGGGGGAAGCAGTGGACTGAGTCTGGAGTAGAAACATCCAGAGCCACCGTGCACAGGCGTGTGCAGGAAATGGGCTACAGGTGCCGCATTCCCCAGGTCAAGCCACTTTTGAACCAGAAACAGCGGCAGAAGCGCCTGACCTGGGCTACAGAGAAGCAGCACTGGACTGTTGCTCAGTGGTCCAAAGTACTTTTTTCGGATGAAAGCAATTTCTGCATGTCATTCGGAAATCAAGGTGCCAGAATCTGGAGGAAGACTGGGGAGAAGGAAATGCCAAAATGCCAGAAGTCCAGTGTCAAGTACCCACAGTCAGTGATGGTCTGGGGTGCCGTGTCAGCTGCTGGTGTTGGTCCACTGTGTTTTATCAAGGGCAGGGTCAATGCAGCTAGCTATCAGGAGATTTTGGAGCACTTCATGCTTCCATCTGGTGAAAAGCTTTATGGAGATGAAGATTTCATTTTTCAGCACGACCTGGCACCTGCTCACAGTGCCAAAACCACTGGTAAATGGTTTACTGACCATGGTATCACTGTGCTCAATTGGCCTGCCAACTCTCCTGACCTGAACCCCATAGAGAATCTGTGGGATATTGTGAAGAGAACGTTGAGAGACTCAAGACCCAACACTCTGGATGAGCTAAAGGCCGCTATCGAAGCATCCTGGGCCTCCATAAGACCTCAGCAGTGCCACAGGCTGATTGCCTCCATGCCACGCCACATTGAAGCAGTCATTTCTGCAAAAGGATTCCCGACCAAGTATTGAGTGCATAACTGTACATGATTATTTGAAGGTTGACGTTTTTTGTATTAAAAACACTTTTCTTTTATTGGTCGGATGAAATATGCTAATTTTGTGAGATAGGAATTTTGGGTTTCCATGAGCTGTATGCCAAAATCATCCGTATTAAGACAATAAAAGACCTGAAATATTTCAGTTAGTGTGCAATGAATCTAAAATATATGAATGTTAAATTTTCATCATGACATTATGGAAAATAATGAACTTTATCACAATATGCTAATATTTTGAGAAGGACCTGTAATTACAGTCACAAATAGTTATAGAAATGTTTAAATCTCATGTATATAGCAATTTAACTGCACCCACCAGTGGTGCGAGTTTTTATGCCACTAGCAAAATGTCTTCACTTTTGTCTGTCACGATAATCCCACACCTAAAAACTTGTCCTTCAAAGATCAGACATGGACAAACATGTCTGATCTTTGTGCTGTTTGTGGCTCCACCTTTAACTCGTCGAAGATTAACCTGTGGATTCAGTTGATGCACTTTTAAAAAGGATTATTCCTGCAATCAATGGATTGTTTCTCAAAGGCGAGGAAACAAGATGAAAGTGGCTGAAAAATCTAAATTTAACGAAGAGCCCTGCGGGTATGTTCCGAAAATTATTTACTTAGTGCTTGGGCTACGACAAATGGAAAAAGGAAAAGAGATGAAAAGGATTAACAGCAATGCTAGGAGCAGATATCAGGGTTGATTTTAGGTTTCAGAAATAGCAAGTGACATAGTTATGTCCTTTTACAATCCGAAATAATTAATTAGTGCTTGACATTCTGTTCTATCCCTCCCTTACCATATTCTCAACCTATAACAGAAAAGGAATACATAAAAATAGTCAAATATGCAACAACTGTGGTCTCATTTATTTAAATGCCTAGATATTACATTTTAATGAATAAATTAATGCAAGTATTAAGTTTTATTTTTATGGCGTTAAAAGATAAATACTGTATGTTGGTATAAAAATATATAATAATTTCCCCTAATCTTTGAAAGATGAAGGCACACATATGACAATATCATCCCATTTAAGATGTTAAAGTTGCTGTTCCCACATGTTTTTATACATATTTGCTGTGCAACAAACTTTTTTTACATGTAAAAATGCTAGACCAGATGTTGCCAAAAGCATTTGATCAATGGATCATGTCATCTAAGAATAGGTTGGATATTATTTTGTGAAAATTTTGTATTACCCCCTATTTTCATTTATTTTAGTTCCGTTCCCCGTTTGTGCCAGTTTCTCTTATGAAACATGATAGATCAAACTATTCTAAGCTACCTCCTGCTTATAGATAGTATGTATTGGAGTCATACAACCACATTTCCATACAATACACTTTGGGCAAATAACAGAAAATGACTTTAAACCATCAGTTGTATAAGCAAATGCAAACTGACACACAGTATAATTGGTATGAAACCTCCCACACAGGTTATTTCATTTTATACTAGGAAAAAGTTGGGTACAACACAACCAAAACTGCAAAAGAACGAAATGATGACGGGGCAAAATGACTTGGCTGGCATAAGTAAAAGTATCTTTTTCATGTACCATGAAACCATGAAACTGCTTAATTTTTATTGAAGACTGTGATACCATCAAGATCTCATACCAATGCTTGCCTTGTTGGGTCTTGTTTGTTGCTGGGTGTGTTATCAAACACTCGGCACTGCAAAACACTAAAGCAAACTGTCCTCGCTGACTCATTTAAAAAGTCATTTGCATCAGAAGACCAGCCGAGGTGAAGAAGGATGATACCAAATTGAATCCGTCTGTGGTCCTGTAAATTGATTATATCAGTCGATTATGTAAGTGGGGGAAGAAGATGATGAGCCATCGAATTAGTTCCAGTGTAGCACCGGTTGCCAGCATGAAGGGTGTCAGTGTCGACTGATGAAAGCAATACCTTAAAAAACGGTTGCAAAGCGAATTAGTTTAATTAGTTTAAGTAAAACTATAAGCTAAATCCTGCCGCACTGCCACAGCTCCTTTTTCCTAGACATGAAAGGGCACATTGCACTGATTAGAGGTGCTCTGAGGGTAAGTTGGATACGTATGAATGTTTTCTAAATCTTGTATGTTGAAGGAGCAGAAAGCAGCTTTGCTAAAACTAGAGAAAAACAGCAATTAAAGAGCCATCTCATTTGTGTACTACAGGCAAATTTGCACAACAGGGAAACATATTCCCAGACACAGATTTTATGTTGATTTTGTTGTTTTAATCTCAGTTTCAGATTTTGACTGTAATTGTTTCATGATTGTGCTTGTGAAGTTTTATTTATGGTCTCTTCTGGAGGCAAACAGCTGTGTGCTGTGTTTCTGGATTATGCATGATGGACATAAACAGTAGAGAGATATCTGAAGTAGAACACGTTCATCTTTTCCCATATAGGCCCATGCATGTTATCATTGTCCTAAACTCATTTGAAAATGAAATTTGCATCTCTGGTTCCCTCATAAGCCAAGTTTGACTCATTGCAAACTCCAACTGCGTATTGTCATAATTAGCAAAACAGCTAATCACATGGCATCAACTCATTGAATTAAGGGACCAAGACTCAAGTAGGGGCTGCTCCAGTAAACAGGGGGAGGTTCTTGGGTGTGGGCAGAGTTAGGGAAAACCGTGATTGGTTGAATTTACTTACAGAAAGTATTGGGTGTGGTATAAGGAGTTACAGGGAATATAATGTTTTAATATTTACAAAAATTTAAATGGTACTTCTGTGGGGTTTTGGTGGGCTTGGGACTCTCAGAGGTTATAGTCTTAAAATGATTGTCTTTGCTGTTATTTTTATTAATATTATTATTGTTAGCTCGTGTTAATAATACAATTGGTGTAGAATGGTTGATGCATAGGGTAACGGTTAAGGCAGTGGCTGTGCTGCATTTCAGTGGGAGTAGAGAGGAGAGTAATAGTCAGTGCAACCAATCATGTCTTTCACAAATTCCTCTCAAAACCAATCACAGCTTTCACAAATTCCTTTCACACCCAAGAACCTCCCACTTAGGTATTGCAGAGACCCCCCTATTGACATGATAACATAGCTTACTTAATTCAAACTCAGCATCAGAACGGGGAAGAAGGCGCCTTTAAGTAAATGCCTTGTTGATCTCAAAGGTCAGAGGAGAGACAGACTGGACTGAGATGAGAGAATGGTGACAATAGCTCATTACATCTAAGCTATGAAGAACATGCATCTAATTTAACTATATGATGAACCTTGAAGCAGATGGGCTACAGATGTCCTATGGCAGCTGAAGACCACACGAGGTTACCAGAAAACCAGGGTTGCAATTCACACAGCCTCTCCAAAACCGGACAGACTAAAAAATGTTGCCTGGTTTGATGAGTTTTGATTTCAACTGTGGCATTTAGATGGTAGGGTCAGAATTGTGTGTAAACAACATGAATTCATGGATTGCCCTGCATCAGCGGTTTAAGCTTCTGGTGGTGGTGTAACGGTGTGGCGGATACATTGTCTAAATGCTACAGCCAGAGTGTTGTTGTTGAGGATGTCCATCCCTTTATGAACACAGGATACCTATCTCCTGATGGCTACCTCCTGCAGCATAATGTGCCATGTCACAAAGCTCAGATCATCTCAAACTGATTTCTTGAACATCACAATAAGTTCACTTTACTCCAATGGGCTCCACAGTCACCAGATCTCAATCCCATTAAATACTTCTAGGATATGTTGGAACGGGATACTCTCATTTTGGATGTACAGCTGACAAATGTGAGGCAGATGCATGCTGCTTTCATGTCAACAGGGACCCAGAATCTCTGAGGAATGCTTCTGACACCTTGTTGAATCTATACCACAAAAATAAAGCCAAAATAGGGTCTGACCTGGTACCAGCAAGATGTAACTAATAAAGTGGCCGTAGAGTGCATATTTACCTAAATTTGAAAAACGGAATAAAGCCGTATGACTAGTACTCTGCTCTTTTTGAAGATGCGCTTCTTTATTAAACTACCGAGGTACACTGAAGGCTACACAGTTCTGTGGCACAGTCACTGCAGGACATTGTTGAAGTGGCTTTTGTTAAAAAGGGTAAACTAAAACCACCTGCAGTTCTTTAAGATGACAGATACAGAAACAGTTTTAGCCTAAACCTTAAAACCTCCTACTGGATGTGATGGGTCTTTGATGGAGCAAGGCTGTTGAAATTTATAAAGAGCCTCCAATATCTACAGATGAGTGAATGAGATGAACATGCTGCATCTGCTATCAGTGTTCTTGTGCAGAATGATAAATGATCTGACAGCATTAACAAACACCAGAGAAGCAGCGCTGGCGGAAAATCCTGCTGCAGAGTCCGTAAAAGGCGTTGGCTGATTAATGACTGCATGTTGGACTAATAACTTCACTCAGTATTTGTTTACTGTTACATAATTGCCTGCATACAGCACTGACAAAAGCTGACAACTACAAACCTGCTAAGACAATTAGCATCCTCCTTTTGTTTGGCTTTTGTGTGTAAGGGGAGTCAATTTAAGACCTCCAGTGTCTTAGATTGCAATTGTCTAATTACATAAATAATGTCCCTGTGTTGTTATTATCTTCATGTTGTTTTAAAGGGAGATTGTAAAGGTTAGAGGCATTGTCAATGAATAGAAAAGGTTTAAAAACTATAGACACACTTTATAGAGGAAACATACTGTGCCTCCAGAAATTGTTCACACCTTTTCCTTACATTACAATATTATTCTGAAATAAATTTGAGGCGTTTTTTCTCTCATAAATCTACACACAGTAACCCATAATAACACAGCTAAAACAGGTTTTTAGATATATTTCCACATTTGTTAAAGTGTTGTATCCTAAACACTTCCAATAGTTTATTGAAGCACTTTTGGCAGCAATTACAACTTCAAGTATTCCTTGGTATGTCTATGCAAGCTTTGTTTTACTATTTTCCTCTGCGGGTCCTCTCAGACTCAGCCAGGTTGGACGGGCAGTGTTATCCACACCCATTTAGAGGTCCTTTCATGGAGAGTTTTGGATTGGATGTAAATCTAATCTCTGGTTGGACCACCCAAAGACATTCACATACTGCTTCTGAAGCCACTCTTTTCTTATTTTGGCTGTGTGCGTTAGGTCAATGTTGTGTTGAAAGATGTTGGAAGTTCTGGTCTGAGTTCCAGTACACTGTGGAGCAGTATGTTTCAAGAATCTCTCTAAATTTGTTTGCTATCATCTTACCCTCTATGTGGACTAGCACCACAGAAAAACCTCCCCATACTGCCACCACCATACATCACAGTAAGGATCATGTCAGCCATGTAACAACCAGCAGGGTCTCCTGGGTGTCATCTCCAGATATGACACCCAGGAAGCCCAGAAATTGCTTTTGTATGAAAAAATATAACTTTTTTCATGCAAAATGAATGAAAGACCCAAATGATGTAATATTGTTCCAGCCCTTGTTTGGGAGGTGTTGCTGCTTGTTTTTGGAGCATATTCTTGGGAGCACATTTTTCAATCATGCTGTCCGAGAAATATGAAGTGGTTGTGCTTGCAGTGGGAGAGACCTATAAAGACTTCCTGGGAGTCCTGCATTTTAGTTCTTGTAAGGTATGGAATGTCCTTACCAGATATAACTATGTTCTTGTTTTGGCAACCCTGATAGAGAGAACAAATGTATCTGTTCTCTGAGTATGCATTGTTCTTAAATTTACCAAAGCTGGACTCCAGTCAAGTTTTAAAAACATCTTAGGGAGTGGAGATCAGATGCACCTGAACTCTATTTTGAATGTCACAACAAGGGGTACCTATTACGTTTAATCTTTACATTGTTTATCGATTTACAAAAATGTTTCACTTTGTCATTACTGGCAATTTGGCGTAGATGTTGTATTTTAAAGAAAACTGAACTAAAATCATGTTTAGAATAAGTCTAAAAAGTAACACCAAGTGCAAAACAGGAAGGAGTGTGAATGTTTTCTAATGGCACCGTACAAAGAGATTTATTGTCAGCTTGGCAGTACTTTTTCATGGTGTTTTCTGGTTTTGTTCTGCATGTTAAGAGTTAATAAACCCTTGGTCTAGCTCTGTGCTTCAGCTGAACACCTTCTCTCATGTCAGCTTTTACATAAATAAGAGCTTTTTCTCCCCATCACTCGCTCTCTTCTCTTTCTCTCATGCACACCCACACAGAGCTTGTCAGAGGCACATGAGGATGGGTGGAGGAAGGAGGGAGGTGGGTGAAGCATGACACGTGAAAAAAGGAACGGCATTGCTCTTAATACTGCATCCACAGCCCTTTATCTGTTGTTTTGTTGTATTCCTTTTTCCCTTTCTTTGCTCTGGAAATTACCCATATTCCTCTGAATATCTGTCCTTTTCTGGTAAGGAGATTTTGATTAATCTCAGTTAATTCATGTGTAAATGAGTACTCCCCTAATTGGTTTGAATAGAAAGAAGCAAACGTAATGGTAAAAATATCAGGTTTAGTGACGATTTAGGATCCTGTGAGCCCTCAAAAAGGTTATCCTTTGTTTAACCCTGTCCATGTACATGAGGGGGAAAAAAGCTAAGAAGATAAGTCCTCCCAGCAGAGATGATGGCCAGAAAAAAATCTATTACTTTCAGGTTGTACTTTCAGGTTGGTGTCTGTTTCTGTGCTTGTATTTTCATGTTACATCAATAAAGTCACACATTTCTGCAGAAACTTGTGGACAGCTGTTGTTCAAGACTTTGCACACCAATCAGTTGCCATAGTAGCTCGCAGGTTTTTTTTTTTTAGCTGACCTACAGTTAGATGGTTAGATGGCTGCTACCTCACTAAGCATACTTCAGATGAGCTGTCTCTTCTTCCATATATAAGTCACTGCACCTGGCTGAAATCACTTTCATCAGTGTCAGACATAAGAAAATGAAACGGGGTTTTTATTTCAAACTGAATGCATCCCTAAAGGTGTCAGATAGTGTACTTGGAAAGTGGGCATATAGATGTTTCTTTTTTGCTTTTAAATTTTAACAAAGATAGATAAAACTATTCATTTTCTTTATAAGTACAAACCCAATTTTATGTCAGATAATTATTACCTTCACCAAGGAGATTATGTTTTTTTTATCCTTGGTCTGTCTGTCTGTTGGCAAAATAACTCAAAATGTTATGAACGTATTTTGATGAACTTTTCAAACAAGGTGAGTATTAGGACAAGGAACAGATGACTACATTTTGGTGGTGATATGGAGCACCATCTGGATCCAGGATGTTTTTGAAGGAGTTTTTACATGGTTCTTTACCCTGTCAGCAGCTGACATACAGTAGCCGGAAGTCATCCAGAGTAGAGCTCATTGTTATAGAAAAAAGCTGATTTTTCAATGACCCTGTTGTCTTGGCAGAGGCCTGTGCTCTGTGATTGCTGTTCTAGTTAGTATCTGTATTCAAGGTTTCCAAAAACCCCAGGTATAGTCCCTTGGAAACATATTCATAGTCCTTCAACAGTTTCATATTTTATTATGATACAACCACAAACCACATTATATTTCATGTGGTGTGCATTTGTATTAACCCCCCCTCCAAGTCAATACTTCATACAACCACCCTCTGCTACACCTACAGCTGAAAGTATTTTAGTGTATGTCCCTACCACTTTTGTACATATCTTGTCCAAAATTTCTGCCCATTTGCAAATTAGCTCAAGTTCAGTCTCATTGGATGGAGAGCCTTTGTGAACAGCGAATTTCAAGTCTTGCTACAGATACTCATTTGGATTTAGCCCTGGACTTTTACTTGGCTGATTTAACACATTGACATGCTTTTATCTAGACTTTTCTTAGTGTAGCCCTGGCTCTATTTTTGGCGTTGTTGTCCTGCAGAAAGGTGAACCTCTGCCCAAGCCTAATGTGTTTTGCAACCTCCAGCAGTTTTTCTATGAAGTTTATGCTATGCTTTGCTATGTGTATTTAGCCCAATCTATCGTCCCACCAACTCTCAACAGCGTCTATGTCCTTGCTGAAGAAAACCATCCCCACAGTATTACAATGCCACCACCATGTATGGTCATAGTGTGTTCAGGGTGTGTAGCAACCAATAATGTAATAATTTGGGCTATTTTAAATGTAATAAAGCCAATAATGTAATAACTTTCCAATAAAGTAATAAAACTGTAGGACCAATAAAGTAGTAACATTTTGCCAGTAATGTAACAGGTTGTCACGTTAATAACAGGTTACTACGCTATTGGTGTAGCATTGAAGATATCTATTAAAATGTTATAACTGTGTAACACTGAATTCTATATTATTCATATTCCTCTGTTATCTAACTACCAAAAGGATTGAATATTTATCCAAACATCAAATTATATATTTATTGATCTAGGCAAATAAACAATATTCTAAATAAAGAGTTTATACAGCAGATAATTCTAATCTTAATTTGGCTCTTACAGGGTGTGATGTATGTACCCTTGATGAATAAATATGAAGACTATGACATTCATTATACCTAATTTGTAATAGCAAATTATTAAAAAACTGCAGGAAAATGTATTTTATTTCCAAGCATTGCAGTCATATTTTATCTATTATACTAATATTCACTGTAACTATGACATTTTCAAAGTATTCTTTTTAAAACTATACCAATAGCGTTTTTGCAAATAATCACTTTACTTCCAAAAACATTATTTTGTTATTGGCTCAAAAATGTAATTACATTGTTGTTATTACGTTATTGGCAGGTATTATGTTATCACCTGTTCTTAAATCATTGGATGATGTGCAATGTCAGTTTCTATCACATTTATACTCCTTTTCCACCATCGCGTTTTGGAGCTCATTGTGGTACCCGAATGTAATTTCAAGCCAGTGACGCAAGTTTCCGCAGATGAAAAGAGGTTCCAGGGTGCAAACTCTGGTTTAACTCAGGCGCCGCGGAGTACTTGGTTATTCTGCAACATCAACGTCGAAGCTGCAGACAATTGAAGCAACAAGTATGGCCGCGAAGACAAAGAACATACTGCATAAACATTATTTATATGCTTGCAAAAACTCATTGAACACACATTGTAGACTACTAATCAAAAGTTTTAGACTTTCTCGTTTAAAGTTTTTTTTATGTTCATGACTACTTATATGTACGTAGATTCTCACTGAAGGCATCAAAACTGTGAATGAACAAATATGGAATTATATAGTGAACAAAAATTGCAAAAGAAATTAAAAATGTTTTATATTTTAGATCCCTTAAAGTAGTTAATCTTTGGCCGTCTCTCAATTAACCTCTTGGATTCAAGACTCTTTTAAAAACTTTTTCATGTGACCACCTTGATGAAGCTCATACAGAGACTATTGACCTGTAGTGAATAAATACTCGTTTCCGTTATACTTGCAGATGCTGAACAAATGAAACATTGTGCATACCATTGTTCTTGCACAGAGTGGTTGTCTCCTTTTCCGTATTAACTGTTTTTTGTGGATGCTCTCTTTTTGCATTAAAATGATCATTGCGCGAAGCTCAGCAAGCTTTGCTGTCTCACTACCAGGCAAGGGGCAAAAAGAACCGCTAAGAAAGTGACAAGAAAACGACAGAAAGTGTTAATAATTTTAATCACTTTAAACTTAACAGAAAAGAAATCACAGCACAGTGCATTTACTGAAAAAAACTGAATAAGCATTCCATAATAGCACATCTTCCATGCTGCAACACCTGAGCAGAAAACATCCGTTGCAGCGTTGAACCTTCCCCCCACCCCCAGCACAGGACGCCCCCCCACCACTCCCCTTACCTGTCAATCTGCAACTAAGTTGCACCTTTATTATACACTTGCACTCCAAAAGCCCACAAGAAGAACACATTTTATTGTATAGAACACTTCCATAAACAGTTGTCTGCAGAACAAGACCACTCACATCTGCCAGGCAGCTAGCCCTTTATTAATGTTTTGTCAACCAGAAAGGGCTGAGCTTTTGACATTTTGATGTTAGAACTTTTTGCTTTAGCTGCAGATGCATCCTTTGCTACAAATCTTCAAGTGTACACTAGAGACATGCTATGTTATTACATTTTAAGTAATAAAATATCTATATTTTTAAAGGAATTAAACTATTTATTTACTTGTATTTTCTCTGCAGTATGTCTATTACTCATAAAATAAGCTTCCGTAGTCTGAAATCTTGTGTAATGTGCAAACGTTTTTTTCCGATTACTCAGTTAAGCATCAGAATTATTGATAGAAAACTCATTTACTAAAATCATCGCCCTCATGTAGAGCTGCAGCTCTAATTGAGACCATGGCAATGTTTGCTGTGTCCACTACATGGCTTAGTGAAAACTTTAGGTTTGGTTGATTGATTGATTGATTGATTGATTGGTTGGTTGATTGATTGATTGATTGATTGATTGATTGATTGATCGATTGATGGATTGATTGATTGATTGATTGATTGAAAATACCAGCACTACTCTACTTTGCTCAGCTCCACTCAACTCAGCCCGTTTTGTGACCGTTTCCACTACTAGTTCTTCCAGCCCGATACTGGGACTGAAAAGGGCAGCAATGTGTTGTGAACAGACTAATGTAATGTAATAATTTTCCAAACTTCACTACAGGCAAGCCATGGAATCCTTACAAGCAACTGGTCTAACCCTTGGTGCAACGATGAGGTGCACGCTTTTCTGAGCATCATAGGACATTACAATATTTAGCTGCAGCTCGTAGGGGCGATGAGAAAAGAGGAGGTGTTCGCCGAGATAGTGGAGAAAATGGCAAGCCATAGATTTCACTGCACGTTGCAGCATGGGCCAAGAAACGCCGAAGAAACTCAAAAGTGGTTACAAAAATATTAAGGACCACAATGGCTGGTCCAAATAAAAAGCTGTGGCATTTCAGTCGAATAGTTATGAAGCACAACACATGATGGAGGAAGCCAGGAGGTGGAGCTTCATACCACACCTTTAGCTGTCACTAAGGCAATGAAAAGTAGAGTAGAGCAAGGTACAGTGGAGCCATGCAGAGCTGGATCCATGAATTGAAAAGAGGCATAACAAACCTCTGAAGCCTTCATAGAGAGGCATCCAGTATAGATGCCCGAGCCACCTCAACTGGCTCCTTTTGATGTGGAGGAAGCTCTACTCCAAGCCCCTCCCGGATGGCTGTGCTCCTCACCCTATCTCTAAGGGAGTGCCCGGCCACCCTACGGAGCAAGCTCATTTCAGCCGCTTGTATCCGAGATCTCGTTCTTTCGATCATGACCCAAAGTTCATGGCCATAGGTGAGGGTAGGAACGTAGACCGACCGGTAAATCGAGAGCTTCGCTTTTCAGCTCAGCTCTCTCTTCACCGCAACGAACAGGCACAGTGCCCCCATTAATGCGGCAGCCGCACCGATCCGTCTGTCGATCTCCCGCTCCATTCTTCCCTCACTCGTGAACAAGACCCCGAGATACTTAAACTCCTCTACTTGAGGCAGGAACTCCCCTCCAAACTGAAGAGGACAAGCCACCCTTTTCCTGTCAAGAACCATGGCCTCGGACTTGGAGGAGCTGATCCTCATCCCAGCCGCTTCACAGTCAGCTGCGAACCGCCACAGCGCATGCTGTAGGTCTTGGCTAGAAGGGGCCAGCAGGACCACATCATCTGCAAAAAGAAGAGACGAAATCCTCTGGTCCCCGAACCAGACCCCCTCCGGCCTTTGTCTGCATCTAGAAATCCTGTCCATAAAAGTTATGAACAGGACCGGTGACAAAGGGCAGCCCTGCCGGAGTCTAACATGCACCGGGAGCAGGTCCGACTTAGTGCCGGCAATGTGGACCAAACTCCTGCTCCGCTTGTACAGAGACCGGATAGCCCCTAGTAAAGGGCCCCCGATTCCATACTCCTGGAGCACCCCCCACAGGGCATCACAAAGGACACAGTCGAATGCTTTCTCCAGGTCCACAAAACACATGTGGACCGGTTGGGCAAACTCCCATGAACCCTCGAGTACCCTGTAGAAGATATAGAGCTGGTCCATTGTTCCACTGCCGGTACGAAAACCACACTGCTCCTCCTGAAGCCGAGGTTCGACTATCGGCCGGACTCTCCTCTCCAATATTCTGGCGTAGGCCTTACCAGGGAGGCTGAGGAGTGTGATCCCCCTGTAGTTGGAACACACCCTCCGGTCACCCTTCTTATGAAGGGGGACCACCACCCCAGTCTGCCAATCCAGAGGCACTGTCCCCGTCCGCCACGCAATGTTGAAGAGGCGTGTCAACCATGACAGCCCCACAACATCCAGAGTTTGAGGTACTCAGGGCGGATCTCATCCACCCCCGAAGTCCTACCACCGCGGAGCTTTTTAACCACCTCGGTGACTTCAGCCTAGGTGATGAAAGAGTCTAACCCCGAGACCCCAGCCTCTGTTTCCACCAGCCATGTATCATTTTTCTAATTATGCAACACTCTAAGTTGGTCTATCACATAAAATCTTAAAAAATATATATATTAAAGTTTGTGGTTGTAATGTGGCAAAAGTTGAAAAAAACTGTAAGGTTCTCAACTGTAAGGTTGAGAATAAGCTACTAAAAACCATACAAATCAAGCCAGAATACATCCCTCAGAGTGCACTCAGATAAATTATTCAGAAATGGAAAGAGGATCCAGGACAAGCTGTCCTCAAAAACATAGTGACCTTTAAAGAAGAGCAGTTATGGAGGGTACCAGGAAACCAGAGGCAAGTTGCCCCAGCACTTCACCAGTCACAGCAGAGCAACGTGAACATCAGAACCCATTCTAACAACCTCGAGATGTTGAGACGCTTTTCTTGGACCTTCCCTGCGGTGGTATGGCTCCTTGCCTATGGTTGTTTGCATTGCAGTGTTTCTACAGAAGCCACTTATAAACAAATAGACCTTCAACATTTTAAATAATTATCTACTGAGCTTAGAAAATGAGGCATATTCAGTTTTTTGCACTCTGCAGCTTGGCTACTAGATGTCACTGAATCCCACATGCTCCTTTTTCAAACAAAGCTGTCAGTATCACATTATTCTCCTTTTCTGCCTCATTTTCACCTCTGCTTTCTCCCTCACTTGATACCTGGTGATTAATATGAGTGTAACATTTAAAACAATGGCTCAGTTAGCAAAGGGTAGGGGGGTGAATGAAGAGCCACTGTGTGAAAATCCTCTTGGCAGCTGTGAAATATAAAAAGGCCATGACGCATCATTTAATGCTTTAAATTAAATTAAAAGTACATAAATAAGTTGTCACCATCAGCGTTACTGCTCATCTGACAGATCATAAAATTGAGCAGTAGGCTGGCAATGCAGCTGTGCCACATGTCAGGTCTGTTTGACTCAATTTCATAAATGCCGGCTGCTGCTTCTTCTGAACTCTCTTCATACATCTTCCTGCCTTCTTCCAACCTTAGGAAGGAGGATGACAGGAGAGTAGGTGACACTAAAATAACATTTTATGGTCAGCATGCAAATCCAAATTTAACCCCTTTAATTTAGTGCATTAAAACAATAAACATGAAGGTAAAAATGGAGCCTGACAGTGACTTATGTAATTTCCATAAAGTTTACTAATTTGAGAATCCAATGTGGTATTAATTTAGTTGATCATAAAGGTCAGATGTTAAATAAAATCTGTGAAGCATGATTAAGACATGTTGATCAGTGGATTTAAACACTGATTATTCATATAATTTTAAATAAAATCAAATAAACTATTGATTAGGTTAAATACTAGGAATATTCCACCAGCAAGAAATGTTCAGCATCGTTTCGTAACAGAAGTTACGAATTGGTTCGGGTCCACCCAGAAAGTACTACCTCCCTGGGGCAGTTTTCTGGGTAAAGTTATACCACAACAATCTTAATTTGCCGTTGGTTCCCACAGTAGAAGCAGCAGAGGTAGAAGCACAGCCCCAGAAAACAACCCAGGTTCCTGCAGTAGATTCCTCCATGGAAAAAAGAAACCTAAAGTCTAGAGCTTTTCATTTCAGCCAGTCACATTAAATGATCTCTGGCTTGACTGGTGGTGCAATTACTGGTTTCTGTACAGAATTGTCGGTTTCTGCTGCAAATAAACGTTCTTAATTAAAGGACCTGAATCTTTTTACAACAGATAAAAGCCAAATCCACAACTTAATATACATGTTATAATATTTTGTATAATATATTTTTTTTCTTGACCATATAAAACTGGTTACCGGCATTCACTGAACTACACCAAACAGGAAACCAAACATCATCTCAGTCCAACTTCATAAAGAAAGAAACAAGAGCAAAATAAATAAACCCCCACAAGTGCAATATTGTTGTTTTCCCCTCAGGGTTACAATCCATCTGTCAGAAAAAATGGCCCAAAATTAGCCCCCTCCAGGAAGCAGAACTTCACAACTTAACTTCCTCTGCGTGTGTTGCTGGGGAAGAACAGAGGAGTGTGTTTGTGACAAACTGGTCGTGTTTTACGTCAAAAAGTCACACTCATCAGCGGCCTTCTGTACAATGTGACTGTTTAGTCAAAAGTTTGGGTGTGAGGATGACACGTTGCGTCAGAGCTGCCGGGCACGGAAGCTGTCTCTGTTTAACAATGCACAGCGGAGGCTTACAGTACATCTTAATAGGCAAAGTGTGAGGGGACCATTAATCAGATCACTGGTGCAAACAGTAATGCTGTCGTCCCGTTAATCTGAAAGTGTGTGTAGAGAGGATGCCCCAGCCTTCTCGGGGATTTTTCTAAAGCTATGCAGCAAAGAAAGAGGATGAACACTGCATTCATTTCAATCCATTAACCTCTCTGCTCTTAGACTGTGTTAGGACCTTCATTAAGTTAGAATAATAGAAGTATTAAAGTGCCTTGCTGGTGGCACACATAGCTAAAGTAAACCATGTTACAGAATAACAGAGATACAACTTTTTGTTTTCAGTTCAGACTTTAGTTGGCTTGGACATTATGTGTTTGTTACTTGAAATTGGAGTGTGATGAGATCATTTCTGCAGTCCAAAGCACAATGGTGACATCTTAATTGCAGCTTTACAACCCAGCTGAGCTCCTCTGAAAGAGTATCATGTGTATGCAGTGTGTTTAGATTAGATTTAAATCTCATTCAAACTCTTGTCTAAGCTTTGCTTCACAATCTCCTCAAGGCAATGGTGTATTTTCCCACCACATTTTTTCCTTGCGCTAAATTTCCCATTAATATACTTGGATATGTATGTTCCATAAACAGCCAGGTTCTATTGAGTTATGATAAGTTAAAACAATGCTTCCCATATGTAGTTAAATATCTGTTCCATCAGGTTAGATGATAAATTAGCTGACCGAGCACTTTGGCAGCAAGAATACTGGTAATCTTCATGCTTCTTGTTTATCTAGATGGCTTTTTGGTCATTTTATTCTTTACAGATAAAGATGAAAAACATTGTGAGCCTCATAAAACACCATATTGAGAAACAAATGTAATGTTCACCCTGATGTTGTCAGTGCCAGAGTGCATTTAGTATTCTCTCTCAGGCTTTCCAGATTTGCACTCCTGATCTTTTTCCATACTGTCACAGTAAGTCATGTTTGAACCAACGTCTACTCACTCTGTGTCTCTGTGCACTAATGACAAAGAGGCTCAGGCCAGGCTAGACGCTTAAGGTTAATCTCCTCCAATGTGTCTTCAAAAAGAAATCAGCAACCTTCAATCTAGATCTGCTGAGATAGAGGCTGACTCACTGGCTCAGGCTATTCAAATGGCTGCGGTTCCCTGGCCACAGCTTAAGCTCTGGCTCCATCCCCCGCTTTCTAATCTTTAGGAAATAGTGTTATTGCCTGAAACTATAGCAGAGGAGCTGTCGGGTAGTTTTGAGAGAAATCCTTTTGATTTGAGGATGTCAGGCCCTGTTCACAGTTTCTCACCTGCCATCATCTGCTGTTGTTTCAGTCAGTGAATTGCAAAGACCTCGATACGTGACCTGGAGACAAAACATAGGCCTTATCTGGTGGTTTCTGCTCGGACATGTCTGATCCCTCTCTCTGATGACATATAACAATCTGACATCAAACAATCTCTTTCACATGTTAATTCATTTAAAATTCTGATGTTCCATCTCAACAGTCTCATGCTAACATACATCCACTTAGCAGCTGTTAAAGTAACGACCGGTGAGATGTAAACACGACTCAATCTCGTGCTCAACCCTGGTCCGCTAAATATTCCTGCTGCCTGGAAAATGAGCTGCATGTCATTTTCATACTTTGCTGGTGAAGGCGATGCCTATTCCTGTTAATAATTCATAGCCCAGTAATGTGTGCATCTGTTCTCCTCTCAGACAGAAAGAAGGAGGAGAAAAGCAAACTGATCAGCTGCAGATAAATTGGGTTGTGCTGCTGGTAAAGTTTTAGGATTATATTCCTGGATCATATTGTGCTTCTTCTTTTGTAGAAACTCGGGGAAATCAGGGAAATTGCACTCTTTATGACAGTCGCCTGTAAATCTTTATTGGAAAGCCAAAAAGCTGACTGTAAATAAGAATACATATAAAATCTCCCACCATTGTGATTCTCGTTTCTAGTTTCTGTGGTGCAAAATGAAGCAGTTTAAGGCGACATTTTCAACCTAAAACATCTTAGCTAATGATGTGGCTTTCCTTAAGAGATCATTATGGTAACTCATGGTGAACACTTAATCTGTTTCAGCAGAGACTTCCACTGATTCTTTTTGTGATGATATCCTTGTTTTCATTCTCACTGATTATATTATGTCTGCAGGTTAATTATGGCACCAATTAAAGCGAAGTCATAAGCTATAACACAATCAACATGTTTAATGTCGCCACACAATCACAGACTGTTCAATAAGGGATGCGGAAACTGCATCAGACTGAATCAAATGGCTTTTTTCATTTGATCCTCCTTTGCATGAAAGTGTTTGTTTTTACCACAGTCTGCAACATATTAGGTTTATTGTTTACATAAAAACCAAAAGTCAATCTGGTAAATTCAGACAATGTTTGTGGTAAAACAAATGTTTTGAAAAGAGAAAATGTAATGGCAACAGTTGTGCTAGTTTTGATAACATAATGCAGGTGAAATACACCGCAGACTGAAAAGGTGAAAAGATCTGTCAGGTAAATACTGTGCCTTGTAGAAATATTAATACCCCTTGAACATTTTGTCATAGGAAAACAACAAACTTGAATGTAGTGGAATGGATTTTATTTGACCAACACAGAGTCATACATAACTGTGTAAAGGTGTTACACATAATTTTCATTTTGCTTTTTTTTTAAATAGAAGTCTAAAAAGTGTGGCCTGTAATTTTATTCATCACCCTTCTGTCTGGGAGAAAAGGTAGGACAGGACAACAACTAGTACTACAGTCAATAAGTCTGACTTTTATCAAAACAGTGGCAAGAAAATAGACATTGTTAAAAGACAGTCCTATTTACAATTTGTCAGAACCCAGAGAAGACAAAGCAAACATTTTTTACCTCACATTCAAATCTTTGGTAGAGTTGATGGAAAGATGGAGCTAAATATATGGTAATCTTGGAAGAATACCTGATAGATGTTGGAAAAAGGACTTGGGACTGGGATTGAGGTTCATCTTCAAGCAAGACAATGACCCCAAAAAAGCCAAAGCAAATTTGCAGATGCTGCAGACAGTGGAAAAAAAAAAGAGAGTAGGGGATGTAAATACCTCGTACTCGTACTGGTCGACTTTCGCTTTATCCGGGTGCGGGCCGCGGGGGCAGCAGACTCAGCAGACACACCCAGACGTCCCTCTCCCTAGACACCTCCTCCAGCTCCTCCGGGGGGAGCCCAAGGCGTTCCCAGGCCAGCCGAGAGACATAGTCCCTCCAGCATGTCCTGGGCCGTCCCCTGGGCCTGCTCCCGGTGGGACGTGCCTGGAACACCTTCCGAGTAAGGCGTCCAGGAGGCATCCGGTATAGATGCCCGAGCCAACTCAACTGGCTCCTCTTGATGTGGAGGACAGCGGCTCTACTCCAAGCCCCTCCCGGATGGCCGAGCTCCTCATCCTATCTCTAAGGGAGTGCCCGGCCACCCTACGGAGGAAGCTCATTTCAGCTGCTTGTATCCAAAATCTCGTTCCTTTGGTCATGACCCAAAGTTCATGGCCATAGGTGAGGGTAGGAACGTAGACCGACCGGTAAATCGAGAGCTTCGCTTTTCGGTTCAGCTCTCTCTTCACCACAATGGACCGGCACAGCGCCCTTATTTCTGCGGCAGCCGCACCGATCCGTCTGTCAATCTCCCACTCCATTCTTCCCTCACTCGTGAACAAGACCCCGAGATACTTGAACTCCTCCACTTGAGGCAGGAACTCCCCTCCAACCTGAAGAGGACAAGCCACCCTTTTCCTGTCGAGAACCATGGCCTCGGACTTGGAGGAGCTGATCATCATCTCAGCCGCTTCACACTCGAACCGCCCCTGCTGTAGGTCTTGACTAGAAGGGGCCAGCAGGACCACGTCATCTGCAAAAAGAAGAGACAAAATCCTCTGGTCCCCAAACCAGACCCCCTCCGGCCCTTCGCTGCGTCCTGTCCATAAAAGTTATGAACAGGACCGGTGACAAAGGGCAGCCCTGCCGGAGTCCAACATGCACCGGGAACAGGTCCGACTTAGTGCCGGCAATGCGGACCAGACTCCTGCTCTGCTTGTACAGAGATTGGATGGCCCCTAGTAAAGGGCCCCCGATTCCATACTCCTGGAGCACCCCCCACAGGGCATCACGAGGGACACAGTCGAATGCTTTCTCCAGGTCCACAAAACACATGTGGACCGGTTGGGCAAACTCCCATGAACCCTCGAGTACCCTGTAGAGGGTATAGAGCTGGTCCAGTGTGCCATGGCAGGGACGAAAACCACACTGCTCCTCCTGAAGCCTAGGTTCGACTATCGGCCAGGCTCTCCTCTCCAATACCTTGGCGTAGGCCTTACCAGGGAGGCTGAGGAGTGTGATCCCCCTGTAGTTGGAACACACCCTCTGGTCACCATTCTTATGAAGGGGGACCACCACCCCAGTCTGCCAGTCCAGAGGCACTGTCCCCGACCACCACGCAATGTTGAAGAGGCGTGTCAACCATGATAGCCCCACAACATCCAGAAACTTCAGGTACTCAGGGCAGATCTCATCCACCCCCGAAGCCCTGCCACTGCGGAGCTTTTTAACCACGTCGTGACTTCAGCCTGGGTGATGAAAGAGTCCAACCCCGAGTCCCCAGCCTCTGTTTCCACCAGGGAATGCGTGATGGCAGGATTGAGGAGATCCTCAAAGTACTCCTTCCACAGCCTGATAATGTCCTCAGTTGAGGTCAGCAGCCTCCCACCCCCACTGTAAACAGTGTTGGCGAAGCACTGCTTCCCCCTCCTGAGGCGCCGGACTGTTTGCCAGAATCGCTTCGAGGCCAACCGGTAATCCTTCTCCATGGCCTCACCGAACGTCTCGCAGCCCCGCGTTTTTGCCTCTGCCACCCTCCGGGCCGCGGCACGCTTGGCCTCACGGTACCCGTCAGCCGCCTCAGGAGTCCCACAAGACAACCACAGCCGATAGGACTCCTTCTTCAGCTTGACAGCATCCCTTACTGCCGGTGTCCACCACCGGGTTCGGGGATTGCTGCTGCGACAGGCACCGCAGACCTTATGGCCGCAGCTACGGGCGGCAGCATCGACAATAGATGCGGAGAACATGGTCCACTCGGACTCTATGTGTCCAACATCCTTCAGAATCTGGTCAAAACTCTCCCGGAGGTGAGAGTTGAATACATCCCTGGCCATGGGCTCCGCCAGACATTCCCAGCAGACCCTCACTATGCGCTTGGGCCTTTCAAGTCTGTCCGGCTTTCTCCTCCTGCAGCGGATCCAACTCACCACCAGGTGGCAATCAGTGGACAGCTCAGCCCCTCTCTTCACCCGAGTGTCCAAAACATGCGGCCGAAGGTCTGATGATATGACAACAAGTCGATCATTGACCTCCTGCCTAGGGTGTCCTGGTGCCAAGTGCACTGATGGACACCCTTATGTTTGAACATGGTGTTCATTGGATGTAAATACCTTTGTTTTGAAAATGTCAAACAAAAGAAAAGATCCGAATAAACATGACTCTACCAAAACAAAACTTATTGCCTAAATAATGGCTTTTCATCTTTACTTTTTGCAGCTCTGTGTCTACCACCACAGACACTAGTAGAAGAGATAAAGACAGTCCCAAAGGAGACAAGAGTCAAGGTACAAGGCTTCTCCAGAATTAGACTTCCTTGGTTTGAAGTCATCATTCTAAAATGGGTTTTGTAAAGATGAGGTGTGGCAAACCAGCATTGCATCTGTGTCTTTTAAATAATTTCTTAAATATAAGTATTAGTATGTATGTCATATGTATGTTTAATACGTTAAAACGTAGTTTTTATAAATCATTCCACACTGAGATACCACTAATGATAAAAAGGGTTTTCCAAGGAATTTTTGGTATCTTTGTGAGCTGCTTCTCAAGCAGGTGTCCTAACTCCCTGGTACTCCCTCCTCCTGGTGAAAATGTATGTTCTGATATTAGATGGTAAAGGATTTGACTGATCACAGACAGGAGGGTAGAGGAAACAAGGAGGCACAAGTAAGACCTGTCATTAGAATATCTGCCAACATAAAATATTGAGATGTATCAGTTTTTCCCACGTTTCTCACACAGATGCATTTATTCTGTCATTTTGCCTCATGCTCTTTTGTCTGTTGCCTCCACAGGAATACCTGTGTCTACTAAACAGTTGCGTGTGGAAGAGCATGTTGTGACAGCCATGTCTCTGGAGATGGAAAAGACCATCACCAAGTTGATGTATGACCTCCAGAGGAATTCCACCTCCGACGATGACTCCGGTTGTGCTCTGGAGGAGTACGCCTGGGTTCCCCCTGGCCTCAATCCCGAGCAGGTATGTGAGCTCACTGATATTCAACCCTCATTTTACGCTTAATGCTTCGTTATTGCTTATTTTCATCCTGGACGCCCAAATCATATCAATTAAAACTGAAGCAATAAAAATCATTTCAGTCTGCAACACTTTCCCTATACTCTGAAGCTGTAAAAATGATTATTCTACCAAAAAGAAAAGCACATTGGATCATGATTGTTTTATTATTTAAAAGTCAAATGACAATGAGAAACACATTATATGGATTATTTACACACAGACTGGTGTTTCCAAGCCTTTATTTCTGATAATGAGTTTCCTCTTATACCTAATGAAAAGACAATATTTAAATATTATATTTAATGTTAGGATTATTAATCTTTAAATATTATTTAATACTAATATTTTAATATTTTATCAAATAATATTTCGGTCTGTTAAGGGCTGTCCTGGGAATACCAGTCCAGTAAGGCGATGGTATTAGGACAAAATAGAAAGGTGTGAGATGAGCTCTTACATTATTGAACAGCATAAACTCTGCACACATGGAATGAATTCACACAATTTCTTAAAATACAAGAATTTATTAACAAAAATAAGTCAACTCAAAGTCAATCATATTTCAATCAACAAACTCTTTACTATGCTAAAACAATCCAACTAAACTACCAAGCAGACTTAAAGAATAATGAAGACTAATGGGCTATGTACAATATAAACAAGTTGATTAAAGATGGTTTAAATCATGACCAAAAGAGTGATGCAACATTACCATGCACTGTTTATGTTTGAGAACCAAGGATTATCTTGAAGAATCTGGAAATGAATTTAAGTTAGTCTTGGAACTAATTTAGGCAATAATCAGCAAACCTTTAGACAACCCTTCACAATGCAAGATCAGATAAAATATTTTTTTATTAAAATAATGTTTTAAAGACAGATCTGCTGAATAAAACCAACCTTCTGGATGACTAATTCTCAACGGGGTCTCATTAGCTGCCTTTATTTATTAAAATAATATTTAAAGAAATATTATTAAGGGAATATTTGGGAAAAGAGCCAAATCTTTCTAGAGAAATGGGGCTTAATGGTGTTTACTTAGTTATCAAATTTAGTAAAATGATGTTAGGGACACATTATTTACTGGATTGAAAACTAAACATTTCTGGGTAAATATTATTTGGCAGCAAGCACATGTCCTTACCTGTTAGCAGTTGAAGCTAACAAAGGAGGCTGATAGCTTAGCACCAGAATCAAACACACACCTTTAAAAATACCATCAATAAAAGGGTTAAAATGCATAAGCGCAGACGGCGTGTTAGGGCCAATCTTCTGTGTTTAATATCACCCTTTAAATGAAGTTTGTCTTAACTTTAAAAACCCACAAACACTGAACACAACCTGAACACGTGTGCTGAGCAGATAGCCTGCTAGCACCAAGATAGCAGTTTCACACAAACAAAACCAAACTTCATAAAATGAAAAACGTTTAGATAATTTCAATCTAAATCACTTCTATATTATTCTGCTCAAACACCTAACCTCATGAACTGTGGTGAGGAACATTGTCCAGGGCGGCGAAGTTTGAAGAAACGTCCACAGTCTTTAAACGGTTAGCTACAACTAACCTCCTTAGCTGTGGGGAGTGGCGGCTGTTCTGTCGGCCGGCCAAACTGCACGTTACCGTAACCACGGTGATGCGGCTCCTGTTGTCCTTCTCTCAGGCAGGGAAAACCGCTTCACTCGGCTTGTAGAGACAGCTTCTCTACTGGGACTCCTCTGGAACACCGTTTGCTTCTGCAGGACTCAGAGAGAAAGTCTAGTCAGGCGTGTACCTTAATTCCCTTTCATGAATGAATCTACCGGATACACAGAGTGATTCATTTGTACTTATCTTAGTGCATATGATCGATGATCGTATGACACTCTTGGATCCAGTTTGAAGAGTTTATGTATTTTGCCAACAAAGAGATATTAGCGCGCTTGTCTCTCCGATCCCGGTCCCGCAAAGAGGAACGGTGTAAGAGAAAGGGGGGTGCTTTTATACAGACAGTGGCATCATGGGAAGTCCACTGCTACCCCCAATTCCTAAGTTGTGCCGGAAGTAGGTTAATGCAATTTATTTTGAAAGTTCAAGAAAAGTCCGTACCGCATTTCCTGTTGTAACTCATGGCGGTGGGTCCTAACAGAACAAATAAAAAAACATTTTGATACAGAACTGTCAATATAATGAAAAGTATGTCGTAAAAGAATTTTAAGTATGTTTTATATTTTAGATTCCTTAAAGTAGTCGGCCTTTGCTGTGATGATTGAAATATTAACCATTGGCCGTCTCTCAATGAACCTCTGGGAAGTTATTTCAAGACTCTTTGGATAACCATTTCAGTTGACAAGCTCATGAAGCTCATGGAGAGAATGCTAAAAGGTCAAAGCAGTGATCAAAGCAAAGGGTACCTATTTTGAAGAATCTAAAATATATAATGTTTAGCGGTATTTCACTGTTTTTGTTTTCTATATAATTTCATGTGTGTTCATTCATAGTTTTGTTGCCATTGTTGAGAATCTACCCATTAAGTGAGAAAGTGTATCTAAAACATTTGACCGGTATTGTACCGGATCAAGAGCAGTTGTGTTCAAAATAATAGCAGTCCAGCATCACTAACTGGATCAGTCAATGTTTTCGGTAGAAATTATATACATGGCACTTAACTTACTAGTAGTATATCGTTAATTGAAAGGGGGAATCCATCCATCCATTGTCTACACCAACTTGTACTTACTGGGTCAAGGACAGGCTGGTGCCTATCTCCAGCAGTCAACAGGCGTGAGGCGGGGCACATCCTGGACGGATCACCAGTTCCCCTGCATGATGTTGTTTTGTATACATGTTGCTTCTTTGTGCTGAGCTTTTTTGCAATCTCAAGATTCCACCATACCCTTGCTAAATCTTTATTTATGTGTGTGTTGCTTACCCCTGCTGAGGTTTTTTGTACTATTTCAAATATGATTTTTTTTTCCCTCCTATCTTACTTTACCTAAATGTGTGATTTCATTACTTTTTATAGATTTTCAGATTTCTCAGAAGGATTACCAGCAAAAGCCAAATATTATTAGCATTTGAAAATTTTACTACAGCTGTTTTCACACCAATGACCAGAGATTTTTAGATTTCTTAGATGGATTCATAGATTTTTAGATTTCTTAGATAGATTCATAGATTATTAGATTTCTTAGAAGGATTGTATTACAACAATTAAATACCAGTGATAGCCAAACATTATTAGTATTTAAAAAGTTTGGACCTACCAGTGACCCAGCTTCACTACTTAGACTTCAGTGAGTGCCCATGACTGTTACAATTTGAATGATGGGACCACAGCTGACTCATACCAGCGACCTGAATATAATTTTTCTTCTAGCACAGGATGAATTCCTTACCACAGAGGACTTAATGAGCTAATTACCTCTATTAGAAAGATTGGATTAGAACCAGCTCTTACCAGTAAACCCCAAAGGATTATTAATGTCATTTGATTTGTTTTTCTGTGTTTGATTTTCTGTATTATTGTAATGTTTTTCCTCATGTACTTTGAGTGCCTTGTTGCTGAAAAGCGCTATATAAATAAACTGGACTTGACTTGACTTGACCAGTTCATCACAGAGCAACAAATGGACAGGGGACAAACAACCATGCATGCACATACTTATATTTTAGAGTAATCAATTAACCTAGCATGCACTTTTTTGGAGATGAACCCCATTAACACACGGAGAGAACATGCAAACTCCATGTCGAAGGATCCAGACCGGGATTCGGACCCAGGACCTTCTTGCTGCAAAGCGACAGTGTTAATAACTGTGCCACCCTGCAGATTTGTAAATAGTAATTGCTAAAAATAATAATAGCAGTGTATGGGTAAATCAGTGAGCTCATTAATTCTGTGAAAAAACAGGTTCGAACAGGTGGCTTTTGTTGAAGGAAGAAAGCGGCAAATTTGCTAAATACAGTGGAGATGATGGTGGACTTCCAGAGAACTCCCCCCACACTGCCCTCCCTCACCATCCTCAACAACACTGTGTTGTATGGCAACTTCTTGAGTTGCCATGGGAGCTGCTGGTCACCTTGTACACTGCTATTATTCATTCTGTTTTGTACTCATCCATCTCTTTGTGGTTTGGCTCATCTAAAAACGCAGATCAGGTCCAAACTGTAACAAACAATTAGATATGCAGACAGGATCATCAGGGCTGAACTTCAAAAATAGCAACTAACATCTCTGCAGACCCCACACATCCTGGACACAAACAGTTTAGACATTTTCCTTTAGGTTGGCGCTACGAAGCACTAATGGCAAAAAACAGCAGCCACAGAGACAGTTTCTTGCCCCAGGCTGTGTCTCTGGTGAACATAATGGACACCTCAAAGCCACAGAGGTCATCTACTCAGCTGGAAACAAAAAAGCAAATTTGCAGTACCACTCCCTGCCTTCCATCGTATATATACATTAAAAAAAAACATACACTTTGCACATACTGTTCTTTGTGCTTCTTTATTTGTTTTTACACATTGTGGTTGTTGTTTGAACTGATGTTAATATGCGATGTGAGTGAAGGACACTGGAGTCAAATTCCTTGTTTGTGCACAGACTTGGCCAATAAAGTTGATTCTGATTCTCAAAGGTAGAAAATGATAGGCAGCTCAGCTAAAGTGATCTAAAATGCTTTCAATTGAGGCCAAACCCAGAAAGAGGTGGAAGTGTTGGGATTATGATTATTGATTAATTAATATTTATCAAGAATTATAATTAAAAATCATAATTTGAGAAAATTAATTTCTTAACCAAAAATCCTCATTTATGAATCGAAACCAGAGATGTATTCTGGTGTTGTAATTGTGGCTCAAAGCCCTTGATAATTACAGTTATTAAGTTCTCAGTAATAGTTGATAACTATTATTAGATGTCACTGTTTAATCAACCGTTTCTGCCGAAATGTGGGGAACGTTAACCTTATTTTGACTGACAAATCACTCTTGCATGAAATAAACACAAATGCCTTCTCTTTATCTACGTGAATATTTATTAAATCAACAGCCCCGATACAATTCGCTCTTCCGATTCAATAATCTTCACCTACTCAAACATGCAAAGTTCTACACAAAAGGGTAAAATATCTAACTAAACAAAATAAAACCGCATTGAGTGTGTATGAGATCAAACCAGCAGTTATGGCAGTTATGGCAAAATACAAAATAAATATGGTTGAACGAAGCTCGGGGAGGCCACTCCCAAAGTGTAGCTTAGTTACTGTAAGTCATATGTCAAAGCACACTAAGGGTTGTAAAACTTTTGGCGGCAACTAATAAAACATGAAGTTGAAGACAAAAGAAAATGGTTGATTTTCACCGTAAGGTTATTATAGCAGTTCAGTTCCACAGTGCACCTGCGCTCAGGTGTTCGCACAGTAAAAACACAACTTGCGAGACTCGGCGGCCTCAGAAATCAACAGCAATCAAGTTTCAATAACGTAAGGCATGCACATACAATTCAGAACACATTAAACTATAAGTGGCGATTCTAAATCGCACTAACATCCTACTTGATCCTGCCCAAGCTCTTTCTAATAAAGAAATAAAAGGAACGAACAGACTTTACTTGTTGAAGTCTTCCTTGGGGCAGAGAAGCAGAGAAAGGAGGGGGGAAGAGTTTCCACGTGTCCGTGGATAACTCAGAGTAGAATGGTCCGTTTTACTTCTGGCTTCCTTGGCACAAAAGTAGTATCACGGACTATCAACAGTCGACTGGAACAAAAACAAGGGTGGCGATTCCGTCTCCTTGAAACCTCCGCGTTTTTTTCGGTTACATGTTAAATCCACGTCGTCAATCGATAAAGTTGAAAACTTACAAGCCTTCTTATTCCTGTAAGCTTAATTCACTTAGTTTTCTCGTTGGCCAACGGGGAGAATGAATGAAAGTCCACGTGGGATTTCCTTCTCCAGAATGATGCGCTTCAGATGCCAGTAACCGCATCTCGGTTCCAAGCCGTAAAAGCAATGGTGGGCCGTCTCATACTCTGTTATATAGTTGACTGTGGCATCAGAGCTGCGACGCCCCCGTCCTATCAGCCGCGGTGCCCGCTGGGATTGGTAGTAGCGGACTGTCCTGGGATACAAAATGGCCGATGATGCCAGAAGGCCTGGTGGCGTCCAGCAACATGCAAATGGTCCAACATTCAGCAAACAAAATGGTCCAACAGAAGAAAATTGAAAAGTACTGCAATGGATCAAAGCCATGATCAGCCCCATAGTGATCAAAAAGGTTTATTTTGAATACTATGACAATTGGGAAACTTTTTGAATAGCAACGCTATCAGCAAGAGGCCCCAACAAAGTGCCATCATTAGGAAAATTACATACTGTAGATGTTCAAGTTTGTCAAACAACACAGTTAAGGTCTAAGGGCAACAGACGGTTTGTCCAACGACCCCAAAAACTGAAATTAGGCCACAGTACACTGTGAAGTATAGTTGCTCAGGCATCAGGCTATGAGGATGTTCCTCAGTCTGTCCGTTTATCCATTGTCCTCTGATTGTCTTAGATCCCATCGATTTTATGCTGCTCAGGTCAGTGGGATCCATGTCATACTTTAAACAGAGCTGTGCAAATGAAACAAATAATGTTGATACTTCATAAATGTGTACCTTTTAAATATGCTTTTGCTACAATAGAGCTCAGGTTGTTCTTTATTTTAGCATGTTGCTGCACATTTACACCCAGTAAAATTAAAGAAATTGGAGTCAGAAAATGTTGAGTTGAGCTTGCAGACTCTTCAGTTTCCTGTTTGGAACCATTTGCATCTTAAATGCCTTTTAATTGTATGCCTGACCATGCTAATTGAATTAGTAAAAACTATCTTTACTTTGTTTTTTTATGTTTGTCTGTAGTTTATGCTCCTTGTGATTTTAAAAACATAGATTTCTTTAACAGTGTCAACTATAAAAGCTTTTGTCTTTATTCTGTACGGGAAAGACAGTAATACAACAGGCCACCTAGGGCTCTGTTAACAGATGACAGGAAGGCTGATAACAGTGATTTTCTCTAGTCAGCCATCTTGACAGGAGACTGAAAGAGGCTCCAGCCTCTGTCATCCAGCAGGAGGTGCAGGCAATTGAAGCTGCCTGTTTTTCTTTTAATGCACTTGAATGTTACAATTTTTAGGCCTGTCATTTCTGGTGTCTCTCTGTACAATGCCATTAAAAAGGAAATAATAATGTGCAATGGCTCACTGAGCTGTCAGGAATAAAAATCCTCAAATTTTTCTAAACCGACTCTGTCATTAGGATTCAACTGTGTTTGGATTGTCTTATTGAAAGGTTTTGTTTCCCAAGTTTGGACTTCTACTCTGGTGTAACTTTTAGGAGATAATAATTGGATTCATAAAACACACAGTAGCATAAGTAAGATGAGTGACGTTATATTAAGGTTTATAAAGCAATCAGTCTCAGAATCTATCAAAAGTCGGGTATACTCATGATCTCAAAATCAATCTTTAGACTCTTTCTTGACCTTTGCATTAAGTGATCTAACATTTTGAAAAGAATAGGGATGTGTTTTATATTTAAAGGACATTTTTCTCAGGTATAGGACCTATTTAGAAAAAATCAAGAATACTTGCGCCTCAACAAAGGTTGTAAACAAATCTACAGAAGCTAGAAATCAACATCTGAATTTATTGTCCATCCATCCATCCATCCATCCATCCATCCATCTATCCATCCATCTTCTATACCTGCTTCATGCTAGCAGAGTCTAAGGGGGCTGGTGCCTCTCTCCAGCAGGCAGTTTTATTAAATTTATCAGTAACTGCACTAAAATGTACTTGCTAGTGATTTAATTAAAACACATGAAAACAAAACATATTAAAGCAACATAACACCAATTCTACTCTAATACTACTTTAAATGTAAGGGAAAATTTTATGATGGGGGAATTGAATGTTATATCAAATATTTAACATTCATCATTAAGTAATTTCTCTCTGGGAGTTTAATTTTGATTCTATTCTTTAAATTTTATTTGAATGAGGAAATAAAAAGGGAGGGTGACTTTAAAGTCTAAACAAGCTTTAATCCGTCACCTTTGAACACCAGAACAGCAACTATAGAACAGGAAAAGGGGGCCTTACTGTGGTTGTCATGAACCGTAGGACTTAGCTTTGGCATTTTGTTGTGGTTTAGACTGTGGTCTTAGTCTTTGTGTTGTTTAGATTTTCTTTCAAGTCCCTAAGTTGTTAGTTCCTGTTTTTTTGGGATCTTTGTCTTCTCTTGTGCATTGTCATCCATTTACTTCCTGTTTCCTTTTTACATCTGGTTCTAAGTTTTTCATCTCTTTTAAGTCTTAGGCATGGTCATGTTAAGTCTTGCCCTGTCTGATATTGTTTTACTATTGTGATTATTAGCCATCCTATCAAATAGTTTTACCTCAACTATCTCGAGCTCCCTGCTTACCCCAAAACTGCAGCCTTTTGTGCATTGGTCTGATCCTCATTCACTCAGAACTGTCACAGCTTAAATACCTCTTAGTTCAGTACCTTACTGGATGGCCAGTAAGGTACTGAGGAACTGACCAGACTAGCTATCAGCTCAGCTGTAACAACGGTTGTTTCACTTTGAGACTTGCTGTCAGTTCTCATCCAGGTCGTTGGACGTCTTAGTGTTTGCTCAATTTAAATTCATGATCGCTCCTAAACAAAGAGTGACGAGGCACACACATCCGAGGTAGATGGATGGTAAAGTGAATTCTTGCACAGTTTAGCACAAAAGTAGACACACAGTGCAGCATCCAATCCAAACAAAAATGTTGTCCAACATAATGGCAAGGCTCTTTGGTTGCTCCTTTCTTTCTCTAAGTTCAATTCAATTCAGTTTTATTTATATAGCGCCAATTCACAACACATGTTGTCTCAAGGCACTTCACAACAGTCAGGTACATACATTCCAATTAATCCTAACAATTGAACAGTGCAGTCGGAGTTAGCTTTTTATTCAAATTGGATAAAAAGTTTTTCTATCTAAGGAAACCCAGCAGATTGCATCCAGTCAGTGACTTGCAGCATTCCCTCCTCCCGGATGAGCATGTAAGTGTGTGGAACCACCTCACTGAGGCCAATGTGCTTCCAGGAGAGGAGACATCAGAAAGATCTGATCAGCCAATCTGAAGATAACTTGGGTTAACATTAAAGCAATGTCTCGCTAGAGAGTCAATAATGAATGGGAGTACTATTTTTGTCTGAAGTAGAACACTTATTCTAAAAAAACAATTGTCAACAATCATTTACTACTGTCAAAATATATCTCAAAATGTAAGCTTTTTTTCAGAAGGTATAATATTTAACATTGTGACTGATCAAGTATATAAAAACTTTCTGAATTTCTAAATAACATAAAAAACATCATTCACATAGAGAAACTTTGACATTTTGACAGGCATTGAGATACAACCTTTTTAAGTATAACACCATTGAGGTTATAAAAACATTTCTACTTTGAAGATTGCATGATGCCTTCTGAGTCGAAGAAGAGGTTATTTTGGTCAGACCTAAAATCTGGGTGAAGCCCACTTTGAGTAACCTGGAGAAAAACAGTTAGTGTAGGTGAAAGGTCAAATCCAAGATTTTTGTGTGCACTACAACACTTTAACAGTTTTCATGTTTTTTTACCTTTCAGCCAGGTTTTGAAGATGAATCAAGACTGGCAGTTCTCTCCATGTTCTTGACTGACACAAACCACCGAAGATTTTGCATGATCTCTAAAATGTTTGATCTGACACAAATAGACAATTTCTTTCCTTATTTTGATCAGTTTTATTGCAATAAATAAAGGTTTTTTCTGAGGGTCACATACAAATAGATCAGAGATAAAATTAATTAATCATGACACTATTCACTATTATTATAGCATTACTTATAAACATTACATGAGGAAAATTAATCATGCTCCACTAGGAGAATAAATAAAGCTCATTTAGACTTGTTTTGCTAAGGAAAATGCATCAGGCATTTTTATCATGATAAATTAATTATTATGAAACCAATCACTAAATGATGTACAAGAGACAATATTTCTTTTAGTTGTTAATGTGTATCACTTTTTCTCTAGCATGAAAGTCATGCAAGAGAACAATATTTGTGAAATCTCACATGTTCCTTATTCTATGATTTGTAGTATAGTATAGTATAGTATAGTATAGTATAGTATAGTATAGTATAGTATAGTATAGTATAGTATAGTATAGTATAGTATAGTACAGTACAGTATAGTATAGACGAATGCATACGCTGAGCAGAAAGGCACTTTTTATGGTCATTTTCCAGCCAAATGACTATGTAAACTGAATCTGAAAAACTTGACTGAGCACAAACAATTTTGATTCAGAGGCCGGTTTGCTTGAAATCAGACAAGCTACAAGATTGTTTTCCATCCTCAAAGTGTTTACCTCTTAAGGTAATCAGCGTTTTCTTTATTTCACCAACTAACATGCAAATAGACTGCAATGTTCAGGCTAAGGACACTGAACTCTGCTGCATGATGAATTCAAACTGCAGCAAGGGTATGAATAACTGAGATTTAATTTAAGCATGGGGGAATATTAGCTTTTAAAAGTTTAAAGAAGCTGATTCTGTTCTAGGTTGAGTCTGCAGCTGCAGGAGCACAGAGCTCATTGTTCATTCACTTTCAACTCTAGACACTGACCTCCATTGACAACAGTGATTGAGGCCAAAACATAAACAGATTCTGGTGGCATGAAGGGTACAGTAAATTCATTTAAATGTAATATCAGAATTATTTAAATGGGTTTGTTGTGTGAATTAATTAAATAAAACAGAATATGTATGCTACTTTACATTCAATCCAAAGCAATGGACCCACAGAGACAACACATTATGAAAGTATTCACACCCCTTAAACTTTAATGTATCTAACTGGGATTTTGTATTACCAACCATCACCAAGTAGTAGTGACTGTGACACAGAAGGAAGATGATATATAGTTTTCCTTTTTTTTTTTTATAATTAATATTCAGTACTTACTAAATACTTCATACAACTTTGAAGAGATGTTTTTTTCTCACCTGCTCTTCTTTGCTAAATATCTCAAGCTCAGTCAGATTGACCAGAGAGCGTGTGTAAACAGGTATTACAGATTTAGGTCTGAGCCCTTACTGGATCATTCTAACAAATAAATATTATTTGATGTAAACCACTACATTGCAGCTCTGGTTATGTGTTTAGAGCAGATGTTCTGCTGCAAGATGAACCCTCATCCCAGTCTCATGGTTTTGCAGCCTCTGGGATTCCTCCCTGGATTGCCATTCTCTCCGTAAAGCCTGACAGGCTTCCTTGTTCCTGCTGAAGAAAAGTATCCCCATAGTGTGATGCTGCCTATACCATCTTTCACTGTGCAGATGGTGTGTTCAGGGTGACGTGTTCCTTTAGTTGTCTGCCACAGAGAGCAATACACAAAACTGTCTAAATGTTGAAAAACTATTTATTCTGTTCCTTCCCCTTCACAATGATGCACTACTGTGTTAGCCTGCCAGATAAAATCCTTATAAAATACACTGAAGTTTAAGCCTTTAATGTGCTAACGTGTAAAAATGTTTAAAATCTTTTTGCCAACCATTCTATGCTAATATTAGTTAGTAAGCCTATTTTTTATTAAACCTTTTATGAGAACTTATTTAAAATTTATACTGGATGGGGAATTTATGTAAATTGGCCACTCTGGAGTTTCTTACAGCTACAGTCCAGTCCTGCAGCTCTACTCTTCTCCTCTGTTGTCCATGCGACTCATAGGTAATATATAAGTTATACTGTGAGAAGTCATCAGGCACAGAGGAAGTGGGGGGGACTTTGACTCTCACTTTATCAGGAGCCCAATGACAAAACTGAAAATTGCTGCAAATGTTTCTTTGTATCAGTGGGCAAATGTACTCTTCGAGTTTATTATAGAGTGAGTGCTGAGAAAAAGTATTTACCCCCTTAGAGAGCTTTAGCCATTCAGTGGAGCTGGTGTGTTTCAGTATAACCCAAGTGTGGTTAGATTTAAGGTCACAAACCGATGGCTGGACATTCTCATTCAGGATTTTCTGTTAGAGAACAAAATTTATGGTTCCATCGGTTAAGGTAGTGATGTTCTGGCGTAATGTTATTTTGCTGAAATGCTGTTACTTTTACACCAATGTAACTACCATTTATTAGGTTTAGGGAGCAATACGTTTTTTCTTTAATAAATAAAGTAATCATTTGAAAACTGTATTTTGTATTTATTTAAGTTATATTTGTCTGATATTAAAATTTGCTTGATGATTTGAAAGATTAGTGTGACAAAAAAAGGAGGTAAGTAATTCTTTACAGCACTGAAGATCAATATTTGAGCTGAAAATGAGAACATGTCCGACATTTTGAACCCTTTAAAACTAGATAAGAACTGGACATTTAAATGTTTTTGCTTTGTCTGTTTTAGGTGCATCAGTATTATAATTCTTTACCAGAGGAGAAAGTGCCCTACATAAACAGCCCCGGAGAGAAATATCGGATCAAGCAGTTGCTTCACCAGTTGCCCCCACATGACAATGAGGTAAAATGTTTCCACCATAAAATCACAGATTTCTTGTTTTAATGTGGGGACGTTGAAGATGTCTGTAGTTATTCCAAGTTTTTATGCTGCTTGATTATAATAAGCTGGGATGTTTCAGGTACGCTACTGTAATGCACTGGATGAGGAAGAGAAACGAGAGCTTAAGATCTTCAGCAACCAACGGAAAAAAGACAGCTTAGGTAGAGGGAATGTCCGACCTTTCCCCCATACAATTACCGGGATGGTCTGTGAGAAGGTAACCAGAACAGCTATTCTTAATTTTTTGTCTTTTTGACCTACTTTTTACTTATGCAAAAATAAAGATTAAAACAGCAACTTCACAAGACCTTCACTATTTTTACCTTTCCTCTAAATATTTTACAGTTAACATTTATTATTTTCCTTTTCTTCTAATTTCCTCACTTTTTCTTCCCGTTCGCTCTACTTACTCTTCCTCATCTGCAGTGTGGTGGTCAGATCAACGGAGGGGACATTGTAGTTTTTGCTGCCAGGGCTGGGCATGGACAATGTTGGCACCCTCGTTGCTTCGTCTGCTGCACATGTGAGGAGCTGCTGGTGGATCTCATCTACTTCCTCCAGGATGGGAAAATCTACTGTGGCCGGCACCATGCCGAGAGGCTGAAACCCCGCTGCTGTGCTTGTGATGAGGTATGCCTGTCTGTGCCTGAAATACTTTGTGTTTGGAAAGCCTAAATCACTTACAGCTCACAGAATTTAAGGTTTAAAACTGGTTTAGAGAGAAAAGATGGTTCCTTGTTATAGTTTATGCCAGGAATGTAGTTCCTTCTCATAGAGCTGAAGTCTGGTGCCTTAAAGACTGAAAATATTGTGGTCCAGATGGTTTTTTTAAGAAGGCAGCATGTGTAGCTTTTATAACAAAGACTTATTTTCATGATGAAAACATGTTTAAAAAAAATAAATGGATAGAAAGTGGGCTGCTGTTGGTAGCACTGTTGCCTTGCAGCAAGAAGGTCTGGGATTAAATTACGGACTCAGATCTTTTTGCATGGAGCTTGCATGTTCTCCCCAGTGCATGCCTGGTTGCTCTCTGGCTTCCTCCCACAGTCCAGTGACAGTCCAGTTACCTAACAGTCATGACTGTTGGGGTAACACTGTTTAGTGTTATGCTGGAAGGTTCACCTCCAACACAGTCTCACAACTTTTTCAGCATCTATCAAGTTTTAGCATCTTGCCCTCATTTCTGACCTGCTTCCCCGTCCCTGAGAAGGCAAAGCATTCCGATGGCATGATGTTGCCAATACCATGCTTCACTGTGGGGATGGTGTTTTCAGGGTGGTGGGCAGTGTTACTTTTCCAACACACATAGCATCTTACATGTAGGACCTGTCTGGTGTGCTCCTTAGTCTTTTAGATGTTCAATATATGCTCTCAAACAATCTTTAAGCTTCAAAGAACAGCTGAGTTTATAGAAGTAATTAATTACAGTCACATGAACTCTGTGTATTTATTTGAGAAATATAATTGGTAATTGGTTGATTTTCTTTAGAGGAGCTGAAAACAAATGCATGACACTTTTTTTTGTTTTAATGCGTTAAACTACAAATCATCCTTTGTGCTACTATGTTTTGGTCTATACAAGCTTAATAAAATACTTCCAGGGTGTAAATACTTTTGCAAGACAATGTTTAAAATGTGTGCATTTTAGATAGAGAGTTAGATGAGTGCAGTATATATGTTTTTGTCTGTTGTTTTTCTTATACATATACAGGTCCTTCTCAAAAAATTAGCATATTGTGATAAAGTTCATTATTTTCCATAATGTAATGATGAAAATTTAACATTCATATATTTTAGATTCATTGCACACTAACTGAAATATTTCAGGTCTTTTATTGTCTTAATACGGATGATTTTGGCATACAGCTCATGAAAACCCAAAATTCCAATCTCACAAAATTAGCATATCATTAAAAGGGTCTCTAAATGAGCTATGAACCTCATCATCTGAATCAACGAGTTAACTCTAAACACCTGCAAAAGATTCCTGAGGCCTTTAAAACTCCCAGCCTGGTTCATCACTCAAAACCCCAATCATGGGTAAGACTGCCGACCTGATTGCTGTCCAGAAGGCCACTATTGACACCCTCAAGCAAGAGGGTAAGACACAGAAAGACATTTCTGAACAAATAGGCTGTTCCCAGAGTGCTGTATCAAGGCACCTCAGTGGGAAGTCTGTGGGAAGGAAAAAGTGTGGCAGAAAACGCTGCACAACGAGAAGAGGTGACCGGACCCTGAGGAAGATTGTGGAGAAGGGCCGATTCCAGACCTTGGGGGACCTGCGGAACCAGTGGACTGAGTCTGGAGTAGAAACATCCAGAGCCACCGTGCACAGGCGTGTGCAGGAAATGGGCTACAGGTGCCGCATTCCCCAGACCTGGGCTACAGAGAAGCAGCACTGGACTGTTGCTCAGTGGTCCAAAGTACTTTTTTCGGATGAAAGCAAATTCTGCATGTCATTCGGAAATCAAGGTGCCAGAGTCTGGAGGAAGACTGGGGAGAAGGAAATGCCAAAATGCCAGAAGTTCAGTGTCAAGTACCCACAGTCAGTGATGGTCTGGGGTGCGGTGTCAGCTGCTGGTGTTGGTCCACTGTGTTTTATCAAGGGCAGGGTCAATGCAGCTAGCTATCAGGAGATTTTGGAGCACTTCATGCTTCCATCTGCTGAAAAGCTTTATGGAGATTAAGATTTAATTTTTCAGCACGGCCTGGCATCTGCTCACAGTGCCAAAACCACTGGTAAATAGTTTACTGACCATGGTATCACTGTGCTCAATTGGCCTGCCAACTCTCCTGACCTGAACCCCATAGAGAATCTGTGGGATATTGTGAAGAGAACGTTGAGAGACTCAAGACCCAACACTCTGGATGAGCTAAAGGCCGCTATCGAAGCATCCTGGGCCTCCATAAGACCTCAGCAGTGCCACAGGCTGATTGCCTCCATGCCACGCCGCATTGAAGCAGTCATTTCTGCAAAAGGATTCCCGACCAAGGATTGAGTGCATAACTGTACATGATTATTTGAAGGTTGACGTTTTTTGTATTAAAAACACTTTTCTTTTATTGGTCGGATGAAATATGCTAATTTTGTGAGATAGGAATTTTGGGTTTTCATGAGCTGTATGCCAAAATCATCCGTATTAAGACAATAAAAGACCTGAAATATTTCAGTTAGTGTGCAATGAATCTAAAATATATGAATATTAAATTTTCATCATTACATTATAGAAAATAATGAACTTTATCCCAATATGCTAATTTTTTGAGAAGGACCTGTATATATGAGCAGATGGGGATTCTCAGTCTTCAGAGACTAGACCAGCTGGCCATTGATTCGGATGCAGCGAGTACGAAATGCAACACACTGCCGGCCTTTATACTTCTTAGCTCTTTAAACTTCTTGACCTTGTTTATACTTTTTTTTTTTTTTTTCGCTCTGATTGAATATGAGTCATCATCATTTTTCAAAACGACAGGATCCCAGTTTAACAGTCCCACCCACAGATGCCATGTCATTTCGTCATGGGAAGAAAAGCCTAAAGCTAAAATACATCTTTTTCTTGCAGCTTGTTGCATTTTACATTAAAGATGTTCAAATGTGTGAGGGTTGCTCTCCTTAAAGTCTGGGAAATGAGAAATATAAAGAAAAATCTAAAATAGGGTAATAACTCCCTAACATTTGTAATATTTGACAAGAGATTTTTCAACTACAAGTATTTTTTTCCTCTCAGAGTTTTGTTTTTTTAATCACACTTAAATGTTTCAGATCATCACATTAATTTTAATCAGACAGAGATTCCATGACTGGTTTTCTGGCAAATGTGAGACAGGCCTTTGTGCTCTTTTTGGTCAGCTGTGGTTTTCCCCTTGAATGCAAGGATGCAATTTTGCCCAGTTTCTTTCTTATTGTTTAATCATGAACATTGACCCTAAATGAGCAAAGTGAGATCTTCAGTGCTTCAGATGTTGTTCTGGGTTTTTTGTGACCTTCTGGATGAGCAGCTCTTAGAGAAATTTTGTTAGGCCGGACACTCCTGGAAAGGTCACCACCATTCCATGTTTTTTTGGTTGTTTTTTTTTTCCATTTGTGGATAATGGCTCTCACTGTGAATCATTGAAGTCCAAAGGCATTACAAATTGTGTGGTGGCCCTTCAGAAACTGACTGATGACTTTGTTTCTTCTCTGTTTGTGAATTTCTTTAAATTTAGAGATGATGTGTTGCTTGAGATAAAGATAGTGTTGAGATAATGTAGTCTACTTCATGTTGTCAGAACAGCCCTATTTAAGTGATTTTTTGACACTTGAGGCAATTACATCTGGTTGTGGCAAGTGAAATTAACCAAACTCAATGATATAACAAGGATGTTTTGGAGAGTTTTCACCTGTTAATAAAGGAAATCATATCAATTCTGATTTTCTGTAGGTTAAATAGGTATTCTTCAAACTACTCCTTTTTCAAACATATAAGAAGGAAATGTAATATATGAGGTGGGACTAAATGTATTTGATCATGTTTGAAATAAACATAAACATATACATAAACCCAATTCTGCTTTTGTATATACATAGATTACCGGTACCTTTTTTTATATTAAAATGTGTTTGATGGTCCGAAACTTTAAACCATGGCAGAAAGTAAAAGAATATTTAGGAGTGACTTCATAGAAAGTACCGACCAAATACAACAGCCTGTTGAGTAAATCATGGATTACCCGAAACATGGGCCCAGCTCAACACAGTCTGCATTCAGCAACCCTAACTGTCAATTGAAGAAATACTGACATCTGTTCTGATCAACACTGTTAGGTATTCCTATCTTACGTGTTTGCTGATTACTGTAATATCTGAACCACACAGTTAATCTTTGCTGATGAATGCACCGAGGCAGAGGGAAGGCACTGGCACATGAGGCACTTCTGCTGCTATGAATGCGAGACCACCCTCGGGGGCCAGCGCTACATCATGAAGGATGGACGGCCACACTGCTGCAACTGCTTTGAGTCTCTTTATGCGGAGTACTGTGATGCCTGTGGAGAACACATAGGTACAACACACCTACGACCTACAACGCACAAAAACACATACGTACAGCTGATGCAACACATGGACATGTTTGTCTTTCTACACTGTAATACAGCAGCTGAAATAGCCTCATAATGAATGTATCTGCGGCTGGTATCAGCTCCGAGCCTCATGGGGCACAGCTGCAGAGAGGCGGATCCAGAGCAGTGAGATGTGGATGGTTATTATCATCATCCACGGCTCTCCTAACAGTGAAAGAGTGGGTTTCAGAGTGTGCCCCCAAACTGTAACCAGATGGGGGCTGTGAAAGATGATTACTTCCTCCAGTCTGAGAGTAGAGCTTGTGAAATGTATTTGTGCTATCTTGGAATCCAAGCAATCATGTAAGGGCACGGAATCACAAATGTTTGACTTCAGAAAATAAAAATAACAAAGAAGAGGTTAATCTGCTGGTTAAAATGGAACCAAGAAGCATGCTCATTCACTGACAACGAATATTACATAAAACTATATTTCCATTTATTTCTGGAATGTTGCTGAAAGGATTTTTTCCTATGTCGTGAAAGGAATTGACCAAGGCCAGATGACATATGATGGGCAGCACTGGCACGCCACTGAGGAATGTTTCTGCTGTGCCCGCTGTAAGCGTTCCCTGCTTGGCCGTCCCTTCCTCCCAAAGCAAGGGCAGATCTTCTGCTCGAGGTCCTGCAGTGCTGGGCAGGTATGGAAACTGGAGAAATGTCTTTAAATATGTTGTGCTTTTAAAATTTATTCACACAAGTCGCCTTTAACATTTTTATGATTAAACAAATCTGGTTTCTTTGCACGGATCAGGATCCAGAGGAGTCTGATTCCTCTGACTCTGCCTTCCAAAGCGCTCGCTCTCGAGAATCTCGCCACAGCACCAAGATTGGGAAAAAGGAGCGCAGGAATGCTGAGCAGGATCGTCGGAGCACTGAGCCTCGCCAGTCTGCTCCTCCACCTATGCCCGACCGCCTGTCTGCTGAAATCGATCCCCTTTCTGTTCCAATGGACCGACTAAGCCTTTCATCCAGCCAGACTCCAAGCAGGACACCTAACCGTACACCAAGCCGCACTCCGAGCCGAGCCCCGAGCCTTAACCAAGTGTGGATGAGCAGGGATGAACCCTACATCCCGGCTTCATACGAGGGCCCCCAGAGGGATCCCTCCCCAACCCCTGCACCCATACATCTACTGGGTCAGTGTAATCCCAGGCAGGGATACAATCCCAACACAAACGCTCATCCACCTGCCCAGAGTCCTGCCAACCCAGGCAAGAGGCCGGATTCTTGGGGGAAGGAGCAAGGCAATGCCAAGAGGACCCCTATGGCTGCCCTGAGGGGCCACTCCTTTAATGAAAACTGGATGCACCACAGCCAGGATGAGTTCAGACCCAATAAGCTCCGTACCCAAATGAGCTTCAATGAAATGTCTAGCCAGAATCAAGGTTTTTCTGACAAGAGGAGCATCAGTCTTCATGGATTCAAGAGAGACGGCAGACCCCCTCTGACGAGGAGAAACCACATCACTGCCATGAGCTTCAACGAGCCCCTCACTCCACTAGAACAGACCCCTCGTGGATCCATGGACTCTCTCACTATCTCCAATACTGCAGGTAATAAATAGTTCAATGTGGCTTAGGCCTATACAGGTGCATCTCAATATTTTATCACTGAAAAGGTAATTTAGTTCATTTAATTCAAAAAGTGAACTCATATTACATGGATTTGTTACACACAGAAATATGCATTTCAAGCGGTAATTTCTGTAATCCAGATGATCATTGCTTATAACTAATAATTACTGAGAATTCAGTTTCTCAGAAAATGTGACACTGATGAAAAGGGATTTTTTATTCAGAAATTTTGTCTTTTGACTTTACAGTTTCCCAGCATATAGTCATTGAAACCCTCCATAAGGTTTTTGTTAGCCACATATTGGTAAAGAAGCTGCCTGTTCACAGAGTGATCTATGTTCAAGCATAATAATGGAAGGTTAAGTGGAAGGAAAAAGTGTAATAGAAAAAGATAACTGCAGTCTTGAGACGATTGTGAAACAAAGCTCATTCAAGTGCTTGGATGACATTCATAAGGCATGGACTTTGGAGTCAGTGCTTCAACAACTTTGTTTTAAGGTCATTTGTCAGAAGCATCATACAGAGCTTTGGAGAAAAATCACTGGACTGTAATTAAGTCCTATTTCCAGATGAAAGAAAAGTTTGCATTTCATTTAGAAATCAAGGTCCCAGGGTCTGGAGGAACAGTGAAGAGCCACATAATCAAAGTTGATTGAGGTCCAGTGTGTAATAGGCTAAAACTCTAAGTCTTTGACATATTATTTAAAGTACAAAACAAACCACAAAATCAGAACCAGATTCCACTGGATTGTAACAATGTCATTTTCCAACTGGAATTGGCATCTGCCCACAAAGCCAGAAGTACATCCACCTTCTTTAATGACCATGGTAACACTGTGCTTTACTGGCCTGCAAACTCTGCTGACCCAAACATCAGAGAATCTATGGAGTATTATCAAGAGGAAGATGAGAGACACTAGACCCAAGAATGACAACGAGCTGATGGACACTATTGAAGCAACATGGGCCTCCGTCGGCAGAGGTACAGGTTGATCACCTCCCTGCCACGCTGCATTGATGCAGTGTTCATTGCAAAAAGAGCCTCAAGCAAGTGCTGAAAACAAATCCTGTAAAGTACAAGGACGTACTTTTTAGTATGTTGATATTTTTATAATAAAAATCTATCTTATTGGACTTATGTAATATTCTAATTTGGGTTTGATAAGCTGTAAGCCATAATCATCAAAGTTTATCACTGTGTGTGATGAATCTATATGATTTACTTTATGCTAAAATATATAAAGTTTTTTATAATGTTGTAGGGTATTGAGATGCACCTTTATGTTATGATTGAAAAATATGACGTTGGATTTGCTGTTCTAACAGGTAACTCTCTGGATGGAGCCACTAAGCGCCAGGAGCATCTGTCAAGGTTCTCCATGCCTGACTTGAGCAAGGATTCGGGTGTAAACGTGTCTGAGAAGAGCAACATGGGCACCCTCAGCTCCTCAGTCCAGTTCCACAGCACAGAGTCGCTGTCCTCCTCTCGACCGTACAACAACAACATGTACACACCACTGAGAGTCGGGTACCCATTGCAGTACTGGGATGGCCCGCAAGAGCTTGGCTTTGACGGTAAAGGTCGTGTTGGGTTGGTGGGCAGCAGCGGGAACCTGCGGATGGCTCCCATGAGTGACAGAATGCCCCGCCGCCGCATAAACGCGCAGGAGTCCGTCTCCCAGCAACAGCAGCCACAACCGAGACCCCACAAACACCATCGTGGAACCAACGGTAACGGTCAACACCGCAGTGGTCGGCACCACAAACGCTCCCGCCGCTCGCGTTCAGACAACGCCTTGCACCTGGCGGCAGACCGTCCAACTCAAATGGTGGAGCTTCCCTACCGCCGGGTCCAAGAGGATTACGACCGCTTCCCCTCCGGTCAAGCTGCTCGAGAGTTGTACGGTCTGGAGTACAGGCAGCAACCCCACCGGCCCTGCCCACGCACCACCTCTGACCTTACTCTGCAGAATGCTGGCTGGCAACCAGTGGGGTTGGGTGGGCCGTGCTGGAATGATGGCCACATGGAGGGTACCGACCCATGGTGCTCCAGCTGCTCCTCTTCCTCCGAATCTGAGGCTGATGAGGGGTATTACCTGAGTGAACCGATACCTCGGCCCGTGCAGCTGTGCTACATCAACAATGAGGAGCTACGCCACCGCTACAGCCCATCTGGGATAGGTGCCCATCATGGACCTCTGCACGGACCGATTCATGGCCAGATGCACAGCCGCCAGAGGAGGAAGAGCAAAAACTGTATAATTTCCTAGATATAGAGCAAGAAGATGAGAAGGGAATGGAAGGAGAGTGAAAGGAATTAGAAAGGTAAGAAGACAGAAGAAAGCACTTGAGAGGAGGAACAGAACGAGTGGGAAGGTGAGAGTAAGACAGTTGAGAGTGTGTGCAGGGCGTGTGCGTTTGTTTGGCAGGGTTTGAGGGAAAAAAAAGCCAATTTTGTTTGGGCTTGTGAGCTTACACAACTCTACAATGGGTTATAGTTGTGTACACCTACACAGAATGATCTAATCTTAAGAGGAAGCTCAGCTGGCTTACACAACAAGGTTGTTTACAGTGACTGAGACAAACTCAATGAAGGCACCAGGAAGCACTGATGAATTGGACTGCTTAATATGCTGTGGTCAAGGTAAATAACATGGTGTACATGCGTGTCTGTCTGTCAGTGTATTCATGTTACAGAGAACCTGAACAATTTCTTTAGTCTGAAACGGAAAGTGAAGCTGCAGCGACCTGCCAATTAACTGGACTAGACTTCTACGTGGACCAACAAGAAATTGTGCTGGGACAGTGAAAGCTATGTGCTAGATTCCAAGCTATGTAATTGTTTACCTCCGTGGAATCCAAATGCTGCTGGAATATAGTGTCGGCTTGCTAGCCCTCTTATGACCTTGTACAAAAATAAAAGTACGTTGAACCTTGTCCTCTACATAGCCAGCTCTCCATGCTTTACCAAGGACAGAGGGCCGGGCAGCCTCTGCTCCTTGCCCATTCAGGCACAGTAACGTCAGGTATGGTCCTGTTTTCTTTTCTGCAACATGCTTTGTTTTACTTCTAGATGGTTAGTATAATTAAATAATAATATTAATAATAATAATGCTACCAATAATAATACTAATGCAAACAATAATTATAATAATATTACAGAAAATACCTGCTAAATGTATATATAATAATAAACTTTAATAATAGGTGAAGTACTGTAAATGTCTTGTACATATTGTCTTAAATATTTATATATTTTGTAACAAAAGAATCATTATTTGTATAACATAGAAATGGGGAGGCTTGCATGTGAATTTTGTTGTTGTTGTCTCATACTGAAAATAAAGTGTACTTTAACCAGGAAACTCAAACAGAAGTTGTACTGTACTTTTTTGCTCCAAGCAGGGTTTCAGTACAAGCTTCAGTGGGGAGTGACAAAATACTCTGCAAGCAAACACATATTTTGACATGAAATAATAAAGCAAGTGAAGGCAACTGAAATGTCTATGATTGTCCAAAGGAAAGTACTATAGATCTAATAGTATGAGGTTATTTTTATTGACATCTTTATGTATATATATATATATATATATATATATATATATATATATATATATATACAGGGGTTGGACAATGAAACTGAAACACCTGGTTTTAGACCACAATAATTTATTAGTATGGTGTAGGGCCTCCTTTTCTGGCCAATACAGCATCAATTCATTTTGGGAATGACATATACAAGTCCTGCACAGTGGTCAGAGGGATTTTAAGCCATTCTTCTTGCAGGATAGTGGCCAGGTCACTACGTGATACTGGTGGAGGAAAACGTTTCCTGACTCGCTCCTCCAAAACACCCCAAAGTGGCTCAATAATATTTAGATCTGGTGACTGTGCAGGCCATGGGAGATGTTCAACTTCACTTTCATGTTCATCAAACCAATCTTTCACCAGTCTTGCTGTGTGTATTGGTGCATTGTCATCCTGATACACGGCACCGCCTTCAGGATACAATGTTTGAACCATTGGATGCACATGGTCCTCAAGAATGGTTTGGTAGTCCTTGGCAGTGACGCGCCCATCTAGCACAAGTATTGGGCCAAGGGAATGCCATGATATGGCAGCCCAAACCATCACTGATCCACCCCCATGCTTCACTCTGGGCATGCAACAGTCTGGGTGGTACGCTTCTTTGGGGCTTCTCCACACCGTAACTCTCCCGGATGTGGGCAAAACAGTAAAGGTGGACTCATCAGAGAACAATACATGTTTCACATTGTCCACAACCCAAGATTTGCGCTCCTTGCACCATTGAAACCGACGTTTGGCATTGGCATGAGTGACCAAAGGTTTGGCTATAGCATCCCGGCCGTGTATATCGACCCTGTGGAGCTCCTGACGGACAGTTATGGTGGAAACAGGAGAGTTGAGGTGCACATTTAATTCTGCCGTGATTTGGGCAGCCGTGGTTTTATGTTTTTTGGATACAATCCGGGTTAACACCCGAACATCCCTTTCCGACAGCTTCCTCTTGCGTCCACAGTTAATCCTGTTGGATGTGGTTCGTCCTTCTTGGTGGTATGCTGACATTACCCTGGATACCGTGGCTCTTGATACATCACAAAGACTTGCTGTCTTGGTCACAGATGCGCCAGCAAGACGTGCACCAACAATTTGTCCTCGTTTGAACTCTGGTATGTCAACCATAATGTTGTGTGCACTTCAATATTTTGAGCAAAACTGTGCTCTTACCCTGCCAATTGAACCTTCACACTCTGCTCTTACTGGTGCAATGTACAATCAATGAAGACTGGCTACCAGGCTGGTCCAATTTAGCCATGAAACCTCCCACACTAAAATGACAGGTGTTTCAGTTTCATTGTCCAACCCCTGTATATATAAATATAAAGAGATATTTTTTCCCAGCACTAGTCGCCTTTATTTTTCACCTTTTTCTGAAATTAGGCAGACAAGAAATGTAGTGGTAAACGTCGCAAACGTCACAGTTCTCGAACCTGGGGCAGCAGCATCGAGGACTAAGGCCTCCGTAGTCCGTACATGGGCCACACGCTCTACTGCTGTGCCACATTTTTTTCATATCTTCCACTTCTCATCCCACAAAACTAAACTGCTGACAAGGAGGGAAGTCACAATCTGATACTATTAAAATAAAAAAGATCAATGCCGTGTATATGCCTGAGAACTTAGTGTATTTATTTAATCATTATTATATGGTCTACACTCTCCTTACACTGCAGTCTGTTTTCTCTAAACAGATGTAGCCCCAACACAAGATTAACTTAACAAGGTTAAGAAAGCTGCTATTATGTCCCGAGAATGTTACCTAAAACATACATAGCTTCCTAAACATTTAGCTGACTGAGCAGTCTTCAATAAACTCCAGTCTTGCGCCTCCTTATATTGTTCTCATGCAAAGCAGTTTGCTGAATTGCTAACGATGTTACTATATGACTTGTTGATTAATTTGGCTTGTAAACATGATAGTCAATCGTGCGCAGAAAAAAACATCTGCTTCATAATCTCAGCACTTTTCTTGAATATCTTAAATTTGATGACAAGTGTTTAGGTTGCCTTCAGTGCAGCTGTGCCCCAGACCAACAACTGATCAGATGACAGGAACGTGAAACAGCAGATATTAGAAGTTGAGTTTCAGCAAGGGCAGTGTTACTAATGATTTATAAATGCCTTAATCTGGCTCTGATACTTGGGATTGGATCAGGACGTCTGTGCTCACACATGCCAAAATTATTAGGCTCTTTCATCAAGATTAGTACTTAATGACAGAAGGTGAAGATTTTTTTTTTAATGGTAGTCAACCAGTAAAAACCAACAGGTCAACCACAATACGACCAGCAATTGAGCTGTGGTTGCTGATGTCTTGTTGCATCTGGTGTTTACATTGTGTATGACATTTTACAGTAAAATTGATCATTTGAAAATTTGGTGCTATTTCTTGCTATCAGCTCACATCTATGCAGGTAAAACACATGAATGGTTCATGTTCTTCAGTCAAATATGAAAAGAAAGCTGCACTCTCTCATTTACCAAGTGCACGTATCCTAGTCACCAAGTGACCCATTTATTTTCTTTTTGCCATGACATGAAAAGGTTTCTAAAAATATCTGGTACCATGCAATGGTTCATATGCTGCAAAGACAGTATAAAATTCTATTAAAAATAGTGAGAAGACACAGACATTATTCCACAGTTATCCAGTTTTAGTCCATTTCAGGCTCAATGACCAGTGTATTTATTTTACAATGACATTAAAATCTTCAGCATGACATTGCAATTTTCCAACAGTATTGGACTGGAGATGGTCAGGCACCATTTAAAAAACATTTCAGAGCATTCTACATAAAACACAAAAAGATGTACTCATTGAAATAAAACTTAATTTTGTAAATCTCACTGAGTCACTGTCACCAAAGACACATAAAGCGATGTGTGTGATTAGTGCAAAAGTTCCCTGGAGTCATAGTCTTCAATAAATCTCTCCATAGCTTCCACACAGCGCTTTCCAATGTCCCGGAGGTTCTCCTGCAGTGACGACTGGATGGGACGCTCCAGGGATGAATCCTTTGCAATCAGCATCTTTGCTACAAGGCCGAACATTTCACACTCCTGGTAATACACCTGAAAGGCAAACATATTCATGGCTTTAGGGAAAAGGAAACGGTGCTAGAGGACACAAAAAACGGACATGAGAAAAAGTGTTGGAGGAAAACAGAATTAAACAAATGGTTCCAGCACAACAATCTCATGTATTATAACTGAATATATAAACATGCAAACTGTTCACAAGCATCATGTTCGCAGCAACTATTGTGGAAATTTTTGCATCAGCACCCATCGCCAGCCTTACTTTTTAAATTGCTGCAGTGCTTCTATATTCCTGCAACCATGGAGATATGGAGAAAAGGAACCAAAGTATCTTCTCCATCAAGTGGGTGGAAACACAAGTACAGTCTCTGACATAAACAGAGAGCTGATGAGCACAGCCTCATGTGATCCCTGTCACATTGAAGGCAACATTAAAGCACGTGCCGGAGTCTCTTGTGATACAGGTGAGCCTGTCATGCTTCTTTTTGATCGATTCGAAAACAAAGGGCATGAAAGAAAAACACTCAGTCATGTTAAACTGTGAACGAGGCCTTCATTGCCAGGCTTGGCAAAATAAAAGGCAGTAATGACACTTCTGTTGCCTCAGGCTCGGCACTACAAAATTAATGTTTATACTACAGCAAACAAATCTTTTGTTGTCTGTCTCATGTCTTCCAGCGCTTCCTAAGATCTGCACTCTGACATTCTTCCTCTAATCCCCGCTTCTCTTATCTTTGTTCTTCCTCACTTTATAACTATTCCTCTCCCAAGACAGGTGGGTGAACTGTTTGTGTAATTACACTCCCCCACCTCATCTATCTCTCTCCTCTTCTGTTGGATGGCTCTGTCTCGTGCTGCCGTCTGGCTCGCAGTTAAAGGAAGCTCCCCATCTCTGCCTCGCTCTCTGTCTTTGCTTTTGGTCGCTGTGTGATCTCGCTCTCTGCTTTGGTTCCTCTCGTTTTGAAAAACCTGCAAATAAAACAAAAAAAGGAGAGGCCAAACAGGACCAGAGCGTTAAGTACTTCACTGTTAGCCAAAAACATGAGCGCAAACAGTTTATAATTGACGTGCTAATGAGCAGCCTGTAATGTTGCAGCAAAATAAATTCTTCTTTTACCCCTCTGTCAGGGAGTGCAGTATCCAGTATTACATACCTTGCAAAAGTATTCATTCGCCTTGAACTTTTTCACATTTTGTCTTATTACAAACATAAACTTTGATGTATTTTGTTGGGATTTTAACTGCCCCACCTTTACTGTGACACCCACAAATAATCTTGTGCAGGCAATTTCCTTGAGAAGTCACCTGACTACTAAATGTAGTCCACCTGTGTGCAATTTAATCTCATAATGAATCCAGATTTTCTTACTTGATAAACTGCATCAATTGAGCATCAAGGAACATAGTAGACATGTCAGGGATTCAGCTGTTTTTAAGAGAAAGCCCGAAGGCTAGAACATGTCATGGAATTGCAAACTTACCAAGACATGGGTGTCCACCAACCAAGACTAGTATTGGAGGAGCAGTCAAATTTGCATTGCAACTCTGGAGGAGCTACAGAGACCTAGAGCTAAGGTGGAGAATCTAGCCTTCTAATGTAGCCTTCATAGAGTAGTGGCAAGAAGACCGTTATTGTTGAGGGGAAGTAGAGTTTAGAGTTTACCACAAGCCATCTAGGGGACACAACAAACATGTGGAAGAAGCCATCATAACTAACTGGAACGCCCCACTCCCATGGTGAACCATGCTAATATCATGCTGTAGGGATGCTTTTCTTTAGCAGGGACAGGCAAGCCAGATAGAGCTGATGGGAAGATAGATGCAGCTAAACACAGGGTATGTTGGGAGAAGGTTTGTTGAAGACTTAACACTGGGGTCCACCTTCCAGCAGGACCACAACTCCAAACAACCACCAGAGGTACAATGGAACACATTAGATCATAGTACTGTTCAGTTCAGTACTAAAACCAACTACAAATCTGTGGCAAGACTTGACCATGTACCCCTTTCCATTCATTCCCCAATTTTTGTACAACGTGTTGCTGTGTGTCATAAAATCCAGATAAAAACACTAATTTTTGTGGCTGTATGTAACAAAAGGTTTATCAATCCTTCTTCAAGGCACAAGAGCGACATAGTAAAGTAGTATTTAGTAGGATTGTCTGGAAATGCCTTCTGCAGCTAAACAATGTACAGAGATGGTCAGACATGGGGAGTCTGACGTTTTTAACAACAAACCCAGAACCTCAGCTCCAAATGAGTGTTAATGCCACATGCTGCACTGTTTGCTGCTCAGCTTCCATCACTCTCAAGTGAACAAAACAGCCAGTTAATCCAGATTTAATGAGTCACTAACTTGCTCACTTTCTAATAAGCATCAGGTCTGCAGTTATGGCAATAATACAAAGGCAGACAATGCATTCCCCCCATTAATAAAATAAAAATAAAAAAGTATAGATATGTAATGGCAGCCAAAGAACAGATCTTAATACAACAAATGCATGTATTTTTTGAAGCAATACAATAATGTTCCGAAAGTATTAAAACAGAGAGTTTATATTTTGCAATTATTTCATAATTATGGTTTTGTGCAACATAATGGATTTTAAATTAGGCAATCAGCTTAAGGAGTAGTATCTGACAAAAATACTGAAAACAATATATTTATAAACACATACCTCAATTTTCATGCATTCCAGGCTAAATGCATAAACTAAAACAATTATAAAAATAAGGATTTTTATGATTTAGATGCAAATCCTGTACAGTCACTAAGAGTTGTCTGACAGTTAACAGTGGTTGAACATGCTCTCCTCCAGCTTCCTATTTTTCTCATTCCTCTAACCACTGCAGGCATTAAGCCTTTCCACTGTGCCTCTCATTCAAAATTGATGCCATCTCTGATTGTCTCTGCTTTGCATCTCGCCTGACACCAGAGAAACCAATTCTGCGTAAAATGCCCCAGGACCCAGATCACCTCAAGAGGGTGTGCTAAAAGATCCACCTGGTAGGCACAATCTGCTCTAGCATCAGCATCCATACAGTACAAATCTGTGCTAAATTTATATCTGCACAATTAGACACATTGGGCTTGAGTGACCTCTTGAGTTTTGCACCATCCTGAGTCAGAACTGAAATTAAATCCTGCTGCTTCTGCTAAAAGCTAAATCATCAGGGAACATATAGTGTCTAACTCCACTGTCAGCCCCTTCAAGTCCCAAACATTTCTCAGTCTTCACCATGTTAAACAGATGACGTTCTATATCCTTGGATCGTAATCCCTTGCTTCAGTTCTCCTTACTCTTCTTCTCAGATGGTTCAGGTCCAGGTTTCATCTTGGCTCCATCTGTCCAAAGAATCTTGTTCCAGTACTGTAAGCACATTTATAAAGGCCTGCTTTGATTTCAAGTCTTTATAAAACGCCTCCTCATGAATGTTGAGATAGCTCGATGCTTTAAGGTGGATTTATTTTACCAAGAAAATAGTTCTGCAGTAATCCATAAAAGCTATAATTTGTGCTCTTCAACATGTTTTTCATGCAGAAATTAGAAGTTTCATTTCTCTTAAACCAACAGTAGGATGTGGTTTTCTTTTCCTGCATTAACACATCCTTGGATTTACAAAGTATCAGACCATAAAACGAATCACAAAACGCAAATTCAACACTAAAATCCAAATCCTTTATCTTATTAATTCGCCATAATTATTTACAGAAAAGGCCTATTAAGACTAAAAGCTTATCTTAGTTATAAACTGCTTATAAATAAAGAGTAAGAAAGAGAGGGTATATGTGAAATAATGAGAAATGAACCAATTAATAATCCAGTGTTCATAAATGGATGGAGTTATCAGTGATCAGCATGGTCAAATACTAAATTATCCTGTTTTACTGTTTATTAAATGCATCAAAATGCAAAACTCTCATCCTTTCAGTGTGTAGATGCATCAAACTGCATGCTCTTTAATGCATTTAATTTGACATTAGAAAAGAAATCATGCAAAGGTGGAAGGACATCTGATTTGATGCATAAATTGAGATAATGTTGTAATTACTTATATTTGTGTTAGATTATAAACCGCTACAGTGCTGTAAAAAAAGCATTTCCCCCTTACAGATTGCTTTTGTTTTATTGGAAAACAGAAGAAATCTGTTTTCATAAGAAATTTCATATCTTCAAAAATGTTAAATATCACACAAATATAAACATTTAAGGAGTTAAATCAAAATACAGTTTCATCTGTTAAGACAACTAGCCTGGTCGTATGTGAAAAAAGCATTTGCCACCCAAACCTAATAACTGTTTGTGCCACCTTTGGCAGGAAACAACAAAATGTGTGTTTTACGTTGCTAGGGAGGAATTTAGCAGAACTGTTTGGGTGTCTTAGCATAAAGGGACTGTTAAAGGTCACACCACTGCATTAATCAAGTTAAGTCCCAACTATGACTAGACCACTTCAAAACCTGCATTTTATGTTTAATAACCAGCCATTCAGGGGTGGAATTGCTGATGTGCTTCAGATCCTTGTCCTGCTGCATAACACAAATAGGCTTGACCTTGAAGTTGGGAACTGTTTGGACATTCTTCTATCGAATGAAAGTAGAGAGCAGGATTTATGGTTCCAACATATATGACACGTGTTCTAGCCCCAGACTATCATACTACCACCAATATATTTAACTGTAGGCATGAACTTTGTTCTGAAAGGCGGTGTAGGTTTTCCAACAGATGAAACGGGACGCACACCTTTCAATACCTGTCACCAAAAATGTTTTCTAAAACTCCTGTAGATCAACAGGATGTTTTGGCAAATGTGAAATAGGCCTGTGTGTGATAAAGTCCTTAAATAGAAGTTTATTTGCACCAGTGTTTCAAATCCTGATCAGTGCATCTTAATGGCTTTTCTAAATGCAATTTTGATAAAAAGCTCTATTTTAAAAGTAAAAGTCTGTATTCTAGCCGCATTTGAGCACCTAATCCCAAATACAATGTGATGCCACACAGACCAGAATTGTTTGCATGAATAACAGGCAAAATTATACCAGTGAGCAAATGTAAAAACTTCACGGTAAATATAATTTAAATACATTTAAACAACAAAGTAGAAACGTTTTCACAATAAGAAATATAAAAACAAGACATGCACAATCTCGAAACAGCATTTATTGCAACAGCTCTCGGTCTACATTTTGATTCCTGACTAAAATCTTCTAGTTATTTACTGAGGGAAAGAATGTCACGTTTTGATTGTGAGAACAGAAAAAAACTAATTATCTGAGGACTTCTAATCACCAATCCAATGAGCACTTGATTACAAATGCCTTTCAAGATCTGCATCGTTAATTGAATCAGTCAGATGTTATATGTATAATTCCAATTCTGATTTGCCAGTGAAGCAATCTTATTGACTTCTTAATCCCGTCAGAAGATGGAACCTTAAACGTTCCTTGCTCGTATCTTAATGTTTTTTTTAAAAAGCCTTCCTTCTCTTTATTTTAACCTCACTAGCAGCAACCAGCTGCAGTTTACCACTTGCAGCTGCGCTCCACGCTGTGCTCACATCAGCAAAGATAACCATGCAATCCTTTGATTTCAGCCACCTGAGCCGCTTATATTAAAGCTAAAAAAAACTGTGCCATCTACAGTCCTGTCTGATGAACAAAACAAAAACTATTTATGCTGTATAAACATATAACTAATGCAGTTAGTGGATGCATAAATTAATAATAATATGACAGGAAAAATAATTAACAGTTACAATATGTAAAGATGTTTCAGGTTCATGAAAAGAGAATTTCTCAGAGCTTGCCGATGATAATATTTACTGGTTAAAACCATATTTCTACACATCCGGTGATGTGCATGATTGACCGTGGTGTTTTACCTTCAATCAATTATTTGATCAGAAAAGGTTAGAATCTTTCTGATCTGAAAAAGGAAGACCAAAATAAGAAGAAAACCATTAGTTTGCAGAAAACGTCTATTAACCTAAGGATAGTTCATAACCAAGACTGGCTGAATATAACAATCTTCACTGTTTATTAAAAATCATGTGATCAAACTGATAAAAACGTCCAACAAACACTAACCTCAGCTTTGAGGATGTTGCCTGAAAGCTTGTTTCAACTTCACAAATGTGACTTGGAAACTATCATGGAATGTTCTCTAAAGGTTCTCTAATCTTTACTCAGTGCATAACCTTCAGAGAACATTCAATCAAGACTCTAAAAATTACAGATTTTCTAACTTTTAGAGAGCCTTCAGTAAATTTTGCTTTAAGGTTCCATAAATGTTCAAAGTGTGACCTTGTGGAAACTATTAAATAATATCCTCCAAATACCCTCTAAAGGTTATATTGTAAAAACCTTCAATAACCTTCAGAGAACGTTTAGAGAGCCTTTATGGAGTGTTCTAAAAAGGTTCCTAAAGATGATCTACAAGCTTCAAATTGTAACTCTCAAAGGAGCTTCAGTTTCCAATTAGCTGCAACTTTGACTAACTTTTTAAGCTGCAATCTTTAGCTGTTCTGATCGTGTAAATTTAGAGGACGGAAATAATGACTTCTACTTGAAAGTTCATGGAACATCCGGTGAAGTGTTTTTTTCTGAAACTGTTCCTCGGAACGATGTCAGAAGAACTTTCCACAATGAGAAGGTTTGCTGACGGTCACTTGCCAACATTCAATTAACCTTTAGAGAGTGCTCGCAGTCCTACTAATGTTCCCTTGTTACCTGGGCTTCACTTTTTAGCACATTTATTTAATTTAGCTTTTTATATCTGCATTAGCTTGGTAGAACGCTCTAACAAATAAAAAACTAATAACTAACTGTGGTGCAAAAGATCACTAAATAAAACTTGAGCAAAGAAAAAAGTGAACAATAATTCAAAGGTGGATCTGCAAATATTTTAATATCTCAGTTTTAAAAGAAATGCAGAAGGATGGAACAGATTTTATTGCCTGTGAACTTACAGTGAACTGCATGTCCTTGTCTCTGCTGGAAGTGGACCTTGGTAAGACAGGCCTAGAAGCTGGAAAACACACAAAACACAAGGTCAACTCAGCAGCACAGCGAGAGGATCCATCACACTAAATAAGATAAAACACCTTGCATATTTGCAAGTATTCTTTTATTGAACCGATGTTCCACCTCTTGTTAATTTCTTCCACTCTTGTGATCTGAGATCAATACATTTTTTTGCATGACCTGCCAGCCTTTGCAGTGCTGGACTGCAGTATTCTCATGTAAAGCCATAGCTTTGTTATGGTTCATTATGTTCTGCGGGTAAATCTCTCCCTCTCTTCATCTTTCACACTCTCATATACACACAAATCAGTGATGAGTCACCATGATCGCACCATCACTCAGGCACACACAAAAAAATCTGCTCACACAAACACACACCTCCACAGTACTGCAGTGTGCGCACAAATGAAATAGCTGCATGCAAGGGAAGATAAAGATACTCAGCACCAGTTTATACCAGCAAAAATCTGATACGTGGATTTTCAGTGTTACAACCATGGAATCATACCACATTTCTGCTGATAAATTGTGACCTCCTTCCACACAGAGCATTAAGATATTCTTAAACATCTAAAAGATGTTCCTCTAAAAAAAACATGGCATCACCACAAGCTGGCCTTACTGCAAGCAGCTCATTGATGACATGATCCATACAGTGAGAGCAGGAAAGCTTTCTTTATGATCAGCTTTATGTAACTCTGGTTTGTTGCTACTACGGAGTTTCTACCTACCAGCAGATACCACAATAAGCAACTGCCCTCCAAATGGTTGTTGTGCAAAGAGCTCAAGAAAACAAGTTCCTTGACTCGCTTACACTCCCACCTAGTGGCAATCTAACATACTGCAAAACGTCATGTCCTGTTAAATGGTGCAATTTTATGGAGCCGTTTTCAGTTGCCAGGAGGTGTTTTGGGGCCAGGACTACCCCAGTTCACTACATTAGTCTCTATGAGAAATATATGTAGTTAATCATTTAAATAACATTGGGAAGATGTATATTAAATAAATATATTTATCAATTATAAAAATTCTAATTTGTATTCATTAGGTGTTAAAAGTATATGTAAAGGTATTTGTTTTATTTCATAGTTGCTGCATATCATTATTTTATCTGTGAGCCTAAGCCATCAAAGCCAATGAGCGGGACTAATATGATCAATGTAGTTCTTCTGTCAGCCAATCAGATCAGGTCAGGTCGGCCAATCAGATCACTGTGGAATCATGATCCATAATCCACCATAGTAGGAAACACAACGTAAATAACCAGGGGTGAAAGTGAGCCGGTACGGTCCGGTACTGCGTACCACTAAAAGATTCTGCGCCGGTACACAGTACCGGGAAGAGGGAAAAACGGGTCTGCTATGAAGCCGTCATCCAGAACCAGTTACGGCTGCAAACAAAGAACATCAGATCCGCTACCAATAGGCAGTCTAAAACACGACTTAATCTGTTTATAAATATAGCTTTTTTCCCCTCATTCCAAATTGTTTCTGAACTGTTCTGCTATGATGGAGCCTCAATGCTCTTTGCGTCTCTCCCCTCGGAGCTCGAGGCTTTAGTGAACGGCCAGCCTTTAAAATGAGCACCGCTACGTTTAATGTCTGTCTGCTCGCTGCTAAATACCCCAGTTAAAAGAAAAGGGAGAGAAACTTGTTGTGTTTCACGTTATTATGCTGAATTACAACAACACAGTATAGCTCGAAAACACCACTTATGACCAGAGATTTCACATACACAAATGACTGCACCTCATCGGACTCGTCCGTGAAACTCCTTAAGTTTGCAGATGATACCACTGTCATTGGACTGATCCAGGACGGTGATGAGTCTGCATACAGACAGCAGGTGGATCGGCTGGTACACTGGTGCAGTCAGAACTACCTTGAACTGAACCCACTCAAGACTGTGGAAATGGTGGTGGACAACACTGTATCGGCCGTGGACCACTTCAGGTTCTTAGGAACCACCATCTCTGAGGACCTGAGATGGTCATTGCACACAGACACTGTTCGAAAGAAGGCCCAGCAGAGACTGTACTTCCTGAGGCAACTCAAGAAGTTCAACCTTCCACAGGAGTTGCTGGTCATCTTCTACACTGCCATCATTCACTCTGTCCTGTCTTCATCCATCTCAGTGTGGTTTGGCTCATCCACAAAACAGGACAGGTCCAGACTGCAACGAATAATCAGGAATGCAGAGAGAATAATCAGGGCTGACCTTCCCTCCATCCAGGACTTATACAGGTCTAGGGTCAGGAAAAGAGCTGCTAAAATCTCTGCAGACCCCACACACCCTGCACATAAACTGTTTAGAGTTTTACCTTCAGGCCCCCGCTACAGAGCACTGTTTACTAAAACCAGCCGCCACAGAGACAGTTTCTTCCCCCAGGCTGTTTCTCTGTTGAACATTAAATAGAGTACAAAACAACAGCATACAGATGTTGCAAATGCACCTTTTTATTATATATTTATATATTGTACATTGTAAATTTGTATATTCTGTAATACAAAAACAAAACAAAAGAGCAAAGTGTATCGGAGTCAAATTCCTTGTTTGTATGTACGAACTTGGCAATAAAGCTGATTCTGATTCTGATACACTACACGAGAGCGCATGCGCGCTTACCTCCAAAACAGAGCGGTTGCCAAGGAGATCGGTCCGTTCGATTTCATGGACTGGGAGATTTTACACAGGTGGTGCACAGACAAAAAAACCGCCGCTTGCATTAGGACAGGACGAACACTAAATCACTTACCATCGACAGACTTAAATAAAAAATAAAACAACCGAAATGTCAAATTTTTAATTAAAATGAAATCAAAACTTGACCACAATGCAGAGAACAATAACTTCTTTGTTCAGAAGAAAAGACGGAAACTGAAGATGAAGATGAAAAGTTATGCATCAGAAAATGGTTTATCATTGTTTGATGCATGGCAGTTCTTTAACAACTGAAATTATATATACAGTACAGACCAAAGGTTTGGACACACCTTCTCATTCAAAGAGTTTTCTTTATTTTCATGACTATGAATATTGTAGCTTCACACTGAAGGCATCAAAACTATGAATTAACACATGTGGAATTATATACTGAACAAAAAAGTGTGAAACAACTGAAAATATGTCTTGTATTCTAGGTTCTTCAAAGTAGCCACCATTTGCTGTGATTACTGCTACGCACACTCTTGGCATTCTGTTGATGAGCTTCAAGAGATAGTCATCTGAAATGGTTTTCACTTCACAGGTGTCCCCTGTCAGGTTTAATAAGTGGGATTTCAAGCCTTATAAATGGGGTTGGGACCATCAGTTGTGTTGTGCAGGAGATGGATACAGTACACAGCTGATAGTCCTATTAAATAGACTGTTAGACTTTGTATTATGGCGAGAAAAAAGCAGCTAAGTAAAGAAAAACGAGTGGCCATCATTACTTTAAGAAATGAAGGTCAGTCAGTCCAAACAATTGGGAAAACTTTGAAAGTGTCCCCAAGTGCAGTCGCAAAAACCATCAAGCGCTACAAAGAAACTGGCTCACATGAGGACCGCCCCAGGAAAGGAAGACCAAGAGTCACCTCTGCTGCGGACGATAAGTTCATCCGAGTCACCAGCCCCAGAAATCGCAGGTTAACAGCAGCTCAGATTAGAGAACAGGTCAATGCCACACAGAGTTCTAGCAGCAGACACATCTCTAGAACAACTGTTAAGAGGAGACTGTATGAGTCAGGCCTCTGTACTGTATATATATATATATATATATATATATACTCTACATTGTCAAGTGATTCTAATTTCTACCTTATACAGACAGCCTACAGTAAAGTAAAGTATTGATGATATGTTTTAATTAGTTTGAACTTTGCTGAGAGAGAGAAAGATCTCGAGAGGGGCCACAGATGAGAGTAACAATTAACACACACACAAAATGTGTGTGTGTGTATATATATATATATATATATATATATATATATATATATATATATATATATATATATATATATATATATATATATATATATATATATATTACCCCCTGCCTCCCCAGCCCCTCCTCTAGCTCCGCCCCTAAGTACCGTCAAGAATTTAAAACTACTTTCACCCCTGTAAATAACTAAATAATTTATCAAATGTTCACGTATGATTTTAACACTTAACTGAAATTTAAACATGTTTGACATAAAATAGAGACACATTAATTGTATATTTATTTACTAATTGAATTTATTTCAAATTTCTTTAAATGGTCAAATAAACATGTAATTGATCAATTATAATTTTTTGGATTGAGGCCCTTTTATACATGTTTAAAAGTTCCTTTTCTACATTGTATTTCAATGCTCACATGTCAAAACTACTAACGAACTGTCAGACCAAGCAGGAGAAAAATGGATTAAAAATGCAATCACGGTATTTAGTGGAATTTATTGCCATAATAATAAATGTTAAACTCATGAATCTTTCTGGCAATGCATCTGTCACTGCTAACAGCTGGAGCCCCACAAACTCAAATACTGCTCTGAGAATAAAAATCATTTTCAAATTCCCTACTGCAACTGAGACACTATAATTGAATGCAATAATTGAATTCATTAATGTTTTAAAGAGATTGATATTTATTGATGCCCTTATGGAGAGCTAGCGGAGAAACAGTTGTCAGATTGACGATACTTGCCCATCCCTACGTCAGAGAATATTAAATTATTCAACATATGTTGAAAGACTACATCAATTAGCCATCTTGAAAAGCCCATTCATGAAATATTTAAGGTAATTTAATTCTCAAAATTTAAATATTATTGCAGAAGTAGGAGAATGGTTGTTTTATAGAAATGTATAAAATAAGACTTGGCTTACATGGTTTCATGGAAACTTAAACAGAACACCTTTTGTTTCTTTACTTAAAAACATGTAAATAATTTTTTTTAAAGTATTCCAAACTCCTTGCAGAAACTAGAGATTCACAAATCTGAAATTCTGCAGCCAAATCCAGTTCTGTAGAGTTCTGACTTGCAGATACATATTTTAGTGGACTCTAAATTCTATTTAAATACAGCAAATAAAACTGCTTAACACATATGGTTTTACTTTTTGAATAAACAGAAAATGTAACTATATTTATAAAATGTTTTTTGTAAAATAAAGCAATGACGTTTTCAAGAAAAGTCCAAAGTTACAGAGCTTTCTCTCTCTCTCTCACTGGAAAGGCTTCTACTACTAAAGCAGTACAATCTATAGATGTGCTGTATCTATCTATAGATAGAATTACAGCAAATCTCTTTTCTCTTTTACAAGACAGACTGTAGCGCACTTATCTTTTTTGGCAAATATTGAAATAAAGATATGGACCATATCACAAGGTATTTCATCAACATTCATTCAAAATAAGTAAAATGTCTATCCTATTACGTGATAGAAAAAAAAACTGAATAAATGTTCCAAACTGGTAAATCACACGTTTAGTTGTTGTAACTATACTGTAGAGTTAAGAAGTTTTTCTGTGACTGATCATTAATTATTTATAGTAGGACCAGAGGCGACATCCCACTGTGACTGAGAGAGATGAGTCACACAGCTCTGCAAGTAAAAAAGATTTACCTATCTTTTTTAAAACAAAGAAAACGTGGTTATGGAAGTCACATTTTAAAACTGTCACCAACAGTTTTATTATTACTGTATGATTTTAATAATTAGTGCGATTAGCATAAATTACTAACTGTAAACTGTAAACTGTAGGCATTTGCTCCAGAACAGGTAAACCTTTATTCTAACTGAGGTTTACAGGTCCTTCTCAAAATATTAGCATATTGTGATAAAGTTCATTATTTTCCATAATGTCATGATGAAAATTTAACATTCATATATTTTAGATTCATTGCACACTAACTGGAATATTTCAGGTCTTTTATTGTCTTAATACAGATGATTGTGGCATACAGCTCATAAAAACCCAAAATTCCTATCTCACAAAATTAGCATATTTCATCCGACCAATAAAAGAAAAGTGTTTTTAATACAAAAAACATCAACCTTCAAATAATCATGTACAGTTATGCACTCAATACTTGGTCGGGAATCCTTTTGCAGAAATGACTGCTTCAATGCGGCGTGGCATGGAGGCAATCAGCCTCTGGCACTGCTGAGGTCTTATGGAGGCCCAGGATGCTTCGATAGCGGCCTTTAGCTCATCCAGAGTGTTGGGTCTTGAGTCTCTCAACGTTCTCTTCACAATATCCCACGGATTCTCTATGGGGTTCAGGTCAGGAGAGTTGGCAGGCCAATTGAGCACAGTGATACCATGGTCAGTAAACCATTTACCAGTGGTATTGGCACTGTGAGCAGGTGCCAGGTTGTGCTGAAAAATGAAATCTTCATCTCCATAAATCTTTTCAGCAGATGGAAGCATGAAGTGCTCCAAAATCTCCTGATAGCTAGCTGCATTGACCCTGCCCTTGATAAAACACAGTGGACCAACACCAGCAGCTGACACGGCACCCCAGACCATCACTGACTGTGGGTACTTGACACTGGACTTCTGGCATTTTGGCATTTCCTTCTCCCCAGTCTTCCTCCAGACTCTGGCACCTTGATTTCCGAATGACATGCAGAATTTGCTTTCATTCGAAAAAAGTACTTTGGACCACTGAGCAACAGTCTAGTGCTGCCTCTTTGTAGTCCAGGTCAGGCGCTTCTGCCGCTGTTTCTGGTTCAAAAGTGGCTTGACCTGGGGAATGCGGCACCTGTAGCCCATTTCCTGCACAAGCCTGTGCACGGTGGCTCTGGATGTTTCTACTCCAGACTCAGTCCACTGCTTCCGCAGGTCCCCCAAGGTCTGGAATCGGCCCTTCTCCACAATCTTCCTCAGGGTCCGGTCACCTCTTCTCGTTGTGCAGCGTTTTCTGCCACACTTTTTCCTTCCCACAGACTTCCCACTGAGGTGCCTTGATACAGCACTCTGGGAACAGCCTATTCGTTCAGAAATGTCTTTCTGTGTCTTACCCTCTTGCTTGAGGGTGTCAATAGTGGCCTTCTGGACAGCAGTCAGGTCGGCAGTCTTACCCATGATTGGGGTTTTGAGTGATGAACCAGGCTGGGAGTTTTAAAGGCCTCAGGAATCTTTTGCAGGTGTTTAGAGTTAACTCGTTGATTCAGATGATTAGGTTCATAGCTCGTTTAGAGACCCTTTTAATGATATGCTAATTTTGTGAGATAGGAATTTTGGGTTTTCATGAGCTGTATGCCAAAATCATCCGTATTAAGAAAATAAAAGACCTGAAATATTTCAGTTAGTGTGCAATGAATCTAAAATATATGAATGTTAAATTTTCATCATTACAGTATGGAAAATAATGAACTTTATCACAATATGCTAATATTTTGAGAAGGACCTGTACAACACTTTCTAAACTAGTGGGTTCTATGGCAGCAGACATTGAAAGCTCAAAAGGATAAAACAGAAACCTTTCTGCAATATGTTCAGCCCTCCTGTTATCTGTTGACATTTCCCTCTGTTTAGTTAAGTAGCAGCCTGAGTGAACAACCGACATGCTAATGTATGCGATATTACTTTCCTTTTTTTCTGCTGCAGACATTTACTTACTGTTGTTTTGTTTTATTGGTGAACTACCATCAGTGCTCTCCCTCTGCTCGTAGCGCTCCTTTTCCCTCTTCTTCTCCTTCATCCTCGCTTTCTCCCTCTGCTTCTCTTTGTCCTTCAGTGTGAGCTGCCGAGGTTTAGGTGGAGGGTAATTGTTGTGATGGACGTAAGCCCGGGGCTTCAGGTAATGGTGGTTCTGACTGCTGAAACCAGCTTTGTGGAATGAATGGATGTCCCCTGAAAAACTGCATTATTTATAAGGAATAGATCAAAACCACATCAAATTAGGGTGAATTATAGTATTTAAAAGAATATAGATTAATAAAGTCTAGAGCCTGACCGAGACTTGTAGACATGTCCTCCAAACTTTTGTCTGCAAGACCTGGACTGCCATGCTCTTGGTCCAGATGGACTTTGCACTCTTCTGATTGGCCTCTTTTTATTCTGTATTGACACAGAAAACAATCCCTCACACAGACCAAAACTGCAGAACCATTTAGTGTAAAAAAGCCATTTTGATTTGCAACAGGATGTACCTCAGCAGGAGAAGAAATGCTGTCAATCAGCCTCTTTTCAGCCTGTAAAAGGTGGAAAATTATAGAACTGGTAGAGTCATGGAAACATTTTGATAAAAACTTTCTTGAAATATTTTCACATTTTAACCTACATCTTTAAAGGTTCACAGCACCGCTGGTTTCACAAGCAAGATGTACAGAGACAAAGAATTCACAACTGACAAAGCAAGGAAAGTACCCCAAAAAGCAAAACAAGTTACCAGACATATTGTTAGCTTTAACCTGAGCTGCTTGGTACAAATAATGTCCATGGCCTATGTTTGTGCACATTTCATAAATTTGTTTATCATTATATGTATGCAAAAGTTTCAGTTGTCCCTTTGAGTTTCAAATATAGACTCGGGAAAACTCGGGAAAATGAACTGAGAAGTATTTTTAATTGCATACACCTTTACAGACATCAAGCCAATTTACAAACCAGGACAAAAGTAAATGTAACAGCAAAGCTTAAACTATGAAGTAAACTAGAGCCACATTAGTGGTAATTGTCTTCACTTCATTGGTGGTTGGACGTGTATAAAGAGAATTTTAGCCTGTGTCTGATAAATTTTACAAAGAACAAATTCAATAAACACAACATAAATTAAACTATATGCACCTACTTTATTACGAATATCTGCTCGATTGCTCCTTAACACAAAAAGCGAGTTAGCCAATCACATAGGTGCAGTCGAGTGGTGAAGACAACTTGCTAATGTGCTAAGTTGCTAAGTGAGCATCAGAATGGAGATTTATGTGACTTTCAATGAAGCACATTTGTTGGTGACCATGTCCATTTCTTTATGACCACAGTGTACCCATGGTGGCTACTTCCAGCAGTACAATTTACCATGTCAAAAAGTTTAAATCATCTCAAACTGGTTTCTTGAACATGACAATGGGCTCACTGTTCTCCACACGGCCTCCACAGTCACCAAATATCAGTCCAAAATTTCATCTTTCCTGTGCGGTGGACCTGGAGATTCACTTCATGGATATGCAGGAGACATTTCTGCAGCAGATGTGTGATGCTGTCATGCCCGTATGGACCGAAATCTCCAAAAACACTTTGCTGAATCTATGATATGAAAAACTAAGGCAGTTCTGAACCTAAAAGGCATCAATCTCAAAAGTAGCTGAGTGTAGCCAATAAAGTGCCCAGTGAGAGCATTTACATAAATATACACTAATAATAATAGTAATAATAATAATAACGGAAAAAAGAATGGTGGCAAATGATTAATAATGAACAGATAATGACCATTTGAGCAATTATAAAAAGCTGGTCCAAGTAGCTCCCTTTCCCCAAATTTAAAGTAATATCAGGTGCTCCTTTGAAAGATTTATGTAGCACTATATATTGACACCAAAAGTAATCTCAAGGCCCTTTCAGGACCACAACACACAGGTTGATATCACCCAGTTATACACAAATTCATCTGATACATCTACCCACCCTCTATACCCACTTGATCATGCAGCTTCGAGGGGGACCTGGTGACTATCTCCAGCAACAGTGTCAACAGTGCTACCAACTGCGTCACCGCGCAGACCCTTTCCATACAACACAATTAAATTTTTGGATCAGAAGGCTAAGATATAAAACAAATTAAACAAAGTTTAAATGAATCCCAATACAACTTTATTTAGATAACACTTTTCCTGCAGCCAAGTGCTGTAAAACACATTGACATACAGGTCCTTCTCAAAATATTAGCATATTGTGATAAAGTTCATTATTTTCCATAATGTCATGATGAAAATTTAACATTCATATATTTTAGATTCATTGCACACTAACTGAAATATTTCAGGTCTTTTATTGTCTTAATACAGATGATTTTGGCATACAGCTCATGAAAACCCAAAATTCCTATCTCACAAAATTAGCATATTTCATCCGACCAATAAAAGAAAAGTGTTTTTAATACAAAAAACGTCAACCTTCAAATAATCATGTACAGTTATGCACTCAATACTTGGTCGGGAATCCTTTTGCAGAAATGACTGCTTCAATGCGGCGTGGCATGGAGGCAATCAGCCTGTGGCACTGCTGAGGTCTTATGGAGGCCCAGGATGCTTCGATAGCGGCCTTTAGCTCATCCAGAGTGTTGGGTCTTGAGTCTCTCAACGTTCTCTTCACAATATCCCACAGATTCTCTATGGGGTTCAGGTCAGGACAGTTGGCAGGCCAATTGAGCACAGTGATACCATGGTCAGTAAACCATTTACCAGTGGTTTTGGCACTGTGAGCAGGTGCCAGGTTGTGCTGAAAAATGAAATCTTCATCTCCATAAATCTTTTCAGCAGATGGAAGCATGAAGTGCTCCAAAATCTCCTGATAGCTAGCTGCATTGACCCTGCCCTTGATAAAACACAGTGGACCAACACCAGCAGCTGACACGGCACCCCAGACCATCACTGACTGTGGGTACTTGACACTGGACTTCTGGCATTGTGGCATTTCCTTCTCCCCAGTCTTCCTCCAGACTCTGGCACCTTGATTTCCGAATGACATGCAGAATTTGCTTTCATCCGAAAAAAGTACTTTGGACCACTGAGCAACAGTCCAGTGCTGCTTCTCTGTAGCCCAGGTCAGGCGCTTCTGCCGCTGTTTCTGGTTCAAAAGTGGTTTGACCTGGGGAATGCGGCACCTGTAGCCCATTTCCTGCACACGCCTGTGCACGGTGGCTCTGGATGTTTCTACTCCAGACTCAGTCCACTGCTTCCACAGGTCCCCCAAGGTCTGGAATCGGCCCTTCTCCACAATCTTCCTCATGGTCCGGTCACCTCTTCTCGTTGTGCAGCGTTTTCTGCCACACTTTTTCCTTCCCACAGACTTCCCACTGAGGTGCCTTGATACAGCACTCTGGGAACAGCCTATTCGTTCAGAAATTTCTTTCTGTGTCTTACCCTCTTGCTTGAGGGTGTCAATAGTGGCCTTCTGGACAGCAGTCAGGTCGGCAGTCTTACCCATGATTGGAGTTTTGAGTGATGAACCAGGCTGGGAGTTTTAAAGGCCTCAGGAATCTTTTGCAGGTGTTCAGAGTTAACTCGTTGATTCAGATGATTAGGTTCATAGCTCGTTTAGTAATGATATGCTAATTTTGTGAGATAGGAATTTTGGGTTTTCATGAGCTGTATGCCAAAATCATCCATATTAAGACATTAAAAGACCTGAAATATTTCAGTTAGTGTGCAATGAATCTAAAATATATGAATGTTAAATTTTCATCATGACATTATGGAAAATAATGAACTTTATCACAATATGCTAATATTTTGAGAAGGACCTGTACATAAAAAAGTGCAGTAGACATGCCACAGAAATTTTTAAAGTAAGTTAAAAAAAACAATTGTAGTAATATTAACAATAATGATATGAAGAATAAATGTGGTAGCTAAATGACTCAGTTTTAGCAGATGGGAAAAATCGGTGAGAAAACACTGGACATAAAATAAATACATTTTATGGGAACTAACAAAAATCACGGTAATTGTTTTTTTAATCATCTGAATATAAAACACAACACTGATAACAATGCAAACACTGACATTTATTTAAAATAAATCTTTGTGTGGGAGTTTTGCAGCAGAATGACTTGCACATTATAATAAGCTAGATTTGTTTAATGCAGAACCAAACAACAAAAGCTTCACAAACGCCATTTATGTGCATTTTCACAACAACATCAAATGTTCAGTATCTCAGATATTTTTAGAAATATATTTTTTAAACTCTTAACACTATTATAATTAATGTGCATTGAACTCATTAGCGCCCTCTTGTGTTCTTTACTACACTATTCTCACTATCCTGAGCAGCTTGAGCCCAGCCCACAACAGTTTGCTAATATCCTGTCCTGACATGGCCTTCAACCACTTATTGTCACTTCAAATAGTAAAAGCAGGCCCACACTGTTCAACGCTTCGTCGCTGTGTAAACCCAACAAACCAGTTACATACGTCACTGTTTTTATGAGTTAATGCATTTACCTTGCTTTCCGCTGGCGGTCGTCCCCGGTCCATCTCTGCTCATTCGCTGCTCATTAAATCTTGATCAAAAGCCCGACTTCTTTTGGTTTTCTTTCCTGGAGTCCAGCCGAGCAGGAAGAAACTGTGACCTCTCACATTAATTAATCCAAAGTGAAACTTTCCTATCTCTGCCTTTTAGTCGCAGTATGTTACCCCGGGAAGTGCATTTCTTTCACCTGAATTAGCTGTAAAGATTTTCGCTTTTGTGTCCCGTACCTGACTTTTTTCTATGGTTTAATAAACAGGGAAACAGCTCGACGCTTCTTACTTCCCTTTTCAGCTCCTGCCCAATCAGAGCCAGGCTGCGATGATAAGAGTTTATCAAAAGCGAAAGGAGTGAGCAACTGTGCAGAGAGCACTCCACCAGATTCAACATGCTATTTGATTTGATTGTGTTTTGTTCCCTTGTCACAGCATGACAGGGTAGCTGAGAATGAGGGTTTTACATGCTGGTGGTGTACTTTACTTCCTAAATGCTGTTAAACCTGTTTTAATAGTTTCTGTGCAACAACCGCTGGTAGGAGCTCCCAGCACAGCAGCTGTTTTCAATCCTCCACAAGCATTTAAAATGTAATTGAACTGCAATACCGAGTCCTCTATAGACACAGTGGCTCCTATACTATGATCTTTCATTGTAATGTAGTCAACCTTCTGTTTAAATTTGCATGATGTGAAGCAAAGCTGTCCGTGTAGAGTGGGAGTGTCCAGGTGTCAGGTGTTGACTGGGAACAATCAGGCCCAATGTTCCTGGTCTATTAAAACAGAACTCCTGATATAAATAGAAGGCAGACCTGAGGTTTGGCTTTGGTTCAGTTGTGGTTTTGCTTTGGTCTATGTTGGTTGTGTTTGGGTTTGTTTATGTTTCATGACATACAACATTTGCACAATCACAATTTCATAAACATCCACACCTTATACCACTGACTTATAGATCTTCACATCCCTTACTTGAATTAATGTCGGTTGAATTGAAATTAGTTAGTGAAAAAGATTTCATTAAAACTCGTGTGTCTCCTCCTTTTTTTGGACATGGCCTCATGAGCCAGGGTATGACATTAGATATTAGCTTCTAATAACTCACACTGCTGCACATTGCTGTGTTTGTTCTTGGGAAAATGTTGTATACCCTTACAGATTCCCCATGTTTTTGCTTGTTTTGTTAAACATCCAGATTATCAGACAAAGATAACATGAGTACCGGTAAATATAAAAAGGACTTTCAGATAACTTCATTTGAAAAATGCAAGCCAAATCATCTTGGCCCTTTGTGAAAACGTATTTGCCACCAAAACCTAATAACTAGTTGCACCATTGTTGGCAGCCGCAGTTGGATTCAAATTAAATTAAGTACTTCGGATTCATCAAATCATAATACTAATAAAAAAGCTAATGTTGATGTGTACACTAATTTACAAGAGGAGTAATGGACAGTTGAGTGACTTGCAGACTTTGATAAGCAGAGTACTTTTACGTGTTAAAACACAACACAGTGAAAATTTCCAACTATTGGTCTGAAAGGTTTGGGGAACAGAACATCAGGGTATGAAATACCCCTGCATAGTCAGGCATGGTGATGGCAACATCATGATGTGGGCATGTTCCCCTGTGATTAGTTCTGATATGCTACAAGACAAAAAATGATCATGTTTGTCTGAAACTCAATTCAATTTATGTAGCACCAATTATCTATCTATCTATCTATCTATCTATCTATCTATCTATCTATCTATCTATCTATCTATCTATCTATCTATCTATCTATCTATCTATCTATCTATCTATCTATCTATCTATCTATCTATCTATCTATCTATCTATCTATCTATCTAAAGGATTCGTTTTACTGTTTCACATTTCTTTACAAAACATTTGTGATGTTTTTATTCATATATTCTTTAACCAGCTTCCTCACAATTTGTCTAGAACACAGGAAGCTGGGTTGTAGAGATTTTCTGGGACAGCTGACAACACTCTGTTAAAAACAAGAGACCGACTTTACAAGTGCAAATAATAACTAGGGCTTTCACAAACTTCAGTCCCTCCCCTGATGTTTTGTGTGCTTCTCTCCGCCCGCCGTCCCCACCCATGTGTCATTTCATTGTGCCTTGGGACAGCTTCAGACAGCATCAACACAACCTGGCAACTTGAAGACAACCTGGGAAGAGTGGGGTGCTCAGATCGAGTTCCTTGTCCTGTGGATGACTTCAGTCGTTTATTTGGGACCTGTTGACTGTCGAGGACCTGAAGCAGACACACCTCGCTCAAGCTGTTCATCATCCTGCTTGTTGGTGTCTGGGGTTAGGAACTTGACAGAACAGGTTTTCTTTCTTGTCAGGTGAGTAGGCTGCTAATTTCTCTCTGCGAATATTTGGTTTTGCTCCTCCCACAAAAAGCTTTTTAGGACAAGGAGGCTACTAGAAGAGAGGTTTGCCTGGGATTACTTAGTTAAATACAAAAAAAGAGGTAGCTAACTTCTGATTATTTGCTTAAATGGGCCTTTAACTGAAAAAATAATCCAAAATGTGTTAACACATTCATTTCAGTCTTCAGTTTTTACACTCTTGATTTAATGTTTCAGGGTGTTTCACATAATCAGCAGTGACGACATGTCCACAGCTTTAAACTCTCCCCACTGAGTTAATTCTTCAAAGGATAGGACTGTCTTTGGGTTCAAGGAAAGACATGAGGTAAGCCTGACAACAATCTCAGTATTCAAAAATGTATTCATGAAATATTAGGTTTGGGGTTCTTTTTAAAATAAAAAAAACTGTAAAACCTTGAAATGTTTAGCATTCATCTTTATGCTTACCAATTAAAACAAAAACATATTAGTACAGACATTTAGCCATAAATGTAATGCTTGTGAGGCCTTGGTAAGGAGTTTAAGCACCTTTTTGGATTCTGAAACTGAGTAAAGCCCCCATGTTTATTGTAATTAGAAAACATGTCATCTGGTTTATAGTGTTGAGGAAAGACGTTCAATGTAATAGAAATATTAGATGCGTAAATTTTATTTTAGATCCTTAAATTTAAAAGGTAAAAATATTACTAGACTTATTAGTAATATAATACAGGTTAATGTTATAAAATCATTTTTTGAAGGATGGAGACTTTCTCAAGATCACAGATTCTGCAAGAGATGAATTTCCAATACACCAAACTGGCTGCCAGTAACAACCGAGGCTTTAAACAGACATTTGGGGTAACTCCAAAAAAGAAAGTACAAGTATCAGAGCTATAGCTTGTAAAGTGTTTATTATCTGTTTTAATGCCGCTGACCCTCAGCAGGAGCTGAATGATGTTGGGAAAGACCTCCCCACTAGAGCGGGCAGCTTGGAGGCCAACAAAGAAAAAAACAGATACTCTTGCATTTTGCCATGTGAGTGAACTGCTCCTCAAGTTATGTCAGATTATGATGAGTATTTCTGGAAATGTTTGAGATTTTTTTTTTTTGCTCCATCTAATTGCAGATGATCACTGCCGGGTGAGGCTGTCAGTACAAAACCAGAAACCAAATTCTGATTACATCAATGCTAATTTTGTCCCTGTAAGAGTTTTCACTCATTCTCTATTTTAGTCTAAATCACCCCTTCATCTTCCCTGATGTCCCATTATCACTTTGTGTCTCTGTATGTCTGCATTTAGGGTGGAGGATCAGAAAGAGACTTTATCTGCACCCAGGGTCCTCTGCACAACACCGTAGCTGACTTCTGGAGGATGGTGTGGGAGCAAAATGTCAGGATAATCGTCATGGTGACGGCTCTGAGACAAAAGAACACAGTAAGATGCTCCTTCGTTTCTTCCCTGTTTAATAATTTTTTTCTTTCTTTTTTTACCTCAGGGACACGTTAACTGGTTAACTTAGCTTTGCTCAAATTCAAAAACAGAAGGAAAACGTAAGACTTGATAACATTTTGTTTAAGAAAAACAAATGGCTTTAGTTATTTTAGCTGAAGCTCAAGCAGAAACACTCTTTTGGGGGAAGCTGTCATTCATCAAGACCAGCAAGAAGGGTCTGATTAGGTCTTTTTAACAATGGCATCACTTCAGAAAACACTTGCTTGTGTTTTGGCGGTTGCCTGGCTCTGTCCTAACTCAATCCACCCACTTAGCAGACATTAGGTTAACAAGCTGCACCATTATCAGAATCATGTTGCAAATTGTGCAACCATGAACAAGCTACAGAAAAAAGCATCTGTATCCAGACAAAAAAAAACTCTATAACTCACATTGTTTATGTTTCCTTTTAATTATAAATGTACTCAATTTTGATCACGATAAAAAGAAAGTACGCCCTTTTCAATTCTAAAATCGTACTTATCAGGAGATGATTGATCTGGTGTTTCTCAGGTTCTCCAATTAATTTAAATTTGACCTCAAGTGAACAAAAACATGCTAAGGTTTCCAAGCTGTCATTATTTATGTGAGGAAAAAACCAAGCCAAGCTTTAAAGGCTTTGTGCCATGATTCAGTAGCTTGTGGATCCACCTTCAGCACAAATAACTTGAAATATTTTTTTTATGCATGACCGTTTGAGTCTCTCTTTCTCATCTTGATGCCTTTTTATTTCTGTCTGTCTGAGGTAGGTTTGCTGCTGCCTTTAGGATGACTGTCCTGTTTGATGTCCCATGGTCAGTTCAATGACTGCACGGGGCCATAGTCCAGTGGCTACAAAACATGACCAAATCACTTAAGTTTGCAATTTTGCCAACGTAGGTCAAATTCATTTAAGAGAGAAGAGACAACCATGCTGTGTTAAGTATTTTTCCAATTTTACTTTAATAACTTTACACATGCAGAGCTCTCTGCCTTTTTTTGGTTTGCTAATTTTCTTTGAAACTTGGACGATGTGATTTTGGGCTGAATTTGACTTTTGACCGCAGCCTGGCTCTTGACTTTTATTTCTGTTTTCCACTTATGAATCACCTTTTTTGCTGTAGAATAGTGAACTTCAAATTGTTTGGAAGTGCTTATAAATCTTCCCAGATTTGATGGCAGCAACAATTGCTTCTCCAAAGTCATTGCTGATATCTTTCCTTCTTGGCATTGCATTAACACACCTGTATACTCCAGACCATCAACCTAAAAAACCTCTTGTTTCCATAGAGGTGGTCACACTGAGGATGATCAATTAATCAGGTGTATTTGATTAGCAACTCGTGGCTGTTATGGAGTCATTTTGGCTTCATCTTTATTTAATATGTTGTCACAGTGTGTAATCTAGGTTTTTGTACAGTTGAAGTTAGACTGAAATAATATTAAAGACTCAATTATTCATATTTTGTTCTGATACTTGAAACCATAGAACTAAAAAAAATGTGTACTTTCTTTTTACCACAGTTGTACTGCATGATTGAATGTGTCTCTTTTGTGTGTGTAGATCATGTGTGATAAGTACTGGTCTCTGGAAGAAGGGACAGTTTATCACGGATTGTTCCAAGTAACAACAGTGACCCGGAAACAGGGTCCAGATTATTTTATTACAACCATTAACCTGCGACAGGTGAGAAAAAGACTTGCCATCTTTTTCCCTTGAAACTGACTTCTCTTTACTTTATAGGCAGCAGAGATAAACTGTTTGTTTTTCAGAGGGACTTGCCCAATGACAGGATAATCACACACTTCTACTACCCATCCTGGCCAGACCAGGGTGTCCCAAACCCATTTTCCCTGTGTGGATTCACTGAACATGTGCGACAGCATTTGGAGGTTCTTCCCCACCTGGGGCCAGCTGTGGTTCACTGCAGGTGCGAATTTAACATCCTCTGCTCCATTAAAATCCCATTAGGTTCCACTCTAACAGTTTTGTTGCTCGGCTCCTGTGATTCAGTGCAGGCGTTGGCCGGTCGGGGACATTTGTGTCTTTGCTGTGGCTAATGCAGCTGTGTGTGAGAGGGATCCTCCCTGACATCAAAGGTGCTGTGAAGGACCTACGGCTGCATCGAATGTGGATGGTCCAGACTCTTGTAGGTCTACACTGAACTTCGTTTGCAATTACAACTCAATTCAATTCAGTGTATTTATATAGCACCAATTCACAACAAACGTCCTCGCTTGACACTTTACAAGACAAGCAGGTCTAATTCATATCTAGTTAAACAGAATCCATTTGGGTCCAAACTCAGTTTTTCTAGACTTATCTCAGATTCAAATCCAATTACATACATTTGATTTTAATCTTAATTATAATACTAAATAATCAAATTCAGTTCATTTGATGCCAATTGGTAGAACGTTATCTAAGGAAGCCCAGCCAATTGTATCAAGTTGTTGACTTTTCAACAGTCCCTCATATTGAGCAAGCAAGAGGCGGCATTGTAGAGGAACCTCACCCTCCTAACAAGAAGAAACCTCCAGCAGAACCCGGCTCAGTAGGAAACTTCTCAAAATCTGAATCATTACTGCTAAATACTTTCTATACTGTTGAGGATCAAACCTTTAATCTCAAATACACCTAACCAGACCTGTTCCGCAAATATAAAGTCAGACAGATTGGGCTTTGACTGAGCCTTTGCAACATCTTTATTTTTTCATTTTCCAACTCTCCTGCTGATGTGCTTGTTGCGATTGTCCTGTTAAATGTCTCAGTGTGGACCAGCTTTAAGTGTCAGACAGATGGCTTCACACCTGAATGTAGAGCATTTCTTTGTTTACAGTTGCAAAAAGAGCCCCAATCATCACCCTTCCACCACCATACTTCACAGTTGGTACGAGATGTGGTGGTATTGTGTTTTGCAATGTGCACACATTCATACACAAATATGCAGATCGGTAGGAAATATGGGGATAAGTACCATGCCAAGGGCCACAACATGTGTCAGGAGGAACATGGAATCAAACCCACAAGCTTCTAAATGTAAAACGATTGCTCTAGCCACTGAATCATAATCGCCCCCCATTTTAGCAGTCTTGTATATAAAAATGCATTTATAGAGGCGTTTGGATGAATGGTACAAAAATACAGATCTTCCTGTTCATAATTTATAAGATTTGAAAAAAAAAAAAAAAGTAAAATTATGTCTGCATTAAATTCAAAAAGGGAAACTCATTAACATTCTGTTAATTCTGAGAATTACGACCTACAGCTCATAAAAAACCCAACATTCAGTTTCGCAAAAAATCGAATAAGACTAATAAAAGTGTTTTCTTTGAGCTTCAGTCACAAAAGCTTATTGCTGAAGATGGCTGAACAAAGTGTTGCATGCAAGCATATTAATGGACATTTAAGTAGAATGACAAAGTGTAATAGAAAAAGGTGCACAAGCAACAGGGGTAAATTCCATTGCGGAGTTTTGGGGGAGATTTACAATGTGTGAACTTCAGCTGAAGTCATAGCTTGAAGAGGCATGACACAGACAGATCCAGAACATGAGCTGCAACTGTGGGATTTATTGTGTTAAAGCCGTTCCTGTACCAAGGACAACAGAGAAGTCGTACCATGGCCAAGGAGGAAAAATGAGTGGACTGTTTGGAGGATGAGTGCAGAGGAACAGAATGCAAACTGCTTTGGGTTCATTGTAAAGTTTCCACAGTCAGTCATAACTTGATGAGCCATGTGATCTGCTGTAGCAAATTCTAGAGCACTCCATGCATCCCTGTGCTACCAAGCATTATGGAGTTGGTGAATTAATTTTCCAGTACCTGCCCGCATGGCTAAAAATACTGATACCTGCTTTCAAGACCTGGCCAGTTTACTCTTCTGACCCAAACAGCACAGAAAATCAATAGAGTATTATCAAAAAGAAGATGAGACACCAGACCCAACAACACAGATGACCTGAAGGTCGCTATTCAATAAACCTGGGCCTCAGCTGTGCCTCAGCTGTGCCACAGGCTGAATGAGTCCATGTCATGCTGCATTGATGCAGTAATTCATGTAAAAGTGCCACTAAAAGGTATTACATGCATATGCTGTACTGCACTGCACAGGGACATACTATTTAGTAGGCCAACATTTACGTAATAAAAAATCAGTTTTTATTGATCTAATGTACTATTCAAAAAAACAGAAATTTTCATCAGCTATAAGCCATAATCATTAAATTGAATTAACTGAAATATATCATTCTGTGTGTAAAGAGTCTATATATAGTTTCAAAACAAACTTTTTCATGATAATCTATCCTACTGAGACAGACATTTGAGCGTGTACTTTACTGACTCATTCTTAGTAATCAAACCAAAGCCATTTCATAACCTGCTCATTGCTTTCTGTATATTCAGGAGCAGTACATATTTATTTATCACTGTCTGCTCCACTGGCTCGGTGGAGGTGATTCAGCAAGGTAAGAATGCAGAAATAAGCTCTCACTGAGAGCAGACTGGCAGCATCATGAGGCAATACTGCAACCTATGAGAACTGAATGAGATTCTCCTCTTTTGCAGCAAGCAACAGATGCAGAGACCCAGTTTCGATCCTAGCCAACAGGATCAACCTAGGAGCTCTGAGAGGAGGAGACGCCACCACTCACAACAGAAACCTCCAACAGACCACCTACAGAACACAGTGCAGCAGATATTTAAACCCGGGAAGCTACTGAGGAGGTTAATACCCTCCTTATCGCAGATGAATCCAGCCTCACAAAATGCCTGAAGACATGTTCTGAAAAATGCACAGAAGCACTGATATACATGACATTAAGGAAAATGAAAAAAAAAAATGCATTCTTCTTGCTGCCTTATATGGACTTTAATGGTGTAGGCAATGACCGCTGCGTAGACAGTGTGAGGAGAGGCCCTGGAGACACAGAACTGCCCTGACAACACACTGATTAACGCTTTTAACAGACACAGGAGTTTGTAATGTAACCAGGAAGAAGAACTGAGGGAATAATTCATCAGGTTAAACCTGTTATTCTGTTAATCACGAGAAAAGGGAGCTGCTACCTTTGCACTGAGGAAAAAAAAAAATACTGCAGGCAAAGACTTTTTTCAGGTCATCGGCAAAAGCTTTTTATGATGAGCAAAGATTCCTCCATTGGTAACAGAGCACTGCTGGGATATATTTTACTAACAACGGTTGGAAAAAAAAAAGTTCACTGTGCACTTCTTTCATTATTTCACAATCAAGTCTATCAATCAGGTTGCATGTGCAGAGCTGACCATAGAAAGGCAGACACGTGGTGTAGTGACTGTACAAAAAAGGTCATGTTTGAAAAACACACAGGCACTGCCACTCTCCTTAAATGACTGAAACCCAATACAGTTCATGGAGAAACTACTGGCATTGTACATTATAGAACATATAGGGCTAATCCACTTTTTAAGTCTTTAATCGAGTACAGTCGACATGATACATTAGATTCCTCTTTAGTTTGTGTTGATGTCCTTAAGAGATAAAAAATCCAGCAGATGTATGCGCCCACGGCGCTGCCTCTGCCACACCATGATCCTGTGGCAACTGGTATTAGCAGCAGATTAGGTGGTGCCAGCGTGTTGCAATTAAATCCAAGGAGGATTTGTGTCCTAACATGATTCAATACCACCAAGCTCCAACAGAGGGTGCTCTTACGCAGGCAATCTCAAAAGCTCAGCATTTCCAAACAAGCAGTTGGTTCAACGCAATCAAAAAGATACTATCAAGAAAGAAAATTTACATAACTTAAAAAAGCTTTTTTTTTTTTAAACTAGCTTTGTCTTCCTAGTACAGCTCTGATACCACTGAGGTATCCACTGTGAGACTTAACGGCAACCAATGCAGACAAAGGAATAAGACAAGGAAAAGCAGCATAATGTAGGCCAACCATGGTGACAATTGGAAATATATTACAAATTAAAACAGATAAGAAAATCAACATTTATACCAGACTATCAGTAAGGTGAACCAACAGTTGAAATAACTTTTAAATTAGAGTTTAGGTCAACACAAAAAAAAAAAAAAAAGAATTAAACTCGGCATCCTTTGGCCAAAACAAAGACAAAAAAAGTGAGTGCCTCGATGAGACAAATCATCCTGTGTACTGATTTAAAGTTTATATACAGTTTGTGTCCAAGCTAGGCCGGCACTCATTATAAACATACATGCCGCCCCAAAACAAAACAATGGGGGGAGTGAGAAGAGCAAACTACTCCATAATGAGCTGTCAAAGGCTGAAAAACAGAAGGAGTCCCTTCTGTTTTTACTCCTCTACAGGTCCAACTAGTGCACGCTCTCCGTCATGTTAAGGGCTTCCTGGATTTCACGGACAACAAGGATTCGGGCTAGCATCTGCCCCAGGTGCTCCCGGGGGATTGGTTGCGTCGAGTACCAAATGGGGCTGTTTGGAGCCACCACTGGCTCAGGAGTCAAGTAGAAGGTGTCGTTGCGACCTTTAGCACTCTGGGGACTGAGAAAACACAGAAGGGAAGGTAGAGTGAGGATATTTTCTGGGTGCACTTATTTAAATGTCAAAGATTTCAATCTGCCTACAAAAGCTCAAAGAAAATACAGCAGTATCCAGTGGGAACAGGAAGAGGTGAGGAGGGAGAGCTGGATTTCATACGTTACTAAACATTTTGTGGGGTTCATCTAAATCTCTCAACATTTATATAAAGGAAGTAACTGTAAAGACAGAGGCAATAATCAATCAGCTATGTGTCAGAACCAGGTGATTTTCCCCCAGACCGGTGAGATGCAGGTCAAACGCTGTACAAGAAAATAGATTTGTTCTTATTAGTTTACTGCATCAAAACTAAAAACATGTATTTTCATGCACTTTTTAAATAAAAATCAGACAAATGCCATCCCCATTCATGCTTTATTGCATAAATAGGGATAACCTTGTAATTCATTGATATTCTGTTGTAATCAAAACCTCTGCAGCACTTTGCATTGACATTGGTCACAATCAGCATCTGCCAGGAAAAGTCTGATCGTTGGATCTCAAGTTATGAAAATCATTTAGGCCAGAGGTCTCAAACTCCAGTCTTCAAGAGGTTCTGTCCTGCAACTTTTAGATGCATCTATGCCCCTGTAGAGCTTGAGTCTGGGTTTCCATAAAGAACTCTGAACTTTTCTTCCAAGTTTTAAGTGAATCTCATCTGTATGAAAATGTTTTTTTATTCAGAATGATAGAAACTTTCCACAGACATCAAAACACCAAAAATTGTTTGACCTAAGTGAGTTATGAAAAATTATTTCATAGCTTATTTAGCTGTAACGTTTCAGGAAATAAAAAAAAATAACTTTGCTCACATGTCACATGGTCTTTTAATTATTTTTACAATAATTAAAAACCATTTTTACAATGACACCTATGGGTAATATAAGAGGTGATAAGAGTTGATTCTCATAGGAAAACTATTAAAATGGATTTTAAGGTTTTTGCCAGGCAGCAATAATAAGCGTGTAAAGGACAACTTTGCCAACTTGCACTGGTTTTGCAGCTGGGGCACATGACCTGAGAGCTTTTACACCTGGTTACATAACTTCAACGCCTTCCTCCAGCATGTAGTTGGCTTCATAACAGTTACAGATGATGGATTTTTGCCACCTACTGAAATCCATGTTTTCCAACCAAACCTCTTAAATTCACCTTTGAAGGCGCACTTTCAGATGATGAAGATGCTGGAAGGGAATAATGTGACAAGATTTTAATAAAAGAAACCTAAAATGTATGCTAGGTCAGGTTTAGGAGTAGAATGTTTCAGCAAGTTTGGAGGAAGGCTGAATTTCTAGGGATAAATATGGTTTGATTGAGCTCACTGCTTTCCTGCATCATTGCAGTTTTGAAACGGCAAAATGGAGCCCAATCCTTCAGCCAGAGCGAAAAATCAGAGATCAGTGTTTTTTATGAAACTCTACTTTTTAAAGACCTAGAATTGAAATTTTCTTTTCCTGACCTTGCAGAAACCCTGACCAAAAAAAGTTCAAGTTTTTTAAAGATCCAAAAGCAGTTTATTTTGAAAGATAAAAAAGCAGGTCCTCACTATAAGAATTATTCAGCATTGACGTTTTTTTTTCCCAGATTCTCGGCAAGAATAATCTTGCATATTTAAAACACTTCAGAGCAGAGTCCAACTTCCCCTCATCCTCTCAGTTACATCAAGTTGTTGCTTTATTTAGTGATAGCAGCTCCTCTAAGATAAACTGACTCTCACTACTATAACAAGCTGTCGTATTACCATTTGAAGAGGTAGAAATCATAGAGCTTGATGGGGCAGCGTAGCGGGTTCTCTGGGTCCTCCAGCTGTTCTGAGTACATGTCATCTGTCACTGAACAAAAAGTATAAACAGGTTTACTCTTGATTAGGAACTAAAGCTTGTTGCTTTAGGTTTTTAACAGAAAGGTAAGTGATTATTTCTGACCAGTTTTTACATAATTATGTCTTATGAGTTTGGTTAATGTAGAACCACAAAAATAATCAGTCAACAGTTGTGGTGAATAATGTGTAGAATGGCGACACTGCAGCAAAGCAGACTGACTGCCTGAAGGCATCTAAAAAACTTGACACCATATGCAAATCACAATAAATACATCCTTTGGGATCTCTTGTGCCTGATTCCTTCATGTTAAAATTTCAAAAACAATTTTACCTCCTTGACGTTAACCTAAACACATATTTGTTTGAAACAAGAACCGTAGTCTGATTTCTGTAGAAAAGCGACATGTAAACCACTGTAGATCCGAAACATAAAAAGAGTCTCGCAGGTTGTCTGGTTAATAAAAATGGCATAAATTTGTCGGGTTGTTTGTCTTTGTCTTGATGGTTTTTTTAAATGGTGTGTATTTTCGGCAACAAGAACAGGATGTGGCTCACTCTTGTTTAATTTAATCAAGTTTAATAAAAGTTTGTGCCCAGTTCTTACAGTGAAAGTCACTAGATGTTTGTAGTTATATATACTATTAAATCAAACATGTTTGATAAAGATGAATACTTTGTGTTGCACCTTACATTTTTCTATTTTAAGATTTTATTTGTTTGTATCTTTTTTGAAAGTTACTCTTTAACTTTTGTTTTAAATGCATCTGCATTAACCGCCTGAATAGGCAAACCAAATTTAAGCTCTTAGATTCTGGTTGTGGGCAACACAAACTCATTCCAAAGACTGGAAATGGCCCCGAGCCACACTTTCATGCTCCTGGTCTACAGGTTGTGCCCATTCTATTGTCATTCCTTCTCCCTGCCTTGTACATTGCCTTTTTTCCTTCCTTCATTGGTTCTGTCGTTCCTTCCTTCCCTTTTTACTTCCTCCCTTCCTTGTGTCCTTCCTTCCATCTTCCCCTGTAATCTTGTTTTCTTTATTTCTTATGTCCTACCCTCCTTTTATTTCTCCTTTCTTGTGTGCTCAACATCCCTTCATCTTGTGTCCTGTTTTTTCCTTCCTTCCTTGTATCATGTCTCCCTTCCTTGTTCCTAAGTTTCCTTCCTTCTCTTCTTCCTTGTATCCTCATTACTTCCTTGTATCCCATCTCCATTAATTCCTAATTACCTCTTTTGTTTCTTTGTTTGCTTCTTTCCTTCATTGTGTCCTTTCTTCATTGCATGTTACCTTGTTCCTTGTTTGTGTCCTACCTCCATTTATTCTGTCCATCCTTCAATTTTTCTTTCCTTCAGTCCTTTCTCTCTTTGTTTTTTTCCACAGTCCATAATTAAAGCCTGCCAACTCCAGTAATATCTGGCATAAATTTATTGAGAACTTTAGTAATTTATGTTTTAAAATGATCATGAAGGACTGAAATTGAGAAAAGTCCAATTTCTACATGAACAATGTGTAGAACCCTGATTCATTTAGTTCTGCAGCACAGCATCATTAAAAAAATCTTTGAATTAAAATCCTGTCACAAATTCATCAGGCCTAAAACCACTTCAGCTACTCTCCAATCAATCGTAACCAACTTTAAAGAAGTGTTTGTTAAATCAATGTAACGATATGTATTAAAACAAACAAGTACCAAACATGTGGCTGTGTTCACTGCAGCTTTACAGTGATGAAACGTTGATCCCACCAACATTGAGATGGTACCGCCTGGAGTTTCAGACGTAGCAGAACTGAACGTAGAACTGAACATGCATTAAAAAAAGGATCTTAAGATCAGTTTATCTTTACCTTTCTGTCCTATGAACCTCTCTGCTGACTTCAGGTACCGTATGCTGGTGCTCTTGTCTTTGGGATTGTTGGGACTCTTCCTGGTGTGTCTCAACACCTTTGAAAAGGCCAGTTTTAGATGCTGCTCCACTGTTTGTAGGTGGAAATACCTGGAAAACAGCAGCCAGCGAGGCAGGAATCATTCAGTTTACAGCTGCTAGGTGACAACAGTGATATAGGAAGAACAAAACTCTATGCGTTACATTAACGCTCAGCTTGGACTCTCTTATACTGGACTCATCTTATACTGCTCTATATTTACTCTCACTCACTTAAAACTGTGCACTTATATTTATATTATATTGTAGATATGTTTGTACTGTTTAACTTGTACTGTATTGCACCGACTACGCCAAAACAAATTCCTTGTATGTCCAAAAACGTACTTGGCAATAAAGCTTTTCTGATTCTGATTCTGATTCTGATTCTGATTCAAAAAGAAGTACATGAGAGAGAAAGATGTGGAGGATACCATAGTTTTTACTGGTTACGTAAAAAAGCGTTACATTATAACTGTAAAATTATACCTCTATCACCATACATTAGAGAAAGAGACTATATTGCACAAGCTATATTAAAAAAAATCTAGCCATCAGTAATAAACACATAAAAAAGGTAGATGTCACATAAGCACAATTTGTCATATATACAGCCAACTTCAAATCATTTTATTGGCAGTTTTTTCAAATAAAAATCTGAATGTTGTGTTGTGCATTTGTATTTACCTCAATTCCTCTCTGATACCCCTAAATACAATCCCGTGCAACTAATTACATCCAGAAGTCACATAATTAGTAAATTGGTGTATAATTTAATGTCAGTATGAATCCAGTTGTTCTGTGAAGGCCTCAGAAGTTTCTTAGAGAACTTTAGAGAACAAACTGCATCATGAAGATCAATGAACACAGCAGACAGGTCAGGGATAAAGCTCGGGAGAACGCAAGGTGGAGTTATAAATCGTGATTCAGATAAGCAGCCAAAACGCAACCCCCATGGTGAAACATGGTGGTGGCAGCATAATGTTGTGGGGACGATTTTCTATAGCAGCGACAGAGAAGAGGTTCAGAGTTCTTGGAAAGTTGGATAAAGCTAAAAACCTTTCAGAGGCAGAACGACTTGAGACGAGGATAATAAACGCATAGCCAGAGCTACAATAGAACAGTTAAGATCAAAACACACTCCTGTGTCAGTCAGCTAAATCCAATTGAGAATTTGTGGTAAGACATCAAAATAATTGTTCATAGATGCCCACCATCCAGTCTCAAAAAGCTTGGCTATTTTTCAAAGATAGAAACTGACACAAATTATAGCCATTCCATATGGAGCCATTTATCTCAGCTCTGCCAATTCATCACACCAGAGAAAAGAGCTAAAAACAGATTGTTTCAGACAGAAAGAAAAACAAGGTTTTTTTTACTATTAAAGACATATACCATAGACCAATGTTGACACATTCATTCAATTATGTACAATTAAATGAGCACTGTGAGCGCAAAAAAAAAAATCAAGGTGAAGGTACAGGGGGGGCTTTGAAACTCACTTCGTATTGAAGAACATGAGAGTTGTGAGCAGTGTTGATGGAGAATGAGCTCCCAGCTGTTTACACTCCCACAGCATCTCCTCTGTTACATGACTAGGAATAACATATCCTGGGGAAAGCGGTAAAGAGCAGAATGGAAGAGCTGGGACGTTTATAGGAGTACTACACATAACTCCTTCTCAAAGTTTGCAGGAACAGCTGATTAGTCAGAGAAATTGCACACAAAAAAAACTCTCAAAAACCAAAAAAACCATCTGGTTGTACCTAGCGGATGAACAGACGGCCTCCAAGGCTCCAAGATTAGATGAAGACTCTGCGCAAAACGAGTATAGTACTGATCCGAGAAAATGTCGTCAACTCGACCGTTATCAAACAGGTACTGCAGGAAAGAGAGAGAGAGAGATGCAGCTCGTCAGTGGCACCATTTACTTGTAGTCCATTGGTTGAGTGATGTTTAACAAAACAAACGGAATTACCCCTAGACTTCAATTAGAACTGTCAAAACCCACTTTTGAAAGTTTTATTTAGTTCTTATTTGGAAAGGCAGCAATATTTACTTTTAGGCTTACTGGAACAAAACAATTCTTTAATGTAAACTTCTGAAATTAAAAGGAAAAAGGGATGTATGAGGATAACTCACTTTTTGTATGCAGAGAAATACATAATAAAGAACATCCGCCTCATATGATTCTCCTTCAAGCCCCCGAGCCTCTGTTGTCATGAAAGACAGGCCCATGCAGAGCTCAGCAACAGCACACGACACCAGGTCTTCTTGGAAACGAAGTGCCTGGCGACCTGAAGCACCAGAGATTAGAAAAGCAGTTATAACAAAAATAAAGGCAATCTACATGTCTTGATACCAATTATTAACAATTATTAACTTGCAGGGTCACTTACGGCCTATTGGAGCAAGTTTATTCTGATCCGATTTGTCCAGCTCTGCATTTTTCCGCTGAGCCCAGAGCCGCCACACGTCCAGCCCCTCCTCTGGCTTTAGCGTGGCGGGCAGCAGCAGCTCTTGCACCTGCACTTGCTGCTGACCTTGACCGTCTACTTCTGCCACCACTGTCTGACCCTGCACAACAACAACAACAACAACAACAACAACAAAGAAATCAACGTTCGATGAGCTGAAATAAAGCACATGTCGGATGACAGTCCAACACAGGAGGTTACTGTGTTATTACCTGTAGCTGGTGTCCATCCTGCCCTGACAGGCCCTGTGTGTGCAACACCTGCTGCTGTGGGTCCCAGATAATGGACTGTGTGGCATTGGAGTAGCTCTGCACAGCCACTGGAATGTGGATGTTTCCGTTCATCAGCTGGGCGGGAAAAAGCGTGTTTGCGGCCAGTGAGTGCACCACTTCTTCTTGGCCGCTCATCCCTGCAGAGCTTGTAATGCTGGAAACTGCCTGCACAGTCTGACTTTGACTAGCCGGGCTTTTTAACTTGTCACTTTCAACGGTGACTTGCGTTGGCATTGTGGTTATTGTTGTAGTGTTTGTCCCTGCCAACTGCACTGTCCCATAAGCCTCCTGGGGGATGGCAATATGTGTGACCTGTTCACGGCCTCCGGATCCAGGAGCAGAGTATACAGGAATGGTCCAGGTCTCACCTGTGGGACTGGTGATGGTACCAGTAGCACTGTAAAGGTGGGAACTGTCTACAGTTAGCAGGTCGGGCCGCAGGGACACATAACTTTGCTGCTGCCCCTGACCCTGGGGAATAGCCAAGACTGTGGCTACCTGCTGACCAGGTAGAGCATATGACACAGTGATGGGCATGTCCACCTTACGCTTTTTGGCTGGCTGCAGGACTCCTGCTGCTTGAGATGTGGCAACTGTGGTTCCCATGACCCTTCGCTCTGCACCATCCTGCTGCTGGGTGGGAGAGAGGGCCCCAACTGTCTGGATCTGGATCTGCTGTCCGCCTGCCACAGCTGCCACCAGCTGGGCCTGCAGCTGAAACACACAGTGTGAAAAGAAAAAATGACTACTCTAGTAAAGTGCTGTGTTTTACACTGTAGGGAAATTACAACATCTCATTGCACAAGCTCTAACAATACAAAAGATCAGGATTTATGATTAAATAACCTCAGCCTAACTTAAGACAGAGGGATCTAACAGCATATCGATCCATTAAGAAAATCAACTGTTGGTCAGAATTTGTCTATTTTCCTCTTGATTGCAGCTGGCTGACCACCTGTTCAGAAATATGATATTTTTTAGATCAGTAAACGCAGCATATGTTCCCATGGGTAAAAACACTTTTTTAATGTCGGTGATGTTACTTATTAGGTGAAAGCAACTCACAGTTAGCCATTTTCAACAAAAGTGATTCTTTAAACTGCCCGTTAATGATTTGTTTATCCTAAAGTTAATCACTGAAAACACATAAAAAACAAGAGAATACTGATTGGTATTTCTGGCAGTAGAGCCACCTTAAACTTAAAAATTACAGAACACATGTAGACTGAATTATTTCAAGTTCTTGAAAACATTCTTTGGAATTTGTGATACTTTTAATCCATTTGTAAAAACAAAAAAGGGTATTCTTTCTTGAAATACTGCTAAATTCCCATCCTGTTCTGGGTCATCTTGCGAGCTAAATGCGTCGTTCCAGTACCAGTAGTTCATGTACATGCCTGTTGTTGCTGTTCCTCTGTCAGTTCCCCAGGTTGAATCAGCTGTGCAGTGGTTACACCCTGAAGCTGCTGATGGGAGCCAGCAGGCACCTGGAGAACCTGACCAAGCACCTGACCTTGCTGCTGGCCTTGAATCTGCACCTGAGCATTAGTATAAGCAAAAGAGCAAAAAGTGGAAACATACTATTATAAAACACGATAAGATGACCTGATGTTATACCTAACTAAATTGATATTCAGACCTGCACAATCTGTTGTTCTACATTGTGTTGCACTGACTGCTGCTGAGATGTAGACTCCTGCATCTGCTGCTGTTGTGTTTGGACCTGCAACTGAACCTGCAGCAGAGGACAAAGTTAAAATTATTATAAGAAGAGCACTTCAAAAAAAAATCATTGCAGCCACTGAGGTTAATGTTTTATTTTAATCAGAAAGCTAAGCCAGGGATCTCAAGCTTCAGTCTAGAGGGGCTGGTGTCCTGCAGCTTTTAAATGTGTCTATGCAACAAGACTCCAGCATATAATAATAAGGTAACTCGTGAGAATCTGACTGCATGCTACAGAGGTTATTCAGCTGTTTGATTCAGGTGTGCTGGACCAGAAAACCATCGAAAAGCCTCCAGACACTTGCCCTCGACGCCTTGATCCGAAACTCCAGAGCTAAACAACTGTTAAATTTGCTTTCTTGGAAGTAAAATAATAAGCCTATGTTTCAGTAACACACTGCCAATCAAAATCACTATCGGTCAAATGTGTTCCTGTCTAAAAGCATGCAGCGGCATAAAATTTGACTTCAAGGTTTGAGAGAGACTAGGCAGCATCAAAACGCTAAAGTCAACTAAATGCATCTTTTGACTACTTTTTGGAAAGCTGGCACTTTAACCAAATATGTGACATTCTGGGGAAAAAAAGAAAAATAGGAGTTCACTTCAAATTTAAAGTAAAGATAAAACAAATTAACATGTCCCTGTCAACTGTCTTTAAACACTTACACACAAACACAAATAGCATCAGGTTGCTGCACAGCAATAATCAAAAACAATAAAATAATACTTTAAAGTCTAAAGCCAACAGGCATAAATAACGAATAAAGTGGTAAAATATTTGAAAAACACTTAAATAGTAATGTCTATTGTTTCTAAGCCCTAAGCAGCAAAGCTGTTCCACATAATAGGAAAAGAAACTGCAAAGGCACAATACCCTGTACCTGTCAGTTTGGATATTGGACCATCTATAAGCATCTGGCTTGAGCTGTAACTCCTCTTGATTACAGTTGGTTAAAAAAAAACAACATAAGATTAGGCAAGACTGTTAAGAACTTTAAAATCTAACAATAAAATCAATCCTGTATCAGATAGGAAGCCAGTGGGGTGAGGCCAACACAGGAGTAACACGATCCTATTTCCTGAAAAAAGTTATGGAGCAGCAATCGCAGCAGCTGCAGACGATGCCCTTATAAAACGAATTACAGCAGTCTAAAAGAGCAATGATAAAAGGCATTAATGGCATTCTCAAGACGTTAAAGAAAGAAACAAGGCTCCAGTTGGTTAGAAGACAAGATTGTAAAAAGCTTTTTTTGACAATTTATTTTAAATATATTCCTCATTAAATCTGAGAGCTGTCAATGATTACACCTAGGTTCTTCACAAAGAATTAATTATACGACGATAAAGGTCCTTGAATAGTGTCCGAGTCATCTAAACCCGTTAACCTCAAAATGACTTCTGTTTGGTTTTCATCAAAATAAAGGAAACTTTAGTTAATCTACAATTTAATATCATGCTGATATTCTTCCGTGAAAAAGGTTTTGAAGTTCACTGTTTATAAAACGTTAATAGTGCTGCCAAATAATGGTATGTCAGGATTGCAACAACATTTTTTCACATTATCATGAAAGTGGCGGTTGTGATTAATCCACACATTTTCCTGTCTCTGCATTACAATGCTTCGAACACTTCATATAGTCTTATGAATCTTGGCGATATTATCGGGGTTAGGTGTGTGCATATATTGCCATCGGACTCCAACAAGGATGCAACCAATTCATTACGTGCATGCTTGATGCGCACTCGTTTTAAATGCACACCAAACTCATGATACGATATATAACAGGCAGCATATGTTGCATTCCAAACTGTTCTTTGTTATATAAAGATTTTACACAGATATTACAACAAAGATACATCACTGGTGAATTGTATAGACCTAAATATGTTGTTTTATGTTAAATCCCATAAGCATATTTTATGTAAAACCAGTTTATAAAAAGATAATGTCAGTTTTTAATTTGCACTGCTTAGTATAATGCAACTTTGGTTATTTACCGGGCATGCCAACTCCAACAGCGACCCAGCCACTTCTGTACTGTCTGTATAGATACAGTTGGCCTCTTGTTGGTAAACCATAGTCGTAGTGGTGGTTGTAGTGTCTCCACTTTGTTGGCTGAACTCTTGCAGTGCATCTGGACCTTTGCTGGCCAAGGACTCCAGGAACTCCTTCATGCGATGTTGAGGGATGCTCCGAGCTTTCTGCCTCACTAGCTCCTCATAGGAGCTGGTGCCATCCATGGAATTGTTCATAGCTGCAGACTGTGATCACTTAGATGAGGTGGAAACCTGAAGCAAAAAAAGAGAAGTCTCAGGCATATAATGATACATTTCCGAATCTCAAAATTATAAACATAAAAAAACTCACGACCTTAAGAAAAAAACATATTCAACACTGACATCAGTCTGACAAAGAAGCTAAAAGACCGGTAAAAACAGAGAGGCTGTAATAGGAAAGGGTTAATTCCAGCTGAGCGTAAACGAGCTGGGACAAAAGCGCGGTCACTTTCCAAATCGGATGCAGCAGTCTTAGTTGGTAGCAGCTGCATGACCAAACAGGCACACTTAAATCATGTATTTTATTTGATGTTTACGGTTAACGATCTGAACAACTGCTCACCAAGCTGCTGATTACACAACGTGCTAGGTTAGCCAGGTGCACGGCTAAGTAGCCGCATGTTGTTTGCAAAATAAAGCTAATCAATGTATTGTAGAAGCAACTGCTTGAGCCAACAACTCTAATAATGACAGCGTTGTTGCTTGGTAGCAGGTTGTGGATATGTTAAAACCAACACCCCCTGATTAACCTTCCTGTATCGGTCGCGCTGTACTGCTTATTTTTTCTGATTCCCTTAAAGCTAACATGCTAACATTAGCATGGGCACTGGCTACCTTTCTTTATAACGGGTCGAAGATTAAGTCGTCCACAACGCCCCTCTTCCAACAAGCAGGGAAGCGAAGTGCTGTTTGTGTTTTCAGCGGGTACCTAATGGTTTGTTTTATTCCGTTAGCTGTAGTATTTATTTTTTTCCACTACAGTCATATTCCGCTGGGCGCCATCTTACAACAACGTCCTCAAACCAATAGGCTACCGATTTGTAACTCTGAGGTGTTCTCGCGGTATTTCCAACAGGTAACATCGCGAGAAGCATTGTTTGCCTTGTACCCTGTTAAAGGCGACTCATACCAGCAGAACAGCAGGCTGGATGGCGCAGATATCGTTCTACCTTAAAACACAGTTCTTCCCGAGAGACGCTCTTAGTGGTTCACAGGCTTCTAAATCTTTTAAGGTAGTCCTAGAGAGATGCACCGAATATTTAGTTGGGGCCTCAGAAGCTCTGGGCAGGTGAGAGTTAATTCCCACCCACTTCAGTCTGGCATGGTGTGATCCCACGTTGTTTAATGTTTTGGTTAATGTTATTGTGGCCCTTTAGTTAATAGCTTTGCTTTAAACCATTTTTGTCCGTACAACTGTTAATCTGATATCAAATGTATTAAATCAGTGTTTACATCAGTGGCATTTATTCCATGGCATAACTTTACTATAGTACTCCAATAAGGTCGAAAGAGGGCGGGGGGAAGTAGCTGTGCTGTACTTGTCTAACCAAGAGAACAGAGTTCCTAGATAGACAGGAAAAAGTCTGCAATTTTATTTCCTGATGTTATTCTCTTTCCAACTTTGAAAAAATACCATTTAAATCTGTCCATTAATTTTCCCATCAACTGTGTATTATCCATCTGTCATTCAACTATAGGTTCATCCGTCCATCTACCCATTCTTCAGGAGCCATTTGGCAATTGTTCCATTATCAGTTCATTCATCTATCCACCCATCCATCCAGCATCAATCCATTTGTTCATCATACAACCACGAATACATGCATCCATCATCTAACCAGTAATCTCAACATCTATCTGTCCACCATCTATCCAGGCATCCAATTATCCATCCATCTTTCAGTTTGTCTATTTTCCAACTGGCCATCGCTCCATCCTCTTTCTTATAGATGGGACCCAAAAAGAAATTCTTAAATGTCAGATCACAAAAAATATATAAAACATGAACATGCCTCTTTTGATCCAGAATGCTGCAGCTCAAAAAGATGATCCCCTTTAGGGCTGGACAATATACTATGTCAAATTTATCGTTATCACTACACAATGTATGCATACTGCAAACAACTGCCTGGACAGCAATACGAGTTGGCTAATTATTAGCAACATGCATTCAGGCTCTCTGTGGCTAAAATATATTTGGTGACCCTTGTTCAATGCAGTGTAACAGGTTAGAGTTTAAAATTGGTCAAATCAATAAGAATCTGTTTGACGCCACGAAGTAGGCCAGGGGTGTCCGAAGTGTGGCCCGATGGCCACTTGTGGGTCTTGGATTCATTTTGTGTGGCCCCCCCATCCACAGTTCAAGAATGGTACAAATTTGGCCCTCCAGCAAATGGAGCTGATGCAGATTGAAATTTTTGAAATTTTTTAGGAGAGATTTTCAATGACAAATTTATGTCTTCTTTAATGGAACAGTTTTAGAAACAACACAAAGTATTTTTCTTTTATTAGCCATATTTTATTCCTTTATTATAGCAAGTGGGGCCAAAAACAGCAGGCAACTTTTTATTAAAAAAAGACTTTGCTAAATACAGCAAGAAAAAAGAAAGTTCTCATTTTTGTGGCAGGGAATAGACTTAAAACACTTTCTAGACTAACAAAATCAAACAATTGACCCAAAAAGTAAGTAAACATAAAACTTTTATTAGGACAAACGTCTGAAACCCTTTCCGGACTTACAATAATGTTTCTATTTTATTTAATAAAATTTTGCATGCTTAATTTATTGCTGAGCAGGTAAAAAGAAAAGAATTTACAATGAAGTAATTTTGCGGTTTTTCTTTTAATTCTCCACAAATGGAGAAAGCATGGAACAGTGGAGAACCTTCCTACGAGTGGCTGGCCTATCAAAAATACTCCAAGAATGCATCTATAACTCAGCCAGGGGGTCGCAAAAGAACAGAGAACAAAATCTATATCATGTTGGACCTCGCATGCCTTAAGGTCCTTTTTCATGACTGAATAAGAGAGAAACTGGGCAAAAAGAACACCAAGACCCATCTCATATTTTCCAATAGTGATCCCAAAATCTTTCTGAAAATAGCCTGTTAGACAAAAATGAAACTTATTAGAAGGTGCAAATCCTGTCACCTCTTGCAAAAAATTAACAGTAATAAAAAATTAGATAATACAAAAAGTAAAACATGGTATGATGTCTGCTTTGATGCTTCATGAGCTCAACTTACCGTAATTCACAGAAGAATGAATTGTGCTTTCTAACAGAAAATCCTGAAGAAAAAAATCTGGCCTTCCGTTTATGACCTTAAGGTCCAAATATGAATGACTCAGAAGGTTTTGGAATAGCCTAGTCAAAATTCGGGCTTAAATCTAAATGTGTGGCATCACCTTAAAAAACAATTTATGCTTAGAAGTACTCATAAATAGCTGAATCAAACCAGCCATCACGAAGGCTTGATGGCAGTTGTTGCCACGGAGGTTGGCATATAAAATTATGTTTAAGAGTAAAAAACTTTTTCATTTGGATTGCTTTTCTTCCCTTAAACAATAAAAATCATTTCAAAACTGCATGTTGTATTTATTCAGGTTATGCGTGTCAAATAATAAGGCTATTGGATTATCTGAAACATTTAAATGTGACAAAAATTCAAAAACAGAATAAATCTGTAACCTTTTCACAGCATAACAACTCACCTTCAAGAACATTTTTGTCACCCAATAACAAATCAGTTTAGAAAAGGTAAGTACACAGAAGCCTTAAAGGCCTTTCTATGACTGCTATACTCTGAAAGGTTATGATATATTCTATATTAAAAAGACTGCAAATTCTGCGCACTATTTAATTTCATGTGGGACCAATGAGATTCTAGAAGAAAATGTAACCCACTTTTTCATTTTCAATTGGTTTGTAAACAAATATGTGCCATCTTTTGATAAATATGAATATTCAAGCACCATCAGTTAAAACAGTTCATGAATAACCAAAAAACTGAATTACTGATTATTTCGTTCGTTCGTTCGTCGTCTTCCGCTTATCCAGGACCGGGTCGCGGGGGCAGCAGACTCAGCAGAGACGCCCAGACGTCCCTCTCTCCAGACACCTCCTCTAGCTCCTCCAGGTTGAGCCCAAGGCGTTCCCAGGCCAGCCGAGAGACATAGTCCCTCCAGCGTGTCCTGGGCCGTCCCCTGGGCCTCCTCCCGGTGGGACGTGCCTGGAACACCTCCCGAGCCACCTCAACTGGCTCCTCTCGATGTGGAGGAGCAGCGGCTCTACTCCGAGCTCCTCCCGGATGGCCGAGCTCCTCACCCTATCTCTAAGGGAGTGCCCGGCCACCCTACGGAGGAAGCTCATTTCAGCCGCTTGTATCCGTGATCTCGTTCTTTCGGTCATGACCCAAAGTTCATGGCCATAGGTGAGGGTAGGAACTGATTATTTCGATGGATGTAAAAATGTGCTCACTTAATCATTAGCACAGACAGTTTATTTTTTTACCATATTATTTTTATTATTTGCTTTCCAAAGGACCGCTGTTATTCTTAAAAACAGGAGGTGGGTTGGCCCCACCTCAGAGAGTGAAATATGGCATTTGAGAACATCCCCTCTATGTAAAACCAGCTCAGTCATATAAATTTGTCGTCTTTTTTTTATTTCATTTAAATCAAAGCTGCTTACATTCCAAAAACAGGTACCCGCATAACAGGAAATCACTACTGCAGCAAAAACAGGAAACCCAAACCTGAGGGGTCTCCTAACACTGACCGGTAAAGAGTTTGCTGTTTCTGTCATGAACTGATCACATCAGACAACTCCACACATGAGGAGCGCTGCAGGCAACAATAAAAAGGCATATAATTTAAAGCAGTCTCAGCCAGAGTTGTCTGTGTCCTTGCTGATGTTACACAATAAGTGAAGCAAACATAGTGGTCGAGTATCTGGAGGCTCAAGGGAAGGAGTAAGTTCAGCTCGTCTGTGTGTCGATCAGATCTTCCCGGGGTCTTCTTTGAGTGTGACAGTCCTGTTAAAAACAAGCTGAAATACAAAAAAATATATATATCACAACAAGGGTCACCACTGAATGGTGCAAGTATTCATTCCAGACCCAGGTTAGATGCATCTAACCATCTCTCCAGTTGAAATTGCTTGAAAAATACTTTTATAAATAGCTGCTAGCGCTTCAAAATGAATTCAAAACTGATCTGAAATTTCTGTACCTGGTCGGTCGTGCTGTCTGGGTCCAGGGAGAAGTAACCAACTCTCTCAAACTGCCATTTATCCAAAACGTTTGCTGCCTTCACTGAGATATCCACTAAGGCACTGCTGATCACTTGCAGGGAGTTCTGAAGGACAAAATATGAGGAAATAAGACAGTAAACCCACTGATGCATATTACTGTAACGCTAAAGTATTCATACCCCTTGAATGTTTTTACATCACATCTTGTTACAAGCACATTTGCTGAATTTCACTGGGATTTAAAGGTGAAAGAGCAACGCAGAATGGTGCACATTTATGCCACGTGTTTCCATTCGGCCTCCCTGAATCAAGGCCTTGTAGAACCACTGTTCTAGGTTATTGGAGCTGCAAATCTTTTCATAGCTTGGGACGCAAATCTTTACAAAATAGCACAAGCTGAGTCACACTGAAGGGAGAGCATCTGTGAACATCAATTTTCAAGTCTTACCACAGAGTCTCAATTGGATTTACGTCTGGGCTTTCTCTGGCTGTGTGTTTAATGTCACTGTCCTGCTGGAGGTCCAGTTTCAAGCCTTTTGCATCCTCCAAAAGCTCTTACCATACCCCTCCCTGTCCCAGCTAAGGAAAATCATCCTCACAGCATGATGCTGCCACCACCTTGTGTCAATGTGGGTATGGTGTGTTAAGGGTGATGTGCAGTAGCATTCTGCATGTAGGCCAAATAATTAAACCCTGATCTTATCTGATCAGACCAACTTCTTCCACATGTCTGCCATGTCCCCTACATGACTTAAAGCACACTTTAAACAGGACTTTTCATGGATTTTTTTCCTCAACAATAGCTTTCCTATTGCCAGTCTTTCATAAAGGCCTGATTTGTGGAGTGCAAAACAAACAGCTGTCCTGTCAAAAGGTGATCAGCCATAGTAGGTTTACAGTTGTGCCCCAACCTTCATTTTCAGAAGATGGATTGAATAAAGCTCTGCGAGATGTTGTTTTTTAAACTGAAGATGCTTTCGTTGGGTTTTTTTCTGACATGTCCGTTGTAATCCTTGGTCGTCACGATGCCGTTTGTTTAGTGGTGTTCGCCAACAAACCTCTGAACCTTCACACAACAGCTTTATACTGAGATTAAGTCACACATGGGTAGACTGGTTGCTAATTATGTGGTTAAGTCAGTTCATTGCACCAGATGCACACCACACTTACCATCTTTGCACTACTTTGTGTGATGTATCAAATAAAACCCATAATAATATATAGTGTGGCTGTGCAAAAATATGGACAAGTTAAAAGGGCCATGAATACGTTTTGCAGGCTCATTCTTCTGCTGCAGCTATCTACAGGCACTTACAGGGTTGATGTCACTCAAGAAGCCATTGGGCACTTCAGATGGATCCTCTGGATGCTTGTGCAGGAAGCTACAGAACCGGTGAGACACTTCGGTTATTTTAGTTTTAAAGTACAGTACAGTACTGTTAGCTGTGGAAGGCAGTTGTGGTTTTTGACTTACAGTCTTTCATAGAGACGCACTTCACACACCAGCGGCTGGCTGACCCAGTGGATAAAGGCCTTTGGTTTCTCTGCGGTCTCTGAGCTGCAGCAGGTCACTTCCAGCTCCACCACTTTACCCTGAGAGTCCTGAGAATGAGAGAGGAACAAATTTTCAATCAGACAACTTATTAAGCAACATTTCATTCCCATCTGGTGTTTTAACTCTTTTTCCAAAAGCTTGAACTGAACAGTCTTGGGAGCTAACAATATTGGTAAAAACACATGTAATAATCAGAACTATTTGTAAACATTCTTGTGTTTAATTGTTTTTATTTTATTTTATAGCAAACTGTTTCATTTTAGGATTAACTTATACTTTGCTGAGCCAAACTGTGTCTTGTATGTCATTATTCCATGCCACTGATCATAATAAAGACCTCTTATCTTGAAGGGTTTTATTTCAATTACACCCATTTCATTGTATGCTTCTTTGGCAATTACTTTCAGGAAAACCACCATAATCCCTGCAGCCTCCCATTTGCCCTGTGGCTGGTTTAACGAATTCTTACCAATTTCTTTCCCCAAAAATCAGTTTAACCTTTAAAATTATTTTGATTCAATGTTTTTATTTTCTACAGATTCCAAAAGATAAAATGTAATTTAAAACAGACTCATAAATCTATTGCTTTTCTTTTGAGAAACCTGTGATTTAAAAAAGAAATGACTGTAAACACATACTTGAAGCTTTTAACTTTAACTTTGTATAATAATACATTTTAATAAAATAAAACTTTGACAATTACCTTAATGACTTTTTGGACAGAGATGACATACCCAGCATGTCTCAGACCTACAGGCTGTTCTGGAGTCAGACGCTTGTAGCCTTTCTCCATCACCTGCAAAAACCAAAAAACCCACAATGCAGGACTTCCACAATGAACAGAAAATTGTTGGGGGTCTGATTTTGGTTTATATCTTTCTAACCTCTCTGAAGTCGCTCTGTTCAATGAAGATGGTGCGTGTAAATGGAATAGTGTGAGTGCCTTTGTCCTCATTGGCAGGAAAGTTTGGTACCCTTACATCCATCTGTGAGAGAAGACGACAGCAGTTGGATGATTTAATGAGGTTACATTTATTTGAATTTATAAATCTTTAACGTGTTGTTCTTTCTTTGAAGGTAATGTATAGCAGAAACCTTTGTGTCCTTGGGGAGGTTTGTTATGGTGACTTTGAGGGGCTCCAGCACAGCCATAGCTCGAGGAGCGGTGTCATTCAGCACGTCTCTCACACATGACTCCAGCAGATGGGGCTCTGTTGTTGTCTGGGAGACTGTTACCCCAACCTGCAATACAGGCAATCATATTTAGGTCCTTGTTGCTCTATGCAGCAGATCAAGAATCCCTCCATTCTGCATACCCGTGCACAGAAGTTGTTGATGGCCTCAGGGGGGAAACCTCTTCTCCTCAAAGCAGTCAGAGTGAAGAGTCTAGGGTCGTCCCAGTCTCTGCAAACAGAAGAAAAACAAGTTTAACATGATGTATGTGGGCTTAAAATCACACACAAGCCTTTTAGATCAACAAGTTAAGCACCAAATATAAGGAGCGTCATACAGAGTTAGCCGTACTGGTCCAGAACACCCTCAAGTGACTTTAAATATTCTTGTGAGCCTCATAAAGTCCTAAATAGTTCAACCAATTAAATATTCAGCAGACTTTTATTGAGACATTTTGTTATGTATAGTATATCCTATATAATGAAAATAAAGACATTTTTCTTAGGAACTTTTTAAAAAGGCAAGCCAACAGCTAAAAAAAACCTTTAAGATAGCTCATCCTGTCATAGCTTCTCTCCTTTCTAAAATGTTTCATGAAATGATTGTAAAGCATGCACTTTAGAAATGTTGTCTCAGTCTAAAGTATTAGACTGAGACGGTTATGTGACATAAAGAAGCGTAAGTTCGATGTAGATGTTTATGACACATATTCAAGGCATCTCTATTTAAGGCGAGACACAGAAACCAGAACGCAGCAAATATGAATACTCCAACTTTTGTGGACAAATGTTCTCTGCAGAGTAATATAGTCTGATTCTGTAACAGTGGGAAAAATTGACAGGGATAAACTGATGGATGGAAGGACAGAAAAAACAACAGGAAAACAGATGAACGGAAAGCAGAAAGATAGTAGCTGGACAGATGAATAGGGAAAGATAAACAGATGGACAGAAGCACAACAAATACTACTAAGCAGAAGGACAAAAAGACGAAAAAACTGATGGACAGAAGGATTGACGTATAGATATGATAAGGGAAATACTTTTTTAATACTCATCCAGACCTGGAATAACTGACATCTAATTCCAGACCGTATATTAAGCTGAATGAAAACATAAATTAATCCTAGCATAAATAAAGATATGTCTCATCACCTGACAACGCCTGTTTCAACAAGTTTGATGATTTTCCTCTTCGACACCACGGTGTAGGTGAGGTTCAAGCGGCCATATTCCCACTGAACGGGGCAGTACACATCCAGAGCGTTACACAGCCAGTAATATGATGAACGCCTAAAAACATTCATCAAAAAGCAGAAAAACCTAATCAGACAGCTGCCTTCAAAGCAAAGCCAAAACGCAGTCACATAAACATCAAAGACCTGTATATACCTGGCTTGAAACTCTTTGGTACACAGTGAATGTGTGATGTTTTCAATGGAGTCACACAGACAGTGGGTGTAGTCATAAGTGGGGTAGATGCACCTGAAAAGAAAAAATAAATAGGAAAATTAAATAACTAAAATAAGGGTAAAGAAATAAATACTGAAAGAGCTTATGTTTTCTTACCATTCATCTCCTGTTCGGTGATGAGGTGTGTATTTGATTCGATATGCTACAGGATCCATCTTCCCATCCTCCATGACCATCTTCATCCTGAGCGTAGCCTCTCCCTCTGCAAATATGCCCTTCTTCATCCTCTCAAACAACACCAGAGACTCTTCAGTAGGCCGGTCCCTCCATGGAGATGGAGGAACGTTGTGGCCTTTCAGCTCCTCAACCTTCTGGTGGCACACATATGCATGACCCCTGCACACAGAGAATTAAATAAGCCATCATTAATTCGACCATCTTTTCAAGTAAGCACATCATGTACGCTGTCAACCTCGTCTTACCTGCGGATCAGATCCACAGCAAGGTCGTAGAGTTTCTGGAAGTTGTCCGATGCGTGTGTAATGTCGTACGGTGTGTAACCTGTGTGATACAGCTGTACTGATAAGTACTCAGGGTTTCTACACATTTTTCATGCTTTTCCAGACTTCTGCTCTGAGTCCTTCACATCAACTGTAAAATGCATAGGTGACGGGGGTTATGCTTTAAGTGTGGAACCTGGAAAAACGACAAACTTATGGACAGCAGGAAGGACAGAAAGACAAGGAAGGAGGAAGCAAGGTTGCAAACCAGGATGCAAGTAAGGTTAGTAAAAGCACACATGGAAGGAAGGACAGAAGGGAAAACGGAAGGATGGAGGGAAGGGATGAAGATGGGATGGGGAGAAGAAAGGTTGTGTAGTCAGGAAGGAAGGACAAGGAGTGAAGGACAGAAAGAAGGACACAACAAAGGCAGGAAGAAATAGCTCAAGGAAGAAAAGGATGAAGGAGGAAAGCAGAGGGAAGTGGGACATGTAACCTATACAACCCTCAGGATGTGACGTTTCACCTAGTTTACTTTTACCCCTTCAGGTCTTGCATATAGTTTTGTCTCCAGTATCTCAGTCTGAATCAGAATAATTCTTATCCTTAAAGAACGAAAGCCAGGACCTTATAGGGTGACTCCGAGCCCAACATCTGAGTTTCTTTGTGTCAATCTCACAAATCCAAGAAATAATTAGTTGTAGTTTTACTTATTCATCTTGATCCTGTCACACTTTTTAAAGAATTATTGAATGATTTAGATTTTTTATGCCTCACTATTATTAGGAGATATCTCTGTGGTTTAAGGATTTTAAACGATTTTCAGAGGCCTTGTAGGAAAGTGTTAGTTGAGGGTGTAACTCAAGGGTTATTATGAGAGAAGAGACTTTTTCTGTGTAACTCCTAAGAGACCTTCTCCCATTCTTTTTCTACTCCTGCAGCTAAACCCGGCAATCAAGCCTTTTTTCCACCATATCTGCCATTAAACTGATGCTCTGTCCTGGTTGGGATCCAAAGACTCATCCATTCAAGCGTCCAAACCTATACTAGACAGAACTCTGCCTCCTTCCTGTTCTTCAGAGTAACTCAGGTCAGTTCTATGGGTTCCTTCGACAGAGAGAAATGAGGATTCAGCCTCTTTTTTCAGCCTGCTTCCTGAGAGCCTGAGATGCAGAGATCGAATAACTGATGTTTCCATTCTGACATTTAATAATAAAAGTATTCTGAGTTACTCTGTTGATCTTGATGTAGATAAAAATCAGAGTTGGAGTAAAAGCTTTGTCCAGAAAGCTCCAAATAATAAGATTGCTGGACGTTCGTTATTTCAGACATTAACTCTTCTATTCTTAGTAGAAAAAGTTATTTGTTCTCCATTTGTTAGTTTGTTTGTTTATGTTTATCTTTTTGTAAATCAGTAAATTAGTTTGATATAGATTAGATTTACACTTTGATTGAATTAGTACCTCATGGTATTATTCTTATTATTAGATGACAGGTCATTAAAAGGCCCCTCCTTGAACCACCACCTTAAAGTGGTAGAGGGGTTTGAGTGCCCGAATGATCCTAGAGGCTATGTTGTCTGGGGACTAAATGCCCCTGGTAGGGTCTCCCATGGCAAACAGGCTCTAGGTGACGGGTCAGACAAAGAGCAGTTCAAGACAACCTCATGAGGACTATACAATCGAGGCACGTGATGTCGCCCAGTATGGTGGAGCTGGTGTCCCACCCTGGAACCAGGCCGGGGGTCGTGACCCGTCAGAGAGCGCCTGGTGGCTGGGTTGCTCCTCGCAGGACCCCGCCGTGCCAAGCCCGAAGGAGAGACGCAAGGCCACCCCCAGTGGGCCCACCACTTGCAAGGGGAACTGTGAGGGACCGGTGCAAAGAGGATTGGGCGGCAAACGAAGGTGGAGACCTCGGCGGCCCGATCTCAGATGCTTAGGCTGGCTCTAGGGACGTGGAATGTCACCTCGCTCGGGGGGAAGGAGCCTGAGCTTGTGCGGGAGGCCGAGAGATATCGACTAGAAATAGTCGGGCTCACTTCCACGCACAGCTTGGGGTCTGGAACCCATCTCCTCAAGAGGGGTTGGACTCTCTTCTACTCTGGAGTGGCCCACGGGGAGAGGCGGCGGGCTGGGGTGGGTTTGCTTGTTGCCCCCCAGCTCAGCCGTCTCGTGCTGGGGTTTACCCCAGTGGATGAGAGGGTCGCATCCCTGCACCTTCGGGTTGGGGACAGGTCCCTGACTGTCATTTCGGGGACTCCATTCTTCTGCTGGGGGACTTCAACGCCCACATGGGAAACGACAGTGACACCTGGAGAGGCGTGATCGGGAGGAATGGCCTCCCCGATCTGAATCTAAGTGGTGCTTTGTTATTGGACTTCTGTGCTAGTCACGGTTTGTCCATAATGAACACCATGTTCAAACATAAGGGTGTCCATCAGTGCACTTGGCACCAGGACACCCTAGGCAGGAGGTCAATGATCGACTTTGTTGTCGTATCATCAGACCTTTGGCCGCATGTTTTGGACACTCGGGTGAAGAGAGGGGCTGAGCTGTCCACTGATCACCACCTGGTGGTGAGTTGGATCCGCTGGGGGAGGAGAAAGCCGGACAGACTTGGCAGGCCCAAACGCATAGTGAGGGTCTGCTGGGAATGTCTGGTGGAGCCCTCGGCCAGGGATGTATTCAACTCCCACCTCCGGGAGAGCTTCGACCAGATTCCGGTGGATGTTGGAGAAATAGAGTCCGAGTGGACCATGTTCTCTGCATCTATTGTCAATGCTGCTGCCCGTAGCTGCAGCCGTAAGGTCTGCGGTGCCTGTCGCGGCGGCATTTAGGATCAAACTAAAGAAGGAGTCCTATCGGCAGTGGTTGGCTTGTGGGACTCCTGAGGCGGTTGACGGGTACCGTGAAGCCAAGCGTGCTGCGGCCCGGGCTGTGGCAGAGGCAAAAACCCGGACCTGGGAGGAGTTCGGTGAGGCCATGGAGAAGGACTACCGGTTGGCCTCGTAGCGATTTTGGCAACCGTCCGGCGCCTCAGGAGGGGGAAGCAGTGCTTCGCTAACACTGTTTACAGTGGGGGTGACCTCAACTGAGGACATTATCAGGCGATGGAAGGAGTACTTCGAGGGTCTCCTCAATCCTGCCGTCATGCATTCCCTGGTGGAAACAGAAGCTGGGGACTCGGGGTTAGACACGAGTGAGCGAAGAATGGAGCGGGAGATCGACAGACGGATCGGTGCGGCTGCCGCAGTAATGGGAACATTGTTCCGGTCCGTTGTGGTGAAGAGAGAGCTGAGCCGAAAAGCGAAGCTCTCGATTTACTGGTCGGTCTACGTTCCTACCCTCACCTATGGCCATGAACTTTGGGTCATGACCGAAAGAACGAGATCCCGGATACATGCAGCTGAAATGAGCTTCCTCCGTAGGGTGGCCGGGCACTCCCTTAGAGATGGGTGAGGAGCTCGGCCATCCGGGAGAGGCTTGGAGTAGAGCCGCTGCTGCTCCACATCAAGAGGAGCCAGTTGAGGTGGCTCGGGCATCTATACCGGATGCCTCCTGGACGCCTTCCTCGGGAGGTGTTCCAGGCACGTCCCACCGGGAGGAGGCCCAGGGGATGGCTCAGGACACGCTGGAAGGACTATGTCTCTCAGCTGGCCTGGGAACGCCTTGGGCTCCCCCGGAGGAGCTGGAGGAGGTGTCTGGAGAGAGGGACGTGTGGGCCTCTCTGCCGAGTCTGGTGCCCCCGCGACCCGGTCCCGGATAAAGCGGAAGACCATCCGGGACCGGATGAGTACGAGAGGTCATTAAAAGAAATTGCACCCCAGGGGTGGGGTGGGCCTAAGAACACAAGGAAGCAAGGACGACATCTAGACACAACGGGATAGTGAATAAAGTCTGGGAATTCCAATGCTTTTCCATACACTTTTACCATATTTATCTAGACCTGGAAAGTACTGAAATCACATTCTAAACCTCTCCAGACTGTAGGAATCCTGCTATATGTGGCGTACCCACACTATAATCAGATAGAGTCAATGAAACGCACCCAGCCACTCCACCATGTCCTTGATGGCAGTGAAGTACTTCTCCTCCTCCTTCTCAGGATTGGTGTCATCATACCTCAGGAAACAAATTCCATTGTTTGCCTGTAGAAAGAGTTCACATTCAGAGAAAACTGCTGCACAGCAGATAAGGAAATGATTTTAAAGTAGGAAAACGGGACAAATAGCCATGTACCTTGGCGTAACCAAAGTTAAAATTAATGGCTTTGGCGTGCCCAATGTGAAGGATGCCATTAGGTTCAGGTGGAAAACGGGTACGGATCTGAAGCAGTTGGAGCAAATACTCATTAATACAGATCATTTAATATGTACACTTTTCATTGCATGTTGATATGTGAACTTTTTAAAGTCTTTACCTGTCCACCAGTGATCTCCGTGTGCTTCTTCAGGAGCTCCATTGTTTTCGGGGTGACAACATAACCCTCAGTTTTATAGTTTTCTCCTGTGAATGCCAACAGTGGAAGGTCAAGCTGTAAGTAAATGACCCTGTGCTACATCTCTAAATGTTACCAACATAAAGGAAAAATACCTTAATGCACCAGAGACATTTGACTGATTTCTAAGAAATATAATGTGCGAATGTGCAACAGGATCAAACTTTGCAGTGCAAAAGGTTGCAGATGATCAATAATTATCGATCAAATGAAGTGAAATCATTTATTGTGATGTGCCTAGACTAATAAAACAAATGAACAGAGTTACAGCCTGTGAAAAAGCGACAAACGTTTCACTAATGCTAACGTTGGGGACTATTGTTGAGGTATACAAGGACAACAAATTGCTACTTCACCAAACTGTTTAAGAGTTTTCTTCTCACCTGCTTTATGAAACTTCAGTGCCTCTCCTCTGAGTTGTTCCATTAGAGACCTTCCCTCCACAAGGTTTGTAGCACCTTAATAAACAAATGAAAAAAAAAAACAATAACTACACTCAAATACAAAAAGGTTCAATGCACATTGTCTGCTTTGCAGCAGCTTACCATTCACCGTCACCTCCTCTTTCTTCGTCTTCACGTCGTTCTCTGCCGCCTTTGCTTTCGGTGCCTGCATAATAAAGCATTGAGGATGCAGTGATTACACAGAAACAGTAAAGCTTTCTAGAAGCCAGCTCAGGGTTTAAAGCACAACTGGGTGAGAGCAGTTTTACGTAGGCTTTAATTGTTCAAACCCCTTCTTTAAATTGTCATGGCTCTCTTACCTTAGGTTTTTTCTCCAGCTCTGCTTCTGTCTTGGGTCCCAACAGGTGCAGAACCTTTAAGACCAGAGACGCAGCTTGTAATGTCACCTGTTGGTACTTAATTAAAACCACTTCTGTTTGCAATGCTCCATTTCCATGCATACCTGCACATCCACTTCATTTTTGACCACCTTCCCATCGGCCCATTTTAACGCTGAGCGAGCTTCACCTTCAATCAACACAAAAACATTCGGTCTGTTTGTTTGGCTTCTATGGCGGTGATGAGTTTACTCAAATGTGAGATCATACCCATTAGCAGCCCCATGTTGAAGCGGTACCTCTCCTTTAACAGCTGCTCCTTGTGCTTCTTGACGACGAACTCAACCTGCACGACATCCCACTGTCACTCAACACACCATGACTGGTAAACATAGTCAGAGATTTACCCTGCTATGCAAAAGTATTCATACCTCTCAATGTTTTTCACGCAGCAAACACAAACCTCAATGTATTTAATGGGGTTTTCATGTGATAGAGCAACAAAAAGTAGTAATAAAAAGATACATGGTTTTAAAAATCTGAAAAGTGTTTCATGCATTTGTATTCAGTCCCCCTAAGTCACAACACTTTAAAATGACTTTTTGCTGCAGTTACAGCTTCAGGTTTTCCTGGGTATGTCTCTTCCAGCTTTGCAAATCTAGAGATTAAAGCGTTTGTCCTTTTTGGAAATCAGCTCGGACCGAGTCAGGTTGGATGGCAAGTGTCTGTGGACATTAAATTTCTTACCACATATTCTCAGCTGGACTTTAACTAGGCTATTCTAATACACTGATAAGCTTTGATCTACTGCCGGGCAATAAAACAACAATATTTTATTGAGGAACAGAAATTGATAAAGATAGGCTTTAAAATTTGATAAGACAATAGATGTGGAGCCACTATTTCTTTATCAATTTTAGTGGAGAAGAGTTGGCTTTTGAGTTGCTAGGTAAGAATGTGTATTTATTTATTAGTTTACTTGTAATGCATAATGTCCCACAATGCTTCAGGCAATTGTGTAATCAATTTATGGCAATTCTTTAACATAAATTTTATTGATTATAGAGAACATTTATTTTAAGTAGTTCTTTCAGACTGTATTGGTTAAAGGTTCTGCACTGATGGTAATTCATAAACTTTATTGTGATAATTAGCCAAACTGTTGAATTCTGAAAAAGAAATCTGTGATGATTTTTTTTTTTTTTGTCCAGACAACCAGCGCTATTTCTACTTCTTTTAGAACTAATAATCTAAAATCCTTTCATTGACTCTCATTCACCCCAGTCTCAGTTGATTCAATTACACACTACTAATTAGATCACCTCTGGTGGTAAAGGATTGCACTAAATTTATTAAAGAGGTATCAGAATAAATAGGGCTCAACACAAAGGCCCAGAATACACAAAAGGTCGTGGGTGTAAAGTCACATATGTAAGAAAAGCTCAAATATATGATTGTATTTGTGAGGCGCTAAACTTTTGAGATCAGTGGAAGATCACGCACTTACTGCATCCTCAATCTGTTCCGGTGTTATGACCACATCTACACCACATGCTTCATCAAACTCTTTCTGACTGATGGGATCATTAGGATGACTTTTGACAAAGTCTAAAGCAGCTGCAAAACATATAGAAACGTAGCAGAACATCAGTGTGAAAACAAACAACATGAACCTCAAGTTAATCTTTATGTTTTGCAACCCAAAAATCAAAACATGTAAGAAAATGTGAAATTACCTGCCAGCTGCAGCTCAGTGCAGATTTTCCTCTGAGCAATGCAGTCTGAGAGAAGAGCCAGGCGTTTGTTGTCTTTAAGACGAGAAGCCATGCTGTACAGCAAAGTGCCCATGGCTTTGTCCACTCCTGATGTCCCATTGATACGCTGCGCCTGTTGAAACCAGATTAAAACAAGAACAGCAAATAATGAACAGCAAAAAATTAAATACATGTGTTGGTTTTCTCCTTGAAACTCTGCTATAGTTAAAACAAGCAGCCGAAATAAGATTGAGGCTTCAAACAACTATGGGAATGTGGAAAATAGGGGTTTAAATTATGCTACGCATGAAGAAAAAATAAATAACGTTAAAGTAGTATCCAGGGTTGATGTTTACAGCTTATGGTTAGTTTCGAAATGAGTAAAGCGGTTGGTCTGAACTGGTCTGAACACCAGTGTCAGTGACATTTCCCAGCTGTACCGACGAGCTCCTACCTTAATAACCGCCTCCGTCAGTGCAGAACTCAGAGCTTCATTTTTCTGTGTTTCCTTCGCTTTCTGCTCGCTGAGCCCAATCGAAGTGAAAAGTTTCAAAATATCGGCCATTAGTCCACTTTAGAAGTCGGAACCGCACAGACAACGCCGCCACGCACCGTCTCCACAGAGGAAGAGCGAAAGAGCGATTTCCTGTCTGACGCAAGCAAAACTTGGAATAGTAGCCAATAAGACATGCACCCTACAAATACAATTAACCAATAAGGAATGCGCTTTGTTTGAGGTCTCAACCTGTTAACCAATCAGCTGTTTGTTGACATAAAGACGAAGGAGAGAGGGGGGGCTTCCAGAATTAGAGTAATGTTGCATCAGATTGATAGGTCTGTCACTTTGGGTTATGAAGAAGAAATTTAAAACATAATCTAATTTTATTTTTACTAAGATCATTTTAATAACATAAAAGTGCTCATTAAAAAACATTGACTTTAAAACGTGTGAATATTTCTATCCCGGGGTAACGTCTTTGTTGTACTTCATTTTAATGTTAACTCTGAGAAAGTTTTTAAGGCTCCTCCAGCTGGGTCCGCTCCATTTACCAGCCGGCGAGGAAACAGGTGCTCAGTGGGTAGAATTATCTGCTTTTAATTGTACATTTACAAAGAACTTGTGCACCATCACGGCTTTGTTCAGTATTTTACTGTAAATAACATGTCATCTTTAGCAAGAAAAGCATGAAAGGTTTAGCTCAGCATACTGGTTCAAATGTATGAGGAGCGAAGGCTTGCCTCTGTGGTCTGATCCAATGGATATGCTGCTGTAGCTCACATTGTTGAAGAAGGCAATGCTAGTTCTTACACAAAGTTGTCAGAATACACAGTGCATTACAGTTTGTTTTATATGGGGCTGCATACATAAAGACTAATCTTAGTGAAAACTGTATTCCCTGATGGTTGAGGCCTCTTTCACCAGGTAACGGCCATCCGCCACAAAGCAAACGTGGTGTATGAATGGTTTGAGGAACTCAACAAGTTTAAGGACAAACAAGTCTGATCCATGAAAAAAAAAAAACACCTCGGCTGTTTTTCCAGCAAAAAGAGGACTAGAAAACTACTGGTGATTATAATCTTATGCCTTTTTATTCTTTAACTCGTCGGTATGTGGTCTTCGAAGATTAAAGTTGACACGTTTTTCCACCTGCTTTGCCCTCCATTTAAGATGAAAACTCCTCCCATGAGACTGGTCAGATCTTCTAGTCGGGGCCTTCGCCGGCTGATGTTTAAGGAGTGGATCCACTATGTCGCTTTACGTAAATTGACTTATTAATTTTATGTTTGTTACACGCCGTCAGATCAATTTGGTTTCACAACGTTTAATCGGTCAGTAAACACATTTTATCTCCAAACAAGGATGGCCAGACATGCGGTGTTCTCTTCTGGGGCCAAAATATGGAAATCTTTGGAGTGCGCAAAGTCAGAGCTGCGACTGGATCTCACCCTTGCTTGTGGACAAACTTTCCGGTGAGGGTTTACAGATAGCTCATACCCTGATACATCGGAAGTTGTTGTCCATGCTGTTTTTAAATTAAGCCTCGTTTCATTGATCCACAGCTGGAGAGAAACTGCGGAGGGGCATTGGACTGGGGTCATTAGGGGGCGTGTGTGGACATTGACTCAAACAGAAGACACCCTTTGGTACTACGTCTATAAAAACGAGGGTGGAGCTGGTGGAGAAAACAGAGACCAGAAGAAAGACTCTCAGAAGATAGATGAGGAGGAGACACAATCTGCCACTGCCCAACAGGACGCTGAGGTGGAAGCAGAGATGCTGAGAGACTACTTCCAGCTGCGTGTGAAGTTGGGGGATCTATACAGGGAGTGGGGTGCCGCAGACTGTCACTTCAAGCAAATTGCAGACATCTTTACAGGTCAGCGTGTTTGTTCATGTATGTACATCACTGCATCACAGTGAATCGAGGCTAAATGTATTGCTTGGTGTTTCTGCAGGTGTGCGAATGCTGCGTCAGGACCCCACAGAATGCCTGTTTTCCTTCATTTGCACCTCCAACAACCACATCTCTCGTATTCAGGGCATGGTGGAGAGATTGTGTCAGGCTCTGGGTACCCCTCTCTGCCAGCTGGATCAAACCTCCTACCATGACTTCCCTACACTTTCCGCATTGGCAGGTGCATGAAACTTTGTATAAGACATTGCATGCCCATTTTTTATTCATAACGCAACTTTACAGGGTTGACTCTTAATACCCCGCACATATTTTTCATCCCTTTAAAATTTTGTTTTATATTTTAACATTAAGAAAACATGTATTAAAAACCAAAAAGCAATTGCCTTCAGGCGCCACAAAACTAATAAAAAAAAAATGAGTGTGTAATTTAATCTCAGAGGTCTATTAGAGAACAAACTGCTTCAGGATGGGATACCGCAGACAGGTCAGGGAGAAAGCTGTAAAGTTTAAAGTAGGATTAGTTTATAAAGCAATTTCACAAACTTTTAACATCGCATAGAGCACTGTTCAATGTATAATTTGAAAATGGAAAGAGTATGAGTATAAGGTCTAATTTGTTGATGGGCCCTCCGTTGCCAGCAATAGCAACTTTAACTTTTCTGTAGACATCTTCATCAAGACATCAGGTTTAGGAGTGTGTTCATAGTTAGATGAGAAAACCAGAATTGAAGCCTCTGCTCTATTTTGTCCCAAAAGTGTTCAAGAAGGTTACCTCTGGACTCTGTGCAGACCAGTCAAGTGTCTCCACACCAAAACTTTATTCACCTGCAGCCATGGAAGTGATTTTTTTACACCAGAATTCATTGATTTGGTGGTGTGACTTTTAGCAATATAGTTTATGTTGCAAAACAGAAAACGGTGAAATATTCATTCATTAAATGTGTGAAGATGTTGGAGAAAAAAATAAGGGCGTGGTGCTAGTGGTGTAGGGGTTAAGCATGCGACCACGTGCAGAGCCTGTAGTCCTCTTTGCGGCTGTCCCAGTTTGAGTCCCGGACCCATCAACCTTTGTTGAATGTCTCCCCCTCTCTTTGCCCTCTTTCTTGTCTACCTACTGTCAAAAAATGAAAAATAAAGGCTTCTACTGACGCAAAAAAAAACAATATAATAATAAGCTTGCAGCTGTGATGGCAGTGAAGGGTATTAATACAAATGCTTGCCACACTTTTCATATTTTTATTTCTAACATGGCAAAATGTGAAAAAGTATAAGGGATGTAAACACTTGTGCAGGGAACTGTTGAAATATGCTTAATTTTTCATGAAACGCCATTGTTAGTTGTTTTATTGTGATGCATTTGTCAGATGTTGTGCGTCTACCCGCATTTAGTATTTTAAAGTGTTCTTTTCAGCATCTAGATGGTCTGTTATAGAGAGGAGGCCTGCTCATTGTATGTATGCTGTTCTTCTGCTCTGCAGACAGAGGTGTAGAGCAACGTCTCAGGGATCTCGGCTTTGGTTACAGGGCTCGGTTTCTTCAGCAGAGTGCTAAACAGATCCTGGACACACACGGGCTCCAGTGGCTTGATGGTTTACGGAACGTCCTGTATCTGGAGGCCCGTGATGCTCTTCGGACCCTCCCTGGTGTTGGCACCAAAGTACAACAGAACAAAAACATCTTGGCTTCTTACATTTTGTTGATATTAACTTGAAGAGCAGATATTAAGATACTGAGTATTTGTTGTAGGTGGCAGACTGTGTTTGTCTGATGTCTCTGGATAAGTCCGAGGCCGTACCCGTCGACACACATGTTTGGCAGATTGCTAAGCGGGACTATAAGTACACTGCTGACAATGGACAAAAGACCCTCACAGAAAAAATTCACAGAGATATTGGTTAGTTTCTATATAGTTTGTTGAAAAAGTTCTCCTCCCACAAGAACAAAATATCTAATGATCTTTTTCTCTGCAGGAGATTTTTTCAGAGAGCTGTGGGGACCATATGCAGGTTGGGCCCATTCGGTAAGTCCCATTCATCCAGTAAGCTTCTGTTATTTTTAAAGTTGACCCACTGTTACCACTGCCTCCCTGCTGTAGGTTTTATTCTGTGCTGACCTCAAGAAGTTCCAGAACCTCAAAGAAATGATACATTTGAAGCAGTCAAAGAAAAAAGAACTGTGTGAAGGAAACTGCAAGAAGTTTAAAATAAAAAGAGAGTTTGATGGACACGAAAAGAAGAAGAAACCCAAGTCAGAACGTCAGAAGAAGGCAAAGATGTCCATCAAGACAGAGGAGGTTTGAGTCAATAAATCTCTGATCTGATCAGATGAAAGTGAATGGGAATTACTGTTTATAAACTTAATGGAAATTGGTTTACTGTTATCACATCTTTTTTTTTTTATCAGCAGGATTTTACTGTAAAATTGTCTTGTGCTCTTCTACCAGTTCAGAACTGTAAAAAAAGAGGGTACAGTGTGGAGTGTTTCACATGATAAAAAATAAACATAGTTATATTTTTTTAAATGATGATTAGCCCTTGTATTTTAATTTTTATATCAAAACTATGGCCATTAAAACATCAAACTCATTAAAATGACAGCTAATTAATGCTGCACTAAACTGTTTCTACAGAGTACTGAAAGGGTTAAAAAAGAAAATATATAATTGCTTTTATAATTTTCCAGATCTGGATACATATGGAAATATGAATTTCCTGCCTTTATTGCTCATTTTATTGTAATTATATTGTCTAATGTAGTGATTCCTCAAAAATCGAAATAAATTACAAAAATTATCGTGAAATAATATTTCTGATTTAATAATTACAGTAGAAGCTGATAGTTGTTTAGTTTTTTTTTTTACTTCCACATAGTAAAGGTATTATAGTCTACAGATCTCTTCCACTGTAAATTGGTGTGTTCACAGCAGAAACCACAGATTTTTAGAAGTCTAAATTTATAATTTACTGTTTGTTTTTAGTTTTTCCTTCCGGTAACTACTCCTGGATCAGTGCTTCTGTGTTTTCTGTGGCTTCTGCTTTTGGTACTTTTGACCCTCAGTCGGTCATGGCACATGGCTGCTCATACTGAGCCTGGTCCTGCTGGAAGTCTCGTCCTGTAAGAGGGAGTTCCTGGAAGTCTCTTCACTCAGTATGGGTGGGTGGCGGTTTGCGAAGTGGCTGACGGCATCGTATTATAACCAGCACTGAGTAGAGATTTATGCAGCTGGAATCTGTCTCTATGATTGGGTTAAATTGGATTGGTTTGAACACATACATGGGTTGGACAATGAAACTGAAACACCTGGTTTTAGACCACAATAATTTATTAGTATGGTGTAGGGCCTCCTTTTGCGGCCAATACAGCGTCAATTCGTCTTGGGAATGACATATACAAGTCCTGCACAGTGGTCAGAGGGATTTTAAGCCATTCTTGCAGGAAAGTGGCCAGGTCACTACGTGATACTGGTGGAGGAAAACGTTTCCTGTCTCGCTCCTCCAAAACACCCCAAAGTGGCTCAATAATATTTAGATCTGGTGACTGTGCAGGCCATGGGAGATGTTCAACTTCACTTTCATGTTCATCAAACCAATCTTTCACCAGTCTTGCTGTGTGTATTGGTGCATTGTCATCCTGATACACGGCACCACCTTCAGGATACAATGTTTGAACCATTGGATGCACATGGTCCTCAAGAATGGTTCGGTAGTCCTTGGCCTATCTAGCACAAGTATTGGGCCAAGGGAATGCCATGATATGGCAGCCCAAACCACCACTGATCCACCCACATGCTTCACTCTGGGCATGCAACAGTCTGGGTGGTACGCTTCTTTGGGGCTTCTCCACACCGTAACTCTCCCGGATGTGGGGAAAACAGTAAATGGACTGAACTTATATAGCGCTTTTCCAGTCATACAGACTGCTCAAAGCGCTTTACACTAGAGCGACATTCACCCAATCGCACTCACACATTCATACACCGATACACAGATCGGTAGGCAACTTGAGGTTAAGTGCCTTGCCCAGGGGCACATCGACATATGGCAGGAGGAAGCTGGAATCGAACCCACAACCTTCTGATTGCAAGATGACTACTCTTCCTACTGAGCCACAGTAAAGGTGGACTCATCAGAGAACAATACATGTTTCACAATGTCCACAGCCCAAGATTTGTGCTCCTTGCACCATTGAAACCAACGTTTGGCATTGGCATGAGTGACCAAAGTTTTGGCTATAGCAACCCAGCCATGTATATTGACCCTGTGGAGCTCCTGATGGACAGTTCTGGTGGAAACAGGAGAGTTGAGGTGCACATTTAATTCTGCCGTGATTTGGGCAGCCGTGATTTTATGTTTTTTGGATACAATCCGGGTTTGCACCCGAACATCCCTTTCAGACAGCTTCCTCTTGCGTCCACAGTTAATCCTGTTGGATGTGATTCGTCCTTCTTGGCAGTATGCTGACATTACCCTGGATACCGTGGCTCTTGATACATCACAAAGACTTGCTGTCTTGGTCACAGATGCGCCAGCAAGACGTGCACCAACAATTTGTCCTCTTTTGAACTCTGGTATGTCACCCATAATGTTGTGTGCATTTCAATATTTTGAGCCAAACTGTGCTCTTACCCTGCTAATTGAACCTTCACACTCTGCTCTTACTGGTGCAATGTACAATCAGTGAAGACGCTACCAGGCTGGTCCAATTTAGCCATGAAACCTCCAACACTAAAATGACAGGTGTTTCAGTTTCATTGTCCAACCCCTGTATTTCTAGATATTTGGACATATACTGGACATCCTTGTCTTGTGAAGCTCCTTAGATTAATTGTTTTCATGTAAATTGGCACTATATAAATAAACTGAATTTACCTTAATTTAAGGTTTTTTACTGAAATTCAGAAAGTTGTTGAAACAGACCTTGAAAAGAATGAAACTAAAATGTGTAGTGTCCCTGCTAAAATTGGCCTCTAGATGGCAGCACACATTGATCTCTTGGATTACAGTGGACCATGTGGTTTAGCCTTCTTGGATAAATTTTAGACCAAATGTCTTTGGACTGGTCTCTACCAGGACTCTTGGCTCATCACTTACCATATGAAAACAATACATGGTGTTTGAGTGCATGATGGAGATGGCCGCAGGATGCCAAAGCAGTGGGTGTTTCTTCACAGCAATCCCTGGATCAGAGTGGTATTTCTGTGTGTTGGCTCATAAAAACCAGTCTGTCTGAGTGCCACAGTGTCTGTATGTTTATCTATAGGCTCTTTCAGAATGTGTCAGCTGATCTTTTTATAGCAGTTATCTGCTGTCAATGCTCAGGGCTGCTGTGACTCTGGTGACAGCATGACCATGTCTTCAAGGGGGTTTGATGCATCACTTTCCCTGTGAAGGAATGACAGAGCAACATTTTGGTTTGCCTTTTACATGCGGAGAGGCTGTCAGACTCTAATTTGTGAAATGTTTCCTGACGTGTCTTAAAGCGAGTAGAGGCCTAGTGTGTGTGTAGCTGTTCCGTCTGTGATTGGATGTGTCTTACATCCATGGGATATTTTTATTTGTGGAGCAGAGTGTAGCCATGTGAGTTAATGAAAATGTGAGTCAGCTTTCATCCCTACTCCTCTTCAGCTGGGCAGAAGCTGTGGCTCAGCTTCAGGGCAGAGTCACTATGGAGGAAAAAAAAAAAAAAAAGAGATGGGGTATAGGTCGGCATGTGCAGAAGGTAGGAACAGTGACGTTGGTGAAGGCACAAAGAAGAGCAAAACAACAGCGGCCTGTGCCTTATGTAAGATGTGTCTCGGCTTGTGTTGTACCCTGAGGGGTGGTTCAGTTAATAGAACATCTTACTGTGCCTACTTTCTCTAACAAGAGTGTCACTTCTTCCTTCAAACACTTGGAGGAACTCCAGTTATGAGCTTCCATGGAAATGAAAGATCTCCATCTACTCAGGATGTTCATAACTGCTTGAATGGGAAGTGGCCCTCAAGGTGTAGAAGAACTGTTACTCACAGTGTGTTGGAGATAGGTTCTAATTTAAAGTGGCTCATATTCAAAAATTCCCCTTTCACAAATTATTTTTAACCTATTATTTAGATTTATTAAGGTTAGCATGAAGCCAAAAGGTTAGGATGCTTTGAGAATGTGATTGAAAATAAGACCCAATGTGTAGCAATCATTTTATGTTTAAATGTAAAAGAAATACAGTAGTTTGACATAAAAGCTGTTCTTTTAATCTTTAAGAGGGTCTTTTTTATCACTTTATTGCATCATCAATTCTATAACACTACAAGACAAACGTAGTGTTTATTTATTTTTTAAGTTTATTTTAAATGTCAGAGAAACAAATCTTGTTTTCCTGCTGAAATAACATTTTACCCAAGCTTCTTTGTTTTATATTTTTCATTTCTTTTATTTACATGTTTATATTTATTTAGTTGGAATTAACTAAACTTAGGACATTAAAGACTACTCTTCTACTATAAATAATAAATTTAAAATATACATTATTTTCAATGCTGTGTCTAAACTTATTAAATTGTTCCCCAGTGCCTATCTTGGTCATGAGACATTTCCTTGCTGGTTTTACAGAGGACATGACCTCATACACTTCATATTTTTCATTTTGCAATGGGCAAAATGTTTCCCTGAGATATGCTTACTGGGGAGAGCTGCAGGTTTGCAACAGTGTGGTGTCTGATGCATTTTATTAAATTATTCTTAAATGAGTTCTAGCAAAGAAAACACAACAGTGTTTCAAAATTTACTTTAGGTATTTTTTTATTTTTTTGTCTTTGCAATTAAAGTTTTAGATTTCATTCAAGGACAAACAGATGAACTGTACTAACTGACATTTTGTTTCCAGACGTCTTTCTGGCCATATGTAGTCATTCAGACAACAAAATTGCTTCTAATGTGATGTTGAATGCCCAGAGGTAACTGCTATTTAATACACGATTGTTGGCCTGTTGAGAAAAACATTTCATCAGTGATTTGTGACAAACCTAACAGTAATCTCATACCGCCCCTAAAAAGACCAGTCTCTTTTTCCCTTCTTCTGTTTACACAGACTGATGCTATTATTCCACAGTAGTGACAGACAGTTTGATATAGTAGTAAGACAGACAAAACTTTAGGAGCGGTGTCAGTTCACCTTAGATGTGGTGAAATTTAACACTTCCAGAGGCAGCCTGATGGACAGGGGAGGTAGTCCCACATGGAGGTCTCATTGGGGCCCAGAAATGGGGGGGCTTTGTTCCATAGGATGAAGGGAAACCACAAAGTGAAAGACTGAGAGCGCAGAGCTGGGGTGGGTCTTTCAGATCTCAAGCTGTTCTGACTGTGAAGTGTGTGGATGTTCGCTAGCAAAGCTTTTCTGAATAAAAAAGGCTTATTTTGTCAAGAAAGATAATAATATACGCCACCTGAAAGGGTCCTTCCTTTTCAGCCTAGGATTAAGACTCAATAGCTCATATTTTTCAGGAAGATGGTTGTGTTTGTACCAGTTAAAACTGAGAGCTGCTTTAACAATTAGTTTAAATTAGCTTTTTCAGCCCAAGAAATGAAAAGGCCTCGGGCCTATCTACACAAAAAATAACGGCTAAAGAGTTGTAAATTAAGAGATGTAAAATGATTTAAAAGTTGGGAAAAGACTACTACTGAAACCAAAATCTGAAACTTAATTGTCACAGACATGAATAAGCCTCCCATAAATACAAACAGAATGATAGATATTTGTACAATAAACAAAATAAAAAAATATATTATCCATGTGATTGAAAAGGAAATACAACAGTGTCAAAATAGGATGTAAAACAACCTTGGACATACATCAAATAAAGACAAGACCCCCCAGTTAAAGGGGGTCCACTCTACCGTGGTCAATGGGCAAAAGAGACGGGGCACAGCCTCGATAGAGGACATACTGATGAAATGATGGGAAAAAAAATCAACATTTAAAAAACAAACCTATTTTATTTGATAATTTGGTGGACACATAGCACATCAATGGGAAAACCTACAGTTGATGCTAAACAATCAGAGATAAACAGCTGAGGAAAAATGATTGCATATAAGTGGTGATTCAGCATCTTGCTGCATTGGAAAGATAAGATGGCTTTTGTCTTTGCCCACAGATTTATTGTTTCACACTCAATCCAGCCTCAATTCTGTTGCCTTGCAGCAAGAAGGTCGTGGGTTCGACTCCCGGCCAGGGGTCTTTCTGCATGGAGTTTGCATGTTCTCCCCGTGCATGTGTGGGTTCTCTCCGGGTACTCCGGCTTCCTGCCACACTACAAAAACATGACTGTTAGGTTGATTGGTCCCTCTAAATTGCCCTTAGGTGTGTGAATGAGTGTGTGCTTGGTTGTTTGTGTGTTGCCCTGCGATGGACTGGTGACCTGTCCAGGGTGTACCCCGCCTCCCGCCCAAAGACTGCTGGAGACTGGCATGAGCTTCCCTGAAACTCACTATGGAAGAAGCGGTATAGAAAATGACTGACTGACACTCAATCCATAGTTTCACACAATACCTTAAGGCAGTAAGAAGTTCCATAACACATATACTAAATATTCTACTCAACAGCGTGAATTTGCACTGTTGAATGCACAACATAGTTGTTTTATAGTAAAATATCTCAAAAATGCTTTAGTTTATTTTAGTGATGCAAGGTGGAAGCAGAAACTTTTCAGGAATCCCATGGCCTTAAAAGAGAATTGAAAAGAATGACTTTTGAAAACATCTATTTGCATACATTATATAAAAAGACACAACTACAATTGTAATACTGTCTGACAGCAAATTAGATTAAACTCTTCCTATTTTAGCTCAGATGACAAGATAATGTCTATTTGTGAGATAACAGAATAATATGAGAGATAATTTGTAGAGATTATTTCTTTAAATTCAATAAAGTTCATCTACTTGATAGAACTGCCATATAAACTTTATGGCCAAACATTTTGGATGTCCTTCTACAAGCTTCCCACAACAGTTGGCTAGAATTTTGGCCCATTTCTCCTGACAGACCTGTTGTAACTGAGTCAGGCCACCTTGCTCACCCACACCATTCAGCTTTCCCTAAGATTCTATTGGACTGAGATTAGGGCTTTGTGACGGCCACTCCAAAAAAAAAAAAAAAGGATTTTGTTATCATTAAGTCATATTTAGGGTCATTGTCCATTATCTTTACAATGTCATCTATTTTGTGAAGTGCACCAGTCCATCTCTGGAACACAGAAGCGCCTCCTTCCTGATGGCTGGATCATGGTGTATATTTGCTTAAAACTGTTTGAACAGATAAAAGTTTTACCTTCTGGCATCTTAAAAGTATACTCAAGATGAATCAGGTCTGCAGTTATCTCCCTGATATCTTAGCTGAGTTCTTGTGATTTTTCCATGGAGTAAATTTAGCAAATTAAAATAATTTTAATTATCCTAACGGACACAAAACAATAATTTTGCCTGAATTAATGTCAGACATTAAAGACAATAAAGATGGTGTCTTTTTATACAGCATAAGTACATATCAACAGCAAATCACTCCCGATTCTTGTTTATTTCAGAAGAATGTGTACCTCTCTAACAGGAATAACAGTATCTCTTGTTAGCTTATTCTTCTATGCTTTAGGACAACAAGAGAAAGAAAATCATACTGGCAGAAAAGGTCAGTTTGCTGCAGGCTCACTGATCTCACTTATTGTGAGATGAAGAAACAAACAAATGTACCAACTCAAAATAAAAACTCGTACACTGGGTAAAAGATTGGACAATTTACAATTTATTAAAAGTCTGTGGCAAAAATTATGGTATTAAATAAGGTATCTCTTTAAATAAACCACATTTTGTATTTTCTACATACGTAGCTTTATTTTTAAAATAGTACAAGGGGATCATTCTTTTAATCATGCATTTCAAAATGTAATTTGTAATCATTAAAACTTTATAAATATATCATCAAAACAATTTTCTTCTTATTAGAATCTGCTCCCTTTTTCTTGTTGCACTACAATCTTGTAACGGCTGTCAACACCCGTCTCATATTACACCTTCTTTACAAGGAAAAGTGAAACAAAAAAGCCTTCCGCATTATTTGTCCCACTTAACTGTCATTTCTTGCATACAACCCATTTCAATGTGGTGTTCATTAAGAGGCTATAATATTAGTCATAATCTCTGTGCAATAATGTGATTACCATCCAACAGCGTTCAGTGACCCGTGCATGCTCAGTAGTAATTTAATGGCCTTAAGTCAATCCTCTGAGCCACAAAGGTTATTTCAGGACTCAGCTCTATGGTCCATACGGTTTGATCAAAGTCAAGAATTCACAGAGAACTATAGTAGCTCAGAATGATTCCTGTGAATCTACACCCACGGCCAATGTCAGATGATGTATGTGTTTGGGCTTAATCGGTGCTGAGCTGCAGCCGTTGGCATGTCCAGACATGAAAATGTAGAAGTTATTGTAAAAACAGAGAAACGCTCAAGCGCAGCATGACGGGGTGGCGCTGAGCCAAAGTGCAGCATGAGGAAACTCTATCAGCTTGGCTCAAGGTGGTTTGTTCCCTCTCTACACACGCAGGATGGGGTGTAGGACAGCAGAGTGAGTGTATTGTGTCATGCACAGACCTGGACTCATCTTACTGTCCTTGTGGCTGCTGCACCAACAGTATCTCATTCAAGCTACTAGCCAGACCTTTCAGTAAAATCAGTCTAATGCACTTTAGATGTAGTTTTATCACCTATAAAACAACCTGCCAATGTAAGTTTTCCTATTTGTTTTGCTCTTTTGTTGTACAACCTTTTGAACACCATCACCATTCTCTTTAATTTATACTGCTGCTTATTTCAGTCAGTGGTTGGATTCCTCTGTTCCCTCCTGGCATCTTGCATGTTTTTCCATCATTGGTTCTTCCTGCTTATCACCCACAGTTCTCAAAGTCTTTTTTTCCCCCATGGTTATTTCATTAAAGGTCACTTCAAATGATCTTGCCATTGTCCAGTCTGCACTTGGGTCCTCAACGATCTAAAAAAAACAAAAACACACCAAAATGTTTTAGAAAGCATATCGTCAATTCAGTTATGATTTTCAAGTTCTATTGATGTCTCCTGCAGAATCACCTACTACATCCATCGAAAATGATCGGTAGACAATTTATACAAAAATCCCACCAATTAAAACATTTCAGTGACAAGGGCTTGGAAACTTTTAAGGTCCAACATGGCTTGGCTTAAAATTTTCTCAGACATTTGTAGTTTTTTATATTCAACTCTAAGGAAATGCGTTTATTAATATACAATAATGTATACAAGCACAAGGTCGCTGCCCGTGTTTTTGGTTCAATTAGAGGTCCTAATCAGTCATTGCTAAAAGAGTTTGCTTGTCTCGACTGGTGTCCTCTGACCTACGATCAACGGTGAGAGGGTGTAAAACAAAATCCACTTTCTATACCTGCTTATCTTTGCATCTTTCTGCAGCAGTCAGTAGAGTGCTTTTACATGTACTTTAAATTTCAGTATTGTTTAGGGGAAAAATACACCACAAAACCTTATCGTTAGAGCATCTTCTATTTATTTAGGTTTAGTTTTAAACCTCCAACCGTAATAAACTGGTAGATGAAATGATATTCAAAAGGTATCCGTCGGCTGTTGCGTAAGAGCCGTGTCAGGCAGTCGGTTGGTAGGTAAAGCAGTCGTGTTTATCCGCCTGCGAGGGGAAAAAAAAAAGGGAAAGGGAGGGAGCGATGTGGAGATAGATGAAGAGGACGGAGGGGGCGTAGATCTCTTCAGTAGCCCGTGGTTAGGAAGGAGGCAGCGGTAGTAGAAGACAGCTGAACGCAGCCTCTCTGTGTTGACATAGAGGAGAACCTGGTGGTTATACCCTGCGGATAAAACGAGGAAGACATAATCACAACATGATTTAGTCACCCCCACAGTCCAGCCTGCCGCAGCAGACGCCATCGGAAAGGAGCCGAACAGAGCTGCAGGTACGTCTTCTAGGCACCGACACTTGGGAGGCAGCCGCTATGCGGGGATTGGTTGCGCATTGATACTGGAGTGACGCTGCCTTTACCTGTGCTGTGCCGACTCACCGTTCAGGTTCACACGCTGCTAACCTGGGTTTCCCTCGGGTTGATAAACTCTTCGGGTTTTTACTGTTCCGATTATTTCCTAATTAACAGTCGCGGAATCTCCATCCTAAAGGAAAAGGCTGGTTCGGGGATAAATTTCGCCTGGTGTTGTGCCGCAAAAATCGCCGCCGCTGAATTTAGGACAGTAACGGCGTTGCTATTCTCATTAATAGTTAACAACATCACCCAGCTACTACAGAACCCCAACGTTTAAAGTTGAAAGCTTCCAAAGTCTGCAACAGCAAAGTTGGACTCATTTTTAGCCTATCCGTAAGTGTTTATTGTTAGTTACATAGGCTATTATGAATTTATAGGCCAAGAAAACTGAGCTGTGTATGGAGGATCAAAAGTGCCACAATTCAATAAATTAAGAAATTGTTAAATAACTACATAACTATAGCATACATATCCACAAATTATTCGTTAAATATATAGTTTTTTAACAGTTTAATTATTTCAATGCCATCAAGGATTTACTTATCTGTCAGCTTTACCAATCAAAGGCAGTGGGCGGGGCTAATATTAGCATAATTCAATTAATTGGTCTGAAGTACACTAGCCGGTCAGATGTGGAGGGCCCTATTAACCAGTTACAGTGGCCATGAAAGTCTGGAGCCTTATTTGGGCCATTTCTGAATACAATTGATTTAGCCTTTTAATACCACATAAAAATGTTATATCAAGTTTGGTATGACTGTGATATGATAAATATTTCTTTACTTTAACTAATTTATTGAGATGTGGGTCCAAAAATATAAAAAAGTCTTTACATACATTGGAAAAAAAAAAAAATCAAATTATTTATTACAATAAAGGAATACAATTACAAGCTTGATCAATAAACTGTTTTGGAACTTGTAAAAGTAATCAGATTATGGAAATATGAACATATCAAAATAAAACTGAAATAGAGTAAAACTGTTCGCAAATATTTCCCATTTAAAACATGTGTTTGCATGCATTCTTGAATCTGCATGCCTTCATTTGCCTGCCACTGTCATGCTGCTGGTGCACGTGAATTTCCACACTAAGGGACAATAAAGGATATTCTGTTCTATACTATCTTTGTTAAATGAGAATGAAAGTGTACTGATCTCTGTTCAGGTAAAATAGTACAAATTAAGGGTCCAAGCAACTCAGATTCAGAGAGTTGGGGAGTTATGTCAAGGCCTTAAGGATTAAACTAAATCATAGTGCACTGCCAAAGAAGAGCCAGGAAATAGTTAGATAACAACAGAATGTGATATCATTATTTATCAGTGCAATTTTGGATATATTTAAATGGTTTTGTATACAGTTCTTTATTTAACGTCTTTGTTTCCAATGTTCTTTTAAATTGTGAAAACTATACAAGATTGTTTAATATTTTTGCCTTTGAATTGCGAGACTTAACCTTCAGTAGATCCCTACATTAATTTCAACAAGTGTCGTGTTTATGTGTATATTTACATTATAAAACTATTGCCCTTAACCTACCCTGCTTTGCTTGTTTGCAGAATGAAATTCACATGTTTTAATTAGGATTTAGATGCATGAAGCAGAAGGTGGGTCTACAGGCTACTGAAAGCATGGAAGGGCCCTGACATATTACCTTAATTCTAAAGAAAACCAACACACCCTCCACTCTACAGTAAAACATTTCGAAGAGCTTAAGTAAGATTTTCCATCTGCTTTGGCAGAGTTTTAGTGGGGAAGTGAAGTTAAGAAATACTGAAAAGGGAGTAATAGGACTAAAGATGGCTTGTGACTATAGCTCAAGACTGAGCATCCAACAAATGACTGATTTCACTGTCTTCTAATGTTTCAAAGACTTTTAATCTGGCAAGGACAGAAAATACATTCTGTGGCAGCAGATATACTATCCAGAACAAAAAGTAAGAAAAAACAGCAGAAAAGAATAGAATAGAAATATGCTTTATTGACCCTCTGAGGGGAAATTCTTATGTATCAAAACCAAAGCGACAGGCACATGGATTCTTATAACGATAGCAATAGCAAAAAATAAATAAAAGGGTGCCCAGGAAGGTCAAATTTACAACATAAGAAAATAATTATAAAAACATAAATATAATTTATCAAAAATGCACAAACCATTCAAATAATTTTTAATCAAGCCCGTTTATGTCTGAGATATTTTTAAGTTATGCATCAATTCTCTTTATCAGTTAACACTTCATTAACATACAAGTTGTTTGCAACTCTAACATCATTTTATTGTATCCAGCTGCAACAATATGAGAGTCTTTGGTTCAAGTAGAGCTGTGGTTAACTCTGAAGTTTGCAAAGGTTATGACTTGTGATGCCTGTAATTTATTTTTCTGAAAGTATTTTGTGGCTTAGCGGGATGTAAGAGTCGTCTCAATAAGTCAACAGACTTGCTATCTTTCAGGGTGTGTTGCTCGTTATGTACAAGAGCTAATTAAAACATCACAAGATGGTTGAAAACATTGTAAAGTTTCTGCTGAACTTTCTTTCCTTGGGTAACCAGTCATAGGATTTTATTTCAGTTTGTCTTTCCTCCATTATGGACCATTCCCTGTAGAGTTGAATTGATAAGGTTTTTTCTGTCTGATACAGATTTTGTTCTGACAACTTTAACACATAAAACAGAAAGAAAGGTACTCAGGTCTCCTGATAGAGAGAAAAGTTGTGAAACAAACAAAAGGAAAGATTCGCAAGACTGTCCCTATTCATGCATCAAAGCAGAAGTCCCTATAACCATTAAAAGTCAAAAAAGTCTGTCAACATACATGCATTTTGTTGATAGATTGAAAAAGTCATAGTTTTCACCAAAAAGTTCAGGTTAACATAAAATTGGCGTATTCTGATCTCTGGCTGATCAACCGGTGCATCTCTAATGCGCTGTTTTCGTTGTGGCCACAGCCTTTGGCCTTTGGCTCACATCTACAACGAACATTACAGATATTTTGGGGTTCATCACCTTTAACTCAGACATCCTTTTCAGCTGTGATCTAAAACATCCACAACTGTTTCTGGAGCCTCTTCTCCTTGTCTCCTGTGTGGTTGGTTGCTGGAGTTCAGACTCCCCACACCTTCCTACACATATAGAGCCCAGAGAGGCGTCTTTAACAACCCTTCTTGTCTGGAGGTAGATGGATCAGTTTGGTCTAACACCTCTGTAAATGTCCAATGACATCACCTAGAAAACTTTCTGGAAAATCATTTTCCAGGTTAGGAGCTCAAGCGTCTCAAGATCTTTCAGTGAAACTTGAACATAATAGTGAAGACGTGTTTTTTTTTTGGTACATTTTGAGGGGGTAGTAAGATTATACAGTGGAAGCTAAACTGTGTGTTATTTCAAGGTGTGGAAATTTGCAACGGTTAAGGCAGCGACCTCCCCCGTGACTTGCATTCCAACACAACCACACATACTCCTTCTTTCCCTTTTCTTCCTGTTTCTCACATGCCCAAATATTAACATACATTCACTTCCTTAACACACCCACCTTTCCACATCCAGGACGCAGTACAAACAAGTTATACATCTGCATAGCTAGCTGATGGGTGAGCAGTAATGCTTTACAGTGGTACAACACACAGGAACACAGTGACACTCAGCACACGGCTCCATATATGTCTTTGTATTCCCTAACATATTTATTTACGTCTTTACAATCCCCTTTGACTTCTGTCTGTTTTCCCCATTTCTGGAGAAAGTCTTCTCTTTTTATAGTAGATTCTTACAGCTTCTTTTTGTAATGGTTATTTATTGTCTTTGCAAATGTTTTCCTTTTATTAACGTCACAAATCTTCCTCCTCATTAAGCGTGTGAGAGCCGCCTTTACACCGAGCAAAGAAATCAGTTCATGCGTTTAACTCTCAGTCTGTGACTGTATGGCCTTGGGAGTGTTGACATACTCTCTGCATCTCCATATTTTTATATATTCTGATGAAGAGAAGAGTTGAATGTTGTTAAAATGATTTATTTCTCTTCTTTAATGTGTATTTCCAGCAAAATGTCTGTTTTTTATTAGATGTAGGTATATTGATGAATTTTTATAAGCTCCTAATGTAATAGTGGCATGGACTAAGTGGTAAACAACAAGACGCAGTTATCCGTTCGATATGTATTAACCGGATGTTAACACAATAAGTAGACATGGGTTGGTACATATTTCCTTTGTATTATACCCTTCAGTACAAATATAAGTTTAATCATATCAGGGTTTTAAGACTCATATTAAAACAAAAATACATATTATGGTCTAATTGCTTTTAAGTAAAACATGAAACCAACAATTATTTGTAAATAATATGTCATTACAGTTATAATAATGACTATAACATTTGTTCATTGTTTTTTTTTTGGGATTTTGAGACATACTTTAAGTAAAATTATAAGCACTAGTTCCAATAAACGTGTTTTCTGGGCAGAAGATTCTTCTTTGCTGTTCTGCTTTGTACAGAGTAACGCAGATACAACAAGCTGATATTAGCTGGTTAATTGCTTGTCCTTTCTGCTCAGGCAAGCAGCCTGCAGCTTCATGCTTAATAGAAAGCCCTCTCTTAGCTTGAAGTTTTTAAACAGTTTTACCTTAATAAGAGTGACAGGTGGAGCTCCTTTGAGTTGCAACACCATTCAACAAATATTTTCATTCAAAAAGTGCACCTACCAAACAATATGCAATAATAAATAAGGGACATAGCTTTGATATGTGTGAGAAATGTAATAATTCCTTAATTTTCTGTTGGAATCAAAAATTAAATCGTACAACACAGAACCTGCAACATTCATTTACGTGATTTACTTCCTTGAGGTGTGAACTGCCAAAAATCAGTATCGCCCAGGAATAGCGTGATTGGTGCATCTCAATTCTTTAATGATGGGTGAGACCATTAAAGGGATGAGACGATCAGAAAATGACTTATGAGAAGCGTACTGTATGTTCAGGCTTGCATTTTTCAATGTTTATATTGGCAGATCTGTTATAAATACACTATTTTCATGTACTTCATTGCACTCAGCATGTTTCTGACAGTTTAGATTAAAAATAAATGGCTTTTCACTCATCCTGAGGCACGTTTTCTGTTTAAAAATTTGACATTAGCATGGCCGTTTCTGTTGCAGTTTTAGTTCCATTGTACCCAATTTCAACAACAGAACCAAAACAGTACTTGTCCTTGACAGTTGAAAACTAGTCTGAACCTTTTATAGAAGGAGACAGAAAATCATGGATGTGTTATGATTTGGGGTTTTTTGGTTTCAGGTTTTTTCCTTATATGTTTTTCACTGTTCAAGTTTTGAATCATGTTTCTGTTTATTTTCCTGGTCATGCTTTTGTTTTGTCGTCTTGTTCATGTTTTGTCAAGTTTGGTTTTCAGATCTGGTTATGCTTTTGCTTCATGTTTTTCTAGTTTGTGTTCAAGAGTCTCTGTTTTTGCCGCAGCCACATTTTGTTCTGTCTGTCAATTAAGTTTATTCGGTTCACCTGCACCATGTTAATCAGTTTTGTTTTCCACCTGTACCATGCTCCATTTATACACACCTGTTCAGTTAGTCGTGGCTGAAACATTTCTCCTGTTCATGTCTTGTTTTCATGCTCAAGTCTTGTTTTTTTATCATGCCATGCCTGTCTTGCCTGCCCGTTTGTTTTGTTCCTGCCTCCTGTAGTGAGTGAGTTTTTTGTTATTAAATCTTTTGCATTTACCATCACGCTGCCTGCTCGTCTGCATTCTGGGGTCCAATATCTCGCAAACCGTAACAGAATGTTTCCGCCACGAACAGGTGTGAATATATGGCCTGAAAACCAGGTGGAGCAAGGAGACAGATTAATTTGAAGCAGGTGAACAGAATAAACTTAATTGACAGAGAGAACAAAACGTGGCTGCGGCAAAAACAGAGACTCTTGAACACAAACTAGAAAAACATGAAGCAAAAGCATAACCAGATCCGAAAACCAAACTTGACAAAACATGAACAAGACGACAAAACAAAAGCATGACCAGGAAAATAAACAGAAACATGATTCAAAACTTAAACAGTGAAAAACATATAAGGAAAAAACCTGAAACCAAACAACCCCAAATCATAACAGGATGTCTAAGCACCAGCAGCTGTGTAAGGCAATTGCCAAATTGCTGTCTGCAATTGGTAAAATTGTGATTTATTCAGGAACCATCCGATCAGTTACTACGTAACCAAGATTCTAGCCATCACTAGCCTTTCTGTCCTCCATGTTAGTACTTTATGTGCTCTGTGCTTAGAAAACTGTGTGGTCCCCACATCCACACCAAAACTCCAAACCAAACTGTTGACGACAAGTGTTTGGATCAGTCTTAGTTAAAAAGACTGTTCCAAGTCTGTGCACAGACAGAGAAGCACTAAAATCAATGGAAACGTCACACTGCCAGACTGTTTATAATCTGGTGAAGAGAGAAATAATGCTTGGAAGAAAGAGGGAGTTTCTGTGTGTGCGCCCCACATCCACACACACACAAACACACACACACATCTTCCAGGTTTCTTATGGAAAGTTTGTACATTCACTCTTCATATTAATACATGAGTGTGTAGACATGACATCACTGCTGCAACGATTAACTGATTAGTAGCAGCTGCTGCGGCACTTACTCATGGTTATATAACAGGCAGGTCTATACTGTGGGCAAGGAGTTTATAGTAATCTCAAGATTGCTGGCTGTTACTGTACAGTTGGATATTATCCATGGGCATTTCCTGCATCAAACAAGGCATGCATTGTGCAAGAGAGAGTGACGACATGCAGACAACTCGCTCCCCACATTGCATTTGAAATACAGAGTGAAGCGTCTCAGCCCCCCCCCCCCCCCGGTCTTTACAAAGATAAAAATACTCAGGCCGTGCACCCATCTGCCGTCCCCCCTGTGAACAGTCTCAGAGGAACATAATTTCTATTTGTGAGCCTCTGAGTGTGTATTTTAGTCACTGTTTAGGGGATTCTGGCTGCAGTATGCACAGATGTGTCGGGGTCGCGAGTATGAATGATGTGTTAAACAGTTTTGACAAGCAGGCATCAGGATGGCTGATTAGTAGTGTTTTTCCAAAATGGGTTCTAACCGTCTTTTTCAGGTGCCGCTAAAACTAAATTCACTCTGTTTGTATTGGTCCAGTGGACCAGAACATCTTGGTGAGCTGCTGCGGTGTTTTTGGCTTCTGGATGATGTGAACAAAATAGATTCATTATGACAGCATTTGAGCAATAGCAGCCAAGAGTTTCTCCCTTTTAACTCAATCTTACTCTGTAAAGCTCAATAATATCTATTTTGGTTTTTGTAGATTCCCACATTTCTTCATGTATGCTTGCACTCAAATCCTTTGGATCTAGATAAAAGTATTGAACCAAACTCCATTACCAAATAAGAAGGTTGTTTATGCTTGACTCCTAGTGACTGCACACCTGCATGTGGAACTGTGATGCAGTTTATCTCTTTTTACATAACTTTCTGGTCAAATTTGATCCAACCTGTTCAACCTGCAGCATATGTTTCCTTGTGTCTTACTTTTATGAAATATCCTCCTCCTTGGTTTTTGTCAGTTTGTATTAACGAGCTTCTCCCAATCCCCCATCCTCTGTTCTATATTTGCAACTCTCCATACTTCTTAATTTTATCACCAATGCCCTCACTTTTCATCTGCTTGCCTCGTCGTGCCCTCTACTGTCAGCCTCATCACATCAAGCCTCTTTCACCTTCTGTGCCTCTCCATCTCTATTTTCTCTCCTCATGCCCTGTCTTTTCTAAATATCGCCTCCGTATCTTCGAATTCTTGCATTGCATCAATGTTTTTGGCTTCTGTCTCCATCCTTTGGATTTTGTTTACTTTTACACAGCCTTAACGCTGTAAAACGTGGTAGGATCAGAAAAGAGATAAAAGGAGTACCGGTAAATTTATTTTTTAATATAGAGCAATAGAAGAGGATTTATAAGATGGAACAGGAAAGAAAAAAAAATCTCTCGGGCTACTGTGAGTGGGTGGAGAGTGAGATATTGTGGCCCTTGTATTCTTGTGCACAATGATGTTTCTTTCGTGTTATTGTTGTCTAAAAGCATGTGCACCACTATAAACAGATGCTAAATGTGAGATTTTCTAAGCATTTGTTGAGAATTTTAAACTGGATTGTTTTGTATGTGTAAAGCTGCTTGCTCACTTGCACATTCCCAAACACATTTTCCATATACTCACACAAATTACTCACACCTTAAGCATGTTTAGGAGCCAGAATGCACATGCAAACCCTGGTGTGCGACTGCAGTAACGTTGCTAAAGTCTCATCATCATGAATGTAAATACAGGCAGGGTGACTCATTCGCAGCAGAATGAAATCTCCCATAGGTGCTGATTTCTATTTTCTGAGTCCCCTTCTTCTGTTTCAGCTGAAGTTTTAGATTGTGTTGACACAGATGTTATCTCCCACTCTGAGTCATAGGTAGAAACTGACGATAAAGGCAGAGATTTATGCAAAATGGAGAACAAACGAAGGGATTTTACTGGCAGCTGTTTTGTTAGATCACTTGTGAGATTGCACAATCCTCAAGGCCTTGAGGGGATGGGGGGTCATGTCACCTGCCTCTCTGAAATACGGCACAGTCAGTGTCACAGCTTCTGGGATCATGAATCAAATAGCTTCCAAAGAAGCCCTCCTACTTGGAAACCACCACACAGAAGACAGGTGAAGAAGATAATCTTGATATTCTTCCGGAGAACCATTTAAGGCACAGATAGGAGGAAGAAAAGTTATTGTACCCACCTGTCACTGAATGAAATCATTTGTGACTCCCTTCATTTTGATTTGGTTTGTCACTCTGATTAATTACATCCAGTTGAAGTCAGACATTCACATACACTGTATAAAAAGACATATAACCTTATTTTTTTCTCACGGTTTTACCAGTCTTAACTTTTGCTGTTTTAGGTCGGTAAGAATTACCAAAAATATTTAGATTTGTTAAACGCTAGAATAAAAGAAAGAGAATAATAATAAGTACATTTGTGAATATATTTTGAAACACCTTCAACACACCATTTCCTTTTGGGACTTAATGGGAAAAAAATAAACAAAAGCAATCAGGTAAGATATTACAGATTACATTTTGCACATGTTCTCAGAAACGAAAAACAGCATTTTGGAAACATCTATTGTAGTCTGATGAAACAAAAATTGAAATGGTTGGCCAACATGGCCATTGTTGCATTTTGGGGTAAAAGGGGGAAACTTGCAAACCTGAGAACACCATCCCAGCTGTCAAGTACAATTTATGGACAGAGCTGAAAAGGTATGTGAGCAAGGCAAGCTGACTTAATTCCATTAGTGCTGTCAGGAGTAATGGGTCAAACTCCCAGTGAAGTATTGCGAGAAGTTTGTGGCCAAAACCCTTATACAAGTCATACAGGTTAAAAGGTAATTCTAGCAAATACTGAGGGAATTCATGTACATATCTGATTGAAAAAAGTAAAAAGAAAAAAAAAAGTAAAACATTTTGTCATTATTCAGCTATTTAGCAAATAAAGTTGATGGTACCACACCTATAAATACAGTGGAGATGGACCAATCATATGTTTGTGATATCCGATATTTGAAAAGCTTTGTCCTGCTGACGTGATTCATATTTCTTTTTAAGAACAATAATATGAGAAAAATATGAAAAGAAACAAAATTTTAAACATTTTTCTACCCTTTCTGCCTTCAGTCATCATTCATTATATAAAGTAGCAGCAGAGGCCACGTCATAATATGGGTTTTACTATTTCAGAGCAAAGATTAAATAATTAAATTGAGATTTTAAGCAGTCTTTAGCATCATATATAAGGGACTAGTGTGGTTAGCATTTCAAAAACAGTAATCTCTGTGTGTGTGCCCTAGAAAATGTAGATTCTTACCATAACTTCAACATATCCAAAACCAGCATGTCTCATGAGAGGACCTCAAAGGTCAAAAAGATAAAACAGAGCTACCCTCTCTTTAGCCTTCCTGTTACCTACAGAAAATTATGCTCGGTCACAGATGACCCATCTGTAGGTCATCCAATTCCACTCACCAGCCAATTTCTTTCTGTACATCTCTATGATTAGAGTTATACCAACAAAGGAAATATAAAGGATCAGTCTTTGTTCACTTGATTCTGAGATCATTTCTGCTCAGTAATTATGTATTTTCTTCCTTTTTACCAACAGTGGAAGAATGGTGTGACAAATAGTCTGCGATTCCCAGAAGAACCACTTCACTTCCTTGCTGAATATGGCTTCCAATGCGCTTCAGGCTCTGGTTCTATTTTTCTTTCATTTTTCTGGTGCACAGACCATCATTGGTTCCTCCACTTCCTTCACAACTCTAAACCTGCCAAGCAACTCACCTTCACCTACCAAGCAGACAGTTCGATTCTGGCCTTCTTTGCCTCCCAGAGGGCGCAGTGACGTTCCCATTAAAGTAACGATCCAGGAGAGGTTTACAGCTCTAAATGCGGTGGAACAGGGGCAAAGGATGGCCCTTCCAACAACACAGTTCAACCCATCTTTCATCTTTAAGATTCCACAGAATCTTAGCATGGAGCAAATTTCAACCCAACCAACTTCCTCAAGGCCCAGGACTGACACAGCTAGTTTAGCATTCAGCAGGGCTTTACAAAGGCAAGAAGCTGCTACAAAAAGCCCAACTCCACCTTTACCCACTTTTCCATCTCATGCAGGGCATGCAGAAGAGAGATCGATCAAAGGCACAGAGGATGGTGATTCACAAGGGCTGGGATCAGGCAGAGCTCCAACAGAGACATCGGAGAAGGGGAAATCTGCTGTTCTTCCAGCAATAGTTGTTGAGGAAATGGCTCAGTATCGACCACAGGCGCAGACCATGGTCTCCAAAGTTACAGATAAAGAAACCACATCAATGTATGATCAAAATGACGAGACTTACATGTTAGGGTTGACAACAACCAGTGCAATCTCTACAACACCACATCAAAGGCCTAAGACTGCAGAATTAACAGGTAAACATTCAATAATGAGGCATATCTTTATGACCACCTGTCTAGTGATGTTCCCCAATTTTCTGCCAAAACAGTCCTGACCTGTTGAGGAATGGATTCCACTAGACCGCTGATTGTGGGCTGTGTTCTCTGGCATTTAGATGTTAGCGAAAGATCTTTTAAGTCCTTCAAGTTGCAAAGTTGGGCCTCTATGGATCGGACTTGTTTGCCAAACATATCGCATCAATGCTGGATTGGAATAGAATGGGGATTGGGGGAATTTGGAATCCAATTTGGAATTCCTAATAGCTCAGGCCTCTTTGAGGTCTAAGCTATTAAGAAAGACCATTTCCACACTGACTGGTTTGCAACTACATGGTACGATATGAAACAAAATGTGATGCACAGTGTAGTGTGTCATTTTTGTGTCAGAACCTGGATTTGCATCTAAGCAGTTCGTCTGTTGGGCCAGATCTCACAGGCCAGCATTCCATCAGTAAGTCCTGGCCCACAACCATTGCCATTGCAGACTGGGAACACACAACAAGAGCTACAATTGCATAGACATCATGTTGTTTACTTCACCTGTCAGTGGTCATAATGGTATGCCTTATCAAAGTGTGCATATGATTGTTCAATGATATTTTGGAGTTGGGATCAAATGTCACAGAAATGTTTCCAAAATGTGTTTCTCCTCCATTTCTAGATAAACTTGGAGCAGATCATCCTTCCACTGACAGACTTCAAGGCTCTGCTGCTGTAGCTTCCAAACCCACGTCCAGCTCTGCTGATAAACAGCCACAGACTGCAGAACAACCTGTCATGAACAGAATCCAGGCTGGTCCGAATCCAAATAGTTCAGCAGAGCAAGAAACCCACACATCTACAACCGGTCTTCCAGCTACTACACCAGAGGCTGATTGGACAGCTACATCTCAAAGCATCAAAACAGCAGAACGAAGAAATACGTCGAGCTCTACTGCGCAGTCGCGAAAAAGAGGTAAGAAATAACAGTCATGTGTTCTGCATTCATAAGTGCTTTCAGAGTTTCCTTTCGCCACTGATCATTCAGAAAAGAATTATTTTTACAGCTGAAAGTTTTTTGTTTTTTTTTTACTGGAAAAGGGCTTCAAAGGAGAGACAAAGGAGAGAAGCTTTTCCATGGAACGGGGGGCTGTGGTTGTGAGGGGTCAACAAAGACCAAAGTATAAGCAGGAGGTGAGAGGAAGTGGGTGTGTAGGACTACATGCAAGTAAAGGAAAAAGGGCAAGAGGAAAGCAAGTAGGGTCTGAGAGGAAGTAATGCAGAGAAGAAAGAAGACAGGGAGGATGAAAGTGTGGTAGAAGAAAGGTGCATGTGGAGAACAGAGAGTGGGGATGAAAGCCAGATGGAGAGAGAAACAGATGAGGGGAGGCGAGACAGAGAAAAATAAATAGAAAAAGGAAAACATTAATCATGGAGCGCAAAAGATAGTCATGGCACATTTAAAGAGAAGCCTCACTGTTATAGCATAACCATGCTTTGTTAGCCTATAATTTTTTCAGCTGTTCCGTCACTGTCAGTGTTACCCCTCTAAACCCATATTAGGAAGTAAAAGCAGCAATGCTTAGTGTGAAATCACAACACTCAGGTCAGCCTGAGGCTCTGGGTATAAAATAACTAGACAAAATTGAAATATGTATTTATGTTTTAATGGTAACCACAATACATGACCGATAAACAATAGAACACAGTAACTCTGTAGGACATCAGTAGGAAGGGGAGTGTTTATCAAATCGATCAGCAATGAAGCATCAATAAAAAATTCTTATAATCGCAACACAAACCGCATGAGCTACCAGTTAATAGCTTTAATTTAGCTGCTAAAGCTGTTTTTTACATATTGTTTTAAAATTCTGGCATGAGTCTTCTCCTACAAGTATTAGTTTTGTTATTTAAAGAGGACCTCAAGACGTCATGCCTGCTGATTGGCAAATCACAGTGGGTTTGGAACAAACAATTATTGGAAGATATTTTAACTTTTATCAAAAACAAAAGAGGATCAGCAATTGTTCCTGGTGCTGCTGTTACACTGACTATTAAGTTATAATAATGTTATATATAACATTTATTTACTGTTATAATTGTGATAAATAGACTTAAGAGAAAGTAACAGATAAACATCCACTACATGTAGTTTTATTTTTCAAATCTAGCGAGCTTTTTCTCTTTTGGTCTGACAAGTATAACAAGCTGACATTAGCTGGCTTATTAGTCAGGCTATCTGGTTAAGCCTTTCCTTGTTTGCTGTTTAGCAGACAAGCTTGCCAACTGTAATTTTTAGGGAGCGGTGATTTTATAAGAGTGATGGGTGGCTCTTAGTTTCCACGCCATTAGTATCTGTGGTTATTTTGACTGGAAATGTTTCCATTATTGCTGAAATTTGTCTTTCTTGTAAACAAGGAAAAAGTTTAGTCGCCCCTTTTTCAGCCAGCTGACCGACAGTGAGCAATAACAGGTTTGAGAGGGAACTGATGCCTTACTCTATGCTCCATACAATCTCTTCCATTACATTTTACAGTCTTTAAACAGGGGGAACGATTTAGCTGAAAAGGGTTTTTGAAACTGTAACTTTTCAATCTCTGGTGTGCATTCATACTAGTAACTGGACCATGCATTAAAAAATGAATTTCTCCATTTAAAATATTTCACAAAATAACAGAAAGTCTAGTTTGATGCATACAAATGTATGTTGTTTAAAGTCATTTTAAAATCCTCTCAACAAGAAAGAAAAGTAGAAAAATGTAGTATCATATTTCTTCATTCAAAATATAACCATTGTAATGTCTAGTTTCATGTATTTTGATTTCATATGTGTGGTTTAATAGGTTTGTTTCTCCTAAATGAGCACAACAATGGCACGCATAGTATATAAATATTGATTTCTGCTACAGGACTGATAACTGACATATACAGGCCTATTAGGTCATGTGTTGTCAACCATTTTTACCATTAATAAACATGAAACGATGGCATTTCAGCCTGGATTTGGAGTCACACACAAAATTAGAGTGTAAAAACACACTACAGGCTAATCCAACTTTGATGTAATGTCCTTAGAACAAGTCAAAATGAGGCTCAGTATTGTGTGTGGCCTCCACGTGCCTGTATGACCTCCCTACAACACCTGGGCATGCTCCTGATGAGATGGCGGATGGTCTCTTGAGGGATCTCCTCCCAGACCTGAACTAAAGCATCCGCCAACTCCTGGACAGTCTGTGGTGCAACGTGACGTTGGTGGATGGAGCGAGACATGATGTCCCAGATGTGCTCAATCGGATTCAGGTCTGGGGAACGGGCGGGCCAGTCCATAGCTTCAATGTCTTCATCTTGCAGGAACTGCTGACACACTCCAGCCACATGAGGTCTAGCATTGTCCTGCATTAGGAGGAACCCAGGGCCAACCGCACCAGCATATGGTCTCACAAGGGGTCTGAGGATCTTATCTCGGTACCTAATGGCAGTCAGGCTACCTCTGGCGAGCACATGGAGGGCTGTGTGGCCCTCCAAAGAAATGCCACCCCACACCATTACTGACCCACTGCCGGCATACCGGTCATGCTGAAGGATGTTGCAGGCAGCAGATCGCTCTCCACGGTTTCTCCAGACTCTGTCACGTCTGTCACATGTGCTCAGTGTGAACCTGCTTTCATCTGTGAAGATCACAGGGCGCCAGTGGCGAATATGCCAATCCTGGTGTTCTCTGGCAAATCCCAAACGTCCTGCATGGTGTTGGGCTGTGAGCACAACCCTCATTTGTGGACGTCGGGCCATCCTGGATGAGCTGCACTACTTGAGCCAGTTGTGTGGGTTGTAGAGTCCGTCTCATGCTACCACGAGTGTGAAAGCACCACCAACATTCAAAAGTGACCAAAACATCAGCCAGAAAGCATAGGTACTGAGAATTGGTCTGTGGTCCCCACCTGCAGAACCACTCCTTTATTGAATGTCTTGCTAATCGCCAAAGATTTCCCCCTGTTGTCTATTCCATTTGCACAACAGCTGTGAAATTGATTGTCAATCAGTGTTGCTTCCTAAGTGGACAGTTTGATTTCACAGAAGTTTGATTTACTTGGAGTTATATTGTGTTGTTTAAGTGTTCCCTTCATTTTTTTGAGCAGTGTATATTTTTTTTACGGCACTAGAGGCCTTTATTTTTCATTTTTTTGACAGTAAGTAGACAGGAAAGAGGGCAAAGAGAGGGGGAGACATTCGGCAAAGGTCGCTGGGACAGCCGCATCGAGGACTATAGCCTCTGCACATGGTCGGGCACTTAACCCCTACACAATATTTTAACCACTACCTGAATTAAGTACCAAGGAATGTGGAGGTTAGAAGCGGTAACGCTAAGAAATGGTCTTGATTTTATCCATGCAACTACAGGGGTTGGACAATGAAACTGAAACACCTGTCATTTTAGTGTGGGAGGTTTCATGGCTAAATTGGACCAGCCTGGTAGCCAGTCTTCATTGATTGCACATTGCACCAGTAAGAGCAGAGTGTGAAGGTTCAATTAGCAGGGTAAGAGCACAGTTTTGCTCAAAATATTGAAATGCACACAACATTATGGGTGACATACCAGAGTTCAAAAGAGGACAAATTGTTGGTGCACGTCTTGCTGGCGCATCTGTGACCAAGACAGCAAATCTTTGTGATGTATCAAGAGCCACGGTATCCATGGTAATGTCAGCATACCACCAAGAAGGACGAACCACATCCAACAGGATTAACTGTGGACGCAAGAGGAAGCTGTCTGAAAGGGATGTTCGGATGCAAACCCGGATTATATCCAAAAAACATAAAACCATGGCTGTCCAAATCACGGCAGAATTAAATATGCACCTCAACTCTCCTGTTTCCACCAGAACTGTCCATCAGGAGCTCCACAGGGTCAATATACATGGCTGGGCTGCTATAGCCAAACCTTTGGTCACTCATGCCAATGCCAAACGTCGGTTTCAATGGTGCAACGAGCGCAAATCTTGGGCTGTGGACAATGTGAAACATGTATTGTTCTCTGATGAGTCCACCTTTACTGTTTTCCCCACATTTGAGAGAGTTACGGTGTGGAGAAGCCCCAAAGAAGTGTACCACCCAGACTGTTGCATGCCAGCAGTGAAGCATGGGCGTGGAATAGTGATGGTTTGGGCTGCCATATCATGGCATTCCCTTGGCCCAATACTTGTGCTAGATGGGCGCGTCACTGCCAAGGACTACCGAACCATTCTTGAAGACCAGGATACAATGGTTCAAACATTGTATCCTGAAGGCGGTGCCGTGTATCAGGATGACAATGCACCAATACACACAGCAAGACTGGTGAAAGATTGGTTTGATGAACATGAAAGTGAAGTTGAACATCTCCCATGGCCTGCACAGTCACCAGATCTAAATATTATTGAGCCACTTTGGGGTGTTTTGAAGGAGCGAGTCAGGAAACGTTTTCCTCCACCAGCATCACGTAGTGACCTGGCCACTATCCTGCAAGAAGAATCCCTCTGACCACTGTGCAGGACTTGTATATGTCATTCCCAAGACGAATTGATGCTGTATTGGCCGCAAAAGGAGGCCCTACTCCATACTAATAAATTATTGTGGTCTAAAATCAGGTGTTTCAGTTTAATTGTCCAACCCCTGTATGTCCTTTACCTTACCTAAATTGTATTCTAAAGTAATGTTGTCCTGACTTCCTTATTGTATTTAGCCCAAACTGATGCAATTACTATAATCAAAACAGCCTCCCAGTCTGTTTTGTCACAAGAATCCTCATCAAAATATTTTTTCCTATAGTGCACAATATATTATAAGTGCTACAACCTGGTTTACGGACTTGTTGTGCTTTAGTGTTATATTATAGTATTAATATTTTGGTGAGTATCCACATTTGTAACTAGTTAAAAGGGTAATTCATTGTTTTATTTCTTTCCCAACATGTTAAGGAGTGCCAGTTTTAAAGGAGAAACAGAAGGATTGGGGTAAGCCTAAGTGTGCCCAGCTGTGTAATGTGATCGGCACATCTGGAATGTGTCTGGATCTCGTTCCTGTTAGAAAACAAAATGTCTTGAGGGGAGGAAGTAAAACATACCTTTATGTAAATAAAGAAGCGTGTCTGAGATGTGTATGCAGAGCTCTCATACTTTGTGAGGTCCGGGACTGTGTCATTGAAAGGAGGGAGCTAGACGCTCAATGATACATGGGTGGGAATGGATCATTTATCACTCTGTCAGTTTTATGAAGGTCTTCTGCTGGACAAAGAGTACTTCAAGTGACTAAAGGTTTGAGTTTTACCACTGATCTTCTTCTCTCAATTCAGCTGTAAAAGTAAAAATGATTTCTTATAAATCCATCAAGACATATTTATAAGCTTCTATCTCCTTACATTTAGTTTAGTTTAGTTTATTGGTTATTTGTCAGGGACTATGTACAAAAACGTTAATCTCACAATGAGAAGAGATGCTTTGAACCAGACTTAGGTTAAGCTACTTTCCATCTGAAGTCCCTGCGCAGGTGTGCACAATAAAAAAATTCACAATACAAAAATGACCATTCACTCATTTAAAGATATGTACTTCACAGTTCATATACAATACAAAACACATTGCCTAGCAAAGTTAATTAGCCTAAATTGATTAACACTGTATTTTGTGTTGTGGTCTTCCTTGAAACTAAAACTAAAAGAAATCTTAGCACAGAATGTGATCATAATACAACTGGGCGTTTCCTGGTTGTTCCAGTTGAATAAGGTGGTAGGTTCTGTGTAAAAAGGAGCATGAGTCATAGTGAGCAAATTATAAACAGAGAGATGCAAATTTGTCCCATGTGGCACTCTGTTACTATCTGGATGTGCTCAGAGCTGCCTTGATTCCAATAGATTGTGACTCTGGGCTGTGTTGCATAATAAAGATGTTCTTGTTAATTATATAATCCCAATTAAGCCACACGGTTACTCTGAATTTCATGTGTTTATGAATATAATAACAATGATCAAAAAAATGCAAAAACAAATTTAATACATCAATGCATTTATTGTTTTTATAGATATTTTTTTCATTTATGTGACTCATGCACAAATGCCCACTTTTGTGGTTACCTTAGTGTTTTATACCACCCTTAAAAGTTATTTGCTCAGATGAGAACTATTTGTGGTTTAGGGTTTTCTTATTAGGCCAATTGCAGCTCCCTGATATAAACACACTATTGACTAAATGGAGGAAGAACAGTAGCTGATGCAAACTAATAAATATTTATTAAGAGATTCTTTTATCAGTATGCAAGATGGTTTGTTTGTCCTTCTGACAAAAATAATCACACCCCTTAAACTTTATCACATTTTGTCACATTGCAACCACAACCTTCACTTTATTTATATTGGGGTTTTATGTGATAGACCAATACAAACTAATGCATAATTAGTGAAAGGATAATGATACATAATTTTAACATTTTTTCTCAAATAGAAATTTGAATTCTGACTCAATATTTTGCAAGGCCATCTGTTGCTCCATTTGAAGTTGTATGTGTTTAGGGAAACGTCTTTATCAGGGTCATTTATAGTCCTGCTGGAAGGTGAACCTCCATCCCAAGCCCTCTGGAGTCAGCAGGTTTTTTTCTAGGATTGTCCCTTATTTAGCTCCATCTATCTCCTCATGAACACTGATGACATCCCCTATCTCAGTTGCAGATCCCTGCAGAATGATGCTGCCACCAGCTTTTTGTATGGTGGGGAAGTGTGTTCAAGGTTTATTGCATTGTTAGTTTTCCGACCCAAACAAAGTTTTTCATGTAGACCAAAAAGTTTTATTTTGATCTCATTTGACCAGATTGTTCCACATGTTCGCTGTGCCCCCTGGATGGGTTGTGACAAACCTTAAGACTTCTTAAGATTTTCTTTTTGCCACTTTTCTAAAAAGACCACATCTGTAGCATATATGGCTAATAGATTTCCTATGAACAGATTCTCCAACCTGAGCTGTGGATCTCTGCCACTCCTCCAGAGTTACCATGGGCCTCTTGGCTGCTTCTCTAATTCAGTCAGTTTACTAATTCAGTCAGTTTAGACAGACAGCCATCGCTTTTGCAGGTTTGCATTGAACAGTGTTCCACAGTGAGATAGGATATTGTTTTGTAATCCAACTGTGTTCTCCACGGTTTCTTCAGAGTTTTGTCTCTGACCTGTTGTTTTCCTCAGTCTTCATGATGCTGTTTGGTTGTTAATGTTCTCTAACACACCTCTAAGGCCTTCACAGACAGCTGTATTTATACTGAGATGAATTACACATAGCAGACTCTATTTACTAATTAGATGACTCCTAAAGCCAGTTACTTGCCACTATATTTCATTTAGGAATTAATTTAGGAATTAAAGGGGGATGAATACATGTTCATGGCACTCTTTTCAGAGTTTTATTTGTAAAATAATGTTGAAAATTATGTATTCTTTAACTGTATGTACTACATTGTGTTGGTATGTCACATAAAATCTCAATAAAATACACTGATATTTGTAATTGTAATGTGACAAAATGTGAAAAAGTCAAAGAGGTAAGAATACTTTCTCGACGTACTGCATTATAGACCTTCAGCAGTGCATTATAGCAGTCTCTACTTACTAAAAGGGTCAAGCAGTTGTATTGTATTATGGTTAGCTGCACCCCTCTAGTGGCTCTCAGTGGTACCTCATGTTCTTTCACTGGTTTCTTCTACTTTCAGATTGTTGAACATCTCTATGTTCTAATTTTGAACATTTACTGACCAAAGTCCTGTTCCTTCTTTCAGGGGCTTCTTCACTTCTTACAACCAGCATCATTCCTGGGATTCAGCCTAGACTCAGCCCCAAGTATCAGGATGAGAGTAACCGCTCTCTTCTTCTGGGACATCCTCAGCAAGCTCCGCACTCCACTTTTAATCCAGCCACATCTCCTAGTGCCAGTCCCTCTACAAATGGCACATTTCTTTACTGGGGTGATTTGAGCCGCACATTGGCTATTGCCTGGGAACTGCATGTCTACGGCACAGCAAGCCTCTTCCTGCTCCTGTTTGCTGGAGCTTCCCTCGGCCTGATTCTGTCTCCTGGAGCCAATTGTCCTAATCGTGAGGCTCTTGGACTTGCTAATGCTCTGTTGGTTCTGGCTGGAGGCCTTAGGGCAGTTATGTTTCTCATTGACCCTTATGGCATACGAAGTATTCTCCCTCGCCCAGCAATTACTGCCCTATACAACCTGCCTCTTCACCTGCTTTTGTGGGCCCAGTCGTCCCTGGTACTTCTTGCACTGAGGGTGGCAGGAGTCAATGTGTTACCTTCAACCTTAGAGCACCCCCCTCTGTTGGCCGTACTCACTGTGTTACAGTGTACACTGCTGTTAGCTGCTGATTTGTTGTCTCCAGCTCTGTCTCCTGTAGTACCCGTCACCCTGCAGGTTCTGTCCTTATGTTGGGGCCTGGGTCTCTGTTTTGGCTACCTTTGCTATGTATTTCCTCGTATACGTTGCCCTGCTCTTCCACGGCACAGTGTTTCTGTAGAGGCCAGGAGAAAGACTTGGACCGGAAGCCAAAGAACAGGAGTGATTCTAGGAAGAGTGCTGGCATTCTGTGCAGTTCTTGGAGGATTGTGCTGCGGCTTGCATGTCCCTGCTACCTTGTGGTTATATGTGTTGTTAGGAGACTGGACACGCTTCAACTGGGCATGGTGGTTGGTGCACTTCTGGGCTCGACTGCTGGAGCTGACCTGGGGTTTTTTCCTACTACTCCTGGGATCCTGGGTGTTCTGGAGGCCTGCCACATGCCAGACAAGAGAGGAAGGAGGGCAAGATGGCAGCAGAGGCGACCTCCCATCCCCTGGTCAGTCCATAGGTTCCCCTCAAAGACATACATGCTGGTCTAAGATAGTCCAAAGCCTGAGGGGTAAACCCTGCAGGAAGTCTGACAGTAATGGCGTGGGAGGAGGAGCGGGAGAGATGCCAAATAACTGGGCTGGACAAGAGCGACCTGGAGCTGACATCAGCAAGAGTCTTATTAGGAACGAGGACAATGAGCAGAACATGGCCCAGGCACGCTCGGTCAAAGACAGTAACCACGAACGTAACCACAGGAGCCACTCTGCAGAACGAGGCATATCTGAGGATTCCATGGGCTCCTTGCTGAGACTGCAGACTTTGGGTCAGCCTCCACAGCGTTCGGTGAGTGGCAGTCTAGATCAGGACAGAGATACGTCTCTGTGTTTCTATGAATTTGACCTGCGGCCTCCCTCCCCCATTGATCTGACTCGCAGCATCGATGAGGCTCTGCACAGAGAACACTTGATCACAGGAGGGAGTCTGTTTCATCCTGTAATCCACACTCCTTCCCCGGGCTCTGGGATCAGCCAGGAGCAGTGGCTTCGCAGGAACAGTGATCCTCAGCTGCTTTCTGAGAGCAGCGAAGCCCCAACAGAGTCCTCCATGCCTCTGGGAGGTAGCGTGCTTAGCAGTGTACCCAGCAGGCAGGTGACTGCTCCCCCCACACCATCCCACCAGGGTCACAGGTGGGCTGGGAATGGCATGGTCAGCGTTCCCTCATCAGTCTCTTGCCCAGTGTCGCTTCGCCCCTGCAGAACATCTATGGGGCATCTGGGTGAGGATGGAGTGGACGACACACGACCGTTTATCACCCCAGACTCTGAGAGGGCACGAGGGAGAGCTGGGAGACCCACGGGTTCACGCAGTTACCTGGAAGTGAGCCGACGTGACGACTCTGCCAGTGTCAGCAGTGAAATTATAGACCTTTAAACCACACAATGCACATTATGACCAGTAGCTGCAATTCAGATATTCAACAATTTAATCAATACTGTTTCAGATAAAAAAAGGGAAGATCTGTTCATCAGACTTCCTCAAGTTGTTTTGGAAAAAGGAACCAGCTTAACAGAGATTTTAGATGATTAGTCTTAAACCACTCATCTTCCGTCAGTTTGTTTTAGGGATTTACTAAGTAAAGTTATGAAATAGGTTTTAGCATTACTGGGAAATATTGCACATTTAAACACTCCATCCTCGCACCTGTTTCAATCTTTTTCTCTCACACATTTTATCATATGGTGTGTTTCCACTGCAAGAGCCGTTTCCAGGAACCAGGGCAGATTTCCAAGACCAATTTCCACTGCAAGAGCCAGGGCATTATCACCAGGTAGAAATCATCTTCTGGCAAAAAAAAGCTCAGTTACTCATGATGAATATCAGTGTTAAGGAGTGTTTATATTCAAGCGGATTAATAGAATCACCTAACCCTAATGGAAATATTAATATTTTTTTAGGGATTTGGTGTTCAAATGATTTAACAGTGTTTCTGTTTTGAGGCAGAAATAAAAACACTTATATCCCCTGTGATTTGTGTATTATGAACTCATTTTAGGTTTGATAGAAAAGAGCAACGCTGCTGCTGCAGCATGTGTTGTTCTTGCTCCTTGAATGATTTAAGTGTTAAAATGCTTTAACTATTGCAACTCTTGATTTAGAAGTGATTTTAATTCTGTTTTCTAATGTATCCACTGTGAAATGTTTGGGATTTGCTCTTTGCCCTCCAAATTTTCCTGTCAGGATTCCGATTTTAGGGGACATTCTTGTTATTACGACTGTGACTTAGGAAAATCTGACTACCAAGTACAACTTTGTCTCCTCTCTTCACCTCTGCTTTGATCCAATGCAAGTAAAATCTGTGTAGGCAAAACTTGTTTAAACTCTCACAGTTAAACTTTTTCACAAATTTGCAGCAACATTTTAAGTTATAAATTGTAGTGACAGTGACAAAATCCTCAGAAATATTCTTATTGCTGAAAATCCCAGTTTTTTGTTTTTGTGACCTAAGCTCCAAACACTTAGTGAATAGAAAAGATGTAAATCAGTGTTACTCAATTTCCAAAGCAGAGTGGTCAGCATCAAGATAAAAAACATAGTTTTATACCCCACAGTGGAAATGCACATAACAAAACAGGAGGCTCCAACAAAAATGGTTGCAAAATGGAAATGTGCCTACATACACATAATTCTGGTTTTAACTTTAAGCTTTCTGCGACCAGACATACATTAGATGAGGAAATATGTTTTAGCATTTCGGTGTTTGTGATGTGCTCAAGATTTGCAGTGATGATGATGATCGTCATCCTCCTTTAATGTATGGAATTAGTAAATCAGGTTAAAATGTTAAACTCCCTGTAGTGTGAGTGTTAAAGGTCCCATTTGTTTATGTGAAATAATTTCTTAGCAAATCATTTGTTGTATATTTTTTAAAGTTTCCACTGTTTGCTTTTGTTATATAAAGATGTGCCATAAATAATCATGACTGGTTCCTGTGATGTTCTTTCTCTAGGGTCTTAGCATTTGTATCATTGTGACTCAGCAGATTACAAAATGTCTAAGCTTTTATCTTGCTGTCGCTGTTGTTCTAGTTTGTTTTGTCTCGTATGATAAAGCTGGTTACATAAAGATGCAGGCAGTCAACAACAACCAGAGAAGGCTCGCAGCTACTTAGGATATTAGCTGGTATTTAGACACCATATTGAACTTCCCCTGTGAGACTGATGCATTTTATTATCTTAGGCTGCTGCAGAACACTGCTTGTGGGATAAATAACCATTATTAATCAATGCCTTGGAGTGCATTTGTTTGCAGAATCTGAATCAGATTTTTTAAACAGATCAGTTGTATTGAATTATCTAATTATATGCTGCACAGATTTGCAGGGCTGCAACACACATGACTGGCTTGGCTTGAACATCAGAACACCTATATTAGACCTCAGTCAGAAACAAAGCACTTACCTGTATAGACTAAAGTATTTTACTACTATCTTTTAGAGATACAATGTATGAGTCACAAGGTAAATACTGTCGTTTCTAATGTTCGTGAATAAAGTGTTTGAAACATAATCATAGTTGTTACTGTGAAGGACAACTTGAAGTAGCATTGCTAAAAGCTCAGGTTGGAGTCATTCAGATTTTAGGTCATAAATTGAGTTTATAGGTGTTCAGTGAAGCAAGTTTTGTCGAATAAATTTGCCTTAAAAATGAAAGTTTTGCAACCTTTGGAAAGAATTTCTGTGTAGATAGAAATGATTTATATTTCTAATAATAAATTAAAGAAGTTACACATGAGTGCCAATTCTGGACCTATTCTTAACACACTCAAACTGACTGATAGGTGAGAGTCAGGGGTCAGATGGATTTGTTGCTTTCAGCTCTTCTTCAGATGCTAGAAGATTGTCAAAAACATTTTGACAACTCGGTTAGAGTAGGACAACAGTAACTGAAAGTTGTATACTGTTACTTAAGACAATAAATGCTTAGCATTTTAATTATATTTAATTTTAACTGAAATATTTAAAACCAGGACCAGCTCACATTATTAAACAAATGAACAATTTAAATGTGCTCTAGTTTGATTCAGTAGTCATTTTTGCCTGATGTTAAAAGGCATCCAATAATTTATTTATATGCCGATTCAGCAAAGTTAACTTCTGTCACACTGTTTCCTATCTTATCATTAATGCAAGTGTACTGAAAAACACATTATGCAGATCTAAACATGAGAATATGTGTGTCGCATTTGATGTGCCCTTGTTCTGTATAGTGTGTGTGGACAGGCATCAAGAGTGTAGGGTTCAGGGATCTTCTACAGCCTTGCTTAGCTGGTCATCAAACTGTGGATGCTAAGGTGTTAAATGTGCCACAAGGAAATACTGGAGCATTATTTGCCTAAAAGAGCATATCTTCCTGCATCCTTTTAACAAAAGGCAGACCGGCAATGGCGTGACAAGAATATAATGAAGTCCAGCCTCTTGTTTTGGGTCTTTAAACTTAAACATTACTGTTTAATATATCCAAGTAAAACTTGGCTGATTCACAAGTCAGGTCGCTGGTGTAAATGTATTATTCAAAATGTGCTTGCATTGCAGGACCTGTAGTGGAGATGAAGGCAAAAATTCAGTTTGCCCTATGACTGGACATTTTGATGAGTTGTAACTGTCCAGTCAATATGGGGTTTAAATAAAGCCAGATTTAGTAAATGAAGGCTTAACTTTATCTATGGCTTTGTATCATCAGTAGTTGTCCTACTGATCTATATACCTAGTGTTCTTGTTAACTTTGTGAACAAAATCATATCTTTCATAGACATGAATTATTTTCTTCGCATGCATCAATTTCAGTGTCTTGAACTGATCTTACAGGGTAAAAAAGTTTAATTTATAACCTCAAACATTGGTAACATGAATTAACAAGACTCCAACCTGAGCGTAGATACTGCTAATGAGCAGTGCAGATGATTTTGTCTGTTAGTTGTGAGGGGATACTTGACTGAACTAGATATATAAAGGACCTCCTGTGCTCTGGATTGTTATATTATTGCAAGTTTTACAACGTGTCTAGATAATGATGTAAATCTCCTGGATTTCGATTTTTGCTTCATGTTTTGTTATTATGAAACCTGTTTGTTGAGCCATGTGTAGTCTGTTAATTAGTTTGAAACTGTTTCTGCTAGCTCACTGCATTTTGAATATATATTGTTAGAAAAACAACAAGAATTTATCTATATAAAAAAAGTTGTCACAAAGTCTAGTTACTGATGCTTTTTTCTCTTTCCAGCTGGCCCATCGCTAGCTTTTTTTGTCTGACCTGCAGTAACTCCCACTGATGTGAGATACTTATTAAGTTTTTTCACAGTGCAGTCTGTCTGCTGGTCGCTTGTGGGATCAATAATCATTTTGTTGCCGTCGACATTCTAATGAGCCGATATTATTTCATTGTATGAGGATTTGTTTTACTAAATGGCCACTGTGGTTCCTCCAGCTCCCTCAGGGTTGTCCCATGAAGCAGTATGTGCCATAGAAAGTACATGTAATGTTCCCTGTGCAGGGCAGTCTGTTTACTTTGGTCATTAAACTTTTTGTTCATGTATTTCCTGCTGCTTTTCACATCTTAAATAAAAACCTCAAATCTTCAAACTGGTATGATTGTTTTTATTTGTGATCAGTCGTTTATTTGTAATAGTGTTACAAGTTAGAGTGTCTACAGAACTGTGCGAAAGTGAAGATCAGTATTTTTCATCTTCCTCTCATAGTCTTCATTAAACTCTTCATCCTGTTTAACGGTGAAATGATTCTTCCAGTCACCAACCCTTCCTAAAGAATGGAGAAATAGCAAAATGATTACAGTATTATTTTCTGCTTTATTGGTTACTTTTTCTCTCTACAAACAGCGGATCTCACACCCCCAATATAATGCAATTATATTTAAAATTATGTTATAACTTTTTCCACCTTAAGTGTGACATATATCCTGTACATTTTAACTTAAAACAAATAAGTCTTAAGGGAAAAATGGAAAAAAAGAAACAAGTTGCAACGATCTGATTTCACATGTGTGCAAATCTTTAAGCTATTACTTTGCTGTAGCACCTTCTGTTTCAGTTTTTGTTTCAGTTTACACCCAACATCAATTCAAATGAGTCTGATTAACCTAGAAGTTCAGCTGTCCTTGCGGGACATGCTCCCATTTGCATGCTTTGGCTAAAGCAATAGCTCACAGATATGACAACAATATCCTGTATTCTCCAAATCGCTGGACTTAAGAAAAGGGTTTGGCTAAAATCCCCAAAATCCATGTGGAGGAACATGTTATAGTCTGATGAATCCAAACTGGAACTTTTAGGCTACATTTACAAAAATAATTATTAGAAAAAAACACTCTGCATCACCAAATGAACACCAATAAGGTTAGGAAGCATTCCAAATACCAGGCAATTGAACAAAATATCAAAGAGAATACTGCGTTGCATTCATAACCTGGCATTTTACCCATAAGCTGGGTAAGTCCACTTTTGAGAAACCACTTGAGACTAAGAGGAAAATACATCTGACCTTTGCGCAAGAAAGGGGAGATCTGAAAATCGAAGACTTCATCAGCTGAGCCGTTGGCCATCTTATTGTGTTTCATGTTGTTGAACTGAGATTTTTCTGTTACTTCTTTCTTCAGATCCGTGCAGGGAGACAGTCTCAGGAAGGAGCAGAGCCGGCTAAGTTCTCGTTCAGTATCCTACCAAAGAACATCAGTCTAATGCTTGCTTTTATTTACAGTCTGACACATCAAAACCTAAATACCAACCACCTCGATCAGATCCTCATAGAACAAATACAAGATGTTGGATGTGGTCTTTCTCTTCTCCCACCAGCCTCCTACGTGGTCGTGCCAGGAACCAAACACCACTGAAAAGTGCTAGAAAGTCAAATCACGAGCAGTAAATTCATCGTTATGTTTTTATTTATTCTTCCTTTTAGTTTGTTGCTCACTTTTTCCATCCATGAATCTTTGCAGGTAACTGCTCCAATCTCCAGGCTCTGGTTGGGCCTTATTCATGCGGTCAAAATGAAAGTATGATACAGCTGAGTCCTTGGCATTGCGGGCTACATAGATTATCTGCAGTCAGACAAAAATTATGGAGAAAAAGAAAGAAAGCATATATATAAAAGAATGTCTTGTATACAGGGGGAGTTTTGCAATACATGTAACTTTTTTTTGCAGTAGCATAATCTTTCTCTGAAAGTCTATCCTTTCTAAAATCTAACCTTTAATATGAGTACATTTAATCAGTGGGGGAAAACAATCCAACTCTAAGAGAAAATTGCAACAATTACTGCCACTCATTTTCCTACAAAATAAATGTACTGTATTTCCCCTGGGGTAGAAATATAATTAGAAATAATTCTCTCAAACCCCCAGTCGGTCGTGGCAGATGGCTGCTCACACTGAGCCCGGTTCTGCTGGAGGTTTCTTCCTGTTAAAAGAGAGTTTTTCCTCTCCACTGTCGCTACATGCATGCTCAGTATGAGGGATTGCTGCAAAGTCAACGCCAGTGACTGTCCACTGTCTCTACATGCTCATCCAGGAGGAGGGAATGCTACAAATCTCTGACTCAACGCAATCTGCTGGGTTTCCTTAGATAGAAAAACGTTTAATCCAATTTCAATAAATAACTGAATCTGACTCCACTGTTCAATTGTTAGGATTAATTGGAAGGTATGTACCTGACTTTTGTGAAGTGCCTTGAGACAACATGTGTTGTGAATTGGTGCTATATAAATAAAACTGAATTGAAATATAGCATGGTACAGAGATCTATATCTGTTAGCCTCTCTTTAAAATGATGAGGTTTATCCCAAGTTTATCTTGCCACCATGAACCATGAGCAGAATGGTAAGATAAGTAAAGAAAAAACCTCTAAAGCTCGCTGTTACAGAACTGCAGCAATGAGTGACATCTTCGGGTCACTAATGCCCCTTTTCCATTAGTACACAGTCAAGGAAGGAAGGAAGGAGGAGAAGGAAGGCGAGCCAGAGAAGGCTGCGGGTGGCAAGACGAAGCACTCTGGATAAGTACAGGAGAGAGAGGCTAGTGACGCGGCCCCGACCCAATCAGTTATCGACAGCACGAGTCAGCGCAGCTGAAGCTGCAAGCAAGCAGGTTAAAAATACTAACTATTACATGGAACCAATACTAATCTGAAACGCAAGAAGAGCTGTACCAAACTGTACTGAGTAGAGATTTGTGGACAACTGTTAAGGTTTGAAAACTTTTGTATTGTTTATCACTCATGTCTGCTCTAAGTGCCTTTCCCTCCTACATGCCACAGGAAGGGAGATGGGGACAGAAGTGAGTTATGCTTTTATCAGCAGCATCTAAGGGCTGCTCAACCAAGTCCCATTCTCCCTCTCTGTTGAAAATCAAGACACATAAACCCTAACCTTTCTAACCCCTAACCCTAACCCCCCTGACCCTAACACTCACCCTAACCAGTTAATACCTAACCCTAACCCTAACAATAACTCAATTCATACCCTAGTCCTAAACCTAACCCCTGTCCCAAGAACGGAATTTGAAAAAGTGAGGACCAGAAAAATGTCCTCAATTTGTCAAAATGTCCTCACTTTGCGATAAAAATACAAAAAATGGTTCTCACTCAGCAACAAGTACAAGAACACACACACACACACACACCCTGAATGTTTGTTGAACTGTGTGTGAACCAGCATGTATAAATAAAGAGAGAGGGGTGCCAACACTTTGTAGTCTGCACTGCAGAGTGTGAGCTACCCTTGCTGCAAGTAAAACTGACTCTGTATCGTTCCTTGCCTCTGAGTTGATTAAATAATACCTAACAACAACCATTAGATGCTGTATACATGCCAACTGGTTGTTTGGAAAGCATGCTACGAATAAAAAATGTTCTGTCAAGCTGTCACAAATGTAAACTATTAATAAAAATTACTAGTAAGAGAGCCTGAGATGCTGTGGGCCTGTTTCTCTTCCAAAACCATTGGGAACCTTGTTAGATGCATCAAAAACTCTTTGAAATATCCAAAATGACATTATTTTGTCTTTTAATTAAGGACAATTCTATCAAAACTATGACAAAGTAACTCGGAAATGGTAACCAATCTAGTAATGTAGTTAAGCTCTGGTTTATGCTTAAGTAAAGAGAGTATAGCAGAGTACCCAGGACTTTGGACAATCTGGGAGAGATTGCGCAAAGTAAAATGGTCAAAGATCCTTCTCCCTGTCTGCTTTAACCTTATTAAAGGTTAAAGGAGAAGACTGAGTGTTGTTCTGTTTTTTCTTTAAAAACAATTTTCCTAGTGTGGCTCTTTACACATACTGTATTTGTAATCAACAAACCTTTGAGTTTTGCTCCCAGAAGGATTGGGGAAGAAACTGGACTGGCAGGTGTGTCTTGATAATGCGTGGAAAGTTGTTTATTGAATACAACTCATCCACTCCTGGTAAAAAAAAATGGTATCGTTTTTTACTAAATAAGCCAGAATGTCATTTCTGTTGTAAGTCCTGATTTAGAGAAATTTACCAGAGGGGAACCCGGGTATGCTGATCTCCAGGAACGGCACCCTTTCATGAAGAGGCACTGAGTTCTGTCGGTCAGGTGATGTCTGGCTAAAGTATAAAAGGTCCAGGATGTAAGAGACCCATGTGTTTCCTTAGAAGTATAAAACAGAATAAATTTAGATCATAAACTGTAGCAAAATGAAAAAAAGCAGAGGAATGGGACTTTTAAAATAAAGATAAAACCACAGAAAAACACCCACCTGCTTTTGGATAGCTCACCAACACAATATCATCTGGCCTTGCTTTGAAGCTCTGTATGTTAACCCAGTTGTCAGTGAAGTATTTGGTCATGGAGACTCCATGGAAGTCAAACAGTGTAGGTCGAGGTGGTAACTCCATCTGCTGGGTGTGTGTCTTACACCTTTTATGAGCAGGCTTACCTTTAGTCCAACACTGGAAAATATCACACCAGAAACCACCTGAATCAGATCAAACCCTGAAGACAGAAAGAAATATTCAATGTTGTAAGACACATGTGTATCACCAGGGCAGGACATGTTTTTAAACAAGTAAATCACAAGTAAATCAGTTCCAAAGATGCCTTGCATGTTTTCTTAATTGTACACAATATGCATGCAGATGAAGACTTTTAACATTATGACAGTTAAGACTATCCTTTTTCACATTCGAACAGCCACAAATAACAGAGTTCAGTATACAGTACTATCGACTAAAAAGGTTAATTTCAATGACCTTGACCTGATAATGTATACACAGCGTCTGAAAACCTTCAAAAAATATCTTATACAGTATTTCATAAATAACCAACTGTGCATTAGCTTACCTCAGTGTTCCATCTGTCTGCGTGTGGCTCACATAAGCAGGGCAAAGTCAGCTCCTTATCTCTTAATTGTATACAATATGCATGCAGATGAAGTCCACAGAAGCTGAATATTTTGGACAGACAGCACTGCAAGCCTGTTGTTGCTCTGACAAAAGACAGGAAATGACTGTTGAGTAAAGAATTTCACAAGTTTTAAAGCAACAGAAGGGTCTGGTCACACGCCTGCTTACAGTTCTTCTAAGAAAACGTCTTTCGACCAAACCACTGTGCAAAGAACTCTTTCTAACAATTTTTTAAAATGTGACTGGGGAGGAAAGAGAGCTTTGGTTCCTGTACTGAAATATAGCTTTATGTTTTCAGAGGAGGACTTTGGAAGAGATAATACAAATAAAAATATAATAAAGTAATAAATTATTTTGTCCAGATCTGTTCTGCATCAATACACAATGAGATAGACAAGGCTTCATGGAAATCGATAAAAAAAAACATGAAAACCATGAACACTTTTGACATTATGGTAGTTAAGACTATCCGTTTTCTCATTGTAACAACCACAAATAATAGAGTTCAATATACAGTACAATCTGCTAAAAAGTTTAATTTCAATGCCTTGACCTGATAGTGTATACACAGCATCTGAAAACCTTCAAAAATAAATTCTATTTTATAAATAACCAACTGTGCATTAGCTTACCTGAGTGTTTTGTCTATCTGTGTGTGGCTCACATAAGCAGGGCAAAGTCGGCTCCTTATCTAAAACCCATTCTTTTCAATTCAGTTTGTCGTTTCACTGTTCAAAGGCATCCTGATTTTGAGCATATTTTACTGACCATAAAAATGTCAAACAAATGAAGTTCATCACCTTGACTAAGATGAACCATTTACCCTCTAAGCTACATTAATTATGAACATTACAGTACGGTCTCGGAATAATGGCCCCTTTTTTGTTCATAATGATGCTTTAGTTAGTATTTGTGTACATTCTATTTTTCATTTCAGATAGTCTGCCCAGACTTTTTGCGATGCTCTGAATCATATTTGATTACTGAAGACTGTTACACACAGGTTTAATTAAATTACTTTTAGTACAATGTAAAATCATACGATTGTAAACAAATGATCAGTCTTAGATTTATTGATCAGTCGTCACTTTATGTATTTATCAGTCTAAAGGGAATTATTTTCATTCCCACCTAATGATTTTAACCATAAATAAAGAAATATCCAAAGTTCATGAGAAAATCACAATGAGCTAATAAAAATTCTTAATCAAACTGATTTATACTTACAAGTATTTATTTTTATTATTTCAGCAATACACAGACCAAACAACAAATGCAACAACAAACAAACGAAGCGCAAGCAATTATTTTTACAGACAAGGATTGAAATGTAAATGTCTGAAATAATAAATGAATGTCCAAACATAGACTAATGGTTCATGAGACATCATTCACTTGCATCTCAGGCTATCAGGAAGCAGGCAGTCAAAAGAAGACCTGCTCCTTAATACTTTTTCCTGCTGATAGAACCTCATCCCACATAGGCCTGAGAACCGGCCTAGGTTACCCTGAGGAAGGAAAAGGAGGCAAAGAAATGTTGTCTGACAGCCTTGGATGTTTGGATGGGCAGTGAAGTTAAATTGTGTCATTAGATCACCCGCCAGAAAATTGTCTGTCTTCCAGAAGCATAAAGTACATACTCATTGAAGGAACAAGTTCACATCCTTAAATAAAACACTGCATTCATTGAAGTGTGAAACAATCATTAGGAATTATTAGGAATTATTCCTAATAATTAGGAATATTTAAAATTATAAATAAGCATAAAATGACTCTGTGTGCATGACCCAGAGACACTTTGGAAGACGTAACAACGTGCAGAATTCAAGATCTCTGTAAAGGTAGGAATCATTCAGGCTAAAAATCATGCCATCTAATTGATACAAGGAGAAAATAAAAGTAGTTTGATTCCAAATTTTTAGTAGATCGAACAGGTAAAACAGGCATGTTTAGAGTCAGTGCATGATCCTACTGCAGCAAAATGTCATACCTCCTCTATCATAAGACTAACGATTACCAATGGTTAACAGTCTTTCTTCTTGTATAATTGAGGGACTCTTTTGAATACAGAGGCAAACAGGTAAGATGACAATATACATACACACACACACACACACACACACACACACACACACACACACACACACACACACACACACACACACACACACACACACACACACACTCTCTCTTGTTTTGCTATATGTAGTGAGGACCATGTGTTGACTCCCATTGACTTCCATTGATTTTCAGTCATTTTCAACCCTTTCTATGCCCTAACCCTGACAATAACCCTAAACCTAACCATTACCAGTGGATGCCTAACCCTAACCTTAACCTAAACTCAATTCACACCTTAGTCCTAAACCTAACCGTTAGCAAAATAGGTCGTGAGGACCAGCAAAAGGTCCTCACTTTGGTACAAATGGTCCTCAATTTGATGGTGATTGTTCTCACTGTGATGCCAAAACAGGAACACACACACACACATACACACACACACACACACCTAGGAGCAATTCACAGTATGTGAAACAGCCCTTGTGTTTCATTAGACTGTGGAAGGAAACCAAATCATACTCATTATAAAAAGGCTTAAGGCAAGGTCCTTAAATTTCAGTGCGAAAGCACAGAGCAGAGTTCTTCATTTTATTCTTGTAGTCTTCATCAAACTGTTCATTCTGGGAAACTGTGAAATGGTTCTTCCAGTCTCCAATGGTTCCTGGAAGTAATATGGGCTTGAGTCAGTTATAAATTCAGTTGTATCTAGGGAAAATTTAAAAATAGATGAGACTTTATCTGTAAAAAAATTCACAGACCTTTCCTCAAGAAAGGACATACACTGTGGTTCATCGTTTGGATGGAGGAGAAGTTGGTCATTTTGTTTTGTTTCATATTGTCAAACTTCGCTTTATCTCTGACATGTTCCTTCTGTTCAGCTGTTGGGGACAAGCCAAGGAATGAACAAAGTCTGTTGATTTCTTGTCCAGAGTCCTATGAATTATTAAAAAATTATTTAAAAAAACTTATTATGAATTATTAAAAAATACTTACATGTTGCCTAAGAAACCAAAGCCAAGGCTCTTAAGAAAGTGTCAAATTAGAGCATTACTTAAAGAAAAAGATGCATTTTAACATAAGCCAATATGAAAAATAAACTTTCTGACCTCATTGCAATAAACTAGAAATAAATTATATCCATCTTTTCATACAAAATATGGACACACCTAGTAGCTGTAAGTTAGGGGGCCATGAAGGTACTAAATAAAAGAGGTCTTGAAGAACCCCAAATGTGATATTTGTTCACTCAGATTTGTGACTGTCAAATTATACAAAGTATTTTAGGCTTGGCAAATAAGATCTAAGGAAACGCCTGGACTGGTGGTTCAGGAGTAGTGCTGGGCAATTCCAGTTTTCGAGGGTCAGTGTCCTGCTTGCGTTTGAAGTTTCTCTGGTTAAACATTCCCTGACTTAAATTACAGGGTTATTAGCAGAGTTCTTCAGAAAGTATTGACATTCCGAAGTGAAAAATTAAATGCTCACTTTTCAGATTGTCCAATCAAATTTTCAAGAGAGAATTGTTTAGAAAACTTCAAAGTAATTTCTGGATCTGTTTCAAAATACTTTTTATACCCACAATTTGAAGATATTTGAAGTTAGCGGCTCTTATTCCACTAAAGGGTGAAAGAAAAATGTTCAAGTTTAATTCTTTGCTCTGAAGGAACAAACCAAACATCGGGGGAGTACTCACCAACAAGATTAAAGCTGTTTTTTCATAGATGGAAATGGAAATGATTAGATCATTTCTAACTGTTGGAGTTGTTGCTGTTTCAAGCACAACTCCACTCACCTCAATTAAATCCTCATAGAACATGTAGTGAAGATTAGAATAAGTCTGCTTCTTTTCCCACCAGGCGGTCACATGCTGATACCACGATCCAAACACCACTGGAAGCACAGAACAACCTGTTTGTTAAGAATATATCAAATTGAAATGAAAGTATATTGTGGCTCTATTACACTATTATACTTACCCTTTCCCTGCATAAAGTTCTGAAGAAAGCAGCTCCAGTCTTCTGGTTCTGGCAAGACATGGTTCATGCGTCCAAAATGGAAATAGGAAACTGCACTGTCCTTTGCATTACGCGCCACATATATAATCTGTTAAAGCATGAACAACAAATTAGGTTTTACCTGTTGATTTCATTAAGTGTGCACATGTGTAAGAGACTGTGTTTTACCCTGCTGCGTTGCTCCCAGAATGACTTTGGCACAAGCTGAACTGGTAGGTGGGTTTTAATGAGACGAGGAGCAGTAGGGAGCTGGTCTGCCAAATCTTTACCTTTGTCAGGACAAAGATACGTTTTCAGCTGATACTCAATCAGACATGTTTAGATTCTGCAGCTCACATGGCTTATCCAAAGAACATTGTCTGCTTCTTTAAACATTTTTATAACAGACTGATAAAAACAAAGATTCAACAGTGTTAATATGCAAAAAAATATTACAAATATGTAAGTACACAGTAATAACTTTTATTTATTAGCTAAAAAACACTCACTACGATTTCTTTATTAAAATTCACCTGCTATCAAGAAGCATGTATCTCATTCAAAAAGCAGGTCATCAAATTCAGACTAGTTTATTATTTGTGACAGGAGCTTTCAGACTCTGTTTAAAGCCAACTGCTTGAGTCTTGCTGTTTCTGATAAAATTGTGTATGAAAACCATCATTTAGCGTTATAATGTCAAAGAGCTCAGTCGTGTAAAAATTAGGACACCCTACAACATCTGGTGTGTTTTTGTAACATTCCCAGATGTGTTTTATGTTAGTTTTAACAATACTGGAACATTCTAGAAGTAAACATTATCAATAAAGCAGGAACATTTAAAAAACCTTTTAACATTTTCCATTAAATGGACTAAGTAAAGCAGTTTCTGAAGAGGAAAAAATAGGACACTCCCACATTTATTGGCTAAAATTGTTAAAATTACATACATGCCCATCACATCACACAAGTGATTAGAATTTTGTTACTCTCTATTTCAAGGTGAAATATTTCTAAAACACTGCAGGCTTAAAAAAAAAAAGACTGTAGGACGTTATGAGAAACTTATGAGTCTGTTAAGGGATATAAAGAGTTCTCAAAAGAATATGAAATCAGCCATTAAGCTGTATGGAAAATAGACTACATTTCTCAGCATGTCTAGGTCTAGCAGTTCAAGCAGGTTCACCTTAAAATAGGTCAGAAATATGGTAAAGGAACTCCCCAAAACCTTAAAATGTCACCATGGGTCATACAGCATGCTTTTCCTACTGTCGATATGAAAGTGAGGTGAAGGTGAGGAATGGTAAATTGACTGAAATTACATAGTGCCTTTACAGTCATACTCAACGCGCTTTACACTAGAGTCACCCAATCGCATTCACAAACAAGCACACATTCATACAACTTGAGGTTAAGTGCCTTGCCCTGGGGTACATCCCACTGAGCCACAGTAACCTTAAGAAGTGGGACAAATTTATCCTGGCAGATTGCCACAAGAAGCATCTCACTGAAGTTCTTGTACTCGTACTCGTTGTCTTCCGCTTTATCCGGGACCGGGTGGGACGTGCCTGGAACACCTCCCGAGGAAGGCGTCCAGGAGGCATCCGATATAGATGCCCAAGCCACCTCAACTGGCTCCTCTCGATGTGGAGGAGCAGTGGCTCTACTCCGAGCCCCTCCCAGATGGCCGAGCTCCTCACCCTATCTCTAAGGGAGTGCCCGGCCACCCTACGGAGGAAGCTCATTTCAGCCGCTTGTATCAGGGATCTCATTCTTTCGGTCATGACCCAAAGTTCATGGCCATAGGTGAGGGTAGGAACGTAGACCGACCGGTAAATCGAGAGCTTCGCTTTCGGCTCAGCTCTCTCTTCACCACAATGGACCGGCACAGCGCCCCCATTACTGCGGCAGCTGCACCGATCCATCTGTCGATCTCCCGCTCCATTCTTCGCTCACTCGTGAACAAGAGCCCGAGATACTTGAACTCCTCCACTTGAGGCAGGAACTCCCCTCCAACCTGAAGAGGACAAACCACCCTTTTCCGGTTGAGAACTATGGCCTCGGACTTGGAGGAGCTGATCTTCATCCCACACTCGGCTGCGAACTGCCCTAGCGCATGCTGTACCTCTTGGCTAGAGGGGGCCAGCAGGACCACGTCATCAGCAAAACAAAGAGACGAAATCCATTAATCCCCAAACCAGACCCCCTCCGGCCCTTGGCCCTTGGCACCGGTCCTGTTCATAACTTTTATGGAACTCACTGAATTTATTTAACCAAAAGAGGAAAAGACTAACTATTAGAACGGTGTGCTAACTTTTTACTTTGTTAGAAAAAACATATTTCTTAATATCTTTTGTTTAATGAGTAAAACAAGTTTGTTTTTGTTTTTTTGTAGTTTGAGATCAATTAAACCCCTTCACTTTCCAGACATAAAATATGAGATTAGATGTCAAAATGTGAACATTTGTCAATGAATAACAGTGAATCATATTTAAGGGTGTGTCCTAATCTTTTTACATGACTTTGAAAATATACAACATTTATTGGCACTTCTGGTGAAGGTGTGTAGAAATCCTTAAACTAAAGGTTTAAGGTTCATCTTTCATTGCAGTAGCAAAATATCACCCCAAAAAATGTAAAAAAATCCAACCTTTTATTTAAATAAATGTATTCCTATAAACCCCTATAAAATAAATGTAACTAAAGCATTTTTCAAAGTTATGCTTTACCTTTTGAAGTTGATATGGTTGTTGAGTTATGGGGGGGAGTTCATTTTCATTTAGTGATTTAAATGCATATCCTGAGTACATTGATAGATCAATATTTTTTTTATTTTACATTTTAAAGGAAAATAGAAGCTTATGAACAAATCTACAGTCGGACCAATACTTGAAAGATTTTTTAAAAACTGTTGAGGTGTCCCATGTTGGCACCACACACAGTGAACATGATGAACCTGTAGCTCGAGAAGGTACACTGATCTCCAGGAAAGGCACTCTCTCATGCAGAGGAACAGAAGAACGACAGTCTGAAATTGTGTCCCCAAAGTAGAGAAGATCCAGGATGTAAGAAACCCATGTGGTTCCTGGAATGGAAACAATTATACTCAGATATAATAAACTGAAATCAAGGCAAAGGTTCTACGTACTGGAGCTCACCTGCTTTAGGGTAAGTAGCTATTAGAATATCATCTGGCCTTGCCTCGAAGCTCTGAATGTTGTCCCAGTTGTCGGTGAAGTGTTTGATCATGGAGATTCCATGAAAGTCAAACAGAGTTGGCCGAGGTAGGAGCTCCATCTGCGAAGCTCAAGATAACTTTATTTTGTGTTCTTTGCATTTTAAATATGAAAAAGTATTTACCTTCTTACAGATTTTTTTTGTTTTTGTTTTTGCATTTTTGTCACACTTAAATGTTTCAGATTATCACATTTTAAGATTAGACAAATACACTGCTCAAAAAAATAAAGCGAACACAATATAACACAATATAACTCCAAGTAAATCAAACTTCTGTGAAATCAAACTGTAGACTTAGGAAGCAACACTGATTGACAATCATTTTCTCATGCTGTTGTGCAAATGGAATAGACAACAGGGGGAAATCTGTGGCGATTAGCAAGACATTCAATAAAGGAGTGGTTCTGCAGGTGGGGACCACAGACCAATTCTCAGTACCTTTGCTTTCTGGCTGATGTTTTGGTCACTTTTGAATGTTGGTGGTGCTTTCACACTCGTGGTAGCATGAGACGGACTCTACAACCCACACAAGTGGCTCAGGTAGTGCAGCTCATCCAGGATGGCACATCAATGCCGCTGTGGCAAGAAGGTTTGCTATGTCTGCCAGCGTAGTGTCCAGAGCCTGGAGGCGCTACGAGGAGACAGGCCAGTACACCAGGAGACGTGGAGGAGGCTATAGGAGGGCAACAACCCAGCAGCAGGACCGCTACCTCCGCCTTTGTGCAAGGAGGAACAGGAGGAGCACTGCCAGAGCCCTGCAAAATGACCTCCAGCAGGCCACAAATGTGCATGTGTCTGCACAAACGGTTAGAAACCGACTCCATGAGGATGGTATGAGGGCCCGACGTCCACAAATGGGGGTTGTGCTCACAGCCCAACACCGTGCAGGACGCTTGGCATTTGCCAGAGAACACCAGGTTTGGCAAATTCGCCACTGGCGCCCTGTGCTCTTCACAGATGAAAGCAGGTTCACACTGAGCACATGTGACAGACGTGACAGCATCTGGAGACACCGTGGAGAGCGATCTACTGCCTGTGACATCCTTCAGCATGACCGGTTTGACAGTGGGTCAATAATGGTGTGGGGTGGCATTTCTTTGGAGGGTCGCATGGCCCTCCATGTTCTCACCAGAGGTAGCCTGACTGCCATTAGGTACCGAGATGAGATCCTCAGACCCCTTGTGAGACCATATGCTTTTGCGGTTGGCCCTGGGTTCCTCCTAATGCAGGACAATGCTAGACCTCATGTGGCTGGGGTGTGTCAGCAGTTCCTGCAAGATGAAGACATTGAAGCTGGACTGGCCCGCCCGTTCCCCAGACCTGAATCCGATTGAGCACATCTGGGATATCATGTCTCGCTCCATCCACCAACGTCACGTTGCACCACAGACTGTCCAGGAGTTGGTGGATGCTTTAGTCCAGGTCTGGGAGGAGATCCCTCAGGAGACCATCCGCCGTCTCATCAGGAGCATGCCCAGGTGTTGTAGGGAGGTCATACAGGCACGTGGAGGCCACACACAATACTGAGCCTCATTTCGACTTGTTCTAAGGACATTACATCAAAGTTGGATCAGCCTGTAGTGTGTTTTTCCATTTTAATTTTGTGTGTGACTCCAAATCCAGCCCTCTATTGGTTAATAAATTTGATTTCCATTGATGATTTTTGTGGGATTTTGTTGTCAGCACATTCAACTTTGTACAGAACAAAGTATTCAATGCGAATATTTCATTAATTCAGTTCTAGGATGTGTTATTTGAGTGTTCCCTTTATTTTTTTGAGCAGTGTTTAATCAGAGTAAATACCAAACACCGTTTAAAATTATGGTTTCAGTTGTTAGTGGGAAAAGCTATCTGAACCAACCTGCCCCCTAAACCTAATAACTGGTTGAAACAACCATGGAAGCAGCAGCTGCCACAAAGCATTTCCAATGACTGACAATGGCACTTTTACATCACTGTGGTAAATATTTGACCCCCTCTGCTTTCCAGAATTGTTTTTATTCCCCCACAACGGAGGGTTTTCCAGCTTGAACTGTCTTTTCAAAGTCATTTCCCAGCATCACAGCCTGATATAAGTCTAGACTTGGCCTAGACCACTTAAAAACCTTCTTTTATTTGTTTTCACTAGTGGACTTGCTGTTGTGCTTTGAATCATCGCCTTGGTGCATAAGTGCGCCTGAGATCACAAATATATGGTCACACATTTTCCTTCAACTTTTTCTGCTAGAGAGCAGGGTTCTTATGTCCATCAATTATTCCAAGTCTGCAGTGCTTTAGATGTTGTTCTGGGTCCTTTTGTGACATCCTAAATAAGTTGTAGATGAGCTCCTAGAGAAATTCTGGTAAGATGGCCACTCCTGGTAAGGTTTACAATTGTTTTCTTGTGGATAATGGATCTCACTGTGGTTCTCTGTAGTTCCAAAGTCTGTTTCTCAAGTCACTTAATAAACAGGTGTGTTTGTGATAACTGTGTCACGTCTAATGGGTCTTTATTGTTACCCTCTTTATCTTTCAGGAAGGACATCTTTTAAGTAGTGAAAACAAATGTCCTCCCAGGGAAAATTAAGCCCAAAGTCTAATGCCTGAGCGATGAAATCTTAACACAAAACCTAATTAAAATACACATGCTCTGTCTTAATGATCATACTATATTATATTATATTGCTTGTAAGTTCTTTATCTCTGTGAGCACAGAGGTGATATATAAAACTGTCAGTCAATGTTCGAGTTCAGCAGCTTAAAACCTTTTCTACACCATAACATGACATTAGATTTTCTTCCTTAAGGAAAAGAAAGCCGCACTCACCTGGTTAAGACAGTAAGACGTAGTCGTGTGTGAGAGTCTTCCAACCTAAAGAAATCTGTTTATTGTGCAATATTTAGTATAACCTCTTGCACAACTTCCTCATTTTTACAGGAGCATTTTTTTTCTCACTGACACAAATGTGATTTACATGCATCATGCAGGACATTAAAGGCAAAATGGGTTTAACCAAGATTTAATTTTCTTGCTCAAGAAATACTTTTGTCATGATCCTTGAGGTTTTAGCTTTCTGTTCATTTTGCGGTTTTGTATTATTAATTCATTATTTTTATTTAGCCTTCTTTTTTTCTCTCTTTGCAGATGTGTTACTGTTTATTTTGGTAATTTGTCTTCCCCTTTGCTCAATTTACTTCTCATTTTATGGTCATTCCTTTTCCTGAAGTTCATTGTTTGACCCATTCTTGTACCTCATCATCCTCTTTGTAGTTACTGTTTTCTTGTGTTTTCCTGCTGGTGTTTATCCTTCCTCCTCTGATATTTAGATTTATGAATACGGACTGTCCACTTTCCTGCTTCTCCCACAGCAGCAGTATTTAAACCTCTCAGTATCAGTTAACTTTTGATTTCTATGGGGGTTTTCCTCCTTGTAAATGGATTGAATAGTCAAACTGACCACTCAAGGCCCTTTACACAAGAGTCTCATTCACACTCATAGACACATTCACACACCAATCTGCAGACTGGTTGGGCCCCAAAGACATTTGACAGGAGGAAGCTGGAATAAAACCAACAACTTTCTGAATGCAGGACAACTACTCTACCCACTGAGCCACAGTAAGCCCTCTGTGGTGTCATTCCCCAGGTCATGTTGGATTTTGTTGCAGTGGACTCCTGCTTTTTGTGCATTTTATACTGTTAATTTTCTAAACCACTAACTTTCACTGTTCCTGCCAACCACTTCCTGCATTTGGGTCTTCACCACTCAATGAACATGACAACCTTATGTTGGATAAACCAACAAGTTGCTTTTCTTTAGACAGTTTAATGAGAAATCAGCTTCATTTATGTTTAATTGTCTAACAGCAACTTTCCTTACTTATACTGAACTGTTTTATTATTCTGTGATGATTGTTTTACTAATACTGAATTCGGGTTTTGTAGATATGGAAATACTGAACAAATCTCTGAAAACAAATCGATATCCTTGTGATTTCACATATTACAATTACATTTTCTAGATCAAAACATCAAAACTCACCATAATATAAGGTCATCAACTCCCCTGACCCTGCTTTGAATTAGAAGCTAATTGGTTTACCGTTTCAACACCAACTGGATATTTTCTTTTTTTAAAAATCAAATGTATTTTAAACACTTTCATTGTATTAGTTTTGGCCAATAGATACTTGTTGTAACATTCAGTAAAGTCCAAACATGTTATGATTCTGGTACGTCTGCTTGTCCTGCTCTACCCTGTCTCCCTGGCTGCAATCAGCAGATTAGATGCACCTGGTGACTGCTGCAGTGCAGCGTAATCTGTGGAATGCCAAGCACCTGTGTCTTCCCTGATATATACTGACTCTGACAAGCAGACAGTGCCAGATTTTTGAAAGCCATTGTGTGAGTAGATATCCAGCGTTCCTTCCTGTCTGATCATTGTTTCTTGACCTTGCCTTGTCTCTTGGATTTTGCCTCTCTGCCTGCCCCTTGTCTCTTGTTCCGATCATTGACCCTGTTTCTGTTCCCGGATTATTGAGCCAGCCTAGCCCTTGGATTATTCAGCCTAAAGCCACCCGCCTCTTACCTGCACTGTGGAGATCTCTGCCTGCTACCCACTGAGGTTTCCCCTCTGGGTTTTAAGTTCAACCCAAGACAAAAGCAGATTAGTGACTTTTCTGATAAAACATTTCTCATGGTGGAAAAAAACATAGTGTTTTGTGGCTTCAACATAATGCTTTCTTCGGGAACTGAAATGCAATTAAAGACTTAAACTGTAAAAGATTTTGTCAGCAGTTGCACCAAATTTATGACGGGTCTGTCTGATAACCTTCTTTATCCTTTTTGTTCTTTCTGTTGGAGATCAACTTCTGGGCTAAATCCTGATTGTTTGTGGCCCATTGTTGTCTTATTTATGTTTGGATTCAATCAGTTTGTTGGGTTCTGCTTAATATTTTAAGAACTAACCTGAAATCAGCACAAAATGGGCTCATGTACATTTTTCACATGTTGAACTTGCAGCACTTTTTTTTTTTTTTTTGTGGCAGTAGTTGGTTTTATTTCACAATACAAAGACAGGAAATGGGGAGAGTGAAGGGTGTGAAGACATGCTGCAAAGGTCCCAGGGTCGGGGGGATCGAACCCTGGACAGCCGCATCAAGGACAAATAGCCTCTATATAAGCTCTCGCCTCTACACAGTTACTTTTAGACAAGAATGATGCTGTAAAAGTCACATTTATTCAGTTATGTCCTCTTTATTATTGTGTTATTCGGATTACACAGCGGAGCTGCAGAGTAGGGTCCTTCATCTTTTTCTTGTAGTCTGCATCAAACTGTTCATTCTGAGCCACAGTGAAGTAGTTCTTCCAGTCACCAACCTTTCCTGTAGAAATGCAGACATAAGATGCTTGCACTGGTGTTTGGAAGTCAATTCCAATATTTTTGCAATACGCTGTTATTCATCAAACCTTTTCTCATGAAGGGAGACACTTTGAAATTCATAATTGGTAGCGTGGAATAGTTGGCCATCTTGTTCTTTTTCATGTTGTCAAACTGCACTCCACTTGTGATCTTTTCCTTCTCCTCAGCAGACGGAGACAAACCGATAAAGGCACAGAGTTTGTCTATTTCACGTCCGGTGTCCTGTAAATATGACCAGAAACATCACAACCACTTAGTGATAAAGTAAGGAGAAATGTGCAAATGAAGACATGTTACCTCAATCATATCTTCATAGAACATGTAGTGGATGTTTGAATGGGTTTCTTTCTTCTTCCACCAACCGTTCACGTGGTCATACCAGGGGCCAAACACCACTGGAGGGCAGAATAACAAAACAAGGAGGGCTTCATGTGGAGGAATTTGGTATATCATCAAGAAGTACACCCTTCTTTCAATTCAGGTCTTTACAAACATATAAAACAATCTTAAAGAAACACAAGAAAAATTACTGTCACCTATTTACCAAAACTAAGCCAAATACAGACAAAACATTTTTTTAAAACTGACAAAATAACAAGGAGGAAGTAATCTACATGCTGGATGCCAAATTGCATTAGATATGCTAGTCTACACAGTGGCACACTTGGTAGCAGTGTTGCCTTGCAGCCATGAGGTTCTTGGCTCAAATTCTGGCCTGAGGTCTTACTACAGGGACTTTGCATGAATTGGAAAGCATGCAAGAAGGACTCCATTCTTGACTGAGTAAATAAAAGTGAGCCAATGTTTTGTCCCAACTAACAATAAAGACTAATAAGATCAAGCTAGCTGAGATTTGACTTAGTTTATGTGCAATTAATGATATGGGTAATTGGTGTTGTTATACATAATACGCATTTTTTTAGACCACATTGTATTTTTGTTTTTTTACAGTAAATAAAAATGTTTACTTACAACTGTATGAAGACAGAATACAATAGTTTCATACATACTGTTTCCATCCATGAATCTCTGGAAGAAGCTGTTCCAGTCTCCAGCTTCAGGCTGGCCTTGGTTCATGCAGTCAAAGTGGTAATAGGACACCATGTTGTCCTTTGCATTGCGGGCTACATAGATTATCTACAAAAGAAACAAGCATCTGTTAAAATCAGGTTTAGTTTTGCCAGCTATGCTACTATCAGCATCAGTTCACATTTCAACTTCGTATTTTCTTTACATGACGACAAGAACAACAGAGGGGCGTCTGTACCCGGCAGTTCTGCTCCCAAAAGGACTTTGGCACAAACTGCACAGGAAAGTGGGTTTTGATGAGTCGAGGGGTGGTGGGAAGCTCATCTGCCTGGTCTTTCCCTGTGTGGGAAAACAAACAAGCAAAAAATTGAATAAATAAAGATATTCTCCTTCTGTATAAAATGCAAAAAACAGTTTAGCACTAATCAGATAAAAATAAAAATAAACACACTCTGCAATAATTAATAAAGCTGCACATCAATGTTAAAGTAGTAGGTTTTTAAAATAAATTGAAATAAATAAAAGGAAATCAGAAACTGTATGGGGAGTGAAATCAAGATAATCATAATAAACGATTGCGAAGTATCCATCAGATTGTGGCCGAGGCGCTGAGAGTTGAGAGTCAGTTGTTGCTTTAATAATAAGTTACATTTTAGTATTGCTGCCGCTGATTTAAGGTTATCTCTTATTAGGTTTTCTTATCAGTTTTTCCTTGTCACAGACTCCAAAGGCCAGAATTCAGCATTGAATGTATATCATTTTTTTTTTTTTTTTACAATGAGAGATCTGAAGAACATCACAGGTACCGAACAAAGTGTATGTTATGGCAAGGGCACTCATCAATAAACCCACTTAGCAATCTTCAGCCACTACTGATACTACCACACGAAAAGAAGGCACAAAGTCAACAGTTCCCATTAGACAGGTGAATTCAGGTGAACGGTCCACAGGCCTTTCAGGAGGGCAGACTACCACAGAACCTAGGAAAGACATCCCAGAAGGATGATGCAGAGACAGTCATGACCATGGATGCCAGAGAGGGTGTTTCTGTTGGACATCCAGGTGGCAGTGCTGATTAGCGGAGAGACAAAGGAAGACAGGGAGACAGCCACAGAGCTAACCACAGAAGGTGACATCAAATGAATCTGAGGAGTAAGGATGATGATGGCAGTTTTGGCACAGATTACGGCCACTCAGGTGGAGATAAAGATGCTGATGATAAAGGACAGGACTGCTGCTCTGCAGCAGATAACTGGAACTAGTGTGTTTTGTGTCAGTCTACAGACCTTCAGAGAAGAATGACGTTCAGTGGTCAAACCCTTAGAAAAAGTTGAGGCCTCACCAATCAGACCCTCAGGAACCAGTGAGGCACTACAGTGATGTCTGTGGTGTCATGCTTTGCACTGTAGTTAGGAAGATGAGACCCAGAAACAGGGTGCCAGCCATCACCGGAGTGGAAAGACAGGTACAGTACAGTGTTTGTGGTGGGTCTCCTTTTCTCCGTTTACCAATTGTTCAGTGTGGGTGTTCAGACCCTTCAGTCAGGTTTATATTGTGAATGCTCAAGGATCAAAATGCAGAAGGCATGTAAACAGAAACAAAAACAGTTTCAATAAAGAATAAATTATATTTTAAAAACAAGAATCCAGGTAGAAATGTAAAATATGATCAAGTCAGTACTATGAGTAAAGCAAAAATCAGCACTGAAACAGCAGACAGCAAAGCAGTGCACACCAGAAGGATCTGAAATATACAGACAATACATGGGATAGGAAACAGGTAAGGTTAATTTCTGACTAAGCACCTGACAGGTAGGAGGCTAGAGGTCATTGAATGAGGAGGAACTGGGGACAATTACCTAAAATAAGAAAAAATTACAGAGAAGGACCAGAAAAAATAACAAATAAAAACAGAGACACATGGGTATAAGTAAAAGTATCACTAAACAGAGCATAACTAAACTCAAAATAAAACCAAGAAACCTTAAAACTCAAAACTAAGGTAGAGAACAAGCCTTAGTCATACAGATTATGACATTAAAACTTGCTTTTTATGGGCTTATGTTTGACAGTCTATTGAGATTCAAACTTAGCTTAATAAATCACAGATTGCATGTTATCTTTAACCTGTCACCAAGTTTGGGATGGTCATCTCCAAAAAAGGCACTCTCTCGTAGATAGGGAGCGTCGTCAGACGCTCTGGAGACGTCTGGCCAAAATACAGCATGTCAAGGATTTGGGAGACCCATGTGGTCCCTGAAGAGAAGAGGCAGACATGTACAATGATTCCAGCTGCTGAACTAGTCTCTCACATGCTAGCACACACAACACACACACAAACACACACACACACACACACACACACACACACACACACACTGATATTTGATCAATAAAACATGTAAAGATGTTGGAGACTGACCTGCTTTAGGATATGTTGCAATAAGGATATCATCTGGTCTGGCCTGAAAATTTTGGACATTTTCCCAGTTTTGTGTGAAAAAGTGTGTCATTGAGACTCCATGGAAGTCAAACAGCTTTGGCCGAGGAGGTAATTCCATCTTTCATAGAGGAAACAGCAAAGATATTAAAACAGAAAAGTTTAAGAAGATCCAGATTTTCCTTGTGAGCTGGAGAACAGGGTAAAGCAATGTCAAACACAGTAGAGATGTCAGATGTTATTTAAAAAAAGCCCTTTTTAGAAAAACAATTAGACCAAATGTGTCTTCTCATATTCAATGAGAATGCTTGAAGTTACATTCAGTTTAGTGAAAGCCTGGAAGACATTGAGAAAAGGAAGGGGTGAAATTTGCCGCTCTTGTCTGATGCAATTGAATGCACTTGCAAGGCGACCCTGTGTGCATTTAAAGCAACTTCCTCAAAAACCCATTCCTATTATTTGAGCACCAAGAGCTTAAAAAGAGCTAAACTCAATAGGGTTACAAGTGCAAAAAGGAAGTTGCACAAGAAAAAAAAAAAGACAGCAAGGGATCACATACCTTGTCGAAATTGAGAGACATGCTGCTGCTGAAGTCGGTCTGCCGTCTTTTCACAGAGAAAGCTGGTTTGTCCACCTCTACTCAAATTACATAACCCTTCTCTGTTAGAATAGGCCCACTTTCTGAGTTTGTTCTAACTTCCAGCCCCTCCTTATCTCTCGAGGTCTGAACTTTTGCCTCCATGTTCTCTCAGATACACACAAATAAAAAGCACTGGTAAAAACTCAGCACGGCCTTCTTTCAACTTCAAAGTTTTATGTCTTCTGACATAATAATGAAGACATTTGATCAGTAACATGTCTTACATTTATGATACATAAATACACTGCTCAAAAAAATAAAGGGAACACTCAAATAACACATCCTAGATCTGAATAAAGGAAATATTCTCATTGAATACTTTGTTCTGTACAAAGTTGAATGTGCTGACAACAAAATCACACAAAAATCATCAATGGAAATTAAATTCATTAACCAATGGAGGCCTGGATTTAGAGTCACACACAAAATTAAAGTGGAAAAACACACTACAGGCTGATCCAACTTTGATGTAATGCCCTTAAAACAAGTCGAAATGAGGCTCAATATTGTGTGTGGCCTCCATGTGCCTGTATGACCTCCCTACAACGCCTGGGCATGCTCCTGATGAGATGGCGGATGGTCTCCTGAGGGATCTCCACCCAGACCTGGACTAAAGCATCCACCAACTCCTGGACAGTCTGTGGTGCAACGTGACGTTGGTGGATGGAGCGAGACAAGATGTCCCAGATGTGCTCAATCGGATTCAGGTCTGGGGAACGGGCGGGCCAGTCCATAGCTTCAATGTCTTCATCTTGCAGTAACTGCTGACACACTCCAGCCACATGAGGTCTAGCATTGTCCTGCATTAGGAGGAACCCAGGGCCAACCGCACCAGCATATGGTCTCACAAGGCGTCTGAGGATCTCATCTCAGTACCTAATGGCAGTCAGGCTACCTCTGGCGAGCACATGGAGGGCTGTCTGGCCCTCCAAAGAAATGCCACCCCACACCATTACTGACCCACTGCCAAACCAGTCATGCTGAAGGATGTTGCAGGCAGTAGATCGCTCTCCACGGTGTCTCCAGACTCTGTCACGTCTGTCACATGTGCTCAGTGTGAACCTGCTTTCATCTGTGAAGAGCACAGGGCGCCAGTGGCAAATTTACCAATCCTGGTGTTCTCTGGCAAATGCCAAGCGTCCTGCACGGTGTTGGGCTGTGAGCACAACCCCCATTTGTGGACGTCGGGCCCTCATACCATCCTCATGGAGTCGGTTTCTAACCGTTTGTGCAGACACATGCACATTTGTGGCCTGCTGGAGGTCATTTTGCAGGGCTCTGGCAGTGCTCCTCCTGTTCCTCCTTGCACAAAGGCGGAGGTAGCGATCCTGCTGCTGGGTTGTTGCCCTCCTACGTCCTCCTCCACGTCTCCTGGTGTACTGGCCTGTCTCCTGGTAGCACCTCCAGGCTCTTGACACTACGCTGACAAACACAGCAAACCTTCTTGCCACAGCGGCATTGATGTGCCATCCTGGATGAGCTGCACTACCTGAGCCACTTGTGTGGGTTGTAGAGTCCGTCTCATGCTACCACGAGTGTGAAAGCACCACCAACATTCAAAAGTGACCAAAACATCAGCCAAAAAGCATAGGTACTGAGAAGTGGTCTGTGGTCCCCACCTGCAGAACCACTCCATTATTGAGTGTCTTGCTAATCGCCAAAGATTTCCCCCTGTTGTCTTTTCCATTTGCACAACAGTCAATCGGTGTTGCTTACTAACAGTTTGATTTCACAGAAGTTTGATGTACTTGGAGTTACATTTTGTTGTTTAAGTATTCCCTTTCTTTTTTTGAGCAGTGTATATGGTTAGATTTAGAAGAATGAACAAAACATGTTTTTTAAATTTGTTTACAAAAACTGAGCATAACTACAACTACAGTTTGTGCAGATCAAAACTGGAACAATTAGCTTTTAAATGTAACGTTAGCAACAATCTGTCATGATCCACAGGTGTTTGCGTTTGGTTTTCTTTTGCGTTTGGTTTCTGATCATTTCTGGGTTTATTTATGTTAGTAAGTTCTTTCCATATAAATGTATTCCTTGTGTTGAATTTCTTAGTTATTTCCTTGTGTTCTGTTCGATTTGCATGATGGTTTATTCTCTTATGTGAGTTTTAGTTAGATCAGTTTGTATCTGCTTAGCTTCCCTCAATGTTATCTGTGTTAACTAGCATCTTTCAGTTTCTCTGCTGAGTCTTCTCTCACAGCTGTTCAGCGTTCCCTGATCAGACTCGCCTGGTTCCAATGTGGATGATCACATCTCCTCTGTATTTAAGCTGCCTGGTTTCCACTGCTGGTTTCTTCAGTTGTCTCCTGCCTGGTTCAGTGTCACACTCTCCCTGTGCCTTGCCTGTAAGTTTTTGTTGTTATTATTAATAATAAAGTCTTGAATTCACCATGTTGCTCCCAAGCTTTTGTCTGTGTTTTCAACCACACAACCCATGACATAATCATATAAAATAAGTATAGTTTTTCTGACATTTTACAGCTTTCACATTATTCTGCGGCTCATTTTGGGCCTCTCTGTTTTACACTGTTTAAGCAGTATGCTGAGGTATGAAGACATTTATTTCAGCAATGCCTCCAAATGGGGGCCAGGTGGGTTCATTGCCACCCCTATAAATATTATTGCCACCCTATTGCTCCTGTTGGATAGGCAATTTCATTTTCATAATATTATTCATAAGAATTTTCAGAAAGGAGAACGAAATCTTAAACGAGTTGTTCAGTTATTTTTGTCCTTCTTTGCATGATGTAATCATGGACTGCAAGGTGCTGAGGGCCTGCAGCTGCAGAACAAGCCCAAGTCATCACTCCTTCACCACTATGCTTGACAGATGATTTCTGAAATACTCAGACAAGCCCATTTTTTCCCAAACAGCCATGTCACTTTCAAAGGTACTCAAATCCCATATCTTTTGTATTCTGCTGTGCAGTTTCAACTTCATTGAGTCTTCTTTACCACGTTAAAATGCCTTCATGCATTCAAGCAATGTGAATGACTGATTTGATCTTTTGAACATGTTTTGTTTTACCTTGTTTACCCATTTTTTTTACACTTTCCTTTATTTTCTTTATTACTTATCCACTAGTCCAGCAGAAACGTTTGAAATGATTCAACTGTTGATGGGCACCCATTGCTGCAGCTCTCTTTTTGCTGTTATTGTAATTTCATCATAGCCACAAGGGGGCGTTTTTACCCTTGTTGAGCTTTTATTTGTCCCCATCCTAACGACGTTAAAGCTGTTTGAGACAAAGTACATTATAGCCGTCATGGGAAACTGAAACAACACTAACTTTATATAGAGTGGAGAGTAAGTATACGGTTTAGGTCAACAACAGATAAGAAAAGCAAGAATATTAAAAAGGTGTAGGTTGGGCAAGATCTACTATAAAAAGTAAAATAATATATATTTTTAATTTTCCGTCTTATTTAATCCCCATATTATATACTGAAATGTTATTTAATTTGCGAACCTTTACAAAATAACTCGATAAAAAAAACAAATATCAATCCGGAAGTGATGAAGGCAGAAGTGACGCAACAGGAACTTGGAAAAAAAAAACTACAAAACAAAGATGGCGTCTCCCGGCGAGGCAGATGTTAATGTTCCACACGTGGAAAAAAAGAAAAAGGTACTAATCATTTAATATTTACAAGGATTTAGAAGCTTGTGAGTTTTTTGGATGAAGACACACATTAGCAGCAGCTTATACTTCCTGAACCTTGTTTCAGTGTTGAAATGAAGGCTTTCACCTGCATGTAGTCACAAGCTACTGCCGTTAAACTGCCGCTCTTTGGTCCTTTATATCAGCCTCCAGCTCGGTACTGGCAGAAGCCACAAGACAGAGAGATATGTGGAAACAAAGATGGAGGACGACCTGAGCAGCAGGAGAAGCAACGGACACACAAAGCAAAGAAAAGAAAGCGAAATGAGCAGCCGAGGGATGGGAAGAAAGTCATATCAGGGGTAAGAACATGAGTCTGCTGGACGGATTGAGGTCCTGCCCGTTTCTGACTGCAGAACATGTATCCCCAGCGTACACAAAATGTTTAAAACACACCCTGTTTATTGCTTCAGACAGATCAGAACACAAAGTTTGATGATCAAAGAGGTGACTTGATTAACGATTAATGTAATGCATTGATTTAGGCAGAACATTATAACCACTATGACCCGAGTTGTGTGTTTGTACTGTGTCGTGGTTTCTCGTACCAATATGCTTGAAATGGATCCTGTAAGTTGTGAGGTGAATCAAAGTTTTTATCCAGTACATCAGAAAAATGCTTGAATCTGGGAAAGTTGGAGGCCAACACCGTGCATCAAACTCAATGTGGTGCTGTTCCAAACCATTCCAGAGCAATGTTTGCTCTATGATTGGGTGCAATATCCTGCCGAAAGCGGCCACGACCATCAATACTGTCTGTATGAAAGGGTGTATATGGTCTACAACATTGCTCGAGTAAGCAGTACTTCACAAAGTAATGCCAACACGGAAGGAAGGACCCAAGGTTTTCCATTGTTCAAAGCATCACACTGCCTCTGGTAGTTTGCCTTCTTCCCATAATGCATCCTGGTGCCTTGTGTTACCCAGGTAAACACCCACATCGAGCCATCCGTGTCATGTAAAATAAATCTTCAGCCCAGTCCTGATGCTCATTTCCCATTGTCAATCTTTTCAGCCGTGATTAGATCAGGATGTTTATGCCTGACTGGTCTGCAGTTGTGCTGCCATCATGCAACAAAATGCAATACACTGGGTTGTCTGACATCTTTCCATCAGAACCAGCATACAGTAGCTTGTTTGTTGGATCGGGCCAGTTTCCATTCCCATGTGCATCAGGAACCCATGACTAGTTAGCCATTGTTCTTTCCTTGGACTGGGAACAGCACATAAGAGCTGCAGTTTTGGAGATTTTCTCACCCAGTCCTCCAGTCATCTCAATTTGGTCTTTGTGAAACTAACCCAGAGCCTCGTACTTGACTATTTTCCCCGCTTCTAAACACATAAACGTCAAGGATAAAATACTGCCTAATATACCCCACCCACTAACAGCTGCCATGATGGAGACATAGTCAGTGTAATTATGCTACCTATCTGGTCATAATGTTTTGCCTCATTTGGTGTTTTTTGTCTGTTTTGTTTTGTTTTGGAGCTGACATTGGTGATAAAGCAATGTTCCTTTCAGTTGAACTCATCATAGCAGAAGGGAATGTAGGATTATGCTAAAAGACAGAACACCAGAAATGCTGAATATGAAATACTGGAGGTAGATTTAGCCATTGGTTTATTACACCCAGCTGTAAATGCATGGAGAATCACCAGTCTGGTATGGTTAAAAAAAACGTACACGCTTTTTTACTTCATGGGTTTAATGGTCAAACCTAATAAGCATAATTTAGTCTTTACTAAAATCCTAAACTTGTTTAAATCTAACCTTAAGTGTACAAAAATGCACAACAGATTTCCCACTGTTGGGATTTAATCAATAATTCCTTCCAGGCTTTAAATACAGGAATGGATGCAAATTTCTTAAATAATTAACTTTTACTGAACTTGATTATTTCCTGCAGTAGTACAATAGAGTCAGTGCAGAAATTGCTAAATATTTTTTATCAACTTCTTAAATTAAATCCTAACTTCCAGTTTATGAGAAAAGTTGAAAGGATTAACTACCTGGAGGAAGGATCTGAGGTGAAGTCAATGTTTGGTTATTCTCTCCTCCAGGTAAGGATGTGATGTTCGACATCGCTGAGATGATTCCCAAACTACATGCCTATAAAACTAATAGGTCTCTCAAATCGTTGTGGAGGAATCTTTCTTTTAAAGCATTACCTAATTTCAGCCTCACCTTTAGTCTGGTAGACAAATATATGGTGGAATAATTGACTGCAAGATGCACAGGTCATGTGGTTGCAGAATCCCAAATCATCATTCGTCCACTGCCATGCTTGACAGTAGGTAAAAGGTGTTTGAGATGACATACAGTGTTCAACTTGGCCAAACATCTCTACTTTGGCCTCCGTTGTTCCAGAGGTCTTGTGATCAAATCAATTTTAACTTGGCAAACAAGGCCGACATGTTTATACATTTCCTAATTGTACCCTTTAACATTAAACACGCTAACTGAGGCCTTAATGCAGTAAGAACTCCGTCTGAGTCTGTTATCTCTGAGCATTGCTTCTGATCTTGGAGGGAATTGAGCTGGCTGTCCACTCCAGGGAAGCTTGGCCATGATCTTAAGCTCGTGAATTATCAGTGTTGCTGTGGAACGTGGATATTTAAATTGTTCAAAATTGATTTTATAACAGACCCTCTACAAGTAATTTCTGTGTCAACAGAGTAAACTGGTGCAGTCTGGGGAGAAAATACCCAAAATGCGATGTAATATGGTTCATTCTCGTTCGTTCTCTTGTTGTGAAACGATAGGTTAAGTTTGGTTTTGCTAAAAAGAACTATTAAAGGGGCCAAAGTCAATTATTAAAAAAAGTTACTAATTTAAATCAAAATTACCCAGTCATTGCACCGCATGATTATCAGGAATTAAAAGCGAAACAACTCTGTTGTGATAATGTCTGTGAATGTTGCAGTGATGACATAGCATTCATTAAATGAACAAATAACTAAAAAGTGTCATCGTCTTTCTGCTTTGGATTCTTGCTGTGACTGGCTGTTGTGCCATCAGGTGCAGTTAATTACAGAACAGGCCCATAAATACCATGTAAATACTGCTAATCAGCTAAGTGTGCCGTAAAGATGCTGCCTAACTTGATATCTTGGAATGCTGTTGCAGTAACAAAGACCGTTTTTGTTTTTATTTATGCAGTGTTGTTAGTATAATAGTTGTATTTAAATATTATACATATAATGGATGTATTTTCACAGTCTTAGCAGTGGTGAATAGGTATGATTTGAAGATATTTTATCTATGACCCATCATACCACTTATTTCTTTATACCACAACACTGATATTATCTATAGTGTAGTTTTTCTTCTTTGAACTCTAATTTTAAATACTTTTATTTTGTTTTCATAACTTTGTAAATTTTCGTTGCCTTTCAGAAATCCGATCCCTTCCCCGGGCCCGCTCCTGTCCCTAAAGACAAATTGCAGAAATTCAAGAGGCAAGACAAAATTCAGAAAGTAAGCACCTTCATGTCCAAACTGCTTCAGCTATGTGCAGTTAGCTTTCTCCTCCCTAATCTCTGTACTTCTCTGCTGTCGTTTCAGCCTCGTCGGCAGCATTACAGACTGAAGGACATCATAACTCGCTCAGAGGAAGCTTCAGAAATGGCGCAGAAACAAGCTGCTCGGTTTGACCTCCTGCTGCCGGAGGACGCAGGGTAATTTACTCTAAAAGAACATTCAAGGCTGGGGGCAAAATCAGGTATGAAGCCATGTCACTTTAAACCATTTCTCTCTTTGATGGCAGCTTTTTAGAAGGAGATGAAGACGAGGACACATGTATGATCTCACAGGAGGATATTGCAGACGCTGTGGACATTACATCTGGAGCAAAGGTATCGAGGCTTTAATTAAACAGTCACATTTCAACTGAAAGACTCACAGCAGAAGTAAAATGTTTTTTGTTTTTTTTTTACATATAGAAGTTATTAGTTCACAACCCTAGTTTTATGTCTTTTTCTGAAAGTTGTCTTAAGCAGCTTCACAGTTTTAAAACTCAACAAAGTATTGTGCTTGGAACTAAAAGAGTTAGTCACAGACTAGTTAACAGAATTCAATCACAGGACAAAGTTTAATAATTTGGTTAAATATAAAAAAATTATGAAAATCTGAAGTCATAAAAGGTCATAGTGCAATTGAGACTGCACTATATGAAACTAGTTAAGGATAATTGATACTAGAAGTATAAAAAGAGAAAAATCTTTCTGAATTACAGATATTTATATCCTTAATTGTTTCAAAAACTGTGCACTTTAACCTGCTTTCAGTATAAGAATCACTAGGGGGCACTAGAGAACTTTACACAAAATACACAAAAAAATGGAAAAAAGTCTATATGACACTTTAATTGCATTGATATCTGCTTCTAACCTTATAGTTTAAACCAGTTATTTACATACTCTTTAATAAAATACGCAACCTTTGTGTCTCACTGTCTGACATTAAATAAAACTAAAGTGTTTAAGGATTAAAAAATGTTTTTTAGCCTTGCCATCTTGTGTGACATCATGGGAAAATCTAAAGAAATTAAGCGAGATATCAGGAAGATTATTGTGCACCTCCACAGTTCTGGTCCATCTTTGGGTAAAAGGTTCATATACCTGAAGGTGCCATGTTCATCATGTTTAAACTAACACACACAAGTACCAACAGTACAGGGAGGTCCAGTAATCAGGTCTGCATTCTAGAGTTGAGCGTGTTCTGGTGAGAAGTGTAGGGGTTGACCCCAGAACAAAAGCAGAAGACCTTGTGAATATGGTTGCTAATAGTGTTGGAAGTGGTTTGTCCTAATGAGCATCATTACATTTGAAGGAAGAAGTTAGACGTTTGCCAGACTGAACCTGCATAATTTGATTTTATGAAGTCTTTCATTCAGAGATTTTATTGAGAGGTTCTTACTTGTTTGTTGCTGCCAGCCTTTTTAAATTTAATGCACCACTTGGTTTTATTTGACCAAACATGTTCCCTTAAGGGATTATTCTCATCACATTTTCCCAGTCCTGCACACTCTAAAGAATATTTTTTCCTCTCTTTACAGTATTTTAATCTTAAACTGAGTCAGTTTGGTCCGTATCGTCTGGATTACAGCAGAACCGGACGGTTAGTATCACACATGCATACTCACTGTTTGTCTTGTGGCTCATCACATATGATTTCTGAAACATGATTTATGTTGCGTGACCATGAGAGCGGCTGGGATTTTTGAAGAAACGTTAGTCTGCAGCTATTTCTGATTTATAGACACAGTTTTTTTTTTTTTCTTACAGTCACCATGATCAAACTTAGAGTACAATTTCCCATGACTCAGGAGTCCTTCTCCAAACCATCCTAATTGTTTTAGATCACAAGCGTACTAGAAATTAAGCACAAATAATGCCTCGAATAATGCTTTCAAAAGCCTAGCATGTTCAACTTGGTTCAGTTTATTTTATTTGTGTCGCTCCAATGCAGAACAAATTTATCACCTCAAAGCACTTTACCTGAGAAAGGGATCCAATTTATATGCAGAAATGTCTAATCCGATTAGGACAGTCATACAGTAACTGGTTCTAGGAAGGGTAAAACGTAATGTGTGTTTGTGTTCGGGACGCGTTTTTATTTCTCCAGTTTATTTCTCTTCCCATTAAAAAAACACAGACCCAGATAACCTCGGTTTAAGCTGTAAGTAGTTTTTTACAATTGGCTGTTTTCATCTCCTGTATCAGCTTTTAGAGCAAATAAACATGATCTACTTAAACCCAGTTAGATTTGGACAGAATGTGCATAACGAGCTGAACGGTAAGGGAGAACAGGTGAACCATGGTTAGGGTTGTTCTTTAAACCTCAAGCAAGCTAATAATTAACCTTTTTGGTAAAAACATCCGCGCCAGTCACGTAACCTCATTCGCCTACAGATGTATACAGATAAAGAGTAAAGGCTGGGAAATCTGGAACTCTTCATTCATACTGTTCTAGGTTTGTCCTTTTGTACCATTTATTTTTTCTATCACATGAAGGATTAAATTACAGTCGGCTAAGATAAGATATTTTTATTGAATCCTATGGGGGAACTTTTGGTGTTGCAACTATGGATCGGCCGATGGATTGGCCGGCCGATACTTGCATGTGAAACCGATCTTATCCACTGATCTTATCTACCTCCGCAAAAGTTTGAAAATCACCCACTGTCCCCTCTTTAGCTGCTGTGAGTGAGGGCTGACTGACAGACCTGCCCACCAGGTGATGTCCACGGTTCACAGTAGTCTCCCCACTGTTGACAACATAAAATTGGAACATTAAAGGTGTGTTGTGACCTTATGACACCTGACAGTGTCTGTTATAAAGAAAATCGGAATCGGCCGGTCAGGCTTTTTTAAGATTGGTGATCGGCCAGAAACAGCAATTGGTGCACTCTCCTAGTTGCCACAGCACAAACGCAAGTAAATTAGTTTTGAAATAATAATAAAATAAAAAAAAAACAATATTGATAATTGCTCCATGTAATCAACATCAAGTTTACAAATACCCTAAAGTGGCATAATCCTGACCAAAAAAAGCAACTATAATGACGAGGGGTAGCTTCAGGTTAAATTATATTAGAAGTATAAAAACGGAAAAAACGTTCTTGATTACAGATATTTACGCCCTTAATTGCTGGCACATTTTGTGCACTTTAACCTGCTATTAGTGTGAGAATCCAACGGCACTGCACTACAGGCAGATGATATAAATACATAAACTGCATGTAAACATATTGAGTACAATGTCCAGGTCTAATGGAGTGGGGACAAAGGTGGTGATGGGGGGAGACCAGTCGGATCAGTGTTGGCAGTAGAAACAGCATGTGAAGACTTTAGTCTCGCTCTTAGGTGGAATAATTCCTGTAATGGAGAGTAAAAAAGATGTTGGCAAAAGAATTAGAAATAAAAAAATGAGAAGGACTGAGATTCCCTCCGTAATCTCAGTCCATTCATCAACAGCGGCTGGTTCCACTTTTAATAAATTTTTTTTTCCTTAATGGCATTTTAACTTTCCACCAAAATCATATCTAAGTATCGGAGTTTTACATCAGATGAGTCTCATCCCCTGAGCTCCCACAAGCATCAAACTACTAACCCTGATGGGTTTCCTGGAGCCAGATAATAAAGCATCCCAGAAATGTTTTTGCCCAAATAAAAGTCCTTCCTTGCTGTCCAAGTTTAGTGTTAATTTATTTTCACTCTGTAGTTCTTTGTAACCCATTATAACCAGAAGAGTCTAGCTTTTTTCGTTGGCTTGTTTCCCATTTTGCAACAGAACATTTTGGTTTCATGTTAGGATTTCACAGAGACTATGTAAGACTTTATATTTGCAAACAAACTGCATGTTCATAATGTTGTGTTGTTTTTGCTTCAGCCATCTGCTGCTGGGTGGGAGGAGAGGCCACGTGGCTTGTGTAGACTGGCAGTCCAAACAGCTCATGTGTGAAATAAATGTCATGGAGTCCATCAACGACGTGAAGTAAATTAAAAATCCTTACGCTTGTCCACTAATATCCCCCGTCATGGGTTTTAGGTTCTAACAGAGAGTTGTATCGGTCTTTCTTTAGGTGGCTCCACACTGAGCACATGTACGCTGTGGCTCAGAAGAAGTGGCTTTACATCTACGACTCCAATGGGATAGAGTTGCACTGCATCCGCACGTTCAACGACGTCTTACGAATGCAGTTCCTCCCATACCACTTCCTCCTGGCTACAGCAGTGAGTTTAACTTCCTACGTATTCAGTAATTTAGGCTTTATACACAGCCTAGATTTCCTTTTTCCCTTTCTTTTTTCCTTTTTTATATCTATGGGCCAAATATCTAATAAAGCTTATGAAATCCAGTGGTTTAACATCGAGTTAAATGAATCTGCTTTATCTTTAAATTGCCACATCACACCTTGATATCAACATTCAAAAATGGTCAGTTTACTACCTGTTTGGTCTCTAAAACTTAAACTTCATGTTGAAATTAATCTGTGGTTCCTAAACTGGGTCTAAAATGCCAAACAAAGTACTTTTTTATTTTTATTTTATCCAATGAAATAAAGCCCCCAAAGTTCAGATACTCTGCTTTACAAAACGTGCATTCAGTCTAGGATACTCCCGTCCCTATTTCCCGTCCAAGAGCTGTAGATTGAAATAGAGCTGATCCAAGTTAGTCTAGATGATCTTGGAGTCTGTAATTACTGTAGATTAATTCAAAGCAGCTGTTTCTGCCCTTTCTGACCTTAAATCCATACTTCATGCTTTTGATGTGCATAATGTTCTTTATGGCTTGATCTGATTGGTCCCAACATGGAATAGGGTGGTTGAAGTTGACCCACCCTCTTTGTATGTTTAACCCACCTTGAAAGGTAGTTCAAGAGCCATATGGACCATGAGAAGACGGGTTAAATGGGATTGCAGCCTGAACAAACCAGTCCTAGCTGTGAACTATGGTTGGGGCAGCGTCATGCTGTGGTGATGCTTTTCTTGAGCGGGGACAGGGAAGCTGGTCACCATTGAGATGGATGGAGCTGAGTACATGGAAACGACACTAAACATAAAGCTAGAGCTAGAATGGCACAGCTAAGATCGAAGCATGTAGATGTGTCAGAATGGCCTGCTCACAGTTTAGAACGAAAGCCAATTTATGATCCGTTGCAAGACTTACAAACTGGTGTTCACAGATGCTCTCTTGAAAATCCCAGCAAGATGTGCAAGTAAGATTAGTTAAGTTTTGTGGTTCTTAATGTGACAAAAAGGGTAAAAGTTCTAGAGATACGAGTACTTTTGCAAGATTGAAGCAGGAAAATATGCAGTTTGTACAGCGAAGCAGTGACAGCTACCTCACAGTTACATTTTTCTCCTCACTTAACTAATTCTTTTATTGGGAAAGTTTATATAAATACTGATATTAATGTGCTTTTGCATTTACCCACTTTTGTTAGGTACACATGGACTGCTTGGACTTGTCTCGTGTCAACATTTGATAAAGTCATTCTATGGAATTAAATAAACCAAATCTTTGAATTAGATCTTTGTTAAAATTAAATCTCTGCACATTTCCTGGTTTTTAAAATATAAAAAAATCTATGGTCTTTGCTCTGGGAAGAAAAGTTAGGATGTCGTTTCTCTGAGTTGGGGTTAGATGACGTTGTACTATTTCACTAGAAATAATGTAAAAACGACAAGTGTTGCTTTTTTAACTGGTGATTCATAAATGCCCAATTCCTCTTTGATATGCTGGAATAAAACATTGTGAGCATCAGGAGACAAACCGGTCCGTTCACCCTGCTTTAAAGATGAATGAAAACATGAAATGATCCCCACATCATTTGTTTAATACATTCGAAAACTGATCGTACTGATGTCACTGCATTAACCAGCTAATTTTAATTTAAAGAACCAAGCTTAATCTGCATCAGGGAAGCTGCACCCAAACACCAAGGCCTTAAATATTCTGAGAAACTGCTGTGGTTTAGAGAACTCTGCATTTTTTGTGAAAAGGACAAAAACAACCTGGACATTTAAACACAGAAGTATTAAAACCCATGTGGGTCCAAACTGGTCAGTTGTTGACGTGTTCTAGTTTAGTTTAGGCTGGTGCACTGTAGTTTGTTGGGTCTTTGTGTCTGATATTCGCATCAAGTGCTTTTTCACATACACGAAGTGGGTTTCCTAATTTGCCTTTTTATTTGCAAGGCTAAACAAATGACTGACAAAGAGGGCAGCACCAACACATTATTGCACAGAAACATTATCAGGTGGATCATACTATTAAGCTGCCTATCCTGTTCAGATTCCCGTTTAGAACGTAGATAATGATTACCATATACGACATCTACTACATTAACTGTTCACGGCCCCAGTGATCAGGGGCTTAGGATATTATGTCCTCTTTGCAGCACCAGTGTGTGCAGTGTTGGGCAGGGCTGTTAGATAAGGCAATTGCAACGTCACAGAAAGTATCCACCGGCTACCTTGGAGAACAAATAACCGGCATATCCATGGCGACTCATGCAGGAAAAATGGATTAAAAACAGTTATTTAAAGGAAGATAGGGCTGTTTGCAAATAAAACTATAAATTTAATCGATGGTCTAGACTCACACCAGATGCCAAATGGCAAATCTAGACTGTTTTATGACTGCTTAGGCTGCTGAACATTTAGTACCTCGATATGGAAAACTACTTGGTGTTAACAAGGAAGCACAAAAAAACAGTTTAGAATATATCTAGTTGGGTAGGAAATGTTTCCATGGCCTAGGCAAAGAAAAACATTGTTATTAGTGCAAGAATTAAACTTTTTTTTTGTGTGTGTGTAACAACTGGAAGCACTACCGTTCAGTATGTATCCAGCCTCCTCACAGTGCTAAAACGGACACTGTCTAGATTTCTTTCATTTATGTTTATGGGCTAAGACAAAATTTTCAAGTTTAATTTTCGAATATAGTCCAGGCATTGATTTGATGAGGTCCAAAACACAATCATAAGCCACTTCATGAAATCTGGCAAGATTGTTAACATGACCAACCTGATATGGATTGATGGCAGACGATAAAATGGTCTATTGTTAAATCACATACATCCTCCCCTTCCTCCTGTGCTATTTTATGACAACCAGACCATCTTCATTTTGATATTTGCTTTGTTTTACTCATTCGGATTTGGGATTATGACCTTTAAACTATAAGACGTTTTCATCGCTTTGTCTCTGATTGTCACAGTTTACAGCATCTCAAAAAAGAAATGTTGCTGTTAAATATTTGCTCCAGTTGCAGTGTCTGGTTATAGCTCTGTTTTGCATGTCCTCCAGCACGGCGGACCAGGCGTTTGGGGACGTGTTGTTGCAAACACCCTATTCAAAGTGTCAGGAGACACATAATCCGGGCGTGCAAAGTGTAAATTACTGTTGCATGGAGCGTCCCTGCAACCTGACTCTTCTGATGGTCCCAAAGATGATTTGCCTGGCAAATTTATTCATATTCCCCTTAAACTCTTTGACATTCACGTTTCAGAGGTAGACCAATGAACACACCAGACAGGTTTGATTCACTTCAGGTCAGTTTTTGTATAGCTCCAATTCTCAACAAATGTCATCTTAATTGACTTTACAAGACAACCGGACCATCATCCTCTTTATATACAGAAATATAATACTAGTTACAATAGTGCAGTCATATTCAGTTTCTGATGTCAATCGGTAAAAGGTCATCTATTTAAGGAAGTCTAATGAAATGCAGCGAGCCATTGACTTCGCAGCAATCCTTTCTCCTGAACAAGCATATTGCGATGCTGAAAAGGAACAACTCCCCTTTGACCAGAAGAGACCTCCCGCTGACTCTATGCCACACTTTGATCAAAGCATATGCTTGAGTTAAAACAGTCTAGTCAAAGTCCAGACTTCAATCCAGTCGAGAGTCTGTGGAAAGACCTGAAATTGATGTTCATAGATCCTCTTCATCCAATCTGACTGAGCTTAAATCTTGTTTTACAAAGGATAGGTGAAAATGTCAGAAAGCTGGTAGAGACATGCCCCTAGAGACTAGCAGCTGCAACTGTAGCAAATATGGTACAACCTCAAATCCACAGAGAGAAAGGGGGGGAAATCTGGATTCATCGCTTGATATGTTTGTTCACTAATCTCCTGTTCACATTATTGCCTGCAGAGCGCGACGGGCTTCCTGCAGTACCTGGACGTGTCGGTTGGAAAGGAGGTGGCAGCCATCAGCACCAAGACCGGCCGGCTTGACGTGATGTGCCAAAACCCTCACAATGCCGTCGTCCACCTCGGCCACCCCAACGGCACTGTCACGCTTTGGTCGCCCAATCAGAAGGAAGCCCTCGTCAAAATGCTCTGTCACCAAGGTGGCGTTCGCTCAGTCGCTGTGGACAAGACTGGCACGTGAGTCACATAAAAGCTGCAAGACGCTGGGTTTCTTCTAGAAAAAAGACGTCGAATCTAAAGTTTAGAAATTCTTGTAACAGTGGTTGCAGCAAAAACATGATTGATGCAGATGCATATCTGAAATCAATGCCTTTTTTTATTCCTTTGTTATTTAATCATAATTAACAGATCTCACATATTTTGCATGGCTGTTTTACTCTGCATGTCAGATATGAAAATTATTCAGCAGAAAACAAGAAAAAGTAACTGATGAGCTTACAGTCTAAAAAGCTACTGCTGCAGCATGTTTTTCTACACTGTAATTTTCTCACTCACCTGGAGGCAACCTTTCATCTTGTTTTCTTGCACATTTTGGTGTGTTTCTGCAGATACATGATTACATCTGGAATGGATAAAAAAATGAAAGTTTTTGACGTCAGAGCTTTCAAACCGCTCAGGTCCTACTTCCTTCCTGCTGGAGCTTCATGTTTGTCTCTGAGCCAGAGAGGACTGCTCTCTGCAGCCACAGGGGACATTGTTCAGGTGATTGTCAGCAGCGTTGTGCGGAGTTGGCCATCTGCCCTTCAGAAATGAACTGACTGGAAGGAAATGGGGCCTGGTATCTTGTCTGTGGGTTGAAAACAGCAGGGTTTTTATAGGCAATCTGTTAAAAAACATTATCTCCAGTTAAAGAGGGGGTTCATCTACACCTACGGGGAACAGATGAAACAGATCAGTGACAGTCTCCCTGAATTAGAGATCAACTCCACTGTTATGTTAAAGGATGTTCTCCTGTCTTTGCATGGATTTTTATTGAGTAGATTGCACCGAACTGGAAGAGTCAAGCACAAAAGGCTGCAGCAAATAATCTCACATACATGTCAGTCGGTCTGAAAGGGATTTATATATAAATTCTGGGCCTTTATTGATGCCTTTCAGTTGTTCTTTTTCCAGGATTGAATTATTCTACGAAACAAACAAATTCAGTAATTCTTTAAAACAAGAATTTGCGGCACAAGTTTGAATTTTTAATGGGTTTTTCTTTCTATTTCACACTTGTTCAACATTCTACATACAGGGTCAAATTCACACGTCTTTGTTTAAATATCGGCTAAAAAGTTGCAGTAACCACACAATTATTGTTGTCATTAACAAGCTTCTGGGATACTTCTTACTGGATATTTGACCATTCGTCTTATCACAGTTGGTGGAGTAGATTTGAATGTTGGCATCCAAAATCATTCCAGAAGCCTAATATATGCCTGTTTCAAAACCACTTTTGATGTATTTTGGCTCAAACATGTCAGATGTTCAGTATCCTAGAACACAGTGATGTTAGTTTAACATCGACATGTACTTGAAGGGTTCTAACTAACAAAGGCACTAACACCTTGGTGCCGTCAGTTTTGGACCAGCTGCTAGCATAGAGAAGTCAAATGCCTTTTAAAGAATTTTCCTTTCTAATAAGGCATTTTAAATATCCACCTATTCTGTTGGAGTGACAAGTATAATTTTTTGAGGAGTCGAGATGATACTTTCCAATCTAAGAATATTTTACCACCTGTCAAACATGGCGGTGGTAGCATCATCTGCAGCTGTTTCTGTGATAGTTGTAGCGAATGAACCAAGACAAATTTAAACTTACCCTCAAATCAACACCCAGCTAGTTGAAATGTGGATACAGTGGATGGAGGACAATGATTCCAACACATATGAAGTCTGGCCTTTGAAAGGATTGGGGAGGCAGACTCTCCCTGAACTGTGCTCGTATTTTTTTCCTTCCACCTCACAATTACGCCCTGCCCTGTGTTGTCTGTCACATTAAAAAATTCTGGTTGTTTGCAATAAAATGTAGGAAAAATCAATACCTTTGCAAGGCTTTGTATCTAGATCCACTCCAGGCCCTTTTTAAATTTATTACCGCATGTTACAGCAAGCCGTCCACTGCTACCACCCTTAGATATGGAGGCTGAGGAATAGGAGCAATTTCTCGCTTGACGTCAGTAAACAACCCACCCAGTCCACAGATGCAAAGTAATCAATCTAAGATATCCATAAATTTAGTTACGTTTCGTGAAATTGAATGACACAGGTTAAAAGCATTGAACGCACAAGCCAGTGAGCTCTCTGAAGACCTTTGAAACCTTTTTGTGGCAAACCATACTGATAGCATTAGATATAGAACTATAGAACTACTGATGGTCCTAATGAGTACCGTTGGGTTCATAATCTGCATGTGGAAAGAACATCATTACACCCTAAACTGAGAAAGGCCAGGTGATCCCTGCAAGACAGAAGAATCAGAAGAGTTGTCCAAGAGTAAAACACCACTTGAACAGAGCTTCAGAAAAACCTGGAATTAGCTGGTAAAAATGTTTTGAAGAACATAATTGTTCCGGTAAGGTACTCAACGCAAGACTACATTTCTGAAGAAAAAGCATGTTGAGGCATGCTTAAGGTTTGCTGAACAGTTAGACACACCTGTAAAATACTGGTAGAAGAAAATCTGGTCGGAGATAAAACTTGAACTCTTAGTAGGTCAAAAGGGACTAGATATCGTCCCAAAAAACACCATACCAGCAGTGAAAGTTTGGAGATGGAATAGCATACGGGACTGGCAAACTTCATATATTAGAAGGATGAAGATATCCTGGATAAAAATATGCTCCTTTCCACCAGGATGAAGGAGATAAAATGAAGGTGGATGTTTCCGCAAGACAATGATCCCCAAACACACACGGCCAAGGAAACTCGGTTGGTTTCAGAGAAAGGAAAATAAAACTGCTAGAACTGCTCAGCCAGTCACCTGACCTGAATCCATTAGAAAAACTATGGAAACATCTAAAGCAAAGAGATCATAGAAGAAGTTCACAGAATCTTCAGGAAATCACACCTGAATAATAAATGTTACTAGTTTAATACAGGAGGAGTCCCGATGTTGTCATCACCAACAAATGCTTTTGTACGCAGTACGGCAGTCAGCGGCACCTTTAGAAATACTCAGAAAATGTATGATATGTTTAATACTTATTCTACCCATTGTATCTATTAGTGGGGGTGTATGTATATATTTGACCCCATTATTTATAACTTTGACCATGTGTGAACTTGCAGAATTTGAGAAAACCTTACTTGTGTACCCAGTTCTTCTTATATGAATTGATGTGCAGCGGTGGCACTGGGGTAAAACGCACAATCCATGTTCAGGGGCCATAGCCCGTTGACGTCTGCTCTCTCCACCCCTTTCCTGTCAGTTTACTGTCAAAAAATAACAAAATAAAGGCCCCTAGTGCTGCAAAAATCATAGAAAAACAAAATGTAGATAGTTGTTTTGTATTATCAGTCTACTCTGGAATAAAATAAAAAATAAATCATTGAAAGCCATAATTTGTTTGGCATTTGTGCTCGATAATGACTGCATGTAGATGTCTGACTGGGACTACGTTTTTACTACAGCTCATTCTCAACAAAGATGGATTGCACAGATCAGAAATTATTTAGTGTGAGCTTGTATTTCCTGTGTTTTAGAAAGGCTAGTGGATAAATCCTTTCAGTAAAGGCTAGTTTCCTCATTGGATGTCTCCCTGCAGGTGTACAGGGATGTGTGGAGCACGCCAGTCACTAAACCCTACATGGCTCACAGAGTGCGAGGATTAGTTTGGGGACTGCACTTTTGTCCCTTTGAGGATGTCCTTGGAGTTGGGCACGGAGAGGGTTTCACCAGCATGCTTGTTCCAGGTCAGACTCATCTTTATAACTCATAGTTAAACATAACCTCTGCAGTATTTTAGCTTTTATTCACCAATACTTTCTGCAAGTGTCAAAACCTTTGAGTAGACATCTTTTGAAACCTAAAATCTAGCTTTCACAGATGGTGAAATGAGATTCCGCAACAGCTCTTATTGCTCATGCATTAGGGTTTTGGTGAGGATGGATGTTAGCCCACAGGTATGCAGCGTTGCAATGTAAAGTTCAATATCCGCAGGAAATCGCAAAGACCAAACGTTGCACTATTGTCTATAAATTATATCTAATGAAGCACAAAACAGATTTGCCTCATGTCAGCCTAGCAGCTGCAGTAGTTTAGTTCCACTAAGACAAGCTTACTCAATCATTTTTGACCAATAGCATTGTTTGATCTATAAATGTTATTGTATTAAAATATACTTTTCTAAATCTATTGTTCTGTGTCTACCATCACAGGAGCTGGTGAGCCTAACTTTGACGGCCTGGATGCAAATCCTTACCGCAGTGCGAAGCAGAGGCAGGAGTGGGAGGTCAAAGCTCTCCTGGAGAAGATTCAGCCAGAGCTCATTACTCTTGACCCCACAGAGCTGGCTCAAGTTGACCGTACTACCTTTGAGCAAAGGCATCGAGACAGAGTGGAAGCTTTGGTCAGTTGTTTGTGTGTGTGTGTATACAGGGGTTGGACAATGAAACTGAAACACCTGTCATTTTAGTGTGGGAGGTTTCATGGCTAAATTGGACCAGCCTGGTAGCCAGTCTTCATTGATTGCACATTGCACCAGTAAGAGCAAAGTGTGAAGGTTCAATTAGCAGGGTAAGAGCACAGTTTGGCTCAAAATATTGAAATGCACACAACATTATGGGTGACATACCAGAGTTCAAAAGAGGACAAATTGTTGGTGCACGTCTTGCTGGCGCATCTGTGACCAAGACAGCAAGTCTTTGTGATGTATCAAGAGCCACGGTATCCATGGTAATGTTGGCATACCACCAAGAAGGACGAACCACATCCAACAGGATTAACTGTGGACGCAAGAGGAAGCTGTCTGAAAGGGATGTTCGGGTGCTAACCCGGATTGTATCCAAAAAACATAAAACCACGGCTGCACAAATCACAGCAGAATTAAATGTGCACCTCAACTCTCCTGTTTCCACCAGAACTGTCCATCAGGAGCTCCACAGGGTCAATATACACGGCCGGGCTGCTATAACCAAACCTTTGGTCACTCATGCCAACGCCAAACATCGGTTTCAATGGTGTAAGGAGCGCAAATCTTGGGCTGTGGACAATGTGAAACATGTATTGTTCTCTGATGAGTCCACCTTTACTGTTTTCCCCACATCCGGGAGGGTTATGGTGTGAAGCCCCAAAGAAGCGTACCACCCAGACTGTTGCATGCCCAGAGTGAAGCATGGGGGTGGATCAGTGATGGTTTGGGCTGCCATATCATGGCATTCCCTTGGCCCAATACTTGTGCTAGATGGGCGCGTCATTGCCAAGGACTACCGAACCATTCTTGAGGACCATGTGCATCCAATGGTTCAAACATTGTATCCTGAAGGCGGTGCCGTGTATCAGGACGACAATGCACCAATACACACAGCAAGACTGGTGAAAGATTGGTTTGATGAACATGAAAGTGAAGTTGAACATCTCCCATGGCCTGCACAGTCACCAGATCTAAATATTATTGAGCCACTTTGGGGTGTTTTGGAGGAGCGAGTCAGGAAACGTTTTCCTCCACCAGTATCACGTAGTGACCTGGCCACTATCCTGCAAGAAGAATGGCTTAAAATCCCTCTGACCACTGTGCAGGACTTGTATATGTCATTCCCAAGACAAATTGATGCTGTATTGGATGCAAAAGGAGGCCCTACACCATACTAATAAATTATTGTGGTCTAAAACCAGGTGTTTCAGTTTCATTGTCCAACCCCTGTATGTATGTATATATATATATATATATATACAGGTCCTTCTCAAAATATTAGCATATTGTGATAAAGTTCATTATTTTCCATAATGTCATGATGAAAATTTAACATTCATATATTTTAGATTCATTGCACACTAACTGAAATATTTCAGGTCTTTTATTGTCTTAATACAGATGATTTTGGCATACAGCTCATGAAAACCCAAAATTCCTATCTCACAAAATTAGCATATCATTAAAAGGGTCTCTAAACGAGCTATGAACTTAATCATCTGAATCAACGAGTTAACTCCAAACACCTGCAAAAGACTCCTGAGGCCTTTAAAACTCCCAGCCTGGTTCATCACTCAAAACCCCAATCATGGGTAAGACTGCCGACCTGACTGCTGTCCAGAAGGCCACTATTGACACCCTCAAGCAAGAGGGTAAGACACAGACAGAAATTTCTGAACGAATAGGCTGTTCCCAGAGTGCTGTATCAAGGCACCTCAGTGAGAAGTCTGTGGGAAGGAAAAAGTGTGGCAGAAAACGCTGCACAACGAGAAGAGGTGACCGAACCCTGAGGAAGATTGTGGAGAAGGGTCAATTCCAGACCTTGGGTGACCTGCGGAAGCAGTGGACTGAGTCTGGAGTAGAAACATCCAGAGCCACTGTGCACAGGCGTGTGCAGGAAATGGGCTACAGGTGCCGCATTCCCCAGATCAAGCCACTTTTGAACCAGAAACAGCGGCAGAAGCGCCTTACCTGGGCTACAGAGAAGCAGCACTGGATTGTTGCTCAGTGGTCCAAAGTACTTTTTTCGGATGAAAGCAAATTCTGCATGTCATTCGGAAATCAAGGTGCCAGAGTCTGGAGGAAGACTGGGGAGAAGGAAATGCCAAAATGCCAGAAGTCCAGTGTCAAGTACCCACAGTCAGTGATGGTCTGGGGTGCCGTGTCAGCTGCTGGTGTTGGTCCACTGTGTTTTATCAAGGGCAGGGTCAATGCAGCTAGCTATCAGGAGATTTTGGAGCACTTCATGCTTCCATCTGCTGAAAAGATTTATGGAGATGAAGATTTCATTTTTCAGCACGACCTGGCACCTGCTCACAGTGCCAAAACCACTGGTAAATGGTTTACTGACGATGGTATCACTGTGCTCAATTGGCCTGCCAACTCTCCTGACCTGAACCCCATAGAGAATCTGTGGGATATTGTGAAGAGAACGTTGAGAGACTCAAGACCCAACACTCTGGATGAGCTAAAGGCCGCTATCGAAGCATCCTGGGTCTCCATAAGACCTCAGCAGTGCCACAGGCTGATTGCCTCCATGCCACGCCGCATTGAAGCAGTCATTTCTGCCAAAGGATTCCCGACCAGGCATTGAGTGCATAACTGTACATGATTATTTGAAGGTTGACGTTTTTTGTATTAAAAACACTTTTCTTTTATTGGTCGGATGAAATATGCTAATTTTGTGAGATAGGAATTTTGGGTTTTCATGAGCTGTATGCCAAAATCATCCGTATTAAGACAATAAAAGACCTGAAATATTTCAGTTAGTGTGCAATGAATCTAAAATATATGAATGTTAAATTTTCATCATTACATTATGGAAAATAATGAACTTTATCACAATATGCTAATATTTTGAGAAGGACCTGTATATACATATATACATACATATATATATATATATATATATGTATGTATATATGTATATGTATATATATATATATGTATGTATATATACACACACACATTCGTTCTGCTAATACATAAGGCTTCTCTTATAGGGCTTTGATCCACTTGCCAAGGAGAAATTCGTTCCAAAATTCAAGAAAAAAGGCCGCAGTTCAGCTGGTGGTGTTGAAAGGCGCAAAAAGCAAGTGGCTCATGAGGACCAGAGGGTAAGTAGTTACTTTCAGGGTTCTCACCAGTGCAGGCTGCTACGCTGAAATTTAGGCTGATGCAATAATTTTTTATGAGCGTATCGGCCCTTTGACTGACATCTGGGCTCCCCCCGTGTGTTTTTTATGTCAGCTATAGTGCAAGCCGCGAGTCTGTTTCCGCTTCTTTCCACCCTATGACCCTGTGCAACCGGTAACGATAAAGCTTTCTAAAATCATGTCAGCTTCGAAGGGCGGGTATAAACGGCGTCATATCATGACGGGCCTGCTGCACTCCTGGTGAGAACTCTGAGTTTAGGTGACTTTAAGTGCGCAGGAGCCGTGTTAGAGCACATGCAGCAAAACCGGCTTAACATGTTTTCTAAGGTATTATAGTCTATTTTTGGATTAGTGTAAAACAAGATGTCTATACAGTGCTTTGGAAAAATGGTAACCCAGTAACATTTCAACATTTTTCTCATGAAAACCAGACACTTTAAAGTATTTCTTTGGGATTCTACATCATAGACCAACATAAAGTAGTGCGAAGTTGTGGAAAGGAAGGATAAGGATGCTTTGTTTTCAAACTCTTTGCACAAATAAAACCTGGAAAGTGTGACGTGTATTTTAAAGCACTGAGTAAAACCTTTTCATCAGTCAGTCAGCCATTTTCTACCGCTTATTCCATAGTGGGTCACGGGGGAGCTGGTGCCTATCTCCGGAAGTCTATGGGCAAGAGGCGGGGTACACCCTGGACAGGTCGCCAGTCCATCGCAGGGCAGCACACAAACAACCATGCACACACTCATTCATACACCTAAGGGCAATTTAGAGTTACCAATTAACCTGACAGGCATGTCTTTGGACTTTTTTTTAACTCAATTATTTTCTGTAATTACAGTTGGAGTATTTCTACCTACGCTAACAGTTTTGCTGATTCCTCTTTGAGGAATATCTCAGAGTTAGATTAAATAGAGAATCAAGTTTTCAAGTCTTGTAAAATCTAATTCTCTATTAGATTTTGCTCTGGACTTTGACTAGGCCATTCTCTCACGTGAATGTGATTGGCGGTTTGTTTAGGGTCTTTGTACTGCTGGAGGATGAACCTCCCCACAAGCTTCAATCTTTTGCAGCATCTGGTGATTACTGGTGATTTATATTTTGAGATGGTTAATTCTAGAGTTTATATTGACAGTGATTGGTTAATAGTTTAACCTTTCTTTGGTTGTTTGTTTGGAAAAATTCTGTGTCCCTTGACTTTACTACAAACTCTTAGTCTGTCGTTGGGACATGTGGTTCGGGATCAGCCAGGCCCTGGGAGACCCGTGGAGATGGCTGTTGGAGACCTTGTTGGTCATGAACAAAGGGGTTGTCGTGTTTTTTCAAAGAGAAGCATTTGGTGGCTGAAGTGATAGCGGGTGGACTGTCGTTGAATGGGGGGTACCTTCAGGTGTCACCACTCGCAGTTCCGACCACCCGCGTCACAATTTTTGGCGTCCGTCATTAAATTCCCAATGAGGTGTTAGAGATGCAACGCTATGGGAAGATGGCAAGTGCCTTCCGGATGTCAAAGTGAAAAGCTGAAACATGTCCAGTCTCTCGGGAGACAAGTGTTCGAGGGACTAAGATGGAGAGTTCAGGAACATGAAGTTTATTTTAGAGTTAAACATGGTGACGGTTCAGAGACCATCAGGAGAGGTGACCCAACTGGTAGAGACCAAGGCTCCAGCTGTGGCTTACGCGGAGAAGGTGTCCCACCCACCTGCTGCTGTCGATACTGGTGAGGAAGGCAGCAGGTGGAGCAATGGCTGTGTTGGACTGGTCGTTCACACTTGACAGAACAGGAGAGGAGCCTCCCTTTCAGTCATCAGCCTTAAATGGAGAGTTAAAAATCCTCAAGTCAAACAGTTTACCTGCAGTACGGTAATAGACAGAACCACGTCTCCATACTTCATGGACAGTTTCAGGAACAGGGTTTCAGGTCGTTCTATATGCCCAGTGGGTTTTATTATCTCACCATCTATTGTGGTTCCTACTGGCATTTCACTGTTAAACCTTTGCAGGATGGGGACTTTTGTCAAAAGTTTTAAACTTTCTGGGGGATTTGGAGGGACAGGAGGAAGTATTTTGTTTCTTTGGGTCAATGGTGGGAAGTGGGCAAGGCCCAGATACAGCTAACAATATACAGGTTGCTCATAAGTCAGGGTAAAGACTGTTATTAGAAACTTAAAAAAAGAGACCAGTTGGAGTGCTTTTCTGTGTCTGATCCCTCTTCTGCACAAACACTGTGAGAGAAGAAAACAGCAGCTGAGCTCTGTTGTTTATAAAAGAGCTAAACAGGTGCTGGTCAGATCTAGGTTCTCTACTGCCATGGATATGGATATGAGCCCTTTTCATTCTTTTTTTAACCTGGAGAGATCGGCCTCTCAGTCTAGGCAGATGACATGTCCCCGCCTTCCTGAGGACACCAACACCACAGATCATGTGCTGATAAGGAAACATGCTGTGGAGTTTTAACCACCAGTGAATGTGTAGACCAGCTGCTGGGTTGTCCTCCTAAGCTGAGTAGTTTGGACAGTGCTGTCGTTTGTGCTTAGATCTCTGTGGAGGAGTTGACTGCAGCTGTTGGTCAGATGGTTCTGAGTAAATCTCACAGCAGACCTTTTATTAAGACTTTTGGAAGGTTCTGGAAGCAGACTTGTGGGAGGTACAGCAAGAGTGCATGAGAACATCTTGCCAGAAGACTGATCTCCTTTTTGTCTAAAAAGGGAGAATTTACTCTGCTTATGAATTGGAGACCAGTTTCTCTGCTCTGTACAGATTATGAATTATTTTCATAAATGTGTGCAGAGACTGTAGGAGGTTTTGCCTTTGAGCATCCACAGAGACCGGTAGTACTGCATACCAGATCTGTTATCAAGCTTTTCTTAATGAGAGGCTTATTTGATGTTTCTAAATGTTGTAATATTGATTATGGTTTTGTGTCACCGGACCAGGAAAAGCTTTTTCTTTGCCTCAGCTGTCCTTCTTGGGTAGAGTTCTAGTTATCAATAGCCTGGTCACCTCGGCGCTTTGGCGTAGACTGATGGTGCTACAGCCTCCTAGAGGTCTCGTAGAAAACATTTAAAGAACTATTGTGGATTTATTTCTGGTCAGGACGCTGCTGGCTGAGATTGTCCGTTTTGTACCTCCTGGTTCAGGAAGGAGGGCAGGGACTCGTGTATATCACCTGAAGAATAACAGCTTTCAGACTACAGAAAGCTCAGAGACTGCTCCTTGGTTTGCCATGGTTGGACACAGCTAAAGAACTTCTGAGGAAAGCCTGACATCCGGGTTACAATAAACACCTCTTTCCAATCAGAGGATCTCAGGGGGTCTCGTTTATCAAACATTGCATAGGATCTATACCAAAATTGCACTTACTGTCTCTCCCATTCGTTCGTTATCTGTTGAGGCAGGTCATCACTTCTCTACCACTCCCTACAGTCTTTCAATTCAATTCAATTTTCAATTCAGTTTTATTTGTATAGCGCCAATTCACAATACATGTCGTCTCAAGGCACTTCACAACAGTCAGGTACATACATTCCAATTAATCCTAATCATTGAACAGTGCAGTCTGATTAAGTTATTTATTCAAATTGGATAAAAAGTTTTTCTGTCTAAGGAAACCCAGTAGTTTGCATCCAGTCAGTGACTTGCAGCATTCCCTCCTCCCGGATGAACATGTAGAGACAGTGGACAGTCACTGGCGTTGACTTTGCAGCAATCCAATCTCTCATACTGAGCATGCATGTAGCGACAGTGGAGAGGAAAAACTCCCTTTTAACAGGAAGAAACCTCCAGCAGAACCAGACTCAGTGTGAGCGGCCATCTGCCACGACCGACTCGGGGTTTGAGAGAACAGAGCAGAGACACAAAGAGAACACAGAAGCACTGATCCAGGAGTACTTTCTATGGGAAGGAAAAGTAAATGTTAATGGATGTAGCTCCTTTAGTCGTTTCATCTAGAAAGAAAGAACAGATAAACTCTGAGCCAGTTTTCAGGGTTAGAGTCTGAAAGAGAGCACATATAATTACAGTAGAAGCTCAGTCAATCGCCATGTCTAGGAGAGAAAAAGGGTTAAACACTGAAAGACAGGGCTATGTGGATCATCGGTAGAAGGTGAGCATTAAGTTGTTGCCAGCAGAAGCTCGGACGATTCCCCTCTCCAGAAAGATGTCACAGGTAGACACAGAGCCAGGCCAGGTGTAGCTTCTAGGAAGAGAAAAGAGAGAACAAAGTTAAAAGCTGAAATAACAGCAAATAATGCAGAATTGGAGAGTAGTGTGAGAATGTAGCAAAGAGGGTGAAAGTGGTCATTATGTCCTCCTGCAGCAAATTTCTTTAGGAATTTGAGGGATGATAAGGAATGGCCATTTTAAACTCGATTTTATTCCTCTAAACCAACTGATTACTTCAACAGCAATAATGATTGAAGTTATAATTATCAGAGGATAACATTTCATATTTTGAGGTCACTTTACCCTTTTTTGTAGACCTTGTTCATGTCAGTAAAATCACCTAATTGTTCTCCATAATGTGCATAATCCATTTTCATCATTGACATGATGGCTGTTGCAGGACGTCATTAGGAAAACTGTGGAGGACAGAACGAAAGTGGAGGAAGAGCGAATGAAGATGGAGGAGAAGAAAGCAACACTGTCTGGGAAACGATCTGCTCTGGACAGATTCAAAAAATAGAAAAGGACTCTATACTGCTCAAAATGCAGTGACATTCTGTGGGTGTGACGTTTGACCTTCACATTCAAACAAAGGACCCAGTGGTCTGTTGGGACAATGTATGAGCAGCAGAAATTCTGGATGTTGTGGGCAGCTGTGGCCTGGATTCTGATGGGAAACAGTTAATGAAATCAATGTTGAGTGCCCCAGTTGGTCTGTTCTGCTTATTGACTGTAGCCTGAAGCAGGTCATGTTTTGTAATCATGTGATGGACCGTAGCTGCCATTAATTGTCACCCAGCTTCTTCTTTTTGTATTAATTAAAGATACTTTCCACACATGTTTCACACTGTCAGCAGCTGTTTTTTGCTAATATGATTTGTTTCATTTTTTTATAGAGACATAAAATGAACAGACTAAAGCACAGTGTTGCCTGAAGATAATTTAAGGCGGTAATTGCTAGAATATAACAGATTTTAAGAATCCCATAACAGGTTTAATCACATAATTAGAAAATGAAAACTGTTGCTGATTGGATCAGTGAAACTGAATAAATGCGCCGTCTGGCTCAGGTGCAAATGATAGACAAGTTTACTTTTAGATGTGTTTATGATATACTACAGTTCTTGACCAGAACCATGCATGCATCTTCACAGGAAGGGACATCTCAAACCTCTGATAATGTTCTAATGCATAAATTGTAGTTATTAAAAATAATCGTTTTGCCCTTTTTGGGAAATTACAGATTTTATTTACATTGAAACGGGTGGGGCTTTCTGTCACTGGTACCTGGCAACGCATGAGTACACCGTAGCAAGGCACTCGACAGCATCAGCCTACGGATATTATTAATCACATTTATTTGTCATTGCAATTTATCATTCCAACAAAATTTGTCCTCTGCATTTAACCCATCCCTTAGGGAGCAGTGGGCTGTCACTGTGCAGCGCACTAGAAGCATTCTGGGGTTAAGGGTTTTGCTCAGGGACCTGGAATGGCAGTCTGTGTTTTGAACAGAGAAACTTGAGGCCTCTCCAGAATGCAAATGCCCTGCTTTCTATGCCACCACTTCCCTTGTAAAGCTCATAGAAGGAAGTGCCTCTCAAAAATACTATTGGCCATCTGGTAATAGTGATGCAATCACTCCAGAAGGCAGCTTTACAACTAATTTATTCAGTTTTTTTTTTTTTAAATCAGGCTGAAAAGTTTCAGATCATCAAACAAATTTGTGGACCTGTGAAATGTAACCCAGATAAATACAAAAAAACAGTTATAAAATGATTTCATTTAAGGGGAAAAAAATTATCCAAACCAACCCGACTGTTGGAAAAAAAACAATTTCCCCCCTTGTTAAATCATAAGTTGCCTGTGTTGTATAATTTTCAATTACCTTTCTCTATCCACACACAGGTCTCCTGCCAGACATGTAGAATGAAGAAATTAAATTGATGTGATGTAGCATCACCTTAAGCAGGTTGTTCATTCTCAAAAACCCTACAATATGGCTAAATGAAAATAAACCTGCGAAGAACAGTGGGCTGAGATTCCTCCTCAGTGATGTAAAAGACTCATCCTCAACTATCACAGAAGCTTGACACCAGTTGCTGCGAAGTTTGGCACAACCAGGTATTAGTTTTAGGGAGCGATCATTGATTTCTACATTAAGTCAGGTGGGTTCGGGAGGTTTTTTTTCCTCATTTAATAAATATGTCATAATTTAAAAATTTTATTTTGCATTTACTCAGGTTACCTCTGATCAGCTTTTTAATCTGAAAATGCACAAGATCTAAAAGTTTAGAAAAAAATCTGTTAAGGGGTAAATACTTTTTCACAGCTTTGTATTTTTCAAGTCTATTTGGACTTAATGTAGATTAGAGAAAATCCCCAGTAAATTAAATAATTTAAGTGCACCCAGTTGTTTTACAGTTGTATAAAAATTGAACCAGAAAAAAGAAGTGGGAGGAAAAGATCAATAAAAGCCACAAAATGATAACATTGATGCACGTATGCAACTTCTGACCAAAACTGTATAAAAGAAATCACATGAATTACAAGTTAGTCGTTAGAAAAATCAGAGTGCTGACCTTAGCGCAACAAAATGTTTGACAAAGAAACTTCAGGACAATGCCTTCAAGCATCCAATATCTGACTCCATTTGTCTGGAAACCGTTTTATTCTGAGCTCAAAGAAGCATTTATAGCTCGGTATTTCCAAAGGGTATACAGTTTTTAATCATGAGATAATGTGGCCTAAAGCAGTTACTTTCTAAATTGAACTGATGCCATCTGTACTACGGTCATTGTTAAATTGTGGTAACTTCAGGTGTATTTTCTGAATAACTAGAGATTATTTTATCGTGTTGATTAAAACTGGGTAATTTCTCAAAAGTAAATGTCAGATTTAGAATTTTAGCCTCCCTCAACTTGTTTTTTCTCTTGTAAATTGAACTTTTGTTTATCTGTCTTGGAGACGCAGGAAGGCTCAGCGGAAAAACAGAGTAAAAGAAGCAGACCGATTTTACTCAACATGTTATTTATTGAGGCCGCAATTTGATCCATACATTTCCAGAGTAAGAAAAAAGAACAAAAAAGCTCAGGAAATGTATACATCCTTCATTTCCTAAAAAAAACATTTTTCTATTATAGTTTTTTTTATGTACCAAGGCACACCAGAAATTCAGTATATCCTTTGTGAAATTACTTCACTGTTACCAGAGTAGTTAAAGTGCAGCTGTTTTATGATGTACTTTCAGTTTCTGGCTGCAAAGTAAACCAGTGTTAAAAATCTGTCACCTAAACTGGTAATTTAAATCACACTTTGAGCCGAGTCTGCTTCTTGCCTCCATTTAAATTGCATGCCTACACTGAATGTAATTAAAATAAACTTGTACTATAGAGTATTTGTGTTTGATTGGACTGAATCTATTGCTTTGGTTTTGCGATACATGCATTTAGGCTTTTAGACTGGGTACTACAATCAAACGAACCTCATACTAGACTGCCTGTGTGTGAATAGACGAGACTTGCAGCATTTAAATATTGGAGATAGTGAGTCTGAAAGCAATTCTCCTACATGCATTCATCATGAGCAGCTGCATAAGCAGCATGCTTATATTGTTCATCGGCTGCATGTCACAAAGCTAGATGCTGTGAGACAAAGACCTAGAAAACCAGAACTTATCCTGTTTTCTGAACAAAAAAGATAAATAATGTAATGTTCTTATAAAAATAAAGCTCTAATAATGACAATAGGCTTAAATAATCAGTGCAGGTAGATTCACAGCTTGTTGTGCAAGGCAAAGTGCCTGTGAGTCCAACCTCCTAGTAAAAGTCACAGTCATTGCTCCCGGCCCAGGGCTGTGCCCAGGATTGCCCTGACTTTGCACATCCCCAGAGAAGCACGCTGACTCAGCCAGGAGCAGGTGGGGGATGAATGGACATCTTTCCAGTATTCCAGCATCTCCTTGGGTGTGACATGGTGGACGGACACCATGGCCTGATAGCAGCAACGGCCGTATGGCACAGGAGGACCCCCAGCAAAGAGAGGGCAATGCGAGGGCCGCACTCCAGCAGCGTAGGCACAGAGGCCTACAAACACATCCTCGGGGGGTAAAGGCGTGGATAGAGGTGATGCTGAGGCTGCAAGGGTGACTTTGAGCAATGCAGAGCGGGAAAACACGTAGGATGTACCACTGCAATAGTCAGGAAACACAGACAACGGGTAGGCCCCTGAGGGGAGGTAGTGCTTGCTTTCCGGGTCACGGTTTGGGGCCACATGGAGATGGACTCTACCAAGATACATGTCACCTTGCTCATAGGAGTTCCGGCTTTTGTTCAGGAAGTGCAGGAGGGCACTAGGATTGAAGAAGACATCATCATCCGCTTTGGCCATGAAGTGAGCCTGAGGGCAGAACCTGCGGGCCCAGCCCAGCATGGCCAGGGTCTTCAGAGTGAGGTTGGAGTAGGAATCCAAAAACCGGCCCTGAACCAGGTCCCCTTTCTCCCGTGCTTCTTCTATCAGCAGCTTTCCCAGGCCAGGATCAGAGGCCACGCCCACCATGAAGAGGGTCATGACCCGTAGGCCCCTTACCTCCACCTCTCCTCCCCAGGTGTCTCTGATGGCTTGGCGAGCTCGCTGATTGGCAGGTGCGGACGTGACTATTGTGATGAGGTAAGGCTTGGCGCGCTGGCACACCAGCGGGCTGGGCATGAGCAGGAACTCCTCGGGTCTGGATGGGGGGAAGCTCTGGGGCGAGATGATGGGAGCATGCGGCTCCATCGTCCTGCTCATGCCCACCGAGGTGACCCACGTCTCAATGAAGTCCACGAAGAGAAACGCGAACACTGCCGCGCACACCAGAATCCCGCACAGGGAAGGACACAATCCGGTCCTGCTTCCACGTTTTCCAAATCTGGGCTTGCAAAATCCCCTTCCGATCATGATCACCATCATTATTTCCTCCTCTGTTGCAATAAAAAACAATGAGCTTCTCGCTGCCTTTTCCTCCTACCGTGGCTTTACGTGAAGATACATTTATGCTGTCATTCACTGTTCGCGGCGTGTCCTCACTTCTCGGTCTGGTGCCTTGACACCTTTCTCTGCTGCGGCACCGGAAGATTTGCGTTTGCCACCCACGTCTGAGAAGGAAGACTGTGCAGTTGCAAATGCAGTCGATGTTTTCAGCGGCTCAGAGCTGCTTTGTACCCCGGGGTAGCAGGCCTGCTCTTTCCTGCTATGAAGACGTCAAGCAGGGCAGATGATGATAAATATGTTCAGTATCCAGACCCCCTGATGTAATGACTTTAAATTCCTAAAGGACGCACTTCCTCAAACTGATGGGACGTCCGACGTCCTGCGCAGTTTACCTTTGCTCTGATAATAATATTATTTTAATCCAATCAAATTATCCTGTCAATTTAACAAGTGTACTTGATTAGAGATCAAAACTGTCAGTCTCTCAGAGAAGCATCCCATTGGTTACATTTACTTCAAACTCCATCCAATTACAACATCAAATATTTGCTGCCATGGCGAAGCTCGTCTATGGTAGAGAATGACATCAATAAATTGATGTCTTCAAGTCTGTTCTTCAGAATTGGGTAAAAACATTTGCAGCCAAGTCGGTCCAATGAGAAGAGCACATTCAAATAGAGAAAGGGATTTATTTGTTTATGAGACTGCTATTCATAATGCGTTGAAAGAGTGAGGCTCTCCTTTACAGCTATTGTCTTCCTTCCTCATCACACCTGGAGGCATTGGGCGACATCTAGTGGCCATTCTGGGGTAGGGTAAACCGAGGTTGGTTGTTACATTTTCATTTCAATAAACAAGAAAAGATAATTTAAACTGAAAGTCGTATAATATATGGATCCACTAAACTAAATATTAATATATTTTATGTGTTTTTTTTCTGTAGATTTTTTATAATTATGGCTTACAACTAATGGCAACCCTAAATTCCGTCAAAAATAATAAATATCTGATAAGACATAAAAAAGATTTTAATTTTTAATTAATTACATTCATATGCAATACTGCTGACATGATAGCTGTGTTAATGCAGTCTTAAGTTAGCGCAACTATCTACCAGAAAGCTTTAGTGCACTAAATGCTTCTCTCTATTGACAGGCTTTATGGAGATGCTGATTTCAATTTCTAGCTGTGTCACGATACTTGAATGGCCAGCAAACTCACCTGACCAAACAAAACATCATAGAGTATCTATATGTGGTATAGTCAAGAGGATGATAAAAGACACCAGGCCCAACAATGCAGATGGGCTAAAGGCGATTAACAAAGCAACCTTAGCATCCTTAACACCTCAGCAGAGCCACAGGGTGACCGCTTCTTAGTAAATTCATGCAAAAGTTTTTTTTAAACTTGTTGCTGTTCAGCCGTTGCTTAAAAAGTCAAACCTGAATTCTGAAGTCCTCGCAAATTATAGGCCAATTTCAAAATTGCCTTTTCTGTCAAAAATATTCGAAAAGTTAGTTTTTGAGCAAATTCAAATTCATCTGGAAGATAATGGTATTTTAGAGAAATTTCAATCTGGTTTTAAGCTGCGTCACAGCACTGAAACGGCATTTTTAATGATCTTCTGTTTACTGTTGATTCTGGCTGGTCTGTTTTTAATGCTCTTAGATTTAACAGGGGGATTTGACACTGTCAGTGATAAAATCTTGCTTTCACGTCTTGAGAACCATGTTGGGATACTGCTTTACATTGGTTTAAATCATATCCGGAAGGTCGGTCTTTTTCTGTGCATCTTGGTCCCCATACCTCTGATATTGCCTCACTCAGTTGTGGATTGCTGCAGGGTTCTTTTTTGGGCCCTTTACTGTTTTCTTTGTATATGCTGCCCCTTGGGTCAATATTTAGAAAGTATGACATTTCATTTCACTGTTTTGCAGATAAGTTCTGCGAATTTATCTTCCTTTAAATTTAGGCAATGTGCCAACTCTCTTTGAATGTCTTGCGGAAGTGAAGGACTGGATGTCACAAAAGGCTAAATGACTCTAAAACATTTGATGTCACTGCCTTGGGCACGCTGAGTAGCTACTGCCATCAGTTTGGTGTTGCTTCGGACAACTTTTGTTAAATTTGACAAGCAAATAAGCTCAGTTGTTAAATCTAGCTTTTTCCAATTGCGTCTGTTTAGTAAAGTTAAGCCCTATTTGCCTCATGTTGCTCTAGAGTGCGGCATTCATGCCTTTCTTACGTGTTGCTTGGACTATTGCAACTCCTTATATTGTGGGCTTGATCAGGCCTCCATTCATTGCCTGCAGTTGGTTCAGAACGCTGCAGCTTGTTTGCTTACAGTCACGTAAAAACGTGAGCATAACTCCTGTGCTGGCTTCTCTGCACTTCCAATCAGCTACAGGATTTCTTTTAAGATTTTAATTGATGGTTTTTTAATGTTTGAATGGGTTAGCTCCCCTCTATTTTCCAAACTTCTGTCGGTCCACATTCCAGTCCGGTCAATAAGATCAGTAAATCAGGTCACTTTGGTTGTGCTGAGATCACGGCTGAAAACTATAGGGGACCAAGCATTTGCTGTGGCTGCGTTCAGACTCTGGAACAGTCTTTCCTTGAATATTAGAACAGCCCAGTCCCTTTGCATTTTTAAGTTGTTGTTAAAAACCCACCTGTTTACACTGGCCTTTAACTCAAGCGGAGCAGATTCTTGTATTATCTTTTTATGATTTTTAATAGTTCTTAGTATGTAAATTATTTTTTATTGTTATTATTTTTGGATGTTGTGTATTTGTTATTTTATATATTTATATTGTTCGTTGTGTACAGCCATTTGGACAGAGATTTCTGTATTAAATGTGCTATATAAATAAAGTTGACATTGACAAAAGACTCAAAGCAAGTACTAAGTGCATATACTGTGCTGTACATTTCAGCAGGCTGACATTTCATTATTAATGCAATTTTAGAAATAGTAATTGTTTTTTTAATCAAAACTTTTCATTTCCCTCCGCATAGAACCATTAATAAGATTACAAATGGGTACTACCTAATGTACTTTAAGACATTAATTTAAACCAGTGACCCTTTTTAGTAATATATTTTGAGCTAAGCTATGTATAAGCAGTAAAATAAGGTGAAATGAAATAAAGGATTTTACTCTCCTTTTTTAATATAGTATTTATTAAAGCCACAAAACAACTGAACAGTTTCCACATTCCATAAATTTATTTTAAATTTATATTTACTAGTGACAATCAATGCAAGGACAATGAGACAAACCTTCCCCCAGTGAGCTACTGACAAGGCAAGGTAGGTTTATTTACAGGTCCTTCTCAAAATATTAGCATATTGTGATAAAGTTAATTATTTTCCATGTCATGATGAAAATTTAACATTCATATATTTTAGATTCATTGCACACTAACTGAAATATTTCAGGTCTTTTATTGTCTTAATACAGATGATTTTGGCATACAGCTCATGAAAACCCAAAATTCCTATCTCACAAAATTAGCATATTTCATCCGACCAATAAAAGAAAAGTGTTTTTAATACAAAAAACGTCAACCTTCAAATAATCATGTACAGTTATGCACTCAATACTTGGTCGGGAATCCTTTGGCAGAAATGACTGCTTCAATGTGGCGTGGCATGGAGGCAATCAGCCTGTGGCACTGCTGAGGTCTTATGGAGGCCCAGGATGCTTCGATAGCAGCCTTTAGCTCATCCAGAGTGTTGGGTCTTGAGTCTCTCAACGTTCTCTTCACAATATCCCACAGATTCTCTATGGGGTTCAGGTCAGGAGAGTTGGCAGGCCAATTGAGCACAGTGATACCATGGTCAGTAAACCATTTACCAGTGGTTTTGGCACTGTGAGCAGGTGCCAGGTCGTGCTGAAAATTGAAATCTTCATCTCCATAAAGCTTTTCAGCAGATGGAAGCATGAAGTGCTCCAAAATCTCCTGATAGCTAGCTGCATTGACCCTGCCCTTGATAAAACACAGTGGACCAACACCAGCAGCTGACACGGCACCCCAGACCATCACTGACTGTGGGTACTTGACACTGGACTTCTGGCATTTTGGCATTTCCTTCTCCCCAGTCTTCCTCCAGACTCTGGCACCTTGATTTCCGAATGACATGCAGAATTTGCTTTCATCCAAAAAAAGTACTTTGGACCACTGAGCAACAGTCCAGTGCTGCTTCTCTGTAGCCCAGGTCAGGCGCTTCTGCCGCTGTTTCTGGTTCAAAAGTGGCTTGACCTGGGGAATGCGGCACCTGTAGCCCATTTCCTGCACACGCCTGTGCACGGTGGCTCTGGATGTTTCTACTCCAGACTCAGTCCACTGCTTCCGCAGGTCCCCCAAGGTCTGGAATCGGCCCTTCTCCACAATCTTCCTCAGGGTTCAGTCACCTCTTCTCGTTGTGCAGCGTTTTCTGCCACACTTTTTCCTTCCCACAGACTTCCCACTGAGGTGCCTTGATACAGCACTCTGGGAACAGCCTATTCGTTCAGAAATGTCTTTCTGTGTCTTACCCTCTTGCTTGAGGGTGTCAATAGTGGCCTTCTGGACAGCAGTCAGGTCGGCAGTCTTACCCATGATTGGGGTTTTGAGTGATGAACCAGGCTGGGAGTTTTAAAGGCCTCAGGAATTTTTTGCAGGTGTTTAGAGTTAACTTGTTAATTCAGATGATTAGGTTCATAGCTCGTTTAGAGACCCTTTTAATGATATGCTAATTTTGTGAGATATGAATTTTGGGTTTTCATGAGCTGTATGCCAAAATCATCCGTATTAAGACAATAAAAGACCTGAAATATTTCAGTTAGTGTGCAATGAATCTAAAATATATGAATGTTAAATTTTCATCATGACATTATGGAAAATAATGAACTTTATCACAATATGCTAATATTTTGAGAAGGACCTGTATATAGCATCTGTCATACCCAAGGCAATCCAAAGTCCTTTTCAGGAAATCAAAGGAAAAACGTTCAAATAACAAGAACTTTTCAGCAAAGAAAAGCATTGAATAAAAAAACAACAAATCTTTAAATGCATTATCTTTATCATGTTTCACTCGTTCATCAGTAACTGGGCAAACAGTTCATTAGTGAGACTTCTTAATAGAAAGCTGCAGTAAAAAACATTGTTAGTCCTGATTTAAAGAATCCAACAGTGTCTGCAGGTCTCGGGTTTTCAGGGTCTTCTTTCCAGAGCTGAGGAGCATAGAAACTAAATGCTTCCTGAACCCTGTTTTGTTCTGGTTCTGGAAAAACTCAGTAATCAGTGACCTTGTGTTTCACTCAATGAAAGGCACTGATATGAGTCTGGACTTCTTCGACAACACTCTTTCCTACCCGAATATGAAATTATGACTTACTATGATTCATGCAAACAAAAATGTATGCAAAAATGTTTTAAGGAAGAGATTTCTAAATCGGTTACCAGACTTGTAAGCTGCTATGTTTGTTCTGAGAGGCTACAGACAGTTTGAATCTTAGCGCAGTGTTCACTTTCACAACCATCAGGAGCTTAACAAACCAAATGTCTAAGGTTTAAATATGGGAAGCTTCCTTTAAACAAGGTATTTTCTTTTGTTTTTATTGTGTATTAATATTATTGGAATTGATGTGTATTTTTAAATTAAATTATTAGTAAATATCCATATATCCAAATGTGTGAGAAAAACACAAAGACTGTTATAGTGTATCCCGCTTTTTTCACCCTGACTGTTTCTTTGAATAAATTTCTTAGTCCTGTTCTGCGTTGCTCTGTCAGGATTTTGGATAAGTCCTGAGTTTTAAAGGATGTGAATAAAACCGTAGAGGAATTATAATTAACTTAACACTTAATCATAATTAAGAAAAACTAGAAAACAAGCCAAGTAAAAACACTGGTGTTACAACAAAGTAACCTAAATTAATTGTTTTTAAATCAAAACGTGTTTTATGTCGTTATTATTATTTTTTTTTCTGATACGCATTTGTCAAATCCCCAGACATTATGACGTCAGTGCTGTCTGGATCGCGCTAAGGGTGGGGGGTATTTAAGCACACGGACAGAGAGGGAGGAGGAAGAAAAAAAAAAAACATCATCACCAATGCGCTGTCGGTGCGGGGTCACGAACTATGACCTTTAATAGACGGAAAACTCAACAATTATTTTTATAAACCAGCCGGAGCGCCTTAAAGTGGTTAGTGCCGTCCCTCTGAGGTGAGTGATCGTCCTGGACTGAAAGCATGAAAGCACCTCTGAGGTGGCAGCGCTGGGTCTGAAACAGCGGCTAGCTACTTAGCTTCCTGTCCGTCTACGGCTGCTCTTGGTCCGGGGATGAACAGAAACAAGCTGCGCGCAGTCTGACTGTCGGCATGGAAACCTTAACTGTTTATTAATTACATGACAACGCTGTTAATTTGTTTTAACCCCTGCACTGTGACCGGGTGAAGACAGAGACCGGCATCGTTAGCTGTTGCTCTGTAGCCTACGGTACTTTTATTCGCGTTTAGCTAGCAACAGCAGCTAACACCGGATGAACTCGACCCTTTTACCTTTGCCATCCTGCTGACATGAGTGGATTGAAATGTCTGTGCCATTGTTTTATTTAGAAAAGCAGATTTAAAAAAATATATTCCATCAGTATATGAGATGTCACCCACTCCACTGTCTATTAAGAAAATTGTTAAAATTATATTAATTTATAACGTCTGCGTTGTGTTGGCCAAATGCCACATTCTCCATTTTGTTCTGTGCTGCTGGAGTAAAGGTATTGATGGACATACTGTTCAGCCAATCTGTAAACAATATGAAGCCTCACGCTCCTCCCATAGACTGATCCTGTGGACAACTGCAGGTACATTAATCAGCTGTAGCTTAGCCTATCTAATGGAAGAAAACGGTGAACATATTAGTGCCTACTAAGCTGTTCAGATGCATGGTGTCTATTAATTGTAAAAACTTTTTCTAGGTGACATGCTTCCTATACGGTATTTTGTCTGAATGATTTAGTCCTAATGTGCAAAGCTATTTTATAGCAAAAAACACCTGAAGCTAAACAAGTGTTTATGTCCTTTCTCAACCAGCTTTAAACATATAGAGACCCATTTTTATTTGAAAAATAGATAAGGCTCAAGTAGTTTCACTCTCGCCACTGATTTTTAATTAACTTCGGGTCTTGGCTTTGATTGGGTCATTTCAACACAGATTGCTTTGGTCTAAATTGACCAAAACCCTGCCACCACCTTCTACCTCTACAAACTTGAGGCCTTACAAAACAGCTATTTATACTAAGAAGAAATTACACACAAGTGAACTTCACCAGTTTGTGACTTCTGAAGGCAAATAGTTCCACTGGATTTTTTTTTTTTTTTTGGCATATCAGAATAAAGGTGTCTGAATACAAATGCACGGCAGACTTGTCAAATTTTTATCTGTATATTACGTTGAAAACTGTTGGAATCACATAAAATGGGGACAGATGGAGTCTGTAGCGAGTCTGTGTTAATGCAGACTACATCTGTGTCAACACAGTTTAAAAACATCCCCAGAACATTTTTTCTGCGATATTCTAAAGTAAATACACGTTTATTATGGTTTAATAAGATGTTTAAATAAACAACTGAATAAGTAACCACAGCAAATAAAGGAAAAAGTCTGAGCATTGAGACACTTTACAGTCTCTTATATTCAGTTTGAGTTAATTAGTTCACTTTCTCCTGATGCACGTGTTTAACATGTAAATGACAGAGATGGTGGGAGCTGGGTTTTATTTTGAAATCCCGCCTTCATCCCTGCCAGGATTATTTCAAAGACTGGCTCGTTTATACTTTCCTTTTCAATTAAAAAAGTGCTTAATTTTATGTGCGCTCCTGAAACGTGCCAATAAAGTGCCAGGTAAGAGCTTTGGCCCATTGGAGCTTCCATACAACTGCATAAACCATCACGGTTAATTTCTCTGGTCCTGTAAGAGGAAAAACTGTACTTTTTATACAGGTCTTAATTTAATAATTTTTCTTATTTTGCTGGTTTGAGAGTGGTGACACTTATAAGAATCTTAATGTTCCCATTACAATATTCTGATACCTTGACAAGTACCTCTACTGTGGGACCTGGCCACTTTACGTTGTAGCACTTAATGTGCAGAAAATAGCTACCAAGTGGATCAGTATCTTTCAAAATACAGCTGTAGTTTCACTTTTGACCTTTTGTAGAACTCAGAGGTTGTGTAATTTAGTCTGGGTGATTGTTCAAAAACAAAACTGTGGCTATTTTCAACCTTTTTGAAAGGCAAATGTATCATACCCCAGTTTTGTTTTGTCTTGTGACTTTTACCATCACTGTTGATGATTCAAGTCTCTTGCATCTCTCCACAGACCCCACTAATGACTCCACATGATCATGGCGAGCAACCTAAATCTGCTCTCTCAGCAGAAAGCAGATTCTAAACATGAGGCAGAGGTCAGTATGCTGAGAAGGGCTTTCTTTGTGTATTTTGTTCCACACCACACAGTCAAATTTTTTAATGGAGTCATAAAGTATTATGTAACCACATTCCTATGGATTACAGACACCTACCTAAAACCTATTTGGGTGTTTGTTAGCTGACACAAATTATTTGTGCTTAACTGGGTTAGGGGTCATGCTCTCCATCAGATCCAGTGGTGGGTGAGTCTCCCCAGCGCTTTCAGGTCATCTCCGCACAGCCTGCCACAACACCACAGCGAATACAGGTAATCAGCAGTGCAATAACCTGCAGAGACACTGGTTGACATTACCAGATGTAAGGTCTACTTTAATCACATTAGTGTTTGTTCCTGCCTCCCTCCCTTTTTCTGTCTGCCTCTTCTGTCCTTCAACTTTTCAGATTGTAACCGACCAGCAGACAGGTCAGAAGATCCAGATAGTGACAGCGATGAACCCGTCCAGTGCTCCAAAGCAGCAGTTCATTCTGACCACGGCTGACAGCTCAGGGGCAAGCAAAGTCATCCTGGCCTCACCGGAGACTCACAACACAAAACAGGTCATCTTCACTGCTGCAGACACCATAATGCCAGGAAGGATACAGGTACATTTGTCCCACAGTATACCCACATATCCCATAATGTTGGCAGATCTGCTGGGACAACCTTTGTCGTGATATTTTCACTTTTACTCAGATGTGTCCTTGACATTATGCAGGCCTGGTAAAGGTAGAATTAGTAGATTATAAGTTTGCATTTGGCTTTGCTTTTCAGATTGTCACAGATCCAGCTTCAATGGAGCGATTGTTAGGACAGTCAGGAGATTTAAGTCGATCTCAGCCGGTGGAATATTGCGTTGTGTGTGGGGACAAAGCTTCAGGTACTCTACCTTACAGCTGACTCTTTACATTCAGTCTGCTGAACACATCACAACGTGGAGTCCAGCTGTTCAACTTTACTCTGTCGGCACCATGACTGAAACCGCCTGATTTCTGTATGTGTTCAGGGCGTCACTATGGAGCTGTCAGCTGTGAGGGATGCAAAGGTTTCTTCAAGCGTAGTGTGAGGAAAAATCTGACCTACAGCTGTCGCAGTAAGCAAGACTGTGTCATCAACAAACACCACCGCAACCGCTGCCAGTTCTGCCGGCTGAGGAAATGCCTTAAGATGGGGATGAAAACTGATTGTGAGTTTGCATCCAGATGAAGCCCAAAGTCCTTAAATACGGTTTAAGTTTGAGTCAAATCTGGTCTTGTTGGATAATTGGCCAGATTAAGATTAGTCATTTTACTCGTGTTGTCCAAAACACAGGTTCTCAAACTGTGCAACAGGTATTGCCCTTGTAAATAAAGTACCACCATGCTGCAAGACATTTTAAAACAGAAGCACAACAGGACTTGGATTTTGTCATTTTGTTGAAAAAACCCCAACTATTTAGTATTATTACGGTAATATTCCAAAAATAACAGTAACAACAGTCTGCTTGGTGTAAATGTTTAGCTGTCCAGAGTGAGAGGAAACCCATCGACCTAGTGCCCAGAGAAAGACAAGCCAACTGTGCTGCCTCCACCCAGAAGATCTACATCCGCAAGGATCTCAACAGCCCACTTATTGCTACACCAACCTTTATCTCTGATACAGATACAGATGGTTCCAGGTCAGTAGAAATAAGACCTGTGTACATACAGTACCTTGCGAAAGTATTCGCCCCCCTTGAACTGGTCAACCTCTTGCCACATTTCAGGCTTCAAACATAAAGATATAAAATTCAAATTTTTTGTGAAGAATCAACAACAAGTGGGACACAATCGTGAAGTGGAAGGAAATTTATTGGATGTGTCAAACTTTTTTAACAAATAAAAACTGAAAAGTTTTGCAATATTATTCAGCCTCTTTACTTTCAGTGCAGCAAACTCACTCCAGAAGTTCAGTGAGGATCTCTGAATGATCCAATGTTGTCCCAAATGACTGATGATGATAAATAGAATCCACCTGTATGTAATCAAGTCTCCGTATAAATGCACCTGCTCTGTGATAGTCTCAGGGTTCTGTTCAAAGCGCAGAGCATCATGAAGACCAAGGAACACACCAGGCAGGTCCAAGATACTGTTGTGAAGAAGTTTAAAGCCGGATTTGGATACAAAAAGATTTCCCAAGCTTTAAACATCCCAAGGAGAACTGTGCAAGCAATCATATTTAAATGGAAGGAGTATCAGACCACTGCAAATCTAACAAGACCCGGCCGTCCCTCTAAACTTTCATCTCAAACAAGGAGAAGACTGATCAGAGATGCAGCCAAGAGGCCCATGATCACTCTGGATGAACTGCAGAGATCTACAGCTGAGGTGGGAGAGTCTGTCAATAGGACAACAATCAGTCGTACACTGCACAAATCTGGCCTTTATGGAAGAGTGGCAAGAAGAAAACCATTTCTCAAAGATATCCATAAAATGTCTCGTTTAAAGTTTGCCACAAACCACCTGGGAGACACACCAAACATGTGGAAGAAGGTGCTCTGGTCAGATGAAACCAAAATCGAACTGTTTGGCCACAATGCAAAACGATATGTTTGGCGTAAAAGCAACACAGCTCATCACCCTGAACACACCATCTCCACTGTCAAACATGGTGGTGGCAGCATCATGATTTGGGCCTGCTTTTCGTCAGGAGGGACAGGGAAGATGGTCAAAATTGATGGGAAGATGGATGGGGCCAAATACAGGACCATTCTGGAAGAAAACCTGTTGGAGTCTGCAAGAGACCTGAGACTGGGACAGAGATTTATCTTCCAACGAGACAATGATCCAAAACATAAAGCCAAATCTACAATGGAATGGTTCACAAATAAACGTATCCAGGTGTTGGAATGGCCAAGTCAAAGTCCAGACCTGAATCCAATCGAGAATCTGTGGAAAGAGCTGAAGACTGCTGTTCACGAACGCTCTCCATCCAACCTCACTGAGCTCCAGCTGTTTTGCAAGGAAGAATGGGCAAGAATTTCAGTCTCTCGATGTGCAAAACTGATAGAGACAAACCCCAAGCGACTTGCAGCTGTAATTGCAGCAAAGGATGGCGCTACAAAGTATTAACGCAAGGGGGCCGAATAATATTGCACGCCCCATTTTCAGTTTTTGATTTGTTAAACAAGTTTGACACATCCAATAAATGTCATTCCACTTCACGATTGTGTCTCACTTGTTGTTGATTCTTCTCAAAAAATTTGAATTTTATATCTTTATGTTTGAAGCCTGAAATGTGGCAAGAGGTTGAAAAGTTCAAGGGGGCAGAATACTTTCGCAAGGCACTGTATAGTGCTATAAAAAGGTATTTGGCAAATTATAGATTTCTTTTTTGTCACATTTCAATTGTTTAAGAACATTAAGCAATTTTTAATATTAGGCAAAGATAACATAAGTACAAATCGCTGTTTTCAAATGACGATTTTACATTTTTAAGGAAACAAAAGCTATCCAAATACAACAGGTCCTATGTGAAAAGTAATTGCCCTTCTTGTTACATTATGAATTTATGATAAACCATCTTTTTCTGGTTCAGTTTTACTTGCCACACCCAGTCCCGTGCTGACCAGCCAGGTTGGTTTGGATATTCTTTCCGATTCTTTGCAATAATAAATGAAATCATAATGTGAAAACTGCTCCTTTTATTTACTCCGGTTATGTTCTGTATTACAATTTTTTTGGATGATCTGAAACCTTTACGTATGGAAAAATAAGCAAAGGAAAAAGCAGAAGTCATTTTGAAACATTCAGATACCTTTTTACAGCAATGTACAGTAAGTCTGAAGTATAACTGAAAGCCTGTTAGGTTGTTCTACTAATGTTATGTATAATTGTACAGATCCAGCCTGCTGGACCAGGGGATGCTGGTTAATATCCAGCAGCCGGTTATTCAGGCTGATGGAACGTTGCTCCTGGCATCAGACTCTAAGGTATATCTGATCATAACACCTTGTAGCTCTTCTGTATTCTGCTCCTTTTAACATTGCGTCTTATTACAAAGTTTGAATGGCTTATAGCATCAGTGTCTTTGGGTGAAGTTGATGCTGTAATGTGGCAATTGTTTGCTCTAGATGGATTCTGGGCACGGAGACCTGGGGACACTAGCCAATGTGGTGACATCACTCGCCAACCTGAGTGACTCACTGAAAGAAAACCTTAACAATGGTGACACCTCAGACAGCCAGCAGGAGGAGCAGTCTGCAAGCGAGATAACACGGTTAGTATGTCAGCTAGAGGTTCATCTGAGGTCCTTCAGGAAATCTTTTTCTAGAGTTCTGTGATACATTTAGTAGTCTAAAAAGCAGGAAAATCTGTTTCCAAATTTAATTTTAACGTGTTTGCACGTATGTACTTCACGCAGTGCCTTTGACACTCTGGCCAAAGTCTTCAACCCACCTGAAGCAGGGGTGGAACAGAATCTGGCTGAGAAGTCGCAGTGCTTCAGTGGGACTACCATCCAGCTGATTGGACGGGACCAGGAGACGCCCATCATCGAGGTGGAGGGACCACTGCTCACAGACAGCCATGTTGGTTTTAAGGTGGGTAAAGTCTACCTCCGAAGCTACTGAGATGGAAACGAGGACATATGCAAAGCCTTAGTAAACATTCTGAGATGTTCTCAGATGTCTTCTTCCGTGGGCTGACGGTATTGTTTTTGTGCTTTTATATGGATGTAGACTTCAGTTTCAGTTTATTTATATAGAGCCAATTCACAACACATGTCATCTCAAGGCACTTCACAAAAGTCAGGTACATACATTCCAATAAATCCTAACCATTGAACAGTACAGTCAGATTCAGTTATTTATTCAAATTGGATAAAAAGTTTTTCTATCTAAGGAAACCCAGCAGATTGCATCCAGTCAGTGACTTGCAGCATTCACTCCTCCCGGATGAGCATGTAGAGACAGTGGACAGTCACTGGCGTTGACTTTGCAGCAATCCCTCATACTGAGCATGCATGTAACAACAGTTGAGAGGAAAAACTCCCTTTTAACAGGAAGAAACCTCCAGCAGAACCAGGCTCAGTGTGAGCGGCAATCTGCCACGACTGACTAGGGGTTTGAGAGAACAGAGCAGAGACACAAAAAGAACACAGAAGCACTGATCCAGGAGTACTTTCTATGGATAAACTCTGAGCCAGTTTTCAAGGTTAGAGTCTGAAAGAGAGCACATATAATTAGTTACAGTAAAAGCTACATCAATCGCTATATCTAGGAGAGAGAAAGGGTTAAACACTGAAAGACAGGGCCATGTGGATCATCGGTAGAGGGTGAGCATTAAGTTGTTGCCAGCAGAAGCTCGGACGATTCCCCTCTCCAGAAAGGTGTCACAGGTAGACACAGAGTCAGGCCAGGTGTTGCTTCTAGGAAGAGAATAGAGAGAACAAAGTTAAAAGCTGAAATAACAGCAAATAATGCAAAATTGAAGAGTAGTGTGAGAATGTAGTGAAGAGGGTGAAAGTGGTCATTATGTCCTCCAGCAGCCTAAGCCTATAGCAGCATAACTACACAGATAGTTTCAGTTCAGATTATTTAGTTAAATGGCGCTTATTTACAACAATGTCGTCTCAAGGCACCTCACAAAGGGTCCAGAACGGATCGGGGCCGCCAGGGAGGCCAGACCAAACCGCCGAGTGCCAGAGCCCGGCCACCCCAGAACGGGCCACGTGTAGGGGCACTAAGTAAAATGATAAACTGATAAAGTTTGTCTATCTAGAGCCCACTGATGGTCATTGTTATACTAAAAACCACAAGGATTGGGATACCTCTCTCTGTCTGACTGATTATAACCATTGGAAAGGAGAAGGGGTCATACAGGTAGCAGAAATGGAGGGTGTGTTTGCACCTCAACCATAACTGAGCCGGTTTAGGCTAAACCTGACTGCCCCTTACTCCATCCAACAGGGAAGGAGGAAGATAGCCTAAGCCACTCTAACCATAAGCTTTATCAAAAAGGAAAGGAAGGCATGGTAAGGCATATTCGTCACTTCCTGTTTTCGCTGTTGCACTCGGTGGATTGTTTGGTGTGTGAAGGCTCTCTCGTTTGATCTGATTTCTCTCTACTGTGATATCTCTTACTTGTTCTAATACATAAGCACGTTAAAACACATACTTTCTGTTGCTGTATTTAACGTTTGGGTACAACTCTCTTACACGGTTTTTCTAGTAGTGGTAAGGGGTCGCTAGCTTAGCGTTAGCTTTAGCTCCACCATGACTACCCTTTCTGCTGTTTCTCTCTCTGAGTCCTCTCCTCTCTCCTGCTCTCTGTGTCAGATGTTCAGTTACTCCTCTGCCACCTTTAGTGATAATGGTACGAGTAATAAATGTAGCATTTTTGTAGCTTTGGAGGCGAGGGTATCGGAATTGGGGGCCCGGCACTGCGCTGTTGAAAAACCAGCAGATAGCCGAGGCCCCTTAGCCAGCGCGGAGCCACCGAGGGTAGCTCCCCGTAGCAGTCCTCCAGCAGAGCCCGCGCAGCCGGGGCCTCAGGCCGGCTGGGTGACGGTACGTAGAAAGCAGAGTCCTAGATCCCAGCCCACAGGTCACCACCAACCCGTCTGCGTTTCTAACAGATTTTCCCCGCTCAGCGACACACCCGCTGAGAAGCCAACTCTGGTAATTGGCAGCTCCATAGTCAGAAACATGGCACTAGAGACACCAGCGACCATAGTCAAATGTCTGCCAGGGGCCAGAACGGGCGACATCAAATCATACCTGATACTGCTGGCTAAGGATAAGCTTAAATACAGTAAGATTTTTATTCACGCTGGCGGTAATAACACCCGGTTACGTCAATCAGAGGTCACCAAAGTTAGTGTTGCTTCGGTGTGTAAGTTTGCCAAAACAATGTCGGACTCTCTGGTCCCCTCCCCGATCTGACCAGTGACGACATGTTTAGCCGCATGCTGTCATTCAACCGCTGGCTGTCTAGGTGGTGTCCAGAAAACAATGTGGGCTACATTGATAATCGGCGAACATTTTGGGGAAAACCTGGTCTGATCCGGAGAGACGGCATCCATCCCACTTTAGATGGAGCAGCTCTTCTTTCTAGGAATCTGGCTGAATTTATCAGTTCTCCAAAACTCTGACAACCCAGGGTTCAGACCAGGAAGCAGGGTTGTAGTTTAATACTCCTCTCTGCAGCTTCTGTACTGCTACCCACCCATTACCCTATTAAGACAGTGTCTCGCCCATGGCCAAAATTGAATAGATAAAAAAATTATCTAAAAGGTGGAAATCAGGAAAATCTAATAAAAATAAACACAACTCAGACTGAAAATAAAAATAAAACAATTAAATGTGGCCTACTGAACTTAAGATCTCTCTCTTCAAAGACACTGCTAGTTAGTGACCTGATTTGTGACAATCAGATTGATTTATTTTGCCTCACAGAAACCTAGCTGCAGCAAGAGGATTATGTTACTATAAATGAGTCAACTCCTACTAATTATTTAAATTTTCACATTCCTCGAAATACCGGGTGAGGAGGAGGAGGAGTATCAACCATCTTTCAGTCTGATTTATTGACTAGTCCCAGACCAATCAATAGCTACAACTCTTTTGAATATTTATTCCTTAGTTTTCCTCATCCAAATTGCAAAGCACTAAAACCACTTGTTTGTTGTTTTGTACCGTCCACCTTACTTTCAATTTTTACATCAGTTTTCAGACCTTTTATCTGATTTAGTGTTAAATACAGATAAAGTTATTATATATCTTTAATATTCATGTTGACACTGAAAGTGATACCCTAAATATAGCCTTTAATGCTATCTTAGACTCAATTGGCTTTGCTCAAAACATTAACAAACCTACCCACCTTTGTCTTCATTCTCTGGACCTTGTGCTGACATATGGCATTGAGTGTAAAGACATAACAAAATTTTCTCATAACCCTGTCCTGTCTGACCATTTTTTAATAACCTTTGAGTTTAATTTACTCCACAACTGAAAGAAAATGTCATTACAGTAGATCATTATCAGGCGATGCTGTAACAACCTTTCAAGAATCTGTTTCACTTGTAATTTCCTCATTACCACTGAAAAGCACAGTGGAGGGCAATAATTTTGTTTCTGCCCCTTCACAAATTGATTCTTTGTTCATAGTGTTTCTTCATCATTGCGTGATGCATTAGACAATGCAGCCCCCTTGAAAAAGAAGGTAATTACAGGAGGCTGGCTCCCTGGTTTAATTCAGAGCTGCATACTTTAAAGCACAATGTTAGAAAATTGGAGATAAAATGGCGCTCTACACACCTAGAGGATTCCTACTTAATCAGGAAAAATAGCCTACTGTTGTATAAAAAGACACTTCACCAAGCCAGAACAGTTTATTTCTCATCATTATTAGAAGAGAACAAGAATAATCCCAGGTTTCTATTTAGTACAGTTGCCAAACGTACACAGAGTCATAGCTCTGTTGAGCCATCCATTCCCTTAGCTCTTTGCAGTCATGACTTTATGAGATTCTTTTAAGATAAAATTGATTCTATTAAAAATAAAAATCTTTGACATACTCCCGAAGATGATTACTTCATCCTCAGCAAGTAAGACAACATTGGAAGTAACTGTAGAACCTGATCTATGTTTGGACTGTTTTGATCTTGTGAAACTTCCTGAGTTATCAGAAATATTAGCTTCATCTAAACCTTCAACTTGTAGGTTAGACCCAATCCCAACCAAATTATTTAGGGAAGTGTTCCCTCTGATTACCAGCCCCATTTTAGGTATGATTAACCTATCCTTAGTAAATGGATATGTACCACAGGCTTTGAAGTTAGCTGCAATTAAACCTTTTCTTGAGAAACCTTCGCTTGATCGAGATGACTTGAATAATTACAGACCTATATCCAATCTATATCCAATTCTTGAGAAAATAGTTGCTAATCAAATGTGTGAGCATTCACATAGCAATGATTTGTTTGAAGAGTTTCAGTCAGGCTTCAGAGCTCATCATAGCACTGAAACAGCTCTGCTGAAAGTCACTAATGATATTCTTATGGCCTCAGATAATGGACTTGTGTCTGTTCTGGTTCTGTTAGATCTCAGTGCTGCATTTGATACAATCGATCATAATATTCTCTTAGAAAGGCTGGAATATGCTGTAGGGATCAGGGGAACAGCGCTAGGCTGGTTTAAATCTTATTTGTCTGACAGATTCCAGTTTGTTCATGTAAATGATAAATCATCTTTAAACTCCAGGGTTAATTGTGGAGTACCACAGGGTTATAAACTTGGATGACTTTAAATGTTTTGCCAAAATTAGAAATATCCTGTCCAGGAGTGACGCTGAAAAACTAGTCCATGCATTTGTTACTTCAAGACTGGACTATTGTAATTCTTTACTATCAGGATGTCCACAAAATGCAGTTAAAAACCTTCAGCTGATTCAAAATGCTGCAGCAAGAGTTCTGATGAAAATTAAAAAGAGAGATCATATTTCTCCTAGTTTAGATTCCCTTCATTGGCTCCCTATTAAATTTAGAATAGAATTTAAAATTCTCCTCCTCACATATAAAGCCCTTAATAATTTAGCTCCATCATACATCAGAGATCTGATTGTTCCATATGTTCCTAACAGAGCACTTTGTTCTCAGACTGCAGGTTTACTGGTGGTTCCTAGAGTTTCTAGAAGTAGAATGGGAGGCAGATCCTTTAGTTATCAGGCTCCTCTCCTGTGGAACCAGCTCCCAGTTTTGGTCTGTGAGGCAGACACCCTGTCTACTTTTAAGGCTAGGCTTAAAACTTCCAAAAAGGCAATAGTCAAACATGTGCTTATGTGAAATTATGTCGCAGCAAAAAAGATTTTTAGCTTTCTATTTCTATTTATTTTTAAACGACTCCATATTTTAAACTGTTCCTCTTTGTCTTTGCTTGTTCTCTTCAGCTGACCATGCCCAGCCCCATGCCTGAGTTTCTGAATGTACACTACATCTGTGAGTCGGCGTCCAGACTTCTCTTCCTCTCCATGCACTGGGCACGCTCCATTCCTGCCTTTTCAGCGCTTGGGTGGGGAAAAGAAATTGGCACAATAAAAGCTTAATGTAGCAACACTGCCACCTGCTGCCTGTTTGTAGTATGCCTTACATGTTTATGTATTTCTCAGTCAGGAGGCAAACACTAGCTTGGTGCGAGCTTGCTGGAACGAGCTGTTCATTTTGGGCCTTGCTCAGTGCGCTCACGTGATGAACCTATCAACCATCCTTGCTGCCATCATTAACCATCTGCAAAGCAGCGTCCAGGACGGTATGGACCAAAGACCCCGTCATCATCTCACAGTAGGACACAAACATAAAAACAGGAGTGAAGAAATGTCATCATATTAGATTGTAGGTGTTGTTGCTTGGATTTCCTTCTAATATATTGTATTTCTTGGTCTTTGTGTTGTGCGGTGTAACTCAATCCCCAGGTATGAATATGACTGTGTGCCTCTGATTAACACAGAAAAAGAACAGCTTCTTATAAAAGCAACATTCCACTGCAAGGTTAAATACGCAGTTATATTCATTGGAGTTCTCTTCTGTAATGCAATGTAGGGATGGATGATTGGCGATATAAGATCATGAGGGATCAGAATGACGACAAGCCAGAGAGATGCAATGTGGTCTGTAACAGTGATCCCCAACCCTGTTACTTAGGCTCCCCTGTCATGCATTTCTTAGATGTTTCTGTGTTGCCACATTTCTGATTTAAATGCATGTCTATATAACAGGTGTCTCTGGAAGTTGAGGCTGTGCTGAGGAATAATTTCTATAAGATGTGTTGATCGGTGGGCCCCGAGGAGAAGGGTTGAGAACCAAAGCAATATATATGACATTGAGTCCATTTTTGTTTGAAGTTCTTGTGAAGTTGCATCTGTTTCATGTTCCTCTTTGGTTTTAGCCTCATTAAAAAACGTATATGCAGCAAGAGTGCCCCCGAGCACGGCTGTTGTCGCTTACTGCTTGATTTAAAATACATATTTTTATCTTGCCCAAAGTGTATGAGACAGATTGTTTTGCAAATGGTAATGCAACTTGTACTTGACACAAGTCTGCAAAATCACACACACATATAAAAATCTGCTCAAACATCTCCTTCAACCGACATCATATTGCTAGAAGTCAGCGAGGTACTGTGATAGGATGCCAGCTATGCAATAAGTCCAGCTGTACTACTATCTGGAAAAGTCCTCCAAACCTTTTACTTTTATAGTTAGGTATCTCATTTTGTGCTTGTCAAAAGTGTTAACAAGGATTAACAATATAAATCCAAGCACAGGGCCCTGCAGAACTCCACAACCAGCTTTGTTTCGTGGGATATTTACAGAATTCTTGCCATTTTCTTGCCTTTCAGACAAACTGTCTGGAGAGAGGGTGAAGCATGTGATGGAGCACATCTGGAAGTTCCAGGAGTTCTGCAACAGCATGACGCGGCTGGAGACCGACAGCTACGAATATGCCTACTTAAAGGCTATAGTGTTGTTCAGCCCTGGTGAGAAACGTCTTTTAGATCGCCTGTAAGCAGTTAAAAGGAAAGAAAACACCTACACAATCAAGTTGCTCTATTGTATTTTAGATGTTTTTGTGTTGTGTTTTTTTCCCCTCTAATGATCAGATCACCCAGGTGTGGACAGCAGTGGCCAGATTGAGAAGTTCCAAGAGAGAGCTCTCATGGAGCTGCAAGACTATGTGCAAAAAACATACCCCGAAGACACATACAGGTCAGTTAATGATATAACATGATGACATAAATCAATGTATGAGTAGACAAACTAAACGTGAAACTGTTCAAGAAGATGTCAGTAGCCCCTTTTTAACTGAAAGCTCTGGGATTTAAAACCCCAGGATTTGTTTTACCCATGTAAAAGGAATCCTAGGCATTTGGATGCCTTCTGTTTCCTTTGCTCAGAAAGGCTACAGGCTATTTATTTAAATCTGGCTAAAGATGTATGGGAAAGTTGTGAAGGAAGATGCACTACACCTTGAGTCCAGCCTTACTTCTTTACTCCCTTTAAAAGACAGTTTTGATTAGCAGCTTTAGAGTTATACAGTTGACTAATTCCTTCCATTATTTCTTACGTTGCACTGGATCCAGTTTTCATTTCTTTATATTTATTTTTTTACCCACCTGCATCAGGCCAGAGTTGTTGCTTTACAACTACAAGAACTACTAAACACTGATCAACATACTTATTTTTCTTTTATTATCATCAGGCAAACACATTTCAGATATCTACAGCACCAACTGAAAAATGTTTTTAGTAAAAAATAAAGATTATCAGTCCAGAAGTACAAGGAATTGATACATTGATTGTCTAATCATAGGCAAATATTTATATAAAGAAGAAGATGCGTAGACAGTGAAGGATGGCACGACATGAGGGTGAAGAAGATCACTGGTCTTTCCTCCTGCAGAGCTGTCTGCATAAAACTGAAAAATACGAAAGAGTTCACACCCCACTAAGTTAGGTTTACACGAAAAGCCAACGCTTTATATTCACTTTCAGCCGCCACAAACAGATAACAGGTAGCGGGAAATCCCAGAGTGCTGGGGCGAGATCAGGCAGGGTTAGTGGGGAAGTCCCAGTCCAGCCCCTGGTTAGCTTAGCATAGCAGCCAAACCACCTTGTAAGCTCCGCTGCTCTGAAAACCCTGAGGAACCTTTCAAAGTAGGCTCATTCTTGATAAAATGACTCCACAGATGAAGTTTCGAGATCTACTGTCTCTCTTAAAAACATTTTGAAACGACTTTTTGTGAGAAATTAATGGTATAAAAAGGATACACTTGTATAATCACAGCCACCATTAGTGCAGCTGCTGGTGCCATGCCTCGCTGCACAACGCCACCCCTTTAACAATCCCGATGAAATCTAGAAAGTCCTTCCTAGGAGTAGGACATTTTACCTGTGAAAGCAAGGCCCTGGGAAAGTGAAATAACTAATAATTTGTATCGAAACGCGCCCAGGGCTTTTAAAAGTCCGAGGCTTTCCACAAGCAATGGAAAAAGGGCTAATGATGCTCAGCTGTTAAAAGCCACATTTATGGGAGTGTTTTACTTTCATCTCAGACTTCAGAATCATTGTTCAAATAAAATCCTTGACACTATTTAAAAAGCTGTAATTTAAAAGAATTTCAACAAAAAACCAAGTCCATTGGTAGCATTTATTACTGAACACTAGGATGATTACATATCTTGGAATTAAGCTTATAATTTTATGGATAATGCTTTAAAAGTGTTGGGTCCTGTATTGACTGTTGATGTCTTAGAAAAATATTGTTTCAAATTACTAAAAATCTCTAAGTAAGCTTTTGGCAGTTTGGTCACAGGTTTGTAGTATATACTGGTGCACAGTATGTTTTCGATGTTCATATTTTCTCCTAGCTTTCGTATGACAATTTGTGACCAGTCATCATTAGTGCTGGCATAAAAAAAAATCACAGTAAGTCAATAAAGGAGAATAAATGAATAATACCTCAGCCACACACTAAACAAAATGACATACTGTCAGATGTAGCGTATAGTTGTGCGGTTAACTGACAAAGTTTTATGAATGTTAGCTGTCAGAGGTAGTTAAGGTATTTTGCAGTAAACAACTGAAAATAAAAGATCAGGGAGGATTTTTGGCTACATTTTACTAAATAATCTACCTTTTTCAGATTAACACGTATCCTGACCCGTCTGCCTGCCCTACGTCTGATGAACTCGAGTATCACAGAGGAGCTCTTCTTTACTGGCTTGATCGGCAACGTCTCTATTGACAGCATCATTCCCTACATCCTCAAGATGGAGACGGCGGAGTATAACAGCCAGGACTCTGACTCGACAGAATGACAACACTCTAAGCACTCAGAACTGTCAGTTAAGTTTGCAAGTCTCATTTTCAGGTACATTGTCTCTAGAGGGCTGTAGTTCAACTACGAATCCTTGTTTTCTAACATCACTTAGGGAGCGCTTGCCAGATTTAGCATAACATGGCATTGGAAAACCAGGATGACTGGGAATGTTTTCTGCAGTTGATGCTGTTTATCCCATGGGATAAAAGATCCTGTCAGCTGTGACTGGTTAACTGTTGTATCCCTCTTGATGCTTTCTGCACACTTTGATCCTACTTGTTAAATTGTCTGAAGTTTAAATAAGCCTTATTGTCTATGATGTTGGTCAAATATGTTTAACTAAGGACCAGCCTCTGATACAAAAATGTCAAACAAAATACCAAACATAGCCTGAAATATAAATATATGATTATGTAAAACTACAGGATGATTAAGTTCACTTCATTAGAAGGGAACCTAAAAACACAAGAAATCTTCGGTCTTGGTACCGATTAGACCAGCACTGGTCTAATCGGTACTTCAGATTTTTGTGGCTAAAGTTTCAGGCTCAAACACACACTTCTCTGAATGCCAAGTAATTTCAAATCACTTTCTCATCAGAAACATGCTTTGTGTGTGTGTGTGTATTTTTTTTTATTTGATGTTAATATACAAGTATTTTGTTTAAGTATTAGACAATAGGCCACCAACAAATGTTACATGTGACCTAAATGGCCAGCTTTTTCCATTTGAAGCCAGGAAACACCTACGCATGAATCAGCCATATTCATACCTGTGGCCTATACTACGAAGCAGGATTAGTGGTTTATCGAGGTAACTTTAATTTAGCTGCCCTTTGAGGTTTTTAGTACCAGGAAGCTGGTTCACTCCTTACCTGTGTCTGTCACCATGGTAACTCATACGGGACACTAGGGCTGCGCAATATTAGAAAAACAGAAAAATATTATTGCTGAATATTGAGAGACGATATTGGTTCCAACTAACTCACATTTCCTGAACTGCACTCATCCCTTTTTCATCATCCTGGCATTAGTACAGTAAATGTTAGATACATTCATGCTTTCATCATTTGGCTTTGAGATTGACATGTGCATTAATTTTCACATTCACCATCGTTTTTTTTGAGTGTTTTTGCCAGCTTCCTTCCTGCTTATTTGTGATTGGTCCTCTAGTTACAGCTCCACCTGTTTCACATAAAAACGCCTATATTCTGGGTAACTGACTTACCGAGTTGATGACTAGCTTTGTAGTAAGACTAACACATAATTTAAATTGAGGTTTATCTAAACTGGTTCTCTAAAAGAAAATGTGTTGAACCTGCTTCCTAGTAGAGGGCCCAGGTCTAAGCAGTGCTGTTGTCTTTTATTAAAGTAAAATACAGGTCCTTCTCAAAATATTAGCATATTGTGATAAAGTTCATTATTTTCCATAATGTCATGATGAAAATTTAACATTCATATATTTTAGATTTATTGCACACTAACTGAAATATTTCAGGTCTTTTATTGTCTTAATACGGATGATTTTGGCATACAGCTCATGAAAACCCAAAATTCCTATCTCACAAAATTAGCATATTTCATCCGACCAATAAAAGAAAAGTGTTTTTAATACAAAAAACGTCAACCTTCAAATAATCATGTACAGTTATGCACTCAATACTTGGTCAGGAATCCTTTTGCAGAAATGACTGCTTCAATGCGGCGTGGCATGGAGGCAATCAGCCTGTGGCACTGCTGAGGTCTTATGGAGGCCCAGGATGCTTCGATAGCGGCCTTTAGCTCATCCAGAGTGTTGGGTCTTGAGTCTCTCAACGTTCTCTTCACAATATCCCACAGATTCTCTATGGGGTTCAGGTCAGGAGAGTTGGCAGGCCAATTGAGCACAGTGATACCATGGTCAGTAAACCATTTACCAGTGGTTTTGGCACTGTGAGCAGATGCCAGGCCGTGCTGAAAAATGAAATCTTCATCTCCATAAAGCTTTTCAGCAGATGGAAGCATGAAGTGCTCCAAAATCTCCTGATAGCTAGCTGCATTGACCCTGCCCTTGATAAAACACAGTGGACCAACACCAGCAGCTGACACGGCACCCCAGACCATCACTGACTGTGGGTACTTGACACTGGACTTCTGGCATTTTGGCATTTCCTTCTCCCCAGTCTTCCTCCAGACTCTGGGACCTTGATTTCCGAATGACATGCAGAATTTGCTTTCATCCGAAAAAAGTACTTTGGACCACTGAGCAACAGTCCAGTGCTGCTTCTCTGTAGCCCAGGTCTGGGGAATGCGGCACCTGTAGCCCATTTCCTGCACACGCCTGTGCACGGTGGCTCTGGATGTTTCTACTCCAGACTCAGTCCACTGCTTCCGCAGGTCCTCCAAGGTCTGGAATCGGCCCTTCTCCACAATCTTCCTCAGGGTCCGGTCACCTCTTCTCGTTGTGCAGCGTTTTCTGCCACACTTTTTCCTTCCCACAGACTTCCCACTGAGGTGCCTTGATACAGCACTCTGGGAACAGCCTATTCGTTCAGAAATTTATTTCTGTGTCTTACCCTCTTGCTTGAGGGTGTCAATAGTGGCCTTCTGGACAGCAGTCAGGTCGGCAGTCTTACCCATGATTGGGGTTTTGAGTGATGAACCAGGCTGAGAGTTTTAAAGGCCTCAGGAATCTTTTGCAGGTGTTTAGAGTTAACTCGTTGATTCAGATGATTAGGTTCATAGCTCGTTTAGAGACCCTTTTAATGATATGCTAATTTTGTGAGATAGGAATTTTGGGTTTTCATGAGCTGTATGCCAAAATCATCCGTATTAAGACAATAAAAGACCTGAAATATTTCAGTTAGTGTGCAATGAATCTAAAATATATGAATGTTAAATTTTCATCATGACATTATGGAAAATAATGAACTTTATCACAATATGCTAATATTTTGAGAAGGACCTGTATATTTCTTAGTGTATTTGAATGTGCACAAATTTTATTAAGGTACGTTTAGGGTGCTTTTGTAATCTGTGCAATCACCTCCTCCTCTTGCTTTCCTTGTTGACAATCAGTTATGTTTTGTCCTTCTGTTCCATCAGTGTTACAACCCTGTTTGTAGCCCTATGTTTTCTTTGTCTTTAATCAATTTCACATGTTTTCAAGAAGACTATTTAGAAGCTTTGGGTTTGAAACTCATTCCAGCGTTTAGCAATGCTACTCTTTGTGTTTGCATTGGTATTTCTTTGCACATTAATCAGCTTATGTGGTGTTCCACTGCATTTAGGCTGACAAAACAGTTTGTTTTGTATGTTTTTTGAAAACATTCATTTGTTTTGAACAAATTTGCTTGTTGCATACTAAGTGTACTTAAAGTACCTTTGGGCAGGTATCCCTGATTGAAAAACAATGAGATTTTGCGGAAAGCCAGCCTTGAATGCATTGATGTCTTGAGGACAGCATTGAGATATGCATTGGCTTACCCTCTTGTATATAGGTTTAAATAAACATTCACAGCAACATGAATGGTAACTGGGATGTTAATAAGTCAGCCAGGTTTGTGTCTCATGAACAAACATCATTTGTAATATTTAGGATTAAAACCTGAAGAGACTGTTTCTAAAGGCATTGGTGTGAAATTACATTTGTACATGTAACGAACATTAAAATGAGCGCATGTTGTTTTTAAACAGGGTTTTATAATTTTCTGTGAGCCCTAATAAGGAGCATTGTTATCATTTTTATAGTGCATTGCCATGCATGAAGAAAATTGCTTAAGCACATTTTAATAAATGCAGTATGTAAAATGTTTATTTAAATGTTGTGGCTTTAAAATATTTACCATGAGCAGCTATTACAGGTCGGTTCATCCTCTTGTGGTATCATTTGGTTAACGTTTTATACTGTGTGAATCTACTCTGTTCCTTCGAAATTTCTGTCTCCAGACGTTTGAAAGATGAATTTCAAACATTCATTTGTTTCCCAAGATGGTTACAACCCCACATTTCTACCTCACTGATATAAATCAAATGTATTAACGACTGAACTCTTGTTTCTGCATTCCAGCCTCTGAGGCTAGCTTCTCTGAAGCCATGCATTTTATTTCATTTAAATAAACAGATATTCACCTAATGTAGCAGGACTGATTTTGTTCATGCTCCAGAGGAAGTTTTACAGTGTTTTTTTTTTAGATAATTATCCAAAATGTTTTTAAAAATTGGCTCAAAAGAGGGAGGGAACAGTTATACACCCTGGAGAGGTCGTCAGTCCATCACAAGGCAGCACAGTGCCATACAGAACAAAGAATCAATGCACACACTCACTCGTAAGGGTAATTTAGAAAGACCAGGTAACCTAACATGAATATTCTTTGACTGTGGGAGGAAGCCGGAGTACCTGGAGAGAACCCACTCATGCACTGGGAAAACATGCAAACTCCATGCAGAAAAACTCCAGGCTGGTATTTGAAGGCCTGCAAGGCAACAGTTTTACCAACTGTGTCACCATGCAGCCCATATAGGCCTTTTGTAAATTAATAAGTTGAAAGCTGGTTTGATATTCTAATTCTGCGCTAAATTAAAGCTGTATTTCATATTTTAAGGACTCTCCATTTAATCGGCTCTAGGGGAAAATGTAAAATACCTAGAATGGTCAAACATGAACTGTTTTTTTTTTTTTTTACACTAAGCAGAGATTCTTTAAACAGTTTGAGATTAATCAAATCTTAATCCATTTGTTTAAAAAATGGCCATTGTCATCAAGACTATCCTAGATTGAGAAAAGCATGAAAACTGCAATATATAAATTGGTCTAACCTGGACTGAATTATATTATTAAACTAAGATTGTATCTGTGAAACTTATATGTAAAAAAATGAAAAAAGGCATTTTTTTAAAAGTAGCTAAAATATCCTGTCTTCTTTTATTATTCTCATGTACATAATCAGAGGCAGAATGAGGCGTTTGCCCAGGGTTGGATTTATGCAAAACATCTGAAGCATCCCCTGGGTTTCATTTTGGGGTATCAGAGTAAAGGGGATTAAAAACAAATGCACATCACACTTTCCAGGGCTTTGCTTGAAAGAAGTGTTTGATTTTATGTGCGTCCGCTGCAGAAAATCCCAGTAGAATTTATTTAAGGCAAAATGTTTTAAGTATAAATGTAAAAGGGTGCAGAAAGTTACTTTTCAGTGCATTTAAACTGTGGAATGGCGTTTTTTTTTTTTTTTAAATCACAACATCATCCTGAATATACATGTTCTATGAATCAAGGTGACTCCGATTAACCCAAAATAAAGTTTAACTGTCCTTATAGGATTTATCTGACATTTCCTTTACTGGATTGCCTGCTAGAGCAAAAGGTGTCTAAGGATCTCATGGTTGAAAGAACTTCATCAGAAAACTGGTACAAAAGCGGCATGCAAATTCAGGCTCTGTTGGACAGAAATGACATAATTGAAACTCTCATACACAATACACGGCATGTGACGCAGATTGTTGACGTTCTACGTCAGTTAACCACCATGAGCTGACGGTACATTCAATTCAATTCAAACATACTTTATTAATCCCAAAGGGAAATTAAATAAGATAAACATGTAGTTTTAATGATACATTTTATTATTGCGACTGCAATAGCGAATTTATCACTACAAGTACCGTCAGCTCGTCGTGTTTAACTGGCGTAGCAGAACGTCATCAATCTGCGTCAAATGCTGTGTAGGTGTGCTTGTGCGACTTCAAGTAAGCAAGATTGTGCTGTAAATAGATTAAAATGCCAATGAAAGGGAGGTATCCGATCAGAAGGACGCTGGAGTATCTCCAGAAGGGCGACATCATCTTCAAAAACAAGGTGAAGATTATGACGGTGAACTACAACACACACGGAGAGCTCAGCGAAGGAGCAAGGTCAGAGCTACCGGCTTAGCATCAGAGAAACACCATGGGTTTGCATCCACATTACACGGCAGAAATCACATATGGTGTAATCCATGGGGAGTGTTACAGTTTACACGAATCCCCACGTCCCTGCTTACTGTGAAACTGTTGTCTCCTCTTATGTCCTCCAGGAAGTTTGTGTTCTTCAACATGCCCCAAATTCAGTACAAGAACCCCTGGGTCCAAATAATGATGTTCAAGAACATGACGCCGTCGCCCTTCCTGAAGTTTTACCTGGGTGTGTGTGTGTGTGGTGGTCTCACATGTTGGCTGAGGATTGCTTTAGATGCTGCATTAGCGCTGAGCTTGACTCCGTCCGTCTCTTTGTTTAGATGATGGTGAACAAGTTCTGGTGGATGTGGAGGGAAAGGACCACAAGCGAATCTCACAACATGTTAAGAAGATTTTGGGCAAATCAGAGTAAGTATGGACGATGTTTTAAGGGTTTATTTACCTATAGATGTGAACAAGCGATAAAGATAAGTAAAAAAAAAAAAAAAAATCAGATTTTATTGCATTAGCATAATGTTGAAGAGAAAAGTTTGGAAAAAGCTGACGTTTTTAGTTTCAGAGCATTTAATTTGTGGGGGTAATCCAATGTTTCTCTTCTCGACTCTTTAAAATGGGAAAGACAAGAGAACTTGCCACTCAAGTGTTCATCTCAATAACTCAGCAAGTATTCGCCTTAACTTTGTCATAGGCTGTCAGATAAATAATTAAAAGGGTTTAAACAACTGGAACTGTGACAAAACAAGACTGGTTGAGGACTTGGGATCATCTATCCTTGTTCTGATTTACTGTAAAATAAGAAATACATTTTATTATATTGATCATTTTTAATTCGGTATGTTTGCAAACCCCCAAATCAGGCCAAAAACCATTTGAGATTGTGGTGCTGTTTGTACAATATTTTCCACTGTAGGTTCCATGGGAGCATCAGTAAGTACACATTTATTTAAAAGTATGACTCAATGCAACTGTTGTGAGGGTTGTGAAAGTTTGCAATAAATGCCTCAAAATATCAGGATAAAATTCTATTTATCTTTACCCAGATTTATGTTTTCACTATGCACAGTGAAGAGGATTGTAGGTAAGGTTAAAAAAAAACATCTCCAAAGCTCTCTGTTAGTGAACAGTAGAGGGTGACACGGGAGTGGATTTTCTCTCCTGTCCCATCCCGCTCCCACAGAAAAATGTCTTGTCCCATCCCAATCCCAGGCCAGCATAACGAAAAAAATCCTGTCCCGTCCCACTCCTGGTAAATTGATTCCCACTCCCATCCCGCTCCCATTCAGAACGACTCCCACTCCTGTGACTCTCCCATTGCTGTTTTCTTCATTTAGTCTTTTGGCAATTTCTTTCTTTGAAGGACCAGTTAGGTCCCTGTTTTTAGCTGTAGTAAAGGCCAGTTAAAGTAAAAAGAATAATAATGAAGAAATAATAAAATATCAAACAAGGAAACAGACCATGCCTATCTTAGCTGAATAAACAAAATGTGCATAGTTGTATTTTACTCATTTATTAAGTGATTGTTTCCTTTGAATAATGACATTACTTTTATGTTTCAAGTTGCTGAAACGAAAGAAAATTGCACCTAGCAAGAGAACTGTACTTGTTGAACAAAAGGACAAAAAGGCATTACCTTCATAATTTAGAAACTGTACCTCAATTCTAATCTCCCCTCGGGGATCAATAAAGTATCTTTGAATTGAATTGAATTGAATCAATGGTTCACAGCCCTGGTCCTCAGGGACCCCTTCTCTGCAAGTTTTAGATGTGTGTCTGCTCCAGAACACCTGATACAAATTCTGACATGACCTCCTATACAGGCATCAAGAATGGAGGGTCTAACTGGACAAAATTAATACAATAAAATCATCATTAAATAAATAAATGTTGTGAATGTCCCATAAGTGAAGTGAATGTAACATGAAAGAAATGTAACATTAAATATGCCATTAAATTAAAGGTACCATTTATTTATTTAATACATCATTAGAAACAATAAATGTACCATTATATCATGAAATGGACTATTATGCAATTAAATATGCCACTGAATAATTAAGTATAATTTTAAAGACGACATGACGTAATTAGTGGTGCACTTAATATTTAACGATGTATTAAATAAATTGTACATTTAATGGTACATTCAATTTTTTTCTATTTCCCAACATATTTATTTAATATCTTCCCTTGGTGAAGCCTTTCTACAGAGTCCGCGAGGGGACATGGGGGGATTTTTTCTTTTTTATGTCCCCACGCAATAGTCTTTGCGTTATTTCGCAATACTTTGTGGGATAGTTTCCAAACCAGATAACTGCAAAAATGAAACAAACACTACACCCGTTTTTGAGATTTATTGAGTTTTATTTTGAAATCGGCCTTAAATAAAATTATCTTCAATCAGACTAAAAGACAGTTTTTATCCACAAGCTGTCAAACAAACTACTGAACTCTGGACCATAAAACTGCACGAAACCACATCTGTGACACTTTATTTCCTTATTACTGCTGCATGATGTGTACTTTTTTTTTGTACGCCATTAGTGTTTTTGTTTTTATCGTGATTTGAACGGTTCTTCTTATCCTAAGCATTTAATCGCATTGTTTACTGCGTGTTAACCTGCATATGACAAATAAACCATATCATTGACATATCAGTGCTGTTTGTTTTATGAGCAGTTTGTCATCTGTGCTGCTGTTCCAAAATGCCGAACGCAGAAGTATTGCGTGGAGACGCAAAATAAATAAATTTCCCTATGTCCCCTCACGGGCTTCCGTACCTTACCTCTTAAATCTTTACAGCACATGCAGCAATTTTGTTGGTCAGATGAGACTTGACACATGATGGTACTTTTGGTTTGATGAATGAAGAGATGCAGGGTTGATTTAATCCAGAATTTGCCTAACCAGTGTCCCTTAATCACTGGTGAACTTGATTACGACTAAACACGTTTTACAAGCAGCAGACTGCGTGTTAAAACCGCTGCATTCAACTCTCCTGAAGTTCGGTCATATTTGCGACTTTCCTGTCAGCTCTATGAGTTTAATAGATCCTTAAAGTCCTTATTTCTGACTTTACGTTACAAATCCAATTTTACCACGTCCAGTTCTCCACCTGCGTTTGCTCCCTCCATCCTGAACGCAGGTGGAAAACATCGAGCAGAAGCACTGTTGGCTTGTGGGTCGTGTAGTTCATTTGACTCGCATTATAGTATAGGCTTCTTGGAAAAAAACTACACAATGGCGACGTCGATCCAAGTTTTTTTTTCTTAAAGTTTATAACAAAGTCTCTATTTTACATTTCCAAAGACAATTGATCCTAGTTTATTTTCCCTCCTATTGGTTAGCTCCCGTTAATTTTTTTATCCTGTACCGTCCCAATCACGTGATCTTTACTGATGCTGTCTCCCGTCCCGCGGGATTCCCGAAAAAATATCAGCCTCTAGTGAACAGTAGCAAAGAGTGACATTTTGGGGTCACCAAGTCTCCCTGGCAGCTATTAGATGCCATCTACATGGCAACCAGTTGTTTAGGAGGTATGCCAGGAAAGTTTTTTCTTTCATACCAACACAAATGTAAAAATGTAAAGCTTGCTAACCAGTACTGCGACTTTAACTGGAACTGTTTGCTTAGGTCAGACGAGATTGAGCTTTACTGCAACAATCACGTCATGTGGGTCTGGTGTGAAACAAAAGCACCTCATACCCAGTGTTAAGCACAGTAGAGGTTTTGTGATGCTGTGGGCCTCTTTTTCTTCCAAATACCGTGGAAAGATGGACTGTAGAGCATCACAAACTCTTTGAAATACTCATCAAGGGAACTCTCATAGTAAACAGAAATTGGGGAATAATTGGGTCTTCAACAGGATAATGATCCAAAACATGAGGCCAAATCATCAAACACGGGTTCAGCAAATAGAACCTGTGGGGCTAGCTCAAAGGAAGAGTGCCTAAAGGGAGGATTCAAGACTCTGGAGGATCTAGAGAGATTGTTCGTAGAGGAATGGTGACGGATACCTCTCTGTGTGCTCCAACCTTCAAAATGTTATAGGTTAAAACAAGTGCTGCAGAAGATGGTTGTAAACAGGTATTAACAGGAGGGGGACTAACAGTCCTGCCAATCAATTTAATGTTTTCCTACATTCTTCAGCATCAGATTATGCAACTGCAGTAAACGACGAGTTTATTTTAAGGACTTTTACACATCCTTACAAAAGGTGTAAACAAATTAGTTTGAATTTCTAGATGGTCTTTAAAGAACTATACATAAGTAGATAATCTGGAGAAGCATCAGGATTTTTACTCGAACAGGTTTCTTACTGAAGGAGCTAAAGTAAAACAGCTTTTTCCAGATTAAAGGTCTAGAACATGTTGGAAAAGTTCATTGTAGAAAAATATCATTTTATTAAGAACCCAAAGATGGCAGAATTATGCTCAATTGCCCCATTTAGTTATGACAGTGTGCTGCTGAGCCAAAGTGCACAGCACAAGTGGTCTGACCAGAATTCAGCCTTGATAAAAGCTAATATTCGGTAAAAAAAAAAAAAAGGCCCATCCATATTGAGACAGCCTGTTAATGCAGCTGTTCCTCTCTCCTCTCTCTGCAGAGAAGTGCTGCAAGCGGAAGCTCAAGCCAAGATGCAGGCATCCAACCCTGCCAACTTCGGCCCAAAGAAGTACTGTCTGAGGGAGTGCATCTGTGAGGTGGAGGGCCAAGTGCCATGTCCCAGCACCACGCCGCTGCCAAAGGAGATGACGGGCAAATATCGAGCCAAGATGGCAGAGTCACAGGAGTGAGAAGCTGAGCTGCAGACTTTTTGTTGCTTCTTTGGACATTATTTTGGCTGTTTTTGTCATGATGACTGTATAAAAGGAGTGACTATTATCACACTGACTTTTGACATCCAGACAATCTCTGTATATTGTTAATATTCAACTAAAATCCATCCAACCCTCAATATCTCTTCGATACTCTGAGCAATTTGTAATTTAACCGGGAGGAGGCCCAGGGGACGGTCCAGGACACGCTGGAGGGACTATGTCTCTCGGCTGGCCTGGGAACGCCTTGGGCTCCCCCCGGAGGAACTGGAAGAGGTGTCTGGGGAGAGGGACGTCTGGGCGTCTCTGCTGAGTCTGCTGCCCCCGCGACCCGGTCCCAGATAAAGCGGAAGATGACGAGTACGAGAAAGTAAACATAAAGTTAAAACAGATATTTATAGATTGGTACGGCTCACATGGATCTAAGCTCGGATGAAGCCATTTGTTGTAGCAGGTCTCGATGCCAAACTGCAGGTCATCTTATGCATGTATAGGCAGGCTTGACACGTGCATAATCCATATGGGACGACTCCTGCTACCTCTTCTACCACGGTCCTAATGCTGGAAACATAAACGCATCCCATGTGGTCCTACTTTACCACTAGTGGATCAATGCTATTTTTGCACTAGGATGACTCATTCAAAGCTAATCTAGTTTTAATGTGATTGATACTAGTGCATCTCAGTAAATGGAAATATTGTTAAAAAGGTAATTCAGTAATTGAGTTCAAAGAGTCACGCTGTGATGTATTTTGTGTTATGGTTTACAGCTAAATTTAAAATCATAAGAAGTTAAGAAAGTCCAAGTTTCTCAGCTTTCCTTTAGCAGCACACCGTAGCTTCTCTGTGTGGTTTGATCAGGTCAGTTTGCTGGCCAATCAAGCAATGGTACCATGGTAATTGAAGCTGGCACTTTTGGCAGTTGCCAGGTCCTGCTGAAAAATGAAATTAGCATCTCCATAAAGCTTGTCAGTAGAGGGTGGAATAAGATGCTCTAATATTTCCTGGTACATAGCTACTCTGAGTTTGGACTTGATTAAACATAGTGGACTGACACCTGCAGATGACATGGCAAGCCATCACTAACTCAAAACTTTATACTGGACTTCAAGCAATTTCAATTCTGTGCCTCTCCACTCCTTTTTTATACGTTGGGGTTTTGATGTCCAAATGAAGTCTAAAAAGGACTTTGGACCATTGGGTAGCAGTCCAGCCCTTTTCCTCCTCTTTCTTGGTTCAGGGGTGACTTGACACTGAACAGCTGTAGCCCATGTCCAGGGCAGCTAGTGTGTGGTGGCTGTTGGAAGCTCTGACTCCACCTGCAGTCCACATCTCCCCTACTCTTGAGTGCCCTTTGCTTCACAATTCTCCTAAGGTTAATTGGGGCCTGCTGCTTATCAACCTTTTTCTACCACACTTCTACCTTCCACTAAACCAGCAGTAGCTTGTTGTGGCTCAACTTCCTTGTGGAGATTGACAGTGACTGTCTGCTGAACGGTCAACTCAGCAGCATTACCTATGATTGGGTGGGCCATAACATTTCTGTATTGAAAACTTTTTTTTTATAGAAACTGAATTTTGAGGTTTTATTAGTTGTAAGCCAAAATCATCAAAATTGGTGGAAATGAATTTTGTAACTAGTGAGATGCACATGTGATGTAGTTTTTAGCTGCCTATTAGACAGATCAGTTGCATAGAAAAAAACATTACAAAATATTGTTACAGAGTGATTTATTGGTGTTGAGGAGTTACCTCTAGTTATTAAAGTAACGGTTGTGAGTTATTGTACTGCTAACACAGATCTAAGGAATTCACCTCACAAAAGTATTTAGTGCCACATCTTAGTCTGATGATCTGCAGATAAACACGATAAGAAAACGGAAAACCTGACAGGAAGCACATCGACAAATTCAACTTGGGACAAACATAGCAGCGCTGGATCATAATACTGCTGGCATTCATGTAGTGTTAGCGTACATCTAACAAAGTATTTGAAATTTTCTTAGATCATCACGTATTTCTAGACGCACAGATTTCAGCACTTAATACTCTTTCTACAGTGTCCCTTGTTAAATAGTGTTGTTGTGTTAAGTACATACAGATCTAGTGTCAGATTAACTCTGGATTAAAGGTCTAGAGAGAGAACCTGCACCATGAGCAGGCCCAGGAGAGCAGGAAGACGAGACCAGCCATGAGCTTAACATCAAACAGCCGCACAAGGCTCACTGTAAACAAAAACAACACCTCAACCTGTAAGGTCACATGGCAGCACGAGAACAATTTGTTTTCTGACTTTGTTGGCGTTTGGTGGAATCACAAATGATTTTTTTTCTCTAGAAACAAAGTGCATTAAAAGCAGTTTATCAAGCAGAAACTCATTTGACCAAAACTTTCAGCTAAAGCTTTTATACAAAGAGTTTGAATTTAGATTAATAGGGAAAAATCACTTAACTGCATATTCTACTACCCAAATATTTCTGCCACTGTTATTCTGTCAAATATGCAGTTCTAAGCTTAAACTTATTAGCACAACAAGTGTCCACCTAAAAAATGACTTTATGATGTGAAATGTACCTTTAACTCTTGATAGAAACCTATAGGGGAACATGCGTCACATCAACAATCAGTTAATTTGTTGTGATTTCAATTATTTTAATTTTAAGGTCTGTTTACAGTCGCAGACCTAAAAGTTACCCCTTCACTGTGTTGTTCTTGGCCCAGAACAACACAGATCAGTTCTGTGCAAACATTCAGTTGGAAATGAACGAACACCGTAATGCACACATGCACAGGGCAGAGGTAAAACCTTTGGACTTTGCTCACAGCTTCAACTGCATAACCAAATCATACCATCAAGCTGATCCAAATAGCATTCTGCTGTCTTCCATTGTTCATCTTTGCATTGTTAGAACTTCATAAGTGTGCCTGAAGAAATAGATTAGATTTTCACTCTTAGTGCTCTAATTCGTGCATGGGTTGGATCTGAGCCCTATGCAGCCTTATACAGGGATAAATGATCTAGAAAGATGTTAGAAAATAAGGGACTGTTAACTCTAGGTACATATTTAATTAATCTGTGATGGGTTGATCGTTCCTAAAGTGAGTGAGCCTTGGAGGCCTTGGTAAATAGCAGGTGATTGGGGGCCAGAGTGTGTTAGTGCCTCTTTTTTTTCTGCTCCTGCAGAGTGAGCTGTAGCTCTTTGAGGTTCTCCGACAGGAGTTCAACCTCGTCGGGCCGCCCGCTGAGTTTAGCATCGAAGATGTAGGCCCTGATGTTGTCAATCTGCTGGAGCAGCAGTTCCTCCTCTATCATGTCCACGTCAGGCAAAGCCTCATCATTGGCGTCCCCATCAAAGGGGTTTGTCGAGGCCTCAGGCGAATTCCCAGCAGAGTTCATAAAGGGGTTACCTGCATCAGTGTCTTCCTCCTCAAAGGGGTTGCTTGGTGCAGTGTCGGCCTGTTTGTCCTCCTTTCTGTCTGCACCTTCCCCAAAAGGGTTGTATTCCTTCTTCCCGTTGGAAACTTCCAGGTGTTCCTTCTTGATGTCCTCAAAGAAGGGATTGGATGGATCATCTTCAGTGGGAGTGGAGTCCTCCTCTTCGAAAGGGTTAAAGGAGGCACTGCTCTGTCCTTCACCACTAGGGGGGGTTACATGCCCTCCTAAGCTTCTTAGTCTTGGAGGAGAATCCTCTTGTGATGTCAGAGAGGAGAGAGCCCTGACGGCTGGTGGACTTGCCTCTGTTTTCAAAGTCAGGATCTCTGTTGTTGTCTCCTCCTCTACCTGGTGATCTCCTGCTGGACTGATATCCAGAGATGGCTCCCAGGTGAAGGATGGCTGGGTTGAAATAAAAGTGGAGCCCCACTGCTCCCTCCCTTCCCTCTCCTGGGCCTCCAGGCGCTGGAGCTCCCCCTGCTGCAAGCTCTCCTCCTGAGCCAGTTTTTGAGAGAGTGCGATGGCCATTCTGGTCTGCTGCTGGTCGTATTCATCCTGCAGCTGACGCAAGTTCTCCTCCAACATGGCGACCTCATCTGTCCGTCGGGCCTCGCGTGCCTGACGGAGGAATGATTGAATGTTTTCAATCTGCTGTAGGAGGGGGTCTTCCAGCTCACTACGAGTGTGGACTGAGTCTGCAGAGGGCAGCCAGCCACCAGCTTTAGTCATGCGAGGCGCTCTAGGGCCCTGTGGCAACTCTCCGTTAGCCGGTGGACGCTTTTTCTCATACTCCTGCCTCCTCTTCAGAGTCTCTTGGGCTGCCTGTTGTCCAGGGAAAATTTGAACACATTTAGCAACTTGTCATCCCAGCGAAAGGAAATCATAGGTGTAGCTGTCTCACCTGTCTCTCTTGTTGGAGCCTCCTCTCTTGTTCCTGTTTCCTCTTCTGTTTTAGCTCTTCATATTTCTCCTTAGTGGGTAAAGACATCAGCCCCAACAGCTTCTCCTGGAAGAGCAACAACCAAAAACAATAAAAAAAATGATTTATTTCTCTAAAGGACGGGAAGTGATTTCCATCATGTCTGAAACACAGAAATGTTCCTGTCAAAATAAAGACACTAATAATCCATAACAAAATTAACTTATTGAGGTGGTCTCCCCTTTGCCATTAAAGTTTTCTTTTTTTTTAAACTTTTGATCAGAACTTTGACAACTTCCTTAGATTTGAATCAAACAGTCTTCAGTTTGTCTCACCTGGACAAACAGTGTGGCTGTGTAGCGTATCATCCTCTGTAGCTGGAGCACCTTCGGGTGTTGCTGCGGGTCATCCTTGACCCCCAGTGTTAAAATCCTCTTACTGTGAAGAAAATAATTAAGTTTCATCCTTCAGTTGTTTCAGATGTAAAAACCTCCATCATGAATAAAATGTACCTTAGAGCATCAATCAGTTCGTAGTATTTCTGCACTTCCAGCTTTAGTCCACCAGCAGTGTCCAGATTGTATGTGATTTCTCCAGCACTTTGAAATAAGGAAGTAAACCATTGTTCTCAGAATAAAAGTAAATCACAAAGGATTATTCTTTTAACTCAAACTTTTTTAATGTGGCTTACTTGAGGGATTCCGCCATTCGAATGTACTCTGGAGCCTTTTCCTCCACCTTCTCCATGCACATCCTGAGCCTCTGACAGTAAAACAAGGATTGTGAGCAGTAAACCCCAAAGAAAGATGATGAATGACAGGAAGGAGGCAACAGATCAAACTCAAAGAGAATCAGGAGCACAATTATTAAACCTACCTCATAAAGTTTCACTATATCTGGAACGTGATCCTTCTCTTCTAACTTCTGCTGCCTCTTCAGCAGCGTTTCCATGCAATGGTGACAGCAGCGAATCTTCTCGTCATCCTTCTCTTCTAATATGGAGGCTACGCTGCTCAAGCTGGTGATGCTGCCCCTCCTCGAGCCCATCCCACTGCCACCCCCCACTGCTGGTGGAGACTGGGACTGACTGGGGCTTCCAGGCACACACAGGGCATCTCGAGTCCCATTAATGAGCTTCTCTGTTTAAATATTTAAAGAACATGAGCAGAAACAACACACAAAACATGACTTTGGATTTCCAAGGTGGTGTTACGTACGGGCCAAAGGTAGGGGGACGAACTCCATGCACCTCCTGCACATGATGGATCCACAGAGCCGACAATGGTGCCGTCTGTTTCGGATGTTAAACTTATTTCCACAATCAGGACAGAAAGGGACATCTGAGTCACTCACCCAAGACACCAGAGACTTCTCAATGGCTGCATAACAGGAGGAACATTCTTTATTTGCTGTATTTATGTATTTGAGTTTATATGGTCAGAGAGCAGACAGGTTTTTGGAGGAAAACAAACCTCTGATTTTAGCAGCATCTGAGTTGGCCCGATCGAACGCCGTCAACTGAAACATCATTTGTTATGGTTAATGGTTGTGCTATTAAGTTAAAAAGAGCAGGAGGAAAAACATGTTTTCACCAATTTCTTCAGCTTTAGTGGGCAGACCTTTTCCAGTCTAATGATGAGCTTGTTGACTTCAATGACATAATGATCGATGCGGTCTGCCCGGTGTTTCTTAAACAGGTCCAGGTGACTTCTAGTTGCTCCTGTGGGAGGAAAATAAAGTGGAAAGATTTTCTACTGTTCCTTTATTTTTACGTTTATTTACACTTTTAAAGTATTAAATGTTTCTTAAACAATGTATTTTTCCTATCTTACCCAGTTCCTGAGGTTCCCACATATATGGGTCCACTCCACCATAATAGAAGGACTCATAACTGCCAGTGTCTGGCCGGTCATCTCCATCCCTCTTCAACAGTTTGTCTTTTGCTTTCTTCGCCTTCTGAACCAAACCTGAATACAAGTAAAACAGAAAAATTAAGCAACAAAACAGGCAAAATTTAGGAGAAAAAAAAAAAACACGAAAGTCAAAATTGCAAAGGTAAAGTCAGGCATAAATGAAACCCAAACTGACCAGAAACATTAATGAAGTGTTAGATAGCCAAGTTGATTATTATAGGAATATTACTGTGCTATTGCGAATAAAATCAGGTCCACTGTTTCGTGTTTTCACAGCTTCTTTTGTATAATAATGCATTAGATTTCTAGGCTGAAGATTAGCATTTTAAAAAGGCACTTGAGCACCTATAAAACTAATCTTTTCTGCAGGTGCAATCCTCTAAAGAAACCTAGAATTATCCCTTATAACAAAAATTCAAACTATAGCTGTGTTTTCTGAAAATTGCTGTATTGTTCATGTGATAATTTAGTGAGGTTCATTTCAATGTATTCATATTTATCAAGACGATTGGTCCTAATCATTTAGTTACTGTATATAGAATCCAAATTGGTCAAATTTCGATTCAGTTAGTTTGATTTTCAACTGCTTTTTGAACAGTTTGATTTTCTGCTATTGTGCATCTCTACACTGTACATACTCTTGAGCTGTCCTCGAACATGCCGATCATCCCCTGAGTGCTCCTCCTCATAGTGGCCTTGGAGTTGGTAGAAAGACTGAAGGTCCTTCAGGCACAGAGGGCAGAGAAAGCCCTCCTTTACTTCACCTGTGCCCTCGAAAGGTGGTGCATAGCTGGAGGCCATGACGACACTAGGAGCTTGCAGTGTTTAGGAGGAGGTGCAAGTTGCCATGATCCTGTTTGGGCCAACATGTCACAGGGTGTGTAATCTACCATCAGTTAGCTCCATAACCCCTGAGGCGGGAAAACAAATCAGCTGGGAAAATCCAGAAACTGTAGCAAAACACATCAAAATGAGGTGCCACACAGAAACACCCACACATGAAATCAATCAAATATCCACTGTTAACTTCCTAAAAAGTTCAGTTTAAAATTTTACTTTGTTGCAAAAGAGGAACACACAAGTATTTAAATTAACAACTGCACATTCATGTGTTGTAAAATATATTTCTTTAAGAATAAACAACATTTTTGTTATTAGTGGCACATTTTTTTAATCAGCTCCAGAGGAGGATAAAATTATGGAATCATGAACCAAAATAATAAACTGAAATTACAACAGATCAGCTCTGCAAGATGGACTGACCTGCACCTGTTTTTTTTGTTTCCCACTGTTTGCTGACCCACTCGCTGAGCTGAATAGTACAAAAATGAGATTTAGTATTTATCTCTGAATGTCTCTTTTCAATGATCATGATCGGAACATGTTTTGTTGTGTTTTAAATGTTGATTTACCTTTGGCTTTTCCAGTAAATAAGCCCAATTTCCCCAAGTTAAGGTCTTACAGTATAGCCACAATCACCAACTCCTTTTTCTACCTATTTGTTTTACAACTCTTCTGTTGTGCATTTTTTTTTGTTCGAGGCAGATTGCTTTGAGTTTTCCACCCTGGCACTTTGATGTTTTTCTTGGTCTACTTGGATGTTCCCCTATTAAAACCTTGACAGTTTATTTGTACTGAAATCATTTTACAACACTTTCAGTGGTTTCAACGCATGGCTCTATTGTTTGGGAAATGTTTGCTGTGAGTTTGCTGCAACAGCAAATTAAGAGATGCCAATGGTCTTTTTTAACTGCAGGGTCATTTGCATCATTAAACTTGTGCATTAAACCAGTACATGCATTCATTTTTTCCCACCTCAATGAGTAATTCCAGATTACATTTTTCCACTAATCTGAAAACACCATATTTTTACAAAGATTGAATGTTCAGCCTTTAGTGAAATAGGATTGTATTTCTGTTTTGCTACAAAATTAAACGACTGACAGAAGATCTACAAGCAGGAAACTATCTTTTTCAAGGGGATGTACCTAAACCCTATTTTAGTGTGTTTTTCAACACTTACTGCAATTATACCGGGCGACTTTTGTGTTGATGCATTAAACAGCTGTGCAACAAAATGTCCAGATTTATGTTTACACAGACTGCATGTTAGTGCGTCCCGCCCAATACGAAATAGTAGGTGGCCTGCTGATTATTATCTTAAAATCATAAAGTAGCGGTTTTATGGAGGAAGTTTAAAGGTCTGCGTTAACCTCAATACATTTCAAAGTGGCAATATTTGTTCAAAGAGACATATATATTTTATCTAATGCATACTGAAATTTAAGACGGATGTTTTCCCATATTTAAAATATTAGCTAAATGTAGCTCTGTCACCTCTTTACACCAAAGTCTACGAGAACAGTATAATTTGGCGTGTACTAATCTAACCGATGACACCTTGGTACGTCTTTTTTAAAGCCATCAGTTCGTCATTTTCAGGTTTGGTGTTGTGTCTAACTAAAATGTCCATTATAACATAAAGATAGCAACATAGCGTTAGCATAACATGGCTAATCTTCCTTTTCCTTTGCTTTTGTTTCTCCCACAGCGCAGCGAGAGGCACGATAACGAATAACTTCAACCAACACATAAACACATACTGACCCGTTAATCACCGGGGAGGATTATTTATAAGCATAAATGTGTCCGAGAATCAACGTGTTGTTGACAGTTTGGATTTTTCTTCTCAGCTCGGCTCCAGCGGCAGCCCCACCTGATCATGTGATTAGCCTCCCGCTGCTAAGGAAAGAGACGAAGGACAAACGACACGGAACGCGTTAATCGATTGTGCTTTTAGATGTGGAAGCAAAAGAAAATAACCATTTCCTCTATACATTCTACCTCGCTACGTTTGGGCAGGACATAGTAAACAATGTGCTTTAGTGGCCACTTTCAGTTGGAAGCAAGTGAGAGGAATTTATTTGAATAAAACTGATGTTATACATCCCTCCAACTTGTAGTTGACCTTTACCAGGTTTATCTGCGGGGCACTCAGCACAAATACTGTGTAAATGTTCGCTTTTTCACTGCGAGACTTGGTCAGAAGTCAGCCCTAGAAAGCAGCTCTGTGGGATTTTACAACAGCTCTTCAACCTCAGCCTAATGCAAGACAAAGTTTCAGTGTTGTGGGAGAGCCCCTGTCTTGTTCCAGTACCAAAGAAAAACTTTGGTACTGTCCTTTATGACTATAGACATGTTGTCCTGACATCCCACATCACGAAGATCCTAGAGAGACTCCTGTTGTCCCACCTGAGTGAGCAAACAATAAAGACCACCTTCAGTTTGCTTAACGCTATGGAGTTGGAGTTGAAGATGCCATCATACACCTGCTTCAACAAACCCACTGTCATCTGGACAAAGCCAGCAGCACTGTGAGGATCATGTTCTTTGATTTCTCCAGTGCATTTAACACAATTCAACCTGATTTGCTTTGTCAGAAACTTCAGAAGACTCAGGTGGAGGTCTCAACAATCTCCTGAATCAAAGACCTGACAAACAGACCACAGTTTGTGAGACTGAAGGGTTGTGTGTCTAACCAGGTAGTCAGCAGTGAGGAGCACAACAGGGAATTGTGCTCTCACCATGCCTTTTCACTTTGTTCACTTAGACTTCCAGTACAAGACGAACTCTTGTCATCTGCCGAAATAGTTGGATGATTCTGCAGTTGTGAGGTGTATCAGAGATGGACAAGTTCAGGGAGCTGGTGGTCCGCTTTGTGGCACTGGGTAGAAACAGTCACTTCATCTTGAACGTGAATACAACAAAGGAGATGATTCTAGATTTTAGGCGAAACAAGAATAGGTCAAACAGTATTTCCATCACGAGAGAAGAAGTGGAGGTGGTGGAGGAATATAAATACCTCGGTGTTCACCTGAACAACAGACTGGAGTGGAGATGCAACTCTGTAGCCATCTACAAGAAGGGACAGAGCAGACTGTACTTCTTGAGGAAGCTTAGGAACTTGTGTGTTTGCAGCAAGATGCTGCATATCTTCTATAAGTCTGTTGTGGAGAGTGTGATCTCTTCTGCCATCATCTTTTGGGGTAGCAGCATCAGAGCCAGGAACTTAAAAAAGCTCAACATAAATAAAGAAGGCTGGCTCTGTTCTGGGGACTCCTCCAGAGCCTCTGGAGATCATTGTGCAAAGAAGGATTCTTCATAAAAAAAAGAACATCATAGAGAACCCTGAGCATCCTCTTCATGAGACTCATAGAACAACAGAGTGTCTTCAGTCAGAGGCTTCTTCAGATCTGCTGTAAGACAGAACGCTACAGGAGATCCTTTCTGCCCACTTCCATCGGCATCTACAACGGCTCTTTGAAGAAACCTGCATAATATGTGCATTACGAACAAATGAACAATATGAACATTTAATTTTCATTTGGGATTAATAAAGTACTTTTGAATGGAATTGATGTAGGAGCCATCTGTGTGTATGTCTTGTCTGAACTCCTCATAAAAAGGGGGCTGTGTTCATTGTAATTTGGGATTTCTCTTACATTTCAGTTAGAATCTCCCAGGTCCGATGCATATGTCTGTGATTCTGATACCAGCTTGACTGAAATAAAATCCTCATGTGCAGTAGTGTCCGCATAGTGTCCTCCTTGCTACTGATCAGCTGCTCAGGGTGGAACAGTTGCCGGTACGCCGCAGCACGCACCTCATTTAACGAGGGGCGGAAAACAAATAGGCACGCATCAAATAAGCTTTAATAAAACACATATTCAAATAGTTGATAACATCTGTTTGAATCAGTGGTGAGACTTACCAATGATGCTGTGCTCCAGGTCTTCAAAAATGACCATGGGAACATGCTATCCAGATCCGGTCTTGCTGAAGAAGGTATTGCAGGAATCATCTCCTCCTGGTCTTGTCGGGGGGGCATCTGTCTGTCTGTCTGGATTCCATGTTCCTGGTAATAAAGCTCCTAACAGGCAGTGCCTATCTGGACATCCGTCTGACCAATATCGATGGATTCACTCACGCTGGACAGAAAGAAAAAGATCGTCTTTAATTTGAGACATAGGTAAAACATATAATTTGACATCAAAGTGTCAAACTAAAACATTATAAAGCCAACTGAATGGATACAGAAAAAGGCTCAGCAATAAATAATTACTATCAAGACAACCGTTGATCGACCCAAACCGAAAAAAATAAGGCAGCTACATTAATTGGAAACATTTGCTGAAAGATTGGCAGTTTTATACTACTATACCAAAAATGAGCTGTGAAAGAGTGAAGGAACTCAATCTAAATTTGCCGTTAGCGGGGAAGCAAAGGTTTGCTTTTAACAACAGAAAGATGAATTGACCATTAATAAAAGAAACATCTCTCCATTAATCAGGTACCAGCTAACAGAAAAAGGAGCTGATTGGACGGTTTCTCCTAAAAAACATTTTTTACACCACATGCATCAGGGTGTCTTTAGGAGGAAGGCGTTTTGAACAAATATTAAATGCGCATCAAAATCCACCAAACTGTCAACCAATGGCTAACTGCTGCAGAGTTGGGGATTGGTTTGAGCCCCTGTCACCATCAAAAAATACCTCAGAGCTATTTTAAATTAATTTCCACCAATGTTAGGACTCAAAATATCTGCCCACAAAAATCAGGATAATAAATTGCACTTTATGTTAAAATATATATATATATACATATATTTAGGATATATATAGATATAACTATCCTGTGTATTTATCAATGTTTCTTTCTCTGTTTTAAGGTAAATTCAAGGTTTGCAAGCATAATTTGAAATTTAAATACTTGGTCTATCTTTAAAAGAAAGAATAAAGGGAGGAATGAACCCTGAGAGGAGGAAGGATTTTGAGGTCCAGCAGGTTCCAATATCATGATTAGTCTTAGCTTGGGTCTTCTTGTGTCTGAAACTGCTCTTCTTGTTCCTGAACGGATGGGGGATCTCAGCACAACATCTGTCCGGTCCGTCCTCAAAGGAGCCAATGACTGTTTTCATCTGGTACAAGTGTTGCACATTCAACAGTCCCTCTCTTTGGAAATCTGGACCAGACTGTGACTGGGCAAAACATATAATCTTGCTGGATAAACAAGATTCTAGTCTCTAAGGCAGGAGCATAAAGGCAAAACAAACAAAGCTTGCTGGAAGATGACTGAATTTTATAAAAAGGTATCTGTCTTGCTAAATTTGATTAGGCCTTTTTCTGATGGCTCTGTTCTGTACTTCTTAGTGTTAGCCCATCATTGTTTTCTGACTCTCTTCCTTCTATGTCAGAATATGTCAGCCCATCATGATGTCATCATGAGTTTACAGCTTGAGGTTAACGGCACATTATTATTACCAATGCTTAACGGATTATTTAAGACCTTTTCGTTTAAATTTTAGGGGAAACTGAATTTTATAAAATTACATTAGACTGGCTGATGGATGAAGTCTAACTAAAATTCATAATAATTTGAAAAGCTTACCTAGTTTGTTAACAGAGAAAAATTGTTAATTTAGGAAATATTTGACTTGCATTGACAGCTATCTAAATGAGCTGCTTCTTGTTAGAGCAACTTTGTAGTTATGAACATTAGAGTTGGCTGGTTTATTATCTCCAAAAAAAAAAAGAATATTTTAGCTCATGATTCAAGCTTTTTACCTAGGTCTTGGTCTGAGCCTGATATGTCAGTGAAATGTTCGATTTTTGAGCATTCGAGAGAAAGAGGTAAGGCAACTGGGGAGAGACAAAGTAGAATAAGAACAGAAAGAGCAACAGAACAGTGTTAATGATAAGCGTGGAAGACAAAGGTGATGGAGGAAGTAAAAAGAAGATTAAGAGGTGAAAGTGTAAGAATGCAAGAGACCAGACACATGGTACAGTCTATAAATTATCGCTGCATTCTATGTTGCATCTGGAATAAGAAGAGAATTTTGCCAAACGGTGCACTTAACAAGGACTGTTTACTTAAAATCAAATAAACAATTAGACTCCTTTTAAAATATATGAAATTTAATGGATAACAATAGGAAATTTGTTAGTGTAAGGGACCCAAGTTCTTTTTAATGTTATTTTACTAAATTCTTTTTTTTTTTTGTGAATGTCATGCTTTAGGAGAACAAATTTGTTTACTTTGTAATCACATGGTTCTAACAAAACTCTAATAGAAGCAAAAACCCAAATTAAATAGGATTTATTTTAAAAAGTTTTTCTAAACCTCTCAAAATACAACTTTATGTCTTTTCAATTTTATAAATACAGTTGTAGCATGTTGCCCTGCGATGGACTGGCGACTTGTCCAGGGTGTACCCTGCCTCTCGCCCATAGACTGCTGGAGATAGGCACCAGCTCCCCCGTGACCCACTATGGAATAAGCGGTAGAAAATGACTGACTGACAGTTGTAGCATGTGTTTAGTAGGAGAGCAAGGAAACAACTGTGTTTGCAACATAAAAGTTCTACCTTAAAATTCACACATTTCGTCAGTGATGCATGGTCTGCAATATTATGGTGATTGAGTTCTACCTAACTCACTCACCAATGGTGATGTTCAAAAAGTTTCTTTAACAGTGACTGAAACATTGGCTGGTCTGTAACAAAAAAAAAAGGTGACAGCCATATGATGGTGCTTTAGTGATGAACAGGGCAAATTTAGGATGTCACAATGGAAATAAAAGTATCTAAAATATGCTAGAAGTACACACTGCTTAGATTAAGTCATAGAAGACTTGTTAAAAGACAGGTGTATTTTAATTTGGAGATATATTTCTGTATCACCAAATGTACTTTTGCCACCTCACAAATATTTTTCCTTAGATCTGCCCTTACATTTAATAATTTCCTTGTATAATTTTTGAGGTATATCAGCTCAAAAGCTGCTATTTGCAGTCTTTATCTACAATGACTTCAATTACTCTAAAGCTTTAATAGCAATAAACATAACTTTATTGTTGCCTATTATTATATTAAAGTTTCGGAGCTACTCTGACCATTGTTGTGTTTTTCAATATGTTGCTCAGTCAACTGCGTTTTGTTGTAGTAATGTGACACACTAAAAATATGGGTTGAGGGTCATGGGAAGTATATTACATTATTTGTGTTCTGCAGGATGGATGTAAATACCAAGCCCTGCTTAATTTAATGGGATTAGGGCTTTTTTACGACGTAAGAATTTTGAATAATATTCTGTACCTGTTAACAGAGACATGCTTTTAATTTCTGCAGAACACACAGTGTTTATATGATGTTATTTTATTCAACAATTAAAAGAAAATTATTTCATTTATTTGCTTAATGCAGCTTTCCGATCTGTGCAAGATTCATCAACTGGCCCAACCACTACAAAACATACCTACATAGAAAACTGAGAATTCAGGTCAAACGTTTTACAAGGTGGTGAAAGTTCACTAAAAGCATGGATGCACATGGAATTTTATTATAATTAATAACACCTGAAAAGAAACACCTGTTCACATCAAGATACATTTTTTCTGCACAGTTCAGGAAGAGAACAACACAAACAACAAACACGTGTGACTCATTTCACAGACATTAATATCAGGATTTAATCTGAAGGGTATGGTGATCCAGAAGGTCGGAGAACTGTCGTATGTGTTCTGCTTTAGCTGTATGTGATGTTTTTGGTCTCTACCGTCTTGATGAGAACTGGGCCTGATCTTCGCCTCTGATGGTTATCTGTCAGAAGGAGGATCATTTTATAGATGAGACTGACACATAACAATTTACTGCTACTGGTTTTTGTCATGGAGACAAAATGAGCTGGTAAGGGATAAAAAAGAGTTCTGGGAGTTTTTAAGAGGTCGAAACAGATAGAAAAGTACAGCAACAGATAATAATATTGTCCTGCTCTTATACTCACTGTTGCTGGGTGCTGGGCTCACATTTCTGCTGATGGGTACTGAGTGGATAGTGGCAAAGTTCTGCTGTCCAAGTCTGTCGGTGAAAAAGCAGACAGATTTACTATATATTTTTTCCAGACAGAGATTAAATGCCTTTTTACTTATCCTGTCCCATATAACCTGATGTCCCAATATTGCTAAATTAACCCCACATCAAACAGAACTGCAACCTGGACCTGGTTCACATGTAATTGACTTGTTCTAAAATTATCTTTAATGCTCCCCCCTAGAACACAGAGGGTGAATTACGCATCCATTTAAAACAACTACATGGGGCCTCAGAACATCGAAATCTCCACAACTGAGATAGTTTCAAACAATAATCAACTTTTATCACTTTTAAATTAATTTTCAAACCTACATAAAAATAGTTGTTCACAATTATGTATTATTTTTACTTTCTGGATCACTGATTGCATTTCACAATTTTCTTCATGAAGTAATGTATTCCGACATGCCGATGCACTCTGACCTTTACCACAAGGGTGCAGTATGGTGCACATGTTGATTTAATGCAAATACTTGAAGTAAAAAAATCATCACTTTAACAAGGCGCTAAACATTAGATTCTTTGATTTACTGGTGTAGAAAAAAGAATCCTCAATATTGCTCCTGACATTCATATGTTTTCAAAAGAACATTTCCTCCAGATAATAATGTAAGCAACAAGAAATTGATCTTTAGTGACCAAGCTATGATTTTGTACAAGAAACAAAAAAATCTCCCCAGTGGCAAATTAAAGACTGATAAGAGTATAAATGAACAGATTTTAGCAGCTCTCACCTTTCCTCCTCTCCTTCCATCAGTTTCTTATATGTGGATATCTCGATGTCAAGGCCCAACTTGATATTCATGAGGTCTTGGTATTCCTTGATCTGTTTAGCCATGAGGTGTTTAGACTCCATCAAAGCTTGCTTTAGCACCTTGATGCGGACATTGGCATCCGACATGGCATTTTGTCCACGCGTGTCCACTTCAGTAATGCTGCTCTGAAGGGTTTCGCGCTGCAAAAAAAAAAAAAAAAAACTGGTGAAAACTTGTGTTTTTTAGACCCTAGTGTGAAAAAGATTGCAGGACTACAAGACCTCCTGGTAAGTTAATTTCCATCAAGGTTCTTCACAGTTTAAACCTGCTCACATAAGTTTTTCATGTTAGCTATTTTTACTCGCAGTTAACAACATCTCTGTAGTTCCTTTTATATACTTCCTGAGGATAAACATTAATCAAAGGAGTGTGGTTTTGTGTGTGTAATGTTGTGTGGGGCTGAAAGCTCTAACAGACAGAGTTTGGTTTTGCAGTCTCACTTACGTGTAGTTTTAGGGTATCAATGTCACGCTGTAGGTGACTGATCGTCCGTTTGAGCGCAACTATTTCCCCCTTGGTGGAGGAAAGCTCAGTATCACCCTGTTTCGCCTGAAATGTCATCATGTCAAACTGGTGCCCGTGGAGGGTAGATTGAAAAGAAGAAATAAGTAATTATCACATCTGTCAGAGGTGGTACTGATGAAAAAAAATTTGTAAACATTACCAAATCAGTGACAAAACTTTCTTTTTACTCTAAAATCAGCAAAATGCAGTAACCAACATGAGGTGAATTGTTAAACTAGCATTCACCATACTCCAGATGAATCATTTTTACCAAGATGTTTGTACAGGCTGTGTAAGTCTCCTGGAAGTCTGCCTTTGGAGGGTTTTCCATTCATGTCCCGCTATGAAGACACTCCGGAGCAGACCCACTAGAACTACAGCTCACTAGAGGGACTGTATTGCCTTTTTGGCCCTTGGAACGCTTTGGGATCCCCTTCAATGATATGAAGAGTGTTGCTGGAAGAGGGATGTGTGGGTCTCTCTACTGGACCTTTTATTTCCGCAACCCGAGGTAAGCCTATCTGTCTGACACAAATCTTGTCTCTAAAGAAATGTAAGATTTTAGGAAATATTTTTCACCGGATATTTATTAGTGGAAAAATATGAAGTGTGTTCAATAGAGTTCATTCTGAAAAGAAAACACAAATGACTAAAATAGACATCTGAGGATCTTGTCAGCCTTATTTGCTACAGTTCAAGTTGTTAATTTTAAACATTACTCTGACTGTACATGTAGGAAAGTACAGACAAGAATATAAACAAACATCTGCCTTATTGGAATGGCATGTTCTCTTATCTTTCTCATTTTGAAGATTAGTTTAGAAAATGGGCATATTTGAAAACCCCAAAAAAGCATAATTCTGCATTACTAATTTAAACATCCCAAATAATCTGATTAACTCAAAGAAGTAAACTATGGATAAAAATGATTTATTTTAAAGAGACTGTTAGAGGTGCTAATAATTGTGGTGGATTTTGTTAAAAAAGTTAATATTTCTTAAATTGAATACATTCCTACTAAAAAAATGTACTCAAGTTATTGGTAGACTTTTTCTGTTTTAATGCTATGAAATGTGAACTTATTTTAAGATTTTGTTCACATCTTTGCCAGTAAATCGTAAAAGAAATAAAGAAATATATCTTTCTCACCTTTTTCTTGTACCAATTTTCTGTTTCTTCACGGCTGCAGGCAGCGATTTCCTCATACTTAGCCTTAACATCAGACACAACCTGATCCATGTTCAGGCTGCGGGAGTTGTCCATCTCCACCACCACAGAGGTTTCCTTCAGGCTCCCCTGTACCTCTCTCATCTCCTTTTATTGAAAAATAAACAAACAAAATAAAATCCGAATAAAAATCAATGTCTATGATTAAACAGAACACATTTTAATTAATTTCATTTGTTAAAAAGTGGGATTACGCACAGCATCATAAACAGCACTAAGGAACTTGAAGCATTCTTCAAGACCTGACAACATGGTTTCTAGTTCCACCTTAGCGATGTATCCTGCATCCACGTCCTGGTGACCAAAAAAGCAACTTTTTAGACAATGTTCAACCAAATCTACAGTAAGGAAGCAAAAAAAGCAAAGCTCATGTGTTTTTCATGTGCGTGTGGATACCTTTTTGTTTTCGACAAAGAGATTCTCTGCACTAAACCTTCGGTTGAGCTCCTCTTCATACCTGAAACAATCACAAATATCTTGTTGCTCGTGCTAATCTTGTCTCTCTGCATCGAGTCATGATACTCTCTCAAACTAAACTCTGGCGCAAAGACAAAAATATCTCACTTTGATTGGTAACTGTCCACTTGACTGAAAGCGTGTCTCTGTTCCACTTCAAGCCTCTCTTTGTCTTTGTGTGCGAGGTCCAGCTGTTTTTCCAGATTAGCAATGAAGGCTTTGTATACGGGCTCAGTATCGGAGGAAGTGATAGTTGGTTCCTGCAGCAGCTGCCACTTGGTTTCCAATATTGTTTTCTGTTGCTCCAGCAGTTGGACCTGGAACAGAACCACCAAGCAGATCTATCCAATCCAGAAGATTTTTGACACCAAAATATCAATTTCAAGGCCAGTAGTTTTCACTTCATATATATCCAAAACGGCGTCTAACAGTGAACATTAGTGAATTTATTTTCCTTCCCTAACCATCCTCCTAACTGTGCATCATGCCGACCGAAGCTTGGGTCCTTTTCCTCTCTTGTTTTGTTTTTTTAATGTTTAATTTGTATTGAACTTCCAGATTTTTGATCTCTTGGTTTGTATAAAGTAATGCATACCTTTCTTACTTGAATGGTGGGCAGTGAAGTTTTCTAAACGGCGATATGGCGCATTGCTCAGAACTTAAAATAAAAATTACGTATGAAAAAATCTTTTCAGTAAGAGTTTCTAAAGGAATTTTTAAGGGTGGAACTGACTGCTCCATTAATGTTGTTTAGTAACAAAATAATGTTACTTTTGAATGGGAGACATTTTTAGCAGAATTCCGTCTCACCTTTTGGATGTATGATGCAAAGCGATTATTCAGACCCCTGATCTGATCCTTCTCCTGGATGCGCAGAGCCTGGGCTGCAGAATCGATGTCTACCTTCACAGGAGTAAGGAGATTCTTGTTGAGAGGTTTAATGGGAACCACATTATTTGTGGTGCTGGCGTTTAGGACTGGGTAGGATCCCATGGACTTTGTGCTGAAGCCTTCTGAAACCGCACAAAGTCTATCTCGTCTGTTTTGCTTGACCCTCAAACTCATGATGCAGTCGGTCTGGAGATCTTTCTGCTGGAGATTTTAGTGAGTTCAGGTGATGCAGGAGCTCTGTTGTGCATGTTTATCTGTTTTCACAACTTTATAAGGCAACGACATGGGTGTGTTATAATTGTGAAGTTATGAAAATGCAGAGTAACCAGTCTGACATCTACCACTTGTTTTTCTCCCACCTACCCGGCTGTCAACAAGTTTCCTTCCAATTGTTTCTCTGGAATCTAATCTTGCTCAGCAGCTCTGGGTTTGGCATCTTCTGTGCATTCAAGGTGCATCTTGGACACATGAACTGTTAAGATTTACAGGAAAAAATGTGAAGGCATCTGTTGGAGAAAAAAAGATTTCAAGCCTAATGATTTTATGCATCTGGTGGAAACTGCAAACTGTATAAAAAGTGACCCTTTTTGTCTTTTTTGTCAAGTAGCACTAATAACACATAAGATGAAATATTAAAAACCATTTCAAATCTTCATAAAAAAAAAAAAGTACATTAGAATGTGGGTGGAGTTTCTGTTCCTTTCTGTTCCTGACTTATCAATTTCATCCAAAGCTGTTATGGATCATTGAAAAAAGATAAAGAGCCACATCATCTTTCTGACGCACCCTTCAGTCTTGATGGCTTATTTTTTGGTTCAAGGCAAAGAGAACCACTAAAACATTATAAGTTTTGCAGCACCACCCCAGATGAAACCATCCACAACCTGTTAGGAATTCCAAGATCTCGCTTAAAAACATGTTAATGTTTTGATGACTGTCTTTATTACTCATTTGTTGTTTTATCTTTGCTGTAGAAGGTACATAATAATAATAATATAAAATCAGAATCAGTATTATTGCCAAGTTTGTACAGAGTAACAAGGAATTTTACTCTGGTACATTTTGCACTCAGTGAGGATTATTTTTTTTTTTGTATATATAAAAGTGGAAATAAAGAATATATTTTTGTATGTACATATATACACAATTGACTTTACAATAGAATAAAACATGAGATCAGTCCAAGTATGCATGGAGTGTTAAGTGTTTATCAGAGAAACAGCCTGGGGGAAGAAACTGTCTCTGTGGGGACGGACTTTAGCAGACAATGCTCTGTAGCGCCGACCAGAAGGTAAAAGCCTAAACAGTTTCTGTGCAGGGTGTGTGGGGTCTGCAGAGATTTTAGCTGCCCTTTTTCTGACCCTAGACCTGTAGAAATCCTGGACAGAGGAAATGTCAGCCCTGATGGTTCTATCTGCAGAACTGATTGTTCATTTCTGTCTGGACCTGTCTTGTTTTGTGGATGAACTAAACCCCACTGAGATGGATGAAGACAGGACAGACTGAATTCTGGCAGTGTAGAAGATGACCAGCAGTCCCTGTGGAAGGTTGTACATCTTGAGTTCAAGGTAATCCTGGAAGAAATCCTGTCAGAGGCTGCAACAGAAAGGGGCAGAGGTTCACCTTCCAGTAGGACAGTGACTAAAAACATACAGCCAGAACTACAATGGAACAGTTTAGATCAAAGCATAGTTATGTATTATGTGTGCAGGTCGCACAGCGCATGCTCGCCGACCAGATACTGAGTGTGGAGCGGACCAACCCGGACTCCTTAGTAATCGTCGCTGGTGACTTTAACAAAGGTAATCTGACCCACGAACTCCCCAAATATAGACAGTTTATAAAATGTCCGACCAGAGAGGACAACATTCTGGATCACTGTTACACCACCATCAGAGACGCTTATCACGCCGTCCCACGTGCTGCACTGGGCCAATCCGACCACATCATGGTCCACCTGATTCCTGCATACAGGCAGAAACTAAAGCTCTGCAAACCAGTTGTGAGGACGACAAGGAAGTGGAGCAGTGAGGCTGTGGAGAATCTCCAGGCGTGTTTAGGCTGTACAGACTGGGATGTGTTCAGGACTACTACCAACAGTCTGGACGAGTACACAGAGGCTGTGACTTCCTACATCAGCTTCTGTGAGGACCGCTGTGTACCATCATGCACCAGGGTGAGTTACAACAACGACAAACCCTGGTTCACAGCTAAACTCAGAAGGTTAAGACTGGATAAGGAAAAGGCCTTCAGGAGTGGGGACAAAGATATATACAGAGAGGCAAAGTACAAGTTTGGCAAGGCAGTGAAAGAGGCCAAACGACTGTACTCTGAGAAGCTCCAAAACCAGTTCTCAGCCAACGACTCTGCGTCTGTCTGGAAAGGGCTCAAGCAAATCACCAACTACAAGCCGAAAGCCCCCCACTCCATCAACGACCGACGCCTCGCCAACAACCTGAACGAGTTCTACTGCCGCTTTGAAAGACAAAGGGACAGTCCTGCAACCATCCCCCACGACGCCCCCCAACAGCTGCAGCCACAATCCACCACCCCCATCTCTCCAACCTCAAGAGGGGCCTTGGCACCTCCAACCCCCACCCTGAAGTTCCCCCCCACCAGCCCCCTACCCACGCCGAGGACGGCTCTTTCCATCCAGGAGAGGGACGTAAACAAACTCTTCAGGAGACAGAACCCCCGGAAAGCTGCTGGTCCGGATTCTGTCTCACCAGCCAGCTTGAAGCACTGCGCTGATCAGCTGTCTCCAGTCTTCACAGACATTTTTAACACCTCACTGGAGACATGTCATGTGCCAGCCTGCTTCAAGTCCTCCACCATCGTCCCTGTTCCCAAGAAGCCAAGGACCACAGGGCTTAATGACTTCAGACCCGTCGCCCTGACCTCTGTGAGCGCCTTGTGCTCTCACACCTAAAAGACATCACCGACCCCCTCCTGGACCCCCTACAGAGCCAACAGGTCTGTAGATGATGCAGTCAACCTAGCCCTTCACTTCATCCTCCGGCACCTGGACTCCACAGGAACCTATGCCAGGATCCTGTTTGTGGATTTCAGCTCTGCCTTCAACACCATCGTCCCAGCTCTGCTCCAGGAGAAACTCTCCCAGCTGAGTGTGCCCGACTCCACCTGTAGGTGGATAACTGACTTCCTGTCTGACAGGAAGCAGCGCGTGAGGCTGGGGAAGCACGTCTCTGACTCCCTGACCATTGGCACCGGTTCCCCCCAAGGCTGTGTTCTCTCTCCTCTGCTCTTCTTCATGTACACCAACAGCTGCACCTCCAGTCACCAGTCTGTCAAGCTTCTGAAATTTGCGGACGACACCACCCTGATCGGACTCATCTCTGATGGTGACGAGTCCGCGTACAGATGGGAGGTGGACCATCTGTTGGACTGGTGCAGCCAGAACAACCTTGAGCTCAACGCTCTAAAGACAGTGGAGATGGTTGTGGACTTCAGGCAGAACCCAGCCCCACCTGCCGCCATCACCCTCTGTGACTCCACAATTGACACTGTGGAATCTTTCCGCTTCCTGGGAACCATCATCTCCCAGGATCTCAAGTGGGAGCCAAACATCAGCTCCCTCATCAAGAAAGCCCAGCAGAGGATGTTCTTCCTGCGGCAGCTGAAGAAATTCAACCTGCCAAAGACTATGATGGTGCACTTCTACACAGCCATCATTGAGTCCATCCTCACCTCCTCCATCACCATCTGGTACGCCGCTGCTACAGCCAAGGATAAGGGCAGGCTGCAGCGTGTCACTCGGTCTGCTGAGAAGGTGATTGGCTGCAGTCTACTGTCGCTCCAGGAACTGTACACCTCCAGGACCCTGAAGCGGGCAGGGAAGATTCTGGCTGATCCCTCCCACCCCGGTCACAGACTCTTTGAGACTCTCCCCTCTGGCAGGAGGCTGCGGTCCATCCGGACCAAAACCTCACGCCACAAGAACAGTTTTTTCCCATCTGCCACCAGCCTTGTTAACAAAGCCCGGAAACCACACTGACACTACCCCCCCCCCCCCCCCCCTTTTTTTTTTTTTTTGCTGACAGGACACTTGTAAACTGTAACTCTATGCGTTACATTAACGCTCAGCTTGGACTCCTGCTTTACTTGCACTGCCATACTTGCACAATGATCATCTGCACTGTTGTATTGCTCTTGCATCTTATACTGCTCTATACTTACTCTCACTCACTTAAAACTGTGCACATATATTTATATTATATTGTAGATATGTTTATACTGTTTAATTTGTATTGTATTGCACTGACTACGCCAAAACAAATTCCTTGTATGTCCAAAAACGTACTTGGCAATAAAGCTTTTCTGATTCTGATTCTGATTCTGATTAGAATGGTCCTGTCAAAGTCCAGACCTAAAGCCATTCGGGAATCTGTGACAAGACTTGAAATGTCATCCTAACAGATGCTCTCCATCCAATCAAACTGGGCTTAAACTATTTTATTGTTCCTTCCAATGCAGTCAGGTAACATATCTGTGGTTTCTCTGTTCTTGTGGTTTCATTTGTTTGTCTTGCAAAAAGCATTTAGTTCCCCTATGTGTCAGAATCCACAGTGGCTATGTGCAGGTTATGTGTGTGCTGTGCTGTTTTTCCTGCTTCTCCATTCTGCTTCTCTACCATTATGACAGAACGAGCTGACCCTATTGACTCTGACACACAATTATGAAAAGCCATTTCACACCAGGGTGTGCTGTTAGGTTAGCACGATAATCTGCTCAGAACTCTAGCCCAACAACAAAGCCAGTTACAACAATCATTTAACTCAATGGCAAACCAGTTTCAGAAGTTGGTAACACAACTTCCTATTTCGTCACCTAATCTTGTTCCTCCTGTTTTGCCTTCTGCCCAGGTTCGTTTATGCAGTTCAGGAGTTAGTTCCTCCTCCTCCTGAACCTTTTTCGTGTGATCTAGAAAAAGTAAGGGATTTTCACTACAATGCACCCTAATATTCCTTAGATCACCTCACTTTTTTCCGGACGACGCCAGTAAGATCTCATATATCATTGGTTTACTCAGAGATCAGGCTCTAAGGTGGGCAGAAGCCTTTATAGATGAAACTATTTATCATTACACATTCGATGAGTTCATAAATTTATTTAAGCTAACTTTTTCACCTGGTCAACAAAGTGAGGAGACAGCTAAGAAATTAGGGATCCTAAGGCAATTCAATTCAATTCAATTCAATTCAAAGATACTTTATTGATCCCCGAGGGGAAATTAGAATTCCAGTACAACCCATCCAAACATACATCATGACACAAGACGAGGGAGACGGGTCACCGAGGCTTTGCTGCCCACTCACAGGCGCTGCCCTTGTTAGATGAGAAAAGAGGCCACATTAGGTAAGTAGAGGAAAAAAATCATATTTCACACTTTATCCTTAGCAGGATACAGTTTGAGATTGCAAAAAACCTCAGCACAAAGAAGCAACAAGTTGACAAAACAACATCATGCCGGGAACGGTGAAGGTGGTGTGAGGGGTGCATATGTTTATCTTGAGCATGTGTGTGTGTGCAAGTGAGTGTGTGCAAGTAAGTCCATGAAGCACTGTCACAGAGGCCATTGTCCTTGATGGTTCGTTGGAATGTTCATCAACAGGCCACAAAGTTCTGAGCAGGTCCACAGATGTCCTCAGGGAAGGGAGGGGGCAGAGGGCGCAGAGCGTCATGTTTACATAACTTCCAGGAGAGGTTGAAGATAGCCAGCTATCAAGGCCGTGCAGGGGAACCAGATTCAGAAAAACAATAATTATTTGGGTTAGGCTGACTCTTAATTTTCCGTCAGCCTTGAGAGTCTCGCTGGTGCTTCTCAAAGGCGAATCCAAACAGCCAAATTCCTGGTCTTTCTGCCAGATCCAAGCGAACAACTTTCTCCAAGATTTATACCATTTCACCCCTGAGTCCAGGAACTGCAACCTGCCTGCGATCCTGTATAAGGATCACATCCAGTCTACGATTCAGCTCACGTAACATTTCAGTCTGAGTGTTGATCGCCCTGAAGATCCCATCACACATGCCAGGCAACCTTACAATGGCCAGAACAGCTGCTGACATTCTCCAAATTTCTCGATATGCCAGGTAACCGCTGACTCCAAAAAGCAGAAATCCTGATATCAAACATCCAATTATATACACATCTTCCACAACCTCGACTGACATTATTGACAAACACACAATCCTCCACTTCTGCCAGGAGTCCATTGTGTATCCGGAGAAAAATGTCCCGTCCGGGCAAGTGGGCTCTCCCGACACCTGTCTTCTCGTCGAGAAAATTTGATCAATTGCATTGGCAAGGTGCTAGATCTGTTGCAGTCATGGCTATCGGATTTTGGACCTTAGCAGCAGAATCTGGTTGGAATCCTCCGGCTCTTAAGATTGCTATCCTAAACGCTCTAAATGAAAACCTAAAATATGAACTCACTTATCGAGATGAGACTAAATCCTTAGAGGAGCTCATTAATCTCGCCATTTGTATAGATATTAGGTATACGCGAGAGAGCTAGGGTCAGAAGAAGACCCGCTCCCCGAATTTAGAGCCACTAGTGTGGCGATACTTGAGAGGCTCAGATCCGATACTAGACCTCCTCCTGAACCTATGCAAATAGGGAGAACTCACCTCACTCCTGAAGAGAAGAAAAAGCGGTTAAAATCTGGCCAATGTTTGTAATGTGGTTCATTAGGTCATTTTTGCCTCACATGCCCGATTCATTCAAAAGAGTTAGGCAGTCAAACAATCTGACTACCCCTGCTTCCTTATTCAAACCTCGCTATGTTATAACAGTGAACAGATTCAGCTAACCGCTCTCATTGCCACAGGTTCAGAACAGAATTTAATCAACCCCGACCTAATCCAGAGGTACGACCTTCCGGTTTACACTTTAGATACTCCTATAAATGTTACAGCCCTTGATGGAAAATCTTTGAGTAGTTTCTCAAAGCACTAGACCCCTCGAGTTAGTTACTTTAGGTAATCACCACAAGAGCATTTCCCTCCTGTTATTCCCTACTAGGGAAACAGATCTTGTTCTAGGTCACCCTTGGTTAAAGACTCACAACCCCCGCATCAATTGGGCTGAATCCCGTATAGAGGCTTGGAGCAATAGTTGCCATGCAACCTGTCTACGTTCTGCCGTGCCTACAGTTTCATTTTCTGCAGATGCTGACACAGTTCCCGATTTAACTAATGTGCCATCTGAATATCATGATCTCGAAAGGGTTTTTAGCAAAGATCTGGCCTTTTCTCTACCTCCTCATCGCTCATATGACTGTGCTATTGATCTCCTTCCTGGTGCCCCTTTACCTTCTGGTCGTTTGTTCCATCTGTCAGGATCAGAGCGTCTATGGAGAAATATATTAACGACTCTCTCAAAGTAGGCATAATACGTCCCTCTTCATCACCCACGGGAGCAGGATTTTTCTTTGTTTCAAAGAACGATGGAACACTCAGACCATGCATCGACTACTGAGCCCTGAATGATATCACCATTAAAAACAAATACTCATTACCCCTGCTCACATCAGCCTTTGAATCTGTCCAAGGAGCCAATATTTTCACTAAACTAGATCCACTGAATGCATATCACCTTGTCTGAATCAGACAAGGAGATGAATGGAAAACAGCCTTCAAAACTCCAGTGGGACATTTCGAGTATTTAGTCATGCCTTTTGGTCTAACCAACGACCCTGCTGTTTTTCAGGCACCCCCGGGATTTCATTAACGTCTTTGTTTTTGTTTACTTGGATGACATATTGATCTTTTCCCAGGACTCTACAGAAACACCGCTCACGTCAAGGCTGTTCTTCAGAGGCTCCTATCGCCTATTCATATAAGCTGAAAAGTGTGAATTCCATGTTCCTTCTGTAACCATTCTAGGTTTCATCTTCGAGGGTGGACAGGTGAAACCGTATCCCAACAAGATCTCAGCAGTGGTGGACTTGCCAGTACCCACGGATCGTAAACAGTTGCAACATTTCCTGGGGTTTTCTAACTTCTACCGCTGTTTTATCTGTGACTATAGTATCATAGTATCATCGGTCCCCGGAGGCTGATAAGGCTTTTGTTGACCTCAAACAATGCTTTTCTACTGCTCCTATTCTCAGACACCCTGATCCTAAGGAGGAGTTTGTTTTAGAGGTCGATGCCTCGGACACGGAAATTGGAGCTGTCCTGTCCCAACATTCTCCCATGGACTTTAAGCTCCACCCATGTGCCTTTTACTCAAAAGGTTTCTCTGCTGCTGAGAGGAACTATGACGTGGGGGATTGGGAGTTGCTTGGCATAAAAATATTCCTAGATGAGTGGAGATATTGGCTCGAAGGCACCTTTCAGCCCATTGTTATATGGACAGATCATAAGAATCTAGTGTATAAATCGAGTATATAAAGAAAGCAAAACACCTTAACCCACGAAAAACCCGCTGGTCATTGTTTTTCTCCCGTTTTAATTTTACCATCACAGATCGCCCAGGGGCTAAGAACATAAAGCCTGATGGCTTGTCCAGACAGTTCTCACCCACTAAAGAGAAGTCCGAGCCCGTCCCCATTCTCTTTCTGTCTTGCACCGTGGCCGCATTAACATAGGATTTGGAAGATAAAGTAAGACAGGCCCAACAGAGTGAACCTGACCCAGGTGGTGGTCCCCCGGGTTGCCTCTATGTTCCCAGTGCCATAAGATCTCAGGTTATCCTATGGGGGCATTCATCTAAGTTCTCTAGGCATCCCGGTTCTAGCCGAAACATAGCCCTGCTTCGTAGGTACTTTTGGTGGCCCACTCTAATTCGGGATGTTGTAGAGTTTGTCGCTGCATGTGCCACGTGTGCCAGAAATAAGTCTTCCTTTTGGCCCCCTGCCTGACTTCTTCAGCCCCTTTCAGTACCAAGTCGTCCCTGGTTACACATAGCCTTAGATTTTGTCACCGTCTTCCCCCTTCTAAGAATAATCCTGTCCATTATTGACCATTTCTCTAAGGCCTGTCATCTCCTAGCTTTGACCAAACTTCCCTCTGCCGTTGAAACAGCCAGGCTCCTCACTAATTATGTTTTCTGTTTGCATGGTATACTCACAGAAATATTTTTTGACAGAGATCCTCAATTTATCTCGCAAGTCTGGCAAGATTTTTGCTCAGCTCTTTGAACTAAATCTGAGCTGTCTTCTGGTTTCCATCCTCAAACAAACGGTCAATGTGAAAAATTAAACCTTACAGTGTCTTTGCAATCACAACCCAACTTCTTGGAGCAAACATCTGGTCTGGGTAGAATACACCCACAACAGTTATGTCTCCGCAGCCACAAGTTTGTCTCCTTTTGAGGCTTCCTGTGGGAACCAACCCACTCTTTTACACACTAGCATTCCAGATCAGGTTCTTCCCTCTGTCCAGGCCCACTTACGACTATGCAAAAGGTTTTGGAACCAAACCAAATCCGCTCTTCAGTGCACCTCAACCCAGAACAAACATTATGCAGACAGAAGGAGAGATCCTGCCCCAGTTTACCACACTGGCCAAGAAGTATGGTTATCCTCTCAAACTTTCCCCTCAAGGCTTTTTCTAAAAAGCTTGGACCTCGCTTCTTAGGCCCTGTCAAGGTGGAAACTGTTCTCAGTCCTTCCTCAGTCCACCTCAAATTACCCTCTCACTACCGAGTTCACCCCATCTTTCATGTATCCCAGATCAAGCCATCACCAGTCCCCTTTGCCCTCCTACCAGACCCCTCCACCCGCCCGGGACATTGATGGTCATCCTGCCTATTCAGTCCACAAGATAGTGGACTCTAGGCGTAGGGGGTGTGGTCTGCAGTATCTTGTGGACTGGGAGGGTTATGGCCCAGAACACCGCTCGTGGGTGCCCCACAGCTTCATCTTGGACCCCTCTCTCATCTCGGATTTTGAGGCTTCTTCAACTCCATCCACCAGTTGGCTGCCAGGAGGCGTCTGTTGAGGGGGTGGGGGTGGTAATGTCAGAATCCACGGTGGCTGTGTGCAGGTTACGTGTGTGCTGTGCTGTTTTTTCTGCTTTTCCATTCAGGGTGTGACGGGCAGGTGCTTCTGCACAGGTGTTCCTAATCTGAGAGCAATCAGCTGGGCTTCTTAAGGGAGTGGAGAGCCAGAGGAAGGTGTCAGCTCGTTTTTGTTCACTCCGTGGTAAACACCTCGACCTCTGCTGCTCTGCAGTTTTTGCTGTCTTAAAATATTATCGTCTTGTTTTGTCTTCAAGGATCTACAGATCCTGCCTTGCCTAGTGCTTCATGGATTTTACCGTCCCAGCATTTTCATGTCTGGAGGAGTGTGGAAACTCCAAGCCGCGAGTTCTTCGACTGATAGTCCCTGCTCGATTCTCCAACTCCAAGCCCAGTCTCCCAAAAAACTCTCCAAGCTGAACTCAGAGGATTATTCACCTGCCTGTCCACCCTCCAACGTCCCTCCCAAGACACAGCGTAGTTCCTCTGTGGAAAAGGAAAGCACAAACCTAGAAAATACTGGACATCGTCCGCACACTGCCTGCCAGCCACAGACGCCATGGAGAAAGACTTATCTTGCCCTGCCTCGCTCAGACTCCCTTCCCAATAAGTCTGTCAGCAAAGACTATATCATAGTTATTTCCTGTGTTCCAGCCTGAGCTCTTATAAGTCTGTTTTCTCACACTTAGAACGATTCCAGTTCGATCCGCTGACCCAGTCTTGGTCCCAGCTCTTTCACAGCTCAGTGTTCATAATAAACTATTTAAACGTTCTCTCTGGTCCCCGGGGTTGTGTGTTTTCATAGTCTTAAACCCACCATTATGACGCTATGTGGCTTTTCAGCCCAGTATTTGGGTCTTTTCTGAACATGGATTATGACAGAAAAGGATGTGCCCTGTGAAATAATTTCTACACCGTCTTTGTCCAGAATTTGGATCCTGGCTCAAAGCAGGAGAAGGTTGTTCCTCCCCGATGACAGGCAGGTGATGTTTAAGATCATTTGCTTGTTTATGTATAAAGTTCTTGTCAATATGTGCTTATGGTGCTTGGCTTTCTATAAAACACAAAATGTAGGAAGAACAAACAGAAGGCAAATCTGGCTGAATATGACAAGTTCTCCCTTTTTTTCTGGTTATTTCTAAAATATGGAATAATTGTGATTTCTCTTTTGTTTTATCCATCCGTTCATATATTTTCTACCACTTTTTATCAAAACCTGGATGACCTTACAGGTTTGACCTTGGAGACATGGAAAGTGGGGTGCACACGTAATGAAGAAGGTAGACTGAGACGCACAGCTAGTGGGTTAATGACTTTGGCAATAGGAAAAGGACCCACAAAACGGGGTGCCAACTTGCGATTCTCTACCTTGATGGGTAAATCCTTAGTGGATAACCAGACCTTCTGACCCACCAGGTATCTTGGAGCTTGGGATCTGTGACGGTTGGCATTACGGGCATAGACAGCTGAGGTCTTGCAGAGAGATGCGCTGGCCTTTCTCCAGACTTTGAGACAACGACGTGCTGTTAAATGGGCAGCAGGAACCTGGGTAACCCCTTCCTGAACAGAGAGAATAGGCGGTTGATAGCCATAAACAACATGAAATGGTGACAGACCTGTGGCACTTGATGGTAATCCATTGATGGCGTACTCCACCCATGGTAAATTCTGTGACCAGCGACTGGGAGCATCCATGCATAGGATGCGTAATTTGGTCTCAACTTCCTGATTCATCCTTTCTGTCTGGACGTCCGTCTGAGGATGGAAACCTGAAGAAAGGCTGACGTCAATGCCAAGAAGGGTGCAAAACTCACCCCAGAAACGGGAAATGAACTGAGGTCCTCTATCTGAAACGATGTTACGGGGAATGCCATGAAGTCTAAACACCTCTCGGGTTATTACATCAGCGAGTAAAGGAGCTGAGGGTAACTTGCGGAGAGGAATGAGGTGGGTCATCTTGGAAAATCTGTCAACCACAGTGAGGAGTACAGTGTTACCATGAGAACGAGGTAGGCCGGTGACAAAATCCATAGAGATGTGGGACCATGGTCGGTGTGGAATAGGAAGAGGCCTTAGTAGACCGGCTGGAGGGCGTCTTGAGGGCTTAACTCTGGAGCAGGTGGTACATGCTGACACAAACTCTCGCGTGTCCTTTCTGAGTGTGGGCCACCAGAAACCTGACTGGACCACTGCCAGGGTCCTAGTAATACCTGGGTGACAGAAAAGAGCCATGACAGAACTGAAGGACTTTAGACATCATTTCCTCAGGAACATACAGAAGTCCCTTAGGACACTGAACAGGAGGTGGTTCTCTCTGATGACTCCTCTTGAGCAGGCTTTCGATACTGGTAAGAGCTAGCCTGGTCTTGGGGGAAAGGATGTAGTCGTGATCAACAGAATCAGGACAGACAGAAAACTGATGAAGTCTAGAAAGTGCATCAGGCTTGATGTTCTTGCTGCCAGGTCGATAGGCTAGGGTGAAGTTAAATCTACTAAAAAATAGTGACCATCTAGCCTGGTGTGGGTTAAGTCTCTTGGCAGATTTGAGATATTCCAGGTTTTTATGGTCTGTCCACACAGTAAAAGGATGTGTGGATCCCTCAAGCCAGTGCCTCCATTCCTCTAACGCTAGTTTGATAGCCAATAGTTCTCTGTTCCCAACATCATAGTTTCTCTCGGAGGTCGAAAGCCGGCGAGAAAAAAAAGCACAAGGATGTAACCTAGCATCGTCTGAAAACCTTTGCGACAGGACAGCGCCAACCCCAGTCTCCGAGGTATCAACCTCCACAACAAAAGGGTTCGATGAATCTGGAAAACGCAGAATAGGAGCTGAGGTAAAGAGACGTTTTAGTTTGTCAAAGGCCTGTTTGGCTTCTGAGGACCATTTGAACTGAGTCTTTATAGAAGTGAGTTGATAAAGAGGGGCGGCCACAGAACTATAACCCTTGATAAAACGGCGGTAAAAATTGGCAAACCCAAGAAAACGTTGAAGTTCCTTCAAACTGGATGGGTCAGGCCACTCCAGGACTGCAGCCACCTTTGAGGGGTCCATGTGAATTCTGCCAGGAGCTATGACAAAGCCCAGAAAGGATACAGATGATTGATGGAATGAACATTTCTCGGCCTTAACAAATAGTTTATTTTGGAGAAGCCTGAGAAGAACCTCACGAACATGTTTGATATGGGTAGAAAGATCCTTTGAAAAAATTAAGATGTCATCAAGGTATACAAAAACAAATCTGTTTAGCATGTCCCTTAAAACATCATTAATCAATGCCTGGAAGACGGCTGGGGCATTGGTGAGCCCGAAAGGCATGACCAAGTATTCATAATGACCTGAAGGGGTGTTAAAAGCTGTCTTCCATTCGTCTCCTTCTCTTATGCGGACCAGATGGTAGGCATTACGCAGATCCAGTTTGGTGAAGACAGTACTACCTTGAAGGAGCTCAAAAGCAGAAGTCATGAGAGGTAGAGGGTATCTGTTCTTAACTGTAATTTCGTTTAGACCTCGATAATCGATGCATGGTCTATTTGAACCATCCTTCTTGCCAACAAAGAAGAATCCTGCACCTGCAGGAGAAGAAGACTTTCTGATAGGTCCTGCCTTGAGGGCGTCAGAAATGTATTCCTCCATTGCCTCTCTCTCAGGACCTGTAATGGAATAGATTCTGTCTCGAGGAGGGGTAGTACCAGGGAGAAGGTCAATGGCACAGTCGTACTCTCTATGGGGTGGTAGAGAAGTGGCCTTAGATTTGTTAAATACCTCACACAAATCATGATAAATCTTAGGGACCTTAGACAAGTCTGGATAAACAAGGTTGATCTCACGGGGAGATGTCATGATAGGGGCATCCCTCAAACAATTAGTAGAGCATGATTGCCCCCAAGACTGAACCTCACCAGTGAGCCAGTTGATGACTGGACTGTGTTTGATCACAGAATCAGAATCACAGGAATCTCTGGAGACCTGGTTAGCAGAAACATGATCCTGTCATGGTGGTTTCCTGAAATGAGTACAGAAACGGGCTTAGTGCAGCAAGTTACTTGATCAATGAGATGTCCATCAATAGCAAAAATCTCACGTGGTCTCTCTAGAAGTTCCAACTCCAGTGCAAGCTTATGAGCTAGGCTGACATCAATAAAGTTAGCATCAGCCCCAGAGTCAATGAAAACAGGTACCTCCTTATTTTCAGGAGAGTCGGGAAATCTGATGGTGCACCGATTATGGGGAGGGGTCTGAGACCTGAGGATAGGGCTCAGCAAAGACCTCCCGAACTTTACTGAGCCTGCCCTTTTAACGGACAGTTAAAGGCCCGATGATTCCTCTCTCCACAATAAAAACATACAGGTCCTTCTCAAAATATTAACATATTGTGATAAAGTTCATTATTTTCCATAATGTCATGATGAAAATTTAACATTCATATATTTTAGATTCATTGCACACTAACTGAAATATTTCAGGTCTTTTATTGTCTTAATACACATGATTTTGGCATACAGCTCATGAAAACCCAAAATTCCTATCTCACAAAATTAGCATATCATTAAAAGGGTCTCTAAATGAGCTATGAACCTGAAAATCTAAATCAACGAGTTAACTCTAAACACCTGCAAAAGATTCCTGAGGCCTTTAAAACTCCCAGCCTGGTTCATCACTCAAAACCCCAATCATGGGTAAGACTGCCGACCTGACTGTTGTCCAGAAGGCCACTATTGACACCCTCAAGCAAGAGGGTAAGACACAGAAAGAAATTTCTGAACGAATAGGCTGTTCCCAGAGTGCTGTATCAAGGCACCTCAGTGGGAAGTCTGTGGGAAGGAAAAAGTGTGGCAGAAAACGCTGCACAACGAGAAGAGGTGACCGGACCCTGAGGAAGATTGTGGAGAAGGGCCGATTCCAGACCTTGGGGGACCTGCGGAAGCAGTGGACTGAGTCTGGAGTAGAAACATCCAGAGCCACCGTGCACAGGCGTGTGCAGGAAATGGGCTACAGGTGCCGCATTCCCCAGACCTGGGCTACAGAGAAGCAGCACTGGACTGTTGCTCAGTGGTCCAAAGTACTTTTTTCGGATGAAAGCAAATTCTGCATGTCATTCGGAAATCAAGGTGCCAGAGTCTGGAGGAAGACTAGGGAGAAGGAAATGCCAAAATGCCAGAAGTCCAGTGTCAAGTACCCACAGTCAGTGATGATCTGGGGTGCCGTGTCAGCTGCTGGTGTTGGTCCACTGTGTTTTATCAAGGGCAGGGTCAATGCAGCTAGCTATCAGGAGATTTTGGAGCACTTCATGCTTCCATCTGCTGAAAAGCTTTATGGAGATGAAGATTTCATTTTTCAGCACGACCTGGCACCTGCTCACAGTGCCAAAACCACTGGTAAATGGTTTACTGACCATGGTATCACTGTGCTCAATTGGCCTGCCAACTCTCCTGACCTGAACCCCATAGAGAATCTGTGGGATATTGTGAAGAGAACGTTGAGAGACTCAAGACCCGACACTCTGGATGAGCTAAAGGCCGCTATCGAAGCATCCTGGGCTTCCATAAGACCTCAGCAGTGCCACAGGCTGATTGCCTCCATGCCACGCCGCATTGAAGCAGTCATTTCTGCAAAAGGATTCCCGACCAAGTATTGACTGCATAACTGTACATGATTATTTGAAGGTTGACGTTTTTTTTTATTAAAAACACTTTTCTTTTATTGGTCGGATGAAATATGCTAATTTTGTGAGATAGGAATTTTGGGTTTTCATGAGCTGTATGCCAAAATCATCCGTATTAAGACAATAAAAGACCTGAAATATTTCAGTTAGTGTGCAATGAATCTAAAATATATGAATGTTAAATTTACATCATTGCATTATGGAAAATAATGAACTTTATCACAATATGCTAATATTTTGAGAAGCACCTGTAGTTGATTCCTGAATCTCCTATCCCTCTCTTCAGTGGAGAGTCTGGTCCTGCCCAGTTGCATGGGCTCCTCAGTGTTAACAGGAGGAGGAGTGAAGACTTGGGGCATAGTGCTTGAACTGACCTGGACGGTTGAGACTCGTCTTTGATAGTTAGATGATGACCTCTCCCTCTTACGTTCACGAAGGCGTTGGTCAATCCGTGTGGCCAGCCTTTCTAAGGCCTCGAGGGTCTTGGGAAGGTCACGAGTAGCAATTTCATCCTTGATATCATCTGACAGACCCTGGTAAAAAACGTCAAACAGGGCTTCATTATTCCAAAAACAACTAGACTTCAAGGCATGGAAATTGATAATGTAGTCAGTAACAGGTCGAGAGCCCTGTCTGAGAGAGAACAGTCTCCTGGCAGCCTCTCTCTCAGGTCGAATAGGATCAAAAACCCTCTTTATCTCATCAGAAAACTCTATAAATGAGTCACAGCAGTCAGCATCATTCTCCCACTCAGAAGTTCCCCAAAGCTTAGCTTTACCAGACAGTAGAGAGATTGTATAGGCCACCTTGGCCCGTTCCGAAGGAAAGGCAGTGGGCTGGAGTTCAAATAGCAGGGAACACTTGGTCAAAAAAGTTCTGCATTGTTCAGGATCCCCATTAAAACACTCGGGGGGGGGGGAAGCTTAGGCTCGTTGTTTGCGTTAGCCGTTGGAGTAACAGTAGAGGGGAGTGGTTGAGCAACTGAGGAACTAGCTTGGACCTGGGTGATTTTAAGAGAAGAAAGTCCCCGTAAAAGCTCCTGGACATTTCTTTCTAGGCCAGTAATAGCCCCCTCTACTTTAGAACACCAATCGGGATTCGGCTGTGGGTTCATACTGGCGAGATCGTACTGTAACGATGATGCAACTCAACCAGAACCCAAAACGCAGCCAGACAAGAATGGTTAACCAAAAGTTTTAATATAAAAAATAATAATAATAATTGGGTAGAAGAGGTTCCACTGAAGCGGTCAGACAGGAAGGACAGGAATGGAGGTTTATCAGGGAATTGAAATCCAGCCGGGGAGGAAGGGGAAGTGGACAACAGGAGGTCTTGGGGGTTCCAGGAACAAACAGGAGACAGAGAATATTTCCACCAACCAGATGCAGAAGCGGGAGACAATCTAAGGTAAAGCACTGGAGGGTTTCAGGCAGGGATAGTCCAGTAATCCAGAGACAGAGTCAGAGACAGGCAGGTTTCAGCAACGTGAGGTCAGGACTTTTCCGAACAGCAAAAGGACAAGGCAGAAATCTGTGGTCAAAAAACAGGCAGGATCAGATAACCAGAAAAAACTCTCTTGAAACATGAATCAAGGCTTGAAAGCTGTGACAGAGGCAACAGACGATCTCGCACTGAACTGGTGACGAGCAGCTGATTAAATAGGAACAGCCCAGTGCAGGTGAAGGCAATGAGTAATCAACACAGTCAAGGTGAGCTGAAGGGCAGGAATCATGACAATTGTGTACATATTTCTTCGGCCCCCTACACATAATTTTCCATAAACTTTACATCTCCTTTTAAATCAGAGGTTTTGCTCGGTCCCTTCCCCATTGTTCTTTGTTATTTTTCTTCAAACTATGAATGTCCCAGATAAAAGGTCACTGGCATGAGACTTATGAAGAGGACATTAACACGCCCTTCTACTGTGACTAATTCGCAGCGGTGTTAATTTTCTGGAATGAAATCCGACCTTAATCTCCAAAGTCACCAGTACGTAGTTTTAGTCTGGGCAAAATAAAACACAGGACTAGCAGAATCCTACTATGATTCTATTAAAATGCTTAGTCCTCCATACACACACAACACAGTCACACAGTTAGTTTCAGGTACCTTGTAATTTTTTCTAAGTTAACTTGGTGTATTTTATGAGCTCAATTTATTCTGTTCTTTTTACTTTTATAGCGCTTATTCTATTCCCTCGCAGGGGAATAACCCTTAGTCGTTTTATTTGGCTCTCTTCCTGGTGGGGCCCTACCTAATTTATCACTATTCCCTTCACGGCGGAATAATACCTTCCCAATGCAGTGTCCTTACCGGCGACACACTACCAACGACTTTTTCTTATCTTAGCGCTTATTCTATTCCCTCGCAGGGGAAGAACCCTTAGTCATTTTATTTGATCCCCTTCACGGCGGGATCTTACCTAATTTGTCACTATTCCCTTCACGGCGGAATAATACCTTCCCAATGCAGTGTCCTTACCGGCGACACACTACCAACGACTTTTTCTTATCTTATGTACTGTATTTTAAAACTGTCTCACCTCGGAGTTGACTTCTTGGTGACTCTCTGGATTCTGTGAGAGTCACCCGGCGTCGAGCAAGATGATAATCCACCGGCCTGATGCAAATCTATACACTGGGACTTTCAGCCATCCAGGCTAAGGGAGGCCGTGCGGCAGAGTTCACTCGACGTCAGGCTTCCCCCACGGATCCCAGAGTCACTGTTAAAGCAAAGAAAAATAAGGTTATTGAATTAATCTATCCGGCTACGAAGGATCAAGTTAATTGTTAGGTAGTATTAAGTCAACTCAGAGGCAAGAATGATACAGTCAGTTTTACTTGCAGCAAGGGTAGCTCACTTTGCAGTGCAGACTACAAAGTTTTGACACCCTATCTCTTTATTTATACGCACAGTTCAACAGACAGTTCGGACAGGTTGTGTGTGTGTGTGTTAGAGGCTGAAAAGAGGCTGGTTCCCACGGGATGCGATTCAGCCTAGTGTGTGTGAGGCTGAAATAGATAACGGTAATCCCACACACAGGAGGGCTGCATACCAGAGCATGATACAAAACGGAGTGCAGCTGCACTACAGCACATAGTTTTTACATGAGTGATAACAAGTTTTCGCACCCATCCAACACTCTTCCACTGTTAGTGATAGAATCTAAAGCAAAATTTAATTAATTAATTGATTGATTTTTCAGTAATTAATTTGCATTCTATTGCATGACATAAGTATATGATCACCTAACAACCAGTAAGAATCCTGGCTCTCACAGACCTGTTAGTTCTTCTTTAAGAGGCCCTCCTATTCTCCACTCATTACCTGTATTAACTGCACCTGTTTGAACTTGTTATCTGTGTAAAAGACACCTGTCCACACAATCAATCAAACAAACTCCAACTTCTCCACAATAGCCAAGACCAGAGAGCTGTAAGGACATCAGGGATACAATAGTAGACCTGCACAAGGCTGGGATGGACTACAGGAAAATAGCCGAGCAGCTTGGTGAGAAGAACTGTTGGAGCAATTATAAGAAACTGGAAGAAGTTCAAGATGACAGTCAGTCTCCCTCGGTCTGGGGCTCCATGCAAGATCTCACCTCGTGGGGCATCAATGATTGTGAGGAAAGTGAGGGACCAGCCCAGAACTACACAGCAGGACGTAGTCAATGACCTAAAGAGAGCTGGGACCACAGTCACAAAGAAGAGCATTAGTAACACACTACGTCCAGCATGACAACGACCTGAAGCACAAAGTGAAGGCAACTAAGGAGTGGCTCCGTAAGGAGCATCTTAAGGTCCTGGAGTGGCCTAGCCAGTCTCCAGACCTGAACCCAATTGAAAATGTTTAGAGGGAGCTGAAATTGCGTATTGCCATATTGTAGGAAGGATCTGGAGGAAAACTGTATGGAGGAGTGGTCCAAAATCCCTGCGGCAATATGAGCAAACCTTGTCAAGAACTACAGGAAATGCCTGATATCTGTAACTGTTAACAAATGTTTCTGTACCAAATATTAAGCTTTGTTTTTCTGATGTATCAAATATTTATGCAATAAAATGCTAATTATTTATTACTAATAATTCACACAATGTGATTCTCTAGATTTTTGTTTTAGATTCCATCAGTTGAAGAGTACCTATGATTAAAATAAAAGACTTCTACATGCTTTGCAGGTGGGAAAACCTGCAAAATCGGCAGTGTATCAACTTCTTGTTCTTGCCATTTCATGATTAAAAATATTTTAATATTTTAAACAAATACAGAGCAATTAGAAAGTATCTGCACCCTTACAGATTGTTTATGCTTTTTTTCTTGTACTCATACTCGTCATCTTCCACTTATCCTGGACCGGGTCGCGGGGGCCGCGGCAGCCGCACCGATCCGTCTGTCGATCTCCCGCTCCATTCTTCCCTCACTCGTGAACAAGACCCCGAGATACTTGAACTTCTCCACTTGAGGCAGGAACTCCGCTCCAACCTGAAGAGGACAAGCCACCCTTTTCCGGTCGAGTACCCTGGCCTATGACTTGGAGGAGCTGATCTTCATCCCAGCCGCTTCACACTTGGCTGCGAACCGCCACAGCGCATGCTTCAGATCTTGGCGTGGTGGAGGGGTTTGAGTGCTCAAATGATCCTAGAGGCTATGTTGTCTGGGGCTTAGATGCCCCTGGTAGGGTCTCCCATGGCAAACAGGCTCTAGATGACGGGTCAGACAAAGAGCGGTTCAAGAATCCTTCATGAGGACTAATGTATCGAGGCATGTGATGTCGCCCGGTACGGCGGAGCCGGGGTCCCACCCTGGAGCCAGGCCTAGGGTCGGGACTCGCCTGAGAGCGCCTGGTGCCCGGGTTGCTCCGCGCGGGACCCGGCTGGGCCAAGCCCGAACGAGAGAGGCAAGGCCATCCCCCAGTGGGCCCACCACCTACAGGGGGAACCGTGAGGGACCGGTGCAAAGAGGCTTGGGTGGCGGACGAAGGTGGAGACCTCAGTGGCCCAATCCCCAGATGCTTAGGCTGGCTCTAGGGACGTGGAATGTCACCTCGCTGGGGGGGAATGAGCCTGAGCTTGTGCAGGAGGTCCGAGATATCGACTAGAAATAGTGCACAGCGTGGGCTGTGGAACCTATCTCCTTGAGAGGGGTTGACCTCTCTTCTACTCTGGAGTGGCTTACGGGGAGAGGGCCACTCCAGAGTGGGCTGGTGTGGGTTTCTTGTTGCCGCCCAGCTCAGCCGTCTCGTGTTGGGGTTTACCCCAGTGGATGAGAGGGTCGCATCCCTGCGCCTTCAGGTTGGGGATAGGTCTCTGATTGTCGTTTCGGCCTACGGAGCAGTAGTTCGGAGTACCCGGCCTTCTTGGTGTCCCTGTCGGGGGTGCTGGATAGTGCCCCTCCCGGAGACTCCATTATTCTGCTGGGGAACTTCAACGCCCACGTGGGAAACGACAGTGACACCTGGAGAAGCGTAATTGGGAGGAATTGCCTCCCCTATCTGAATTCAAGTGGTGTTTTGTTATTGGACTTCTGTGCTAGTCACGGATTGTCCATAATGAACACCATGTTCAAACATAAGAGTGTCCATCTGTGCACTTGGCACCAGGAGACCCTAGGCAGGAGGTCAATGATCAACTTTGTTGTCATATCGTCAGACCTTTGGCCGCATGTTTTGGACACTCAGGTGAAGAGAGGGGCTGAGCTGTCCACTGATCACCACCTGGTGGTGAGTTAGATCCGCTGGAGGAGGAGAAAGCCGGACAGACTTGGCAGGCCCAAGTGCATAGTGAGGGTCTGCTGGGAACGCCTGGCGGAGCCAGTCCGAGTGGACCATGTTCTCCGCATCTATTGTCAATGCTGCTGCCCATAGCTGCGGCCGTAAGGTCTGCGGTGCCTGTCACGGTGGCAATCCCAGAACCCGGTGGTGGACACCGGCAGTAAGGGATGCTGTCAAGCTGAAGAAGGAGTCATATCGGCTGTGGTTGGCTTGTGGGACTCCTGAGGCGGCTGATGGGTACCGTGAGGCCAAGCATGCCGCGGCCCGGGCTGTGGCAGAGGCAAAAACTCGTGCCTGGGAGGAGTTCGGTGAGGCCATGGAGAAGGACTACCGGTTGGCCTTGAAGCGATTCTAGCAAACCGTCCGGCGCCTCAGGAGGGGGAAGCAGTGCTTCGCCAACTCTGTTTATAGTGGAGGTGGAAGGCAGCTGACCTCAACTGAGGACATTATCGGGCTGTGGAAGGAGTACTTCGAGGATCTCCTCAATCCTGCCATCACGCATTCCCTGGCGGAAACAGAGGCTGGGGACTCGGGGTTGGACTCTTTCATCACCCAGGCTGAAGTCACAGAGGTGGTTAAAAAGCTCTGGGGCTTAGGGGGTGGATGAGATCCGCCCTGAGTACCTCAAATCTCTGGATGTTGTTGGGCTGTCATGGTTGACACGCCTCTTCAACATTGCCTGGCGGTCGGGGACAGTGCCTCTGGACTGGCAGACTGGGGTGGTGGTCCCCCCAGGTTGGTTTGGATAATTTTCTTTCCTTAATAAATGAAATCATAATTTCAAAACCGCCTTTTGCATTTACTCGGGTTATCTATATATAATTCTAAAATATCTTTGAGGATATGAAACATTTAAGTGTAACATAAAAGAAAAACAATAAATATGTAAGGGGGCTTTTTTACAGCAATGTATGCAGCCAAAATGAAAGATCTGCAGTACAGCCTCCTGCTTTTATAGTATTTAAGGGAAAGGCAACTAAGTGATACCAGTCAAATGCAGCTTAAGTGATCATTAGCAAGAGTGACAACCTCTATAAATGCTGGAGTTTTGGCGGGTCTACAGCATACAGGTATGTGTTAATGCAACGCCAGTGGAAAAGCATGGTCATAGATTGGTGATAAATTGGGCTGATTTTGCAGCCACAGGACATGGGCACCTCACTGACAGTTGAATTAGCCATTAACTCCTCTGTAGACCAAAGTACTCTAGAGTCAAATGCAAAGTTGTGTCAGCAAACATTTACTGTTTAAAAGAAGGAGGGTGAACTTTTCTTCCTTTTTTAAAAACTTTCTTATTTGCAAAGTAGCTTTGACATTAACCTTCACATTCAGCTGTGAACAAAATAACCAAGTCTTTCCACTTGCAGTCAGAATGTATTAGCTCTCTTTTCAAATTGTCCCTCTTGTCCTCATGAGGTTGATTAAACAATCATCTATCTACCTTTTAAAAAAACATAGAGATGTAATTTTCTTACACAATGTGTACAGATTTATACTGAAGGCTAGTTGTGCTTGCTGCTGAGGTTAAGCCATCTGTAAAGCACCTACAATACCAGAGGTAATTCAAGTTGGGGATTCAGAGCTCAGAAAGTGTAACTTTTAAATTATGTTTTACAAAACTGTTTGCCCTATTCTTTTTTAAACCATGAAGATTACGTCATTCAATGCGCAGAGGTTTGAAGTGACTGAAGTGTCAGAACCAGATGTACTCTCGACTCTTGTAAAGGTAAAACGTTTGTTACTGACATCAGTGAGGCTTAAAGTAAGATGTTGCTTCTCTCAGCAGCTCCGTGCGATTTATCAGGCAGCAAAGACCTCTGATCAACACATTACATAATCGCATTAATTATAATTCTAAAGGTCCTTTTTGAAGCCTTAATCTTGTCACTGGTGTATTTTTGGGGAGCTGCCAAGAACAGTTTTAAATCTGAAAATGAAAATAATTCCCACTGTCATCAGAGCTTGCTTCAATGCTCCATGACGAACTTCAAAGAAAGAAAAAAAAAAGCCATCAATGACATATATTAGTCAGAACCTGGTAGGTTTTATTCCACTGTAGATCCTGCAGCGTAACTGAAGCCTTTGCCTTTTATAGATTGTGTCTCGATATGAGGTCATAGTTATTCTGGAGGTGGTGGATGTGAGCGGGGCCAAGCTGTTTCAGACAGCGGCACACCCAGAAATATTTCACAGGTTGTTCACATGGGTCCATTAAATTCAATTCAATTCAAAGATACTTTATTGATCCCCGAGGGGAAATTAGAATTCCAGTACAACCCATCCAAACATACATCATGACACAAGACAAGGGGGGGACGGGTCACCGAGGCTTTGCTGCCCACTCACAAGCGCTGCCCTTGCTAGATGAGAAAAGAGGCCACATTAGGTAAGTAGAGGAAAAAAATCATATTTCACACTTTATCCTTAGCAGGATACAGTTTGAGATTGCAAAAAACCTCAGCACAAAGAAGCAACAAATTGACAAAACAACATCATGCTGGGAACGGTGAAGGCGATGTGAGGGGGTGCATATGTTTGTCTTGAGCATGTGTGTGTGTGTGCAAGTGAGTTTGTGCAAGTAAGTCCATGAAGCCCTGTCACAGAGGCCATTGTCCTTGATGGTACGTTGTAATGTTCATCAACCGGCCACAAAGTTCTGAGCAAGTCCACAGATGTCCTCAGGGAAGGGAGGGGGCAGAGGGAGCAGAGCGTCATGTTTACATAACTTCCAGGAGAGGTTGAAGATAGCCAGCCATCAAGGCCGTGCAGGGGAGCCAGATTCAGAAAAACAATAATTATTTGGGTTAGGCTGACTCTTAATTTTCCAACAGCCGTGAGAGTCTCGCTGGTGCTTCTCAAAGGCGAATCCAAACAGCCAAATTCCTGGTCTTTCGCCAGATCCGAGCGAACAACTTTCTCCAAGATTTATCTAATTTCACCCCTGAGTCCAGGAACCGCAACCTGCCTGCGATTCTGTGTAAGGATCACATCCAGTCTGCGATTCAGCTCACATAACATCTCAGTCTGAGTGTTGATTACCCTGAAGATCCCATCACACATGCCAGGCAGCCTTACAATGGCCAGAACAGCTGCTGACATTCTCCGAATTTCTCGATATGCCAGGTAACCGCTGACTCCAAAAAGCAGAAATTCTATATCAAAAATCCAATTATATACACATCTTCCACATCCTCAACTGACATTATCGACACACATAGAATCCTCCACTTCTGCCAGGAGTCCATTGTGTATCCAGAGAAAAACGTCCACCCGGACAAGTTGGGCTCTTCTTCACCCTGTTTCTCGTCGAGAACATTTGATCAATTGCATTGAGAGACCAGCTGACCATATCCATAACTCAGAATTTGGAAGATATGCAAAAAGAAGCTCCAAAAAGAAGACAAGAGACAGAGCTGAAGCAGGGCAGATATGGGAGGGGTGCGGGAGACAGACAAAGTGTCCTCCACCGAGAGCAGAAAGAAAAAGAAAAAACTCAGAATCAAAACCAATGATTTTTTTCAAACTGCTATAATGTTGTGCTATTACTATATAATAGTAACTACAAAAAAACCCATCATACACCAAGTGTTGCGAGACAGCGGATCTTGCTGAGCTGCGTGCAATCTGTCTTTTAATGCATAAAAGACACATTGCACTCTTTCCTTCTGCTCTCGGTGGAGGAGGACGCTTTTTCTCTGTCTCCCGCACCCCTCCCATATCTGCCCTGCTTCAGCTCTGTGTCTTGTCTTCTTTTGGAGCCTCTTCTTGCATATATTCCAAATTCTGAGTTATGGATTTGGTCAGCTGGTCTCTCAATGCAATTGATAAAATTTTCTCGACGAGAAGACAGGGTGGAGGAGAACCCTCTTGTCCAGACGAGACGTATTTCTCTGGAAACACAATGGACTCCTGGCAGAAGTGGAGGATTGTATGTGTGTCGATAATGTCAGTCGAGGATGTGGAAGATGTGTATATAATTGGATTTTTGATATAGGATTTCTGCTTTTTGGAGTTGGCGGTTACCTGGCATATCGAGAAATTCGGAGAATGTCAGCAGCTGTTCTGGCCATTGTAAGGCTGCCTGGCATGTTTGATGGGATCTTTACGGTGATCAACACTCAGACTGAAATGTTACTTGAGCTGAATCACAGACTGGATGTGATCCTTACACAGAATCGCAGGCAGGTTGCAGTTCCTGGACTCAGGGGTGAAATGGGATAAATCTTGGAGAATGTTGTTTGCTCGGATCTGGCAAAAGACCAGGAATTTGGCTGTTTGGATTCGCCTTTGAGAAGCACCAGCGAGACTCTCAAGGCTGATGGAAAATTAAGAGTCAGCCTAACCCAAATAATTATTGTTTTTCTGAATCTGGCTCCCCTGCACGGCCTTGATGGGTGGCTATCTTCAACCTCTCCTGGAAGTTATGTAAACATGACGCTCTGCTCCCTCTGCCCCCTCCTTTCCCTGAGGACATCTGTGGACCTGCTCAGAACTTTGTGGCCGGTTGATGAACATTCCAACGTACCATCAAGGACAATGGCCTCTGTGACAGTGTTTCATGGACTCACTTGCACACACACACATGCTCAAGATAAACATATGCACCCACTTACACCACCTTCACCGATACCGGCATGATGTTGTTTTGCATACGTGTTGCTTCTTTGTGCTGAGGTTTTTTGCAATCTCAAACTGTATCCTGCTAAGGATAACGTGTGAAATATGATTTTTTTCCCTCTACTTACCTAATGTGGTCTCTCTTCTCATCTAACAAGGGCATCGCCTGTGATTGGGCAGCAAAGCCTCGGTGACCCGTCCCCCCCTTGTCTTGTGTCATGATGTATGTTTGGATGGGTTGTACTGGAATTCTAATTTCCCCTCGGGGATCAATAAAGTATCTTTGAACTTCAATAAGGAGGGCATCCATATACTACACCTAATTTGGAAAAGGAGATGCTGACTCTGTGCAAGAACATTGATTTGTTCAGCATCTGCGAGTGTAACAGACACGAGTAGTTATACAATGTGTGTTTAGTGTGTTTTTACAAAAATATAAAGGTTTATATGGCATGATCCTCCTCTTTGTCTTCGCCTCTGTACTTGTTGCTTTAATTGTCTGCGGCTTCGACCTGCCCATGGGTGATGTTACGGTTCGCTTAGAAGAACCGAATATTCTTCTGTGCCCGGGTTGAACCAGATTTTGCGCTCTGGAACCTCTTTTTGTTGGTGGAAAAATGCTTCATGTTCGGTAACCAGACCGTCTCCAAACTGCGTTTGTGGAAGGGGTATCGCAAACTGATTGCGCCCCTAGTGGCGAGTTCTAAAACTGCATCTCTGTCATGCTTTCAGAAAATGAAAGAGGAACTAAAACGTGTTTTTGAAAAAAGTGTTTTTGATAGTTTTTCCTAGAATGTGATCATCCTGGGAGATTTCAAAGCAGATTGTGCATCTGTCACTAGCAAGGAAATGAAAAAGATACAAATTCGCAATGACACGAATTTCCACTGTCAAATTTGTTTTTACTGCCCCTATGGCAGTGTGCCTTTAGTTATATAAAAGTAAATGGTAAATGGCCTGCACTTGTATAGCGCTCTATCAAGTCCGAGGGCTCCGAAGCTCTTTATACAACAATCAGGCTTCCACCTATTCATTCACACATTCACATTGTAGCTACTTTGTAGTCACAGCTGCCCTGGGACAGACTGACAGAAGTGGGGCTGCCATTCAGTGGGCACCACCAGGCCCTCTGACCACCAGCTGAGACAGAGCGGGGGTTTGAACCAGCAACCAGTTACAGGATACATCCCTACAACGTGAGCCACCGTCGCACCAATCCACGAGCTTGAATAATAAACCTTTCTTACACAGGATTGTTGTGTATGGAGATTATGATTTAATATCCAGAAAGAGTTTGCTATGATGGAAGAAATGGTGAGATATCATGCTGAGCTTTCATGGTAAAGACTTTTCCTTTACGATATCTCCTGACTTGGTGCACACACCCTCCAACAGGCCCTCAGAGTCAGTGATCACTAACCTGTTGAGGTTGAATTAATCAGCGCATCTCCCATCTTGGTGGAAGCGGAAATGCTAAAACCAAGCCAAAATCAGTTTACAGAGCTGCAACAGATAAGAGTTGAACTGTGATTTACTCCAGCTGCTAAGTTTTAAAGGACGCTCACTGAAGTAGAATGAATATCTACTTCATGTTTCCTTCCTTTGAAGTTCTGGAATTGTGCTCGAGGGCGAGGCTGCAGTTCAGATATGCATGGAATTTAGGAGTGTTTTTTTTACCTTTGAATATAAACATTTCATGATGTTCATGCCTTTCCTTTTTAAAGCCTTTGATTTAAATATTGTGGCAGATGGCCGCTCACACTGAGCCTGGTTCTGCTGGAGGTTTCTTCCTGTTAAAAGGGAGTTTTTCCTCTCCACTGTCACTACATGCATGCTCAGTATGAGGGATTGCTGCAAAGTCAATGCCAGTGACTGTCCACTGTCGCTACATGCTCATCCAGGAGGATTGACTGCTGCAAGTCTCTGACTTGATGCAATCTGCTGGGTTTCCTTAGACAGAAAAACGTTTTATCCAATTTGAATAAATAACTGAATCTGACTGCACTGTTCAATGGTTAGGATTAATTGGAATGTATTTATCTGACTTTGTGAAGTGCCTTGAAATGAAATGTGTTGTGAATTGCCGCTATATAAATAAACTGAATTGAATTTGAAAGATGTGATCAGTCATAGGTTGTAGCTACATTAGAGGATTTAAAGATTGATGTAGGTCATTGGAGTGTCTCATTGTCTAAACCAGCGGTGTCCAAATGAGGGCCGGTCCTGCATGTTTTAATTGTTTCCCTGCTTCTACACACCTCATAGATTATTCACATTCCCCTACAGTGCATGATGAACTGTGGAGGAAGTAATTAAACCATTCGATTTTGGTGTGTTGGTATAGAGGCACATCTAAAACAAACGGGACACTGGCTATTGAGGACTGGAACTGGATATCACTAGTCCAAAGTAGTTGCTTCTGGTTCTGCGCCTGTCTTCTTTAAACAGAAACACCAAATCAAAATTTAAGCAGAAAAATGTCCCGCAAAACCTATTACAAAAGAATATAGTCACTCTAAAGACCACTGAGAAACTGTAAAAAAAACCCACAAACATACAGTTTGTATCTCTTGAACAGTACATCCTCAGGAAAGCGCGGTAGTGGTCCATCTTGCTTGCGACACTAAACAACAAAGACTAGGTCTACATTTGAATGATTTCAGCCAAGGAAACATAATTGTTAGGTATTATTTAGTCAACTCAGAGGTAAGAACGATACAGTCAGAGTTACTTGCAGCAAGGGTAGCCCACTTTGCAGTGCAACTACAAAGTTTTGACACCCTATCTCTTTATTTATAAACACAATTCAACAGACAGTTCAGACAGGGTGTATGTGTGTGAGACAGAAAGGAGGCTGGTTCTCACAGAGATAACAATAATTCACACACACAGGGAGGAAGGCATAGTGCAGGTGCCTTGCAACACAAAGTTTTTACATGAGTGATAACAAGTTTTTGCACCCATCCAACAGTCCCTCCTTTTATCACAAGTAAAAACATTTAATATAAAAACGAATAAGAAAAATACTCTGTATGAGCAGAAACCCACGGACGGTAAACAGATTATATTTTGTGGGAAATACTCATACGGTCCCGCCGCCCTCGGCAACCATTAAAAGTTAAATGTTGATTAATACTTGAAATCATAAAAATAAAAGAATAATACTTGAAATCATAAAAATAAAAGAATAATACTTGAAATCATAAAAAGAAAAGAATAATACTTAATGAAAACAGTGAAACATAATAAAGGAATTTAGAAATCTGCCTTGTTTATGTCATCATTGTACTTTTTCTCATTTCACTTAAGCAACAACTTCTTTCGATTTTCTGCTGTAAGGTAATTTTATGAAATACAATGTATGAGTACACTCAGGCTTTTGATGTGATTTATTTACAACATGTCATCATAATCGTCCCCTTCATTTTCGTGCATTTCTACCTGGTTCAGTGTTGCATATGCTACAGTGACTGACTGAGTTACTATTCTTTGTACCATGCATTTGCAACATGGGATAATACATATTGACAGGAGACACAGAAGGCCCATGCATGCTATTACTGCAACTAAGAGAACCTTAAACAGATTTATCCATCCCCTGTGAGTATCCAATCTAACCAAGAAGAGTTAGGATCTGGGTGATCATGTGCCATGACATTTTGCAGATTCCGTAGGTTGTTTAATGCTCCCGTTATGTTTGCAGAGTGTATATTATCTGGGATATATGTGCAACAGGTGTTATTCAATAGAACACAAACGCCCCCCGTTGATTCTGTTAGAATATCCAAAGCCATGCGGTTCTGAATTATCATGGCTCGCATAGCGCTCATTTCTGTGTTTTGACCCTCTTCTACTATTATGGAGTTATTTAGAAACAATCCAAATCGATAACTTAAAGTTTCCACGCGCAGCATTAATTTGCCCACACCTAACCAGGGTAAGAGAGATAATAATGTTTTATCATCTTTAGACCAAAGTTTAAATTCATCTGGGACATTTGTTCCCCAAATGGGGTCATGTGGTTTAACATCTATTTCCCTTTTTGACCTCCTATGTGGTATAACTATAGTCTGCTTACTAAGTACCACAGTGTGATCTGATGTGAAAACTGGGGCACATACACCATACCAGCTGGGTGGAAGTACATAATAAGCATTATTACCACATAACCATGCCACCCCTTCTATCCAGTATGTGCCGTTTCCGGGAATATTCCTGTAAGTGTAGAAGTAGTTACATTTCGTAGTATTCCCTACAAAATGAGTATGATTCCCTGTAATATTTTGTCTTATGCAGTGTCGATGGTCGATGGTCTGTTACATATGCTTTGAATGGTTCTGATTTCCCTGTAATGTTGAGAGGTTGCCATTGTTTTCTGTCGCAAGTGCAGTTTTCTGGGTCACAGCTATAATTTAATCTCTGGTCACTGCGCAGTGTAGAATTCACAACGATCTGATTTTCATCTGTCCACATTCCAGAAGTGTTAAATATGAAAGATTGGTTTGGCATAAGAAATAACTTTTTATTTGTGTATCCTATCAGGCCCATTGATATGGCGCAACTTGTCTCGGTGAGGTTCATAGCTTTGACATATATGGTGGGGCCTTGGGAGTGCACGGGCATTATAGAACACACATAACAATCAGTTTTATTTTGAGTTTTAGCTGTGTCATACACATAACGATACCAGTAGTTTTGCAGAAATGGGTGTGTGTCATGTCCTTCCGTCAGTGGTCTGAGATGGGTCCCGTCTGATGTCCATCTCTTCTGGTTCGGTATCGCCTCCTGTAGATCCTGCTTTAGATAGAGAAAGAGTCCTGCTACCAGAATTAAGCTCAGGTTTATCAGTCCTGTCCACATGTTACAGAGAGCCATTTTATAATTGGGTGCAGATCAGCTGTTTTCTTCAAAGGTTTGAGACGCTGGGCCATAGGGGTCCTCCAACTCCTTTGAACCCAGACTTCCTTCTGCTTACCCCGTCGGTTGATCTGGCTCCTGTAACGGCAAAACTGGCTTACAGTGGCTTTTATGGATCCAGGAAGGCCTCTCTGCTATTTTCAGAGCTGTGGGCGTTGTCAGGAGTACTTGAAACGGCCCTTTCCACCAAGGAGTGCTCCAATCCTTCCGGTGGAGTGTCTTAATCAGGACCAGGTCTCCAGGCCTCAGGTCATTCTGTGGGATAGGAGCAGAGATTATCGGCAGACCACTGGACATTTGTTCTTCTTTTGTATGCAACATTTTATTCATCCACTCAGCTAATGAAGTTTCTTGTTGTGCTTTCTCTATTTCATTCATGTCAGAGGGCAGAGAAAACGGTCTGCCATGCACTATTTCTTTGAGAATACAAATTCACATCAGCAACTTGGTGCCACGTGATCTCAGGCTCAGAACACAGTGGGTGGAGCCATACAATGATGTACAGTAGGTGGCAAATGGAGTAAGACCAGTTTGATTTGGAGTTATTCTCATCCATAATTTAACCAGGGTTAGGCATTCGGGCCATGGCCTCCCTGTTTCTTCCATTGTTTTCCTTAATCTTTAACTGAAACCCTAATGCTTTAGAACTTAGTTCTATTACACTATTTACAAAATGAGTTCCATTATCTGACCTTATAATCTGTGGGATACCATATGTGGGGAAGAAATGTGTCACTAGGTTCATCTATTACAACTAGGCAATATTTCTTCCCCCGTGTTTGCAACAAATTATGCATGATCTGCAAAAATTCTTTGCATAGTCAGAAAAATTTACAGTGTAGCATTAATGCTTTACCAGATGTGACATATTCCCCCCTTGACACGTGGGTCTTCCCAATGTGTCACTGTAGCCGCTGTGTTGTATACATTTTTTGGGAGGATTGGTTTATCTTCTATCTGATAGATGTCATCTTTTTTCTGTGCTCCTCTCTTTAGCCAGGCATTTATTTCTGTCTCGGGTGCTGACTGTTGGGCGTCTTTCAGCACGTCTGTGTCTATAAATAGCAAATCTGACATTTTCTCTTTAATAGGTTGAAATGAGTTAGTTCTGTCCCTGATGATGTTTTAAAACCTCTATTTTGCCAAATCTTAGCATGGTGATGTACTGATCCGAAAACGTATTGGCTGTCTGTGTATATAGTAAGTATTTGTCCCTCATGTAATTCACATGCTCTTACTACAGCATATAATTCTGCTGTTTGGGCTGAGCATGTATTGGGTAGAGATTTAGCTTCTATTATCCTATTGATGGTTGTTACTGCATAACCAACTCTATTCTTTCCATATTCATCTTTAGATGCTGAGCCATCTACAAACACAACACATGAATCTGGTATAAGGGTTTGAGAAATATCTTGTCTAGGTTTTGTATCTTCTTCTACCTTTGTTTCACAGGAATGTGGTTTTCCATCTTCTGCAGTAGGTATTAGAGTACTTGGATTTAAAGGGCACATCTTTTTAGAGTTATGTTTGGCTGTGATAATAATAGCGATGTCAGTGTGATATGTCTTGCATGTAGCGTCAGGTGCTTCTCTTAATATTCCTGACTTCAACATATCTTGTATTACTGGCTTAGTACCTTCTTCAGCTTCTGGCTTGAAGGGGTATTGGCGGACTGATAGCCTTTTTTCAGATATTAGTTTAACCTTGTATGGTGGGAACCCCTTTATAACTCCTACATCAGTTGATGATTGGGACCACAGTTCAGGTGGGACAGCAGCTAGGGCAGGATGCATGTTGCTCTCTTTGCTCTCAGCTAAACCCTCTATTTGTCCCTCTGCCTCATCTAAATGTGTCCTTGGATGGACTTTGACTGTCCACGCCAGAATGAGCTTCCAGATTCCTGTATGAGGATCTACCTTTGACAGTGTCAGTGCTGTTCCTGCAGAGGTTTAAAGCCTCTGTTTTTCCAAATTCTTATTATTCTTTTTTATCATATTTTATAAAGTAAGTCCTTATTACATTTAAAAATGAGATCAATATTTTTGGTAGTTGCTATTATTTTAAATAATGCTTGGTTTAGTTCTTATTAAAAATAAAAACTCGCTCACTGATGAACACAAAAAATGAAGGGCATATTATATCTTATAATCTTAGTTTGTCTTACCCAGTTTTATAGATACAACATACAGTTTCAGTCAGCTTTGTATTTAGTTCAAGTAACTAAAGTTTGTTTCAGTTAACTCAAGTTTTCTCTATTTCAGTCCAATCCAGTAATTCTGTTAAGGTTAATTTAATCTTATGTTAAGTTCGAGTGTAATTCGATCATTTTGAACCTGACTGGAAAAAGTCTAAACGTCTGTTAAAATCTTTTTGTTTTACCATAGAGAACTGACCTAATATTATGGTAATGTTGAGGACTCTAATTTTTACATAACATGAAACAGACATTTATTTCACAAAAACAGAAAGTCAAATACAGACATTTGGCCACATGAAAGTTTAAATACCCTGTTTGTAAAAGAATTATGAAAAATTGAAGACGGATCTATGAACTTTCCTATGGTTATCAGTATTTTCAATACAGGTAGAACCTTTGCCATCTTTATATGATTTTTCGAAAAAGATTCTGGAAACCCTATTAAGATATAAATTTGGCAAAGATCATCAGAACATCAGACCTTTATTAGCGCTTTTAAGGTCCCTCAAAGATGCATTACAATGAAATCAGTCATTCCCATTCACACACATTGACACACTACTTACTTATTTCTCTGTCAGAGTAATTTTATTTGCAAACATTTGAACATAATTTGACTTCTATTATTCTTAAAATGCACATTGTTTCCTCATAACCCCTTTTGTTTCCACAAGGTCTGTTTTGAACGCTTCAATTCTTTTTTATTCACCAAGAATCAATAAGGTGGTCTTAGTGGGTCCACCTTAAAGGTGTTATCTGTTGGGTGTCATGTTATCATTGTCAGGTCAGTGAGGTTCATAAGTCAGTCAGAACCTTGGTCATTTGGTTTGTGCACATAATGTGTCATAGATCCAGCCTATGATTAGTCAGCAAAACGTCCACCTATAGGAGAAAAATTGATTGTTAATGAATGAGCTGCATTTCCTAGGAACACTGTCTTCCTCCTGGATGAGCATCACCTGTTGAAAAACTTTCATCATTGTTTGTTTCACATATTCAATCAGATCTTTATATTATACCAGTAGGTGAAGTTGTTAGTATCTCATGTAGACTGACATATACTGTTGCATTTGGAGAGGATCTCAAATTAAATAAACATAGTTAGAGCTTCAATCCAGGTTCATTTTGTGTCTGCAGACTTTAGCCAATTTTTCTTTTTTTTATACATAAAGAGCAAGATGCAAAACATTTTCAAAAGGCAGATTGTGGCAGAATGTAGACAAAACTGCTTATTGATTGACAAAATAACATTCAAGCACACAATCACCATATTAAAAGGCTCTACTTCTAGAGAATCACTAAACTTCTGGGGTCCGGTTTTGGCCCGCGGACCTTGAGTTTGACACATGCAGTGTAGAGTTACAATTTTTTTCAGACCTTTCAGCAGAGACAGGCTTCTGCTGTTTGCAGAAGTTTTATCTTTGTTTTCAGGCAGCTGTATCTCTTTGTCAAGGTCGTTTCACAGAGCTGAAATTTAACTTCTCTCAAAGAGGAAAAATCAAGAATGCACACAATCTGAGCCAAATATGGAATTATTTCCCTGTAAAATGAATCTTTTGCATTTTATCATGATATTGTTGGTAGTATAACACCATAGAATGATTTTTAAAGCACCTGTTTCTCACTAATGCTTGCCTACAAAATCTTTTACTCTCAGATTACTTCTTTAACAACTCCAGTCATTGTTCACTGGGTTGTCCAGCTGGACAGTTTCCATGGTGTCACCTCCTCTTTTAACTTCTTTTACCACGTCCTCTAAAACCACCTCTTAGTCTTTATAATTTGGGGCTACCTTGGTATTCTAAAATGGGATGGGTGGCGGTCCACCCCCTTATTTGTTTTCAGTTAAGCTGAAAGTTTTTTTCTGTGCTTTTCTTAAGGCCTCAGTATTATGGCTATGTCAGTTAAAGGCTGCTCTTATTGTTTTGTTTTTTTTATTCATCTTTTTGTTTTAATCTGTTTATCAACTGTGAGCACTCAGGGACTGAAAAGTCCCCTTTGAAATTATAATCTGGCAAGGTTTTTTTATTGTCTCTTGAATCTTTTGAATGCATAATCTCCAGTTTAAGATCCCCGTGTAGTTTTAGGATTTCAGTGATAATTAAGTTACCTGAAAATCCGTATTTTTATGCCATCGTGTACATATTTCTGTTAAATCAGAGCTTTTTCTCTGTCCCTTCCCCATTGTTCTTTGTTATTTTTCTCTTTTTAGTTTTCATTATTTCTAATTTTAGATCCCCTTGTAATTTTAAGACATCCTTTGTATCTAATTTGCCCAAAAACTCATGTTTTTTTATTTTTTATTCCAACTATGACAGATTCTTATCATTAATTTACTCAGGTTGTCGAAATATAACCAAATCAGAAGATGACACAGATTCGATGCACAGAATTAGATTGAAATGAGGTTTTATTGTTCCAACTTAGGTAGACCTTGATTAGAGTTGTTAGAAGCCAGAGGATGAGGAAGCCCCAAGGATCCGAGCAGAGAGAGAGTGTTCTGGCGGTGGAAATATTTACAGTGCAGATTTCCTGAAGAAGAGTTCCATATGGCGACAGGCAGGCAGACAGATGGGCAGATCGACAGGAAGGCAGGACAACAAGCGATCAGGCAGGCTGACAGAAGTCCACATAACAGAGACTATGTTCCAGCAACAGACTGTGTCAGCAGCTGTCTTAAAAAGCCATGAGCTCATTAGCTGGATGAGTTGCAGCTGAGAACAATGAAGTGCCAGAACCAGCCAGCAGAGATCTCACAGTACCCTCCCCTCAACGATTGCCTCCAGGCAATCCCGAACGTTTCTCCGGATGACGTCTGTAAAAAGATGTAATGAGAGCAGGGTCCAGGATAAGAGAACGAGGTACCCAGGTTCTTTCTTCAGGTCCATATCCAGCCCAATCCACAAGGTACTGAAAACCACGCCCCCTACGTCGAACATCCAGGATACGATTGACCGTGTAAGCTGGATGGTCATCAATGAGACGAACAGGGGGAGGGAGCTTGGTGGGTGGATTCAGGGGACTTTCCGAGACTGGCTTGATCTGTGAAACATGAAAGGTAGGATGAATGTGCATAGAAGCTGGCAACTTGAGTCTCACCGCAGAAGGGTTGATGATCCTTTCTATGACAAAAGGACCGATGAAACGGGGGGCCAACTTTCGAGTAGTATCCTTTAATTTAATATTCTTGGTGGAGAGCCAGACCTTCTGATCAATGCAGTAGACCGGTGCGGTGGAACGGTGACGGTCAGCAAACCTTTTATTCTGTTCCAAAGTGCGTAGAAGTGTCCTCCTGGTCTGACGCCAGATCTTACGACACCTGGAGATATAATGCTGAACAGAGGGGACAACAGTGTCAGATTCAATACTGGGGAATAATGGAGGTAGATAGCCCAGAGAAATCTCAAAGGGAGATAAACCAGTAGCAGAGGAAGTATGAATATTATGGGCATATTCTATCCAAGTGAGATGTCTACACCAGGAAGAAGGGTTGTCATTAATCACACATCTCAATGCTACTTCCAGTTCCTGATTGCATCTCTCAGTCTGCCCATTAGACTGAGGGTGGTAACCAGATGAAAGGCTTACGGTAGCACCAATAGCCCTACAGAACTCCTTCCAGACTTGTGAAATGAACTGCGGGCCTCGGTCAGAGACAATATCCAAGGGCATGCCATGAATACGGAAGACATGAAGAACCAGAAGTTGAGCAGTCTCCAATGCAGACGGAAGCTTAGTTAAGGGAATAAAATGAACAGTCTTAGAGAATCTATCAACAACGGTAAAGATGACTGTGTTTCCGTCAGATGGCGGGAGACCAGTGACGAAGTCAATAGAGATGTGGGACCATGGGCGACTGGGGGTAGACAGAGGTTGAAGAAGACCGGCAGGAGGTTGATTTGAGTTCTTGTTACGGGCACATGTGGAACAAGCTGCGACAAACTCTCTAATGTCGGGATTCATAGTGGGCCACCAGAAATACCTCTTGGTAAAAGTGATCATACGATTAATCCCCGGATGACAGGTAAGTTTATTATTATGAACCCAATCCAGAACTTTATTGATGACAGAGTTCGGAACGAACAGTTTGCCTACAGGACCAGTACCTGGGTCTGGTTCAGATTGTTGTGCCTCCCTGATGTCCTTTTCAATGGCCCAGGTGAGGGCGCCCACAATGCAGGATTCCGGTAAGATGGAAGCTTCAGTCTTGGATTGCTCAGAATGAGAAAATTGGCGAGAGAGAGCGTCGGGCTTGATGTTCTTGGAGCCGGGTCTGTAAGAGATAGAAAAATTAAAACGAGCAAAAAACAGGGACCAACGGGCTTGTCTGGAGTTAAGTCTCTTGGCATTTTGGATGTAAGAGAGGTTTTTATGGTCAGTCCAAATGAGAAAAGGGACTTCCGCCCCCTCTAACCAATGCCGCCACTCCTCAAGCGCCAACTTGATAGCCAGAAGCTCTCGATTTCCCACATCGTAATTCTGCTCTGCTGACGACAAACGACGAGAAAAATAAGCACAAGGATGCACCTTGTTGTCTATAGGAGAACGTTGAGACAAGATGGCCCCTACTCCAATGTCAGAAGCATCAACCTCCACAACGAATTGCGCACTAGGATCAGGATGAGTCAGAATGGGTGCAGAAGAAAATAAAGTTTTCAATTTGCAAAAAGCTTTCTCTGCCTCAGGGGACCAATGGAATGTCTTCAGAGAGGAGGTAACAATAAAAGTGATCTTGGAAGCAGCAGTCGGAAACAGAGAGGGGGAACGACTAAAAGCCAACTCACATTGGAGAGAAAACCCACCAAAATTATTAGGGTTGCCATCAAAAAGTTCAGACGGACGGAAATCAGGTTCTCGGATTCCGGATGAGTGGGTTGTGGGTGGCTGAGGATTCTCAGAACGAACTGGAGGATTGGAAGGAGCGGGTGAGAGTTTGGTTAATATTTCACTTAAGGCATGTACCATACCACCAAGTTCCGTGAGATGGGCATCTGTCGTCCTTTGTTGTTGTAGCAACTGTTGAAGCATGGTCTCAGTGGATTGGAGGCGTTCCCTCCAGGAGGTCTGTTCATCTTCATCTGATTTGTTTTTCGACATGTCTGCTGGCTGGAACATACTATCATTAATTTACTCAGGTTGTCGAAATATAACCAAATCAGAAGATGACACAGATTCGATGCACAGAATTAGATTGAAATGAGGTTTTATTGTTCCAACTTAGGTAGACCTTGATTAGAGTTGTTAGAAGCCAGAGGATGAGGAAGCCCCAAGGATCCGAGCAGAGAGAGAGTGTTCTGGCGGTGGAAATATTTACAGTGCAGATTTCCTGAAGAAGAGTTCCATATGGCGACAGGCAGGCAGACAGATGGGCAGATCGACAGGAAGGCAGGACAACAAGCGATCAGGCAGGCTGACAGAAGTCCACATAACAGAGACTATGTTCCAGCAACAGACTGTGTCAGCAGCTGTCTTAAAAAGCCATGAGCTCATTAGCTGGATGAGTTGCAGCTGAGAACAATGAAGTGCCAGAACCAGCCAGCAGAGATCTCACAATTCTTTTACATAGTTCTCCATAAACTTTACCTCCCCTTCTAAGTCAATTAGTTTACTTTGTTTCTTCCCCATTATGTTTTATGTTAGTTTAATTGTAGTATAAATGTCCCAGATAAAAGGTCACTGGCATGAGACTTTAAGGAGAGGACATTAACACGGCCTTCTACTGCGACTAATTCGCAGCGGTGTTAATTTTCTGGAATGAAATCCGACCTTAATCTCCAAAGTCACCAGTACGTAGTTTTAATCTGGGCAAAATAAAACACAGGACTAGCAGAATCCTGCTGATTCTATTAAAATGCTTAGTCCTCCATACACACACAACACAGTCACACAGTTAGTTTCATGTACCTTGTAATTTTTCTAAGTTAACTTGGTGTTATTTTATGAGCTCAATTTACTCCGTTCTTTTTACTTTTATAGCGCTTATTCTATTCCCTCGCAGGGGAATAACCCTTAGTCGTTTTATTTGGCCCCCTTCTTGGCGGGGCCCTACCTTAATTTGTCACTATTCCTTTCACGGTGGAATAAAACCATACCAATGCAGCGTCCTTACCGGCGACGCACTACCAACGACTGTTAAGTACTTTTCCTATTAACTGTATTTTAAAACTGTCTCACCTCGGAGTTGACTTCTTAGTGACTCTCTGGACCCTGTGAGAGTCACCCCGCGCCGAGGAAGGCGATAACCCACTGGACAGGTGTGAATTCACACACACTGGGACTTTCAGCCACTCCGGCTAATGGAGGCTGTGCAGCGGTGCTTCGCTCGACGTCAGGCTTCCCCCACGGATCCCAGAGTCACTGTTAAAGCAAAGAGAAATAAGGTTATTGAATTAATCCGGCTACGAAGGACCAATAAATGTTAGGTATTATTTAGTCAACTCAGAGGTAAGAACGATACAGTCAGAGTTACTTGCAGCAAGGGTAGCACACTTTGCAGTGCAACTACAAAGTTTTGACACCCTATCTCTTTATTTATATACACAATTCAACAGACAGTTCAGACAGGGCGTATGTGTGTGAGACAGAAAGGAGCCTGGTTCACACAGAGATAACAATAATTCACACACACAGGGAGGAAGGCATAGTGCAGGTGCCTTGCAACACAAAGTTTTTACATGAGTGATAACAAGTTTTTGCACCCATCCAACAATAATATACCAAAGGCAAAACATTTGAAAGTCTAGTTTATCTACCTTAAGCTTTGACCTTAATTTGATTAAAAACCTGTGATTAGAGTAAAAGATTATTGTGGCTGCAAAGTAATCTTTTATTGTACCCCAGACCACAGTGGAAAACATCTTAGGGCAAGATGTGGGAATGTTTTTTATTAGCATCCATGTGTTTATTGTGTTTAATAGTTATTAGAGGAATGGGTAATTCTATTTAGGTGAAAGAGGAAGAGGAGTTCGAAATGCAACCCTCAACGTAAGTCCTAGTGACCTCTCAGGTTTGCATGGGGGTCAACTGTTGTGTGTAAAACACATCCCCAGAAGCTTTCACCCCCTTGACGATGTTGTGGGAGGAGGATAAATGAGCCCATCTGCTTCTAAACCAAATGTTTGCCTCAACGCGATCCAAGATTGTGACCGTGCAAGGAATTGTTTTTGCTAAGTAATGTGGGGAGCCTGTCCCATCTCAGGAAGCACTGAGTGTGCTTGGTATTGGAGGTTTCTGTTATCAGTTCCTGCCCCAGCCCCTAGTGCATGCTTGTACAAGGAACTCTGTTGACTCTGCTCTTTATCCTTTGTGACTTCGAAGGAGCTGACTGCATTCAGTGGAGCGAAAAAGGTTAGTGAATACATACATTCTGTTAATATACATTTTCTGATCTAATACAGTTTGAATGATTACATTTAATTCTCATGTGATTATTTTGCTAACTACCAGTCTTGGTTCCAGAATAAAAGATCCATCAGGAGAGGCAAGGGGTTGTCTTCAATAATGCACAAAAATTAACTAGAAAACAAACTGGTAGCTGTTCTTAGAACTAATAATTAAAAATGTTTGACACTTAGTTTATTCGCATTTAACAATTAAAGTGACAATGTATAAAAAAATTGGGAAAACCTTTTTCTGAGGTACTGTGCAAGTTTTAAAGAAAATAACTGTAAATTATTCATAATAAAAAGTATTGTCCTTTTGTCCAAATATTGACGTGGGTTAATTTTTTTGGTGTGTCATAGACTATTTTTACTGCAATAAAGACCTATATATTGTTTATTATTGCCCTGTATTTTTTGTGTGGTGAAGTCACATCTTTTATTTCTGGCCTTTTTCTACTGATTGTTTCAGTCAGTTATTAAAATGGTATATTTCTCAATCAACTTGCTTACTGGCACTGGGAATTATGAAGAAATCAACAAGAAAACAAGCTGGAATAGTGGTGTGTTCTTTTTTTTAATCCCCGAATGACTGCCAGACATACCATGCAGGCTTTCCAGGAATTAAATTAACTCCGTCTCAAATCAAATGGTTTTCTTTTCGTTTTTATTACAACACCATGGCAGTGTTCAGTTACATCTGCAGAATTCAACGATCAAAACACAGATCAAGATTACTATACTGATCAAGATTTCTAATCATGAATAACCCAGAGATTAAAGTGAAAACACATAAGAAAACATTGACTTAATAATACTAAATAACAATAAAAGCCAGTTTTAACATTAAATGCATTTGCATCATGTTGTTTCTCGTTGGGAATTAAAATAAAACAGCATGTTACTCTCAGTTGACAGTGATATATTCTCTATTTTTAGGGAGTCTGCGACATGAAGTGATGAGCCTGCAGAGAAAAATCCTGCTGCTGCAGCTGGAAAAACTGCAGCTTCAGGTCACCTGTTTGAAAGTGGGGCTTGCCTCCGCTGAATGAAAGAAGTGACTGGGAGATTCTGTTTTTTTGTGATGTACAATTTACATCACAATTTAATTTAATATATAGACAAAATACACCGTTTTAATGGTTTTTGCAGATTTTTTGTAAACTGGTGTTTTATATATTTTATTCTTTTTAATTTCTATGTTTATTCAAATGTTTACATTTCATGTTCTGTACTTTGATCTGTGTTTGCTGTTTCTACAGTGCTTTAAAAAGAAAGTTGTCCTGGATTTGCAGTGGTACTTTCCAGGGTACTTTTGAAAAAAACGGAAATCATATATATTGTGTGGTGTTTGATTTGCAGCATTGACAGAGATACACAGAGCTTGTAAAGTCGAAACTTATACACAGTTAAAACCAAAATTAGTCTTACCACTGGCAGATTTAGATTTAACTGGATTTTTATCAAACCAAAAAGTTGTTGTCTGATTTCAAATGACAAAAGCCTCACTCAAAAGATATGACTATATATAAGGAGCATTGTTTTTATTTATATTTGAACAAAAAATGGAATGTCCAAAATTATTTATACCTTTCTCAATAATTAATGGAAAAGCCTTGTTTGGCATTACAGCAACCAAACATTGTGTATAATTGCTGACCGGCTTTACGCATGTTTCCACTGGTATCTTTGCCCATTCTTTCTTTGGTGATGAATGAGTCTTTGAAGTTTGCCATCATCCTAATCTTTAGCTCCCTCCATAGACTCTTTATCAGTTTCAAGTCTGGTCTCCGGCTGGGCAACTCCAAAACATGAATAGTTTTGACAGCTAATACCATTTTAGCCAAATGTTTTGGGTCATTGTCTTGCTGAAACGTCCAAAGTCGACAAAGACAAAGTTTCTCTGCAGACTGTCTGATGTTGTTGACAATCTTGATATAGTCTTCCTATTCTATGACACCATTTGATTAGCTTGTCTACCCTACTGGCTAAAAACACCCCTAAAAGATTATTTTCCGACCACCATACTTGACCTCGGGGATCTTGTTCTTGGGCCTGAATGCTTTTCCTTTTTTATGCCCAGTGAAGGCTACATCATTATGGACAAACAATTCAATTTATGTTGGCACTCGTATCCCTTAATCTGAGAAGTGGTTTCCTTCTCGGTCTGCATCCATGGTCCTTCCATATTCAGTGTCTGTTGGATTGTCTGACTAAAGATGTTGCCACTAGCATGGCCCACATTCATCATGGTGACCTTGGATGCGATCCATGGATTCTTTTTCACCTCCGGTGCCATCCACCTTACCAGTGCAGGCGTGACTTTTGACTCTGTACCACATTCTGTAAAACATTCCTGGGTGTGGAACATTGTGAATTTTTAATAAAACAATGCATTGTGGCTGCTGAATGTTTAGATATGGCCTTGTAGAATTGTCCTCAGTTGTGCAAAGCCACAGGTGCTCACTGAGCACCTTGGTTCTTTACCATGATTTGTCACAAACCAGCTGTAGATAGCTGTTTTTCACCAGTCAAGATAGTAAAAACTGTTATTAATCAGTTATTAATTCGGATGTGTAGATCAGTGTGGACAAGTTTGATTGTTGTTAAACCTTGTACTTTCCCAAATTTGCAATTAATAAGTTTGAACATGATCCTTTACATAACATATAAGAGAAACATGGAAAATGTTTTTTCTTTTTTCGCTGAACTCTATGGTACATTCATATCTAGACCTCCAACTATCACTACAACTGAAACTAAAAACTAACACTTTCGCTTTAGCTCACCAAATGCGAAACATCTTTCAAAAACCCGAATAATGATTTTCAGTCTGTATTGTTTATTAACAAAAAAAGAAAAAAAAAATGACAATACAGAGAGAGAGCTGAGCCGAAAAGCAAAGCTCTCAATTTACTGGTCGGTCTACGTTCCTACCCTCACCTATGGCCATGAACTTTGGGTCATGACCGAAAGAACGAGATCACGGATACAAGCGGCTGAAATGAGCTTCCTCCGTAGGGTGGCCGGGCACTCCCTTAGAGATAGGGTGAGGAGCTCGGCCATCCGGGAGGAGCTCGGAGTAGAGCCGCTGCTCCTCCACATTGAGAGGAGCCAGTTGAGGTGGCTCGGGCATCTATACCGGATGCCTCCTGGACGCCTTCCTCGGGAGGTGTTCCAGGCACGTCCCACCGGGAGGAGGCCCAGGGGACGGCCCAGGACACGCTGGAGGGACTATGTCTCTCGGCTGGCCTGGGAACGCCTTGGGCTCAACCTGGAGGAGCTGGAGGAGGTGTCTGGAGAGAGGGACGTCTGGGCGTCTCTGCTGAGTCTGCTGCCCCCGCGACCCGGTCCTGGATAAGCGGAAGACGACGAACGAACGAACGAACAATACAACTAAAGAGAAAAAAGAGCTATTATTTTATACCTCTATTTTTTGGTTTAGTGCAAAGTAGTTTCCAAATTTGTTTTTAGTATGATTGAACATGTGCGGCATTCAGGTTACACAAGCTACCTCGAACATTCCCATGATATAGTTAAGAAAACAAGTCAGCTGAATGAACTTTCAGTAAAAATATTATGTTAGTATATCGATTAAAAAGTGCTAACATTTCGAAATCATTGGTAATATTACCGTTGCGTAACAACGGTTAAGCCTACATTTATTACTGTGTCGGCTCCTCAGTTTCCAACATTTCTGTAAGTCAGTTGAAGGAAGCGTGGTAGTCACGTGACTGGGCCCCTTTTAACCAAAACAGAGGCTTCGAGGCGGCTGCGGCGGTTTGTCAACAATCGTAGAAGGTGTGAGACACTGCTAACTTTCTCTTCGTGCTTCGAGCTTCGCCTGCAGCCACACCAAACCATCATCCACCTGTCCGGCAGACAGGCCGTCTCAATGCATAACAGAGGACCGAGAACACCGAGGCGGCCATGGATGCGTACGACTTGTTTAGTAGTTGTAGAAAGGGCGACATTTGTAGAGTCAGGTAACCAGCGGCTTTGTTGACGTTGTTTTGGTTTGCCTCAAACCTGTTTCACAAGCATCTGCTTCATCATGCTGACGCCTGACTTAGCTGTCGTATAAAATATTAGCCCTGTCCTGCTTCGCCTTCTGCTGTTAAACAATGTTTAGCTGAGAAACGTAAGGTTTGCTAACATTAGCACCCCGATGACCCAGGTTTTTCAGGCTAACGTTTGTAGGTCAGCTGCAGTTTACAGATGTTGCAAAGCATCAGATAACATGTGTTCAACAGTATTGAACGTTCATATCTTTTAATATTAGTAAAGCTGCATTTTGCAACAATATGAAGCAGCTGCATCAAGCCTTTATAAGATGCATTTTCACCGCTTTTCACTCTTGTCACTATATTTCAGATTAGCAGCAGAATTTATTTCCCTTGCAAAATAAAATTACTTTATTACAGTTTGTATGGTTTTGTTGGCATCAGATTTCTTATCATAAATGTTTTTTTTTTTGTTTTTTTTTAATGAAAAAACTAAATATACCTTTATCAGAAGTAGGGCTAAAACAATTAATTGGATTAATCGTGATTAATAGATGATTGAAATAATCGTCAACTAATTTAGTAACTGAATAATTGTAACTGGAGTATGCAGACTCTAAAAACATGCCCTTTGCTGAAAGAACAACCCGCTCAGAGCTGTAATTAGAATTGTACAAAAAATGTATACATTTTGCATTTAGGATGAAAAACTGTCTTTGTCTGTAATTATGCTCTATCTAGAACCCCTTAAGTGGTATAGCTGTAGCTTCACTTGGTTGAAATTCTGTAAAAACATCTCCTATGAAGCACCTCTTGCTATCCGGTTTTTAATCGATTCATTGAAAAAAAATAGTTGTCAGATTTGTCGATTGGCTAAATAATAGTTAGTTGCAGGCCTAATCGGAGGCTAAAATAATGACTTTTAGTAACCTGAATATGCTCACACATTAGGCTTTTTGTTCCCTCTAAGGTACCTTGTTGAACAAAGAGATGTGGACCTCAATGTGAGAGATAAATGGGACAGCACGCCTTTGTAAGTATATTGTTTGCAGACTTGCAGTTATTCTGTTTACCAAAAAGCTATTTTAATAAAAAATTCCAAGAAAAAAACAGCTATTTTTTCCTTCAGGTATTATGCCTGCCTCTGTGGCCATGAGGAGCTGGTCCAGTACCTGTTGGCTAGTGGTAAAATTAAGTTTTCACTGTTCGAAGTGACGCTGTCATAATAAAAAGGATATATGATGCAGGATTCTACATTTATGTTTTTTCTGTTATGTTGGCTCACTTTTAGGTGCCAAGTGTGAAGCCAACACGTTTGATGGTGAAAGATGTGTGTACGGCTCCCTGAATGACTCAATCCGACGCCTGCTCAAAGATTACAAGTGTGTCAGCGTCCGGGCCATGCAGCGCAATGACTTTAACTACTTTCTACACATGTAAATGTCAAGTTTTCAGTTATTCTTTTTGGAAAGAAAACTACTGCATCATTACTGCTCGTAAAGGTAAAAAAGCGCAGGATGTTAATATAAAAAAACACTTCTTCTATTTCCCTTTAGGTTGTTAGAGCAAGGTCAGCACAGTGATGTAAAGTTCCTGGTTCATGGACAGATGTTTGCAGCTCACCGATGTCTTCTCAGTGCACGCTCGGAGTACTTCACTGAAATGTTTGAGACAAAATGGAACGAAAAGAGCCTCATAACCCTCAAACACCCCCTGGTAATCAAGCATTTTATTTAAATGAAAAAATTTGTCATAGTCCAATTTAGTAGAATAAATGTTATACTAATAGAAACAAAAGCTGTCTTGATTTTAGATCAATCCTGCAGCCTTTGGAGCAATTCTGCAATATTTCTATACTGGTGAGTGTTTTTTTTTGTTGTTGTTGAATTTTGATACTAAGAAATCAAAGAGCAAATTCAACAGAAAAACAGAAAACAGCATAATAGAGCAGAAGAGACCCCACCTCCCCCAAACACACAAATCCAAAATTCACTTTAAGAGGAAAACAAAACTAATTTGATTCGCCAAAAAGATATTTCATTTTTTTCCTCCCGGTTTCCTTTTAACGACTTGCAATATGGGAGAACAGTCACAATCACCACAGTCAGAAGTGCACCAAAATGAAGGAGAAAACAACAACCAAAATCAACAACAGGAATAAAAAGATAGCAACATATGTTACAAAAAGTTATTTCAAAATGTTACAGGAAGAATGGATATTGATGTAAGTCTGGTGGAGGACTGCAGGCGACTTGCTAAGCAGTGCAAGATGGCAGACCTCATGGAAGAGCTGGAGAATAAATGTAAACAGGTCTATGAATTTGGTAAGAGAGCCCTCGGTCTATATTTACACACTATATTAATACATACATTGTGTATCAGTCCATCATTCAAATTGCTAATACATTTTTTTCCTCTCTGGAGCTTTGATTGAAAGGGTTCCATATGAATTATAATCTGAAATATTCGTTTTGTTCTTCTCCTTTCATTTTGAAGTGTCCAACAAGCCTGGAACCTGTGTCAAAGTTCTTAGCCTGGAGCCTCACACCTGTCAGCTCCAAGAGGAGATGGCCCAGTTGGCAGACTGTGCACTGCCCACTGAGCTAAGAGTAAGAACCTAAACCCGGTGAAATCCTGGACTTTAATACAGAGCAACTATGCTACTACATACACTTTCTTTCTCTTTGCCTCAGGTTGGATTTGGTGAACTTCCTTTTAACAGAGTTGATCTGTTTCCTACTTATCCTGACATCTGCTTCAGAGTAGAGGGTTATGATTTCTTATGTCACAAGGTATGCATTGCAAAGTCCACAAACATATCTCCGACCCTCAAAGCGTTTTCCTTTTAATGTGAGATTTTAATTATTTTCAGGCCTTTTTCTGTGGGCGCAGTGATTATTTTAAGGCCTTATTGGAAGACCACTTCAGCGAGGGCGAGCAGCTGCAGTCCCAGCCCAGCATCCCGGTGATAACTTTGCACAACATCTCCCATGAAGTCTTTATCCACGTCATGTATTACATCTACACTGATGATACAGAGGTGTGTGTGCAGTTTCTGTCAGAAGCTTTTAAAGTGCTAAGAAAAAGTATTTGCCCATTACAGATTTGTTCTCCTTTTGTTAAAGTTGTCAATGTTTCAGAGCAGCAAACTCATTTTATTGCAAAATTAAAAAGAAAAGTTTCTTAGTTTGTAAGGTTTCTTCTTACACATCCAGTCAATGAGTGGATGGTCCTCTGGGTTTGGTAAAAACACAGTGAAGAGCATGATCGCTGGGATTTTAGCATTTTGGCCAACGCAGTTTGAAACCAGCATACAAACCGCTGTATGTGGAAAAGTCAAACCTGGAATAAATTATTCTGCACTGAATAGAAGAAGCTTTAAAACCTTTTTTTGTTGAACCTTTTCCATTCCACTTTAAAACGGAATGTTTCCAATCTATTTTGATACAATACAGTACCCCGGAATCTGTTTTTGCTAGTATTTCAGCAAATAATAAAAAAACAAATGTTTAAAAACAATTTAATAAATTACCATCAATACAGTTATTTAAAAGATTAAACATTGGGTGCTTGTTGAGTTCTTACATTGTCAATAGGAAGTTCCTCATACAACTTTTGTTTTGTATTTAGCTTTAATATCTGTCCTTTTTTCTCTGCTCTTCTTTATTGCTCGGTGCCTGACTGGTTTCTTCTCGTCCAGCTGACGATGGACAGCGTGTTTGATGTGCTGTGCGTGGCTGACATGTATCTGCTTCCGGGGCTGAAACGTCTCTGTGGGAAGACGCTTGCTAAGGCTATTTGTGAGGACAACGTCCTGCACATGTGGAAGACGGCCAAGCTTTTCCGTCTGTCTCGGTTGGAAGATCAGTGCACAGAGTTCATGGCAAAGATAATTGACCGGGTAGGTGTCTTTGTCTCTGCACTGACATTTTTGTGACTCTTATAAGGCTCAATGACCTGAGATTTCAAAGCTGGGTGTTATTTACTGTGGTTATGTAGTTTAAAATGTTCACTCTGTTATTCATTTGCTTACGAGGTCTGGGTTGGGTGCTGGTCATTTTGCCCCTTCAGCATTTTATACTATACTATACTATACTATACTATACTATACTATACTATACTATACTATACTATACTATACTATACTATACTATTTGTAGTTTTGGTTGTTTTTCATTCAACCTTTTTGGGTTTCCAAACTGTCTTCCATAGGAGGTTCATTTTCCCTTGGAAAAATAATATCTACAAGCACGACTTCGATTTATTTTTGTTTGATCAGGCATCATAATTGAAGCGTCTTCAGCACCATGTACTCCCGCAGCACGGGAGACTTGTAAGCTTCCTCCAGATCCACAAAACACATCAAGAATAGAGAACCAAACTCCCATCACTACCTCAGCAGTCCTGCAAGATTAGCCACACGGCTCCTCCTGGATCCAGGGTTCAACAATCCTTGGTGGAGTATTTTAAATAATATTTGCAGGTATAAAAATATTTAAAGCTTAATTATTGACCTTCAGAGCTTCCAGTTGGTTGACTGTCTCCCAGTTGATAAAAACAGGTTAAAGCTGGAGGCACAACTAGCAGAATTTTTCTTAAATAGTTTGGTTTGGTCCCTAAAACGTAATGTTTTCCGAGAGCATCAACACATAATCTATTCTGATGCTACCCTTAAGCTGGAATTTCTGATCTGCAATTGTTTTAAAACTGGTGTTTACATTTCTTATAGCCTGGTGTGGTAAAGCTTCATGGTGTTCTGCTGTGAATAGTGCCAGCAGTCAAAAAAACTAAGCACCTTGTAGACCAGTAATTCTTGTATTCCTCAAGGTAAAATTACAGAGAACTGCAACCTATTCAGTTCCTCATTGGAAAGGCGTGGCTCACTAGACAGAAACAACATTCAACCTGAGCGCACACTAACTGATAATTAAATTAATTCAATGTTTTGTTTGTTTTTTCCTGACATTGTTCGCAGGAGTTATTTGTTGTGTTCTTCCAAGCAGGGCTTGTGGTAAGCATGACTGCTAATGAGTAAATCCTTAATTCTGGTTCAACTAATAAAGCAAAACTGTCCCTAAAAGAAGAACAATAGTTTAGTCAAGTGTGAATGTTTGTCTAGCAGCATTTTAGAGATGATGCAGTGAAACAGAACATTTACTTCTCCTTACTTATTGCTTCTCTTGTTGCTGTTAAAACAGCTTTAGCAAAACACAATAATACCCAAACCCACATTAAAGACTAATATCTAAGGGCGGATTATATATATTCATTGTTGTGTTAGAAAGGTTTTTACAGTGTTAACAGCCTTGAGTCTAGATGATTGTTCTGCTCAGACATGCTCAGTTCCTCCAGATGCATTCTGTGTACCTGTCACACCTGTCCTACACAGTTGGTGGAGCAGGCCGAGTTTGCTGAGATGATAAAGGAGGACGCTGCGTCGCTGGAGGAGCGACAGGAGACGGACTCTGTCCCCCTGGTGGACGACATCCGCTACCACATCGCCAGCAACGTGCAGACATACAGCGACATCGAGGAGGCCAATCAGAAGCTGGAAGCCCTAGAGGAGATGCTTTCCAGCATCAATATTGACTGCTGAGGGGGGTCATCAGGTTCTCCTGTCTGGTGTAGAAATTTCAAGGTCGACTTAAGAGGGAATCTTTTGTGAGGTGAGAATAAAAACATTTACAGCTTTATGTTAATAGGTTTTATTTTATTAACAGAGTTTGGCACCAGATTATTCAAAATGTGAAAGGAGTTAGGTCTGCTGTAGCTTCAGTGTATTCAAAGATGGTTGTTGGCTGTTTTACACTTCTGGAAGAGAGACCAAACAAGAGAAAAGTGATCTGTTATAACCTTGTACTGTTCTTTAAAAGTGACACAAATGACATATTACCAACAGAATATTTTTGCATGACACATGCACGAATTTAACATGATCTACAGCAGCTAGAAATTAAAACTAGCTCATTCCTTTGCTCTTACAAATATACTTTAACCCAACTATGTTCATGTGTATCATGTAAAACAAAAAAAAATATTTTAATCCTTTAAAAAGGCAATACAGAACATAAAATGTTCTAATTCTCACATTTCAGAACAATGTGTTTAAAACATCTTACTTCCCTTTACTTTACTTCCCGTTACATACATTCTGTTCTTCTTTTTATTAAATTGTGTAGTTTTGTGTGTATTTGGAAGTATTTTCTGGCTGCTCTGCACCTCATTGTGTGAATTGTGGGATTCCCTCTGGTATTTTTACACATATCACCCTCTAATCCACTCATGCACTCTGCTTCAGTTAAAAATGGAAGCTCCTTTTTTCCCAGCAAACCAATTTTGCCTTACGTGTGTAGCAAATAAATAAAACAAAGTTGTAAACGGATGTGTCCATTTTTTCAGTTTCAAAAACAAGAACTGGGTGCTGCAGTTTAGGTTTGTTGTGGCATTTCTTTACAGGTTCAGAATTATACATACACCCCCACTAAATGGCAAGTGTTTGAGCCCATCAGCAAGGAACTGGCTTAATTCTTAGTGCATATTTTACCAGTATTATCAGAAATAATAGGGCTCATTTAAAGGTCTTTAAGTTTCTCAGCACTGAGCTGGCTTTTAATTATTGACCACACATTTTTAAAGTTGAGGTCAGGGTCAGTCCACTAGCTAAATGTTCCTCCAAATTTCTGTCAAGGTTTAAATGCATTTTTTCTTGGTTGGCACTGTTTTAGTCCACACTGATGTTAATCTAACTTGATTGTAAAAACGGGGGTTCCAGCATCCTTCAGTTTATGATGGGCTTGAGTCTTAGCGGTTTCTAGGTTTTTCTTGAATATAATGAGCTGCACGGTGGTGCAGTTGGTAGCACTGTTGCCTTGCAGCAAGAAGGTCCTGGGTTCGATTCCCGACCGGGGGTCTTTCTGCATGGAGTTTGCATGTTCTCCCTGTGCATGCGTGGGTTCTCACCGGGTACTCCGGCTTCCTCCCACAGTCCAAAGACATGCCTGTTAGGTTAATTGGTCTCTCTAAATTGCCCTTAAGTGTATGAATGAGTGTGTGCTTGGTTGTTTGTGTGTTGCCCTGCGATGGACTGGCGACCTGTCCAGGGTGTACCCTGCCTCTCGCCCATAGACTGCTGGAGATAGGCACCAGCTCCCCCGCGACCCACTATGGAATAAGCGGTAGAAAATGACTGACTATAATGACCAGTGTCCTTTTCAATGAGGGGGGCAGAAACAGTTGGGTGTTTCAACCAAACAATGATCCAAAACACTCTTTAAAAATGGGTTATTAATAGGTAAACCATGCTAACATTAACCTGTGGAATGGCCCCAACCAGAACCACATTGAAGATTTTAGTTTGTGATGGCTAGAAAAATCACACCGTTTTTTTGTAACTTGCCAAGAGAAATTTATCCTTTATTTATTTAGCTTTATTGCCCAGTTTGTACAGACAAACAAGGAATTTGATTCCAGTACACTTTGCTCTCAGTGAAGATTTTTTATTATATATATTCTTTTAATATATATATATTATAATGGAAATAAAAAATATGTAATGTACATATATACACAATTTGACTTTACAATAGAATAAAACATGAGATCAGTCCAAGTATGCATGGTGTTCTGGACTGTCAAGTGTTCAACAGAGAAACAGCCTGGGGGAAGAAACTGTCTCTGTGGCGGCTGGTTTTAGTAAACAGTGCTCTGTAGCGGCGGCCTGAAGGTAAAACTAAACAGTTTATGTGCAGGGTGTGTGGGGTCTGCAGAGATTTTAGCTGCTCTTTTCCTGACCCTAGACCTGTATAAGTCCTGGATAGAGGAAATGTCAGCCCTGACGATTCTCTCTGCAGACCTGATTGTTCATTTCAGTCTTGACCTGTCCTGTTTTGTGGATGAACCAAACCACACTCAGATGGACAAAGACAGGACACACTGAATTATGGCAGTGTAGAGGATGACCAGCAGTTCCTGTGGAAGGTTGTACTTCTTGAGTTGCCTCAGCAAGTACACTCTCTGCTGGGCCTTCTTCCGAACATTGTCTGCGTGTGAGGACCATCTCTTTTGAGAAATGGTGGTTCCTAGGAACTGGAAGTGGTCCACAGAAGACACAGTGTTGAGGATGGTGAGGGGCATATGTGGAGATGGTGTTCTCCGAAATTATACCATCATATCCCCAGTCTTGACTGGGTTAAGATCCAGGTGGTTCTGCCCACACCGGTGTACCAACCAATAACAGTGGTGTCATCTGCAAACTTCAGGAGTTTCACAGACTGATTCTGAAAAAAGAAACATGGTAAAATGCATCATTATAAAAGTTAAAATGAATAACATTCAGGCCAATAATGACTGTATGTAAACTTTTGAACAGCACTGTATTCTCCGTTGTACAGCTAACACCTAAACCAGAGGTATCCAAACATTTTGTCACTTGGACTAAAATCGTCAAATCAAAAGTATTTGCAGCCCAAAAAAATAATCACCAGAAGTGATTTTGTTTTTTCACCTCCTCAAAAATAGAGTAAGCATGCAGTAAATTCATTATTTTTTAATTAAATTGATAAAGTCGTGAGATGTCTTATAAGAAAAGGGAATCATACACCATTGTAAATTGAAAACCTAAAAGGTATTTTGCACGTTTGGCCTAATGGCATTCAGTTTGTCAATTTCTTTTTGGCTCAACTGAAAAAAATAGGAATATTTTTTGTCTATTCTTAATAAGAAAAGGATTTCTTTGAACATGCTTGCTGTATTTAGCCAAGTTTAATACACTGGTTTACTTATTACTTCTTTACAGTAAAATAAAAGAGAAAGCATAAAGTGTGGTTATTAAAAGATGAATACTTTGTGTTGCACCTAACACTAGAGTAACATTGTAAGGTCTGTTTGTTAGTCATTTGTGTATTGGTTTTTAATCCAAATGTTTTGAGATAACGTGAACTAAGTACCTCAGTCATCCTCATAGTAAATTGTTATGCAGAGAGTATAGACTGTGCATATGTAAGGTTTTTTATACTATAATAATATTTAATCATAAATTTAATTGATATGTGGATGACGTGGATAAACAACTGCTAAAACATGAACCTTATCCTTGTTTCATTCAAAAAGCTGCTATACAGGAGGTCATCTGATAAAATATTGGGCACTGGAGGTTTGTTGATTTTTAGTGTATTCAACATTTATTTGAATTATAAAAGAGAAAAATAACAGTACAGATTTGATTGTATTTGACACAAAGTAGTTTCACCCAAGGTGAGAAGTTCCATATGCAGCCTGAAGATGGCAGCATTTCCTGTTCTCTCTACAAACTCAGTCTTTCGGGCTTCTGAGCTTCCTTTCTTCAGACTGATTGTACTTCAGACTTTACCATTTGCTGGGAACTAACCATTTGTCCAACCAGGTCTCCGACCTCATGGGAATGTGGTCTGAATGGAGCTGTTTTACAGTCATTCATTCTTCACAAATTTACTGCAACATGAAGGAGAGCAGTAAATAAGTCACACAGCATGTCTTTGCTGTAGCTTCAATCTGTATGCATGCTGGCCTGTGTATTTGCTCTAGATTTTGTCACTTGCACCCATGTAGCCCACATCAGTCTCATTCCAAAGACTCTAGGAGGTAATAACAAAGCTGTACATTAGCTTAATAGAGCCCCCTGTGTTAATAGCTCAAATCACAGCAGTGCAGCAGAGCAGCTGTTAGAACAATTCACAGTAAGGTTCAAAACTGTCGCCATCCTTTAGAAAACAAAACTGCTGGCTTTCGGCCTGGCCTGCTGAATGCTTACAAGAAATAAGCTATCCAATTAGTTTTCACCCAGAGATTCCTTCTCAAATGTTTTATAGTTGTTGCTAAGCAACTCACTTTGTTTATACTCTTGGATGGGAAAGTCTGGCCTATTACATCCTGCTTCAGACAAACAGACATTATGCTTCTTAGATGTTGTTCAGTTTCCCTTGAAGAATTTGTTCTTAAGTCAAAGTGGAAAAACGTCACAACTTTAAAAAGAAACCTCAAAATGGACAGTAACTGAGAGTTGTGGAAACTAAAAACTGAAAGTTTAGTTAATTTAGACATGCACTGTAGCTTTTTTCCTGAAATGCAAAAAAAATATCAGTAATACAAAAGTTATTCTGTACATCATGATGTGATGTCACTCACAGCCATAACAGCTTCACCTCTTCTGGGAAAGATTTCCACAAGGTTTTGGAGAGATTCTTCTACAAGTGTATTTGTGAGGTCAGACACTGATGTTGGACAAGAAGAGTTGATACATTCTCCGCTCTCATTCATCCCAAAGGTGTTCAATTGGGTTTAGATCAGGAAAATGTGCTGTCCAGAGAAGTTCTACCAAACTCGCTCATTCAATTCAATTCAATTCAAAAATACTTTATTAATCCCAAAGGGAAATTAAATGTTGTTATAGCTCATATTATGAAGGTTTCCTCAAAGAGCCGTTGTAGATGCTGATGGCTGTGGGCAGGAAGGATCTCCTTTAGCGCTCCGTCTTACAGACACTCTGTTGTTGTAGGACAGTCTCATGAAGAGGATGCTCAGGGTTCTCCATAATGTTGTTCATTTTATGAAGAATCCTTCTTTGCACAATGATCTCCAGAGGTTCCAGAGGAGGCCCCAGAACAGAGGCAGCCTTTTTTATCAGCTTGTTGAGCTTTTTTAAGTCCCTGGCTCTGATGCTGCTTCCCCAGCAGATGATGGCAGAAGAGATCACACTCTCCACAACAGACTTATAGAAGATATGCAGCATCTTGCTGCAAACACCAAAGGACCTAACCTTCCTCAAGAAGTACAGTCTGCTCTGTCCCTTCTTGTAGATGGCTTCACAGTTGCATCTCCACTCTAGTCTGTTGTCCAGGTGAACACCGAGGTATTTATACTCCTCCACCACCTCCACTTCTTCTCCCATGATAGAAATAGTTTTTGACTTATTCCTGTTTCTCTTAAAATCTACAATCATCTCCTTTGTTTTAGTCACGTTCAAAATGAGATGATTGTTTCCACACCATGCCACAAAGCGGTCCACCACCTTCTTGTACTCAGCTTCTTGTCCATCTCTGATCCACCCTACGACTGCAGAATCATCCGAGTATTTCTGCAGATGACAGGAGTCTGTCTTGTACTGGAAGTCTGAGGTGTACAGAGTGAAAAAGAATGGTGAGAGCACAGTCCCCTGTGGTGCTCCTGTGCTGCTGACTACCTGGTTAGACTCACAACCCTTCAGTTTCACAAACTGTGGTCTGTTTGTCAGGTAGTCTTTGATCCAGGAGATTGTTGAGGCCTACACCTGAGTCTTCTGGAGTTTCAGACAAAGCAAATCAGGTTGGATTGCATTAAATGCACTGGAGAAATCAAAGAACATGATCCTCACAGTGCCACTGGCTTTGTCCAGATGACAGTGGGTTTGTTGAAGCAGGTGTATGATGGCATCTTCAACTCCAACTCCACAGCGATAAGCAAACTGAAGGGGGTCCTGATGGTTTACTGTTTGCTTACTCAGGTGGGCCAACAGGAGTCTCTCTAGGACCTTCATGATGTGGGATGTCAGGGCAACAGGTCTATAGTCATTGAGGACTGATGGGTGAGTTTTCTTTGGTACCGGAACAAGACAGGAGGTCTTCCACAACACCGGAACCTTCTTCTGGGCCAGGCTAAGGTTGAAGAGGTGCTGCAGAATCCCACAGAGCTGCTCTGCACAGGCCTTCAGGACTCTAGGGCTGACATGATCTGGACCTGCAGCCTTATTCTGATTCAGTCTCTCCAGTTGTCTCTTCACCTGACTTCTTGAGACACACAGGTGGAACCATATCAGCATCTTCTGATATGGTTGAAGGCAAACATGTAGAAGCAGAAGGGTCTAGGGCTGAGGTGGAAGATAAAAAATGTGAGGTGTTACTGGACAGCTGTGGGTTCTGTGGGTCAAAGGAAGGTGGAATGTCATCCTGGACTATGTACATCCCCAAACTGTTCACAAAAAAACATAGTTGGAGAATGGAATTGTCAAAATGTCTTTGTATGTTGGGTCAAGCCCAGTACCTGAAAAACAGCCCCACACCAATAATACCCACAGCACCTGATTTTACACTTGACAGAATGCAGTCAGACAAGTTATGTTCTCTGGCGCTTTATGTGGCACTTGATAATGTACGGTTTTAATGCAGCTGCTTGGCCATAGAAACCCATTCTCTGAAGCTCTTTACTAATTGTTCTTGAGCTAATCTGGAGGGCACATGATTGGAGGTCTGTATCCACTGATTCTGGAGAGTGTTGGTTGCCCCTGTGCACTATGTGCCTCTGCATTCACTGACCCCACTCTGTGACTTTACATGGCTCACCACTTTATGACTCAGTTGCTGTTCTACGTTGCTTCCACTTTGTTATAATACCACTAACAAATGGCTGTGGTGTATTTAGTAGTGAGTGAATTTGACAACTGGAATTACTACAAGGGGGATCCTATGGTACCACACTTAAATTCACCAAGTTCCTGAGAGCGACCCATTCTTTCATAAGTGTTAATAGAAGCGGTCTCCATGCTGAGATGCTGGATTTTATACACATGTGACCATTAAAGTTATTGGGACACCTGAATTCTTTAATTTGGATGGGTGACCCAATACTTCTAGCAATATAGTATATTAAGGCACTGTGAATGCAGGTAGGTTTCTGATTCATACTCTTATCTTTCTGACCTATGTTGTTCACTTGCTTACTGTTGCTGTGGACCTATATAAGTCCATCTGGTATTGTTATCAATAATAACCCTGTTTTGAACTCTATGCCTGGGATTTCCACTACACGCTTTCTACATCATGTACAGCATTCTCTGTACTCGTCCCAGATGTTAGCTTCCAGTCGTGAGACCACATTTTCAGCACCGAATCACCTGCTGACAAGTCCATGTGTGAACAGCAGCTGCAGAAATAGTACAGACCAAAGTGTCACATTCTGCTGAGGATCTTCAATGATTCTATGTGAAAACAATTTTGCATTACTCAGGTAAACAAGATGATGTTTTTCTTGATATTTAGCATGATCTATGGTCTTGTTTGTGTGTTAATGTTTAACAACCATAAAACCTTAAAGTATGCCACAGAAGGTGTAATTTTCTCTCAAAGGGAGTAGTGCAGGTTTGATGCAACAGTGTTCAAACCTCAGCTAGTGGTGGTCTGATGTTCTGCTCTCCCAGACCACATGGCGAACCATTGTGAACCCAACAGTATTCACAGTACTGAACCCAAAAATTGTCTTTACTCAAAATATATGTCAAATGATTGGGTGTAATGTCACTTTAAATGTAGGACACCACTCCTGAGGTGCTTGGAAAACTCTAGCTTTTTATCCATTACTTACAGCACCTTCCACATTCATTGGAACCTCTGGCAAAATAAACCTAATTAAATGTATTACATTTTATTTACTGCTCTGACTAGAGATATGCTATTTTCTTATTTTCTGACTTAAAAAGATCAACCCATCTACCTTACTTGAATGGCATGTTCTGTTGTCTTCCCCATTTTGAAGACTGGGTAGAAGAAATTGTGAGTTAGGACATTGATGTTGGACAAGAAGGCCTTGCTTGCAACCTCCACATACACTATATTGCCAAAAGTATTTGTCTGCTTTTACATGTACATGAACTTTGATGACATCCTACTCTTAATCTATAACATCCAGTTTGTTAATGGACCCACCGTTACATTAATAGCAACTTTAACTATTCTGTATGCATCTTCCATAAGGTTTAGGAGTGTTCATAGTTACATACGGAAACCATAATTGCACCCTCTGTTCTAATTAATCTAAAGGTGTTCAAGAAGGTTGAGATTAGTACTCCAGTGAAGTTTTTTCACATCTAACATTATTACACCTGTAGCCATGGAAGTGATTGTGTTTTGATTATTATTATGATTATATTATTTAATTTAATAATAATTCGGTCTGTTAAGTGTTGTCTGGTGAATATCAGCCCAATAAGGCGGTGGTATTAGGACAATAGAGGAAGGGGTGAAATGAGCTCTGGCATTACTGAACAGAAAAACTCTGCACACACATGCCATAAATTCAAACAATGTCTTAACATACAGGAATTTACAAACAAAACTAATTCAACTCAAAATCAAACATATTTCAATTAACAAACTCTTTACTATACTAGAACAATTCAACCAAAACTAAAAAGCAAAATGAAATAATTAGTAAAACCAATTAATTATATACAATATGAACAAGGGCATCAGAAATGGTTGAAAACCATGACCAATAGAATGATGTAACATTACCATTCAATGTTGTTTATGTTTGATAACCAAAAATTATCTTGAGAATTCTGGAAATGAGGTTAAGTTAGTCTTGGAACTATACCTTCAAACAACCATTCACAATGCAAGATCAGAAAAAAACCCATTATTTGCTATTATATGCTGAATAAAACCAACCTTCTAGATGACTAATTCTCAGTGGTGTTTAATTAGCTTTCTTTATTTAGTAAAATCATATTTAAAGACATATTATTAAAGAAATATAAAAATAATATTTAGGGAAATATTATTTTGAATACCCCTCCTTGAACCTCCACCTTATCGTGGTGGAGGGATTTGAGTGCCCGAATGATCCTAGAGGCTATGTTGTCTGGGGCTTAAATGCCCCTGGTAGGATCTCCCATGGCAAACAGGCTCTAGGTGACGGGTCAGACGAAGAGCGGTTCAAGACACCCTCATGAGGACTACACAAACGGGGCACGTGACGTTGCCTGGTACGGCAGAGCCGGGGTCCCACCCTGGAGCCAGGCCTGTGGTCGGGACTCGTCGGAGAGCGCCTGGTGGCTGGGCTGCTCCTTGCGGGACCCAGCCGGGCCAAGCCCGAAGGAGAGACTCAAGGCCATCCCCCAGTGGGCCCACCACCTGCAGGGAGAACCGTGAGGGAACATGCAAAGAGTATTGGGCAGCGGACGAAGGTGGAGACCTTGGCGGCCCGATCCCTGGATGCTTAGGCTGGCTCTAGTGACGTGGAATGTCACCTCGCTGGGGGAAGGAGCCTGAACTTGTGCGGGAGGTTCAGAGATATCGACTAGAAATAGTCGAGCTCACCTCCACGCACAGCGTGGGGTCTGGAACCCATCTCCTCGAGAGGGGCTGGACTCTCGTTTACTCTGGAGTGGCCCACAGGGAGAGGCAGCGGGCTGGGGTAGGTTTTCCTGTTGCCCCACACCTCAGCTGTCTCGTGTTGGGGTTTACCCCAGTGGATGAGAGGGTCACATCCCTGCGCCTTCGGGTTGGGGACAGGTCTCTGACTGTCGTTTTGGCCTACGGCCCGGGCGGTAGTGCGGAGTACCTGGCCTTCTTGGCGTCCCTGTTGGAGGTGCTGGATAGTGCCCCTCCTGGGGACTCCATTATTTTGCTGGGGGACTTCAACGCCCACATGGGAAACGACAGTGACACCTGGAGAGGTGTGATCGGGAGGAATGGCCTCCCCGATCTGAATCCGAGTGGTGTTTCGTTATTGGACTTCTGTGCTAGTCACGGATTGTCCATAATGAACACCATGTTCAGGTGTAAGGGTGTCCATCATTGCACTTGGCACCAGGACACCTTAGGCAGGAGGTCAATGATCAACTTTGTTGTCGTATCGTCAGACCTTCGGCCACATGTTTTGGACACTAGGGTGAAGAGAGGGGCTGAGCTGTCCACTGATCACCACCTGGTGGTGAGTTGGATCCCCTGGAAGAGGAGAAAGCCGGACAGACTTGGCAGGCCCAAGCGCATAGTGAGGGTATGCGGGGAACATCTGGCGGAGCCCTCGGCCAGGGATGTATTCAACTCCCACGTCCGGGAGAGCTTTGACCAGATTCCGGGGGATGTTGGAGACATAGAGTCCGAGTGGACCATGTTCTCCGCATCTATTATCGATGCTGCTGCCCGTTGCTGCGGCTGTAAGGTCTGCGGTGCCTGTTGCGGCAGCAATCCCTGAACTCGGTGGTGGACACCGGCAGTTAGGGACGGTGTCAAGCTGAAGAAGGAGTCCTATCGGCTGTGGTTGGCTTGTGGGACTCCTGAGGCGGCTGACGGGTACCGTGAGGCCAAGCGTGCCGCGGCCCGGGCTGTGGCACAATAAGCAGTGCATTGCCAATACTGTTTACAGTGGGGGTGGTAGGCTGCTGACCTCGACTGGGGACATTATTGGGCGATAGAAGGAGTACTTTGAGGATCTCCTCAATCCTGCCATCATGCATTCCCTCATGTAAACATAGGCTGGGGACTCGGGGTTAGACTCTTTCATCACCCAGGCTGAAGTCACTGAGGTGGTTAAAAAGCTCCCCGGTGGCAGGGCTTTGGGGGTGGATGAGATCCTCCCTGAGTACCTCAAGTCTCTGGATGTTGTAGGGCTGTCATGGTTGACACGCCTCTTCAACATTGCGTGGCGGTCGGGGACAGTGCCTCTGGACTGGCAGACTGGGGTGGTGGTCCCCCTTCATAAGAAAGGTGACCGGAGGCTGTGTTCCAACTACAGGGGGATCACACTCCTTAGCCTCCCTGGTAAGGCCTACGCCAGAGTATAGGAGAGGAGAGTCCGGCCGATAGTCGAACCTCGGCTTCAGGAGGAGCAGTGTGGTTTTCGTCCCGGCCGTGGAACACTGGACCAGCTCTATACCCTCTACAGGGTACTCGAGGGTTCATGGGAGTTTGCCCAACCGGTCCACATGTGTTTTGTGGACATGGAGAAGGCATTTGACTGTGCCCCTCATTGTGCCCTGTGCTCCAGGAGTATGGAATCGGGCGCCCTTTATTAGGGGCCATCCGGTCTCTGTACAAGCTGAGCAGGAGTTTGGTCGGCATTGCCGACACTAAGTCGGACGTTTTCCCGGTGCATGTTGGACTCCGGCAGGGCTGCCCTTTGTCACCAGTCCTGTTCATAACTTTTATGGAGTTTGACCATCGAGGAGCATTTTTTACGTAAATCGCAATGGTTATTTCATATTTGGTTAAAAGATGTTCCACACGTGCTGACAGTTCTGCTAAGCACAGTTTTAGAACATCCCAAACATCTAAAATTATGAATGACCTCAAATGGAGAAGTTGAGTGCTGGATGTTGGCAAATCTGGCTTGGAAAGATCAACCACAAGGACCAGCCTTTGAAAACATCTAGAATCTCTGATCACCTTTATTCCAGCAAAACAAAAAAAATCTATATCAATCATTTTGGTAAACAGTGTAAGATTATAATGGTATGTGTGCTGAAACTATTCTGTTCATGATGTAGTTAGTATGTGTCTACTGTAGTTAGATTAATACTTAATAAAATAATGTATTCTTTTAACATTTATTTTAGTATCAAAGGCAGTCATGTTGAAAAGAAGTAATGATGTAGTAATACTGTGAGAAATATCAGTTATATTTACTGTAGCACAAGCTACATCAACTTAGCTAATGTAGTGTGTATCTGCAAGCCACGAGGGACATGTACATGTATGTTATTGTAATTACTTACTCGAACAGACACCAGTACTTTGTTATTTACACAAAGAGTTCGGATGTCCTTCACACAGTCATAAAAACATTGATGGTTTGCATCCATGGATTTCAGGTTGTGGAGGTCCTCCATTGTGTAGGCACTAGTGTTCATTAAATAATAAACTATGTCATAGAAAGAGATCGGAGGCAAATTGTCCGCGTCATCTGACATGCTTCCTTTCTCTACCTCATAAGGGTCGATCCCAACAGCAGCAATTTTCTAGATAAATCTTTCTCTTGCACATTGGTCAAGAGTATCAATAGAGTTTATTTTGGTCTGTCTAAAGCCAGGATGATCCTTGTTGTCCAGGGCTTGCCGAATATAATGGCACCAAAAGGGCGTTGCACACTTCAGGAGACGTGTGGGAACTATGAACAGAGAACCGATGTGTTTTCAAAGGGTTCCTTTCGATTTTTGAGCAGTGTATTTATTGCCAAGAAACATTGTTACAACAAATAAATTATTAAACAAACACAAAAATGTTCTGTTTTGGTTTCCATGCAGTATAGTTTTTTTTGTTATTTTTATGTTTCTTCCCTCTCAGTTTTGCTGTTTCCTGACCAAATTCCTCTTAGAAGATACACTGGTGACGTGCACACATCATGCAGAGTTGTGTCATTCACACCATCTGTTCTCCTGCACAACATGTTCATCTCGGTGACCCCGCTATATGCAGCTCACATGTAGTGTTCATAACATGCTAGAGCAGATGGAAATGACTGCATGAGACCAGACAGAAAGTTGATAACACAAGCTGTGTTGCAATATGTATGCACATATACAGAATACTAATCTGTTTGGTGTATCTTCAGGTGCCTTATGATTTTTGCTTTACATTTTTTCCAAACAGAAATATTTTTACCGCTGCATGTTTGTCCTGATGGGGTCATGGGTTAAGAAAGTATCCATTGGTTAATGAAAATCTAAAAGGATTAAAATTCTCAAAAAACAATATTATGATGTGCCTTTTAACTTTATTGTAACAACTAATGTGGAGAATTAAAATTTGCTGGTTTAATGTAGGTCTAAAAAAAGTATTACATAGCATAGTTGTGTCCAAAATTGGAATACATATTAAATTTCTTACAGGTAAACTGGCTGTCAGGTAAATGTGGTAAGGGATATTGCCCAAGATTCACCTTAAAAAAAGTCAAATAAAATGTCATTTGTTGCTGTTTGAAGAAAACTGCTGCAAAGAATGCCGCTCTGGGATTAATACTACATACTACATTAATACTACATAGCAATTATTATACACAATCTACATGCAAACCTGGAAGGCATGCGAGAAAAAAGTAATCACAAATGTAAACATGATATAAACCAATCAAACATTAGCATAGAGAAAAATCCTGTTTAAGATAATCATGATTATGTCAAATTCATTCAAGTGAAGCACAATTTATCAGAACTAGTTTAGCTTCATAAGCACTACTTTTAAGACAATACATGCACTTTATTCGGCTGATGCCACCGTTTTCTTGATAGTTAAAGCTTAATAACAAACAAAGCCAATATCAATAATACAGCAACCCACAAATTCAACATTATAAGATCAAATTCAATAAAACCATATATCTAAACGATATAAATTATAGTGTATGTTTGTCACCTTGTCCAGATGTAATATCTCCTTCTAGGTCACATCTACCTAAGACATAACTTGGTGCTGGTGTCCCTGTCAGTATTGTCATTTAATATTAGTTGGAGATTATCACCTGAGAGAGTAAGCAAGGAGGAGAGTGGTAAGCCCATACTTAGCAGAGACTATCCTGAAAAGCTTTGCCTGTCTTATGTCTTCACTCTGATTTACAGCATTCCTTGAACCTTTTTAAAGGGCTGTTCGTCCAGTAAAAAATTTAGTTATTCAGACAAAATGTGTACTATAGGTATGCACCTTGCAGTTTAAATTCAAAATTTCCTGTAGATTTAAACTGAAAGACGTTTTGTTCCAGCCAGTTATTATGTAAGGAATGACAGTATAAACATTGCACATCCCTTTTTGTTTATAAGATGTCCCTGGAGTATCTTTAAAATAGAGAGTGTTTTGTCATTTTACTGCCAGATCCTATAAAACCAGCCTTAGAAAGGCTGGGGAGTTTCTTTAACACTGACTGAAGCTGGTGTTTATTGATCTGAAATTTTGTTGATGTCCCTGCTCTCATGCTGGCTCTGCTTTGGATGTGAATTGGTCAGTCCCTTACACTTAACATAGCCTCAGTAATATGGGATTAAGTCTTACTTGCTCTGTCGAGCATTAGCAGCCAGGGCAAAGACGAGCAAGTGCGCAGTGGTGGTATTAGTCAGCTTTGTCCAAGACAGCTGGTTCTCTGACAAAGCTTAGTAAGTATATCCTGCATTACGCCATAGAAACACAACATTCTGGGACCTTCAAGACATTTTTCCTGGTTGTGTCCATCGCATACAGATCTCATACATTTTTACTTCTTCAACTATCCCTTTTTTCTCTTGCTCTGTGTTTGGGGATGGTTTGATATCATGCTTATAAGTATGCTTAACATAGAAGACTGTCAGGTCTGAAGAGATAACAACAGGGTCTACATGTGAGACAGGATTACAGAGTCACCATGTGACTGGTCTGCCCTTAGACAGACCTCTAAGAACAGACCAGCTAAATCTATCCAAGACAACCTCTGGCCTCAAACTCTTCAGATGTAAACAATAAGGCAGGCTGCTGAGAAATCTACAGATATATCCTATAACAAGATCTGCTGAAGCCAGATTTTGATAAACCCAAACAAAAACAAAAATTAAAGCAAGGTTTAATGCAAGAGTTTGGGAAGCATTTTACACAAATTACATTTACACACATTTACTCACATTAAATCCACCATATTTTTATTTTAAGAATAATTCAATTGATGATGCTTATTAGGTAATGATTACCTAATAATTAGAGCACTTGGGTGTCAGTAATTTTTAAACGTTTGTACCTCTAATGCACTGTTAGGTTTACATACTTGTTTCACCCATTGTCGATTCTTTATAAGTGGACTGTTTAAATCTTAATTTTATCTTTGACTAAAATTGTTTAAACAAACATAAGGAAGATAGCCTTTGGAGCTTTTTAAAATGAGGTTATGTGAAATAGTTATCAGTTGTCAATGCCTTACTTGAAGCAGACTGATAATTTACTGAAGGGAGTTTGCGAAAAAAGACAAAAATCTTATATATTGAAGTCCAGTCGTTAGTCAGAGTCAGAGTCAAAGTGCAGGTGTCAAGCTAGGTAAAACACATTAATTTTACACTGGTGCAAGCCCATGATGTATTACCATATTGGAAATATCCACTTTCTTTTCCCAAATATTTTCTAGTTTTAGTCAGTCAGTCATTTTCTATACCGCTTCTTCCATAGTGGGTCGCGGGAAAGCTGGTGTTTATCTCCAGCAGTCTATGGGCGGGAGGGTGCGTACACCCTGGACAGATCGCCAGTCCATTGCAGGGCAACACAGAAAACACCAAGCACACACTCATTCACACACCTAAGGGCAATTTAGCGAGAGCAATTAACCTAACAGGGATGTCTTTGGACTGTGGGAGGAAGTGGGAGTACCTGGAGAGAACCCACGCATGCACAGGGAGAACATGCAAACTCCATGCAGAAAGACTAACAGCCTGGAATTGAACCCAGGACCTTCTTGCTGCTACTTTTAGTTTGTTGCTGTTCTTTTTGAACATTGTCCACATTACCAAGCAAACTACGTGTAATGAGGCAGCTGGTTATATACAGGGGTTGGACAATGAAACTGAAACACCTGGTTTTAGACCACAATAATTTATTAGTATGGTGTAGGGCCTCCTTTTGCGGCCAATACAGCGTCAATTCATCTTGGGAATGACATATACAAGTCCTGCACAGTGGTCAGAGGGATTTTAAGCCATTCTTCTTGCAGGATAGTGGCCAGGTCACTACGTGATACTGGTGGAGGAAAACGTTTCCTGTCTCGCTCCTCCAAAACACCCCAAAGTGGCTCAATAATATTTAGATCTGGTGACTGTGAAGGCCATGGGAGATGTTCAACTTCACTTTCATGTTCATCAAACCAATCTTTCACCAGTCTTGCTGTGTGTATTGGTGCATTGTTATCCTGATACACGGCACCGCCTTCAGGATACAATGTTTGAACCATTGTATCCTGGTCTTCAAGAATGGTTCGGTAGCCCATCTAGCACAAGTATTGGGCCAAGGGAATGCCATGATATGGCAGCCCAAACCATCACTGATCCACCCCCATGCTTCACTCTGGGCATGTAACAGTCTGGGTGGTACGCTTCTTTGGGGCTTCTCCACACCGTAACTCTCCCGGATGTGGGGAAAACAGTAAAGGTGGACTCATCAGAGAACAATACATGTTTCACATTGTCCACAGCCCAAGATTTGCGCTCCTTGCACCATTGAAACCGACGTTTGGCATTGGCATGAGTGACCAAAGGTTTGGCTATAGCAGCCCGGCCGTGTATATTGACCCTGTGGAGCTCCCGACGGACAGTTCTGGTGGAAACAGGAGAGTTGAGGTGCACATTTAATTCTGCCGTGATTTTGGCAGCCGTGGTTTTATGTTTTTTGTTTTTTGGTTAGCACCCGAACATCCCTTTCAGACAGCTTCCTCTTGCGTCCACAGTTAATCCTGTTGGATGTGGTTCGTCCTTCTTGGTGGTATGCTGACATTACCCTGGATACCGTGGCTCTTGAACCATCACAAAGACTTGCTGTCTTGGTCACAGATGCGCCAGCAAGACGTGCACCAACAATTTGTCCTCTTTTGAACTCTGGTATGTCACCCATAATGTTGTGTGCATTTCAATATTTTGACCAAAACTGTGCTCTTACCCTGTTAATTGAACCTTCACACTCTGCTCTTACTGCTGCAATGTGCAATCAATGAAGACTGGCTACCAGGCTGGTCCAATTTAGCCATGAAACCTCCCACACTAAAATGACAGGTGTTTCAGTTTCATTGTCCAACCCCTGTATGTCTGCCTGCAAAGTCCACCAGTTGTTGAGTGACAAGCGTTTGTATCTGTCTTCTTGAATGTTTTTGTTTGTTTTACAATTAATCTTTGCAAAATAAAAGGTAATTAAAACACCAGAATTCAAAAGGATAGAGAACCCTGGAATCCTTCCTATATTGATAAATTGTAACATTTTGTCCTTGTCACTTTCTACTTCAGACGGCAAGTGTAACGGGCATTTGATGCCCTTGCAGAGGTATTCACACTCCTTGGAGCTCTGTTTATATTTTGTCACATTACAACCACTTTTTTTTCCCACACGATCAACCAACATAAAGAAATTGTGAAGATTTAAGAAAAACACAGATTTGTGTTTTTTTTTCCTGCCACACAGGTAGGCCTAAACATTCAAGTTGGTTCTTATCTGACCAGAGCACATTTTTCCACATGTTGGCTATTTTCCCTACAGAGCTTGAGGCAAACTTTAAACATGACTTTTTTTGGCTGTAGAGTACACAGCAAAATAATTATCCAATAAGTAGAGTCTCCCACTTGAGCTGTGGATCACTGCAGCTCCTTCAGAGTGACCATGGGCCTCTTCCCTGCTTCTCGGATTAATTGAGCTTTTCCAGTTTAGGAGGGTGGTCATGTCTTGTAGCGTGTACGCTTATTTACCATTTCCATCTTTGGCTAATGGATTGAACAGTGCTTTATTTCATATTCAGAATATAGGATATTTCATTGTAATCTAACCCTGGTTTAAGGGTTGGTCTTTATGATGCAATTTATTCACCAATGTTCTCTAACAAACCTCTGAGGCCTTCACAGAACAGCTGGATTCATACTAATTGCACAGAATTACACAGAATCAGACTAATTAGTAATTAGGTGATTTAAGAAGTTAATTGACAGCACTCAATTATATTCAGATGCATCAATTCCAATAAAAACATTGAAGTTTGTGGTTGTAACATTACAAAATGGGGAAAAGGTTAAGGAGCATTGATACTTTTAAAGGTGCTGCATACAACATTCAGTCTCAAATGATACACCTTTGTGGACACATGAGATATGTTTGCTAAGTTTAAAAAGCTGTTTAAAATAGTTGCTGAAACTAAACTAAATTTCAAAAATGTAAAGCTGAGCTTGTATTTGAAGTGTAGGTCAGCTGTTATTCACAGTTTCTCCCATGTCCTCACAGTCAGAAAAGACATTGTTGTGTTGCCACAACACAAAACCACCTGTAATCATGAGTTAGTAAGATGTGTCAATATGTTTTCTAAACGTTGGTGTCACAGCTCAATGAGTGTTTGTGCATTGGGCAACATTTACTGCAGCATAGAAGCAATGAGTCATCAATAAGTTAAAAACACTTCAATGCATTGTCCAACTACTTAAGATTCAGGATTTGTTGTGCAAACAACCAGTGTGTGCCCGAACTTGCATTTTTTACCTCCCGGTCACTTTCCTGTTTCCCCTCTCACATTAGAAGGCAGTTGTTGTGCTGACAGACCTTTTGTTCTGTGTGAAATGAAACCACTAAAAGGCCAGCCGATTGGTTGGCTGCTTTATAAAAACACAGCTTTACAATGTTGAAACGTAAAACACAGCTTCACACTGTGATGGTGAAACAAGCAAGCCAGATCAAGTCCTCAGTGATAGTTGATCAGGAGGGTTTGGGTGTTCCCTACACTTTATCTTAATAAAGGTTTTCGAACAGTTGTGTCATGTCTTTCCTTTAAAATGAATCTGAACGCGATTGTGTCACCTTCTGTCTCTGAAAGATTTCAATTTAAAATGAGTTTCACATTTGCATACATTTTATTTGTGTAGATTTTAATAAATATTACTGAGGAGAAATTATGTAGAATAGAATCAAAATAGCCTTTACTGTCCTTCAGTGGGGAAATTAATGTGTGTGAGCAGCAAAATGACAGACAAATGTTTTGGTGCATAAAAAACAACAACAGGTTATTTACAAGAATATGGAAAGATTGTGCAAATAATTTCACAGATTTAAATAACTTATTGAATTTAAGCTTTTTGGGAGCAGTGATGATTCTAAAGTCAAGTGGTACTTATAACAGTCCACTATCTCAATTTCAGTTCTCTGGATTTTCGCTGGTGTCGGGTGTCGTGTCTGTGTTTGCAATGTCACTTAAACATCTAAAACACACTCAACTAATTGGTTAAATTCTACCCAATCATGAAGACACTGTCATCTGTTTGTCCGTCCATGTTAAAAAACAAGAAGGAAAAAAAGTTTTTTTTTCACTAAGGCAAATTAGTACAGAAAGAATAACTGTATTTTTAAATCTGTTCAAACAAGTTGAAAAGTTAACCTTTTCCCTGACAACAGCAGATTTGTCGTTCTTTGGCAAGATCTGCCACAGGGTTAAGAGGCCCAGCTTGCTGGAAATATTCAGCACATTGATAAAAGGAATTGCTAGAATTAAATCAATAAATATGGTGAAAAACGTGCATACATTTTATTTTGATAAATTTTAATTAACATTTCGGTTTTAAAATAATATAATTTTAGGCTCTTGTCAAACACAGGGACCATAGTTAGGAATCAATAGCCTATAGTTTTCTGTAATTACCTGTTCCCGTTCTCACTGTAGTTGACAGGGAAAAAAACTAATCAACCGGGTAGAAATTTTCAGAGATGGTGAAGTTCCAGGAGAGAGACGAGTATGACTGCAGAGACTCAGGTTGGCAGGTTGAGGTGAGCGATGCATGTTGGCAATGACACTTTGTTCTTTCTTCCAGGGGAAGCTGGAGATAATGGTGGAACATTGGTGGGTGTACAGGTAGGTGAGTGGTGATAGTGGAATTATAGAGAAGTCCAGACAGTGAATCAGGAAGGCAGCCAAAGGAGTGGTGAGATTAATGGAGGGAATCTTGGAATGAGTTATTCAATAAACTTTGAAAGCGGAAAAGCAGCAGACTGAGATCCAATTCAATTCAGTTTATTTATATAGGGCCAATTCACAACACATGTCGTCTCAAGGCACTTCACAAAAGTCAGGTACATACATTCCAATTAATCCTAATCATTGGACAGTGTAGTCAGATTCAGTTATTTATTCAAATTGGATAAAAAGTTTTTCTGTCTAAGGAAAACCAGCAGATTGCATCCAGTCAGTGACTTGCAGCATTCACTCCTCCCGGATGAGCATGTAGAGACAGTGGACAGTCACTGGTGTTGACTTTGCAGCAATCCATCATACTGAGCATGCATGTAGCGACAGTGGAGAGGAAAAACTCCCTTTTAACAGGAAGAAACCTCCAGCAGAACCAGGCTCAGTGTGAGCGGCCATCTGCCACGACCGACTGGGGGTTTAAGAGAACAGAGCAGAGACACACAAAGAATACAGAAGCACTGATCCAGGAGTACTTTCTATGGGAAGGAAAAGTAAATGTTAGTGGATGTAGCTCCTTCAGTCGTTTCATCTAGAAAGAAAGAACAGATAAACTCTGAGCCAGTTTTCAAGGATAGAGTCTGAAAGAGAGCACATAGAGTTTGTTACAGTTAAGCTCAGTCAATCGCCATGTCTAGGAGAGAGAAAGGGTTAAACACTGAAAGACAGGGCCATGTGGATAATTGGTAGAGGGTGAGCATTAAGTTGTTGACAGCAGAAGTTTGGACTATGCCCCTCTCCAGAAAGGTGTCACAGGTAAACACAGTCAGGCCAGGTGTAGCTTCTAGGAAGAGAAAAGAGGGAGAACATAAAGTTAAAAGCTGAAATGACAGCAAATAATGCAAAATTGGAGAGTAGTGTGAGAATGTAGCGAAGTGGGTGAAAGTGGTCGTTATGTCCTCCAGCAGCCTAAGCCTCATAGCAACATAACTACAGAGATAGCTCAGGATAACCTAAGCCTCTCTAACTAGAAGCTTTATCAAAAAGGAAAGTTTTAAGCCTAGCCTTAAAAGTATACAGTTTGTCCATCTAGAGTCCACTGATGGTCATTGTTATACTAAAAACCACAAGGATTGGGATACCTCTCTCTGTCAGATTGACCATAACCATTGGAAAAGAGAGGGGGTCATACAGGTAGCAGAAATGGAGGGTGTGTATCCAGGAAGGTACCGTGGACTGGAAGCAAGAGTTTCAGAAGGAGGACAACAAGTAGGTAAGCTAGGAGGCCCTAACAGGAGGCCCTAATTACCACTCAGTGAATAAGAACGATCTGGCATCTGCTTCAGGAAACCCGCTCCTCTACAAGCTCTTATTGATTAGAGTTGATGAACTTTAGCTGTGAGTAACCACCTGCCTGTCACACCCTGTAATCAGAAGGGGTGTGGCACACACACACGCACACACAAAACCCGCACATAGCCCTGTTGATATAAGATTGTCAAGGGGTTCAGTGACATCCCCTTAGTATTACTGGAACTGAGCTCAGCATTCAACAATTTTGACCATGGAATATTACTGGAAAGACTGGAGAACTAGGTCGGTCTTTCTGGTACAGAACTTAACTGGTTTGAGTCTTGAAGGACAGGGATTTCAAGACTCAAACCAGTTAAGTACTGAACTGGTACAGTACTTAACTGGTATAGCACTTAACTGGTTTGAGTACTGTACCAGTTATGTACTGTTCTGGTATGCATAAAACAAATCAATATGTGGATGTGCCATAATTTTTTTCAGGTGAATAAAAACAAAACTGAAGTAATTATTTTTGGACTAAAGAAGGAGCAATCAAGAGTCTGCACATAGTTTCAGTTATTACAGCCAGACACCACTGTTCAGGTCTAAAATCTGGGTGTAGATATGGACAGATCTGCCTTAAAAGTTGATCAGACAGCTGTAGCTGACCCAGAACATCACTGCCCACGTCTTCAACAAAACTAAGAAAGTAGAGCACATCACCCCAGTTCTAAGGTCCTTACATTGGACCTTAGAACTTAGTTTACAAATCATTAAATGGCTTAGCACCAAAATGCAAAATCAAGATTTGCTAAGAATTGCCTTTGACTACGTTATTGAAACTATTACCTGAAATATTATTTCAGTTTGTAGCCCAACTTTCCTTTACTCTTCTTTATTATGCCACTGTAATGTTCTTTTTGTGTTTTTTCTTATGTTTTCATCCTGTAAAGCAGCTTGTTGCTGAATGTGCTATACAAATAAACTTGCCTTGTCTTACCTAAAATGATTTTGCAAGATTATATCATTGAGTTAAGTTATCTCTGATTTTAAAGTCATAAAGTTATGTTTCAACAACAATAAAGCAGTCAGTTCCAGAGTAAACAAGTCAATCCTGGTTCAAACATTTTCGTCTGTATTTTGTATTTCTCCACTGTTGCTTAGGCAAATACCACCAACATAGCACCTGTTTCTATCAAAACATACAGCTTAATGTACATTGACTGGTTAAGTACAGAGCTCTAACAATGTTTTCTCAAAGTAAATAGATCTGATTGCTAAACATATACTACAATATTAGAAATAAGCTGCTGGGGCACTGTAAGAAAAGTTTAATAAGACATTATCTGCACCTCTAAAAGCATCTTGTTAACACAGACTCATCATTGGCATAACTTTCACATTATCTTGGAGTGTTTAATGATGTTTCCTTTCTGATTTATTCCTGTTTCAGAGTGAAATGACTATACAACAACTCAGAACAATGACAAAGTCCAAGAAATTTTAAAAAAGAGAACAGCAGATTTACACAAGCTGATAAAGTCTTTTGGAAAAAAACAGCAGACTCCAAGATCCCCATTCCAGACAGCTGTACATATGTGCATGTTCTTTGGATATATCATTACTTTTTCAAGGTCTGGAAGAGCTCATAAACCCTCAGTTAAAAAGAAATTGGTTGGAACGTTAAGAAACATCCATAGGAACTATCAAAGTTCCACTAGAACTTGAAGCTCCTGGAACACCAGATTCAATGTGTGCAGGTATTGAGCTACGTGACAACCATGACAAGAAGTGTATTTACACGAATCAAGGTAGGGATTCTAAACCGAAGATCACAGAACCAACTGTCAAGCATGGTGGTGGCAACATCATGCTATGGGTCTGACTTGGTTCAGAGTGGACTGTAATATCTAGATGGTTCGAATTTGGACAAAAATAATAGATGTTTCAAATAGAGAATCATCCCACAAACACATGAAAACTGTTTTTTGAATGGATAACAAGACTATAACTTTCTAAAATGGCTCTGACGCCAAGTCGTTGCCAGTAACTTGAATGAACTCTCACAATTCTGCCTAGAAGAGGAGTTACATATCCTGCTAGAATCATACCAGCAACTTAATAATGGAACAAAAAGCATTTGCTTCAAGTGGAACCTGTAATTTGTATGTTTGAACCTTGATTATTTGAACAAATGTAAATACTTGTGCACTCAAAGCCAAAAAGTAATGTGACAATCCAACCGGATCTGTATATTGCTGTGGGCTGCAGGCGGATTTGCTTTTACACGCTGATGACAATTTTTGTTGTCTTTTACTGGACCCTTATTTTAAATTTTGTCAGACGTCCGCTGAACAACCAACATGTTTAACCTTTCGGTAAACCCACCATAAGCAAAGGTTTCAGCAATAAAAAACAGCCTTTGACCCTGGTTTCTCTGTGTCTTTACCTGATAAGACAGCAGTCCTTGAATTTGTTTGATCTTTTGAAATGTCCGCTGTGATAGTTCAGGTGTGTTCAGACTTCACAGTAACACATGATATGGAGAAAATATATAAATGGTTATGGTTGTAATCATTCCTGCAGGTTCCAGGTGTAATTTCAGAACCCAAAGTAATAAATGCGAACCTAAATCTTTTATCTGAACATTTGAGTAGGTCTGATGAAGTAAGACGTTTACCAGCTTATATGTGAGGATGACTGGTGGACGCTTAACCTATTTTTTCATTCTCTGCTTGGTGTGTCCAATGCATGACTGACATGCATGTAACCCTAACCCACTATCCCAGCAGGCAATCCCTGAAGGCTTGATGGACCTTTTTTCAGCTGTGAGTGTGAAAACCTTGCTGTTGGATTGTTGATCAACAACTGAAATTTTAAGACACAACAAAAGTGTAAAGTAGTGTAAATGCTTACTTACAATTAAAAACTATTCAAAATGTTATAAATGATATGAAGCATGAAAGTGAGACAAAAAACTGAAAGCCAGATGAAATCTTTATTGCCGTAAATACTTTTTCACAGCTCTCTATTACAACATAAATGTATATTGTGTTGGAAATGTTTGAGTTTTAATTTTAGCTGATTCTTTTGCTGCCTGTTTAACCTTGCCAGTCCTGCAGAGGAATCTTTCAGCTGTTAACTGACTGCTGCATGCCAGCAGCCTTTATACAGCCATTGTTGGATCTCTGAGCGATAACCACGGACAAGCAGAGAGGACACATTACCTTATTAGGCTTTGTTATAAGTTGATACAGTGCTTGTTTATATGTCCTAGATAACACATGTCGCAAGAACAAGGATAAAGAAAAGAAAAAAACTGGCATTCATTTAAGTGTGCCTGGTGTAGATGGGGCTTATAATGAAAATTTTGTATTTCAGTTTCAGTTTGGTTAAATATGCAAAAAAGGCTCTCAAACTCTCATGACATCCTCTTTTTTTCTTTACAGCAGATCATAAACCAAAGCCCACCCACAGTAAAGGAGTAGCTCAGCCCTCCTCTGAAATGTCCTCTGTGTTCTCAACATGAATAAGAAGTGTGTGTGTGTGTCAGTGTGTGTGACATTCACTCACCCTGCCTCCACACCACAACTGCTCTGTGTGTGTGTGTGTGTGTGTGTGTGTGTGTGTGTGTGTGTTTGTGGGCAGGGAGTAGTGGAAATTTACAGTCTCTTACGTTGGTACCTGGGTTGACTGTCACAGTGAGGCTGCGTCCAATCTCCACTTTGGATTTAATTGTCTTTAGCCAAGGGGCGGGCCGTGCTGTCAGCTCCACTTCTTGTGACCCATGTGTGCATAAAGGCATTCAGTACAGAGGAATGGTGACAGCTGAGAGAGAGGATCACTATACATAGTCGCAGCCATGAAGGAAATGTAAGTTTTCAAATTTTTTATGAGTTTGCGTGGTTTCAGTGGGATATTTTCCTGAGTGCATAGATATAACTAATACATTAAAAGCAGTTCAACTATATATTTATGATGCTGTCTGTAAACAACTCACATTTTTAGTTTGTCTTTGGCTGAGAGAAAGAATTGGAGCAGGGACCTTACACTTGATTCATCTTTTGCTGTTCATACAATCAAAAGACCACTTCTGAATTAAATCTGGATTTAGTCACAGGGACGACCTGCACAAAGTTCTCACTGACAGCTTCCAAATGGCAAGCAGTCAGGTGGAGGTGCATACACTGAGCAGGCGAGTGGAAACGGAGAGAAAGGGATAAGGAGGAAGGCAAACAGGATGAGAAACAGAGTGTGTGCGAGAACTGATCCAGTTACGTAAGCAGGTTTGAGAATGCAAAGCGGTTCGAGTTGACTTGTCATGCGCAACAGAAGGGGAGAAATCCTTGAAAATGATGGAACACAGTGTGCAACACAGTGCCAATTAACCAAGGAGGCACATAGTTCCCAGTGGGAATGTAAGAGCTGATTTCTGGTTAAAGTGTCCATTCATTAGAATAATTACCTTTTGATGTTGATGATTAAATTTGTGTTCATATTCAAATCCAAATTTTAATTGATAATGAATTCATTGTTAGATCCTCTCCATATTTGCTTTTCTTTCTGAATGTGCTCTTTTGTGTGAGCTTTTGGAATCGACATTCATTTGGTGGCAAACATTGAGTTAACAGGAAGCACTTAGTGTTGCTCTGCTATACTTCCCTGTTTAACAAAAGGAAGTCTCCCATACATTTATGCTACGTCAATCACAGCCTTATTAATCCCTGACATTTGTTGTTCAAGCTTAGAGCATCTGTTGTTTGCAGTCTTAGTCTGTCTTATTAAAGTTTCTTTTTCCCTCATCAGGGTCATGTGGGTAAATTGGACACACTGGTGAGGAATAACGTAGCTTGTCCTTCTTGGAAAGGCTGTTTACAGTGTAAACATTAAGTAAACTTAAGCTGTAGTACCTTCCTGAAAACAGCCACTGCTTTGGGAATGCGGGAGGAATATTTTGCAGCTTAAACTTAGTTTAGATACGCTTGAGTCATTGCAAACAGGAGATATTTTTCCCTCAGGTTCAGGCTAGGTCTGAAAGGCACTCCCCTTCCTTTTCCCCCTATCACAATGACCCCCTCCCCTCTGAGCAGCAGATTCCCTGGAAAAGCTGGAAAACATGATGCACTGACTTGAATACTTTAAATACTTTTCCATTAAATACTTCGGATCAATTTTACTGTTGAACTGTGTAATACTGCAGTTTGAAATGTGAGATGGTGCAATTTGTGGTCTATCACTAAATACATTTTTGCTGATTCACTTTTATTCTTTCTTAAACTCCCCAACATTCAGTCTGAATGACCTCCATACATCAGTTTCTCAGATTAGAGAGATTACCAGCATTGCTCTGCATCTCGAGCTCCCACAGCATGCTGTAAGGCAGTCAGGGAACAGTATTATCCGCTTTAATGCTGCTTTGTCTGCTGTTATCCCTCTCACCTCTGTCTCCTTTCAGTGCCTCACATGTTTTCCTTTCATTTTCACCCAGCATGGCATCAAAAGAGAAGCTCCAATGCCTAAAAGATTTCCATAAGGACACCCTCAAACCTTCACCTGGGAAGAGCCCAGGCACCCGACCTGAGGATGAGGCCGAAGGAAAGGTTCCTCAGAGGGAGAAGTGGGCCAGTAAGCTCGACTTTGTCCTGTCTGTGGCCGGTGGCTTTGTTGGATTAGGAAATGTGTGGCGATTTCCTTATCTTTGTTATAAAAATGGTGGAGGTAGGTGCAGACACAAATCCAACTTTAGAGAGTAACATTAAAAATAATCTGGAAAGTAGATGCCTTGATTATACGTCATTCCCCTGTTTTTTCCTAGGTGCATTCCTCATCCCCTACTTCATCTTCCTTTTTGGAGGTGGGCTGCCTGTATTTTTTCTGGAGGTGGCACTCGGTCAGTACACCTCTGAGGGGGGGATCACCTGCTGGGCAAAGCTCTGTCCCATCTTCACTGGTTAGTCTAAATACACAAACAAACACATCTACATCTACAGAAAAGGCAATCAGAGCATACTAATAATTTTCCGAGATTATCATTTATCCAAATAAGAATGGTGTCCTGATTTTCCTACTGCCTCAGCTGAACACTTATCATGTGAACATTGTGAGATGTTCGCTTTTCTGCAAAGCACAGTTAAACCTCGTTATTCTGGTCAGTGTTGAAGGAACATTTTCCAGCAATTCCCCAGCCAACATGTTTATGTGGGCCCCATATGAGATTTACTTTGGCTGGATAGGTACAAAGTGGGCTTCCTAAATGGAACACGCTTGGGTTGACTAAAGTCAAACTACTTTTGATAAACCAGTTGGGCACCTTTGTTGCCGTTAGCTGGCCCTCAAATGGTAATTCAGTCAGTCAGTTTAAAAAGTACATCTAAGACCCATATGGTTCCCACTTTTTACCTAGAGTTGTCTTGCATGAAACCTCTATAGACAATTAACTTAAAGCCACTATAACAGCCACTATAAAGCACAGTCCCATCTGGGGCCCATTGTTCAGTCTATTTCCCACCCATATGGGCCCCATGTGTGAATGGCTTGGTCAAACATATATTAAATTTAGTTTGTTGAACATGAAGAAAACTTGTTTATGGTTACCTTAGAAACAGACTGTGAGGAAAATAAATCATTGCATTTCTTGGCATTGGTGCCATCTCATGTGACACTTCTTGGAAGATATTTCCCTTTTTCCCTTTTTGTGCCCGTGAGCAAATTCTTTAGCTGAATAGACAGAGAAGACAACATTGTTTTCTGTCTTAAGATTGTGAAGTTAATGCTGAGAGCTGAACAGTTAAAAGACATCTAGTTGTGTCTCAACATGTTTGAAGGTATAGGTTTGAATGTTTAATCAAACGGGCAAACCAAACATGACATTCAATGACTTTATTTAGAATCAATTTTGACAGGACCTGTGGGCTAAGAAAAGTAATATTTTATGAAATTGTCTATGCTTAATAAGGGCAGAGATCAACTGACCAACCTTAAGTAGCCATTAAAAAGAAGCTCACTGAGCTTTAGTGTTTGAGCGGTGGATTTACTTGTTTCATGGGAGATAATAAATATTGAAGTTCTTAAGTTATTATTAGGTATCGAGGTTTTGAAAGGTTACAGTTTCCAAAAAATGGTTCACATCGTTTCTAAGGTGTAAAGTCATTTTAATGCCAGAGAATGTAGCACTGCCCCTCCGCCATCCACTGTTGCACACTGCTAGTCAGCTGGCTAAAAGAAGGATTTGATTTCTGGGGGCTTGAAATAAAGGAGAACAAGGGTCTAGCTGTTTTAAAATGACTGTTAGCTAACTATATGCAGCCAACATGTTAGGCAGCTGAATGCAGGCTAGCTGCCTAAGCAGATAGCCTGACTAATTAACTAGTCACCATCAGATTGTTTTAATTGTGTTACTCTACAAAGGGCACAACGACAAAAAGGTATATTGTGTGATATTTTTACTCAAGGGTGTCATACTGTGAGAATCTCAAACCGGCTTGTGCCTAGCAGACACTGCTGCTTTTATGTGGCCCCGTATAACGTTGAGGGACAGTTGTAGAGAAGAAGCAGAGCACCACTACCCCATTACCTGCTGTGACACATATGTTCACGTGAGGGAAGTCACATAAAAAGAAAATAAACTTTTGGGCACAGCTGCAGATGGACTGAAGCAAGCAATCAGGGGCTTTTATTGTTCATACCACATGAATTTCATGATTTTTCCCACACCTCCTGTAAACAAAGTCAAGTGCAGGCACACCTGCCACGGCTCTGACGTGCTTGTCGGTTTGCAATTGGTATGTGGGAATGTGGAGGTGGGTGTGGGGCTGACGGTGATGATAAGTTTAAAAATACTCTGGAGTGGTGGAAGACTACAGGGGGGTTCGGTGTTCAGGTTAAAGCAAAGTCATCTAAAAATAACAGAAATACACCAAACATGCTACAGTTGAAAGTCCATTCCTGCTCTGGACGTTTCCCCCAATTTTTAGTTACCTATTATTGCCAGCTGCTGGAGTTTAAATAAAACTTAGCCCAGACCTCTCGGTATCACATATGGTTGTTTAAATAAGTGTGCAGCTTTATATCTGCAGCTGCACTCAGCATTAAAAATGAATTCCTTCCAACAACGCTGCAGGTGTAAAGTTGGCTTTGGTACAAAAAACATACTCAGGTAACTTCTTGGAAAAGACAGCTGCTTACATTAATACAATTACAAATAATAATGCTTCCTATTCTAAGTATTTTGCTTCATTTTATTGATAACAAAGCCTGCCATAAATGATTGGTTGTGAATGACTAACAGTGAAACATGTTGGAACATTGAGAATCTGAAGGTGTTTATCTCATTAGAAGTTTGACACCAAAGTTAGAATTTATCCTGTGGTCTGAAGTATGACCTGAAATTAGTCTATCTATATTTTTATATTTTATATTTTTTATCTACAGTTTTTTTTTCCAGTAGATGTTTAATTGAGCACCAGCTCCCCTGTGACCCACTATGGAATAAGCAGTATAGAAGATGAATGTATGAATAAATGAATGAATGTTTAATTAAGAAATACTTGCAGGTATCGGCTATGCTTCTATCGTGATCGTCTCTCTTCTGAACATCTACTACATCGTGATCTTGGCCTGGGGACTCTACTACCTCTTTCAGTGCTTTCAGCCTGAGCTTCCTTGGGCGAAATGCAAGCAGCCGTGGAACACAGAGCACTGCGTGGAGGACACGATCCGCAAGAACAAGACCCTCTGGTTGGCAGCCAATATTACCAACTTTACTTCTCCAGTCACAGAATTCTGGGAGTGAGTGTTCACTGACAGCATGGCCAGCTCACACACACACACATGCACATGAATAAATGGTAGTAACACTGCCTCTTTATTTACTTTTGCGTAAACATGTTTGACCAGGCTCAGTTCTTGCACAATACAGTTCTTAGTTTTCAGCCATTTATTATCACTTTTATGTTAAATGAAGCTAAAGACTGCACAAATTAAACCAAATTACCAACAAGATATTACTTTTTGCATCTCCTTTCTCCCACCTGTAAATTTGATAAGAACTCGAGCTTCAAAGGCTTTTACACACTGTGTTTTTTCCTATGCGAGAGCTGCTGAACAACACAGGAAAGCCTAGGCATATGCCTGTTTGATATCCTTCCCTGGGCTTTTAATTAGCTTCTCGTGATATCACTCTAAAGTTAACCTACATACTCGAGTGTTTTTTAAAGATAACACCTGCTGTGTCAAATCTCCTGCATTGCTGTTAACCTGTCCTCCACTCTCGTTTACTCTGCAGACGCAACGTCCTCAGTCTGTCCACCGGTATTGAGGATATTGGGACCCTAAAGTGGGACTTAGCCCTGTGTCTCCTGGCAGTGTGGGTTATCTGCTTCTTCTGTATCTGGAAAGGGGTCAAGTCCACTGGGAAAGTGAGTGCCAAAGCGAGTAGGCACACATCCTGTAGTTATTGTGTTGCCTGGATGCTTGTTTTTGTACCCTTGCCAGCGAGAAAACACTGTTGCTGAGAAAGGCCACATGCTGGGGAATAGGATCAATGAGACACCAAGCCTTAGGTTGTCGTGAAAGCTACTTGCTCACCAGTCATGCTATGGAGTGTAAACAGATGTGTATTACTGCTTTGCCCAGTCTGTGATTCTGTTAGGATGAAAGAAATGTCATAGTGGACAGGAAGAAAATTATTAACTCTATTTCACTGTGTACTTAATACGTTCATCAGACAAGGTCTTTTGGACAGTTTTTTCAGCAGAAAATGTCTTTGTCCTGTGTAGGTGGTGTATGTCACAGCAACTTTCCCGTTTGTGATGCTAATCATCTTGCTGGTGCGTGGCGTGACCCTACCTGGAGCAACTGAGGGCATAAAATTTTATCTTTACCCGAACCTGACCCGTCTCCAGGATCCAGAGGTAGGTTAAAAAAAAAAAACCTTTATAATTAAGGATCTATGTAAAAGAAACAGTACTTGCCTTTATACTGAAAAGAAAATGAAAAGATACATTTGTACATATTTTTCCAACCTTTTATACTATGCCTTAACAGAAAGGCCAAAAACAAAAAGAACTATGCAGTAGAAAAAAGTTATGATAAATATTCCAATCAAGCTTGTCCTGATAGGGACAAATTTTCAGATTTCTTGGCAGGTTAGCCCCCCTGCCAAGAAATCTGAAAATACAAAAGGTGCATCATAAGTACATTCTGTTAATTGCTGTGCTTATAGGCCAAAATGGTGGGAGATTCTAATTTTGATACATTCCATACAAGAACTGAAAAATATACATAATTTTGCATATTTGGCTGATATCCAATCAGTCATACAAAAGAAAACTGGATAATTCTGATCACTGGACAATCTGTTGATACATCCATAGTAATTTGGATGCGTTTGATTCCTTACATAATTTTGAATCTCGGACCTGGGAATAATATCACACCTGAGTAGAGATCTTGCAGGTTAGAAATCAAGTGAAATTGCTGTGCTTAGTGAACAGGACGCCTATTTTAACAGTATCAGCCAACAAAAAACATAAATGTATGTATTTGTTTTTCATTTTTGTCTATTCAAATAGTAAATGTTCACAAATAGAGGTTGTACAGTACAGCACTGTATGCCCCAACCCATCAAAAATGTAGGTTAACAGTTCACAATTCACAGCAGCTGTATTAAATCTAAACTAGGGGTTGGCTGGGGATCAATCACATTCCAAGTTAAAATTCAGACTTCCTTTTTTCTGGATTAGAACCTCAAAATTGTACATTCCAAGCAGTAGCAGTTTATGATGTAGGCCATTTGGGCAGATATGGGTGGCAGTAAAAAGGGAAATGCACATGCCCCAGTGAAGTAGCTGTCAGCAGCGCAATAATGGTAACAGACAGTCTGATAACACAACTATCATGAACTTGTGAAAAAGAAACAGGGAAGCAGGGAATTCAAACAAACCAAAGTTCAAAAAGTATTACAGGTTTGTGGCATGGATCTTTATACTAGTAGAACAAAATGTAGATATGGGGAAAACAAGCATAACAAGGGAAACCAGCTCGAATAAATCAGGAAGTGAAAGTATCTGACGCTCAGAATAAAGAACAGTAGTGCCAAAATGTTTTAACATTCCTTATTTCTTTGGATTTTACCTTAAAGGGGCCAGACTCTCTTATAATCTTTTAAAATGACCTTGATCAGTACTCACCAAGGCTTTTTGAAGGCCTTTAAACGCTTTTCTTTAATTGTCTTTTTCAAGTATTTTTTGACCAGTACTTGTACCTAATCACAGCTGCATATTGTGTTCAATTCGTGCTTAAAAATGTAAAAAGTGGAGGACAAAACGAAACTTTACACTGTAGAGCAACAGCATCTGCAACAGAAACAGAAAAATGAAAAATCTAATAATACCCGTCACAGGAGATGCATCGTCTTTCAGTTGATCTTTAATTGTATGTCAATGCTGACCTCTTTTTGCACTAGGACGATGGATATAAAAATAACAAAAACTCTCTTAAATTCGCAATTCTGACTTGGAAAGTCTAAGACAAGGTTGTCCAAAGTGTGGCTCATGGGCCATTTGCAGCCTTGGAACAATTTTGTCTGGCTCCCTGACCACAATTCAAGAAGTGCAAATGATTAATCCAGATGGACACTTGCATTGGACTTAGTTTTTTAGTGTTATATTTTGACTGACAAATTAAAATCATCTTATAATGGGAAGTGTTTGGTACAATACAAAGTATTTCTCTTTTACTGACCAAGTTTTTTTTAATTTTTACTTCATAGCAATATAAGAACAAACATCCAGGGACTCTTACTCAAACCCAGACTTGGACCAGTCTATTCATTAAGCTTAGCTAAATACAAAACATGTTTTTGAAGAAAGAAGTGACTTATGTTCAGTATTTTCTGCTGAGAATAGATTAAAAACATTTTCTAGACCAAGAAAATAGAAAACATGCATGCCTTTATTTTGATAAGGCAAACAAGCAAGGAACGTTTGACAGAGTATTGCATGTTTAGTTTATTGTTGAGCGGGTAAAAATACAGTTAAACAGTTAACATACAATTTTGTTTTGTGTTTCTACTTTAGCAAATATTAGAATTTTTTTTCTGTTAACTTGACAGTTTTGGTCTAAGTTCTCCAGCATTCACACATTTAATATCCAATACAGCTGCTGGAAATGTAAAATGTAGTGAAAGCTAGAGGTATAAATGATTTAAACACTTCTGACTTCCTACTCATTAAAATAATGCTACCCACAGTGCTGGTGTGGGAATAATGTCGCCCAAGCTGAATGCATTTTAGTTGCAAATAAGAAAATCAGTGGGATTTCTTAACTAATGTGGTGCTACTATTGGCAATATGAAACTGATGTTCTTTTCTGTGGATTTTATGCATTCAGACACTAAAAAGACTCCTTCAAAAAAGAGCTACAAACTGTCAGAAGTGCAATAAATAGCTTATAGTTGCAGCTTTCTTCATTTTATATGCATGGCAATTGAATTCTGAACTAGTGGGCTGTGTGGCGACCTTTGACTTGCCCAGTTAGAATACTGGGTGTTATTGTTTTGTTTCTGTTAACTCTGAAAATCTGACGGTCAGTTAGTACCTCAACTATTACCAAATCCTAATGATTTTACAATATGCTGCTTGAATGCACTTAGCTCAGGTTTGATGCAATTCCAGGTTCGGGTTCTGTCTAAAATGACTAAAGTTATAAACATACTGTGATCTTTATAAACCCAACAAAATAAACTGGAACAACTTATGTCTTTGTGAGGGGCTGACGGTAACAAAAGGCACAAAGATGCAATTAAAATTGTTTCTTTGTTAAGTTGTGTGTGGTCTGAAGACGCAACACTGGTTCATCCCTTGAGTTTAGGAACGTTTTTAAGTGGCTAGAGTTAGGTGGCTTCAAAAAGAAAATGTCTCCATGAAAATGAGTGAAAAGTTACACAAAGTCCAACATAAACCCCAGATGATATTTAGAAAGCCTAAATAAACCCTATTCAAGATTGTTTTAAAATAGTCAGGCTGCTCGGAAGCAGAGCATAACACAGTAGTCCAAATGTAAATCCTTGTGCAGGAAATTGTACCTGGATACTTGAGAGAACCTCATTATACCTTCCCTAACATACATCTCTTCTGTCCCACCAGGTGTGGATTGATGCAGGAACCCAGATCTTTTTCTCCTATGCAATCTGCCTGGGTGCCATGACGTCACTGGGGAGCTACAACAAGTACAGATACAACTGCTACAGGTGAGCTGGGTTTCTGCGGGGAGGAGTGGGACTGTAATAGTGACAGCAACTCTCTGCCAGAGACGGTTGCGTGAAAAGAAAATGGGAACTTCGGTTCCACCTGTGTTCATTAACAACCTCCATGACATATGTGTGACATAGGGACTGTTTGCTGCTGGGAGGCCTCAACAGCGGTACCAGTTTTGTGTCTGGCTTCGCAATATTTTCCGTCCTGGGCTTCATGGCACAAGAACAAGGGGTGGACATTGCCGATGTGGCAGAGTCAGGTACGAGGGTCCAATGTGATGGCAGCAGTGATGGTGGGCGCTGCTGCCTAAAAAAAGAAAACGAAAGACAATTGGAAATGTAAAATTATTTGGCGAATTTAAAGGAGAAAAAAAGAGCAGTATTTTGTCACAGTTTCAGACACAATAACACTGGAAAGTATAAGTGTCGGCAATTGCACACTCCTTGAATGAAACCCTCAAAGATAAAAAAAGGCTTGTCCCCCGTTAACTGAGGACAAACAACATTGCATTGATCAACTGCAGTGTGTTTAAGCTACATATTGAACTGCTGCATTAAGGAGCTCCATCATCAGCTTGTCCCACAACTATACCGCTTGTGCAGCTTAGTAGCTCCATATCCTTCTGACCAGTGGACACTGCTAAGAAGATTGGCTCTGTACTGAATGAATCTGACTGTACATGGGAACATGCACCCTGAGGCTGATATTTTGGACCAGCAGCACTGCTATGTGAACCCATTTCTTTTAACATGCTTTGGATCTAATGAGGTTGATGCCAATGGATCTTTTGCTTTCTTGCTGTGTTTTCTACAGTGCCTTGCAAAGCTATTAATATTCTTTGAACTTTGTACACAATTTGTGACAATAAAACCGCAAATTTGAATGTATTTTATTGGTGTTTTATACGATAGACTAACTGAAAGTAGCACATAACCTTAAGGCGGAAAGGAAATGATACATTTTCAACACTTTTTACAAACAGAAGTGTGAAGAGTGACCTGCATCTGTATTAATTCCCTTTTGATCTGATGCCCCTAAATAAACTCTTGTGCAATCCTTCAGAAATTAACAAAATAGCAAATACAGTTTGCCTGTGTATAACGTAATCTTAGTATAATGACAGCTGTTTTGAGACTTGATTTGAACTTTTGGTCTAAAGACTCTAAATGACTAAGGCTTGAGCTTTAAAACTCAGAACTTAATTTTGAGTTTTACTTTTACGATTTGAGACTTTAAACCATGAAAACTTATACTGCACATCATCCTGAACACATCATCCCCAAGGTAAAACATGGTGGCGGCAGGATTGTGCTTGGTGGTGCTTTTCCTGGTCAGATATCATGGGAAGATGGTTGAAGCTATAAACAGGAGAAACCTGGAAGAAATCCTGTTAGAGGCTGCAAAAGACGAGACTGTCATAAATGTTCACCTACTAGCAGGAAAACAACACAAAACATACAGCCGAAGTACAGTTGATTTAGATCAAAGCATATTTATCCTTGGCAAGAGTTGGAAATTGATGTTCACAGATGCTCTTCATCCAATCTGACTGAACTTAACCTGTTAAGCCCTACGGGTTTTAGAAACAATTTCAGCCTGAAATTACATACCTGAACTAAAGCAAGCATAGCTCCACAGTTATAAGGTATAAAGGTAAGACATAAAAGAATATTTTCAAGTGGAAGCACTATTGCAATTGTTACTATGTCTGATTTTTTTGTGATTAAACTAAAAAAATTATCAAACACACCTGCAGGTGGGTTCATCTGGCTTGTTGAGCATCCATTTCAGTCTCATAATGTGCAGAGCTGGTAGACACATACCCCAAACCACTTGCAGTTGTAATTGCTGCCAAACATGGTAGTACAAAGTATTTACAGAGGAAGGCTGAATACAAATGGACATTGCACGTTTCAGATTTGTATGTGTAAAAAAGCTCCATTTTCCTTTAAATCACAATTGCACACTACTTTGTACTCAAAAACCTCAATAAAATACATTGAGGTTTGTGGTTCTAATGGGACAAAATGTGAAAAATTCAAAGAGTGCAAGTGCTTTTTGAGGCACAGTACATGAACTTTAAAGGAAATGTGTTGTTTGATTTTGTTTACATATGAATACATTATCTTTGGGGTTTAAATAAACTTTGCCAGTAATAAAAATAATTTTATGATTGCATAGTAATCTACACATCAAAGCACCTGAACAAAATTATGGATAAAAGCAAACGTATGTACTTTTTGCTTGTCTGTTCAAATGAGGTTCAATTTCTGCCTATGTATCTGATGCTTTTAATACAATATGCTTCTGAAGTGGCATATTTAAGTTGTGCCATATCAGATTCATCTCATTCCCATTGTTCACAGTAAGTACCAGCATGAAGTGTAGGAAATTACAAATATCAAATGCAATGAAGATGAACTAATGTTCAGACTAAATAGCAGTGGTGTGACCCTGAGGGAGGGAAGATTACTCATAGAAATGTTGTATAAAAAGTCCTATATATCAATAATTTCTCTGCTACATTATGAAAGAGTTTAAAATAAGAATCCACTAGAGAACTGTTGCATAATATGAGTGTTGTAAACTATGCAGAATGTAAGCGACATAAAATGCAAAACTAACTCAGGTTGCTAATGTACATTAACACATATGGGACATTTTCAACATGAAGAAACTCTGCAAGCACTGTCTTCTTTTGCATATCATTTTACCTTAATTACTACTTAACAATACTAAATGCTAGAAGGAGATCATATGTATTTTTGGTCACAGTAAATGTATATCTCCAGAGAGACTTATTAGACATGTTTGTTATCCAGCCTGTAATCAGATAGAAGTGTTAATCATGTCCTTTCCCCCCTTCTCCCCCTCCCCAATCTGTTCTCCCTCCAGGTCCTGGCTTGGCCTTCATTGCCTACCCTAAGGCTGTGTCCATGATGCCACTGCCAACCCTGTGGGCCATCCTCTTCTTCATCATGCTGCTGCTGCTGGGCCTTGACAGCCAGGTCAGTGTGTTTACAACCATTGAGACAGTGAGCAGAATAATTATGTTAACTGGTGTGGAGCCCTGCAGTTTAATGCACACCCCTCTGAGATCCTATTGGTTGTTTCGTCCTGCAAGGACCGATGTGTAAATCGCATACAGTGTCTTTCTGATTTATATCTAACATGCTAAAGTTTCAGATATCTGATGCTCCAACAACTACTACCATGCTTAACTTCACATTGGGAGGATTAAAACAGCATTAAGGCCTTGATCTGTCACAAATGTGTGATGTGCAAATCTGTAAATCTTTTCCACCAGACAGTAAACCCCATCCTGATGACAAACATCCAAGCCTTCTACCTTTGATACAAAGGCTGAGCGTTGATTAGGACATGATAATCTAAGTTGACAAAACACAAATGCGAACCTGAGGGCTTCTCAAGCTGTATCACATTTCCTGCCTCTCAGTGTAATTCTACTCCTGTACTAAGTCAGTCCCGCACCTGGCCAGCTACCCGCCTCAGCCAAGAACGAGATCAGGCAGACGCTCTAAATTTGACTACATGTAAATTCCAATGCAAGGGAAGCTATTTCCATGGGAGAATTGGGGTCAGTTTGTGTCTGTGGGTGGATACAATGCAGATTTGTGGTCCTGTAAGCTACATATTGTTTTTACATGCCACTGTTGCAAACTGGGTTTGATTTGGTAATTTTCACAGACTTAATATTTTTTCTGCATCAAGACCCTCTGGAAATTTTTGTTCAGATAATCATTTTTTTATAAGGCAGTGGTTAGACACATTGGAGCGGAAAAAAAAAGCCAGCAGTCAAATGGTCTGAGACAGTGATTCATTGTTCTTATTGGCTGTCATGCTTGTAAAAAAAACAGGATTGCAGAGGGGAGTTTGTTTAAACTCCCATCACAGCTTAACAAGGACAGCTTTGTTTCTCTAATCTGTGTGTTTATGTATTCACTGAGAGCTTCATAGCAGCCTTTGTCCCAACAGTTTGTCGAAGTGGAAGGACAGATCACGTCCATTGTAGACCTCTATCCATCCGTTCTGAGAAAGGGTTACCGCAGAGAAATCTTCATCGCAGTGATGTGTTTCATAAGTTATCTGCTTGGACTCGCAATGGTAACGAAAGTAAGTCTCATCCCAGAGATGTTGACTTGAATTTTAGACTTGGACTTGAGTGGCACTTAGCTCATTTAGCTCTCTCAGCTCAAACACTTCCGGCTTATCAAATTAAAAGCACTGCGTGTTCTGTTCTTTCATACATTAAATTCTTTTTTGTATACAATGTTTATATTACGTAAGATAATAGTTTATGTTTCTGTTTAGACTGGACAACAAAGATTTAAAATTTACATTTAGAATCCAGTTTCCTAAAGATCTTAAAAATCTTCCAACTCAGAGTTAGAAAAAAACTGTCCTGCAGTTAAGACGTGGATAACATTAAATAATAAATAAGTAATTAATTAAAAGACAAAATGAAAAGTACTTTGTTTGATTCATTCAAAAATTTTACTTTAAGAGTAAATTGTTTTGCTATAGGCAGACTAGATGAGACAACCTTTATTTAAGACTTGAGACCTAACTTGAACGTGGAAAAAATTACATGCGAACATTTCCAGTTCACCCAGAACCTTTCCTGCTAGTTATGTACAAAATGTGTGTATATTTGGATCAGTTTTTTTCTTGCTGCATTGTTGCAGCCAAATATGGCATCCCACTATGTTGATGATTCACAAACTGTATTTGCGAAATGAAAAAATTTGGAAGGCTGTTTTTCATGTGCTGGTTTACGGGACTTCAATGACATCCCAGCACCTGTTGAACTTTTCCCTCTATTGATTAGGTGCCAAAGTTCCTGTGCCCTACTTTCAACAAACCCTCCTCATATGGTTTTACATCTCTTCCTATCTCTGACTTTTTACCTTCTTACACATATTAAAGAGCTAATTAATCTTGCTTTTTATCCTTTCTAGGGTGGCATGTATGTGTTCCAGCTCTTTGACTACTACGCAGCCAGTGGTGTGTGCCTTTTGTGGGTAGCATTTTTCGAATGCATTGCTGTAGCCTGGGTTTATGGTAAGTGGAAGTGCCTGTATCAGCATTATTTCATGTACTGATTCACTGGAGTAGGATAAGAAAGCTGGAAGGAGCTCCATAATCGCTAACAAAGGCTGAGGGAGTATTATGTCTGCAATAAATAAGATTACTGCTGGGCAGAGAAATTGAGAATAAAGTTGGAGGCCTTCTAGATAGGGGCTACCCCTTCAGAGTTTCCTCTCACCAGATCCAACCACAGTTAAAAAAAGATCTTCAGTCCTAAAACAAAAATCTGTATTGGAATAAGAGTGTTGTTGTTAAATGAATGCATGCAAATGAATGAATGAATGGATGAATGAATGAATGAATGGATGAATAAATGAACGAATGAATGAATCAATGAATGAATGAATCACTTATTTATGTACAAAGTGCTTCTCACAAACAAAGTCACAAGGTTCTGTACAAGATGTAAATAAATCATAAAAATTTAAATCACAGGGCATAAAAGTTAAAAAAGGCATAAAATATAAAAAAAAAAAAACAATTTGCATAAGAAGGAAAATATATATATATATATATATAAAGAAGCACTAATGCCAGTTTAAACCCTAAACAAATGCCAAACTAAATTAATTAGTTTATGAGTAACTTTGAAGGAAAAATTAAGGTTTGAAGTTTCTGTTTTCAAAGATATCTGCGTCCAGCTTTAGAGGTGGGACTCCTCAAGTTCACCCGTCGCATTACAGTTTACAGGTTATAAGGATGTTTTAATCCTTATTTGGACATAACAGTAATGTTACCTAATAAACAAGGAGCCAAACAACTAATTATAATGATCATCAGGAGTCATTAATTTATAGCTAAAATACTCGTAGCTTATAATCTATTCGGCAATGTGAGGCTGTATGTTTTAAATGTGCTTTTTAAATTTGAATAAAGTAAATGCTTTTGTAGTAATTTCTACATTTTGGTTTGTTCGTTCACTTATCGGACACTAACGTTACATTAACCTTTTCTGTTTTATCTAACAAAACCGGGTAGTGTTAGGTAATTTTGTGTACTTTATTTGATCATATTTAAAAGTTTGTCTCATGCAAGTATACAATAATTGAAAAATAATGGATAATATAATAAAATTCAACTAAGCACATTTTGCTCAATTTTCAATCACAGTAAGGGTAACGTACTTACTTACTAGCCTACATTAAAAACCAGAGAAGATAACCAATAACCTTCTCAGATAAACGTGTGACTGTTTACAGCCTATATATTGAGAACATGACCCAGTGGAAAAATTATGCTGTGGTTTATAGTAAACAGCAGAGATAAGGGCTCATAAATCTACTAATCTCTGCACGTGGATGTGAAGGTGACTTTGTGATCAGAAACGATGCACAGAAATGTAAGATGGTGTCTTATTATTTAGCAGAATGTACAGTAGGTTCATTGATTATTTTGCTCTTTTTGTGTCGTGTAGGAGCTGATAATTTCTATGATGCAGTTGAGGACATGATTGGCTACAGGCCAAACCCATGGATGAAATGGAGCTGGACCATCATCACACCTGTCCTCTGCATGGTGAGACAGACAAAGGTTACTTCATTAGAACCACGTGGATATATAAATATATACAGTTGTTGACAGTTGAACATTTCAGGTTCTGGAGGCTACAGAGCTTCTGCTTAATGGACCACATGTTTTTTTTTTTTCTCTTAGGGCTGTTTTGTTTTCTCCCTGGTAAAGTATAAACCACTGACCTACAACAAGGTGTATGAGTATCCCGAGTGGGCCATTGGCCTGGGCTGGTGTTTGGCTCTGGCTTCCATGATCTGCATCCCCATGGTGATGGTCATCAAGATCCTGCAGTCTGAGGGACCTCTCATAGAGGTGAGCTGACATGGAGCTTGTAAAGGAAACCTAATGGAAATATTGTTAACATATGAGTATTTTTAAACTTTCTTCCAACGTTTGTGATAAGACAATTGCCATACTTATTTAAAATTATTTACAGTTTTTAAATATTGGCCCCAGCTCTTTTTATGACAATAATAAGAACTTTTGCTCCTTAAATGGAAGGCTGTATAGTGCTTTTTGAAGTGGTTAACCCACAGTGGGGGCACCAGAACAACCCTGGTCTGGTGGGCTTTGGTTCCCAGGAGACTTTGGGCATTTTGTAGAACCGCTTCCACTGAATCAGAGAACATGGATTCACCTTTTTCTTTTAGATCCACTTAATGCAAGTCCAGACCTCTACAAATTATGAATATCCCCAGAGCAGGAATGTGCTGTCTTGCTATTTTTCTGCTTACAACACATTAAAAAAAAGTAGATGTTTTTTCAAGCAATATTCTGTAAAGTAGATTTTGGTTAAAGTTAACTTATTATGAGTAGAAAGATGTCATCTATCAGTGAGTGGAAACATCCTCAGGGCGGTGGAAAGCTAACAGTTAATCAAATGTACACTCCATGTTTTAGCTGATATTAGTAATTAAAAACAGTTCACATGAGCTACAACACCATTTTAGCAGAGATTAACCATCTAGACGTAGGTGAGACGCAGTTATTGGCTGTTGTCTGTATCAGTCAGATCAGCTGTAACTCATCAGTCTGCTTGGATAATTTCCAAACTGCGATACCGAGAAAAGAACAGCCACAAACACATTATGAGGTTAGCTTTCAATAGCATATTGAAAGCTAACCTTAAACTGGCCTTCTGAGATAGATCCATCGTGTTTTTTTGTCAATTAAAATGTCTTGATCAGTGTTGAACAAACACATCTCTAATTTCCAAAAAAAGGTTGACATTTCAAACTCAGTAGCAGTCCCTTTGAGCCCTCAAGGAGCTCTTGTTTCTGAGGATCATTAGCCTAATGTTTCATCTCCTTCCTCCCCTCAGAGGATCAAGGCAGTGGCGGCCCCGGCAAAGTCAGGTGTGAGCTCTCGCCCGAAAGAGTATAATTTGAAGAGCAACGAGCTGACACAGCCTCTGGACCCGAATGGGAACAATGGCTTGATCAAGCCCACCCACACCATTGTAGAAACAATGATGTGAGCGCTCTCTGTGAGAGGAATAAGATTGATGTGCTTAATGTGTTATTATATTTTGCTAACTTTGTAGGTTTACATTGTCCAATATATTCATATTAGAGATACTACAATTTGATTTCTATTAAGAGAGATATATTTTATTGTTGTAATTGTTTTTTCTCTTGTAATTTTTTTTACTCTACTGATATTGTTGATGTTACAAATGTTGTTGTAGTTGGCACTGATCTCAATTAGGGCAGTATTTTTAAATAGAACATGTTCAATGTTTACTTTTCTGTTGATTCCGATGAGATAAGGAATTTGACGCGTTCAAGGAAGGCACAGGAAATAACTCACTTTTATGAATTCAGGTAACAAATGGAAAGTTAACCGAAGAATTGCTGAAAACATCCAAACATCCAGACAGGATTGTGATTTCTCAAAAAACAAAACACTCTCAAAGTTAATGTGTTCAGATCATATTAGGGACAATATGTGATGTATACAGCTACTCCTTCTTCAGTTACATGGTAAACAAGGCCTTGGCTCATTCACACAGATCCAGCCTAAAAAAAGTCTAATCACATTTTTTTAAAAAGGGAGAAAAATAGTTAAGAAAGAAAAAGTGAGGAGAAAAGGAAAGAAGTGTTTTAGAGTACATGTATCCTGCCTCTGTGACTACTTAGTCAGCCCCAGTGCATTTATTGAAACCTCTCTTTGCACTTTATATGTCGTATCACTTTTAATGTAGTTTTTGCTCTTATTCAGGAGAAAATATTTTTAGCTTTTAACTTTTTGATATTAACTTTTACACAGAGCATCTAGTTTTCTCCCTGCTAAAACAATGACGGGACAGAGTAGGACTATATCAAATACTCAGATTTCTAATTATTAGAGAGATCTGTTAGGACATCATTTTGTCATGTTACTTTTATTCTAAACTACCTGACAGTTATTTCCATTTTGCTGATTTCAGTAGCAGGTGTGCTCTACAGAACATCTGAATTGTAGCCTGCAATGCTGAACTGTGTTTGTGTTGCAGAATTTAAACTGTTAATAATTCACATATGCCTTTTTCTGACAATTTTCCACTGTGCATCACCTGAATACCATAACAGATTCCACTGAAATATGTTTCCCCAGCATCGACTATCTTGAGCCTTTGCTGCATTTCTTCAGTGTGCAGTAGCAAAGAATAAACTCATTGCATTCTTTTCCTATTCAAAATACATGATAATTCTGACTGATTGGCTCATGCAGCTGGATACAAAACCTGAAAAAATATTTTCCTAAAATGTGTGCAAGAGCCACTACATTATCTTGCTGCTTTTGCTACTTGGAAACTCAAATGTACCAAAGCATTTCTTTTGTCTCAAGGTTATCCCCTTCAAGATGCATATTGCATCATGTCTATATAGATAAAATAAACATCTTTTCCTTGGATTGTTTTTGTGCAGTTTTCTTTTCTCTGTATTACAGACCTGAAAAGTATACATTATTGCACACAGAGTAAAAATGTGTCCTTTAAGGCAGATTACTTTTGTTAATGTGGCATCAAAAACTTTTGCATTGGTATTTCTGGAGTTAAGAACCCTGTGTGTAACAGTTGACCAGGACATTTTGATTGATAGACTGTTAAAAGGGTGGGGTTATCCGTTATTCTGCTAAACTTGCTCAGATTGTACTTGACAGATCGGAACCACTTTGTCTCATTTGTCTATTATAAATCTGTGTGAACAAAGATCACATGTGGGGTTCTTCTAGGCTCCATCCTAGGGCCACTTTTATTCAGCATCTATACATGCTCACCCTAGCTCTGATTATTAAAACAGTTCTTCCTATACATAAACAAACACAACTGTATATTTCTTTTTTATTACATAGCTACAGTAACTTTCAGTTAATAAGGGTATCCATAATATTAAGCTGACAGGTAAGAATTGTCTCCAGCCTGATGCAGAAAAGGCAGAAGTCATTGTTTTGTTCCAAAAAATGCATGGTTAGAGATCAGCACTAAACTGGACTTAAATGAGGCTGAAAAAAAACAACATACCAAGAATCCAGGTATCTGAATCTATCTCAGACAATACATCAGCCCATCATCAGAATCATCACCAGAATACAGGGGTTGCCATCAAAACAGAACACAAACAAAATGTGTGCATGCCTTTATCTTTAGTAAGTTACAATATTGCAATTGTGTTTATAATGGTTTCTGTAAAAAAAAGAAAATTAGTAAGGCTGCTGCAGCTCATCCAAAATGCTGCTGCCAAAGTTCTGACCAACACCGGAGGAATAGGTTGCAATACAGATTTCAGTTAATTGTCAGGAATAAAACATGTAGACCCCTCAGGTCATCTGGGACCTGCTCACTCAGTGTTTCCAAGAGCAGAACAAAAGAAGAGAAGGCAGCCTTTAATTTGTACTCCTCAGCTCTGGAACAAAATCCCTGAAAACCTGAGATATCAAAACCTTAAGCTCCTTTAAATCAGGACTGAAAATATTACTGTAGTTTTGCCATAAAGGTCAAAAATTTAAATTAGTTCATTTTCACCATGTCTTCGCTATTTATATGATATTAGCATTTTATTGTTTATGTAATTGTTAAATCTATGATTCATTCAGTGCATATGTTAGTATTTTTGTTCCTTTACTCTCCTGAAAAGCACTTTGAATTGTGTAAGAATGGTGCTATGCAAATTAACCACTCCTATTCATCCACATTTGTAGTGGAAATCAGTCATAATGCATTGGAGACACCCTGTAGGTTATATGCTTCTCTGACATTATGCCCAGTAACATAATTGCATCCCACTGTACCCTTCTGCAGTGCAGTATTTTGGCCTCAACAATGTTTTATTTAGCTTTTAATCTGGTTGGGCAAATGTAAGAGGTGCTGATTTCAAGTTTTGCCCAAGTTCAACTTTAACAAGAATTAGTTTAAAGTCTACTTCACACAATATGGAACTGATTTTTTAATGTTCACCACCTGTACATTCTAAACTAAATTTAAAGTTACAGAAACTAGTTTTTTTTTTATTAGCATTTGATTTCAAAATATAGATCATGATTGTTTAATGTTTTTTTGTGGCTGTACAGCGTGATTAACTGACATCAGGAGGGTTGTGCTTGGTTGAAGTCGGTCACACTGAAACAGCATTAATCTCACAGTTCTCAAACTATTTACGCTACTCAAGAACACACAGATTTGAACGCATTCTTGCACAACATTCTTATTCTTTGATGTGAGATGTGTGGCTAAAATGCTTCTTGGGAATATTACACATGTTCTTTTTAAAAATAAGATTTGGTATTTCAATCAACCCACAGCCTGGTCCTGCTGGAGGTTTCTTCCTGTTAAGAGAGAGCGGTTCCACCCCACTGTTGCCCCATGCTTGCTCAGAATGAACAATTGCTGCAAAGTCAATGACCCGATGCAAGCTGCTGGGCTTTCTTCAACTATAGAAATTGATATTAAATGATTAACTGACTCATTTTATATTGTAAGAATGTATTGAATTTAACTTGGACCAAACAGTATTCTGTATATTTGGACATGAACCCATTTGTTTTGTAAATTGCCTTTTAAATGACATTTGTTGTAAAATGGTTCCATATAGATAAACATAACTTATTTATGAACAAAGATAAGTATATAAGTTTTCAGGAAAAAAATTAAATAAAATTGGCTGTCTTGCAGACAAATTGAGCTACACTTTTAAAAGCTTGTACAGGTAAACTACAGGCTAATGATTTTATTACAATAAAAAAAAACAGCATTGCTTGCTAAATTTAAATCTGATAAATAATTTTGGTAATTTTGACCAAAATACACAAATTCACAGAAGACTTGAAAATAAAGAAAATTAAATAAAGTACAGGAACACATTCGGTATCGCAACTTTCATAAAAGTCCTAAAACCTTTTGGGCCCATGCTAAAAATAAAAAACATTGCGCACCATAAAGCCTTTTACAGTAAAAAAAAAACCTAATGTTTAAATATATAATACCTTTAAAAATAGGCCAAAATATAGAATGAAATTTCATGAGAGACACATCTGAAGGTTACTGACCCAACCATAAATTTGCCTCTGAAGCTGCTACGAATGGGACAGTCTAACAACATATTCACACAAGCCAACACGTTTGCATTTAACAATCGATTTTCAGATCAGTATGTTCATTTTGTTACAAAAAGGACTGAGAACACTTTGCTTTAAAGGAACTATGTGAGAGTGCACGTTTCTTTTAACCACAAATACAAAATGCTGAGGATTTGTATAAAGTGTGCATCCTTAACAGAGTTTTGTATTGAAAAGAGCAGCTTGAACAGAAAAATTGTGAACATTGACTTTGAACTTAAAAAAAAAACGTGCTGAAACACTTTAAACATGTGCAAACTTAACTTGAAAAGCCAAATCTTTGTAAATATGTGATGGTATCAAACACTGAAAAAAAACAAGTGAACATTAAAGAGTGAATTTGTGCATTTGAAAGTGTTTCTGGAACAATTCAGAACATAACCATGATTCAAGTGTCAAACAGAAAGGTTAGATTGACCTCATGTTTTTGTGGCATTTAAATAGATTATTGTTGGCAGGTATCATGGGGTGCTTGGTCTCTTCGGGGGCACCACTCTTTGGGGCTGCAAGTTCTAGGAAGAGACTGGAAACAAAGGCAGTGAGCCAATTCATGGCTAAAATAACTAATAAGAGCACTGTTCCTTGACCTTAGGGTCCACCAACACCAAGTGTCTCTGTGTGAATGCTTTCCATGCATATTAACCAATAAATTCTGTGAAAAGTGAAAATAAAAGCAATGGTAACAAGATTATTATTAAAATATATTACATTTTAGGCAGTGAGCGTGCACATTGTGTGATTCTGTAGAGCAAAGACATGTGCGTTGACATCCTGGCCCCCTTCAGAAGCGATGACTCCTCTGTTATATAAGCCTCCATGTGGCTGCGCCTCTGGTGAGGGGGTAGGAGCCTTTGTTCTGAAGCCTCAGTCTCTGCAGAACTAAATCATCTGAACACAGCAGTGACCAAAAGCAACAATCGTGTAATGTTGAGTGAGAGATGCTCTGAGGCAGAGTGTGGTTGTTCCTGTGTACAGAACACGAGCAAGAAGGTCTGTCAGAGCTAAAATGTGACAAACTGAACCACGTGTGATGCATGTGAGGTCCCAGCGCTGCCATGTTCCACTTCCATTTTCGTGTTCACAGGGCAATGCTGTTGGTCTTATAGTTGGCGAAGCAGAGAAGTGAGCTTGAGGGGTCGTCACAGTCATTGGGCAGCACTGCGTATGAAGCTGCCATTGGATTCCTGCTAATGACCAGATCCAGGCAGTCTCTGGCCTCCATAATTAGAGGCACAGTAAGACAACAGTCCAAGTCCCTGGTCCTCACACGGTTCACCTGGAAGACCAAACTACTTATTAATATTCAATACACTTACACATTTGTGCAAACCATTCAAACCTGAAGCTCCCACTACACATAAAAACTGACATTTTTCATGTTACTACAGATTTATATGTATCAAAACAAAGTTCATTTTCCACCTGTTTCTCTAGGGTTTCATGTTTAGGGCAGTGCTTCTCAAACTTTTTCAAACTAGTAAATAATAGTTTGGTAAATACCACAGTGCCAGCAACAGGACATGATCAGCATCACAGCAGGACTTGAACTTTTTCCAATTTGCTGTCAATTAGATTTAATAAAAAAGATAAACAAAACACTTATCCATTGGCATACTTGAATAGTTCAAGTATGTCATCTAATTCTACGTTTCATTTTTACTATAAAGTTGAAACTTACAAGTTTACAGTTGGAACAATTCACAGAACAAGTCCCTAGAAGTTGGTATTTGATGTAGCAAAGTATGAGGCCTCTAACACCAACTCGGACTTCAAAATTCAATATGGCGGCCTTAAGTATACAACTTAAATATTTTATACAAAGAGCACTATACAGCCTATTTTAGTGAACAAGAAACTAAAACGTTTCAGCATACAAAATGCAGATAAATTGTTTTCTGTGTTGCTAATAGTAGTTAGTTACTGAGCATGATGCACGATATTACCAAAAGTATTGGGTCCCACCACCAAATCAATGAATTACGGTGTTCCAATCACTTCCATGGCTGCAGGTGTATAAAGTTTTGTGGAGAAACTTGACTGACCTCAACGTTTTGGATATTTGTTTGTTTGTTTGTTTGTTATAAGCATTTCTGAAATTGATTTATTTATTTACTGTTGTTTGTCATTGTCTGAAATCATTGTCTGAAATAAATAAATAAATAATAAGAATTATGAACATACTTCTAAACCTCGTGGAAGATATTTAAAGAATTGTTAAAGTTGCTATTGTTGGCAAGAGCGCCACCAACAAATTGGACCCTGTAGATTAAGAATAGGACGTCATCCAAATTTATGTACATGTAAAAGTAGACAAATACTTTTGGCAATATAGTGTAATTCACAAATCCCACTGGTTAAAGAAGCTAAACAAATACCAACATTACTTCTGAGTACCAGCAAAGGCAGCACAAGTACTACCGGTGGTACATGTACCATAGTTTTAGAACAATGGGTATAGGGTTTCCATGTCATACTGATGAAATCCTAGGTACGGTACTTTAGAGCACTTTAAAGCTACTATGTTTTCAAGCATATACATGGCATTGATTTTTATTAACTTTATTGTGGCATCGGAGTGTGAATGTAACAGCACATGTCAAACCTTAAATGATTCAGATTAGTATCACAGTACCAGGAACATCCCTAAAATATCAAATTTCACATCAACGTACTCATCCCTTGAAGTCCAAGTGATCTTAATATTTGAATGTTAAGATAACTGAGAAGGGTACAGAAACAAGTCAATTAATAACTCATCTTGACTCATTTGGGGTGACTGTGGAGACAGTGGTAGAGGTTCGTCCTGTAACCCCTGTGGGTTGCCGGTTCAAACCCCTGCTCTGTCTGTCTCAGTCCTTGTGTCCTTGGGCAGGACACTTCACCTGCCTTGCCTACTGATGGTGTCCAGAGGGATTATATGGCAGCCTCACGTGTGCCAGTCTGCATCAGGGTAGCTGTAGCTACAATGTAGCTTACCATTCTCAGTGTGTGAATATACAAGTACAGACCATTTACTATTTACCATTTTAGTTTTTGCTATCTGACCAAATAGGCAAGGAAAGTTTATTTATGTAGCACATTTTAGTTGCAAGACAATTCAAAGGTGCTGTTCTTGAAAAAAAAAAGAAAGAGATAATAGGACATAATACTTTATAACATATAAAGTTCCAACAGGACACCCCTAAAAAATAAACATGGAACTACTGCAGTAGTGTTTAACTTTTAACAATCTAATTGCAAAAACTTGCATTTTAAATGCTGTTTTTTTTTTAGATCAGATTTAACAATTTTTGTAGATAGGGAAAAATGTTAGTACCAAATAGAGTAATATTCATTTGTCAAGACGTTTCAAGGACGTGACTACAAATACTTTCCCAAAAATGTCAAACCTAAAGCAGTGATAAGGACATTGCTGGACCAAGGTTGTATCTGATGTAATTTGGGAATTTTTTTAATGGTTAAAATATAGTGACTTTATATAGTGGCACAACCCTCTGATAAAACCTGTTTAATAAATGAGACCAGGTCAAGTCAAATAACCCAGTTAAATTGTTGGCTGAAGCCCCTTTGATTCAAGTACAGCAATTACTTGTCTTTTGTACACACCTAACTTTATTTATACTGAATCAGATTAACCTGAGAAATTTCAGCGGTTCCAGTCAAAATTGCAAATATGCAATCCCTCAGTGTGTATGTGTGTAGGATATATTGTATATACATGAACACACACCCACTTCCATGGATACCTCAAGAGGCTGACAGCAAAACTGAAGATGTGACAGTCTCCATATGGTTGGACTAAGCAGTAGGTTTTCTAAAGAAAACATCCAGGCCTGGATAAAATAATCCAAAGTCTTGTGGCAGAATGGGCTCTGGTCTGATGAAACCAAACTTGAACGTTTGGCCCCAATTCCAAAATGTTTGACCCTAAAAAAAAAAAACCCATACCCACAGGGAAACATGGTGACGGCAGGATCATGATGTGGGATTACATCTTTAAAAATGGAACAGGGGTTGTTTTTAAGGTGGATGAAGGTATGAACAGTTCCACACATGTACAATGAGTAAATGGTACTAAGCCAAGATGTGAAGTGCTGATAAACACCTTTCTCAAAATGACCGAATGCTGAAACTGAGTCTAAATGTATTTCAACATAGTTTAAAGGGTGTGCACTCTTATACAATCAAATAATTATTTTGGAATATTTTTCCTTAAGAGATTTATTTCTTAGTAGAGCTGTATAGTGTGCATGGCAGTTTATGTGGAAAAAGATGTGAAATAATTAATCATGTTCTCATTTCTCAATAAAAAAGCTGGCATTTTACCAGGGATGTGTTTACCTTTAAAAGCAACCTGATTTAAGAATGTTTGTAATAATAACAAAGCATTATGATTATTCTAATGAACTCTGCAACAATTTCATCGTAGCTTTTATCCCCCCTCTCATACCGTTTTAACATTTTCAAAAAAGAAGCGGTACCTGAAGGATCCGGTCGAAAGGTTTGAGACCAGCTTGTTCAGCTGGTCCGTCTGGCCTAATCATGTTGACATAAACTCCTTTTTCCAGGAGCCCATCTGATACACTGAAACCAAAGTCGTGGCTCTCAGGGTCCTTCCTTAGAGAAACCTGCAAACAAGGAACAATAATAGTTGCACACATACATATGGAACAGTGTGGGTGATTTAAAAAAGGGGTTTCTTTTGTATTTTACAGGGATTTGAAAATTGTGTCTGAAAGATGTGCTGCTAGGTGCAGGAAATAAGGCTAAATCCTTACCCTGGACTCAGACTAACGCTTTTTTTTTTTTTTTTTATTCAGCTTCTGTGCAAACACTAAACTTATAGTAAACGCAGTTTTATGCCTCCAACTCATTTCTCTTTGGATTCCAGCAACAGAGCCAGCAGATTTATCCATAACCAAACAACCTTAAGGGTTGCATTCAGATCACTTTCCATGACATGAGAAAAGTTGTCAACTCCAAAAACTGTCATTACTCAGTGGAAGAAGGTCATGTCTTTATTTATTGCCCTGGAAGGAAACAACAGATGTGTACTTGAGAATGTTGGCACATTGTGTGCCATTTCAGGTAGAGTTGCCTAAAAAATTATTACTGTTTATCCAGCACATGTTGGGACAGGGTAGGAATCCACATGGTTCATTTATTAAAAGGAATTCCTGGACCCGAGTGAAGCAGACACACAAGTGGGTTTGAGGCAGCGCTGCACTGAAAACAGATTTGTTTCTAAGGAAATCAACAAGTGGGCTGAAAAACATGTGGACAAAGAATAGTCTCTGAAGCATGATGTCAAACCCTCCCCTGCTTTCTTTGTGGGACGAGACTGGTTGGTGTGTTATACAGGTGCTGTTAAAACGCCCAGCATCTGCTATGGTGTGAGTCATTTACATTAGGGCTCACGGATTGGGAAACTCAGGCATCTTTGAAGTTGTTTATTTTAAAAAGGTACGTTTGAATCCAGGTCTGACATGGTTCATAATACAGACTCGTAAAAATTAGTTGGCACCCTGGTAAAGATGTGTGAAAAGCCTTAAAATAAAATTATTATTATTATTATTTAGAAAAATCAAGCCTTTAATAGTTGGTACTTCTGACACCACATAGGTACAACACTGCTCCTCACTAGAACTAAGAAAGTGGAGCACATCACCCTGGTTCTAAAGTCCTTACACTGGCTCCATGTAGCTCAGAGAATAGACTTTAAAATACTTCTGTTAGTCTATAAATCACTGAATGGCTTAGCACCAAAATACATTACAGACTTGTTGTCAGTGTATCAACCACCCAGACCTCTCAGGTCTTCTGGCTCAAATCTACTCTGCATACCCAGAACCAGAACCAAACATGGAGAAGCAGCTTTTAGTTCTTATGCTCCACTAATCTGGAATAAACTCCCAGAAAACTGTAAAAGCGCCGAAACCCTAAGTTGCTTTAAATCAAGATTAAAAACTTATTTGTTTAGAGTGGCCTTTGACTGTGCCATCTAAACATTATTAGTTACATTTTCAGTCCAATTTTCCTTTCATTTTCTTATCCATCATTAGTAGCTTTATTGGCATCCTCTGCTTCATACCGGATCCACTTGAAGTGTTTTTCCTGAAAAGTTCCGTCTTTGTCTCATCTGACTAAAGCACACCATTTCATTTAAATTCCCAGTGGAGTTCAACAAACTCCATGTTTACATTTGTGATGGTAGGACAAAAAAAAAAGGTGCTGTTATGGAGAGATAACTACCCAAAGATGCCATACTGTATGTTGTTACAGTTCATGTTAATAGTCCAGAAAAACAGAACTTCATGGGTTGCTATTTAGATGTTCATCTGATTGGTTTAAAAAAAACATCATTTACTTTTATTCTATGGGGATTTTCAATAATACTGGCACTAGTGACTTGATTTTTTTAACCCGCTGGTTAAATGTACTTATTTGTTCATTTTCATTCAGTCCAGGATTATGCTACTGCAATAAAAAGATGCATTTTTAGCCTTTTAGAAGTAAATATACATTAAGCCTATTTCTCCCCTGTAACTTTTGAAATTGTTTATCCTAAACTCACCTTCTGAAGTGCCAGGGCTGTAGGGGACAGAATGTTAGAGAGATCCCCTTTGGCCCTGGATGATCCATCTCTGGCTCCGGTTGACATGTTCAGGCTTTTGTTTTTAGACCCATTGTGGATTCCTTCCTTCTTTATTGGATTAATCTCAGAGACAAACATTGAGCCTTCACTGGTCTTGGTCTCCTCCAGGTACAGACTGAGAGCGCTGCCTGTCATAGAAGCCTTAAAGAATCAATAAAGACAGTAATTATTTTAACATGATGTAGTAAAGCAGAAAAAAACATTTAAAACATTTTCACTGATCAAGTCTAGTATACAGATTAGCAGGTGAGGCAAACCCTAAAACCCTTCTTCAATCTGACAGCAGGTTTCCGGCTTGTCTTGTCAGATTTAATTGGAGATTACACATTGATGGTTATCATAATGCTTCGTCTGGCAAGTTCATTTAAGCCAAGATGAGTGAGGAATCAGAAGGACAAAGCAGATGGAGGCCACCTACTTCCAGTTCCCTGAGAATCCCAGACTGGCCGCAGGTCTTGAGGTCCTGCAGAGCCTGGGACCAGAAGCTGTCGTCCTTGTTCAACATGCCATGGCAGCGAGAGGGGCTGACGAATCTATGACAGTGCAGGAACCAGAACATAAGAGCAGCCCTGCAAGCCTGGAGGTGACTGCTGCATAGAAAAGCAGCATGGGAAATGTAGTTTCTTTGGGCCGCTCAACTGAAGAGCCCACCCATTAAAGAAAAAAAGTTTTTTGTTTTTTACTGTCAACTGACTCAGCAAGGGATTTAAAGGAGTCCAACTAGATTAGAAAAAAAGCAGGAAACAAATATGACAAGTTCATAAGGGTCAAGCTTGAGGAGACATGAGGCAGATGCATCCTTAAGTCTTTTAGTTGCTTTCAGAGGGAAATGTTTTGCGTTTTGTGTGGATAAAGGGTGACAGGACATCTGATTGTAACACCACAGAGCTTGCAGACAGTTAATAAAGCAGATCAGAGAAAGAATACCTGAGAAAGAAGAAAAAAGGACAGTTTGGAAAAGCACAAAACGTGAATGCTAAAGTAATTCAACAGGTGCAGAGAGCTTTCTCAACGAAAAGAGCAGGAACAACATGTTTAAACAAAGAACACACCTCTGATCGGAGTTACTGAAAATAGGAAAATTACTAGCAAACTTTATGGTGCATCTGCAGAACTGCTTGAAGCAAACTGTAAGCATACTGATACTTGCAAAATCTGTCCATTCGCCAGTGCTGTACAACGAAGTTACCAGCACTTTAAAGCCTATATTTCAATTGGTATATTTTATCTCCTTGCAAAGATTTAGAGTACATGACAGCCAGAGCCACAAAAAGACACTTTAGATCATAGCTTTTTCAGGTGTGAGAATGGCACAGTCAAAGTCTAGATCCAAATTCAATTGGAAATCTGACTTGAAAATAGCTGTTCATAGATGTTCTCCAACCAATCCAAGCTGGGGCTGTTTTTTTAGGAAGAATTGGCAAAAATTTCAGTCTCTGCAAATCTGGTAGAGAAATACACCTAAAGTTCTACTTAACTACAAACAGCAGTCCCTTTTTATACAGTAAACACCAGTTTAATTCAAATCTTTGCACCACTTAGCCTTTTTTCCAATTTTCTGTTTGGAGGACAATGAATGCTTTCAACATACAGTCAACATTTATTTCACTTTGTTTTGATATTTCCTTTGCATTAAATCTATAGATGGCTTTACTGATCAGAACTGTATTCTTCAGACAAAGGAAAGGGACATGAAAATCACCACTTAAAGACATGTTCACACAGATGTTGACAATGGAGTCCTACAAACTGCCAGTGCAACACATACATTTTTAATTTGATTGAACAGAGGAATATTAAGGCATATTATCAAGTAAATTGTGTATTATACCAAAACAAACAAAATATCTAAATGGATTAACTAATAATTTTAGCTCAATCCTATAAAAGATTGCTTATGCCAATTTGTTTCAAACTATAATAAAGCATTCAATGCATTATTTGGTTTAAAAATATTCATCCATTGCTAGACTGCAAACTATAGATACTTAGGAACATTTACCCCCTTATCTGGCAACTACAATTCAGTGTTCGTGGTCATGGTATGAACAAATCGGAAGTGCTTTTATGGAAAACGTATGAATGAATACAAAATAGTTGAATCAGCATTGTTGAATGACTGCATAAGAAGAGGAAATCTCTTCAGAATGTTTTAAACAAGACCTCAGGACTCACCCAGGTACTTTGTCCCACTCATCCTCAGTGAATCCTCCATCATACAGCCCTGCTTGTAGCCCCAAACCTCCAGAGCTGGAGGTAGTGTAGCCTCTGTGCTTCGGGCGCCTCCAGTCAAGTGGATTTAGGAGTAAATCAGACGTTTTATGCAGATATGTCCCTGAAGCCAAATGAAAAAATAAATAATTTCCCCTAGCAGATATCTTCTGTTTTTGCTCTTTTTTCACACTAAATCTCTCAGATCAAACAAATGTTGATATCCAACATAGATAACCTGAGTACAGCCAAATAGCTTTCTAGACCAACCTGGCTCTATCCAAAAGACAGGCCATTAAATGAAAAAGTAACTTCCCCCTAAACTTAACTTGTGCCATTAAGCAACATGATAGAGTCATTTCATTGAAGAAATTTTGGGCCACTTTACAGAATTGGATTTATTCAGCCACATTTGATGGTTTTCAAACATATCCGTTTAAGATCATCCAACAGTATCTCTAGAAGATTTAAATCCAGGCTTTGACTAGGCCATTCCATTTTTTTAAACATTCAGAGATTAACTTGCTAGAATGCTTTGGATTATTTTCCTGCAGCACAACCCAAGTGGGCTTGAGTTTAAAGTCATATCTGATGGCTGGACTCCTTCAGGGTTTTCTCGTAGAGAGCATCATTTCTGGTTTCATCTATTACACCGTTACTTCCAGGTCTTGAAGCAGAAAAGCAGCCCCAGATCACCTCACTACTACCATGTTTGACTGTTGGTATGAGTTTTTTATTTTACTTTGTGTGTTTTATGCAAGATGCAACAGCATAGAGACATTTCAAAAAGTTTCACTTTTGTACTAAGACTAACAAAAATTTCACAAAACTCTTTGCATTGAAAATATTTTTTTTAGCAAATGGAAGATGGGTCTTTGTGTTTTTTTAGTTTCACAGGAATTTTGGCCTCAAATCTCTCTAATTGATGCCATTTTTGTGCAGCCTCCATCTTATTGTTGAATCATGACCACTTGACCTTAACTGAGGCAAGTAAGATCTTCAGTACTTGAGATATTGTTCTGCATTATTTTGCGATCTCCTGGATGAGCAGACTGTGTAATTTCTGTAGGTTGGGACACTCATGAGGAGGTTCCCCACTGGTTCTGTCTGTTCATCAGAGTCCCAAAGCCTTAGAAAATGTCAGACTAATCAAGGTTATCGACTTTCTCAGCTGTAGATAAAAGGTATAATGTGTTGGTTTTTTACCATCTTTTTGTCTACTTTGTGTTGTTGGGCAGATTCTGTTTAAGTCATTTCTTGGTTCTACAGGTCTGGAGTTAATCAGGTCTGGGTGTGACTAATGAAATTAATGTCAGCAGTCCAGAAACAAATAGGTGAATCACAGTTAATAATAAACAATTTCTTAAATAAAATCCTCATCTGAAATCTGATTTTTGGTTTTACTCAGGTTATCATTGCTATTAAAAATACTTTGAAATGAAATAATTTGAGTGTGGCCCCAAACACACTAAATCAGAAGAATTTAATAAGGGGGTAAATACTTTTTTAATGTCATTGTAGAAACATGAGTGGTATTCTTTCACAGCATGTGAGCTTAGGGCCCCACCTTGGCTAATGTAGCCTGCATCAAACGCTGCGCTATCCCAGGAGCTCATGGCCGAGTCGATGCTGGGAACAGTGGCCGAGTAGACCTCTGAGAGTTTACTGGTTTTTTGGGAGTCAGCTAGTTCCTCCTCTGGATCGCTTAAAAAGCCAGCTTCTCTGTCTGGTGGCTGCCGACACTGTGATTCTGGGAGCAAACACAGCAAAGAGTTATCACTTAGGAAGAGATATCACATGTTTCAAATTCCTAAATTTCACAGCTTTTTTTGTTCTGGTTTTTTCCATTTATGTTTATTTGCCAACATCCGGGAGTGTTTTGTTATTCTTACAAACTGGAGCTAACTTTGGAAATACATTTTTACATTGACAGCAAATGAGAAATAGGAGGTGTGCAAGCAGAAAGAAAAAAAAGAAAAAAAAACATGTTAAAAAAAACTCCATTAAAAACACAAGAAAAGGGATGTATATTACAAAAACATGTCTTAAGTCTACCACAAAGTAAAGAACAATGTTTTTTTTGTTAAATCCCATTTATATTAGTTTTCTTTTTATTGTAGCCATTTGAAAATTGAACAATTTCCATCTAAAAGGCATTCAAAAGCAAATGTTCCAAAAAGTGGATATGTACGGTCAGCTTGTTTTTTGATCTTGAGGGTGACTGACTCCCCAGCCATCTGCAGCAGATGGATGGCCTCGCTCAGAGGCTTCCCTTTAAGGCTGACACCATTGATTGCCAGGACTCGGTCCCCTATGTGGATGGCCCCGGTCCTGCAAGGAGAGGAAGGCAGAGGAGAAAGAGTTACCAGATCATAAAAGACAGCAGCAACAACAGGGCCAGTTGGAGAATCCTGTCAGACTGCCAACATTTGGACAGAGATAGAAACAAAGAGGCTTCTTGTTGTTGAAAGAAACCAGACAGCCATTGTTTAAGTGTCTCATTTATTATTAAAAAGAAAAACAAAATGCATCAAATTGCTTTTGTAACAGCTTCACATACTCTTGAGCCTGCTCTTTGCTCACCTTTCAGCCAGACCTTTCTTGGTGAGGCCAGAAATGAAGATGGGGTCAAAAGGTTCCTCTGTGCCAGATATTGTAATTCCCAGGGGTCCATTAAATCTCTTCAGCTCAACTGTGTAGATTATAGAGCCTGACATCTCCAGCTCATCTACAGCAAAAAGCACACAATGTATTCAAGAGAGTAAAATATATAATAAATTCCTTGAAAATGTACAATAAAACAGAGAGGCATAGCCTTTACAACATGATTGCTAGTTAAGGGCACCATATCAAAAAATAATTTTATATCTTTGTAGCCTAGCTATAATTCTTTATACCAAATAGTCTAAAGAGCCAAGTCCAAAAGTGGCAGCTCCATTTCCTGAATAAGGAAAAACTTCTAACATCAGTGAAGACTAAACTCTTCATTTGACACCTTGAATATTTATTGCTTTGCCAAAGTATTCATTTCACTTGAACTCTTTCACATTTCGTCACGCTACAACCACCAACCTCTGTTTTTTCTATTGGGACTTTATGTGGAGAGTAACAGAAGGAGCATAACTGTGAAGTTGTAGGAAAATGATACATGATACATGGTTTTTAACATTCATCTCACAAAGAACCACCTTTAGCCACCAAAAGCTTTGAATATTTTTCCTGTCCCTGTTAAAGACAAGCAGCCCCACAACATAATGCTGCCACCACCATATTTTAACATGGGTATGGTGTTTTCAGGGTGACTAGTCTTGGTTTTCCATCATAGGGTTGTAGGCCAGAAAAGGCAAGTCATCTGATTGGAACACCTTCACCTTTGCCTTGTTCCTTACATGAGTTGTGGCAAAACTATAAATAGGCTTTGTTTCTTGCCACCTTCTATAAAAAGGCCTTGTTTGTGGAGAGCAACTAATAGTAGCCCAGTTGACAGATTCCTCCCACCTGAGCTGTGCATCTGCAGCTTCTCCAAAACTACCATGGGCCTCTTGGCTACTTCTCTTAATGCTCGACATGCCCAGCTGGTCAGTTTAGTTGGACAACCATGTCTTGCTAAATTTGCAGTTGTGCAATACTCCATTTTCAGCTGGTTTAAGCAGTGCTTTATAAAAAGTTCAAAGCTTGTGATTTTCTAAGCTAACCCTGCTTTAAACTTCTCCAGGACTATATCCCCGACCCATCTGCTTTCCTTGGTCTTCATGATTTCGTTTGTTCTCTCTAACAAACCCTTGAATCCATAAAACAGAACTCACTTCACAATCATGCACTACTTTCTGTCGTTATATTAAATAAAATCCCAATTAAATAAACAATGTTTGTAGTTGCAACATGTGAACAAGTTTAAGGCTTATGAATAAAGTTTCATATTTTTTAGGACTGAAGCCCATGTCCCTCCTTGCATTCAATCTAAGTTATCAACCTTGCTCTAAGGGGTAGGGTGTCTCAATTGTTTCTTCTAAGTGGGGAGAAAGAGAAGGGGAAAAAAAACAAAAAGAAATCCATTACATTTGGTATTGTATTTTTGTTCTTCCTTAAGAAAAAAAAATAATAGGTGCTTATGTCTGCCAGAGGATTGATAAATGTTTACATAACACCAGGGGGCAAATTAGGTCATCCATGTTCACATACACAGTATCAAAAATAACCGATGATCTCATTTTCTGAAGGATTGTCTCGATAATTGGAATATTTTAACCACAATCAGAATAATTTTACCGCAATTAACAAACGTGCAAATAAATAAATGCTTATATGCTATATATATATATTAACTGATGATCTGTTAAATACTGTGATATTTTACTTATAACAACTATAATTATACTTCTATTTGTAATGACATGTGATGTGAAACATGTACAGCTATAAAGATAATGTATAGTGGTTATGTCATTCACAGTATTTTATATACAGGTCCTTCTCAAAATATTAGCATATTGTGATAAAGTTCATTATTTTCCATAATGTCATGATGACAATTTAACATTCATATATTTTAGATTCATTGCACACTAACTGAAATATTTCAGGTCTTTTATTGTCTTAATACGGATGATTTTGGCATACAGCTCATGAAAACCCAAAATACCTATCTCACAAAATTAGCATATTTCATCCGACCAATAAAAGAAAAGTGTTTTTAATACAAAAAACGTCAACCTTCAAATAATCATGTACAGTTATGCACTCAATACTTGGTCGGGAATCCTTTGGCAGAAATGACTGCTTCAATGCGGCGTGGCATGGAGGCAATCAGCCTGTGGCACTGCTGAGGTCTTATGGAGGCCCAGGATGCTTCGATAGCGGCCTTTAGCTCATCCAGAGTGTTGGGTCTTGAGTCTCTCAACGTTCTCTTCACAATATCCCACAGATTCTCTATGGGGTTCAGGTCAGGAGAGTTGGCAGGCCAATTGAGCACAGTGATACGATGGTCAGTAAACCATTTACCAGTGGTTTTGGCACTGTGAGCAGGTGCCAGGTCGTGCTGAAAAATGAAATCTTCATCTCCATAAAGCTTTTCAGCAGATGGAAGCATGAAGTGCTCCAAAATCTCCTGATAGCTAGCTGCATTGACCCTGCCCTTGATAAAACACAGTGGACCAACACCAGCAGCTGACACGGCACCCCAGACCATCACTGACTGTGGGTACTTGACACTGGACCTCTGGCATTTTGGCATTTCCTTCTCCCCAGTCTTCCTCCAGACTCTGGCACCTTGATTTCTGAATGACATGCAGAAATTGCTTTCATCCGAAAAAAGTACTTTGGACCACTGAGCAACAGTCCAGTGCTGCTTCTCTGTAGCCCAGGTCAGGCGCTTCTGCCGCTGTTTCTGGTTCAAAAGTGGCTTGACCTTGGAAATGCGGCACCTGTAGCCCATTTCCTGCACACGCCTGTGCACGGTGGCTCTGGATGTTTCTACTCCAGACTCAGTCCACTGCTTCCGCAGGTCCCCCAAGGTCTGGAATCGGCCCTTCTTCCTCAGGGTCTGGTCACCTCTTCTCGTTGTGCAGCGTTTTCTGCCACACTTTTTCCTTCCCACTGAGGTGCCTTGATACAGCACTCTGGGAACAGTCTATTCGTTCAGAAATTTCTTTTTGTGTCTTACTCTCTTGCTTGAGGGTGTCAATAGTGGCCTTCTGGACATCAGTCAGGTTGGCAGTCTTACCCATGATTGGGGTTTTGAGTGATGAACCAGGCTGGGAGTTTTAAAGGCCTCAGGAATCTTTTGCAGGTGTTTAGAGTTAACTCGTTGATTCAGATGATTAGGTTCATAGCTCATTTAGAGACCCTTTTAATGATATGCTAATTTTGTGAGATAGGAATTTTGGGTTTTCATGAGCTGTATGCCAAAATCATCCGTATTAAGACAATAAAAGACCTGAAATATTTCAGTTAGTGTGCAATGAATCTAAAATATATGAATGTTAAATTTTCATCATGACATTATGGAAAATAATGAACTTTATCACAATATGCTAATATTTTGAGAAGGACCTGTACAGTGCCTTGCGAAAATATTCTGCCCCCTTGAACTGGTCAACCTCTTGCCACATTTCAAGCTTCAAACAAAGATATAAAATTCTAATTTTTTGTGAAGAATCAACAAGTGGGACACAATCATGAAGTGGACTGAAATTTATTGGATGTGTCAAACTTTTTTAACAAATAAAAAACTGAAAAGTGGGGCATGCAATATTATTCAGCCCCCTTGCGTTAATACTTTGTAGCGCCATCCTTTGCTGCAATTACAGCTGCAAGTCGCTTGGGGTATGTCTCTATCAGTTTTGCACATCGAGAGACTGAAATTCTTGCCCATTCTTCCTTGCAAAACAGCTGGAGCTCAGTGAGGTTGGATGGAGAGCGTTCGTGAACAGCAGTCTTCAGCTCTTTCCACAGATTCTCAATTGGATTCAGGTCTGGACTTTGACTTGGCCATTCCAACACCTTGATACGTTTATTTGTGAACCATTCCATTGTAGATGTGGCTTTATATTGTGGATCATTGTCTTGTTGGAAGATAAATCTCCGTCCCAGTCTCAGGTCTCTTGCAGACAGGTTTTCTTCCAGAATGGTCCTGTATTTGGCCCCATCCATCTTCCCATCAATTTTGACCATCTTCCCTGTCCCTCCTGACGAAAAGCAGGCCCAAACCATGATGCTGCCACCACCATGTTTGACAGTAGGGATGGTGTGTTCAGGGTGATGAGCTGTGTTGCTTTTACGCCAAACATATCATTTTGCATTGTGGCCAAACAGTTTGATTTTGGTTTCATCTGACCAGAGCACATTCTTCCACATGTTTGGTGTGTCTCCCAGGTGGTTTGTGGCAAACTTTAAACGAGACGTTTTATGGATATCTTTGAGAAATGGCTTTCTTCTTGCCACTCTTCCATAAAGGCCAGATTTGTGCAGTGTACGACTGATTGTTGTCCTATGGACAGACTCTCCCACCTCAGCTGTAGATCTCTGCAGTTCATCCAGAGTGATCATGGGCCTCTTGGCTGCATCTCTGATCAGTCTTCTCCTTGTTCCAGATGAAAGTTTAGAGGGACGGCCAGGTCTTGTTATATTTGCAGTGGTCTGATACTCCTTCCATTTCAATATGATTGCTTGCACAGTGCTCCTTGGGATGTTTAAAGCTTGGGAAATGTTTGTATCCAAATCCGGCTTTAAACTTCTCCACAACAGTATCTCGGACCTGCCTGGTGTGTTCCTTGGTCTTCATGATGCTCTGCGCTTTGAACAGAACCCTGAGACTATCACAGAGCAGGTGCATTTATACGGAGACTTGATTACACACAGGTGGGTTCTATTTATCATCATCAGTCATTTGGGACAACATTGGATCATTCAGAGATCCTCACTGAACTTCTGGAATGAGTTTGCTGCACTGAAAGTAAAGGGGCCGAATAATATTGCACGCCCCACTTTTCAGTTTTTTATTTGTTAAAAACATTTGACACATTCAATAAATGTCATTCCACTTTACGATTGTGTCCCACTTGTTGTTGATTCTTCACAAAAAATTAGAATTTTATATCTTTATGTTTGAAGCCTGAAATGTGGCAAGAAGTTGACCAGTTCAAGGGGGCCGAAAACTTTCGCAAGGCATTGTATAGCTTCTACACACCTGGTCCATACCTGCCTTTGTATCACAGAAGTTTGTCACAATTGTTTTGTTATTGCCCTTTTATGCATATGCAGAATTAGCAGATAAAGTCAATTTGTGAGCCTAATCTGGTTGCATTGCAAATCTGTGTGAATTGACAACTCTATTCTTATTAAAGTGCAGAAGAATAAAGTAACCCCAGGAAATGGCTTTCACCCAGCCTAAGTTGACTTATTACAGTCCCTTTTTTAAAATTAAACTATTGTTACATGAGTCTTGGCTCATGTTTAACTGTACAGCCCTTTGAATCTATAGTCAGTCAATTGAAAGGGCTTTTTTGATGCAGCGGATTAAACTGATCTTGACCTGTAATATCTGTGTAAATAAATAATTCTAAAGGCAACAAGTCAACACTTTTTATGCAGCCATAAATACAGTATTCTTCTTTGGAACCGCCTGAGCAAAGAAAATGAAGTATACTCTTCATTTACTTCACGTAAATATTCATTTACATGAATATTTATTTTATGAAGTGGAGTTATGTACCAATGTTGTCCTCGTCCTTCTGTATCCGCAGTTTGACCATGTCTTCAGCCTGCTGCAGGACGTGCATGGCGTCTTCCATGGGGCAGTTCTCCAGGCGCATGGCGTCGATGGCCAGCAACCGGTCTCCGGGCTCCAGAGTGCCTGTTCTAGCAGACACAACCAAGAGCGAGATGATCACAACCATTAACCTGGAGCAGGAAAATCCTCTTAGCCTCAGTGTGACATTGGGATCTGTGGGGTGACCGTAACCTCACCCTAAACCTAATCGACCCTGAGCCCTTCTGAAATGTAGCTGCCCTACTGATCTAGTTATGATAGCTCAATCCTATTAGGCCTCTGTTACACAGCAGACATGTCTACGTTGTCCATGAGTACCTCTGTGTAACCCTTGAAGATTGCCTCTTATGTGACATCCAGCATCCAACAGTGCTGCAGGAAATGTAAAAATATTGGCTCTGCATGATGGAACCCACCTGTGTGCTATGCTTCCTTTCCTGATGTCCGAGATGATGAGGGGCTTGCCAGGTTTCTTACTTGCTGGTAAAAATGGAAAAAAATAAATAAAATAAGATTTTATTTCATGTAGCAGCACATCAGAACAGAGCAAATTTAGAAACTATCATTTTTAATTTCTTTCTGCACCTGTTATCCACTTTGTTTTTTCCCGAGCTAGTTTAGAGCAGAAGGACTACATTGCTACAGAACAGTATTATTCAGAGATAATGAGCCTTCATATTTTCACGGATCAGAGAACCCAGATTCCTCAACTTAAAAGTGATCCAGTGATATTGAGCAACACTGTCCTCTGCTGACCCACAAACCTACCGCTGATGGTGATGCCCAGCTCCACTCCCCTCCTCTTTGGCAGCTTAACGTGGAACGTGCCACTGCTTGGAACCACAGACTCTAATTAAGAAATAAGGTAAAGTTAAAAAAGGTCAAAATTAGCCAAATTTTAATTTGAGTGAAACATTTTCTTTAAGCGATACCTGCAACATCAAATTCAACCTCCACTGTAACTTTGTTGGCCAGAGCAGAGTCTCTGAGCAGCTGATGAGCTTCTTCCAGAGTGCCATCTTCAGTTGGGATCCCATTGATGGACAACACTCTGTCTCCAACTTGCAGCAGCCCACACCTTTGTGCCAATAAAAAAAAAAAAAAAAAGTGATTTATTAATTAAATTGAAGATAAAAGGTTATCAATAAAATAAAATGAAAAACAAAGATCTAAAAAATCTAAAATACATACAAAACAGAAAAAATTGAAATAAAACACGTAATTCAGATGTAAAGAAAAAAGTGCAAAAAAATAGAAAAAAAATGCAAAACATATATAAAAATGGATATAAAAATTAAAATATACAAAAATAAAAATAGAACATGAATGTAAACCATAAGATACATTAAAAATAAAATTTACAAATGAAAAAAGGAGAGAATAATAAAAAAAATTATAAATGAAATAATGAAAATATAAAACAAATACAGGCAGGAAGATTAAAAAATTTATTCAGTAGCGTTGTATAAAAAGTACAATTATTCATACCCAAAACAGGTATATTTCTGTGTTCATAATATAAAATACAGTATATAAATATTGAATAGTAGTAGTTTGATTTACACCACTTAAGTATAAAAAAGGATACATGTCTAAACCTTTATAACACATAATGTAAACCTTTATAATAGAAAACTTATTTACCCAAATTAATTATAGTTAATTACAGATATTCCCTACTTAGAAAAAAGTACTACAGTTTAACATTTGTCTCCCTCTTCTGGCAGCAAGAGTAGTTCAACCATGAATGCTTCTGGTGTTTGGCTGCTGACAAAGAACTAGATTAATCAACATTTTTCTGATCACTGACGTTTTTTTATGTGAAATGATTCAGTTTTTAAAATCAAAAACAGTTATTAAAAGCAGCGTGTATAAAATGAACACCTTTCTGGTGTTTTCACATGAGATTCAAAGTGATTTTACTAAAGAAATACTCATGTTGAGGAAGAGGGCATAACAATGACACCATTACAGAGATCCCAAACTATATAGGAAAACGTTAAGGTGCTGTCAACTGAAATTAATTCATTGAAAACTGCAGCTCGTTGACCTTGAACAGAGGCTGAGGCACTAAAAAAAAAAAAATCACAGTGGGCTGCTGTACTTGAGTCACTCGTGTCAAACTGCTTCTGGACTAATCATGTTACAGGACCCTGGGGACACGGTCCCGTGCTGCCGACACACACATCATTAGTCTTGTAGGACAGACACTATAAACTGGCCTTGTTAAGCTGAGTGCTAAATACACTGCAACAAGTACTGCCTTCTAAATTAATACACCTCATTCGGACTTTGATCATGAGGAAAATGAAGAGGAAACATCAGAACCCTACTTATTTTTTGACTGTATCCATCACCGATTTATTCATGGCACATGTTCTAACCTTACACAAAAACCCAGTAGTGACCAGGTAAGTCTTTGAAAGCAGTAATCCCATACTAACCACACCTGATATAACATTCAATTATTATTGACCAACATTAGTGTTGCCAGCAGCATAGCTGGAAAAATAAAGCATAGCAGATGTTTCTATGCCGTCAGCCAGATGTTGTCCTTTCAGATTTATTCTGTGAACCCCCCCCCCCCCCCCCCCCCCCCCCACTCTTTGGTGATCATTCCCTTTTTTGTTTTAAACTAAATCACTGTGAGCAGCAATCAAACAATCTTTTTAAAATAAATGTAACCAAAGCCTTTTTAAACTTTATGGTTTACTTTTTAAAAACTGAACCAGGTTTCTAGAAGCTTATTAGTTATCCAGGATGTTCTGTTTTCCTGAGGTGGAAATGGCATTAAACAGAGACTGATTTGGTTTAGCAAATGGCAACCAGGCTGTGAGAGGATCAGTATTTAGCTAGTCACCACACACAGCGAGGGTAAATAATGGTAAGGGAGGATCTTTAAAAAGTCAGGGCAGGCCTTCTGTCTTATCAGAAACAAACATGTGGAGCTTATTCAACTCTACTGAAACTTTGAGTAGAACTCTGTGGTTTGGTCAGATGAAGAATGAATGAATGCACAATTAAGTATGTTGGAGGATGTGTAATGCTGTAGGACAGTTTCTCTTTCAAATGGTATAGGTCTGTAAGATCCAGTGATCCAAAGCAACACAGTCCTGACTACATTCATGAAGAAAACCTGTTCAAGGTGAGATGAAGAGAAGAGAGCATGTGAGGGGAGCCAAGACTCCAACTATGTGAAACGCAAAAGGAGTTTATATACAGTGAAGTTGCCAATAAATGTTTTTAGTTACAAATGATTGCATAACAGGTTTTTCACCACTGTTTAAATGCCCTTTAAGGTTAGATGATATATCACTGCAATAAAATATAAATTTTATTGGTTTTTACACATCCCAAAACTGCCAACAAAGGGGACCAACACTATGCAATTGGCCTTCTTCCTACAGTAAATACTGAAAGGCTCAGCTTAGCCAAAAACTGCTGTATGGTTGTGGTAAATATACCACAGCTGAAGCTGAGCAGATGATTTTGTCCCTCTGGATGTGTCACCTTAGTGAACACACACTCCGACGTTTACTCAAGTCTTATGTTTCAATGAATCATTGTCAACAATGATTGTTTCAATGGGGCCCACTACATCCGTCAGCCTCTTGGCTGTCCACCATCTGTGTGTCCAAGACGGAGGAGATACTTTTTAATTTTTACTCACACAATATGACAAGGAATCACAGGACTACTGTTAAAGGGATCATAAGCTAAATAAAAGTACCTGTGCATGCACATGCTGTTTACTTCAAAAGCTTTGTTAGGAAACTTACCTACTTATATCTTGCCTTGTGTTCCTTACCATGTCAACTCAAAAATCTGGTAAATACTTAAAAGGTGCTCCCAGAATTTAGCAACAGTGCATTTGTCTTTAACGCTCCATTCGCTGGAATAATCTTCAGACACTTCCTTCTTAGAGGTCCTACAATTGTTTTCATTTCAAAATTCAACACTTATCCTCAGTCAGGATTTGTCTTCATTAGTTTTTGTGACAGTATGGACAACAGAGTACAAAACATTGATCTGGTTGGGGTTTACCATGTTTTTTTTTATTTTCTACATATATAGTATTTCTGATTTGGCAATTTGGTAAAGGGCTATTTCACCATTTTTATTTTACATTTGAGCAAATTTAAATCACAGTTTGTGGTCAATAAAAGCCTCACAAAGATTTAACGTAGTAATTTCACCACTTTGTTGTTAGGCATCTAAGACAAACCCAAGTCGAGAATCTTGGGTTTGTGTTACATACAGGGTTTAAAATGCAATAAAACTGTCCTTTTTTTAAACAAGTGTTTGTTTTGTCAACGAGTTGGACAAAAAAAAAAAAAACAATGTATAATCTGACAAATCATACAAAGATCATCTAAACATAAATCAATATAAAAAGCTCTTCTACAGAAATATATTTTATATTAAAAAGGACTGAGAAACATTCTAAAACCCTTTCTGTGTTCGATTTTTTATTTTCCAACCTCTTCCAGACTTGGAAAATGACAAAAACAAATTCCAAATTTGTATCCATTTTTTCCTCACACTGCACCTTCAGAAGCTGTTCTTTCTTTAGGTTTTTCATTGGTTGATTATCAATCATATTAAACATGAATGATTTTAACCATAGTTTTCTTTTAATTGTACCTTTCCTTGGATCCATGTAGTTTGTGAGACTATGTATCTCAATAAGACGTTTCTGGGTATATAAACCAAACAATGAGAAGCAGAAACTCTCCCTAAAGACAAAGCTCAACTTTCAATATCTTTTCATTTTAAAATACATAAAGATAGCCATTTTCCAACATTTAAGAATGTTTGTGAAAACTGAACTAAAAGTAAAGGCAAAAAAAAAACCAATTACTGTGTAGCACTCTTTATAAAAAAACAAAACAAGCACAACCAAAGGTAATGAAATTACTGCACAATTCAATATTCAGATAAGCCTAATATATGGATTTTTCTGTCAGCCATTTTGAATATGCGATCCAGTGATATAGCCACATTTTCCTTTAAAACATCTTTAAATGCAGATGTCTTGTTGGAAGAGCGTGGAAACACTTGGGGCAGGCTGTGACATACAGGCATAAGACAGCGTGTTTGTTCAGTCACATACAATACTTCTCTGCTTGATTTGGAAAACTTAAAGCTTGCTCTGGGCTGATCTCTAACAGCGGAGGACATTTGTGCTTACAAATGCCACGAAAGCCTTGGAAAAACACGACACATCCAAAAATTGAAATGTCTTTTTGGCTTCTAGTACCTTGACAAAAAATAAAAAGGACTGCATTTAATTTAAGTCACATTTTAATCACAAAAGGGGACACAAGAATGATTTGTCATTTTCAAAGAATTCAAAAGAAATCTTTCTTGTCCCATCAATCATCTCATGTTTCTGCATATAAAGGTTCACCAGTGGTCAAATGAATAAGAAGCCACAATAGGAATAAGAGAAGTTTGTCTATCATCTAATGACTTGCAGTACCAGTTTATTTTGCATCAGGAAAAAGTATAACTGCAGTATTATTGCTGAATACTGCAATGACTATAGTTGGCTGCGATTAACCCACCCTGGCTGCCACATATTCTCACTTGAATTAAGGTCTTTAACTGAGGCATTCTAACACATGAAAATGAATATGTACAGTGTACTGCAATACAGTGATATAAACTACTGTATTGCAGCTGTGGCTGTACAGGTCCTTCTCAAAATATTAGCATATTGTGATAAAGTTCATTATTTTCCATAAAGTCATGATAAAAATTTAACATTCATATATTTTAGATTCATTGCACACTAACTGAAATATTTCAGGTCTTTTATTGTCTTAATTCGGATGATTTTGGCATACAGCTCATGAAAACCCAAAATTCCTATCTCATAAAATTAGCATATTTCATCCGACCAATAAAAGTAAAGTGTTTTTAATACAAAAAACATCAACCTTCAAATAATCATGTACAGTTATGCACTCAATACTTGGTCGGGAATCCTTTGGCAGAAATGACTGCTTCAATGCGGCGTGGCATGGAGGCAATCAGCCTGTGGCACTGCTGAGGTCTTATGGAGGCCCAGGATGCTTCGATAGCGGCCTTTAGCTCATCCAGAGTGTTGGGTCTTGAGTCTCTCAACGTTCTCTTCACAATATCCCACAGATTCTCTATGGGGTTCAGGTCAGGAGAGTTGGCAGGCCAATTGAGCACAGTGATACTATGGTCAGTAAACCATTTACCAGTGGTTTTGGCACTGTGAGCAGATGCCAGGTCGTGCTGAAAAATGAAATCTTCATCTCCATAAAGCTTTTCAGCAGAAGGAAGCATGAAGTGCTCCAAAATCTCCTGATAGCTAGCTGCATTGACCCTGCCCTTGATAAAACACAGTGGACCAACACCAGCAGCTGACACGGCACCCCAGACCATCACTGACTGTGGGTACTTGACACTGGACTTCTGGCATTTTGGCTTTTCCTTCTCCCCAGTCTTCCTCCAGACTCTGGCACCTTGATTTCCGAATGACATGCTGAATTTGCTGTCATCCGAAAAAAGTACTTTGGACCACTGAGCAACAGTCCAGTGCTGCTTCTCTGTAGCCCAGGTCAGGCGCTTCTGCCGCTGTTTCTGGTTCAAAAGTGGCTTGACCTGGGGAATGCGGCACCTGTAGCCCATTTCCTGCACACGCCTGTGCACGGTGGCTCTGGATGTTTCTACTCCAGACTCAGTCCACTGCTTCCGCAGGTCCCCCAAGGTCTGGAATCGGCCCTTCTCCACAATCTTCCTCAGGGTCCGGTCACCTCTTCTCGTTGTGCAGCGTTTTCTGCCACACTTTTTCCTTCCCACAGACTTCCCACTGAGGTGCCTTGATACAGCACTCTGGGAACAGCCTATTAGTTCAGAAATTTCTTTCTGTGTCTTACCCTCTTGCTTGAGGGTGTCAATAGTGGCCTTCTGGACAGCAGTCAGGTCGCCAGTCTTACCCATGATTGGGGTTTTGAGTGATGAACCAGGCTGGGAGTTTTAAAGGCCTCAGGAATCTTTTGCAGGTGTTTAGAGTTAACTCGTTGATTCAGATGATTAGGTTCATAGCTCGTTTAGAGACCCTTTTAATGATATGCTAATTTTGTGAGATAGGAATTTGGGGTTTTCATGAGCTGTATGCCAAAATCATCCGTATTAAGACAATAAAAGACCTGAAATATTTCAGTTAGTGTGCAATGAATCTAAAATATATGAATGTTAAATTTTAATCATGACATTGTGGAAAATAATGAACTTTATCACAATATGCTAATATTTTGAGAAGGACCTGTATGTTTAGGGTTGTTGCCCTGCTGGGATGTGGGCCTCTGTTCCAGTTTCAAGTTCTTTGCAGACTCGAACAGGCCATCTTCAAGGATTTACCTTAATCTTCCCATCAACTCTGACCAACATCCCTTTCCCTGTTTAAGAAAAGCATCCCCACAGCATGATGCTACCCAAAACCCTCTTTGGTTTCCCATCAACAAACACAGCCTTTAGCATATAGGCTGAACAGTTACATTTTGATTTCATCTGACCAAAGCCTTTTCTTGCAGATACTTTCTCCTATACATTGCTTGTGACAAACTGCAAATAAGAATTCTTATGGCTTTCTTTTAAGAATGACTTTCTTCAGGAAACTCTTGTGTAAAGGCCAGATTTGTGAATTGCACAATATCCTAAAGATCCTATAGATCTTTGTCCATTTCATTAAAAAACATTAGTTTTCTTCCTTACACTCCACTAATTTGGCTTGGTCTACTAAATAAAACCTCAATAAAAAAATAACATGTAAGGTTGGGGTTTTAAACTGACAAAATATGAAAACGAATGCATACTTCAGCAAGGTTTGTTGGAAATCACTGAATTATTTTAAATTCAGTGATAAGTTACATTTATGTTTAGGATGTCTTCATCACTCTAGTCAGTATGATTTCCATTTTGCTGTATTATGTCAGTAATGAGCACCCCAAACAGCCCATTAATCTACAATCAACTGCAGTGTTTTGAATTTAATACTTTTAAAATGAGAGATTACACATTCTACAGGACTTACATCATCCCAACTAAATTCCTGCTGTACATCTGTCAATTAAATTGTGAATAAATTTCCGACAGGCTTGTTGAGTGATGGAACAAACACTGAGGCCCTTCAGATAAAGATGACCATGTTTGCTGCCTGATTTCTGGCTAGGTGTCTGAATGAATTACCTCTCAGCAGGGCTGTCGGGCTCTATAAAGCGGATGACTGGGGGAGCAGACAGCGTTTCCGTGGCAAACACCCCCCCCTGAAGCTGGATCCCAAAACCTGTGAGTGGATCCCCCCTCAGGAGGACTTCACTTGTTTCCACATGGAAAATCTGCCCCCCGGGGCCAACAGAGCTGGAGGACAGGGACACTGAAAAGGAAGAGAGAGAGCCAAAGAGAGAGAGAGGATACGTCAGGCAGAGATATTACTGGAAACATAGCAAATAAATGGAGCAAAGGGAAGGACCATTGGAGAAGGTTGAAGAAGGTAGGGGAATGAGTCACAGTCACGCTTACTTCGACAGTTAAATCTGTTCTCTCACACAGGGTGAAACAAGGCTCAGGTTATTCAGATAAATCCTCAGTGTAGGCACTGAACTGCAAAATATACTCACATGACCTGACAGCTGAGCAAAATTGCATTTGGTGCAGGACTGCAAAATTACACCATCACTTTAGCCAGGCTGACCCATGAAACTGACAGGGCGGTGTATACTATAAATGCAGGCCTGGGATTACACATCAGTCAATCTTTATGTATGGAGCATTTTTCATACAGACAGTAACACTAAGAGCTTTACATCAGATAAGACAAGGAAGAAAAAAAAAATAGACAACAAAGCGCCAATTAGCTAAAAATAAAAAACGTATAGAGAAAATAATTCAATTTAAAGTTAACATGACAGTCCAATAAGACTACAGATACAATCAACTTCATGTTAACATTTAAGAATAATAGGAATCCTAATTGCTAAAAATTCATCTAGATTTCTGTGAAAAAAATATTTCCTCCATTACAGATTTCTACTGTTTTTGTTACTGAAATGCTTCAGACCAAACTAATGGAAATGCCAGACAAAGATAACCTGAGTAAATGCAAAAAACAACATTACACATTTAAAGCAGAGTTAAATTGTTCCAGCCACACCCAGACCTGATTACTACCAGACAAGTTAAATCACTTCACTTCAATAAAATCTGTTTGATAAAAGATTTATTAAGCTAAAAGATTCCAAGAAACATCATGCAACCTATGAACTAATTCAGGAACATATGAGACGAAGTCCATAATATCCATCAGTCTGGGACAGGTTACAAAGCCTTTTGCAAGGCTTGGGGACTTGAACGAACCAGTCAGTCAGTCATTTTCTACCGCTTAATCCATAGTGGGTCGCAGGGGAGCTGGTGCCTATCTCCAGGGATCTATGGGCAAGAGGCAGGGTACACCCTGGACAGGTCGCCAGTCCAACGCATGGCAACAGACAAACAACCATGCACACACTCATTCATACAATGCAATTTAGAGAGACCAATCAACCTAACAGGCATGTCTTTGGATTGTGGGAGGAAGCCAGAATACCCAGTGAGAACCCACGCATGCACGGGGAGAACATGGAAACTCCATGCAGAAAGACCCCCGGCCAGGAATCGAACCCAGGACCTTCTTGCTGCAAGGCAACAGTGATACCAACTGCGCCACCATGCAGCCCTCAAACCTTGAACAATTATCAACAAATGGAAAAAAACATGGAACAGTTGTGAAGCTTTCAAAGAGTGGCTGACCTACCATTGATGACACAGCCATCAGATGGTAAAAAAGAACCCCGAATATCATCCAAATCAATGAAATTAGAGGGGGCAAAAATTGCATCCTTGAGAAAGAAAAACCATTGCTGGCCAAACAGAACACAAAGATCTGTTTTTTATTTAGTAGCCAAAAAATGTCCAAGACTTTTGAGAAAGTATTCTGTTTACCGACAAGAAAAGTGAAACATTTTAAAAAGGTCTTCATCCCTTTATATCAGGCAGAAAACTAACAGCGTTTCATAAAAAGAAAATACGAACAGTCAAACATGGAGGTGGGCTGCTTTGCTACCTCAGAACCAGGACGGCTTTCCATAATTGATGGAATCAAGAAATCTGCTCTCAGAAAATCCTAAAGGGGAATGTCTGGCCAATCTTTTGAGACCATAAGCTCAGGTGCACTTGGATTATTTAGCAAGACGATGACCCAAACCACACCATCAAGTTCACAAACCAATTGTTGAGAAAAACAAATTGCAGGGACCTAATCAAAGTCCAGACTTTAATTGAATTGAGATGTTGTGACATTTCATAGGTCGTTCATGTTCGAAAACTCCCAATGTGGCTAAATTAACACAATTCTGCTGAGAAGAGTGGGCCAAAATTCCTTCACAGTGACGGAAAAGACTCATTGGTAGTTATCGCAATTGTGAAATGGCAGTTGCTTCAGTCATGAGTGGCACAACCCGTTAGGTTTAGAGTGCAATTACTTTTTGACAAAAGTTCCAGGTTGGTTTGGATAGTTTATTTCTCTTACTAAATTAAACCTGCTTTGTATTTGCTCTGGCTTCCTTTGTCCAATATTAAAATATGTCTGGGTCTAAAGCGTAAAAGAAGAAATCTGTTAGGGGGGGAAATATTTTTTCACAGCAACGTATTTCATCAGATTGAAAACATAAGTCTCAAGTCTGCCTTAAAAAAACATCAGCAGTCTCAGCTTGTCTGATCTTTCCCATTTTAACACAAAATGAGATTGTCATACATGAGCTCTTGTGGTCCTTCTTCCTGTTCCTCCTCCTCCCAGTAGAGCTGCGGGGACTGGTGGGAGCAATGGGGCACGGCAGTGAGTTGCTACCTTGGCTGCTGAAGCCTGAGGTGGCCGTGGAGGAAGGGGAGAAGCCACCGCTCACAGCTGCTAAAAGAAAATAGAGTAACACAAGCCACATGAAAGGGCTGGGGCAGCAAAAAAGCATAATCTGCAGCAGCAGCAGAATGCAACACAAGAGTGAAAAGTGGTGACTATTGTCAGGGTAAACCTCATGCAGAAAGATTACAATAACCGCTGTTAAGGATTCACAAAAACTGTACTGCCAGCAGCAGAGCTGTCATAATTGATAACTTACATTTGCATGGGTCCTGCTGGTTGTGTAGGTGGCTTGGGCTGCTCCATGTCTTGCTGTGGCTGGCATGTGGGGGATGGCAGTAGTTGCTGCTTTGTTCCCAGTGATGATGGTTGCTTTTCTGTACTTTAACTGCAGCAGCAAGAAGGAAAACACATGCGTCAATAACACAAGATGCTCTGATTCAAAGCATAAATTAAAGAATTCAATCCACTGGAAACTGTCATGAGTTGCTTTTCGAGTCTAAATTAATACCTCTGCCTAGGGGATACGTCAACAACAGCTGATATTTAATGCCTTTTATCCAAAACACTAGCTAGAATCCTGCAGTTTAACGTACTTTTAGAGATCAATTAGATACACAGTAAATTATGGAAACGTTAAAGAATTCTACAGTGTTTCTACAGAGTCTACTGCCCCCGCGACCCGGTCCCAGATGAAGCGGAAGACGACGAGTACGAGTAAAAATATCTTACATTTAGGGGCCAGGCTCCAAAGTGCTGCTTTCAAACTGAATATCATTTTGATCATTTCATTCTGACAAAGAGAGTAAGACTGTTGAACACAGTCAGGAGGTCCTGCTGACTGACTGATGGGAGGCATGTGACTTGTCCTTGATTGAGTACAGCTGAAGGCCTGATTAATGTCAATGCAGAGTTTGTGTCTCTGCATCTGATTGGCACTGCTAAAAGTGCTTCATGACAGTCTCTATCTATGCCAAAGTCTCCCAATGCAGAATAAATTCACATATCTACAGAGTGTTGCTTATGTTGAATGGGTTCATCCTTCATGTGAAAACATGAGCATTCAGTCAGACTCCATTCATGAAGCCATCAAAGGAAAAACAGCTGACCAACTGTCTGACACTGGCCTCAATTATTACCTTTCCCTCCTAGATTCAGGCAGCTGTATCAGTTGTTCAGTGACAGTCATCCTTGCCGCCTCGTTTGAAAAATTCTAATCTCTGGCAGTTTGCTAGCACGGATGAAGGATTTTCTTGGGAGATTGCTGACTGGTGCCTGGGATGTTTGCATTACTCGAGGACTCTGGTTAAATCCAATCATACTTATTCAGGCAACATCCAGCAGAACCTCTGGCCCTTTTCAAGAAACCAAGTTCCTTATAGCTCAAACCAGTCTAAAAACTCTGACTCTGCCAGCTTAAATTAAGCTCACCTAGGGCACTCTGTTTAAGAAATTGTGCTCTCAGTCTTAGTGGGTGGAAAGATATGTCGGTTAGTCTCATTAAATCCTCTGAGCAGATTAAACAAATTGCAACTTCTAATCATGCCTCCTCCCTGGAAAGAAGAGCTGGGAAAATTCTCTCATCTCAAAAACACTCTTATTTAAGAGCTGAATTTTTTGCTGAAGGTAGATATTAGAAAACACGTCTAGATTGTTACTACACCGTTCTGTTATCAACAGAAACACATGCATTATGTATCTGTTGTGGAGCACGCTGACAGTGTTGCATCCACTAAAACAAGTTCAAATTTATAATATGCCACATAGCTCAAGTGATGTTAAGAGATTATTTTAATCTGTTTGCAATAATGAATGGGGATGTTGCTCTTATTTATTAGCAACCCTAGCAAAGATGTGTAAAACATCTTAAAATAAAGCACTGTTTTAGTGTAGGAGAAAAATGCTCATACCAATGATTTTAGAGAAATCTAACCTTTAATTTGACTATATTTGTATGGTAAGGGAAAAATACACAAATTTCCACATGTCCATCCATTGTTGTTTCACTCCAAACTCCAGCTCAATTCTAGTGTCATCTAACCAAAGCAACCAGTTACAAATAAAAACTCAGAAGAGTTTAGGAAACTCTATGTGTTTATGTTTGTGATGGGAGGACAGAAAAGGCTTTCCAGCTGGGATGCCTCTCAAACAACTGGTTGTCATGGAGCCACGTTTTACTGCAACAGTGAGCTTTAGAGATTTTCTACCTCTCAATCCATCCTAAACATGGATCATTGTCTTGCTTGGTGGCCAGTGGAAAGACAAATGGACTTCTGTGTCATCTCATAGTTATATCCCAGTGAAACAGGAAATTGTGGGTTACTAATTAATCGTTCATAGATACTTTGATCAACTTAAAAAAAAGCAGTAAAGCACAAATTTAAAAAGGCTTCAGTTAAATTAATGTGTGACACTGGTGACTTTGTAAAAATTAATAATTATTCCTTAACATAGGATGTTTCCCCTACTGAATACCCAACAAATATGTTTATTTAATTTATTCAAAGTTATATATGACATCATTCTGTAGATATTGCAAAACCATGGCAGCATAATCAAATAATCTGGATGCCAAACAGCTGTTTTTGCTCTCCAGATGTCCAACTGCAGCCACAAATAGTGAACATTAAAAAAATTACAGAAATGACGGGCTGAAATGTCAAGAAAAGGTAATCTCACTAGATATCAAGCAAGAAAAGGGTTGTTGTCCTAAAAAATCAAGATGAACACAGCTATTCATTATTTTTCAGTTTCAATATTAAAGCTATTACCTTTATTTGATTTGATTATCACTGGACTGCATTATTTATCTATATTGTCTCTTCAAGCTGAAACAAATCTTGTCAAATCTACATATAGAGGACTATTAGACTGATTATTTCTGTTACCTTAGGAAACTGAATCAGAATCAGTCTTCTTTTCTCAGAAGACAACTTCAGAAGAACTTTAAAAAAGTAAGTAATTTACTAAAAAAGACACTAAAAACTAGTCATTAAAAAACTATGAATAATATACAGAAACACCTTGGAAAAAATACAATCTGTAAACGTATGTAACAATAAACAGCTGCTTATTTCCTTTTTGTAACTTCGTCCTCAATTTCTATCCTTCACACGTCTTTGTACAGGCAGGGGGAGAAGTTCTTACAGCTGCTGACTCAAAAATAATTTTGCAGGAGGTGGCAGGAACATGATCTCTGACAGAGAAATCTCTTCTGTGTATGGTTTCTTGATATGCATGCAAGTGTGCAACCATAGACATACAAAAGAAAAAAAAACACACAGTCATAATGATTCAGACAGCCTGGAAAAACACAGCCAAACTCTTTACAGCTGCATGTTACACAGCAAAGGACGGAGCGAGCACAATATTCCCAGTTGTTCTCTGGGATTCCTCCGCAGAGTGTGGAAGGTTTCATCTCTGCAGATGAATCTGTGTTTTATTTTTTTAACTACTTTCACTCAAAACTGTCTCATACATTCATTCTTTCTAATATACACAACATGAGATAGTAAACAAAATACTTTCACTAATACTTTCAATGAATTAAAGCAGTCATAACTTAAAAAAACAGAAGTACAAATTTGATCTTGCCTCCTTTCTTCTTTCTTAATGTAAATATCATCAGATTTTAGAGTCAGAAACCTAAAAATCTTGTGTGAAGCATATATATATATCACAGTTGGTCTGGTGATTTTAAAATACTCTTTTCTAACAAAACAAAAAAAGCTTTTGCGTTACTAAAAACCTGAACACAGTTAAAAGTAAAAGTTGTAAAAGTAGTGGTATATGCTGTTTCATGTATTTGCCTAAGCGAGTTTCACCTCAGGGCTGCCATGCTCTTTTCAAAATGTTTTGACATTTTATAGTCCAGATAAATTATCTATTATTACAAATAAAAGCTTGTCTTCCGTTACTATTTTTTTTTCTTCTTTTTAAAAAACAAGGTTTCTGTGACCTGCAGGCGTACCTGTGTCCTGTGGCCTGATGGGAAGTCTGCTCTGACTGGCGGGAAGAATCTCAAGCTTCAGATTCTCAGAGGTGCTGGCCAGCAGCTGTGTTGCCTCCATCAGGGAGCAGTGCTCAGTGTTTGTCTCATCTATGGACAGCAGGATGTCTCCCACATGAAGCGCTCCACACCTGAGGGTGAGACAGAGGCTGAGGATCTGTTGGGATGTCTTCTCTGTCAGGAAACCTTTTGTACTGAAGGGACATTTAAAAAGTTTCCTTCACCTTTCAGCCACACTTGCCGGCTTTATTTTGTCGATAATGATGACTTGCTTGCTTCTGTATATTGTTGTTGTGAGACTGATCCCCAGGCTGGCAGAAGGACCTTTCACTATTTCCACCAGCAGAGGGCCCGAGGCCTGCTGCACAGCCTCTGAAACAGACAACGCATGCATGCAGAACATTACACAGACTTACTGAATCTAAACCAGCAAATGAGCATGTCTGCATTACTGTTACCAGTTATTAGGGTTCTTAATAATCCAATGTGATTAAGAAATTATGTGTCTAATTTTACTCATTTTTAGCTGTTTTGTATGCAGATGATGAAATATAATGCAGAAATAAAACATTAGAATAAATTTAAGATGCATATGTTATTGTTGTATTTTTACAGAGAATTTAATAATGGGACCAAAAGGTGAGGGATCCCACATCTAAACCTCCATGTGAGAAGTCTACTCCACCGTGTTGGAAAGAGGTTCTAAGCATTCAGGTGGAACAGTTCGGCTTTCATCCTAGCTTTAGAACATTGGATCACATCTTTACCCTCGAGTTGTTAAGGGGGTCATAGAGGTTTGGTTGTTCGATTAAAGAAGGCAGAAGGCATATCATAAGGGCAATATGGTCTTTGTAACGTCAGGCTTGTTCAAAGCACTGGTTAGACCCCATCAGGCTTGCCCATTGTCTCCAATCCTGTTTGTGGTGTCCATGCACAGGATTTGAATGTAAAGAGGAGAGCTTGGGCTTGGGAACCTGGGGGTGTAATCGTAGCTTTTTGCCCATGATGTGGTTGTGCTGGTGTCTCTAGTGCATGACCTTCAGCATGCACTGGAGCAGTTTGCAGCCAAGCAAAAAGCCACCATTATGAGAAGTCAGCTCCTCTTATTCTGAGGCTATGGTTCTCAACTAGAATAAAAAAAAAACAGGAGTGTTCCCTCTAGGTTGGTGGTCACTCTCTGTCTTAAGTGAAAAATCCAAATATGTTGGTGTCTTGTTTTCAAGTGTTGGCAGGATGGAACAGAAGGTGGGATGGATACAGACTGGGGCCCCATCTGTGAAAATGCAGGCAGCGTGGCAGTCTGTTGTGGTAAAGAAAGAGCTGAGCAAAAACGAAATATGGAAAATGATCTAACGAACAAGATCTGCTACTCCTCCACTATAAAAGGAGTCAGCTAAGGTGTAGGCTATCTAAACAAGATGCCTCCTCAGTGGGTGAGGTGGTGACACAGGGGTAAAACGTTTGACCCATGTTCAGAGGTTTCAGTCCTTGATGCAGCGGTTGCTGGTTCGACTCCTTCCCCAGGCAACCTTTGCTGCATGTCTTCCTTCTTTCTCCACCCCTTTGCTGTCAAAAAATAAAGGCCACTAGTGCTGCAAAAAATTTTTTTTTAAATCCATTACAGGTTTTCTGGGCACGTTCCATTATTAGAAGACTCCAGGGTAGATCCAGAACATGCTAGAGGGACTATATGTCCCTCTTCCTGGGTTGACCTCCTGAACCTGTGACGAATGTTAAGCTCTCAAACTGCTGTGAATACATGCACTTCTGGATCAGTGTAGGCCTTTTAGATGAAATGTTTTAATAAAACTTCATCTGCTTTAAAAGTATAGATTACAGAAAACACTGAAATGGAGAATTTTGATTATTTTTAATAAATAACACAGACTGGACATTGTATGGCAGAAAATTATACAGCAGGGGAATATTTCACTGTGCTGCTTGACTTGCTGTATATATTGTAAATCCTAATGAGAAAATACTGTTTGATTGCATACAAGCAAAATCAAAGGAACACATATTTTTTTAAAATAAGTAGTAATCTTTTGCAAGGGAATCACTACTGTTCCCAGGTCAAAATCAAGTGATGATTGCTCTGAATGATTTCACACTTTGATTAATCTGCTGGCAGAAGGTCTGAATCTGACATTTTCATCCACATGGAGGAAATATGTGCCAACTATCCTTTGTGACCTGCCCTAGTTTGCACAGACCAGAGCAAAGAGCATGATCTTGGGAATTATTCACCCTGACCAAATAGAGATTATAATTAGGCTGTTACTCCTGTTGTGAGCTCTTGTACTTGGTGGCATATTCTGCTACTTAATGGAAAGGATTAAAGTGGGGTCACTCTTTGCTGTTATACAGAAATAAACGTGGTTACTCTTTTTAACAGCTTTGCGGTGTTAATTTGAGCAGAACACAGAAAATACCAATATATTTGAAGAACAATGTTTTCATTGTTCCATTTTTAAAACAGAACTTGAAATAATCACCACTGCAGTTTCTCCTATAGGTTTACTGGAAACAGCTTTTTAGTCCGGTTTTGTGCATACTTACATACAAACACATACAGACACAAACACAACATATTCACATAGAAGCAGGCACAATCACACTGAGCATAAATGGTTAACACATTTCTCTGTAAAACTGGTATGGCTTTGGGTGCAGAATACTCTTATTATTATTGCAAGTATTACTACTAATTTTATTACTATTATTATTTGTGTTTTGCTTTGTTTGTTGGTCACAGTGGCTGTTGTTATGTTGGTTCCCCTTGCCCCTCTTGATTTTCCTGCACTGTCTCTTTATAATTGTCATAACTTTTATAATAATGATATTTATTTTAAATAAATGTGTCAAAGACAAAAACAAGACTACATTAAGCATACAGCATCATCCACAATGGCTGGAATTGGTAAAAATACACTGCTCAAAAAAATAAAGGGAACATTCAAATGTCACATCCTAGATCTGAATGAATGAAATATTCTCATTGAATACTTTGTTCTGTACAAAGTTGAATGTGCTGACAACAAAATCACACAAAATCATCAATGGAAATCAAATTTATTAACCAATGGAGGCCTGTATTTGGAGTCATACACAGAATTAAAGTGGAAAAACACACTACAGGCTGATCCAACTTTGATGTAATGTCCTTAAAACAAGTCAAAATGAGGCTCAGTATTGTGTGTGGCCTCCACGTGCCTCTATGACCTCCCTACAACGCCTGGGCATGCTCCTGATGAGACGGTGAATGGTCTTCTGAGGGATCTCCTCCCAGACCTGGACTAAAGCATCCGCCAACTCCTGGACAGTCTGTGGTGCAACGTGACGTTGGTGGATGGAGCGAGACATGATGTCCCAGACGAGCCAGTCCATAGCTTCAATGTCTTCATCTTGCAGGAACTGTTGACACACTCCAGCCACATGAGGTTTAGCATTGTCCTGCATTAGGAGGAACCCAGGGCCAACCGCACCAGCATATGGTCTCACAAGGGGTCTGAGGATCTTATCTCGGTACCTAATGGCAGTCAGGCTACCTCTGGCGAGCACATGGAGGGTGGTGCGGCCCTCCAAAGAAATGCCACCCCACACCATTACTGACCCACTGCCAAACTGGTCATGCTGAAGGATGTTGCAGGCAGCAGATCCCTCTCCACGGTGTCTCCAGACTCTGTCACATCTGTCACATGTGCTCAGTGTGAACCTGCTTTCATCTGTGAAGCGCACAGGGCGCCAGTGGCGAATTTGCCAATCCTGGTGTTCTCTGGCAAATGCCAAGCGTCCTGCACGGTGTTGGGCTGTGAGCACAACCCCCATTTGTGGACGTCAGGCCCTCATACCATCCTCATTGAGTCAGTTTCTAACCGTTTGTGCAGACACATGCACATTTGTGGCATGCTGGAGGTCATCTTGCAGGGGTCCGGCAGTGCTCCTCCTGTTCCTCCTTGCACAAAGGTGGAGGTAGAGGTCCTGCTGCTGGGTTGTTGCCCTCCTACGTCCTCCTCCACGTCTCCTGGTGTACTGGCCTGTCTCCTGGTAGCGCCTCCAGGCTCTGGACACTACGCTGACAGACACAGCACACCTTCTTGCCACAGCTCGCATTGATGTGCCATCCTGGATGAGCTGCACTACCTGAGCCACTTGTGTGGGTTGTAGAGTCCGTCTCATGCTACTACAAGTGTGAAAGCACCACCAACATTCAAATGTGACTAAAACATCAGCCAGAAAGCATAGGTACTGAGAAGTGGTCTGTGGTCCCCACCTGCAGAACCACTCCTTTATTGAGTGTCTTGCTAATCCCCAAAGATTTCCCCGTTGTCTTTTCCATTTGCACAACATGTGAAATTGATTGTCAATCAGTGTTGCTTCCTAAGTGGACAGTTTGATTTCACAGAAGTTTGATTTACTAGGAGTTATATTGGGTTGTTTAAGTGTTCCCTTTATTTTTTGAGCAGTGTATGTTAAAAGCTTTAGAATAAATTAATCTTTTTTTAAAGTAGCAAAATCTCACACTAAAAGTAATAGCAAAAGATCTCTAAAGCTCACTGTTAGAGAACCGCAGCAGAGTAACATCTTTCCATCACCAAGTCTCCATAGTAACCATGAGATGCTCTCTACATGACAATCAGTTGCTTAGAAGGTTTACGTTTGTGATGTCCTACCATCAGAAAACTAAACATAAGGAGTTTGTTAAACACTACTAAGACTTTAACTGAAACCACATGCTTTGGACAGATAACACTAATGCCTCTTTTTCATGGCCTCTACTTTGGCTGGCTCCAGTCCACTCAGTCCTTTCTGCAACTGTTTCTGTTAATGGCTTTTCCAGCATGGTACAGACTTTCTTGGTACCAAGGCATAACTCCAGCTGCCAGTGAGTCAATGGAAACACAACACATTTAGTGTGGTGTAGAGTGAGATCGAGCAGAGTGGAGTCATGTGGTCCTAGAACTGTGAATGGAAATAAGGCTCAAGATTGATCTTTTTAGCAGCAAACAGTCCAGCTTAAGAAAAGATTATTTATGTGGAAATGCACCTCATGCCCATGTTACTTATGGCGGCAGATCTGTAATGCTGTGGGTCTGCTTCCTTTCTAAACGCAATAGAAATTTAGTTAATGTGTGCTGAATCATGAACTACTTGGACATTTTAAATAAATATCTGGGGGTCTCTACCAAGAAACTTATATGGGTCATTTTGAGACTTGCACCAGAATCAAATAAGTTTAGCCAAATTAAGAAGAAATGATTCAACAGACACAAAACCAACCTTCCTTCATCTCCATCTCAGTCCCCAGAGCTAAATCTTATAAAAACTGAGGGTTGAGCTGGAGAGCATGAGAAAAAACCACAGACTCTGGAAGATCTACAAAGATAGTGCAAAACGGAATGGTATAAAGATGCCTCTGTCCATAAGCCCCAACCAGATTATGCTACTGGAATAAAAGATGAATTTAAGGGTTTTTTTATCCCAAGGGTAACAGTTAGTGTGGGGGATGTTGTGTCTGTGATTTAAAAATTAACCTAACAAAGTTATAAAAAGTATGAACAGGCTTTGTGTTTCTGCATTTAGGCATCTCATGGGAAATGTTAGCCAGTCCAACAAATAAAATCTTTGGTGAAAAAATTTGTAAAATTGGTTTAAATCAGTCAAAAACATAAGCCACAGTAGCACCAATTAGAGCTGCAGGGGTTGACCTTTTAAAACAACTATAGAGACCAGAAATGCTGTCTGAATATTTATATGGATAAAGTAAGTAGGAAAAACTGACAGAAAAGGGCTCCAGACTTGGCATTGAACACGTCAGAGAAAATAAATGTTTCTGGGACAGATCAGAAACTAAACATTGCATAACATCGACCTCTGCAGACCATATCCAAGACAACCTCTTAAAATATGAGGGTTTCACTATAATGGAGGACAAGAAATGTGTCTTCTGACTATTCAGAGGTTATTCTTTCTCTTTGGTCAAATCAAAACAACATCAAATTGCTCAGCTCAGATATAGTTCAGCATTTTAGGAGTTCCTATAAAAAGGACTTAGAAGGTAGTGTAACGATAAAGAGCTATATAAGAGCAAGAGTTGTATGGACGATGATGATTACAGGTAACCCCAATGAATGCCTTTATGAAAAATGTCAAGATGAATCACAATCTTCAGAAACTTTGCAAAGGAAGAACATTCAAGCATAGAGCCAAACCAAGTGTGTTGCAAAAATTTTACAAGCCTTTCTGCAGAAAAAACAAGGTTCCTCCTCATTTTCAAGACTGTTATCACTAGATTCCAGACAGTTTTGTACCGCTTTCGACAACAAAATACTAAACATTTATCTAGCTGAGTTTTATTCTCTGTGTCTTCTAAAAACCATTAAATGACACAATCCATGTGAGCTTCCAGTTTGACAGTGTGGTAAAGGACTAATTCACAACCTTTTAAGAAATCTGGACCAACTTAGTTTACCTACATTTCAGAATTTAAAAAGGGATTATTAAGTACATACTGATTATTTAAAGCCTGGTTTGCAAATTGCATAATACTGTGTTTTATTTGCAAAAATTAAAATCCATGCTTTCTATAGTATCCCAATACCCAGTTTAGGAACCAGAATTTCAGTTTAAAAGCCTAGAGGCAAAAAGCAGTGAAATGTCTCCGTTTTTAAAGATTTAGAATAGTGTGCATTTATCTGTGTATACTCTGACAGTAACGTAAAAACTTAAACGATCACTGAGTTTTGACAAATTTGGTTTATATTTTAAATTGGAATTTAAATATTTTAAATGTGGCAAATTAAAGATAAACAAAGTCGTGTTCAGAGTACTCATATATATACATGATATACATATAAGAAGCCCTTTGGTAATTAGAAATTAAAATTCCTGTTTTAGAAAACGTATTGGGAAATAAAGTCTAGAATTCAAACATTTTTTCATAAACAAATTAATTTTTTCCATTCTTGTCTTGAAAGAATTAAATTCCATACATTTCCAGACTTTCAAGACTGTGTAAGAATCCAGAAAAATAGGAAATCTATGACCTGACCAATTTTTCTTCCTGATTTTAATGCAACAGAACAAAACTTGTAGATATTATCCTATAAAAATTGTTGAAACAAAAATAAAACTAGGAAAACACTCAGAGAGCGCAGAACTCCACCAAGCTGTTGACAGGATGATGAACCATGTAGGAATTCCAAGTTGTTGCACCATGGCAATAATAAAGATTCCTTCAAAAATCCTGGATCCAGATGGCGCTCCGCATCTCCACCAAAATCTAATCATCTGTTCTTTGTCCTAATACACACCTTTTTTAAACATTTTTATCAAAATCAGTTATTTTTCAGACGGATAAATCGACGGCGATGAAAACATGTCTTCCTTGGCGGAGGTAATAATTATAACGTACAATAATAAAATATTTAATTAAGTACTAAAATAATAAATTGTAAAAAAAACAAAATAAATACATTCAGGCAGATTTTTACCAAGTACTAAAAATATTTTTGCTGACATGTGCAGTCACATTATGTTTAAACAATTATTCCCTGCAATGTAATTACATGTGTTCTATAATACACAAGAAATCCACTTAGGCCAGAACAGGAATAAATCATCTATAATAAATAACTTTATTATTCAAATGGCCATTTAGTCTAAACACAATTTGCACAATACAAAAGTCAAAACTGTATTTGTAGCTAAAATCTCCAAATCTTCGAAAACACAAAGACACAAATGGAGTTTAAATTTGGTAAAAGTCAAATAAAAACTGTATAACCAAAGGGGATCTTCAATGGAAAAAATGTTGATGTCATTTTAATGAGAAACACCTGCATTCACAGGGTAATACACTGCTTTCAGTGTTTTTCATCTTGCCTTTAGATTAATTCATCATCATCAAGAATTTATGACTATTTCTAAAGTCCAACTGTGTCTTCAATACCATAATGATAAATGTGCACTCAGGTTCATGTTGCTCTCCTGGTGCCGTCTCCAGCAGCAACAATCATCCACACACATAAATGGCCACATGCCCTCAGAGAAACGCTGCCCTACCATGCCTCCACATGCTGCCTGTGTGTGTGTGTGTTTGTATGTCTGTGTGTGTGTGTGCATGTGTGTGTGTGTGATTACTCACCCATAACAGAAACGTCATACTCAATCAGGAACAGAGCTTCCTGGCCGCTCTGCATCAGCATGGTCAGAGCCTCAGCATGCCTCTCTCTGTTCAAAGGCATCCCATCTATGCTTAAAACTCGGTCTCCTGCCTTCAGTGTGCCCTCTCTGGAAAAAAACAAACAACCCACAAACATAAACAAAGAGAATGAAAACCTACTTGATCGGGGCATGATGCTCACAGTAGCGTTTAAGCAGCAGTCACAGTGAATGATTAAGCAGTGAGCATCTCTTCCCAGGTGGGATGAAGGATAAACAAGATAAATGGCCATAAAGGCTTTGATGCAGCATTATGTTTGCTCCACTGTTTTGGTGCTCTCAATTTTTCATGGATAAAAGTGCAAGGCTGCATTAGCCTCAGGGTGAGTGGTGCCCTTTCTGTGTTAAAGATGCTCTACGTGTGTTGCAGCAACTATTTTGTGCAGTCTCTGAGAAAAAAAAAAAAAAAAACATGGCCATGTCAACACAAACGCACAGCAGATTTTTAAACACAAAGCTGCATTATTAATGAATGCTTAATTCCGTGTAAAGAATACACTGATGTTTGATGTAATGCATGAAACCAAAGAAATTAGTAAAATGGATTCATTAGCTTGCACGCCTCTGTACACATGCAGGCTTACATGCTTTAATTGGAACAGACTTTTCCATGCAAACCCCCCCAGACAATCACACACACACACACACCCAAACCAGGTGAAACACAACCCCTACATATAAACAATACAGTACAAACTATGAACATCAGACACTTATCTACATCCTGACCTGTCAGCTGGACCCCCGGGCCGGACGCCGGTAACCACTAGAGGACGAGACCTTCGTCTGTCTTCATGGAAGCCTCCTTCAAAACAAATTTAAAGAAGATTTGATATTATAGAAAACAAATCTGTATAAAAGCTATAACCTGTATTATACATTGTGAAGTTTCTAAAATAAGGAAAAGCAAACAACAGGATCCTACCCTCTTACCTCTCATGGCAAAGCCAAAACTGTTTCCCTCCTTGTGTAAACACACCTCTATGTTTTTAGTCATGGTTCCTGAGGGATTCTGAACTACAAGGAAAGAAAGTCAAGAAGTGATTATATAAAAAGCTGAATAAATGGCCATGTCTGCAAATTAGATGGTGTGATCATCTGGTTCAAGAGTTGCAGGATAATGTTAAAGCTGCCTTAGAGTAAACCTTCTGTTGCACTGCTTCTCATCTTGGCAGGTTTGATTCCTTGTCTTAAAGCTCAAAACATCACAAAACGTCTGGTCCAATCATTTCTATAAAGTATGTGTCAGTAATGGAACTGTTTCACATAGTCTTTGTATGTTAGAGTGAAGAGTATAAAATAACAGCATGATATTGCTTCAGGACAGAGTGAATACCCTTTTGCTGTGACTTCATCATGTTCTTTTCTTCTCCATTCCTAATCGCCTGAATATCTTGAGCCGAACAGTTTGTGCTCTATACCAGTGGTCTCCAAGCATCTTGTGGGCAACAGTTTTATATTTTTTTATTAAAAACAAAATAAATTATATTGTTGTTGATACTTATGTTTTAATAAGAAAGTTGGATTTTTGCAGAAAAGAAATCTGGAAATCGTTGCAAAGCCAAAATATAAAAATGTCTCTGTTTGCAGTATTAAAAGAAAGGCATACTGTTTCCTAATTTTTTGGTTTTGTTTTGTTTTGTTGTTCTAAAACTTGGTATTTTATCTATGCTCAGCTAAAAGAATGGGATGTGAGTCACCCTTTCTTTCAAAAATGCCAGGTGTAATGAATGGTTGCATTCTTGTCTGCTTTTCAGTATAGGTCAAAGCACAAATGTAATTGATAAAAGACAAATACTTATGATTTTGATTTGTGAGTGAAAATCTTGTCCTAAAATTGTAAAAGTGTCCATCTGCATCAACTGCATGTCCAGGACGGACACATTTGCACCACTCTTGGATTGCGGTCAGAGAAAAAAAACATTTTAAACTTTCTGCAACCTGCTGATGAAAAGTAGCAATTCATCAGCGTAAAAAGTGAAGATGTTGAATATATGAAGAGCTCATGCTGGAGAAGTTTCTGCTTGGCACACCTTGATTACATGAACAGAAAAGTAGCATAATTGGTTAAATCCACAAAGTATTTAAAATATGAGAGAACAAGTGTTTACCAAGTTACGCATTTGTTTTAGTTAAACGATGCCCGTAATAGTCCAAACCCAGTTTTCTCCAGGGAAACCCATTGGTTTTCCCCATCATCTGCATATGGCTTAATAAAGCCTTCTATTGCATCAAATTCTCCTCTATGGTCTGGTGTTTTTCATTATGCTTTATCTTTTGAATCTGCTCTGCTTTGACTTCCAGGACTTTTACAGCAGGAATTTTGAAAATATTGCATGATACTTATCAAGTCAAGATTTTTTTTTCCAGACAACTGAGAGCCAAGAGGTGATCCAACTTCAATGCTGCAATTCTTTTTTTAACATTACCAAATTGGTCTGTAGCAGCCTCACTTAACCAGATCAAAATACATCCTGTAGAATCAAATACACAGAAGGGAAGCCTAGAGCTTAATCTACAATAGAATGCAATGGAAGTAACTAATAGTATGATGAGGATACTGGCTTTAGGGAAGATGAGTGCCAAAATAAAACTTTCTGGTGCTATTTTCTTTCCTGGAGACCAATACTGACAACCTATTTCACTTGAAGATAACACACTATTCACTCTTATGTTTTGTAAAACAATCCAATTTTGTACTCATTTATTAAATCCTGTAGACAGGATGCAGTCAGATATATTTTAATTTGATGTCTAATGACTCTGGTTTAAGTGCTATTAACTAAAGCAGTTTACAATCATCAGACTTTACTTGTAAGAGCATAAAATCTTGTGAGACCTATTTTTTACTGCAGTCTCGCTTGAAAATATTATTAAAAACATTTTCCATTATGCTGTCCGTTAGATTTATTTCTTTATTCTGTTCTCACCAAATGGAGGCAGTTCATACTCGACTTCCAGGACAACTCGTTCTCCGATGTTCTTCAGTAGGCTAATGATCTCGTCATGCCGGAGCTTTGACAGGTTGATGCCATTCACTGACTTGATGTAGTCGCCCACATTCAGCTGGTCGCTCCTGTTGAAAGTCATTACAGACCATTAAGACTAACTAGCAATCCTTTGCTCACTGATAAAAGCAGAAAGCTTTGGGTCAAATCATAGAGGTTCTAAAAATCTCCACATCTGGACCATCAACAAAGTTGTGTATTTTAACTACTTTTAGTTAAACATAAGCAAGCAAATGTTTACCATAATTACACCACACCATCCCTCTGTATGAAAGGGGCTACAAGACGCATCTAGCTTTAAGTCCTATGCTACTTTTAATATGTTTGGGATTATTGTTCACTTTAAACTCGCATCTGTATCCAAGTGTCAAACAACTGACCAAAACAGTCACCCTTAAATCAAAAGAAATTGGCTTGAAAGTTCAGGAATAATCAGAAACCTACAAGGCTTCGTTCCATCATGAACTCGAAGATGCTGAAACACCAGTGTCATTGTTATCAATGAAGTCAGTTTAAAATGTTAATTTCTGGTCAGTCTGAAATACAAATTTGTAAAAACAAAACAAAAGACAAATTGTATATGACAGGTTTCTTTGTAGTTTGTATTATATAGTAATAGTACAACATCACAGCATTTTTTAAAGTCAGTTATTGGTTTTCATTTTGGTGTGCCACCCCAAGATCTTTAATGCCACCGTATGGCCCTGGGATGGTGCTAGCAGCATTATGCTTTGGTTTGTTTCTCTGAGAATTGTGCAGGTGCATTACACAAAGTAGGTGACATGATAAGAAAGGGAGACTACTTCCAAATTATTCAAGTGCACCTCAAATGAACAGCTGGATAGTTAAAACCAGGAGACATTTTTCTATACCAACAGGACAGTGATCCTAAAAATACATCAAAATCGGTTTTGGAATAGATAAATTAGACCAACGTTAAGCTTCTAGAATGGCCCCAATCTCAACCCTATTTAAAACCAAACAATTCAACTGAAAGTTACCATTTCTAAGAATAACAATGAGTACATATCTACCCTGGAGCTGTAATTTGAACTTGATTATGTGAATTTTAAAATCTCTGCAGGCGAACACTGAAGGACACCTGTGTAGAAAGCAGAACAGATTATGAAGTGAGACGACTGACGATCTCTTTCTCTTTGACGCTGACAGAAATGACTATATGGTGTCTCACATTTGACATTCTGACTCAACGCACCACTCACTGGAGAACTAATTAATCAAATAGATGTTATGCCCTTCTTGCCCTTCTCAGCCCTTGGGCTACTGTCAATCACCGTGACAGCAGACAGAGAAGCTTCTAAAGCTGTACGTCAGGATGGTCAAGTTCTGTCACACGTAGCCAACCGTTCTGCTGTCTGCCCCCGCGTGTCCCCACCCAATAAATTAGCGGGTACTTCCACACAGGCATGAACTCAGCTATGTGAAGACAAGCTGCTTGGAAGAATTACCATAGTGTTCCTAAGACGTGACAAGGAATGACATATTTGGCCAGGACATTTTCAAAGGATTGTGTCATCCTTGCTGAACTGAGGATGTTTTAATTTTCACATCAGTGACAACCTCCCGCCCCAAAAAAAGATAAAATTAACAATACGGGTATAAAACAATTATGGATTTCATGTTACTTAAGTGTATTTAAAGAAATCTGGAAGATTCTTGTATCAGGATTTCTGACACCCGCCAAAAATAGACCATACCATCTCTGAACGTTAACCCCCCACCTCTGTCAATCGAATGTGCCAAAAATTAGATATATGCTAATCTAGAAGGCTGAATCAGGTGCTAACTTTAGTGTTGTCCATCTGAAAAACATAGGTGAACTGATATTTAAACACTATTATTTGAGTTTACCAGCTAAATGGTGGTGGGGCTGTATTTCCTCTGTGAACAGGTCAAGGAGAACATGGCAGGTAGAAAATAAGTGAATTGTTTTCAAAAAGCTCATAAATGTCTCCAATTCAGGCCCACTGTGATTTATATTTTGTTTCCTCTTGATGCCAAAACAACCAAAAGATTATATATTTTAACTGTTGTCATCTGGATTTATTAAACTTGAAAACAGTAAGTACATCTAATTTGTATAGCACCTTTCAAAGATAAAAATCAAAAACTGCTTTACAAAGACAGAGCATAAAAATGCAAACATAATTACAAAGATTTAAAAAAATATATTTAAATGATATAAAGGAAAAGCAACTTTGAACATGAATGCTAGTTTTTAAATGAACGGAAAACCAAAGAAACCTCATTCCATAGTCGAAGTACAACCAGTGACAGCTTTTGATATGGGCTGAATGGGCAGTTGCTCCGCGTGGCATTAGAAAAGGAAGCACATGGACAACATTTAAAACAAATGAATCCTCCTTGAACTAGTTTTCTATTGCTTTATTGGACATATAGTCAATGGGAAGTTGGTGCCCCTTCTGTTGAGTAGGTGCCCCTCTCCAGGACTGCACGCTGCACTGCATTTCATCCCTCGGTAGAATATCAGATGATTTCTTGCATTTTGATTGGTTGTGGGTGGCAGAAGGAGAGGCTCACCCAGATCATCATTCATAAAACAACCACCACAGGGTGCAACAGTCTTGAAAGAGCAGTCCCCTTGAGTTTTATTGCTCTGTTGTTAGAATAACAGAAGTTTAAATTAAATGGTAAAATATATTGTTTTCTGACTCCCATCTAAATAATATCAAGAAAATAGATAAACCGATTTAATTATTTGACTGCAGCATGATTGCTGGTGAGGAACAAATCTACTCAAAATGTTATTTGGTAGTAACATATACCTCTTTGTCATGTTGTTTGTGCTTTTGGAAGATAAAACGTCTGCAGGTTTGCGCTGTTATTTGTTTAGGGTCTATTAGGTTTGGTCCAGAAAAGTTTGTTGGTGACATCTGACTACAAAGATTCATGTGTGATTTTTGCTTTATGAACTGCTAGACTGGATATGACTCGTTGCAATATATATAACTGACAGGCATTAGGTCAAAGCAAGAAAACATAGAAAACCACAAAACTTCGGTTCACTGAAGTACATGCCTGCATTGTTGGTCTGTATGACATTAGGAACAAATCTGGGTCCGTATTCACAAAGATTCTCTCAGAGAGCTCCTATCTTAGCAAAAAAAGTCTTGCCAAAGACTCCTAGCTTGAGAGTGATTGACTTTGCTGCTGAGAGCAACTCTAAGCAAGGAGATGACAGAGATTTCTGTCTTAGTAAGGAGGTGTGGTTGACCCCGTCGCTAGGTGTGATGCTATCTTCTAAGAGCTGTGATTGGTGTTTGCCAAAAAAAAAAAAAAAACACAAATGCACTCCTAGTAATCAATGGCGCGAAATTAACTCATGAAGAATTTAGACTGGATTCAAAAATGTGCAAATCATGATGATGAAACTTAGCAAAATTAAATTAATTGTCACACAGCATCAACATGTTTGAATGTAGTTTATTTACATGCTCATCATTATTTTGATTTGCTTATTATTATGTTTACTCGCCACGCTGGTTTTTACACTGCATCAATGTCATATTAATTAATTGCATTCTTTATAAAACTTCAGCATTTTACTGTGATTGCCTTCTTGTATAAAGAAGTTTAGTTTGGTAAAATTACTAAAACAAAACGGAGAAACAAAGGTGGAGAAAACTGAACTGAACAGAGGAGCAGAGCCTGCTGGTGGAGGAGAGGAGTGTTGAAAGGTAGATTTGGTTGTGGGATCATGGCGCAAACAAACAGGCATTTCCGAGAATATTAGTGCATCATTCCCTCTGCTTTCAGCACCAGCCTGGAATGTGAATATGTAGTTTTGTTCATTTTTTATATTCATGGTTATTCATTATTGTCTCTATGATTTATTTTTCCTTCCTAATATTACCTTACTTGAGGTGCATTTTTAATCTGTTCCCCTGGCTGAAACCATTTCATGTCCCCCTAGGGGGATGGCAAGGTTATTCTTATCTTTATATAAATAATTGTATGATAGTTTATGAATGTTTATAGGTTATGTGCTCATTTACTTGACTATTAAGGAGGTGGATACCTGCGCGTTGGGCTGGGAGGGTTTTATTAATTCACTATCATTCATCATTGCAGAATATTTCTCCTTTCACTCTGCCTTTCCGCCATCTTCTCTGCTTAAGACACTCTTAGGCTCACCAAAAGTCCTACTCACTACTCTTAACATTTCCTGAGGTTAGAAGCTCTCTTAAGGCCTAAGATGCTTCATGAATAACTTTTAACCTACCGAGGGAAAATTCTAAGGAAAATCTTAGAATTCGGGAAAGAGAAAGATTTTTCTTAGAATGACGTCACTCAGATTGACTTTTAGTCTCAGGATTCTTTGTGAATATGGGCCCTGATATGCATTAATATTGGTGAATGTTGCAATAAGGAAGGGACTTGCAATAAATAAACAAATCAATAAAAATTGTTAATGTCTTTATGTTCATACCAAACACAGACCCCAGATAATGAGAATTTTATCTAGCCACTGAAAAAAGTAATTATTACCATCTGAGCAACAAGGTTCAAGAAGTTATCTCTGGCTAACATCTGCTGTTTAAGCATCAGAGCAACTTAGTTGTACTTTCCTAATGATTTGATTACCTTACAACCTAATTAACTTGCAAAACCTTCCATGCTGCGTTAAACAACAAAAGTCACCAAACGTATCACAGGTATACTGAGCCTGAAAGCATGCTACTTGAATAATTACCTAACAATTACTGCAGTCTAAGCAGTTCTTCACAATATATTGCTTAGTTAACCAAATGTCACACATAGGAAGAATGGTAATAAAACACTCTGAAAAGCAACACTTTAGATACAACTGTTAGCCTTTAAAACGGGTGCAGAGGGGCACATCTGACCTGGCTAAGAGCTCATCACAGAACACAGATCTCACCTGGCAGCCAGCCCACCTGCCCGTAGGTTCGACACTCTGGGCTTGCCATCTTTATCGGAGCCTCCAGAGATGGTGAGACCAAGGCTGCTACCTTCCCTTTTCATCAGCTCCACCGTGGTCACTCCTCGATACTCCTCTGCTGACATATGCAGACGCAGGCAAAGACCCACAGAAAGAATTAGCCTCTGCTTGACAGAGATGCCCTGTCTGTGAGGTATGGAAAGACTTTTTTTTTTCCTCTGAATCTTTCAGAAAATATTCTTTAAGATACAACCACAGGCAACAGTTTCCAGCTACTTTCTCTTTTCTTTGTTTCTTCACATCTCAAAGTGAATCTTTGTGTTAGAATCTGAAGGAAAATAGGAAGCTTAGTATAGAACTTCAAATAAAAAAAAAACATATAAATCCAAAAGTAGGTGAACACTAAGGTGACATAATACAGTATTTCTTTAAGAAAACATCTTCGTGAAAACTCCCTTACTGATTTCATATGAATACAGAGGCAGCAAAGCAGTTTTTCATGTACTCTGGATTGATTTAACACACCAGGTGGGAGTAAAGAGATGATTTATTTAATGTAAAAAATATAATAAATAAACAGGGTTTGTCTACTTTGCCAATGATCTAAAGTCCGTTTTAAAGCACAGTTGTGTCATTACATAATAAAAAATAAAAAAAGAATTCCAATTATAATTGATGCCTTTGTGGTTTCCTTGTCTCATCAGAGAACTCATTCTGTCTTGTGGTTCACTTTGTGTTGTGCTGGTAAATCCTATCCTGCCAACAGCAGTTTAGTGCAGCAGTTTAGTACCCATGACAGGTATGCCACAACTGCATTTTTTTCAACATATCTAAGCATTTAGAACATCAAAAGATAAACCAAATCACTGGAAGCACATACTTCAAAATTCAACAAAGAAACATGTGATTTTCTCTTCTTGAGGATCCATGGGGATTGTGACTCAGGCTTTGACTGTAATGTACCTGAAAGGCTTCGCCCCCGGGAGGAATGTGATTGGTCAGTTGTCTCTTTGCTCCCCTTTGAGTAAGGACCTTCATCTGAGGAGACAGCAGGGAGGTGTAGGAGGTTATGTAAAGACTGCAGCAGAAGTATAAACAAACATGACTGCCTATTTCTGACAGTAACCCACACCTCAACACTCTGAACTTTAACCTAAGAGCAGCACTGAATCAGCCAGAAAAAACCTTCAGTCAGCCATTTAAAATGAGAACACATTTGCGGGAAATCTGAAGTGTACAACCACTCGGGCATGGAAACAGCATGTAGTTAATAGAGTCATTTTGGATGGGTAGAAAATGATCATTTGCGTGTTATATACAGCATCTGCTATGGAGAGCAGCAAAATGTTCAATCTGCTCCGCAGAGAAATAGAATTATTTTCACTTCTCGCCTACAGTGAGAACCATTTCTGACACTGTTCACAGATTAGCAGAGTCAGTGGCCAGCCATCGGAGCCTGAACGCAGCAATAACACCATATCTGCAGTCACAGTGATGAGGAAACTGACTTGGCACTTCTGTAATCCTCTCCATTATGGATTATTTCAGGTGTCCAGCACAATGATTAAACATCTCTCTGCAAACCTAAAGAAAAGCTTAGACAGGTTTTCTTTTTGAAGAGGGAACAACTGACCATAAGCATGAGGTATACTGTTGTAGCAAAGCTCTTAAAACAACCTTTATTTAGTTTTTGCAAAAAGAAGTTTCCACACTTCTAGGTAGACTTACCGCTGCTTCTAAAATAATTTTCAGAAAAAAACTAGAATTACATTAAAATGTATTTACAATATGTCAATTTTTGACAAATAGCAGTACTGATTACAAATAATATCAATTTTTTTAAGAAGATATTTTACATTATTAGTAGGAAGTAAAACAAGTTAGCTAAAGTAACTGTCATGGATGTATTGCAAAAGTGCTTATATCCCTTTGAACCTTTTCCAAATGTTTTTCCCATTGCAGCTAAAAACTGTTAATATACTTCAATGGGATTCTTTGTGACAGATCAACACAAAGCAGTGCAAAATTGTTTGAAGGAAAGAAAATGATAAATATTTTACAATAAATTTAGAAAAAATGTGGTGACCATTTTTTCCTGCCGCCTTTGATACCCCTCCATGAAATCAAGAGGAAGCAACTACCTTCAGAAGTCCTTTAATTGCTGAATCCAAGTGTGTCTGATTTTAATCTCAGTATAAATATGGCTGCTCTAGGAATTATTTAAATGCTTTAGCCTTATGAAGACCAAGGAACTCAGCAGACAGGTTTAGGTATAGAAATGGTTAAAACAGGGTTAGGTTCTAAAACAATATCTCAAACTTTGAGCATCTCACAGAGCACTGTCCTATCCATCATCAGAAAACGGAAAGAGTATGGCACAATTGCAAACCTACCAAGACATGACAGTCTAGCTAAAGTGACAGGCTGGACAAGGAGATTGTTCCTCTAGAGAGTAGATAGGTTGACTGTAATTTTGGAAGAGCTGCAGGGATCCACAGCTCAGGTGGGGGAATCTGTGCACTCCATTAACATGACCTTTATGAATGGGTGACAAGAAAGCAATAAAAGGTTCTTTTAAAAGTTAGCCATATACCATGTAGAGGACACAGCAAACAGGTGGAGAAAAGGTGCTCTGCCAAAATCAAACATTTGGCCCACGTGCAAAATGTTATATTTGGCAGAAAACTAACCGTAAACATAAACCCAAACACATAAGCTCTACTACAAAGGAATGGTGGCGGCAGTACCACACTATAGGCAGGCTTTGAATTAGCAGAGACAGGAAAGATGCTCTGAGTCGATGTAAAGATGGAAGGAGTTAAATACAAGGCTACATACTAGGCTAAATACTAGAAAAAACGTGCTAGAGGCTGCAAGAATAGGGCAATGGTTCACCTTTAAGCAGGATGGCCAATTTAAACATATACCCAGAGCTATAATGGAATTATTTAGCTCAAAGCATGTGTTAGAGTGACCCACTCAAAGTCCAGACTTAAATCCAATTAACAATCTGTGGAAAGATTTAAATCTGTTCTGATTTCTACTGGTAAACATTAGAAAGCCACATATCCTCTCTCTTTCATTTCAAAACAATCTCTGCTTTGTCTTGTATAATTGTTATAAAATATATTGAAGTTTGTGGTTGTAATTTGATAAAATGTGAAAAAAGTACTTTTGGAGGGCACTATTTCATGTATTCACAAGCACTGAAATATCCAAGGCGCAGTCAGAGCACCAGGGGTCAGAAACTTAATATGTTTTAAATCTGAGAGTTAATCAATTTAAAATTATAAATGTCACATCAATTAAATTATAAGTGTTTCTAGCCCAGTTTTCTGTGATGATCAGCCAATCATGAATCCTAGAAGAGAGGAGCCAGAGATCATCAGGTCAACTCCTTTATCTCTATCTACAGTGACTCTCTACGTCTGTCCAGCTGAAGCTAAAACCTTCAGACAGCCAAGAGGTATGGATCCTTCGTCATACCTTCAGTGATCTGAAACCTTCGGGCATTTGCGTGATACAAGAAGTAGTGAAAAAATATGTTAGCCTCTGCAGCAGCTGCATGAGTCAGCCCTCAACCACAGAAATATCTCCATTAGACTCACAAGTCAGGGTGATGTAGAGAACACACATTTATGATGGTATTTCACTTCATTCAGATCCTTTGCTTAAACAGTGCGTCTAGCCGATTTTAACACATATTCACACAAAGTAAATGACACATCCCACACTTTGAGCAAGGCAAAAGCAGAGTAACCATGCTGGCTCCCAGGGGCCCTGACAATCTAGCAGCTGTCATCTCTGTCAAAAGGCAGCATTAGCTCTGGGCTGCACAGACCCGATGGAGTGCCCGTGACCGAACGTTACTGTACCATCAAGCTGTCCGCCAGCAATCCTCCTCCAGCTTAAAATAACCATCACTCACCCCAAGAGCCAGGAAGGGAGTAGGCTGATTACACACAACCCCAACAACAATGCATAACCCACTGATCTATCTGTCGGCCAATCTGTAGACAAAGTGAGTTATGATTATATAATTAGAGGCTGGGCAGAAGCATGATCTCTCTTTTATAAATAAATAGAGTTAATTAACTCCTCATCTGGATCAGGGCACTGCGTGACATGCGTTTCATATCCAACCGGAATGTGGGTTAAATATGGGGGCACAGATGACACTGAAGTCATAATCTTATTTTCAGATATAAAACTTTATTTTTAAAATAGGCAGCCCCGTATCTGGTTTATGTTGCTATTTCTGCCTTAATTACTCATGGTAAGATGCTATGCCGAGCTGGTGGTCCAGTCCTCTCACTTTTAAATCTTTTCCAGTCTATCAAAGCCACCAAGCATGCATTGTAGCAATTACACGGATTCATCCATGGTGGATGGACGCAGGGGAACGCTCATTTGCAAGATACATAGAGAACAGTGACCTCCTGCTGACTCTGAAGATCAAAGTGGGGTGCTCTTACCGATGCTGCTCTTGGTGTCTCTCCTCAGACCACACAGCATGGCTGCAGCTCCTCTGGAAGCTGGTCTTCAGCCTAGTGTGTAGAGAGTTGAGGTTCCACCTGAGAGACCAGGTCTCAGGCACTCACATGAGATAGGAAATACATCTTAGCTTCTTCACTACTTCACCAACATTTTCTTCAACCATGCTGCTGTTTACAAGAAAGGCAAATTAGGTCCCTCAAATTGTCTCTGGATCTTCTTCTTTTTAAACTTGCAGGATACATCCTTTGCAGTCCTCACCAGCGAAACGTCTCTCAGACATAGAGATCTTCGTAAAAATCCATAGCATGGAGAGGAATCACTTGTGCCCTATTCTTGGCATCTCACTGTGGCCCTGTTTTTGCAGCTATTCCTACAAATGGTTCGTGGGTTTTGCAGAGATTTTCTCATGCCCTGCTCACACACTCACATGAGCTCACACATACCCCTTCTCCCCCTCTCTCTGGTTGCTCATCCTCTCTTCCTCTCTGCCAGAGGGGCTCAGTGAGGCAGCCACACATGATAGTCACTCTCCCCCTCCCTCTGCACACAGACACACAAGCTCACACTGTGTCCCACCAAGTCCTGAATCCCACCCTCTTTACACATGCACAGTTCACACATTGAGATTAGACATGACACAATGGCGCACACCCCACAACAGTGAACTGTCGGCACAATTAACACCACCTGCGCATTCACTGTCAGACTCCATGTCACGTTTTTCTCACATAGATCCTGCACCCACGTTTTAGAGTGTGCATCTTTACAGTCCTGGTGTCTCACACACATGCAAAATGGAAAATGCATATGCGAAATTCCTGTACCGAACAGCTGCCTGCATGCCTTGTAGCTGATACTGATTTAAAGTCCAGAGCAGCTGCCACATAGGTGACAGATTTATACTGAAATCATGGGAAAAAATTTATTGTATGTAAAGATGAAGGAATGCAACACTTGAATCTGAGAAACTTTGTGAAAATCAAATGCATTTACACTGATAGGAGCATTAAATGACCCCATAGTAATTCTTGACCCATTGAGGCTTCCCGAACCCAAACACAGAGGCGACCATTGTTGCAACTGTAGCCATTTGTCATGCACACATGTCCCAGTCCCTGCCACTTCCTGACCCCCACAGGCAACCCCTCTGAAACTCCTCTGCCTCATTTTTTGTTTTTTTGGACACAGTACTGTCCTTACCAAGACATTGAATGACAAAACAAGATGCAACAACAACAAATGCAGACAATGCACAGAAGAAATGTTGCCTCTCACTTGGAGAGTTTTTTTTATAGATTTTGGAAGTGATCACAAGTGATTGAGCATAATTTGCAGACGTTCCAGTGCATACAATACACTTTAGCGTAGACAATTTCCTTTGAGGCTGTTGTCCTTAATACCCCATTTACAGTGGGTGTGAGTGTAGGCTTTTCAAGCGAAACTAATTAATTTCCTGCAGGATAAAGAGAACTGGGAGATGAAACAGTTTTTCTGAAAAAAAAAAGAAAATCCTATGGGAACAAAAAATGGCAATGATTTATATATAGAAGTAATATAAACTCACTCCATATTAGGGGAAAAATAACAATACTTTAGTATAACTTATCTCAAATAGCCAACGTTTTTACTTTGAACTGGTGCTCAAGATTTATGCAAGTTCTCATTTCTCTTGATCAAACTAACCACACTGCCATCTTGTGGTCCGCTCCAGCTGCAGAAGAAAGCCGGAGGATAAAAATTAACCTGAAATTCAAAAACTTGAGGAAATTCTACTAACCTCTAAAGTTGAAAATCCCAGATTCTAATAATGCAGATAATTTACCAGATCAGTTACATACATTTGAAATAACAACAATAACATATAAAGTTCCTAAACATGTTAAAGCTAAGAGGCAATTTTCGAAAAGTAGCAAAGCTTTCCCATCTGTTTTACCTTTGGTTCTCCCTCTTATGATACCCAGTCGACATCTGAGTGAAAAAGAGAACATCCTCCTCTTTCCTCCTGCACACCAGCTTCCTTTCCTCAGGGAATCTTTCTGGGGAAAGGCAAATGAAAGCTGTTTGGGGTTGAGGTGCCCTTTTCCAAACACTGCCCTTGCTGACATGTTCATTTTCTGACCCATCAAAAACAAAAACAACAAAAAAAACAAGACAGGATTTTGTCCTACTCCTTGCTTTGCAGCCTGTGCCTGCCCTGCTGCTCTCGTATTCTCCTCCCTGTTCTGGAGAACATCCAGTCCCGTCAGGTGAGTCTTCCACAAACAGGTGCAGGTTCTCAAACAGGGCAATGTTCAGATCCAATTCTGTTTTTTCCCTCCCAGCCTTCCTTGGTCTGTTACTTCCTAACCTAAGCAGCTATAAGCCGACTGGCAGAATAAATGTCGTGTTTTTACATCTCTGGCAATGTCAGCTTTGCAGGAGCAGATGGCAGAGAGTTCAGGGCTATGGGGCACAGCTTGCCTGACAGAATGCAATGGAAACCTTCTCTGCAGGGAGTCAGCGCTGTACCTTGTAAAACAATGTACAGCCTTAGCGAACAAATACAGGGCAATGACATTTGATGGCAAACTCCTGCAAGTTATGAATGTCATCTGAGGATACACACAATCCCCTACCTTGGAGACAATCAGTGGGACTTGGTTGGTATTTTCTTGGCTATAGCTTTTCTATCAAATGACATTGTAAGATTCTGACTGTTTATCTGTCTCTCTGTCAAATGTGGACTTTAAGACAGTGTGGAGAAAAGCTATTTGTCCCCTTTTCTTTTGTTGTTTTTGGTTTGCATTGGTTGGTTTGGACAATCCTTTTACCCTTAAAAAAAAGGAACTCATTTGAAAACTGCTTTTTACACTTAATCAGGTTATCTTTGTCTGAAATTTTATGATTCCAAAGTGTGACAAAAAGCAGCAACAGAAGAAATTCGTATGCAGGCTTACTTTTTCGCAGCCCCTGTGCATGCTTTTGTGCATCTCCAATTTCACACATCACATGGTTAAAGAAAATGGTTTAAGGAAAATACACCATGTAATTTTTCATGATTTTAGCTTGAATTACTGAGAACCCCATTCATTATTGTTAATAATTGTAAAGTTTTATATTAAGCTTCTTTATATTTTGTAATTTGTACATCATCACTACACACTACTGGTACATCTAAAGAAATGTGAACATCGTGAAAAACGTAATTTATTTTAGAAAGTGAAACTCATACATTAGATTCATTACAGTGAAATACACTGCTCAGAAAAATAAACGAAACATTCAAATGTCACATCCTAGATCTGAATGAATGAAATATTGTCAATGAATACTTTGTTCTGTACAAAGTTGAATGTGCTGACAACAAAATCACACAAAAATCATCAATGGAAATCAAATTTATTAACCAATGGAGGCCTGGATTTGGAGTCACACACAAAAATTAAAATGGAAAAACTGATCCAACTTTGATGTAATGTCCTTAAAACAAGTCAAAATGAGGCTCAGTATTGTGTGTGGCCTCCACCTGCCTGTATGACCTCCCTACAACACCTGGAAATGTTCCTGAGGAGACGGCGGATGGTCTCCTGAGGGATCTCTTCCCAGACCTGGACTAAAGCATCCGCCAACTCCTGGACAGTCTGTGGTGCAACGTGACGTTGGTGGATGGAGCGAGACATGATGTCCCAGATGTGCTCAATCGGATTCAGGTCTGGGGAACGGGCGGGCCAGTCCATAGCTTCAATGTCTTCATCTTGCAGGAACTGTTGACACACTCCAGCCACATGAGGTTTAGCATTGTCCTGCATTAGGAGGAACCCAGGGCCAACCGCACCAGCATATGGTCTCACAAGGGGTCTGAGGATCTCATCTCGGTACCTAATGGCAGTCAGGCTACCTCTGGCGAGCACATGCCACAGCTCGCATTGATGTTTCATCGTGGATGAGCTGCACTACCTGAGCCACTTGTGTGGGTTGTAGAGTCCGTCTCATGCTACCACGAGTGTAAAAGCACCACCAACATTCAAAAGTGACTAAAACATCAGCCAGAAAGCATAGGTACTGAGAAGTGGTCTGTGGTCCCCACCTGCAGAAACACTCTTTTGAGTGTTTCTTGCTAATCGCCAAAGATTTCCCCCTGTTGTCTATTACATTTGCACAACAGCTGTGAAATTGATTGTCAATCAGTTTTGCTTCCTAACTGGACAGTTTGATTTCACAGAAGTTTGATTCACTCGAAGTTATATTGTGTTGTTTAAGTGTTCTCTTTATTTTTTTGAGCAGTGTATATCATGCAAAGACTTCCTGACCCTTTAAATGGTCCCAGTCTGGGTCAGTAGAAGACACAATTATGGGGAAGACTGCCGACTGGACAGATGCCCAGAAAACAGTCATTGACACCCTCCATAAGGAGGGTAAGCCACAAAAGACCATTGCTAAAGAAGCTGGTTGTTCACAAAGTGCTGTATCCAAGCATTTTCATAGAAAGTTGAGTGGAAGGAAAAGGTGCCATTGCACCAGTGATAACCCCAGCCTTGAGAGGATTGTCAAGCAGAATCCCTTCACATATTTGGGGGAGCCTTACAAGGAGTGGACTGAGGCTGGAGTCAGTGCATTAAGAGTCACTACAAAGGGACAAATCCTACACAGGGGCCAGAGCTGTGACATTCATTGTGTCAAACCACTTCTGAACCAGAGACGTCAGATCCATCTTACCTGGGCTAAGAACTGAACTGTTGCTTAGAGGTCCAAAGTCCTCTTTACAGATTAAAGCTTACATTTCATTTGGAATCAAATGAATCAATCCCAGCCGCTGGAGGAAGATGTAGAGGCATATAATCCACATTGCTTAATGTCCAGTATAAAATTTCCAGTCAGTGATGATTTCGGTGCCATGTCATGTGTGGGTCCCGTTTTCTGAAGTCCAGTCAACCCAGCCATCCACCAGGACATCTGAGAGCACGTCATGCTACTTTCTGTTAAGTTTTATGGAGATATTATTTCCCAGCAAGATTTGGTACCTGCTCACTCTGGTAAAAGGTACCAAAAGCCACTTCAATTAACATACTTTTCTGAACAATGACATTTGTCTTTTAACAAAATTCTGTAATATTTTAATTTTCTGACATTGAATTTGGGGATTCCATTTTATGAGCTATAATTAAAACCACAAGAAAAAAAGCTTGAAACATTTCAATGTAATGACTTTACGTACATACACGTATCTATATTGTTCAAGATGTAAATACATGCCTCACATCATGTACTGTGTCTGCATGTCACTGCACGATCCAGTATAGAAAAGCCTTAATTTGTTCAACCCGGCTCCCTAGAGTGCCATTAATTTTGTAAGAAATAAATTCTGACAAACCAAGGTTCAAACGAAAGGCCATTTTACTTTAAACCTGACTCACCCAGAGTAAAATACAAGACATAGTTTATTACCAAAGTATGAAAGCACGTTTTTTATTTTTAAGCTTTTGCCACACAGACTAGTTTTCCCCTTGATTCGTTGCACATTTATCCCTTTTAAACATTAAAATAGGTTTTCAATGCAGCTGAGCTGTTGCATGCATTTGAACAAACTAGTGAGCTTTTACTTTCACACAGAACAAACTCATGTTTGTCCCTCAATGTTGAAGAATTTGTTGAGTCAAAAATTAGAAGGGCAGGACGAATGCACACCAAATGTGTTTCAAATTTTTTGTTGGCTCTACACATTTCAAAAGTTTCCAAACCAATTAAACAGACCTGCTTGCAGAATAAATGAGGCAACAGATCCAAAAACCAGTTAGAATTTTAAAGCATTTATTGTGAATAAGGAATTTATTCGTTCTCCTCGCTCCTGAGCCTGGCATTGGGGTTGGTGACCTTGATCGCCAGCTGAGCTGCTCTCTCCACGATCAGCTTCCTGTTTTTGGAAGAGACGTTGTGGGCAATCTCAGCACAGTGAGTCCTACAAGTGCAGAAAACACAGTAATGAGGATTACAGTGCAAGAAATGGACAGTTTACTACTGAAACTTGAGGACAAACACAAACAGACAAGACAATCTGATCTTTACACAGAACAAATCTGCTCAATGGTATCACATGCTTCACACTTAAATCTTACTTTATATAATCAAACTGGCAAAAAAACCAAAGGTCAATGAGGACTTTTTTTCAACAGTCTTCTGGTGTTACTCCGCAATAACAGCTGTGTGCTAATATTTACCCATTACGAAGTGCCATAAAGTGAGGGAAACATGAATAAATAACCCCAAAATAAACAAAATGTTTAAATACAATATCCATGTGGCCAGCAAGACTTACCTATTTACATATGTCTGAATAGTTATCACATTCCATTACATGTAATTATATCAAATTTATGCATTTTTTCACATCAAATATAGCTTGCCTGTTGAAATACAACAGAAAAATAAGTAAATCCTAAAGCCAGAGCATTTTTAAAAGAAAACGTTTTTCAAAAAGGAAAACATATGACTTAAATTGTTAAATCATCTGCCTTCAAACTCTTATTTGTGCAATCCAGATGCAACACTTATAACCTGAATGGTCAGCTATGTGGTTTCCAATGAAAATTGATTGATAAGCTCTAAATCGCTAATTACTAAAATGAAATAAAAAGACAGTTGTGACTACAGAATAGATTGTATTTTGAGCTTGACAATACTTTCATTACTAATGAATACGAATAAATACTTCATAAAAATGAGGAACTCTTAATCAAGACGTCTGTAACAAAGATTTATCAATGTTGTCTATGCAGGTATAAGTACTAAATTCACAACTTCCAAATTTGGATGAAACTACTAATTTAATCAAGCAGGTAGGCGAGTCCAAACACCTGACTTCTCCATGAAATTGTATTTTTGTTACTCACCGTTTGCCTCATTAAGACAATATTCACTACACTTAGGTGTGTGGTTATCACAAACCTCATTCTTTTAATCACAGACAACTCAAATGTCTTCTTGAAAAAATTTAAATAAGAAGGCTTCAGCCAGTTTTTATAAAACATTTCTATTACATTTTAAATTAAGTTGATGACTAGATCAACCTATTTTAGAACTCCTAATGCAAGTTCCTGCTATTTGTTATTTCACTAAAATTACTATTACTGGAGTGATTTTAAATTGCAAAAAAAAAAATAAAAAAAAATAAAAACTGATTACAAGGAATGACAAACACTACAATAATTGAAACTTATTCAATTCTAAATATATTTTCCTGAGTTTTGCTGTGACTGTGTGTTTTCTTACCAATATGTGCCTTTGCCAGGACACTTTTTAACAAGCAAAAGATCCTAACTAGACAATTTATACACACCTTGTCAGACATTTTATGTAAACAGATATTAAAAACTTTAAAGAATTTATCTCAATTTCTAAATATATAAATTCCAGTATGACCCTTGTAGTTTCACACTTAGATATGTAAAAAAGGACCAACTTACTTGTTGCTCATCATCAGGACCTCCAGCTCCTTGACATTGTGCACCAAGAACTTCTTGAACCCGGTTGGCAGCATGAACTTGGTCTTCTTGTTGCTACCATAACCAATGTTGGGCATCAGCATCTGACCCTTGAACCTCCTGCGAACCCTGTTGTCAATACCTCTGGGTTTGCGCCAGTTTTGCTGTTAAAAGAAGTAAAAATGAGAATTAAAAATACTCATCAACTTCCCTGTAGTAAGAGAAGTATTAATAAACTGTGGAAGACCTGTATGCCATACTCACCCTAATCTTGACATATCTATCAGATTGATGGCGAATGAACTTCTTTGTTCTCTTTTTGACAATCTTGGGTTTTGTTAGGGGCCTGAGGGCTGCCATGATGACTGTGGACAAACAGTTGAATGGTTAAAATAAGCATGGTTAGAATAAAACTCGGGTGTTATTGGGGTATACCTCAGCCATGACCATATATTAGCGTGAACTATCCGCTATGCAAACATCACTCTGCTGAAGCACGGCGGTTATAAGAATAATAAACGCATGCAGCTTTCAAACTACAAACCTGCACGCATGTAAAATCAACAGAAGCGTGCTTTTCCAGCGGAAGGTCAATTTAAACGTGTTGGTACACGTTAGCATGCTAGCTACTACGAAGCCCTCTTTGGCTTTGTAGTAGGCCGCACTACGTTTCGTTATAATTCTGTATTTATGAGCTAAACAGAAAAACAACATATATTCGACAATTTTTTAGTGTGGAGTTTTGTTAGCCACGCTACACAGTTGGCGTCAGCTAAATGCTACCAGGGAAGTGCTGCTAGCCGGGCAGCCGCTTTAACCGCAACACTTCACTCCGTATGGATATATCTAACCCAAAACTAATAATAATACTGCCAATATGGACCAGCCCGTAAATTATAGAGGTCAATAATATATTATCAACGTCGGCTTCCTCAGATAATAACCAAAATCATGCGGATTAGATTAGATTCTCTCAACTCACCCGCCGATGTAAATCCAAAAGGGACTTCGGCGACGGCGGAAAGAAAGAAAAGGACATCCGCTAATCTAGCAATGCCTGATGGGTAATGTATTTTCTTCGAAGATCAAAAAATACTGATATGGCACAAGTAAAATAGACGTTTCATTTTTCAAACCCTTTTTATAAACCACAGGTAAAGAGTAAACTAACAAAAGAATCTCATCCTTTAAGCACATTTATGTGGGAAACAATACAATAAATAAAATTAGGGCCAAAATAACATAAGAATAACTGAAGCTGTTTTACAGCATTAAAAATATCAAGTGTTCCGTTTCTAGGTTTGTTTTTTCTTATAATATCCCAAAGTAAGTTTGATTTAAATTTTTCATTGGTTCTTTCGGGTTTTCTATATCAAATTCTGAACAGTAAACTGTCATGATTTGGGGTTGTTTGGTTTTTGGTTTCGGGTTTTTTCCTTATGTTTTTCACTGTTCAAGTTTTGAATCATGTTTCTGTTTATTTTCCTGGCCATGCTTTTGTTTTGTCATCTTGTTCATGTTTTGTCAAGTATGCTTTTGCTTCATGTTTTTCTAGTTTGTGTTCAAGAGTCTCTGTTTTGCTCCAGTCACGTTTTGTTTTGTTAATTATGTTTATTCGGTTCACCTGCTTCAAGTTAATCTGTCTCCTTGCTCCACCTGGTTTTCACGCCATATATTCACACCTGTTCTGTTAGTCATCGCGGAGACATTTCTCATGCTCATGTCTTGTTTTCAAACCAAGTCTTGTCTTTTTGATCATGCCATGCCTGTCTTGCCTGCCCGTTTGTTTTGTTCCTGCCTCCTGCTGAGTGTGAGTTTTTGTTATTAAACCTTTTTTCACTTGCCATCATGCTGCCTGCTCGTCTGCATTGTGGGGTCCAATATCAAGTAAACCGTGACAGCAAAAAATATTTTTATTTAATACAAATACGTTAATAAAAATTTATGTAGCCTTTTAAATGAAATAAACATGTTGTTCATTAATACAAAATAAAGGATAATGACTTAAACAGTGACATGTAAGTGTGCATCAGTCACCAGAAATGCTGAGTAATTATGCTCAGGTTTGCATAAACTTTGGTCTTAGAAATTAATCAGCACTGCATTGTAGTATCATTGTGTTTAAAACACAGTAACTCCAGAAACCTGAAGGCAACTATACATGAACTTCTCCTGAAGAGACATGGAAATGTTTTTGAAAAAATACTGAACATTTTAAACATTTTCATTCATTTTTTTAAATGTATTTATGTTTTTTTGCAGAAACCTAAAGGCCATTCTTTGGTGGGATGCCTGAGATCTGTGTCCAAATTCAGGTGCTGCGTCTTTCGAAGGACTGGTCTACGTAGGCCGGGTAGCCAGAAGCGATCGGCCGGTGATTGGACAGTCTAGCCTTCACCAGCTGTTCCCGCCCTTACCTCAGCTTAACTTCTGTCACCTAGCAACCCTGAAACCATGATGCCCAGAGCTGGGAAGTTTTATATAAGAAGCCTGAAGTTTAACCTCGCTGTCTCCACTGTATATAACTGCACATGGTTTTTGTTCACCCCTTTATATATTCCTGATGGCTAAAAGCTTGTTTTCTTCAGAATATTCCTGTTTTATTATATTAAAATTTTATTCTCATTCTATAATCAGCCGTTTCAAACGTTTAAAATAACTTTTATGTTCATAGATATAAAAACATAATACTAAATTATGTATATTGATGACAGCGGGCAAGGCGAGCTGGCTGTTAGCACAGTGGGAGCAGACATCTCTGAACACGTCGAGCACTTTGGCAATTGAGCGATATCTTGGTAAACTGAACAGATATTTCTGTTTTACACAGCTACATCCTCACATAAAACATTTTTTTTAGTTAATTTTGTTGCACAGAAAACGTAATATATTCAACTGTATTCATAGCTTCTTTCTCTCCTTTGCCATTACTACTTCCGTTTAAACAATCAACTTCGATGGCAATGAATCATGGGATAGGGTGGCCCACGAAGGATACACCAGACCCATCCTTCAAATCTGGGGAAAAGAAGGACGCATTTGGAGGAGCCTTCGATTTGAACAGCCTTCGTTGCTTCGCTATAACGTAATCGGCCTAAAATGCGGCCTTCAAAGAATGCAGCTCCTTAACCCTAAGCTCATTTTGGCATACTATGTGTTAATGTGTCTTCTTTACCACCTCCAAAGTACCACTTAAGTACCATTTATATAGCACCCTCTGCTGGTTGTCTTGGGTGAACACATTCCATATTTGCAACTCTGCATTCTGCATTCTGAGCAAACGCGACTGACTCGACAGGAGCGAGTGATTTACAGGACACTATGCGAATTACGCAATTACGGCGCAATTGGGGTGCGTTCATGGGCCATTCATCATCAAATCAGAATAATATGAATTGCAGACAGCAAGCCGACAATATATTTTTTTTACTGGTTTTCCAGGCTTAACATTGTAAGACGCCACCGGCTTCAGGGTGATTCTGGGCAGTCAGTAGCCCATGACTTTGAAACTACCTTTTGAACAGACACTGGGGTCATTGCAAGAGTCTGGTGTACAGGTCCTTCTCAAAATATTAGCATATTGTGATAAAGTTCATTATTTTCCATAATGTCATGATGAAAATTTAACATTCATATATTTTAGATTCATTGCACACTAACTGAAATATTTCAGGTCTTTTATTGTCTTAATACGGATGATTTTGGCATACAGCTCATGAAAACCCAAAATTCCTATCTCACAAAATTAGCATATTTCATCCGACCAATAAAAGAAAAGTGTTTTTAATACAAAAAACGTCAACCTTCAAATAATCATGTACAGTTATGCACTCAATACTTGGTCGGGAATCCTTTTGCAGAAATGACTGCTTCAATGCGGCGTGGCATGGAGGCAATCAGCCTGTGGCACTGCTGAGGTCTTATGGAGGCCCAGGATGCTTCGATAGTGGCCTTTAGCTCATCCAGAGTGTTGGGTCTTGAGTCTCTCAACGTTCTCTTCACAATATCCCACAGATTCTCTATGGGGTTCAGGTCAGGAGAGTTGGCAGGCCAATTGAGCACAGTGATACCATGGTCAGTAAACCATTTACCAGTGGTTTTGGCACTGTGAGCAGGTGCCAGGTCATGCTGAAAAATGAAATCTTCATCTCCATAAAGCTTTTCAGCAGATGGAAGCATGAAGTGCTCCAAAATCTCCTGATAGCTAGCTGCATTGACCCTGCCCTTGATAAAACACAGTGGACCAACACCAGCAGCTGACACGGCACCCCAGACCATCACTGACTGTGGGTACTTGACACTGGACTTCTGGCATTTTGGCATTTCCTTCTCCCCAGTCTTCCTCCAGACTCTGGCACCTTGATTTCCGAATGACATGCAGAATTTGCTTTCATCCGAAAAAAGTACTTTGGACCACTGAGCAACAGTCCAGTGCTGCTTCTCTGTAGCCCAGGTCAGGCGCTTCTGCCGCTGTTTCTGGTTCAAAAGTGGCTTGACCTGGGGAATGCGGCACCTGTAGCCCATTTCCTGCACACGCCTGTGCACGGTGGCTCTGGATGTTTCTACTCCAGACTCAGTCCACTGCTTCCGCAGGTCCCCCAAGGTCTGGAATTGGCCCTTCTCCACAATCTTCCTCAGGGTCCGGTCACCTCTTCTCGTTGTGCAGCGTTTTCTGCCACACTTTTTCCTTCCCACAGACTTCCCACTGAGGTGCCTTGATACAGCACTCTGGGAACAGCCTATTCATACAGAAATTTCTTTCTGTGTCTTACCCTCTTGCTTGAGGGTGTCAATAGTGGCCTTCTGGACAGCAGTCAGGTCGCCAGTCTTACCCATGATTGGGGTTTTGAGTGATGAACCAGGCTGGGAGTTTTAAAGGCCTCAGGAATCTTTTGCAGGTGTTTAGAGTTAACTCGTTGATTCAGATGATTAGGTTCATAGCTCGTTTAGAGACCCTTTTAATGATATGCTAATTTTGTGAGAATAGGAATTGTGGGTTTTCATGAGCTGTATGCCAAAATCATCCGTATTAAGACAATAAAAGACCTGAAATATTTCAGTTAGTGTGCAATTAATCTAAAATATATGAATGTTAAATTTTCATCATTACATTATGGAAAATAATTAACTTTATCACAATATGCTAATATTTTGAGAAGGACCTGTATAAGCCTCCTTCGATCCCTGCGCTTTCTTCTCCTCAAAGCAACTGCTTGTTGCAGTTTTAAAATAATTTTTAGCAGCAAGACTGCAAAAATAGCGATGGGTCTCGCCATTTTTGATGTTGCAGTTATAGCGCAGAAGACACTTCATAGAGGGTGTAGGGTGTAGTGTGGGTATTTGGACAGGGCCTTAATTTACACAGGGGTTGTAATCTGTTTTGGGCAGGCCCATATACCTGAATGGGTGGACCCATTTTCATTGTAGGTATACACCAACTAGATAAACCTCAGTTAATTAAAAACAAAAAGGACATGTCAAATGTTACAGTTTTTTTCTTTATTTTGGTTTTACCCAAAAAGAAAAACTCACTAGCAAATTAAAATCTAATGTTCTTCAGAAAAGTACCACAGCCGTGGAAGTATTCCAGTGTTGTACCAGTGCAGAAGACCACACATCCAAAGGACCTCAACAGTTACAGCCCGGTGGCACTGACCTGGCATCTGATGAAGATCCTTGTGAGACTAGTTCTCAACCAGCTTTGCCCCCTGGTGAGGTCTTAGTTGAATCTGCTGCAGTTCGCCTACCAGCCTGACATTAGCAAGGATGATGTCATCGTCTATGACCTGTACCAAGCCCTGACCCACCTGGAGAAGCCTGAAAGCACTGTAAGGATCACATTTCTCCATCGCCGTTAATATCATCCAGTCTGGACTTCTGAGGAACAAGCTGGAGCTGTCAAGAGTGGATCACCATCTATCCCAATGGATACTGGACTACCTCACTGCCGCCCGCGGTTTGTGAGGATACGGGGCTATATCTCTGACAGGCTGGTCTGCAGTACGGGGACCCTGCAGGGAACTGTGCTGGCACCGTTCCTGTTCACCCTCTACACTGCAGACTTCTAGAAACTCCCCTGGCTGCCATCGTGAGAAGTTCTCAGATGACTACCATAGTTGACCTCATCAGATGAGAATGACTTAATCTACAGACAGTGTAAACAGTACTTTGTGGACTGGTGCTAGAGGAACCATTACCATTACCGCGAGGAAAACTAAAGAGCTGGTGGTGGATTTCCACAGGCACAGACCCACCACACTGACAGCATTTAATATTAGGGAACTGACATTGAGACAATACTGATGCTCTTTACTGATACTCTTTACAAGAAGGGTCAGAGCAGAACCTACCCACAAAGGAGGCTGAGATCTTTTGGGGTGCACGGAGGGGTTCTTAGGACCTATTTTGTCTCTGTGGTAGCATCAGCCATCTTCTATGGTGTAGTATGTTGGAACAGCAGCTCATCTACAGCTGAGAGAAGGCAGTTAGACAAGCTCATCAGGAAGGCCAGCTCTTATAGGATGCCCTCGGGACACAGTGCAAGTGGTGGGAGACAAAGGCACTCTAGCAAAAATGAAATCACTGTTGGACAATGTCTCCTACCCTATGCATGATGCTGTTGCACTACTGGAGGGCTCCTTCAGTGACAGACTGCTGCATTGTAGGTGCACAAATGAGCGTCAACAAAGATCCTTCCCAACAGCCGTTAGACTCTATTACCATCACTGCTTCCAACATACTCAATAAGTGTTTACATCCATGCTGCTTTGCAGTTTTTTCATTTCTTGTAGTCTGTTTTTATCCACAATTATACATGTGCATTTTTTACATTTTTAAAATCACTCTACTCAGTTGTACATTTTATTTGTCATGTATCATTTAGTACGCTATTAGTATGGAATAAATATTGTTATTATTTTGTTGCATTTAATAGCACTCTTATATGTCTAACTACTTTTTGGCCTAGTAATTATTTTATTGAGTCACTTATTTATTGCTGTGTGTATTCCTAATTATGGCTGGATTGTTCCTCTGTAAGGGTAAAAGGGAGAAAGTCATATCAAATTGCAACACGGAATGTAGCTGTTGCAAGGATTTTCAATGTTGCATTTTGTAGTGTAACAATGTAGGCCTATTTGATATAAAATCATATATCTGCAAGAGCCAGTTTGTTCAGGTAGCTAACCATAAAGAAATACTCCAAAATAAACTAGTCACTTGATATATTATACGTATTTATTAAATCGGACCCTTGAGATCATTGAGAGGAGCAATTATTTATTTAAGTAATGTGCATGTAATATTTTCGCGGTCATACACATTTTCGACCTCTGGTTCATGATATTGATGCGCACTTCCGGATCATATGATTAAACTTGGTAATTCTGCGCTTCATTAGTTTTTTTCACTTCACAGACGTCCATAGCAGTTCCTCTTTTACTACCAGATTAGGTAGGGTGCGGTAGCTGCGGGAAATGGTCTTATGGTATGATTAAAGGTAAATCATTTTTTTGTCACATGATGAGTTGGCTGGCATTTCCTCATCGGTATTAGGTCACAGCTCTTTCTAGAACACGGTTTATATTAGCTGTTTCAAGTGCGGGAGAGTTCAAGGATGGAGTCCCAGCCTATAATGAGGTGAGGATCCATTTTCTTTATTTCACAGCAAACCTCTTCTCAATGTTCCGTTGCCTAAGTTTTTGTTTCACTTTACTCGTTTCAGCGGTGGGCAACCAAATAATTATGGCATTGCCAACCCCGGTTACGTACCAGCAGCGGCAGGAACTGCAGGTATGCACCTCGAACTTGTCTTTCGAACTTATTCTGAGTATTTTTTAAACTTGTAATTTAATTAATTTAACACTTAGTCGTAACTTCAGTTTTCCGTTGACGACACTGTTGCAGTTGGGTGGCCACGTGATTGAGTTGTTGAGATTTCAGTCAGTTCGAGGTTCTCACTCATCTTTACTTACGTTTTGGCAGTTTGATTAACTGTTGCCTCAGTATTTTAGTTTACAGCTTCGGCTGTGGGACTCCTCATTGGTAGAGAGACAAAGCCTTGAAGTTTCATTTGGATCCGGTTCATATCGTCCTTTCCTTGCACCATTTCAAAATCGTAAACAATCCATTTCGTACCCACGTGCCTGCCATTTCGTCCTGTCATATAACACGTCCTACACGATTTCTGAATATGCTGTAAACTTCAGTTTCTCTGAGTTGGCCATTTTGGTGAGTTGTAGAAATTAACATTTGTCAAAAAACAAACAAACAAAACAACAACAAAAAACCGTGTAACCGCGTTATGGTTGTTAGTTCAGAAGCTTTATTTGTTTTGTATAGAACCATAATTAAATTAACATTTTTCAGTTTTTCCATTTAAATTTGTGTATTTCTTATAGCAAATAGTGAGGTAAATGTTAACATTTAGGCAAGCAGAAGGGAGCCAAGTGATATATCTACTAAATACGTTGCAAAACGACATTGCCAGGGATTTTATGTTTTTTTTTTTTACTATTTGAACTATAAAAAGAAAAATAAAGAAAAATAAAATTTCTGCAGATCATGCGAATGTATTTCAATTGATCGTTTTGTAATTAATAAGGAAAACTGTAGTTAACCACTTGTTTTTTTTGTTTTCATTACTGGTGGATGAGAATATCTGCTTTATCTGCTTACCACAACATGCACGGGTGTTAGTGGATGTAAGTCATTTGATTTTTGTTTTAAAATACTAAATGTGAAACTCAAATACGAACCGATTTCGATTTGTGGCTAAAAACAGATGAGAAAAAAAGATACATTTCTTCAGTTTTTGTTTCATATTTAATATATTTAGAGAACAAGAGATGACAATTTTACACGAGCGTTATATATTATATCTCCAGGGGGCGCTGTTTCTTATCGGAACGTGTCAAGCGAGGTTTGTCAGTGTTGTCCAGAAACACAAGTCAGGCAAATTTATAAAAAAATATGCTGCACAAGAGGTCATTATGACTCAAAAAGAAGAGACAGTAACCCAAAGGAAATTGCTGTGATTCCATGTTATTCCCATCTTTCACATTTCTGCCAATCACTTCTTACGAATCAGAACCCACCCAAACCTCCCTCTAACCCCAAGCTCCACTCACAAAACTCCGGATACGCGCAGATTGCTTAACTCTTCCTGATTTCCTGAAACGCTGCAGCATCCGATCCTTACGTACCATCATTACCACAGTATTTATAAGCGGTTAAAGGAGGGGAACCAAGCAAAAAATAAAATCCAGAGTGAATATCTGAGTCGGTCTTACATGATGGATTATCAGAGTTTGTCGAGGTGAGGATCGCTTCGTGATTTCTATTTAGAGGAAACCAAATTGCTTATGCTGCATAACTTTCGTTTTCTCGTTACATGTTTCAGTCACGGTCAGCCCCTACATTATGGCATTGCCAACCCCGGTTACATGCCAGCAGCAGCGGGAGCAGCAGGTATGACCTACGAACCCGTTTTTCAACTGAGAACATTGCGAGTTTTAGGTTCGGTAGGCTACTGTGGCACAATTTTTTTTTTAATCAACGCCCTATGTGTGATTGCGAAATAACTTCGGTCTTCCGGTGACATCTGTATGGAGCTAAATTGGGACTATAAAGTTAGTTCAAAAGAAAAACATTTGAACCTGAAAAATTATTTTGAATATCCCCCTCAAAAAAATGTGAAAACTGGAAAAAAGTTTTGCAACTGGAAAAAAAAAAGATGTGAAACTGGAAAAAAAAGTTCCAAACTACTTTTCAGTTTAAAGTTTTTTTTTTGCACTTGCATATTTATTTTTCTCCTTTTTCTTCAAACTTCTGGCCCTCTTTTGGTGTGGGGGGCGGCGGGGCCTCAGATCATGGGGGTGTGGAATCAACACAGCGGCTGAACAACAAATTCCCAGCTGTTGCTGTTCAGGGACTGTGGGAACTGGAATTATCTGAAACACATCATCGATATTTTATATGTGTGTGATTGGTTTTGAAAGATAACATGCTTCACCGATAGAAGCAGCTTACGTGAATACACAATGCAAAGACGCGAGACCATCCCCCAGTGGGCCCACCACCTGCAGGGGGAACAGTGAGGGACTGGTGCAAAGGGGATTGGGCGGCGGACGAAGGTGGAGACCTCGGCAGCCCGATCCCCGGATGCTTAGGCTGGCTCTAGGGACGTGGAATGTCACCTCACTGGAGGAGGAGCCTGTGCTTGTGCGGGAGGTCGAGAGATATCGACCAGAAATTGTCGGGCTCACCTCCACGCACAGCATGGGCTCTGGAACACATCTCCTCGAGAGGGGCTGGACTCTCTTCTACTCTGGAGTGGCCCACGGGGAGAAGTGGCTGGGGTGGGTTTGCTTGTTGCCCCCCAGCTCAGCCGCCTCGTGTTGGGGTTTACCCTAGTGGATGAGAGGGTCGCATCCCTGCGCCTTCGGGTTGGGGACAGGTCTTTGACTGTCATTTCGGCCTACGGGCCAAATGGTAGTGCAGAGTACCCGGCCTTCTTGGCGTCCCTGTCGGGGGTGCTGGATAGTGCCCCTCCTGGGGACTCCATTATTCTGCTGGGAGACTTCTAAACCCACGTGGGAAACGATAGTGACACCTGGAGAGGCGTGATCGGGAGGAATGGCCTCCCCGATCTGAATCCAAGTGGTACTTTGTTATTGGACTTCTGTGCTAGTCACGGATTGTCCATAAGGAACACCATGTTCAAGCATAAGGATGTCCATCAGTGCACTTGGCACCAGTACACCCTAGGCAGGAGGTCAATGTTTGACTTTGTTGCCGTATCATCAGACCTTCGGCCGCATGTTTTGGACACTCGGGTGCAGAGTGGGGCTGAGCTGTCCACTGATCACCACCTGGTGGTGAGTTGGATATGCTGGAGGAGGAGAAAACCGGACAGACTTGGCAGGCCCAAGCGCATAGTGAGGGTCTGCTGGGAACGTCTGGCGGAACCCTTGGTGAGGGATGTATTCAACTCTCACCTCCAGGAGAGCTTTGACCAGATTCCGAGGGATGTTGGAGACATAGAGTCCAAGTGGACCATGTTCTCCGCATCTATTGTCGATGCAGCCACCTGTAGCTACGGCCGTAAGGCCTGCAGTGCCTGTCGCGGCTGCGATCCCCAAACCCGGTGGTGGACACTGGTAGTAAGGGACACTGTCAAGCTGAAGAAGGAGTCCTATCGGCTGTGGTTGGCTTGTGGGACTTCTTAGGCAGCTGACGGGAACCGTGAGACCAAGCGTGCCGTGGCCCGGGCGGTGGCAGAGGCAAAAACTCGGGCCTGGAAGGAGTTCGGTGAGGCCATGGAGAAGGACTACCGGATGGCCTCGAAGCAGTTCTGGCAAACCGTCCTGCGCCTCAGGAGGGGGAAGCAGTGCTTCGCCAATACTGTTTACAGTGGGAGTGGGGAGCTGCTGACCTCGTCTGGGGACATTATCGGGCGGTGGAAGGAGTACTTCGAGGATCTCCTCAATCATGCCATCACACATTCCCTGGTGGAAACAGAGGCTGGGGACTTGGGGTTGGATTCTTTCATCACCCAGGCTGAAGTCACCGAGGTGGTTAAAAAGCTCCGCGGTGGCATGGCGTCAGGGTTGGATGAGATCCGCCCTGAGTACCTCAAGTCTCTGGATGTTGTGGGGCTGTCATGGTTGACACGCCTCTTCAACATTGCGTGGCGGTCGGGGACAGTGCCTCTGGACTGGCAGACTGGGGTGGTGATCCCCCTTCATAAGAAGGGTGCCCGGAGGGTGTGTTCCAACTACAGGGGGATCACACTCCTGAGCCTCCCTGGTAAGGCCTACGCCAGGGTATTGGAGAGGAGAGTCCGGCCGATAGTCGAACCTCGGCTTCAGGAGGAGCAGTGTGGTTTTCGTCCCCGCCGTGGAAAACCGGACCAGCTCTATAATCTCTACAGGGTACTCGAGGGTTAATGGGAGTTTGCCCAACCAGTCCACATGTGTTTTGTGGACGTGGATAAAGCATTTGACTGTGTCCCTTGTGATGCCCTGTGGGGTTGCTCCAGGAGTATGGAATCGGGGGCCCTTTACTAGGGGCCATCCGGTCTCTGTACAAGCGGAGCAGAAGTTTGGTTTGCATTGCCAGCACTAAGTTGGACCTGTTCCCGATGCCTGTTGGATTCCGGCAGGGCTGTCCTTTGTCACTGGTCCTGTTCATTACTTTTATGGACAGGATTTCTAGGCGCAACCAAGGGCCAGAGGGGGTCTGGTTTGGGGATTTCGTCTCTTCTTTTTGCAGATGACGTGGTCCTGCTGGCCCCCTCTAGCCAAGACCTGAAGCATGCGCTGGGGAGGTTCGCAGCCGAGTGTGACACGGGTGGGATGAGGATCAGCTCCTCCAAGTCCGAGGCCATGGTTCTCGACCGGAAAAGGGTGGCTTGTCCTCTTCAGGTTGGAGGGGAGTTCCCGCCTCAAGTGGAGGAGTTCAAGTATCTCGAGGTCTTGATCATGAGTGAGGGAAGAAAGGAGCGGGAGATCGACACACGGATCGGTGCGGATGCCGCAGTAATGGGGGCGCTGTGCCGGTCTGTTGTGGTGAAGAGAGAGTTGAGCCAAAAAGCGAAGCTCTCGACTTACCTGTTGGTCTATGTTCCTACCCTCACCTATAGCCATGAACTTTGGGTCATGACCGAAAGAACGAGATCCCGGATACAAGCAACTCAAATGAGCTTCCTCCGTAGGGTGGTGGGGCACTCCCTTAGAGATAGGGTGAGGAGCTCGGCCATCCGGGAGCGGCTCGGAGTAGAGCCGCTGCTCCTCCACATCAAGAGGAGCCAGTTGAGGTGGCTCGGGCATCTATACCAGATGCCTCCTGGACGCCTTCCTCGGGAGGTGTTCCAGGCACATCCCACCGGGAGGACGCCCAGGGGATGGCCCAGGACACGCTGGAGGGACTATGTCTCTCGGCTGGCCTGGGAATGCCTTGGGCTCTCCCCGGAGGAGCTGGAGGAGGTGTCTGGGGAGAGGGATGTCTGGGCGTCTCTGCTGAGTCTGCTTCCCCCGTGACCGGGTCCCGGATAAAGTGGAAGATGACGAGTACGAGTACGAGGTTAAATTTTTTTTTTTTTCTTTTGAACAAACTTTATGGCTCTATTTTAGCTCCATACATCAGGGCTGTAAACGGGTGGCTGGTTGCATTTTGGAGTTGCTGAGATTACATCTCAGGGAAGTCTCATTGATATTTACAGAAGTTTTGATTGAGGGATTGAAAGTTACCTGAGAACTTTATTGCTTTGGGTTTAGAGAATCTGTAGGAATTGACACCATGACGGAAGGGCACGGTAAATCACTATGTGTTAGAGGAATCTGACATGTAAGAACATATATTAATTTGAATGTTTCTGGTTTAGTCATCAGTTTCTTGAATCAGGTTAAATGGCCCGCAGATACTCTGCTACTGCTGTGTTGTAGTGGAGTGCTTTGGGTTTCTGACATATTTTAAAAAAAGAGAATCACAATATACTTGATATATCAAAGTTGGCTTCTTTTTTCTGACTGAACTGGTTCTTCTCGTTTGATGTAGCAATGTTCGCCCCACCTGTGGCTGGACCTCAGGGCCCCAGCGCTCCTCCAGCCAGCATGTTTGACAGCATGCCAGGATATGAAGGGACGATAGCGGGAGGAGGTAAGATCTACTGACCAGCTAAACATGGTGTTCAAAATTCAGAAACAAGAGTTTTAAAATGAAAACAACCACAAGACTTACATAGTAACACAACATTTTTAATTAAAGCTCTTGGTTAAGATTTATGTTCCTGAATTTGTGCCAATTCAAAAGAAATGCAATTTGAATGCACTTTACATGATAAACAGGCTCACTTCATCTCTATTTCCATTGGGATTGGCACTGTGACACAGCGGACAACTATAAACATGACCACAACTTGTGTAAATCTACCAATACATTTCTTTAATAACAAGCCCTTTAGAAAGGAGTCCAGGAACAACCTACTTTTAAAATAAAAGCCCTCAGACCTTATATGGTTAAACCTTAGACAAAGTCAAAGTTGTATGAGGGGTAAACACATTTTAGTGATAGCTTTTTCGGATGGGTGATTTCTTCTCAAATCAAATTAATCATGTTGTAGTGGTAGCTTTATCCAACTGGTAGCTGTGCTGTGTCACAATCCCCAAAGGTTCCCTAAATGTTCACATTAAATTAAAATCTTATCTAGTTCATTCCTGTACATCCAATCGAACAGTCAGATTTACATTCATGTATAATTAGTTTAAAACGATACTAACTGTAGTGCAAAACTATTGAAATCAGTTAATTATGTTATGCAGTTGATAAACAGTTATCTTTTGTAAGGAAGCCAAGATGATTGCATTAAGTTGCTAATTGTGCCACAGTCTTTCTCGTTGCATGTGGCAATAGTGTAAATGACTGACTTCCTTTTAATAGGAAGAAACCTCCAGTATCAGAGGCCATCTGTCATGACTGGCTCTGGCTGGAGAAGACAGAAATCAGACACACACACATCCTTACAAAAAACACACTCAACGCATAAACACTGGTACAGAAGTACTCCCTGTAAAAAAGAATAAACAGGAACAGAGAATTAATGGTGGTAATAGTTTGTTTAGTGGTTTCATCTAGCAGAGTAACACAGTTAAACCAAGAAGCTCGGAGCCAGCAGAACTATCTCAGGGATGGTAAACAACAAGCTTCTGATGAAAATTAAAAAGATAGATCATATTTCTCCTATTTTATCTTCCCTTCATTGGCTCCCTGTTAAATCCAGAATAGAATTTAAAATTCTCCTCCTCCCATATAAAGACCTTAATGATCTAGCTCCATCATAAATCAGAGATCTGATTGTTCCATATGTTCCTAACAGAGATCTTTGTTCTCAGACTACAGGTTTACTGGTGGTTCCTAGAGTCTCTAGAAGTAGAATGGGAGGCAGATCCTTTAGTTATCGAGCTCCTCTCCTGTGGAACCAGCTCCCGGTTTTGGTCCATGAGGCAGACACCCTGTCTACTTTTAAGGCTAGGCTTAAAACTTTCCTTTTTGATAAAGCTTATAGTTAGAGTGGCTTAAGCTATCTTCCTTATTTTTTATCTTCCCTGTTGGATGGAATAAGGGGGAGTCCGGTTTAGCCTAAACCGGCTCAGTTATGGTTGAGGTGCAAACACACCCTCCCTTTCTGCTACCTGTATGACCCCTTCTCTTTTCCAGTGGTTATAATCAGTCAGAAAGGGAGAGGTATCCCAATCCTTGTGGTTTTTAGTATAACAATAGCCATCAGTGGACTCTAGATAGACAAACCTTATCATTTTATTATTTTACTTAGTGCCCCTACACGTGGACCGTCCTGGGGTGGCCGGGCTCTGGCACTCGGTGGTTTGGTCTGGCCTCCCCGGCGGCCCCGCTCCGTTCTGGACCCTTTGTGAGGTGCCTTGAGACAACATTGTTGTAAATAAGTGCTATATAAATAAATAAATAAACTGAAACTGAAACTATCTCTGTAGTTATGCTGCTATAGGCTTAGGCTGCTGGAGGACATAATGACCACTTTCACCCTCTTCGCTACATTCTCACACTACTCTCCAATTTTGCATTATTTGCTGTTATTTCAGTTTTTAACTTTATGTTCTCTCTTTTTTCTCTTCCTAGAAGCTACAACTGGCCTGGCTCTGTGTCTACCTGTGACACCTTTCTGGAGAGGGGCATTGTCCAAGCTTCTGCTGGCAACAACTTAATGCTCACCTTCTACAGATGATCCACTTAGCCCTGTCTTTCAGTGTTTAACCCTTTCTCTCTCCTAGATATAGCAATTGACTGAGCTTTTACTGTAAATAATTATATGTGCTCTCTTTCAGATTCTAACCTTGAAAACTGGCTCAGAGTTTATCTGTTCTTTCTTTCTAGATGAAACGACTAAAGGAGCTACATCGACTAACATTTACTTTTCCTTCCCATAGAAAGTACTCCTGGATCAGTGCTTCCTTGTTCTTTTTGTGTCTCTGCTCTGTTCTCTCTAACCTCCAGTCGGTCGTGGCAGATGGCCGCTCACACTGAGTCTGGTTCTGCTGGAGGTTTCTTCCTGTTAAAAGGGAGTTTTTCCTCCCCCCTGTCGCTACATGCATGCTTAGTATGAGGGATTGCTGCAAAGTCAACGCCAGTGACTGTCCACTGTCTCTACATGCTCATCCAGGAGTAGTGAATGCTACAAATCTCTGACTCGATGCAATCTGCTGGGTTTCCTTAGATAGAAAAACGTTTTATCCAATTTGAATAAATAACTAACTGACTGCACTGTCCAATGGTTAGGATTAAGTGGAATGTATGAACCTGACTTTTGTGAAGTGCCTTGAGACGACATGTGTTGTGAATTGGCGCAATATAAATAAACTGAATTGAATTGCTTAATATAGTTAATGACATAGTCGATATAATAGTTCTGCCAATGGTTTTGTTTAGGAAATAGAAATGGTTAATCAGAGGGTATGAAATACAATTAGAGATAATAGGATTAATAATAAGAATGACTACAGATAATGTATAAATGGAGATTAGCAAAGGAAAGTAGCAGAGTAAGGAAAAGGAGTCTGCATGTTTAACGTTACAATATTAACTATAACAACATAACTGCTGAAATAACTCAGGGAAATCTGAACTGTTCAAATGAAAAAAAAAATGCTGAGCTTTTTTAAAATTTTAAGCCTAATCTTAAAAGTATGCAGATTATCTGTCTCAAAGACAAAACTAGCAGCTGATACCACACAACAGGAACCCGATGACTCCTTTTTGCAAAAGGTTCCATTTTTACATTAGAAGGAGCATGACAAACATTTAGAAAACTGTCCTAGAAAAGATCTCAGGAACTGAGGAAAATGTTTTGCAATGGCTCTACTGCAAGTTGTTCCCCAGGACAACTGAGCTATTCACCCTTTCTAGAAGAGTTTGGCTGAGTCAAACTATCTTGCGAAGTAAAATGATTTTAGCAACTTGTATCTGGGATCTTGTTCTTTTGGTCTTGATCCACATCTCTTGGCCAAAAGTGATTATAATGTAGATGGACTAGTAAATTAAGAGCCACTTTGTTCGGCTCAGCTCTTTTGTTACCTGATAGATCAGAGCTATGTCCGCATTAGACAGGACAAGAACCTGATCCAGCTATCCATCTGCCGTTCCATCCTGCCATCAATCGTGACTTCAAGATACTTGAAATCCTCTTCTGGAGGTTAACACTGAGGCTTATTGCTGCTGTTTGTACAAACTGGAAACAGCAGTCCACCATATTCTGGTTGAGAACCATGACCTCAGACTTGGAGAGACTTGGTGTTATCCTGGCCACTTCACACTTGTGAAACACATCCTTTAATACTGCACAGATTTAATATAGATAATATTATGTATTTATTATTCTAAATAATAATATATTTATTGTTAAATTAATGTAAATAAATATTGTATTGTTTCTGTCTACCATGCAGTCGATAGAACCTTTTTGAGCTATAAAATTTATGAAAGGTGACTATTTCAGGTTGTTGGCAGCTGCTTTTTGCTTTTTGTACTGTTTGCCTTTTTGATGCTGAGTAATAAAAAAATAAACCCGTTAGGTTTTTACAATGGGCACAAATTCATGAGGGGTGTTTGAAATCTACATCGCTATTATTGTATTTTTATCTTCAAGGTATTTAACTACATTGTGACCAGTTTATTTAATTTATTAGTAATTAAATAATATATAGCAATAAAAGTTTTGGGAAAAACTAAAGAGAAAAAGCCATGGAATAACATTTAAGAATAATGGTTTCTGAATTGTTTCAAAATTATTTATAATACTATCTTCTATAATACTCTCTTCTACATCTTTAAAAACTATTTTAGATAAATAAATCGTTGTCCTTACATGAGTGAAAATGCTGAGTTTCCGAGTGAGTTTAATTTAAAAAAAAATATTTGTTAAGAGATTTTAGTTGGTGTTGCTTTAGACTTCATTCTATGGAAATGTGGTTTTAACATTTTTTTTTCCGCATTTAACTCAGCGGAACAGTACCGACTATAACTTTATAAATAATAGGTCTTGGTCAGTTTCATTTGCCTGAATAAAGTAAGAACCCATACTGAAAACTTAGGCTTAACTTTTGTTACAGGTGGATTTCTTCCACCTCCCATGCCTGCTCACCCAGTCCCCCAGCCTGCACCTGGACCTGAACAACCTCACTGGAAGTAAAGCTTACACCATGCGCCTTCTTTTAACATAATAGCTTAGGATATTAGAAAACTTTACATCCTTTCATCTTTTAAAACAATTTTACTGACAGCTGTTGGTTAACTTGGAAATATTCCAATATGTGACATGCTGTATAACATTGCTTCTTGTTTGCAGTATCCCATCAATAACCGAAGATACTGCCAGGAATGCCTTTAGACTATATACCTCCAGCAAGTGTTGCTACAGTTCTGCACCAGCAAAGGATGGCGTGATCACCAACATGGAGGCATTCAATACATACAGGGTAAGAGATTTTGTGGTTTGGAAATGTTTTGACAAAACCTGTGAGAATTGAATGAAGCTGAACAGATGTGGCATATTTGATTTTTCCTTTCATGAATTTCCATACAGATAATCAACGCCTTTTACTCTTCTTTTTTTTTTCTTTTGTAGTATCGCCTAGAAACATTTACTGAATCCAGGTCCACAGAGTGGAGTCACGAGCCGTACCAAGGTGTGTTTTATTTTTTGCTTTATATTATCTGTATAAAAAATTAATGGCTTCAACCAAGTGTGCCTATGATAGTTGAATCAACGATCCAGTTTAATAGTTAATTTAATTGTAATTTGAGGGAAAAAAAACAGTATAGTATCACAAACAAAATGGTCTGTATTTTATTAATAATAACAATGAAAATTATGTTATCTATAGCATTTATTCATTACTATGGTGATTTACAGACTATAGCAAAAATATACAATAAACACCAAAATTTAGTAGTAGTTGCCAAGTGCTTATTGTGCAGAAAACATACTGTTCTAAGTAAGCTATTTTTTATTTATATTGCACATTTCACAGATAAAAAGCACAAAGTACTTCAAAAGAATAAAATAAATTGTAAAAACAACTGATTAGGTAAAAACCTGTCTAAATAAATATGTCTTTAGGTGTTTTTTAAAAGAGTCAGTAGATGATGTGGAGAGCGACAGAGCAGTAGGGAGTTCCTTCTATACAGTTTCTACTAATATTATATAATATCGTGGTTCTACAGAGGAATTCTGGATGTATAACGCCTCGATATTGGCTGGTCAGTTAGTTGGGCTATCTTTTCTCAATTGCTCCTTCTTGTAAGGGAAAGAAAAGGTACTAATCTTTTTTTTCAGATGATGGGCTGTGACAGCAACATGCGGGGGAGGGACAATGTTGTGTTGCTCTACACCCATAGACCTATGGTCACTCTGGCACTTTCTTTGGCATGTCATTAAAATGACTTTAAACTGTAGGAAGGCAAGGTGGAAAATGTTACTGTTTTTGACAGGAAGTTTTAAAAATCACTGTTTATTTTGATAGTGGTAAGCATTACCACTATCAAAACCATGCAGCTTATTGGCTTTTTCATTTAGATAATTTACAACACACTTGCTTGCAAATGGTCCACTGGAAGCTACAAATATCATTCAAACAATCATGAGATACCAATGTAAAGCAGTCAGCTTTTTTAGAATCAACATGCATATAACATTTTGGTGTTCCTGCGCCATTGATATTCACCAACACTGAAAATCTATCTTACTTCCTTTGGTTAAAATTGTCTACAGTCTATTTCTATGTATTTTTTTTTCATTATGGTTGATGCCTAAAATATCCTTTTTTGTTTTAATGTTTTGTTATAACTGTAGTCAAACAGTATCTCTCTCAGTAACCTTTAAGATTCTTTAAGTAATCTTAAAGTCAACTAAAGTAGCCCGAGGGAACTTTAGTTCACTTTTAGATCACTATGTGTAATTAATCTACATACATCTTTCACCTAGTGGACTGAGTTGCTAAAATAAATAAACTTTTCAATAATATTCAAATGTATTGAATGTTCCTGTATATAACTTTATTGAATAAAAAAGATTAATGTTCTACACATTGATATTTAAAGTTAACACATCATGACTTATTTTAAAGCTTTCTAAATTTCTAAATTTATGTAACACTGATCATTGATTTGAGAGGATTTCTTAACTATTTTAAAAGGCATTTAGACAGATATCTATCTGAAAATAACACTAGTCAAGGTCCTTAAAAACACTGATATTTTAGAGATTCTGGGATGCCACCTGGTTCGATTTGATTATTTTTACTGAATCCAAAAGATCATAGTTCTTTTTTTTAATGGGTTAATAATAAGAGAACAGTCTCTATAGCATGGCATAGTTCTACTAGGGGTTCCTGCATTTCAAAATAATTCCTAATGTCTTGGCTCTTATGACAGTTTGTTATGTTGTTTAATGTGGATCAGGTCAGCCAGTGGATGCCTATGCTCAGCAACCTCCAGGACCGTGGGATATTTCTGCCAGAGTACCCACCTTTTTTGTGGCTGGCCAACAGAAGATTAAGGTTCCCTACACCTCATCTATGAAGGTAAGCTATCCAGAACACGAATGAGGGGGATAATGATTAGCTCTTGTGACTTATTTCAGAGATTTTTTTTTCCTGTATGAACAACACTATACATGTATTTTTATGCATTTCCTAAAAGTTTGCTTCTTTTTGTGGTCTAACGGTGAAGCATTGCAACCTAATTCCTTCTGAATGTGCCCTACCTGATGTATATTTTTGAATGGAAAATAAGTGGGTGGTTTATTCTGTTGTTCTAGCCTTGCCATGGATGTATAGGAATGGGGAGAAAACCTTGCAAAGACTGTGCAGGCTCTGGCAATGTAAGTTTTTACCACTTGTTTAAGGAATATTGAAAGCGTTTTAAGGTGATAACATGTAAATGGGTTTTTCTGGCTTTGTTTTTCTTTAACAGAAAGTTTGCTGGGTGTGTAATGGATCTGGCTTCCGTCACAGTAACGATCGATGCCACCACTGCATGGGAAGAGGAAGGGAGAAGTATGCATTTACTTTCTAACAAACGATGAGTAAATTTCAAAAACACTGCAGCATGCAATATTTATAAACTGATGTATTTTAAATGTTTCTCTTTTGTGTTAGTTGCACACACTGCCATGGGCAAGGGTCAAAGCAATGTGACATATGTCGTGGAAAACAGCAGCTTCTGGTCTACATCAACCTCAATGTGAAATGGTACAGTTTTGTCAACAATGTTTGTTGGAGGGAGGAGGAAGGCTCCCCTACATTAAAAAGAGCTGGTTGAGGTTGTTCCAGTGCCTGATGAAGACGCTGTAATCTGATCAGTTGTTTATGCTTACAGGACTAACAACACTGAGGATTATGTTGTTGAACAGTCAAGTGGTCTTCAGATGACAAACCTTAGTCAGGTGTCAGGGAAGGAGCTTTTCAGAGACTCTCAGTACATGGTAAATGCTTCTTTGTAGACATTTTTATAAAAATAAGATATATATTTAAGTCTTAAAAAGAGGTGAAGTTGTTGCCTGATCATTTTTGAGTTCATATTTTTATTAATGCAAATGCAGATGTCTGCAGTGCTATTAACACATATTTGCCCCCTTACAGATTTCTTTCATCTTATCTCACACACAGACACACACCAATACACACCAACACACCAGGACAGAAAAAGAAAATCAGACCTGCAGTCATACATGGTGGTCTGCTTTGCTTCTTCAGGGCCTGGATGACTTTCTGCTCTATCAAAAAATCCTGCAGGAGAATGTCTATCAGTTTTTGACTTTAACCTCAAGAGCACTTGGGTTATGACGGGGTCAGACAGGCTGTCCTCTCTCACCTTCAGCTTGTCCAAAATGCAGCTGCTCATCTTCTAACTCGATCACACAGATGTGAACACATCACTCCTGTGATTGCTGCTCTTCACTGGCTCCCTGTATGCTTACAGAATTGATTTTAAAATTATTTTATTAGTTTTTAAATGTCTAAATGGCCTTACTCCACCTCATTTTTCGGATGTTGTTGCCATTGGTTCCACAACAAGTTATTAGGTTTAGGTGGAAGTTAAGGCCAGGATGGCTTGAATGGCTTTTTTTTCCTCTAATTTGAAAACTGCATTTTATATTTTCTCAGGTTTCTTGTCTGATAATAAATTTTGTTTGATGATCTGAAACATTAAAGTCTGATAAACAAGCAAAAACACAAGAAATCTGTAAGAGAGCAAAAACTTTTTCACTGTACTATAGATACCACAATGCACTATTAATTCTTATAGTAGACCTGTTTCTATAGAGTAAGACAATACAATTCTAAATATGAGGCACAGCCAGCATTTAGTGTTAAGCCTTTCTTTACAGAATGTGTTTCAACAATATAATTTTTCATGAATTTATGTAAATCATGTGTCTTTTGCATCCAACAACTCGTACATACCTTAAATAATGACAGCACTTCACAATACTCCTTTGCTACCTTCAACAGGTATATCCACTCATGGGTTTTCCAGACCCTATGATAGTGCAGGCTGCACAGCGGCTTGTTGCGGACCATCAGCATAACTTCTCCCAGACGTCACGCATTCTACAACAGGTATTTATTGATGTTATAACATTGGCGAAGCTTTTGTTGTCATGCAAAATGGTCATATTTGCTTTTTTGTCTGCAGCGTCAAACCATAGAGCTGATCCCTGTCACGAAAGTCACCTACGCATGGAAAGGAAAAATATACGTTTACTTTGTTTACGGAAATGAGTTCAAGGTTCATACGGATGACTATCCTGCTACCTGCTGTTGTTCTGTAATGTAATTGAAATAGATGAGTATGACATTGTTAAATGTGAATAAACAAATATCAGAAATTACCTATTGGAAAACATTTTGAAATAAAGATGACATAATTGAGAGTTTATTTTATATTACCACAAAAAAATTAGAAACTGATGCAGCAGTTGTGTACAAGCAAGAGCTTATATTTATGTATGTTAAAATTAGGAAATCTGAAAAACTGTCTGGTCATCTAAGAAAAATGTCCAACCATTGTTGGAAATTGACTATATATGGACTATATATATATAAATATATAATATCGTTTCTAGGTTAAAGAGAACATCTCTTGTTATCCACAAATTAACCCTTACAGGGAGCAGTGGGCTGCCATTGTGCGGCGCCCGGGGAGCATTCTGGGGCTAAGGGTCTTGCTTGACGACCCAGAGTGGTAATCAGTACTTGCTTCTTTCAGCAAGACCATATCCACTGACAAAATTTAAAATCTCAAGATTAGCAAAACCTCTGATTTGTCTTGGATTTTTATCAGAAAAGCACTGATTTATGGGCACAATGAATGTTTACTTTTCATATGTTACCCATGCTTTGTGCAATGTACAATACATTCATTTTTAACATTTTACAAAGTATTTTGTATGTTTGTTTTTGGTGGAATGTGATGTTAAATAAATCGGATTAAGAAAACCACTTTATCAGAGAAAATGTAAGTTTTAATTCTGTATTACTTTGCATTTATGTAACTCGATGGCTAATCTTTATGAAGTAACCCACATGTTTAAGATTCATTTAAATGTACTTGTAACAACAATAATTGACAGTCTGGCTCACGTCTTCTTAGTGTACGGATTTGTATCGGTTCAAAATGATATATTCTTATATTTCACAACAATATATTTTCTTAGCTATTTGTAAGAAATGAATGCTTGTATTCAATTTTAATAAAGGCTATTTCGCAACATTGTGTCGTCACTAACAGTGGACGGTCGCCTGTGACATGACGCATAGAACGTGTTCGCTATAATGCTAACAAATCGTGCACTCAAAGCTACAAAAAAATCAAATGAAGCTGTGCCTGGGAGGCGGTTATTGATGCGCTGAGACACGGCAAACAATAAATAGGTTGGGGCTCGTATCAGTGGATTTAGGTATCGGTGTAACCTGGGAAACCAAGCAAGAACTGAGAGTAAAACAAGGTAAAGTTAGCAAGCTGGCTAAATAGCCAGGCTCTAGCTAGTACTATATAGTGCCGTGTATATTTGCCTTTGCAGGCATGTTTGACTGTTCCCGGTGTTATCTAAATTCTGCAAAATAAGCTACACGTTCCTAGAACTCGCAGAGATGTCGTATACTTTTGCGACGAAGTACTAAAGTTGTGATTTGAGATTGTAATAATGAGGTTTAGCTACGTTGTTTAGCCACTTTTCAGCTAGCCAAACATCGCAGCTGTGAGCGGAGGTTCCATCTGCCTGCTATACTGTCATTAAATAATTCACGGGGAAACATAGCAAGTGTTCCGGCTGTTATTTCCTTGTTAATATATTTTAATATATTTTCCAGTTTTTTGATATTTTAAGAAAAGGGCAAACTTTACGAGAAATTTGACAGTTGTGTTCCCCAGAGAACAGCCGCACCTGCAGCAGTGGAGCGGATCAGCTGGTTCTGTTTTTGGTCTACAAACAGCAGTTAACACGACTTCCTAAGAGACGATAAATACAATTTGTTTTTTTGTCAAATTATGTTTGTGTGAACAGCACCAAATTGAACAGCGTGGAGGAGAAGCCTCCAACCGTATCACAATCAGAATAGGAGAGGAGCTTAGAGACAGAATATAGGAGGTCTGATATGATTAACGGTGAACAATGAGCAGGTGGGTTAGGCCATTATTAGCTGTTAAACAGGCAGCGCTGCGACCACATGCATAGGAAAGTGGACCGTGAAGGAACCACTGAAGCGAGATTAGCCACTAAAGCAAAAGTAGTTCCTTTTCATAATCTGAACAGATTCTTGAGCTAGTTCTCTTTGAACCTTCTAGCATCTCCCTAACCAACCCATGTTTCCCCCTGTTCTTTCAATGCTAAATCACTCAGATTACAGTGATAGTCTTAGTGTTGTTGTTATGGTATACACAGTCACAAATACAGGCCAGTCCATCTAGATTCAAGTGTTTTACTATTAAATTAAATGGTTTCGAAGTCATCGGGTAGTAGTTAAAGCAGGATCAAGATTTCCATTCATCTCAAACTAGCTGGATTTTTATGGTGAACTATGCAATTAAATATGAGTTTTAGGGTAGATTGTTTGGGTAAATCAATATTACTTCTAAGAAGTTTGCTCTAGTCCCAGGAATCTTGGTAATACCTGGAAACCTGGCCAAAATATCCAATAAAGAGGAGGTAATAAGGGGAAAACAGTAATTTTCCATTTTGTTTCCTCCTGCAATGTCTGCTGAACTGTAATAAATATGCAAATATTTTTCATTTCTTGAGCACATGTCATCCCGACAGGTTTCACCATGGCGACAGCATCTGCCACTGTGGACTCGAAGGCAGAGCTGACGGCTTTGCTGGAACAGTGGGAGAGGGAGCAGCAAGGCAACACACAGGAGCTGATTAACATCCTCACCAAGTAAGTAGGCAGGTGTTTGATGTAAATGATGTGCTGAAATGCCTTTAGGATAAATTAAAGGGGCTTTCAGAGTGTTAAATGTTTGGATTTACTTTAGAATCTCAGAGCTTGTTGAAAAGGAGACAGAGGTGTATCACAAAGCGGACCCTGACCCTTTCGATGATCGACATCCTGGTATGAAAATCCAGAAAACAAATTGCATAGCTGCAAGTCCACTGATTTAAATGTTCTGTATGTTTTTGACATACCTCTCTTGGCCACTAGGGAGAGCTGATCCAGAATGCATGTTGGGGCATCTTCTGAAGATCTTGTTCAAAAATGATGAATTCATGAACACAGTAAGCATTAATAAGTCATTTTAAGTCATTTTCTTGTGCCATAATTAACTGTATATAATATCTTAGTTGAAAGGTGATTTAAAACAAAGTATATGTTTCCTTTATAGTTGGTGAACAGCTATGTGATGACCAGCAGAGAATTCTCTCTGAATGCAGCAGCTTGCCGCTTGCTGCAGAACATCATGCCTGGGCTGGAGACAGCTGTGGTCTTTCAAGAAAAGGTAGAGTTCTTTTGCTCCTATTGTGTGTGTGTGTGTTTTTTTTTTACTTTTGTATTTTTTTATCATGTCACTTCCTTGAAACTTAAAATCAACCTACTAATGTTGTTATTACCCCATCAAACGTTCAGTTGGAAATAAGAGGAGGATTAGGTACCATAATAATCTGGTAGCTTTTATTGCTAAACAGTACATAAATGTGTTGCTAGCATAAAATCCATATAAAATGAGTTTCTCTTTTGCACTGACTAAAGTAAGCTGGTTGATGATGTATTAATTTATTGATCTTACTACTTTCATTTAAAAAAAATGTTCTTACAGTTCTGATTGTTAAACCATTGCATTTCCATTTGCTTTTCTTTTTAATTTAGCATTTTACTGAGTTAGGGAATGAAAGTCAGACTTTTAGAAGCTAAAATCAGACACACATTATAATTTAATAATTTCTGAAAACTTTGTATCTCATTCCATTGATTGTGATTCAGATACTTCTGTAGACCAGTGGAAAAAAGTACTGATTTTGACTTTTAGATTAAACTAAAATAACTCAAATCAACATCTTGTTGATAGTTAATATTTATTGTAGTCTTTATATTTCCATAAAGCAGGTTATGATCAGATTATAGGAAATTATTATTAAGTTCTGGTTATCGAAGTGGGTATGAAACTGATGTCAGGCTCCCTTATTTATTTATTTATTTTTTTGTATCAAATATAGGAAAAATTTAAATATACTTTATTGTTCTTGTAGGGACATTTGTTGTGGACTGTAAACTGAGCAGTTTAATGCTTTTACATGAACACAAACACTCAACAGCTGAACAGTAGTAAAAATGTTGGCCTCACAACAAAGTTTATCATCATATCTTCTCACGGGCAGTTTACAATAAACATTGCACATAACATGTATTACACATACCTAATACTTAAACACCTTAAACTTTCTATCTGCTTTGCACATCTTTGTTTAATAATTTCATGGAGATAGAAAAAAAGAGATCTTAAACTGCTTGTGTTTGTAAAAGGGAACTTACCAGATTGCAGTATGTTGTTTTATGTATAGAGAATATGTGAAGGGTCGTTCCCTATCCTCTGTTCACACCAAAGGGCAGATAGCTCATAAAGTGTCTGGAGGTACTGATACTCCTTTATCCCCATATATGTGCATCATTAAAAATGCCTCAAACATCATATGCACTCAAACATTGTGCTTTCTATTTTCTCTATGATTCATACTGTTGATCTTCTTGGGTTTATGTGTTATCACCTTCTTGCATGTGCCTTTTTTTCAGGAGGGCATCGTTGAAAGGCTCTTTAAGTGGGCTCAGGAGGCTGAGCAGCCTCTAAGAATCTATGCCACAGGCTTGTTGGCAGGTGCCATGGAGAACCAGGACATTGCTGCCAACTACAGAGAAGAGAACTCTGTTTTGGTCAGTAGGGGGCATCCCCAGTCTTGCATGTCAGTTTGTATTGATGAATAATGCAGAAGTTTAAAGTGAAAGACAAATGATAGAACTTTTGCTTTACAGTTTGTTCATAAGGATTAGTAAGGGCCCAGCTTATTTTTTGTGCTTTATTTGAACAGGTGCCTTTGATGCTGCATAGGCTGCGTGAACTTCAGGATAAGGATGCTGAGAGCAGACGGGAAATCAAACGACCCAGCCCCAGGAAGAGTCTCAGCGAGCCTTTGCTAACTTTAGATGAGGAGGCTGTTGATGGAGGCTTTGAAGACAAGCCCTTCTCTCAGAGTAAAAATTCAGATGAAAAGGAAGCGGTGGGGCCACAAGAAGACGCAGAAGTTCCTTTCTCAAGTGTTGAGCCTGAAAACGAGCTTTCGTTCCGTTTCAGCTCCCCTCACAGGACTAGCAGCCGTGCCAACTCAGCTGTTAAAACCATGATGAAGCCCATGTCTGCCCCGGGTTCACTGACACACCCAGGCATGTCTGATGGTAGCAGCTACCTGAGAAGGAGAATGGAGAGAGACAGTGCCAGGACCTCAAAACAGAAGCTGAATTTCTCTCTGCCCGAACCAGAAAGGAACTTCAGTGAGCTTTCCAACAGCAGCTGGTCGGAGATGAGCCCCTGGGTTATTGGCAACAACTATCATCTGGACCCTTTGACCCCAGAGATTGAGCAGAGGCTCATACTGCAGTATCTCACACCTCTGGGGGAGTATCAGGAGGTTGGTCGCGTTAAGACACAAGTGATTTCTGTGTTTGAAAGGGGAGGATGTAATATTTTGCATAACATTTTGTATAGGGTATAGACAGAGATTGTCTGTTCTGTCATGTTGCAAGCTTACCAGCAGGTGTCAGTCTTCCATCTTGATGAAAGTTCTAATGAAAGAAATTATTGAAACTGCACTATAGCTGTTTTAGTTTCATGGAATTACTATATGTTGATTTAAAAAAAAAAAAAAAATTCTATTTGGATATTAAGAGTGTTAGCATTATTTATGCCTTCCCTGTTTACAGCTGCTGGCAGTGTTTATGCAAATGGGAGCCCGTGAGCTCCTCATGCACTATATGGATCTAAAGCAGACCAATGATGTCCAGCTGACCTTTGAGGCTCTTAAGGTAAATCCTCCCTTTTTTCTGTGACTCTTTTTGGTACTCAAACAGAACTTGAAGTTCCTTAGGCCTCTGTTGCTATGTTTCCCTTCTCACAGTATCTGGCTTCACTGCTATTGCACAAGAAGTTTGCTGCGGAGTTTGTTGCTCATGGAGGCGTTCAGAAGTTGCTGGAAATCCCGAGGCCTTCGATGGCTGCTACAGGAGTGTCACTGTGCCTCTATTACCTCGCCTATAACCAGGATGCAATGGAAAGGGTATAAAAGAGATGAACACACAATGCAACTCAAAAGTGTTTCAAGACCTTTGTTGCTGGGATTTTACTGGCTTATTGGCACCGATCAGCTGTAACGAGCACCTTTTGATTGAGTCGGCATCTAAAGTGTTTCTGACCACACAGGTTGGAGTTGTTTTAAAAACGTTAAAATCCAGCAAGCTTTTCCATTCCAGATCTTGAATTACTTTTACCTGGGTCTTAAATTTGTTGGCTTTTTTATGTGACATATTCCATCGCCCTTTTTCCCTTTGGCTGCATTCAGCCTTTTGTTTTGTTGTAGTTCTGGCTGGGGTGTTATTGATTTTATGCTGTGGAAAAACTACATGACCCATGATGCTGAGCAGGGGGAAAAACATTGTTGAATCCAATGTACCCTGATTCTGTTTACGGGTTATTTACCACATCAAGCTTAACAAATGAGCTTAGGCTGTTTTGATGCTGACTGAACATAGTGCAGCTAAGAATAAATTAACTAACTTCTCAGTAATCCTTTTAAAGCTGATGTAAAATGAATATAACTGAACTCCACAACAGTCACACAAACTATGATTTTATCTTTACTGCGCAGTTTGTTTCATCACTGATAATGTCACTAGCTGCAAAGTCAACAGCATACATACAGATTGTTTTTTTCTGTGATGATAAAGATCAAATCATCACACAGGAGTTGTCTCACTGACAAGCACCTTCATTCATTTTGGACCAGTTCCACAAATTAGGGGTAGTCAGATCTGTAATGCCTGGAGGCGTAATATAGGACAGTGGAATTATGAACAAGTTAGGTTAAACAAAGCAAAGAAAGCAACAGTGCCATAGTCAATAGATGCATAGACACCAGACAATCCTCCAGTCTCTTGTCTAATGTGAGAAATACATCGATAAGCAGAATCTGATGTAGGATAGGAACATGTTGAGGACTGCAACTAGGGATGACAATTATTGTATCATTTAGAGTCTGCAGATATCTTGTTTTGTTTAGCAGCTGGTTAAAAAAGTAGCCTATTCAATAATAAGTGTGTTGTTTGCTATATGATTATAAACAGACACCTATATATTGCAAAAACGACGATGATGGTGGGGATGAATTTCTTTTTTAAATGTTTATTGTCACTCTTATTGTCATCACAATAAATGGCTCAAAATGTTGTGATGAAGTTATAAGTCCATCCCACTGGCAATATGGTGCTTTTATATTTAAAGCACTGAATTAATTTGTACAGACTTCAAGAGAACCACAGCACAGTGTCCAACCAGATGTAGGAGAATGACCCCACTCATATCTTGCACTTATTGCCCATTCTTAGGAAATGCCCCTTTTGCTCATTGGGATCTTTCTGAATTGATATGATTGTTCATCTAAAAGGGGCGTTTAAGTCAATTCTAATCATTTTCTGTAGGAGCCGCCTCTGTCATGCTGAGATTGGCTGCCATTGTAGAGGAGTCTATGAAAATGTCTTAAAAATGTTCAGGTATCTATGTGAATGCTAGAACGTCAGTAGTTTTCTAACAAACTCAGTGGTGTAATGTTGCTATGAATTGGTCATTTGTTTTGGCTGATCAGAGTATGATATTCTGGGCCAAAAGGAAAGTGGTTGTATTTTGCTTCCTTTTAATAGTTGATAAAATGGGTCAGTTATCCCGATTTATTTTTTTTAAAGGCGTTTTTTCTAATATAATTAATAGAAAACCAAAAAGCACAATATTGCACAGTACTGCAGAATTCAGTATATTATTTTTTTTTTCTAGTTGCAGTCCACATTTGTATTCAGGGCTTTGCTCTCTCCACTCAAGGTGTGCATGTTGCCCCACTCCGTCTTGTCAGATGTGGTTGGTTACACGCTGTGGCTGTTGGAGTGCTCACATGCATCAGGCTGCTGCCACGCAACCATGTTCTTCTCCATCTCCTTCTCGTTCCGGGCTGTCCTCGAGCTATTTGACAAGCAGGATGGACTCAGACGGCTCGTCAACCTGGTAAGAAAAAAAACCCTTAGACCTCTTTGTGCAAACCTTCTCATCTGTGCCCTGTGCAGGAAATGTCTGAACAGCCAATACCATGTCAAATGATACGATGTGGATTTTGTTCAAGATTTTGATGAATTAACTGTTTTCAGATCAGCACACTGGAGATCCTGAATCCTGAGGACCAGGGAGCGCTGCTGAGCGATGATGAGATTTTCTCCAGCAGGCAGAGAGCCAAGCACACCTGCATGGCTCTGCGCAGGTACTTTGAGGCCCATCTGGCAATCAAGGTGGAGCAGGTGAAGCAATCTCTGCAGCGCACAGAAGGTGGTGCCCCCATTCACTCGCAGCCGTATTACAAGGTACACAGAGGATATGTTTATGTTTCGGAATAAAAATAAATTCTCTTGCACCTCCTCCATTTGTGCTTTATTTCTAAAGATGGTTTCTGATTTGGCGTTCTGTGTGCTGATCAGGCGGTCAGCTACAGCCGTGAACAGGTGGTGGAAATGATGGAGTTTCTGATAGAGTACGGTCCACTCAGACTATACTGGGAACCAGCAGAGGTCTTTCACAAGCTGTCTTGTGTCCAACTTCTTCTTCAGCTTATCTCTATTGCTTGTGACTGGAGGACCTACTACGGCAGGTATTGACCAGTCTTATTAAATGTTTGCTGTAGTTTTTTGAATGTTTTCAAGACGTGAACCTGCTTGTCAGCTGTAGATTTAGAGTTTTGTTCTTTGCTCTTGTAGGAGTGATACAGTACGATACGCCCTAGACATCCTGAGTATCCTCACAGTTGTTCCAAAGACACAGCTTTTGTTGTCCGAACCTGTTGCAGTGTTCGACGAGGGAGGATCCTCTGTTTCAACTGTTGGTAAGTTTTTCTAGAGAATGACTTCATTTCAGCAAAACTCCATCTGTTAAAATAGTCTGTTATAATCATGTTGCCAAAAAGTGTTATGCTTTTTTGTTGCCAGTAGTCTTAGCTTTTTTTGTCTTAGATTTTCCGTACTCTATTGGTTGCCAAGCAACAGTATCTTGCATTGTTAAAAGAAAAATCAAGTTTAGCCTTTAAGACAATCTGTATTATATTGCATAAAAAAATGTAGACATTCTAACCGACACAAGCACTTAACTTATCATGCCTCCTTTTTCTTTTAATGACAGCACTATAACAGTTGATTTCTAAAGTTTAGAAGCAACGTAATTGAACAGTAATATTTTTGGTATTGTTTTTTTTTAAACTTTTATCAGTTACTGTGTCCAGCTTGGTTACCTTTGTGTGTCTGTTTTCTATGTATCTCTCTGTCTTTATTGGTTATATACGATATGCATTTTTATACACTGCTCAAAAAATAAAGGGAACACTCAAATAACACATCCTAGATCTGAATAAAGGAAATATTCTCATTGAATACTTTGTTCTGTACAAAGTTGAATGTGCTGACAACAAAATCACACAAAAATCATCAATGGAAATCAAATTTATTAACCAATGGAGGCCTGGATTTGGAGTCACACACAAAATTAAAGTGGAAAAACACACTGCAGGCTGATCCAACTTTGATGTAATGTCCTTAAAACAAGTCAAAATGAAGCTCGGTATTGTGTGTGGCCTCCACGTGCCTGAATGACCTCCCTACAACACCTGGAAATGTTCCTGATGAGACGGTGGATGGTCTCCTAAGAGATCTCCTCCCAGACCTGGACTAAAGCATCCGCCAACTTCTGGACAGTCTGTGGTGCAACGTGACGTTGGTGGATGGAGCGAGACATGATGTCCCAGATGTGCTCAATCAGATTCAGGTCTGGGGAACAGGCGGGCCAGTCCATAGCTTCAATGTCTTCATCTTGCAGGAACTGTTGACACACTCCAGCCACATGAGGTCTAGCATTGTCCTGAATTAAGAGGAACCCAGGGCCAACCGCACCAGCATATGGTCTCACAAGGGGTCTGAGGATCTCATCTCGGTACCTAATGGCAGTCAGGCTACCTCTGGCGAGCACATGGAGGGCTGTGTGGCCCTCCAAAGAAATGCCACCCCACACCATTACTGACCCACTGCCAAACCGGTCATTCTGAAGGATGTTGAAGGCAGCAGATCGCTCTCCACGGTGTCTCCAGACTCTGTCACGTCTGTCACATGTGCTCAGTGTGAACCTGCTTTCATCTGTGAAGAGCACAGGGCGCCAGTGGCAAGTTTACCAATCCTGGTGTTCTCTGGCAAATGCCAAGCGTCCTGCACGGTGTTGGGCTGTGAGCACAACCCCCATTTGTGGACATCGGGCCCTCATACCATCCTCATGGAGTCGGTTTCTAACCGTTTGTGCAGACACATGCACATTTGTGGCCTGCTGGAGGTCATTTTGCAGGGCTCTGGCAGTGCTCCTCCTGTTCCTCCTTGCACAAAGGCGGAGGTAGTGGTCCTGCTGCTGGGTTGTTGCCCTCCTCCACGTCTCCTGGTGTACTGGTCTGTCTCCTGGTAGCACCTCCAGGCTCTTGACACTATGCTGACAGACATAGCAAACCTTCTTGCCACAGCTTGCATTGATGTGCCATCCTGGATGAGCTGCACTACCTGAGCCACTTGTGTGGGTTGTAGAGTCCGTCTCATGCTACCACGAGTGTGAAAGCACCACCAACATTCAAATGTGACCAAAACATCAGCCAAAAAGCATAGGTACTGAGAAGTGGTCTGTGATTGTTTAAGTGTTCCCTTTATTTTTTTTGAGCAGTGTACTTACCTATCAACATCAGTCTTGTACAGCCAAGGGGAGTATTTCCCCTCTGACAGCCAAGCCGGGTCAAAACCTCTTACTTGGGGATGTGCCAGTTTTTGCTGCCTGTAAGGGTCAGGGATAGAGCTCTATTTTCTATAGTTGGACAGTTACGGCTGCTACTTGCAGGACAGTCACTGCTGCAATCGCCAAAGCTCTAGTGGCATTTGAAAAACAGATATTTTAGGTTGTTTTGCAGGTTGGTCTTTTTCTGCTAGGTTTGTAGCTATGGGCAGGAGTATATCGTGGCAAGCCAAAAGTGACACAAATCTGCGCTTTTACCACACGCCTGGTTATAAAGTCACGCATAAAACGCTGTTTCATTTGTCAGGACAATGTAAAATTTGGTGAAAATCCTGCCAGAACGCAGTTTTTAAAATTTATTTATTTTTTGTCGTTAAACCAAAGAGCACAACATTGTAGAGGCAGAAATTACATAGTGTTGTAAAAATAACAAGGGCATTTTGTTTGTTTCATAAAAGAACAATGTATAGTCTTGATTATATAGGAAAGGTAACTGCTTTTTAAATGAATTCTGTTGTGATCTACGTTATTTAGAATATAAATTTAACTTCATTTTCTGGGGGAGGCGTAGGGAGTCGTTGAAGGTGTGGGGCGACCCTCCAATACCATGTAAGGGGCAACACTGATTAACATTTCTTTCTGTTTTTTGTCTTAGGCATGAGTATAGTCCTGGCTGTGGCTGAGGGAGAGGTATTTGTGAATGATGCAGAAATCCAGAAGTCGGCTCTGCAGGTTGCTATCAACTGCGTCTGTGCACCGGACAAACGCATGTCCAGCATTGGCAAGTTTATAGCGGGCACCCCCCGTCGCCGCCTGCCGCAGCAGACGAAGGCCAATGAGAGTGTGCTCACCAAGATGTGGAATGTTGTGCAATCCAACAATGGGATCAAGGTACACTTAAAGCAAACCTTACATCTGTTTAAAGTTTTTCAATAATAAATGCATTTTCATGCAGCTTTTGCCAGTTTACATTGCTCTACTAAAGTATTAACGTCTTTGATGTTTTCAGATTTTGTAACATTACAATCTCAAAGTCTCGTGTTGGGGTTTACCCCAGTGGATGAGAGGGTCGCATCCCTGCGCCTTCAGGTTGGGGTAAGGTCTCTGACTGTCGTTTCGATCTACGGGCCGAGCAGTAGTGCAGAGTACTCGGCCTTCTTGGTGTCCCTGTCGGGGGTGCTGGATAGTGCCCCTCCCGGGGACTCCATTATTCTGCTGAGGGACTTCAACGCCCGCGTGGGAAACGATAGTGACACCTGGAGAGGCGTGATTGGGAGGAATGGCCTCCCCGATCTGAATCTAAGTGGTGCTTTGTTATTGGACTTCTGCGCTAGTCACGGATTGTCCATAACGAACACCATGTTCAAAAATAAGGGTGTCCATCAGTGCACTTGGCACCAGGACACCCTAGGCAGGAGGTCAATGATGGACTTTGTTGTCGTATCATCAGACCTTCGGCCGCATGTTTTGGACACTCAGGTGAACACAGGGGCTGAGCTGTCCACTGATCACCACCTGGTGGTGAGTTGGATCCGCTGGAGGAGGAGAAAGCCGGACAGACTTGGCAGGCCCAAGCGCATAGTGAGGGTCTGCGGGGAACATCTGGCAGAGCCCTCGGCCAGGGATGTATTCAACTCCCACCTCCGGGAGAGCTTTGACCAGATTCCAGGGGATGTTGGAGACATAGAGTCAGAGTGGACCATGTTCTCCGCATCCATTGTCGATGCTGCTGCCCGTAGCTACGGCCGTAAGGTCTGCGGTGCCTGTCGCGGTGGTGGACATCGACAGTAAGGGACGCTGTCAAGCTGAAGGAGTCCGATCGGCTGTGGTTGGCTTGTGGGACTGCTGAGGCGGCTGACAGTTACCGTGAGGCCAAGCGTGTCGCGGCCTGGACGGTGGCAAAAACCCGGGGCTGGGAGGAGTTCGGTGAGACCATGGAGAAGAACTACCGGTTGGCCTCGAAGCGATTCTGGAAAAACCCTTCGCCGCCTCAGGAGGGGGAAGAAGTGCTTCGGTAACACTGTTTACAGTGGGGGTGGGAGGCTGCTGACCTCAACTGAGGACATTATCGGGCTGTGGAAGGAGTACTTAGAGGATCTACTCAATCCTGCCATCACGCATTTCCTGGTGGAAACAGAGGCTGGGGACTCGGGGTTAGACTCTTTCATCACCCAGGCTGAAGTCACCGAGGTGGTTAAAAAGCTCAGCGGTGGCAGGGCTTCAGGGGTGGATGAGATCCGCCCTGAGTACCTCAAGTCTCTGGATGTTGTGGGGCTGTCATGGTTGACACGCCTCTTCAACATTGCGTGGCGGTCGGGGACAGTGCCTCTGGACTGGGGGCTCCCCCCGGAGGAGCTGGAGGAGGTGTGTGGGGAGAGGGACGTCTGGGCGTCTCTGCTGAGTCTGCTGCCACCGCGACCCGGTCCTGGATAAAGCGGAAGACGACGAGTACGAGTACAATCTCAAAGCTCAATTGAATTTATAAGTGACCAACACAAAGTAGTGCATAATGTAACGTGGTAGCAAACGGATGCATGATTTTAAAACTAAAAGAATATATATATGAAAAGTGTACTGTGCATGTCTTTATCGCCCTTTACTCTCACACCCTGAAATAAAAACCTGTGTAATCAGTTGATGTAGGGAAAATCTCAAACACGTGGAAGAAGGTGCTATGTTGAACATTTTAGCCTACGTTTAAAACACCATGTTTACTGGACAGTAAGGCTGTGAGATATTAGGAAATCTTGCAATGGTGATAATAATTTTAAATATTGCAATGACAAAATCCGTTGCAATACATGCCTATTTTCTGCTTTTATCTTTATATAGCGATATATTCATGATATATTGTGCAGCAGTAGCAGATAAATGACACTTAATAACATCACCCTGAACACATAATGCCCACCACAAAACATGGTGGTGGCACCAATATGCTGTGGAAATGCAGGTAATTTAATGGAATGAGATAAAAACAGGACAGTCCTGGAAGAACACCTGTCAGAGGCTGTTAAAGTATGTGAGAGGTGTCTCTTTCAGCAGGACAATGGCTGTAATAATACAGCCATAGCTACAATGGAATGGTTTAGATATTTCTGTTAGAATGGTCCAGTCCAAGTTCAAACCTAAATTTAATTAAGAATCTGCAGCAATTAGAAATTTATGTTCATAAATGCTCCCCATCCAATCTGACTGAGCCTGAGCTATTTTGCAAAGAAGAAATGGCAAAATGTCTGTAGATGTACAAGTGTCGACTCAGCGGGACTAAATCCAAATGTTATCCTTTCACTTCACAATTACCCACTACTTTGTGATTGTTTATGACACAGAATCATAATAAAGCACATTGAAATTTGGGGTTAAAATGTGCAAATACTTTTGCAAGGTACAGTGTCATTTAAAAAAGGCAATGTTCTTGTGAGTGGTGTCTCCTGCCGAGTTTAGACCTGTGACTCACAGGTTAGGATCTTTGGACACAAATGGTTCTGTTCTTGGTGCACTGAAATCTTTTTTTCCTAATGATTAAATAATTATTCCAACCAATGAACTTCACAGTTATTGAGAAAAGGTGTGCTCCTTTCAATACAGACTTTACGTTTGTATCTGTGCTGTGGATAAAGCAGAACTGCTTTACCACACGTTCACAAAGTCTTTCAGTGGACTGATCATATATTTGCAGGTTAGGGATGTAAAATGACATGAGGCTCATTAGCAACTCACACTTCGTATCTGTCCTCTAGGTGCTCCTGTCCCTGCTGACAGTGAAGATGCCCATTACAGATGCGGATCAGATCCGAGCTCTTGCCTGCAAAGCTCTGGTGGGCCTGTCTCGCTCCAGCTCTGTCAGACAAATCATCAGCAAGCTGCCTTTGTTCAGCAGCGGACACATCCAACAGCTCATGAAGGAGCCTGTTCTCCAGGACAAACGCAGCGAACATGTCAAGTTCTGTAAGTTTGCAGCAGAGTTGATGGAAAGGATCTCTGGGAAACCGTTGCTGATTGGTACTGATGTGTCTCTGGCATGGCTGCAGAGAGCCAGCGTGGTTGCTCAGTCCAAGATTGCCTTCCCCGAGAAGGAGCTGCTTCTTCTTATACGAAACCATCTTGTGGCCAAAGGACTGCACGACACAGCAAACACACTCACCAAAGAGGCAGATCTGCCCATGACATGCCTAACACATTCATCTCATTGTTCACATTCAGCGTCCTCTTTCCCTGCTGTTGCACCTCCCCCACCTGCCTCCCCTGTTACTACGCTGCCCCGCACCCCACGGCTGGCCAACGTTGTAGGGTCACGACATGGGAACCATCCCTCTCACTCATCCGCTCCACCATCCAGCCATCCACAACCACGCCCTGGCACAACACAGTCGGCCGGACCGGCTTCTAGTGCTGTACCATCGACATCTGCCCCACACTGTAACAATGGCTCTCCATTGATCGGCCGCATCGTTTTCTCTCGTGATCGGCAGACACCGTGCGGGGCAGTAAACTGCAAAAAAACCAGAGTGCTTCGGCAAAAGTCTGATCATGGTGCCTTCAGCCAAAGTCCAGCCATGAAGAAGCAGTTTGACAAACACTTACCTTCTCCTCCTGCCTTGGACAGTATTATCACAGAGTACCTGAGGGAGCAGCACGCACGCTGTAAAAATCCTGTTGCAACCTGCCCACCTTTCTCTCTTTTCACCCCCCACCAATGCCCTGAGCCCAAACAGAGACGGCAGGCGCCCATCAATTTCACATCGCGGCATTCACGTCGAGTTATATATCCAAAATATGGAGGAGTGGATGGAGGCTGCTTTGACAGACATCTTATATTCAGCAGGTTGGTGTCTTTCCTCCTTCCTTCTGGACTCTCCTCCATATCACATCTTTACATTCTCAGTTTTGTTTTGTTTTTGTCCAGGTTCCGTCCCATCTCTGTGTTCAGAGAGGCGGATGAGGATGAGAGCGGATTCATGTGTTGTGCCTTCTCAGCTCGCGAACGGTTCCTGATGCTCGGAACCTGTACGGGCCAGCTCAAGCTCTACAATGTGTTTACAGGCCAGGAGGAAGCCAGCTACAGCTGTCACAGCTCGGCAATAACTAACTTGGAGCCATCACGGGTCTGTACAGGCTATACAGGGTCATCTCAATAGATTAGAATATCATTGAAAAGTTTATTGATACATTCAAGAAGTGAAATTCCTATTATGATTAGTGTATTATTAGTGAAACTAATAATACACAATGTGATTTTTTTAATTTTTTTTTAAGCATTCTGTTTTTGATTTTTATGAAAACAGAAATTTTAAATTCAGAGAATATTAGATAAGATCAATAAAATAAAAATGTCTGTGTACTGTACAGCACTCAATACTTGGTCGTGGGCTGCTTTTGCACAAATTACTCCATCGGTTTGGCATGACATGGCGGCCTTTTTTAACACCTCGACTGAGGTGTTAAATAATGCTTTAATAATGTTCATTAAAGCAGGTTTGGCATTTTTGGCAGTGTGGGCAGGTGCCAAGTCCTGCTGGAAAATTCAAACAGCATCTCCATAAAGCGTGTGACCAGAGGCAACTACATGAATTCCCCTATCCACTGCTCCTCCAGCTTCTGGGACCTTGATTTTCCAAACGAAATGCAAAATGTACTTTCATGTGAAAAGAGGACTTTGGACCACTGAGCAACAATCCAGCTCTTTTGTCCTTAGCCCTGGACATTGCTGACGTTGTCTCAGGTTCAGCAGAAGCTTAATGGAAGGGATGTGACTTGTAGCCCATGTCCTGGATATGTCTGTGTGTGATGGCTCTTAAAGCCCTGACCCAAGCTGCAATCCATGCGTGTGAGTTTCTTTTAAAACTCTTAAATGAACTTTACTTCTTAAGGCTGTGGTTTTCGCTGATGCATTTTGTAGTTTTTTTTTTTTCCACCACATTTTTTCCTTTCACTCAACTTTCCATTAATATGCTTGGATACAGCACTCTGTGAAAAAGCAGCTTTTTTTGCAGTGTCCTTTTGTGGCTCGTCCACTTTGTGTAGGATGTCAATGACGTCTTTATGAATTTGTTGTCCATAACATTTCTATATTACAAGTCCTTTTTTATTGGTCTTATATAATATTTAGTTTTTGTATGAAACTAAATTTTGGGTTTTCATTAGGTGTAGACCAAAACCAGCTCAATTAACAGAGACATGTATATTGCTTTGTGTATAATGAATCTGTACAATATGGACTTCAATTTCTTAATCAAATTATTTAAAAAAATGAATATTTTGATGATATTCTTGTTTATTGAGATGCACATGTATGTTCTGTCTAGAGTATTTTTTTTTTTTTATCACCAAGATCACTCATCGTATTTTGTCTTTTTAGGATGGTTCTCTGCTATTAACCTCGGCCTCTTGGAGTTACCCTCTTTCTGCACTGTGGGGCATGAAATCGGTATTCATCATGAAGTAAGTCTTGTCTTTTTTTTTTTTTTTTTCCCCAGCTCCATGTAATATGTTAAATATGCTCCGTAAACAACTTAAACTTTTTTGGTGTTTAAAATTGCCCAAATCATTACAAATCAGTACAACAGCAGCTTTATTCTGTGAAAACCAGCTGACAGAGACACTAGATGTTGTTTAATTATGCACACTAACAGCCGCAGGGCTGCCGTCGTCAGCCCTTGAAACTCATGCACTTGGGTTCATTCATCCAAATGGTTGATAAGCCACTTCTTGGAGTCTGGAGTGACTTTTTGACACTACTTGATTTTAAGTGCTCTGCCCTATTTGTTTAAATGTTGCTTTTATTGCATTCAGGCATTCCTTCCTGGGTGACCATTATGTGGAGTTCAGCAAGCTTTCACAAGACCGTGTCATAGGGACAAAAGAACACGTGGCACGTGTATGTATATTTCATACATTATTAACATGACCTCATAAAATATTAAAGTATAGACATACATGCATTTAAATTGTAAATTTTCACTGTTAGTGCTTCTCTATCCTAGATTTATGACATACAGACAGGTCAGGTTACTTTGACACTCAACAACCCAGACCTGGCTAACAACTACAAGCGGAACTGCGCCACTTTCAACCCAACAGACGACCTGGTTCTGAACGATGGTGTGCTGTGGGATGTACGCACAGCTCAGGCCATCCACAAGTTTGACAAGTTCAACATGAACATCAGCGGGGTGTTTCATCCCAATGGCCAGGAAGTCATCATCAACACAGAAATAGTATCCTTTAGACACTAAATGACAGCAGGGGCTGGAACTTATAGACACATTTTAGTTGTTTTTTTTTTTTTTTACCATATTTATAATATGCACATATTAGAAAAAAGTAAATGCTGACCTCACTTTAAAACTGTGTGGTTCGTTTGTTTCTTTAAACCGGACATGGAGGTACTGAGCCCACCACAAATATTGGTGTGTCCGATTAAGAGATGCTGAAACATCCTAAAATAAACTCAGCTTTCATTGCGGGAGCCTAGTTGGACAAGGAAAAATCCACTTTTTAATTAAAGTATATTTATTAGGTGGGGGGAAAAAAAAAAATCACATATTAGTATATTATTGTTTTTACCAAAATGACCTGTGTAACAATCTATAAAAAACTATTTAGCTGAAGCTTTTCTTAAAATTATACCTAACTGTTTTGATAAGTCAAACTGAATTCTAGCTGCATAATATTTTAAATCGCAGTTTGCATCGCAAAATTGCCATTGCAAAGGACTGCTGGGATGCAATATTTGTTAGGATTTAATATTTCAAGTGTCATGCGTTCCTGCTGTGCATACCTTTAACAAATTTGTACTTCTAGACATAGATTATTTCCAAGTAAATAGGTACTCAAACATTTTGAGGATATTCTACTGCAATAAGATAAATGTACACATTTTAAAAGGAGCTCCCATAAATGTTGAAGAATCTGTATTTAAATTCTTTTTAATTTAAAAATCACATGCATTGCTACATTTTTAAAGCAGTAATGCCAGTAATTGCAACATAAAATAATTTGCTGATTGAATCTGAAGCTGTTCCAGGGATGGAATGACCAATGAGAATTTATTTCACTGCTTAGCATTAAATATTTATCCCACTTAGTCTTTTATTTCCCAGGAGACGGTTACATAAAGGACGCGATGATCATTTAGTCTAGCTGAACTTGTAGCAGACACAGTTAAAGAAGAACATTATGGTTCTTAACCGCATGTCTCAGTGGGATCTGCGGACCTTCCACCTACTCCACACGGTTCCTGCTCTGGATCAGTGCCGAATAGTTTTCAACAATAGCGGCACTGTCATTTATGGAGGTAAATGTCTCTTGGTGCTGGTGGGGTGGAGCGTGTTTGGCATGAAGCATACAACATGGCTCTCAGTCCAAGTGTGAAATTGTTGTTTGAATGGAAGTTTGGTAATTATGAAGCTAACTGAGCATTTGTGTATTTGTAGAAAGCTGTGAACAGAGCTTGTAGAGGTGTGTGTTTGTGTGTGTGCATTTGAAGCCACGGTAAGTCGGAGCCATGTGGGCAGAGGACTCGATGTCGGATTGGCACCAAAAAATGAGCACCTTTTTCACAGGATAGGGACCCCTCACTGGAAGAACCGCGGGTGTGCAGAGGTGGAGCTCACCACATGACCGTTTCAGGCGCTCAGAAGCCAGAAATGCACCTCTCCAGGTTGCCCTGTTCATTTATTTACCATCTCTCTCTTGCTCTGTGTTTGTAGCAATGTTGCAAGCCGATGATGAAGATGACATGATAGAAATGCAAATGAAAAGTCCATTTGGCTCATCATTTAGGACCTTCAATGCTACAGATTACAAACCAATTGGTAAGACCTCTTTCCTTTAACATCTGCTGATCTTTCCCAATTACATTTTTAAAGTAATTTCTAGTGAAAGGTGTTGTTTATCCTTTAAAGTACTGCAAAACATATTTCATATTTTCTGCGTTTTGTAATATTTTGCAGAGATTTACATGTTCTTTTTCTTTCTCAGCTACAATTGATGTCAAGAAGAATATATTTGACCTTTGCACAGATACAAAAGACTGCTACCTAGCTGTGATTGAGGTAAATAATTAATATTGATTACTTTTACCAAACTGCTCCAGAGATTATCCGCAAAATACACAAAACCTTGTCCCTGTGTCCTACAGAATCAAGACTCTGTGAACACGGACACTGTATGTCGACTTTATGAAGTTGGCCGGCAGCGACTAGCAGAGGAAGAGGAGGAGGATGAGGAAGATCAGGTTCTAACTTTTTGTTCGTGAGATCTTCAGGCAGCGCCTCTTCCACTTCTTCATGTTGGAAAAAGAAGAACTTTGTTTTCTGTGTTTTCAGGAGGATGACGATCAGGAGGAAGATGACGACGATGACGACGACTCTGATGATGACGTCGACACGGATCCTCTCATCGCCGAGCTGGAAAACGACAACGGAGGTGAAGATGAAGATGATGAAGATGACGGTAATGATGAGTTCTCTCCTTCGGATGAAGAGGTTGCACAGCTTCTTGAAGATGATGGTGATGGCGGAGATGATGACGACGATGACGATAATGATGATGACGACGATGAAGACTCTGATAATGATGTTGACCTGGATGGTGACAACGGTGAGCCACCTTGAGAGTTAACTGTTTCTTATCTATGGTTGTAATTTTTCATTTTCATTTAGATTCCTTCTGTTTTTTATACAGTGCTCAGCGAAAATGAGTACACCCCCTCTAGATTTGTCAGAAAACCTTTAGATTCCTTTCAGAATCAACATTTTCCACGAGGTATTGTACTCCAACAATTGTGGGCTGAGATTTGTTCATTTCCACGAAGAAAAAGTTATTTTCCTAACAAATTCATTCAAGCCTATGTTGCAAAAACTACACCCCAGTTACAATCTTAGGAGCAAAGCCAAACATAAGACTACCAAATTAAAGTTAACAAGAATTCAACCAGAGGTGAATCTAATTAATTATATCAGAGGTGTCCAGCAGCTGACATATCAGTCAGAATATTGAAGCAAAAGTGGAAGGGCAACCATCTCACAGAGGCGTCCAGGTCGTCCATGAAAGTTAACACCTTGAAAGGAGGTCTGATGAGAAGCATTGGAGAAAATCTTCATGCAAGTTCACTGCCGTTGGCTAAAGAAGTAGAAAGCCAATGTGGTGTGCCCGTTTCCCGTGACACCATACATTGTACACTGCAGAGGAATGGCATGCATGGGTATCGTCCACAAAGGAAGCCTGTCCTAAAGCCCAGGGACAAAAAAGCATGCCTAGAATTTGCCAGGACCCATGCTAAAAAAAAAGATGGAGAGTACTGGTACTCTGTACTTAACTGTGATGAGAAAAAGATCACAGTTTTTGAAAATGATGCTTCAAAACTGTAGCGTTACAAAGGTGAGGATTTCAAAGAAAAATACATGGTGGTGGTAGTGTCCTTATGTGGGGCTGCATGAGCGCTGCTGGTGTTGGGGAACTGCTTTTCATTGATGGATTCATGAACTCACAGATCTACTGCTCTCTACTGAAAGAGAAGATGCTACCTTCACTCCGTGCCTATGGTCATCATGCACTTTTCCAAAAAGAACATGATCCAAAACAGACTACCACTGAGCTACTGTTGCATTTCTGAAGAAGAACAGGGTGAATGTCCAAGTATGTCTCCTGACCTGAACCCAATCGAACACCTATGGGGAATTCTGAAGAGGCAGGTTCAGCATCACTCTCCATCCAGCATCCAGGCTCTAAAAGAGGTTGTTCTTCATGAATGAGAAAGATAGATGTTGCAGTATGTCATTCCATGCCTAGAAAACTTGGTGCTGTCCCCACAAATCACGGCAGTCATACAAAATACTAGATGTAGTAGTTTTTGTTGTGGGGTGCATTCAGATTTGCTTCAACTAATTTGCGTAAAACTGCAGATTTTGTGATCCAGGTTATATTATTAACCTTGATTTCATCTTATGGAGTTAAACAAGTGTATGAATCTCCGCATTGGGAGAATTTTGCAAGTTGTTCTTGTGTTTTTTGACATGGTGATTAAAATCTTACTTTTCAAAGAGAATGTACTCATTTATGATGAGCACTGTAAATTATGGTAAATGGCCCGCACTTGTATAGCACTTTATCAAATCCCCAGAGACCTCAAAGCGCTTCACACTACAATCAGTCACCAACCCATTCATACACCTATTCACACACCGACAGTGGTGACCTACAATGTAGCCACAGCTGCCCTGGGGCAGACTGACAGAAGCAAACCTGCCATACAATCTGCGCCACCGGGCCCTCCGACCACCATCAGCAGGCAAGGAGAGTGAAGTGTGTTGCCCAAAGACACAACGACTGAGACGGACAGAGCGGGAACCCACCACAGGATGAACCACTACCACCTGAGACATTTGCCTTATGGGCAAATGGGAATGTTTTCAGTACAACCACCAACCAGTTTACTCTGGCCATGTTTGCTTAGTCAATGGCATACAGTCAAATTCAATCAAAAACTCCTAACTACAAATTCTCTTATTGGTTGTTAGCTGGTTAAAAATGTAACTTTCTGTCTGAGATCTTGGTTCTAAATAAGGAACTTCAGTTGGAGGGAAAGTTTGGAAAATTACGTGATGGGCCTTTGCGGTCCCGCAGAACCCAGCACCAAAAAACAACAGTATTCAGAAATCAGGACAAGAGTGCCTACAGTTGAGTCAGCTGCTGTTTACCTTCTTGAACCAGGCTTATTTTGGACTTTCTCTTGATGCTGGTTCTGTACATTTCAGCCCCATCATTCCTTCTCTCCATCTCTCTTCTCTGACTGAGCACACAGAATGGTGCGGCCATCTCGATGTCAGACACTAACTGAGGAGTCTGACGTACCAAGGCCAAAAAACCAATCATTCTTCTAATCCTTATTGTTCAGGTTTTAGAGAGAAACACTTTCACAACATTAGATAACACTCAAGGTCTCAAAACATGCACTGAAATCTTAGCAGGCAAGAAGACAAGGTTGCATTCAGTCTAACACCTTTTGATTGTTGTTCCAGAATAGCAGATCAAGAGCATTACTTTATAAGCCTGTATTCAAACTGAAGGCCGTCTTCAACAAGCAGTTTTCAGTTGTTTCCAAGAGATTTTTGTGTAAAAATACTACAAATACATAAGTTTCTAGTTGTTCGTTCATCAGTTAGTTTGCACACAACTAACCAGGTTTATTGGAAGAACATCAGATCTTTGTCTTCAAAGATTAGACGGGCATCTTCACTTTCCTTTTTTAGTTTCTTTTAAAACAATTCTACTTCCAATGGCCTTCAACACAGAGCGAGTTGGTAGATTTATTTTAATGTTTATCTTGTGTTTCCATCTTTGCTTTTTCGAAACATTTTATTATTATACATCACTTTGGTTAAGCTTGTTTCATATTTATTTGTTTCATATATGAATTGGATTTGGATCTTGGCAGAACCAAAAATAAACCTCCCAACTCTGTTACTCTTCCCTTAAAGTGAAAGTGTAGCGGTGATCCTTATTTCAGCTTGATAACCCTGTGCTGCCACTGTGAACGTTGACAGTTAATGTGGATGAATTTAGCCGTTGTTAGGAAAAGCCTTCCTTTTGGTTCTTCAGGGCCCTCATATTGTAAATGTTTTAGAATGAAAAGCAGAAAAAAAATAATCAACCTAGCGAAACAAATCATCCCAGACTGTGTAAACCTTCGGTGTTAAGCTCTGTTACGACCAACATGAGCTCCAAAACCTGTAACAAAAATTAGAGGCATTAATCTGGAGGATTTTTTTTTTCCAGGTATTTCTTGTAAAGGGATAAACTTAATCATGGTTCGTTTGCACAAAGTAGCTATTTATTTTAGGATCCAGAGTCCTGCATCTCTAGATTCTCATCTCAGAGGATTCTCTTTAAAGTAATATAGTTGCAGAAATATATTATAAATTCTGACTGGTTCAAAAATACCATTGGATCCCAGTTTAAAGAGCCTTTCTGGCTAGTTATTATAACGACATAAAAAGCTGTTATTTGAGTAATCCGATTTAAAGTGCTTGCAACAAGAACAAAAGACATCCAGTTTAGTGTTTTTATTCCTCTCTGGTCACAAGATTCTTGTTTAATACATTTTCAGAGTGAACTAAAAACCAAGATCTCATCACTAAGCTGGTCTGTATTTGCTGTTTTGATGCTTTTTGCCCTCTCCTACTGACCCACTCAGCAGAAAATCTATATTCCCAAATATCTGAATCTGTGTTTGTCTGTCAAACAAACAGACAGCTCGGACAACTCTGACCTTGAGGATGACATCATCTTATCCCTGAACGAGTGAGGATGGAGGCCATCAGCATCTTAAGACCAGGGATCCAGAGAAGGTGTCAAGATTTTTATCCTCACAGACATTTGATCTGCTACAGATTAGTCACAAAAAGAGAGAACCAGCAGGTAATCTACTTGGAGCACTGCCAGTTTGAAACTGTAGGTGTTTGAACACATAACGAGAGTGAGGAAGAACAAAAATGATTGTATAGGGTATAATTTTATAAAACAAAAGCTGCAGGATGAGTGATCTTGGTGTGAGGATGTGATGAAAGAAAAACAAAAGGTCTCACTTTTATGGCCTTTGGATGAGCCTCTTCATTTCATACAGATTCCCCCACTTTGTAATCAACAGTTTGGTCAGAAATTAGTTTGTTGAAGAAATGGTTGAGATTTAAAGGACTAAGGGGACTATATTTGAGAGACTGAAGATATGAAGTTACTGGTCGCTTGTGTTTGTCCAGACTAACTGAAATATTTACCAAAAAGTCCTGAAGTTCTCTTCACTAAGCTTCAGCAGCCTGCCTTCAAGTATTACTTTCTGCAATTATTCCCAACACACACAGCAGTGCCATTTAACATGAACTGTAGGTGGTGAGAACACTGTGTAACATTGTAATAGATCCATTGACCCACGTGCCCACTGTCAAACCAATTTTCTGTCATTCCTGGGTTTGTGTCTTTCCCAAACAGTATTTAGCACAGTGACTGGTTTCTTAAAAGTTCTCTTCATTTTCTGGTTCATTCAAAATAATATGTCACAGAATGTAGCAAAAAAACAAAACAAAAGAAATGAATGTTACTTTTCCTTTGACGGTAAAATTTAGAACTGTCATTTTGTATATATAAAAAAAGAAAAAAACTGGCACTTGCACACTTTTTGTGCAGACCAGATGTCATGATTTTTTTCCTCATGTTTTTGCCTTGTATGTATGGTTTTTAATTTGATTATTTACCATTAGTTGACTTTTTGACATTCTTGAAAGTTCTTGTACAGGTTGTATGTATCTAAAGTATTTTTACTATAAATAAAGTTGCAGAATTTCCTTTCTGTGCATTTATGACTGTCTCTCTACTTGTATGTTTTACTGTCTTTTATTAAGCTTTTCAGCAATACAAATGAGCAGGGAGGCTTCATGCTAGCTTTGCAAGATTTGGGTTATTAAAGGAGACGTGCATCTGTGTTTAAAAATCTGAGTGTAGATATGAGCCAAGTTAGATTAGTTTGGTGTTCGTTAAGAATACAAAATGCTGTGAAACAACATTGCCTCATTGCATGATTTATTCAAATTGTTTCTTTGTCATACTTATTTTTTATCAACTGAATTATTTTAATATTAAATACAAGATAGATCAATTTCCCTTAATAAATGAAAGCATCAATTGAAAACCTAAATCATATTGGCCCTTTGTGAAGAAGTAATCAAAGTTGTGCTACTGATCATTGCCCTGCTGGATCTCCCAAATGCACTGTAGGTAGTAAGGCCTGCAATGCTTTAGATGGATGTTCTGGGTCCTTTTGTAACCTCCTGGATAAGTTGATCTGCTCTTAAAGGTGTTTTGATAGTTTGGGCATTCCTGGAAAGGTTCACTACCATTCCATGCTTTCTCCATTTTTGGATAATGGTTTTCTGAAGTCTCAAAGCCTGAGAAATTGCTTTGTGACCCTTTCCAGACCGGTGGTTTTCTTTAGATCGGAGCATAATTTGCTGCGTTTTGAGATCTTTTAGTCTACTTCACGTTGTCATACAGGTACCTTGGAAGCGAGTTCTTGATTGAACGGGTCTGGCAGCCATCAGGCCTTGGTGGGACCAAAAAGTTAATTCATGATTTACCAGGTGGGGGATTATAAGTTCACACGGGCAGGTTGGTTTGGATAGCTTTTTACCCTTAATAAATTAAATTATAATTTGAAAACTGCTTGTTGCTTTTATTCAGGTTATTAGTCTCTGATATTAAAAGTTGTTTATCTAAAACATTATGAAAAAAAAGAAACTGAAAGGGGACAGCGCAGATGTCATATTAAGCTTCACAATATATCCAGTCGTGCTCACAATATCAGTGCGTAAAACTGCAAAGGACTGTTTAGATGCAATATTTGGTAAAATAATATTTCTGCTCATGTAAACTGTGTTTAGCCAGTCGGATTGGTTTTCAATGCCTTTAACCAATAAACTTTATATAGATCTTATCGACCAAGAAACTAAGGCTTAGCGAGAGTGGTGGTGGAAAAGAAAGATTGGGGAAAACCCTTGTCACAGATATCGGTTCTACAATAATTACAGAATTTTGAGCTGTCTTGTTCTCATGTAGCCCTAATTTCAAAGAAAGAAAGTGTTGGGAACACATAATGGATGAGGTGGTAGGATATCCTTTTTGTCACCTTTTCCGTTTGCCGTCCACTTCATCTGGGAGTGTTAAAACTGTCAGGCAAACAATGCTTTCGGTGAGCTATCAGAAAAGGGACTAAATGTAGGAACAGCTAGTAAAAATATGCATTATTGTTCTTTGCACCCTTCGTGTACCATCTGCACGCAGCAGTTTCACTATAGTACATTCTCCATACCCATGATGGAAACTAGTAATTTGTTATGTAACTTTTAACAAATGCTAATTGTCTGGGATGCATATTTAGCTCCTGAAACGCCCCCTTCTCCCCCTGCTTTATGTGTGTGATTGGGAAAACCGCCCACAATGTTCCGCTTGAAGTAATAGACAGATGGGAGTCAGTCACAGCGTCTCTATGATGGGGAGAAATTACCCAGCTGAATACTGCCCTCCCTCCCACACTGCATCAGGCTTACTGCACTACTCGGCACTCACCAAATCACCCTATTTTCACTGTGCCTTCTCTATAGGACAAGCATGCAGGGGTTTGCAACTTTTACAAGTCACGACTCCCCAAATTAATCTGGTTGTGTTTGTACTGTTTCTTTAACATGGTGATGCACACAAACATGAATTACAAACTGTTCCAGTACAAATCTTATCACTAGAGTAGTAACATGGATGCAGCTTAGTACTCCTGCAGACCAGAGTCGGTATAGCGTCTTGCCAATGCATTTATATCCAACTTTTTGACGTTATGTTACATCCACCAATTTTACTGTATTTTATTGGGGTGTGATAGAGCCACACTGTGTCATGCATGATTGTCAAATGGAAAGAAAGGCTTTTCTTTCCATTTGACAATGGCTGAATGGCTTTAATGGCTGAATGGCTTTAATTTTTTGTTTTAACAAATAAAACATTTTTCCATGCATTTATATTGAGCTCCACTGAGTCAACACTAGAACCATCTTCTGCTACAATTACAGCTGAACAGAACATGATTTTATGAGCTTGGCACATCTAGAGACTACATTTTGGCACACATTTCTTTGTGAAGTTGCTCAAGCTCAGCCGGATTGGATGGAGTTAATTTGTGAGCATCGGTTTTCAAGTCTTGCCACTGATCCTCATTTGGATTTAGGTCTTGACTTTGACTGGGCCATTTTAACAAATGAATGTGCTTTGATCTAAACCATACCATTGTAGCTGTTGTAAGTTTTGGTTCACTGTCCAGCTGGAAGATGATCTTCTGCCGCCATGTTAAGGCTTTTAAAGCCTCTAACAGGTTTTCTTCCTGGATTGGGCTGTTTTCAGCTCCATTCAGCTCTGAGCAGCTTCATTGTCCTTGCTTTAGAAAGGCATCCCTACAGCATGATGCCAATACCACCATGTTTCACCATGGGCATGGTGTATTCAGGATGAAGTGTTAGTGTTTAGCCACAAAAACATTTCAGTTGTGGTTTCATGTAACCAGAGCACCTTCTTTCACTTGTAGGAAAACTGCAAACAGTATGCATTGTAGCTTCCTTTAAATAATGGCTTGCCTCTTGCCACTCTTCCCTAAATACCAGAATTGTAGAACGTGCAACTAACAGCTCCTATTGACACAATTCCCCCCCATCCCCTGTGTTGCGGATGCGGACCTCCACTGCTCCTCTAGAAATGGGACAAGGTAGAACCACAGATTATAAGAATTTTTGGTTGTCAGGTGCAAAAATTTAGAAAAGATTTTTGCAACGCACTGTAACTATTTAATTTTGCTAGACTTTCCACATGTTTTATAAATATGTTTGTATGTATGGGAATATGTATGTATGGGAATAATAATAAAAATCTTCAAGAAAAGCATTTTTGAGGTCAGACACTGATGTTGGGTGTGAAGGTCAAGCTTGCAGTCTCTGTTTTAAGTCATCCCAAAGATTCTCCCGGTCAGTCTGGGGTCTGGACTTTTTGCAGGCCTGTTAGGTTCTTCAACTCCAAACTTAATCATTCATGTTCTTATAGACCTTGCTTTGTGCACTGGGGCACAGCCATGTTGTGCTCATACGTCCAGTTTCCACAGAGTCAGAATCAGAATCAGAAAAGCTTTATTGCCAAGTACGTTTTTGGACATACAAGGAATTTGTTTTGGCGTAGTCGGTGCAATACAATACAAATTAAACAGTATAAACATATCTACAATCATGAAATTGACTAAAATGTCTTGGTAAGCTACAGCATTAAAGGTTCGTTTCAATGGAACTAGGGGGCTGATCCCAACTCCTGAAAAACACCCTCACACAATAATTCCCTCTGCACCAAACTTTACATTTCACGCAGCGCAGTGATGTTCTGCTGACCATTGCCAAACTGAGACTTGTTCGTTGGATTGCCAGACAGAAGGGCATGATTAGTCACTCCAGAAAACATGTCTCCACTGCTCTAGAGTCCAGTGGCAGTGCCCTTTGCAACACTGATGTAAGGCTTGAATTCAGCTACTCTGCCATGATAACCCTTTTTATGAATCTCTACACATTGTTCTGGAGTTAATCTGAAGGCCACATAAAGTGTGGAGGTCTGTAGTTATTGACTCCGCAGAAAGTTGACAATGTCCGTGCACCATACGATAGCCAAGACAATTTAATTAATAGCATTCAGCTCTTTTTTATCGCTGTCCTTCCAAATTGCTTCCACTTTGTTATGATACAACTAATAGTTGATGGCAGAATATTTAGTAATGAGGAAACTTGCTCACTTGCTTGGACTTATTACACAAGTTGCATCCTATCAGTATGTGTGCGTGTGTGTTTGTATAACTGAATGTTTGTAATGCTTGAAAATGTCTTTATAACCTTCTCCTGACTGATACTTTTGTACAATGTAAACTGTCTGAATTGTAACCTCTCTAGAAACTATAACTTTGGGTGAAGGATGCAAATGAGAAAATGTTCGGAAACTCTTATTAGGACCTTATTTTACGTTAATCAGATCATCTAAAACGCATGACAGGTATGAAGAAAACTTAGCCCTGAAGTTGGATCAAAATTATAAGTTTAGGAGTGTCCCCAACTAGGCAATTAGGCTATTTTAAATTATGTTTTACAGTTTTTGACTTAACAGATTTGTTTGACTTTCAGTTTAATTGATCCTATTTCTGCCTTTTTTACATTAAAGGTGAAAAGGGTTCTAAGGGAGTTGTAGTCTGTCTTGCAGCACAGAAACCTGACATTTTAACAGCTGTATACACTTTGTGCAACCTAAGGCTGCATTGAATAAATGCTCACTAATATTTCAGTTTTAACTCTTTTATGTAAGCAGCACCTTTAGTAGAATAGTTAGTGATGTTATAAACACTCTCGTGTGAAATTCATCTTCATAAATCATTCAATCAAATTTGTCCTTAGACATTAGTTGCACCCCATCAGTGTGGGGGCATGACTGCACTATGACAAAGCATCGCTGCTATATAGTTGCTCTGGTTCTTGGAAATGACTCAACCAGGAGGTGTTTCCCCACATGGTGGCCTGGCCTGATGTGTAACACCGGGGGCTACTTTATTGCCGGCAGCTGCCAAAGTAACAAGTCCAGTCAGTCACACAAAAGGCATACTGCCAGCCAGTATCCCTCCCCGCTGGAAGAAAAAACGGTTTATGATGGATGGATAGAAGGGGCACACAGGGAGTAAAAGAGGAGGCGCATACATTTGCAAAAGCTTGACACATCAGTGTTGACAAAACAAGTCATGTGACGACCATGAAGATGGCGCAGCTTATGGTATTTTGCCGTTTTCTCAGTAATTTCCTGCAGCAGCTTTTCAGTACATCAAACATGTAATAATGACCCAGCGATTAGGCCAATTCTCGCTGTGTGGAAGCCCCGTCGAGCGTCAGCCGGAGAGGAAGCGCGAAGAGACGAAGTGCAGAAGCTTCGAGGAGCTGAAACCCTTAAAACAGGGGCTGCAGTTACACCTTTTGTGGAAAACAGAAAACCCATCACCGTGTGCGTACGTGCGTGTGCGTGACTGCGTGTCTCTGTGTGAGTCTGTGCGCGTTGCATGAGGTGGACAGGGAGACTGCATCAGACTGGAGACACACGCCGGGACATAATGGAGCAGAGACACTGAGCCTTTCAACGGTCCCTCTTTCCTCCCTTTTGCCCGCGCACATTCCCTTCGGAACATGTAGTCTGTACAAACATACGATCAGCCGAGACTATTTATTTCATAGCCTTCAGCTCAGATTTTCTTTAGCAGCATCATCTCACGATAACGACATAATGTGGCTTGCTCTACCAGAGGGGAAATAATCAAATATGTGGATACCAACAGAAGAGGAGAAAATCGGAGTTGGTGAGTTAATGCCATCCATCATAATCATTATTATTATTATTATTATTATTATTATTACTATTGTTGCTCATTAAAAAGGTTTGGTTTTCTTTAAAGCTTCCATCATACGTCGCTCTGGCAGTTTTTGCAACAAGAAAGGCGCATAATTTGCCCGTCCCCACCATGAACTGATTATGCAGCATGTTATTTTCATATTAGTAAGCCAATTACATCTAGTAAAAAACACGTTCACTTATAATGGCTGATATACGCGGCGCTGACTGCATTGGAAGGGAAACTGCGTGGGATGATCCAGCTTACAGAACCCACCACCTTAAAGATGCCATCGCGGGCCATAGACTGGCTCAGGTGGGGTGTCAAACTGGAACTCCCGTTTATTCGATTTTGCGCTATTGTATTGAAAAAGGCGTGAGCTTGACATTTTAGCCATTTTCCCGTCATAGACAAGTACAGTAGCGATGTAGAGGAGGAAAGACGCGATTCGTGTGGAAACCACAAGGGGGCATCGTGACTGCGTCCCTCCAACAGGTGAAGGCAGGAGTGATGCTGGAGTCTACCTGTGGACTGAAAAGAAGCAGCTTTTCTGCTACTGCGGTTGCTGCGACAATGTTTTACACTCATCATGCACCAGGAAAAAGTGCTTATGACTTGAATAACATTTTTTCCTATAGCTCGGCAATTAGCCCCTATGTTAAAAAAGAAGCTCTTAAAGCCATCTCTACTCAGCTAAAAATGCCTTAGTATGCTTGGACTCACAATCACAGCAAAGCCGTGCAGAGCGTGTGAGTACACTATAAAGGGTTTTCATTCGGAGAATGAGTCATGTCCAGATGCTCCACAGCTTGTTAGGGCCACTCACGCTGGCTCGCACATGAAACTCCCCCTTACATGCACACGCCCACGTATGAACACTTTCTTTAGAGGCATCGCTTTCGTCATGGTCGCTTTATAAAGAGTCTCCACGACCATATAGCGCCGCCACTCCTGATCTCTGTGTCATTTTATGCTTTCGTCCATCTGTCACAGAATCACTGAGGCTCATTTTCTAAGCGCAGATATATACGTGGGCTTTATTAAAGCAAAGACAGCAGCAGTGCGTGTTTGTGTAAATGTGTGGGGAGGGAAGCAACAGTTCGGCGCAGCCTCCGCATCAGTCTGCGCTTAGTGACCTGGCGCTCTCCGTGGTGCTGAAACGTGGATGGAGATGACGCTGTCCGCGGTGCTGAAATGCGGGGAAGTGGAACCCTCCACGCAGAGAAGTACATACTGTACTTTGAAAAGGCAGCACGAATTTCAGCTGAACTGGCCTCCCCCTTTTCGGGTAACATGCGAGGATCAATCCACACAGGTGGACTGGTACATGCGCTGGCAGTGTCACCAGCCTGTTATCACTTCCCTCTCCTTCCTTGTCTGTGATGTCATTGGCACTATTCTTCACTTCTTCAGAGATCATTTGCTGATTTTGTCATTGCCTATATATTACCTTTCACACATGATGCCCTGCACAGAATAATAATAATAATACCAGAATAATCTCACTTTTAAACAATCTATACCACAGTTTTGGGTCTTCTCAGTTTATGGAGAAAATGTTGTCGCATCAGCCCTGTACATTAGTGCTCCGCGGAAGGACTGTTTTAATATTCATTTAATGTAGTGGTTTATGTTTTCCACTTATGAGACATAACATTATGACCACTGGCAGGTGAAGTAATTAAAACACATAATACCTTCATCATGATACCTGTTAGTAGGTGGAATATCTTTGCCCCCTTGCAAAATGTTTCTGTTTTTGCTTATTTGTTACATTAAGACAAAGATAAACTGAATAAATATACAAAGTATCCACACAAACCAGGCTGAACCAAAGTAATTGCCCCTCTTAACCCTTCTGGCACTCTTGGCACCAACAACTGCAAAAGCAGTTGAGATAAATCAGGTAGTCTTTTATATCTCTGTGGAAAACGTTTGGCACACCCTTCTTGGCATATTGTTTTAATTCAGCCACTCTGGATGGTTTTCAAGTACAATACTCATATTTAATACCATGCCTCAGCATCTCAATCAGATTTAAGCATGGACTTTGGCTAGGCCAGCCCAAAACTGTTCAAAGGGGATTGTTGGTATGCTTTGGATCATTATCTCTCTGCATAACTCAAGTGCGCTTAAGCTTAATTCATAAACTGATGGCCAGGCATTTTTCTTCTAGAGAGCAGAACTCATGGTTCCATCAATTACAACAAGTCAATCAGATCTTGAAGCAGCAAAGCAGCCTCAGACCATCACACTACTACCATGTTTGATTGTTGGTATGATGTTATTTTTCTGAATTGCTTTTAGTTTTATGACTGATGTAAAGGGATGCAAACCTTTCCAAAAGGTCAGCTTTTCTCTCATCAGCCCACAGAATATTTTCCTCAAAGTTTTGAGAATAATGATTTTTTTTTTTTTTTTTTTTTTTGTCACCAAAGAACCCAGGGCTGGTTTTGATAAAAGGTTGTCAGAATATCCAGTGCATTGCAGTTTGTCTGCATAGCTGCAGACCAGTCAGGGTGGAAATAACATGCCCTGATAGCTGGCCTCTTTCAGAAGAATAGTAAAGTGTGAAGGATAATGTTCTGGCACAATGAATACTTTAACTGTTAAAATTTCAAGTAAATGGTACATATAGTGCGTAGTCCATTAACACAGCCCTTGTCTCTATTTTTTTAGGTGGGGTCAAATGTAGCAGCAGGTCCTACTAACATTTCTAAGTGGTGCTGCATTTTCTAAAGCCTGTTACAGTATCTCTTGTTTTATTTCTTGATATTTCCAGATAACCTTTAAACAATGTTTTTGAAATATGTCAAAGCTTTGTATGCTGGGCTGCCTAAGTGATTTTGGATTGTAAGACCCCGCACATTTTAAATATCTTTTAAGATGAGTGACCAAAACAGCTGCAGAGTTTTAAAAATGTGTAAGCTGCTGATTGAGCTTTTCACAAACCTTTCTAATGAACAACAAAGGCCTATCAGTATAATCCATTTCCTTCTTTGAATATTTTAGGGAAATATTTTTTTTTTTGCTAATAGAATTGATGAGAATGAACATTTGGAATAAATTATGTAAGTACATATTCCAGCACCTTCTTATTCAGCTTTGAGGCTTCACAGGTAAGCAAAGACTGACAGGGCACCACGCACACAGCTTCAGTAATAGGAAATTGATTTTGTTTTAAATACAGAAACAATTTGATTTATCTTCAGAATTATTAAAATAGAAATTCAAGTCTCTTGGTAAACAAGGAATTGGATGCAGATCATTTACTTTTGGACATTTTTGTGTTTTATTAGTAAGTTCCTCTGTCCATTTTAAAAAGACACATGTTCATGTCAAAAGATGTATAAGTGAGATTGAGATTAGATACCTTATTGTCCACATTTTTGCCGGAATTGCCATCCGTCCTCTAAAAAGCTGTGAGAACTTTCTTGATTTTTCTTTGGATAAACTATTATCAACAACTGTAGAATCTTTCATCTTTGTTATAGGATGATCATGTCATCATATTATTAAAACGCTGCTGCCCTTTGTTGTCATGTCTAAATTTGAAGGCTTGGAATTATATATCATTAACTTATCTGCCCCAAGATTTCAGTTGAGTAACTAATTATCCAATGAAGTATTCGTGGGGCTCTTAAATAAGCGGGGGAAACCCCAGGACCATTATGTGTAACTTTAAACATGGTTTATGGAGGAAATGAACTACGTAGTTGATCTAGAGTAACAGGACTCTCATGGTCTGTATACTCACACTGCATTGTTAATTATATTAGAATTTAATTGTTAAATAATTAAGTGGCATGTGGAGTAGTTATGATTAGTGTCACAGTTCAGATGAACAGATTTCCTTATTAACAAAGTTTCATGCAGTCATATGTTTATAGTCAGTTATTTTAACAGTTTATTTTTCCACACATCCATCCTTTGGTTAAAACCAAACTCATCTGGAGTGTTTGTTGCAGAAAAGCCTAATCTTTGCCCCATCTTACCAAAGCACATGGTTTTAGTTAAAATCTTAACACAGTTCAGTGCATTAGTGCACATATTTAAATTTGTGATTCTTTTTTTACTGCTATGCCTCACAAACAACAATAGTTATTTTTTTATTTTGGAGACTTGGTAATCCAACAATGCCACTCTTAGTGTTTATAGTGGCAACATAAATATGGGTCCTCATCCAGACAAAGGAAATGGGGGTCTCTGTCATGCTAATTTAGACCCCAGGAGACCAGAAAGTCATTGATTAATAACTAGATGAAAACTAGAAGAAACTCTAATCAACTTAGAAAAGTAAAACGACAACTTAAAAAAATGCTTTTTAGTGAAAGTATTTCTTACCACTGAAAAAATCTACTCAAATTAAGTTTAGTTTTTCTACAAATTTCAATGTGAGATTGTGCCTCTGCGAACAAAGACAAATTTATTTAAAAGCTTTTTTACACATCTTTACCAGGGGTGCCACAAAATTTGTCTGCATCTGTATATTTGGTTGTAATTTGTAGCAGACGACTTCAGTAGAATGTTTAGTAAATTAAACTATATGTGTTAGTGCCTATTTACAGAGTGCAGAAACACAATGGAATGGCCTCTTGGTTGTGCAGTATTGATGTCTATGTTTTAAAATGTGCAGAGAAACACAGAACAGAAAAGTAAAAGCAAGCCAAAGGTGAAACTGAACTTCAGCTGACTGGCATTTTGCACACAGGGCAGCCTTTGTCTGGACTTGCTACCTATGTTTTCTATAAATTTGAGGTTTACATTAAAACTGTATTATCTGCTAAATTTTTTTTTCTCTTTGTGACACATGACAAAATGTCAAAAAGAAACGTTTTTGTGGCAGCACCCCACTTTTAGAAATGTGCTGCCTAAGAAATAGTTTTTTTCTGCTTTCTTGCACAACATCAGTCAAGGGCTTAATGTTTACTCATAGGCTTCCCATTTTAGAAACCACTTAGTCTGCTCCCATATTACATCACCTTTGTGTTGTATTACACTTTTATTCTATACACCAAGAGTGGCTGCACTGCAAACGAAGAGCATTGCCAGTTTTATTGAATAAATGAATGAATTATTTTACAGCGTTGTAACGTTTTGTCATTAGATTATGGCATCTGATGCTTATTTTAAAACTTCAATGCTTAGATAAAATATTTGTTTTTTGGAAAATTGCTTTCATGCTGTAAAAACTTTCATACAAATTTAAGAAACAAATCATTTCAAAAACAAAATATTTTTTCCTGTTTTGAGTTCTTATTCTGCAGTTGAAAACATTACATGTGATATCATTAGGTACTTTCCAACTTTTATACTTAGCAATCAATGAAAACTAGAGGTTTTTATTGACTGTTAACCACCTGATGATCAATTGCTGATATTTATTTTTACTTCTTTCCATCTGTCTGTTTTTTTAATCAGAATTTTGCCTTTTTCTTCTGGCAATAAATGTCACTTTGAGTGGATTGTTCCTATTATACTGTTTGCTGCTCTTAAATAGTTTTTTTTCAATATTTTTTAACTTATTAGATTTTTGTTGTCATTACTTATAATTAATGTGTGTTCCAGTTTCAGTGACATCAAATTTGGATCTACTTGCTCTTTGAGACCTGTTGCCGACTGGAACTCAATCTTCGCTGAGCTACAGCTGATTGAAGGCCCTCTTATGTTGTTGCAAAAAACGACTAGCACCCTCGACTTTTACTTTCTCTACACAAGAACAGCAATACAGTCCTTCTCAGAGGTAGATGTTATTGGTTATCAGCTGAGTACGCCCAGATGAAGCTGACGGCCTATATTTAAAAAATTGCGAATACTGGCTTAATTTCTCAGCAAGCCAATATATTGGCCAAGTGAACATTTTAACCTTTCGTAAAAAATATCATGACCCTCCATGGTAGATAGTTTTTCAGAACTGGCTTAAAAAGGGCATTGCTTAAAAGAATCAGGGGGTTAGATTTTATTGCCAGTGTGAGATACTGTACCTGTAATTATTAAAGAAGTGCTAGCCCAAACACTGCTATTGTTTTTATCCCTAAATGTTTTAAACTCCAGTATCCAAGTTACCTTCCAAAATGGAGAATATTTTGGAGATTGTTCTTATTTCAAGCTTATTTTATATGGAAATGTTGAGGACAAGTCTAGAGAAAACTCAACAGCAAACGTTCCTTTGATAGTTATAGTAAATCAGTGCACATGTTCTCATACTTCTCTCAGTGGATAGAGAGACATACAATGTCTTGCAAAAGTTTACATATTCCACAAGCATTTTTACATTTTTTCAAGTTACAACCACAAACCGCAATGCATTTTAGTGCAAGTAAAATAATACATGCATTTCAGTTGTTTATAAAAAGTAAAACTCTGAAAAGTGTGGGGTGCATTTGTATTCAGCTCCCCTTTTTCCTGATCCCTAAATAAAATCCAGTGCTACCAACTGGAGGCCACCTGTGTGTGAGTAGTGTGCAGACAACCTTATGAGGACCACAGAACACAGCAGAGAGGTCGGGGATACAGTTGGGGATACATTTAAAGCATGCTTTGGTTATAAAATTATATCCTAAGCATTGAACATGTGATGGAGTACTGTTCAATTCATCACCTGAAAATGGAAAGAGTATAACTGCAAACTTACCAAGACTGGAGACATGAACTGGAGAAATATGGCACTTTCTAGCCACACCAACCACTCACAGAGAGCCACATTCATATAGCCCCACATAGATTGGTTGGCAAATTGAGGTGAAGTGCCGTGCCCAGAGGCATATCATCATGTGGGATGAGGAAGCTAGAATTGGACCTATAACTGTCAGATTGCTTGACGACTAACTGTTCTACTGAGCAGTCAAAGTTGGCCCATGTGTCTAAAATTTCGAAAACCATGCTCGTTTTCCTTCCATGAAAATAAACAATGAAGGGGTATGAATATTTTGCATGGCAACATTATATGACTGCCACAGAGGGAGCAGTTGAGCACAGGAGGTATCTCCTTCTGTGACTCCATTTCTCATTTTAGTCAGTTGGCGGTTATACAACAGTAGGCATCAGATCCCATGTGACTGTTGAATTCAACTAAATACAGCGACAGTCTGGACTGAAATGCTGTTGCTTAGTAGAAATGTTTGTTTTTGCCAACATTTTTTTTTACCTCCATGTCCCATTAGTCCTTCCAACATCCTACGTTCAACATGTTAAAGTCAAAAGAAAAAATTTGTTGTTTCTGTAAGTTTCTGTGGGCTAAATCAGCTATGTGTGTGGCTGTGTGCTTGTTCCCAACTTTTAGGTTTTGTGGTGGATGGCGATGAAAACACGAGCCCATATGGTATCAACAGCTCTCTTAAATGTCTCACCTTCTACTGGCGCAGCCTCTGTTGGAGAGTGTTCAGATGGTGTGTGTGAAGGTTTGCGGTGGAAATGACAAAAAGGTCATTAAAGAGTAGCGCTTTCAAACAAGAACTGTTCAGTCATGGCTGGAAAAAAGACTGATGCAGAGTGAAAAGGTTGACACAAATCTTCTTAAGGACATTTCCACCTCTCTTCCTTTAACACATGCCCATCTGAACACAAGTGACGTGCAGCATTTGTAAGCTTGCCATCCTGATTTGTAAAATGCCCAGATTCCTGCAGCAGTTACAGTGAAGAAAGCCCTCCAGTTTGTGGATGATCTGTTCCCATAGTTACCCAAGTGCAGGAACTGAGCACTTGTTCCCCTCATACAAGCAAACAGAGCCGAGGACAAGCCCCTCCTTCTCCTCTTCCCCCTCACTAGGTCCCCTGGCTAGTTCGTTAGCATAATGATTCACACCAAACTCTCCTTTAAGCGCTTCAATTTGTAGGTTTTTTAAAGTCATCAGTGGCGCAGCATCCTAGTTGAAACACGCCTGTCTTTACTGAGGCTTCTGTAGTGTTTTGTTGCGTGGCTCATGTTTCCTGAGCCGCAGTGCTGCACAGATAAAGGCTGACTCCAGAGGCAGTGCAGTTGTCAAGGCCTTTATGGCGTCTCCTCTGAAGAATAATCATGTCATCAGTGCTTGAGTCACAGGATGCTTCTGTGTATGGTCAAAGACTGCAGGATGCTACAAAATGAGGTGTCATGGAGGATTTGTGCTAATACCACCCTGTGAATAATCACTGTTAAGCCTCATAATCTAGCACTTTGTGTGGGCTCTATTTTGGGAGGGAGTTAAATTAATGTAACATTGCTCAAAATCAGGTTGCTTAAAAATTAATTACCTTGTACAGTGGCAGTTTGTTTACAGTTCACTGAACATTGGCTTCAATATGACACAGTGTGTTCATATGTTTGGATGAATCGGCTTAATAAAAAGCTGCACTGACACCAATGCTGCAATTAAAAAAAAACAACAAAACTGTTTGTTGAGAAAATGCATCCCTTTGTGTGAAGGGATGCATTTTTCTCAGTTAAAATGAAAACAAGACCGAGCCTATTACTAATAGAGTTCCTGAATATGCTTACGCAAGGTTTTCTTACCAGTTTTGTCTGTCCTCTGTCTTTTTCCTCTGTCTGCCCAGTGATCTGCAACTTCCGGTCACCAATATGTCAGGCGCTGGTCCTGGAGCTTGGAGAAACTGTCCAGATTCTAGAGAAGTTTGACGGTAAAAGCACTCAAATATCCAGTGAAAACATTTTAGTTTATAAGTTTATAAGTTTCTGATGGTGTGCATTAATAAACAATTGAGTACAGAGTCTTGCAAAAGTATATTTCCCCCTTGGTATTTTGCACATTTTATCATAGTGAACAAACTTTAATCTAATTTATTGGGGTTTTATGTGAAAGACCAGCACAAATAGTGCATAACTCTGAAGTGTAAGAAAAATTATGCAAGTGTGACATGCATTTATATTCAGTTCCCAAGCTTTGAACATTTCATTGAGCATTGCTCAATCCATCCTCTGAAAATGGAAAGAGTATAACACAACTGCAAATCTACCAAGACATAGGTGTCCACCAAAACTTGGCAAGGGGAGAAGTTATCAGAGAAGCAGCCAAGCAGACTATGGTGACTCTGCAGGAGCTACAGTCATCTATAGCTCAGGTGGGAAAATCTGTTGACATGAAAACTATTAATTGTGTGCTCCACAAATCTGACTGTTGTGGAATGAAAGCCATAGAATCCCTGTTTGCAATTTGACTTAAGCCAGCAAACATGTGGAAGAATGTGTTCGGGTCAGGTGTGACCAAAATTAAATTTTTGGCATACATGCAAAACATGCACGTAGGCCAAAAAACATAAAACAAAAACCGCCTGAAAAAGATCACCCTGAACACACATTCCTACAGTAAAACATGGTGGTGGACAGAAACCCCAAATGTAATGGCATCAAAAGGTGGTTCTACAAAGTATTAAGTCACTTTTTAGATGTTTGTGTTGGAAAAAAATGTGAAAACCTTGTATCATTTTCCTTCCACTTCATAATTTTGTGCTACTTGATATTTGTCCATCACATTCAATTCCAATAAAATATGTTAGAGTTTGTGGCTGTTTGTCAAAATGACAAGAAGGTAATATTTTAAACATGCCATTCATATCGGTTATGAAAATCAACAATAAACACTGTAAATAGTAACAGAAATATCATTTAAAAGAACTACATAAAAAATATGGAGAAAACAGTAAACACTTGATATGATATCAGACACAACATTGGAGCTGAAAAAAGTTGTTTGGTGTCTAAACATTTCTTCAAATGAAATTGAAATAAACAATAAGTTTCCAGTTCTCTTGGATGGGATTCTAGTTCAGCCCAGCCTTCAAAGAAAATCTAGACTGACCCAAATAACATTTTCTTAGAGGAATAGTATAATTTCCTCTCACTGCACTTTTTATTTGATGATGATAAGATGTTCCTATGCTAACAACCTGACCGAACTGAGAAGTCAGACCATAAACAAACTTAACAAGATTTAATCGCTCCATATTTTCCTACCATTGAACAATAATCAACACTTATACATTTCTTATAATAGAACTTACCTTGTTTGTTGATATAAATACTGTGATTTATTCAAAGTTGTATCTCTTGCTTTTAACCAGGTGGTTTGGCCGCAAATGATGTGTGAGAGAATCATGGAGTGCATGTATCCCTGCTGGTTTGACAGAACAAATCTGATCATATTACAAACATTTTCCCTTGATGTTTAAATAAAAGTTGAGACAAATAAAATTCCAAGACACAAACTAGATGCTGTATGTAGAGATTAACCACTTTCAGGCTCAATATTCTTACCAGTATTATCTCCATCAGTCTAAGGTCTAGCTGTAGAGCCTGTTCAGAGGTTTGGACACTTAGACACTGTTTATTTCAAATGAATGGGATGGTGTGTCAAAATATTGGATTGGTGCTGTACCCAGATCAAGTTACCACTGTACAACCAACTCACCATTCAAGGCCTATTGTCAGTACTTTGTTGCCAAATTCAAAATACTTGACCGCATTTACATGAAATTCCGAGTAGAATATAAAATGTACAATTTTATCATTTAGCAATAAACAGATAAAATATCCTTTATTAGAAAATAGCATTCTTGATTTTTCCTGTTGTTTGGTGTTTTAATTGCAAGTTGTAGGATTCTTGAAACAAGCTGAACCTGATATTTCACAGCAGGAAAAGTCATAATGACTAATAGTAAGTCATATTCTTTTTATACTATGATCTGCATAGGTAATTTACAGTGAACCGGAAACACTGCATACTGCTGATGAGTCACCTGTTGGCAAGAACTGCAATACATGGAAGAATCAGACACTGCAGGGAAAAACAGAATCACTGGAATTGAGGAACAGGACAAAAAGCATGATGGCGCCCTGTTCAATCAGATTCATGCATATCAAAGTCTTAAAACTTTATTTTATTAACCCCAACCCTTTGTCAAACTTGGACCAATACAGTCTTGGCTTTAATTTAACACAACAGAGCTGGGTTGTGGGTTCGAAACAGCAAACTGAACTTGAGGTCAAAAAACAGTGGGACGAAAAATTTAACCCATTATCTGGATCTCTAAACATGTAATACTTGGGCTAAAATATATGGAAAATTTTATTATTTTTAGTTTAATTCTGTATTTAAAGTGATCAGATTAAATGTATAATAACAACAATATCATCATGTTTAATACGACTTGATTAACAATAAATGAGAATGATAGCATTTATTGTTAGTATACTGTATAACACTCTTTTTTCCTTGGTGCATGTTTAGGAATATTTCAAAAATTAAATGAATTAGAAATTATTACAGCTAAAGAAATAACACATTTTCAGACATATTTGCAAAGAGATATATATATAGAAAATAAAAGTAGGCTACGCAAACTACTTAGCAGACAAGAGGCTAATGTTAGCTTAAGTAAACAAACACTTTGCGTTCAAGTATAAATCCAAGTATAAGTCTTTGCAAAGTTTAACCACCTATTACCACTATAGTTATAAAAGCAACCAGTTGCATCTGTTTAATTCAATATCAGTTAATTTCCACACAAAACTGCAAACTCCAAAATACAACTGGTATTTTCTTTTCTTTGTTTAAATAGTAGTGCGCTGTTCTTGTAAGGCGCAAGGCAAAAACTGAACAACGAATCTGATTTCACATGGCCTTTAAAGGCATGTGGGACCTTGACCCATGTTCCTTTTAATTGCCAGTCTGGAAGAGGAAACTACACTTGATGGCACTTTTCAAAGCAGACAAATGTTCCAGTATTAAGAACAACTAATGGAGCAGTCTTAAAACCAGGACTGTCAAGTCTCACACATTTCACACTTTTTACACTCTGTGATGTCTCACATCCATTTTCTCCCACAGTGAAAAACAAATTCACCACCAAAGACATTTGTGGGATTAAAAAGAGGAGACTGATACTACTTGCTACGCAACAACTGTGAACCATCAGGCAACGGCCCCACATCAAATAAATAAATTGAATGAAAAGCTGAAGTCATAACATCATAAGTTCTTGTTAATGCTACTGAAATGCGATGCAACTAAAATATGTAAAATATGAGAGCTGATAACAGTTGTGTTTTAGATATGACCGTTTAGGTGGGCAACTGCAGGAAGTGTCTAGAAAGCTGTAAGAGTTAATGGAGCCTCGCTAAGAGATAACATAACATCTGTTACAGATCTGTCTATTCTGTCAGTTATTCAATAAAACACAGCAGCCTGCAGTAATAGTTGATAAAGTACAAAATATAATTTGTATTTTTTGCAAGAATAATAGTTTTTTTCACACTGTTATAAAAACAATAAAACAGCAGAACATTTTCATTCACATTTTCCTCTAAGACAAATGTATTCTTTGTGCTTAAATCTAACAATGAATGTTCTAACCAAGAAACATGTTTTATCACACTCTTTTCTTAGGTTGGTACAGAGGCTTTTCCAGCAAGAAGCCATCCATCAAGGTAATTATAACACAAACTTGTAGATATCAAGAGAACTACAATTTATGCTAAACTGTTTCACCAAACCTTGCTATAAAAGCTATTTATTGCTGTTTAACCTCTGTTATATTGATGTATGCGCACTTAAGAATTGCAGCAGTTTCCTATCAATGTTATTAAAACAACATTTAGACTAATTAGTAACACCAACCTAAAATTGATTACAGTACAGAACTCTCCACCTTTACTGGTACTCCTGCTAAAGATGTGTTCTCTCTGGAGTCATGGTGACCCAAAGATGCAATGAGTTTTCAAGATGTTTTTCATTGTGCATTCTGACAAGATGAATCTCGGACCTCGTTCAGCCTTGTTTGTCTTAGTTCCAGTTGTATTAAATGTTTTAATTCCAACTTATGAAGATCAACACTAGTTTGCCCTACTTGAATGCCATATGTTCTTGTCTTTCCCATTTTGAAGAATGACTAAACAAATGGCCCATCTATGTAAACTATAAAAATTAACCTAAATGGAATAATACTGTAGTTGCATTTCTTGGATCGGGATTGTGTGTAGTAGTAATAGTCTTTGGGCTGGTGGTTTTGTGGAAACATTTATTTCCTTCCCACTGCAAAATTTGAGTTCAAGGCTTAATGTTTCTAAAAGTCCAGTATGAGAATATAGTGCTGCAATAAAAGATGAATTTATTATATGGAGGATTTTGTATCATAAACACATTCACACTTCACTGTGATTTCAAATGTGATTTCCTCTTTAGGCCTTTATCAAAAACCACTTAGTTTTTGTAAATGACTGTGATGTAAGGGACTTGCAGCACAGAAATAAATTTGTCCTGACCACAGAGACCTTGTGACTGGTTAAATTAATGAATGGAGCTTTGATTTGACAAAAATAGAAGTTTCCTAAACCAAACTTCCAAAGTTGCTTTTACAAAAGCATAATTTTAATCAAGACAGTTTGATTTCATTGGATAACATGGAAAATAATGTGCAATGTTCTAGATGTAGCATCTTGCTTGTCACATCCTGCCACTCAGGAGCCTTTGATGCTATATTGTAATGCATTTTCAATAATTTTTTCTTCATGTAGGTGTGGGATCTGCACAATTTGATGACTATATCATTGATAAAATGACTGTTATTATACATACATATTGTACATTTAGGACAATGCTTGGAATTTGATATGCTTGTGAGAGTGATTTTTATGTGAGGTTTACTTCATTTACTGATGCTACATGCTTTGGATTATGAAACAAAACTACTTGGTTTTGGAAGAAAAAAATTAACATTTTAGCATCTTTTTGTGGTGCTGATTTGGGCTATGTGTTACCTTAACTACATCATTGGGAAAAACATTTACCTTAAAACTTGAAATTGTACCAAAGAAAGTTATGTATTAGAAGAGAAATGAAAAAAAGTACGAGCTTCCTGTCCTTAAGGACTGTTGCAATCCAGATGCAACAATACCTCTTGCATCATCATGTCTTAGATCAAACAGAAATAAAGTTTGAAGGTGAGGCAGGATAAAGAGCACATATTCAATTCTTGTAGTTCTCAAATTGTGAATGATAGTCTGACAGTGGCAAAACAGTTTTGGCGTTTGTGGTGTTAAAAATAAAGGGAGGGATGGAGTCTAATGTGGAACCCAAATAGCAGATATAATATTAAAACCATAGAAGAGCTGCATCAGTGTTTCTGTTCTGTACTTAAAGCTAAATGTTAGAGGCTGAAGTGTTCTGTTATGTTGCTGGACTGTTTCAAAGACATCATAAAAACTGTCAGGTCCTGGTAAATGTAGGTGTTAGCAGCCACATTCTGTCCTTCTTTACTCCCATCAGCTATTTACAGTTCTCACCAACACCCCTCCATTTTGTTATGTACTCTGCCCACATTCATTCGCCTGCATGTTTTCTCTGTGCTGAAAGAATGTTTCTGTTTTTTGTTCCCGCTTTGGCCAATTATTCACATCTGGCAGATTAGAATAAAAAAAGATTAACTTCAAGGGTTGTAGCTGGGAACACTCAATCTCTGAGGCCTTTCCCGTGCTAAGGCAAACCACAATAGGAATCCTGCAGCCTGCTCTCCCTCTTGTTTCTGAGTTTTATGAAAGCAGTTTGAGCTTTTTATGTGTTTCTTTTGTGCAGTATATGTAAACAGGCAGCAGAAAATGCCAGAACATATAAAAAATAACTATAAATCTGAACTCTTTCTCTATGTTTTGGGTCATTAGCTAAACTGAAAAAAAATCCTTTATTTTTTTTTTACCAGTGCAGCAAAAAAACACATTAAGCTACGACTCTAACATAATAAATGACTATTTCGGTCATATGAAGTAGGGACATTAATGTAGTCTTGTCACTCTGTAACATCTCTGCTCTTTCATCTATCCACAGGGTATTTTTCCTGTCAGCTATGTCCACCTTAAGAAATCTACAGTGACAAACAGAGGGTAAGTTGCCTTATTTAGGTATATGCATCTTTATGAGAAGACATGCAAGTAACTTCTTGGTTTGTTTTCCCTTTTTGCTCAAAACTCTTTCTTACAAGTTATAGAGTTATTTTCCGCTATACAAAAGAGGCTTCCCGGTTATCAGGTGCTCAGTTTATCCAGTGGTTACACAACAGTTAACAGGAAGAGAATCTGCACAATAAAACCTGTCTCACAAATTTCATATGAAAAATTACAAAAGGTCATGGTTCTGGTTTGTGTTGTAGCTAATGGCACATAGAACATTTCATGAGTTCCACAAATCAGAGTCAAGGAAAAACTGACTACAATGTGCAGAATGCTTTGGAGTATTGAGAGGAAAACTCATCAGATTAAACACTCATATTTCCAAAAGAATACATCATCTTAGATATTCAATTCAATTCAATTCAGTTTTATTTATATAGCGCCAATTCACAACACATGTCGTCTCAAGGCATTTCACAAAAGTCAGGTTCAAACATTCCAATTAATCGTAACCATTGAACAGTGCAGTCAGATTCAGTTATTTATTCAAATTGGATAAAAAGTTTTTCTGTCTAAGGAAACCCAACAGATTGCCTCCAGTCAGTGACTTGTAGCATTCACTCCTCCTGGATGAGCATGGAGAGACAGTGGACAGTCACTGGCGTTGACTTTGCAGCAATCCCTCATACTGAACATGCATGTGGCGACAGTGGAGAGGAAAAACTCCCTTTTAACAGGAAGAAACCTCCAGCAGAACCAGGCTCAGTGTGAGCGGCCATCTGCCACGACCGACTGGCGGTTTGAGAGAACAGAGTAGAGACACAAAGAGAACAAAGAAGCACTGATCCAGGAGTACTTTCTATGGGAAGGAAAAGTAAATGTTATTGGATGTAGCTCCTTTAGTTGTTTCACCTAGAAAGAAAGAACAGATAAACTCTGAGCCAGTTTTCAAGGTTAGAGTCTGAAAGAGAGCACATATAATTAGTTATAGTTAGTTACACAGATATCTGTGTCAGAAAGCAGAGTTATATGGTCTAGCTTCTCTGCCTCAATGAAACTTTTTGTCCAAAGAACACATTTACTCAGCAGAGGATGTCTGATGTTTTGCCCCTTGTTTTACAAGTATAAACAACTTCCTGAGAGCTTAATAAGATGTTGGTAACATGCCTTGGTCAAATTGCTACAAAGGTAAACTACAACAGAACCTTAAACATTTAATTTAGGTACAGTTTAACATAAAATTATTCATACCCCTGGTAGGAATGAAAAAATCTTCATTCAAATTAAAACAATCAAACCCTTAGTTATAATCACTGACTTTTTGAACTTTTATCATGTTTCAACTGGTATTTTGATGATTTATCTTTGGTGATGAGCTCCAAATCTTTGAGGTTGGAAGACAGAGTCTCTGTCAGATTCAGAGTCAGGACTCTGGCTGGGCCACTCCAAAACATTAATATTACTTCCAGTCAGAAGAAACATGTTGGTAAAATTAAAAGATTACTTTAAACCTGAATCTTCCTAATGTTTAAATAATGTTGGGCTTACTCTAAAATATTACTTCAGCTTATTTGACACTTTAGAGTATGCTTTTTTTTCTCCTGAAAAATTTTGTGTCATTGATTTTTAAATAGTTTTACTCTCATGGTATAATTTGAGGGTGGTTTATATAAAAGACAAAAAAAGCATATTAATATTATAAATTAAATATTGCAACTCATTGAAGCAGCTCCTTCCCTGTCTTAAAACATATGTTAAAAAAAAAACTTCAGGCCATAATGACCCAGTGGAGGTGTGTAGCCCCTGTGTTCTTTTTAACCCCTAAATAATTTGTTAAGGCATTATTGATGCCAGTGTTTCCAGTTGGCTAGTGGGAAAGTTGCTCCATGTGGTGAAAATGGCTTTATGAAGAGCATCGACTGTCCCTCGCCATCTATCCCTCAATGTTTTCAGGGGGAATTAGATCAGGAGAAAATGAGATGGATGTTATTCTGGAAGATGTCTTTTATCAGATGGTTATTGTGAACTTCAGCACTGTCCTGTTGAAAGACTCAGTCATCAATACACAAACAAGGACCCTCAGTTAAGAGGGACCGTAGCCGCAACATCTTCAAAAAATCCTGATAACCAGCACTTCAAGAAATTCTTAAAATTTTATGTGGACAGTAATAAAAGGATGCGTTTCAGCTACATGCCGTCAAGCTGATGACGGCATGTAGCCGAAACGTGTAGTTTCGTTTCTTCCCACGTAAAATTTTAAGGATTTCTTGGAGTTCTGGTTATCCGAATGTTTTTGAGCTCCTTCAGAACTGTGCACACATTTGTTCTTCCAGTTTTTTCTGCTTTGGAGCTGAGGGGACTGACTTCCTTCTTTCTTCGAGCTGAAACATCTCCACCTAGCTAGCTGTGACTGGACGCCCCGGCACAACCTGAAGCTCTATTGCTCCATTGGTAGACAAACCTCCCAGACATGATGGAGGCTCCTTTCCTGTGCTGAAAAGAAAGTTGCTCTTTGTTCTTTAATCCTTTCTGTCGCAGATTTCATCTTATGGTTAGTGTGGTATTGTCAGAATCAGTAAAGGATCAGTAAAGACCTCATTTGGGTCAAGGATCAGGAGTATAATTGTGTCATGTCAAAGTTTTGATACAAAGACTTGATACTTCAGAAACAAAAATATTTTTTCTAATGTTATAGAAAAGTTTTTATATAACACTTGAACAAACAGGAGTTGGTGGCTTAACACATTATTGATTATAAAAACGAAAAAAGAAAAGTGCTTTTATCTCAAACCATCACACCACTGCTGTGTTTTTAATGGGGTATTCTTGCATAATTTATGTTGAACCTTTGACATAACACTGAACACTTTGCTCTTTCCCATTCCCTCAACCAAGTATCTATATCTATCTATACCCTGATAGTTTGGATTTTCATTATGACATTGAAGCAATCCCTTTTAATCATAGGTTGTAATAATGAAAATTAGGCAATGAGGTGGACTTCTTATTTATTAAATTGAATTCATATGATTCCCTTCATTAGTTTAAAATTGCACATAATTTGACAGAGATAGCACCATCTTACTCAAGTATAAAAACAAATTGATTCAAACTCATTCTCTGTAAGGTTAGTTATCCACTGATACCCATAAGGAACAGTATTATTTATATCTCTCAATTGTTTTAGATAATGTTAAAAGTCACAGCTCAACACTCCTGAGACCAGTTCCACCATTATTAGCTCCTTATTGACATATATTGGAGGCAGATCTTTTCGTGCTAGTTTTCTTTGCCTTATGGTTTTCTAATGGAGTTACTGCCTCATAGCTGTGGCAGCCAGTTTTTTCACTTGGGTTAATTTGACATCACTACAACCTGAGACTCGTTGCAGTCTGGGAGTTTTGACTTTTTAGACGTTTTACAGTACCTAGGAGTATTCATAGCCTTTGTTCAAGGGGTTGGAACACTTTTGCAATGCACTGTAACCATATCCTTTAATTATGTTACAACAAAGGAAGACTTCTCACTCGAACATGTAGAAGTGCAGACTTTCAAATTGACATTATAATACTCCCTCGCTGCGGGAGCAGTTCTTTGGGAAATCTGCTCTTTGGGAAATTTGCTTCACTGTTTAATGAAGTTAATGAGGTGACACACCTACTGCATCTGCTTAGTTTTCCCAAAGCATCTCTGCCAAAGACAATCAGCCACCCACACTGTGTTACAGATGGAGATGCTTGCCTTGTACCATAAACTTTATGCAGTGCTACATTTAATTCTCTGCAGCACACTCAAGAGTTTTGCAAGCAAAGTGCAAAGCACCACAAGAGATCTGACCTTTGGTCAAATGTTTCCTGTTACCAAATTACTCAGACTTTCCACAAAATATATGAACCAAAAATATGGAGAAGCCTCCTCTTTGTCACGAAATCATGTCAGAAAAGGGAGAGAAGCCTGGTGTGGATAAATACTACTAAATGTTTTTTGTGCTCAAAATAAAACTATCAGATCATGTGATGAATGTGGAAACAGAACAAAATCTTTTGTTTTTAGTTTAAATTGTATGGATACATTTTCTGTCTATGACCAGAACAAATCACATTTTTGTTCACAGTTTTAATGTTGTCTTGCAGTATTGGTGTTGGAATACTGGGTTTAACCATTTGGTAGGTTATCCAGAAAACATTTTCCAGCTTTAGCAGACCATGGTGGCAGCACTGGCTCAGAAAGAAGAGCAGATATTGCTGTTATAAAAAATATATTGGGATCCATGACTTTCCTAATGACATTTTCGGCAATAAGATGAACCTCATAATTTCATGATTATTGTGTGTGTGCATATCGTCACCTTCCTAAAATAATGGCCTGAGTCATTTTTTGTAAAAAATTATTTTGTTTTTGTCTAAATCATCTCCTAATGATGCTAGCCATCTCTTGTAAAATTGTCCAAAACTTAAGTTGAGGTCATGCAATTCCATGCCTGTTGTATAATGGCCAATGTCAAGAGTGTGACTTTTTTCAAAGTGGTGCCCACTTTAGGAAAAAAACAAAATCTACTCAGCCACTGAAGCTATTTCCATAATTCAGGGCTCATCCCCTATTGGTAAGTGATAAGGATTAGCAAAATATAGGTGAGGCATTAAATATTGCATAGATATTTATTTTAATTGTGTCTTTCCATCCACATTTTTGTCCACAAAGTAGCTTCATGATGCTAGCATTAGCAAAGAGTGGAAGAGCTACAGAACTTGTGGCTGTAACAAGTAATTGTTTTTTGTCAACTCTTTTCTTTTTTTCTTGAGATTACCTTATCAACAGATTTTCTTTTAATTTTCCATATTATATAATCTAATTGAGAAAGATATTTAGTAATACATAAATGTAATAAAAAGGACCCCTCCCTGAACCACCACCTTAACGTGGTGGAGGGGTTTGAGTGCTCAAATGATCCTAGAGGCTATGTTGTCTGGGGCTTAAATGCCCCTGGTAGGGTCTCCCATGGCAAACAGGCTCTGGGTGACAGGTCAGACAAAGAGTGGTGCAAGACGCCTTGAGGACCACAAAATGAAGGCAGGTGACGTTGCCCGGCAGGTGACGTCGCCCGGTACGGCAGAGCCGGGCTCCCACCCTAGAGTCAGGCCTGGGGTTGGGACTCATTGGAGAGCTCCTGGTGGCTGGGCTGCTCCTCGCGCGACCTGGCTGGGCCAAACCTGAACGAGAGACGTGAGGCCATCCCCCAGTGGGCCCACCACCTGCAGGGGGGAATCATGAGGGACCGGTACAAAGAAGATCGGGCCCCCCAGTTCAGCCGTCTCGTGTTGGGGTTTACCCCGGGTGGATGAGAGTCTGGGACAGGTCTCTGACTGTCGTCTCAGCCTATGGGCCGAGCAGTAGTGGTCTTGCCAAACCCGGTGGTGGACCAGCAGTAAGGGATGGTGTCAAGCTGAAGAAGGAGTTCTATTGGCTGTGGTTGGCATGTGGGGCTCCTGAGGAGGTTGACGGGTACCGTGAGGCCAAGCATGCCATGGGCTGGGGTGTGGCATAGGCAAAAACATGGGCCTGGGAGGAGTTCGGTGAGGCCATGGAGAAGGCTTACCGGTTGGCCACGTAGCGATTCTGGCAAACCATCCGTCGCCTCAGGAGGGGGAAGCATTGCTTTGCCAACACTGTTTACAGTGGAGGTGGGGAGCTGCTGACCTCGACTGAAGACATTATCAGGCGGTCGAAGTACTTCGAGTATCTCCTCAATCCTGCCGTCACGCATTCCCTCATGGAAGCAGAGGCTGGGGACTTGGGGTTCGAGTCTTTCATCACCCAGGCCGAAGTCACCGAGGTGGTTAAACACTGGACCAGCTCTATTCTCTCTACAGGGTACTCGAGGGTTCATGGGAGTTTGCCCAACTGGTCCACATGTGTTTTGTGGACCTGGAGAAGGTATTCAACTGTGTCCCTCATGGTGCCCTGTGGGGGGTTCTCCAGGAGTACGGAGTCTGGGGCTCTTTATTAGGGACCATCCAGTCTCTGTACAGGCGGAGCAGGAGTTTGGTCCACATTTCCGGCACAACTCGGACCTGTTCCCCGTGCATGTTGGACTCCGACAGGGGTGCCCTTTTTCACCGGTCCTGTTCATAACTTTTAAGGGGGTCTGGTTTGGGGACCAGTGGATTTTGTGTCTTCTTTTTGCAAATGACGTGGTCCTGCTGGAAGCCTCAAGGCAAGACCTACAACATGCACAGTGGCGGTTCACAGCCAAGTGTGAAGCGGCTGGGATGAAAATCCGCTCCTCCAAGTCCGGGGCCAAGATTCTCAACCGGAAAAGGGTGGCTTGACCTCTTCAGGTTGGAGGGCAGTTCCTGCCTCAAATGGAGGAGTTCCAGTATCTTGGGGTCTTGTTCACAAGTAAGGAGAGAACGGAGCGGGAGATCGCCTGACGGATCGGTGCGGTTGCCACAGTAATGGGGGCACTGTGCCAGTCCGTTGTGGTGAAGAGAAAGCTGAGCCGAAAAGTAAAGCTCTCAACTTACCGGTCGGTCTACGTTCCTACCCTCACATATGGCCATAAACTTTGGGTCATGACTGAAAGAACAAGCTCCTGGTGTTGTGATTATGAATATGAATATATTTAATATTAATACTTTAATATTTTATTAAATAATATTTCAGTCTGTTAAGGGTTGTCCTGTGGATACCAGTCCAATAAGGCGGTGGTATTAGGACTATGTACAATATAAACAAGTTGATAAAAGTATAAAGTATAAGTTGATAAGTTGAAGTATAAGTTGATCAAAGATGGTTGAAAACCATGAACGAAAGAGTGATGCAACATTACCATGCAATGTTATTTATGTTTGAGAACCAAGGATTATCTTAAGTTAGTCTTGGAACTAACTTAGGCAATAATTGGCATACCTTTAGACAATCATTTACAATGCAAGATTTTTGGGTAAATGATCTTTAGTAGGCCAGCAAGTGTTCTTAGCTGTTAGCAGTTGAAGCTAACAAAAGAAGCTTATAGCTTATCATCAGAATCAAACACATACCTTTGAAATACCATTAATAAAAGGCGTTAAAATGCATAAGTGTGGATGGCGTGCTATGGCCGATCTTTTGTGTTTAAAATCACCCTTTAAATAAAGTTTGTCTTAACATTAAAAAACAAACACAGAACACACAAACTGAACACATTTGCTGAGCAGATAATCTGCTAGCACTAAAATGGCTGAGTTTTCAACACAAACAAAACCAAATGTCATAAAACGAAAAATGTTTAGATTATGTCATTCTATATTACTTCTCTCTGCCCAAAACACAACCTTTTACGTGAGCCGTGCTGAAGAAAAGTTGTCCGGGGCACGAAGTTGAAGAAAGCATCCACAGTGAACAAAGGGTTAACTTGCAGCTAACCTCCGTAGCTGTGTGGTGGGGCGGCTTATTCTCTCAGGCCGGCCAAACTGTACGTTACTGCTGTAACCACGGTGATGCGGTCCCATTGTCCTTCTTTCAGACCGGGAAAAACTGCTCCACTTGGTGTTGTAGAGACAGAGTCTCTGCTGGGAACTCTCTGGAACACAGTTTGCTTCTGTAAACCTCAGAATGAAAGTCAAGCAACGCTTGTACCTTAATTACCCCCCGTTCATGAATGAATACTGGATACACAAACAACAATTCATTCCTACTTAACTTAGTGCATATGATTGCATGACACTCTTGGATCCAGTTTGAAGAGTTTATGTCTGTTTGCCTGCAAAGAGACATTAGCGTGCTGTGTCCCTCCGTCCAGTTCCGCTGGGCACCTGCATGGAAGAGGTCAGTTTGTTTCAAAAGCGGGGTTTTTATTCGGACAGTGACGTCATGGGAAGTCCGCTGTTACCTCTGTTTCTGGCTGTGCTGGAAGTAGGTTAATGCGATTTATTTTGAAAGTTTCAGAAAAAGTTTTTACTGGCCTTTAATTTTGTAACCCATGGCTGTGGTCCCAACACTGGATACAAGTGGCTGAAATTAGCTTCCTCCGTAGGGTGGCCGGGCACTCCCTTAGAGATGAGGAGCTTGGCCATCCGGGAGGTGCTTGTAGTAGAGCCATTGTTCCTCCACATCAAGAGGAGCCAGTTGAGGTGGCTTGGGCATCTATATTGAATGCCTCCTGGATGCCTCCACTGGGAGGTGTTTTAGGCACTTTCCACCGGGAGGAGGCCCAGGGGACGGTCCAGGACACGGTGGAGGGACATTGTATCTCGGCTGATCTGAGATCCATGGGCTCCCCCCGGAGAAGATGGAGGAGGTGTCTGGGGAGAGGGAAATCTGGGTGTTTCTACTGAGTCTGCTGCCCCCGCAACCTGGTCCCGGATGAAGCGGAAGACAAGTATGAGTACGAGTAAAAAGGATCATAAGAAATGGCTATGTCATCTGTTGTTTTTACCATTTTGAGTGAAATTCTTAATAAATATTATACATATTTTGTGAAGTTTTTTGTGTTTCCTGAAAAACTTGAGAAAATTACTTAGGCCATTATTTTAGGAAGGTGACAATATAGTAGAAAATGTACCATATAATAGAAGTTGACAATGTACCCTATATTATAAAATCACTACCTTAATATCTGAAACACATACACAATAGAAACACAATAGAAAATATACATTTTTACAAACAAATTCAAATCAAAGCTCCTATGAGTCAATACTTTATGGAACCATATTTCGCTGCAATTCCAAAAGTAAATCTTTGGTGGTGTTTTACTAGTTTTATAGATCTAGAAACTGAAGTCTTAAAACATGGCTGTATGCAAAATAGTTCAAATTCAGTCAGCCTGTACTGAAAATACCTGAACATCAATTTTCATGTCTTGCCCCAGATTCTCATTTGGATTTAATTCTAACCTTTGACTAGGCCATACGTGAATATTTTGTATCTAAATGATTACATATATATTATCTGGCTGCAGATTTAGATTCTTTGAACATTGAACATTTTAATATGACTGATTGAACAGAGCTCTGTGAGTTGTTTAAAACTTAGGATATTGTTGTTTAGTCTAACTTTGCTTTAAACCTGTCTACAACTTTATCTCTAACCTGTCTGCTGTGTGCTTTGACCTTCATGGTGCTGTTTGTTCACTAATGTTCACTAACAAACCTCTAAGGCCTTTACAGAAGAGCTGTAAAATTAGATTAAATTACACACTGGTGGACACTATTTAATAGGGATATAACATACATAAAAATCACAGTTCGGTATGTATTCGTTTTAAAGTCATGGTTCGTTTTCAGTATGCTTCAGTTAAGAAAAACAGATATATGATTTTTTTTACTTTGGTCAGCACTAAACAAGGAAATATTTCCATTTCTGAAATTTATTTGATTTCAATTTGTTCTAAAATTTTAAAAAGTGGAAAGTATAGAACTCAATGGATAATTAGTTAGATTTGTTTAAATGGATAGAGTAGTAGAAGCAGGCGTAGCCAATGCTTGATACAACAACATAGCCACTTGAAAGTGGTCAGTGTTGATGTTTAGAAATGTGTTAATAAGACTATGCCCATATATGAGAATAAAACATGGTTAAATCACTTTGGAGTTGTTTTGATATTTCAACAACCTAATGTCCCAGCTGTACCTGAATGCAGCATGAGCAGCTGTTGGGAAAATCCTCTCTCATCAGCCTAGATTCCTCCAATTTGTATTTTATAGGATGCATGGAGTTTGGAATGACTGGATGCTGCAGGTAGCATTTGAACGTCAGCCTGATGTTGTGTCAGGTGACTAATTCAGTAAAGTACAGAGCGAACTTTGGTTCAGTAGTTCAGTGTAGCTGCATGAAAAACCATAACGTTCCCAAATTGAAGAGTTTAGTGATAGCTGGGAGTCCTCTCTGTTTAGTTTCAGTGTTACCTTTTAAAGTTGCTTTACAAAACATTGAACTCTGCATTTAACTCCTCACATAAACATTCTGCAAGTGTTCAGTTATAAAGCGCTGTATTTATTTGGTTCACATGCTTACTGAACTAACAGGGCTGTACCGGATATTTTTTGTTATGAATATTTGTACGGTTACATCCCTAGTATTTAATAACCTGCTCACCTCTAAAGGTATTTAGTTGCACTGCCACACTTTTCACATTTTTATTTGTAAACAGTTGTAACAGTTGAAAACCATTTAATATATTTTACCACTTTACAATTGTGCTCTACAATGTTTTAGTCTATCACATAAAATCCAAAAATACACAGAGGTTTGTTATGTGACAAAATGTGGAAATGTTTATGGAAGAATGTTAAGAACAGAAGGAAACAGTATTTGCAATCTACAAATATATTAAAAACGTCTGAGAGGTGGATGTAGACACAAAAGCATCATTATTTGGAGTAAAAAAACATGTTTACCATTATTTTACTCTTGTTGGTGGAACTAAAGATGTGAGAAGTTTCATTCAAGACCTTGAAATGTGTAGGTGGTGAGCATGGCCTCTGGGATGTTTTCTAATATTTTGTGCCATTCTGGGCTTTCAGGGGCTTGAAGAGATCATGTTTGTCAGGAGGTTGAATATCATTCAGTTAGAGACCTGTCTATGAATACATTGTATGATTAGTATGGCCATCAGAACAATTCATTGTAGGAATATATAAGTGACCTGTTAAAAAAAAAAACTTTTTATAATGGAGGCTGATATTTTTTTTTTAAAAAGGAGGAGGTTTGGCCAACAATGTTTTGGTCTAAATTCAACTGATGGAGTCACAAGTGGAGACATTTTTGCATTATCTGCTCCAAAATTCTTCTTTTTTATTATCTTGCTGTTTCAATGGGGGAAACTAGCAAGACATACTGTATTTTTTCAGAATTTATAATTATTATGCAGAACTTAAGGGAAAACCAACACTGAAAACATTGATTTCCTTTCAGTTAAACCTGAAATCCCCATTCCATGACAGCTCACTTCAATACTCTGCATAGACATCATTTTTTAATTTTTTCAGGTACAATCAATTTATTTTTTTATGGTATTTACCAAATAATGCTTGTCTAGGTTGACACAATCTTGCAGGATTTATCCATTATTAATGCGGTGGCCATGGGTAACAAAATCAAAAACTCTTTTTTGTCCAAAAGCAAAGAATTTACTATAGTGCAAAAATCCCAAAATATTACTTGTTTCTTTAACAATAATCATCAGTTATGTTTATTTTATTAGAAAACTAAGGGTTGTTTCTTTTTCTACTTTAACTCCAGGCTGTGTGAGACTGTGGTGCCTCTGGAGGACCCCATCATCACAGAGACCACCTCCACGCTGCAGGAATGGGGCGTTCTGTGGAAGCAGCTCTATGTGGTCAGTAGCGTTACAGCACCTTTTGCTATTTTTGAAACAAAACACAAAAAGCAATAACGGTGAGTGTGGTTTTAACTCTCCCTAGAAATACAGGGGAGCTGAAAGAACAACAGCAAAGGAAACTGCAAAAATATGTTGTGTAACTTGCATTCTTGGGGCAGGGTGGGGGGTCTGATCGAATAGGCTTTTCTGGTAGGTGTTTTGTATTCTTTACGATTCATTTAAAAACTCATAGCATATAGATCTGATGTCTTTTTACAATACATATGAAAAACATGTACCTATATTTACAACATGGCAGCAGAGAATGGGTCTGAACAGATAATGGCCCCCAAAACCGCCGTATCCTGTTTCATGCTGCGTCTTTCCACCATTGGTTGATCCTGGCCTGCTTCGTACAGTTACTGCATTCTCTTAAGATCCGCTGACTTTAGTCAGGCTTTGCTTGCTAGGAAAAAGTGATTACTGGGAAACCAAAGCATCTTTAATCCCGCTAAGTGTCGAGGGGGCAGGCAGACGTAGTTGGTGGGGTTTAGAGATTGGAGCTGAGTGGCTATGTTGCAGAGCTGGCTATGAGTTTTTACATAACCTTTCACTGAGAACTGCTCATGCTCTGAGCAGCTAAGCGGCCCGAGGCCTTGGTGAGATGATGTAACTTCCACTGAAGCTTGACTAATGTAAAGCCTTGATTTAACTGTGCTGGTTTTGTGCCCACCCCCTGAGTGGAATGGGCCATGTTGCTACAGTTCCATCCATAATAACAGGATGTTGCAGTGGTTAGATGTTTGTATGTTTCACCTCACTGTTGCCTATTAGATTTGATGGTATTACTTCAGGGAGCAATGACCTAAGCATAACAGTGTATTTCTTACAATGTGCGTAATTAGCCCTACAGAAACAAGGTCCAAAAGGACTCATCAACCCTGACAAAATTCTTTGTTTTACGCAGCTAACAGCCTGTGAGGGCATGCAGTGTTTGTCCTCATTTAACGTACATGGCCACTGTGGACATGTAAGGGAAGTGTTTTTTTTTTTGTTTTATTCTTAATTGGCTGATTAACAAAATCCGTGGGCTCAAAACAGTTATATGACTTACATGGCATTTTCCATATCTTTACCTTGGGTCCATGTAGTCATAAATCTAAACATATGCATGCAGATACAGTGCTGTGAAAAAGCATTTGCTCCCTTACAGATCTCACTTGTTTTGCTTGTTTTTTTGTGACACTCAAATGTTTCAGCATATCAAACTAATTTCAATATCACACAAAGATAACCTGAGTAAATACAAAAAGCTGTTTTTAACAATGATTTTATATATTCATGAAAAAAGCTATTGAACCAACTTGGTTGTATGTGATCTCAAAAGCAACATATCAGGATCTAAGGAAATATTCACAAACAGGTGACAAACAAAGTCATTAACATCTGTCTGTTATATGTCATATAAAGTCATTTCTATGACTTCAGAACTCCAGCAAAACACATTGAGAGCTGCAGTATTATCTACAAATGGAGGAAATGTCTAACTGGGGTAACTTGTAATTCCTTTCCAGGAGTGGGCGGCCTACCAGAATTACTCCTATAAACATTGATGAGTTATCCAGGAGATCACAAAATAACCTCAAAACAACATCTAAAACACCGCAGGCCTCATTTGTCTCAGATTAGTGTTCATGATTCAATAATAAGAAAGAAATTCGGCAAGAGTTTCCAGGCCGAAACCACTGTTGACCAAAAAAAAAAAAAAGCAAAGGCCTTTATCATGTTTGCCAAAGAACTGAAGATTTACATCCTGTTACATCTGTTGTAAACCTAACACATCATTTCAGAACACCACTAATCTGTCAGTGTGTAATTGCCTGGAATGACTGCTATGCTGCTTTTGGACCTGGATGACCTGGATGTAATTGATGGAACCATGAATTCTGCTAAATACCAGACGATTATGAAGGAGAATGTCTGGCCACCAGTTCATGTCCCTAAGCTCAGGCACACTTAAATTGTACACCAGGACAAAGATCCAACGCACACCAGAAAGTCCACCACACAATGGCTAAAAAAAATAAAATAAAACAAATACAGGAAGATTTTGGAGTGGCCTAGTCAAAGTCTGGATGTAAATCCAATTGAGATGCTGTGGCATGGCCTTAAACAAGCCTTTTATGCATAAAAACCTTCAAATGTGGTTGTATTAAAACTATTTACAAACAATAGTGGGCTAAGTACCTTCTCAGCAATGTAAAATACTCATTGCCATTAACTCTGGTGATCTTGGTCTAATATTATCATTTGTTTGATTATTTGAAGCTTTTAAATGTGACAGGCAATTACTTTTTCATGGCATTGTACATTTACGTTTATACAGTATATAGTGATGGCATTAAATATTTGAAAAGTTTCTCAGCTACCATTCTCCAGCTTACTTTACCTGTTTGTGTCTTAAATGCTGCTGTACAATGATATAATGTCTCCAACGAGGCTTTTCTTCAATAGAAACACAAGGTGGATCTGTTCCATAAACTCCGTCATGTGATGAACGAGCTCATCGACCTGCGCCGCCAGCTCATCCAGGGCCACCTCGCTCAGGACCAGACTCGTGAGATCAAGAGGCACATCACCGTACGGCTGGACTGGGGCAATGAGTGAGTAATAATTTAATGACTGTGTTAAATCAAGTGAGTGGCAAATTGATGACATAATCTACAATAAACATTTGTTTCCAATTGTTGGCCCCAGAAGAATCAGTTTTTATGTTTTGGCAATGAGGTGATCTACAGCGCAGGATGAGTGGGCGCAGGACGAGTGGTATCTCACTGATGGAATTTCATGGTCATTTAGAAGATGAGTGTCTCCGAAGCTGCTTATAGTCAATGCAAATCTGTCTGCAGGAACTTTACAGTCATTTTCTTCTAACTCCTGCTGAGCTCTCCCGGGGATCTGTAAGAGAAAAAAGATATGAGGGATTCAGCTCAGCAGCATTAGTTTGAAATAAGATTATACTTTAATGCACTCTTTTGTCCAACTGTAGTGCCTGGAAGAGCAGTAAAAATCACCAAGTCTGTGATGTGTCATATTTTGATTATAACATAGCTGATGTATAAAATGAATGGGGATGTGGGAATGGTTATGAACTGATTTTATGGGGAAAAAGTCATTTCTACAAAGATATCGCTCCAACGTTTGAAGCTGTAGGAATTTGCTCACATTAGGAAAATCATTGCCTCATATGTAGTAATTATTTGAGCCTGTATGTAAATGTAAATGTACCATTGATCACTATACTGATTAAAATTTAGATTGTTGAATCTATTTTGTTAATTTCAGAACAGGTTATTTATATTGCACCACTTCCCAACAAATATCATCTCGATGTACTTTACAAGACAAACAGGTCAAAGTCATATTCAATTATATAGAAATATGTAATCCAATAGATCCTATTCACACAAATTTAATAGAGTGGTCATAATTGTGATAGAGTACAATCATTTAGTGCCAACTGAAATCGTTATCTCTCTAAGGACAGATCATGTTCAGCAACCTCTCCTACTGAGCAAGCATGTGGTGACAGTGGGGAGAAACCTCTAACAGAATCAGGCTCAATCTGCTGCAATCTCATGAAGCTGTGGCAAAAACATTATTTCTTGGTTTGACAGTGACACAACAAACCTCAGTTCAAAGCTTTGGTGTGAGTTAATGTAGAATTTAATTTCTATATATATGCTGGATAAAGAGCCAATGAAATATTTGGCCATTTGTTAAGTTAATCCTGTGTTGGATATGTAATACAAGCAGCCATCTTTAGGCTGTAAAACTCTAGGAAATCATAGAAACACAAAGGCTGATTTGATCTTTGATTTGGGTAAATTTTGACTTGTAGAGATGGCGATGAACTGTGTTTCAGTACACCAAGAATAAATGTTAAGCCCAATTTCTAAATGTAAGATAAGCTTCTTTGATTTCCTGCAAACATGCGGTAAAAAGTGAAAAAATAAAATACTTTTTTTGCTCACTACTTTGTAAAATAAAATAAAAACAACCATATTGTTTTCATCTAGTGAAAGTAATACACGTATCTCAAACAGTCACACTGGGTTCAAAAGCAAATTGTTTGTCCTGAATAGAGAGCCAGAAAGGTTGATATGAGACAGCTTCTGTCAGATTTTCCCGGTCTGCAGTGGTCAGTATCTATCAAAAGTAATCATGAGTATGATGCTCTGATTCAGGTGTTTCGGGTTCCAATATTTTCAGATTCAGAATAGTTTTACTCAAACAATTAGTGTTGATTTTGAACCTAGTGTAATTTTGAAGATTATGAGAAATTGCACTAAACAGCTCAATAAAGCAGAAGGGAACTCTTCTTGTAGGAAAAGTTCAAAACATATATGATGGTGACATTTTGTAGGTTTTTAACAACTTTAATTAGTGATTAGCACTGTTAATGCAGTAACAGCAGTTTTTCTATGTATTTCCTAGAGTGTGAATATTTCTATCTTTTGTCAAATTCTCCCAATGGATGCAACATTTGCAAATCCTTCTTGCTTTTTGGCAAATAGGGGAGAAAGACACTTTTTATAATTAAGACAGCCTTCCTTTTTTCTGCTAAAGTGTTTTGTTGTTCTCTCCTAAAGTCATTATTATTAACAACCCAACACAACTTTCAACACATCTAATGTTACACAGAACAAATCACAAGTAGATGCATTGTGTTTCTTCTTGGCTGTCATTAAAAGATCTCCAAACAAGGTAATTATGAGCAGTAGACTTGCTAATTGAACTTCTGTAAAAAGCTACACCCATGGATTTAAACTTAATTAGTCTGTCAAATATGACAAATACTCCTTCATTTAAATAAAACATCAGTTTATATGGAGGTTAAGAGATAATTGTGTATATTTTATTAGCTAAGCCTGCGACATTTTTTATGGGGCTGTAAGCCAAAACATCCAGAATAACATTAACCAGAATATAATAATAATAATAATAATAATAGCAACACATAACCATGCTTTTTGGATCCGTGGATGGATTGGAGGCCTTAGGCCGATATCGCATCCATGAATACCGTAGGAATCCAGTCAGAAAACAGGATTGGATAGGACCAGTCTTATCTCTAGTCATGAGTACCAAGGCTCATTAATGCATGTGGGGATCAAAAGCTGGCTTGTGATGAGCTACTCTAGCACAAATTGCTGAGAAACTTAATGCTGGTTCTGATGAAAAGATCTTAGAATAGAGAGTGCATCACAGTTTGTTGGGTACAGCGCTGAATACTCGCAAACCAGTCAGGGTGACGGTGTTCATGCCTGTCTACTAATGAAGGCACCAACAAAGTATCATAACTGCGCTTCAGAGGGATGGAACAAGGCAGCATGGTTTGATAAATAATGTTTTCTTTTACATCTTTCGGATTGCCAGGTCTGTAGATATCTCCTGGGTAACACATAGCACCAAGAATGGGAAATTGCTTTGGGGAATGTTCTGCTGGGAACATTTTGGGTCCTGCTATCCATAAGACATTACTTTGACAATACCTGCCTAAGCATTATTAATTTTCCACCACTAGAAGCAATTGTTCATGATGGCTGGGGCCTCTTTGAGCAATATAATTCACCCTGCCAAAAAGAAAAATGGTTCCAGAAGAGACTGAAAGAACAACATGTTCAAGATGTTTAATCAACCTCCAAATTCCCGAGGTCTATACATCTGAGAATTTGAGGGATATGATGGATTAACAAGTCCATTGAGGCCATACCTCAGAACTTACAGAACTTAATCTGCTTCGAGCATCTTAGGGCCCAATACCACAGCACACCTGTAGGATGCTAGTGAAGTCCATGCCTGGACAGGTCAGGGCTGGTTTTGCAGTGAAACAGGGACCAACACACAGTTAGCCAGGTGTCTGATCAGTGAATATTTTCTCTAACATCTTTAATGTGCTTGCTTTTCTCTTTGTTTTTTCCCATCGCTTGTTTTCCGTCAGGCATCTCGGCCTGGACCTCGTTCCCAGAAAAGAGTTTGAAATGGTGGATCCGGATCAGATCAGTGTATCGGAGCTATATAAACTGGTACGTTGTTTTTGAATTATTAAAATATATTTTCATGCTATTGTAGATTATATGTCGCATGCTTCAAATACATGTTCATTCCTTGGACTATAAAATGCTGGTAAAGTGTCCCTGCAGCTTGCATTAAGTGTATTTATAGCGATGACTAACTGACTGGCACACTATGAGCTTTTGTACCTACAGTGTACCTTTGTGTTACTGCACCACTGGGATTTTCAGACAGGAAAGTGTTGTTGGATGTGTAGGGATGTGTGAATGTACTGATTATCAAATCATCCATAAGAAGATGACTTAAAAACACAAAAAGAGAGTGAGAGAACACAATTCAGCTGTCGGAGCTATCTCATGTTCTGCCATATCCAGCTTGTACCTTTTCTTGCATGCATTTGATTCTCACAAGTTTGATAGTTAGCATTCAATGCAAACATAATGCAAAGTGACAGCCCCAAGTGGAGCTATAGGAAAGCACATACACATAAATGTTTATATAATTACATATTTTAGTCATTTTCCAAACCAACAGCCACTCAAGAAACACGCTTCTATAAATAAATAATGGCTCAAATGCAGTTTGGTTGTATTGTAGGACTTCCAAACCTATACACAAACAGAGAGAGAGAGAAGACTTTCTGATCCAATTTTAGAAACGTGCTATTACAGCACAGATGTTATGAAATCTAATGTAATACTGCTGGAGACTGTTATCTAGAAGGGAGATCCTTTCTGGTCAGTAGCCGCAGCTCCATATGCTGATGAAAACATTGTCCAACTGCCCTGCAGCTCCCATTATCCCATTGCCATGTTTCTCAGCTTTACACGCAGAATGTTTGTGCACTAAATGCTCTGTGCAGAAACAACAGTGTAGCAGCTCATTGCCAGAAAGCCTCCTGACTCTGGTGATGAAAGTGAGCATGTCTTTGGCAGGGCACAAGGCCTTGGCGCCTCTTTGGATATGGGTGTTCTCTCAGGCTGCCGAGCAGAGAGCGGTTCGCCTGTGAGTGTATGTGTGGGGGCGATGCCGGCTTTGTCCTCTTCCCCTGCCCACATGCTCACGTTTGGCCTTGTGTGGGCTTCTCTTTGCTCTGCAGGAACACTAGAGTAGCCATTCTGCAGCATACGTAGGTGAATTTCTTGTCAGATTTAAAGAATCGAGAGCGGTATCAAGCCCATATAGTGCTTCTGAGGCTGCTGTAATGTAAATAAGTTCAATGCTGTGTGGGATGTGTAAAAACTGAATAGAGGGCTCTAACATTTTTTTCCTTAAAATTTACTTTGTTTTAGCATGTATCCAGCAGACACTGTGGTCAGCAAAGCACAAACCAGGTACAGTTGTTTGTAAGCTTTGTTTATCAAATCATCACACATTTTATTTGCATCTCTTCATAATTCCCATTTTAAATCTCTTTTCCTAAACATTTTGTAACAAAGGAATATCCACAAGTCAGAACGCTCACTTTTAGACTCTAATATTGGTTGCCTACTGTATATTATTGGTGGCCCATGAGTTACTCACACCAAAGGTTGAGGGCACTAATTCCCACTGCGATCACATATGCCTCAGTTCATGCCCCAAGCTGTGAATAGTTTGTCCATTCAGTTTTACTGGTTTGTGAGTATTTTGTGGTGATATGTTGCTTAGTTTTTAGTTTTATGAAATCAGTGCTTTGTTTGCAAATGCACATATTTTGTGCATGCAAACCAAACATAAAATAATATTTTACCTTTTAGATTCAGAAGAGCATTTATGTTGATTTTTAACTTTCTTGTGGTCCTTTTTCTTAAATCTACCTTGTCCTGTGAAATGAATGTAAATTTTAAAAAGCTCTATTATTCAATTATTATTCATGTAATCAAAAAAAAAAAATGCAGAAAGCAATGCTGGGGATACAACAATTAACCTTTTCCTGGCCAGTATTGATATCCAGATTTTTAGCGAGATTTTGATCCCTTTAAGTAATTTATTTTTTTTAAGTTAACTCTATGCTTACATAGATACACATATTTTTTGGGGTATTTTGAAATATTTTGTGTTATAAGCATCACAGCTGTGACTGGCCACATCCATCCCACATATGTGCCAATGCTACAGAATCGATGCAAGAGCTCACCCCAGGGTGCTAAAATCTCAAAGCAGCTCAATCTGATTGACTACTTGGGTTATTAAATGTGTGTGTGTGTGTGTGTTTAAATATAAATATATAAAAGAGAGGTGTTTGGTCTTCTGTTTGGTGGACTTGACTTGTTAGCGGTATCTTTCCACTTAATTGCCAGGGTGACAGCATGAAACAGCGTCATGGCGATGGTTGTCGCATCCCCGTGTCGCACCACCTCTTCATTAATCTGAAGAGCTTTACCTACAATAGCATCAGCGAAGATGCAGATGTCTTCTTTTCTCTATACGACTCTCGTGAATCCAAACAGATCAGGTATGCCGAACCATCCAATTGCTCATAGAGCAGCCTTGAATGACCTCACAGTACATACTGTATGTGTGCATGAGCTGACAGACAACAGTTAGGCACACACAGTATCTCGGTCCAGCAGATTGACTTTGGCACTTTGTGGCTGACAGACTCTCTGAAACTGTGAACTGGCTTGCCTTGCAGTGAGAAGTTCATGGTGAAACTGAATAAAAATGGAGGACCAAAGAATCCAGAGAAGGTTGATCGCCTTTGTGCTCTCTTTACGGTGAGAAACTTTATATTTCCACATGTGATGCCTTGTGAAAATGTTCGAGCTCCTTGAAATGCATCATATTTTTTCATGTTACAACAAAAAAAGAGAACCACATGCGTTAATATATTTGACTGAGTATTTATGTGATAGACCAACACAAAGTAATGAACAATTATGAAGTGTAAAAAATTGTTTTTCTTTTTTTTCTTTTTTTGCATTTTAGCATTTCTCAAATAACAATCAAAAAAGTATGCATAAAATCATACAGGGCTGGTTTGTGAACATATTTTGCATGTTTAGGGTCATTTTTCTGCCAGATGGTAAAACCTTCACATCAGTATCAAGTGTTTTGCAGCCTCTAACAGACTGTGTTCCTGTATTGGCCTGTATTTAGCTCAGCCTGTCTTCCTGTCAACTCTGTTAAGCTTCTCTACCCCTGAAAAAAAAAAAACGGATCACCCCTTCCATGGTGTGTTCAGGGTAATGTAAGGTTCTAGTTTTCCTTCACACATAGTATTTTGCATTTAGGCTAAAAAGTGCAATTTTCAGCTCATCTGACCAGAGCACCTTATTTCAGATGTTTTCTATGTTCTTTACATGGCTTGTGGGGGAACTGCTAACAGGAATTTTAATGTCTTTCTTTCTGCCACTCCTACATTAGGGCCAGATATGTTTAGTGCATGACTGATCTAGACAGATTATCATACTTGGGGTTTGGATCTCTGCAGCTCCTACAGAGTTGCTATAGGCCTCTTGGCTGCAAGTTTAATTAATGCTCTCCTTGCACGGCCTGTCAGTTTAGGTTGGTTTCTAGTTTTGCCGTATTTTTTCCATTTTTAGATCATGGATTGAACAGTGCTCTGTCAGATTTTCAGAGATTGAGATATTGTTTCATAACATCGCACCACTTAACTTATTAACACATTCTCACTGACCTGTCTGCTGTGTTCCATGGTCCTCCTTACGATGCTTTTTTGTTCACTAATTTTCTCTAACAAATCTCTCAGGACTTCATAAAATAGCTGCATTTTTGCTGAGATTAAATTGCACAAGCTCAGTGGCACCAAAAAAGGAAGTAACGTTAGAATAATTCCAAGGGCTCCTGACTAACAAGGGCCCCCAAAGATAGGCCAAGATTAATAAATATCATCAAGCATATACAGTAGTGTGAAAAAGTGTTTGCCCCCTTCCTTATTTGTTATTTTTTTGCACATTTCTCACACTTAGATGTTTCAGATCATCAAATAAATTTAAATCTTAGTCAAAGACAACACAAGTAAACACAAAATGCAGTTTTTACATGAAGGTTTTTATTTTTAAGGGAGAAAAAAGTCCAAGTGCTAGCAGGAACAGCCTTTTTAAGGTAATGTCACAGCATCTCAATAGAGTTCAGGTCAGAACTTTGACTAGGCCACTTCAGAGTCTTCATTTTGTTTTTCTTCAGTCATTCTGAGGTTTTCTTGGCAGTAAATGTTAAATGACCCCACTCCCAGACCAAAAAGTAAACATCCATATTGACCGAACTTGTTCTTCTTTGTTTTTGTCCTAGGCCGGCCGGGGGGATAAATGAACGTATTTTCTTAGGGACTCCAGGCCAGCAGAAGGCCTCAATAAGCCCTTCAATTTTCATATATGTTATGCATATCTCAGAACATAAACTATATTGCCAAAATAATGGGTCAGACCATCAAATCAATTAATTCTGGTGTTCCAATCCAACAAACTTGACATGTACGCGTAAAAGCAGACAGACAAACACTTTTGACAGTATAGTGTAATTTTGAAGATTTTTGTCAAAAAGTTTAGCAAGAATAAGGAAATCCTAAAATTTCTTTAATTCTCCTCAAAAGGACAGATATTTAAAATAATTCCTAATATTTGAACTTAAATAGCATTTTTTTTGTGTTTGTGTGTGAGTATGTCTCTGCTCGGTCCTCTCAAACCCCCAGTCGGTCATGGCAGATGGCCACTCACACTGAGCCTGGTTCTGGTGGAGGTTTCTTCCTGTTAAAAGGGAGTTTTCCTCTCCACTGTCTCTACATGCATGCTCAGTATGAGGGATTGCTGCAAAGTCAATGCAAGTGACTGTCCACTGTCGCTACCTGCTCATCCAGGGGGAGTGAATTCTGCAAGTCACTGACTCGAGTTTCCTTAGATAGACAACTTTTTAACCAAAGGAATAATAAACTGAACTTGGCTGCATTGTTTGATAACTAGGATCAATTGGAATGTATGTACTTAACTTAGAATCTGTATGATTTGATTGAATTGACCTTTTAAAGACCCTTGAGACAACGTGTTGTGAATTGGCACAATATAAATGATGTGAATTGAAATGAATTGAATTACATTTTAATTATTTCAAAATCACTGACATGTACTATATGAAAACATAGTAAAAATGTTTTTTTCATAGTTTGGTTCTCATAATTTATTGCTGCCTTATTAATCTAATATTGATACTTCTGTCTGTGCTGGGTCACATTTCGTGGCACTGTAACTGTTTGCAAATAAATCAAATAAATATCTCTATGTCTGTTTGTTAGCCCAATACATTATAGTTGGTCCCTTCTCAACTACCCTGAGTTGGTATTGAAATGCGGTACGCCAGATATGACTTCAACACCAAATCAGTAAATGGGAAATGACCCACTCCCTACAATACATTTTCAGCTTTTACCTTCTAAAACACTTCATCCTAAGTAAATAATGTAATCCAAATCAGACTCTGCTTACGGCTCCAGTCAACCTTCGGTAAATCCTGTTTTGGTCCATCACATAAAATACATTGAAGTTTGTTGTAATGTGACAAAATGTGAAAAATTCAAATATTTTTGCAAGGCACTGTAAATGTTAATATTCTGAAATTCATGTCTTAGTCTAATTATCCAATATATTATTTTCTGATTCCTCCATAGGACCTAAGCAGTAAAGACTTGAAGAGAGACCTGTACATTGTTGCACATGTAATAAGAACTGGTAAATACTGATAAAAAAAAAAAACTTTCTTAAAGATTAGGATTTTGTTACGTTCCTCTCAGCCTCTTTTTTCTTGTTTTATTTCCAGGTCGTATGCTACTGAACGACTCAAAGAAAGGCCCGCCACATGTTCAGTATAGACGACCTTATGGATGTGCTGTGCTTGCCATGAGTGATGTTTTTCACACCATAACAGACCTCAAAGAGGAGAAGGACTTTGTACTCAAAGTTTACACGTAAGTATGCCACTGAAGCTACTTGTCCTCTTTTTTTCTCACATACCCCACAAAAATGTTATTCCTCTTAAGTTTGCTTAGCTCACTTCGCAGTTTGGCAGTGTGTACTTTTGGAAATTAAAGTCTGAAACTCTCTGCACTAATTAATTTGTAAATGTGGATTTTATTTGCGTGAAAGCCTGGATCTTCTGTTGGTGCTGGTGTGTTTTGACCGGAATGATAATGAAGTGTCCTTTGGAAAAGCAATAGCTCCTCGCTCTGGGTTTGAGATAGGGCACCTGGCATGTTGTGAATCTGGCTTCTGCTGTAAGGCTTCACCACAGATAGATGTTCCTTTACACCAGCCAAGAAAGTGGAGGAGGGAGATAGAGAGGAAGAGGCAAAGAGACGGAGCTGGATGACACAGAGATAATTGAGGACAAAGCAAAATAACACCAAGCTCAGCATATTTTCACACCAGTCAACAGCTTAAATATCTCCTTGTAGCCTCCGCTGTGGGTCAGAAGTCATTCATGCACTTTTTCCATTTAGTTACATGATTTTTCTCTTGTTTAGAGATTACAGGACAACACTATAGCTCAGCATGAAATAAGGATTTCTTGAATAGAAGGCTGATGTCTTTATTGGATTTCTCCGGCAACATGAAGAGATCTTCCATTTAAAAAAGTAAGCAGTGATTCAGTGCTGAGCTGCCTCCAAACTGTCGGCTCCTATAAGGCTCCAGTCTGTGCGTTTTCTCGTGCCTTTCCCAGAGGCCTTTGGGCCCACAGTAATGAAAAATGCTGGTAGAGAGCTGGCTGTCAGGTTTGCTTACTGTGCTGTGCATTTGGGCTAATGTGCTGCTTGATAGCAACTCCCCCTGCTGCTACCTTTTCTCCAGGAGGAAATCTGCTCTGGGACGCATGCTGTTTATGTGGTCCCCATGCACACAATCCTAAAACCTCCATCTGGATTTAGAAGTGGGTGAGCTGTAAACAGCCCTGTCCAACTCTTTTTCTCCCCAGTTGCAACAATGAAAATGAATGGTACCAGGTCCATGAGAACATCATCCGCAAGTCCAGCACCAAATACTCAGCCCCCAGCACCAATTATGGTAAATGCGTTTCCTGTAAAGATCTCAAACGTTTTAGGTTTTATTTTCACATTATTGTGTGTTGACTCAACAGTTATTTATGGCGCCCATTTATCTACTTATAGGTATTGTTTTTGTCCAGAGTCTTAGGTTACCCCACTATAATAATATAGAGGAGATTATAAATGTGATTATAAAGAAAAACTGCCTCTGTATATCTGTGGAACTGTAAAATGTTTACGTTATTACTACCAGCACAACCACCACTACTACTAGATCATAAAAAAAAAAAAAACAGCTGTTCTAAGAATGATAAGTAGTTTGGATAGCTGCTGCTGATATAGTGGATAGTTGATTAACAGCAAAAAAATTACATTTTAAAACCTTCAGTCATTGACTCTATGTAGGAGATGGACATAGCTTCTCTGTTTGAAGCCAGTGAAGGGTGTGTGTTGACCATGCACTCCTTTTAACGCCCAGCAGGGGGTGATTCTGCTGGTAGCAAAAAGAAGTTAAAACACATCTCCTGTATGTGAATGACTTTAAATCACAAAATAAGTTTACATTATCAATAGGTGCTGTTATATCTAGATTACTAGTTAAAAATGTTCTGTGCAACTGCATGAGTTTAATAAATTTTTCAATTTTGAGTGAAAGTAAGTACAGAATTTGGTTTCATTGACAAGACATTGCTACATGTGCATTGATGTAAATTCTACAATTCTACAAATTACTCACAAAACATTTATACCGCTAGCAGATTTACTATAATGTTTCTTCTTACTGTATGTGATAGCCAGAGGCTTTATTTGAATCCAGTAATGAGTCTGTGGAAAGAACTAAATATTACAGTGATGGCCCTAAAATCTCAAAGACTTGAAGATGTTTGCAGAAGAGTAAAGGTGAAAATTATCAGTGGAAACAAGCAATAGCTTGTCTGGAATTATAAGAAGCATTTGATACCTATAATGCTAATAAAGGTGTTTCCATTCATTAACAACATCATAACATGTAAATTAATGTCAACATGCCATTTGTTTTTAAATATAAATAAAAATTCAATTTTGTTTTATTTATTGAACACTGTCTTATAATCTTTTAAGAGATGCCTGTGTCAGTTCCGATCACAAATAAACTTCCTGGGTGGGTGAATGAAAATAAATGAAAGTCCAAATTTTCTAGGGGTATGAATAAGTTTGACTCCGTTTATTTACAATGTTTTACATTTATATTCAATTCAATTCAGTTTATTTATATAGTGCCAACTCACAACACATGTTGTCTCAAGGCACTTCACAAAAGTCAGGTACATACATTCCAATTAATCTTAACCATTGAATAGTGCCGTCAGATTCAGTTATTTATTCAAATTGGATAAAAGGGCTTTCTGTCTAAGGAAACCCAGCCGATTGCATCCAGTCAGTGACTTGCAGCATTCACTCCTCCTGGATGAGCATGTAGAGACAGTGGACAGTCACTGGCATTGACTTTGCAGCAATCCCTCATACTGAGCATGCATGTAGCGACAGTGGAGAGGAAAAACTCCCTTTTAACAGAAAGAAACCTCCAGCAGAACCAGGCTCAGTGTGAGCGGCCATCTGCCACAACCGACTGGGGGTTTGAGAGAACAGAGCAGAGACACAAAGAGAACAAAGAAGCACTGATCCAGGAGTACTTTCTATGGGAAGGAAAAGTAAATGTTAGTGGATGTAGCTCCTTTAGTCGTTTCATCTAGAAAGAAAGAACAGATAAACTCTGAGCCAGTTTTCAAGGTTAGAGTCTGAAAAAGAGCACATAGAGTTAGTCACAGTAGAAGCTCAGTCAATAGCCATGTCTAGGAGAGAGAAAGGGTTAAACACTGAAAGACAGGGCCATGTGGATCATCTGTAGAAGGTGAGCATTAAGTTGTTGCCAGCAAAAGCTTGGACGATGCCCTTTGCCGGAAAGGTGTCTCAGGTAGATACAAAGTCAGGCCAGGTGTAGCTTCTAGGAAGAGAAAAGAGAGAGAACATAAAGTGAAAAACTAAAATAACAGCAAATAATGCAAAATTGGAGAGTAGTGTGAGAATGGAGCGAATAGGGTGAAAGTGGTCATTTTGTCCTCCAACAGCCTAAGCCTATAGCAGCATAACTACAGAGATAGTTTCAGTTTCAGGTTATTTATTTATATAGCGCTTATTTACAACAATGTTGTCTCAAGGCACCCCACAAAGGGTCCCGAAATGGAGCGGGGCCGCCGGGGAGGCCAGACCAAACCAGTGAGTGCCGGGCCACGTGTAGGGGCACTAATTAAAATAATAAACTGATAAAGTTTGTCTATCTAGAGCCCACTGATGGCCATTATTATACTAAAAACCACAAGGATCGGAATACCTCTCTCTGCCAACTGATTATAACCACAGGAAAAACGAAGGGGTCATATAGGTAGCAGAAATGGAGGGTGTGTTTTATAATTTAATTAAACTTCTAAATTAAATAAATATTTAAAATTAAACCCAAACTCCAAAAATATATTCAAAATTTAATTCTAAGTCTAAGGTAAAAAATTTTATTTACATGCCTACTGACCCTTTCCATACCCTGGACAAGTTCTCAGGCTATCACAGGGCACAAATTCAACTTTAAATCACAAAATGCACTTTTAATTAATGTTTAAGATTTCCAAATTGAAAATTAAAATATAATTATAAATCACTGAATTACAATTCAGAAATTATTTTGAAATTTAAATTCAAATTGAAATTGTTTAGATGGTTTTAGAGTTACATAGTTTTTCTCAACAATAACTTCAGTATCACTCAACATTGAACATAACTCTACACTAAACTGGTTGGCTTATGTAAAATTAACATTTTAAGTCTGCTTGATGTAAAATAATCTGTCATTGTGAAATATTAAAAATGGTACTTATTATAAAACAGGGGACTTTTAAAATGTATTGAACTTATCACTCAAACTAGACAAGAATATGGCTCTTTTCGATAATGTCTTGATGTTCTCCCTCGTCTTTCTTCTTTTCTTTTCTGTTCTTGTTTTCTTTTCCTCAATTTCAATTTCTTCTGTCTATCTTTGTGCTCTTTCCTCACCCCTCCCATTTACACACACATTCACATGTGGCCACTAAAATCCCCCGCTGCCACTTTCTGCAGGCCTCATAATTTCTCTGCAGCTGCTGCGAGGTGAGCTGGAGCAGATCAGACGGGAGAACCAGGCTGTGTTCAACAGGGCGTTGGCACTCACACGCAAACTGGGTTTCCCAGATGTCATCTTGCCAGGTAAAGAGGCAAAGAGCAGTGGGGGGTAGGGGGTACAGAAAGTAGGGGGAGACCAATGGGCAGATGGCTTGGAAGAAGGTCATAGATGCTGGTAAACAGAAAGCTCTTGAATGTTGAAGTGGATAGAGCAAGAAAGAATTAAGGCAGTTTGGGAGAAAACAGAAGGAATTAGAGGTCCGTAGACGAGTACCAATAGTTGGAAATAGTAACTTATAAAGTGGTTTGGTTTGGATTTGCAGAGGTCCTGTTCAGACTTTTCAAAATAAAATCAAAGTTCTAATAATGCATGAGATCTTATTTACAGTGGTCTGAAGAATTAAGTAATAAACTTAAAAATTGGACAAACAACTGCCATCAAGTATTTATGATAACTTGCAATGTCTTTTACGTCACTGCAAAGGAGCCCAATACTATTATACTACCACCACTATGTTTGACTGTGGCTGTTATGTTCTGGGGATGCAGCCCTTCTCTACAAACTACTTCCTGCAGTTTTCTCCTATACTGTGTTATATCTCTCCTTCCATATCCACTTCCTCCTATGATATTCTTTTTGTGAAATGCTGTTCTAGTTTTGTGCCAGATGCAATTCTTCCAATAGCTTTGTCCGTCTCATTCGTTGTGTCTTTGGGCAAGACACTTCATCCTCCTGTCCTTCTGATGGTGGTCAGAGGGCCCGGTGCTGTTTGCATGGCAGCCTCACTTCTGTCAGTCTGCCCCAGGACAGCTGTGGTCACAATTTAGCTTACCACTGTCAGTGTGTGAATATGTGTATGAATGGGTGGATGACTGATTGTAGTGTAAAGCGCTTTGGAGTCCTTGGACTTGATAAAGCGCTATACAAGTGCAGAATAATTTTCCTAAAGTTTTGAGAGGCCATCAAGATAAATATTAGATGGGGCTTTGTGTTCATTTTGGTCAGCCATGGTTTTTTATGTCAGACCACTCCCACAGAGGCCATTTTCGTACTGTCTCTTTCTTATTGTTTAGCGGTGAACCCTGACCTTAACTGAGGAAACTGCAGCCTGCAGCACTTTAGATGTTGTTCTGGGTTTTTTTGTGACCTCCTGGATCAATTGTTAATGTGCTCCTAGAGTAATTTTGGTAGGTCAATGACTCCTTAACCTATCACCACTTTTCTTTGATTGCTGTTTTTATAATTAATGGCCTTTGGAGTCCCAAAGCCCTAAAAATGGCTTTGTAACCCTTTCCCCTCTGATAAATGTCTATGACATTCTCATCTTTTTTTAATTCTTTAGATTGGGGTATGATGTGATGTTTTTTTTGTTGTAGATCTTTTAGCCTACTTTATGTTGTCCAACAAGTTCTGTTTAAGTGATCTCTTATTTCCACAAGTGTGGGAGAACCTTTGCCTGGGAGTGGCTTGTGAAACTGAACCTAGTTTAAAATATATAGTTCATCAAAGTTAATTTGTAGTTTAACAAGGGTAACAAGGGTCAAATCATTTCAAAAATGCATTGTGGATTTACTCCAGTTATACCTTTCTAATATTATCTGAAACATGTAAGAGTGACCAAAACGCAAAAACAGAATAAATCTGTTAATAGGCAAATACCTTTTCAAATCACTGTAAAAAGTCCACTGGTCCTTGAAGATGGCTCAAAGACAGTGAGCCAGCGAGGTTTGTGCTTATTTTGGAATATTTCATCAGCTCACTATATTGTTCTTTGTTTCCACTGATGATCTATAATTCGTTCCTCTCCTCTCCACTCCAGCTCCTCTCCGCTTAGCTTGAAATACCTCACCAATATCACTCCTTGTGAGTCATCTATCCCAAAGGAAATGACTTGGATATAAATAACAATAATCTGATTTTATAAATAACAGCAATATCTTCCTCCAGTGTTGCCTCTGATGTTTATTCCAATAAACACTGACCTTATAAAAGGTGCTGAGACAGTCATGAGGCTGTGCTTCGACTCAGCCGGGTCATCTTGAATGGAGAAGAACAGTGGCATTGAGTGTAATCCACAAAGATGATTAATTTATGTTGACCACACTGAGGTCATGTGTTGAGCAGATGCAGAAGACGTGTTTATTTTCACTGTCAGAGATTTCTTGGGATGGCTTTAATTCCTCATGTAGCTTTGTTCCTGTATTTTTTAAAATTACATCTTCTAAAAGAAGGACATCAGTTGTGTCTCTGATGGGCAATATAATCGGAGAAATGTGTAAAATTATTGCCTTTAAACAAAGCTCCTCGGTACTTTGCCTCAGGTGATATACGCAACGACCTGTACCTGACCCTGGAACGAGGGGAGTTTGAAAGGGGTGGCAAGAGCGTCCAGAAGAACATTGAGGTCACCCTGTGGGTGCTCTATGCTGACGGGGACACGCTTAAAGTATGACACACTTGTGAATTACTTATCATGTGCCATATCATCAGTATGTGAGTAAGGGTGACATTGACCTTCTTACCATGTGTCTTTTTCATCTACAGGACTGCATCAGTTTGGGCACCGGCGAGCCAAACACCTCAGAGTATCGCTCGTTCGTCCTTTATCACAACAACAGTCCTCGCTGGAGTGAGATGGTCAAGCTGCCCATCCCCATCGACCGTTTCAGAGGGTCCCATCTTCGCTTTGAGTTCAGGCACTGCTCCAGTGAGTCACAACTACAGCGCAGTCCCAATCCAAACCCCTTAAAAAGCAAGATCTTTAAGGCAGAATGCCTTACAGCTATCCGAATGTGTGCATGAGGCATGATACCATGATGTCCTTCCTTTCAGCTAAAGACAAAGGGGAGAAAAAGTTGTTTGGTTTTGCCTTCACTCCTCTGATGAGAGAGGATGGGACCACACTCTCAGATGAAATCCATGAGCTGTATGTGTACAAGGTACAGTAATGTCATAACAGACACAGTGGATGTACATACAGCTTGAAATACCCTGTATTGTCTTCACACCTTATACTTTTTAATTGAGCTTTTTAATGGAAAATCTGAACTTTTTTTTTCTTTTAAATCAACTATTAAGTTTGGAGAGATGCATCACTTCCTTTCTGCTTTTCCCTCTTTGAACTTAACAGCCATGTATGACTGATCCAAAAATACCTCACAACACGTTTGGCCTCAAGCTGTTGTCTATCATTTTCTTGCCTTGGCCATCTTTCTTTGTGTAGTTTGATCTCTCTCAACTCTGGACTCTTTGTTCTGCAAACAAAGAATGCTCAGAAAGATGGGGAAGGTGGTAACATGCTACATTATATACGTTTTAGCTCCAAGAGGTGCTTCAAAAAAAGATTGAAATACCGACCATGGATTTAGCAATAGAAAAATGTTTGTATGTCTACAATATCTGACATGCAATTGCTATCACTAGAAGAGTCTTCATAGGAAAAATATCCATGTTTTTAAGTACTGAAGAATTCCTGTTTTTTGTTTTTTTTAGAATACTAGAATATTAACATTTAAATGGTGCAAGCAATCATATTAGTTAGCATATTGCCAGTGCTATTATATCTTTTTCAGCAGTTAGCTCATGGCATCCCATCAATATTCCACTGAAACTGACTGGTTCTTTTACAGAGAACATTGAATAAACAAAATGCTTCTGAGCTCTCATGCATCTCATGCTGCTGAAACCAAAGATGTTATGAACAGTTAACTGCTTGCATTATTTTTGTTTATATAAATTAAAATTTCCACTGACTAAATAATAAAGCAAGTAAATGTTTCTGCTCCTATTAAACGTAAGGGGTTTACTGTTGCTATCATTCTTTGCATTCTTGCGATGTATGCTTCTACTAGGATTTTAGATTAAAACGTTTTTTTAATTCAAATTTTGTTCCAAATATAATTTATGTATACAATTTAATTACCTTTTTCTCATTTTAATTTCAAAATTAAATTCAAACTCTCATATCAATTCAAAATTAAATTTAATCTTTAAAATTAAATTCCAACATTAAAGGACCACTCTAATTTTAAGTATATGGTTTAATGTAGCATTGGATTTCTGTCTGTGGCATTTCACCAATATTCTGCTGAATTTACCTTTTTCTTTTATAGAGAACTACCAATAAACCAAACCTTTTAGAGCTCCAATATATGAAATACCCAAACCTAATTAGCTAATTTTGCTGTTAAAATTCATCCTTGAAATAATCCTCTCCTGTGCTCCCCATTCAGTGTGATGAAAATGCCACCTTCAGTAACCAGGGGCTCTACCTGAGCCTTCCCTGCTGTAAGGAGGACTTCAACAGCTGCCCCAACCTGCCAGCCAACCTGCCTTTCCAGAGAAGCCCTAAAGAAACCTTCTGGGTCTCCACGATTCTCTGCTCCACAAAACTCACTCAAAATGGTAATTTACAGGCTAACACGTCAATTCTCTATATTTCCTGTTTATTCCAGCTAAACAAACTTTGGTTTTATTTCATTTTTAGTGGATCTTCTGGCTCTTCTGAACTGGAAGGCCCATCCGGACAGGGTGCTGGATATCCTCGGCAGACTCCGACAGATCAGTGGAGAGGAAATTGTGAAGGTCATTACACCATGAAAGTTATATCCACAATGCATATGTGTTTCTAAAAAAAATTATTTAAGACTGCCGTTAAGTCACACAATGATTTCAGAATGAATGAACATGTTTAAATGACCAGTTTTTGACCAAAGAGGCTATCCTTTTTTCAGGTTCCTTTGATTCTATTTTAGTAAAGAAGTAGGCCGATCATGCAATGGCAGTTTTGAGATTTGTTCTTTTTTCTTTTTATCACAGTTCCTGAGAGATGTCCTGGATACACTTTTTTGTCTTTTAGACGACAACACTGATAAATACGGACCGCTTGTTTTTCAATGTCTGGTAAGAACATAGCTGCAGTCACAGTTTAAATCATGTCTTGTGACATTTCTGCAGTGAAAATAGGATGTAACATATGTATTTGTGTGCTCAGGTGTTCATCATTAACCTGCTCAGGGACAGCCGGTTCTACCATTTCAGACCTGTAATAGACTCCTACATCCAAAACCACTTTGCTGGTGCCTTGGCGTACAAGTAAAGCTTAACTGACCCTATTCTTATCAGAATCTGCAGTTTGTTTGAAACTCTTTTTTTCATTTATATCTGGGAAGTTTCTTAACTTCAGCCAATTTGTCTGCAGAGAACTGATCCGATGTCTGAAGTGGTATATGGACCGTTCGGCTGAGGTTGTCCGGCAGGACCACATACAGGAAGCCATGAGGGTAAAGTATCACACCCACTTCCTGCCGGTTCTGATCTGGCTCCATCAGTGGGGATTAATTAGCTGTGAAAGAGGAAATGGTCAAACAGAAAAGCTGATAAGGAGAGATGCAGGACCACATGAGGACTCGGGAAGTGAATTCCCTGCACAATTTATTTGAAAGGAAGTCATTGTGAAGCTCTGCGGGTATTGATGTGAGGAGTGCGGCCTTTTCATGTGGCCTTTGTGACAAGATAATGGTATTTGAATGCACTGCCTGATTGCAATCATTTCTTTCATGTATTGATTTTTAACCTTAAACTGATTTGGTGGTCAGGTCTGTTTTCTTTGCTAGTGAAGTAAAAGTACAAGATGACAAATACAGCGGGTTATCTGATTGTTTGTCTCCATCTGTATCCTGATCTCAACCACCTCAGGCACTGGAGTATCTGTTCAAGTTCATAGTCCAGTCTCGCATCCTGTACTCGAGAGCCACCTGTGGGATGGAGGAGGAGCAATTCAGAGCCAGCATCCAGGAGCTTTTCCAGTCAATCCGCTTTGTCCTGAGTCTGGACAGCCGCAGCTCGGAGAATCTCGTCTTCACACAGGTCAGACAGATCGCGTCGAACATTTTTAGTGTTTTGGGCACAGAAAACACATAGTACGGGTGCATCTCAGATGAAAATATAATTACAGATTCATTATACACAGGGATATATTTCAAGTGGTTATTTCTGTTAATTGTAATGATTAGGGCTTACAGCCGGTGAAAACCCAAATTTGGTTTCTCAGACAATTACAAATATTACATAAAACCAGCAAAAATAATCTATAATACAACAATGTCTATGTACTGAACAGTATATGCACTCAATACTTGGTCGGGGCTCCTTTTGCATCAATTACTGCATCAATGGTGCGTGGCATGGCGATGGTTAAAGCCTGTGGCTGTGCTGAGGTGTTAAAAAATCCGGGTTAGGTACGTACATACATAATTTAGTTCAACATGTTGAAATTATACATTAATAAAATCATATTTTATAACATAATCACAAGGATGGGAATGAAGCTTAGATTTATTAAACTCTTATCCACAATCATGATTCATGTCTACCGTCAACACAAAATGCTTTACTAAAGATATCTATAATTAACTGCGAGTACCCAGTCAAAGCCCTTCTCTTTCTGTGTTTTTAAAAAAAGTATTTATTGTACTGTTCTACTGGACCCTGCTTGTGTACTGATTCCACAACTTTATCTTACACACAGAAAGAGGTTCTTGTTGTTTTTATTGCATCTATATGTTTTCCATTTAATCTTTTTTCTAAACAATTTAAAATGTTTTTTCTGTTTGACTTTTTCTGTCCACTAGAAATGTAGATTTGTATTTTCTAAGTAACCAGCATAATTGAAATTTCTTACTGCCCATTTTTTCATATAATTAGTGAGATTAATGAACATTTATATGGATTACCCCAAACTTCTTCTCAATAATCTAAATATGGAGGAACCAGTGAGCAATATAGAATTTGAATGGATTTGTGATCCAGAATGTTTTGCGTTAGTAAGAATAAAAGGCTTTTTCAAACATTGTTAGTTAAGTCTAAATTTATTTAAATTGATCTATTTTTTTTTTTGTTGAATATTATTTATACCCTTCTCAATGATAAGTGGAAAAATATTTTTTTTGCCATGACAGACACCAACCATTATAATTGCTCACCAGTTTTTTATTTCTGCTGTTTTGTTGTCATACTTCTTTCCTCCTTTGAACATTCTATTAAAGTGCTTGGATACAACACAAGCTAGCTTTTTTAGCAAGGCCTTTCATCACTTAATTTTGTTAAGGGTCTCCATGACTCCATGACTGCCTGTCAAGCGAGTAGTCTTCTCCCTAATTGTGTTGGCCATAACATAAGATTTCCACATTTAAAGGTTTTTCTTATTAGTTTTCTGTGATATCCTGATGTATTTTTAGTTTTTTTTTAGCTGTAAGCCATGATCATAAAAAAAAAAACCCTGAAAAAACACTTGAAGTATATCACTCTGTGTGTGATAAATCCTGCGAACATATGCGTTTCTCGTCTCTACCATAAATTAACTTTTAAGTGATATTCTAATTTATTGAAGTCCTATTCCTGTTGTATCAGTTATCATTTTTTTTATTTATTTATTTTGCTCATTCTCTTTTCGCATTGGTGTCTCATGGAAGGAACTTTTTCTGTTGATGTTTTGTATGTTTTGTTATAGTTGTGCTTTTTTATCCATTATTTTGTAAATTTTTTTAACTGACTGGCTTCAGTGCTTCACTGTTACTGTTGCTCCATCCATCCATAGGTTGATTTGGACACTTTAGGGGTGTGACCAGCTGCATACCTTTCTGTGGTCATTTCTCATGGCTCTTTTACTTTTCAATAAGTCACAGCGACCCCCTGTGTTGGTTACACAGTGCAGCAGATGATGTGAAGCCATCATCTTGGTCAGGATGTTTATATTTCAGAAACTGTTTTAATTTAACCTATTGTTTGGCTGTGCCGAAAGAGAAACCATGTGGCTACACATGATTGGGCCTGTTTTCCATTTTAAAGTATTATAATGTTGCTGTATATTTTGTATCATTTTTAAAGTTCAGTGGCATTATTTAATTTTTTTTAATATAAAAGCATGTTTTTCCTATTTGTTGCTACAAATTACTTTTCTGTATTGGTTTCCACGCCTAGGCAGCACTGTTGAACAGTTTTCCGGACATCTTTGATGAGCTGCTGCAGATGTTCACCGTTCAGGAGGTAGCTGAATATGTCAGGGGCACGCTGGGGAGCATGCCCAGCACAGTGGACATCGGCCAGTCCATGGATGTGGTCAAACTGCAGTCTATAGCTCGTACAGTTGAAAGTCGACTCTTCTTCTTTCCTGGTAAGATGAACATTAATAAGTTAGAAACCTTTTTAACCCACAATGATCTAGTTTTCACTCAGAACATCTTCGATGTCATCCTTGCTTTCTTTGCCTCTCTGTCTGTTTCCTCAGAGTCCCGGAGTATTCTGCTGCCAGTCGTTCTGCATCACATCCATCTACATCTGCGCCAGCAGAGGGAGCTGCTCATTTGTTCTGGCATTCTGAGCAGCATCTTTTCAATAATCAAGACCAGCTCAATGGTGCAGTACAGTGTTCTATGGCCATAATTACAGGGTTCCCAAGTGGCCATCCATCCTTTCCCTTCCTTCCTTCCTTCCTTCCTTCCTTCCATCCATTCATATATGTATAAATATTCATTTTTAGCAGTGGTTTGAAGTTTTCCTAATCCTCTTTTAATTTCTCCTTTTGAGGAGTCCTCGGTTCAAGAGGAAGTGGAAATGATGGTGGAGAGTCTTCTGGATGTGCTGCTGCAGACTCTGCTGTCCATCATGAGCAAATCTCATTCTGTGGAGACGTCCAGAGGACAACGCTGTCCCCAGTGTACCGCAGAGATAACGGTAAGCTTTCACTCAATCTGCCTCTTTGAAGGATGATAACAAAACTCTGCAAACTTTAGTCATTATTTTGAGCAGATTTACCTCCCTGTCTATGTGTTTTCATATTTGTTCTTTTTTCTGCAGGGGGAGTATGTTTCCTGCCTTCTTTCTCTCCTCGGACAGATGACAGAGATTCACTTTCACCACCTCATCAACAGTTTCCACAGCAAGGAGGAACTAAAGGTGGGAGAGTCTAAAAGTCTGATAACATCTTTGCTCAGTTCTCAGTTTTAGTTCTGAACTGTCATCAGAGAAGGTTTTGCTGTCATCTGTTTACTGCATACTTGGACTGAGCAGACCTTGGTTATATCTTTTCCTGCAGGAGTTCCTGTTGAAAATTTTCTGCGTTTTTCGTAACTTGATGAAGCTGACAATCTTCCCCAGAGACTGGAGCGTCATGCGTCTTCTAACCAGTCAGTAAGTCTGCTTCTCCACTTCTGTTATACAGTTTTTGTCCCACAGATGGTGAGGGAACAAAGCCAGCTCTTTATTCCAGGGACTTATCTAAAGGTGATGCTTCTGTTGCAAGTTTTTAAATACATTTTTGGCATCCAGCTAGTTTTTTTTATATTGTATTGTATTTCTGCAGCATCATCGTAGTGACGACTCAGTTTCTGTCTCCGGCGTTGCACAAAAACTTCTCTGAGGTAGATTTTGATTTCAAGGTGAGTGTCTGTGCAGCTGCAATATAATAAAAGCCTACTACTCCATAAAACCATTAAATATTTTATGCTTTTTTTGTAATACTATAAATGTTATTCCTTGTATTAATGATAATTATGCTGGTTTCTCTTTGTATTTTAGGTCTGGAACTCCTTTTTTAGCCTAACTGTCCTTTACATCAACCAGCCCAGTCTGCAGCTGGAAGCCCTCCCTCCTGCCAAAAGAAGGAAAATTCTCGACAAGTAAAAACAGCTGTTAAATAATAAACAAATATATGCATTAATTCTGTTGCATTTTAAATTGTTTATCTTTTCTTTCTGTAGGCATGGTGATATGAGGGTAATAATGGCATATGAGCTCTTCAGCATGTGGCAGAAATTAGGTGGGTCAACTATGCCTTCCCTTCTCAAATAATAATCTAATTATTTGCATTACTGGGGAAATGCATTAAGATTTGCTTTCATATTTTTCTTCCAATGAGCCAGACTTTCTTTATCAGAGGTCAGGTGCAAAATAAAATGTTTAGTTTTTTGGACTCTAAGCCACTTGATGTTCATCTATGAGTCATTCAGGTGTAAATAAAAGGCTCATAAACTTAAAGGAAAATTTGTGATGTTTCAACATATTTCACAAAACTTGGTATAAAAGCAGCTTTAAATCAGATCTTTAGGCATTTTGTTTCCAGCAGTCTTTGACAAAGGTACCATTTAAGTAAATTTCTTTAGGTGCATCTACAGTGCTTCACAACAGTATTCTTACCCCTTGAACTTTCTCAGATATTTCACATTAAAACCATAAACTTCAATGGTCTGCACAGTGGCGCAGTTGGTAGCACTGTTGCCTTGCAGCAAGAAGGTCCTGGGTTCGATTCCCGGCCTGGGGTCTTTCTGCATGGAGTTTGCATGTTCTCCCCGTGCATGCGTGGGTTCTCACCAGGTACTCCGGCTTCCTCCCACAGTCCAAAGACATGCCTGTTAGGTTAATTGGTAACTCTAAATTGCCCTTAGGTGTATGAATGAGTGTGTGCATGGTTGTATGTGTGTTGCCCTGCGATGGACTGGCGACCTGTCCAGGGTGTACCCTGCCTCTCGCCCATAGACTGCTGGAGATAGGCACCAGCTCCCCTGCGACCCACTATGGAATAAGCGGTAGAAACTGACTGACCATAAACGTCAATGTATTTTATTGAGATTTAATGTGATTGACAAACACAAATTAGCACATAATTGCCAAAAACAAATAATAATAGTCAAAAGATTCTCAACAATGCTCAATAATGAGTTCAGGATCTCTGCAGCTCCTCCAGAGTTACCATTGGCATTTTGGCTGCTTCTCTGATTAAACTCTCTTTGCCTGATCTGACAATTTAGGTAAACGGGTCTGCAGTTGCACCATTGGCATAGGTGGTTGTGTTAGATTTCATATAGGTATATCAGAACAAAGAGGTCAAAATAAATATGTATGTCACATTTTATACATTAAACCTGTAAGAAATCTAGAACATTTTTCCTTCTACTTCACAGTCATACACTACTTTGTGTTGGTTTACCACATAAATGCATTGACGTTTGTGGTTGTAATGTGGTAAAATGTGAAAAGTTCAAAGAGTAAGAATATTCTTGCTGTTATTTAAACACAAAAAAATAATCCCCAAAGTGGTATTAGTTGAAACCTTGGGGTATAGCTGATGATCAACTGAAGCATCGCGCATTAATGTTTAAGATTGTGTTTTTTATTTTCCAAAGAAACACATTTCAGACTCTGTTCATCTGCTGTAAAAAGGTTTTAGGCTTTACAAAGTAAGTGAACACATTATAGTCTGTTATAGTCACACAGAATTGAATCTTCAGAAACCTTAAAATATCCAATAATTAGTATAATTCCAAATGATTACAAGACAGTCTGACTTATAATAAAAGTATGAATAAATTATAGGTGGCTTAAAACACAATAATAGTTATCCTGTATACTTTCATGAAGTTGTCCAACAAAGACTTCTGTCTGTATCTATCCATCTGATCCAGGGGACAACAAGCCACACTTCATCCCAGGAATGATGGGACCCTTCCTTGGTGTCACCTTAGTTCCTCAGACTGAGGTCCGAAATATTATGATCCCAATTTTTCATGACATGATGGATTGGGAGCAAAGGAAAAATGGCAATTTCAAACAAGTCAGTGTGAAATTTGTGTTCTGTAATGCAGATTGTGTGCTGCATTCTTGAACAGCTCTTTGTCACACTGGACTGGACTTTTGTACCTCCAGGTGGAGGCAGAGCTGATGGATAAGCTGGACAGTATGGTGTCGGATGGGAAAGGCGATGACAACCACAGAGAGCTCTTCAGCCTGCTGTAAGCATAAAATATTTGTTTAGTAAGAAGATGAAGTAAATATTGTATTGTTTTAAAATCTTCTAAAATCCTTTCCTGCTATTTTTCTATCACACAACAGAACGCAGCTGTTTGGTCCTTATCCAAGGTAAAGAATAATCCTTGCACTTTCAAAACTGAAAGATTTTGGTATTTAGTTCCTGTGCTCATTACCTGTGGTCAATGTATGTTTTCTTCCAGCTTGCTGGAGAAGATTGAGCAGGAGACCTGGAGGGAAACTGGAATCTCATTTGTTACATCAGTCACAAGACTTGTTGAGAGAATACTTGATTACAGGTATGCTCAAATAAAGTAAAATTTTATAGTTATTTTGTTTTTGGGGATTTACAAAGTGTACTTGTATGTTTAGGGATTGCATGAAAGGAGACGAGATGGAGAACAAGAAAATTGGTGGTACAGTCAACCTTATGGTGAGGCATTCATAACACTTTCGGTGTTTTATGAAGATTATGTAACAGGGAAAAAAAACATTAACTGTTTTACTTCTTCTTAATACAACATCAGAACTTCTACAAATCAGAGGTGAACAAGGAGGACATGTACATCCGTTACATCCACAAGCTGTGTGACTTGCATCTTCAGGCAGAGGATTTCACAGGTAACTGAGACGTGGACAAGTTTCAGGCTCCAAGCACATTTTATCATCACATAGTTTGGCACGACTCAGCTCTCACTACGATACTGGTTGCTGTAGAACCTCGTAGCGGATTATTTTTTAGTACTGCTTTTAGAGTTGAAGTTCTGCATCAACAATACATTGTTATGCGTTTGAGCAACTTTGTGCCCACATTTTAGAAACTTGGTGATGGACTCCAACCAAAAAATAAAAACTAAATAACTTAAATTGTTTGTCCATGCAGGAATTGTGAGCTTTTTTATAGGCTACCTGATTTATTTCACTTTGACTGAAGGCGATATCTGTTATAATAACCCTAAAAAATGTCAAACACTAGTTGTTAGAACTAAAATCGTACACAAAGAGTGCAACAATCCAATTACACAAAGGGAAAGGGACTCCTACCCAAATGCGATAGTCAAGTTTCACATTGTACCATTCAAAGTATGACATTTGCACTGGATAAAAGTTGATTAATAGTGCTAATTCCATTGATAATTCCACCTTAAAAGCATAATAACAGTGTTGAAAAACTTGAACTAAGTGCACTTTGTTGTGCTCACAGTAAACAACATTCTATTTGAGATTAAACTGGTGCAGCAAACTGAGAGACAAATAAATGAATATTTATGAATTATAGCAAAATAGCTAATTCTAATGAAGAGCTTTCATACTTAATGATATAGCCAAAAACAATCACAAGAAAGAAAAAAATTTACTTTCCAACACATATTTAAGTATTTTTTACTTACAGTTAGGTGTTGAAGATATGTTCTGTTTTAACCTTTTTACTTTTTTCATTTCTTTCTTTCTTTTATTCAACCTTTTTGTTTTAAGTGCTGTGTAAACATAAACTGACTTAAATTAATACAATTATAAAACCTGTTAAAACTTTATCAACATTTCATTATTTGTTCTCTCACAGATGAACATCGTAAATCGTTAGGAGACTTCTAGCCTTAAAATCAAACAAGAGTACAGAGACTCCCTTGATTAAATTCATGGTCTAAATGTCAGGTAGATAATTATGTGCTGCTGGCATTTACTCTTTTATTCTTGGTTTTATTGTTTATTATTACTTCTCAGGAAAAGATTTACAGTGCATTTTGTGTTTGATAATTCCCCTTTCAGTCATTTAAGCAGTAACTCAGGAGAAGTTTGCAGCTTATGTAACAGGCTGAGCAAGTGGCATTAAGGAGTGTTACTCACAAACTGCAGCTGCTTTATTGTGTCTTAGTGGCCAAATATGACTAATTGAAAAACACATTCATCAGTTGCACAAAGGAAGCATTTTTGACACTATATATAAATATGACATTATCAACTTAGATTTATTAATCAATATTTATTTTTGTGAAATAGAAAGTAAAGATAGTGGTCAAACATGATACAATGAAATACTTTGGGATATTTTCCTATTTATTTTCAGAAAGTACTACATTATATATACAAAATAATAATTTCAATGACATTTTAAACTGTTAAGTAGAGTCAAATATAAAATAAAAAATCAATGGTGAATGCTGTTCTTATGTCTACTTATATTTCCTAAAGAGAAAGAAAAATCAGACGTTGACAGATCAATGCTTATCAATATAAGCCCCCAAACTCTGATTGGTGCATCTATACTAGAGATTATACAGTTTTACTGCCTGTCTCTCGTCTCTCTTTCGCCTGTGTTACAGTTGTGTCTCTGCTGACTTCATTCTGCAGCAATCTGCACTTCTTGACTTCACCTTCACTGCTAGTGCTTTTACCTCCAACTCTTGTAAAGTTGTGTCTCTAAAGCTTCTCTTTGGTGCCTTACTTGATGTGTAAATGACACTGTGCATTTTTCCTCATGACTGGACCCGATTTTCTTTCCGTGTCACTGCTTGAAACACACACCGCTGTGTTTGTGCCCTAGACACAAACACAGCGAGAAGTAAACCACATGGTGAACAGTAAGAGACACAATGGTGGGGGATAGGGGCCTTTCTCTTAAGTGTGCCATGTGTGTATCATGAAGGGTGGTAAATAAAATAGATTTAAGACTTGTAACACAACAGCAATGGATTATTTATATGTTATATTTTATATATGCACTGTACCAATGACAATTGTAAACCACAGAGTCTCACTCTGCGCTAAAATACCATTAAGGCACTGAAATAACTTGACATCACACAATCAGTTTAAAGCTAATTTTAACACAAAACATTTGAATATAAGCTAACTTGAGCAGATGGGATTTAATTCATGCAATGGCATGCAATTCTGCAGGAGAGAAACATCGCTGTAATTCATGAGATACTGATCCACAGATCTGGCGTTCACTTTTTCTTTTCAGATTAAAAATAGACTCTCAGTTCTAATTTAAGCACACACAGTTCGGTTGTGTTGACTGGTGCATTCGCTGAAAAAGCAGAGCAGAACTCCTCCCACCCTGGGGACAGAGGGGAGAGCTGCCTTGATTTGTTCATTCAGATTTTTCCCTAAAAATAAAAGGAGGTAAATGTTTATTTCTAGAGGCGCAAAATTAGTGTGTGCTTAAAGGAATGCTAACTGAGCACAGTGTTACAGTTGTTTGTGCTGTTGCTTTGTTTAAAGCGTGAAGGTTCTTGGTGTAAGCGGTGGTCACGAGCCTCTGCTTTGTGTGAGGAATGCTGGAACCACCGTGGGTTCAAACCTAATGTATTCCTGACACACAGAAACACTTTACTCTCCCCCAGATCTTCCAGCACACAACTCTCCCACAGAGAGACGGAACAAAAAGAGCTGCTTGGAAATGTAATATAACTCTGCGTACCCAACACACAGAAACACCAGATCTTCCAGCACCGGCTATAAAAACATACCTTGGCATAAATTAACTAAAATACATCCATCAAAGTCAAAATAAATCCCAGCAAGCTGAACAACTTAGCTCCTTACCTGTCCCACAGAGAGACTGATCAAAAAAGGGAGAGGACAGGACAAAACACTAAAGATATGTGGAGGAACCCCAAAAACGTTAACACACAGACAACAAAACAAACTGTTCTGTGGTCAGATAAGAATAAATATTTTAAAAAACGCTAAGAATTTAATTAAAAACTAGTCATAGCTAACATTCTTACACTGGTTCAAAACTGAGGCTTTCAGGCTAAAGTTAGCATATTCTCATTGAAACCTTCTAGTTTTAATTTACCAGGTTCTTGATATTAAGGGTTCATGGAAGCACAAAAAAGCTTTAAAGAAACAGTTAATGTACATGTAATGCACTGCTACATGAGGCTTAAAGAGAGGTACAATTCTGGGGACATTTAAGTTTTTTATGTGCATGGATGCAGTTGCAATGAAATGTATTCAACCCCAACTGCAAATTAAGCATGTTAGTAAAATTTTATAATGTATAAAAAGGAATATATAATATATACTATAATATATTATTATTCAAATATTTAGGTGTTTGCAATAAATTATACAAGGACAGTGAAAATAGTTATATAAAATTCAAACATGCATACTTTTGGTTGTGACGTTTTTCATTGAATATTAGAATTATGAGTAAAATAAATTGTCCAAAAATTTCGGAGAAGAGATTTTTGCCTTGAGCTAACAAGGAAAATCATACGAAAGACAGCAAAGGTTCAGAATGTTCCTAGAGATACAGTGGGAAGCACAGTTCATAAGTTTAAAGGATCACTGGCTATGCTACTTGGACTCTGCAGAGCGGGAAAACTGTCAACGGCTTTCACCAGATTCCTGAGGAGGCAGGTGGTCACACTTGGTGGTAGTTTCCACAGTTAGGCACATAACAAACACAAAATGGCTCCATGTCTGAACTTTTGGCTTGAACCGCTAGTGACCTAATAACACAAGAAAAGTCGACCCCAATTTACCCACAGCTATATAAATTAACCAAAGACATTTTGGGATCCTGTCCAGGGTGTACCCCGCCTCCCGCCCATAGACTGCTGGAGATAGGCACCAGCTTCCCCGCGACACACTGTGGAAGAAGCGGTAGAAAATGACCGACTGACATTTTGGGATTCTGTTCTGTGGAGGGATGAAATTAAAATAAACGGGCCTATAAATCAGCTGTATGTCTGGAATAGAGAGAACAAAACAATAAAAAGGACACCCTGCCTACAATGAAGCATGATGCTGGCTCAACAATTGCTATAGGGCTGCTTTGCTTGTAACTGGATTCAATCAAGTACGAGGAGATCCTGGGAGAAAATTTCATACTGCCTGTGAGGAAGCTAAAGCTGGGTGTCATTGGACCTTTAAATCAGGAAGATGATCACCAGCATACCTCAAAAGTGCACCAAGGCTTGACCTCAGAAGTAGTCTTAGATGAGAATAGTAGCCATCATATAGTCACCTGTCTAGAACTCTACTGAGAAGAGGCGGCCATTAAGATGCTTTCTGTTATTATAAGTTTACATTTCCACCTTAAAAAAGGCAAATTGTTGTTTTAGCATCTTTCTGAACATGGAAATAAGGAATGAGGGTGAACTGATAGGATTTAAACATCCAAAATGATCTTTCACCCTCTAGTCACCATCTTGCCAACATATAGTCATGATGCTCAGGCCATCTTGTGTATTTTGCCACTCACTGTGTTTTGTGTCATACGCCATCTGTTCCTTAAACAAATATTTGGACCCTAAATTTCTGCTTTTCTTTTAGGTTATCACTGTAAAAAAAGATCATTACTCATTTACTTTGCTATATAGGACATAATTATGTATTTGTTTTCTTTATGAATAATTGAACAGAGGCAGCATTCATTCTGCTGCTGTACTGGGAGCTGCTGCAGTGGGAGGACCGGCCTCTGAGGGATTTTCTCCACTACCCCTGTCAGAGTGAGTGGCAACGCAAAGAAAACCTGAGTCGTAAAATCCTCCACTATTTCAATAAAGGAAAGGCAAGTGATTTATATTTTTTTTCTGCCGCTGTATCTTTTATATTTTACAGATTTACACTTAGTGATTTTGATGCTTATCAGTAGTGATCTGAGTCATTTCATCATATCTGAGCCTCTTATTTTGCGTAAAATGAAAAATTGCAGATAAGCTAACTTTATTTATTTGAATGAACTGACTGGACATGTATGATAGTACAATAAATAATGGAAAAAAGAGAAAGTCAAGGTGCTATCCCAATTTAATGTCTCGAAGAAGAATTTTTGCAACTTTCTTTCTTTTTGTCCTAATAGTCAAGAGGGTGTTAAATTCTCATCATCATAGTACAGCTGTTCACAAGAAAAGATTCACCCCTCATTAACTTTTCCATTCTACCTCCCTAATCTTTTGCTAAAGTCTTGCATATTACTAAAACAGCCCATGTCTAAGTAGATGTATGCTGTAGAATTACAGGGGTTGGACAATGAAACTGAAACACCTGGTTTTAGACCACAATCATTTATTAGTATGGTGTATGGCCTCCTTTTGCGTCCAATACAGCATCAATTCGTCTTGGGAATGACATATACAAGTCCTGCACAGTGGTCAGAGGGATTTTAAGCCATTCTTCTTGCAGGATAGTGGCCAGGTCACTACGTGATACTGGTGGAGGAAAACGTTTCCTGACTCGCTCCTCCAAAACACCCCAAAGTGGCTCAATAATATTTAGATCTGGTGACTGTGCAGGCAATGGGAGATGTTCAACTTCACTTTCATGTTCATCAAACCAATCTTTCACCAGTCTTGCTGTGTGTATTGGTGCACCGCCTTCAGGATACAATGTTTGAACCATTGGATGCACATGGTCCTCAAGAATGGTTTGGTAGTCCTTGGCAGTGACGCGCCCATCTAACACAAGTATTGGGCCAAGGGAATGCCATGATATGGCAGCCCAAACCATCACTGATCCACCCCCATGCTTCACTCTGGGCATGCAACAGTCTGGGTGGAACGCTTCTTTGGGGCTTCTCCACATCGTAACTCTCCCGGATGTGGGGAAAACAGTAAAGGTGGACTCATCAGAGAACAATACATGTTTCACATTGTCCACAGCTCAAGATTTGCACTCCTTGCACCATTGAAACCGACGTTTGGCATTGGCATGAGTGACCAAAGGTTTGGCTAAAGCAGCCCGGCCGTGTATATTGACCCTGTGGAGCTCCCGACGGACAGTTCTGGTGGAAACAGGAGAGTTGAGGTGCACATTTAATTCTGCCGTGATTTGGGCAGCCGTGGTTTTATGTTTTTTGGATACAATCCGAGTTAGCACCCAAACATCCCTTTCAGACAGCTTCCTCTTGCGTCCACAGTTCATCCTGTTGGATATGGTTCGTCCTTCTTGGTGGTATGCTGACATTACCCTGGATACCGTGGCTCTTGATACATCACAAAGACTTGCTGTCTTGGTCACAGATGCGCCAGCAAGACGTTCACCAACAATTTGTCCTCTTTTGAACTCTGGTATGTCACCCATAATGTTGTGTGCATTTCAATATTTGAGCCAAACTGTGCTCCTACCCTGCTAATTGAACCTTCACACTCTGCTCTTACTGGTGCAATGTGCAATCAATGAAGACTGGCTACCAGGCTTGTCCAATTTAGCCATGAAACCTCCCACACTAAAATGACAGGTGTTTCAGTTTCATTGTCCAACCCCTGTACATCCGTTAAGTATATTTTAAAGTAGGTTACATTTCTTAGTTGTAAACTTACAAATATCTAATTATGTAAAAACTATTTAACACTTGATTTTAATGTTTGAGCAGATAGATTTGGAGCTAATTTCTGATGTATTTGTACTTAACTATATGAATAATGTATGTAAAAGTTCAGCCTTTGCACAAACTGCATGGCTTCTTGAGGATCGGGAATCAGTTGAAATGTAATTTTCTTTCTCAAACCTCTTCTCCCTGGCCGGTGTTCATCCGCAAAATTAAATTACTTGACCGGCCCCTGTGCTCTGCAGAGGAAAATGCCCAGTGGACCCAGATAGCAGCTGAAAAGGAATAAAACCGTCATATTTCATTAACTCATTGCCTTCTCCTGTAGTACCTTCTATATATGAGGGAAAAATGCTTTCACACAGTCTCCTCATGCAGTGAGTGTTAAAATCGATATTGGATAAAAATAACTCGATATGTGCTTAAAAAGCAGCCTGCTGGTTGGTAACCAAAGTAATTTTAAAGATTTGGAAATAAACTTTGCTTCTTCCCATTGCTACAACTTTGAAACTTCTAATCGGTGGAATTCAAGACAGTAAAGAGTTAGAACTTTAGCAAAATCATTGGTTCTGGCATTTTTGTGTAACTACACAACCCACAAAGACCCCCATTGGAAGTGTAACTATATGGTTTTAGATTACGAGTTTAAAATAAAAAAAATAGATCCCAGTTGCATCAACGTTAAAACGGAGAATTTCTGAACAGTTTGTTAAGGTGACTTTGACACATAGAGCTCTGTTATGATGCATTAAATAGCTGCTAATGTCTCTTAAATGACTACGTCTTTAAGTCACTTTAAATTGAGACCATTTGGGTTTTATTTTATTTTTTAACATATCTAGGAATACAAAAGGACATTTTTATCCTTTGAGCATTTGCACTAGGGAGGCACTATGTAAGTAAGACATAATTACGATTACTGTTGCTAAATGTTGCAATGACGAAATTGATTCTGATTGTTCAAAATATTCATGAGTATTTTTTTTTTCATCACAATGTCCCCACCCCTCTTTGTGAGCTTTAGACTGACAGCCACTAAAAATCTACATCAACTATAGGCATTAGGGGAGTCAAACCCATGCAACAGCCCACATAAATTATTGGCATGCAGAATTTGCATGCATGCAACTTGAAAGGTAACAGCCCACCAAATTTTGTGCCCAATGAGTCTATTGCAATTGTGATATTGCATACAGGGACCTTAGGCAAAAACTCAAGTAAGGTAAAGAAACCTTGATTCTTTAGTAAAAAAGTATTCAGTTTTTATTTCATTAATGTGGGAAACAGTAAAAGCATATCTCCGTGGCCAGATTATTTCTTATTCAGACAATCTAAAGAAAATTCAGGATATTGACAAACAAAATGCCGTTACTTCGACACATACTTTATTGAAGTAACAACAGGATTTGCAAACTCAACCTGACCTCCTCACAACATCTGTTGCAAAACGTCTTTTGATTTGATCCCGGGCTGCTTGCGAACATGGTGAAAAGCCAAGTAGACTTCTGGCACACCAACTGAAACGGAAAGCTAGCTCTCGCATAATTTTGCAAATCGAAGACCAGTCAGGTAATCTTGTTTCTGATTCTGTCTCTATCAGTGACATTTTTAAGAGATTTTATTCGATCTGTACCAATCTGAATTACAGTCAGTTCCAGATGAGATGCTTGCCATCCTCCGTAATTCTGACCTTCCCATGATAAATAAATTAGTTTCTGATAAATTAGAGGAAATGTGGTAAGAGTGGTAAGGCCCCAGGCTCAGATGGATTTCCTGTTTTTCAAGAAGTTTAAAGACAATATAGCCCATCTTCTTCTTAATGTCTATAATAAAACTCTGGGACGTGGCCTGCTGCCCCCTACTCTGAACCAGGCTACAATTTTAGTTTTACTGAAGAAAAGCCAAGACCCTACAGTATGTGAGTTCTACAGGCCCCTGTCGCTTCTAAATGTGTATTTTAAAATTTTGGCAAAAGTACTTGCAACTTGGCTTGAGACTGTTCTTCCTCAAATTATTTCACAGGAACAGAAGGGATTCATCAGAGGCCGTCAGTAGTTATTTTACACTCATACATTGCTAAACAACATTTTTCCTGCTCATTGGTCCACGTCTCCTGAGGTGATTATTTCTCTTGACGCAGAGAAGGCATTTGATCGAGTCGAGTGGGACTACCTTTTGCTGTTCTGAATAGGTTTTGTTTTGGACAAAGGTTTGTGTCTTGGATCAAGCTTCGTTATACATCCCCTTAGACTTGTGTCACTATTAATTCTCTCCAGTCGGATTATTTTCCATTATTATTAGGTGTGGAACTTTAACAATCCTTATCACAGATTACTTTCTTTTGTATGTTTCTGATCCCGATTGTAGTCTTCCTCTGATTTTATCTGTCCTCAAAAAGCTGGTTCTTTCTCTGGCTATACAATTAATTCACTCAAAAGTGAATGTTACCCTGAAAATTCAAGTGTATCTTCCTATTTTGCATAAACTGTTTCTTAACTCTTTAGACCAGACCTCTTTTTATGTGGAGTTGAAACGACCCTTGATTGAGCCTCTCTCTTTCCCTACCTAATGTTTGAATGTATTACTGTTCCTCACAAATTATTAAACTGGCTAATTTGGTCTAGTGCAAACTTGAAATTCAATCTTTTTCTCTGTCTTTTTCGCCCACCTCTCTTATCTATTCATCACTGCCTATTAAATTATCTTCTCTAACTTCAAATCCCATAGTGTTCTCTACACTTAAGATTGTGTCTCAGTTTAGGTCTCATTTTAAATTTGTCTCTCCCTCCAACACAACGCTGTTTTTAAGAAATCATCTACTTCACCTTGCTGCTACTAATGCCACTCTTATGATTTGGCATGAAAGAGGAATTAAAGCCCTTTACAAAGATAGTGTTTTTCTTTGTTTTTCAGAGCTGTCTTCAAACTTTAACCTGCCTCCTTCTCATTTGTTTGCTTAAGTTCAAATTAGGCACTGTATCTCATCACTGTTTCCATATTTTCCAACTTCACCTGTTGACCCACCATGGGATGATCTTCTCCTCAATCAGGCCTAATCAAAAATAACCTCTATCTAATATATATGGAACACTTGTGGGTATTGAATCTGACTCGTCTTAGTAAAATCAGAACTGCCTGGGAGATGCTGAACTGTGAATCACTGTGGGATAATGTTAATCTCAGCGTACGTTCAACTACAGCATGTGCTAGGTCACAGCTTGTACAGTAATAAACAGTCCAAACCTCACCTTTCAACCTTAGTCATATGTTTTTCTTCTGACCAAAATTGCACTATTTTTGGAGTAATTTATTTTGTGTTTTTTCAGGAGTTTTTAGAATCTAGATCCGAAGTGACGCTCTAATTGCTGTTTCTTAAGTTCCAATGATAGTTTCCTCTTCCCTTCTTGCTAGATGCTGTATCTTACTCCTCTGGAAATCTCCCACACCTCCATCTACACCACCATGGCAGAATATTGTCAGGGTATTTTTGAGCTACCCCGTCACTAACAATGACGGGGTAGCTCAACACAATTTACCCTTTGTGGATTTCCTCAAATCTTTACCTTTTCAGTGTTTTGAATAATGTAATTAACCCTCCTTGTGATTAAGTTAAAAAGATTTGTAACTTATTTGATTTATAGGATATAAGAACCCCCTATGCCCTCCATTCTTTTAACTCCTTTTTTTTCTGTTCTTACATTTGTATGGTATTTTGCATATTAATTTTTTTTTCTATTTCATGAGACTTTGCCCTTGAAGGGCTGCACCTATAGTCATAGAATGTAGTGTTACAATACCCAACCGATGTTCTTTGTTTGAACAGAGAAGCTGAAATGGTTGAGAACTCCAATGTCATGTATGACATATACAGGTCCTTCTCAAAAAATTAGCATATTGTGATAAAGTTCATTATTTTCTATAATGTAATGATGAAAATTTAATATTCATATATTTTAGATTCATTGCACATTAACTGAAATATTTCAGGTCCTTTATTGTCTTAATACGGATGATTTTGGCATACAACTCATGAAAACCCAAAATTACTGTCTCACAAAATTAGCATATTTCATCCGACCAATAAAAGAAAAGTGTTTTTAATACAAAAAACGTCAACCTTCAAATAATCATGTACAGTTATGCACTCAATACTTGGTCGGGAATCCTTTTGCAGAAATGACTGCTTCAATGCGGCGTGGCATGGAGGCAATCAGCCTGTGGCACTGCTGAGGTCTTATGGAGGCCCAGGATGCTTTGATAGCGGCCTTTAGCTCATCCAGAGTGTTGGGTCTTGAGTCTCTCAATGTTCTCTTCACAATATCCCACAGATTCTCTATGGGGTTCAGGTCAGGAGAGTTGGCAGGCCAATTGAGCACAGTGATACCATGGTCAGTAAACCATTTACCAGTGGTTTTGGCACTGTGAGCAGGTGCCAGGTCGTGCTGAAAAATGAAATCTTCATCTCCATAAAGCTTTTCAGCAGATGGAAGCATGAATTGCTCCAAAATCTCCTGATAGCTAGCTGCATTGACCCTGCCCTTGATAAAACACAGTGGACCAACACCAGCAGCTGACACGGCACCCCAGACCATCACTGACTGTGGGTACTTGACACTGGATTTCTGGCATTTTGGCATTTCCTTCTCCCCAGTCTTCCTCCAGACTCTGGCACCTTGATTTCCGAATGACATGCAGAATTTGCTTTCATCCGAAAAAAGTACTTTGGACGACTGAGCAACAGTCCAGTGCTGCTTCTCTGTAGCCCAGGTCTGGGGAATGCGGCACCTGTAGCCCATTTCCTGCACACACCTGTGCACGGTGGCTCTGGATGTTTCTACTCCAGACTCAGTCCACTGCTTCCGCAGGTCCCCCAAGGTCTGGAATCGGCCCTTCTCCACAATCTTCCTCAGGGTCCAGTCACCTCTTCTCGTTGTGCAGCGTTTTCTGCCACACTTTTTCCTTCCCACAGACTTCCCACTGAGGTGCCTTGATACAGCACTCTGGGAACAGCCTATTCGTTCAGAAATTTCTTTCTGTGTCTTACCCTCTTGCTTGAGGGTGTCAATAGTGGCCTTCTGGACAGCAGTCAGGTCGGCAGTCTTACCCATGATTGAGGTTTTGAGTGATGAACCAGGCTGGGAGTTTTAAAGGCCTCAGGAATCTTTTGCAGGTGTTTAGAGTTAACTCGTTGATTCAGATGATTAGGTTCATAGCTCGTTTAGAGACCCTTTTAATGATATGCTAATTTTGTGAGATAGGAATTTTGGGTTTTCATGAGCTGTATGCCAAAATCATCCGTATTAAGACAATGAAAGACCTGAAATATTTCAGTTAGTGTGCAATGAATCTAAAATATATGAATGTTAAATTTTCATCATGACATTATGGAAAATAATGAACTTTATCACAATATGATAATTTTTTGAGAAGGACCTGTATAATGTGAAAAGCTTTGTGTAATCTCTTCGCAAAGAAATGACGAAAAAAAAAAAGAAACCTTGATTCAATATTGACCTATTTGCAGCGGTTATACAAGTTTTGAAGTAGTATTAAACCATAATGCAAAGCTAAATCTTGACATTTAGAAATATATATATTTAAAAATATAACTCAAATCAAGTCGTATGATTATTTTCCCCCCAATTTTCAGTTTTCATCTCTATTGTCATGAATAAAGCGGTTTCTTAGTTTGCCAGTGTGTCCATCCATCCATCCATCCATCCATCCATCCATCCATCCATCCATCCATCCATCCATCTATCCATCCATCCATCCATCCATCCATCCATCCATCCATCCATTCATCCATCCATCCATCCATCCATCCATCCATCCATCCATCCATCCATTCATCCATCCATCCATCCATCCATCCATCCATCCATCCATCCATCCATCCACCTGCATTGCTGCAGACAAAGCCCCAATCCGTCCCATCACAAGTGGACAAGACCCCAAGACAATGAAACTCCCACAATGTGGCAAATCTCAGTTTGAGGCTAGAAAATCTGTACTATCAAAAGCAGCTTTTTCAATCCTAACACTCAACAAACAAATAAGATAATAAAATGTATAATTTTCACAATGATTTTGTGTGGCTAATATGAGCTAAAGTTTTAGATTTGTGTCTCATTCTTCCATTATCTCTTTTTTATATATCTCCACAGTGCTGGGAATATGGGATCTCTCTCTGCCGGGAGCTGGCTTTACAGTATGAGACTTTATATGATTATCAGAGTCTCAGCTGGATACGGGTAAGTAAAATGCTGCACACAACCCGTTTCTGCTGCTGTCATCAAACAAACGTCCTCTGTGATGCTAAAAGGAGAGATTTTCAGTTCCCTCTGTCTCTGTGATGCTCTGCTGTGTGGTGTGAAGTGCAAACACAATGTTCCAATTACCTGAGCACACCCACACTCCTCAGGAAACACAGAGGATTCAGTAAAATGTTTGATTAAATTAATATTCATCATGGCTCCTTTGCGTGTTTGTCTTTGTGTCACAGAAAATGGAGGCAGCATATTATGACAACATCATCGAACAGCAGAGGATTGAGCCAGAGTTCTTTAAAATGGGCTTCTATGGAAGGAAGTTTCCTTTCTTCCTCAGGGTAAGACTTAGTCTGCAGTCATTGCAGTGACTCTATAAATCTCCATCAAAGCTGGAGACCATGCTCGTTATACCCCCAAACCACTATAGGGATGGGGGTATAATGGAAATATCTGCCTTAAGTTTCAGTAGTGTAGGAAGATGCACTGCAGCTTCTTCAGGAGTGAAGTCATGATTTTCTTTTTTTGTTCTTAGTACTTGCTAAAAATGACTTTAAAATTGTTAAAGTAAAATAATTTATGGATGTTTGAAAACATGTTTTCTCTAACTCATAGTAATATTAATGTTCTGGAGTGACTCAGCCAGAGTCTAGACTTAAATCTTGTAGAGAATTTGTGGAGAGAGCTGAAAATTAGGGTGATGGCAAGCAGGCCTTCCAACCTCTAAGACTCGAGGCTTATCACCCGAGATTATTATTACTGGAGAGATGACTGTCTAATTTCCAATCACAAACAAACTTCTTGGTTGAATGTAAATAATTGAAAGGATGAGGTCAGGACACTGAATAATGTTGTGCTTAGCTGTAGATAGAACTGTGGAGGAAAGCAAATGAGTAATCATTTTAAATTTGGTGGATTCAACCATATTGCTACATAACTGCAGGAGATAAAACATGCAGCTTTTACTTTAAAATGACAACCTCAGTATAAAACATAATATATTATGTTAAAAATGTTAATACTAAGCTTTGCAAATAAATCTCATCCAGATTCATTCACACCCTGGGAATCACAGAGTGGAGCCTTTTAGCTGTTTATCTTTTCATAGTAAAAAGCTTAAATAATGAGTAATGCTATCACAGCAGCTTGGTGCTGAAACAGTAATAAGGATAAGCTAAAGTTTAGTAGGAATCTGACAGTCGTGCGATTTAAACAAAGTAAGAGCTACAGGGTTTCTGTTAGTCTTGAACGCATGTTTTCCTACGTCTTTTTCTCTGCAGAATAAGGAGTTTGTCTGCCGCGGTTACGACTATGAACGGCTTGAGGACTTCCAGCAAAGGATGCTGGGGGAATTTCCACAAGCTATTGCAATGCAGCACACAAACCAACCAGATGACACCATTCTGCAGAGCGATGCCCAGTGTATCCTGATAACCATCCTACTGCTAATGCCACCATTCAGAGCTGCTCATATAGCAAAAATGCCTGGTGTTTTTGACTGAAAGAAAAAGTTGATGACTGAATAATGATGCATCGTATACAAAGACTAAACCTCAATCTGTCATTGTTGCCCCAGAGTCAGACAGTAAACCCAAATGCGCTCTTCAAGCATTTTTATTTTCATCTTCCTCCTTCTCTTCTTCCTCTGTGAACATCTGACTTGTCTGTCTTTTCCTTGACGCCTGGTTTCCCCAGACTTGCAGATCTACGCAGTGACTCCAGTTTCAGACATCTCTGATGTGCCTCAGCTGGAGCGTGTGCCTGAGAGGATCAAGAGTTTCTACCGCATAAACAATGTCAGCCGCTTCCACTATGACAGGCCTTTCCACAAGGGGCCTAAGGACCGGGAGAATGAGTTTAGGGTATGATGAGCCAGCACTGACACTCTCTGCTTAGTTCAGTCACTATTCAAAAGAATAATAGCCAAGATGTAGCCCTTTAACACTTGAAATGTTGAAATGTTGAAACAGCAGGTAATTAAAGCAGCAGTGATTAATGTCTTAAGTGGCTTTAGGTTAGTGTAATGCCCCCTGGTGGCCACAGCAAAAGCCATGCAGCCTTTTTGTAGAGCTCGGGCTCAGTCAGTCTTTAATGTTTCTCTGTTATGCATCTATATTACCGGGCATTTAAGACATGCTTGGAGATACACTTTGTTGCATGTTTTTTATTCAGACAGCTTCATTAAAATAGTGTGCACTATAAAAAAAAAGTGATTAGTCAGGACAAACTTTATTTTTGCAGCACATTAAAAATTATCTAATTTAATTCTGTTTATTTATATGGCGCCATCTCACAACAAATGTCATCTAACTTTACAAGACAAACTGGCCCATTTAATATGTAACTATAATCAAATACACAAACAAGCCAGTAATACAGAACAATTGGATTTGAAGTGTGGTTGATTCCAGTGCTTTACAAGGTGTGTAAATCATCAATTAAACGAACTTCAATGAAACAATGAGCAAAACCCAGTTTAAAAATGAAAACAATCTTATAAGTGAATCAGTTCACTTCTACAATGAACGACGAGGAGTTTTGCTCAACTACAACTACATTTTCAGCCTAAACTAGAAACCAAAAGTTTGGAAGCAAGATCAAATTTGTAAGAAGAAGGACATATTTTCATTATTTCCAACAAACAAACATGATTATTATGTAAATAGTCACTTATCATTTTGCTATAATTATCAAGTATTTGGATTTTCTTTGCCGAGACACTGCTTTCTTAAAAATAACCTTTTCTGGCTTTAAGAACAACATGACAAATATACGAAGTACAAACTAAATACATATATTTTAACCAGGCTTGCTAGCATGTTTGACTTTAGCCGTGCTGACATTTCAGCCTTTGAAGGACACAAAGGGATGGTTGACTGAACCAACAGTTACAAAGTCTTTAGGCAGGATTTAACAAAATAAAGTAGCTAATGTAATTATAATGTAATTATTTTTGAACAGTTAATTTATAAATTGATATACTTGATTGAAATTGTAATAACTGTATAGTTTATTTTGTTTAACCATTCAAAGTAAATTTTTCTACTGTGTAGACCTCAGCAACATCCACTCAACTGGACAGACCTGCAGCTGAGCCTAAATTACAGACAAATTAAATATTGTTTTGGTTTGCTGCATTTTTGTGTACAGTTTTAGACATCTAGCATTTAAAAAGACTTGGGTAAAAACTGTTTGGCTCACAAAACTCTTAATGAAATTTATGAAATCATAGATAAGGTGATGACTGCAAGGTTATCTGGGAAGGTGTCGTTGTGTGAAAGATTGTGAGGAAAAACAGGTTCTGTTTTTTGATGTTTCCCCAAATTAACATAGACGTAATGTTGTAGAAACAACGTTAACCCATCTATGGTATTTGGACAGCCTCTGGACTCTGATTTTGGTCAGAGATGTAAGAGTAGCATGATCAGGTTTCACAAACAACCCTACACACTTTTAATGTGTAAAACATTATTAGAATACTCACAAATTTTAACCCCAACCAGTACATGACACATGTAGGCAGAATCTCTGAGAAAACCTAAAGATCTTCCTGCTTTCCTTGAATTATTTAAGAGGTATTATCATATCATATGTTTCAAAACTCTGCAATGTTGTCTACTACAACTGAAATGTAAAAAAATACCATTGGAGGCTTCAGAGACTTGCTTATGCATCATATTGTAGTTTTCTATGACACAGTAACCCAGATTTAAAATCAAACCACACAAAGTGTTGAGCATGTAGGTCACCAGTCTACAACTGTGTTTCTGCCTGCCAGCTTTCTTATCTGTAATACACAGTCAGATGCCCACTGGCTTTTACCAATATTAGATGATGCTGTTAAAATAACCTTAGCTTTTTATCTGCATGTTCAACAGAGTTTGTGGATTGAGAGAACAACCCTTATCCTGGCTCGCCCTCTCCCTGGGATCGCCCGCTGGGCAGAGGTGGAAAGGAGAGAACTGGTTAGCTCATATCAATCATATTGCTTCATTCATAACACCTTAGCACGTTTACTATGAACTCAATCTGTATTTTCAGGTGGAGGTGAGCCCGCTGGAGAATGCCATTTACGTTGTGGAAAATAAGACCCAGGAGCTGCGGACTTTGATTAGCCAGTACCAACACAGGCAGCATCACGGCAACATCAACTCGCTCAGCATGTGTCTCAATGGCGTCATAGATGCTGCTGTTAACGGAGGCATCGCCAGATATCAGGAGGTACCGCTTCAGGGCAGAGCGAAGGGGAAACGAGTGTAGAAGTGATGAGTGTTGAGCTGTTGCTGTGAGAAATCTTTATCTTTTGTTTGATGCTCTGCAACAGGCCTTCTTCGATAAGGACTACATCAGCAGTCACCCCGAGGACACAGAGAGAATCACGCATCTGAAGGATCTCATGCAGGAGCTGGTCAGACTCAATTTAAATGCTCTAGTAGAATCAGAAATGCTTTGGAAATGGAAACATATTTCAGTAAACCTCCTTGTTTTTATTTTTTACGCCATCAGGTGCACATTCTTGGAGTGGGGCTGGCTGTTCATGAGAAACTGGTGCATCCAGAAATGCGTCCTCTGCACAAAAAGCTTGTGGACCAGTTCCACATGATGAGGACAGGTTTACACCATGTGAGTATGCACAGCCATGACTCTGGTTTTCATGGGAACCATTTCATTTGGAACATCACATCAAAGACAAATAGACTCAGAAACAGTTTCCTTCCCAAAGCAGTGAAGGCAATTGGCCCCCTGCAGGCAGACACTAAACATCCCTGCTGACAATCAAACAAACCACCAGCCCATCTCAGTCTGTTTCTCACAAGCTGTACTTTATGAAAATACTAAATACTACATGCCACATTCCATGTACACATGTTCTCTTTTTCTATAAGTGTTTTAAAATTTGGAAGTGTCTATAACCTACATGTGTATCTTTTGAGCCGGGTCTCAGCTAAATTTCGTTACGGTGACATAATGACAATGAAGAATGTTGGAAAGGATGTCAAGGAAACATTCTGTAAATGTTTTCCTGACATACTTTGCTTTGCAGAAAATCATTTGTCTTAAACCTTTGTGTTTTGTTGCAACCACAAACATGAATGTTTATTATTTAAATTGTAAAATGGAAACAATTATATCTGGTTTTCAAAATCTTTTACCAAAATCTGAAAAGTGTGGCATGTTTGTGTGGCATGTGTGAGCAGAACTACCTTTCTCTACACGTGCAGCTGCAAATCTTTTGAAGTATCTTTCTACAAGCTTTGAACACCGAGAGACTAAATTATTTCATGTTTGTCTTGCAAAATGGGTCATGCTCAGATTCAGTGGATGGAAAACATTTGTAACTTTCAAGTCTTACCACTGATTTCCAACTGGGTTTAGGTCTGAACTTTGACTGGGCCATTCTAACGTTTATTATATTTTGATCTAAACTATTCCATGGATTTTTCAGGAATGTCATGTAAGTAGCTTTATCCATCTTTTCACCAGCTCTAACCAACTTCCCTGTCTCTACTGAAGAAAAACATTCCCACAGCATGATGCTGCTGCCACTATGTTTCAGTGTGGTGATGATGTGCTCAGACTGATGTGCATTTTTAGTTTTCCACCTGATGTAGGTTTTTGTAGGTAGGCCAAAAAACATCAAGGCATTAAAGTTTGTGGTTGTAGCATGACAAATTGTAAAAAGGATAAACATGGGTGCTGTCAGGTTGTCGTACTTTAATATATTTTAGTCTTAGAGGGCTTTCTTTGTGTGGGTATTTTGTGTTCAGTCTGCGGTTTGTGCTGGAACTTGGACAATTGCATATACAGGTCCTTCTCAAAATATTAGCATATTGTGATAAAGTTAATTATTTTCCATAATTTCATGATGAAAATTTAACATTCATATATTTTAGATTAATTGCACACTAACTGAAATATTTCAGGTCTTTTATTGTCTTAATACGGATGATTTTGGCATACAGCTCATGAAAACCCAAAATTCCTATCTCACAAAATTAGCATATCATTAAAAGGGTCTCTAAACGAGCTATGAACCTAATCATCTGAATCAACGAGTTAACTCTAAACACCTGCAAAAGATTCCTGAGGCCTTTAAAACTCCCAGCCTGGTTCATCACTCAAAACCCCAATCATGGGTAAGACTGCCGACCTGACTGCTGTCCAGAAGGCCACTATTGACACCCTCAAGCAAGAGGGTAAGACACAGAAAGAAATTTCTGAACGAATAGACTGTTCCCAGAGTGCTGTATCAAGGCACCTCAGTGGGAAGTCTGTGGGAAGGAAAAAGTGTGGCAGAAAACGCTGCACAACGAGAAGAGGTGACCGGACCCTGAGGAAGATTGTGGAGAAGGGCCGATTCCAGACCTTGGGGGACCTGCGGAAGCAGTGGACTGAGTCTGGAGTAGAAACATCCAGAGCCACCGTGCACAGGCGTGTGCAGGAAATGGGCTACAGGTGCCACATTCCCCAGGTCAAGCCACTTTTGAACCAGAAACAGCGACAGAAGGTCCTGACCTGGGCTACAGAGAAGCAGCACTGGACTGTTGCTCAGTGGTTCAAAGTACTTTTTTCGGATGAAAGCAAATTCTGCATGTCATTCGGAAATCAAGGTGCCAGAGTCTGGAGGAAGACTGGGGAGAAGGAAATGCCAAAATGCCAGAAGTCCAGTGTCAAGTACCCACAGTCAGTGATGGTCTGGGGTGCCGTGTCAGCTGCTGGTGTTGGTCCACTGTGTTTTATCAAGGGCAGGGTCAATGCAGCTAGCTATCAGGAGATTTTGGAGCACTTCATGCTTCCATCTGCTGAAAAGCTTTATGGAGATGAAGATTTCATTTTTCAGCACGACCTGGCACCTGCTCACAGTGCCAAAACCACTGGTAAATGGTTTACTGACCATGGTATCACTGTGCTCAATTGGCCTGCCAACTCTCCTGACCTGAACCCCATAGAGAATCTGTGGGATATTGTGAAGAGAACGTTGAGAGACTCAAGACCCAACACTCTAGATGAGCTAAAGGCCGCTATCGAAGCATCCTGGGCCTCCATAAGACCTCAGCAGTGCCACAGGCTGATTGCCTCCATGCCACGCCGCATTGAAGCAGTCATTTCTGCCAAAGGATTCCCGACCAAGTATTGAGTGCATAACTGTACATGATTATTTGAAGGTTGACGTTTTTTGTATTAAAAACACTTTTCTTTTATTGATCGGATGAAATATGCTAATTTTGTGAGATAGGAATTTTGGGTTTTCATGAGCTGTATGCCAAAATCATCCATATTAAGACAATAAAAGACCTGAAATATTTCAGTTAGTGTGCAATTAATCTAAAATATATGAATGTAAAATTTTCATCATTACATTATGGAAAATAATGAACTTTATCACACTATGCTAATATTTTGAGAAGGACCTGTACATATAATGCGTTTCTCTGCATCCATCATGTTATATATTCATTGCTTGTGTGAGCAGTGTAAATATTCAGAGTAGTATGTGATTGGGTCCCAGCAGTGTGTGCCCAGCATGGATCGATTTGGCCCTGCAGGCTGCCCAGGGGTCAATTCTCCCAGAGGCATCCTCTCCTCGCACAACCACATGAGCCCTGAGAGCGTCCGGCTGATGCACAGACACAGGTCAGTCACTCAAACCTTTCTGCCATAAGTTGTGCTGCATAGCTAAATTTAACCCAGGATCAACCGTCAAAGGCGTTGCCTGGTATTTTGAAAATCAAACAGGGTTGTTTTTATTCGATCTACCCACTTACACAACTATCAATCTAAGAATTGCTCCAAGAGAAAACAATGTCCTCAATTATTTTACCTCTTCAACTCATTATATGTTAGGGTAAAAACTTTAAAATTAAGTTTACATCTTTGTAAACAAGTGCAACATTTCAGTAAATATTATTTTCATGGTCTCTAACATCTTTGTCCTTCAGCCCTCTGAATCTGCAAGGCTCGATACGCCACTCATCCTCCTCCCTGTCCTCTCACACATCGAGCGAGGCAGGAAACCTTGTCATCATGACTGACGGCCTGATGGGGGAGCACCCAGAAGAAGCGTTGCACATGCAAGTAAGACATCATAATCTAACTGAATTTATGATTGGAATTACTAGCATTTGCTCATCTGTGCACTATATAAATGCACACAATATGACTTTATTGTATTTCACTTTTCTGAGTACAGTTTTAAACTGTTTTGCAGCCGAGCCCGTCCTCCTCCAGTTTGAGCTCAATCCGCTCCAACTCCTCCCAGATTATAAACTCCGCTCCGTCAAGTGCCAGAGGTAAGAGCAACAAATGAAGAAAGTCATGCAAGAAACGTTAGTCCCTCACAGATCTGTTTACCAAGCATCTAATATATCTTTCAATCGGTGGTGGTTATAGCATAAACAGGCTTTTGGGCGAGGAACTTTGTAACTCCCAAACAATTAATCCCCCAATAAAACTGATTCTGCAACTAAGATCAACAGTAATTTATCAGAAGCAATAAGTAGTAAAGGACATTAATCGATGTTACTCTTAGGTGGATAAATAATTTTCACTCAACCAAGAATTTTGTTTCTGATAGGAAATGAGATAGGCACCTCTAAAATGATAATATATAAAAAAGAGATGTCAAAAAAAGAAAATTGTTTAGCATTTTATATTAACTTTTTATAAAAAAATCGCATGTTGAAAATTATTTATATACTTAATAATTAGTAGAAAAATCTTTAATGGCCTTACAACGAACAACCGCTTTTTATATTTGACCAACTTTTTGCGTGTTTCCACTGGACAGAGAGCCATACTGCCCATATCGAAAATGGCCACCAAAAAAAAAACCAAATAAAGATTGTTTAGAATTAAGTTAATCCATAAATTATAACAAATGAATACTTTCTTTGTTTTAGTAGAGAGTAGTTCAGGTCTTTTTGATCGTTTTCTGTGCAGGCTCTCCGTCTCTGCCCGATAAGGCCAAACACAACCGAGAAGTGATGATGCTTCTGCCGTCTCATCGTGAGAGAGCCAACAACTCTATGTATTACAACGTGGCAGAGAATGGACAGGTATGGATGATCAACACTATCCAAAAAGGCAATGTTTTACAACGCAGCATGTGAGTTTCTGTTGAGTTTCAGATACATACAAAAATAATTTCTCATCTTTGCGGCAGAATAACCACATGCAGCGTGCCTTACTTCAGCAAGTTAGCCCCTGTAAGCCTTGTGCTGATCCTCACATGAATATACCGGAGAAAGGTAACGCTAAGACAAGGTGAAATCTTACCACATACCTGAGGTGTTGGTGATGTGTTAACTCATGTGATGACTTCATGTTGTTCTTCCACCAGTCTTTTCCAATGCTTCCAGCAACTGGAGTCTGGATGGAGAGAACCGGGAGCAGATGAACTACGTACCAGTTTCTACTGGAGGAGTGATCATGCCCCCTGTTCCACCCAGATCCTTCCCATCAGGTACTTTCTCATCTAATCAATTTTTAACATCTGGTTTTCAGTTGTAATTGAATATTCCGTCTGCGACAGTTGCTGCCAGCCAATATTGAGCTTGTCGGGTTTAGAAAGGCTCTCAAAATGGATGTTTTTCTTCACATCAAGACGATTACTTCTTAAATACATATTTTTCTTTCCAGGACATTTCATGATGCACTGTGATGCATTTCACCACCAAAACAGTGACCCCCCTCCTGCTTTGCCTGTTCGATCTCTCCGAAAGGTATCTCCATGGAGGATGTTTGGATTCTTGCTTTAGAGTCTGAATGCATGCAGTAGATAGGACTTGGTGCTTGAAAATTTCTGAAAGTGTGTAATTCCAGTCTTTGGAGGCTGGTGTCATAATTCAGATGTTGAATTAATTTCTAAGCTCTTCAACATTTTCTGTGTAGCCCTTCTAATGACACAGTTATTTAATCAGATGTTTAAAATTTACAGTTTTTTTATTTTCATTAATTCATTTGCTTTTATTTTTACTTTAAAAAAAATTGTTTTAACTTTTTTCACCTATTACATAGAGTGCCTTTGATTATTATATGGCCACTTGCTCTTTTCAGTCTGGTACCCGTTATATTGAAAGTGAGAAGCCCGATGCATGAATTAGAGAAAGAAAAATCTAGAACTTTTAGTTAGGAAAAGTCTGGAATTTTAAAATGGACATTCTTGTTAAGCAGTTGTTTTTAACTCCTGATGGCTGCTGTATTTGTCTCTCCAGTCTCCTCTCCACCCTATCCCAGGCTCCCCCACCAGTCCTCAGTCAGCTTTAGGTGGAAGTAACTCCACTCTGTCAGGCAGCGCCAGCAGCGGCGTTTCATCTCTTAGTGAAAGTAACTTTGGCGGCCAGTATCCCGATCCTGGTCCCATCAGGAACGACGCCTTGGAGCCTCTTCCCAGCCACCTGTGGTCCCCCCCTGATGAGTACATGCCTTCTCCCTACCTTCACATCCATTATGGTGGCACAGAAATCGACTCCATAGACCCAGTCCGACCTTTTCATTACCGCAACCCAGCTTCACACCCACACGCCCACCAGCACCCACACAGTCACCCACACGCCCACCCTGGGCTTGAGAGCCACTCCCACGGCCCGGCCCCGCACCACCACATTCCCAGTCACGTTCCTCATCACATTCCTTACCGCAGGCCACAGCCTCCAGCCGTGCCCCCCAAACCCTACCTGAGAGAGGGCTGCATCCCTGAGGAGGAGCTAACCCCTCAGCCCATCCCACTGCCCCGCAGGATCTTCCACTCCCCCCACGGCCACAGGGAGGACCCAGGTAAACATCCCTGGGAGCAGTGCATCAGTGAGGAGCATGAAGAGAACCAGTGAGGGGGAGGCTCCAGATGAATTCAGTCAGAGCGATCTTGTCTTTATCTCTTCATTTGCACTGAGCCTTGAGAGCAGTACCAGAGCATCTCGTGTGAAGCATGTGTGTGTTTGGGGTTGATCCCTGTCACCGTGTATTTTATCGCCAGTGCACATGAAGGGATGAGAAGGAGTTAAACTCCATCAAGCTGCAGTCTGAGGCACAAACTACCTTCACCACTCCACATGGTCTCTTAGATGGGATTCAAAGAAGAACCTGCATAACACAAACTAACTCTGTTCAAAAATTTATATTGATTGTACACAGCTGTACAATTCGTCTGTGAGCATGTTTTTTCATTTGACAATTATGTGACTCAACCGTTTTTGTGGAACATTGCAACAAACATGATCTATGGTGCAGTATTATCTCTGAGCGACCTTAATTTTGCTTTTCATGTCATTTTTCACAGCAAACACACTATTACTCACAGTGGAGTGACTTCTCTTGTTTAAACGCTTCATATATATGAATAATAATTTTGATAAATTTGCTACATTGTAGTGTTTTCAAAGGCTTAAGCCCATTATGTTTTTTTAACAACACTGTTAAGTGCTCCTTAATAGTGAATCATATCAGATGGCTCTCATGAATCACAGCTCGTTAAGACTGAGCCTGCAGCTCTCTGTTTGGATGTGAGCTACCAGTTTCCCATCCATACCACGTGTATGGACACCTACGTGAATGTATTCAGATGAGATGTTCTTTTAACCGCACAAGCTACAAATCCAAGTTTTCTGTTCAAATGCTTTAAGTCCGGTCCCTATCTTAACTCTTCGTTAGTTCATTAGTCTTATGTGTGTGGCAAAGATATCTAGAGATGAATGAGGGACTGCTGGGAACCGGAGGACAGAGACACGCTCGCCTGTCGGCTTTCATGTTCATGGCGAATATAGGAGGAAGTCTCCGCTTCACACCCTGACGCTCCGCCCTGCTGGACTCCGAACCCCGACCTTCCTCTCCTCGTTTTTCCTTCTGCGTTTGCTGTCAGGTCAGCAGTGAGGGTTGAACCCGCACAGCTACTGCGGCATTACCGGGTCTCTCTTGACGGTGTTGGAATCGCCTACTTGCCTTAAGTGCACTCTAATGCAGTCTGACCTCTCACCATTCAGCAACAGCCATTTTTCACTCTGTCCTCTCAATGAAGGAGAAAACAAAAACAGAACAGATATCTACCTAGTGATGTTTTCCTATAGTTTCATTCTGCTTTGGTTTCAGATTGCTGTTTGTTTTGTAGTGCTGATGTTTCTGACCTGCCTGAAGCTCTTTCTCATTCACCTTCTGCTGTTTGACTCTGATGATCGAGAAGGCTGAAGTTCAACAAGATAGAGAGCAATGCTCCTTTCTTTCTATTTTTTATGAAGTAGGAGAAACTGCGCTGTTTATCGTCCGGTTGTTGGTTGGAAGGATATAGCTAATATTTTACCAATTCCTTGTTTTCCTGGCTGGTTTTTGCAGGTGGAGGCTTTGTGTTTCTGTACATCAAGTTGTCAGCTGACTAGACAAGATCTATTTTTGTATGTGAGATCATCAGTTGTGTGTGCATATCACAGAAACTGACTGAAGGTATCAGATAGGCTGCTGTAGTTTGTATGGATTTGAGGTTACTAGTTATATACGGCTTTGAGGATAACTGGCGACTGAAGAGATACTCAAATAGGATTTTTCAATGTACATTCTGTTATTGTACATACAGCAGTATTGTGAAATATTTTTTGAGATTTATCGCAGAAGCCTTAAAAAAGGTTTATTGATGTTTTGTGTATATACATGTACTCAAGAGATCAATGTAATTGATAAATATCTATAATCGGTGTTTGGGAAAGGACAAATTCATTAGACTGTGGCCTGTCTCCACCATACTTCTCATATAAATACTTTATACACTTTTCAATGTGCTTTCCTGTACATATGGTGTTAGCATGATCAAAAAGTGTTTGGTTGTAAAGTGGTTTTCCTACTCCCATAACTGCTGTGGTATGGAATTCATTAACAATGCCAAACATTAAAGACAATCTTTTATCAGCTCTCACTGCTTTTCAGTACTCTTTCTTTCTCCTGTACTATACTTGGAGGGCGCAGTGTGTCGCATGTGCAGTAGAGGGCGCTGCTAGCTGTTGAATGACCATTACCATCCCGTTGGCACAGACGGGATTTGGCATGCGTTTTTGTTTTTTTGTTATTTAAAGTGTTATCTCAGAGAGAGAGAGAGAGAGATTTTTGTTCAAAATGACAACGTGGCTTTCAAGATGAAAGAGGACAAAGTTACGGTAAAAGTTTCTCCACTATCATTCCGGTCTGATAAATGCCACAAACCTTTTTTTAGATACATACAATACCAGTTTAATTCTAATTTCAAATTAAATTCAAGTTAAATTAATAGGTAATATTTTATAGGATTAACCCTGCAGATTCTTTTTTCATGAGTGAATTCCACATCTTCCACAATTTTTCTGCTAGATAAAAAATTGAATCAAAATTAGGATTTGTAGATGAATAATTTAAATAAATTAACTTTCTTCAGCCCTTTTTCAGGTAGGAAAATCATGGTAATTTCCATTACTGAATCCCAAAGGGAGTGGAGCCAATTTTACAGCAAATTTACTTAATCCAAAACAACTGAAATCACAGTTTCAGTGAAATCAAGTGTTTTATTACACAATTTTACACCACATTGCTTTTCCATCAGATGTTTTTTTTTTTTTAACATGGCAAAATCTGAGATCTATAGCAACACAGTGTTAGAATTAAACCATGAAACGTGCATCTTTTCAAAATCTTTTTCTATATGGTGGATTTTTAAGCTATTAAATAGAGGTTTGAGTTGTTTAAGGTGAATGTGCATTTAAATCAGAGTAGCTGTTAGCTTAACTTTTCAATGTAAAATTTACCTCTAATTCTCCCAACTGAGATTATTATTAACCAACCAATGCAGGTAAGATACTGACTACTTATAAGTGTCCAACTCAACCCAGATGTATATTTGTTATTTAAAACACACACACACACACACACACACACACATATATATATATATATATATATATATATGTGTGTGTGTGTTAGCGCTTTTTTGTGTTTTATACAACATAGTCTATAACTGGGAAGCTAAAGGAAAATGACAAATAGTTTATGAAATTATTTTCCAAGACAAAATCAGAAAATTATGTTCATTTAATATTGATCTAAATATTTTTGTTGGGTCTGTCTTACTCTGTATGTTTAGGTTCTTTGTTTTTGTCATCTTTCTTAATGTGAAGTCTTTTTTTTAGCCTGTAACAGTTTTTTTTAAGGAATTTCCATATATTTAGCCCAATCCATCTTCCATCAACTCAAATGAATGAGAAAACGTCTGAAAGCCATGCACAAGATTTTAATTAGAGGCTTCCAGTTAAAAAAGGACTGGGCAGTATTTGTTGTTGCCACACATAATGTTTTGCATATAGAACAGAAAATAAATTTTTATCTCTGACCTAAGCACCTTCTTCCCGCGTGTTTGCGTGCCCTCTGGCTTTTGACAAACTGAGCTTTTGGTGGCTTTCTTTCAACAATGTCTTTCTGTTTTGTAAGTCTTCAAAATAATTAGATTTGTAGAGGATATGACAGATAGTTGTCATGTCAACAGATGCTCCCACCTGAGCTGTGGCTTTTTGCAAGTCCTCTAAAATTATCGTGGGCATCTTGGCTGCTTCTCTGATTTATTCTCTCCTTACCTACAACAAAATCCTACAACTAGAAGGAAATAGGAAACACAATAAAAAAAAACAGGAAAACATAATTTCAGAAAGCAAATTCTGAATAGTTTCCTTTCACTGTGTTTCAAAGAGAGTGTATTTCTTCATTAGCTGCTGTATTTAGGGAATTGTTTTCTGAATTTTCATGCACTGTTTTAGCTCTCCTTGTTCAACATTGTTGTAGGACACACTGACAGTTTGAGCTGTTGAGTTATCTTCCAGTATAAGGATTTTTGGTCACAGCAAAGATTGTGAGTTCAATGTTTCAGACATCCATGATGCAGGTACAAGAAGAAGAAGAAGAAGAAGAAGAAGAAGAAGGGAGAGGCAGGATAAAAGACAGCCAGCTCCATCTCCTGAGGATTATGTTGCTGCAGCACATACAGATACTTCATGTTTACAGCAGCACTGTTTGCTCCTTTGTTTCCTTTATTTCTTTCTCTCGGATTGTACTTGTTTTTGTCTCTTCTGCCTTGGACTCTGACTATGTTTTGTCCTAAGGGACCTGAACAGCGAGTTGTCTTTGCACTTTGAAGCAGGATTCTCCGTACGTGCACCCTTACATGTATGTCATGGAGATCTTTTCTTTTCTCATGCTATTCTGCAGTTATTGTTCAGGGCATGAAAGCACCATGATGAAAAGCACCTCTTATATATTTTGTCAACAAAAACAACAAACTGAGCAACTGGAATCTGATGTTGTATCCTCCTATTAAATATGTTTTTCAGTACTGCTGCATTTATTCAAAGTACGATCTAATTGAATGAACTTGAATGAACAGACGCATCTGACAAATCAGAAAAAAAAAGATTTTTAATAAATGAAACAATACTAATAAATAAAGATTAACCAAGTTTTACATTTAAAGTGAAATCCAACAAAATGGACATAACACTGAAGTAAAGTACAGTACCATAGCAGAAATTATAAAAAAAAAAAGAAGACACTCCTGGGACATTTACACATTTTTTCAAAAACTTCTGGAGGCAAACAGACATTGTATAAAAGCTTGAAACAGTAGACAGAGATTTGATTTTGCTTACAATTTACAAATTTATTGAAGGATAAATACATAACTGATTTTTTACTTGAGGTACACATATCAACTTTTTAAACATGTGTCTCAGGTGAATTTGTAATTTTTTCCCAAAATGATCAATAACACAAATGAGGCGATGATGAAAGCAGTCTATAAATTCATGGCAAAATGACAAATTATCTTTAAATGTAAATAAACCTTTGATGGCATCCTCCAATGCTCTCTGTTGCTGCATTGTGGAGTTAAAATCAGGAGCATCTCTTCAGGTGAATATGGCTACATCAGACGTTTCCTCTATAGAGGAGCATTGCAGCTGTCTTTCAGCAGACTCTCGTCAGTAAGGAGCAAACTTCTGTCTTTCTGGCTTTTTGATGCAGTTTGCTGAGGAGATCTTCGCGGTGTAGGCGGCCAGAGTGGTGTGAGAAGGTGCCGCGGTGGCGGCCATGGTGGGGGCGGGGCTGGACAGAGTTAGAAATGGAACAGATTTCATCCCCAGGAGACCAGAGAGCGGCACAGCACCGTACGGGGTGCCCAGCATGTGAGCGGGGGTCAGTGTGCCCATGGCGGCCAGGGTAGGTGCAGGTGAGGTGGTAGGGGAGGTGGGCTGGTTGAAGGCCATGTTAAGGTCGACCGGAGAGGCCATGGTGGCTGCTTGGGCCGTGGATTTGGCTGTCTCTAAGCTGGGATGGTAAGAAGAAAGAGATGTGGAGACGGGACAATGAATAAGAGCATTAAACTGCTGGAAGATTTTATAAAAAATTATCAAAAGGGAATTTTGGAAATATCGAATATGGTCTACTGGCCATTGGTAGAATTCCTGCATAAAGAGTGAACAGAGAGAAGCCTCCATAAGCTTTGGATGTAAATTTACTTGGGTCGGCTTGATGAAAACGAACGTTTTACAACACAAGAAGGATAAGGACTTCTAGACCTTTGTTTTGTGACCATCTTTGAAGGGATAGCTTAGTTTCTTTATGGGTCAGTATTTTACTAGCAGTAGATAGCGCTCTGCATTCTCTCAGTTTTTATAAAGAGAAATAAGTTTAAACTGGAAAAATGAGCTAAAGGTTTGTCAGCAAAGTCTGTTAAAAAAGCGAAGTTCAGTCATGTTTTTACTCAAACTATCTAATAATGTTTACAGTGCTGTCACATATTTCACATGGATCATTATTAATAAAGGATCCCGGACCAACAGATTCTGGTGAAAATAAGTTTATTTTTTTTGGTTATTTTGTTTTTTTTTGGTCTATGTAAAAAAAAAAAAAAAAACATCTATTGCACACATCTCTTAAATCGTATTTGCTTAAATAGTTATTAAATTTTTCAAATAGGAGTCCTTTATAGATGCAAAGGATCCAGTCCGATTGGCCATTAGCTTAATCTGCAGAAGTAACCTGGTTCTCAGACCAAACTCTGACTGCTGTTTACTACAGGCAGGAGAAAGAGTGCTGATGACTAGAAAATCTGCTTCAAAAACTCTAAACAGTCCCTTTTATTCCATAAATGTGTTTTCTTGACATTTAAGGGAAATTGGTTGCAAATGTGCTTTTAAACTAATGATTAATTTTATCATTATTGTTTTTTATCATTATTCTTACAAAAACAATGACTTGTCATTTTTTTGTGCTGAGGAACATACTTATTACATTGAGTTGTGTGTCTTGTATAGCAAACAATTTTATTTGGGGCAACAGATTTTTACATACATTGTATAAAAACACAAGTTTTCTCATACTTCTTTCACTCTTGGATTAAATCATACTAAACCTTTCGTTTTTTAGGTGAGTTACGTTTACAAAAAATATTTATATCTACTAAATGCCTAATTGATGAGAGTATTAATACTTTACTACTTTCTTCAAGTCTGACATTTACATATACTAGCATTACTATGCTTTTAAACAATTTGGGAAAGCCCAGATGATGATCTGCTTTCCGGGATTCATACCTGTGTATATACAGTACCTTGCGAAAGTACTCGGCCCCCTTGAACTGGTCAACCTCTTGCCACATTTCAGGCTTCAAACATAAAGATATAAAATTCAAATTTTTTGTGAAGAATCAACAACAAGTGGGACACAATCGTGAAGTGGAATTAAATTTATTGGATGTGTCAAACTTTTGTAACAAATAAAAAACTGAAACGTTTTGCAATATTATTCAGCCTCTTTACTTTCAGAGCAGCAAACTCACTCCAGAAGTTCAGTGAGGATCTCTGAATGATCCAATGTTGTCCCAAATGACTGATGATGATAAATAGAATCCACCTGTGTGTAATCAAGTCTCCATATAAATGCACCTGCTCTGTGATAGTCTCAGGGTTCTGTTCAAAGCGCAGAGCATCATGAAGACCAAGGAACACACCAGGCAGGTCCAAGATACTGTTGTGGAGAAGTTTAAAGCCGGATTTGGTTACAAAAAGATTTCCCAAGCTTTAAACATCCCAAGGAGCACTGTGTAAGCAATCATATTGAAATGGAAGGAGTATCAGACCACTGCAAATCTAACAAGACCCGGCCGTCCCTCTAAACTTTCATCTCGAACAAGGAGAAGACTGATCAGAGATCCAGCCAAGAGGCCCATGATCACTCTGGATGAACTGCAGAGATCTACAGCTGAGGTGGGAGAGTCTGTCAATAGGACAACAATCAGTCGTACACTGCACAAATCTGGCCTTTATGGAAGAGTGGCAAGAAGAAAGCCATTTCTCAAAGATATCCATAAAAAGTCTCGTTTAAAGTTTGCTACAAACCACCTGGGAGACACACCAAACATGTGGAAGAAGGTGCTCTGGTCAGATGAAACCAAAATCAAACTGTTTGGCCACAATGCAAAATGATATGTTTGGGGTAAAAGCAACACAGCTCATCACCCTGAACACACCATCCCCACTGTCAAACATGGTGGTGGCAGCATCATGGTTTGGGCCTGCTTTTCGTCAGCAGGGACAGGGAAGATGGTCAAAATTGATGGGAAGATGGATGGGGCCAAATACAGGACCATTCTGGAAGAAAACCTGTCTGCAAGAGACCTGAGACTGGGACGGAGATTTATCTTCCAACAAGACAATGATCCACAACATAAAGCCAAATCTACAATGGAATGGTTCACAAATAAACGTATCAAGGTGTTGGAATGGCCAAGTCAAAGTCCAGACCTGAATCCAATCGAGAATCTGTGGAAAGAGCTGAAGACTGCTGTTCACGAACGCTCTCCATCCAACCTCACTGAGCTCCAGCTGTTTTGCAAGGAAGAATGGGCAAGAATTTCAGTCTCTCGATGTGAAAACTGGTAGAGACATACCCCAAGAGACTTGCAGCTGTAATTGCAGCAAAGGATGGCGCTACAAAGTATTAACGCAAGGGGGCCGAATAATATTGCACTCCACACTTTTCAGTTTTTTATTTGTTAAAAAAGTTTGATACATCCAAAAAATTTCATTCCACTTCATGATTGTGTCCCACTTGTTGTTGATTCTAAAATTATAATTTTATATCTTTGTTTGAAGCCTGAAATGTGGCAATAGGTTGAAAAGTTCAAGGGTGCTGGCAAGGCACTGTAGTTTAAGGCAACACTTTAAACACACTGCTTCCTTGTGTAACATCATGGAAAAAAATCAACAGAAATAAGTAAAGATATGAGGAAGAGAATTGTGGTCCCCCACCTGCAATTATCCTTGCTACAATTTCCCACTGCCTGAAGGTGCCATGTTCAGTTGTACAAGCAGTTACACACACACACACATACACACACATATATATATATATATATATATATATATATATATATATATATATATAAGACCCAAGAGAGTATCATTATCCAAAGTAAAACAAGATCTGTTCTGAAATGTGCTGAAATGCCAGTCAGTGAGGAAGAAGCCCGTACTCTACAAGCAACACAAAAAAATCCATATTACAGTGTATGAATGCATACAGGGAAAAATAACAGACTTTTTGGAAACATGTCCTGTGGTCTGATAAAACTAAAATGGGAGTGATTGGCCATAATCACCATCAGTGCATTTGGAGGAAAAAGAGGGAAACCTGCAGGCCTGAGGAAAACATACCAACTGTGAAGTACGGGGGTAGCAGCATCATGTTGTGGGGTTGTTTTGCTGCAAGGGAGACTGGCGCACTTCATAATAGATCATGAATTAACAACATTTTGAGAAAATAATGAAGCAACATCTTTAGGCATCAGCCAGACAGTTAAAGCTTTGTTGCAAATGGGTTTGCTAACTGGACAATGACCCAAAGCATAATATTTTGTAACAATTAGTTACAAAGTGGCTTAAGAACAATAAGGTTAATGTCCATCACAAATTTCTGAACTCAGTCCCATAGATCATTTGTACATTAGGAGAAACTTTATGCAAACTATTGTGGGGAGCTTTTGGAAGGATCTCCATAATGTTTGACCCAAGTCACACGGTTTAAAATGCTATTCTACCAAAAACCTAGAAGTATGTAAAAGTCATTATTCTGGCATTTAGCAAACAGAAATTTGTTTAGTTATTCTAACTGACCTTAAACAGTAAAAGTTTCATCTGATTTGTTGTCAGTAAAAAAAAAAAAGATTTAATTTGTATTCTTTGTCTTTTCTTTTTCTCTTCTCGTTGACTTTTCATTTAATGAACAACATTTTATTCAGGGAAATATGTGCACAAAATTTAAAGTTAACTTGATTTCAATAGTACTGTACTGTAAAAATAAGTCAGCACAACCTAATGCTGTTTTTCTGCATTGCTGTCAGTAACATTGCTTGCAACAGAGGTCCACACCTCATTATTACTCTAAAGATGACTTTTGACCCTCTCAAACCAACATCTTCCTCTTGCAGCAACTCATTAGATGGCTTTACGTATCCCTGGGTCTTACCAGGAAGTAATGAGGTACTGGGCCAGGTTGATGCTGACTGGTGTTCCTGTGATAGTGACATGGCGGTCGCTAGTTCCATCCAGTTGGCTGCCAATTTTAATCTGAGCCCCTGACACCTGCCGGATCTCGTTGATCTTGCTTCCCTGACGGCCGATGATTGAGCCAATCAGCTGCGGAAGTGAAAGGTTGATTAGTTTGCAGGGTTAATGCTAATTTCACATTTTAAAAATCCATACTATTCCAGAATCAATTTTCTGTTTTATTGTTAGTTTTTACAGCGTTGTGGACATCTGAGAGGAAAGTATTTAGCTAATTAGGATTTTCTTTTTTGCAGCAAAACATTTAACAACACAATTTGTCGGTAAAATAAATGCATTTATCATTGTCTTTTTGGCATCTGGACAAACTTAGATTTGTTAAAATCTGTAACAAAAAAAGTCTGGACTTTTCTGACACTTACATGATCAGTAATACATTCATTTCACAAAATTACAAAATCTTATCAGGGCCCAGATCCAGAACCTTGGGTCCATTTAAAACCAGAGGTGTGTAGTAAGTATCTACATTTACTCAGTTACATTTTCCTGAGTAGCTTTTTGGAAAAAATAGAAGCTAAAAGTACTTCTAGGAGTAGTTTTTCTGCAACGTATGTTTTACTTCTGTTTGAGTTATAATATTTTAAAGTAAAACAGCTGTTACTTGAGTAGAGTTTCTTGCCACTCTATCCACCTAGAATTACTTCACTGAATGAAGAATAAGCGTGCTTTACCAGAAAATGAACCAGGCACACACATTGGTTAATTTTAAAAAGAGACTTGCTTGCACACAAGTTTCTTGTTCTGTTATTTTCTATCTGCTGAGCCTGCTGGGACATTTGGAGGTCAAGTGAACATACAGTGAACAGTATTTAACTGGTAGTACTTTGCACTATGGGTTTTAAAAGCTTTATGCTGTGAAAAGCAAATTGAGTTGGAAATGTTTGTTTCTTTTGCCGGAAAATGTTTTGTAATGACATGATTTATTTGCACTCGTTTGTTAATTCTATTCTTCTACCTAAATAAATGCCATAATTTGCACTTAATTTATATATTTGTGTCTCTCTGATTATTACATCATTTTCACAAATTAAATCCCAATCTACCCACCTCTGTTAAAACCCAAAAGAAAAAGTCCAAAAAGCAGTTACATTGGCTTTTTTACTATTTTGAATGACTATATGTTTATTGTTTATTAACCTAGAAACCAGAATTATCAGTAAGTTGGGCAAAAATTTTAATTGTAATGTGACAAATCAACTAAACATTTAAAAAAAAAAGAAAAAAAAATGGTCTCAATATAAATTCATGTAAAAAAACTCTTTATTTTTCAGAAATTCAGATTTTTCTCTTTTGGGTATGGAATGTAAATTAAAGTCTTTAAACCCAAATAGTTTTCCATAATCCATTTTCATTTTCCATACTTATTCCGACTTGGAAAAAGATTCAATCAAATTCCAGATCTTTCACGACAATGTAGAAACCCAAAGTTAAATACAGAAGAAGCATTACTTGATCAATGACACTTTCTGACTAAAACATGCTCTTAGTTACGATGCTAACAAAAACAGTGAGCCATTAAAAACCTGCAGTAGCTGACCTGATGCAGACAAATTCAAGTATTGCAGTTTTGTTGCTACTCTTTAGTTGTTTGGTCATCCATCATGAATGTCAAATGCACTTTTCTACCCTGTCGGGGTCTGGCTTAATTGCTACTGCGTAATAACGGTAAAGGAGACTGGAGGAGGCACATTTGCCTCTCATTAATCTGAGTGCCTAAAAGGTTATTGATTCCTCAGAGTGGTGACGGGATCCCAAACAAATCACTTCCCAAACAAACGCCAGCAAGATGCACTAATGGAAAACATAATGGGAAAATAACTCAAATACATAACATACATTCCCGTCGGCCTGAGCGCTCTCTCTGCTGGGAGCAGATGAGACATGGAAAAACCTTCTACTGAATCCCAAAAAACATGATTACTTTTGTTCTGCGTTAGTCATCCCCATCTGGACCCCAGGCTGTTTAGTGACGACGGATATTTAGCAGGAGCAGAGCTAACGGCCACATATCAACTCAAGTGCACGGAGTCAGGTGCTCAAGCGACAGGGCTTATGCTGCCAAATATACAGCAAGTATTGCAGACAGTGATTAATTGCTTGTAGTATATGAGCGTGTGGCAAGTTTAATAGCTGACGTTTACTGACCATTGACTTTGTCTTGATGTATTTAACACAACTCGGTATTTGCTCTGTCTGAATTTCACATTCCTTTCCTGACAAATAAGCAGTATGGTCCAAAATTTGTCAGTGCCCGGTTGGTCTGCCTGGCTATTATTGGCTCAGCAGTTTTTTTCAGGTGGGGGGTGCACAGAGAGCGGCCGGTCTAAAGAGCAGCACTACAGACAATGGTCGCCACAGACCATATATAGCTGATAAAGCCTCTTCCTAACTGAGAGCAACAATCTCCAACAGCTATCAATAGCATACAGCTGTCATCGGCTTGCCTGCTTTGGTGTCTATGACCTCAGACTGTTGTCATTTCTGTATGAATCACCTGAAAAAAAAAATCTAAATATATGCAGGTGAGATTTCACAGATGATGGCATGAAGAGCAACACTGCACTATGGTCTTCATCTGACCTATATATTGATGAGTTCCTGCTGAGGCACTCATTTAAAAGCACACAGGAAGAGGAATGGGGTAGCAAAGGGTGCAACCATTTTTCTTCCTGCTAAATCTCCCCTCTTCCGCAAAGGTGAAGCAGCACATTGCTGACTGGGTGTAAGCAGTTTTTGAGAGCATCTGTGCGCCTGTGTGTGTATATATAAGCCTCTTTTAGGGCTTCAGTGTGAGATCACAGAGTGGGTTTGAGCAGCCTGGAGGAGGAGGAGGGGGTGGGGTTTTAGGGCGGGCCGAGGAGGCTCAGTCCTCTCTTTCGGAACAATGGCTGGAGTTCACAGCTGTCCCTGTCACGTACAGCACTGGACTCCCTCAGTCCTCTGATACATTGTGTTGTTTGCCATGTGGGGGTTTCTTTAGGGACGGGAGGCAGGAAGGGACCTGCTAGTTATTAAGAAACGATTGAGGCATCTGGCACATTATCCTAAAAATTAAAACAAGATATATTTTATTGATTTTTTCTGTCTTTTTTGTGAAACACACTGGCAGTAAATTATGTCTGTTGTTGATTTTTCATTGCTTCTGTAAGCACAGGGACATGCAAAAGTATTTATGCCCCTTAAACCTTTTCACATTTTGTCACATTAAATCCACAAGCTACAAGAGGACAGTTATGTGCAACACATAGTTGCACATAATTGTCAGTAGAAGAGTAGAAAATTATATGTGATTTTAAAAACTTTTCACAAATAAAAATCACAAATAAATATGATAAGTTTTCAGTGTACCCCTAAATAAAATTCAGGGTAACTTCCAATATAAGTCACATAATTAGTAGATAGAGTCCACCTGTATGTAATGTAACCTTTCTATAAATACAGCTGTTCTGTGAATGGCTCAGAGGTTTGTTAAAGAACCTTAATGAACAAAAATTTGATGAAGGCAGAGAAAACAGCACACAAGTCAGGGGATAAACTCATGGGGAATTGTAAAGCAGGGTTATGATTTAAAACAATATCCCAAACTTTAAACATCTCATAGAGCACTGTTCAATCCATCAACTGAAAATGGGAAGAATATAGCACAACCGGAAACCTACCAAGACATTCTACCTGAACTTACAAGCGAGGCATTAATCAGAGAAGCAACCAAGAGGGAAATGGTAACTCAGGAGGAGCTATTCAGGGCCACAGTACAGGTGAGAGAATCCATCTAAACAACAAATGTAAGTCATGTCCCCCACAAATGGCCTTTCAGGAAGAGTGGCAAGAAGAACCCCTTGGTTGAAAGAAAGCCATCCTGTTTTAGTTTTTTACAAGCCAAATGTAAAGGACACAGCAAACATGTGATATCATTGATCATATCGTTGACAGTCTTAAAAGGGAGCAGTGTTGTGTGTCTCTTCTCATTGACTTCTCAAAGGCATTGTTATGATTTGGGGTTGTTTGGTTTTTGGTTTCTGGTTTTTTCCTTATGTTTTTCACTGCTCCAGTCTTTAATCATGTCTCTGTTTATTATTTTCCTAGTCATGCTTTAGATTTTGTCTTCTAGTTCATGTGCGGTCAAGTTAAGTTTTTGGATCTGGTTATGCTTTCGTTTCATGTTTTTCTAGTTATGTTTCTATTAGTTTGTTTCCTTGGATTTGCGTTCTGTTCAAGCCATGTTTTGCTCCAGTCACGTTTTGTTCTGTCAATTAAGTTTATTCGGTTCACCTGCACCATGTTAATCAGTTTTGTGTTCCACCTGTATCATGCTCCATTTAAACACACCTTGTTCAGTTAGTCGGCGCGGAAACATTTTTCATTTTCATGCTCATGTCCTGCTGTTCACACGAAGCCTGTCTTGCCAAGCCTGCCCATGTCTGTTTTTGCCGTCACCTCCTGTGAGTGAGTTTTTTTTGTTATTAAATATTTTTCCATTTAACATCATGCTGCCTGCTAGTCTGCATTCTGGGTTCGTCCATTGCTCAAGCCGTAACAGGCATTTGATACTATTAAGCATCATATTTTTTTATATTTGGGGCGACTGTGGCCCAGATGGTAGAGGTTCGTCCTGTAACTGCTGGGTTGCCAGTTCAAACCCCCGCTGCGTCCATCTTGGTCGCTGCGTCCATCTTGGTCGCTGTGTCCTTGGGACACTTCAACCACTTTGCCTATTGATGGTGGTCAGAGTGCCCAGTGGCGCTGATTGTATGGCAGCCTCGCTTCTGTCAGTCTGCCCCAGGGAGGCTGTGGCTACAATGTAGCTTACCACTGTCCAAGTGTGAATTAATGGGTGAATGATATTTTGTATTAAATACTAAAGTTAACTGGATGCCTCTGTGTGTCCGTCGTCTTAATTTATTTGTTTACATAACCATTTTAGGCATCAACCCATCTTAGTCAGTCTCTGATCAATGGATGTTCTGCAGTTTTTTGTTCCCAAAGTTTCAACTGAAGCCTCTTGCTACCCATCCCCCGGAAACGGGGGAGAAATTTTACTTTTTTTCCTATGTTCATTGCTCTATGTTCCCTTAGTTAAACATAGACATATGTGGTGTCCTCTAAAACGTCAGACTCTTGGCTAAAAGTACACACACAAAGCATATCTACAGACAGCATAGAGCTCACAGATTCCAAAAATATAAGTTTAGTCACATTCCACACAGGATTTAATAAACCAGCAGCAAAAGAAGACCAGACTTATCACTCATGAATGAAAAGCATAATCTAAAACCTTTCTTGCCTTCGTCTTTATCTTCCCCAGTTCCTAAATGCATCAGCATAAACTGCATTTACTGGACAACTACATCTCCCAGTGTGCTTAGAAGCAGTATAGCACATTTCCTGCGTCCTGGTTCTGGATAGAACGTGTTGATTCGTCAAAGGTAAACGGCAACATGGTTGACATAATCTAATTCTACAGGCTCCATGAATTAAAAGGATGGGTTGTTTGTGCAATTTGGACCAACCAACCTCGAGTTATTGGTGCACGTATGGCTGCCTGTCAGTGAATATGCTGCAGTTGGAGCAAAAGAGAGCAGTTTCTCCATGTTTTACTAAAAATGAAAAATAAATCTTGGTAATTAAAAAAAACAAAAACATTTTAGACATGTAAAAAGAGTTTTGCACGTAAAAACACAATTTTTTGTAAATTTGTGCCATACTGTGCCAATGGGCAAAATGCCTTGGTATGTGTTTACTAAAAGCTCTGTAACTTTGTTTTAGTTTATCTCAGCTGCATGAATCTTTACAAAGGTAATGTCCACAAGTGGATTTAGAGTGTGTAGCCTTATTCATATTTCTAAAAGGTTTATATACTGTACACTTCAGAAAAAGTTCTGGTGAGGGAAAAAATCTTCATTTTCTTCTGTGTTCCATTCTCATTATCTCTCTGGAACAATAGCACCTACTGTGATATTTACACTTCTGATGGAAGTGTTAGCTTTAATGTGATATCAAGATTATTTAAATCGACTTTGTAATTGCTGAGAAAAACTCAATTAGATTTGGGCATGTTATTTCGAGAACAAACTTCATGAAAATCCCTTGGGGCTTAAGAGGCTAGGCAAGAAATCATTCCAGTTTCCAGCTCCGAATTCTTGGCATCAATTACAAACGGATCTTCAACTTAAAGCTCTAATGGCACTGAATGAGTTTTAAGCTCTGTTGAAATCGTTGCAGTCCACCACATTTGTGTGCAATTGTTTTATTTGACTAATGGTTTTAATGTACATTGTATTTCTTTATTGTTTTTAGTAAAGTAATTGTGACCCAGGTCGCTCTTGTAAAATAAATACTCTATCTCATTGATATGAACTTGTTTAAATAAATGCTAAATAAAAATGTGGAAGAAGGAGCACTGGTCAGATAAATGCAACATGAATTCTTTTGGAATAAATACTGAATTGGTGCAGGAAAAATACCTGCACCTCACTGTCAAAACAACATCCCCACAGTAATACAAGGTAATAGCAGCTCTGGGAAGACTTATCTTCATCATAGACAGGAACGTGTCAGACTTTATGAGAAGATGGATGGGGTAAGCTATAAGGCAGTCTTGGAAGAAAAACATTTAGAGAATGCAAAATACTTGAGACTGGAGTGGAGATTCACCTTTCAGCAGGACAACAACCCTAAACTTACAGTCAGATTATGAATGTAATGGTTTAAATCCAATTGAGAAACTGTGGAAATATCTGAAAATCAGTGTTTATTTGTGCTCTTCATGCAATTTGACTGAAACTGTGGTATTTTGCAAAGATGATGAATGGGCAAAAAAAGCTGGTAGAGATATACTGTAACAAACATGTATCTGACTCTAGGATGCCAGATGCAGCATATTTGTTTTTCAAAATTGTTTTGTATTTTGTACAAAAGCCATGTACCTTTTTCCTTTCTCTTCACAATTATGCACGACTCTGTCAACCACATGGAAGCTCAATAAAATACCCAAAATCTTGTGCTTATAACATGATAAAATGCAAAAACAGTTCAGGGAGTATGAATACTTTTGCAAGGCACTGTAAACACAGATCATATTGTTCAATGTACTCTGCAACATTTCATTTTCTGTGTTTAGTCTGTCTTCATTACACTTTGTGTTTCTTTTTTTGTTTGGATGATGCAACTATGTAAAGCCAGAACTGACATCGCTCTCTGTCTAAAGCAGCCACGCCTAACACCAGACTGATTATTTTATTGTGATTTCTGCTCACAGATCAGGGAGTCTGCTCATCAAACTCGAACGGAGGCTCACTGAGCAAAGAGGGAACGCATCTTTCTCTCTCTGTTTTCTTATTGGCTGTTTTGACAGCAGACAGCTTCTAAGTAGGTCAGGATTTCACTGATCACTCAAGGGAGTCAGTCTAAGACACTGCGAGCCCACACAATAATGCAAAAAGGATCCATATCAGCTCAAAAATCCCTTTAACCTTGGTGTAGTCCAAGGTTAGAATAATGATGATAATTAGCGAGTTGCCCGCATCGCTTTCATCTCTTTTGAAGTTACTGCAGTATCTTCATGGTTGCATCTCATCACCTGCTGCAGAGCTGTGTGCATGTGAGATGAGGACTGGATATAGAAATACTGATACTAAAAAAACAAGTGGATTTTTCTTACATCATTGGGAATAAGTAGCTCCTGAGATGTTGAGGAGTTTACGTCCATCCCTGATGAGAGAAAATATAAAAAATCTTTTAATATCCATTTTTTTGGTTTGATGTTTAACACAGTTCTCGTTCTTTTTTTTTCTCCAGTTCTCTGACTCTGCAGAACATATTATTACACATAATACTTTCTCACTCAGGATGGCAGATTCAAGAGAGCCATGAAACCTTGTATCCTCCCTGAGAACCGACAAAAGCTCCAAATCAGCACAGCTAATAACAGCTGTCCTTTACTTCTCATATGTGTGGGCAGGTTAAAAAGCCACATATGGTTACAGTAGGGAACAAGTCAGAGCAATGGAGGACAATCAAGAGAAACCCTGACTAATAACACATACCAGGCATGATTGTCGAGGCAGCCTGGGCAATGGGACTCAGGCCTTGCTGCATGGACAGCTGGTGCAGCTTGGCCAGCTGGAAAATGAAGAGAAACTTGATTCAGAGACACTAACTCATCAGGTTATATAACATTTAGGCATGAGCCAGTAGAGTTATTACTGGATATTCCAGTCTTTTGAGATGTAATGGCTCAACACATTTAGTTGGATCCTGAAAAGGTTTGTTGACCAAACAAAATCTCTAAAAACAAGTGAAAAATTCTTAAGGTCAAACCAATGTGGCTTGTTTTATTATCAGATCTACTTAAAATACGTTTTATCATCTAAGTAAGGTAGCTCAAGATGGAATATCTTGAAACGCATCAAATAATCAAATTAAAGAAGTTTAGCCTTAATAAGTAAATAAAACCAAGAAATTATATATCAAGATTAAAAAGCATAATTCAATTCAGTTCCACTGCAGAATTTCTTTTTTGCAGTGTATTCTTACAGTATGATAACCTTGAATAAAAATATGTTTTCATTGTTTCTATAAAAAAACAAATTGCATGATCTACTTATCTTTAGATCCAAAACAGAAAAACAACACTTATTCTTATTGCTGCTGAGGTTATATAACACATTGAGTATTGAGCAGGTGTCACGTGGTGTCTGATCTTGCCACCAATGCTGGTGTAATGTTTAACTCAGGTTTATATGCAATGAAGTCCTCTTGAATCTATGGGTGTCTTTTGATGCACTCTGAACAGTGTGTATGTATTCAGATGAGGGTTGTGTAATTCATTGTTCAGCAGTGTCAGGAAGCTACATTACTTTTGGCAGGGGTTCCCTGTATCGGCTTATTTATTTTTCATATTTAAACATCAACTGACTATCTGGGAATTAAATATTTATGCTCTATGAGTGCCCTCTAATGCTCAGATAATTATTAATAAATTAGTTTCTCTTTCAGTTTCAAACATATGGCATGCCTAGGTGAGTGACTCTTCTTGTTAATATCCTGTCCATTGTTTTCTTATGCCATTAAAAGGTGTATTCACCTCACCGATGTAGCAAAGATAGGCAATAAAAACAGGCTAAATTTAGTTTTAAATAGTAAGTAAAGGTTGATGCAAGACTTTTTTTTTATTTTTCTGCTCTTTACAGAGTAACTTTGGGAATGTAACAAGCTGATAATAGCTGGCTAATTAGTCAGGTTCTTTGCTCAGTTTGCCAGTCTGAGGTTAGTTGTCTAAGAGACAGTGATCCCAGCTTGCCAAGTGTAGTTTGAAACCGTCTTATTAACGTAAGTCATGGAGGGCCTCATATTCCCAGACTATGTCTATCAGTGTTTTTAGACATGGTCTGGGTGCATCTAGGAGTTTGTCTAGCATCTCACTGAAAAGACTTAAACAGGCAGCAATAGTGTGACAAAAAATAGGAGGAATTTTGAAAACACAACTTTTTAAAACCTCCGTATAACTTTGATACCATAACGGATTCACGTCTAATTAAATTACAATTCTTCTAGAAGCAGCCATACCTCTGAATGTGGAATGCCATATTGATTTTGCAAGGTGTAGGCCTGAAAGAGAAAATCCTGCATTAGTTAATTCATAGCAGTAAAAACACCAGACAGGCAATCAATTACCTGATTCCTAATGAAAGTGCTTCATTGTCAATACAAGTCATTTTTTCTAAATAACATAAAACAGAAAAAAAACAGATAACTAAATTTCTACTAAAAAGAATCAATAACAGGATAAATATAAAGTATAAATTCATTCTTGCGTTCAATCATTGATTCAGACATAATAGTTAAGCTTTTGTTTGACTCAGTGTGGAATTGTCCTTTCTGTATATTTTTCAGTGCTGTCACAATAATAGAGGCCATTTGTATTTGAGTTGTGTTGCCCACAGCATTAAAAAATGCTTTTTATAGTTTTATTAAGAACCGCTCTGTCTGCAGTTTTCTGTTATCCTGGACAATCTACAAACAAAAATACAAATATTTCTATACAGAGTCTAAGACTTAGTCCAACAATGTTGGGTCTGTGTTGAAAAACTATTTTATGGAAGTAATTGTGTTTATCTGAAAAATCATCTTTTCATCCTCAGCTACTGGTTTTCATTGTTTCTGCTAAGTTTAAAAACTATAAATGTAGTGTTTGCTGCTATTGAACCTTAAAAAAGAAATAAAATGTTTTTCTAGGAATTATTTTACGCAAAAAAATAAATGTACCTTAAATGTTGAATATTATATATTACATATATATATATATATATCTATATATATATATATATATATATATATATATATATAATATTCAACATTTAAGGTACATTTATTTTTTATTTTTTCAAAGATAAGTCTAGAATAAAAAAAAGTTTTTTTCACCATGTTTACAGATGTCACCTCAATGACCTGAAATTGAAGCAATACATAATTTTTCCCATCTGCCTCATTGAAATACATATTAACATTAGGGAAAAATTTATTTATTTTGAACTATGTATCTGATAACACAATGTCAAGCAATTGGACAGAATATTGTGATTATTGGCCATTCTTAGGAGGTGCAAGCTTCACAAACATGATTCTCCTTACAGACAATTTAGGATGTTAATAAACACCCAAAAGCATAGTTAGTCAGAAAAGAAAAGTCAGAAAAGCCTACAGTGTCTCACTGATTACTGCATAGTTTTTCTATGTAGCAAAAGAGAAAGCAATCTTTGAAATGATTAATTTCCAATATTCTGTGTATATATTATAACTCTCACTCTTCTAGAGTGAGTCTCAAGGTGTTGCCATATATTGTAGTCTGCTACTCCGCCCTGATAAATGAAAGAATAAACTGAAGTTATACCAAAAAATGTGCATTCCTGGTTGAAATAACATTAATTATAAATACAGGAACCATTTTATCATCATAAAAGGTTAAAGTCAATATGTTTTGAAATATTTCTAGTTCATAAGCAACATGTATTGGCATGTGTTTTATCCATATAGGTTCTATAGCATGGCTCACATGATCCGAATACACAAATAACCAAGAAGCAGCTGAATATGGACTGTTGCGTTTATATAACAAGAAAGCTATCGAAAAGAATCAGAAAATCTTTTATCCTGAGAAGTAACATTTCCAATGACCTTCAAGGCAATCATATAACTCCATGTTCTTAATTCAGCTTGACTGAAACATTATAATGAAGTCCAAATGTCAAAACATTGCCTTGATAGCACAATGAGATAACTCTTTTGCAAAGTTTGCAGCAAATTATTATGAAAACTCTCTGAAAGAAATCCAGAGAGCCTCCAAAGAGGTCTCCCAAGAAGCAGGAGAAATCTTGCATATGGAGTTTATTTTGGCATGTAGTTGAAGTTGTTCAGTGAATCAGATGAAACCCCACTAGGTAAGGCCAAGGACAACAGCTGAAGAACTGCAGAGCAAAACGTTATCAAAATATTTATTCTGTCACACAACAAATTGTTTTCCCAGATGAACTGAGTTTTCATATTATTACAAACTCATTTTATCTGCCACAATCTCCACTCAGTGGTTTGGTAGATGCCTTTTCCCCCATATTTTAAAGACTTCTTGGCTTAATGAACCAACAATGTTAAATTTGTAGTCTTGTAATAGAGCTGGGCTAAACATACACGTTTGCACTGTTCAACATTATATAATAACGTCAGCTGTGGATGCTACTCAAGCTCAGCTCAGACTTGTAATTATGAAGGCTGTCTAACAATATTTTCCTAAGGGTGTTGCCATAGAGCTTTGTTATAGTGTTGAAGGTACAGAACAGTTTTAATGGATTGTAGGTATTCATGCTCATTTAGCATAGGGAACCTGTAAGCATTTTAACAGGCAGCTGATTTTTTTTTTTGTTCAAATAAATATTTTATTGTAACGTTATTGTTATTGAAGCACCAATGCTAATTGTTAGCAGTGAACATCTTATGTTCTTTCAGAGTCTTCATACGGATGTAAGCTTTTTCCTTTCATGGAAATACTGCTCATCAATCAATATCCTTAGTTGTCTGTGATTATATGGTGAATATATCTCTGTATTTACATAAGAAACTGCTTCTCAGGGTTATATTACTAATAGTGACATTAAATTGTATACATATTGAAAAATTATAGAGGTTTGATCCTGCTTTAAGATTTTATTACTGAGAATGAAAAATTTAGAAACAAAGTTTTGAACAAAATGTGAACAGCAGCATCAGAAAGCAATGGCTGAAGCCTCAAACTCAAGAAACCATCCAATAGCTGTAAAAATAAAAGTAAAAGATGGATCTATGGATTTATCTATCCATCTGAATAATTAAGGGGGTGTCTTTATATCCTTCCCTCATTACAGTTATGGCCTTACCAGACAGCACTTAGCTTAACTCAATTTTGTCTGACGCCAGCAGTCTGGCTTCTATTACCAGTCCATCCTATATGGTCTTAAATGGGAGAGGAGAGCTCATCCCTGCACTGTATCAATACATCAGAGCTGTGTCTCAATTGGAAAGAATAGAAAGTGTAAATTCATGAAACAATGTTATAATTTGCTACACCATTTACTGTGTTGTGTTTGTGATTTTACGATCCCCAGTTAGAGGTTGTCCTTTCCATGCTGGTTTTATGACAGTAGCTTCCTCTGCAGTCATGGGACAAATATTCCTAAAGCCTAAATGTTTGTGGCGTGGAGCTTGGCAGGACAGAAAAAGACAGAGTGGATCTGCGGTGGCGGTGTGCGACAGCATCAAGTTTCAGGACTGCTTATAGCTCTAATGAAAGGCCAGAACAATAGCTGCAGCTTTATGCTCAGCTGTTGGTTTTAATGCCTCATACCACATGTTGGACTGTGTTTTTGTGCACCTACAGCACAAGCCGTGCTCTCAATCATCACTCAGACCCTCAAAGAGCTAACACTCATTCCTCCGCTCTGCAGGGGAGTTTAAAGACTAGTGTTTTAAACAAGCTGACTTCTACAGAGACCAGTTTATTCAGGGGACTTTAAGAAGAATATTACATGTTACACAGGTTGCACATCAGGGATTACTCCACTTACCTGTTGGAGGTCCAGACCACCCTGGGTGACTGAATACAGAGGGTGAGGGGCAAATTCTGATGCGTCAAAAACCTAAAAAGACACAGAAACAAATGAGAGAAGCACAAATAGATTTCTTGTGCAAAAGTATGTACAGTAGTTTATGTGATTTACATTTTGTCACATTGCAGCCACAAACTTCAATCTATTTTGTTGGAATTTTGGTGTTTTGCAAACTACAAACAGGACGTCTGATGGGTTTCTTCTTTCTATAAAAGCCAGAATTGTTTTGCATCGCTGACAGTTGTCCTGTCAAAACTCTTCCATCTGAGCTGTGGATTTCTGCAGCTCCTCCACAGTTAACATTGGCTGCTTCTCTGTTGATGCTCTCTTTTCTGGACTGTTCAGGTGGACGGCCATGTCCTGTTAAGTATGCAGTTATGCCATACTTGTATCATTTTCAGAGGATGGATTAAACAGTGCAAAATGTGAAAAGGTTTAAGAGGAATAAATGTTTTTGCAAGTCATCGTATATATTACCAAAATATTGCCATGCTTATGCGTTCTGCAAATATTTTAGCTGAGAATGTGAGTAGCTGGAAGTAAATCTGTGTGTACTAGCCACATATTTGAGAACTACATATGATGAGAGAATAATAAATAGAAGCTTCAAATTCTTTGTTTATTCTTGGCTGTTGCCACAGATCAAATTTGGTCTGCAATGGCCTCTCGAGCTTACATTTCTGACATATTTCCCCAAGTAAAAGGCTTATAGGCTATGACTCATTCTGTAGACCCTTTCCCTCCGTATTTCATTTCCCCCCCAGATTATGCATCCTTATTGCGGCGCAGCCTTCATTAAAGCCTCCTCTCAGTGACCGGCATTGTGCCCCGGGTTTAATTTTATTGCCTATTATGAGGAATAACAAAAACACAGAGCCATTCTGTAAATTGACTCCAGTCTGAAGCAGCACAAACAGCATCAGAACTGCTGACAGCTATGCAGAATATCTGGCTGCTGCTGAAGCCAGAGGAGACGGCAGGCCTCCAGCCTTAGTTGCTAATCTTGTGACTCGCTCCATGAGAGGGGGGTGGGGTCTCAAACAACAGCATCTTTAGAGCTCCAGTCAGTCATCCTACACGCACAAAATCCACTAGGTCCCCGACCAGCAAGCTTCGATAGGATTCTTGTCTTTACAGCAGGGGTAGTAAAGAATCGGGTGAAAAAGAATAAAAGGATCATGCAAGTGACGCCCCAAAGGGTACTGTAGGAACTTTAGGAAAAAATGGAAATACTTTATATGCTTTATTATGACACCATTGATCCATCCACTGTTTGGCCTTATTAATATCACTGGCCTACCTCTAACCGTCGACTCCTTTGCTCTGTTTTACTGCCATATAATGCACAACTCAATTAAACCACTTACAACCCTTAGATTGTTTTTTTAATTTTTCTTAAAAGCATTAAATACGAAACAAAACAACAACAAAAAACAGCATTTTATTTCCAAGTAGTTACCCTGGATTTGCACTGTAATACATAAATAAATTGAGAAAAATAAGGAAACAAAAGATGCCATACCATGTATAAAAATAATAGAGCTACACATTATTGCATATACATACTTACCATAGCTAACGGTGAATATTTTTTATTTACTTAAACAAAAGCTGCATAAAATGATTATTTTTTTCTTCTTTCTTTTGTTTTAGTATTATTTTCCTTTGTCAGTGCTTAGTTTTCTAAAATACATTATTTATGCTACATATTTTCATTTCAAAATTGGTTTCAAAATAGATGGACTGTTTTTATTTAAGCATTTTTATATGTATTTTCCTCCCTTCTTGCATTTTAACTCCAAGGTATTTCGATTTATCATTTGTTTTTTTTCTATTTATGTTTCCTTTTAAGCTCTGAGGTCTTTTTTCTGTTTGTTTTTATTCTTGTTTCTGTTTCCATGTCAGTCTGTTATGCTGCCCTAAATAAAAAAGGGAAATGTGGGAGTAAAGGGAAGAGATGCAGGTTTTCAGTCAACTCATAGGCTCAATTCATTTCCTGATTCTTTCTGTCTTTCTTTCTTTCTTTCTTTCATTCTTTCTTTCTTTCTTTTAGGAAAGCACACTAAATTATGGCAGTTAGTAAACAACTTATGCCTCATAAAGGACAAAGATATAAGCTGATTTATGTTGCTTTTGCTTTTGGGATCGTGGATATTTTAGGTCCTAGTCCTCCATAGTTTGTTGACTATGAAGTTAACAAATGAAGGCTATCTAAGTCATACATGTTGCACCCATTAAGTCTGGTAATCTTCTTGCTTCCCCTTGTCATGATGAGGATATTTTTCAAGAATAAGATGTGGGTTAATTAAATTAAAATACATTTACTACGTTCTTGCATTTTTAAGAAACAAGTCTCATAATATTTTTTAAGACTTAAATTATGACCCATAACCTCTAAAAATGAAAAATCCACCAAGACTAATACTTTAATTTAAAAGATTTCTAATTTATTCTACATTTTGCTATATTTCTCTTTGCATTACCACCTCTACTCCATCCATCATTCAGCAGACCCACTGTCTGTAAACCACAGTCTTAAACCAACAGTTATTATGCAATAAGTGTGCAGCTGATCAGCTACCCAAAGCCAGTCATCATATTTCAATTTCTTACCTGGTTCCCTGCAATGAGGAGAGCAGCCGGTGAGGGGCTCGGTCGATAGGGGATGGTGGCACCTTTTGGTGGAGACTGTTGAGTAAAAGCAAGGGATCAAAGGCTGTAATCTTTACCAAAGGGATTTGTTTTAAACAAAAAATAATGTGAAATTTTATCTCAGCAATTCAATGAATATTTAAATAAATAAAATAAAGAAAAAGCTTAGAATAATGGTAATGTTTTGAACGTCTGTCTCTTTTCGTTTGCCTTACAGTGGCGGTGTATAAAAACATCTAAATTTATCTAAAAATTGTAAATAAGTTGCATGTTTTTGGTAATTCAGCTCAAACAGTTTATGATTAGGGCAATCAGTTTTGAAAACTCAACATTAGAACAATACATAATACATAAAAATAGATTTGTAACAGAAATGTTATATCATGGCTACGTTATCTTTGAGAAGATAACTGACTTGATAGTTGGCCAACCCTCTGACACAGCCAAATAGAGGGTAAGTCATAAAAGGCTTCCTTAATACTCACTCAACAAACAGAACCACATTTTGTGGTCTTAATGTTGGTTCTGTGCCATACCATGGATGCAGTATTTCATGCAAAAGTTGTTCATACCAAGTATTTAGTGCATATACAATACTGTACGGTACATGTACATGCTTTTCTGTAGGCTGACTTTTTAGAATAAAAAATATTTTTGTGTTGGTCTGAAATAATATTAAACTTTATTCATAAACTGATTTGGGGTTTTGATTTACCATAAGTCATAATCATCAAAATGAACATAAATAAACATTTCAAATGTATGTGTGTAATGGATCTATATACACTTTTTTTAATTAAATCACCAAAAATCCATTCAACTTATGTTCATAGCTGCTGTATAGCACAAAACTAAGGCATCTTAAAATAAGGCAAAATCAGATAATGGATTCATTTGCATTATTCTGAGCCTTATTTTTATTTTTAGACATTTTAGTGATTCACTGACAAAAATGACAATAAATGTTTTATATGGATAATAGCTGAGTTTTGTTATATAACACACACCAAGGCTCTGCAAAGCTTGCCTTCTGCTTAGATTAAGCATCCACTGACACAGAGTCATTTCAATTATTCAGTTATTCAAACACTGATAAGAAAAGGCGATTATAGAGCATACATGATATTATATATCTTGTATGCTCTGCAGACCTCTGCAGTGTTGATGATGCGGTTTTGAGTGGAAAATGTGGAGCATTCACAAAATATTCTTTGTATAACTTTGCATAATTTAAATCTTGGGAGCCCAAAGCAAGAAGCCGCTGGAACAGAATCCTAATCAAAGTTGCACGCCTTTGAAGAAAACTGGTTCAAAATAGCAATTAGTCAGTCAGGTCCAGCTGCAATGCTAAAACAAAAAGGCGCCTGTGTACTTATTAACACACAGGGAGAAAAATTGTGCTCAGGGTTATTTTTCCTCTTATCTGCCCTCTCGATTTTCTTAAGAGAGCTGTTATCTAAAGGTGTACAGAATATGCTGCTGGCCACTTTGTTTTCTGTGAACAGACTACGGTATTTTAGGAAACAGGAGCTTTGACCTCAGAGAAAGACTTTTCATCTTCATGTAATGTCTTGTTTTTACCACTGCAAGTCCAGACAATAAAGAGGCTCGTTCCTTTGTAACTGTGTAACCCCCGCCCCGCCCCGCCCTGACCCACACACACACACACGCACACACACACACACACACACACACGCACGCACGCACGCACGCACGCACACACACACACACACACACACGCACGCACGCACACACACACACACACACACACGCACGCACGCACACACACACACACACACACAAGGATTCTCACTGTACTAGCTTCAATGCAACACAATCATTACATAACAAAGAAGTCATGCAACCAAAGAACTACTGCAGCAGCTGAATAAGTAACTTTTGGGGGGAAACTCTAACCCTCCCACTGCTGCAGCAGGAAAGCTTTGACAAATGTCAGCAAAGAAAGGTACAGTGTGCCTCCTACCTCTAGGATTACTGTGCAGATGAGCTTGACACACTGGATTACAGAGTCCTGATTCCCAGATATTGTAACCCCTCGCTCAGTAGAGTTCGGCAGCAAATCCCCTGCCACTTGTATCTGAGCTCCTGTACTCTGCAAATGATACAGGATATAAAGAAAATTAGCTTGATCATGAAGATAAGGCAATTTGTGATCACACTACCTTGACTGTTAATTTTGCTTCGGCTGCATTTAATACTAACGACAATATATTTTTCTGCCTACATGGAAGGACACCAACAGCAGTGAAAATATTTAACTAAAGCTAAAGCACAAAACATGTAGATACTTTAAAAGGAAACAAACACAGACACATTAAAAGAGCATCTATGCAATTTTGTATTAGCTTTTTCTTTTAGGTTTCTGCTTTTTTTTATACATTGTTATGAATTTTAAATTAATTTAAATTTAAATTAATTATTTTTAATTTAAACTTTATTAACCAGGAGAGACCCATTGTGATTTAGAATCTCATTGACATTGGTGTACAGCAGTTCAAAACAGCACCAAAATACACACAAACATTTTATGTGCAATCACAAAAAATGTATACAAAAATAAAAATACTGAACTGTATTAGAAGATTTTAGAAACTAATAAAGCTCCTGATGTGATGTGGATGCGACATGTATACATCACAGTATAATCAACATCAAATTTCAAATTAGAGTTTGATACTTGTTGATATATAAAATGACCCAAGAGTGACCCTAGAATAGATCCCTGCAGAACACCTTAGGGAACACAAAGGAACCAAGAGAAGATACATTCAGCTTTCACACACTGATTTCTGTTGGAAAGACAGCTTTCAAGTTAACTCACAGCATGTTCTGCAGTTTTTAAGACATACAATAGAAATAATTGTACAATGCAAAGCAGTGCACTCCAGCTACAGATATCCATTCATCCATTTACTGTTTCTTATACCTGGTTATCAGTGCAGTGTCAAAGGGGGCTGATGCCTGTCTCCATGAGCCATTGGACAAAAGTTGGGGTACACCCTTGACAAGTGGCCAGTCCATCACAGGGCAGCACATTAACACGCAACAAAGCCAACACACACTCACTCCTAAGGGCTATTTAGAGTGGCTAAATAACCTAACATGCATATTTTGAACTGTGGAAGGAAGATGGAGTACATATAGATAACCAATATATGCACAGGGAGAATATGCAAACTACATGCACAAATGACCTGGCCGGGATTTGAAGCCAGAACACCTTTCTGCTCAAAGTCAACAGTGGAACAACTGCGCCACAGCACAGCCCTGCATTCATTCATTCATTCATTCATTCATTCATTCATTCATTCATTCATTTATTCAGTCATTCATTCATTCAGTCAGTCAGTCAGTCAGTCATATATTCATTCACGTACTTGCCTTAATTTGCTTTTTACTCTAAAACTGGGCACAAACTGAAACACTAATACATCCATATACTGGAAAGAATTTAGCCAGGAAATATGAAATGAAAATGAAGCTGGCTCATCTCCAGCTGCAGCTTCATCTTTCATTTCCAGAAGCATATTTGTTCTTTTCATATCTCATATATTCTATGCAATAGATTGGTTTTTCACCTCTCTGATCTCCTTTATCTTTGCGCCTCCCTTCCCAATGAGTGAGCCACACTGGCTGGCGGGGATGACCAGCCGAAGAGTGACTGGTGGCTTGGAGCTTATAGTGCCGTTGGCCACCAGTGCATTCAGGTCCTGCAGGGAGACGTGGGGAAAAGAAAGAAGACAGGGAGAAACAACCATCAGAATGGAGAAAACGAGAAGTGAGAGGAAACAATTTCCTGCAGCAACATTAAAACAACAGTAAAACACTTTGATATCCAGGGTGGACAAGTCATATATAGTGTCAGGTATAGCGGCTACATTAATTTAACCTGTGCTCGCTTTATATTTAAGAAGGAGATATTCTTCTTCAGTCATGTCTGTGGTCTTTAATGACATTTCAAACATTTATGGACACTGCAGGATTCTATGCAAAAGGGGAAACAATAACCACAGCCCAGATTGTGGGGAAAAATGTGCTGCCCACTTCTGCAGTCTGAGACTGAATCCAGGAGGATCACAAGAGCTGAATAAAAAAGCTTATGTGCACACTGTTTTTGTTTGTAGAGGATTGTAAGGTAAGTAGATTAAAGTCATGCAATGTGTACATACTGCTACATGAATTTTCTTATACAGGTCTTTCTCAAAATATTAGCATATTGTGATAAAGTTCATTATTTTCCATAATGTCATGATGAAAATTTAACATTCATATATTTTAGATTCATTGCACACTAACTGAAATATTTCAGGTCTTTTATTGTCTTAATACGGATGATTTTGGCATACAGCTCATGAAAACCCAAAATTCCTATCTCACAAAATTAGCATATTTCATCCGACCAATAAAAGAAAAGTGTTTTTAATACAAAAAACGTCAACCTTCAAATAATCATGTACAGTTATGCACTCAATACTTGGTCGGGAATCCTTTGGCAGAAATGACTGCTTCAATGCGGCGTGGCATGGAGGCAATCAGCCTGTGGCACTGCTGAGGTCTTATGGAGGCCCAGGATGCTTCGATAGCGGCCTTTAGCTCATCCAGAGTGTTGGGTCTTGAGTCTCTCAACGTTCTCTTCACAATATCCCACAGATTCTCTATGGGGTTCAGGTCAGGAGAGTTGGCAGGCCAATTGAGCACAGTGATACTATGGTCAGTAAACCATTTACCAGTGGTTTTGGCACTGTGAGCAGGTGCTAGGTCGTGCTGAAAAATGAAATCTTCATCTCCATGAAGCTTTTCAGCAGATGGAAGCATGAAGTACTCCAAAATCTCCTGATAGCTAGTTGCATTGACCCTGCCCTTGATAAAACACTGTGGACCAACACCAGCAGCTGACACGGCACCCCAGACCATCACTGACTGTGGGTACTTGACACTGGACTTCTGGCATTTTGGCATTTCCTTCTCCCCAGTCTTCCTCCAGACTCTGGCACCTTGATTTCCGAATGACATGCAGAATTTGCTTTCATCCGAAAAAAGTACTTTGGACCACTGAGCAACAGTCCAGTGCTGCTTCTCTGTAGCCCAGGTCAGGCGCTTCTGCCGCTGTTTCTGGTTCAAAAGGGGCTTGACCTGGGGAATGTGGCACCTGTAGCCCATTTCCTGCACACGCCTGTGCACGGTGGCTCTGGATGTTTCTACTCCAGACTCAGTCCACTGCTTCTGCAGGTCCCCCAAGGTCTGGAATCGGCCCTTCTCCACAATCTTCCTCAGGGTCCGGTCACCTCTTCTCGTTGTGCAGCGTTTTCTGCCACACCTTTTCCTTCCCACAGACTTCCCACTGAGGTGCCTTGATTCAGCACTCTGGGAACAGCCTATTCGTTCAGAAATTTCTTTCTGTGTCTTACCCTCTTGCTTGAGGGTGTCAATAGTGGCCTTCTGGACAGCAGCCAGGTCGGCAGTCTTACCCATGATTGGGGTTTTGAGTGATGAACCAGGCTGGGAGTTTTAAAGGCCTCAAGAATCTTTTGTAGGTGTTTAGAGTTAACTCGTTGATTCAGATGATTAGGTTCATAGCTCGTTTAGAGACCCTTTTAATGATATGCTAATTTTGTGAGACAGGAATTTTGGGTTTTCATGAGCTGTATGCCAAAATCATCCGTATTAAGACAATAAAAGACCTGAAATATTTCAGTTAATGTGCAATGAATCTAAAATATATGAATGTTAAATTTTCATCATGACATTATGGAAAATAATGAACTTTATCACAATATGCTAATATTTTGAGAAGGACCTGTATTTGTTCAGTTTTGAGGCTTAAATAAATATCAAATTGCAAAAAATGGCTCAAACATCACAGGAATTATTGTTTACTTATTTTACGTGCCAAGGCAGGACAGCAATACTGACAGCTAATAGCTTATTTTAAAGGCTGAAAAGGCAGACTGAGAACCACCAACCAGCACCTCTAAATCCTTTTGATAAATAGGCCTAATTGGTGAGCTGACAGCAATTCTTCACCTACGTAAAGACAAAACCAGCAGTCATCCTCTGCTTTCAGTAACCTAACTGCTGGTGGACATGATGGCTGCAATTACATGCAACTTATGGTAAAAATTTAATAAATCTTCTTGTGATCAAAAATTTATAATGTTCAGAACAATTGACCCTTTCTGGGTCTATGGGAAATAAAATAAGAGATATTAAGTTTGAGCAAGTAAATTCTGGTAGTTTTGTGATGTAAAAAAGTAAAAGTAAAAACACAAACAGCACTTGGTGGAATTTAGGATTCCGCCAAGGATCCTTCCACCAAGGATTTAGGATATAAGGAAATCTAGCATTGACAGGGAAACCTTTTAAAATGTAGCAGAGATGTAAATAAAAGCACTGAAAAACAATAGAAATTAGCCCCAGAGTAATAACCCTTTATTTTATGATTAAAGAACCATTTCCTCATGCTGGTCTATCTTTAATTTAAAAAAAATTATATCTCAGATTTTATAATCATTAATTCAGTTAGACAGAGATTACTTTTATCAGCCACACCTCTTATTTTCCAGCAGCATTGATTTGCTGGAAGGTGGTGCTTTTATTTGCGTTGCTCCCTCATGCTAGAAACATAACCTGTGCAAGTTACCATGGTGATGCAGCATGGCAAAAACTGAACCATATATAGAACTGTTCAAACCTAGAGTTGAGCCAAAAGTTATCTCACTGAGCTACAAATTCTGCATTCTTTAATGTTTTCATGCCACAAGTTAAACCTTAGAGTTTATAGTGCTTTGCAAAAGCTTTCATTCTTCTTGGACCATTTCACATTTTGTCACATCAAAGCCACAAACTGTAAATGTATTTTATAGGGATTTTGTCTGTTAGACCAACAAAAAAATGCTGTGTTATTGTACAGTAGAAGAAAAATTATGCACTGTAAAAATATAAATCTGAAAAGTTTGATTTGAGCCTCTTTCTACTAAAAACACCAGTCACTACAGCTACAGCTGCAAGTATATTTTGTGGATAGTTAGTTTTCTTCCATGGATTGGTTTTTGCCTGTAAGCTAAAAAGTTAAGTTGCCATCTAATCTGACCATAACACCTTATTCCACATGTTTCCCATGTCTCCTACATCATCAGTGGCAAACTGCAAAAAAGAGACTTTCTATCAACAATGGGTTTTCTCTTGTCACTCTTCCAAAAAGGCCAGATTGGACTGAGCTGTGCAGAGTAACCATGGTGCTATTGACTACTTCTCTGCTTAATGCCATCCTTGGGGAGACTGTCAGTTTAGGTTGATGGCCATGTATTGGTAGATTTGATAGTTGTGCCTTTCTGTGTATTGTCAGACAATAGGCTGAACAGATCCCTGTGAGGTGCTTAAAGATGGGGATATTGTTTTATAACCTAACCCTGCTCAAACTTTACTCCGGACCTGTCTGCTGTTTTGGTCTTTGAGATCCTGTTTGTTTGCTAATATTCTCTAATGAAACTTTGATGTGTTAACAAACAACTTCATTTCTGTATTGGTGGCATCATAGTGAAGGAAGCTGAATACAAATGTACTCAGATATTAGATGGTTAATTTATAGAATTTATGTTCCACTTTACAATTACTAGCTACATTGTGTTGCTCTATCACAAAATACATTGAGGCTGTTGTAACAAACTGTAAATAGTGTTTAATATATTTCTATAAGAAACAAATATGGTCATATTTATTCAGACTTGTTATCTGAAGCTTGGATTTTAGAATATACTGTTGTGGTAAAAAGGAAAGCTATTAAGTCTAAAGTGTCCCTTAAACTTCATAAATGCAAAAGCTGCAGTTAGCAGGTATACAATTAGTGTGAACAATTCAATTTATAACAACTAGACAACTAGATTTATGGCTCCCAAAATTTTATGAACACGACATGAAGTATGAAATATTTCCTTTTTGCTGTCAGGAAACTGCTGACACATTCAGCAAATCTTTACAAATAACAGTTTTATATAAACTAAAACAATTTTAAAGGTTTACATTAAAGGTTTACAAATTCATATCTAAGAGGATCTCATTTTAAAGACTTATCTAAAGTGAATATTTAATAGTTATAATCTGCAAAATTGGACAAATATTAAAGGTTTAGGTTTTTGTTGTATTGTCTTGTGTGTGTCTGTGTTGCCCTGTGATGGACTGGCGACCCGTCCAGGGTGTACCCCGCCCCCCGCCCATAGACTGCTGGAGATGGGCACCAGCTTCCCCGCGACCCACTATGGAAGAAGCGGTAGAAAATGACTGACTGACTTTCAACTGGATTGTAATCAATTGCTTTAAGAACACATTAGAGGGAAATTCTGAGGTAAAGCCCAAGAGGTGATATATTGTCATAATGTGTTTAATGAGTTTCTGCACTTTATTCAGACTTCAAAAAGTTTTATTTATAACTCCATTTTAACTATGACAACTTTCTAAAATCCTGCTGCAAGCACTTTGCTCTTATCTCTATTTGTTTCATCAAACCCCCTCACAAGGTTAAAATTATGTTTGATCTCCTGTTTTCATCTTTTTGAAATTAGCAGTAAATTTTAGAGGCGTTGAGTATGTCACACCAACCTCCTCCAGTTTGTATGCGATCATGGTGAAAGCTCTGAAAACGCTCTCTGTGGAGCCGGTGATGGTGATGATCCTCTCTGGACAGGATCCCTCTGAGATGTTGACACGTGCACAGCTCTGTGGAGCAGTCAGCAGAGGTCATTTCAACATTATCATCAAACTAGTGCAACAAATCAGGAAACATCTTTGCTTTTCTCTTCTGCTGAGAGTAACACTAGTGATTTTGTGATAGAGAGTAAGTAAGAAGTTACAGCTGTTAGACTGATGCAATCTTTATTTGACTTCTTAAGGGCATTTGGTGCAGTAACATGTTTCTGTCTCTAGGAAGGTATAATAATTATGATTATAATTCATATTTTGCAAAGTAAGGTTATGTAAATTAGTTTTAAATAAGTATTGCCTTACCTATTGTAGAAAAATGTCATATTGCCATGGGTTTGTAGAAAATGTGAAAAAAGGAATATTTTTGCATATAAAACAAGCAATCTGAATTAAGTTTGGTGCCATATTCTCAGTCAAACATCTTTAACAAATTATGTTGATGAAAGCTGCTGGCTGTGTCAGTCCGACTCATCAGCTGATTGTCAGTCTGCTTTGATAATGTACAAATAAATCATAACCCATCACGTTTATGAAGGACGGCACAAACCAGGTGTAACTGCAGCTAGGAGGGACTGCTGTATTAGGACGAGGAAGTATGTGAGTGCCTTGTGAGAGAGTAGAGGCCTACAGCAGGGGAGATTAAGAACAGTATGTGCTTTCATGTCAGTTTTTAAAAGCTTCAAAACTAGAAAAAGTGGGTAGTTTTGTTGCTAGTTGCCTTTTTCAAAAGGAGTTGCAAAAAATGTCTGAATCCTCGCTAAATATAGTGACAAAGTTTCATGGCAACACTGGAGCTGTTTAACATGACCAGCAGCATCTGCATACATAACTTTAGTGCAGTAACCAGAAGGTTGTTCAGCTCATAACACAACAAATGAGGAAATGTAGACAGATAATATCTGTTAACATATCAGTATCCTGCAAAAATGATTAGTCTGTCTGACTAGCTGTTAGGCTTCCACCACTGTGAGGGTTTCTTTAATTTTTTACAATATGACATATTTCTGTGACAGGTGAGGTAACTATTACCTGATTATACTTTACAGAATCTCATTAGAAAAAAACAAAACTATCATTTTTATACAAAACCAAGTCAGCAGTCTGCTAACTCTGTCATCTTTTTTCTTTCAGCCTTATTAAGTTTGTTGTAGGCAGCATTCGGACTGCAGGGATCACAATCTTCAGGTTTTATTTACTATTTCCAAAATGAAGCAAAAAAGGAAACTTTTTGCTTTTATTCTTATCATTCTGGTTTAGTTTTTTTAATAAAATACCCCCAATTATTTCAATGCACTGAAAGGTTCTCAGATGTTATGTCTCAGGGTTCATTTTTAAATTAGGATTTAAATGTCGAGAGATTAATTATATTTATAAAATGTTGAGGGTAGGTCACGTGTTTTAAAAATAATTTTGTTAAGGTGGTTTTTACAAATATTAGATTTATTTTTCACAGATTACACAATTTATTTTCTTAGTATCTAACTGTTTTGTTTGATTTTCAGTCAAATGAAATGACTTTTATATTATTTATATATGTCCCATGTTGTAGACTTTATGTGCCATGAAAATCTGAATTTAAATGTCTTTGAATTTAAAAAACAGAATTTCTATACAGAAAGTGTGGTCCTAGTGTAGTTCATATGGCAAAAATATTGATCCAAAAGTGAAGGTCTAAAGGTGGAGAGGTGTAAATTCAGTGTTATAAATTAAGCTTTTAAATTCAGGCTTTTGTATTTTTCCAGACCTAGGTTGTTTTTAGGGGATCCACATTGGCACAGTTGGTAGTACTGTTTCCATGCAATGAGAAGGTCCTTGGTTCTTTCTGTCGTTTGCATGTTCTCACCATGCACGTGTGGGTTCTCTCCAGGTACTCTGGCTTCCTGCCACCGTCCAAAACTATGCATGTTAGCTTTATTGGTCTCTCTAAATTTCCCTTAGGAGTGCATGCATGGTTGTTTGTTTTGTCCTGCCTCGGTGTTGCCCTGTGATAGGCTGTCAACCTGTCCAGATTGCGCCCCAATGGCTGCTTAAGAAAGACATCAACCCCTCGCATAAACCCTGCGAGGACATAGACGATGGATGGGTGATGGTTTTCTTTCACTTGGAAGGAAGCCACCATATTAGACTCTTTCTAGGCAAATAAATTAATAATAACTTGGAAGATTTTTACATCCATAAAAACTCAAGAAAAATCTTAAGCTGTTCCTTCTTTTTATTGGAGTTCCGACTGGAACAGCCTTTCCAACACATAAAAGATGAGACTGAATAAGACATTTTATTATGTGAAACTTTGATCTCCATTGATTATAACTCCTGTTTTTTTTATCTAAGTTTTTGAAAGTTTTTCATTATTAAGGTCACTGTCCCTGTTGGCATTTTAAAGTTTTGGGATAGGGCTGAGAAAATGAGCCTCTGAAAAAAAATGCAACAAAGGTCAACACTGCCTGAGTGGGTGACTGGAAGGCTTCTATGGCTGACTGCTTCATCCTGCAGCTCTGCAGAGCTGGATTGTCCAAACTGTTCCTCTGTTTATCCTTCTGCCTCATAAAGCACAGCATAAAACCTTTTCAGTAGTGAAGGAATCAAATATGCTGCCATGAGTGTCAGACTAATTACTTTTTAATACTGAGAACTAACCAAGCGGTATTAGTTTGGCTGCACTCTTGAGATTCATAAAGAGGGAAATTGGGGGACAAGCAGAGAAAAAAAGGGAGGCTCTTTTAATTGGGAAAAGGAAAGACTAAAAGGATTTGGTGAGCTCTGCGTTGGTAGAGTGGAGAGAATAGGTTTAGATTGAAAATGTGTTTTTATTACCCAAAAGGAATTTCAAGCAATGTACTTGTTAGGAATGCTTTCAGCTCCCTAAGAGTGACAGAGAGTATAAAAATGTGAATAAAGAGAAAACATGTTTATTTCTGCGTATCAGGAAGAACTAGTCATTCAAGGACATGTGCAATCTGTGATCTCAGATGAACCAAGTTCGGTCTGCAAAATTGCAAACACGTGCAGGTCAGAGAATGGATGATGAAAAGACGCTTAAAAATCTAAATCATGGACACTTTACCTCTTCTCGTATTCGCTTCACAGTCTCTCCTTTCTGAAAAAAACAAGAGGAAGGGAAGCTTTAAACAAAGACATATATGATTCAGTGAGAACATAGAATCCTCAACCGCTAAGTAAACCTCATATTATGAGCCATTAAATTCAGCAGAAAGAAAAATTTTATAATTTTATCAACTGCTTCAATCTGCAGTGCATTCTGGTGATGCCTTCTGTACAAATATATCAGATATGCTTTTTCTACACTAAAACCGCAAACTTGAAAGTACACTGTATTGCTAAAAGTGCTTGTCTACTCTTACATGTACATGAACTTTGATGACATCCCATTCTTAATCTGTAACATCCAGTTTGTTGATGGACCCACCGTTGCCAACTATAGCAACTTTATCTGTTCTGCAAACATCTTCCAAGTTTTAGGAGTGTGTTCCTAGTTAGACGAGAAAACCAGGACTGCAAACTCTGCTCTGATTCATCCCAAAGGTGTTCAAGAAGGTTGAGGTCAGGTTGAGGTGCAGGCCAGACAAGTTTCTCCGAACCAAACTATATACACTTACAGCCATAGAAGTGATTGGAGCACCGGAATTCATTTATTTGGTGGTGTGACCAGGGGTGAAAGTGAGCCGGTACGGTGCAGTACTGCGTACCACTAAAAGATTCTGCGCCGGTGCGCAGTACCGGGAAGAACAGGTCTGCTATGAAGCAGTCATCCAGAACCAGTTACGGCTACAAAAATTCATGAGCACACAAAGAACATCAGATCCGCTACCAATAGGCAGTCTAAAACACGACTTAATCTGCTTATAAACATAGCTATTTTCCCCTCATTCCAAATTGTTTCTGAACTGTTCGTGCTAGGCTGGAGCCTCAATGCTCTTGCTTTGCTTCTCTCCCCTCGGAGTTCGAGGCTGTTGTGAACGGCCAGCCTTTAAAACGAGCACCGCTGCGTTTAATGTCTGTCTGCTCGCTGCTGACTACCCCAGTTAAAAGTAAAGGGAGAGAAACTAGTTGTGTTTCATTTTACTTTGCTGAATCACAACAACACAGTACAACACAAAAACACCACTTATGACCAGAGATTTCACATACACTACACGAGAGCGCATGCGCGCTTACCTCCAAATCAGAGCGGTTGCCAAGGAGATTGGTGCGTTCGATTTAATGGACTGGGAGATTTTACAGAGGTGGTGCACAGACAAAAAAACCGCCGCTTGCATTACTTGCAATCACTTACCATCTACAGACTTAAATAAAAAATAAAAGGAAATAAAACAACCGAAATGTCAAATTTTACTTTAAATGAAATCAAAACTTGACCACAATGCAGAGAACAATAACTTCTTTGTTCAAAAGAAAAGATGGAAACTGAAGATGAAAAGTTATGCATCAGAAAATGGTTTATCATTGTTTGATGCATGGCAGTTCTTTAACAAATGAAATTATATATACAGTACAGACCAAAAGTTTGGACACACCTTCTCATTCAAAGAGTTTTCTTTATTTTCATGACTATGAATATTGTAGCTTCACACTAAAGGCATCAAAACTATGAATTAACACATGTGGAACTATATACTGAACAAAAAAGTGTGAAACAACTGAAAATATGTCTTATATTCTAGGTTCTTCAAAGTAGCCACCTTCTGCTTTGATTACTGCTCCGCACACTCTTGGCATTCTGTTGATGAGCTTCAAGAGGTAGTCACCTGAAATGGTTTTCCAACAGTCTTGAAGGAGTTCCCAGAGATGCTTAGCACTTGTTGGCACTTGTTGGCCCTTTTGCCTTCACTCTGCGGTCCAGCTCACCCCAAACCATGTATATATATATATATATATATATATATATATATATATATATATATATATACATATATACATATATATATAAATATATATATGGGGCCACAGATGAGAGTAACAATTAACACACACGCATTTTTTATACATACATATATATATATATATATATATTACCCCCAGTGCCTCCCCAGCCCCCCTCTAGCTCCGCCCCTAAGTACCAGCAAGAATTTAAAACCACTTTCACCCCTGGGTGTGACCAAATACTTTTGGGAATATTGTGTGTTTTAAAGGGATTGTATGTGATAGACCAACACAAAGTAGCATATAATTATGTTGTGGAAGTAAAATGACACCTAGTTTTAAGTTTTTTTAATATATTAATTCCATTTGAGTCAAGAGTTTTCAAACCATCTGTTACTTCAAATAAAACCAGAAGCTACCAATTTTGCATGTAAAGACTGAACTTTTTGCAGATTCTTCTTTGCAAAACAGCTCCTGCTCAGTCAAACTGATTAGATAGCATCTGTAAACATTAGTTTTAAATTCTGAACAAATATTTTCTACTAGATTATTTTCTGGACTTTGACTGGGCCATTCTAAAACTTGAATATCCTTGAATCTAAACCTTTCCATTGTAGCTCTGGCTGTATGTTTAAGGCTGTACTACTTCTGGAAGATTTTAAGTCTTTTGTAGCTTCTAACACCTTTTCTTCCAGGACAGAATTTAGCTCCATCCATCTTCCCATTAGCTATGATAAGTTTCCCTGTCTTTTTCTTCCCCATCTCTCTCACCACCATGTTTCACCCTGGGAATGGTGTGCCTTATCGGTTAGTTTTGTTGTGTAAATAAAATATTTATTCAACAGTCCTTTTTATGTACGAAATTCAGACAAAAACAAATCAATTAACAAAAAAGAAATCTATTAGAATGCTGATAACTATGACGAAAATGATTGACATGTTTGTCGACAATTAAAAACAAGGAGATCAAATCCAATCAGATCTAATTTTTGTCTTGTTGAAAGGGGGGACTAGATATATAAGTCCATTTCATTACAGGATACATTTTTGCTTCAATGTGTAATAAAGTGTTTTTCCTTTTAGGTTTTAAGAAGATCTTGAGGCAGTCCTATGACTGCATATTTTTGTCAATCGAAATTCAGTTAACTAAAAACTGGACTAAAACTAAAATTAATAGAGATTATTTAAATGCCAATCTAATTTAATTATATTTCATCAAGATACAAAATTAAAGTAAAGTACAGAAAAAAAATTATACTGGTTAAGGATGATGTGCTGTATTTTTTGGATGTAGGCCAAAATGTTACATTTGGTCTCAAATAACCAGAGCATCTGTCTGCTGTAGCTCTAAAATGGAAAACTGCAAACATGACTTCTTATGGATTTCCTTCAACAACTTTGTTGTATAGGGAAACCTATTTTTGTGACAGATTTGTACCACAGTCTCCACAGGCTTTTGACTCCTTCTTTTCCTCCATCTCACTTCATTTGGGCTAATGTCCATCCAAGCTAATCACACTCTCATGTTCAATTTGATACTTTCCAAAAAGAAGGCAAACAAAGGCATCATCTCACATCTCACAGGAAAAAATATTCGCCATAGAGATGGGAAGGGTGGAGACAGACACTATCAGCACCACTACTCCACATCGAGTACTTCTCTCTGACAAGCTGCACTTTATGGACACATCTCTCCGGCTTCTCTCTTTGTATCCCCACCTCTGTTTTTTCACCCGTAGACTTATTGTTTCTTTCTGTCCAATTAACTGCATTCATTTTTCCTCTTCCTCCTACTGATGTCTTTTAAGGCTCACATCTAGGGGGCTGAGGCAGCTGAAACAACACACCACCAACACACCTGTCCTGGTAGAAGCTAAAAGTACCCACAAGGGACCAACGTCTTTGGAGCTCAATTTCCACAAGAGGCTTGTGGTCAATGGACTAATGGTTTTGTTTGATGGATTACTGTGGTGCTTTATGGGAGTAAGAGGTCTAAAGAGGGTTGTATGGAGGCAATTATATTTCGGGTGGGGATATTCAGAATGAGAGCTGTCCGTTAGAGGGTATTGGTATCTTTTGAAAACAAAACAGAATCAGGATGCACTGAATGTTAGATGAAATCTGCCTTTTACATATAGGGTTCCTATGCAGTCTGGAAATGAATACAATTTTATTCACTATTTTCCAGGTCTGGAAAAGTATCGAACAAGCAAAGAAGTGTTTGGTAAAAAAAAATATTGTTTTCTTTCTTTAGTATGTAATTGTCCAAACTCTTCATTTCATCTTTGTATCTTTCCTTTATTAATTTTTTTATTTCTTCATTTCTTCTGTCCTATATATCTTTCCTTCTTTTTCTTCCTTGTCTATTATTTCTTCCTTCCTCATCTTCTTTCCTTCTGTTCTTTCGTCTTACCTTCTTTCTTTCTTTATAACTGTTTTGATTAGAATACCTTTATATATGTCATGTTCAAGTAGAAGTAATTGAAAAATCCTCACCTTTCCTATAATGCTGCCTACTTCCTGTAGACAAACAGAGGAAAAAATTGTTAAATAAAGACATAAAAGAAGCAAAAACACAACCCAAGACTGAGAGACAAATTTATTATTTATGAAGATGTGACAAATCTTCTGTTTGCAAACTGGCCTTCGGCATACATTTATTCATGACCAACCTTTCCGTGCATGAGCAGTCGTAGCGTGAGGGTCACTCCCAAGCACCCATCTGCAAAGTCCTGCTCACAGTTCATGGCGATATGGGAGTGGCATGCAGGGAGACGCATGAACAAGGCTCATTCGCTGGTCACGTGGGCGAGCGAAGGCCACGACTCGTTTTCTGGCTCACTGATGACCTTCAGATCTGATCTAAAAGAGAAAATGAAAGTTGAAATGACACATTTTCAGCATTCATTCACATGCTTTTCGTTGCAATCATTGGTGTTCAAGGATTTAAATACATTCAGCATCCTTTGCACTTACTGGCACCCTAGACAAACATGTATAAAACCACAGTGATTTATTAAGAAAAACCCAACCTTTTATTCAAGTATATTTATTAACTGGAGGGAAAAAAAAACGTTTTCTTTTTTTTTAACTGCCAAAACAGTTCCTATAAAATAAATGTAAAAAATCCTTTTATGATATATGCTATAATTTAGTTTAGTTAATAGAGTCTAGGAACTTTTAATTTGTAACCCACTGGTTCTCTGTTTTCCAGCAGTATAAATAAATATGATGTGACAAATAGACCTACTGGTCCGTGGGTTTTCAGCCCTTCAAAACAAACTTTTCAAAGTCACTCTTGGAAATAAATGGTGGTGGGTGATGCACTTGCAAATACTCAGAAATGTAACTATTTTCTCATTTAACATATTTTTAAATCACAATAACTATTGTAATGTCTAACCTGAAGCGTTTGAACATATTATGCTTGTCATAACTGGTAAATAACCATAATAAGCAAAAACGTTCTAGCAATCTTTCTAAATTGAAAGTATTTTACCAATCACAGGCTTGTAATGCATATTATGGTGTATTTTGTTTGTGCACCCTGCCTCTCCCCCAATGACCATTGAAGGATGGATGGATTTTTATGAAATTTTGATTTCATCTGAAGAGAAATAGGGCTTTTGCCATAAAAGATGGATTAAAGTTTGAAGGATTGCCATATAAATTAGATATGATTTATACTCATTATACCCCTAATGGCTGTGTTGTTGTTCTTGGAAAATGTATCATTTTGCTGCTTCTCCCTGCATTGGGCATCTAAGATTCTTAGAGGATATTAATAAAATCAAAAGGCTTTCAGGCTGCATGCTTCTGTTTTATCTCAATGTGTAACCTCTTCATTAGATGAAGTTGATGTTATATTAATGGTTACATTCACAGCAAAGCAATAATGAACAGTACTGTGTGTGCAGGATGTACGTAGACCAGAGGCACGAGCAGAGTCAGCAGTGTAGTTGCTGTTTGGGAAGCCAAACAGTCTGAGGATAGCTAGCCATGCCAGTGTTGTCTGTGTCATGGTAACATGTTTCTACCATGGTGAACGTTATTTTTGTAATCAGTAGAACAATACTTGTTTTTTCTTCCTAACAAGTGTGGCATTAGATTCATGTGAAATTAATCTAATTGAATTTGAGGTAGTTGTGATAAAAGTGAACATGTTAAGAGCTTCATTTGGAGATTGGATTTTATCTGCCCAATCTTAGTGAGCAAGTACAAAACTAACAAACAAAAAGACACGGTTTTCCGCAGAGACAGAGCAGAAATTAGAAGCAGACAGCAAATGAGAAGCATCTGTACTGATTCTAGAATGACACGGTGGCAGCAGCTCCGTGCATGTCAGCCATGTGCCACTCGGCATGGAGAATAATGTGGGAGTCACCTGGCTGCTCAGCGTGATGTGTATAATTAGTTCATGTTCCAGCTGATTTATGTTTGTCAGTTTGAACATGGAAAGATGACAGTAAGCAGATCCTGAAGGTAGATACAATTTCAGACTTCATGTTGACTTTATGTAAGCAATGTTTGCCTCAAAATGGAGTTTCAAGCATAAGTTCAGTTCAGCTCAGGTGAGACTTACAGGTCCTTCTCAAAATATTAGCATATTGTGATAAAGTTCATTATTTTCCATAATGTAATGATGAAAATTTAACATTCATATATTTTAGATTAATTGCACACTAACTGAAATATTTCAGGTCTTTTATTGTCTTAATATGGATGATTTTGGCATACAGCTCATGAAAACCCAAAATTTCTATCTCACAAAATTAGCATATTTCATCCGACCAATAAAAGAAAAGTGTTTTTAATACAAAAACGTCAACCTTCAAATAATCATGTACAGTTATGCACTCAATACTTGGTCAGGAATCCTTTGGCAGAAATGACTGCTTCAATGCGGCGTGGCATGGAGGCAATCAGCCTGTGGCACTGCTGAGGTCTTATGGAGGCCCAGGATGCTTCGATAGCGACCTTTAGCTCATCCAGAGTGTTGGGTCTTGAGTCTCTCAACGTTCTCTTCACAATATCCCACAGATTCTCTATGGGGTTCAGGTCAGGAGAGTTGGCAGGCCAATTGAGCACAGTGATACCATGGTCAGTAAACCAGTGGTTTTGGCACTGTGAGCAGGTGCCAGGTCGTGCTGAAAAATGAAATCTTCATCTCCATAAAGCTTTTCAGCAGATGGAAGCATGAAGTGCTCCAAAATCTCCTGATAGCTAGCTGCATTGACCCTGCCCTTGATAAAACACAGTGGACCAACACCAGCAGCTGACACGGCACCCCAGACCATCACTGACTGTGGGTACTTGACACTGGACTTCTGGCATTTTGGCATTTCCTTCTCCCCAGTCTTCCTCCAGACTCTGGCACCTTGATTTCCGAATGACATGCAGAATTTGCTTTCATCCGAAAAAAGTACTTTGGACCACTGAGCAACAGTCCAGTGCTGCTTCTCTGTAGCCCAGGTCAGGCACTTCTGCCGCTGTTTCTGGTTCAAAAGTGGCTTGACCTGGGGAATGCGGCACCTGTAGCCCATTTCCTGCACACGCCTGTGCACGGTGGCTCTGGATGTTTCTACTCCAGACTCAGTCCACTGCTTCCGCAGGTCCCCCAAGGTCTGGAATCGGCCCTTCTCCACAATCTTCCTCAGGGTCCGGTCACCTCTTCTCGTTGTGCAGCATTTTCTGCCACACTTTTTCCTTCCCACAGACTTCCCACTGAGGTGCCTTGATACAGCACTCTGGGAACAGCCTATTCGTTCAGAAATTTCTTTCTGTGTCTTACCCTCTTGCTTGAGGGTGTCAATAGTGGCCTTCTGGACAGCAGTCAGGTCGGCAGTCTTACCCATGATTGGGGTTTTGAGTGATGAACCAGGCTGGGAGTTTTAAAGGCCTCAGGAATCTTTTGCAGGTGTTTAGAGTTAACTCGTTGATTCAGATGATTAGGTTCATAGCTCGTTTAGAGACCCTTTTAATGATATGCTAATTTTGTGAGATAGGAATTTTGGGTTTTCATGAGCTGTATGCCAAAATCATCCGTATTAAGACAATAAAAGACCTGAAATATTTCAGTTAGTGTGCAATTAATCTAAAATATATGAATGTTAAATTTTCATCATGACATTATGGAAAATAATTAACTTTATCACAATATGCTAATATTTTGAGAAGGACCTGTATATTGGGCCTCGGGGGGGAAACACAAAACCCAAAATAAATTTTGATACTTGAAATGCCCTTTAAGTATTTCTAAATTAAAAAACTGCCATGGTCTTCGCTTTCTACGCATATTATGTAGGATATGAAATGAACAAAACAAAAAAAACATTTTTTAAGAAGTTTAAAATCTGGTATTTTTTTACAACCCACCATCTTTAGCAGCTATATTCCAGCATTTCTTCCTTGTGAAAATGTTGCGCCAACACATAAAACAGTGTCGATGGAATTTTCTAGCAGATTTCAAACTATTCAAGATGAATTAAGAACTGGTACAACACAATGAAGCAAGCATAAACCAATAAAAAATAACTTTCCTAAAACCGAGTAAACACAGCAAAAAAAAAAAAGATGTGTGACAAGCCTGAGAAAAAAAAATCAGCTTTTGCAAAATCTCATACTGGATAAATGCTCAATTTTTGCATGTATTTATTCAGCATGGTTAAATAAATCCCACTTTAAAAAAATATATATGTTTTTAACATTGCCCGTGACACATTAAATAGTACCTCTATTTGTATAACATAATTGCAACAGACGTTTTGATTTGTTTATAATTGCCTTTTTAAGTTTATTAGAGCATTGAGAAACTATGAATTAGTAATCCCCGATTTACTGCTTCCTGGGCTTATGAATATGATGTGACAGAGTCCCGTTTTTCTTTGTCAGTCTTTAACAATTTTATTTTAGCAGTCCTTTTATTGAAAAGGTGTTGCTTCTGTGTGATCTTTGTGTCTATAGCAGATTTTAGACCATGCAATTTGAACAAGTGTTTTACAACAAAAAGAAGCAAACCAAAAGCATTAAAAAGCATATTTTTTCCAGAAACTGAGCAAAACACAGCAAATAAGACATTAAATCAATCTACATGTTCATTGCAGGATCTAAATAGGACTTCTGCCTGGACCGGTTGTTTTTTGTGGTCAGATACACAAAGAACAACCACAAACACACACCCAAAGGCAACTTAGAGTGGACAGTTAATCTAACATGCATTTTTTGGACTGTGAGAGGAAACCAGAGAACCAGAATGTGAAACCACTAATGGACATAGACAACATGAAAACTCCACACAGAATGGCCCCAGCTGGGATTGGAACCTAAGACCTTCTTTCTGTCATGCAACCTTGCAGTTTCAAACATGAAATAAATAAATAATAGGATTGCATTGGTTGTCAAGCATTACTCTAATGAAATGACAATAAAAAAGGGTGTCCTTTAATCCTCCTGGTTTTAGCCTAACCCTAACCATTTTTGGCTGTTTTGATGCAAATAGAGTAACATTTAGCCAGGCATGTATGTGAGTTTAAATTTTCTTTCATACATTTTTTATAAATAGAACAATGGAACAATCTGTGTCCATTCAGGACTGCTTTTTGCTGTTGACTTCCATTTCAAAACATATTAGTTGAATGCATTGCCATAGCAATTTGTTTCTGGTGTTAATATATATACTGTATATACTATATTGCACATAATATTGGGTCACCCATCAAACTCATACCTTTCAGATATTCCAATCGCTTCCATGGCCACAGATTTGTACAATCCAGCACATGGGCATGCAACCTGCTTCAACAAACATTTGTGAAAGAATGGGATGCTCAGGAGCTCAGTGAATTCATGTTTGGTAACGTCTTAGGATGCCACTTGTGCCATAAATCCAGTCATAATATTTCCCTGCATATTCCACAGTCAACTGTAGTTTTAAAACAAAGTCGAAGCAATTTGGAACAACAAGCAACTATTAAAGACCCAGCTCTTCAAAGAGCATCCCCTCCCTAGCACCTAGGCTGTGTTTCTCTAATGCACTTCCCTTTGTGCATGTGCTCTATATATTAATTGACACCTCTGACAAAATCCCACTAGTGGTCTTCCATCTTAGCCAGCCTATTGTTAGCTTTGATATTAACTGCATTCTTATATCCTAATTTCTAAGTAATTTTGGATAAACGCATCTGCCACTGCAATTTGCCATGTGAAATCAGGGAGTGGGGTCAATGGATGGTGCGGGGCATAGTGGGCAAAGGCTGCTAACTTTTTCAAAGTCAGTAGCTACAGATCTCAGAACCTCATGTGGTCTTCAGATTACCTAATAAACAATATGTGGAGGACTTCATGAAATAAGTTTCCATGACCAAGCGGCAACATCCAAACCTTACATCACCAAGTGCAATGCAAATAAAGTAGTTTAAAATCCACAAACATTACTTTAGAAAAAAAAGTTCAATAAACACTGTATATTTACTAAGTATACAAGATTCTTGTCTGAGATTTATGAAGCCTTTATTCTTTGTCTGAAAACACATAAATAAACCATTTTCAGTGTTTTTAGCATTAGGACCACATTAGCATTAGAACTCCTGAAACAACAAAATAAAACTGATGCATAGTTTGTTTCTAAATATTGTAGAGATCTTACTATCGATTATTGTGTCTCATCTCATGAGCTGGATGTATCCTCCCACTGCATGTTTATAGTTATTTGAAATAAGTTAGACTTGAAAACTTCCCAACAGTATAGAACCCAGAGCTACATCTTTGTTCAGAGCTACTTCTCTGTCCTTAATAAAGCCATTTATATGTGTCTGTCTGACTCACTAAACAATGGACTAATACAACCCTGTGTCACATAATTAGATAAAATGAGTGCACAGTTGACAGTGGAACCCTTCATTAACATGGATCATGTGAACCACATATAATTGTTTTCTCTCAGAATCATTGAGTTGCTTGTTTGTCTGCCAAATGCATTCCAACCAGCCTACAGTTCAACTGTACTCCAGCCTACTGCTGCAGTCCTGCTGCCTGATGAATGTGAGCCTTTTTTAACGCTCCAAGCCATCTATTGAGCTATGTGAAAACATCACATTTAATAAATTGCTGTTATTTTAGAAATGAGGTTCAGTTCCCCAGAGACGTGTGTGTGGGCAGGTTTATTGTTTTCACTTAGTGCAGCAAGGCCACCACTACGTGGCTGATTTATTTAGTTTATGTGCAAGCATCTCTCTTAAGATGTCATCGAGCCTGACACTTCCTGTGAGCTTTATATTCCCTCCATGGTCGGGAAAGATGGCGACATGCCAGCTCATCACAATGTAGCTCAAAAGCACATATCTGTGGTGTTGCTTTGCCAGGGTGAATTCCAGTCAATAAACTTTGCTCTGCTTTATAAAAGCTCTGCTCCTCCTTGGATCATCTTACTTAAGTATCACTTTGAGGCACGTCATCTTTCAGCTTCCCATGACTATCCAACAAAATCCAACCGTCGGAGTATCTCAAGACAAGCGTTGTTTTTTTTTGTTTTTTTACTAGCTGTTAGCTCCTAATGTATGTCCAAGCAATCAGGGCTTTAAGCTTGATCGATGCCTCCTGAACATATGTTATTACCAAGCACATTTGCTCATCCTGTGGGCTAACTTAATTACATTTAGGCACGGAAAGGCATGGCTAAAGTGTTAGAACTTTATCGTATTAGGAGTTAATGGTTGGAGGGATCATTATGTGCATCTCCGTGGGTTGATAACAAGGCATGTGCTTTGTGTCCCTGTGAGGGCGGTGAGCCTCTGAACTACTCCTCATTTACAGAATCCCAAGCAGCTTTGTTCCAGGATGAACAGAGCCCCTCTGTTCTAAATTAGACCTGGTAACTCAGAACAGAAAATTAGCGAAGTGCAGACTCTGGCACAGGCTGCTGAAATGCAAACAGAGTAGGAGAAGAAAGGCAAGTAGCTTATCCTCAATCCTGCTTCTGATTCACCGACTTTATAACCCTTTTGCTGCTCTGATTGACTTACCACATTACATATGAGCTCCATGAGTCACCATTTGTAGTCATCTGCTGAACTCTGAATTAAACATGAGTGTGAAAGTAAGACAAACAAAAAAACAAATAGCCAAAGGTGGAAATCAATCATTCTGTGGCTGACTAAATACATCACACTCAAAATTGTTACAATATTAGCCATCAACACAACAGTAGAGCAATATCTAAAGCCCTAAAATGGTGAAGCTTAGACAACCTTTGCTGGACATATGAGGAACCAATCAGGACTCAGCTTTATGCCTAAAATGGATGGGCTCCGAGGAAGCGATGAAATGAGAAGAAGATAGTGTTGCTCCAAACAGCTGCACAGCTATGGCTCTACAGCAGTGAAAGTAACAGGGTGGCAATGTGCTCTGTTTTTGTTGGTTGGAAATTAAGAGTTTGACAGTAAATGTATTACGTTTCACTAGAATTTATTTTAAGGTGTGTTAAAGACTTTTATGGTCAAAGTCCCACTTATAAATCAAATAGTCTTGTATCGTATGAGCCCTCCAGATCCCTTAGATCTTCAGCAAAAGTTATTCAGATAACACCCAACGTAAGAACAAAAACCCGCAGTGAGCGATTATTTTCTTACTACAGCCCTCATCTGAGTCTTCCTGAGGTCCTGAGAGCAGAAGAGACCATTAATGTTCTCAAAGCAAACTTATAACATATTTTGTTGGTTTGGCCTTTAGGTTAGATTCATTGCTAATTAAAATTTTGCACAGCAGTTTTTCTTTTCTCATTTTAAGTCCGTTAGGATTACCAAACTTATTTCTGTTTGCTTAGTGCTAAAAAATAATGAAAAGAGATACTTTTTTTTTTTACAAATGTTTTTATTACTTTCTCCAAATTCAGAAATTGTTTAATGTTCTTAGTATTTAGTAAAATCATGTTTTAAACTGTATGACTTGGGTCAAACATTTTAGGTATTTCTTCCACAACCTTCTCACAACAGTTTATGTGAATTTTGGCTTATTTCGTCTGACAGAGATGATGTAACAGAGTCAGGTTTGTGGGTCACCTTGCTCTCGCACAGGTTTTTTTCTGTCGGACCACAACACGATCAAGGCCTCTCCAAGACTTTGTTTTCCATAAGCCACTTTGTGACTAATTTAGCTATATGTTAAGGGGCGCTGTCCATTTGAAAACCCCACCCGTGCCCAAGCTTTATATTCCTGGCTGATTTCTTGAGATATTGCTTCAGTATTTCCACATAATGTCGGTCTTTCATGATGCATGATATTTTGTGAAGTGCATATGTCCCCCCCTGCAACAAATCATCCCCACAGCATGATGCAGCTCCCAATTAGGATGGTGTTCTCAGGTTTGCAAGCTTCTCAATTTTCCTCCAAATGAGACAGAGGTCATTATGGCCAAACAATTTCATCAGACCACAGGACATGTCTCCCAAAACCTTTTTGAAAAAAAGTTATTTGTTTGTGAGTGCATTTAAAAACTTAAATGGCATTCATGTCAGCTGGTTAGGTCACACTTTTGGCTGGCAAAATTAAAAAATCCTTGTACCATTTCTAATACCAGATGAAAATAACAGAGAGTCACAGTTTTAACATATCAAAGCCAAAACCTGCAAATGGCTTTGCATAACTTAGCTTCCTCTCTGTGTGAAAAGTTTAGATTCAACTGTATTTATTCAAATTGCCACAGTATGAAAATGGGCTGAAGTATTGCAGAGACAGTCATGCAGTGATGGGCAGAAATATTGGGGAGGTCAAATTAACACATTCATTAATCTCCATTCACTGAATGAGGTCTTTGAGATTTGGTAATGGCAAAAGGGTCTAAATGTACAATTTAAAGAAACAGCTGGGGGTGGGGAGGAATTTACACAATATGAAAAGATAATGTTTTTGGAGCATTTTTGATTATTTTAGCAACTTTAACTATCAGTGATGGGTGACACTAGAATGAACTGATTTCAATTGGTTAAAGGTCAAATCTAAGACATTTCCTAAATATTTTACAAGTACTGAAGTCTCTAAGAAGCAGATGAAAAAAATCAAGAACAAGAAAAAAACTAAACCAGAACCTGAACAAAGCTGTTGAGCATGTGAGCAGAATTACTGATTCATGCTTTGTGTGATCCTATCAGCACCAGGAGGCATGAAATAAAAATAAAAAAACAGCTTTTAGAAAGTGCATCCCTCCATTTGTTGTTTTGATTACTATTTTGTAAAAGGGTTCTTATGCAAATAATAAATTATCCTGAACATCTGGAACACCTGTGAACATCTGTTTTTCTTTCTTTTCAGTGTGTGGAAAACATCTTAGGGCTGTCCATTTGTTTTAAAGGATTTCAAATCGATTTAACAGAGAGAAAAGTAAGGAAAGCTCCTAAATTGAAAAAAAAAAAACAGATTTTAATTTTCTTTTTTTATTCTTAATAGAATGTAATAAAATACTTGTATTTTCATATTAGCAAACTCTACATGTAATGCACTTGTTTCTGGGAAACATAAGATGTGTCTCTGAATTTATTATGACTAAATTAACCTAAATGCAAACATTTAACATATTAGCATAACATACTAATAAAATACACTAATAATGACTTTGCCACTCAAGGAGAGCCAGAAACCAATTCTGCTTTTTTGTATCTAACTTACATCAAAGATGTCAAGGATAAAAGAGGCCAGCATCCATCCCTTGACACCAACCGGCAATATTTTCATTCTTGTCATGTTTTCTGTATCTGTCACTCAAGAGAGACTGCTGAGATTAAAAGGATCTGTACAACTGACTTGTGTGGAGAGTCAGACCCCTATTCTGAGGCAACCGCATCCCTCGAAAAACTGGTAAACAGACAGCTGCAGGGTGGATTAGGACATGCCATGCCTCGATGGAGAATGAAAGGAACAAGATTTGTTGTCTGCATACAGTAATTGAGGGGAAGGGGTGGAGGCATGGGGGAGGGGGGCAGAAGACATGGTCCTCTGCCCCAGACAGAAGCTGAGAGGACGAGATGGCACCTTGGGTGGACACGTACAGAGTAGGTGAGAGGGTGACGATGTGTGCACACACGCACTGTGAGGGCATCACAGCTATTCACACACATTACATCACTCTATACACACCCATACATACCGCAATTTTCACAGCACTGAAAACTTACAAGCAGCTGCTGGGATGAAAGGAGCCAGAACTTTACACAGTGCACACATGGACAGAGAAAACATCAAGCTGAAACACAAGTGCAAATAGCCTTTGATCTGCTGAGAAGTTCCTGAGGAAGACTCAACGCATCAATACGTTGTGAACCAATTTAAGCAACATGCAGTGGCACAATGACAGATGTCCTCAGACGATGATGAAAAATATGAGGCGAGGAATAAGCAGACCTCAAGGCTCCTCTTCAACCAGCTCTTCGTCAGTCTCCTCTTTTACTCTTTTAATAAGATGCTTAGGGATTACAGGCATCCATGCATGGGTCCTTATGAGTAAACTACAGTATTTATATATAACCATTATATGTTTCTTTCCAATAACCTGAGGGCAAACTCTGCTAGAGACAGTATGTAACGTCACAGTAACAGTATACTACCATTCAAAGCCATTCATACACTTTGAACATTTTATCTTATTACAACCACCAATTACAATGTATTTATTGAGATTTTATCTGACAGACCAACAAAAAGTTGGTAACTGTCAGATTGTAAACTGGAAGGAAAATGATCCATGGTTTTCATAATTGTATACAAATAAAAAGGCATTAATTTGTATTAACCTGATATTTCTAAATAAAATGCATATCAACCATGTGTATGCACAAATCACCTATTTATTTGAGAATAAATTACACCTGGGACCCGATAGCTGTTTGCCACAAACCATGTAAAGGACACACCAAATATGTGGAAGATGGTGCTCTGGTCACAAGAGACCAAAACTGAACTTTTAGGCCTACATGCAAAATGTGTCTGAAGGAAAACAATCAATGCTGATCACCCTGTACACACCATCGCCATTGTGACACATGATGGTATGAGGGGTCAAAGACACAAACATTTACTGGAAATGAATTAAAGGTGTGAAATACTGAACCTGGTAAAATTGAGTGCTGTAAAAACCAACATGTGATTAATTTTGCCTTTGTGAAAATTAGAATCCATGAATTTGTAGGTCATTAAAATGATAACATGGTAAATATTGTTCTTAAGGTTATCAAATTTATTGTTGCCTGTTTTCATTCACTGCCTTGATTTTAGCGCCTCCATTTTTACCACTTCAGTTTTATCATTCATTGCGTTCACAGTATAATCTTTGTTACTTCTGGTAGATCGGAATGATTTTGGTTGGTTTTTCCTTTAATCCAACAATGGAACTTCAGGTTGAGTAGGGGCATCGAAGTACTGCTGGCTATGTGGAGATGTTGCAGCGGGCATCTCTCTTAAGACTGAGGACCCATGTCTTCTTCCAGGTGAATAACCTCACTCTCTTGGACCATTCTGATCCCCTGAACTAAAGCTGATTCCTGTTCCCACTGGCCCCCTGGAAACACTTGCATCAAGCATGCCTAAACAACAGTTTGAAGTGATCAACAAGAATGGTGGAGCTCATTTCTGAGTCATTTTTTGACACTTTTAACTCTGTTTTAAGGGGGGGTTTGTGTTTTTTTTTTTTTTATCTATGGCCTTAAACTTTTGATTAGCTGATGAACAGCCTATTTCACTTAAATTGTATTTTTTTAGTAACTTGTCTGCTCAAAACTTTCTGTCTCTTGCTCCCCTTTCTTCTTTTAGCATTGTGAAGCTCTACTTAGAACCTTCTTAATATCCAATAGTCCAAAAAGCAGATTCTTGCAATTTTTAAATTGGTCTTAAGATTTTGATCAGGAGTGTAGATGAAGGATGAAGGTCAGGCTACATATATCTATTAGGTGTCAAATATTACATCTTTATATCTTACAAGCACTTGATCGATCATGGAGAGGTTACTACAAAGCTGCTTCAATTCTTCAATCTCTCCACTGAAACAAGATAAAATATCTGGGTTTCAGTTGTGAAACAGGAGAGGCTTGAAATTAAAGAGTACTGTTTCATCTCTCGGCATGTCTGTCTCAGCTCTGTCACATATAATGAGACAGGTCAGGCCTTGGCACAGAGAGGACTGTGCTCTCCTATCAGCCCCTGGCTTCATCTGTTGTTAAAGCATAACTGTGTGTGAGCCTGCCGTGCATGTCACCTGTCAACTGCTGGGGAGGTTTATCAGTCCCCCTCCGTCTGCTGCTCCTGCAGCCAGCCAGAGGAGAGGGGGACAGTTGTGTTTGCCGCAGCCATGGTGCCCAAATGTGGGAGGACGCTCATAAAACTGACCCTCGGCAGTCAGGTTTTTAATCCATTAGATGCAATCCTTTAAAAAGGGACAAAATTATTTTGGGGGAAAACCATTACATTTGCTTAAAAACTGTCATTACAAAATAAGTAAAACCAGGGGTCAACTAATTATTATTCTGACTGGCTGGCAGTTTTTTTCCAAAACAATTTCATGTTTTTTGTGAAATCACTAATAAATAATACAAAAATACAAGCTTTAGGACTAATGCAGCTGCCAGTACCTTTCACCACAATTACTACCTATCTTACAGAGATGGCTAAAACATTATGAACACTGAACCCAACAGTGCCAGATAGGCACCTCTGTCTGTCTGTCGGTCTGTCTGTCTGTCTCAACATTTAGAGGTAAATGTTGAGAAAATTAAATTTAAACTTGCACAGTCAGGTGAAAACACTAGAAACCCTCAATCATTGCATGTGTTTTAAGCATGTTTCACCCTACTAAAATTGGCTTTTTAGACTGTGTATGGGGACCTACTAAATATTAAATTTGTGTTTTAAATGCCTTAGATGATCATTCGAAACAAATACATTTTGACAATGCTTAATATTGGATTCTGTAGTTGTTACCTTTAAATCTTTTTTTTTTTTCACTACAACCAGAAATATTTCAAAATAAAGTATAGATTACAAAAAGGCTTAAGTTACATGTATTGTAGAACCATTTAGTATCACTAGGAATAAATATAGGACAACTAATTTAATAAAAAATATATTATTATATATTATATATATATTAAATCTATTTTTCTCCACTAAATACATATACTGAAATGAAAGGTTCGATTTTTCAAAAGTTTTGTGTGTGAGAAGATTTTACACCAACCAAAGTGCAGAATCTTTCTATGCAGGTTTACTTGCCAAGCTATTGTCATGAATTCACAAGATATAGCCAAAGGTGCTTTAAATGCAGGAGAAACAGCATATTACATCACCTATAAAACATGTAGCAGAGCAAGATGATCTGAACACCCACAGCTACCAGAGGTCCCAGGTCACTAAAGTTTATTGATTAAATGACAGAAAACAGAAGCAGCTTATGGAAACATGTCAGCTCAGATTCAACCATATACCATAAAGCTGATTGGGTGGCACCTCACAGTACAGATGTACAAAATTAAAAGCTGCTAAAGCAACCCAGTATGTCCTAAAGGCAAAGAATTTGATTATTCTAAACAGGACGAATCCTAAAGTCACTTGAACTGAACCTAATAAAAGTAAAGTGTTTTACTCTCTGACGGCAAGTCTAAAGATTCCAAGACCCACAAACAACTCTCAACAGCTGCAGCCAAGAAGCATTACAAATGTGGAATCCCATTCTTTGATGAGTCTCTCTCTCTTCGGATTTCATGAAGTCAATGTGTGCAAAAATATAGTTTCCTTATATCAATATTGACTTATATTTAAACCCCTCAAAATAGAGATTTCTGATTTATATTCAGCAATTAAATGTGAAATCCACTGAGTTAAAGCTGGGAGCTCCATGTTTGTTATATAAAACATTTAGATTGTTCCAGAAGTAAATGCCTTTTAACTGAACAGGAAATAATTTTAGTTCTCCTATTTGAAAATGTCCTCCTCACAAACAGATGCAAATTCAGGCAATAATGTTTTTGAATGCATGCTGGTCAGGAGGAGGGATTGCTGCAAAGTCAGTTACTTGATGCAGTCGGCCCAGCTGCACTAAGATATTTACATAGACTCTTTAAAACGGCACGTGACTTTTATTTCTCACTCTCAAACAATAAATCAAACAAAAATGTTTCTGTTTAAACTGATTTTTTATTACCAAAATTATTTTTATCTGATAAATTCCAGAATTTGAAAACATGTTGATGCCATGACTTTACTTATGATTACAATTATGGATAATTCACAATGTTTGAGTTAACTAGAGACATATTTGTGGATTCATCTTGATGCAACACCTTGCACATGCTGCTTGTCTATGTGACATCATGGCAAAACCAAAAGAAATCTGGCAAGATATCAGAAAGGGAATTGTGGACCTTCATAAGTCTGGTCCATCCCTGGGCACAGTTTCCAGATGCCCGAAGGTGCCACGTTCATCTGTTCAAACAATTATACGTAAGTATAAACAGCATGGAAATGTCCAGCCATCATTTCCTTTAGTATTGAGACAGATTCTCTGTCCCAGATGGATTTGCTTTTATGTAAAATGTAGAAATCAATGTCAGGACAAAAGCAAAATGACTTTGGAAAATGATAAATGGTAAATAACCTGCTCTTGCATGTGCTTTATCAAGTCCGCAAACTCCAAAGCGCTTTACACTACAAACAGTCACCCACCCATTCATACACTGACAGTTGTAGGTTACACTGTAGCCACAGCTGCCCTGGAGGAGACGGACAGAAGGGGGGCTGCAATACAATTGGCACCACCAGGCCCTCTGACCACCATCAGCATCATGGATAAAGCTGGTGGGAGAGTGAAATTATCCACAGTAAAACTAGTTCTGTGCCAACATGGGCTCAAAGGGCACTATTCCTGCTATTGCAATTGCAAATAGACTCACACACAAGTACCTTAATTTTTTGATCTGATGAAGCTAAAATGTAAGCGTTTGGCCATATGGACCTTTGTTACATGTGGAGGAAAACGTGAAAACTTGTAAGCCTAAGAACATCTGACCTTGAGGTACGGATGTGGCAGCATGATGTTCTGGGAATCTTGCACTGCAAGACGTCTCAAATCATCAGTCAGTCCTTCCAAATAGACAATGGCCTTAACAACGTTGTCAAATTAGTTACAAAGTGGCTGATCACAAAGTCCATGATTTACAGTGTCCATTAAAAACCCTGGACTGTAGTCTCCATAGGAAGAGCTGAAAAAGTGTTTGTGAGTGAGGTGGTCTTCAATCTGACTCAGTTACGCCAGTTCTGTCAGCAGGAATGGGCTGAAATTCCTGCAAACTATTGTGAGAACATTGTGGAAGGATACCTAAAGTGTTTGACACAAGTCATACAGTTTAAAAAGAAATTCTACTCTATTTCAGGCAATGCATGTAAACTGCTGAATGTAAAAAGTTTCTCATTTAGCAATTAGGCAAACACAATAACTTTGGTAATTGAACCGGATGTTAACCCCAAAAAGCTTAGCTTGATTTACTTTGATACAGTAAGGAAAAATATTTGTTTTTTCATGCAATGTATGTAAATATTAGGTTTTCTTCGTAACCTTTTACCAAACGGTATAATACAATAATCTAAATTTCCCTGTATTACATTATAACTACGTATTATTGGATTGTTATTATAATGTAATACAGGGAAATTTGAGTCTGACTATATGATTGGATTGTACTGGAATGAACTGTATCTATTTGATTATACATTTCCATTTAACTAGGTGGCAACTGGACCTCTTTGCTTTGTAATGTGCCCTGAGTTGATTAGTAGTGAAGTGGTGCTATATAAATAAACTAAATTTTATTGAATTCTAATTACTGAATTTAAAAAAAAAGTAATAATATAAAATATCCAAGTAGTGCTCATGACATTGCGTAACCAATATCCAACCTCTCTGGTCAAATCTGACGAAAAGCTAAGACACTTTCTCTCTATATTTTCATAGTCAAGTCTTCAAAAGAGAGCAATTCTAATTCATCCTTACTTTAAGCCTATCAATAAGCACATACCTATTAAAGAGAATTGATTGGGTCCAGATGTTTTTGCAGAAGATGCCATCTTCTGATTAAGTAAATCCAACTTTCTTCCTCATTCTTGTTACTGCCAGTAGAGTTGAAACTACTAAAAAACACGTGGATAATGAACCCTGCAGAACCGTGTTTTTGAGTTGTCAGTTGTTATCTCCCAAGCGGCTGCTGGTTCCAGACACACAGTGACACTGTCTGAGCCTGAATTACCGCTGGCTTTAGTTTTAGTGTAGGTGGACTGGAGCTCAAGCCTGTACACCAGTTGTCAATTTGCTCTAAATTACCAGTTTTTGTCTGAAAATAGAGGCTGTACTAATGTAAAAACCTTTGACTGAGTTTGAGTAAAGTGTTGCTGTAGCTTCACAGGATTGCTTATTTCTGCACATAAACCTCTAGAATTTTCTGATTACTTGCTTTGCTTCAAAAATGCATCCCTTCTATTATTATATAGCCGCTATTAGCTTCATATATCATTCTCTGTGTTGTTTTTTTTTCCTTTCTTGCACCACAGAGAATACTCTATGGCAGGGTATTAACTCCAGCTTTTATCCCATCCCTCTTACTGGATGAAGGTCACCCCCTATATCTGCAAAATGACTTTTCTTTCTCCTCTTTCATCCTGCTTTCCTCCCATCCTCCACACCAGGGCATGAGTCAGATAATCTGACACCTCAGGATGAGAGAGGAGAGCAGATTTGAAGGGGAGGAAAAGGGGAGGCAAATTCAGAGATGAAGAAGGAGGGACGGAAACGGTTGGAGGGAAAAGGAAAGAGCTGATCAATATCTTTTAGAAACAATGAACAGGAGACAATCTGGTCTGGCTCTGCTTCCTTGACACATAAGATACTGTATCAAACATGGCAATTCAATTTGTTAGTGAACAGTTGGTGCTGCGACTTATTTTCTTCCTTCTAAGTCCAACTCTGTGTTTTATTTGGCTTAAAATGATACCATTTCAAGCATTTTTCATTCAGATGTATGCAAACCCAATGGAGTGGCACTTGTGATAAAACATTGCTATGCACGTTGTGTTGAAACTACATATTACATAAGCTTCAAAACAAACTGAGCACAAACCCAAAAATAGTGCAGTCCCTGTTAAATATTTCAGGGCCTTGCCAGCTGAAGGGGGATAAAAAGCTTTTTTTTCCTCTTAGTCGTAAAAGAAAACACACACGCGCGCATACTCAGAGATGCAGATGGCCAGCTGAAAAGAAAACCTCAATTTAGTGTACTGCGGAGCAAAGCAGATTACTGTCACCAAGGCAGTCTTTTAGCTTTCTTGCTTGATGTACAAGACTTATTTTAGAGTGCTGTACTTAGCATATACATATCGTTATTTCGTTACTGATTTTCTGTGCCACAGTCAGCCCAAGATTATATGGGGCTCTAAGCAGAATTGATTTGGGCTGGGGTAATTAGGAGTGTGGCTTCGCTTTGATGGGTGGGTGCAGTGCTGTAGAGTGTGTCTTGTGCCTGCGCTGGGGCGGGTGGCTGGTTCAACTCAACCTGGGGCAGTTGTTCTGCCCGGGTGCGGGTACCTGACTGGCATGAATGCATGTTTTCTTTTTTTTTTTTCTTTCTCTCTCATGTACAGGTGGGCTGGAACTGCTGCCGTTGGCTGAGCGGTTGAGCAGGCTCTGCGGTGGGCTTCTACAGTCGTCCTTGCATCCAGGGGCGTGTTGGTGTGGCAGGTTGGGGGGTGCCGCGCAGGGGTTGCAGCATGGAAGGTGGGGGGCTGCGTTCCTTTTCAGATGTAAAGTCGCTGCATTTGGATTATCCAGATGGTGACATTGGAGCTGAGCTAGTCAGTGGTTCTACCTGGGCTGACCTAGCAGTGGCAGTTATGTTATGTTTTTGCTGGGGCATGGTGGGGACTGTTTGGTGGGTAAGTTTATCCCATCTTGGTTTGGTACCGGGTGGTCCGGTGTGGGTATGGGTCTTGGTGGTGTCTGCTCTGTTGCTCCCCCATCAAATGCGGGACCTATTTCCCCTTCGTCACACTCCCTATCGGTGACTGCTGCCTATGCCCGCCAGTGTGTCTGGGGCTAGGTTCTAAGGTGTGTGACGGCTCACTCCCAGGGGCTGCTTGGCGGGGCCTGGGCCCCCTGGCTTTGTTGAGCCTCTTCCATGGGGTTTGTGTGTCCCCGGGTCTTAGGTCTCTGGGTCCACAGGCGGAACTGCTCCGGCGTAGCCGCTGCCGTCTGGGCCTGTGGTCTTATTCCTGCGGCCCCCTGGTGCTTCTGCACTGTGGTAGCTGGGTGGTTCCCCCAGGTCTCTCCTAAGCTCTATTCTGGAGGGGGTGCAGTAGTCCTCACAGTGGTCCTCCAAGTGCTCCCGTGCTCTGGGAGGCCTTTGGGTGTCTGCGGTTCCAATCTCCTCCATGTCTGCCTGTGATCCTGGGAGGTAGGTCTGTGGCTCCTCACGGCCACTATTGAATATTCTTATGGAGAAACCTTATATACACATACTTATATATGCAGGTGTAGAAGCAGAATTCTAGGGTATTATGTTGTATTCTTTTTATATCCTTCTTTCTTTACTCTATCCTTATCTCCTTCTCTCTCTTTTTACTTTTTGCCCTATCTCTCTCCCTTTCTTTTTTTCCCTTTCTTTTGTGTCTCTGTGTCCATTGTATTTGAAATAATCCCAAAGCCATTCCTAAAAAAGTTCTTTACATATTATACATCAAGCGGAGCATTATAGCGATAGCTGTAACGCTCCACTTGTGAACATAAATCTGTTGAGCTTCTTCTTGGCACTTGGCATAACAATTCTGAGTGCAACTCAGCTGGACAAGACACAAAAAAAAAACCCAAAACATTTAATTCGGGGCCCCATTTTCAGTTAAATCAATCCTCCACCAATCACCATAGCATTATTAATATATATTTTAAAAGTTGTTAACCCTGAATGTTTGCATGTTGACCATATAACACCTCTAAATATTATTGTTTAATATACCCCTCACACCATTGTGCAGAATACACAATTTGGTCAGCACAAAAGCCAGGCTGCCATGGATCCTTTTGGATAAAAGATTTCACCAATTGAGACTCGCAGCTCCCACGCACCATGTATACAGCACTAGTTCGTCCTTGCCACAAGTTTGCTCAAGATTAACTCACCATGGCATGACATATACTTCAATTTGAAAGTTAAAATTTTAACTTGACCTACTTTCTGATTAGTTCAGCTGATATTTACTTGACCCCTTGGGAGTATGCATGGAGCTGATCCCTAAATATGCATTAAATAAAAAATAAAAAAGAGATAGTGACACATGGCAAAGTTACATACCCTGTCCTAACCCAGCAGAACACTATAAATCCCATTCTTTTGATCACAATGAACATGCAGTATTTACAATGGGGGTTAAAAAATGGATACACACACTTCAAACATGTGTGTTAAGGTTAGTTTAGCGAAGGACCTCGGAATGCAGACGAGCAGGCAGTATGACGGTGAATGAAATGATTTAATTAACAAAAACTTACTACTGAGGGTGATGGCAAAAACAGACATGGGCAGGCTAGCAAAACAGGTTTGGCATGATCAAAAAGGACAGACATGAAAAGAGACAGTGATCCAAAAACCAAGACATGAGCATGATCGAGACAACAAGTCATGAGCATGATCCAGAAAATGTTTCCGCGCCGAATGACAGAACAGGTGTGTATTTATGGAGTGTGAACCAGGTGAAGCAAGAAGACAGATTAGCTAGGTGCAGGTGAACCGAATAAAGTTGATTGACAGGACAAAACGTGACTTGAGCAGAACAAAAATCCAAGGATACAAACTAATAGAAATACAACTAGAAAAACATGAAACTAAAGCATAACCAGGAAAATAATAAACAGAAAAACTATTCAAAACACTTGTGACAATGTGATAAGATCTGATGTTCCACAAAATCCTCTACATTTCTCACATTTAGACCTAAAACATTTTTTGATGTGAAACAATGAGAATGGAAACAGAGTGCATTGCTAGCACTGTTAGCTGTAACAGCAGCCTCTATATGTAACTTCTGGATTGTAAATATTCATATCTCGTGACAGTCTACAGACTCCCAACATTTAGGACTCTGAGTACATTTAGGAATCAAGTAAAAAAATAAAACTTCTGTTTTATAGTTAAACTGGTCAAAATATGACATCCAGCGACATAAGACCATGCTGTCTGAAACAACGAACAGATCAGTGGCCTTAGTCTGATATCTGATCCAAGGACAATAGTGTCAGTACCATTATGGGTGTTGGATCAGATCAGCCACATCTCTAATGATTAAAACTTGTACATCGGTCCAGAAATTCTAAATTTAAATTCCTTTAAAATTTCTGTTCATAATGTTTTGATGCAAAATTTAAAATAATTTTCATAAATATAAATAAAATGTCATCTGTGAGGAGTGAAAGCCTCTTTGGGCCCCCTGCTGACCTAAGGGCCATGAACAGCACCGTTGTTTGCTTTTGACTTTGCCTAGTTCTTCTCTGTACAAATGGACCGAATGAAAGCAGCTCTTTGGAGATGACTTCTGAACTAAATAAGTCACGCTCATGAGACTCTTTGAGAGACGCAACGGCAGAGTCACGCGGTCTGCTCGGTCAATCCATAGAGCTCAACACAGAGCTATCTTTTCATAGATGGGACAGCCTGAAGCCCTGAAGGCAACAGGGAATGTGTTCAGATGAATTAGATTGTGCCTCAGAAGAAAGAATCTCCTGTTGTTTATCTGTATTCAAACTACAGCTACAAATCAACAAGTGTTCAAGCTAAAACTCATGGATAATGTGTGCAAGACAGTACCCAAATATTTGCAGAAGGTTTATTTGAGCATCAAGACTATATTAGAATGCAAAATGCTCTGGATAATTGCTTGAATGCAGGTTAATACTTATGGAGAATTTTGTTCAAGTCCTGCAAAGGAAATAAATTTGTATGACAACAATGCTCCTTTGACAGCAACATAGAATTTTATGTCTGGGTTTAATATGATTATTCTAATTTGCCTCATAAAGATACAGCTTCATGACACAATTTTACACAGGAGAATGACACATTTCCAGAAATATGTTAGTGATCTGCCTAAATTATCCAGCATACTCTGTACATATGAATAATTTTTGTTTCTCTCTGCAGAATTGAGTAAAAATTTTTTGAAGTGGTTACATTTCCTTGATGACTTCAAACTAAAACTGCCCCCCCTTCCTTTCACTTGGCCAGAACAGCATCTTTGGCAGTTCCCAGACGCTGGAGCAGCACATGTCAGGATCTGGTCTCTGTTATTTATGAAGCCTCTCAGCCCCCAGCTGCTCTCTGCAGCACAGATGCAGGTGGGCTTTCATTATTGAAGATGTTCTTCCACTTCTTATTAGATCTCAACCTCACAGAGTGCATTAAGGAATTGAATCTGGACAGAGAGGCAGCAATATTTGATGGTCTGACATTGCACCCCCTGGAGTTCTAAAATACAGTTCTGCCACACATTAGCTAAATTGTTTGTTCTATTCAGTTTCCAGGAATAGGCTAAGTATTATGTTTGCACTCCAGCAGACGCCCTTTTAACCACACACAACCACAGAATAAAATCCTGTCCTGTATTGATTTCTCTTAGGTGCTCAGGAGGACAAATCTGAGATGAGTTATCCAATCATTTTAGTAGAAAGACCAATGATACCTATTTCATCCAACTCTTGAAACTGTTATGTGATGCTTTCAAATTTGTCTCTTCTTTGGTAGACATATACATTATTAACAACCACTTTGTGCATACATGCAAAAACCACAACCAGTGTTTTTATCAGCTGTTTTTTTTTTTTTTTAAGATCATATTTAAGAGTAGACCAAATGCACATTGAACAAAATGTACAATTAAAGATGGACTGAGAAACTGACTGTTGACTGGACAGTTTTCTCTTGGCTGGCTATATCTATCTGTTCCGTTTTTGTTTTGAAAGAATAGTGAAATCCTGTTTAACTGCAGAGCTGTGTAACGCTGACAGCTATCTGTCAAACTCACAGTGTGAAACTGCTTCATGCCCAAATATAAATAATTAATAATAGATAAGGATTGAAAAGTTGTACAGACAACTCAGTCCCATATCCACCAGAAATGTACTATATTTCTGGAATTTGAGTTTTTCGAGTTCAAGTTTAAATGTATACAGTAAGAGAGATAATGTTGTGTTTTATTTATAGTTGTTTAGAGAAGCATCGGCAAATCAGAGCTTTTAAAGATCTGTGATCAGAAATCGGCCACAAAATCTCTGATGCTGATGATGATCTTTTTATTTACACAGGGACAATGCATAACGTTTCATTTACCTTTTTTAAAAGCAAAGATGAATGGTGACAGGTTGTAGCAGAAATGCTAGTTCCCACCTGTAGTCCCTGGACAGGTTGATGTTATTTTAGTACATTTCTAGGGACTATTTTAAATGTAACTCTCGACCATTTTGCTACAGAAGGAACTTGCAAGAAAAAACAATTGTTGTTCTGTATCTCTGCACCAAAGAGACAAATGCTGTGTGTTTAAACTCAGCAGTGGACTAAATGCAACAAGAGATTTTTGTAGTCTGATAACAACAGTGAAGAACGGGTGTCCAGCCAAATGGCATCAGCACTTGGCTTTTGCCTTAATTCTTATCTTCTTATCATGAAGACAGTGCATCTATCCGGGGCAGCATGGTGCAATTAGGCATCTTGGTGAATAATGGTGCTGTCACACACAATCGCTGCCTCAGCACCAAGCAGGCGCCCACTGTACTGTACTTGTTGAGAAGAGTCTTTGTGCTCAGAACTGGCCTCGTCTTGAGCGGGGTCCGCTTTTATTACCGTAAAACCGTCCACACATACATACACACACATACATACACACACACACATACACACAGACGCACACACACACACACACACACATACACACACACACACACACACACACACACACACAGACGCACACACACACACACACACACACACACACACACACACACACACACACACACACACACACACACACACACACACACACACACACACAAGACACCAGTTGTCTCCTCATCTGGACACTTTCTGCCATATGCTGGGTTTAACAGCACAGACAATTCATGGATATTATGGCTTCAATAATATGCGCACAGAAGATTTAATATACAGACTACGTCTAACATCAGTGTTTAAAATATAAAAGATTATGAGTGCATGAATTGAAAGAACCAACAATGATCTGATTTATTTCGGTCGGTCTGGATCAACACAAGTTCCTCTCTTATCTCATCGTTTTTTTTAAAACATATTTTAAGAAATAACAAAAAAACAACAACTAAAATGTCACTTTTCACCAGATATATTGTAAATTAGGTACCAAAACGTCCACCTACCCGTCTTCACGAAGGCTGCTGTTCCCGCTGAACTATTCCGCTTGGAGATGCGTTTATCGGCCTTTGTATCCACATATAGTCCGGTGACTCGGAGGTGCAGAGCGGACTGTTCTCCCGGCGTGTCAGCAGACTGTAGTGCAGGGCGCCTCTGCGCTGAGGAGGGAAACACACACACACACACACTCACCCCCCCTCTCTCTCTCTCTCTCCCACACACACACACACACAGAGACTCACACACAGATATGCGACCGACGCGTTTACTCCAACTAACACCAATAGTCTGGGAAGAAAAACAAAATCTTAGGCTTCAGCTGGTTTCTGTCATATGCTCTGTTTGAATTCCCGCATCTGCCGGTGAATTGGTACGGTGTGTGATCCCTCCTGTCCAAGCAGGATCACGACCTGGGAGCGCGGCGCACTTCTGTTGTGCGTCGCAACTCAGCTCCGCACATTCAGGATCAGTGCTGGACGTTTAACAGCAGTCCGCTAACAATAAGTGCGTATTTTACACAGGAATGTTGTAATATTTAGAGGTTCGGACCATTTTATGTCCACGGTCAAAATGTTCTTATTTTTCTGCTCTTATATTTTTACTACACAAAATGACGTTCATGTGTACGTCACAGATATTACTTATATATTACAGTGGTATACAGGCTTAAATGTACAAACCTGAAATGCAAAGTCCCCTCCACAGCTTTTGAAATTTTATCAGATCAGCAACTTTCTTTCACTTGGCGCCATCTACTGTATCTCTCTATGTATTGCATCTCAGTCAAGGTTGCTTTAATAGCAGCTTTGTTGTATCTGGTGTCTCATCTTCTCCTTCCATAGATTGTCTATAGGGTTTAGGTCAGAACTGTAAGCAGGCCACTAAAGCTGTAATTCTAAGATAATTAAAACAAATATTGGTGCTTTTGGCAACATGGAAAATCAAATCTACATCTCCATAAAGCTTGTCAGGAGATGGAATCATGAAGTGCTCTAAAGGTTTAGGAAAACACAGTGGGCCAACAGCAGCAGATGACTTGGCACCCCAAATCGACAGCCCACTTACACAGACGTCTGACATAGTTTGTGGTTCAGGAGAGGCTTAACATCAGGAACGTGACAGTTGTAGCCCATGTTCTGGATACATCTGTACTTTGAGGCTCTGAAGGCTTTTCTCCAGATGAAGTCCACAACTTGTAAATCTCCTTTAAACCCTTGGATTGGTGTTTCTTCACAGTTATTCCAAGGATAACCCTGTTGCTTGTGTGCATTTTCCTGACAACCTTTTTCCTTCTAATTGTCTCTCTATTACTATGCTTGATACAGCACTCTGAAACAGCCAGTTTTTTTAGCAATGACCTTTTGAAGCTTACCCTCCTTGTGAGTGGAATCAATGACTTCTGGACAAGTATCAAGTCAGCAGTTTTCCCCATTATTGTGTAGGTCATTACATGCTCTGCATTAAAAGGCAAGATAAGTTTATTTGTATAGCACATTTCAGCAACAAGACAATTCAAAGTGCTTAGCATGATGACAAAAGAAAACATTTTAATAAAATACATTGCAGTGGCAGGCTGCATGGTGACGCAGTTGGTAGCACTGTTGTCGTGCAGCAAGAAGGTCCTGGGTTCGATTCCCGGCTGGGGGTTTTTTGCATGTTCTCCCCGTGCATGCGTGGGTTCTCACCGGGTACTCTGGCTTCCTCCCACAGTCCAAAGACATGCCTGTTAGGTTAATTGGTCTCTCTAAATTGCCCTTAGGTGTATGAATGAGTGTGTGTGTGGTTATTTGTGTGCTGCCCTGTGATGGACTGGTGACCTGTCCAGGGTGTTCTCTGCCTCTCGCCTGTAGACTACTGGAGATGGGCACCAGCTTCTCTGTGACCCACTATAGAATAAGTGGTAGAAAATGACTGACATTGCAGTGGCACAATAAAAGAAAGAAAATAAAAGTAAAGAAAAGTTGGACTACAGATTGAAATGAATGACCTTTTTGTAAAATCGTAAAACATATAAACCTTCTGCAGGAAAATGTACATCTTTAACCCATTCATTGATGCACTCGGTGCTTTTTGGTCCATATGTTTTCACAATGAAATCAAACATTTCTCCCTGAGGAGGAGATAATTCATTAGAACCCTTCTGGCCCATTACACATAGGTAATGTGGTAATATTCCTTTAAAACCTGTCCACGTTTGGATCAAGAGTCTGAACCTTCTCGGTGCTCTGTAATCTTCCTCCTAACTATTGTTAGGAGAGCCTAGCTCAACCACGTTCAGTCGGGGAGGGGGGTCTTTTGCAGTGAACTGCCTCTCACTGCACAAAAACAAAATCTTTTTTATTGGTTTGATGTGATAATAACATTTTCTGAGAAACTGGATTTTGGGTTTTCATTAGCTGTAAGCCATAACCATTAACATATATCACTATACTGTATGTTTAATGGAGTTATAGTTTCAGAAAAATGTAGGATTTATAATGGCACTATTTACGTTTTGCTTAAATTCATTTAATCCTTACCAATCAGTGTTTTTCCACAGCATATTTGGTTTATGCAATTGTTTTCCTTTTAGTCAATGTCAGTTTACAAGAACTCTTTTTTTTTCATAAATGTCCATTAGTAGTCCAAACCTGACAAGATATTTATGAACATGATGAGTTTATAAATATTTAATTATTTAATAAATAATTAAACTATTAGATTTAATGATTTATTTTAATGTCTTCTGGAAGGACTATGAAATAAAGAACCTCTGTAAATTGAAAAACTTGTAGCACAAATTTAAATTTATAGTGGATTTTCATAAAATCTCTATAAGAGAGTTGGACCTCGACCACAGGCTTTCTGTAGCTGTCAACAATGCTCTGGCATAGTTCTGGCTGAACATTTAACCACTCTTCTTGGCAGAATTGGTATCATAGTTTCCTGAGTCCGTATTCTCAAAGATTCTCAGAGTCCTCTCAGAGAGCTCCACTATTAGCCTATAAATTCCTGTCAAGGAGTTTTAGCTTAAGATTGATTCAACTATCTGCCGAGAGCGACTCTGAGCCGACAGAAATTCCTATTTTAGTGAGGAGGTGTGGTTGACCCCGTTGCTAGGTGTGACACTGTCTTCTAAGAGCTGTGATTGGTTGTGACAAACCCCAAAAACAAAACGAAACAAATGCACTCCTAATAATCAATGAAGAATAATTAACCAATTATACAATTTGGACTGGATTCAGAAATGTGTAAATCATGATAATAAAACTAAGCTAAATTAAATTAATTGTCACACAGCATCAACATGTTAGAACGTAGCTTAATTACATGCTTATCATTTTTTTTTATTTGCTTGTTATTGTGTTTACGTGCCATGCTGGTCATTTTACTACTTTGTCTTTTTGATATTAAGGTAGACACTCACCTTTTAGCATTTTATTGTGATTGCCTCATTGCATAAAGAGGTTTGGTTTGGTAAAATGACCAAAACAAAACGAAATAAAGGTGGAGAAAACAAACTGAAAGAGGAGCAGAGCCTGCTCATGAAGGAGAAGAGAGGATTGTTGAAAGTTAAATTTGTTCCTGCAATCATGGTGCGAACAAAAAGGCATTGCTGAGTGATTAGTGTGTTGTTCCCTCTGCTTTCACACACCACCCTGGAATGTGAGCAGCGCTGGTACCACAGGTTTATTTATCCTTCCTAATATTAACTTACTAGAGGTGCACCTTTAACCTGTCCTGCTGCTGAAAATATTTAATTTTGCCCTTGGAGAATGAAAAGATTAATCTTATCTCTATATTAATAATTGTATGATTGTTATATTAGTTTATGAGCTCCTTTACTCGACTATTGGGGCGGATCCCTGCACATTCGAGCCAGTAGATTTTTATTAATTCACTGTTTTTCATTGTTTGGACAATATCTCTCTTTTCTTTTCTCCAACATCTTTCCTGCTAAGGACACTCTTAGGCTTTGTAAATAACTTTTATCTTACAGAGAAAAAATTCTGGGACATATCTTCAAGAAATTCCAAGAAATGTCTTAGAATGACCTCACTAGGAGCTAGTTTAGTCTTAGGATTCTTTGTGAATACAGACCCTGGCTTTTAACCATATTCCAAAGGGTTTTTGAAGGGGTTGAGATCATCATTTGTTCCTACAAAAACTGGTGTTTGATGTGTATTTGGGTTCATTGTTCTGCTTGAACACCCAGTGGTGTCCAAGTTTCAATGATCTGACCCAAACAGTCAGCAACTAATGAAAGAAAATTACTGTTTTGGAGCTACAAGACTGAAGTATATCATAAATTAATAGATGGTGAAACTCTAGTGTCACCTTCCAAAGTAAAGCCAATTTTACGTTACCGTGGTCTGAGTGCCGACCAAGAAATAGGCCCCCGCTTTACAACAGAAACTGTTAGCTGCCTCTATGGATAAACAGCTTCGGAAGAAATGTTTTATGATGAGATAAGCCACCTGAGCCACAATGACAAGAAAAATGTTTGTAAAAGTGAATCTGAGACTTTCAAACCGAAGAACATGGTACTGTCAAGCATGGCCAGTCCCTGAAGTTGAATTGAAATGGACTGTTGTATGATCTTTGAAAAAGAATAGTTCAATTAAAGGCCCCATATTTCTATAACATTCTTGCTCATGATGAGTGCATGTAAGCTTATCATCAGAACATTAACAACAGTACCAAAACACATGATTAGGTCTGTTAAACTGCAGCAGAAATGCTCCTGCAGCAAATTCTCTTCCAACACAGTCGATCAATAATTTAAGGACTCTGAGCCACACATCTTTACAGCTCCCACTGCTCTCGTGCGAAAAAAGAGCCATCTGTGTAATGTGAACATCACATTGCCATCAATTTTACAAAGAATCCCAGGTGTCTCTCATTCGCGCAAAGAGATAAAAAATGAGGGGACAAGGAGCTCTGTTTTCTCATATTGCTAGAAATCCTAATAATTTCTGATTTTTTTTATGTCTTCTATGTAAGTTGTTAGTGTGCAGCATTTGTGAATTTGATGGTGACATTTAATTTATATTTGAAAGACTGAGGCACAGCAGTAGAGACTTGATTACTGCAAAGAAAAACAAAAAAACAAACACAGTTGGTTAAAGTTATTAAGTGTTTATTTCCCAAAAGCACAAAAGAGCTGCTGGCTTTCAGCACGTTTCAAACCCATATGCTATGTCACTTTCTGAGATGAAAGAGATGCAGTTATTGCTGCAGTCAGACGGATCAAAACAGGTGAGAGGACGCAGTGGCAGAGACAACCCAGATAAACAGGAAAGTGTTTTATTAAACTGCAGGCTTAGAGGTCCAGGTGACACATAAAGTATTACAATTTTTGCCACACTGCACAACAAAGGCACATCAAGAACAAGACTGACACAATCTGCACAACTCCTGGTGAAAGACAGTTTGCATTAGAGTCCATGTATTAAGATCTAATAGAAATTCAAAGTTTTTCACGGGCATAACTTTACAACCATCTGCCTAACACCCTGACCTGTTTAGACATCATTAATACAGTCATGAAAAGTACAACAGTGCTCCACCTTAGCCAGCAACGTCATTAAACTCTTTCAATTCGTGAATATTTAAGGACAAATCAACATACATACATACAAACAAACATGGGAAAACATTTGCTTTTAAAAATACTAATTTTAGTTGCATTTTACAGGAAACAAAGTTATTGCAACCCTTTTGCTTGCACCTTAGTACTATCACAGTGTCCCATTAGTGTTTTGAATACCTGCTCAGCAGCTCAGATAACTGATCATAGGTGAGGTGTGTAAGTGAGACAGATGGGAAAATGCAAAGACAATAGCTGTAAGCTAACTGCCTGAATAGCAGAGTTAGAAATATTATAGAAATTGTTGCATAGCCAAGTTGCCTTTCTTTTTCTCCTTTTTTAATGATGTCTCACTCGTTGGATCTGCATTAGGATCAAGGAAAGAAGAAACCAGAGATCTTGTTTAATATTTAATTTAATTTTCACTATGTTCAAAGAAAACAAACAAAAACCTCAAAGTATTCTTTAAAGCAACCACTGTCAAATTGTATCAACTGTGGAAATATATTATGTGTGTGCATTATTACTATGTTCAGTGTGGGAAATAAAATGTATAACCTGTGTTCATAACCATTGTGTGGCCTGCAGAATTGTTATTGCACAAACTTGGCCTTGAGTGTGATGAAGCAGAAAAATACTGAGAACTGTAGGGATGTGAAAAGATTAACTGGCAGAGTACTCCCTTCTCATATCAGTAGAAAAACAGGGTGCAGGTGCAGGACAATGACTGTCTAAATATGGTAAGCTGGAAAAGTGTGTACGTGACTACATGTGAGAAAAAACTGTAAACAGGGCGCTGCCCATTTTAATGTGTGTTTTAATAAAAGCAATGAGCCCAGTGAGAAGCTCCGAAGTCGTCTCGGTGTGTGTCCTGATCACATGAGAGCTTCCACTGGGTCCAGGTACTTTGAATGACATACAGCTGTCTCCGTGTGATTTATTCTAATGTGTTGTGAATTCCTCTAGGTTACGGTGAATAAATGAACGCGCAGAAGGCCCCTTTAAAGGGGAACTTCAACACAACTTAAGTGAAAAACAAACTATTACTCATCGACAATACAATATTTCATATATAATGGTAAAGGGAGCATAAACTAGTTTTCAAATTGGGGCCAGGTAGAGGGGTGGGGTGGTATATGTGCACTGATTATCTTGGGGTAGCAACCCAAAACCAAAAGTAAATATTTAATTTGAAGAGAGTCAGATCATGTGGATCTCTTCCATTCATATTTATTTAGTTTCAAGTCTCAAGACACTCTATTCTTGTATTACAGCTCAATGATCATTATGTTTTTCATTTTATGAAGCATCCTCATTTGCACAATCATCTCTAGAAGCTCCAGAGCAGTCCCCAGAGCAGAACCAGTGCTCCTTATCACCTTTTTTTTTTTAGGTTTTTAAGGATCTGGTGTCTTAAAAAAGCGGAATAATTTTTATTATTCTAACCCCCTCAGACAGTTGCCAACTAGGTACTCATGTGAACAGAGTGTGGATAACTCCGCTGATGCCTTGCAATACTGACATATCAAATAGGAAGAACACATGTACTTAGTTAAACACAGAAAGCAAATGAAAAAGAAAAAAAGAAAAAAACAATCGCTTTCCCATCATTTGAGTTAAAGTCAACAAATACATTTCATTTGTGAATCTCACAACTCTAATCAAAATTTTAGGAGCTTCATTATCTTGTTGTCATACAACAACAATTGATGGCAGGAAATACACAGACATTCAAAAATGCTGTGCTATCGCATTAGTGATGTTACATGTCATATGTATAACTAAATAAAGGAAATCTCCCCCTCCCCACCTTTTTTAAATTCATAGTTACAAAATAAATATTATATATGGCTCTCTCCCCAGGGTGACAGCAGATGGGTCAGCAAATTTATAAGGGTGACCATTGGGATCTCCTTGGAGGAGTCACTGATATTGCTTATTGAAAACATCTCCCTACAACGAGAGTTACGATTTTAAAAATGTAACTCTTGTTAAGATTAACTGATGAGTCCTAATCTGTAATCCTCCTTTCTCCATTTCTGTCTCCTTCATCAAAGTATGTATCACTTTTATTGGATCTTTCCTTTTTCCCAAAATGATGTTTTTCCTCATTGTGTGTGCTGCTCAGCTCCCTGTTGCTCACCATCTGCAGCACCAAAGGACTCAAAGTTTCTCACAAGGCAGACTCAGACACCCACCTGCCAAGCGTTGACAGGACTATTTCTCTGACTTGAAATGTGTTCATTAAAAAACAAACACACACTTCTATCTCACCTTGGCTGGAAGGTGTGATCTATTTTAACTCACTTTTAACCACAGAAATTTTATATCATAAGGATATTTATCTAAACTACCTAAAATAAAATATTTTAAAAAGTAAAGTCTCAGTTTAGATCATGTTTTGAAAGGGTTTGTAATGATTACGAAAAAACATCTGAGTGATATGATAGATTAATTTATGATGTAGAAGAAAACAGAAATCTTACCTGCTGTAGATTCATTTCATAGCATCTTCAGTTATATTAATTAAGGTTAGAAAGAAAAAACAAGCTTTGGTGAATAAGCAAGGTTAGTACACCAAGGTATAAACAGAAACTCCAACTCTGCAGGAATTTTATGTTATTCAGTGTTTTGCCTTAGTTGTAAACAAGCTGCTTTGAGAGAATGGATTTCTCTAACTTCATGCTTTTTCCCTTCTGGGGCAAACTAAGCACCTGTGAGTTACTGTCTGGTCTCCTATTGTTCACCCTGAAGAAAACACTGCATCCCAAGGGTTGCAAGGGTCACATTGTCATGTTTGCATACATCACCAGTGGGGCTCACTGGAGACAACAGCGATCTGGCCTACAGGAAGGAAGTGCAGAAGCTGGTTGGTTGGTGAAAAGTAAGCAACATGATCCGGAACATGAGGTCAAAAACCAGCCAAGCTGCTTCTCACTCCACTTCTAATCAACAACAACTTTAGGTCATCAGCAGCTCATGTCACTGATCAAGTGGGCACAGTAGGGTCTACATTTCATGCGCAGGATGAGGGGAATCGACCTAGCCCTGCTAATCCTCAATAAATTATACAGAGGCACTATAGAGAACATTTTGACCAGATTCGTCGCTGTGTTTTTGGGAGGCTATAGTTCTGATTAGAAGAATGTGAGGAGAGGTGAGGTATTGCTCTATTTAGGACAATGCACCTAAATACTACATGCTCTGAGCCAGAAACCCCATCATTGACCCCTAACATCCACACTATGGATTGTTTCCTCTTGAAAAAAGTTTCACAGCATTCAGTGCAGGATCACCAGGTTCTGTAGGAGCTTTTTACCGAAAGGTCATCAGACTGCTGAACTCTAAATTGGAACACCTATACTGGAACCTGTATACATTGGATATAAAAAGCCTACATCTCTCTGTTAAAATGCCAGTCTTTTGTGATTATACACCAGAATGAATAATTTCAGAATATATCTCACATGTGGCATATGTCCTTTAATATTCAACTGAAAAAAGGGAAAACAGGGAAAATGCAAAAATATATAATCTGCCATTATCTTTTTTCATACGAGTGCACACCTTTAAATTAACACTTTGTTTATTCATTTCCAGTCTTTGGTTTTCTTGGGAGCTCATTTGTCATTAGATATAAGGTAGAGAACTTGAATTACTGTAAATTAAGTTCAGCTATTCTGTAAATTTGCCTATTGCCATAGTTTAGCTAAAGCAGTAGTTTGCCAAGTGATCATAAAGGGTCTTATTGCACAAAGGTATCAGTCAGGACAAGGACATTACTAAAACTTCACATTTCTCCAAGACCGATGAAAACATTAAATGGAATTGGCCAGGGTGGCTGCCAAGAACCTGAGAGAACCACAGATTTTTGCTATTTACTGTTTGTGTTCTACAATAGACAACAGTCACTTGGATTCTTCATGTCTGGACTAGGAGACATTTGAAATACAGAAGCTTCTTCTAAATGTGTCCAGAATAATATCTCCCCAAATAGTGTGAAAGAATGTGCTATGGCCCCTTGAAACCAAATAGCAGATATGTCTACTATCCATGTGTTATACAAAGTGCTTGTTCCTTGAACAGTAGGAGGTGCTGTGTGATTGAAATCCTTCTGGCTGAGAGAGAGAGAAATGAAACAGCCTGTGTGGGTCGGACCATTGCCACCTCTCTGTCAATGTAATATAATAAGACCCATTTTAGCATATGACACCTCCATCACCTGGGTGAAGGGATTGAGATTGCTTTAAAACAAGTGTCACAAACAATGCAGCAACATAAACACAGTCAGCAGCCCAGAAAGTCATCAAAATGTCTCCCTGTGTGTGTAGGTGTATTTCTGCCAGCCTGCACAGTGGGAGGGAAACAAAAATATTCGTTTATTGTATTATTTGGATTTATTTTTAGAGATTCACCCCAACACACATGGGATAGGTGTCTTAGTTTGGATGGTTTCTAATTTGTGTTGCTAAGTCTGAAAGGCTTACGTGTGTTTTCTTTGTTACATCATGATTTCTATAATCAACTAGAGCTGGAAATTAGATGGTAATCAAAATCCACAAAAGACCTGCTTGCGCTGTAATCAGCTGTAGTATGAAGACACCCATTTGTTTTCCCGTGCACAATGCATATCATCCATGTTTGTCTGGGAGCATTCAGGCTGAACAAATGCTCCTGGTCGTAAGCAACTGTGAAACAATGAGAAATGGCACGACGGCAGCAAGTATGATCCCACAGCTGTGGAGTAACTTCCTTCTTCTTTCCTCCCCTCCAGGGCAAAATACATGACTAAACCTTAAGTACACTGAATTTCTGTTTGATTTTTTCCCCTATTATTTTTGTTTAAGAAACACCAAAATGATTTCTTGTACATTAGTGAAAAATAAGTTCCTTAATTTACACCAAGAGTGTGTCAAAGGTACATGTGTTTCCACTTTCAGTAAATAATAACATATATAGTCTTATAAAGAATGAATCAGACTCACACACCTGTGTATACATGCTCGCTGGCATCTGAAAATGTTTACAACAGTGTCAATGATTTACATTTTGATGCATAAATGTATTTTAGAAAGCACATTTCCACACTGGTTTCCTTTGAAGATTCAGAGCTTTACTTTGAAGTGAGTATACTGATTCAGACAATGCAGTCAAAGCAGGCAATGGACAGAACAGACAGGAGTGTGAATACTAATGGGAGATTTAGTGTTTCTTGATCTGTAAGTGGTTCCTTTGTTGAGCACTCCATGAACAGAAACTGAAAAAAATCTGTGAAGAAAAACCGAAAAGAGAATGTGCCACCAAGTGCTTTTAAATATTTTTGTTTATAATCTTAAAATATTATAAAAATCATTCATTAATATAATTACCACTGATACACTATAAGCAAAGTATAAGCATACAAAGAGGGGAAAAATAAACAAAAATAAAGCATTGTTATAAAGGTTAAACATGCAGTCTCAGTGAGATCTTCACATAATCCCATCATTAGCATGAATAATATCTTAATTTTGTTCTTTTAAAAACAAATTCAAACTGTTCTTTATTCAGAGTGTGGTATGACCACAGCCATGGGTTACAACATTAATGGCCAGTAAAAACTTTTCTGGAACTTTCAAAATAAATCGCATTAACCTACTTCCAGCACAGCCAGGAACAAGATGGGAATAACTTCCCGTGACGTCACTGTTGAAATAAAAACTCCACGCGTCAACAAACAGACCTCTTCCACGTAGGTCCCCAGCAGAACTGGACGGATGGACACAGTGCGCTAATGTCTCTTTGCTGGCAAACAGACATAACTTTTCAAACTGGATCCAAGAGTGGCATGCGATCACGTGATCATATGCACTGAGTTAAGTAGGAATGAATTGCTGTTTGTGTATCTGGTATTCATTAATGAACAGGGTAATTAAGGTGCAAGTGTGGCTTGACTTTTCTTTCTGAGGTCTACAGAAGCAAACTGTGTTCCAGAGAGTTCCCAGCAGAGACCCTGTCTCTACAACGCCAAGTGGAGTGGTTTTCCCAGTCGGAAGGAAGGACAAAGGTACCGCAACACAACACGCCGCTTTGCAAGCAATTCTGCCTGGGCCGGTAGAACCAGCTGCCCCTTTCCCAGAGCTACAGAGGTTAGCTACAAGTTAACCCTTTATTCACCGAGGATGCTTTCCTCAACTTTGTAGCCCCGGACAACTTCTCCTCAGCACAGTTCACGTACGAGCTAGTTGTAAGAATTATGATTATTGATTAAGTAATATTTATCAAGAATTATAATTTAAATTCATAATTTGAAAAAGATTAATTTCTTAACCAAAAATCATTACTTACGAATCAAAATCAGAGATGTCCTCTTTTGTTGTAATTATGGCTCAAAGCCCTTGATAATTACAATTAGTAAATTCTCAGTAATAATTGATAACTATTACCAAATGTCACTGTTTAATCAACCGCTTCACAAAAGGTGGGGGAACTTTGACCTTATTTTCACAGACAAATCACTCTTGCTCCAAATAAACACAAACGCTTTCTCTTTATTTTCGTGAATATTTCTTAAATCAACAGCCCTGATACACCTCGCTATTCTCATTCAATAATCTTCACCTAATCAAGCATGCAAAAGTTCTACACAAAAGGGGTAAAATAACTAACTAAACAAGATAAAACAACATTGAGTGTGTATGAAGTCAAACCAGCAGTTATGGCAAAACAACAGAAAATATGGTCCTGGGCGAAGCTATGGGAGCGGCCTCCACCAGGCTGCAGTCATAAAACCCCCAAAGTTGGAGCTCAGTGAAACACAAAGGATCATAAAACCTTTAGGCGGCAACCAGTGGAAAAACACTAAGAGTGAAAACAAAGGAATAGTGAGTATTCAACCATGAGGTTCTAGCAGTCCAACCTTAAGTTCACCTGAGTCTGTGCTCAGGTGTTTAAACACAGTGAGAAGCACACAGCTTCAAAGCGCGGCGGCTTCAGGGTCCAACAGCAATCAAAGTTTCAATAAGACATTGCATGCACATACAACATTGGACTATAAGTGGAGATTCTAAATCGCTCTAAAATCCTACTCTATCCTGCCCAAGCTATTTCTAATAGAAATCAAAACAAAACGGGATTACTTGGTGTCGTATTCTCAGGAGCAGGGGATTGAGGGGGAAGTTTGTTACATGTCCATGACAAACTCAAAGACGGCCGGCCTTCCTCCCTGGGTTTTTGGGAAACGTGTTAAATCCACATCTTCGATCGGTAAAGTAAAGTCTACTAGTCTTCTTATACCAGAAACCTTTTCTCATGAGTTTGGCCAGTGGGGAGAATTAATGAAATCCCACATGTGAGTTTCTTCTCCAGAAGGATGCATGCCTCCGTTGCATGTGTTGGGACCCACAGCCATGGATTTCAACATTAAACTCCGGTACGAACTCTTCTGGAACTTTTCAAAATAAATTGCATTAACCTACTTCCGGCACAATTTAGGAATCGGGGGTAACGGCGGACTTCCCATGATGCCTCTGTCTGAATAAGAGCACCCCCTCTCCATCAAGCCGCTCTTTCCACACGGCCTCTAGTGGGACCGGTTATTGCTTAAGTTGGTTCCAAGACTAACTTAACTTCACTTCCAGATTCTTCAAGATAATCCTTGGTTCTCAGACATAAACATTGCATGATAATGTTGCACCACTCTTTTGGTCATGATTTTCAATCATCTTTAATCAACTTGTTTATATTGTACATAGCCCATTAGTCTTCCCTATTCTTTAATTCTGCTTGGTAGTTTAGTTGGATTGTTTTAGCATAGTAAAGAGTTTGTTGATTGAAATATATTTGACTTTGAGTTGACTTATTTTTGTTAATAAATTCTTGTATTTTAAGAAATTGTGTGAATTCATTCCATATGTGTGCAGAGTTTATGCTGTTCAATAATGTCAGAGGTCGTCTCACACCTTTCTATTTTGTCCTAATACCATCGCCTTACTGGGCTGGTATTCACAGGACAACCCTTAACAGACCGAAATATTATTTGATAAAATATAAAAATATTAATATTAAATATTAAATAATATTCTCAGATTCATAATTCTAACACGTGGTAACCGATCTCAGTTTCCAGCGGGGAAAAACAAAGCTGGGTGTCTCCGGTGTCCTTATATAGTCCACTGTGACATGAGAGCTGCGAATTGTGGTAGCAGACCATACTGGGAGGTATAGTAGCGAACAAATGGTCCAACATAGTGTTTGAGCAGAGAAGATTAGTTTAGAATGAAATAATCTAAATAACGTTCTTTTAATGATTGTTTTTGTTTGTGTTGAGAAGCTCACCTACAGTAAGTGCTAGCAGACTAGCATTCAGCTAAAGATGTGTTCTGTTTTTTTTTTTATATTAAGACAACTTTATTTAACGGGTGGTTTTTAAACACAGATCAGCCATAATGCGCTGATCTGATTCTGGTAACCAGCTATAAGTTTCTTTTGTTAGCTCCAACCGCTAACGGCTAAGAACACGTGCTAGCCCACATTATGAGTCAGCTACAGATCATTTACCCAGAAAGGTTGTTAGTTTCCAATCCAGGAAATAATATTTCCTTAAATATTATCTTACTAAATGTGATAACTAACTAAACACCCCTAAAGATCATTTACCCAGAAAGGTTGTTGGTCCTCATTCAAAGTAATATTTTCTCAAATATTATTTTAAAATGTTCTTAATAATATTTCCTTAAATATTATTCGTACTAGAAGAAGCCAGTTAATTAAACACCATTAAGAACCATGTATCCAAGCGGTTTGGTTCTTATTCAAAATAATATTTCCTTAAATATTATTTTAATATTTCCTTAATAATATTTCTTGAAATATTATCTTAGTAAATGAAGGAAGCTAATTAAACACCGTTGAGAATTGGTCATCCAGAAGGTTTTATTCAGCAAATCATTCTTTAAATTTTTATTTTATTAAAATAATGTTTTATCTGATCTTGCATTGTGAATGGTTGTTTAAAGGTATAACAATTATTGTCTAAGTTAGTTCCAAAACTAATGTAACTTCATTTCCAGATTCTTAAAGATAATCCTTGGTTCTCAAACATAAACATTGCATGGTAATATTGCATCACTCTTTGGTCATGATTTTCAACCATCTTTAATCAACTTGTTTATATTGTACATAGCCCATTAGTCTTCCTTATTCTTTAATTCTGCTTGGTAGTTTATTTGGATTGTTTTGCATAGTAAAGAGTTTGTTGATTGAAATATGTTTGACTTTGAGTTGACTTATTTTTGTTGATAAATTCTTGTATTTTAAGAAATTGTGTGAATCCATTCTATGTGTGTACAGAGTTTTGCTGTTCAATAATGCCAGAGCTTGGCTCATCCCTTTCAATTTTTACCTAGTACCACCTCCTTATTGGGCTGGTACTCACAGGACAACCCTTAACAGACCAAAATATTATTTAATAAAATATTAAAGTATTAATATTAAATAATATATTCATATTCATAATCACAACAAGTGTAATGAATATAAAACCAAAAAAACTTCAGTGATTTAAATAAAAAAGATTGGCTGAACTGGTTTGACTTTTTCAGGTTTGACTCATTTTAATTATTTAATTATCTATGATTGATATGCATTGGAGCCATCAACAGACACCCACCTGATCACACAACTTATCAGAATTGGTAGAACTTATTTAAACCGGTTGGTTTGTTGGACGAGCTAATTGTGTTTCAATCATAAACTCGAAAGTGATGGAACACCAGTGCTGCTGTACACGGTGAAGCCAGTAACATGCATGTAGAGGGTATCAACTGAAAGAACCACCTGCTCTAAAATCAACACCTTCAAGCCTGTCTGTAATTTGCAGTTTCTCACATGGACAAAAAAATGCCTTCGGGAGCAAAGGTTTTTGGCCAGACAGTACAAAGATTGAAATATTCAGTCACAAAACACAAAAAGTGTTTAAAGGAGTCAAGGTGAAGATTTTAAACCTAAGAACACCCTATCAACTCTCATGCATAGTGGTTGTCACATCATATTTTGGGTCTGTTTCACTAGCTGTTTTACCCACTTTGTGCATTGTCCAACAGGACAATGATCCCCATACACATTTCCAAACTGTGTTAGGAATGGACAAAGCAGGCTCATATCTAGGCTCAGTGGATTGGATATTTTAGTCTTTATCCAATGGCAACCTTGAATTAGAGACAATTCACAATAAACTTAAATTCTACTTTTAAAAATTCATTGATGTTGTTGCCTAGAAAAATGTTTCTATTGAAAATAAAAAAGGAATCTGACATTCATATGCATAAGCACATGCAAACGTCCTACCTTCCCGACTGTACATCAAATATGTCAAAGCAACACAAAATGTCTGAAGAGCATCCCGAGCTGATTAGGATTTTTTTGGCAATTTGCTTGTGTAATACATTTGTCATTCTGTGCTAGTTATAACTTACAACATTTTGATCAAATGTAAAATCTAAAAAACTAAAGTTAAGATAACTATATCAGCTGATGCCATACCAGAGCTGAAATCCGAGACCTTTATTTCCATGGTTCTTAAACTGTGGTGGAAGTACCACTGATAGAACTTGATCTGCCGGGGCTACGTTTTGGTGTCAGTTATTTGAAAGTTAAATATGAACAAACTAACTGTGATGTACCAGTGCTGCTGGTTTATGTTGTTTGGAAAATATCAGGGTAAATGTGATAAGGCTTTGTATGTAAAGCCCCCATATTGGATTTTGAAGTAAGGGTTGGTGAGAAACTGACTTTTCCACTTGGAATTTCGAATTCACATGAACTCAAACAAAGTTTTTAATCTTAACAGCCGCATCCGTCAGACCAAAGTTCTCAAAAAAGGGACCTCCTCTTATAAACAACAATTGCGCATAATGCAATAAACTGAAAATGTCTAAGTCCTTTTTGTACCACAGTTTTAAAATGTCTTTCAGTGTGGATCTATATTGGAAAAGTGTGTTTTTGTACTGAAGTGGTATTTATTTTTAAAAAGTAATCACTGGTTTAGATGTTAGAAAAATAATAGAACACACATAAAAATGTGTGAGTTGCTGGTGTGTAAAGAGGGCACATTTATCAGAAAAGATTCAAGTCATTTTCTTTTGGAGATGGCTGAGATAAGGATATTTTGACTTACATCACTCAAGCAAATATACATCCCACCATGAAAAGCAGCTGTGATAGATTAGATGAAAACATCTACAGAGTGGTCAAATAATCATTGCGGGCTTAAATCCACCACTTTAGCTTGTTTTGGAAGCCTGATAGAGTTTCAGCAATCTTCTGATGTACAAGTAAACATAACTAAATTCCTTAAATGTTGCAGTAATCTAACATACGTGTTTTTGCTTCTTATATCCCGACAAAGCTGTTTATCTCCTCCTGCAGAGCAGTGAAGGAATGTAATACTACTTGGTCATGCAGAGAAATAAAAGCTAAATGAATCACAAATGACAAGCTGATCTCCTTCAGTCTTTACATCATCTGTTTTCAAAGCTGCATTATACTGTTCCTCTTATAGAGGCAAATAAGTCACATCTCAGAATTTGCAGAAATAAATGTGGGAATGAAAGTGAATCATTGATGGTATCTCTTCTCAGCTTGCCATGTATGTGTCCTTGAAGAAGGCCTGTTTGTTCATGAATGCTCACAGGCAGCTTTTATCTTTGCAGCCCTACTAACTGCTTTAAATATAAGGTAAACAACCAGAAAAGGTGTGACCTGTCAAGCCAAATCAATAAATTCCTATATTAAAAAGTGCATAAAGTAGATCAAGGTATATTCAACATAATATAATACCAAGTATTTCTCAAACATCTTATATACAAACCCAAAGGGTTTTAAAAGACCAGTTTTTAAGATTTGAGATAAATCCCTCTTTAGCTTTTATTGAACCACATTTCATTTTCATTTTGAGTGTTCTCCTGCTGTGAAAGAAATTAAGCATTGTCTAAAACCATGTTCCAACTTCAATAAAACCATTTTTAAAAAGTGGCATTTGTGCAGGTAATTATATCCATTTTTAATCTCTGAGACACAGAGCCAAAGCCTGGGGTCACATGCTCCCTTAATTTGATGTCTGTAAATAAAATAATAAATTGAAGATGACATCATGGCAGATGTGAGAGGAAATGTCTCTCCAGGCTATGTCTCAACCAGTAAAAGATAATGTGTCATCAGCAGGTGCACAAATGTGCAATGTTGGCAACATTATGATGGTACAGTTTTCTGTGTTGTGGTTGGACACCGCCTGTAGGCAGAAACTTTATCTGATAAGTATGTAGGAGCTTCTGACTTTTGTTTCAAGGAGAGGAAAGAACATTTCTAGGGTGAAAAGAAACAGAAAATGTTAAGAATCCTAGCATTCCTTTTTTATTAGGCAGACTTCGTTACTTGGTGAATCTTGTACTTTCACCCTATGTATCCACAGAATGGTTATATATTCCTTTAATACAACTGTCGATGCCTTCAAGCCTTCAGATAGTAATTTCACAGAGAAAGCTATCTGCATTGTCTCATGTGTCACAAATGAAGCGCTTTCTTCAAACAGCTTTTGATCTAGAAATTGCAAGAAGGTGAGGATCCCGGTAATTAGAAGCAAAGCCATGACAGTGTGGCAGCACCAGCTGTAGTGAAACTCAGCTTTTAAAGCAAAAAATTGTAGGAAATATGAAAACAAGCATCCACAATGCCTTGCAAAAGTATTCACACCACTTAAACCCTTTCCCTTTTTGACACGTTACAAGTAGAAACATTTGTGTATTTTGTTGGGATTTTATGTGAAAGTGTAGTATATTGGGAAGTAAGCAATATTCCAAGCCTTAAGTATCTCATGGAAAATTGTGGAATCCATCACGTTACATGAAAAGAACACTGCACAACTGCAAACCTACCAAGACATGGCTATCCACTGAAACTGAAAGGTCAGGTAAGGAGAGCAATAATCAGAGAAGCTGGTTGTTGCTGTTTTTTTCTGAAAGTGAATGGCAAGAAGGAAGCTATTGTTAATAGAAGTGATAAGAAATCCTATATGCAGTTTGCCACAAGCCATAGGATGGACAGAGCTAAATACAGGACAGTCCTTGAGGAAAACATGTTAGAAAAAGGACAAAAATGTCTAGATATGGAAAGATGGTAGAGACACACCCCTCAAATAAATTTCAGGAGGGAAAAACACACCTTCCTGTCGTTACTTTGTGCTGCAAAAGGTTTTTCTACAAAGTGCCCACTTTGGTGGGGAGGGGAGTACTTTTTATAAACTTTTATTTTTTTCTTTCCAGTTTTCAGTTATGCACTACTTTGCGTTGGTAAATCACATTAAATCCTAATACAATACATTGAATTATGTGGTTGTAACTTCAGAAAATGTGCAAGAGATCAAAGGATGTGAACACCTTTGCAAGGCTCTGTAATTATTTATGTTTGCTGCCTCAAATAACATGAGATCATATAAAAAAACACCCACTAGTTCATGTCTAGCTTGGTGAGAACCAAAAGTACATTTCTCTAAGCCAGGCACAAAAGGATGGAGGTAAACATGCTGTGAGAAACATCATATCAAAGATCGGAGCTGAACTGTTTCTAAGTGTGCAAAGGGCAAAGGAACAAAGCAATTTAGAAGAAATGCAGTGTTTTACAAATTTTTTCCCTTTTTCATCCCATTCATGATTAAAATTCAAAGATAGTCTTTCGCAGGCTCCCATGCTGGAAGTCAACAAGCAGAGCAGTTATTTTCTGTTTGCTGTTGGCGCTTGTAAAGTTTAGCTGTGGGCTACGCTTCTCATTATACACTTTCCGATAATCAGCCAGTACTAGCAAGTTCATCACTCTTTTCATCAGATAGACGATACAGCCGTCCAGGGTTCAAGTTCCAACCTTGGAACCTTTGCTGCATTTTTTCCTCCCTTGTTTAGGATACAAAATTATAAAATAAATGTATAAATAAAATAGATAGGCTATTTTGGACTCAAGCATAAAATATATAATTCCAAGTCCTTGGGAGAATTAACCAAAAAGGATAGTGAGGAAAAAAGACATCTGCTTGGTAACAAGAACATGAATTATTACACAGACTGATTTCCAATGAGTTCAGCAACCTATATATATAATTACGCCATGTTAAGTTTAATCCTGCCACCAACCCAATGTCTAAAAGGAGCATATAAACAGTTGGTAGCACTGTTGCCTTGCAGCAAGAAGGTCCTGGGTTCAATTCCCGGCCTGGGGTCTTTCTGCATGGAGTTTGCATGTTCTCCCCGTGCATGCGTGGGTTCTCACCGGGTACTCCGGCTTCCTCCCACAGTCCAAAGACATGCCTGTTAGGTTAATTGGTCACTCTAAATTGACCGTAGGTGTATGAATGAGTGTGTGCATGGTTGTTTGTGTGTTGCCCTGCGATGGACTGGCGACCTGTCCAGGGTGTACCCTGCCTCTCGCCCATAGACTGCTGGAGATAGGCACCAGCTCCCCCGTGACCCACTATGGAATAAGCGGTAGAAAATGACTGACTGACTGAATAATAAAAGAAATCCAGCCAAACTAATCCAACATATTGTGATGTATAATGTAAGAGCACATCTGAGCCTAAAGGGGATAAAAGCAAAAGATCCTCGAGCAAGGTTTTGTTTTGTCTCTACATGTCTATACACATTCCAGGAATGTGGAGAATGGTAAGCAAGCAACAAGAGGGGCTTTGTGTTTCTCTATCTACTGCCCACCCAGTAGATTAGCCTCTTATCTGTTAAATGAGACTATGCCGACAGATTTGGGATAGCAGGCCCTTGGCATCTGCAGTTGCTCCATGCACTGAGTGCTCTGCTGTATCACAGATAGTCCCTTCGCAACAGCTAGGCAGCACAGACAGCCTTGGACCACGCAGTGGGTGGATATGTGGAGACATATAATAGGCAGCTTTAGATGCTGCCATTCCTCCTGCTTAAACACTGCAGGTATTTTTTTTTTCCTTCCAAGCTGTTTCTTGTTATAGATACAAAATTATAGCTATCTTTGTTTAATTACATAAATTTTGGAAATTACAGTGTTAAAATAAGACATAAAAACCAAGCCTCTTTCAAATGTCACTGTCACCTGTTGCTTTATGAACATAAAAATACAAAGGTAAAAACACAAAGAGTGTGTGTGTCATGTTTGTTCTTGTAAAGCAGGAGTAAAGTACAATTTAAATGTTCTTCAGGCTTGGCCATCTTTTCTGTTGTATGTTTATGTAAATGATGGTAGGTGCAAAAATCTTTTCAAACCTATCAATATTAGGTAAGGACAGCATCTGCAATGCAATAACTCTGGGGAATGCTTGTTTCTTGTATTCTGTAAAATTTGGTTATAAATGGGAGAGAAGAGCAACCGGCAGATAAATTTAAACTTAGGTGAACATGATAACAGTTTGAGGAAAATCTATTCCCCAAGAACAGAATTATTTACTAGGAAAATGTGCACTGAAACCATGCAGCAGATTCTCTGTAACTAGAAAACCCTAGCTTGGTTTGTGTTGAGTAAAAAATTTTAAATAACCAAAATGGACAATGAGAGCCCTTGAGAGTCCAGTTAAGGACAGAACAGAGAGGGTGTTTTTGCAATCTGTTATCAGACAGTTCTAAGATATGGCTTATCGTAATGTTTCTCTCACAAATGTACTAGAACAGGCAGCACCTCGTCAAAGTATCCATACCCCTTGACCTTTTTCACTTTTTATTACTTTACAAGCAGAAACCTTGGTGTATTTTATCGGGATTCTAAGTGAAGGAAATGGATAAATGGTTTTTAAACATTTTTACAAAAAAATCTAAAAAATGTAGACTTGATTTGTGTTGAGTGCCCTTTACTCAGAAACTCTAAATAAAACAAAAATGTTAGTGTCCAGCTGTGTGAAATCTAATCTCAGTATGAATAAATCTAATAATAATAATAAGCAGCTTCCTAAAGACAAAGGAACACAGCAAACAGATTAGTAGTGATAAAGTTGTGGAAAAGTTTGAAGGAATATTGGCTTACAGTATAAACTAATATGCCAAGAACATCTTGCAGAGCACTGTTCAACCTGTTATCTGAAAATGAAAAGTGTATGGGCACCACAGCAAACCTACCAATGCATGACCATCACCTTAACTGCTGACCAAGGAGAGCATTGATCAGAGAAGCAGCCAAAAGGTCCATGCGAAGTCTAAAAGAGCTGTAGAGATCAGCTACAAGCTCAAGGGGGAGAATTTGTTAACAAGACAACTGTTTGTCACACTTTTTTGAAGAGTGGCAAGAAAAAAAAGCCATTGATAAAGGAAAGCAACAGTCCGAATTAAGGTTTGCCAAAAACTATGAAGGAAACAGTAAATATGTTAAAACACATTTTTATGGACAGAAACTTTCTGGCCTAGGCAGTAGAAAATTACTGACTGACTGACTGACTGACTTTCTGGCCTATGTGTAAAATATTATGGGTGGTGGAAAACATCACCCTGAACACATCATCCCCATGTTGAAACATGGTGGTGTTTGATGCAAACGTTGGAGAGATCAATATTAGGAAAGGACAGCAGCTGCTGTGGGGATGTTTTTCTCCACCATGGACAGGGAAGTTGGTCAAAGAAGACAGGCAAATAGACAGAGATAAATACAGGTCAATTCTGGAAGACAATCTTGCTGGAGCCTGCAAAAGACACAAAAGTTTGGTGAAAGCTCACTCTCTAGCAAGAAAATGCCCCAACCAGAGCTGCAAAGGAATGGTTTAGACTGAAGCATATTTTGATATTAGAATGGTTCACTTGCAGTCCAGAACCTAAATCAAAAAGAGAGTCTATGGAAAGACTTGAAATTTCCATCCTTCTCCATCCAATCTGACTGGGTTTTTTTACAAAAAAGAATGGGCAAGCGGTAAATGCAGGGAAATGTAATTTTATGAAGTATAGACTCAGGATGAAAACTAAGACATGCCACACTTTTTTTATTCATTTGTAACTATGTATCATTACCCTGTCACTTTCCAATTTTGCACTAATTTGTGTTGGTCTATGATATCAAATCTGAATAACATACATTGAAGTTTGTGGTTTTAATAGGACAACATGTGAAAAAGTCCAGACGATCTAAATTTTTTTCAAAGCACTGAATGTTTTTCAGTAGATCGGTTTATTTGCCGTTTTGTTTTGTCCATTTCTGCTTGTGGCTTTGAACAAATTAAGAGTTGCTCCCGTAAGCGGCAGAACACAGTAAAGTCACCTGTGGCGGTACTTTGCCATATGTAAAATAACCCAAATTTCCTCATGTGTTTGTCTCTAGTGTGGTTATTATTTTATCCTTTAAAAATTGTATTCCAGACAAAACCAATATTTCTTCCACTCAGTCCTGCCCACAAAGTTAAGATCAGAAGCAGGTGATGAATCATGTCATTTAATCTTTGCCAGCACAGATGTAATTTGGAGAGGCTGCTTCCTTTGCCTTCACTAATGTGTTTCCACTCTTTCAAAAACAAATTGACCTTGTCAGACACAAATACATGAGGCTTTATGTTGTCACACATGACTAAATATTTAATTAGTCATTTCATGTTTGCCAGCAAACTTATTAATATCGCAAATACTGTTCTTCCCTTCAGCACATTACACTCAAATACAAACAAAAAACTTTACTCTTTATGGTAACACTTTACGTCATCAGCCAACTCAAAGCAACAGTTGATTGTATTTGCAAAGGTATTTGTGGGTGCTAAATGTTGTCAAACCTGAGTTTGCGTGTGCTTTTAATCCTCTAACAAGATGCAAAGGCAGAACTGCTCTTAAAATAAAGTCTCTCTGCATTAATTGTTGACATTTAAATTATGTATTTCTCATGTATTTATTGGAAAAACCATTCATATTTATTTATAATTAAGAAAACTACAGTCAGAGTAAATAACTTGGAATTCTTGAAGTTCAGAGATGTTTATTTTAGGGCCTATTTATGCTCCATTTATGACCGTAAATATGACCTGCCTGTTAACATTGTCATGGGTCACTGTCCTCATGCTTTCAATGTGTTTATTAAGCTGGCATGATAGTGAGGTAATTTATCCACTATAGGGCAGTTCTAAGTTAGTTTCTGAATGCAGAGGAAGATAGCAAACATGCTGGTGAAGATACAGTCTAGGAAAAAGACATAAAAAGTGGCCCTGCAAAATATCACTGCATGTGGGTGGAGATGTTTCACCATTTCGGTCATCATCATCTTCTCCTGTATTTTTGTTCCTTTGGCTGATCAAACATGAGCTATACTGCACCATATTGCCCCCCGATTTATGTTTAGCTTAAATGTGTATAAATGGGCCTTTGGCCAGATTACGTAATTGTTAAAAGTTAGTGAGGGCTTTGGTCCAGGAGAAGGAAAATTAAAAAATTGGCCTTCTGAGTTGCTGGATTTTATGGGTCAGGAATGTTGCCAAAGTAAGAATTAATCTTCCCTTTTTCAAACAAGTGCCATCTTTTTGTTTAAAATCATGTTGACACTGATTGTGGAACACATGGTTCATACACAAAGATTAATTTGAACTTAAATGAATTAACTCTGTATAGATTGGTTGTTATTGTGCAACTTAGTTGCACTGAGGAATCCTTGTGCCTCCTGGCAGGGGTGAGACGAGGTACCAGCATCGGATGATTATAGAATCTTCAAAAGGTGTTATACAAGCACACAATCACTTAAAAAAGCATCATTCTGAAGTGAATCCTCCAGTCAGATGTTTACCCCTAAAGTTTTGAGGAAATTAAATTAATTAAACAAAGTATTTGTTGATCAGAAAGACACACCTGAACCCAGATACCTCTGCAAAAGACTAGCATTAAATGCTTAAATAATTCATAAGAATAATGTCAGAAGCTGTGTTTGCATATGCTGTACAGAGGGAAGCTTGTTTCCCATACAGGTTAGTCTACACCAAAGCTGCTTCTGGAGTTCATAACAGGATCCCAAAGCATAGGTGTGGAGAGCTGGTTTAGCTTTTTTTTTGTTTTTGCAGATTATGTACTTCTGGTGTTGAAGAACTATATATATACTGTCCATATGGTTGGGCTGGCGCAATTTGAAACCAAGTGTGAAGGGCAGCTGGGAGTTAGCACCTCCTTGTCTGAGGCAAAGCCTCAAACTGAAAAAAGAGGGACTTCTCCATTCAAGTTAGGTGTTGTTCTCTGCCTTAAATAATGTCAAAAAACAGAACAAAATGGATTGAGGTTTAGTCTGCAGAAGTCTCTATTTACCTGCCCTTCTAAGTTCCTGCCACACCGTTGAGAAATTAATAATGAGCTCTCGAATAAAGGTGGTTAAAATTATCTTCCTTCGTAAGTTTTCTTGGCTTAGAGATAATGAATTTTCAGGCTAGAGCTTGAAGTTGAGCCGCTGTTCCTTTCCATCATGGGATGTTAGAGGCGGTTGGCATTTATCTGACCAAGATGCCTCTTGGCTGTCTTCATTTGAAAGTTTTCTTGGAACAGCCTATTGGTCGTAGACACTTGGGCACACCCGGAGGTCAGTGAAGGTATTATGTTGTTAGACTATTTGTTTGCTACGATACCTCTCAGTGTCATCTGCTACTGTATACCCCAGTATGGTCTGCTACCACAACTCCCAGCAGGAATTGCAGCTGATAGGAAGGGGCGTCACAGCTCTGATGTCACAGTGGGCTATATAAGGACATGGGAGACGCATCACTACTGCTTTTTCTCCTGCTGGAAACCAAGATGTGGTTACCACAAAACGGAGGCGCATCATTCTGGAGAAGAAACCACATGTAGGTTTTCATTAATTCTCCTCATTGGCCAAACTCATGAGAAGAGTTTTCTGGGATAAGGAGACCAGTAGACTTTACTTTACCGATCGAAGGCGTGGATTTAACATGTAACCCAAGAAAAACCCACGGAGGTTTTCCAAGGAAACAAAATTTTCTTCTTTGTTTTTGTTCCAGTCCGTCATATTTTTCTCCTTTTGCCAAAGGAGGAAGGCCGGCCGTCTTGCAGTTTGTTACCGCGTAACAAACTCCCCCCCATCTCTCCCTCTGCTCCAGAGAAGACAACACCAAGTAATCCCGTTTTGTTTTATTTCTATTAGAAATAGCTCAGGCAGGATAGAGTAAGATTTTAGAGCGATTTAGAATCGCCACTTATAGTCCAATGTGTTCTAAGTTATATGTGCATGCAATGTCTTATTGAAACTTTGATTGCTGTTGGACTCTGAAAGCCACTGTGCTTTGAAGCTGTGAGTGTCTAACGGTGTTTTTGAACACCTGAGCGCAGACTCAGGTGAACTTAAAAGTTGGACTGCTAGAACCTCATGGTTGAATACTCACTATTCCTTTGTCTTCTGTCTTTGTGTTTTTCCACTGGTTGCCGCCTAAAAGTTTTACGACCCTTTGTGGTTCACTGAGCTCCAACTTTGGGGGTTTTATGACTGCAGCCTGGTGGAGGCCACTCCCATAGCTTCGCCCAGGACCATATTTTCTCTTATTTTGCCATAACTGCTGGTCTGACTTTCATAGACACTCAATGTTGTTTTATCTTGTTTAGTTAGTTATTTTACCCTTTTTGTGTAGAACTCTTGCATGCTTGATTAGGTGAAGATTATTGAATCAGAATAGCGAGGTGTATCAGGGCTGTTGATTTAATAAATATTCACATAGATAAAGAGGAAGCATTTGTGTTTATTCTGAGCAAGGGTGATTTGTCTGTCAAAATAAGGTCAAAGGTCCCCCACCTTCGGTGAAGCGGTTGATTAAACAGTGACATCTAGTAATAGTTATCAGCTATTACTGAGAATTTAATAATTGTAATTATCAAGGGCCTTGACCCATAATTACAACGCCACAGGACAGCTCTGATTTTGATTCGTAAGTAATGATTTTTGTGTGCAATGTGGCATTTTAAAAACAAATCTTCTGGCATGGGTAAAGTTTAAATTGAGACCTCTATTTCATATTCATCAAGATTGAAAAAACAATGAGAAAAAATAAATTAAATGGGTTTCTCTCAAGGATTAGGAGTGGCTTTAAGTAAGTGTTGCATCCATGCGCTCCTGGAATGGAAGGAAGAAAACATTTTACTAAAGAAAATCTTCAAATTGTGTCTACAAATGCCATGCAGTCAGTCAAAAAAATTGCAACTGGAAAGAGGCACACAGTTAGCTGAATTGAACATCACAGAAAATCTGTGGGCAGATCAAACACGCACTGCCTCCGAGACAGCCTGAAAATATTTGTTGAAGTGATCTATAAGAAGGAGTGGGTAAAAATTCATAAACCGAGAGGAGATGGTAAACAAAAAACTCTTGGAAGCTGTAAAGTCTGTCAGACATCCAAAGTTTTGACTTGATGACGGAACTCTTAGTTTTTAACATTTCATATATGTTAAATATTGTAGTAAAAAGTAAAAGCTGACTGGCATTAGCTTTCATTACATGTTTGCTGAAAAGGCTGTTTGCTTCTTTCCTTTAAAAGAGAAAATAAAGTACATATTCCCTCTAGGTATCACTGATTTGTTTGGACACCTGCATGACTAAAACTTGGGATTAAAAGCAATGCTCCAGAGTCTAAAATTCATTCTCTCTCACATATCACCTGGCTGAATTTTGAGGCTTTGTTTCCTACAGCCTTTGACTCATTCCATCTCAGTCTGAGCTGTTTCCACGCCACTAGAAACCAATAAGGTAGGCTGAAATGCATCCCCCAGCTCTGACTCATGATTTGATCTGGCTTGTAGTTTCTCTCACCCAGGGCCGGAGTTGATTGGTAGTACTAAGTGCACACCTGGGACCCAAATCCTCACTTTTTTCCCCATTTCCATTCTTCCTAGGACCAGGGCTTGAGATGCATATAAGGCAGAAGAGCTCTACCACACACTCGGCAGCTCATGTGGCCTTGCTGAGACAGATGTGCTTGCCACATTAGGCATGAGTGCCAGTCATGTCAGATCCAATGGACAAAGCTGGAGCACATTCCTGAGACCTTACAAGTTCTCACTGGTTAATAAATCTCTTACCTTGCTGAGGACAGGAAATGCAAGGGGTTGATCATTATCCAGACCATAGAAGTAACTGGAGAGGACATGGAGTCAGGTTACATTGGGAGGGCCTGTCACACTCACAGTGGTTTATTGCTCCTTGATATATACACACAGAATACAAGGTAAATGAATGCTCCATGAAATGGTGCACCACACTTCAATGTTACTGAGTTCTAGAGATTATTAAGTCTCATGATTATTGTGTGAAAATTCATTACTGTGATCATTATTACTACAATTGTTGTTATTATTATTATTATTATTATTATTATAAGTTAGTCATATTTTTTATTTTCACTCAGTCACATATTAAATAAACACAACTCAGAATGTATTTTATTATATTTGTTTTTAAGTTTGACTTGTTTTTAAGATAAGAACTTGAAATATTAATAAGGAGTCCAAACGGCCTAATATTAATTTAAAAAATATGTAACTTCCTGATTTCTGTCTGCTGAGTGTCACTCATGGTGCACCCCACACTAAAGTCTGTTTTTATGCACAGCATTAAACAAAGCTATTAAATCCGACAACTGCAGCCTACAGTCTGCAACCTGCACACATTAGGCACCCAGCATTTAGTCTGCTGTGTCTTCATGAGCAGGAGATAAGCTATTACCTTTAATTGCCTTTAAAGCATGTTACTTTAAGTTCTGTATATATGCTTAAGGCTTTTATTGTTGAAGTTTGACGGAGGTTTCTTAGTTTATCTGGTACATTGACGCTATGAAGAAAATAGTTGCTCAACAACAGGTTTTAAGCAAAAAGCCTCGTTTTATTATTTTAGCTGCACTGATGAGTATAAGAAGACTCGGCTACAACGCCATTACCAGAAAAGATCTGACAAGTTAAACAGACCAGACAATGTCGCTCTCATGTCATTTACTTATAGTGAGAAAGAAAATATCCTCAAAGTCTTCTCTACTTAAGAGTTAAAAAAATGCAGCTACAGGTCCTTCTCAAAATATTAGCATATTGTGATAAAGTTAATTATTTTCCATAATGTCATGATGAAAATTTAACATTCATATATTTTAGATTCATTGCACACTAACTGAAATATTTCAGGTCTTTTATTGTCTTAATACGGATGATTTTGGCATACAGCTCATGAAAACCCAAAATTCCTATCTCACAAAATTAGCATATCATTAAAAGGGTCTCTAAACGAGCTATGAACCTAATCATCTGAATCAACGAGTTAACTCTAAACACCTGCAAAAGATTCCTGAGGCCTTTAAAACTCCCAGCCTGGTTCATCACTCAAAACCCCAATCATGGGTAAGACTGCCGACCTGACTGCTGTCCAGAAGGCCACTATTGACACCCTCAAGCAAAAGGGTAAGACACAGAAATTTCTGAACGAATAGGCTGTTCCCAGAGTGCTGTATCAAGGCACCTCAGTGGGAAGTCTGTGGGAAGGAAAAAGTGTGGCAGAAAACGCTGCACAACGAGAAGAGGTGACCGGACCCTGAGGAAGATTGTGGAGAAGGGCCGATTCCAGACCTTGGGGGACCTGCGGAAGCAGTGGACTGAGTCTGGAGTAGAAACATCCAGAGCCACCGTGCACAGGCGTGTGCAGGAAATGGGCTACAGGTGCCGCATTCCCCAGGTCAAGCCACTTTTGAACCAGAAACAGCGGCAGAAGTGCCTGACCTGGGCTACAGAGAAGCAGCACTGGACTGTCGCTCAGTGGTCCAAAGTACTTTTTTCGGATGAAAGCAAATTCTGCATGTCATTCGGAAATCAAGGTGCCAGAGTCTGGAGGAAGACTGGGGAGAAGGAAATGCCAAAATGCCAGAAGTCCAGTGTCAAGTACCCACAGTCAGTGATGGTCTGGGGTGCCGTGTCAGCTGCTGGTGTTGGTCCACTGTGTTTTATCAAGGGCAGGGTCAATGCAGCTAGCTATCAGGAGATTTTGGAGCACTTCATGCTTCCATCTGCTGAAAAGCTTTATGGAGATGAAGATTTCATTTTTCAGCACGACCTGGCACCTGCTCACAGTGCCAAAACCACTGGTTTACTGACCATGGTATCACTGTGCTCAATTGGCCTGCCAACTCTCCTGACCTGAACCCCATAGAGAATCTGTGGGATATTGTGAAGAGAACGTTGAGAGACTCAAGACCCAACACTCTGGATGAGCTAAAGGCCGCTATCGAAGCATCCTGGGCCTCCATAAGACCTCAGCAGTGCCACAGGCTGATTGCCTCCATGCCACGCCGCATTGAAGCAGTCATTTCTGCCAAAGGATTCCTGACCAAGTATTGAGTGCATAACTGTACATGATTATTTGAAGGTTGACGTTTTTGTATTAAAAACACTTTTCTTTTATTGGTCGGATGAAATATGCTAATTTTGTGAGATAGGAATTTTGGGTTTTCATGAGCTGTATGCCAAAATCATCCGTATTAAGACAATAAAAGACCTGAAATATTTCAGTTAGTGTGCAATGAATCTAAAATATATGAATGTTAAATTTTCATCATGACATTATGGAAAATAATTAACTTTATCACAATATGCTAATATTTTGAGAAGGACTTGTACATTTAAGACTTGATGCTCTTAACTAGTTAAAATACCCCTCTTTAATTTTGGTGCTTGTGTCTGCTGAGAAGCTTCTGAGATGCTGTGTTTGATGGACAACAAAAAAATATTCACAGTTTTTATTTATTCACGGTTTCATCATAATTCCATAAAATGATGATAGTAACTGCCTGAATAAGATGATTTAACCCAGCAAACCCTTTCATTGATAGTGAATTTCTTTGTTTCTCTTCTTTTATAGGAACAATGCTGCCTCACTGGTGACAAAAAAGTACCAAAACTGTTTTTGTTGAAGCAGTCAAGCAGTTTGAAAACCTGTGTTTGCAATATTTTGGAAACAGAAGCAAGTAGAAAATGCGCAACTACCTTTCAGAAAAGGCCTAATGAAGATTCTAAGCATCAGGTGGTTTAAGGCAACAGTACAAAGCAAAGCATCATCATTTTCCTTAAACCTCTCTATCTTGAGGTCAACTTATCTGCACTCCACTTAAATGTACAGCTCAGAGTTTTTAAAGAAGGGTTCTGTTCAAAGGTTATGACTTGTCAATTCCTGACCTGCAACAGATAGCTCTCTTATAGTCTTCACTTAGATGAAAGACAAATTAGTTTTACCAGCTACTAAGAGCTACTTTAAGTGAGGCCAAGATACATCTCAAGTCTCAAAAATGTCATAGCGATTGATAGAAACACTGTTTTATACACTATTTTTATTTACAGCTGTTAAATGTTTGTATTGCATGGTAGTTGACATGGAAGTCTATGGTTAGTTATAGTCAGGTTGGTCCATAGTATTTAACAACAACGTTTCCTTCTGAAACCCCATATCAGAATATGCAAAGTGTATCTCGCCAGACAAACACTTGTTTTACATTGAAATGTACTCACGCTGTACCCTAGCTTATGGTTTGCAACTCATCTGCCTATCCACTGTCTATACCCACCTATCTCTAAGGGTATAACACAACATGCTTGTTTTTGGACTGTGGGAGGAAGATGGAGGGCCAGGAGAGAACCCAAACATGTCAAAGAGAAATGACGCTATGTTTGCAATGCCTTATTAAGAATCAATGCATAACACAGTGTCCATTCAAAACAATAGTACTGACAGAAAAGTCTACAAGATTTGTTTAGTGATCTATCCAGTAATTGTCAATAGAAATGCTGTCTGGGGCGCAGCGCTGGTGGTTTAGGGGTTTAGCGTGCAACCCCATACAGAGGCTATAGTCCTCAAGGCGGCCGTCCCAGGTTCGAGTCCCAGACCTGGTGACCTTTGCTGAATGTCTCCCCCTCTCTTTGCCCCTCCTTCCTGTCTACCTACTATCAAAAAAATAAAGGTCACTAGAGCAGAAACAATTCTTTAAAAAAAAAAGAAATGCTGTCTGGGGGCAACGGCTTGTAGAACAAACAAACCAGGACCCGGTGGAGGGTTTTAAAAACGTTCTAGTGTGTCTGTACTTGACCACATTGGTGAATTACAGACAGAATTCTGTTGTAATTTGTGCTCCAGTTTGAACCAACTCTGATGTGCACATTCGCTTCATAATTATTCCGTGTTTTAGTCATGAAGGTTCAGCAACACTACAATAATGTTGCTGTCAAAAAGTTGTTCCTAGCTACGTTTACATGTAAACCTGCCGACTGGAATGTTCTGTTAGCATCTAGCCAGAGCAACTAGCCATTCAAGGCGGAAATATGTAATTATGCCACTAAAACTCTACAAGTCCATCTGTGGTTGGCTTCGGGAAAATATGTTGTTTGACCTAAAAAGTCTAATACTATTCTCTGTATCTATACATTCTATAGAATAATTTTGAATAATATTTATCACAATATAGTTTTAAATTAACATTACAGTTTCTAAGATACCATCTGCTTCAATAAACACCGAAAGAACAAATTAAATATTATTAACTGACATTTATTTTCAAAACTGCAAAAAAAAATAAAAAATTGCAGTACTGTTGAAGAATGCATATATGTTTCAGTACAATTATTAAAAACATTATAGAATAATGCAAACCAAGTTCACAGGTTGCAACATCTTCTCCATCTGGTGGCGGCTGAGGGGGGAGAAATATGTCCCGTTTTTCTGTTTACTTCCATAGAGGTCCTCCATGTTTCCTGTGCAGACCATCAGGAAAACACTGTCCTATGAACAGATACTTTGACACTGTTAGTTCAGATTACTCATCATCATCCATACATCGTACTAATAGTAGAAAGGCACATAAAATACTGCTTGCGTTTATCATCAGGAGATAGCTAAGAATGGAGCTGTCTAAACATGACAGAAATGAGAGACTGCTGGACAACTAGTCTCTGTTTTAAGAAGATGTTGAGAGACTCGCCTCTTACAGGTAAGATATTGACAAATCATAATCTCTCCATTGAGCTATGCATACAAAAAAAAAAAATACAAAACAAATATATATATATACACATACATAAAATAATTATGTTTTTGAATTTTTTTTGCAGTCTAAAGCAAACATATTTGTTTTGCAGATCTATTTGTTCTTTTTCCATGCTAGCTTGCTTTAATGTTTTGTCACTGTTTATTTATCATTATGGATATAGCAGATTCTTTCTATACCTTACTGATTACTGTGGGTACTAGAAAATGTAACCCTTATTTCTCTGTATGATCATAAACTATGGGCAAGCCCATTTTCTAAGGTTACCTGGATATTTACTTACAGTGTAAAAAGACTCATGGCCTTTTGTTCCTACTGTCTTACATTAAATCAGGCTAAACGTTCCTGTTTTAGGTCAGTAAGGATAACTGAAACAATTTCTATTTGCTAACGCTGAAAAGGTTCTGTCATGTGGAATGGGCCAGAATTTTAGCAAACTATTGGGAGAAGTTCATAAAAGAACACCCAAAAGGTTTGACCCATTTCATACAATTTAAAATCCAAATATTTCAAAAACTGAAGAAAGGTACGTCTTCCAAATAAATAGATGTAAACTTCTGAATTTAAAGAATATTTTAAAATTTCTCTCTCTGGTTATTATGGCATTTAGTAAATTAAGAAAATGTTACTAATCCTACCTGACCATAAACAGGAAAAGGTTAGTCTGATTTAATATCAGACAGATTTGTTTTTAAATATGATGCATGTAAATACCCGCAACTGTATATGATATCATCATTGTGTACATAGGCATGTGTCATCTACGTTCACTTCAGCAAATAGGTATGGTTGGGTTTAAAGTAATGAACCTCTCAAATGTTAGCTACTAGTATGGCTAGAAAAAATGCTTAAATAAAGAAAGCTAATGTGTTTCTAATAGCTCTTTGACTATATAATTACAAAACTGGTAAATAAGAAATAGATTAGACTTTGTGGGTGAGTTTGCCTTCATAATTATAATGTACACAATGCACGAGTAATTGTTTCACTGTTAATTGAACTGTATAGGAATCTTGTTATAGCAATGGTGGATTGAATTTAGGTCACTTTAGACAAATGCTAAAGTTGCAGTACTCAAGGCCCATTGAGGACCTATTTAGTTGTTAAGTTCTGGTTTGACTTCAGGTTTTTATTGGGGTCATCTTGTGGCCACTCCATTTGATGACTTCAGTATTTGCTAATGTCCCTCTGATGTGCTTCACAGCCAAATTAGATCTGTTTGTCGCTGATAACAAAACTATTACCTCACCCACAATGGTCATTAGGGGCTTTTTGTCAGACTTCCATTGAGCATGCAGTCTCTTCAACAGCTGTGTAAGGCTCTTATGAAGTAGCCTGTTCTTCCACGGCTTGGATGTAGAGAACTGTCCAATACCTTGTAATTGCCTTTGGGGTCTCTTCAGGTGGATTAATTATGCAGTGAAAACTGCAAATTATCAGCTAACTTACCTCAGCAAGAAAGCATTGGGATTAATTAACACTGAGATAAGTGCAACTATGACATGCTGAAACCACAAGTCCCAATGTTTGAACAAAGCAAACTATTAGCTAAATAATCTGCTTCTTTTTTTTACATTAAAACATATGTCTTTACAGAGCATTGGTTTGCTAATAACCTGTTTAATGCAATCAACCAGGAATGACAGTAGTTCTACTCAAAAGCTGCTGTATTCAAGTAAAACAAATTATGGACAAATGACAGATATTTGTCCATAATGTTCTGTGGGTGTACACTTTTTATGAAGTCATATGTCTGTTGAAATAATAATATTTTTGCAGTTGTTTACTCCTGAACAGAACTTTGCAATAATGTGGTTAATAATGCTGTAATGCATAATAATGCTTATTTGAATACATCTGTGAACAAAATTAACCTAAAGCATTTATAAAGGTATCTCAGTCCTAAACTTGTTAAAATGACCCTACTAATTAAAAGATATGTCCTGATATGAAGTATCAGATTAGGGTCCTTTCAAAGGAAAGCACAACATTTATGAAGGGACTTTTGTTTGGACACTATTAGCGGGAACCACAGTAAAATATATTTCTAGAATTATCAAAAAGTCATATCAAAACATGGAATAAACCTGATAGTAACATTTCAGCTAACCGCACCCCATGAAAACATTTTGAGCATGAGGAAGACATGAGCTTATTGAAGACTATAGCTTTATGTGTGTCAAGTCATACATACATGTTTAGAAACAAATAATAAAGCACTTTCTGTTTCAGGTGACATATTGTCACAGTGTTGCAGCAGCTTCCTTAACCTGGTTAACCATCTGCAGGAGCAGCATACTACAATTACCATGGCTGTGTGATTTATAATACGAGAACAACCTACATACTTTAAATTACCACTGACAAAAACCATTGATTAAAAAAGAAAGATTTGTGAGGGTCTTACTACTCAGCTGCCAGTTCAGCAGACAGCTCAGAATAACCCTTCTAATAAGTCACTTGGAAGAAATGTGAGGAGTCAGCTGATTCCTAATCCTCTCCCTATTCCTGGGCTCTCACATCAAGAGTCAGACTGATATGTGCAATCACATGAAAGCCCCTCTGCGGTGGGGCTATCATGGTCTAGTAAACCTGCAAGCTCCACTGTGTGTGTCTGGCAAAATGAGACTCAAGTGATGCATTTGTGATGAAAATCCTTCATCTGCCTTCAATCCAAACAACAGGATGATAGCACAGCAAACACAGATAGTCTCTGTAATATGTTTGTGCAGATGGCTTTTTCATTCGATTTAGATACAATCAGGCAAACTAAACAAGAGAGACTGTTTTTAATTTGTGTGATCATTTCAGTCATGAAAAAAAACCTCAAAGCCCAATTTTGCGGAAATTGCTTTTGACATTCATTTAGGCAAAACACTTGTTTAGATAGTTTCCATCTGATCTTTTTTACATGCAGATGAGACACGCATGCTCTTTTTTCACACTGTTGCCCTGAAGTAGTGAACAAAGAGTCAAAGTGATTCAAAGATTGACAGCTCTGTGAACTATTACAGACAGGCCCTATATCTCTGTTTTAAAATCCCACTCAAGAGGGCCAAGAGTGGTATTAAAATATAGAAGCCCTTTTCTTGGTTGTCCTGAACACTGAGACCATTTTTTTCACTCCAACATATTTACAAATTTCTTTTATATTTATGCTTGATGACTTAAATGGCAATACATATTTTACACAAATATTTTCAGTGTTTTAAAAGACAAAATACGACATTATTTGCTGCCAAAGCCGATGAGAAAAATGCCCATTTGCAGTCTTTTAGTATGCACTTTTATTTGTCACCATAACGACTTCTGTGATCGTTGCATTTTTATGAGATTTTTATTGAACCGTGTGCTGTTGGCTTAACACTTTCTGCCTGTCACCGGCTGTCAGTCTGAGAAATGTTCCTCTTAAACTTTTTCTCTGTCTTTCAAGTAAATTTCCCAGTAGAGCTCATGGCCTATTTAAAACTATAACACTGCAGGCAAATGTAGCCAGTTGATCATATTGGCTCCATGAGATGCCACTTTCTCTATTTGCTTCTGTTCTGGCTGTAAAGAGAAAATGTAGATAGTCGTCAAAGGAAAGACAATCTCAAGAAAATGTTTTACAATCCCAGCGAGGAAAAAGTCACCTGAATATCTGTTCTACATTTATAATCCAGAAACCAGCACTGGCTCTAACGGGAAGGTGATAAAACTGCCAGCATAAGCAAATTGAGGACTTAGCAGTAACTATATCATAACTGTACTTTCCTCTAAAAACAAATAAACTAGTGCACCAATACAAATGACATTTGCTAAAAGACGTGACAGGACACAGCCCTGGGGCACATAATGTATATAAAAAGCATTTTGTAAATACTGACAGTTTTTATCTAGTAAAATCAAAAAATAGGAAAGTAATACAATTTTTAGCACACCTCCATGAACACATAAAACCTTCAGACAATGAGTGATCCTCAGCTGCTCTGACAAAAGTTTCTTAGCCTTTGTAAACAAGTAGGCTGTTCAAACAAGAACTCAGACAGAGTAACTTGTGACTAATAACTCGCGTGGGGATGGTAAAAAGCACAACCATGAATAAATAAATGCCCTCAGGTGTCCATAAGACTAATAAGAGAATACCTAACAGTAACAAAAGTGCAACTTTATAGTTTTTATTTGTTATCAGGGATACATTTTTGAATTAATAAAAATAAAACATACCGGAATGACCTGCTTTCAACTAATACGTTTGCAAAGCAAACTGGGGGATTAAAGAATAACTTTTGCACTATTTATTCTGTTTTTCACTCTGTGGTATATCTTATTATACTTGATCAGTCAGTCAGTCATTTTCTACCGCTTATTCCATAGTGGGTCGCGGAGGAGCTGGTGCCTATCTCCAGCAGTCTAAGGGCGAGAGGCAGGGTACACCCTAGACAGGTCGTCAGTCCATCACAGGGCAACACACAAACAACCATGCACACACTCATTCACACACCTAAGGGCAATTTAGAGTGACCAATTAACCTAACAGGCATGTCTTTGGACTGTGGGAGGAAGCCGGAGTACCTGGTGAGAACCCACACATGCATGGGCAGAACATACAAACTCCACGCAGAAAGACCCCTGGCCGAGAATCAAATCCAGGACCTTCTTGCTGCAAGGCAACAGTGCTACCAACTGCACCACCATGCAACCCTTGATCAAAATAGGCTAATTTACTGTTGATTCGATAACAGATAAAACCACAGCCCTCATTTCAAATGGCTGTCAAAGAAATAAACAATTGTGTAAAAAATAAAACATACTGACATAACAACTGCTTAACAGCACTCTCATAAACCTTAACTCATTTTTTTATTTTAATCTGTATTCATACAAGATGCTAAAAGTTGAAATACATTATTCAGGTTTTTCTTGGCTGATACTGTCTTCCAGTTTTCTCTGAGGACTGAACTGCTGTTTCTGTTGTTGAGCAGTTCTGATTCTTTTATTGTGAGGTCTATAACACATGAAAGTGGAAAAAAGTTGCTGAGAGTTCTTTGACGGACTTAGTAGTTTTAAGCCATACAGAAAATCAAGAAATTATCCTTGTTTATGCATCAAAGCATACATCTTGATGTGGTTGATGCGTTTGTAGACTGAAAATGGTGGTAATTTTGGTAATGTCTGGAGGTTGAAAATTAGGACAGGTATGGCATATCTAAAACTTTAAATTCTGGTGTAATTTTGCATTCATTTTGCACCTTAACCTGTAAAAACCTGTAACAAAGTTACACAAAATTTGCTTAACATCAAATTTTTTTTAGATTTTGCCATGAGACGTTTAGCAAACAATATCTGGGTTCTGTATTTTAGTGGTTAGAACAAATCTCAGTTAAATGATATTTAATAGTTCTTTTATTGAGAGGAATAAAATATGTCTTGAGTGTAGAATATGGTGTTTTCCTGTTAAAACAGCAACAAAGAATACATATTCTCCAAAGAATATAATTTCCTTTTTCAAATGTTAGAAATCCTCAAATTAGAAAATAATGTCCAATTTTCCACAGAAAATGGCAGGCTAATTAGGCATCTGCTCACATGTTAACTCAGTTGATTTGTTTTATATATTATAGGCATTTTAAACATTACCAAATAGACTATTTGGTTGATTAAAAGAAATTAGGAAAGCAAAGCATAAAAATGGATAACTACTTTCCTTTATCATCTGAAATTCTTGAAACTTTGACACGGTATATAAAATAAAATGCTGGTGGTAGTTAGAGTTAGTTAGTTAAAGTTTATAGTTAGAGTGACTTAGATTATCTTTGTTATAGGCCTAACTTGCTGGAGGACACACTGACCACTTTCAGCCAAGCGAATGCGACCAATATCTTCATGTTATCCTTCTACAGATGATACACTTAGCTCTGTCTTTCAGTGTTTAACTCTGTTTCTTTCCTAGACAAAACAATTGGCTGACTGTTAAATGTATGTACTGACTTCAAAACTAGCTCAGAGCTTACCTGTTAGCTGTGTTTCTGTCCTAGATGAAGCCAATAAAGGAGCTACTCCAGCCATTAACCAGTGCTTCTGCATTTCTTTTCTTAGTAGGTGTTTATACTTTGTCATCTCAAAAGGACTGATAAAGTTTTTTCTCAAATCTCCAGTTGGTCATGGCATTTGGACGCTCATACTGAGCCAGTTCCTTCTGGAGGTTTCTTCCTTTTAAAGGGTTTTCCTTTCTGCTGTCTCTACATGTATGCTCAGTATGAGGGATTGCTGCAAAGTTAATGACTTAATGCAATCGACTGTCCTCTGTCGCTACATGCTCATCCAGGAGGAGTAGTTGCTGAAACTCAGTGACTCAATGCAATCTGCTGGGTTTTGTTAGATAGAAAACCTTTTTTTTGTTTTTGTTTTACCAATTTGAATAATACACTGAACTCAACTAAACTGTTTGATAACTAGGACCAAATTTGAATGTATGCAATTGACTTGGAATCTGTCTCTACCATTGAATAGACTTTTTTGTAAAGTTCCTGGAGATGTTTGTTTTGAATTGACACTATATAAATAAATTAAATTAAATTAAATAGTTGGTTCGCTTGTTAACTGTAAAACAAATGGTGGTAAGTACACATAGACAATCAAAAAGAGACCGTAGTTACTGTAGTGGCTGGTGGACGAGTTTAACCCCATGTGGGTCCACAAATCAAATTCTGACAGGGGCCACCAGAAATCTAGGGCTAGCTCCTGCTTCGAACATAAAAACCTGCTGTAAGTGTAAAGGAGAAGGGAATGGGGTTGTGAAAAACCCTACATGTACACATCCTTTTAATAATTTACCTGCCAGGATTTAAGATTTCCTGGGAGGAGCTCTGCAGACAAAGGAGTCTACCTGGATTAGGCTTTTAGGCTGTCTCATCTAGATCCATTTAAATCAGTTCAAACAGTTTTAACTAAGTCACTCAGTGTGGGAATATAAAAAAAAAACCCAACATGGTAATGCTCGAGCACTGTAATTAAAGCATTGTCTACAGTATAATTAGGAGGTGAGTGCTTCCAGTTGTAACGTTTTCACCTGCTCCTGTTCGGGTGAAAGGAAGGCGGAGTCAGGCTGCTAACGGCACTGGCCTCAACCTGTAGACCTGTGAAGCGGACAGAGAGAAGCGCGGCGCGGCGGCGGCGGCGGAGGGAGGGAAGCTACGGTTTCCACCACTCTATACAGCTGAAAATTATCCGTAGGCTTAACCAAACCAGATGGACATATTTTCCTTCTTGAACGGTGTTCTCTGCCTGCGTCGCTGAGGGGAACAGTCTGTGTTTAATGGCATTTGGGAAGTCTTCGCGGCTCTCTCCGGGTGGAAGAGGAAACATTACGCCGCGAGTTAGCTAACGTTAGCTCGCTAACAAGGTCAGTTTAAAATACGGACTCTGTTGGATTTGTTTGATATTTTTGTGTAGTGTGTTCTCCTTCTTCTGTGTGCACAGCGGACTCATTTACAGGATTACAGGGGACTCTGGACTGCTGGCAGGACGTGGTAAAGGCTATATGTGTCACGGTTATACTATGTTTGCGTTAGCTTGTTAGTTAGCCCCCCAACCCAGCCCTCCGAACCCTCGGTAGTTGAATCTCGGCTCAGTCCGCTTCTTACCCGACTTTGGTGTTTGAAAGTAAGCCGACTCTCATTAACTCTGCCTTGTTCAGGCTGCTACTTTGAGGGAAGCGTTTGTTAAAACATTCTCCAACAGTGCAGCCTGACCTGGATAAAGAAGCTGCGGTGTTTTTAGACACAGCTTTGTGTTTCTGTGGCGAATGCCCCAGCAGCAAGTCGCTGCTCGTTTTCGCCTAGAATAAAACAGGTGCATATCTGCGCCTCGAACGGAAGGATGTAGGATACCTCTCAGCTAGTCGCTTACAGAATTAGCTTATTTTAATCTTTGCGCAGTTTTAGGGAGTAGTTGGACCGACTTATCGAGAGTTTCCCTGGTGTAGGCTGAGGAATGATTTATCAAGGTTGGACGTCGTTGGCGGTGTTGTAATTTACAAAGGCCTCCTCCACCGAGTCCACTTGAAGCGGGGCCCAGGAGCTAATGCCTAGTTATGGAGCTAACGCTAGCTTCATCACATTATCTGCAGCTTCGAACACATAATCACAATTCTGCAACACTGGATCATATAAGTAGTGACAATGTTTTGTTTAGGAGCGAGATTTCTTTCTCCTGTCTCTAATCGCAGAAACGGTGTCTGTGCTGATGTTAGAAGGATTGATTAGTTGGATTTATAATTGACACGAAGGGATTATGAGCCAGTGACCACACAGACTTGTAGAAAGGCCTCCTGCTCAGTCCGTAAGGAACGCAAGAAATCTAACATTTGTTCTTCTTGAGTATCAATCAGTTATCTACAAGTCTGTTTTTCATCTTTCTGTTGGAAGTTTTTCTGTATTGTCTCAATTTCAGTCTTTTTTAATCTATCCAGATATTTCCTTTAATGTCTTTATTCTTGTGTAGTAATTTCTTTTAAAGTTTGATAGTCATTTTGACTCTTTCAGGTTGTTTTGTGACTCCTTAAAGCTGCTTTTGGTTGATTAATAATAGCAACATTTTCAGAAAGGGCTTTTGGTTAAAACAATCACACCTAAAATAAGTTGTAAATAATGCCAAGAGCATGTGTGTGGGTTAATAAGTAAGGTAGCCACAATGTTTTTAAATTCTGAGAATCTGCGAGTAATATCTGCCCACCATGAAAGCTGTAAGAAGTTGTCAAGAAAAATCATATTTGCTTATTTAAAAAAAAAAAAAGCTAATTTGATTACATTTAACAAACCACATTTGATGCCTTCAAAGTATCTAGAATGAATGTCAGTTTTCTGACAACTAAGGTTGTCAAAATAATCTATATTTTGTTATAATCGAAACAAGAAAAATGAATTATTCAGAGATTCTAATTTGCTTCAAAATCAATATAAGCTGACCCATTCCCATTTAAACTAACTGTGTCAACAGAGACACTCAGCCCCTCTTCTTCCTGTAGCTGCTCACCTGACCAAAACGGTGAGCTGCTGCTTGAAATTTAAAACTAAAATGGTAAGTACAGCCAAAAAAAAAACAAACATATTAACATTTACATTAAATGTGATCTTGTGTACTGTTTTGCCAAAAAGGAATGTGAAACTTTCAAATGATATTTTTCTAATCCAGGGCTGAATTGTCCCCTAGTTTTTAGTTTTTGCCTTGAGGGAGTTAGAATATTGTAAATAATCTTTAATTATTTGATTAACATACAAATGGCATCCGCAGTCTAGCTGACAGCAATACATCTATTATCAGTCTTCTGTACTAGCCAGGGATCGGTACAAGATACCTCAGTATCACGGTATTTAACATTTTAGGAGCACATGTAATGGTATTACTATTGCTGTATATTGTGATGATGAAAACGATTAACCCTCTAATTTTTTTCCCCTGTTACAATGATACTTGTATAAAGGCAAAAATTTAGAAAAGTGTAGTAACATTTCTTTAGCCAGCTAACTGGCAGCCATATGTAGGGGAGGGGAGAGGAAGCCCTTTACTTTATGTTCTACACAAATGGAGAAAACTGCGTCCATTTTGACACCTTTTCTGGCATCTAATTTAAATAACATAAAACTGCTGAAAGTGTATGATGAAAAACTTCAGTTTAAAAACTAACTTTTTAAAATCCTTTGTATTCCCTGCTGTGGGTTACCAACCCATGCAAACTTTGTAGCTTTCCTACTTTAGATTGTGTCCTTGCTTTTTGCTATTTGATGTTGATTCCACTGATAAGAAATCTCTGGGCATTTAAACAGGCAATTTGGCAAGGAGGCCCCAGGCTCACTAGGCTTTTATCCTAGAAGGGCTGTACAGCTGTCTTTCTATCCAGTTTTACCTACTGGCATGAACATAGTTATTTACCTTTTGGTTTAAATGTTTGTGGGTGGTAGCATAAAACATATCATTTGTAGATGTCGGGGAAGACACAAAGACAATTAACTCCAATAAACTTGTGGTGCTCTTCAGTATTGGCAAATTTTCTCATAATATATTTAGTGTCTGAGCTCTTGTACATATCCAACATGATTTGTTGACATACAGCGCTGAGATTCATAAGTGTACAGTAGTCTGTGTAAAGGGAGTTGCTCTGAAATCACCATGTCAAGTTCTGTTTTCAGTCAGCAAAGACGGATTTTTTTGTTGTTCTGTTTTCTCCCCACATATTTCATTATTGTGTTGAACAGAGTAGAGGGCAACACAAGGGAAACATCCAACTGCAAAGCAACCTTGTCTTGTGGATATGTTTGTTATTCAGCTCATGCTCTATCTAGAGGCTGCTGCATGTGCTACGTCAATTCAATTGGCCCTGAGTGCCACTGTGCATCGGAGGCCTAATTATTTTTGATGGTTTTCGAGTTTTAACTACTGTTGAACTGCAGAGTGCATGGATGGTTGTAAAACGTTTTCGTGCCCCCAGTAGCACAGGTCTCTGTGTGGAAATCACCAATACTAAAGTCCATATCTTTGCACAGTTTACCAAACATACAGTATAAAGACTTAACATAATGACAAAAATTTATGTTAACACACAGCTCTAAAATTGTCAACCAGCAGTGTGCTTTAGCACACATTTTTCATTTGGTAAATCTTGTTACTTAAACGCTATTTTGACTATTTTACTAAAAGCATTTTACAGACTTGGCATGGTGTGGTGGTTTTTGCTTGCAATCATTTGACCTGATTGCACAGTTGTTTTGAATACCTGTTTACCAAGCATATGCTGGTATGGGAGTTGCAGGGTATGATAACCTTGTGTAAAAAAAACAAAAACAAAAAAAAAAACAACTTTGCAGTATCACAATATTACCAGAAGAAATGAAAACCTAAATGTAAACATGAAGACATTGCTTTTTTTCAGTGGTAAAGAAGCAAATAACCATCCTGCTAAGTAAATATAGTGCGTTGACTATTAGAGTTCCAGTCATATCTAAAGTATTATGGATTTTGATACAAAGATGTGTACAAAATTGTAGACACCTATATGTTGTAGTAGTGCCTTTTGTGCCAACTAATTTCCCCTTGTGCTGTTTGGATCTTTATAGAGTAACACTGGCATTAACATGTTGATATTAACTGGTTAATTAGTCAGGCTATTTGCTCGGGGAAGCCAACCTGCAGTCAGCTGCTTGGCAACCATTCCACTCATGTCTTTCCATTAATGGTTTTTAGAAAACCATTGCTTTAGTAAGAGGGATCTGTAGTCCTCCTTTAGTGTCAAAATAAAGTCTTGTCTTCTGGAATTGAAATATTTCCAAATATAAGGATTTGTCTTTATTTCAAAAGAGAGAAAACTGTTGTAGTCTTTCTTCCGCCCGTTGACTGGTATTGGGGAAGTGGTAGAGCTGTCACCTGATGATCCAGACAGCCGTGGTGAACACCAGTCAGTCTGTAACTTTCTCTTTAAAGGAGAACTGAAAGCGGTAACTTATGGCTCTTTCCCACTAGTTCCTACTCAGCATGGCATGGCTCGATTTTTAGGCTCTTCCATTAGTAATGGTAATGTGAAACTGTACCTAGTTGTAACTAGTACCTGGTTGGATGCGGTTCCAACCATTCAGAGTCATGTTGAAAACACATGAGAAGACTGCTTGTTACTGATTGACTAGTGACACCATCCCCTACCCAGTATTATTTTAATAACTAATATTTTCAACCGGTAAATTGTTGTTTGCTGCGCTTATTGTGTAAATGATCTCAATGGCAAGCTATCATTAGGTAGTGTTGGCTTACCCTCACACATCCTCTAGCTTGTGTCGCTACAAGGCACATCACATTGCTTTTTTGGAATGTGGAGCCACCTTGCTATTGGCCACAATGAGGTGGTACTCAAATGTAAATCGTTCAGAGCTGACCTGAGTCCATTAGAGTAGGTACTGATGGAAAAGGGGGATTATTAAAACTTCGGTATACCTAGATCTTGAAAACCAGCCAATGCTTAATTATTACTTTCTTCCTCTACTCATTACGGATACACCTGGATAAAATCAGAACTTAAAATTATTTTATCATAATAAGCCAGAATTTTCATATTAAGGAATAATTGTTGCAATAAAATGCATCATATCATAAAGGCTCCCACTGAGTCGGGCGCCATGGCAGAAAGTTTGGGAAATGTAGGAAATTGTCAACAAATGTAGGAAATTGGTACGCCCAAATATAAATTCTGCGGAGGTCTTAACTTGAACTAATTTACTAAAACAACTGTAAACGACTTCGATCTTGTGTGGAGCACAGTTATTAAAGCTCATGCAACGATAAAGTTTCACTCAGATGTCTTGTTTTGTTTAAAGCTTCTTAATTTGAGGTGGTTTCAGTGAACAGATTTAAGTTTTCTTGGGAATTCTTAGGTTTTAACACGCACAAATGGTCTGATTGGATTAGGTTAAATGTGAAAGGAGAGTTAAAGGATTTGGAGACAGTGTTGTTTAACAGCACATATTGTCAGTCGGAACCAAAAGCAGTAATACTCAACCTCACCTATAAATCAAGCGATAACTATTTTCAACTTTAATCCATGTTCACGGCTTCTAAAATGTAACATTTTTATGTTAAGTTCTGCATTAAGGCATGTTAAAAAGCCTGTTCCTAATGAGACATTTATTTTCTTTTTCTTTTTGACTTTGAGCAGAATCAAATTTAGGCCATGCTCGGAGTGCATACTTTAATTCTCTGATGTACTTCCCTCCGCACTCCTTTCCTTGACATGTGTGGCAACTACATGAGGTGGTGTGGTGCTTTGTCTGAATTAAAGGTAGCTTATGTGCACAGACTATTTTCATGTTATTGCTTGTGTTTTACATTTGGAGCACAAATGACTGCATGAATCATGCATCATATTATGCTCTTTTCCTCAGCCTTCATGTTCTGCACTATTAAAGAATCAGTCACTTAATTTTCTCTGCAGTTCAAGAAAATGCATACTGCTTTCTTTTTTTCCTGGACTATGAATTGACAAAGTGCTGGGGAGGGGGCTGAAATACAACGAACTGTATTGAGATAAGATGAAAAATCTCAGATGAGGTACATGTCTCAGCTTGGTTAATGGGCCAGAGGAGTTGTGATTCATTGTTCTTTTTGCTTTAGTGAATAGATGGCAAACGCTAGAAAATGGCTTCGTCTGTGAACTGTTTTGGTTTTAGTATAGATTTTTATATCTTCCTGATATGGACAGTTCATACACATGCTTACATGCACTTTGATGAGCTGTTGGGTTTCTGTATTGCTTGGACTGTATGACATTGTTTGCCAGGTACTTGGCATAATTTTCTATGATCGCAAAGCTCATCCAGAGATGGTCGACTGTCAACAATTGGAATGATAATGTTAATACTAGTTAGGGTTGAGAATAATTTAATGATTATCATGTTTAGGAAAAACATATAAACTTTTAGCTTTCACAGAGAAATCAATAAGAAATGACAAAGGTTAATAAAACAACAAAACCAATCTGACACTTAGATTTATATCCTGTTGCTTTGGAGGCATATCGTTTTCTGTTTGTCTCTACTTTTTTATGCTTGGTAATTTTAAGCATTAATAGCTTACATTTATACATATACCGCTTTCCAGTATTAAGGTATACAATGGTTTCAAAATGTTGCGATTTCAAAAACAGTAAATTTTATGTAATACTGTTTCTATGGTTTAAACTGACCTACCAAAGATAGAAGATTGGGGGTTTGTTTTGTGTTCTGTTGAAAGATAACAATGGCTGTAAAAACCTTTTAAGTCAAAAACTGAATGAATCAAGTTGAAAGTTGCACAGAATATTCATAACACTTTTATACAGAAAACATCTGATTGTAATTAATACATTTTTCCAAAGTTTGATTTGTACTTTAGAGGATTTTAGAGCAGGCAAAGACATTACGTGCATCACTTAATGTCACAGTCTTGTGTCAAGGCACACATTGGGATTCTAGGCAAATGGCTGACCCTCCTCTGCCCATTTGAGTGCTTCAGGATTAAAGCTGGCAAGGTCAGAGAAGTAAGACTTTAATTCCAAGCCCGAGGTTTGCCCAATTAAAGCTACAACTGAGGGAAAAAAAGAACATTGACACAGCTGCAGCTAAGGAGGGTTGCTATTGCTTAAAATTGCTTATAAAATTGTAAAATGTGTATGTGGTTTAACAAATAATTAAAGATGAACCAATGAGTTTTGATTTGTTTTTCAGATTTTTTTTTTTCTTAATTTCTGAATGTTTTTTAGTAAAAATGGTGAAGAAAATGTTGCGCTTCTATTGGTGTAAACCACAACAGCGCACACCACGATTTAAAAGGTTCCAGAATGTAAGGTTTTAAAAACATCCTGATGTCCGTTGTCATATGCACAGGAAAACGGAGTCTTCACTGTATGGGGAAATCCTGGCACATGCACAGTAAGACTGTAGCCAGTAGACTTTGATGCACACAGCAAAATGGATGCCGACCAGTTACAAACACATGGAAGAAGAAATCAACAATAACAATGGTGGATTGCAGAGTATTGCTGCTAACTATTTTAAATATACAGGTCCTTCTCAAAAAATTAGCATATTGTGATAAAGTTAATTATTTTCTATAATGTAATGATGAAAATTTAACATTCATATATTTTAGATTCATTGCACACTAACTGAAATATTTCAGGTCTTTTATTGTCTTAATATGGATGATTTTGGCATACAGCTCATGAAAACCCAAAATTTCTATCTCACAAAATTAGCATATTTCATCCGACCAATAAAAGAAAAGTGTTTTTAATACAAAAAATGTCAACCTTCAAATAATCATGTACAGTTATGCACTCAATACTTGGTCGGGAATCCTTTTGCAGAAATGACTGCTTCAATGCGGCGTGGCATGGAGGCAATCAGCCTGTGGCACTGCTGAGGTCTTATGGAGGCCCAGGATGCTTCGATAGCGGCCTTTAGCTCATCCAGAGTGTTGGGTCTTGAGTCTCTCAACGTTCTCTTCACAATATCCCACAGATTCTCTATGGGGCTCAGGTCAGGAGAGTTGGCAGGCCAATTGAGCACAGTGATACCATGGTCAGTAAACCATTTACCAGTGGTTTTGGCACTGTGAGCAGGTGCCAGGTCGTGCTGAAAAACGAAATCTTCATCTCCATAAAGCTTTTCAGCAGATGGAAGCATGAAGTGCTCCAAAATCTCCTGATAGCTAGCTGCATTGACCCTGCCCTTGATAAAACACAGTGGACCAACACCAGCAGCTGACACGGCACCCCAGACCATCACTGACTGTGGGTACTTGACACTGGACTTCTGGCATTTTGGCATTTCCTTCTCCCCAGTCTTCCTCCAGACTCTGGCACCTTGATTTCCGAATGACATGCAGAATTTGCTTTCATCTGAAAAAAGTACTTTGGACCACTGAGCAACAGTCCAGTGCTGCTTCTCTGTAGCCCAGGTCTGGGGAATGCGGCACCTGTAGCCCATTTCCTGCACACGCCTGTGCACGGTGGCTCTGGATGTTTCTACTCCAGACTCAGTCCACTGCTTCCGCAGGTCCCCCAAGGTCTGGAATCGGCCCTTCTCCACAATCTTCCTCAGGGTCCGGTCACCTCTTCTCGTTGTGCAGCGTTTTCTGCCACACTTTTTCTTTCCCACAGACTTCCCACTGAGGTGCCTTGATACAGCACTCTGGGAACAGCCTATTCGTTCAGAAATTTATTTCTGTGTCTTACCCTCTTGCTTGAGGGTGTCAATAGTGGCCTTCTGGACAGCAGTCAGGTCGGCAGTCTTACCCATGATTGGGGTTTTGAGTGATGAACCAGGCTGGGAGTTTTAAAGGCCTCAGGAATCTTTTGCGGGTGTTTAGAGTTAACTCGTTGATTCAGATGATTAGGTTCATAGCTCGTTTAGAGACCCTTTTAATGATATGCTAATTTTGTGAGATAGGAATTTTGGGTTTTCATGAGCTGTATGCCAAAATCATCCGTATTAAGACAATAAAAGACCTGAAATATTTCAGTTAGTGTGCAATGAATCTAAAATATATGAATGTTAAATTTTCATCATGACATTATGGAAAATAATGAACTTTATCACAATATGCTAATTTTTTGAGAAGGACCTGTAGTGATGGTTCTCCAACAAAGTGCTAATTTTCTAAACAGTTTTTTTAAGCAGGCCGTGTTCTTATGTAAATTGTTTTTAACCAGTTTTTTTACCAGTGTTTTGTGTATGGAGATTACAATTAAAACATTGTCGTCTAGATGTGTTTAAAAGAAATGGAAAAACAATCCGATTTCAATGGGCTGTTGTCTTGTGCACAGGACTTACATGTGTCTGTACTTTAACACAACTGAATCAAATATTCTGCTCATTAGCAGGACTCTTTTGGAACTTGACTAAATGCTGAGGAGGTAATTTAGCCATTTCATTCAGGTTGTTTGACCAGGAACACATCTCCAGGTTGCAGAACACCAGCCCTCGAAGACTGGAGTTTGACACCTCTGTTTAAGAGAATGTTGATCCTCATATGTAAAGATATCAAAAAGCTGCCATCTGTTCCATATTCAGCATTTTCCATAACGGGTTAAAAACACAAAAGGATAAAACGGAACAACTTTGCTCTACTTTGTTGTACCTTCATTATATCTGCTTCGAGACTACGTTTTTTGCAGATAATAGGAACCGCTGGCATGTAGACAATGGCTTCATTGTAATCAACTTCCTCTGACTTAATTTTTAAGCACCTCATTTATCACAAAAATGGCTAACTTTGAGACTTCTTTACTCTGTAACCAGATTCCCATGGAAGAGTGTTGTGGTCAACTTGACCTGGTAATGCTCGTAAAAGTGACACAATATACAGATTGGAAAAAGATTGAGTTTCTAACCCGACCAATAAAGATGAAAATCTTGAGTGTGGTCACCATCTATTTTCTCAGTGCAAATCTTTTTAAGGGCTTCATGTTATATGTGGATGTGCTTTGTTTTAACTTTTACATAAAATTTTGTTTTAGATCTGCTCCAAATAATTGTTTTTGGGCTCACATTTATGCATGTAATCCTTTTGACCTAGATTATTTTCTTGTTCACTGCTTTAATCACTACAACAATGGAGTGCTTCATGCTGGAACAAAAACACGTGTCGTTTAAGATCTTTACTGGCAGGGTTTGTAGAAATGTGTATGAGGCTCCCTGGGAAATTAATTGGTTTAATAACTGTTGCCTCTAGTTGTATTTTGAGGAAAAAATACTTTGTTACAAAGAAGGTTTTGTTTTTAAGATCTATGAACCTTTCTTTGTCTGTGCAAAAGCATTGGATTGTTTGAGTTGAATAGAATTGTAGCTATTGATACAGTAAAAGGATTACTTAACGTTGCATCATGTCCTACTCTATCACCATTTATGTGATGCTGTTTAATAATTATAATTTGCAGCTCAAATGTTGAAATTTTAAATGGGTTACCATGTAGGAAATGAATTGCATGTATTTTTGCAGTGATTGTTTCATGTGCGTATGCAGCTTCCTCCTTTATGTTTACTCTTCCTTCTTTTTGTATGTGTGTGTTGTGTATTTTTCGCAGCGAGCTGACATGGACGTCTGACAGGCTGTCAAAGAACTCTTCATGGATCACAGCGGAAAAGAGAAACTGCTGCATTTGTGAGCATAGCCAATCACTAGAGATTCTGACCTATAAGCGTATCATTGAAGGGACTTCAGTGCATGTGGCCCTCTCAATTCTTCATAGACATCTGCTGTGCAGCCCAACGGCCTTTTGATATGCACTATATACTAAGAGACATGAGCTGTAGGGATGCAGTGAGCAGCAGGTTTCCTTTGTGCAGGACTCTCCCTGTTGTGCTATGGCTTCTGGCAACCCTGGCCCAGGGCACCATGCCAGATCAGCAAGAAACACTGGTGGACATGATATCTGTGGAGCTAGAGGCCTCTATGCAGTCCTCTGTGATGTCTGAGCTCCAGGCTGCAGCATCATCAGTTGGTGAAGGGCCGCCTACAGCTATTCCAGATTCTCCTATGAGGAATGGTGGAGTGCACACAAACATCCCTGATTCCTCGGCAATTGTAGGTCAGGTGTTCCAATTGAAGGTTCCTCCTGGGCCCGACCATGCAACCTGCAATGTCCATGTAAGTAAACCTAAGTCTTGTCATCACACATAACATAATTTGTAGAATATAAAAAAATCTAGTGTTTATTTAAGATGATAAGTTAGGGACTGAAGAACTCTTATGCAAGTGTAGCTCAATAAATTAGAACATTATTAAAAATGTTGAGATATTCACAAAAAAAAAAGTCATATCATTTACACACAGATTTATATTTTAGGTGTTTATTTCTGTTTTGATGATTATAACTTCCAGGTAATTAGAATTCAAACTTCAATTTTGCAGAAAATTTCAATAGCACATAAGACTAATAAAATGGTATTTTTAAAACGGAAGTGTTGGCATGCTAGACAGCAGTTAGTTACGTATTCACACCTGTCACGTTTTGTCCGCTTTAAATGGACCAGTCATATCCCCCCCCCCCCCTTGGTGGACCAAACAACTGGACCCAGACCCACTTTTTGAGATGGTCTCGGTCCACTTCCTGTTTGAATTCAATCCGGCCTTGATCCAACCCAATTCAGTTTTATTTATATAGCGCCAATTCACAACACATGTCGTCTCAAGGCACTTCACTAAGAGTTTGGAATGGTGCGGGGTTAGAAGTTAGAATAAACTCATGAGTGTTAGAGATTGTGTAGGGGTACTAGGTCAAATAATAAACAGATAAACTTTGTCCATGTAGAGCCCACTGGTGGCCATTGTTATTTTAAAAACCATAAATATTGGGGGTACCTCTCTATCAGACTGATGATAATCATTGGAAAAGAGAAGGGGTCGCACAATTAGCAGAAATGGTGTATTTGCACCTCAACAATAACTGAGCTGGTTCAGGCTAAACCTGACTTCCCTTTACTCCATCCAACAGGGAGGGAGGAAGGCAGAGGTAAAAATAATTGGCAAGTCTTCTTTCCTGTTGCATTGTGTGACAGGTGGGTAACTATGAAATGGGCTAAGTCAATTCAGTTGAATCATACAGATTTCAAGTCAGGTACATACATTCCAATTAATCCTAACTATCGAACAGTGCAGTCAGATTCAGTTATTTATTCAAATTGGATTAAAAGTTTTTCTATCTGAGGAAACCCAGCAGATTGCATCGGGTCGGTGACTTGTAGCAGTCACTCCTCCTGGATGAGCATGTAGAGACAGTGGACAGTCACTGGTGTTGACTTTGCAGCAATCCCTCATACTGAGCATGCATGTAGCAACAGTGGAGAGGGAAAAACGTCCTTTTAACAGGAAGAAACCTCCAGCAGAACCAGGCTCAGTGTGAGCGGCCATCTGCCACGACTGACTGGGGGTTTGAGAGAACAGAGCAGAGACACAAAAAGAACATAGAAGCACTGATCCAGGCGTACGTTCTATGGGAAGGAGAAGTAAATGTTAATGGATGTAGCTCATTTAGTGGTGTCATCTAGGAAGAAAAAACAGATGAGCTCTGAGCCAGTTTTCAAGTTTAGAGTATGAGAGAGAGCAAACACAGTTAGTCACACTAAAAGCTCAGTCAGTAGCTATGTCTAGGAGAAAAATAAGGTTAAACACTGAAAGACAGAGCCAAGTGTATCAACGGTAGGAGGTGAGCATTTTGTAGCAAGTTGTTGGTAGCAGAAGATTGGATGATGCCCCCCTCCAAGAAGGTGTTACAGGTAGAAACGGAGTCAGGCCAGGTGTAGCTTCTAGGAAAAGAAAAGAGAGAGAGGATAAAGTTGAAAGCTGAAATAACAGCAAATAATGCAAAATTGGAGAGTAGTTTGAGAATGTAGCAGAGAGAGTAAAAGTGGTCATTATGTCCTCCAGCAGCCTAAGCCTATAGTAGCATAACTACAGAGATAGCTCAGGATAATCTAAGCCTCTCTAACTATAAGCTTCATTAAAAAGGAAAGTTTTAAGCCTAGCCTTAAAAGTAGACAGGGTGTCTGCCTCGCTGACTAAAACTGGGAGCTGGTTCCACAGGAGAGGAGCCTGATAACTAAAGGATCTGCCTCCCATTTTACTTTGAGACTCTAGGAACCACCAATAAACTTGCAGTCTGAGAACAAAGTGCTCTGTTAGGAAGGTATGGAACAATCAGATCTCTGATTTATGATGGAGTTAGATCATTAAGGGCTTTATATGTGAGGAGGAGAATTTTAAATTCTATTCTGAATTTAACAGGGAGCCAGTGAAGGGAAGCTAAAATAGGAGAAATATTATCTCTTTTTTTTTTATTTTCATCAGAACTCTTGCTGCAGCATTTTGAATCAGCTGAAGGCTTTTAACTGCATTTTGTGGACATCCTGATAGTAAAGAATTACAATAGTCCAGTCTTGAAGTAATAAATGCATTTTCAGCGTCACTCCTGGACAGGATATTTCTAATTTTGGCAATGTTCCGGAGGTGAAAGAAGGAAATCCTAGAAACCTGTTTAATATGGGATTTAAATGACATGTCCTGGTCCAAAATATCACCATGGTTTTTTACTTTATTATCGGAGGTCAATTTAATGCCATCCAGGTTAAGTGATCGACTAAGCAATTTCTTTTTCAAAGACAACAACTTCTGACTTGTCTGAATTTAGAAGCAGAAAATTTAAAGTCATCCAAGTTTTTATGTCTTCAAGAAGTGCATGTAGTCTATGTAACTGGTTGGGCTCATCAGGATTTATGGGTAAGTACAGCTAAGTATAATCAGCGTAACAAGAAAAATGTATCCCATGCTCTCTGATAATTTTACCTATTGGAAGCCTATATATAGTGAAGAGAATTGGCCCAAGTACTGAACCCTGTGGTACTCCACAATTAACCCTGGAGTTTGAAGATGAATTATCATTTACATGAACAAACTGGAATCTGTCAGACAGATAAGATTTAAACCAGCCTAGTGCTGTTTCCCTAATCCCTACAGCATATTCCAGCCTTTCTAAGAGAATATTGTGATTGACTGTATCAAATGCATCACTGAGATCTAACAGGACAAGTACAGACACATGTCCATTATCTGAGGCTAGGAGAATATCATTAGTGAATTTCAGCAGAGCTGTTTCAGGGCTATTATGAGCTCTGAAGCCTGACTGAAACTCTTCAAACAAATCATTGCTATGTAAATGCTCACACATTTGATTAGCAACTATTTTCTCAAGAATTTTAGATGAGAACAGAAGATTAAATATAGGTCTGTAATTTATTAGATCATCTTGATCAAGTGAAGGTTTCTTAAGTAAAGGTTTAATTACAGCTACCTTAAAAGCCTGTGGTACATATCCATTTACTAAGGATAGATTAATCATATCTAAAATGGGGCTGGTAATCAGAGGGAACACTTCCTTAAATTATTTGGTTGGGATTGGGTCTAACCTACAAGTTGAAGGTTTAGATGAAGCTAATATTTCTGATAACTCAGGAAGTTTCACAGGATCAAACACAGATCAGATTCTACAGTTACTTCCAATGTTCTCACTTGCTGAGGATGAAGTAATCATCTTCGGGAGTATGTCAAAGATTTTCTTTTTAATAGAATCAATTTTATTTTAAAAGAATCTCATAAAGTCATGACTGCTGAGAGCTAAGAATGGATGGCTCAACAGAGCTATGACTCTGTGTAAGTTTAGCAACTGCGCTAAAGACAAACCTAGGATTATTCTTGTTCTCTTCTATAATCAGAATCAGCTTTATTGTCAAGTTCGTACATACAAACAAGGAATTTGACTCCGGTACACTTTGCTCTTTGGTTTTGTTTTTGTTTTTATGAGAAATGAGCTGTTCTACATGGGCAAAGTGTTTTTTTTTTATACAACAGTAGACTATTATTCCAGATTAAGCAGGAATCCTCTAGGTGTGTAGAGCGCCATTTTCTCTCCAATTTTCTAACATTGTGCTTTAATTACGCAACTCTGAATTAAACCAGGAGCTAGCCTCCTATAAATAATTACCTTATTCTTGAAGGGGGCTGCATTATCTAATGCACCACGCAATGAGGAAGTAACACTATGAACAAGAGAATGAATTTGTAGAGGGAAAAAACTAAATTATTGCTGTCCACTGTGTTTTTGTGATAATGAGGAAATTAAAAGTGGAACAGATTCTTTAAAGGTTGTCACAGCATTGTCTGATAATGATCTACTATGATGAACGTTTTTTTCAGTTGTGGAGTATTCAGTTAAATTAAACTCAAAGGTTATTAAAAATGGTCAGACAGGACAGGGTTATGAGGAAATATTGTCATTTCTTTAAACTCAATGCCATATGTCAGCACAAGGTCCAGTGAATGAAGACAAAGGTGGGTAGGTTTGTTAATGTTTTGAGCAAAGCCAATTGAGTCTTAAGATGGCCTAAATAAAGCCTTTAATGCCATCACTTTCAGTGTCAACATGAATGTTAAAGATATATAATAACCTTATCTATATTTAACACTAAATCAGATAAAAAGGTCTGAAAACTGATCTAAAAATTGAGAGTATGAGACTGGTGGAAGGTACAAAACAACAAACAAGTAGTTTTAGTGCTTTGCAATTTGGATGAGGAAAACTAAGGATTAAATATTCAAAAGACTTGTAGCTAATAATTTTTCTGGGATTAATCAATAAATCGGATTGAAAGATGGCTGCTGCTCCTCCTCATCGCCCAGTTTTTGGAGGCATGTGTAAATTAAAATAATTATTAGGAGTTGACTCATTTATATTAATATAATCCTCTTGCTGCAGCCAGGTTTCTGTGAGACAAAATACACTGCTCAAAAAAATAAAGGGAACACTTAAACAACACAATATAACTCCAAGTAAATCAAACTTCTGTGAAATCAAACTGTCCACTTAGGAAGCAACACTAATTGACAATCAATTTCACATACAGTTGTGCAAATGGAATAGACAACAGAGGGAAATCTTTGACAACTAGCAAGACACACTCAATAAAGGAGTGGTTCTGCAGGTGGGGACCACAGACCACTTCTCAGTACCTATGCTTTCTGGCTGATGTTTTAGTCACTTTTGAATGTTGGTGGTGCTTTCACACTCGTGGTAGCATGAGACAGACTCTACAACCCACACAAGTGGCTCAAGTAGTGCAGCTCATCCAGGATGGCACATCAATGCGAGCCGTGGCAAGAAGGTTTGCTGTGTCTGTCAGCGTAGTTTCCAGAGCCTGGAGGCGCTACCAGGAGAGAGGCAAGTACACCAGGAGACGTGGTGGAGGCCGTAGGAGGGCAACAGCCCACCAGCAGGACCGCTACCTCCGCCTTTGTGCAAGGAGGAACAGGAGGAGCACTGCCAGAACCCTGCAAAATGACCTCCAGCAGGCCACAAATGCGCATGTGTCTGCACAAACTGTTAGAAACCGACAACGTGAGGATGGGATGAGGGCCCGACGTCCACAAATGGCAGTAGTGCTCACAGCCCGACACCGTGCAAGACGCTTGGCATTTGTCAGAGAACAGGATTGGCAAATTTGCCATTGGAGCCCTGTGCTCTTCACAGATGAAAGCAGTGTTGCACCACAGACTGTTCAGGAGTTGGCGGATGCTTTAGTCCAGGTCTGGGAGGAGATCCCTCAGGAGACCATCTGCCGTCTCATCAGGAGCATGCCCAGGTGTTGTAGGGAGGTCATACAGGCACGTGGAGGCCACACACAATACTGAGCCTCATTTTGACTTGTTTTAAGGACATTACATCAAAGTTGGGTCAGCCTTTAGTGTGTTTTTCCACTTTAATTTTGTGTGTGACTCCAAAACCAGGCCTCCATTGGTTAATAAATTTGATTTCCATTGATGATTTTTGTGGGATTTTGTTTTCAGCACATTCAACTTTGTACAGAACAAAGTATTCAATGAGAATATTTCATTCATTCTGATCTAGGATGTGTTATTTGAGTATTCCCTTTATATATTTGAGCAGTGTACATCAATCTGATTTTCACAAATTAAGTCATTAACTAGCAAAGTCTTTGAAGAGAGATATCTTATGTTTAGTAAGGCATATTTGTTTTATTTTTCTTTTCAGTCTGAGTTGTTTATTTTTGAGATTTTCATGATTTACTCCATTTAGATAATTTTTTAATCTATTCAATTTTGGTCGTGGGCGAGACACCATCTCAATAGGGTAATGGGTGGGTAGCAGTACAGAAGCTGCAGAGAGGAGTGTTAAACTACGACCCTGCTTCCTGGTCTGAACCCTGGGTTCAGAACTAATACATTTGGCTAGATTCCTAGAAAGAAGAGATGGTTCTTCCAAAGTGGGGTGGATGCCGTCTCTCCGGATCAGACCAGGTTCAGTTCAACTGAAATATGGCTCAAGAAATGTAATAAAATGTGTCTTTGAAGATGCGTGTGCTTGTCAAAAATAATGTTTCCTCATACTCTTCTATCTCTTCTGTGTTTTATAGTTGTCACATTGGCTAGAGTTTTCTGTCTTCATAAAAACATGTTATGCACTATATAGCATTTATCCCATCATTTCTGATCACTGTATCACTGCTCATTGAAGCTGACTGTGTTGCAATTTGTTACAGTCAGACTTATGAGTGACATGAGATTGGCCTGAGTGGTGATACAGAATGATATCCTGTCACATTGTAATGACTCAAAATGATGATTGATGACTCACACAGTTATTATGAATAGGGGCTCACTCTGCTTCCTGTTCATCTTTGGCAAGATTTGATAAGCTGAAAGGAATGGAAGGAGTGCGATTGTAGCAGATGATGGGGTTCCTTATGCCCTACATATTTCAATTTTACATTTATAATTCAGTGTGGCTTATCAAAGTTCCCTATCAGTCTGTGATAACTCTGTATAAAACAGCAGATGGAATTTATTCAGTACATTTCATATGAAACAATCCATCTTAGTTATTGCATTGTACACACTTTTTATGTTACAAATTAGTTTTGTTTTTAGAAAATATACCGGTAATTAGATCCTTCTATCAAAACAAAAAAGAAACATCACCTGGGTTTTTCTGGATTTTTTTTTTCTCTGTGTTCGACAATTTAGATACATTCATATTCCATAAATAATCTAAACTAGAAGCAAAAATAATGATAAAAGTCCTACGTTTAGTCCACAAAACCATTTTCACAATAGAAGTACCAGTGTTTGAGCAAATGGGTGTTGATAAATGTGGCTACTCGAAACAATGGTAAATTGATGACCATGACTATTCATAGTTTGAGCCGTCTTATGTACAGCATGTACTACATGAATAAACAAAAGACTTTAAAAAGTACAAATTTTGACAGCACCACAACATAGAATGAATAGCACTCTACATGACACAAAAAATACCTGAAAAGAAATTAAAGTCTTTTAATAGCGTACTTGCAAAACAATCAAGAAAGCACATTTTATCCTTGTTGGATAAGGTCCTGTCTCTGAGATGTTAGATACAAAGTTGAGGTGTTATGACTTTTTAACAACTAATTTTCCAAAACAACTAGATTTTATTTAGATTTCATTACAGTACATGGTCCCTAAGATAAGAGTTTGTATGATATTAAAACTTAAAATGTGCACACACCCTTCTTGGATTATTGTACAAAACCACTGCCACGATTTTAAGAAAAGCACTTTTTTTTAAGAGGTAGAGTAAAGATTGTATTTTATTACCTTCATCCATAGTCTTTCCTAACTACTTGATTGATAAGAAATGGATCAAACATGTATTCAAGGCTACTAGTGACTTATATTTTAGTACTGACCCATGTTGTATAAATGCTAATAGTCTTTCTCTTTTCTCTAAGCTCACTGAGATGGGAAAAGAGACCTTACCCTCCTGGCTATACTGGGACAAAGGGAGCTGCACTCTGAGAGGATTGGCGCTGGAGCAAGATAAAGGTGTATATCATATCTTGGTGTCAGGGGAGCAAATAACTGAAGGGACAAGTAGCCAAGTGGATCCCAGTACAGTCTTCACAGTTGAAGTGTACCCAGAAGAAAGGGCTGACACTGAGCCGGCTCTCCTCACTCTGCAGTCTGACATTGGTGGCCTACAGCCTTTCACCTGTGGCTCAGATGAGCCTGTCACTGTCCTTACTGTCATACTGGACGCTGATTTGACAAAAATAGTTGCCGAACAGAGAGTCAGCTTATTAGGACTAATGAAGAAATTCTCACATGTGCCTCTGGAGCATATGAGAGTGGTCCCTGTTGTAAACAATCGCTTATTTGACATGTCTGCTTTCATGGCCGGACCAGGAAATGCAAAGAAAGTGGTGGAGAACGGAGCCCTGCTGTCATGGAAAGTTGGATGTGCGCTTGATCAGGCCAACATCCCTGACATAAGCAGTGTGCAGTCCTCAGCTAAAGATGGGACAATGTCAGCCAGGTTGGGTTACCCAGTGGTTGGCTGGCATATTGTCAACAAAAAGCCTCATGTAGTGAAAAGGATCAGGCGGCAGCTGTACAACACTCCTACTCCGGTTCCATCCCTGCTTCCCCCCACTATCAACCAAGAGCCTCTTTCTCGTGTTGTTCCTACGCCAACCTCACCTTCCATTGCCCCAGCAACAGAAAACTCTACTCCCCCTGTCCGAGGACCTTTGCCTTTACCAGTGAAGCCCACATTGAGGGTCAGAGATCAGATAGCTCATACACCTGTCTTTGGGCCTCCTCAACCTACCAGAGTGTTGGGAACTACGAGTACCATTCCGATCATGCCTACCATGACTCGACCTACAATTTTGGGACCCACTGCTTCACCAACGCCACCAGGTACCACCAAAAGACCAAAAACCACAAAGAAGAACAAAAAACCCAAAACCTCCACCCCTGCTCCCCGGGAACCAAAGTCCACCACTCCTAAACCACCCAGACGTACAACCTCTCTTTCTCTTGCCCCAGACTTGAATCATAACCCAGAAATCCGCAACCCCATTGACCAGGTTATGGCATGGGTCGGCACATACTTCGAGGTCAAAATTGCTTCAGATGCATTTTATGACCGAGAGGATGGTACCACTGACAAGTTGCGATTGACACTAAAGAAGACCCCCAAAGAAACTGTGAATGAAACATCATGGATCCAGTTCAACAGCAGTATCCAGCTTTTGTATGGCCTTCCAGACAAGGAACATGCAGGCAATCATGAGTACTTCATGCTGGCCACGGATAAGGGGGGCAAGAGCATCATGGATGCATTTGAGGTTCGAGTCAACCACTGGACTAACAATGACAAACCATCAGTGGTGTTTGCTGCTCGTTTTCACGGTGATCCAAAAACTTTAGGCGAAAATGTCCACAATAAGATTCTTTTGACTAAAAAACTAGCTTATGCCCTGGGAGACCGAAACACCAGCACAGTGACCCTGAGGAGCATCACAAAAGGATCTATTGTGGTTGAATGGACCAACAACAGCCTTCAGCAGAATCTCTGTCCAAAAGAGCAAATCACTGCTCTCAGCAAGAAAATCTCAGATCATCAAGGAACACCTTCGCCAGCCTTCATCAAGGCCATGGAGCCTGAATTTAAGCCCATAAACATCTCAGTTCGTGGAACCAATAAATGTCAGAGCTACACATTCATTCCACCAGGAGAGGTGCCAATCCCTGCCCTTCCTACAGCCACACCCTCCCCTGGGACAAGTGACAGGAGCAGTGATGATGTTTACCTGCACACAGTCATCCCTGCTGTTGTGGTGGCAGCCTTGTTGCTTATAGCTGGAATCATCGCAATGGTCTGCTACCGCAAGAAACGCAAAGGAAAAATGACAACAGAGGAACAGGCCACCTTCATAAAGAAGGGAGTTCCTATAATATTCGCTGATGAACTGGATGATTCCAAGTCTCCACCATCCTCCAGCATCCCTCTTATCCTGCAGGAGGAAAAGCCCCCACTTCCTCCTCCTGAGTACCCAAACATGGCTGGCCCCCACAGTACCCTGCTCAACCAGGATCTGCTGGAGGAGTATTCAGTCTATCAGGATGACGATCCCAATGCCCCACCTTATCAACCCCCACCCCCCTTTACTGTTCCGATTGAGGGAAAAGGCTCACGCCCCAAGAATATGACATCCTACAGGTCACCACCTCCCTACGTACCTCCCTAACACACAGCTGAGCTTTCAGTTTGAAAAGCTGGTCCACATTAGGGATGCTTCACAGAAACTACAACAAGAGTACTTCTACTTGTGTTCAATGAACTGGCTTTGACTTTATAGAAGAGCAAGCAACAGCATATATCTGACCATAATGAATAAAACATTCTGCTACTGTCAATGGACAAATGGACTGGGAACAGTTTGTAATTTCCTTCCCCGTACTTCAGATCTGCTTTTGACCTCTTGCATCTTATTTTGTTTGTCTTCTTTTTGCCAAGAGTCAGTTTTATCTTCAATGATCCTCTATTTCTATTGTATAGAAAATAATAAAGCAGCAGGACAGACTTGAGGTCCTTTTGTGCAGATGTCACTATGACATCAGACTCGAGGCTCTCCCTTCCGATGTTTATCTTTGAGTTCTAAATCCTTCTTATCTGCCCTTCAGCTAGGTTTAGTAAGATTTTGCATTTGTTATTTCTTGAGGGTATGAAACATTAAATGCCAAATTGAACCCATAACATTTTATTCACACATAAATTGATTTGTTTATCAGATATTGATCTTTCCTGTTCTTTTACTTTGATCCCTCTGGATAATAACATGCAATCTTTGCACTTATGCAAATTCTTGTTAAACCTTGCACTATGTGTCTTGAGCAGAATTGAAATGACTGAGTGTTTGATTAATACAAGGGTACAAGAATTTTGAATCCTTGAACTCGCCATATGACTGAGATTCCTCTGGTACTTGACCACAAAAGGCCGTAACTTGATCATGCCTGTTGTAGACGTAGCTTAAATATGATTTATGTTTCCTCTTTAATGTGTGCCACTAAAGCTACCTGTGAGAGGACGGGGTTTGCGGTTGCCAAGGTGATGTCTGTGGTCACAGTGCAATTCTTATGGATTTGCTACAACAATAACAAAGGGGCGATTGGAATGCTGTGATTCACAGAGGCAGAAAATCTGTCAATAAGGTGGAGCCATTGTCTTTTACCCAGTTGATTTTTTTTTAAATAGCTGAGCGGGGCTGGGTTGGTGTGGAGTACTGTAATACCACTACTCTGCCCCTAGGGGTTGCACTACCAGTGCGGTGCTTGTTGTCGGTTAAGGTGAGGCATTGGGTAAAAGGGTATGTACATATTTGTGTGCCTGTGAAATAAAACAACTCCATAATGTTGATGTTTTATTGGTAAACCTAGTTGGGAACTGGTGGGGCCCTGAGTGGGACATACATTTTTTTATTTGTATGTCTAGATTTATGATCAGTCATTTTAAAAATAAAACTTTTCTAGTTTGTGACTGTAGAAAAGATTGTTTATGTGCCCGTCACAAAAAAAGATTAAAAACAAAGCATTATCGTAACATGATGGGAACAAAGAAACCAAGACAATATGTGAATTATGTACATTTAGTATCACCATTAGAAAAATGGTTAAAAAAATCTAATGTTTTTACTGAGTTTTTGATACAGTCTTAAACTTGTTTTATGAAAATATATTAATAAAATGTAATACTATTTGTAAAATCTCATATGGTGTATCGACTCCTTTATTTAAGGAACGTGTGTGAAGTAAAAACATGTTTTATTGTTTTTGAAGTTTCATCAAATTGCTAATCAAAATACAGGCATAGTTTTATACAATAGAATGTCATAAAATTAACATTGCAATATTTTAAGTTAAAAGTTATCCACATAGTGATATATTTCAGGTGTTTAATTATGGCATACACCTCATGAAAATCTAATGTTCAGGTCTTTACCAGTTTGCTGTCCAATCAAGCTCATTTACACCATTATTAAAGCTGGTATTTGTAATTCTGGCAGTGTGGGCAAGTGCCAAGTCTTGCTGGAAAATGAAATTAACATCTTCATGTCTTAACAGAGAGAAACAAAAGGCTCTTTAAAGTGTCCGGGTAGACTGTTGCACTGTCTGCTGGTGTTGGTGACACAGTGGACCGACAGCAGCAGATGAGATGGCTTGGATTTTGTTGATCTCCACACTGCCTCCAGGTTGTTGAACCTTGATTTGCAAATAGTTTTTTAACAAGAGGACATTGGAACACTGAGCATCTATCTAGTACCTTTTCTGTTTAGTCCACTTGTGATTCACATATCTGGTTAACAAGGAATCCAGCAGTTGTTGCTCATTTCCTGGGTATGATTTTTTATTTTTTTTGTAGTGGCTCATAAAGCTCTGACTGCAGCCACAGTCCATGCCTTATCAGTCTCCCTCAACTCTTGAATGGGCTTTGCTTCACAATCCTCTCGAGTCTCAGATTTTCTCTGTTCTGTGAGCCACATTTTTTTCTTCCACATAGCTTTCCATTTATAAGTTCGGATAAAGCAATCATTGTGGCTTACGTTGCTTGTGGAGGTTGTCAGTGTCTGCTGGACAACTGTCAAATTGTGGACCATAACAAAACTACTGTATTAAAATATTTTTAATTGAACATGCATACCATTCAGATTTTCTGAGAGTACGAAGTCTGGTCTGTTATCAAAATAAAAGCTTGAATATATATTAATATAATAAATTGGTCACATATATGCTGTTTAGGGACAATGTCAAAAATCTTGGCTACGGTCAGGCTAAAATTACAAAAGTTAATTTGAAATATCAATTTCACAGCTTAACTTTCAGCAGGCATTTGTTTTCTAATAGAAAAAATATACTAGAATATGTTTTCATCATAATTCTGCAAGAATGGGTCTTAATGGTTGGCAGGGTTTGATTTGGCTGGAACTTGAGTGCTGCTCTCCTTGCGGTGATAAAATCCTCAACAAGCAGCTGCTGTGAAACTGATATTTCAGGAAAAATGCTCCATTACTGGGCTGTGTTTCTCTCTTTGGCTCTCCTGCATCTCTTGAGTATTCTCAACACCAAAGGCATTATAGTTTTATTAATGTAGCACAGAGCAATAAATGATTCAAAATGCTTAACATAAAACGTGTACTAGCAACATGTATCGGTGAATAATGTAGGATAATATTAACACCTTGTCCAAGATTTTGGGTGTTTTTTTGCAGTAATGTTTTTATATCAGAAAGTTAAAAAACTAAACATTTTAGACCCCAACTGTTCTCATAATATATTTTATATATAGATACATTTATAGTTATCTGTACACAGCTTTTAACACTTGATCAGAAAGTGTCCATATAAATAATGTTGACTTATAGACCGACCCATTGAAAAGTTTGAAATGTTTTTTTTCTTTTGGTCTTTATCTTGTTCTAGCGGGTTCCTGAATCAAAAAATGCTAAACATGAAGGCACCATCATTAAGAATTACATTAGGGTAAAAAAATCAGCTACTTTACTGTACTCATATTATAGGTTTCAGTCTGGTTGTTTTCCCTGTAACTTTATTGGTCATTGTGAATTAAGATTGGAAATTGATGCAGTTCTTTGACATTTTTTTCCCCCCTTACAGATTTGTTCTGTTTCTGCTTTTTTGTCAGATCATCAAACTAATGTTAATGAGATATAACCTAAATAGATATATAATGCAGTTTTTAAATGATTTCATTTATTAATGGAAAAGCACAATCGAAACCAACCCTGGATAAAGTAAATTTTTCCTTAAATATAATAACTGGTCATGCCACCCCAACTGCCATCAGGCTAGAATTTCGGCCCACTTTTCCCAGTTCTTTTAATTCAGCCACATTGGGTGGTTTTCAAGCGTAAGCAGCCTGTTTTAAGTTAACAAACACCTCGACATCTTCAATAGATTTAAGTTGAGACTTTGACTAGACTACTCCAAAACCTTCATTTTGCTTTTTTATTTGAGCCTTTCAGCATGGATTTGCTGTTGTTCTTTGGATCATCATCACTAACCCAGTTGATTTGAAGTCCTGAGCTGATGGCCGAACATTTTTCTTCAGGATTTTCTCATAGCAGAATTCATTGTTCCGTAAATTACAGCAAGTAAGGAAAGTCGTCAAAGACCCTAACTACCCCCAACATGTTTGACTGTAGGTCTGTTATTTTTCTGAAATGCTGAGTCAGTTTTACATCAACTTTAACAGGCTCCACACCTACTTTTGTCTCGTCAGTTCACAGAATATTTTCCCAAAATTCTTGGGTATATTCAACAATTTTGGCAAACATCGCAGGCCTTTGTGTTCTTCTTGGTATGCCATTTTTGCCCAGTCTCTTTCCTATTGTTGAGTCATAAACACTGACCATTGAGAATTTAAGGATTCAAGGATTTTTATTGTCATGTCAGCTCACATTTACATGTTAAGGTACGAAATTTGGACTCAGGAGGCAAGTAAGGTCTGCAGTGCCTTAGATGCTGTTCTGGGTCCTTTTGTAACCACCTGGATAAGTTGTCAATGTGTTTATGGATTAATTTTGGGAAGTCGGCTACTCCTTGAAAGGTTTACCATTTTTTCATGGGTTTTTCCATTTGTAAATAATTGCTCTTACTGGGGTTTGCTGGAGTCCCAAATCCTTAGGAAGGTTTTGTAACCCTTTGAAGACTAATAGATACTGATGACTTTTTCATTTGTTGTTGAAATTCTTTAGAACTAGGCATGATGTTTTTCTTTTTTTAAATCATTTAGCCTACCTTATGTTGTGATATAGGTTCTGTTAAAGGGATTTCTTGATTGTGCAGAACAGCCAGTCATTAGGCCTGACTTACCTCAATAGTGAATCACAATTTAACACTTTTTCCACATAGGTTGGTTTGGATAGCTTTTCTCATAAAAAAAAAAAATAGTCTTTTAACAGCTGCAAGACATCTGTGAAAGGGTAAATACTTTTTCACACCACTTTGTCTAGGGAATTAATTCCCCATTATTAATCATGATATTAATGGATAGTTGTTTCACACAGTGTTGACAACAAGCAATATTACAAATGCATTTCAAAACTGACTTCTCTGAGACATCTGCTAAGAACCGGGATTCAGGAAGCAGTTTGATCTGCTGTTGGTGCTAGGAATATTTTCAGATATGAAAAAGTTCACTTTTGGGGTTGTGAAAGTATTTCTCAGTGGATAGTGTGCTTGTTACCTCTGAGACCAGAAAACACCTAACATTAATCATGGACAAACAATACTGAAACTTAATGAGAGAGGTGGAAGCATCTGAGACCGGGAGAAAATTGGAAACTTAATGATGACACAAGAGACCTGAGAACAATGAAGGAGGATATTACAACAATGGTAAAAGAGAATTTCTGCCTGTGACTTTAAGTATTTTTTATTACAAATTATTGTCAGTGTAGCATAACTGTACTTTGACACACAACCACAGCACACATATTTGTCTGCATCTGCGGGTTTATTCTGCATGCATGTATCTCAAGACCTACATTCATGCTCCCTGACAGTCCTGAAGTATTGTTGGCTGGCCTCCCATTTCCTTGCGGTTGGTCATTACAGCACATAATTTATAACTAGAAGGTGGATGATATTGCAAAGTGAAGGCAATAATCATTTATCAGTTGGCCAACAACCATCTAACAGTGGGTGGCTGATTCGTTTACAGGAGTCACTCGCCCACTGACAGGGTAATTTGATCCAGCATGTTTTGTTAATGAACAGACAAGCTACCGTTACGACATTTTACCCCTAGCTGCAGCGATTGCACATGATTTCCATTGAACCTGTTGTAAAGTATTTGAAGAGAAATATTCTGTACTTTTCTTGCAGGCATCTGTCATCCCAAAGGTTACAGTGCTTGTCATTGCTTTAAAAAGTCGTATTTCCAGAAATATTCTGATATTGCAGACATATGTGAAATGAATAACACCCACATGAGATCACTTTAGGCTGTCTTTGTTCAATGCCACCACAGAGTCTCTCTATGATGTTGTAGGAAGAAATATTCTTTGAAAAAGAATACATTCCCGAACACTGGGAAGGTTTATGCCTTTTTATGTTCAATTACCAACAGGTAGTGGAGGTGAGACGACAATATGATAAACAGCAGCTGTATTTGCTTTTATCTAGCTGTTAAAGAGATCTTAAAACTTTGACAAAATCGCACAAAAACACCAACACAAATCTTTCCATTTAATGCTGGAAAAAGTGTATATGATTTGAAATAAATACACTGCTTTATGTAAAAATGTATTACTTCATATGAGCCCCAGTGTGATACATTTGATTCTAATAAAGTTAAACTGATAGAGACTCCGACTTGAAAAGAGGACATGAAAATATCATGACTGTGCCAGGTCGGTCTCTGGATTCATCAACCACCTTCCCATCTTCACACTCATTAATAATGAACTGAGAATCAAACATCACATATGTTATAAAAAATATATAACCTGATGAAAACCTATAAAAGGTGAGCTGACCTTTCTTCTGCTGCGGATGTTTGAAGCTGCAGAAAAAGGTGCTGCATTGGTTACTTTGCAACTACACGGTCAAAGCACTACTAGTTTGATCTGCTCCCTACTTTTGACATGGGTCACTAGAAGAAACTAGTAATGATTTCATTCGGATGTACCCAAACAAAGACAGAGCCTTCAAACTGATGTTCTGTCAGTGTGTTTGGAATTCCTATGGTTAAAAGTAATGAGCTTCTGACCAAGCTCTTACAGCAGACAGGTGGTTAATTATTCCTAATCAATAGTGTTAATGATACAAATTCTTCTCTTTATTAAAAATGTATCAGTCAGATGTACCTCAGGGCATTAGGAGGCAGTTAGATAAGCTGCTTCTTAGCGATGGAGTTAGAACAGAGGAGATCTTAATAATGGTGGCCAGCGGCATATTATATAGGGCACTCCCAGTTATGTGACTCATTACTGCATAGAAATGTGGAACTTTGTCTCCAATTAAGCCTGAAGCACAATAATAAATAACATATTACTAAAGATTCTGCTAGGGTAGCGAGGAGTCTGTTAAAATACTTTATGTAAAACTAAAGAATGTCCTTTGACTGTATATGATATGTACAGAGACTTGTTAAAATATTCACTCACTTAACATTTCTCCTCTATTTTGTTGCGGTTTAACCTGGAATAAAAATACACTGCTCAAAAAAATAAAGGGAACACTCAAATAACACATCCTAGATCTGAATGAATGAAATATTCTCATTGAATACTTTGTTCTGTACAAAGTTGAATGTGCTGACAACAAAATCACACAAAAATCATCAATGGAAATCAAATTTATTAACCAATGGAGGCCCGGATTTGGAGTCATACACAGAATTAAAGTGTAAAAATACACTAAAGGCTGATCCAACTTTGATGTAATGTCCTTAAAACAAGTCAAAATGAGGCTCAGTATTGTGTGTGGCCTCCACGTGCCTGTATGACCTCCCTACAACGCCTGGGCATGCTCCTGATGAGACGGTGAATGGTCTTCTGAGGGATCTCCTCCCAGACCTGGACTAAAGCATCCGCCAACTCCTGGACAGTCTGTGGATGGAGCGAGACATGATGTCCCAGATGTGCTCAATCGGATTCAGGTCTGCGGAACAGGCGGGCCAGTCCATAGCTTCAATGTCTTCATCTTGCAGGAACTGCTGACACTCCAGCCACATGAGGTTTAGCATTGTCCTGCATTAGGAGGAACCCAGGGCCAACCGCACCAGCATATGGTCTCAAAAGGGGTCTGAGGATCTCATCTCGGTACCTAATGGCAGTCAGGCTACCTCTGGCGAGCACATGGAGGGCCGTGCGGCCCTTCGAAGAAATGCCACCCCACACCATTACTGACCCACTGCCAAACCGGTCATGCTGAAGGATGTTGCAGGCAGCAGATCACTCTCCACGGTGTCTCCAGACTCTGTCACGTCTGTCACATGTGCTCAGTGTGAACCTGCTTTCATCTGTGAAGAGCACAGGGCACCAGTGGCGAGTTTACCAATCCTGGTGTTCTCTGGCAAATGCCAAGCGTCCTGCACGGTGTTGGGCTGTGAGCACAACCCCCATTTGAGGACGTTGGGCCCTCATCCCATCCTCATAGAGTCGGTTTCTAACAGTTTGTACAGACACACGGACATTTGTGGCCTGCTGGAGGTCATCTTTCAGGGCTCTGGCAGTGTTCCTCCTGTTCCTCCTTGCATAAAGGTGGAGGTAGCGGTCCTGCTGCTGGGTTGTTGCCCTCCTACAACCTCCTCCACATCTCCTGGTGTACTGGCCTGTCTCCTGGTAGTGCCTCCAAGCTCTGGACACTACGCTGACAGACACAGCAAACCTTCTTGCCACAGCTCGCATTGATGTGCCATCCTGGATGAGCTGCACTACCTGAGCCACTTGTGTGGGTTGTAGAGTCTGTCTCATGCTACCACGAGTGTGAAAGCACCACCAACATTCAAAAGTGACTAAAACATCAGCCAGAAAGCATAGGTACTGAGAAGTGGTCTGTGGTCCCCACCTGCAGAACCACTCCTTTATTGAGTGTGTCTTGCTAATCACCAAACATTTCCCCCTGTTGTCTATTCCATTTGCACATCATCATGTGAAATTGATTGTCAATCAGTGTTGTTCCTAAGTGCACAGTTTGATTTCACAGAAGTTTGATTTACTTGGAGTTATATTGTGTTGTTTAAGTGTTCCCTTTATTTTTTTGAGCAGTGTAGAAGCCTCCATGGTGAACCCCATAAAAGTTAGGACAGTTTTCAGTTCTTTGTGAACCATTTTAGTAGATGTATTTGCTTCCAGTTTCATGGGGACTCTGTTCTAGTCTGTAATGAGAGTGCACCATTTAGTTCTGTGGGAGACTTAAAGAGGATTTCCTCAAGTTTTATGAAATAAGGACATTCCTTCAATTATAATAACATTTTCAGGCTGTGCCACTGACAAACACCACTACAGCATAACACGGTGGCCACTGAACTTTACTGTGCAACTGGGTCTTGATGCTTAAAAAATGTTAAGTTCTGTTTTCTAGTTTGTGGTTTTTTTTTGATGGCATGATTTACATTTTTTGTTTGTTTTTAAAGGTTTTTTCTTTGCTATGCTTTTCTCCACGTGTTAGGACATTTTTACCTATTGGTGTCTGGCAAGTCTGCTTTTCTGCAGTTACTGGTTTTTTTTTTTTTAATATGTAAAATTTATTTTAGGCCACAGCCTAAATCTGTTCCTGAGCTGAAAGTCCTCCCTGCTGGATATCTAAACAGGTGCGTTTTTAAAGTGATTAAATTCAAGCCCAACTGAAGTATTGTCAAGAAGTGAGCAAGCCATCGTTTTCAGTCACAAGTAAGTTAATGTTTTTAGAGTTAAGTGTCAAATCCAGGCTTTGCTATCCCATACGGGTGATATGTCCTTACCAAATAAAATGTTTTCAGAGAACAATCTCTGGGAAGATAACTATCAACTTCTGTGAGAGTTCTAGAAAGCAATAACTAAGCTCTGGAAAGCAATGGAAAGTCCTCAGTAAGTTCTTGAAAAAATGCTGGAAAAGGAACCAGTCAGTTCTAGTAAAATACCCAGTATATTTAGGCAAAGTTCCAGGGGATTACCCAGTAAGTTCCACAAACGTAACCAGCAACTTCTGTGAACGCTCTGGAGAGTAACAGTACGTTCCAGGAGAGGATTCAGCAAGAGCTCAAAAAGTAACCAGAACATTCTGTGGAAGTTCCAGAAAAATAACCAGTAAGTTTAAGAAATTAGACCTGCAAGTTTAAGGAAAAAACCCGAATGTTCCTGGAAATTATCCAAACATTCTCCTGTCATTGTTAAAAAATTAACAACTTTTTTTTTTAATCTAAACACAGCAATAACACATCCAAAGAATAACGTCAACTGATGATGATTAACCAGATGACCACCACATGTTAAAAAAAACTAAAACCATACCGCTGAAGCCCCTATTAAAACATCAAGCCGCATCTTGTCCATACACTCTACAATGCCAGCAGCGCCATCTGGTGAAAGCAGCAATGAAATCAATTTCAACGCTGTGACGAAGTGAGGCCACTTGCCCTCAGCAATGAGCAGAAACTCTATTTAAAGGAACATTTTCTCATCTGTCAGTACTGATTTTGCACATCTTACATTCTGAGACAGAATATTTAGTGGGAAAGCTTTGATGTAGGAAGAAAACTGCATGTTATTACTGCAGTATCAATAGATGGCAGTAAGATCACACATACAAAAAAACTTGCTGATTAATGCCTGATTAATGAGTTTTTCACATTTTATGTCTACAACTAATAAATAACATTTGGTCACATGACAGAGGATATGAAAGCACAAATATCATTTATCAGACTGTGCATGAATGTTTAACAATGTTCTAATGAAAGATGTTTTTTATTTCATTTCATTACCCTTCCAGAAGGATTATCTAAACAATCAGTCAAGGTATTCCAGATGCTTGTAATGCTATTCATTAATCTATATATTTTTTTTTGCACTAGCAAGAATGTGTTGGGTCTATTGTCTTACAATCAGAAAATAAGAGAAAATAACAATGAGATTCTCATTCAGTCACAGATTTGGAAATGGCTAAGTAATTGCATTTTGCATATTATCTAATAAACTGGATATACTCCAGTGCTGCTATGACAATTAAAGGATCATGTTTATGCAAACGATTTTCATATACAGAAACATGACAACGCAAGGAAACACTAAATTCATAAACCGACAGCTGATGTTTTACATCAGCAATAAAGATGTTAGCAGCATTTTAAGGTAAAGCTCACTGCATTGGATGCAGACACCTAATAAATGATTGTTAAAAACATTTACTGTGTAGCTGCAGAGAAAACATTACAGCACTGAGATCAGATGGAAAAAATAATCTTTCTGCTCACTTTTATAGCTCAAGGTGTTTCTGCCCTGATACACAACTTAGCACACAGAAAACTCTTGTTTTGTGTACCAAGCAGTATATTGTTTTTATTATTGACATTTAGCTGGAAAATATCTGCTCCTAATCTTATTGTGATGCTTAGACTACAGTATATCATAGAAACGTAAAATTTAAACCATTACTAGATATTGAAAGAAAGTCAGGCATAAACATCAAGTTCACAAGACAACTTGTAAAAGAAAGGCTCCTGGGTTACTGGTTCCTTAGATGTTTACTTCAAACAACGATGTTTATTGGAGAAATTGAGACAGAAGATTGCCCCCTATTTTTTTTTTTTTACAGCTAACATTCATTGCACCAAAAGCTTCCATCACCATCCCTGTAAAAGCTGACGTAACAAATAGTAAACTCATATGACAGCACATGAACTGGCACAATATGCCAGTGCATATGCAGCTTGTAAATCTGATAAAGGATTTTCTTAAATTACAACATACAAATGGAAGTATATCAGTCATGTTAATTCGTTCCTGCTAAAGAAAAGCTATAAAACATCCTAGAGACCCTGATGTTCGCATAACATGTTGTAGGTGCACCAGGCTGGAAGGTGAACCTCTGACCCAGTCGTTTGTAGCCTCTAACAGGTTTATTTTAAGGATTGCCCTACATTTAGCTACTTCCATCATCCTATCAACTTCTTAGCTTCCAGGTCTCTACTAGGGAAAAGTAAACCCACAGGATGATGCTGCCACCCCCGTTTCACATTGAGGATGGTGTGTTCAGGATGTTGTGTTTTAGTTTTCTGCCTCACACAGGGTCATCTGACGAGAGCATCTTTTTCCCGTGTTTGCTGTATCACCCACAAGGCTTTGGTGAACGGCAAACTCAACTTCTCATAGCTTTCTTTCAATCATGGCTGTCTTCTTGCCACACTTCTATATGACCACATTTGTGGCATGCATGACTAATAACTACCCTCTCAACAGATTTCTCCACCTGAGCTGCGAATTTCTGCAGCTCCTCCAGAATTATTGTGGGCCTTTTGGCTGTTTGTCTGATGATACAATTTTTTCCTGGCCAGTCTGTTTAGATGGACGGCCATGTCTCGGTAGATTTACAGTTGTGCCATCCTCTTTCCATTTCTGGATGATGGATTGAACGACACTATGAGATGTTTAAAGATACAAAAAAAGAAATGAATGCAATGTTTTTAGAAGAAAGTGAAATGGAGAACAACACTAAATCAATTTGTTATCCTAAAGAAAGGGGAATCTTTAGATCTAACATGTCCCACTTAGCAAATAGATACCTTCTTTTCTATTTCAAGATGAATTTCAAATCAAGACTGTATAGCTTGTCAGATTTTCATGTTTCCTTATGAGTGGTAAAAGAGTTGTGTGAAAACACAGTTTTGAACTTTTTCAAGAGTTTATTTCTAACCCCATTATGAATTTTACACCAAAAGGCCAGAAAAGACCATGTAAAAAGAAAATATTTTAAAATATCTTTTTAATGACTGACTTTCAAACATTGCCATTTAGCTTCTTTCTTCTCTTAAGCTCGCTTTTAAATCCATATCCATACCTGCTTAGAGTTTGAATTATCTTTTTCTGAACAAAAATTTCATTGTGATGATCTTGTGTGTGTTTGGTGCTTCCACAACCACGATTTATGACTGGTGAAATATCCGGAGAGAACCCACAAATGAACAGAGAGAACATGCAAACTGGATGCGGAGGGACTACTCCTGGGAATTGAAACCAGGACCTTCTTGCTGAAAGGCAACCAGCTACACCAACATGCACCTGTACCTAATAATTAGAGACAAGTAGAACGAAAATGGAAAACTTTTTATTTTTCTTCCTTCCATAAAATATTTATATAGCATATTTAAAAACTGCCATTGGTCAAAGTTCTGCACACAAAAATTACATGATTAAAAAAAAACAAAAACAAAATAAAAACATAAAAAGGGAACCTCCGTAAAAAAAAAAATGTCAGCTTTCATGCAATATTATATTATTTATATTACAAAGCAAATAAACACAGATACAGACACAGAAAAACAAATCAAATGATAAAATCAAACAGCAGAGGTAATTTAAAAAAATAAAATAAAATAAAATAAAGAGAATAGAATGATGGACAAGAAAATGAAAGGAATATTGGACTGAAAACTTAACTAATAATGTTTAGATGGCACAGTCAAAGGCCACTCTAAACAAATAAGTTTTTAATCTTGATTTAAAGCAACTTAGGTTTTGGCGCTTTTACAGTTTTCTGGCAGTTTATTCCAGATTAGTGGAGCATAAGAAATAAAAGCTGCTTCTCCATGTTTGGTTCTGGTTCTGGGTATGCAGAGTAGATTTGAGCCAGAAGACCTGAGAGGTCTGGGTGGTTGATACACTGACAACAAGTCTGTATTTTGGTGCTAAGCCATTCAGTGATTTATAGACTAACAGAAGTATTTTAAAGTCTATTCTCTGAGCTACAGGGAGCCAGTGTAAGGACTTTAGAACCAGGGTGATGTGCTCCACTTTCTTAGTTCTAGTGAGGACGCGGGCAGCAGCGTTCTGGATCAACTGCAGCTGTCTGATTGACTTTTTAGACAGACCTGTGAAGACATCGTTGCAGTAATCAATTCTACTAAAGATGAACGCATGAATTAGTTTTTCAAGGTCCTGCTGAGACATTAGTCCTTTAATCCTGGAGATGTTCTTTAGGTGATAGAAGGCCGACCTCGTTACTGTCTTTATGTGCCTCTGAAGGTTCAGGTCTGAGTCCATCACTACACCCAGGTTTCGAGCCTGACTGGTGGTTTCTAGCTGTATTAACTGAAGCTGTGTGCTAACTTTTAAACACTTTTCCTTTGGTCCAAAGATTATTACTTCAGCTTTGTTTTGATTTAACTGAAGAAAATGTAGGCACATCCATGCATTGATTTCTTCTAATCATTTACCCAGCGCTTGAATGGGTTCATGGTCACCTGGTGACATCGTAACATATAGCTGTGTGTCGTCTGCATAATTATGATAACTTACGTTGTTGTTTATTAAAATCTGAGTTAGGTGGAGCAGCCTCTCCCCCTAGTCTCTTTTAAGAAGAGACTAAAAATCACCAAGGGTTAAAGGCTCTCTGATCTGAAGGGGTAGATTGTTTTACAGTTTAGGAGCTACAATTGAAAGGCCTGATCACTTCTATGGAGCAGCCTGGACCTTGGGACAACTAAACAAAACTAACACTTTGTTACCCTCAAAGCATAAATTACAGAAGTCATATGACTTATTAATTAAGTTAAATTTAAAAAGGTCATGTTTGAAAAATTATAGCATAGGTAGTCCAGTGCACAGTTAAAAAATAACTAAAAAGTAAACTTTTTTTTTTTGCCAAACCGAGTGCCCCAACACCTAGTACTGGGGGAAAATTAAACTTTTTTTCTTACTTTTATTACTGTGAGTTCCCTTAGTTAAACATAAACATGTGATATCCACAGAAATGTTAGAATCCTGGTTAAAACCTGATATAAACTATTTTTTATGAACATCAAACAGATAAAACTACAAGCAGTTAAAACAGAAAGTAAAGAAACTCCACAAAATGGCATCATATTCAAACTCAGTCTCAGCGGTTTACCACGTGGCTTCTACACACACAACCAGCGTCTGCTGAAAGCAGAGAGCTCACAAATTTTAAAATATAAGTTTTATTACAATCCTCCCAGTATTCTTTGAATACAGTTTGTAATTTGAGAAAAACGCAATAAGGTTTGTTTTTTTTATTTCAAGCACAAACATCTCCATAAGCCCTTTCAGGGTTTCAGAGGTTAAAACATAGAGAAGAGAAATAGGCCCACTGGGGAAAATAAATAGATTTAAAAAAAAAATAAAATCAGAACTCTGACTTTTCTCACAATTCTGACTTTAATATCAGAATTAAAACATCAGAATTCCGACTCAAAGGGATGATATTTTACAGATCCCACTGAATGTAGTCAGTCCCACACTGAAAAAAAGCTTATAATCACCAAAAATTGGTGTTTATTGTCTGCCAAAAACACACCCAATCAGTTTTTGGCAGGCCATCACTTTTTGGCACACAGAACAGATTTGGGCAGAGTTGTCACCCCAGCCCTGCAGTCATCAGCCATGTTTACACTTTCTACTGCTGGGATGCACACAATGTTGCATCAGTCAGCTCGCCTCAGTAAGCCACTTCACCTCATGACAGCCGGGCCTTGCCTCTTGGGATGGCTTCTGGGTCCTCTTTCCATCCCTTGCATCTTTCCTCCCTGTTTCTCTGAGACACTCTGTGTCCTGCACATTTTAACATTTCAGCCAGCGTCCCTGGCCTGTCTGTTTTGCAGTTGACTCCAGGGCACACCCACACCTCAACAGGTGACTGTCCTTAACCAAATTGTTCACTGGCAGCAAGGCTAAAGTGGATTAAAACAACCTAATGCAAAAAGCATTAAAAACCATGCAATCAAGATTTTCAGTTTAGAATGTCTAAGATAATGCCACAAAATTTTTTGTCAGAACTGGATATACAAATCACAAACAATAAAATCAGGATAAAAACTGAATAAAAGTAATACAGATATCCACTATGTGAAATCTTTACCTACTTTTTCTTACAAGGTCGCAGAGGAATGAGGTACACTCCTCTGAACAGGTCGCAAGCACCGATCGCCAATGGCAACACAGACACACAGAACAAACAACTATGCACTCACCTAAAGCCAAATTTGATTGACTAATTAACCTAGCATGCATATTCTTGGAATGTAGAAGAAACTCAGTGTACCTGGTAGCCCATCCAAGCAGGGAGAACATACTAACACGGTGAAAAAGACCTCAGGCTAGGATTTGAACATTTCTGGAATAAATATGGGCTGAATCAACAGTACAGGGGTGAGTTATTGGTCTGACCCAGCATAATGAGTTTGGCTTTGAATGGGAAAAATGGGCGAAAGTGACTAATGTCTAACATTAAGGCTACCAAAGACTGGGTTGATGAGAATAAAACATAACCTGCATTACTAAACTAAGTAGCATTTGGGTTAAAATTTGTTTTTATCCATCTATCTGCTGGTGCTTGTCTCCAGTTGTCAATGGGTATGGTACACCCTTGCCAGATCACTGGTCCATCACAGATATACACTTAATTTAATTCAATTCAATTCAGTTTATTTATTTAGCACCAATTCACAACACATGTCGTATCAAGGCACTTTACAAAGTTAAGTCAATCGAATCATACAGATTTCAAGTCAGGTACTTACATTGTAATTGATCCTAATTATCAAAAAGTTCAGTCAGTATCAGTTTATTTTTCAAATTAGTTAAAAAGGTTTTCTACCTAAGGATACCCAGCAGATTGCATCAAGTCAGCAACTTACTACTGAGGGCAACTAAAAGTAAGCATCTGAACTAAGATGCATATTTTTGGACTGTGGGAGGAAACTGGAGAACCCACACGTGCAGAGCCATCCAGATAGGCCCTGGAAGGAATTTAAACCCAATAATTTCTTGCTACATGGCAACAATGCTACCAATTTCACCACCATGTGTCCCATGATTGTTATCCATCATATATACCAGCTTATTCATGCTTGACTCAGCAGAGACAAGGTGTCAGCCCTGGACAGGTTTCCAGTTCATTAGAGGACAATGAACCATATACTAACATCTAAGGGCAATTTAGAACAGTCAGTTAAAGTAACATGTAGTCATATTAAAAAAAAATTTGAGAATTACTGAAAGTTCATTTAATTCAGTAACTCAATTCACATAGTGAAACAAATTAAGTAATTAAATTACAAATGTTTTCAAGCATGTATTTCTGTTAATTATGATAATGTTCCACCTACAGCTAATTAAACATGGTATTTAAGATTAGAATATTACAATTACTTTAATTGTGAAATCCATGTTATTGTCTCATCATTTATCATTATAACAAAAAAAATTCTTTAGCACAAAAGTGCAGTTGGATTTATGAAAAGTAAAATTGCAGGTAACATGTAAAGTATCAAATATGTAAAGTCTATGTTTAGACTACATTCTTAAATTAATGCATGGTCTCATCCATCAAAGAGAGCGCTTTGAAAAATTAAGGGCACATGAAATATGTACAAAGCCAAACTTGTAACTGTTTAAATAAACACGAGGCACCATGCTCTGTCTGCAAATTAGCTCAGCCTTTACTCAGTTGTTGTGCGTTTAACGCAAGAGGGCCCCTTTGAATATACTCTGCGGTTGTTTGGTTAAAAGACAGCTACTAGACTTTGAGGCCGCCAATGAGCAATAGACCTGATTTCAATATACAAGTTATTTAAAGACCTTATTGAGACATGAGTCACTGATTTGTCTATTTGTAGTCATGGCTTAGACCAAGGGTGCCCACATCCAATCCTCAAGAGCTACTACCCTGCAACCTTTAGATGTATTTTTGCTCCAACACACCTGAATCAAATGGCTGAATTCCTTCCTCAGCATTCAGTCACTCAGTTCTGTGAGGCCTGGTAACAAGCCAGTCATTTTATTCAGGTGTGGTGGAGCAGGAACGCATCAAAAGGTTGCAGGACTGTAGCTCTCGGGGTCTGGATTTGGGCACCCCTGGCTTTGACCTACATATTTGGTCCAAGGTTTAGCTCAATTAAAACTGGTCTGAAAGTAGTCTAACAAATAATTTTGTGAAAAATCTAAAAGTGAGCGAAAACATAGAACCGAATCTCAAGCACATCTTTGATTTTGCATTAAAAACTAACCTTATTCTTTTTTTCAGTTGGTGAAAAAAGAATAATAACTATTTCAGTGTGGTGCATTCACACATGTGACATGTATGATTTGTTGCCCATGTGGGCTTGCATATGTTGAGAAAACTACCAGAACACCTACAGAAAGGATCAGTGTGCATAAAAGCACACATCAATGATCGAGATTATCTTGCTGCAGTGCATTGTAATAGTGCTCATCATATAATATTTCCTCTTTGCTCTTTTCATTGAACAAGTTATGCTGCCACCTAGAGGTGGTGACCTTGACAAGTTACTTAAACTTAAATGAGGCATACAATATATGAAATTAGTTTATAACCTTCAAGCGCACTAAATATTTAATTACTTAATTGCATAAAATATTGCCACAATGAAATTATTGATTTTCCTAAATGTTGTTTTTAATATTTCTACTTATGAGACTATGTGAATTAATTAAATTTATTTTTTTTTTGGCACATTTCATTATTACTAAACAAGAAATTAAAACATACTCACAGTAAAACTAGAAAAAATGCCTTTAAACATAATGAAGGCAAGAACTATGACAAAAGCAGCAAAAACCAAAAAGATTGTGCAAAAATTTAAGCTTATTTGACCACCTACCAGTGCTTCAATCTCTTAATGGACACACCAGGAAAGACCTAAAGAGTTCTTGATTAAAACTTAATGTTTTGTTTAGTTGTTAATGCAACAAACCATCAGACACAGTACTGAATTTTTAGTAACACACTTACATTTTGACTGTTTTCTAACCCTTAGTTATTTTCAAAGAAATACTTTCCAAGCAATTAATATTTAGGATCCCAAATTTTGAACAGCCTCTGGATATTTAAGGATATGTTTTTTTATGTGCTTTGTACACAGTTCGCATAGTTTTAAGAACTACCAAATCATTAAATTAAAATGTTTTTAACTGAAAAAAATAAAGGGTGGGTTGATTCTGTCAGGTTTTTATTTATTTGTTTTTACAAGTTTTTTGCACTAAAAATATTGCATTAATATTGTTCTTGTACATGTTTGCCCAGACTTCATCACAGTAAGTCAAAATTTAATTTAATTTTGTTTTCTGGAAACCTGGTCTGCCTTGCAAAAAAATAGTATCAGCAAATAAAATACACTTCAGATGTTTTGAAAGCAAACATAAATCATTCACATATATTGACGAATTCTAGATTTGTGCAGCTCAAGGTGGCAACTTGTCAGAGTAGCTCTATTACATATGATTAAATCTTTCAAAAAATGTTTATTCCTCATTTTTCTAGTTGAGGCTTTGCATATTTTGGAGGATTATTCCCTCTGGTTTTAGTTGTTTTATGCTGGTGCATTTTTACTTTTTATAATGTGTACCTGTAGCAACAATGTGTTTTGAAGAGACTACTGTAGACACACTTCAGTAAGCAAATAAACACATTTCAGGATACCTGCAGTTTGCTTATCACTGCAGAGTTGGAATTGAAGATGTCTGCTCCAATTCTGGACAAAGCAGGCAGCACCTTAAGAATCATGCTTTTTTCATTTCTTCAGTTAACTTAACACAATTCAGCCCTATTTATTATGCCAGAAATCCAGAAATTTTAATTTAAAATATAATTTACATATAAAGCCCATCATACATCAGAGATCTGATTGTTCCATAAGTTCCTAACCGAGCACTTTATTCTCAGACTGCAGGCTCACTGGTGGTTCCTGAAGTTTATAAGAGTAGAAGAGACCCTGTCTACTTTCAAAACTATCCTTTACACTTTCCTTTTTGATAAAGCTTATATTTAGAGTGGCTCAGGTTATCGTGAACAATCTGTAGTTGTGCTGCTAATGGTTAAGGCTGATGTTGTCTATACCCACTTATCCATGCAGGGTTTCCCGCAGTCATTGGGCGAAAAAGGGGTACTCCTTGGAAAAGTTGGCAAGGTTGATACACAGACACAAACAATAAACAACCATTCATGCACACCCAAACTTTACAATTAGTTTAAAGTAACCAGTGACCCTAACATTCATGTTTTTGGAATGTGGGAAGAAGCCAGAGTACCTGGAGGGAACCCACGCCACACAGGGAGAACACACAAAATGTAGAAAGACCTTGGGCCAGAATTCGAACCCAGGACCATCTTGTTGCAAAGCAACAGTGCTAACAACCACCCCACTGTGCAGCACATTCTTTTTTACCATTTGTAACAAATGTTTTTTCTTCATTTATGTGACCCTCAATAAAATTTGTCAAAATGTTTTAATTTACAGAAGCAGTGCTTTCAGTTACCCTACTTGGCTATTTTATTGAGGGATAAATTAGCATTCTATACATCAAGATATAAACTTAGCTGCATGTCCATTAGAGTTTAACAAATCAATATTTGTCAACCCACATTCTTGCAATAAGTGGGTATAGATATTAGGTAGATGGATGAATGGACGACTATTAAAGTCGCCACATGCAAATATTGGCTTGTTATTACTAAAACTATTCTATATTTTGCATCTATGGTATAAATAGCAGTATAAAAAAGGCTCCCAACAAACCAACAACAACAGCGAAAAACTGTAACGCAGCTTTACATGAGCTCCAAATAGCCTTCTTTCGCTCCATCTCAGCAGCAAACATTTTCATATGAGTGATAACAGACTGGACAATGGCTATGTCCACAGCTTCGTCCTGCAGTGATATCGAATGATCCTGCAGACGTTTCCTTCCAAACGTTTTTCGCAGATTTTTCACAACAGCCTTATACACCTTTTTAGTCCATTTTAAATCAGAAAACTGCTTTTCGAAGGCAGTGAGTCCTTCTACAGCCTTGTTTACCAGCATTTTGGTATAAGGTATCAAATTCTGATGGCTTTGATTGTTAAAAAAGTTACACTCTTTCAGCACTCTGACAATCACAATACTGATAAACATCGCAAGCCCGTCTTTGTTTTCCACCTCAGTTGCCACTTCACATGGAGGAGAGGCAGTGGACTCCTGCAACTCCTGAGTTGTGTCCACACATGACTGCAGTTCCTGCTTCAGGCTGGGTGAATCTGGTGATTCTCCCAAAACAGAACTAGTACTCTTTTGGGCAATTGTAACAACACTGTCTCCCTGCTCCAAGAAGCTAACCGTAAGTGAATCTTCAGCTGTAGGCCCATTTTCTTGTTTGAACATAATCCCTTTTAAGTCTCTTTCCTGCAGTACAAAACTGTTCTCTTGTTGGGCCATGGTGACCTTTAGTCTTGCTCCGGAATAATTACCAGTAAAATTTCTGTTGTAAAAATGTTAGGCTCCCTATCTTAAGAGTATTTTAGTAAAGCCTACTAAGTATTCTTGTTTAGGCAATAGGGAATCTCTAGCTGTTTCTCAATATGACCTCATGTCTATGTGCACTTACACTTCTGAAACGTCATTAACTTGTACCCTCTTACTTGCTGTGACTCATCAAAGCAGGTATGACGCATCAAAACAAGAATGCACGTGCCCCGCCTCGTGTTCTGGTCCCGCCCATTTTACTGAGGACGCACATGAGGATCCCTCTACGTACTCGGTATTGCCAGATTAGGCAGGCTTCCTCCAGTTGGACTTCTTTTGAATATGTTGGGCTGAAAGGAATATCTTTGGGCTAGTTGCTAAAATTTGGCCTGCTTTTCACAACTTTTGGCGGGTTTCTAGAAAGTATTTATAGATAATTTCTATCAAAATAGTTGCCATGGTGTTGCCAGAAATGTACAAACTGACACATAGCGAATCCAACTCCGCTGACTTTTTGGATTTGTCTACTTCGTATGAATGTACCGATTACAGCAATCTTTGCTTTGTACCTATTTAGGTACACAACATCTAAAGTGTCTCTGTATCGCGCTCCAGCATTTAGAAAAGCCATAGTTCACGAAAAAAAAAAAAAAAAAAAAACGAATAAAAGTTGCGGTAATGCTCTTCCTATTCAACCCAGTTCTATCAACATGGCGCATTTTTTCCGGTCCGGTCTTTGGGAAATATCCATTGTGCAAGCAGTGGCGTAAAGTGAAAATGTAAATATAGAAAATTAGATTTTTGAATAAACTATGATTATTTTATCACCAAAAGTAGTTTTAAGATGTTTCTAGGCGCCAAAGTAGACCTCAAACCTTCATTTATGTGGTAAGGTCATCTAGAATGGATCTATTTTTCATGCGCTGCGGCTTTTCGCTTTTGATAATCCATATATTAACTGCCGATAGCTGCCGGCTGATTATTTGCTGATATTATAAATATTGTTACTACATATATTTTAATATTTGTTTTTTGCTGTTAATTAGTTTACCAGATTATGATCATAATAAAAAAAAACAATGATACGTTTTTGTTACTAGCTGTTTAGTAGTTATTGTAAATGAGTCAAGCAGTTTTAAAGAAATACATATGGTCAAAATTAGATGTAGAATAATTATAAAAATTCTTGCTCATGGATCCAATGTATATTTAAGGAATAAGTTGTATAGGTCTAAAGCCTTGCTTTAGAACCATACAACATCTCCTGTTATTCTTCTATGGAGCCATAAATTAATTTATAATAGAATTGTCTTGTGAAGGTGGCAAAGATGCTTCATTTTTAATGTTTCTATGGTGACTGAAGTCTGAAAAGGTTCTATAAGGTGGTAAACAACTATTACACAGAGAACCAGTTGCTATAATCAAAAGTATTTTGTGTGAAATGACATTTTGACAAAAGACACTTCTGATGTTTTAGGACTACATACAAATTGTTGGCTCTAAATCTTTGTTAGGAAGATTACTAAGAGCATCAAACTAGAGAATACATATTTAAAAAGAAACATTTAATGGTTTAGCAGCAGGTATTGGTTTTTATTACTAGCACATTTCACAAAACACTTTAAGGCAGAATTTTTGATAAAGCTTATAGTTAGAGTGGCTTAGTTTATCAGGGAGGGAGCCTTCCTCCTTCCCTGTTGGATGGAGTAAGGGGGAGTCAGGTTTAGCCTAAACCGGCTCAGTGTCTACCTGTGACACCTTTCTGGAGAGGGGAATTGTCCGAGCTTCTGCTGGCAACAACTTAATGCTCACCCTCTACCGATGATCCACATAGCCCTGTCTTTTAGTGTTTAACCCTTTTTCTCTCCTATGGCTACTGGCTGAGCTTCTACTGTGACTAACTGTATGTGCTCTCTTTCAGACTCTAACATTGAAAACTGGCTCAAAGTTTATCTGTTCTTTCTTTCTAGGTGAAACGACTAAAGGAGCTACATCCATTAACATTTACTTTTCCTTGCCATAGAAAGTACTTCTGGATCAGTGCTTCTGTGTTATTTTTGTGTCTCTGCTCTGTTCTCTCAAACCCCCAGTCGGTCGTGGCAGATGGCCGCTCACACTGAGCTTGGTTCTGCTGAAGGTTTCTTCCTGTTAAAAGGGAGTTTTTCCTCTCCACTGTCGCTACATGCATGCTCAGTATGAGGGATTGCTGCAAAGTCAACGCCAGTGACTGTCCACTGTCTCTACATGCTCATCCGGGAGGAGGAAATGCTGTGAGTCACTGACTGGATGCAATCTGCTGGGTTTCCTTAGATAGAAAAACTTTTTATCCAATTTGAATAAAAAGCTAATTCCGACTGCACTGTTCAGAGGTTAGGATTAATTGGAATGTATGTACCTGACTGTTGTGAAGTGCCTTGAGACAACATGTGTTGTGAATTGGCTCTATATAAATAAAACTGAATTGAATTGAATTAAGCACCCTTTGCCATCTCCATGTGTTTTGTAAAGGACCAGTGCCGCATGGAATGGGTGAAATCATCCCATTAGTATGTTGTGCCTTTGACTCGCCAAGCTAACTTTGTGATTCAAGGGAATAATGTAGGGATGACGTATGGTTTGTGTAATACACCAAGAGCAGAATTTACAAGCAAAAGCACAAGTCACAAATCATTTCAGATGAAATGAGTAAAAAAAGTGAGACACGTAATTTAAATTTGTGTCATTGTTTTCGTAATACAGGTCCTTCTCAAAATATTAGCATATTGTGATAAAGTTAATTATTTTCCATAATGTCATGATGAAAATTTAACATTCATATATTTTAGATTCATTGCACACTAACTGAAATATTTCAGGTCTTTTATTGTCTTAATTTGGATGATTTTGGCATACAGCTCATGAAAACCCAAAATTCCTATCTCACAAAATTAGCATATTTCATCCGACCAATAAAATAAAAGTGTTTTTAATACAAAAAACGTCAACCTTCAAATAATCATGTACAGTTATGCACTCAATACTTGGTCGGGAATCCTTTGGCAGAAATGACTGCTTCAATGCGGCGTGGCATGGAGGCAATCAGCCTGTGGCACTGCTGAGGTCTTATGGAGGCCCAGGATGCTTCGATAGCGGCCTTTAGCTCATCCAGAGTGTTGGGTCTTGAGTCTCTCAACGTTCTCTTCACAATATCCCACAGATTCTCTATGGGGTTCAGGTCAGGAGAGTTGGCAGGCCAATTGAGCACAGTGATACCATGGTCAGTAAACCATTTACCAGTGGTTTTGGCACTGTGAGCAGGTGCCAGGTCGTGCTGAAAAATGAAATCTTCATCTCCATAAAGCTTTTCAGCAGATAGAAGCATGAAGTGCTCCAAAATCTCCTGATAGCTAGCTGCATTGACCCTGCCCTTGATAAAACACAGTGGACCAACACCAGCAGCTGACACGGCACCTCAGACCATCACTGACTGTGGATACTTGACACTGGACTTCTGGCATTTTGGCATTTCCTTCTCCCCAGTCTTCCTCCAGACTCTGGCACCTTGATTTCCGAATGACATGCAGAATTTGCTTTCATCCGAAAAAAGTACTTTGGACCACTGAGCAACAGTCCAGCGCTGCTTCTCTGTAGCCCAGGTCAGGCGCTTCTGCCGCTGTTTCTGGTTCAAAAGTGGCTTGACCTGGGGAATGCGGCACCTGTAGCCCATTTCCTGCACACGCCTGTGCACGGTGGCTCTGGATGTTTCTACTCCAGACTCAGTCCACTGCTTCCGCGGGTCCCCCAAGGTCTGGAATCGGCCCTTCTCAACAATCTTCCTCAGGGTCCGGTCACCTCTTCTCGTTGTGCAGCGTTTTCTGCCACACTTTTTCCTTCCCACAGACTTCCCACTGAGGTGCCTTGATACAGCACTCTGGAAACAGCCTATTTGTTCAGAAATTTCTTTCTGTTTCTTACCCTCTTGCTTGAGGGTGTCAAGAGTGGCCTTCTGGACAGCAATCAGGTCGGCAGTCTTACCCATGATTGGGATTTTGAGTGATGAACCAGGCTGGGAGTTTTAAAGGCCTCAGGAATCTTTTGCAGGTGTTTAGAGTTAACTCGTTGATTCAGATGATTAGGTTCATAGCTCGTTTAGAGACCCTTTTAATGATATGCTAATTTTGTGAGATAGAAATTTTGGGTTTTCATGAGCTGTATGCCAAAATCATTCGTATTAAGACAATAAAAGACCTGAAATATTTCAGTTAGTGTGCAATAAATCTAAAATATATGAATGTTAAATTTTCATCATGACATTATGGAAAATAAGGAACTTTATCACAATATGCTAATTTTTTGAGAAGGACCTGTAGATCTGACCCACATACAGAAGAACACTGAAGGTCAACTGAATCAGTGAAATACGTTTTATTTACAAAAAGTGAGAGTGGAACGTGAACGGTAGAATCGCCAACTGTATGGAAAGAGGGGGAAGAGAACTGGTGAAAACAAGAACTATTATGTGGAGGAATTAACAAAAAGTTCCAATGATAAACAGTTAAACGGCTTACTAAGTAAGTGCAGTCAGGTCGCCAGGGGAAGAGGGATTCGGGGTCCAGGTTTACGAAGTGGAGTAATCCAGATGGTTTCTCTTGTGCTGTTGAATACGTTTTGGTGAGGTCAGGAGTTAGTTCAATGTTCAAGTACTTGCGTTGGAGGGTGGACAGGGAACGCTTATGCCTTGGTTCAGGAGACGGAGGAAAACAGGAAGCAGCCAGCTTGATCCTTGGAAACGAAATGCAAACGAAATCCACCAAACGTAGCTAATCTTGATCGTCCGGAAACTTCTGGAACCGAAGTCAGAGTTCAACAAATATAGCCAAAAGATTCAGGTTTCTGCCTGCGAAGGAACATACACAAAGTCAGCTTAGAGACAAGGAACGGAGCATAGTAGTGGCTTGAGCTTGTTACCACTGAAGGCAAACACTCTGGGAACGAAGTGCTGGCAGCCTCCTGCTCAAATACTCCTCCAAGCAATCAGTAGAACAGTCGCACCTGTGACCCAGCACACCTGAGAAACTCCGGCACCATCTGGAAACAAAACACAAACACACACACTGAACCCAAACCCCGACATCTTGAAGCATTTACTCCATCAACAACAAAATGGCTGGACTGAGTTTGTCCGCCATGTTTTAAAAGGATGACTCAGGACACCTCTTGTTGCCAGCTCATGTCTGTGAGCTTTCAGAAAATGCAGTTTTGATTTATGAATGGCCAAAACATCTTAGAGGTGACTTGTCCTTGTGGGTTTCTGACTGAAATGTTTTGTGGAAGGAGCTGTTTAAATTTCTTTATAAAGTGTAGGAGCACAGAGCCAATGAATAAGATTGTATTGGTAATGCTAACCCTTCTTGTTATATAAATGAAATTTAAAATGCAGATAATGTTGCTCCACTGCTCTCCTTTACATTGAGGTAAACAGTCTGTCATACCCTCTTACGTGTAAAGATTTATACATTAAGAACAGAATGCAAATTGAAAATCTGTTTTGTAACATTTGGCTACATCATCGCTGCTCCTTTGACTTGTCCCAGATAAAGGTGTGGTTACAAGGACAGATATTGACATCTCTCCTGGTGGAATGACTGAGTGACTCCAGCATTTATTGGGGCCTCTAACAGGGATGGTAATGGATTTAAATCTAGGCTCCATGGCTTTGATGGTGATTCAGTCAGGGCTTCCTTGGGGAGTCTGGGATCCTGCTGAAGAATCTATTACTGACTTTGATTGGCCCATCCAACATAAATTGATCTCCCTATTGATGTGCCTGAGGTCCACTGTGTTGCTCTTTTGATCACTGAGAGTAACAGCCATTTGTCGGTGAAAGCAACCTTTTTATAAGGCATTAATATTCAATGTTTTGGGTTCTTAATGGATGCTTTTTAAAGGCAATACAAATAGTTCCCCTTACGTTTTTCTCTACAAGATCATCCAGAGGCCCGATGGCCTTGTTGGACAGGATTATGATGTTTCCCCAACAGCTTCTTTAAGTGTTATCTTTAAGTTTATTTTAAGTAAGAATGTCAACTCCTTTAGGTCAAGCTGTGACTTGACCTGTGCGGCACTGATTCATACAGTTATTGTTCTCTTGCTCATGAAGCCATACTACTTAGGAGGACAGGCAGGGCTCAGTATGCAGTTTGTTATCAGTGGTTGTGGGAATTGAAAATTATTCCTTGTTTAAATTTTCTGTTTTCCTGTGCTCTGGAACCACTTACCTGGACCTCACTTATGCTTCCAAAAGAGTTTCACGTGAGTTCTGTCTCACATCTCTTGACTGCTCCTCAAATTCAAATTCATTCAAATACTTTCTCAATCTCTAAAGGAAATTAGATGTATAACTTGTACTATTTAAGTTTTTTCAAAGATCCATTATGCATGATTAAGTCGCTTTCTCTGATGCTGCCACCCAAGCAGGTGATTGCAGATGAGTACATGCTCTCCACAACACAACAATAGAGAATTTGTGACATCTCACTGCAAACACTGAATGACCTACACTGGCTTTAAAAAGCCTAATCCCCGTTGTTGAAATGCTAGGTTTTTGTGATGTAAGAAAATGAGGCCGTGAATAATCCATAGAGAACTTTTTGTTTTTAAAAAATGTGATATTTATCCCGTGTGAAACGTGGTATTCCCTGTATTCTCTGTTTGTCTGTCTTCAGTAATTAGAATTGTAAGATTACAAAACACATTGCCAAAATTAGAAATATCCTATCCAGGAGTGACACTGAAAAACTAGTCCATGCATTTGTTACTTCAAGGCTGGACTTTGTAATTCTTTACTATCAGGATGTCCACAAAATGCAGTTAAAAGCCTTCAGCTGATTCAAAATGCTGCAGCAAGAGTTCTGATGAAAATTAAAAAGATATATCATATTTCTCCTATTTTAGATTCCCTTCATTAGCTCCCTGTTAAATCAAGAATAGAATTTAAAATTCTCCTCCTCACATATAAAGCCCTTAATGATCTAGCTCCATCATACATCAGAGATCTGATTGTTCGATATGTTCCTAACAGAGCACTTTGTTCTCAGACTGCAGGTTTACTGGTGGTTCCTAGAGTCTCTAGAAGTAGAATGGGACGCAGATCCTTTAGTTATCAGGCTCCTCTCCTGTGGAACCAGCTCCAAGCTTTAGTCCGTGAGGCAGACATCCTGTCTACTTTTAAGGCCAGGCTTAAAACTTTCCTTTTTGATAAAGCTTATAGTTAGAGTGGCTTAGGTTATCAGGGACGGAGCCTTCATCCCTCCCTGTTGGTTGGAGTAAGGGGGAGTCAGGTTTAGCCTAAACCGGCTCAGTTATGGTTGAGGTGCAAACACACCCTCCATTTCTGCTACCTGTGTGACCCCTTCTCTTTTCCAATGGTTATAATCAGTCTGACAGAGAGAGGTATCCCAATCATTGTGGTTTTTAGTATAACAATGACCATCAGTGGGACTCTTTGTGGGGTTCCTTGAGACGACATAGTTGTAAATAAGCGCTGTTTAACTAAATAATCTGAACTGAAACTATCTCTGTAGTTATGATGCTATAGGCTTAGGCTGCTGGAGGACATAACGACCACTTTCACCCTCTTCGCCACATTCTCACACTACTCTCCAATTTTGCATTATTTACTGTTATTTCAGCTTTTAACCTTGTTCTCTCTATTCTCTTCCTAGAAGCTACACCTGGCCTGGTACTGTGTCTACCTGTGACACCTTTCTGGAGAGGGGAATCGTCCGAGCTTCTGCTGGCAACAAATTAATGCTCACCCTCTACCGATGACCACATGGCCCTGTCTTTTAGTGTTTAACCCTTTCTTTCTTCTAGACATGGCGATTGACTGAGCTTAACTGTAACAAACTCTATGTGCTCTCTTTCAGACTCTAACCTTGAAAACTGGCTCAAAGTTTATCTGTTCTTTCTTTCTAGGTGAAATGACTAAAGGAGCTACATCCATTAACATTTACTTTTCCTTGCCATAGAAAGTACTCCTGGATCAGTGCTTCTGTGTTATTTTTGTGTCTCTGCTCTGTTCTCTCAAACCCCCAGTCGGTCGTGGCAGATGGCCGCTCACACTGAGCCTGGTTCTGCTGGAGGTTTCTTCCTGTTAAAAGGGAGTTTTTCCTCTCCACTGTCGCTACATGCATGCTCAGTATGAGGGATTGCTGCAAAGTCAACGCCAGTGACTGTCCACTGTCTCTACATGCTCATCCGGAGAGGAGGGAATGCTGCAAGTCACTGACTGGATGCAATCTGCTGGGATTCCTTAGATAGAATAACGTTTTATCCAATTTGAATAAATAACTAACTGACTGCACTGTTCAATGGTTAGGATTAATTGGAATGTATGTACCTGACTGTTGTGAAGTGCCTTGAGACAACATGTGTTGTGAATTGGGGCTATATAAATAAAACTGAATTGAATTGAATTGAAGATGGAAGACCACATGCAAAGAAATAGAAAGTATCCAGATGTAAATTCTCCTTAAACATTGTGGCTAAATGTATTATGCTCTTGTGAAACTGCATTTTGATCCATAGTTCAAAAAGGCATGTTTGGTCAAGAACAACACTGCACATCACCAAAAGAACATTACACCCACTGGGTGGTGGCAGCATCATGAGCTGAGGCTACTTTTCTTAAGACTGAACTGGGTTTTTTGTTGATGTAGATGAATATCTGGGCAGTTTTGAATACTGGTCAGTCATAACCCACAGCTTTTAGATTTCTGCTAGATGAGGAGGGATTTTATGTGTCAGCATCACTCTGAGACAATCGTGCATCCAAATCAACATAAGAATGACTCCATGAAGGGAAAATTTAAGATTTAAGATGACCTGGCCAGAGTTCAGAACTAAGATTGACAGAAAATCTTTGGGGTAACTTGAAGATAGCTGTGGGCAAGAGATGTCCTTACAATCTAAAAGATTTGGACTTTTGCCAGCTTAACTGTTGTGTCCCCATGTCCAGCATGGATTTCAAGTGAACACAGAGGTATTTACGTAGAGTTCCCACCACCACAACCAACCTGGAAGTCCTCAAACCCACTCAAGGGTTCTCTGCTGGTCCCTCATATGAGCAATCCTCACCTACCTGCGTGTCTCCAACTTCATACCATCTAGAGCTCATCGGAGATCAGTCGAACCTAACTGAATACCACTCGGCCTTCACCAACTGCTTTAGGAAGCACTCTAACCTCCACAAGCATCACTATTCAACCAATCAACAAAATGAGTCTGTCTACTCACAGTTTTCTCAACTCAGCTTTAGTTGATAACATTATAGTTTATTTAACTAGTCTATTTGGTGTCTGGTTCTTGCACTTGAGTCCAAAACAAAATTGAATAAAGCCAATAAATGCATCAGAAACTAATTTAATCTGAGTTCGTGTCCGTTGCTCATCTCCAGGCTTAACTTCAGAGGAACGGGTTGTAAAAATGGCTTCCTTAGCATGAATGAACTATGGTTTCTGTAAACATGCATGATTTTGATAGTCTTTTTATGAAAGAATCTTAGATCATTTCGTGGTGACAAAACAAATGTCAAACTGTTACCATGTACCATTCTCATGTGACCGAGAACATTTTTAGGCATTTCCCCAGAATTCCCAAAAAGATAAGAATAAATGCATATATATTGTTATTTATCCATTTACTCTGAATGATTTCTTGAGTCCGATCAGGGTAATTATTTGAAAAATCTACAAATGGGCATTCAAATGTAATATATAGCCTGGGTAGAAGCTTAAATATAACAGTGTTAGTTAGAGAAACACAGAAGAAATATTTGCTTGTTTTTCTGACCTACTGGGTAAATGACAACCATGTATTTGAAAATGTTTGCAACAGAGCAAACTGACTGTAGCTAAATAAATCAAATTAAAAATTACTGCCAATCTGATGTTCACCCCACTACCCAAACACATGCTCTGTCCATACCATTCAGTTTAAGATATATCACCAAGTAGAGCCAGAGTGAGCTTTTGCTCATAATAACAGCTGCGTAATTCATCACTTTTTATTTTGAGTTCTTACTCCATGACAGCATAATATGCTCTGTCATCTCTGCAGCCAAGAATAATAACAGAGCAATCAAATCTGCAGATATTAAGGCTTTGTAGTTTAGTTCTACAGTGACACAACAATACTTTGGTCTGTGTGTGTTTATAAAGTTTAGAAAACAAAACAAAAGCAGATAAACAAACACTTAAATTAAATAATAACTAAAAAAATAATCATTATGTTTCATAAATACAGGACTTTAACAGCATGCTCAGTTAAAAACAATAATTTTCTTTCTTTTGCAAGCCCTAAAAAAGACAAAATATTGCTTTCAAATTTATATGCATAATTTAATAACACATATTCTGGTATTTGACATTTAAATTAGTTAAAAACCACCTCCTTGCAATCTTTTCAGTAAAGATTGGACCTTCCAAATCAAAATAAAAAACAATAAACTCTTGCATTGCCAATGTTATAAAATGCACTCCTCTTGTTATTTACAGCTACTGAAAAAAGGTCCATTGTCAGACATGTGCGTTATGTAACCGGCAATAACCTTTATAGAAAACCTGTGTAATTGTATTAAACCTTTTCACATATTTTTTTGATGGAATGCTCAGAAACACCACAGCTGCTGTAAAGGTAGCTTTCAATTTGGATCTTAAAGGCAAAAATTTGACAGAATCAGGCGTAGGCCTGCATCTAAATGTAAACTTAATTGAAGTATCGAGTGAAGTATGTGTAATTGTCAACAACAAGCAAGAACTGAGTACCTGTGATATTGGTTTGTAAAGAGCTTTAAAATAAATTAATCCTTTATAACATTAGCATAATGTCATACTGAAAAATGTTGTTGCAGCTTTCTAACAGGGAACTATTAAGATTTATTTACCTAACTTTCCATCCCCATGATGTCTCTGGTGACTGGATAAACAAGGGTCCTCATTCAGTCTTGTTTCTCACAGTTTCAATTTTGTAAATATATTACACTATTGTTATTGTATGTATGAATACCTTTAGGTGACTAGCAGTTTCTTGTTGCCTGACCTTTGAAGATTAGCACACATCTACCTGACATGAATAGCATGTTCTCTCATCTTTCCTATTATGAAGAGTAGCTAAGAGAAATGGGCATCTGAGTCTGTTGTTTTGTTCTTTGATTATTTGTTGAATATATTGCAGACAAAATGCATCTACAGTTATGTTTTGCACAGTATTGGTGCATAACCTGTAATGGGTATATAAATCTGTTTTAGTGACAGAACTTAAATGCTTAATCTGTTTAATGTACAGTATGTGGATCCAGGACAAAAAAAAAATAATCATGACATCAAGTCTTATCTGACCTCAGCAACATCTGCAGCGCCATCTTGTGAAAGTTAAAGTGATGCAGTTTGATCCTGTATTAGAGCCACACAGGGAGTTTGTTCACCCTGAGCAGGAAGTCTATTCAGAAGTACATTTTGTCATCTGTCAGCTCTGGTTGTGTTTTTCATATAGTTTGAGACAGGACAGTGGGACTTCAAGGCTCTAAGGTATTAATAAAACACAAAGTGGGTATTTATTCAGTGTCAATAGATGGCAGTAGTATCACACTACTACAGAACTAGTATTCAGTGAACCTTTTACCAGATCCTCATATTTTACTGTGAACAAATAATGACTAGCCTTTAGCCACAGTAAAGAAAACATAAAACTGAAATTATCATTCATCAGATCCTCCATGTATGGGTAACAAGATCTTATTATAAGATATTTGTGTTTATTTCAATTCATTACCTTCCAAAAGGGTTACCAAAACACGACACACGATTCAATCAAGGTGTCACTGATTCCTGTGATTCTATTTGCTAAACAGTACATCAGCAGAGAGGTGATCCTCATTCAATTACCTGTCATGAAAAAAAATGTATGGGCTCTTTTATATCATGCTGTAAATTAAAGATAAGCTAGAACTACATTGAGACTCTCCTTCTGTCACAGATTTAGAGAGTAATTGCATTTTGCGTCCTAACTCATAAATTAGGTCCACTCCAAGGGCTGCTGGAAGAAGGCTAATCATAAGAAAATAAGAGGGGGAGTTTAGAGGCATGACGAAGCTAAGAGGTTCATGGATTTTCACATCCAACCAGGGCAGAAAACATGACAGACTTTGCCTCTTGCTGACATTAATGGGGTGAGCAGCGTTTTTTGCTGAGGAGTTCCTCGGGCACACAAAGCAGCAGCATATACTTGTCATGTGAGAGTTCATTAGCAACATTTACATTGTACATGGATGTGCATGTTATAGTAGAGAGGACAGGCAGCATAGGGGTCAGGTTACACCCCCTTGCCTTATTATGTCTTGTTCAACGAACCTCACACTCGACATTGACATGTTGTTTATGTTGTAAATTATATACAGCACAGCAGCGGGAAAACTGCCACTCATGTCCTCCTCTCTGTGTGCATTTAGATGGAGAGCCTCTGCTCTCTGTCATTACAGTCAGTCAAGGCAACATCCCAAAATAAGGCAATCATGGATGCGCTGTAAGTTGTTTGTAGCTTTAAAGACACTGTGTGATCCGTCAAGCTAATGTTAGAGCAAGATGTCTGTGAAGAGATTTGGTCTCTGCATCCTTCGTGCTCCCCGTCGGCCTGATGAGGAGACGGGTCAGTGATTGTGTGAGGCTTGGTTGGCCCCTTCTGTTCTCTGTGAGGGTCCACTCATGGGATCAAAACCCATGAGACTTGAATTAGAGTCGTTGGGTCATAAGGTACACAGTCCTGAACAGAGACAAATCCAGAATGTACAAACAAACCCTGCACAGGTATAGCACCATGCAACAGTTCTTTCTTCATATTATACTTCAAAAGATGAAGGCTTTAAAAGTGGTCTACAATATTCTTTCTCAGTTTTTCACTGTTTTCTTTTCTGATTGGTTGTTTGTACCTGAAGAAAGGTCAGAATATTTACATTAGCTTGCAAAAATATTCATATTCCTTGAACGTCTTAATTTCTCATATTACTTTATTGGGATTTGTTGTGACGGACACACATAAAGCAAGTCGAAGTGCATGGAGAGCGGCTGCAATCTCTACGTTTTTCCACAGATTCTTAACAGATTCTTGATTGGATTTAGGTCTGGACTCTTACTGGGCATAACACATACAATTGCCTCAATTTAAACCGTTTCAATTATAACACTGATTGAATAACCCTGCCCAGTTTCCCTGTCCCTCCTTAAGAAAAGCATCCCCCTAGCATGTTGCTGCCTAAGCCATGTTTCAGTGTGTGGATTTGCTCAGGGCGATGTACACCTTTAGTTTTCCCCCACACATAGTGCTTTGCATCTGGGCTAAATTGTTCAGTTTTGGGTTCATCTAATAAAACCCTATTTATCCACGTTTGCTGTGTATCCTACTCAGTTTGTGGTAAATTGGAGATGGGATGTCTTATGAACATCTTTAAATAATGACTTTCTTCTTGCCACTCTTCTTTATTTGTAGTGTGTATGACTAAGAATAGCTCTGCCAACAGCTTCTCCCACCTGTGGATCTCAGCAACTCCTGGCGAGACATAATGGGTAGCTTGGCTGCGTCTGTGCATATTGCTCTCCTTGGTCAGCCTGTCAGTTTAGGTGGACCGCCCTGCCTTTGTAGGTTTGTGGGTAATGGATTGAACAGTCCTCTGTGAGATGTTCAAAGCTTGTTATACAGGTTTCCAACCGAGCCCTGCTTTGAACTTCTCTACTACGTTCTCCCTGACCTCTCTACTGTGTTCCTTAGTGTTCATGATGCAGTTTGTTCATTAATGATCTCTAACAAACCTCTGTAACCTTCTTAGAAAAGATTATAGAGATTGAATTTTAAATTACACACAAATTAACCTTTTTTACTAATTAGGTAACATTAAAGAAGATTGGTTGCAATTGATTTTATATAAAGGTGTCAGAGTATAGGTTGCTAAATACAAATGCACATCACATTCAGATTTGTGTTTGTAACAAATGTTGAAAACCCTGCATATTTTTTCATTTCACTTGTCAATGATGCTCTACTGGTCTATCACATAAACTCATTTAGGTTTATAATTGCAATGGGACAAAATGCAAAAACGTCACAGGGGTATGAATACCTTCGCAAAGAACCAGACAGAGTATTCTGTCTCCTTAAAGAAGCTGGAAAAAAGTTGAGGACAAAAGAAAGCACAATCTGCAGTTGATATACAGTATCTGAGAACCACGTCGTCAAGCCACATCTTCAAGAAACAAACAACAAAAACATCTTTGTATTGATTCAGGTGGTGAATTACTGGGAATATGGCAGTACAAGAACTGAAACAATACGAGAAGAAAACTTGTAATGCCATCCCACCAAAGAAAAACACTTAAACAGAACTTAAAAAACTGTTAAGAACACTTTTCAAGATAGTTAACCCTGTGAAAGCAGGCGTTGCTCAAGAGCTTTGCACTACACTGCATTAGCTGTATCATACATGGCAATGATGCACTAAATGTGTTGGGTTCTGCATTTCTTTGAGGGTGCACATCAGACAGCATGATGTGGGCCTCATTAACAGGAAAATTAACAAAAGATCTTCCACTCATCTTTAATAAGCTGGAAGCAGACTTGATCTTTTATCATTCCAGACAAGCTGTTCGGGAGGGTTACATTATTGAAGTGATATTTTTCTTGCCATGTCATGTGGAAATTTAGTCAAATCATCTTCAACTGCTATTGCAGTCCATTAACTCCGTTGTAAAGATACATAATTGATGCAGCCTTTGGGTAGAGTTTAATCAAATGGAGAGTGCTCCACAGTCCACCACCACCTGAAAAATGAGAAACACAATCCTCTGCAATGTAGTTTGCATGGTGAGAATATAATTCACACTTTAAATTGATTTATCACCAGTTGACTTTACTGCATAATATCTGAAGAAAGACTTACAGTATTCAAGCATTAAAGGGTGGAGTTTTGTGACAGTGTTGCAGCATGCACCTGAATTGGAATCAGTTTTCCGGAGGAAAATACTTTAATCTTATAATAACTCCAAATGTATAATTTTAGATACAAGTATTTCTGATACATCTTCCTCTTTAACAAAGTTAATTTCTCAGAAAAATGCTGTATTGAATAGCTACAGTTGAAATCAGATATTTATATGCTCTGTATAAAAGTCACAAAACCATTGTTTCCTCACTGTCTGATAATAAATCAGGCAAAGCCTTTCTAGTTTAGCTCAGTTGGCATTAGCAAAATTATTTCTCTTTAGTAAATGTCCGAACAACAAGACTGTGGATTTTATTAGAGAGCTTTTATATTGCTTGATTCAAAGTTAGAGGTTTGTACACAATAACTTTACTATGGATTTAAATAATTTGGTAAAGCCCAGATGGCGATGGGATGGTTTTTTAAGCTTCTGATGAGTTAATTCAATCTGAAAAGACTCACAAAGAAAAGGGATGGCACTTAGAAAAGTTTTAATGATGTGAAATCACATGGTTATTTCTTTGGCGCTCGGACCTGGGAGGAAGACATGAATGCAGAGAATGACATGAGTTAAGATGAACATTTGTAAGGTTTAGATTTAGGGATGTCTTCCCCCCCGATCTGACACTGGTGGTGGATTGGCGGCCAGGAAGCGAGGAAGCCGGGAGGAGATGGGAAGGAAGATGGTGGAGGTGGGGTGGAGGAGGGATGAGCTCAGCTGACAAGCGAGGATGAACACCACTGAAGGTGCTTTAAAAGCAAGGTGTCGAAAGGTGATTGGACGGAGAATCAGGTGGACAGGATGCTGATTGGAAGGCCGGGAGACGCACAGAAGAGTCATTGGAAGGAGGAGACGGTGAAAGTGAGTCTTTCATTCTGAATTTTCGTCTAAACTCCATTTTGCCATATTTGAGCGAATTGAAAGCATGCCTGTGGATGTATTTAAGGCAACACCTCACACATACTGCTTGTTTGTGGGATATCATGTGAAAATCAAAAGAAATCAGTCAAGATGTCGGGAGCAGAATTGTGAAGCTCCATAAGTCAGTTTCATCTGTAGGAACAATTTCCAGAAGCCTCCAGGTGCCAAAAATGACATGTATAAATAAACTGCATAAGAACTTCTGGCCAACATTCAGTTCAGGAAGGAGATGGGTTCTGAATCCCAAAGATGAATCTCTTTGGTCTCAAATGTGCAAATCACCCCCAGAAAAAAGCAAGCCCTTGTTAAGGTGATGGCTGACAGTGGTAATAGGGTGTCAATATCTGACAGTCAAACAAGTCCATAATGAACAGAGAGGTAACTCAGAGAGGAAGAAACCATTACTTCCAAGGCAACATAAAAAGCCAAATTCACTCAAAGACGTACATGTTTTGGGACATGTCTTGTGACCTGATGATCTGATGATCATACAGCCACATTAGTTACAGAGTGGCTTAAGGATGGCAACATCAATGTTTTGGAGTGGTCATCACAAGCCCTGATCTTAGTCATATAGAAAATATGTGGGTTGAAAACATGTCAGCCTTTAAACCTGACCAGTTCTGTCAAGACAAATAGGACAATATTTCAGAATACTATTTTGAAAAGCTTATGCTCAATATAGCTTCAAAGGCATGTTGGTAAAAATATTTTACAATTTTGTTTTATAAAAATTGCAAAATGCAAGGGAAACATTTTATATTTCGGGTATATATACAGGTCCTTCTCAAAATATTAGCATATTGTGATAAAGTTCCTTATTTTCCATAATGTCATGATGAAAATTTAACATTCATATATTTTATATTCATTGCACACTAACTGAAATATTTCAGGTCTTTTATTGTCTTAATACGAATGATTTTGGCATACAGCTCATGAAAACCCAAAATTCCTATCTCACAAAATTAGCATATCATTAAAAGGGTCTCTAAACGAGCTATGAACCTAATCATCTGAATCAACGAGTTAACTCTAAACACCCGCAAAAGATTCCTGAGGCCTTTAAAACTCCCAGCCTGGTTCATCACTCAAAACCCCAATCATGGGTAAGACTGCCGACCTGACTGCTGTCCAGAAGGCCACTATTGACACCCTCAAGCAAGAGAGTAAGACACAGAAAGACATTTCTGAACGAATAGACTGTTCCCAGAGTGCTGTATCAAGGCACCTCAGTGGGAAGTCTGTGGGAAGGAAAAAGTGTGGCAGAAAATGCTGCACAACGAGAAGAGGTGACCGGACCCTGAGGAAGATTGTGGAGAAGGGCCGATTCCAGACCTTGGGGGACCTGCGGAAGCAGTGGACTGAGTCTGGAGTAGAAACATCCAGAGCCACCGTGCACAGGCGTGTGCAGGAAATGGGCTACAGGTGCCGCATTCCCCAGGTCAAGCCACTTTTGAACCAGAAAAAGCGGCAGAAGATCCTGACCTGGGCTACAGAGAAGCAGCACTGGACTGTTGCTCAGTGGTCCAAAGTACTTTTTTCGGATGAAAGCAAATTCTGCATGTCATTCGGAAATCAAGGTGCCAGAGTCTGGAGGAAGACTGGGGAGAAGGAAATGCCAAAATGCCAGAAGTCCAGTGTCAAGTACCCACAGTCAGTGATGGTCTGGGGTGCCGTGTCAGCTGCTGGTGTTGGTCCACTGTGTTTTATCAAGGGCAGGGTCAATGCAGCTAGCTATCAGGAGATTTTGGAGCACTTCATGCTTCCATCTGCTGAAAAGCTTTATGGAGATGAAGATTTCATTTTTCAGCACGACCTGGCACCTGCCCCCAGTGCCAAAACCACTGGTAAATGGTTTACTGACCATGGTATCACTGTGCTCAATTGGCCTGCCAACTCTCCTGACCTGAACCCCATAGAGAATCTGTGGGATATTGTGAAGAGAACGTTGAGAGACTCAAGACCCAACACTCTGGATGAGCTAAAGGCCACTATCGAAGCATCCTGGGCCTCCATAAGACCTCAGCAGTGCCACAGGCTGATTGCCTCCATGCCACGCCGCATTGAAGCAGTCATTTCTGCCAAAGGATTCCCGACCAAGTATTGAGTGCATAACTGTACATGATTATTTGAAGGTTGACGTTTTTTGTATTAAAAACACTTTTCTTTTATTGGTCGGATGAAATATGCTAATTTTGTGAGATAGGAATTTTGGGTTTTCATGAGCTGTATGCCAAAATCATCCATATTAAGACAATAAAAGACCTGAAATATTTCAGTTAGTGTGCAATGAATCTAAAATATATGAATGTTAAATTTTCATCATAACATTATGGAAAATAATGAACTTTATCACAATATGCTAATATTTTGAGAAGGACCTGTATATGACTTTGAAATCCTAATGTGATACAGATAATATATAAAAGCAGGCTATGTTCAAAATCATTTAATTAGTTAAATATCTCCAATAAACCAGTTTAATTTCTAAAAATCATTTTAGGTATCAGGCTAAAATGCATTACAGTAAGACTGCAAGCACATAATACAACTCCTGATTGTACATATCAATTTATGGCTTTTTTCTCACTGAATCCTTTTGAGAATCCATTTCTTTCCCTTCTTGCCTGTCTGAAGCACAGTTTTGTCACTGTAAGCCAATTATTTATTCATCTCTGTGTACTTTGCTTCTCTTTTGCTTTAGGAATTTGCTTTGTTAGGAAATAACAGTAGAAAGGATGTGGGATGTGTGTGATTGCAATTGCTATGCCACTTGAAATAAAAGACTCGGCTCTCAGGTTACATTTCAAAGCCAGACACCACTTAGACATTTCTCCCCGCTTGTGTTAAAGCCAATGGGTAGATCCTGTGGTTTAAATGCTCTTGGCTTTTGTTTGTGTTCTCAACCTAAGCTTTGATTCATCTGAAAAACAAAATGTGCTGCTTATTTATTTTACAAGTACAGGCTTTTGATCTTCTGTGCAGTCAAGGTCAACAGATTTGCAACATATTTACAAGATGTACACCAGCTCTCATGCATATTTTCTTCATAGAAGAATTTCAGGGACACAGGAAATTGGGGGAAATGTTTAAAAAGATTAGAGCACCTCCTCGGCTGAAAATCTTCGAGAGGGTCTTCATAACACAGCAGTCGATTAAATAGACGAAGTCAGACATGTAATTTTCAGATAATTATTGACTGGAACTTAAATTTTGCATACAGCGTAGACGGATAGCGAAAACGGGTTTGGAGAAGAAGTGAAAATCCCTCAGCCTGTGATATCTCAGATGAGTGAAGATAAAGGAGGTGACTGAGCTAATTGTGAACTGTCAGAATTCATCTCTCTAATGACTGTCAAATGAACAAATTTTCAAATGTATTCTCTCCTCCCATCCAACTCCCTCCTCACAGGGGGGAACATGGCGAGAGATAGGAATAAATACCAGGAGACACTAATGTGATGAGAATGATGCCTGGTCTTTTCTGCTGATTAAAAATGCAGTGATACACACACCAGCACACACAGGCAGGGAGTGCTCACCTCATAAACAGGACATGGTGCAGCTCTGAGTGTAGCAACGGATAATAATTCATACCCAGTAACCTTAAACTAATATACAGGAGGGAATATAAGTATCGAGGACGTCAAAAGTTTTCTTGGCAAATATACTGTATTTCAATTCAATTCAATTCAATTCAAAAATACTTTGTTCATCCCAAAGGGAAAACAAATATTGTTGTAGTTCATATTAAGCAGGTTTCTTCAAAGAGCTTTGTAGATGCTGATGGAAGTGGGCAGGAAGCATCTCCTGTAGTGGTCTGTCTTACAGCAGATCTGATTAAGCCTCTGACTGAAGACTTGTTGTATGACAGTCTGATGAAGAAGATGCTCAGGGTTCTCCATAATGTTCTTCATTTTATGAAGAATCCTTCTATGCACAATGATCTCTAGAGGTTCCAGAGGAGTCCCAAGAACAGAGACAGCCTTTATCAGCTTGTTGAGCTTTTTTAAGTCCCTGGCTCTGATGCTGCTACCCCAGCAGATAATGGTAGAAGAGATCACACTCTCCACAACAGACTTATAGAAGATATGCAGCATCTTGCTACAAACACACAAGGTCCTATGCTTTCTCGAGAAGTACAGTCTGCTCTGTCCCTTCTTGTAGATGGCTACATAGTTGCATCTCCACTCCAGTCTGTTGTCCAGGTGAACACCAAGATATTTATAGTCATCCACTTCTTCTCCCATAATGGAAATAGTAAACTTATTTCTCTTAAAATCTGCAATAATCTCCTTTGTTTTATTAACTTTGTTTTATTCACATTCAAGATCAGATGACTGTGTCTACCCAATGCCACAAAGCGGGCCACCAGGTCCCTGTACTCAGCTTCCTGTCCATCTCTGATCCACCCCACGACTGCAGAATCATCCAACAAGAGTTTCTCTAGGACTTTCATCATGTGGGATGTCAGGGCAACAGGTCTATAGTAATTGAGGCCTGATGGGTGAGTTTTCTTTGGCTGACACGATTTGGACCTGCAGCCTTATTCCTGTTTAGTCTTTCCAGGTGTCTCTTCACTTGACTTCTTGAGACATACAGGTGGAAGGGGGAGGCAAATGTAGCATCAGCATCTTCTGATTTGATTGAAGGCAAACATGTAGAAGCAGAAGGGACCATGGCTGAGGTGGAAGACAAAACATTTAAGGTGTGATAGGGAAGCTTTGGGTCAAAGGAGGGTGGGATGTCTGTTTGGCTATGAACAGAAGAGGACAATGCTGAGCTTGTTTCCGAACTGGATCTAAGAAGAATGTATTTAGTTGACTGGCTCTGTCCAGACATCCATCGGTCTGATCTACTATCGCTTGAAGCCTGTGGTCTTCTTCATCCCTCATTAGCAAGTTAGCACATGAAAAGCAGCTCTTGATGGGTAAAAGCAAATACCTTGACCTGCAATCTTGTTTTGTTACAAGACACACAAGATGCCCCAAGACAGAGGACAACCCAGAGGACAAGGTTTCTGACAGAGGAGTCAAAACGACATTCAGAAGAGCTGTTCTAGACCCAAGGACAACTCATGCAGAGCTGCAGAGAGACCTGGAAGTAGCAGGTCCAGTTTTTCCATGAAAATAATAAATAATGCACTCAATATAAATGAACTTTATAATTGGTCACTGCACAAGACTCCACTTTTGAAGGAAAAGTTTGTTGAAGCTAATTCAAAGTTTGCTGCAGAACATGGGATAGAGTAAGTAGTCGGTCAGATGAAGTCAAAATTTAACTCTTAAAAAAAAAAATTATTTAACTCTGTCCATCATCCCAAAATCAACCAATACTGAGGTTTGGTGGTAAGAACATAATGGTTTTGGGGCTGTCTTTCAGCATATGGCACAGACAGCCTTCATAAAATTGAAAAAAGGATGAATGGGAAATAAATCTGGACATACTCGAATAGAATCTGAAGACATAATGACAGCAGATTTTCAGCAAGACAATGATCCCAAGCACACAGTCAAGGAAACTCTCACTGGGTTTCAGAGAGAGAAAATAAAGCTGCTAGAATTGTCTAGTCAACCACCTGACCTGAATTGAAAATCAATGGAAAGAACTGAAAAGTGCATAGAAGATGCCACTTGAATCTTCAACATTTTAAGGCATTTTGGGGTGGAAGATGGGTTACACTTAAGCAATTAATGTGACTACTTTTCCCAAATAGGAGACATCTTGATGCTGTCATGATTAAAAAATCATTTACTAGTCAGTACTTTTTAAAAAGTACTGACTACAATCTAAATGTGTTTTTCAAAATGTATGCCTGGTAAAACTAACTGACCTGCTTTCCTGAGAAGGAAAAAAATGAAGAGGAAAGGAAAAAAAAAAATGCTGGGAATTATAAAAGCCTCATAGTGAGCTTTAGAGTACAAGATACAACAGAGAGGAAAAATAAGAGGACTGAAGAGTGCCTTTATGCACCCCATGTTATACCAGGCTTCAGCTGGTCATTGACTGGAAGCAGATAAGGTTTCACTCAGGCTGCACTTGGATAATTGGACATTTATGGAGAGATAGGAGAGCTCAAGGCCCAGGAGCCATGAAACAGAGCTAATCTAGACCCAGCATCAGTAAATTGTCTGTGAAAGAGCGCATCAGGAGCTCTGACAAGATAAAGAAGGCTATCCTCAAAGGCGGAGCTGGACGGAAGTGACAAGAAACTCAGACAGAAAAATGCCTGAGCCTTTGGAGCTGGGACTTTTACATGTCACAAGAAACACACGCTGAAATGTGCCTTCCTCGGAGCAGCAGTGTCACCTTGTCATCCAAATTGGGTCATGCAGCCCTGTAATTCTTTTGACATTAAGGACAGCTGTGGCAGCTGTGTAAGTAGGCAGTTCTTAAGAGCAAGACATTTTAGGAAAGCCAGCATACGTCTTTAAAGAGTCAGTAAAATCTATTGTTTGGCTCCAAATGCAGTAGAAATAAGGCAGGCTATTGTACCATATAATAAACCACAGCATTGTCCATGATAAATGATAATTTTTTAGATATCGATATTAGCTTTCCTACTAATCAAAATATCATTCTTATACAGTACACACCAAAGGTTTGGACACACCTTCTCATTCAAAGAGTTGTCTTTATTTACATGACTGAATATTGAAGCTTCACACTGAAGGCATCAAAACTAGGAATTAACACATGTGGAATTATATACTGAACAAAAAAGTGTGAAACAACTGAAAATATGTCTTATATTCTAGGTTCTTCAAAGTAGCCACCTTTTTCTTTGATTACTGCAACACACTCTTGGCATTCTGTTGATAAGCTTCAAGAGGTAGTCACCTGAAATTGTTTTCACTTCACAGGTGTGCCCTGTCAAGTTTAATAAGTGGGATGTCAAGCCTTATAAATGGGGTTGGGACCATCAGTTGTGTTGTGCAGGAGGTGGATACAGTACACAGCTGATAGTCCTACTGAATAGACTGTTAGAATTTGTATTATGGCAAGAAAAAAGCAGCTAAGTAAAGAAAAACGATTGGCCATCATTACTTTAAGAAATTAAGGTCAGTCAGTCCGAACAATTGGGAAAACTGGTTCCCAAGTGCAGTCGCAAAAACCATCGAGCGCTACAAAGAAACTGGCTCACATGAGGACCGCCCCAGGAAAGGAAGACCAAGAGTCACCTCTGCTGCGGACGATAAGTTCATCCGAGTCACCAGCCTCAGAAATCGCAGGTTAACAGCAGCTCAGATTAGAGAACAGGTCAATGCCACACAGAGTTCTAGCAGCAGATACATCTCTAGAACAACTGTTAAGAGGAGACTGTGTGAATCAGGCCTTCATGGTAAAATAGCTGCTAGGAAACCACTGCTGAGGACAGGCAACAAGCAGAAGAGACTTGTTTGGGCTAAAGAACACAAGGAATGGACATTAGACCAGTGGAAATCTGTGCTTTGGTCTGATGAGTCCATGTTTGAGATCTTTGGTTCCAACCAACGTGTCTTTGTGCGGTGCAGAAGAGGTGAACGGATGGACTCTACAAGCCTGGTTTCCACCGTGAAGCATGGATGAGGAGGTGTGATGGTTTGGGGGTGCTTTGCTGGTGACACTGTTGGGGATATATTCAAAATTGAAGGCATACTGAACCAGCATGGCTACCACAGCATCTTGCAGCGGCATGCTATTGCATCCGGTTTGCGTTTAGTTGGACCATCATTTATTTTTCAGCAGGACAATAACCCCAAACACACCTTCAGGCTGTGTAAGGGCTATTTGACCAAGAAGGAGAGTGATGGGGTGCTGCGCCAGATGACCTGGCCTCCACACTCACCAGACCTGAACCCAATCGAGATGGTTTGGGATGAGCTGGACCACAGAGTGAAGGCAAAAGGGCCAACAAGTGCTAAACATCTCTGGGAACTCCTTCAAAACTGTATGAAAACCATTTCAGGTGACTACCTCTTGAAGCTCATCAACAGAATGCTGAGAGTGTGTGGAGCAACTAATCAAAGCAAAAGGTGGCTACTTTGAAGAACCTAGAATATAAGACATATTTTCAGTTGTTTCACACTTTTTTGTTCAGTATATAATTCCACGTGTTAATTCCTAGTTTTGATGCCTTCAGTGTGAAGCTACAATATTCATAGTCATGAAAATAAAGACAACTCTTTGAATGAGAAGGTGTGTCCAAACCTTTGGTCTGTACTGTATATACCCCTCCTTTAATCGCAACCTTAATGTGGAAGAGGGGTTTGAGTGCTCGAATGATCCTAGAGTCTATGTTGTCCGGGGCTTTAATGCCCAGGGTAGGGTCTCTCATAGCAAGCAGGCTAATGGGTCAGACAAAGAACTTTTAAGACACCTTCATGATGACTATTACAATGAAGCACACAACGTCGTCCGGTAAAGCGGAGACGGAGTCCCACCCTGAAGCCAGGCCTGCGGTCAGGACTCGTCGCCGAGCACCTGGTGGCTGGGTTTCTCCTCGCGGGACTCGGCTGAGCCAAGCCCAAACAAGAGACGCGACGCTATCCCCCAGTAGGCCCACCACTTGCAAGGGAACAATGAGGGACCGGTGCAAAGAGGATCGGGCAGCGGTGGAAGATGGAGACCTCGACGACCCAATCTCCGGATGCTTAAACAGGCTCTAGGGACATGGAATGTTACCTTGCGTCGGGGGGAAGATCCTGAGTTTGTGCAGGACATTGAGAGATATCGGCTAGAAATTGTCGGGCTCACCTCCACGCATCGTGTGGGCTCAGGAACCCAGGTTCTCAACAGGGGCTGGACTCTCTTCTACTCTGGAGTGGCCTGCAGAAAGAGGTGGCGGACTCGGGTGGGTTTGCTTGTTTTCCCCCAGCTCAGCTGTCTGATGTTGGTGTTTCCCTCTTTGGAATAAGGGTTTGCATCCCTGTGCCTTTGGGTCGGTGAGAGGTCTCTGACCATTGTTTTGGCCTATGGCCTGAGCAGTGGTGCGGAGTACCTGGCATTCTTGGCGTCCCTCTATGCGGTGCTGGATAGTACCCCTCTCATGGACTCCGTCATTCTGCTGGGGGACTTCAACGCCCACGTGGGAAACAACAACGACACCTGGAGGGGTGTGATTGGGAGGAATGGCGTCCCTGATATGAACCTGAGTGGTGTTTCATTATTGTACTTCTGTGGCGGTCACGGATTGTCCTTAATAAACACCATAGGGTCTTTATCAGTGCACTTGGCACCAGGACACCATAAGCTGGAGGTCGATGATCAACTTTGTAGTCCTGTCGTCGGACCTTCGACCACATTTTTTGGAAACTTGGGTGAAAAGAGGGGGTGAGCTGTCCACTGATCACCACCTGGTGGTGAGTTGGATCCGGTGGAAGAGGAGGAAGCCAGACAGACTTAGCAGGCCCAAGCGTATAGTGAGGGTCTGCTGGAAAGGTCTGGCAGAGCCCTTGGCCAGGAATGTATTGAACTACCACCTCCGGGAGACCTTTGACCAGATTCCAGGGGAGGTTGGAGACATAGAGTCCAAGTGGACTATGTTCTCTGCCTCTATTGTCGATGCTGCCACCCATAGCTGTGGCCATAAGGTCTGCAGTGCCTGTCGAAGTGGTAAACCTGTTGATGGACACCGGCAGTAAGTGATGCAGTCAAGCTAAAGAAAGGGCTGTGGCAGAGGCAAAAACCCTCGGCTGGAAGGAGTTTGTTGAGGCCATGGAGAAGGACTACCAGTCAACCTCGAAGTGATTCTGGAAAACCATCCGCCGCCTCTGGATAGGGAAGCAGTGCTTCGCCAACACTGTTTACAGTGGGGGTGGGGGGCTGCTGACATCAACTAGGCACATTATTGGGTGGTGGAATGAGTACTTTGAGGATCTTCTCAGTCCTGCCTTTACGCCATTCCTGGTGGAGAGACTTGGGACTTGGAGTTGGACTCTTTTATCACCCAGGCTGAAGTCACCGAGGTGGTTAGGCTTCGGGGATGGATAAGATCCACCCTGTGTACCTCAAGTCTCTGGATATTGTGTGGCTGTCATGGCTGACACGCCTCTTTAACATTGCGTGGCGGTCAGGGACAGTGCCTTTGGGCTGGCAGACCGGGGTGGTGGTCCCTCTTCACAAGTAGAGGGGCCGGAAGGTGTGTTCCAACTACAGGGAGATCACACTCCTCAGCCTCTCTGGTAAGGCCTATCCCAGGGTATTGGAGAGGAGAGTCCGGCCGATAGTCGAACCTCGGCTTCAGGAGGAGCAGTGTGGTTTTCGTCCCAGCCGTGGAACACTGGACCAGCTCTATACCATCTACAGGGTACTCGAGGACTTATGGGAGTTTGCCCAACCAGTCCACATAGGTTTTGTTATGCTGGAGAAGGCATTTGAGCATGTCCCTAATGGTGCCCTGTGAGGGGCCCTTTATTAGGGGCCATCTGTTGTCTGTACAAGTGGAGCAGAAGTTTGGTCCACATTGCTGGCACTAAGTTGGACCCGTTGCCAGTGCATGTTGGACTCTGGCAGGGCTGCCCTTTGTCACCAGTCTTTTTCATAACTTTCATGGACAGGATTTCTAGGTGCATCCAAGGACCGGTGGGGGTCTGGTTTGGGGACCAGTCGATTTAGTATCTTCTTTTTGCAGATGACGTGGTTTTACTGGCCCCCTCTAGCTAAGACCTAGTTAAGTTTGCAGCCGAGTTTGAAGCAGCTGGGATGAGCATTAGCTCGATCAGAAGAGGTGGCTTACCCTCTTCAGGTTGGGGGAGGACTTCAAGTATTTCGGGGTCTTGTTCACGAGTGAGGGGAGAATGAAGTGGGAGATCAACAGACGGATCGGTGAGGCTGCCTCGGTAATGAGGATGCTGTGTCGGTCCGTTGTGTTGAAGTTCTCTTCATCATCTCTTCACCACAACGGTAAGGAGAGAGCTTCACCTTTGTGAAGCTCTTGATTTACTGGTTGGTCTACATTCCTGCCCTCAGCGATGGGCATGAAATTTGGGTCATGAAAGAAAGAACAAAATCACGGATACAAACGGCTGAAATGAGCCTCCCTCACAGGGTGGTCGGGCACTTCCTTCGAGATAGACTGAAAAACTTGGCCACCCAGGAGGAGCTCGGAGAAGAGCTGCTGCTCCTCCACATTGAGAGGAGTAAGTTGAGGTGGCTCAGGCATCTGTATCGGATGCCTCCTGGACGTTTCCCCCAAGAGGTGTTGCAGGCACGTCCCATCAGGAGGAGGTCCAAAGGACAGCTTCTGGAAGGACTATGTCTCTCGGCTGGCTTGGGAACGCCTTGGGCTCCCCCCGATGGAGCTGGAGGAGGTGTCTGGGTAGAGGGAAGTAAGGGTTTTCTTCCTGCCCACTGATAGCAATCAAAAAATAGTTTCTTCTTGTACGGATTACAATACAATGTATGCAGATCTGTGTGGGCTTTCAGCTCCATCCATCCATCCATCCATTTGTCCATCTATCCATCAGCTATACTCCCTTATCCTTGCAGGGTTGCTGGTGCCCTTCTCCAGCGTCATAGGGCAATAGGTAGGGAACAGCCTGGACAGATTGCCAGTGCTTTTAGCTTCAGATATCTGCAATTGAAATGTTTACATACTGTGGACTGATCACTGTGGATCTTTGAAATAATGTTTTTTATTAGAGGAAGTCAGAAAGCTAAATGTCCAGTTCCCCGGTACATTATTTTGTCCCCTGGTTAAGAGTTGAAAAAATCAAATCATCCTTTATTGCAGTAAACAATATCACACAGAAATTTTTAGTGTTTATTGTAAGAAAACAATCTAATGTTAGGAAATAAATGTTTTTGAGGTTTGTTTACAAAATCCATTTAAGCAAAGATAAATGTGTGGAAAAGCACCTCATGCCCACTATTAATACCAATGGTGGATCTGTTATGCGGGTCTGTTTCTCCTGCGAACCTTGTTATAGTGCATGCAGTTATAAACTACCAGGAAATTTTACATAAACAAACTGGTGGACACTTCTCGAAAGCCAAAGTTGTGTCATTTTTGTATTTTTAAAAATAATAATTATCCAAAATATTGGGTCAAATCTATGCAGAAATGGTTCACCAGACACAATCATTTGTTTTACTACTTCCATCTTAGCCCCAGACTTAAATTCTATAGAAAACCTGTGTGAACTACATAAGCTGAGAAGAGAGCAAAAGAGAGGATCCAGGAGTCCGTGTGTCCTCTCTTAAAGATCCCTGTCTCTGTACGCTTCAACCACATGAAACATTATAGAAGAATACATCATCCTTGCTTACAAGCTTTCAGTGTGAAATTATCAACTTGCAATAAAAGATAGGTTTTATTTTAAGCCATTTTACTTAGCATTGCCAGAGGTGTCAATAAGTGTGGAAGGTGTAGTAGTTGTTACTAATCACTTGTTATTTACCTGTTTTGTGTTGAAATGAATCCTGCTAAATTCTTAATAAAATATTTTCCTGAATCTTTTTAAGATACAGTATTTGTTATTAGATTGTTTGTTGTCATTTCTCCAGTTATTGATCTCTAAACCTGCTTTACAAATGTTTGAGAAATACTTACTGAGTATCCATAATGACGTTATATTGGATGTATTGAGAACAGTTTTTCTTTGAATTAAAAAAAAACAAAAAAAACTAAAATTCGATCACTGCAATGATTTTTGTTCTATAGGTATTAGCTATGAGGGTCTAGCACAACTCTTATATGATAAATTGGTTTGCCTTCCCCTCATAATCAGGGATAATAGTTGGGAAAATAAGACTGATAGTTAAAAACATAAGTTCTGCTGCTTGCTCTCAGTCCTCTTTGATTAGTTTCCTTGCTTTGATGTATTTCTATTTGATTCGCCCAGGAAACTGGTTCCTACAGAGCAGGTGCGTACTGAGCAGGTGGACCATTATGTATGGAGCCTTGAGAGACTGGAGCTGGAATAGTCCATGCTTCATTTTATTTTAGGTGGTGAAAACTGTTCTTGGATCAGCCTTTCTAATATTCCTCTGTTTTTGTTTCATACCAACGTTCCAAAAGCTATTGCTTGAGCTGTTTAGTAGTTCTGTTCTTTTTGCTTAGCTGCAAATCTAAACTCTTCTCAGCCCCCACTGATTACATGCACACAGACTCTGACACAGGCAATTAATTTGCCAGGGGAGAGGCTAGTCTTAATTGGGTATAAGTGGGATTTTTCTTGGCTGTGTGCAACAAAAAATGACAGACTGTGTGCATGAGAAGTGAAGACCATCTGGTCCCTTAGGAGCTTTGAGAGATGCCAGACAAATGGAAAAAGAAACAACAAAAAACCTGTGTGAGTACGGATAATGTTCCTTCCCTCTACCTCTCTTGTTCCCTCTCTTTGACACTCACAAACACACAATAAAGGAGTTGCCATCATTTGGTCCTATTTCACGTACCCGTGTAACAGCCTCGAGGGGGATGTACAGAAGCTGAGAAAAATGAGATCTTTAAATTGTGGCATGTTCATGTTTTCATACAATAATCAATATTGAAAATACTAACATAATGCTTGTAGGCACATGCAGGGAAAAAGGTGATTAGTGTGTAATGGCTTGGTAATACAAGGGGCAAACATACTTCACATTCTGCCTTTTACACTTATTCAAGTTACAATCACAAACATACATGTATTTTATTGGGATTTGATTGGGGCATCTAATTAGTAAATAATAGAGTCCACTTGTATGTAACTTAATCTCAGAATAAATCCAGCTGTTCTGTGAAGGCCTCAGAGAACATCTGTGAGCAAATTGCACCATGAAGCCCCAGAACAGGTTAGAGATAAAGTTGTGGTGAGGTTTAACTAGAATTGGTTAAAATATACTATATCCCAGTAATTTGGACATCTCAAAGAGGCCAGTTCTATCAGTCTGTTGAAAAATGGAAGGCATATGGCACAAACTGAAAACCCATCTAGACATGGTTATACCCCCAAACTGACAGGTAAGCAGAGGCTTTATTGGAGAAGTAACCAAGAGGCCTATTGTAACTTTGAAGGAGCTGTAGGTTGGAGAATATATGTCGATACTAATATTGGTGATGTTGACAGAAAGCCTTAAGGAAACGTGTTTGCAGTTTGTCATAGAAGAAACAGAAAACACATAGAATATGATGCTCTGGTTCTATGAGATGTAAATTGAACTTTCTTGCCTACAGTAATTGCACCAAAGATGATCGCTAAACTTTTTTTTTTTTTTTTAAAACATTGTGAACACCAAGAATTTCTTTCCTTCTATTTCACAAATTTGTATTGGCTGGTCTATCACATAATGTTCCAAAAGAATACTTTGAAGTTTGTGGCGGTAACATGACAAAATGTAAAAAAGATTTTTAAAGGGTTTGCAAGTCACTGTGGGTGATTGGTGGTGAAACTTACCTGAAGCAACTTTGATAAAGACAAATAAGGCTCTAAGAAGAAAATATGGTTAAAAGATTCTGCTGGTGAACCTTTTCTCATCAGGTTTTGTCTCTGCTCTGTGAGCTCACTAATATGTCCCACTGTGAGCTGAAACTCAAAAAGTAGCACATAGCATATCCATCAGCTTTCAGAAATGAACAATACAGCTTTTGCTTGTACTTATAGTTACACAGAGTTGTGCACATTCAGAGGGACTCTTCAATGCACTTGCAAAAAAAAAAGATTATGATCTGCTGTTTAATTTAATTGTATAAACAATAACAAAATAATTTATTACATGTTAATCATTTGACAGACATCACAACACACTTGCTTGATTGCTCCGACGTGAATGTTTCCCACACTTTAATTAGGTAAATTAAACCCAGTACAAAACTATATAAAACAATGAAACAAACATGCTTCCAGTTACACTTTAAAGCCATATTCCATGATCTAATGAAATTCACATCTGGTAAAGATTAAAAAAACTGCAGAGGGATGCAAAAGCTCATCATCATTTTCTTAATTTATTTCTCTTTTCTTTTTTTTTGTTTTTGTTTAGTTTACATCAAATAGAACAGACATACATTGGCACATGCAAAGTGGACACTTTGTGGTGCTTTTAGTTACCATCCAAATCCAACTGAACAAAGACTGGATATCTATTTCTGTGTTCTTCAAACATGAAAATACTCTCAAATATTTACAAAAAATATATACTCACAATGCCCATCACTCGGAAAAAATCATCTGGGACTGAGTTGAGTTGAAGTTGTGGAAACAAAATGCTGTGTGTGGCAGAGCTCGCTATTCAAGGTAATTAAATCAACTCCAAGAGAAAAAGAGGCACAGAAGAAAATCACTTAAACAATACAAAACATAAATCAGATAATGGACACCCCAAGAGAATATGGCTTTAATGACGTTTCAAAAGAAAATTTCTTGAAGCAGATCGACGGTACGTATTTTTGTGTTTATCCTCATTCACAGTGACCCCCTTTTCCAACAGGCAGCTTGTTCCACGTCAAACAAAAAGAAGAGGGCCACGTCACAAGTTTACAACCTGTGGTTTGGTTCTGACGGGCTGATCCAGTCACACAGGCCCAGAGCTCTGTTCGTATCTGTTAGGACTCATGCATCATGTCTGAATGAAGGTTGGATGCTATCCACTGTCCTGGAGTGCATAGGTACTGCAGGTGGTGCTGGGATGCCTGCACTCTTTGTCTTTCTTTCTTTCTTTGTTTCTTTCTCAGATCCTACAGCTTCCTTTGCTTTTTTATCATCACAAACAAAGGAGAAAGTGTTTGTTTCTAAGCAGATCAGATCCTGAGGTTGTTGTAACTCACATATGTTTTCTTTGTTGCTTGACCTGTGAAAGGAAGAACATAAAAAACAGATTTACCTTGAGCTGTTCCCACACAAAAGAAAAAGCAGAAAAGACCGCAATGGCAATAGTAAATATACATCATTCACTTTGGCACACTCTTTCTGCTGTGCTGTGAATTCTTATCACCAGCTGTGTGCAATCAGAGGCAATATTTTCTGAACTAGCATATCATTTCAGCTTGCACATCCTGCATGGAAAGCTTCAGCTTTTATTTCAGCTTTTATTTTCAGATGTTAACTAGTGATAGAAATCACAAACACCGCTAAAGTGGGCTCCAAACAAATGCTAGGGCATGCAATGTGATCCCAGTCTCGATTACCATGGAAACGTATGAGAACATGGCTGAGCGCCCAGATGCCGTTTGTGCTTGTGTGTCCTACTGCACAGCTTTCATAATGAGAACCAATTTGAGTTTCAACCCTTGAAAGTGGAAGCATGTGTTGTTTTATCGTTTTAGGTCATTCAGACTCATAGTGACCTTTTTAAAAATATGTCCTCTGTAAAAGTTAAGTCTAAGGTTATGATTTGTTTCTACTATGGGTTAATATTTAGGTCCCCTTTGATGCTGTACAACAGCATTTTGCAAACTGCAGGTTGTTACACCAAACCAGTTCCACAGATAAACTGGTTGCTGCTTGCTCAGCAGCAGTTCTTTGTGGTTCTGGTGCAGCAAGCACTGACTTTAGCATTGAAAACCTGTGCTATCTTTTCTCAAACTCTGAGCTTGGCTGGAGTAAAGAACTCCTTTTATAAGAAGCCTGAGGCAGGCTTATGGAGAACAATAATTATTCAAAATTTTGTGAGCACCATATTTAAAACTGCTGGTTTGTTTTTTTTATCTTAATTAAAAGGCCTTATCTCACCACTATACACTTTTATTCAACATTTTAAACAATTTTGGTCTAGAAAGTGAATTTTGAACCTAATTAGACAGATTGTGCCCTGGTTTAAAAAGAACAAAAGTATGTCAAGATAAGGAAATAGTCAAACATAGGCAGCATAGTGAGGGAAAGAAACCCTAGTAAACATGTGTTGTGATTATGAATATGAATATATTGTTTAGTATTTAATATTAATATTTTAATATTTTATCAAATAATATTTCGGTCTGTTAAGGGTTGTCCTGTGAATACCAGCCCAATAAGGTGTTGGTATTAGGACAAAGTCAAAAGGGTTGAGCCAAGCTCATTATTGAACAGCAAAACTCTGCACATATATGGAATGAATTCACACAATTTCTTAAAATACAAGAATTTATTAACAAAAATAAGTCAACTCAAAGTCAAACATATTTCAATCAACAAACTCTTTACTATGCTAAAACAATCCAACTAAACTACCAAGCAGAATTAAAGAATAAGAAAGACTAATGGGCTATGTACAATATAAACAAGTTGATTAAAGATGATTGAAAACCATGACCAAAAGAGTGATGCAACATTACCAGGCAATGTTTATGTTTGAGAACCAAGCATTATCTTGAAGAATCTGGAAACGAAGTAAAGTTGACAACCATTCACAATGCAAAATCAGATAAAATATTATTTTTTTAAAGATATTTTTTCGGCACTAGTGGCCTTTATTTATTTATTTATTTTTTACAGTATGTAGACAGGAAAGAGGGGTAGAGAGAGGGGAGACATTCGGCAAATATCATCGGATCCGGGACTCGAACCTGGGACGGCTGCAACAAGGACTGTAACCTCTGTATATGGTCGCGTGCTTAACCCATACACCATCAGCGCCGCGCCTAAAATATTATTTTAATAAAATAATGTTTTAAGAATGATCTGCTGAATGACACCAACCTTCAACGGTGTTTAATTAGCTGCCTTTATTTATTAAAATAATATTTAAAGAAATATTATAAAGGAAATAGTAAAATGTTTAAAGAAATATTTTGAAAAATAACCAAATTTTCTGGAGAAATGGGGCTTAATGGTGTTTACTTAGTTATCAAGTTTAGTAAAATAATGTTTAGGGAAATATTATTTCACTGGAATGAAAACCAACAACCTTTTTGGGTAGATGATCTTTAGTAGGCAAGCACGTGTTCTTAGCTGTTAGCAGTTGAAGAAGAAAAGAAGCTGATAGCTTATCATCCGAATCAAACACATACCTTTAAAATACCATTAATAAAAGGGTTAAAATGCATAAGCGTGGACTCGCGTTATGATCGATCTTCTGTGTTTAAAATCACCCTTCAAGTAAAGTTTTTCTTAACTTTAAAAATACACAAACACAGAACACAAAAGTGAGCACATGCTGAGCAGATAGCTTGCTAGCACTACGATAGCTGAGTTTCACACAAACAATACCAAACTTCATAAAAATTTTAAATGTGTACATTATTTCATCCAAAATTACTTTTATCTCTCTCTACCCAAACCTAACCTCGTATGTGAACCATGCTGAGGAAAAGTTGTCTGGATGACGACATAGTTTGAAGAAAGCTCTTTGAACAAAAGATTAGCTTCAGCTAACCTCCGTAGCTGTTCGGTGGGCGACTCGCTCTGTCCGCTGACCAAACTGCACAGTTACTGCTGTAACCACGGTGATGCGTCCTGTTCCTGCTGGGAAGTCTCTGGAAACAGTTTGCTTCTGTAGATCTCAGAGAGAAAGTCAAGCAACGCTTGTACCTTAAATAACGCCTTTCATAAATGAGTACCGGATACACAAACAGCAATTAATTCGTTCTTAACTAAGTGGATATGACCGCGTGATCTTATGACACTCTTGGATCCAGTTTGAATAGTTATGTCTGTTTGCCTGCATAGAGACATTAGCGTGCTGTGTCCCTTCTGTCCCGGTCATCACCAGTGTGGAAGAGACAGAAGCTTTGCGAAAGCGCGGTTTTATTCAAAACAGTGACGTCACGGGGAGTCCACCATTACCCTTTTCCTGGCGGTGCAGGAAGTAGGTTAATGCGATTTATTTTGAAAGTTCCAGAAAAGGGGGGTGCTTTGGTATATGTAAATGGTAAATAGCGTGCACTTGTATAACGCTTTATCAAGTCTGAGGACTCCAAATTAGCTTTACACTACAAAAAATGCATCTATTCACACACTGACAATGGTAGGCTACATCGTAGCCACAGCTGCCCTAGGTAGACTGACAGAAGTGAGGTTGCCATACAATCAGCGCCACCGGGCTCACTGACCACCATCATCAGGAAAGGCGGATGAAGTGTCTTCTCCAAGAACACAATGACTGAAAGGGGGTTTGAACTGGCAACTGACTGATTACAGGATGAACCCCTACCTGAGCCACCGTCGCCACAACAATGGGGACATTGAGCTGATTGAACATCCTGGTTGACCCAGACTGGTATGATGTGTCATTTGTTGTAATTTTAGCTATTATGTGAGATGAGATTAGCAGTTTATAGGTGTATAGCAGAGAAATCAATTTTCTTTGGATTCTTTGTGTTTTGGTGCTTCATTATTATTTTATTGATAATATTGTACCAACGCATTATGTAACAAACAACATAGGTTCTTCAGCAGCAACTGTGGCATTAAAAGCATGCTCCTAAACTCTGTCCTTTATGATTACAAATCTAACAGGAATAGGCTAAGAATGATTAGTTTCCTTCATCATTTGTTAAAATATGACTAATTAAAGCCATTGTAAACAAATTTACTGGATAACATAGCTATTAGTCAGGGTAGTTAAGGGCACAGAACAACTACACAGCTTTTTTCTTGCTAATGCGACTCCGTGTTAAGTAACCCCCTTCCTATCTAATGTTCATCATGAGGATAACATGGTGGAATTTTATAACCTGCAGATATTGTGTGCTCACAGCGTGTTTGTCTGCGTAACATGGATTTGTGGAGCTTCTCTTAGCTAAAAGCAGAATCGGCACTGGAAGCAAAGGGTGCTGTTTCAGCACCAGGAGTTGTGACAGATACTCATTGGTCTGTATATATTCACAGTATTTTTATAGCCCCCACAAAACTCAGCAGGACTGTTTTTGCCAAATTTCCAAAAATTGAAACAAGCAAGCAAACCAAAAACATAAATTAAACTATTCTAGCAAAGCAGGGGTTTTTCTCCCACAAGTAATTTTTCCATATATGGTAAGGATGACTGTTTTCCCCATCCTGCTCAAAATGCGATAAAAAAATGTATTTGACATGTCTATCTTTGTCCAAACTCATCAAAATTTTTGAAATGTTTTTACTTTATTTGTTCCAGTTCATTTATATTTGTTTTGTCATGAAAAAAATAGCTTAGGGAAGATCTTCAAGACAAAAAAAAGCAGTTGACACACTGAGCTTCAACAGGAATAAAAAGTCAGATTGCCACTGGAATAACACAACTTTCTTATCTTCCCACCCTTGAGTTTAAGGATGTAGCGCAAACACAGCACGAATTTAACCTTTCACCTTTAAGAGCCCTCTTTTTCTTGATCACTTTGAATGGCTTTGCCAGAATGGCTTTGCCAGACTGCTAATGCAGTTTGGTTAAAACAAACTCTCCTTCCTGTAGTTTGTCAGCTAGTTTTTTAAAGCATATGTTTTTTCGCTTGTAGTTATTGCATCTTGTTTATACAGTATGAAAAGCTCCTTCTATGAGAGACAATTATTTTACTGAGACTTAACTGTCTGACATTGTTTAGTTTAGAAGTCCAGTAAGCTTTAAAACAATACACAATGAACCCTAGATTTTAATATATTAAAAACCGATGGTAATCAAGCACTTGCTTAGCACTGCACAATCAAGACTGTCTCCAGCATCAAAGTAGACAAGCCACGTTTCTGTTATAGTAACCTGTGTTTGTATGACTTTCAACCATTTGAATTATTTGTGTTTGGATGCTTATCATCTTAGACTGTAGTTCTTAAATACATACTGGAATTAACTAAAATTGGCATTGGAATGTCAAAACTTGAATCTGAAAATGACAGAGAAATTCTCATTGGTGTATCTCTACAATTAAAATATAATTTTAATTCAAAAATACTTTCTTAATCCCAAAGTGAAATTATAATATAATTATATAATACGGGTTTACCAAAAGTCTAGTGAAAACTTTAATATTTTGCAATGCTAAAGCAGATAGAGCTGTCTTTTACAAGTTATTCTGTTTTTGCATTTAAAAGTATTCCAAATAGAAAGTAGAGTAATTTTGTGCATTTTTGTCTAAAGCAGCTTTCTCTGAGGACATACATAGAGAACCAACAAGCAAATTTAGGTTTTTTTAAACATTATTTGAAATCTGTTGCACAAATAAATCAATTGGCAACAATCACATTTACATGTAGTATCATTCTTTTACATTTATTCAGAGAAGATAAGATACTTCAGGAGTGGTAAACTTGCCTGTCTTCAAGCTGATTTATTATCGAAGAAAAACTTCTAGAAGGTTGACAACAAAAGGTTTTTAACTGTCAGATGAGGAGAAGTTGTACTCAAAGTGATCAAACATAGAGCTTGAGCTTAGTCTTTTTTACAGCACATGTACATGTAGAAGTCTTCAGCTGCTTGACAGAATAAAAGCAAAAGCCTGTAACCAGTTGCTATAGAACATACTGACATCTAACTGCTGGAAATAGACATGAAAAATGAGGGTTGCTTTTAGATTTCATAAAAGGCAATGTCACCTCAAAAATATTTAAAATAAATAAATTATAAATCAGAGAATTATTCTTTAGTTGCTGCATCGTAAAGATGTTTGAGTATGTGCGTTGGGAACGGGATGTGGAGGCAGGTTCCCAGACTGAAGGTTGAGAAAGAAACTGGTGTAGAAGTTATAATTCAGGTGAGGAAACTGGATGTGACTGCAGTCGGCAGGCCAACAGTACAAAGACACAGTGCCCTACAGATATATGAAGAATCTTTAAAAGTTTTCAGGTTTGTGATGGAACATCAAACTTCAATACATTCATTGTGGAAGATCAACACAAATTAGCCTATAATTCTGAAGTAGTTGGAAAAGGACAACTGGTTTTAAAAACATTCTACAGATAGAAATCGGAAAGGTGTGGCGTGCAGTTGCATTCAACCCAGTACTTTGTTGGTGTATGTCTCTAACAGCTTTTTACATCTGGAGACTAAAAGTTTTAAACTCCATCAGACTAGATGGTGAGTGGTGGTGAGCATCCAAGATTTTGCCACAGAATATAATTTGGTTATAGGTCTGGACTTTGACTGGGCCATTCTAACACATAAATATGCTTTGATCTAAGCCATTCCATAGCTCAGGCTGTATGTTTTTGGTTGTTGTCCTGCTGGAAGGTGAACCTTCATCCTAGTGTCAACTGTTTTACAGCCTTAAACAGGTTTGCTTCCAGGACTGGCCTGTATTTCGCTCCAGCCATCTTTACATCAACTCTGACCAACCTTCTTGTCCCTGCTAAAGAAAAGTACTCCACAGCATGATGCAGTCACCACCATGTTTCATTGTGTGGATAATGTTTTTAGGGGGTTGTATGGTTTTAGTTTTAGTTCTCTACACAGCTTTTTGTGCATGTAGGCCAACAGGTTCAGTTTTGGTCTCATGTGAATGTAGCACTTTCTTTTACGCTTGCTGTGTCCCCTTCATAGGTTGTGTCAAACTGCAAATGGGACATACTATGGTTTTCTTTTAACCATGGTTTTCTTCTTGCCATTGTTCATAAAGCCAGATTTGTGAAGTTAAAATTTGAATTGTTGTTGTGTCAACAGATTTGCCCAACTGAGCTGGGGCTGTGTGTAGTTCCTCCATTGCTTCTCTGATTAATGCCCTTCTTGCCTGGCATGTTACTTCAGACAAGCCCATGTCTTGCCAGGTTTGTTTTTTGGTCTAACCCTACTTAAAACTTATCCACAACCTTCTGCCTGACCTGCCTGCTGAGTTCCTTGGTGTTCATGTGGTTTTTTGTTCATGTTCTCAAACAAATCTCAGCGGCCTTCACAGAACAGCTAGATTTATATTGAGATTAAGTTCTCTATTGTGCTCAATTGTTTTCCAGTGTATCATAATAATTGGGGCTTACATTCAAATGCACAACCCACTTCCAGATTTTCCTTTGTAAACATAAAATGGCATGTATCACTTTTTTCCGCAAAACAATTATGCTTTACTCTGTTGGTTCATCATATAAAATCTCAGTAAAATACATTTACATTTTTGTTAGTCATGTGACACAAGGTGGAAAAGCTACATACTTTTCTGTATGCTTGTGCTGGTTCAATAAAAAGTCTGTGGTGGGGACGATCAGTATGTAAACGTCTTTCACACACGTTACTCTTAATTTTTATTCTACTGTGTAAATGTCGCTATGGCAACCAGCTCCCATGGGCTGTACAATTAAAGTCGCACCATTTCTTTACAGCTGGATTTTGTGGTCTCTGCCCGCAAGTATGATGAATAAAACATTACTAAGTGCACAACAGGCTCTTGCTGGTTACCATTAAGACTCTTCAGCAAGATCGTTGGTCTGTGTTTACAGCTCCCGGACTGATTAATTTTTCTTTACTATCCTTTTAATTTTTCACATTGAGACTTTATTATGTTCTCTCTCCATACACCTTCTATTATGTATGGTTTGGCTTTTGTTACACAGTTTTATTACAGAATTCTTTATTGTTGAGAAAATAAATTCAATCTAAAAAGAATTAAGGCGTTCATACACACACACACACACACACACACACACACACACACGTGCCCATTGGGAAAAATTATCCTTGACACTGAATCAATTCAACAGAATTACATAGCAAATGCTCCTGTCTGAGAGCTGTAATCATAAAGATATTACACCTTATCAATACTAATGTAAATCTTCAGAATTGCTATTGCTCTAAAACCTGTAAATCACTCGGAGTCATCTCGTGCAGGGTTGATGGGGCCTGAAAGGGAGGCGGTTGGTGCTCTGACGGTTACAGAAATTGACGGACAGTCTCCCGGGATTGTCGAGGCACAGTTCAGGTTTCAGGGCGGTCATGCACATAAATTCGCCATTAATAAATGTCACTTCCACTGTTGCTAAAAAAGAAGGGCGAAAAGGAGGAGAGAACACTTGGGCTAGAGGGACGAGGTGAGGAAATATTCATGCAGCAGAGACAGAAAGTGAGAGACACACAAAACAGATGACATTGTGCACTTTTGGGACTTCCCTCCAGAGGTTACTTGTCCTGTTTGGGGACTTTGTATGTGCTACTGCTAGGGATGTTATGATTTTATCTTTGATTCAGAGTTTGTTTCTAGTAAATGAGCCACATGTGCGAAAGGCAGGGATATGTTTGTCCTCCCCTGATACACTCGCCCGTCTCCCTAAATTACATGTGTACACCTCACACATTCTGCTTCATGCACAGCCATGCACGCTTGCAGTTGCACACACACACAACCGAGCATGTTGTGCTCTTAACAGATGAGTGTGACAACTGTTTGGAGAAGTTCCCTGGAAAATCTGTTACCTTAGAGGCATAATTCAAAGAGGGGGTAAGGGAATGGTGCACCTGTGGATGCCATGATTGTTCGACGTGATTAAAGGCACCGAGGGAAAGGGTGGCCTTGAAAGTCATGATGTGAGTTTCGCATGGGCTGTCAATCTTCTGTGTCTCCGTCTCTGACGGTTAAAGATGAGCAAACAGCTTCCTCTGCAAAATGCATCTGAAATTCAGCTTTTTTAGTTTTCTTTGAAACTCTTTCTAGTTTTTCTGTTTCTCATCCAAAACATATGCTGTATCATCCAAATGTGGAAAAATGTAGGCTGCCTTGCTCACCTGCTAATACCCAGCATTATCTTTGTTAATAGGATCATGCTTAATGTTTCAGATGAAGGCTGGCATGAGTAACACACAGCAACAGAGACAGATTATCTGCCTCAGTTTTCAGCGACAGACTCCTATTTTTTTTTTAATCCTCCTCAGAGCAAGGCCCTCATCGTCTCCCACGCTCACTGCCATGAACTTGGGCAAAAGGTCTTGCCATTTATCAGGATACAAGATAACTTGGCCCTCTGCAGAGGATACGCCATGTAACTGAAATTAAATCAGGGGAATGGGTTTTCTAGAAAAGAAAATAAATGATGGGAAAGATCTGAGAGAATTTAAGGGACAAAACACTAAGGCACATCTGCAACTCAGATCTGAACTTTGTGGTTTGAATCATTTCCTGATATCTCAGCCTTCATTACCTCAGTCTTGACAAAAAAGAAGCTGCAACTGAAATAAGGGGAGGTGATGCCAAACTACATAGATTATATGACCTGGTTTGTAAAAATGTAATGTAAACGGATTTATATAAAAAAAGCACAATATCTATTTTAGGTAGTACTTACTGAGACTTAGTAAGTACTTAGTAAGACTTTATTACCATTAAAAAGGATCCATTGTTGGCATTATAATTTATTTATTTGAAATTAAAAGCTAGGCTTATGTGGGCATTTATTAATTCTTCTGACTACAATTAAGACTTCACCTGGTAAATGCAGACACTATATGGTTCACTTCTCTTGTTGATCTGCGATTTGTTTGTACTGTTTTAAAGGGGGGGCTGCCAAAAATGTATGAGCCACACATCCTGACTGCTGACTTAAACAGCTGATCCATAGTGAGGGACGTCTGCATATCTTAAGTTATTTGTTGAAATTTCAGTTTTATGCAGAGAAATCAACGAGGGGCCATCACGGTGGTGGTATTTAAATCATACACCTAACCTCTGTCCTTTATGACTACTAATCTAATATGAATAGGTTGAGAATGATTTTTGGTACTAGTCAGTTTTTTTAACAGTGAATAAGGGTATTTTAGCCAAATTTACAGGATAACACAACTTTTAGCCATGTACAACTTATTGTTAATTAATAGGGTCAGTTCACCCCCTTACCAATTCATAGTTCTATTTATTGCCTATAAGCATTATCATATTATCCCCTAATACTTAAATTAGTTCTTCAGGAAACAGGAGAGATTGTTTACACTAGCAGATATGCTCTCAGCATGTATGTTCACATTCCAAGAATTGGCTCGGAGTGTCCATCACAACATTCTTGAATGATCTCTAACTGAGTAGCTGACAGTCCTCAAGTATTACCCTAGGATTTACGCCAGTAGCACCACAAAAGCAATAAAATCTGTCAGATATGTGGTGGAACTCTCCAACCAGTTTTGCTAACATTGGTTTGGAACTATATTAAAGCAGAAAATGAATCCAGTTTAGTTGCTGCTTACAAACATAGGAGTTCAGGTGTTTTTCAAGTGGTAATTAAAGAGTTATGTAGCTAAATATAGTTCACCTAACTAACTGAAAATAAACTTTCTTTTGTTTTAATGTAATACTGCAGGAACTAAATGTATATTGTTATAATATCTCAAGATAAAATGCTTAGGGTACCTCATGCAAAATAGCACTGTAAGAACTTTATTTTTGCATGGCATGGATTTTACTCTGAATATGTTGCCTTGATGCACATAGGTGTTCATTCATTAATGTCTGTTATTGCTTTAGTGGTAATGGCATTTCCCTAATAATATCGGACTATTAATCACCAGTTATAATCTTTTTATTAAGCTGAAGTATAAAACAAATTAGAAAAAAAGAAATATTTTTGTAAAGGTAAGATAAATATAACCTAAAGATACCACAGTGGTGCAAACCTGTGTCTCTTTAAGGCTTTATAAGGTGACCTTTATGGTGTGTACTCACTCATTGGGTCAGCAGCAGGGTTCTCACACAGCTCAGTCTTAGCCTCGCCGTTGGGCCGCTCACTGGGTTTCTGGGACAGACGGGATGACATTGTGGCAGCGGTGACTACAGCCTTGAAGCTACGCTTCCTCTTCTGCACGTTCAGCTCAGGGTGGAAGATAATAATGTACACCTTGGGCATGTAGAGCATGCCCAGTGCGACTGAGGCACTGAGGTTCATGGAGACAGTCAGGGTGGTTGTCTGAATGTACAGCTGGAAGGAACAACAGACAAGAGCAACATACATAAAAAAATATCTGGTACTCTTTAGTGAAGTGTGTAACATTTGATTAGGTGTTTTTTGAGGTAGATAGATGTGTCACATTTAAACCTTTGTTAAAAAGAAGATCAAAACAAAACCTCAATGATTACTGCAAATCTGCACTGCTGAGTACCTTGATGAGACACATTTTAAAAAACAGTATTCAATCCTTCACAAAATGTGAGCATGGAAAAGGTACAGTGTTGCAAGAATCTGTACAGGAGCCCAGCAGTGGGTCGTGATTATGTTTCTTTCTGAACTATACAAGTTAGTCTCAACAAATGAGAATATATTCAAAAACTAATCTATTTCAGTCACTCAATTCAAATAATGTAACATATATATTATGTAAGGCTACACAGTGGCAGAGTTGGTAGCACTGTTGCCCTGCAGCAAGAAGGTTCTAGGTTTGGATCGTCACCTGGGGTCCTTCTGCATGGAGTTTGCACGGAGTTCTCTCCCTGTAATTTCCTGGGCTTTCTACGGGTTAATACAATATACTCCCACATTCCAAAAACATGACGTTTAGGTTAATTGGTCTCTCTAAATAGCATTTAGTTATTGAGTGTGTGTTTAGTTGTCTGTCCTGTGTGTCTTTGTGTTGCTCTGTGACGGCCTGGCGACCTGTTTAGGGTGTGCTCCGCCTCTTGCTCAATGACAGCTTGAGATATTCACCAGCTCCCCTGCGACCCTCCACGGACTAGCAAGTATAGACAATGAAAGGATTTACTATGTAGATTCCCTACACCTCTTTTGTCTACACCTTGTGTACCAAACTCTTCAACGGGGTTTAACCCTGCAAGATTTTATTTATCACTGTACACTTGTGCACCTTTATCCTTTTTCCCTTTTCTTTTATTTTACTCTCTTTCTTTCCATGCTTGGATACAACACTGTGTGAGTAGCCAGCTTCTTTAGCAATGACCATATGCTGGTTAACCTCCCTGTGAAAGGTTTCAATGACAGTCTGTGAGACAACTGTCAAATAAAGCAGTCTTCCCCATGATTGTAAAGGCCATAACATTTAAAATCCTTATTTTTATTGGTCATACATAATTTTATAATTTTCTGATAAACTGAATTTAAGGTTTTTTATTAGCTGAAAGCCATACTTATAAAACTAAATAGAGATCAACACTTAACATGTATTACTTTGAGTGTAATGAATCTATATAATGAGTTTAATCTTTAAATTAAATTACTTAAATAAATTACCTTTTGTATGATATTCTTAGTTATTGACCTGTACCTGTAAATAAGGAAATATTTTGATGACATAAAAAATGTAATACGTGTTATAAACTTCCGTTTTTTATACCCTGTCATGGTTATTATTTGTCTGTGGCATGGGAGCAGTGAGGCATTCAGTAGTGATGCAGAAGCCTTTATTAAAGCCTGACCTGCAGCTACTCACTCACGACTGAGAAGACTTTAAAAGACAATAGCAGGAGCATTGCCATGACTGTCAAAAATACCCTTACATGACCTCTGTTCTATCAGTCTGTTTCCTTTTCACTTGAGTGATGGACCACACTATCCATTCCTGACATGATGCACGTTCCTTTCCTTTTTCTATGTTGTATTTCACTCCTATCACTCCTTTCACACCTATGCCGCTTCTGCTGCTGGTTGCAATTTAATGAACATTCTTATGCAGAACAATAAAATGATTTTGATTCTGATTTATTCTTTTTTGGGAACTATTCCTCTTGTGGTGGATACAGTTGATTTTTTTTTGGATGACTGTCCACTCCAGTGTCGGATGCTGTGCAGCTTGGAGGATTTTTCTTAATACTTTCTATTTTTGGACATTTGTTATGACGCATTGCCACGGCAACGGGGTTGTTTCTTACAACCGGGAGCAGCTGATTAATATCTCAAAAGCTCAAATAATACTTCAGCTACAACCCCAAATCCCTGATGAGTTGAAAAGGAGACGCCGTGCATGCAGAGCAGGAGCTAAGAGAAGAGAGGAAGTTCAAACCATCTCTTCCGTCGATTTTGATGGGCAATGTGAGATCGTTGGGAAACAAGTTGGATGAACTCCAAGCCCTACAAAGGACCCAGCCAGAGTAAAGGGCATGCAGTATTATGTGTTTTACTGAGACATGGCTGCAGGATCATATCCCCGTCTCCAGCGTCTCTCTGCCGGGCTTTTTAACCATACGAGCAGACAGAGATTTAAAGAGGAGCGGCAAATGTAAAGGAGGTGGACTGGCAGTACTTGTGAACAACAGATGGTGTCATCCAGGACATGTAACTGTGAAGTGTCATCTCTGCAGTCCAGATATTGTACTGTTGTCAGTAAGTTTTCGTCCACATTATTTACCCAGAGAGTTCACCAGTGTTATTTTGGCAACAGTTTACGTTCCACCTTCTGCTGTTGCTGACACTGCATGTGATGCCATCAGCTCAGTTGTTGCTAAGCTACAGACACAAAACCCCAATGCTTTTGTGGCAATTTCTGGTGATTTTAACCATGCTTCACTCTCTGCTACACTTCCAACGTTTCAACAATTTGTCAGCTGCAGGAATGCTTTCTTTCTGAGATCTCAAACATTTTCTTGGCTTATTGTGTCCTTTTGTGTTTTTTTATTTGTTTAATACTTCTTATCTTTGTCATTCCTCTTTATTACACAATTTAATTTATGAGATAATTTCATACCAGAAATATCAGAAAAGTTATTTAGCTGCTCTACCAGAGAAAACAAAACATTGGATTTGTTTTATGCAAATGTCAAGGACTCATACATCTCTACAGCAAGACCTCCTCTAGGCAAATCAGATCACAATCTTGTTTTTCTCTGCTCGAAATATAAGCCCCTTGTTCAGAGACAACCTGTAATAAAGAGGACTGTGAGAAAATGGTTACAGGAAGCTGAAGAAGCTCTGCAAGGTTGCTTTGAGGCTACATACTGGGACGCACTGTGCCAGCCACATGGAGAGGACATCAATGCCATGACTGAGTGTGTAACCGACTATATAAACTTCTGTGTGGATAACATCATCCCCACCAGAACCGTGAGATGCTTCCCCAATAACAAACCTTGGATCACCAATGACCTGAAGGACCTGCTTAACAAGAAAAAAAGAGCCTTCAGAGAGGGAGACAGATAATTATTGAGGATTATACAGAAGCAACTTAAAGTCAAGATAAGAGACAGCAAGGAGGTGTACAAGAAGAAGCTGGAGAGCAAGCTCCAGCAAAACAATATCAGAGATGTGTGGACAGGGATGAAGAAGATCACAGGCTTCAAGCAGAAGGATGATCAGACCGATGGAGGTCTGGACAGAGCCAATGAACTGAACACATTGTTCAATAGGTTCAGTTCAGAAACAAGCTTCACATCCTCCTATCCTGCTCACAGCCAAACAGACATTCCACCTTCCTTTGACCCACAGGACCCACAGCTGTCCAGTAACACCTCACATTTTTTATCTTCCACCTCAGCCCTAGACCCTTCTGCTTCTACATGAAGAAGGTTCCGTTGTTGTGGAAGACGTCCTGTCTTGTTCCGGTACCAAATAAAACTCACCCATCAATCCTCAATGACTATGGACCTGTTGCCCTGACATCTCACATCATGAAGGTCCTAGAGAGACTCCTGTTGGCCCACCTGAGTAAGCAAACAGTAAACCATCAGGACCCCCTTCAGTTTGCTTATCGCTGTGGAGTTGGAGTTGAAGATGCCATCATACACCTGCTTCAACAAACCCACTGTCATCTGGACAAAGCCAGTAGCACTGTGAGGATCATGTTCTTTGATTTCTCCAGTGCATTTAATACAATCCAACCTGATTTGCTTTGTCAGAAACTCCAGAAGACTCAGGTGGAGGCCTCAACAATCTCCTGGATCAAAGACTACCTGACAAACAGACCACAGTTTGTGAGACTGAAGGGTTGTATGTCTAACCAGGTAGTCAGCAGCACAGGAGCACCACAGGGGACTGTACTCTCACCATTCCTTTTCACTCTGTACACCTCAGACTTCCAGTACAAGACAGACTTCTGTCATCTGCAGAAATACTCGGATGATTCTGCAGTCGTGGGGTGGATCAGAGATGGACAAGAAGCTGAGTACAGGAAGGTGGTGGACCGCTTTGTGGCATGGTGTGGAAACAATCATCTCATTTTGAACGTGACTAAAACAAAAGAGATGATTGTAGATTTTAAGAGAAACAGGAATAAGTCAAAAACTATTTCTATCATGGGAGAAGAAGTGGAGGTGGTGGAGGAGTACAAATACCTCGGTGTTCACCTGGACAACAGACTAGAGTGGAGATGCAACTGTGAAGCCATCTACAAGAAGGGACAGAGCAGACTGTACTTCTTGAGGAAGCTTAGGTCCTTTGGTGTTTGCAGCAAGATGCTGCATATCTTCTATAAGTCTGTTGTGGAGAGTGTGATCTCTTCTGCCATCATCTGCTGGGGAAGCAGCAACAGAGCCAGGGGCTTAAAAAAGCTCAACAAGCTGATAAAAAAAGGCTGGTTCTGTTCTGGGGACTCCTCTGGAACCCCTGGAGATCATTGTGGAAAGATGGATTCTTCATAAAATGAAGAACATTATGGAGAACCCTGAGCATCCTCTTCATGAGACTGTCCTACAACAACAGAGTGTCTTCAGTCAGAGGCTTCTTCAGATCTGCTGTAAGACGGAGCGCTACAGGAGATCCTTCCTGCTCACAGCCATCAGCATCTACAACGGCTCTTTGAGGAAACCTTCATAATATGAGCTACAACAACATTTAATTTCCTTTGGGATTAATAAAGTATTTTTGAATTGAATTGAATTGAATTGAATTTGAATTGAATTGAATTGAATTGAAAATGCTTAATCTGACCCAAGAAAGCTGAATCTGCAGCATATAGCAACATTTGTTTATTTTGCTATTTTCAACACAGTGGATGCGGCGGCCCAAAAAGGACCCCAATGTTAATCAAAAGCTGATTTTTTTATAAGGTTTCCAGTTATGTGACATGAGAAGCTCCCAACACAACCTTCTTTTACAGGGCTTGCATGATACCTTTTACAATGGTAAATTGTAGTTGTGGGATTATATAACAAAGATCAGGCCCATATCTTGTATATTAAACTTTAATTTCATTAAAATACGTTGTTTCTGCAGAGAGTCCGTTGAGTCATTGTATCGGCAGACATGCGAGAGCCCCTTCGTTATACTTAAGTGTCCTGGAGGAGGATGCATAGTATCAAGAAGAGGGCATTATTGTTTCAAGAGCTTCCTCACTAATCTACTGCACTTGAAAGCAGCAGATATCACTTATATGCTGCCTCTCCGTCAGTCACGGCATCGAAGATGGGGCGAGCGTAAAACTGTAAACACATTATCCACCACCGCAGAGAGACAACATGCTCATTGAATCAGCAAGAGAGGGGGGGAAATGTCACCATTTGCATACAATCTTTCTTGGTAAATATCATTAATGGTAATTTTCGATAACACCAGTCTCATTTACATGTGAGGCACGCTTTTGTCTTTTAATCTAAAAAAAAAATACAATCATCGCATGCCTGATATCAAAATGCCGGTCCAATGAATTCCTCCCGTCTCCTTTCACAGCCTCCCTGCTTGGCTGTGTAGCAACATCAGAGGCAGTGATCTGCCTGGTACACCTTGCATTTATAACTGTATAAATATCACAGTGCACTTATAAACTGTATAAATATCACAGTGCACTTTGTTCTGTCGCTCTCATGCTGGAGGGATGTTATGTCTTAGCATTAAATTGGTTTTACTACTGGTCAAATTCTAGGATATCCACATACTATCAAACATACAAAAATCTTCTTGTGTTCTGGTTTTATGGTTGGAAGCTGCTAACCTGTTTTAGAGCAAGCAGCTAAACATGACTATAATAAGCTTTTATTGAGATTATGATACCTTAGAACCTGGGCTACTGCTTACCCCAGATCTGAGTTTGTGATCAAAATAAATCCAAAGAATGTGAACAGTAAGTGGTGGCTTACTCTCATCACACAAGCTCACACGTTTAAACACCAGCAAAATCAAAAAAATTAAAAGAAACGTGAGAATGTAGGCTTTCAACCTTGTTAATACTGCTACACATGCACAAACACACACAAGTAAACACACAAGATCAAGTCCTTTTTTCTCACCGTCACTAATCACAGAGACAGGATTTTTTTAGTGCTCCTCTGTGAGCTTGACCCAAATTCATAGCCCCCTCTCAGCTACCACTCGAATATTTAGCTTGTCACAGAACATTCATAATTTATTCCTTTTGCTTTAACATAAATAATTACATGAAGTCATTTTGATGACTGCTCAACAACACTCTATTTATAGACCCCGTCATGATTTATTAAAGTCCTCATCGGGAATCAAACGCCTTTTTTAAATTTTACATCTCATTGACAAACCAAATGCCAACATTGAGCCACAACAAACTGTGCGGCTTCCATCTCGACAAAAAGCTGATGAGGGTGTTTCTCATAATTAGACCCAACCGGGACAGAAACACTGCAAAGGCAATTTAGTTGAGTACGGTTTAGTAACATAAATGCACACAGTGATAACGACTTGATTCAGTAAGTGACAATTAGGATGCTCTCTGGCCCGACAGTGCATGCTTAAATAATGAATCTAGGGGATTTGCAGTCTCCTCTTAGCTACCTGGATGTCTCTCGTTGTTTTGGGTGGCCTACTTTTCTAAAACCAGCTCTTGTCATGAATAACTCTTGGTGGCTTTATGTTGCAAAGCCCCGTCACATATCAGAGACAATACTTTCTGTGTGACTGGCATCCTGGTTCAGGTACGTGTTTCCAGTAGAGTTATCTGACATGGACAAAAGTTGCCATGGGCAGCATTATAAAAGGAACATAAAAAAGATAAAAAGTGCATTTTTATCAGTCAGTTACTCGCTGAATGAAATTTGTGTTGCATTTTTTGCTTGTGCTGTCTGAGGAGATTTGGGACATCCTGTGTGGAGAAGGCAAACGCTTTTTGCTGCTGACATTTGTGGAAGCAGGTTACCTGGCTGGACTACATGGTCGGGCATTTTTCCTTGCCAAACATCTGAGAGGATTTCCCAGATTTTGATGGTGTCAATCAAATTGATCCAATGTGGGTTGGAGCGTAACTTAACCTGTGATGTCCTCTCTGCCTGTAGCAAGAGTGCCTCAGTGCTACGTTAAGATATACGCAGCTTGGAAATTTGAAAAAATTACATCTTCTCAAACTGGAAGGTGTTTCTGTGAATGTTTGTATCCTGGAAGCAGCCAATGAGCGGAGAGAATGTAGCTCTGAAAGAGAGACAAAGTATGGCCCAACAAACCTGATTGAGGATATATGAGAGTCAGTGAAGGAGTTGTTTGCCCATAAAAGATTTGTTATAAGATGGTGCATGTCACCATCTTATAACAATTTTAATCTTCGGTCTCAGACCAAACGAACAAATTTGGATTATATTAAATGAGGAATCCAAGGGATTTAGCTACTGAAGGTAAGATAAAAATGCTTCTAATCTTCAAACAGAACCTCACTTCAAAAATCCTTAATTATTCTGGTAAAATTTATTCATAGAAAAAAGGGTAAACATTTATCTTTATTCTAGTCAAATTAGGAAAACCAATTACTTTTAACTGTTTTACAGCAGAAGAGAAGAAAATCAAACAAATTCTGCTTTGGTCTCACATTTTGCAGTAAAGCTGCATTATTATTGAAATTATTGAAACATTATTTTAAATCTTACTCATATTTTGGAAATGCAGTGAGTCACCAGAAGATAATACTACTGATGCATCACCTAGGAATGTCCTGATATCCAATATTTGTTGTTGGTCTCCTGCCTGTGACTTTATTTCAGTGTGTTCCTAGTGAGCCCAGAGGACAGGTTTTGCATAGCCAACTTTTTTTAATTGTGGCATATTTTGGGTGCACTGTTTCCAATATTGAAACAGTGTGCACATTATTCTGTTGATTTAACAAATCTGGGTTTGTCCTAAAACAGTATTTTTAACCATTTACAATGATGTTTATTATGAAAGGGAGACTGTATTGGATGCTGAAGCGTCCTTTCTGTGGCATGTCACCTGCCTCTGAATACTTCTTCTCAGACAGCTGTTGGGATGAGCTGTGGAGTGAGCTGATGAAACACTACTTATTAGATTTGACAAGGTTCAAGGGAAGGGTTAAGTTTATGAAGCAGAAGCACAATATTTTCTACACGACAGGTCTGCATGAAGCGGAACAAGAAGCGGTAGAAAATGACTGACTGAGGTCTCCATGATTAACTTGAACCACACTGCAAATTGTGTCAAATTATCAAAACGTCAAAAACCGGTATTAAAAATGGTAGCATTAGCCTAGCATTTCAGCAAACTGCTCTGGATGGAAACATCCTCAGCAGGACCATGACAATTTTATTGAAGACTGTAGCTGTATGTGCTGAGTTAGATGTGTGCTTAGGATGCACAGTAATGCATGTTTTAAACAATGTTTTGTCAAAATATTACAGTATCTTTCCTAATCCTTCTTTAAGTAACCTGTGATTGAGCAGCAAATTTATGTCTGTTGCTGTCAAGAAAATGGATAGAAAAGAGTGCAGCGTCATGAATGCCACTGGTGAATGAATTTCTTGGCATTCTCAATTGTAATGTTGAAAATCTAATGCTGGTGAAATGCAGGGTAATATTTTACTGTACTTTAAAGCTACTCAGATTTTAAGCGTATAGGGCACTGATTGGGTATTTGTTTTAGCAAATGTTTATGATTAAATGATTCAGCCACAAAATATCTTGATCAGGAAATTCCCAGCATCAACCAATCAGCCATTGATCAAATTCAGTAATCGGCAACTCTTTTCTGTCCATTAAATGCCTGACAAATAAAACATTCCACTTCTTCTGCATTGTAATGCATCTAAAGGAAGACAGCGTAGTCTTTTAAGCGCTTTGTTTTAAGTTTAGTAAAAATCAGATAAAGGTTAGGGACATATGCTAATTGTTTAAATATTAGTACTCTTGTCATCTCTTCAATTTCTGTTGGATCTACCACAATTAATGAATTTAATTAATTTACATGATTTCTGTCCTTTAATGTTGCCCTTTAACATGTAATTGTTGTCTTGAAACTGATTAAACAAAGTAATTTGTGTATTTTACATTACAGTAATTGAAAAGAAAATTTAAATCACATAAAACTGAAGATGGCAGGAAGCAGGTAATCAGTATAAGCCAATAAAAGCTTAGTCGATGTATCTCTACATGAAATTCAAGGAAGTTTAAGAAGAGAATTCTGATTAAAATACAATGTTTTGAAGGAAACTTTTTTCAAACTGACTTTGTACTCCTGCTGGAGACAAGAGTGCTTTCTGTTACTGCAGAACAAATGTCCTCTAAAAGCTGAAATTCTATTGAAATGAGATTGCAAAGCTCAGGATTACATCCGAACCAACAACCCTGATAATCAATCAGTTTGATCAAGTACTATCAGTTTCTCGCAGCATGGGAAGGCAGCACAGCCTCTCTGATAACAGCGAAATTCTTTTTTATGTTAAAATTTACCTCATAGCATTTATTTATACAGCCGTTTGGATCTTAAAATTCAGTTACTGTATGAGGAACTTTTAATGATGCAGCATGTGAATTACCATGTGTTTTGCAAGACAGCAATATTGCATGGCTGTATATAGGTTGCAGATATTAATGCATCTGATTCAACTGTTTCCATTCATCTTTGTTCAAGTTCAAATCTATTCTTACAATACGTTTTAAAACAACTGTAACACTCAACAAAGTGCTGTACTGAGGTACAAAAATCACTGTACCCACCGTTTTTTTCACGAAGCATTTATTTTTTTGTATTCTTAAAGCCTATCAAGGAAAGTGTTGTTTATCTCTTTATTCCTGTGTTCAGCATTTCAATGAACAAAACTGCAAAAAAAAACTGTAGTGGTAATCACAATTTCAGTTAGCAGTTCTAAGTGCTGTAAAACTCCATGTCACACTCTTTTGTCTTAAAGAAATGAATAAGTGCCCAGGTTAAAATCAAGACTACATTTCTCTCTCTCTATTACATTTAACCAGTTTTGGCTTTTTTCCTTGCAGTTAGCCCAAGGTTTCATGCCTCAATCAAGTGATAGGCAGGGGAGTTTGACACAGGAAGACTGCACAGCTCTGAAAAAAGTGACAAGTTCAGCTCCTCTTAAGTGCAATTGTTTGCAGAGAGAATGTAGGAGATGCACTTCTTGACTCACTGCATGAAAGCTTGAGTAAAAAATATATTTTTCAGAATAGTTAGTTCTTGCTAACAATCTTTGACACAGTGGCATTAAATCCTTAAATGCACATGTTTACCCTGATTTTCAAAGCTTTGTTTTTAAGTCTGTCAGAAAAGGAAATAGTTTTTCCAGACAAAAAATAATTAAGTGGCTCTCAGCTGAGAGTACAGAATAAGTGAATGAGAATACTCAAGAGCAAACAGGCCGAAGGCAAGCTATCAGAGGTGTGACAGTTTATGTATTCTAGAGGAGGGGGATAAACACTCGTTTTTGGATGATTCTGAATCAAAAAACAAACGGCATAGCTGGTTTTCTCATAATGTTAATTTAGAACGTAATAATGAGAAAAGCCAAAGGTGGACGTGCATAAAATTAGCCCACAGTTGAGCAACCAGCTGATCATTGAGAACCATGTCACCTCAATATTTAATCTGCAGTCACATTGTAGCCTTCTGAATTGTAATTGAATCTTAAAGTTCCTAAAATTTTTCACACGTAGTTTATTGGTATTGAAGATTTTCGGTATGTGCCTTTTGGTTCGACAAGCATCCTAACTATATACAATGTTATTTTTAACATTGTGTATAACAAAGCAGAATGTTTGAACTTTTAAATGGTAGCATATGAGGCAACACCAAAACCAATCTGCATGGTAGACCTATATTCTAGGCAAAAATGTGAAAAAACAAGGACATAAAACATCCTGAGGAAAAATTATGAATGTATTTGTACAAATGCGTTAAATGTGTTTAAACCTGTGTTTTGTGGGTGCTTTTAATTTTGAACCTAGATGCAAAGGCAGATCTGCTTCTAAGATTTCTTCTCTGACCATATACAGGTCCTTCTCAAAATATTAGCATATTCTGATGAAGTTCATTATTTTTCATAATGTCATGATGAAAATTTAACATTCATATATTTTAGATTTGTTGCACACTAACTGAAATATTTCAGGTCTGTTATTGTCTTAATACGGATGATTGTGGCATACAGCTCATGAAAACCCAAAAGTCCTCTCTCACAAAATTAGCATATTTCATCCAACCAATAAAAGAAAAGTGTTTTTAATACAAAAAACGTCAACCTTCAAATAATCATGTACAGTTATGCACTCAATACTTGGTCGGGAATCCTTTGGCAGAAATGACTGCTTCAATGCGGCGTGGCATGGAGGCAATCAGCCTGTGGCACTGCTGAGGTCTTATGGAGGCCCAGGATGCTTCGATAGCGGCCTTTAGCTCATCCAGAGTGTTGGGTCTTGAGTCTCTCAATGTTCTCTTCACAATATCCCACAGATTCTCTATGGGGTTCAGGTCAGGAGAGTTGGCAGGCCAATTGAGCACAGTGATACCATGGTCAGTAAACCATTTACCAGTGGTTTTGGCACTGTGACCAGGTGCCAAGTCGTGCTGAAAAATGAAATCTTCATCTCCATAAAGCTTTTCAGCAGATGGAAGCATGAAGTGCTCCAAAATCTCCTGATAGCTAGCTACATTGACCCTGCCCTTGATAAAACACAGTGGACCAACACCAGCAGCTGACACGGCACCCCAGACCATCACTGACTGTGGGTACTTGACACTGGACTTCTGGCATTTTGGCATTTCCTTCTCCCCAGTCTTCCTCCAGACTCTGGCACCTTGATTTCCGAATGACATGCAGAATTTGCTTTCATCCGAAAAAAGTACTTTGGACCACTGAGCAACAGTCCAGTGCTGCTTCTCTGTAGCCCAGGTCAGGCGCTTCTGCCGCTGTTTCTGGTACAAAAGTGGCTTGACCTGGGGAATGCGGCACCTGTAGCCCATTTCCTGCACACGCCTGTGCACGGTGGCTCTGGATGTTTCTACTCCAGACTCAGTCCACTGCTTCCGCAGGTCCCCCAAGGTCTGGAATCGGCCCTTCTCCACAATCTTCCTCAGGGTCCGGTCACCTCTTCTCGTTGTGCAGCGTTTTCTGCCACACTTTTTCCTTCCCACAGACTTCCCACTGAGGTGCCTTGATACAGCACTCTGGGAACAGCCTATTCGTTCAGAAATGTCTTTCTGTGTCTTACCCTCTTGCTTGAGGGTGTCAATAGTGGCCTTCTGGACAGCAGTCAGGTCGGCAGTCTTACCAATGATTGGGGTTTTGAGTGATGAACCAGGCTGGGAGTTTTAAAGGCCTCAGGAATCTTTTGCAGGTGTTTAGAGTTAACTCGTTGATTCAGATGATTAGGTTCATAGCTCGTTTAGAGACCCTTTTAATGATATGCTAATTTTGTGAGATAGGAATTTTGGGTTTTCATGAGCTGTATGCCAAAATCATTCGTATGAAGACAATAAAAGACCTGAAATATTTCAGTTAGTGTGCAATTAATCTAAAATATATGAATGTTAAATTTTCATCATGACATTATGGAAAATAATTAACTTTATCACAATATGCTAATATTTTGAGAAGGACCTGTAGCATTTCTCTGCACGGAGACAGTTTGTCCACATTTAAATGATGCACTCTGCATGTATTTAACAGAAAGCCTATTTAATTGACGTTATGTATTTTAGAGTCAGAACAAATACCATTGATTTTTCAAAGACAACAGCTGTTTGTATTACACAGATTGCATGGGGAAATATCTGCTGAAGGCTGTTTTAGCACAGGAGAAGAAATAAAGAAAAGAGTTTCAGTTTTTATCTTTGAATGAATTTTTAAAGAAATACATGATTCCGCTGACTTACATTCTGAAGTGTTTGTTGCTAAAAAACAAATAATTGCAAACATATATCAAAATAGGTGCACATTTCTTTCATCTGCTAGAATCGACAGTTGTGTTTGTTCACGCATGTATTTAATGCAATCTGTTTTATAAACCCTGTGCAGAAAAAAAGCCAATGGTATATGCAAAACAGTGCAAAAACTCCTCTTCAGGGTGTGTGGATCTTTGGCTAGAAGACATTATTTGGACGTACAAGAGCAGCTAAAATTTTGGGGCCATTGGTGGCAGCTGGCATTATGTGTTTTTCGGTTCTATAAATCATTTGACATTAGGCAGCCTGGTGTCAGAGAGATTACTAATGTCTGAATGGGTGTTGATTCACATCTGCACATAAAAACACAATGCTGGCAAGATATGTAAAAGCAAGGCCACAGTTAAAAGCACAACAATAATTTGTGCAGATTTACACAATAACAAATACACACAACATCAATCAAATCCATCCTCTAATTACACTATTTCTTATTCACACAATTAAAGAGGAGGGAAAATTTAGGAACTTATGAAGCAGAGAATAGATTCTAAACAGTGGAAGGTTGAAGAATGCATGTTGAAAACTTGATTGAAATGACAAGATATATGATCCCATAACACCTCAGTGTGTTTGGCTGTTAAGATGTGCTAAGGCACTTCTCGCTATCAGTGGCCGAGAATGGCATCCGCATAAGACACTGCACTCAGATACTGTGGTGTGAACCAGATCTGTGTGTGAAGAAAGAGTTAACTGCATAAAGGGGAAAGATAAATACATTACTGCTTCACTAGTTGCCGTGAGTAACATAATGAACTCCTAATCGCTGCTGAGGGTGTAATTCATCTATGAAATCAGCTGCAAATTGAGATGAGGAAAATCAGTTTCTGATCTATCTCATGCAGGAGCTTAGCAGGAAGGATATTGAGCGGTGTGTCTCTCAAAAGGTTAGGAGTAACACTTTCCTGTCTGCACTGATATTCTGTCAGTGGAAAACTTCCCTTTGGCTCCATCGTGTAACCATGGGTCCGCCAAGCGGCACGCGAGTCAAAGCAGATAAATGCATCTGTATTCTGCTCAGCCACGGCACTGATAAGCAGTGACTAATGCAGAAGGTCAGAATGTCATATTTTCAATCAACTCTAGCAGCACGCTATGTCAAATGCGTCGTTGAGTGCAGTTGTCAAAAGATGGAATGTGTTCACCTCCTCAACTCCACGCCATTTCTGCACATTTTCCTTCTCCTCCAGGTCCTCATCATTCTCCTCCTCCACCTCCATTTGACTGTCTGCCTCCCCAGATGAAAGGAATAATAGTATATGCTGAGCCCTGGGCCTAAGCACTAGGCTAATGGCACCTCAGGCACTTCAAGATTTTGAAGTTTCCACTCTTCCTCCACCTTTACATACTTCCTTCTCGCAGTCGAGAAGCAAGTGTGGGCTGTTGCACAGGTCAGAGCAGTTTACATGCATACCCATGTAGACTGTACAGTGTCTCATAAAAGTATTCATACCACTTCAACCTTTTCATACTTTGTCACATAACTGTGTAAAAACAACACAAAGTAATGCTTGTAATAATAGAAGGAAAATTAAGCAGGATTTTCATTTTTTTATAAAAACAAATCTGATAAGTATGGAGTGCAGGTATATTCAGGCACTATGAGGTTATTCTTTGTAAGACCATGCTTTGAGGCGAGTACCGCATTTTTGGGTTAAGTCAATTTGAACATCTAGAGACTGAACGTTTTGCCCAGTCTTCTTTTCAAAATTGTTCAAGCTCAGTCGGATTAGATGGAGAGCGTCTGTGAAGATCAATTTACAAATCTGACAATTAGATTTAGGCCTAGGTCCTTCTAACACAGGAATTTGTTTTGATCTAAACCCTTCCACTATTGCTCTGGCTGTAAGTTTAGGGTCATTGTCCTGTACAGTGAACCTCCTCCCCAGTCTCCAGTTTTTTTGCAGTTTTCTTCCACTGCTGTGGTGATGTGTCTGTTGATGTTCTTTAGGTTCCATGCATTTTCCATCAACTTTGACCGTTTTCCCTGTGCTGCTGAGGAAAAGCATACCTACAGCATGATGGTGCCACCAAGTATAAAAACATTCAACATCAATATTTGTTTGGTTCATTTAACTTTTCTTTAAATTCTTGCATAAAAATTGCCTCTTCCTCTTAGTCTGCAGCAGTCCTTGTGTGTGTGGTTGTACCTTTAATTCAATCAGTTCATCCCATCTCAGTCTTAAAATAGTTGGTATTCTAAGTGTTCATATTTAATAATAAGAGCCTAACTTTAATTGTTTTTGTCTTGCTGGAGGTGGCAATACATACTTTAAAGGGGACATATCATGCAAATTCCACTTTTTAAGCCTTTAAATACATTTTGTTGTGTACTTGGAGTCTGTTGGAATGCAGAAAAGTTGAATTTAGTCTCTCCAGGTGCTGCATAGATATCTTTATATTCTGTTTGGGTCATATTTTTCAGTCCGTACAGTTTTCTCTGTCATCTGTTACCTTTTTCCAACTGTTACGTCACAGTATTTGCCAAGGAAAAGCTAAACAAGGTCATGGACTTCCAGCTAATCAATTTCATGTATCAGCCATTTTCATTTCTCACTGTGATTTTTTTTTTGTCCAAGCTCAAGTATGCAGACACTCCAAGAGGATATGTTTGGTTCAGTTGTTGGGTGTATTAACCCATACAACCTATTACACTGTCCCCCACCATCAGAACCTGTTCAAAGTGCCTAGTTAAATTTAATTTTTTATGGAAATGTTCCCACATCAGTGGGAAATTCCCATTTTTACACTTCAAGGATGAGTTCTCCAGCAACCTCCGCCAGTACCGGCCCGGGGTTTTTCTTTATGAAGTTTGCATGTTCTTCCTGTATATGCGTTGGTTCTCTCCGGGTAATGCAGCTTCCTCTCACATTCCAAAGACATGACTGTTAAATGGTGTTTCTAATTTGCCCCTAAATACGAGTATGTGTGTGTGCATAGTTGTTTGTAGTGTGCGTCTGTGTTGCCCTGTGATGGCGACCTCTCCAGGGTGTGCCCCGCCTCTCTCTTAATTACCACTGGAGACAGGCACCTCTTTGCGATTCTGCAACAATAAGCAGGTATAGACATTGGATTGATTGAATAGTGCTTCATAAGATGTTTAAACTTTGGAATATTTTTTTATAACTTAAACCTCTCTGCAAATTGGTCTTCAGGATGCTGTTTGTTTACTAATGTTCTCTGTCATATCTCTGAGGCCTTTATTCAACAACTGTATTAACACTGAAACTAACAATTAATCATTTCCTTCCACTTCACAGTTATGGACTAGTTTCTGTTGGTCTATCACATAAAAATCCTAGGAAAATTACATTAAAGTCTTTGGCTGTTATGTGACAAAATGTGAAAAGGTTGAAAGGGTATTTTCATTTTTGCAAGGCACTGTGAATGTGTCTTTTTATCTTGTTCTTGTGAATGCTCATATGTTAGGACACAACAAAATGAATGCTGCTAGAAATCAGACAAAAATTTGTGAAAGAAAGGAGGAAGCGATACAAAGAGACAGGTGGTGACAGAGTGAGAAAGCACAACAGAAAGAACTAAATGGACTCACCTTCTCTGCTGACTGGGCTGTGCCAAAGAAAATTGGGATGAAGGCCAGCCATACTATGCAAGTAGTGTACATAGTGAAGCCAATAGGTTTGGCTTCGTTGAAGTCTTCTGGTACATCTCTCGTCTTAATAGCGTAGATGGTGCAGGTCACCATCAACAGGATGCTGTAGCCTAAAGAGCAAATTATTTGTAGGTCTGTGATGTCACACTTCAGGACTCCTCGGGCCAGCATGGGGTTTATCGTTTTTTGCTCATCGTAGTCAACAATTGTGTTCGGCGGGTCGACAGCAAACCACACAAGCACCCCTAGAAGCTGCACAGAGATGAGGCTGGAGGTGATGGCGATCTGTGAGGTAGGGCTGATGAAGCGCGGGGCCGTGACCGTCTGCTTGCCCTGCTCAAAGATCCGATATATCCTGTTGGTCTTGGTGAGGAGGGCTGCATAGCTGATGCACATGCCAAGGCCTAGGAAGATCCTCCTGAAGGCACACACAGCTACATCAGGCTTAGCGATCATGAGGAAGGTGATGATGTAACAGAGGAAGATGCCAGTTAGCAGCACGTAGCTCAGTTCTCTGCCAGATGCCCGCACTATAGGGGTGTCATTGTAGCGCACGAATGTCGCCATCACAAAGATGGTGGCAATAATACCAATCATTGCCAGAAAAACAGGGATTATTGCCCAAGGAGAGTGCCACTCCAGCTTTATGATGGGGATGTGCTGGCACGCCGTTCTGTTGGAATTGGGCCTCATATTGTATGCACATAATCTGCAGGAAGTCTCGTCATACTGGTATTGGTAGCCGTCACAGAGCTCACAGATCCAGCAACATGGCATGCCCTTCACTTTCTTCTTTCTCTCCCCAGTTTTACAAGGCAGACTGCACACCGAGATGGGCACCTCCTGCTCCCCATCTGGCCACTGAAGCTCCTCCAGCTGGGAGAGATGTGACACAGGATGAGGAGTTAGTAATTGTGAGATATGCAAGCGACTGCAAAGGGAATCTAAAACTTGTAGGATACATGGCAGCGGTATGCTGCTAAACACAACACATTAACCTCCCACAGCTGACAGAAAGGATTAATACAGTACAAGATCATTCCTGCCAATTTATTCAGGGGATTGTCTTTTTAATACTTGAAAGTAATTGAAATCACCATAGCAACAGAGAATACCTTTGTTCAGCGAAGTAAAAATAAATGTGAAACGCAAAAGACATTAGGTTTTAATAGACCTGGTGAGGTATGAAATACGTGATGAGGAGGAAGGAGAATGGGATTTGGTTTTGTAAAATGCAGTTGTTCAACTATGCTGACCCATTTATATTTATAATCTTGTCATGAAAAGAAAAAGTGCAGTATACACTAGCACCTACACTGCAAGAAAGTCATAAACACAAAGGCCTTGAGGTGTTTATGATTTAAGCTCACACTATAGTTTGAACATACAAGTCAAACTAAAAAAATCCACTGAGGAGTGGATTTACATATTTTGTTAGAACATTAAAAAATTCATACCACTCTGAGCAGATGTTTTGATTTATTTTGAAAGTGCTCTGAACTTTGGCTTTAGAAGCACTAGAAAATGAAAGCTTCTCTAACTCAGTTTCTCAGCAAATCAGAACATCAACAGAAGAAAAATAAATCAAACCTCAGTTGTAAAAGATATGATACTAAAATAAATCGCTTGATCTCCGACATACTGAAAGGCTGTTTACATCTGACATTAACTTGCATTTTGTTTCACCCAAATTGATGTCCTGATGATTGGAAATACTATGATTTTCAATACTGTGGTACAAATACCACCGGTGGTACCTATGCTGCCTTTAGTGGTACACAGAAGAAATTCTGGTAGCAGTTATTAGTTCGATAAATAAGAGCAAATGAACTGTGTTTTAGAGCTGAAAAGCAGCAACAGCTAAAGCAATGAGTTGTTCAAGAACCCTGATCTTGATCTTTGAAATTTCTCAGAGAGAAGTGCTGCTGACTACATATGCTCACTCACTATCCTAACCATTATTAGGAACACTAGCCACTAACAACGTTTTTCTATGCCTTTTGTATATTCAAACACTGTAACAGCAGGTTTACAAAAGGAAGTTTGAGAAAGCTTTAATGAGATTAAATTATTCATCCATCCATTCATTTTCCCTTTCAATGGGAGCGAGGAACGGTCAGTGATAAACCTCACATTTTCCCTCTAGAAATTTCAAATTCAGACAGTTTTTTAGCCATATTTTTACAATTCCATTTTGCATTTATAACATAACAAAACACGCAGCAAAAGTCCTACTTTGATTGCACCTCGGTTTCAAGAGTACTGGGACTATTGTATATTCTGAGGTGGTACTCATGCTGCTTTTGTCAAGCAAAATAAATATATCCATGACTTTTTCTTTTAAAACTTTAATTTCAGTGAGCTGAACAGAAAACCTATTGCATCCAGCTTGTCTTTCTAACCTTTAGCAAAACAAAAAAGTTAAAATGTTTTCATTCATCTCCTGGGTTAACTGGTAATTCCTTCCACTGAACTTGGAGAGTTGAATAGATCAAATCTTTTGTCCCCAAAGACATGTTTCACCAAGTACAATCAAAACTCAGTGAGGAATCCTTAAGAGTTTGAAGACAAGTATGGTCCAACATGTAGACTTCCAAACAGACTGTACAATTTTGTCCAGGTTTTCAATCAAATCATCAAAAAAGATATCTATATATCTATATATATATAGATATATAGATATATATATCTATATATATATAGGGCATATATGAATTTATATAGATATATATAGATATATATCCTATATATACATGTTAACACTGTAAGGGTACACACAAAGCATTTTTGTGAGAAAGACGAAATACATAAAATAATAATAAAATTCCAAATTCTATCAATATACACCAGAAAGTATATAAATAAATAATTGTCAAACAATAAAAATAAAAAAAAACAATTTTCAAACTATTTAGGGAATACATAATAAAAAACATTAATTTAGGGAAAAGCTTGACTGACTGTAAGAGTTTCAAATCTGTCTTAAAATAATTGACTCAGCTTCTCTGCACTTAGAGTGTCAGGATTTAAGAAGACTCCAAAATCCTTGCTGCCCATCATCATTTTATAAATGAATTAAAAAGCAGCAGGGTGGTGTTTAAAAACAGTGTTGCATTGATTAAAGCGCACCGCCCTTGCTTTTGGTGGTAAATACAGTATGTTTAAGCAACATTTAAGCTGCCTATAGATTTGTAGTTTAAAAGTAAAAGCTTATCATAAGTTTAAATGCCTGATACATTTGAACACATTTTGTTGAGTTGCACAGGTGACAGGGACACTTCATGCAATCTACTGGGTTTCCTTAAACAGCAAACTTAAAAATAAAATGATGTAATTAACTGAACATGACGGCATTATGTTATAACTAGGACTGAGTTTGAATCTGTCTACCTAATTTCATTTAAATTCTCTCTCTCTCTCTCTCTCTCTCTCTCTATATATATATATATATATATATATATATATATATATATGTATATATATATATGGATAAAAACTGGATTGCTTTGTTTTATAAGATGCCTTTAGACGTTTGTCTACATAAATAGACTGAACTGAATTTAAATTAAATGGCTGTAGTGTTGAATAAAGTTTAATTAGACCTGAGAATCCCCAACTAATTTTAAACCAGGCTTTCACTACATTCACCCAAAGTAATGAATAATTGTTAATATTATATTATTATTAATGTAAAATAACCCGAGAACACAAGTGTTTTACACTGACTGAAGCAGTTGGTCCACATTCTGAGGGTCAGAGGACTTTTTCTCCCATGTTTCAGTTGCTCATTGGGTTTTAACTTGAACGTCAGCATAGAAAACACCAGTAGTTTGTTTAGTCCAGAGTTATAAATTTAACTTGTGGTGGTTAATAAGAATATACATTTATTAATTTGTATTTTACTTGCAGATTTAAAAATGTCTCCTCCATATGTGGCCAATGATTACGATTAGCGACCTGCACTTATGGAGCACATCCACACACAATCACATCTGCAGAGTTTCTGTGATGTGTGTCTGTGTGATGAACGTGTTATTTCTGAGCTGTCCGGATAGATTATCAACTGTCATTTATCAGGGGCTATGAAGGTGCCATTTGTTATTTGGACGATGATGAATGGTGGTTTGTAGGAAAACCTCCTGAACGCACGCAATGTGGAGACAGTAATGAGACCAGCAGCTCTGTTGCCATGGAGGCGACAAACAAGGTTTTTTTGACACCTTGAACTGGTAGTTTTCTTTTGGGTTTTGCTTTAGTTATTAATTCTGCAGAAAATTGGAGCTTCTGTGAGCAAAAACAGGATTACCCTCACCTCTGAACTCTGAACAAAATGGTTGGTCCTATTCCAGAGACCCCTTTCAGTTATATCAGTATATAGGTGTTAAGAACATACTAAAACATTGCACAAGGAAATGTTTTTTATTGCAACACAATTTGAAATAAATATATGTACAGACTTTTTTTTTGCTAAAACTAAAATGTTACAGTTCACCGAACAAATTTTAATATCATACAATGATAACAATGATGACATGACTAAATACAAAAAAGGCAACTTTTAAATGATTTTTTCAATTCACTATTGAGAGAAAGAAAATCCATCCAAACCAACCTGGCCATATGTGAAATGTTATTTTCCCATGTTGTTAAACCATGAATTACCGGGGATTAATTTCTCAAATGTGCGGCCATCAGTTTGACTTTACGCTCAAGCGCACTTGTGCAGCAGGACAATGTTCAGGCAGTGATCTAAAACCATATGCCTTCGCCGAAGAAAACAAACAAAACAGGTTTCGAAGTGGCCTAGTCAAAGTCTGGATGTAAATCCAATTGAGATGCTTAAAAAAGTAATCAAAAACCCTCCCATATCTGCCCTACTTCAGCTGTGTCTTGTCTTTCTTTTTGGAGCCTCTTTTTGCATATCTTCCAGCTGACCAAATCCAGAGTTATGGATTTGGTCAGCTGGTCTCTCAATGCAATTGATAAAATGTTCTCGACGAGAAGACAGGGTGAAGGGGAACCCTCTTCTCCAGACGGGACATTTTTCTCCAGATACGCGATGGACTCCTGGCAGAAGTGGAGGATTGTGTGTCTGTCGATATTGTCAGTCGAGGATGTCAAAGATGTGTACACAATTGAATGTTTGATAATAGGATTTCTGCTCTTTGGAGTTGGTGGTTACCTGGTTTTGTTGTCCGATGAGCTAACCCCTCCATCCTACTTCCCTATTTCTAAGGGGATTGCTCAATCCAGCTCTCCATCCAATGGGTCCGGACTTCCCTAGACCTGGAAGGTCTTGCTAAGCAGGTTTACTGGAAAATCTGTTCAAGCTGGTGTCGGGAAATGACACGCCTAACCTCTAACAGCCTGCATCCAAAAGTCTCGCCCTTCTTCAACTGGTGGTCTGGACGACCGAGTAGCCCACAGCAGTCACCCACTCCTCGACAGTCTATTCTGTTAATGGCTGCTCATTCCCTATTTTACAACTTGCAATTGGTATATGGGTTAGGCTGATTTTAGTGGCTCGGCACGAGCCCCAAGGACATTGTTTTAACAAGTCTGGCTTAAGGCAACCTATAAAAACCTCTTAAAATCATTTGGAACCAGGCAACAAGACCTTTTACCACAAACGAAAACCCAAAAATAAGGTGACTCAAATAATTGACTGTTCACAATAAATTTAGAATTTTATATGCTTTCTTTAATTAGTAATGCTTTTGCAGGGGTCAGTAAGCTTAAAAATCAGCAAAACCTAATAATTTGAATAATAAAAATAAACCAATCAACCTAACCTATCTTTCCCCAATGCTGAAACTGGTAAGGCTGAAGAGGCTTTGGAGACGGAGGCTCACCATGGATCCGAATGGAATGATTTCTTTAGTAGGCAAGAGTGATTTTCTTCTTGGGTGAAAGGCAAATCTTTAGTTTTCTTCCTCTACGTGGACAGGCGCTGATGGTTGGGGTTTCGATGGTCAAGTTGGAAAAAAAAAAAATTGTAAAACATTTTTGAATTTTAAAAGAACAGAAACTTTGTTGGCATATGTTTCAAATGTCGGTAGCTTCCAGAGGCTGAATAGTAGAAGGAAACCTTTGAGGTGTAATTGAGGTTGGTTCAGGACTTCCAGAAGCCTGAAACTTAGAGCAATCAGTTGTTCACTGACCAAGTTCACTTCAGTTGTCTTAGTAAAAATTCAACAGATGAAATTGAGATTCTCAATTTTGAGTTGCAGCTCTTCTCAGGGCACACGGGCTGATCCTCTCTATAATGCAGAATTGTCAGCGGGTCTGCGTCTCAGGTCTTCTGATTCATCTGAGGCTTCTTGTTCGCTTGGTCTTCCGCTATATAAATAAACTTGACTTGACTTGACCTGACATTCATTTAGAAAAAAAATCCCTCCATCTGCAAAGAAGAGTCGGTCACAATGCTCTTTGCCAGTTGTTGATAACACTTGATGACATTTGTGGTGCCAAGGGTGGTGCAGCAAATTATTACGTTTTGGGGGCGGTTTCTTTTCTCATACAGCCATGTTGGTTTGGATTGCTTTTTTCCTTGATTCGAAAACTGTCTTTTGTTTTTATCTTTCTCTTTATCTGATATTAAAATGCTTAATGATCGGAAACATTTAAGTGCTACAAAAAATTCAAAAAGAGAAAAAAGTTGTTCTTTCTTTCTTGTCGGCTATCAGGATAGAATGTAATATTTAAACATTATATAATCAAGTCTTTCCAATTTAAAAATCAGCTTGTCCCCAGCTCTAAATCTAAACGAGTAGAATTACATTTTTATTGGTTAGATAGATTTATTCTGCATACAATATTATTTCATGGGATTAAAAGGCTTTTTGATTCAGGTGAGGAATCTTCTGCATGCACCTAAAGTAATATTACATTTGCAGTCGTTTTTTGGGGGTTAAAATGGTTTCCTGAGCTTCCAAACACTTTTAGCCATGTAGTTTAATTTAATCTGACAGAATGCTATCAGAGAACCCTGAAGGTTATGCCTGAAGGAAAGTTAATGAGCTTCAGAAGGAACATAAAAGGTGTGTGCAGTATTTAAGATTTCAACTTCCAACATCAACATCTTCAGTAACTCTCCTGTCACAAAACTGAACGTATAGTGTATGGACTGACACCTGAGTTTAAAATAAGAGCTGTATTTTTCCTCTACTTTTTGCTGTCAGTTTTTTGACAGATGCAGTGTAAGCATAATGAAAACCTTCTCTCACTGCTACTTCCCTGCGTTTTAGAGTCAATCCTTCCTATCGAGGTTTTTCTGATAAACTCTTGGCCAAGGATTCCTTCTCCTGGTCAAAACGCATCAGAACATTTATATAACATGCTGAATGTAACTAGTTGAAATCCTTTTATCCCTTTTTGCACATTCACTTTGAAATAGTCAAGTTTCTTTTCCCTTTTCCCTTTTAAAACCTGCAGATAACATAAAACATTAAATTACGAGTAGAAACATTTCTTTAAAGTCTGGCTTATGTAGGACTTGGCCTTTGGCACATTTCAAGTCAACACATAAACTAAAAGATTTTTGTTAATGTTTCTGGATTCATACGTCAAGGGAAAAAAAATAACACTTGAAATTATATCCTGAAACATCTGCTTAGTAAATTTCACATTTATTTGCTCAAATGGATTGAAAAATATTAATCTCTCTTGTTGGATTGCACATTTTCTGCAACTAACACATGAATTAGAAATGGTGTATATACCCTGAGCTGGAGAGTGTCGGCCCACTGTCCCACCAACTTGTACTCTGGGCCAGAGGAGTTGGTCAACTGGAACTGGAACAGGTCATAGCGTCCTGGAGCGTCACCATTCTTGTTAAACACAACAGATGTGCCAGCGCTACCTGTACAGAACAAAAGGGAGAATGCAACAAAAATAAACCAAATGAAAAAGAAAATTAGATGCAGAAGTGAAAGCAAGCAATACTTCTTCCTACAAGACATAAACAAGATACTTTGACCTTTTGTTTCAGACTGCATGGTGACCTCAGAGGAGTCTGTTCTTTACAGCCTCAGGACCTACTTCTGCAACATTCATAAAAACATATGGGAGGGGTGGCAGGCTAGTTTACGCTCTATTAATCAATAAAACAAGTGATTGTCTTCCCTTCTTCCTGCTGCACAATGACGGCTGAAAAATAAGTATTCACATTTATACAGTGTTTAAATAATGTGTACTTTAAGCTCTACACACACAGCCCCTTCAACATGTTTGGCACCCCATTTTAAGATTCTTAAAAAAAGACTTAAAATAAAAAAAATGTATACTTTGGTGGCATAAAAAACATTTGAATCATGAATTTTTAAAATCTAAATAACCTGTGATAAAATTGTTGGCATTCCCAACAATTTGCATAAAATAGATGTCACTGACTGAACCCTTTATGATTTCTACTTTATGTTTTTATTTTGATCGGAGTGTTGAAGAATTTTAATTAGCAATTGACAGCTTCCTTTTTCCCTGCTGTTATAATAAGATGTGAACTAGAGGCTTATTTGTCTTAGACCCTCTTCAAAATGAGAAACACAGGAGAACATGCTGTTCAAGTAAAGCAATTGTGTTGCTCTAATAAGATCATTGAGCAGGACTCTATGTACGATTGGCTGCTATTATTATAAAGAAGAGTAATGATTTTTGAAACTTTGTAATGCACAAAGCCGATCCAGTGGTAAATGTCTTTTGTTTTGGTAATGAGGTCTAGTGGTTGGATTTTGGTTAGGTGTTTTCAAAAGAGAAAGCAAACCACAAAAACTGGATGGATCAATTAAACATGTATCAATAATAATTTGTGTGTTGTGAGTGTTGCGTTTACAACAAATATATTTCTGTATTTATAAAGGTAAAAGCTTAGCTTTTAAATTTATGTTTAGTAGGTTTACAATTTAACTTAGATATTAAACATTTGACTGTGTTTTAGCATGTATTTCAACATGTACCACATTTTGTTGGGTATGGATCTGCTCACCCTAGTGCTGTTTAAAATAAAAACAAAGCTCCACGGTTTGAAAGCATTGCATTTCAGTCTGCATTTTAGTCTATGGTCAACAACGGGGGATGTTGGGAGGGTAAACAGGTCAGCCAAAGCATCATATGGTCCCCATCTGCTCTCGGTGTGCACTGCCTTTTCCTTCAGCTGAGTCCAGAATATTTCTCTAATTAGTTCAGTGAGGACTCTGGACACCTGAAGGGTTATACATGTTAAAAAAGGGCTTTTCATTCCATTCTTCGGCTAAACCAAACTACCCAGTTAAGTCTGCCCTTGTATATGTCTTTGCATGTGCATTATTCCATCACACAGACTTCATAAGAGTGCATGAGGTTACATGCCATGTTAGTCATGTCATTCAGTATGACATCTTCCTCACAGCAGCTGATACAGAATGGCGTTAATGGAAAAATGGCTGTACTTTCTTTTATACATGAGTTCTGCATCATTGATTAGGTCATTCTATCCACTACATAAGGCTGCGTGAAAATGAAAAATACTGCTGCTATTCACCTTGGCAGTATATACACTAGTCTGCAGATACCAATACCATTATTTAAGAGGGAGGGGGTAGTCTAATGACTCTTGGCATGGGAATTAGGCACTTTTAATAGCTCTAGCTATAAAAAAATGTGTAGAGAATGGACCACAAGCATATGTTCAAAACACTTTGGGAACACACTGTCTTACTTCTAGTGCAGGTTATTTGGCTTTTGGACAGAAAGGTTAATGAACCTTGCCCTTTATTTTCAGGCTGTTTTGTTGCTCAAGGACATTTTACCACTGAACATTCAGGACAAATTTCAGGCCTGAAGCCTCTTGTAAACCACAAGAGGCAGAGACGCCGAGAGGTAAAGACAATTTCAGACGGCTAAATAAGATGCCAAACAAAATGTCGCAACAAATTAACACCACTCATAATTTGGGTATCACACCTTCACCTAAATTTGAATGTGTGACATATTTTAAGTGATTATATTCATGTTGACAGAGAGCCACCATTCACCTAATATCTTCTGCTATGTAAGCAACAGCGGATTCATTGTAATCCACATCAGCATTACAGTTACCGCACTATTTGAGCCATTCACTTAAGGTGGAACATTAATTTGCAAGATCAATGTGTCGACACAGAAAATGAATCTGGTCTGAACTTCTGATACCTGAAAGCTGTTAATATGAAGGGCAAGCTAAAGCTCTGTGGGTGGCAGTCACCATCCTGTCACTTCAGCTTCCAGCACACACACAGAAAACTTGTTGACACGGTGTATAAAGATGTTGACAAAGTATTGACTTGTGAGACGAAAAGCGGTGCCAGGGTTGCCATTCTTAGTCCTTGCCTCAGCACAATTCTACATTGAGCACAGAACTGCTCTGTCACTCAGCTGAGTGCAACGGATGATTGGACGCCAGGCGCTCCTAAGGTTTAGAGCAAATAATTAAGTAGTGTTTCTGTGGGTGCACATAAGAAACCCACCAGAAATGAATTTATTTATTCTTTTTAGCTGATATTTTCAGGGGAACAAAATGGTCTTTGTAGATTTCTTAGTGAAAGCGCCTTCTAAGATGAAAGATTTATGCATTTGAATGTGGCTGTGAACTAAGACATGACAAAAGTGCACTGCTGCTGAGCTGTGCTAAGCAGCGTGGGTGGACCAGGGATCCACTGCTGTGTTTTTCTCGCATCATTATTCTTTCCTCTTTTTTTTTTTGTTTCTCTGCCTCTCACTCCTCAGCTCTGTGACTCCAGCACAGTGGGGAGATTAGCTAAGGAGGTTTACACTCCTTCACTCTCAAACATACATTAGAAGCGGCACATACACAAGATAATGCACATGGTTCCTATCTAAATGCGATAAGGGGCACTGAGAGATGCCTGATGGAGCACCAGCTGAGTAAAAAGGTTTGAGGATAGAGCATTGAGACAGGAAGAGAGCTGCATGAAGCTTATTTATGGCTGAGGTGAAACGAGTTTGTCGCTGCGACCCTTATGTAAATGTTTTTAGGAAAAACCTGAGGAGGCAGCCAAGTTCAGATGGTTACCGGACAGTTGACTCTGAAATGAACGCATGAATCTGCACTTAGTTAAGATATCCAACAAATATTGGCCTTGCACAAGCAAGTGCATACATTCAGTTTGTTTGGTTCCACCTTAAAATAAGTCTTCTCGCCTGCTGGAACTCTGCACTGCTGCCATAGCGACCATGTTAGAGAAAGGCAAGCAGCTCTTTGGGCTTTAGTTCAAGTTTTTGTATGTGTGTGTGTGTGTTTGTATGAATTACTTCACACATTTACTTCATTACTTTACTTTTCATTATATGATTAATAAATTATTAATTTAGGTTAAGATGTTTCTTAAAAAAATATGTAGCAATTTATAAGACATGCAAAATCACACACCAAAAGGTATTGTTTGGAGGTGTTATATCATCAGAGTAATATATTTAAAGTTTTCCCATGCTTACTATGCTTCATTGTGAATATTCATGTGCTCATATACACCCGCCTGCCACCGTAACTACGTAACCTGCCGGGCCAGATGGTCTGCTACACAGAACCATCTGGGAAGTCATCATTGTTGAGCGGGTAGCCATTTTGGAAAAAAAAAAAAAAAATAGCATGTGATTGCGATTGTAGCATCTATCACAGGTTGCACCAGTTAAACTGAGCCGGTTAGTCAAGTCGGACTCTTGTGGAAGCTGCTGGGCAAAGATTTACAATGCAGAGAAAAACATTGTTGTTCTTTTCTCTGCTTTCAGGGAAGAATTACTCTGCATTTCTATAAACTGGTGGGATAAACCAGCTGCCAGGAAATGTTTGTAAATTTGCATTAAAGTAACATGGGATTAATAATCTACAATTTATAATCATCTTAATGGAGAACAATAAATAAGTGCAACAGACTCGAATTAAGTGTAGCTATATTAAATTTAACACTGACAAATTAACAAACATATGTTTGTAACGCCTTACAATGAGGCAATAAATATTATAAAATGAGGAACAAATCCGGGACTAATCACTAGTGACGTTTTGTTAAGTAGGAGTAAGTTAATGGCTGGTTTCTAATGACAATCCCATCCTGATCACACTTTGTTAATTAGCCAGGCTGACTATTGGATGGTTGTTTGTTAAATAAGAAAGCACTCAATTAGAGACTAATTGCAAGATAAACATTAACTAGTTAATAATTACTAACCAAAGTGAAGAACTGAAATGCTCTGTATTTTTTTATAGTTAATGAAGAGATCCAAACATCTCTTAGGATTTTCATTTGTATTTTCAGTGCTCTCTTTAGATTTAATTCAGTTCAATTCATTTCAATAAAAATGTTTTTGTTCCCAAGGGGCAAACCGACAGGAACAAGGAGAACATGAAAACCAGAAAGAAGAAGACCTCCATCACCAGAATTCAAACCAATACCTTTCTCATTGTGAGGGACATTAAATGAATATTGAACCCTTACTTGGCTTGAAATAGGCTGTTAAATATTATCTGTGCATTTTCAGCTTTAACTCAAATGGAAAACTCAGATATGTTTTCCAATCAGTGAACACGCCATATATTAAGTGCCACAAAGTTTATGTGACTACAACCCCATTAGATTTGGAAGTTCTATTTGAAGCAAGAAGACTTATTATTGAATACTTGCAGTTTCATTGAGGTGTTTAGAGATTAAGTTGGAGGAAGCACAGAGATGTAAGAAGAGACCTGAAAAGAAACGTTACTTCTTACAAAATGCTGAGACAAATATGTGGTACATTCTGACTGTGAGAGCAGGAGAGACCAAGACTTTCACCAGATAACATGAAGGCTGAATGGAGAAATTCAATGCAGCACTGTTTCATCGTTTTAAGTTAAGATATTTGTTGTGAAACATGCTGGATTGGAGATGTTCGCAGCCTTTTGAAATCTTTGTGTTAAGCCAAAAATCTATGTTCTCAAGGAGATACACAAAGAGACTGTGCTAACCATGCCAATTGCTAATCTAAGATGCTAAACTCTCAACCTTGTAATAATTTTGTAATCATAATACATTTATAGCAAATCCCCTATCACACATACTTTATGACCAAATGTAAATAATTCCTGTAAGGAAGACTAGGAATAAAAAAAATATATTTTGAATACTGTCCTTATATTTTCTTAAAGCTGCTAAAGAGAAATCCAATTAATTGGAATGTATGTACCTGACTTGAAATCTGTATTATTCGATTGAATTGACTTTTTAAAATGCCTTGAGACGACATGTGTTGTGAATAGGCGCTATATAATTAAAACTGAATTGAATTGAGTTGAATTAAAAATCAAATTGAAAAATCTGATCAGTTGTATGGCCTAATGTGTGGATGGCGTAATTTACCCTTTTGGCTGTTTTTTGTTTGTGCATTTGGTTCTTTCCATGCTGTCAAATTGTGTTCTTTTCAGCTCACAAAAGGAATTAGAAACGGTTGTTACCGTTGCTCATCGATAAAATAGACGACCCACCTTGGTGAAGTCAAAAGAGACAGCACCGAGACTTTTTGCACCCACCACACTGTGCGCTTACCAAAAAAAATTGATTATATTGCAATCCCTTTTCTTTTGGTAAGGTTAAGATTCAGTGGTTGCATTCCTGATTTTTTATTTCTTTCTTTCACACTTTATGATAGTCAGGTAAATATTTATAAGACAAATGAACAAACACATCTTAATATTTGTTAGGAAGACTGAAGATGTCCACCTAAAAATATGGTTTCAAGTCAATAAGCAGATTGCTATGTTATATTACAGTTTGAAGACAGTGTGTGCAATCATTCCATTGTTATGAAAACAGTTTGACTCATCTCTAAGATTGCTCCCGCAGTTTTAGTTCAGACTGAAAGAGACAACTGTGGGATGTATATTGGTATTAAATAAAACCTCCTCAGACAGTTTATCTCTGACTAAAAAATTACATCAAACAGAAATTTAGTCTGATTATCATGCCTCTCAAATTCCTCAAGTTACGCTATGTGAATTATTAATGTCAATAAAGAAAAACTGGGGGATCAGGATCAATCTGCGTGTCTCGTTCTCTGATGCCAACAGGCCTGTTTTAAGAAATAGATGCAACTATGACAAAAACATATTTAAAAGAGGATTTATACATTTGTAACCAAAATATGGTTATAATTACTTCTCAAACCAGGCAAGCAGTCAAATTTTTTAAGTCCCCTTCTTTAGTCATAGGATGTGTTTAGACGTTTATTTATTATTATTATTAAGACCTTTCACATATAACCATTCAAATCCTACATTTTAAACTGCAGATCGTTAATTTTAATAAAAACAACACAATGAGCTGGGCCCACCTCTGTAAGTGGAGATGTTCTGAAAGATAACAGTGATGTATAATTTATTAGACAGCTGAATCGTCTTTAGAAAACTCTCTGAAAACCCGAAGTACTTCAAAGGAACCTTTAAAGATCAATGTCAGACATACATAGCAAAAAATTTGTAGTGACAAAGGTTCCCCTTGTTTTAAACGTATCTCCCTGCTGGTTCTTCTTCTCTATTCTCTTCTGCATTTAAAAGCAGCTGTCATTGTGAGATATGCTGTTCGTACAGGGCTAAATGTAGTAGTTCAGCTAGACAAGCAGCCAGCATACATTTTGCTCACGGTGTCTAAAAATGTTACTTTGACGTTTAAATTAACCTGAATGTAAACTTTAATTGTGTCTGGTCCTCATGAGACTGTGTATGATGTTATGTTTTTGAGGTTTTCTACTATTAGTGTTGATATTGATCACTTGGGTTTCTTGGTTTCCTTTATGCCAACATTTCTTTATGTTTTGTTTTGCATTGAGTCCTCCAAGCTTCACCTGTCCACAATTCATAACAGAAGGCTGTGACCAACCAGTACTCTCCCGGATTTGTATCAAAGACTCACCTCAGCCATCTCAAACAGTTTGGACGTTAAAAGCTGTGAGTGCTTCTTTTGCACTTTTCCAGAGAAAACTATCAAAGCCCTTCTGCAGATAGCCATACACCTATAGGCAGTTTGTGCATTTAATAAGTTATCAAACTCAGTCTGACCCAGGTGTCCGAGCCGAATACTTCATCATGTTCGGCTCAACTTCCTGCCCTGGACCTCACCAACACCACAATGTTAGGTCACCAGGTCTGTCTCTCTCTGCTCATGTTCATATTGTTAAGGGGATCTCAACAACTTGAATTCTCTGACTGTCTAAACTCTGGCTGTGGTTTGGGTTGCATCAGGACATCACCATAAACTTTCTCATATGCCAGGGCAATCTCAAGGCAGACCCTCTCACTGGCTGAGAGACAAAGCTCTTGAACTGTTTGGCTTATCTATAGAACCCCAAGGCTGCTCCCTGAACTGCTTATTTTCTCTTCACCATTGGTTTCAGTCGGGCTCTTTATTCAGGGACCCTCAATTCATTTGGTTTTGGATGGACTTAATAGTCTGTTTTGGGACATCTGGGAGCCGTCCCTTAGAGGGAGGTGGTGGCACGGTTCTTTGGTTTTCTAGGACTTTTTGTTCTGCCGATTATAAATAATGCTCTCTTTGGTTATTTATTTGTTTTTGTAACAGATTAGGTTTTTTTTTACTTTGTAGCATCCGTATGTTTTTCTGTTTTGCTTTCGGTTTTCTAAGTCGCAGCTGTGCTGAATTTTTTATCAGTATACTTGTTCTTTATGTTCACCATTACTCTGCCTTTGCTGGTTTTAATGGCATATTAAACAGAAAACATTACAGGCGTGGAATTTATTTTCCTGTTTTTTATCATTTCACATTACTCTGGTCCTTATGTACTTTATTTAGTTTTTGGTTTTTCCTAAAATAATAATGTAGCAGTGATGAGTGAAGTGCACAGGGATATGATGGTAGCTAAAGCAGTAAATAACATACAATGCCTTGCAAAGGTATTCATAACCCTTGAACATTTTTACATTTTGTCACATTGCAACCACAAACTTTGTTGTATATTTTACTTGGATTTCATGCGAACAACCAACAAAGTTGCCAAGTAAAAGGAAAACAATACATGGTTTTCAACTTTTCTTTTGATAAGAATCTGAAAAGTGTGGAATGCATTTGCATTTAGTTTCCCTGACTCAAAACTTTGTACAACCACATTTAGCTGAAATCGCAGCTGCAAGTCACTTGGGGTATGTCTCTACCAGGTTTCCATATCCACAGACAGAATATTTTACCCATTATTCTTTGCAAAATCTTCTTTGAAGTCAGACTGGATGGCAAGCATTTGTGAACATCAATTTTCAGGTCTTCCGAGAGTTTCTAAATTGGATTTAGGTCTAGATTTTGACTACATATTTTAACATATGAATATGCTTGGATCTAAACCATTCCATTCAACTCTGCCTGTATGTTTAAGAGTCATCATTCTGCCGGACGTTGAACATCTCTGAACCCAGTCTCAAGTCGTTTGCAGCTTTTAAAATGTTTTCTTCTGTCTAGCTTCCTTGTCCCTGCCAAGAAAAGCATCCCCACAGCATAATAGTGCCACCACAATATTTCTCCTTGAAAATGGTGTGCAAAAGGTGATGTGCACACATAGTATATGTAGCCCAAAAAGTTCCATTTTGGTTTTATCTGATCAAACAACGTCTTCCATATGTTTGTTGTGTCCCCTACAGTGTTTTTTATGTCAAACTTTCAGCAGTGTCTTTTTTCTTGCCACTCTTCCACGAAGGCCAGATTTGTAGAGTCTATCACTCATAGTTGTCCAATCAACTGATTTTAAACCCTGAGCTGTGGATCTTTGCAGCTCCTCTATGGTTACCATGGGCCACTTGACTGCCACACTGACTAATGCTCTTTGTTCCTGGACTGTCAGCTTAGGTAAACGGACATGTCTTCGTAGCTTTGCAGTTGTGCCATATATGTTTTTTTATTTTCAGATGAAGGATGGAACAGCGCTCTTTGAGATGTTCAAAACTCTGAGCTATTGTTTTATACCTAACCTTTTTAATATTAGCTTGGTTACTATGGTGAGAATACAGTCTAAATGTAATGAAAACTCCAGTCACTTAAGTAATAAGTAATTTTTTGTTCTTCCACACAGTCTGCGGACATCTGATGAGTAAACAATTTGTCACTTACCGTTAAAGCTGGCGTTGCGTATGTACTTGAGCAGAGTCTTCCCATCTGTGGACTCCATTTGTGGACAAACGCCAGGATGATTGGGACATAAGTCCCTGTGCATGTTGTGCAGAGCGTGGGCCATGGCGTACACAGCGTCAATCACAAACTGCACTTTCCCTTCCTGCTCGTACTTGGAGTCAATCCCAATCCGCTCCTTGCCTGTGGGAATAAACGACGGCTTTTAGCGGAATACATCAAGAAGCTGTTAAACTTTACATTCTATCAGCTCTGACAGTTTCTGTTTTTATCCAGCTCCTCATTAACTATTTGCTGCTGTTTGTTCTGTTTAGATTCTGAGGGAATTACAGCTAAAGGGGACAATGTGTTAGAGGAAATAAGAAGACATGTTTAATTCCCCAGTGGGATATATCAGCTCTAAAGCAGAGCTGTGAGGCAAAAAAAGTGTTTGTGAAAACATTCAGCAGAGTCAGAATGAATTACTGGGGTGTGCTTCAAAGTAATAGGCAGGCAACAATGAAGCTCATTTGTCCCATCTGAAAGGAGATGAAGATCACCATGAACTTTAGTTACAGACTCTGCTACACTGGTTTCCTGCTCCTTTATATCCTCCTGCCTGTGCACTGCCCTTTTACTATGGGCTGCTGTAAAGGTTTTGCCTCATTCTGCTGGTACACTTTTTGAATGCCTAATGCTCAACCTCGTCTCTTGTTTTTGCTGCAAGCTGAACTTTATTCTAGGAGATAAAAGCTGCTTTTCAAAGGCCGCCTAAAATTATAGTAACAAAAATATCCCCATTACTTTTATGGTGCTCATTATTATCATCATTGTAATTATGATTTTCAATCTCCCACTTACCAAAAGAATGCATCATCAAGAAAAAAAGATTATTTTCTCAGTGGTAACTGTTGACAGGAGCTCAGTAATCATGTTAATAAGAAAAACAGAAGAATGTGGGAGACTTTTTCGATAGAAAATGTGCTCGAAAGCAATCTGCTCTGACATTTCAGTCCATTTCTCAGATCTTAACATATATCTCAGCCCACACATAACCTTTTAGATTTTTCTAAGCTTCACATAAGGAAGGAGTTCAGTGAACAGTCCTAGAATAAAAAAAATATTTCCTTGATTCAGTTCAAAAACAGAATAACCCGGATTACAGAGATTCGTTTACACTCAGACCTTATTCAAAATTCAGTTTCTTGCTAAATGAAAATATTACATAAGAACAATAAACATTGATTTTTAAAACAGACGTTATGTCATGATGAAGACTTCTAACTTTACAGGAGTCTACCAGATAGTCATCCACACCTTACAGAAGGAGGAAGGATGAGCCACAAAAGGGTCATTGCTAAAAAAACCTGTCTGTTCACAAGCATTTTAATGGAAAGCTGAATGGAAGGAAAAAGTATGGCTGAAGAAGATGCAGAAGCAACAAGGATAACTGTAACATTGAGAGGCTTGTAAAGCAAAGCTCCTTCAAGACATTGTTTGGAGATTCACAAGGCATGGACTGAAGGGAAAGTCAGTGCTTTAAGAGCAACCACACAGACATATCAAATATGTAGGCTACAACCCTTGCTTTCTTTGTGTTAGGCCACTCCTGAACCAGAGGCAACATCAGAAGCATCCTACCTGGGCTACGAAGGACTGGAATCTTGTGCAGTGCACCAAAGTCCTCTTTTCAGATGAAAATAAATTTAGCGTTTTATTTAGAAATCAAGGTTCCACAGTCTTCAGTAGGAGTAGAGAGGTACAGAATTCAAGCTGATTGAGGTCCAGTGTGAAGTTTCCACAGTCAGTGAGGATCTGGGGCACAATGTCATCTGCTGCTGTTGATCCACTGTACTTTTTCGAATCTAAAGTCAACGTCTACCAGAATATTTTAAAACAATTCATGCTTCCCTCTGCTGACAAACGTTATGAAAATGCTGTTTTCTGCGAGGTGTTTTAAAGATGAAAATGAAACACCAGGCGCAACAATGCAGATGAGATGAAGGCCGCTGTTAAAGCAAACTTGGGCTCAACAGAGCCACAGGCTGGGCCCCTCGATGCCATGCTGCTCTAATGCATTCAACCAGATATTGAGGGCATATACTGTACAGTTCATACAGTGCCTTTCGAAAGTACTCGGCCCCCTTGAACTGGTCAACCTCTTGCCACATTTCAAACATAAAGATATAAAATAAAAACATTTTGTGAAGAATCAACAACAAGTGGGACACAATTGTGAAGTGGATTTCTTGGATGTGTCAAACTTTTCTAACAAATGAAAAACTGAAAAGTGGGGCGTGCAATATTATACGGCCCCTTCACTTTCAGTGCAGCAAACTCACTCCAGAGGTTCAGTGAGGATCTCTGAATGATCCAATGTTGTCCCAAATGACTGATCAGAATCAGAATCAGAATCAGAAAAGCTTTATTGCCAAGTATGTTTTTGGACATACAAGGAATTTGTTTTGGCGTAGTTGGTGCAATACAGTACAAATTAAACAGTATAAACATATCTACAATATAATATAAATATATGTGCACAGTTTTAAGTGAGTGAGAGTAAATATAGAGCAGTATAAGATGCAAGAGCAATACAACAGTGCAGGTGATCATTGTGCAAGTATGGCAGTGCAAGTAAAGCAGGAGTCCAAGCTGAGCGTTAATGTAACGCATAGAGTTACAAGTTACGGGTGTCCTGTCAGCAAAAACAGGAGGTGTGGGGGAAAGGGAGAGTGTCAGGGTGGTTTCCGGGCTTTGTTAACAAGGCTGGTGGCAGATGGGAAAAAACTGTTCTTGTGGCGTGAGGTTTTGGTCCGGATGGACCGCAGCCTCCTGCCAGAGGGGAGAGTCTCAAAGAGTCTGTGACCGGGGTGGGAGGGATCAGCCAGAATCTTCCCTGCCCACTTCAGGGTCCTGGAGGTGTACAGTTCCTGGAGCGACAGTAGACTGCAGCCAATCACCTTCTCAGCAGACCGAATGACACGCTGCAGCCTGCCCTTATCCTTGGCTGTAGCAGCGGCGTACCAGATGGTGATGGAGGAGGTGAGGATGGACTCAATGATGGCTGTGTAGAAGTGCACCACCATAGTCTTTGGCAGGTTGAATTTCTTCAGCTGCCACAGGAAGAACATCCTCTGCTGGGCTTTCTTGATGAGGGAGCTGATGTTTGGCTCCCACTTGAGATCCTGGGAGATGATGGTTCCCAGGAAGCGGAAAGATTCCACAGTGTCAATTGTGGAGTCACAGAGGGTGATGGGGGCAGGTGGGGCTGGGTTCTGCCTGAAGTTCACAACCATCTCCACTGTCTTTAGAGCGTTGAGCTCAAGGTTGTTCTGGCTGCACCAGTCCAACAGATGGTCCACCTCCCATCTGTACGCGGACTCGTCACCATCAGAGATGAGTCCGATCAGGGTGGTGTCGTCCGCAAACTTCAGAAGCTTGACAGACTGGTGACTGGAGGTGCAGCTGTTGGTGTACAGGGAGAAGAGCAGAGGAGAGAGAACACAGCCTTGGGGGGAACCGGTGCTGATGGTCAGGGAGTCAGAGACATGCTTCCCCAGCCTCACGCGCTGCTTCCTGTCAGACAGGAAGTCAGTGATCCACCTGCAGGTGGAGTCGGGCACACTCAGCTGGGAGAGCTTCTCCTGTAGCAGAACTGGGACGATGGTGTTGAAGGCAGAGCTGAAATCCACAAACAGGATCCTGGCATAGGTTCCTGTGGAGTCCAGGTGCCAGAGGATGAAGTGAAGGGCTAGGTTGACTGCATCATCTACAGACCTGTTGGCTCTGTAGGCAAACTGCAGGGGGTCCAGGATGGGGGTCGGTGATGTCTTTTAGGTGTGAGAGCACAAGGCGCTCAAAGGACTTCATCACCACAGAGGTCAGGGCGACGGGTCTGAAGTCATTAAGCCCTGTGGTCCTTGGCTTCTTGGGAACAGGACGATGGTGGAGGACTTGAAGCAGGCTGGCACATGACATGTCTCCAGTGAGGTGTTAAAAATGTCTGTGAAGACTGGAGACAGCTGATCAGCGCAATGCTTCAGGCTGGCTGGTGAGACAGAATCCGGACCAGCAGCTTTTCGGGGGTTCTGTCTCCTGAAGAGTTTGTTGACGTCCCTCTCCTGGATGGAAAGAGCCGTCCTTGGCGTGGGTAGGGGGCTGGTGGGGGGGAACTTCAGGGTGGGGGTTGGAGGTGTCAAGGCCCCTTTTGAGGTTGGTGAGGTGGGGGTGGTGGATTGTGGCTGCAGCTGTTGGGGGGCGTCGTGGGGGATGGTTGCAGGACTGTCCCTTTGTCTTTCAAAGCGGCAGTAGAACTCGTTCAGGTCGTTGGTGAGGCGTCGGTCGTTGATGGAGTGGGGGGCTTTCGGCTTGTAGTTGGTGATTTGCTTGAGCCCTTTCCAGACAGACGCAGAGTCGTTGGCTGAGATCTGGTTTTGGAGCTTCTCAGAGTACAGTCGTTTGGCCTCTTTCCCTGCCTTGCCAAACTTGTACTTTGCCTCTCTGTATATCTCTTTGTCCCCACTCCTGAAGGCCTCTTCCTTATCCAGTCTTAACCTTCTGAGTTTAGCTGTGAACCAGGGTTTGTCGTTGTTGTAACTCACCCTGGTGCATGATGGTACACAGCTGTCCTCACAGAAGCTGATGTAGGAAGTCACAGCCTCTGTGTACTCGTCCAGACTGTTGGTAGTAGTCTGTACAGCCTAAACACGCCTGGAGATTCTCCACAGCCTCACTGCTCCACTTCCTTGTCGTCCTCACAACAGGTTTGCAGAGCTTTAGTTTCTGCCTGTATGCAGGAATCAGGTGGACCATGATGTGGTCGGATTGGCCCAGTGCAGCACGTGGGACGGCGTGATAAGCGTCTCTGATGGTGGTGTAACAGTGATCCAGAATGTTGTCCTCTCTGGTCGGACATTTTATAAACTGTCTATATTTGGGGAGTTCGTGGGTGAGATTACCTTTGTTAAAGTCACCAACGACGATTACTACGGAGTCCGGGTTGGTCCGCTCCACACTCAGTATCTGGTCGGCGAGCATGCGCTTTGCGACCTGCACTTTAGCTTGCGGCGGGATGTAAACACCAACCAGGATAAACGAAGCAAACTCACGGGGGGAATAGAAAGGCTTACAGTTTATGATGAAGGCTTCCAGGTCTGGAGAACAGTGCTGCTGAATCACTGTCACGTCGTTGCACCAACCACTTTTGAGGTAGAAACAGATTCCTCCACCTTTCGCTTTGCCGGAGAGTTCCGTGTCTCTGTCCGCTCTGTAGAGCTGGAATCCTGCCAGCTGCAGCGCAGAGTCCGGTATTAATCCACACAGCCACGTCTCCGTTAAGCACAAAACTGCCGATGAATAAAAGTCCCTGTTTTTCCCCAACAGCAGTTGTAGTTCCTCAATTTTGTTGGGAAGTGAGCGCACGTTAGAGAGAAATATTCCAGGTAACGGTGTTCGTAGTCCACTCTGGCGAAGACGTACCAGCACCCCGGCCCGTTTCCCTCTCTTCCGGCGTTTCACCGCGTGAACAAAGGTGAGCGCACCTTTGACCAGAATGTCCAAAAAGTCCAGAGCAGTAGGCAGAAAAGTGGAAATAACTCCTATGGTGTAGTAGCCCTGATGTTCATGAGTTCTTCTCTGGTGAGAGAGCTCCGGGTACCATCACAGAAGACCGTTTTAAAGCAAAAAACAAAACAAAACAATGCGCACCAACACGCCGAGGCGACCATCTGCGGCGCCATCTTGGATTTTATTGTGCTGATGATGATGAATAGAATCCACCTGTGTGTAATCAAGTCTCCGTATAAATGCACCTGCTCTGTGATAGTCTCAGGGTTCTGTTCAAAGCGCAGAGAGCATCATGAAGACCAAGGAACACACCAGGCAGGTCCGAGATACTGTTGTGGAGAAGTTTAAAGCCGGATTTGAATAGAAAAAGATTTCCCAAGCTTTAAACATCCCAAGGAGCACTTTACAAGCAATCATATTTAAATGGAAGAAGTATCAGACCACTGCAAATCTACCAAGACTTGGCCGTCCCTCTAAACTTTCATCTCGAAAAAGGAAAAGACTGATCAGAGATGCAGCCAAGAGGCCCATGATCACTCTGGATGAACTGCAGAGATCTACATCTGAGGTGGGAGAGTCTGTCAATAGGACAACAATCAGTCGTACACTGCACAAATCTGGCCTTTATGGAAGAGTGGCAAGAAGAAAGCCATTTCTCAAAGATATCCATAAAAAGTCTCGTTTAAAGTTTGCCACAAACCACCTGGGAGACACACCAAACATGTGGAAGAAGGTGCTCTGGTCAGATGAAACTAAAATCCAATTGTTTGGCCACAATGCAAAAACGATATGTTTGGCGTAAAAGCAACACAACTCATCACCCTGAACACACCATCCCCACTGTCAAACATGGTGGTGGTAGCATCATGATTTGGGCCTGCTTTTCGTCAGCAGGGACAGGGAAGATGGTCAAAATTGATGGGAAGATGGATGGGGCCAAATACAGGACCATTCTGGAAGAAAACCTGTTGGAGTCTGCAAGAGACCTGAGACTGGGACGGAGATTTATCTTCCAACAAGACAATGATCCAAAACATAAAGCCAAATCTACAATGAATGGTTCACAAATAAACGTATCCAGGTGTTGAAATGGCCAAGTCAAAGTCCAGACCTGAATCCAATCAAGAATCTGTGGAAAGAGCTGAAGACTGCTGTTCGTGAACGCTCTCCATCCAACCTCACTGAGCTCGAGCTGTTTTGCAAGAAGAATGGGCAAGAATTTCAGTCTCTGGATGTGCAAAACTGATAGAGACATACCCCAAGCGACTTGCAGCTGTAATTGCAGCAAAGGGTGGCGCTACAAAGTATTAACTCAAGGGGGCCGAATAATATTGCACGCCCCACTTTTCAGTTTTTGATTTGTTAAACAAGTTTGACACATCCAATAAATGTCATTCCACTTCACGATTGTGTCCCACTTGTTGTTGATTCTTCACAAAAAATTAGAACTTTATATCTTTATGTTTGAAGCCTGAAATGTGGCAAGAGGTTGAAAAGTTCAAGGGGGCCAAGTACTTTCGCAAGGCACTGTATATATATACCTTTTAGTAGGCTGACATTTCTGTATTCCAATCCTTTCTTATTGGTCTTATGTACTATTGAAACTTTCTGAAAAACTTTGGCTTTTCATTGGTGGCTGACTGAGGCTCATTGGGATGAGTAATTGTCATACAATCCAAAAGTAGTGGGTTTAATTCTAGCTTCCAGCTGCCACATCTACGTGCCCCTGGGCAAGGTACTTAACTCTAAATTACCTACAGATCTGTGTATCAGTGTATGATTGTGTGAGTGTGAATGGGTGAGTGTGGCTATGATCTAAAGTTTTTTGAATGGTCAGTATGACTAGGCGCTATTTTAATTCAATACATTAGCTGCAAGCCGTAATCTTCAACATGAACATAAATAAACAAATAAAATATATCATTCTGTGTGTAATGAACCTACTGTATATAATATCTGAGTTAGACTGTTTGAATTGAAATAAAGTAAATTAAATTAACTTTTTGATGATGTTCTAATTTCTTAAGAAGTTCAGGTTTCAGCTTGGCTCGGGGTTATAAAAAAATGAAATATTGCTGCATTTGTGCATCCCTATTCAGCGCAATCGAAGATAAAAATGAAAGTGTTTCACTGTCATTTTGCAAGAAGGCCTCTCGGAGCTCAGCAAGTGGAAGAACATCTTTTGTCTATCACACATGATGAAGGACACCAAACGAGAGATTTTAAAGGAAACAAAATCCCTCAGCAAACTGTTATTTGTGTCAAGGCGCTATTGCTGTCATCAGGTATGGAAGTAAGATTAATACACCATCCCACATTCCCGGCCGTCATCCGCATGGATAATTCATGCAGTGAAATGCCTGTCACCCTGTTGGCAGGCGCAGTTTAGGTAACATGAGAATGCATCACCACTGGAAACAACACTATCATTAATAAAATACAAAGACACTGCAGAAGCAGAATGGGCTCGTGAAGGGATTTTATTCAGCTTTGGAAAGATTTTCCTGTAATTTTCACCTTAACTAAAATATACTCTGTTTTTTTTGTGTGGCGAGATGTCAAGGTTAAGGGGGAACAGAGAGATATAAACCCAGGAGCAGATGGTCTGCTAGAGCAGTATGACGAATACATGTAGAGCATTAATTATTCTAATAATACAATTTATCTGTCCAGCACCCGCCGGGTACCAACACCTGGTGTTAGACAAGACATTAAAAATCAGACCACAACAGCTTTTCAGTGCCTGCGGCTTCTAATGCGGAATTTGCACATAATCTTCAGGCCCAACACAGACCCATTTCCCTAATTGCTCCATGCCATGAAACACATGTACCTGTGCACTTGCGGCTGCTGTCCTCTCTCTTTGAAGCGCTAAGCAGTCGGCAGTCAAAGTTTTCCTCCCAAAACTCTGCAAACCACACGTTCCTGCGATTGTTCTCCAGGGTGAGACCTGTAAAGTATTCATCAAATCCTGGGATAGAGGAAAGAGGAGAAAGGCTCAGTTCCGGACCAATTATCAGCCCAATTCTGACCTGCAGGAAATTAAGTAAATGTTGTGGTAGTAGCAGCGGAGTGCAGCCCGCCGCTAGGTGATAGAAAAACACTTGCAAGCAAATTTCGACCACAGTGGATCCTTTTTCTCTGAAGCTCCATAGAACTTAATCACAACTTTCATCTAGGAAATTAATTAAAAAACAGGATGCATTATGAATAAAGCAGACTTTCTAAGTGGTGCTGCAGCCTGTTGCCTGAAGCTGGCAGGAGCTGTAGGTACTGAACAGGTTTTCCTACTTTCTAAAATTCTATTAGACAGTTTTTTGTGAAATTAGATCTTACATGGCTCAGCAAACTATTCTGGGACAAAACCTCACGGCTAAATGTGTTATAATGTGTTTTTGTTCATCTTTTATGGCACAACTAACAATTTTCAGAGTAAAAAGTAATCTGAATTTCACTTTTATCCAGTCAAAGCAGCTGGGTAAAGGTGATAATGGCACATTGGAGATAAATGATTTCACTGATGTTAATTCCAACAGGCCATCCAAGGTGGATAACGAACATCCCCTATGCCTACACTGTGCACATTTTCTCATTTTACATTTAGACATCTCCTTATGAACAAATGCTTCATAAAAATTAGGCTTCCCTTTATAATTATCAGCGTCTGTATGGACAGTGACACAGATAGAAGCCTAAAATAGATGGAACAGGCTGGGAATGTCCCATTTAGGCTTTGAATTCTCCATAATCCCTAATATGCAGACCTATAATATCCTCATTTGCTTCCTTTTGCTTGTGGGTAGAAATTTAATCTACAATTCTGAAGAAAAAACTATTGGTAATATGATGAACAAAATGTAAAACATAAAAACCTGATTGAAAACTTCTGCAGACTTTCATCATGCACCTGTTTGGACATACTACTGCAAACACCAATATCGCTTTTAAGAAAGTAAAATCAGTTCTTCACACTGAGCCATTTAAATTATCTATTTTTACCGTTTAATATAAGAAAGGACAGCTTATTTCATCCCAAGTGGTTTTTAGTCTTATCATTAAAACCCATCAAGGACACAATGTTTTTCAGAGGACTGTTGAAAGTCATTGGCATATATATGTATTTATATATACGGTATATATATATATATATATATATTTTTTTTTTTTTTTTTTTTTTTCAAATTGCCTACTTATCATATGCAGCAGAAGGTGTGGAGGTCAGTAACAAAACACTGAGATTTGTTCATCTGCAAAGTTTTTCAGTCCACATTGTCAAAAACTGTTGGTTTTAAAGCTGCACAGATCAATGTTTTATAACTGAGAAAAAATTGGCAGTTTACTGTGGCACAGCAGCGATGCAGCCAAATAAAGCAGACACACTTTTTCTGAGTTATATTCTTATCAGTTTCTTTCCTCTGAGTCATCTTTACAACAATCTTTAAAGTAGTATTAGGGCTTTTAACATTACTGCTTACAGGTAGAAATTATATTAAGATAATTTTATCAAATGGTCAGAAGCAGAGCTCTATATAGTTTCCTTTCAAACAAGCAAAAGCTAATTAAGTCTCTGTAATGTTTAATGTTTTGACTGCACATAGATTGGTAGAAAGAGCGAAAGCAAAAACATTGCTTGGAGTGTATTTATCAAATCAAAGCTTTTTATGCCAGGTATTGATATATAGTAGCTTCAAACACTTGGATAGATCGAGTGAATGCAGTTACTGGTTTTACAGCACTAAAGGAACTGGATAAAAAAAAACAATGAAGCATCAAAGGAAATGTTACCAAACTTCCTTTTTTAAACTGAAATTAGAAATGTTGTTACAGTCTAATAAAAACTAACATGAGAAACAGAAAACTAAAAAGGACTAGTAAAATACAGCATCTGTTGCTTCTCTTTAACTAAACCCACAAGGATTTCAGCCAAGAGTCTGAGATGGTCATGGATGAAGATTGATTTTGTTTGTGTTGAATCATATCTGTGTTGATCTGACAATATCTTTTCCTTGTTATAAACAATTGTTCAGTGATTTTCATTCTTTTCAGACAGAATCCACTAGATTATTTAAATCCTCTAGTTTTTTAAGGGATGGCAAGATAAATAGGGGCCCTTCTTAGCATACTGGCCAGCAGCTAAAGGAAGTTGGTTTATGTGTCACAATTATATTCCAGAAAAACAGAAAACCTAATTCAAATTTCCTTGTAAAACTCTACCAACTTAAAAATGTAAATTGAGTGCCTCCCCCATGACAGAGCACAGAGTTCAGTGTAAACATTATGATGGTGCTCACTCTGATTTCCTTAAACATTTAAATGTCACAAGTGTTTGGGGTGTTACATTTACAGGTGTGCCTAGAGTTAACAAAAATTTTGTTCTGACACCATCATCTGGGCTTATTGTTTAAAACTAAAATAATCTTAGTGTATGTGAAGTTCTCAAGTTTAAGAAAGTAATAAAAAAGTCTCTTTCTCATCTTCTCGCAGTTAGCACATATAATCAATTTGGGTAATCCAGCTACCCTAGAACAGCAACATTTTAGTCAGATTTAATGTGAGAAAAAAATGGTTATATTTCTGTTGATACGGTGTAGTGGAATAATTTGAAAGCCACAGATTCAAAGAAATTACAATGAAGCATATGGTGTTCATGATGCAGATACCTTCAATGGAGGAGCGTTTGGGCAGTATTGTGACTGCTCCTACTGCTACGTCCTCCAGCTGATGGATCGGGCTGCTCTTGGACCCCCAGCTGTCAGATCCAATCCACAGGAAATGGCCCACCTCGTTGGCCCTCTTGGTGGCATTGAGAACTCCTCTGCAAGGACAACCATTTGGTTATTAGTGGAGAAACAGAGGGAGAGCGAGAAAGGTGTGCAACCCTGTATTTATCAAACTGAGGCACAGCTAGCCTTAAGCAGCTCTTTGGACATTAAAGGCCTCTCCAGAGGTTTTTCTCATTAGAGCATAAGCCATGTTCTTATTGTGCAGTATGTATTCTGGGGAAGGAAGAGATGGTAATATTTAAATAACACAATATATGTCTGCCGGCAGACATACACTTATTTTCTTATCATTTGCACTTCACATCTAGATTCTTTATTCTGAATTTACATGTGTTAAAGGTTTGATTATGTGCTTCACTATATAAACATTACTCAAGGGCTATTGTAAATAAAATAATATTTCCTCTGCTTTGTTCCAACCTGAATTCCCTGCTTCTCCTCTGAGCCATGTTTGTCTTGTTGCAGGTATGTTTGTGCAGCCAGACACAGTCTGTGTTCATGTTAACACTATGCTTCTAGCTTTTATTTTTTTTTGTTTTTTTTTCAGAACCTGCTGCTTGGAGATTAAAACTCTCCAACGTGGCGAGTCAGCGGCATGCCGAAATCAACACATATGACTCCAGATCGTGCCGCTGTGCTCCTCACCTTATGTCTTCTTCGCTGGCGAAGATGATGATTGCCCGTGCATTGCGTGTTTCCAGCAGCTGTTGGATGATTTTGTCATAATCCTCTGTCTTGGGGTTGTGGGGAATTTTCAAAGACTGGGCGATGCAGATTCCACCTTTATAATGGGAAAGAAGGAACAATAAGTAGGCCTCTGGGATTCCCTTCATGCACAGTCTTTCGAAACCTCAGGTCACAATAGCTGCAGTTTTTTAATGGAAATTTCTCCAATATGAAATGAAAAACAAGTCTAAACACAATAGGAGGACTTTGATAAAGCTGCTATGCCTTCTATGGAGTCTAACGATATCCTCAGAGTGTATACATTTACATTTTGGCAATGATCTGCAAATGACAGCAGCCTGCAGTCACTTACTGTATGGTGAACCTTCCTGCTAAGCGTCAGCATCATTTCACAGACAGAGACAGTAACAAACACATCTGCTATCACAAATCCAATAATCCACACCCACCGGGACGCAAAGCTACAGATTTAATATTATGGATTTGAGAAGAAAACACCAGCTCGGCATTGAATTTTCATCTTGTGTCATTATCAAACATCTCTTACTGAAACCTGAACCGATCAGATAGTGCAGCTGGCAATAGCAAACAAAGAGGATATTAATACAGACAATAAATCTCTCTCAGACAGGTCACCGCTGATGAGTTTGTACAGGATGGAGAGAGCTGATTGCCACACGCTGCTCTCAACACGGTACATATTTCCCCGTTTTGCTTTAAGCAGATTATTCGATGTTATGATACTCAACAGCTCATTATTGGGTGGAGGAGCGAAATCCTCTCTTTCACAAAAATAACCTGAAACAGGCTTCTGCTCCCGCGTGATGTGGTAATTATAGGTACGGAGGACGTGCTAACCTTTGGAGCGCTGGAGATAAACAGATAATATGATAACCTGTGCAGGAGGGCATTCTAACTACTGAAGGCCTACAGTGAAGCAGCAGCTCATGTCCCGAGTCAACAGCAAAGCTTTACCCAAACCAATTAAATTTCTCCCACTCAAGCATTTTAATAGTCTACCCAATAACCTCTCAGTTTGAGTTTCTCTGAATAGACAGAGATATGGAAGGGATCTCCTAATTGCCACTCTCCTCAGGCTCATTACTTTGATAAAAACAGCCTTTAGCTGGCAGATCATACATCTACAGTCACGATTTTTCAGTGGCGTTTCTTAAGGCAGAAGAAAGCAAAATGATAACTGTTGAACCTCTTTAAAGATTTGTGTTGTTTCCAGCATCAGCAAGCAAAGCTGGGTTTTTTTTTCTTTTGATGTAAGAAAAGACACAGCAAGTGTCAAAAGGCTTCTCAGATGGCTGCTGTTATCCAGCCAGAATGGACTAAACATAAAAATGGATATCCTGCCAGTGGCTATGTGGTTGCTTAAGGGTTTGTGGTAAGTTCTTATGAGGAAAATGTGCTCTGTGTCATTTGTGCAAAGAAGACCAGGCTGCGGGCCTCCAAGGATGAAAACTAAAGCTCTTTTTCAGCTCAGGGAGTTCAGATAATTCAAGCCAGAGTGCACGCTGCATGAGACTGCACTTCCAGGTTTCTGTCTTCGAAGCCATGTGATGAATAAGGCTTTAGCAACACCCTTCACTTCTAGGCTTCTTTATTTCTATATGTAAGATTCATGCGCAATAACTACAAAAGCACCAAAAATAAAATATGTTTACACAGTGGCTTGCAAATGTATTCAAACCAGTTATATTTTGTAATATTTTATCTCAATACGGCACAAACTACAATGTGTTTTATTGGAATTTTATGTGACAGACAAACATCAAAGAGCATAATTGTAGAGTTGAAGGTTTTTTTATTTTTTTATTAAAACTGAAAAATGTGTATCACTTTTGTAATTGGACCCTATAAGTCAATGCTTTTGCTGCAGTTACAGGTACAAATCAGCTTTATATAAACCTAAAGCTTTGTTCATGTGTCTTTGCAAAACAGTTCAACCTCAGAAATTATAGAGCATCTTTAAGCATAATGACACACTAAAGTCTTGCCACAGATTATACATTTGATTTCAACACTGGATTTTGACTGGGTCATTGTAACACATAAACATGCTTTAATATAAACCATTCTATCTTGGCTCTGAATGTTTCAGGTCAGCTCCAGTTGTTTTCTGGTGAAGTTTTTTGCAGCCTCTATTGGGTTTTATGCCCTGTACATAGCTTCAGTGATCTTACCTTCAGCTCTGACCAGCTTCCCTGTATTGCTGAAGTTGAACATTAGCACAACATGACGCTGACACCACCATGTTTAATTGGTATGGTGTGGGATGGTGCTCTGAGTTTTCTGTCACACATGGCATTTTGCATATGAATCAAAAAGATAAAGTTTTATCTTACCAATCCAGAGCAACTTCATCTATATGTTTTTTTGTCTCCAACATGGCTCGTTGTACACTCTGAACTGGACTTCTGCTGATTTTGTTTTAGCAAAGGCTGTTTTTCTTGGTACTCTTTCATAAAAACTTGATTTTTAGGCGCAGCGCTGGTGGTGCAGGGGGTTAGGCACGCCCATGTATGGTGGCTTTATTCCTCGACACGGCCTGGTGCGAGTCCCGGGTGCGAGTCCCGGCCCTGGCGACATTTGCCGCATGTCTTCTCCTCTCTCTCCGCCACCATTTCCTGTCGAACTTGGCAGATTCACCAACCTGAGCTGTGAATCTCGGCAGCCCCTCCAGAGTAAACTTAGTTGGTTCTCCGATGCTCTCCTTAAAAGTTATTTTAGTAGGTTTGAAGTTGTACTATTTTTACTGTTTTATCCATTTTCAGATGATACATTGACAGTGTTCTATGAGATGTTCTAGGCTTGAACAACTCAAAGAACACTGAAGCTTTAAAATTCCGGATAGTGTTGTAAAACCTTACCCTCACTTTAGACTTCTCCACAACTTTATTCCTGACCTTGCTGTGGTCCTTGATCTTCTTGATTTAGTTTCATTAGTAATATTCTCTAATAGACTTCTGATGTTTTCCCAGAACAGCAGTTGGTTGGTGCACTGGATTTCATTTAGTGTTATTATAATAAAGGGAATAAATGCAAAAGCAAGGCACACTTTTGGGATTTTTATTAGCAAAGAATTTTGTTAAAAATAAGTATTTTCTTTTAACTTCATAATTATGTGCTGCTGTCATGGTCTATTATACAATCCCAGTAAATATTTTTGAAGTTTGTGGTATTAAAGTGACATAATATGAGAAAGTTCAACAGGGTATGAATGCTTTTGCTAGGTGTTGGGACCCCAGCCATGGGTTACAACATTACAGGCCAGTTAGAACTATTCTGGAACTTTCAAAAGAAATGGCATTAACCTACTTCCAGCAAAGCCAGGAATAGGAACAAGAAGGGAGTGACAGCGAATTTCCCGTGTCTTCACTGTCTGAATAAATACCCCGTTTCCCAACAAGCGGACCTATTCCACGCAAGTCCCCAGCAAAACTGGAAGGAGAGACACACAGCGTGCGCTACTGTCTTCTTGCTGGCAAGCAGACATAACTCTTCAAACTGGATCCAAGAGTGGCATATGATCACGCGATCATATGCACTATGTTAAGTAGGAATGAATTGCTGTTTCTGTATCTGGTATTCGTTCATGAACAGGGTAACTAAGGTGCAGGCATGGCTTGACTTTTCTTTTTGAGGTCTACAGAAGCAAATTGTGTTCCAGAGAGTTCCCAGCGAAGACCCTGTTTCTACACCTAGTAGAGCGGTTTTCCCGGCCTGAAGGAAGGACCATGGACAACACAACACGTCACTCTGCGTGCAATTCTGCCTGGCCCGGCAGAATGAGCCACCCCACCCCACAGCTATGGAGGTTAGCTGCAAGTTAACCCTTTGTTTACCCACACGTGGATGTTTCCTCAATTTCGTCGCCCTGGACAATGTCTCCTTAGGAAGGTTCACATAAGAGATAGTGTTTGGACAGAGAAGATTAGTTTAGAATCCAATAATCTGAACAATGTTCGTTTTACGACCTTTGGTTTTGTTTGTGTTGAGAATTCAGCTATCTTAGTGCTAGCTGATCGGCTGCTCAGCACATGTGCTCAGTTTAAGTGTTCTGTGTTTGTGTTTTTTTTTTAAGTTAAGACAAACTTTATTTAAAGGGTGATTTTAAACACAGATGTTCAGCCATAACCCTCCATCCACGCCTATGCATTTAACCCTTTTATTAGTGGTAGTTTAAAGGTATGTGTTTGATTCTGATGAGAAGCTATAAGCTTCTTTTGTTAGCCCCAACCGATAAGGGCTAAGAACACGTGCTACCACTTTATGAGTCAGCTGAAGATCATTTGCCCAGAAAGGCTGTTAGTTTCCAATCTAGAAAATAAAATGTCCTTAAATATTATTTTACAAAACTTGATAACTAATTAAACACTATTAAGACCCATTTATCCAAAAAGGATTGGTTCTTATTCAAAATAATATTTCCTTAAATGTTATTTGAATATTTCCTTAATGTTTCTATAAATATTATTTTAATAAATAAAGGGAGCTAATTAAACACCATTGAGAATTGGTCATCCAGAAGGTTGGTTTTATTCAGCAAATCATTAAAATGTTTTATTAAAATAATATTTGATCTGATCTTGCATTGTGAATGGTTGTTTAAAGGTATACCAATTATTGCCCAAGTTGGTTACAAGACTAATGTAACTTCATTTCCAGATTATTCAAGATAATCCTTGGTTCTCAAACATAAACATTGCATGGTGTTGGGACCCGCAGCCATGGATTTCAACATTAAACTCCGGTACGGACCTTTCTGGAACTTTCAAAATAAAGTGCATTAACCTTCTTCCGGCACAGCCAGGAAACGGAATAACTGCGGACTTCCTGTGACACCACTACCCAAATAAAAGCACAGCTGTTGCTACATCCGCTCTCTTCCACACGACCTTCGAGAGGTGCCGGTCAGGGGAGGCCAAGCGCGCTGATGTTTTTTGCTGGCAAACAGACATAAACTCTTCAAACTGGATCCAAGAATGTCATACGATCATCGATCATATGCACAAGATAAGTATGAGTGGAGCACTGTTTGTGTACCCGGTGATTTAATTCATGAACGGGGAAATTAAGGTGTAAGAGTTGCTTACCTTTTCTCTCCGAAGCCCCCGCAGAAGCAAAGCTGTGTCGCAGAGAAACCCCCGGTAGAGAAGCTGTTTCTACAAGCCGAGTCTGAAGGAAGGACAACGGCCCGCACCGCCATGTTTACGGTTTGCACAGCTGGTTGACGGAAAGAACGAGCCGCCCAGCTACAGCTCCGGAGATAACCCTTTTGTTCACAGAGCGAACGCACCTTCAACCCCCAAGGTTAGCCGCTTGTTGACTGTGGACGTTTCTTCAAGCTTCGCCCCTTGGACAACGTTTCCTCACCATGGTTCATGAGGTTAGGTGTTTTGGGCAGAGACAGATTTAGGATGAAATGATCTAAACGTTTTTCATTTTATGAAGTTTTTGTAAAACTCGGCTACCTTAGTGCTAGCAGGCTATCTGTAGCACAGTGCCGATTTGTGTTCTTTGTATGTTTTAAGGTTAAGATAAACTTTATTTAAAGGGTGATTTTAAACAAAACATTGCTCATAACGCGCCGTCCGCGCTTATGCATTTTAACCCTTTTATTAACCCTGGTATTTTAAAGGTATGTGTTGATTCTGGTGCTAAGCTATCCACTTCTTTGCTAACCAGTAAGAACACGTGCTTGCTACTAAAGGGTATTCAACAGAAAGGTTGTTGGTTTTCAAGCTAGTGAATAATGGTTCCTAAACATCATTTACTAAATTTGATGACTAAGTAAACACCATTAAGCCCAATTTCTCCAGAAAGATCTGGCTCTTTTCAAAATGTTTGCTTAATAATATTTCTTCGAATATTATTTCAATAAATAAATAAAAGCAGGTAATTAGACACCGTTGAGCATTAGTCATCCAGAAGGTTGGTTTTATTCAGCAGATCATCATTTAAAACATTATTTTATTAAAATTATATTTTATCTAATCTTGCATTGTGAATGGTTGTCTAAACGTTTGCTGATTATTGCCCAAGTTGGTTCCAAAACTAACTTAACTTCATTTCCAGATTCTTCAAGATAATACTTGGTTCTCAAACATAAACATTGCATGCTAATGTTGCATCACTTTTTTGGTCATGATTTCCAATCATCTTTTTAATCAACTTGTTTATATTGTACATAGCCCATTAGTCTTCCTTATTCTTTAATTCTGCTTGGTAGTTTAGTTGGATTGTTTTAGCATAGTAAAGGGTTTGTTGATTGAAATATATTTGACTTTGAGTTGACTTATTTTTATTAATAAATTCTTGTATTTTAAGAAATTGTGTGAATTCATTCCATATATGTGCAGAGGTTATGCTGTTCAATAATGTCAGAGCTCGTCTCACACCTTTCTATTTTGTCCTAATACCATCGCCTTACTGGGCTGGTATTCACAGGACAACCCTTAACAGACTGAAATATTATTTGATAAAATATTAAAATATTGATATTAAATAATATATTCATAATAACAACATAGGTGCTGTTAATATTTACTATTTAGGATTGTAGTGTTATGAAATTACATCCAGACCAAACCCAGCTAAAGTTTGTAAAGGGTTGCAAGATCTTGAGCAAAGACTGATTAGAGGTCACAACAGTTAATAAAACAGAGACCACATGGCCCACTGATGAAGATAAAAGCATTTGGAGCAGAGCCCATCTGTACTAAGAAATGTGCTGTGGGCTTAAAACTGCCCCAGTGCCTGTGTGCTGGTGGTTGTGCAACAGTGGCTAAATTATTGAATACCTGCGGAATACCTCATCTGTCAGTCAGTCAGATGGTCGGACAGAGAGAGGAGGGGATGTTGGCATGATAAAAATGCTAGTGTTGTGTCAGTAGTTTCAGAGTGCTGCGCAGTGGGTTGGCCCACCTTCTGCTGTCGCTGGAATGGAAATGGACTTGAAAGAGTCCTCATCTCAGACAATAGATTTAAAGGAGAGCTGCATGTCTGTTCTGGTTGTTGATGTCCAGTGTGAGGCAGAGAAATGTCAGGCTCTGGGAGATTAAAGTGGGTCAGAAAAGCCAAGTATAAAAGCACCCATGGTCCCAAAAGTCTTTCATTATGTAAAGATATTTTAAAGGCCTGTATTTAAAATAATATTTCTTTTTCAAAGGTTTGCTTTTTTTATACATTAACATTACATGCATAATGGAGAATTTGCATTACCATTTTCTGTCTCACAGTATCTGAAAAGAAAACTTAAAACCTAAAAAAATAAAAACTTGGCATGTTGTTTTTGGGACAGTGATCCGTTAAGAGTTATGGAGGGTATTTGTATGTCACACTCAGAGCTTATAGAAGAAATCCTACCTAAATATTTTTGCTTCTTCCCAGCTTTAACTATAGATCATGCTGCAGTTCGCTTTGCTTTTTCTGGCAGGCTTGTCCAAAACCTTTTTTCTTTTTGCTTTCTTGTTTGTTGCTTTCCTTTTATTACAGGTGTTCAAGTGTAACTGTGTATGTACAAATGATTTATGATTTGATTTATTTGTGGGTGTGCTTTATGTATGGTGTACTTATGGTGTATTTACATGTATATATTATTTATTTTCTTTCTTTCTTGTTATTTTTCCTCGTGCCGTGTTTTAAAGGCTCCACCAAAGATACATATTTCATGATACAATGAAAGTAAATGAGGAATGGAGTTTAGATCAAAAAATTGCACATGTTGGAATGGCCCAGTCAAAGTCCAGGGCCTAAATCCAAAAACTCTGTGGCTAGACTTGAAAATCAATCTTCTTTCTTCATGCAATCTGACAGAGATTAATCTGTTTTCCGAAGAAGAATCTGCAGAAACTTCAGTCTCTAATGTTCAACGTTAGTACAAACACACCACAAAAGTTTTGTAGTTGCAACTACAGTGAAAAATGTTTCAGCAAATTATTGAAATAGTGGGACTGAATACAAATGCATGCTCCAATTTTCAGGAGTTTTTTTTTAAAACAAAAAGAAAATCATGTATCCTTTTAGTTCCACTTTGCAATTATGCACTACTGTGTGTGTCTATCACCTAGAATCCTAATAACGTGCATTAATGTTTATAGATGCAATGTGACAACATGCTAAAAGGTTCAAAAGCCATGATAAAATTCTTTTGCAAAACACTGTTTGCCCTTAAATGGAAGCTGAAAAGTTAGAATTTGAGTTTGAGTCAATTTTTCTGTTTGCTGAATGTTGTTTTTTTTTTCATAACCCAGGCCATATTTTCCTTTGTGCCAATCTGAGCTTGTGTGCAAAATAAAGGTTCTGAAGTATAAAACATGTATTTTGCAACCTAATTACAAAAAGAAAGGACTAAACAAAAAAAAAAAACATTTATTCGTATCATTAATGGCATTTTATTGTGAAAATTCATTTCAAATATAACATGGAAAATAGAAAGAGATATGCCACAATTGATCTTTTTTATTAACTTTGTATTTAAAAACGCTCCTCAGTTCTTTATCACGGTTGTGAGGGCATGTCATGGAAGCTGAAGCTTGGAGACCCCAGACTGGACTCAACAATTTAAAATGCAACACATGGGCATTGCGATAGATAAAACTGCCATCAAGGGAAACAAAATCAATGTGTAAATATGTTTTTGTTTTACTTTATTCAACAGCAGACAAAGACTGTTAATATTTTCAGGTTGACATAGTCAAGTAAAGCATCAAGCAATAAAATAATTAAATACTGCTGCTGAAAAATGGTGACATAAAGCTTTGGATGGTCCATCTCTCCTCCTTCTTCAATGTAGGAGACTAGTAATAGCTGGGAGTCCATATACTCTGTTTAGTTTTGGTGGCACTTTTTTCACTTGCGTGGCATAAGGTATAATTCTGCACTCTGGTTCCACAAATTAATGTTGTGCATGTGCTTTAATAACGCTGTATTTGTTCAGTACAAGTGCATGCCAAACTAAAAGGGGTGTACACAATATGTTAAGTGGGAAAGCAAGTAGCAATTGTAACACAGAAATGCCTTACCTGCGTTATGCTTAGCTGTGTGTACATTGTGTAATAGTGTGTTTATGTTGTGACTGTATATTTCTGTAGGAATATTTCCACACAAAGGGCTTCAGAAGTTTTCTAAAGTTCAAATATGGAGGTGGTTACAAGGGAGAGAGTTATGCTCACCAAGCATGAAAACAGCCCCCCTGAGTCCAGTGATGTGAAGAGAAATCACAGAGCATTCATGGGCCCAGGGTACAGTATGAAATGTGGGTGGATAGGGACCAAGACCCAGTAAGCGGCATGGGCCAGCCCACTAGCTCCCTATTATAGTCTGCTGAAGCTTCACTGGTGCTTGTGAAGTCCAATAACCCCAAGGTGGTTCTGAGGACTGAAAAAAACTCCTTTCCCAAATGTCCACTGAGAGCCAAATAAACTGCTGAGAATATATTTTCCAGATAGTGGTATTTCTCCCTTTAACTATGAATGTAGATTATCAATTAGTGTTAGTGCTATTGTTTAATTTTAATATAATTTCCAGGTATAGTCACTCTGAGCATAGATTTTTTTTCCCTGCACCAGGTTGGCTTGTGACTGTAAAATGGTCCTACAACGGACTAACAAAAAAACACAGTATGATCCTGTGACCTTTGCTCGATATTGGATTAATGTGTCAAAGAGAGTTTCAATGATCATCATTGCTAATTTTATTGGGCTCCTGGAAGTTCTCGGCTTATCTGATTGCCACAGGTCACGCACCGCATTAACTTCTTCAATTATTTATCCTCAGTGCCCTCGGATCTAAAAATGCACTGCAGGATGAGAGACCCTGCACTGCCATTTCGCTTGGCAATATACAAATTCCTTTAAAGTAGAACCATTTGAATGTTTCAGCCATCTAGCTTGCCCGCCTACTCACCAGTACCCTCCAAACCAGAACCTCCAGGGTGTCCATAATGCTGCAATTATATTTATCACCTCGACAGTCAAACAGCAGACTTAATCCCTCTGGTCTGCCTGCCTGAACACTTGGGAGCACATTAAATTGGGCTGACATGCAGCCTATTTTCATGTTCTACATCTCGGTGCTTTTCATATTCTGCTTGCCTTTTCCACTGATGGCCTGGGACGTGTCAATGTCAGAAGGGCCTTGGAGAAGGATCACAGTCTATTTTCCAGATACGTCACACCTCTCTCCTCCTCCCCTTTCAGCTGCTGTGTATGAGCCTAATATGTTTACAGGCAGATCCCAGCCTCGCATCACTGCAAAGGCGAGATCTGAAAAAGCTTTGTGTTGGCAGGGTTCTGCAATCAATTCTACAGTAATACTTTGTGGGAGGTTTTCCTCAAATGCAGGCAATTTTTTTTACCTGGTGGGAAAAACTGAACTCTATTGCTCTGGCCCGAATCCAGACAGACACAGAAAAGTACAAAGATTTATCTCTGCCAGATTCACCTGGAGCTAGATGGAAGGTGCACAACACGAGGAGAGACAGTAGAGCAAAAATAAAATAAAAAAGGAGAAAAAAAAATGGAAAAGATCAATACAGACTGACCATCACTCTAGTCTCAGCTTGGGGTAATGGGAACCCATATTGCATTAGTACGCGAGATGGTTCTCCTTGAAGTGGTGAAACGAGAATCCTACTAATGCATCTGACATTTGGACGCAAGTGAACGGGGCAGCCGCACAGAAATGTTTCAAGGCCTTATGGATCAGCTTGAAGGGATGCTGCAATGTCGAGCAAACAAAGCAGCTCTTCTTTTTGCATTTGTTTACAACAGAATTTTCATAACTGCACTGTCTTTCCATATAAACTAAGATATTTTTTCTTATTCACTTCAGTCCATTTCAGTTACTTGTAATGCACATCCCCACCCACTGAATGAATCCTATGTCTGTCTATGCAATTATATAATTAATGTGTTTATTAAAGATAAATCCTTGGGTACAGGAAATGTTCCTTTAGAGGATATAATTCTCATTTGTGTATGAATACAAAATAATGTGGCGACTAGAGCTCGGCGGGAGCAGAATGAGTACGAAACAACAATAGCTATAATTCCATACCTCTTGTGTTGCTGTTTGGGACTCATAATTATATCACTCTGTTTATGGCTCTTTGCATAAGAAAGAATGAAACATTAGCAGCAATGTGTCTGAGAAGCCCAGTGGTGGAAGCTGTGTTTATTTCAAAACTGAGACTTCCAAAACCAGCCTTCAATTAGGACTTTTCCTAATTCTCTGCTACACAGGCTACTTCATCTCTTTCTTTCTCATCCGTGCTCTCTTTCTCCCTCAGTTGATGCAAATTACACAGCCGCAAACAACATCTTAAAGTTTTAGTGAGTGTACACACTGGACATGAATGCACACAGTAATAATATTACTGCGGGCTGAACTTCTGATCAGTGCCTGCCGGGTATCATTAGCTTTCCATGTTTTTGAGGGTTGTGCACATTAGTCTATTAAAAGAAGAGACAGAGCTCACTCCTAACAAATGTGCAGGAATTAGACTAGGTTCCTCAGAGGTGCAGGTGAAAGAAAGCATCACCAGACATGTTTGGTTAATCACCCAATGCTTTTTAATGAGGCACCTTTGGCCTCATGTTGCACACAAACTGCATCAGCCAGCGTGGAGAGTCTCTGCAGACTGCATTCTGAAGCACTATGAACCACATGATTTGATAAAGCTAGCTGATCCACCGAACTGTACATAAACAGAGTTTATTCTGCCGATAGCAGTAGTCACTGACTGACACAGCTACATGCCGTCGGCAGCGCTGGCCTGGAAAGTACAGGTGAGGTTAGCAGGTTCACAGTTGTCAGATCGCTTTCTGGCAAAAAACACATCTGAATGTTTGAATACAAATCACTTATCATCTTTAAAACCTCTTCAAACATAACAATGTGTTTCTTCAGCCTCAAATAGGATCATTTCCACTTAGGAAATCCATATAATTGTTCTACAGCAGATTCAGACAAGTAAAACAAATTTTAAAAGGTTTCTCCACTAAATACGTGGTTTGTTTAACGCTTCCTTCTAAGAAAGAGTTGTTTTCTTTTGTTTTTTGTTGAACCAGATAAGAGTTAGCTTAAGCTGACTGGCCACCAGCATTATTCTCTTGTCATGTACATGTAATCAGCAAGTGACAATGTAAAGCACCTTTCACACTTATTGGCCCTTCTGGTAAAAATATGTAAAGAGGCTAAATACATTTTTTGCACAGGCAAATTCTTACATTGAAAATGTAGTAGCATAATTCAAAATATTGTTTTAGAATCAAACATCACCAAAGCAACAACTAGCACCACTTAACAGTAGATTCAACATCCGAGCCATCAGAAAATTTCTCAATTCCTAATCAGAAATGCTGTGATTTTCTCCTGAACTGCATATCTATGTGCATAACAACTTGTCAATATTGCAGTGTGGTTCCTTCGTGAACCAGATGGAGACAGATAGTGAAGATGGCACTTGTGACATAACACAGCGGAAAACAGTTGAAGTCAAAAGCATTTTTCCAATACAGCAGCATTTACACATCTTTCTAACATTCACAATGTTTGCACATACAGAGAGAGGGATGTTCCAAAACTTCCTTTTGTATAATCTGCCTCTGTGATCCAGAGTCGTGGGTCCTCACCCCACAGGTTTTCTCTACAGTTAAAGTTCAGGACTGAGATGGCCATGAAAGACAACTGATTTTGTGTCTGGTGATCTATTTCTGGATTGATGAGGCCATTTGTTTGGGGTCAATGTTCTGCCGAAACCCAATTTTCAGTTTTCTGGTATTATCCACCAGATCTTTTCTTTAAAACTCCTCGAATCAGGCCCACAGTGTTAAAGATCCTCCACTATGCTTAACAGCTGCATGAGGTGCTTTATACACATAGTCCTCTCTTCTATCACAACACACACGTCTTAAGTGTTTTGTTAAAGAAAAGCTAAATTTACATCTTATCTGATCAAAGGACACAATTTCAGTTAGAGTCCAGTAGAGTTTAGAAAACTCCAAATATTATATTTTTTTTGGACATAAAAGGTGTCTTTCTAAAAAAATACCTGAGTTACATTTATTTTAAAGGGGTTGTTAGGGCTCTTATCACTTTCCCCGACTAACTAAAAGTTGGATTTTTTTTATGCTTCAGAATGAGATGATGTTACTGCATTGAAAGATGAATATATTTGAAGGGTTTCTAGACATTCTTACCAGTGGCACCAATAAATGTGGCAGTATACATTGTCAATTGAAGCATGAAGGAAGAATTTAAAGCAAAACACTCCCCAATCAGCCAACATAAACTTTTCTGCCTTCTCTCTTGCCTTTCTAATCCACTCATCATTTTTCTCATCATTTTGGGAAACAAATGCTAAAAAAAAAAATGTAAAATGAGTACAGGCACTTCTCATTACAGAGATTTTCTGTGCCAGCTGTTTCTCCATCTACATTTCCAGGAAAACTCCACAACTCACTCATGAGCTAAACAGTTCAATAATTCATGGACCCAAAAACAGATTTTTTGACAAACACGAACCTCAGACTGAGTTAGTAAAGTGTAATTTCATTTCTTAATTAAAAAAATATATTTCGGAATAAGAATTTCATTTACTGCAGTGTCTATTGCAAGTCTCCATGACTTACCTGCTTCCTTGGAGAGTTGGGTGAAAGCTTCCACTCCCTTCTCCCCATAGCTGCCTTCTGAGGCGACAGTAGAGACATAGGTCCAGTTTAAGGCTTGGATGATGTCAACCATGGCCTGGGCCTGGAACGAGTCTGGAGGAACCACCCGCGAAAAGAAGTCATAGCGCCTGTCATCGCTCAGCTCCGGGGCTGTTGACGCATAGCTGATCTGAGGGATCTTGAGGGGAAGATAAGCAGGTAGAGAAGGGGAGCAGGTGGAGAAGGGAAGATAAAGTTTATAGATGTATTTTGTTGCTCTGATGCAGCATCGCAGCAGTTGCTATGGTGCCTGCTCTGACAAATCGCATTCTTTGAAGGTTGTGTTTAAAATTGCATCCTGTTTGTTGTGCAGTGTACTGCACTCTCACTATTTCCCATTTTATTAAAGTGTTCTCAGATTAGTATTTTTAGTGTGATATTTATACACTGAATAACCTCAGCTTAGCCCACAGAGAAATCCCCACAGTGGAACGAAAACGTATTTTCTATTTCCAGTCCCACAATGCACACTGCCTCATTTTACAGACATAGCCGGGGTCAGCTATATACTTAAAGGCTAAAGGATAAGAACGATAAGAATAAGATAAGGATAAGAACGCTGATTCACTTTGAATGCCAAATACAAAGCTGCTTTTAGGGACATAAACTGGAAAAATTAGTAACAAACTCTTGCTTGTTTGTATGCAAAGGTAAGAAAATTTTTAAGATGTATATTCACTAAACTAGACTATTATTGAAAAGTTTTTTTTTTTTCTGTAACTTAATTCACTAAGTGAATCACATAATATAGATCAATTACACACAGGCCAATGTTTTCAAGCCTTTATTTCTGTTAATTATGTTGATTTTATGTTTGGAGCTAATGATATGACAACATGACATTTAAGGTTAGAATATTACATCAGACAAATAAAAGACCAGAAGGTAAAAGGTAAAGATATTACAAGATTTTATCCAAATTCTAAATGAAAACTTAAAGACTAAGGTAGCTCAGGTGGTTTGCCGGTATAAACCCCCACTCTGTCCGTCTCAGTCATTGTGTCCTTGGGCAAGACACTTAACCTGCCTTGCTTGATGATGGGGATCAGAGGGCTCGGTGGCTCCGATTGTATGGCAACCTCACTTCTGTCAGTCTTCCCTGGGGCAGCTGTGTCTACAATGTAGCTTACCACTGTCTATGTGTGAATGTGAGTATGAATGGGTGGATGACGGATTGTAGTGTAAAGTGCTTTGGAGTCCTTGGACTTGATAAAGTGCTATACAAGTGCGGGCCATGTACCATTTTACTACAGTCTGCACATTTTTAAACCTGTGCATCACTACTGATCTAAATGAACATGAAAGGTCAGCTCCAAGTTGCTCACACCTATAGAAATTATCTAAAGAGATTTGGGATTTCTGTATTATGGAGAGATTAAGCCAAACTGGAGCGTTTCAGGCATTTAAAGGACGAGTGAAGTATATGCTGAAAAGGACATCTGTGCCAACAGTAAAGCATGGCTCAGTGTTGCTCTACAGCTGCTTTGCTTTATCTGGCACTGAAAACCTGCAGCATGTGGACGGCATAATGGATTCAGTCAACTATCAGAAAATGCTGGGAAAGATGTTATGCAACCTGTGAGGACGCTGAAACTTGGAGATCAGAGAATCTTCGAACAGGACAATGATCTCCATCATATCTAAAAGTTCCCCAGAACCGGGCTTCAGAAAAAGTCCTGGAAGATACTGGCATGGCCATCATAGTTGCCTGGCTTGAACTGAATTGAAAATCTCTGGTGGGATTTAAAAATGCCAGTTATAGTAAGTACACCCAATACTATTCATGAACTGGAACCCTTTGCCCATGAGAAGTGGGTTAGGATTTATCAGAAACACTGCCAGAGGCTGGTGCCTGGGTATGAATCCCATTTGTAGTAGGCCATGAAAGCAAAATGGTGCTTTACTAAGTACTAAAGATGTTTGTTCTGAATCTGTTGACTGCAGTAGTCACTGAAATGGGCTTTTTGTGTTGAACATGGAAAAATCACTTGTAATATTAGTTGTGTTGCTCTACTTAAATAGGTCTTCTATAATTTCTTTATTGCAAACAGCAGCCAGTCTTTAAATCTCACTAATAAACCCAATTTGCAGTGGGGGTTGAATAATTTCACTGCACATCACTTTTTATAAACTAGCAGCACAAAACAACTAAGTTCTCCATCATAGTTACTACCTGATGAGACCTTAATCGGCCTTAAGAGTGGAAAATTCAGTTTTACACCTCTGCTACTTACCTCACTAATAGACATTTGGAGGCACATAAAATATTAAGTAATACGTTTATACTAAAACAAATAACATAAAATATATTCCCAATTGTTTGTCTAAGAATTTTTTTTTATTAAGAATTCATATGTGTCGAAGAAGAATAAAACGGGTCATTTTTCCTGCTGTACAGCTTCAAATATCATTTGCATTATATTTGTACTGCACAGATATTTTCATGTGTTACAGAGTACATGTGAACTATTTGTTCCTCAAATTGAGCAGGATAATCAGATTACTTTTGCCAACCAAACTTTTACAGTTTAGTTTAGTGGGCATCCACATTAACAAGTTAGTCTCAAATGGATCTCTTCTTTTAGTAAAGCTGTGAAAAAATAGTGCATGGTCGTCAATTTTCCTAATGTCCTGTCCTCTTAATAGTCTGCAGGTGCTCTTCCAAGACCTCAGCCCCTTATTGGATTGACAGCCGTAAAATTTGGTGCTATTATGGAGAGCATGACTTGCCTCCGCCTTTAGCTGGTCACACCATCAATTGTAAAATTGTAACTGCTCAGCTTCATTAATCAAAAACTTTCACACTGATGATTAAAACTCCTAAAAGTAGCATGGCTGTGAATGACTGCTGAAATGACCAACTTGCACATTTCCTGTAGAGACAAACATCCACCTGGGGAAGTATTTACAGAGGAAAAAACATGTCAAGGGCCATTAAAGTTCACGCATATCCCTACGTTATTAAATGATGAAGGACAACAGAAAACAAAATGTCATGCTGACACAAAAGAGGAAGATCACAATCACAACAATTAACGGCTCATCCATCAAAACAACTAGAGATGAAAGTGTGCCTCACCTGCAGTTACAAAAAATGCATTTATTCTTGTCAGTTTGGGGCGCCTGACCAAAGGTCAGTTTGTGACAAGATGGTAGTGAGAATCTAGATTTAGCTTTTATTCTACCTGATCCAAACCTGTTTTTAATCACCACTGCAATAACATTTCGGGCTTCAGGTAATGTCTTGATATCAGTGGAGACAGAGGTTAATCTACTGTACGGTGAGCCCAAAGGACCATATTTACTAGCACTTTGTAACGCTTGATAGAATTTTATTAGCAGAGCTAAACATGCTACCAGGGATTTAATAATCTCATGAGACACTAAATAAATGTCACCACCAGGTGGTGGCCATCCAGAAGAGGTAAACATTTTGTTTATCTGAGGGGATGTAATGTCATTCAGTTTTTCATTATATTTTGGATGAAATAAAACTAAATGTCATTTTTCATTATGCAATATTTTCATTATAAGGCAGATAATTTTTTAGTTAATCAAACTCATTGTTTTAATCAAGGAGCATGTGGATGTTAACAAAAATACTGTGCTGTAAGTGTCTATCAGACCATTCCCTAATCTAACAAACAATTATTGCTAAGACTGTTTCTTAACCAAATACTAAAAATAGTGTCTTCACTTACCCAAAAACAACACAAATGGACTATACTGTTGAAACTATAGCTCCCACATTTCACAGATCTGTCAACACTGTTGCCCGACTAAAATAAAAGTATACAATGAAAAAAAAAAAACAGGTTCCTTAGTATAACCATCAGTTATGTGGCCTCAAACAACAGCTTAGAAAAGGAGAAAGAAGATGGCTTATCCCCAAATTTAGAAGGCTGTTACCATGCTTGGAAAGATTGCTATATTACTTTGAAAATGCTCTGCATCAGACAAGATCCACTTGCTTTTCTCCTCTAATAGATAAAAATATTAACGGCCCCTGGCTTCCATTTAGAGTTGTAGCTAGATTGAGCATCATATTCCTTCTGTGTTTGGTTGGGATGTTTTAAAATTTGATCAGTTTGAGATGTTTTTCCTTCCTTCCCCATAGCTACTACAAATCATATGAAGATAACTTGAGAATAGAAGGGCACATTAGAAAAGAAACAATGTTCTAACTTCAGTCCCATCAAATTGTTTTCCATCTACTGACAAGGCTGAGTAAAAAATAAGTTGGTTGGTATGATACTACCTCAACTTTTGATCACATATTTAGAAACATTTGTTCTGGATTATATAAACTTCCCATTGTACCTATTATTTAGTCTAGTTACAGGTTAAATCTCCAAACTTCTCTTCATGTCCAAAATCCCTAAAAAGGGGGTTCTAAAACATCTATTAACTCACTTGCAGAACGATGATTTATTTGAAGAATTTCAGTCAAGCCTCAGAACACCACAGTACTGAAACTGATTTGATTAATGACATTGTAAATCCTTCCCAAAAAGGCCTCGTTCGGTTAGATCTCAGAGTCAGCTTTTGACACAGTTGACTACAAAATCTTATTATATAGATGTGAAAATATCTGGATGAAGTTACTGCTTTTGGTCCCAAACAGCTCAGAGAATTTTCCAAACATGCAGTCACTTCTGATGAAATTCTTCTTGATACATTGAATCTCAGTAAAAAATTCTTAGAGCTTTCTTGGGCCAGGGTCTATTCTTCAAATCCAATATTAAACAAGTCAGCAAAACAGCTTTTCTCCGCACCTTTGTAAAATAAGGAACATACTCTCTAAAGGGGACCTGCAATGGACTGGCGACCTGTCCAGGGTGTACCCGGCCTCTCGCCCATAGACTGCTGAAGATAGGCACCAGCTCCCCCCGCGACCCACTACGGAATAAGCAGTAGAAACTGACTGACTGACACTCTAAAGGGGATGTGGAAAAACTAATCCATGCTTTTATCACTTGCAGACTTGAACACAGTACCACAATATTAGACTGACGTTCTAACAGTTGCTGTTTTAACAGCAACCGCAAAGAGGGACCATTTTCCTCCTGTTCCTCTTTCCTTGCTCTCTGTACATTTTTGGATTCGTAACAAGATACTACTTAGAACCAACGAAGCCCAAAATGGACTAGCTCCATCCTACTTAGTTCAGTATCCTTCAGCAACCCATCAAGAATCCTGAGCCCAACAGATTGAGAGGTTTTAGGTGTTTCCTGGATTTTCAGGACTAGAATTGAAAGCATAGTTTGAATTTTTTTTAGCCTACTCATATAGAAGTAAGTCACCATCTCAAAGCAAGAGGCTAATACCATCCTTGCTTTTGAAAGCAAGGTAACAATATTTCTTTTGAAAAGACCTACATTTATTCAACTTTTATTATTTCCATGAAATTAGAAACCACATTTTTGACTTGTTTTATTGTCTACTCTTGCGTTTCCTTTTAATCTTGCTATGTTTTTTTTTATAATCTGTATTTTAATCATGCTTAGTTTTAAACTTTATTTATAAATGTTTTTTTTTGGTACTCATCTATTTAAGGGAAGAAACTTGTGCCATCAGAAACAAAATTTGATTTGCTCAGACTGAATCTGTATTTGTGTAATTTGAAATTAAATGCACTGGTTTGAAGATGAATTTCATTAAACTGAAACTGAATATAATTGTTTAAAGCTTTGCTTTGTATTGAAAATTCAGTTTGATTACCTTCATTTCAGGTCTGAAATTCAATTTCAGCTCCAAAATTCAGTTTTTTGTGTCACACATCGGGGTCCTTGAAGCCACAGATTAATCAAACACAGATTTAATGATTCACGGATGTCATTCACTATTGCTGTGTCCAAATTAAGGTCTGAATTCTTTTGAAGGATGCATTTGTAGGCCGATAACATCCTGGATGAGGCAACGAATGCTGTCCAATCTCCAAGGTTCCAACAAATGCGTCCTTTTCCCCGGATTTGAAGGATGGGTCCGGTGTATCCTCCGTGGCCCACCCTATCCCATGATTCATTGCGGGTCGAAGTAGATTGTTCAACCAGAAATGGCAAAGGCCGGAGGAGAGAGAAAAGTTGTGAATAAAATTATAATGCGCTTTCTGTGAAACAACTAAACTTTAACAATGTTTTTAGACACGAATGTAGTTGTGTAAACCTAAAATATCTGATCAGTTTATCAAGACATTGCTTAATTGCACAAGTGTGCCGATGTGTTCGTCCGCTGCCCCAGCAGCCGCTCGCCTCGCCAGCTCTCAGCTGACCGGGTGGTTGAGGTGCGCTAAACCCCAAGAGAACAGCTGACTCCCGGCACATTGTTTTCAAACTCCCGCTGGGTTTCCCCAATGGGTGGAAGATAGACAGATATAATTCAGTCAGATGAAATCTAATATTAATGTTTGGTTTATTTATAATAATAATAATTATTATTATAATGCTGTGCAAATAAACTGATTTAAACTTTGTTCCTAAAGTTAATATATTAGTGTTTAAGTTGTTGAAAGCTTTACAAATAAATTAAACAAATGGTATTTGTCATCAACGTATTTTATCTAGTGTTAGATTTTTATATCTATGAACACAAAAAATATTTTCAACATTTTAAATGGCTGAATAATGAACAAGATCATAAAACAATAACATTTTTAAACAAAACAGCATTATAAGCCATCGGCAATATGTAAAGGGGTAAATAAAAACCGTGTAGTTATTTACAGTAGAGACAGCTTTATTAACCTTCAGGCTCCATTTGTTCGGCTTCACAGCTCTGCGCTTCATGCAAACACGGTTGCTAGGCAACAGATGTTACGCTGAGGTAAGGGCAAGAGAAACGCAGACCCGGCGGCAAACTAGGCTAATGTGGCATGTTTAGCTAACAGCTACAGGTAGCATAAGTGTTGCTGTTTGACCATCATTTGTTTACATGACGCTTTTTATAGATGCTCATTTGACTTGGTGATGGACATCCGCCAAACTCATAAATGCTGCACTGCTCCAGCTCAACATGCCGTAAAGGAAGTTTAACCTGATGTGAAACGTAAATCGATTAATCTGTGTTTGATTAATCTGTCTATCCTCAAGGACCCGGATGTGTGACACAAAAAAACTGAATGTTGGAACTGAAATTGAATTTCAGACTTGAAAGTGAAAGTAATCAAACTGAATTTTTAATACAACGAAATACATTTTAAAAGCAAATGAATTCAGTTTCAAACCATAAAATTCAGTTTCCTTTTCAAACCAATGCATTTAATTTCAAATTACACAAATACAAATTCAGTCAGAGCAATTCAAATTCAGTTTCTGATGGCACAGGTTTCTTCCCATATCTATTCTTTGTGTACCTTGAATTATAACTTTGGGTTTCAATTGTGTTTGAGAAGTGATATCAAAAGAGAGTTGAGTTTCACAAATGGCCTGTAGGGTACTGTTTAGTATGGGGGAATTATTATTTTATCTCAACATTTGTGGCATTTATTGATGTATGGAGATAAAACTGAGAATAAAAATATAAAAAAATATCACTATATTTTTGGCTGTAAATCTATCTCTGCTTATAGTTAGAACCTTCCAGACAAAATACTCCTCATCCATTATGGAATAGGCAAATTAACTTCACCAGTTAGATTAAGCTCAGCTGTAAGTGCTACATTTCATTGCACTTTCCTCCGTAGATTTCTTGGGCTATGTTTCCACCACATTTGTACATCTAAAATAAAGCTCAATCTCATTTGATGTAGAGCTCTTGAACACCAAGTGTTGCCAAAGATTGTCAATTAAGGTCTGGACATGGACATTTTAAAACATATGCAAACAATATGCATCGACCTAGACCATTCCGTTGTACCTCTGACTGTATGTTGAGGGTAGAAGGTTAACACTCGCTCCAGTCTCGAGTTATTTTTCAGCCCCCAACTGTTTGTTTTTTCAAGGATTGTCCTGTAATTGGCTCTATTCTTCTTCCAATCACCCTTGACCCTGCTAACAAAATCCCCACAGCATGATACTGCCACCCCCTCGTTGTGGGGCTGATGTGTTCAGAATAACGTGCAGAATTTGTTTTCTGTCAAACATGCATGTTCAGAAAGGTCAAATTTGGTCTTATCTGACTCGAGATCCTTCTTCCATATGTTTGCTGCATTACCTACATAGCTTGTGGCCAACCTTTAAAAGGGACTTCTTACGTCTTTTTCTTGCCACTTTTTCATAAAGGCAAGATTTGTTCAATAATGTTCTCTCAAAAAAATCCCAAGCTTTCACAGAAGAGCTTTAATTTAATTGAGATTAAACTACAAACAGGTGCACCTTATCGAATAGTCTTCTTAAGTTAAATGATTGCACTGGATATACTTAAGGAGTATCAAAGTAAAGGGCATTGAACACAAATACATACACTTCACTTATTTTTATTTGTAACATTTCAAATACATGCATCATTTCTCCTTCACTTCACAATAGCGCAATACTTTATGTTGCTTTACCACATAAAACTCAAATAAAATACACTGAGGTTAGTGGTCATAAAGTGGCAAAATGTGAAAAAGTTTAAGAGGTATTATTATTTTTCAAAGGCACCGTTGTTGCCCCTACAGCAGTTTTACCTGATGGTATAACAGGGTTAAAAATGGCCACCATTGGAGAGGAGGACATACTAGCAAAGACATAGATCATTTTCTCTTGAACCTGGCACAGCACCCCATCTCAGAGTCTAATCTGAGCACTGTTTGAAAGCCATCCATTTCTGTTAGAGAGATCAAAAGCAGCTGGAAACTGGAGAAACACTGGAATGAGGACAGTGACATGCTGATGGGATTGCTTCAACTCACAGAGTGGGAGTTATAGCTTTGACCCACAACCAAAAAGGGGTCAATTGCACAAAGCATACAAACTGAGGAGCGGATGATGAGGTCAAGATCACTCGATGTGTTTCATGTCACAGAAGATTAAAAAAAATCTGACAAAATATATGAAAAAATCAGCAAACACCAATTAGTGATGCAAACAAGCAAATATACATGTGGAAATGCAAAGCAAGTCAAATCCCATCAGCCCTGCTTTGATTGAATAGAGACAGAGGATGGCAGAGACCTGAAAAAGCAACAGCAAAAGTAATTTGAATTTAAAAAGACTGTTTTATTCAGAAATGTGGAGCACCTATTTGGAACTTGTGCTCAGGGTCAACCTATCCGCACTGCTGTTGTAATACAGTGGAGTCAAAAGGTGTTATAGTTTTGTGGTATCACGTCCCATCTCAGCCACAGCTGCGACACAAAGCTGCAGTAACATTTGTCAGGAGCTTTTTGCTGCAGGGAAACAATTAAGAAAGCAATGTCCTTTTACTTTGTCCTAGGCCTGTGCCCTGTTAATGTGATTCCTTCATGCCTTATTCCCCAGGAATCCACACTTTTTTGGCAGTGCAAACATGAATTTTATTTTTTCTGTCCTGTTCTTTTTTTAATTATCAGTTAGACCTACAGGTATAACAGCGTTAATAAAGAAAATGGTGAAGATTAAACCTGCTAAATTAATCATACATGGAGACGCTGACTAACAGATGATTAGATTGTAACTTATCCACATCGCTCTCTCTCTCTCTCTGGCAGTTAAGTGAATTATATAACGATCTGATCCTGATTATCACATGTAGCAAAGTTTAGCATTTTAACATTTCTTTACACATCTGCACAACAATTGTTAAAACCATCAGCAAAATAAGCCTGTTAACAGCAAATTTAAATGTTTTAGGAGGCTGATAATAAAGGAACCATAAACCGTGGAGAATAGTTTGTATCAACGTTTCAGAATAATTTTTTGCAAATGATAAGCTTGAAATTAAGCGTTTCCATATTTTCTTTGGTTGCTACTGGCTGCAAAAGCTGCAAGTTGCAAAAAAACAACAGGACACTAGGTTTGGCTATTAATATTTTAAAAAGCAATTGTTTGAATGCCATCCTTTTAAAAGTGCCTCAAAGATGAGAGAGGCTTTATGCAGATAAACGTTTTGGCGGTCCTAATGACCTTAATTTAACAGTTTCTAGACAGATCAGGGTGTCACAGAGAGGAAGTAAAGACATGCCATAAATAGCCTGGGTTGAGACTCAAACCCCAAACTGTAGATGAAGAACTGACAGCTGGTGTACCTGCTCCACCCACTAAACCACATGATAACTTCACATTCAGAAATTGTGGAATATAATTTCTGTAAAGTTCCATTTCTGCTACGTAGCAGTACGATTTTCTCACCAGCGACAGCTTCTGTTTAGAGGAGTGACTGCTTGGAGAATTATTCCCAGGTATTAAACAGTTACTCAGTTATGATCCATTTGCCAATGCATAATTATGTTCTAGATTAATCTGGTTATTTTTTTGTCAGATAAAATTATTTTGAAGTATCTTTATTGACAAAAACTTTTTTAAATTATGTAAACAGAATGTAATGAAACGAGAATAAGTTACTACATTAAGCAGAAAAAGTAAAAAACCTCCCAAAAAAGTTTAAATCTCTTAATAAAAAAACAAAAGTGCAGCAGAAGCAGAAGGTCACACTAGAAAAAGAAGCAGAAGTAATAGGATGTTGGTGAGAGCCTGTGGCTCATGGGGATAAAATGTAAAAATCCTAGCTGTTTCAGTGTGTTTAAGGTAGAAATGCTGAAGCCTGATTATGAGAAGAACAATGCCAGTTCTGCTAAACCGCTGCCAGAAAAAAGTTAGTTTGGCAGTTTTCTACAAGAAAAAAACAAACGTGCGTGGTGGTATGATGGGTGACTTATTAAAAGAAACGCAGAGCTAGCTGGCCATTATTCTGTTATTCTGTGTCTTTTGATAAGATTTTCAGCTCGAAAGTTTGGAGGCTGCTGCAACCCCTGCTCTGTCCTGATAAAGTATATGATAAACTTTTAAACCCTTATCTATCCTTTGCTCAGATGACTTCCATGGTTGATGTCAATTAAAAAGTAATGTGTTTTTTTTTTCATTATGCATTTGTATGTATGGAAAGATGGCTAAACATGTATTAAAACGTTCTAACATTTCCTGAATTACATGCAGTTGAGCCAGCTTGATTAGCCAGGCACAGCTGGTTAGAAAAGGTGAAAAATGATCTTCTTCCAGTCAAAAAAAAAATGCACCATACTACCAGGTACTGACAACAACACTCTTTGGTGTGGATGCTGTCATTGAGTCAAGAAGACTGAAACTTAGCTATTTACAGTATTAGTGAGGTGTTTAAGATGAAACCAGAAGAAACAAAAAGATGCAAAAAGCTATTTAAAAGAAACCTATATTTTGTTAAACAAACCAAGACAAGTTTGGTGATCATTCAGTCTGGGAGAGAGCAAGAAGCAGATAACAGGAAGGCTAAGCTTAGTGCAAATATATTCTTTTTTTATCAGTTATCTTATAGAACATGCTGGATATGGAGATGTTGGCAGCCTTTTAAATGTCCCAGTTTTAGGTAAAGATCTATATTCTGCGCTTTCAGTGTCTCGTTGCTGAAAAGCGCTATATAAATAAACTTACCTTACCTTACCATACCTTATATTCACCCTGTGTGAATACACACAGAGCTTTAGTCCTGTTTGTCACATTGGGGCAACGGTGGCAGAAGTGGTAGGGGTTCGTCCTGTAAACAGTTGGCTGCTGGTATGAATCCCTTCCCTCTCTGTCTCATTCATTGTGTCCTTGGGCAACACACTTCACCTGCCTTGCCTGCTAATGGTGGTCAGAGGGCTCGGTGGCGCCTGTGTATAGCAACCTCACTTCTGTCAGTCTGCCCCAGGGTAGCTGTGGCTACAATGTAGCTTACCACTGGTAGTGTGTGAATGCGTGTATGAATGGGTGAATGACTGATTGTAGTGTAAAGCGCTTTGGGGTCTCTGGAGACTTGATAAAGCGCTATACAAGTGCAGGCTATTTACCATTAACTGAGTTAATCATTGTTATAAGATGTTTTAAACTTTTTAAAACAGATTCTGCTTTAAAATTTTAGTTAATATTTTTTACAGCATTTGCTGTCTCATTCACACTGTGTGGTGTCACCTCTGCTCCTAGTAAAAAAATGTCATGACTGTTCACGGTAGGAAGTAGACGTTACTATCTGTGAGTCTGCAGCTGGTGTTTGGGCTCCAGTTGCTTGATTGGTTATTGTGCTACTGGTTGCAACCTTCCCTCCCCCTCACTTTTTGTTTGTTATTGCAGGTTGTAGGTTCCAGTTTGCAAATTTCCAATGAAACTTTTTTTTTCATTCGACAACAGTAAGCCAGGACTTATTGTTGACACTGTGTTTCCTTTACCTGAATACATGTAAAATTTTTTTAATCAACCAAATATTCTATAAAATAATATTTTTAAGTATATATATAATACAAAAATCTAATTTATTGAACTGAACTGAATTGAATTGAATTAAATAAGCACATACTCAAGTACCACCTGCAGTTTACGCATTTAATTATTTATTTATTTTTTTTTAAATGCAAGCTCAATGCCTTTTAACCTCGAAGCAGCATGTTCTCTGACACTGTTTTCTGCCGTCATGAACGAGACCTTTCTGTTACAAGTCAGTTAACTGGTATCTATTCTGAACACAAAAAATACATGTATCAAATATTTTCTTTCTCATTATTTTGTTATTTGGAGTTTGCAGTTTTTCCCATGTTTCAATAGAAACTGGGAGACAAATTACTCAAATTTTCCAATTGCTACTCTAAACGTCGCCTTTTGAGTTGTAACTGTCTTAAAATGAAACCTTTAATGTTTGTCTTAATGCTTGTTCAGAGGAAAGTGTTTATTTTGGCATAAGAATACAACATCACAACTCCATGTAGGCAGACAGTACTATCATATACATTTGTCTTTTTAAAACTGTTTGATGGTATTTAAAAATGTATACAGGCTAGCCCTTTGCTAGACCTCTGAAGCAAAAAAGTAGAAAGATGATGTGAATCCCTGAATGTAGCCTGCATTGATGGTAGCAAAAGCAACCATGCACAAATCACGAGTTAGGCCAAGAGACGATAATTAACGTTTCCCCATTTCAGCATTACTTTTACCCAAAGCTGATGTCTGGCAGCTGCCATCTGTAGTGTGGATCAAAGTTAGGATTGCTGAGGGTAATCGCCTTGCTTGCTCTTAAATGTATCTGAGCTGACAGGATCGATGGAGGAAAAACACAGGGGTCTGTTATAAGGGACACTGCTTTATTGATTTACCAGCACAAAGTGCTGTGGCCACTCTGAATGAAAATCTGCTGCCGAACTCGAAGAAGGCCAAAAAATAAAAGGAAAAGACATGCGAGGAAAAGAGCAAGTAGTAATCTGCTTGCTGACATTAAATAAGGATTTCAACTTGGGTGTTTAAGAGGAGAGATGACTAAGCGAGGTTGTGTAAAGGTTAAGATGCGTTCGCAGTTAGTTGGAATGCCAGGTGAAGTTAATTAGAGAGTCATGGCCTTTCAGATGGATTCTCATATTTTGCAGCCCACAAGAGCCATGGGCAGCCCTAAATAAAGGCTAGAGACAGTAATGCTTGTGCTTTAACTGTGCTGCTCTGCTAATGTGAAGGTGATGATCTGGATGAGCTCAGAGCAAGTCTTGCACATGCAGCAGGATCTGCTCCCTCTCATATTTCTCACGTAAAAATAAACATCACTACAGGAACAATGTGCAGCATATGGCATGTCACAGCTCTCAGTCAGAGTAATGGCAACGATCTATCCTTCTACCCATTAGAAAAGAGAGAAAAGTTGTGGCTGTATGTTCAGTTTTGTGAAATAGCATTTGCCCCCTTACATTTTTGTTTTGTTTTTGCTTTTTTCTCACACCTAAGTGTTTCAGAATAATTTGTACATAACCTAAGTAGGTAAAGGAGCTGCTTTAAAATAAAGATTTTAAATATTAAGGGAAAAAGGTGATTCAAACCAACTTGGTTCTATTTAAAAAAAAGTAATTGCCCCCTAAAGTTAATAACTGGTTGTTATGTTAAGTATGTAACAGGTTGCCGTCAACTGCCACAGTTGATGGAAACAACTGCCATTACACGTTTACATTAACGTCATGAACTGTTGGCTGGGTGTTCTTCTCCTATCCTTCATGGTTTTCGGCTAGAGCAAAATTCGTGGTTCCATCCATTAAGGCAAGTCATCCAGTTCCTGAAGCAAATAGCTGCCCCAGACCATCAGACTAATGCCAACAAATTTGACTGCTAGTAAGTTTTTCTTTTGCTAAAATGCAACAATCCAGTTCCACTTGTGTCTCATCAGTCCACAGAATATTTCCCAAAGGTTTTGGGGATTATCAAGATGTTTTTGGCAAATGTGAGACGGGTCTTTGTGTCCCTTTTGGTCAGCTGAGTTTTTTACCAAGAAAATCTGCTTTAGATGATGTTGTGGGTTCTTTGGTAACCTCCTGGATGAGTCCATGATGTGTTCTACAAGTAATTTTGGTAGGCCTACCAATCCTGGGAATGTTTACCATTGTTCTCGGTTTTCTCCATTTGTGAATAATGACACTTGTTGTTTGAAGCAGACCCAAAATGATAGAAATGACAGAATAATTCATGTTAATGATTTTGTAACTCATCTGTTCTTGATTTTGTTTTTAACTGGGGCATGATGTGTTATTTTGAAGTCGTTTAGCCTACTTCATATTGTCAGAGAGGTTCTGTTTAAGTGATTTCTTGATTTTTCAGGTCTGGCAGTGATCAGGACTGGGTGTGGCTAGTGAAATTGAACCACTAAAATTACAGTCAATTCATGATCAACAAGGGGGGCAATTACTCTTTCCCACAGTTTATTTTGGATAGATTTTTCTGCCACTTGAGTTACATTTTAAATTAAAATTAGTTTAATAATGTGGAACCTGACAAAAAAGAAAACAAGCACAAATCTGTAAGAGGGCCATGTACATTACATCTTTTAAATTCAATGTTTTATAAAAAACAAAAGACTAAACCTAGTGAACACCGTTATTGTCAAAGTTTACGCACTGGAAACCGGATGATGTCTGGGTTTTCAGTCCAAAAATCCAAAGGGGGACCCTCGGAAAAATGACTTCAAATGAGCTGTGACTGGCAGGGTGGAAATGTTTCCCATGAAAGATTTCAACTAGAGCAAGGGCAGCCAGGCAGTTTCTTCTTGCAGCAATCCTTGCACCTCTATTTGCTGCATGATTAGCTTCTAAGTATATCTTGACATCAGTCAGCTCCACTTGGCCGTTCGCAACAATTTGCAGCCGTGATGGGCGGAAATGACAGCGGGTTCTGACAGATTCAACTATAACCCCGTGCTGTCTGTGGCTGAAACCCAGCACAAAGACACATAGCACTACCACAATGGCACACAAACTGCAGGCATGACCCTATGAACTGACCATGGAGTTATTTTGAAAGCAATTCTGGACACTCGACCCATAAAGGAACAAACATTTGCCTCGAAAAAAATGCCCCTTTTCAGGAGATATATTTATAACTCTGTTGGCTGGACTTGTAAAACACCAACAGTCGATATTCTATAAAAAAAAATAAAAAAAAGAGAAATACTGTACTAAAAACTGGCCTATAAAGATTTGAGCAGCTATCAAATTTTACAACGTTTCTGCTAAATCAAGGCTGTGTTGCACAGTTTGCACCAGACAGACATAGCTTTGTATCCAAACAGCAGTACCATTTGTTAGCAGGGCAGAGGTAATGACTGTATCCCTACATGCCACCTTGGGCTGAGCTTTGGTAATCTCTCTTTACCAGAGCGTGGCACTGCCAGCACAGTCGAGGAGGCAGAGTGGGGGGCAAGTGACAGCTTCCCCTCCCATTCGCTCTGTCACTTTCTCCCCCTCTCTTCCTGCCCATCTGCATCTCTCATTCTCATTCACATTTTCCTTTTGTGAAGGCTGTGTTTCATCAGTGTGCCGTCACACAACCTGTGACTTTGGGCATCACTCATCTGTGACTTTGGGCATCACTCATCTGTGACTTTGGGCATCACTCATCTGGGTGAGACCCACCCAACTGTAGGTCTCTCGGACAGAAAGAGCTGATGCTCATCTTCCTGTGTTTCTCTGCTTTCTTGTCATCTGTCAACGTTTGACACGCCCACACAGATGATCACCAGACAATTACTGCCCAGAGAATTCCTGAGGCTGCCAATATTTCCACATCCCCCACACCTAGACAATCTGTCCTTAGTCGAATGGGCTACTGTAAGCTGTGTATCCACAGCATTTTTCTCAATATTTTCTCCCCATTTTTAATTAGTACTGCACAATATATTGAATTGCAATTTTCATTGCACTATCCTTGAGAGCAATCTTGCAATCACTGCTTACACACCATATTTGTTTGGGTATTATAGTGCAATACATTTGTGCTTACATGCAAACAATACAGGTGTATATAAAAAAAGAATATCATTGAAAAAATAATTGTTTTAGTAATACAAGTAAAAAATTGAAGTCACCCTGCAGATTACCAAGTACTTGGTTTAAAACATTTGAAAGCAAATAATCATTGCTTTGGGCATCTCTTGATCTGCTGGTTTGGGTTTAAGTGTAAGGTGGGCTCTGTTCAGCTCAGGTGTGGAAGGTAAAATATATATTTCCCTGTAAATCAACCAGGAGATTAGACAAGAATGAGTTTGTCTTTGGATGCACAACTGTATCTGTTTCTCTCCCCTTCTATACACTTTAGACATTTCAGTTAGTTTTACTGATAATGGCCTACGGCTTATGAAATACAGAATCTTTCTGTTGAGGCCTTTACAATCATGGGCATGACTGCTTACTTGACAGTTAACAGCCATCTGCACCCTCCATCTGGTGGATAAACCACAAAAGGTCATTGCTAAAGAAGCTAACTGCTCACAGAGTGCTTAATGCAATCATATTAATGGAGAGTTATGTGGAAGGTAAAAGTGTGGTACCAGAAGGTGCACAAGGTGCACAAGCAAAGCAACAGGGATAACCACAACAATGTAGGGAAGAGTAGAGAAGGACATCATTCAAGTTCCTTCATGTGCAGTGTAAGGTTTTCAAAGTGAGTGATGATCTGAGGAGCCATGTCATCTGCTGGTGTTGGTCCACTGTGTTTTATCAAGTTCAAAGTCAGTGCAGCCATCTACAGTACCAGGACATCGTAGAGCACTTCATGCTCCCTGTTGATCATTTTTAATTATCCAGCAGCACCTGCCCACACTGCCAAAGGAATCAATATGTGCTTTACTGACCATAGTATCTCTGTGCTTGATTGGCCTGTAAACTCACCTGATCTCAACCCATTGTAGATTCTATAAAGTAATGTCAAGAGGAAGATGAGAGACAACATAGCCAACAATTCAGATGAGCTGATGGATGTTATCAAAGCAACCTGGGCTTCCTTAACCTCTTAGCACAGCCAAAAGATCACCCCCATGCCACATTGCACTGATGCAGTTATTCATGCAAAAGGTTCCCCTACCAGGTACTGTCTGGATATACTGCACAGTGTATTAAAATACTTTTCGGGAGGACAACATTTTCGATCACTTTTTTGCATTAAATTACTTAAATAAGTTCACTTTTGATGAAATTCTAGTTTATTGAGATACCCCTGTATATTTGGTGAAAAGTTTTACAGAGTGTAGGAGATATTGTGAGGATGGAAAGGAAACAGACAAGTGAACACAATATGGGTTAATCACAGCTGATATTGTCCTGCAATACCCAACAATATCACTATTGCATTGTCTTTTGCCCTGCATGTAGGCGTAACACACTGTAACACTGCAAAAATTATTGACAGAGAATATGTTGCATAATTTCAATTTAGCCTTTAGAGTTTTTAATAAATTTTCCTGCCCTTAATGACGCAAACAAAAGTGTAGTTGTGACAATAATTAGGGCATTTCTTCTTGGATAAATGATACTTGGAAATGTAAACATTTTGGAAACACAACACAGCAGGAAGGAGAAGTTGACTCACTGAAACATAAAAAACGGTTTGATTGTGGCAAATCAGATGTTAACCCACCATAATACATTATCTGACAGGTTTACACAGAAACTGTGGGAATATCTATGGACAACACCACATTTGCTTTTTTTAAAGCCAACTACCTCAAAGAATTTCCACATGTTATTTTTGCTGGCAGCAACCAGTTTCTACAATAACAGCAGGCAAATGAATATTAAACTGTGAAGAAAATGAGTCATGCCATAAAATGGAGAAGAAAGCCAAGATAGATGTATTCTAATTGTGCCTTTAGATCAAAATAACATGCAAGTATTTTGAGATCAGGTTGGTAACATCATCATAACATATTTTTGAAAAATGTGGTGGGAGTCATAATGTAGACAGAAAGATGAAATTTGGCTCAGCTCATTCTTCACCATGACAGACCTGTGCAGCCCCCGTATTACTAAGGACAAACTCCCAATCTATCTCCCGCTTCATCCTACTATCACTCATGAACAAGACAACAAGATTGCTAAATTCCTCTCCTTGACAAAGACTGAAGGGGGTGGTCCACCTTGACTAGGCCTTCAGACTCAGAGTAGCTGACTCAGAACCTGGCAACTTGACTGTGAACTTCTCCTAGGTGTAGTGAAGGTCTTCCCTTAATGATGCCGACTGAATCATATCACCTAAAACGAGCAGACATAAGACCTCAAGATTCACACCCCAGACACCTTCTTCTCCTTGGCTCCTTTGCACTTTTTCCACCAACGCAGTTAGAAGCCTGTTCCGGTTCCCGAACATGATTTCGAAACAGTAACATGTGTTTCCAGCAACAAACAGAAGTTCCAGAGCATGAACACCGCAGAACATCACCAGACCTTCACAAAGTCGCACATGGCTAGGTGGAAACTGCATAGAATAGAAGCAACAAGTACGGAGGCAAAGATGAAGAACGTACCTTATAAACATTGTTTTTTTGTTTGCAAAAACACACTAAACATACGTTGTTTAACTTGTTTCCATGTGACTCACGGATGCTGAACAAATGCAAATGAAAACATTGTACATACTACTGTTCTTGCACAGAGTGATTCAGGTAGCTGCTGAGAACAACTCTAAGCAGGGAGATGACAGAAATTCCTATCTTAGTGAGGAGGTGTGGTTGACCCTGTTGCTAGGTCTGACCCCGTTTTCTAAGAGCTGTAATTGGTTGTTGCAAAAAACAAACAAAAAAAATTTTTAAAGCGCTCCTTGTAATCAATGGAGAGAAAATAACCAATGATAGAATTTTGACTGGATTCAGAAATGTTTAATGATGATAAAACTTTAAAAGCAAAATTATCTTAATTGTCACATTTGGTAAAACGACCAAAATAAAGGTGGTGAAAACCAAACTAGACAGAGGAGCAGAGCCTGCTGGGATCATGGTGTGAAAACTAAGGCATTCCCACCAGATCAATGCTTCATTCCTTCTGCTTTCACGCAACAGCGTGGAATATGAGCAGCGCTGGTACCTGCTGCGTTCAGAAGCTAGAGAGGAGATTGCAGCAAACCAGAGAACTTCTCCACAGACAGGGTGGCGTTGTTGATGACCGTTTAGGCTTAGGCTACTTACATCATCATGTACAATACAGCTAATACTTATTCACCTCATTTACATGTTCCTTCTATGTATAGTGTTCAGATTATTGTACTTTATCTTGAGTCAATTTATGTATATATATGTTTTTGAATTTTTCCAATTACTGCCTAATTTTTATTTTTGAAAGCATTTTACAGTCAGTAAATATTTATAGAATTCTGCACTATATTGTTTGTAATTTAGTTCACTTTTTTTTATGGTTATTTATTGTTGTTTCTATCATTTATTTATCCTTCCTAATATAACCTTACTAGAGGTGCATCTTTACCCTGTCCTGCCGCTGAAACTATTTAACTTGCCCCTAAGTGGTTTATCTTATCTCTATATTAATAATAGTATGATTGTTACAGGTTTACGTGTTAATTAATTTGACCGTTAAGGGGGTGGATCCCTGCACGATTGCGTCAGTAATGTCTAATTAATTCACTATTGTTTATTGTACGGAGAATATTTCTCCTTTTCCTAGGTCTTTCTGCCATCTTCTCTGGTTAAGACACTCTTAAGGTCCTCTTAAGGTCCTCCTCACTACTCTAACATTTGTTCACCTTAGGAGTATCTTAAGGCCTAAGGTGCTTCTTACCAAGGGAAAATTCTAAGATTTTTTTAGAATGGCATCACTAGGAGCTACTTTTAGTCTTAGGATTCTTTCTGAATACAGGCCCTGATCAACTTTTCCAAGGTGCGCCAGCTGTACCTGCTGCCACACATCACACAGAGGCCTGATAGTTACTAGTTACGTTAAAGAAATGAGTTCCAGCTGCATCCACTCTATGGTATGACCCTCCACTGAAATGGGTCATATCACTGTGTATGATTGTAATAAGATGGGTTAGTTTTTGTAGTCCACTTTATTTGTCTTCTGTCTTATTTAGTTAGTTGTCCTGACATCCTACTGCTTGTTTCCACAGTTTACAATTCAGTATTATTCAGACTAAGCTTTGCTTTGTCAGTGAAGATTTTGGCTTCGTTTCTGAGTTTGTATTTTCCCTGTAACAGTGGTCCAATCAGCTACTAATTAGATTTATACCATGTCTCATTCGTTAGGTTAGTCAACGCTTTAGTTCCCTGTTTTACTGCCTGAGTTAAAGCCTGTTATGTTATCTCTGTATTAGTTTGCCACTTGTGTTGAATCTTTTATGGACCCTGACTTATAATTTTTAATCTTTCTTTGACATTTTTTGTGAAAAAAATTCAGAACATTTTTTATTTTTTTATTTACTTTGGGTGTCTTTCAGGCTCTGAGATCCCTGAGATACCCCGTTAGGACAAAGGCTACACTGCTCCTTGTGAATCCTGATCTGCCAATCGGTCAGTAAAAGCAGCCATTGGAAGGTTAATATGAAGACAATGAGCAAGACTCACACTAACCTTTACTGTAGCACCCTGATATATGTACATTTGATCTTCACTTACTGTGTAACTCTGTCTAACTTCTGTCATCTTCTGAAGATGTAGTGTTTCACTATGCTTTTTGGCTAGTTGGTTATTGTGTTCCTGGCTGTCTGAAGTAAAGCACAGAGGGTTTTTAGGTATAACAGCCATAACCAACAGAGATTAGGGTAAGCGGAGCATCAGATGTTTTTCTATGAGTTAACCTCTACTTTGAAAACAATAGATTCCTCTTTTTAGACAAACATATCTAATGTTGCATGAAAATTTTTTTTTATGATTTAAACAGTGGTTTATTTAGACAAATGATACACTTTGCTTTATAACCAAACTAAAAACCATAATTTATTTTGTAGCCCACAACCATGTTTAACTATAATTCTAACTTAGCCATGATTAATAAATTATTTAAGTAATTTATAAAGTCAATATTGGTTTAGGACTTTATGTGACACATCAACACAAAGTATAGTAGCATAACTGTAAAGTTGAAGGAAAACTTCCATGGTTTTCAAACTTTATACAAATAAATAAATAAGGCATGCATTTGCATTTAGAGCCTTTTGATGTTATACCCCTAAATGAAATCAACTGCAACCAGGTACCTTCAGAAGTTACCTGTTTGGTAAATAGATTCTACCTGGGTGCAGTCTAAACTCATTGTAAACATAGGTTTTCCATGAAGGCTTCAGAGGTTTGTTAGAAAACATTATTGAAGAAACAGCATCATGAAGAACAAGGAACACAGCATACAGGTCAAGAATAAATTCAGTGAGAGGTTTACTCAGCAAGGACAGCAAAGTTAGTGAAATTCTTAGGAAGATGTATGGAACCAAGTAAAGGGCAATTGTGGAAGAAAACCTGAGAGTAATTACAAGTTGATACTGGGGAACAAGTTCACATTCCAACAGGAAAAATACCCTAAAACCTTTAGCCAGAGCTGCAATATAATATTTCTGATCAAAGCATATTCATGTGTTAAAATCTGACTGAACCTTGGAGATTTTACAAAGAATGGCCAAACATATAAATATGTAGATGAGCAAAGCTGAAGAGACGCACCACAAAACGCTTGCAGCTGTAACAAAGGGGGGGGGGGGGGGGTTGTTTTCTTTGTTTTTCAGTCTTCCTTCAAATGAAATTATGAGTTTTGTGTTTTCTCGATCACATACAATTCCAATAAAACACATCAAAATTTGTAGTTGTAACATCACAAAACGGAAAAATTCAAGAATACTTTTGCAAGGCTAATAATTATTTAAACAATGTAAAGTCATTTATCTTTGCATTTTCCCTCAGTAAAGAACAACCAATAAAATCCATTAATATGTTTATTTTGTTTGTTTTTTGGGGACATTACCACTTTCCTTTTTATCTCTCTTCAGCCAAGCTCAGTTTTTCCTTCTCCCATCAACAAGGCTACCTTCATTACACCCTCCACCTTTTTTCTGACATTTTGTTTGCTTAGCCGCTCTGGATGTTTATTGTTGCAGCATCTTTTTGGTGTAAACACCACAAAGACTAAGCCACACATGAGTTGCCTACACTACTGAGCTAGCTTCAGTGTTACGTGTCACAAAAGTTAGGCTTTTATAATCTTTCATCTAACCTTCTACTGTCTCCCTCTCTCCACCCACTCCTCATTTTTCCCAGCCGAATCCCCCACCCTCCGTCTCTGCCGCTCACTCGATGCCAGTCCCCTGGGCGGCTCCAGTGCTCCACGTCAGTCCTGGAAGCTCTTGCATGGCTGCCCTGTCAGAGTGTATTTTAAGACAACCTGCATGCTTCTCTATGGGTACAGAGGCTAGGTATGACTCACAAATCAGATATTTGACCAGGACACACAGTGGAGTAAAGCTGAGCGTAGGAGGAAAGTGTGGATAGCTCACAAAAGGGAACCTGACCGACCTCCATCTTTCCATCTGGTAAACAGACTGCTATTTCAGCCCTATTGGTATTTCAAATTATTTATACACCAAATAGCTCTCAAAGCTTCATCAGAGAAGATCGTGCACTGAGGACAGGCTCGGCATTTATGTAGTGTCGTGTAAAAAGGTGTTTCAGTGACAAACACACATCATAAATGGAGCCCACTGACTTAAGGATCATGCTTTTAAAGCTGAAATAACAGTCAAGCTTTTATGTTGTCAATCATAAGAGCTATTGTGTACAGCCACAGTACTTCTTTAAATGATTTCATAAAGCTTCTTTTGAATTAGCTCTCACACAAAGCATATCTTGTTCGTTGAACGTTGTGGTTCAGCAGAGCAGCAGATAATCGTGACGAGGCTCTGCACGCTCTTCAGGTGTGACAGATACTCAGCTCTGCGAGGATACAACACAACATAGCCTGCAGGTTTATGACTAAGTGTTATCAAATGCATTCCTTGAAATTCGCACGATCTCACATTACAACCTGCTGTATTGATTTTTCCTGCCCGCAAAGTGCACTGGACTGCTCAACTCTGTGGTCTTTATAGCCTGCATAATAACATTATTTTGGCTCCGGAGGAAAAACATATGAAATAATAAAACTGCAGTGAAATCTATATCTTTTTGTGTGCTTGGAAAGAGATGAAAAACATATTCTTTCATTAAAGACAAAGCAGGTACACGTTTGAAAATATGTGCAACATCTTTACATAACCACTCTGCATCTCTCCTCTGTCCAGCCCTAATATGCTGGTGACATATTATTTATCAAAGTGCAAGCAAGGCTTGTGTTTTTTTTCTTTACCTACACCTGGATTGCACTGGGTTTGACACATTCATTGTCAACTATGCACCTGCAAAACCCTGACCTGCATCCCAATGACTCCGACTGTACTATCTTTGCTCTCCCTGTGCTACTCTCTCTTCAGACTCGACAGAATCTCATCCACAGGCCCATTTCTCTCCTAATAGTGCAGACAATGCAGGCGAGCCTCCTCAATTCTATCTTTTATGTCTGCTCCTCACAAGGAATTATTTAGCAGTGTCCATGTAATTATGGACTCATCTCACCAGTGGAAAAATTTCACAGATATCCCATTCCTTCTGTTAGTGTGTCTCATGCTGTGCACTTGAGACGTACAGTATGTACTGGTTAGGAATGAGAGCAGAGCATTAGGAGCATTAGGCAACTCTCTGCTTGCTCGGCATGGCGTGTAGTGCAGCCTTGAATCTCTATGAGATACTATTCTATGTTACCGACAGCACCTGAATTCATAGCATGCTTCCAACCGGCCATCAGACTCTGATCTGTGATTCAGAAAAACTGAAAAGGTGTAGATGAATCACATTTTCGGCAAAATTCCCCACACATAATTTTTTTAGGGTAGTAAAACTGATGAAATCCCTACGGTTAATTTTTTTCCTTCACCATTTATATTGTGCATTGTGGTTGCTGCAGTTCTTTTCAGTTGGAAATGTGCCATGATAAATGAACACAGTTATAATGAATTGCACAATTTATGCAGAGCTAGTATTTTGTGCCGACAAAGATACAAGAAGAATGAGCTTCTAAAGCTGCCAACTTGCAGGAGAGCATGCAGTGCTGGTGAAAGGTTTACACTAATGAATGACATAATTTAGATGTTAATGATCTACTTGAAGACCTCATTTTTTGAGGTGGACTACTAAAATAAATCAACCTTAATGACTGCAGAAGCTTGAACTGATTATGGATCTCTCTAACTGACACATTGTACATACAAACACAAATATATACATACAACAGCACTAATATTTGGACAAACATCCCAAGTCGCAGAGATGCCTCACACTTTGTTGCCATCAACAAGCTTTTGCCACAACTCTATCTGGATTTTTGCCCATCCTTCTTATCAGAAAATCTGGAGTTGATTTAAATTAGATAAGCTCATCAGAAAGGCCAACTCTGTCCTAGGTGCCCGTGGTGGGAGACAGAAGGCCTTGAGCAAAAATGACTGTTGGACAATGTCTCCCAACCTATGCGTGAAGCTGTTGCAGAGCTCTAGAGCTCCTTTAGTGAATGTTACTGTAGATCCTTCTTCCCAGCAGCAGTTAGACTTTATAACCTTTCCTGTTCCCAACTAGCTCAAAAACTGTTTACATCCCTGCCATTATTTGCACAGATTTTCCATTTTTGTAGTGTGTTGTTTTTCTCATCCACATTTACAAATGCACCTTTTGTAAATTTTCAAATCACTCTACTCAGTTACAGACTTTATTTAATCTGAGTATCGTATTTTTAATAACTGTACATTATTTATTCTTCTTATGTTCTAAATTTCCCTCTGTGATGTTTAGTCTACTCTTAATTTTAGATTTTTATAATTTTTACATTTGTGAGTACCTGAATGTTTTAATTTGGCTTTTACTTTGCTGCTGACGAACCTGAATTTCGCCACTGTGGGATAATAAAGGATATTTATATTCAATTCTAAATTTGTTGGTTTCCTGACGGCTTGGTCCAACTATTTTGTAAAAATGTGAGATCAATAACATTTCAGAAGCTTAATTTTAGAATACCTTCCTGTCAAATACAGGTTTGGATGTGTGTTTTGGATCATTGTCCTGGCGAATCACCCAACCGTGTCCATTGCATTTTGTGCAATGAACAAGTACCACAGGCAGTGAAGCAAGCCCTAAAAATGATGTTACCTCTGCCATGCATGTGTTCTTGAGGTTAGAAAGCCTCAACCATGTATATTTTGAAACATTTCCCTTGAAATTGTTGCAAAATAGCTCAATCGTTTTCTTATCAGACCATAAAACTTCTCCAAAAGGCATTTGACATTTCAATGTGCTGCAATTTTGTGTAATGCCTGGAGGTGATCATTTTAAAATAGGAGTTTCTTTCTTGGCTGGCAACCTGTCAGTCCATGGTGACATGACATGAAAACCACTTCTCTGTAGACAGTGATACTGCTATTCCAGCAGTTTCCAGGTCACGGGAGGGTGGCTTAATCCTTGGTGGTTCCTGGTTCCCAAGAACATTCCAACAAATGTCAATTTCTGACGACAATTTACAGTAGATGGGTGACATCTGGACACAATTGGGAGTTTAATCTAGAGAAGAAACTCTTGTTTTTTATATTGGATAAAGAGCCTCACATAAAGCCCTGTACATGACCTAAAAATTTGTGGACTATGCTTTAAACCCTGGTCATTAGCAGTAAACACACCAACTTAAATAAATCTTACAAAATCCTGCCAAGAACAGAGATAAAATATCCACTTAAAAGCTTGTTGATGTCTACAACATGCATTCAGTTGAGGTACTACTTGCTAAGAGACGTTTAAGCAAATATAAGTAGTAGTGTATGTATATATTGAGACTTCTATGTCTAGAAACCATTCCTGGAAAAATAATGGCTCAAATAAATCAATCAAATAAATAAATACATTATTTTAGTCCTTGACCATGATGGTTGTGTGTAAATTTCTGGCCAGAACTGTATTAATCATGGCCATCAGTAAACCAAGTAATAATCTAAAATTATTAAAAAGGACAAAAAGTAAGGCTTGGAAAAAATAGACTGAGACTGAATCACAAAACCGATGAAAAATTCACAATATTGGAGAAGAAAGACAATGTAATAAAACAGTAAGTTCAGACTAAAGCATTTTAATACCAACTGAGGAACTTTATTACCCTTTGTTTAGCGACACATGCACAATGACCTTCCACCCTGCCTTTATGAACAAATATCACCTGCTTTATAGCCACTGTCAGAGCCTACTTCACCTGAAACTCATCTATCGGTCACATGAGGAATTCTTGACAGTGAAAGTACACACCCTGCAAAGAACAATTCAGGTCACAGAAGTAATGTTTCTGTCCTCTAGCAGTCCATGGTTCCCAGTGGCAAAAGCCCAGTCACCTTCCCTTTTCTGTCGTAAGGGGGACAGCCAGAACCGCCTCAGGATGTCAGGTTGCATCTGACTTACAAAGAACTAAATATTCTGATGGGAGTCAGGCCATGGCCCCATGCTTTCAATTTTGACTGGGATGACAGAAACCCAATATTGCTTCATCTTACGAGCCAGTGAGTTGATGGTATGAGTTTGCAATGTAAAATACTGATGCATTCTAATACATTTGAAGGTCAAAGTGAGAAGGGTAAAAAGGTCTCTTGAAACCTTTATTTATTTTGTCTCAGTTGCCACGTTGTACTGTGGATTGCAGTCAGTCTAACAATCTAAAGTAAATCACTTTGTAAAAAACTGAAATAGGGTGCTTTGTAAAAATATTCATACCCCTTGAACTAACTAGATTTTTTATTTTCATTACCGCCCAAAACTTCAGTGCATGGTATTTTCAGTGTGTTGATTTCAATAAAGTCACAAATAAATACCAATAAAACTACAATGAAATGCACTGAAGTTTGTGGTTGTAACATATGGAACGCCAAAGTGTTCAGTCAGTCAGTCAGTCAGTCATTTTCTACCGCTTATTCCATAGTGGGTCGCGGGGAATCTGGTGCCTATCTCCAGCAATCTATGGGCGAGAGGCGGGGTACACCCTGGACAGGTCGCCAGTCCATCGCAGGGCGCCAAAGTGTTCAAAATTAAATAAATAAATGAAAGATTATGAAATAAGTATCTACATCAATAAATAATAGATAAACATATAATATGACAATGAAATTGTGAAATAATTAAATGCATATTAAATTCTCAGCTCATTATTAAGATATATATGTAATTTTCCATTGAAAAACAGCATTATAATATAAAAGAATTTTCATATAAAATTTTTATCTAATAATTGAAATGATTGCTGAGGCTATTTTTATGTAAATCCAGCAGTTTTTTTATTTTTTATTTCAAAATGTCATTTTTTAAAAGTCAGCCTTTATTTCAAAAAGCCAACTTTTATTTTATACGGGTGATTTTTCCCCATGGCCTATTTATTTCATAATGCCACTTTACAACTGAATGACTGTGGGCCCAATCAGCATCAACGGGCTGGATCTGCATTCTCATTGGCTGAGCCTTACATAGAGATTAGTTTTCCTGGGCAGCTACTGCACCAGCTCAAGGTTTAGGAAGGATGGTGGAGTTTCTTTAACTTCGTTCAGCTCTGGTTACCTTAGCAGATCAAATAATTTATCATATGATGCCATTTTAAATTGTTTGGATGGCATGTTTCAAATGATCAGGATGATAATTGCTCTCCAGAATAGCATCGACGACGCCATTGTGGATACCCTAAGAGCCATTGAGCAATGTGTCTGCATGAAAAATGCAGAGCACAGCACTCAAGACCTTAGTGCCTGGCATAAGCATTGGGGTTATTACTGTTATGTTTTCTGTGTCACCCAGCACAGTTGTCAAAAGTGGTCAAATGAGCCAATAGTCACGCCAGCCGACATTAGCTATCTGTTAAAGATTAGCTTCGAGCATACAAGGTGTAGACCAGATGCCTATACAAGCAACGGTTGAGAAATTAAGGGGAAAGCAGAACATTCTTATTAATGACATATTTACACCTTTCATATTCATGTTTATTTAAAAAAAATTATATTTAATAAATTTGCTGTAGATTTTTGGAGAACTAACGGGTCATAGTACCTACTAATGCTTATCTGTTATATGCTTTTGTGTCACTTTGAGCTATTTTTTTTTTCAGAATCATGAGAGTTGATGACACACTCTTCAGATTATGTTAAAGGGTCATCTATACTATAACCAGAATAAATATTTCATAATTTTATTGTAGAGTGCTCAATCACTCTTGGGGTATTCACAACGGCATCGTTGATGCTAACATTCTGGAGAGCAATTATCCATCCATCCATCCATCCATCCATCCATCCATTGTCTTCCCCTTATCTGGGTTCGGGTCACGGGGGCAGCAGCCTAAGCAGAGAGACCCAGACTTCCCTCCCCCCAGCCACTTGGGCCAGCTCGTCTGGGGAAATCCCAAGGCATTCCCAGGCCAGCCGAGAAACATAGTCCCTCCAGGGTGTGCCCGGAACACCTCACCAGGGAGGCGTCCTTACCAGATGCCCGAGCCACCTCAACTGGCTTCTCTCAATATGGAGAAGCAGCGGCTCTACTCTGAGTCCCTCCCGGATGACCGAGCTTCTCACCCTATCTCTAAGGGAGAGCCAAGAGCAATTATCATCCCGATCATTTGAAAGATGTCATCCAAACAATTTAAAATGGCTTCATATGATAAATTATTCCCCTCAATTAATCAGCTAAGGTAACCAGAGCTGGACGACGTTGGACATGAAACTCCACCATCCTTCCTAAATAAACCTTGAGCTGGTGCAGTAGCTGCTCAGAGAGCAAATACCCAGGAAACGAATCTCTATGTAAGGCTCAGCCAATGAGAATGCACCCTTTGATGCTGATTGGCCCCACAGTCATTCAGTTGTAAAGTGGCATTATGAAATAAATAGGCCATGGGGAAAAATCATCTTTATAAAATAAAAGCTGGCTTTTTGAAAAAAAGGCTGACTTTAAAAAAAATGACATTTTGAAATAAAAAAAACTGTTGAAATTACATAAAAATAGCCTCAGCTATCATTTCAATTATTAGGTAAAAATTTTTATATGAAAATTCTTTTATATTATAATTGCTTTTTAATGGAAAATGAAAAATATTTCAGAATAATAAGCTGAGAATTTAATATGCATTCAATTATTTCACAATTTCATTGTCACATTATATGTACATCTATTATTTATTGATGTAGATACTTATTTCATAATGTTTCATTTATTTATTTAATTTTGAACACTTTGGCATTCCATAGTAACATGGCACTATAAGTGCAAAATGTACAAAATGTATAAAACCTTGAATGATAAATGAATTATTATGGATTCCAGATGTCCGTTCTTCGGTGTAAGTTGGATAACATACTGAACTGAATTAAGCTAATATTTTCTGTTTTCTAATTATTCTATCATAGCTTCACATATTTGGTCAGTAAGCATGAAGGCATTCAGAGCTGATGAAAGTGAACCTTTAATCAGCTGTATTCTAGTGAGCAACCTTTTGGCTGACACCAGGTCTTGGATAAAGGACCTTCAAACATGCCGAAAAATGTTGTGTAAATTGTGTAACGCAAACCTTCATATTTCAGCCTCTGTTTTCTATAAGCTACAGGGATCAGCATTTCTATTCAAACTTTAAAGGGTCCACGTTTGGGGGACCATCCAGAATACTTGTGCTAGACTAATGTGGCTGATATTTGAAAATATGCAATTAGTCATTTTATTCACCCTTTGAGATATTTTGTTTCAATTTGTCATTAGGTCCAGGTATCAAATTCATTATTTCGTTCAAATTAATTCAGGTATATTTTCCTCATGAAAACTTCTCCATTTTCTAGGTGGTTTTAGAATGTTCCATGGCCGTAATGTTCCCTGCAGATAACATTTAATTAGCATCTTAAGTGCTTATTGCGGGCAACTACTGGATTTGTATGCAGTTGTGATTCCTTGTGTCATTTATAAAATGGTGAGTTACTTTGAGTTGTATTTTACTAACTACTCTTTTAAAAAATTTAATGAAGTCACATGAGGAAATTGCACTGATTATTGTTTTTTGCAACACCAACAATTGACTTAAGAAATAAAGGTGTTTTTGCACACATCATTTTTGCAACATTTAACAAGAATAACTGTTAACTGCTGTTAGGAAAGTGCTGTATAAATTATGTTTAGATGTTTAAAAAAGAAGATTAATTGTTTGATTGAATACTTTTGTTTGATTTTTCAAACCTTCTTTCTGACTGATGCCTTTGTACCTTAAGATCCTTTTGATTATTAATTGCAAAATATAGCTTTAGCTAAATGATGCAAAGAAGCAAAGGTCAGGAAAATAATTCTATGGCTGAACTTTACTTTACCCCTCTCTTTTCCAATGGTTATGGTCAATCTGACAGAGAGAGGTATCAAATCATTGTGGTTTTTAGTATAACAATGGCCATCACTGGGCTCTAGATGGACAAACTGTCTACTTTTAAGGCTAGGCTTAAAACTTTCCTTTTTGATAAAGCTTATAGTTAGAGTGGCTTAGGTTATCCTGAGCTATCTGTGTAGTTATGCTGCTATAGGCTTAGGCTGCTGGAGGATATAATGACCACTTTCACCCTCTTTGCTACATTCTCACACTACTCTCCAATTTTGCATTATTTGCTGTTATTTCAGCTTTTAACTTTGTTCTCTGTCTTTTCTCTTCCCAGAAGCTACACCTGGCCTGACTCTGTGTCTACCTGTGACACCTTTCTGGAGAGGGGCATCATCCAAGCTTCTGCTGGCAACAACTTAATGCTCACCCACTACCAATGATCCACATGGCCCTGTCCTTCAGTGTTTAACCCTTTCTTTCTCCTAGACATGACGATTGACTGAGCTTTTACTGTGACTAATTCTATGTGCTCTCTTTCAGACTCTAACCGTGAAAACTGGCTCAGAGTTTATCTCTTCTTTCTTTCTAGGTGAAACGACCTGAGGAGCTACATCCATTAACATTTACTTTTCCTTTCCATAGAAAGGAGTCCTGGATCAGTGCTTCTTCGTTCTTTTTGTGTCTCTACTCTGTTCTCTTAAACCCCCAGTCAGCCGTGGCAGATGGCCGCACACACTGAGCCTGGTTCTGATTGGAGGTTTCTTCCTGTTAAAAGGGAGTTTTTCCTCTCCACTGTCGCTACATGCATGCTCAGTATGAGGGATTGCTGCAAAGTCAACGCCAGTGACTGTCCACTGTCTCTACATGCTCATCCGGGAGGAGGGAATGCTGCAAGTCACTGACTGGATGCAATCTGCTGGTTTTCCTTAGACAGAAAAACATTTTATCCAATTTGAATAAATAACTGAATCTGACTGCACTGTTCAATGATTAGGATTAATTGGAATGTATGTACCTGACTTTTGTGAAGTACCTTGAGACGACGTGTTGTGAATTGGCGCTATATAAATAAACTGAATTGAATTGAATTGAATTAATGAGACACCGTTGAGAATTAGTCATCCAGAAGGTTGGTTTTATTCAGCAGATCATTCTTTAAAACGTCATTTTATCCAAATAATATTTTATCTGATCTTGCATTGTGAATGGTTGTCTAAAGGTTTGCTGATTATTGCTTAAGTTAGTTCCAAGACTAACTTAACTTCACTTCCAGATTCTTCAAGATAATCCTTGGTTCTCAAACATAAACATTGCATGGTAATGTTGCATCACTTTTTTGGTCATGGTTTCAACCATCTTTAATCAACTTGTTTATATTGTACATAGCCCATTAGTCTTCGTTATTCTTTAATTCTGCTTCGTAGTTAGTTGGATTGTTTAAGCATAGTCAAGAGTTTGTTGATTGAAATATGCTTGACTTTGAGTTGACTTATTTTTGTTAATACATTTTTGTATTTTCAGATATTGTGTGAATTCATTCCATGTGTGTGCAGAGTTTTGCTGTTCAATAATGTCAGAGCTTGGCTCACCCTTTTGATTTTGGCCTATTACCACTGCCTTACTGGGCTGGTTTTCACAGGATAACCCTTAACAGACCGAAATATTATTTGATAAAATATTAAATTATTACCGTACTTTCCGCACTATAAGGCGCACCGGATTATAAGGCGCACCTTCAATGAATGGCCTATTTTAGAACTTTTTTCATATATAGGGCGCACCGGATTATAAGGCGCATAGAATAGAAGCTACTGCAGTCAAACGTTTGACTGGGGTTGCGTTATGCATCCACTAGATGGAACTGTGCTAAAGAGAATGTCAACAAAACAGTCAGATAAGTCAGTCAGTCAAACTTTATTAATACACTACAAACCAGCGTTCTGATAACTCCATTCACTCTCATGGTAAGGTCTCCTCTACATTGAATTCTATTGAATAGAGCCAACCGCACGTTAGGAATGCATTGGAGTCTATGAAGTTGAAGTTGAACTCAAACTTTAGTTAAAACGTGAAAGGGAACTTTTCCCTGATTCAGTAAACACGTAAAAGAAACAGTTTGATGCACTAAATCAAACGTTAGTACATTCACAATATAGTAGCGTTAACTGTTGAATTCTCTCACTGCTGCTCTATTCCCATGTTCGACTGCGTAGCTGACAGCCTTGAGTTTGAACTCAGCATCGTAAGCGTGTCTCTTGAAAGGTGCAATTTTGGGGTCGTTATACACACACAAGTGGTGTTGGACTAGGAGTAAGCACAGTACAGGTGTTTACCACTATTACTTCGGCGACGCCCCTGACTTCGGTAGCCGTAATGCTGCAAGCGGTGCGGCTTTGTAGTTTACCAGTTGTACTGAAACATTTTGACAGAGTGCCGTGTACAACCAGTATGGATCAACCAATTAACCAATTGATCCATATATAAGGCGCTCCGGATTACAAGGCGCATTGTCATTTTTTGAGAAAATTAATGGTTTTTAAGTGTGCCTTATAGTGCGGAAAATACGGTAATATTAAATAATATTTTCAGATTCATAGTCACAACAACTAAATAAATTAGTAAAGATAAAAGATAGCAAAACACTTTAAATTATGAAATACTTTAACTTTTTTAATATTTTAAAACACTGTTTCAGTGGGTTTTTCCATTGACAGGGTTTTAGTAGTGCGTGTCTTATTAACTAATTACATTTTATATAAAACAAGTGGATGGATGCAATTGATAATTGACAACAAAGTGAAGCAGGGATTTACACTCTCTTCACAATTAATATTAATTCCCAGTTACAAACAACATGAAACTTTGGTTGTGTTGAAGTAAAATAATGCTATCACAGATATTCTTGCGGCCTCAACCTCTCCCAGTCCGTTTGTCGTGAGAAAGAACAGATGAAGAGCAGGAAATTAAGATTAACGCAAGTTTAATTTGGAAGATAATAAGTCCAATGATTTCTAATGCAAAATGAATACAAAATACCACAAGAAAGAAAATGACATAAAGGAAAGAAAATTACATAAGGACCCTTACGGAGAGAGATCGCAGATTTCAGCAAAGCATGGCTGTCTTTACCCAGATGTCTCTGTCATTACAAGTTCCAGTACATCTTTATACTGTTGACTTCAAAGCTTACTGACTGTGCCTTCCCTTTTTCCATCAGGTGTTGTAAATCAGCCAAGCTCCCTTGTGGCATCTATACCATTGCCAAAAGTTGACATTTATTGCTTTATTGTCCCTACAGCCAGCTTTTACTGCTTGCAGCTGTTGAGAACTTCCCAACCTATGCTTCACCCTTGTGCCATCCTGACCCCTGCTGTGATCTGTGCTCTCTCCTCAAGGCTCACTCATGTTAAATCTCACATGCAAACTAAACTAATAGCATTAAATTACATGATTTTAATTCTCAACAGTTGCTAGGGGCCTAGAAACAATAAAATGCATAAAATATTGGGTCTGATTTTGTGTAGACCTTTATTGCAACTTGCATTTTGAAAATATTAATACATCATTTTCTGACTAGCAAATGTCTTCCTTGAAGAAGTACTGTTTAACAACCATTCACCGTGTAAACACCTAAAAGGCTTCTTCTGGTGGAAAACACAAGAATGATGTTAGCATCAGATTTAAAGGCTAGAATTCAACATCTCCGTAAAAAAAAAAGTAAATTGTCCACTAACCTGCTGACCCAGAACATACTAATCTAATGTCAACTGAATCACTGTCAGGAAAACAAGCAGTTTTGACTTTTAACATTAGTTAGGGAAACTGTAACTTAAGGCACTCATGCACTTTGAACACTAAAATTAGGAAACTCTAAAAAGAAAACCTAAACGGGAATTACTTTAAATATTTATATGCTTACTTTGGATCAACTTGAATTATTGTGGACCATTAGAAATGTTTATTTTATGTAAAATATGATTTGATTCAGTGGCAGGTTAAGTAACAATAGGTTAAAACTGGTATGTTCCACTTCAGAGGGGTCTAAATTCTCAAAATAAGATTCTTCCACACTTATTTCTAATGTATACATTGTAAATGTGTTAATACAGGTAACTCAGAAAATATAAATGTGTCAGACCCAGAACTTGTTATGTATTCCCCTTTATAGTTTGCACCATTCTATCAACCTATTGCCATCTTAAAAACATTGCAAGAAATAAGAGATTACTGGTAAACAGGACACACAAACAACTGTGCATGCCTTTATTAGTAGATCAGATTAGTGTAATGGTAACTTTTACAAGTATTAGTACAAAAATGCAGTCAGGCATCTGCAACTTGTCCAGAATCCTGCTGTCAGAATTTTGAACAACATGAAACTGGATCAAATTCCATCAGTTCTTAAATCACTGCACATAAGAGACCAGGTTCTAAAATGTCCTCATTGGTCAATTTGGCAGTAAAAAGTCCTAGTCCAGAATTCATTTCAGAGTTGCATATCTTGTGTTAACCATGTGGACTCCTTAGGTCACTTAGACTTGTAAACTACAAGGACCAAAAATAAGCAAGGGGAAGCAGCATCTAGTTTCTAAGCTCTTCAACTTTGGAACCAAGTCCCAGAAAACTAAACACGTGCAAAACTGTTTAAATTAGGACCGAGAGCCTACTGGTGCCTGCCATAGTAATGCATTGTGTCCAACACATTGTTCACATGAGCTATCCTATAAAACTAAAACCAGTTTATTTCATTAAATCAGCATTTTTCTTTTTTATTATGTAGTGTCTACATTTTAATGTAATCCTTTTAAATAATTTTATTTCTTTTATTTGCATATTTTGTTCTGTAAACCACTGAATTACCTGTGTAGGAATGGTGCTATAAAAATAAACGTGCCTTTCTGTGCCACCTCACTGCTGAGGGACAACTTCTGTTCACTTTTGCCCTTGTAGCCTACAAGTACCTTTTCTTCTCAGTTCTGCAGGTGTAGTGCATCACGGAGGGCCTCTGACCTTGGAATCCTATCAGCAACACCTTGGCACAACAGCCAAGCCAGAACAATGAACAATTGCCCACTCAGTGAGCACAGAAATAATTTTCCAGCACTGTACTGAACAACCTGCTAACTCTGGAAGAAGTGGACACAGTCTTTCAGACACAGCTATTCTGTATACACAGACTCCCATTTAAACTCACATCACGAATCATAAAACCCGGCATCTTGACTAATGGAGCAAGAAAGATTTATGTAGAATGCTTTTTTGTGACACGTATTTCAAATAACTTCCACTCGCAGAGAGACAAAGTGTAAAAAAGCGCATTGCACGCTACCATGCAGCTCAGGGCCTGAATCAAAGATGTGGAACAGACACCGGATCAGACAATTACCCTCAGACAAGTCAACCAGCTGAAACGGGAAGAAGCCCAGTCATGTACAATGGAACTGTCACACATCACCACTGAAGGCTTATCTTTGTTTTCGACAAGAGCACAAACAGGCACCTTTTGCAAAGCATCTCATGTGAATCCAAACTTTGCTAATTGTACAATCTGTCAAATGAGCGAAACAGCACAAAGCCAATGCTGTGAACATTTAGATGATATGGAAACAAATGATCATTGATCCTTAAAAACAGAACATGTATGAGAGATTCAGTATTTGCAAGAACTTTCAAACATCAACCCGTATCCCTATGTGTAATTGAGAATTGGGATCATGAATAGGAAATTCCCCAGTTGCAGTCTCACAAACATTTACACTACGTGTGAGTGAGGGTCTCAAAGCCTCGGCGGTAAACCTGCCATCCAAGATTTATTGTATCATATTGAATCAAATAACATTTTATCTTCTTTAGTTTAATCAAAACACACTGTATCAAAATAAATTGTGATTAATTGGTACATTTAACTACTGAATCTGTGTTTTCTGCTCATGTATCTTTAATGTATACCTGTTATGAACCAGCTGGCAATGCTAGCAGTGCTGTTAGCTAAAATACTTTTCAGAATCAACTTTATAGAAGTTTGTGTGCATAAATAAGGAATTTGACTTCGGCTTCCATCACTCACATCGTATATCAACATCAGTCCAAACAGCAACCACAATATTTAAAAGCAAATAAATAAGGACAACGAACAGTATTTACAAATGGGGTTTTCTATGTATATAAAAGATGGAAGGTAGGTTGGAATATATGGAAGCAAATCGTTACCATATTTCAAATGAAAAAGCATTTCTGAAAATGCTTTTTCATTTTAAGAATGTGGCTGCATTGTTTGACTCATAAATGAAATTAGTTATCAATAATCCTATTTGCATTTTAATTTTCTTCTTCAAGACTGCTCATTCTTTCACTTTATTAAAATGAAAAAGAAAAAGACATTTGAGATTTATTTTTCAAAATGTACCCCAGCAAATAGATTCCAAAATTCAATTTGAAATGTAAAATTTGAAAATGAAAAAGCATTTCCAGAAATGCTTTTTCATTTTAAGAATGTGGCTGCATTATTTGACCCATAAATAAAATTTGTAATCAATCATCCTATTGGCATTTTGTTCTTCACGACTGCACATTTTATGCCATAATCAAAAACAAAACAAAGCAAACATTGCTTTGTCGTTTTTGTGGTCTGCCCACAAAGTACTGCACAGAACTCAAAAACGAAAAAGCATTCCGAGCGGCGGGCGCAGAAGAGTGACGTCAGCAGCCGCTCTTCCTCAGCTCCCTGTTGACCGAGCTGCCCAGCTTGTTCGGTAGGGGGCGCTGTGCACGTCTGCATTGCATTACATTGCAAACGTGCCGAGAAATTGATTGAATTGCAGCAGGGCCGAGCTCAATTTGTGGCAGTGGCAGGCAGAACTGGCAGTTCCGGTGGCAGGCTGTGGCAGTTCCGCCACAGCCTGCCACCAAAGCTGCCACCGGAACTGCCACAGCCTGCCGCAGGGTGGCAGGGGATTCCGCGAGGATGCCAGAAGGTGCCAGACCGGCCGTAAAAACTTGCCAATGCGGTTGCAGCTGTTTTTGTGGAAGCTAATGCTGATCATCGGCAAAAGGGTTGTCATTATTGTTAATAGTGTCTATGGAGCTGCCACTGGAAGTGATGCCAATGCTGATTATCGGCAAACGGGATGTCATTGTTGTTATAGCCTGTTACCTTTAAATAATGATTTCATTATTGATTATTATTTAATAAACAGCTTTAGACCCATAACATAAGGTGATTGTATTTACTTGACATGGAAAATAAATAGCACTATGTGTATGTGTGACGTGTTGAAAGGATGACGAAGATTTATTGCACAAACAGCCGGTTTATTATAGAGCATGAGCGGCTATTCTGAATTGTCACTCACAGAAAATTATATATAAATGCTTAAAAACACGCTGGATGTCCCAGGCCATAAGGCTGCCACCGGAACTACCAGTTCTGCCTGCCACTGCCACAAATTGAGCTCGGCCCTGCTGCAATTCAATCAATTTTCGGAACATTTGCAATGTGATGCAATGCAGACGTGCACAGCGCCCCCTACCGAACAAGCTGGGCAGCTCGGTCAACAGGGAGCTGAGGAAGAGCGGCTGCTGACGTCACTCTGCTGCGCCCGCCGCTCGGAATGCTTTTTCGTTTTCGAGTTCTGGGCAGTACTTTGCGTGCAGACCATGAAACAAAAAAGCAATGTCTGCTTTGTTCTGTTTTTGATTATGGCATAAAATGTGCAGTCGTGAAGAAGAAAATGCAAATGCAAATAGGATGATTGATTACTAATTTTATTTATGGGTCAAATAATGCAGCCACATTCTTAAAATGAAAAAGCATTTCTGGAAATGCTTTTTCATTTTCAAATTTTACATTTCAAATTGAATTTTGATATCTATTTGCTGGGGTACATTTTGAAAAATAAATCTCAAATGTCTTTTTCTTCTTCATTTTAATAAAGTGAAAGAATGAGCAGTCTTGAAGAAGAAAATGCAAATGCAAATAGGATTATTGATTACTAATTTTATTTATGAGTCGAACAATGCAGCCACATTCTTAAAATGAAAAAGCATTTCTGAAAATGCTTTTTCATTTGAAATATGGTAACGATTTGCTTCCAGAGGAATAATGCAAATGTACTGATTTGTTTCTAGCAGAGTATCTGACTACTGTGGCTTTGAGGTGTTCATTACGTTCACCAGAGAGACAGCCTGGGGGAAGAAAATGTCTCTGTGGCTGCTGGTTTTTGCCATTAGTGCTCTGTAGCGCTGACCCGAAGGTAAAGGTCTAAACAGTTTGTGTCCAGGATGTGTGGGGTCTGCAGATATGTTAGCTGGCTTTTTCCTGACCCTAGACCTGTGCAAGTCTTGAATGGAGGGAAGTTCAGCCCTGATTATTGACTGATCTAATTGTTCATTGCAGTTTGGACCTGCCCTGCTTTGTAGATGAGCCGAACTACACAGTGATGGATGAGAACAAAACAGACTGAATAACAGCAGTGTAGAAGATGACCCACGGCTCCTGTGGAAGGTTGTACTTCCTGAGTTATTGTAGGAAAGACAGTCTCTGCTGGGCCTTCTTCCGAACAGTGTCTATGTGTGAGGACCACCTCAGGTCTCGAGAAAGGATGCTTTCTAGGAACCAGAAGTGATCCATAGTAGACACAGTGCTGCTGAGAATACGGAGGGGAGGAAATGTAGGTGTTGTTGTCCAGAGGTCCATGCAGGTGGTTCTGAGTGGAGCAGCTGATCCACCTCTTGTCTGTATGCAGACTCGTCACTGTCCTGGATCCGACCAATAACAGTGGTGTCATCTGGAGACGTCAGGAGTTTCACATACAGGTCTGCTGAGGTCCAGTCATTTGTCTACATAGAGAAGAGGAGTGAGGAGAGAACATGCTCCTGGGGGACACTGGTGCTAATGATTCTTGAGTGGGAGAAGATGCTTCCCAGCCTCAGCTGCTGCTGTTCCTTCAGGAAGCTGGTGACAGGTGGAAGCCGGCACTGTGAGCTCGGTGAGCTTCTGGTGGAGGATGTAGGGGTAGTGCTCCTATCAATCATCTGCAAACTCCTCCACACTGAGGTACTGTCATTAGCTGAGAACGTGGTTTTTTTCTCACTGTGGGATCTTTTAGCTAGATTGATCTCTTTTGTCAGTTTCTTGCCTGCATATACTGGGCCTGGTCTCCACTATAGTAAGCCTCATCTTTGGTCTGACATAAGCCACCTCAGATGTGAAGAAAACTATAGATTATTGTTGCTGAAAGTGCAAAAGGTCTTGGTCTGCACACACATGTCCTCACAGATGCTGATGTATGAAGTCACTACATCAGTTAGTTGGTTTAAATCAGAGACAGAATCTTCAAAAATACTCCAATCTATGCAATCAAGACAGTTCTGTATCTGTTTGACAGTCCACTTTCTAACAGTCCGAACCACAGGCTTAGAGGTTTTCAGTTTCTACCCGTAAGTTGATATGAGATGAAGCAGGCAGTGCTCAGAAAGTCCTAACCCTACACCAGGGACAGCACTGTATGCATCTTTCAAAAGTGTGTAACAGTGGTCTAGTATGTTTTTATCTCTGGTCGCTCAATTAATCAAGGTAGTTCCTTAGAGATTTTCACTGTTAAAATCCTCAAGAACAATGATGACAGAGTCTGGGTGTGTTTTCTCCATGTCAGTTATCAGCTCTGTGAGCTCGCTTTCGGCTTCTGAAGTGAAGGATGGAGCGATGTAAACACTGACCAGTATGAACAAAGAGAACTCTCTTGGCGAATAAAAGGGTTAGCAGTTCCCACCTTCTTTGTTTTTCACCCGGTTTTTCACCAGGGGCTCTGTGCTGCAGTCAGCACAAAGCATCTTGAAGCCCTGCAACGGAAGTGCGCTGTCCGGGATGTGTTCACCAAGCCAGGTTTCGATGAAGCATAGTGCGGCAGATTGGCGGTTCACCAGGTGGATGGATGGAGGCATAGCGCACAGTCCTCACTGGGGATTTCACAAGCTTTCCTGCCTGTTTAGCTCACCTGTGTCTTAGGTAAATAGCGCAGAGAGGAGCCACACTTCCAACCAGGATCTCAGAAAAAACATTCAGGTTCGATAAAGATTGGGGAGAAACTGCCCAGAGAGACTCCCTTATGCTTAGGAATGCTCTCTTGTAAAAGTAGCTGCAGAACAGCAGCAGGATACAACACAAAAATAAACAAAATACTAGCAAACGATGTTCCCGAGGCAACCATCCGAGATGCCATCTTGGATGTATTTTGTGCAGAAGATGAAATAATGGCTCTACTTCATGACTGTTTTGGTGGAAGGTCAGAAAAAAATCCAAAAATCTTACCACCAAACCGCATACATCTGGCAGTTGTAATTACTGGGTTCCAGGCACTATATCCATTTCAATGTATAGAAGGAGGAGGATGTTTTTTAGATTTCAACCATGTCATGCAAACAATGCGTTGAAAAAATATTGTTTCAAAATATTGTTTTAGTTTTGCTTCAGAATAACCAAAAAAATAAATTAATTACAGAACACTGATGAGCTCTGTATACACACATACCATATAATAATTTAGTCAGGAGCAGCAGTTGATCCATATGATCAGGGTGAAATAAACTGAGCCAGACTGATAAGGTCCTTAAACACCTAACAGTTTTTTCTGGCTCATTCACCACAGTTCCCTTTCCAAACAGTAGGAGTGACCACTGAGAAAGTATTACTGCTCCACAGCAGGAATGACAGTAGAAGAAAACTCGTACAGGACTTCCTTCACAAATGTAACTTTGATCTGTCCACAGAACTGATTTTACTGATGCAAACATTTGAAGGACAATTTGGAGTTCATTCAAAAAACTGAATCTAATCATTCCTGCTCTGCAAATGAATCAGAATCAGAAAAGCTTTATTGCCAAGTACGTTTTTGGACATACAAGGAATTTGTTTTGGCGTAGTCGGTGCAATACAGTACAAATTAAACAGTATAAACATATCTACAATATAATATAAATATATGTGCACAGTTTTAAGTGAGTGAGAGTAAGTATAGAGCAGTATAAGATGCAAGAGCAATACAACAGTGCAGGTGATCATTGTGCAAGTATGGCAGTGCAAGTAAAGCAGGAGTCCAAGCTGAGCGTTAATGTAACGCATAGAGTTACAAGTTACGGGTGTCCTGTCAGCAAAAACAGGGGGGGTGTGGGGGAAAGGGAGAGTGTCAGGGTGGTTTCCGGGCTTTGTTAACCAGGCTGGTGGCAGATGGGAAAAAACTGTTCTTGTGGCGTGAGGTTTTGGTCCAGATGGACCGCAGCCTCCTGCCAGAGGGGAGAGTCTCAAAGAGTCTGTGACCGGGGTGGGAGGGATCAGCCAGAATCTTCCCTGCCCGCTTCAGGGTCCTGGAGGTGTACAGTTCCTGGAGCGACAGTAGACTGCAGCCAATCACCTTCTCAGCAGACCGAATGACACGCTGCAGCCTGCCCTTATCCTTGGCTGTAGCAGCGGCGTACCAGATGGTGATGGAGGAGGTGAGGATGGACTCAATGATGGCTGTGTAGAAGTGCACCACCATAGTCTTTGGCAGGTTGAATTTCTTCAGCTGCCACAGGAAGAACATCCTCTGCTGGGCTTTCTTGATGAGGGAGCTGATGTTTGGCTCCCACTTGAGATCCTGGGAGATGATGGTTCCCAGGAAGCGGAAAGATTCCACAGTGTCAATTGTGGAGTCACAGAGGGTGATGGGGGCAGGTGGTGCTGGGTTCTGCCTGAAGTCCACAACCATCTCCACTGTCTTTAGAGCGTTGAGCTCAAGGTTGTTCTGGCTGCACCAGTCCAACAGATGGTCCACCTCCCATCTATACGCGGACTCGTCACCATCAGAGATGAGTCCGATCAGGGTGGTGTCATCCGCAAACTTCAGAAGCTTGACAGACTGGTGACTGGAGGTGCAGCTGTTGGTGTACAGGGAGAAGAGCAGAGGAGAGAGAACACAGCCTTGGGGGGAACCGGTGCTGATGGTCAGGGAGTCAGAGACATGCTTCCCCAGCCTCACGCGCTGCTTCCTGTCAGACAGGAAGTCAGTGATCCACCTGCAGGTGGAGTCGGGCACACTCAGCTGGGAGAGCTTCTCCTGTAGCAGAACTGGGACGATGGTGTTGAAGGCAGAGCTGAAATCCACAAACAGGATCCTGGCATAGGTTCCTGTGGAGTCCAGGTGCCAGAGGATGAAGTGAAGGTCTAGGTTGACTGCATCATCTACAGACCTGTTGGCTCTGTAGGCAAACTGCAGGGGGTCCAGGAGGGGGTCGGTGATGTCTTTTAGGTGTGAGAGCACAAGGCGCTCAAAGGACTTCATCACCACAGAGGTCAGGGCGACGGGTCTGAAGTCATTAAGCCCTGTGGTCCTTGGCTTCTTGGGAACAGGGACGATGGTGGAGGACTTGAAGCAGGCTGGCACATGACATGTCTCCAGTGAGGTGTTAAAAATGTCTGTGAAGACTGGAGACAGCTGATCAGCGTAGTGCTTCAGGCTGGCTGGTGAGACAGAATCCGGACCAGCAGCTTTCCGGGGGTTCTGTCTCCTGAAGAGTTTGTTGACGTCCCTCTCCTGGATGGAAAGAGCCGTCCTCGGCGTGGGTAGGGGGCTGGTGGGGGGGAACTTCAGGGTGGGGGTTGGAGGTGCCAAGGCCCCTCTTGAGGTTGGGGAGGTGGGGGTGGTGGATTGTGGCTGCAGCTGTTGGGGGGCGTCGTGGGGGATGGTTGCAGGACTGTCCCTTTGTCTTTCAAAGCGGCAGTAGAACTCGTTCAGGTCGTTGGCGAGGCGTCGGTCGTTGATGGAGTGGGGGGCTTTCGGCTTGTAGTTGGTGATTTGCTTGAGCCCTTTCCAGACAGACGCAGAGTCGTTGGCTGAGAACTGGTTTTGGAGCTTCTTAGAGTACAGTCGTATGGCCTCTTTCACTGCCTTGCCAAACTTGTACTTTGCCTCTCTGTATATGTCTTTGTCCCCACTCCTGAAGGCCTCTTCCTTATCCAGTCTTAACCTTCTGAGTTTAGCTGTGAACCAGGGTTTGTCGTTGTTGTAACTCACCCTGGTGCATGATGGTACACAGCTGTCCTCACAGAAGCTGATGTAGGAAGTCACAGCCTCTGTGTACTCGTCCAGACTGTTGGTAGTAGTCCTGAACACATCCCAGTCTGTACAGCCTAAACACGCCTGGAGATTCTCCACAGCCTCACTGCTCCACTTCCTTGTCGTCCTCACAACAGGTTTGCAGAGCTTTAGTTTCTGCCTGTATGCAGGAATCAGGTGGACCATGATGTGGTCGGATTGGCCCAGTGCAGCACGTGGGACGGCGTGATAAGCGTCTCTGATGGTGGTGTAACAGTGATCCAGAATGTTGTCCTCTCTGGTCGGACATTTAATAAACTGTCTATATTTGGGGAGTTCGTGGGTCAGATTACCTTTGTTAAAGTCGCCAACGACGATTACTAAGGAGTCCGGGTTGGTCCGCTCCACACTCAGTATCTGGTCGGCGAGCATGCGCTGTGTGACCTGCATGTTAGCTTGCGGCGGGATGTAAACACCGACCAGGATGAACAAAGCGAACTCACGGGGGGAATAGAAAGGCTTACAGTTTATGATGAAGGCTTCCAGGTCTGGAGAACAGTCCTGCTGAATCACTGTCACGTCGTTGCACCAAACACTGTTGAGGTAAAAACAGATTCCTCCACCTTTCGCTTTGCCGGAGAGTTCCGTGTCTCTGTCCGCTCTGTAGAGCTGGAATCCTGCCAGCTGCAGCGCAGAGTCCGGTATTAATCCACACAGCCACGTCTCCGTAAAGCACAAAACTGCCGATGAATAAAAGTCCCTGTTTTTCCCCAACAACAGTTGCAGTTCCTCAATTTTGTTGGGAAGTGAGGGCACGTTAGAGAGAAATATTCCAGGTAACGGTGTTCGTAGTCCACGCTGGCGAAGACGTACCAGCACCCCAGCCCGTTTCCCTCTCTTCCGGCGTTTCACCGCGTGAACAAAGGTGAGCGCACCTTTGACCAGAATGTCCAAAAATTCCAGAGCAGTAGGCAGAAAAGTGGGAAATAACTCCTCTGGTGTAGTAGCCCTGATGTTCATGAGTTCTTTTCTGGTGAGAGAGCTCCGGGTACCATCACAGAAGACCAAATGCACTCGTATTGTACATGCACATGTCCTTGAATCGCCACAAATAAATATCTATACATCCCTAGTTAACAAGTCGGAGAGGTAGCTGTGAAAGCAGTCAGAAACTAAAGCACTCTTGTCTTGTGTCCAGCTGAAAATAATACTTCTTATTATCCAAAGGAAGTACATAAGCAGGAAAAAAGCATCAGTTAGGTAGGTATTTGATGATCTAAGCATGGCTAGCAGCTCTGTTGTCTATTCTTCATCATCAAACCCACTAGGCTATGTAAGCCCCAGCCCAATTAACAGGCAGTCTCTTCAACAGTTTGTTTCTTAATGATGGTTTCTCGCCATTAACAATAAATATATCACAGGTGGGTAATGTCAGGCTTCAGAGGCCAGTGTCCTGTGTATTTTAAATATCTTTCTAGTCACATCCACAAATCAAATACTTGAATCATCCCCTGACACTGCCACCAAGTTCCCACTAAACATCTACGCATGACTTATTCATTGAAATCAAGTGTGTTCAAGCAGGCTAAGATCTAAAACATTTTTTTACTAGAACAATTTCCCAGCCACTGGTCTATAATATTCCATTCACAATTGGAGATTTGTTCTAGAATAGATTAAAAACACAAAAAGCTGTGTCGTAGCAAAAAATAATAACAAAAAGAAAGAAAATAAAGAACATTTCAAGACCAAGAATGGCAGCTGTAAACTTGCAAACTTGATGATGACAAATTGTCAAACACTTACACAAAAAGCTTCAGCGCATAGCTAAGAGTAGATCTTTTTACAGGATATCTTTCAAATTTCCCACAAAATCAGAAAAAAGAAACCCACTACATAATATAAATTTCCATCTTTTTTACCTTCTCTATTGTGCTTGGGAACTTGCGCAGTCGTGCCTCCCTGTTTCATCATTGTCCTTCAGCAACCTTTTGTATCATTTTCAATTCTTGTTAACAAAACAGTCTACAAACTGTTTCGCACATGTCAAAATCTTGTAATCGACATACAGTAATATTATATGGGGATGCATAGTGAGATTTAGACTTTTCAAGAATTGTTTAGGGATTTAATGCAATGACAATCAATCAGATTCAGACTTGAATTTGTTTGGGAAAGTGGGAAAAAAATGAGCCAGTTTAGTTAAATTTGTATTTCTAGAGTATTTTCTTTACCTTCTATGGGACCACAAATGGAAAAAAAAAATATGCAGAGGGAAAATCTGGTCCAACACAGCTGTTCTCTTATGAGATTAATGTTCCTTTGTAAGGTTCCTGACAAATACATGAACAAAAATACTGGATGCAAATCCTGTTTCAGTATAGCTGGGACACAAAAACAATTTTAGTTAACACTGCACAGATTTAAAGAGTGCATATTTACAGCCCACCGGGTGCATTTTATAATCTAAATCTCACTTTTTATGAAGGACATTAAGAACTAAACTATATACATGATGTCATTCAATGATTAGCCTCACCATTACATCAGATGTCTATTCTGCTTTGTACATCTGTTTGCTTCCTCTTTCTTCTCTGCGCTCTCATACACAGTCAGTTATACAGTATAACTACCAATAAATAAGCTGTTCTTATTCACATATTTCTTTCTATTGAGTCTGATAGTTTAATTAAAAAACAGCCCATCAAAGGTATTGTGTTCATCGGAAGCCACCTTTAAAGCACTGAAAGGCTAATCAAAAAAAAAGAAATCAGAGTCAGTGTCATCTGGCAACACACTATTCACAGAAGAATAATGCAAAAGCTGTGCTGTGATTTCAAATAGCAGGTACAACAATCAGTCAAGGAGAATGTTAGGTTAGGTTTCTGGTTCTTGTAAGTATCAGTTTTTACCACCAAGATCTGAACACATTAAAGGAGCAAATAACATGCTAACTTAGTATGGGCTTTCAATTTTTGTGGTTATTTTAATAGCACGGTGGACAGGAACGCTTCATCAATAACAGCTGTCTAGAAGCCAGATGTGTAACACCCGAGGAACTGCACGAATCAGCCTGCTACTTCTCACTTCCTTTGTGCACACAAACCAGAGAATTACATCCTGTCTTTCAAATAAAGTCTCTAAGGCTTGTCTTGAAAGCCCTTTATTTTACACCACCTGTTCACTCAAGAGAGAAAATTTATCCTTGTCAATTAAAGTTCAAAAATTCACAAAAATTAGGAAATCTGTTAATTTATATATATATATATATACACTGATTTACAATAATTAATTCAGCCCATACATGTACTCTGTACATTTTAATATTTTAGTGACTGATATAATTCAGATATCTTAATGTAAGAGTCCGTTTTAATATTTAAATGATCAATCTGCTAATGTTATATAAGACAGTAAATTCTAAACAAAACATTGTTTGCATTATTAAATCAGGTGGCCTATAAATGTATTAGAACAGATAGGCAAAACTTAGAAACTAATTCATCTTTTATTGCAGTGGAATTATATTAAAGAAAAATTGCTGCAGCAAGGTTGGAGGATATTTTTAAACCCTCTTCCATCCTCCTCTCTGTGCGTGGTGGCGGGATAAACCTGGGTCCTCATTCAGCCTTTTTGTCACAGTTCCAGTTGTTTTAAACTTTTTTTAAATTATCGCTCTATCTCTAAATATGGAAGAGCTTAGGTAAGTAGATATTAGTCATTCACTGACCATTTATGCTGTGGAAGGAAAAAAATACCCTACCCCTGAAAATGATTGTTTTTAACAAAACCAAAACAAAACCCCTCATTGTTCCTGTAAAATAAATCTAACCGAATAATTTTTTTTTAAGGTTGATCAGAATGTTGAGGAATTTTTCATTGACTTCCTTTTTTTTCTAAGACGTAATTAACATGAGACACAGAGGTCCATTTCTATTGGTCACTCTTAAAAAGGGGTAAGACAAGCGAACATGCCATTCCAATACAGCAGATGCGGGTTGATTTCCATTAGTAAGGATTTTGGCGAGAAGTAAATAGCCACTAGTCTAAAGCTTCCCAAATCTACAGATTAGTTGGAGTTTAAAACAATCAACACAACCAAACAACGGTGGCACACATGGCTGGATGTAGACCAAAGTTTATCTTCCTACCACATCAAAGTTGGGATCTCAAATCTGAAACTGAAACTCAAGTCGAAATTAACTTCAGACCCATGCTTTTAAAAATTGGAGACTCAATGTGTTTCCATGGTAACTGTACACAGTACTAAGGGTTCTCTGAAATAGTACATGAAGAGGAGTTGACAGTATTTTCCAAGTTTGTTTTTATTTAATGCTACCATGGAGCAGGTAATTACAGTAGGTAGGCCACAGACAGCAGCTGGGGGAGGACAGTGAGGGAGGTAAAAGAAAACCTCTAATGCTCACTGTTGTGTGAAATTATGCACCAACAGTGATATAGGACTTTATTTTACACATCTTTTCTAGTGGTGCATATACAGGTCCTTCTCAAAATATTAGCATATTGTGATAAAGTTCATTATTTTCCATAATGTCATGATGAAAATTTAACATTCATATATTTTAGATTCATTGCACACTAACTGAAATATTTCAGGTCTTTTATTGTCTTAATACGGATAATTTTGGCATACAGCTCATGAAAACCCAAAATTCCTATCTCACAAAAATAGCATATCATTAAAAGGGTCTCTAAACGAGCTATGAACCTAATCATCTGAATCAACGAGTTAACTCTAAACACCTGCAAAAGATTCCTGAGGCCTTTAAAACTCCCAGCCTGGTTCATCACTCAAAACCCCAATCATGGGTAAGACTGCCGACCTGACTGCTGTCCAGAAGGCCACTATTGACACCCTCAAGCAAGAGGGTAAGACACAGAAAGAAATTTCTGAACGAATAGGCTGTTCCCAGAGTGCTGTATCAAGGCACCTCAGTGGAAAGTCTGTGGGAAGGAAAAAGTGTGGCAGAAAACGCTGCACAACGAGAAGAGGTGACCGGACCCTGAGGAAGATTGTGGAGAAGGGCTGATTCCAGACCTTGGGGGACCTGCGGAAGCAGTGGACTGAGTCTGGAGTAGAAACATCCAGAGCCACCGTGCACAGGCGTGTGCAGGAAATGGGCTACAGGTGCCGCATTCCCCAGGTCAAGCCACTTTTGAACTAGAAACAGCGGCAGAAGCTCCTGACCTGGGCTACAGAGAAGCAGCACTGGACTGTTGCTCAGTGGTCCAAAGTACTTTTTTCGGATGAAAGCAAATTCTGCATGTCATTCGGAAATCAAGGTGCCAGAGTCTGGAGGAAGACTGGGGAGAAGGAAATGCCAAAATGCCAGAAGTCCAGTGTCAAGTACCCACAGTCAGTGATGGTCTGGGGTGCCGTGTCAGCTGCTGGTGTTGGTCCACTGTGTTTTATCAAGGGCAGGGTCAATGTAGCTAGCTATCAGGAGATTTTGGAGCACTTCATGCTTTCATCTGCTGAAAAGCTTTATGGAGATGAAGATTTCATTTTTCAGCACGACCTGGCACCTGCTCACAGTGCCAAAACCACTGGTAAATGGTTTACTGACCATGGTATCACTGTGCTCAATTGGCCTGCCAACTCTCCTGACCTGAACCCCATAGAGAATCTGTGGGATATTGTGAAGAGAACGTTGAGAGACTCAAGACCCAACACTCTGGATGAGCTAAAGGCCGCTATCGAAGCATCCTGGGCCTCCATAAGACCTCAGCAGTGCCACAGGCTGATTGCCTCCATGCCACGCCGCATTGAAGCAGTCATTTCTGCCAAAGGATTCCCGACCAAGTATTGAGTGCATAACTGTACATGATTATTTGAAGGTTGACGTTTTTTGTATTAAAAACACTTTTCTTTTATTGGTCGGATGAAATATGCTAATTTTGTGAGATAGGAATTTTGGGTTTTCATGAGCTGTATGCCAAAATCATCCGTATTAAGACAATAAAAGACCTGAAATATTTCAGTTAGTGTGCAATGAATCTAAAATATATGAATGTTAAATTTTCATCATGACATTATGGAAAATAATTAACTTTATCACAATATGCTAATATTTTGAGAAGGACCTGTAGGTGTGGAGGGTGCCGTATCTTTTTTTTTTTTTTAAATACCGTATTTTCCGCACTATAAGGCGCACCGGATTATAAGGCGCACCTTCAATGAATGGCCTATTTTAGAACTTTTTTCATATATAGGGTGCACCGGATTATAAGGCGCATAGAATAGAAGCTACTGCAGTCAAACGTTTGACTGGGGTTGCGTTATGCATCCACTAGATGGAGCTGTGCTAAAGAGAATGTCAACAAAACAGTCAGATAAGTCAGTCAGTCAAACTTTATTAATACACTACAAACCAGCGTTCTGATAACTCCATTCACTCTCATGGTAAGGTCTCCTCTACATAGAATTCTATTGAATAGAGCCAACCGCACGTTAGGAATGCATTGGAGTCTATGAAGTTGAAGTTGAACTCAAACGTTAGTTAAAACGTGAAAGGGAACTTTTCCCTGATTCAGTAAACACGTAAAAGAAACAGTTTGATGCACTAAATCAAACGTTAGTACATTCACAATATAGTAGCGTATAATATATATAATATATATATAATATCGTAAGCGTGTCTCTTGAAAGGTGCAATTTTGGGGTTGTTATACACACACAAGTGGTGTTGGACTAGGAGTAAGCACAGTACAGGTGTTTACCGCTATTACTTCGGCGACACCCCTGACTACGGTAGCCGTAATGCTGCAAGCGGTGCGGCTTTGTAGTTTACCAGTCGTACTGAAACATTTTGACAGAGCGCCGTGTACAACCAGTATGGATCAACCAATTAACCAATTGATCCGTATATAAGGCGCTCCGTATTACAAGGCGCATTGTCATTTTTTGAGAAAATTAAAGGTTTTTAAGTGCGCCTTATAGTGCGGAAAATACGGTAATTGTTTTCAGGGGCAGGATTCCAGTGAGAACTATATTTGATTTGATGATGCATGATTGCTGACTTTGCCTTACAGATGACTGCAGAAATTTGCAGACAGGTATCAAATCTGATTGGTCTTTTACCTCCGTGTGGAAGGTGAATGACAACTCTGTGCATAATCTATTGATGAACAACCTGCTATTGATCTTCCTGGCCTCATTAAGGCCAACACCAGTGCTTCGGTACTGATAAGGCAGTTAAAAAACATTATATTGTGCCATCAATAGCTTTTGGTCGTCAGTCAGTGGTAGTATAAGCAGCCTTATTTGAAAGGACAGAGCTGGTCTAATTTGCAAAATGTCAATGTGATTGAGATTTTCCTGAGAATCAGTGCAACAGTCCTCAGAGAGCATTTGAAATCCCACAGGATTTGCATCTGAACACAGTAATCACACAGTAATCCTGTCAACTGAATTTTTATGTATGCTCTGGCAGCCGAGGCATACAATACTTTTCCAAGATTAAGAGAAAAGACACACAAATTCAAACTGAACTCACACACTGCCCTCACAGAGAAAGAAGGAGGGAAAATAGATAACATTCTGCAAGCATTTTCTCAGGGGAAATTCACAGAAAATGAAATTGAAGCTAATAAAACTCTGACGTTCTGCTCTTTCATTTCCAAATGCAAAATCAACAGGTAGTTTAGCTTAACTACCCGAGGCCCATGCTGCACTTGAATAATTTAGCCTCCATGTACAGGACCCGCACTGTGCTGGTTGATATATTGGTTGTATATTACTGCTTGTTGTTCAAAAATGTTCTGATGCACCCTGAAGCCCTGCTGCAATAACACAACACAGGGACCAACAATGAGTCCCGGAGGCAGTTTATTATGTATTCTGAGAAATGAAACACACTAGACACCAACTTGTTAAAACTATACTCACGTGCAAGTTTTTCAGAACATGGACCTATTTGATCTAATTTGTTTTCTGTTAATTTATCCATTATTTGTTTCAAAGAATAACTAATCATATAAACTACTTTTACCAGAGCTGCACTCCAGCACCATTTTGAACAATTACTCATTTATTTTTACTACATTTTAGAGTGAAACTATATCTTTTTCCCCATATATTTATATGACAGCGTTAGTGGGTAATTGTAGATGTTTTGAACAGATTTTATAAACATTATAAAGTTCCTATGAAATGATATACCAATTAAAATACCTAAAAAAAAATTCACTTTAGGTAATTTTAAAACAAAATGCAACTAATTAAGCTTTAATTTTTCCAAGTCTGCAAAGAGGTGAAATATCCACCTGAAGGCTTTTTATTTCATTGCCTGGAAACCACCAGAGAAAATTGATAAACTATAAAACCACTTTAGAAAAAGAACCACTGTATGTTCTTTTCAGTCTCTTGCAGCTCTCGCAGCCATGTGGCGTGTCTCTGTCTCCTTTTTTGCTGCTCTTCGTGCCTACATTAGTGGTCTACTATCAGCATGCAGTTGGAGCAGAGCTTCGTGTCGTAAAGCTCAAGGGACAACAAGACATCTATGTGACAGCTGCCCCTTCTTTTCATTTTATGTTTGAGATGTGCCACACAGAGACTTTAGTTTCTTAAGTGTATTGTTGCATTAGCCTTCCTACATGAGTGTGGCTGTAATGGAGACAATGAGGGACTGTTATGAGTTAGACAACCATGAAATTCTGTGCAGACATTCTTAGTCTGGGGTGGCTGAATCCTAATGACTTTGGCGATCCCACAACAGTTCTTTCTATGAACTGATTTTTTTGAGAAATGTTGCAAAATCTTCTTAGGGTGGACAGTCATGAAAATGGGCACAGTCAATCATCCCCTACAGTTCATATACTGTAACTTTAGTCCCTCCTGTGCTCGGATAGATTACACAGTTTGTCTTCGACCAATGTTATGTAAATAGATGAAAGTCATCTAGAGCAGGTTGCATTCCTTGAAGCCCCAAATGTTTGTGCTAAGTAGAAAATATTTACATGATGTTAGCGAACCTTGTGAATGTCTTACAACCTGTCAACACCTACAGCTTTGCATTTTAAAATGCAGCATTTACAGTTGATCCTGAGCTTTAATCTTCCTCTGGTAAAGCCTTTCTTTTATTGATTTGGGTGTCTCATTTTGGTCATTGTCCTTCTGAAAGATCAAGTCTTGTGTCAGCATTGACTATTATTGGAACTGTTGATAATTCCCTCCAAATTGACTGTGGCCCCAGTTCCAACTGAAGAAATGACAGCCCCAAAGCAATATGTGTCCACTGCCGTGCCTCACTGTGTCAAATTACATTACATTACTACCAAGAGGTTCAACGTTGGTTTCATTTAACCATTTATCTATTTTCTATACCCGCTTCTTCCGTACAGGGTCGTGGAGGAGCTGGTGCCTATCTCCAGCAGTATAAGGGCGAGAAGCGGGTTACACCCCCGACAGGTCGCCAGTCCATGGCAGGGCAACACACAGGACAAACAACCATGCACATACCCATTCCCACCTAAGGGCAATTTAGAGACACCAATTAACCAAACAGTCATGTTTTTGGACTGTGGGAGGAAGCTGGAGTACCTGGAGAAAACCCACGCATGCATGGGAATAACATGCAAACTCCATGCAAAAAGACTCCCGCCCGGGAGTTGAATCGCAGTTGCCTTCTTCCTGCAAGGCAACAGTGCTACCAACTGTGCCACCGTGCAGCCCTTTCATTAAAATATTACACATATTATCAAATGGTTGTGAGACCTCAAATGTGTTCTTGCTCAATTTAGCTGGACATGGATCTTTTTTTTCTTTTTAAGAAAAGGCTTCCATCTTGTCACCATATCCCATACCCCAGTCACATTAAGAATAAGGTATGTAATTTTCATTTATACTACACAGCCATTGCTTGCCATGAATTCCCATAGCTCCTTTAATGCTGCTTTAGACCTCTTACCAGCCTATCTGACCAATTTTCTTCTTCTTTTCATTAGCTTTGGAGAAAAGTCAAATTCTTAGAAATCCTGATGCTGTTCTGTATTTTCTTCACTTGATAACTTCTTGTTTGGAAATTATTTTGAGCAATTCTTCTGATATCTTTTGACAATAAGATCCCTTTGATGCTTTGGAAGGTCTGTGCAGACAATGTTGTTGGTGAAAATATAACTAACCTGAAACTCTTTAAATGATGGCATAAATACCAACTTCTATTTAAAATTTATTTAAATCTGGTGGTTACATCTTAAAACAGACACATCCCCAGTTCACGCATATGCAAGCACATTATTTTAGCTTTTTTATCATCCCAAATAAAAACTTGTTTTTCAGTTGACTAGTACAGACTAAATGTGGCAGTGAAGGTGGAAAACATTTTTATGTATGCCATCAGAAACATTTAATGTAATTTATATGTTTCCATATAAATCATTAATGAAACTATCAGAGAAAAGTGATAACATAATAGTTTTAGTGCTGCTTCAAACAAAGTTGTTGGTAGGGTTTTTATGATTTTTGTATTGTTTATCACTCATCTATGTGCTTTTCCCTCCTTACATGTTATAGGAAGGGAGATGGTCACAAGAATAAGTTATGCTTTTATTCTTTTATTCTTTTATTATTTTATTAGGAGCATCTGGGGGCTATTCACCAGGTCCCCACTTCCCACTTCCTCTGTTTGTTTACAAATGAACCCTAACCTTTCTGACCCCACACACACACACACACACACACACCCACCCTGAATGATGTTTGAACTGTGTGTGACCAAGCATGTATAAATAAAGAGAGAGGGGGCTAATACTTCGTAGTCTGTAGTGCACAGCTACCCTTGCCGCCAGTAAAACTGACTCTGTGTCGTTCCTTACCTCTGAGTTGATTAAATAATACCTATCATTAAGTTGGTCCTTCGGAGCTGGATATTATAAGAACTAAACGGATTTTATTTTTCTTGCAGTGACTGGCGAATCTCCGGAGACAGCCTGACATCGAGTTAAGCGCTGCCGCACAGCCGCACCTAGGCCTGGTGGCTGAAAGTCCCAGTGTGTGACGTTTGCATCTGGCCGGTGGCTTATTGTCTTGCTCGATGCCAGGTGACTCTGGAGGTCCAACAGAGTCACCTCAGAGGTGAGACGGTTTTAAAATACAGTACATGAGATAAGAGTAAGCGCTATAGAAATAAAAGAAGAAAAGTACTTCAAAGTCGTTTGGTAGTGTGTTGCCGCAAGAACACTGCATTGGATAGGTTTTATTTCGCCGCAAAGAAATAGCAATAAATTTAGGTAGGATCTCGCCGCAAGGAGATCAGAGACGACTAGGTGGTTCCGCCGTAAAGTGAACTGGATAATTTGGTTGGTAACATTCCGCCGGAAGGGAATGAAATCAAGTGTTGAATAATGAAGAGATCTCATAAACTAAGCTAGGTTGACCATACATATTGCTGAAGGGACATAAATATGTTAAAATACTAACCGTGTGAGTGCTATATTATTGTTCTTCCTATTTTTATTACACATTAACCATCATCTCCTAAACATCAAGGTGGGGATGATTGTGTTAATTGTGCTTTAATTTGGGAAGATAAGTTTGGTTTTTCACAAAGTGGAAGTTTGAGTGTAAATAAGTTAAATAGTTTCAATAGTTTCAAGTAAAACAGTTGATGGATGGAGATGAGAAAAATAAAAAACATAAGAAAAAGATTAAAAAGCACAGAAGTGCATCAATTAAGGTGTTAAAGAGTTAAAACTTTCCTGCAGGAAGTTTCGTTTGTCTTAAATATTGCGATCAGTCGGAAAAGAAAGGAGTATAGTGCATGTTATGGTGGACAACTGAATGACTGACTCATAATATTTCTGTGTGCAAAATCTGAACCTATACTAAACTTTTTCATCTGCCTCTCACACACACATACACACATATATGGGATTTGAGTGCAACATCTGCGTTTTTGAGTCTGGATTTTAGAAACCTGCCCTTCATGGCTACTCTACCAGAGACGCTTCTTCAGCAGGGCCTGAAAGAGAGAGATCTGTCTGCCTGTCTGTCTGCCTGTATGTCTGCCTGCCTGTGTCGTTCCTTACCTCTGAGTTGATTAAATAATACCTATCAGTTGTAAGGCTCTTTGATTATTTAACTATTTATAAAAACAGTTTTTTTCTTTAAAAACTGTATTTGCTAAGCCTGCGGAACAGATGGTAGCAAAACCACACAATATGTTTGTTGTCAAATACCTGAAAACATGAGACTTCTGATTTTTTACAAAGCTCTGCCTGGTAAAACTGGGCTGTATAGATTATCTTTAATACTTTGTTCAATTCAAACTTTAAACACATGTTTATGCAGTATTAACTTTTAAGTTGAATGTGTAGTTGTGTTAAATAATTAAAATAATTTCTCATGTTCTTCTCATGAACTAAACAAATGACATATGAACATAAAACATTGAACATAATAACGATGAATAATAAAGCAATAACCGCAGCAGTTAATTACATGGGGTGTCATGAGATGTAGCATCATGAAATCTTGCAGTGGTGAAATCTTCAATATCTCTAATCAAACAGAAGTCTGTCCTGTAAAGCTCTATCTTGTTGTTTTGTTTGTATGTTTGAGACTCTTATTTTGAACAACGATAAGAAGTAGCTTCTGCACTGACAGAGTTGGCCAATTTGCCAGGCTGACAACACTCAGCTACAAAAGCGCTAATAATCAGCAGCAACACACAGTAGCACAATGACATTACATGTCTTGGTGTTACATAAAATCTGCTTCATTTCCCCATTTTCAAAGGAGCAAAACATGCTTTTTTCAATATGCTGACATGCATGACAAGAGAGGAAACAGTATGACGGGTGTTTTGGACCTTAATTGGATAATTCTATACTCAACATAGATTATTTAAAATTAAAATTGAAAGCATTTTTAATGTTGTCTGGAGACCGGGACCAATATGGAGTTAGATAGGCATAAAACCACAACATATAGACTAGTCAGACCTGGACTAGATCATTTTACACAGATTACAGAAAAACAAAACCATAAAAGTCTTAGTTTTGGATAGAATATTACAAAAATCTCATTATATCACTACAAATAATATTTAACCATGGTTGCAAGTTCTTCTTGTTGTAAGGTCAGTTTATTTTGAATGTGTCACACATCAGAGCCATAGCTGTAAAGTTTCTATATATGTTTTGGAGTAGCACATGAACCCAAGTAGGAGACTCCAGTTTCTTTTTAGCAGCCTCTTACAGCTCTTTTGCTTCTCCTGGTTCTAATATTAAACACCTTTCTGACAAACACCTAACATTATGTCAGCCTCCCCCAGTGAACTCACAGGATTAAAGAACTGTAATATGGCTTAGCTCTGGTGCATTCAGGTTTACCCAAAAATTAGAGTTTAAAGTGGCAGATCAAAGGGCCGATTGCCAAATCAGTCCAGCTGAAAATCTAATTGTCATGACACCCTTGTACATCTTGACATTGATAAAAATAAAAAAAAACTGTAGAGACAGCAACACCTAAACCCAGATGAACATTTGGACTATCAGTTGTGCAGAACTGAGAGCTGATGTGGAAAAAATGAAAATCAGCAGTTACATTTCAGTCACAGTTTTCCTGTTAAGCGCAGAAAAACAGCTGCATTTTGTTGGATTTGTTGACTAGAAAATGTGGAAATAACAGTGCTCTTCAAGCATATGAAGGTGAAGCTAATTAACACATTCAATGAACCTGCAATTTTAGCTAGAAGCTTTGCTAGTATTTTTTAGTTTGAAGTTATGTGGTTGACAGGATAAAAGCATTTTTATTCTCCGCTTGAACAGTTCTGATAAACAACATTCCCCAAATCAACCACAAGGTTAAGAACAAGAATGAATGAATAAATACTGTAACTGACTGTGCTTTTACAGTTGTTCTTTTAACAGTAACGCTTAGGTTTCTTTACCGTTCTGCTGTACAGAGGCATACAGAGATCCTGACACATGCATAAACATACCTACAGTACATGCAAAAGTATATCACATTACAACCACAAACCTCATTGCATTATATTGAGTCTTTTTGTCTATCAAACTTACAGAAGCCTTAACACATCATAACTGTGATGTGGAAGGAAATTATGCATGGTTTTCTTAGTGTTTATGAATAAAAATATAAAAAGTTTGACATTTGTATTTAGCCCCCCTGAGTCGATACGTTGTATAATGGCTCCCCAAGTTGGAGAGCAACTTTTTTTAAATGTTGGCTCCGTTCCCTACATGGCTTGTGGCAAGCTGCAAACATGAATTTCCTTCAAAAATTGTTTCTTTTTGCCACTCTTCCTTAAAGGCAACAAATAAACAATGGTGACAGGTGATGAACTGTATTAACTGTCTGCCAAATGTAGGCTAAAAAGTTCAGATTTGGATTCATCTGACCAGAGGACCTTCTTTTACCTGTTTGTTGTGTCCCCCACATGGCTTGTGACATAATTTAATTTGACTTTATATGGTTTTCTTTCAAAAATGGCTTTCTTATTACCACTTTAATTTGTAGAGCACACTACTAGCAGTGTTTTCGACAGATTTTCCAAACTGTGCTCCTCCAGAGTTACCAAGAAGCTCTTGGGTGCTTTTCTGATGAATGCTTTCCATGCACCATACTTTTTACATTTTTGAATGATGGATTAAACAGGCTGTATGAGATATTTAAAGCTTTTGCTATTGCTTGAGAACCCAAGCCTGCTTTAAACTTCTGCACAACTTTATGCCTGACTTTACTGCTATGGTTTTTGTGTCTCTTTTACATTTACTGATGAAATGTTCAAAATAAAATGTACCTCTAAGAGTAACTTCACCACCATACTTTTTACTTCTACTGGACTAATATTATTTTGGAGTAACAATACTTTTACTTGAGTACTTTTTTTGCTACTCTATCCTCCTCTGGTTACTTCACTGAGGAAAAAACAAACACGTGCCCTTCTTTGTTATTTTGTTAAGATGTTATATTTGTTATGTTATGACCACTTAAAACTGTGCACATATATTTATATTATATTGTAGATATGTTTATACTGTTTAATTTGTACTGTATTGCACCGACTACGCCAAAACAAATTCCTTGTATGTCCAAAAACGTACTTGGCAATAAAGCTTTTCTGATTCTGATTCTGATTCTGATTCAGAATTTGGACATAATTTAATTTTTTTTGTCATTTTGATTCCATGACAAGACATCAATTACTTAGTACTTGAGAAGTTTTTTCATTAAATACATTTTAATCTTATTTGAATAATTTTAAGTAATGCTTCTCTTCGTTTTGGCTAATGTCCCACCTTTGGAAATTAGACATAAATGAAATCTATTTACTAACTCGGTGACTTCTCAAGGAAATCTTTTTCACTGGATTTTATTCAGAGGTAATAGAGTAAGGTGGGAGGGCTGAACATATATCTACAGCACATTTTTCAGGGTTTTTATTTGTCCAAAAATGTAAAAGCTTTTTCATTATACTTCACAAATATGCACTACTTTGTGTTAATCTATCACATAGGATCCCAACAAAATCTGCTGATGTTTTTAGTCGCAATTTGTAAAACAGTTCAAGAGATATGGCATAAAGGTTACAAACACTCAGAGAAATAGTTGCCTTACCCCTAAAATCTAAAAATGTTTGGATGCCACAGAACTACTCATGTAAACACTTTGTATTTAGTGTTCATCAGTTATGGTTTGCCTAATAATCCTTTACGCAGATATGGCTGATGAAAAATGCCAGGCTTGTCTTTATGCTGTAGAATATTGTTGTAAAATTAGCAAATATTAACATTATTTCTATTTCAAATGAATTTATTCTCTTATTTACCCCACCACTCCATTTAACGTTTCTAGTGTGGCTGAATATTTAGCTCATGACTTTGGTGTGTCTAAAACTATTTATTAAAGGCTTTTATATTGCATAGAAATCTGGTAAACACTTTCATGTGTTTATGTTGTTTTCATACCTTTTGTACCCTTTTTCCTTTGATGTCCCAAGAGGGAACTCTACGTGACAAGTAAATCCACCGTATTAGTCTTAAGTGCAGTATAATTTGTGGGGTACTTCATGATTTCAGAGCTGGATGAGGAAAGTGTTCAGAGATTGATAAAATAGAGAACAAAGCACAGAAAAGGAAACACAATGCCTCCTTTTGAAGCTCCAGACACATGCAACGGCAGCACTAAAAGCAGCCTTTTAACAAATTTACTTGACTCATTTACCAGGATTTCTGGAACTGTGAGATAAGTGCTTGTGAAAAAACAGTAGAAGATCATACTTAAAAGGCAAACTTCTTACTCATCTCTACAGACCTTTTGTACTTACATAAGAGCTGAGAAACAGGGTTGGATGTTATTTAGTCATGCAGAATATAAACCCACAACAGCTGAGAGGCTTTGAAACTGATGCCCTGCACTTTTGTGCACATCACAGATGATGTTCGAATGAACTACAATGAGCTCCGCGATGGTGCATTTCACTCCACACTGGATAGCTTTCTGCAGAACCAAGTTTTCAAATCAACTTTTACTTTTCAGAGGAATGAGTGAGAGGTGAAGCAGCAGCAGGCAAAGACCTCGTTGTGCCTTTCCACTCATCCCCGTAAGAGGATCCGACGTAATGGGGTTTCCTCTCCACTTGCTCCTTCTGCTCAGCAGGAAAAAAAGCTGCACCAAACTTCCAACAAAGTCTAATACTTCTATATTCTTGTCACATTTTACAGCAACTGAGATGATAAGTTCCAAGTGGTTCAGCTGTGACCTCAATGTAAATGTATGGCGGTACTTGTGATCTAAAATGCAGTTAAATAAGAGTAAAAGCCCATAGAGTGTCAAGTGGTTGTGATTATCCAAACCACACATTGAACTGATGTAAAAATCAGGCATGCTACTTATTAAAGTCCAAAAGACAACATTTATTAGTTGTGCATTAAACAACAGAGCAAAAAACATGCTCTGGAAATGTCTGAAAATATAAAGACTAGAATACAAATGAGTTTGTTAAGAAATTTTTTTTTTCATATAGGAAGCTCTTACTTTCCTGCATAATAAAGCTGCCCCCCATGCCATTGGGCATAACATTAATATTAATTGTTCACAAATTCATCTTAGCAGGCGACTGACCCAACAACTTCATGTCAACAGCAAAGACAACTTGTCTAACATAAGCGGAATGTATTAATTTTATTAAGTCTGCATAAGCAGCTCAGGCTATGTCTGCCTATATGTACATATATGTTTCTATATACATAGTTGTAACCTTTAGCTATTTGAGTCTCCTTATGCAAACACTACAATATAAACTCTAAAATAAAATTTCAACATAAAATTAGCAGTTGTCATTGGTTGAACTATTGGTTGAACTATTTCACAGTTTGTCATGTTACCACCACAAACCTGCATTTTATTGGGATGTTGTGTGTAAGCTATAATTGTACAATGAACTGTACAGTCTCACAGAGGTTTTCTAGCTTTATCCCAGACGTGTCTGCAGTGTTTGTTGGTCTTAATGCTGCTGTTTGTTGGTTTGTTCGCTAATAAACCTCTGAGGGCCACATAGAACAACCAGATTTATAATGACATTAAAATTATGCAGACGCTATTTGCTACAAAAGTGACATCTGAAGGCATTTGGTTGAACTAGACTTTATTTAGGGGTATCAGAGTATGTGGACTGAGTATAAATGCATAAAGCCCTTTTCAGATTTCGATAAGTTAACACTCTTGATAACAATGTGCTACTTTGTTTAGGTCTATAAAATCACAAAGACAAAACATAGAAGGTTTTTTTTTTTTTTTTGTATTGTGACAAAATGCAAGAAAGGTCAAAAGGCATTATACTTGTGCCCTAGTATCCAAATAGATAATCCTAAGGAACTTTTACCTGCATCCTCCAGTCATCATTGAGCATTTCACTAACAAGCTATAATGCTTTAGAGGACTTTGTCTAAAGTTCAGTGTGTTTGCACTCTGGGCTGGGAAAACTGCAATACTCACCGATGCACCAGCCAATTTGAAAGGGCAGGTGGGACTGACCTTTCCTTAAGTAAGTATTGATTGTTTGTTTCCCTGTTTGTATAACTGCATGCTTGAAGAACACAAGTAATTTAAGGGAGGGACAGGCGAGGGCGGGGGCGTATGTTGTGCAGGGCACTGTGACTCCAAGGACATAGAATTGATAAAGTAGGAGGGTGTAAATATTAAGTACTTAACAGACAGCGTGTTATTTTCATCTTGTAGAATGCTATTGTTAGGGTAGCTGCAGCTATACTACTCATAGCATGTCCAGATTACAGAATTTGCTGCAGAGTATGCATCAACTCCTCCTTGGCAATTAAAATTTATTTTGGTCAAATACCTAAAGGGTTGAAATTAAAATGAGTAGGAAAAGTTACAGTACTGAATGTAATAGTGTCCTAAAATGCCAAGTTTTGATGCCATGTAAAACATTATGAACATGAAGTCAGGCAAAGTCAAAGAGATGAACCATCTCTGTCTATCTATCTATCTATCTATCTATCTATCTATCTATCTATCTATCTATCTATCTATCTATCTATCTATCTATCTATCTATCTATCTATCTATCTATCTATCTATCTATCTATCTATCTATCTATCTATCTATCTATCTATCTATCTATCTATCTATCTATCTATCTATCTATCTATCTATCTATCTATCTATCTATCTATCTATCTATCTATCTATCTATCTATCTATCTATCTATCTATCTATCTATCTATCTATCTATCTATCTATCTATCTATCTATCTATCTATCTATCTATCTATCTATCTATCTATCTATCTATCTATCTATCTATCTACCAACCCGCCTACCTGTCCCATCCAACAACCTACCTACCTACCTGTACAATGTAAGATAAACGTCAATTTAATTTAGTCACTCTTCAAAATAGGAATGACAGAAGAACATGCCATGCAGATAAGACAGATGTGTGTTGAACTTTGTAAATCGGGAAATGGCAAAACATAACTCCTTGCCTAAACTTCCCATTTCTACAGTCAAACAAGGCTGGATGAAAACATTGGTTTATGTTGCCACCAACCACAGTGAGCAGGATGGTAAAAAAAAGTTTAAAAAAAAAGAGCTCCAAAGTTCACTGTTAGAGAACTCCAGCAAGCAGTAGGATCTCGGGATCATCAAGTCTACATAACAGCCACAAAACAGCCAGACAGTTATTTGTGAGGCATGGCAAGAAAAGCCCTTAACACCACTGCCATCATATGGATGTAAAATTTGATAAATGCTGTGGTAACTTAAATTGATTTAAAACTTAGCTCAATATTAATCAAATTTGACTACAGGTGGATCTGACATGCATGAATGAATATGTGGACAAGGACCTTGTATCCACTGTGAAGTATGATGGAGAGTCAGTCATGCTCTGGATCTATTTCTTTTACAAAAACCTAAGGAAATTTGCTAGAGTGAATGACATTATTAACTCTCTGAAATACTGTAGTATTTTGTTTTATAAAAGACCTATGCCGGATCATTGACAACGAGTCATTATTGGGTCTGTCAACAGGATAATGATCCAGAACAAGTGGGCTAAAGAGAAGACATTATAGGAAAGATTTACAGAGATTGTAAAAAGAGTAATGGTGAAAGTTCCCTTTATCCATTGGCTCCAGCCTTGTAGAATGGTGTAGAAGTAGACTAAGAGTTGACCTCTTGGGAAAATGACTGTACAAAATCATGACAGAATAGTTACCAAAATAAATGATGACACGAGTGACTTTGTAATAAATTTCTTACTTTGTTTTTTTTTTTCAGTGAATAAAATTATTTAAATTAACGGTTGGATTAAAAATCTGCGTAAATTAGAGCAGCTGAAATACATTTATTTTAATGTTTTCAATGTTTACCATGTCATTTCAACCCTTAAAGTGGAGGTTGCTGCGCATTAAAGGGGACATATGCAAAATCCACTTTTCTGTAGGAGTGTATATGCAAAATCCACTAGAGTCTGTAGGAGTGCAGAAAAGTTGAATTTAGTCTCTTCAGGTGTTGTGGAGATATCTTTATATTCTGTTTGGTTGATATGTTTCAGTCCGTTCAGTTTTCTCTATCATATGTTATGTTTTTCCAACTGTTATGTCACAGTATTTGCCGGCTGACCAATTTCGCGTATCCGCCATTTTTATTTCTCGCTGCAATTTTTTCGTCCAAGCTCCAGTATGCCTACGCTGCAAAAGGATAAATTCGGTTCGGTTGTTGAATGTATTAACCCACACAATTCATTACAACGTCCCCCAGCATCAGAACGTCTTAGAAGTGGCTGGTTAAATTTTATTTTTCATGAAAATGTTCCCACATGAGTGGAGAAATACCTCTTCGCCTGGGTGAAGTACGTCAAGGACGAGTTCTCTCGTAATGTCCACCAGTATCAAGAAGGTTTCACTGAAAGACTTCATCTGATTAAGGGGTCAATTCCCCCTGTCTATGGAAACGAAGGACACAGGAAAGCGGTAAACTGCAAATAACGTTAAAATGACAACAAACTTAGGTCTTAAATGTTAGACATGAATTTATTGTATGTTGATATGACGTCCTGACCATTGTTTTGATAGCAGTAGCATCATAGTATGGTGCCTTCTGCTTATGTCAGTGCTGTGTGCTGCTTTTAGCTCCTTGAGGTCATAACCGTACTTCAATTTTTGAATATTATTATTACATTAACAGTTTTTCATTGTTTTGCCGTTTTGTCATGTTTCTTTGGCGCTAGAATTATTGTATCTCTGCTATCAAACTACAAAAATTGCAGAATGGGTTAAAGTAAAACGTGAAAACTAAGAATTTAAAAGCATGGTATGTCCCACTTAAGGTTATAGCACCTTAGTCGTCTTGCATAAGATGGTGTCACAGGTGTGACAACTGTGTACATAAATGAAAGACTTTTATCAAAGTTTATACTTTTTATGTCTCACTTTAAAGGGTTTGAGCTCAATACTAAAACACAAATTCACATATTTGTTGGTTCTTGTCCTCACTAATCTAGTTTTGACTTAACCTGAGCATGAATAGGAATGGGGTTTTGCTGGAAATAAAATGAGTGTGCTGGATTTGTAAATCAATCTAAAGGAAACAATTATTTTAAAATTCCATGAAGAATAACTTGTTTATCACAATCTTCTAGATTTTATGACGTTAAAAAGCCAGAAATGTATCTCAGTATATTATTTATCTGACTGCCTTGCCTTACAGATGGACTGAACATTTTGATTCATATTTTAATTCTACTGAATAAGCCACCCTGTTAATGAGTGATTGGCAGTGATTGGACCATTTTGGTAGCTTATTGTACTCATCCATATCCCAACGCTGCTTTAATTTCAGTCCACAGGGTAGATCGTGCTAAATTTTCTCATGGGAGCTTTTAGAAATATTCTACCAATATTTCTTGCATGTTCCAGTTAATACTGTTAGAAACATTTGCAGTTCTACATTTTCAGATTCCACAGGGACACATGCACAATAGCAAAGCAACAGACTTTTATATTGAATGTCATAATGCAATCAAGTGTTGACAAAAATGCCCTTTGTTTTCAATATTTTACAGAGTTATGAAAGTTAAATTGTACTTGAGGAAATCTGTGATTAATGGCATGAAAAGCAGCTCATTAGCAAAAGATAGAGAGAAAACACAAAAGCTGTAATCAGTGGTTTGGTTTATTAAATGTCCACAGGACACTTTTGTCTTCTGTCCTTCAGTAATTTGGTGGTTAGTGAACATATAAAGGGGCTATGCAAAACTATTCACACCCCATGAACTTTTTCACACTCTGTCACACAACCTTTAATGTGTTTTATTTGGATTTTATGTGATAGACTTACACAAAGTAGTATATGACAGTGAATGCTACAAAAAGGACACATGGTTGTTATTTAATGTTCTCTTAAAACCTGTACAACTTTGTGTATATTTATATTACACTTATATTAATCCAGCACCCCTAACTAAAATCAAATAAAATTTACTGCAACCGATTATCTTCAGAAGTTAACCAAGTGATATCTTTGTGTAATTTAAACTCAGAACAAACACCAGCCTGAAGACTAAGGAATACACCAAACAGGTCCAAGATAAAGTTGCAAAGAAGCTTAAAACATTGTTAGGCAATGAAAAAAATTTGTCAAGCTTTGAGGATTTTATTGAGCATTGTTTAACGAATCATTTGAAAATGCAAAGAGTATTGCATAACTGGAAACTTGAGACGTAGCAATCAACCTTAAAAATCAAGCAGGGAAAGGAAAGTATTAACCAAAGATGCAGCTAAGGGACCTTTGGTAACTCTAGAGGAGCTACAGAGATCCACACCTCAGATAAAAGATTCTGCCAACAGGACAACTGTTATTCGGGCGCTTCACAAATCTAGACTTTATTACAAAAAGGTAGAAAGATAAGCCGTTAATCAATGAAAGCCAGAAGAAGTTCATTTTGAAGTGTGCCACAAGCCATATAGGGGACACAAAAAACATGTTCTTGCTCCAGTCAGAGAAGATCAAGAGTGGAGTTTTTGGCCAAACTGCAAATCCCTATGCACAGTGAAAAACTAACAGTCCACATCACTCTATTCCCACTCACAAAGGACAAAAATAATTGTCTCTAGATCTACTTCAAATTATTGCAGTAACTGTAGCAAAATTGTATTCTTTAAAGTAGTTCATCAGAAGACCTGAATAAATATGTTCAGCACAATTCAGATATAAGTTAGCAAAACATTTTAAAAACGATGTATCCTTTGCATTTCACTTCACAATTATGCACTACTATTTTTGGTCTATTATATAACAATTGCAGTAAAATGCATAGCTTAACATAGTAGCTTGTGATTTTAAGGTGACAAAATGTGAAAATGTACTTTTCGCAAGGCTCTGCACTGTAAGTATGTGCCTACTTATGCATGATTACCCACTCATGATCCTGCATATTTGACACACCATCTGCGTTTTTTATAATTTATCATCTGGCTGAATAGTATAGCAGAGATGTGACTAATTGCCTTAAGCAAAAGTCCACCAAAAACCAGATTTACTTAACCTCTGCTATTTAGTGTCACATTTAGAGCTTGCAGTGTCATTCACACACACATTGAGCCTTCTTATTCCTCTGGTGTCCATCTCCTCCACTGCCAGCTGAAAGGATCACACTGCAACTCTTCCATCTCCTTCAAATCAGTCACAGCAATGATTCTGTGAAAAAGGAGAGCCGACTGGAGCCTGTCAGTGCTATGAGAGCAGAGGACATCAATGCTTCACTTAGACAGCTATTCTAAGGGGGCCGCTTCCCCAGACAGGAAAGACAAGACGGAGTTCACCTGGATTCAATACAAGGTTTCTGCCTCAGCCTTCAGGAGAAAACATGCAATGCCGAACAGCAGACTGCACTCTCTGATGTTAAATGTCATCTGGATAAAAATCAATTTTATGATTCATTCAAGAGGCTAAAACTTACAAATGGACAAAAGTTGCCTGGTCCTTTTAACTCCACGGTCATCCTTCTCCTTCTTATGATCGAGAGCAGAAAGCAAGGGGTTGGGCAATTTTTCAAAAGGTGCACAGCATCATAGCTGCTGATAACAATTCCTAAGTTTTGCAGATTGATTTATTTTCCTCATGTGGCATTGTTGCTTCTCATTTCCAACGCAGCTTGAAAGGCACAGAAATAAAAACATCTTAGCAGCAAATCGGCCTCACCATAGCAACAGTATTGATCAACCCTCTTGGGTCCTCAGAAAAATCTATCCCTCATGTCAATTTCCCAGCATTAACAGTTCAGCAGCCACTCATGTCTTGAATAGACGGGGCATGATATTTGGAATCTGGCAATAAAATCTGCAATCATTATTTAGCTTCCTTGATGATTCATTTATCACAGGAGTGAGGCACCAAATGACCTATTGATATTCAGGAAGAACAATGAGGTAAGTAGGCTAGGAGGGCATCTCCAGAGGTTATTGCTCTTAGACTTCAGGAATGCATATTCACCTTTAAAATCTAGATTATGTTGCTGTGAAACACTTTACCTAAGAAGGTGTTCTCTCAAGCATTCTGTGATCTTTTGGGGGGTATCTGTTCATAGTTCATGAATTCCAGTTGACGATGACTTTTGTCTTTTGTCCAAAACACCAACAACAATCGATGATAAATGGGATGGGAGCTCTCAGTTCTGCAGTGACTATGAGCCTTGCAAAGATATACTCTTGATATGTTTTACATTTTTAATATCACAACCACAAACGTTAAGGAATTTTATTGTTCATTCCATCATTCAAAAATAGAAAGAGTATGGTGCAACTGCAAACAAAAAAGACATGGCCACCTAAACTGACAGGCCACACAATGAGGGCATTGGTCAGAAAAGTATCCACTCCACAAACCTGATCTTTATAGAAAATTGTGTAAGGAAAGCCATTGTTGAAAGAAAGCTTTAGGAAATGCAATTTGCAGTTTGTCACAAGCCATGTAGGGGATGCAGCAAACATGTGCATGTGAAAAGCATGTGCTGATCAGTCAAAACCGAGATTTAAATTTTTGGCCCACATGCAAAACACTATGTGTGGAAAAAGACTGCCCTGTGCATTACTCTCAACACACCATCTCCATCGTGAAACACAGTGGTTGCAGCATCAGGCTGTACCGATGCTCTTCTTCTACATGGAAATGGAAGCTGGTCAACGGTATGGAAAGATAAATGAAACTACGTACTGGGCAATCCTGAAACAAAACCTGTTAGAGGCAGCAAATGACTTGAGACTGGGATGGAGATTCACCTTCCAATAGGACAACAACCCTAAACATACACCCAGCACTACAATGGAATGGTGTAGATCACAGCATATTCATGTGTTAGAATGGCCCAGTCAAAGGCTAAACACCATTGAGAATCAGCAGCAAGATTAGAAAACTACCTTTTCACTGGCTTCATGAATTCATTGAAGATTTTGGTTTTAGCATGTAAGAATATTTAAGGTTAATGAATACTTTTGTTGCCCTGTGATGGACTGGCAACCTGTCCAGGGTGTACCCTGCCTCTCGCCCATAGACTGCTGGAGATAGGCACCAGCTCCCCTGCAACCCACTATGGAATAAGTGGTAGAAAATGACTGACTGAATACTTTTGTAAAGCACTACATAGTATCATTGGTTTTAACTAAAAGTTGCATGTGTGTCAGTTACACCTAGTGCAATGTATTATTAAAAACAGGATCGTGCTGAGGTGTAGATATTTCTAAAGGAAACTTTTATATTCCCATCATTCAAGTGTGTCGATTTCATTATAGTGATTAAATCTTGCTTTTTGGCAACACTTTTATGAAAACAAGAGGAAATGCAGAGTGATGGATGAAGCAGCATGACAACCTATGTCACTCCAAAGATTTCTCAAGCTTGATTACGACAGCCGAGCTTCAGCGACACATCGCGCACAAACCACACTTACGCTTTGACAGCTTGATGCTTACAGACGTGCAGGTCCAACTGGTAGGAGGAGGAAAGACTGAAGGGAATTGGGGAGTGATATTACTTGCAGATCTTACATAGAGCTTCATAAATAGATTTTATGTGCACAGCGGGCTAATCAATTTTTTTTTTTAAAGTATTCCGAGCATGACTGGAGCTTTTTTACCAAACTGGAATCATGAAAATGTATTTTGCCAACTTATTCTACAACAAGTGAACCAAAAGCAAGGCTGAAAGCTGTGGTGGAGTCCATTTGTCTGGCCAATTGAGCCTCAAAACCCACAAAATAGCCAATAAATAAATAAATTATGGAATTGTGTGTGTGGAGCTTTCTGTATGCCTTTTTAAAAAGGAAAAAGATCGAGTAGCTAAAAGCTTAAGTATGTTGATGGTCTTACAGTTGCAGTTTAACTGATACTTACTGTCAAGCCAATGCTCTGTCTAATTGAATTGAAACAAAACACTGCACGGCTAGTCTGTGAGAAGCAATCTGCAACCACAAATCATTAGCACAAACACTCCAGCTTCAGCTCTACTGTCCCCATGCACACAGGATAGCTGAACACAATTCTGCACACTTGAAAGAGTAGCTATGTAGTATTTCTATTAATTAGATATTTTGCCATGGAGCTGTGCTGTAAATATTTAATTTGGTGTATTGGTGCCCTGCTGCTGCTGCTTCCTGTTTTAATGCAGCACCAGCAGCTGACTGTAAGCAGGATAAGGAGATAGGGCCACCAACACCTTTTTTCAGAAATAAGTAGTTCAAAATAAGCCTCATCGACTCGCAGCCATTTGGTTCAATAAGGCTGCAAACTGTTTGAAAAGAGAGACCTTGTGGAGATAAAAGCAAGTCAACTCAACCATAAAAGTTTTAGGTTTAAAAAACCTGTTCCCCCGTGTATATATATATATATATATATATAAACACAGTCTCTTTGTACAAGATGCTCGTATAATGTGCAATCTCCTAAAACAAGCCTGTTATTCTCAAGAGGGGGTAGTTCAGTTTGGGTATGATTGTGTCAGGCTGTCAATGCCCACTCATCCAGACTCTGGAGTGAGACTAGAACAGACGGGAGCTGTTCTTTCAGCACCACCGGGGACATGCAACAGCGCACTCAGCTGTCGGATACACGCAGTGTAGTGGTTTGGAAAGCTACCCAAACTCACAACACCTGCCCTTCTAGAAGCCCACGATTTATAAGGTGGACAAAATTCTGATTTAGAATATAAATGAAAACTAAAGCAGGAGAAGTAAAGAAGATCCACTTTTTAATTGTTCCTCTCAGAGAGAGAATGTAGGCGCATCACTTCCTCTGTCCCCCTGAAGCGCAAAAATACCAGGAGACTGTTCGCAGTGTTGGGAATTAAATAATAAAAAACATGAAACGCACAGATACAAAAAAAAAAACTTGCTCTGAGACTTGCCTGAAAGAGGCGTAGGATGTTGGCAACCATAATCGACACCGAGCTTGCCGAGGCTCCGATCACTCCCACCACTTTCTCAGGCTTTACGAACACCGGCGGTTCCCCGTTCGTGCACCTCACGTCTGAGGTGTCCTTCGTGATGAGGGCTTGCACAAAAGTTAAGGACTGCTCAAGAGCATACGTATCCCTCGAACAAGTGTCCAGTACCCTTGCGCCTAGGGTGATGTTGGGCAAGAGTTGCTCGTCCTGGTTGATCTGGTCCAAAGCGTACATCATGGCCTCCAAGCGCTGGATGCCGTTCTCCTTTTTCAGGTCCCCGCACGGCGTGCCGTCGGGGCCCCTCGAGTGCACCGGGAAGAGCCCACCGAGTGTCAGGTGCCCCTGTGTCCGTATGGAGTGTGGCGCGTAGGTCTCCTGAAGCAGAGCAAAATCCGCCACGGCGCTCAGAAGCCAAAACAGCCTCCACACACAAACACCCGGACGCGCCATGCTCAAGTTTTGTAGGAAGGATGGAATCGACTGATTGTGATTTTTTAAGTTTGTTAGAAAATCTCCATTTTAATCACCAAGGTGGAGATTCAACAAGCTGGGCCGAAGAAGCGAGAATGAGTGGACGGCTCAGGCAAAATGCGCCCATCGCTGTGCAGCGAGAAGGAGCGAGCTGCGAAGCTTGTTGAACAATGAAGCCCCCAACAGTAATTCAGCTCCCCCTATCCATTAGACGGAGAGTATCAGTGATCATACTCCGAAGACTGACTGTTTTAAACACAAGAATGCCACCCTCTGCTAAAATCTAAAACGGCTTAACAACCGTAATTCAAGCAAATTCCGCGGGAAAGAGGGTAGTGATTGTCTCTCAAAATCAGCGCTTAAAATAAAAATTGTGCACCGGCAGAAGTGGGTGACATTCTTCCTGCCCACAACTCCACGGAAGCGCAGGGATGCTTGGCTCGGCTGTGGTGTCTGTCTCCCATGGGTGCATAATCATCTCCAGAGCCTCCAAAGAGAGAAAGAGAGGGAGAGCGCAAGAGAGAGAGAGAGATAGAGACCAAGATGAAAAACAGAAAGATTAATACCCACGTAAATGAGGGATCAATGAGCAGAGGACTGAGAAACCCCGGCTAATTATATCAGCGCCTTTTTCCATCTTTGCCACCGGTCGCATTTAAGGGCGAAATGAATGAGAGATTTCAGTGTGCGCGCCGAGTTTTCAGCTCCCCCCTTTCTTCTCTCCATGCGAGACGTCACTCAGCTGGCAGTGGGGTGGCGAGGGAGGGGGATTGGCACCACTACATAGGAAGGTTTCCAGGAAGTTGTCCCCAGACTCTTAAGAAGGGAAAGGCGACGAAAAGAGACAACATATACACTTAAATAATGAGAAAAAATCTGTGTGACTCTCATGGTTTCTCTCTGTTGGCTACTTCCTCCTGAAACACACACACACACACACACCAGTACACAGAGAGAGAGAGAAGGAGAGAGAACTGCATTTCTTTTATTTTGATGTTGACACTGCCAAGCGTGAAATGGAGATTGGTGGGATTAGGAAAACACAGAGGACCCGCAGGTATTATGAGGGGCTTCACCACACAACAGCCTTTACTTATATAGTTTTGGATTAATTACTGATGCACCTTTAAAACAGGGGGGAGGAATGGAGAGGGGTTCCAGGCTGGTCTCCCAGGCAACCCTTCTTCTGAAGACTCTCCTGTGCAATCTACACCCACCAATACACACATACAGTGGATATAAAATGCCAGTAAGTCACTGCTAAAACAACAAGGTTTTTGTGAGTAAAAAATGTGACCATGATGTGTTATTTCAGAACGGTTTTGACCATAAATGTGGCAAAGGTTTTGTACATTTCAACTTGACAACAAAGAGAAAATACCAAGTGTGCACATCTTTTAAATAATACTTATTTGAACCACATTTTTATCCAGTTTACATCATCGATCACCATGTCAAGGTTTAATTTTGAGTCAGACCAAAATGCAGACCAGAGCTTGGGAAACGCATGTTGTAAGAAGTCTTCAGAATTTATTTTCAGAGGTATTTTACAAACACGTAGCAAATCACTGCAGCTACTACAAGAGTCAAGGCCAAAACTTACATAAGTGTTCAATAAAGGAAAACGTAGCAAAACACAATCAGGGGTAGTAATGGAGAGGAACCAGCAACACACAATGACACAAAACCAACTAATATACTGAGGGATACCAAATGGCAGGTAATCAAAGAAACAAGGAACAGGTGTGACAAGGAGGCAGGGAGGCAGAAGGGACAGGTGGAACTAATAAACAATAAAGAGAAACATAGACCTAAGCAAAACTATAAACTAAGATAACCAAAAGCATAAGAAATCCAGAATAACCAAGAACTAAAGTAAATAGAAACTGGAGGGAACAGAAGAACAACAACCTAAGGCCTAAACAAAATAGAAACCATAAGGGAACCCAGACTATAAAAGTAAACAAACCTAAGTAACACTAAGGGAACAAACTGAGAATGGAAAGGAGGAAACGAGGACTGGAATAAACGTAAACAATAACTAGAGCTTACCTAAAAAGGAACGCTGAAATTATAGAAACAAAGCTGAGGACTAAACAGAGAGAGAGAGAGAGAACAAATACCTAACAGAAATACTAAATGAGAACTAAACTAAAAGGTCCAAAAACTAAACCTGTCCATAAGGGGCAAAACCAGAATCCATAGACCAAAACAAAATGAAAACAAAGTCCGGGAGGCCGGCGACTAAAAAGCCAGTGGCAAAACAGCTGACGATCCGGAGGCCTGCGACGTAGGAGCAGGCGTCTCGGAAGTCTGCGACGTAGAAGCAGGTGTCTCGGAAGTCTGCGACGTGGATGCAGATGTCTCGGAGGTCTGCGACGAGGATGCAGGCGTCTTGGAGGTCTGCGGTGTGGCCAGGCAAACCCACGAAACGAGGTCCTTGGTGGCTTGGACCTGTCGTCCGGCTTCGACCTATGCAGGAGATCTGGAAGTCGGGCAAGCAGGATAGTTGACCCTCCAGGAGCTAGGTCAGGGAGATGACCTCGGAGGAACCCAGGAGGCCCTGAGTCAGGCAGTGGTGTGTCAGGCCCTGAGTCAGGCAGCGGTGAGTCTGGCTCGGTGTCAGAGTCAGGATGTGGTGAGTCTGGCTTGGTGTCAGAGTCAGGCTGTGGTGAGTCTGGCTCGGTGTCAGAGTCAGGCTTAGGTGTGTCCGGCGTGTAGTCAGGCTGAGGTGTGTCCGGCGTGGAGTCAGGCTGAGGTGTGTCCGCGTGGAGTAGGGCTGAGGTGTGTCTCGCTTGGAGTCAGGCTGAGGTGTGTCTTGTAGTGTGTCAAGCGTGGAGTCATCAGGCGTCGTGTCAGTCGTAGCGTCCGGTGGTCTGAAGTCGTGTTCAGAGTCAGGCTTGAGTTCCATGAGCACCTCCCAGAGAAAACTGAGAAGGTGCTCGGGACCTGGAAATGGAGGCAGCCCGCCCACGGGCCCCTCCAGAACATGGCGAGGAAGTGGAGGCGGCCCGCCCACGGGACCCTCCGGAATCAGGCGAGGAAGTGGAGGCAGCCCGCCCTCGGGCTCCACTGGGACATGACGAGGTTCAGTACACCCGGCGGCGGCCGGCTGAGGCTCTGTAGACACGGCGGCGGCCGGCTGTGGCTCTGAAGGCTTGGGGCTCTGTGCTGCTTTAATGGCAATGAGAAGAGGGTCGAAGGGTCCTCCAGCAGAGACAGGAACTGGAGCGTCTTGCCATCCCTCTGTAAGGAACTCAGCCTGCAGAACAGAGTGCACCAAGTCCAAATCCTCAGGATGATCCATTAAATGAAGCACAAACTTGCAGCAACGTGACTTCATTAACTACCTTTTAAAAGCCTCTAGACTAGCTTGAACCCATGCAGGAACTGGAGACTGCACAGACGACTGAAGACCTGCAGACGGCGCTGGGTGACCGCCCACGAACTCTGGGAAAGACAGCCGCGAGGGCGCCATGACGGATGGATCCTCCATAGAGAAATTGGAGGCGCCCACCCAACCTTCTCGATGGAAACTGCCCTCCGACGATGACGTTGTCCTGGGCAGGAGGAGAACCCAGCCAGGAACTCTGCAGCGGCTGGTGGCAATGGGGACGGCTCGGCATGAGCCACTGTAGGCGTGGGTGGCTCCACCGAAGCCGCTGTGGGCAGTTTGGGCCCTAGCCCAAGATGACCTGGCCTCCATAGTCACCGGACCTGAACCCAATCGAGATGGTTTGTGGTAAGCTGGACCGCAGAGTGAAAGCAAAAGGGCCAACAAGTGCTAAGCATCTCTGGGAACTCCTTCAAGACTGTTGGAAAACCATTTCAGGTGACTACCTCTTGAAGCTCATCAACAGAATGCCAAGAGTGTTCGGAGCAGTAATCAAAGCAAAAGGTGGCTACTTTGAAGAACCTAGAATATAAGACATATTTTCAGTTGTTTCACACTTTTTTGTTCAGTATATAATTCCACATGTGTTAATTCATAGTTTTGATGCCTTCAGTGTGAAGCTAAAACAACAAAGTCTGTTTAGGGGGTGCACACTAATGCAATGTTATAGCATGTTCTTTATATTTTGCATTTTTCCCCATAATAGATTTGTTATTTGCGATATACATGTTAAAGGTGGAAAATGTTCTAAAATAATCAATTATGGCTTAATTTTTTCCATCACATAAACCTGCCATTTGAACAGGGGGGTGTAGACTATCTTATCCTCTGTAGACACACACATCATGCTGGCACACTTGCCGAAGATAACAAACCACACCTCCAGGAGCAAGGAAGCCTTGCGTCCCACTGACAAAACACTGCCATCAATAAACTATTTAATTGCACATATGGTTGTTTTACCAAAAGCAGATTATGAAAATTTGCATTAGCTGGAGACTCACTTGGCAATTTGAAGCAATAATTTAAAAATGTACTGTCTTCTTGCTACTGTAACTAAATCCACTATGCAGAATGACAATAATAATCAATGTTAGGCTGTGCTAATGAGCTCATGCTCAGTGGGTTATGTGAGAAACTATTAATTATAGACTTGGTAAGTGCATGACTTGTGTGTAAGCTTTTATTTCCAAGTAACCTTAGTAACTGACCACTTTTGAACCAGCAACAGCACATCCACTAGTTATTTTTCCAAGGCTGCAGGTGATAAAACATGACTGCAGCCCTCTTGCAAAAAGTTTGATTAGAAGGTACATAACCCAGTTTCCCAACAAGTTGGACCCCTTTGGGAAACTTTGAAAACTAGAATTCAATTGCATAATATGATGATACAAAAGAAAAGTTTGAGTTATTTTTCAACATATGTGCATTTTGAACTGGCCAGCATCAGTTTTACCTCTATGCAGAAATTTTCATTTTAAGTAAAAACTAGAAAAATAAAGTTCAGTAAATTTTGCACCTATCTATTGTTCATCAATAATAGTTTTAAAAAGCTATTTCAATTTGATAATTTTCCATTTTTTCTCACCTCATGTAAATAACAAATCAGCAGGGTTTTTTAAAAGTATTCATACCTTGGGAAATTTTCTCATGTTACATCCACAAACTTCAATGTATTTTAGGATTTTATTTTGTAATGAAATCTTTGTATAACCCATTTTTGCCACAATTGTAGTTGCAAGCCTTTTGGGCTATGTCTCTATTAGCTTTGCACTTCTAGAGACTGAACGTTTTGCCTATTCTTCTTTGCAAAATTGCCCGAGATCAATGGGTTTCAATGGAGAGCATTTGTGAATATCAATTTTCAAGTCTTACCACAGATTCTCAGCTTGGATTGGATTTTGACTTGGCCGTTTTTTTATAGAAATAATGGTTTATCTAAACAATTTCCTTGTTGCTATGGCTGTATGTTTTGGGGTTGTTGAGCTGCTGAAAGGTCAACCTTAAGTCCTTTCTGGCAATGACTTTTGCGGTGCCAAAAAGATTGTCTTCCAGGATTGCCCTGTATCTTTCTTCAACCATCTGCCCATCAACCCTGACCAGCTTCCATGTCTCTTCTAAAGTAAGTATCCCCACCGCATGATGCTACCATCACCTTGCTTCAGTTCAATCCCTGTTTTATATGAACATATTACCTTATTCCATATGTTTGCTGTGTCCCCTAAAAGTTTTGTTACAAAGTGCAAATAGAACTTTTTATGGCTTACTTGTTGAAATTGCTTTTTCTTGCCACTCCTCCAGTAGGGCCAGATTTGTTCATTAACTAACAATTGTTCTGTCAAGATTCTCCCACCTTAGCTGTGAATTTTTGCTGCAGTGCAGAGTTAATATCAGCTTCTTCCCTGTTTGTCTGATTAATCTTCTCCATGCCCAGTGTTGTGGAATTTTCTTATCAAAGTGGGTAGAAGTTGACTCATAACAAGAGAAAATCCGGACTTTGTCTCAATAAGTTTTATTCAAAGGCATTCAGCGTTTGAAGACCCTGACACTGAGGTTAGTCAGTGAAACAGAGCCCCGATCAACATTTACACACAGTATTTATACCAGAACATGACAGTGTTATCTCAACACTTCAAAGAGTCTGTGTTTTATGACCCCAGACCCTTCTCGGGTTCAGAGGTGACTAGGTTACCTAGGAACAACCATCTACTCTCCCTGAGGCATCACCCTAACAAATGCCCTTAACCATTAAACTTCTGATAATGGCTTTTACAGCTTCCTCCTCTAACACAGAGGTTCAGGGGAGTGAGGTAAACCAAAGGTCATACACTGTGAAATGCTTACTGCAAGAATTTCCATCACACTCCCTTCTTCTGATTACAAGATAATCACAACTAAAGGAAAATTCTTCAAAATCATCACCCCTCTCAGCTAACAGATAATCCAAAGCCATTCTAGTTTGCAAACTCATCGTTCTAATAGCTTAGGCTGATTGAAGTATAAGTTGTGACCGTAGGTAATAAGTGAGCTAGATAACATACTCCAGACCAAGTAGCAGGCAGATACAGATATGATCTATTTCCACACATCCAACCCATGTTCGTAGGACACGAAAACCCATCTCTACTAGGAAAAGTAACAAGAACCCTGGTTAATTTACCTACCATGCCATACAATTAACCTCCATCTGGTAAGGCTGTAAGATTAAGAGTTAACACAAAGGGATCTGGAGCCAAACATTCTGAAATAGTAGAAGGATCAGTCCTGACAGGACAAGGTCTAGATGTATTAATGTGGGTCAAGGCACATGAAACTGGTATAAAAGTTTTACAACCCTCCGTCTTTCCAAGGAAATAAGGTGTACTTTCCTCCTGTGTAATACAAATATCTGGATCTTTAATCGGATTTCTAATACCCCGAATTCTATAAAGAGTTCCTCTAGAAGCACACGTTAAATTAGTCTCACTAGAAAATTTACTAACATTTCTGCTTTTTCTTACAGTATAATTCCTCACAGTTTTGATGCATCAGTTGCCACCAAACATTATCAGTATGATCATAGTAGTCAGAAAAGTGATGAATCTCTCTTCGAATCCGCTGATGAGTATTATTAGTCAGATTAACCACACATTGTCTTTGCTGTACCTTTTCCCAAAATGAACACAAGAGTTATAAAAATACTTGCAATACCAATCATTAGCATCAGAACAGACTATCTTCCATATAGCTGCCTCATGACCTTGAAGTGGAATGTCCTTTCTTCTGGTACTGAAAGCAAACAGTTTTTTTTTCAAAGAAAACAAATTATAAACACAACTTAAAAAACAAAAAAAACAAAAAATCCTGCTGACTCTCCTGAGTGGCTTCAAGCTGCCCTGTTACCAGTCTGGTACAGGTGGGCGGTTGTAGGAAGCTCCTCTAGAAATATATTTAGAAACAGGAACTCTAACCTGCTGGAAGTTAGGCTTCCATAGTCCAACTAAACAACGGTGGAAATGAACACATTCAAATTTGTAATGATACCATAATGATAAATATCAAGCAATAAACATAAAAGTTAGATAAAAGCATCCGAGATTTCCTCCTCAGAGTCAGTCTCGCTGTCAAAGTGGGAGGAAAGAATCTCTCACTGTGGTGTGTGTGCAGTGAGGCAAATGACCTTATGATTTCTAACTTTCAGGCAATGCAATGGCCTTAAGTAGATTCTGAAATAACGTTGCACTGCCCAAGGGATTATTGTGCCCTTGTAAGAACAGTGTTCTTCAACCACCTGTTCAATCACTCGCCAGTGATCAGCTTACAGTTCTTTATCTTATGGTGGTCCGCTGTCCTCACACCTTTCAGCCGTGGATGATCCAGTTAGAAGATGACTTGTGTCCTGGAAGCCAGATGAAGCTAGAGGAGCTGGAGCTTTCCTGCAGCTTTCCTGGGTGTCTAGTAGGATCTGATATGGGCCATTCCAGCGCCTGGACTTCCTGTGTTTTCTCCTAGATTCTCTGACCAGAATCCAGTCCCCAGGAATAAAGGACTGGAGGGTGGAAGTGGCTGTTTCTGGTAATGCAGCCTTCACCGTCTGTGAAACTTGAGAAAACACAGTGGACAGGTTTTGACAGTAAAACAACATCCTATCTTCACACAAAGATGTGGAAGAATATTATCTTGGCAATATCCCCATGTCCAAATTAGGAGACCTGCCACACAGCACTTCAAAAGGACTGAGATTTGCCTGTGTCCTTTGTCTCAATCTCATATAAGTGAGAACAGGGCCTTCACAACACTTGGCTAATTTTCAATTCAAAGTCCCATTCTCAAACCTAAGTGCTTAACTACATGAACTTCATCAAAACATCCAACAAAATCCAAAGAATTGATCTTCTGACTTCACCTGATATACTAGCAATGACCATCAGCTAAATATTCTGAATATCAAAAATGTGACATGATGTGTGAGGAAGGTCTGATTACAGGTCAACATTTCATAGTTTCAGAATACCCAAAAAGAATTTCAAAAATGGTCTAATCTGTGGAGATATTAAATTTCACAAAAAATCAACACCATAATTTCAAAGAGGTTTTCATAATGTGGTCTTAGGGAACTATGCACCATTTATATAAACAAAGTACAACGTCTCTCTCGCGTTGTCACTAAGTCCTCACTGGAGGTATGAGCTACCCTTTTTCCCATGAGTGCAAAAACTTTTGGAACCCCATGTTGCTTTATTCTGACATTCCCCTCTTCTGGCGCAGGGTCCAACCCATGCGACAATTCAGCAAAAAGTCTGAACAAAAATGTTTAGTAACCAAGATTACATTACCTAGAACCAAAGAAATGAATTCTGACATAACTATGTGTCACTATGAATTTAACGAAAGCAACATAAAGAAAATCCAGATGTTTTTAACTGCAATTCAGTTCCATCAACAACCAAACACAAACTTTAGTTATTCACGTCATCAATGTCTCACTTAGAAATTAGTCACATATCATCCTGATTTGTCTTGCACAAAGATGAGTATTAGATTAATGGACATCCAATGTAATTTGGATGAATAAACCCTACAAATTGAATCTAATAAATAATTCCCACCACGTATAAAGGCATGACTCAGATTCTTTATCAAAAATATATTCCTTACTTTTGGCATATCTTGAATTGTCAGCTAGCTTAATGGTACCAGGGAAACTTTCAATCTAATAAATCACCAATGATTCTGCATGCAAAACTAATTCTTCAAACTGGTTTAAACTATTTCATTAACCTTTTAATAATAAAACACATAAATCTAAAAGTCATGCTACATCCTTAATCATTATACAAAAAAAAACATGTTATTAAGGCAACAATCACTACAAGCATTTTGATTCTATTGTCTCTTAAACAGTGTTAAAACTCAGGAAGGGAGGTGCTGAGCGTTACCATGACAACAAAGGCATGAACCAACCTGGAAGGTGGGCGGAGTCAGGCAGAACTAACCTTTGATTGGCAGCCTATGGGCGGACCCACAGTTTTTTCATCCCATCCCACATTAGTGTAACTTAAACTGCAAAGCTATTAACATGCACCTACTTCAGAAACAAGCTGCTTCTTAACTCTCCTGAAAACTCAAAGTTTTAATCAATCTGGGATTTAGAAACATTATTCTAAACATGGATTATTGTTTCATGCAACATATAAACAAACATTCAGTCCAACAAAACAAAGACAAAACATCAGAGACAGACAAATGGCCAAATTTGAAGCTTCAAGAATTCAAAGAAATTTTTAACAATCTCTTTTCAGAATATGTTTTCTCAGCCATATCTTTTAATGCTATAATTGATCAATTTTGTTATGACAATCGTCAGGATCCTTTTTAAAAAAAAATTAGTGCACATATTCCAAAAAATCTCAAAGTATTTAGAAGCACAGCAACAGTTTTCTCTTATATGAATCCAAATTTACTGATGCTGAAACCTTTTGCTAATTCTTTGTACTGTAACTCTGTAATAATAATAACTACAATCCTGAGAGTTATTGTTATAATTCTCTTTTTGTTTGGCTCAATTTGATCGCAGCTGCATTGCAGAATTTCAACTTAAATGCAAATAAGTATTTTTAATTTAATTCAATTCAAATTCAAAGATACTTTATTGATCCCCGAGGGGAAATTAGAAAAGTCAGCGTTGACATTTTCATGTTATACCCAAACTAAACAAAACTGCAGTGTTTGACTTAATCAGAAATTAAGATAAGAAGCTTGTCTCCAAATTGGACTTTTCCCCACATAATGTTTCAAAAAAGAACAAACATCATTTTCTTTAATTTGGCTATTTAAATTTTGAGAGTTGGGGAGAACTTATTACTAGAACCCCTCTTTTACAATCCAAATGGTGATAAATGTTCCAATATTTTATCTCTTAGTAATCTGAAATCACCTTGTGTACCTTTGTATTCCTATGTATTCCTTTAATCTTTAAACCCTAAGAAATCAAACAAGGAGACTTGAGTTTGAGCCGACCATCCTCTTACTGTTAAGAGGGCCTTTATTTCTTTTCTTTTCCTAAAATAAAGGATTTTACTTGTCTTTATTCCGTTATACAAGTCCTAACCTTGGTTCCAAAACAAAACTCTTCAACCCCAATCTGTGTTCCCAGAGTAGAAATTTTGAGTATTATTGCATTTCAAAGTCATCAAAATGACTGGAACCCATCATTGGCTTAGATCTGTTTTAATAAGTAATCGGTCTACCTTTAATTAAGTATTATAATTTCATGGACTCAAAATCTATGGCTTACAGGCTTCAGGAGTCCAGGAACCACAAGTTGAGTACTACTGCATTGAACAATGGTGTTAACTTTCTGCAGAGATTGAAGGATTGGCTAAATATATTGTTTCTGCTTGGACAATAATCAGATTTAAAATTATTAGTTCACAGCTCCTAATTTACCTCAGATCATATTTGCTTCTAACCCAGTTCATAAGAAGCTTCAGACAATCATTATGCTAAAAAGCCAAAAACAAAACAAAAACCAGATCTGTTTTAAAATAAAGAAAAAGCATGCTTAAAAAAACGTGTTACTGTGGTGGAAAATAACTCCAGGTTCTGAAGGCCTTTTCATGCAGAGTCTTTTAGGAAGCATGAGATTAGTTTAATTTTTGTGTGGTACCACTGTCCAATCAGATTCTTTCTAAATAACCCCATTTTTTCATACTCATTTTAAAGGTTTGTTTAACCAAGGAAAATGTGTTTAACAAAACCAATTACTTCTCAAAAGTTTTAAAAGTTTTTAGCTGGTGATATCTTAGAAAACAACAAGTGTTTTAATATTTCTGTGCAGCACAGAACTGATCAGGTGTCCTTTCCTTCTCCAAAGGGAGAAAAAAGAACCTGCAGAACCAAACCTTTCATAGTTTTTTGTCAGGACCTGATATAAGGTACAGTGTAAATCAACACGCTGCATGAATCAGAAGAGGGAAGAAAAAACCTAATATAACCTCTTCCCAGCAGCTGCTGTGAAAAACAATGAATTTGTACCTTCCATACGCGTCAGTTAACACTTGCGGACAAAAACTGCACCAAACTGTAAATACTGTGTCAGAAACTGTATGAAGACCATCTGCAGTAAAACTAAGCCTGTTTTAATGAGGTCTCTACCCATTAGATTTATGGAATACAAACTCTGACAACAGAAAATGCCTGAAGGAGAAACCCATCAGGTTTTACGAATGCGCTGGGTTTTAAAAATGCTCCTTCATGAGATCTGTCCTGAGAATAACATAGAAACACTTGGTTACTGCTGAGTTTTGGAGATGTTGTAACTTCCTCTGCTTTTAATAACTTTTAATAACTAGAATAATTGACCCTGAATATTCCACGACGAAAGAGAACTTGTTTCTCTAAAAGAATTAACCGGAAAGTATCAAATGAGTTAAGTTATCACCCTTTTAAAGATACTTTTCTAACCCTAAAACAATATTTTAACCCGCTATATCTGTCAACGTCAAGCAAGCGTCACATGAGCAGCGGTTAATAAGCGTTCTTCATTGCAGAAAATAGGAAAAGATTTATGCAAATGTGTGTGTGTTTGTACGTTACCCCCATCAGTTTCTAAATCACTCCAGAGTCAGACTGTCATGGCACACAGTCCTCTATCAGTCCAAAAAACAACCAGGCCCTTCCCCGGTCTGTTGGTGAGACATTCAATCATTCTTTGTCCACTTTAACTTCTCCAGGAGGGAGAAAGAAGAAACTTTGCTCCGGTTTCTCTTCTGCCCGCATAAGATGCTTTCAATATAAATCCAGTGTATCGCTCTTCTGGCTCTTGCAAACAGCATGGATCGTTGTCCATCTCAGAGAATCCGGATTTTCTTCTGAGTTTAGTCCGGATTTTCTTCTGAGTTTCGTTTTTTTTTCTTGTAGAAAGTCACACTGCGATTTTCAACAAGCAGGAAGGCAGATCTCTCTCTTTCAGGCCGTGCTGGAGAAGCGTCTCTGGCGGAGTAGCCATGGAGAAGGGCAGGTTTCTAAAATCCAGACTCAAAAACGCAGATGTTGAACTCAAATCCCATATATGTGTGTATTTGTGTGTGAGAGAGGCAGAAGAAAAGTTTAGTATAGGTTCAGATTTTGTACAAATAAATATTATCAGTCAGTTGTCCCCCTGCCTGTCACTTCCTTCCACAACATGCACTATACTCCTTTCTAAATCAACTTTATTTTCGCATCTCTAATGTCCCTTTTCACTTTTACCTTCTTTACCGACTGATCGCAATATTTAAGACAAACAAAACTTCCTTCAGGAAAGTTTTAACTCTTTAACCCCTTAATTGATGCACTCTGTGCTTTTTAATCTTTTCTTATGTTTTTTTTTATTTATTTTTCCATCAACTGTTTTACTTAAAACTTTTTAAACTATTTAACTTATTTACACTCAAACTTCCACGCTGTGAAAAACCAAACTTATCTTCCAAATTAAAGCACATTTAACACAATCATCCCCACTTTTTCCTTTCATTATTTTATAAATCAGAGTCTGAAGAAGGAGACACCCCTGATGCCTCAAGGTTCCGGAACCATTTTTTTTTACCCGTTCAGCGGCACGTCTGCCCACTGGCTTTTCTCCTTTATGAGGTGTAGAAAATTGCTAAAAACCACCCTCAAAACCCTTTGTTCTGCTTTATCCCATTGTTACCAATGAGAACCTCCCTGCCATTCCTTTTGCAGGGTAACCGGGCCCTCAGCTGATGTCCTCCCTCTCGCAACTCTGGAACCTAATTAATTAGTTAGGAGATGATGGTTAATGTGTTATAAAAATAATAATATACATTATATCATACAGAGCAACTTCTCACCCAGATATATTTGAAGACAAATAGTTCGGATCTAATCAGCCAGAAGCCGCAGGCGGACACCCGGACTCCACTACCGTAATATGGAGGTGGACTGAGGACAACGTCTCCAGGCTGGCCAGGCGTCCGTGTCCCCCTCCTGCGGTCTCCTCTGGCACGTCAGATCCTGTTCGTGACGCCAAAATTGTTGTGGAATTTTCTTATCAAAGTGGGTAGAAGTTGACTCATAACAAGAGAAAATCCGGACTTTGTCTCAATAAGTTTTATTCAAAGGCATTCAGCGTTTGAAGACCCTGACACTGAGGTTAGTCAGTGAAACAGAGCCCCGATCAACATTTACACACAGTATTTATACCAGAACATGACAGTGTTATCTCAACACTTCAAAGAGTCTGTGTTTTATGACCCCAGACCCTTCTCGGGTTCAGAGGTGACTAGGTTACCTAGGAACAACCATCTACTCTCCCTGAGGCATCACCCTAACAAATGCCCTTAACCATTAAACTTCTGATAATGGCTTTTACAGCTTCCTCCTCTAACACAGAGGTTCAGGGGAGTGAGGTAAACCAAAGGTCATACACTGTGAAATGCTTACTGCAAGAATTTCCATCACACCAGCATGTCAGTTTAGGTGGATGACCATATCTTGGTAGGTTTGCAGTTTATTACTCTTTCCATTTTTAGATAGTAAATTGAACAGTGCTCCATGGGATTTATAGAATTTGTGATCCTGTTTTATATCCTAACTTTCCTTGAAACCTCTTTACAACCTTATCCCTGACCTGCCCGCTGTGTTTCTTGGTTTCCATGATGCTGTTTGTCACTAATGTTCTCTAAGAAGCCTCTGATGCCTTCCCACACCTGGATTTATACTGAAGAAAAATTACACACAGGTGATTTCTGAGGGCAATCGGACACATCAGTTTATTTAGGGGTGGCAAAGGGGCTGAATACATATACAAGCCACGCTTTTATTTGAGAAAAATGTTGAAAACCCTTTACCATGATCTTTACATTTCACAATTTTATGCTAATTTGTGTTGGTCTATAACTTAATATCTCAGCAAAGTGCATTGAAGTTTATGACTGTAACGTATCAACACTTGAAGAAGTTCAAAAGGTATGAATACTTTTGCAAGGCACTGTAAAGAATGTAATAAATATATAAGTTTTGTTAAGACATATTTGAACTGCAGATTATGGCCAATTAATACAGGGAATATATCTACAGTATATTCATGTTGTAAAGGGTTTAAATATGGCATAAGGTCCCAATAAAAATGGAAGACCTGAAGACTTTACTGATAAATGGTAGTCTTAACTCCTGACCTACTTATCAAGTTGTGAACCTTGTTATGAGTGTGATCTGCTGGAATAACAGTAAATCAAAGTGCCTATATTTACATTTGCCCCGGATCCCATCTTTTTATTCCCTACAGAGCTGGACTATAGGTCAGTGTGTTTATGAGTGGTCACTCTGAATTGCTTTATCACAAAAACTATTACAAGGCATAGAATAACTTTTTATGAAAATGTTTCTTCTGATAGTTTTTGTTTAATTAAAAGATTAGAAAAAGTGATGTTGCTTCACTTAGTAATTGAAACTTGTCCCAATGACATGACTAGCCCTGAATGGATGCCTTTTCTAATTAATCAAATTGAATAGAAACTAATTCCAAGCAGTGTGTTTATCTCCATTAGTCACACTTAGTACATGGATATCTTTCAGAAAGCTAGTTGTGCCTGTTTAGCCTCTCAGGCATGATAAGGTGCTTTTAGATATAGATATTGTGCTCATTCACGACTCTTAAACTACATTAAAGCTGTGGGAACTGCTGAGAAGAGAAAGCTGAAGGGAGGAATCAGAGATATAATCGAGAAGGGAGGCAGATGGCCACCTCTGCTGTGAGCATGCTGATAGAGACAGGCAGGCCAGCACGATGCAGCAACAGTTTCCGCAATTGACACCCTGAGAGAACGGCGTTGCAACACGCGACACTAATTTCACTGCTCAGACTGTGTGGTAAGAGGCCTACTTCCACTTACTCTGTCAACGGAAAGGTTACTTTTGAAAAATGGGGCCCTCGCCATGATTCAATTCACTGACTAACCCTGGCAAGAAGGGCTTTTTCCCCTGGGAGGCTGTGTGATTTAGACTGAGATTACACTTCGGTTTGGATCTTTTCACACTCTCCCACCTCACTTTTTTGCCGACAATACGTCATCTGTATGTTAGCAGACATTCAGATAAATTCAATTTCAATTTCATCTCATGCAGAAGGAGGCACGTCTCAGGGAGGTTTATTTTCATACAGCTGACCAAACAACAAAAACACAGCCAAGATTTCCAGATGATGGAGGTGAAGCACACTGAAACATAGCCCACCAGATGAATTATAGGCTCTTAGAAAGAAGACAAGGCTTTGTTTGAAGCTTTCACTAAAATGTGTACTTGATGCTGTCTTCTTTAAATCAATTACCAGGCTGCCTCAGCATGATCCATTAAACCCTAACAATAAAAAAGTCAACCATCAGGACAAGATGCAATAAGGTTTTCTTTTGAGCTGACACTGGGCACAATGGGCTCTGTCTGTCAAATTAATTAACCCGGAAACCTGTTTAATTTCCAGAGCCAGATGAAAGGGTGGCCATATCACTGGAAAAGAAATAACTCCAGAGCATGCGGTAATTGCATGTCGGGGTGATTTGTTCGAAAGCACGCGGGGGCCACCAGCTTGTTCAAAGTCATGCATATTCTGTTCGGGCATAGGGGTTAACACTGGATCAATGTAGGGGCAATGTTAGATTAGCAACATATAGGTCACCTCGCTGACAGGCCCCGTGTCTTATTTTGTACCATCTGCTTTGGAATAATAAAATAGAGCAAGGTTTTTTTCTTCTCAATGTGAGCAGCGCCAAGGCAGGCAGGGTGTAAAGAAAAGGGGGGGGGGGGTATTGTAATTCTACAGGCATGCTGCATGAGAAGACAAATTCCTACCTCTTCTGCTGTTTATGCGGAAGACAAAGCAGGTGCTCTGCAGCTAGGATGATAGACTCTGCACACTTTCAGTTACGACTGTAATCCATCTGTCATAGCTTCTCCCTTCTAATTATGTCTCTGTAAATCTGCCACACTGAGCCGAGTGTCCATTCACACCGTGAAATGTGAAAGATACACAGATAATAGACAAGTGACCACTGGAATAAATAACTGTAGCACGGTAATAATAGGAATATTTTTCCTCTTACCTTTGAAAGTAATGAGTTAAAGACCACCCGGTTTGCATAGATAATAGTTTATACAAATATTACACCTTTTTGACATGCAGGGACTTAAAATGGGTAATTCAAAGACAAATATTGGCACCTTCAAAGCCATAACTGCTTCTTTTCCTCAAATATCACAAGTGCCAACTTCAGACCTAGAGCCAGGGTGGCAATGATAATGATCAGAGGTACAACATGTGAGAGTAAAGGAACCAAAGGGGCTGAACTCCCACCCACACAGTCTTGGAATATTCCAGTTACCTTTTCTAGGTGGCTGGCTGTTTGGGCTGATGACTAACTTCATGCTTCACAGGACACACATAATAAGTATGTGCAGCCGTGTTACTTAGCCAGAAGGACTCCAACCACAAATTTTACTTTGAAAGCAAACATCTTTCCCCATGTAGCTGCTAATTAGGAGTGGTTTCTGGGATTTTTAAATTTTTTTTTTTGTTTGCATCTTTAGGATTTTCTCGATTTATTGTCATAGAGGAAACTTTAACCCAAGTCTTGGTGAATGACTCACTGCAGCCAGCCCCCCCTCAGGTTTCTGTGTAGGTGGGGATTATATGATGGTCCTGTGTGAAGGCAGAGGGGAAGAAGGTAATCTATAAAAAGTATATAGGTTTGCATAAATAAATATATTTCCATCAGCTATAGCAGTTCTGTAATAAATTGAATAATTGCCACTAACACACCTTTTGGCAGGTGGAGCAGCATGTGAGCATGTTTTGAAGTCATCTATGAACGTTTTGAATAGAATAGAATAGAATAGAATAGAATAGAATAGAATAGAATAGAATAGAATAGAATAGAATATTCTTTTTTGTCATTGTCACAAGTACAACGAAATTGAAAAAAGCCATCTGATTTGTGCATGATTAATAAATAATGTATGTTTATTAGTTAAAAACTAAAAGCACACTTACACACATTCATACTGATTGCACATTACTATTATTGCATCTACCTTTACATTCTGACTGTGTTGAGTTTAGTTGTTGGTGTTGGATAGAAACTGTTTTTGAATGAACTTGTCCTTGTTTTAATTGATCTGTAGGTTCTGCTTGATGGTAGCAGTTCAAACAGAGTTTGACCTGGGTAAGAAGTGTCCTTTATGATGTTGTGGGACTGTCCACTATTACGCGAATAGAGCTATACTCCATAAAAAGCAGCCACATGTGGCTCTCCCTCTGCTGTAGATGGGACAGCACAGCATGGGTGGCTGTGGCTACTGCTTCCTCAGAGGATCTATTAGCCATGTAGGCAAACTGATGGAGGTCGAAACCTTTGGGGAGGAGTGATGTTATGTGTGTATCCTAAAGAGAACTCCTGCTAGCTGGTCAGCGCAGTCCCTCAGCACCTATCTGGGGACACCGTCGGGCCTTCCTCAGTTTCACAGCCCCACAGTGTGTAGAGCCGCCGCCTGTGGTGGCACCACCTCAGTGCAACCATAGAAGAAGTTCAGCTCCTCTGCCAGCGAGGTGTCACCATCAGCAGCAGTGAGGTTGGTCTTGTAGTTGGTGAGCTGCTGGATCCCCTGCGACACCTGCCTGCTGTTGTCGCTGTCCAGGCGGTCCTTGATCATCCTCCTATAGTCAGACTTGGCCTTTCTGATGGCTCTCTCCGGGTTTACTCTGGCTGTGCTGTAGAGACCCTTATTGCCTGACCTGAAGGCGTTGTTTTTCTCCTTCAGCAGAAGCTGGACGTCCTTGGTCATCCAGAGCTTTTTGTTGTGGGAGATTTGGGTGTGTTTTTCCACAGTAACAGTGTCTAGGCATATCTTGATGTAACATAGAGGTCTGGGTCTTTAAAAATCTCTGAGTTTCTCCTGTCAAAGCAATCTTGCCCCTGTTGGGAGGCATCTTTTGGCAAAGTTTTAATATATTTTGCAACAAGTTTGAGTTCTTCTAGAACTAAATGGTATTCAATACATTAATCAAATAGCATCCACTCACTACAGATAAAAAGAGCTAAATCAAATAAGAGACATAAATAATTAATCTACAGACAAACTATTGAACCTCATGACGACTTCTGAACCATTTTAATAAAAGGAAAAAATAATCCTGGTCTAGTATATTGTAACATAGTCCAGTGAAGCTACAGATGGCCTTCATATGAACAGAATAGTGAAACACCCAGCACGGTAACAAATGCATGTTCTGTTTTGAAAAATAAGTATTTATTTTGACAAAGACACCTTACAATTAGCTGAACTTGCAGACCCAGCGAGTCCATCTGGGAGTGAGCTGAAAAAGAAAAGCTCTGTATGGGATAAAAATACAAAGGCAAAATCCAAAGGTTGGTTCATGCTATCCTGGTAATAGGCCTGCATGGTATTAGGCAAACATGGCATAGTTAAATTATTGTTGAATATTGTAATGATGATATGGATTAAGTACATCTTCCAGATTCATCTACTTTTTCCAATCATAATAACCCCGCCAATGTTCCGAGGGTTCCTTAGCTACTAAATTCTAAATATGTTGTGGGGCATAAAGGATTGTAAAACTCAACATAAATGGTCAGAAATTTTGTTGGAAAGAGTTTTATTCCATGGAACCTGAACTGTATATCTTTGAACAGTGCATCCAAGCTGAAATTCCAATAATGCATGCATTGATAAAACGTTGATAAGATGTGCAGTTTTAGATAATAAAATGTTGCAGTCCACTGTGGCGGAGAGGTTGAGCACCTCTATGATCCTGGGTGCTATGTTGTTCAGGGGCTTTCACCCCTAGGAGGGTCTCCTATTGCAAACAGGGCTCAGGGAATGGGTCAGACTAAGAGCATTTTGACCATTTTAATGGGAAATTACCTCAGAAATTGGTGAGCCTTTCCTTGATTAAAGAAGGCAAACTGGGGCACCCCGAAGGAGTCAGACCAGGGGAATTTCACCAGCCTGTGCTTTGTGGTTGAGCTCAACCGGAAAAGGCAGCAGCCCCTTATAGTGGGCCCAGCATCTGTTGGGAGGGAAGCCGAGGTAGCTATTGTATGAGCAGGGTGGCAAGCGAGGGTGGGGGCCTGAGTATGCCACTTCAAGACGTCGAAATCTGGCTGCAGTTGCAGTTATTATAATCTTCAATGCTTTGCTTTTTGTCTGAAAGCATGCTTTTCTTTTACAAATGTCAAAACTACACATCATTTGAAAGGTCTTTTATAGTCATTTCTGGATTTTTATCTCCTTTTTATGCAGTTCTACAAGTCCAACACGTTATTAGATTGGGAAGGGTGGTAAAAGGTTTTCTTGAATCCAAAAGTCAAGGTTTTTGATGGGGTTTGTCTCTGGAGGCAAATTTTGCTGCTTCTTGTGCAGCAATGGGTGTAGTAGAAAAGCCCGATATAGGATTTGCGGTTCCTTCCTTAATGAGCACAGTTAAAGACTGAAGAAAGTCTCTCTGTCAGGCTTTGAACCTTGTTTTTTTCCTTCTCGATGTTTTTGCAGTGAACCGCTGAACAAACGTCTCTTCAAACATAAGAATTTGTTCTTTCTGAATGGTCCGTCTCCAAGACGTTTGTTTCGACACTATAGCTTTCATGGCATTCATGCAAATACTCATGACCTTTAGATTTCTCTTGCAGATGTCTTTGTCATGTAGTTAGAGTGTGCCTATTGGAGTTTTTCCCTGAGGTAATTCTCTGTAATGGAGATACAGGTGGATTGTTTGTCCATCTTCACTTTGCATCCACAGCAGTGCACATGTAATGCTTTCAGCTTTGAGGCTTAGTTGGGAAGAGAAGTTGTTTAAAAATTGAAAGGTTTTGAGCTTGATGCCAGCTTCTCATGTCAATATTGGGGAATGCAAAAAACAAAATGTTGCACACCATTATAGCTTATGAATGAATAGGTGAATGTGAATATAGTGCAAAAGTGCTTCAAGTGGTTGACAAGAGTAGAAAAGTGTTATAAACTTCAACAAGTGCCGTACATTTTGCATTTAAACAATGTTGTGACTATGAATCTGAATATATTATTTAATATTTAATATTGATACTTTTATATTTTATCAAATAATATTTCGGTCTGTTAAGGGTTGTCCTGTGAATAATAGTCCAGTAAGGCTGTGGTATTAGGACAAAATCGAAAAGGGTGAGCCAAGCTCTGACATTATTGAACAGCAAAACTATGCACACAGATGGAATGAATTTACACAATTTCTTTAAATACAAGAATTTATTAACAAAAATAAGTAAACTCAAAGTCAAACATATTTCAATCAACAAACTCTTTACTATGCTAAAACAATCCAACTAAACTACCTGGCAGAATTAAAGAATAAGGAAGACTAATGGGTTATGTACAACATAAACAAGTTGATTAAAGATGATTGAAAACCATGACTGAAGGAGTGATGCAACATTACCATGTAATGTTTATGTTTGAGAACCGAGGATTATCTTGAAGAATCTGGAAATGAAGTTAAGTTAGTCTTGGAACTAACTTAGACAATAATCAGCATACCTTTAGACAACCCTTCACAATGCAAGATCAGATAAAATATTATTTTAATAAAATAATCTTTTAAAGAATGATCTGCTGAATAAAACCAACCTTCTGGGTGACTAATTATCAACGGTGTCTCATTAGCTGCCTTTACTTATTAAAATAATATTCAAAGAAATATTAAGAAAGTGGTCAAATATTCAAGGAAATATTTTGGAAAAGAGCCAAATCTTTCTGGAGAAATTGGGCTTAATTGTGTTACTTAATTATCAAGTCTAGCAAAATAATGTTTAGGGAAATATTATTTACTGGATTGAAAACTAACAACCTTTCTGGGTAAATATTCTTTAGCAGCCAAGCACGTATTCTTAGCTGTTAGCAGTTAAAGCTAACAAAAGAAGCTGATAGCTTAGCACCAGAATCAAACACACACCTTTAAAATACCGTTAATAAAATGGTTAAAATGCATAACCGCGGACAGCGCGTTATGATCAATCTTCTGTGTTTAAAATCACCCTTTAAGTAAAATTTGTCTTAACTTTCAAAACACACAAACACAGACCACAAAACTGAGCATGTTTGCTGCAGATAGCCTGCTAGCACTAAGATAGCAGAGTTTCACAAATAAAACCAAACTTCATAAAATGAAAAACGTTTAGATCATTTCATCCTAAATCACTTCTATCACTCTGCCCAAACCTAACCTCATGAACCATGCTGAGGAGAAGTGTCCGGGCGACGACGAAGTTTAAAGAAACGTCCACAGTCAACAAACGGTTAGCTACAGCTAACCTCCTTAGCTGCAGAGAGTGGCGGCTGTTCTGTCGGCCAGCCAAAACTGCACGTTACCACGTTGATGCGGTCCTCCTTCAGATCAGGAAACTGCTCCACTCGGCGTCATAGAGACAAGGTCCCTGCAAGGAATTCTCTGGAACACAGTTTGCTTTCTGTAGATCTCAGAGAGAAAGTCAAGCAACATTTGTGCCTTAATCACCCCGTTCATGAATGAATCTACCGGATACACAGACAGTAATTCATTCCTACTGAACTTAGTGCATATGATCGATGATCGTATGACACCCTTGGATCCAGTTTGAAGAGATGTCTTTTTGCCAGCAAAGAGACATTAGTGCGCTGTCTCTCCTGCCAGCTCCGCAGCGGTGCCCAGACGGAAGAGATCAGACCATTGGATAGGTGGGGGTTTTATACGGCCAATTGCATTATGGGAAGTCCCCCTTTTCAAATGTGCTGGAAGTAGGTTAAATGTAATTTAGTTTGAAAGTTCCGGAAAAGTCTGTACCGCATCTTGATGTTTTAATCTATGGCTGTGGGTCCCAACAACAAAAATACCTGTCCTTTCTCTAAACAGTACCTGGTACTGTTTAGAGAAAAGAGAAAACAAATATTCATAAATTAATACTAATTATCAACCAGTAAAACAGTACCTGGTACTGTTGAGAGTGGTCAGAAAAAAAATGATTCATTAATTCATACTAATTAGTAACCATCATTAAGAAAGTGCAAAGACAGTGGGAATTTATTTAAGTTAAGGGCTATGTCTAAGAAGCTTCCTAGAGACCTAAAATGCAAGGTAGCCAGGCAACCATAACATTATAAAAACATCTTTACATTAGCTTATTACCACCATGAGACAGCATGGTGTTTTTTGGGTAGGGGGGGCTCATTACATAAGGATCCAATTTAATAGGATATACAAAATGAATAAATAAGGAGGATTTTATTTTTGTCTATGAATGTTTTTGATTCAAAACAACAAAGTCAACAAAAATTTACGGTTTCTCTGAAAAGGACAGTGATACTTGAGGATTCTCATATTTCTAGCAATTATGCAAACCACCTCCACTATCACCACAGAGTTAATAAACATGCAGAGACGCTATTACAAGCTGAAGGATATGGAGGACCGATCCTGACAAAATTAAAAATAAAAGCAGAAATATATATATTTTGTTTTTCCTTTTCCTTAGACATGCATTTTCATCAAGAAATGTATATATTTTCTTTTTCCTCTTCCTTAAACATGCATTTTCATCAAGAAATGTATATATTTTCTTGTTCCTTTTCCTTACACATGCCTTTGTTCTTTTTACATTTCCTCGTCTCTCTTTTTCCTTTACCGTATGCATTTCTCCTTTATTATGCAAATGAGGAGGGCTGCCTTCTTCTCTCCAGCTCCTCTACTATTGGTCGATAAACAGGAAGGAGGAAGATCCATGTGCAGGCCGAGGGTGTGTCCCAATTCAGGGGCTGGATCCTTCCAAGTCCATACTTGTGGGCCGATTATGTCACAGCGCGGGGCGGAAGGTCTGTCAAATGCGGTCGACAAATGTGTCCTTTTGCCCGATTTGAAGGATGGGTTGTGAGTATCCTTCGCGGTTCATCTTTTCCCATGATTCATTGCGGGTTGAAGCGGTTTGGTCAAGCAGGGGCAGCCATGGTAGACCACAGTGGCAAAAGCTGTGAGTAAACTGTGAGAAATTATACTTTCTGTGACACAAATGAACTTTTACAATGTTTTCAGTGCGGGAATATAACTGTGTAGACGTGAAAAATCTGCTTGATTTATCAAGACATCGCTTAATTTCAAACGTGCTCCGACATGTTCAGAGTTTTTCGATCCCGCTGTAGTAACTGCTGGCTTGCCTCGCCAGCAAGCTAGACCCGGAGAGATCTGACCGGACTGTCAGCACTGAGCTCCCGCTGCCAGTCATCACAGTGAACGTTAAACACAAGTGATTTCTAACAGTTTATGTTAATAATATTTTATTGTATTGTGTCATCTGTTCATGTAAGTCGATTTGACATTACAGGTGATATTAAAGTTAACCTGAATAAATTGACAATTTTATGTAATCTTACCGTATCGCTGGAGAGTGTGATTGAGAATAAATAAGCTTTTCATGATTTCTAAGTTTGAGAACTTGCAAAGTCGCAGGGTGTTCAAATACTTATTTCTCTCTCTCTCTCTCTCTCTCTCTCTATATATATATACATATATATATATATGTATATATATATACATATATATATATATATATATATATATATATATATGTATATATATATATGTATATATATATTTTTTTTTTACCATCCTGCTCACTGTGGTTGGTGGCAACATAAACCAATGTTTTCATCCAGCCTTGTTTGACTGTAGAAATGGGAAGTTTAGGCAAGGAGTTATGTTTTGCCATTTCCCGATTTACAAAGTTCAACACACATCTGTCTTATCTGCATGGCATGTTCTTCTGTCAATCCTATTTTGAAGAGTGACTAAATTAAATTGACGTTTATCTTACATTGTACAGGTAGGTAGGTTGTTGGATGGGACAGGTAGGCGGGTTGGTAGATAGATAGATAGATAGATAGATAGATAGATAGATAGATAGATAGATAGATAGATAGATAGATAGATAGATAGATAGATAGATAGATAGATAGATAGATAGATAGATAGATAGATAGATAGATAGATAGATAGATAGATAGACAGACAGACAGACAGACAGACAGACAGACAGACAGACAGACAGACAGACAGACAGACAGACAGACAGACAGACAGACAGACAGACAGACAGACAGACAGACAGACAGACAGACAGACAGACAGACAGACAGACAGACAGACAGACAGACAGACAGACAGACAGACAGACAGATAGATAGATAGATAGATAGATAGATAGATAGATAGATAGATAGATAGATAGATAGATAGATAGATAGATAGATAGATAGATAGATAGATAGATAGATAGATAGATAGATAGATAGATAGATAGATAGATAGATAGATAGATAGATAGATAGATAGATAGATAGATAGATATACTGCTCAATAGAATAAAGGGAACCACAAAAATCATCAATGGAAATCAAGTTTATTAACCAATGGAGACCTGGATTTGGAGTCACAAACAAAATTAAGGTGGAAAAATACACTGGAGGCTGATCCAACTTTGATGTAATGTCCTTAAAACAAGTCAAAATTAGGCTCAGTATTGTTTGTGGCCTCAACGTGCCTTTATGACCTCCCTACAACCCCTGGGCATGCCTGATGAGATGGTCTCCTGAGGGATCTCCTCCCAGACCTGGACTAAAGCATCCGCCAACTCCAGAACAGTCTGTGGTGCAACGTGACGTTGGTGGATGGAGCGAGACATGATGTCCCAGATGTGCTCAATCAGATTCAGGTCTTGGGAATGGCGGGCCAGTCCATCGCTTCATTGTCTTCATCTTGCAGGAACCGCTGCCACACTCCAGCCACATGATGTTCAGCATTGCCCTAAAACTTTCATCTTAGGTGCACATCCACTGTGAGAGACATAATCTAAAAAAAAACAATCATTTTTTTAATAATGTATTTGTGTGTTACTGCTGCAAATACGTATTTGAACTCCTGCCAATCAGCAAAAAGTTTGGCCCTCAAAGACCTGTTAGTCCGCCTCTAAAAGGTCCACCTCCACTCCACTTATTATTCTAAATTAGAAGCACCTGTTTGAGGTCGTTAGCTGCATAAAGACACCTGTTGGCCCATCTTCTCCAGAATCTTCCTAAACAACCAAAAGGAAAGAGGGAAAACCAAAAGATGCATGTTAATCACTGGATGGATATTTATGAAAGTTAGAAAGATAGGAGTTATTGAAACTGGACAGAAACTGACTGCAAAGAATGTTATTGTACCTCCAAGCCACGGTGGCTGAGTTTTTAGCTCCGGTAAAAAGGTGGTCATTATCACCCCTGAACTTAATAAACTGGCCCGTCAGCTCTTTTGTCCCTAAAAAACAAAAACAACAAAAAAAAAACATCTTGCTTAATATCAGTGTAAAAAAAGCCTTTTTTTTATTTTACATTTGTCTTAATTTGCTGAACATATTAAAATAGTTCTATGCAAATGCCTAAAACAAGCTCTTTCAAACTTTTCACTTCTTTACTGAGATTTGCTTGCATTTGAAAGTGTATTTCTCTTCAGCTGTACCTGGAATCACAAATTATAATGCTAGCTGAAGTATAAATATACTTTTAAAAACACATATAGCACATTTCTTCATCAAAAATGAATATTTAAAAGCTTATTTATTCTCAATCACACTCTCCAGCGATACAGTAAGATTACATAAAATTGTCCACAGGTTAACTTTAATATCATCTGTAATGTCAAATCGACTTACATGAACAAATGACACAATACATTAAAATAATACTAACATAAACTGTTAGAAATCACTTGTGTTTAACGTTCACTGTGATGACTGGCAGCAGGAGCTCAGTGCTGACAGTCCGGTCAGATCTCTCCGGGTCTAGCTTGCTGGCGAGGCAAGCCAGCAGTTACTATGGCGGGATCGGAAAACTCTGAACACGTCGGAGCACGTTTGAAATTAAGCGATGTCTTGATAAATCAAGCAGATTTTTCACGTCTACACAGTTATATTCCAGCACTAAAAACATTGTAAAAGTTCATTTGTGTCACAGAAAGTGTAATTTTTCACAATTTACTCACAGCTTTTGCCACTGTGGTCCGCCATGGCTGCCCCTGTTTGACCAAACCGCTTTGACCCGCAATGAATCATGGGAAAAGATGGACCGCGAAGGATACTCACAACCCATCCTTCAAATCGGGCAAAAGAAGGACACATTTGTCGTCAGCATCTGACAGACCTCACATCATGTGATGTAATCAGCCCACAAGTACGCACTTGGAAGGATCCAGACCCTGCACATGGATCCTCCTTCTTCCTGTATATTGACCAATAGGAGAGGAGCTGGAGAGAAGAAGGCAGCCCTCTTCATTTGCATAATGAAGCAGAAATGCATACGGTAAAGGAAAAAGAGAGACGAGGAAATGTAAAAAGAACAAAGGCATGTCTAAGGAAAAGGAAAAGCAAAATATATATATTTCTGCTTTTATTTTTAATTTTGTCAGGATCGGTCCTCCATACTAGCACACATTCAAAAGACTTTCCTGAAGGATAACTGCTTTAAGTTGGGGACATTTCTTTTGAAATACATGAACAAAACACAATTCTGTGTGTTAGTTAAACAGGCTGACATTTTTAACATTTTGCAGCTGGATAATTTGGAGTGTTTGATAAACAGTCATAGCATGACAGGGTTAAAGTTCAACCATCTAAGCCTGACATTGATTGGTGTATATATTCTCAGCTAAAGCTTTGCTGGAGGGGATAAAAAAAATGACTGGTAGCCTTTAGTGTTTGACATTGATGTTCTCATCAAAATTTTAGCTAGGAAGCCAATAACTGTGAAATGATGACCTATCAGTTACTAAAACTATGTAACAATTTCTGAGTGACAGAAAACTAATAACTAGTGATAAATCTTTGTTGTGCGGTAACATTTTTCCTCAAATTGAAACAATCTTGTTTTTTGCTTCTGCTTCTGAATTATAGGAGGGATCCTTCCATCCTTTTTTTCATGGAAGTCACAGTTGTTCCTTCCAAACAAATAAGAAACATAACAACAGATAAAACCTTCACTTTCATAACAAATCAAGTTGTTTTCTCAGGAAAAATGTGTCCAGCTCAAATGTTTTGATCTCTGATTTCCATTTCTATTCAACAATGGGCTTGTTTGAAGCTGTTCCCATAGTAAACATTGTCCAGTAATAAAAGGCTTTTTTGAGAACACACTGTGACTTCTGATAAAATTTAACTATTTGTTTGTGCAGGGCTACATTTAAAATGTTAACTTCCTACAAGACGTTCCATCTTCCCCATTGTCAGCTCTGGCTTGTTTAATTATAAAACAAGACAACTGTTAAATGTCAGCATGTTTGAACAAGTTAATTTCACTAGATTAAAACATTCTTTGAGTTAATGAACACATGTTCCCTGCTGATAGACATAACCTTATAAATCCTTTGTCTTTAGTTGGCAAGCCAGCAAATTTGTTATTCATTTTGATTTTGCTTTTGTTGCTTGGTCATCCCACAACAAGATAATGTTTAATGCATTTGCTCTGCACAAACCTCACATGAAATTATTCTTTTTTTCTTAAAAGCCACTTGTGTTATTGGACAATCAAGACCATTATTTCATATTTCATATGGGCTCTGAGCATTTGAAGAAATGCTGCTGTTGTCGTCATTAAAACTGTATGAGTGGATTACGCCTGTGCTTATCAAATCAGCTCCAGAACTGTTTGTGATGGAGGGGAAACATATTTTTTTCATCTTGCGCAGCTCATTACCATATGGAGCTGCGGTGGAGGACGGGCCTGCTTATTTCAGAAGAGTGCCCCTGCAGGTTGTCTCCGGAGTTAAAAAATTGAGCACAAAGGTACACACGCTTGCATTTTAAATAAGAATGTGTTTAGTGCGAGCACTTGTCACCTTGCAATTCATCAGGAACATGAATTAATTTCCCTAACTCATTAGGTGGCAATTAACGGCACTGCAATTACTGCACATGGATATCACATAAGGTGGAATGATAAATCACTGCCTTTCTGGGAAAGCTATAAGCTTGATTAGAGACTGCCACCTAAGCTTTGTGTCACCTTCTTTAGCTGGAGGCAGGACACAATCAAAAGAGGTTCAAGTTAAACTGTTCCCCCTTTCTGACCGGATTGCAAGGGAGCAGAGCGTGCAGTATGATGGTAATCTCTTGGGTTTAAGTGTTCAGGAAGGTACGTGCCATCAAGAATCCCTCCTGTCACTTAGACCTGGCCTTTCTCCCTTAAAGTCCCAACGGCCCTGAGGTCCCACAGGATCATTGTGGATGGAACTGTAAGTCTCAAAAGCAGCTGTTTCCCCAGGGTCAATCCCCTGTCAGTTCACTGGGAACGTTCTGCAATCATCCCAGCTGCTCTCTCAGATTCAGATGGAGGACATTCCACATTTATTGGCACATCTGGTAAAGATGGTTACAAAAGTTTTAAAATAATGTTTTCTAATAAATACATGGTGACCAGATACCACTCTTTGCTGCAGTTCCCTAACAAGGAGCTTTTTAAAGAGTGGGCCACCGTGTTTCTTCTTATTTACAGTGCCTTTATAAAGTAGTTAACTTTTTATCATTTTGCTGTTTTCCAACAAACATCTATGTTTTATTGGAGTTTTACATAGTATTCCTACACAAAGTAGAACATGATTCTCTCAAACCCCCAGTCGATCATGGCAGATGGGCGCTCACACTGAGCCTGGTTCTGCTGGAGGTTTCTTCCTGTTAAAAGGGAGTTTTTCCTCTCCACTGTCGCTACATGCATGCTCAGTATGAGGGATTGTTGCAAAGTCAACACCAGGAACTGTCCACTGTCACTACATGCTCATCCAGAAGGAGTGAATGCTACAAGTCTCTGACTCGATGCAATCTGCTGGGTTTCCTTAGATAGAAAAACGTTTTATCCAATTTGAATAAATAACTGAATCTGACTGCACTGTTCAATGGTTACGATTACTTGGAATGTATGTACCTGACTTTTGTGAAGTGCCTTGAGACGACATGTGTTGTGAATTGACGCTATATAAATAAAACTGAATTGAAATTGAATTGAATGATTGTGAAATGAAAGGAAAAACAGGGTTTTCAAAAATCTGAAAGCTGAGCTGTGCATTGCATTCAGCTCTAATGAGCCAATACCCCCTTGCGTAATAGCTCAAGATTGGTCAGATTGGATAGAAAGCATCTGTTTAACTTATATCACACATTCTCAGTTGGATTTAGGTCTGTACTTTGACTGGACCACTCTAAAACATGAATATGCTTTAATCTAAACCATTCCATGGTAGCTCCTGCTGACAAGTGAACCCTACCCAGTCTAAAGCGTTTTGAAGCCTCTCAGGTTTTCTTCCAGGATTGCCCTATCTTTATCTCCATCATGCTAAAGAAAAGCATCCCCATATCATGATGCTACCACCTTTGTGTTTCAGCATGGGGATGATGTGTTCATGATTGTGTGCAGTGTTAATTTGGATCTACTCTTAGCATTTTTCATGCAGGCCAATAAGTACAGTTTCAGCCCATCAGGTAAGAGGACCCTCTTCCACATGTTTGTTGTGCCCCATACATGGCTTCAAGCGAACTGTAAGCTGGATTTATGGCTCTCTTTCAGCAATAGCTCCCTTGTACCACTCATAAAGACAAGATTTATGGAGTTCAAATCTAACTTTTGTCTTGTCAAGAGATTGTTCCTCCTCAGTTGTGGAACTTTGTAGCTCCTTAAGAGTTACTATGTGTTTCTTGCCTGCTTCTCTGAGTAATGGTTTTCTTGCCTAACCTGCCAGTTTTAGTCAATGTCCATGCCTTTGGAGTTTGCCATATCCTTTTCTAATTTCCGATGACGGATATAACTATGAGAAGTTAACATTTGTCATATTGTTATTCAATCCAGTCCTGCTTTAAAGTTCTCCATAACCCTAAGCTGCCTAATGTGTTTCTTGGTCTTCATTATATGTTTTGTTCACTAATGTTCCTTTAACAAGCCTCTGAGACTTTTACAGAACAGCTGTGCAATGTTTATATTGAGATTGAATTAAACATGGGTGGAATCCATTAACTAATTTTGTCACTTCTGAGGGCAATTTGTTGCTCTCTTGTGGGTATCAGAGTAAAGAGGATTTAAAACAAATACAAATCACAATTTTGAGAGTTTTATTTACATACAAAAAGGAAACCAAAGATAATTTTTCTTTCACCTTAATGTTTGTGGTAGTAAAGTGACAAAATATGAAAATGATTAAGGGGTAGGGATCTTTTCGCAAGGCATTGCATACCCAACAGTAACAAAGTCATTGTCAGGGTTTGGACTTTGTGTTTAGTCACTTATGTTTACATTTAGTATTTTGGTGGTCGTGCTGTTTTGGTTACTCCCTCTCACTCCTGATTGTTTGTTTCCCCCCTAGTGTTGTCACCCTCCTCATTCATTGCTCCTTTGGTTACGGTTGCTTTCTTAGTTTTGACTTAGTATGGTTTTCTCTTTGTCAATTTTGCTATTATTATTATTATTATTATGCTTATTATTATTTGTACTCTGTTTATCTTATTTCACCAGCCCCTCTGGTTAGGTTGTGTTTACTTATTGTTTACTTTTTGTTTGTTTACATCCTAGTCCTCATGTTCTCTGCTTCCCTTCCTGTCAGTTCAGTCTGTGTGGTGTTAGGTTTGCTGTATGGGTTCCATGTTTGTTCTTAGGTTATGGTGTTTCTTATGTTCCCTCTAGTTTCTCGGTTCATGTTTATTCTTTATTCTCATGCTTCATTTGGTTATAGCTTCGTTTCGGTATTGTTTATTAGTCCCTTCGTCATGTTTTAATCTATGTATTGTTTTCACCTGTTCCCTCTGCCTTCCTGCCTCCTCGTTACACCTGTTCTTAGTTCCTTGATCACCTGCCTTTGTTCTCGTTCTGTATATTAGTTGGTTTTGTTTCATTGTCCTTTGCTGGTTCCTCTCATTCACACTCTCTACCCTCGTCATGCCATGTTCCTGCAGTGTCACAGATTTGTAAATTTTTTTTTGGATTCAGACTCTGCTCAGTACCTGCAGTGTGTTTTTGTTGCGTTTTTTGACCCTTTTGAATAAAGCTGAAGACTGCTTTGAAATGCTGCATCCAAGCCCTTGTCTGCACTTTGGTCTACACCAAAACCGCACCGTGACAGTCAATGATTACTAAATAAAGATTCCCAGTCTTTGTGACTTAACAAAGGAATGCATACCTTAAAAAATATTTTGGTTAAATTTATTTTAAAGGAACTGTTCGAGGTCCCTTTTTGTGGTACTGTTGATTTTGGTAATTTAAGGTTTTTCTCTCGACTAAATAAATGTCAGTCAGTCATTTTCTATACCGCTTCTTCCATAGTGGGTCGCGGGGAAGCTGGTGCCTATCTCCAGCAGTCTATGGGTGAGAGGCGGGGTACACCCTGGATAGGTTGCCAGTCCATCGCAGACTAAATAAATGTACTCAACTTAAATGTTGGACTTTCATTTTTTTCAGTGAGAGAGTATACTGCATTTATAGCATATATACAATATATCCATACAAAGCTACCCACTGGTGTACATTAGTTATGGCTTGTTTTAGATGCAGCATAGAGATGAGAAAGTCACCGCTAAGTCAGCTTGCTGACAAAGCAGTGTCATCTACAGCTGAGGAATCACATTTCCAGAAAGAAAGTAACAGGAAGCACACTGTGTTTACAGAGTTTGCAGGGAGGGGTGATTGTGTTTTGTAGCATTTAATGGGCACCCAACAGTGTCAAGTGAAAGTGAGTGCTGTCAGTGCAGGGCAAACCACAATACAGACAAAGCAGAATGGGACTTCTTATTGCTGCTCTGGGATAGAACAGAGCCCAGTCCATTTGCCACATATCACGTTTTGCTTCATGCTTTCCAACATTTCCTCATATTTCTTTTAGGGGGCTAGCAATGGGTTGTTTTATATCATTCCTGTTTCCCTGCCTCTCAGCTCACTTTAAGCTCCTCCATGTCATGATGGTGTTTTTTCTTCTTCTTTTGGAATGTCTCTCCTCCTGCTTTGAAGCTGAAAATCAAATCTATAAATCAAAGGCAATGGGAAAAAGACATTGAGACTGAAGGGCATTTAAATCCTTTCAGGGTTCCCAAAGCTTCAGAGGGCGAAATAAACAGAAAATTAAAATGGAGCAGGCAATGGCAGCAATCCTTCTTTTGGAAGGACTGAAAGCAGGTGCATTTCTCATTGCTTTCTGCTTTAGATTCTAATCTAATGGAAATGAATCACTCTTTCCCTTATTAATTTGTCTGAGAAAGAAATAACCTATGTTAGAAAAGCTGAAAAATATGTCACGCTGTTGTATTTGAGTCATGGCTGCTGTGAAAAAAATGCTATTCATTTCTCACTTTCAAGGATTTTGTTATTATTTCTTCTTTTAGTTATTTCAAATCTAGGCTACAGCCACAGCTGCTCTCCTTGCTGTGAATTCAACAATGTTTCAGGGACACTTTCAGAACAAGTCTTCGTTTGTATACAACTACATAATTAAATGAGCATTCAGAAAACATACTGAGAAACATACATACATACATACTGAGAAACTAAAATAGTAATATTTGTTATTTAACATGCAAGGTTTAACAGTGTTAAACAATGTATCACATATTGCAGCAGGCAAATGATCAAAAACCATAGGGATGAAGGTTAGATAAGGTAAAGTTTTATAATAAACAGTAGTTACATATAATCGCATGCTACAATTACACAGTTTGTATATTTGCCTAAATAAACAAATGCATTTGAGCCAGTTTGGTTTGATTGGAACATTTCAATTAAATAATAAACTGAAATGTGAAAAATACTCTGCACCTATTAATTGAGTAGAAAAAGAAGCAAAAAATTAAAATCGAGGCAGGTAGATTTCATCAAAAAGAGATGTGCTGGTCTGTGCACAGTACACCGCTTTACAAGGCCATACCTGGAGGCAGAAATGAACTAACTAGCCGTGCTTGCTGCAGCAGGGATAACAAACCTAAAGCTAGAAAGGAATTTTAGGTTTATTTTTGTATTCTGAACAGCTTGTGTTAGGTTGTGTTGTTCATCCTGCTGAGTTTGTTTTTTTCTATTGGCAGCTCCAGACATTCCCCACCAAACAGCTGGCCTTTTTCTATTAGTTTGTCCAGCTTCTTTGGGCCACAGGTCAGATACAGCTGTCTGGTTGCAAAACCTTTGTCAGTGGTCACAGCCTGCAAATGTTACATCTACAGACTTTGTTTGAGCAGCTAGATCTGGGCACTTGTCTGTTTGTATCCAGGGGATCTTAAGAGGGGACACGCCCCTGTCATATTGCTAGAAAATGTTAACTATGATAAATAATTTTAAATCTTTTTTCACTTGTATAGTGACAGAGTTCCTGTACAATTCAACTGAAAAGACATTCATTCTGAGAAAAAATATAAAAATAAATAAAACTTTACAATGTCATGGTTGCATGTGTCTTCATCTCAGGGGAAACAACCTTAGATGAAGACTTTGCTATGCACCTTTTGATTTAATTTCAAATACCGAACATCAAGTAGAGTGAATCTGATTAATCTGAAATAGAGTTCAGCTGTCTTACTGGTATTTTGCAGAGATTTGAAAGGATCTGATTGTACAAGGTATATCAGTCAGGAGAAGGGTATATAAGGCCTTCAAACTTTTAAAATGCTCATCCCTAAAGAAAAATCATCATAACACCAGTGAAAATATGCAAAAAGCTGGCAATGGAATGAACAGTTTGATTACTGTAATGTGTATAAAGGCCTTTCCATCAATTAATGAGAAGAGTTGAAATATATTTCAGCATGCCATGTTCTAATAAAATGTAAAGAAAATTTGATTATTTTTCTTCAAAAATGAATATAATTAAATAAAACATTGTTTTATTGTCTTCAAATAAATATCTGTCTCATTTCTATTAGAAACAAGCTTCATGGTTGAATGAAAATATTAAAAAATTTAAATCTACCAGTGCTATGAATCACTTTGGGAGTTACAATGGCACAGTGTCTAATGGCAGATTTCCATTTGCTCTAAAGACTTTCAATAGAAATGAGCTCAGAACTAATTGGAACTAAAATATTTCTTAGACCCGTCCCGCACCTTGAAATGTGTACAGAGGGCAGGATTAAGCACCAGCCACATTACATTATGGTGCCCCTCAGGGTTCTGCCGTAGGTCATCTTCTGTTTTATTTGACCATTCTGGCATTTATATTTAATACAAATAATAATGCTTTACTTGAAAACCTGTTTTAAAGACATTTACTTTGTGATTGCCTGGGAGACTTGGTGTAATTGGGCAGTGCATGCCCCAAAGTTTCACACCTTCAATTGTTTTTGTTCACTTTCTCGCAGAACCTGGACAATTTCATGAACAACACCTGTTAATTTGGGGATCTGTCAAAAAAGCTGCCCAGTATGAGCACGAGACAAGGCAACAGGCTACCAAGGAATTTGGGTCCATTTAAACTGACCCAAAAATATCTGGAGTGGAACCTCTCTAATTCATGGATCAAACAGATAAGCTCAGCTATTCAAGCTAACTTCTTTTGTCTAAGGATTTAAGCAAAGATCAATCCTTATGTTCCTCCAAATTAATCTGTCTATATATTTGTAAAAGTTCATTTAGATTATTGCCATGCTCAAACAACTTATTGTTTAACAAATTGATGCCATGTGATGAGTTGTGGTGGTAGAAGACCCAAATGCTAGCAGGATGTAGGCAGAATTATGAGTGGTAGTTTTTAATAGAAACAAAATTGTCAAACATACAGGAAGTGAGGAAAGATCAGGAACCATAGGGTACAGAACTTGGCTGGATGAAAAAAGAAGAAACAGGGTGCAGAGGCTAAGAAAGCACAAAACTGAAACCCCCAGTGAAAAATGTTCATGTCCATGTACTTATAACATGCATAGTAATTCATAAAGCCTCAATGTTGTTTTCTATTCTCTGTAAAACTTTGCCTCAGAAGCACAGTGTCTTATAGGTTGTTAAAATGTTTTGCAAAACTTTGTTGCCTTTTTTCTGCAAAGGTGTCCTCCTTTGTTTAGGTCCTGGCTTTACATCTATATTCCGTTGTGTTTCTTCCACAGTCCACACAAACTGCACTGTCTTCAGTTGATCAATGGCACATTCTGGAGTAATTTCCCTTTAAATATGGCTCAGAACATTTTTCATAAGGTTACAAACTGCTGAAACAAGATCATTATTGACTGTCCTACAGTTTCTGCATTGCCATATGTTTTGTTATTACTGTTTCTGACGCTCTAGGACACCTCTCTTTTCTTTGGTGTTGTGTGTAAAAATTTAAAAGTTTATTTTTTTCTGCAGTAAAAATCTTTCTTTTTGGATTTGGGTTGGGTTTAGAGGAAGAAAGTCTCATTTGCTTTTTGGTTTTGTAGGAACAAACAAGTTAAATATATCAAGAATTTTATGTGCATTTTGACAAATGAATAAGAAAAGAAATACCAAAGAAAGAGTAAAAAATAATTTTGTCTTGTTTTTCAGTAAATTTCAACATTTCAACACAATAATTTGAATATTCATTGCACTGATAGCTCTGTTCATGTACAGGTCCTTCTCAAAATATTAGCATATTGTGATAAAGTTCATTATTTTCCATAATGTCATGATTAAAATTTAACATTCATATATTTTATATTCATTGCACACTAACTGAAATATTTCAGGTCTTTTATTGTCTTAATACGGATGATTTTGGCATACAGCTCATGAAAACCCAAAATTCCTATCTCACAAAATTAGCATATCATTAAAAGGGTCTCTAAACGAGCTATGAACCTAATCATCTGAATCAACGAGTTAACTCTAAACACCTGCGAAAGATTCCTGAGGCCTTTAAAACTCCCAGCCTGGTTCATCACTCAAAACCCCAATCATAGGTAAGACTGCCGACCTGACTGCTGTCCAGAAGGCCACTATTGACACCCTCAAGCAAGAGGGTAAGACACAGAAAGAAATTTCTGAACTAATAGGCTGTTCCCAGAGTGCTGTATCAAGGCACTTCAGTGGGAAGTCTGTGGGAAGGAAAAAGTGTGGCAGAAAACGCTGCACAACGAGAAGAGGTGACCGGACCCTGAGGAAGATTGTGGAGAAGGGCCGATTCCAGACCTTGGGTGACCTGCGGAAGCAGTGGACTGAGTCTGGAGTAGAAACATCCAGAGCCACCGTGCACAGGCGTGTGCAGGAAATGGGCTACAGGTGCCGCATTCCCCAGGTCAAGCCACTTTTGAACCAGAAACAGCGGCAGAAGCGCCTGACCTGGGCTACAGAGAAGCAGCACTGGACTGTTGCTCAGTGGTCCAAAGTACTTTTTTCGGATGAAAGCAAATTCAGCACGTCATTCAGAAATCAAGGTGCCAGAGTCTGGAGGAAGACTGGGGAGAAGGAAATGCCAAAATGCCAGAAGTCCAGTGTCAAGTACCCACAGTCAGTGATGGTCTGGGGTGCCGTGTCAGCTGCTGGTGTTGGTCCACTGTGTTTTATCAAGGGCAGGGTCAATGCAGCTAGCTATCAGGAGATTTTGGAGCACTTCATGCTTCCATCTGCTGAAAAGCTTTATGGAGATGAAGATTTCATTTTTCAGCACGACCTGGCATCTGCTCACAGTGCCAAAACCACTGGTAAATGGTTTACTGACCATGGTATCACTGTGCTCAATTGGCCTGCCAACTCTCCTGACCTGAACCCCATAGAGAATCTGTGGGATATTGTGAAGAGAACGTTGAGAGACTCAAGACCCAACACTCTGGATGAGCTAAAGGCCGCTATCGAAGCATCCTGGGCCTCCATAAGACCTCAGCAGTGCCACAGGCTGATTGCCTCCATGCCACGCCGCATTGAAGCAGTCATTTCTGCCAAAGGATTCCCGACCAAGTATTGAGTGCATAACTGTACATGATTATTTGAAGGTTTTGTATTAAAAACACTTTTCTTTTATTGGTCGGATGAAATATGTTAATTTTATGAGATAGGAATTTTGGGTTTTCATGAGCTGTATGCCACAATCATCCGAATTAAGACAATAAAAGACCTGAAATATTTCAGTTAGTGTGCAATGAATCTAAAATATATGAATGTTAAATTTTTATCATGACTTTATGGAAAATAATGAACTTTATCACAATATGCTAATATTTTGAGAAGGACTTGTATTGCTATATCCATCCAGCAGACTAACGCTGATGTTCTGACAAAGACAAACTCCCACTGTTGCTAAAATAGTCAAGCTGCCTTTAAATTTGATCTAAGTAGGCCTTAACAGACAAATTAGCGAGAACTAATCATGCATGTTCTTTCAGAAAGACATTAAAGGGAACACTGAGGCGTTGAGTTGACTCATTCACAGGAAATACATAACTCTCAATTCTTTGCGGTGCAGACGAAGGGCTATCACAGGCAAACATTATGAGTCATATAATTCCTGACAGCCTCTTTGCTAAATTTTAATTAAAGTTAAGCTTAATGCCTGTGCATATATAATATCCTGTGATCATGCAGAGCAATATCATTGATTAACATCATATAGATCTTTGCATACATCTAACATCCTGTTGATGTTGTTCATTAAATTAAAGAGATGTTTCCTTATCAAAAGAAGGCTGCTTATTTTGTACAAACACAAATATATTAGCTGCTCATCATGCATACAGCAGTGCTCATTATTCATTTTCTTGAGCTGAAGTGTGAAAGGGAAATCTAAAACTGAATCCTAATCCAAATTATTGTTGCGTGAAAAATTACACCATTGGCTTGTTTTCTTCAAAACACTCCTGTGCGATAGATTGCATACCATCAGTCTGAAGTTATAAATCTTGGCACACCAAGGCCAAGGCAGGAGAGAGAGGCATGCTTTGCTTTTAAGTGGAAGCTTACAATTGAACCTCAGGCACTAGAGTCCATAAATTGCAGCATCAATTATTAAGCCAAATCTGTTTTAATGTGCCAAAAGAAACCCCTGTGGGCACGCTAATGCAACTAGCAGGAAACAAGGAGAACAGATAAAATGACAAGTCTTGGCCCTTTTTACCTCTGGGTTGATCGAGAGTGCAGGGAAGTGCACAAAAACCACCCAGTCAGACGTCAGCGGCCATCCGGAGCCATTGTAGCAGCTAAATAATAAAGAGTTCCGTTATTTGGAAAATGGAAATGAGCTGCTGAGATTGAGTTGCATGGATGTAATTGATGATTATCTTAGAAACATGTCCATGTCGGAGGAAAGAAGCAGTACATAAACGTTTTGACATCGAGGATACTTTCATGAAACATATTTTGAAGTTTACAAGAGAGTTGGAAAGAGCAATGAAAGCAAACAATTTACCATTAAGAGAGAACCTCAGTAATCAGCAAAGAAATGTGCTGTTGGCTGAGATGTAAAGCACTTTCACCATCTTCCAAGTATCAGTCTGACTAATGTTTTGTTTGTTTCATAAATTTTGTTCAACAACCTCAAATGCAGTGCCTAAAATACAAAATAATTCATGGCTCTTTGTCTTTTTCATATTTGGTCACATTACAACCACAAACCTTAGAGCAATTTATTGGGATTTTATTTAATAGACCCACAAAACATAGCACATAACTGTGGGCTGAATATTCTTTACTCTGATTCCCTGAAATAAATATAAATTCCATTATCTTCAAATTGTGTATATTTTGTTGCTTGGAGTGTAAAAGAATAAAATTCAGAAGAAAAAAAAAACACAGTATGAGGATGAAAGTCAATCTCTAAAAATAAAAATAAACAATAACAAAACACTGCAGGAGATGTTAGTCTTTTTTCACATCAGAAGATTTGTTAAAATCGAATCAAGACACAATGACATTTTCTCTCATTCTGCTTTTCAATATTTAATAATTCACCCTGTTTTTGGAAGGGAAAAAGCCATCCTGATGAGAGCAAGCCCCAATTTTGAAAATGAGCGTTGCCAGCATAAAGCAGCAACCCAATTCCCTCTTCTCGGTGTACATGATGCAAAACCTGTAAATGTTTTTGATTCTAGCACATTAAAACATTGCTCAGGGCACACTACAGCACTGCTGCACATCCAGCCATTCAGCTGGTGATGGTTGTTTTTACTTATTTAAGCGATTGGCTTTATTTCCACCCAGCTATCATTGCGGAGGCTCTTCAGGACAACCTCACATCTCTGCCTTCATCTGACAGAGGAGTAGCTCGGAGTGTGCAAGCCGAATACAGAGTCTGTCTTATTAGTACTGAACTCTCCCACTTAGGCTTCCAGATTGACAGAAAAAGTAAGAAAAAGTGCTCTTGCACGCTGCGCCATAAACAGTGGCAGTGATAAATATCTGCTGTCACTTCCAACATGACTCACTTGTCTGAGTTTCAGCTTTACTGCACACAAAGGAAGCTAGGCCAGAGTAGCCCTATACGTGGCTGTGAAATCTTTATCAGATTACACATAATAGATGCACTCCATGAAAAGCTTTTATTACCAGAAAGCGTGTTGAAGTGGAACATAGCTCAGCTCCAAATAGTGAATAATGATCGCAGTTTTAGAAAGGCACACACCAACACTGATCCAGGTAAGGAAGAAAACAAGTCCTCATTAATCTCACAAAAGAGGGCCCATTCATGGACTTTTATGTGAAGTTCACTTCCATTTTTGTTGCACTAGACTTCACCCTGGAAAGCAACTATTAACCACACATTTTATGTTGCTTTACAGTCAGCTTTTATGTTGTCAGTTTCTGCAGAGGGTGGGTTACAAACAAAAGTCTCTAGAATATTAGGTCTGAAATGATGCCACTCAAACTAACAGTGCTGCTAATGGAAATATAAAAACATAAGGTCCCGAGGTTCGCCGAAGTGAAGCTTATGATAATGCAGAGAAATATTCACTAAAAGTGTTGATCTACAATATGTGGGTCAACCTTTGAAACATTTTCATCTAGTTATGATGCAATGCTCTGCTGTAAAACCTTGGTCTTTTCATTTTAATTAAAGCAACTTTCCACAGAAACATTGTTGCAGATTAAGCCCATCCGCTAATGACAATGGCATCCTACAACAGCAATCCAAAATCAAACAGAAAACCAGACAAAAAAGTGCGGCATACATTTGATATGTTATTTGCAGCGTTAATTTCCACTAATTATAGCATTTTGCATGTTGCCCAAAAGGTTTAGTAATGTTTAGATCTGACGAGAGCACCAACTTTCAGAAGTTTGCTGTGTCTCCTACATGGTTTGTGGCAAGCAGGAAATGAAACTTCTGATGGCTTTCTTCTTGCCAGACCAGATTTCAGGTTGTACAATTAGTAGTTGTCCTATCAACAGAAACATCCATTTAGGCTCTGAATCTCTGCAGCTCCTTCAGAGCCATGGTTGATTGTAGTCTCTACTACTTCCATTACTGCTTTGGGTTTTAGTTTAGATATTTATCACAGCATATAGATTTTGCTGTGGAATAATTGCTTTTTTACTTGCACCGACTGATTCTAGCAGCCCCCAGGTACATCTAGGTGGATTCACAGATGTTGCTATAGAGCTGGTCAAAAAACAAAAACACAGCAAGCATTTATGTGCCAATGTACATGCTTCATGTGTACTTGCAAATAATTTATCCTGTTATTTAGGGGATAATGATAGCATGAAATAGAAGTGTTGTATATTATCCTTGCAGGTCAGCTGTAACTTATGCCTGGCTATCAGCTCTGGTGTACAAACTATGTCTCCAAGTGCACCATATTACAGGTCCTTCTCAAAATATTAGCATATTGTGATAAAGTTCATTATTTTCCATAATGTCATGATGAAAATTTAACATTCATATATTTTAGATTCATTTCACACTAACTGAAATATTTCAGGTCTTTTATTGTCTTAATACGGATGATTTTGGCGTACAGCTCAGGAAAACCCAAAATTCCTATCTCACAAAATTAGCATATCATTAAAAAGGTCTCTAAACGAGCTATGAACCTAATCATCTGGATCAACGAGTTAACTCTAAACACCTGCAAAAGATTCCTGAGGCCTTTAAAACTCCCAGCCTGGTTCATCACTCAAAACCCCAATCATGGGTAAGACTGCCGACCTGACTGCTGTCCAGAAGGCCACTATTGACACCCTCAAGCAAGAGGGTAAGACACAGAAATAAATTTCTGAACGAATAGGCTGTTCCCAGAGTGCTGTATCAAGGCACCTCAGTGGGAAGTCTGTGGGAAGGAAAAAGTGTGGCAGAAAACGCTGCACAACGAGAAGAGGTGACCGGACCCTGAGGAAGATTGTGGAGAAGGGCCGATTCCAGACCTTGGGGGACCTGCGGAAGCAGTGGACTGAGTCTGGAGTAGAAACATCCAGAGCCACCGTGCACAGGCGTGTGCAGGAAATGGGCTACAGGTGCCGCATTCCCCAGACCTGGGCTACAGAGAAGCAGCACTGGACTGTTGCTCAGTGGTCCAAAGTACTTTTTTCAGATGAAAGCAAATTCTGCATGTCATTCGGAAATCAAGGTGCCAGAGTCTGGAGGAAGACTGGGGAGAAGGAAATGCCAAAATGCCAGAAGTCCAGTGTCAAGTACCCACAGTCAGTGATGGTCTGGGGTGCCGTGTCAGCTGCTGGTGTTGGTCCACTGTGTTTTATCAAGGGCAGGGTCAATGCAGCTAGCTATCGGGAGATTTTGGAGCACTTCATGCTTCCATCTGCTGAAAAGCTTTATGGAGATGAAGATTTCATTTTTCAGCACGACCTGGCCCCTGCTCACAGTGCCAAAACCACTGGTAAATGGTTTACTGACCATGGTATCACTGTGCTCAATTGGCCTGCCAACTCTCCTGACCTGAACCTCATAGAAAATATGTGGGATATTGTGAAGAGAACGTTGAGAGACTCAAGACCCAACACTCTGGATGAGCTAAAGGCCGCTATCGAAGCATCCTGGGCCTCCATAAGACCTCAGCAGTGCCACAGGTTGATTGCCTCCATGCCACGCCGCATTGAAGCAGTCATTTCTGCAAAAGGATTCCCGACCAAGTGTTGAGTGCATAACTGTACATGATTATTTGAAGGTTGACGTTGTTTGTATTAAAAACACTTTTCTTTTATTGGTCGGATGAAATATGCTAATTTTGTGAGATAGGAATTTTGGGTTTTCATGAGCTGTATGCCAAAATCATCTGTATTAAGACAATAAAAGACCTGAAATATTTCAGTTAGTGTGCAATGAATCTAAAATATATGAATGTTAAATTTTCATCATTACATTATGGAAAATAATGAACTTTATCACAATATGCTAATTTTTTGAGAAGGACCTGTATGTGGATCCTTACTAAGTCAGCTAAGTCAGCTGGCGGCCTCATCAACAGGTTCTCCGGCATTACAAGTTGTCTGTAATCCTCCATACATCACTGCAGGTTATCCTAATCTCAGAGAGAAAAAAAGTATTTATAAGAGCATGTTTTTACATAAATGTTTGGGGGGTTTGTTTATTTGAATTGTTTGAATCAGGTTCAAAACTACTACGTAACATTATATGCATACTATTATATAAAATTGTCCCAACCTGATGTGAAAGCGTAACTTGCTGGTACCATGTCTGTGCTGAGCATGTTTATGAAATTGTCCTCACACAGTCTAGACACATGAAAATCACATGGTTTAATGACTCCGACACAGGTGTTACAGTGCATTATTATTTGAATCATTGATTGCTCAGTGGCAAGTCTGTACAGGTTGTGTTTATTCCTTAAGGTCCTGAATAATATTGGGAAATTGGAAAGAATTCATGAATTTCATGCCCCTTTTTTTCACTCTGATGCAGCAGCAACATGCAGACTGAAAACTGGCATAAGGTGTGCTGCTGAAAACCAATGTCAAGTTAAAATGAGTCCCAAAAAGGGTGAGGTTGTGAGTGTTTTTAGTAAAATGTATTAGAATATATTGATTTGGTAGAGTGAAGCTGCATGGTGGAGCAGTTGGTAGCACTGTTTCCTTGCAGCAAGAAAATCCTGGACTGGGGTCTTTTTGCATGGAGCCCTCCCGCAGTTCAAAAACATGACTGATATGTTAACTGATCTCTCTGAATTGCCCTTAGGTGTGAATGGGTGTGTCCAAGGTTGTTTTTTCCATGTGTCTCTTTGTTGCCCTTCGATGGACTGACGACCTGTCCAGGGTGTACCCCACCTTTCGCCCTTAGACTTCTGGAGATAGGCAGCAGCTCCCCCGCAACTCGGTATGGAAGAAGCGGATATGGATGCATGGATGGATGATTCAATAGATAGATATGCTATTTATAGCATAATAATAAATAAAAACTAACCTAATTCTGCAATTCCAATGCATTGTGTACTTACACTTTATATGCTTAAGGCATTCATAGGCTTAATGCTTTGCAAAAATATTCATATCTTTTGAAGCTTTTCAAATTTTGTCAAAGCCACTAAGTTTAGTTTATTTTATTCGGACCTTTGGTGACAGATCAACACAAATTAGTGCATAATCATATTTGTTTTTAAATAAAAATCTAAAAAGTGAGAAGTGCATTTGTTTTCAGCCCCTTTCATGTCTGTGCTGAAAAATAATGCTGCCACTGCCATGTTTCCTAGTTGGGGTGATGTGGTAATGTGCAGTCCAGAAATCTCAATTTTGGTTTATTTAGTTTATTTTATTTACTAAATGATGCTAGTTATAAAATCACTCCACACTTTTTAGAGTTTTGTTTATAAAATATTTTAAAAACCATGCGATGGACTGGCGATCTGTCCAGGGTGTACCCCGCCTCTCGCCCATAGACTGCTGGAGATAGGCACCAGCTCCCCCGCGACCCACTATGGAATAAGCAGTAGAAAATGACTGACTGACTGACTGACTGACTGACTGTATTATTTTGGTTCCATTAACAATTATAGACTAATTTATGTTGGTCTATCACATGAAATCCCAATCAAATACATTGAAGTATGTGGTTGCAATGTGACAAAAAGTGAAATGGTCTATTGGGTATAAATACTTTTATAAGACAGTTAATGGTAATTTACCATATTGAGCGAAGAGAAAAAGCCACTTTATAACCAGTAAATCAGCCTCAATAAAGGTGGTTTACCACTTGCCTCTCAGATAGGAATTATCTAAAATGCCTTATCATTTGTCCCCTGCCTATCACTCGATGAATTATGAAGTGAAACTCATGATAATGTGAACTAGTAATGGTTTTTCTCCCAAAATCCATCAAAGCCATCCTGCTGAGGTTCTATTTGATGAAAATACATGTGGAGATTTACACACAGCTGCTGGGAATGCAGTCATGTATATCTTTTTCCTGGAATATCGCCCATATAGAGAATTAGCCAAATTAGGTTATAGAAATATAATCGATGTGACTTAATTAAATCTTGTTTCCTCAAAGCATAAACATAATTAATCAATATTTTCTTTTTGAGGAAGGGAGGCGTTTTTTGCTCCAGCTAAAGTTTACCTCTGAGTCATTTAGACTACCTCCCCACCAAATGCCAGACACAGTGGGATTGAAGCAGGATTGGCAGCCCTTTACAACTCCTCCAGTTTCATTTCGCAACCCACCGACAACATGCAGGGCACATATGCTACAAAGCAGCCTTTACAGTAACAAGACTCCAAAGACATGGATTGAAACATTTTCACTGTTTGAATGCACACAGCAACGAAGAAAGAACCATTACACTTCTGAGATGGTACAGGTCTTGAAAAACTCATGTGTGCATGCTCTGCCATGTGCAATGAGCTACTTTGTTTGTTGAAAACCTTCCAAGTGGCAAAAAAGCAGCTGCTATCTCAGCGGTCTCAGGGGGCTGGTTAAATTTAGAAAGATAATCTCCTGCAATATGCTGAGGGATTAGGACGTTAAAAAGCCCCGGCATGGGAAGATGATAATGTTAAATAGTTGTGGACAACAAGAGGCCTCCAGTGCATTGTGGGGAACAGAGAGGTATGTTTAATATAAGGCTAATCAGTATGCAGATCAGGAAAAACAAACAGCAGTTGTGCAATGACACGTCTTTGTCATTTGCAACTGCGCCCTCAGTCTAAGAGCTACAAATGACAATGATGACAACGACAGTTCATCTTTGGGCTATTAGCATTGTCTCCCAAGGCTTCACTGCGGTACTTTCACAGAACATGACCTGCAGGAATTGTACACTAAAGCAACACTATCTGTGGCTTAATCAATGCCATTTGCATATGCAGGATAAAAGTAATCCTCGTCAAGGGGAGGTTTCACACTTGAGGCCATTTCTTGTCCTCCCCAAACCATTCCAGTCCTAATAAACAATCTCTTGGTGTTATTCACCTTACCAGGAAGAGAACAAAGCACACTGTGTGCAGAGGGAGGGGACACTACAGGGATGTTTGGACTCGGAAGGAAAGTGTGATGTAAAGCCGAGAATAAAGACTTCTGTCAGGCCTGGCTGAATGTTATGAGGGGTGATGAGCAGACTGAGCATAATACTGTTTGGGTCTGGAAGTCAACCCAACAGCAAGCTCCAGGTGAATAACAAAATGTGGATCTGCAGGAATTCAGTTCAAAGTGAAAGGACCACAGTGAACTTGGCCACCACCTTGCTGACTGGGATGTGGCCCGGGTTTTCAAAATCCTACCCGGGGGTAACAGCTCTCCTGCTGATTCTTGGTTGTACTTCGGCCCTACACATAACTTAAAGGGCCAAAAATGCAGGTACCTTAACTGAAAGCAACCTGAAGAAGTAGGTGCTATTCCTCGGTCAGGGTGATTTGTGTCACATTAAAGGAATGCTGAGCAGAAAAGGACAGGGTTTCTAAACATCCATTAAAGCCCCGCATTGTGGAGGCAACCGTTTCCCTTTTGGGCACTCCATTTTTTATACAATAAGCAAATTTACCATGGCAAACAAACGTGACATTTTCCTGCAGCAGGAAAAGCTTAACAGCCAGCTTCATAGGTGGGCAAAGTTGATAAGATGACAGTTGAGGACTCAAGAGAGTGGAACAGCCCCGTAAAAAGAAGATGACAGAAATCAGTGGGAGAAGGATTTTTTCCTTCCTTTTCATTTCCAGACATCTCTTTTGTAAAGGGTGAGGTGAGAGCAGACGTGACCTGTCTGTACTAAAAGAGGTGCTCCTCTTTATGCCTGCCTCTTTATGGTAATCCTTACCTGGGGGTTCATTTTGGCTGGCTTTTATGGCTGAGACTCATGTAGATCTAAGCATGTTTATTGCCCACTTCATGTAGTATATACTCTATTGGTTATCACGTGTAAGCCAGAGCACCAAACTCTATGACATGCATGTAGAATGTTTTGCAAATATGTTATTGCAGCTTAAATTATTTCACATTTTATCACACAACAACCAGAAAAATCACTATTTTATGTATTTTATGATAGACCAGCTTCAAGGGACACAAAGATGTGCTCCTTTTATTATGCACGTTTTAAAGAAAATATGAAAAGAGTGGTGCAAATTTGTATTCCACCCCACTCTGCTATCCCTAAATAAATTAAAAGAGGAGCAGCCAACAGGCACACAGTAACTCTGGAGGAGTTGCAAAGAGCAGTTTTGAATGAGGAGACGAAAGAAAGTCCTTTCTTAGGGAGGAGGTGTGGTTGACATCATTGCTAGGTGTGACGCTTTCTTCTAACATCTTAGATTTGTTGTTACAAAAAATAACACAAAAAATAAAGCGCTCCTATTAAGCAATAGGGAAAAATTAACCAATCATAGACTTTAGACTGGATTAAGAAATGTGTAAATCATGATGATTAAACCTAGCAAACCTAAATCAATTGTCCCACAGCATCAAAATGTTTGATTGTACCTTATTTACATGCTCATCATTATTTATATTTGCTTATTGTTATGTTTACTCACCATGTTGGTCAGTTTACTACTTCATCTTTTTGATATTAATGCCACTCACCTGTCAGCATTTTACTCTGATCGCCTTCTTGTACATAAAGGTTTGATTTGGCAAAAGGTTTAGAACAAAATGGAGAAAAAAAGGAGAAATGGAGAAAACCGTACTGAACATAGGAGCAGAGTCTGCTGTTGGCACAGCTTGTAAAAATGAATAGGAGTGTTGAAAGGTAAATTTGGTCCTGGGATCGCTGTACGAACAAAGAAGATGAATGCGTTGTTCCCTCTCCTTTTATGCACCAGCCTGGAATGTGAGAAACGCTGGTATGTGCTGCAATCAGAAGCTAGAGATTGACGCACACCAGCAAACGTCTTCACAGACAGGTGGCTATTGATGACTATTTAGGCTTCGGCTACTGACATCATCATGTACAATACAACAAATACTTCAATTCAATTCAATTCAAAGATACTTTATTGATCCTCGAGGGGAAATTAGAATTCCAGTAGAAACCCATCCAAACATACATCATGACACAAGACAAGGGGGGACGGGTCACCGAGGCTTTGCTGCCCACTCACAGGCGCTGCCCTTGCTAGATGAGAAAAGAGGCCACATTAGGTAAGTAGAGGGAAAACAATCATATTTCACACTTTATCCTTAGCAGGATACAGTTTGAGATTGCAAAAAACCTCAGCACAAAGAAGCAACAAGTTGACAAAACAACATCATGCCGGGAACGGTGAAGGTGGTGTGAGGGGTGCATATGTTTATCTTGAGCATGTGTGTGTGTGCAAGTGAGTGTGTGCAAGTAAGTCCATGAAGCACTGTCCCAGAGGCCATTGTCCTTGATGATACGTTGGAATGTACATCAACCGGCCACAAAGTTCTGAGCAGGTCCACAGATGTCCTCAGGGAAGGGAGGGGGCAGAGGGAGCAGAGCGTCATGTTTACATAACTTCCAGGAGAAGTTGAAGATAGCCAGCCATCAAGGCTGTGCAGGGGAGCCAGATTCAGAAAAACAATAATTATTTGGGTTAGGCTGACTCTTAATTTTCCAACAGCCTTGAGAGTCTCGGTGGTGCTTCTCAAAGGCGAATCCAAACAGCCAAATTCCTGGTCTTTCTGCCAGATCCGAGCGAACAACTTTCTCCAAGATTTATCCCATTTCACCCCTGAGTCCAGGAACCGCAACCTGCCTGCGGTCCTGTGTAAGGATCACATCCAGTCTGCGATTCAGCTCACGTAACATCTCAGTCTGAGTGTTGATCGCTCTGAAGATCGCATCACACATGCCAGGCAGCCTCACAATTGCCAGAATAGCTGCTGACATTCTCCGAATTTCTCGATATGCCAGGTAACCGCTGACTCCAAAAAGCAGAAATCCTGATATCAAACATCCAATTATATACACATCTTCCACATCCTCGACTGACATTATCGACAGACACACAATCCTCCACTTCTGCCAGGAGTCCATCGTGTATCCGGAGAAAAATGTCCCGTCCGGGCAAGTGGGCTCTCCCGACCCCTGTCTTCTCGTCGAGAAAATTTGATCAATTGCATTGAGAGACCAGCTGACCAAATCCATATTTTGGAAGAATTTGGAAGATATGCAAAAAGAGGCTCCAAAAAAGACAAGACACAGAGCTGAAGCAGGGCAGATATGGGAGGGGTGCGGGAGACAGAGAAAAAGCGTCCACCGCCACCGAGAGCAGGAAAAGATGCCCTTATTCACCTAATTCCTTTCTATGTATAAAGTATTTATATTATTGAACTTCTTATCTATATCTTATCTAGAGTGTGTACTTATGAACATATATTTTCCAACTTGTTCCTATTTTTTTCAAACGTTTATTTTTGAAAGCTCTTTACAGTCTGTATATAATATTTAACTTCTTCGGTACTATATTGTTTATATCTGGTTATTCATTATATTTTCTCATACTTGTACTCGTCGTCTTCTGCTTTATCCAGGATTGAGTCGTGGGGGCAGCAGACTCAGCAGAGACGCCCAGACGTCCCTCTCCCCAGACACCTCCTCCAGCTCCTCCGGGGGGAGCCCAAGGCGCTCCCAGGCCAGCTGAGAGACATAGTCCCTCCAGCGTGTCTTGGGCCGTCCCCTGGGCCTCCTCCCAGTGGGAGGCAACCGGTATAGATGCCCGAGCCACCTCAACTGGCTCCTCTCGATGTGGAAGACCAGCAGCTCTACTCCAAGCCCCTACCGGATGGCCAAGCTCCTCATCCTATCTCTAAGGGAGTGCCAGGGAGTGCCCCGCCACCCTACGGAGGAAGCTCATTTCAGTCGCTTGTATCCGGGATCTCGTTCTTTCGGTCATGACCCAAAGTTCATGGCCATAGGTGAGGGTAGGAACGTAGACCGACCGGTAAATCGAGAGCTTCGCTTTTCGGCTCAGCTCTCTACACCACAACGGACCAGCACAGCGCCCCCATTACTGCGGCAGCTGCACCGATCCATCTGTTGATCTCCCGCTCCATTCTTCCCTCACTCATGAACAAGACCCCGAGATACTTAAACTCCTCCACTTGAGGCAGGAACTTCCCTCCAACCTGAAGAGGACAAGCCACCCTTTTCCGGTCGAGAACTATGGCCTCGGACTTGGAGGAGCTGATCCTCATCCCAGCCGCTTCACACTCGGCTGCGAACCGCCCCAGCGCATGCTGTAGGTCTTGGCTAGAGGGGGCCAGCAGGACCACGTCATCTGCAAAAAGAAAAGACGAAATCCTCTGGTCCCTAAACCAGACCCCCTCCGGCCCTTGGCTGCGCCTAGAAATCCTGTCCATAAAAGTTATGAACAGGACCGGTGACAAAGGGCAGCCCTGCCGGAGTCCAACACGCATTGGGAACAGGTCCGACTTAGTGCCGCCAATGCGAACCAAACTCCTGCTCCGCTTGTACAGAGACCAGATGGCCCCTAGTAAAGGGCCCCCGATTCCATACTCCTGGAGCACCCCCCACAGGGCATCACGAGGGACATAGTCGAATGCTTTCTCCAGGTCCACAAAACACATGTGGACCGGATGGGCAAACTCCCATGAACCCTCGAGTACCCTGTAGAGGGTATAGAGCTGGTCCAGTGTTCCACGGCCGGGATCGAAAACCACACAGCTCCTCCTGAAGCCGAGGTTCGACTATCGGCCAGACTCTCCTCTCCAATATCCTGGCGTAGGCCTTACCAGGGAGGCTGAGGAGTGTGATCCCCCTGTAGTTGGAACACATCCTCCAGTCACCCTTCTTATGAAGGGGGACCACGACCCCAGTCTACCAGTCCAGAGGCACTGTCCCTGACTGCCACGCAATGTTGAAGAGGCGTGTCAACCATGACAGCCCCACAGTATCCAGAGATTTGAGGTACTCAGGGCGGATCTCATCCACCCCCGAAGCCCTGCCACTGCGGAGCTTTTTAACCACCTCGGTGACTTCAGCCTGGGTGATGAAAGAGTCTAACCCCGAGTCTCCAGCCTCTGTTTCCACCAGGGAATGCGTGATGGCAGGATTGAGGAGATCCTCGAAGTACTCCTTCCACTGCCCAATAATGTCCCCAGTTGAGGTCAGCAGCTCCCCACCCCCACTGTAAATAGTGTTGGCGAAGCACTGCTACCCCCTCCTGACTGTTTGCCAGAATCGCTTCGAGGCCAACCGGTAGTCCTTCTCCATGGCCTCACCGAACTCCTCCCAGGCCCAAGTTTTTGCCTCTGCCACCGCCCGGGCCACGGCACGCTTGGCCTCACGGTACCCGTAAGCCGCCTCAGGAGTACCCCTAGCCAACCACAGCCGATATGACTCCTTCTTCAGCTTGACAGTGTCCTTTACTGCCGGTGTCCACCACCGGGTTCAGGGATTGCCGCTGCGACAGGCACCGCAGACCTTACGGCCGCACATGGTCCACTCGGACTCTATGTCTCCAACATCCCTCGGAATCTGGTCAAAGCTCTCCCGGAGGTGAGAGTTGAATACATCCCTGGCCAAGGGCTCCGCCAGACGTTCCCACCAGACCCTCCGGTGCACATACAGCTTAAGTTCTGGACCGGATCAGAACAACAGATCTGGTCTGTGTCTTTTAGCACAATGGGCCAATACCGGTACGGTTGTGTTTTACTCATGCGGGCCAGACCCATACCAGATGTGTTGTCTGTATTTCCTGATCTGGCCCGAATTTGGGCCAAATGTGCACCTTAGCTGCTGATTCCACCCCAGATCCGTACCACATGTGGAGTCTGTATTTCCTTATCTGGCCCAAATTTAGGCCAGATGTGCACCCCATCTTCTTATTCTGCTCCAGATCCATACCAGAAGAGGCTATTCATCGGACCTAATCCGGCCCCAATTTGGGCCAAATTTGCACCTTAGCTACTGATTCTGCACCAGATCCATTCAATTCAATTCAATTCAGTTTTATTTATATAGCGCCAATTCACAACACATGTTGTCTCAAGGCACTTCACAACAGTCAGGTACATACATTCCAATTAATCCCAACCACCGAACAGTGCAGTCAGATTCAGTTATTTATTCAAATTGGATAAAACGTTTTTCTATCTAAGGAAACCCAGCAGATTGCATCCAGTCAGTGACTTGCAGCATTCACTCCTCCTGGATGAGCATGTAGAGACAGTGGACAGTGACTGGCGTTGACTTTGCAGCAATCCCTCATACTGAGCATGCATGTAGCGACAGCATAGAGGAAAAACTCCCTTTTAACAGGAAGAAACCTCCAGCAGAACCAGACTCAGTGTGAGCGGCCATCTGCCAGGACCGACTGGGGGTTAGAGAGAACAGAGCAGAGACACAAAGAGAACAAAGAAGTACTGATCCAGGAGTATGTTCTATGGGAAGGAAAAGTAAATGTTAATGGATGTAGCTCCTTTAGTCGTTTCACCTAGAAAGAAAAACAGATAAACTCAGAGCCAGTTTTCAAGGTTAGAGTCTGAAAGAGAGCACATATAATTAGTTACAGTAAAGCTCAGTCAATCGCCATGTCTAGGAGAGAGAAAGGGTTAAACACTTTGCGACCACCTCCACGGTCAGACGCAAGGTTAAACCAGCGGATAGCAAAAGAATTTACTTCAGTATCTGCTGCACTTGCAAACGAGGGGTTCTTCCTCACAGCTCCTTTGAAGACAAAACAGCATTTAATAAGCATACTCAACTCTCCAAAGTTAAGTCCAATAATTGATAGCTCTGCTGAAATGTAGAACATTGAATGATTAAGCACAAGGTTAAAATACAAAATTGAACTAGCTAAAATCAGACAATTGTACAGGTCGCAACCACCTCATTACACAGCAGCATTTGTTGGAGGATGGAACCACAGACACATGACTTATTTTGCTATGCTACCTTCCAGGAGTAACCTTTATAATGACCTGGTGCATTCACATTTTCTGTTGTGTATTACAGCAACAGATGATTTAAATACCTCATCTTGCACAGTGATCAATTACTGTTTTGTGTTCGCCTTTAAACCAACTGTTGTAATTAACACTTTATATCTCGCTCAAATGTAAACCGGTCAAGTCAGTCCGTTGTAAAGGAAGATGACATCTCAGGTGAGAGGAGTCATGAACACCTGAGTCCAGAACTAACTGAAAAAAGGCATAGATCCAGATAGTATGTGTCAGGATCTTACATTTTGGTTTTTGTTTACTTTGCTGCCAGGTGTTTTTATGTTTCTTTTGGTTTAGTAGGTTTATTTATTCTTGCTGTCTGCTTCTTAGTTTTGTTAGTTAAGTTCAGTCTGCACTTCTGCATTAGTCGTTTTTTCCCTTCTGGTTATTATTTACTCATCTGTTTGTTTCCTAAGAATTAGTGGTTTTCCCCGATGTCTGTTATTTTAGTACAGTTCTCTTTTGTTCAGTTCCCCATGTTTATTTCCGGTTATTAGTTGCAGGCGATCTAGTAGTGTTTGAGTTTATTTACTTTTATGATTGGGAGTTTCCTTGTCCTTAGATTTACTTTGTTACTGTAATGGAAATTCTTTTATTAAGTGTTCCAAAGTGTGTGACCTTTGGTTTACCTCACTCCAGTGAACATCTGTGTTAGAGGAGGAAGCTGTAAAAGCCATTATCAGAAGTTTAATGGTTAAGGGCATTTGTTAGGGTGATGCCTCAGGGAGAGTAGATGGTTGTTCCTAGGTAACCTAGTCACCTTTGAACCCGAGAAGGGTCTGGGGTCATAAAACACAGACTCTTTGAAGTTGAGATAACACTGTCATGTTCTGGTATAAATACTGTGTGTAAATGTTGATCGGGGCTCTGTTTCACTGACTAACCTCAGTGACAGGGTCTTCAAATGCTGAATGCCTTTGAATAAAACTTATAAAGACAAAGTCCGGATTTTCTCGTTATGAGTCAACTTCTACCCACTTTGATAAGAAAATTCCACAACATTACCTTCCTGGTTTATTTACTACATGTTGTTGTTTATTTAGTCTTGCTTAGTTCCTCATGTCCTTCTCTTCCCAGTTAGTTTATGAATTAGATTCTAGTACTTATTGTTTTCCTAGATATGTTTCCCTGAGTTTGTCTCTAGTCTAGTTTCTCCTCATGTCTATGTGTTCCCTGCACCAGTAGCCCCCTAATTCCCTCAGTTCCCTACACCTGGTCATCACACCTGTCATTACTCTTCTGATTATTCTGCCTTCCTTCCCATTGGTCCACATTACACTCCCCTCTGTTTAAAGCTTACCGGTTCTCTTTGTTCCCCCGTTCCTGCATATTTCCCGATGTCTCCTGGCTACTTGTCATTGTCTTTATGATCTTGTAAGTCTGCATTATTATTATTATTATTATTATTATTAAAGAAGATTAATCGCACCATGTGGCTCCCAAGCATCTGTCTGCGTTCCGGTCCAAACCAACCACAACCCATGACAGCATGAAATGTTTTTAATCACAAGCATGGCAGTTACACACATCTGAAGACCAAAGCACACATCCATGTGTGACAAAACAAGTGAAGAAACAAAAATAAATGTCCTCTAAAAGCCTTTGAAGAAAGGTAATACTCAAATTCTGTTTATGACACTATACTTACTGATCAACAAGTTTCTTGTAAGCATCTCTTTGAAGCACTTCTTTCCATTCACTCCTTTCCAGTTTATTTGTTTGGCTACTCCATCAGAAAAAAGCCTTGACAGAATGTTCCATGTAGTTTTTTTGCATTCTGTCCTCCCACCGAACCAAGAACAGAAACCTGAATAGGCAAAAATAAAAATACAAAAAGTGGAAACGGATCAGATTTAGGACACAGATTATAAGGGGTTCTTAACGTTGGAATGAATCACATTAAATATTAGCCTCTTATTATTTCCTTTTCTTATTTTACTTTGAGATTGCAAATACAGATTCAATCCAATACCATGTTTTGCTTTGCAAGGGAGTTAGTCTGGTCTTGTAGCCATTCCTCAAACTCCTCAACTTCAGAAAGTGTGTCCAATGGGAGGTTGATGTCGGGCATTTCAGCCACTGGCATTTCTGTCCGTATTCGAGCAGCAAGGCTGTTTACAGCAACAGCAAGCTGCATTTGCTGTTGCTTTATGTGCTCCAATAGGGTCAGGATGTGCAGTTCAGCAGCTACAACGATTTGAAAACTCTTTCAATTAAAAGTGTTACCAAAACCATAGTTGTTCTTAGTGAAGCAGCAACAAAGTTCATATCAACACCAAATTTAAAATCACAAATTTTTGATCTATTATTTTGAACAACTTATAGCCAAAAAATGTTTACATTTCAAGTTTCCAACAAATTTGTGTCTCAAAAATGTACTTTTCCAGACTCAAATTAGCCAAATATTTAGTCTGAAGTATAAGTACTAAAATAATCATGAATATCTGTGAATATTAGTTTGGGGGTCAAATTAAATATATACAGTTATGGAAAAAATTATTAGACCACCCTCTTTTTCTTGAATTTCTTGTTACCTGAGCTTTTACTGTGTCTAACTGCTGTCTTTCATCCTATAGACTTGAAAACTGGCTCAGATCTGTTTAGCTGTGTTTCTCTCATAAATGACGCCATTAAAGGAGCTACTACAGCCATAAACCTTTTACATTTCTTTAACACAGAAGGTACTCCTAGATCAGTGGTTTTGTGGGGTTTTTTGTGTTCCGTCTATGCTGTGTCTTCTCAAACCCCCTAATTGGTCTTGGCAGATCACAATTATTACTTATTATGAATTAAGTTACCTTTTTGACTGCATCATTTCATAACTTACAAGCATTTTGAAAAGCATAACATTGACTTAATTTTGATGCTATTTACTGTAGATACGACTATATAATTGAAAGATATAGCCACATTTTCTTTCAAATTAACACAATAATGTGTGGATTTAGTTTAGGTATAAAGCACCTCAGGCAAATGTATTTGGCAGGTTGTGACATACACTCTTAGAAGTGGCCTTTAGCATTTAGGTAAACGGCATACAAATCCAGCTCCATTCAGCCTGTGTGACCTCTCACACAGTGGGTTTGCAGCCTTTCACAAACAGCACTAAAAATATTTGCTTGTACACAAAACAATTTTTGATTTGACTTTAGAAAACCCGACTGAGCCAACATTTTGACAACAAACTTATACTTTATGGTCTTCTCTTATTTTCACACTCATTCAGACCCAAAAATGACTAAAATCACATTTGACACATTTTGTATTTCTAATTAACCCCAAAAAGAATATAAGGTACCTTCAAAAAAGGATTCAGTGTGCCCCATGTATAGCTGAGGTCTTGCTGAGGTCTGGCCAGCTTTAGAAGATCCTGTGTCTGGAGTAGGCGATCAGAGGAGCTGGAGTAGATGAGAAATTGCTGGGTCTCTTCCTTTTATCCCCCTCTGTTTCACTATCAGAGTCAGTATCTCCAAAGATGAGTCTACCAAAAAAAACAAAAACAAATCACAAGTGTCATTGCTCTTGCGCATGAATAACTGAAATGCTGCTTCATTTATGACAACTGATCAATCCGTGTTAGAACTGCAATAAAAAGGTACAGCTATTAAAAATAGCTGATAATTCAAATAGTCATCTGTCCAATCTAAAAAACCCTGGGTCCTTTGGCCTCACAACCATGGCAGGACAAATTAAACATAACAAAAACAGTCCTGTACCCTATGATAACAAACAAAAGTAAATAATGGTTAAGGTACTTTAAATATATAAACTTTTTTCTTTTCCTCTGTTTGATACTTGTCACAAATCTCTAAAAATCAAACCTTGATTTTTCTCTTCCTAACCACCTCTTCCTCCTCTTCTGTCTGTAGCTCTGATGTATTACAGGTCAGTGATGCCTTCAGTTTCTGTCTTGCCTTTAGGTGATCATCTACTTCACAAAAGATTAACAATTACTCCATTGATGCAAAGTCACATTAATGTTCAGATGCAGAGTTCTACAGCAGTTTCCTTCAAGAAGTAGGGAGTGTGACAAAAGTGAAGCTTTGCAGAAAAAGTAGGACATAGGAACAAATTTCCTCTTTAAATGGATATTTACCTGTCCTCGAGAGGACCCAAAGATCATAGAGTTTCCAGTCTTCTCCTGGCTCTTCATTTTTTCGAACCGCCCTGCTTATTCGCTCATCACTACTATAGTTTGGCCACTTTGTAGTTCCATTGTCAAACCAGGACCGTGGTATGATGTTTACAGTCTTGCTGTTGATAAATTCAACAATTAAAAACATCCGATAAACAAAATTTTACATACTTTAAAAATTACAAAATATTCATAATTTGAAACAAATTCTAACATCTCTGTATCTGTGGAGTTCAACATTATTATTTCTTTTTGACAGTGACATCACTATTTCCATTTGATGTTTTCTGCAAAACAATGAAATTGAACATGCACATGAAAAAAAAAAAAAAATCATAAGACAGTTTCAGTGTTGCTTTCAAGTTCCACTTGCTTATAACCACAAAAGGGCTAGATTAACCATAAAACAACATACTCTGCAAAGTGCAGCAATCCTCTTACACTCTTACACCCCTTACACAGGTTTTTTTTCAATGTAGATTTTGTTGATTGTGTAACTACCACAGAAGAAGAGACTGTCAGTCTCTGTGAGAACAGAATGACAACGTAAAAAATAGTTTCTCAGATTTAAGAGTTTTCAAATTGCTTGAACAACTCTTACTGGTTACCTGATGTATGTCAAGTTGCAATATTATGTGTGAAATGAATGTGACCACACATCATTCAGAGTTGTACCAGATTTACTTGTAAGAACTTCTTAATGCAATGCAAACTATAAACAGTATATTGCAACATACAGCATCAGCAGTGCACCATAATCTTATTGTGGGCTATACTTGAAATTGCTTCAATGTGATGCTTAGCAAGTGTTTAACAGTTTTTGAATCATTGCAACTAAAAATATTTAATAGCAGTACATCTTCTCCTCTTGCATGTCATTTAATTTTTATTTTTTTATTTATGACATTAGAAAACTAACCATGGTGGGTTTTTTGTATTACTCACATGATCAAAATCCATGTGTCCAGAAAGGGTTAAAGCTGATGTATAATTGTTTGACGTCTGAAGTCAGTCTTTAGTTGTCTTAATTATTTGTCTTTTATGTTAGTGCCCAGTCTCTCTGCCCTCAATCTACACAACCTGCTCCACACCCTAAACTTTCAATGTCTGGTTACCACAACCGACAGTGTGCAAAAGAGGCATTACAACAAACCTTTGTTTATAAGGCAAAAGAATACACTTATGAGCAACTTGTGACACTTTTGCCACCTTCAAGGGCCCTGAGACACAACAAACATCCTGAGAAAATCAGAGATCACTGGATAGTTGTAGAAATTTTCAATTTCTGTGAATCCCTTACATAATACATAAATTCCTTCTACAGCCTGAACAATATTATGTATAATACACACTTTTCCATCTATAATAAAAGCATTATCACCAGTGGAAACTTTCATTAACCACTTCCCAGTCTGCAATCCTCTGTACTGTGCTATTGCTTGAAGACCAGGAGGAACAGGTCCAACATAATGTTGCATTCCTAACTCCTTAGAGGGCAATTTACTAAGGACTGTGTATTTAATAAAGCAAACTAACTCAAAATAAAATACACTGGGCTTTGCATTTGTTGTGACACATGTTTTTCTTTTTTTTTTTTTAAGTTCAAGATACAAATATTTTTAGATGGCAAGCACTTGGTTACATTTCTAAATAAACCGACATGTTTTTATGCTGTTAAACAGCAGCCAAATTTAAAAAAAATTTCATATAGTAAAAATAATACTCACCTTTGTTCTTAGTTTCTGACAGAATCTGAAAAAGAAACATACTGTTTAATAGTGCATAACATCTATAGGAGTTTGCTCAACTAATATGTGTACAACTTATTGAAACAAAAACTCATTGTGTATGTTACTACTACTACTACTCCTTCCCCCCCAGTGAGGTGACATTCCACGTCCCTAGAGCCAGCCTAAGCATCCGGGGATCGGGCCGCCGAGTTCTCCACCTTCGTCCACCGCCCAATCCTCTTTGCACCAGTCCCTAATGGTTTCCCGCTGCAGGTGGTGGGCCCACTGGGGGATGGCCTCGCGTCTCTCATTCGGGCTTGGCCCGGCCGGGTCCCGCATGGAGCAACCCAGCCACCAGCCGCTCTCCGACGAGTCCCGACCACAGGCTTGGCTCCAGGGTGGGACCCCGGCTCCGCCGTACCGGGCGACGTCACGTGCCTCAATTTAGTAGTCGTCATGAGGGGTTGTTGAACCACTCTTTGTCTGGCCCGTCACCTAGAGCCTGTTTGCCATGGGAGACCCTACCAGGGGCATTTAAGCCCCAGACAACATAGCCTCTAGGATCATTCGAGCACTCAAACCCCTCCACCACGTTAAGGTGGCGGTCCAAGGAGGGGTCATTATATTTTCTATTATTTAATTATCCTTCCTAAAATTACCATACTAGAGGTGCACCTTTAACCTGTCCTGCTGCTGAAACTATTTAACTCCCTCCTAAGGGGACCTCTGATTGTTATAGAAGTTTATGTGTTCATTTATTCGACCAGTGGTGGGTTGATCCCTGTGCGATCGTGCCGGTAGCGTTTTATTAATTCACTGCTGTTTATTGTACGGAGAATATCTCTCCTTTCTCTCAGTCTTTCCACCATATTTCCTGCTTAAAACACTCTTAGGCTCACAAAAAATCCTGCTCACTGCTCTTAACATCTCCTCACGTTGGGAGCTGTCTTAGGACCTAGGGTGCTTTGTGAATAACTTTTATCTTACTGAGGTAAAATTCTAAGAAAAATCTTAAAATTTGAGCAATTCTAAGATTTTTCTTAAAAAGACGTAAATAGGAGCTACTTTTTGTCTTAGGATTTTTTGTGAATACAGGCCATGGTCTTAATGCAAGAGAGGCAAGAAGAAAGCCTCTGTTGACAGAAAGTAATGATAAGTCCTATTTTAATGTTTCCACACCCCATGCAGGGGACAAAGCAAACATGTGGAGCAAGGTGCTCTGGAAAGATGAAACTAAAATTTAACTTCTAATCCTAAATAAAAAAACAAACTGTGTAGATGTTAATTCTAAGGAATGTTAAAGACATGTACAATTTATTTCTACTTTATACATGTCTCACATTATTGCATATCTAGACTAGGCATTTAACACTGTAGCATACATGATGTGATCTCTATGTAAGCCAGGCTGCCACAGAGGATTTGGACATGTCAAAAAATGTCAGAGCCCTCTTAAATTATGTGAAATGCACTACTACATAAATTACACAACTGCTGATGCTCTGTGTGTACCACTTCAGATTCACTCGCCTCAGCATGCCAGATTCTTGAAACTAAAACACATAGTATCATCTACTTTCTTACTAACTTAGATAATAAAGATCTGGTCACTTGGGGGCACTCATAGAACATTACAATTTAATTCCCAGATGGTCAGTTGACTGTTAAATATGGAAACAAAAAATAAATAAAGCAAATAGTGGCTTCACAATAGTGCCATTCAAACAAAGAACACATTATAAGCAGTACACACACTCTAAAGACATGACATGACAGAATGTTCCCCAAAATCCTCACAATCAGAGCTGTTACACACGTTTTTTCAATATGCTAACACACATGGCAAGATAGGAAACAGTGTGACGGCAGCTTTTCTCTGTCTATCACATAAAATCCCAATAAAATGTTTTAAGTTTGTGGTTGTAACCTGAAAAAATGTTTTAAAAAAAAGTTCAAGGGTTACTGACATTTATGCAAGGCCCTGTATGAAAGTAGTATTTTTTTATGTTTTTGCTGGCCCTAAAATCTGATAGTTGCAGCAGGAAATTATCTCCCAATTTATTGTCACGATATGTTCCCCAATATATTAAAAGAAAGGGTGTTTTTATTTTCTCTTGTTTTTCTTTTCACAGCTCTGCCTGTGGAGTTGCACAAAACCTAGACACTCATGTCTCCTGCTGCGTGCTGCTGTGAGGCATGCTGGTGTGATGTAATGCAACATGAAGTTCTCCGGGGCTCAGCGACGCCATACGTGAGATGCTTTAAGATTACCAGCCATCATGAAGAAGGTAGAAGAAACCAGTGTAGTTTGGCTTAGAAATGACAGCACTGGCCGAAGTCTAGCTAAATCAGATTGATGATCCATTTTCCCTGCCCCTGGGCTAGAGAAATGTAAGGGCCCAGGATCTACCAAGGCTGCAAAGAGACAGATGGGTCCTTGTCTGCCGTGACCTTGCTGAGCTGATATTTCTCTCTTGTCTGTTGCTTTGTCATTAAATCTTCCACAGCCATTAACATTGGGAGAATACTTCGAAGACACAGTTTACTCTGACAGAGCATAATCAGGGTGAAGAAATCCTTCAGAAGCTGGGCAACAACAAAAAGAGAAACTGCTTGCCAAATGGTCAATGTCGTGTGAGTGCTCAACATGTTTCAGAGATACCTTTGGACATGAGACATTTCTGTGCATTTGCAGTAAGGACTCTGCCTATTGCTAACCTGGCCTTGGGCTATTTATTTACAGTTTACCACAACATCAAGACTGTAACCTTTGATAATAGTGTAAGCATGTGGTTTACTATTGTCAAAGAGATGGTAAAACCACTGTTTGGGAAATGTTGTTGGCCTGATATTTAATAGATTATAAAAAATAAACAAATAATAAGCCAAAACAAACAATAATGGGATCATCTCTTGCCTTCAAACCAGCTAAAGGTGATTTTTGTAAACTAACTTATGCTTCTTTTTTCCATTTGTGCAGATGCTTTAGAGAGACAGGTTGCTGAGAATCTTGTGAGACTTCCCTCAGCTCTTCAATGGATTTAATCTCTGGGTTTCTTCTGTCTCTTCTGTGTTTTGTTGGCGGGCACACAATCTGTTGCAGAACTCCTTGCTCTTCTTGTCACTCAAGACACTTTCTTCACGACTGCAGATGTTGGTTTAGAGTTAAAGCTGAGTGAACTTGGGTCAGATCAGATGGCTCCTTTGCGGTACAGTTTAGACTGTTGCTACGTCCAAAATGCTTAAAAGTTTTGCAATGTAAAGTATGATTTAAGGAATACTTACAAATTGTTGAAACTTTTAGTTTTAGCCTTACATAACATTTTTCCACTAAAAATGTATTTTAAAACTTTAAATACAGTTACTTACACAACTGATTTTTTTATGTAAGAAGAAGTACTCAAAAAATTAACTTTTCTTTGAACAAAATAAAAAATACTTTAGGGCAAATATTCAGACCTATTCGGATCCCTAATTCCAGCTGCCTCTATTTGATTTGATTAAAATATTTCTGTAAATATCTGTATGTAAATATCTGGTGTAACTGATTTTGAAAGAAGAAGCCAGATATTTACATATATGGTATACAAAGACACAGAGTCTTTCTGACAGACCTAGTGAATCAGGTTTGTAGACTGCCTTGACTGCACACATTCTTTAAGTTTTGCCCAAACATTTTCCTTGGGCTTAAGGTCAGGGCTTTGTGATACCCTGTTCAAAACATTGACTATGTTGTCTTTAATGTCAGTATATAACTAATCTGGCAGTATGTTCGGGGTCAGTCTCCATGAAAAGACCCATTTGTGCCCAAGCTTTAACTCTGTCTCAAACATTTTTAAAAGTTTCTTTTTAATATTTCCACATAGTGTTTTTTATCATGTTGCCATCTATTTTGTGAAATACACCAGTCCCTCCTTTAGCAAAACACCCACACAGCATGCCATACTTCATATTTGGGAAGATGTTCACAGGCTGGCAAGCTTCCCTATTTTTTCCCCAGATGAAACAATGGTCATTATGGCAAACACATCAATATTAGTTTGATCAAGACAGGACTTGTCTCCAAAAGAATTATTTTCTGTCCGTGTGTGCAGTTGCAAGCTGTAATGTGGCATTTTATTTTGCCTTTTTGTTATGGCTTCTTCTTATCTGAGTATCTTTTCAGCCCATGTCAGTACACAACTTGCTTCACTGTGGAGTATGACAATCTTAAACTACTTTCAACTGGCATCTTCACAAGGTCTTTTGTTTTTTTCTTGGGTTGATTCACACATTTCAGATTCAGATTTATTCATATTTTATTATCAAAAACAGGGAAATTTACCTTCAGTGGCTGTTCTAACATTTAGAGAAACATACAGTACACAAAAAATACAGAACACAAAGACATAGAGCACAGTCAAAGAGCAGGGCAGTATTTTAACACACTGATAGATTGATGTTAACGTCTGCTGAGGGTATTGAGAGCTGTGATGGCGAAGGGGATGACACCTTTTCCAAGGCAAATGTTTCAAAACATATCTGCCTGTATCTACGACCAGAGGGGAGGAGTGTGAAATGTAAATATAGAGAATCATGATGACTGATCAACTGGGCTTTGAGGGTGATGGCAGTGTTAACAAGGACTGGCAGACTGGGTGTAGAAAGACCATTTATTTTGGAACATGTATGAGTGATTTTCAATATTTTGTTTTTATTGTAGAGAGGAAGCAATGTGAAACAGCAAGTAGCACAATAGGGCTGGGCAGACTATGGTGCTACGGTACAGAAGAAGCAGGTGGCAGGAGATTATTTGGGGTGGTGTTTTTGCAGTAATCAAATATGAGTTCTTTGGTTTTTATGACATTCAGGTGAAAATGGATGTCTTTTCACCACCAGACAATGCAGTCTCTTGCCACCAAAGCCAACTGAGATTGTGTTGTAAGGGAATACAGAATGTACATGAAGGAGTATGAGCCAAATCCTCAAACAGTACCACAACAGTTTGTGAGATGTGTTGTGGAAATTAAAATCTTACAGTATAAAATCGGACAAAAATCCATTTTCCCTTATCTATTTTGTTTTGGCACAGCACAAACTATAATGTGTGATAAGTCAGTCGTTTTCTGCTCTTTGTAAGACTTTAAGCCTCAGAATAAATCCTTAAATTAAGAAATGTGGGCTTAGAAGCAATCCAGCAGGTCACTGTTACCATCAGCCAGGAACACAGAGATAAAAAAAAATAATCAAAAGGAATAGGCGGAGGCTAACTTCAGCTAAACTGCACTAGCAGATGAGTACCCACTTTAATTCTTATGGTACCTCATCTCCCATATTTTATTTACACCAACCAACTGTCTGTTGGTGTGTTTTGCTTTTTGGAGACCTTTTAATCATTTATAACCTTTCTGCTTCTGCAGTGCTAAACATGCAATAAAGCAAAAGAAGAGCATAAAAGCCATAACTCTTTTTTCTGCAGTTTCTTATCTCTCATTAGCCATGGTCTGTGATGAGAGCCAGGGATTTGCAAGGCGGATTATCTATTGAAATATGGCTTCATTTTGGAAAGACTTTATCAGCAAAGCTATTTAAATTTTGTTAATGAAGAACACTGTAAATCCCCTAAGTGCATTTATACCGCAGCATACACACGGCACAACATAGAGCAGTGGGTTGCAATCATTGTGTAATCATTCAAACAACAGCACACATACAAGTCCCTGAGCCTCCAGCGGCCCACCGCCCCAAGGCAGCCCAGCCCCCAATATTTGCTGGGCTTATGATTTGTTCTGGGATCCAAGCAATAAGTAAAGGCTTCCTCTTGGCCTTGTAGCCAGATTGAATTGCAAAAAAACACGTTACACCTGGTGCAGCAAGAATAGCAAGCAGAAGGCAGCAACACTGTCTGTACACACTACCTGATGGCTGCAACCTTATTGAAAATCTGATAATGATATTTGGGAAACCTAATGGTTTTCCTCTGCAGGTGACAATCAGTCACACTCAATTCCATTTTCATCACACTGTCCCCCATTTCCCCTTCTCTTTTTCATCTTCTGCCTCTGACTTCACAGAAATGTATAATATACAGCTGCATGGCACAGTTTCAGATCCGCCGGCACCACATCGCGTTGCCTTTGCATTTTGTTTTCAAGCAGAATTAGTGTCAGCATTATTGAATAATCAATGAGCGTCACTGCAGGTGATCAACATGAGTCTGCTGGCTTGTTATGTTTATTCTATTACGTTAAAATTCATCAAATGGAAAACATTTTATTAGGGATTAAAGTATAGATTTGTTGTCATGCTTGTTGTCAGGATATTTTATAAAACATATTCTACCTCATTAAAGCAATTATAGTAAATTCCAACATGAGGTATATGATCAGAGCCTCTGTTAAACACAAAGGTGTAATGACCCATTTTTCCCACGGAGAACATTACATTTCCATCTAATGAGCTCTAATCATGCCTCACAGACTTAACTGAAAGATGGGATTCCATATATAAAGCCCAGTCTATACGCTGCTTCAACTGCAGACACAAACAACACATCACCTCATTGACTGAGCTCAAGGCTTTCAACTCAAATTTTATTGTAACACATTCGCAATAATTAACACAGCTAAGTTTTTTATTGCGATTAATAATGGAGTAGATGATAGTGTTATTGAGCCACACATTAAATTGCACTTATTAAATTAACTTTCCTCAACACACTAACACCAGTTTTATAAAGAACTGCTGATAGGTCACTGTGATCGTTATATAATTTAGCTGAAAAACAATTATAAAATGGTGTAATAGGAGGGTTTCCTAATAGGCGGCATGAGAGTGACATCTCCCTCTCTGTGGAGCTAATCTATCTAATTGTTAAGAGATAAATATCCACTTCAGAGATCTAGCACAACCCAGATATGTAACTTAACCCACTTCTCAAAATTACAGCGGATACATATAGTACTGCACATTTCTTGTATTTTTTGCTGTTCTAGATTTGCATAGCTCTCAAACTTTCACTTATTACAATTATGTTTTTGTGTGTTTAAAAAGGTGCAAATAAAGGTGAATAAATCTGAAGCTCAGTATGCATCGTTATTGCATTATTTTAATTAAATTTAAATGCATGATTGCACAAATACACATAGGGGTAAATTCAAAAGTCTGTTTGCAGGAACTACATGTGTTCAAACCAAAGTTTGTGCTTCATTTTAACTTCTAAACCACAAACAAAATAAGATTTGGTGCTAAAATTCCACAACTGAACAAACAGCATCTGTCTGTGTAATTTGCCCACATTTAAAGAAGAAATTATGCGTGCATTTAGAGTAACACTGCTCACTTATGTAACTTACTGCCACCAAAAATAGCACTGCATTCTTAAAGACTGGAGCATTTTGAGTCAAGCACTTAACATGAAAAAATACTGTCTGCTGAAAGCTTAAAGGAAATGCCTAAAAGATATTATGTGTAATTATGTTTTTTATTTTTACTTAGAAGTTGAAATCTCCAAGTTCAATTTTGGAAAAATAAATAGAGGGATCCCTAGGTGTCAGAATTCCAAGGGAAGTTGTAGGTTCCTCAAAATCAAATGCGGCTACCAGGAAAAAAATGATATCCACAAAAAAACTATTTGCAATTCTAATGATTTGTATCTCAATAAATCTTTGATACAGAGTTATACAACCCTATTTACAGAACGTGTTGCTATGGGGTTGAGAAGAATAAAGTGCAGAGAACTATATTAATATTAGCTTGTATTGATAATAATGGTTAGTCAATTAGCAAGTCCCTCTGGTGTTCCAACTTAAAATTGAAACACAGTCCAGTTGGCCTGATGTCCTTCCCAGATCCAAGTTCCAATTAAATGTAAATTTAACCCAGCATGTTGCCATCATCACTTGTTCCTGGTTCAGTGTCATTTATCTCATCACACTTTATTTGTTCATCATCACTTTGCAAATCCACTAAAGTCACCCTTAGGTACACCAGTGTTACACTTTTTTATTGATAAAGTGATAATCCTAGGATTAAATGACTACAGGCCTGTAGTCCTGATGTCTGTAGTCATGAAATCCTTTGAGCGGCTGGTGTTGAAGCACCTGAAAGACATCACAGGGCCCCTGATGGACCCCCTGTAGTTTGCTTACCGAGCAAACAGGTCAGCAGATGATGCTATCAACTTAGGTCTACACTTCATCCTGCAACACCTCGACTGTCCAGGGACGTATGCCAGGATCCTGTTTGTTCAGCTCAATGTCCCAGCCTCCACCTGTCAGTGGATCAACAGCTTCCTGACGGACCGACAGCAGCAGGTGAGACTGCGGAGCATCTTCTCCCGATCCAGATCAATAAGTACTGGTGCCCCCCAGGGGTGTGTTCAATCCCCACTCCTCTTCTCCCTGTACACAAATGACTGCACCTCATCGGACTCGTCCGTGAAACTCCTGAAGTTTGCAGACGACACCACCGTCATTGGTCTGATGCAGGATGGTGATGAGTCTGCATACAGACAGGAGGTGGATCGGCTGGTACACTGGTGCGGTCAGAACTACCTTGAACTCAACCCACTCAAGACTGTGGAAATAGTGGTGGACTTTCGGAGAACACCACCCCCATACACCCCCCTCACCATCCTCAACAACACCCCGTCAGTTGTGGACCACTTCAGGTTTCTAGGAACCACCATCTCTGTGGACCTGAGATGGTCTTCACACATAGACACTGTTCGAAAGAAGGCCGAGCTGAAACTGTACTTCCTGAGGCAACTCAAGAAGTTCAACCTTCTACCTGCTGGTTGGTGCACTGAGGAAGAGAGGTCAGTGAGTACAGGCGGCTTGAGGTAATGTGCAACTAGAAACGTTTGAGGATACGTCTTACTGTTAAGAAGAAGCGAAGCTTCCAAGGAGACATGGAGACTGAGTATGACAGGTGAGGTTGAGGTGCGGTGGTGATTGTTCCTTTAGGTATCCTTCCAGGTGGTTTATATGAAGTTGGAGGGTGGACAAGAAGGAGTCTTGCAGGCAGGTAATCCAGAGGAAAGGCTGGTGCCTTCTTTGGGTTCGCAGGTTCCAGGAAGCTGAAGGAAACTCTTGATTGGGGAAGCAGAGTGAAGTACCTTCAGCCAAATGTGAACTCGGGCTTGGAACATGGATGGAAAGAAACCAGATCTGGGACTTCGGAGTCCCTTTCCACTCTACAGAGGAGAGAGCAAACGTGAGTAAGAAACATGGTCACAGAGAACGAGACAGAGGTTTGCTGGTCTGATTACCACTCAGGTGAGTTAACAATCTGACGCCTCCTTAAGGGTTCCTGCTACTTAAGAAGCTCCTCTTGATTAGCTCTGATGATTTTTAGCTGTGTGGCATCCAGAGATGGGATGGGATGGAAGCTTCAAGAGAGCTTCAACAAAGAGCTGGTTTGATTTGCATCATAATGTGAAAATATCTGATCCTTTACTTCAGTCAAAATAGAAGCATTTAATCCTAACGTAGCTGAACACATTAAAAGGTCCTTCGGATCAACACATTACATCTCATTGCAGCAGCCAGTCTTATAGTCTAGTTCTACATGTAGACAGGAAAAAGTGTTGCTCAGTGAACCAGGAAAATATCTCCTGGTTCCAGTAAGACATAGTAGACAGAGCAAAAGTAAGCCTCCCTCCTCTCTTTCATATCTTCTGTGCTGATTCTAAACATGCAGCTCTGGGTTTAAAGATGCATCATAATTAAGAAATAAATCATAGCAATTAATCACAGGTGGACCATTAATTAGTTAACTATTTTTATTTTTCTGAATTACACATGTAATATTATATAAACTAAACTAATTAAACAAGGATACAGTTTTGCTGAAGGTGAGACATACACACATTATGTATACAGTTATTAATAACTGTAATATTAGTACTGATAAGGTCCAGGATGAGGCTCTATGAAATATTTTAAACACCACAACTTAACACCCTTTCCTCTCAAAGTGTTTAATAGTTAGAACTGCACTAATGTCTCACATGCTCAGAGGAGAACAAAAGACTGTGTTGAAAAATGTTTCTTTTATTATTTTTGGCCGGCCAAATTTCTTCAGAAGTGGAATGAAGGACTGAAAAGATGGTGCTAAAAGAGAACAGGTTCATAAAAGAAGGAACAATTTTAATTAAATGTTTCAAAAGCTCTTGGCATAATAAAATAAATAAATGTGTTTTAGGATTTTACCATTTGACTAAGATTTGGGAAAATCAACTTTATATCACTTTTCTGTTTTGAAATATAAGAATAAAGACAATGGAGCCTCAGGAGTGGAACACTTTGATGACAATGTAACGTTTAAAAAGGTAATTTATGTAGATGACAAAAGAAGCAAATTTATCTGGCCCAAAGTAAACATGTCTGAGTTTAAGAAAAACTTTTGTCAGCAAAAATTCAGATTAGGTTTTTTTCTAAATACCTCAAAATGTGTCTTTATTTGCTTCAGCAAAATGTTCTTTCATTAGGCCTAAACTCTGTTTCTCCTTGTCCTTCATTCAGCTTCTAACAAAAATAAAAAGTAAAATTATTGCAAACCTTTTTGTTTGATTCACAATAATTTACATTCAGTCTAGAACCAGCCGAGACAGAGAAATGGTACAATATGACCTATATCATCAGTCAGTCAGTCATTTTCTACCGCTTATTCCATAGTGGGTCACGGGAGAGCTGGTGCCTATCTCTAGCAATCTATGGGCGAGAGGCAGGATACACCCTGGACAGGTCGCCAGTCCATCGCAGGGCTATATCATTTTAACCTTAAATTGCCTATAAATTGTCTTATTGAAATCTAAATATTTTGGATTTGGGCTAAAGCCCCCAATGATTTGAAACCCTAAAAACGCCCCTGTACTCTACCACATCCTTGTTTAGAGATGGCCACCATAAATAACGGCAGATGAAAGCAATGGTGCGACTGGGACCGGTGTGACCAGAGAACTTGGATGAGAGAGCCCAAATGATTACCTGTGCTCTGATGGTTGATGGAACATAGATATGTCCTGGAGGCCCTCCTCCTGGATCTGGTTCCTGTGGCTGGGCCTGGCGAATGTGGTCCTCCAGGTCAAAGGAGAGGGCTCCAATAATGCAGGACTGAGGGATGATGGTTTCTAGTTCTGGGGACTCTTCTTCTGGGGAGATGACATGATCTGCCAGGTTTTTGAGTTTGTGTTTTATTTGTTTCCTTCTTCTCAGCCATTGTCAGTGTTGTTGTGTTTTTAATTTCTTAGCCAGATGTTTTCTGTTCATTCAGGTCTAGTGGATCTCTAGTTTAGTTTTTGTTACTTTCTGATTCTGGTGTCTAGTTACATTTCCCTTTAGACCGGTTTTTCCCTTGGTTTTGTTATTTAGTCTAGTCCTTTGTTTACCTTCTGTTCAGTTCCTCATCTCCTTGTTTTCCCCCTGCTCGTCATACAAATTGGTCACACTCCCTAGGTCTCCCTCAGTATAATAGCTTCCTGGTTTTCATTGTTCCTCTCTGGTTCCTCCTGTTTGTTACCTTGAATACTACCCTGCTACCTACCTGGGAACCACACTATATGCTACCTGGCTCCATGTCCGTTTTTCCCTGTAAGTCATTTTGTTTCTGTTTTCGTTACTAAAATAAGCTCTTCAACTTGTCTGCACTTTAGTCCTACAAAAACTCTGCACATCATGACAGGAAAACTGATTGGAGAGAGCATCTGGCTTGGTACCTTTTGGAACCTGGGCAATAAGTGATAGATGAGTTAAAACGAGAGAAAAACAATGACCAGTGGGATTGACAGGAATTAAGGCGGTCAGCTGACTGGAAATAGGAGAGGTTTTTATGACCGGTTCAGATAATGGGTATGGTGGTGCCCTCCAGCCAGTGACGGCATTCTTCCAGAGCAAGTTTTATGGCAAGGAGCTCTCAATGTCCAACGTTGTAGTTTTTTTCTAGGGAAGAAAAACGTTTGGAAAGAATGCACAAGGATGGAGCTTATCATCAGTGGAATCCGGATGAATCAATATGGGAGCAGAGGAGAAGTTCACTATGGAAGGCCTTCTCGGCTTCTGAACCTGCAGTAGAAGTTTGCGAAACCGAGAAAACGTTGGAGTTGTTTTCTGGTAGTAGGTGTTGGCCATTCCACGTTCGCCTGGATCTTGCTGGGATCTGCCTTCATCTGTCCACCCTCAAAAACAAAACCACAAAACATTATGAAGGTTACATAAAATTCACATTTTTCAGCCTTGACATACAGTCGGTACTGCCTCCCACATCTTAATGTAATAGCCCAGTTGAGTCACTGGAAGCTACGTAGTTGATGATAAGGAAACCGTCATTTTTGCAATCAAAAATCTCATCTGTCTCAGGAAGACTGATAGAGAAAATGAATCCTTCAAGCATTACTTTCTTAAGTATTGAAGGACAGTGTATTAATTCAAAAGTATTACACAGTAAGTCATATTGACAGCTAGTTCGAAATGTTTTAAACTGTCCAGCTTTCGATGCTTGGACACGCACTCTTTGTGCCTTAGCTGTATGCCTCACTATGAAAACAACAAACTCTCTGCAAGTTAGGATTAGAAAAAAACATTGTGATTAAACTTAAAGAGAAATCAAAAGCTGAAGGTAGCCCAATGCAACACTGGCTCAGATTGATTATATACATTTTGGTCTCAGTTAACATTCAAAACCTAAGAGAAAACTGCATGCCTGGCTGAAAATGAAGCTGACCCTACCCAACCCCCTCTCCCCTTGTTTGATGGAACATTTGAAATTCAGTGGATATTCTTATTTATTGGAGGGGATTTATGCAGAAGTAAGTTTTCAAGAAACAATTTCAGTCTGAGTGGGGTGAATATTAACAAATAAAATTGTCTTTGCACAGCAGGTCTCTGTCAGAAATCATTGGACAGTCCATTTCTGAAAGTGAATGAAAAGCTCCTCTGTTAACAAGAATTCTTCTTTTACCGGCAGCAGCCTTTGCAGTCACACCGCTCTTTGCAGATGAAATGGGTACAGTTTAGAACAGCACAATCCTGAATTACTGTTTTTAAAAGGCTACATGTAGTTCTGTGCTTCAACTTTATGCACTCACCAGCAGACTGTTGACAGCTTATCTTTCTTAAGTCTTTTTTCTTCAGAAACATCTTGAGTAATGGTGTCTGAGACCTATAAAGTCTGCACTGTTTTACTCGAACATGCAAACGTATGCATATGTGTCGCATAGGAATGGACCATGTTGTTTCTAGCTATTTCATTTGTTCCTGGTAATGGCCTCCGTGCTTAAAATAGGTCAAATTGCAAACATTAATCTACCTACAGTAAAAGAGCATTACGACAAAAACTAGGACTACAACTAGAGCATTCAGACCTGGACGTTTTTTTTTTATATTTTCCCTGAGAACCTCTCATAGGAAAAAAGGACAATTTCTAAAAGTGGGACGCAAAGAGAAACAGAAAAATGCTGAAAGTTCAAATTCTATAAGCAGTTGAATGCCTTTGAAGTGTTACACAAGGTTGGGAATAGTTCCAGATGACCAACTATATTTTGCACTCAATAGTTTCGTGATTAAAGCCAGTTGAGTCTATTGATTGAAAAGGCAGTGAAAAACGTCCTGAACCTTTCTCCTCTCTAGTCTTCGCTCTTCCATCTATGAAAGTGACGGAAAACCCTGACCATGTCCAGGTAATTTGGGTGAAGTGGGGCTGTCGTGTTGCACTCAGTGACTCTGGCCATGCTCTGCTGCCTCATCTCATCAGCTGTAAAAGTATTTGTGCTTGTAGCTCCAGAGAGAGTGGGCACGAGTTAAATTGAGTTACCTGCTCGGAGAAGGTTTCATTTTCCACGGATGGCCCCGAAGATCCTTGATGGAACTGCAAACTGCTCATCACCCAACATGTCCCCGAGTGTCTTTCTGAGGAGAGAGTGGTGACATCGTGGCAGCGGCGGCGTGGCTCAGGTGTCATGGACAGGTTTCCTGACAGATTCATCACAATTTCTCAAACTTCGTGAGCAGACATATAAGAAACACACTCAGGTTCCCATCTTTCATCTGTGTGAAACACCTTTTTTTCTTCATCCCGTCTGTTTTCAAATAAACACAAGCTATAACTTAATATATTCCTTTCAGCGTCAAAAAATGCCATCTTTAATGGCATGTTAGATGATTCCAATTAAAAGATTCCCTAAATAATGAAATAAGAAATACTTTTCTAGCATTTATTTACAGATAACACCTATATTATGTGTAGGATTCTTAGGGTTTAGAAATTTACATACACGAAAATGCTCAAATATCTACATATACCCCCTTTAATATATGCATGAAAATCATTTAGCAGGTTTAAGTGCAATCACATGCTTCTTATGGGCATAAACAATCTTGTAGCATAATTTTAGCTAGATGTTTGACCAGTCTTATCAGAAGTGGTAGACCTCATGGAAAACTGTCAGGTGTTCAGGTGACCCTGAGGTTTGGCCTTAAAAGGAAGTGCTTCTCACCTGTTCTCCGCTCAGACATCGTTTCCTCGTGGCACGAGCTCTGATTACTTCTCCGTGTCAGCCCAGCATCCTCTCCGATACTATAAGTACCATCCTTCCTTTCTCTCTGCCTTCCCCCGTTGGCTCCCTGGACCATTTGTAACACTGACTCTTATCCAAGTGAAAAGCACCTCCTTTTAAGGCCAATCCCCATCATCACCTGACCACTACCTGACAAAAGCTGTTTTGTTCCACAGCACAGGGTCAGCTTTTAGGCACAGCTGTACATTTTAAACAGCTTTCAGCCAAGACTTGTTCAGGAAGCTAATTTTTAACCATTTTTTTTTCTTATCAAAACAACATTTTGATGTATATTCAAGATATGTGTCTTATTACTCAATGTTAGCCAGGTTTAAACATCTAGCTGTTGATCCGGATCCAGGATGAAGTAAAGGACGTACTCCCTAATTATTCCATTCACTTTGTGTAGAACTCCAGTACAACTGGTGGTAAAAAAAAGCCCCTCAGCATGATGCTAAACAACAGCATGCTTGACAGTTTGTGTTCTTGGGTGTAAAAGCCTTACCTTCATCCTCCAAACATCCTTTGTGTCATTGTGACCCAAGTAGCTGCTGTATTCTGCTTCTTGTCTGACTGTAAAAGAAGACATTTGGCTGGTTTGTGCTGGGAGCTCCAAATTTCAGTCGAGCTTCAAGCTCTTGCTTTAGGAACAGGTGCTTCTTGGTCTACAGGTGACAGTTTGCTTCAAAAAAATGAACATTTGAAGGATCTGGGTGCTTCAACAGGGCAATAATCTCACACAGACATACATTTTGAAAGGTTAGATAAAGATAAAGGGTCTGGAGGAGCCCTGACCTCAGCCCTTTTGAAATGTTAGAGAAACACTTAAAAGTTGGGTCCAGGGCAAACAGCTAAGAAAGTTAGTTTGGGGTGTATGTATATATGTGAGCCTATATAATTGTTATTCTATGTACATTTGTGAATATCCACAATAAACCTAAATTTCTGCAACCAGTTGTGTTTTTTATTTATTTATAAAAGTTGATCATGGTAAAACCAAGTGATCCTAACAAGAGAAGAATTGAAATGGCTCATTAAAAGTACTAAATTAATATGGCATTCATAACTATGATAAATTTATGTGAAATTCAGACTGGAACTGCGCATTTCTTAAAATGTTAACCTACCAAGTTTTATGGAAATGAAAACAGAGACTTGGCAAATGTTTTAGCTGTCTGCATTGATAACCACAGGGCAGAAGATTATAAACGGAGAAGAAAGGTGTAAAGAACCAATATGAGGAGATAAAGAGCCCAGAGGATAAACCAAATGAGGGAACCAAATGATTAGAGAAGGAGACAGGCACAAAAAATGGAAGCAGAGAAAGAATTTCCTAGATGAGGAAGGAGACGAGACTAGACTAGGTATGTGAGCGGGTAGAAGAGCAGGACACTGCCAAAACCAGATGAAAAGTATGAAGGAGATGAGAGGATAACAGATAAAAGAGGAGGAAAGGAGTTGACAGCCTGCCACCCCACAGTCACGTCAAACAATTTACTATGTTCTGGTCCATAATGTTTTATAGCACGAGCACTGATAGCACAGTAGTCAGTAGCAATCTCATTTCACAAGCCATATCCTTCAGTAATGTGAACACAAAGGGAGAGGCAGAGCCATTAGCAGCGTCCAGTGCTCATCTACTGCTACTAATGCATAATTGGCTTCCATGGAAGGAAGCAAGAAAGGATAAACAGCAAGCAATCATATTAACTCCTGTGAATCCTAATTGAAATCCGTTAACAATCAACAGAGATAACAGAGGCTAAAGAGATGTGGGGCAGTTCCTACCCCAAGCCCTCAGCTCTCCACGCTGCCCTAGATGAACTGATAAATGTGAAAACATGAGCTTGGATTCTAATCAAGAGCTATGCATGTGGCTCGTGGGTCATGTAAAAGCCAGAAAACAAATATCTGAACATCTACTAGGGATTTTACTTCTATCTTTGATTTCATTCAATATTATTTATTATACATAAGTATTATTTCTTATTATTTCTGGCCTGTAGAGCAGAGACATCTTGGCTCTACATGCAAGTTCATCTATATTGTTTCTTATGTTTTTTTTTACCCTAATGCTGTTTTATTCCTTGTGTTTTATGTGTTTGATTTTATTTTACTCATTGTATAGCACAATGGTTAGCCCAATGGTCAATATAAAGGGCTACAAACACATGTATTTTACTGCCAGGTAAATACATTATAATAAATTGGTTGTTACATAATATTAACAAATTATTACTGCCATCATTCAAAGACACAGGTCGACACTAGGTTAACTGGCTCCTGTGAAACTGACCTTATGTGTGAATAACATCTTGGATGTTCTTTAGACCTATGTATCTCTTTGTTACCCTGTGATGGATTGGCAACCTGTCCAGGATGTACCCAGCCTCTTAATCATTGAGTGCTGCAGAAAGTCATCCCTCATCCTGCAAACCCCCCAAAGATTTACCAAGTATGAAAAATGGTTGGAGGGAAGAATGTCTGTCTCCTTTGGAAGCAAAGTACAAAGAACTAAGAGATGATTCAAGACTTTTGCACAGTATTGCACAAACTGCAGTATCTTGACACCTTCACCAGTTCGGACACCCATTTTGTACCCTCACATTGCCATCTCATCTAAACTTTGACTAATCTTGTAAGTTTGTTAACTCTTTCTCTTTAATATTTACTGGATTAACATTTAATCTTGGTAGTTATAGCAGTATTTGGAATAAAAGAGCTAATTGAGTCATCATGATTCAAATGGAGACGTAAACCACTAGATGGTGTGGTTGTCTCTTTACACTAACTATACTGCACAGCACATTCATGAGCTGGGTTTGAGTGGAGAACCTGGAGATGAAATAATATTGTGTTTAAGTGTCTGCTGCACATGTTTTGCAACATAAACAAACCACAACCCCTCCAGGATTTGGTTTGAAGGTTGGATTTTCTCAGACAATGCAAAGCAATCAACATGAATGCAGAGCATGTGGTGCTACTGAGCAGTGATTTGTGGCAAGCAAACAATTGCATTCTGCTTGAAACTCCTTTATTTTTTTTAGAACAAAAAGCTCATTCAGACTGAAAATTGACTGAGGGAATGGAGAGAAAAACAACTAAACCTTGTGAGTCTTTATCCAGACACTGACTCATTCATATTTTAAACTCTGGCTGCAAGCCCTGCTGAAAAAACGCTGTAGAAAGAAAGAATAAGATCTGAACAAATGTGCACATGATCAGGTTAAAGAGTTCACAATGGGCACAGAGAGGCCGCGGTGATGTTACACCTGCAGGGGTTGCAAATCTGCTGTACAATTACAAATATTTTATCAGAAATTTCCAAAGATGTTAATTTTCTGAACATTTCTCAGCTAATTTCCCCTAATTTGGTTAAAAAAGAATATTATTCATTTAATACATGTATACCACTGTATTTCTCCTCCTAAAGAAATGATATTTTCTGAGTAGTTTGTGTTGCTTCTCATGGTATTTGCCAAAAAAACATTTTCTGACTCTTCTCCATCATGCAGAGTTTTGCAGGTAAAAATGAAAGCTGACAGGAAAAACTTGACTTTTTATGGGTTAATAGTATGTTCAATCAAAGAAGGCACATAATAATAGAATAAGTCTATCTACATTTTTATGTTTTACAAAAGTACTCTTTGTGCATCTAAGAACATAAAAGTTTATAAAATCGACTCTGTGGACTTTGCTGCTTCTCAAGGGCAAGATAAGAGCAGACATTTCTATGTGCTTCAGTCTATATTTTTTCACTCTCTCTCCCTCTCCTGCAGCAGATGGTTAAAAGAAAATCGTTTTCTGCTGGAGGCGGGATGCAGCGAGGTCAGGATTAAAGCTTGGAGGTCCACTCTGAACCTTACTGACTAGGACTGTTCTGCATACACTGAGTCTAATCAAATATATGAGGAGGAAGAAGGCAGGATTTGCGAAGCTGCTTGATACAAAGATTCTGATTAGATTAAGGATTTTTCACAACAGCAGGCTGGAGTTACACCATGCAGTCCAACAAAATACACATAGAGTGGAAGATGAAGAAACAAACAGGGGCTTGCAAAAATATTTGGAGTCCAATCCTTGCATGAAAGAAGAGGGAAGAGATGAGGGATTTGATGATGCTGACATCCAAGCACACCGTAATCAGACAGAATACAATGTCTGGCAAAAACTTTTAAAACCTGTGAACCTTTAAACGTTATTTTCTATATAAAATCTTTGTTTAGAAGATTGTGATTGGCTTGGAAATCTAATATATGGGAAAATATTATTTTATTAATCACTGCAAAGTGCACTTGTTAACAGTGGTTATGTACTTGTGTATGCTTAATTTTGGCAGGCTAATGATGTAATATCTTTCTACATTATTGGCAAAATTTTTATTTTTTGTTATTGGCTTTTTTACATGTAACATGGCCAACATTATTATGCTTTTTGCAGGTATTAGTAATAAGTTCTTGAGCGATATTAATTACTAGTTGCTAAAAGCCCTGCAAACCTCTTTCTTTGTGCCATTGAACTTTTCAATTTGTCGCTCAGGGAGAGGAGGAAATTGAAGCAATAGAAGGATAGAGGATGTGGGAGGCAGCATTAAAGCATTAGGCTCTTACTCCGTTGCAAATGGAAAATGTCGGGGCCATAACTGATTATTGTGCAATAACCTGCTACTATGTTCTGTTTGTTTATATATATGTATGTGTACTATCTATTTATCTATCTATCTATCTATCTATCTATCTATCTATCTATCTATCTATCTATCTATCTATCTATCTATCTATCTATCTATCTATCTATCTATCTATCTATCTATCTATCTATCTATCTATCTATCTATCTATCTATCTATCTATCTATCTATCTATCTATCTATCTATCTATCTATCTATCTATCTATCTATCTATCTATCTATCTATCTATCTATCTATCTATCTATCTATCTATCTATCTATCTATCTATCTATCTATCTATCTATCTATCTATCTATCTATGTTGTTTTCACTCTATCTTATTTTGGGTTATCAGAGTGAAAAGGGCTGAATATAAATTTCTACTTTTTACAAAGTTGAAATTTGTGAATTATTTTCTTTCCAATTCAAAATTATAAACCTTCAGTTGGACTATCACATGAAATCCCAATAAAACACATTTTGCAAGGCCCTGTAGATGATCGATGACAAAAAAATTAATATCCTTTGAGCACAATGAGACACAATTAAATGTAAAAATAGCACATCTTTTTTACAAAGATTCAGCCAGTACTGAAAACAATAAGGTGGAGAAACATTGTTTCAACAATAGCAAGCTGTGTGAGAACAGATGATGTTTTCTTTGAAAGCTGAAAACAAATGAAATTATTGACATTTCTCTGGCATGATTATAGACCCATTCTAAAAGTATCATATGCCGAAGCATGAATCATTACAAGCTTCTACAGATAAACATTCAGCTTTGAAGGGTTTATGTGACCCAGTTGCATGAAGGCAAACACACTCACAGCTTACTGGAGCATCCTATTCAACAAACATCACAGTTACATAATGCTTGCAAACAATAAATGAAACATAAATATTTAAAAAGCTGTCCAGATAAAGGCTTTTGCGGGAAAAACAACCAAACTAATTTGAAAAAAGTTAAACCCACCTTATACGCTCATGTAACTGCAAAACCTACCAGTAAGGCATGTTAAAAAAAAACCTTTTCAACATGTCTCAGATGCACTTGTGTGGGTGAATATCTTACATGTTGTTGCAAAGCTGATGACTAGCCTAGGGACAAGATTGTGCGTAATGCCACAATGCCAAACATGCGCAATGCTTTCAACACAAATACATCCAAATGTTGCTTCTTTTTTTTTTAGAGCCGTTAATCCTTTCTCTAACACTGAAGAGGGATTTTTTTCTCCAAACAGAAATCTGATTGAAGGCTTAAACTCTAGCATTCCCATGGTCTCCGCATCTGCCTCCAGAATCCGATCCCACCTCCGCAGAAGTGAAACCCATCCAGCAGATTCCCATTCTCCTCCTGAATGAGTGAATGGAAGTCAGTGGGAGCCGCAGGCGCTCACGGAGAAGGGAGGTTGAAGGTTAGGGTTGGCGGTGAGGAGGTGGCTGCTGGGAGGCAAAGCTAATTTGCTGTGACAGAAATCATAACTGTCAAGACCACCATGACCAAACAGCATGGACAGCTTAGATCCAGTGAAAATCCACAGCTTTGGAAAAAGAGGAATGTTGGTTGAACCAAAAAGAGAAATGAAAAACAGGGATGTGCTGCATAAGACACTGGGAAGCATGTCTTTGTGTGCATGGAAAGAGGTAATGAAGGATTTACCCATTCAGAACTACTAAAGCAGGAAAGAAAAACTCCGGAGAGTGATAAAGCTATCCATTAATTCATAAACATTTAGGAGAAAACCAACAGAGTGAGAGTCACACACTAATTTGTGTCCCCCCTGAGAGTGTTGGTTAAAGGTTACCTGGATAACACATCTAAAATTCATGAGAAAAAGCTCCTGGGTTCTACTAATCAGCAGTCAGCAAAACACTGAAAAATTAAATAGAAAAGAATACAATAGAAAGTAGAAAAAGAGCCTCAGAGAAGGGCGTCCACTGGCATCATTACTTAATGATGAGAGAGGAAGACTAAATGACAGAGAGGAAAGGAGGAGGGATTGTGGGAGATTAAGTCAGCTCGGTGCTGTTTGTAATACACTGCAAAGCACCACAGGATGTTTGTCGAGTGGCATTCCTTTTCGGGATGAAGAGAAAGTCAGGAGGGAGACCCTAAACTTGGCTGAAAGGGAGAGAGAAGAGTAATATCCTCTGAGTGGTGAAGAGCCTGAGCGAAGGATCCAAGAAGAAGATAAGGATTAAACTGCAGTGTTGTGCGTCTTCATTTATGGGTTACAAGTTTGTAAAAGGAGACGGAGAAGAAAAAAAACTGGAAAGTTGGAGGTTGGTGTGGTTAGGCAGTTTATTTTGGGATTTGGGATTCCTGTTTCCTTCTTTCATGTGTTGGAGGGAAAAATTGGATTAAACGAGTGAGCCAAAATGCTCACTCTTCTGGAACTATTTTGAACTTTTTACCCTTTGGCCTCTTTGTCCACACAGACTGTATTAGTCTGCAGCTTGTCAACTGAGAAGAAACGTCAGCTGAAGGTGAAGCCTGTCAATTTCTATTTTTACATTTGGAAACGCTAAACCTTTCTTTATTTTTACAAATATGGAAACAATTATAGAGAAACCCTGGTAAAGATATGTGAAAAGCTTTAGAATAAATTCATCTTTTAGCAGTACCGTTTCTGTTGATTTTACTCTGAAATCACTGGACAAATCCAACCAGTGGGGTAAAAATTTACACAACAACCTTTTGTCAGTAGGAAAGCACCAAGTATTCTCCCATAATATTGCACAAGGTTTGAGCATACAGAAAGAGGGATCTTTTACTGTTCCTCTTCAATCAGGAGTGTCCAGTCCTTGATGGCCAGTGTCCTGCAACATTTACATCTGTCCCTGGTCTAGCAAACCCAAATCGAATGGCTGAATTACCTCCTCAGAATGCAATCAGGTTGCACAGAGTCCTTCTAATGACCTAATTATTTGATTTAGATGTGCTGATGCAGAGACACATCTAAAGGTTGCAGGACACCGTTCATCAAGGACTGGAGTTTAACAGCCCTGGTCTAGATAGTCCAAAGTCCTGGGTCTGCTCTATTTTACTCATCTCACTCCACAGCACTTTATAAGAGAAGGTTGATTTAGTGTCTGGTGAGCAGTTTCTATAATAATCTATTATTATGCTAAAAGACCCAATTACCACCCATTTCCAGTTTTCTGGTTAAGTTCATTATGCCATGTACTATGACAAAATACCCAGGGCCTTTAGAAAGATACAGGCCCACCGCATCACAGATCCTCCACCTTACTTAACAGTGGGCATGAGATGTTTTGCCACATGTTGTTAATTGTTTGTTGCAGAAATTTCTCATCTTAGAGTCATCTGGCCAACACACATACAGCTAAAGTCCCAGTACAGTTTATATAATGTGAATGTTTACATTTGCGATGATGTGAAGACACAAAGTAAGTGGAGACCTGTTGACCCCAAATTTTACTCTTTGATTGAGTTCTCCAATAATGAATAATGAACTCTTAATAATGAACAATGAACCTCCTTTTCCATTCTATTCATTATGCTTGTCCAACATGGAAGTGAAAAGATATATTTATATGTGTGTGTGTGTGTGTGTGTGTGTGTGTGTGTGTGTATTCTAAGGCTTTTTACATTCCTTAACAAGGGGTTCCAACAAACACGCTTGTGTCGACAGTTTAATTTTAATCAAACAAAACTATAATGGCATTTCTTCAATGAAAAGAAATAAAGAAGGAGCTGTTTTGACAATAAATCATTTATGTCTCTTGTCAAAGTAGAAACGGGAAATTTCTCATTAATGCTGGCCATGCATATTTTAAACTATTTAAACTATTTTATTTTAAAATAATCCTGCTGAAATTACCTTAGATTTTGGATAAGATATGAGCATCGTTTCATGACTAAAAAATAGTCTGAGGTGATTCTTTTTTGATCAAAAGTGTTTTTTGGGGGGAGAAATTGTCTCTTTTCTTCATTTGTCAGAGTAAGAAGATCTTGTGAGGTAGTAATCTTGTATCTCTGCTGAAAAGCTCAAGCTTCTTACACTTTGCACAAAATGAGCACCAGTCTAATTTTCTTGCCTTTTCTCATTGATTATTATCTATCCAGAACAAGCCAAAGGGAATTCGACATTTTTAAGGATCTCATTCCCTGAATCATGACCTCTGGACCTTTTCAAGCCCTCCTGCTGTTCAGCATCCTCCACTGCTCTAAGCAGATCTGCCCTTCTTTCTGCCTCTGTATATCTGACACAGTGAGCTGTAGCTCGGTTGGTCTGGCTAATCTACCCCAGTCCCTGCCCTCTTTTCCCACCAACCTTGACCTCAGCCACAACCACCTGTCCAGCCTGGGTCCGAGCACCTTTACCATGATGCCTAGGCTGGAAAAGCTCTGGATGGCCCACAATGAAATCCGTACTCTGAGCCATAATGTGTTTAGCAATGTCTCTGGCCTTAGACTGCTGGACCTGTCCTCTAACAAGCTTCACATGGTGGAGCAGCACTACTTCCATGGGCTGTGGAGGCTTGAAGAGCTCCGTCTTTTCAACAACAAGATCGCACAAGTGGAGGTTGGATCACTGAGCGGTCTAAGCAGCTTGAAAAAGATCTACTTGAGTTTCAACCAGATTACACACTTCCCATTCTTCTCCATCCAGGAACACTTTCAGCCTTTCTTGGCTATGCTGGACCTGTCCTCCAACTGGATGTCAAGTCTGCCCTGGGAGGATGTGAAAGCTTTGCCCAGGCTGGTGCAGCGGGGGCTGTACATTCACAACAACTCTCTCATCTGCGACTGCTCCATGTATGCCGTGTTTTGGCACTGGAATCTGAGAGACTACAACTCGGTCAAAGACTTTACGGATGAGCACACCTGCAATGTTTATGGGGACCCTCGAAGATCCATCCGGTTCTTCCGTAACAATCAGTTCTTCCAGAACTGCACTGTGGAAAAACCTGTCATGCAGCCTGTGACGGTTCTCCTCTCCGACGTGGTGGCCTTTGAGGGTGACAGAGTACGTCTGGACTGCCAAACGTCCCTCAGCACCACAGATCTCTCATTCTCATGGCTCTCGTCAAGCAGGGGCCTTATCACTCAGACAAGCATGAATGACACACTTAGCATGTTTTCCAACGGCACCTTGGAGATCCAAGGAACCATGGTCAATGACTCGGGTGTGTATCTTTGTACTGCTGTGGATGTCAAACAGGGGCTGAATGCAACACGCAAGGTGAATGTGACTGTGCTGTTGCCTGCAGCAGAGCCATTCAACACTGGTTACACAACACTGCTAGGCTGCATGGTGACTTTGGTCATCATCCTCACGTACCTCTTCCTGACTCCATGCCGCTGCAGCTACTGCAAACAGCCTCCAGCACCCTACAACCAAGGCACCTTGTTGTGCGTTTTCTGGCCCTTTACAAGACAACATACCTAACCTGATGCTCTGAAGCATGTTGCCTTCATGGAATATCCAGTGGGTGAAGAAAGGACAGAATGAATGCCTCAAAGCTTATGATAGACAATGCTTTTGGTTCTTTTGTCAGTAGAAAACAGATTTGATTGAACTTCTTACCAAGAAGAGTTGAGATGTCATTTAAGTGTAAATGCTGCAAGTAAAAAAAAGTTCCATCTCTTTTACAACTACCAGAAGAAAAAAAAAATCAATGTTCTGTTCCAATTCTTTTTTGTCTCATGACCAGGTAGTCGATATAAATGTTTCAACAGTGGTTTATTATCCTCACTGTGGAGCTTTTATCAGTCTTACAAATCAGCTAATAACTTCTTTTTTGCACCCAGCCGCAGCTGTAGGAAGAGTATTTCTTGTTAGATCGGACTGAATCTGAATCACTTCTCACATAAAGTGTTTAGAGTGACTTAAAACTCCTTCAATATGTTGCAGCTGAGTGATTGTGTGGACTGCAGGGGGTAAGTTTGCTAAGAATAACTCAGCTGGACTTTAACTATGCAGCTCTGACTGGTTGTTGTAAAATGTCTGGCAAAAGTATATATACCCTTAATTTTTGATTATATTATGTCACATTAAAGCCACAAACTTCATTGTATTTCACTGAGATTTTACATGATAGACCAACCCAAAGTGGTGCATAGTGAAGTGGAAGGAAAACAGTACCTGGTTTTTAATTTGCCAATAAAAATCCGGAGTGGAGTGCATTTGTATTCAGCCCCCTTTAACCTGACACCCAAAATTTTATTCCAGGGACTTCAGGACTTTGAGAACTTTGATGAACAAACAGCATCATGAAGACCAAAAAACACATCTCAATGATAAGATCTTGAAGACATTTAAAGCACAGATTTGCAGTTTCCAACATGGTATGTCTAGGACACTGCACTTAAATTTAAACTTTCTGGTCTACATGCAAAATGTCAGGTGAGGCAGAAAATTACCCCACAGTGAAACATGGCATTGGCAACATCATGCTGCGGGGATGCTTTTCTTCAGCAAGGTCTGAATAATACATGGTCTTCATGTTTTTTTACAAATTAAAAAAATGTGACTTGCTTTCATATTCAGTCCCTTTATCTGAAAGCCCTAAATAAAATCTAGTTTGTTACTTTCAGAGGTCATCCCATGCATCAGAGATAATGGGGAGATAGATAGAACTAAATTAGAAACCCTGAAAGAAAACCTGTTAGTGACTAGAAAAGACTTGAGACTGAGACGGAGGTTCACCTTCTAGCTGGACTAAGACCCTAAACACAAAGATAAAGTAACAATTGAATGTTTTAAATAGAAACATATTCATAAATTGTAATGGCCTAAACAAAGTCCAGGCCCAAAGGCAACTTCTGTGAGAAAACGTGAGCATTAATGCTTACAGATGCTCACCAACCAATCTGTTGCAGCTAGAGCTATTTTGCAAAGAGAAATTGGCAAATATTTCAGTCTTAAGTTACACAAATCTTATAGAGACACTTGCAGCACTCAGCCTTCACAGAACAGCTGTAATCACACACAGGCCGACTGTAGTTAGGAGACTTTTGAAAGCAGTGGTGTGCAATGAATTTTATTTAGAGGTCTCAGTGTAAAGAGGGCTAAATAAAGACACAAACCACACTTTATAGATTCCTTCCACTTCATAATTATGCACTAGATAGTGTTGGTCTATCACATAAAATTCCAATAAAGTAAATTAAAATTAGCTGTAATGTCAAAAAAGAAGAAAAAAATCTAAATATGTATAACTGTATGCAGGTCTATGGATCACTCTGTCCTGAAAACTTTTCCATTTCCCAAATAAAGGACTCAGCCCTTGATTAAGACATAAATATCTTCTTCGAAAGGTTTCATGGTATTCAGCAAACAATCAGAAAAAAGCATATCTATCAGAAAACAGAGGTGCCCCCCTTCAGTAATCCATCATGCATATACATATCACATTCAAACCTGTTGCATTAATCTGCCAGAAAACAATCCTGAAAATTTCCATCTAGACACAGCTTATCTGGCAAATAGTAAAATAGAGAAATCAGGAGTGTCAACAACAACAAAAAAACAAGCTCCAACTGGGCTGCTCTTCAAAGACGGCAACTCTTTGATCCTGCACAGCAGAGCACTTTGAGCACAGAGGAACAAACATGAGCTCTAAATTTGAACAGAAGTGACAAATTCTTCAAGCAGCTCTGACGCACAGCCAGCGGGGTGAAGGGGTGTGGGGGCTTACGATTGCATAGCGTTTTTTTGGTTTTTTATTTGTATATTTGGGGATTCTTTTGTACTGTAATTGATCCTAACATGCTTGAAATGGCAGAATTCCACAACAGAGATGAAGGAAGCAAAAGAAACACTTTTATGAAGGCACACGAGTATGCAGGAAGAGGAAAAATATTATGTTGATCTTGTAAAAGACTGGAGAGAGTAAGGATGATTGAGCATAAAGGCATATGGAAAAAAGCATCCCTAAAATGAAAGTAATCAATTTGTGCACATCCAGGCAGCCATAGTTCATTGAGTTTGTATTTCAGTCTTGCTGAAAACACTAAGTGGGACTAAGAGTGGCAGAAGATTGAAGGGAATTAAATTGAACTTTTCATGCAAAGTCTAAGAGGGGTTGTCTGTGTCTGTGCATCTCACAAAGAAAACCATGTTGTTTGAGTGGGCACCTTTGGCAGAAACTCAAACACAAAAATGGTAATCTATATTGAAACATTGCATGAAACTGGAACTGAGTGGCTCTTACTGAGTCTCTTTGGGATTAAATAAAAATCTGTCAGATGAGGGAGCGCTGGATTGTACTTTCTTGTGTTATTTTTCTTCGTGTTGGGAAGAAATTCCTGTATTTTTAAAATCCTTCTAATGTGGTTCTGTTCTCTGAAATGCACAGCTGGAAGTTGGATTTATGGTTTCTGATGTGATTTGCTGAAAAGTAAAAACAAAGATGACACATTGTGAGCATTTCAAAGGTCAAAAGATCATCGGGGGACCACGATTATGTAGAATTTCGGGAAGCAGATACAGAAGGGAGTGCCATGCAAATGTAACCATGCACCTTGAACTTTTTCGCATTTGATGACATTTGAACCACAAACCTCAATGTATTTTGCTTGGATTTCATGTGACAGGCCAACAGAAAGTGATGCATATTTGTAAAGTCGAACGCAAACGATGCATTGTTTTCAAGACCGTTAACAAAAACGTTGAAAAGCGCGGCATGATTTTGTATTGAGCCTCCCTGGGTCAATACTTTGTAGAACTAACTTTCACTGCGATTTCATCTGCGGTTCTTTTGGATATGTCTCTATCTGATTTGCACATTTAGACACAGAGCCTATCGCACATTTTTCTTTGCAAAAAAGCTTAAGGTCAATCATATCGGATGGAAAGCAATGATTAAAATCAACTTTCAAGTATTGCATAGCTTCCCAATTTAGATCTGAACTTTGGGTCATTGTTACACATGAATACGCTTTGATTTAAACTATTTCCTGCAGCTCTAACTGTATGTTTAAGATTGTTCTACTGCTGGAAGGTGATCATTCAGACAAATTTCCATTCTTTTGGAGCCTCTGACAGTTTTTCTCCCAGCATTGCCCTGTCTTTACAGATAAGTCTGAAATAATTCACACCTCTGGCAGATTTAGATTTAAAATTGTTTTCATTTAACCAAGACGGTTGTTTCTGACAAGAAATAAGATAAGGCCTCCCTCTAAAGACAATTAAACAATGTTTAGTAAACATTAAATAAAAAAAGATGACTAGTTTTATTTACATTTTCTTTTAAAAATGGCATGTCAAGAGTTATTTTTACCCCTTTCAACAATCTTTGAAACAATCTTTATTGGCATTCCTGCAATCTAACCCTTTTCAGAAATGATAACCAGATTTTTTCATTTTCATTGATATTCTGTGAGCTTCAAGTCTTTGAGATTGGAGGACCTCCTTGCTATCACTCTTATCTTTAGCTCCCTCATCAGATTCAAGTCGGGATTCTGCCTGAGCTAGTCCAAATGCTGGTTTTACTTCCAGTCAGAATAAAGGTGTTGATACAATTTTAAGATTTCTTTCCCCTAAATATACCAAGTCAAGAAAAGCATTTCCACATTATGATGCATCGTGGGAGATGTGTTTTCAGGTTGATTCGCAGTCTTAGTCTTCTACCACACATAAGATTTTATATGTAGGCTAAAATGTTACATTTTGGTCTCATCTGACCAGAGCACCTTCTTCCACGTGGTTGTTGCCCCCTTACAAGTCTTGGAACATACTTCAAACAGGACTTTTCATTGCTTTCCCTTTGCCACTCTTGGACTTGGAGGTTACACGACTAAAAGTTGCCCCCTCGATATATTCTCTCACCTGAGCTATGGATCACTGCAGCTCCTCCAGTTACCATTGGCCTCTTGGCTGCTTGGTTGCAGTTCCATTTTTGAATGATGAATGAATGGTTTGTTTTATAGCCTAACCCTAGTTTAAAGTTCTCCTCAACTTTCTCCCCTGACCTGCCTCATATGCTCCTTGGTCTCTAAGAGCTTTACAGAATCGCTGGAGTTATAATAAGATTAAATTACATGCAGATTAGGTTCATTTGCTACTAACTTGTAAATGCAATTGGTTGCAATGGGTATTCTTTAGGTGTATCAGAGAAAACAGGGCAGAATGCAAATGCATGCCACACTTCTCAGATTTTGTTTTGCAAACCATAAATCATTTCACATCTACTACTCATTTATATGTTCCATTATGCTTGTTTATAACATATGTAACATGTCAAAATGCAAAGAAAATTAAAGGGTAAGAATACCCTATTAAGAGTTATCATAGAAAATTGTATTTGGTATTAAGTGTTTTATTTTTATGCATATTAACACAAGGTGTTTGGAAAACAAAATCATGATAGCTATTTTTAAGAGCTGTACATGCTCCAAGGTTATTTTTAATTTGGACCATTTTTTTAGTCCTGTTTCATGCTAACAGTTGCACATTATACCTTCCCAATAATCACAGCATAAAACGAAGAACTAATTTCCAGCCTACACAGAAAGCTACAAGCCTATATGGCTCAGTCTGCAAATTATCCCGAATCACTCTTACAAATTACCCAGATGTAAATGAAGCAGCCCTTGATGTTTGAAAAGATACCCTTCTCCTAAGCAAAACACTTAATCAGGCATCAATTAAGCCATGCACTTCCCTTCCCAGATTAATTGTTTTTTCCTAGTTCTTTTGGGCTCCCAGGGATTCAAAATCATCTTAGTCAAGAATCTAATTACAGTGAAAGGGGAGTTTTCTTCTGAATAGCATAAGTTGAATTGCCTTCACTTGTGGAGGGGTGCTTTGACTGTCAGTGTAGGCTATTACTGAGCTGTCAAAACAGTCAACAGGCAAGAGTGGAGGCCCCCAGCTGTGTTAGATACATACGCATCTCTCAGACTAAGTGACATCCTCATACACAAGCCAACGGGAGGCCCAGTGTCACAAAAAGCCCTTATTCCATTCTAACTGGAAACCCAGATGGGAATATAAGCCTGAAAAACATGGCAGGCGTTCATTTCAGAACAGCCCGGACCCTGGATACGCGCTCCGTGGATCTTTTTTAAGAGCTAGGTCAGTTGCTTCCAAAAAAAAGACCAAAACAAATGCAGACAGTTAGAGCACACAGACAACAGGCTGTTTATCATACCTCTGAATCCGCAGGCCATGTTCTGTGTTTTCAAAGTGGCATTAAAGCTGTAAGACGTAACATGAGTAGAACAGGAATCTGGTCTCAGCGGGGAACGGAGCACGCATGAACACCACAGGCCAATAAGTAAATCATATTTCATTTCAGACAAACAAATGAGTTACACACACCGAAAACACGCAGATCTAAGCCTGTTGTCGCCGCTGTCTTGGCTTATTCTTTCTGGGGCTGTTACGTGCTTACAGTGCTGGAGTAAGTGGAATTTAGTTAGGTATTATAGGATTTGACAAACACAATAGCTCAGAGTATTTTAAATTTTATATACTGGCTCCAGTGGCATTTTTTACAGCATCCTTTTGTCTTTTATTCCTCCTCGGTGTTCAGTTCCTGACATAAATCTGTACTGATGCATCTGGTTAGATAGATAGCCATATACAAATTCAGATAGAGGTACTACATCCATTTCTTTTGTCTATCTGAGTTAGAGAGCATTGTGTAAAACTTGTTTTGAATAAAAGACAATATGAGTTCTTAAAAACGAACAATCTTGAAACATAAAGGAAACAACACTGCTGTCACTGATTCATGGTTTCATGCAGTAAACCTTTATCTAATTCTCTAACACAGACAACAGAAAGATGCAAAGAATTCACAGTGTGCATAACAAGGGGCAACTAATCCTCATGGGACTTTAAAAATACTGACTCTTCAACAAGATGAATAATAAGGTCCTTTCAGACACTGAGCAAAAAAACAAAAAGGTTACCGGTGTTCTTATGGTCTGTTTTTACCTCACGAACTCAAGTGATGAGTCATGCAGATGACCTTTCATCTGACCTTACAACACAGCCAGGGAGAACGGACGGTCACGCAGGAGGTGATCTGGGAACAAGAGCAGGCCGGGATTATGGTAAAGGCTGTTATTGGGACCCCAGGCTGCTGCCGATGGAAGGTGGAACTTCTCACCTTTAACCATAAGAGTTTTTGCTTTTTCTGGTCATACTGAATGTCTTAAAATGCTGATTTCATTCATTAAGGAATAAAAGCTATCCAAACCACCTAGAAAAAGTAATTGCCCTCTATTGTAAATCATAAATTAAATGATTACCTACATTTTCTTGGTTAAGTTTCACTATTCATATCCAGGCATGATTACTCTCTGGCCTGTGGAATAAACAAATCAAATAGTACCTGTAGGACACCATGAAGAACGTTGAAATATTTCAAAAAGCAACACATCATGCTCCGATTTAAAGACACAGAAAAGAAACAAAATAATTGACATCTATCAGTCTGGAAAGGGTTTACAGAGCTAGTTCTAAGGATTTAGGGCTTCAGTGAACCACAGTAGGAGTCAATATTCACAAATTAGGAAAACAGTGGTGAACCTATTCAGGAGTGGCCAGCCTACAAAAACAGCCTAAAGAGTGCATCTACAACTTATCCAGGAAGTCACAAAAGAACCTACAACCAAATCTAAAGCACTGTTGGCCTGACTTGCCTAGATTAAGGGTCATGGTCATGGCTTAACAATAAAAAGAAGACTGGATAAAAACAGCATCAATGGGAGAAGAAAAAGCTGCTGAGCCAAAAGATCATAACAGCCTGTCTCACATTTGTCAAGCAACATCTTAATAGTCTCCAGGACATTTGGGAAAATAGTTTTGGACTAACTTGAAAAGTGGAAAAGCGTGAATAATGTTATATTTAGAGTAAAAGCAACACAGTATTTCAGAAAAAGAAAAACATACCAGGAGTCCAGTTCGGTGGTGGGATGGTCTGGGGCTGCTTTGCTGCTTCAAAACCAGGATGGACTTACTTTAATTTATGGAACCATGAATTCTGCTTTCAACCAGAAAATGTCCAGCCATCAGTTTGGGACCTTAAGCATAAGCACCCTAATGGACAATGATCCACCCTACACCAGTGTCTCCACCTCTGAATGTCTCCAAAAAATGAAACTATAAAAAATAAAATCATGACAACTCCAACTTTTTCTGGCTGGCCTATTCAACCATCTATTGCGGCTGAATTAGAGCAATACTGCAAAGAAGACTGGCCCTATCGATGTAAATCATACATTTATCAAAGATTTGGTTTCCAGCCATTATAATTTATGTTGGGTCGTGGTGGTTTGGTTTTTATTGTAATTATTAATTATCATTTCAAAACAGCTATTTGTATTTACTTGTTATTTTTTTCTGAGAGATGGGAGAGATATGGGTTGCCCTAGAAAATTGGATTCAGTCTTTGTGTCTTGTGGTTTTGAAGGTTTCACACATAAGATTTTGCAGCTCCAACATACTTAATGTAAAAGAATGAAAGAGTTTTAGTAAAGTACCTTAGTTATTTTCTTAAGTACCTAACAAAACATGCGTAGACTCTTGCTTCAGTACTTTTGTTAAAGAAGAACTCTTTGAGAACCATAATGAAGTGTTATCTCAACAAGACATATTAGCATCTTTCAGTTTCCTCTTATTCTCACTGACTCATCTCCATCAATATTAAGAGCTTTTCCAAAACTGAAGTATTCTTGATTTGATAGCTAGTTTGGCATCTTAACAGAGCTCTTTCAAATGTGATGCTTTCTCCAGGAAATCGAGAGGACAGAACAAGAACAAAATAATGTGGTTAATAGACCTAAAAATATACAAATGTTACAAACTAAATCAGCATGAAGACACAAATCTGTGTCATATTTAAGAAGATTAATTAACTTTGAATTATGTATTCATCATAAATGTACAAGATAAATCCCTGCATTCATTATAGGATAAATTCTTGAATTAACCTGAAAAACCACTGAGACAAACATGCAACAGACAATTTCAGTGTTCTGTATAATTCCTGAATTAGTCTTTTTAACAATTTTAACCCATAAAAACCTAAAACGACGTCGGTTCACTCACCTACTGCTGTTTTTAAATCATTTTCAAAATGGAAGTAGGCCTGCTCAACAACAAACAACATTACACTTATCCAATTTAACACACTTTTGTTTTTACAAATATACTTTGAGCATTCTAGAAATAAATTGTGGCATCTTGCCACATTGCACTTTAAACAGTAACAAGAAAAAACAGCAAAATACTGAAACACTTGTCAGAATAAAAAAAAAAAACACGGTTTGAGTAATTAGTGTGAATGTTTTTTTATTTTTTATTATACCTATTGCCTAAGAGGGCCAAATGTTAAAAGATATCAGGCTAATGTAATCTGTGTAAAATGTTCCATTACTTTGTACTGAGTAGAAACTAATGGTGCATTAGAACAATGATTTCTGAGAGAATCTGTTAAGTATTGGAGGTGCGTTTGGGGTCAATATCATGTTGGTTTACTGTCCTGCAGCCCGGTTTCTGAAGGGTGGGGATCACACTCTGCTTCAGTACGTCAAACTACATGTTGGCACTCATGGTTCCCTCAGTGAACTGTAGCTCCCAACAGCCGGCAGCACTCATGTAGCCCTAAACCATGACACTGCCACCACCATGCAAGACACACTTGTCTTTGTACTTCTCACCTGCTTGCCGCCACACACGCTTGGCACCATGTGAAGGACATGGTTCCAATAGTCTGCTTGTCTTCAGCGTTTGCGAGCTTTCTTGTGCATCATCTTTAGAAGAGGCTTATTTCTGGGACAATGGCCATGCAGACCAACTTGATAGACTCTGCGGCGTATGGTCTGAAACCCCCCACCCCCATGTGTCTATTTATATTTGACGCTTCTATATTTGACGCTGAGCACTGAACTTCTTTGGTCGACTATGGCGAGGCCTGTTCTGAGTGGAAACTGTCCTGTTAAACCGCTGTATGGTCTTGGCCACCTTGCTGCAGCTCGGTTTCAGGGTGCTGGCAATCTTCTTATAGCCTCGGCCACCTATATGTAGAGCAGCAATTGAAACTGTTTTTCAGATCGTCAGAGAGTTCTTTGCCTTGAGGCGGCATGTTGAACTTTCAATGACCAGCATGAGAGAATGTGAAAGTGATAACACCACATTTAACACACCTGCTCCCCCATTCACACCAGAGACCATCTAACATTAACAAGTCACTAGGATGGCTAATGGGGCACAATTTGGACATTTTCACTTAGGGGTGTACTCATTTTTGTTGCCAGTTGTTTAGACATTAATGTCTGTGTGTTACTTTGAAGGAATAGCAACATTACACTGTAATACAAGCTGTACACTGACTACTTTACATTGTATTAAAGTGTCATATCTTCAGTGTTGTCTCTTGATAAGATAAAATATCTACCAAAATGTGAGGGGTGTACTCTCTTTAGTGAGACACTGTAATATACCAATTTAATAATTAGTTGTTTTTTTTTCTTAAATATGCCTAATGCAATAAATATACAAGTCCTTCTCAAAATATTAGCATATTGTGATAAAGTTCATTATTTTCCATAATGTCATGATGAAAATTTAACATTCATATATTTTAGATTCATTGCACACTAACTGAAATATTTCAGGTCTTTTATTGTCTTAATACGGATGATTTTGGCATACAGCTCATGAAAACCCAAAATTCCTATCTCACAAAATTAGCATATTTCATCCGACCAATAAAAGAAAAGTGTTTTTAATACAAAAAACGTCAACCTTCAAATAATCATGTACAGTTATGCACTCAATACTTGGTCGGGAATCCTTTTGCAGAAATGACTGCTTCAATGCGGCGTGGCATGGAGGCAATCAGCCTGTGGCACTGCTGAGGTCTTATGGAGGCCCAGGATGCTTCGATAGCGGCCTTTAGCTCATCCAGAGTGTTGGGTCTTGAGTCTCTCAACGTTCTCTTCACAATATCCCACAGATTCTCTATGGGGTTCAGGTCAGGAGAGTTGGCAGGCCAATTGAGCACAGTGATACCATGGTCAGTAAACCATTTACCAGTGGTTTTGGCACTGTGAGCAGGTGCCAGGTCGTGCTGAAAAATGAAATCTTCATCTCCATAAAGCTTTTCAGCAGATGGAAGCATGAAGTGCTCCAAAATCTCCTGATAGCTAGCTGCATTGACCCTGCCCTTGATAAAACACAGTGGACCAACACCAGCAGCTGACACGGCACCCCAGACCATCACTGACTGTGGGTACTTGACACTGGACTTCTGGCATTTTGGCATTTCCTTCTCCCCAGTCTTCCTCCAGACTCTGGCACCTTGATTTCCGAATGACATGCAGAATTTGCTTTCATCTGAAAAAAGTACTTTGGACCCTGAGCAACAGTCCAGTGCTGCTTCTCTGTAGCCCAGGTCAGGTGCTTCTGCCGCTGTTTCTGGTTCAAAAGTGGCTTGACCTGGGGAATGCGGCACCTGTAGCCCATTTCCTGCACACGCCTGTGCACGGTGGCTCTGGATGTTTCTACTCCAGACTCAGTCCACTGCTTCCGCAGGTCCCCCAAGGTCTGAAATCGGCCCTTCTCCACAATCTTCCTCAGGGTCCGGTCACCTCTTCTCGTTGTGCAGCGTTTTCTGCCACACTTTTTCCTTCCCACAGACTTCCCACTGAGGTGCCTTGATACAGCACTCTGGGAACAGCCTATTCGTTCAGAAATTTCTTTCTGTGTCTTACCCTCTTGCTTGAGGGTGTCAATAGTGGCCTTCTGGACAGCAGTCAGGTCGGCAGTCTTACCCATGATTGGGGTTTTGAGTGATGAACCAGGCTGGGAGTTTTAAAGGCCTCAGGAATCTTTTGCAGGTGTTTAGAGTTAACTCGTTGATTCAGATGATTAGGTTCATAGCTCGTTTAGAGACCCTTTTAATGATATGCTAATTTTGTGAGATAGGAATTTTGGGTTTTCATGAGCTGTATGCCAAAATCATCCGTATTAAGACAATAAAAGACCTGAAATATTTCAGTTAGTGTGCAATGAATCTAAAATATATGAATGTTAAATTTTCATCATGACATTATGGAAAATAATGAACTTTATCACAATATGCTAATATTTTGAGAAGGACCTGTACAGGATTGTCAAGTGATGGAACTGAGTTAATTTAAAACATGAGTCATGAGGTCCATTTATTTTATGCTATGTTTCCAAGAAAAAAACTGGTGTGGGCTCTTACTGTCTGTCGGTAAATCAAAAAATACAATAAATCCATTTTTAATACAAAGATTATTTTAAAAGGTTTTTTGATTTTCCAAGGCCTGAAAAAACATTTCCAAAGTCCAGAGTGGGATGCAGTAAAACAGCATGTTTGTGTGTGTGATGGGTCTAACCAGCAGTGCCTTAATGATTTAAACTTTTATTTTCTGGTTATAATAATCCTGGAATTGGCAAAGCACCGTCAGAAAAGGGCGGGGGATGTTTCTTCCAGTTAGGGGAAAACGGCGCCCTCTGGTGTTTCTTTCCATGAGTCACTCCAATGAGTGAGGTGATCGAATAAAGCCCTGACTGGACAGACGTCAACCATCCTAATTACTCTTTCAATAGAGATAGAGCTGAAGAGCCAGAGGCGCTCAGCATGGAGTCTCAGAGCGTTAAGTGCTACACTTTCAACAAACTGCTTTCCACACTGCAGGAGTACATAGATCTGCTGCAGTGAACTTTAATGTTAAACTTTTTCCCTTAGTATCCAAAGGTTGCTTTAATCTGCAAGATCATTTTCTAAATCCTATTCATGGCATTTAACACTTTCTTTTACACTTTACATTGATTTTATTCATGCCAACTTATTTTCCAATCTTGAGTGAAATGACAATGAGACAGGTGTTATTTTTCCTTTTTTTAATGGTTTGATTGACACTGGCAAACCAATCACACAAACAGGATTTGAAATGTATTATTTTTAATAGAATTCTGGACAAACAAATATGTAAAATAAAAAAAAATAAAAAAAACCCAACAGCAAAAACGAAATTTCATTCACTTGGTTTTGTTTTTCCTTAAAAAAATATCAGCCGTTTCCCCCTTTGTTCACGAACCGTTTCAAAACCAGAACAAACAGAAATAGTGTGGTAAATTCTGAGAAGCTGGAAGGCCATAAACATTTGTTGGCAAATATAAATATAGTGGTTTGAACAGGGTCTCAAATAGATCACACGGAAAGAGTGTACAGACAGTTTTCACGACAGTAGGACACCCGGCACTGCCTGTATCTACTTTTATTAATGTAGAAAACCAGAATCCATATTTACCGATTTAAATCAATGCTTTTATGACAAGGAAATATATACATTCAGCCAGTTCTGTCTCTGGTTTATGCTGTTTGCATTGCCCCTTTCATCATGATGATTGTCTATTCAGGGGCATAATTATGCGAGTATGTGTAGTCTGTGTAGTAATTCTGTGGCCCACCCCTACCTGATGGGTAAACCCAAGAGCAGGGCCCACCTCCAGTCCCATCTCCCAGTTCCTGTCCTCGACCTGCCCGAGGCCAGACTCCTACTGGAGAGACTCCTCTGCCTCTGAAGTTCCCTAAAGAACCAGGAACCAAAGCCCCCCGCATTGGCCTATGGTCCATATGTCCAGGAATGCCACCTATACTGCCATAACCCATACCCCCCACTGGATGTGGAAGCAGTATAGGTCTGGGTATAGAGCCCCCTCTGGTGGACACTGGGGGAATGACCACAGGAGTTCCAAGGCTTTCAACACCATTTCCCTGAGTCCTGCACCCCTGGGTGCTGCTCTCAGGGATTTCACCTTTTTTAGGAACAGTGCTGGGATCCACTGACCTAGACGTTACTGAACCCTGGCTGCAAGCAGTCTCACAAGTGCTCGTCCCTGTCACACCCCAAACACTTTCCCTAGATCCGCTGAGTGTCCTGTCGTGCTGTGTGGGGGTCCCACCAGCACTTTTAGGAATGCCCCCTATGTCACTGTGGTCTTTGTAAGGTAGGGCGCTGACGAGCGGAGAGCCTCCAGCTGACACTGCTCCTCCGGTGTCTGACCCATACGTCTGTCCCTGCATCATAAAGGGAGGTGGAGGGGGAGGTTTGACCTCTAAGGGTAGGGAAGCCAGGTTTGCTAAAGGTCCCACCACAGCCATGACGGGCGGAGTTGGAAGTGCAGGAGCGGTGGTGGTCGAGGGGCGGTATTCGTGTTCCTGGGTGCTGCTGCAGGGCGAGGCGGGATACGCAGGAGACGCCACATAGCTGGAGGAGCCGCTGTAGGACGACCAGGAGGCAGAAGGGCACAGAAAACTCTGGTGGGTATTTACGGGAAAACCTCCTGGTGACAAGCTGCCGATGTCTGAGCAGGCCAAACCAATCTGGTTGGTGGCTTTGAACTGGGAGATGGCCGTTTTGAGAGCACTGCATTCAGCCAGCGTTGACGTTCTATCAGGGGTAGCCTGCAGGTCTGGGAGCGGTGGGCGAAAGTCTTCTTTCTCCGAGGATGGTAGCAGCTCAGGCTGATTCAACTGAGCCTCCACCTGTTCTAGGGGATCTGACATGGTTGGTGGCTCACCATCATCGGAGTCTAATGACATGTCCTCAACCTCCACACACTCATCATTCACTACTGGGAAAACAGGGGAGGGCAGAGAGAGAGGGAGAAACATATAGGTGTGAAGGAATAAAAACAGATGAGGTAAAGTGTGATTTTTTTTGTGCTTAATGTTCCTGTTGATGATACTCACCAGTGGAAGGTGGTGTAGGAAGCTCATTTTGATTAATGGATCCAATCAGACTGTGAAAACCGCTCATAACATCGTCAATGCTCGCGATCACTATTCCGTTTCTAGAGTACTGCAGGAACATTTCAAATGGCCTCTCTGTTAAAAAAGAAAAAAAATACACGTTTGCTTTGAGTGAATGTCTTCTTAGTTCAGTATCTTCTACAAAATAAGGTTAAAACTAGAGATGAACCAAACATGCCTTTTTTGACTAGTAACAATGTCCTGTTTTCCTGAAGGTCTGACCTGCTGATTTCAATTACGTTTTCTAAGAACTATAACATGTAAATAAGAAAATGTGCTGCTGGTTCTTTGATAGAGGTAAAAACAGAAAAAATACTTATAATATCTCCATTCATACAGAAAAGTGTGAGATAATCTGAATTTGATTAAACTAACAATAAACGAACACATGGTTGGTTGATGCATTAAAGAAGTCAAAACGTTCGTATAATTGCATTTTGCGTCATTCCACTGGTATTTGGACAGTCTTTGGGGTCGGAAGGCCTCCATGCCATCACCCTAAACTTTAGCTACCTGCACAGATTCTCCATCGCCTTCGAGTCAGGCCTTTGGCTTGGCCGCTCCAAAACGTTAGTGTTACTTCCAGTAAGAAGAAACGTGAGGAGAACTAAAAGATCACATTAAACCTAAATCTGCCAGGGGTGTAGACAATTTAGGGCCTAACTCTGTTACCTCTTTAAGAAACTATACTCGAAGATCAGTATTCTTAATAAACTCTGCTGTAGTACAGTAGTATACATTTCTATTAGTATACTGGTAATACATTGTAGAAACTAGTTTAAAAATAATGTGCCAGTAGGAAACATTTAGCATTACAGTTTTGTTCTTCATTAACACGAATAAGCAGAGTCTTGCAGGATGGAAAACTGCTTAAATTGGTGAGAACAGTTCATGCTGCTTGGAGAAATGTCCTATATAATTAATCATATACCAACTTTCCTGTTTAAATGCCAATGGACAGGGGGGAGAGGAGATAACTAGTGGTAACCCTAGTGTTACCTGCGCTTTACTTAATCTTAGGCTAGAAACAGAAGATTCCCAAAGGTTGACTCTAGGACCAATTGATTTTTCTTCAGTTGGTACCATATATTATGCAGAAAAAACAAACATAACAGAAACACACAAAATATCAAGACAAATGGCCATTCAAATCTTATATTACAGTTCATCAGTTCAGATTCTAGTAAGAATTATGCATATTCTTCCAAGTCCAAGTAGCAATATATGCCACATGCAACATCCAGTTCAACGGCCCAGCAGGCAAAAGTCCAAGAGGTTCAACAACAGAGGGATAGATCTTCAGAGTGTAGAAAGGCTGTGAGCAATGAGTTGCAAAGGGACAATGACTTAAAATGGTGGCTGTGAAGCCTCCTACCGGCCCAATCAGAGCAGGTGATGTTCAAAATTTAAATTCTGGGCTGAGTAGAGCTTCAGGCTTTCTTGCCTTAGCAGTAGGTTCCTAGCGCAACATCAATACCTGGCCAACTCCGTGGTTTCTACAAAAATCCCCCCGACTACTTTCTGCACAACCTGGTCCCGTTAGGTGGCTCCTCGAGCAAACTTTACCCAGCACCTCCCGGCAGTCCCTACTTCCTGTCTATATAGCCTATTCATTGGCCTTCCACTGTCACATGACAATGTGATGTCAGAGCAGGGCAGTATTATTTGCAAGGGTGTTCTTTCCTTAATAGAAGGAAAGGTAAAGTTTTTCCTTTAAACTTTACACCTGGATTACACCAGGAAATGGGATTCAGCCTTGGTTTTAATAAAAGAACAAGCCGGTCACCAATCAGAGCCAACTAAAGGATGAGTGGCAGATTTCCAAACTCTGGTCGAGAAGATGAAACTTGTAATACGGTACCTGTAAGGAAGATAAGGTGCCGCTGCTGTGTGTGCTGAGCTTGAAGCTTGATCAGGCATTCCAGATCCGGAGCTTGACGCGACTGGTTGTCACACTCGTGATACGGGAGAAACTCCACCAGGTGTTTCTTCTGGTAAGTTGCTAAAAGGTTCAAGAGCCCCATAGCGTTGGCATTTAACCTTGATGAGAGAGAAGAGCAAATGAGAATTCACACAGTGCAGACATAAACAGCCCTTTTAAAAGGTTAGGGGGCGATAAGAATCGGTAACAAAGCAGATTATTGTGCTTTTACTACCTACTCTTTAGTTAATACACGTGCCCTGAAACTCTCAGGATTAGTAGATGTTTATGGTTTCTCAAATAATGTTCAAGGATAAAAACAATATGCTTCCAAACTGTGTCGAAAAGTTGTTCCAAAACAGAGAAAGTACGTATGAAATTGAATGTTTTTAAGAGCAAAGGTTAGCTTTGCAGAGATTTAAATTGCTATTGACAAAAAATCTCATTTTCTGAAAGAGGGAAGTGTCAATTCCAGGGGATATAGTTTCGTTGTTGACAATATGACAATTATTTTGTTAAATGGAGGTTATGCAAATTACAAAAATGGCAGATAATTTTGTTTTCTTTTTTCTGTCACTCTAGGTTTATATTCGATGATTGGGTTGTTGTTTATTTTGGGAAAATAACAAAAATTAAAAAAAATAAAATATATATATGGCTGAGTTGTATGATCTGATTGCTGCCGTCGTGGTTTGACTGCTTCCATACTGACCTGCCCAGTTCTTTAAGCTTCTTCTGGGACTTGCAGTG